>NC_134655.1:1624371-6424371 GCF_030463565.1 Pelecanus crispus | reverse complement strand
AGATTACAGTGCGTACATATCCAGAGTCTCTTGACAAACCACGAGAATGAAATCTTTGTGTTGTTTATGTTGAGCACTAGTTACTCCTCCTTCATACTTATTACCCAGCTAAACAGTACTCAGACAAAAAAAGGACAACTGAATCTGAGTACAGCATTGTCCTGGTTTCGGCTGGGATAGAGTTAATTTTCTTCCTAGTAGCAGGCATAGTGCTGTGTGTCGGATTTAGGATGAGAATAACGCTGATAACACACGGATGTTTTAGTTGTTGCTGAGTACTGCTTATGCTAGTCAAGGACTTTTCAGCTTCCCATGCTCTGCCAGGTGCACAAGAAACTGGGAGGGGGCACAGCCAGAATAGTTGATCCAAACTGGCCCAAGGGCCATTCCATACCATATGGTGTCATGGGCAGTATAGAAACTGGGGGGGGGTTGGCCAGGGAGCAGCGATCGCTGCTTGGGAACTGGCCGGGTGTTGGTTGGCGGGCGGTGAGCAATTGCATTGTGCATCACTTGCTTTGTATATTGTTATTATTATATTGTTATTATTATCATCATTACTATTTTACTTTATTTCAATAATTAAACTGTTCTTCTCTCAACCCAGGAGTGTTTCTCACTCTTACTCCTCCGATTCTCTCCCCCATCCCATCGGGGATGCGTGGTGCTTGGTTGCTGGCTGGGGCTAACCCACGACAAGCATCTTGGCATTATACTGGACAACACATTCTAGTTTTCTTTCCCACTGACTTTCACAGTTGTAGAGATGTACATTCTATAGATGGCAATGCTCGGAACATGGTAATGTTACCTCTAACTATTTTATTTCAAAAATTCTAAACTCAAATATGGTAAAATAATAAATTCAAATGAAGTAACTTGACTGTCTACAGGACTATATAAAGCTGCTTCCTTCATATCAGGCCAAGATGATACAGTTGGTTATTTTGGCTTCAGTGCTTCATCATCCACATGAAGTACGTGAAGCCTTACTTTTCAGTCAGCAGGTAACAAGGTACATAGTCACTTAGACTTCCAGTAAGAAAGAACGTCACGGCAAAATTTCTACTGATATTCAAAGAAGCAGAATCACCATATAAAATAAGAAATGTGTTATTATATATAAGCATATACATATATAAAGTGTGTATACATATATACACACAAATAATATCTATATAAAAGAACAGTCAATAGTTCTTTACTTGCTTTACATTTTCAAGACATAATGACAAAAACCGACTTATTTGATAATTTCTCATTTAAATTTTTTGGAAATTACAGCAAAATGGTCTGATATTGGCAGTATTGATTGTCCTTTATGGTGCACAGCTCAAAGATATCAGAAGTAAAGGGAAGGAAATGCTCAACTGAAAGTTATTATTAAGGCTCTAACAGCCTTGCAATCAATAGCCAGGAATAATTTCATTCTCTTGCACAGGGCAGGGATTTATAAATGTGGCTTCATAGCCTGATGGTAAAATGCTAGCGTGCAGAGGGATTTCTTTATTAGCAGAAGAGTGCACAGGAGCTGAATCCAGCTCACACCCTTTTAGATACATGACTCCACACAGAGGAGAATTTACATAGCTCTAACTTGTTGTAATAAAACTGAGATTCTGAGGCAATGCTACAGTGAAACTGAGCTACCAGTGAAATAACGTTGGGAAAATGTTAAAAATCACAATTGTTTCTGCCTTCCATTTTGGGGAGAGTATATTGAGTACGCAAAGACATTTTGATAGAATTTGAAAAACACTGGTGGCACAAAGACAAATTTCCAAAGCTAGACTGTGACTATGTTCTCATAAACTCAGACGACTCCTCATCTGTCTGAGCACACCACTGTTCCCAAAGGACGTTAGGACACGCTAAACTGTTACTATCAATTCTATAAAATCAGGCGCTCTCTCCAAAGAGCAAAATAATAAAAATTGCAGTTCAAAAGTTTAGATGTGACTGCAGCCTGGTGTGTGCTTTAATATTTGATCTAAGAGAAAAGCTAAGGTGGTTTTTCTTTTTTTTTTTTTGTAAACCGGGAACACAAGAAAAATCAGAGAATTTGTAAGGATGATTGATAAGACCACTTGTTCCAAGTGGGGAAATTCTAGATGTTCACAAAAACATCAAAAACATCCATAAAGACGACGATAATATTATCTTAAAAAGAGAAATGCAGGACATAATCTGTAAGGCATTTGTTTGTGAAATAAAAGTCACTTAATATTGTAAGTCACTTAATACTGTATCACTGATAATTCCAATACATAAATAAATATTAAAGGCTCAGTAATAATTTCACATATAAAAGAGGCAGATGGAAAACATTCCCTCTTTAACGTAACCACAACATCTGTTTGCCTATCTATCCATTTGTTCATCTCTACAAATATGAAACTTTTGAACTTGGAATCCTCCCAAGCGAAGTTAACTGGAAGAAAAAGGTCCTACCAGACTCATAAAACTCAGGGGGCAGGGGGAAGGAGCAGGACCAATCTCCCCAACCTCCCCTCCTCAAAACCCAACAAAACCAGCAAAAGCCCCAGTGCTCCTGTTTCTACACTTGGCTCTTTGGCCTCTCTCAGCCGCTTTAGCCACCCATCCAGCACAGTACCCGGTGGCTAATGAAGCAGAATACAAACTGGCTGATCAACAGCTAGGTCTCAACTTGCTACACTGACATGCCCAGTAAAGCGACTGGGACTGAGGGAAAGGAGTTATTGGGGAGTTCAGGTGACAGAAGGCGTGAAATGAGACCTCCTAGTCCTGCTGATCACAGAATAGCTTGCTTTCTGTAAAGAAGCAGTTTCATGTGGCTCATCTAAGTGCTCTTGTTCAACCTCAAGAGGAATGGCATGTAACTCCAAGAGGGCAGTTCATACAAAAATGATGAATTCTCAGCTAGCAGAAGGTTAGAGAACAGGAGTTCATTTCTTTCTTTACACCCTTTTCTATCAGGATGTTTTGTTATGTACTTTTGGCTTCTTATCTGGAATGGTAATTTAAGTCTTATAAAAGCTACACATGAAGCAACATCCCAACTGAATTCATGTGGCGGTAACGTAATACTATTACAGAAACCAGATTAACCCCACACAGAATTCCTTAATTAAATTCTGAGAAAATATTTTTATATCCCAGTACTGTAGTAATGTCCCCTCAACTTCGTCAAGGGCTTGATATCACTTCTGTAAGCTTGATGCATTTACCCTGTGCCTAGCATCTGTAGGCCTAAAAGTCCACCTTCATTTGTACCTGTAACATGTTTTCCTTCCATTTCCATTAAAAACTACAGGCTTGTAAGAGGGAAAAATATGAAGAACAAAAGCAGATTTGGAAGTGAAACACTGGGTGAGTTAGCAGAAACACAAATCTTGCAATACCTTGGCCAAAAAATTAGTCTACATTTCTCCCGGATAAACCAAGTAGGAACACATTTGTACTTGTATGTGTTTCACATTCAAAAAATAGTTACCTAAAGCATTACAAATTGCTTCACAGCTATGCAATAGGAAAACTAAGCAGCCTTCAGTTCAATCATTTAAATTTTTCAGTTTCAACTAAAATCTGTAACTGCATATTATATATAACTGTATATCTATACCAATGTTTATGTAGGCAATTGAAGTAATTCTTTTAGATGTCAACAGAAGCACAAAGGGAATTTTTAAGAGGTATAGGAGCTGAAACCTAAGAAGGATTCTGATTTTTGGCATAACCAGAAAATACATAAAGACGGTAGCCAAAAGGGATTTGGAACTGATACAGTTGCCCATCTACTTTGGCAAACATCAACCATGAGCCCATTGTTACCTGACCCTTTTAAGTCACTTAATATTTCCCGTGACAGCGGGAAGAAGCAGAAATTTGCTCTTTCCTGATTTTCTGTCCATCCTATTCTGTATCTAAAGTGGGAGGGGGAAAAAAAAGGAAACTTCTAAACTTAGATAATAATCAGAATATGGACCTCTGTTTATAAATGTCGCATATGGTACTCGGCAAACTATATAGTATAAAAACAAGACAACTATTCTAAGGTAAGTGTATAGTATAAAAACAAGACACCTAGCTGACAACAAAGATATATGCACTATACCCTCATCTTGAAAACCAACCCAGGAAAACTGTATGTGAATATAAGACATGTCTTATGATTTTAGATAGAATCTGACCTATAATTTTATCTGCCTTGTTTTACCTTTTTGTGTACACGAATTGTAGGAACAAGAATCCTCATGGGTGAAAGAAGAGGGAAATGGCCACAAAAACTATTTATCTAATTTATTTTATCATTCTAGTTTTACATGTATAATTGAAATACATTTGAAACCCCCTAGAGATTTGTCTTTGGGAATAGAACTGCGTTGTTAAAATTTCCTCTTTGAGCTGGACTTGCCTTTTGAATCATTCACAAAGAATTGCTTCCCTTTACTCACTCATGTTTTCTTTGCATAGTGTTTGAAAACTTAGCCCTGTGACCCTGGATGTGAAAGGATGTAAAAAGAATCCGTATCCTTTACTTTTCACTTCAGTACAGAACAACAAGTGACACGATGCCGACTCACTTGTCTGTTTTTGCCGTAGGCAAGCTAAGCCTGTTAACCAGGTGACTAAACTTCCAAGTCCCTGGCAGAAATCTGGGACAATTACTATATAAATATAGGGCAGTGCCAAAATCAGTCAAGAACAGCTTCTAAAATGGAACAGTTGTCCAAAATACAACTGTCTGCTGGTTTCATTGGCTATTTAGTGTGTGTGTGTGTGTGTGTGTGTGACACACGACACCAAAACAAAACAGAACAACACCCCCCCCCCCCCCCCCCCCCAAACTACCCCACTGGGGACATAAATTACTTTTGTATAGATCAGTATGGGCTTTATTATTATGACACATGGTGACATTGCTACATTAATCCAGTAGTTTTCAAAAGTGCTTTTCTGTGGCTTAGAACTTTCCTTTAGCACTACAACTCAAACAACAGCTGAGTAAAACTGATCAATGCACATGGAGATTCGTGGGGTAAGGAAGGAATAAGCTCGTGGTTTGTTCTAATCTTTTTTAATAAATTTTAAATTTTTGATGTGGAAAATGAGAACAATAGTACTTACAATAATAATTACAAAAGTCATATAAAGAATAGTATGTAAAATTTGCACAGTACTTTGAAACCATAGAAGGATAAAAATACCAATATTGTAATTTTGTTGCTTACATTCTATGGTTAAAAGCATGACTTAAAACAAAGAAAGGAATGAGATAACTGAAGTAGAAGTAGTTGCCCCACAGTTCTCTTTGCTATGAATTTCCTCCTGTGGGTATTCATGCATATTCTAACTGACTTTTATCACTACTACTTGAGTGTACTTCCAAATATCTACACTCACCTGCATATGGTCTAAAGCCAAGCTGCACAGCTACTGTGACAAATAACACAAATTTTAGCTGACAAGAGGTGTATCACATTAACTAATGTGAATACTATTCAGTCTTCCAAAACAGATTTCCTAGGAGTAGCTATCCGAGGGATAGATACACATTTCTGGGCAGTAACATTACACATAAACATGCGATTTTCTTTGAAATGAAAAGATAAAATCTTTTGCATATCTCTGATCCTTTCTCACAGTCTCTGTTTTCCAAATCAGCCTAGACCCTTTGTATTAACCTGTAATTATCTTTCTCTTTCAAAATTTACATTCAGTCTGCTTCTGGTTTTGTAAAGGAAAACACCTTGTTTCATAGAAAGCTAACAGGCTGCTTGCTTATTGGTGGCCATAAAGCAACAACATATCTTCACTTTTAGTTATAACTTTATATACTGTTCCTTTATTCAAAATAATGAGCGAAGAGTATCAGCAGCGTGATTGTTCAAGTTCAAGTGATTGTTCAGTTATTACGCCTGCACAAAACCCCCTTACGCATACAAATACTATCCCACTGTTCCAGGGAAGCCCACACCAGAGCTTCTCCCAAAGAAAAACTACAGTAGAGTATATGGACAATTTAAATCGCCTTATTGTCCTTAGTGACTGGATCTCAAATTATTCAAAAGAAGGACCCGCAAGTGCCACTGCTGCTGACATGAAAATTGTACTTCATTGTAGCTGACAAATGGTTATATTTTTATTTCCATAAAAGATGCTTTCATTCTCACATGATTTAATTTAGGGTCATATTTACAGCTTTTATTTTAAGTTCCTGGTCATGTTTACAGTTTTCAATTTATCTTTTACAATTCAGAAGTCCTAAATATTTTTAGATCTTTTCTGCTATGCAGTGAAAACACATGGGACTCGGACTGAATTTAAAACCCTTGCCATGTGTCTGTTTTTAATATGGCCAGCCTCTCTATAGGTTAGATTTATTGCTTAATTAGCTAGAAAATGACAAAATACGAGTGAAATGTCATAATAGCAAATACTGACCAACCTGATTTGAAGGGAAGATCATAAACGCAGCCCTCCCCTGCATTTATTCTTGGACTAACCACAAGCCTGGTCATTGAACTCGGGAGTAGGCTCCATTCTCAAACAAGTTCTAATGAATTGCATTGCTCGAATAGTAATTGTCTCCCTGCTTGGTGGTTTATGATCATCAACACCTGTGTGCCTCGGGAGCTGTAAAAGCTGTTCCGTTTGCTATGGAAACCTTGAACTGGGAAAAAGGAAGGCACAAAAGTGCTTTCTGTATCTCGGCATCGGGGCAAGGTTCACAAGATGCTCAAATGAAGAGACCAAGGCGAATGAATAAACCTTCCAAGAACTCACGCTGAACCGTGTGAGTGTGTATTTATATATGCATTTTTCCTTAATTATTTCCGCTTTTAGCACGGCTCCAGCTTAAAGAGGAAGTGAGTACGTACAGGTTTCTGTGATTTGAAAGGCTATCAATGTACTTTTTGAAGAGCACAAATAATTATGAGCTTGACTAAAAAAGAACAAGGGAAAACCATAATACAGAATAAATCTCTTGATAAGTGATAGTTGTCAAGATCTCCCCTATACTAAACAGAATTATAAACGAGATGATATTTATAGGAAAACAGAAATCCAGATAGTCTTAAATACGCACCTTAAATAACTATATAATACAGAAAGGAACGACTCCATCTGTATGATGAGCTGAATAAACTTCTTGAACTCCAAAACTCTCAAAGTTTTTAAGTGTTTAGAGCCATAATCAAACTTTAGGGCTCTGAAATATTGCTGAATAGTAACTAAAAATCGTAACTGCCTTGAAACCCAAATACTTCTCTTATTATTCTAGTACTTCAAAGTTTTATATAAATTAATGATAATTGAATCTCAGGTTCATGGTCTGGTACCTCACTGTCCCCTTAGAGGAGCTATTACCATGGTGATAAGATTGCTTAAATTAAGCTGTCTTTTTCCACAGTACTTGGCTCATTGCCAGTGCAGCGAAGGGAGATTTCAGTCCATTCAGCACAGCATTAACCTTACTGCCAACACTGCTAAATGGGTTAGAGGAACTAGAAAGAAATTTGATTTAAAAAAGGAAGGAACAAGCAGATACGTAAAATACTGAAGCACAAAACAGGACTAAAAATAAACACTTTGAAACAAAATCAAAATTAGGTAAGTTTTGACGTTTAGACAGAAAACTTAAAAATTCTAATGCTTGGGTAATCTAAATGGAAAACTTTACTCAAAATAAGTGTGTCCAATGGTTTATCCATGAGGGAACTGTAACGGACTATAGGGAGGATCAGAAATAATGTCAGGTAAAAATCCCTATTTACCATCTCGTTTTTTCTTCTTATATTTGGTAATTTGACTGAAGTGGGAAAATAAGTAGCAAACACCAGAAAAAGGAACTCACAAAAAAAGCAAGATATGGCAACAAATACTGAGTCAACTCACAGGACATGGAGAAAATGACAAACACTCCTTTGAATTTTAAGGGTTTAATACATACTCCATATAAAGTAGTAAGCTATGTTCAGATGGGGCTGTTGGAGATAATGACAATGTATTCCACTGTAAATCATAAGATTTGAAACATTAGAGCAAAGTAGCTATGAAGCCTGAAAAAACAATTATTTTAGTGGAAAGGAAGGGAATAGGCAATAGGCTGCAACTA
The DNA here is from genome assembly GCF_030463565.1 of Pelecanus crispus. Classification (NCBI taxonomy): domain Eukaryota; kingdom Metazoa; phylum Chordata; class Aves; order Pelecaniformes; family Pelecanidae; genus Pelecanus; species Pelecanus crispus. Next base: position 6,416,270 of record NC_134655.1, on the reverse strand, counting down.
CTTTATTCTGGGGGAGAAGAACAAAAAAAAAATCAATTTATGTAAGAGCCCAATAACATTATCCTAAAAAAAGAGAATCGATGTTTCCTGTGTTTTTATGTGGTGTGAGAGTTCCTTGCAGTCTTTTTCTGGCAATACTTACAAATTATTTTTCTGTGTGACAATGAAATTACTTCATGTTCATAAGTCATTTTAATAATAAATACGTTTTTTTTCCAGACTGTACGTGCATGCATACAGATAGAGCCCGCATTTGCATTTACAGGCACCTTACCGCGCTGAAGGCTGCAGCGCAGTCGGTCGGCAGTTTGAGCCCTTACACCTCCTACAGGTACGGCTCTTCTCCACTTTCTTCATCACCAGCTATTCTATGACATGTCCTCTGAAGTTTTAAAGGTGTTCCTAATTCTTATTTTCATTTGGGTTGCTTATCATCAGAATAACTGCCAGAGTTAGAGAACTGGCCTTGGCAATGACATACATCCAGACTCTATTTTTGGCTTTGCCAAAAGCTTGGGTGAACTTGAACAAGTAATTTTGCCTTTCCAAGTCAGTCTCCTCATTAAACACTTGGGCTAGTAAGCTGGGTCCTGACAAAACTGTTTTGTGGATTAGACCGTGCATATAACACCTCTATGAAGGACAAAACAGAATTTCTGATTTGCCCTTTTCTATAAAAATATAACAAATTTTTATGCCACAAAAGAAACTTTCAGAACACACACCTCAGTACATATCTTTACTGCAGCCCTTTGCAGTCTAATCTAGGGTTTCAAATTCTAATTACATAAGAATATGTGTTTAATCAGAGTATTGAAAACATTTTCAGAACTGCAGAATTTTCTTTCACATAAATATGACACATTATCATTATAAGCAGACTCATAAACTTGCTTCATTTCTGACTGTCCATAGTGAACAGGATTTACAGTCACACGATTAGCTCTAGGAAATCTTTTCCTGTCTGAAAATTCTTTAATATTATGTGGCTGTAGATAACCCATGCAAACACATGTGCTGTTTATGGATTAACAGGAGATACAGTTGGAAGAAAAGCTGAACATGTGCATTCTGATTTTCACCTAGTTATTACTAGGGAATACATTACTAAGTCTTCTTTTTGATTGCGAATGTTCCAAATTAAAAAACCAAAATCTGCTTAGACATACTAGATATGTACATATTAGGTAGATTTGGTACTATTAAAGATTTAGCACAGAAATACAGCTGCCATTGACATGTTCCCCTTTATTTTGCAGGATTATTTTTAATGGGCAGCTAAACATTAATGGAGAAGGAAAGCAAGAGAATCCAGGTATTAGGCCGAAGTATTTATTCAATTCTAGCTGAATCATTCCGTTTTAAAGGAAGAAAAAAACCAGGCTGCCAGCCTTTCTTTTTCTCTAAGGCTGTATTGTGTACTATAGACTTCTGGGAAGCAGCGATCACAAATGTTTTTCATTACAATGTTCCCCTGCTATATCACTTGTCTGCACAGAAACTGCAGATACATCTTGGCAAACGGTCTCACAGATTCCACTTTCAGATTAAATAGCCTTTCAGCCAGCTTCATAAGAGGCTGCAGCTAGCTACCAGAGGGTGCATGAAATCAGCTGAAACAACCACCGAAGGGTAGGAATGTGGAAATTTCCCAGACTTTGTGAACCGCTACCATGTAGCCCGCAGTACGTTTTCCAGTCTGAATTCCTGAATCCACCGCACAGCCCGGTCATCAGTGTCCAATTATGTAATTAGAGATACAACTATATATCTATGTATTTGTCCTTTATCAGAAGTTTCAAACTTGCAAAAATAATAAGAAACCAGAAAAATTAAACTGAACTCAAAAGAGACTTAAAATTGCAAAGCATTTTCCCCAATGAGGTCTGACAAGAATATAGTGAATAGGGATGCAGAAAGGCTGAACAAGATCTACCTAGCTGTTAATTGAAGAGAACCAAAAGGTACTTAACGGGTACAGAATGCCCGGGGATCAGCCTTATATGCCGCAGAAAGTATAGAATATATAAGCTTGTTACACCAGAAATGACAGAGATTTATCTTTATAAAATTATGTAAACAGAGACTTCTAGCTCTAGAAGGAATAGCTGAACTAAAATTTTGTTCATGTTCACTTTTGGAGAAAAGTTTCCATCCTCCTTGATTCTTTTTGTGATTTGTCCTTAAGACAAATAAGGAAAGTTTTATTTCAGAATGAATCAGCTTATTCTTCAATCCCAAATTAATAGTCTTTCAGAGAAGAAAAACTTAATTTGACACTTCTGATTAGCAGCAGTTTTTAAAGCTGTATACTAAAATTAAGTTTTTTAATAAAATAAAAAGAACTTTCTTATAAAAGAACAAAATTTAGGTTTCAGTAATTAATTGTGATAACTGGCCCTTGGACATACGCGTATTAAAAATAAAACATTTCTATGCATAATACCTTATATTCTCTGGACCAGATTAGCTGGAGGTCAGATATGAATCTGTTTCACCAAACACAACTTTCACAGACAGTCATGCACTTTACATGTTTTAAAAATGCCAAACCCCAAAGCAAACCCTAGTCAAAACTTCTTGGTGCTCTGCTCACAATGAAGAGGAAGAAGGTTGTAGAAAATCAAGGGCTTGTTTTAAGCATCAAGCCAGCAAACACAGCTGGAGTTGAAAGCCATCAAATTAGCTAACAGTTATCAGGAACAAAAGCTTATTATAGCCAAGAAGTCAGAGGAAACTCTGTATTTACCTCTGTGGCAGAACTTTGGGTACTGAAACACAGGATTGCTGAATACAGAATGCATTTGCTTTCAATTATTTTTCAGAGTAGATTATTTGTGTAAATTGTGAATGATCCTGAAGTTGAACTCTCCCTTCCCCAGCTCCCAGAGGTAAGGCTCTCCATGCTCAATCCCTGTCTTGGGCCTGTATCATTTCTCCATTAGCAAATTATTACTAAATTAGATTCTTTGTGTATATATGCAATAAGGTGTTTAAATACGCGTTGAGGAAAGTAGTATTTTAGTATCATTTCCTATCTTATCCACAGGAAAGCTACAGCCTGAACAGTGACTGACGCCAGAAGTGCCAGAGCACACCGATTAATTTGCTGATTACAAAATGGCCCTGGGAGAACGTGGGAGGGCGAGACAAGTACACAGGCACGAATCCTGACCGCACCAACTCTAAAATACCTCGGCAATCTACGCGCCTTAAGGAAATCGATGCCTTCCAAAACTTTGCAGAACACGTGCTTTTACGAGCGTTGATCTAGATGAATCAAGTAAACTAGGCCTCGCGTGGCTACACGACATGGCCTCAAATCAAAATGCACCGGCCCTGAACGACAAACTTGAGCTCATCATCAGCTCACGTCAACGTCAGGCCTTCTCCCCACCTTTTTTTTTTTTAAACATTTGGGATACGCTGTGTACAAGAGGTTGCTCTGTACCTGGTTTCCAGCGGTATGTTGCTGTTCAAGACCCAGCTGTTGTGGAGATGCACCGAATCTTGCGTGCTGGTGGGGGGAGTCGGGGCAGCGGGGCTGGGCTGGCTGCGGGTGGTCATGGACCTTCTCTGGAGAGAGTCAGCCGCTGCAGGCGGTTTTCTGGCACAGGTACACGCGTGCGGCGGTGGGGGCGGCGGCGGGAGGGGTCTGAAGGTGAACTGGTTGTGTGGGCTACCTGGCATATCTGAAACAACAAAAAGGCAAAGAAACCCACAGAGGGGTCTTATTTTAAGAAGAGAGCATGAGCGTCATATCGTATTTATTGGGATTAAAGCATTGCGCTTTATCACGTTGTTAACCCGGTTGCCTGTAAAATATTGCAACATATGAAATAATTTAAGATATAATACTCTATTGAAACGGAGAGTATCAGACATAGTCACACACCCTCCAGCACTGCGGTTCGGTAGTTCAACAAAAAACAAAGAAAAGGGAAAAAAGAAAAGAAGATACAACATTCACTTAATTTGTCACAGGATTTTTTGGGGAGGCGGGCAAAGAACAAATAAATCAAGCTGACACTGAATTGCAGCACAGATACCAACTGACTTCATGAGGCATAAATCTCATTTAAGAACGTCTGTGAACGAAATAGACACAGAATATAAAATAATTAGTCTTGCACTTCAAATCAAGAGAGAAAATAATTGAGTAATTCCTACCACCTAACAAACATCTTTCATGAAACAAGGTTAACGCATTTCCACGGGTCCGTTACTGCATTTGTTAAACGAGACCTCGGAAAAGGCCCTCTCAAAGCCTGTCTGAAGCACTAATGATCCAGGCACCCGGAGAAAAGGTCCTGCGGCAGCTGAAGGCAGATGAGCTGGCAATGAGCTCCCAGCCCCCGGAGCAGGCTGCGAAGGAGCCGGAGCGACCGACGCGCGTGGTGGGCACCCGCGGCCCCGCTGCCTGTGCTGCCGCTGCCCTCCGGGACCCTCGGCGCTGCCCTCAAGCACCCGAGGAGGACGCTGGAACCGGGGGGTCCTGCCCCGTGCCAGCACCGCTACACGGCTTTAAGGAGGCTCAGCCTGTGCCGGTGAGCTTGAATCCTCCTGCAAAAGACAACCAAGGTACAAATACGGTGTGATGGTACTTTGAGGAGACAATAAAATCCTGTTTTCTCTACTTCCCACAGGAGTCTCCAAAGCCTCTCAGTACAGCAAGAAACACAGCTACGGAGAATCAAGGCAAGAAATCCCTTTTTAAAAGAACAGTAACAAATACTTTGCAAAGAAGATGCCGATAAAAATTGCTGCCAGATTGGGTGAACTGCGAAGCTGTTAACCTGAAACTCTTCCCGCTAATTTACCCCAGTGTCTTAACGCGGCTTTGTCCCATTTCTACACTCACCCTCACACTCCCTTTTACCTTCGCAGATGTCCAGTTAAATTTGCACAAAACCAGCTGGAGCGGAGCTCTGATGAACCTGCAAAAATTCCCTGCAAGGAACTGTTGTTGCCATCCATTTGCAACACACGCTTTCTTTAAATTATGACATGATGTGTCTTCAAGGTCAAATATGAAAGCGTGCCCCTTCCCTTCTTGGAACAGCTGGTGGAAAAAAAGCACTTTTTTCTCGGTGACAGTCACAATTTACCCCAACTGGAGAAACAAGGTTGTTCAGCGCTTCACATAAGCTTTTCTATGCTGTGGTAAGCAAAGCTGTTACGGATTTGGCCCAGGCCTAATCCTTTTAATTTCATTGATCTTTTATCAAGGCAGCATTCTTACAGCTGCATTAAGGTTTACGTTGTAATATTAGTTTGCATATACCAGAAAAGCATTTCTAAGCATATTAGAAAATTGGAGACCCCAGTAAATTAAATCACTGGAGTCAACAGTCCAGAGCTCTCAAATAATCTGCTAAGGCACTTTCATACAATAATTAATCTCCGTAAATCCTGTATCCTGCTATTTTAGAATTGAAAGCTACCCAAATTTTGGACATAATATTTGATGTCCAGCATCCTCAAGTATTTGATCAATGACATTCCCTTACTTAGTGGTATCAATCTTAAATCCACTCTACAGAAAATTTGCAGGATTATGATACATCCTATAATTTGCATGACAAGTCATTTTAATGGTTGTGCCACTGTCCTGTTAGAAAATTGCTGATCTTTGCCAGAACACGTAGAGACTCTACGAGGTACATCAAAAGCTATGCAGTAAATGCCGAGCAGGCAAGGTGACTGCTTCTCTAGGTAAATGGGAAAAAAAAGTATCATCTATACGGCAACACATCTTTTAGTTCCTTTCTTCCCCTTTTATCTGTACTGTCTCTATCCTGTCAATAGCATGCAATTATCTAACAAATAGTTTAGTTTGTTCCACGGAATAGACCGGTTCTGCTTTGCGAACCATAAAGTATTTCTGGTTGGTAGGCTACCTTATATCTCCCAGCGCAATTTATCACAATACATTAATGCATCAGATTTCCTGGGGGATTCCTTTTTAATTATCACACTTGTCACCCCTTCATCCAGCTACTGGCATCACAGAAAACCACACATCAGATTCTGAAGTATTTTGGTGATTTAAAGACAAGTCTCTGCATCAGACCTTCACTTCAGTGAAGCAATGCAAATTCATTACGCTGAGAATCAGCCTGAGTTTCCAATTAGTTTTTACAGACTTTCTAATTTGGCAAAGTTACTTTTATTTTGCTTGAAACTAAGTCTACATCACATTAAATTTATTTTTATACAACAAAAAAATGTTGCTTGGGATATAAAGCAGCATTATATCTAAATATGCACTGTTATGATTCTTCAGGACTCTGAATAGTAGACTCTGTAAAATAACTTAATGTAATATCATTTAAATACCTAAAAAGTGATACTAAACAAGATAATTTGTCTAAATCCAACAAGTTTCCAAAATGTATGGGAGTAATATAGAAATTAGCTTAGCTATGAATTTTTATCCCATTGCTATTGTTCAGCACAATGCTATCCATAACAACTCCTGGGTTTATTTTTAATGGTTGCTAATGATGTTCAGATTTTAAATTTTTTTTTACACCAAAAAGTCTGTGCATGACATGCAAATACAGCATTATTTGTTTTCAATGTGGTCACTGACATGGTAGAAGTTTCCATCCATCCAAAATGTAACTACAAAACATGATTTCAGCTCAAACTTTAAATTTCAATAATTTGCTTCCAATCCGATTTTCATCTGTGGAGTGTCCAAGGGAGAAGAGATGCTCTTGGTCCTCACTATTGGCCTTCTCATCTGCACTTGCATTTAGCCCAATTTTTTACAGACAGAAGGGGCTGTTTAGAAAATGTCTAAATTCTTTCCCCTGAGAATTCATTATTTTTAAATAGTTCTCTCATTTCAGCAGAGCACATCTAGAACTGTGATGGTTCCTGAAAGTTCTATAAAACATTCTGCTGCTTTTTTGCATATTGGATCTGCTTTGTTTTACTCTAACTTGCACACTGCCCATCCACTCCACAAACTCCACTTAAACTTCTTCCCTCCCCTTCCCTTTTTTATTTTTAGGGGTTTTGCCTTCATTCTTCAATAACGATGTTATCATTTGTTTATTATTTGTTATCATTTTGAGATGCTTCCCAAACTCCTCACACTCACTCCAAAAGAGAAACCGCTGTATTGATGCTAGCTATAAAGAAGAAACACCTTCCTTGTAATTCTGCTAGTCTGAAGGATTTCTACTTGCTCTCCTTTCTTTAAAGTTTGAAGGGAGGAGTTCTGCTTCTGTCCTGAACGTTTCTTCTTCTTTGGTTCTGCCTCATTCTTTTGGACAGCCCTTGATGAATACTGAACACGCTGCTCTGTGGCAGTTGTACAACGGAGCCTGGTATCCTACGGTTATGGAGCACAGACCTCAACAGCTCCTCTTCACCTGCTGAGTTCTACTACCACTACTTTTTCCTTCAGGAGATGCAATAATTCAGATCTTGCTTTTTTACTAGGCCTCTACTGTACAGAAAGTGGGAAGTTAATTAACTTAGGTACTCCCCTTACTCTGCCATGTTGGTTGAGCGCTGCCATTCCACTCAAAAGTTATTGGAGGCACAGACCAATGGACATGAGCAGCATGAACATAAACTCATTTTCCATAAGAGTCAGGCTAAAATGCCTTTGCAATCATAAACATGGAGCTAAATTGCTTTATAGACTGGCAAAAATGAAATAAGCAGTTTTATCAACTAGTTAGCACCTGATTAAAAATTAGTTTTGAAAACAAGCCAGGCCTTTGCTGAAGTATTTTCCTAATAGTTATAAAGTATACTTTACTATACTTTTTGGATCCACATAGAAAGAGGGGTTAATTGAACTGTTTTATCAATTACTGACAAGACTACAATAGCTTGTATACATACTAAGTGAAGTATATCAGAGAGAATATATTAAAAAGTAATGAACCTTAAAAGGTTTGCATCTAACCTGTAGTGCTTTTGAGATATTTTAATTTTTTCAGTTCCTAAATTCATTATTTATTGGTATGTTTGGATTTTCTTTTTTTTTTTAACTAGACATGTCTCAGCTGAGTATGAATTAGCTTGCAATCCGTTATTTAATGAACAAAATAGCAATATATGTTCAGAGAGCTTAGTTATTTAAAAGTTCTATGGGTATACTACTGCTCAGTTACAAACGAATCTGTAATTTTTTCTCAAGCAGAGATGAAGGAGCATAATGCTATTTATCTAAATAGAGCCTTGGAACAGGTATATCTGCATCATGCAGGAAGGCGTGTCTGACACAATCCAACTGTATGGAAGGATTAGGCCCAGAGCACTATGCCCAACTTATACAAATGGGCAATGAAGAACTGGCAAAGATTCCGTGCAGGGAAGACGAAGAACCTGAATGTTTAAGACTAGAGCTAAAAAGCATAGAATAAAAATTCTCAATTTTACAATGAGATTTATGCTCTGGGTCTAAGAAGACAAACTAAGAATTAGATGTAGGTGCTACCATTGCAGAGTGCTGGCTCTGCTACCTGTTAATATATTTACTGATTTTGTGTAAGTCTTTACATTCTTTCCTTCTATACTAAGTTTAAAATCATTCTTTTTCTATGTATGCACCAATGACCTCACTAAGCCCCTAATTGTTTTTTGCCTATCTCTGAATTCCTTTTATTTTTGCTGTCACATATTTTGAGAAAAGGTGAATATGGAAAAAACACTGTGTATGAAATTGCTCTATTGATGTATAAATTTACTTTGTGTTTCAATAATCTGTTCTACACTTGCTCCTTCTGATGTAGCTCAACATTTAGTTGGCCTACCTTACTTGCAAAATCCTTTGCTTCACTAGCTTTGTCAGACCAGTAGGATATAAAAGTATCTAACCAGTACTTTTAATATGAATTTACCTTTAGATTATTGTTTTGCTGTATATAATTTTCTCAGCCTTACTACACAGTAAATCTTCCAGAATATAAAATATCAAACATCTCTAAAGAATTCTACAAACCATATGGTTTTATGCAAAACAAAGTTTATAATGTAATGAAAGCTGATAAACTAAAGGTCGTACAGACCCAAAGTTTCCCTACTAAATAGAAGAGGTTTAGAGACCTCCAGAGACCGATAGCACTTCCCACCCCAGCCTGCTGCCCATGCCCAAGGTGCTCTGAGCTCGCCCCTGCGGCAGCCGACTTTCCTTGCTGAGCCGGGTGGGACGGCCCAGAACAGGCTGAGGGAGGGAGGGACCAGTTAAGCACTGGGGACCATCAAGGGGCTCTGGGCACTTTATTTATGAGTACAGGTGTGCTCTCAAATAGCCAAGCATATAATTTCACACCATACTGCCACTCTAAGAGTAGAATGAATCCTCCACATCATTATTTTGGCTGCGCTGAAAACACAGCACTTTACTTCCAAAGAAAAATTAACAGACGTCTTATGCCACGTACTTCGAATGGCACCAATGAGCATAAAATACAGCTGGATTTACATTATAATATTGTTAATGATGTCAAACAAATGATGCGTAATGCTTAAACACTCAGTCCAATGTGTTCATATGGATCCCATGAAATGTTTCCTTTATGTTCTCAGTATCACATATGTTCAATTCCCTTGAATCCCTTACAACTATACACACACACAGTAACGGCTTCTAACTCGTAATTTGTGGATCATTTTAACAGAAAGAGATTTGGTAAAATAAGAATTCTAATAGTTTCCTAATGCTAACAGAAACTTAAGTCTCCTTCAGCATTTCCAAGTTTAGCCATATTTAAAAATCAAATATAATGGCAATTCAACCCTTCGTAAAACACAAGTAACATTTACATTGAATGTTGTACGGTCTAACAATGTAGGAAAAAAATCTATTCTACATATAAGCTACAATGACAGTAAGGACTTCTTACGATGGCTATGCAGCAATTCCTTGTCTATTTTTACATTATCAATCAAAACTTTTATTTTAAGACCTGAGTGACTACATTTTTGTAAACACTCATTACGGCCCTAATTCTAGGAAACTTTACAAAAACATAACTACCCCGTTTTGTGCACCAGGCTAAAAAGGAACAACGGGAGCATCACCAGCAGGTCTCTGTTTAAAACACTGTTGCTTTTGCAGAAGTAAATGTTTCATGTTTCTTTGATTCCGTTTAATACAATTTCTTGTGAAATAGTGCTAAACTCAGCTAAAATTCCTTCTGGAGTCCATATTTATTTAGGTAGACTAACATGAGCCTGGGATTTTCCCATTATTTTAATTTACATTTTTGGTCCATTTCTAACAAAACAAATGCTGGATTACTTGAAGTCTACTAGAAAATCTTCACAAATCAAATGGTATAAATGGACTTTATTACCTGCATATGATATTGATATTAAGTATCAATGCCTTAAAACTTCTAGCAACAGAAAGCATAAGGAATTTTCATTAGCAGGACTTTTGCATGAATTTGCCATTACTGTTGCATGTCAGGACGGTAACACTGCTGGGCTCTATTTCTGGTAAAACATCAGTTAGTAGCGTGATAAAAGTGAAAAAAAATACTGGAGATCTCATAGTGTTTTGGAAAATAAATCACAAGTGTCTCAGAAGTGTCTCTGCAAACAAACTGTTTCTTGACTCAGGTGCAGAAAGATGTGGGAGAATTTTTCAGGCAAAAGAACGGAGGTTAGAACTCATTAGACAAGGAAAGGCAGTGATTTATTGCTAGGGAACTATCACATGGCCACCCTTCCCAACTTTGCTGTTAGGATGCATTTAATAATATTCTGCTTTTCAAGATTCAAAAAATTCTGGCATCTGTCGTCTTCGTACCGTATACTTAACTTGTCAATTTTCCTTTGTAAAATTCTTGAAATAAGACTGATATACTCCCTTTTTTTTTTTTTTTTTTTTTAGGTGTGCATGGGGGAGCGTTTTTGCTTTTTCTGATGATAGAAATGTTAATATACTCAAACCAAAAGAAGGGCTTGTGGTCCCAAAGCTATCTATTTTTTTCGCCAGCTGTATCAGCTGGTGCAATGAAAGACATTACCTTTCCTGACAAACTTTGCCTCACTTAGGGGCACTTATATCTGTAGACCATTAGAGCTACAACAGCACTACTGCTCCTTAATTAACTCCATCACTCAGTGTTTTAACTTGGGAGCCTGATTGCTGAAGTAGAATAATTTTGGACACAAAAACTGCACTAGAAGATGCCACTCTCTGTGCTGTAGTTTGTAACCAGAAATGAGTTTCAGGTTATAATGCTGTGCACTGTGGATAAGATGCAAGTTTTAAATGTTATCATGCAGAAGCACCTGACAATATAAACACACTGCTGTGTGTTCATATAAAATAAACATTGCCAAAGGGGAGTGAAGAGCTAGAGCTCCTGAGGCGCTTTTATTCTGCCGAACTGTCTGAATTATAGCTTTGTTCTGCAGTACTTCTTCACATAGCTCTTAAATACCAATGCACTCTATGTATAATATTTACATGAAAACATTATTCCATTTATGTGAAATGCTCACATTTATGTCAATTAATATGACAAATTCAAAACGAAGCTACCCTACTCACTCCCATCTCCTTCGTTGCAGGGTGGTACATCCATCAGATCCTCTCAAACACCCATCCAGTTGAGACGGGACTCCTCTTAAATCACTACAGTCTGCTCCAACACCAGACAGGCCTGTTAGTGGTTGAGCCACAGAGGTCAAGGACAAAACACGAAGGGAGAAGAAAAGCAGCACTCCAATTATGATGGAGACCGAGGGAACAACCTACACAACCAGCTCAGGCTTCCAGTGGTTTGTTTAGCAGATTAAGCAGCTGCTGGTACAATTAACATCACACAGCATTCAAAGGACAGAAGTAGAGACTGACAGCTCCCCGCCAGCTGAAAGGTGATACATTCAGGAGAATGCGTAATTCCTGCCATTACTTAAAGGTGGTGGGTTCAGCCAATATCACGAGTTGTAACTTCTATCAGTGGCAACTCACAGGGGACAGTACAATCACTCTTCTAAAACTCCGAACGAAGTGGGAGAGATTATAGTTTACGGAGTAAGCCTATCATCCAGGTTTACAAAAGCCAGGCAGTTACAAGTAGCCTGGCAGCAAATTCTGATGACCTTAGAGGTGAACAGATTTTGATTAAAGAGCAGTTTATGATTGGTAAAACAGGTTGCAAGCAGCCACGGCTGTAAACATTAATGTTTCCCCAGTTATTGATGGTTTTTGGCAGAGTGATATATATTCAAGTTTTGGCCTTTGTGTCATTAAATTCATTAGCTGCGAGGGCTTTCTAAAAGGGATCTGTGGGTAATGGAATTAGCAACTATAAATCATACTGAAATATACAGTGTATTCAGCCCAGTAGTTCAGTGGAAATATCATGAATATGGACATATTAATCCACTTTGTCACCAGTCTCTCTACAGGGGATGATAAGCTTCCCGGCCTGCCTCTTACCTGCTTCACCTGTGTCCCTGTTACTCTGCAACATTTTTAGGAAAAAAGACTGCTTGAGGCCATGCCCTGTCACAGACCCAAGTAGTGAAAAACCCTGCAGCATTCGAGTTCACTGCACAGCGATGGCTGAGGTGAAGACTCCTCCATTTTAGTGCTTGCCTTCTCAAGGCTGGGAACAGTGACATGAGCCCTACAGTGACTGAAGTACAGAATCCTGTTCAACTTAAAGCCCAGCCACGAGAGAGATCGGTTTGTTGATTCATATTTTTGTAAATATAACATACTTTGTGGCTCTACAGAAGTACAAAAAGATGATAAGCCCTAATTCATGGTTAAACCTGCCAGCTACATCAGGACACAAACTCAAGCTCTGATGAGTATGTTCATGCACATTCCTGAAATTACCGGGGGCAAGATCCCAAGCATATGCCCTATCTATCTGGACTCAGACAGAGCTAGAGCTTGTTGGCAGCACTGCAAACTTGAAGTTTACTTCAAGGTGGAAGTGCCTGAACTTTCTGGCTTCAGGGATGAACCACACTCCAGCTTCTCCCACCTGTATATATAAAGGCTCTTCTCAGGACACCTGACTCTGCACCCCAGATTATTATGTCTAATCCAGACATCCAGTCTCTTGACATTATTCTGCAGAGCATAATTGAAAATACTAGATCCATTTTTACGATCAATACCATGTACAGACAAAGAAGCTTGAAGCTCTTCTGGATCATTCAGTAATTGTCTCTACCCCCATGTATTTACTTCATTTTTAAGATAATCCATTTAGAAAGATGTTAATGAGGGAACACCAGGAGGAATATAGACTAGTTTCTATATTCACAATATTCTGAAGAACATGTTTATAGTTTATATAGGAAAATGAAGGTTTCTATTTTATTCAATAAAACAGTACTCCATATGTTTTTATTATGGATTTCACATTATTATTATGGATTGATATTAAATTGCTTGATATGGACATCTTTACATACATTTCCAGTGACTGTTATATGAATATAGGGAGTATTAAAAAAATAATTATCTGTGGTTATATAGTAACTTGTGGAGGGGCAGAAAAAGCTGTCAAATGTATCCATAATATGTAAACATATGTAGAGTTTAACTGTGACTCTATATGCATATCTATCTCAAATTCGTCAAAATAATATTAATGTAGTACTGTTTTATAATAAATACTAAGAAATACTTTTCTTGACAGAAGACTTTGCATCCAGATTTTGTGTAAACACTGTAGCCAGCTAAACAGACTACAATGTCTGTAAGAGTACCGCATAAAGCCTTAGATAGGGCTCAACATCACATTCAGCTGGAGAATACAGAGGGGCACAATGCATGGTCATCACACTAGAATAAGCTACAAATTACTTTCAATCATGGTATAGGGCTTTTTTTTTAAGTAGGTTTGGGCATTCTGTAGAAAAGTTTACTTCTAGACTGTTTCCCTGCCTTCCTGGGGAAGAGGTGTAGTGGTGCAGCAATGGTCCAGGGGGACCATAGCAGCGCTGGGGCCATTTGGGTGGCTTTGCTCTACAGGAGTAGAGAAGTAGAAGACAGCTTGCTCAAAGCTGTCTGTTCAGAACAAATATCCCTTGACCTATAAAGTTCAACCAGAATTCACCATAAATCACTGGGCTGCATCTGATTATAAATCTGTATCCCCTGTACTGGCTCTGCAGAAATGCTTTACGCTGTATCCTCCGAGATTTAATTTTAGAGGGATTCTTCTTTCTCTGTAGACTGTATTTTGCTACAATTTTCTGATAGCTATTTTGGATAATCAGAGAAAAAACTTTATACAGAAGCATGTTACCAACCAATAAAATGAATGGCTTTTGGTGAAACTGCTAATGCTTTTATCTGGCTCTTCTTGAATGACTGCATATACATCCAAACTTATTATATAAATTAGGAATATGACCCATTACTTTTCCTGAAGTCAAGAAGAGACTTCCACTTCATCTTAGTGGAGGTTAGTTTTAAACACAGTTGATGAATTGACAAGCAGCGAGTACGTGTGCCTATTACTGCTCAAGAAATATTGTTGACAACTCTCTGTTTTAAAAATTGAAGTACATGTGGCCCCTCCTATCCTATCCTCTCCTCAGAGTAGTCTGACCTATAAAATAATTTGCAATTAGTACATAAAGTACAGTAGGACAGATTTCTCCCCAACAACCTTACTAGTTCCCTGTTGGTTCAGGGCAGACAGCTCGCAGGAAACCAGACTGTTTTCTTCAACTTCACTTATGTTCTACTTCACAAACTTTAGTTGACAGATTTCTTAAAGAAGAGCTCTAAGACAAATTACAGTTTCAAAACATATATCGTCCTTTTGAAGTTTGGCTTTGGAAGAGAAACAAATTTTTAAACAGAGAATGATATCAAATTATCTTTTAATTCTCTGTTTAAACACAGAATCATTGTTTTAAATAAGGGAAACAATTTTTTTAAAAAAAACCAGGAAGAATGGTAACCTTAGTTGTAGGATAGTTAGCATCAATTTATTCTTGGTCACCCTCAGAAGTACATGGTATTATTTAAGAAGGAAGTTGCATGTAATCATCAGATAGCATCACGGAAAGCTATTTGTCACTCACCAAATGATTTTACATGGTATCTAAAGCACACTAAATTAGTTAAAGGATATACCTCAGCGTAGAATTAGCTGACTGGCTACTTCTGCCTTTTATCCCTAGAGGTACTTAACAAGTTCCTGTCCCTCTCAACTTCATCCACAAATAAAAGAAATACTTCTACAAAAAGATCTATTCCTGCCATTGATGTTTGCTAACATTTTATTTAGGAATGTTGACGCTTCTCCTATAGCACTGAGCTTGCTGAGAGGAAAGACAATGCTACACGCGCAACTGATGGTAAACAACA
Source organism: Pelecanus crispus (assembly GCF_030463565.1). Classification (NCBI taxonomy): domain Eukaryota; kingdom Metazoa; phylum Chordata; class Aves; order Pelecaniformes; family Pelecanidae; genus Pelecanus; species Pelecanus crispus. The sequence continues at coordinate 6,400,939 of NC_134655.1, read as the reverse complement.
AATCGATTATTTTTTAAAAAGAGAAGAAAAACTCCTGTAGGGAAAGACAAAACACCACCACAGAAATGGGTAATGTAACGCCTGAAAATGAACATAGCAGCCTAGGCACAAACCCACAGTTTTCAGATTAGTCTCTCTAATGCATATTTAGGCATTTACAAGCAAGCATGCAGATTTTCTGAAATACCAATGCGCTTCTACCACTCCACCAGAGGGTTGTGGCCTGGTTCCTCAAAACTTTTTAGGACTTTTAACTCCACTCTGCATTTTATTATTAGGAGCCCTGCACTCTTAAACACCTCTGAAGATCTGAGCAGAGCATCTATCAAGTACCAATAGGGTCACTTCTGCATAAACTAATTCAGATAGTTAACTTCAAGGCAGCAAGGTGTGACAAGCTTCTCCTGCTACTCCTGCTCAACTTGCAAAAGAAATCTAGTGCAATTCACAATCAACAAAGATTACGTCATTTTACAGCACTAATAGGTTATGCAAGTTCTTTGTGACCATATCCTCAGTTCACCTCACAACACATTCTTAAGGTGCATTTCACTCAAAGCTTATCTATATACAGTTACTTAAACTCTTTGTAAATAAGACACGCATTTTTGAATATTACTAGAAATTACATCTATAAAATATCGAATAAAACCTTCAAAACAAATGCATAAAGAAGTATCAAGGGAAACATACTTTTTCATATGAATCTAACCAACAAAGTATTTTAATGAGTGCACATCTATTAAGAGAATTCTCAGGATACTGTAATTATTATTCATTTTCTAGAATTGTTTCACCATGAAGCTTTATGCTACTATGGGGACTTCAATGTTTATGTTTTGTGACGGCTGCGTTGACTATTAAAAAGCAATTTGGCTGACATTTTAAGTCTTTTGTTGCCAGTTTTAATTGGATTGTTCACCAAGCATCAACTCCCCCGTTAACTGCAAAAATTACAGGCCAACGTCAGTTTATAGTAATGACTGTTTAATGATTTTATCCTGTCAGTATGCCAGCTTCATATGGATGCATGCATGATTAGTTTCATATCAAGACCTGTAATTAAATAATTGAAATCTAAACAAAAGAGAATATCAAACAGGAGCACATCCTTAATAAAGACCCAAAGATCTATCAAGATACTAATTCCAAATGAAAAAGTAATCAGTGTTTTGAGGTCAAACAGTGCAAGAGTTGGTGTTAAGGAAAAAAGTTCTCCACACCTTTTGCTATAGAAGAAATTTCCCTTTAAGTGATGCAAAGTTTGAGAACTCACTGCAGTGAGCCTTTGCTTACCATTCTTAAAACTGACTCAAAATTATTCAGAACTCATTATTAGCTATTTTTGTTTGCTTTCCAGACTAGGTAAAGCTGCTTTTATAATAATAATTATAAGACCTAAAAATAATTATACCTCAACTGAAACTTACAGTACTTAGAATCAAAGAACAACAAGCCCACTAGCTTCTCAGAAATTCAGATTCTTGAAAGAAAACCCATTATTATTCTTTGTTCAGCTCTGAATCCTATGCCAAACTCCTACATACTTCAGAATTTCAAATAGAGCAAAAAATGGCTTTTAGAAGATAACTCTTTGACAGTGTGAAATATCCATGAAAATAAAGCCAGAAACAAAGACTCACAAAGCAGGGCCAGCACTGCCAAGGCAGCCAGTGCCTGCTCATACGGCTCAAGCAGAGTTTCAAGAAGCTGGGGGCTCCTTGGAGAATTTCACACCTTATGATTTTGGCCATCCGACATGGATGGTAACTTTCTGTAGGCAGTTAAATGCTTCAATTTTGAAAAGAACTTGGTATTTCTCACATTTTGATACTTAGAAAGTCCAGGGGAAAAAGTACTGACCAAGGGATTTCACCATCTTATTAATAAGCACATCCGCACTATAAAATTTGGGATAGGGTGTCTCTGTAAACTGAGCTGGTACGTTTATGGATTCCCATTAAACTTAGACCTCAAAGGTCAAATACCAGACTTTATTGTGTTACGCATTCAGTAAGTATTCAGGCGAATTTCAGCAATTTATAGCAACTTACAAGAACTTACGTTCATCTGTTTTCAGGCTTGACTTTTATAGACTATAGTCACCTACTAGAAAATATTAACCTACTGGAAAGTCAATAGATTTTCAAGGTTGCTTCATTTTTATGTACAAAAAGCTGTATGCCTCGCAGAATCATTCATTTTCCTTTTATTGCCAGGATGATGGCTTAAAACCTGTTCTGACCAAACTTTTGAGCAGATGGCTTTATTCGAAAGATTTAGGGGTAAATTTAGGACGCATCTCTTTTCCTAGTTACAACAGCATGATATGGGATTAACTCCATTGATTTCAATTATGTTATTCCACCTTGGTTTGCTAGATGTAACCACAGAAGCTAACAGTCCAACTTTGATTGGGATTATCCATTTTTTATATATTTAGAAACAGGAAAATTGTCACTTCAAAATATCAGCTGTGGAACACCGCATGATTCTGTTCCAGGAACGAGGTTACTGTATTTGTGATTTAGAAAGGGATGAACCACTGAACCAGTAAAATACAGGTTGGCACAAACTTATTTTGATTCATAAAATAAGAAGGTCCAGCAGAGGTATGTGAATGCACCATACATCAGCAGATGAAAATTCACATCGACAAATGCAAGGTACCTCAGATCAGATTGCTGAGATCTAAATTAACTCCAAGTACTCAGAAAATGGACCTGTGTATGCCTGTAAACAGCTCAATAAAAACCTCTTTTCTATGTACAGCTTTAGTAAAAGAATGTTAACAGCATGGAAAATAAAGCAAATTGGACAGAAAGTGAAAAGGCAAATAGTGTTAAATCATTACATCCACATCTTGCAGTATACTTTGTTCCATTCTTGACACTTTTTTTTCCAGAACAATTTGGTAAAAATAGAAGGGATTTTACAAACAGGTGCACTAGATTAGTGATGTGGAAAAACCACTATGTGAGGAGACGCTAAACAGATTGTGTAGTTTAAAGAGAAGCACGACGTAAATGATAGAGAAACAACATAATGAACTCAGTAGGTACGCAATTATTTACACTCAGAAGTACAGTGGATCCCTATATGAAACTGTTGGAAATTTAAAACTGATAAAAGGGAATACTCTGGGGTGTTCTTTTTCTTTTCTTCTTTTTAACACCACATTTAATCTAGGAACTTGTTGCTACAAGCTGTCATTGAGATGAGGCGGTTGCAAGTATTTTATGTATAAAATTTTATACAGATAATTATTCATCCACATAGAGTAAGCAGGCAATATACACACAACCTAAGTGTATCTAAGTATAAAACCTAGATATAAAAAGGAAGCATTTTTATATGTATAAGTGTATAACATACACATGTATATTTTATACATACACAAAAATCTCCACTGAATTCAAATCCCAGTGGAAAGAATAAAACTTAGACTGATATTTGCTCAGTTTATTTACAAGGTTAAATTTTTATTACCTTGAAGGATTTCATGTCACATAAGTTAATACGACGGCACGGAGCAAAACTGCGCTCACTGCTTGCTTCCTGCTCCAGCCAGAGAACCTCAACCAAATTCTAGCCCTTGGTGAATTTCTTCCTACGTGATCAGGTCAGACCCGGTTTAGTCAGAAGACATTTGGGGAAAACAAGACGAGTATGTCATTTACTCAGCCAACTGATGAAACAAGTTTAAGGCAATCCATTCTCATGGCCGAAAAAGAAGAACGCATCTGCCTTGAAGTCATGTAACCACCAGTAACGCAAAAACTTAAGAGATAAAATACTTGATTTGCAGATCTCTGAGTGAGCTAGGTATTGACACCTAAATAGCAATTTGAAACTCAACACACATAAGGAACCCATGAAACCACTTCTATAGGATTCATTGTCCAGAACAAAATAGAATTCAAGCTGCCTCCTGATCCACATCCTGATGTTTAAATTCTAATTTTGATGCTTACTTGCACCGTCTTTTGAAATACATGACTTAGCAAATATTGTAAATAACCTCATACAGATTTTTTGAATAACAACAAATGGGACTACTGCGCTTCAACCTGAACGATGCAATAACCAGGTAACCAAGTACCCTCTACCAAACTCATCTCACGGTACTGAATAACAGAATAACCAAGGAAACTAGGACAGAACAAATAGTTCTGTTCATATACTTGCACTGTGCTTTATACACCTGCCTGCCTTTATTATGGAATATGCAGACTGAATGCAAACAAAGCAAATGTATCAAGGAGGCGGAGGAAGGAGTTTCCAATAATACATGCTATAGTTACCTTTTACTAAAGAGGATGGACAGAATGGGTGAAGATCAGCAGGCAGTTTCAGCTCATGCAATTTCAAAATGACCTTTTAAAAGTAATTATTAGAGCTGAGTTGTAGCATTCAGTGAAATTGAACTCTTCAGAATTTCACGCACTTACAAAGTAGACATTGGGAAAGAAAAACACATCATACGCATCAAAAAGGAGGGGGCCACTCAGACACAGCTTTCCTCCTCCTCCAGTTTGTTTTTTACAATCTTACATTGAAGAAAAAGCAACACACCACGTATCTATCAAAATAAAGCATATCCTATTGTAGAAAAAAATACACAGCTGAAAAAAGTATGAGTAAACATGTCAATGAATCAGTTCCAACTGAAGGAAGAAGAATGGAGTACAAAGATATAATCTAAGACAGCTGTATGGTAGTTCACAGTCCAAAATTGGATGAAAATTTTGCCTAATGTAGGAGGGAATATCAGATGGCTGCAGAGACACTCCCAGGCTAGTTTACAGCCTGTAGTGATCTCCAAAGCTCTAATTCTGTCCTGTTGATTAGACAGGAAAAAAAAAAAGGGGAAGGGAAGGATCTGCCACCCGCTCGGCTCTGCAGTGCATGCGCCAGCACCCGTACTCGCTCTGCACGCTGCAAAGCAACTGCACTGGTCCCAAAGAGGCTGTGAAGAAAGAACTGGTACCATTGCCCGGGACATCTGCTGAACTAAAATTCATCTCATGTGACTATCCTTGCAATTTGATAGCACAAATACGATTATCTTGCTACATCACTTATATTAAAAACACTGCCGTACACTACACGTGACAGCATAGCTAAGGCAAAACCAACTTTTACTTCATGAGACTGAACTAAATGACCGAAACCATAGTTGACATTTATGGTATTGATCAGGCTCCAACATTAATACAAAGTAAAATGGCTTGGGAAGTTTATCCATTTACTGATTAGTGATTCATCTCCTTCCAGAGGATCTCCGAGCATGACAGCAGTGTCTATGTTTGCATTCTTCATTGTGAAGCATCAGCTCCATTTCACGTGCTGTAAAGGCAGCACTAAAATTACTATGCTTCACCTATACAAAACGAAACACTTCATGCTGCTTTCAAAATGACTCTATTGTGCTACCCCCCACCCCCAGACCCCATCTACCCCCCACCCCCAGACCCCATAGCAACAGCAGCAAACTCCATGTCTACTAATAAAAGCCCCCCCCAAGGCATTAGTCAAAGACAAAGCTGTTCTATTAGGTTGTATTAGTAGAGAACCCTGGAACGGCTGCTGTTAAAGTGAGTAATATTGTCCATGTCATCACTGTAAAATCACCTGGAAGACTTCCAGCACAGATTCCATGAACTATAAGAAAATTCTGCACTCAGTAATACCACAGATTCCAGGCAGAGCAGGACTGTGGGCAGCTGCTACGTGGAGTATACAGAGAGCACAAGCAGTCCCTACATCTACCAAACACGGGGCAAACTCCTGTCGCTGGAGCACAGACAACGCACCGAGATGCTCCCTTCCCAAAAGCAGGAAGCACAGACAAAGTGAGACTGTCTTATTTTCCTTTCACATAAGCCGGGTGAACGCAAGGGAACTGCCAAGTGCCCTCTCTTGATGGGTGCAGTAACACACACCTTCTCTCCGTGTCTCTCCTGGTGCTTCCACCGGTGCAATGAAGCTCTTTATTTTCTGTCCCAAGTTCTTACTGTCAAGCAAATCTGAGCAATGAATGGGGCTACAGTTCAGCTGAGAGCAGAATTTGATTTAATATTCCTATAACACTTTGAACATAAAAATGCACTATGGAAGTGCTAAGTCTTATTAAGCTTGGCAGCAGCGAATGCAGGGTGACTGTTTCCCTAGACTTGACAGTATTGATCACCGGACTCCAATGTATATAAGCACAACCAGGCAATGCAGAGAACACTTAAGGGTAGAAAAGAGAGGAAACGCTCCTCCTCACAAATCTAGAAAGCCAGTCTTTATGGCTTTCATCTGAGCATGGGAGGCTCAGCTTTATTTGCTCTGACACAGAGATGGGACTTGAATCTTAGGCACTCGCACCACACAGCTACTACCTGAGACAGGCCACTCGTGAAATGTAGTTGGCACGGGGATTGAACTTCTGTCAGTCACATAACGTAGGAGTGCCTGACCACTGGGCTACAGAGCATGTTGGTGTCTGGCTCTCTACTCCAATAAATATTTGATGATTTATATGCAGTGAAGCACCTCGCAAGAGATTAGGAGAGAGAGTGAGAAAGAGAGAAGACTAATTGTGTACCAGGTGCGAGGGTATCATTTTCAATCCTCTCCTTCACCATTATTTGACTTTCTAGGCGAGTATCTTGACAACTGCCTTTCCTCTGTGAACCTCATGCCCTGATGAGGAATTTCACCTCCAAACAGAGAGCTCTTCTTTGGGGAAACGTCACTTCAATTGACACGTTTCCCGATATGTTTGGGTTTCAGCACACTTTCAAAGAAATGGGATTTTACATTTTAAAGCTCTACCATAGAGATACAGGCAACACTTGAACGCCAGGCATAAGCCACAGCAGCAGATTTCTTTTTCGCAGGTGGTGGTGAAGTCCCACGTTAGAGAGGAGCTTTCCTGACCAGGGCTGGGGGCTCCTGCGCGGCGCTGGGCTCGCGCCTGGGCAGCATGCCTGCCCGCGCAGAAATGACCCCAGTACTCTGGTCATTTATTTCTTTACCTACCAAAACCAAGGTAAACAAAATGTAGGCTAAATATAGCCAACACGAGCTTCTTGTTGATTGCAGTAGGAACTAAGTAAAACTCCGTGTGCGTAACTTCAAGTCTGTTTAAAATAGTGAATAACCAATTTACCGGTTTTTCTTCATATATAAGAGAAAGACTCAGTGGATTCTGAATGTATCTACACATCGCTGGTGCTGTAAAGGCAGACTAATTTTACTATATAGCCCAATAAAAGACAAGATACCTGGTAATCTGCCTCTTTGTGAAGCAGTACTCCTCATCTCACACAGGAGAGATAAGAGATAGCATGGGAAGCTCAAAGGACAGCACTTTATCCCTTTGTTTGAAAATTTTCAATAGACAGCATTTTAAAAAAAAAAAAAAAAATTAAATGGGTTCTATTCAAATGCAGCACGAAAGAAAACGGTGTCTAGTTCAGGCTGGGCACAGTGACCTGCCCTAGTTTGTAGCTGAACAAAGGCATGAAAGCAAATGATAAATTTCCATTTTGTTATACAATATTTCATTAGGGAGCTAATTAAACAGCCTGTACTCAAACGGAGCATATAAACAATATTACACATGAAGGGGAGCATTTCTGGGAAGATATTAGCTGATAGCACTAACATAAATGATTTAATTTTTTTTTTTTCTTTTCTCAACAGTTAGGAACAAAAAGCTTTTTTCCCCATTACCTCATCCTAAGTAGTTTTTCAAATCAAGCCCATGCTCACATTCACGCTGTCACTGATAATGGATCTTGTGTCAAATAAGAAGAGAGTAAAGGACCTGATAATAAGTGCAATTATAAAACATCAAAAATGGTAGATCAAAGTGGATTTCCTTTATTCCACTGTGTACAGTCACTTCACAGCTTTTCAGTGTTCCTGTCATGCGGTCCTGACAGGATGTATTAATTTTCTCTATTATCATAGCAACAAGAATGGCACACTTCAGAAAGCAGCTGACAAATGCAGCTCCTCATTATTACTCTGTCTTACTTTTATTCATTTTGTTTATAAAAACACTTTTAAAATCCCCTTCTCCTGAGATTCTCAGGCATGATGATAGCCATCAAATGGTTGATAACCTTGTGATAAACGAAACTCGGGGACAAACTCTCAAGCCTTCTAAGTACTGCCACTCTTCAAAAAAGAACCAAAATTTACTGCCTACAAAAATTTCAAACCGGTAATTAGTTCATATTAGAAGTGCTTCACAACTTTACCTAAATATTCCCACTCCAATGCATCTTGGAAAAGTATCCATTTTCTGAATATTTACTAAATTCTGTATGGGAATTTATAGCATAGATTGCTAATTTAACATACAAATTGCATCTAAAAAAAAAAAAAAAAAAAAAAAAAAAAAGCTCGGGTGTTAAGCAAACTAGCTCAGCTTCATTCTTCCTGCCTTGGCCCCACGGGTACCATGACTCAACTCCTGGTGCGGTTGCTCAGGTTTATCACCGCAGCGATAGTTAGAAGCTTCTGAAATTAAATGTGCACGGGAAGAAAATAGCTTTATAGCATTTACCCACAGGAAAAAATATAGATAGAGGCTTTGAGCTGGTGGTCTCCTCAATAAACTACGCTTACGCTTCCCAACATTAAAGCTTGCAGGAGTGTTTGCTTTTGAGCTGATCACAAAGTGTTGCAGCCGGTATTGCTAATACACAAAGGAATACGGACTTGAACCCAAAGAAAGGGGAATAAGAATCAAGCAAATTGTGTAACATAAACAATTGCATGCAAAATAAAGTTCTGAAGCAGTACACTGTCATGTAAGATTGCATACCCCTGTTGAAGTGAGTAAACCATAACAATTTGCACTAAGTGCAAATATAACATTCACGCTAAAACCTGAAAACTATTATATTCAACATGTCATGCAGAATTTCATAGGATAAATTCTACTCTAGGCATGCATGCTAATGTAAAGCATCATGTTCAAAAAGTCTACAATGTTATTTTGAATTTAGAGTATACTTGACCAGTATTGACTTTCATGAGTAGTTTGAAAGAGTAAATCTAAATTCACCGATTCAATTGACTATGACATGGCCCTACACAGCTGGAAATAAACTGAGGCGCTATACCATGCTGCCATCACAGAGAGTAACTATCTTAAATATCAGTATAAAAGCGGATGCAGCAATTTCATATCCTATCATATGAATATTATGGCAATGATGCGTAGAAGTGATTTACATCTTCATTATTTCTAGACTGCAAGAATCGCTATTGCGAGCACTTTGTAGAGTCATTTGCTAACATTTAAGCAAGTTATGATTAATGCAATTTGAGTAGAACGCATATTGGACAGATAGATTATAGCCCTGCTGATACTGTATGTACAATAATTAGTACTGTGACAACAGCTAATTATTTTTAATTTCAAAGCTGAAGGATTTTATCCATAAATATTGTGGCTGGAGTTAATACATCAGTTCTTTTCATGCTCAAAACAAGCTGTCAGAAATTATGCATTAAATAAATGTATAATTTTTTATCAATATTTAAAACTAATGCAATGCCAATCAATAACACCACTAGACATTTAAAGCACTGCTGCAAAGTATTACTGACAAAATTAGTATATAAAGCACCCACATCATCATCCCACCCGCTGTGCTGTGCAACACAATGAAACTTATTAAAGCACAATTGAAAACATAAAAACTACCTCCTTAAAATTCAGGAGATCGAAGATGCCAGCATGAAACACTGTTCCAGCTGTATGGAAGACCATCTGTCTGTGTAAGAACTGGAGGGAAAAAAACAGATTCTCAGATGGACTCAAAAGGGCTTACTTCATGATTTTGATAGTGCGATGCCAGAAGAGCACGTCCAAATTGTATGGCCTGCAGTTAGCATCAGGACCTTACTTACCTGCTAATGGGCAAAGTGATGTTCTGTATAGCATGAACGCATACATTATGAATTTAGGTAGCAGAACACCAAGGAAACTGTGGAGAGTTCACTTACGAAAAAGCACCCGGTTTATTTTAGACTGGAAGTTCTGGGTTTAAAATATTCCAGCAAGTTTGAAACTTTAGGAAAAGTCATTTGAAAGACTTTAAGAGAAAATTCCTAGAACCAGGGCGGGGGTGGGCGGGTGGGTGGAAAGTGTTTCGCTGGCATATGAAGATGATGCACAACTTGCAGTAATCCATAATGGGCAATGAAGGACTTACTCCAGTATACGGCACTACTCAGCTACCTCAGCCACAGGTGTAATATGGGAGAGGACAACAGCACTGAGGTGATTGCCTGAAGCATTGATATCTGCTTTTTCTGCCCCCGGGAAGCCCATCAGTCACTGAGCAGCTGATTTGTGCACAAACGATAGCTACTGGCAATAGTAGTGCATAGCAAAAACCAGGGCAGCCCGCCGCTGTACCAGAGGACTAAAATGTGGGCTTGAGCTGCTGCCAAACTGTATGTGCAAACCCAAAGGTTTCAATAGCCTAAATCAGTGAGGCACTGGACACGATGTAGGAACACAAACAGTATTTGTGACCCAACTGTTCAGAAATAATGAAAAAAGCCCCAGAAAACAAGGGATAATTCTAAATTATGAGATTTTCTGAAACCCCTTTATCCTTTTCCCTGTGAGTTCCTTTACTCCCGGTGGGAATTATTTCATGCTTTCTCACAACCGAGAGGAACGCTATTTTACCTGAAAAAAAAGCTGAAATCCTCACATCATCCTGTCAGCACTGCCTCCCCACACGCCCCTAGGGGAGCAGGCAAAGCTGGGGAAGGCTCTGCTTGCAGACTGGCCCACATTTTAGAAGAACCTCAGGTGTGCTCATCATTCTCTGGGATTGGAGCAGCATACCGATTTTCTTTAGCTCTTCCAATTTTCTGGCATTACAGAACATTAATAATTGATGTTTCATTGATTTGATTATTTTCTTTAGAAAGTTGTAGAGTTCTTCCACAGCTAAGAGCTGCAGAATGCTCCCAAAAGCATTCACATTTATCAGTACTTCTCTGACTCACTCAGTATCAGTTTATTAGCTTTAATTTGTACCCTTGTGTTTAACATCAAGGAAGTAACTTTTTGATTGACTCTGAAGAAACAACCCCCAGAAAGAGGAACTGAAACAAAAGCTTTCCCAGCAGAACAATTTTTAAAACTTAGTGATACTAGAACAAACTTCTTGGTTTAATTTACTTGGGTAGTAATTGCTCAGTGCAACAAAGAAGCCATTTCTAATAGAAGACTCATATCCCTAGCTCCTTTAAGTGCTTTTAGTTACAGATTAAATATTAATACAAAACAAACTGTACTCTTCAACTACTTTTTGCATTACTGTTCTGTAAGGGATCACACTATGAAGCAGATGTAAGACTGACGTCAGTATTAAATGTCCTTAGCTTTACTTTAAAGTCAATGCGTCAGTTTATACAAAGGTACTCATCTTTTGGCACTTCAGATTTTCTTGAGCGTCTACATCTCAGAATCATCATGAGATGGTCTTCTGACCAAAGAATTGGTCAGAAACGCAAATAATGTCTTTTATTTGGCTGAGGTTCCATTACATTAAAAACAGAAGAACCTAAGAAAGCAGTCAGACAACTACACCTGACCAGGAGTCTATTAAAAGATTTGATAAACCAGCAGAAGCAGTCTTGATTTCAAGGTATGCTGCACAAGCAAGAAAACAGTTATTACAGAAGACGCACATCTTAGTTGTATTCCTGCCACAAACATGTATAAATGCAAATATCACTACAAATACCTTATTCTATTTTATTTAGAAATCACCATCTTTTGCCTCATGGGGTAGAGAAAGATGAAGAACCAATAATTTTTTTCCGATACTCAAAACAAGTTCTCAACAGCACGCACTTGAAGAATTCGCAGAATTTCCTGCCACAAGTGGAAAGTGAGACATAAGATGCGAGATCGACAGCATCCAGAGAGCCCCAGTGCCGAAGATGCTGAAGCTTTCTAAACAGCTGGGATAATACTGGAGCGCTGCTGAGCCGAAGTGGCATCTCACCGTCCAAAACAGCGCGCCAGTGCTTGTACTACCACACCTAGTGGTTTTCCCATATGAAGTGGTACCCGATAAAAACTATTCTTTTAGCAGTTTGTGCATAATTTGGCAAATGCAAATGTCTAAAGATGCAATGTTTAGACAGCCTGCCACAAAGCATACTTATGTCCCAATCCCAACTATTGCTGGGCAGAGAAGAGCTCTCTGGCAATGGAAGGCGGTTACCGGAGGACTGAGACCTATGAGGGACAGCCAGACCATTGCAGAAGCACAGGGTTCTGTGGAGATGTAGCTCAAGTAGAGTAACTCTCATCAATTTTAAGCACGCTAATCAGGATATGATCAGTATTAGCTTGCCTTGAGCTCAAATGTAAGCATACTAAAAGAGCGTACCCAACAGCAGTAACATTTGACGGCGTGGTCGTACACTACATATAAGCACTTTCTTTAAGTATGTGAGCAATATAAGCAGCAAAGAGAGAAACTACGGCTTGCACTCAGGTGTCACAGAAAAACACGTAACCAGTGATGCAAGTAACAGAATTTACAAGGTAAAGAATGGGATAAGAACAAGGTATTCCAAACTGACAGGCCATCCTGAGCATGAAGTGAGTTGTCAATGAATAAATCTAGTGAAGTTCTGTTTTGAAGTCCTAAACTGGCTTATCAGAAGACTTACCATTCTTCTAAATACTCTCCCCACAGCAATCTCTAATTCCCTAACTGATGCATATATGTACACACGTATTCAACTGCAACAGAGAGGACCCCAGCTTCCCTGTGATCTATGAGGTTTGCAGCAGAACTTATGCCCGTTAGCTATATAATAAAATATAGAGTTAAGTCACACAAGGTGATTAAATGCAATCTGACCCGAGTTCCTCTTTCTGCATTATCATCCAGAATCTCTTCTCTTCACACATCTAACCTGTCAGATGCAAACATCAGCCTGAAGCCCTGCAGTAATCAAGACTGAAAGTGGTAACAGATGCTTAAAAAAAGAACCTAGAGTAGTAAAACACACAAAGAAGTATGGGTGACAAATGTGTTCCCGCAGATTTTAATGTTTCTTTTTAAATCCTAATTAGCACTACTGCACTATTTACATGTTAATGCACAACACCTGGCCTCAGCTGGATATAAAGAGGCTGACAAAAGGAATTGAACATGTACAGTCTTACAGAGATGGGCTTGCCAAATACAAGGCACCAATAAGGACAATGTGAAAGCAATCTAACTTTGAACAAGTGCAAAGCTACTGAACATTCAGTTTGAATTATTAAAGAACTAGACCGAAACTAAATCAGAAACACAGATACAGGAGAGAAATAAAAACAAGAGACAAAGCTCGATTACAGAACTTGTCTTTTGACCTAAGAGAGGAGAGAGACACCCCCCCCCCCCAAAAAACCCAAACCCCAGAACCCCCAAACCAACTCCCCCCCCCTCCCCCCCCCAAAAAAAAACAAAAAACCAAAAAACAAACAGAAAGACTCAGTTACCTCATGGATAGGACAAAAAGTACGCAAAAACAATTCTAGCTGTTCTAGCTGAATGGGTAGTCTGCTATATTATCCTTACAATAAAACCCCATCTACTGCAACACTGACAAAGGTAAGTACCCTCAGAAAATTTCAGCAGTGAGAATAAAACAGTGGTGATGAAGCTCAAAATTTTGACCTACCTGGTTTCTAACTACAGAGCTTTCTTCCTACAAAGTTGGCCTGGATCAACTGAAAACCACCTTACTTCTTACTTTCGTTTAATCAGTGAGCCATTTCCAAAACAACTACTCTAAAAATATTCAAGCTCATTTGCTTTATCTCTTTTAAACACTTGCTTTTTCAACAAAATTACAGATGCTATACAAGTACTGCTCCTGAAAATGCTCATTTATTGTTGCTAATGACCACATCTCCGGAATTCATTTCAGAACCCCCGTTCTTCAGCATCTCAGAACTTGAAAACAAAGCAAAGCCGACAACTAAACACTGTTGTGTCCAACATACGCCAACCTCTTCCGACTAACGTTCACACTATAGCACAGCCTGAAGGATTCTGCCCAGCTTCTGTAGATCAGATTAAATATGATTTCTAGATATGATCTAGTGAACTCTGTCTCTTCTGGCTGTACATTCAGATTTCCTAATCATTCTAACTGGATTTCTGTAGTAAGTATGTTCAGGAAATATTTATTTGAGGATTAATTTTTAGTTCTGCTTTGTTTCAAAAAACTTAGTAATATCCTCTTGAACACAATTAATATAATTAGCTGTATGTTGCTAATTTTACATTGTTTAAAAGAATATTGCTTCAATTGTTGATTTTTTTTCCGATGTTCTAATTAGCAAACCCCTAAGCATTATTATAGTTCAAATTACTATTGCCCTATACGGTATTTATCACAAAAAGTATGCAGAAAAGCTAAATCCATTCAATACCAGCGTTTGGTAAGAACAAACCATACCAAACTGCTATTACTGATACACAGATAGCATTTATGTATTACAAAATATATTTGCATAAAATAAAACTCAGCTCATGTCAATTAAAACGTGTTCAGAATAACTAAATATAATTTTGTTTAATACTGTACAAAATAGAATAAAAGCAAACGTTCTGCAACGAACACAACCTCAGGGGACTTACTCTGATCACGCTTTAACAAAGGCCAGACAAGGAAGACGTGTTTAAAAGAAAGGGCCAACCATAGCTGGAGGAAGAATTGACATATTTCATTTAGAAAAGATCTGTTGCAAATAAAAAGTCGTATTTTAACAAAGACATACTTCAATCGGCGTTTACCAACATACTGTAGGAATAAGGAGGACCACAAATCATGATAGATATAAAACAAAGGTACGCAATATAGAAACAAACACGGCTCATTCGCTCTTTCTACTGAACTACAAAGAAGTGCCACTATCTACAAGCAAGGTTTATGATACAGTAATAGATAAATACGCAAAAAGACATAGATGTCAGAGGGAAAACAAAGACTGCAGGAGGAAATGTAGAAGTTGTAGGAAGTACAGTTACACTACCAGCATAATTTTATAGATTGAAGATGGATAAAATAGGCAACCAGCTTGTGTAATAACTACACACACTAAACATGAATGAAATTTGCCCAGGTCCCTCCCCAGCCAGAGGCATCCGCCTTCCTGTTAGCGCTCCATGGCGAGATGCTTTTAATGCTGCTAATAAGCTTTGCTTTAAGTTGTAGCTGAGACACTGTGAGTCGAGCGTGCCTCTTCGTTTTCATCCTAAGAACCTTTCAATAGCCTTTTATTGCCTCTGCAGATGATGAGGTTAAACACAGAGGAAAACTAAGGAGACTTGTACAATTAACATAATACCTAAAGAGGGGGAACAGTGCAAAGTCATCTTTACAGAGGAAAAATACAAATACTAGCAAGTTAAAAGACTTATTGTTTAAAAAAAAAAAAACAAACCAAAACCCAAACCAAACCACAAGCAGTTCTGACAAAGTCTCTGAAGTCAAAATTATCTTACCCAAATTTAGCCTATTAACTAGGAAAAAGGCCATGGAATTCCCTAGGCACATCCTTCCCAACGACACTTAAGAGTTCAGTCAAATTTTGGAGCTACATCTCTCTCTGATGATACGATATATTATGCTCTCAGATGACCACTGTGTCGGTAAACACCTAGGGTACAGCCGGGTGAGCCAAGACCTCTGAGCACGTGTGTACCAACAGCACCACTGACCCTTGCATCCGTGTATAATTCCTCTTATGGTGTAAACTGGCTTTAAAGTCAGCTCTGTTTCCTCTCACAAGTAACAAACCGATCCCAGCTCATGTTGATCAAAGCTTTCCACTCAACCATGATATAATCTTTATACCAATAATTTTTTCAATAATTTCATAGGATAGGAAAGTTACTTCAACACCATTGCCATTTAACACAATAAAACATATTATTAGCTGTGAATGTTCATGTACATAAATAGAGATATATTTCTACTAGGAAAAAAAAAAAGGAAGTAAAAAGAAAAAGCTCACTTAATTTTTTTTCCCCTCCAGTTGTCTCTTACGCAATTCGTCCCATTACTAGGTACTTGGTAGAAAAGACCAAATTAATGAACCTGATACGTCCACACAGATACATGCAGTCAGTCCTAGAACATATGGATAGAAGAGAGGTATAGGAACACTACATGATGACAGTGAACAATATAAATCACTTATCATGCTGTGGGAAGAGCAAAAAATAAACCCATTTCTCAGCCCAAGTCTAATGTCAACCTTTGTACAAATATAGCATAAGCATACATACTAAACACATGCACACACACTCCATCTAGAAAATAGCACTCTGGATACATGGACATGGTATGCATGTGATAATGAAAGGAGGTTTTGTCATCAATTTAATTATTGCTCTCATTTTTAGTAATAGGATTTAGAAACACCAGCAAAAGATATGAAATGGAATCTTCATGAAACTCAGAGCTTCATCAATCAACCAAGGAAAAAAACCCAAACTTTATGAGAGTTCAGGAAGAAAAATCTAAGTCTGCAGCAGAATGTAAAAGGCATGCCAAAAGGTGTGTGGTTAGCATTATATTTGAGGTTTGGGGGGAAAAGATTTAATGTGAGATGAGAGGCTATACTTTATATAATGTCTAATTGACACAAAAAATAATAGTTATGTTTGTGAAAAATCGATAGGGAAAGATAAATTTGAAAATAAATAGCGATTTAAGCATTCAAGACTGTGTAACAAAATGACAAAACATTAATTACAGTTAAGGCTGACATTCTATAACGAATGACTTTGTAACTCACATCTGACAATACCAGATTTTATAGGAGAGAAATCGTTTATAGGGACAATTAGGTACAGATTTAGCATTTTAACTTAATTTCTCACTTTTTGTCAATTTAAGTTATGGTGCTCTCATTTATTTGTATTTTAAAATCACGACTCATTTTGAAGAATTCTTTTCTTGAAAGCTAAAATTGTATTGTACTTATTGTTACTGAAATATCGATTTGTAACATAGATCAGCAAATACAAGCGCTGATGAAGCTTCTTTCCCAAAGGAAACCAGAGCTGGCAATGGTCATTACATATACTTAAATTTCACAATGAGAAAACTACAATTTCAACATTGAACCAAGTTTCAAACTAACTAGGGATAGTTTGAGGCTCTCAATTTTTCTTCACTGTGAAGGAAACTCTCTGCCTTAGAAATTCTCTTCATCTCCCTCCTCTCCATAAACAACAGACCTTGCTGGCCGTTGTTTCATGACCTGCAGCACCTCTATTTATTTTCCCAAATGATACTTTACAGAGTATATCAGTTCCTTTTCTTTGACTACTGAAGGTAATTTTTCTCATTCACGTTATTTAAAGTAGATCTACATTTGGAAGAGAAAACAGTGTTCTTTACCTTCTTTACATTAGAATCTTCTAAAAGCATAACAAAATACAACTCAATTGTAAACATCAAATATGTGTACTCAGCTCTTCAAGAACTGATGGAGTAAGGGAAAAGACCCTACATGGGAAGAGTTAATAGATAAATGTATATGTTCTAACATAGCCCCCCCCCCCCCCCCAACAAACATACAGGGTTTTGCTTTGGCTCTTTGGAGCATTATTATTCTAGAAGTTCAGATTTTGTAGCAAAGCATATGCAATTAATAATACAATGGTGATTTAACTCTTCTGGTCTTCTTGCTCAAGTCTACCACTTCCTATGAAGGCAGATCTTTAATAAATAAGGTTAGCATTTAGAAATAAGGGCTCTGAGCAGCCTGACAACCAGTAAACCTATTACATTATCAACTGAAAGCCAGATTGGATGCTAAGATTTTCCATTTTGAAGCCCCAATTTTCCTCTTACGACGTTAGTCATTGATGTTTTTATAGCTGTACCTTCAGTCATGAAATAAAGCTTGCATCAGTAAATATCACAAAAAAATCCTTGTTTGCATTTTAAACTGACTTTTGAATTTAATATGCATTTTTTCCATTATTGTTTATTAATAAGGCTTTAGGTAACTTTCTTGTTATTAGTAACATTTGCTTTGCCATAGCATAATACTTGTATCTGAGGTCCCTATGCACATATCTAGACACACATGGATCAGAGATGGTTTCGTGCTTCTATGATCTCCATTTGAAAGCCATCACGTTCCCTGGAGGTGAGGGAAGAGCTGGCAGTGCTCCACGCACAGCCGCATCTGTAAGACCCGCGTTAGCTCTCCTCACTCCCACACATGCTTTGGGGACCACAGAGGAAATGTTTCATACACCCTCCCCACCATCCTCCCCCCAAGCCCCCAAACAAAATAGGCAAAAGGAAATTAAAGAAAGCAGGTCTAGATAACTGAATGGATTATAATAGGAACAAGCCAGCTAACAGCGATTTTGAGGTGATGCTGTAACTGGGGAGAGGAAAATGAATATAGCGTTGGGAAGCTCACGCCAATGCTAGAAACACTGCCTTAGGAAGCTTATTTCAAGTCTTTTGTAAGAACCACATTTTTTGCTGAACTTTACTGTTCAAAGTAGACTGCAGTGCTGAAGCTGCTCATCCCAAATGTATAAGTTTAGAGGGAAGAAAACAAACCAGAAGAAAAACACAGGTTTATGAACACAGCTGGAGAGACAAGATGACTTCTACACTCTTGATTTGCTGTTGTACCAAAGGGGTATGAAAAGCATCTCTCATGTGCCTTGACAGACTTGTTAGATATTTTTATTTAGCAGATCTCTTAAGAAAAATTTTAATCTAAGAACTTGTCAGGAGTCAATTCCATCACATTTTTGAATCGGTTGCTACAAAAATGAATGAGGTTTCACAATACAGTAACAGAACTGCAATACCTAATGGCATAGATTTTCCTATATTGTCTATTGTTAAGGATTTAAAAGACCAATGCGCACAAACACACAGAAGAAAATGATGCAAATGTCAATTTGTAAACCTCCAGCTCTGCTGACTTAGCCTAACTGCTAAGTGATATCCAATGGTATCGGTATCAGCAAGGGAGAGGCCTTTCTCAGCCAGGCATTGGCTGCAGCATTTGTGAATCTTAAAAAAAAAGCAGAAAAATAAAGATACAAAACCCAGCTGTAGGGTTGAATTCTCAAGAGTGGCCTCAATAAGACAACCAAGAGCTCCGTCTCCACTGAGATCGGAAATATGTTTGCAATGGAATATGGTTATTTTACAATTCTAGTATCAAAACAACTGGATATGGATCAACGCAGCAGAATCTGCCATTCTTTTATCATCAGTTTAACTGGGAACAAGGTTACAGGATATTTATATGTTTTCTCAGAGAAAAGGGGGGGATTTTTTTCCCAACTGACCTTTTAAAATACCTCTGCAGCATATAGACCTTACGATGGCTAATCTTGAGGATCTCTCATGGCAGTGAAAAGTCACAGAGGCAGTTCCCATCTTCCTGAGATTTACATTCCGTACCGGCGCTTCCACAGTCAGCCAGGCCCAGCTGCATGGCTCTGCTCACTCAGAAGAAAATATAAAGGTTCCTCTGACTTAGATGATTTTCATGTGACAAATATTGTAAAAACTATAGCCAGGATTGAGGTCCTGTGTGCCATCCTTTGCTGTGGCAGACATTGAAAGCTACAGAAATCACTTCTGAAGAGTAGAGCCTTTATGCAAGCTTATTTCCCTGGCAAAAATAAAGGCCTGAATCTGGAACAAGACATCAGAGAAGTAGTATTCAGCAAAACATACATATATATACACACACACACACACTCCCCCCCCCCCCCCCCCCCCCCCCCATATACATATACATACATATCTATCTGTAAGTGCTAGTGAGGCAACGCTAGCCAGCTGCACAGTGTCTAGAAACTATCTGGATGATACAGGGGCAGCTGGGACTAAGCAGTCAACCTCCAGCAGCCACTTCCAAGCCTTCAGCCATAATGTGAATGTGGGGCAGGAGAAAGGAAGAGAGCATCAATGAAAGTAACCATTGAACATAAAGAAAAAAAAAAAAAAAAAGTAGGTCATGAAAAATGAACTTACATGAAAATAAGTACGACAAACAAACCTTGAACTTACAGGGGCAAAGCCCAATTTACATGAAAATCCAAAGCTTATTAGGGCTAGATCTTGCCTCTCTACACCTCTCAAAAACCAAACGGAGTCCAGACTAATAAGCTGATCTGAAAAATTGTAACACAGCAGCATCAAGAATCTTTTTTAGGGTAAGCTATGGTTAAAAAGAAACTTCCTTGCACGTAGCTTATAAGTAAGGAGCATGGTCAAGCCTGAAGGTACTGCATGAGCTTCAGACACCCCATCTGAATCAAAGTAGATTACCATGAACAGAACCATCTATATTGGCAAAGGGCAGCCAAGACTAATGCTGCAAAATTGAGCGTGTAGCCTTTTATACTTTGAAAATCTATTGAGAGAGTCAAACCTTCCTGTGATGCAAGTGTTTACAGTTTCATTAGCTGTGCTACAATACAAATAAATTGACATATTCATCACAGCAATTAAATGCAAGTCAAAACTTGTTGAAAACAAAATCTAGTGGGCTTTCCAAATGTGATTTTATCAGTACATGTTGCTACCACTATTTGTTTTTTAAATCCCTGCCAACTTTTCATCATCCATCAGCAGGTCTTCAACATGAGATCAGCTATCACATATCAATTAATAAACCTGCAACAAGCTGGATGCTGTAAATTAATTTAATGTGAGAAAGAGAAGTTGGCGACTCTGCTTAAGCTGTTACACCATTCCCTCACCTCAGTATTGAAGGTGTAGCTGCCTGGCAATTTAAGTTAATGTAACTCAGAGAAGCCATAATTCTGCTCTCTCTCCCATCTCGGGTTACTTCACTTGGCCTGGATCCACCGTGCAATCGCATAGTAAACTAGTTCAGGGTTCTGCTCTGAGAATTACCCTAGCTAAAGACCTGACTATTTTTTGTGTAGGTCAGCTCTGATGCCTGAGAGAAGCCAGGGACGCTAGGCTAGCATCAAGAAGGCAGGATCGTGGCAGTCCGCGTGACCTATGGTGTGAGTGCATTTTATGAGCGATGAAAGATCAGCTTCAGGGTAACGTAAGGAACAGCACCCTTCCCACCCCAAACCACCCCCCCAGCGCTTCCAGGCAGAAACCTGCAAACACTTGCGAACTGACTTCCAACCATGTCCACAGTACTCACAAAGGAATTTAAAAATAAAATTGAAGAAAAAGCATAAAGGCGGGTACCTATGTATTTAGTTGTTCAAATTCAGGCTGAGTTTACCAAAGGGAAAAAAAAAAAAAAGGAACTTAATTTCATTGAGCCATGGACTACCGGTGGAATAAAGCCTGACAGAATTGGAACCATAAAGAACTACTAAGGGAAGTTGTACATTCTTTTTCTTTCCCTCCTGACTCTTTGCTGCTATCCCATTCCCTATGCAGGTCTATAACGAAATAGGAGGCCCCATCCTGTCAGCGTTTCCTGCCAGCAGAACACTCACTGAACTCAACCGCAGCTTCGTGTGTGAGCTGGCAAGACGGGGACCTTTGTGTAGAAATGGTTTCATAAAAAAAGTATTCTGAAACAGGAAGATTGCTTTTTAATTAATCATCTCACTATGTACGTATTCTCGTCGTTCTGAGCAAACAGCCAGGGAGGGTAATCTCCTGCAGTAGTAACAGAACACATGAAATTGGTAATGTTATGATTCAGCCATTTTTTCCACCTTCCCCAAATACAAAACAATACATTGTATTTTTAGTTTGAGAGACTCTGTTTTCTGCCAAATGCAGCGAAAGCGTTTAAGCCGCATCTCTTAAAGAAAGAATAAACGTTGCAGACATCATTCCCGTTAATATGTTGTCTTAAACTGCAGTTTTGTAGACTTCTTTGAGGAGTCTGTGGTGCTTCAGAAAAGGATCAGGCTGGCAGCCCCGGCGCCTCAGCCCTACGTCCGGCTGCACAACGCCGCAGCGCCGCTTCGGCGAGCGCAGGGTTAATGCTTTCCGCACCCTGCCCAGGCCTGGCCTGCGGCTCACACCCAGGGCCAGGGCACCCATTGGTGCCAACCGCGGTTTTCTGATAGGAAACCCAGGTGGCTAATGATGAGCACTTACACGCCAAGACTCCTTATTAACCGTTTCACTTTAGAATTGCGCAACAGCAAAATGGAGGTAATGTACTTTCTAATGCGGCAAGATGTTCTCGTGTCCTGACCTTTCGTTCATTTGGAAAGCTGTTCTGTGAGAAGCAAATTAATAATATATTTCTCTCTTTGCGGCAGCATTTGTAAGCACTCTTGTGAATATTCAGACAGGTGTCAGCTCATGGAAACCGCAGCTTAAGTAAGTGGTTTGGCGGGACTGCGTTCATCGCTTGGTGAATGCTGGGTGGAATAAAAACATTTCCTACATGTTTCATCAACGGAAAAAGAGCGAATCACTTTAATAGCTTATTTAGAATTCAAAGTGCACAGCACGAGAGTATGTTGTTTCCTACAACATTTTCAGCATCATCGTTACTCTTTTTTAAGGCTGGCTTCCATAAACTCCATGCTCTTCACACTAGTTTCTCATAGCAACCTCTCCACAACTACAGAGATTGCATGTACAGCTTTTACACCTTTTTTTTTTTTAAAAAAAAAAAGCTTCCTTCTATTTTTCCCCTTTCTTCTTTCCACCACAGTTTCTTTCTGGGTACTCCCCATCTCTCTCTCTCCCCCCCCTTTAATGTGCATCTTAGGAAAATTAGGAAATTAGGAAAAATTTCTTCACGGAAAAGGTAGTCAAGCATTGGAACAGGCTGCCCAGAGAGGTGGTGGAGTCACCATCCCTGGAAGTGTTCAAAAAACGGGTAGATGTGGCACTCTGGGACATGGTTTAGTCTAGCCTACCCTTGACTGGTTTAGTGCGGACTTGGTAGTGTAGGTTAAGGGTTGGACTGGATGGTCTTAAAGGTCTTTACCAACCTGAACGATTCTATGATTCTATCTCTGTTTCATTGTACACGGTCCCTGCTTCCTCTGTCACATTCTCACGACACATCTCCACAATCCTTCACGCTGCACACGGCCACTACCTCATGCTACTGAAAAGCGTATTTCTGATCCAGAGCAGGCACGCGCACGCAGCTGTGCTGCTCGTGGGTTAACCACAGCCACCCGATGCTGAGTTGAGGCCAGTCCTACACTTCTGTGGTCAATGGTTTCAAGCCGTAAGATACAGAAACTGAGCAATTCGTGGATTATTGAAAAGATTTCAGTGAGACACTGCAATTGCCACCAACTATCCTTAATTCTTATTTTAATGCTAGTAGTACAACAGTGAAGATACATAGTCTCCAGTAAGGAACTGTCAAAAAAATAACGAAAATAGATTTATTAAAAGTAATTTTAAGTATTAACTAATACTTTGAGTCAGTTCCTAGCTATTTACCATTTGGTACGCATCTAAAAGCATACTCCAGTAATACAACAAAATGACTGCTCAGCTCCCTTGCAAACAGAATTCAAGGTCCTATCACAAATTTTTAAAAATGACTTTTAAATAACAAAGACATTAAAACTACAGCTTAATTAAACAGTAGTTTGTGCATGGTGAGCCTAGAGGGGGTAGGAAGACCAAGCTGTTCATAAAATGTGAATTCAATTTATTTTTCTTTTACCTATACAGGATTGCATTTCAAAATGGGACTCACTAACAACAGAAACAGTACTGTAAGTGAAAACAATTAATTATGTGTGTCCTATGACAACAATTTTTGAAATGTCAATTAGGAACAGGAAAAATTCTTATTTTCTAAAGCCAGCTTCTCCATGAGGGTAGATAAATTTCCTATTTACAAATATAGAGTAGAAGTATTTAAAGTTAGTATCCAAGTGAAGAAAAAACTGATTTTCTACTCCTTAATTAACATAAGGCCAATATATGGACATTCACATACCCGAGTCAGTTTTGTTCCTAATATATTAGGCTTTTCAGTGATTAATTTTTACTCCTTTAAAAGACTTTAATCTGGTTTATAATCAAAATGCATGGCTCTTAGTGAAGATCACCAGATTTCTCAAGTCCAGTATCTTTTCACCTACTAATCTGAAAGCCAGTCTGCCCTCCAAGTCAAACAGTGATCATTTTCTCCCGCAGGTGTTAAAAAAGTCAGCATTTCTAACTCCAGTGGGTCAAAACAGATTACAAAACTGCCTCTATGCCAGGACTAGAACACTGTGTTTTTCGTACATAAATGGCATGGGAAAAAAATCCTCAGGTGGAAGAAGACTACAGAAATTTTGCTTATATTTATGAATTTTTGCTTATATTTATGAATATTTGTGAATTTCCTCCCCCCCCCCCCCCGCCCCCGCCGTTAGTTTTACTGGCACAAAATCCTCAAACTAATACAGGCGGTGTAGATAGGCTTGCTGGTAGCCTCATCTGCCCTTCCCTGGTCTTATTAATATATCATGCGTGACCTCTAGGAAGACCTCAAAGTGCTCTGAAGATCCCTGAGTTCCATAAGAACAGTATATTGACTAGCTCTTACAATACACCTTTTATAAAATATTTCAGCAACCTGGAAAACAGAAAAAAAAAGTATAAACTGAAAAGATTCAAGGGCCACCACAAAACTGCTACCTCAGAAAGCTGCGAAGCAGGTTGGACGGAAGGAAAGCATTATAGCTGATAAGTTTGAGTTCCATATTCTAGAAGAAGACAAAAGATGTCAGAGACCACTTTGGTATATATTCAGAAACTACAGTCCTCTTGAGGAAAAGTGTCAGGAAAAAATGTTTAAAAACACAGACAAACAAAACACATGCGTGTAATAGGAAAGCCTTTCTTATCTTAAACAAAGCGTGCAGGAGAGGAAGGAAGTACCTTTAGGGTTGATGGAGGGCCCAATACAGAAATACAAAGACGAGCTACTTGCTTCCTCAAAGTATGGAGATGGAGGAGAGAAAAAACAAAAAGGAGGAGAACAAATTCCTCCACAGTCTTACTTTTCAAAGGAGGAAACGTGGCAACGGGTCCCTTATTATCCCACTGGGACCACGGCTGTGTGCCAAGTAACTGTGGAATAGTTGAGGTGAACCCTAGCTAGGCCTTTTAAGAAATACGCTAAAATCTGCAGAAGCAAAATAATTTGTTCATTACAGTATCAGTTCGCAGCTTTTAGTAACCACACAACAGAGAGAATGTGGGATTTTCACTTTCTGAGAGCATAACTCAACCAGTAAAACTGAAGATCAAAGATGTTTTCTCCATTTGTCTGGTCACTAAGTGGTAGGCCATGCTTAATTTCATAAATAATTCAAGCTAATGGGAAGTATTAACTTTAAAGCAATTATTAGCAAAAATAGTGCTTTCTATAGGAAGCACAGCCAGCAGCATAAAAAAATACTCCTACTCTTGGGAATAATTACATTTATACTCATTAAATGCATCTTTTCCAAGGACATCGATGTAGATAAAAATGGGTTAGTGCATAGCATTTCTTGCAACTTAAGTATGATGCTGCATGGAAAAATGTATTTGGCTGCATCACAATTTCAGAATGGAACCAGCGTGAGACAGGCTGCAACAGAACGATAGGTAACTCCAGATGTCTTAGCAACAGAAATTAAAAGTCAGACTGTTGTATTCGTTTATATGATATCACTCTCAGTGCTCCTAAATCAAGTTGATTCTACCAGGAATGGTAGCATTTTCTTTTTTTCCCCAAATGTTAAGACAGGTTCTTTAGAATACTGTATTTCTCAAACCATCAAATATGTATCAGAACAAACGATGGCAATCAAAAGAACAATTCATGCTCCCTGGTTAGATTATGTGTGTCATCCACACCCATTAATAAAATAGACCTCTTCAGTAAACTTTGGATAACGTCCGATTCAGAAGCAAGGACATACTGGCCAGGATTTGTCGTAACTTTCTAGCAAAGCAGGTAAATTATTTGGTATACAATCAAAGTGACTGTTTGACGAATGTGTTTAGGCTAGTGGAATATTGCAAGTATCAGACACTAATGTAATACATTTTAATATGACTGTTTACTGGCTATTTTTTAAAATTGAAATTATAACACATGATAATCACTACCCAGCTGAAAATAGAGAAACCACCATCACATTACCTGTAAATTAAAAACCCCTCAGGCTACACATCACATCTTTTACTGAGTTGAGATCTACATGTGTGCACACATATATTTTTAACACTGTCAATCAATTATTATGTACTGCATACAGAAATTACATTAACCAATGCATGGATTTACAAAGCAAGCCTGAACCAGCCTCTGTACACAGTACTCTCCGACTGCTATGTCAAGGACTTAACCTCCAGAATTAACACACCCTGCAAATATATCCTTTCAAATCCAAACCAGACAAGCGGGACAAAATGCCAACCAGCAAAACTTGCACCACTCCCAGAGGGAAAATCTACCTGTAAATCCTAGGAAGGACAACAGCTGTCCAGCTGCTCCTGGAGACACTCGTCCCGGAGCTGAGCATCTGGGGTCCGTAAACACACAAGCAGTCGTAGCTGCTTTGCAGAAGCAAGCAGAATGGGAAAAGAAAGTGAAGCTTGCTAGCTTCCCAGAGAAGTGCCAAGGTAGTATGGTAATCGCATACATATGGTGACGTAGGAACGACAATGCTATTTTAAGAAAGCCGAAAAAACTTACAAAAGAAGCAGAACATAAAGAAGTTTAAATTTTATAATGGGCAACTCTAAGTATGCACTGAAATACAAATTAATATTCCTTAAAAACTTAAGAAGTTTACACCTGTCAACACACAGTTTTAAATCTGATATACCCTGAAGATTAGTATCCATCCTTCTGTAGGAGAAAAAAAAAAAAAAAGAATTACGGAAAACACTCCAGGGTCTTCCTTCAAAACTTTCATCACAATTAATTTAGAACATTAACTGACATCTTTGAACAAATGTTTTTAGCAGAGCAAGATATAAAAGCTTTGTAAAACTCAATTATCTATTACTGGGTAGAGACAGATACCTATCTTTTGACTACATGACAGCACATGCCTAAAGTCACAAACTGAAATATGCATGCACGTGTATGGGTGTGTACAACTTACAGGACTTGAATCTATCATTTTGATCAAATCAGAAATGCCATTCCAATCAGGTCCATGTAACAGGGATTATACTAGCAATTTTGGGGGAAAAGGGTTGCAGAATAAATTAGTTACCAGGGGAGGAGGGTAGGGAGCAGATCACAAATTTAATGTTACAGAACTTCAAAGATCGGATTATTTTTTCAGGGAAATGTTGTAGGAAGCCGGTATATCACTTAGGCTATCGTCTAATCTTCTTAAAACATTCCTTACCGCAATATGGCATTTGATTGTTTTTTCTGAAATTTTAACCATTTGGAATGAACCTCTCATACCAGGTCTCTACCTCAGGGTGTTCAGGGAAGCGGGGAGGGTTATTCAGATTCACCCAGACATCTCTGAGGATGATATTAGGGACAATGTGTTTTACATACATTGCTGGAGACTTTTCCTCTAAAATGCTCCAGAGCCCCCAGCTGTTGCTGGAACACGAGATTTGCAAATTGTCATGGCGTTAACCTTTGTGTCAGTCTTGCATCCAAACCGAGCGCATGCAAGTCCTCAGAGGCCTCTGGGTGACCAGCAAGTGCTGGCACCACATTGTAGAGAGGCTGAGCAGACTCCAGCCCAGGGCTCCAGTGGTCAGCCTCTGCTCTCGCTGCTCCACGTACTCATCCGGCAAGGACAGCGCTGCGGAATGAGCCCGCGAGCCAGAGGCTTCCTCCTTCTACGCTCCTCTGCTTAACGGCACTCAAGCACGACGGAGAAGACAGACAGCTGATTGAAACTACTACAAAAGATCAGATTAAACAAAAGATCAGATTAAACCATCTGGACAGAAACCAGATGAAGGAAATAGTCAGAAACAAGAAGTGAGGGTGAATCATTAAAACAGACTAAACTGCAAAAGGAGCCAAGTGGGGAGCACACGAGAACGATTTGAGCAGGAACAGTGAGATCGGATCTCAAAGACTGCTATGGTAAGATGACTAGAATTTGAATGGAAATCCCGCAAAGAAGAAATTAAGGAGGAGAAAAGCTCTGGGGCAAAGCTCAGGCTTGGAGAGAAAGCGACTGGGACCAGACCAGGGAAAGAAGTCAACTTCAAGGAAGGGAGCGGGGAGGGGGGGAAAAAAGCTGTCAGTTAACATTTGTGACACCCAGCAGCAATACATGGATTTCTTTTCCTTTCAGCGTTGGTTTCAAAGAGAAGATGATGGCTTGCTACTACTATCACCAGTTCTTCAGCTCACGTAGTGTAAATCTTTATACTGAACCCAGATGTTAGAAACTGCTCAAAACCAACTGATGCCACGTGATAATTTCACTTCTTATTTTACCTTTTTATAAACATACAGAGCTGTAACTGAAGTCAGTGAGAGCTATCCTTAGTATTATATTGCACTAATGTTTGAAGTATTCTGAAAAAAATCAGGTGTTGAGCAGTTCAAATTAGATGCCCAAGTTTAGCAGGTATTTTTCACTTAATTTGTATGTATGTGAATTCACAATCCATAAAATGGAGGTAATACCCCCATCATTTCCCAGGGTCATTGCAAAGAGTAATACATTAGTGTATGTGAAGTATTTGAATACTGGTGTGATAAGCACCACAGAATTGCCAACAGGAAATTAATATTGCTGTAAGAACAAGGTTTGAATAGCGGTAATAAGTAAGGCTTAAGGCTACACACTGAACAATTAAAATAAACTAAAATATTGAATAGCTTGTCATCATGCTGGCGCAGCCTATTTTGTGCGCTCAATATGAGAGGGGTCCTGAGGGAGAGGGCACAAGCAGAAAATGCAAGTAGTGACCGTAACATAATGCGCAGGCATACACACCTTTAATTCTGACACTACAAGTTTTCCGACAACTAGATTTGATATTCTTAGAGTAATGATCATTTTCGTAAGAGAAAGAGCATATATACAGAAAAGCAGCATTGTTCACATGAAAAGTAAACAACACTGAAAACTTAACCTGTAGGCAGATAGGAATATTCAGTACTGCTGTAAAGATTCAAGTTTAACAAAGGCGGTGACAAGTTATAAATTTTTTTTTTGCTCAAAGCTTCTAGTTTACCAGCAAACATTTATGATAACTGATGAATACAGTACCACGAATTTCCTCTGTTGCAGACCTTTTTCCCCTTACACATGTGTATACACAACTACAGAAGATCATTATTCCAACTTTTTTGGGAACATATTTTGTTTAATTTCATGGCATAATAATTTACACAATAACACACACACACACACACAAACTCTTACTTCATTCACCTGTTCGCTTCTCTGTGAACTTTGCCTATATGAAGAATAAAGGTAGAGATTTCAGTATTTGCTTTAACAACATGATGAAGCAAATCCTGCTCCCATATAAATGGGATTAGACAGCAGGGCTGAAACCTTCTCATTCATAAAATGTATGGATTAGTTAGCATGCAAGTGATAGCAATAATTAAATTAATTTAGTCACGTGTATTTACACATAATGAGTGCCTTCACCATGATCTATTATTAGCACTTATAAGCTAATTCATAATGAGGTAGCAGAACTAAGCACGATGATGCTAGCAAAGCGCTTGTATTTTAGAAGTGACTGCTAGAGGAGCGTAAGATCGTGTCCCTGTTCTGGCAGCTTGCTCGGTGTATGTCAAATCACGCAGCCCTTCCTCAGGTAAAAATCCCAGTTCAAACAAACGTTTTCACCCAAGGAAACAGCCAGGAGCCAAATAAAAGTACTGTTACTTTCATAAACAAAACAAAGTTTGACTGGGCTTCGCCACCGGTGCTGAGATGGATCTTGCTGCTCAGATGCCTAGTACTTGCCAACTTACAGAATACACTGCTGGTCAGAGCTCGGTGCAGTCACATTCACTCGCTGAGCCTTTAAAACAAAACCAGACTGACATACAACTTGAATTCTGGACCTCATTAAAAAAATGCTAGGCCAAAGGTCATTGTTTCATATGCCTTAACGTTGATAAGGCAGTCATGAAGTGTAACGCTCAAGTGCGAGGAAATAAAATGCCTTTAGTACATTCCTCTGCCTCGCTAGATGCAGCAGTCACAGACGAACAGTAACCCACAACTGCAACAGATAATAAAAAAGAAGGTAGCCTGTTGCACGCTCCAAATGCTTTTGTAAACTTATTTAAAAACACTGAACTATCGCAGTAAAGTTAATATAGTTTTATATTCACTTTTAAGTCCAATTTCTTTGGCTCTCAATGAACAGTGACAGCACCTGATTTACAGCATTTGTTTCAAGGCGATTTAATTTTTTCCACTGGCATCAAACTAGTCACATACCAGTCCATGGATAAGAAAATCACTGTTAGTTCTCTTCTAAAGAAATACTCTGTAAGGTTTAGACAAGCAGAATTCTATCTTCACATTAATTTTAAGTTAAGGATAAGCAAAGGATTGACTGCTAAAAGAGAGTCATCAGTCCTGTGCAGTTATTAAAAGCCACATCCTGCAGATGGCCTTTGCAGATACACAGCTCAGAGGGGAAGAAGTTACTGTGATACCAATGCTTTGTTAAAAAGTAGGTAACAGCTGAGATGATTATACCTGAAATACAGATAGATGAGGACTCGTCTCTTGCACAGCAAGTATTCAGCGGTATGCAGTGGAGAACCACAGATGAGTTAATCAGACTGTATTTAGATCATCACATTCATAAAAGCAAAACAAGCTCTACTAATTAGTAGCCACTCCCACTATGTCTTCCTTGTTAAAAAAGGTGTTCTTGCCACGAGGTAACTAACTTGAGATAAAAGTCTAGTGAAAGCATGGCAGACTGCAAACTTCTGAGTCAGTAGGTCAAATTACAGACCAGTATTCAACAATTTCCAAATTTATAATAAAACTACAAAATTACTTACTTGGATTTTAGCTTTAAGCTAGTTAATTTAAATATGAAAGGATTTAATGTTTTTCTTTGCATGAGGTCAATGCTAAAATTCTGAAGCAAAGACAGAAACAATAACAGAAGATTTTCATTATCTGTATCAAGCGTTTGGCAAGACATACAGACATGCTCAAGAGATTTACAAAATCCCCAATTCAAAACTTTCCAAAGCTAGCGTTTGGCAAAGCCTGTTTCTGAGAGATGAGATGAAAAGTAAACTCAGGTGAGACACAGTGCGCTGACACAGACTTTGGGGAGCAGCCACTCAAGATGCAAAGTGGATTAATTAGCAGTGTCCACCCTTAATCAAGAGTTCTGGGAACTGAAAAATTAAATCTGTCTGGACCCATCAGAAGACTACAAACTCCAACTAAGGCAGAAAAGCCAATGCGCTGGAATAGATGGAAAACTTTTATAAGAAACAGACCCTGCCATGCCTGGAATCTGAAGTGCAAACTATAGGGGAGAAAAGGAAGCCGTGATTAACACCTTGTCAGGGGAGGGCAGCAGTGCAGTAGGATGACAAAGGGAGGTTCTGATTTAACCTTGGCACAGTTTGCTTAGATGTGTATTTCTTGAATTTCTTTGTTTAAACCCTTAATAAACATTTGTCTATTTGGGTTACCATAGATAAATATCTTGACCTGCATTCTACCTGAACTCCCCTTTATTTAATGACTGATTACTGCACAAGTACTTCTCTGACATGTTGGCGTTATTATTTTACAAATGGATCGTACCAGCTCATTCCCAGATGTATAGTCTTCAGATTCAATAAGCTTTCTGTATAAACAACAGATTGAATGGCTTTTGTCCTTATTAGCTTATAGAAAATTAATTTCTTACTGTTAATTTTTGGGCTTGGGCCAGTTGCCAAATGTTGAGGGCAGCTGCTAGAACTATAGACATTATCACACAAGTCAGAGATGGAAAGATCTATTAGGTTATTTCCTTCAACTACGAACTGATGAAGAACTGCAATCAATGAATCACATGCCTGTCATGTCCTCTATAGTATATACTCAATTGTGTCGGCTGGTTTTAAACAACTGCAGCCACAAAACCTCTACCACTTAATTTATTGCTTCATACTACTCTAAACCAGACATGTTTGAAAAATTTAATAGTCAGTAAAAACATAATAGCTTTACAGATTATGAAGCAAAGAAAGAGCCAATGCACCCATCCAGTTTGATCACCTTCACAATCAGAACTACAGTTTCAAGCAGTGACCCTCACATTAACCCTCATAATGCAAGGCTCAGCTCAGGCATGTTTTGAAAAACATTCAGACCCTAAGGGCTCCAAGAACTAAGGACTTACTGTCCCTCAGCAAATTATTCCCATGTTGAATGACTACACTGCTTTAAAACTCTCTTTGATTTCACATTTGAATTTCTCAGACTGCCAATTACAGCTACTGAACCAACACTGCCCGGTCTACATCTGCTAGCTATATATTGTGCTGTATATTCTGCACCTTATTCTTAGTGAAACACCTCTGATGCTATATACCTTCAAAGTTCTTCCCTCCCTGTCCCCCACACTTGTTTCAGAGATATCTGAGTGACAACTGAGACATTCTCTATGGATTCAGACTTTTTTAAAAAAAAAAAAAAAAAAAAATCTTTCCTTGAATAACAAGCCTCAAAGACATAATCGCATTTTGCACGCCTCTGAGAGTCTCTTCAATTTTATACATCCCTGGTGTTGAAATGCCCAGCACTGACTCGTCAGAGAAGTCTTAGCGACATCTGCTATATTTCATAGATCCTTGAAAAGATGCATGTACGCAGGCAGCCCCAAGTAGCATCTGACTTGTTGGCTCCATTTATCTCATTTACTGGCCCTTAAGGTCCCTTTCAGCATTACTGCTTTCCAAAGTAGTTCCTATTAAATATTTTATATTTGGTTACTATCCCCCGCACTGAATCTCATTCGGTTTCCTGTGTATCCTTGTGGATCTTGGAAGTGTTCTGTATCGACTTCTGTGTCAGCAATGATGTTTTTAATGTCTGCAGCTTAAATATCAGATAAGAAGCACATTTCTGACATCTTTCACTGCAATTTCTCATGTCCCTAACACAGATACTGTGGCATGCTATGCTCTCCCCACCCCCATGTTTCAGATATTAAAGAGGCAACCAGATAAATTTAAATATTGTAATAAATATCTGTTATCTATGATTTAAAATTTAAAAATATTATATTTAGCTATATTTGTTAACTAATGTTTCTAAACAAAGACAACAGCAATAAAGGCAGCAAGTACCATTTTTAAGGGTCTGCTGCACTTCCCTATTTCAACTGTTAGAGCTTCTATGCTACAAAATACTACATGGGAAACAAAGGTTTCAATAAATTAAAAATATAAAAAAAATTATCCTCGTCATAATTAAAGCTTTCTTACGCAGAAACTAAA
Organism: Pelecanus crispus; assembly: GCF_030463565.1. Lineage (NCBI taxonomy): Eukaryota > Metazoa > Chordata > Aves > Pelecaniformes > Pelecanidae > Pelecanus > Pelecanus crispus. The sequence goes on along the minus strand of NC_134655.1, from coordinate 6,367,470 downwards.
CATTTGTGCAGATTCTGACCTGATACCATCTTAATAACAGATAAGGATAATAATGAAGTTCTTCACAGTTAATAACAAAATTCTGTGTCGAAGAGCTTTATGCATACTATATGAGACTCAGAATGAACCTGTGAAAGATAACAGAGATAAAATAATCAATATGTGTATACCATTTGGGCTCTTCAGAGGACTGCCTCATCTTTTAACCGTATCTGTGTAATGTGAAGTAAAATGTGCCTTATTTTGATGAGAATCTATTAGCATTCCTGTAATACAAATAATAAAAATCACTGCCTGGAAGTGCTGTTTAGGAGATTAGAAAACTGCCAAGTGATAAGGTCAACACAGTTAACTCAAACCTTCGCTTGTGACCTGTCTCTATGACAGTGTCTTATGCTGATCAGGCTTACTTTTTGCATTTTTCCTACTATTCCATTAACTGATAAACTTCATTATGTATACTGAACATAGGCAAGCATTTCAAAGTAATACTATACAGCCTATAAAGAAGGGGCAATCCGGTGTTATGAGCGCAACCAGATTATTTCCAAATGTTTTAAATTCCACCCAGCAGAATGGAAGTAACTACGGCTTTCTCATCACTACAATTTGTCATGTTTCAGCCTCCGAAATGACAGCTCAATGAAACTGGGCTTTCTACTTCTTCTCTATTTCCTTCTAGGGTGACTACAATTTCAGTCACAGTTATCAGCTTACCACACAGCTGAGATGACCCAGAAGCATGCCAGAAGCATGTCTCTAACTAATCCCCTGGGTGCCCTCATATTAGTAGAAACAAGCTACATTCAAGAGAAAAGTCAAGAAATTAATTCGAAGATGTGGAGTTATGAAATTGCCATTGAATTTGGTAGGCATTTAAAATCAATCAGGTTAGATTAGTAGAAGGTTGCTCCTTGTTCTGCTATTCTTAAGGAAATAAAACGACCGATCAGAAAAACAAATACATTAAAATACTTGTCATCTGTTTTCAGATCACTGTCTCTAAAATAAGCACGGAGAAAATTTTTTTAGAAGTAATTAAATCAGCCAAACACAGTGAGCCTGTAAGAACGACCTACTTGAGTGGAGAATTTCTAGGCAACTGTCCCTACTTGTCGTTTTCCTGTTCTGGTGGCTCATTGGAAGCATCTAAAGAAGGGTCCAAATCTGAAATCACCAACACAAGCTGCTTGACATAAGCCAGTTGAAGAATTCCTCCAAATACAATTCTTATTCATATGAACAGGAGCAAATGCTTGACTGCCCAGTCAGCTGTTTTTTGGGACATCTGCTTTTTTTGTATTTGCATATGGATCAATACATGAAAACAAGAGGAGGAATTCTCTAGTCTGAGGAATTTTGAAACACTTTTCAAATTAATTGAAATTTTGATGTATCAGTTGTGCAATCAAGCTAAAAACCAACAGCAAATTTATCAACCAAGATAAACAAATTCCACACTTTTCAGCTGCTTACCTTTTTAATTTGAGCAGCAATTGATTTCAGTGCAACCACTCACATTTATGAGGTATGTAAATGCTGCCAGGACTCGAACTGTTTAAGCTGCTCCAAGTAGCAGGTGTATTGAGACAGAGCAGGTGTGTATCTGCCACCTACCAGAATAAGCAACGCAGCCAGCCCCAAACTCGCATCCTAGAAGGTTATGCACGAAGAGGTTGACGTACACTTCAAAAGATCTCTCTCTGCATCACAGGACTATTAGCAGGTCCTCTAGCTCTCCACGAATGATTGCTTTGGAAAAGTATACAGATGTTTTAAAACTAATTTAACACCTCGTGTTTCCACTTCTTGATTGAGTTAGCTTGGTTTTTCAGCTTTATCAGCACACCGATACTTATTTAGAATTGAAGCTTCGGAATATTACCAATCAAAGAGTTCATCAACATCATCACAGAAATGTGTTGATGTTCTCAGAGGATATAAGGAGACGTTAAGCGAGGCAAGCAACCAGAGAACATTATGGCAGGAAGGAGGGAAAGCAGCAGGATGGGAAGCTCCTGCCACGTATTTTTGGCAGCTATGTTGTACACCTGAACTGGACAACTATACTTCAAAGAGTACTTGACTACCTTTTTTTTCCCACGGGCATACAAAACTGCAAATTACATCGTTATATACTGAAAGGGCAGCAAAGACAGGGATAGCAGTGCAGAAGACTTTTTTTGGTGATACAGGGAACTGCTGTCAAAGATTATCATCAAAACATGATCTGAGCTGGCAAAGCTAACAGCCAAACATCTCCACTTCATGGACCATCCTTGCTGCTTCCAAGCTGGCTGCAGGTTATTTCTGTTTCCGCATTCTAACTCCGAATGCAAATCTCCCCAGTGGGAACCTACAACCTGAGCTCTGCCAGCTGTCTAGAGCCCAGGTCAATTTACATGAGTTCGCAGCCAGGAATTATATTTTGTTTCATGTCTGCAAAAACCTAAAGCTTTGGAAGAAAATCATCTCAAACCATTTGAAAATGACAACTCACTGCCATTTCTCTTAACAGAGGCTTCTTGCCGTAAATTTGACCGTGATTCAGCATCTTAAGAGTTCTTACTGAGCCTGAGAGAGAAACTTAACTGATACTGCAGGCTTTGGCACAGCTTTCTACAGGGCTTTTTTATATATATCTATGGGATATGCGGGGTTTTTTCTTTTTTTCCTTTTTCCCAAGCAGAAGGTAGATAATAATTCTTTCTAATCTATTACAGAAGCAACAAATGAACAAATAATTCTACAAAGATTTACGCAAAAACGCAATTGATTTAGACCGTTTAATTATTATGGCTCTTTATTTAACATTAATAAGCATTGTTTAAATTCTAAAGTAATTGCATATAAGCTTGTTTATTTTATGTACAGCTGTAGTATTGTTTAAAAATGCATTCAGTATAAAACAGTCTTTCTACTTTTTTTTTATTTTATTTTCCAGACCTTTATGATCTAGGTTTTTTGCCATTATTAGCCACCAACCAATTTATAAGATACCTACAAGACAGCTCAAAAAATTCTGCTGTAGTTTGGCTGGTAAAGTACAGAAAATGCTTTCTATTTGATTTTGTATTAAAAGGAAATTGGATATCACAAGACTAAAATGGTGATGCCAGCCAGAAAGATATTTTGAGACCCAGCAGAGGACTGTCTTCAGAGAAAAGATGTAAACAAAAATGAGTGACTGAAATAATGTGGACCACTTCAGACATGGACGAGAGGTACGAGGGTTCAGAAATGAATTATTATGCTCTAAAATGATCCAATAAAAATCGAACTGTAGTGCAGTAATCAGAAAATGTATTGGAAAAAAGACAGGTTATAAAAAGAAAAAGGAGCTTTCAAGTACTGTAGGTTATTAGCTACTATGGAGAAATCTGTATTCAGGAGATTATATTTCTAACAAAATATGCACACAACCAAACACGGCTGAATTTGCTGTTTCAAAGGAAGCGAACTATAAAAATTAAAAAGCTAGAATGGAGACAGAATCACAGGCTAGAATAAAAATAATCAATGCAACCATCAATAGGAATGTCGAGATGAACATTGCACTGACTGAACACACAGCCACACAGGCTTGAGGAAGAATGACTCAATTATATTTTTCCCTACGGGCAAAAACATAAGAGATAGTTGTAGACACATTGAGCACATCACAAAAAAAGCATTTGGGAAGCGCCCCTTGTTAGAAAGGAAGAACTGCAATTCTAAACGGTGAATAATTACAGACCCTCTGGAAGAAAAACATTCAGGCTCTATTGCCTTTGGCAGCGAAGCCCTGGCAGACTGCAGCCATTGCACTGCGCCCACCTTCACAAATGCTCACCAGCACTTGCTAGCCCATGAACTCGCACAAAATGGGAGAGAAGGCCTTCCTTTATCAAAGCAATGGTAATCAGAAGATGCATGCATCCATAAATTGTTTTGTCATAAAGAAAACAAATGAGAAGTCTCTAGTGCTGAGCTGTAAATGCTGTGCCACTCTTTAGATCCCACTGACAACGCGTGACTAGCAAGCAGGTCTATTATGTGATCCCAACATCAACAGTTCAAGCAGATACAAATCAAATCGGATTCAATTCAAGAAAACTATCAGATACTTTCTGACTGCACAACTGCAGGTATGTTTATACCAAATTATGCGAAAAACATAAATTCAAAGCAACCATTACGATTCCGCCACTTCAGCAAACAGTAAAACACTCGCTCTAAAAGAGCTTAGCGTGACTGGACAATAACAGAGTTTGCTGTCTCAACAGCACTGTTTGGGGAAAAGTTAATCAAGTAAGATGTTCTCAAACCAAAAGTGCCACTTGAAATTACTGTTGGACAAATCAATGAGAAGGGCATTTAAGTCTAAACAACACCTACCATGGCTTTGGTACATATAAAGTGCATGTATTAATTTATATTTTACATTTACTCAAAAATAATCGTAGGCAAGAAGGGAAAATCATATTGCATTTACAGCTTAAAAGCTACATTGAAAGATGTCAATGATACCCTTTTGATTACATGTGTTTTACTCCACTGATTAATTATGGAAAACCTGGGGTGTGTTTGTGGCACGAAGACCCCTTTTTGCTTGCTATCTTTCCATAAGACAAAAGCGTCGCTTGAGACTGTAGGACTTAACACTTAATACTGTTACGAACGCTAAACAACCCACCAGTGAGTTATAGTTAAGTGGAGTGTCAATACAGTGAAGATCCTACAGGCAAACACGCCACACCACAAGCAAACGGTCTCTTTAACATTAGGTTCATTAGAGAAATGGCTTCACCCATTCCTACAGGAAATATACCTTCGACTCTTCCTTGGCCATGGTACTTGATTGATAGGAAATGTAACAGTATTTTGGAAAAGGCAATAGTAATCCATCATGAAATATTCCAAGCTCATTTACAAACGTGAATTCATTTCAGCTTCAAAGCAAGTGACAGGCTTACCACATTGATGTAAACAAGCCCAAAGCAACGTTTGGTAATGCTCATTACAATGACTAGATTCAAAAGCCAAAAGAAATTAACAGATCATCAAACATTCAACTGTTCCGCAAGTATACCCCTAAGATAAGACAACACTGGTTGCATCAAACTGGAGTCATACTCTGCAGTATTTATTAGCATAACCAATGCTAAAACAATACGGGATCTTCAAAGAAAGAAAAACAGGGAGAAAGTCTAGTAGCTGGAGTCACAGAAATTCAAAATCATTGATATTCATGTGTTCACACTTGTTTAACATGCATATCAGTTGGGGATAGGAGGACATTTAGTAGATACGAACATTTCTCTCTCAACTTGCCTGAAGTTAAAAATACCGATGCTTTTTCTTCTTTTAGTTCCAGTGCACCATGCTGTCTTGATTACATTTCTAATGATGTCAGAGAAGAAATAAAATCCCTCTAATGCACAAAACTGATTACGTGGGGAGGGAGAAGTGTTAAGAGCCATATAAATACTACATACAGTTTAGAAGTACCCTTAACTTTTGTCCCTTGGGTTTCTTACATGCTTTTGGTAGCTTTTAGCAGGCTTTCTAGCAATAGAGCCGAACAACCCTGACCCGATGTCCTAAGCCATCCTCGCTTCCAGGCATTTCCTCCCACATGTAAGGTTTTTAGGAAGTGTGGTTTCATGGAATAAAGGAACCTCCAGATCACTGACCTTTCCCAGCTCCTTTTCTGGATAACACCCAAGGCAAAGGAACATAGTTACTTGAGAGCATTTGGTTTCTGTTGCCCGAAGGGCTGCTCCTCTGCACTGCCAATACGTCTCACGGAGAACAACTTACGATCGCGTGCTGCCACGTGCTGCTCGACTCAAAGTCAGCGCTGTGAAGCACTGTATAAAATCTACGTTGCAAAGTCATCTGGAGTAGAAACTTAAGACAAAGAAACAACACTGGCAATATAATTAGTCATCAGAATATGTGAATCTAATTAAAATATTACTCAAAAACATCTGTTAGGGAGAGGAAGGAGCCTGCAGGAGTTATGCAGTGCTCCTAGACCCATATTCTAGAAGAGCTAATTATACACAATTCCTCTTATGCTCATGTTACAAAATATAAAGTCAGGGTGTAGAGCTAGGTATGATTAAAGAAAACAAAATTAATATCTAAACCACTGAGTTTCATTTCCTAAGACCTGTATATGAAAGCAAGTTGAAACAAGCAGTATTCAAATCTGCATTATTCTGTACAAATGAACTGTGATTTCATATACAACTTCCCATTCTTATCCTATTTTCTATTGCAGAAATAAGAAATAGTCTAACATGCTTGGTTTAGCTTTCACCTTTAGAAGACTATGAAGGTTGCAGCCATGGGAAGCAGCCACTTTCTCCATTTTCTGTGTTTCTTCCAGATGGTCTGACCAAAGCTATTTCCTGCTATCAATACTTCCCATTTGTAAGAGGAGGATATGCTAATATTTGTAACTCTGAATAATACAGATTTATGCTGATCTTCATCTTACTCCTAAGCCCAAGAGGAAATGAAATACTAACAAATTTGAAAATGGAAGATAAGACTTTCTCATGTAATTTAATACACAATGAATTAAATGGGTAAAAATGAAAAAAAGGCTGAAGAGGAAGAATGAGCAATCTTTTGTCATCCATGGTAGGACGACAATAAATTCTTAGAAGATCTCATACTGTCAAGAAGAAATGATATTTAGATTAAACCTTGCTCGACCCTAAAAGGATAATTTGTCAGTATTTCCCACTTTTCTACCAATCCTGTACTCTTTTGCTAGATCCCTTCTTTTTATCTGACAGTATTACAGTTTGGAATAGCTGCAAAGCATTTTTCTAGGAGGAAGAAAAAAGCTCTAGACATCTTTGTATTTAAAACCACACTGGCTGAGGCTATAAGGAACCAGATAAGAGTAATTTGATCTTATTTATCTAGTAGCCTTAACTATAATCTTCTATGACCAGAGTTCACAAGTTTCCCTGATAGCCTTATTTCACACTAATGATGTTCCACTGGCAGCTTTCAGCAGAACATCCCAAACTTCGATGAAACACAGGTTCCAACCGTCAAGAACATTTACATTTTAAGACATATAAGTGAGAATTGCTTGGATTTCAAAATAAGTATTAAACTAAACCAGCATTAAATGAAAATAAATAATATATTCCAAAGGATATACATATAAAATATGACTGTAGGTTGTTTCTGCAAAGCAGATTTCTGAACTTCTATTACATTCTAAATTTTAACCGAAAGAGATGAGAAATAAAACATATTATAAACTTAATAATAAAACAACATAAATAAAACATCAGGACAGACGTGTTGATTGTTTAGAATGGAACTGTTCCCAGCAGTATGCTAGTCCAGAGATGTCCTCATGTAGAATTCATGGTAAATGTTTAACACCAGAACAAGTATTTTTTTCAGTGTCCCCCTAGTCTCACAAAGATTGCCGAAATGAAGGGTCAGATAATCCTCAGTCTTTTGCGCTGCAGCACTCTGATGGAAGGCAGGCGCTTTACTGCCTATTCCATCTCATCTTTTCCTCCTGTGGCAGCCTAGATAAACTGAATTCCCAAGAATTGCAGCAGCACTGCAACATCCTTTTACACTGTAAAATAATTGTGGAAATACTTCTCCTGCATGCTCATTTCCATCTGAGAGAGTCAAAAGGATTTAAAAGAAAGAAGGAGCAATAATTTATATTGCTACAGGCTCCTTAAGCCACATCCACTATCCTTTCTGCATAACACAGGGGAGGAAAGCCAAGTAATTTTTTTTTTTTTTTGAGCTCTAATGCCAAGTTACTCATTTCTGGGATAAAAATTAGACCTGACTGTTCTCCTCAAGCTTCCCTCCCTCCCCTCTTTTAGCTACCCATGGAAGAAAACAAAACTGCAGGGCTAAAAATATTACACAACCTTGTGCAAATGCACAGATAGTTTTTACTATGCTGTGGACAAAGGTCATTTGGGTTAGGGAATATAAAAAAATATTTCTGCTATGTTTGAAATAATGGTTGGACTGGATGATCTTAAAGGTCTTTTCCAACCTAAATGATTCTATGATTCTATTCTATGAAATACTGCTTCATTATCTTTAATGTGAAATATTAAATACTGTTTGATATTTGTCTTTAAATTAGTGTTCACTGTGCTTAAAAGAGGAGCACAAGAAAGGGAATGTTTTAACGTTGTGTACTGATTTTAATATAACATATGAAAACTGTAAAGATTAAAATAGCAGATATGCAGATGCAATGCCCCTGTCAGTCAAAACAAGTAATGAAGATTGTAATTTTAAAAGGCAGAATTTTCCCCGCAATACTGACAAAAAACAACTCATCATAAGCTGAATTCCCATATATGAGAAATTTCATAAATGGCTTAAATACTAGGGGCACAAATGCAAGACTTTCATGATATTACAACTGAGGTGACGTTACAGCGCTTACAGAAGCACCTCACACTTATCCAAAGCAATTTAGATGACTTACATGCTCCCTTTGAGACAGTAACATTTCCAAAGGAACCCCTCGGAGGTCCACAAAAGCATCTCACACTCTTAACAACTCCAGCAGAGCAGTTACAATGTCAACATATACTCCAGTGCTCCCCAAAAGCATTGCTATGTTACTGCAGAGATTCACACGCTTCCTTTGACACTGAGCAGGCTTCTTTGAAACAACAGCAGAAGTAACCAACATAAATACCATCAAAATACTAAAAAAACCACAACAGAAGCAAAAGAAGTCTTTTATTAAGGGAATATTAGTGGCCCTTTCCTGTCAAATATCGTACGAACATGAATGCAATCCATGCCACAATAGAAAGGCAAAGTAAAGCACGCAAGGAATGAAGAGCAAAATATTAAATGGCACAGATAGAATGGGATTAAGGCCGATGTTTACCTTTGTATTTTCAAGGCTACTTACACATATTTGACCTAACTGCTCTACTTGCAAATTAGTAACTCAATTTCTTAATTGCACCATTGTAAATAGAGAGGGACAGGACAGGAGCTAATGGAAATACTTCAGATACAAACACAATCCTGCATAGACACTCAGTCACATGCATACCTCTTCTCAGAGCATGTATTGTTATTATAATGTAGCTATTGGTAATAATTTCCTGAAGAAATGAGAAAACCAGAGATCAGCTTAATGCCTGGCTTGTTTACAAAATAACAGTAAATAACAGCAACATTAATCCCAATGCTCTCACTTTCTTGCATTAAACACAAGACTTTTATGAAGAGCGAAATTCAAGTCTAATTTAAACAGGTGTGAATTCACAGTAGGTCTATTGACACACACCATAAATTAAATCAGAACCCTGTCCTTAACTAAATCCTCCCCATGTTTGAGTAACTACAGCATTCACAAAGCTGTGTTTCTCATACAGTGTCAGCAATTCCGGTCTTTCTTTTACTAATTAAGCATCTTTATCACTTTAACAAATACTGTTAAGATACTGAATCTGAAGCGCAAAGAGCTGAGGTGACTTGTCCAAAAATCACCCATCTGCCTAGCGATCAAAGTGAAAAAAACCCCAGAGATTTAGGGAGAGTCAAAAGCTCTGTTAAATGGACCACTGCTCCCAGGGTATAAAACAAATACTTAGGTGAATTACACAAGATTAATCTTACAAGTTTCTATGTCGTTAAACTCAGCTTTGATCTGTAACCTACTAATTTCTCTACTACTTCTACTTATTATAAGTAATATTATTATTACATGATACAAATGTAATATTATTATTCTATCTTTGCAGTCTGCTGCAAATAACTATGAAAATTATTATTCCAAATAGAATCTGATCCTGTACACTGATGTTAAGAAAGAAGTTTCCCAATACTTTGTGTGGGGGAAAAAGGAAAACAACTACATTTTTTCATAGCTGTTTTTTTTTTTTCCTCGTTTTTTTCTCTTTCCCCTCTTGCTTCATTTTTAAAAAGACAACTATGTTATTAAAAAAAATCCTCTGTCCAGATCTCAAGCATTCTAAACCTCTACTCCATGAGCAGTCTAGTGGTATTTCAACCTGTACTAACACCCTAATTTCTTGCCCACAAATCTCAAAGAAGCTGTTGTGTACTGTAGCCAATGCCTAGTTGTCACAAAATAATGCAGCCAAAGGAATTGAACATGAATCTGGCTCCAAGACTGAGTGTGCATTTCACAGAACGCTCATCCAGTACTGGGAATCCACTACTGTGCTATTGGTTCTCACGACTTAGTAGAGAAAAAGTAGCTAATTGCTTGAAAACATCTAAGTACGTGTCAGGAGTAAGCCAAGCAAGTCAGCCTTTAAAGTACTTCAAAACAATCTGGCAACCTAAAACAGGTTAAAAATTATGTTATTGTAGAAACAGCTCAAGTGCTGTACTAGCTCTCAGCTGAGATGTAGTAGCTAAAAGTAAAAGAGCTGATGGTTGTGCAAACAGTCAAATGCAGCTCAAAAATGGGTTATGGCATGGCAGGACTGCATTTGAGGTAAAATTCATCACTTCACAGCTGCACAGACACCCTGTAAAGCAAAACGTAAGAACTGCATGAACAATTAACGGGGAAGATTACACGGGTACAGAATGGACTGCAGTCTCCTTTTCAGTACACTGACTAGCGCGGGATGCAGATCCGTGTCACACGATGTAGTTACGGATATATGGCCGAAGACCTCCCTTTTTGCAGATCAGGGTTGTATCCTCTCCTGGACCATATCTTTACTCCAGAAAAATAAAGAAATAAATAAATTTGCCAGCTCAGTAATCTGGCAGACTAAACCACTGAACTCAATGTTCTGGTATGCTGCAATGATGGATTCCATTGTTTCAGTGAATTGAAGGTAAATGCAGTCAATAGAATAAAGTAACTATTTTTGATATTGTTATTCTGTAGTGTTTCTGTCTGAAATTTACATTCACACGCTGTAGAGTAACACTGTTCCTGTTTAGAGTGAGTTATTTATACTATACCAATGATAAACAATGATTCCCAAGAAATGGGTCATTCATTACTTGTAGTTAATATATATTTTGCTTAGCCTCAGGCAAAGCTGAAGGCAGTTTGTGCACTAATAGGCTATTATTAGTTGCCGTTAACATTGACAACACTAATTTAAATGGGAATGCTGGTGTTTCACGCAACCTGTTCAATGCTGCCAAAACAACCAGAGTATGTTTAAAAAGCGATTATGACAGAGTTGGTGCGTCTATGAAGGAAAACAATCCTCAAAAATTCTCAAACTGGGCTGCTCAGAATACATGATAAAATACATATCCAGTGTCAGAGACACTCTTGCTAGAGCTTTGAATGAATGAGAAATTCAAGGAATATCTAAACAGAACAAAATTTGCAAAAGTATGTTTGCTTCAGATCAATGTAAAGCAAAAAAATGTCCTGAAAAAAGCTATTCGTAGCAGAACTGTGTTCACAGAGGAAAAAAAAAATAAACCCGACAACAAAAACCAACCGACCTTTTCAAAATACAGACGATAATAGCAATTAGTTTTCTCAAACAATGCAACAACTGTATCTTCCTCATTAATTTTACTCCAGTTACAAATAGCTGCGTTCACACGCCATTTGGTCAACCCTTTGAAAGCCAGAATTTCTAAATATCTATTTTTACAGCAATTAGACAGTATCATGGCAACTAGCATTTCATGAACTTCCAGCAACTGATCTTATGCACTCACCCATTTTCACACCACGGAAGTTACTGGCTGGCACAAAGAAAGTCTACTTCCATGGCAGGAACTGACAAGGATAAATGCAACACTTGTGGCTCTCTGATAAAGCCCCTGGCACAAATGACTGCATAGAAACAGAAAGATGTGTCATCTATTACTTCATTTAAGTAGAGATTTATGAACTTCTGTATTCAAAGAGTGCTTTGTTACTGAATGCCCACCCAGACGGAAAACACACTGCTCTCTGGATCGGGAATCTTGACTATGAACTTAGCTGTGAAGTACTAGATAATATAAATGAATATAGCTTGAATCATCGTCTTCAAATTTATCCATATTGACTTTCAAGACTGTAATCATTATAATGACTCAACTCCACAGGAAGCACTAATACCTGCTCTGTCGACCCTGCCTGGAGACAGCTAAAGAGTTCAAATGAGCTTGTGCTCTCAGTTTCTCTGTCTTTCAGCTTACGCTTGCCCTCGTTTTCCTCTCCCAACTACTCAGTTAAAATTTGTCTTCAAGTACCTAAAACATGAATCCCTGATTAAAAATTTGTTATAAGGCTTACAAAGAACCAAATGTTAAAGCCACATGCAAAAGGACTACTCTGCTCTATTCTAGACCATGCAGGGAATTATTTTGAATTGATTAAAATCATTCTCCGAGACTAACATTTAGAAGAAACCACTCCATTTTTTGTTGGTGAAGCACAATGGTTATGTGCCCCTATCTTAATGACACTTAACCCATGGCTCCCCCAATGCAGGATGATGAAGGTGGTAAAAGCATTTCCTTTACTACCTACAATAATTTTCATCTCTAGCAAGATGACTTATTTAGTGCAACTTGTACGGCTAGCAAAACAGCACGAATACCCAGCTGCACCACTGCATTCCAGACTGAAATACGTAACTTGGTTATATGCTTAATCTGCTTTCAATGCATCGGCTTGCCAGCACCTTAAAACATAAATGACCACGTGTATTTCTTAGTCTGAATGGTGCAAGTATGCACATTCCTTTCTCAGGCAGCATTCCCTTTAAACCATTTTCATAGTTAAGTGCCAACCAATTCCATTCAGACCACATTCAATTCCTTCAGCCACCATCTAAAACCAAATGTCTTCGGAAAAGATGCAGAGAAAACCCCAACCCAAACCAAAAACCGCCTATGCAGCAACACTTCACGGAGGATGGATCCCACACAGAATGTGGCAGGAGCAGGAAGCTGGAAGGCAGGCATCCATTGATCGTCATGCAAACAGGGTGGCATCTCTAAATGAACTGATTCTAGCAACACGATACAGTGTGATACTGCAGAACGCTTAATCCTCACAGGAGTATTTAATTAAAAGCGAGCTGTGCACTAAAACCTTTTTTTTCTTTTTTTTTAAACTCATGTAGATAATGTAATGTCTTTGAACCTATATTGGACGTTATCATTGGTATTGACAAACATGCAGATGAAATTATAATTAAATTACCAGCTTCGTATTTGACAAATTCAAAACACATAACTATAGAAATTACATTCATGACTGAACTCTCTCATCTTATGACTATCGATCTACTAAAATGTATCAGTGTCAATACTGAAGTGTCATTCTGCCACTTTCACTGGTTCCCCCATCTCTTAACCAGTTAAAAATACATATTTAACTACATTTAGAACTGCCATAAAATGTAGCTATTAAACACAGAAATTAAAATATGAGCTAAACTTGTTGACCTTAAGCATGATAAATTTGTTTACTTACTATACTCTTTAAGGAAACATTTAGAGCAGATTTTCATCAATTTTGATGCAGAGATAAAAAATTATTAATTCCTCCTGCGTTACTTAATTAAATACATATTTTCCCCTTCTGTGACACACTAAACCATAAGGAAAGTAAATAAGTAAAAAGATCCTGAAAGAGAATGAATATTTAAAAAAAAAAACAACCAGAAAAAAAACCCTACAACCCACTCCCCCCCCAAAATACCCCAAACCCTAACCCAGAAACCCACCCTCCATATGCAGAGAAATCAGAACTGAGATATGACCAAGACCTGTTCAATCTGTCCCCCTGATAAAGGCATGTCTTCAGGTATAGCCTGAAATTACAGCTGAATAGAACATTTAGGATTCCAGGTTGTCTTTCTGAAGTGACCTGGCTGTAGAGTCTAAAAGCTACACCCAGAAGCCAGCACGTGCAGGATCAATTCTACACAAAACGTGATATAAATGTACACATATAGATTTATTTTAGAACCTAATTCATAGGCCACTAAACTCAAATGATAAATGACCTATGGCATAGAAATGGAGAATGTGGGCAAGTAATTGGTCTTTCCAAGAATGACGTTTTAACAAAAACATTGTTTCATTTTTTGTCTTGTTTTCCATCTACGCTCTAAATACAATACACATACCAAACAACCCTTTCACCTTTCATATAATACAGAGACGTAAGAAGGAAGGGGGAAAAAGAAAGAAAAAAAACCCAACCAAACAAACAAAAAAAGAAAATAAAAGAGAAGTAGAAGAAGAAAGTTTCAAATAAATTACTACTTCTATTCAGTACATTAGATGCATTTCTTTATTACCATTCTCCCCATCAGACTTCCTTTCATGGTCAGTGTCAGTGAGGGACAATGCTGAGTTTGCCCGGCTTGACAAACAGGAGCTGTGTTCGGATTTCATCCCCCTCATCCACATCCTCAGGGCATGATCCGGGGACGCACCACCTTCTGTTTCAGTATCCACATCTGAGCCCACCTCTAGTGGGTAACTGTGCTCAGCTACACCGTGTAAATCTGCTTGATAGCCCGAGCACAGAATATGGGGAGTCTCACAGAATTCCATGTCTGGAAAAAACAAAAGTTCAGAAAAAAAATTTAGAAGTGAAAAGCAATATACCCTTGATTTTCTTTTGGAGAATCTGTTTTGAGAATTAACATTGTCAATACTATTAGAAGCCTTTTTTTGGTCAGTGCCTCACTCTGCTATCTAACCTACTATAATACAACTAAAAGAGTGCAACTCTGTAAAATATATAACACTGCATTGTAGTTGTGCCTTTTTGTCTGATAGAAATATATATTACAGCTCAAATATGTGTACACACCCACACGCTGATAGCAGTACATCAGTTTACAACTGAAGTGAGTACTTACAAATACAGATACTTTCTTGGTTTTTTTCAGAAAGGCAACAGCTCTAAAATTAATCTCAATATGGTTTTATCATAGGGAAAGCGTAGCAAATTTGCAAATAGGTAATTTACAAAATAACATTTGACATATTTGGTTAATCACAGAAGACAAAGAAAGGATACTTACCATGGGCTTGCTCTTTGAGAGTGCTGTCCTTGCATATTCACACCAGTGGGTTTTGGTTCTCCAGTGCTGGTGACCTACAGGAACTTCCTAGAAGAGCAGTGACTACTAGGACTGTACAAGTGCCATCTCATGACACCAAGCGATCAGAGATTTTAGAGAGTTGTACAGTGCTCAAAACTCCAGTTATTCTTACTAAACACCGCAACTGTAGGGCAGTAGAAATCCGAGGACAAACAGAAGGTGAACAGGACCCATAATGTGAATATGCAGAGGAAACATTCTCGAAGAACTACAGGTAAGTAACACACATCAGCAAATTACAACTTCCCTTTGAGGTAGCCTCTGCATATTCTCACTTGTGAGAATCCAATTACAAATGCAACTCTCAGGGAGCAAGACAAGGAGTTCTAATTAAATAAGGATTACAGAACTGCACGCCCTAATTGAACATCAGACCTGGCATGCCACCTTGAGAGACTAAATACAATATCAAACGTGCATACGGTATTCTTTCAATTTCTAGAAAAGAAACATTAGAGACAAGAGTCACTGATAGAGACTGAGGACAAATACTCTCTTCTACTGTCATCCTAACTAAAGCTTTAATTTGCCAAACTAATCCACTTACCAACCAGTGAGAGGAATGGTTCTTATTTTAAGCACACTCACAGAAATAACAAAAAGCCCTGGTATTTTCTTGAAGATATTGACTAAAATCTACAAACCAAATGCTAAACTAGAATACGCTGAGGTGGCTCAATTTTTAAGTCATCTATCTCTATATATCTTTCTTCTGCCATCAAAACATTCCTGAAGGTCCCAGTTGTAGCGACAGCCCACATGGGCTGGCTTTCAGCTCAGGGAATGGCAACCTCTGTCCTAGAGGGCAGGGGAAGAAGGTGGGCAGTGAACAGAAAGAAGTGGCCATGGCCTCACTTTCCTATGCAGGAGTCCTGGAAGGTCATCCTGTCTCCCTGGCACTGTCACTCTGTCAGCTGGCCCACCCCAGCAGCACCAGCCATCACGGCTCCTGCTCCTTTCCGAGCAGCAAGACAGATGGCGGGGGCCCCCCAGAGTGCTCCATCATGGCTCCGATCTCTTCCCCTTGCTCACGGGAGGAGGACTTGGTCTCAGCCCTACACTTGAGAAGCTGCAACGTAGGCCACCTTCACTAGCTCTGTTCCTGATGTCTCTCAAATGCCTTGAGGCTGACTATGAGGTTTGATGGAGACGGCTAGGAGACAATAGCCAAGATGCTGGGAAGCAGCTGCGTAGTTTCTGCAGTAGAAGGAGTATTTGGCATTTGAACTTTATCTACCATTACAATGCAGTGTTCTTCATGCTCTCTGGAGCCTGTTTAAAACTGGCACTTGGCTGATTGGTAGAAAGAAGGAGGAAAAGCGGTTCAAGGCAGTACTTGTGGACACAAATGGAAGCTGAGACTGGACGCTACTGGTTCTCAATCCTACACAGATGCTTGCAAGAGAGACTTTGAAATCCATGAGACCCTCTGGAAAATACACCCCTTCCCCTATGGCTAAGATGGTAAATGCAAAACATTCAGTCTTCAGAGAAGCCCTGCTTTTCTGAGATTTTCAAAGCTCATGGGGCATGGGAGACACAGAGGCAATCTCACAGAAAGTTGCTAGATATAACTAAGTACGGTATTGCTCATGCAAATGGCCCATTTTTAAGTCTCATTTTAATTATGTATTATATACACAACAAACAAGCTCCAATTGGTTTAATTAGACAGCATGGACCAAATCTTTGTATGACACGAAGAGTGCAGATACTGATGTTGGACACTGAACCGTCATAGCTGCATTACACTCCTAGCTTTTACTTTCTTTTTGACAGGACTAAATGAATAAAAACACCTTTATACAAAATATGGTTCCAAATGGTGCACGTCAATTCTTATTTTTTCTTCACCAAATTCAGAAAGGACTTGTACATAAACCAAGAATTAAAAAGCCAGCAACAGTCCCAGATTACTAACCCAGAGCCTAGTATCAATGAAATACAGACTGAATCGTATAAGCAGGCTGATTCTACTCCACCCTGAAAGGACGACGTTGTTCATTTAAATAGAGGTTGTGGATGCCACTATTTCACCAAACCTTTTTCAGTAACAATGAGGTGCCTCAATGCTTTCTTGTGAAACATCTGATTTAAAGTTCTGCTTAATTGAACTGAGCTACTATAAAAAAAGTAGACAGGAGCTTCACTCCACATACTGCACCTGCGCTCTGAAAGAAAGGTGAATGCCAAATCTTGCTGGCAAGTAGCTCCCAACCAGCAATGAGCTAGCTTGTCACATGCAGGGGTACAGGCCAGATTGTCCACTCCATCAAAAATTTGTGATGGTTAACATATGCTTTAGCAGATGACATAAAAAAGTGGAATAAATGTACGCTGCCATTTAAAGAAGTATATTGTCAAAGAAAATTAAGATTTTGCTGCTAAAAGCATATAAAATTCATGGAAAGTAAATTAGGCTCATACATTTGGACAGTTGTGTTTAAAGACACTAGCAGGTCTTTAGTGCTTCTCCTAAGTGCTAATGAGAAGGTACTTCCAAAGGGGGATAGTTTCTTGATGTACATCAAAAAAAATTTATACTGAAAAAACACACTTAATTCTTTCCTTGTGAACTAAGAGAGCCAAAAGGATTAATTCTTAGCCTTAATACTGGTCTCAATTTTGACTGAGGCTCACACTGCAGAAATAACCTCCAATGAAACGGCCCCATAACTTTTTTTTAAAAAAATTATCTCAAAAAGCAGTATTATTCTTACTTTTTAACTTAGATTTCTGTAAAGTACTACAGCAACACAGGGTTCTTACAGTGTGCCTCTGTCAACTAAATTACACCTTGTGACTCAAGAAGCATCTTCTGAACCTCCTTCCCCTTCAAAGCAGGTTTCTACTTATTTTCACCAGCTGAGGAACTTCCCTGGAATTACAAATCTTCTCATAACTTCATGAACCATGTCAGCTGACGCCAGGTCCTCAGGGAGCAAGGATGCAGGCACTTCTCTACACAGATGTCCACTCCGGGCAGATGTCTGCCCCTAGCAGCCTGCAGCCCACGTTCTCCCTGTTTGCAATTGCATACGCCAAGGGGAAAATTCATCCCAGTAAATCTCACAAATGCTAATTAGATTACACATGTTTAAGAAGCACAGAATTTACCCTTCAGTCTGTATGTTAATTCACACTGTAGCAGCTAACATATTCAATATTTTGGCCGATTTTTTTTGGTGAAGCAAAAGAAAGTGACTTTTTTATACTGTAACTCATATTCAACTGAAGTCTGACACAATATATTGCCTTAACAGTCTATTTCTTAAGTATACACACCTTTGTAGTATTTTAACTCCCACGGGATGCATTTTCTGAAAAGCACTTTGAATGCCAGAAGTGGCTGCTTTCACTCTGCATATCTAACCTTGTTACCTAAAATACTAAATATTTCCACAAGGAGATAAAGTTCAAGTGTGGATCTATGACAGATTTAGTCTTATCAAAAAGACACAGTCACAAGAGCAATGAGGAAACATTAATAAGGTTTTTGCATGAACTGTGGACAGAGAAAACAAGGTTGCAGTTACGAATGTATATAGGAGAACACGATAGAATTTTTACCTCTGGAGCATGTAGAGCCTATTGTAACACAACTGTTAAAAATACAAGTATTTTATCCCTCGTTGATATTAATTTCTTTTTACAAAAAGTAACGTATAAAGAAATGTAAAGTATCAATGATCAAGAAAAGGAAAGAAGGCTGTGTGCATTAAAAAAAATAAATCAGCATTTCAATTAACAGATCCCTTTCTTTCTACCTTTAAGCAACTTCATTTTCCTGAAAAAAAATCTTCAGAGATGAGCAGTTACAGAGAAGTTTGACCCCACTGGCCAACGGTGCCTTTGCTATTTAAGGTGCTCCTGTTGATATGAGAACCGGGCAGCTGAACAGGCAGCCAGCTCTAACACTGCTCCAACTTTGTTCACCAACAGAGAGCTACCGAAAACTTCAGATACACTCACCAAGTATTTATTTACTACAGCATCGATTTAGCCACCAGTACAGTTAACAACTTATAGTTAGGATTTTCGTGCATATATAAAGCATTTATCCACTGCATCTTCAGGACTATTTCATTGTCCTTTGCATGGCCAGGAATAACTGTGCCAGCTCTACTCTTTCTGCAACTCTTTAGTTTCTCCACCACAGGCAAAAAAAAAAAAAAAAAAAAAAAAATTACCCAAGTGAAAGACCATGGAGGTCCTGCTCTTCAACTTAGTATTTCTGCAAACTTAGTGGACTTGTCACTTGCCAAGAAATTTGTTAATTTCAAACAACTAACTGGGAGAGTAAATAAATATTTATTTCAAGAAATAAATATCTAAAATAAAGAGAAGACTGTCCAAACAAAGTAGATAAAAGAGAATCACAACACTAGTGTATAGAGATGAGCATAAAAAAAACCTTCCTTCCAATTTTCCTATTCCCTTATGGAGAAATGTTATTTTGTATTAGTAACAGAATAACAAATAATACTTATTTAAATTACTTAGTCGACCTATCTGTTCAACTAGAGAAAGAGCTTACAGAAAAATGTAAATTATTTATAAACTGGAATAGTTTGACAAGTCGCTGTTACGTGCCTTTTATGAACCCTATCACAGAATTGAGCAATTCTCACTCACATATTTTAGAAGTCTCTTAAATATCATACATTCACAAATTTATGTTATCCTTGATTCTTGGTATGAGGTGGTTCTTACTCTGAGGATGCTCCCCACCCAAACACACACAAAATCAATTCTCCGGATGAAAATGTACAAATTGCTCTATCTCTGCAGATGTAAAAGTATGAAGGAGCCTAAGTAGCTCAAAGGTGAGGAGAAAATATCAATGTCTTGGAGGCTTAAATCCATGTACTTATTTTGGGCTGGTCTCCTTCCTCCTTCATGCTGGAGGTTATTTGAAAATACTGGGAATATCAGAAACTGGGGTGCAGATCCGATGGAAAGATCCTGAACAATAATGGAAGGAATTCCAGAAAGGCAAATAGCATACATTAACCTGGACAGTGTCATCTTCACGTTAGTCACCAAGCTGGTGCCTGAAGGAGCGATAATGGGAATGCAGGGGAAAAACCATCCCAAACATGCAGTTTTGAGGTTGGTGCAGGCTTTGGGATTTTCTAGCGTTACACTGCGAACTTGCGTATGTTGTCTCACACTCTGAACTCAGGCCAATGGTTCGATCAGCAAGCGTACTGTACGTGTTTCAAAATGAGAAGAAAGGCAGAGCAGCTACTCGGGGCGCAGGAGACTCAGAGACAGAGGGGGAGGGAGGGAAGAAGGGAGGAAGAAATGTAAATCAAATGGGGAAAGTGAAGTTCACATTCATTTTTGGAAGCTATACATATGCACCCTCCTAAATGAGAAATTTTGACTGCTATTGAACACTCTGCTAAATTCAGTGTGTTCAACAGCCCTTAAAATTTCTCATTTCTCACCTGAGGACCATGGTTTACTGGCTGCACGCTGGACTTGAGAATTAAATGGGCAGAGATCTTAAGCTACTTCATAAAGTCCTTCGTGTAACACAACCTGCTAGATAACTTTGTGAATGTCTTTGAGTGTTCACATTTCATTTAGTCAAAGATCTTACTTGTTTCTATGTTGAGAACATGCCACATCTTTCCTAGGACATTATAATTCAAAGACATCAAACTTCAGTAATTATTCATATGAAAATCACTGAGGAAGAAGCCAAAAATCAGTGAATTTGCAAAAGCACATTACACTGCCTATTAATTTGCTTTAGAAATCTCACGTTTATCACCAATTATACTATTATCACAGCCCACAACAGGTTCTCAATTGCATTTATTTTAATTAAAAAAAAAATGGATATACCTATTACACATAAATAATTTGCACATAGAAGATATCATTTGAGTTTTTATACTTACATATCAAATGCATCATATTGTACATGTTTTCTTTTACTATGTCAACCTTTCCTCGCATTCCCTTATCTTTGCAGTTTATTTTCTTACAGCAATCTCCAGTTACCACCAGAGATGCTAGAAAGTTAAAAATAACAGTAGTAACAAATAAAGGAGGAATAAAAGAGGAATCAGAGTCTGCTATAACACTAAGAAGTTTCACGAAATTTGCAGATTAGGCAGCTAAGGGATTAGGAAAGGAGGTTGCTTTCTCTTTGGCTTGTGAAATTTATGAGAAAGAAAAAAACTCTTTATTCCTCAGGTCCTTCCCCAGAGGAACCAGAGGATGAGGTTCCAACCCGTGCCTCATGGCAAATATCTTTCTAGTCTCTTCTTCAGACTAATTCTTCAAACTTAAAGAAAGAGGGCAGGAGCAGGCTGAACCTGTTTTTTTGAAATGCTCTTGGAGTTCTCAGATATTTATTTTTATTACTATTAAAATCAACATGAGTAAGGAAATGTACTTCTCAAATTCTGCATGGAAATTATCCTGATCCTATGAGGACATAGACAAACTTTCTCTCTCCCCAGAAGTGGAATATTCTTTTTGTAGATCACTGGAAATTGTTAATGTTAGAGATGTTGTTTTTCAAGAGTAGCTAGCAAAATGCCAGAGAGAAGGCTTTTGGAGCTACAATGTGGACACAGTGGGTCTCGCTTTAATATAGGAAGAAACATTGTCATTATCAGATTGACCATGAATTTAATCCTTCAAGTTCAAATAGATCTTAAGTATTGCTGGCTACAGCCTCTTCTATTACTAAAGTGTGGCTTTATGAGGTAAAGTGCTTCCATTCACAGGATTCTGTTAAAGAGAAATTTCTATTGCAGGTACTCATAAATATTTCTCCTTTAATGAATTTTAGAGTTATAAAACCATAGCAAATGCCAGCAGTTAGCATTTAACTTAAATTTCTGATAAAGGAAACCTACTTAATCTCAAATAATGACCACACTAACTCTGCCCTATTAAAGACAAGGGGCGGGGGGGGGGAATCTAATTATCACAGATGAGAAAGAACCTCAATATCATTTGTGAGGATAAATGAAGTTCTTCTAATGCTACAGTTGAACTAGCGTTTGGAAAAGCTTGTCGTACAATACATTCAATTACAATTTCATTCTCCATATGCAAAAATCTATTAGGAAATGAAGAAGTTTCAAGAAAAAAGATTTTCTGTTTCAAAAAACTGTATTCTAAGAGAAAAGCATTACAATTTTCTTTCAAGAATTTTAAAGGTTCCTTGGTTCTGAAACAATTTTTCAGTTACCAGTTTCGGCATTTGCTTCAGGGAAGAACTAGATAAAGGATCCTTTCTTCTTGTGAATAAATTTTCAAAATTAAAGCTAGCCACAGCCTTAGCCTGTAGATGATCTTAATTTTTTTTTATTTAAAAACAAAACAAAAGAAAAACCCAAGCAAGAGAAGACTTTCACAAAGGACAGCAGAACAAATCATCTAGAGCAGATTAACTAACTTCTCCCTTCGAAAGAGTTTCATATGAACCAGTATTCTTCCCCAAGATTAACCGCACAGTGTGAACCAATGGAGTACTGCTAGCTTGAGTCCAGTACATTTACAATTCTTAACAGGCAAAGTTAAGCTTGTGGTTCTGACTTGTTTCCAAGTCTCACTTAAGAGAGGAAAGACTGACAGAATTATTAAACAGAGTGTAAGCTGTATATTAACATTCTTCAAAGTGAAATTACCCTCAGATTGTTGCTATATCCCTACAAACTTGAATGGAACTCAGAGATGCTCTTCTGGTAGTAATTTCTGAACACAGTTACATTTAAAGTAGACTCACTTTCATTCAAACATCAATCTTGCAGGTTTCATGACAGGTATCGCTTTCTAATAGAACTTAAGATGGAAATATGAAATTAATTTCTATCAACAGTTTTGACTCTGGTTTATAAAATATTTTAAAAATAAACCTTTTGCTTCTAAAAATATTGAAATTTTTTCTCATTTAAAATTCCAGTCGAACCATTGACTTAAGATACATGAGCATCAAAGCCTTTTTTATATAAAAGATGTGCAAAGCAGGTATCTTTAAAAATTTCACTATCTCAGTATTAGAAGGCAACACATTTAAAAACCCAGAAGTCTAAAATCTGATTTAGTTTGTAGTGCTGTAAATCCAGAAATGAATCCTATGAAGCCAGTGGGCCAGGTAAAGAAGGTAGTATTTAGGCTTCAGGCCAGCGTGCCTGTCTCGGTGTAAGCATCTGGCAAGCGCGTATCTTCAAGATATTGGAAATGCTTGTAGATAGCTGCTACCGACGGAGCTTTGCCAGCAACGGTCTCCTTTACCCATGGGACGTTCCACGGACCCGAGGCACTCGGACCACAGGCACTGCTCAAAAACAATGGTCACAGAGTAACTCAGCTCCTCACCTTAACTTTCCCCCAAAACTACGGAGCTCTAGCAACATTTTAAAACCGCTTAAGAGAGTATCAAGCATACAACTACCCATTTTCCTTTGAGGTGACGTGACGGAGGCAGGGTGGAGCAGAGGCAGGCAGCGCGTACCACCCGGTGCCCGCTGCAGTGAATCCTCAGTGAATGAGTTATTTCAGATACGGAACAGCGCAAGCGAGAGGAAGGCTTCTGCAAGACTCCACTGACAAAGTTGCACTTGCCCACATTCCAACTGACAAACTGTTAAAAATGCAGTTAGGAAAATTAGGGGAAAGTATTTGCAATGGAGCAGGTATTACAGAGAGGTCTAAGCACCTAGAGGCATTTTGCCTTTTGCAATTACTCTTGACATAGTAGTTAAGTTGCAGAAAGGAATAGGTAAGGCTTTACTCTCCTCTCAAACCTCCGCAAGCAGGAGGGTTAGGAAAACTAACAAGCAACCAGGACATTTGGGCAAATAGCGTGTAGAGAAGAGGGTGCTGCTTGATCCACGTTCCACCACCCCCAAGCATGTGGCTGGGACTCGACGGAAAAAGGTGAAGCAGGAAGAAGAGATTCAACGCAAGCAATCGCCCCCCTCCAAACCAACAAACCTCAGACAGGATTAGCATATGTATTCTTTCCTTTTTGTTGTGAATCTGCTAGAAATCCAGAGCAGCAAATGGCTAACAGATATCAAAAGAGAAAAAGCTGCTCGCGAGAGACAAAAGACAGCAGCAGCAAGAGGGAATATCTTTGTAAATCTTGACAGACACTCCTGGCTTTGAAGGGTGGACTATTTGCTGTGATTTTTGAGAAGTCAGGAAGCATAATGAACCAGAACAAGTATTACATATTACTTTGGAAACATAAATGCTTGACCCTTTCTGATTACTCAGGTGAAAGCTTGACAAATCCCAGTCTGGAAGCTTCCAGCACCTCCAAGTCTGCTGGCAGACACACACATACCGCCAGCCAACCTCGTCAGGCCTTGGGGACCAACACCACAAGTGCTGTCAATCCTGAAAGTGCATCTGATACCTCTCCCAAGCATCCACAGCGAAAAAGACTCTCTCAGGGAGCCAAAATCTGAAATTTTCATCCATTGTTTTCTTGGTGGTATATCTAACATCTGCAGAATACCATACCTGATTTCATACTTCTTCCTCTTGCTTTTTTAGGTATACATATATATACACACACATATGTGTGGGAGATACTAGATATACACAGATACCGAAGTATATAAATATAGAATTTGCAGGATCTTAACTGAAATTGGAAGGAGTTTTGGCAGCCAATAGCACATCACCTTGCTCAAAAGAGGGCCAAGTTAGATCAGGTTGCCCAGGGCTCTTAATGAAGCGTATCAGAGTCCTACAGAACGACGACTACTGGCAAGACCACTATCGTGGAACACAGAGCGCTATGAAGCATTTTAGAACCATCTCTTCCGTGAGGTTTTCAAGAGACAGTGGGTTATGTCCCAACAATAAAACTGGAAATCCAACTTTGTTTCCATGATTTGGAAAATCCAACCCACAACTTGATTTTTTTTTCACTGTTAAAATAATCCCTTTTCCCCATAAATTCACTAACGTCTTTTTAGTGTGTAATCACCTTTTCCACTTTAAAAAAAAAAAAAAAAAAAAAAAAAAAGAACTCAGACTGCAAGATACCCCCTATTAGAGCCTAGGACAGCTAAACAGTTTAACTTTGCCCTATTTCGGATTAGGGGTGCACCTATTTGCACACTTTTTTTCTTTTTTCCAGATCTTTCAAAAATTTACATGTGGTAGACAAGATCTTACCTGATCTTAATAAATAAAGATCTACTATTGATGCAGCATATTCTTTAATTTAGACTGACCCACTAAGTAGCATTTAAACCAACCAATATACCCTTCAGATTAATCTTGGAACAAGGAAGAGAGAGAGCATGCGCATGTACACAAGCTCTTCGGTGCTTCCATTCACATCCAATTACATCCAGCTGCCAATCTGACATAAATGAGAACATATGAAAGACAACTTGGCACATCCGTTCCATTTGATTACCCGACTGGGGATACAGCTTGTCAGTCAAATAACCCCTCTTCCCCCCAAAAAACTCAAGGGGTTTGTCATCAAATGTTCCATCTGACCAAAAAATGGGAGATTAAACTGCCTTCAAAAAATTCTGACCGCTTCTGCTCCCTTCTTTCTTCAAGTGTTCAGTTTACCACAGGGATTTCAGTAACAGCAGTTCAAACTTAAAGGTCAC
The DNA here is from genome assembly GCF_030463565.1 of Pelecanus crispus. Classification (NCBI taxonomy): domain Eukaryota; kingdom Metazoa; phylum Chordata; class Aves; order Pelecaniformes; family Pelecanidae; genus Pelecanus; species Pelecanus crispus. The sequence goes on along the minus strand of NC_134655.1, from coordinate 6,341,759 downwards.
CTCTACTGCAGTTTAAGTAATATTAAAACAATTTAATGGAAATAATTGGTTTTGCATATCTTATTTTTGATGCACACAATCACAGTAACTATTTTTCAACTGTTTAACTAATTTCCTTCCAAGACCTTTATTAGATTTTCTAATATTTCCAGATATTATTTCTTCGACACTATATTTCCATAAGTAACTATGTAAATTATAAAGACTGTTACATGCTGTTTCAGCAACTACAAAATGGGGTCATTTTTGGTTTTATACCATCAAGATGCATCAAAGTAACTCAGCTGAAAACGGTGGAGTCATTCAGGTGTGCGTCCCCAGCAAATACCCTGGGGTAATCTTACATCAATATCACACAGCATCATTAGTATTTACATTAAATAAACAGTTCTTAAAACATATTTTAGCCTAAAATGCGCATCATGGTTACCAAGAAAAGATGAAAATCTGAGACACTTGTGTCAGCAGAATAAAGTTCCTAAGCATATAATACGGTATCTACAAAATTTTCCATCTCAAGATTTGACGTAGAGCTCCAAAAGAGGGGCGTACCACCATCACTCCTGTGCTGCACTAAAGGGAACTAAGCACAGAAAATCAAAAGACCTCTGCACGTTTTCATGAAGTTTAAACAAGTGAGTCTCCATGATCTGTCATCAAAATTCACCCAAACTTTGGGAACACAGTCACTACACAAAGAAATAACTCCAATATTTTTATGTGGGTAGGAGCACTTGGCTACATTTCTTGCAGCTCTAGACCTCTTTGATTTCCTTGCCCTTTCTTAATGTGAGTTCTAATTGTTTTAAAATACTAAGTGGCTTATTTAGGTGTATAACACTCATTTTAGCAGCTATTCTAGTCACTGACTTTGAAAACTCCAGCCTGTGATTTAACCACATAGCATTTTTGTCCTTCACACAGACACAGCCGTATAATTGATACCTGGGAAATAACGAGTCACTGACTGGTAAGCATTAAAATGTGATTGCTCGCCTTTGAAAATTAGCAGGCAGGCACCTGCTCTTTCTAATGCAAATCACAGGTAATGTTGACTATCCACAATTAAAACCAAATCCCCTTCATCATCAAATAAATGGATATATTTGTATTGCTAATGTGTATAAAGATGGTTGGGAGGCTGCATACCTAACCTGAGATAGCTAGAAGTTGTTAACAATTTTGTTAAGACAAATCCTGACAAAGGAAATCAGAAAATGAAATAATTTGTTTGGATCTTAACAGACTGAAAAACACAGGAGGAATTACCCACAGTATTAGCATTCCCTACAAAAATTGCTTCTAAAGTCTTCCAGCATCTGCCTTTGAGACATTTTATTTGTGGAATAGAAGATGCACACTGGTAGCCTTCTTCATAGCTTACACACCTTGTATTCTGCAGCAGTGGGCAACTGAAAGCCTGTGAGCTCACCACAATTCCTGGTTCTGCGAAGCTGCTTATCAGTGATGCCTGGGAAGAGTCAAAGTTACGAGCCTCCGCTGCAGCTGAGAGTACTCTAACCCAAAGAAAATAAGTCAAACCAAAAGAGCAAGATATCTCACTAACAGATTAACCTACAGCAACCCTGTAAACTCTTCTGTGCCCTGAAGGAAAGCTTGCCATAGGCAGATAAGCAAAGCTCACATTCTGTATTGCTGGAAATACTTTGTGCCTCCTTATTAAAAAATTCACACAGTTGGAGGTGAACTAATTGAGGTGGTGGAGACAGTAACACAGAAGGCACTTAAAATGTAATTAAGCCATGATCAGAAAAGGGACACATAAGGGAGAAAGCACTCAAAACAAGAGACTCCAGGGAAATACCAGATTCAAGCAAAAATGAGAGCAACAGTGTATTAAACCATGTTCAAAGGCATTTATACAGCCTGCTAAAAGAAGCCGTGCAGATACCAATTCAAACACTAAGGCCACAGCTAACCAGAAGAAAAAAAAGAAATAAATATACCTTTGTTTTAGATAACCCTCATGTGCTTTAATGCACACCAGGGACAGGCGTTTTGACAGGAAGAAGAGGGCCCCATCCTGCACCCGAGCGATTCTGAATCATGCTGGCGATCTAAGAACAAGAACCCTACAGGAGCGTTAAGTGTCTCAATTCTTTCGCTTTTATTCTACAAAACCACACTTCAGCACTACTGTTAGCTGTTCTGGAAGGACTGTAGCAGCAACTATTTCACATATGAGAAAGCACAGTTCCCATGTCCACTCACTATATTAAGGAGGGGGATAACAAGCAAAACAAAAAGAGTAAAAACATGTAACTATAAACTTCACAATCTTGACTTAACACTATTTTACAGGGGAAGAAAAAAGTATCAGAAAAAAATACAAGCTAATATCCAGTTACATAAGGAATTGTTTTCAGATAATAAAAAAAAATTGCTTAAATATCCTTTTGTACAAAGGTTTCTTCTAGCAGACAGCTTTGTGTCTTAAACAGACCTTAAAGCTCTTTTCCACTCTTTTTTCCTATTAAATTTGTTTCATGCAAACCTGCTGAGCTGAACGTCTTCACAAGAAACAGCTCCCCCATAGGGTACAAGTCACATGTGGATTTTGCCTTTTTCCACATTATCCACCATTTGGTATTGTCTCATTTCCCTACCAGCTGCTTCACCATTTCCTGAGCTGCACCATCTCGCACTGTGTCTGATATTAGACACAGCAGCAACCGAGCAAATGGGAAATGAACAGCACAGCTGATCAGGACAAGTGGCAAAGGATGCAAGCAGCATACCCAGAAGTGGTTATGAGTGAAAAAATCCCACATTTGTTTGTAGGAGCTTAAACTATTTCTCTCTAAAAACACAGCAAGACCCTCTCTGACTTGACTCTAATCAGACAGAACTCTTACAAACCAGTCCGATTCCTATTTCGGTAAACACCTGAAGAACGGAGCACTGAATTAGGAGCAGATGTTTTTTAATGATCGAGGTCCCAGTGCAGGGGTAAGGAGGGAAGGAAGGGCTTGGACTCAGTGGGTTTGAACATGAGGATGACTCAAAACCAAGAAGGATGAACAGTGAGCTGCCATGTAGCAATGAAGAAAGTGACCATAGAAAAAAAGAACCACTTTCACCAGGCTAATAAAAATGTACTTATTTGAACCGCCTTGTCAACACCACAGACATGCAGAAGAGTATGTACATCCCTCATCACTGTCCCCCTCCCCATCTCCCTGGTTTATTTCAGTTCAAAATGAGGAATGTATAAAGAGCAAGGAATGAATGGACAGACACCAGGACAGAAAACAAAACTTTGAATGAGAAGCAGCCTGTTGATGCACTGCTACTGAAAAACTTAAGAGATACTAGCCGGAAAATTCCACAAGTCAGTATTTTCCTCTTTAATACAGTTGTCTTCTTGCTTAGACTAGTTTGCTGAAACTATAATAGGCAGATCTGTTAAGCATGTTTTGAGGCTAATTTTTACAGAATAATGATACAAACACTGTAAAATTGTGTTGAATGTTGCCGAAGACACCACGTCAGTAAATACCTCACTTGCAAAGAATCTGCTACTGAACTCTTAACCACTTCAGACACTGACTGATCTCTTACCGCTGTTACTGCAGCTATGCTTTATTTAGCACTTTTATTCATTTCAATAATAATATTTACACAAAAGAAAGAAAACAGCCTTTATGCTCCTTTTTTCTTCCTCTGGTAGGACTTATTAGCCATTAAAAATATATTTTATGCATATAATTCTTCTAAAAAGATCATAAAATGAAACTGAAATACAGGTGCTTACTAGCAACATTATTCCACTCAATTGACAGTCTAGATAAACCCATTACCATTTACAAGGACTGAGATTTCTTTTAGTAACTACAGTCCTTGAGAAAAACTTGAAAATACTGAAATACAATGTCTGAACACTCAATTGATCACAACAGGTACCTAAATTGGAGCACCAAGTTACAGCAAAGCAGCACCTTGTTTATGTCCACTGTGCTGTTACCTCTCATTCAGGTGTGGGATTTAAGGCAGCACATGGAAAGATGAGCAGCAGGTACCTCTCTCTCCTTTTTTCTGAAACATCAAGCATCGTATAAAGGAAGAGTTTTCTAACCCTCATCATCGTCCTTTGGCCCAAATCTGCTACCACAGACGATGGAGCATTATTAAAGCGTGAGGAACCATAAGCCTCATGCTGCCAAAACAGTGACAGAAATGATCAGTGGTGTGAGAATTTTGGTTTATTTGAGTGGAGCTGTTCAGGAATGACGATAATTTATCTGTGAAATGAATATTCATCACATGGGTGAATTCAAGGCTGAATAATACTTCAATGGGGAGTGGGAATGATGTTAGGGAGAAGTTGGCCAAAGCAGACACGGCTCACTTTGTACTGAGGTCTAGTGCAGCTGTATGACACACAGATGGGTGCCAGGAATTCATGAACTGGAGAAACAGCCTGCAGTAGGCAGACCTATCCCCTATGTTAGTTTCTAAATACAAAGCTGAAAATTAGCTAAATAGCTTTCATATGCCTGAAGATATGCTCAGCCCTAGTCCAATAAATACATTACTGCTATTATTTCTGCAAGAAGTAAACAGCACTGAGGTATCCAGCACCAGCCCCTCCTTCTCTCCGCAACTCCAAAATCTTTTCCTGTCAGAGAACATCTTGCTTAGAGTAATAAAAATTTTCAGGAGGCAGCCAGTTCAAAAGGTACAGTCTCTGCCAATTTCTTTGCAAGTGGCACAAGCCTCCGGCTAGCTGACGTGAACACCTGGCAACTGATCCAAAAGCACAGTGGCCACCCACAGTGGGACTGAAGTAGGGGAGTTTAACTTCATTTATGAACTCTTCCCTTTTTTTAATAGGTGTTATGAGACTGGGGAGAAAAGAAAACTAAAAGAAAATGTTTGCGTGCCAGAAGTCCTCAGATGTTTTTTAAAAAAAGCAATGTCAAAAGCAGACTGGACTATTTTGAAGGACCTTTCCTTTCATGACCAAAAATGAGTTGAACAGCTACATGGGGTAACAGAGACTTGAGAACACAGACAGGAGTCCAACAGGACAATGAAGGAAAAAGGAAACCCTACCTGTATCTTCTGGCTCCAAAACAGCCCAGAGTGAAGCTATGACAACCCTTAACTGCAAACCAGCAGTATTTAAGTGAATAAGAGTAGCTAAACCTATCCTGTGGTGAAGGCAGTAGTAAAGGTACGCACAAGGTACCACCATCTGTATGACTGCTCTAGAGTCATACGGAAGGCAGGTGCGATCCGGCCCGCTGACCAGAGCTATCACTGATCTCCTGTGCCATCCCTGGCAAGCTAGCCAAACTTTAATACTGGATAGTACCATTAAAGTAGTAAAAGTGTGGGGAGGAGCCAAGAGATACTTTAAAAACATGCATGAGTGAGATCTTCCGAAATCTGATCCAGCACCTAGGACATAAAGGTGGACAAATAATTTAGTAAGTAGGGGTTGGTTTGGGGTTTTTTTTTTAGTGTCTGAAAGCAGGTTCATTTTCTAAGCATAGAATAAAAGCAAACTATTAGCATCCTTCTCCCTGAACACCTAAACTCTACCGATCAATAGCCAACAATTAATTGCAAACATTAAGTAATCACTACTACAATATCAGCTTAAACTCATGTCACACCTATAAGCATAATTCTCAGCTACCAGGAAGAACTGTAACCCTAGAATCAACAGTTCAATTAATCCTTTGAGAACCTGTAAGCAAACCAAACCAACTGAATAAATCCTACAAATATTTCCTTTCCGAAAGCACTAATTATATACTTCTGACAAAACGCTACTCAAGGTTATGTATTGACACATGCTACTATACGTGATTTGCAATGTACTTTTTTGTTGTTAAAGACGGAAAGATTATTTTCGGATTTAGAGAAGTATGACTAGTGAAGTCAAAGCACTGACTGCATACAGAATCAGTATTAAAAACAGACTTGTGTTTTTCATATTTTTATCCATAAGCAGAAACGTAAAATTAATTTTCTCCTGTATCTTCACAGAAAAATTCTACAGAAAAGAAACGGTCTTAATTCAAAGACCAAAGCAAATACAGAACTGCATGTCAGTTCCTCTTAAGACTAAAAAACTCAAACCCATAAAAATTAATGCATTAATTTATTATGGAATTTAATCATTGGGAAATGAATTTTTAAGAAGATCAATAAACCAGCCAAAATATCTTAGAAAACTCCTCAAGCGAAGTTTCAATGTTGAGGGAACAACGAAAACCATCAAGCAGCATATCCAAATACCATCTTGGCATAATGCATTCCTTAATAAAGATGCCTAAGGTCGTATATTCAGCTTCAGCTTTACCCGTAGGAGTAGCACAATGCTGCAAGTTTTGCCTGCGCTAACTGGCTAGGTAAGGGTACGCTTCGTCCCTTGCCACAGACACAAGTTGAGCGTGTTCTGACATTACACTGTGTCGGGCTCAACAAGATCACGCAAACAGATACTCCAGTAAATTTATGACTCTTTTGCTCATTTTACTTTTTTCACTAGAACTCACTGAGTATTACTGAATACAGAACTGACTCAGAAAAGTTGGATACACAGGAGAAGAAAAGAAATCTATTTAAAGGAACAAAGATACACTTCATGTGATGGCAGTCGCAAGGGGAGGAGGAGTGCTCTCAGTGCAGACAGGTACCGTCTGTTCAACACTATTTTTACAATAGGTAACAGACAAGATGGTTATCCAAGATATGCCCACGTGAATGAGGATTTATCCAGTAAGAACAGGCAAATACTTTCCTTTTTCCTTTCTCAACTGAAATACAAGGATTTTTTCATACCGTGCCCTTCTTTTCATGAATTCTGCACTTCCTTCCAGAGAGCCAAAGATAAACAAATTTTGTAATCCGCCCCCAAGTACAAAATGAGAAAAGGAACCACAAGAGGAAAATACTGACACATTTTCCAAGCAGCACAGGAGAATACCTCTGGGGGCAACTGTTAGACAACATTTCTAATATTTATCTATTTAAACTCTTAGTAACTGACTCCAGTTGCAAAGAAAAACCCCAAATTGGTCCAAAGTTAGCAGGCATGTGCACACGCTTCTGATTTCTGCATTTCCTTTAATATCCTGCATCTCCAAATGTACAACAAAACCTCAGAAAAAGATTTCTGACTATTTTTCTCAACTAAACAGGCTGGGTACAAGATTGCACCTTAAAGTAATGCAGGTAAAACTTGTATTGTAGTATGTCAATACTACACGTGTACCCGTCTGTATTTATACACACATTTGTAGTAACGAATATGAAAACTCTCACAGAAATAACAAAAGGAAAACATTATTCAGAAATTTTCAAATTAATTCCTGCCTCCAGCTGAACAGAATGACTAATTTTATGCAGGACAATATACAATCCTTTGATTTCTACTAAAAATTAAGTGGCAATCAATTTCTTTAATTTCATTACTAGGAAGGATTAAAAATATGTCCCAAAATTACATTACAGACAACCACATAATCAGTGTCCTGATGTGATTTTTATAAAAAAAATTAGAAAGTTCTCGTCCTGATTACAGCAGCATAAGAAGTTACAGAATTGTTTTTCTTCAACAGATGGTGAAATAAAGAGATCAAGCTAGCAGACATCATTAATTTCATGCAAGTGTTTGAAAAGAAGGAAAAAGTTTGATATGGTCAAATTGAATTGAGCGCAAATGTTTGAAACAATATTTGAAGTTGCTCTTTGATCAATTTTTAAAAGCTCTCACCCCTAAGAAAAACGCATGCATGTTTCACGGGCCACAAAAAGACATCTGATAAAAGAAAACTACATCTTTTCTGCACTAGTGTTGTTAATTGTGGTTTTAGTTATCATGAATGCTTACTTTTACATTTACCTCTCTCTCAAACAATACTGAAGTAAATCATGCAAGCCTCTTGCATGATGCCAGAAGTACGAATTTCTACAGTTAATCAGTGAAAGCACAGGTGAGCTTCCATTTTTAAGACTTAGGGAAAAAAATTACAACTAATAAATCAACTTAATTCAGAAATTAACATACCCATAAATGATCACTATGTTATCTGCATTTCAATTCTATAACTTTTACATCTAACAAAATCTACTTCTAGGATACATTTTATTACATTACACTGTTAAGAAAATTGTATGTGAATAGTCTTTCCTCTGTAATTTAAAACGAAGAGGAACTCAAGTTGTTATGTACTTCTAAACACCAACCACTTTCATCCTATTAAAATACTTTGAAGCAAGGGAGCCTGAAGAATTCCTGGCAAATATTTTGCTGCTTACGTTGTTGTCCGTAGGAACTGTACAGCTGTACCAGGAAGCCACAACCATCACTGTTGGAGAACTGTTAGAAAGCCTAAACAAACCCCTCTGATAACTCATGTAGCTGAAGCCCATTGGGCCATTTGTTCCCTTACTTAGGTCACTTTTAGACCAATGCATCTTCATTTGTTTGAATGGAAGTAATGTTAACTTAAGTATGAATTAGTGAGGAAGAGCAAATCCCGTGAATAAAGAATTCTCCATTCAGTGGGAGAAATAAAATTCAAATAAATTTAAAAAACGGATAAAAATAAAAATAGATTAACCTCAGCTTAACTAAAATCAATTTTATTAACAGGAGTTTTGCAGAACAGTTCATGAATCTGCAATGAATTTTTCTCAATGTTTAAGACTACATGAATTTTTCCTTCTATGGTAGCCTCCTAACAGCAAACACTACATATTATCGGAAGCGTAAGGATTGATCACATTCCAGCAGGCCAATTCTATTGCCTTGCTGTTTGTCCAAAAGGCAGCCAGGAGCACGTTCACGTGGTCCCATTATGCATACTTTGTGATGTTTAGAAATGCCATCTACAGGAAAGTGGAATAAACCTTCAGCATCTCTAGGTTTCTCAAGCCGATTCACTCTTCTTTATTATTTGTTTTCTATTATTTTAATTCCAGGAATAGTGCCTCCCTCACTAGTAAAGTGATAGAAACAATGGCTGAATCATGAAATAGAGCACCTTCCATTTAGTTTCCTTGCAAGGAAAGCTCTACACAGTTCACACTACACTTCTTTGTTAACAAAGTGCTCATAGCAGGGAGGTCCAGGTTCTTCTCCACTCCCAGGTATACAGGAAGGGTGTTTTTGGCACTTCAGTCTCAAAGACAGAGTTGTCCCTCTCCCAGGGGCCATGGGCAGCATAACCTGGCGCTGCTTCTCCTGAGCTACTAACGCCTTCCTCCACAGCTCTCCGTTCCGTGTAAAGCGTGGTGACAGTCCCACATCACTTGACTGGGTTTTAGAAACAGTGTGGCCAGCAGGTCGAGGGAGGTTATCCTCCCCCTCTACTCTGCCCCGGTGAGGCCACATCCAGAGTTCTGTGTCCAGTTCTGGGCTCCCCGGTTCAAGACAGACAAGGAACTACTGGAGAGAGTCCAGCGGAGGGCTATGAAGATGATGAGGGGACTGGAGCACCTCTCTTATGAGGAAAGGCTGAGAGAGCTGGGTCTCTTTAGCCTGGCAAAGGGGAGACCGAGAGGGGATCTTATCAACGCTTACAAATATCTCAAAGGTGGGTGTCAGGGGGATGGGGCTGGACTCTGTTCGGCGGTGCCCAGCGACAGGATAAGGGACAACGGGCACAAACTGAAACACAGGAAGTTCCATCTGAATATGAGGGAAAACTTCTTTACTTTGAGGGTGACAGAGCAGTGGCGCAGGCTGCCCAGAGAGGCTGTAGAGTCTCCTTCTCTGGAGATATTCAAAACCCACCTGGACACAAGCTTGTGCAACCTGCTCTGGGTGAACCTAGGCGGGGGTTGGACTAGATGATCTCCAGAGGTCTCTTCCACCCCAACCATTCTGTGATTCTTGGCAGTTCAAAACTTATGTGTGAGGCTAAGCACCTTATGCCAACTAAGTCAGTGGGAACACTGACTCTAGCTTTTCAGATACTACTGTTTTCAGTTATCAGAAAAAAAGACTAGGACTTCTGTAATAGCCTATTTCTGAGCGCAAATATTTAAGACAGTCCAGTTGCTAATGTTCTTTCTTACACATGAAATTTCTGTAGCAGTTATGAATTCCAGTACATTAATACTGAATAAAGCATAGTAAATCTTTCAAAAATTTTACAAAACTTAGCATTTACGTCTCATTAGTCACCATGCTAATATTACCATTTGAACTCGCAGGCTTCATAACCTCTTGGTGATTTTCACAGAAACTATTTATATTTTGATTTGTGACTTTTCTAGGTCCTCAGACTATTTTTCCTGAGGTTACAGCTGGAAGTGACTATATCAACCTTACTCAGTCCTCACGGTTTTCTAATGTAACTGGTGCTTGGGGGTGGTGAAAGAATCGGTCTGCTGGTGTTAAACATTACCTTATTCCATGCTGTTTTTTCCATCTGAGCTAAAGATACTTCATCCACTTGCAAAGCATTCCTAATGAGTGACAGTCAGCAGGAAACTGGTTTTTGAGCAGCTTCCAATAAAACTGAAACTTTAAAAGGAGAACCTCAGATTTCAAATCACATTCACAATTTATTTCACATAATACCTACAGAACTAAGTTCGGAAGTATTTGAGTCTCATTCTCAAAAGAAAAACTAATTCAAGCTCTAAATGAGTTAGGATACACCCACCCTGCTATTTATCCAGATACGCAGCAATGTCATCAATTCACTGAGCTACTTCTTGACAGTTCTTTATTTTCAGAGGTACCAAATCTTCTGACAGATACATAATTGAGAAACCCTGGGAAGAAATGTTATTTTGTTTCAGCATCTGCTCTGTAAATGAAGATAAGCAAACCAGATTTCCAGTTCGAGAAAATAAGACAGCTCTTCTTTGTTTCAAGAAGAGTGACATAAAAGACACAGCAAGAGTATGTATATTAAAATGGCTTGTAGGACAAGTGCAGAGCTGTTCGCTGGTTCCCGTGTTCTGTAATACGTGCCTCATCACTCTGTCTTGACGTTCGTTCACACCTTGGTTTTAACTTATGACAGGTCTTCTTGGGCACTTTTAAGCATTATAGGAAAAGGCTCTATTAGTATAGCAAGAACATTTTACAGATGTAATTTCAGGCTTTGACAAACAGAATTCCAAAACATATTAACTCAAAAGTTTAAGCCTGTGCTGCAGTGGTTCCATTGGGATCGGGCACAGGTTACTGTAACGATTGCTATATCTCCATTTCTGTTACACTGGCTGGGTTGCTCTCCCCGTCTGACTTTTATTTCTATGATGTCTGCCATTTTACACCATGGAAAACTGGTGATTCAGAGAAGAGAATGGAAATTAGGATTCTAGTTTGTATCTGTACACTGACAAATGCATTAAGCTTGTGTAACATTTGGAGAATGCTTTTTTGATTCCTTAGATGAGCTTTCTTAGCAGGGGACTGGAAATGCACTGTGATCCTTCTCTAGTTTATTTCCTTTCTCAGTAGTTTTTTCTTCTCACTTTTCCTCTCTCTCGGATATTCACTTCTTAAAATAAAAAAGAATTACTTATGAGAATGAGACTATTTTTGATCATACAAGGCATTTTTTTCACAGAGATGATAGCAGATATTATAAGATGGGAAGCAGCATTACAGGAATGGTGACAGCAGGTTATAAGCTCTTGTAACACACAGTTGTGATCTAGGAAGGGAGCACCTACTTCAGCCTTGTGGGAAAAAAGCCTCTTTGCACATTCAGTTGCTCATGTATTTTGCTTTGATGAGGGGAAGGAAAAGTGTTCCCTCCGTGAGATTTTAAATGAAGCCACAAACATACAGTTTCCTCGCCCCAGTTATTCCAAGGAGAGAAATTTCCAATTACTTGCCAAATCAAGAAAGAATATCCAGAGGGGGTCTGAATCTAAGTGCAGCTTTTCCGTTCCTTAGAGTTTGCAGATTCTCCCCACATAGAGGAGAAGGCTGCGGTCCAGGAAGCCACAGGGAACTGCTCATCGCACTGTTTTTCTCTGGGAGACAGTAACAACACCATGATTAGAACACAACCAGCCAAACAAAGCACAGCACCACACCAGGAATCCCTATTTCTGCAAGGGAATACAGGAGGAGACAATGCACTAAAGCTTTAGGAGTGTGGAGTCTTTTACTCTGCCTCGTGTAATTTTTTTTTTGATAACATGAAGCTCATAAACACTCAGACCAGATGGTGTAACATACAGCAGCAGGAGATGGAGCTTATTAGCTATCACTTCCTTCCGCTAGTACACAGCCCAGAAATCTGAAGGACCTTTAAATCACCCTCTGCTGAAAGCGGAGTCCCTTTTATGAGACAGTACGAGGGATATATTTGTGTGCCCTTACGCAGACATCACTTTTTCATTACGCTTCAAGTCCCTGCTCTGAAGTATGAAGGTACAAAACATGCTTAAATTAAGTTCTTAGAAGGTTTTTCTAAAATTAGCAAAATAATGTTGCAGACAACATTAAAAGTCTAAAACTTAAATGCCTGGCATTTGCAAACAAGTGCAAAAAGATTCTAATAACACAAAATACCTCAAGAGTTTTGATAGAAGCCCTATCTAGTAATAGTATGTTACCAGAATCTTCTATGTTATTTTTGTATTTTTCTTCATTAAATTTCAAGAAAAGTGCTTGGAAAAATAATTGGTTTCCTTTGTAATCAGCCCGTTCCTACCTTCTTCCTCCAGAACTCAGGAGTGCTTCATTCAGCTGTGCTACAATCACCTTCCACAACAACTCAATACACAGGTCTAAACAAATTATGTAGCTTAAAGGTTAAAAAAAAAAAAACAACCCATCCTTCATTAACCCACAAATCTCATCATAAAAAACCCACTGGGAACAGAAGTAAAGACCCAGCTGAAGAGTTCAAAACTAGCGCATTTCTAAAAGCCTGTATAGCAGTAGTTAAGAGATACTTTTTCTTTTTACATTTGTTCTTGTCCTTTTCAAAACTAATGATCTCCCCTCCAGCTGCAAAAATAAAAAATGCATTTTAACGTGTCCTGTTTACTTGTCAAAAAATAACCATTATAATATTCTTCATTGTGATAGTCTTTATCATATGAATACTACTGGCAAAAGCTCCAAAATATGCAACTAGCAGGTAGAGCTACATTGAACTCTCCTACCCTATTCCATCGACCACCAGGTTAGCACTGGTAGTACTTGAGCTCTACTTTCTTAATATCCAGAAGAGTTTGGGAATGCCCCCTGATAAAATTTTTCCCTTCATTAACTGTTCTTTGTGGAAGTTTAAAAACACAGAGTCCTACATTCACCGAGATAAGCGCTCCAAATCTTTATTAAAACGACGAAAAATCACAGCCACTCTGTTGGCATCAGTTTCCTGTGGGAGGGCTCACAAGACCACAAACTTGTATTATTCTAGTGTTATACGCAAGGGATTAAGGGGAGAGGCTAATAAAGATTGGCTTGTTTACCTTTACATATCATGTAAAAATAAAGTAACTGAAACAAAAAGCAGATGCTATACACAGCCCAAATTCAACTCTCCATGGCCCTGGTACACACACAAAGCAGATCTGCTGCCCTGAATGGATTTACATAATTCTGAAATCAGAGGAGAATATGGCTATTATGTAAAAAGCTTTTGCTACTTCACAGATGACAAAAAACCACCATGACATTTCCCTGACAGGACAATTTCCTACCAGTGCTTGTCAGCACACCTTATATTTATGCCTATGATGGTAAGTAAAACTGGTTTTGACTGGTCATATGATGTTAAGAGTTACATGTGTTTAAACCTTCCTTCCTGGTAAGATTAAATTTGCTGAAGTTTACAGCATAGCAAAACAGACCGCCAATTTCTGCACCCCACATGTAGTTTTTCCTTTCTAGGGAAAGAAAGTGCTCTTTAGCACTGGAACATTTCTATTGCCTACGTATCCTCACCATTGCTAGAACGTAACAGAGGGCAGAAATGAGAATCGGATGGCAACAGCAGTAAGCTTAAAAAAAAAAAAAAAAAAAAAATCAAGAATGAAACAGAAGTGGCCTGAGGCTGAAGAGCACAGCTTTCTCGCATCGTGACCCAGGCCTCTTCATGAAGCCAATGGAGTTCATTCTAGGAAGATTTTGAACATTTAGCTGGATCTGTTTACCTGCTGCTCCTGAAGATAATTTTATATACCTTCTCTACAAAACATTTAATATGTTACCAATCTGCAGCTTTTGTCCTACAAAAAAATTTTCCTTACCTCTTGGGCTAAAAGCACAAAAAGTCAATTCTTTGTGAAGCACTCTAAAACGTCATTTCCTAGAATACTAGTAATGCTGATTTTTTCTCACAGATTTACCAGAAAATATTTGCTGTTGGATCCTCCTGCTAGGAATAACTCCAGTTTGCCTTGCCCATAATGCAGTTCAATATATTTATCTTGCCAGGAAATACACGTTTGTCTAACCAGAAATTTACCGCCATATGCTCGTATTGTTAACGATCAATAAACTTTATCATGCCAATGACTCAATCCCAGATGCTTATCCTATCAGGAATTCATTCCTCTAAACTAGTGTTTTCTGCAAATCTATAATTAACATAAAAGCCATAAAGCTTTTTTTGTACTGCCAGTATTTGTAGAGTACAGCTCCTTTTCTATTTACTTTGGTGGAAACAGAGAAAACTGTGGAAGAAAACAGTTCTAATGACATAAACACGTCACAGATAAGCTAGAGTGCAATCTATGTATGGTACCACTACGAGAACTTTTTTCCTCGCAGCCAGGTCCATCAATGAGTTTCCTAGCAAGAACACCATTTCTGATGACTTCTGCCAATTCTACCCCATCTATTTAAAGTACAAAACATTGTGTTTACCAATTCTTCCAAGAATTGATTTACTATGTTTGCCAATATGCCCAAACTATATGATATCGGGTCTGCCAGAAATTTACTTTCATAAGATCTTCTTGCCAGGATGAGATGTTGCAGATTTACATATCTTCAGATAAACAGGAGTTTGAACATTCCAGTGACTAAGAGAATGCATTTTAAGATGTACACTTTATGCAATTAGCACTGACTCTTCAGGAGTCAATGACACTTTGTCAGGAGAGTTTTGTATCTGCTCACATTGAGTTATTAGGCCAGTAAAACTTAGCTCAGCTTGAAACAGTCTGCGGTGTTATTTGTTAAATCTGGAATTGTCAGATAACTACAACTTTCTGATGCAAATAACTCCAGAGATGCAATTGATCTTGCACTGGACTCTCCATGAGGGACACCAGTACTAGACCTCAAGAACAGCACCTAGAAATCATTGCTTAATCAATAGATTAATTCCGTACTTACTGGGGTTTTTTTCTTTCATATTCCTATCTGTAAGGTATTTGAAACCAACCAATAAACCATTCCTCTTTGAAGAGCAAGATTTGAGATACAATTTCAAGGATTGTAAGGAGTACAAAAATATTAAAGTAGTTAGGTATTCTATAGTTGGTTATTGTTTTCCATCTTTAAAACAAGATTTTTTGTAATTTGCAAGATGACACAGCCTTTCAAACAAAACTTTCACACAAAAAATGTTTTGCAAAATACTAATAGTGCTATTAAATTCTGTAGGATATATTTGAGAACTCTGAAAATGCTTCCTTTGAGTTCATGCCATGTATCATTCTGGTTTACACAGATTGTCTATATATGCAAACACCTGAATACCCACGTGTAATGATTTTACATAATCTTAGATTTCAATCGAAACTTTTCATAGAAATAAATCCTCAATATTGATAGTAACAATGAAATAGTCAAACTGCTCATAACAAAAATATTCACAGAAATTGCTGAGCTATATCAGTATTTTGAACAATAAATCACATTTTACTCTGAAGCTATTTACTAAATTCAGATGACTGCCCAGTCTAATTTATACAATCTACCACATTTAAGTGGCCCATACAAAGTCCTCCAGTTTCCATAAACATCTAACTCGGTGATTCTTTTCACAAAACTAACTAGATCAGTACAGATACCCCTACACTTGTTCCTGTTAGAAGGTTCTATTAATTTTTTTTATTCTGAAACAATTTTCTTCTCACATTCCATCATTAGAGCTTGCCTGATTTAGCAATCAGGCTCACCCTTCATCATTATCACTTCATTCATGACCGTTACTATGTGTCTGTTTTCTCATCTATTCTCACACCTTTCATGGATGATGTTCATGGATTTTACCCTCACTGTGCAATCCATTAATTCATCACACATTAAGGACAGGGTACTGTTTCAGTTGTAGCTAGTAGCTAGAGAAGAATATTACGTCACTATCTGGGGATACAACTATGGATGCCCCTTTTGCTTTAATATGTGTAATTTTTTTATGCAATAGCCTTAAGCAAGAGCACGGTACAGCGCTCTCCTTGCCAAACAACCCTCTTTGAAAAGGGGCGCTGTGGGGTTTTTGGTTTTGATTGGGGTTTTTTGTGGTTTGGTTTTGTTTTGGTTTTTTTACATTCTAAAGACATGCCAAACATGAGAAAAACTTTGTTAAACATTCTGATGAGGAATTTTAGAAAAGAATGGATTTAAACCAAATTCAATCTACAGTTTTATGGATTCATGCCAGACTCAGAGTCCAAAACTGAACCTGATTTTTTTCTGGTATTGACTGAGCAACTACCAAGAATCACCAAGAACTCCCCAACTCCCAGGCCCCATACTATGCAACCTGGAGTCCTTTTGGAAATAACACACTAGAACTGTAATCAGATCAAACTCTGGCTGAAGTCTGAACTGCTACACTGAGCTTTACAAACTTTTTTGCTCTAGTTTGAAATTTGAGCTCAACCACTTCTATATTTCAAATCTGTGTTGCTTGCCAGGCAAACATTTTGGTTCAATTTGTGGCAGAGGAAAACTGTATGATCTAAATCACGGGAAAGATATAGGCATGGATTCCCAGGAAGCCAAACAGATATCCTTAGCAGTGCAATTACTAACTCAGTTACACCAAACGGAATTTGTCACAGGAGAAAACTAGGGTTTCTAGTACCACAGGCAAAGCTCAACTCCATCCTTACAAACCAGCACACAAGTATATGTTTTGAAAAACACTTTTATGCTCATTAACACAATAAAGCAAGCGGTATATATTAAATAATAATATACTGACCTAGGCAATTCAGGAAAGAAGGTGCCTAGAGGTAAGCAAGTGTTTAAGTGCTGCCCTGCATACTAACAAACTACTGTAGAGGCTTAAGTGATTTTCTATGAGCATGGACGTCAAGCCTCATACTGCAGTTTGAAGCAGTACAAGACTGTATTAATTCCAAGAAGAAAAATACCAATGCTTGTAAAATAGAAGATCTGCAAATTCATACAGTATCTCATAAAAATTAATTTGAATGGAAAAATCTCGGGGCATATATTTCCAATCAAATCATCTTACAACAAGAGCGTAAAATACTTGTTGGTCTGCGCAAGCATAAATCTGATTCCTAAAGGCCAGTCCTGAATAAGTGAGGCAAGTTCATGCCTGACAATTTCTTGCAGAAACGCACACTAATTTGACCATTTCTCCAAAATTATTAATGCGATTGCTTTCAGAGGCACTGTTCTGGCAGAATAAACTCAACATGACACCCAGGCTGGTTTCTTACGCCTACAATAGAGCGATTGCAACCCTTTTATATGTGTCCAAGCTAGTGATGCTACAGGTAACCTGAATACCAACAGCAGCAAAGCTTTGCGAACAGGGAGCTCTTCAGAGGCCTAGGTCAATGCAGAGGGTATGCTTTCATAGCCACAGGTATCAGCAAAGAGGTAGTTGCTTTAAGGAGATCCACAAGTACATTTACATCATCTGCAGTTACAACAATATAGCCATATCTTAGTTAACCAAACTCTCATAACATGTTCAAGATCAAGTCATTTATAATGAATCAAATGTGTAAGTCGAGTTTTCTATAAAATACTTTCATGACTTTTTCTTTCCCAATATTGCAGTTTTGTAACACTTTGGAGGGAATATATGTACATGGATTGAGGCTATCTCTGGCTGCTAGGTATTATTTCTCCCGTGAATTATAGGTACTTTCAGACAACACCAGTATTATGACAGTAACTTGATTCAGAGTATCTGCAGT
The DNA here is from genome assembly GCF_030463565.1 of Pelecanus crispus. Lineage (NCBI taxonomy): Eukaryota > Metazoa > Chordata > Aves > Pelecaniformes > Pelecanidae > Pelecanus > Pelecanus crispus. The sequence continues at coordinate 6,323,657 of NC_134655.1, read as the reverse complement.
AAAAACAAAAACGCTGTAAGAGCTATGTAGCACAGCTATTCTAATTTTTGCATTAATTTACACATCACAGAGGAGACACATTTTCCAGCTTCAAAAAGCCTATTTTTTATTTTCTTGTAAAATAGGAAAATTATTTTAATATTCAGAAAATTGGAGAAGGCTTTTCTGAGTGAGCAGTGAGGGACTGGGTTGCTTTGTGGTTTGTGGTTCGTTTTTTTTTCTTTAACAAGGACCAAATTTTTTAGCTGAGAAGTACTTGCCACACTATAATAGAATCATAGAATCACAGAATAATGGATCAATTTAACCACTTCCTTGAAGAGCAGGGAGTGACTGCCCCTGGGACCCTGCTGCTGTCACCTTGAAGGGGTCAGGACTCTCGCTGCTTCTGACATGCACTCTGATTCCTAAAAATATTCTTCCTGCCCCACCACCTTGCCCGGATTTGTGACAGAGGTAAAGGCAACAGATAAGCCACTTCTCTGTACAAAGTGTGTTAAATGCAGCACATGGGTTTCCACGAGCAGCAGTCTATCAGGGAATGCTGCAGTAAATTCTGCTCATTTCCGTCCATTGCATTAGTCTTAGTTTTTAGCTTGTATCTCTAACAAACAGTAGCTTTTCCTAACCTTAGCTCAACCATCATAAGCTCTCAAATATTTGTCCTAGGCTTCTGTTTGTATCGTGCAAAAGGCTAAAAAAAAAAACTTAACTGTTGGCTTTTTCCTTACAATACACTAATTATCTTCAGTTTTTAAATTAGTTGGTTATTTATATGATTAGAAATTTTGTTAAGAGAATTGCTGCATTTGAATTCATCATGGGCTTTGTAAGCACATGCAGAGATAGCCTACAACCTCAACGTGGATTTTATGCCAAGATGCACACAACATATGCAAAGGTAGTAAATAATTCATCAGTCAACATTAGTAAGAAGAGTAGCTACTACTAAAGAAATATTTATCTATAGCTATCATGTGATGGTCTCCAGAATACCAGGCAGTCCACGCTGCTAGAAAAGCAATTTTACTTCAAAAAAAATTTCCTAAATTTCTGATACTACAGTATGGTTAAAAATAGGTAAAAAGTGGGTTGTCACTAGAAGTCTTTGAAAACAAAATTTTTGCTTGTCTGCTGACAACATGATATTGTTTCATAGCAAGTAATCAGAAAGTAATAACCATATTTAGTAGATAAAGTAAGCAATTTACCTTGCGTGGCCTCGTCAATGGCTTTTCTTTTTCTGCTATGACTGTTATAATTCAGCCTTAGCTCTTGGCTATATTCATTCAGAGTTTCTCTTGAGTCATAAGATTGCCTTTGCTTTCCCCCATCTTCACTTTCATCTGAAGAACTTGTGTAAGTTAGATCCACTTCATGTTTAACTTTTGACAGTGGTTGGTAGGGTTTGCAGTCCATCTGCTCCATCTCTGATTAAATAGGCTCAAAGTCATGAAAACAAGCAACTGGAACTCCTTAAGGAAATAGTCCTGGGGAAAAAAAAAAACCAACATAATAATCCATTTCAGATATCATATATAAATTTATCTCACAAAGGCCAAACTTTATTTTTAGTTGATATAAAATAATTAAATTGTATTAACATCACTATAATCCAGGAAAGAATCTGAGCACGTCTTATTTTGCTGGTTCACTTTTTGAAAAGAGAATTAAAATAACAGCAACTTGAAAAAAAAAACCAAAACCCAAAACCAAGTCTTAAGCACTATCCCATTAGACCAAGCAGTAACTGTACCTTATGCACAAAACATGTTACAAAAACTTGTATTTGTTATTAAAGCTAAGATGGAACAGTTATTATTTCTGTAAAGGGATGCTAGCTCACCGTAAGTGAAAATAACATTTTGTATCTTTTAAAATACGAAGTCTAGAAAAAAGAAAGTTCACTCTTTTGAAGTATTTTGCTGTAAATTAAATCAAATCATTTAATCAAGAATAAGAGACTTCACGCTTTAGAAAACCACCAGACTTAGTAAAAACAAAAATACACCACACTGTTACTCCACAAGAGCATATGGTGGTTCAGAAATGGACATTTTCCTTTTAGATTGGGTGGACATTTCAACAGGAAGAAGCTTCTGCCCTGCAGTACAACCCCCTTTTTCCTCTGCATCTCCCGTCTAAACTCACGCCAACATGGGGGCTATACTGATCCTCAATGAAAGCTTCCAAACCGAAGCTTCAGTTTTGTGTATCATTAAACTGATGTTCAAATCCAATTATCACTAAAATCAAGTGGGTTGCAGCTGCACATGCAACTGGTGCACTTGTCCTGTAACCTTGCCTTCATGAAGCTGCTTCCATCATTAGTTTTAAGGCAAATTCTGCAATGAAGTAACAGGGGTTATGGCACACCTTTAACAGCAGCATGGTTCACAGAGAGCTCTGTTAAAATAAGTTTGTGGGGTTTTTGGTTTTTTTTTTTTTTAGATTAACAGATGCTATTGACCTAGAAAAAGAAATGTAACAAAAAAGATGTCTGTAAATATTATTGCTAGAAGACCAAAACCATGGAAGTTAAAAGAGATTTTGCTTAATTAAAAAGCAATTGCTCCCAGCTTCTTAATGATTTTAAGGTCAGCAGCAGAAGGAAACAAGTTTAATACCCAGTTTGGTATCAGCCCATTTCCCATCTGCAACAAGGACTTTTAACCCCGTACATTGCCAGCTCTGAGCAGACACCGTGAATCTCCAAAAGCAACCACAGCAAATGTGAAAATACACGAAAAGTAAACATTAAAAACCCCACAGAAAGCCCTTCTTGTTAAAGGGCTATAGAGATGAGTTGAACTTCTGAAACTGTCTGAATTTTTGAGAAACAGCTGATGGTAGCTGTCACTGTGTTCCAGCACAGCAAAACTGCATCTCCTGCTTGTGTGTCCTCCCGATACTTTTGAAAGGACGACCTTCCTGAGCAAGAGCGGAAAACACTGTGCATGGCTTGAAGAGGGAATAAGGCTTCTAACATAGTAATGGAAGAAGAAAATCCAGGCCCATGGAACCCTTGGAGGGATGGCAGGGAGACAGACCACTACAGTAGAAGTAACACTGTGGAGTGCATGCCTTCACCATGGTTCAGGACCCTATCTGGAGAAGGAGGTAAAAGACACATCTTTGCTTGAAACACAAAATCGTAGGGAGTTTCATCCAATCATTTAACTTGAGATGGAATAGCTCTTCAGAAACAAATAGCACCTGGACAAAGAGCTCTAGCTTTTTTTTAACAACAACAAAAAAGGCATTTCACATCTCCTACTCAACAAAGTGGGCTTGAAAGAGCCCAAGTCAATAAAACTCTTCAAGAGAAACAGAACTAAAAAGACAAAGGAGCTGCCAGTCTGCCAGAGACCAAGGCCGGCTGACAAGTGTGTCATGGGGCTTCAGCAATGAACACCAGTTTTCGTGCTCTGGATTGACTGCACTGTATCAAGTTGGTCGTGATATGTTAAGATGCTTCTGTAGACAAGTTACTAATAAGCACTATTTGCTTCTCAAAAGCTATTTGCCTAAATAATTTACTGTTATTTGCCAACATTCCCTATTATTGCCTAAGAATTTCAGTACTTATTTTATGAGTTGCTTTAATAGTCTGATCTGTGACAGAAGAACGCAGAGGTGCTGTGACTTACAAGCACAGGGGTGGCTTAAAAGATTACCTGATGACCCTGTAGAAATGGTTACTGACAGGAAAAAGCCTTCCTATATATCCTGCGTGGGAGAACAAATGGAGACGATGCTACAGAAGCCACAGGAAAATGAGGAGGAATTAAGGGCCTCTACTAAGAAGATGCAGCAGACAAGAAATAAATTTTGCCACGAAGGCAACAAGTGCAAGCGGCCTCAGATGCGCACGGTGCATCCTGCTTTCGGAAGTGCAAAGCAACGAACCCAACAAATTTAGCTCATTACTGGAAAAATTAGTAGTATACTTATGCACCTTGACTCATGGGGAAAAAAGAAAAAATATATACACAGATGTTCCTCCCAAAAGATAACCTTGCTGCGCATCTATTTTGTGGGAGGTTTCAACAGTGACTTGGTTTTTTTAAACAAGTAACAAAAATTCATTAGGATGCACAGAGACCTGTAAAACTTAGGCTGCAGAAAACCAACTATTTAACAAAGACATAGTCTTATTCTTTTAAAACAAGGTTTAATAACAAAAGTCTTCACTTTTTGTGAGAACAGTTTGTTGCAGAAATATATTTAATGACGTTAACCAAGGCAGCAGACAGACCAAATCATTTCATGTAAGCAATTAATATCAGATTCTTTACATATTCCAGGTCTTCTCTTTCACTGTGCTACTTTCATATGTGCTATTTTCTCACATGTAACGATGTACATTTTCTCAAATCCAAATTAATATGAAAGCTCCAGGAAATACTCCCTTAAAAGCTGTGAGTTCATTATTCCTTGTTATGTAAGGGCAAGAATGATTAAAAAACATGACCAACTTACAAACATCACAACCTTAGCACCACATTCCCCCCGCTCGGGGACTCTGCTGCTGTCTCCTGCCATTGCCACACACAACGCATTTCCAGCTGCAGGGGTGCAAAGCCCTGGCACACGCGTGCGAAGCCACAGCTCAACTTTTCTCAGCGTAACACTGTCCACCAAGCCACTTAAGCACCAGGCTGTAATACTTGCCGTCCTCAGTGCATGCTTCCCAAGACCAGGAAGACTGAACACGAAGTTTTACTCCCTTTACGGCAGAAGGATGCAGACCCAGATATAACGCAGACAGATCCCGAGTTGCCTATGCATTCACCAGCCGAAGGAAGAAAATCTTCAGCTCACCTGGCTAACTCTTCCCACCCCAACCCAATTTTAGCGAAGCCATCTAAAACCCAGTGGCACTAATGGCTCACATAAGGACTGGAGATACAGCACCAGAGCGTCCAATGTCACAGTAAACTTCGACTTCCTTTCACACGTGGACTAAACTTGTGCTTCCTTTATTTTGCCTTAGGGCATTAATGTCTCATAAACCCACAGCTACCTGGCCTGATATGAAAGCAGGTGATAAACCATTTGCAAGAACCGGAAAAATACTTCATAAAATTTTTCATCAAAAAACGCTTTTATGAATCAGGAACACATGATAAAAGACAGATCAAATCTCCAAGCTTTTCTACAGTAAGAGATTCAGTTAAATTTAACGAATGATGGTATGTTACGATAACTCGAATTTAAACACCGGCAATCCAATACTTCAACCTTGTTTCATATTTTGTTTGGAAAAAGACAACACAATAAGCAACTCAAAATGCTGGAATAGGGCAGGAGTATAAAGAATATTGCCTGGATGTTTACACAGGTTTCTTCAAATAACCAGCCTTCAAGTAACTAAACAAAATACCCAGCCAATCAATATCAAGTTGACCTTGTCAGCAAAATGATAAAGTCTCATAAAAGCTTACAGTTCCTGTAAGTGACCTTTGTGTTAAGTGTCTTAATGCTCTCCTCCTCACAAAGGATAGCACGTTTTTGACCTTTCCATCACTGTTCTGTCATTGAAAGGTTTCACAATAATATTTAACCAAAAAAAAAAAAGGTTTATTATACATAAAAACATATAAATATATGAAACATATATTTAGGCACTGAATAGCAAGTCATTCTCAGCCATACTTCCAAACAGATATATACACATTATACAGTTAGATTTGTAGAAGAATACACAACTAATCATTTAAATTCACAATGAAATACTTTTGCAAATTCAAAAAAAGTCAAAAGCTCTATTAGATGGGAAAAAACCACCTTTTCAGTAATGGAACCAATATGGATATGTATATGGATTTATATTCTTAATGGAAGATTTATGCAACCTTCCTAAATGCATGTTGTACGTGTTGTTAGAAACTATTTTCACATTTCACTTGCACCAAAACCCTCTCACATCAACCACCTAACTTTCATGGTTTTGGTTAGATCAGAATCCTACTTTCTCTGAAATACAACAACTTCAGGATAACCGTGGCTTAGGAGAAAGCCTGTGATGAGGCTGTTTGCAGTGCACATACTAATCAACAGGTATTTTATACGAAAACTCACTGTAGGCATTTATACTGCATAGAGGCTCTGTACTCAAACACAGTGATGCCACAGAGATCATGTTACTTTAATAGTGCTTTGCGTTTTGTGTTTGTTCTTATCAGGCTGCTCTGATAGTTTAACGAGCAAATTTCCATACTGATTACCCACCATCAACCCCATCAAATCACCAGTGGCGTACCCACTTGGTTACCAGTATGTCCAGACTTACTTAGAGCGGTCAGGATACAGCTGATAATGAGTATCACGTAGCTGATCCGGGTCTTCCGGAAGCATACAAGAGTGAAAATATGAAGAACTGTAACCTTTTTAGCCTCAACTAAGCATTATGTCCAGTACTCAGATAGTCCAAACTACATAGATTAAAATGTAATTGCAGTTATGATGCTAAAATATAACCAGGAAACAGTCCTTGTTTGCATATATTCAGAACCTAAATTCAGAAGGCAGCCTCCTGTAATTCCATTTTTCATTGTCAGAGGGCCAATCAACTACAAACCCCAGCTCCACATTTGCTCAATTCTCTCCTATATTTCTTTTCTTTCAACATATACCCTTATCTGAAAGCTACCATTTGCTTATTACCTTTTCAGACCACTGGTTTCTGAAAATGAACTACTAAGCAGGTATTTCAGCTCTGGACTGCTGAAGGCAAAAAGAACAGTACCTTTATTCTGCAAGTCTTTTCTGAAATACAAAACTGTAAAGTATGAAAGGCAAAACAAAGCAAACAGTCTTGATTTAAACCTTTGAGAAATGCAATACCAAGGGAGAAAAAAAAAAAGGAAAAAATATCCTGACCTTGTACATACCTTCAAAACTATATCCCTCAAATATTTGTTTATATATTAAACAAAGGAAGTCCTTATGTCATCCTTAAAGTTCTGTCTTACAGAACAGTTATATGCAGTGAGAATGATAGCAGCTAAAACAGTTGAGCAGCAGCAGAGCAGGAACAAATTATGTTTCTACATGATACATGGAATTAGATAGCGCTATAAAGAAATATGAAAACTCTGCTTAAGTCTGCAGGATGGAAGCAGGTAATACTTTCCACTGAAAGGAAAAAAGTCGTACTAAAATCGAGAAAGAGTAATTGAAAGCAATCCCTAGACGACTGACTGAAGAAACTGAGAATTTATTGGGGGGAAAAAAAAAAACCCCAAGAAAGAACCAAAATTCACATGAACATTTTCTGTGGATCATAAAATACCAACACATCAAAAGATGTTTGAAGACGACATAATGAAGTATGGATCACTAGGCACGACATGCCCAGTATTTCTCTGTGTATGCCCAAATATTGAGATGTCATGTTATTCCTGCAAGTGGACTCCATAGTACCATTAAGAAGAACAGATGTATGGATAAAATAAAACAATGTAAGAATATGGGGTTTTACACATATCTTTCTAAATTGGGTATGTAAATGCAAAATGCAGTTTTCAGGGAAATACCACGGGTTTAACACAGTCCCTAGAGGATGTGCTGTTTTAACCTATGGATGGATTACACTTGCCCATACGTTTATATCTGTCATTGTGATAGATGCAAGCGCAGTAAGGTTCATTTTCACATTTAGCGATCTTCATTTAAAATTACTCAAAGTCTAATTTAATTCTAGTTAACAAAGTAATTCTAAGTGTTGCCCATATTATCTAAAGTTTCAGAGAGAAAATAGTGCAGAATAAAACTGTAAAGAAAGTCAGGTTGTTGCAGTATTTTGTGGCATATGGCAAGACTGAAAGTGAACTGAAAAACATACGTTATGTCAGTTACTTGACTGTCATACAGAATTCTTGGCCAACACGTGCCCCTCACTTTACTTGGAGAATTGCCACTGACTGTAAAAATCACACAACTCCCTAATGTTTTCTTTTGGAAACCCATCATTTAATGTTCGTGAACATAAGTAATGGAGGTTCAAGCACAAAAGATCAAGCTCTACTGCTGTGGGACAAAGTACATCCATGATTCGGGGTGATACATCCTGGACAGGTTCAGAATATCTCCTGAACTCTAAGACTTTCTGAAGAAATGTACTGTAGGAAATACAATTCCTGGATTATATCACAGGATAACTCCTGGCATGAACTTTTAATTTCAAATAAAGCAAACAGTGTGAAAAGTGTCCCAGCATGTTGACGCTTCAACTAGGAATTGTGCAGAACATGAAAAAGTCTGGGGTTAAGTAAAACTAGCCAAGTGCTCGACATCTACAGATTTGGTACAGAACATGTGGGCACATCATCTAACGCCTTTGCAACTTAATTCCTAACTGTACAGCAGGGGCAATATAGGGAAAGAGGTAAAGGAAATTTGGCCTATATAAGAGCATAGGTTAAGACTACAGGATCAATATTCCTATATGGATCTCAGAAGTTGTTTTTTACTCCAAGGAGGATGTATGGTCAAAACTGTATTTTCTTAGTAGAAGACATTAGAAGAAGAGAAGAGAATTGAAGAAAGGAATGTTCCCCCCTCACATTCAAGTATGCCTGGGACAACTAAGCTTCCTCCCATGGTATGTTTCCAATATATACTAGGCACTTCTTTGTACTAAATACATCCAGACGAAGTGTTAAAATGCTTGGGAATGGAAGCTTGGGTTGTTCTCCACCATGATGATCACTGTTTTCGTGTCAAGAACAAAATTTTGCATTGTAAAAACCTAAAATTAGGAGACTCCACTTAGTAACTTAAGTTCTATGAAAATACAGTAAAATCTTGAGCTTTTTTTGAACTAAACAATATCACAGGTTTTTTTTATATATATACACTCTACGTAAGTGCTATCATTTACCTAACAATGTAATACAACAGTGAGGCGTACACGTAGTTACGTATATGCAGGTAGGAAAAATGGAATCTTCATTTCATCGAGAAATAAGCAAGTACTGTCCTTTGGAATGTATGCTATTTTAAAATACATTGACATATAGCAAGTAATGTATTCATTTACATGTGACAAGAAAATTGAATTGTGCTTTGGCTATTTGTTGATAATGCAAATTGTATAGCCATCAAATTGAGATAATTATTGCTATGTCTCTTTTCCAACTGTGTGCTTAATTAAGAAGACCCAGTAAGACCTAATTAGCAACAATGTAATTTTTAAAATCCAATTTAGTTGCTCAGAGATTGCAAAAATTGAAAATAACATGTTTCATTTAGATATTATTAATTTTTTGAGATACCAATTTAAATTTTGTAGCACAAGAAGGTTAGCACATGAGAATAATTTACAACACATCAATAGCATGAAACATCTGAAAAACAGTTCAAGTATTAGATTGTCAGTGATACTAGGGTACCTTGGCAATCGCATTTAAAAACATTCAGCTGACAATTTTGACTACATTTTCACTTTTCCTGTTTCTAATTAGAACGAAGGAAGAAGTCTTCCTTGAACAAACTAGACTTATTCACCAGAGTATTTATGGACTATCAAAGCATAACAAGTCTAAGCATCATCACAACTGATGAGACAAAAGATTGAATCAGTTGACATTACAGTGAACAAAGTCACAAAAAGGGATTTTTTCCTGGTAGATTCCCACCTCCACCCACCCCCCCCAGCATTATTCTTATGTTTTCATTCTCCTCTCTAAGGAAGATCCCACAAGATGTGGTAGATCTCAGGGGGCCTTAGCAATTTTCTTTTCCACTTGCAAAACCAAAAAACCCCACCTAATAAATATCTCTGAAACAAAATGCTGACACCAGCTTACCACCTCCAGTTGAATATTGCTAATGGGACATGTTATCTTAAACATTATCTGAATCTCCCTAGTATTGTCTACTCCTCAGCTTTGCTGTAGCTTGTTCACATTTAGATTGATGACCTTTTGGGGGTCATTTCTTTTTGCTACATTACAACTTCTAGGATGTCTAGAAGCAGCATTGATTCAGCAACATGTTTCTTTCCAGTACAGGCTTAAAATGCTGGCGCACTTATAGGAGGCATATGATCTGTAGTTTAACGTCTTGCAAGTATACGGATATTCAAACAAGTTATCACAGCAGTGTTCAAGGACTTTTATGAAGCCACCATTATTCACTGCAAATAGAAAGTGAATTTTCTGGTCTTTTCCTAAATACATAGTTTTCTTAACTTTTGCTCTTCTAACTCTGGGAAGAAATACCATCAATTATTATGCAGTTTTGACATCACCTACTAAGTGAAAACTTAAAAAGCTTTCCAGGCATTTGAAGTACTTTTTGCAAGAAGACCTGACTCCTGCCTGACCACAAGACCAACATCTGCATCGCCTTCATTTGAAGTATCACTCAGGTTGCTATTTGCGTGCCTGACACCATCATGCCTGAGAACTGATCTTACTGTTCCTTTTCTTCTTGCTTTGATGTCTGTCAAAGTATTCAGTGTCTTCAAGTGCCATTGTTCTGACAAGCAGACCCTCCCAATGGACTTGTACTATATACTGTGACTCCCAGAACTGCTATTATTTGAGCTGGTGTCAGATTGATTTTCTTTCTGTTCATGCTAGTGCTAAGATCTTGCAGGGTTGAAATTACTGCTGATTTATGCCTTGATGCAACCCCTCGAGAACTGGCTTGTATCAGCATGTCACCTGTGAAAAGGTACATCTGAATCCTCAGAGATCTTTCTAGTGGAATCTTTGTTCTCATTTCAATAGAGAATCCTTTTTAATGGATGTTTGCTAGAAATTTCTCCTGCAAGTACCAAGAGTCTTCTGTAGTGCAAACTGGAAGTATATTATGCACCTATCCATTTTCACCAGTCTGTGGGAGCCTTCTTGGCATAGATTAATTTAAGATAAGTTCTCCATCTACAACCTTACAGTTTTCGCAAACCGATTTTACCACTTTCTTTAGCACTCCACAAAGACAGTGCAAGTTGTGCTGGCACTGAAGACTGGGAGTATTCCCTAGCTTTATGTATAAAGGCTCACCTATATGTAACAGACTAAAACCATACAGTTATGCCTCTAGTGTGTTTGTGGAATAATAGTCTTTTATGCCAGGGCCGCCTTTTATTTGGACTTTAGAACAGGAAATAATTCCCTCTATTGTTTAAGCGTTATTCACATTTTTACATATTCTGCCTATTAGCATCACGGCCAGTTTTTGCACTCTCATTACAAGTAGCCTCTTGCCTACATCTGTGTGACCAATTTTCCCATAAAATGTAGCACCTCTTCTGCAAAAAAACACTAACAGGTAGGCACTGATTTTACATTTAAACAATTCTAACATGATAAATAGTAATTGAAATCTTTTTGCCCATTTTTAAAATCAGCCTCTGAAATTTTAGCATTTTTTTTCCCGTGTTGGTACAGCTAATTAAGGTAAGCTAATTATTTTCTTTTCATGTATGTGTTCCCTCATGGTGGAAGAGCGAAGTCAGACATGGGGATTCAGCCGTGTTTGTTATGGCTTTATAGAGGACTTGGCCATTTAGTTCTATACTAATGTACAATTCCGTACTAGGGAAAACTTCTTGGGTAGATACAAAAATACAAATTCAGACAGAGGTTCAATGCTGAACATGAATTTGTTCAATTATGTATGAAAAAACCCAAGAACTTCAGCATCTGCACTGAAGCACATGCAAGTTTTGATATATTTAAAAAAATCCTCACCTCCCTAGAAAACAATCATTTCTACTCAAAAATATTTCTTAGAAACAAGCGGCTGTTGTATTTAGTAATCCATTACTACATAAAGCATCTTCTCAGTAGGACCTCTTAGCACTCCTAGGCAGGATAAAAAAACCCCAAACCCACAACATTTCAATGAGGAGTTACTGACCTATTCCTGTTTGCCCGTGTCTTCTTTCAGTGTAACTGCTTCTGGTACAGATACCGTCCTTTCTCCTAATCTAGGCACCACTATCAAACGCAGTCTTTTCAAGAATACTACAAGAGGGACTGAAGCAGACAAATTCTTTGGAAACGTATTCTGCAATAACCAACTTCAGTTCAAAAGTAGATGGGAATTTCCTGCAACTGATTCTTCCTACTAAAGAAGAAACTAAACAGAAGTGTCTAAGAAATCAAGTGGTCCTACTCTCCTGTTTAGGTGCTGGAAGGAAGATGAACCTTCAGAAAGACATCAACAGCCTCTGTATCCCCAGTGACTACCAAGGGAGACCAGGATGACTACAACTCTACCTTGGGTACATAAGTTACGAGAAATGAAACTGTGCCACACTTCATTTTTTGGAATAAGTTCTCAAAACTCTCAGCTACTTATGCCCTTAGATCATATACCTAATACATTACTACCACTATGACCACCCTGCTAAAGCACTTGGCAAGAATACATTCTCCTTAGCATTTGTGCAATGACTCCATTTAGCTCAGCTCCCTTTCTTCAGCTGAAAAATCATAGCAAGGAGAAAGAAAGAGAAGGATGAAACTGAAATATGTGGCTCTTGTCTGTTGCTTTTCTACATATGTATATACACCCCCCCCCCCCATATGATCTGCATTTAAAAAAAATATCAGAATCATTATCCCTGCCTTAACATTAGGATGTGCTCCTGTCTTGGTGAATCATTTTTCCTCAGGGACATTGTGTGGCTAACAATTCTACTCATGTTAATTCTATTTACATTGGGAGCACTGTAGTATGCGTTTAATGTGAAGCTGTGTTTCTCTCCTGAGCAAGAAAAATGTCACTTTCCCTTCCCAAAGCACCAAAAGGCTCCTTTTACTGTCACAGCACACAATTATACGTTAGGGCTCTGCTGTCTCTTTCCAGCCAACAAGGCAAGAAGATGACCTTTCTTTAACCTATGGCTGAATTGCATTATATTCGGTTCAGTAGATAGCCTTTTTTATATTCTCCCATATCAAGTGCCTTCTTACTGAGGTTATGAGATGGGCACCTGCCTTTCACATCTGCTAGTAATTTCATTTTTCTGAAAAAACTTGCTTTCATTTGAGGAGGGATGCTAATTCCCATCCCACATTTCATACCCTGGTTTGTAACATTTGTAAATACCTGAAAACACTCAAAGCTGCAAGGAGACTCTGCCAGCAGAATTTGGTTACTGGCTGCTGCATTTCGCCCCACAACACAATCATGTAAAAGGTCAGGAAGAAATACGCCACGCACACTCGCTCTGTGTCATGCTGTGGTCTTGTGCAGAGTAACAACGCTCTGAAACAGTCCGCGTATTCCTCCTCCCTTCTGTGAAGCGGTCTGCACGTCTGGGCTGTCTTGTTTTACGGGTAGCTTGGTAACGAAAGGAAAGGGACATTCCCCACAGCGCAGGTATCTCAACTGCGCTTTGGTTTACACGGACAAGATGCTTGGGGAAGCAGAAAAAAGTAGCCGTGACACTAACAAAGTAAGCCACTGCTGATCTGCACAAGAGAGCAAGTCAGCAGTGGAGGATTTGTGAACGTGATGCTGAATGACAACATCATCGCTGAAGAAAATTGCACCATGCAGTTGCAATGGAGTACTGCTTTAAAATTAAGGAAGTTCAGAGACAAAAGAACACCACGCAAATCATTACTTACACACATAGCTCATCTCACAAGTAGCCACATAAATAAGCTCCCCTAGAAAACGTTTGGCATCACTGTTGATCTGAAGAGAATTCGAAATATTCATTTCAGTGCTCTTAGGTATACAGGAGTTCTAAGGTTTGGCAATTTGCTATGTGACAAGAAGGTTTCTGTCAACGGTTATTAAAGATGACTCATTTTAATATCTCTGCTGTCTAAGAAGGAAAGTTGTGTAGCTTAAGGATACCTTCCTAAATGCTACCATTTTACCAGCACGTCGTTTGTTATGTTAACGCTGAAGGAGTTAACATGGAGGTAAAATGTGACTGTAGGCACCAAAGGAGACAGGCTAGTAACATACGTTGCATTAATCTTGGGAAGAACACTGTTCTCTTAAAAGCCTAACTCTGAGTTACTGCTATTACATTACACTGAAAATAAATGGAAAGTACCAAACATTCAAAATAAAAATGAAACAGCCATTTCTCGTTCTGTAGTGAAAGAAATCTTTGTATACAGCTGAAGACCAGCTGAAGACCTTTATATACATCCAGAAGCACTTCGAGCCCAAGTGGCTGTTAGCCTGTGAGACATCTGGGGCTATACACCATTCTGGCATTTCTGAAGTCCGCTGAATTTGAACATCATTCTGCATAACAGACTTGCAATACGAGGTATACTTGCATATTACGAGGTATACTTGCATATGAGATACAGGTCCTATATACCTTTGAAAGGACAAACCCACTTTTTAGTGAAAATACGGTGCAAAATTGTCTAAACAGTCGCTTAGCATATATTGACTGCCCCTACATCAATGTGGTAATCTGTCAAGGTGAATTTTTTTTTTTTTTTTTCAAGTTGATAGTGGCTTTGGAATTCACTGTGAACTAAGCACAGGATCTGTATTACCACTAATGGAAAAAAGACCTGAGAAATATCTGCATTAATTCCTCTGAAGAAGACCAAATAAAGTACAGGCTTCACAACCACCTACAGTAACCTGTATAATTATGGAACAAAAGCGCATTGTCCAGGATAAAACAAAAGAACCCAAACCAAACAAAAAAACCCCACACACCACAAAAATCACCACCCAAATCACCACCCAACCCCCCCCAAAACCCACTGTAGATGCAGACTGCGATCCTTTTCCTAAAAGCACAAGTCTGCATATACTACTAGAGCGCAAGTTCTATCACATGTTCACTTACTAAGCATCTAGCTCTCAAGTGGCAGTATTTGTTTATGGTTTTTACAAACTTCTGTGTGTATATATATATTTTGGCTTCAAAAATACTGCAAGTAGAAGGGTTTTAATCTATACAAATTTTTACTTCCTAGAAAAAACACAGAATTCCTCCCACACACAGTATCTACTTATATTTTTACAACTTGCCCTTATAAAATTACAAGGCACACAAATCTGCAGTCTAAACTATAAACATTAACGCGAAATTCGCTACTAAAATGGTCATTAGAGGGCCTATTCCTCATTTCAGCTCCAACAATTCCCAAACCTGTTATTAAGAGACTTCCAGCTAAGATTTAATCAGGATTGGAGACCTAATCACAGTTAATATATATATAAGTCAAACTCTTATTCCTACTCCTACATATAATTCTTACAACAGTCGACTTTGAATTACACATGGCGAAGATGTCGCCAGAAAACCAAGGATAGAAATGAAGTCACTCTGGTCCTGCATGCACTGCCCTACGGGTGCTTTTCTGAGAGAGCAGAATCTGGTCCCGGGGTGACATCCCAGCTGGAGCACTTAGAAGGGGAAACAATTATTTTTCCAGTGGCTTCAGCTGATCTATATATTTAGGGAATGGAGCATTGAATGAGGATGACAGAGCGAGCATCTTTTTAACAAAAAGAAGGAAATGGTCAACTTGTTACTGGAAATAGCGAATAGTTGGAGGAAGGGAAAAATTACTAACAGTAGACTAAGAGAAAAGAGATTTACTTTCAATTTTTCTTCTGCAGTTAAGGGACTATTTAAAAAACAAAAAAAGAAAGGAAAAAATGTTAAACTATAGCTACACCAACCTTTCTGTAACAGATATTGTTGCCTAGTAATACAACTACAGCACTCAGCTGATTTAAATAAATTTAAGGATGAGCACACATACAGAATTGGACCAAGGACTCCAGGGCTCACCAGAACCGTTTCCAGGTATTACTATCTCCAATACCATGATCACCAGTGTCCTACCTATGCCAGAAGAACACACAGGTATTTCTATTTAGATCTTTTTTCCCCTGAATTAAGACTTTAAGTTGGTTTGCCTTTAATTCCTAAAGCATTTATTATTCTTAAACACTTTCATTTCAATTGATCTTCAAGGTCAGTTCAGTAGCACAGGAGTTTTCTTCTTACTGAAATGAGCAGCTAATTCTACATTTGAAAAGTCACGTCTCACCAACACATTGATCTGCATGACTTTCTGTGAAACCTTCTTGTTTAATACCTAAAACTGCTGAGAATGAAGCACGATTTCCCTCTAGCTCTCGTCAAACTTTTTTTGTTACGTCGAGTGCCAGGAGTCCTGTAAAATCTCGTACAGTACAAAGGTCTTTTGTTCCTTAAAGTGACAATCCTACCTAAGTTTCTTGCTTAAACACAGTGTCCAGGAAGTTAGTAGGTGTTCAAAACACTGTAACACTAGTACCTTAGCAAAACAAACAAACAAACAATCCTCCACTTCAGTGAGGGATGAGAGGAATTTTATGTTAAAGAAAGGAAAAAACGCAATGAAAATGTGGTGGCACTAACCAGACACCAAGAAACACAACTGGTGGCACATGAATGCTTTCTTACTTGATAGTTTTATAATTTATGATTGGAAAAATGAGCTCATTGAGATTACAAACTTACAAGTTACACAGTTAAGGTCATCCTCAATATTATCCTCTTAAATAGTATTTCAAAGTGAAGTCTGAGCAAATACAGTGAAACTGCTGTAGCTGCAATACTCGCCACTCTATTGACTTTGAAAGTTAGAAATACTTTTTTTTCTGGGGTGGGAACTTACATTCTTCTAAAACCTGCATTTCTTCTAAAAATCTGCATGCGTTCCTCTAAAACTCAATGGGAATTGCACTGATGCACAGTGGCATAAATGAGTTCAGACTGAAACTTCATGCATTCAGCAATGTAATCCTGTGATTTCTTCTTTGAAGTTCAAATAAGGGAACTAAGATAACCATTACAAAAACACTGGGAGAAACACTGAAAAAAGTGTCGTCTTAGCAGCTTGAGAGGATCCATTTTACAACCACAGATGTTTGGAGGCTGAACTACTTCAATAACTTGGCTTTAAAACATCTTAAGCCGTATTACAGTCCAAAAGTAATTCAGATAACAAACTGTATTAGGTGAGTTTGGAATTAAAAATCCTCCTTTATCTGTTCAGTAGAAGGAAAGTAAAAGAGAAATTAACATTTTAGTGAAAGTGTGCAGCACACAAAATGTTAAAAAGTGAGTTAAGGATTCATTACTTTTTTTGGATAACATCCAAATGTTGGTGCACACAGATCCCAAATTAATCAGTTGACCAAAACACCGAGTAAATTTATCTCCCTGATGAGTTTAAACATAAAAGAAAACATGAGAAATTGAATTCTTATAGCATAAGTATCTTGGCTGAAATCTGGAATGTAATCAACATTATCATATTTACTGAAAGTTAAAGACTTAAATTGAGTACCATGTGTTTATCTACCAAACTTCAACTTGCTAATCTAGTCTGATCATTTTCCAAGTCAAATGGTTATGAGAAATGCTCAATAAATGTTTAATAGTGATCAAACGTCTTTTGACATCAAAACAAACAACCCAAACTTAACACAGAATACATTTTCATTAACACAGAAAAATGGAAAACGGATCCGCTAGGGATACTGGTGTTCATAATAAAAAATAACCCTTCAGCATAAATGTATGTATAGCCTGCATTGACAGGATAAGACCGCAACACATTTAGCGATCTGTGTGGCTGACTTTAAAAGTACTAGTTCAGATTTTAGCTAATGGATATTAATTCTCCTATCACAAATTCAATCTTTAAACTGCAGTAATAAATACATTTGTGAAAACTTTTCTGGAACATTTAAGAATCATGTAAAAAGGGAAGCATTCTGCCCATGAGATGTATCCTGCTCAGAAAACATGGATCGATTGAGAAAAAGCAGAAGTAATGACAACAAGATACGTAGAAATCTATCGCTGCTGATTCCCACTGATCGGGACATTAACATCGGGATACTGGTACTGCACAGCCTGTATCATGTGGTCCTTTTTTTTAGGTCCACATTATTCCAAAAAACACAACTAAAGAAATAAAGAACAGTACTCCCAACTGTCAGGTTTTTCAGTTCACTATCCAGTCCTCTATATTCCTATCCAACGAAACATTATTTCTGACCGAGTCACATTAAGCAGTGAACGCCACAGTTCGCTTAGATTTTGTGATTCAGAGTTCTTTTATCAGGATTAGGTTGATCTCAGCAGAGATGCACAGATTCCTAAGAAGTTAGGGTCTCCCAGATTTAAAATAAATAAATAAATAAGCCCAAGTTAATCATCAGAAACAGCCTAATCAGATTAAGGTTGTGAACTCTGGACTACCACAGTGTTTTCCAGCAGCTCAGCAAGCTTGATCCACAAACAGATAATACAATAGAAAGCACTTCTATCAAATATTCCCTTGCAAGACACTAAACCTATCATTTTGGCAAAGGAAACAAACATCTTTGCTAAATCTAATAATAGATTTAACCAAGATCTTTAAGCAAACTATCAAGGGCTACAATTGTTGCCATGTTAATCCTTTTTCTCACAACAAACATTTCTTTGGGTATTCAATTGTCATTTGAAATAAGATAGTTAAACAAATACTTCAACAGGAATCTATTAAGTCCTTTTTTCTCACAGCAGCTTCTTGTACTGGCAATTAATTCAAACCCCCAAATTTCAGAACCACTCCTGTTCTACAGGCAGTCTGTTTCTCCAATATTTTATGCTCTCTTCTGCGTCTCTCCTTTCATCCCGAAGATATCACGACCCCTCTCCTCCCGTTTCACAGAAGGCTTCCCTGGCTGTGAGACTGCCAGTACTACACTGAGGTCTGAACATAGTTCTGCTAAAAGTCCAAGGATTAACAACGATGCAATTTTGTTTTAAAAAAGTGCGTACATGAAATGTCACTTCTCATATGTTACCATGTACACTAAATTTTTCCACTGCACTAGAGTACATTAGTAAAGGATGAATTTTAAAACCACTATTATTTCTAGAGGCTTATTTTTACAGATAATGGTGTATTCTAATGTTGGGCATTCCTAATAAACAACATCAAACCCCCTAACAAGGTGCTTTAGAAGTCTTAACAACTTCCAGGGCATACAAGTGTCAAGGTTTCCCCACTCCTCCTTCCACAAACCAAAGACGAGACTGCATTTAGAAATAACATTAGCGCCCAACAAAAAAATTCTTCCCATATTCCCTATTCCTTGAATTACTTCCTATGAAATGTAAGATTACTTTCAAGAAAATATGCCACT
Organism: Pelecanus crispus; assembly: GCF_030463565.1. Lineage (NCBI taxonomy): Eukaryota > Metazoa > Chordata > Aves > Pelecaniformes > Pelecanidae > Pelecanus > Pelecanus crispus. The sequence continues at coordinate 6,304,499 of NC_134655.1, read as the reverse complement.
TCTCCTTTGGGACGAAACAGTACAGAGCCATTTCAAAACACCATTTCATTAGAAGCAGCTTAGTGTACACCACGTGTGATGTAACTTAGACTGCCTTATTAGCAAAGGTCATCCCCATAGTCTAATGTTATTGGGTACATTTTACTTGTCAGTTAAGCTTGGATGAATACATACAGTTAACAGATTGAACAAGCCATGCAGATCTTTCCTATCAACTCTTGACAAATGAGAGATAGATAAGGCCATACAGTTCTCACGACTTGCTGATTTTGACATGCTGATATCTGTATAAAACTGTTCACAACTATAAGGAAAAATTAAAACTTTGTCGTGGAATTCAGCTTAGCTTGCAGCTAAGAAGCTGCACTTCCCTATCACAAATACTGTGCTATTCTAATATATGGCATCTGCCATAAAATTTTGGGGCCACCTAAGTAGCCCAAATTGATGTATCTATCTACTTTACAAGGAATACACAAAATTGCACTTCCCTGAATTTATGAGTAAGAATCTTTTTCACCTCTAAGTTTCTTTTTTGTAGCTCTATCCAAAAACCTAGAAACGCTTTTCTTCCCAATGCCGCCCTCATGTTCCCTGTTTGGCTTCCTACACCTCTCGATCATCTTCTCTGGTCTCTCTGTTGCTTCACTTCAATGCGCAGCTTAACACAGCAGTTAAGTGCCTCCTTGTTTACACTCAGCCAAACTGAAGGTACGGTGCCCATATACAGCTCCGATGGCTGCATACTGCTACACAAGGTGGCTGGAACAGGTGATAACGTTCCACATTTCAGCTCTCATAGTCTATAATAGAGGTTAATTTTTGCTTATGCTTCACCTGAAAGAGCATGGGAACTCTTGTCTACCAGCCCTGAGATCTACCTCAGCCCCCTGCAGAAAGCATTCAAATTTCATGGTACCAAAAAAACCTAATCAGATGATTCATGCATAATCCTGCTCAATTTACAATGAAATAAACTACATCTTAAGAACATGCAATTTTGGAATATAAACAGACAATCTTTGAAATCTGCATTTTGGCATTTGGATACGGGAAAATACCCGACCGTCACTGTTTCTGAAGTACTCTTACACAATCCTCACACGGCTAAGCCCAGGGAAAGGAAGAAGACTCAAATACGGCTGATGTTTTCCCTGTGCATTTGGGCACAGGATCCTTCCTCAAACACAGAGCCCAAGGGGACAGAAAAAAAAGCCAGGGCTACTAACACATGGGTATCGTGGTCATTATTTGTCTAGGACCGTCAGAGAGGAATTACCATGGAAAAGCAGCATTTTGCTGAAAGAAGGAAAGGTATACGACAGTACTGTCCAAGAACTGTTTCAGGCCAGTATTTTTTCCCAGAATCAATCCCCTGACAAGCAGACATCTTTACAGACAGTAGGACAAGGGTTGCCACCTTTCTGTCTGCAAAACCCCAAGCAGAAAAATTGTGCTTACGCCCCACATAGTCCAGGCAGAGGGCGTCTGAAGCTTCTGGAAATGCTAGATTCATTGTGCCTCCACTGCAGGGTTCATCTGTGCACGTGCAGCAAATCTGTCTTACTCCGATGCGTCAGACTTGCCTCGTATGCACAAATTACCTCTGTGGTACACGCGCTGTAGGCTTGCACATATGCAGAAGTAGTCTCAAGGATTCCCCAAGGAAATGAAATTTTGCCCAAACAAAATTTCTGCAAAGAAACAGGAATATGTCAGGAAAATATCCCTCACTGTAGCTTGTCTCCTGAAGTGGCCAAATCCACTTTGTGGTTTTCAGGCTGACCTATGTGAGGAACTCGGGAAGACACTCGCTCTTACCCAAGACATCACAGGCTGGGTTAATTTGCAGCAGGGCAATATTCACGGAAATGAACTGTGTTTGTCAGGGAAGACAAAACATGACCATATATTTTACTGCACACCTCCAAAATCTGAGGGCTTATCCAAGAGGTGATACTGATAAATATTGAAAAGACCCCTAAATTAGAATAAATGTTGATTCCTTAAGAGAATGACACGCAATTGCACACGCCTATATGTATCTTAACGGCTACACAAACAGTATTTCATTGGTCTTTCTTTTTCCCCCAACTATAAATCAGCACTCACATTTTCCCATTCATTTTTCATGGAAATGCTCTGAGTATGTATTGGACAACTTCTGATTAATTTTCATTTGTTTTCTTAAAAAAAAAATTTTTTTTGGAATAAAAAGGTCTCAAACAGAAACGTAAATTAACCAGCTTTTTATTCTCCAAATACTACTCATTTTTCACCATAAGTATCAGATTTAATGCCAATGGGTATCTGTTTATTTTCTAAATAAAACTGTATCACCTCTTCAGTACAATTAATAGAGAACAACCTGAATCTGAACACATTTTTGAAGTACAGCTTAAGCAGTCAGACATTTAGAAATATTGTCTCAATTTACTTAGCTAGTTACTCCACTGTTCATTTTATCCCTATGAAAATTACAGAGATAAGCTTGAAATGGGCAGACCAGACACACTCACTACTTTGCTCATCAAAGAGCTGCCACTGACAATGGGATCGTACATCTAAGTTATATAAAAGCATCAGCAGCTTTAGATTTCTTTGATAACGTTTATCCTTTCTTGGTTTCTGAACAGCACCCATTACTGTATAACACTATGGTATTATCAGAGCCTACAAGAGCTGTTCTTCCACAAATAACACACATTTCCTTTGCCAGTCTCACCAGAAGGAGGAGACCTTAGCTACGTTGGAAAAAATATATTCTAAACATCTATGTGAACTTTAAATTTCTATCAATAGGTGGCAACACTGTTATGTGTAACATACGAAGCATATGTGTACATGCACATGCCCAGACAATTTCTATACCGCTGTGGCATGCTTTTTCACATGTTGCTTCACTTTGTTTTAAATGTTACCTGACACCATTTTCCAACTACATACATGTAAAAACTATCTGGTTCACATGCTTTTTATAGAACACATGTATGGATCATTGTGAGGTTTTAAATTATTTTAGTAATTCTCCCTGACAGACTGCAAACCCTACCAGTTGCACTGGGAGGCAAATATGTGCATTTGGTGTATGGTCAATTGGATAACGCACACCACAGCTGCTACTTGGGGACCAAAAGGTTTTGTGGGAAGACTGAAGAGTTGCTCTTGCCCCTTGTAAAGTCCACATGGCTGCTGGGGCACTTATGGAATTTTAGGGGTGTTGAACCTTTTGCTCATCCGTCACCACAAAAAAAAATTATATTGCAGTGTGATGCAGAAAAAGTCCAATTTCTGAAGAGAAAACTTTAAACACGGTCATCTGTTTAGCATGTCTTATGTTGAGTCTCACGTCCAAAACTGGTATGTGTGGGAGGAAAAAAAGAAAAAAAAGTATTGGTTGAGAATGTAGAATTGCTACTTTACAGAAAAAGCTCCTGAGGTGCAGCCAAGGTATGCAATTCGCTCGAGGTCAGAGAAGCTGCCACTGGTAATCAGAAACAGAATCTGTCTCTCCTGCCTCACCTGTGAGCTTTAGCCAAGAGGCAGATGCCACCTTGCAGATTGCATTGTAGTCGCCGCAGTCGGTAAACCCAGAGCTCTGTTAAAGCTAAGATACCTCCATAACAGCGCACCACCACAAAGCACAATGGACTAATTAATTCACTTTCCAAATATGGTTTTTTTTTTTTTTAAAACTTCTGTCACACCGAACAAGAATAGCACTAGAAACCCTAGTGCTACTAAACCTACATTTCTATATATGCTGTTGGTCTGTAGAGAAAAGCTAAACCATCAAAGAGACAGGATTATACAATGTGATAGCAGTTCAACACACACAGATAGTCTTTTGTTATTTTCTGAACTACATTCATCTCCCTTTTCAGCAGGGGCTTTTTTTTAAAAAAAAAAAAAAAAAAAACCAAAACACCACCACACTGAAGAAAAATCCAGCTGTGTATTCTCAACTGATAAGAAATGAATTTGGGTGTCAGTGCAACAGGAAAGCTGTAGAAATTTTGATAAAAGCTCTTTCGGGAGGGGGGGGGCGGGAAAAAGGCATCAAAGAGGTCATGCTGGACAATGTTTCAGATACCATGGTTACAGCTGACCAGAGAAGGAGGCTTCCTGTATTACTTCCCTTTGGATACTCCATTAATTTTCAGTTTAACAGCAATGTCACATGCTGGCTAGGGTTCAAATATGATGAAAGAGGCATTTAAATGAAAGCGATTTACAGATTACTTGGATAACATTAAAAGTGGTATCATAATTTAAACTACTTCAAGTGTTACAAGGATAGTTAAAATCCATCAGGACTAACATCTAAAAACTGTACAAACTCTTTCATAAATTTACATGCATAAACACTGCTATATCTCAATACACACACACAGACCCACAGCCCAGTTTTTCTTATCTGAAGCACTATCTTTGCACTGCCACAAAACTGATAAGGGAATAGCACCGTTATTCTAAGAGAACTCAATAAACAAACTGAATACGTGTTTTAATTGGTAGCATAATGCAATCATCTCCAGGTTAAACAACTCAAAATACGCATATGTACCTGCAGCATCAATATTCTTGGTCAGATTTAAAACAGAGGGGCAGTAACCATCAATGACCTTCTCAACTCCATTTCTACCTGGTGGGAAATATTTGGTTCATTTTAAAAAATACTTCCAGATTTAAATCTTTCCTCCTCCTCCTCTCTCCTTATTCACTTGTTTTTTAAAAATGGATATACATGAAGCACATCCTGAGATGGCAGCATTTCAATAACAGTAAATCAAGCTGCCGTGCTTACTGAAGTTATTTTCATGTTTGCAGATGATGAAAAATGATGTCTCTAGGACTGCAATCCACACTACTTTGTGAAGGCAAACACATAGCCTTGGTACTGCAGTAAGCTTTGGTAAAATACATTTGTCACAGGGAAACCACAGGATTTTTTGCAGTCAGAAAGACTGCAAAATTCCTCCTATTCCTTGTGGAATCCATTCAGATTTATATAGTTTTAGGCTGGCCGTTTGTTTGTTTATTTACTGCCTCCTAGGCAAAATACTGTGCCAGAAATCAGTATGTAGAATGAAAGACTCATCTACATTTTCCTCACATAGACATATTTGTGTTCTACTCGTGTATCTCACCCTCACAGTATAGGCAGATCAACCTATCTACTTACACCTTACCAGAAAGCTATTAGTGGTAATTTATGGAAAATACGTAGTAACTACTTACTAAGGTAACCCTAATAGGTTTATCATTCAGGAAGGCCTAGTAAATTCACCATATGCTTAGAAATATTTGCCCCATCCTCTCTATCTTACTTCTTGCCTGCAGAGCGAGAACTATGCATTATCCAGTTATAAAAAAAAGATTGTGAATTCCTGCATGGGTACGAGCAAAGAACTACATGTAATTCAGCGGCAACTGTCACAGATGAAATAGAAATATTCCTATACACAAAACCTTCGCAGAGGAAGAACTGCATACATGTGGTGACTATAATCTAGTCATTAGTTTAGAGAAGAATCCAAAAGTTTTTTTAAGTGTGCTATAAATCTACATAATGTCTCAAATGCTAGTTGTTGCTTTTTATCTTTCATTTACCTGAAAACATATAAAATATTGTATCACTAGACAGCTCTTTATTGGCTATCCACCTGAAGATGCTCAGGAGAGTTATTCTAGCAAAAAAGACAGCTGTAATTTACACCCAAAAAAAAGGCTCAATAAATTGATCTACTATTTTTTTTTCAGAGTAATCCAGGAACTAATCAGATCTGCTAAGTCTCCATTTCTGCAGGTTGCTAACACACATTTTGGGGTGGGGAGAAGATGGGCAAAACACTTCTGCAGAAAGTCTGCTGTTACCTTTACAGACAGAAAACTTGTTACGTAGTTCAGAAATATATAACCCCCCAACAGAATATGGCTTAGAAAATAACCTTGGATGGGAGAATCTTAACTTGCACAGCCATTTTTAAACGGACCTTATTTTTATAAAGAGAAAAACTGAAAACATTCTTCAAATATACCATGTTATGATGTGTAGAGGAAAGAGAAACTCCCCCAAAGGGAAGCACTGGCAAAACAATTCTAGTAAATGTATCTTGGCTACACTGCTACACTGAAAAATGTAAAATCTTTTTTCCTCCAAAAGCACTACCAGACACTTTAGAAATGCTGCACGGTATGCTGATTCACTTCATCCTTCACGGGTGCACAGTCATCTCCAACCAGAAAGGCAGCAGTACTTAACAGCGTGTAAAAACACCTCCCTCCACTTAAAAGTGAGGAGGAAGGATCACTTACCCAGTAAGTTAACTTAACTTATGCTAAATATATTAATCTTGTACAAACCATAAAGTGTGTTTTCTTAATACTTCTAACAAAGACTATGATGTAGACACGGCTCGTGTAAAATATACAGAAGCCCTGAAAATAGGCATGTAACACTCACATGCATATGTGCAAAGGCAAGCATAGAGAACAGCTCTGGAAATAAAACATTGATTATAACATCTTGAACGTAAATGGAAGTGCGAAGTATAATCATCCTAAAATAACACATCCTTGGGGGAGGGGGGGGGCAGGGGAGGGGCGGAATTACTCTAACAAAATGAAGTCTCAAGTTCTTGCAACAGCACACAGTATTTCCAGTGGCAACTCCAGTATAATTTCTTATAAAAATGCCATCAACAATCTTGCTATAACAACTCCCTGGAGATAAAGGATGTGCCAGCTCAGACTTTGTAGGCAGAGACAAATCACTTGGGGGGGGTGGGGGGGGGGAGAAAATGACAGTATTTCTGTGTAGATTCTAATATGCTGAAGTGATTTTTAACCTTAAATAACTTGGTTGCTCTCTTGTTCCTTTTCAATTTGATTAGTGTAGCAAGATCTGCTTTTATATAGTGTTTAGAAATAATCACAGCTAGAGTTCATTTGATGCACCTTGCATGCCAGATTGTCAGAGCACTAAAAGTTTAATTGATAATAAAGATAATATCATTGCCTTACATTTATATGGCACCTTTCACAGTGAAAGATCCCAGAGGCACTGTTGACTTACAGGTACCACCGGAGTGGAAATGTGATTGCTATTTGCTACCACAGAGCAGAAGAGCTACAAGATGGCACACGAAATGAAATCACCACCCAGAAGTTCAGGATTCTCCTCTATTCACTCCCCCCCACCCTGAGAGCTTTGGTCCTACATAACAACAGGGCTTGGTTAGACAAGCAAAAGTAAAGTTTAACATTCAACCCGTTTTTCTATTCAGTTATTTTGATTGATAGCTGAAAGAGAATGCAGATGTGAAAGATATTCCAGTTTTTCTTCACAGTAATTTAATCACAAAGATCCTCTGAAGCACAGACACTGAGATGAAGAAATTTTCAGGTGCCGGAGTGACAACCTGGCCTGGGTTTCGCTGCCCTTGAGTCTTCACCATCATGGTTTCTGGAGAGGATGGCAGAGACACAGCACCTCAATTCCCTCCCAACTCAACCCTCTCCTTGCACAGCTGAGAACTGCAACTGAGCTCCACTGATTACAAAAACTTTGAAAAAGCTTCTCAAAAGCATGGATCCTCTCCACACTCGAAAAACCCCACAAAATAACCTGAACACAATCAATGTATTTTCTAACTGACGGAAGAGTAACGATCAGCTTGTTTCTCATGACTGAAATGCTCACTCCCTCAAATGAGATGGGAGAGGGGGCAAACCTTCTCTCCCTTGTTTTTCAGGCACACCTTAGTCCAACCAATACTGAAGACAGAAACATTCAGAATACGTTGATACTAACTAGCACCTGACTGTAATCTGCTATTCAGAAAGCAGAAGTCCTAGCCAAAGCCTGACAACCAGCTACTCTCCTACACCCCAGCAAGGTCAAGATTCTGCTCAAGGCATGAAGAAAGAAATCAGCCTCAACAACACTGACGTACAAATCTCTCTCCAGTGATGAATGGTAAGCAGACATCTGTTCCCACACTCCTAGACTATCCTACAGCATTTAGCATTGCGGGTAAGAGAGATGGCAAGGATCCAAAGAACTGTACTGAAGGCATTTAAGTCCTTTTTGAAGGCACATACAGAAAGTAAGGCCATAAAAAGCACTCTCAACAGTGCAAACCTCTCCTCAGAGGACTGACAAAGATACCGTCTCTCCATTTGTATTCACAACAATATAGACTCAAGCAACAGGAACAGACACACAGCACTGAAGCCAAAGTTGTATTTATCTCATGTAAGCATAAAGACATGCCAAACCCCACAATTTTGTAATGTTTAGCTGAAATCGGAACTAGAGACTGAATCTGAACCCAGACTTATGCAAAGAAGAAACGCTAAAGAATATGCAAACATCAGTCCTACAGCTGATGGCAAATGTCAACCACAGGCATCGATGCTTGGCCAACGGAGTTTACAGTTTCTGCATTCCTCATGATTTCTCATTCCCAGAGGGAACTACTTAGAAGTGATGTTTCTAGTTCTCTTAGTCTCACCACTTAGCAATATACTGTATTTGGTATAAACCTTCCAGTATCAGAAAAGTCAGCACCTACTGAATTAGGCATCAAACAATCTAATTTTACCTCTCAACTTCCTGGGTATGAAGTAGTAGTTACTTTTCTAAGCTTATGATCTTGGCCTTTGTTGTCTGCACTACAAGAAGGCCAAAAAGCAGACACTCATGGTTTTCCCCCAATTTGGAGTATAATGTAACAGAACACTTGAGAATATTCTTATTTTTTAAAAAAAAAATGTTTATTAAGCAACCATGAATACATTTCATCTCATATCTCTAGCTGCCAAGTCAGCTTATTTTGCCAAAAGAAAGAAAAAGAAAAAACCACAGTCTTTCAGCTGCACTTAAAATACTAAATTCTGTATTTCAAAGGAAGGAAAAACATGCTGAAATTGTTGTTCTTACTTTAAGCTCTTTCAGGTCTTTAATCTGTGAAGGCTACACCAGAAACAGTTACTTTTTTTTTTTTTTAAAAAAAAGAAAAAGTATCCTACAAACTGTGTCCATTTCATTCACAGAAGTAACTTCCACCCATATCAAAAGTTTTCTATGGACATGATAATGCTGTCATCTTCACTTTCTATGCTTATACAATCTGTTTCAGTTGAGTTACTGTGGACGCTAAACCTAAGCCCAGAAATGGATCCACTCTGTTTTCAGTGGACACACACATCTGTTTTAGACTTACATCTTTGTTGCTGACATTAGAATACATCTTCATCTAACATTTTCTGTTTGGGTATTTCTCAAAGTATTTGTTACCTCCATGTATTTCAGAAAAAAACCCACACAACCCAAAACTTTATTATAAGATAAAAGCAACATATGGATATATTTTCTGGTTTATGCTTACAAGAGCAGATGTTTCTGGCAAGAGAAATACTTTTATGGATGAGTTACATATTAAATTTGGAGGAGAGGGAAGCTATTCAGATTAATTTCATTGTTGACGAATGCCAGGCAATGAATTCATACACACAACTGGGCTCTAAATAAAATGCATTTACTCAAGAGAAAGAGCTTACTATTACCATAGACAATGTAACGAATGTGGTTGCTCTCATATCCTGACAATGGAAAATAACACACAATAAAAATATTAAGGTGCATTGAAAAATTAAAGTACAAAACAAATCATTAAATATTCTGAGTGACGTGGCACACAATCAATGCTAAGCCTTCTCCTGTAATACAATGCTTACACTATATATAGTAAAAGTAACACAGATTGAGAAATGGACAATGAAAATTATTATTAAAATAAATATCCTCCAGGTTTTGAACCCTATGTGGATGTCCTACGTGCTGCTATCAAGTGAGGATTCTGGATTACTGATCTGTTGGACTGTTCACTAGTAATTATAACAAAGCTGGCTCAATTTTCCATTAAGCCATAAACTGGACATGAGACCCCAAAAAAGCAAATAAAAAGGGAAACGGAAGTCTAGAACATACTTCTAACAGACGATGGCAAATTCCCATCCAGATCACAGTTCCATAGTTCGAACAGTCCCTTTTGCAAGCCAAGATCTAGAATGTGTATCACATACTTATTCTCATTTAGAACATCTACAAAGAACAAAGTAAATGAAGTATCTCTTGGGATCTTGAGCAGAAGAATGTTGAAAGGCTCAGCTTCAGCTTAGAAGTCTGTTATCACATGTGCTACGTTATGTATAAACACTGAATGCTTTGGCAAATTCATTTTTCTACAATGAATTATGTATGAACTGCCTTAACCCCCCTCCTCCCTCCCTCCGTTAAGGGCAGCCAACACTATGCTCTTAGACTGACAAGTCATTCACATCATCTGCGGCTGAAGTCATACATTCAGCTGTATCAGTCACATCGCTGTTTACCATCACCTCCACAGATTGTTTTGTTTTCAATGAGCAAAATGCCTGATAGTAAACTTTTCAGCAACAGTGACAAATATTGCCCGTTCTGCTGTTAATCCTTCTCATGAAGCTTCTCTGATCTATTACAAATGTAAACCCTCATTAAGATTCCTTCCCCCCCCCCGCCTTTCTGTGTATACTACCACAAGGGAAACTCTAAGGCATTTCTCTCTCACTGATCCTTTAAGAGCCTATGGCTACTGCTGATCTGTATTAATTGCTACTGAGAATTCAAAATCTGCATCTTCAAAACAGACCAGGATAGCTCCCTTCATCATTATGTCAACTGCAGTAACATTTTACCATAGAAACCCCGAGCACGACGAGGCTGGAGTCTTCTGTGATTTCAGAGTAAGAAATCATTTCTGGTGAATTACATTTACCAACCAATTTAGGGCTTTTTCCTTACAACAGTAATTTCAATAACCACTTCACCCTTTCCAAGTTCTTTTAAGTATATCTGACCTCACCACGGTTTGCCAATCTAGAATATAAAAAGTTTTCTTTGTACATTTAAGTCATTAGGCTTACAATTTCCTCTTCTCTGAAACAGCCTTTCCAGTAGAGTAAACATCATCTAAATTTGGCCCAAACCTGCACCTTCAAAAATAGATATACAACGTGCATACTCAAGTATCGAGGACAGGTTCACTGGGATTAAACAGAACAAGCACAAACATTCAAGAATAACAGAAATAAAAGGATCTCTAAACACTCTTATTTCTGAAAAATCACTACTTCAGGAAAGTACAGGCACACCGGAAAGCAGTTTTTAAAAAAAAAAAAAAAAAAAAGCCTGTTGGAAAATATGATTTCTTTCTGTGTGAGTACACACAGAGAAAATGTGTACAAAGTGTTCATCCTAGACCAGATATATCTGAAATGCAATTTCAAATTGTCACTGGCTTTACTATCCACCTCAGAGCATTTCAGTCCATGTGCATTTACTGACAGACTAATCAGAAAAAAATGAGTTTGCCTTAAAATTCTTTCTTCAGCAAGTCACCGCTGTATCAAATCCGGTGGTGCTGCCTTTCCTGTCAAAGGTCAAGAGCACTAACAACAGTCTTCACATACAAACACCTTAACAGCTTAAATAATAACTTGAGGTATCACATGTACAAGTGTGAAAGATAGACTTCCCTAACTGTTGGCATTTCCAGTGAGAGGAACCATTGCTTCCCCACAACAGGTGCCAAGAAATGAGAGAGACTAATGCACCGTTTGAATATAAAGTAAGGATCCAGAAGCCATGGAGATATCTGGCCAGTTAAAGTCATTTGAAGGGAAGCATAAAGTTTGCAAGAAATTTAAACAGCTACAGAAACAAAACCCATTGATGTGACCAATAAAAGCTCACGGAAACAGTCGCTCAAAAACATGAAGATGGTATTTTCACAGATTCTCCTAAAATGCTGATCACATTTTAGCTCCAGAAGACTAGTATCTACATTGACTAAAGAAAACAGCTTACTATCAATAGTACTTGTTCGATTTCAGACATCGATTGAAATATCCTTAAAACAGTAATGTAGCATTGTTTTCATTTTATATGAATTATTTACAGATCAAAAATGCTTAAAAATAAAACCTTGAAGAACTGTAAGCTAACAAAGTTTGGGGTTTTTCCCCCCTAAATTGGAAGGCATTTTAATATCGCACAGCGTGTGACTTCTTTTGTGAAAGATGGATTTACCAAGCACTTGGGCAAGCAGAAAAAGCTAGGTTCTAGGGTTCAAATAAGAATATACCTAAGTGCATTTTGCAGAGTCTGACTAAAATTGGATTGGCAAAGCAATTTATCAAACATAACAGCCCGAAACAGAAAATACTTTGTTACATTGTTTTACATTTACTACTGATTTTCAAGCCATGAGATATATTGTAGGGAGTAGAATCTGCAGTAAGATGCAGGTGAAAAAAGGTTTCTCCTCTAAAGATGCATAATTAGAAAGTTTGAACAACAATCTATACATTCAAAAATCCAGCAAAAAGAATTTTCTGTTAAAAAGGGAAGAGAAATTACGATACTCAACTATCAAAAGCTCAGAAGTAAGATCAATGGCAAAGGTTAAAAGCTGTATTTAGCTCAACACCAAATCTTGTTTAGCCTCTCAAGCCCAGAAGTATTTTCCAGAGAGTAACAAAACCCTGAAATCTTCCCCCTCTTACACTGCACCAGTAAGCAAAGACATATGCCAGGTACAGGTGCACAGTGGAGGCATTGGCAGCATTTATAAGACTAAAGTCCACATAAATAATGTATTTAAGACACAAGCCAGACGGAAATCAATGGCCTAAATGCAATTCGGGGAGCGGAATGCAACACCCATGCTCTATATTTGAGTTACAGAGGGGGTCTTGCGTAAAACATACGTAAAAGGTAGCACCTCGATGTTACTGGCCTTTGACCTATGCTAAAATGCCAAGAAAAATTCTAGTTTGTAAGTGGTACAGAGACTCTGAGAAGATAGCTTGGTAGGTGGCATCTAGGTCTGCATCTCAACATTTTATGGACAGATAACAGAACAAGACAGGATTTTAATAGGGGGAAACCTAAACCAGCAAAACCTAAACAATTTATTGTATTTTGCAGTCACTGTCAAGTTTGCAGAAAAAAAAAATTGTTTCGGTCTGAAACCATTTATCATTATTTTAAAATAATGTCAAGGAGTTCTCTAAAACTCTTCAGTCATACATCATCCGTGTCCTACAGAGGATTCAAGTGGCAAAAAGCAAACAAAACAAAAAACCAAACCCACTTTTTGTGATCTGAAAGACTCTGGAAATAACACTATATATCAACAAATGAAAACTTCAGAGATGTTATTGTAAAAGAAAAAACCAAAACAACGCTTTATTCACTAAAAAAAAAAAAAAAAACTTTAAAGTAGCATGTATTTCACATTGCTTCATCTAGAAGTGTATTTTGCTCTGGGATTTTCAGTTTTTTCTCTAGCTCTTTACTCCCAGGTTTCAAATCCTTATTAGTGTGGCATAGTTTCAATTTAGCTGTTTTGCTCTCTTTCAGAGGCAGGGACTCTGCTCAGCCCCTTGCTCCAGTCTCACCCCTGGCCTTTCAGTACTGCTCACCACTCACTCAAGAGCATCAACTCAGACCTCTCCTACCCAGCAGCCTCCAATTTCTTAACCACGAAGCACAAAGTAGCCATGATGGCTAAGTAGGCTCTAGCCCTTCATTTTCTCTCCTCTTTTATTCTCCCTGTGTGGCATTAGCCACTTACATTTGGATACAAAGCAAAATTGCAGCATGTTAACAGCTACACCAGCCCATACATACTACACCACGGCCCCATCGCTAGCCTTCAGGGTGCTTCCATCAAGTGACTTCACACTGGGAGTATTGCTTTTCTCAGCTCACAGATGTGTATCCTGAAAATACTTCTGATGTGCTCCTGATATGCTTTACCTTCATTGTCTGTACCTAATGCACATATGTATATGGAGTAGCTATATAGTAGTGAAGTATATGCAAATATCAGGATGAAACACTCCTTTTGTCCACTCCATACACTTCCAGCTCTATTCTGTACAGATTTCTATCTGTAAAAGAACATGAGAGTCTGGAAGACAACGTGAATTTGCACACTTCTTTAGCTCCCACATTCTCTTGGTTTGTAATAGCAATCTGAAATTACTATGGTGGTACATGGCTAGCATGCACTTTAGGCTTCTCCCTATTATGTCACCAATCCCTGCCCAAAAAATAAGCCTAATCAGAAAACTGCTTCAAAAATCAATGTAGTATTGAGCTACTAAATAGCCTTTAACCATAATTTTTTCAGAGCGAAAACAGAGGCAGACCATGGAAGTCAGTACGTTACTGACAGTCATATGGTATTTGGTTCTCTCGCAAATCTTCCCTTCTTCCTTTCTCAAAAAACATATTCTCAAAAGATCGCAGCCCTTTTGTTATATGTAACGTAATTCTGAAGTCTGTACATGGCAAAACCAATAATGCATTCAGGCTAACGCATGCATTCAAATCTGTTGCAGAAATCTCAAAAGCTTTCCATTAGGAGAAAGTCAGAGGTGTCCCAGCTCCTGGAGCTGCATGGATCTCATTCCCTGCAGCACGCTTACCAGTCTCCCGTCTGCTTTTTCTGATGATTTCCCTTCTGCCCAGGTTAGCTGTTAGGGCTGCTAAATCAGCTCACTAGCTCAGCTGCTTTCTTACAGCTTTAGTATTGTTTGTAAGGCTATGAGATTGGAAATTAGGTCCTTATTTTTATCTTTGCAATCTGCTTTTGGTAAGGCCATAATACTGTATGTATTACGGAGTAACAACCTCCCTAATGCTATGTTTAACTGAAAACCAAACAAGAACCCTTCCACTCAAAATCCACAGCTTGATCTCTTCCAGAAATAACATCAGAATTCTGTTACTGCACAAGACTACAGAAATAAGTTTTTCACGATCAGGCAAAGGACAAGGGATTCAGGTCTGCTGTTCTTAGCACCAGGACAAACCTCCTATGTGAGCTTTGAAAAGCTCATCTATAGTTCCATCAATAAAACAGGAGAAGATTTTTCCTGTTTCTCCAGTGCGGCTGCACCACTTCATCCACTATTTACAGTTTCTGGATGCTGCAGTTGTAAGATTCATACAGGTGCCTACTAAAGAAACCCCGGACGTGGGTCTTGGAAGACAGGTGCAATGCAAGACGAAGCTCATCAAGTCACTCGCTCTTGGGAAAGTTCACACGTGAGATACTTCAGGGATGTTCAAACTGCACTAAGAACTCTGCAAATGTTCTAAGCTACCTCCAAATCTTAAGAATAAACACTGCCCCTATATAAATCATAAATACCATCTACTTATTTACTCACTGACATCTTGATTTTAATTTAACAATCACGTTGATCTACTGTTGCCAAATACATTTCTTGGTTTGTAAATTGTATTCATTTAGTTAATTAATATTTATCAGACTCCTTTCTGAGAAAAAAAAATTATTTGAGCTAAAGCTCTAGAACAGGCAACAATTCTTTGAGAGAATTTCAACACAGAATGTCCACTAACAATCCTCCTTGCCTCTCTGGGAATTCACTTGTGTTACACGAGAGGAGAGTCAGCATCAACTTCCCAGTTTTCTCTTTAGTCAGCCGTACCAAACCTTACAAACAGAAAACTCCAACTCTGTTGTCTCTGGCAGAAATAGAGACTCAGTTCTCATAGCACCATCTTCCCTTTGGTGTTTGGATTCTACTACAGCTCCCAAAAGCAGATCTCCTCCCCGCACACTAGAAGGTTTGTATCAACAGACAACTGCATTGTGACAAAGATGGAGGGAAGCGGGTTAGATGGCTAGAAAAGAAAGGCTTCAATGAACAGCACATATCAAAAAGCGTGTCTCATACAATGAAGTAATTTTTCTTAATGTTTTAAATAAATGCTGCTTTTCATTCCTCCCAAACTGCATTTATAGTATAATTATATGATTGCTGGGGGCTTCATATAGCTGAATTATAGGGTGTCTCTTCCACATTAAAGTTTGTGAAAGAGTCTCTCTGCTTCCCTTCATATTTCTCTAACCACCGACAAGGATACTCTCAAGGCATTCTATAATTCAATTACAATTATCCTCTGAGAAACATATAATTTTATAGAAAGAAGATTTAAGCCATCATGTATCCATTTTTTCCTGTTATGAAAGCATTTGTCTAAAGTCTGGTATTAAATTTAAATAGGTCTGAAACAATCTTAACCCAATAGTTTTCAACTGTGTCATTTGACAGTTGTCAGACCGGCACAAGCCCCCAAGTTCAATTTTAACTTAAGTGCTATATGGGCTAAGTACACGTTGAAGACTATTGCATGGGAAACACCATGCAGGGAGCGTAGGATGGGTTGTGTGCGTGTGTGTAAATATATAGGATATATGCGTTCACCTCAATTTCTATGAAACTAAATTTTACATAAATACACACACTAAACAGATTCAATGCAATTCAACTGTAACATCACATTCTTAGCTGCTGTACTAAATGTGATATGCTAATTAGAATGCAGAACCCAAATGTCTGAGCTAATTAGAAAATGGCATTATAGCGTCAAAAATACTTCCCCATCACACAGATTTTTCCAGGCACAGAAATACTGGTTTGTAACAAATCAGAAAGAGTTTTATGAATTTTTTTCTAAGGAATGATACGAATGTTGATTGTAGCCAAAAACCAAAGTAGTACGGAATGGACAATTCCCACTCAGCTAGTTTTCTCATATGCTTTGCAGCAAAGGAAAGCCTAACTAGTGCAAGTAACGACCCCAAATAAGCTACAGACAGCCTGACTTTATATTCTAACAAAACAGCAAAAACTTGCAAATAGCAGGGTGTCTACAATCACTGCACAGGCTCATAGGTATACCAAGTCTCATAATTCAAAATGGAGGTGGAAAGTGGGTTCAGATTTGCAAATCTTAACCAAAGTTAATTTCCATTATTTGTACTCAGTTAATTTCATTTGAATGATAGAACTAAGTTTCTTGTGTCATCTATTTTAAATCCATTGCAGGGATTTTAAAAAATTAAATCATTTAAATATAGTTTATTTTATTGTTTAAAGATTTTAATCTGGTATTATTTTTTCTAAAAATCAATATTTATTACACAACTTATATTTCATATTATCAATATCCTGGGCATCACAAAGTATTTTTACAAGAATACCACATTTGAAACAATCTTCAGCTTGATCAAATAAAATACGATGGAAAAGTGAGTAAATTTTAAAGCAAAATAATGCAAGTATCTCATAAATGCACACAATTATGAGAGGAACAAAAGAAAGCAAGAAATCCGCTCACGGTTCTAGAATGCTTTACCAATGATGATTTCGATCTCCTGAGTAGACACACATGAGTTTGCTTACCCTGGTGTAACTAGGGCTCTCCAATGTCAGACACTACTTGTGGTAGGCACCTGAATTGTTTTTACAAGGCTACCAGCAACAGCTTTTCCAAATGCCCAAGTTTGAAGAGAAACTCAATATATTAATCAGGAACTTTATTATCTTGATGCATTTGGACCTATCTATACAAACAATAGATCTAGAGGGAACAATGCTCGCTGTAGCCCAACTTGTGGAAAATACCAATGAACCTAGCGCCAAATTCCAAAAAACAGGTAAGTAACATTCAGTCTTCCTGACGACATACTCTTGGTCAAGTCTTTTCTGATCTAGTATTTTGCAGTTATTTTAACCATGAGGCGGGAAAGCAAGAATTTTCAGTGTTAATACATACTGCTTTGTTTATACACAACAAAAAATACCTTTGTGTATTTAAGTCATCACTTGTGGTTTTTCAGATGCCACCTGAAAGGGATTCTGAAAGCACCCCCGGGCACAGAACTCCAACTGTGCCATGCAAGGAAAACAGACCCTGTGCATTTTCAAGTCATCTTTACTTGTGTTTATTTTACTGTTTTTGAAATCTGCAGCCTCAAAGCAATCTCTGACTCATCTCTATCTTCAGCAAATTCAAAACAAGCCATCAGAATAATTCAACCGCACTATGGCAGTTATTTTCTATTTCCTAGGATTTCAAGCATGACTGGATGGCAGCCAATGCCAAATGCTGATTTTTGTAAGGGTAACCACTAGCTACCTAGGGAAGAAAGTTGCCAGTTGACATATCATATTTCATCTATCATAATTTGTCAGCTAAACCCAAGAAGGGTTTCTAAAAAGACAATCTAGACAGCACTTCAAGAGTTTCATTTTTCAGATAACGCTCACAGTTGACAAAAAAAAAATGGGTCTTTATAACTCCTTCAGACTCCTGATGAAATTAAGCAGATATACTGAGCCATTTCACAATTATTTTTACATGAAGATGTTTTCTGGATCAAGCAGTTCTAAAACAGTGTTACAAATGATACTGCAGTAACACTAAATTGACACTTAAAAATAGAGGTGAATTTAATTACTTTCATTTTGCAAAACAGACTGCATTACCATAACTTTCACCATACGATCTGACTGTTCTGCAGCAACAATCTAAACATTAAACATACTTCAGAAAGAAGTCATTTGTGCAAATTCAACAATTACAGCATCCAAAATAACTAAAAAGTTGTGACCTAAATCAAAATAATTCCAACATAAATGCATCTGAAATCTACGCTATAAACTTAAAGAGAACTAAAACCTATGCCAAACAAGAAAATAAATACCTGCATATTCCGGTTTATGCCAAACAACAGATACCTCACGAGCTTCCCATAAGTAAACCAAGTACAAACCATTGCACAGGCTCTGTCTGCAATGCCTAGCTACTGATGCACTAATGATTCTCAAACAGAGATCAAAAAGCTTGATGGAGAAACAAGAAGTCAATATTACAGTTAGAATATTAAGTATGTACCTACAGACCAAGACAGCTGTCTTTTACATTCCACTAAATTTGGATGATTGCTGTTCACTAGAAAATTCTGGTGGTATGCAGGAATATTCAATTTTGGTATCACTTTCCACCAATTTTAAACCAATATGAAATAGCCCATCACATAATCATCTCAGCTGTAGTTTAAGCTGTGCATAGAAATAATGGTTAGTCTGTAATGAATGCAGTCTTACTCAGTTTAACTGGAAACACGTTTTCATTTGAATTCTTTCATTTAAGAAAAGCTGTCCAATACTTACCCCTCTAGCTTGGGGCCTGAATAGCTTGTTCAGCTCTGCTCAGCCATAAACTGCCCATGTGACCTTGCACAAATCACTTTTCAATGTGTAAGACTGAGATAACAGCACTTCTTTACTTCATAAGAGTATTTCATGGATAATTATGTTAAGGAGCGCAAATTGCAGAGAAGCTACAATCGTAAAAACCTCACAGAGAGAGAGATTAGTCTCCATTTATTCAAAAATCCATTGTCAAATTCAGGTGTAGTAGGAACAGGCAGAAGATTGGTAAGAATTACTTCTTTTCTTGGATGTTCAGGTGCCTTGTAGCTAGAGCAACTAGTTGAATTTTGTTAAGATAGATATTGTTTTGATACTTTTGTACAAATCAATTTGCTGATGCCATGAAACTTGATACGACCAAGCAGTAAAAAAGGAGGCAGACTATCCCAGGCAGACCTCTGCTTCCCACTCCCCCTGCGCTCAAGGACTGACCGCTTTATCAACTTTAGCAAGTGCCTTCATTGGCCTCAATTTGCCTGGGACTCATCTAGTTAGTCCGGATCCGACCTCCCTGTACTTGTGACTAAGAAAGCATACGGAAAAAACAAGCACACGCCCAAAACAAAACCAAACCCACATTTTGTCTAGAATTAAATGCAATTACCATTAACACAGGAACGACAACCCTAGAGCTATCTCTGCAACCGCTCAGAGCTTGGCAGCTGGAGAACACGTCAGGCCTAGTGACTGGGTCCAATGTGACGTAAGAGAAGTATTTTAAAAAAAAAAAAAAATGAAAAAGCTAGCTAGAGCTCATGGTCTACCAACCAGCAATAGAAAATGAGCAGCAGTATCCCAGATTTTTCTGGGAAAGGGAAGTATCTCTAGATTCATGGAGACCGGGTCTGTTTCCAGTTTGTGATGACAATGGACACAAACGGATTCTGTCATCGCCCTGCCTCCAGCTGCAGTGCATTTGACGCAAATGTCAGAACTTAGTATTTCATTTCCTTTCACCTACATGTCAGGGTCAGAGAAATGCTGGGCATTTTTCCTCCGCTTCAGTCCCACAACATATGTGCCTCAGTGCAGCTGATCAGTAACCCTAATGGGCGCCGACTTACTCTAAGATACCTTACGGTGCCATTAGACTCCTCTGGTTGAATACCAAAGCAGCGAGTTTCAGTGATGGAAATGTTCCTTAAAGATAAAAATGTATTTGAGAACAATGTAGATGATGTCAAAATTATGCTTCGGATTTGCTACCAAATGCCCACCTGTGGTTCCACATGTCCACTGCACCGGGCCCCATGACCTGGAGAAACATTAGTTTGGATATTGTTGGCAAGCTGCCTGCAACTCCGCTGTTAAGCGTAAAGCCTCGATAGCTTGATGTTGCCAGAAAGAACCCTAGGCTAACACAGGGAGTCAGCGTGGATGGAGGGAAGAGATTAGTACAATGAGGAAGAAAACCAAAGAGAGTAATGGGATAAATAACAACGCTGCAGGCCTTTACAGACAAAGCTTGCTGGAAAGAAAATATCACATCAGATTTGTTTCTAATAAGAAAGTGAGATTACGCTAGGGAGCCCTGAAGAGGAAAACTGCTAAATCTTTGTGACACTGATCCTTGGAACACAGTGGAATAATACATTTTAATACGGTGTTGCATTTTAACAAACTGCAAAGGCCTTATTAAACGTTAAGTGAAGAAACAAAAAATTATCAAGATTTTCCAGCCTGTGATTTCCTCATAACTGTGATTATAAAAGGGAAATAAAATACACTGGTAAAGACGTAGTGGGCAAATGTATCAGAAAGTATCCTGACAGTTAATGACTAACCAACAAAAAAGCAAAGGCATGCTTAGATTGCTGCTGTGACAATTCATATCCAGGGGTAACAAAACAGAAATCCTCTACTTTCTATGTATAAAATGTCTTACAAAATTCAAAACGATAGCTTTGGTTTTGGACAAATTAAAGCCTTTTTCAAGGGAAAATCTCTTATATGTTATAGTACTTCTATGAATATCATAATCTGGCTATCTTTGCAGCAGGACCAAAAAACCTGATAAGGACTAGACAATATTCCTTCAAAAATTCCTCATTTATAAGTTTTCCTACAGCTTCCAAGAGCAGTCAAAACCTAAGCAAAAACTGTGACTTTTCTCTGACTGGCATATAACTGTTAACACAGTATTCTGAACTCCAAGGATGTTACTGGCTGCTGTGCTGAGTCCTATTTACAGACCTTCGGCTTCCCAGTGACCCAAACCCCAGCACAGCTCATTCTGACTAGCTATGCAATATCTGCAAGAATGAGTAAATATGTAACCGAGTTAAAGCAGATTACTGACACAACAGATTTTACAGGGGCTTGACACAGTAGGCCGTAAAGGACAATTATCTTACCAGGAACTAGTTAGAGCAAGAGATTGATGTTAGAAGGAAATGCAGTAGAAGCCAGGTCACAAAAGGTAAGTGAAAAAGCTGTGCCGGCTGCTGCGGATGGCCCAGGCACCTTGGTGAGAAGCCACCCTTCCCGGCTCCTTCAGCCATCACCTGCTTGGCCATCGGAGAGGGGTACAGCATGAAGGACAACAGCCAAAATAAGCACTCCAGGTGCTGGCACCATATGATTCCCGTCTGTTATTATCAGTCTTATTTTGCCACTAGTTCATAAAGTTCCTATACAAGATCAACCAGGTAAGAAACAAAGAAGCATTGCCCCGTGTGCTACCAGAGAACTGTATTTCTCTGCAGGTGCAGTCTTTCACATATAGATAAAACACACAACTTGTACGCTCTCATAAAATGCATTCTCACCGGAGGCCTAAGGACTAGCCTGTATTCTCCAGATGTAAACTCATCTTTAACAGAAACCATTTACTGAGGAGGTTACTTTGGGATTCAGATTAGAGGATCCACGGAGAACTAACTCATCCACCATCTAAATGACGGCCGCATACTACCACTGCTCCAGGTGCTAAGCAAAATTCTATTCTGCTAATAGAATAGAATATTTTCCCATGAAATAAATTACTAGCTCACCTAATTAGGATGAAAGACCTGGAATATACTATTTATTAATCACTTGAATTAAAACCACTTACCAAATAAAAATCATCCAGTCATGATATCTGAACTGAGCTTTTACTCAATGGTAACTAGAAATCTCAGTACTGTTGTATATTGTTCATAACAGCCACATACATTTTTATTATGGTGCCATTATAAAAACAAGAAAAACTTTGCAGTTTGCCTTATGATAGGAAGTAGGTGGTCTTTGAACAGGACTACAAAGTAATCTTCAAATAAAACGAACAACAAGGAAGCATGCCTGAAAATGGTAGATCAATTGCTTTCATTAAACACATACTAGTATTCTTTCAAAGATTCATTTGTTTTTGACAATTAGCTGCTGATAAAAGAACCTTCCAAATCTCTCAAGGAGTAAATATAAGAATAAAAAACTCAATAAATTCAGTAAACTTCCCTGTTGTCCCCCCCAACAATCCTCATATGGTTGACAATCGCAGCAAGCCCCACCGTGCCTGGTCTGTGGCAATGCTGGCATGCTCTGCTCTAATAAAACAAAGTTCTCTGAACCAGACAAGGCTCCTGACCTCTTTTTCACAATCCCAGAGGCTGATCATAGCAGCCTGTGATAGATAAGTGAATCTAGGTGGGAGGAAAGAGTGACCTGTTTTCATACGACAATTAGACCAAATAAACACAACGCTGTCCAGCTAAAAATCTAGAGGCAAAAGCTAAGATGAAAACATAGAAATCAGTCAAGCAAGGACTTGGATCAAGCCATTAAGATATTTCTTCTAGCATTCGAGAAAATATTTGTGAAAGTCCAAGGCAAAGCCGCATTTACTATGGATTAAAAATTATGTTTGTGTAAGAAAGGAACAAAATATTTTCTTCTGCCTCTGCTCCCAATTTTTCCAGCTGTCTCCAGCAATTAGGCACTATTACTAATAAAATACATGGTATTTAATGTGTGTCTGTATCACCAAGTATAAAAGCCCACAAAGTCAACATCCCACAACTTCAGTTTGTGCTCAAAGACAATTTCCTTAGCAAATTTTAATAACCTTATCATCGTAAGCATCATGATTATCATGTCCACTAATTCTCTTGGAAAACATTCTGGAAAGTATTGCTATAACTGCAAACACATTTACAAAAACGTATTATATTTTGGGATGGAGGGGTTGTTTGTTTGTTTTTTATGTTAAGCAACAACTTCGCAGTCTGCCCAGAACAACCATGCTGAAAAGATGAGGGCAGGTAACTTCTGCATGCTTCCCTGCTTTCCACCTTGTGTCATCTTTTTTGATTATTTAAATCCCCTGAAATGCATGGCCAGTCTGAAGAAAATTATTTCTTTGTATTTTTCTGAAGATTTAAAACAAAACCCAAGAAGGCTAGAGAAAATGGGAGGGGGAAGGAAGTCCAAACAACTACTGCCTACTATTGCTAACACCAGCCATTTTAATTATTTCTTCCCAGCAGCTGTTAGATAAGCAATGATTTCAAGAGTTTGATGAAAAGAAAAACTCAGAAGAGGTAACAGGGAACAGGAGGGAAGAGGAGTGTTTTGGGGTTTAGATGCATCTATCATACTTGGAGCGTTTACACACCTTTGGTATAAAACCTGACTGGTAACATAAGCAGGAAGGAAGATTTATCAGGAACTGATTACAGTTTTCAGCCACTACTGTCCATCACTTTCCTCCCAGAAGCTTGGTCCGGAGTCCCAGTCCTAAGCCTAAAATGCTGGGGGAGGGAGGATAGATAGGTAGAGGGAGGGGAAAGATTTCATC
Organism: Pelecanus crispus; assembly: GCF_030463565.1. Taxonomy (NCBI): domain Eukaryota; kingdom Metazoa; phylum Chordata; class Aves; order Pelecaniformes; family Pelecanidae; genus Pelecanus; species Pelecanus crispus. The sequence goes on along the minus strand of NC_134655.1, from coordinate 6,280,573 downwards.
CCACTCATAATGAAGCCAACTGGTGTCTTGAGTGCTGATGACAGGGTAAGTAACTTCATACATACTTAGGCATATAAGTATCATACATTAACATCACAAGGAACCGGATGCCGTGAATTCCATAGAGTCCATCCCTACTAAGCACTGAATTTATCTGTAAGCACGTAAGGGAAAATTCCAGGACCCATGCTCTTCTAAGTTACAAGAAAAAGCACCCAAAAGGTCGGAGAAAAACCGTAGGCCTATTGCACAAACAGTAAGCAGGCACAGACATATTAGACTGTCAAAAGCACCAGATAAAATAAAATGCGGCATCATTGTTTAGGAAGGTCATTTTCCCAGAAATACCATAATGACAGGAAATGAGTATCCTATCTCATATTAATTTCCACTGTAATCTACTGCAATAAAAAAAATTATAACTCAAGCTTAAGTGTAAAGGAGGCAAGGGAAGAACTTGGTAGTATTTTGGTTGCAAAATTATTCATCTTGGCTTTTCAATTACTCTGGAAATACTCAGCGGCTTAATAAGCAAACTACTGACATTATCCCTTAATAGCAGAAACAGAATTGGTAAGCCAGGCTGAAACCTGGCTGGGTGGATCGATTTTTTATTAATACATTCCACTTTGCAACATATGAACACTGTTGGCCTTGTAAACTTTCCTTCCACCCTCTTCTGACACTTCAGACAGATCCAGCTAAGATTCATGCACCTATCAAAGGATTCCTTGAAATTATAATCATAGCCTTCACCAACAGGGTTGTCTTTGAGCCTGTTTCTTTCCTCTGTCCGCATTTACTTCCCCTTAAGTTTTTGAACAAATTTTGACATTCTCAGACTGCACAGCATTATTATATTAGTCAGAAGATGAATAATTCCTAATTCTTGTATTCTTAGTCCTCTGCCTCAGTGAGGGGGAAGAGACCAAGGCTGAGGGACATCCTTAGCAACAAATGTTGCTTCCCATTTTCATTCTCACACCAATCTTACTACACATGCATTCCTAAGGCATGAAAAACACTTACGATCCTTTTCCCCAAATAACAAAGATACACTCTCCAATTGTGTTTTGATGAAGGTATACACAGTGCTAGCTACTTTACAAAAACATAACTAATTCAGCGCACTCAGTACTAAAATCTTCTAACTGTTAAGGCCAACTGGAAAAAGACAACAGGGCCTTTCAACTCTAGCCCAACAGCTCAAATTTAACTCAAGTATCTGGCAGGAGCTAAAGGATTAAAAACCACAATGATACATGGATTTAGACAACCCTTGTTTCATTCACAGGACTGCTGTTTAATCAGTATATGACAAAGATCAAGACACTCTGACTGAATGGTTTTATCCGAAAGTCTTAACTATCAGTGAACAAATGGACAGACACCTGCATTAAAAGGTATCTCTGATTTGAAGCGCAGGCATCGGTGGGTCATAGAAGGGTGTTAGCACTGCTAATCTGATTCTTCTTCTGGATCAAGTGACTCTCAATTCGGGTAAGGCTAACTCCCAGTGCAAGGCATGTACGCAGCACTAAGTGGCACGATAACGGAGCAAACGGGGCCGGACTCCTCGGAAGCGCTACTGCAGTTAAGGGACAGCCCGCGACAGGGTGTGCCGGTCGGCCAAAGCCACAGCCTGCCTACGGCACCAATCTCCTACAGCAATTCAAGTAGAGCACTGGTACGAAGCAGCAGCTGTCAAGCTCCTTACATCTGCACTGTGATTAGGACAGAGGATTTAGATATTTGGATTTAGACATTTTAGATATTTATGGATTTAGGTATTTGCAAGAAATGCTCCAACTCAAAAGGCTACTGGAGACATATTTAGTACTTGTTACTTTTTTTTTAAAGAAAATTACTAACTGCATTTAGGTTTTAATGAGTAAGAAAGAGTCCTACAGATAAACCAATCATGTAAGCACAGAATGTTAGTTAATGAAAACACCTACCTTGGACATTAAGCTAGGTGGTCGCTAATTAAAAAACTCCAGCAACTTCCTACAGAAAAAACATGTCAAAAACTGAGTAATTTTTTAAACATGTATCAAGTGGGGCAGGGGGAGGAAAGAATTAAGAACCAATGAAAAGTAAATAATACAACAGTTAAAGACATTTTGTTTGGAAGGGGCCTCTGGAGGGCCAACATCCTGCTCAAAGCAGGCCTAACTTCAGCATTAGGCAAGGTTCCCCACAGCCTTATTCAGCCAAATTTTGACCCTCTTCCAGGATCCCACAACTTCTCCAGGCAACGTGTTCCCCCGGTCCCTACGAACTCTCATCACGAAGAACTCATCGTCCCGCCTTCCTGCCCAGCGCTCCCCCGGGCGCCCTCCCGACCGCCGGCTCTCGCCCCGTCACCGCGCGGCCCCACGAGCAGCCTGGCTCCTGCCAGGGACACGCGAGAGGCCTGCGACCCGCCGCGGCTGCCGAGGGCTGAGCTCAGCCCTTCCGTCCGTCCGTCCGTCCGTCCTCGCAAGGTCGCCTCTTCCCCCGCCTCCGCTCAGCGGCACGCCAACCGCAGCACTCGGAGAGAAACGCCTCGTGCGGGAGAGCTTCAGAACCAGTTGGTATTGACTTCACGCTGCTCCCACTACTAAGCTCACACCAAATGCTTATAAAAATTCCAGCCTACCAGCCCGCTAGCTGAAAATACTATTAATAATTAAACAGATCAAAAAATATTCTTTTTTTTTTTCTAATTCCTATATTGCAGGCCCCATCTGTTGTCTTATTAACCCTTAGCTCTTCTTGTTCTGTGATTCCTGGCAGGCTGGCTATTTATAGTCCATCTGAATGATTTTTCTTTCATTTTTTAATGGGAGTGAAAGCAGGTCTGTAAAGTATTTTTATTTGTTCATAACACACTGTGTTGTTAAAATGTCTTTTCTGAGAAAAAGGTCACAATCCTGTGCGTGTCACAGAATTCTTGCACAGATTTTGCCTAATAATAATTACACGCAAGTGTGTACGTAAGTACAAAAAGTACAAATACAACTCATTTCACATGGTGAGATATCTGTTCTCTCCTCCCAGATGATACTTTCAGACTGTTAATCTTTTTCTCCAAAAACACAAAAGATGACAGAAGTAAAATGAATAATGTAAATCAAACTATGTAAAATGGAAACTTATACTTCAGAAGGGCTGACTAATCTGTAGTCAAATCCTGTTAAAATCTCTCAGCTTGTCTCCTGCGGAAGCAGAAGAAGCAGTACCGCAATTAGATCCTTTTTTTCAGCAGCCAGTAACACCGCGCTGATATTAGACACTTGTGTTGACAGAGCAGACTGGCTGGGGACCAGCTCTGTGAAGGGTCCTGCTGCACCCCAAGTGAATCCTCCAGGCCCATCCAATTGGAATTATTTCCTGACTCCACCGCTGAAGCCTAGAGCATATACTAAGAGCAGCTTTTCCTTAGTGACCGAGAGTTATTGTAACATTAAAAGTGTACTGGTCAAAATGTGATTATTTTTAATAAAATTATTAGCTAACATTTTTAAGGTTAAGAAAATACTGAAATAATACTTGAAAACAGCAAAAAAAAAAAGTTATATGTTAAAAACAGTACTTAGTAATAGTACAGTAACTGGGACGATCAGTAGAAGTCCTGAAAAACTTATTTCAGTGCGTCTACGACAAACTAGTGTATAGTAAAAGTGTACACTGCATACTAAGAGCTGTTGTATATGCACTGTATAACAAAGAATAGAATTTTTTTCTTTGCAGTAAAATGAACACACACCCAGCAGTAAGACCCAACTACCATTCCAAGTTGCACAAATAGAGCTCTTTACTTGCTGCCCCAATGAAAGGCGTGCAGTGCTATCCCTGCTCTGCCGCTCCCCTACGCTCCCTGAGGAGACGGGGGGACCTGTCCCAGGCACAGAGCCGTCACACCCAGCTTTTTTTTCTTTAGACTGCAGGATTTCCAACTGCAGGACTTGGTGACAGCGCTGCCACATCATCTCTGAATTTTTAAAAGGCTACTGAATTCCAGCATAAAGGAACATTAAGATAATAAACAATCCTAAAATTCTGATCCTAGCAGATTTGGAACTATACTGACACACGGCTAGAAATTATCATCAACCTCAATGAGAAAAATCACTATTGACTTGTAAAAATATTTTTTAAAAAATTCACTAGAGCAGAGTATGACAGAACATTTTGCATAATAAACAACTGACAGTGAATAAGAACACTAAATTCAAAACCTTCTACCTCATCTCCTCAAAGCACCTTCCTGTATTTTTTCCAAATAAAAAAACTCAGATGTTAGAAGAAAAAAAAAATTGTTTTCAAGAAGCTAATTATCATCATCTTTGTTGTTGTAAAGGCAACACCTTTTACGTGTTTTGTATTTCACATACTTTGGATGAGTGGATGTAGCCCTGTATGCAGGGACATGAGGATAACAGGGCCAGGAAAACTTTACAGGCACAAACACAGCACATGAAACATGAATTTAGCTAGCATTAACAGGGATGTCTTGTTCACAGCACTGGTGACTTTCACAAGGTCAACCAACTTCAAATCCCCAAAGTGACTGACTACCCTCAGTAGGAACCAATTAATAGTTGCACGTATGCAATTCACAAATAGAATAAATAATATCTGCACTAAAGAAAATGCAGTGTTTATGGGAAATGTAGCGCACTGTGCAGGCTTTTCACACACCAAATGCCTTACCAGCCAGCAAAGAGCTTTTTTTCCCCCCTCATATTTAGATGAGCATTTTGTTACCAGTGTAGTGAAGCTCTGGGACTTTCACGAGTTCTGGAGGAGGAAGGGGCTAAATACTCCCTTCTAATTAAATTAATTATTAAAACCTGGAGAAGGGGAGAGGGCAAAATGTTAGTCTCTGTAGAAACCTAAGCAAGGTTTAGGCATAAGAAAAACACCTGTATGCAAAACAACATCCTCTTCCAGGATAGCAAATCAGATAAAAACCTGAGCCCTGGCTATAAGGTTATGGGGCTATTAATTCATCTGCTGGGCAACGGCAGGAGAAAGAATCTTCTTCTTGGAGGAGGCACAGTTCTATTTCTGTCTACCCTTCCACAATGTCTGCAACTCTTATTTGCATTTGGACTTGGAAAATACTATCTTTACTTTGTATTTCTGTTAATACTTCTGTGTTTTTAGCAGATTTCAACATAATTGATCCAAAAAATGGTAATCCACTGCTACAAATGCAACAGTCCTTGAAAGCAGTATACTTAATAATCAACATTGATTAGAAGCTCTAAATGATCCTGCTGGGATTTAGACATGTAGCAGAACGCTTCTCTACAAAGTCACACTGGCTGATGAAGAAGTCGGAACAAGATGGTCTGTGCAAAGGGGATGCTTCTTTGACTTTCAGCAGAAGAGGAGTTCCCTTTCACATCTTATACCCCTTCTCTCCCAAACTGAAATGTATTCAAACAATTTCTTTGCTCCATTTCTCACCATCAATCTGGCAAGTTGAGTAGTAAACCCCACAGTACCATATGGTAGAAGACAGCTGAGATATAAATGTGTTGTGTAATGTCAATCCTAATGAGCGATAGAAATAAAACTCAAAGAGCTAAATATCTGGCTTAAGCACCAAAAAGCATCAAAAATTCACAGTTAAGGATAAAAGCCTATTGTGTAGCCAATGCCAAATATTTCCAAACTGTAATACTGTACCTTACAGACGTGTGGTACCACTTTTGTTCCCTGCAGCAGCCTGACTAAAAATACACATTCTCCAAAACTCTCAATGAAGAGCTTGGCAATGCTATCAGCTATGCCCAATTGCTCAGTGCTGCTGGAAGAGAAAAGGAATGTAAACACGTGCCTTTATCTTTCTCCATTTGAGTACAGAGATGAATGGGAGAGGAGAACTAGAAGTTATTTTCAGACTCTCTTCAGTACAGTTTATCACATATGTAAAAATTCAGCTTGAAAAAGCAGATAAGAAGAAACAGAGAAACACTCAGCATTTGAGGAAGTGTAGGTTTTAAGACCCATCTCAAACGTTTTAGTTATAGTTTAGTTCAACATCGAATATACTACTGACAATACCGGACAGAGTTTCAGTACTAGAAGCACAGCAAGTAAATTCCTGCTCCCTCCTACCCCCTCTGCCCCCTTTTAAAAATATTCCTATAAATTTGCCACTATTATTTGCCACTAACATCAAAAGACAATCAGATATGGTAATGCCTGCAAAGCTCTGGGTGTTTTGGTTTTTTTTTTTTAACCTCCATCTTCTTTTAGAATACACTTTAAAACTGGAGTAAATTCAGTCTCCACCAAGAGTGGCAGTTATCAAAACCCATCTGCATGGGCCTAGAGTTATAGAAGTATCACAAACTGACACAGTATTGGGCAGAAAAGATGTCCAGAATATTCTACAGAAAAGAATTCCTCTTACAATGTGTAAGACAGATGTATAAGACAGAAGTACCGAGGGAGGAGCCTAAGCCTCCTAAACAGTCCTCATGCTAGGCTGGTGTATTACACGCGTTCCCCAAAGAAAGCAGCCTTGGTCATTGTGTGCATCTCCGTTTAGCTGGCAACAGCAACGAAGCTGTTCGAAGCTTTCGAGCTCAGTTTCCTGGCATTGCCTCCTCCTGTACTCTGCCCTGCAATAGCCTTACAGCGTACCAACTGCACTGCTTTTACATGAAGCTAAGCCCACTCCAACCACTCACGGGCACTCAGTCCGCAGCACGAAGCCAGACCCAGCTGCAGCCCTGCAGAGCCAAAAGGCACACACTGCACGCTCCGCACCTCACGCTCTGACCCGCTGCCCCCGAGGACCCACCCTCCATGCTAACGTAGGCATGGCCATCAAGACCCCTATACCAACACCATCCACTTCTCTGTAAACCGAGTGTTTGGATCTGACTTCTTAAGAAACACTACTGTTTAAGACTGGATTAAATTAGACTTTACTCTCTCAATTATAGACTGATATTTTATGCAAGTTTTCACAACTAGTAACACTTTTAATCTGAAATGTGTTTCTTTTTAGAACAAAGTCATAAAGTTTATGTTCAGCGAACCCGTCTGCCCCGTCTGTGTATTTGTCCTCTTGACATACACATTACCTGTTACTACAGTCTGTTAATTTTTTTTCATTACTGTATATGCAAAATGAAGACTAAAGAATCCTTATCTGCCTTGCTTCCAATATTTGGTTCCACACCTGCAAGCATTTGAATTTCCAGAAAACTGTATAGTGCGATGTTTACCTTTTCAAGGTTTCCAACTTTACTGCAAGTCTGCTGGTCTATTTAGGCTTGTATCACCCAGCAAAGAAAGCAGCCAACAGCAGTGAGCTCACAAACACAGAAGAGTTTACTGGTCTAAGCTCATGCTTCATTTTCTGTCCGTCAAGTACCAAAAAGTTTCCTACACATTTTACTCCACAAAACTGTTAAAGGCAACTCTTACATTACTTCTTAATGGAAATTGAAACACGGCAAATTTCAATTACCATTTAATCTAGTAAAAGACATTAATGGAAAGGATTTACTATAAAATGTAACTGAGATGTAAAAGGCACATTTGCTAAGACACCAAATGCAGGCCTAGAGAGAGGGATGATGTTAGAAACAGGCCCTTGCACAGAAACCCTAATGCCATGTTCTGATACTCAGAAGCTAATTATTTAATTATAAATGTTACCCCAACACAAATATGCATGTTTTTAAATCACTTCAGTTTTGCTGCTAGGTAAAAAGTAGAAACAAGTTTTGAGGCTCCTGTACCACTCAGAGAAGAGTTTTATACTATCCCTGGAAGTGTTCAAAAAACGGGTAGACGTGGCACTTTGGGACATGGTTTAGTGGACATGGTGGTGTTGGGTTGATGATTAGAATGATGATCTTAGAGGTCCTTTCCAATCTTAATGATTCCTAGTTTTTACTTTCATTATAAATGATTCAGCCACCAAGCCAGGAGGCATAGGGTTGCTACACTACCCTTAACTGATTTAGTGGTGGACTTGGTAGTGTAGGTTAATGGTCGGACTGGATGATCTTAAAGGTCTTTTCCAACCTAAACGATTCTATGATTCTATGACTTGTCCCTAAGCTCCAAAGAATGTATCAAGCATAAATGCTGAGTGAAGAGGCAAAAAGAGAGGGTAAAGGGGTTAGAAGAAACAGCTTCTCCCCATGTTCACTTGACACACCCCTTATACATAGCTTAACAGTGCTCCAAACAGCATTAGCTTTTCCTTAGAGCCATTACTTGCTTCAAAAGATTTTGCAGACTTCTATTCTAGTAGGCACTGCACAGATACAAAACATAAGTGATCTGAGTCAAACAGTTTACAAATCAAGAATGAGACAGGAGAGAACAGATGAATACAGCAAACAGATGGGAAAAGAAAAAGGGAACAAATAATGAGACAATACTGGTTAGAAGGCAGTCTCAGAGCACAATCTGAAGTGACTGGTGTTAAACATTCCATAGATATCATGAATGCAGAGTTCTACACAGGCATTTGAGGAGGATGAACTAACTTGGCAGACATTTATGGGTAACCTCTTTGTTGAATAAAAGGGACAGAGGTGATTTTCTAAACACTTTACTAGATAGAGATGAAGCTTGGCATGGGCTGATTTGGGCATGCTCTTCTAGGCTACAACAAGAGAAGCTAGGCCACAGAGATCCAAAAAGAGAAAAGTTAATCAGTTTATATTTGATGAGGCAGAGAAAGCGAGTTGGAAGAGATGTTGAAATGACAAGCCAGAAATCCAGTTTTTACAGAACAGTTTTCAGTGGTTATAAAGGGAATGTGTTTAGGGAAGACTAGAGGCAATAGCCACAGTAGTCAAGAATGACAGAACAAGATTAAGAGATTTAACTTTTCTGTCAGAGGAGTGATTTTATCTTGGAATGTAACTACAACAAGCAGACTCCGCATGTTTGGGTCAACCACAAGTCATAGAAATGGGCCTGCTGCAGCGCTGAGCCTGAGCTATCAAACCCTGCCAGGTTCTTTCGGAAAGAATCCAGCAGCAGATAGGGGGAAAAAAAAAACCCAAACAAAAAAACCCCCAAAAACCAAACTGCTGAACTCTTACTGTCAAGACTGCCCAGAAAAAAAGTTGTACAAAGAGAAGTGGGCAAGACAGCAATGACAGAAATTTAGGGAAGACAGTGAAAAACTCAGCTGTAAAGGTAAGAAGAGGGACGAAGATAAAGAAAGGATTAGAGACAAGCAGATGATCCAGGAGAGGTCTGAGTCATGAAAGTCCAAGGAGGAAAGGATTTCAGGAACGGAATATGGCATGAAATGTTAAAAGCATGCAATGGCTTTCAGAGGATAAATGGCTTTTGTTCTGACCTTTTCTTTGGTATTATTCCCTAAGCAAAATAAAAGTCATTCAGCAAATCCCCCCCAAATACTGTCATAGGACGCCTACCAAACTACCAGAGTGCTCGGTCACCCAGAGTTATCTTTAACCACCCCTTAAGTCATGAAAAATCACTGAAGTCTTCACAATGAGGCTTCTGCCAATAATTCCCTACTTCTGAGAAAATGTTTTTAATTATTAGACTTCAGAAAAACAAGCTCAAGAACATTTTTTATTGATTATTTACTACAAGCCACAAATATCCTTCTGCTCATATGAGCAGTAAAATGAAAACTCGGCAGCTGACAGGATATAAAGGCTCTCATCCCATTCAGCTTCCAATGACCCCAACCACTACAGAATATGGACTCCACTGGCCCTCGGCAATGGAGGAATTCAGCAGAAATTTCACACAGCAATGACAACTATATCATTTAACCTTTATAGGTTATTTATACTCAAGGAGGAATAAAATAAGTGAAGGCCAATAATATTACTACATAAAATCTGAGGAGCAGTATCTTCCTGCACGTTAAGAGATCTGTCGCTTTTTTTTTTTTTATTTTTTTTCCTTTTCTCCTTTTTTTTTTTTCCTTCCCCATGTGTGTCCTGAACACCGGAAGACAGACTTTCAGACTTTTGATTAAGGCAGTGGAAAGCAAGTCACAAACTATGAGATTACTTTGTTGCTTGGACTGATTTTTCTCAGAGAATTACATGCAAGTAGATGAAGTTAAGTTTCTTTTCACTTTTTTTCTGAAAAGAAAAAAATATAGTTATTATTTAAAAAATAGGTATATTTTTCATCCAGTTACTCTTTTCTAGGGTAGGAGTGCAGTGAAAATAAAGAACGCCTAATGCAATACTGACTTAAAAAACCTAATTGTCCAACCAATTTGTCAGAAGCGACTTGACTTTTAAAGGCAAGAAGATGCTGAACCTTATCCAAGTTTGTTAATTAATAGCCTCCCTAGATAAATTCCTTCTTACTGTTGTACTTGATTACTAAATCTCTCTGCTTCAAGGCAACAGATGGCTTAAGTTCTTCCAAAATTAAAAAGTCCAGAACTCTCCATACTACAACAGTCTAAATTTAGTCAGATGCTTAAGTATTAGTATTATTTTTTAATTGAGTAATGGAACAGCCATGGATAGATGGAAAATTCACTCTTGCAATTTTCTGGACAGTTACAAGTTCAGAAAATTATTTATACATTCCCCTTGTTTAGTAAATTGTTGATCAGCTCTAGGAATATAAACAAAAGCACCAAATCCTTGACACCAAATCTGAAACAGTTATGACAAGAATGAGTCAATCATACCCTTCTGTCAAAATTGGTAGTCGAACATTCTCCATCATAAGAAATTAAAAGCACACTACACACTCTCAAGTTTTCAGTCCAGTATCTTCAATTGTTCCTTCCACTTTCAACTCCTTCCCAACAGAAGGGGACAGCCTTTCTGAACTGACCTAGATTAACTGTATAATTTAAACGAAGGCCAGAGCAACCATTTTCTTTTGGTGACTACACACTGGAAGGCTCTCAACACAAACACCACTTATTTTCTCCTATTTCTATGGCATCCTGACCTAAGGGCCACCAAAGGCGGCAGAAACCTTTTAATTGATTTGAAAATGCATCCTCTGACCCTGATGTTGCAAAGATCCACACAGACAGATCCTTGCTTCAATGCCTGCATGTTTCTTTTTTAGGGCTACTAAAATAGAGCCGCTGATTCCTTGTAGCTCTTTTGGATTTTACTGCATTCCAAGTTGTCCAAAATGCTGCAGGGTTTCTTTATCAAACTACACTAACCCATAAAAGGAAAAAAATCTAACTTTTGGCATCATATGAAAGTGTGTATCAGAATCCAAGTGCAAAACAAACAGGTCAGTTGTCAGAACTCCTGGCACAAAATGAACATCAAGCCTGCTCACATTAGCACTTCCGAATAGATCATGTCTATTCACTTATTAATGCTTTTATAATAATGTCTTCAAACTATATTCTTAAAATAGCTATTTTAAGTTTCACCTCAACAACGTTCTTTTTCCTCCTCTGGAGTTCACTCTATCTCATGTTTAGTATCTCACTCTTTGAAACGTTTTCAAAACATTTAGCTTGAGAACTTTAAGATAATTTAATTTTTCAGTACACTGTTGCTTCTGAGTGCACTCTGCTTTCTCCCAAATTAAGTCACAGAGAAGAATTCATCAACATTTCTATTACACTAACTTTTTTTTAAAAAAACTTAAAATTTCAATCCATTCATAAGTGGCTGTTCTGTTAGACTTTAAAAGAAAGAACGTCAAACCTCTGGGAGCTGAAATTCAATTATACGTATGTATCTGCTGGTGCTGGGGGACAAGCTGATCTATATGTGGAAACCACAACACAGAATTCTCCATTGGTTTATGTAAGAAAAACAGCTTTTGTCTGCTAAAATGGTCAGTATGAGACTATAACACTTCTAATCTGAATTTTAATTAGAAATAGGGCAAGAGAATGCACTTCCCTCCCTCAAATTTTCATAGCATGCATCTCATTATCCTGAAAAGCGTGGTATAAAACATACCTTAAAATGAAAGTATTAATGTATGTTTAGCACTGCTACCAAGAATAGTGACAGTTTTCTGTCAGTTTTACAAAATACATGCACACACACACAAGAAATTTGGGAAACGTTGATTAAACTGAACAGTTACTCAGGATTACCTGTTTGACTACTAAAAAAAAAATTTGCATAAAATATTACCAAATTCTTCATATGTAGTTATTTCCTTCCCAGAAGCTCTTAGAAGGTACAATGGTAGAGATGTCCTAGATACAAAGGCTATCCCATCAGCCACGCATAAATGCAAGACATACATACTACCGTCTCACAGGCACCCTGGATTTCACTGCATTGCTACAAGTACGGACAGCAATGATATACTTGACTTTCAAGAAAAGCCCAAGTACTGCAATAAGCGATCCTGGTGCAATAATATACTCCTGCCTGCCTTAAACTGAGCTGTCTACTGAAAGCGAGTCTAATATTAAAGGTACTCTGGCACACTGTAGAAGAGTTAAGAAGTTACATGTCTTGAAGGAAAAAAATCATCCCAATAGCAGGAAGGAAAAGTGCCCAGTCCTGCAGTTACTTATGAGCAGCTCCCCTGAAATCTGCGAAATCACAGGAGACAAAAATACAGGCTCCATCTCACAGTTATGATCAGAGACTAATCTGTCAATTCATGTGCATAGTTACTTACACAAGTGCATTTAATTTTGTACTTCATTTGGAGGACTATCGGAACCTTTTGGTACACAAGGTTTACTACCGACAACTGTATTTTGATTCAGAAGCCAGTAAAATAAGCCAAAAAAAATATTTGATAACAATTCAGCTGTATATTGGACTAATAGCAGCTCTAGATAGGTTGCTATAAAATAGATGCTCAAAAGCAACAACATGATTTATTTCAATATAAATTCTTAAGCACCTACATATAACAAAGTTTGTAATTCAGAGGAAAACTAGATATATTCAGTGACATTATTTCTCACTTCAGTTCACTTTCTTCTGTCCACATACGTAAAACATACTAAAACTTAAATTTTTAACTTTATGCCTGTATGCTTAGTTTTCAGAGGTAATTACTGCATACAAAACTAGTTTAAGTAAAGTAACAATAGAATATCATAGTTAACTTGCCATTTATTTGGAAATACATTATTCCAGGAAGACGACTCCTGTGTCACATTTAATTGCCTTTGAAGATCCTGCCGTGTGAATCTGTCTTCTGGAACATGCATTTCATCATTATTTTTTAGCCTTGTTACATCAATCACCACAACTGCTACAGAAGATTTCTGGGCTGTGAAGTGATAATTTGTTCCAGCGATATTAATGAGGCAAGCAGTGGTCTTGAGGGAGGCGACAGCCCATTGCTTTACAGACAGCAGCAGATTAAGGTGTTGTACTATACATAGTTTGAAACGTATCACTGGAGCCTTCAAAATATTATACGCTACGTCTTAAAGTATTTTTGCCACCCATACTACCAATTACCCATGGAGTAACGCTACGTCCCTTGCCATAGTGCGCCGTCATTCAAAGCAGCAACACCAATGGTAGGTGGTTCAGACCTTCTGGGAATGACACTATAGAAGCAGGGAGGAAAAAAAAAAAAAAAATTTGTTGATGCTGTGATGGTGTTCCCAGTATACTGCTGCAGGAAGCAGTACATCTGCAAACAACAGATGGTCTGCGTTTAAATGGGAGTGAATAGGGTATTTTAATACCCACACATCTCTAATTCAGTTCTACAAGTTTGGTTTCTATGTTTTCTCAGATTATGGGGTGTTACAGGATCTGTATGACAGGCTTTATCCATATTACTGATACTATCAACATTGCCAGCTAAAACCCTAATGTTGTACTATCTTTATCTGCGAACTCTGACTTAGCCATATGTGCACTTTCAGAAAAGCAGACTTGGTCTTTAAAACAAAGCTGAAACCAGGAATTTATATGAAATAAAATACTATTCATTACAGGCCAGATGCTCTACCACCCTGAATCATTCATGATCACCTATTTAGCCTTTTGCACTTACTTTATGATATATTTTGTACAGGTACACATGGTTCTACAGAATAATTTTAACTAAAAGGAAAAAAAAAGGAAAAGAAAGAAAAAAAAAAGACGACAGAGAACACACTCAGGAATCTTTTACATATATCCTTTCTGCATATATGCCTCAAGCTCTTAACTGATTTATACGTAAGAGCTACTTACAGGCATTCTAAAGAATAATCTTAACTATGCATGATTTACATTTACACATTTTAACTCAAAGGAGGAGAGGAAAGACAATATGGCCATCTGCGTAGTTTCAAAGCCTTCTGTGGATCACAGCTAGTGCTACCAGCTCTCCCAGTTATTAATGCCAGATTGAACCATTGGTAACTGGTGCATAGAAAATGGTTGGGTAAGAGCTGGAAGATAAGCTTCTAGAAAAAAGACCACATACACTTTTTAAGCAAAAAACTACAATTATCTTCCTGATGATTAATCTCCAGCAGAAATATAACATGGTAAAGACAAATGAGGTGCAAATCTTCTAAGAACATTTGGCTTTATCTTCTTTTCAATAGCATGCATTCAAGGTGTTGGAATTTTGAGCCTGACACATCCTAAGACAAATTTAAAAGGTATGTTATACTGATCTAACAAAATATATATACCCTTGGAAATGTAGAAAACAGTTTCTTATAGATGGCCAAAATTGGAAATTTGTTCAAGCATAATTAGCCCTTATGCCTTGGTAATATAGAGGTCAGCATCTGTTTAAAGTAGGATTTGACATCAGCTGAAGCATATGGATAGGAATCCAAACTCTTTTTCTCATTAAAAATACACCATTTAATTTGGCTCAGTTCAGGACGATTAGCAATATGTGCTCAAAGAGAAGCTTAGAAGTGGAACAAGGAGAGTTGGCTTGGGCAGAAGACCACGCACAGAAGAGAATCCAGAAGCTTGTAAAGATGGCCTGTACACACTATGCCAGACTCTTGTTAATGCTATTAGCTCTTCATTTTCATAAGCACTCAGATATATTAAGTAAAAACATTCAGCCAACAAGAAACATATAATAACAATTACATGTAAATAAATCAAACATATTACCTCCCTAAAACAATCAGAGATGTATCTTCCAAGCTATCTACAAATAACAGATTTCCAAAACCAAAACACACCCTGAGGTTATTTACACCTAAACATTACTAAAAACAATTAGACAAAATATACATTTAAAGAAGAAAAACATAATGCTCTGGTTCATGGTTTAGAAGAATATGCAGTCGAATACATTGCCAAAGCTAAGGCTTACACAGTTACTGAACTGTAAGGTTTGAAGAATGTTGCAATGCAAGAAGTATGTTAGAGAAGAGATTTTAAAGTAACTCCTAGCACTTTCCAGTATTTGTCCTAACAGAATTAAAAACAAAAAAACAAAAAAAACCCAGAAAAAAAACCCCAAAATAAAACCCCAAAACCCCACACTCTGTCATCTTAACATTCTCCTCTCTAGAACTTCTGTGTACGCACAGAAGTTACTGTGCAGAATGAAAACCCATCATTTTGTACTGACATACAGAAGGTGCTGGT
Source organism: Pelecanus crispus (assembly GCF_030463565.1). Lineage (NCBI taxonomy): Eukaryota > Metazoa > Chordata > Aves > Pelecaniformes > Pelecanidae > Pelecanus > Pelecanus crispus. The sequence goes on along the minus strand of NC_134655.1, from coordinate 6,265,064 downwards.
TCCAACATTTTAAAAATAATTAGCTGTCTAATACAGTTGAAGCGTTTTCAAAGTTATTCCGAAACCTACTACTGAAACCTCATCTGGTAGCAAACGTAGCAAACTAGTACCAAGCAGTAAAGCTGATTTAGCATACATTCATCTAAATATCCTTCCCCCCCCAACCCCTAGAGTTACAGGAAAAATATGAAAGGAACCAAATACAGCATATTTTTTCCACGGAAATATACAATTTAAAAATAGCAGGAAACTCACTCATGTAACTTTAAATTTCACTTCCTATAATTTAACTGAAGTTATTTGGAACACCAGAATTCAGTGGCTTGAACTTTAAGACTTCAAGACTGGATTTAGCACAAACCTTTAAAAAGAAAGCAAAAAAATAATTTCACCTAACTTCCTTGCATTTCCTCATTTTCTGTAATTAATATTTTACATATAATCTTGCTATAAAATACACAAGCAAACCAACAAAGAGGGTAGATCTGGGCCTCCTCCTACCATACAAGTTATCTTCTGCTCATTCACTGCTTATGAATTGGATGATCTGATAACATGAGACAGCCAAACATTTTTGGAAGCAGTATTACTCTGTCCTGATATAATGATGGCATATTTGCTCACAGCTTTCCCTGCTTTTATAGAAAGTGACTGAGAAATCACTTTTCCATGCACCAGTATTTCTAGCAATGATGCTGGTACAATAGAGCCTACAGAATCTCTCCCCATGGTCACAGGAGTACAAGGTCACTTGTGCTTCATTTTTAGGTTTGATTTAGCAGGACCTCTATCAAAAACCTTGCCTTGGGGCTCTTGATAAAAACCTTTTCATGTTTCCAGGGCACAGTGTTACGACATAAAAATGCAAACACCGTCAATTCCACACAGCCTTCCTCTTTCTCTTGCTAAGAAACTGGTAGAAACAAGGGGGACTTCGGTGCATCTTCTCATTTACTATTAACACATTCATATAACCTCTCACATAAAATTTACCTTTATTATAAAATATGCTTTTTGTTAAGAGGCTTATTAGATTGTGTTTAATTACTGACTCTTCTTTGCCGATTGGAATAATGAATCAAATTTTGGAAAAAATGCTTTGCACTACCCACTTGTTTCTGGGTAATTTAAAACCCCATAATACTCTATTCTTTGACTGTCAGTCTGAAAAGTATAATAAGCTAACCAGATCTCTATTCCTTCTTAATAGGACTGACTGTTCTCATCAAATATATGGAAGAAGAAAGGAAAACAGGCACTTATTTTTCCCCCTTTGGATTTCTCAGCTGGGGATAATACACTTACCAAACAGTTTCAAGAGTATCAAAGTAAAACCTAAATCTTCAGCTGCATAATATAGTCATTTTCAAAGGGTATTCTTTCTTGGTGTGCTGAAAATAACAATATTAAAATGTACTTAGAGTGGCACTGCAATTTACCACTGGTTTGAAGGCACAGTAAAGCTACAGGCACGGCCATACAACATGGAACTTTAATCTGCCTAATTCTAAGAATTTGCCAGCTTCTAAGCAATTGTTGATTTTAAAAAAATAAAAGCCCAAAACAACAACCATCACCACAAACAGCCCCAAAACAAAACACTCCCCCCCACACATCAGGCCTATTATTCTACAAGACACCTTCATATCATAACGATTGCTTCCAAAATTCAATGTATGCAAACTTTTGATATATGGAAATTCATAAGGATTCAAGTGACTTAATATGACGTAAAAAGAAATACACATACTTTGTGAAGAACTGCTGTTATTACAGAGACACAAACAATAATCAGAATCTATTGCATTAGCAGGCATCCCACACGTATTCACTATGTAGTGTCCTGGGATAGACCCCCGTAAAACATGTAAGGGACATTTAAAGATTCCAGTAATGATAACTACAACTCTCCCATTGTTTTTCAATATGGCATATTTGTAAAACTGTCTAGAAGTAGTAGTATACTAGGTGGAGTAAGTGTTACAGTATCTAACTTTTCAATCTCTCATAAAGCCCAAGCAGAACACTAATTTAACCAGTACATGGTCACTGAAACCAGGATTGTGTCAACTGCTAGATCTGTACAAAAGAATTAAAAAAAAAAAATTGAAAATATTCAATATGGTCACAACAAAAAAAAATTTTGAAAAATCAGAAACACATTCCCAGAAGAAGAAAATCATGAATATTCAAACTGGAGTCTTCCAGTATTTTCTTTGTCCAGCCCGGAAAACAATTCTAATCACAAGTGAAGAAGGTTAGTAGTAACATTTGAATAGGCTAATTAAATCTTCTCAAAGCAGTGATTTTCTATGAATTATTTCACATTAGAGTTAAATACTCCAAGAAAAAAAGTTTTTATTTTTATTGCTGTGCTGTAATATGCTACTGTATCTTAGCACTAAAAGTGTGGTGTTACATATATGAGGACTTTTGAAACGTCCAGAGGAATACCGAAATGGTGAAAGTAAATGGTTTAAAGAAACTTGTTTTCAGAAGACTTACAATTTTCAAAACAGTCCTCAACGTATGTGCACAATTATGACCACTGTTCATGCTCAACAAAGACCAAATGCTAAAGCACAACTAACAAATCACAGCCCCATTCCTTAATTCATTCTAAAGAAGCTACTTACTGATTACTGTTAAGGTAAGTAGAGACTCACGTGTTCGTCTCCTCTTTGCTGTATTCAAGATTTCTTTAGTCTAAGAGAAAACTGATATGTTTTCACAATACACAACTTCCTAATGCGTATTCATGTTTTAACTCCCCTAAATACTCTGTAATATTAGCTTATAATGCATTGCACAAGCTCATACTTACCCAATACTTTTTAATTATATGCAATATTAATACACAAGTCATCCTTTTTATCTTTACTAACAAGACTGATAAACTGAAATAATGGTATCTTTTTTTATATCTGAATGCAGAAAGAAATTGAAATTTGCTGTGCATTTTATTGCAAGAGAGGAAAATTCATTCCCTCCTTCCCACGGGCAGGTAGGTGCTCAGCCATCCCCAGGAGAGCAGGGCTCCATCCCGCATCACGGTGCCTTGGGCAGCCAAACGCCATCGCTCCCAACGTCCCCCCCTTCCTCCTCCTTCCCCCAGCTCCGTGTGCTGAGCATGGCCCATAGGGTGTGGGCTCTGCCTTGGGCAGCTGGGCTCAGCTGTCCCGGCCGGGTCCCCTCCCAGCTCCTTGTGCCCCCCGGGCTGCTCGGGGCTGGGGTGGGGTGAGAGGCAGCCACGGCCTTGGCTGGGTGTCAGCGCTGCTCAGCAGGAACCAAACATCCCTGGGTTACCAGCACTGCTTCCAGCACACAGCCAAACCATGGCCCCATGCTAGCTACTGTGGGGAACATTAACTCTACCCCCACCAAAAAACAGTACAACAAATCACATTTTTAATAGGAAGAGTCAATGATAAAGTTAGTTTCAATTGAAGGGTTCAGGCATAATGCCATTTTAACTTTGATAGTTTGGATACTTTTTGATTAACTGAAAAGGTCAGAAAAACTTGGGTTTGTATCTCCAAATTTCCAACAAACAAAATGCCTGGTAGGGCACAGAACAAAGCATTGTCGGGGAACAACGTCTAGAAGCGCTGTCGCTGCTGGGATGCTGGCTCCTCTCCTCGCAGGGAGCGGCTACCAGGCGGCAGCAGCTGCCCGCAGAGCTCCCGCAGTCCTGACTCTTGGTACCTCTTGCAAGAACAAGGCCTGCTTTTCATGTCCTGACACCGCACAAAGATTTCTCCCTATGTTTCAGCCAATACTTGAAGAGTACAAGAATACAGAAAAATAATTTTGCTTTGAACAATTCCCTTTCTTTCTGTATAATCACTGCTATATAAAGACAATAAAGATTTCACACATCCTCTTAAGAGTCGCTACAAGAAGGTTAACATGAATGTTGTTGTCCTGAAGACAAATAATTCACCTACTGAAGCTTGTTTAGAACATGGTTTCAGGCAATATCGTTCATGAGAAACCATAGTTTGAAATATGTGAATGAAGAACACAGTGCTAATTATTTTATACCGGAGTAAATACATATGAAACCTTTACATACCATATTCTTTTAAAGCCAACACAGATTTAGATCATACCCTCTCATTACAGAGTAGGAGATTCTGGTAAAATATGACATCTACAAGACTGGAGAAAAATTACTGCTGTACATTGCCTTCAAAACCTAACCTGATAACACTTTTTGAAGACAAAAACACTAAAGCGCAGCACACACACATGAAGGAGTCAACCCCAACTCCTATCTTCATTTGCAGCCATTTCCTATATCACTAATAAAACTCGTGAGGTTCCTGTGGGAAGTTAAGATGAACAAATAAGACATGTAACAAACGACGAGTTGTTCTTCTGCATGCCATACTAATAGTCATCTGCTTGGCTATATAGTAAAGCTACATATAGACAGTAAAGCTTCACCTGTAAGAAAACTGCAACATTTTTCAGTCCTTGAAGATGAAACTAATAGAGATGCATTTCCACTTTTCATTTGCCACTTTAGACCAGAATTAAACCAGACAAATCCAGTAACAAATGAAACAGAGAGGTAAGTCAGAAGGAATTATGGATTCTTTTATTGGGCCTCTCCCAACTGGCATGTTAATTGAAAGCTGACAACTACGAGTCAATCAAAAAACTAACCTGAAAGAAATAAACACTTTTTTACTAGAAAATTTTTCAGTTCTTATGTTTACTGTATTAATAAAAAAATATTAAAATAAATAAATAATTCTACTTCCAGATATGACAGACCTACCACAAAAGAATGGAAGATTATTACGATGTCACTCTCAGCTTTTTCTTAGCTTAGTTTCTTAGCTAGCGTATGTGCAACAAGTATAAAGAGTTTTACGGGCAGATTCCTTCTCAAATCTCAATGAGATCACTATTTCTGAAAAACTACTTTAATTAATTTCATCCTCTGTATGAAATCTACAAGGTACTACTCTTTATTAATAAACATCTTAATCATGGACTAGTACAACGATAAGAAACAAGAAGAACATTGCCACCTAGCTGTTTCAGCAGTGCCCATAGAAGATGGCATATTCAGCTTAATTCTCTCAAATATGCCAGAGAAAAATTGATCGAAATCAAATACGTAGGAAGGGCTACCTAAAAACATGGAGCAAGAGTTTCTGTCATTTTTAACTTACCAACCCTGGAAGCAGCTGGTCACAAAATAGGTGCAATGAAAGCCTTTTCAAAAAAAATTATTCAGTACAATCATGAGTCTGTGTCTGACACCATCTTTCTTTCATCAGTTCTCAGCAGAAAGTCAAGCAGACTAATATACAGATATATACATTGACATTTGTAAATTAAACAGCACTGTGAAATTCCTGCAAAATCTAGAACATCCTTAGATAAGATATCCATGTATATGTAAATAAATGAATACCTCTGTGTAAATAAGCGAATACCTCTGATGGACATATGCGTTTCTTCAAAATATATTTCCTGGCTTTTTGTTTTAAATATATTTCATAAAGGTTACATTTGAAAAGTAGTCCCTGTACAATTTACAAATGGCAACTGGCTATACACAATGCAGTACAATGACTTCCCAGAAAATTCAGGACAAAGCAAACGAGCTGAAGCCTGACATTGCAGATGCTCAGACTGGTATTTTCTGAGCAAGTAATTGTAAGAAATGCCACAGTAAGGGCATCCTGCCCCATCCCACATTCCAGTGAGAACAAAGGCAAGCATAACAGAACCGGCACATCATCTGCTCAGCAGCTGTGTATTCCCGTTCTGCAGCTCTGCAGCCGGGAGCTCATGCATTTCAAAAGCATTTGGTAGTTTCTCTGAAGCTCTTCAACCTAATACACTAAATTTAGGGAGCTGTAGCACTAAGTAAACAATCAGAAAAGGGGATAAAGTTTCTGTATAGCTGCAAGGCTTCAGACAGTGATTTGATCCCCCTTCCTAGGGAAATTTTTATCATCTTTAATCTAGAATAATGCCATTCTCTGAGGAATGGAACTAAGCTATGTCTTGTTAGGAAATGAGGTGTAACAACACAAAATGTCAAATTTTATAAAGTCTTCCATTAAAACCTGAACCTTTACCAGTTAGCTGCTACTTACTCCCTAGCACTGCAGCTCTCTGGTTGTGTCAGTCTGTGAATCTCACGTGGCAGATGGATCCTCCACGCAACCCAGCCTTGAGAAAAGCAAGCTACGGAGTTCATGGTGCACTCCTCTCCAGGCTGGGCCTCCCCTCCTCACAGTGCAGGGAAGACGGGAGCACAGCGGGGTCCCAAGTGCCTCCAGCCTCCAAAGGAAACAGTCAACTTTGTGACACTGCTGGAGCATGTTCATTTATGAGGTCTTCCCTCCCCAACGCCACCATGGCACAGCCAAGTAGGACTGCAATATGCTCATGTTTAATACCAGTATTTTCATTATAATCTAGGAGTAAATAACAATTTGACAAGGGGCGGGGGGGGAAATATTTATTTTAGTATTTTACACTTCATTAGAAACACAATGAAATAGAAGATTGACTGGGACTACATAAGTTTATTACAGGCCCAGCTAATTGCCAACTCTTCCTAAATTAGAGCACTACAGACCTCTCACTTCAACTTCTTCACTGACCTGGAACTGCAGTAGAATTCCGAGTCAGTAAGAGCATCCATGTGTCTATACTACATTCAAACATACATAGAAACTTGGCAAAACCTGACTATTACATAAAAGCAGAAGGAATAATTATGCAAGATAAAGGTCACGTTTCCACAATGAGGATGAAAACAGTCAATTCACCTGGAATTAGTAAGAATTAACTCATCTGCTGTAGATATGCCAAATAACTAGTTACATACATTAACTGATAATTATCCAGAGACACTCACAGAGATAAAAAAACAGAAGTTATATAGAAATTCATTTAAGATTCTTAGTGTATATATATTTTTACCATGTTTTCAACAAGTGGAGCAATATTACACCAAATAAAGTGAAGTAAAAATAAATAAAAAAAACCCCAAACCACCAACCAACAGTGAACTGATTTTTTTTCCTAAACAGAAAAAGGAGGTACCCACAAAAAGGCCTAGGCAGACAAAGCCAAAAGCTTTGCTTTAAGCCGCCCAAAGGATAGCACTAGTTAGTAAAAAAAGCACACACCAGTGTGTCACTGGTGTCACACTAGTGTCTTTTGAAGATGGAACATGTACAAAGAACTTGAAAACCTAAACCAGTAAATGTTAAGACACTCAGAAAAACTGATTACTTTATCACACATGCACACTGCTTAGAAGGAAAGCCGTGCTTTTTTCTCCTCGTTACTTGACTAATTAGATTTTATACCTTCATCAATGGAAAGTAGACATATTGCTATTAGTACTTAGTAGAATTAACTGCAATTGTTATTTTTTGATGATGATTCAACCTCTGCAGAGCTTAGCCTGCAATAAAGAAAGAAAATGCCCGCAGCACCACCCCACCCCCCTGCCCACATGTTAGTTAATCTTTTCCCATGAGCATTCACATTTTGTATTTAGAGGTTTGTCATTCATATTAGCCATCAGATATTCCTCCTGTGCTTATCAGACATTAAACCAGGGTAATAATTTACCCAAATAAATGAGACTTGCACGAGTGCATTAGTCCATCACTCCCAGTCCTCTCTTGTCTCTGTCCCATGATTATCAAGATTATTGAGTTAAATTTGGTTAAAATTATTCAAAGGTTTGAATCTGAAATTATTCATTCAGATGCCCAAAACTGGATGTCAGACAAATCTAATCAGTGTTCTCACTGGGAGAAAGCAGTAGAGTATTTCACACCTACCTCTTCTCTTTGGCTCCCTTGTCAAGCCCATACATTCAGACTAGCCACAAAAACTGCTGTCACACCTGGCAAGTCAGGGCCAAGACAGGTAAAGGACAAAAGAGCAAGGATACCCTGGAGACTACAGGAAGAAACTCAGACTGCTCCAGGGTATTTTCATGATGAAAAAAAGATCATAGGGAGAAGATCTGACATATCAGCCATAACAGTGGATAAAACACAGTCTTCAAGAAATCATAGAATCACAGAATCACAGAATGCTTTGGGTTGGAAGGGACCTTTAGAGATCGTCCAGCCCAACCCCTGCAGTGAGCAGGGACAGCTTTAACCAGACCAGGCTGCTCAGAGCCCTGTCCAACCTGACCTGGAATGTTTCTAGGGATAGGGCCTCCACTACCTCTCTTGGCAACCTTCATTTCTTTTGTCTTTAGAGAAAATAAATTTTAAAACCTGGTTAACCTGTATTTAGCTCTTCTGCTTCTAGACCTGAACCTACAAAAAGCTAAGCAAGAGTTACCCTTAGCACAGTACACAGCCTTTACCCTCAAAAGGAGTACCTACCCATTTCAGAAGGATACTGGAAAAAAAAATATACATAGCAAAGTTCGCATGCGCAATATATTTTCAAACAAACACACATATGCATACATATGTACATACATATACACACACGTAAAAACCCAGGTTATCATCAGCTAAAACAATGTAATGAAGTCATGGTTTAAACTTATTTCCTTCATGTTGAAGGGAATCATAGGAAAAAGATGGTCCCTAAACAAAATTTGACAGTCTACCACATAATTGCCATTGAATTACCAATTGTTCACATCTTTAAGACCGTCCATGCAGTACAGGACCCTGATTCTTAGTTTCTCTTGGCCACATGCCCTTGTTTCTTACTCTAACAACCATGTTGAGTTGAATGAGTCTAAAGGAAAGGAAAAAATTTCAGAGCCTTTAATAAAAGCAACAAAACATACTTTTGTTCTTCAGTCAGTTGCCATCAGTATCTATGTGGTATCTACTCTTCCTGATTTGAACATCAAAAATAATAGTCTATGTTCGCAGGAGCATCATGTATCACAATACAGAAAAAAATACATAGATCAGTGGCATCGTTCAAGCCTTTTTAGGATAGCGTCCAAGAGAAATAAAATAGAAATTTTCTTGTCAACATTTTTTTTTTTTTGCTGGAAACAGTGAATCTATAATAAATCCTTTACTCCAGCAGATCTGATAGTTACATACTCACAAATTAGCTTATGTGGATACTAGTTCTATAAGGTTCCTCACACTCATCTGCTGTATAGTTACTTACACCTCAGTGTATTTTATACTTGCTGTGATGGTCTTGCTCAAACACCTATTCTTCCAGGTTGTTGACTCACATTTTCAAACATTGTGAAAAGTTTGTCTAGTTTGCATAGTCCAGCTGTAGCTGACAGGTAGAAGGAAAATTCTGCATTGGATAAGAAAACAGGACTCTCTTATACTCGAGAATGGGTTTCACAGATGCATTTCAGTGATTTCATATTAAACCCAGCAAGATTTCATTAAAATTACACTCTTTCAACAAAAGCAACTACTGCTTCTTCACCAGACTTTGGCCACCTGCAGATCTAAGAGATGTCAGAGCTTCAGGCCAGAAATCATGGCTTACTTTATCCTACAAGCCACATTATGATCCATTACATGAAATGATGGAGAAAGAAAGTCCATTTTCATTACAATATGTTCTGTTTTTCATAGACACTGTGTGCAACCCTAGTTTTCCACATGGCTGCAAGCAAGAAGTCATGCAGTTGCCGAAGAAACAACTTGGCAATGTCCCCATCTGTGATACAAATGTAATGATGGTCCTACAGAAGAACACAGGCAAAAAAAAAAAGGAAAACATCCCAAGACATACTCTGTCAGAACAGAGACAAATTATTTGATGTATGTCACAAATTCTCCGAAGGCATGTGGGTTTCAAACATGCTCTCTATTGTCCACACTGTGCTCCTGATAATCACCAGCGAAGAAAAGACACCTTCTTCACTCCTGACCCCGGGTCTTGCACTCAAACCAGATCATTCATGAATTGGGTGGGTAGTTTATGATTACACAGATTTAATTTTAATGATTGAATTACAAAAGAGAAGGCTAGAATATTGGCATTGTATGGAAACGTGAACACTTCATGATTACGTTTTTCACTGAAAGGGTGAAGAAAATTGTTTCTTCAAAATTTGAGACTTCTGGAATTCATTTTCCTTTCATTCCATCTTTCTGGATAGTGCTCAAGACTTACCACTTGTCTTTCCATACAAAGTCAAATTACAAACTTCAATGCAAAAAACCTCAACGAACAAAGCAGATTTCTCAGGCTCAATGGAAGAACGAACTCAAACTCTCTATGTGGGAAGATATCTACAAAATGAAGCAATTACCAGGTCTTCACACCAATTACCAAGGGGTAATACAGGTTTCATGAGTCTCTTCTCTGCATAAACATGGGCTGGGATACTGCTTTTCAAGACAGAGTTAGAAAAAAGAAACCAAGAGACAGACTAAAACAAAAGCTGAAAACTAACACAGAGGAACCAGAGACAGAGCTTTTAGCACACAGTCCTGAAATACTGAGCATTTTATGGCAAGTAAAGCACATTTTTTGCTTTTTCTGTTAATGAGATATTCCCCCCCAAAGACAGAAGAGGAATTCACCAGAGACAAATGATCATCAGTTGCTCTGTTTATCACTTTAAGGAAAGCTGCAAATATTGACAAAGGACAAGGTATTTAAATGGTGCATGTTTTGCCAGGTGGAAGTTGGGGGATGAGGGGTGGAAAGTGAATTGGAGTTCTCTTAAAATTGTAATTTTAATACAATTAATTTGATACACAAACACTTCAAAGGCTTGAAGGCACCACATGTATACATGTCTGCATACACAGAGCCTGTCTCCTCTTAGAAAAAGAAAACTATTAAATTTAGAATTCCCAAATAATTACAGGAAAACCTAAAGAGTCCTGAGCTTGGGCAATATTTGATTTACATCTTTACAGCTTCAAAGAGCTATCTCAGCTTCCTCTGAACTAATTTCCAACTGCTGTTTTAGGGCATCCCTTGGGTTTTTTTTCCTCTAACTCTGCCTTTAAAAAGTTTTAAGCATATAAAACATGTTTAAGCACAGCTGTCACAATATTTTCCTCTCAAAAAGCAAACAATTCTAAATCTCTCTCTAAAACTGCTAGAGTATTAGTGTCTTATGCAGCACCATATTTACAACTTTTAAATAAGCTCAGTGTTAAAGACAAAATGAAATACAATATAACTTAACTCAGCCATTCAAGAATGAATTTGCATATTAAGGTATTTCACTTAACCAGAGCTCTAAGACAGAGCTGAAAGTGTACCTAAGGGACAGTCACAATACTACTGCCAGATCTGCAGTCCTTCTCAAAAGTTCTACACAAATGGTAAGAAACAGCACTGGGATTTCATTTAGCCATTTATGGATATTTTCTTCGTACTGTGGGATTATGATAGTTATGGAATAGGGTTTGTTGGGTTTGGGTTTTTCAAAAAGTATTGTTCCACCATGTTTTTTCATCAGCTTTGACATAGAATAGTTAAATGCAGATAGCTGTTAAAAAAAAAAATCATAGAAACGTAGAACGGTTTGGGTTGGAAGGGACCTTTAAAGGACATCTAGTCCAACCCCCCTGCAAGAGGCAGGGACATCTTCAACCAGATTAGGTAGCTCAGAACCCTGTCCAACCTGACGCGTCCATACGGGCACACTACTGGTGTGCGTGTGCAGGTATGTTTGTGAATGAGCATGCATGTGTATTTATTCATGCATAAGAACTCTCTCCATATGGGTAATCAAAGCAAAAACTTCTGAAAATAGGTATAGAACAAAAGCATCTGCTTGCAATATCTAAGGAAGACACATTTTGGAGAATTTGCTTTTCATCAGACCCAAGTACCCAAATACTTTCCCTGTAATTCAAACTATAATTGTCATTGAAATCTACTACAGCTATAGTAGTAGTAGACTAAGTAGTAAGTAAAAATCTTAGCAGCCATACATCTAACATATGTGCATAAAGAAAATAGGGATCACTGTATGAATCCTAATACTTCCATCCATGAAACACTGCATAAAACTCCTCTTAATTTTTTACAGTGTAGGTGGGAAAAAAAAAAAACGTTGGGAGAAAAAGGGAGGCTCACTAGAAAGTTAATCTTGCCTTTAACTGAATTTATGAAACCAAAAAGGAAACAAACACCAAGTGTAAAAGAAGTACTAGTAATCTTCTTGTAGAAAAAGGGTATTATTGCTTACAGAAAATGGAAAGGAATATGAGCTGAGAGATGCTTATAAGCAAACAGCAGAAGGCTAATGAGAACATGGGCCACTGTCACTTGCATAATATAAAATTAAAAGTTGATAAAGGCTAAGAATACCTTCTACAGTTCTGTAGCACTTTTGCTAATTAGAAGTCAGCCAGTGTCTCCCCCCAAAGTCTGCCAGAAAACAGAACCAAATACTTACCTCTTTAGTAATGTTTTAACAAATTTAGGAATTTCAGCACAGAACATGACAAATGCTTTGCATTTGTGTTCATACATTTCAGTTCTAACATGCAAGTGGTAACACAAGTTTAATAAGTAAATTCCCTCTCCTCTTTTAAACCACATTCAGCCTCATGTAAATGAATCCTTTCTCCACTTTAGGAAAAAGTAATACTACATTTAAGCTGTACATAAAACTTTATTTTCTTTTCAGCTTAAAAGAAGTCTGTTATGTTACATTCTTTTTCCACTAAAATCAGGAAACAGGAATGAAAGCCCATATGAAGAACACTGTTTTGCTAAAATTTAAGCCTTTAGAGTTGTAAAGAGAGGTTCAGAATGAACTAAGGACTAGATTATCTCTACAGAAAGAATCAGAAAAATTAATTTTGGGTGAGGGAACAGGAAAAGTAAAAACTCTTTCCTTCCATGTCACCCAAGTATCTATTCCCTAATTGCTGTAATTTATGCAGCAAAGACAGTAGGGGAACAGAAAGTCATAGGACACAGATATACCTTGTGGGAAAATGATAATTTCTAAATCCTCAGTTATGTGGTATGGAGAAGCGTATGCACTCTCTTATGAAATACCTTGTCCAAGGCAGTTGTCTTCTGTCCTGCCAGGCTAGCCAGGACAACTGCAGCTCCCTTGTTCTCTGCCTCCTAGCCTTGACAAACCTTGACTTTGTTTCCTAAATATGAAGTTGCTCTCTGCTTACAAGCTCAAGTCCAAGAGCTGACTTTCAAAGCAATGAGTATACTAGCTTCTCTGGAGTCTGCAGAAAGAGTTAAAGATGTCACTAAAAAACTGTCACTGTAGATTGAATGAAGAAATTGATGTCAGACTTCTGATGATCTGTGTTAGTCCTAAGTATCTTTTCTGCTAGTTTGCCTATGTCTCAGTTTAGAAGGATACCTGGCAAATACCTTGTGTAACATTTCAGAGAGTTACAGAACCCAAAAGTAATCTCTAGATTTCTTTTAATGTTAACTGATTTACAGCTAATGGTTCTTAGTGATACTATAACTCAATAAACCATAAAATACACTATTAGAAATCAGGCATCCAATATACTTCGGCATTAGTTATTCTTACACACTGTACCTAGTAACCACCAAACCATGCCGTTCAACACTCAACACAAAAGTTTGCCCAAATTAAAAGGCAAAGCATAAAGCAAGTAAAAGTTCATTTTTATGGTGGAGCTTAGAGCACAAGCAATACATAAAAATAACACCAAGATGATTCAAAAAGAGAGTACACATTACATTTATCATTGTTGGGTGGTACATTTATTTTAAAGTGGAATATTATGACAACTGAAAATAAAGTCTCTATCCATTTCCAAATGATGCTGAAAAATCACTTCAGCTGTTATGTTGTTATAAAAGCAACATATCAATCATTTCACAGTAATACTGCACTCAATTCAGTACCAATGCCATCTATATTACTCCTGTTAAGTATATCAAAGCACACACAGTTTCACTTTATGATCACTAATTTACACTACTTAATAGCAGTATATTCAGTGCCTATGGATATGCTGGTTGAAAGAAGTTTTACAGAACTCCCTAGTCTTCCACTAGGAAACCTTTCTATTTAATAGGAAGGTTAGCACGTGACCAAAAAGATATCAGTTATATTTGAAGCCTTTCCTAGACTTCTCTGAAATTCTTAAACAAGGCATTTAAAACCTGTTTATTTTAAAGGCACATAGGTGCCTAACTCCCATTAACCTCTTGGTGCCTTAGCCCTTTCATAAGTAACTTGCACATAACAACGTGACTGGCATTCAAATTCTGAGCACTCCAACAACTCATTAGCATTTATAAAGAACATTGAGCTTATCAAAGAAAAGTTGCCCCGGATGGAAACGCAAAATATTAGTGTTAATAAAGCAATACAGCTCTCTAATAAGTATCAATGAAAAAGGAACCCCATCTACAAGATTTGCAAATACTAACAAAAGAGCGCCAGAAGAGACAAGTCACAGATAATGGAGTATTTCTTGCAAACGGTAGGCAGAGGTAGCTGGGCAAATATCAGAACTGCAAATCCCAGCAATGCATAAACTAAAGCAATTAACAATTCATCCTTTTAAGATTAACTACCTGAAAAAAAAATCATAAACAGTCAAAATAACATGTAAGGAAACAGCAGCAAATTCTGGTGATGGCACAGGTAGGCAACCAGCACATCCTGCTGGATACTTCCTCTGCTGAAGAAGTAGTAGTAACATAAGCTTATGTTTTGGCACAGAAAGTATTTTCTGCACAGCGTGCAAGATATCAAGTGCTGAAGGAAAATAATGGGAGTTGTGTCAGCAGCCCTCAAAACACAAAGCAGACGTTCTCTTGCATATTTCTAAAAATAGTTAATTCAATGCCTTTTTTTTTTTTTAACTTACACAGATATGAGAACTGTGAGTTGCACCATGTTGCACATTGCATAATAAACAAATGTGGTACTAAGGTCTGCAAAAATTAACGGCTATTTGCTTAGTATACCTGCCAGACGAGTTACTATTCTGTGGCTGAAGGCTACAAATACTTATTTTTTCTCTTATCCAAACCTGAAAAATATATCGACGTTCTTATACATAAGAATAAAAGGCTGAAAGTCCATTGCCTCAAGAACTATGCAGATAAGAGTTACCTTCAAAATCCATTCAGAAAAGGGGCTTTAAATCCCAGTCACCTTATCATTACAAATTATGGCTTCAGTTCCATTAGGCAACTTGAAGGAAAGGTGAAATTGTTGTGCAGCAACCAAACTCCAAGTCTTTCTTTTAATTATTTTTAATATTCAGAACCACTCGTTGCTAAGTTCCTTTCATTCATTCTACAAACAGCTTAGAACCCTTTACTATGGAAACAATTTTTATCTGACATCCTTTGAAATTCTTTTGTCTATATGACTACAAAGGAGGAATGAACTGATTTTAATTAATATTTCAGTGAGATAAAATTCCAGGCAAGTCTACAGTATCCAGAATTCAGACTGACGATTGTCAATACCATTCATTAAAAAGCACTCAGCTCTAGGAGAATTATATTCTTTAGCTAATGATATCGATCCTTAGATTTATCATTTAAATAAATGCTCACTTATTTAGAGGTACATTCTCCAAATACATGTATTTGTACTCTATAAATATATGTTTGTTCAGATCAGAGGTGTATCAACAACAGGACTTGTATACTAAACTGAGCCCTCCTGGGTCTGCTACCTTCTCTACCATCAGCTGAAAAGCATCTAAGTCAAAACAACATTTCTTGTTTATGAGTTTCTGTCACCGCTGTTAGATAACTGCAGTCCAGAAGCACTACACTGAACTAGATCACCTATTTTTTTTGATCCGCTATGGAAAGTCCTACATCTGACCCTGGTACTACCCCTTACTCACGTAAAACTGGAACTGCCTGTAGCAAAGAACTTCATCTAATAGTTCAACGCTGTTCAGGAAATGTCAGGAGAAAGAATTAAAAGTGCTATCTTTAGTCTTTTAGTCATAACTAAAAAAAATTCAGAACTGGATGCCTACTTGGCAATGCAGATCTCCGGCTCTAAAAACGATTCCCCCTCTACCCACAATCTCCTTGGAAATGTTGACAGTTTGCCCCAAGAGCTTAAAACTTCTACAGAGCATTTATGTTTCTTTTGCTCTGTTTATAAGCAAAGTTTCCATGTAATAGAAAAATTCAGGACTGAGAATAGCTTTAAATAAGCTTTACTGCTTTGAAAATCTAGGATAAAAACCGAAGCAGCGCACAGTTGCCTACATACGAACGTGCAACAGGCACTCGATGACGGTTTACAGCCCAGCAACCTCAGAATCTGTTCCTGTTCTGCTAGAAAAATCTGCCTGATGACTCTCTATTTAGACCTATTTTATGCTGCCAATGCTAGCTATCCACTTAAGAGGGCCTAAGGGATCTTCCCAAACAGCACTGATTGGTATGTGAGGGGCGGGAGGAACTGGAGAGGAGAGGAGAAACAGGCACCCAAGAAGGAAGAACAGCCCTGCATGCTGGAGAGAGGGCAACGCGCCTTCAGAGGCGTGTGGAACACCTCTCTCAGACTTCTGAGATGAAGTAGCAGAGGCAGATAAAACAGTGCTGTTTTATTTCCCCCATTAACTACGGTTACCAGAAGGGTAAAAGTGAATTGGGATGTACTCTGGGAACGCTTAGAAATTGGACACAATAAATTGCACTTCAGGGAGTATCATCTACATATTCCCCAAAACAGATGAGTTATTTCAGCAAGCAGGAAACAACAAATCTTTATTTCTACTAATTCTGTTATCATTGTCCCTCAGGCCTATACAGCTCATCTGCTGTGCAACTTTAGCTGTATGCTTCCCCAGAAACATAATCTTTCTGAAACAGTGTCCTTTTCTGCCCTTCTTTAATACACAAATCTCATCCAGTGTAAGAAAAAGCATAAAAACATTTAAAAGGGCTAAAATAGTAATTCCTTTAAATGGTCATAGACTTTTTAATAAGTACTATTTAACAGAGCTCTATTGGAATCACTATGGTAGAGCCAGTTCTGTTTTCCAATCAGCAATGAACCACGCACCTTTACTCAAGTGTAACAGGATGTTCAGCTCCCAGGATAATGATTTGGAGAAGAGCTCCTGTTTTATTCTGCAGACAAAGTAGACACCATACTTAAGTTTTTATCCCTAGGAGCTGAAACCATAACAGAAGACAAGTTTTGTTAACAGTTTAAGGAAATAACCTTTTAAAAGTTTCCATACTATACAATTATGTCCTAAAGCAATTCTGATACAAGTTTCCTGTGATCATAATCATCTTCACGGTACATACAGTCATCTTCTCATCTATTAGCAGTCTTGTAATCCCACAGCCCTTTTGTGCTGGAACACTAAATCAGCTTTGGAGGGGAATTTTGCACAAATGCAAACAAACAACTTCTGTTAATAGGCACAATGCTATTGAAGTCTGCTAGTGCCTGCAGACTGCAGGCATCAAGAACACATTTCTGACCCCCAGGCAAGGCATCAGAGAAGAATCGAGAGAACAACTTTGAGGTTTATTTCTTAATTACAACGAGCTGTCTGCACATTCAGGGCATGATAGCCTTGAATTGATCTCACTCATCCTCAGGAATCCCATAGGAAATGAGTATTTAAGTTGTTTCTGGGTATCCGTTTATAGTAGATAAACAGATTTACTGGAGTGTGGCTCCATTTGAAAAAATCCCTCATCTCCACTTCTAATTTATTTCAAACTTTGTCACTCATAAGATTCCCATTAATACATTTTTTTTCTGAGGACTACCATCATTTAGTTATGAACTCATGTTCCAAATAATAATGCAGAAAGTTGGTAACAGATTTGCTGTCCTCCTTCAGCTCTTTCATGCTCTTCACATGAAATCTGTGGAGCAGGTCACAGTTCATTCAAAACAAACAAAAACTCTGCACACACCAAAACACAGGTTCCCCCTAGAAATCAGAGCAATCTCAGTGGTCAAGGTTAGGATGGATAAGGTGTCCAACATACCTTTATAGTTTTCACTCTAACAGGACACAACAGACTCAGGAAGTCTCAAGCTTTGTTCCACAGAAGACAAGGTGAACCACAGAGCTCAGAGGTGAGCCATCAGTGCCCTTTCTTTTCAGCCCAAGGAGATTGCCTTCCTTTCTGGTGGAAAACTGGAAATACTTTCCTAACTCCCAGATCTGAAGTTATTAGGAGGTTTTTTTTTAACAAAATACCTGCACGCACATATGTACATGTATGCTAATGATGTTCCAGTGAACAAAAGCAAAAAACAAACCCCCTACTTTCCCTTTTGTCCTCAAGTTTCCCAGCATTTCTCAGAAGAAAAAGTTTTTAAAAATACAAGAATTAGTGACACCTAAATGCAAGTGGAAAATCCAAGACAAACTGAAACCATCTAAAGAGAACAAAAGACAAGCAACTTCAAGCTGAAGCAATTCACAGTTGATTTATCAATGGATATCACAATTCAATGTTAGTTCTAGAAAAGTTGTCAAGTTTAGATTTTTGCTGACCCTGTTGCCATGAATCTTCCTGTGAGATTTCACATAAACAGAAAAAATACAAAAAGTTAATTATAGAGGACCACGCTGTAATCTAACACAAGCTCAGAGCTAGTAGAAGAGCATGTACATGTCACTACAAATATTTAAACAAGAAGTTCAGTGTTTGATTACATCAGGCAAGGCAAATTTGGAATTGTTCAGATCTGCCAAAAGCACTTTTCCATCAAGTGACATCAGGAAACAGACAGCATCTATCTGCCTGCTGCAGCCTATCTGGACACGGCAGGAAAACCCCCCGCCTTTTCTACTGCTCCAGTCACGCAGCTACGCTCTCCTGCTCCACCTCACCTCTCCTCTTCCTTCTGCACCGTTTTCAAATCACCTTGAGCATATTCAGTTTTGCACACACCTACAAATGCAGATGGTTTCCTTCCTTTCCAATTTATTTCTCACCTTCCCTTTCTCTTCCCTAAATGATGCACAACCTGAAGTCTTGAACCCTCAGCTTTTCTCTGGTATCATACTATCACATTAAAAGAAATAGGTAGTGGTACTGCAGACAGACCCCAAACTAACACTCTTCTAAGAGCATTTTCTCTTTGATTGCATTCCATGATTTTCACTCCTTCAGTCTCATCTGTTATTACCCTTGTTTTTTAGAACTAGTTTACAAACTCTTAGGAGAGAGGGCCACAGTTCATTTTTCATACTGTATTATAACATGCAAGAGAGGAGTGCTACTTGGTTGAGGTTTTTCCTTTTGATGATGCAGCCAGTATTGGTTAATTTTTAGAGGTAGATAATGTGTCCTAAGCATTCAGCCTTGATTTTAAACTGCTCTAGAAAGGTATCGCCTTCATTTTCACATGTGGAAAAGTACAGACATAGAATACAATTTAAAAAAAAAAAAACTAGACAATTTAATATTCAGTTTTATTTGGAAAGAAAGACAACTACTAAGGGTACCCTGGTACCATAACCATGCCCTTTCGTACAAAAGATTGGGCTCCAATAGCTTTCTTTAGGAGTACAAGCCAGATCCTTAATATTCTTTTAATGCAATATTTTTAACTGATATTGTGCTTATGCTTGCAGAATGTTTTGATGCATTTACATTGCATTTGTGATTTAATCTACAGCTCTACATTTATCCCTTAGGTGTGCGGTAATCCCCACTGTTAAAAAGGCAAAGCAAAACAAAAAAGCTGAACACACACTATTTAAGCAATCTATTTCAAACAGACGTCAGAGACATATTTTATTATTTCTAAATCGGGCCATTGATCAGCAAGATGATGAGCAAAGAAAAAGATCTGCTAACCTAAAATGCGTGACTCTTATTTACACTGCATTTCCAATCAATAAGGTAAAAACATTACTAAAATATGAAGAGTCATAGTTTTGATTTACTGCTGCTTCTCATGTTCTGGTGTGAAGTCCACCATCATATTGTACTAGAATTGGCCTCAAGCTGCGTCAGGGGAGGTTTAGATTGGATATTAGGAAAAGTTTCTTCATGTAAAGAGTAGTCAAGCATTGGAACAGGCTGCCCAGAGAGGTGGTGGAGTCACCATCCCTGGAAGTGTTCAAAAAACAGGTAGACGTGGCACTTGGGGACATGGTTTAGTAGGCATGGTGGTGTTGGGTTGATGGTTGGACTGATGACCTTAGAGGTCCTTTCCAACCTTAATGATTCCTAGTTTTTACTTTCATTAAAAAACAATCCAGCCACCAAGCCAGGAAACACGAAATTGTGACTCTACCCTTAACTGGTTTAGTGGTGGACTTGGTAGCGTTAGGTTAATGGTTGGATTGGATGATCTTAAAGGTCTTTTCCAACCTAAGCGATTCTATGATTCTATACTTCATAACACTATCATTTTGTCACTGGAACATGTTAATGCCACATTAGTTATGCAGAAATGGTTCAAAATTTTTAAGCTCTAATAAAGGTGCTAGACATCTCTGGCTGACCGACACAGCTGTATTCTTGGTCATTATCCTCACATATTAGCTCATACTGTAACTACCTTGCACATTGACAGCAGTTGCTATGATAAAATAGAAGCTTGCAAACACTTGCTTACAGCTTTTGTTTGTTTGTTTTTTAAGAATAGGTCCAAGCTAGAAAGATTTAATGGCCTTTACTTATCTACAAACAAAAGCATGTGTGGAGGAGGAGCAGGCAATACACATTTCTCTTGTATCATTCCTGTATTTGACCTTGAGTAATTTCCTTTAAACATGAGAACTTAACTTGTCTCCATCTGATAACAGAGACAGTACATTTAGCATCCAACATGATGATGTTTACTGAAATGTCAACAGTTACTCATTAAGAATGGGACTGGAATGACTAACACTTCAAGGGCCCTATTTGTATTGGCTTGATGATTTATGGCACAGTAGTAATAAGGAATGATAGAACACAGTACAATCACATGTCTGTGAAAAGCTCTGGACACTGAAAACTTAAGACAATTTTTTAAATCACAAACATAGGCATCTACGTTCTAGTATTCATCTCCTGAGAATTATGACATAAAATCACTTTTATTTAATTTCTTGGACCTGGATTATTTTTATTAATTAAACCATATGGTCTTAAGTTTAGTGTAACAGCATGTGCATATATACACAAGACAACTACCAGTATCACTCAATTTCCATACATCTGGCTTTTCTAGACACAGTTGTTAAGTCTGAAAGCACAAAGGGTTACGTGGCTAATATGTAATGGGTCTCCAGAAGCTGCTCCATTCAATACCAAATCGGTCGAACTCAAGAAATCCAACAGGTAAATAAGTTCCACATTCAGAACAGAGAATACGTAAGTCTTCTACATCTCAGTTCTCCAAAATAAATCCCATCCTCATTCCCAGCTGATGAATCTAACTACCACATTCATTTCTGACTTTCCTTTGGTTCAAGGGAAAACAGAAACAAATTCAAGTTCAATATAGAAGCTTTAAGATCAAGCCACATAACAGACACAGCTTTAGTGCTATCGATAAGTGAACTCTTTCTGGCAGGATGGAGGAAAATAGTTTCCTCTTTGTCAGTCTAACTGGAACTTTAACAGAGAAACTTTGAAAATACCAGTTATGTACTGACACACAATCACAATCCAGCTAGACTGGAAAGAACAGCACTCAACCAACGTGCCCATTCTGTGGGAAAGGGCAGGCATATTCAAACATCCTTGGCTCAAGAAAATAAGGAAAAGGAGTATCAAAACTTACTCCATGTAAGTAAATAAAGACTACTCAGCAACAGGAAGATGAGAAATGTCTTGTCTCCTTGCATGCGAGAATGCTCTTCACAAAGTCATCTGTCTTTTTTTCCCTTAGGGACTTTTTATGGAGATTAATTTCTATGCTTCATTTCATTATTATTCAAGAAAGTGCTTTAGATTTTCTGTTCAATTCTAACAACAACAGTTAAGTTATAAACAGCATTTTTAGGATGCATTTTCCCCAACATTTTAGGACTCATTTCAGCTTTTAAAACACCTTGAAATTACTCTCAACGTAGAAGTTACAAATAAAGGAGTTAGCATTTTCATCCTCTGGATGGTATTTTTTCCTGACATTCAATTAACCCTGTATCACCGATACTAATATTTCAATTTCCACTAAAATTACATTTCTGGTGCTTTTTTTGTTGCTCAAACAGGTTTTTAAATTTATTAAAGGTACATTAAGGCAAAACCAATGGCATTTATTATAGTGAATTAACAGAACAGGTAACACCTACAAGCTATTCAAAAAAGCAGAGAAGCATCTAAATTACATCTCCTGTCAAGAATAAATACTAGTGACATTACTGTGTTACATAATGCTAACTACAGCTATAATTTATACACAAAGATTTCCACATTATATTATACCAAATTTTAAGATGGATGAGAGCTTTCAAGCAAATACCTTTAAGCAAACAGAAACCACTTAAACATCAACAAATAAAAAAGATACAGCTTTTCTAAAGTTAGGTGGCGATGGCAGACATTAGCTTCATCCACACGAACTGATTTTTAAGCCTACCAGTAAAGATTTTTTTTCAAGGAATTAATATTTATGTAGTTTCAATCATAGGCAAAGACGAATGAGGATTGAAATCTGTTAATTTAAGCATACTCTCCTCACCATGAAATGCAATAGGAGATTCTCAAGAACGGACTTATCCAAAGTGCCAGGATAAGAAAATAACCAGTATCTCCTTTTTATTTAAGCAACATCAAAATCTTTCTTTCCTTCCAGTGAAGTACCATTTAACCTAATTTCTCTCCTATTTCATTCATGGAGACCAACTTACACTTTACACGTTTATGTGTCTGTCTTAGCTAATTATTTGACTCACGGAAAGCAGGACAATAGTAAGATGCGACACGTTGGACATTCATTTTGAAGAAGGCAGACACCACTGACGAGTCCATCATAGTTACTAAAACACGCTACAACTGAACAAGGGAATAATTCCATGCATATGTAAAAGCTCAACCAAATATTACTAGGCTGTACCCTTGGCCAGGAAACAATAAAAAGTAAGTTAGTAAGTTAGTATGTTGGTAAGTTGGGGGGGAGCAAGTCTACCTCTAACTGATTTTAATCATCTTTGAATAAGCCACTTACCAGTGCTTCAGCAAGATGCTCAACTTTTCAGAATAAGTATCAGAATAAGTAAAAGGAAGATGGAGCTCTTGGTGAGCATCACTGAAAAACGGTGAAGATGTAAAAGCAGTCGACAACATAGTGCTGGTCTGGAAGAATTATCAGAAAGGTTGATACGCTGGTAGCTGGTTGATCAGCCTGTCACCACAGATTCAAAGATTTGTATACTACCTAGACTGAAGCTAGCATCAGAGCCTTTTGTTCTCTAGAGGGATCTCCATTTAGTCATGCCAATTACAAACTAACATCATATTCACATAAACGTAGCGCTGGTAATGAACGACAGACTGGATAACCTGCTACAACTTTTCCATATCAATATGCTGTAAGACTAAATCAACCTCTGTAACAGAACAACAGCATCCCTTTAATACGTGTCCACCTAGGTTTCCACACAACTTTACATAATAAAATCAAAAATTTTTTTAAACATGGCATTTTATTTCTGAACCAAAGCCTCACAAGTCTTAGCTCCAACATGATTTCCCCAAGCACAGTAAACATTCTAATTTGTCAAATTTTTTTAATTTACTCATTACAGAGGACCGCAGTCAAACACTGAAATCAACAACAATGGATTAAATTCCCCTTACTATTTTTACACTGTGATATTTACTGGTAACTTCTGCATGGGTTTTACATACGCAAGTTGTAATAAAAAGAGAACCTCCTTAGGAGAGGAACACAAAAATCTCGGAAAATTTGAAGTTTGTACACTGGGATTATAATTGAACTTCAAAGGCGAGCAAATCAAAGGTACCAAAGCAAACACTGCATCTCCTTTTCTTAACCTGCATAAAAGCTGCAAAAGTATTACAGTACTTCATGCATTTATCACTTTAAAACGGTAAAGAAGCTAAACAGAGCCGTGACTACTGTATGTAAAATTGCTTACACCAGTCTTTGCTAAACTACAGTCTGACTATCATATTTTCACTAATTTCAAAGGCAGAAAATCCTGTAACTCAAATCGGTGGGATCAGGACTAGGCCTTTAGAGAGAAAGCAAAACTATATTAAAGTCTGTTTGGTCTCATGAAGACAAGCTGGTTTCACTTGTTCATTATTTCAAGGACAATATTTCCAAATAAAAAAGTAGACTTAAAAAAATGAAACAAAACTCGCTCTCAATGATTCAGCTGCACAGCAAAAATAACTGGTATCACATACAGAAGAACTGTTTTGTTTTTGTTTTTTTTTTTTTTTTTTTTTTTTACTATAACGATCAACAATTTCACAGCAATAACTAAGTCATTTTAAAATATTCTTAGGATTATAATATATCCACTTCCTAAGTCTTCTATGATTGGCTTCAGTTAGTTTGGTCCCGAAAAGCTTAGAAACGTTTACTTGAAGATAATTGTTGCGATGCTGATTTACAAGCTATAGCTTGCTGCAGTTCCATTAGATTACCACACATGGGTTACCACACATTAGATGTGGTAACAGCTCGTGTACATACATATAAAGGCAGTAAATACATTTTGTACTAAGAATAAGATACATATATTAATACCTAGGAGATTAATTTTAAAGCTGTATTGTGTGCTATCACAAAATAGGGCTGGAGGTCTGAGCTGGGCAATCTTTTAGCTGAATAGTTTCACCACTAAATAATTCTGTTTGGCACTGATAAAAAACATCTGTACATTTTGACAGAATTTGGCAATTTGTTTCATTCTTTGTTCATGTCAAAACAATGTCTCTTCTTTAGAAACTGGCTAAGAGTAATTTAAAAAATGCTTTAGAATTTTTCATTTTACATCACCCAATGTAGTGTTTCTCAGTCCTGCCTTCTTCTTAATTTGCTCGTGAAATAAACTTCAAGTAATTCCTGGTTTTGGTTCTATTCCCAATTCTAAAATAAAGAGATGGCATTGGACACAGGATGTCGAATCCACCTGTCTCTCTCCATAATGTCTTTACGACATCAGTGACAAAACATACCAAACAAAAACAAAAAGGAAAAAACGGGACATCTTTCCCTAGTTTCACCATATGGACTAACCAGTTATTTCTCTTATCTGGAGTTAAGTGTGTAAGTCTTACTTCATTTCTACCACTTATTTTTATTAAAAAAAAAAAAAGTCCATAAAACAAAACAAAACAAAAAAAACCCTGAAGCTTCCATGCTTACCATAGAAACAAGCAAACTGCCAAGCAAAAAGCCCAGTGTAACTCAACTGCTAATAGCACTGACCTTGTTGATATATTATCTAAATGAAGTCTCAAAATAGCAGTACAGTAATTTATGGTAATCTCTCATGTACATTACAGGTTTGCATTTGGGAATGGTAACATCAACATATAAAAACATTCCTCATGGTCTGTAGTTGCTACTCTAGAAAGCTTAGTATGAATTGCTCAGCGCAGTTCAATACAGCTCATATATGCTTTGTGATTCCAAAATTCAATTTTGTAACTCGTAATCAACTACAAAAATATTATGAACAGAATATGAGCAACATTAAAATGCAATTTCTTCTTACCATTGACTACTTATCAACTGACAACTTAGTGTGTTGAAATTAAAACAATTGGTATGTTTTATGGTGATTGCTAAAGCTGCTGACCATAAGTAAAATTATTGTGCTTTATAGACTTAAAAGTCTCTTAATCTAAGCAGCCAATTTAACCTAACATTTCTAAAGACAACGTAACTTTAAATAAAGTGCGTTAATGAAACACTAAAAGGTTGCGCAATTAAATCATAGTTGAATATGTTCACGTTAACTCTTCCCCCTCCACTGTGTCTGCAGAGATAAGAATCTGCTTTAGTTACACAATAAAATTGCACAGCATGTCATAGAAATGATGGCTATCCATCTACATTTACAAGAGTTCAGATGAAAGACATCTTATCCCTTCCCTCTCATTCCCTGCTCAAACAGTTAATTAGGCAATCAAGTCAGGATCAAATCCTCTGCTGAACCACTTGATATGACTTCACTGATGAAGTTAGTGGCGTATTTCCATGTAGGTGGAAATACGGCATATAGTGGCGTACGCCGCATCGGTGGAAATACACCTACCTACACCTACGAGAAACGGCCCGTTTCCTCTCAATTAAAGCTTTATTTAATAAGCATCACCAAAACATTAATTCTCAAAACAGTACTGCAAGGTTCAAACAACAGACAGTGGTAAAGTTCCCACACGCATCTTTACATGCTGCATCTTCTGATTTTTTGATAACCAAAATAGTTGCTTACTACTAAGACTTACTGTTGTACTCTTTAAAGACATTTACTCCATGGCAACTCTGATTTATTGACACGTATGGAATTTATGGAAATCCACAGCACAGCTAAGGGGTTTATAAACCTCCAAACGTTACAATGCTATTATTACATTGTAACAGAGGTTGGCTCTCATGTTCTAGCAAACATGCATGAAAATGCACCGCACAGATAAGGAACACCACCGTTTGTGGGCACCAAATCATTTGCACAAATGCAAGAGGCATCTTTCACAACAATACACAGAATAAGTTTTCCAGGTACGCTGTATCCAAGACAGTTCCCGTGTATTAACCTAAAAACTTCAACGACCAAAATTCTATTTTGTACAAAAAAAAGTGGACATCTTTGCTGATAAAAGCAGCTAGCCTACATGCTGTAAAATCCATCTTGTCCTCGGCTAGGAAAGATCCAGGTGCAAACTCTGACTATAGGGTTTTTCTTTTGTAACTAACTGCCTACCTATATTACAAGGAGAAGAAGAAAGAAGTAATAACAATACCAGTCACTACGCCTACAACCAGATCTTTGTCACTTAAAAGCAGTTAATAATACAAACTTAAACAACAAAAATATATTAAGATATGCATTTAAATGCTCTTTTACTAGTTGAGGGCACAGTGTGGGCTCTACAACAAAGAGAATGATTTGTATTTCATAGGGGTGGCATAGAATTTGCTTGCAGAAGCCAAAGTGCTAATAAAAATCAGAGGAAAAGGGAAATAAAGACTAAAGCTCGCAAAGCCATAGAGATCTCAATTCAATGCTGACCTGATGTTAGAGAACCTGGTATGTGGCACTTCCACAGTAAAAGATGCAATAAGGGTGGTATTTCCTTCCCATATTCAGATCTGGATAAAAGCAAGAAGGAAAGAGATGGTGGAGAAAGGCTTACCTCTGGGACAGACTGTAAGGGGAGGCTGCTGATGGGTAAGATCAAAGTTGTGAAAAAGCAGCTGAAAGCAGAACTGCGTGGATTTCAATTCACTGGACTTCACGAAACAGAAGGGCTCAATATGATGATACAGAGCTCTTCAGAAAAGCAGACAAAATTTCAGATGAATTGGGAGCTCTGAGGAAAGAGCTGGGGAAGAAACTGAGGGAAACGAAAAGAAATTAAAGCAGGTGCATCCATAACCTGGATGTATAGAAGGTGAGGACTGTTTAGTTGTTATGGTTTATAAAGCACATCAGGTGGTTTTGAGACCTGTAAGCATAGTTCTCAGATGCTGTGAACAGGAAGGGCTAAGAGCTGTGCAAAAGTGGGAGTAAGAGGAATCTGAAAAGAAACAGGAAAAACTGGTGAATCGGGCAGAGAATGAAGTCAGAAGAACAAAGCAGGAGTTCGGAGCGAGAAATGATTTGGTGATATAGAGGCACCGTAAGTGCCTGCCTACAGGAAAGCAGTATGGTCTCCAGAGGTGGGAAAGGCTCTACGGTCAGTGCTACACGTGTGGAAGACACAATTTGAACAAGGAAACTTGTATACGAGGAGTAATAAATATTCCTGCTGAGGAACAGGCAGGAAGGCTTTTATCCAGACCATGAGGAAGCCACAAGAAGCAATGCTGCTTCTGCATTCATTTCTCTCCCAGTGACACCTCCCTGGTCCGGTCATTGGCTAGTGTCTTGTGTAAGAAATGAACTCAGAAACAAAACGGGATGCCCAGCTAAATCAGAAAAGTCCTATCACACATCAGAGTAGCTGAAAAAGAAAGCGTCTTCTGGAACAAAAATGTGTTATGAGAAAAGTAGTTTACTTGGTTGCTTTTAAAAAAAGGTATCCGTGTTGTTTCAGATAAGCAATAACAACCTCCATGAATCTTGCTTACTCCACAAATATGGAGCAAGAAAGTCTCACTCCCCCAACTAGTACGTGAAAGCCCCATCAATACTCCCCACTCCGCTGTTGGCTGCTACCACCTTTCGGAACCAGTTTCCATAGGATCAGAGCACTGGCAAGAGGAAACACTGGCAAGAGGAAACACAGGAAACATTCAGGAAAACAGTCAACCATCTCCCAGGTCTGGATTCTCTATCAAGCCCAACAGCCCACCACCCATTACCACGGAAATGAGTGGAACTTGCAAGTTCCACTTCTTGACGTTCTTCTATTAGATAAACAAAAGCTTCAGTTTACAATAATTAACACCCTGATTTATCAGAAGAAAAACTAAAGTAATGATATTATTTAATTGCAGTACCCTTAAAAGGAGCAGTCAAGTTATTGATACGCTACTCAAAGCAAAGTCAATGCAGTCACATTCATATATGCCATCTAAGGATCTTTACCCCTAAATTACTCTGTTCTCACTACGCTTCTGTAGTTAATATGATGTAACACAAAATTCTTTGGTAGATGAGGCAAATACACTACACGCACACACACTGCAGCCAGTATTTCATTAATGACCACTTAAGTCCCAAGAGACCTCTCTTTCAGTAGCTGTTTCTTTAGAAGTCGCATTGCTACAAAACACGCTCCTCTGCAACCCCAACATCATGTAGCAGTCTACAAACATTCATATGAACAAAATTATGCATAAACCAATTATCCCTTAGAGTAGAAAATGATGCAAGAGCAACTGCATGAAAATGTCATCCAAAACAGCGTTCCACATCTACATACAGACCTGAAACAGAGTTACAGAAGGGACTATTTGCTTACAACCCTTTTCAGACCTAAACCCCAATATTTCAATAATGGAAATTTTAATTCCTTAACGTATGTAAAAATGTTGTCAGTTATTTAAGATTGAAGTCCATATAGACAGAAAGAGACGTACAGGTAAGACACACACACATGCTGTATAAAAGCAGAACTTTATACCTAAAACCCTAAATGTCTTGTTTGTTTTTTTTTTTTTAAAAAAAAAAAAAAAGTTTATGGACTCCCCATAACCCTTAGCAAACATCTGTCTGCATTCAGGAAAACAAACAAACCAAAACACCAAAAATGCCAACAGCCTACAGGCAAACCAGAAAAAATACATCTATAATTTGGAACAAGCAGTACTGTCTACTTAAAAGAGGCTCTGAACTGGAAGAGTGCAGTAATTGCTCATTAAGGCTACAGAAAATAAGCACTGCTGACTGAAGGCTTCCAAAGCAACAAGCCTGTGCTAAGCCCAATTCAATACAGTCATTTTAATTTCAATATATTTATAGACAACACATTTAACTAGAAGCAATCTTTTCCATCCAATCTTACACTACTTGTTTTCTAAAATTCAGAAATTAGAATTCTGTACTAGAAAGTAGAAAACAAGACAACAGCCTCACACGGCAGCTTCAAATATATCCAATATATATGATTTTTGTTCTTTTAAATAGAGAAATTCAAATAAAACAGTTCAGAGCAACAGAGTAAAAACAAAGAAGGAATGCTTATTTTCAATAACATACTCAGTATAATGAAGTTCAAATCTGTAGTAGAGAAACAGTACTAAAACCCCCCAAAATTAGCTGAAGTATCTTTTAATCAGCTTTCACAAATATTCTGTTAAAACAGTAAATACAGCAGGAAAGAAACTGACTTGTTTTAGATTAGCTGGATATTTAGTAAGGTTTTTGTAGAATTGAGTTTTGGGGTATCCTCAATATCTCACCGAAAGACATTTTAGAAAAGACAGGTTCTCATTAGACAAACCTACTTATATTCATGTTTTTAACGTGTATGTATATATTTCTGTAAGTCATAAACAATAGTCATAACATATGCTGTTCTTAAGACCTCTGAGACTCTGAGAGAGAGAACATCACCAAGACCACTACGTATTATCAGGTTTATTTGGCCCTAAATATATTGTCAAAGCACTGACTACACAGTAATGTGTAGAAATAGAAAATAAGAATTTTCTATTTTTTGACTTAGATGTGTCATTTAAATATTTAAAATTTGGCAAATTCAGTAATGCCTAGGCAGAATGTTACCTATTAGCAAGACATAGCCAGTGCAGTTGAACTCTCTTTGACTTGATGCTTTTTTACAGTTACACAGTGTTGAACATTAACTCAGTTGTGCTGAAACTGTGAAACATAATCAACAGACAAATCTAGATGAACAAGTAGCAGGCAAGAAATCAGAAACTCCTGAACTTCAGGCATAGCACCATCACCAATGTAATATTTGGTCTCTACAACATTTTAAACTCTAGTCCCACTACAGTCATTGTGAGATACTGCCAGTCATTGTGACTGGAGCAAAGAAAGGGCACACCGTTCTCCCAGTCTGTAAAATGGAAACAAAAATATTCCTAACCAAATGGAGAGGACTGTTCTTCCATCATCAAAGCCTTGAGATAATGATAAATTAAGCAGCATTATTCTTCTTACATTTTTCAGATTAAGATCATTTAAAAATTAAATTTATACCATTTAGACCTCATAGATCACACTGAAATAATGTCCTGCCTTCTCCAATCAACATCTGTGCCAATCCTCAGAATCTTCTACCTCAATGAAAAGAAGAAAGTATACACTTACCTATTCCTAAGCCATGACTGCAGAGCAAAAATGTTGCGTATCTCCATACACACGTGACTACGGGCACGTGTGTCAGCAACCACGTCATTTATTCAGTGTTAAGAACTATCATTTTAAATTACAATGCCACATCAAGTGAGTAATAATAGATTTCCTCTGCTACATCTTTTCTCACATGACACTGCTTCTATAGAAGTCTGGATACATTTCAAGGGCTTTTTTATACATAAGCCATCAATACAATATGTTAATTTACTTCCACATCTGACTACTTGAGATGTCAAGAGTAGTAATTTGCATTCCCACATTCTTCAGAGTTGCTTTTAATAAGAATTTTCTATTTTTTGACTTAGATGTGTCATTTAAATATTTAAAATTTGGCAAATGGAAGGCACTTTTCTCTTTAAAAGAAAAGATTTTTACCTAACTATTTGAAATACAGTTTTCTTGGGTTTTGTCTTTTTTTTTTTTTTTTTTTTAAAGATCATACATCCATAGAACAAAATGTATTGGGAACGTGTTATTCAGAAAACTTCTAATCATTCCTTGAACCGAAACCGTGATATAACAAAAAAAAGAGTCAACACCCACAAAGGTTCCTAAATCCCCAAGCTCTTAAAAGATTTGAGTTCTTGAAACAAGCCAAAACCCCCAAAACACACAGTTGCATTAAAAATACATTAACAAGTTCTGACGATTTTCTAGTATCGATACATGCTATCTATAGGGAAAACAGCAATCAGTTTATTAAGAATCCTGTGTTTCATCTGAGGAGAAGTATTTTGAAATTAGCCCGTAGCCTTACGGGTCATGCATGAAATAAGCTTTGAAACAAAACTATGGATGGGAAAGAAGGAAAACTATCGGGCTGGGTCTCACCTTCCGATGGATAGCTCATTCCCTGCTACATTGCATCTTGCTATTTTACTTCATAAAGCATTCTCTACAGCACCAGGAATTCCATACTTCAAATATCAAATCGCTCTACGCTACGCTTCGCAATTAACAGCTAAAATACAGGCGCGAGGAGCGGTGGCGTTTTGTTACTGCAAAAACATTTGGAGATACAGTAGATGTTTGAGATGCTTGCCCCACCACACGGACAGCTGGTATTTATTTCCACGGCACAGTGTATCCGACTCGTTAATTATCAGAGAGGCATCAGCGCAATCGAGATGGGTATCTGCAACCTTTGGATGTTATGAACGCAATCAATGAAAGGCTGTCACCGAGATAGTTGTACAGTCTGGAAAGGCAGCATGTATTTAAGGCAAAGCGTGGAGGGGGAGCGGGAGAAGTTCTTGCCTTTGGTTTGGGGGTTAGAACAAGCAAACCCCGCACCTGCGAAGGTAAACGCGTGGCCGTTTCAGGCGGCAAGATCCCGGCGCTCGCGCTCACGGAGCAGGGACCGCCCTGCGCAGCGCGGCCACGCCAAGCGCCGCCAAGAGCCTGGCCAGAGCCTCAGGCGGCGGACGCGGGCCGCAGCGGCAGGGGCCGCGGGCGGCAGAGGCAGAGCGGCACCGCCGCGCTGCCCGCGCCTTGCCGAACACCAGAGCCCGCCAGCTCCCGCAGGCAGGAGAGCACCCCGAGCGCACGCTCCGCAGACCGTGTCCGAGAGTCAGCGGGCGACACGGCAGCTGCCGCCGCCGCCGCCGGCGGGGAGAGCGCGGTGCCGCTGCCCCGGCAGAGCCGCCCCCCGCCCCCGCGCCCCGGGGATGCGGCCGCTCCCGCGACGCCGGCGCGGAGCCGGAGCCCGGAGCCCAGCGCCCCCGGGCAGCGCGCCCCGCCTTTCCCCGCCACCGCACCCCGCCGAGAGCCGCCCGCACCCGCCGCCCCGCTCCGCCTCAGCGGCGGCAGCCGGGGACGGAGCGCGGCCGCCGCCCGGGGCGAGATCCAACACCCCCCCCCCCCCCGCCGGGCCGGGCCGGGCGGGCAGAGCCCCCGCCGCGCCGCGCCAACCCACCCCGTCCGCTCGCCGCCGGGCGCCGCGGCGCAGCCCCGGTGGGCGCGAGGGCAGCGGGCGCCTCAGCCCCGCGCGCAGCCGCCTCCGCCGGGCGACGGCGCGAGCTCCCGCGGCACCGGCCGCCCGCGAGCCTCCCGCCGCCTCGCGGCACGCACGGAGGCGCGCGAACCCGCCCCGCTGCCACCTGCGGAAGAAAAAAAAAAAAAAAAAATAAAAAAAAAAATCCCCCCTGAGAGCGCCCGGCGGGCCCCGCTCCGGCGGGGCAGGGCACCCCCGCCCTCCCGGCACGGCCGCCGCCCCCCGCCAAAGGTGAAGTTCGGGCGGCCGCGGCGCCGCTCCCGCCTCCCCGGCAAACTTACCGAGCGCGGCCACCGGCTGAACTTTCAGCAGCGCCCCGGCTCGGCCCCGCCGACGGCTTCTCCCATCGCCTCTAGGTGCGGTGCCCGCGCCCCGCTCCCCGGCGGCTGCGGCGCGGGCGAATGTAAATCCCCATTGCCGCTCCCCCGCAGCCCGCCCCGGCCCCTCCGCCCCGCCGAGCGGACGACGCCGGCTCCCGCTGCCGCGGCTGGACCGCGGCTCCCGGCGGCGGCGCCTCAGGCTGCGAGCAGCCGGGGAGCGGGGGGGAGCGGGGGCCGGGCTCGGCGTAGCCCCAGCGCCGCCGCTGCCGCCGCTGCTCTCCGGCGGGTGTAGTGTCAGCGGCGCCACTCGCTCTCAGGGTGGGTTTTTTCTTTTTTTTTTTTTTTTTTCCCTTCCCTTTTTTTTTTTTTTTTTTCCCCCCCTTTCGGCTCCTTGGCTGTTAATGAGCATGCCCGGGAGAGCCGCGCAGGCGCGTTCCCGACCGCCGCGCCTCAGCCGCCTCGCACCGGCCGCCGCCGCGGGCTGTGGGGAGCGGGGGAGCGGGGGTGCGGGGGAGCGGGCCGGGGCAGGGCGGGGCGGGGCGGGGCGGGGCGGGCAGCGCTGCCCCGCGGGCCGAGGCGGGCGGGAGGGCGGCGGAGGCCGAGCCGCCAGCCGGGAGGCTTTCGGCGGAGTTCGGAGAAGTAGCCGGGCAGGCGGGGGCGGCTGCGCCCGTCTGGGGGAGAGGAGCTGCCGCGGCCCCGCGGGGCCTGAGCGCCCGCTTGGCGTGTGCGCGGGAGCGGGGGGCAGGGCAAACCTACCGGCGGTGCTCTGCGTGCGGAGACAGCGCGGAATGCCTCCCTCCGGGTCACTCACCTTGCCGAGGAAGTAAGACCGATAGTGGAATCAAGGCTTGGGAGAGAGCTGTGGATTTGTAGATGGTGCTTCAGCAGCTGCCCTTGCACGGGCCGAGCGTACTAACGCGGGGATCTCCCCTGGCCGCCTCCATTAACAGCCCCGGGGCTCGGTGCGGGGGAGCTTCATCTTCTGGTGATGGTCTCTATCATTTCATCATTCGTACGCTGTGTATCCTCAGGAGGACGTACAAAGGCGTAAAGGCGATTACAACCTGGTTTTCCACGACAGCTAAATCTGCATCTGCAGTTATTTGTAAAGATTTTGTTGTGCTGAAGGACGCAAGGCACTGGCAAAGGTGTGTCTCTGAGGCCGGACCCGGCTCATCCGTCTGCCTCCATCCTACTTCCAGTTCACATACATGCCGCATATGCATATCTATCAATTCCCCCAAATCACTGTGGTTATTTCCATTATTTAGCCTGTGCATTCAGCAACAGGAACACACTGGAAAAAATGTGTCATTCGCAATTCCTGTTATTTCTTTGCAAGTTTCTGCAGAGACCACCATAGCCGAGTTTCTCTTTTTACTCTGTACCATGCCCCAGGACATACTTAGGCCGTTTATGCTGTTTCCATAAGTATTTGGGAAAAAGCACACCTTGAAGAAACAAAAACATCTTAAGAACTGGAGAAACTATACTTTTGCCTATATAATGTCTTGGAGTACATAAGTAAAAAAAAAAACAAAACAAAACCAAAAAACCCAACAAATTAGGTAAGGCCATCTGTGATTCTAATATACTGCTGCTAATACATAACTTTTCTGTCATTTTTAACATTTGCTCTTTGAGACAACTCTGCCCTGAGCTTGCTCTACCAGAAATAAAATCCAGATGCCCATGAGAGATCTTACAGAGTCATTTTTTTCTTGGTTCTTCAGGTAAAAACACAGGGGTTTGATACTCAAAATTACTTCCTGCCAATGTGATCAGTTTGTAGGGAGCAAAGGAAAAAAGAAAATTTCTCACTGAATGGCACTGCAAAGGTGATGAAGGAACTGGCCCAAAATACAACTCCTTTTCCAAAATGTGTATTAGTATCTGTATAGATAGGAAGCAATAGGGATGTGTCTCCCCAGTTTAAGTAGGCTGCAATGCAATTCTGAAAAAAAGTTGTGAGGTTTCAGTAATTCCAAAGGCAGCCTCTTCAAAAACCAAAGGATGGGAAGATGAAAACAAGGACGAGAGGAACCAGAGAAAGATGATAAAGTTTTCAAATCTAGCATCAAAATCACTGCTTACATGAATGACAAAGTACTTGATTTGTATCTTCCTTTCTAGACCTTAGGTATTTATTTCCTTCTATTCTACAGATTTCTATAGATGCAAATTTAAGATGAAGTTGTTGGTCTAGTTCTTCAGAATAATACCTCCTTTCAGCAATACTCTGGAAATCTAAATCTGCCCCTCGCTAAAGAAAGCACAGCTGTAAAAATCTTGAGGTAAATATAGAGTCCTTTAGGAAGTCCATTCTATCATCCCATGCAGCAGAAAGTCTTGAACTACGGGCTATACGTTACTTTCTTAGGGAGGCCAGAAGTAACAAACCAAACCCATTTCTCATGAATCTTGAAGCCATTAAACAAAATTCACCATGAACTGAATCTCAAAATCAATTATTTAAAGTCAGAACAGTCCTCTCTCAAAACTTTGTCACAAATGTCTGTGACAGTTCTGGTAGGTGGAATAATTCTTCAGCAGTATAGATCAGTCATGAACTATTCTGAGCCTAGAGTAAAGAGTAAATTTTCCTTCCCAGGAGACACCGTTGTTTTGGTTTCTTCTGTCTCTGGATAGACTTTAACATTTGCTTTTCATTAACACAAAAATTAGCATGGGTTGAACGCGGAAGTAGTTCAAAAACAAAAAAAAGAAAAAGGTCTAGAATGAAGTTGGTATGTTAGTCACAGAAACATAAAGCAAGATAGCCGACCAGTCTAGATTCCAGGTTTTAAGATACTACCATAGCCAAGTAAATATTGCCCTGCTATTAGCAGGCAAAGATCACACATTATTATTACTGCTTCTGCTTGGAATGCTATGGAATTGCCTAGTGTAGTCATTAACATATAGTAGTCATAAAAGGATGGTAGCCTCATCAAGGCAAGACATAAAAGATAACCAGTGGAGGTGGCCATTCAATCCTACCTTTGTCTCTTCGGCCACTGCTGAGATAAACGAACCAAAGTTGATAAACTCAGTAGTGGAAAATTGTTGCCAGATACCGAGTGGAGTAGCTGGTATATATGGCAATTTCAGATACCCGTGGGATGCTTCCTACTGAGTTAGGGTTAGGGAAACCAAAAAGCTCTGCCTGGAGTACCATGCAGGTACTACATACTAGTCCACGAGAAAGATACATAGGAAGGTGTGAAACTTCAGGTATATTATATGCATACTCCAACAGAACTAGGAGCAGATTCCAATGTGAGATGAGACCCATTGCATAATGAGAGCGTTTCTTTTAGAGGAACTACGCCAGTAGAAGGAACAGATACAGATACAGATTTTTCCAGGAATCGGAACAAAGATTTCTGTAACTGGCAACAAGAGCCCTTAAGCACATCAAACCTAAATGTACCAAATACCAGAAGTGCATCGAGCAAAAAAAATTCTGACCCTCAGGTTTCTCAACCAAATATGCTAAACTGGCTTCAAAGAAAGCAATTGGTAAAATACTGCTAGATACGCTGGTGCCAAATGGAATTTTCTTGAGTGCAAACACATGGAGGTTTATATAGTATTGCAGCTCCCTGCACTAAAGATTTTCTCTGTAAGTAGCAAAAGACAGTATCTCTAGTGCACAGTCACAATACCGGTCAATGCAGTACTGATGCTAAGGACTTGTTTGACACCTTTGGCTAGCTCAAGTTCAGAAGAGCCCTTGAGTGATTCATTGTCTTTTCTTTAACTGATAACTGAGTTATGCTGAAGCACTGGTTTAAAGTTATTCTTGTACCTCCTGTGGGAATAGAGATCGCTGCCTGCATTGCAAGAATCTCTGCTGAGACCCGAGACACAGCTGCTGGTGTCACTGCTGAATAGGATCTTTTCAACCCACCTGGGGTAGGATATACCAGAGTTCGGTCAGCCGGTGCTTCTGAGAATGATACTGAAACTTTCTCTTTTAGCCTCATATTCTTTGAATCAGATGAAGTCCTCAAAAACTTCTCTGAAATTTTGGGGAATTTTCTTTGTTTACCAGATTGCTTCCTGGACAACTGTAAGAGAGGATACTTCCCTAAGTAATTTAAGTGGTTGGTTGGTGTGCCATTTATGGAAATTACTCCTTCGTACAATTAACAGGCTTCAAAACACAGAGGCATGAAATCAGCCAGATCCCAGTGCTGACTATGCTTTCTAACACAGTTTGTTCGAAATAAAAGGGTTGACTTGTTTGTTTTGGTCTTTTCAACAGACTAAGAGAAAACTATTTCAAAAAGGAGATTAAATGTTTACAGCAAGTCCCTTAATACTGGTAGGAAACTACCCAAATATGAAGGGCATTGAGGTCCCAGCTGTCTGCCACAAAGTGACAGAAGGGACCGAGTAGCACTAACAACATTGCCCTGCCCTTTACGTAACAGGCAAAAAAAAATTATAAGGACATTCGAGACATTGTCAGACTCCAGAAGGACACTGTGGAGGAAGTTCTTGTTGTGTACATCAGCATGCAATCCCAACCCTATTCCAAAAGGTGAAATTATTTTTAAAATCCAGTTCTTTATACTTGATAAAACTACTGAGACGGATCCATCATTCAGAGTTGTGCACAGCGGTTTTGTAATGTTGCCATTTTTTAAAACGATACCTTACATCAGTCTGGTGTAGGTGCATATGAGGTGTGGATGTAAAACATGATCAAAATGTAACAACAGAGGTCTAGCTGTACCCGATGCGTATTCATTTTGACAAGGCACAGATCATTACACGAACTGAAATGTAAAGGAGAATCGGGATCATTTTTTTTATAGTTATGAGTATATTATGTCAGTATATATTTTTCTAGTTATGTTCCTACTGAACAGAAAATTGATACATTCCGCTAAAGTGGCACACAGGCACAGTCTTGCCCTTAGTCTGGGAGTATTCAAATTTGTAAAATATTAAGAAGGAGAAAGTGAGGTATGAAACACCAGTCAGACGTTTTTACTTGCTGGACCAAAAGAAGGGGCCAGAAAGCAGGGAAAGTTGCTCTTCTGTTTCCCTCTCGCTGAGGGCAGCTGAATTTTGTGAAGCTGGGCTAAATAGATGTAGATATAGAAAACCGTACACGAAATTGCACTCCCACATTATTACCAGCTCCCCGCAACAACAAGTTTTGCCCCAGGCCTTTACCAGAAACTGTACATCGTGTAGTAGAGCTAAGAGCAAAGTAAGTAACTGCAATTTCTGATGGGATATAATTTTTCAGAAGTTGTACCCCCAGAACCAGGAAAATGTCTAAAGAAATTGATATTTTTGAAAAAGAAATGAAAACCAATGTGTTTTGGTAGTCATCTTGGTGAAAAATGTACCAGAAATAGATTTGTTTACAAAACAGTTTCTACCATGCAAAAGCCTGAAGAAAGCAACTGCCTTGTGCCATGTTTTCAGGCTATGAAAAAATAATACAAACATATGATATTGACTCTCTCTCTGCAAGGCTTTCCATCATTGCATGATGCCTGTCTCCTTTGCTCACTTTTTAGATTTTCAAAGAAAAGACTTTCATAGTTTTTACATTGTCATCTCTCACATTCAGAAAGAACTCCTGTAAATAACTGCAAATCTTCCTTCAAAATTCACCTCTAAACTGTCTTGTTCCAAGATGCCTACCAAAAACCTGACAATAGTTAGGCTGTTCGTGTGCTATGACTGCTGCCTAGCATGTTGACCAAAACTGCAAACTCATTTCCTGACGATTTCCCATCCAGCTGGATTAATCGATTATTCTAAACTTACGGTGCCAAAAAAAAAAAAAAAAAAAAAAAAAAAAAAGCAGCACCTTTTCCACAAATATGGCTCCCTCGTTAACACGCAGTAGAGAAAACAGAAAAGCGTCGCAATTTTAATGGCTGGAGAGGGGTGTTACTTACTTATTTTCCTATCACATGAACACAAGGTGGTGCTAATGCTCCTGGCACCAGTACTGATTCTCCACTTCCCCAGTAAGCCTTGGGTGATGGTAGCTGATGCGTAGCTGGTGTACCAGATATTTCATTTTCCTTAAATTAATCATAAGAAATAATATCCATTAAGATAAACCATTTCGTTTAAAATTAAACTATTGGTTTTGTTTTGATAAACTGGGGGAAAAAAAAATCCATTTCCAGTTGACATAGAGAAATATTTTCTTCACTGTTTCGGTTTGGACCCCAGAACCCTCCAAACAGACCTGTTGTATTCCCAGCTTCCCTTGAAGACCCGAATAAAAAATGAATTCTAGGTCAAGAAAGAAAAGGAAAAAAGCCTTAAGAGCATCCATATTTTTTCAGTTCTTAAGAGAGAATTTAAAAAAACCCAAAACACATGAAATGAACATGTTAAATATATAAATAAATATACTTCCAGATAATTTAAAAGAGCTGGAGATGGGAAAAGATCAGTTTAAATGCTTTCCTGCTCTTAGGGGGAAGTCCTTTGGTACTGCAGAAAGGTGCACCTAGACGAGAAGATTTAAAAAACCCTTTTACTAAGAAAGATGACTATTAAAAATCATTGTTGAAAAATATTCAATGAAAATGTTTGTTCCTGAATATGAATACATGCTAAAAGAGATTTGAGTCTATCAGCTTGCCCATTAGAGTGGAACTAAGGTAAAGCACTTTTGAAGAGAGATGATACTTCCAAATATCAGGGATCCTTTTTTTCCTAAATAAAATAATAGTAAAACTTCTCATTGCACTAAAAGCTGACACTGAAGAAGACAAGGAACATAAAAAACAAAGGCATGTTTCATAGCATATTTTGGAACCATTGCTTCATCAACCTCATGGTTGGCCTACAGTGTAATTTATTGCATAGGAAGGAAATCATAATAAGGATCTTCTTTCAAATATAGTGCATAAAGACATAAAGTCCCTTCTGTATTTCTCTTCAGGTTCATCTGCTAATCACATAACTATTGTGTTAGAGAGAAATTCTGACTCACAGTGCAGTGCAGTATTTTTTGAGGCATTTGGAAGTAAACATACTTTATGAAGGATCATCTACCCAATCTGCTTCTCCCTTTTTCTGTTCCCTTTTATTACATAATACTCCCCTATGTTCCTGCTGCTTTTCTTCTTTCTTGTATTTTTGCTGATCTCTTTGTTCATGTACTTACTTTTCCCTTAGGAAAATACACAAAAGCAAGACCTAAATATCTTAATCTCTTCAGCTTAATTAGACATGAAAGTAACTCTGGCGTCATTAAGAAATGTCCTAAAGCAACAGGTAAAATGGAGTCGGACGAGTATGAAATCTCATCCAGAGATCAGCTTGTCAGACAGTCCTAGTTGTTAAAGAAGCCTGGGATATAGCTACAGTAAAGAAGAGAAAAACTAAATGCTTAGTATAAATCTCAGTGGAAGAGATGACTAATTAGAGATAATTATACACAGATTTCTTGCATTAAAAGTGCTTTAAAACATAAACATTCACATTTTACTTAGGCTCCCAAGTGCTTCCTAGGAGGCAAGCTTGCAAAAAAATGTCTTTTAAATGATGTCAAATGCTTTTAAACCAAATGATTTTTAAGAGGTATCTCACGGAAAACTGTGATGCCTTGAATTTTCTTGTTTGCCTTCAGTATAGTAAGAAACTGCAGTAAAATTTATGGTCTAAGTTAGTATCCTAATTGCCCTATAACAAAGGTAATCAAGAGCCATGCAGTACTGATTCGCCACCGTTCACTAGCAACTTCAAAACCTGTACCCAAAATTCACTTGACTGGAAGACACTGAAACTGTCTTCAGAACCGAGGTCGAAACTGTCAGAACATTGCTAAGGGACATAAAAAAGGATGCTGTGATGTAAAAATATATCATCTATGAGATTAAAAAAAAAAAAACCCAACCAAACCCAAACTCAGGACACAATCTATAAAAGGGCAAATTTCTGGAATAGTCATGAAAAATTCTGGAAGTCAGTGTAGAAAATTGTCTTAGGTATCTTCATCCCTTAGTACCGCTTACACTGGAGCAAACACAGAATTTCAAATTTTTGCAACGGAACTCCCGTTTTCTTTCAGTTTTATATTTGTTATCAAAATCTATCACGTGACTCCCACAAAATCTTCAGGTCAATAATACGTACTTTTTTTGAGATAGTAACTTAAGACACTGCAATTCAAAGCGCAAACGTTTTTGAGGTTTTGCATAGTTATCATGCGAGTGTTCAGGAAAATCTGTATGTACTTATTTATTCAAGATTGCTTGATAAGAAGTGCCAGTTCTTCATCTTTTAAAATATTGTCACTTCATACAGTTCATTTTGAAGATATAGGAACACACAGCATTCGTCCATTCATCCATGTAGTTACCTGTCAGATTCTTTATCTTATTATTGCACATTCATGTCAGAAGAACATCTAATGTCTTTATTAACAGCCTGAACAATTGGCAAGGGCGCACACTCAGCAAGTTTGTGGTAACACCAAGTTGCGGTGAGTGGTCCATGCGCAGACCAGGGCTCGCAGGAACCTTATGAAGCTCAGTAAAGGATAACACAAAGTCCTGTGTGCGAACGCAATAGTGTCGTGCGCCTGTACAGCACAGGGCCAAGGCAGAGACAGCAGCAAGCACCTGGGGATCCTGATGAACAAACTGAACGAGAGCTCGTGAAGTGTCCCTGCAGCAAAGGACAACAGCAGGCCAGACTGGATCCAGCGGGTAGAGGGAAGTCACCCCGTGCCTCTCGGCAGTACTTCCGAGACCGTATCTGACATACGGGTTTGAGCTCCCCGGTACAAGAAAGACATCGACTTTCTGCAGTGAGTTCAGCAAGATGGGGCAGGACAGAAGGCAACAGGCACACATTGGAACATGAGAAATTCCAACTAGATATTAGGAGAAATGTTTTCACCATGGGGTCATCAAATATTAGAACAGGTTGCCTGGTGAGGTTATGGGTTCTCCATCTTTGGGAATATTCAAACTTGAAAGGATCAGGCTCCAAGCGGGGGTTAGGCCAAAAGTTTCTTGAGATTCCTTCCAACTTATTTTATGATTCTATGATTGATCGCTTTTTTCATTACACCAGAAGAAAACAAGACGAAAATGCTTGCGTATAAAACCTTCACAATCACGATATTTATAACAAACTATTCTGGGCAACTTCAAAACAAAACAAAACCTTTCAATTGATTCAACCCATTCTTCCAATGAGATAACAGTCCTGAATAGCCACAGAAGATACAAACATTTTTTCAGCACTTCACTCGAACTTCAAAAAGTGGAGTTTAAATCATCATTACCCTTCCACTGAACTAGTGTCTTCTAGTTAGGGTCATTGCTATCAGCATATATTGAAAGAGATCAGCCATTCTGAGTAGGTAAAGAATGAAAATATGTAATTAGTCATAACAATAATGAACGTTTAATCACTGTGAAAAATTTTAAAAGGAGCAGTTTCTTAAGTATACAAATCTCAGTTTTTATAACTAGAATTGGTACTGTAGTACTAGCCGTGTCAATAGTTTGAAGCTAATAACAGCACATCTACAAGGTTAATATTCCCACTATTTATCTTAGCACTTGCTTGCCATCAGAACACATTGGCAGTGATGATGGGGACAGAGAGTCAACTAAAGCAAAGAGTGTGAACACCCACAATCACAGAAAACACACTGCAATGAAAATAAATACTGCAGGGGGATAGATGAATGTCAGGAAAAAGCAATGAATTTGCAAGATTTGTCATGCCAGTAAAAAGCAAAATAAGAAGAATATTGTGGCCACATTTGTTGTACAACTGTTTTTTATGCAGAAAAGAATTTTTTTAGAGGCAGTCTTCAAGACAAAATGGAATTGGACAGCTATTATTTATCAGACAGACAGTATTAATCTGTAATTGGAAGGTGTCTGAGTCTTACAGTGTTACAGCATATAGCCAATTACAGAAATATCCTGATAATTATTCATGCAGTTTGGGGGTGCCAGGTGCAGAAGACTGGCTCCCCCATTCCTTAGTACATTTTTAACTAAAAGTAATGTGATGAAAGCGTTAGTATTCAAGGCTGCTAGTTCTTCTCTGCTAATTTACATTTATATTCTTAATGTCTAGATTGAGCCTAGGGAAATTTAAAACTCTATTTCATTAATGCTAACTTCTACAGAAATCCCAATATGCACAGAAGTTCCTAGATTGCAAGGCTAGTTAGATGGGAATGCAGAAGCTATACATAATTGCTGGGTGGTTATGATAGTTAAATATGTACTGTCAGTTTTGACTTTTGGAATCCCTATAGACATAAACCCACTGTTCTAAAAGTTAAAAAAAAGAAGTAACAGAGTAATGGATTAAAATATCTTTAAAACAAGTGTTTTGAGTTTAAACTCTTGTTTGCAGACATGTTTTAAACTGTTACAGCTTAGCAACATTGTGTTTGCCTTTTTCAGGAGAAGTTTCTGTGAAGAGTTAGATAATTTAATCTCTCTTTTTTTGGCTTTTGAATGGGTGGCAAATTACAAATACATGTGCAGCCATTTTAACAGTCCAGACTGGGTCGTGTTCTGGCAGGCTTTTGTGAAGCGCTGCAGTTTTACAATGCTAATGCAGCGTTAATGTGCACCCATTTACTGGCTGTCATCAGCTCTGTGCAGAAGGTTCTGATGCAACTTCTTTAAAAATAACCCATTTAGAGATCTGGATGCAGAAATCTTGGTCACCTGCAGAAATGAGAGAGATATATATATATAACGTATATATAAAACCATGCCTGTCAGCGCCTGAGGTTTGTCTAAACTGGCTATGTAACTTTCTTCCTGCAAAGCTGAACACCACCTCTT
This sequence comes from Pelecanus crispus, assembly GCF_030463565.1. Lineage (NCBI taxonomy): Eukaryota > Metazoa > Chordata > Aves > Pelecaniformes > Pelecanidae > Pelecanus > Pelecanus crispus. The sequence goes on along the minus strand of NC_134655.1, from coordinate 6,221,047 downwards.
TTCATACTAATCAAAATGAGGAGTAGAAAACAGAGTAAAGGCATACCAAATCTACACATCTGATTGGGCAATAATCGGCTCAGGATGATAAGACTTGCTAATTTTGTTATACAGTGATTTAGTGCCTTATGTCTGCCCCCAGTTTCTGCCAGGCACGTTACTGCAAAACTTCTGACCTGCCTCAACCCTGTGGAACCTACGTAATGCATACCCATTCAGAATAAAGCATGTTTGCTTTAAGCGATCAGAGAGTTCTGCTTTGGTCTAGTTCATATCCATCTTGCACAGGTAAGACTGCACCAGTATGAGACTGTAGAGAATCAGACCCAGAATAAATAAATTAAAAGTGACTATAAAATATGCATAGGGCATTTATGTAAAACCGTATTTTCTGCAAGGTAATCTCTTATGGAATTTATAGTACAGTATATCACCAAAGAGAGAAACTGGAGAAAAGGTTAATAGCTGGACTAATTATAAATCCAGATACATATAATTCAGCCTCCTAAACAGCATCATGCCCTTGCGGTTTAAGAAAGAAGTTATAAGGGAAATACTCTTTTGGAACCTACTGGTCTTTTCTGTAATATTTATGAGTATACTAGCATTTAATTCATTATTTATAGGTTTCTGACATGCATCTCATTTGTTTGATATATCATTTTTATCAGTAGTACTTTGTAGACAAGCAAGTACTTCAAGAGAGCAGAATATAATGTAAACCTGCAATAGCCTTTGGGAAAATGTATTAAGTATGTAAACCTGACTAAATAATGTGTGGCGATACGGGACAATATGTTAAACTTACAATTTTGCTATAGCTGAGGTAAATTTTAATGTTTGTGTTATTCATCCTAACTGCAAAATCTTTAATTTTAATTTTCGCTATACAGCAATGGGTAAGAAACACAATCGTTCTCATGCGAATGAGAACTCAGATACCATAAAGTTCCCTCATGCTCCTTTAACCTAAGGCTTCTTTATGGTCTTTGTATATTGGACGGGAAGAGGAGAACCAGTTTGAAACAATCCAGCGTAATATTTGGTATAAAAACTAATGACTGGCTGAAAGGTCTATTTATAAATGAGTGAATTATGTGCAATTTAGCTGTGTGCAAACTGATGAGCGCACATATATATATGCGACAGGAAGCTGTAATGTAGTGTAGAATTATTACTACACATCTTGTGGTCTACAAATGGAATGTACATACAGTAAAGCAGCTCCGATAGCTTTGAATAGTAGAATTTGGAATGATGGGACCTTAAGCCTATATACTATTTAAAAGAGACTAATATCTGTCTGTGGATATGAATAGGAAAGGTTTCTGATGTGAGAATAAATCAGATATGTCAATCTAAGTAGAAAAATATAGAAATACTATGAGTCCTGAACAGAAATAATAATGAGATATAGGCCCAGTTGAAAGATAAATGGAAAAGTGCAGTAATACTCCTTGAAACTGTGCTTTGCAATACAATGTAGCTAAACAGTATGTATCTGACCAAATTTTTACAGCTGAAGATTACATTTTTGGGGTTTAAATGCATTATTTTTTCCCTCTTTCACAGACCTTGCATTACTGTAACAGCCACAATTCTCAATTATTTGATAATTTTACGTAAGTTGTCACAAAAAGGTAATGAATTTTTTTTAAGACCTCATCAGAGATAATTATCCTTTTGCTAGATAACCTATGAAATGCACAAAGAGCTTCTGTTCCATAAAACTCTCAGTGGTCATGGAGAATAAAGAGTTACAGGTGTTTGTTTATTCTCAAAACTAGTAAAAGTGACAACTAGTCAAGTCTCTTAGTAACTGCAATTAAATGCAATAGCTTTCAGCCTTTTTGGAGCAAGATTCACTGCTGGCATTCTTCCTGAATCCTATTCCTTCAGTCCTTGCTGGAGATAAAAGGCAGGAGGACCAGAACTGTTTGGGATGCAAGCTGCAAGGATCAAAGGAGTTACTGCAGTGAGTTTTGCCGAAATCAATCTGGGAAAAGGGGAAATGGAAAAAAAGTGTGACCTGCCCCACAGGCACTGCTTTCTTCCTGACTGATGATGCGGGAATAATGCAAAAATAAGTAAAGCCATGTATGTCACTGTTTGGGAATCACTAATCTAGGAAACAAGCACCAAATTAGGTGTCTGCAAATTAGATTCTACTCCCTGTTTGGCAACTAGACCATATTCCAGACCTCATTTTTTCATCTGTTAGAACAACACTGACCTTTACAAAGACATTAGTATCTATTAATGAAAAGTACGTCATGAGAGTGAGAAAAGGCTCTGTTGTTATTGTATGGAAGAACAGAAGAGAAAAAGGTAATAATTACTGATTTTACTCATTTAGAAAATAACATTTTTGATATTTAGCTCTATGAAGATACATATATAACGTTTTCTGGGCAGATTCTTTTGAACCAATATACTATTCTTTTTAAAAGCAATTGACAGCAATCTGTTTTCAATAAATTTAAACTTTTACTTTCAAATGTGACTGGAAAAGACTTCAAAAAGCAATCAAACAAAACAAACTTTGCCCCAGTTGATAACCTTACACAGGCCTCCTATAAACACAAGCACTAAATCTTTAACTCATTACCTCTTTCCTTGTTAGAGGCTAAATGATACTTCTTTCCATTGTAAGAGGAATGAAGAGTATGCATTTTCTGAGCTGCTGAAGCTTGTTATTGAAATTAAGCTTTATGACACTGCTGTTTTCCATACTTGGACCCAGTCTATTGGATTTGTGTGGCTGCTTCCAGAAATAAGAAGGGCAAAAGTCAATGCATTTTCAAAAGCAAAGGCAAGGAACAGGTTGTTAAATGGGCTGAGTCAAGCAATCTCCTAGAAAGGACACCTACTAAAAGTGGTATGCGGAAGAGCTTGTCCTCATGTGCTCCTCCGTTTCTGCGACAGTACAGTCCAAACTCAACAATGTCCTTTCCTTTTACATTTACTACCTTTGCATCTCTGCGGTTTTCAGTAAGATTGATTCCTTTAAAAAGGCTGGATGGCAAGGAACATATCAACCCCTTCACTCATCTTTAAATAAAAGAATGTGTATTTCAGTGTTTATGAAGTAGTGAGGAAGTACTGCCTCTATTTTCCAAAGAATTCTTGTCAATTTTCCTTTCCACGTGTTATAAACCATATTGATGTGAATGCCTTCTGAAGTTACTCAGTCAAAAAAGTAATTCATTTCAGTAGAACGATTTCTGAGGCACATCACTGCCCTGTAGACTTTCATCAGATTCCTTTCTTCACATGAAAAATGAGTACATTTCTAAACTGCAATTTTAAATATTGAATAAGGCTACTGATATCAAGAAGTTTGATTATTCAAGACGTGAGCTTACAAAGTGTTGAGCACTATTATTATCAAGGTAGAAAGCAAGAGTGTGCAGCCTTTTCTATGTAGCATGCAGCACTTTGGAGGATTGGACCCTAAAGAAAGAGGATTAACAGTTTATAGGAATTAATGTAGAGACGGAAGCCAAGATATTATGTAAGCCCAATATCTAGCCTTTTAGATTATTTAGATATCTTAATTTAGAAAGATATATTTAATTTATATTAAAAATGCATTCAAGCGTAGATCAATAGACTTTTTTCAGTTTAGTCGTGTATCACATCTATTTCATAGTGTTCATATTCCCTTGGATCAAGGTGTTGGCAGCTCTGGATATTTAACACTTCATTAACACACAGTATTAGCGTATAATAACAACAGGTTATACTGACAACAATATGCACTTTGTAATTTGACAACATTCATTTAGAATTAGCAACAGAGGGTGAGCTAGGAAGTGATTACATTAAAAATGGCATGGCAATGAAAACCAGATTTTTTCGTACTTTATGAATAACTTGATGTATATTCTTTAAGGTCCTGAAGAGCTTATATGTTAGCTTCATATTTTCACATGACTGCAATGGAAGTAGAAGACAACTGAAATTAGATATATGATTAAAACCCTAGGTGTCTTTGCAGTTTGTCAGTATTTTACTGTGTGCTAATTCCAGAGAAAAAAAAATAGTTTAGTTCTGCATCCAGTCAGTTTTCCAGTCAAGTTCTTCTCTTCAGATGTCAAGTGAAATTCTGATGGGGAATGGGCACACATATTTATCTTTCTGCCGTATACGTATCGTCTTGGAGCATTAATGTTTCCACTAAAAAATATGCCATATTTGTTGAGCACTTTGATAAATGACAAATGAACTTGTTTGTGAATTAGGATCTCTGCGCTGTAAGTTGATTTTAACATACCTAATACGTGCTCTGATTCTTGATTTCAGTAGAGTTTTCTTCTTCAAGGAGTACATGCTTTCAGATGGACGTTTTGCTGTTTTGCCTAGGGTATTCTGATTCATCTTATTCTAGTGTGTTTTCCTATTCAGCTAGTTGTCATGAATCGAAAATTTATTTTCTTTTCATCAAGAGCTTTCTCTTTCCATGAGGTATAATTTTATTTACTTTTCCCCTTTTCTTTTGCCCTTTCTTTGTGGTTCTTTTTGATAATTCATTTAAAGAAAGCACCATTTTCTTTAATGCTGTTGTAAACCATCACTGAATGTATTATAACAGTGTGAATCACTCCTCTTTTATGAAACACTAGAAGAATTGTAATCATACAAATTCTGTAAAGCCAATGGAATAACTTGATTGAATGAGAGAAAACAATATCCTCTCATTTCACTAATCTAGATCCTACAAATTAGATAACAACATATCAGTGAGCACTGACAAGCCTAGTTTGCAGGTGAGTAATTAAGGGCCAATAGAGAGTAGGTAAATCTCTGAAAACCTCATCTTAAATTGTTTGCCTGGCCTGTTTATGCTGGACAATATTTGGAACCAGATGTTCCATGGAATACAGTAACACTGGTTTTAATAAACCTCCCTTCCTCTCTGCTGTCCTTCAGAATCTTTTGCATTACAATTTCCAGATACTTAACAGAAATCAGTAATCACTTTGCTCAGCTTCAAAGTCCGGCATTTATAGAATCATAGAATCGATTAGGTTGGAAAAGACCCTTAAGATCATCCAGTCCAACCATTAACCTAACACTACCAAGTGCACCACTACACCAATTAAGGGTAGAGTCATAATTTCTCATGTTTCCTGGCTTGGTGGCTGGATTATTTTTTAATGAAAGTAAAAACTAGGAATCATTAAGGTTGGAAAGGCCCTCTAAGATCATCAATCCAACCATCAACCCAACACCACCATGCCCACTAAACCATGTCCCCAAGTGCCACGTCTACCTGTTTTTTGAACACTTCCAGGGATGGTGACTCCACCACCTCTCTGGGCAGCCTGTTCCAATGCTTGACTACCCTTTCCGTGAAGAAATTTTTCCTAATATCCAACCTAAACCTCCCCTGATGCAGCTTGAGGCCATTTCCTCTTGTCCTGTCACTAGCTACTTGGGAGAAGAGCCCAACACCCACCTCACTACAACCTCCTTTCAGTATTTCAAGTATAAGATCAAAATGCATTTTAGGACACAGTGGAAGACCCAAAACTATTTTTCTTCTGAGTTGGTATTAGTATTGCAGCCTTTAATCAGCAGCATCTCAACCCATTATTCTGTAATTTGTAATATAAAATGTATATTACACACATATGCTTCATCTGTAAAGAATTATTTTCCACACTGAAAGGATAACAAAGAAGGAAATGTTCCACAAATAGGATAAAATTCCCAATTTACATCGGAAAATACACCAGTTCAAAATCTAGTGTGTTGGGGAGAGGTAAAAGATTAGAGTTATCTTTCTCCAGTCCCAGGCAGAAAGTATATTCTTTTCCCAGCATGCACCAATGAGCTTAAGGGAGTCATTCATAAGTCCTTTGTACAGAAAAAAATAATTGATGAAGTTGGGAAAAGGAGAAAAACTCTATGGTTAAATAAAGGATTAATGTGTTTGCATGATAACTATACTTAAAGATTTTAAAATGCAAAAAGAAAACCTTGGTTTGCATTTCAGATCAGTAACATGTCAGGCACAGCTTTAAAATCAGCTGATGATATGTATGTGTTTTAATGAAAGAATGTTACAAAAAGATACAGAAAAGCTTAGTGAGCAGAATAATAGAAAAGATGAAGTTCAAGCAAAATTTTCTTTGGCCCCTTTTACCTGTACACTACCACACGCACACAAACCGAGAGATGAAAATTCCAAGAAATTAAATATAAAAATGGGAGGACCATATCCTACAAAATGAGGATATTGTGAAACGATAACAGGAAATAAGGCCATTCACAGTGAATACTAGAACACACAAAGAATAAAATATAACTAACAGAAAACACAGTTTTAATAAGTGTTTTTAAAATAGGATCTGTAAAGGGATAGCAAGAGAACTATTCATGTAAGAATAGCTGTCTGTCTTAAAGGTCTGTGATGGAGGAGTAGTTACAGACACACTTTTCAATGAGCATCCAGTTTTCACCAGCCTTGTAAGCCAGGACCCTTACAAACGTGACAGCTACTACACTTTAGATCACATTAAGAATAAAGAATTAAAAGGAAAAATTAAAACCACTATTTTCTTATACATTGTTAGAAGAACAGCATTCTGAAGTTAAAAGGGTGTTAATATGCATGACAGGGACCCTAAATAAGAATTTTATTTCTTATGGAATATTATTCTGTTGCAAAGTATTGTTCATTTCATTTCATTCGTACTTTAGAAAGTCTGATCTTTAAACTTTCACCAATTTCCAAACCTTCATGTAAGGTAATAGTAGGAATTCTTTGGTACTCTTATGCTTTATGTGGAGTTGCTTTTATTTGTGTATCTGAGAAAGCAAGCCACTCTGAAAAATGGTTCCTTAAATAACACTGTAGCATTTTATATCTTGCCACAATGGTTCCAGATTACACTCCTTTACTGTAGAAAAAATGGTACCTATTTATCAGGGCCAAACTTAATTTTGAGGTCCAAGCTCTCAAAACATCATAATCTAATCAAAGATTGTCAAGTAAGAAAATGACATCATTTACTCTTTTATAATCCCACTGTTTTAAAATTATATCACCAATTTAATCTACCCTTAAGGAACACTATTAAGGAGGAAATATTTTATAATGATAAAGTTTAAGATAGGGTCTGGATTTCTCTGTTATGAATGTGAGAGGTACTAAGGCTTTTACTTCAGCAGGAGTCTGCAGAACTGCAAATTAAGGCCTAAGTTTTGAGAAGACATTACAGAAACATCTTTATAGCTTGGATTTTCATCCTCTGAGTTTCTGTATTTTGCCTAGAATTCTGGGCTTTGTATAACTATTCAGCTATGAATTAACTGTAATTGGAAAAAAATCATCAAGAATCAGCAATTATATTTCTGATCCAATACCCAGAATAAAATTCAGTTCAATCTCTTCAGTTTGTGTTGGCCTAACTGGGAGAAACACGGCAAGTAAATTATTTTTGTCGCTGAAATATGCACAGAAAGCAGTATCGCTGAGTAAGCAAACATCACATTCCTAATGACCTGGATATGCTCTTAGATTGATAACCGGTGCATAACAAACTGTATAGCTCACCAAAACAGTAGTTACTTTTTAAGTGACATTCTTGCATGTATCACAGTTTAGCTTTTGAGCAAAGGTTTGTCTTGTAGTTTGCATTCCTCTTGGAAACTAATGACGATTTGCAGCATCTCCAGAACTGCTACATTTAACCTATGTATTGTTCATGCTGTTTGCAATTCTGCTGCCACCGAAGATCTACAATAGCTCTGTCAAGTTCTCTGCTAGTCTGAGTAGTATTTACTCCATATTTTCAAAGGGTTTCTCTTATCTGATATGTATCAGATATAGGTGATATATAAGAAAAGGCATAACAGACAAGGAAAGGTTTATACTGGCAGATGTCCATCTGCAAATATATGCTGGTTTAGTCTTTAACTTTCTACAGAAGTTGATCTGCTTATTACAAGATCTCCTACTATTATTCTCTGATAGCTGTCTAAAGAAGATATCCACAAGCTATTATAATTCATTTCCATGTAGAATTATATTCTCAGTAATGTGGCTTTAGGTAGTTAGACTATGTCAGAATAGGAAATCAGTATGGAAAAGGAACCCCCTTCTTCCTAAGAACTGGTGAACATTGATTCTCGTCTCTGATCGTGAGAACATCTTTCAGTTTATGGTTGGGAGACAGGCTCATTTTCTTCTAGTACTGATAGCAGCTATTCATCTCTGCTCTGGGAGCCGCACATCTGCACCCTCAGACAGAACGTTCTGTCAATTGGTTAAGGCAGCTGTGATGGAAATTTTTATCCAGAGGACATTTCAAATACAGAGAAGCAGCACCATGCTGACATCAGACATAAGTGCGACTGAAGCCATGCAGCTGGCATAAACAATGTGCCTTCCTACTACCTCCAGCCGTGGCGTGCCACCAGCTCAGCTAACAACAGCCCTGTCCATAAAAGCTGCTTCTCAGGGTTGAAATGGACTCTATTTACATGCCTTTTATACTGCGTGGTAGAAGAATAACTCAGCAATAAATAAAATATTTTTCTATTGTACCGTGCAAAGAAAATTAGGAATTCTTGTCAATGGTCTTCAGCAATAGTCAAAAGACACGTAATTCTCACTGCAACTACCCCAGCTGACCGCAGCCAGTTGCATCACAGCAAGGCTTGGTGATGTAGATATCCACATCATTAACAGCATAGTAACTACTATTAAATCAAGGCTTCATTAGCAGCTTTGAGAAAGAGGCAAGGATATAAAAAGGGACAGTGTTGTTGTGGGTTAGCCCCAGCCAGCAGCTCAGCACCACGCAGCCGCTCGCTCACTCCCCCACCCCGGTGAGATGGGGGAGAGAATCGGAGGAGTAAGAGTGAGAAACACTCCTGGGTTGAGATACGAACAGTTTAATAATTGAAATAAAGTAAAATAGTAATGATAATAGTAACAATATAAGAATGATGATAATAATAATAATATACCAAGCAAGTGATGCACAATGCAATTGCTCACCACCCGCTGACCGACACCCAGCCAGTCCCCGAGCAGCGATCGCTGCCCCCCAGCCAACCCCCCCTCCCAGTTTCTATACTGCCCATGACACTGTATGGTATGGAATAGCCCTTTGGCCAGTTTGTATCAACTGTCCTGGCTGTGCCCCCTCCCAGTTTCTTGTGCACCTGGCAGAGCATGGGAAGCTGAAAAGTCCTTGACTGGCATAAGCAGTACTCAGCAACCACTAAAACATCAGCGTGTTATCAGCATTCTTCTCATCCTAAATCCAAAACACAGCACTATGCCTGCTACTAGGAAGAAAATTAACTCTATTCCAGCTGAAACCAGGACAAGTGTGAAACTTTGTTCTGTTCTTTAAATAATGACACTTGAAGGTCATGGCACAGTAGTGTTGAGAAAACTCCAATGCTGCAACCTATGCTATGTCTGCTCTTCAAGAAAACATGCCTTCCAGTGCTGTGAATATAGACTTCTCACAGTACTAAAATTTACTTTGAGAAGATTACTCTATCATCTGAAATATGCTTCAATCTATAAATATAAATAAGTCTTTTAGCTTGATATAGCACCAATGAATATTGAGAAGTGAGTATCTTTCCATTACTATACTCAATTTATTCCTTTTTGTTATCTAAGAATTCTGATCTGTATTCCTTTGCCCTTACTGAATGGATATTCCAGTATTCACAGCATTTTGATAACTCCTGTTTTAAAATCTGTTTTTTATATCTGTTGCTCCCCCCGCCTAAATTTGTCATCCGCATGGAAGATATAACACCGCAGCCTTGAGTTAAAAAGGATGAACATACTGAATAGTTGTTTTGCAGCAATGTATTTGCACAGCTTTCTCCCTGGGTGGCCTGGGTCACCCTGAATTAAGGCGCCATTTTGCTGTGCACTGAGCACGGCAGAAGAGTATCTTGGGGCTTAAGACAATCTCAAGCAAACCCTGCAGACAGGCGTGAGATGGACAACTACCATACTATTTGCTGTCTTGTTTCTTATTTATTGTTTTAGAGAAATGGATCTCCGTGGATAGACATGGAAATCACGTGACTGACAAGATTCAGCATAGGACTCGCACGGTGGAATCTCCTCCTCCTCCAGTTCTAGCGCTCCGCCTACACCTCCAGGCTCGCTCTCATGGTGCTTCCTCACCTCTCGCCTATCCCAGCATCCCACATGTAGCACGAAGCCGATGACAGATCACTAATATGGCAGCGAGATGAAGATGTCCTCGCACACCAAGAAACCCTGTCTGCAACACGTGTTTAACCGTGTCTGCAGCGCGTGCTTTAGTCTCTCTCCCCATCCCACGCAGCCATGTCTCATCCATCAGAACGTAAGGGGTTTCAGAGCCTGCTCCAATGTGTAACTCAATGGCTAATACGACTCCATTCGATTCAGCCATTTGGGGAGGTGCAGGGTTCAGTCACAGCTTCAGTCAGTAAGGTTCCAACATTACAATACTAAACATGTCAGCTGTATTAAAAAGGTTATAGAAGAACAATGAATGACTTCACTACTTTTGAGAAGTATTTGAAAAATTATGATTCAACTAACACTTCTTAATCTGCACGTTTTTTCTAGAAGCCTTCAGATTTTGATGATATCAGGAGATTATATCAGGATCATAAGATGAAGAGCATCCAATATCAGGAAAAGTGCTGCAAAACAGACTGGCCTAAAAGGATATGTCACAAAGGAAAAAAAATAGTTTCTTTTTTTATACACTGTTCCAATACAGAATGTTTTTTTTAAGAAACTTATTTCAAGTCCAACGCACTAACAATATCTCAGATAGGCTATAGTGACTTAACTTTTAGATTTTTTTTTTTATTCAACTACATCTCAACATTATTTTGTTTTATCCTTAGCTGACTGCAAGCTTTGTCTATCCCTTTTAACTCCATCTGTATACTAATGGTGTCACGTCTGTTTTCTGTTTTTCAAGCTTGCTGTTAATGGAGAATTTTTCTGACAGTTTTGTACAGCATTTTCCATTTTAGTGGTAATGCTACTGACCTAAGAGTTTCCATCATGCACTAAAACGTATTACTGGTATAGATCTCTGCTTCTTTATAAAGATCCGTAATACTCCGTGCCAAAAAATTCTCACAGCCATGGAAAAATTACACGACCACATTCCTATCACAAAAGAGAAAGTCATTCTAGAAGTGCTAAAGTAACATGAGTTATTTGAACTCTTATCAAAATATTACTGAAGTATTAGTACAAGCATTTAAATAGACTGTGAGTAGCTATTTTAGGGAATAACTAAGGGATATTTTTAGATACCCAGCCTTCTTAGCTGGAGTTTGAAGAACTCATAAAGTTAATATTCTTCTACTATAAAATCTCTTAATAATAGTGAGAAATAGGAAAGGGGGAAGGAGTGTACACTCTTTCCATTTAATCCAAAGAGTCCAAAAGGGAATTTTACATTAATTTTGACAGAACTTATCTGGCATTTAAACTAGATGCAAAATTACCAATGCAAACTTTTATGCCACTGCGGAATGAATACAAGATATATATATATGCTTTGTTTGAATCCGGCTGTAGCAGTAACACCTATTAAAATTTAGATTACATGAATATCAAAGATGTTTAAATGGGGACAAAACTAAAATATGAATTCTCCCTAGAGTTCCACCATAGAGATATATAGGGTCAAGACCACCAGTTGGAATAAGGTCAATAGTGTCGTGTCTATTCTTAACCTCTAAGGGTCCCACTAAGGTTTGGCCACTATCAGGAAACACAACAGCGTACCACATAGGAATCGGCAGATGTCGGAGGCTCTTTATTTCGTAGGAATAAACCTACTACCCTTTCCAAAATCCTGTTTCAAAAAGAATATGAAAGAAAAATCAATGAGTGGAAACACAGATTTTCCAACTTTTTATGCTGGAAAACCACACATAGAGATCTAATTCAGCTCTGAGTGTGAGGCTCAACTTTGAATGACCTGATTTTAGCCAAATGTGTCACGGCTTTAATGTTATTTAAATATAGGGGGTTTTGTCTGTGAATATTAGCAAAGTCCTTGCTGCTTTAGATAAGCAGATGACATTCCATTCCTCTTCGTTTCCCTCATTAAAGCAAAGAAGTTGAATATTAATGAGTGTGGAGAATTACGTTGTCATGCATGTTAGTCTAGAAAATATAAATTCATCTCATAAAAAAGTCAAAGGATCAAAGAAGGTTTTTACTGTTAATTGGAAACAAAGTGTCAACGGTGTCCTGATTTAAAGGGCACTCAAGGATGATAAGGGAGAGGTTTTTTTTTCCAAAAAGGAAATATAATTAAGGTAGAAGTGGAGTTATTATTAGTACTTCTTTACTAAAATCCTTTTCATTGCCTGTGGCATTCAGTGTGGCATTCCCAATGTTCAAAGTAATTTTAAAAATAAAAGAATATATTCTTGCAAACATACTTCAAAATTACTAAAACTAATATTTTTATAGCCGAAAGCACTTTAAACATTATGGTTGAAAAGTATTTTAAATATGGTAGTTTTACATGCTTATTTTAAATATACACATTTCATGCAACTAGTACTTTTCATTGTTCTTTTGGTAAGCAAACGTAAAAATAGCACATTTAGCTCATGGCTAATTAATAGGCAGAAAATAACAGAGGATGACACACACACACACACACACACACACACACCCCCCCCCATTTTGGTCTCCTGTGCTCAGCCCTAATTGCAGCAGTGAAAATTAAACCTGTGCTTGCTGAGCAAGCCTAGAAACACTAGATTTCTTGCACAGACACACGCACACACCAGAACAACAGACTGAGCTTATGGTAGCATGGAGTATACTGTTAGTATTTCCTTCAGTTATGACTAATATTCTACTCAACATATACTCAAAACAGCAATAGACAAGCATATCTTAACTGTTTATAGACTTGACCAAGCAACTTGCAAGAAAGAGCAAATGCCTTTTACAGGTCAGAATATGGAGAATCACAGGAGTTGCCTATACTTTATGTTAATGTTCTTTCTAATTAAACACACGAACTGTAAACTCTAAGGGACAGATCTCTCACTTTTCTGATGAGATAACCTCTGTGCCTTTATAAAAAGTAAGGTCATTTGTGTGGCTTTCTTTAACTTTGTTTAATTGCGGTAGTCTTCAGATGCATCTTGCAAAAGGCTCTTATTGTTTACTGTAGCAACTGTACGTGTTAATTCTTATTTCCATATGAACAGAAATTTGCTGAAAATCTATTATTTACATTAACCCTAAGAGACAATGTTAAAGTCAAGTGAATATTGACAATACTATCTGAAATTTCCTGGTCTTTTTATATGATCTCTAAGGTAATGCTTAAAAGGTTACAACGTCATATAGTTTGAAAAATCAATTCAGATGCTCTAAAATGTATTTATTAACAAGGCAAAGTCCAAACAAAAATATTCTGTATGCTCCTCCACATGCATCAGCTGAAATACTATGAGAATAATTAATACCATTTTATCACTATTACATTTTACTAGAATACTTATCAATAACACCAGAAACAATTAAAACATAAGCGTGAGATGATGTTACAAATCATTACTGCTTAGAACAGAGTTATGTGAACTTTTTTTCAGTAGTAATAGAAATTACATGATTATAAGTGCAGTGGGTGCCATAAAAAATTTTAACCTTTGCCACCTTTTGTCATTGTAATTCTGCATATATTCAGGGGCAGTGAATTTGGAGGTCTTAAAGCACCTGTTGCATCTATATAAATTGCAAATTATATTTCATTACAAAATAATTTTAATGTTCTGCTGATACGATTATTTGGCTGTCTGAACTTGCTGCCATAATTTTTCTTTGAACATAGACCCTCTGGGGCAATGTCAACCCAATGGACTGTTGCATTACTGTTGCTCAAAACACAGAAACTTGTTTTTAGTTTTAAAGTTTCAAGTCCACTCCTTTAAGCTTGCAAAATGGCAAATCAGGGAAGGAAGTCCCCTCTTAAAAACATGCATGCATGGGAGATATTTTAGGATATATGTGAGCAATCACCCCTTCATCTAATAGGTAAGCTGTAGACATGAATTAATTGCTCAGCTCTCAGAAACAGGAGGTTTGCGTGCATGCTTGGGTGGGGAATACCCCTGTGCCTATAAAGCCATTCAGCAGTAGTCATTAATTCCAGCGTGACATGAAGTAAAATCTAACGTGGTTTCAGACTGGTGAGAAATTAATCATTTTTTCTCCTCATCACTTGAGACATAGAATCACAAAATCATTTAGGTTGGAAAAGACCCTTTAAGATCCTCAGGTCCAACTGTAAAACATGAAGGGCAAATCCAAATTGGAGAGCTTAGGGAATCCATGCTGAGGAGCAGAAGCTTTTAGGCTTCACTTTCAGAGCAAGGAGAACTGCTGCACTGCCAGTCTGGGCCATGGAGGAAGCAGGGTGGCTCACTGGGCTCGGGCTGAGCAAGGGCAAAGCCAGCGAGGGCAAAGCCAGCGAGACATAGCTGCTCAAGCTCAATCATTCTGGCTGAGCAACCTGCATTGTCGTGTAAGAAAGGAGACAGAAACTCCAGCTTTCTGCATGAATTCCGCAGTTACATCTACATATGTTGGAATCCCTGTAGCTCTGCCTCTCTTAATTGGTAACAAATGCTTCAGCACTAATGTCTAATCCTGCTAGGACGTCCAAATGCTCTGACTTCTCCAGGAGGGCACTGTTACTTCCTTCCAAGAGGACCAGCCTAGCTACAGTCCTTTGCTGAAAAGACTTTAAAAGTTGAGACTTCAAAATGGCATAAATATGCTTTTCTGTTAAGCTCCAGTGAAAAGATTAACAAAATAAGATAGTTGTTAACTGAACAAGAATGTTACATTAACTTCAATTACTGCTTTCATATGTTTGTTTAGTTTTAAATATATAATTCATAGGATCAGTGTAGGTAGAAATGTAAGACCTATTCAAGTCATCTAGTCCATCTTTGCCAGCACAACATTATTTTCATCACTGTATCGTCCATTTTCTCTTTAAACCTTGATAATCTGTAAGTCACGTAGGGTTTATAAACTGGGTGCTTAGCAGAAATGTTATTTGCAGATGATAATCACAAGCCAAGGAAAAACAACGTTGCAATACACACTAAATTTATGGATTTGGTTTTGTCCATTGCAAAATGGCTATAGCTATTGGTACCAAGCTATCAGTGAAGTCAAGTATCACACAAATATACCATTCATGTTTTTTATGTGCTTTGACTACAATATGCTACAGAGAATTGTGTTTGCTAATTGAATTTAGCCTAGGAAAACTAGTTCATGCTGGTGCACTTACAGCAGAATCATGCTGTCAGGAAATTTGTTTAAAAAAAAAACAAAACCCAAACATATATATCTCCTAGAACTCCCCAGCACAGATACTTTACCATAGAAACACGATTCAGGATATATGTGCATGCATGTGCACAAGCATGCAAAGGAAGGCTATTTTTGGAGGTACTAATTAACAACAGAGGGAGCCTCTACAACCAAGTATGGCTACCTGTATGTTACATGTTAAAATCAGTTAAGGTGAATAGGTGAATTCACTTTTTTTTTTTTGTTTTTTTTGAATGACCATAAATATGGGAATACCCAAATCTGCTACTGAACCCCAAAGAGGCAACACTTGTGGTACAGGTGAGGAAGACAACAGCCCTGGAAATATGCTGAGAGCTGCTACTTAGAGTGAAGTGAAACAGAACAAATACCTATGACTTGCAAAAAATCAAAACCGCTTCCAAACAACTCTTAACAGATACCACAGGCTTCTTAAAGGGGTGAAACTCTAAATCCTCTAATTTTTTTTTTTTAATATTATTTGCTTGTGTGTATGTATATATAAGTAAATATATAAAAATAAAAAAATTACTTTTCTTATTATGAAAGAAACATTCAGTTTGGAACCCAATGCTAATAGACTGGTTTTTGTTAAGTTTGAAGAGTCTGAAACAAATGCCTCGGAGCTTTCCACACTTTCTTAATGCAGCAAAGACTTTGGAACTTAATGAGAGCAATTAAAACATCAATATTGTCAATAATTGTACTTCAGAGCATTTTCACAGATACCTCTGACTACTGACGTTGTCTGCAGTCTGAAAGAGTGACAAGCTCTAGAGTGAGGAAGAGCAGCAAATGCGCTATCTGAAAAAGACTGGTGGGACAACATAGGCTGTGTAGAATATAGATTTAAAATTCAGACAATTCAGTCACTAAAGCCTCTACTTAAAGAAAGTGAAGGAAGACAGACCTTTCCCAACATCTTCTGAATGCTCCAAAAATCTCCCTTGCCAGAGCCAGTTGTCTTTAGGCTCGAGCCAGCTGTCAAAGGCTCTAGCTACAGATTTCCAGCTTTTATCTTTTTGGAAACAACTCCCCAGTTCTCTGTGGAGTACTCTAATTAATGAAAGCTCATACATTTATTCTGCATAGTATATAACCCTACTTACAAAACAAAGCAGAACAAGGTTCATCACATCACTCTCAGTCTGAATTTTCCATCGCTGGGAAACAGAAAGGGTAAGATCAGTTGACAGATTCAGGGCATGGGATTGACAGTCAAGGAGTGGAACAAGGGCCCGAAGAGCTTGTGCAGTTTCTGTCCTTGGAGGTTTTCAAGACCCCACAATAAAGCCCTGAGCCGCCTGGCTGGACCTTAAAACTGACCCCGCTTCAGCAGGAAGTTGGACAGCGTGACCTCCTGGGCTCTCTTCGAACCTGATCTATCCTACGATCCTCTGACTTTTTGTCTCCATGTTCAAACTGGCTTTAAAACAAGAACCACCCATACAACAAAGAATAATTAAGATGAGTGATAAGTAGGCTCAGATATCAAGGTTTAACAGAACTCAGATATTACCTGAATACCCTCTTGAACAGCTTTGATCACCCTCCTATTTCTAGGAGTCTCTTCACTTTATGATTATAATGTCCTTCAAGATGAAAAGCACTCTATGAATGGCATGTATATTCATTTTTCCTGTATTTTTAACCTACTTGAGGGATCAACAAAGACACAGTTTACTTTCATGACAGTTACCTGTTAATTTTGTTCTGCCTTGTGGAAACATGCAGCTAATCTGAATGCATGGGGTGATTTATTTTCTTGTTTCGTCATGTCAGCGAACTCTCTCCTATTAATTCAGGACATTAAAAACCTATACTAGCATGGAAGGGATTCAGAAATACTCCACTATTTCTTTTATGTGTAAATCTACAATCTGAGATTACACTAAACAACCAGAGCACAAAGACTCCATGATACAGAATTAGTGTGCAGCAGTAATGAGGTTTGTAACCAGGATTATGAGCAGAGAAGATGAGGATTTTAAAAAGATATACAAAAATGTAGAATCTCCCCCAATGAATCACGTAAGTACTAGTACAATCTCATTTATTTTAAGTTTATGCTATCATTTTCCTTTTAGTTTATGAAGAAGAAAACATTTGGGAAGATGCATTTTCTTCTCCACCAGTCTTTAATTGATTTATTAGTGTATTACATTTATCAGCATCAGTTGTCCTAATACTTGGGGAACAATTTCAGGCATTACATAATGAACGCAACAGCGAGATTGCTTCCTAAACAGTGCAAAATTTCCCTTCTGAAAATATACCTCATTCCCACTGACAAACTGTTTCTACCCTTGGGTATCCTGTCAAAAAGGCTGAATCAGTAAATGCAGTGAAATTATTTCCCCCCAATTTCCTTCAGTACTACCATATGCAAAATGAAATGCATCCAACAGTTTAAGGGTCCATGACAGCACAATACTGTATTTGATGGAAACAGCAAGGAAAACTATGTTGTGCACACTGGAATTTGATCAACATATCTAGCTTAACGTAGCTTTAGTAGTGAAAAGTTTCAGTGGATCTGAAACTTGCTGACTGCATTTGTTGAGAATCTCAGCTCTTACACTGCCCAAGCCCTCTGCCCTGGAGGGAAGACACACATCTTACAGAAACTTTCTTTTCTCCTTAGTCTGCTTGTGTAAAATTACATTTTGCAGCCTGTCTATCTGAAGTGGGAAAAGGGGAACTGTAACAGAGTGAAGGAAAGGAGAAGATTGCCTACATGTAAACCAATTTTTCTCCCAAGATCCTTGCAGTAACAGAAATAATTGCTTGGTTTTATGAAATCCAGGAAATCCTCCAAGTAACAGTTTATCCCTGGCCTCACTGGCAATACTTCAGAAGCATAGGTGGAGGCTGAGCCAACTCCCTTGTAAGTTCATCTCCTGATGTTACAGCCCTGAATCTTGTACATGACTTCAGATGAGTTTCTCTTCAATCAAATACTAAACTGACTCACACTTACACTGTGAAATTGCATGAGACTTTCAGGTCAGGATAGCAAGTCTGCAAGACTTAGATATACTCTTCTACATTTCTTGTTTCAGAAGGAGACCTTCAGACACCCAATCCAAAACTGAAAAGAGTGAAGATCTAGATACATGCAAATACTTCATTTCTATTTAAAATGGCCTCACCCCTTAGGTTTTAGATGAGATGCCAGAAGCAGTTACAGTTTTTAACTAATTAGATTAATTAACAATTTTTCAGTTTGTGTGGTATGGTCAGACTATGACTTACTACCTCTGGGTAGCTAACTAGGCTTGAACTAGACAACACATTTGAAAAAAAAGCTTTAGCAAATATATTTGTTTGATTATTTTGTACTTCGTGAAAATACATAGGTTAATATGCGCAGATTGTTTTAAGTAGAAACAATGCAAAGTTCAATGTATCGTATATAACATAGGGGTGACGTATTTCACTTCCATCTCACAAGCATTACTGAGACTTAGTTCCTTTAAATCATGCTGCCCTTGTATAGAGATTAATCCAAGTTAAACTGGGATACTGATGTGACCTGTTCCTGTGGCAGACAACATCAAAATACCTTTCTTGGAAGGACTTCCTCCAGACCTTCCATTTTGACCACTCATATGACATTAGCTCAAGGGCAGAAGAGCTACCCGAAGACAGCAGAGCCAGGTATGAGACTATCAGCCTGTGAGTATGGACTTGAATGTTTTCTGAAACAGAGGTTGTACCCAACTTTTCTCCAGGAGTCTAGTAGGAGAACTGTCATGTAGACTAGAGGACATCAATGACAGGTAAAGAATGCGAACAGTGGGATGAATGTGGCCTTGAGCACAGGCTCAAACTACGTCCTGTATCACTCTGAAAGAGGTAGCTCCTGAATTCATTCCTGTAGAAATATTTTGCACGTCATCCATGTGCAGACTTATTACTGATGTGCTTGGGACTCATAAGCAGAACAAACATAGACTGTGTCCCTTAGATTTGACAATCTGTATAAGAAAAATAAGGTTTAACTAGGAATGTATCTGTTTCTGACAAGAGAATGATGGATAGAGCCACTTTATTTACCCTGACACAGATATCTTTGTTGATGAGCTTTGTGTTTTGCAAAAGAAAAGGAACAGTGAGTATCTAGATTTATATATGTGAGGTGAAATATTGCATTTTAGACTGGAATGTATAATTTCATAGATTATGAGTTTTGTTTAATGACTGACTGCAAAACTGATATTTCAGTGTTTAGCATTTCAATGATTTATGGTCTTGTCAGCAAATTTTTAATATGTTTTATGTGCACAGATGTTTCTGCAGTTGTGACATGCTATAAAAATACACCAGTGGTCAACTGTCCTCCAGTGCTTTTTAAGTCAGGTCTATGGCAGAAAAGTCAGAGGATTGCACAGTGGAGCTGCAATGAATAGCAGGTAGGGATAGTTCAGTCATTAACTTGTGAAGTTTCTTGTTAACCACTGCTTGCAGTCAACCTGTGCTTCCGAAGGTGTTGAGAATAGAAAGATTACTTGAAATAAAAGAAAAAAGAAAATTCAACTGAAAACACTGCAACAATAACTCCTTTTCAAATAAATAGATAAATAAATAAATATGTACAGATCTGCCTTCCTCATACCTAACTTTGGGCTAAATTGCTCCAGCTAAATAGAAACAGCCTTAGTTAGAAACAAATTCTCCCAACGTCTCCTCAAAATTATTTTCTCAGTAGAAAAATCTGACTCCTCAAAACAAGCAAGCAGGACTGGTTGGCATAAGTGGATTTTATGAGATTCATGAAGATTTCATAGTACGGTACTGACAGTAAGGTGTTGCTCTCCAACTGGATGCGGAGGAACCAGCATCCACAGCAGTGCTGCTTGATACAGAAATATCTGTACAATCTCTTGACGCACATTTCTATAAGACCTGAATAAATTTAAACTTCAAAGCACCCTCTGTTCTCAAAAGCAGCATTCACTAGATCCCGAGACTCCTATTCTGAAAGAAAAAGAGCTGGTCCTTAGTTTCTTGTTTGTTTTCAGGTTTGTTTTTATCCTTCTATTCCATTCATATAATTTTCAAAGTTGTGTTCACTACCTATAACTCTGGTTTGGTTGGAATACTGTTGTCTCATCCTAGGCCTATGAAAGCAGCAGAGAATTGTGATATTACATTGTTAAGTGGTAGGCCAGGAATAATAGCTTGGTAGCTCATTGGGATGTTATATCATTTTTTCTGCCTTCCTTCAAACTGCTTCTCAGTCCATCATCGGTTTCATGTTTTGTTTGACAGACTTATTTTCAGTCTAACTGAGCTCATTGAATTGCAAAGGAAACTAATGAGTATGAGCATTACAACACCCCCATATAGATAGGCTCTTCCAACTGGATGCCTAACTGCCACACAAAACCCTCACACAACTCTACCAGATTTGCTGAGCAACAGTGATGTATCAGAACAACAATAAATTGCTTTAAAAAAGCTCTTCTTTCATATATATATAGGTGAGAATACAAGTAAACAAAGCTACATTCCAGAAGTTGAAAAATATTCTTACAGAATGTTTGGGAAATGAAGTCAACGTACATCTAAAATTGGTATGTCTGCTATAATCTGTTTTTAGCGTAGCTGCTAGGAAACAAACAAAACAAGAATTGCGCCATTTTTTCCCCCTACTGAATTGACTGATTTTTCCAATACAGCAATATTAAAAGGACATACACATCCACCCCCCCAAAAAAACCAAAAGATGAGTTTCATCATGATCCTAGTATATACCTCTTCCATAGCATGAAACCATCAGCAGGCCTGACTGTTGCATTGTTGCACCTTGAAGACTTCCACATTTCTCCATGGATCCCTGCATGCCTCTATGAAGTTCAGCGAGGTCAAAGGACATGTGAGAAATCAGCTGTTTATCTCAAGTATGAAAGTCAATGGCCCTGGGACATCTCAAGTATGGCCACATCTGGCCATAACTGCTTTATAATTAGCTGCATGCATTAACAATGGATTTCAGTAAGAATAATCATTCCTGCTTCAAAAGTAGTTTTTGGAGCTTGTTATTTAAGAACGTTATTAGAGAGAAGCAAGTAACTAACTTCTCTGTTCTTTACTGTCCTATCATTACATCTGACTTCATAATTTATCTTTTATAAAAAGAAAACCAATAAATTTAGCTTAAATTTAGCTGTGAAAAACAGACACGCCTTACAAAAAAATACTGTGAGTAGTCAAACACATGGCAACATATTTCAGCTCAACTAGAATATGAGCAAACTCCCATATGGTAGCATGAGCAATCATGACCAAAACAAGACTATATATCTTGTACAAGGAATAACAAACAACTATGTTTTAACAAAAAAAACCCCACTTCACTGGTTTATTTGCACTGAAAAAATAACTGTGTTTTTCTGGAAGTTTAACTACAGAAATTGCTGGATTACTAAACATAAAATGTTCTTTACCAGGCTGATTCCAGAAGTAGCAGATTATCGTAAACAGATTATATTCTTATTTTCTGTAGCAAATTGTTCATTAAAACTGCATAACAGAAAATATATTTATGTATTTCACTCAGTGCAGATACAAAAATATTCCTAAGTCAGGATTCGGAGAAAATAAGCTGGACTGTAGGTAAAAAAGGGTATAAATCAATACGTATCTGGACACTCTCCCTGAATGAGTATATTAAATATTCCTGTAGAAGCCCAGACAGTGAATGATATATGCTACTTCTACTCACAAGTTTAGCTCTCTGTGTCCTCTGCAATCGGTATCCAACCACTGCAGGGCTGTGAAGTAGAGAGCTACAGTGCAATAAACTCAGAGCAGAATACCTGCTTGCTTGCCAAAGCTTTAAGTTGCTGGACAGCCCTAGATAAGATATCTTTGTTTCTTGTATGCAAAAGAGGGATAGGATGGCTATCTCACCATTACAGAAAAGCTCTTTTACCTAGGAGGTGTCTTTACAGATTTCAGTACCGACGCATTTATGCTCTAACATTAAGCTTATTGCACTGAAAATGAGATGGCAACGATTCTTTTTTTCTTTTTTTTAATGAATGTTAACCATTCTGATTTAAATATTACAGCAAATAAACGCTACTGTAATGTAAAATTAAGGTAAACAAAGCAGGGGTGCTTGTGTGATATCCTGTCCTCATTAGAAGAATTCTCTGCAATTTTGGTATATTTTCCCAACAAATTTCTACATCACTTGCCAGGTGGCACGTCTGACCTCAAAATCTCTTTCCAAACAGTCTGCTGTTGCTAATGCAGTAGAAATTAAAATAATTTGTTCTAGAGAAACAGGGTGAATCAACGTTCAGACAAGGTGCAACACCTATATTTGTTCACTATTAATTATACTTCTGCCTAGTTCAGTACTGTAAATCTGGCTCAAAGCCATCAGGAAGGAAGTGAACTGTGAGGAGTATCACCATGCTATCTGAAGATGTATGTAGACCAACAGTCTGATCCACTGTGTCAGTCTCTTACCTCTCAGAAGCATCACACATAATGCATCTTCCTTTACAGCATAAGAATTATCTAGCCAAAAATGTTACGTTGCTTAAAAACTATTTCACAATATATTCATACATTCATCAAGATGTTAAAAATAGCCAATTCCATACTTTTTCTATGTTCTGCATTATTCTTATGCTGCATGAGACATCACAGAGAATTTCTAAAGCGCACACAATAAATAGAAAACCATATCCTTTACTTGCACTGGAATTTGCTACATACTCGTGAATTCAGTAACAGAACTGCATCCCCTCACCGAATAATGGCAACGCCATCTGCTAGCTAATATTCGGAGGTTTTCATTTCCATATCTCAAAGAACTTTGCAAGAGATGAGTATCAGTATCCCCCCCTTTCCAGCCAAGGCACAGAGAGGTCCCTTGAGTCCTGGTACAGTGTTCTGTCCAATACCTTCCATGGACACGACTGAAAAATAACTGGATAGCAGACAACAGAACTTGCCTTCCAAGGAACTAGATACTGTGCATTGTACGTACGAGAAACAACAGCTTTGATAAAGCCAGAGATCTCACAGCGCGCATGATGATCCCATCGTAGAGCTTTGGGTAAGAGCTGCACGAGATCAAGCAGCCCCTGCGCAGGCAGCTAACGTTTGTAGCCTCACAAGGTATCAGTGCTTTTCCAATGGAGCTCTTATTCTGATCCTACGCAGTCAGAAGATGGTTATGGTAATGATAATTATGCCAGGAAAGGAATCAAAATACTATCAGACTGCTGGCCAAACTCACTCTTCATCCTACAAACTCCATTTAAACTGTTTGCAATGATTATTAAGATCGAGAAATGACCCATGCTGAGAATTCGTGCCAGCCGTAAAGGGTATGTTGAAAAAGTGGATTCATAATAACGACAGAATCTCCTCCTTTGATTTATATGACCAGTATCTTTTGGAGTTGAAAATAGGAAGCTTGCATGCAATAGTTTTTGAATTTGTAAATAACTGCCCACTATAAAGTAATTTTTTTTGTCTTCTGCCCTCTTTTAATACTATAAAGGTAGTTCAAAGTAACAATTGTAATTATGTAGAGACTCCTATGGGAGATTTACAAAATATATATTTTTCCCTTACACCTGCCACAAACTGCTGTATATTAAATGTGATTTAGACAAATTGGGCTGTTTGCCAGTAATGAACTGAAAAGAACATCTGGACATGTGCAACACATGCAAATTCAACTCTAGCAAATCAGTCCGGTAGTGGTGAATCTGAGTTTGCTTCTAGCTATTTTTTGATTTGTGGCCAACCGCTTTTGACCTCTAAAAAGGACTAAAACATTCCTATACTTGTAACTTTTCAGACATACATTTCTTGTTTACTCTGTAATATCAGATTTTAATACAGTCTTTCACTATAGATAAGATACATAGTTCCACTAGTTTCATATAGTTCCTCTATAGAGACAGATATTCATGACTCACAATATATTAACATCTACTGGATGTTCACAAATGAGTAGAGATATTTAATTTTAGAAACTTTGCTAATAAAATACTTCAGTCTCTGGAGCTCATTGTTCCTTTCAGAAATCACACAGTATTTCTGACAAAATGGCCAGATTCATCCCCACTATCACTGTCCCGAAGTCAGTGGTGTCAAAACTGCACTGAAGTGTGAAGTTGCACTGGGGAGGCATTGAACTCCATCAGGATTTCACATGAGTGACTTCATCTTAAAAGTGTTTTTGAGGAGTCCCATGTGATGAGTCCTAATGAAAGTGCTCAGCATCCAGCAGAAGGATTCAGCCTATTACAGGACTGAACCTTATGGGCAGAAAAATGCCTGGTTTTATGAGAAGCGGACACCTTAGCTATAGGATACTTTTGTCTGATATTACTTCTACGTATGTTTAGAGCCTTTCCTAAATCTTGAAACTAAACTCAAAAGAACCAAGTCAACACATACGAGTCTGGGGTTTTGTCTGTGTATCTTCCACATGATTTAGTAGTCACAGGTCAACAGGCAAAGTAGTGTCATGCTATCCTGTGAAGCTTAAAATATACTGTAATCCATATGAAGTATTTCTCAGGCAGAAGTATAAAATACAAGGAATTAAATATAGCTAAAAGAATAACCCCATGGACATGGGCTCACTCAGCGTTATTTTTCTTAAGGAATGTTTTGTTAGAATAACAGCAATAAAATTATGAACCAGAAAAATACAATATCCTAATCTATAAAATTAGCACCACTAAGATTACATATTTTTTAAAATCTGCAATATTACGCAAACCTGAGAATTCTGTAAAATATATTAGGAAATAACGGAGACTTTGATTGAGGTTAACACTTCTTATTTTTGCCTTTGAGAGATAGCATTTATGGTATTCCCCATACAGAGCACTATGTTTAAAAGTATTGGGCAACTGTTCTCCAGGCTGTTTCCATTTCTAAAACAAAAAAGAAAAAAGAAGTTCCTAGTTGTCAGAGGCCTGACACACCTGGAATCTTTTCTAACATGGGTATGCATTTTGCTGCACTTACACAATCCGTCAGGTTAAAGAGTGAAAGTGGGATTTTATTTCTTGAAATGGGCTATGCATTTATAAATTTGGGAAATTCTACAGCCTAGTAGGGTAAGAACACGTAAAGCAATGTGAAATATCTTAAATGTGTCCATGGTTCTCCCCTATAGATTTAATTCTGCGGGAAACACACAAGAGTTTTATACTGTCCCAGATGTGCCTAATATTACCTTGAAATTCCAACAACTCACCAGAGACAGTGGTATCTATCAGTGTTCACTAACCCCATTTCTTTTAAAACACTTTCTAATTAATAAGAAAGTAATGCAGGCATGTGCCTTTGATGTGTCAACACAGCTAACACTGAGACCAGGAAGAGCTGAGATTATTTCCTAGGGAGACCAGGAAGAGCTGAGATTATTTCCTAGGGAGACCAGGAAGAGCTGAGATTATTTCCTAGGGAGACCAGGAAGAGCTGAGATTATTTCCTAGGTGACCTTTTCCTGGTATGATTTTTCAGCATGACTGCAAATTTTCCATGTTAAAACTGGAAAAGCCGCTTCTCTGTTGCACCAGAGCAAAAATAAGTTTGCCCTTCTGGTTCTTGTAGTATGTAAGCAGCGGGGCAAATCGCCAAATTTGTAACATGTTAAAAATCAAAAGCAATTGTTATACCAGCAGTATTTGCCTCATGATAGAGAATGGTGACGCTGCTAGTGGAAAATTTATACTGGAAGTCACAGTAACAATTACTGTCTGATGCTGGAGAGGTTCGGATCTGTTCTTATGCTCTTTGTGTTAGGTCTAAACACTCAGCTAAAACTGGAATTTTTTTAAAGCATGACAATTGAGGAAATGCAAAAATACTTTGTCTATGTAAGTGACTTTGAAAATGCACGTTTTTTTCTGCCTTCCACAGTATAACTAACTAAGTAGATAAGAGGTTAGCAAAAAACCAAGCTTTGAAGAGCTTCTCGCAGTATGCAATAGGCTGCAAAATTGTATTCTTGATATCAGTAAAGTGTATCAGTTTGAGCTCTTTTTTTTCCCTGTTCATTATCTATCTACTTCCCAAGAGAATATTTCAGAGATTAGTATATAATTATAATCAACAGTTATTTTACGAGGCCTACAAGACCTCCCTGAACTAAATGACTTTTCCCTTTTAGTCACAAGTCTTTCTATAGCACTAGTAATTTCTTTAAGTGGTCAATCACACAAATTCAAATAATGAATAGCAATCTTTATTAATACTGAGTTCAGCTGCTTTATCCATTGATGAACATATCTTATGTAATACATTTTTTCATGTGCAGTTACTTCTATTTTTGTTACAATTTTTTTATCCAAAGTGAGTAGAAGTTTGTCTCTGATAGTAACAGAAATTTTGACCAGTACTGTAGCTGTAATTTAAAAAAAAAAAAAAAAAAAGCATTGATATCTTTTGTTACTGCTATGATCATTGTATCTTCCTTTTCATTATTTTCCTTGTAATTTGAAGGCTGCCATGCAATTCACTACTATAATGGCCAAGAGGAAGGAATATTTTCAAAGGAATTTTCAAAGTCATTTATACTTACCGCAAAGCGGAGTACTGTTAAAAGAAGTACTAACAAGGGAGGACGCCACTCGCAGCCTGAATTTCCTTTTATAATAGCTCACATTTTTCTGCCTTAAACCTCTGATAGACTATAATAAAGAATACTAAAATAAAATGAAGAAATGGTACTTCAAGTGTTGCAAGGAAAGACGTAATTTATGATGGTAATCACAAGTGTATGTTATATCCTATTGTACGTACCTGCTTTTCATTGTGAAAACGTGATTTACAAGTTCCATTGATAGTGATTACACTTCATAAACCAGACAAGACGTTAGTAATTCCCAGTGGGAAACACGTAACAGCTATTATTTTTTTATTTCCACTTGGGGGAAGACTCTAAGAGCCAGCATTCTGAATATTAGACAAAATACAGCAGATGGTCATAGGAAAAATAAGGCCAGAATAGTGGGCGATGGGTTTAGAATAGCAGGAGCTGAAGCACTGACAAGTTTTTTGGGACCGGACAAAAGACAGCACTGTGGATCTGAGGCAGAATAGCAATGTGGCTAGACAGATGTTTACCAAAAAAGCTCCTCCCCAAGTTCAATACTGAGCATGAAAGAAAGCACACGGCTGAGCATCCCTTGCCAATCGGGCAGAAGGTGACGTCCTAGTAGCTGATGAAAGATTATGAACAGAGGGGATAAACAGAGGATCACAGAAAATGAAGACAGAAGTCTGACGAGGAAGAGCCAAGACAAGGACACAGAGGAGCGGCAGTCAGAACCCGGGGCTGGGAGGACAAGCTCTGCAGCGGCGGCGGCCGGACAAGCCATGACCGTCACGGCTAACTAAGAGGACGGTGCAGCTGCAAGAAGGGAAATGAGATGCCCCTCCTGAAGGTGGTATTTGGAACAGAAGGGGCTGTTAAGTAGAAGGTGAATGGAGGAACAAAAAGTTCTCCGAGCGTTTCTAGAGCCAAGTTACAACAGAGCAAATAAAGACAGCTAAAGCTGTACCCCAGGGTCTCACAGCAACCCAGGAACAGACCCAGCGCTTCCACATTGCAGTCCCTGTCTTCGCAGTAACCCTGAGGCAACACTAACTTCCCAGCAGCATAGCACTTGCTTCCTTTTTTTCTTTTCTTTAAATAAGTACCTACAGGTATACTGTACAATTGCAGTCCCCTCAGGAGAGGGCTGTTTCTTTAATTTGGTGTATCTAAACTTAACATACTTAGAGTACCACCATATCACAGACACAACTATTAATGAATTTGTGTGAGCATAGATATTAAAAAAAAAATCAGATTGTTTGGAAAAGGTAGTTAGAAGAAGTCCCTAGAGAAAGTCAATGAGCTCAGTAAAAGCAGTGTGTTACATAGAGTACCTTCCCTATGCAAGCACAACGCAGCTGGTGAGATCTGCTCATCCAGTCAGCGTTCCTGCCAAGCGTCTACGATTACCTCTAATTAAGAAACATTTCTTTTTAAATTAAAAGATTCCCATGGTCACATTATTCACCTTCTTTAGTTTGCTCTGTACACAAAAAAGCTGTTGGATTGGAAACATCCATCATTTACTTAAATAAAAAAACCCACAAGGTGTGTGTTAAAATGAGATAAGACATGCCCCACTGGCCTCAAATGATCCAATAAAAGGACTATCTTACAATACCACACTCTTAGAAATGTCTTATTGTGATAATGAAATGGCACCAAAGTTCATTTTATTCTAGAAAATGTGTGTTTATCCACATACTGAGTATTTTCATGCGATTTCAAGCAAAAATATCCCACCTTGCTGTTATTCTGAGGCACAGCAGAGAAACACCGACCGAATTATTTCATATATTAACTATGTAATGTAAGAATACGCGATAGTTATAAAATGCATTTTTTATTTATGTGTTGATCAACATCACAACATTTTAGTGGCCTAGAAAGAGGTTCATTGCTCTCTGACTTTCCAGTAAAATTCTGGAGACTGCCACTCTTTCTGTATTAATAATACCGGTAATACTGTGGAAGGGAGAAAATAAATCAGTATTGATTTATAGGTCCATATTTTTTTTTTTTTTCCCCTCTAGACCTTATCTTTCTACTGTTATTACTGAATTCTTTCTACTGGACAATTACCAATGTTAGCGATACTAAATTTTCTTACCACGTGTAGTGCTCTGTAAGTAATACTTATGGACAACCAAAATACAATTGTCCAGACAGCAACTATAACTAAGAAACTTGGAAAGCAATTAATTGCTGCAAGACAGGAAGAAGTGGTGACATTTATGATCCTGCATATTTCCAGCCAAACATCAGAGTACATATCAAGGGCACTTGTCTGTACAGCGGTGGTGGAACCAGCTATTAAAGGCTCGGCTCCTTCTTCCATTTCTCCTAGCAGAAGGGGACTATTTAAAAGCAGCAGCAGAAAGCCTACCGCATTATTCTCTCCTTTTCCTTTCTTCTCTGCTAGGTGGCTAAAACTGAGAGACTAATGTTCTAGTCCAATTCTGTCACCACTGCCATAGATTACATCTGAAATCTTTGTTTCACCTTCACAAAGAAGGGGGAAAAATAATTTTTCAGGTTTGTAAAACGCGTTTCTCCCAATGAAATCCTAGAAATGCAAGTGCTTAAATTGCCTACACATGTACCTAGGGAGTAAAATTTTTTTTTAAGTACTTTGGAGACTCAACAAAGGCCATCTTCAGCTTCTGCCCTTCAAAAAAGAAAAAGGCTGAGGAAAAAAACCCAGAAAAATAGGTCAGAATTAAAAAAGATATTTCTGAACACATTCCAGTGTTATATTTGAAACTGAAGTAAGAAACAGTGAATGATGGCCAGGAATTTTCTTTAGCAATTTTTTTTTTCCCTTCACTGTCTTCATATTTGACATAGATAGCCATTAGGGATAATGTTAGTTCTTTATTTTAACTGTGAATATTAAGATAATGGAAGAAATTGGCTAGTCAGTTGTGAAATATTATAGCAATAAAAGTCTTTGGTGGAAGATGAATCTTCTTCAAAATAGTACGAGGGTGTCAATAAATGAAGAGTAATGTGAAGATCACTTATATTTATTGAGACTGCAGCATTTATCAAAGTCATCAACATTTAATTGGAGTTAATATACTTGCTAGCTTTTTATTTCTACTGTACAAGTTTGTTCATATATTTAGGGATAAAATGCTAGACTTACTAGTTTTTATTTTAACTCTTTTTGGCTTTTATCCTCCATCTTTAAATAAATGTGTAATTGGAGTACACCTGTGGCATTCCTTTTGTGGGACAGCTGGGCTACTTTGTAAATGCATTAGCACTTCCCATAGCGCACCTGCACGTTAACAAAACATGTCTTAGAAGCAATACAAGTAAAAAACGAGGAATTTTGGAATTCGAAGTCAGTAAAAATACTTTATCTACATACGCTTATGGACCATTGCTTTATGTTTATGACAGAATGGTATGATTACTATATTAGCTTGAGATATGATTCCATTCATGGAGTTTTTCATCCAGGCATGAATCTCAGGGTTGTTTGAATTTGGGAATAAATCTAAATAGCTCAGCTATCCCAAGCACTGCACTCACTGATGTGTCAGGAAGGGGGACAGCGGGCTAGACGCCAGAGGCGACACAGTTGCACGTGCCCAGCAAGGCCAGGGCTGTCGGGAGGAAGAAGACTTCACAGCAGCACGGCAGGGTTGCCCTCCGCGTGCACAGCAAGCCAAGCGCTTTCTGGAGCGGCTCTGCAGGAGGTCCAGCTGTGCTAAGCCTAGCACGGCAAGTCTGGCCCACAGCTCGCAGGGCACAGCTGCCAGCCTACACCAAATATATGAACAAATTATTTGTGGAAAGAAATTACAGAAAGATGACTCGGTGATTGTATTTTACTGGAATCCGCAGACCTATTGGGACACTTACATTATTGATTTTTTTCCATTGGTAGATTCCTTTTCAGAAGGTGAAGAGAGCAATCGGGCATTAATGTATGCATGCAGATTTCATGAGGCTCCCTAACCAGCTGCTCATGAAATAGTAATGTCAGTTTTGAATAAGGGAAATGGTGAATCTAGTGGTCATTTTAACTGCTGTCAAATTGCTTGACAAAAGGTACCTACATGATACAACATAAGATGACTTTTTACTGCAGTTCATATTTCAAGCCTGAATTTGTATTAGTTGGAGCATGATTCCTAAAAAATCCTCAGATGCACTGTAAGCTGTAAATTCCTACCACACTGTAAACAGGATGTGTTGTTTACAGCTGTTTAGATCCACTAAATATTTGTGGATTTGCTTCCTCAGCTATAGCAGGAACTTACTGGTCATAACTCCCTGCCTTGTTCAATAACTTCCAGTAATTATCATGAAGAAAATGCAATAAATTTATGTAATAGACTGCCCCTTTGCTATAATATACAATGAGAAGCAATCAATGCTCCTCACAATAAGGAGAAGAAATACAACTGTGTTGTATTTTATAGCTTTGGTACTGCAGCCGGGGAAGCCAGCAGAGGGAGCAGAGGGAAACTCCAGTGGTCAAACTCCGGCCCCGTAAAACGTAGCCCAGGGCTGACATTTCACAAAGGAGCAACACAACGCCGGGTTGCGTACTTCTTAGTAGACGATTTTATTTGCTCACCCATCCAGCAAATACAACGTCCCCATGAATTGCTGCTCTTATTTCGTATGCTTAGAAACAGGGAAGCTATATGAATCTCATAAATAACCCTCTAACTTAACCTTTGGCAAAATAATTACAAAAAAGATGATGTAGGAAGATGATAGCAAAATATCTACTTTTGCAGTTACCAGCAGTAATCTTGGAAAACAAGATAGCTATATTCAATCATGGTTTTAATATATAGTTTTACCGTAACTTAAATCAAAGGGCATTTCTGAGGCCGTCCTAGTTACGCTTAAAGTATAATTACACGCTACATATCTTGGAAAGTAAATGAAAGCCTTTTCTTGGTGATTTGTTATACATTTTTTTGCCTCTGGCTAAGTGAAGGCCAGGCCTCTGAAGAGTTTCAAGTATAATGCACAGTGAATATAAAACAGTCCATTAATTGGGATAATAGGTCCTGGCATGTAATTGCATTGCTAAGGTACTGTGGATAGCTGCTGAATGAGATGGTATTTATTCAAGGTTGTTAGTCACCCGTGGATAACTTTATTTGTCCACTGATGCTTAAATAAATGCATCATCCATCAGTAAGAACACTTACGAAAAAAATTTATAGCAAAAATCATTATCATGTCTCAAATTATAAAAGGAAACAGTATATAAAAATTGCTGAACAGTGGTACAATAAAGCCGTGCCATGCTGCGGTTTGCTTGTTTTTCTGCCAGTGGACAGTAAAATATGGTTGAAAAAAATCAAGGCTGAATGGCAAGTTTACATGCTTGCAATATTTACCCTAGTCACTGAATATACTAGCTATCTTCAAAAAAATATTTTTTTCTACTGATTCATTCTGGAAGTGTTGTAGAAATTAACGTCTCAATAGGACAAATACATTCAATAATATATGCAGCAACAACTGCAAAAAGAAAATTAACAGCGTGTTTAAGCCACATATACGAGTAAGGCAGCCTATTTTGTTCATGTCATCGTTTTGTTGTTATTTTGCAATGATCGCTAATCCCTGAGAAAATGCTGAAAAACAAATCATACATACACAATAGTAAGACACAAGTATTGCTTGATTACGGACAATCTTAAATAAAGCTTAAATAAGACAGAAAAGACCTACAAAGAATTCCCATTGATACTGCCAACAGCTCAGCTCAAGACACCTTCGTATCTCACATAGATAAAGAAATTATTATTCAGGATCTGATTTTCAGATAGAGTGCAGCCACATCCTCTTTTATCTTCAGCTACATATGCAAATGCTCATTATTTTGACAATCCTACCCTGAAGATCTTATCTCATCGATGTTCCTTCTGAATAGAACTGAATAATGTCTAATATACAAGGGATACGGGTTTCCAAACAAGGTTTAAAAGGAAATACATACACTAATTGAAATAATGCTGCCTATAGCTGCGGCAAATGTCTTATTATTCGTATTTATCATTTCTAAGTAATTGTCAGCATAGTCTGACTGCTATCATGACGCTTTGTCTGTTGGGTCCACAAGTATATCCTTTTTGAAAGGGTCACTTCCAGCTTGTTAGATAGATACAAAGACAAAACAACCTCTTTTGAGTTCAAAAGGGTGGCATAAGCCGCCTTTGCCGTTCACAGCACTAAATCACGGGTCAGCTTTAGCCACGTTTGGTCTCCACACCTCCCACCGACTGAAGGGCCACCAGCTGCCTCCCCACCTGCACGGGAGGCTGGACCGGCACCTCAAAGCCATCCTGCTTGTCAAATGGCTGAGGCCGCCAGAATCATCCATCTCATGGGGTATAAAGGCCAGCAAATGAAATAGTTTGATGAGAAAGCAGCCTATTTTATTTTAATAACAGTTCACATTTTTAACAGTGCAAAAAAGAGTCGCTGCAGAACAGTCACTCCTGCCCTCCTAATAGACACAGCAAATTTCACAGGAGGCAGGGAAAATTCTGCCCAACTCAGAGAAGGGGTTATTAGTTACATCTAAATATAAAGCTGATCAGCGAAGCCTGATCCTGCAAACATGCATGCATGCTATTAACTTAGATATACAAGGTGTTGCAGGAATCTTAGTGAGGAAACTCATGTGTTAAATTAACCACATATATGTTATGGGGATTAGAACATAGCAGCAATGTCTTTTCCTTGAGATTCACTTTTGAGGACTTCTGGAAGGTGTCAAGTTTTGCAATATCAAATAACATAGTATGATTGAACGGCAAGTAGAAAAAACCTCTCCAGTCCTCTCTCAAAGACCCTCTGTCCTCAAAGCAGGATTTACAGCTTTTCTTCCAAGTTCTACACTCCGGACAGGGGCTCTCAACCTCTCTGCATATTACTTTACTTCCACCTCTCTAGACCACGTATTGCCAGATTTATCAGCTTCACTGAATGTGCTTCTGTGACGTATTTTATTCCCTGATATTTCTATGTTTACAAATTATATGACCAAAACAGGGAAATTTGGCCTAATGGTTATCCTGTATGAACAGGTTTATAAAATACGTTCAGTTTCATATTAAAAGTCCATTTGGACATGTTAACCTTTATTGCTGCTACACAAAGAAGTAAGCATTTAACACTGAATCTGTCAATAAGCATGCATTGAACGTTTCTTCCTGACTATTACCTAATTCAGTATCTAGTTCAGCTACACTTAACTTGTGTAATACTCCAACCCAAGAGCATCACTTAACACTTAGATCTGTTGCATTTAATTTTCCACCCCCGGTCTGTTCATTCCGTTTATCAAAAAATTATATTGTAAAGCAACTACAACCATCTGCCGTTTAAACAATCTCTTTCCTTTACTAGAACCTGAAATATTTATTGCCTTATGTGTTTTAAACTTAAATCAATAATTCAAATATTAAAGAGAACGATCCCGACAAAGAAAGCAAAAGGATTCTACCCTTCAACAATCCCCAAAATGCACTTTCCATGCCCTGCTATTCTGGTTACTTATCAGTATTAAAAATCGTAAGCATCCACTCCATATTCAGACAGGTTATACAAGAAACTGTTGCATGAAGCTTTGGTAAAAAGAAAAAAAGCTTTATTGAAAAGGAGAAATACTAAATCTTGCATTTTGTCTTCTTCCATTCACTTGTAAAGAAGTAATCTTATTTGCTTAACATAATTCACCTTTCAGAAATCCTTGCTTACCCATGCCCTTTAAGTTATAATTTTCTAAGTGTATCCTTTTGGCAACCGTGAATGAGTATTCTCTGCTAACATACTGAAAACATTACACCTAACAGGACTCTAATTTTCAACCTTTCATGTATGCTCTCATTTTAAGAACAGTAACTAATTCACAGTTTTCAGTCTCCTTGAGACTCCTGCATCAAATATGCTTTAAAAAATAATAGCATCAACAGTTTATTTTCACTGTCACAGATGAAGCATATGCATAATCTGTTTCTATACTTCACCTAATTTTCATTTGCCTTGACATTTGCTTACTAGCACTCCTTCAAATATTTGACTTAATACTTTTCTATATTAGCAATGTTTCACAAAACATAAAAAAAACCCTAAAAAACCTCCCAGCAACTCCCCCATGACCTGAGAGAACACGATAAAGAGAACATTTATTAACACAACTATCATGATTAAAAGTTGCGATAGTCTCTTCAGTGTGACACATTCCTCTGGCTTACACAGGCTGCACCAGGCTGGATGGAGCCCTGACCTGGGCTCCTGCCTGGAAATAAGGGGAAGAACCAAGACCACCTGTAGCAGTTTTTAGCAGGCTCTCGGGGTACTCTTCCAGCACCTCAAAAAGGCTGCTGAAGGACTTCTGACACTTCCCTTTCGCATTCGTTCATGCCGGTTTTTAAACACTTATCCCAGTGTCAGCAATAGCCTCCTCTCCTTCCTAGTATTTAACCCTTGATTTTATTTATAAAGATGGATCATGTGCTTCTGTCTTCATTTCACGAGGCTAAACAAGTAGGTCCCATTATATAAGACACTTCAATTTCTTCTCATATGATAGATTCACTGTTCGCTTAATCATCGTAATTGGACTTCTTTCCATCTGTTCTCATTTAAAGTCATTTTTCTTGAACAAGGATGACCAGATTGTACCTACTATTCTAAATAAGATTAATGCCTTCAGTGGCTCTCATTCTTCACTATTCTTTTGGAAATACTTCGCATGATCTTAATGGACTGCATTTGCCTTTTTTTTTTTTCCCCTTGTGTATCACACAGCTACAGAAGACCTGAATTACCAGAGTAATTCAGTACCATTTACAACTGAAAAGATCCCAACATTTTACTATCAAGTTCTACTCATGAAAGCTGTTACTTATGGATTTTGAACTTAATATGAGAGGTCCTCCTTTCAGAATTTATTTTACTTTTAAAGTGATAAAGTTTGAAATCCACCATGAAAGTACAGGAAAAAATGGCCTACATAGCAGAATTTGGGATCATTCTTCCCTCCCCCCAACTTCCATTAATTTTCTTCACTTTCGCCCCAATATCCTGCAGCAATACTGTCAGAAAACGAAAGACAAAGCAGTAAGGCTCTGTTACTGCTTACCTGCACTCAGAGAGAAATTTTATTAAGTTGGAGACCAAGTCAAACGTAATTAAGTATTCTACTTTTTTCTCTCCTTTATTGCTATTTTTTTCAAACTAATTAGTAACACAACCAGTACCATCAACTTTGTAGCGAGAAGAACAAGTGAAGAGCTGTCATCAAAAAACTGTTGGTATTTAACACAGGATATATACATAGGAGAAAGGAAAACTAGAGGTTAAAAGTGTCTTTGATTTGCCTCATTCAATAAGCAACTTATTTATTAGAAATTTTGGGCAAAAATATTTATTGAAAACCCAGGCTCTGATGTAAGGCCTTAAAATGATGACATTCTAAAAGAAAAATATACATACATTATGAGAGCCAACTACATTTTAGCAATAAAGTAAAACATTTGTTCTAAGCGCCGCTGAATAAATTAGGTTTTTAAAGGAATCTTCAGAAGCGAATCCACATCATAAAAAAGAATCATTCTCTGTATAGGATTATTATACCCATATCTTAACATCTCAGAACTTCTAATTATTTGCCATTTACGTTTCTACTACGAAAATACTGGAAGATCACAAACGCATTTCAGGTCCTATTGTATGAAACTGTAGTCCATTATGGTCCACTCCCTCTGAAGAATTTCCTATTTAGCCTAAGATACAGCAAGAAAAAATGAAAATGGTAGCGTTGTAAAAGAACACAAGTGTACTGTTGTGTAATACCATTAAGTTACTCAACTTGGCTATTTCTGTAATGGAATAAACATAAAGCAATTAGTATTATTTTTTTCCTCTCTATTTTTACCACAATAAAGAACATACTGAATACACACCACTGAAAGCTGCTAGCTTGTTTCATGCTGTAAGAAAGCTTTATCACAAAATAATTAAGAGTGCCTAATCAAAAAATATCACTCAGAAATCACGCACAGCTTCTATCCTAGCAAAGCCTGGCTCACAACTCCAGGACTGCAGTATCTCCCGGCTCTTCTGTAACTTACATAAACGCAAAACACATAAAACTGTTCCAACTACTTTTCCAAATACACGTCTGAACAATTGACATCAGTCATCACAAAAGTAGAAAAGCTAAAGTAAAAGCCAGTGATATGTTCAATCAGGAAGAGAATTTTCATTCATTTGCATATAATTTTCACATTTAAAGTTCTACAACAGAGTTCACCTTTTGATCATGTAAAATCACTTCATATTTTTTTGAAACCTGACAAGGAAATAACTCAAAGGAAGCCTTTTTCTATAGCATTTCATTAAGGAATGCTGTTCTAGAATTCAAATACACAACATTGCCCCCAGCCCCCCGTCTTCACATTTGCTAATTTTGGCAGAATTTTCCATATCCACATGGGAAAAACAAGTAGCCTGGAATTTCTAGGTTCCCTATGAGACATTAAAATTCAGGTAAAGACTGTAATAAAAACTAGTCTTACACCTTAGACCAACAACTTAAAGATATTGCCTTTCCTACTTCTATCTCGCTCCAACTCTCATATCACAGTTCTTTAAGTATAAAGAGAATAATTCAACTTAGAATTCCCTGGCATCAAGTTTAAGTCCAGCTATTAGCAAAGGAAAGCACTTGCATAACACACTTACCAAGATTAAAAAGTACCTATTTCTGAATGTAGAAACCACAACTTTATGAGGCTTCTCAAGCTAAAATTTGTTTCACTTGGGGAACCACGACCAGCTTCCACATCCTCCGCTGCTAACTGGAGGCAGCAAGATAGTTCTGGCATACAAAACATGGACTTTCTTCTCCTAGAACACATAGATAAATGTAAAGGAACCTCACTTGACTTTGCTCAGGCACTTCTCATCACATAATGATGATTTGCAGCCATTCAGCACAGCTGATCTCTTCAGGAAGTCAGCAGCGTCTCCTCCACAGAACACTGCTCCAAATACACAATAGTATTTGTGAGCTTGGGATTTACTTGTATCTTTTTTTCTATGAAGGGTTTGTTGGATGCACAAGCAATATTATCTGGGTAGATGTGAAATACTAAGAGGCAGGATCTCTCATTTCAAACAACATTTCCTCTATTTGACAAGACAGCAAAACAATTTCACTGAAAAAAACCTCTTAGTATATGGAACCATTTTAGTTTAATAAATCCATCACACAACAATAGAATTAGCATAAATACATCATCCTGTACAAAAATCACTATAAAGTGACATGCTACAGAGTTCTGAACACATTTTTTGAGTTTAACATCAGTGCAGCTAAACACCAGTTCACAGTTTTAGATGCATGAGGTACAAACCCAGAACTCCACACACAACGCGCCCCCCTCCTTATTGTAACGTATATGCAGTGGGTATAAACTGCCTGTGGGGACTGATGTTATCTCTGACTTCTTGCCTGATGAGTAGAATACAAGAGGGCAGAACTAAAGTGCCTCTGGCCAAGCCTGTGCCCACTGGTAGCCAAGAGATCGAAAAGGAGCGTTTCAGCCAGAAAGCAAAATCTGCACCCCACCTGCCCCAAGGTTGTCTGAAAACCCAAGGAATAAAAACTCGCCTTATATTTCCCTCTACATACAATAACATGACAAAGCAGAGAGACTTGATCCAATAACATGACCTAAGCAGAAATTTCTCAGAATCACAGAATCATAGATACCAGGTTGGATGGGACTTCAAGGATCATCTGGTCCAACCCTTCTTGGCAAAAGCACCGTCTAGACAAGATGGCCCAGCACCCTGTCCGGCCAAATCTTACAAGTGTCCAATGTTGGGGAAAAGGCAGGAAAGGAACTGAAATGGAAAGAAAACTAATGTATCAAATAACGGAGATAACGTGTCCCTTAGATTTATTATTAGACTTTGGAGGGGGCATTATTATTACTGATTTCTAGTCTTTGATGGTGCAAGGATACCTGTTTTCTCAGGGTACATAATTATAATAGCATCAAAAAAATAGTAAAGAGTGCACTATATTCCCCTATCCTGCCTTGAACATAATGAGAAAGCCTATTTTGAACAGCACAGGAGCCCGTAAACAAATTAGCAGTTAACTTATTTTTAGTAGCAATATTAGCCGTCACTGGAATGCATAATCTGTTTTCCTCTGGTTTTAACAGTTAACCAAAATTCACAAGCATTCTAAAAATCAAAACCACAGTTTATTCAATTAAGCTCTATGCATAAAAAATACCCATCAGCTGTTGACAGCATGAATTTAGATTGTAAGCAGAATAAATGCAGTATTTCACATGCTGCCAGGCAGTTCTTAGCACACACGAGGGCAAGCAGCACGCTCAGAAGTATTTCAATTTTAGCTTTTTAGATTTGAGTGAAACCCCAGTAGCTGAGGGATTCGGTTACACATGAACAGGCCCATTGCAGTTCAGAAGTCAGTGACACACGTACTCCCAAGTCATTAGGAGGCTAACTTTGATGAGGACAGATAACAGGAAGGTTGGTTTCCGTACAGGAAACTGAAATAACATACTGCCCTGTCCTTTGATACAAGGAGGCAGAAGCACACAACAGGTTTTTGGTTTAAAAGAAGGGAAAAAAAAAAAAAAAAAAAAAGACTTTTCTTGTTTCTTTGAATTTTTGTATCATATTCGAAAAAGGACATGAGAGCATGGCAAGTAAGAGGCTTAAAGCCAAACTCTGGAATGCAAACTAGGAACTCTCCCAAACTCCAAGTATATGGGATGTTTTTATAAGATCTCATAATTAGGCCCATGAACCACACATGCGAGGTCCTTCCATCAAGTTACCGTCTCCCTACCCCCAGGCTCTGACACTTCCCATGGCACTCGGAAACTGCTCAGCAAACTCTCTTTGCTTGACAGGTGTAATAGCGGAGCCGAGCAAACTTAAAATACGCACTGGAAAGATCTAGTATCGGACAACTGTTAGAAAATTATATATTTCTGCTCTGCTACATATAATGAACGATCACTAAAAGTTGTCGTGGTTTAACCCGGCAGGCAGCTAAACACCACGCAGCGTTCGCTCGCTCTCCCCCTCCCCAGCGCGCTGGGGGAGAGAATCTGGACAAAAAAAGTTAAATTCCTGGGTTGAGATAGAGACAGCTTAATAGGACAGAAAAAGAAGGGAAAATAATAATAATAACAATGTACAAAGCAAGTGATGCACAATGCAACTGCTCACCACCTGCTGACCGACACCCAGCAACTCCCCGAGCAGCGATCGCTGCCCCCCGGCCAGCTCCCCCCAGTTTCTATACTGAGCATGACACCGTATGGTATGGAATAGCCCTTGGGCCAGTTTGGATCAACTATTCCGGCTGTGCCCCCTCCCAGCTTCTTGTGCACCTGGCAGAGCATGGGAAGCTGAAAAGCCCTTGACTAGCATAAGCAGTACTCAGCAACAACTAAAACATCAGCGTGTTATCAGCGTTATTCTCATCCTAAATCCAAAACACAGCACTATGCCTGCTACTAGGAAGAAAATTAACTCTTCCCCAGCTGAAACCAGGACAAAGTGAGTGCAGGGCTTGTTGTGTTTTATTCTTTTAATGACAGAGAAACAGAGACATGAACCTGATGTAAAAGCGCGTTGTGTATTTTCCAGTTGTCACAGCAAGCAGCCTGGCCAGCTCTCTCGAGTGTGTTAGTTAGCTACTGGTTAGCTAATAAAGTCACCTGCTGATTAAATTTGGATTTAGATAAAGTTGTTAAGTATGTTTTAGACGATTAAGGAGCTGCCTAGATGACACAAATGGATTTTGAATAGCACAGTACTAGTAGCTGGCCACTTTTTAGAAGTAGTGTAAGGAGTATAAAGCATTGGCTATTATAAGTATATAAGAACTATTCCTTTTGCTTTTTTCTTTCAAATTGGCTGGAACAGGAATCAGAGAGGAGGTTGGTGGCACATCACACGCTTTTGATGCAAGTATTGGAGGATTTATATTCACAGAAAGCTGGTGATATATTAGAAATTAAGTAAATTTATATTTCCAAACTTAGTTTTTTAGTTTGTGGGTAATTAAACAAGATTTTTAATTTTTAAAAAATATTATTATTTTTAATGGAAGGAAAGGTAATTTATTTCTCCGTGGCTAGCCCTTTCCTGTGCTGTAGTAGTGGGGGGAGCTGTATCTACTTCCCTAAAACACTTGCTATGTTTACACCGACATCAGTGATAATTCACCAGCAACTTTGTTCTTTCCTTCCATGTCTGCAGCAACTCCTTGAAAAGTCTGAGTAGCAATCTCAGCCCAGTAGTACAATTACAGTATTGTTCCTTGCCATGATATATTCTATGTTCTTTTAACAGCAGAACTAGAATATGCACTTAAATAAGTTGAGTGTAAAAATGATGTCAGTTTTATTACAGAACGTCTTTCACATGATTATAAAAGGGTCGATTATTTCTGTTTTTTATCCAAAGACCTGTCTGGTGCCTTTTATGTGAGAATATAAATATATTTAATGTATTTAATCTCATAGTAGTCCTCAAGGTAAGAAAGAATTATCTCTGTTTCATGGGTGGCAAGCCAAAGTACAGAAGGAATAACACCAATTTGGTCCAGGTTCCACAGAAAACCAGTGGCATGGTAGGGACCTGACCTCAGTCTCGCCAAGTCCTACCCTAATGCGCTGACCACATTTTTGCCTTTTGGACACCAGAATAACAAAAAGGCATTAGAAAGAAAACAACATAAAATGTTTTATAAAGTTCTTTCAGGAAAAGTACATTGTATTTTGAA
This sequence comes from Pelecanus crispus, assembly GCF_030463565.1. NCBI lineage: Eukaryota > Metazoa > Chordata > Aves > Pelecaniformes > Pelecanidae > Pelecanus > Pelecanus crispus. Next base: position 6,179,227 of record NC_134655.1, on the reverse strand, counting down.
GGAGGATGTGTTTTACTGCTTTTCTTATAAAGTTGACACTTCAAATTTTCTTCAGCTGTGGGTATTATTTTCAAAAATGTGTTATTATCAGTTGAAGAGCACGACACTTTTGGTCACACCGACTTTGCCACAGAAAAATCACTGGAAAGCTCTAAGAAAGCGTCAAGATGATCTTTAATTTTCCTGGCTAAAAGGAGTTCAGCCCCTCTGGCAACACAGGCTAGCGACGCACGCGTGCCGCGAGTCAGACGAAGAACCACCTTCCCGCCCTGCCCCTGCCGCGCCAGCGCGCACTCTCGGCGCGTCAGTCTCTCAGCACCACGGGCCTGAGAAGAGGAGGATCACCAAACCAACGTTACGAAACGCGCGTAAGAGCTGTCTTTCTCTTACTTTTTGAGCAGCTCTTCGGAAGGCGCGACCGGTTCGAGAGCACGCCGCGGTTGGGAGCGACAGCTCCGAGGCGAGGCGCAGCAACCGCTCAACGGCAGCAGGAGCTGGGCAGCGCGAGGCAGCAGCAGTCGCCCACGCCAGTGAAGAGGGAAGCTCCCGAGCCCTATGTGTCCTTTTCACATCCAGCACATCTCTTCTGAGCACGTACAGAAACTTTTAAAAAGCTCGGTATTTCACCAAGTACAGATGGATTTTTATAGAAATGGCAAAACACGCATTTCTGACACAAAGATTTCCCTCCTGCCAAATTTTAAGCCTCTGCTTTGTAAAATGTAAATCAAAGTGGAGTCGGACCTTCCATTTTCAGAATCTCTTCGAATTTGCCTTGACAGTTTCCTACTCCTTAATGAAACGGAAATGAATCATCTGAGAACTCCTGACCTACACTGTGAGTTTGTTTTGGTTATTAGCTGTTTTTAAGATAACTGGGTTTTGTTTTCTTCATGCAGCCAGTCTGTCAAAATTAAGACACCATTTTTCCAGCTGTATTAATGAAAATATTTCTTGGAGAAAAACATTTAGAAACAGGAAAAAAGAAACCTTCCTACAGCTTTTGTGACAGGCTGCTTTCACAATACATTTTTGAGCAAATTAAAAATCAAATCTTTAAGAAAAAAACCTTCTTTTACAAAAAGGCACATTTATGAAAGCACAGACACTCTAAGAAGATTAAATCAAGTGTGCATTCATTATGGATAAAGAAAATCTGCCCGTACATACATTGAGAAATTAATTCAGAAGGCAAGAGAAAGGGACGGGATGCAAAGTTTCTTTGCCTTTGAAATCAAACATTTGGCATAAATGGGATTGCAACGGAAAGGGGATATAGAGGAAAAAACACTCAAGGAATATTAACAAGTGAAAATATACAAATAGATATAACTGAATACATATAGATACCGAAACATTTACTGAGATGTTCACTCAAGAGACAAAAATTTTTATTTGGGATAGAAAACAGCATAGTTTTCTGTGTTTTTATTTTGTTCGGTATTAATTCACATGAATTAAAAATGCTACTCAAAGGGAACAGTTAATTGAATAAAACAATGCTGTTTATTTCCACTTCACGTTATAGCAGCATGCTCTCTTTGGCTGTAGGAAAAATATTGAAGGGTCCAACTTTCTTCTAGGTTTGGGAGTGTGATTACACAATAAATAAGTATTCTTCTAGCAGTCTATGCTTTTCAAACCACTAAACAACATTCATATTTAATGTATGAAATGAATAAATATTGGTAGGGGTCCAAGACAGGTAGAGGTTATGTTATTTGCTGAAGACCACACAGTAATTCAGAAGCAAATCTAAGGTGCACATTTGCACGTTTTTGTGTCCTTGGGTTTTTCTTTTTTTGTGTTTTGTTTTTCTTAAACTATTATTTGTGTATTTTAAAGTAAGTTTTATATTTTAGTTCTTGGGGTAGGTCCACTAATTTTCCCTTGGCCTTTAATGTAAATCTACTATAGAGGTATTTGTAGAGAAATTTTCTGCTACGCATCAACCCAAGACTGCCGAATCCTACTCCTTCTGTCACGTATCGTCCTTCAGCATCAACCTCAACCTCCCTGCTCTTCCCCTTTCTTTTATTCCCTTCTCTCTTACATTTGAAAACCAGGAATATTTGAAAATACTTTATATTCCTTTCCCCCTTCTCTTCCTACCAGCGTATTTACACTGTCAATATCCTGTATTTTCTTCCATAATAATCTTTTATCCTGCTATAGTTAAGTACTTTTGAGGCTAATCTAGCTCCTATTAAAGTTAATGGATGCCTTGCCATTAATTTCAATGGACAAAAGATTAGCCTCTAACCTCTCTATCCTGTTTAGTTCTTTCAGGAGAGAATTCAACTCTTAACTCTTTATTCCTTATTTATATAGCTATTACATACATATGGTATATTCTCTCCATTTCCTTTCCAAGTGCTCTCCTAGTTTCTTCCTCCATGTTATAAATCTTTCTATTTTAAAAAATTTTTTTTGTATTTCAAAACGCATATGTGAAAACACGTAAACCTGTTCTTGCCACAGTTGTTCATTTCTCTGCGGTTACATGTGGACATAGAGAAACTTCTCTGGTAATGCAAGGCAGCTCTATAACTGCTAGGGAATTGCACAGATACAACCAAGGGCAAAATTTTAGGCTTTAACAAGCTGGAAGCCACAGTAGAGTAGTTTATGGCAAATATAGCGTAGTAACAGATAACGTTACAGTACAGCTTCCCTATCGCTTACCGTATGTATCCACAGCAATTAATATCACAGCTGTCATAAAATTGGCCTAGATAAATCATTTTTCCCAATCAATAATCACAGTGGCACATTCAGGCTGCTTCACCCTGTCAGTATATCTTACACGCATAAACTTCTTCTACCAGGTACTTTAGGGACAGTCTTAGGAATGCGCCAACGGCATCAGGGCTAATTTTGATGATGTGTAGGCACTGACTACAGTGGGCTGAACTCACATAAGTAGTCACCTGAGTGTGTGTTTGGAAGACTTGGCACTCAAGGTGCTGTCAACATACTAGGGGAGTAAAACAAAACTAAAACAATTAAAACAAAATAATAGATTACAATAAAATCAGTCATGTATGTAAATACATTTTTGCAGCTGTAGGGTTTATTATTTCCAGGTGTAGAGGAGCAATGTTGACCACTGAGCAGAATGGACACAATTAAATAATATTATTTTAGAAATGCACCAGAGTAAGATGTGATGTTTAAGAATTTTTTTTTTAATGCACTACTGGGATTTCAGAGAATTTATGCAATAGTTATTTACGATACGGAGCATGTCATGTGTGATGCAATATCTATGCTAGCGGTAAGCATAGGATTTCTAATTGAACATTCAGGTTTCTTATCGCTTTTATCCTTATCTAGCATTTAAGTATCCATAGTTACTCAACAAATTAAAATTAATTTTTCTTCACTTTAAGAAAACTAACAATCAGTTATAATTTTTGTATAACTACAAGTATTATATTTTGTTTATGCGAGCAGGAGTGAAGTTACAGTATTTACAACTTACTATTGCTTCTACTCCCATTTCTCTTTTATCTGTTGGCGTGTCTACATCATAGAACCCATCACGAAGATGCATGAGTTAGCTTGGCCTAAACCTGTCCATGTTTCCAGGTCACTGTGCAGCAGTGCAATAACATATAGATACATTTTTGGGGTCTAAAAAGGCATAGCCACTTAGTTCAGGAGCCCCGCCACATTAATTCCAATTCCAGAGCTGCCCAAGATGTTGACATTTTTGCATGATGATGATACATATGATGCTTTTGTGTCATTCATAACACAGGAAAATTCTGAAAGTTAACATCTAAGTTCCTATTCCTGACACTTTTCATCTGGACTCCTCTATTCTTGAATATGGAAGTCCATATGGAGATCACAACTAAATAGTTAAAACAGAGTAAGCTACTCTGGTGAATGAAATAAGGGTTGAGGAAGGAGCAAGGCAGGCCTAGCATTACCTCCTTGATGAGCCAGGACTTTTGCAAATACACAGCTGAAGAACCCAAGACAGCAAAATTTGAGCACCAAAACCAGCCCCAAGTGATCTACTATGAAAAGTAGCTAGACCTCTATAATACTGTTCAAAGTGATCTGCAGATGTTCCTCTGCAGTTGGACGTCTTTGCCTTCAGTCTTCAACTAGCTATCATTTCCTTGGAAAATTAGTAGCTGTAGAATCATCCATCTCTTTCTGTTGAACAGGTCTATTTATAATTACAAACTCATGGCCTTTTCTGGATGAAATATTCATGTAAACTCAACTGCCAAGCTGCACTTATGGCATAGTAAACTGCAAAACATTATCATATTAAAAGCAATTCAGCAACATGCTTCATGCCAACTTAATAAAAATGTCGTTTTAAATACTGTTTAGGAGCACTAGTCTATTTTGCAATGCAGGATCCCAAAATGTATTCAGGAGACAGTATATCTTGAGAAAACAAAATCAAAGTAAGAGGCAAAGAGTTGAATCCAGGTAAATAATTTCCAGGTACTGGCAAGGTGTTTTATTTAGTGAAAAGTGTCTATTTTTTCCAATGGTTTCCTAAGATCTACTATAGATATTCTACACTTCTGTATGTTAGGCAAACTTATAACTAGTCATTAGACATAAGAAGTAAAGAAAGATCCTGAAGATTATTTAGATGGCACTTGAAGTGAAACACTTACAATATTTGCAGATTTATATGTAAGTATACTGACTTCTTATAAAGATTGTAGAAATCCTTTAGATCTGGTGATTACTCAAACTGAAAAGCATTGAGTATTTTTAGTTAAAGAAGTAGTATGTGAAATTAAAGAAGTATGTATGTAACAATAAAGATCATCTGCATGGTGCAAAGGGCTTCAGAGATTTATATGGTCACATATCAAGCTTCGCTAATGCAATGTTCAGAAGTAGCATCTTATTTTTATTCCTATTCTGAACAGAATTGTTAATTGTTAATGGCTGGAACCTGAAATCAGAAATTATGAAAATGAGGATTAAACTGTCAGACTGGATAGTGAAAAAAAAGGCTCTAACTCAGAAATTACTTTTCAAGTAATAGAGTGTTATCCTGTTGTTACAAAAAATAGGGCAGATTTGAACCGATCAGAATGATTTTTCCTCCTATCAAAATAACAATATTTAAAAAGTCCAGATTAAATGAAATATTTCTGACTTAAAAAGAGCAAAAGCAGTTCAAATGAATGTAAATCACAGCTTACAACATCAAAGTATAAATGGTGGCCCTGGGACTTACTTTACTGAGTAGCTAGTGGACATGGTCCCAGTCTCTGCTTTATTAAAGTATTTTGTACAACACAGAACAGTACAAACAGTAGAGACTGAAAGCAACTTAATGTGAATCATTCTGCGTATTCTCAAGGAATGGTCTCTATCCAGATTCTCCTAAGCGGTTGCTGCTGAAAACTTGAATACTCTTTGGCAGCAAAGGGAACTGAATCTGCCTTTCACCTCCACGTCAAGTAAACCCTGCGTGGTTCTGCAGACTACCTGTGGATATCTCCAATATTTCATTCCTGCTGCTTTTGTCAATACTCACCCTGTTCACACCACAACAGCCCACCGAAAAAATCTTTTCAACCACAGCTACTGTGCTATTTATTTTGCCTTTCTCTGTCATCCTCACTCAATGTGTGTCCCCAAGACTAACGTTTGCTTTCCTTTTATCACTGTAACACAAGTGACATCCTTAGAGCTTGCCCAGATTTATGCAGATATTACCAAAATTGAAGATATCTTCGTGTATCTTGATAAATTGTTCTCTCCCATAAAAAGAAAAATCTACAGGATAGTTGAAGAAGGAGGAAAAGAAGAAAAAAAAATCCTCTTCTCTCAATTATCCCGTATTTTTCCAAGGGGAATGTGAACGAAGTGGTGTCTAGGGGGAAATAAAGCCAAGAAATTAAAGGAAACAAAGAAATTACCGACTAGGTCCAAGAAGCTTATCAGAAGGTGTTCTGCTCAGAGACTCCAGCAGTTCTGTGCTTATTTTTTAAATAATTTTCTTTCAAAGCCAGTGAGAGCTCTACACATATAATCCCTGCTTATTTGTTAGCAGGGCAATTATTTGTCCGCAGGGAAGCCTTTCCTGCTCAGGGTGGTGCGGATGGCATGCAATGTGTGCTGACATATATTTGCCAATATTCTAATATTATTTTCATAATTGCTATGTTCCAACAGGTTTTATCTGTAGGAATTTTATTTTAAAATGTTTAAGTTATTCAGCTCTATGGATAATTTCTGGACTGGAAGAACTTCAGATGGATGACAAAAACTCTTAATTTTTAATAGTTAGTACACCTTCCTAATTTATGACAAACTAATAACTCCATCTTTTCTTTTCTTTCTTCCTAAAAAAAAAAGATACCAGTTGCTGAAGTGAGGCTTTACTACTGAAATTTTACTGTAAAACAAAATATTTTCTACACTAAAATTTTGTAAATAAAACACTTTCTAGTTTAATTACTTTAAATTATTTACTACCACTGCAGCATTCAGTAATGCACAACAGCTTTCTCTGCATCAATCACCAAAATTGCTGTATAGAGATTCCTTGACAACAGAAAGGGTTTACTACGATTATAAAGTAACTCCAAGGATCTCAGCATATTGTAGAGTGCTGTAGAATTTCTTTGAGACAAACGCAATGCAAAATGTATACAGTTCTGTGGTACTGACTGAATGCCTTTTCAGATACTCCAACAACATTACAGTACTTAATCAATAGAGAGAGATTATATTTGCCATAAAATCCAAAGAGCATGGTCTTCTAACTAGAGCCACATGATATGTTTACTACCAAAAAGGAAAAATATATTTATTCTTGGCGCTCCACATTATGGAGACGAAGAATGATTCGCAATTACTGTTACATGTTTGAACAATTTCATTTTAACTCTGGACTATACTAACTAGGTAGCAGTATGAGTGTATATAGGAAGGAGCGGGGGCATCATCAAGCTAGGTTAATATATACTGTAAAGTATTTATTATATATGTGTGTGTGTGCAGGTGTCTGTCAGTATTAATCTACAAAATTTGTTTACAATTATGATTCCACCTAGATTCAAATTTTTCAAAATAATTTTCACACTAAACTCACAACAGCATTCTGCTAAATGCCTATAAAAGTCTCAGTCCAGATAACAGTGATTAAACTATGAATTTGATTACAAGCAAGGTAACAAAAAAATTATATCTAATTGAAATTTACAAATAATTTTTTTTTTACAGGTTGTCCAACATATTCGCTGCATACATTTGAAGGCAGAAATACAATAACAATAGCATTTATTTAGGCCAAGATCATAGTGTCCAATACTGGACTCGGAAGTAGATTACTGCCCATCCTCATTATAATATATGTAATGTATACCACTCTCATGCTATACCATTCTCTTCTTTGCATCCTTCACTCTGGCTGCTCAGCAGAGGAGCTGGTTCTGCTGTGAATGACTGCTTATGATCCTAGTAGTCAGCATCAGCAGGTGTTGCATCAAGCTGCTCTGACAATGCAGAGTTTCATAAAAAATCATGTGATTTTCACAGTCATCAAAAGATCAGCTTAAATCCTCATTAGCTTGTTAAGGAGACAAATAAGCATCGGCTTTACTTGGGCTATAATGATTGAGGCTGTTCATACTCTGAACTCTGGAAAGATAACTTTGGAGATGACGCACCTTCTCTTGGAAGGGTTCAAAAGGATTTAAGAGGATGCTTTTTTGAGTTTCACATAATTTTCAAGAATACTCAAAGACGAAAGCCTAATCAGGTCAGCATAAAAATTGGTGTTCACTTCATTGGGTTTTGAACCAGGCCTCAGTAACTTATTTTTATAAAATGTCCTATCACACTGAATGAGTAAGTCAGTAACAAGACAATAGGGAAAATTCCATTATTAAAAGTACAATCTTCCAAATAAAGTGATGACAGAATCATCAAATTGCTAATTAGAATCATAGAATTGCTAATAGAATCATAGAATCGTTTAGGTTGGAAAAGACCTTTAAGACCATCCAGTCCAACCATTAACCTACACTACCAAGCCCACCTAAACCAATCAAGGGCAGACTAGACTAACCCATGTCCCAGAGTGCCACGTCTGCCCGTTTTTTGAACACTTCCAGGGATGGTGACTCCACCACCTCTCTGGGCAGCCTGTTCCAATGCTTGACTACCCTTTCCGTGAAGAAAATTTTCCTAATATCCAACCTAAACCTCCCCTGGCGCAGCTTGAGCCCATTTCCTCTCATCCTATTGCTAACTATGTGGGAGAAGAGACCAACACCCACCTCACTGCACCCTCCTGTCAGGTAGTTGTAGAGAGCGATAAGGTCTCCCCTCAGCCTCCTCTTTTCCAGGCTGAACAACCCCAGTTCCCTCAGCCGCTCCTCATAAGGCCTGTGCTCCAGACCCTTCACCAGCTTTGTTGCCCTTCTCTGGACACGCTCCAGCACCTCAATGTCTTTACTGTAGTGAGGGGCCCAAAACTGGACACAGTATTCCAGGTGCGGCCTCACCAGCGCCGAGTACAGGGGCACAATCACCTCCCTGCTCCTGCTGGCCACACCATTCCTGATACAAGCCAGGATGCTGTTGGCCCTCTTGGCCACCTGGGCACACTGCTGGCTCATGTTCAGCCGGCTGTCGACCAACACCCCCAGGTCCTTTTTGGCCAGGCAGCTTTCCAGCCACTCTTCCCCAAGCCTGTAGCGCTGCATGGGGTTGTTGTGACCCAAGTGCAGGACCTGTCACTTGGCCTTGTTGAACCTCATACGGTTGGCCTTGACCCATCGATCCAGCCTGTCCAGGTCCCTCTGCAGGGCCATCCTACCCTCCAGCAGATCAACACTCCCACCCAGCTTGGTGTCAATTGCAAACTTACTGAGGGCGCACTCAATCCCCTCATCCAGATCATTGATAAAGATATTAAACAAGGCTGGCCCCAAAATGGAGCCCTGGGGAACACCGCTCGTGACCGGCCGCCAACTGGACTTAACTCCACTCACCACAACTCTCTGGGCTCGGCCACCCAACCAGTTTTTTACCCAGCGAAGAGTACACCTGTCCAAGCCATGAGCTGCCAGCTTCCCAAGGAGAATATTATGGGAGACTGTGTCAAAGTAATCTTTACTGTCAATTTTAGAAGGACTGGTAGTAGGTTCTTTGAGTTTATCAACATTATTATGGCTCCAAGCAGCTGAGTATGCTTTTGAACACAAATTTTCCTGTGTGTACTCACTACAGGTTCTTGATTATTGTGTTAGTAAAAAATGTTAGCTAACACAGTTTGAAAATAAACTTATGTGCTTGCTGTAGATATGACCCAAATGAACTGTCTGCAACTTTATAGAAACTTCTAGCTGGTGAATACATAATTTCTATACTGTTTTCTAAACATATCTGTGTTACTGTGAAAAACCCCCACATCTCTTCTCACTGAATGTGGCTTCAAAATGGTAGAAAGGCGTACTGTCCTGGTTTAACCCCAGCCAGCAACTCAGCACCGGAGTAAGAGTGAGTAAAAACTCCTGAGTTGAGATAAGAACAGTTTAATAATTGAAATAAAGTAAAATAGTAGTAGTAATAATAACAATATAATAATAATAGTAATAATAATATACAAAGCAAGTGATGCACAATGCAATTGCTCACCACCCGCCGACCAATACCCAGTCAGTTCCTGAGCAGCGATCGCTGCTCCCCAGCCAACCCCCCCCAGTTTCTATACTGAGCGTGACGCCGTATGGTATGGAATAGCCCTTTGGGCAGTTTGGATCAACTATTCCAGCTGTGCCCCCTCCCAGCTTCTTGTGCACCTGGCAGAGCATGGGAAGCTGAAAAGTCTTTGACTGGCATAAGCAGTACTTAGCAACAACTAAAACATCAGCGTGTTATCAACATTCTTCTCATCCTAAATCCAGAACACAGCACTAAGCCTGCCACTAGGAAGAAAATTAACTCTACCCCAGCCGAAACCAGGACACGTACAAACCCCAGGTGTGCAAACCCTGGAGGGTTCCACTCCGCAGTGCAAATGGAGGTAAAGCCAGTGGCTGGTACCTTCTAGGGACTTCAACATAAATTTTATTTCTTCTCTTATTTTCTTGGGTCTTTGGTTGTGGGGTGGTTTTTTTTTTTTTGACATTACAAGAATAAATACTGCAGCTCTACATACCTATTCACCAGAGTACAATATTTTGGCAAATAAGCTCCTGAAACTCATCAGCCTCCTGACTTTCTCACAGAAAGCCCAAATTTACCTGGGGCCTGACTGCTTGATGCAGAGTAAGTCTAACATAATGATAAGAATAAATCTAAATAGCACCTTCCAAATCACTAGGCCTTTGGGAAATTCACACTTCTTCTTGTGCGAGAAAGCCAACAGACCCACTCAATAAAATGCTGCTTTACTGACAGTCCCAGTAAGTTGTTAAGTTCTCTTTCCAGGCATGACTCACGAGAGAAAGTCACTTGTCTACACACAAATAGAGTATCATACTCTCCTCTGTTGTTACTGCTTGACTGTAATTGAGTCATAACAGAGAATAATTTGCATCTTCCTGCTCAAATTTGATCTGTTTCTAATTTTAGTGTGGGTTTTTTTCCATGACTGTGAAGAAAATCCAGTGCTGGTGATGATGTCAAAGTTGCTGTATTGCCTAGTAAGGTCTTACAGGACTTGCATGTCCGTATCATCATTCAATAAAATTGCTCTCTAAAGTCTTAAAAGATTTGCTTCTATAGGTGATAAAAGTAACAGCTCAAATAATAAGCAAGAGACATATTTCAAAGCATATAAAATGATTACGTGCTCCACAAGGTCAGATGAACAAAAGGTATTCTTCTTCTAGAAACAAACTGCACAAATTACTGAAGTTTTAGAACTAGACACCTAAAATTAGGAAACATCATGATTCAGATGGGCTGCTTTGATATACCCAATTCAATTCATAGTCTCCTTGTGATAAAACCCCAAATTAATATTTCTGCAGAAATAAATGCCCTCAATCAGTGCACAAGATGGGAATAAATCACTTGGTGACACTTATTCAATATTATGTTTTTATCCCCACTGTTTACTTTATGGTGTCATGCCTTGTTTATTGTACGCTAGTCAAACTCCATGGACTAAATGATTAATTTCTTCAGAGCCTTTCTGTGACACTCATCAATGCAGCATTTAGGTCCTTCACAACACATTCATAACAACTATCTGAGATAAGTGCATATTGTTATTCCTATTCTAAAGATAGCAGATGCAATGCCAGGAATCTAAAATCTGATTTAGTGTTATATTGTGCTTTATATATCCAAGGCAGAGCAATTTACTTCAGTTGCAGCCATGAGGTCTCAGCACTGGTATATATTACAATCCCAAGTCAGATGTCCAGAATATACACAGCTAAGGTAAACCCCTTATCAAGTGTGGGTTTAGTAACCAGCATAGCATTACTGTGTGTCAGGAGCGTGAAGAAAACCAATTCTCCAGGTCACTAACCATGAGGACATCTTTTTTCTTCCTGCAACACCCTGCCTCATTCACTGAATCCTATTCAGCTGCTAAAATAAATGAGACAGGGGGTCTAAACAGTTTTCTTTCTACAGAAGTCGCTGGGCCACGAACTGGTGGAGAATTGGAGCGTTTTCTAGATGAGCATCACTACATTCTCCTGATCTGCTCTTGCCTAAGCATCCCCTGTAGATAGTTACCTGTCACAGGATACTGGGATAGATCAGCCTTCTGCTTTGACCCAGAATGTATTTTCTTTTTTTTTTTTTCTTCAACAAAACCCCCTTAAATTGTCTTATTACACACCATCGTCTTCAAAACCATACACTTCCCTACAAGCGTTGGGACCCATCACATGGGTCCAAGTGTTGTAAACGTCTTTGTGGACCAGTTCTGGAAAAGGATCCAAAACTTCCACACTGGGTTTCAGATATTTACTGACAGCTGAAGAATAGGAAAATTCATCTACTTCATCCACTCTGCTTAAGGGCTACAGAGAACCCAGGAGGGAGAGTTTTCCTGCTCATGTGCTCTAACTCTCTCCTGGCAAAACCTACACAATCAAAAGTTGCACTTGCAGGAAAAGTCTTGTTTGGCTCCAGGGCTGGATCATACCCACTGCCAATAAAACTTCTACAAAGTTTGCTGCAAAAATGAAATCTGAGAAAACTGAATTTAGCAGAAGGTTTTAAAGTGGATTTAATTTTTAGAGTTTCATATCAAATATTCAAGAATAATACCTTGGCTATAACAGCTACTCTTCCTCCTACCTACTTCTAGGAATATTTGAGGATGGCATTATGAGGTGTCAGATTATCTTTCAGTTGAGCAAACCAATATATTTTCTCCTTGTCTCATTCTGGATGTGCAGTATTTTTGCTGACATTTTTTAAAGTACAGTCAGACTGAGGCAGACGGTTTTCACATACAAATTCAGTGCGAGCGATATGGACGTGTGAAAACTAGGTCTTATGATGGAGCTATTTAATGTTGATTTTTGGTGGTGCTTCCTGCTCCACTTATAGAATAAGGATGCCCACGCATTTGGCATCTCAGATTGTCACTAAATTATATTGAAGTGCAGGTTTAAATTCATGTTTATCAATATCTAAATGGCTTCATGGAGATTTGAAGAAAAAATAATATATAGCAAGTCCCAGTTGAAAATTCAGCTTAAGAAAAAACCTGCAATTCCAAGAAATCTGAAAAGTAATAAAATTTTACTTAAAACAAAATGCTGAATATTTCAGAATAATTGGTTTAATGAAGCACAGTTGGATGGACAATATCAGAACATCACAGGAGAATATATATACAAAGGCACAATATGTGAAATTTTACTTCCAAAACTGCAAGGGGAAAGAAGAGAGGAAAAAAAGAGGAAAGAACAGTTTCCAGGTTAGTTTGTTATTAAAAAACCCCATGTCAGGTAATTTTTCTTGTCCCCTCATTATATATTTAATGATTATTACTTTTTTAATAATTAAGTTAATAGAATCTGATCTTTTATTTTTTGTGTGAGTTTGTTTTCTTTTTTCTTTTAAACTGAGCTTCAAGTTAGGCAAATAATATTCAGGAACAATTTTGGTGTAGTTGATCTTGGGATATGAGAATGAACTGGAGGATCTCTTGAGACCACTTCCAGGTCTAATCGTCTCTGATGAGTACCCAGAGACATCTGTAACTTGATGCATCTTATCAATCGTAAAATAAAAAAAATGTGCAGACTGCATAGCGACCATTACAGCACTATTTCTCGGCACACAGTCATTCTAGTACTGGAATGTTATTTAATTGTAATGCGATCCTCACTATAAAAGAAAAATGACACTCAGATGCAGGAACTTTTAAAATTAAAGTGCAGGGGGACAGTCTAGGAATCTCTTACTCCTCAAGCCTATTACTTACTACTGCCAGTATTCCCACTGCAGACATTGTTATCATGATACAAAGCACTAAATGTTTGGAGAACTGAGATTTCAATAAGTCACCATATGCCCAAATAAAGCATATTGAAAAGCGTAAGAAAGACAATATATCCAAAGTCTTACGACAAGCAGTAAACAACAGAATTTATGCAAAGACTAGCGTGCTGAAGAGAAAACTCATTCATTCTTTTTAATAATTCCCTGCATTTGCTCACCATTTCACGTTTCTTGTTGACACAAAGCATGGAATTGTTTTATCTCCTCGTCTACCCGTTCTTTTATGATATAAAGCTTTCCCTACCTCAGTAGTATCAGCTCAATCTATCACTCTCATCCAAACCAGGCAGTCTCACCCCATTTCTCGTTTACCGCATGTCACCGATTCATGCATCTCCACCTTCCTTCAGAGCTCAGGGAGTGTTCCTAGACCCGAGTAGGATTTTAGTCCCTTCAGCCATTACACGGCAGAACAAGGCACGCTGTGCAGATGCCACAAGAGATACCAAACGGCGTGCCACTCATCTCACGCTGACCTCACGTGCTTACTTTCCTCCTGTGTTTCTTTACTGACTTTCTGTAATTGTCTGTGCCTGTAACATATTCCATACTCTGCTTTCATAACCCTATTAAGGCAAGCTGAACTTTAAGTACCCACTATATATCCAGAACCAACAAAAGGTATGTGTGAAGTCTGAAAAGAAAATATTCAGGAATATGTTTCCATAAACCCCAGAAATCCACATCGATGGCAAACACTCATCCATCCCCACTTTTGGGAAACAGAAATGAATTTTCACGCACACATAGTTTACAGAGCAAGAAAAACATAGCACTTAAGAAACGTGCGTCTAATTAACATCAATGAACAGCTAATTACGAACAATAAACATTAGATGAAGAGAATCGGACTGCAAAAAGAAGTGAAGGATGCCAATTTGATCACAGAAATCCTTGATCAAATACTTCAGGGCGGCTAACACTAACAGGAGCAAATTAACTATTTGCTGCACAGTTTGCTCGCGTCTATACAGATTTCTTTCCTACAGCAGCACCTCACCCTAGTCCTGCATCTTACAAAGTCAGGTAGCTCACACAGCAAAAAAAGGTTGATCATTTAGGAGGAAAGGTTCTGTTTGTATCAAAATATCTGTACCACAAACAAAAAGATAAAATAACCGGAAAAAATTGAACACACCTAAAACTTAAAAAACTAATATTGTCATAGCTCTTACTGTGGTGTGCTGAAGTCTCTGCAAGTATTGTCTCATATCCCAGCTCAAACCCTCTGAAAAGGCTTGATTTTTTTTTTTTGTCCCCAGTGTTTCTCAGTATTTCCCAGAATACTCTAGAGGTGTTCTCCAGACTACCTTTCTTTCAGGGTATCTGAAAACTGCTTCTTTTCCCTTAAGGCAGCTGTGAAGTAGCACACTTTAAACCTTATCCAAAAGTTTTGGAAGACAGAGCAGATCACAAAGCAATGTCTCATTTTCGTTTTGTCTTAGTCCATTAAGGGATTGCTAAGGCAGTAAGCTACCTGTAGCCAAATTGCTGGGGGGCGGTTCCCATTACCTTCAAACTTTTACCTCTCTCTATTACTTGTTGTTAATGTCCTGTCTAACATTTAACAGTTAATAAGAATCTCAGACAAAGCAAATGAAGAAACAAAGAAATGGTCAACACTTTGCTTGACTCAAGAATAGCAAAATCCTTGAGCCAAAACGCTCTTTAATACAACATTTGCGAATCACGACTATGCGCTATTCCATTATTCCTGTATTTTTCCCATGAGAAAAATGCTTCATATCTGTAGGCTTATTAGCTTAATGTGCTTACCTGAAACATTAAAATACCGTGATCACTTGAAAGAGAGAGAAAGCTGCTTTTTCACGTGTTAATATGCGATAAAAAATTAATAATGAAATACTGATTATTTATAATGCAATCAAAGCGTAGACATTTACGGTGTGTCAATGCTGGTGCTAGTTACAGAGTATACTAAATACGTAACAATAGGGGTGATGCCCACAGCAATTCAGATATTTATAGAAAAAACGCAAGCCAGCTTGGCACATATAAATGGACATGCTTTCGGCAGCTGAAAGCCATAAACATTGCTGGAAATAGCATCCCATGAGATTTGAAATAGCTGCCAAGCCATTACTACAGGTCAAACACAAAGGCAATCAATTTGGAAGCTTTTCTAGTAGGACTGTTCTGCTCAAGGTCTGGGATCTCAAACAAGGATCCGCACGTTCCCCTCTGCCACTCGGCCAGGCTGGCATCGCCTGCCGGCGCATCTCCCTCCGGGGAGCTGGAGCTTTGCAGCCCTCCCAAGTCAAGGCTCACTGCTGGTGTAGGGGCAAAATGCGGGCACTGGCGCGTAGGCACGTACACCCCCCGCAACCAGGCGCAACCGAGTGGGACACAGCACTCGGCAGTCGCGCTTTTAGTGCTCTGTGGCCCACAACTTCATCTCTTCTCCTCGTAAATATTTATGTCACGTATTCTACAGATAGCTCATATTAAAAAACGCTTTACAATGTGTTTATAAATTATTAATGCAATTCTTATTTCCTTTACCTGTCCCGTGCCTATGTATGCACACCTCCACAGAAGAAAAAAAAAAAACATTTTAAAATTAAAAGCATCTATGTTTTATCTTAAATAGTTTTCAACCTTGTTAAGAGTTTTGGTTTTTTAACATCATGCTTTTTTTCCAATCAATATATATCGTTTACCAGGAACACACAGGAAACTGTTGTGATGCTGACATTTATTGCTCAAATAAATATTTTCATTGTTCTTTACTGAACAGCAGTATCTGAAACACCCCAAACCATCCAGGCAACAGGCAATATCAATAGTAATACAGACTATAACATGAGGTAAATGTGAACTTTTAATTAGTTTCAACAATGTAAAAAAAACCAAAAAAACCCACTCACCCTCAAAATCCCAGTTACAAGGTGTAAGAAATACTCATCTCTATCCCTGGCCATTTGCAGGTTACTCTAATATTAATCTTTCTCACATGACCATATTGCCTTATTGCCTGTATGATGTATGCACACTTTTTCATTTTTTTATGCGATTTTTTTTTTATTTGAAAATTTTGTGTTAGATACTTTTTAGTTGTACATAGCAATTTTTTAAACATGCAGCATCTATTTAAAGGTGAGTATAATTGTTTAGAGTTGCTCGGGAGGAGATGAATTATTTGGCAGATTGAATTGAAGACTCTCAAAACTGCACAGTAAGTGTAGTTTATCAGATGGATATCAATACCAGATGCATTGTGAAAACAGGAAAATTGTGGATGTGCAAAATTCTGTTCTATATACACCGTTGGCTTTTGAAGGCGCAACTATCCCAATGCACTCCTGTCCCCCGGATCTCATAGAATCATAGAATTGTTTAGGTTGGAAAAGACCTTTAAGATCATCCAGTCCAACCATTAACCTACACTACCAAGTCCACTCTAAACCAGTCAAGGGCAGACTAGACTAAACCATGTCCCAAAGTGCCACGCCTGCCAGTCTTTTGAACGCTTCCAGGGATGGCGACTCCACCACCTCTCCGGGCAGCCTGTTCCAATCTCCTTACATCCCGCTTGATTTCAGCAACAAACGGAAAGTTAACTGCAAACAGAAACCAGACTGAAGTTACATGCTAAATGTAACTATCTAGCATTTGGCTAAAATACCAAAAGATAACTCAGAAGATAACCAAACTGTACAATATTAAGAATAATTTTCTCTCTAGCTTTTGTCTCTTTATGTGAATGCTTAAGTATGTATGTAAATACACAAAGGGTGCACAGAAAGTTCATGTATGAGTATCAGACTGCTCATGCATTAATAATATATATATATGCTCAATCCCTTCTTGTTAAACAAGAAACTTGACAAGAAGCCTCAGAAAAATTCGTAGTGTCCCAGATGTGCTAGACTGCTGCTTGGTTGCCGTGTATTGCAGAAAGCCACCGTACGCGCACCACAGAGATTGCAGATGCTATGTGCAGTGCTGCCGGCAGCCACCAATCAGTTCCAGGGACTTGTAAAAATCTTGCCCTTCTTATGCTACTGATAGATCCTGACCTTATTGCTGATTCTTAAGCTGTTTTAAAAAGCTTGCAGTAAAGAATTGGCACGCAGTCTGGAGGGTGGGTAGATGACGAGCTACTCAAGCAAACCGATAGCATGGGAGCAAAAATACAGAGGTCAAAATCATAAACTATTTCTTGAAAAATATCTACTCATTTGGTCGTGTTAAATACAAGCTGAAAGGTCTGTTTAGCAAAGTGCAGCAAAGAATATTCTAGCTCGGAACACAGAAATGTTGACACTCTCCTGTGTTCGTGTTTTTACTTCATCTAAGGTTAGGCTTATACTGCTGTTACTGGTAGCATTACTGCTCTTCACATGCTGTATTTAGTGAAAAAGCAAAAAATCTCCACAACAACCAGAAGCCACTAACAATATACGTTAAGTATTACTGAACTGCATAGCGCTCTGACTAGGTTTCAGATGGAGACCTACTTAAATAACTTGCTGCTCGTCCTAGAAAGCATTGCACAGTAATTCTTGAGCAAGCACAGTGAAGGCAAGCTAAAGCAATACATCGAGCTGAGCTTTTTCCTCCCGGAGCAGCAAATGGGTATGCAGCCTGTGCGGCACACAGCACCGTCTTTCCAAGGAATTCTCATCGGCAATTTAATACTCTAAACATCATGGGAACCTGTATGTTATTAGACAGTAGTTACTATAATGTTTGAATTAATTCATAAACCAGTACAAGTTTCTGTGAGTGTAATTGCATGCGTGTGGGCAGTACTTAGATGAATGAGTCCCATATCTGTCCACAACACCCCTGTAAATATCGAAGAGGTTACAGGGAGTCAGACATTAAAAGGCAAATGGCTTACCCGCTCCCACCACCGCACCAGTGCAGCCTTTTACCTTCCTACTCCTCCACGCCAGCTAATGCTCTCAGAGATGTTTCCTGGCAGTCAGCAGCCACAAACAAGCTGTGAAGCCTGTGCTGTGGCCTTACCAACAAGCTCTAATCCTGCCTGGCAACTTCTGATCATTAAGTTGTTAGAAGCCATTGCAAGTTGGATCGATGCAAAGAAACATCACCCCAAAGAAACAGGCACGGAAATTTTGCAAAGCAGGGAAGCGCTGAGAGAAATGGCGTTGCTGGTGTGCACAGCATCCAAGCAGCTGCGCCCGGGCCTTGGCAAGAGCAGTGAAACGTCAGTAGAGTTACTCCAAATATTTCAAAGACTCTTAATATTGCAAAAATAACTATGAATGCTACCATCTAAAATTACAGAAGTAATTCATGCTCGTTCCCTCTTCCTCCTCCTGCCCTGAGCTCCTTAAGTTGCATTTACCCTTCTACCATTCAGGGTGCCAGTTGAGCCTTTGCTATGAAACGTTAACAACCCTGTGTTCACAGGACACTGACCTGTCCTTGTATAATTAATTGTACAGCTCAATTAACTTGAAAAAATGAAAATTAGCAGGCCCCTATTTGGACTGTACAGCACACAATAGGTACAAATCCTACAGATTTGTCTGCCATTGTGCAATCCCTGGATCGTACAACAAAGCACATGTGTCATCTTGAATTTGCTGGTTTTGTGCTGGGTGGTGATGGAATAAAAAAATATAAAAGTTAAGGTAAATATTCACTTAGAAAAACTGTGAACTGAAGTGAAGGGCTCTGAGTCTGTTTAAAATAAGAAAAAGTAATTGTCAAGTGATTGCATAAATGAACCAAAGGCTGAAGGATGTGAAAATCACTCAGATCTTATTTCACTCCAGGCTTCCAAGCTTTGCTTAGAAATAAAATAATGGAAGGAAAAAAACCAAATAAAAAGTGAGATCAAAGTTTTTGTATCAAAACATGGAATATTTTTTAAGATGTCATGCATTCCTTTATCAAGGTAGATTTCAAAATCCATCTAGTTTCAGGTCTTTGCTTGATAACTGGAACATTTTAAAGAATTCTGAATTACACTGAAAATATTCTGCACAGCTCTAACCAGAGTACTCCTGAGTTCTGATTCTGTCTCTTCTATGACAGTTACTCCCTCTACAGCTTTTGGCATCTGACTAAGGATGAAACTTTGTCTAGTGAAGTCAAAGGGTATTTCAGTGCTGCTTTAAATGAGGCCAACATTTCCTAATCTGATCATTCCGATCAAAAGTAAGGCAATCGGAAAAGTCTGAAGTGCAAGATCTTGTAACATCATTTATAATTGACGTGTAAAATCATATTCTAAAATGCAGCATTTTCAGTCCTAAATTCTAGTTGCTCTAGTAAATAGGTACTCCATGATCATCAGAGATCATTAGTATTGTTTTTCTTAATTACATTTGCAAGTAATTAATACCATTGCTGCATTCCCGGATCTGTAGCATTCCCTCGATGTTCCTATACTGAGTAAAAGGGGAATACTGCGATAACGTAATCTAATTGCAAAGTCAGATTGTAAAGATTTTTAATAGCAACCACTCTATAGCACTTTTAATTTTCTGTCTGCTTCATGAGCATTAAATAATTATTTCTTATATTACCCATGTGAGTAGATTACACCACTTCTGTCTCTAAGCTTGGTAGCGTATATTCTCACTCCAGTGTAATGCTGAACACGTTACGCTTGAGAGGCAGGTATTTCAGAGGCAGAGGCTGACTACCAGTGTTTCAAATGAGTCCTGTTATTGAGCTGTATAGCACCTTTCTGGCATCATCCATGGAAATACGTTACATGATCTAGCTGCAGTACCGAATCCAATTTCTGTATGCAGAGAAGTTTTGAATGAAGATCTTGTCAAATTAGCAGATGAAAACTTAGGAAATAATCTGATGCCATCTGCTTTACTCTCTTTAAATTGTAGCAGTTCATATTCTAAATACCTGCTATCAAATGCATGTTTTGTAATGTTATCGCTAGGAGCCAAATTAAGGTCAAATTTGATGCCACAAGAAGAAAGGAATGTTGTAAGGACATACATGAAATAATGGTCACTGTATGAAGTGCAAGCCTTCTTGCACTCCACATAAAACACACTCCTTATAAGAAAATACAATGTTCTTTTGCAGACCGACTGAGGGAGGATAGGTCTTTAATCTTTCACAAGCCAATGACAATTTTATTAGCAAAGGGAGCTATGCAAGGCTACCCACTTTCTCTTGGAGCAAAACCTTTTTGAACCATATACTCCTCTGTGAACTTCATAATAATTTGCTACGACAAGGGCAGATTAACAGACTACCACTAGCTGCCCTGAATCCTAATGGAAATAGGGCTGTAGCAGTTCAATTTATGTGTGGGAAGTTAGGGGACTCACAGAACGGATTATCTCCAGGAAGTCTGAAAATTTTTCTTCGGTGCAGCGCAAATTTTCCTGAGAAATGTCTCACAAATAAGTAAACAAGTAAACTTTTCCTTAGGATGTCTATCTGTTTTGGTTCCTATATAATTATCATTTACATAACTCTTTTGATTTAAAAATCTTTGGTACATTTTCTAAAATGACAGATTTTAAAGAGAGGGAGCAAAAATTTCTGGTCTCCATTTAAAATGACCATGAAAAAAGTTCTTGCAGTGCTTAATTCTTTTACTGGTTGCACCTGGGTTGTTTGTTTGTTTGTTTTTTAACTTTTAATGTCCAGCCAAATTCAGTTCCTAAAAGTTCTTATTTTTGCTCTTCTGTGAATGCTGACGGGGACACAACTGGACCCATTTGGGGACAGGCACACATATAGATGAAGTAATAGATTTGACAAACGTTCTGGAATTAATATATTCATCTTTCACATAGCTTAAACAACATAAAAAGGATGGAAGATGTACCCCACACATGCTAGTTAGAGTTACAAACGATTTCATAAATTGCTTATAACTCACACTGGTAAAGTCCAAATCAAGAGAGGGGAGATGGTTAATGGAACAAGAGCAAGTTTCTGATTGAGGTTAGTAGGTTTTTCTTTGATAACTTACAATATTTAAGTCAAGTATATTTTAGAGATTGATAATTCGCCTTTTTAGCATTCTACAAGCATTCAGTCTTAAAAGTTGGCTTGGGAGTCCTTTGTTTCTGTTCATCAAAGGAAATTTTCTTTCTGACTATCACCTGGACAGAAGCCTAGTGAGCCTAGTCAAGTGAAACTTGAAATTTTTTTCTGTCTTTTTAGATAACCACTCCAGTCATCTTTCAACAGAGTCTGCCCTATTAGGTTCAGACAAAAATAAATGAATCGAGTTTAGAGGGTGAGTTAAGAATAATCAAAATGAAACAAGATTTACTATGTGTTCGAGTCCTATCAAAGAGAGAGGCTTGAAAAAGGAATTTGAGGAAACTGTTATTAAGAGGTTAATGTGCTTGTCAGACTCTTAAATCATATTGCCAGTAGACTCAATGAAATGACAAATTGAACTATAAAGAAACATACTAGAAATTATTCTTTAAGCTAAGTATTGAATAACCAGTTCTCATCGGTTCTGCAGCATTGTTGTATATTTGAAAGGTTCCAATACATCCTCTAGATCACCTGTATCCTATGGGAGTTAATAAAAGAAAGGATTGCCTTCTCAACTTTTTAATGCTTGTCTGAGACAACTGCCTGAGCTCTGACACTCACCAGCCATTTTAATTTTATCTATCCATCACATTTATTTTTCCAACAATGATCAATATTAAAGACGTAGGAGACCTTTTCTATGAAATTAAATCAGAGGAGGAGGAATGCAGGAGGAACAAGGGAATAAAATACCAAACTAAATCATTTTTGGTTTAAACAAATACAGACATAATTTCTTATATACATGAGATACGTAGGGCCTACCTCTACCAAACATTATACAATGAGAAACTTCTAAGTCTAATTGTACTTTTAGGTCTGCTTTCTATTCCATTTTTTTGCAATTATTTTAGAACAAGCAGAATACTCAAACACGGCAATACAGCAAAATTAGGCAAAGTAACCTTATTGTAGAGAACTGTTTGGCAAATAATAATAATAAACTATTCAACCCCTAATGTACTTGAAATCTTTCAAGCTCATTCAGGCCACCTGTATAACGCCATCTCTTCCCTCATTTCTGCCCAATGAGATAAGTCTTTACTTGAAAAATAAATCTCTTCTGGTCTCTCATTCAACTTCTATCAGAATTACACTGCCCTCTGCACTCCGCTTGTCCTTTCACCTCGGGCCCTCTCATATGTTCAATTTCTGTCCCTCTTCTTTTGTCCTCTTTTTTTCTGCTCCCAGTTGTTCCTTTTTCTGTATGTTTTCGTTCTCACTGTTGTTGAGTTCTTTCTGATTCCGCAATGTTTTGCTAATTAACAGTCACAAAATTCCCATGAGACTCATGCTGAATGACAATGTCTGATAGGTAAAATTAAAGAAAGTCTAATTAGTTTGATCAGGCCCCTGCAGGATTCAAAATCAGAGGTGCTATTAGGGCATAGATATCTCTTAGTGATGTTTCTTATTGCATAAGTAGAACAGGCAGGTAAGTATCTATCAGCTGCAGCTCTGTTAGCATTGGTGGCAGCTTGACAAGCATCTTCTCCAAACCTACCATCGCTCTGTGCTTTTCTCAAGTCTGTACAAAGCTGTAGTGTGGGCAATTTATGATTTCTACAAAGAAATCAATATGAAAACTATTTTATAGTACCTAATCACATTCCATATTTATGGCTTTTCAATCGAAGGAGTCATACATTACTTTTAAAAATGGAGTTTCAACATCAGGCTCAAAGTACTAGAAATCACAGCAGCAGCAGGGACACTGAGCTAAGAGAGACATAGACTTACAGTGTGAAGGCCAGCTTCACTTATACATCTGCTATCAGAATAAACTTACAACGAACCTCTATTTGCATGGGAATGTCCCGAGTTTGATATAGAAGAGCAACAGAGAAGCCAATCAAGAATCATTTCATCGAGGGAAGGGAAGACCCAAAGCAGATCATTCCCATACCCGCCAAACACGTTCACCCACGTACACACTTCTGTTCCCTTGCCACTGTTCCCTGACTGCAGGGAAGTCTGCTATTAAACTGGACTGACTTCAGTCAGCAAATCCAGAAGATTCTGGGATGGAGTGAAACACTCCTTAGAGCACATACCATCTTGTCTGGAAAGGTTAATTTTTAATGACTGTATAGGATATACAGATAAAAACCCTGTCACTAATTTTTACCTGCAGTGCAATGTTGGTCAAGTTATGATCCTTATTACTTATTTTCCTCATATTTTGGGGACATCGGGAAACAACACACACTGAACCTATAATTCTCTCAAGAGCATGAGAAACAGATAGCCATCGCTTGCACCTTCATTTCAAATACCCCATCAAATGGCTGATTAGGGAGCAAAACTCATAATTTCATAAGGGTAATTGGGTACATTTTCTTCTATTGCAAGCAAATTGCCCCCTGGCAGAAGAATTTTAAGATCCTTGGCAGCGGACCTCCTGAAACCCATCTGTGTTGGAAATTAATTTTTTGCTTTTGGGTATACTATATTTACATATTTTGTTTTATTTTTCAATATTTAATCTAGTGAGAAAAGAGACTCTTAGGGCAAGCATTGAAACTTCTCAGCAGATTTTAAAAAATGTGGGTCTCCAGAAGAAACTGGCCATACTAATACAGCCAATATGCCAAACTAGAACTGGCTTGACTTTTATTAGGCAGTCAAAAGTTAATTTTAAGCACACCTATTTTTAAACATCTGTTATTTATGATATTATACCGAGAGAGTATCTTGACAGCATTTGCTACAAATGCAAACTGATGAGTATTCTCTCATATGCTTGTAATTTCCCCAAACTTTCCTTTGGTGAAATCTGCCACACAGGGTCTCCTAGCAACATTAAATTCCTGCTGTTTTCACACATTTTGTTTATTTCATATAAAGAAATCATAAAATAATTTCAACGACCAAAGCACTGGACACTTGAGCACAGGCTTATCCCTCCTAATTTAGGACTACGGTCCCCCTGACTCCCTCCCTAGCAATGGCAAGAGGTGGACACTCCAGATGGTAAACTCAAAGGTAAAACTCAGCTGGGCTGATTCAACTTTCTTGGTTTGCTTCTGGTTGACATTCCTCTTGCAACTGTGGGGTTGCAATGAAATGTAAAAAGCAAGTTATTATTTCACCAGTGCAAAAGTAACTTTTAAAACTATTTAGTGTAAAATATTCATGTGGGTTTTTGGAAAAAAGCAAGAAGTGCAAATTCTCTGAAAGTAAAAGCATAGTTGTCTAAATAAATAGCATAAATGCTTAAGGGATTTGCTACCATGAAATGTCTTAGGCCTTCCATACTTCTTAACACAGAAACATGTCAGCATACAGAAAAGCTTCTTCATATTAAGTGCTATGTGCACAAAAGAGAAACACTCACTGTAAAAGCTTGACCTCTGTTGTAGGAAACTATCACTGCTAAGACACCAACCACTTGAAAAACTAACAAAAAGTATTCAAGGATATCAAGGGTGCCAGCCAAGGCTATTAAAAAAAAACCCCTGAAACTCAGATGAGCAAAGATGATTTACGGAGCTGACACGACTCTAAAACCGTAAGTGGAAAAAGCAAATGCGACATTTCAAAGGACACATGTTGTGAAAACGATGAACTTCAGGGCATAAGTTTGTTCCCAGATGAGGTTTGGAACAAATTATTTTCTTGTGCAGCATCTGGCACGGCCTACTGCCAAAGAAAAGGATACCCAAGTAGCTGAGCTACTGTTCTGCTGTGCAATTTCTGTATTCTGAATTATTTGAAGAGGTAATACCTACATACCCTCTATGAAGTATCCCTGGCCAAGAACAAAAGGAAATTCCTCTGAAGGACAGATATCAGAAATTACCCATTATTACAGACATAAAAGGACAGAATAATCCAAAGTGTTATAAATAAAAAATACCCGAAAAAGAAATTCCTGCTGTGAAATACATGAGCACTGTGAAGTTGCCTATCCATATGTGCATTGGCTGGCTATGGTACTGCTGTCTAAGTGATATTTATCAGCCAAATCTTGCATTAGTCTCCCCGAGCAGACACAGATAGGTGTAACTGCTAGGACTCACGTGGACAGGAGAGCACATTAGTATTTTTGAAGTACATTTTCTACAGTATGACATGACTGAAGTATGATAAGATTCCACTCTGAATGATCAAAGAATGCGAAAGGCACTAAACCAATTGACCCCAGGGGAGGCAGAAGACAGCGTCCACAGATGATAAAACAGTCCTGACAAGCTCGACAGCAGGGACGAGAGGGTAGGTACCAATGTCTCCCCGTGATGGCCAGACTTAGTAAGATGATATGTCTGCTCCTCTTGTTATCTTTCAACCTTTCTCCATCTCCTCATTATTTCCCAATGGGTAACTGAAGCACTCTTGTTTCAGCTCAGGCATTTTCTTCCATAGTCCACGGGGTGGGAGGTAAAGAGGGTGCTGCTGCTTTGGAGGCGTCGGAGACGAGAGGAACGGTGGGTGCTGCCTGCAAGGACAGGCAGATCTGGGCTTGGCACTGCCACCCTCACCCTCAGCAAAGTGTCGCAGGTGCAGATTACCCCGGAGGCATAGCTCCAGGGTGTGAAAATCATCAGATGGCAAAATGAGTATTCTCCACCAATTTCTCTTGCTATTTTCATTTGTATTGGGTATATTTTAATTTCCCTCATTTTCCAAATTCTGGATAGGGTGCCAATATTTCAGTCTTCATATGTCAAGTTTCTGGCAGTCCTCCTCCAGACGTTAACCCCTGTTAGGCCAACGGTGAGCCTTTAAAACTGGACCAACGCCATTTGTATGGGACAGTGATACTAAGCAGTCTTTTCCAGCCTTCTCCCACAATATACTAAGCATGTAGGGGCATAAGATAAATTACCATTACACATCGTATGTGTGAAATCTAAGGGTGTATCAGTGACTCTTTGTCAGAGTCGCACAGTGGCTACTGTAGCCATTCAAGGTGGAGCAAACTTCAAAACCATGGAATAAGAAAATGGAAGTAAACTTCAGGGCTATTTGGACTGGATATCTCGCTAGCACCTAAGGACACAAGATAAGCAAACACAGAAGGAGAATCCTTCCCCCCTGTGAAAACATAGCACTGAAGGAGTAGAAAAGGAAAACCAGCTTCAGCGTCTGCATCTGGAAAAACGCTGGAACCTGATTCAGAGCAGGAAGTACTCTGTTAAACTCCACGATGGAATTAAATTATCTGCTACAAAATAGGGCATCCACTTCACTGAGAACAGATGTGCTCATTTTTGGATGGAGAAGAGAAGAACAGTTCCTCATTCAGGGTGGCCAGAGCAAAACATTCCAAAGGTTTTCTGGCCAGAGGCATTATTATGATTATCTGCTAGTTTTGCATAAAACAGGCCATAGGATTTTGTTGAATAATTTCTACATCAGCCCCTGAAACATGAAAGCTAAACATAACAGAAATAATGCTGATCTAAAAAGAACTTTTTAATTATAAAACTGAAAAAAAAAATCTAAAAAATAAATTCAGAACATATTAATACATTTAGAAAAGAATTGATTAAATAACTAAAAGCCATAATTTACATAAAGTTGACAAATATAAGCAGTAAAATATATCACAGAAAACTGAGCCACATTTTATGACATATAAAGTAGCATTACTGGACTATATTAATATTTTTAACAAAGTATGTTGGAATTCCTGCTTCTCATAAGGAAAGCAGGAAGAAATACAAAAGTAAATATACAACCATTTGGAGCCAAACCAATGAAATATTATTTGTAATGTGTTGCCATGCTGGTGTTATAGTATGAATATTAAAAGAGCCTAGGAAAATTCCTATTTTCCAAAACATGAACTTCAACAAATTCAGAATTGCAGACACTTTTGGTTTATGAATGTGATGTTCAAAAACTAAAGGGTGTTTTGTATAAATCTTAAACAAAACTATGTACAACAAAACAAACCAGATGTGTGATGAGAACGGAAAGCAAATTTTCCTCTGAAAGAATAGTTGCATGTTATGCATATCTTAAGTACTCTAGAAATTAATTTGCATTTTCATAGCATTTATACTCATAGCATAAGCCCCAAAAATAATACAGAAGGAAATTACTGTACCTGCAGCTTTTTGCAACATTTGCTCATGAAAAAGATTAGGCTTTTACTAATTCTTCAGTAATTTAACAGTCCCAGCATCCCACTTCTTTCAAGTAGGAGAAAACCATTTGTTTGGTTTTGCTGAATTGAATATTTTTAAAGAGGAGCAGTATACAGTCTGTCAGTAATATAATTATTAGACAATATTCCTGAATTTTGAAGTTATGAAAAAGAAACATTGATTTTTTGGCCAATCGTCGGTGAAAAAGAGATAGAACAGCTTCTCTGAAATAAACCACATAATCAGATTAGCGTTAGAGCACTGATTACTGTACTCCACGTTCAAATAAAAGCTAAAGAATAATTTATTTGATGTACTAGTTAAGCTAAAAACGCAGAACTGGCAGAATATGGAAGTTCTTTGATCTTTTGTAGGTGTTCAATATACTCTCAATGCTGCTTGGTGAGTGACAACAATTCATAATGTTTTAAAAATAAACCTCTATGCACAGGGGTTTTTTTTTTAGCTTTAAGCTTATGCTTTCATTATATAACTGCTGCTTTGACTTTGAAGATTTTTTTTTTTTTCTTATTTAAACAACATATTTCATTCTCATCTTGGAATGCAGAACTAGGAGCTGAAATAGGTCTGTAAAAGGGGAACAAAGTTGACTCAGATCCTTTTTAAAGAAGATATTAAAAATACGGTTAGCAGGGTAAGGTTTTCATTTACTTTCCTTTTCAAAGCTGATAAAAAGTGACAAGAGTCAATTTGGGTTCATTCTTGTAGTATCTAGGCACATTTTTCTGAATGTCAGGTTCAGTCAGGCCTGCCTTCAAATTTGTCTCCCATTTCCTATTCTCTCTTTCACCACAGAAAAAAATTGTGTGAAATATGAAGGGAAATTACAATTTGGGAATAAGCACCCCCCTCATTTCCCAACACATACCCTGCTAGTTCTTGACGTCTTCTAGAAACAAGTCAACATTTTCTAAATGTACAGGTAGTCCGGTATTAAGATTGACAGAAGGATTTACTCTCAGAAAATTTTAACAAAGCAGCAAATTATTTTTTCCAACTGGAAGAATTTTTAACTTTTCGACAAGCTTCTCCTGTCACTTTCTGTATACGACTAGAACTGAATCAAGCTGCCCAAGTTAGCAGTCTTTCTTTAAATTGCAAACCCGTGATTCATTCCATTGGTGACTTCTGGTCTGCGGTGGACAACAGGGTGGTTTATTTCAGGTTTCCCACCATACAACATTTCAGAGGTAGGAAGCAGGAATCTCCAGTCAGCATGCAAGCTGTACTCATCTCACCAAAGTCTGCATCAGGGCAAGTCATGTAGAGCAACCAGGCTAGCAAGATAATGGGGGCAAGACATTCAGCCCAGCTGAAAATCCATTTTCAGGCAGCTATTGAGCGTGGTAAGATAATGGAGAGAGATTGTATTTCTCAAACTGTTCGTTATTTATTTAACTACGCTGTGAGTTTGCCCCCATAGGAATCTTTGATATGAAACAATTCTGTTGGTGCTGCACTGTTGAAATATGGTCATCAATTCAAATAGAGCAGAATGGACTGTGCCATTCACATTCAACAAGGTTAAAGTGAAAAAGATTTTAATGAAAAGACCTGAATGTATTTCAGGGAAAGGGAGAGAGATTTACATTTTCAGAAGATGTGATTTTCTTGCTTTATTTATATAATTCGTAATGTTGTTTCCCAGAATAAAAGAAAGCAACATTATTTAACAACTATTAAAAAACTGAGCTTTTACTTATATTCTAGAGAGAAAACAGTAAAAACAAACCATCTGCCTGCACTAAGCATGTGATTCCAAGTGTATTTCACACGTAATCATAATTCTCTCAATATCTAAGATCACAATACAATACTGGTATTTAAAAATAGCTCTGTGTATTTTTTCTGATTTCTTGAATGCCAGAACTAAGACCTTTAATATATTTTCATTACAGGGTTTTTTGTTTCTTTTTTTTTCAACCAACACTGAAAGTGACTTTAACAAGTCACATTTCTGCTTGGTAATGTAATCACTTAAGCATCAGGAGATCAGGATTGCAGTAAATCAGCTAGCTAATTTGGGGGGGGGGGGGGGGGGGGGAAGGGAAGTGATTCCAAAATTTTTACTGCTTCTGAGTTCGCATGATTTTATTCTACTATTCCACATCCCATGAAAGATGTAGAGAGATAACTAGAATGGGATTTACTCCAAAGAACGTGTCTCAAGAAGCAGATAATTCTGTAAGCAGTTGTACTAATTAGACCCCCTTCCCTCTGCCTAGCACATACCCAGCCGCTGAGCAGCAGTTCTCTCAGCTCCTCTTTTTTTACCTGCCCCTACTGCATTACCTTCCAGGCATTTCCGCTCCTCCCTGCTTTCCTCCAACAGGTCGCCACCCTCCAGAGCCACAGTCCCTGCAAGCCAGAGGTTTCACTCCAAAACTTCATCACCGCGTCTTCAATCAATGCCTCAAACCTGTACTTCCCAGTAACGTGCCCTAGAGCTCATTTCTGACATAGGCATGAACATGCCCCAGGACAACTCTGGAGCTGGGGGACAGGAGGACTGTCCTAGTGAGCCCATTAAACACTGTACTTTGGTCGTCTCTTTAGGATGAGAGGATCTCAGGAGTGTTTCTCTCAGAAATCACAATCCAAATGATGAGCTCTTAGTAGCGGAACGTGGTGCCTGGCCCCTCGCACCTGTATGTTCTGAAATTCCGTTCATCCTGACTTCTGTTGAATCACAGTTTTCACAGGCTCCCTCAACTGCTCTATGAAGGGACCTATTAGTTAAGATTCCTAATGTAGTCTTATGCCATTTTATGTCAGCCTGACTGTGTTTTCTATTAATATAATCTTTATATTTGTTATGTTTTTTCGCTCTTTGGCCTCCTTGGCATTTGTGCCAGAGCACCAAAATAAATGTCGGTTTTGAGTTCATGCTAGGAAAAAAACCCCAGTCGTTAAGTAAACGGTAAAAGGGGCGTTGGTGGCTACAGAGACTCAGCTGTACGTTTCTGCTCAAATGTTAGCATCAGAAACAATCTCTTTCCGTGATTAACTGCTCTCGCATGACCTTGTAAGTTGAGCTCATGAGGGATTTTGTGAAAAACTGTGGTCCTGAGCATGCAACAGTGACTAAATTCCTCACAAATCACATATGATTTACATAAATGAGTGTCTCGGCTCTCACACAGTCAGCACTAGACCTAGTTACTAACACATGAAAAATGCGCTCTCAGACTTGGCGCACAGCTTTTGCAGCTGCCAAATATACCCCCTGTGAGATGAGAGCAGGTTGATGAGGAGGGCAACAAAAACATTTTCAACACTGCTAGCGACAGGAAGAAGAATGAGAATTCTGTTTATCTTGTTAGAGATTTTCTGATCATATTAGTGATTTCATTATGCTGTTCCTAGGGACCAAGTCTTTTAAAATGGCATGGAGCTCAAAAGTGCCCTATGAAAATTGCTGCTATAAATCAGACTCACACCATATTAACAGCGCAGGAATTATGCAATGTCATGAAAATAGAGACACTCCTCGTCGCTGGTGTTTGAACACCCTTTTGCGCTGATATTCACACAGGTGAACCCGTCTCCATCCCATAAATTTATTCTAGCGTCTGGGTTGTGGCGTGGCCTGACTTCACCATAGGCTACGGGCACATTTGCTCTTGTGCTTTCAGGCAAGCCCTGAAAAATGAGGCGACTGAGCAGCTATTGAAGAGAAGGACTTCAGAGTAATAAGCACAGTTCAGTCATGATCGGAAAAGGCCCAAATTCTTTTAAATGCTCAGAAAGTTTCCAGATGGGTAGAAGAATTTAAAAAAGGGAATCTCAAAAATCCTGGTGGAATATGAAAAATCTACACTGGAAGTTATTTGACTGTGAAGACACAAGAAATGACACACAGTCCATCTTTCATCATCAGGTTGATAGGGGCCTGTAACAAGGTTAGAGGAACGCTAACAACCTGCATATGTTTCTAAGACTTGCTCTTTTTTTGTGCGTGTGCCCATAATCAGTTTCATTTCTTTATTCAGATTGCTTGACTTTCTCCTCTTCCCCCCTCTTTAAAATAATAAAAAAAATGCTGCTACACCTGTACATAATCTCTCTGCCTAGCTTCAGGTGCCAGATGGTCTCATGTCCTGTTTATCGAAGACTTCAGAAATAAAAACAATAATAAAAAAATCACTTTTCTGAGCCATCCCAAACCACTTGTTAGTAAAACACTTTCTCTTACAACATAGAGTTATTACAATTTACCTAAACCTTTGGGCAATGATAAATCCAATCTATGTAATATAAGTGACTGCAGAAAAGTGTGTACCATTAGTAAACCTAAATATATTTTAAAGAGATGCTTATACATTCAGAAAAGGATATGCTTATATTCTTTCAAAAGGACATCTCTTGTGAAGAACTGAGCTGAGAGCAGCAAAATCATTAATGAAAAAAACCCCTTACCAGCATCTGTTGCAGAGTAATCCAATAACTGGGGTAACACTATGATAATAAAAAGTTTGATGACATAAACATATTCATATCATGTGCTGTTATTTTTGGTATTACATAGGAATATTCAATTTTACATGAAAAGCAAAACAAAAAAAGCAGTTAGGTTTGGAATCCAGGCAGAAGACTGGGGTGGGGGGAAGTCTGAGTATTTTCCTTTTGTTTTAAAAAGAAATTGTAAATGAAGTCTCCAGACAAAACTCCAGGGAGTTCAGTCTATGTCCCAAAGGCAATTACTAGATCAAGGAACTGCATCCAGTGTCTTTAACAGAAATTGGAGCAGACCCTCTGAGAAGTGAAATACAAACTGACGATCTGTCTTTTAAACTAGTGTTTTTACCCAGTCATATTTTTAAAAGGGAAGAAAAAGTGAGCTTATACTATATATAGCTAAGCTATGCCATCTCCTCAAAAATTTGAGAGGAGATGCTAGAATGTCCTGTATGAGAAAAGGAAATCTCATTCATCAATACTAACTTACAAAATTTACGAAGATCCCACTCTTGACTTTATATTAGCTGTCCAAAGAAAAAGCATCTAATCCTCATAAAGGGAGAATAAATTGATTTCTTTTTTGAGATATCCGGAATTCTTTTGTAGCACAAGAGGGCTAAAGATAGAAACAGTCATTTGGCTTAATTTTTCCCGTATTTTGACAATCTGCAGAAAAAAGTGGCAGACAGGATTTACCCAGAATACAAAATCCTCTCATCCTGGACAGATCA
Source organism: Pelecanus crispus (assembly GCF_030463565.1). Taxonomy (NCBI): domain Eukaryota; kingdom Metazoa; phylum Chordata; class Aves; order Pelecaniformes; family Pelecanidae; genus Pelecanus; species Pelecanus crispus. The sequence goes on along the minus strand of NC_134655.1, from coordinate 6,146,400 downwards.
GAAGTACCACTCTACTGGGGTTTTCTAACAAACACTTGGTTTCTGGATGCTATTAAAAGGGAATATCTACAGCAGGAGCGTAGGGAATGGCAGCAGCACTAAATACAGGAAGGGAAAAATCAAGACTATCTAATATTACTGAATAGTAGTGCACAGAGAACATTAATTAGACGCGTTATGATACACAGGGCCTGCTCAGTAGTCTTCTCTCTTTGAATTGATGACCGCATTAGTGGGACAGCATTACTCAACTGCAAAACAGTCCTCAGCCCCTTTGATAGAAATTACTTGTAGCACATCCCACAGGCTGAACATTTTAGCATTGTACATAAGCAAAATGCATTTGAATGTGTCTCAGTTGGCATGCCTAGATGACTCCAGGTAAATTTCCCACTAAATACACAGGAGTCTTTAAAAGATTACGGTAATTTCATAGATGAAGCAAACAAAGAATTTACAGTCTCAGTAGTCTTACATACAGCCTTCCTATTAAAACTTTTTATTTATTAATTTTGTCTATACTAATTCCTAATTATTAGGTGTCTGAGAAGTCACATGGCCAAGGACCGTAAATGTACTGTACGTGTAGTTCAAATTGCTTTAGAAGTAGCTGAGCAAACACCTCCTTTGTCATACTTCATTTCACCCACAGTAAATACAATAAGGATGCATCCAATGCCCATTCTCCATTATCTTTTTTTACTGTATCAATGCCACAGTTTCCACTGCTTCTCTGAAACCTCTCTCTCTGATAAGCATCGATGTAATTTTTCATGTTGTTGCCTCATTTTACATTCTGTTTTTCTTTAAAATTATGAATATTAAAGACCTTACCAGGATATTGGTACCTTATTCTCAGTCACTCTCCCATGAGCATGGCACACTGTCTCTTCGCCGTGCTGTGCCTTAACCTCCTGACAGCAACAGATCTCTCACTACAATGTTGTGTCACAACCAGCAAATCCTTGATTCTGGTATGATGCACATCACTCTTCTCTGCACTTGCAACACAAAAGGTGCCCTTAAAGCTTTCCTTGTCTGAGCAATTAATGTCCCATGATGCTGCCAAATTACCTAGAAACTCAAGTTTGCACCTAACGCTGCAAACAGAACAACAAATAGATTGTCTGACGTGCTCTTGGTTCAATTCCTTATAATAATCTCCCTCTCTCAAGAACAAATTCTAAGATAAATTACACACCATAGCAATAGAAGTGAAAGAAAAATAAAGAAGTGATATCACAGATGTTCTGATGTCATGGACAATTGTGGTATTTTGAAACTATTATTCATCCTAATATATAAACAAAATATGTGGTGACTGAAATGACTGAATGGTGGTGATGATGATAATACTTACCTGTTGCATGGTTTATGCTTGCCCCTGAAGGATTCTACAACTCTGCAAATATCCTAGCTACATATAAACAAATATACACAGAACTATTTAACACAACATTTAATGGATAAAAACCAGCTTACTGAAGTGAAACTTTACGAAGACAACAGAAAAACTCCCGACCTGGATTTTCAACTCAACAGGCTAAGCTATTAAAAATAAACCGCACAATAGTCATCTCAAAAAACTCAGCCATAGGATTGTCAGCTTGTGTGAATTATATATACCCCATAAGCAATGTAACACTGGTGATGTAATCCATTAAAATAAATATCTTTCATGGTGCAGATCAGGTAAATAACTATTCCTTAGGCAATGAACGTAGGACCAGATCTTGGCAGTTTATATTGTATAATTTACAGAACAGATTTTTTTTTTTCCTTGTTACATTTCAGTCCTCAGTTGCTCAATGTGAAAGTTGTCGCCTTCCAGCCCATAAAAATTCAACAGGACTTCTCAGAGAAATCCATCGTTGGCACTCCTCAAAAAAAAGAGGAGTTGTTTTTCAGGCAGAATTACATATTACCTTTTTGCAGTTACTACAGGAGATGTCACTATGACTTGTCCCTTATGATACAGGTGACTTTAGTTGTCAGGCAGTCATACGCCTCTTATGTTCATAATCGTGTATATACCCCATTTTATAGAGAGGCTACACAGTAGCCAAGTAGCTATTTAGGACTATGCAAATATATTCTTTATCATAATCTCATAAAAATTTCAAAGATACATATGATCATGGAAGCAACAACAGTTACTTGACATGCAAGATGAAGTAAAAATAGGGACACCATATGTCAATGTGATATTGGAAAAGTATTCAAATACACGAGAAAGTACTGAACTACCTAAATATCAGAATACAATAACATCTGAGAGCGCAAAATGGGAAATACGAATGGCAACTGCTAAGCTAGAGAATGGGTTTAAAATCTGGATTTGTAAATTTGTTTGGCCATCCAGTACCCTTCACAGAAAGTACACTAGATCTGTCAGGATTCACAAATTCTCTACCTCTGCACTGTGCAAAACTGGATGCCATTCTTTTGATCACTTAGGGTTCAAAAACATGTGGAAAGCTTCATTACTGCCCTTCAATGACACTTTAGCAATAGGAAGCAGTGGAGAGAGAGTAGAATGCTTCAGCTTGAAGAGAAAAGATAAATGGATTTATGTCACGCTTTGTTTTCGCAACTTGGCAAAAACACAAATAGAGTTATATAGCCAATCATTAAAAAACCCTTAATTTTATTACAGAGACCTTGATCAAGATAATTCCTTTCTAACACAACGATGATGTTGCAGGGTCCTGTAGTGCCTCCTTTTTCTCCATTAGATTTTTTTTTAAAAAAAACTTCTTTCTTTCATCGTGACTATTTTTCCTTTATTTCATGTATAGCAAGCAAATATAATAAGCCTCTTTCAGAAAATCAGGCTGGTATAAAATTGTGCATTCTTTATATAATTTTAGGAGGAAAATGGTTAACATTTTAGCCTCATGACTTGCAAATGAAAGAAAATAATAACGCTTAGCAAAAGACATTAGAAGAACACATTCACCATGAATCATACTGCCCTTGAAGGTGCAGCTTAAAAAAGCAGAGAAATAGATTTGACACCACTTGGACTTGCAGCTCGGACATGCTGCATTAAACTGTTCAAAATTAATTTAATCTGAGCATGGAGAATAATAGCCTCTCAGTTCAAGGCTTCTGATAGCAGTAATTTGCACTCGAAAGTACTTCCAAAGGGAAAGAATAAATGAAGGGCGACTCTCCAAAACTGAGTGAGCAAATGTATTCACTAAATGAAAGCCTCTTGATCACTCTGTAAAAGAGCATTCAGGAAAACGACACATTCTATATCATTTTGTGGGTTAGGAATTTTTTCTTCAAACTGCTCACTGCTACAAGGAGAGATACTGTTCTTCCTGGACTGATGATGGGATAAGAAGCTATTTACTTAAAGCTCTTGCATTTTAACTCAAAAGTCGTGAGATGCATTTGCCTTAGAAACAAGCAAGTAAGACTGGCGTAGTAAAAAATCCTCTTGTCACATTTGTAATAAGGCACTTTGTAGACTAATTGCATATATGGTGTTGGCAGTTCCCTTCGCTTTTTCAGCAGAAGACTAAGAGCTCACCGTAACAAAGTGTTATCACTCCAGCCCTTAAAAAGTACCTTATCAACCCAAAACATTTTTATATTTCATATTCTCTTCATTTACACATTCATAACTTTCAATTCCATTCACCATGCCTGCAACTACAATCTTCTGATACCTGTTTCATTTCTCACTCAGCTCCTAGGAGGCACTGTGATCTCATTGAAAGGGCACTGGAACAGGAGGCAAGAAACACCGTCTCTCTGCTTTAGCACAAAAGACGTAATCAGTGTTTCAGAGCAGCATCAACCCAACGAAAATGCTCATGTCACATGCGGCAACACACTGGACAACTGAATGGGGAGACCTCGTTACCTTCAAAAATCATACGCAGGCAGAGATACCCAATGCGAGAGAGTGCAAGGCTATACTCCACTGTTAAGTTTCTGTCCTTCCTTATGACTTCTCGAGCCCAAAATGACTGTCCCAAAGTATTCTTTAAGTATAAGAGCAAAGTCTGACCTCTATCAAATCCAGGATTGCTGGGGGAGACTGGGGGGAGAATCACAGGGGTCGGAAGTTAACAACTTTGCAGAGGTTAGTGCTGTAGTAAGAACAGGGCTGCAGGAAGGGGAAGGGGACTGATGCTGAAAAATGCGGATTTGGTCCAAGCAAAAGATTTTACAACTTCCAAAAGACTTGGTTTAGTTTTAACTGGGGGGTGAGGCAGGCAGGCAAGAACCAGAAAATGGAGGAATCTTCAACTTTTCATTCAATCTTCTGACTCTTTCTGAATTATGTTCCTACCCCATTTAATAATTTAAAAAAAAATTAAGAAGAATGTATTCAACAGTGCACATTATCTCTATTTATTAGTAAAGCAGACAAGCCAAATATCCCAGCCATAGTAGTTAATTAAGCGGTTCGAGCAAGGAAGCAATGAAATGCATGAAAGCCTAGGCAGGCCTGGGAGCAGGTAGCAATAAGGAGATGACTCAAAGCCCTAAGGCGTGTATTAGGGTCTTGGGCTATCTCTTTTAGGGTATCTCTTAGGATCTTGGGCAGTCTTTTGGGCTGTACCTTTTTAGCTATACCTGTGAAGGAAAAAGCCAAAAGTATGCTTGGGGGGTACGTGTACGTGCACCAACGTGTACACACGTGCCCACACACAGACATGCAGCGTCTTTCTTTTAGTAAATCTAGCATTGTTAAGAGCTGTATCATGTGGATGTATAGCACAAGGCAAACTGTGTGCTTAAGTAAAAGTAAGTAATAATAACAACCTTTCTAGGTAGAGAAGTAAGGACAATGGTTTGTGCTATAGCACGCTGACAGAATGAAAGAGCAATATAGTCGATGAAAATAAAATTACCAAACAAAATGTGTTCATGACTACTTCTTTACATTCATTTAAATATTTAATCTCCTTTTACTCTTTCTCTTTTTTTTTTTTTTTTTTTTTCCGAAAGGAATTATAAGAATCCACTTTTTTGAATGAGCTTAGTGGCTGCAAGAAAGTCTTAGGAAGAGATACACAGAAAAAGTTTCATCAAACAGCAGGAGAGTAAATAATGTATTAGTATTCAAGTTTCATTTCCAATCCCACAGTTGCATTACTTTTGCAAATTTACAACAAAGAAAGCCAACAGGTCTTTTTAAATTCTCTGGTACCACTTAATTTCTTTTGAATAATTTACCTGCCACTAGCTGTTTGTTCTATAATAATTCAAAGAAAACTGGTTATGCCAAAAGTCTAAAAAAATGAAAAGTGCTTCTAGAATGTATTAAAAAGTTAAAATAAATTGAAAGCCTTCAGGATATTGTAACTCATACACAGCTGGTATGAACAACATTGCTGATTATTGGCACTTAGAAGACCAAAACTAGTCTAGACATGATGCTTCTGGTACCTCTTACCAGATCAAAATTGGAGGATAAACTGTGAACTTTCATTATCTTTACGAAAATTATTCTTTGAAGAAAATGTGGGATGCAAATACAAGTAATTCAGGTCTTTGAGGGCTCATCCTCTTATATCCAACAGCTTTGTTAAAATACCTAGTTTTCTAATGCTCTATGATTCAAAAAGGGAAGCATATCTCAGGTTTTAAAGTTTGCTCTTTCCAGCACACAGCCCATTTAGTTGGCTAAGTTAATTTATCAAATTCCATTTGAACTACACTAGTATTTAACCCTTGACTTTCAGATGAATTAGCATGCCAATATTGAGTGACTTATGGGAAAACTACCCTGCAGGCTAACAAGTAATTGACATTAGAAAACATAATACAGTATATTATCCCACAGTTTAATTCCTTAAGAATATTAGCAACAGAGAATAACATTGAGAGAATAATGCTCAGTCAACATTTCAACTCATTTCTGTCTTTCAAAACCCAAGTTCAGTTCTACATCCACCGCTTTTTGCAAGGGGAGCACTTAATCACTTTTGCTTCAAATCATAGAATCAATCATCGAATCATAGAATCGTTTAGGTTGGAAAAGACCCTTAAGATCATCCAGTCCAACCATTAACCTAACACTACCAAGTCCACCACTAAACCAGTTAAGGGTAGAGTCACAATTTCATGTTTCCTGGCTTGGTGGCTGAATTATTTTTTAATGAAAGTAAAAACTAGGAATCATTAAGGTTGGAAAGGACCTCTAAGATCATCAGTCCAACCATCAACCCAACACCACCATGTACACTAAACTATGTCCCCAAGTGCCACGTCTACCCATTTTTTGAACACTTCCAGAGATGGTGACTCCACCACCTCTCTGGGCAGCCTGTTCCAATGCTTGACTACCCTTTCCATGAAGAAATTTTTCCTAATATCCAACCTAAACCTCCCCTGATGCAGCTTGAGGCCATTTCCTCTTGTCCTATCACTAGCTACTTGGGAGAAGAGCCCAACACCCACCTCACTAGAACCTCCTTTCAGTTTTCACTTTTCAAGAACAAAAAGGGATGCCTACTATAAGAATTAGCTCATGACTGAACTGGATTTAGGTCAGGAATATACCTTTCAAGAAAAGAAGAATGGAATAATAGCAACCAACAATCGTAAATCAAATTTGACAACATATCAGGAATAACAAACGGAATGGCAATTGATACCAACCCCACTTTTATTTTGACACAGTGGAAGAGTCTGTAGAGTTTGGAATATCTCTAGAAGAAAAAAAATAAAGCATTTGGTCTTATAATATTTTATAATTTACATAGAGTTTGTGTATTTACAGTTCTCAGAGGTAAAAATAAACAGACAATTAGTAGGCATGACACTTTAATTTTGTTAGGCCATAAAGTTTCATGGCCCTAGGACATTTGGAAACTAAAAGCTCTAGCACCTTTGTGAAGAATTAAATGGTATAAAAAGGTTTTGTCTAAACATTATATCTTTGCTTTAAAAGATAAGTGCAGGCAATTAACCCGTTCAATGACCTCTGACTGCACATCCAGCTAAGGAGCTCCCTCATGGCCCTATACTGCTATATCACATTTTTTTAGAGATGAACAAAGCAACTTGGACCCAGGGTTCATGCAAGATTTATGCAATAAGGAGATTAACAATGTTTGTTACTGTAAGAAATGAAAGTCTTTCCCCGGGAAAGTGAGATTACATATAAAACTGCTGTATATTCAGTTTGAAATCATCAGCTTTCTGCAAAACCATGGTGCAAGAGGCTGCGTAGCTTATCCTAGCCACAGTGGAAGGCGGTGAGCTGCGGCCCTTTCTCTGTCCCACGTCCCTCCCATTGCACAGGCACAGTCGAGGGGACTGGAGTATGAATTCACAGCCCCATGCTCCTGACAGGCTTTTTTTTGCATGACAAAGAAGGGCCAAAAATATGGAGCCTGTTAAGAAGTAGTTGTCATAAAATAAAATCAGAAGACTCAGTTTGGCAAATCCTTAACAAAATCATTTTCCTAAAATGAAGAAATATTGATTGATTTTCACCATCAGAAGTGGAACTATCAACCACAGAAAATTTGAGGAAGCCAAGTTATCATCCCTAAAAATGTTGGGGTTCTTTGTGTTTCTTTCTTTGTTTGTACAGGGGAAAAACATTCTGATGGCTGAAAATGCTTATAGTCATTTACCTTCTAAGGATAAGATAGAGAAAATGAAGATGCCTACAATGATAAAAATTCAGAATGGGATAAACAGCTTTGTGAACTATCTCTGGTACTGCATATCAAGCCTTCTGTGCTCATGAGCTCACTAGCAAGTGAGTTCATTGAAATTTAGAAAGTTTATGATCCGTTACAAGGAAGCATCTGTGCAAAATGAATCCTGAGTGTGGGTACTTGCACACAGAGTTATATCCCTCTGTTGGGAGAAAGCATTAGATCACAAAATAACTACTCAACCAAGACCAGGCAGAACTACATTAATTTCTGGTGATTCCACCCAATCTACAGACCACTAAGTATTTCCATGTGTGAGCAGTGATAACCAGTTACATCGACGTGGTAACCAAGCCATAGAGATAGATGTGTGCAAGACAGAACAGAGAAGCTGAGGTGAGAATGGAAAATTACTTCTGGCATAGCCTTATACAGAGAACTAAACAATCCACAAACCTCTAAAGCCTGGTCAGGCTTGTAGGCTTGTACACGTATATCTGACTATGCCACAGTTTTCATAGCTGAGAGAGGATAGCTTTTTTTACAGCACCTGCAAGCATTTATCTTATCCGAACTGCTAGTGAGCACAGAGACAGAAATAACTTAAAATAATACAAAGTTCTGCTATCAAGCAACAAGCTATTATTCTTCAACTTGGCAAAATTAGGATCTCTGTTATACTGAAAGCCAATCGCCAACTTCCCAACACCACCCCAATGCCACTGGAGGCCCTGTTATTTAAAACAACACGTGGGGGTTACAGGAGCTTTCTGGCACCTCCAGGCTCGTTTCTGACCATGTCTGGATGCACTCTGTGGCAAAAATATCATCAGTACAAGTGCTATGGGCCACCCTGCTGTTCCTCCTCACAAACCTTCCGTGGGTGCTGAGAGAATGAGGTGAAGGCAGGATGTAGGTGGATTCATAGACAAAATTACTTCAAACAGACAGAGAAACTAGGAGGTCATTTTTCCACCTCAGGAATAACAGGAACAAACAATACAAGAAACAGAGTAAGGTAAATGAATCTACTGATATCTCCACATCACCTACAGGTAGGGTTACAGTTGGGTTAAAATCTGCAGGTTAAATAAACAGCAGAAAAAGCCAGATAGTACATTTTTAGGCCTGCAGATAGCATTTGGCCCTTCTACAAAAAACAAGTGAATTTTGTCTTCTGAAATGACACAGCAGATACAGTCTGCCTTGCCAGACTAAGCATTACAGAGTGTCAGTGCTGTGGACTACTTCAGAAACTAAAGTAACAGGTAGCGAAAAAAAGCAACTCTCTGATAATACCACAGCAAAAGAGTAACATTACTTGTGCAGAACGTCTCAGTTTAAAGAATAACCGAACAAAACCAAAAACATGAACTATGAAAAATATTCAACAAGCAGATGGTGTGAGAATAATTTGGGAAGCTGATACCCAGTTAAAAACACTGCCTAATGACTGGCAACGCAAGGGATTGGTGGCATTTGTTATGTAAGTGGATACACTGTGTGTTAAGCTAGCTGAAGACCAGCTGCAATGTAAAATTACAGAAAGGAAGCAAAAGGAAAAGAAGCAGAAGCAATTATTGCAAAGACGAAACAGAGCAGAAAAGTGGAAACATGGAATTGAAATGAAAGCGTGGCAATCAAGCAAAAGTAGCGGGAAAGTAAAATGAAAATATTTTGTTTCCAAACAATTAATTAGAAAACTAATTTAGGATCTTTATCAACCATATCTGAAGTCTACTGGATATGGATCACAAACTCGTATCGCTATTATTATTGTGTTAGTCGCCACCCTTTTATTAACTCTATTACTTTATATCACACTTTGTTCATGCACTTACCTATAATTAAGCACCTCTCTTATGCTGCATCTTTTTAACAGTCCAAATCACCTTGAAAATGCTGCAGGGTGAAACACTGACATGCCTCTCAGCACAGACATCAGAAACACATTTAAGAGCATCAAATTAACTGTGACTGATTTTAAGAAGGATCCTTCAAGAGCACATCTGTACTTGACATCATTCTGAGCCTGGTTAAGTTCTGACAATGTATTTTTACCTTGCAGCATATCTGGCAAACCTTGTTAATCTTTCTAGGGGCATGTATGTCACCAGATTGGTGATAACACACGAACTGCATTTTGAGAAGCCAAATGTCATCTCTCTAGAGGCCTCTTAGCACTTTTGAAAATGCTGATGGACAATCTAGTCCTTTCACTATGACCTGTGTTGCCCTCTCAAAGTGATTAGCTCCTAGAAAGCTTGGAGAACTGCAACTCACAAAATATCTATTCAGAAACTCTCCCAATTGACCAAATATTCATGGATCCTTTGTCAGAATATTCAACAGGGTTTCTGCAGAAAACCAAGCTTTCAAAATCTTTTGCCTTCCCGTTTGCTCCAAGGAAACACACTATAAAATATATGCCACAGTAATGACCAGTAAGTACTTGTATAAAACATCAGCTTTCACTAGACCTACCCTCCACTTTTTCAGGTTTACGTCCATTTTCATTTAGTATACATCTACATAGTAAATATCCCTCAAGGACGTTCAGATTTATTATTGTTATATCATTTTTCCTTGCAACTATAATGAAGACTGATTCAATCTCAACAGCATTAGCCCCTTGCCAACTGAATACTATGTTGTTTTCATAAGTCAGTAACAAAATTCTTTACGATGGTGCTGTTTACCATTCCACTTTCTAAAATATTGACTTTCATAAAACACAGTTTATTCATTTATAGTTAAAAGAGCTCTTGCACTGAAGAACCAAAGATGATGGGGAAAAACCCCCAATATTTTTGCTGCTTCTTTGAAGGATCATCTAGCGAGTTATGAGCATCTCTCTGCTAAGAACTCTTAAGGGGTTAAATAATTAGTCTTTTCAAGTGTCCCTGAATTAAATGTCACTTTTCTCATTCAGATCATGCAGCATCAATTTCATCAAAACTAGAGCATGTACTCAACAGTGTGTTGCTAATGATTGCAACCATTACAATCTTTTCACGAAGCATCATGTATGGAAGAAATGACTATACACCACAGCTTTCAGAATGAACAGGAAGGCCCTCTTCTGTTTTCTCTTTTAAATTTCTGTCCATCTAAGAGGCACATATCCATCTGCTAAGGTATTTAAGGAGAGAGTCGATTTTTTTTGTTTCAAACATGTTTCTCCCTGCAGGGATCATTAAACGCTTGGATTCACTGCTAAAAAGGAAGGATATATCAAGTTTCCCTCCTGGACTTAGATCATCATTAAAACTCTTTTTAACTGTTTTAATTACACTTTCCTAGCTGAACCTTAACCACATGACTAAAGCACCACCCACTTCAGTCTTTTCTACTTTCTCAGGACTTGGAGAGTAAAGACTAAACTGTATTCATATTTGACAGAGCAGGGTGAATACAAGCACATCCTAAGATAAAACATTTAGACGCAATAGCGCAGATGTTTAGCTTTACTAATGCAAGTGTTCCCAAACTACCTTTAGAACTTCACTGAAATTCACTGGTAACAAGAACTAAATAATTCTGACAAAGCTGGCATATGATTTATGACATATGCATGATATGGCATAAGCAAAATACTATCATATGCAGGAATCTGTGTATGGCAGTATTTTGAGATCACTAACTGAAAAAAGATTGGACAAGAACAGTGAAAGAACAAGAAAGCAAGCAGTGTGGCTGATATTACTGTAGCATATTAATTACGACTATGGTGACTTTTCAAACCATTAAATGAAGAGCTGATTATGTTGTCATACTGTGTCTTTAATGAAAGACCTAATTGTAAAATTGCCCAGTATTTCTTTTTATTTATACAATTGACACTTTTAAAATGTAGTGTATAATCATGTGTTGGGCAGAGGTTTATATCTTAGCGAAGATATAAACTGAGTGTCCTTGTACTGCTGTCAGGTGAGTCATGGCAGATGTACTCAGTTCCTCAAAAAACTATTGAACGGTTGTACGGAGGGATGCATCTGTCAAGGAATATGACAAACAGGCTTTGTTCCAGTCTGGAATTCTCTGTAGGGATCCCTGTTTAGCTCAGCTGTCTTCCTCTGCACAAGTTGTTTCTATGCTTTTGTTCAAAATACAACAAACAATATATTGCATTAAATACTGTCATAAGGTACATTGGAATCTATTAATACAGCTGTCCTGACAGGACCGAAAGTATTCCTCTTTCTCAATGAGCAGAGAGGACAAATCACACATGGGAAATAGATTCTGTGCCTTCTAGAAAAGACTGGGCCTAAAACTGGACAGGCAAAACCTTTAAATAATGGACTGAAAATAAAAAGTAGTCTGGGTCCAGGTTTAAATTCTGTAGTGTTCCTGATATCCTAAATTATCTTTAATGTCAAGTTAAAAGGCCTTTTTGTAGCCCCATATAATTTTGAAAGGTGGACATGAAAATATTTCTCAGCTTGATTCGTTGTTATTTTTAAACATTTCTAAATTTATCTTTCATAGGTCAACAGAAATACCTGTCAACATATTCCAGCTTCAAACATACCTTGCTTATGACGTATGGTCTCTACCTGAGGAAGATCAAAAGCTACACAGTGAAAGCGAATTATGAAAGCTTAACTTTAAAGAATAATTTTTCATTTGCTAGTTTGAGATTATTTTAAGTTCTTGGTATGATTCCAATACTTCCAGGAGACTTGTCAACAGCATGGGTAGACATATGCAACTTAGATTAGATAACAAGAGCTGTGAAGATGTAGCAAGAGCAACCTTGAACATACCAAGAACTTAAAGTACTTACTGAAACAGTTAGCCTGGGCTGATGTTCGTGCTGTCATGTCTTCACTATTACCAAAACAAATTAGATTATGGCTTGGTTATATAAACTTACTCATGCAGCAAGCAGAACTTTGGACAGGGATGGGAGCTTAACAAAACACAGGGAGTTTTTCAGACTTTTTAGAGCATTTTTTCCTATCTGACGTATTTGGTTAATTCACTACCAATTCATAACTGTTTTTGTTGGCTAAATCTGATTCATGTGTGTGGAGAGAGTTTCACTTGATAATGCAGTATTCCAGCTTTTCCTGCAACCGAAGAGCAGTCTTTGAATGGGGTGAGGTACAAATCACAGCTGGATTCAGCAGCTGGGCTGAGGACCCCGCGCATGAGCTCTGCGTGGCGCAGAGCGTACCGTTTACTCCACGACAAGGCAGAGACTGCACTTCTGCGCACGCCTGGCCATTGCTGCACCAGTTACACACCGCTGGATCATAACTCACACCAAAAGAAGTGTTTTGAGATTACAATCGTTGTGTTTAGTAGGATGGTTGGAAGTGCTGTTATACGGTAGATATACAATGAATATCTTTATTGATAAACACAAAGCGTCGGGCACAAGAAATATATCTATAATGCTCCTGTTGCAACTGTGACCTAGCATATAGATTCCAATCTAGCTTTAAATAGCTGGATACAAACCAGTGCTGTTGGGATGCCAACATACTTAGCGGCTTCTGTGGATTTTGCCGCCAAATGACTTAATTGCAAGGGTAACCAATACCTGTTATTATTAATGTTGCACGTGGATACAGAATCGTATTCAGATGAAGACTTAGCTTCTATTTACTGCACTCGGCATACGTTACCAGTATAGTTTCTGATATTCATGATGAAATACTGATGTTTAGTATGCGTACAGAGTAATACATTTGTTTACAAGCCTGAAGCCTGGAACAAAACACTCAGATATTTATCATCTCATATTAAAACTATGCCAGTTTGGTGGGCTGACCTTGGCTGGATGCCAGGTGCCCACCAAGTCGCTCTATCACCCCCTCCTCAGCTGGATCGGGAGAGAAAATGTAACAAAAAGCTCATGGGTCGAGATAAGGACAGGGAGATCACTCACCAATTACCATCACAGGCAAAACAGACTCGACTTGGGGAAATTACTTTAATATACTGCCAATCAAATCAGAGTAGAGTAATGAGAAATAAAACCAAATATAAAATCACCTTCGCCCCACACCTCCCTTCTTCCCAGGCTCAACTCCACTCATGAATTCTCTACCTCCTCCGCCTGCCAAGCAGCGCACGGAATGGGGGAACGGGGGTTGCGGTCAGTTCATCACGCCTTGTCTCTGCCGCTCCTTCCTCCTCACTCTCATCTCCTGCCCCAGCGTGGGATCCCTCCCACGGCAGACAGTCCTCCACGAGCTGCTCCAGCGTGGGTCCCTCCCACGGGGTGCAGCCCCTCAGGAGCAGCCTGCTCCAGCGTGGGTCCCCCGTGGGGTCCCCAGCCCTGCCAGCAAACCTGCTCCAGCCTGGGCTCCTCTCTCCACGGGGCCACAGCTCCTGCCAGGAGCCTGCTCCAGCGCGGGCTTCCCCCGGGGTCCCAGCCTCCTTGGGGCACATCCCCCTGCTCCGGCGTGGGCTCCTCCCCGGGTGCAGGTGGATCTCTGCTCCCCGGGGGCCTCCGTGGGTGCAGGGCACAGCTGCCTCGCCATGGGCTGCACCAGGGCTGCAGGGGAATCTCTGCTCCGTGCCCGGAGCACCTCCTGCCCTCCTCCTGCACTGACCCTGGGGTCTGCAGGGCTGTGCCTCTCACATGTTCTCACTCCTCTCTCCTGGCTGCTGTTGTGCAGCAGTTTTTTCCCCTCTTCTTAAATATATTATCACAGAGGCGCTACCACCGTCACTGACTGGTTTGGCCTTGGCCAGCGGCGGGTCCGTCTTGAAGCTGGCTGGCATCGGCTCTGTCAGACATGGGGGAAGCTTCTGGTATCTTCTCAGAAGCCACCTCTGTAGCCCCACCACCACCAAAACCTTGCCATGCAAATACAGTACCGCCAGATTCTTTGTTTCAGTTGAACATTCAGTTAGAACTTTGATAATAATCAGCAAAAATAAAATACTGTCTTTAGTACCATTTTTGTTGACTAGATATCTGTCTTGGTCTCATTATTCTTTATTTTAAAATGTTTAGATTTTAAACATCTCTTTACTTGTCTTCTCAAAGGAAACACTTCTCTGATCTTTAGGATATTTCTAAATTACTTGGTCTGCTTGGTCTGTATTCAACATCTTCAGTCATTTTTGCAGGCTATGTCCAACTTAATAGGAATCATAATTTTCTTCCAAATAATTTTCTTTCTTAGTGGCATAAAGAAGAACGTTACTAGTTAGATCAAAACTTTGGAAATAGAGTAGTTTCAAAAATCAAAATACCCTAATATGAGTACCAGCTATTGCCTCATCTTAAAGGCCAAATGGGTCCACGCTGAAGTCAATGACACATTATGGCGTTCAAGAAAAGTATGGAAGGAAGCATTTTTAAGGAGGTGACGGTATACCCCCTGAAATACTATTTTAATGCTATTAAAATTCTGCCAGTCAGCCATTTTCATTTGTCTTCAATTAATCACTGATTTTCATTCATTCAAACCAGAATTAATGTTTAATTGTAGTATCCCTTTCTCTGCAATTCTTTGACCTGGTAATATTTTATACATATATCTTCCAAACTCTGAACAGATATTTTACATATTATAATTTTTTATCATGGTGTATTTATGCCTGTATTAAATCTGTGAGAAAGTTCAGTGCCTGATCTGAAAAGCGATACTTGAGCACAAGAGCTTGCAAAGTTCCAGTCAATAAACAGAATACAAATAGAGCAAATACCAGATTACTATCTATCTGATCACACTCAGAAATCCACAAATTTAAAACAACAGTCCATTGATTTTCTCCTGTCTGTTTGTTCTTTAAAAGCTACCAGTTGAATGAATGCAATACAAACACAAAATAAATAAATTTCAATATACTGACCTACTTACACATATTTAAAATAGTTAAATAAATAGATTAGAAAATAATGGAATATATTATGATTTATTTTCTAGAGGCAGCTAGCAGTTTGAGGGGCCATATTATTTCCTTCAGACGGTACTCCCATACCTCACACTCTTGCCATGCCTATTACTGTGCTCAAGTTGTTTGCACTTATTACTGACCTAATGCTATTGATATATCTACTGCTATTGATGTTCTTACTAGAAGAACATTTTGAACACAGCCTGCTGCTGTATAGGCTGTTAACAAATGCCTGCCTGAGGAAAGAAGTTTCAGGGATAAAAAAAAAAACAGCTTATGCTTCCCTCCCCTGCTCTATCAAGGGAAGCAAACTAAAGTTAAACCAGCATAGTAGGCCAGCTTTGGGACTGACCTTCTATTTTCTTGTGTAGCTATTTCCTGCATGGTTTAGAAAGCCAAAAGAATACGAACATTATCAAAAACACAGTCTGAGAGGCAGATAGAGCAGGAGGAATATAATCAGTACAGCCCCCAACTTTACTGAAGGAAGTTACTAATGTATTTGCAATAATTAATCTCCAGAAAAAAACTGTTAATTCAATTAATAACAAAGTAGTGGAGCAGAAGGCCACTGGTTGTGGAACTAAAAATTATTGACTGGATTCTATTCTGATAGAAGCTAAGTGCTTTTCAAGACTCCACAAAAGAGCCTTACTTTGCACAGTAATTTGAACTGCCTAGAGATCAGTTTCCAAAAGTGTTGGGTTTGGGTTTTTTTTTTTTTTTAAACTATATTCCCTGACACAATGGAACAACCATCTGTCAATCCATGCTGCAAAAAGTTCCTTGGGGGAAAAAAAAAAAACAAAACCATGCCCAGGTATCATCTTTAAAATCCATCTACTGGTATGTAAAAATATTTTTAGAAGCAAAATGAAGCATATTTTTATTCCTGGAAGCATTGGCACCTTCTTGACCTTTCTCATGTTAATTGGGCCCAAATTCTGCAAAGCAGTTACAGGTATGCATTTTGACTTTTGAACAGGCACATTCTGGTTCCAGCTGAATCCGTATAATTATCCCCCAAATTAGTCAATCATTTAGCATTCAGCCAGCCATACTCTGTGAAGTCCTGACTATTCAGTAAAAAATTAAATGTGCGTGCAAATATGAAGTATACTAAAAAAATGACATGTAAATGTCAATCTGGGAAGAACAGCTCCAGAAAAACATAAATCGTGAAGACTGATACAAGAGAAAGCAATAGATCACATCCGCAGTGAATGTCACCTGACTTTATTCCAGCTTGCCTTCAACTTGTGGGACCTTGCGGAAGCAGTTGAGGAACAGCTCTTTATTTTGTTGACCAGATAATATATATAATTCTAATATTTACTATATTGCAACAAAGCACTGTTAGTCATAAACGTCACAAAAAATACCTATTTTGTGATTAACACATTATTAATTTAGAAGCAATTTATAAGTATTGCAATTTTTAAGGAGAAAGCTCTGTTTGAATGTTGATGTACTTTATTGCACACTGCATTTAAAATAGGGTGTTCAATGCAAGAACTATAGATTAGATAAGAACTCAACATGGAAAAAAACCCTGTTTTCATGTAAGAAAATCTAAAAGATTCCTACCGACTCATTCATTTTCTGGACAAGATGTATGTCCTCACTGAAAATGGGGGAAAAATAATATGTACAGGGGTGGAAATTCCAGGACTTCACCCTGGAATTGAACAGAAACTGAAATTTGGAGGCATAGAGGGGGCATCATCTAGATGTAGCTCATGGAGAACAGCATCTATAAAGAGGTCCAGTGAAGAGTATCTTCACTGTCATTTTGGTCTCCTGTGGCTCTGACTCACGACCTCAGGATGTGTTTCAATGAATTGTTGTTGATCCTAGGAATTTAAAGCAATTTCTGGCATCTTATATTTCAGGGGGCTCTCTTAAGGCCTGCTTGGGTGGATGGACATTTTCCTCTGCAGTCCTGTTGTCTGTCATTCTGAAGTAGAAGTAAACAGAAATATAGGACCTGGAGGAAGAATGTGAAGCAGTGAAGGACTTATAATAACAGGTGAAATAAAAGTTGTACATGCAGCCTCACCTTATTGCTGAGCTTCTGCCCACAGAATTGTTGCAAGTTAAGTAGCTGTCTTATTGCAATTCTTTCTCAGCATCCCTAATTTCTACTTCTGCATTTTAACCAGTAGTCTAAAATATATCAACTTGGTGAATAATGTGATGCGCAGTTCAAGAGCCACTTGACGTTTAATCAGGCTGGGGGTATGTTCTTTTCTTTTTAAGTGCCTAGCCAATCTGCTGCGGAATTTGGTATCCTTGCTATTCATGGTATTTATAAATATTTGTTGAAACCAGATAAACTTATCCCTTCCCTCATCCTCATAAAACACTCTAAGAAAACCCTAGGTTTTAACGATTTCTTGAGCAGAGTAACAAATAGTCTGTGACTAGACTTCTGTATACGGAAGTTCTTTTTGAAACTGTGCTGACATGAAGTGAATGTAAACTAGAAATAACCAATTTTAAGACCTCCGCTGAGGTTTGTTCTTTGACAATTGACAGAAAGACTGAGAAATTAGCATTTTGGTAAAACCTTTATTTGTTTAAGATGCCTCTTAGCCAAAGAGACTGTCTGTACAAAAGGATTAACCTATTGACAATGACTTTCTAAATCCAAACTCATGGAATAACAAGTACTGAATGTGTTTACCTTCCTAATGCACCCACAATTCACAATGAAGCAGGCTTTCTTGAAAAGGTCAAAATGCATGAAGAACTGAATTTCAATAGGAAAACATAAAATAATTCAGCGCTGAATAGAATGGAATTTATTTTATACAAGAATCAGTAGGATTAAATGCATTTTGGTTACCTAAATGAATAAAAAGCTAAAAAAAAAGGTTTTAAAAGACTACCTGTGCAGGCCTTTTAGGTTTACCCGATCCACATTCAATTGCTTTTGTCTTAAATACAACATCCAATCATTTCTCAATTAATCTACTATATATGAACTTGCTTATGAGATGAAGTAAAGAACACAGTATCCTAAATGACTGACACAAGTGCATACATGCATTTATATTTTCATGTTCACCACAGTTGTATGTCCCTCTGGGCAAACAGGTTTAAAAATGTGAAATGAAACACTGTAACTTGTTTAAGTTTTCTTCTGAGGAACAGTTTCATTGTGTGAGGCAGGTACACTTGAAGGGTCATTCCCTGAGCTGATTCTGAGTTATATATAACACTGTTTTATATATTTTACAGGGTAAATTGAAGCAAGTTGATTATTCACCATAAAGCATACTGAAGAGATTATTATTAAGATAGATCACTTGTCATACACTGAAACATTTTTCTAAGGTAAGACTGCAAATGCAAATGAAGCAGTTTAGATTAGGCAACTGTCAGTAGGTTGCTGATATCATAATCTGAGTAGTATATATATAAAAGAGAACATTTTTATAGAACAAGTCGAAAAATGCGATAGAATCAAAATAGAACATTATGCCTGTGAGAATAAAATCTTCACCACACCACAGAAATGTTAGCTTCCCTTGAGTACTTCTGGTTAAATTTTCTAAGGCCCTTAAATTATGCACGGAGCTTAAAAATAATGTTTAAAATGTTTAAAATGTTACTCAGGCACCACATTCAGGTGTGGTTTTAATGGCACATACTGATAGGTAAATTGTTTTTGAAATCAACACTTGAGCACTAAAGTAAAATTGAGGTTTTTGAAAACTTTTCCTCAAATCTGTACTCTTATAGTTTTTAGGCAGCCTCTTCTCCAAATTGCAAACCTTTCACTACGTCCAGAATACATCTGTCAGGACATTTAGATCTTACCCTGCACCATCACAGCTGGATCATGAATTCTGAACTTCTCTGAACTAATCCAACCTGTTCAGTATTTTATGGTGCTAACACTGATGAGACTTAAGGACACCTTAAGCATGCAAAACTGGCAAGGATATGAATCCTTAAATGGAACTGGTTTGAGGTGAGTCAATCCTGGAAGGATTTAGTGACGAGTACTGTTGAAAAACTGTCCCCTAGTTGCAGACTGTTGCCTTCACTTGGATACCCTGACACAGAGCGCCAGCATTTCACGTTGCATCATGAATATGAATGATAATTTTGCTATTTCATCTTGGCCAGAAGATTCTTTTTCTGGCAGATGAAGACATGACCTCAGTCATTCAATCTTTCTCACTTCTGTGTCAAACAGCAGCAATAAAATCTGTTGAGAGTTTTCTGCTATTGGGAAACCCCAAACAGTATAGCTTGCAGCATGGCATAGCATTCTCTTGATTAAGACAGACTATTGCGAACACAGCAAGTTTGTCCTGTACCTTGGGGTTTTTTTGTTTGTTTATTTTTGTGGCGTTTTGTTTCTAAAGGATTTTAGAATCTACTTCTACCCTCAAGCTCTTAAATTAAAGGCATAAAAAAAAAAAAAAAGCAACCTGCAAGTTTCAGCTTGCTGGCAGTTATTTTTCTGTTGCAGAGCAGGACTTTCTACAGTACAAATAAAATTCACTTGTGTTTTAGACAGAGCTTTCTCAAAGGTATCATAAAACAACAATGCACTTGAGAACCAGTGGTCACCACACCAGTTAAGCCTCATCAACACCTACTATAAGTGGAAGGAAAAGTTCGGTGCTTTGTCCCACATTCTTATGCATGAGCTACCAAAAGACTACATTCCACTGCAAGCGCCTGCATCCCTGGGGCGAAGATGATGACAGAAACACTTATTAATGCGTTATTGAAGGTTTTTAAATTTGACAGAGATAAGCATGATAAAAGAACACAGACAGAAAGGCATCATTATTGTTTTACTAAATATATGCCACAGTGCCCAAAGAAATAAGAATGCTAATGATAAAAAATAATAAAAAAAGATGAAGGAGCACCTTATTCCACTTGTAGGAATACAGTAATGAAATACGATATAGCAGATGACCTCATTAAAATTGAAGTAGTGTTCTGTTGAAATAATAAATCAATATTTTTAAAGAGGAGCTTGAAATGAAGCTTGTATGTCTGTGCATATAACTACACTTACAGGTGCACATATACTCCCATACGTACATAGGTAATCACAAGTTTGCCCTTCAGGATATGGAACGTCACTTAAGCTGGGACGAAGAGCTCCAATGACAGCATTATGCAGAACTTGTATATTTTCTTGTTTTGTAGCATAGAAACCTGGATCTTTATATGCAAAGTGGGTATCGTGCAGAACAAGCTCTGAAATGTAAACTGCTCAAATAATCAGACTGAAGCAGTCTGATTTTCAGGAATGTGATTTGGAAGGCAAAAGCTAAAGATTTAGAAGATGACTATTGCAGTGTTAATATATGTAAGTGGCAGTAGATCATTCAGAATATTTCAACCAAAGGATGACTTTCCATTAATACCAGCTGAGACAAAGAGAGAAATTTAATATATGGTAATGACAATAGAAGGAACAGATGTAAAAACCATTCTTGGCCATGAAGCACAAGGAAATGACAATGTAATAAACCTATGCAATACATGTTTGAGAACACTGCATCAATTTCCTCTATTATTGGAATGGAGACCCACATCCAATATAGAAACTCTTAAGACCCTTCCAAAGTTCTGAATATCAGAAAGGATGACTATTGTCAGGGGGAAATGCTTTCCATGATTTCTGATGTGTTACCATGCCCAGTATCACCTTTTTTTCCTTCTTCAAAACTGTGCACAATTGTCAGGTGCAATTTTGATTATTTAAGCCAGTTTCTAATATTAACTAGAATTATTAGACAAAACGGAAATATCTACAGTTCTTTTAACTACATACAGATTGACTTCAGCCTAACAGTGTATAGCAGGAAAAAGTCCATAAATGAATTTATGTAGGGACAACTCTGCATTTACACATAGTCTTAGTGACATCAACAAAGGCCTGTATATGTTCAAAGGTCTAATTCATGAGGACCTGTGCCCAAAATTCACAACTCGGTTAAAAGTGAAATCTATTTAGGCTATTATGCTCTTTTTATATGACAACTTACTTTAAAAATACAGTCTGTGAACAACAGATTTTAAAAACAAAGAGTTTAGTAATGCGGCTTTGGAAAAAAATATTTTTTTTTTAACTGATGTCTAAGAAGTACTTAATTGAGTCTTTCCATTGGAAAAATTCACCATAATGGTGTAACTCTGGCATTTAAAGTAGAAGTCAGTAAACAAGCTATGGAAATTAACCATCTGGATCATAATTTAAATGTTAGAAGCAAGCTAAATACAGTTAGAATAAAACCTTTTTAACTTAAAGAATGTGTTCATGTGCATGTTTAATTGCCCTCTTCTTGTTACACTGACTGTATATTCAAGGTAGGTTAGCATGATTTTTGATCCTAGAATTGTTTCCATACTTTGTTGCCACATCCAAATAAAAAATGTATTCCTTTAATTTAAAACCAGTGTAAATAATTAGAAAGTATCTTCCATGCTTGTCAGATGAGAAATGTTTTTCAGTAGTTGTAGGAATAGTCAATAGACTATTAGAATAACCTAACAAAATAATGAAGAAAGGGTTCTCTTCTACCGGGTAGGTGTTTTTGTTCTTTTCTGCGTGTATTGAAAACACTGTATGTATGACTCTTGTCACATGACTCTCTGTTTTACTATTTCCATTTTAACAAAATCTTCCTCTGTCAGACTTTTGGTTATGATAAATCAAAGAGAAACATGAAGTGAACATGCAGTGTTTCTGACCCATTGAGAGCTGTAACTGCACATGCAAGAGAGCTGTTGCAATACTGCTTTTAGAGCAGGTCAAAACTGTGACACAGTTGAATGTGTTTACTTTTTCCTTCCTTTCCTGATGTGGTTCAAGGTCATTTTCACTTTATTTTGCTTTTCTATTATGGTAGATCAGTTAAAACAATGTTGAAGTGGAGTGTCAGTGCTGAAGGTCATACTAGATATTAACAGTTGTATTGCAACCAACTGTTCACCAGATGAGGACATGTTACCATCTTCTGTGTGCACGTAACCCTTTGTACTCCTATCTTCATGAAACCTTAACTGTGATGAGACAAAGGGCAAACAAAAAAAAAAAAATTACAAAATACTTCGGCTGCAAAGACTTTTTAACTTCTAAAGGCACACCGGTTTAACTCTATGCTAAAAAAAACCCTCTTACAATAAACCGTGCTTATTGTTTTATACAGGTAGGGCTTAGGTAAGTTAATGTTCTTTGTGTGTGTGTTTCTACACCAATGCAAGAAATCTAAAAAAGAGGGATGTGATTTGGAATACCTGGTTTTAAATGAGGGTATCAACATAATAGGCACGTCAGAAACTTGGTAGAAGGAAAATAACGAGTTGAAACCCCTAATATCAACGAACATTATATAGAAATAACACAGTAAATCACTCTCCTGGAGAAGTGCTCTATGTTAAAGCAACCTTAGGACCAAGTAAAGTAAATAAGTTACCTGTATCAAGGATTCGAATTCCAAGCTTAAATAGAAAGAAGATTAGTATTAGACCTATAATAGTGACGACTTGACCAGGTGCAAAAGAGACTGTGAAATGCTAAGGCAGATTAAACTGCCAGGGCAGAAAACAGAGCAGGATTGAGAGACTTCAATTATTTCTAGGCAGACAAGGTAAATGTCACAAATGGGTTTTGGTTCTCACATCGAATTCACTTTTATAAAGGACACAATTTTCCCAGAGAGAAGTATCAGGATTTTCTTATGCAAAACAATGCACGTGCTCTTTGCTGTCCTGTGCCTCTGAGTGTCCCTTTTCCTCCCATCTTTGGAGCTCAGAAACTAAGCTTTTTCAGACTCATACAACTGAATACTGCTACAGAGGCAAGGAGCACTGCACAGACAACAAATAAAATTAACAACTAAAAACCAGCTCTAATTGCACTCTGACATAGGAAAAGCAAAATGACCTCTAAGGAAAGTTTGTGCATGAAGACCTGGAAACAATAACAGTTCTTCGGGTGGGATTTAGAAATAGTGAGTCACTGAAATTTGGTTTCAGGCTGAAGTTGTAGCTGTACGCTGGCTATATTGGATATTGTTACCACCTCCAGTTCTGAGTTAACATACGTAAGGGAGCTCAACAGCATACAAATTGGCTGGTAAGAGAATAAAATCCATAACAAGATGATCTTACTTCCCAAGGATGCTAGGGGAATATTTTGCTATAGATGAGGAACACCTTTATGCATTGTACTGAAAATTAGCTATACGGTTTTACATTCATGATATTGCTTCAAGTACAAAGAATGGGTTAGAAGTAAGGTGTAAATCATAGGCTGGTTTGGATTGTCTTACCTAATCCCTTACACATATATTAGTCACATCGTAAAATAGAGATGTAATTTTCCTTTCTCGAATCCTAACTAAATCTTAACATTATGTAAATAGACATCTGCTCTTTAAAACACAGCTAGAAAACAAGCCACATTTACTACAGGATAATGTAGGATTAAAGGGTATTGTAACATAATTTTGCTTTTACTTTACTTGCTTCAGCAACAAAGTCTAAAAGCACTGAATTTCACTATGACTAATGTTGCAATTAATATGTTTCTTCAGAGCGTAGGTACCGTAGCAAGAACCAATGTATAGCAAATCATCACCGTTTATACATAGCATGTTTAAGGTAGCTACTCCCTTTAAAAGAATAGCCTCCAATGTGATCTGATTACATAGATTTAAAATATCAGAAACATAAGGACACAAGAAAAATATGGTTGAACAAGAACACTTGACTGCAGTCCAGCTACCTAAATCAGGTACTGAGGAAACACATCTCTCCAAGTGCACATTTGCAGGTGTACGTGCTTTGTGCTCACACCTGTTTATCTTACTATAGCTGTTTTCCAGTGGAAAGAAATTTTACCATTTTTTGTTTTTATTTTTTGCTAGGAGTTTGCTAAGATGTGGAGCTGGCATTCATCTACCTCAGTAATGTCAAGAAAAGAAAGGGGAAAACAGAGACTAAAAGGAAAACATCCAAGTATTTCAGACAGTGTTTCTGAGGGATTAATGAAACTCCACTCAATAAATATTACAGACATAGCCCAAATTAAGTAGGAATACAGTAGCTATCAAGTTTGAAATACTTTACTGGCCAATAAATATTTCTTAAATTATATGACTATGGTAAAATGAATGTTGGTAGTCGTCTGTTGTAAATCAAAATCCAAGATTACACTTCCAAATATATAGTCATTATAGCATGAGATACTGCGTTTCACACATTGTCACTGAGGACAGCAAATACCTTAAGCTGCTGATGTGGGTGGTATTTACTCTCAGTATAAGGCACAGAAATTTGTACACGGTTACGTTACGGGAAATGATACTCAAAATCCCTGAACTTCTTAACAAAATTCACAGATATGCTGGTGTTATTGCATGAAGACCTGATAACAAAAGCAGTCTTTTAGAGATTATGATGACAGACAGAAATACAAAATTCCCAAGAGAGAGCAAAACACAAATTCAGATTCTGAAGTTCTTAATCACAGGCAAAGTGCAAACTATTTTAAGTGATGCTCCTGTCTGAATGAAGATGATTGTAAATCACTAAAAATCTAAAGATACGTCTAATAGTTACATTTCAAAATGCTACAGAAATAGTATCAAAGCTACTAAACTCAACATCAAGAAAAATATTATCACTGTTTGAAGGTTCCATACCGCAACAGAAAACAATGCTGCTTGTTTGGTTACAATACAGTTTTCTGAGACATTTGGGATAGTAGGGAACATAAAAGAAAAATAGAAACTGCTCATAATTCTTGACATTATCATGCATATGCAGCAAAACAGCTCTCCAGTCTATTCTTTATTTCACTTTTCCCTGGACAGAATGCAGACCATGCAGCTTTCCAAACACAGCAATATTGCATGATAGACAGAAAAAAATAATTTTTATCTTCTGCTTTGAAGAGATGGGACTTTAACCTAATATGCAAGGGGTTGATTCAACTGAATATGAGATTTTCTTTATTGTATCCAGAAAAGCTACGTGCTTGTTTTGAGGATAGGTCAAAATTGTTTGAATTCCCTCAAGGGGCTTTGGATTTTTGAATGCTATGTCCAGGAATACAAATGAAGATAGATCTTGAAATAACTCATTTTTTCTTTGCATTTCAGATGGTAAGAGTAAGCAGCGTAGGCCAAGTATAAACATCTTTTATAATGGTTTTGTCAATACTAGAGCATACCTTTTACAGAGTGGTTATTTCTGAAAAGAACCAGATGGGAAGTCACATAGTTAGCCAAAAATGTCCCCATCTTAAGTATAAAGCAAGAAGGCAGATAAGTAATCAACTTTTAAACCAGTATGTAATGGACATACATCTCTCTTAAAACAGTTTTCTATGATTTGTCTTGGGCTTCGGTACATTTAGCACATTTCTTCAAGTACTACAGAAGTATCTTTCAAGCTCTCTTTGATTTATAACCTCCAAACATTTAAAGAGAAAGGTAGGGTCCTTGTTTATCTAATAGCTGGATTTATACATTCTGAAAATAGCTCTGTTTTTTTCTTACCTATTATATTATTGACAGTAAGAAACAGAAAGCACTTGGTGTATTTTTTCTTACACCAGTTAAGGATACAATAAGGATACTTATGGCCTCAAATCCTGCTATGAGGATCTTGTGCTTCTTTGCATGCTGAAATATCTGAAATTGTCTTCACTGAAAATACAGCATTTGTTGTAACAGAAATTCATGGCCTCTTTTGATATTCTTTCCCAGCCCTTGTCCTTTCATATAGCCTTTACTTCTAAGATATGTAATAAAAACCTAGACCAGAACATAGTAAATCTACACCATCTACAGGTTGTCTCTGATAGGGACAAAATGGGGATACATTTCTTTTCCTGTAAATATGGTAGCATCAGTGTATTTCATGAATGGCTATTTGATTCCGGGTCTGAGCAAAATAAATGCTATGTTTCACAATTACTAAAAGCATTTCTTTGGTGAGTAGTAGAAGTACAATATAGTTGTCATGCTCCAGGATCTTGCTCTTTTCTTATATTTCATTTACTGACAACAGGATTTTAGAGAGCAGAGGACAACAGTTGCATGAAAACAGTTTTGGTCTTAGCTGTATTTTAAAAAGTAAAATCTACAAAATGAACCCCTCCTCCACCCCACCTTAAAAGATCCTTCAAAAAACTTCACATTAGAAGCCCAAAACTGGAGCTTTACTCAGTACTGCTCATTGGCACTGCACAGCTGGCACGACTGAGGGAATTGCAAGTGCAATCCCAAAGGCAAGGCTGAAAAATTCTCATTCCACACAGTGTAATTATTAACACCAGCCAGTTATTCTAATGGTAATCACCACACTAGAAGTGACACATAAAAAGACATTATGCTTTGATATAAATCACAAATACAAATTAATTTAAAGTGGATCCTGATAGGGGTTTCCTTTATGCTTGTACAGCAGTCTGAAAATCATGGCTACTATATTAAATAAAACAATAAACAAAATGCTATAAACCATCATTCAGTTGCCATTGGGAACACAACATCTCTCAGCATGTTCAGTGACTGACGCAGGTTATGGTGAAGGTTATGGCGTAGTATCTAACTGGCAATCATGGCTGGGACATCCTTAACATATGGACCTACAGAATTAAATATTCTTAGTTCTACTGTATGGACCTGTCTTTCTTGAGAAGCTATTTTGAATTACTTTGGGTGAAATGTGTCTAAATTCAGTTCACTTTTTCTCTTTCCAAATTGATCTTCCATATAGCAGGACACAGCATACCTACTGTGCTTACTCATGGCCAACACTTCTTAGCCATTCAAGCGTAACCTGAAGTGACTTGCAGCCACTTCACATGCTTCATCTCCATCCGCACTAAGACAATTGTCCAGTCTGAGAGAAAACAGACCACGTGATATGAGAGCACTATGCAAGTCTCAAGAGATTAGAGAAGAATAAAAAATTATTATATCCTACCCATCATAACAACAACACTCCCTTCTTTCCACTTCCTGTTTTTCTTGCCAAAACCCCCAAATTCCAAACCAAAAAAAGCTGATTTTATTTGAAAACTCATGAAATAATTTTGCTAGTAGTCACCCACTCAAAGCCTAAAAATTCAGGGGAATAGCATTTCTCTGCCTAATTCTGAACAACGTATCCACATGAGCTTGAAATAGTGATTAACGGACAGAACCTTATTAAGTTTATGAAAATTGCAAATTCTTAAGGGAAATACATAGATCTCCCAAACATGTTAGTGGAGCCAGTATTTCAAAGGTCAAAAACCAGCTTGACAGCAGCCACAAAGCCATTCCAACATAAGATTCCAACATAAGCATACACTATTGTCAAGCCTAGTTTAAAATGCCGGTACCCTGAATGATTTCCTAGGCAGAAATAAAAGAATGAGATTTTGGTAGGAAGTACAGGAGACATATGAGACACAGAGGAACAGACAGACATTGGAGCTGTAGAAGGATACAGGAAAGCCTCCATTAGAAATCTTTTTTGAGGTAGTTCTAATGATGAGAAACCTGTATCAGATGTTAGACTTTTAAGTTAGAAGCAATCAAAATCATTTGATAGTGCTGTAAATGGAAACAAAGGATCATATCCAAATTTCCAAAGAGTAGGATTACGCATGCTTCAGTAAAAGGACTTTTAACATGGGGCTATTATTTTGATGGATGTAAAGTTATTTCATATCTTGCAATAGACACTGCTGCACTAGGTAATATAAATATTAAATTGTTTTCTGTATGTCATTCACTACATTTGCCTTGTGTTTTCCTTATTTATTGCATTTGAACAGCTTATAGAAAGGTAGAGCAGTGGAAAATACAACCTGAGATTTTCAATGGCTTCCATATTGCTTCCAAATACAATTTAAGCAATGGATTTACATCCCTGAAGTGTTCAATATTTTGTAGTCCTTGGACTTTGGTGACCACCGGTTCCCTCGTTTACAGAACTACTTTCACATAACAACCCTTACACTTAAAGCTGAGATTGCCTAAAGCAGTGTATTTTGGGGAAGGGGTTTTTAACTTTGTAATTTACTTTTCTTTCTCCAAAGGTTTGCCAGAGTTTGTGTCTACTTTTTTTCCAAACTGCAGGTCTGGAGGTAAGTATGAAAATAAGCAATACATAGCATTATATTGATAGGGATACTAGGAATGTTTGTTTCTATATGGGTCCAATTTATCTATTATGCAGGTTTTTATTGTATGCTGAACTTTGTAAATAGGATGCATTTTAAAGTAATCGAGTACCTGAATTTTCTAAAAATGTTTCAGGTGCAAAAATTGAAGTCTGAAATAAATTCTAAATATTTCACAATTGACATATAGGATTAGCAAGTGAGAGACACTGATATTTCACACCTCACTCACTTGCGATACCATAGCAAGGATTCCAGCTTCTGAGCTATTTAGTTATCAAGAAACTGAGGTCCTGGCCTCCAGGCAAGAAACTGAAAGAGCCCCTGGACACTTCACAATTCACTAAACCACAGTTTTTCTAAGGAATTATTCTTACGAAGCCAAGGCCCTGCCGATAGAATCATAGAATCATAGAATCATAGAATCATCTAGGTTGGAAAAGACCTTTAAGATCATCCAGTCCAACCATTAACCTACACTACCAAGCCCACTCTAGACTAATCAAGGGTAGACCAGACTAAACCATATCCCGAAGTGCCACATCTACCCGTTTTTTAAACGCCTCCAGGGATGGGGACTCCACCACCTCTCTGGGCAGCCTGTTCCAATGCCTGACCACCCTTTCCGTAAAGAAATTTTTCCTAATTTCCAGTCGAAACCTCCCCTGGCGCAGCTTAAGCCCATTTCCTCTTGTCCTATCGCTAGCTACTTGGGAGAAGAGACCAACACCCACCTCACTACAACCTCCTTTCAGGTAGTTGTAGAGAGCGATAAGGTCTCCCCTCAGCCTCCTCTTTTCCAGGCTAAACAACCCCAGTTCCCTCAGCCGCTCCTCATAAGACTTGTTCTCCAGACCCTTCACCAGCTTCGTTGCCCGCCTCTGAACACGCTCCAGCACCTCAATGTCTTTCTTGTAGTGAGGGGCCCAAAACTGGACACAGTATTCCAGGTGCGGCCTCACCAGCGCCGAGTACAGGGGGACAATCACCTCCCTGCTCCTGCTGGCCACACTATTCCTGATACAAGCCAGGATGCTGTTGGCCTTCTTGGCCACCTGGGCACACTGCTGGCTCATGTTCAGCCGGCTATCTACTAACACCCCCAGGTCCTTTTCGGCCAGGCAGCTTTCCAGCCACTCCCCCCCAAGCTCCCCGATCATTTCCTTTCACCAATTAAATCAATAGAACCACTTAGAAATACACAAAAGAGAGTTCTACAAGAGGTAAATGGAATTTATATTTCACAGCATGAGCAGTAAATCTAAGGAAACAATAAAGACAGTAGAACTACTAGGAATAGGTTATTCTTTCACAGACATGGTGAACACAGTTCAGGAAACTGCAGAACACGTTATTTTCTATGGTTTAACGGAAACTCAAAAGAAATGAAACAGGCACTTACAGCCTTCACTTGCTGGTATTGGCTTTTTGTGGAGACAACAGTTACTGTACTGGGCAATAGTCTATATCCCTATCATCATTAGATTCCAGGTTTCAAATGCTTTTATTTCAGCTGCTGAAACAAATATTACCTTAAAGGGCAGGACACCAACACAATACCTTAATTTGTAAGACTGAGGGGGGAAGGAGGATTTGATTTAGCTTTTGCAACGAGATTTACAGCTGAGATCCTCCTTACACCAATGAGAGTACCAAACATTGAAATAAACAGAACTATTTCATTTAAAAGAAAGTTTAGATTTCAAACGTGCCAAACTGTTAGCAGGGTCAGAAAAATGAATTATATATTCATTTTGAGTACAATCTCTTACTTATTATGAAGTATCTAGAAAGATTAAACACAATAACTTTGAGGAAAATATAAACCTGTTCTGACATTTATCTCAACATAAAAAGGCATTATTATGGTAGCAGACAAAGCATTCTTTCATTTGACAAAAAATTCCATTAAATAGATTTTTTTTTTTTTATACATGGTCTAATTTCTTTAGCATGGCAATATGATGTCCTATATGCTTTGGAAAGCTATTATATTATTTATTGTTAAATTTGCAAAGGGTATTATTAAAAAAGGAGTTTAAATTCACAGCTTCTGGTACACAGAAAATAAACTCAAGATGGAAATTCAGTGAGTCTGTGAATTATGCACAGGGGTTTTCAAAGCATTGCTCAGTAATTGCAAAAACTGTAGAAGTGACCATAAATAAGTAAACTCCACAGTTCCCCTAATCCCTTTTCTACAGCGCACAAATAACTACCTCTCTCTTCTCTGTTGAAAGAAAGTAGGACTCAAAACGAAAAATAGGAGCAATATTGATCAAATCATAGTTTTGAAGGCTTCCTTATTTCAGACATTTATTAATACCTGTTACGTGACTAATTTGCTGTATATTAATAAAAGCTAGCTTTAATAAGAATTTTAGTTAAAGGAAGGAAAAAAATAGCAACATTATTTCACAGTTTTCTTCATCATCATCATCATTTTATTATAGATTGGTTAAAACTTTTAATTAAGATTTTGATTAGACTAGGTCTGTGCGACAGATGGATTATATGAAATTTTTTCTTCCAAAATTTTGCACAGAACTGAAACAATCATGTCACTCTTGCTCTCTAAAACCGGCAAGTTCATTACACAAGTTGTTCTTGTACAAATACTACAAAGTTGCCAAAATGTCTGACCTCAGGAGATTTCAGGCAGACAGTGATTGCGAAACCGCTCTGTTCCATTCACAACCTGATCAAACTCTTCAACATGTTTGAGACATGATGGCATGGGAGTCTAAGATTAGGTTCATTACTCTATCTTCTTGCATATTATAGCCTGTCTAAACTTTATTTCTTACAATATTTACCCTAGGAATGATGCTCATCTTTGTTTAATGAAAGAGCTGCATTAAAAGAGACCATGACAGAACTTCCCTGCTATTTCATGCTTTGCTTTATTTTTGCTGATAAATAAGAGAAATAGCAATTAGGTAGTGAGTGAGCACAGACAACTGCTGACTTAAGGGAAGCAACAGTTAATGCTCACTAAAGAATTTGCAGGCTGCACAATACATAGCACAGTAATGGAACCCTTTGTTTTGTAACGAAGTGGTAGAAGCAATTCCTGCATAAAAAAATAGGAATGGAATTTACAGAACACCCAGAAAATGGCAAAAGTGTGACATAAAATCATAGATATTTTATAAGTCTACAGTAGTATTGTTTCATATTTAAAACAATATACTGAGTACTGGAAACTGCAATAAAGATTCCCCTTTAATGTGCCCATGTTGGAAACAGGACAGACAGATTTTTATTCAGCTAAAACTCTCCATTTTCATAGCAGCTGCTACCGTTACATGTGCAGTTATGAAGTATTATCTGGATCTTTTCCTTTGTTCTTTAAGGAGATTAGATGAATGTAATCCATTTTGCCTGGGACTCCTGTAAAGCTACCACATTTATTCAGAGCAAACAAGAAGTGAGATTTGCAAACACTCTCAGTTCTGCGAAGGCACGTTTTAAAGTTTTAAGTGCCCTGTGGACATCCAGGAATGCAGTTTGTGCTCCGAGGAATCTGGAGGCTTTGGCTTTGAGAAAGGCAGAAATATTTCCTGATTTCTTTCAGAGCTGGAAGTCACTTTTGGCAACAATCCCAGAACTATTCTTATTATTGCTTTGTTAGAAAAAAAATATGTAATATAGAAGCAGGAGAGCATGAAGCTCTTATCAAGCCAAAGACATAGCAAGCTGGAAGGCAGAGCTCAGGTCAAAAGCCTAAGAGGAATGGAAGCTGTGGTTGAAACGAAGAGTCCATCAGAAGACTCGGCACTGCTTTTAGGTCCCATGATGAAAAAAATAGAACTCTTATGTGGGTTCATATGGGGGACACTTTGTGAAAAGACTGCATTAAGTTTGGATGTGAACAAATCTGTTTCCCTTTAATGCATCACCTACAGTAGCGGTAGAAATGTTTGCAACCTAAAGTACTCTTAGTTCCTTTCAGAATCTACAAAGTGTAGTATAGTGGAAACTATGTATGTCTTAGAGTAATCTGTGCCACACTTTCAGTGAGAGCTTTTAAAAGGAGTATGTGAGACATATTAAATGCATGTACAAAACTGGAGCAAACCCTATGTCCTGGTTTCAGCTGGGACAGAGTTAATTTTCCTCCTAGTAGCGGTATAGTGCCGCATTTTGGATTTAGAATGAGAAGAATGTTGATAACACACTGATGTTTCAGTTGTTGCTAAGTACTGCTTACCCTAAGTCAAGGACTTTTCAGCTCCTCATGCTCTACCGACTGAGAAGGCTGAAGATACCCAAGAAGCTGGGAGGGGGCACAGCCAGGACATCTGACCCAAACTGGCCCAAGGGCTACTCCATACCAGATGAAGTCACGCTCAGTACAAAAACTGGGGGAAAGCTGGCCAGGAAGCGTCTGCTCGGGGGTAGGCTGGGCATTGGTCGGTGGGTGGTGAGAAATTATATCATGCATCACTTGCTTTGTATATTCTTTTTTTTTGTTTTCCTACTAAGGTGGGGGGTGTGAGTGAGAGGCCGTGTGGTGCTCAGTTGCCGGCTGGGGTTAAACCACAACACCCTAGATGAACGTACCTGAATATACATTGCACCTGACTTTGGAAATCTGGAAAGGTTTGCAACATGGTTTCTTCACAGGATGTTTATGAAACTAGCAAAGCTTGGTTTTGATATCGCTAGTATGTGTAGGATTGCCAACTCTAATTCTGGGATCAGAGCTGGTTATGCACCGAGATGACATCTGAACTGCAGGTCCAGTGGTTTCTAATCCACACAAACACAAAACAACTATCCCTAAGTCCACCCAAATGTTACACAATTTACCTGCATTATTGCACAGTCTTGAACAGACTCAAATTTTGTGCCTTTTTCTTAGCACCTTAATAACTTTATGGATGACACAGAAAATACTCTAATTTTTCCTGTCTACCTCTGGAAAGACATAATTAAAACCCAGTATCTTTAATCTCTGAAAAGTAATTAAATTGATAGGCAAAGAGTTCTTCAAATTTAGCCTAAATTTTAAGCAACATAATGATTATACAACAATTTATGCCTAACCTCAAACAGGAAGATTTCCAAGTGATTCAGCCATGAATACAAAATAATATGGATCTAAAAATACGCTTAATCTATATATGACATGGATGTGAAGAAGAAAAGAAACATCTTGATTTATGTACATTTTCTAGGCCAGAGCAAAGTATGGAATCCATTATTCTTGACTTTAAGTTAATTTTAGTAATGATTAAGAATAGAAATTAAACTCAATATTTTATAAGTCAATAAGCTCAATATTGTTAAACCAGTGAAATGAGAAAGCTATGACAAGGGGAAAGGACATTTTGACTAACAGCAGCTGGCATTTTTAAACAGATGTCTAGATTTAATTTATGGTAGTGAAAGATATGGCACAACAGATCAAATTAATCTAGCTTGTGTTTCTACCTTAACTTTCAAACATATGAGAGTACGGCAAAATGACTTAAAGTAGCAGCTTTCACCACAAAATTGGATTAAAATTCTGCATTACAACACAAAAAATAAAATTGATTTTTTTTCCTAGTTACTATTTTCTGCGATACTTATTACAAATGACTGCATAAATAATCTTCGGTTTATGCTCATAAGAAGCATACAAATAGATTTATAGATATCCTATCTATTAAGTTTGACTTGTATTGGGAAAACTGAATAGAAAAAAAATTGTACACTGCACTTACACACAATCCAACCAATGTTACTACCCGTTCTAAACAGCAGATGCAGAAACTCCTTTAAGAAAATATTGTGTCTTTAAAAATACATTGCAAAGCTCTTGCCACTGAAACATGTGAATTATACTCTATTACTGCCAGCATTAGGACAAGCATACTATTTGCTGACCTGGATAGAATGTTTTTGCACAGCTAGGAAATTCCATGTTCCAAGAAACATTGTGATTTTTTTAATTAAATACTTCTACTGTGGCCACCACTCCTGTTTTGTTTACTTCCTACCCACATTCCAGCCAATAAGAACTGCTCTTAATGGGGCAAAGAATCCCATTTGTGTGGGGGGAAAAACCTCTCAATCTAAAGATAAAATTCACATTCTATTCTAAGACTTTGCTGGGAAGTTATGAGAATTGAAGCCTAATATATGCAAAATCCTTTCCTCAAAACTGACATGAAAACTATCAACCTTAGCTGACAGTTCTCAACAAAGGTTACAGCTTGAGTAATTGGCAAAGAAATTCCCAAATTCAATTTAGCGTACAGTCAAAAATAAGGAATTCACTTCAAGAAAATTCTAAATTGATCACAGATCATTCACAAAAAAGTCACTTGATAAATTATTTACTGTTTTGCTCCAGAACATTGGATATGGCTGTATCTATATGTATTGAATAATAAGCTCCACTGCACTTCTGCCATTATTTAATTGATAAAATGAGCACTTGGGAAATTATCACTCTTTTTATGTCAAAGTGCTCAGATCAAGTGATGGCAGTGATGACAAAGGAGACAGGTTCTTTTTTTCCCTTTGTAATTTAGTTTGATAATACAAGGATTCCCTAGATTTATGAAAGCTGACATCATTAAAATCTCAACATTTCATCATAAATCCCTCAGTTTAGAATAGATTCAAAAATTGTTTATGTCTTTTTTACCAAGGTGCTTAGTTATGAATGATACTGAAATTAATATATGAACTTCACCAAAGGCTTCCTAGCAGAAGCAGGCACTCCAAAGTCAATGGAGCAATGCCTGAAGAATTAACCTCAGATGTTGTTTCAAAAAAACCTCACTTATTCAACTGCTCATGGTCCCTGGTATCCTGCAACCATGTTGCTGACCCCTTTAGCCTGGGCTCAGATCATCTGTGCTTAGGAAGAGCTGAGTTCACAGTCAGTAGGCTGAATTTTGGAGTGGTTGATCATTGTACATGCCCTGCCTAGAACACACAATCACCCTTTATTTAACAAGTTGTGGGAGCCCTACCTTCAATCCTTCCCAGCTCTCCCAGAAGGAGAATGCTCAAAGATGTAAGGCTTTTCTTGGTGTGGGTATTCGCACCTGCAGCTCTGGAACTTTTTCGACTGTGTAAAAAAAAAAAAAAAATCACATCTTCACTGAGGCAGAAAAAACGTGACTCAGTCCTCTAGGTAGGCACTCAAGAGAGATGAAAGCCCGGGTGTAATATCCATGCTCCAAGAAATTACTCTTTTATTTTTACATTGGCCGATGTGGGCAGAAGGACTAAAGTAGTTACCGTGAAGCTTTGCAGTCTTCTCTGTGACTCAGCTAAAATTCCCCATCTCAGATGGGAAATGGCGGACGGCTCAGGATTATGGCTTGCTATGATATCCGCTGGACCTTTCCCTAAGCTGTGTCCTGACGAGTTACTCAGCCTGATGTGGCATAGACTGGGCCAAATAATACTTGTTCATAAGTCAATTATTTGAAGATAGAACCGGTAATGCGAGATTTACTGTGATACTGTTAACTTTGTAGTGAATTGAAGTGTTTGTAGCATCTGTAAAATTGATGGATTGTTTCTCATAGAGCTAGTAGTTCAACAGCAAATATGGCTTTTATGTGCAGGAAAGCAGCAAGGTCAAACAGCTGTGAAGGGTATACTGGAAACACAACTGATTTTCAGGGGAATAATGCATGCCCTAGAACTTACTATTTGTTTCTTTGAAATGAGAGCAGATGTGAAAATATCCACAAACGTCATCCATTCTTATTTGCTCGCTTCATGTACCTAAGATGAACACAATGGCTAGGAAAAAAAATTGCTAGGTTTTGGGTTTATTTTTAAAGAGGATTCGACAGAGGGAAATCCTTTTTCAATAGGATTTTACAACCCAAAACACATGCTCAGATCTTCCTAAATGTATGAAGAATACCGAGCGTGTCTGTGTTACCACCGCTAGATCTCAGCAATGACAAAAAAGGAAGAGGGAACAGTTCTTTTGTTTTTCTACTCCAGCATAAAATAATTGCAATGCGAGAAAAATCAACGGTCATTTGAATTTTACTTCTTATTCCTTTCACCTCTATGTCTTCAGTTCATACTTTTGTCTTGAATTGCGAGAGGAGAAGGCAAATATAACACTTCAGAGAACGTATTTCTCCATTGTATGGAAAAGTATCTTAAGTTATTCAAAGTAAAAGTCCATTGAAAAATTCACTGGGGAAAAAATGCATGACAAAATATAACTTTTGATTTTAAAACTACATCAAATAACATTTGACCAGATCTTGTAAAGAACCAAGACGTTGTGAAAAACATGTGAGTTTATGGTACAGTCTAGTTTAAGATCTTCTTTGGCTCTGACCGCAGCTTGTCATCACTGAAGAAACATTCACTGTTAATAGTAACAGTAAAACATAGGTATCCTGTCAAGCTGGGAAAGCTGGCGTGACTTTGGCTATTGCCCAACCAAACAGCCCTAACTGAAGGGCTAGGAAATTGTATTAAATAAATATGAAACTAGACGATTATTACAGATCTCTAGTTAATTCCTGGCTTTGTTAGTCTTCCTGTGTGACCTTCAATGAGGCATTTAATCTCTTTCTATATCAAACTGTAAATAGTTGTCCGAGAGTGACTATGGGGTACTAGAAGGCATATAAACAGCTAGCAGAAAGAGAGTAACATAAATTATTCATCTGCTTTATGAAAAGCTTGCCTCCAATTGAGTAAATAGAGCTTTTCAGTCTGAATTATAGTGTATGTGTAATATTTTCTTTACTACAAATTCATTTTATTCACTAACTACATTATGTTCCTCAAACACCAGGAAAATGGTGTCAACCATGCCTTTCATCATTTATGATGAAATTACAGCCCCACTTATTAGACTTAGAGCTTTAATACTATTCCTAACACCTCCTTAACGTAGACTGGACTCTTCAAGGTAAAGAGTTACCAGACACCTTGCCCTGACAAAAAAAAAAAAAGTGCTAAAAAGTAGAGAGCAGTAAGTCACTTATTTAAAACCATTTGGCAGTCTACTTGAAACCAAGTTTCAGAGATTTATCCTTTTACTTAAACAGCATTGCTCCAGTTAGTTCATACGGGCGGGTCAGTCTAGCCTTCTTTCAGTACAAATGAAAGGATGAGTTCCTACAGCAGCGTGTGCTCTGTAAGCACTCGTGATTGCTTGGTGTGGAAAGCAGAAATTAAAAAGCTGATTATACACACATCCAGTAACAGAACAGCAATGCAATGACAGTAAAGTATTTCCCCCTCATTAAAATGCACATAATTAATTTCAAAATCATGCATGTCTAATAGGATGCCTTGCTATTTAAAGAATCTTGACTCTGCCATGATGTCATGAAAATAAATTCACAGAACTTCTTTCCTATCTCATTTAACAACGAGATGCAAATGTAACTAATGTTTCCCTGAAAATTGAGAAAAATATCAGCACAGTGCCTAATCAACTTCAGTAATGTTATGCCGTTTATCACAAACCACAAGTGTAAAATTGCTTCAGCAAAATAAATAAGCATCTCTCTCAGTCTGCAATGTACTTTAAGATAACTTTCAAACCGAGAAACAGTTTAGCTAAGAGATGATGAACAACAGATTCAGATTTTACTTTAATCTTGCATCACATAATCCTGGGCCTGATTCTTGCACGGGTTCAGTAGAAGAAATTTATGAAAGTAGCTTCAGTGAGTTAAGTGCATATATCATATATTTATGATTAAAGAACATGTACAATCATATTGAATCATATATATATACACGATTCAATGTTTCTGAATCCAAAGCAGTTGCAGAAAGTTGAAGTAGGAGTAGTAGTATTAACAGGAAAAGCTCTAGTTTACTGCTTGGCGTTAGTAGAATAAGATATCAATTCCTTCAACAACACCTTACATGCATCAAAAGCCTAACAGATTAGAGACAAAAAATTCCCACTGCTTACGTTTCTGTTACAGATAACCTTATTGAAATAATTCCGTATCTGATAAGAAATTCCCCTGGTCCAAGTCAAAAGTAATCCTGCATAGTAATAATTAGTAGCATGTAATGAATGAGGAACAAAAAAAATATGCAAATTTATAAAATACAATTTATCTCACTATGAATCTGATACCAAACATCTGCAGACCATCCTAATTATCACTTCAGTTTCTATGAAGCTCTTTTAAATAGAAAAAAATATTCATACTGATAATTCTTGATGATGTTTGGTAACCTCCCCTACACCCCGCAAAAATCCCAAAACAACAAATGGAAGATGTGGGAGCTTTTTTTGGATGTTCTAATAGGAAATTAAGCCAATTATTTATCAAAAAGAAAAGGAGTGACAAGTTTATGTTTGAAAACAGTGGAGAATGCAAATATTAACTCTTTGTAATTCAAGTCAGTGGCAATATCTTATGTGTAGAATCAAGCAATGTGATTCTGTACTTTGCTAGGTTAATTTTACAGAGTTACTTAGCACTTGTCAGGTCCCCCCTCACACCATTCTCAATTATCATTCCCACTGATGCGTCCACTGTCTCTGAGAGCAGCCTGAGCGTTATAATGATTCTTATGTTGTATTTCTTGATGATATGGGATACATTTAACAACCACTTTCATTCAAAATCTAGTGTAGTACAGAGAGGCTGGGTATCCATACCCCTGTGTTCACAGACAACTGTAGTACAGGTGGGAACAAGATGCTCAAAAGAGCAATTTCTGGCTAACTGGTCAGGAATTGCTGTAAGGGGTCTGACAGGTTGGGCAGGACAGTTCTTCCTAAAAAAAAAAAAAAAAACCCAAAAAAAACCCCTATTATATTTCTGGACCAGAATCCTGAAAGGCCCCTCCAGCCAACACAATTCATTTTCATCCAAGCGGTTTCACTGGAATAAAGGTCAATACATACATCAACTATCATACATTAACATCAATCATCAATAGTTTTAAATGAATTCAGAAGTTTAGCTCCTTGTTTCTACCAGATACAAGTCTGTCTATAACTAATTTTTTTTGCACAAAGCACAAAATGGCTTGAAAAAATAAGCCATGGCACTCAAAGCAACCTCAAAGAATTCTGAAGTAACCCACAAGACCTTTCTTACATGAGATCCTGAAACGAGGTGAGACTTCAGATCTTTCTGCCACTACCAGAGTCATTACTGGAAAACTGGGATCACCGAGTTGCTTGATTGAAAAAGAACTTTCTGGTAGATACAGAACTCAAAGGCATAAAGATTTAACATGTATTTTTCAATCAAAAATAAAAGCCATGGTGCATAACAGTTTTATTTCAAATAAACAGAATAATTTAGCACTATATTACAATATTTTTTTTCTATTGGGATGCTATTGAAAAAGCGTCACTTGCACTGAAACCCTAACTACTGAAATACAATTGCTTGTAAGATATGGACAGATAGATCAATGTTTTGAAAAACTCTCATTGCTGTTGTATTCCCAACAGCACTTGAACAGGAAGCCATCCAACACTTCACAGCCACGCTTCTTAGCCGCACACAAGTATTCCTTCCTTTGTTCTGTTACACCTTTTATGACTCTGATTTCACCCAACTTCATCATTCCTTGTAGTTAAGTCTTGTTAACTGCTGCACACCAGCTTCAATTCTCAATTAAAGCATGAATGATCCCAATGTTTGGTAAAGATTTTTAACTTCGCTGTGTCACAGGAGTTATACAACTCCAAAACAATGCCCTCTAAATCAAACAAGTTTCAGCGGACTTGCAACTTCCCTGACTTTTCAGCTGAACCCTACTCAATAAACTACCTTGTCATATTCTTATTACTCTGATTAATTGATCAAAGGCAATGACAGCCATAAACGTGCAAATGGAATGAACTCTGGTACCCTCATATTTCTTTGCAACCCATATTTGCCTGGGCTACTGAACATATGTGAAGTAATAAATCTCAAAAAATTGTTTATCAGGAGGTGTTGCAGAGATCAACCTGGAAGTTAAGCAAGCATAATTTATCTTGAGATAGAAAATTGCCACTAAGCTCTTAATAAAGGATGGTTTGCACCTTTTGCTGTGGTATCTTGGAGTTTACCACTGTTAATGAAACCCAGTTCCTACTCTAAAATGAATCGCTTCCCACACTAAATCTAAAGTGAAAAATTTTCCATTAATTTAAGAGACAATAGAGATGAAGGCTTTAACAGTGCATTTTCATATCAACAAACAGTGTGTCAGTTCTTCAACTTCGTTATCTTGGTATAAGTTAAGAACAATGTCAGTTTACACCAAATCTAACCGAATGTCATTATCCAGCCAAATATCTTTTATTTGTTGCTCTTTCCATGCACAGCAGGAATGCATAGCTGATGCCTCCACAATGGAACAGAGTAGGAACCTGGCTTGGTTCAGCAGTATTATAAATCCAGCTGGTTTTTTGAAAGAAGAGGCGGGGCGGGGGGGGGGAAGAGAGAGAAGAGGAGAAAACAAGGGGCAGGGGGGAGAGAGAAAAAAGGAGAAAAAAAGAGAGATAAAAGATAGCTAAGGAGGTACGCCTTTCATCCAGTACAAGCAGGAATATGTCGATACCTGAAGGCTCCCCAGACCTAATGGAAACTCCAAAGCTGAAAAAGCTGTTTAATTTTCCTAATGCCCAGCTCAATGCAGTCATACTGTTATTTTGGGTTGACTGAAGTGCACCAGTTCAGGCTGCCTAGAAATCACTGTGCCTTTGCAACAGGCAACATAATGGTCCTCTCAGGGAGAAATTTAGACTGTCTCATCTGCCCAGTGTTGCTAATATGAACACCATTAAGACAGCATTTAGAAGAGAGAGTTAGCACAAACATTAGTAAGTTCCAATAGGCACACAAATGTCTTCACAAGTAATACAGCACTGCAGTAATGCACCAAAATTCAAAATCATCCCACTGCTGCTTTCTCACTGTCTTCAGAAGAGTTGCTGTATTAAGTTCTATGACAAGGTGCCCTGCTTAGTGGATGAGGGAAAGGCTGTGGATGTTGTTTACCTGGACTGTAGTACAGCCTTTGACACCGTTTCCCACAGCATTCTCCTGGAGAAACTGGATGCTTGGACGGGCATACTCGTTGCTGGGTAAAGAACTGGCTGGATGGCCGGGCCCAAAGAGTTGTGGTGAATGGAGTTAAATCCAGTTGGCAGCTGGTCACCAGTGGTGTTCCCCAGGGCTCAGTACTGGGGCCAGTGCTGTTTATCAATGATCTGGACAAAGGGATGGAGTACACCCTCAGTAAGTTTGCAGATGACACCAAGTTAGGTGGGAGTGTTGCTCTGCTTGAGGGTAGACAGGATCCCTACAGAGGGATCTGGACAGGCTGGATCCATGGGCCGAGGCCAACTGGATAAGCTTCAACAAGGCCAAGTGCCGGGTCCTGCACTTCAGTCACAACAACCCCATGCAACGCTACAGGCTTGGGGAAGAGTGGCTGGAAAGCTGCCCGGCGGAAAAGGACCTGGGGGTGTTGGTCGACAGCCGGCTGAACATGAGCCAGCAGTGTGCCCAGGTGGCCAAGAGGGCCAACAGCATCCTGGCTTGTATCAGGAACAGTGTGGCCAGCAGGAGCAGGGAGGTGATTGTCCCCCTGTACTCGGCGCTGGTGAGGCCTCACCTGGAATACTGAGTCCAGTTTTGGGCCCCTCAACACAAGAAGGACACTGAGGTGCTGGAGCGTGTCCAGAGAAGGGCAGTGAAGCTGGTGAATGGTCTAGAGCACAAGTCTTATGAGGAGCAGCTGAGGGAACTGGGGTTTAGCCTGGAGAAAAGAAGGCTGAGGGGAGACCTCATCACACTCTACAACTGCCTGAAAGGAGGCAGCAGCGAGGTGGGTGTTGGTCTTTTCTCCCAAGTAACAAGTGATAGGACGAGAGGAAATGGCCTCAAGTTGTGCCAGGGGAGGTTTAGACTGGATATTAGGAAAAATTTCTTTACTGAAAGGGTTGTCAAGCACTGGAACAGGCTGTCCAGGGAAGTGGTGGAGTCACCATCCCTGGAGATATTTGAAAGACCTGTAGACATGGCAATTAGGGATATAGTTTAGTGGTGGACTTGGCAGTGTTAGGTTTACAGTTGGACTGGATGATCTTAAAGGTCTTTTCCAACCTAAATGATTCTATGATTCTAAGTCTCCAGCTCAGCTGTGTCCTTTGTCTGCTGAAGGCTAAATCTTATCACACTAGTGACAGTCTAATGTCAAGGACCTTGATTGTTCCCTGTCTTTAGCTCTCGTCTCTTGGTTTATCCAGAGAAATATATTCTCCAAAGACTGTGAGTTTTTGGAGTCTAGTAAATAGCTTACTAGAATCAGTGCTAAAGCTTCTATTGACTTCAAAGGACTTGAGATCAGATCTTTGGTTAACCTGCAACGCATCAATACAAAGATGTCAAATTTTATGAAGTCTAGGAATTAAGTTAGCCAGTTTTGTAAGACACTCTATTATTTGGCAATCAGATATAATGGGAATATCTGTACCAATCACAGAGAATTTCAGTTTGAATCAGATAGTTTCAGCTCTGTGTTATCATTTAACTTGAATTCC
The DNA here is from genome assembly GCF_030463565.1 of Pelecanus crispus. NCBI lineage: Eukaryota > Metazoa > Chordata > Aves > Pelecaniformes > Pelecanidae > Pelecanus > Pelecanus crispus. The sequence continues at coordinate 6,103,214 of NC_134655.1, read as the reverse complement.
ATTTATCTCTTAAATGTCTGCTAGTCTGCAGACTAAAGATTCAGAGTTTTCACTTTAAAAAGATTCAGAGTTTTCATTTTATGGCATTGCTATTTTCTAGTCAGACAAGTAAGTAATTAAGATAGCATAGTTATGCACAGTTTGAGCCTTCAAAGAGTACAACTGAAGAGAATGGTGAGAACCATCTGAGCTATATTGGCTAGGGACAACATGGCAATTTACACTGCCAAACTCAGGCTACATCCATCAAATAAGGAAGGAGTTCAACAGTTTTGGTGTTTATCATTACAAGCTGTCTAGGTTATACAGCTCCAATGTTTTGCATCATCTTTTGATGGGATGAAGCAAGAGTTAAAAGAAAAGAGGCTTCATATATACTTATATATTTACAATGTGGACATAACTGTGTTGTAGATGCATTCTTTTGGTAATAAGGAAATTTGAAAGGAATTGTCCCTAAGCAGCTGGTGTGATGGCAGTCATAGGAAAAAGATATGAGTACCACTGTGGTGTATCATTGCTATTTCTACTTTCACAAATGCTATCATGTGGATTTGGTTAGAATAGGAAATTCTAACAAACTAAATAGAGGGGCAGAGACCCTTACCTAGAGAATGGCCAGTGCACCTCTCTGCATTTAATGACATTTGGGTTATGTGACATTTTGGATGTCAGATAGCATATAAATCATAAATTTTATCTTCCTTTAGAATGAGATAGAGATAGGTAGGAAGTTCCTAAACAGGACAATTTCCCCATGAGTTTCTGCCATTTATGTAGTGCTGTTAAGAAGTATCAGAGCACTGAGAAATCATAAGATGACTACTGCTTAAGGATTTGTCTTTGCTTGCAAAGATTTTTGAGTATAGCTATTCAAACAGCTTTAAACAGATACCACATTTTAAAAAATCAAGAGCATAAATTCTGGTGGAAGCTTTTGCTCAAGTAATCAATTTAAGAATCTTGGAAATAGCCTGAAGAGCTTTCACCACTGCCAGACTACTGCATAGTGACTCACAAATCCTACACTGCAAAAATACACTTGAAAATACTGAGTAGACTCAGTACCACCATATACAGGGTCGGGAAGCCCCTCTGTCTCCTTTGTTGGGTCTCTGTGAGCTTAAAAGCAAAGAACAACCCCCAAACAATTAAGTACTCATAATAGAAGGCTCAATTAATTATAGATGTACATTAACAAACCACCCATACTTTGGCTAAAAAGTCACGATTTAATGCTCTGGGGGAGAGGAGAGACAGAAAAATCCAATTCAAGTACTTTTATTTATCAGTTTAATAGATCTATAACTTAAGAAATAAAACCCATTTGTCATAAAAGTAGCTGCCCTGTTATGTTTGTGACAGACCATTTGAGACATACAATAGTAATATCTGTGCCCTTATTCCCTGAATTAGAATTATCAATTCCTTACCAATCGCCTGGAGTTCTTTTGAAAGTAGAGGACTTTATTTTCCCATTACAATTTTATACCAATTTTTATGGACTGGTAGAAAGCACATGTTTTAAATCTGGGATGATTGTCTTGGATTCAATTTCAGATTTTTTTTTTTAAATGCTGACCAAGTGTCCCATCATAAAGACCACATTTTAAGGTAAACTGGAAATTGCTGGACAGTGGACTCTGAGAAGAGGTCAACATTTTGAGGAACGTGTGAGCACATCTTCTGATAGTAAAAGAAAATTAAAATAATATAGATTAAGTGATGATCCTCCACAAGTCTCAAACTTCTATGGAAAAAAATCAAAGCTAGCATCCAGTACAGGGTACTATGATATTACAAGAGGGTACAAATGTTCAGTCAACTTAATTAGAGCCAAATTCTGATAGGGCCTTATTTCATTCAAAATAACTTCCTCCTCCTAAAAAGTAAACACCACAATGATAAAGAATTTACTGACTATATTCAGGTTTTGACTCATGGAACAAATTATACTGAACAGAGAAATACACAGTTCCTGCAAATATTACCCAAAATCCTCACACACAAACCTAAATCTGAAATTGTTTTATTTTGAAACTTCTTCTTAGAGCAATTTGAGTCTTATATCTTTCGATTTTGTTGAATACTGTACATCCAAAGTCCTGGTACAAAACAATGGAGACATTAACACTGTCAACCTCTCTGTAATAAGTTATCATCTTTGAAGAAGGTTTAGAAACAGAGCCCATTCACAGCTGATGGTGGACACTGACTACAACATTGCAAAGTAACACTTCATCGCTTGATCCAACTGAGCTTACAGTAAATGTGCACTCTTTCCTTGTTTTCCCTGCTATTTCTTTCTTTGTCAAGCATTTTTTGTTCTCAGATTTGCACTGTTATGAAGATGATTCTGAAAGTGAAATCCAAATTAACCATCCATATTATTTTGCATCTCAGTTTAGTTCTGTAACTAGCATCTTAAGGTTGCTCTAATTTCAGATATAGACCAAATTATTTTGAATACGCTAATAAATCTGCTATTTTTCTACACACACATTTTGCTGGAACACTGTCTGTGATCTATGAAGCAAGTAATTCTGCCTATCAGCTTACTGCAAACATCCAGCAGAAATGTAAATGGCACAAGCTGAGATCAACCACCGCTCCCAACCAATTTGCTAATTTTCATGCCATATTTGGGCTATATCCTAGTGTTTTTCTCCTCAGGCTCAGCTTCATTTTGTGGCTATTTTCACTTTAAGGGTTTTCAGGGCATCAGTGCAGGATGCAGCTATACCAACCAGAGCTGAGCCACAGACATTATCAACCTCTTTTTCATTTTAAATGTTTGGGGTTTTTTTTTCTTTGCTATAAAAGGATTCTCATATGGAAGGACTTCAGGCTTTGCGTTTTCTAGGAATGAATTCTCTAGCATATTTATGACCCATCAGATTCTAATGAACGCAAAATTATTATCTCCCATGCAGTTAACATATGGCTGTATCATGTAAACAACCCAAGACCAAAGGTCATGACAAAGCTAAGTTGTTTTTAAAATAACATAGAAAACTCATAGTGCTTTCAAGATTAGGTACCCCATTTTCCCCATTCATGTAATCAATAGCTGCAGCAGAGATGATACAAAAATAAGTGAAGTTGGGGAAAAAAGCAAAGACTTCCAAGAAATCACTGAGAACGTCAAAATATTTTCAGACAGAAGAGTGCATGGGGGAAAAAAAACCCCTGATTTCTAGAACTAAAAATGCTGTGCTTTCTTTGAAGAAAGAAATAGAAAATGAAAGAACTTGAGGTAGCTGCAAAGTAGCGTGTGTGCTGTAGTTAGAGCAATGAAAAGGAAGTGTACGTAATTTTAGTTTCCATAATCATTATAGCTGGCCATTCAAGCATAAAAGTGGATTTTCTGCTGTAGCAACAGTTTTAGTTTCTGGTTTTCATCATAAAACTAATTAAAAGTGGAGATGGGTTGAACTGTTAAGAAAAAAAAATGTTTGGGTATATTTGAATACTGGATTATCCATTAAGACATATATCACTTACCAAATACAGTTCACTCGTATCGAGTTCAAGCTGTGCCACAGAAAAAGCCCCGGAGTTGCTTAGCTGAAGCATACTTCCACAGACTTAATATCCCTAAAATTATCCCAAAATACGTTTTTTTCTTTATGACTTTCTAAAAAAATATTTCCTTTTTCCCTGGTAGTTGATGAAAGACAGCATTCTAATGTCGGTTTGCTAGGAGGAGGCAATCGCTACAAAAGCTGTATAAAGGGTTTGAGACAATTTTATTAAATGCATACAAACCCCCTTTGTTGCTTTTAAAGTGTTGCTTTTAATTCAGCTCTGTCACAGTCCTATTTAAGCACATGTAAAACTAATGGAAAAAATGCCTGATATAGAAATACAAGCCCAAACTCTGGGTAGCCAAAGTGTTTTAAGATCTAATCCACCAAGCCTTCTACTTATTTACTCAAGCATATGGGTGTAACTTGAAGCATTTTCAGGAAGAACAGTAAATGGAAGAGGCAATTGGTGCAGTAGATAAGCCATATCGAAACTGAAGAGAGATTTTAACATGAAGATAATGGATGTGTATTAAGAACAGTTACCAAAGACTTGATAGAATATAGACCTGGAGGCCAGGGGATGGGCTAATGAACCATAACTTTCCATTCCACATTTCTAGAACTTCATATTTGAAAAGCAAAATACACAATGCACATGAAAATGCACATGTTTAGAATCTTTCATCCTTCAGTTGAATGTCCTGTCCTCCCCAGCACACACACACGCGCGCATATAATTAGTTGTTATATTTCGAAAGTCTATGGTGTGCTGGTATTCTTACCCCCTGGCACGTGCCTTGAGCTGCTGCTGGGGACAGGGGACCCCAAGGTGGCCAGACCTGGGATGTGCTCCACAGACCAGCCCCAGCCACTTGTGCGTTACAACAGTCCTAATATCTATGAGTCACAAGTACTGAAAAAGTTCTTTTCAAGAGAACTGAAACAGTATTTTCCTCAAAACACATGCAATTATTTTCAGATTGTATACTTGGATAATGCAAACACCTGATCTTCACCTTTTAGGAAGCAAACGATTTGAACAAACCCTCCCCTTCTTGAATGTTACAGCTGTCCCATGGTAAGCTAGGGATTCAAACTCCTGCCCAATTTCTAATTAAAAGATGTGAATGAAAAGCTGACATTCTGTTGTGCCTGAGAAGACCGGAGTTTTTAATTCCAGATCTGCAAATGATAGGCAATTATTTAGTCAGAGTAAGACTATTCTATGCAAATGTTCTAGAAGTTGGATGTTAATTTGACATTTGTAATATATTTCTGGTGCTCAAGTCACGCAGCCTGTTTATAATATTCAGACAAATATTGTGTTACATACCATAGCATTAAAAGTTTGAGTTCATTTCTCCTAAATGCTTGCAGCCTAGTAAAATAATTTAAATTCTGAAGAAATATGTATCATAATCTAAATATAAATATTACTAATAACTAGTTTCATAACTAAAATCGCTTACAAAGCAGGATTTAATTTTTAATAAACCTGTAGCACTCTATAGGTATGTTTGGTTATATATGCAAAACCTACTGGTGTTTTAATTACTGTATTTGTCATTGTTACAGTTTTTTACTATGACAATTACTACAAAGAGAAATGCTTTTTGTCATAGTTCATCAAAAGAAAGTTACTCAGGCTAAGACAACGGAGCAACTAAAATTGTAGAATAAACCAATAATTTCTTCCACAAAATGTAGGGTTTTTTTATACCCAGGATCATCTACAAACTTATAAATGCACATTTTAATGAATAATTGTCATATGCCAAAGAAATTAAGAGAAGGATCAAGCACTGATTATAACTGAGAAATAGAAACACACATAGAAATAAAAAGCTGGAATTTTGCATCCCAGAGAAAGAAGAAAAAAAAACAATTTCAAGTGACATGGCAAATTGCACGTGACTTATGGGAATCAAATTGATTACCCTAATTTCTTTTACATGAAATTCTCTTTTCAGTACAAGGTATACCCATTCTACTAATGAAATGAAATTTTCTCCGTTATCTGTATTTATACAACAGTTATATGTGCTGCTGACCAATAATGGTCACACAGCAGTCAACATTACTAAGGTCTTCGGGTAACTGGCCAGAGCTTACCTGTAAATCTACAATACAGTCCAAGCAGAAAAGGACAGGCAATGGAAATATAAACTGAAAGCGAAGAAAAGGAAATATTCTTTTTTTCTGTAACATAACGCTAACTCAGATTAGTTACATGACATTATCTGCAATGCTTTTAGAAGGCTAAATAGACAAATGACTTCCATTGCTATGCAGCGTCAAATAACTGAACGGATCAGTCTTTAAACCCCAGAAGGAACGCTTCCTTATGAGGGATGGGATCATGCAGTACGATTAGGCCTGCGTCTTTCACCTTGATTAGCACCATGACTTATGCTTGAGAGGAAGATGACAGAGTGGATACATCCATGGTCTGATTCAGTACAAGAAAATCCTCTGCTCTTCCTTAAAGCCAGAGCATCCAGAACATGAAAATTTTTATGGGAGCTGAAATTCAGAGCTTACTCTGAAATTCTGCAGTTCAACTGTGCAGCCCAAAATAAATTTAGAGAAGCATGTCTATGGTTTTATTTAATATTTGTATTTTTCATGTCAGTCATTTCTTTAGGTACATGCACAAGAAAGGCCTGTCCCACATCTCATTAAATAAGCAGACATTTGTATCCAGCACTATTTTACATGGCAGAGACAAGTTGGAAGCCAGTTTAGAACCTCCAGGCATATAGTCTGCCAGGTTAATATAAAAACAACATTGTTAACTCAAGCTAGAAAATAACTGATATATTAGTGTATTCCTTCTAGCAGAAATTAGACTTATAGTCCTGGGAGGGTGAAAACTGATGCCCTGGGTAGACCAGTACACGTCAGTGCCCATAGGCACTGCTGGAAGCTACCAGGTCCTATCACTAAAGTAGTGCTGCATGTCAGCTTGTAAGAGAAATATCTCTACTGCATCTAATAATTAAATTCAAGGGACCTTCAAACAAATGCTTTATTAGTTAAAAACTTGGGGTTTTAATTCCTGTAGCAGAGGCTGAATGAAAATGAAAATGCATATTTTAATTTAACCTCTGATCCAATTCTACAAAGTGATCACTTGATAAATTCTTCTGGTTGTTTAAGGCTACCACTTGGTACAGAAACAGTATTAACAAAAAGCCTTGTGGATTTTTTTTTTTTTTTCCTTTTTTAGCTTTTTCAGCTTTTTAATGTATAAATTAAGCTAAAAGCTTCTAGACACTCTGTAGTTTACCTTGATTGCGTGTAGCACATACACTCTATGAAACAACTGTCTGAAACAATTTCAAGAGTCAAGTAAGTAAAGATCTGCTTACACCGTAAAATTCTTCAATGTGCTACGCATGGACACTTACTTCATAGAGTGCTTGTTATAATTCTTCTCACTGAACTTCTTCCCTTCACCTTCTCTCCCTGCTTCCACTCAGGCAACAGCAGCTAAACTAAAGGTTGACTTAAACATAAGGATTTAAATGAATGTATTCTATCACTATATAGCCGGTTTTGAATGTCCTTTCAGGATCTTGTAGATTGTTTCTGTTTGGAGAAGAAACTGGAGTCCCGATTCGGGCATCCGTTGGACATGATTAGCATTATATTAGAAACCTAATGTTATGACACTTTCTATTTGATCCCAGTGCCCTGCCTCACTCCAGCTGGCGCAACAACCAAAGGAACTCTCTTGTCATGGAGCTTTCAAGGTCATATTACAACTCCGTGGTTTCGCTGCCAAGCTTCCTTACTACTTATTTCTACATTTAGCTTTTCCTTAGCGTAAAGTCTTTTGTATAGGCTTCTTGAAATGCACTTTTTGCATTCAGATCCCAAACTTTCTTGGTCTATATGGCTCAACTTCTACTCTCGTCTAAATATCACACCTGGTGGCTCCCACTGCTCTGCTGAGTGTCAGTAAAGGAGTTCATTCTACTTTTCAGCCTGAATGAGTAACGGCCATTGTGTCCAGCAGCTTTACTGAGCTTTCATGTCTCATCTTAACTCATACTAAGATATATATGCGTGTGCATGAATATACATACACACGCATATATGTAATCTGTTTTACAGGAAAGATACAACATCTTCTATTGGTGCCCAAATCTTCACTCTTCTCAGTTTTTATCAATACCTAACAATTAACTGCTGTGAAATTGTTTCTGAGAAAGTATTGAATCTCTGTAGTTCCTCTGTGATTTCCCAGCTTCAGTAGTGTCAGCCAGCCAACGCAGAAGAGACAGAATGTCTCCAGACAGCCTATAAATGCCACCTCTAGAATAATAACTTTGCAAAGTGAACAAGAGATGAGAGAATCCCATTAGGTTGCTAATGACCATTTCTTTCCCCTAGTGACACGAGGGAAAAGCAGAAGCTTCCTCTCAACCTCCATGCCCAGCATACAGCTCAGACTGAACTGCTGAAGTTTCTGCAGCTGCCTTCACCTCACAGGTAATGAAGAGATGACTGTAGTCCTAATGATCAAGTACATTTTACATCTTTTAAGTGTCAAGTGGGTCAAGGATGGGAGATTAAAAGTTACACAAGCTAATTCAAGCAAGATTCTTTCCTATCTATTCTTACCCTAGGGAAAGGTGGAGATCAATTTTCACAACCTTCAGACTTTCTTCTGAATATTCCTGAACAGATACTTTACTACCTATTAAAAGTAGGACCTGCCACTTGTTCCAGATCATTATTACTTGCTTTTTTTTTTAAAAAAAAAAAAAAAAAAACAATTTCTTTTCAGGTATGTATTTCAGCTACTATACTTGGTACCATTTGTTGGTGAGCTTTTAGGCTCTTCTTTTAAAACAAGTTTTGTTCAAAGACATAGATTATTGCAGCAATTGATAATCAAACAGATGATGGATTTTTTCAGTTTGGGGTTGTTCAGATGCTTGTGTATAGCTGGACTGAACTTTCATGACCAGTTTAAGCAGAACCTTGTCATTAGATACAGCACTCGGCACTAAGCTTCATAGTTTATGTCTAATGAAATACTGCAGAATGGAGCCACAATTTCCAAAGCATTTATCAATAGTTACTGACATGAAATATGAATGGGTCTCCTTGTGATGACATTTAACGAGTGTCACACTTGCTGTTTGACAATTGCTAAGTCCACTCCCTTTTCTGTCCCAGTTCTGTAAAGGAGAAATAACTGTTTAAACAGCCTCACAAAGGACTTCAAAATGTGTGGATGGCCAGTGCTATGAGAAACAAATACTAAGTGATGAGAGACAAATAAAGTATTATTTCAGGGTAAAAATATGCATTACGCTGGATACTGTCTCCTCCAAGGAGCTGTTTCTGCTCTGACTGAATGCTGAAAATGAAGAGTAGACCCTCTATGTTAGACAAGGAAAAGGCCTTCCCTCTTTCAGCTCATTGCAGATACCTCTCTCTACAAAGTAAAGCAGATCCCCCATGACACAGATGCCTATTAGTATTGCAGGGAAGGCCAACTTATTTCAAAATGTATAAAAGACACACCAGTGGATAAAATACTCTGTATTCAAGGAACAAAGTTTAAAACTTTTGTGCCGTAACAAAATATTCAGATTTTAACAAAAGAAATGGGTTACAAAGCACCTCTATGGAGGTTGAAAGTTCAATCACTCTCCTTTCACAGTTCTTTATTCTTAAAAATAAACTGGAAAGATCTATATGCACTCTGGGAGCGGCAGGGGGAATGATGCTTTCAGTTAAGTCATGGGAAGTTCCATATCTCTACAATGAGAACAAAATCAGTCCCCACAAATTATGTGGCAACTACAGTCAAGGAACTACAGCCACGCACCTTTCATGGATGTTACGGTGACACTGGAGCTACCTCCTTAGCACCCATTTCCTTGTGGAATTAAATGGGTGGTTCATTGAGCTTTGTCTCCTCCTTCCTTCCAGTCTTCCTCTCTTCCATACATATGTGAACTGCCCTCCACCCCTTCTGAAGGTCTAGTCCAAGCTAGGTTTTAACCAACAGAAGTAGTCCCATAGCCCTCCGATCACCTTGGGTGACCCTGTAAAACTCCAGCTGTACATCATGTCAAACAGAGAAAACCACAAAATCATCTCTACAAAACTTCTGGTGAGCTCAAAAAGATCCAACACAGTAACAGAGGCTTTGGCATTCTAGCATCGCAACTCCTTTTCCTGAAAATATTTTGGAAATTAATTTCGAGCTGGCAAGCTTTGTGAAACAAACAGCCAAAATTGGCCAATCTACTATTTAGATGAAAGTGAAATATGTGCAAGTTTGTTGTTACTGTTCCTACAGAGATTAAGCAATTTTCTATTGAACTGTTTATTGTTCAGTATTATAATTTACAATATGAGCTGTGCCAACATTCTGAAAGAAAGATCCAAAGAACATTCCTTTCTGTGCCTTTTTAATGAAGTAAAACTTTCCCAGAAACACTAAAAAATGTAGGAACTGAGGAAGTTTCACTGAACTCAGCATCTGCGATGCCTACTGGACAAGAGAAAAATACCAATCTATACAGTCCTCACTCACAATGAAATTTAACTTTATTCTTTATACTTAACACCCTCTGTCCCCCTATTTTAAAATATTTGCATACCATTTTGTTATTGTAATCTTTGCTGTGTTACAGGACCATTATCTGTCACTACCTGTGAAATAAATGACTGCTTCCGAGTTGTATAGTCGGACCATATTTTTACATATAAAAGAGAAATGCAACTGAAAAAACAGGATTGCATTTAAATGTGTGTAGCAGGTACAACATCCCAGCTGGAAACTGGATTTGATGGTGAGTACCAGTGATGGACTACTTCCTGTGGAGGATATCACAACGTAATAGAGTAGCAGTTGAAACAACACTTTCAGCAACACATTATACTAGCTTCATTTATCTGTTCAATGAATAGGAAATCTACTTAAGCCACAGTGCCAAGATATGCTATTTCTTTTGCCTCAAATGCATTTTTCACATTGCCATACTAGTAATGGAAAATGTGTTATAAACAACAAAAAATGTATTTTATCTCACAGAACACTTAATTCATGCAGTGAAGATTTTAACTGAAGTTTCTATCATTTTAGATATGGAGGAGGTTTTGGGTTTTTTTTCTTTTTCAAACTTCAGGACCATTTATAAAAATGATGCATTCAATATCAGTTAAAAATACCTATACACATCATAGTTGTCTGTCAGCCTTCTATATAAGGCATCTGTCATCAGCTTTTAAAGTGGCGGCCAGTAGTAGAGGGCTACTCCATGCATCTCTTCATTTGCACACTCAAATTTCAGTAGAGGACAAGAATGCCTTTTTCCAAATTCAGTTGGAAAGAAAATTGTTCCCAATTTACTGTGCTGTGACCATAATCAGAGTGGAGCATGCCTTCATCATTTCTGTACTTGACCAAAGCAGTGTGATCTACGTAGTAGCTGACTGCTGAGTAACAGGATACTTGGACAGATCCAAATCATAGCTGTCCACTGTTGAACCGCGCCAGAAGGAAGAGCGCACCAGGTGTCTTTACCTTATGGTGGCTTCCAAGTTCTTCTTAAATATACATAATAGTATTTCTCAAGATAACAGGAAACAGGATGGTATCCAAAATTCTGTTATGAAGGCTATCAATTTTTGATGTCCCATGCATGAACGACAGAGTTGACCTAGACTCAGGACCACCTAGAACTGCAGACACATCCTCTCAAGTGACATAAAATGCAGAATGCAAAAAACTGTCTAATGTCACCCTATACAAATAAATATTAAATTGCATTAATGTAACAAGAATGTTGAGCAGAATGAACAATGATTTCCTAATTTGCAATCACTGAATCATGTCAGGTCAGAGGCACATTATGTTATACTACAGATCATCAACAGTTATACTGCTTTATTTTTATGGAAACAACAAAGGCAGATGAACAATATTTTCACTTTCTGAATTTAGCAGTCTATTTTCTATACATTCAAAATCAAAGTACAAAAGCTCATGCAAGAGAAGACTTGTGTGATAGAAGAGAACAAATGACAAATTCAAAGCTGATGGATATTTATAGGGGATAAAACACTTTGAAATTTCCTGTGAGGGAAAGGTGTTGAAGACAAGAGTAGTACTATATTTATTTCTTAAATTTACTATCTATTCAACAGACTCTCTTAAAAGACACACAGCTATAAAAGGCCACTCTTCTGCTATGACAGCACTCTCTACATTACACTCACTGATGATTTTGCCAGAACAAGAAAACATTCCTGGTACTATTATAGTAAGAAAATGATGGAAAATAGCATCATATTTTGTTATTTAGCCTCATTGTTGATATTAAGCAATATTCAGAAATCTTTGTGGCCTTCAAAGTTTACTTGTACTTCCAATTTCCCTTCTAATCAACAGGTTCAGGTGATCCAAGTAGCAGCAGTCAAGCTCTTAGTGTGAACATTTTAGGCATGCTGCCCCAATTCACATTAAATTGTTTTATTTTCAGTGCTGCATGGCTGCATTTTTTGATAGCATGGAGCGCTATGAAATAAGTTTTTGTGATTTGTGAAGGGCAGAGGCAATCAAACACAACTTTTATGTCATTACTGCTGCATAAAAGCGTATGTTCACTATAACGTTCCAGAGCTAGAGGAAATGCCAAGTAAAAGAAAAACAATGTTTGATTGTTTACTCACTCCATTTATCCCACATTTATGTGAAATAAATAAAGGAGCTATAAAGGGGCTCCAGTGGCACAACACATTTAACTCTTGCTGTTGAAAAGCTAAAACATAATAGATAAATACCAGAACATTTTGGAGAAGTATACGCTATTCCCTTTCCAGTACAGCCTATATCCCAAAACACTGCAGAAACAGAGAGAGAAAAACATTTAAGAATATGTATTAAGTTTATATGCAATTTTTTTTGTGCATTCTACTGCAGTCAAAAATCGGGCTTCACTTAGGCAAATAACCATCGCTATGTGAATGTTTTGACAAATAGCTCCAATTTGTTCTTTAGAGCTTTGGTCTATTGCAGTGGGAGGTGGGATTGTTTATCATCCATGTTGGCAACTGTCACAAACTGCCTGGAATCCTGCAGACTCCTCAGTTAAACGTATACTTAATTGCACTTAAGTAACATATAAATTGCATTTGGTTTTAGACAACAGAGAAAATGCATGGTTACGAGACAGGTATGGCATATATTTTCAAGTTTGTCATACAGATGATCTTTTACTCCATAAAACTCAATGTTATGGTTAACACGGGCAATGGATACAATTTTCGACACATGCATCCTGAGTTGAGATACACAGATATTTTGAGGAGGATTAGCAGGCTGAGAATTTACAATACACCAGGTGATGCACTGTAACTGCCTATGTTTAAGCTCTTACCTGTAGCAAATGCCAGGTACGTTCCCTCAGAGGAAAAGGGGAGCTTACCTACACCACATTATCCTGCTCACTGTTAAACAGAGGAGACTTCATAACTTAAAAGCTTAGCTTATTGCAATATAATTTACTTGGATGCCTTTAAGCTTTCATTCATCAATAGAAAAGAGATGTCAGCAACAAGAATTTTCTCTTCAGTTCATACAATGACTTCTCCTAAAATCAAGTTAATGCTAGTTTTAATGAACAACTGTTAGTAAACTCAGCCCTGAAGATGACTGTTCCACCGTCACACTCCTATATATTGCCATTTCCATATTAAAATAGTGCTTGTTATTCTTGTCAGAGCAGTAATCCATCAAAACCCATGTATCACCTATTAGCAGTGTCCAGTAACTGAAGCTTCAGTTTAACTTGGAAGAAAATCTGCCTGGACAGAATAACCTGCAGAGCGGAAATTATTTGTCACCTCAGGCAGTTGATGATTTGGGTTAAACTGAAAACTTGCAGACTTTTATCTCCTTTAAAGAAATGTTTACCCACTGTAATTGCTTTCTTATTGTTCACATATAGTGCCAATTCTCTCTGGAACCTCCAGTCTCAAGATTTCTCATCGAATCCAGTTTTTGGAGTTTAGTGTTTACCTTCTTTCCTTAAATGTTTAGTTTTCTACTTTTTAATTTCATTTAAATTTCTCTTGAAATTTAGGGGCAAACAGAAATGCGTGATATACTTCACTGTACTATTCAATAATTTCTACATAACTCTACTGTGTTCCAAGGTGATTATCTAATCTTAAAACAACATTTCCATCTTGTCTCCCTCCTTTTGAATGTTTCCGCTACCTCTAATGATTTTCTATGTAACGTGTATTTATTTTTTTAAAAAGAAATTGCAACCAGGAGAGATTATAATAATGCAAGAAAGGGGTTACTGTATAACATTTTTTCAGTGGTTCTGATTACTTATATACTCATATCTATTACTCATATATATTAGGTTTACTTAAAAAAAGCACCATGGCATGTGGAGCAGCTCCTCGCTAATGATACCTAAGCCTTTCTTCCAAGGCATTACAGTCAAAGCCCAGAAACAGGTATGACTAGCTGAACTGTTTTTCCGCCACGCAATATAGGTTTAATTCATCAAAACTGGAAGTCATTGTCCATATACAGCTTATTCACCAAGTTTGTAAAAAATTTCAGTGAGACCTACCAGTCTTCAGTAGCACTGCAAAGCTGTTCTCTGCAAACTCTGATACCTTATTACTGTGTTCAGAAGAGTAGTAAGCCTATTATGCAATGGTGTTTCTAGTATATACTTCAGGTCTCTTGACAACAGCATTAACCTTTTGCCACGCAGAAAATTGCCCATTTATTTCTACTTTTTGGGTTCTGTTTTAGCCATTTTCTAATTCAATACAGTACTTTACCTTTCAGCCAAAACTATTTATTAGCTTTGGCAAGGGAGTTCTTTAAATTATGTCCTCAGTCTATTATCCGCTATTTGATAGACAAGATAGCATGTCTTTTTCTTAAACAAAGGCATACTAGGTTCTTTGTATCAAATAGAGATGCTTGCAAAATATGTTTTTTTAATTAAAGCTTGCCATCTGTAATTTAATAAAAATTCCTCAATCAATTTATGAACATAATTGACAAAAATTAAATCTTGAAAAGACAACCACAAAGCTGAGATAACTGAGATGGCTGCAGCTTAAAAATGTAGATTAAAAAATCGCCATAAAATAAGCTGACACTATAAATCAAGTTCCTACAGTGATAGAGGTTCACCTGAACAACAGTGTATATGTCTTGAGAATTTGGTTCAGATGTCTGGAGATAACATAACCATGTTGCTAAGGTAACAAATGTTTCTGGTTTTGTTTTTGGTTTTGTTTGTTTTTTTTTCTTGGAAGAATAAACAGGCATGTAAAACCAGTATAAAATCGACAAGTAGTATCTTGATGCCCTAGGGCTTTTCTAGTTTATATATGGCACTTTGTGTAGATGCTTGATATTCATCTTTCACAGCTGATTACCCCTTTCCTCATTTAGAGATTCCTTTAGAAACCAATTGTGTAAAATGGAGAAATAGCTAAGGATTCAGAAGAAAGGGCAAACTGGACTGTGAAGGGAGTGCTACAGTCCTACTCAGCTGCTGCATCCACAAGCGAAATGCTGAGCATTTTTGCCTAAAGCACAGCAGAGAGAATGTCAATGCAAAGCAACTCACACATAAGGGACCTCTAAATCATTGCATAAATAAAATCAGGTAGCGTTAGAACTGTGAACATTGTGAATTACACCAGGATCTTTTCCCCTTTTGTGTTTATTTTCTGTGAACTGTGATATGTTATTTGCACGAATCTTCCTGAAAATTGTATTACAAATTGCATTATAATGGGAAATCTTAGGGCTCAGAGAAAAGTTAGGTACCCTCAGCACCCTAATCACTATCCTAGTATTTTGTTTCATTTAATCGACATGTCACTTCACGTGCTTAGACAATACAGGTCTGGGATCAGATGACATTATACTGCAGCAGTGCTTTTCACTGCTGTCTCATTGTCAGGTTTTACTCAGAGAAGGCAGAGACTGAAGTACTAGAGGTTTCCATTTTATTTCAGTTCAGCTGCCCTTTTCCACTACAATCTTTTTTCCTTTGCTTCCTTCCTCCTATCCAGTGCCTTCCTCCTCCCAGAGAAAGAAGCATTCATATAAACTTGAACAACTTACAAATTTGAATCAGACATTTCTAGTAACAAATTTAGCTTTAGCTCTGAGGTTTTTATTCCCTATAAATCCACTATTTGCACTTCTGGGAAATTACCATCTTTCCATCTACTTTCAGGCAATTCAAAGCTACACCTTCTTGGGAAAGCGAGGTCAAAGGCAGAAATACAATTCTCAGTACTTCCAACCTGTCCACATGCATCATCACTGTAAAAAGAAGAGTTGCTTACAGTTTAATGAATAGTGTTCAGTGCTTTCCCAAGCTATAGAGCACCACTAGGTCATATTTTAATACCTGATTTGCCGTCTGAGAAGTCTCTGTTGGCCATGACAGTCTTTAGTAAGATGGTAACAGGAGGTGACGGTGTGAAATGGGGGTGAAGGGGTGAGATATGATAGAAGCGGCACTATTCTCATTGAGCTGGAGTAGGAGCAGAGCAGGAGCTGTGTGAAGGGCTGACATGGACATGAACAGATGACTGAATTGATGAGAAAAGCTGGGGAATTAGATTGGGAGTTGGAGAGAGGAATGGACCTCTGAGTTGAGAGGAATGTTAAGTTTAAGAAGAAAGGACTAGGGCTGTCATACAGGTGGAAAAGGATGGGCGGAACATGAGGTGGAAGATTGGTGAACTGGGCATTTCATGTCAGAAGGAGGAACAGGGGGTTGATAGCAAGAGGATGTGGAAGTCCTATGTCCACAAAAGTGAGAGGCTGCCCTTTTGGGGTGCAAGACGACCTCAGGACTTTACTATGGTAACCCTAGAGCAATTCCAACTATGATCCGGTTTGGCAGAGGACATCATGTACAAACCTACCAGGCCTCTCTCACCATCTTCTCTCATTCAAGTCAAATGCACTCCCTTTTGCTGAAATTCTTTCTAACTGAAATGCTTTGGGGCAAAACAGAATGACAGTGAATCATTGGGAAGGAAATTGAGATTGCAATCTGAACCAAACAACTTGCACAATTGCGGCATACTAGTTTATGAGCTTTCCATAGTCAAGAAATAAAAAATCATCTACAATGAAAACCAACCCTTTAAAATAATGCAGCACAAATGTACTTTCTTCTGAATACATAAGACGTTTAAAAAGACAGAGTGGTTTGAAAATTATGTCTTCATACAGCACATATTGTTAGTCTAAAAATTATACCTCCACCACAGGAGCATGGTAGCATACTCCTTCATACGATGAACAAGCCTTAAATTATACATAATTAACACAAAACAATGTTTGTACGTAATAAACATTAGTTTGCCTACTGAAGATTTAAGGTTTTGCATTCTGAAGAGAAGATACTGAATTTCACTAGAACTTCACCTGTTTTTTCATCAGCAGCTACTTGAGAGCTGTCATACAGACACACTACAGAAAGCTTTACAATACAACATTTAAATCTATCGCAGCCATTTTGGTAGCTGAACAAATGCTGTACAAAGCTGAGGGAGACAGTAGGACAAAAGGAAACAAAAGTATTTATTAACATGCCAAGCAACTGGCCACCTTACGCTATTCATGTAGAGTCCTACAGATATTCTATCATAATCCTGACAATTACTGTTATCATTTGTCATGCTCAATTATCATGTATTCAATAGTTGTTCTCAAGAAAACAAACAGGGAACAACACATACGTACAATAGTTTAAATTAAACGGCAGGTGTTTTGTACGTCACAGAGCTTCCTCAACAAGCTCTCCAAACCAGTGCCCAATATTGGAATTACAGTGCTGCACAGCCCAAGCTCTTATCCTCAGATATTAACAAGATGTTTCTTAAAGGTCTTTCAAATGCCTTTTCCCTTAAAAATCAGCCTTTTTTTCCTTCATGTCTCAGAAATAATCCTTCCACAAAATAGCTCATCTAGCTCATTGATATCTTTGATACCATCTGGATAATTCTTTTTTGCAGTTTTTGAAAGAGAAAAATATTTTTAGAAGAACGAACCTAATTAATAATATTGATAATGACAACTATTTTATTTCACATCCAGAAGGTGGAACAACTTGAGCTTTCCTGTTTGATTGTTGTTTGTTTTAGAACCTCTAATTAACTCCAAACCTTCATGACCAACTAGAAACACCAATGGGAAGAACTTGTCCCTGTACAGACATACACCGGCTTATTCATAACCTGAGCATTCACTGCGGTCTCTGGGAGATAATGGAAGTGGTAATTAGCAAAACCAAAACACAGTTCTGCACATTTGCTCTCCCGTTTTTTCTCTTTTTTTGCTATTACCTGGAGCATTTACATTGCAACTGCCCTTGCTACTAACTTCCCATCTGAAACCTTAATTATCATTAGCAACCATTTATGGTATCAAAACATTATATTATAATTTAAGGCTAGTAAAGTGTTGCAGAATTAAATTTATGCTTAGGAAACAAAGTTACTTTTATTAAAACCCTTTCAACAGCTTTTCGACAGCTGCTGAAAATGACAAACACCTTAACTATAACGTTGTGGATTCTTTTTACTAAGCTTTGGAAGAACGAAAAGAAAATCCTTCTCTTAGACTGATAGGGTAGTATGTTGCATACCATGCTTAAGGTGCTGTGCAGCAGAGAAATATTTTTCCATACATTATTTCTACTCTCCATTTGAATAATGTGGTAAGTTGACTTGGAGCGTGATAACTCTGAATAGAACACATAGAGAGCTGTTTCTAAGTAATTACTGCATTTTTTTCCTCCTGGGATAAACTGTCAAATGTAAATTATATAGAAACTTGCACATTAAAAACCATACCCAAGTTTCTATAGATCTTACTCATTGATCCTTGCATTATGCTGGCCTGCTCCTTCTTCAGCTACTAGGAGGCCTCAGAGCAGCTGCATCTGTAAACCAGGATGGGTTAAATTTGTTGATTTGTTTACATTTAATTTTTAAAAATCTTGTCACTCAAAGATCTATGTGTATCCTGAAGACTTTTCCGTGGGATTTAAAAACAGGTCTCCTGAGTAGGTGAGCAGCTCACTGGTGTGGTGAGCTATCAGGAGAGTGAATGATCAGCCACGCTTAAATCAGTCTTAGCCCTTGTATCTGGGCTTTGGCTAAAGACGCCACTGAAAATAGATGAGTCTTCTCCTACAAAATGAAGCAGGCTGGCTTGGAACTGTCCCAGTTTTCCAGAACGGCTTGGCTTCAGTTATATGCATCTGATCGCAGAAATTTAAAAACAGTGAAATGCCATTTCCTTCAGGCTCGAGGTTTAGCGAAAAAAAAGTTCTAAATGTCCCATCTATCAAAATAGTAGGAGGATTCTAAATTTTGAATAACCTTGATGCAGATGGAAAGCAACAAACCAGCTATATCTCAGGTTTGAGAAGAAGCATCACTTTAACGTCACAGAGCTGACAAGAACTGACAAACGTTTGCTTCATCCTATAAGCTTGTTTAACAACCAGAAGGGGACAAAATGAAATGTGTCTATCACGGGCATGCTGTTTAGGATTCAAGTGGTAACTCACAATCTCAAATACAGAATTTTAAAATTAAAAAAACCCGCGTGTCCATTTCTATTAAACTAGGGCAAGATGCAAACTCCTTGTGATAGCCCTGTCATCCAGTCTTATCCCCAGCTCCCAAAACTTGCACAATGAATGTTGCAATCAGCTTCAGGACGACACAAAATCTCCCAGGCCCTGACAGGCATAATCCTTTGGTAAAATAGGCTCCTTTATCTGTAATGCTATCACCTGTCGACAGAAGCAATGTGATGCCACATCAAGGACAGCACATAATGTGATTCAGATATAGATTTTTTAGAAAAAGTTTCCTTTTGCATGAAATAATCTGATTTGGAGATTTCTGACAAGTGCTGTAATTATTTGAAGTACTTATGACAAAATGGCATAATTTGTCAATATAGCAGAGATAATTGCAAGGTGACTAGTCAAAATAATTGTGATTAAACCACTTTCTAGATACTGTTTAGAGGATGATATAATGAGAACAACAACACAATCCAGTTACTGACATTTAGAACTCCTGGAAATATTTCAAATGTCTCAGGAATAATGTAGATGGAGAAATGTTTTCTGTTTTGATTTTGATGTTACAAAGGTGTTTAGTACTTCTTTTTTCCTGTGGACCTGTCACTGAAAGTCTCAAGCTTCACACAAATGTCCCATTAGTCTGACATTACTGTTCTGTCGTGTGTATTCTCCTGGAAGAGACACACCACTCTTGCCATTGTTTTATATCAACCTGGGTCCCTTCACAGGGTCTCAGATGACTGAAAAATAGTATTGTCTAACATGTTTTACAACATTTTTCTTTAGGATTTCTGACAGCTCACTACATTTAACTATTTATTCCATACATGCATAGATTTTAAGGACAGAGGGAACCCCTTTATGATCATGCAGTTCAGCCTCCTGCATAACAGAACCAATAATTCAGGCTGCCAGATTAAAAACCACATTAGAAGTACAGTTTATCTTTTTAAAAAAAAAAAAATCTCGTTTTTATTTAATGACTTCAAGCATCAGCAACTCCATCACATTCCCACATAAAGATCTGTTTTCTTCTTTACCATGGGACATAGTTAACTTCCTAGGATCTGGTATCTGGGTATCTTACCTAATTCCTTGCTGTTATGTAGCACAGCAGTGATGCCCTTGATCTTTAGGTTTTGGTCTTGTAAATAAGTCTTAAGTTTATAATATTCAGTAAGTAAATGTTTTCAGCCTGCACAGTTCAGGAACGTTCAAGAAAGATGTTCCTTTGCACACTTCCAAGCTTAATACACAAAGTTGAGACTGGTTACCTCTAACTGTAAGGGAGTGGACTTGCTGAATCAAATGGTGTCTTTTCATTCTACATTTCCATATTGCTAGAATGTTTAATGGCCCCATTAAAAATTATTGGGTTTTTTTTTGTGTTACTATTTCCTCACTGATCTTGTTATGCCTTTAACTACTAGTTTGGAACTCATGTCAAGACCTTCTCTCATGCCTGCACCTCTAGGTATTTTTGTCAGAAGTCTTCTTTCCTCTTGGAAAAACTGGACACAGACTTAGATTTTTTAATTGTAAGAGAGCTCATTCTTGTATTATTTTTATGAACCCTTTCCAATTTCAACCTGATTTTGAAAATATGGTCTCTGTTAAGGACTTAATGTCATACACATGTGATAAAGCATCTGCTTTGACCTAATCTCTTCCCACTTAAAGGCAAGCTTTAAAGCTACCTCTCATAGCTATCTTTTCACACAGGGATAAATTACATTTGGTTTCACTATGTTGACACTTTAGTTATTTTCAGAATTATATTTTTCAAGAGCACATTGTCACCTCTCCCCTCCTTCCAATTTCCCTCTTCTAAGTATGGCAAAGCTTTCTATTCCTTGAGGCATGGCTTTTCATTTTAGTAAAGAAAAACCTGACTTTTCTATGTGACCAACTTGCAAAGTGATATCAACTTCTCTATTGAATTAAGGTCTTCTTTATGACATATGTTTTTCTCCTTCAGTCTTTTAGAAGGCTTCATCCTCTGACAATGCAGTCATAACATGTACAAAATTACAATATTTCTTCTATTTTCTCCAACCTCAATTACAACACAAAAATGATGTTTCCACAAAGCTATAATTAGTTCTCTATATTGAACCTGATCTCTGGTCAATAGTCCTTCTACTGGTTTTAAATAGATACTAATAAAGTTCTAACACACATGACTATACCTGTCTTTGCTTGTGGGAGATGCAAAAGATTATGGATGGAACCCTTATGTTAGTTCTGTACAAAACCAGTAGATCAAATGGGGGAAAAAAAAAAAAAAATAAATATGTACAGACTCACATACTCATGTTCTACATGAACAGTTTATATCAGACACACTGATCCAAACACAGCATTGTTTAACAGACCTTTAACGTATTCAGATCATCTGTTGAGTGTATTTATTGAAAGCTCACAGGCCTGACAGAATCATGAGCCTGTAAAAGAAATATGACCACCAGAATGCACCCTTGAACTTAGGAGGACAGTGTGCAGTAGATCATTTTAATAGCAATTTGAGAGTCGATGTCTTCTGGTATTTTAATAATGCCGGCTGGTATTACAGTAAAAATAATGTGCTTGAACTTTGGAAAATGCAGTTAAACTTGTGTGGCACCTTCAGAATTTTGTCCCCTCTACCTAAAGCCTGTTATATGAGAAGACTGATTTATCTCTTGATTGGGTTTTATAAAGCTATGACAATTCTTTGCAGAGAAGGATGAAAAATATTCATCCCCAGAGCTTTCATAATCCAGTTTAAAAAAATTATTCTAGTTTCTCTTTAATTTCAAAATACTCAGAGCCTTGTAGACCTGACATTTTTTAGTCACAGCAGAACTACTCTTTCAAGCTTTCTAACCAACTCTTATTCTTGCTTTGCAAATTGACTCTGTCTTGTAGGAAAACCCCAACATTTTCACAGCAGCGTGTAAACAGAACAGAGAGTACACAGACAGAACAGACATCAAGGGAACAAGTTCTGAGGTCTTATTTCCTACACCTACATTCTTAGTTCCCACCACCTCTCTTGTGAGACCACTGCTTGGAAGCTCATGCTGTAACTAGTCTTTAACTATTCAAGCATGACCGGGTGACCACCCAGAACATTGCTATAAGTGGCTAAATACAGTGGACTGAGCTGAGATTCTCTCTTCCAGCTTCTGATTGCCACAAGACTTGTAAGAATTTGCACATCTTCAATTCAGTTGAAACTGGACAGTGCTTGAGGATAATAGCATGCCTGCACTCTGAAAATGTCACCCAAGTACTAAAGATCTTAGAGAGTGAACAACTTCTGTAGCTGAGAACCTTCCCCCTAATATTTACTCTTTAAAAGAGAGCCTAAGAGGTAGCGATAGATCTGACGAGCATAGCTAACTCAGGGAGGGTGAGTACAAAAGGTTACTCTAAGACTTCAGACTTTTAGATCAGTACTCAAAAGCAACCAAAAAACTGAAAAACATGTTCATGAAGTGAGCGATCACTTGCATTCTACAAGAGCCCAAGTTTCCAAATGGCATCACAATTCGGATGCTTTAACACAGCTGGTGCTGAAGGTGAATACACAGGTGACCGTAGCACAGTTTGCATTAGCAAGGAAAAAGTGCCCCTTCTACCCATGTTACTTTTGCTCTTGAAACCAAGAACAGCAGCCCAAAAATAACCAAAGGCTGTAGATTATGTTTTTAAAGCACAGAATAACTCCAACAACACAAAAACCAGTGGCAGCTTATGCGATCCTCTTTGGTTTATTCACGTTATCAATCAGTGTTGCTTGTATGCTGCCTGAGCAAATGCCTACACAGTGGGACAAAGTAACAGCAAACCAAAACATACTAAAAAGGGAGACAGCATAAATATGAGATAAATTATAGCTAGAAACACTGATAAACATTCTTCAGGAAGCACAGAAAGGTGAAAGCAGAAAATACTGAATCATTCAGAAATGTATACGGTTACCTTAAAGTTCAAGAGTGAGAGCCATGTGTATCAAATGTCTTTATCCAAAGATACAAGGGAACAAACCCTTAGCAGTGTCACACTAGGAACTTATTTCTGACGATCTGCTCAGAAGAAGAAAGTAAATAAGGCTTTCTTCTGGAAAAAAAAAACCCAAACCACAAAACAGAAGCTGCGTGCAAAGACTGTGCACTTCTAAAAATAGGTATCTTTGCCATGGTGTCTCTTGGAAAAGCACATCAGCAACACCCAGAAGCATTCATATTGTCTGATGTTAAAACCAACTTTTAGAGGTATATGGAGGAAATTGTTCTGGGAGGGACTACTGTACGTTTGATTAGTGAGGAGGAACTAATTTCAGGATCTCAACAGCCAGCGTGGCTGCGTCAGGAGCTCTTTTGTGATCTAAAAATCAAAAGAGCATCCTTAAACTAGAACTGAAAACAACTATTATGATCAGATAGCTTGCTTAGTTGGGTTTTATGCCAATATAAAGAACAGATACAGAAATAATTTAGAATTATCTAAGTTGGCAGATCAACCTTTTTAGAGTACCCTACTCTAAAAAGCCAGTCTTGGAACCTCTAGTACCTGAAAACTTACTGAAAACAAGTAAAGGGCTAAGGAACAGAAAAGGGAATATCCAAAGAATTGCTGGCCTAGAATTCCTACAATTGGAATCTGTAAAGAGCAAATAATTAAACAATCACTTTATCAAATAATCAATCAGTCTTTCCGAAGGTGTGCCTAAACAGGCAATATTCAAGTGACAAGAAAAAATTGTGTTAAACAGCTACAGTATTTTCTTGATACTACTAATAAATTTGCGTTTCAAAAGAACATTTCTTATAGGAAAAGTTATAAACCTGATTGAAAGTAAAGAATCTCTGTTGGTTAGTTTTAGTTTTTCCAATAGCTAACTCATTATCATCATTTAATGTTATCTCGTCTCTGCCCTAAATTTGTCAGTCTTCAGCTTCCATTTATAAGACATTTTTAATATATATTTTTAAACCTTTCTCTGCTAGATTGAAGGCACATCTGTTAGGCACTTTCTACTACACTGACATTTAGGGAAAAATCTGATCAACATCTTGTATTTGATAAACACTTCAAAACTTAGATTCTTGAATGTTTTCTCTACGAATTGCATTTTCTCTTTAATCTTTCAACTTTAATCATTTTTCATTCAACTCGCTGAGCTTCTCTATATTTTTAACATTCATCCTGAACTGCGGACACTGAAAATGAACACACTGCAGAGAGCAGGATTGACATAGAGAGTTTGAACAAGAATAAAAACTTATTAGGACCCTGAAAGGGCAGATGCCTGTGTTTAAAGCTCACCATCATCAGAAGCTCAAAGACACAAAGGAGTAAGAAAAGCTCTGTCCAGCTCTTTATCCCATATGCAGATAGGTTATCTCTCACATCAGCAGCATCTTACAGTATTGAGCCATTTAACAATATTTCTTTATATAATAACCTCTACCCAGTGACACTAATTCATCGTGTGGCCCTATCACAGCACAGGCTAAAATCCCAGACTAGGTGAATACAGATATTAAAGTCTTCCTACTACTTGCTGTTAATTCACCACTATCATTTCAAGGACATCATTTAGGATGACAGCTGATTAATGCCTTATTAGTTCAGTTTAAATCACATTGCATTCAATAATTTCAAGTTCAGGTGCCTTACTAGCTGTGCTTTTTATGTTTTGATCTCTGACCTTCTTGTTACAGTTTTATAGAGGAAGAAGTTCAGATGAGTTTAGATGAGCATCTGAAGACATGCTATTAGTAATGTGTCCAACAGTGGGCCAGCGAAAGAGGAAAACAACATGAAACACAATAACTTGCAAATTTCTTTGATAGGGATTTTTAATTTTTTTTTTTTTTTTTTATTTTAGGGATGAGAAAGATGAGATTGTGAACTTTTACCTTCCAGTCTCCAATCCTTTTTTAGCTTCTTTCCAAACACTTTGGTTTCTTATTAAAAAGATACTTTTGCTTCTTTTTTTTGCTTTTTAGTACAATTACTTCCCTCATTTCTTCCTCCTGTATACTCTTTAAAGCAACATGCAAATCTATTGAAATTTCAGATGAAGATTTCTTTATCTGGGGCTGGATAATGGGATTACTAGGGTGGATCAGCTGAAATAAATTTGTTTATTCTCAAATGGAATAAATTGGCAGGCCATAGCTTTTGGTTCCTCATCCTGGTCAACTAATAAAGTTCCTATGCAGTGGACCCTTTTTTATATACAGAACCAATCTAGCATGAAGTGCTTTGAAGTTGGTTACTTACAGTACCTGAAAAGGAATGCACTTAAAGTCTACTTATTTATTTATTAAGCAGACAGGGGACAATGTGCAAGCGAAAGTCATTGAGGAATCAGTGAACAAAGCAAGCTAGCAATTAGATTTAGAAGATCAAATGCCCACTTTTTGTCTACGGAAAGTGCATGCACAAACATGGGAGGAATGCGAGTACTTCATTGTCCTAAACTGAATTGTCACCATTTTACTGTCATCTTTCAATCTTCCTTAAACTCTTTAGGAATCTGTAAATAACAGCAAACCATATTCTGTTCATGCCATTTTAGAGGAAGATTGATGTCTACCCTCCTGCTCTAAATACAATGCCAAGATGTCACAAACCTTTGTGGGGCCACGGTTTTTAAAAGTAGTATAGAAACAGTGCTGTAATCATTCAAAATTACACTGAACTCTATAGTCCTCCATTACAGTAATTTTTCAATACAACATCCCATCCCTACTTTTAAAGTACAGTTGCACTCAGAAGATCATAACAGGCCTTGGATAATAGAAATAACACTGGTTATTGTAATCCCTCTGACATGAGCTTGCCTAGCAGTAGCCAGAGTATCCTCCCATTAACTTTCCATTATACTTAGCGTCATTTTTGCTACTGCTGTGCTATTACTCTCAATATGTCTCACTGCAAAAAATAGTATCTATATTTTACAGTAAGGTATCAGCTAAACATCAAAGAAAAAAGAATGCCACACTCAAATTCTGCTTGTAAACAGAAAAAGGAGTGTACAGGGGACAGAAGGAGTGTATGGTCCCACATTAAAATAAATGACTTGAGCACTCTAATTAGGCAAGATGTGAAACAATTAATCTTCTGCATAGAAGTGAAACACATGACTGACTCCTTGGATTTCTATCATCCAGTGGAGTGGTGAAGTATCTAGCCAAATAAAAATATTTCCTCAAATGGGAAACAAAGGGAACGTTGCAGTTGGTGTCTACTACAGGCCACCTGATCAAGGGGAGCCTACTGACAAAGCCTTCCTCTTCCAGCTCTGGGAGGCTTCGTGCTTGCAGACTCTCGTCCTGCTGGGGGACTTCAACCACCCTGACAATTGCTGGAAAACCAACACGGCAAGCTGTAGGCAATCCAGGAGATTCCTAGAATGCATTGAGGATAACTTCCTAAGCCAGGTAAAAGACACCCCTACCTGAGGGGATACAATACTGGACCTGATGGTCACCAATGCAAGTGAGCTCCTTGGCAATGTCAAGACTGGAGGCAGCCTGGGCTGCAGTGGTCACGTGTTGGTGGAGTTCATGCTTCTGAGGGACATGGGAAAAGCGGGGAGTACAGTCAGGACCCTAAACTTTAGAAAAGCAAACTTCCAGCTCTTCAAGGAGTTAGTCAGAAAGACCCCCTGGGAAACGGTCCTCAGGGACAGGGGAACGGAACAGAGCTGCCAGATCTTTAAGGACACCTTCCATAGAGCGCAAGAGCTCTCAGTCCCCAAGTGTAAGAAATCAGGCAAGGAAGGAAAGAGACCAGCATGGCTGAGTTGAGACATGCTGGTCAAACTAAAGAGCAAGAGGGAACTGCACAGGCAGTGGAAGCAGGGACAGGTGTCCTGGGAAGATTACAGGGAAGCTGCCCGGTTGTGTAGGGAGGGGGTCAGAAAGGCCAAGGCGCAGCTGGAGCTGAATTTGGCAAGGGATGTAAAGAATAACAAGAAGGGCTTCTACAGGTATGTCAACCAGAAAAGGAAGGTTAAAGAAAGCATACCGCCCCACCCCCGATGAACAAGAATGGTGACCTAGTATCAACAGACAAGGAGAAGGCTGAGGTACTCAACAAATTCTTTGTCTCGGTCTCCACCGGCAACCTCCTCACCCCTCCCAAGTTGATGGACTGCAAGATAGGAACCAGAGGGGGAAGGCCCCTCCCACTGTAAGGGAAGATCAGGTTTGAGACCACCTGAGGAACCTCAGTGTATGCAAGTCTATGGGACCTGATGAGATGCACCCCAGAGTCCTGAGGGAACTGGCTGATGTAGTTGCCAAGCCACTCTCCATGATATTTGAAAAGTCATGGCAGTCAGGTGAAGTCCCTGGGGACTGGAAGAAGGGAAACATTGTGCCCATTTTTAAAAAGGGGAGAAAGGAGGACCCTGGGAACTACTGACCTATCAGCCTCACCTCTGTGCCTGGGAAGATCATGGAACAGATCCTCCAAGAAGCTATGCTCAAGCACATGGAAGACAGGGAGGCGATTCGAGACAGCCAGCACAGATTCACCAAGGGCAAGTCCTGACTGCATCAGTGGACAAGGGAAAAGCAATGGATGTCATCTATTTGGACTTCTGTAAAGTGTTTGACACAGTCCCCCACAGCATCCTTCTCTCTAAACTGGGGAGATACAGATTTGTTAGGTGGATAAGGAATTGGCTGGATGGCCACATCCAGAGGGTAGTGGTCAACGGCTCGATGTCCATATGGAGACCAGTGACAAGTGGAGTCCCTCAGGGGTCCGTACTGGGACTGGTGCTGTTTAACGTCTTCATCAATGACATAGACAGTGGGATTAAGTGCACCCTCAGCAAGTTTGCAGAAGACACCAAGCTGAGTGGTGTGGTTGGCATGCCAGAAGGAAGAGATGTCATCCAAACGGACCTGGACAAGCTGGAGAGGTGGGCCTGTGTGAACCTCATGAGGTTCAACAAGGCCAAGTGCAAGGTCCTGCACCTGGGACGAGGAAACCCCCAATACAGGGGGGGCGGATGAAGGGATTGAGAGCAGCCCTGCAGAGAAGGACTTGGGGGTACTGGTGGATGAAAAGCTGGACATGAGCCAACAATGTGCACTTGCGGCCCAGAAAGCCAACTGCATCCTGGGCTGCATCAAAAGAAGTGTGGCCAGCAGGTCGAGGGAGGCGATTCTGTCCCTCTACTCTGGTGAGACCTCACCTGGAGCCCTGTGTCCAGCTCTGGGGCCCTCAGCACAAGAAGGACATGGATCTGTTGGAGCAGGTCCAGAGGAGGGTCACAAAAATGATCCAATGGCTGAAGCACTTCTCCTACGAGGCCAGGCTGAGAGAGTTGGGGTTGTTCAGCCTGGAGAAGAGAAGGCTGCGAGGAGACCTTATTGCAGCCTTTCAGTACTTGAAGGGGGCCTACAGGAAGGATGGGGAGAATCTTTTTAGCAAGGCCTGCTGTGACAGGACAAGGAGTAATGGATTTAAACTCAAGAAGAATAGATTTAGACTGGATATAAGGAAGAAATTTTTTACAATGAGGGTGGTGAAGCACTGGCACAGGTTGCCCAGAGAGGTAGTGGAGGCCCCATCCCTGGAAACATTCCAGGTCAGGTTGGACAGGGCTCTGAGCAACCTGATCTTGTTGAAGATGTCCCTGCTCGCTGCATGGGGGTTGGGCTGGATGATCTCTAAAGGTCCCTTCCAAACCAAAGCATTCTGTGATACTATGAAAGGCAGACAATGAATGGGTTTTCTTTTCATTTTATTGTCATTGCCTGGCAAGCAATTTAGTAAATTTTATGTATTTTCAACTATGATAGGTTATAATCTCTATTATTGACTCAGTTGAAAGCGCTCATCAGTAGAGTGAATTAGTTCATCACTCCATGTGTCACTTCTACCTACTATGACACAATAAGGCCTTTTTTCTGGTGATGATTTAATGGGTGGAGCTCAGAAGTGCAGCATATATTTTTCAAATTCAAATTCACTTCTTGTAACACAAAATGTTTTTTAAATAGGTGCTGGTTGATTGGTGTGTGTTTCTTAAATAGTGTTTATATGCTGTGTGTAACAATACAATGACGAATAGAAATGAAGGCTCAATCTAATTTTGAGAAAAATGCTTCTTTACCAATCTGCAAGGGACATTAAGTTGCCTGTGAGATTATGCTGGGTTTTTTTTTTAAAAAAAAAAAAAAAAAAAGAACACTGAATGGGAATGCAAGAATTGAGCTTCTTATGTATTTTCATCATCATAAACTAGCAGTTTTCATTAAAATCCAGATGGGTTGGAAGGTGATAGATGCAGCTTCTTGCTTCTTTTTCTCACATTGCATATTCCTTCCATATATCTTATTGATACGAAATGGTTGCATTTCTGCTGGTAATAGTAAGAAAGAGTAGACTAGGAATGCAAATTTATTTTGTAGCCTGAGAGGTCCATTCAAAAACATTTGGCTAGGACTCATTCAACTTTATTTTTACGCAATTTCCCTAGATGGTCACTCCAAGCTACTAGCACATTATTCAAGCACATGCCAGCCTGATGCAAACATTCATGGGTTCACTGGCTTAGGGAACAATCACAATTTATATCAGCTGACAAGCAGTTGACAGAAATGGGCATATATTCATATAAAACCAAACTATGTATAAACCATTTTTACAATTAAAGAAAATACAAGTTGAAAATGTACACTTGCTGAAGGAATAAGCTGTATTTATTCAGTCCATCTCACACTGATGAAATACTGAGTTATCTATTTAAAGTGGTGTTTTTAACACTCAGATTTAAGATGGATACAGTATTATGGATAAAATGTACTTTGTTCCCATTTATAAGACGCAAGTTCTTTGGGTCAAACCCATGTCCTTTTTATACAAGGCTTTGAATATCATAGGCACTACTGGAAATACATAACAATGAATAATGAATTTTCCTTGGAAGATACTTTAGGTAGAATGAATTGAGAAATTCTATATATAAAAGTAAGTGTTATACTAAATACATAAATGTAAAGGTATTTCAATCAAATTCTTCCCCTACAGCTTGACTCAGCCAGGGGAAACCGGTATAAGAGAAACAAATACAGATCCTATATATGTTCAAGTTCTAATTTTCCCTTTCTGCTGCTACATAGATAAATGCCAAATTTAAATTGGAAGATTCTTTTGATGACATATAAGCAACTTTGATGATAAATAACCGTTCTCTAAATCTTAAGAAAAAAAAGTTAAACACTTCTGTAGACTTGTAAAGTTGGACTTCAAAAAAATATTTTGTCCAGCTGCAGTCTTCATGAATACAAGTTTATATATATTTGCACGCAGACTGCATAGGTACATGGTAACGGACTGTTTGCACTAGTACGACCTATTTGTACCTACAGGCTGCCCAGAGAGGTTGTAGAATCTCCCTCCTTGAAGATATTTTAAAATCCATCTGGACATGGTCCTGGGTAATCAGTTCTAGGTGGCCCTGCCTAAGCACAGTGGTCGGACAAGATGACCTCTAGAGGTCCCTTCCAACCTCAACCATTCTGTGATTAGGTATATGTAAAGATGGCTTTATCTACAAATATTATAGTCATTATTAAGATATCCACTCGTATAGTCACATAATTTAGAGAAATGTGGAGCAGTAACTATAGCTTCAGTTGTTTGGTATTCTTGTGATAAAAATTCAAGATGTACCAAAACCCTACAATACATTCAAAACATTGAATGCTATTTGAAGATAGGTTATGGGTAAGGATCCGCTAAATATTTCCTTAGAGAAAGATCTCACAGGAAGGCTGAAAGAGAACTTGCTTACATTACCCATTTACATTATGGCAATTCATTTCACATTTGCATGTTGTATTTGTCAAACAAATATCAGATATATAGTTGTCATGTCCCCTGCACCCCCCTCCCCACCCCCGTTTATATTAGTCATTACATGATAGCATATAGTCACTTCAGGATGCAGATATGAAAACTAAGAACTTAAACTGGAAATAGAATGTTAAAAACCTGGTTCATATCTAAATTCCATTGTTCAGTATGATAATTTGCTTCAGTCCATTCACCTTGCATGTGCCTCCCATTCCTCTCCCACTGTAATTACCTTCACTGTTTATTGCACACAAGCCATTTCTATTACCAATCCACACTATTTCCATATGAGACAAAGGAAATGCAGTAGCTGCTGTTGATCTGTATTTCAGTAAAGTATTTAATATGATGCCCCAAGGGAAAATATTAGCAAAATATTATAAGGTAGATCAAGAAATGATTACAACTAGAAAGGAAAAAGGGAGTGACAAAAGAAAAAACCGGGCTTAGAAAAGGTTAAGAAAATTTTATTCTTCAAGGATCAGTTTTGGACCCATCATGTAGAACACCCTCACTGTTAAAGAGAATTCTTTTTAATAAAAATAAAAAATGTTCTTACCAAATCTGCTGATGAAACAAAGTTGGAAGATTTTATCAAAACAGAAAAAGCTCAGGATGTCATACAAAAGGAACTATATATCCTTGAGGACTCACGTAACACAGACTGAAGCGCAGTAGTGCAAGAAAGGCAAGGCTAGAGAATTGGAAACTATTAACAAAAGCACCTGCTAGAGTTGAAAGATCATGAAATAGAAAATATGAAAGAATAAGACGTTTGGCACTACACGATTAGGAATGAGATGACCAAATGCAATGCTAGGACACATCAGTGAGTAAGACCTGACTTCAAGAAGCTCAGTAGACATATAGAAGTATTAGTGTTATTCTAGCTGTACTCCTCTGTATAATTCATCATCTGTATTCAAGGAATAGTACTGCAAAGCAAAACTAGATTCAGAGATGAGTTCCCTGAATGATCAAGAAAATGGGTTCTTAGCATGAGCAAAGATGACCAGACTCTCTCATTTTTACCCTAGCAAAACCAAAGCCAAGAGCAAAAGTCAAAGAGTCACTTTGAAGGCAGTCTGAAATCCCATAGTAGAAACTCAAAGCACAACTGCTTTTCAGAAAAGAAGAGTTCAGGAGACACCTTTTTACACAGTTTGGTTCTTGTAACAGAAGTTTTCTGTCTCCACTTATGGGAGTAAAAAGTAACTGCCTTTGAGGTACATGCTTGAAGATATGGAATATATAACTGCAGAGAGCTTTGGTAGCTGCGTATGTCAGCTAGCAAATGAAACAATTTCTACAGCATATCTGTAAACCAGGAACTTAGGAGACCTTATTTATCTTTACACTTCTTACTGTGTTGTTTTTATAACACATCAAAGATCTCTCATTACAATTACATCAACAAAGCAGCCCATCACCATATCAGCTTATTACACCCAATTATAGAACCTAAGCTGCTTTGTTAAGGTCTTCATTAACCTTTTCAGAACTTATTATAAGAAATCTAATCAAATAGAGGTGGTAGGGTGCATTCTGAAATGAGAACAGTTGTCATGTACAGTAAATTTTAATACACTGACTTTTCTTAAATTAGCTAGTTTTATTAAATTGAATGAGGTGAATTTCTTTTAATCAGCACTAGCTGTACAAAACAGGAATTATTCTGCGCTGTAAAAATAATATATATTGTCTAGAATGAGTGTTAGAGACTATTTTGACTTTTATTCAAATTAAAGGTGTAGCATTTATTAAATTTATTCTTTTTAATTTTGTGCCAGGTGAATTTGTATTCTTAAAGGAATTGTATAAGCAATTATAAATACACCTAATTCACTTGTTTAGTACTCATCATTCTAGAAGTACACAACATGCTTAAAAATAAGTAGAGACTGAAATGGCAGACACTTTATACATCAATTTTACCAAAATAATCAGTAGCTACCTTACGGTACTATTTTAGTAAATAGCCCCTGTGAGAGGAGATTGGATGTGAGCTGAAGCCAACTGGTAGGGGAATATGTTGCACTGTCTGAGGCCTATAAACCTAGAAAAATCCTCCTGTGAAAGACAGTCTGGTTAAGAAAGTTGAAAAAAGAGCTCTTGGAGAAGGGTCGTTGCATACAACAGCTAATGAGATCAGCCTCCTGAAAGATGAGACATCTGGGATCTAGTCCCTTTTCTAATGAAAATTTAAATATTCTGTATGAAACAGTTTCAGAAGGAAAGACTAAGAGAGACCTCAGAACACTTTATAGGTTGACACTTAGGAAATATACTTGGGATAAGAAAGGAATTCTCTCTACATCTATTATTTCCAAGAGGTGTATCATAACTGCCAGAAAATATTGTGCAAATGGAAATCCTCATTGTGAATCTATCCTTTTGCTTTTATTTAGAAATCCAGAAAATCAACATGGCTCCCTTTGAACTTTTTTCCCTGTCATTTGTCCAAATACTGTGGCACGTATGAAATTTTCTTTCCTAAAACACACTTACCTTCAACTTGAACTATTTCAGATAATTTACTTTTTTAGACATCATTACAATTCCAATATCTTTTCAAGAACACTTTTCGCTCCTCCTCCCAAATCTCTTGCATATCTCCAGTACCTCATTGCTAGGTGTGGGAGGGCTCAAATGGAGGAAGAGTTTTAGAATATGTATTTTGGGCTTAATCAGAAATGACAAGATGCATATTTCAGCCATGGTAGGGTTGGTTTTTTGACAAAGGTTTTCTGTTTTGTCTGGCTTCTTCCTGTTCCTTTTTTAGTTAGCCCCCCTGCCTTTTTTTTTTTTTTTCCTGGCGTGGTGGTATTGATTTCAACAATACAGAATTTGGTTGATGTTCACACATTGCTCTCAATGTTATTCAGAAGTTGCAAGGTGATACTTGGAAACCTTACACAACTGTGTTCTGATTTGAAAAGAATTACAATAGTGCATAAAATACTTAATCAGATTACAATTTTTAAGCACTGTTAACACTCATCATTTAATCTTGTGCACTGACAACGGGCTTTCTACTTTTTGAAGCTCACTGGTGTACTGTCAGCAAGACTCACTGTAAATATGCAATTTTTTACATTACAATACCAACCGATAAAAATCAATTGCCCTATTGTCTAGATATAAGACAGTAAATGGAGAGCTTTATGAAATATATGACGTTTACTTGCGATAAGTTTGGCAAGTTGGTTTCTACCTCCTCTTATATCAAATCCTTGTAACCTGTCTCAATGATAACAGCCAGTTAATCATCACTAATTATTCAAGGGATTATTTCACATGCATAATTACAGTTTTTGGTTCACCAATTCCCTGTAAAATATTGGCCTATAAAAGCTCCTGTTAACCTGACCTTGCTGTAAAATACGTTATTAAATGACCAAAGCTATTAGTGAAGAGAACTAAAGGCCAGCGTATGAAGGACAGAGGCAACTACCTCCACATTTAAATATCTCTGTTACTAGATGAAAGTGTATACGAAGCCAAGGTCAATTAACTGATTACATCCTGATTCTCATCTGCAATTTTCTTGAATAACTGAGTAGTAGCAATCCTAGAGTTGAATGAACATGACTTTGAATAAAATTGTAGAGTTTCATTCAAAAGAAAAGATTTGTGGAAACCAGCAATAAATTGTAAATTGTATTTGTACAATGTCATTCTAAATGCTGAAGTTAATAAAAGATGGCCTGAACGAGGAGACTACTGAAAAACTCAGAGATATAGGAGGCTGTTTAAAAGCCAGGAAGTGAAAGTGAGCAATAGAAAGTGAAGGAAAATATCACTGTCCTAACTGTAAATGTAATATACATCTACTAGACACTGATTCATAAAAGTCTCTGTTCTGTTTTGGGTACTTCTGGAGCATGACTCTGAGATGAATATGCACTGGCTAAGCTAAGACCTGAAAATGGGATCACAAGAGTGATCACATTATGATCTCAGAAGTTCTTGGATTTAAAATCTATTATTCTCAGGTCTTCACATAAGTCAGCTGTGGCCAGATTTCAAACATCTTTAAGAAGAAAACTGTTTTATGGGCTTTTCAGTACATTATGTACTTTACACTGGTGCAGAGAAGTACACATCTACTGCAAAGAACCAAATACCCTAACAAAACACACCACCTGGAAGAAGAAAATGTTTTCGAAACACTACCACAGAATAACCATGTGATCTCTTAAAATCCTCCCCTCCAGGTTGAGATTAATCTATACATACAGAAACTTATTTCTTGGCTTCTCACTGCATTATACTTGGGTATCTGTTTAAATACACTGACCATCAACATCTGATAATATGCACATTGAAAAAATTATAACGATTAATTAAAATGTCAATAAATATCTTGTTTATCATCCTGCTCCTTATTTTTAAGTATTACTCTTAAGGTTTCCTCTGCAGTTAGAGACTAGAAGGTGCAAAATTACCTGCACAATGGGACAGTGTGCTCAGTAACTTTGCAGGCAATACCAATTTGGGGGAAAATGGTCAATATGCATGGCTGCTATTCAAAAGTACCTCAACAGCCTGGAAGGTGGGCTGATGTGGACCTCATGAAGTTCAGTAAAGAAAAATGTGAAGTCCTGTGTCTTGGGTGGAAGAATCCCACACAAGGAGTACAGATGTAGGGTCAGGTGGAGAGAAAGCAGTTTTGCATAAAAGACCTGAGGGTGCTGGTGGACAACTTGAACCGGAGCCAGCAGCAGTGTGCCCTTGAAGCAAAAAAGGGCCAACTGCATCCTGGGCTGAATTAGCAAGAATGTAGCCAGAAGCTTGAGAGAAGCGATCCTTCTTCTTTGTTCAGCACTTATGACACCACATTTCAAGTGCTGTGTCTCGTTTTGTGTTTCCCAGTACAAGACAGACACAGGCATCTTGGAATGAGGTCCTGCAAAGGGCCACAAAGATGAGTTGGATGGAGCACACAGCATATGAGGAGAGGACAAGAGCTGTCTTTGTTCAGCCTGGAGAAAAGAGACAAAGGAGACACCTTATTGCCATCTGCAACTACATAGTGGGAGGACGTAGAGGAGGTGGTGCCAGATGCTTCCTGGAGAGGCATAGAGAGAGGACAAGAGGCAACAAACACATACTGGAGCGTGGGAAATTCTCACTAAATATAAGAAATAAATCTTTCACAGTGAAGGTGTCTTGATACTTGAACAGGGGTCCAGAGAAGTTGTGGAACCTCCATCCTTGGAGTTATTCAAAACAACCGTAGAAGGTTCTGAGCAAACACAGAACCAACTATACCCTGCCTTGAGTACAAGTTAGAACCAGAGATAACAAGGGGTCTCTCTCAAACTAAGGGATTCTGTCTTTCTAAGTGTCTGGGAGTCTTTTGGGGACTGGTACAGATCATTGCACTATTTTAAGAATCTACTGTAAACGGGTAGATCTTTCTGCCCTTTAAAGGCTTTTCTTCTGGTAATTCGCTAGCATGCTATTCTTGCATTAATAAAATTTTTGCTCACAGGAAGTTCCAGGAGTGCTACTAAGCTGGTAACAAGTATGTATTAATGGTTTTCTAAACTTGGCTCCTAAAATGCAGCAACATTTGTTAGCAATAGTCTCCAAAACTCAGAGCAGATGCTCACTTCATTTGTTTTCAACGATGCAGTTGTTATTCCTCTGCAATCAAGAACACTTAAAAAGAGTTATCCTGGATCAGTAGGGTAAAACATAAGAACCTAGGAAAGCCTACCATGACATTTCTACCAGCAAACTCTCCCGATGCGTTTTGCTACATGCAATTCTAGTTTTGGTGTTGTGTTATTGTTTATTAGGATTCAGATTTTTATACAGATTTAAGCACTGCTGGAGATTAGAAAAAATAATTGAAAGAAAGAAAAACAGGAAGAATACGAAAAGGAAAAGAACATCTGAAATGTAAGCCTAATGCATAACCCCAAAATGAATCAAAACAGTATAAAAGACAGGATAATCTCAGGAAGCAATAAGGAAAAGTTGTTTACATTGGTACGGTTTGTAATCATTTTGATTTTACATGTAGTTCTGTTGCTTCAAATATAGAGCCTCTGGGCAAAGAAAAAGCATTCCTCAAAGCATCCTTTTCTTCCCTTGTTCTCCCAATGAAAAGACAACAAACTCTTCTGACTACATCCTCCACTGAACAAATGTTCTGCAGTGTTCAACACCATCAAAAAGAAAATGAAAGACAAAGGTGAAATCCTTTCCTTTCAATGCATTTGAGCTGCAGCTTTGCTTGTGGAAATTGTCAATTTTCCTCCATCTCGCAGTGCTGTCTGCCTAGCGCTGACCTGTCACCCCCTCACATCCAAAAGCTACGTTTCCAGTCCCTGGTGTTTTATAGTACTTCTCACCATCTTACTCTCTCCTATGAAATAAGGAAAGACTAAAAATTCACAGTGAGCTCATGTGTAGAAGGGAAACAGCTCAGTGCTGTCGTCTTGATTCTTCTTACATGAAATATTGCAACTTTTTGACTCAAATAGTTGAAAAATTGAGTTTTTCAACTCTCTCCTATGAAATAAGGAAAGACTAAAAATTCACAGTGAGCTCATGTGTAGAAGGGAAACAGCTCAGTGCTGTCGTCTTGATTCTTCTTACATGAAATATTGCAACTTTTTGACTCAAATAGTTGAAAAATTGAAAGGAGAAATATTTCTACACAGATCAAGTTGTTTCTTAAAGAAATGTTTCATATTGAATTAAAAAATGCTAAATAATGCAAAACCTGCCAGGTGACAGCTCAAGGGATAAGAAACGGTTAGAAAGCAACAGTTTTGGTTTGGTTTTTTGTTGTTATTGTTTGGGGTTTTTTTGTTTGTTTGTTTTGGGGTTTTTTTTAAGTAGAAAAGCAGTATATGCTTGGAGAGACTTAGGGATGATCTTTTACAACAGAAAAGCCACAAGAAAATTACAGTCTACAGTTTTGCTACTGATCATGATGCTTAGTGCACAAAAACTGCAGAGTGGTGGTGTGGGGACAGTTCAAAGGACTGTATTTGAATAAATTTTTGAAATTAACATCCGCAGCGATGTGCTGACTGTACACCCTGTAAGAATTCTTACGCAGCTGAATAATCCAAGGTGAGTTTGGAGACTGTAATGAAAAATAGTCCTGCATTCACAAAGTAATTCAGAGTTAAAAACACCTTATCAAAGACCTATATAATGAGTTCGTTCCATATATCCAATCAATATTCACCTGTTCAGCTCAAATGTACAACACAAATGTTCTTAACATCGCAAATGATCTCCCACCGGCGATGTTGTGTCTTGTACAGCAAATGCACTCCAGGAAAACAAGTCGCTTATAAAAAATCTCCTCCTCTCCCACAAAATAAAAAGTTAAATTCTTTGCAGTAAATTATTTAGTTCCGCTTTCCTAGTCATACGTCTCTGAATACATCACATAAAGTTTAGTTCAGCCAACAACCTACGTAAAATGCAGGCTACCAACGCAGTACTGTGAGAAGCAAGCTCTACTGGCAGAGCTACGTGATCTCCACAGATCAGACATTTGCAAGTCAGCAACTGTAGTGGGGGAATTGTCGATAAAATTACTTGGTGGATAGGCTCAAGTCAGAGCCAGCAGTGCACAGTGATGGTTTTTCCGTTCATGCTAACTGACAAAAATTAAGCAGAAGCTCAAGAGGTACATAGGGAGCACAGCGTGAACATAAACGAGTACAGTACTAGCTTTTAATTTTTTACCATATTAACTTAAAGCATCTTATGCTTCAATGGAAAGCTGGAATTGATGTATGTTGTCACGAATGACAGCACGCATCAAATGCGCTATTTTAAGACGCTGAGGAACCCAAGAATAGGTGAGGAGAGAACTACTCCAGTGCTTAGGAATAAAGCAGAAAGGCCAAGGGTGCAGAGCAACTGTATCGTTTGCCTGGCATCTTCCAGAGAGGATGGCTTGTCACCAGCAGCAACCGTCTGGTTGGAGAGAGGCTGGGACTTCCTCCTGACAAGTGCCATGGCGCTATGCCGCGCTGCATATGGCTGCGTGACTGGATGAATCACTTGGCTTGCTGGCAACAGGCAGCCAACACCTGTTCAAGGCAATATGCTCAAGGAGTGGATTTAAAATCTCCACTTCCTGACTTCTGGTAAAGATTCCAAACACCTATCAGGCCCTGCTGGGACTGAAGAATTCATCCCACGTAACAGATTATTGCTGGGTTGGGGGCAGGGGGGCGGAGGGGGGAGGAGGGAAGAAAAAACCCAAAAGGAACCCTTGAGTATATAGCTTTTCACTTAGTTTCACTAGTGAATTACTACTTTAAAAAGAGCAGAATACAAACTTATTTAGAACAGATTTTTTTTTTTGTATTTTCAATTTAAACATCATTACCTTTACTTGAAAGTAAACTTTTAAGCAGACTCACATTTAGTAGACATACATGAAGAAAAAACACTAACTAGTTTGATCTAGCTGCTTTTCTGAAAACTAGAAGACTAAGAACTGAAACAGAATCAAATAAAATGGAATCATTTACACAGCTCTGTCTACACGATAATTTTGCATCCATCTTTTAAGGTTCACATACACACATTTTAAGTATGCTCTCAAACAGAATTTCACACAACTGTAGACACATTGGTAGATGTAGGAGAGAAAAGTCACCATTCTGTTCTGTTCCTACTCTTTCCTTTGGAGAAGATAAGAAATCCATCATCATTATCTAGGGGAATCGCTTGTCCACAGGAATGGACGTGGCAGTTACTTTATGCAGCAATATAAAGATAAGAAGCTCCTTTAATTCCATCCATGAATGAATGAAGCATGTCTGAGTGCTGTCACATTAAATACCGCTCTTTGGAAATTAAACAACACAATTATTTCATCACTATTTGAATTTGTTTCTTGTAGTCATGTTCTAGGGAAGATGAGAATTTAGTTCTCTATTTTTAATGAGCTGAACATATTTTGAAAAAAGGCATACTACAATAATAATGGATAATCTTAATGCTGATATATAGGCATATAGCAGATTGGGTAGAGTGTTCATAAGTAAATTAAGCTTTATTACTTTTTCTGTGTATTTGCTTAAAGCGTATTTGTGAATTCATAAAAATAATTCCTCTGGCTAAATGCACTTTTTAATTAGCTGATGTTCAGTGATACAGAGAGATGTAATATCTGTGACAAGACTGGTATCCAATTGCTCATGTAACTCAATATCTGCACTGTTGCTAGGGAATATGTTCACATCTCATCTGTTTTTCACCATGCTAAGACTATTCCTAATGTTAATATTAAGGTTACCATGTACTTCAGACGATAACAGGTTTGTTTGCAGTTTAACTATTTGTAGATAAACCACACAGAAGTCTGTGACGACTAACCTTAAAACTACAGTAAGTTGTAAAAGCAGGCTGGTCTGAATTTTAGAGTGCTCTGTAGAAATTACTCTCTCTCTTATTAAACAGCTACTCATATAACGTAAGCATCACCTAGTAAGAGGTCAGATTGTACAGTGAAAGCGTTCAAGAACTGCTTACCCTACTGCTAGAAGATTCTTACTTTGAATTTGGAGAGATTTTTTTTTTGTTTCATTTTGCAAAATGGCTGTTTGCTTTGTACTGTTAACCTGTCTCAGCAGCTTCAGAGCAGAGACTTGACGCATGCTGATAACCAAATCTGACTAGACTGAGCATAACCTGCAGTTGTGCAGTGCTTAATTATTTTTGAAAATCTGACCATGTGTTTATCTAGAGGAATATACATGAGCTGAGCTCCTCAGATCACTGAGCATTCTGATGGAGCTCCTCTGAAAATGCAAACCAAGAATCACATCTTAGTCTGGGAAGAAAACTGCCATTCAGGGAAGTTTCCTTTAAAGACAAAGGTCTAAAAGTGAGAACTTATTTTATAAGTTGGTTCTTTCCTTACTGAGTTTCTTCTAATTGTTTCACCTTTTTTCAGAAGCCATGCAGATTGCTAGCAACATTTTATATGAGTAATAGAAACCAAAAACTGCAGAATAATTTAAAACTGAAGAAGCCTCTGTGGAAGTAAGTAGTTATCTCAAAAGAATTATTTCATGCAAAGGTAATAAATCCATTCAGTAAGCAAACAGAAGAAAAATAAAACAATAAATGAGCCATGAGCACTTGAAGCAATAAAAATTTAGCAGAAATGCCATCTAAGGCAGCAAAACAACTAATCACAGTGCATAAGAAAAAAGAAAAACAACCCACTGACTATTAGGAGAGTTTCAGCTGCTAATGGGTGTAAAGAATGTTTAGGCTTGCTATGCAGAGAATTGTTTTGCTGGCAACGCACAACGAAGATGGAATTCTGAATACTGTGTGAAGTTTTCAAATGCTGTCTGAGAGTTGATGCTCTATACTTTTATTTTCACAGACTGTCCTGTGTGTAACAAATGTATAAACAATTGAATATACAACTTCCACATATAATTGGCACGAGTGGCATGACAATGCCACACAGTGCAACAAGTTCTGGAAAGTATGTTAGGAGATGGAAGTAAATGATCAGAAATCTGCCTAGCAACAACAGAAAGGAAAAAGCAAGTAGTAGTGCTGGTGTCATCAGTGGTAAAGTAGCAGTAAATATTAAATTTGTGCCTCAGACAATGAGACAGCAGCAATTTAACTTTTGCTCCAAAACAGTTTTGAGTGTTACAGTGCAGGCAGTATGCAAAGTACCTGCTGAAATATTTAAGGATGATAGCATGGGGCTGAAGATAAGCATTAGTCTGGGCTGAATTACATGCTGATCATTAATGTAAATCAAGCTCCAATTGTTATTCTTTAAATGGAACTTTAAAAGGCAATAATACATAAAGGTGATTGAGACTAATGCACTGAGATGATCTAGATTCCTCACCTGCTTTCTGAAAGAGTTACTAGAAACTTCCCAGATTCTTGCAATCTGAATGATGCACTGAAAATCAAGTTAATAATGGCTGTAATGCAAATACTTCTTAGAAATATATTCCACTAGTCTGAGAACAAGAGCGTTTACTTCTTCCACTTTATAGAAGACTTACTATATGGACTGAGAGATTTCCTAGTGAAAGTAACAAGTATTATCTATTCTTGGTATTAGACCAAGGTCACCGAAAGCAAAACAGTAATGTGATGACTACATGACACAGGCAGTTTTCCTGCTAAAAACTAAACAGCAAGATTTCCTATTTTCTGCCAAAAAAACCCACAACAAACTTCCTTATTCTGCTATATGAAATATGGCGAGACAGACAGCAAAGATCTGAAGCTGCTCCTGATATTCCCATTTAACAAAACAAATGAATAATTTGATAACATTAGGAAAATACCAAACCATGAGCATTTGTGAAGGAAAGGACTGAGAGCTGACCAGAGCATCTAAGTCTCGATCTAATTAAAAACAATAAAACTGAAAGGAGTGTAAATTTGGCAGCAAAGCAGAATCTAGAAAGAAACTCAGGATGGACAAACGTGACCTGGAAATAAGGCACATATTTTAAGGATAATTAATCTTTGGAATAAAACACCAAAGGATGCCACCCCCCAACACCACCACCTTTTCTTTTTCCTCTGGGTATCTTCAAATCAGAATCAGATAGAGGATGAGGTCAATAACAACAGCGTGAACAAAATAAAATACAAAGGTACAAGGGTACATGTGTAAAATACAATGGCCTGTGATATACAGGAGGCTCAATTAGATTATCTAACGACACTATTGTGCCTCAAACTGAAATCTCAGTTTTAAATGAACAGGAGAAAAATCTTTTTCTCATCTCACACAATATTAACACGTTACCACAATATTAACACATTACCACTATTCCACTTAGCAGAATTCAGTTATTTGAGTTTTGAGTGACACTGTCCTATGACATATACACAGCTTTATAGTCAAGGTTTAACATAACAAAAGGA
Organism: Pelecanus crispus; assembly: GCF_030463565.1. Lineage (NCBI taxonomy): Eukaryota > Metazoa > Chordata > Aves > Pelecaniformes > Pelecanidae > Pelecanus > Pelecanus crispus. The sequence continues at coordinate 6,060,244 of NC_134655.1, read as the reverse complement.
CGAATATCACATTCAAGTCAGAGCTGTTCTCGTCCCAGAGCTCCCATTGTCACATGAGCCAAAACCAGAAAGCAAATACACAGTATTGATAGATTTTACTCTGAAATAAGTATTATGCCACCCCAAAATTGTGTAAATGCCCAATATTGACTGTTTTCTGCTGTATGTTATACAAGAACATCTCACAGCTAAAATTAAGTAACTGTCAAATCTTTAAATGCTTCAAAAATCCATTTGATTTTAAATCTTTGTGTCTCAAGGCAGCTCCTTTGCTCTATTTGTTTTGGGCTGTGGGTTGGGGATTTTTAGTGGTAGTGGTTTAAGATTTTGTTCTGTTTGTTTTCACAAAGATGTGTGTAGAAAATGCTCTGTTGTTGCCATTGACGAAGTATCCTCTCTATTTCATTAAAAATTAAATAAAGACCCAAGGGGCTGAAGGAAAATGGATTTTTCATTTTTCTCGCTTTTGCTCTCGAGAATGATTTCTGAAGTCCAAGTGCACTCATAAACTAGATACTATACCCTGGAGAAAATAAAATAGATATTATTCAGTTGTTAGTGGTTCGTATTATAAATGGCCACCACCAATTTTACATTGTTTGTTGAAATCATTTTTAACCACATAACTCTCACTCAAACCATGAAAAAATGGATTGAAAAATGCCCCATTTGTCATCCAGATCAAAACTTAAACTCACATGTCTCTCTTCCATAGTTAAACCCGAAATTATATTGTCATGCTTTATTCCATTCATTAAAAGTTACAAACACGTTGAGATGCTACGTCGTTACAAAAGCCGGTCATTTGCTTGGCTGTCAGATTTAAGAAGCACACATAAATGCATACGGTTAGGTAAGACTTACTACAGGATTCCAGCCTTCACGCAATCTGGCCCTGTGACAGACAGCAGCAGCAGCGTGGCAAACACTATCTAAAGCAGAAGTTGAAATCCCCCCCAAAAAGCGTCAGGGACCAAGTAAAGAGGTAAAATTTTTAGGTACTTGGTGGTTTGCAGGTAGTGCAGCAATCCCACCGGACACCCTAAGTAAAACAGAACAGTTCCAGAAAGGAACAGTTCTAGGAAGCTACAGTCTAGGAAAGAATTACAACTACTCATGGATACTTTAGGGTACTGGAAAAACCATGTACCTGGATTTTCTATCATTACTCACCCACTGTACTCACTTTTACAAAAGGGAAAACAGCAGGAATGGAACCCAGAACTCAAGGAGGCAATCAAAACTAATACAGGAATTAAAGACGTATCAGTCATGGGGTCCAGTACACCCCCACAACCCTACCATAGCAGAATGGGGTTTTGCAGAACACGGTACTTATTGCAATCTATTCCAGACCGCGCTGAGTGGACCAAAAAGGCCTTTAATATTTAACTCAACTGCATTTAAAGAGACAGAACAGAGATATTCTGAGTCAGAAAAGGGACTTTTGTCTTTAGTCTAAGCAGTTAAACAAGTTGAGCCACTAAGGGGCGAAAAAACCCCGCCGAGACTTACACTGTTTTCCCTTTCCAGGAACGATACCAGGAACGATACCAGCACACCTCCCCTGGAGCCTGGTTAACCATCGCAGGATTGCTTATCCTTCTCGCAGGAGCAATCATTGTCAGCAAGGACCAAATTTGGCTTACACGCCATCAAGCCTGATGCACAGGGTGGACACCCTCACTTCCTTTAGTTACGCTGCTCAACATGGTAACTACAGTACCTTCTGCACCACACACGTTTCTCAGTTGTGGGTGCAATCTACTCCAACAGCAATTATAAGGGAAGGCAATAAGAACACCTTGCCCACTGAAATTTGAGAGGTAATTTGGGATAACGTGACTCAATTTGAAAGGGAATTCCACTCCCAGTGGCATCTAGTCAATTTTACCTATAACCCTACCAATAGTAAAGCCGCAGCTTCTGCTTTAACAATACGCAATGCTTCGGTACACACCACGTACCCAATCATCGCGCTGGGATTAAATCACAATGGAACTGTCCTCCATCCATTAGAACATAGAGTATGGGTCCAACAAAATGGGAACAAATGGCAACCTATTGATGTCGATGCATGTGTTGTACAGGAACAACAGGGATTTATTTGTGAAAGTAATACCATTAAGGCCCAAGACATTTGTCTTGACACTGAACAAAACGGCTGTCATTTTGAAATACGTCCTGATGAAACCCCTGAAACTGTACTTACATATGTTGGAAGTGGATGTGTTTGTCTAAGAACCCTTTGTGATTCTCTATCTACAGACAACACCACTGTAGACATACACAATCACTCAAATATCTGTATTTGTAATTTTACCAGCATCATAGGACACGACTTTATCTATTCAGCTCCTGTCACAACCCACCAATTGTTACAGTCTAACTCCACATCATATCAAGACTTATTACCTACCGCCATTGGAATGCATCTCACATTGGTGAGAAAACCGTTGCAACACAATGACCTGAGTCAATTGCTAAAACAAATTTGGAACTACGGATAAAACCCCCTAATTACCGTCCATCATGATGCAAGGAGATACACCATGTCCTGGAAAGAGTGAAGAAAGATGGAAAACATCACTCTTTTTGGATGGTCACCAAGAGCAACTGGAATTTTGAATTTGATGCTGCATCCAATTGTAGTTTCGTTGGTTTTGACCTTATGATGTTTATCGCTTATAATCATTCTGTGTATCAGAGTTTGGCAAAAAATGAAACAAATTATATCCATCCAGCACGTAAAATGTATACAATCAACTGATTCTGTACGTAAAATGATATACAACTAACATTAATTGGAACACTTAAACTAAAATAATTGGACTTTTGCCACTGATCTGCAATATGCCACGTATTTGTAACATAGAGGCAAGAGGTAACCGTACTACCACGCTATCAGTCGGTAAAGCGGATTGACTGTAGTCACGGGGTGGAGTGTGACAGATGCGCTCGACCCCTTGACCAGACTGGCCGGCGTTTGGGGCAGGCTCTGGGAGAGGTAAAGGCCTGAGCTGTAGTCGGGCCGTGAACTCCTGTAGTTTCAATCTCTTCTCTGAAAACGCACAAAGGAGCAGGCTGACACAGTGAGCGTTGATGCAATATGAGCTTGGAATACCAATCACGCGAGTAACACATGAATAGCGGTTGGCTCTTCCAAGACTCACTGATCAAAGAACAAAGTTGTGGGTACAGGGAGTCCCCTGCATACTTTTTCCATCACGTGTAATTTGACTAAAAGCCAACCACTTTATCCTATAAATATGACAGCCTAAGTGAGCCTTCTTTGAGCTCTCCCTGCTAGGCAGCATGGCTGCAGGGCAGTGATCTCCCGTTGAGCTGGGACACCTCTCAAGGTTGCTCCTTGAGGCAGAGAGACCTATTACCAATGAAAGATCTTCGGTAAGCGACCGATATCATGCATAACCTTGTAGCATGGTAACTTTGTTTTTGTCTTGGTAACTTCGATTGCGTGCTGAACTGATGCTAATGAAACATTACATAAACTTTGCACATATAATTCTTTAGACATAACCCATCGTCCAAGTCTGAGACTAAGATTGGACCTACCCACACATAAGCTCTGTGAGGAGTTTAGAAAGCAAAGGGGTCTACTCTGAACCTCGTGACTCAACAGGAGGGTCCTCCTTACTCTTTGCATCCCTGGTCTCTCTGTAAATCATTCTAACTCGAGTGTAACTCAATTTTCCTTTGTACAAGTCTTTCATGCAGTAATTAATAGACTGAACCTTGCCACTGAACTTTGTTAAGCCACACTTTTACAACACCATAGTAAAGCCACTCTTACTAATACCTTTGCTGGTCATCCCTTAAGCATTCTAAAACACCCATTCGCAACAGGCCCTTAGGGTCAGTACTATCCCACAGTTTTCAAATTCCACCTGCCTTCAACAGCCTTTCTTTCCCCTGCACGTAACGTTTACCTGGGTGGGACATTGGGACACCAAAGAGCGGGATGAGAGATCCCTAATGGGCATCTCATACCTGTCAGGGATCTCTCCCTAATGGTGCAGGATGTATGCATCACTATATTCAAGCAGGATTTCAGATGCTCAATACCAAGAGCGAGCCATGTAAAATTGGTTGTGCTGCTTCCTCAGTTACATGCACTTTTCCAGATGTCCTCCAGAAATCTGCAATACCCACATTCTTTTGAATAACCCATGAAGCATCTGTGAAGTAAATGTGAAGGAAAGGATAAAAATGGATCCTTAGACTTGCCTAAACTGTATTTGTCAGCAAAACTGACACTAGCAAAATGACACTTGGACTATATCTAAAGGGAGGGAGCGGGACTACGCTGTGTGACGCAAAAGCACAGATGAGCTGGTGTAAAATGAACCTACACCCTTGAATTATTCTCCAAGTCTTTGAAGTACTTGAAAAAGAGACCAGTTTTCCCTTAAACCCTTCCTCACTGCATAATTTCAGAGATGATCTGCACATTAGCTAATATTTATAAGCCATCCCCAAAAGAAGCTAGTAGATACTGCCACTTCATAACCGTAACCACTTTATAACGTTAAAAAGACGTTGAATGGGGCTTTTGTTGTGGCTGTTGTGAAACACACGGTCAAGTTAACAGAAATCCATTTTTTTTTAATGGATCTCAGTTTAAAAAACACAGGTGAAAATATAGTTTTAATGATTTTAGAAAAATGGTTTAAAACTTAATGCAAGCCTATATTATCTTACAGCGCCTGACATTCTGTCTTGCCATTTCAGATAATACTACTGACAGATAGCAGCTACACATGTATTTTAAGTTCAATAAATAGCCACTGGCAGTAGTATTGCAAGGAACTGCATGTAAACACCACCTCTGCAGCGCTTCTTTTTCACTCATTCCTAGCTGCAGAGCTACAGCTACTACAGAAAAGCTTTCAAACAGTTCACGTTTATTGCAGCTATGTTGAACATAATCACCCTACACTAGCCCTATGTAAGAGCATCTCTGAAGTTTAATTAATGATGAGACAAAGAGTGCATTAAGCACTCGCTTTTTAGGGGACAAAGCGATCCAAGCCCCATCACGTAAATATTTGTTAGCTCCAGGAGCACGTGCAAGGCATGTAGAAGGGAAAAATGACGAGATTCAACCAAGCTGCCTAACCTCCCCGAGGTTAGAGGTATTCCCAGCTTCGTAACACTGGGGTTTCACAGAGCTAAAGGAAGATAACACCTCTTAGTAACTATTGTTCGGTAAACTCTGGAAGCTCTGCACCCGTGCGGAGTAGGCGTTTATTTAACGTAAAGGTCTGAGGATACCTACTTTGTCACACCAGGGAGGCAGTTCAAATGCAATACAATTAGCTGTCTGGAGAAGCCCGGTTCTAGACAGGAGCGGAAATACCAGCAAGAGCTTCTTTTCTCCTATTAACAAGACAAGTCCGCTGAGAACCAATCAGCCCTGCCACTGCAGAGCCTGTGTGAGGATTGTTCTGCACTAATAGACTGGAAGAAAGTAAATAATGACTTTTTAGTATTCTGAAGGCTCTAAATCACAGAAGGCTCTAATAGCATAGTTACACATTTAAAAATAATATTCACGTTTCAGTACCACGAAATGCTGGGAATGATTCACAGAGTAGGTTTCAAAGCCTTCCCATCCCCCACCGCATCACCAAATAGCAAGAAGCTGTTACAGAAAATGCTTTTTGCTTTACAAACATGATAGCTTTTGTTTAGTGCCTCACCAGTTGGCCTTTAAACAATTACTGAAATAGCATTTTTAAACTTAGCCGTAAATTCAGCTCAGTATTTTAAGAAAGGCAATGAATTTGGGAAGGATGCAAATCACACATTGAGTGTGCTTGTATTTCTTCTTTTTCCAGCGGTTCACCACCGAGCTAATTTGTTCTTTGACAAGTATTTCTGAAATGGCACAGGAGTGATCTTCAGGTAGGATACTGTAGTTTAACAGTCTTTTCAGCTGACTACTAAAATAGGACACTGCACAATAAAACTTCTGCTCTGCAATTCCAGAAAGTCTTCATCATGGATGAAGAAACAAAATTCTCAGGAAAGAACTACTTGTTTCAATGAACAACCACTGCAGTGCAGCGGAAAAATGAGAAGAGGATCTGCACCTTAAATCATCTAATTGCTCATAGTACCTACAGCTGTGGGCTACCACTGCTTTCTTAAAAATCCTATCCAACCCAATTCACCTATGCTTACTGTTATTTAAAGCATGTCATTGAGAGAGTCTTCCTCCAAACTGTTAGAACAACATTGAGTGGAAAAAAGTAACGATAAAAATGCAATGCTCTAGAAAAAGACAGCTTTCCTCAGCTTTTCACAGCTAGAGCATGACATGACCATAGGGAGATACAGAACACAGTGATTTAGAGCCACAGCCCATACCCTCCTTCCTGCGTCCTCCTCTCCTCCCACCAGATTCGTACACTACATTACTTTGGCATTAGACTAGTACTCCTTAAAAGCTGGCTTTCAGCCTGGATTCTATTGGCAATTAAACCACTGCATTGTTCAGATTTATAAGCCAAACTAGACATAAATGAAAACAAAACAAATACAAGAAAACCAATAAATCCCATTAGTTGTGTAACTCAAAATATAATTGCACAATGGCTATTAAAATATTCCACACCTCTTCTGCAAGAGATAGCATCTAATATATCACTGCCTGTTTCAGATATGCAGGAAGCCAACAAAGCTGCGAGGGATGTGGGGTGATTACTCAATAACTTCATTAGCTTATTTAGAAACTACAGAGAGATAAATTATACAATGCAGAATATCACGTACCTCAAAATAGGTTCTATTTTTCTCACAATGTTATTAAAAGCTTTAATCACATTTTAAAAAAAAATTAAAGATACTATCTTGGAATAAGCAGCAATTTGATGCCTAGGCCTTTTGCATCACCCAACTGAGTATGTAGGAGAGATAACAAACAGGAGAGGCTTGGCTGTGTCTGCTGACATCCATCACTCTTCTCCTCCCCAAACCAAGGAAATCCCTACCGGAGAAAAACTTTGTTCTTCATTAAGAATGTCTTCATTAAAAACCAGGTGAGACAGGAGCTACTGCAGCATATGTAGCCATTCGTACCCAGGCAGTGTAGTATCATCCTAATCCGCATTAGCACCCTTCTAATTAGTCCAGCTTTCACTCATCTGCAAAGTTCTGTTCCTCAGGTTCCCTCAGAATCTAACTGGGGCTTTCCCCACCCCGCTAACCACCCCAACCACCCCCTACCGAGGGGGCGGGTGCCGGGGTCTCCCCCGTGGGTGGTGCAGGTTTCTCTCCGGTTTTCCAGGCTCAGATCAGAGGTGAGCTGCGCCGCAGCCAGCAAGCGTGCCTCCAGGTGGACAAAATGCTTTCACAAGCTCTCCAAGGCAAAACCCAACCAGGTTCTACATAACAGCCATTTCCTAAATGGTAATTACACAGCAATACTTCATTCTATTTTCTTTCTTTTCTAAAAGGAATATTAAAAAATGGATATGGGATCCAACGAGCCAGCATGCCCCAACAGAGCAGCCTCAGAGAATTAACAAATGATACCGTAACAGTATCAAGAATTATCATAGCACTGAATTATCGCATTCAAAATATTATGAACAGCACTAGTTGTTACCTTCCAAGCAACAGCTTAAACGTATTTGGGTGTGGAGACGCAATGAGAGTTCAGTGTTGCTGGGGGGGAAGAGGAGCCCCCAGCAGCAGCGCGATGTGTCCTCCTGCGTGGGGCAGCCCCAGCTGCTCCCTTCGCGCCTCCATCACAGCGTGCAAGCGACGAGGCAGGAGGAGCGCAGCGACAGCGGGGCGTGCAGTGCCCGCCAGCCTCAGCAAGCGGGGCCGGCGCCTTGGAGCTTGCTGTTCCTTTGGCAATCAGCTGTCACCCCCACAGAAAACTGAGCCATGATGTCATTGCTCATGTGATGTTCACCAAAATGCTGCACGACGGAGTGCTGCTAACACCTATCAAGTGCAAGGGGACAAATTGCCGTTCTTAATTACGCTGGGTGTTAGAGCTGGATCACACCCTAAATCTCTGGATTAGGAGACACATACTAGAAGATACTAGAACATACTTCCTATGTTTTCAAGACAGATATGTATCTCCAGGATAAATAAAAGCATCTGAATGATTTCAGAATTATAATATCATTTTATTTATACTATTTTGTTTGTAATAATAATTTTGAAGTATTTGTAAGCTCTAGTTTTAAGACACAGAATACAAAATTCAGTGACCAAGAAGGTCCACAACATATTTTTAAGTACTACAGTAAATGTACGTGAGATTGAAAACCATACTGTTGATCTTTCACAAACAGCTTATTATCCAGCAAGTTAGGATAGAGATTCAATAATGGAGTACATGAATGTGTAAGGAGGATTAGAGATGGCTCTGAGGAATGCTCCAAAGGCTAGGAGCGTAAAATGGTAAAAAGACATCCAATACAGGAGTATGGAACAGTATGGGAAAAGAGGCAAAGCTAAAAGGTGAAAACCTAATTGGGGAAAATATGCAAAGGGTAAACAGGGCAGATTAAATGAGCTAAGAGGTAAAGACAACTTATATCGGGACTTTGGAAGATGCTTTGGCTGCTAACAACTGGATGCAGTAAAATTCAGTGACGGTGCAGAATCACTGAAATAGAAAAACTAATAATGTTTGGAGTTGTGGGAATGGAAGATTTCTCATCAGATCTCTACAAAACAATTACCAAGCAAGGTGAAGGACAGGAGAAGAATAAAGAAAAGACAGAATTTAACTGTATTATAGAGTGAAAACCGTAAGGCTTAGGTAAAAGCGGATAGGAAAAAAAAAAAAAAAGCAGGTAATATGTGAAGTTTGGAAAGGAAAAGTGCAGCAATCGGTGGAAATCAAGAAACAGGTAATTGAAAAATTCAGAGAAAACACGACAAGAAGCCCAATTTTGAAAACAGAACTGTGTGGCCACATATTTACTTTCTTTTCATTTTTTTTTTTTCTTTTGTCTTGGTTTTAAGGTAGCCTGTCAGAATGGTCTCCAAGTGTTAGAGAACAAGCATCACTTGCATGAAAAGACTGATTCATTTTTGGAGTATTTCTCAGAAAAAAATTCCTATTATCTAAACAATTACCTTCTTGCATTAAAATATATCATCAATACCTAATTGATGATCTATTACATCTCCTCTGTCTTTCTATTTGTTCCAGGCAGCAACTACCATTTTTGCACAAATACAATATCATGTCTCCCTCCTCCATTTCATTTGTAAGAGTGGGAATTTTTGTACTGTACTCTGCAAATACACACACTATTGTACAAAACTGATACTTTAGCCTTTTCAGCATTCTCTTTAGGATACACAAGTCTAGTGTCTCTGCAGATACATTATGAAATGATTGATTCTGAAAGAGTATTCCTTTGTACTTTTGAACATTTTAACGATACAAAAATAAATTGAGTTTGGAACTTTCCATCTCTTTTCTCTCTTTTCCCTCTGAGGGGAACATGCAATATTCTTTTTTTTTCTCTCTCTCTCTCTCTCAAAAAAAAAAAGAGGCAAAAAAAAGCAATCACACTTCAACCATTAGTGTTCTCACTGAAATTGCAAAGCATCACACTAAATGTACCAGCATCCCTTTGACAGACACATAAGAGTACCTACTCACTAGTGTAATGGAAGAAGTTAGTGATTATATATACTGAAGTGATTGAGCCAACAACAACTCTAATGGAGGAAAAAAACCTTGATTAATAACAAGTACTGCTAAAAGAACAGATTGTTTTATGAGGAATGAATCACAAAGAAAGTAGCAATACAGAATGTCCTTGTCCATTGGCTGAGAATTGGTAAGGGAAAGAATAAGAAATGCCTGAAGATCAGTAACAGTTTTGCTAGAAAAATTTTAAAATAAATTTCTCCCCTTATTTCTTCCAATTCACAATGTGCAGATGTATCGGAGTAGGTATTACATGGTTATATGTTTCTGAAAATCTCTTCCATATTAACTATGCTGCTGTTTTCATGGTTTTTACTTAATGCACGTGACACTAAGGAGGATGCAGCGTGATTTACCACAAAGCACTGCTTTTGTACGTTAAGTTAGCATACCATTTCTATAAATTAAATACTGCGTGTTTACATGCTCCTAAACACAGAAACATACACACACACAATCACCTTTGAATAATGTTGATCCAGCTAATAGACAGGGCAGGAAAACCTTTCCATCATTAAAGAGGGCAAAGCTTCAAGACAGGGATACAATGCATGTTTTAGTCTAATGCCAGACATTTGCATGCAAGCAGTGTCGTGAAGAAAACCAATCAGTGTCTAAATGAATCATTTACAGTGATTCCATAAATACCTTTCTGCTCTTATTTAGACAAACATTTTGATTTTTCTAAAAGAGAAAATGTATTGGTTTAAAGGACAATCGTAAAACACCGACATAACTCTGCAGCGTTGGTAATCCCATGATACTTTTAGAAGGATAAAGTAAAAGGTGAAGTTGGAGAACTGCCCAAAACAGGAAATGCCATACAACTGGTGAAACTCCATACAGCCATCAGCAAAAGACTGTTAGGGATCCTACTGTAAATCATCCTGCTTGTTATTTATGGGAAATACTAGCAATCTTGAGAAGGATTTTTCAGTCAAAAAAAAAAAAAAAAAGCAGCCCTTAGATTTTCTTTTCCTTCTGCTTCTTACCTCAAAAATAATTCTGAGGTAAGATCTGAATCAGAAACAATCATTTTGGAGAAAATACTGTTTTACAAAGTACATAGATCAGCTTTTTAAAATACACTTTAGAAGTCACCATATCTGATTCCAAAATAATTTTGCTATTTTACAATAAAATGGTTGATCATGACTGACAGACACTCTATAGCCAGATTTTTCAACTACCCACATGAGACTGAAACACCACAAAAACATAAGCCACCACTCTTCTGTGGAAGCGAGGGATAAATATGCCTCCTCTCCCACCTAACTCCAAGGAGAGCCAGGAACTGCAGCCACCACCACAGTGGGACCCACGGTTTCCGCTGGTTCAGTCCTTTGACAGAGTGTCTGAAGAGCAGCTCTAGAGATACAACAGGGAGCCCATGAGTTGCCAACAGTTTCAAACTGACAGCGCTAAACATCAGAACGCAAATCTCATGTACATTCTTCTGCCAATTCCCCTGCACTTACCCACTGCAGCACCACCATGAACCAAAGCAAATACTGCGGAGGTTTAGTTCTTGGTCCATCTCCCATTTGCGTTTGAACACTACGTTGTGTATTCAGCGCACTGCATCCCTCACTTCAAAATTTATTCGCAGAAGGTTCCCAGCTACTTTCTCCAAAGAGTTACGGAGCAGATGAGCTGTACATACATGCACGCACTTAGCAGAAACTGGGATAGCCACCAGTAAGTCTGGCATCACCAGCAGCAGACTATAATGAAAAATCACCTGTGCTGCTCCAGTGTGCAGTTCTGGTTATGGACTTAACCAGCCCATTCCATTGCTTATATTTTTTTATCAATTTTTTACTTGTTAGAGTGCTTAAATCAAATCATCATAGCCAGAATGACTTATTTTTGCATATTTGTTTGTAATCTTCTCAGGGGAATGAACAGACCTGCTTTCTTAAGAACTACAATCCTAGCCTCTTTAACAATAACACTAACCAGATATTGGCTTTTTCCCTGAAAACATCAAGATTTGTTGCTCTACAACAAATTGTTTCAGACAGAATGTCAGAGCATTGCAGCTTAAGAAACCTGTTTGGTGAAAACAAGAAAAAAAATCTGAATGCAGATAAATAAATAATTAGTCCCACTCTCCTAGCTGTTACTGTTATAAAACTACCATTTGCAAACCAATACCTACACACTTCTTGTAGGGACAATGCTCAGTTATATCTTAAGAATACAGGAAACAGCTGAAATTAATGATGGAATATTAAAGAATTTGGTAAACAGACTGCAAATGGTACATTTCTGACGTGGTAGGCTTTGCAGAGTGCCTGAATATTCTGGCTCTGAATCAGCAGAACACTTAAGTGTCTTAATAGGATAATTATACCCATAAGTATAAAAGTCATTCCATTGATTTTTAGTGGCATGACTCAAATCTAAGTGCATGCATACTTTAAGTATTTTTCTGCATAGTGACCTTTAGCGTCCATCTAAATAGGAGCGTATGTTTAATTCTACACTTGTAGTTAGTCCTGACCTCAAACTGAAGCTTTATATTCCACAGTTATCTCTATTTTATTCTGAAAACAAGGCAATAGGCTTCCTTTCACTGCTGTTTAAAACTGAGCTTCTTGCTGCTGCAATAAAACAGACCAGTAGGCTCAACAGAATAGAAATAGGAATTGGGCAAAATCCATATTGATGACACTGTATTATTAATAAATTACCTACTGTGAACTTTCCATGAATTATTAAAGCAAATAAATCCCATTTTAAAGTGTTATAGATACTAGATAATTTATAAATATGGGATCATTGAATTATAATTCAATCTTTTCCCCTGATCTCTGTCTGTATTTCCATTTCCAAATGGCTTTTAAAATGTCCATGCAGTATTACTGGGTTTATATATGAATTTGAATGCTCCTACTTCAATGCAGTGTTGTCAAGCTTCCTATATGCCTGATGCACTGCAGGTACCATAAAAGAATATTTGCTTATCCAGAATGTGCTCTTTGCTATGCAGTGGTTCTTTGCACCACAGTTTCCAACAGGGTGTGTACACATGCCCTTCTACACCAACACTGAGAGCTACACCAACGCTGTCCCTCACTCCTGGATAGTGAATGTGTAGCTGTATTTTAAAGAGACTGAGAAGGGAGAAGGCAGGTGAAACGTGAAGGTGTACGTCAAGTACTCAAATGACTTTTGCTAGCAAGTAACCTTTCTTTCTTCTAGAAGTTGACTTCTGCTTTCTAACAGTTGACGGCTCCCAGCAGTTCTGCCATCAGATTTCTGGAAGAGAATCTCAGAGTGCTCCGAGGAAGCAATGACTGCAGACATGCCCTGCCTCAGGCTAATGTGGGGATGGCATAGCACCGAGCAAAGGTACGGCTAAGCGTCCAGCATGCTGATGCCTGAACTCTGGTAAAAGGCACTGAGACAGGTTTGAAATTCTCTGTTCCTGCTTATATGCAGAGACCCACTGGACAAATGTTGTGCAGAAAGTGCTAATTTTATACATGCCACCGATGGAAACTAAGAGGTGGGTGACTGTAGTGGGTCTGTACCTATACAGTTGAAAGAAAGTGTCTTCCTGACACTGGGGATGCGAGATAACAAATTTCTCCAAGGGGGCTTCTGAAGAAGTCAGGGAGAGTAATCTCCTGACAAATAGAGATTTCCCCAAGTTGCTGGCCCTAAGCTTCTTGACACTATAAGGAATAAGCCACCCTGCTAAAACAGTTTTGATATAACCAGTATTGCTATCTTGATAAGCTTTTTATGTTGAAAATAAAATGTAAAATCTCCTTAAATGAAGGCATAGAAAATACAGGGACAAGCTCTCTAGGCTTGTAAACCTACAGAGAGCTTAATGGAAAATACCGTGCATTGGAATGATCTATTTTTATTCCAGCAAATGCAATTTCTCTCTCTTCTGCCTGCTGTGTTTCAGATACAAAACAAAATAAATCTGTAGTAATTAAATTAAGAGCTTACACATACTGTTTTGGTTTGTTTTCATACAGTTTTTTTCCATACTTGACACCTTTTTATATTTCTATGTTTCAGCTGAATTTAACACATATACAAAGGATGGTACCACCAAGACAGCGTTATGTTACCACTGTTCATACTTTCCCACCTACATAAGTTCTGACCTGCAGCACCTATTCGTCTCTTTCAAGTACTGAGCTACTTGGGTTAACAAAAAAAAAAAAAAAAATTGACATGACTGCAATTGTAGCTTTAAGATTTGGAAGAATGCCTACCAGGGATTAGGACGAGATCAGTCTACTTACACAGAGTTTTATCTAAATCTCTGGAGGCAGAACTTTAGCGTACTAAGCTATCTGAAAGCTACGTAACAATTAGTATCCAAGAAAATCTCCAAATAATTTTTCTGGGAATAGAGGGGAGAAGAGTTGCAGTAGAGGTTGCTGCAACCAAAGAGAGATGCTCAGAATATTAATTCTGATGTTGCTATTTTTTTCTTAGCTCTTAACAAAATCAAATTATCACTAAAAGGCACTGTTACATGTAGTCTTAAGTGAAGTTAAACTTGGCCAGCAGTCTTTTAGCGATCACATGCTATTGAGGAACAGAGTGACTGCTGCGCTCCTCTGTCTCATTGCCCCAACCCTAGAACGCAGCCAGGCTCAGACAAGTGCGCAAACACGCTTGGCGGTTCGAACAAAGGATTTTGCAACTGCTATCTTGCTGCAAGCCTGTGGTAGGATTTCACCAGAATAAGAGGCACCTTTGAGCCCTTGTGCCTAAAATGATTTGAGTTCCTCTAGTGACTTGGTATTTCTAGCCTTGCTGTTCACTGCCAGCCTAGGAAGGACAATTCAGTGCCGATTTCCTTCTAAGCGAGGCAGCAAAGCATTCAACCCCAGCAGTGTTCAAACAGTCTGGGGAACTTCTCTTTGGTGTCCCAGGCCTCCCTTGGGCTGGAGAGCATTAGCAGTCAAAAGATAAGAAGAACAGGATATGATCACTTTTGTGGAAGTATAAGTGAAATGTGTCAGGCAGAAGATAAACATTTAATCATTTATTGCCTTTTTGATGCTAGCAAAAAACATCATGGAATGTACTCACACAATCCTTCTAATGCTAGTAAAAGCACATGCTACTATATTTATAGATATAGTATATAGTGATCAGCTTTATTTACTCCAAAGTATGTTTTATCTGTAGAATTATGGCCTACAGGCACAAACACAAAAAATATATTAATACTGTAAGTATCTTTGGTCAGCATTGGTCTTTTGAATTATTCATTTTATCTTTCCTGTTACTGATTCACTGGTTTATAGAAGATGTTGGAAGAAGTAAGAAACATCTCTACCAGATATGTGCTTTTGCTAAACTAAACTCAGATAGATGATTAAGCTAAGTTAATACATCAGTGATTTGTAAAATGAGTCTTTAAAGATTGTAAAATAATTTGAATTGCATAAGAATACATTTATCTTAAAGGACAGAACTCTGGCATGTTGCAAGAAACTGTCTCCATGGTGAATTACTGAGAAATTACATTGCTGGAATTCTATAGCAACTTCTTTTTTTTTTTTTTTTTTTTTTTAACTCTATGTACATAATTAAAGGAGTAATGACATTTCACTGCTTGATAGTTCAAGTTATCTCTCAGAAATGCTTTAATTCTATCTTTAAAACCAGTTTTGATACTATAAGTAGAAACAAGGAGAGTATATGAGATCACGACACAAATGGTAGGGTATATGTGCATGTGATTGATAGTACTGGACAATGTGAAAAATGTCACTTTTGCATCACAGATTTCCATTGATATCAAAAGGAGTTTTTGTTGCAAAAAAGAATAAGGAACAAAGCGTACTATTGTCTACTTTGCTACCTCTGCAACTTACGCTGACTCTGTAAACGTATCTTGGAAACACTACGAAATACATTGCTAACACATTTTTAGCCTGTGAAAGTTGGAATGAGGTTCCAGTGAGACAAGTTAACGAGATGCAAGTGTAATAATTTGCCAGGTACTTTCTGACAATGGATAATTCTGTAGTTCCTACCCTACATTAAGCCATCTTGGCCAGTAGTAAATATAGAATAAAAGTTTTACATTAATATACAGAACACCGTAAAATTTAGACAAACACTCTATGGAATTACAGGGGAGAGAGGAGGAAGGCAAAAAAGAAAGAAAAAGAGAAAGCCTGTCAAACACAGCTAAGGCTTTGTTATTTGAAGTTTGAATAGCTGGCTGTTCCTCCTTATCCTTAAATTCACAGTTGTTGGGTCTAGCCTTTCAACAGTGTAAAACAGACTGAACGTTGAACACAATCATTCTAACTAAGAAAGTTTCTACACCTAGGTGAGGTGAATACTGCTATTAGAAAGCTGATTTTATTCTCAGGAGATTCAATGAACCTATATTTCATCTCCAGTTAGTGTCTTTGTTTCCTTTTGATTCTTCAGATTCTTTCAAAATTTAGATCAAGTTAATAAAAAGCTCAAGACGGACCACAGTCCTGATTAAAGAACCAAAGCTGAGCCTCAAAAAGTAGACTCCAGAGCCGGGAAGCTGCAACATGTGAGCATTTTTTGAAACAAAACTTTATGGATGTCCAAGATGATCCACAAAAAATGGAGACCAGCAAAGGAATGGCTAGTTTCCACTGTCATAGCATAGCCGTTACCCATTTTTATCTCAGTTTAAAAGTTTCTGGGACCAAATGCTCACAGAGATCTAGCTTCAGGAGCTTACCGTAATGCGTTATTAATGTTTATAAATTGCTTTCACAACCTTTAACAAAAGTGAAAAGGACAGTATTGTTGCAAAGTATTTTTCATTGATTGCCTGGAGATTCCCAGCAGTCAGTCTCCTATTTCACTATGGCAATATTAATAGAGAATCTCTGATATGAGAACCAGTAGAAATGAATGTTTAACATCCTCGGAGCAAACCATCCACTGTATGGAGGAGAAGCCCCAAGCATTTTCAATGGTACTATATCTAAAATAGAAACTGCAAAGCATGCTTTATCTTTTATAGCTTGTAAATCCAAATGCCTCTTGAAAATATGAATACCTTAAAGATGCATTATACAAATTATCCAGGAAACCACATTTCATCTTTAAGGCCTGCAATACTATCAAGACTTGGCAATGGCTAGAAGCCATTGCATCTGCTTAAGGACTTCACTGCGGAACCCTTCCCTGATTGTACAAGCTAACAGGAATTTATAAAATAGCAACATAAGACATGGTTTATGAGAATGATGTCTAATCACATACCTACTATACTTAATAACGCAGATAAATCAAATTCTTTCATCCATAGCATAAGGTTTGTTACTGTTCAACAAGAACAATAAGCAAAACGGATGTTTTTCTGTGTTTACAGTTGAAACTGCAAATGTAAAAAACCATAAAGCATAATGACTGCCAACCACACGTACAATAATGGTTTTTTTGTTTTAAACACAAAAGCTATAACCTGAAAGTAAATGTTCCTTCTGTTGCAAGACTGGGCCCCTGGTTTTTATATCAAACATCAACATCTTGCAAAGAAATCGGATATACATACCACAAAGAAGAGGGAGATGTTCAGAGCACACAAGGAGGAAGTCGATCTGATTTCCTGAGCAGAACCCTGAGACAATTCCCTGCGTTCACAAGTTTTCTTTGTGGATCCACCCGTGTTTAAAAGGTACAGGTTCTGACTGAAACACCTCTTCAAACTTGGCACGTTAATTAGGTCTCTTTCTGTTGTAGAATCTTTTAGAGAACCTTACAAAGTGGCCTTCCCTTAGTTAGGGCATTTTAACAATACTTTTTTTTCCTGCTAAGCCATGTATTTTCACTAGAATGTTAGGAACATAATTTTCTTTCAAAACTCTACCTTCCTGTTAATGTCAGTCATTGCGCTAAAAAACCCCTGATGTCAGTCAACAGGTTAAAAATTATTGGGGGATACAGACACCCAGACACCCCACTCGTACATATACGTTATTGTAATCATTAAGCCATGTTTTCATTAGAAACCACAACAAAACTGACCATTTTCAGTATCAATGGGCTCCCAAGTAAAGTGCATACATAGTTAGCACACTACTCATTTTAGGCACCAATTCAGTGATAAAGTAATTATGCTTATAAGAAGCTAAAAATTTCTAGGATTACCTGTTTTAAGTTGTTAACACACCTCACTAACAAGGTTTTGAAGAAGCAGGAAGGTTTTGAAGGTGGAAAAGTTAATTTTTTGAACAAGAAAATTCGGAGAATCTTTAAGGCATTAAATCTGAGATACCTATCTATTGAAAGAATAGCTTTGAAATGCAATTATAAGGCACTGAAAGGAAGTTGAAGAGCTACAGACAAACCAAGGGCGCTTTTTTCAAATCCTATTAAGAGTAGTTAATTTAAAGTTTAATTTTTTTTTTTTTTTTCAGATGGACCCTGTTGGTAACTAATTCTACTTAAGCACCTCATCTTGTTTCCATAAGCAATGCTAGGAAGCAATTTTTATTAAATTATACAAATGGAGTTTTGCTTCCATCATCTTTTCCAGCCTCAGAAACCAATACAACGAGATCTGTATTGTAGCTGCTCAACAACTGGATTATTCAGTCAAATTCTGCAAGATCAAATGTCAGTCAAAATGGTTTCCTGCAAATGTCCCCAGATTTAGCAGAAATAATGCCCTAGACAGGCGATATAGAAGACAACTATGCTATAAGACACAGTTACAGTAAGAAGGGATTCAGAAACCATGAAGTTGTTTGGCAAGCCTCAAGGGTTTACATAGCATATCCAACAATCTACATATGTAAAAGTAGTTTCTGATAGCAGTTGTAGAAAATGTTTTAGGAATGCTTGTAGCAGTCAGTTATGTATATTATCAACTCTGGATCTGGAGGTACAACTCTCCCTCAGCAACACATGTGCTTTAGCAACACACCTACTAAACCCAGTTTTTACTTACCACTGACAACTACCAGCAGGTATTTTCTGCATGGCCTACAGCTATCCATGGTCTGATGATGCCGCATTCAACTTTTTTCCCCAGCTACTTAATGCTACCCTTTATACAGCTAGAAAAGCAAAATTTATAAACAGTATTCTTGAGAGAGACTCTAGATAACATGCATGCTTAACAGTCCCAAACAAAATACATGATCTTGTATGTTGAAAAAGTGAGAAGCCCACAAGCTTTCTAGCCTGCTGGTTTTCATATGAGGGGGTTGAGGTGAAAGGATATTCAGGAGCCACTGAGCCTGGTCTGCACCAGCTAACATTAGTTTGAACCTGACCCTCAGCAGAAATCTGACAATGCAGAAAAAAAAAAAAAAAAAAAAATGAGTGAACAGAAAAAAATAAGAACCGAGATCCCAATATTCTCTCCTGGTGAATGTCACAGTGACTACAGAGGTGGCCACTGCAGGCTACACTTCTTCAGACTCAAAAAAGGCTCATATTTTTCAAACCATGTCGTCTCCCTTACATCCTTATCCCATCAAGGCTAAATCACTGTACTACTCTTCTCTGTCACCTCTAGTTACGTCTGCCTTGTTGTATATTATTGCAATCTTAAGTGACATAGCAAAAGTCAATTCCAGGTATTTTAGAAAGATCTATTATCAGCAACAAAGGGTAGCATAGCTCTAAGTGCTGAAATGGGTAAGTCTTTTAATACAGTACCCAATATTGCATGATGCATATTTGGAGAACATAAATCTAGACCGACCCAAAACTGAATTTTAAATAACTTCAGAAATGTTAATTATATTCATAAGTTCAGCATCAAGATGTCAAACAATCTTCCAAAGGACTCCATAGTACAGAGAGGTGCATTTAGCAATTCCAGAGCTCCTGTTCCTATCAGTCATTTGTATCCTGTGGCTACATCAACAGTAAATCTCTTCAACACAAACAACCAAACCCTCAGTGTCTGCAAGAACATAATGGTGGTTACAGATCCCTTAGAATTAAGATGCCTAACATGAACACATTTAGTGCTCAACAAATAATTTTTTAATGTCATTGATCCTGGATTTTTTTTTATTTAAGCTACTTTCTTTTCCTTTGACAGATGTGCTATGCTGCATTTCATTACTTTCTCTCCTTACCTCGTTCTTCTTTTGTTTTAGATAAGTGATGAGGCTTTCGGAGAAGATTAAGTACTGGCAGGCAAAGCAATGGTCCAAACACAGTTTTAATTGGAATCTCAAATCCTGTGGAAAAAAAAAAAGAAATTAAACCATTAATAATTTAATTTTACTAGCATACAGAGTGAGTTCATGTATCCTGTTTTAGGCAGCTTTTACCATATTTCTTCATATTTTATTTCAACAGGTATACAATCTATTAGTCAAATCATGTTAAAAATAAAATTATTACCACAAGATTTCAGTGAGGTATGCATAGCTGCTAAGTGCTGATGCGAGTAGTTCTCATCTAGAGAAGCAGTCCACCGATTACTAGTAATAAGTCAGAATTTACTTGATTAAACCAAAAGTCCAAAAAATGCTTTGTTCTGTAAAATCTAAGAATCTTCCTGTTGCTGTATACATTCATAATATTGTTTTCTTATGCTGCTACAATACACTTTTTGCCCCATGAATGCTTGACAGAGTACAACCATTATGTAGCAGTATGACTCAAATGCAACTGAGA
Organism: Pelecanus crispus; assembly: GCF_030463565.1. NCBI lineage: Eukaryota > Metazoa > Chordata > Aves > Pelecaniformes > Pelecanidae > Pelecanus > Pelecanus crispus. The sequence continues at coordinate 6,039,900 of NC_134655.1, read as the reverse complement.
CATAATGATAAACAATTCAAGCTTCAAGACAAGAGATAGTGAAAGAAATTTCATTTCTCTTGAGAGTGGCAAAGGCTCTAAACATAAACATCTCCATAAAAGAAAACCATAAAAGCAATTTTTTAGAGAGTCAGAGGTTATATGTTGTAACACTGGGCAAGCAACAACCAAATAACCAACAAAATAAACCAACTCAGCTTACAAGTTATCTTGCTTATTTCTGAAAATAAGGCACTCTTGCATTAGTAATTTTTATTCAGATGTACAATACAAAAAACCCCAGATACATCACGGAACACCTCTAAAATCTTTCTGAGAATTTCACTTTGTATTTTAAAAGACCATAGGTCCAGATTCTTATAGATAGTAAGTGGCATCAGTACAATTATTTCAATGGACCAACAGTAACTTCCACAAGTGACTAACGTGACCAATAGAGCTGAAATTTTCTAGGTTCTCAAAGCTATATTGGGGAGGAGGGCTGTGTTTCATTTTCTGACTTCACTGTTATTGTACAGCAAGTATATGTAAATTTAATTTGGGCTTACAATCAAATTTATGTACCATGACCTCAGTCACACTAGGCCACTGGAATTCAATAGACATTTTGTTGTAAGCAACTAGTTATCAATAAGTATGTTCAATTACATATATTGCTGTTATTTAATGCAGCAAATATATCTAAAGCCCATGTAGAAGGTGGCATTTGGAACTGCTGTAAAACCATATATTTACAAAAGCTCCTTTCATAATGATAGTTTGGATGGGTAGTGAATTTATTTTTTATTGTTTGTTAATTGAGGGCTGCAGGATGCTATGGGGGTTTTAAAGACTAAACTGATGTCTATGACTAGAATGAGAGGCAGTATTTTTTATTAAACTTTCTTTTCCGGAGAACAAATTTGCTGAAATATTTCTCTGAATGTTCCATCATTTCTTCTTCTTCTTCTTTCATGTATTTCTTAGCACAAAGAGGGAATTTCTGGTCAAAATGAGGATAAGATCGAAATGGAAAGCCTAAGTTCAAGTCTCTAGCCTGGCCAGTGTTGGAGAAACCTTAGAATCTTTCCCTAAGTAACATTTTTGTTTCCGAATTCTACTCATGACCTAACCCGTGTAACTGCAAGCACTAGCAAAGCTTTGGTCCACAGTCAGTTACCTGGCCTATAGCTTCCCTTCAAGAACTGATGAGCTAAAGGCACACCGATGTGTATGTGACAGTGCTTGCAAAGCTGCTTGGGATAGAAAGCAGAGGCAGTTCCTTTGTTGGCAGAGTCTCTATGCCACGCAAAACCTTCCAGGACAAGATGAGATCTCTCTGCACCATACCCATCTGCTCCATTATGCCCCCCCAGAACTCCGAAGCCAGGAGATCACGGCGCAGACGCACGAAAGAGGCTGAGCAAGAGCCCCTGCAGACCGAGCACAGCTGATGAGGCGTGGTTAGCAACCTTCGCGTTCAAGCAAATCTGGGCAGAGTCACTCACACAGGCGCCTGCACCGTGCTCCCCAGTACTTGCAGTTGTTCCTGTGTTATCAAGACCTTTTCCACTGCCCAGGTATGTCCGCCTTCCCTCAGCCTGCTAGGCAGCAGAGAAGAGACAGCTGTCATTGCTTTATTAGCTGCAAAGGCAGATGACACACGTATTAGATGAAGGCTGGCATGAGCATTAGGAATGAATTTTAACTTCTATAGAGCTGGAACCAAAGCAGAGGCAGCCTACACTGTCAGCTTCGAAGCGAAAGTCCTACCATACAGATAATGATATACTTGTGGATTTCCAGTGTACCACAGACAGGAAGGAACTGATGCTCGACAATGGCAATTCAGCCTTAAACATTTTTAGAGGTTTATAAGACTGTTTTTTCCTCTTGAAATTCAGAAGTGAGCTTGAGGGGAAAACAGGCTCACTCTTCCTGAAAACAATTCTTGGTCCAAATATCGCTCCTTCACTCACTCCTCCATCAATAAACAATTTTAAATACAACAACTGGGCTTCTCTGTGTACATTTCAAAAACGTCTTGCAAACTGCAAGCTCTCCAAGCAGCACCGCTCCTTTAAGCACAAAGAGACATTTAAGTCAGTCAGTCATTCAATACACAGCCATTCAAAGACTTTACTAAAGTTTCACAGGAGGCAATTTTAGAGCCTGGCGTTCTAAATGAGACCCAGATACTAGGTCCCTGCCTAATTTTTAAAATATATCTATTTGCCTATGGAGCTATAAAAATAACAACTACAAAAATAACAACCACCACAATAGCCTTCATTATAGTTTTGTAGCAAAGCCTGCCAGAAACAAAAAAGAACAATATCTCATCCAGAGCAGTAAAAGCCAGACAGAGTAGTTGTTACCCAACTCTGGAAATATGTGAACCCTTGGGGCATTCAGATTTCATGCTGTATGTGAGACACAAGAACACTCTGGTTGGGATCCATGAGAACAATAATTGAAAAAATCAAAATTGTTGAATAGCTTGACTATAAATATACTAACTGGTTTAGTGATGGACCTGGTAATGTCAGGTTAATGGTTGGACTGGATGATCTTAAAGGTCTTTTCCAACCTAAACGATTCTATGATTCTAATTGATGCTTCAGGTGTAGAAAATTCAATAAAGTGGTGAAGTATACAGCAAGACAAATCTCACAATGGTCTTCAGATTAATTCACATTCACAGAAATGTCATAAAGGTAACTTTAAGAGAGGGGAACAAACTCCATCTGACTAACGGACTCAATATTTATTTAGAGAATACCGGTACTACTTGATTTAGTGCCAGCATGTTCTTTTACTGCTCTAGCTGTTGTTTTACAACCACCAAAATCTTCAGCATTTGAGAGAGGGCCACACCTCACCAAGCTGCAATTCACTGTGGTATTACAGTTCTTTTAAGTTTACCCTGCCATGATGAATATGTGCTTGGAATGGAACGAGAAGAAATGACAGCATCTCCCCCACAGCGTGTGTTTGTGCAAGAATATACTTGAAAGAAAGATCATGTGAGAGCTTGACATGTCCTTGGGGTATGATTAAAAGCTCGTGAAGTAAAATAATTCAAAAAGGACAGCTCTGACTTTAACCACCACTGGGGACAAGAGATCTTTCACTTAAGACATGCCAGTCATTCACAGGTATAGCTGAAATCATACAGAAGACATATTTTAAAACCTGGTGATTTAGATACAAACCCCAAACCAGAGAGACCCTGTGGGTAACATAAAAATGCCACGAAGTTTAACTAGAGTTTCATTTTTCATATTAATAGTAAGCTAAAGCCTAAAAACGTACCCACTTCATATTGGTAACATTGAATGATAAAGAAAAGTACAATGGGGGGGGAGGGCGGAATCCAGGAGGAGAGAGATAAAACCCCATGTAGAATATGATTTTTTAGGAAAGAAGACATCTTCCCCCCCCCCCCCCCAGGCTTTTTTCTATCTAATGCCACATCTGAGCCATACTAACTCAGTTCTGTAGCAAAGGTCTGAGTTTATTCAAAGCCAATGAAACTTGTAACCTAGACTATTTTATGTAATGCTGCCTTTTAAGTAGCTGTATTTCATTAAATATATTCTTTCCTAAGCTTCAGAGTCTGTTCCACTTTTGTGAATTCCCTTTGTTTCCTTTCTGACGGTGCTACAATTAGCCATCTATAGAGATACAAAGCCAGCTGTAACTCACAGTATTTTTTTATATATATATATATAAAAACACAATTTACATGAGCTCTCATCTCATCCAAAGTTATCTTCAACAATTTCTTTAAAACAAAGTAATGAGATTGATCCAAGCATGAGACCATAGTATCTGGCATGCAAAACATCTTGTTAAGTGAACAGCAGAACTGATGAAGTCTGCTTCAGGGTCTAATTTTTTCTTCTGCACGGATGCTTTGGCATCCAAGAAGTTCAGGACTGAAGTTAAAATTTTCCAAGTGCAAACACTGATCATGTTTCTCTCCTGCATGCAAGAGAGGGTGTCTAATAAAGAGCATGCTCACGCTACAGCCTCAACGGGAGCGTACCTAAGAGCTGCTGCCAGGGGCTCAGCCGCTGAACCCTCAACTGCTGAGAACTACTTCGAGGACTGTCAGTTTGCAGGAACTTGCTGTCTTTGAGACCTCTATCTCTCTGTGAAATGCGTTTCAAAATCGTTTCAAAAGTTACCAGGGGAAAACCAGATAGATATAAGGCATAAACCTTGTTTCCTTAGCAAAAGAAACCCAGAATATATTGTATCTTAGACATTTTCTGACTGGAATGAATAAACTAAATGACCAATCAGAAAGCTGCATTAAACTGCATACTATGTTAGAGCATGCTTCGTTGTGAGAGTGAAGTCCTAATCCAGTTCAAGTTGAAAGACGTTTAGATGTTGACTTTAGCACAGTTAGAGTTTTGCCCTGGTTCTACATGCCCAAATATTCAGAGGATAGAACTGCACCAGCTTTTAGACACAGAGTATCAGTGGGACCCGCAATTCTAAATCATTCAAAGTCTTTTGAAAAAATTCCACCTGTTAGAGACTCATCCCCGTTCCCAGTGAAATTGCTGAGAGCAAGAAGGAGACTTTGCTTCCCTTTTGGGGGAGAGGTGTGATGTCCAGATTAAGTGCTCACTGTTAATGCAAATGCAGCTTAGGTTATCCGTATGGAGATGCTATGAATGGATCACTCCTGCTACTCCTCAACAGTAATTATGTGTTAAGGGTTAAATTTGAATCAAAGGTCCCAGATGCTTTAACTTAATATTAAAAAAAGTAATCTCCTTGTATAACAAATTCTACAATAGAATACTTGATATTTATTCTCAGAGTGATATTTTACTGTTTCTATAAGCCAGCTTCTACCTTCCAGTTTGCAGCTGCTAGAGTTTTTTCCTTAATTGTTTGAACGAATACAAAAGAAAACAAAAGATTTGTCACATGCTTCCTTTTGTATGTTTGTATCTTTTGAAATTAGTTATAACAGTGCTTTTGTATTAATAACAAGCCCATTAGTAACAGACTGAAGTGCTTAGGTGATAGTCTTTTTGTCTTTATCAAGCATGGATGTCAGCTCACACTGTACATAGTTCAAATTGCATTCTCTAGCATGGAGAGTGTCCTAATTTTGACAAGCCTAAATACGCATGGCTTCCTGACAGAAATGAAAACTCCACATACTGGCTTTCTCCAGCTGAGGAAAGGTGTTTACAGACAACAAATTCAACACTAATAAAGCAGTTAAAGCTCTGAAGGCATTTTTCTAACCCACAAATTCTTCATTTGCTACACTCTTTTCTCTTGCACCCTCTCTCTTGAAAGACCTTCCTTAATTTGTTCCAAAATCTTCTACACCCTATTTTAGCCCATCATAGGTCTTCAGGCTCAGTTTAAGGTACACTGTCGTCGTTCTTAAGGATCTTTCTCAGTACCACACTATTAAGGTTTTCGATTGATTTTTCCAGCCTAGATCAAGACTAGCATCCATAGCCCTCGGAGCAGTCTCCAAATTCAGCATGCTTATTCCTAAACAAACATAGGTTTTGGTTTTTGAACACCAATCCCTCTTCTGCTAACATACTAAAGGCTGGCTGAAAGCTTGCTTTATGGCGCTCTCATTACTGAAGAAAAAGTGCTACTCTTTTCTCTTTCTATTTGTGCTCTCCTCCCTTTGAAGTGCTTACACCCTTCTACCTTAGAAATATTTTCAATCTTATTACTATCTATAAATTGCTTTCAATAATAACCATTTAATTGAAATTTTGCTTAATCTGCTTCTGAAAAATAAATTTCCAACAAATAAATGGATTTTATTAGTTAGCAATCCCACTCTGTTATATGCTGTTCTGACAGTCTAAGCACATAGTTATGCTAGTCCCTACCCAAAAGGTCTCGGCAATACCGTGCAATTACTTAGTTAACCTTCCGATTCATTTGTTGTTAGTTTTGTTCCTTTGAAATTTCCTCATTAAGTTATTGCAGGAAGCTGTGTTTGCACAGCAAAAGAGAAAAATACAAGCTCTTTATTGCATTCTTTTAATAACCCTTTTATCTCTAAACTAGCTAATTAGCATATTAATTAACTAGATATAGTACTCGCAATCCTACAATTAACTGTGGGTACCACATTCTACTGATTTAGCGTAACATCATTTGTACTTACATCATAATAATATCTTCACTTAACTTTGCTCTGATATGTCAAGTATCTCAAAATTAAAACAACTAGTATTGTAACGTATCTTATTAACAGTAAGCATGCAAGGGAATTTTTTGTACTTTGTCAAAAATTTCCAGTCCTAACAAATAAATACACAAGGCTTATTAGTCACCTAAGAAATGAAATCCCACTGACCCCACATATTAAAAGTTTATTCCTTTTCTATTTTTACCATCAAATCTTCTATTTGACTTTTTCAGACCTAGCTGCTTTTCTTGCCAACTTCCAAAATTCCAATAGAACTAAAACCTTTATATACCAGTAGCAACTTTGAACGAGAAAAAAAGAACTTGTAAGCTAAATGAACAAAACCATTCCCCGCTCCGACTCAAACTGCTGCTGAGGGACATATTGGGCACGTCTGGCTGCTTCTCTCCTGCTCGTGTTCTTAGTGTTATACCTGGTATGGCAGTAATTACACCAAGAAACCTACCCAAACTGAAGCTCTTACTTTTCTAAAACACGTCATTGGAACGTGAAAGCAAGGTAGCGCCTTCCATAAGAACAAGAACCATGTGCATCTCCTGACTTAACAGCTGAAAACCAAGAAAATGTGTTCAAGCTTCCACCGATTGAGGTTTGTTACTATTCTGTGGTTCGTGCTTGAGATACTGAAAATCAATGTACAGATGTGGGTTCAGGAGAAGAGAGGAGAAAATACACAGAACCTCATACCCTCTCTCTTGGCATTACCCGGCCAAAGAATTGTCTCCATCAAGTTGCCCGGTATCAATTCCAAGGCCTGACTGATAAAAAACCAGCCAATGCAGATACACGACATTTCAGCTCTGTTAATCATGCCAGGCTGCCCTTGACCTCCAGTGATTTTTGGAAAGTGCCTGCATAGTTGCTGCATCATGATGATCTTGCCGATCTGAAGAAAGGACAACCATTGTATGTCATGAAGCACAGTGACTGTAATTCTGGTTAGCCTTCTCCAGGAGCTGTGCAAAACAGAAGGCGAGAACAGCTATATCCTCATCTCAAAATGGGCTCAGCTGGGAATGGACACTTCAGCTGGGAGTATTTCAGAACATAAGCTATCTCAGTAATAAATTCGTAACGGAACAAATTCTGGTTCACAGTGAAATAAAAATATTTTGCACTTGTGGGGTTAGAACACTATAGTTTGGTCCACAATAGTCAAAATATGTCAGCCAATAAATATGTGAAGACAACTTCAGTGTAAGTGCCTACATTCACCAAGTAAGAGTCATCTACTAGAGTGCTAATTTATGTTACGCATTCTGTAGCTGAGCATTTTACAATACAAAGAATTCATTTAAATGCAACATTCTGGTAATGCCCTCATAAAACTATGGTAGCTGAGATCTATGTTTTCACATGAATGGAAAGGGACGCGAGTCTGATAGCCTGCATACAAAATGCATATCAAAACAGTTATGTATGGACTTCAGTAAGGATATTACAAGACCAAGGACTACATGGGTGACCACACTGGAGAGACAGCGCTTCTGCACTGCAATTGCTCCCGACAGTGTCCAAAACACAAAAAACCCTGTTCTTGCATGGCGTGATAAGCATCAGCCCAGTCTGCAGTGCTCCCTTCCTTCCCCTGCCCTGTAACTCTCCTCAAGTCCTCTGGACTTAGGCAAAAATCCAAAGCAATGTAAAAAATGAAGAGTTACAGGCCACCCGCTTATCATGTTTCTATCTTTGCAATAGCCTACTGATACTAACAGGTGTTTATGAAGTCACATATACAACAAGACAGTATGTCAAGCTGCTGTGGCCTTGTGGGAAACCTAGCAGACCTGGACATTTTATATGCAGTTTCATATAGACATTGATGTATTGGGTGATTTACAGTGTGTATGCTTTGCATTTGTTTGAAATATCTCTGACAAGTAGATATTTTTGAATTGGTGATCTAAAGATTTTTTTGATGATATAATTATGAGCTGGAGGCTGAATTTTTAGAAGTGAATTTGGTGGTAGATTTGCAATTCAAAGAAGTTACTTAAATTAACAAAAATGCCCTAAAAGAACAGCTGTCTACCTGACTGATCCAAGAAAATGAACGCTGAAAATAAACAGCTGCCCTGTAGAAGACTATGTGATAAAACTAATCACCCTTTGCATAATGTATTTATTTTCCCCTGTGCTTATTACAGTCTTGGTGAACCTTCAAAGCTATAAATATTTAAATGTAACAGACATCCCAGGCATGTGAGTTCAAATGAAAGTAGGATTTCAGTAGCCTGGCTACAGCAAATCGAGATCTCTTACATCAGTTCTATAACACTCCAAAACATTTTAAATTTTTTTTTTCTTTTTTTGCTTGTACCAAGAAATCCTTTTTAAAAGGACTGTTCTCTGGTGAAATCTGAATGCTCCCCAGACAATGCAAGGCTCAGTGTCTGGACAAAGGCTACAGTTCTACTAGCATCACAACAACATGGTATAGAGAGCAAAAAACCAGCACATATTTAAAGTTACTAGGATAAATATCCCCAGCTGCTATACTTTACCATAGATCCTCCAAAATCAAGTCACTAAAGTTAACCAAGTAATGACAATATCCAGTAGTTGAGATATCTCAGCTACGTCTTTTTCACTTTCAAAAAGGTAGACGAAAGCATAGCTAGAAGTAGGGACGACTCAAAATAATTTCAGGGGTCAGACTAAGGGATTAGCTTTAGATGCGGGTATTCTCATACCCATGAGGACTCTGCAGTCATGACACAGATTAAGACGGTGCATGCAGTCCCAGTTGTGGAAAAACCGCTGTGTGACAAATGAAATAAAGTGTTTGAAAACAAATCTATTTCCCTCTTACCGTGTCCATGCATGGAAGGAAGGTGGGATGTCCTTTCCTTTGGGCCCATTTTCCACTCCACCAATTGTCAGTAGCTTCTACCATTGAAATACTCCCCAGACCATGCTGTTGTTTCCCCCATTCCCTGAGCAGCAAGTCCTACTGGAATAGTCCAAAACCAATGCCAACAAGTTCAGTTATAGCAAAGGGCACAAGAGACAACATCCAAAGCAAAGACACCTATCCATCGCTTGCCTTGCAGGCATTAAGGATATCTTGGTCTGATTTATGAGGAAACCCAGGGTATCCTGAAAGCCTCTTTTGGACAGCATGATTTGGGATGCTGCCGCTGGCACCGAAGCAACCAGAAAGCTGTGATGTCTGCAGATCAGGTCTCTGCACTGAAGTGCCACAGATGCACCCTTTATAGTTTCAACCATCCCAACACTCCCTACTGCATGCAGGGCTTTCTCCTAAGAGCCTTCCAGCTTCCAGGCCTCCCAGGTCCTGGCAGCCCTGCTGCCATCCTGCACAATCTGCTAGGTTAGCACATTTTTTTTGTTCTCAAGAATGGAACAAGCTCTTCTCTCCCCAGGGGCTCTGTCTCACTCAGCAGCAAAGATGAGGGAAAGAGGCCTGATACTCAGAGATACCCTCTGAAGTGTAATGCACAGTCCCTACAGAGTCAATTGAACAATTGTGCCATTTGTCAGACAGCATTTTGCTTGTATCCGTATATAGGTCTTTATCAGAACTGCTCACCAACAGCTGCAGGACTCACTGGGCAGAAAGACCACGATAAGGAAATATATAATATTTACTGTACTTGAGTTACTAAACTGGACATTTCCAGTTTATGCTAATTTATTAAGGTAAAGTTCTGCCTGTTATCAGATCAGTCCATTGCCTCTTTCAAATCCATCTATTAAAAAGCAATTGTAGTTGTCACTTGCCCAGATGCACAGAAGGAGGAAGACGCAATGAGCAGCCTGCCTTTGATTCTGCCACGATGGGTGTACTTTCAGCCTAACCCCTATAAAAAGCACAGAAAGTAAGTAGAGATGTTTCAATCAGTCAGCAGAGGTGGCAGCCTGGAAAGGAGAGCACAAAATGTACCTTACAGTAGCTCTGCCCTTGAGGGCTCTAACAGACATTTGTCTTTGAGACATGTATTCTTCCCTTTACCCCTTCAAAAGCATGCTGAGAAGATACAGTTCCCACCAAAGTCAACAGAAGTCTTTCCCCTGATTTTAACGAGAGCTGGAGATTGCGGTGTGGGCCCTCAATGAGGCCAGGATTTCTTTCTGGTCTTTTTTTTTTTTTTTTTTTTAAATTCAAAAACTGCCTTGCACAGACTGTCTGGAAGGATGTAAAGAAGATTAGCAACAATACTCTGAACTAGCTTAACCTAAAAAGAATGTATTTATTCTAAAAGGTTTCAGCACACTCAGATGTACTACATGCTATGAATATTCAGTACAGCCCCCACCTCCAGCAGCCATTCTTTGCAAGACTATTTTTACTAAAAGCCATTTTGATGTGACATAGAGAAAAAATAACACTTTTTACACAAAACAGGATTCACCGGAAATACTTTCTAATGAAATTTTTATACTATGTAAGCTAGCCTGCCTGCACTCCTTTGGCTCATCCTCCATTTACTGCTACAATACATTCTACTCTACAGCATGTTAAAAGAAGGACCAATACGGTCATCCTTGAGCCTATGTATATGAATATGCTATTACAAACAGGACATGACCCAAGAATTTCTCAAGAGTAAACCACTTAAATTGCATACCCTCACTATGCCATCAAATGTTACACATTCTTTAAAATTAATAACAAAAATAGATCTTAAAAGACCATTAATAAACAAGCACAAGAGAAAGGAATTTTAAATAGCTCATGTTAATTGTGTTTATCTCAGTGTGAAGCCATGTCAAAAAGCCTGCAGCAAATGTATTTTGTTAAAAGTACCACTTGCACAGCGGGCATTAAACATTAGAAAGCAAGCTTGTCATCAGTGGGCTACAACTGAAAAAGGCTACTAAAACTCAACTAAATTATTAATATGGTTTCTTAAAAATGTAAGACGGAGAATTAAACTCCTTTTACACAGTACATGATTTCAATGCTACTTTTTCATCATGTTATTCTGTTAGTAACGCCCCAGCTTATATAATCTTAGAGAGAACCAGAGGGCAGCCACGTGCCCACCTGGGTTTAGCATTCCTCAGCGTGGGAAATCTCCATTGCTCTCCCTGTCTACTTCTGGGGCTCCTGTATTTTACTTGTGTGCTTATCCAAATGGAGTTCATAATTTTGCTTGTTTTCTCAGGTTATTTATATGGTTAACAAAATATAAAAGATGAGGTTTTATTTAAATCCACTGTGGTGTTTGGGATCCCTAGTATTTTCTGCGGCCGTGGTTTCAAGCTGCACCTAGGCCAGTTTAACGCTGAGCTGACACTGACCTGACACTGAAAGGGGCAATTCTGCTCTTCCTTGCCATTTCACATCTGACTGAGGGTTGAGTCCGTCGGCTTATGAAATGAAATGCTGTGCTCTTTCAGTGTTATTTTTGCCATTGGATCAGCCACACTACCAGTATGGAAAAAAGGGAATCATGAGGAGCACCAAGGTGCAAGGTAGGAAGCAGGTGGTGATTTTAGGCAGTACTATGCCATTGAATTAGTTTCCTTTAACATGGTGTGAAATTACCAGATCTGCTGGTTTAAAGAGAAGGGATAAAATCTGGAAAACACCAGTGTCTACTAATAAGTGCACGTACAGAACATCCTAACAGAGGAAGTGAGCTACATATTGTGTAGTCTATTTAAAGTTTTGCTTGGTTTTGTAATTCATTCGTAACTCTCCACCATGAACAGGCAATACATAGACACAATGCAACATTTTTTCCTGTTAGCCTTTGAAATCTGACAGAGAATAAGAAAGAGGAGAAATATAAGAGATCCCTTAGCAACACAGCTATGATGAGAAATTGTGTTGCTCTAAAACGTGAGCAGGCTCTCCCCTCAGCAGGCTACACTCTCAACCACCAGCTGCATGGGGCAGTGCACACATTCATCTACCATCCTGAGAAAAGAACTTCTGGGGGTTTGAAGCTGATTTACTTTGTTTTGGATTTTTACTTACAGAAGTTTACTCTCATTCTACAGATTACTTCTAGTCACAGAACCATTCTGGAAAAACAATGGGAGCCCAAACACACAATCCTACCCAATTCCTATATAGTTGAAAAGAAGGTACCAAAGGTTACATGCTCTGATACCATCAAGGTTTACAAAGCAAAAGCTTTACAAAACAAATATTTTATTTATGAGTATCCATAACACATTTGGTATTAGCTCTGAGTCCTTTTTGTAAACCAGTTTGTTTCTAACTTCAGAGAAGATGGGATGAGATGAAATGAAATAACATGTGGAAACTCATATTCGTGAGAGCAGAGTAGAAAATGCCTTGGTATCAAACATGAATAGCTTGTTTACTTCCAAATTACTTGGGAAACAATGACAGAGGGAGAGAGTAACTAATATTGATGCCTTCACTGTTGCCAGAGATCAAACATGCTGTGCAGTGTATCTTGGATGAAGGTGCTGTGACAGCCCAGCATGATTTTCTGCTGGTGGTCCAGAAAACTAAACCTGATACCAACGAGATGCTCTGGGAGTCCAGCAATCCTTCCTGAAGCTAAAGGTCATCTACATAGTACAGGTGTCTTGGGGAGCAAAGGAATGTGCTCCTTCCCAAACTTCAGCATCTTGCAGACTGAAATGTTGCTCAGGCTGTGGTTTAAACATCAATAGAAGGCACTTTGTGTGTCAGTAATTCAAGGCTGCTGAAATATAGCAGGCTTCTAAATGTAAGCCAAAATTATCCTATAAGCTTGAGGTTTTTCTGAATAAGCCTAAAAAAAAAAAATACCCGTTTGAAAATAGCATGCTCTTCCACTCACTGCTTCAGGCAGCCTGTCACCTTGGCCCACAATGGACACTTAGACAAGGACAACATACATGCACCTGCACAAGCCAGGTAATAGCCCCCTTGCAGCCCCCTCTGCTAAATGAAGCTTAAGGTCTTTCATTTTACTTATAAAATCTTAATGTCCAGGTTCCTGCCTATTTGAGGAATCACATTCTCCATAAAATATGGTATTAAGGAAAGTATTCAAGCCTGAAAGCCCTTTCAGTTTAAGAGACTAATGTCAAGATATTATCCATCATACAAGTCCAGATCACCATGTGCTCCTTCTCTCTACTTCAGTGAAAAAAAATACAAGTTTCTGGTGATAGAAGACAATATTGTTTTCCTCAGAAAATGGGGAATGATGACCAGCCACACTCAGCTAACAGGATGCACAGGAGCTAGAAGAGCCAATTGAAAGAACAGAATTGAACTGCAGGAAATTATGTTATTTGATATTTTAGTCCAAAATTGAACTTAAACAACTGAATAGTTCCTCAATTAAGGCAGCTTCCAGAAAGTTCTCTGGGCAGGTTGCCCTGGAAGCTTTGACAGAGCCCAAATTTGCACTGGGTTGACTACTCCTGCGGCAGTGACATGGGGCTGGCTCTGGGAAAGACCTACCACCATGACCAAGGAACCATGTGTCCAGGCTCCTCTGGAAATCTGCATAGTCAAACCAAAATATTTCGAATTCAACAAATAGCATCTCCTATCTCTCTCTAGCCAGCAAATCATTTTGCGTTGTTTGCTTAGGTTGACTTTCATATTTTTAATCATTGAACAAGATTCCCCCCCCCCCCCCCCCCCCCCGCCCCCCCAAGGTACTTAAATTCTTTAAGAACGTGTGCTTGGATTTTTTTAATATTTATTTTTAAATAGAAATCCAGACAAATGTATTGAGGCGGCAGACTGCACAAAACTCTCTGACAGAATAAAGGAGACAGGAGCAAGTTTTCTTTGCTTAGCCCCTTCTCACAGCTTAACTAACTCCTAACATTAGTTACAGTTCAAATACTTCTTCAACTTTCAGAGTCTACTTAGCCATATAGAGAGGTATTAAGAAACACTAATTCTGGTTGTTCCACCCCCATTTCATTTAGAAAAAAAAAAAAAGGAGGTTTGTCATATCCATCTGTCGCTCTGCTATATCCCCACCCCTCATTTTATGTATGAATATCAGTATTTTCGACTACAATAAACTCTTTAAGTACTTCAGTTTTTCAGCCTTCTTGAGCAGCTTTATCAATCACTGTCTTTTATAGGGAGGATCCCAAATGTTGATATAAATGTTATAAGGTTGACAGATTAAGCAAAGAATAAATAAAACTAGTACATTATTGCACCAAGGATGCAGTCAATGTTGTGTGAAATGAGGTCGTCTCTCTATTCTGAATTTGTTTAGGAGACTGAGAAACATGCAGCCATTTTTCTGAGCACAGTCAAGGCCCACTTAACATCAATATTTAGAAATACATAAATAAATCCCAATAAGACCAAGACTTTGCTGAAGAGACAGGTTAATTGCCCGTTTATTGGGGATTTAGGGTCTATGCTTTTATCTTTAGAATGATTTGCAGAAGTACTTGGGTGAAAATGGAACATTATTTTCATCAATGTTATCTCAAAAAAGTACATATCATACTAAGGCTGAAGACATTTAAGACATTTCTGTCCCACTTTTGAGTTCTTTAAAGCTTGAATTTGACAAAAGTGTGACTACAGACTATTCAACATCAACGGCAACCTCATCTGTGTTTACCTCTCTTGAGATAACCAAGGTAGCCCGTATCACAAGAGCACCAGTAGAGAACTGCGGGTTCTTTGGTAGTTGACAAATGACCACATCTCATGGACAACGTGCGAGCAAGAGATGAAATTTCTGATGACATAGATTCAGCAGTCAGACAATTTATTCTCACTTCATGGAGTCCAATTTTCTTTCTTATTGTGCTAAATCAATGGCTCGTATTACAATACTTTATGCTGCCTTGCAGTGTCAGACGGACTCCCTGTGCTTGTGTGGGAATCGGTTGCAACTGGATAAAGTTTAAGTCTCTCCTTCAATTAGCGGTTAAGCACAAAGAAGAAAATCACTACAGGTATTAGCTCTTTAAATACAGACGTTCTTTTGCACTAATCAGCGTCTTTTTCATTTTATTCATGATTAATATGGAGGTAGGGACTTTGTGTGTCACATCTGTCAAACAGTGAGGTTCTGACCTACTTTGCTGCTGTAATAAGGACAATATTCCATCTACAGAGCACTGCAGTAAAAACATTCCTTTTACCACAAATTTTTGGAAGCAATAGTGACACACTTAAGTGAAAGGAAATATTTTTTGGTACAGAAATGGACGGATATTTTTAAAAAAAATCTCAACTTTGAGAAAGTATCCCAAAGAGACATTGCGAAAGCTAGAATAAATCATGATCTACTATAACTTTCCCAAATACTTATTTGCCTAAAACAGGTAGAAAAATCTAAAACTAGACAGATGCATTGACATTTTTCTTGACAGATTCATAACCTTATAGTTCCCAAAACTTTAATGTTCAATAACATTTCATTAGTATACTCCAGTGTATTTATTACTATGTATTATTAATACAGATATGTGCCTAGGAGATGTACAGTTTGTAATTATTTTGCCTTTCAAAACATAATAGCTTCACACTGGGCTTGTCGCAGCTACAATATTTCATCTCTGAACGCTCCTTCAAACATTCTGGGGCTGTGACAGAAATTTGTATTTGAACAGAAAAGCTGTCAAGAAGGTGCTGTGGTGCTATCCATCACATTTTTAATCCTGACCATACTTAGATGTTAGTGAAGCTATCTGTCCAGGACACTAAACAAAGACTGAAATTATGCCTTCTGTTCTTACACATCAAAGCTACAAAGTTAGACTGAATTCAATAGGCCTGTATTACACTCTATTAATTTCCTATTAGTTCTCAGCTATGCAAAATCCAGCCACGGTGTCACTGCGGTTTAGACATGCAACCTTGATTTCAGCATCAAAAAATGGAGCCTGTCACTTCTCATAATTTTACAGGAGATTCTACAAATGTAAATCCTTTTTCACCTTGCCATCCTTTTATGTCTTTAATGAGTTTGCTCACTAACAGTGCAGAATCTTAATTTCACGTTCAGAAATAGTAACAGTTACTATAACTTTAAGCATCTGAGGTAGCTGCTCAATTAAAACGTAATTTATACATTTATACTTAGTTTTACAAAAAGCAATGACATTCAGAGTTTTGATTTTCTTTTTCCTTCCCTCCCATTTACATTTTACATTCCCAAAGAAAAAAAAAGTTGCAGTTAAAAACTGAACTAAAGATTCTAAAACAAAATCTTTAATCAGGAGCACATTATGTAGTATAATACGATTCCTTAGCAGTTAAAATCTAACATTTGTAAAAACAAATGGCACGCACTTGACAGGCAAATTACACATGGATTACCATTTGTTAAAATTTCATCACAGAAAATAGTTTAACTGTTGTGGATATGAGCCAAGATCAGCCTGACAAGTACTTTACATGAAAGATTAGCATGTTCTCTTCCAGAGGTTTATGCTTAATTTAGATGCATCGACTTTTTGCCACCATTGCTGACCTTTATGTCTAATCAAAGTCCCTTTGAATCCAAATCCCCAACCTTTTATCTCTCCTGACAGCTTTTAATTTGAAGGCTTGTAATAAAGTCTATTAAAATTCAAAATGTATCTGTGTTTAAAGCTGCGTTCACTTTGCTGGATTTTCATTTATGAAACTTCAAATGGGCTGACTGCAGAGAGCCCAAACTTTTCATTTTAAGCTTTACGCCAGGCTAAAAAAAAAAACCCTTTGGAGGTGGAAATCAATCTAGATTTTTAGTTATAACGCACCAAGATTACATATGTGGCATAAGTCTAAAAAATTAATATCTGTAAGTAGCATTGTACATAGATATTGGGCAAGTTGGGACTGCAGGTCCTTCTGCGACAGCCCTGTATCTGCGGTTAATTTTGTCCTGCCACTTGAGCCACGGCAGCCAGAGTTCCCACGTAGGACAGCCTGGATTCAGCGCAACGGCCTCCAACAACCGGGCGCTGCTGCTGCACCCGGCGCTGCGCGGGGCTGGTTGCCCACGGCGCCACGGCCCGCTGCGCGGAGGCTGCAGGTGCCAGCGCCAAGCAGCACCCCGCAGCTAAATGGCCCCCGAAGGGAAGCCAGGCCTCTTCCTCTGGGCCACCGCTAACTAGCCGATAGCACAGGAACAAGACAGTCCTCTTTTCCATCTTATTTAAGATAATTACTTTAAAAATAGTAAGGTAATTGGGAACAAAATGTCGCACGTTTTCAGAAACTTGTGATTCAAAGGCCTTTTTCTTTTTTAAAACCTCCTCCCATTCAAGTATGCTGTTTCCTCAACTGGAATTTTTCTATTCTCTCACAGCAGCACGTACAAATCCAAACATTATATATCTGCTTATCACACATAATCCTACTGTTTCATCAGGCAGGTACTACCAGCAAAGAAGGAGCTGCAGATATGAAAAGGGGATTAAAAAGTAGCCTAAAATAAGTTGATGTTACAAATTCTTTTAGAGAAGAAATACATATCCGAAGTCTACAATGAAATGTGAACACAGGTGACACTTCTTATCTTTGCATGGGTATCGGTTATAGAATTATGTAAAAAAAAAAACCCAAAAAACCCCAAAAACCTGTATATTGCTGTCCTTGTAAAGAGTACAGGTGAGTCCACAGGGGCTCAGAGATCGCTCCATGCAAATCTCATGGCAAGGTAAGGACTTGATTTCCTTGTAGTTCAGAGGAAAGGGGAAAAAAAAAAAAAAAAAAAAAAAATCTAGCTTTTGGGGCATTCTGCTCTTTTTAATATACACATGATTTAAAACTCTTGAATTTGTTACAGCACTGTAGTTCTAAATCAAATATTTCTTAACTGCCACCGAGCACAACTGGATTTAAACCATGGCTTTTTCAGTGCTACTGTTGTTTAATCCTTTACAGCTGCTTGTAGTCTATTACAAAAAGGCAAAACTTCTCACATCTAATTAACTTACTCTCTAATTCCAGCCCAGCAAATTACACATCACCCTCCTCTCATGCAAGTGAAATGCCAGCTGACACAAGGAACTTCTGAAACACGGAATCTAGGACACCAGTTCTAAGGATGCACTGGAGAACCCAGAAAGGTTTTTTGCAAAATTAGCCTAGATAAATACACAAAAGAGGAACGTCTGCACTCATTTCTTAGTATTGAAATCAGTAGGAGGTTGCAGGTGCAAGCGCAGTGCTGCTAGGCTGCGGCAATAGACATTTGTCTGTCTTTTATTTCCTCCCGCTGTTCGTTTCACACGTTGCTCTTTATGACTGCCTCCTTTCCGGAGGCTGGTAACTACGATAAGCTGAACAGCCTCCATTGCTTCAGCGGCTTTCAAAATCCTATCAGAAGCTTTCCGAACAGTGCCTCCAGACAGACGTTCCTCATGTCCCAGTACCATTTTCTGGCACTCTCGTGAGGCATGTTGCAAGCGTACTCAATGTCACCCCAAGTTCAGAACCAGCTGAGCTGTTTCTTCCTGCAACAGCTGTTGTATCATCCATAGAATTTAACAAGTACGAATTGGTTTATATAACTTGTATACTTATTTCTTGACAGTAGCTTTGTTTTGGCCTCATTAAAGACTTACTTATACCCATAGTGAATGTGTCATTAACCAAGAACCTATGCACTCTACCCTACCTCCTTGACCAACAACATGGAAGTGAAAATTTCTCTGATCTTAAAACAAGCTTTAGAATGTCTCATGGTCTACAGTTTTGTTAAATAAAGTCTGTATTTTAAACAGTTTTTCCTTATAGTCCTCTCTCTTTTTTAATACAACTATTAAAACATTATTTTCTTTTTTCCCCGTTAACAATAGTTGTGCCCAGTCTTGAAAGACAGGAGGCTTTTTATATTTCAGTCTTTGACTAAGTATTTTATTTTAAAGCAGGTAAAGATTTAAACATCATTTTACCTACAGATAAATAAGCAAACAAATAAAAGCTGAACCTCAAATTTGAAAGAATTGTCCCTGTAAAGAACTCATCAATAAATATGATTACCCTAACCAAAGAAAAAAGCTTAATAATAAAACAATGCACTTACAGGCTTAGATTCTGTGATAATACAAAATCTCTCAAATCTAACAGTAGTTTATATATCTACAGAGATGTAGAATTTCTCAGCTGTTAAAAAAAAAACCAAACAAACCCAAACAACAACAAAAAAAATTCTGCAGCTCTGGAGTAAGGCTTTGCAAGAGTTTAAGGAGATGTTCGAAACACCAACATAAGCTAAACATCTATGGCTGTCAAACACTGTTTAGGTTTTACAAATTACTAGTCAGCCTATTTGACCTGAATTTCCTAGGTTATTTGCAAGCATTTATGCAAAACTCTCCCTGCATTCTATAGACAGAAGAAAAATGGGACAAGAAGATGAGACAAGTTGGACATCATCATCACTGTAGAAATACATCATTCCTCTGACACATTTCTCCACTGTTTTATCACTGGGGTTTTTTTGTCAACGTTTCTGCATTAACATTACTAAGAAAGCCCTACTGCTGATTCTTACTGTGTTTTTAAATCAGCTTGTATAATATTGGTTTACATAGATATATGTGCAAAACATTGCTGCCTGATTTGCCAAATGGTTCTATTAGCAAGCTCGTCCTGTGCGGAGGAAAAGGAGCACCTCCAACCTGGGCTGCATCAGACAGGAGGCGAGGTTAAGTGCTAAAGTAGTTTTTCTTTCTGTTTTTTTTTTTTCCTTTGCATGTATTTTGTTTGCATTTGTCACTTGATTTAGGAGACAGTTTATTTTCCAAAGTTAGAAGGCATGTAATTGCTCATTAAATCTAATTACACAGATTCCAATTTTAAAGTTGATCCCTATGAAGAGAATGGAACATGGCCAGTATTGTCTGCTGGTTTCCTACACTGTGCAACAAAAATATAAGGAGTTTTGATCAAATGTGTTAAACAATTTCAAGAATAAACTTTAGACCTTTCAGGCCAGAAGGGTGACGTTTCATAAAACAACAAATTCTAAGAACAATCTTTAAAATAGAAAGTCTTTGGAGACCTCAGCTCCAGCTGTTACCACAGACAGACTGGATTTGCTTCCAGGGACCCATGTTAAAATTTCTCCTTTTCACTGTTCTCTCCAAGGAAGAAAGAAAAAAAAAAAAAAAAAAAAAAAAAAAAAAAAAAAAAAAAAAAAAAAAAACAAACCCACCACAAAAAAACCACAAAAAAAAAACAAAACAAAAAATGCTGACTTGCAGACATTGCTCAGCCCTTGCTCTGAAGAGAATTGGAAGAATTCCTTTCCATTTCTTTTTTTTAAATGCTCTTTATATGGTTATATGCAATTGCTAATCAAGGGATAAGTTAATTTTCATGACAGCCCCAGGTAGAAGAAACAGCTATATTATTCCCATTTTATGGATGAGGCACAATAAGCATCAAGTAAACAAAAAGCCTGTTCATTTTAGATGCAGAATTTGAGAATGTAGGACCTCATTGTTTACGTGTTAGTATTTTCTGTTATTAGCACTTTATATTTTCAAAGCACAGCTCCCAATGCACTACAAGGTGTCAGTGCTCAGTATTTCTATAAATCGGACCCTGATTAAGTTAGACAGCAACAAAATGAAAACCAGAGAGTCGGTGACTATCTGTGAACCCCTTTTTTCCTGATGTGACATAAGAGCTCTGTGGCAGAGGCCAGGACATAACCAGTTCTCCAGCAGAGCATTCAGTTGCCTTACACAAGACTTTCTTTTCCTCGCAGTCCTCTGCATCATTCCCTTAACATTCGCTATCTTCTGTAACCAACAATTTGGGGGTCATACAGGGAAGATACACCTGTGCAATACAACCTATTCCAAAGTAACCTTATCGCATCTTTTCAGGCATCTTTGCAAACACGGGTGTTAGCCATCCTGCCTATGACTCCCATCACATTCCCACAGATGATTCCCCCACCCTACCTCTGATGGAAAAAGGAAGAGAGATCTCATACTAGATTGTTGTCATTGTTTTGATATGGAAGGTACTTCAGTTCTCTAAAGGATGCCAGAAATAACAAGTTCATCAATGTACATGAAGTGAATCTTATGACTCTGAAAGTATCACTACAAATTTCAAACATGCTTCAGAATAAAACTTAAAGATCTGCAATATGCCACCAGTCTGAGCAAAAATGACGTCAATATAATTATCCATACTTCAGGGAAATATTATCATTTTAGCTAATTAAGTCAAAATGTCAATGAAGACAGAGGAAACTGAACTTTTTTTCTGCAAGATTTCCAGAATCTCAGAGGATAATTTCAAAAAATCAAATGCAATATCCAGCAGAATATTCAGCATGGTTAAGGACAGAACATTTAATATTCAAAGTAGACAGATAATTTTTCATAACAAGCTGGTTTATGTAAAAGACTAATCAAAATATTAATTTCCTGTTTGTAACTTAACTTGAGCCAACATCAATGAAACTACAAAGCCACAAAATAGACCTAGGTTAAGCAGCAATAAAATACTTAATGAGCCAAATGATGCTTCCTAATGCCACTGTTCCTGATACACATTATGGGGAAAAAAAGAAGGGGGGAGGGGGGAAAGACAACCCAAAAAAACCAAACCAAAACCAGTGCCCCAAAAACAACTTGGATGCAATTCTCAGTTGAAATATTTCTTCTCTGCCAGGAGAAAGAAGCTGTAGAGTTGTCTTATATAGTCTACCGGGTATTCACGAAGACGACAGACATACACCACTGTTCCCTTGTCTTTCTGGGTGGGAGCTAGAGATAGTGAGGACAAGCTACAGTAAGAAATCAGGTGGGGCAAACATTAGAAAATTATTCTTTGAATTTCATATCTGTAGAGCTGAGATGTGAGGCTGGGCCTACTAATTCTAAACTAGAATACAGAAACGCAAACTACGTGATTTCCAAAAGCCATGCCTCACTAACAGCGGTAGATCTACCTACGGAGAATACCTCCATACTGGGGAAGGTTTTCCAGGAGCACCGCACTTGAAATGTTTCCTAGTTGTGAGAACTCAGATAACATCAAAGTAGTACCAGAACAAGAAGGGAACTTTTTCTATTCCCGGCTTAGCTCTCCATAATAAGAGGTTTAGAAGGCACCTAAACCCAGTCTTTATCTGCCACTCTTTAATTAACAGCAAAAAAGTATATAAAAAAGCCCTGGGAACATACATGCAGGAGGCACAATGTACTAGATCTGCGACACTATTAAAATGAAAAAGACAAAACCTGATGAGATTTTCTATGTATTGTAAGAGATGTCTTTTGTCAGTATTGGAGACTTTAAAAAAAAAAAAAAAAAAACCTGGAGCTTTTCAGCTTTTCATTACTGGTTTGAGGCTTTGCCAACTCAAGAGTCTGCACCATCTCATTTTTGAAATAGGACCTGGAATGACCACTGGGAGTAAGGTCTGCAAAAAGAGCTAATTGTCTAATCTATCTATAGAAGCCTTTCAGGAGACCAAAAAATAATAATAGCACTACATATTAAAACATCTCATTTTATTATCTCTAGTCCACAGGTTTTTTAAGAGGGGAATGCTGTCACAAGTAACCCAAGGGCCTGGAACAATGACCTAAGATTCTAAAAACCTTTGAAGTTTGAATTTCCAGAATAATCAAATCCCACTGGAAACTGAAATCAAGTTACTGGTTTGGCCTTCTTAAGCAAACCCTTTGCACAGGTCTTGAAAAGCAGCTTTTACTTTCACCACATTAAAAAAACAACACCTGATTATCTACCTAAGAGATTCCCTTACGTTCCCGATTATGGCAACTCCGTGCCACAGGGCAGGGATGGATTAGTTCAGCATGAGATAATCCCACAGTCATAATGGGTAAAGAGCACACTACAGAGACACCCATGGGAATTTACTGGTTCAGGTTGGTCTAAGCTAAGAGGTTATTGGCTTATACTTCATTACAGCAGACAGTTATGCCAGAGGATATCTTTATGGAGAATTTGTGTTGATGGTTTTCCCAAGCCAATCATGAGGAAGAGGTCAAATTATTCTCCTTCAACATTTACACTGCATTTGTCACCATCCAATTTTGGCTCACATACAAATATGAGGCTATTCTTTAGTGCAACCTCCAGGAGCAAGAAAAACTCTGCTCCTTTTGCATGACTCTGGAAATGAGAAAGGAAGTTTTCTCAGAGGATGTAGGTCATAACTATGTCCCCTACCATCTGGTCCTTGAAACCCAGTGAAGGAGGCTGAATATATTGCATTCCAGCAATCTCCATTGACAGACAGTCCCTCAAGGACTGTAACTAACCGGTGAAGTTTAGAACAACCTCCAAACTTCTCTAAGCGCCACTAGAGCTACAGAAGTCTTATATTGGCTGGCTCAGTAGGAAACTATAACCATCTCCTTCATCTGCTCCCCCTTTTACTACAGCTAATCTGTATGTATTTGCATTCAGAAACCATTCCTACCTGAAACGCGACTATTTTTTCATGTAATCCTCTTAATCAGTGACAGAGCATTTATATATTTAATTCTAGACTATATTTGATGGTGGTTAATACTTTAATTAGCTATTTACACATGGTGAAAATTACAGAAGTAATTAAGGATATTCAGATTAATTAAAAGCATTAGGCAGTATTAAATGTGAGAGAACAGATTTTAATTAAATCTTTCAAGTATTTTTTTTATAATCTCTTCTGTTGAGAAATAAACTATAGTAACACAATTATATCTGAATCAGATAGCTTTGCACTATCATCACCATAATGTTTAAAAAAAAAAAAAAAGCCAAAAGCAGCACATGAACTTATTCTTTACTGTTTATTAAAAACCCTATCCATACAGATTAACTTTCTTTTCTCTCTATGTAGTTATTTTACCAGTACTGATACAGAATGACTGGTAGTAAACTGATTTGATTGAAATGCTGTCTTAAGTCTCAACTGTAGCTTGCTTATACTCTTCTAAAACATTTGAGAGAAATGCCTTTTAAGCCTGTCTGAAAAATACTACTCAGACAAAGATCCCTCCTTTCTCTATTAAGCATAATGCAGAGGACTGTAGATACCCTGTGGATGCCAGCATCACTGTTCAGACGCTCTTTAGGCAAATCACGCCATCGTGAACGTGCTACTGCGTGTAGAGGCCCCACGCCTATGTCTGTGGATGGGGCGGTACTGAGACACACGGTGCAGCAATTGCACTTTGCCAGCTGCTGCCTGGGGAACCTGTAGCATGGTGCTCGCTGCCCAGCGCAGACCTGCCAAGGCTGCCAGCCTTCTCCTGCACTGAATCATTACTTATGGGCTGGGGGCGGGGGGGGGCGGGGGGGGGGAGAAAAAAAGAAGGAAAAAAAAAAAAAAAAAAATCACCTCAACACTGAGGTGGAATATCAGCTTTGTGATTATCTACACGTAAACTGTGTCCCAAAGCATGAAACCTGCTTGGTAATGATGGACTGAAATAACCAAGAGTAAAAAAGGCAACAGGCTAAGACTTGGATCCCAGAATAAGAAAAGCAAAAAACTGGCAGATACCAGAAAACCTGGCATCATGGTGGGCGAACGCCACCTCCACCAACAGAATTACCCTGCAGTTTCCTTGGCTAAATTGCCAGGAATAACATAGTCTATAATATTATAAAGCAAGTATCGCAAGGTCATTCAGGTCGAGCGGTTTAGGATGGTGGAGCATATAGAGAAGCAAACGGCGCAACTATTTACAATCAGATTATCAATAAGATGTGTGTTACTAAGTCATACAGCTCTTTCAACATATCATGACGAAAGCTAAAAGACTTTTATAGTTAGCGTTTCTGCTGTACATATGCAAGCCAGAATTTAAGTTCTTTCACTCACAAATGAATCATCCACATGAATGCCGGCGCTGTTTGTTCCATTCCCCTATGTTCCAGAATACTATTTTGTCCTACTTTTGTGTGTATACAAAATTAGAATTGTAAGTTGCATCAATTTTAATCTTTAAATTGGTTTTATTTACAACCTCTAAACTTCCTTGATTATTTCTAGTAACATTTGCATCAATGTTTGCTTAAATTATTCATGACATTTCAGTTATATCATTGGGTGCTTCAAAGTAAAACTCAAAGTAACTTTTCTTTCCTGAGAACAAAGATATACTTTCCTTGCTCTCAAGCAGAAATTCATAGGAAGATGAAAGAAATGTCAAGAATTGTTAATAAACAAATTTGTGGAGTAAATTATAAACAGAAATATGAAAATATTCCCAGTAGAAATAGAAAACTATCTCTAAAAATGCCTCCAAGCACCAATTAAGTCTATCCAATTAGGATAATATTTGATTTATCTAGGTCAGGACTCAAGAAATGTTTTGCTGCCTAAGTAGCATCCGAATTACACGCTCCTCCCTGCGTGGGACACGCCACTGGAGAAAGTTGTACTGCCACGAGGCAGACCCAGAGGAGGAAGGAGCCACCTGGAGACCCGCTGTGCTGCAGAGCGCCAGAAGGAGCCCAGCCCCAGCACGTTGAGAGGGGCTGCCCTGGGCTGCGGCGGGGCCCTCGTCTGCCGCAGCCTTGGGGCTCGGGCCCGAGGGATCTGGCGGGGTCAATAACGCAGGAGAAGGGGCAAGTGCGGGCACTCAACCTCCTCTACGTCCCTGCTGTCCTCCCCCACACCCACCCCGACACAGACACTCTTTTCCTTCAACATATGTAAAGCAAATGAAGCTATATAAAAGCACATAACGACAGCATTTGCGTGCATTTCTAAAGACGAGAAATTGCAACTGTAATTCTTCACCCTTAAACTGCTAGAAAATGTAAAGCAGGTTTCAGAACTCCGTAGATTTCATTCACCACAATCTTATTTTCATGTTCTGACACAGAGACAAACATTGTATTTGTATAACACAATGGAAGAGCAAGACATTATATAGCTTCTGATTCAAAGCCTTCAATTAATCCTCTAAATCAAAAGCTTTTCGTCTTTCAGTAAATACATATAATGACAATTTTTGGTGAATGTAAGCAATGATATGTATGAATTCAAGGCAACTTCACAGTAAATAAATCAGCTATTCAATTTAACATTATGAAATTGCTGGCAACATTTATTTCATAGGACCGAGGTGAATTATTCCTCAAAAAAAACCCAATACAAGAAAAGCACAGACTTACTTTTGATCATAATTTAGCTTCCTCAGAAGGTTTCCTCAAGTGCGTGATTAAACATATTTATGTTTTCACAACACATTTATGATTTCACACCAAATCATGTGAAATGTGAAGTTTCATATGGCTTTTGAATCACAACCAAGTGGAAATGTGTAAAAGGCTGCCAATATTTGCCTGAAACACCACACTGTGACAATAGCAGTTGATCCCGATATGCAAGCAACAAACAGGTCACAACCACTTACTGAAATACATGGTTTCTTATTTCACCAGGAGAAAATAGAAAAATATGGTTAAAAAAAAAGTTTGGATTGAACAGCCTTCCCTGAAGAATGATTTCATTGAAGGGTAGAAAAAAAAGACAGTGCTAAACTATATTTCCCTTATCATCAGCTTTTGCATTAGAAAGCTAAGCAGCAGTAGTGTAAAATTAAAATTCTGATTAAAAAAAACAAAAAAAAGGATTGCTTTCAGGATGCCTCATACCCCTTATTTTTCCTGTATTGAGTCGCCGTAAGAGGTAGTCTCTCACAAACACAGAAGATCAGAAGTGAAGGATAAACCAAGGGACGGTGGCATGACCCAAGCACCAACCGTACAGGACACTGCAGACAAGAGGCATGATAACGACCGGTCTGATAAAAGACCTCTGTACCAGGCCCAAACCTATTTCTTTATTTCAGCCAAAGACTTCAGCAGTTCTGCAAGAGGAGGCTTTAAGGGAAGAGAAGGCAAGACAGACAAAGGATTACAGTAAGCCATTTTTACTTTTGCATTTCTTGTTTGCCATCTTGTGGAGTCCCCATCCCTGGAAGTGTTTAAAAAACGGGTAGATGTGGCACTTGGGGACATGGTTTAGTCTAGTCTACCCTTGATTGGCTTAGAGTAGACTTGGTAGTGTGGGTTAATGGTTGGACTGGATGATCTTAAAGGTCTTTTCCAACCTAAACGATTCTATGATTCTATGATCTTAGAACTTACCAAGGGAAGAGAAGAATCGTCACAGAGGGAATAGTATTTTTAGTGATATTTCCATTAACCAAAGTGTGAATGATGTTGTCGTCATCTGCCACATTGACAAAAGTGGGTGAAAGCCTTAGAAATAAAATTCACATTTTAAAATCTACAAATATTTACTTTCTTTATGGCAATGGAAACAAGGAAGGGATGCCGTGAAAACTTGTGTTGTTAAAACTATTCAGGCTTAAAGAGAGATTGAATCTTGGCAGGTGCACACAGATACCTTAAAAAATAACTATTATTCTACACTAAAGATCTTGAAGAAATGGTCTGAAAGAGAGACAGACATCTGCTAGGCATTATGTGAATAGAAATAAATGACTAATGATGTAAAGCTAAGGCGACAGATGGTCCACACTTCACAAGCTAGCCTGAGACGTAGAGTGAGCTCAAGCAGTTCTTCAGGCCTAGATTGGTAGAATGGCACAGTAGGAAGATATTTGCATTTGCCTGAAATGTTTTGGTAATATTTTCTTTACAAATCTCTTGTATTTTCTTATAGTAGTGTCTGTCATCCTAACACTTTTACTTGATCCCAATATAATTAGAAGATGCCAAGGAAATATTAAAAGGCTACAATATACCCAAAGGAAAAAGGTGAGATGGGGCACAAATCTAGTTCTTAAACTACACATCATGGGAGTGAAAATGACTGATATAGGCAAGCTAGCAAATTAGAAATGTACATGGGAAAAATAAAGTTTGGACTTTAAAATGTAGAGAGCGAGAGAATTTTAAAAAGCAGTATATTAACATTTCTTTCTTAAGATGCTGTTCAAGCATACTGTTCCAATCTTAAAGATTAGTAAATTAAAATTTACTTGAATAAGCATGCTCTTGTAGCTACGTTACAGACTTACTCACAAGCTGACATACAACTTCAGAGATGAAAACTGCCAACCTAGTTAAATTTTATTAAGGCAGTCACATTCTTTAGATATGATCACACTGCAAGCGTTGCCAATTAAAATTAGATCATTTGACCTTCATCAGGGAAAAAAGCCCCTTCATCTAGCTAAAAAAAAAAAATTTCAAAATTATTAAGATATCTATACACAGAAGGAAGACACAGGTTTATTTCTACTTCATAGTTCAAATAGCCATTATTCTTTGTACTCCTCAAGAGCTTGAACCAAAATTTTAAAAGTTGGGAAGGTCTGCTAAAGCAATCAATGGGAAGGGAAGCACTACCTTGTCTAAAAATGAAGATTTTCTCATGGCCTGCAAATAAGTGAGAGTTGAGGTTCAATTTTCACCAACAAAAAGTTAAAATTTATCCCAAATACTAATGTGGATACCACATTTATTTTCCAATTTCAGCTACTGCAGTAAATTGTGTTTGCAAATAACACTGTATGGCAACCAGTAGAGCAGGCCCCAAGAAATCAACAGTTGATTGCAGATCTTTTGTTCCTGAACTCTGGCTTGTGCAAAAAGGATAAAAGAGATGCAAGAGAAAATTCTGCAAACATTTAGTTGTCATAATTTCAGAGACAAAACTAAACAACATCTTATGACAACGAGCTACATTAAGTGGAACATTATTCTGGAAGCATGCAGCGCTGTCAGCACTGTTTCTGGTACACGGGTAGAGACGAGACCTCACTGTCACTCATACCGAGTAAGCTTTAGTGACATATATTGAATGACTAGTTCTCCTCTTTTTCTCTGTGATGTTTTAGTACCTATCTTCTTTCTGCTGCACTAAAAGGACTTTATTATAAAGCTGAGAAGCCATTTCTTTTGTTGTCAAGATAAATATTGACCAAATCAACCAAATAAAAGCCTTGGGTTTTCAGACATATCAATTTGACTCTAGTTGCACCGTATTAGGCACTGTATGAACATATATATTAGGATGCATCTTCTTTTCATATATTCACAAAATAACTCACTACACATTTGACACAGTCTGTACTAATAACATCAATATTTCAGCTATTTTTAAGGATGCTTCCTAGAGAAAAAGTAGAGTACTGAACAGCAGCAGCAAATGACCTTTGATATGCACGTGTATGCATTTATATACTACTAGCTGTCAAGACAAGAAAGCTGATCTCGCATCTAAAGCATTCCCAGACAGTTCTGCAGAAAAAACCCAAACAAATCTCTTACTCCTTCACTGTACCCTTTCTCCAGTCACAAGTAAATAAATAAAAAGAACACAGCAATGAGTGAGTTAACAGCCATTTAGCTGAAACAAGGAAGAAGAAAAAAAAAAAAGAAAAAAAAAAGTCTTTTTTTTTCCCTCTCCATCTCATTATTCACTTTCTTGGCTTTACAAACTTGGCTCTGCTTCTGATGACATATGATGCAGCTGTAAATAGCAGTCCTTGTTATCAGGACAGGTCCATATCAGCTCTATTTAATAAAGCAAGACTTGTGGTTGCTTTCCGTTTCTCCGATTTGTACATTTTCTTCCTCCCCAGAGAGCTCTTGGGTGTGATGCTTTCTTTACCTGGAATCACTCCAGAGTAGTCGCCTACCATTTGTTGAGCATCTGGTTTTGAGCGGGCCCCGAGGTGGTTAGGTGGTAGGACTAAGAAGTACCACCAGGCTCCAATAACTCCACTCTAATTAATTAGGGACCTTGGGGCACAAAAGGGATGCTTTACTTTTAACATTTTTATTGAAACATCTGCCCTCTCGGATAGTTGTCTTATAGGAAATCCGGGGCTAACTGTCCCCTTTCAGCAGCCAGAACTGACATTTCCGCTTCTCATTAGGGACTGTTAAGGGTCTGTTCATGTGCCACGGTTTTGAGGGAATTTTTACTGCACTTTCTGTGATAAAATATTTGACGGTGCTAAGGCGCACTGAAGTTATGATGCAAGTAAGGTTGTTCATCGAAATTGCTAGAAACCTTAAGAAGCAGCTTGTGAACATGGTGAAAAAGTGAGATATATGAAAAAACAAATTAAGCAAGGGTGAGTGAACCATAAATGATGAACGCTCAGAGGGATGCAGCTCCCCAGGTCATGGTAGCCTATACCATGCACCTTTATTCTTCAGGTAAATAAATAATACGGCCTCATTGATTTACTGTCATGAAGGCATTATCTTTGACCACATGATAAAATACAGAAGAGAAAAATCTACTTTTTCCAGAAAGAAAAAGAAAGGCGAATCCTAAAGTTTCTGAAATAGTTAAAGACTGAAAGTCCTCTGGGAACCCTTAAGTGCTGTTCTTATGCCCTTGCCCACCTCACACACAGTAAAGAAAGAGAAGTATATTGCACTAAAGTTAATTGGTTATGTTTTTTAAATCCTCAGTGCAGACTCAAACTAGAAACAGAAGCAAAGCTTGCACGGTTGTTGCTGCCTTGGTAGTGGAAATAAAACCACAAAACGCGCTCTCAAGCCCCTCATTCGTACCCCAAAGCCTGATGTGACACAGCCTTTGCTGCCATTGCTACGGCCCCCACTCCTCAGCCACTTCTTCTGCCCTCCTGTCAAAAGCCTTTGACTCAAAGATTCTTTCTAAATAAAGAACTCCTCTATTGGTCTGGACAAAGGTCCCTTTCAGTCCCCCGCAGGATACGCTATGGAGGCTGACAGAGTTCTTCCTGCACCTGGAAGGTTTTATCCCTGCTGCTGCTTTTACTTTCATCTCTTTCACGACAGCGGCTTCCCCAAATAGAAGTGACAGTGCACGGATATGATTTTGCTCTCTTCACAATATTCATAATATGAGGACAATATTTGGGTACAGCTACCTTCTCAAAAATCACGTCCAAATGCCCGTGTTACAAACATTGCTTCTCTTCCCACAAGGAACAGACTTGCCACAGCTACAAGGCCAGAAAACCCCTTACAGCTTCTCACTGTCTACAGAGGACTACTTGGGTTCTAAAGACTACAGTTCCAGAAGTATTGATGCTTCTCAACCAACAAACATCTGCGCCATTTGTCTTTAAGTGATTATGCCAAAAGAGTCTGGGCTGCACTGACGGTGTTACCGCACTTCTAATACCTTCAGAAATAACTGGGGAACTTGCACTAGATCCACTGCCACGTGACAAACTTTCCTGGTCCAAAGATATCTTCCACAACCCACCTTATTGCGGAGAAGTATTAATGAAGAAATTTTCTACTTACAGAATAAACACATTATTTAATTAAAAAAAACCCCTTGCCTAACAAGTAATGAAAACCAAATAGCATTAATAACTTGGCCAATGGTTTGTCACTCTCTGTTCTTACCATAATACAATCCAGTAAGTGAAAATCTGGCGGAAAGAACAAAGTACTGTGCCTTCGAAACACTCATTCTTACAAACAGCTATAGCTTGGGAATGACAGCGTCCCTATTAACATCCTATCTATTTAATCCCATCACTTTTTCTACACTCACCATTTGATAAAGTCTGACAATGCAGAATTCAGCTGCAAAGCCGCATACAATGAGAGCGGGCTGTAACATCGCGCTATCTTCCTTGAGGCTAATCACTTTATAATGACTTTAGTGAAAAGTACCTATGCAATAAGTTGTAGCTGACAGCAGCCCAAGGGAACCTCTAAGTGCTAAAAATTAGCTGCTGAGGGATGTTGAATCTCATCTTTCTGAAGACAGAAAACAGGTTTCTTTCTAAAACACACGCAGTTTAAAGTAGACATAAATCAAACAGACGGTAAAAAATTTGTTTTGCTGTGGGCTTTATCATGCTTTTATTCTTTCACTCTTATGAGGTAACAGATACTTTAAAAAGAGAGTAAGATTACTCATCCTGCTAGAGATCCAATTACACTAATTTGCGACACTATACTACTTGGGATTCAAAAAAGACTTGGTTTTGAATCAACTTGCCTTGGTGAGCTACACCGCCTAACTGAAGACATCTACTGCTTTCTCTGAGGACAGAAACTCAGAGGGCAAAATTCCTCCCAGCCAGATCCAAAAAGTGGAATTATGTCCTTTTGGTTTTTTCTTCTCCCCAGCAGTGAAAGCTCTCTATGCTGTTCTGTATTGCCAATACGTCGGTTTCCCAACCAGAACAATTAGTTGCTATCATTATATTGCATATCACACAAATCGGGGTTAACTGGGAAACCTGTGGTTCTATAAACAAACACTTCAATATTGCAGATCATAAAGCTTGGAAGAAGTTCTGCCCTTTGGAATCCAGGGCTACGAACCACAAGGAAAAATAGTTCTGAAATAATGAACAGGTAATACATACAGGTATAGAATCTCTGAATTACAAACCCACTAATTCTTAGATGAAAATATTGCTTTTGCTCCCGAGCTCACTGTAATGATGGACACTGCACCTATCTTTGCCACTATCTTTTCAGGGTGAGAAGACAACTGTTTATAATAGCTACTAGGGAAATGCACAGAGCTTACAGTACCTGTTCTGGAAATTTGACTAATATATTTTAAGGATATTAAATAAATCACTTTACAGACTAACCCAACATTCTTTAATGGAAAAAGCCATAGGAAACATATTCATCGCCTGTTAGAAATTTCACCTAGGTGAAATACTGTACGCAATTCCATCCCAGCCTTCATGGAACAAATGCATTCATCAGCCACGTGAGATTAGCATTCCCTAATCTACTACCTGTATGCATAACACCTGTAAATCATGTCTACTTAAGAAATAACAGTTATATTTTACTTTACCCCAAAATGCACAAATATGCGTAATTTGACAGAATCAGGTAGCCAGCTACTTGGGTATTTATTGACACATATGGACAATATCATAATAATCTAGAAAACAGTGTAACTGTATCTAAAATAATAATTCCAAGCTCTCTACAAACTGGTAAAAAACGATTATGTTTTGACATACTCTAATTATACCTGACACAATTATATAGTTAACTGTTATCCTAATTTGCATATCTACCTACATTCATATAATATGTACCTGCTTATTATATTTTACTCCAGGTTGCCCTTTTATCTAAACATTTACAACATATAAACCCACAATTATTAGAACAATTTTTTCTTCTATAGTATAGTAGAATGTTCAGCTGGTAAGGAAAAATTTTGCACAAGGAAGATGATCTAAAATTTTTGAGAACACAAAAAATAACTCAACCTGAATTTTAACACTTATAAATGAATGACTTGGAATTAATTCATGCTACATTTTGTGCCATCAAACTCTGCTGAGATACGAAAAAAAAATTATTTAAGAGTTTACTCCATTAATTTTTCCTCTTTTTCTTTATTTATGGTTTTCAATGAGATCTGAAGATATATTTTCAGAGGCACAAGAAATCTTTAAAGTAGTCTGACAGCAGCTTAGTTTACCAGAGGCAGAGCATTCAAAATAAGCTTCAAATATGAAATACTGGCTGCTTATCTGAATTTGAATCCACATCCAAACCATTTCAAGTCAGTCATTATATCTAGCAGCCTTTAGGTTGCTTTAGTAATCGGCAACACGGACTTCAGTTGGAGACGGGATGAAATTCATAATTCAATTACAAGGATGACTGCCTAATCCACTGAATAAAATGGACATAAAAGGTAAAATAAACAAAATTCCTCACCTTAGTTTAATGAGATTCTTTGGCATAAAAGAGGTAAATTCAGTCAGTTTGCTCACAAATAGGTGCTGAAAATGTAGATAATTATCACTTAAGTCCCAATTTAATTGTAGCATATATTCAATTTAAACAGAGTGCACTGAGTTACGACTTTGTTGTAGTAACTGAAAACATGATTCATCCGTGGTTAACAGTTAACACTAGTATAGGAAGAAGAATAATATTTGAATAATCATTACTGTTTGAACTCATGAGCATGCTAGGTAGAATTCTGCCATCAAATAGAGTAAAAATTGCAAAAACACTTCCTACAATGTTGCAAATTAAAGCGATAATTGTTGGTCTATTTTCCAGGAAATATTGATTGCTAGAATTGATGCTGCAATTAATATCTACCAAGATGCACCAATGCAAATTAGGTTAGTGTAAATTAAATCTCAGAAAGATAATAGCTATTAATTTAATATTAGAACATTGAAGAGTAAAAAGTGGGAAATAAAGAATAGCAAAACTAGTTTAATTTAGTAATGCAGGAAGAAATTCTATTGATTACATGAAAACTGCTGTGATCTCATGGCAGATATGAGTAAACCAGCTTAATTTCCATTAAGTATTTTTAGATTCAATTCAACGTGCTTGGTAATTGTTTTACAAGATCACCAAACTTCAGTCTGAGGAAGGCAAACATATACACCGCCAGCAAACTGACTTCTTGGCGATTCTGCAAGTTGAAGTCAATAGCATGCCACACATCATGGCTTATGCCCCTATATTCAGGAATATATTTGTTTCTGATCTACCAAAATAGGACACACTTTGGAATCTAAATCCTGCTTCAGATCTGCCACACAAGCATGCAGACTATCAAATAGTGTGTTGTTTCTGATAGTATTCTGATAAATGGTTCCACAGCACAGTAAATTCTGTCTCCGCAGAAAAACTCAGCAAAGACAAGAATTGGCTCAAACCTTCATACCGGAGGCCTCTCGTTTCATGAGAGTTTTGATACACGCATTTGTCTAAGTTGCTGCTGTTCAGCAAATTTATGTTTTTAATTATTGGTGAGAAGCGAAGCATTCCTACCAGCAGCGTGAGACTTTTTGCTGTGTGGGACAGCTGTCCCGCGCCTAAAGCTCCTCCAGGTGCTCTGCACTATCCCCTTCACCCTCTCTCCCAGATCTACTTTTGTTGGCCCTGTTCGCCTTCTAGACTTAGCACCTTAGAGATGCGACTCCTTGTCCTAGGTTGCACACCTGCAGCAGGCTGAAAGACCCAGGTTTGCTCCAACCCATTTCTTTTATCCTTCTCACAGCTCCGTCAGAAAATTACTTCCATAAAACAGAGGCTATTCACAGCATATGCGTGGTCCTTGACCTCACAGATATAAAACTCTCTGACACAGGGGGAAAAACCAGTCCCTACCTTACTGCTTTGGAGGAAACAATTCTTCTCCCTGGGTATTAGCTCTCAGTCTTAACTACACAATTAAATGAGGTGAGAGAAGGTACCAGTTAGATGAACTGATTTTTGTTTATTAAAAGCATTACCATAAACCTGTATCATTTACCGTCACACAGAACAAAGATGACCAAAGAACCACATCACAGTCTATATTTCAGTTTCTTACACGGCCATCAATACCATCATTTATTTTACAGTCTGTATATACTTAAACTGAAACGGGTCTAAACAAAAGCAATTACTTTGTCGCAGTCTTGGAAGTAAGCCAGATACCTAAACACTCAAAAAGATTTCAGAAAAAGTACCTCCTTCAGAAGATACATAGGAATTTCCCGAAAAGGCATACATTTTTTAAAGGGGGAACTTTTATATAATCTGTACTAAGATGTAAACTAACCATGGAATGGGAAAAGAAAAATAACCAACAAAATCACAACCAGTTTGACTTTCTGCTGTGATGAAATGTCTTCCAATGATTAACAGTCTTTCTGCACAAGCTAAAAAATTTGGAGAAATATCCAAACTTCTAGGTATATGTTTTAACTAAACCAAATGCATGCATTTAGAGGAATATGCACCGTTAACCAATTGAGGGAACTAGAAATCCAACATTATATTAGAATACCAGCAATCATCACTCACTCTGACATGATCTATCGTTTCAGGGAGTGTATTTGGTTTTTTGCTAGACAGGGATGCAAAATATGCTTTCAGCCTCTTGCAAAAACATTACCAAGGCCTGCTTATACTATCACCGTAGTAAATGAAGTTGTTCTTTACTGCAGTTGTTTCTACTTTATTGTTACATAAACATAGGCTCTTCAGTAAATTTTAGCTTTGCTCCAGTCACAAAAAGTGCCCTTTGAGGACAGTAGATATAACAAAGTTACCAAACAAAAAAATCAAAAAAGACCACAGTTAGTAGAAAAAAAAAAAAATTTGCATTCTCTCCATTGCTGTTTGCAACTGAGACTCTTTGAACATACGACTGCTTTATGTGACACAGAATAGATAGACTTATTAACTAGTAAATACAAAGCCCCATAAAAGGCTAAATCTTCAAAGAACATTTTCCTGGTGTCTGTCACTAAGTAAATATAATCTATAAACTCCTCCAAGCTTAAATGGCAGGGACAAAACCCACCGTTATAATTACAAGCCAAAGATATTAAAACACACTACCCATTTCATGAATAAATACATATGGAAAATCTCACACTTGTAGTTGCTACTGGTACATCTGCTCCCAGGAGTGAGATAATAGCTAGGAAGAAACAGAGACTTGCACTCTCAGCAAAACCAGAAAAGTTTATGTACCAAATACCAGTTACGGAGTCACACATCTTTTTACTGGCAAGCAACGAACAAACAGGTCAACACGTTTTGGCATCTAACCACCTCCCTCAGGACCCAGTGAGCAAGGCGTCAGTAGGAATGCAACATCTTTTTTGCAATGGTGCGCTAACTTTGGCGTGCGGCTAAAATACTGCAAGCATTCGTATGTTAAAACGTCAAGAGAAGATCTGTTTTTGTAGGAGGCCATTTCCGCATTGCACCAAGTTCCCTTTAAAAGAAGCTATAAAGACAGCGATTTCTTAATTTGAGAATACTCCTAGAACACAGGGTCTTTGGAAGATGAAGTGCCGATATGTCCAGCTCTATGCTGCAATGCTTGAAAAGTCTGCAAAATAAAAGGTATACTCAAGCAGATATTGGCATGACAGAAGTTCTCGAGGCTTCTATTTGCAGTAAGAAGTCAGATACGATCATTCAATTTAGATTTTTGTGAAGCTGGTTTATTAGATATCTACATACAAATATTTGATTCCTTTTTGACTTCCTAATATCAGAATGCCCTCTGTTGGTGTGTGAATGAGAGATGGTCTGTAGATCTTTCCACCTATTATTTATAGGTTATAATGACTTTTAATATAGAAATTTTCTGCCTTTAAAGCAGTGTAGTTCACAGGCACTGCCAGACATGCACGTTCCGATGTGTCCGTTTCAAATAAGTACAAAAATGACAGTATGAATACACTGTTACATACCATTTCTCAGAGGACAAATCAATTGGAATTCACTTTCATAGAAAAACTAAAGGAGGAGAATTACCTGAACCCAAGTCCTGTTATTGTACTATCGAAACCGAAATTTAATTCCTTTTCCAATACCTTCCCAAAGGAGACCTCAACCTCATGATGCAAAACCCTTATTGAGATTATGTTCCCACTGCCTGAACCGACATAATTTACCCAAGTTATCCATCCTGTTATGCTAAAAAGCTGTTCCGTTATCAAAACACTTATTTTAGTCCAACCAAGGACATATTTTGTTACTGGATAAAGACTTAATATCTAAAATGCTTATATCACACTGCTGTTGATTTATGAAAAGAACTCCTCTCCACCATCCTCTTTCTTAATGCCTACTTATCCAATACTAAACACACTTATCTGTTCAGCACATTCACAAAAATGAGAAACAAG
Source organism: Pelecanus crispus (assembly GCF_030463565.1). Lineage (NCBI taxonomy): Eukaryota > Metazoa > Chordata > Aves > Pelecaniformes > Pelecanidae > Pelecanus > Pelecanus crispus. The sequence goes on along the minus strand of NC_134655.1, from coordinate 6,002,195 downwards.
TTAGCTTTTGTGCCTTTTCTTTATTGCTCTAAGCTCTGTGTTATAAAACAAGGTGTTCAAACCAAATGGAACAATTACCTTTTTCTCTCTCTCCATCTTCCCAGCCACAAAAAAACACTCATTAGCAAACTGAAGCATTTAAAGATAAAATAGTAGCCTTCCTCTGCCCTCCAGGAGATGCAGAGATTTCATCCGCCTTCCTCAGTCACAAAAATACTTCTGTACAAGATGTTTGCAGCCAACCTTTCCTAGCACTGCTTTTTTCCACAAGGCCCAACTGCTCCTTTCCATCACCTTCTCTAGAGTTGGGAGTAAGCAGAAACTCTGCTTTATTTAATTACTGAATTGAAGTGAGAACATGAGCTACATTTTGCAAATGGAGAATAATTTATTTAACAATATTTAATATTACTGAAGTCACTTCAGCCGAGCTTATGTATTCAAAACTCCTGTGAACCACTCCTGACAGGCCCACACATTGATTATTTACTTGTTACCATCTATTCTCTGCTCCTTGCAAATGCAGAATCAAAACACAAAAATCAGTTATTTCAACATAAATAACAAGACTGGTTTCATGCTCCTTCCAAAATACACAAATGAATGTACCGAAAAACTCTTTCAGAGATGTTTGAAAACAGTATCAACACTTGAATCCTCTACTTCAAAGAAAGTTAAAATCTATGACTTCAATTCAGGTCAACCCCTAGTTTAAAGTCTTCAATATAAGAAAAGATGTATTTGTTTAGGACTGTTTGAAATAGAAATGCTTACATCTGAGATTTAGAAAATCAGAAGAAATAGATATCTCAAAATACAAATGGTCAAAACCCAGCAGTCTACAAACATATTTATGCTGATGTATCTTTTTGCTTCATAAGTCCTTACAAAAAAAAGGACTGAAAAGCAAATTTATAAAACATACTTAGGAATGCTAAAAATGTAAATAAGTTTTTAGAATTTGGAGCTGAATTAATCTGGACAAATAAAATATTATTACTTTATGAAGAGATAAATGAAGCAGAATTATGGAGCTCCATTTCATACCTGTTTTACCATAAAATTTCATACACAATATTAGTGATATTGGTAAATATTATTGGTTTACTATTATTACAATTATTTTCCAATATTTCAAAAGCAAAACTGAAGATTATCCTAGCTGCTTTATTATCAGTTAGAATTGGTTTAGGATGATTCAGTAATTCTTACAGCGCTCTGCTTGCCTGCCAAACATTTGCTTGTGCTAGTTACTTGTATTCCATGAAATGGTTCAACTCTGGAGCTGAATAAAAAGTAACGCAATTCATCCTGCATGCCACTCCACCCGTACATTACATGTTTTAGCACCCTGGTTACACCCCAGCTTGGCTCTTCCTTCTTACCCACGAGAAACCAAAGCTGCCCTCCCGTCTAGCCCACCTGGCAAGGCTGCTCCTTTTTTGCCATGGCGCAGCGTCAGAGTGACGGTGAGGCCAGCCGCTAAGGCGCATTAGTTCCTAGAAATCATCTTGCAAGCTCGAAAGTTCAAGCGTTCACCAACACAGAGTCATGGAGTAACAATACTAAAATAACTGAACTCTGCCTTAGCGAGTCTAAAACATAAGAGCAGAGAGAGCTATGATGCATTATTCCCACTCGCTAAAGGAGAGTCAGGCAAATGCATTCTGAACACACAAGAATGGGTAATTCGAGTATTCGCAGCTTTTTGTTGCCGTTTATTGATTGTATTTCTTATTTGTTAGCAGTTTATCAACCGCTTCTGAATCAGCCTGTATCTAAACCATGCTGCCAGGAGAAAAATGCTTGAAAAATCACTGGCTGACAACAAACTATAACCTCTTCCACTTCACCCAGTGACAGAGCTAATTAGTCATGGACGTTTACCACCAAAGCCACAGATCTGTGGGAAAGGCTGCTTGCATCTCAACCATTTTATTATTATTTCTTCCTTGATTATAAGCATGCATGTTTTGCTAAACTTTCCATACAATAAAGGGATTCCACGGGACAGCTTAAGGCACCTTTATATTTATTTTGAATTTGTTTAAAACAGCATCCCCATAACCATAAAAAAAAAAAAAAAAAAAAAATGCTGTTAAGGCCTTAGTAAATGTATCTGCTCTGAGTGACAGGGTGCTTTTACTAGTGTTTATTATTATTCATAGAATCATAGAATCATAGAATCATCTAGGTTGGAAAAGACCTTTAAGATCATCCAGTCCAACCATTAACCTACACTACCAAGCCCACTCTAGACTAATCAAGGGTAGACCAGACTAAACCATATCCCGAAGTGCCACATCTACCCGTTTTTTAAACGCCTCCAGGGATGGGGACTCCACCACCTCTCTGGGCAGCCTGTTCCAATGCCTGACCACCCTTTCCGTAAAGAAATTTTTCCTAATTTCCAGTCTAAACCTCCCCTGGTGCAGCTTAAGCCCATTTCCTCTTGTCCTATCGCTAGCTACTTGGGAGAAGAGACCAACACCCACCTCACTACAACCTCCTTTCAGGTAGTTGTAGAGAGCGATAAGGTCTCCCCTCAGCCTCCTCTTTTCCAGGCTAAACAACCCCAGTTCCCTCAGCCGCTCCTCATAAGACTTGTTCTCCAGACCCTTCACCAGCTTCGTTGCCCACCTCTGGACACGCTCCAGCACCTCAATGTCTTTCTTGTAGTGAGGGGCCCAAAACTGGACACAGTATTCCAGGTGCGGCCTCACCAGCGCCGAGTACAGGGGCACAATCACCTCCCTGCTCCTGCTGGCCACACCATTCCTGATACAAGCCAGGATGCTGTTGGCCCTCTTGGCCACCTGGGCACACTGCTGGCTCATGTTCAGCCGGCTGTCGACCAACACCCCCAGGTCCTTTTTGGCCAGGCAGCTTTCCAGCCACTCCTCCCCAAGCCTGTAGCGTTGCATGGGGTTGTTGTGACTGAAGTGCAGGACCCGGCACTTGGCCTTGTTGAACCTCATACAGTTGGCCACGGCCCATCGATCCAGCCTGTCCAGGTCCCTCTGCAGGGCCATCCTACCCTCGAGCAGATCGACACTCCCACCCAATTTGGTGTCGTCTGCAAACTTACTGAGGGTGCACTCGATCCCCTCATCCAGATCATTGATAAAGATATTGAACAAGACTGGCCCTAAAACAGAGCCCTGGGGAACACCGCTCGTGACCGGCCGCCAACTGGACTTAACACCATTTATCACTACTCTCTGGGCTCGGCCACCCAACCAGTTCTTTACCCAGCGAAGAGTATGCCTGTCTAAGCCGTGAGCTGCCAGCTTCCCGAGGAGGATATTATGCGAGACGGTGTCAAAAGCTTTGCTAAAGTCCAGGTAGATGACATCCACAGCCTGTTATCCAAATGAGTTAACAGCTATAAGAAAGTTAGATAGAATCAGCTTTAAATTAGAGCTGTAGCAACAATGGAAGTTAATATAGAAGAAAAATACTAAAAAAACCCACCCCAAAAACCCCAACCCACAACAAAAAACCCCACCATGAAAGGAAGTTGCTGTTTTCATGAATATGCAGTTTCTATTGACCTTAAACAGGTTTTTAGAAGACTGTCTCCTCACCCTTTAAATTGATTAGTGTTCATTTGTAAGACAGGTCAATATAACATTCATTTTAAGTTATGTTCCTAATGTAGCTCTTGCTTGTAAAAAAGTATGGAGGAATTTGTTTTTATTCCATTATCTATTTAATTTATGAAAATCATGGACTCTGAAACGACACAGTAGATAATGTCTATTTATAGCAGTGACAAGTAGAAACAATTAAACTTCAAGGAATTTACTTAAATTTTAGATAGATACTGCACATTTATTGACAAGCATTTAATTGGAGCTCAAAGAGCTGGCAGGATTTCATATTGCTGATCTCAAATTTTTAAATTCATATTAGTTAATGGATTGCTGAAATTACACATCTTGTAGATAAATGCCTAATTGAAGATCCTATAGAAAAATCTCATTGTTAGATCATTCCTGCAAAAAGAGGATTAACAACGACCTGAATGCTACTTCATGTATCATCAAACTGTCCATATTACCATACAATCCTTTGAGTTTGTTCAGTGGGAAAAAAATCCTGTAGCAGATTGCTGAAATAAATAAGATTTGCTTGATTACGTGTTTTGTAGAAAATGTGAGTTAGTTAAGGTTTGTGTCAGATTTTTGTCCCTCTGGCCCTCAAATCAAAGCCTTGATTTTGTATAGCTCTGTGGAAGAAGTTAAGTCACTTTTCAATTACATAGTCTACAATTCACTTCTGTTCAGAGGATCGGCCCAGGGTCTAAGAAGCGTTCACATTCTTATTTTGCAAACGATGCAATTCAGGTCATCTCCTCTACCCATATCCACTGAAATCCAGAATCAATTTCTCGTGTACTATATGTGCAGGACAGCTGAAGAATCCGGTCACACAATCTCAAAATACTATCTGAGATACTTTAACGTATTACTCATTTTGAGCCAGATTTCCACACTAATTTTGATTCTCCCCATTAGAAGGAGCTTAACACCAAGAATTAAGAAACTGATTATACATAGAATGCACTGGCATTCCATCTTAAAATCACTTATATTAATGTGCGATACCTTTATTCGTGTTAGGGAAGACAGTACTTCGCTGTATTTATGCTCTTTCAAATACCATTACTTAAGAAAATACAACCCCGTGTCAGGCTGTTACAACAAATCGCTCTGACAGTATCAATAGCAATGCAGTTTTTAAACAGAAGTGTCCATAAAGATTTTATCCAATAATAACATTCTGCAACTTCTTTTGTTCATCAGGTGAATAACAGAAGTTCCATTTGCAATATAAGTGGAAATTAGAAACACAGGATTTCTAAGCATGCACTCTATATGTCTATTTGACTACAATGACCTAGAGCAAACTGAGGCAATCCACTTACAAAACTGTCAGATTCTGTCCTTTATATTTATTTCAGCGAGTCAAGACTCTAGAGATGTTATGTTTACTCCTGTCAGACACACTTAAAATGAAAAGCTTTTCTCAAAAATTTTGTTTCTTTCATGAGGATAATTTCACTGATCCAGATGATAAAAAAAAAAATATTGTTTAGGGACAATATTGCATTAAAAGCTTTTTACAGAAGTTCAAAAAGATGGGTCCCATTTCCATCCCTTTGCTGATGCCCACTTTAAAAAGACACAGTGCAAACAAAACGATAAGGAAGAGGTTCATTTTATGTTTAGCAGGATTCAAAACGCAATAAAATATTAACTGTGTTTTTGTTTTAAAAATTCAAAGGGATGCAATGGATAGATATCCTCTGGGCCGCAACAATGTCGCAGGAGTTGGAAATCTGAGGAAACGAGCAGCATTTCCAGTGTAACTTTGGAGAGCTTCCACATCAACACAGAACAATTAGGTAATAATCTCTCTTTTCACACATTTTACTGTTCCCGAAACAAGTCCCTCTACTCTTAGGAAAACTGGTACAATAACAATGTAACCCCAAAGTACATAACAAGTATCTTACATAGGTCAAAAAGTCTAATTATTTCCCAAAACTTGTTTGAAAATCTAAATCCAAAGATTTGTCTTCTAAGGAATTCAGTGGAAAGAACTTGTCTTTCCACGATGAAGTTCTACCGCCTCAAAACACTGTCTTGTTGCAAAGATTAAGATGAAAGTACACAGATCCTATATCTAAATTTAAGCATTTACCTCAAATTTTGCAACAATCTCAAAACCTGGTGCTCAGGTCCCAGCTTCTACTACTAAAAGTTTTTTCCGATATTCCTTAATGAGTGTCTCTTAAATGAAAAGCAAAACAACTCTTCTTAACTAACCACATATCCTGCATTTGTGATTTAAATAGAACCATGTAAATGAAATACGGAGATAGTCTGTATCTGAAGAGATGAAACCTCTTATCTTTATACCTATCCTCCCTGGAAATACTTGAAGAGACGAACGATTCGCTGAGCACAGAAAAGCTCTGTCTTTCACTGGACTGCAGCAGCAGCAACCTCCATGGTCTGTAGGTACCAACACCGTCTGTGATGCCCCATATCCTCTGCAGTTTAAGACATGCCTTCATTTCCCCTCGCTAACTTCCCAGCAGTGCTTAATTTAGCACATTAAAACCCTGCTTCAAGCACTCTTGTTACTTTTTTGTTTTGCACAATAGAAAATGTTTAGCTCAAGAATGACCCTGCTGAATGCTGGGTTGAAATGACAGGAATCCAAATGTAATTCTCGACGTTTTATTGCTGTTAGCCAGCATAGCAAAATACGGCAGAAAACCAGAAAGTATTGAGAGAAGCAACTTCTGCAGCTCAGCCTTGCACGCACTCTGCGTTTCCGAGACCGTCGCTGGCACTTCCTTTGCTCTCAGCTTTTCAGTCCGAGTGCACCTTCATAAAGCGTAGCATTGATGAGGAAATGCCGCTCTCCTCCCCGCATCGGCCCCTTCCGCTAGCCAGCGTGACAACAGAGGTTATTTCGACACGCCTCTGGAGCGAATACAACTCTTCCCAAAAGCAGACAAGCACCAAGCATGCCATAGACTGTGCATGTTACATAAACGTGCTTCAGCAGAAATTAAACCAATTACAGTACTGCCACCATAGTCCTCACTCCGTCAGTTTTGCCTTTACAATCCTGTCTTTCAAGAAGGTTTTTAAAAAAACGTTTATTGGGCTTTCCAACATCTTGGCTTTCAATAAAAATTGGCTTAAAATCAGTTCAAAACATGACTTGTGCCTGCACCCCCCGAACAGCTATTACTAATTACGTGCTTTCTCCTTCCACAGCTTTTCCTTTTTCATGACACCACAAAGCGCGCTGAAGGCTGAGAGACCCTTTACCAGCTCAGGTACGCTTCTGATTCGGTACACGCAGAAAAAGCCAAATATCCATGAAACCCTCTCTTTTGTTTCACGTACATCTCAAATAGCTACCGAGCAAACAATTTGGCCAAGAAAAAGTCTCATAGGGCCCTTTGCTTTCTGAAGAGTTTTCTTCCATCTTTACTTTTAACTGCCGCTGGAAATTTCACACGCTCTATAGCTTTGCTACATTATGATTTCTTTTAACACAGACAAAATTACAGAAAATTCTTCCTTTCTCAAACTCATTTCTTTTAGAACTAAAGAATAACGCACAAGAGGCACAAACTAAGTACTTGAAAATAAAACAGACCTGATCCACATAAAAAACGCCATGGCCAGAAAAATTGAAACTTCTAAATTGAAACTTGAAATTGAAACTTCTAAATTGAAATTATTGAAACGTAGAAATCGAAACTTATAAGCTGATGGCGGGGGGTGGGGGTGGCAATGCCTCGCCCCTCACCGCCCTCGCCCACCTGCCTTTGTGCGGCCAACCGGCCCCGCACCCGGCACCTGCTCCCGGTGGAAGCACGACAGCATCCTCGCCAATGCGCATCCGACGAGTACGGATCTTGGAACCTCTCTGCTTTTAGACTTATGTTAAAGGGATTTTGACCACTGTCATATTTTCTTCTTGGGATGAAGAGTGGAAGAGACCAACGTAGCCAACACATTATACGCCTCCTCTTCTGTTCTTAAAAATATCTTGAACTGTTTTAAACCGTACTTAGGTCCCAGGGAGATGTGCCTAACTAGAGCTAATACTTTCTGGGAATAGGCGATGCTTGAGACTCAAAACCACATTAGCAGTTCCTTGCACAGACTTGCATAACAGAAGCTTTAATATGAAAATCTCTAAAGCACTTTGAAATAAAGTTTTATTAAGACAAAATATATTCAGATATAACTGAAAACTGTAATTGTCTTATTTGGTTCCCCAGTTAAATATCATTGTATATTCCAGCACTGATAATTATATGGCAAACATTAATATGCTAAAAATCGCAAATCCGGTCTAAAGATCTGTCTGAAAAGGAGTTTTCCTCTTTGCAGGGGAATCCTGCAAATACACAAAACATGCTATATGCAAAAGCAGTTTCACTGGATTCTAGGAGATTATGCCAATACAAATAACTTAGACATTAAATATTTACAGGAAATGAGCTTGTAACTGCAATTAAACTCTGATTTTTATTGGGGGGGGCGGTGTTTATGGGGCTTGTTGGCTTTTTTTTTTTTTTTTTTTTTTTAACATAAGCACACTTTCTCCACATATCAGCGTAGATACCCAAGACTTGTCTCTGCAGGGACTAAAATCCTTTAATAATCTGCTTTTAATTACCTGACATTAAAGGATAAAATTTGTGTTTAATGCACCTTATGGTGTCTAAATACAGTACAGCTAGTTCCTGATGAAGAGGAAGCCTTAATGAAGGCCAAGATGGCAAGTAGGTGCCTGAAAGGATGCTGCAGCCCATAGTTGGAATCTCCTGGGTGTTTTGCATGTGCATAAATGGGTCGCATAATTTTAAAAAAAAAAAAAAAAAAAAAATCACATTTCTAATCTGTTTACTGTGACCACAAAGCACAGAAGAAAATGTGATAATAAGCTGAGACTATTATTACTTATCTATTGTAATTCACAAAACAAAAAATTAGGTAATTATGTTAATAAGATGATATTCACAGCCCAGAATTTAAAAAATTATTATGCAAATCACATCATGAATAGGGAAAGGAAGCAAAAGAATGGTTTGCACACCATAGTCAAACAATTATGCCAGAATGCACACATCCTACTGAACTTTAATTTGAATGAATGGAATTAAATCACGTATTTTCATACTTTTCTAAACATGAAATACAGCATGCTCAGTTCATCCCAGTATGGCTAGTCACTGTGTAAGCCTGCATGCACAGAGAACATGCAGGCTGCACTGAAATTAATTTTGATTTTTTTTAAAAAAAAAAAAAAAAAAAAAAAGAAAGAATATTACTGGAGTGGCTAAGCCATATTGCTTTATGGAAAATCTACTGAAAGCCTCCATTTTCTTCAGTTAAAATGTATACAACAGTGTCAATACTTTATCAGATGCTCCCGTCTGGTACCACGACATTCCCTCCCATCAGACTCTGCAAATCAGAATAAAGCAAAAAGGCTCCTAGGAAATGAACACGAGTAGCAATGTCCAACTAATAAAAAGGTCCAAGACAAGAGCAGGGGCACACACGTTCACATGATCCTGTGATGGGGGGTTGCTTCCCAACCCAGCTGAGCAAGTAGAAAGCATGCCCGCCAGCTGAGCCCAGGGCCGAGAGACAAGAACGCCAGCTTTTGTTCAAAGTTACTCTGCTGTCTTTCTCTTGGCGAGCTGAAGTATGGTTTGGGTTTTCTTTTTTTTTTTTTCCCCCCTCCCTGCCTTACAGTCCTTCCCACCACCAGGGAAGCTCCTTCTATAATAGTGCTCGAGTGCTCTGTCAGAAAACGAGAGGTGAGGAGTTGTGAAATCCTCAGATTCAGGTGATATTCAAATACAAATATTTAAACAATCTTTCACTGTGGGATTCTAACACACTGACTTTTACACTGCTTACAAGTTCAATGACTTCATAAAAAGTCTCCAGTAAATTACACCACTCGGCTAACCTACTCCAAGATGTTTGAGCTCTAAAGGCAGAATACTTCAGGTAATTGAGAGACATCCTTAAACTCTGGGAGTGGAGCTGTGGAAAAATACATTTACTTGAAGGTGTTATTCTACAGTGAGACCAATGAGGCCATGAGCAAAACCATACAGCGGTCCCCTTTAAAACTGTAAGGTCAACACATTCATTTCTCAGTTCGTTAAACCATGATCTCAGTGGCATTTTTTAAAAAGTATGTTGATGAGCTAAGGCTAATTCAAATGACAATGGGAGAAGAGCCAAAGAAAAGTCTGAAACCGAGGAACTGCCTGACCTTGAATAGCCAATTGGCTCTGTCAGTAGTGGGCTGGACTAGCAAAGGAGCAAAAACTAAGGAAAATCATAAAGTGACCAAACGTACGTAAGATGAACAATACAAAACCAATGGTTATTGATTATCTCATTACTTTAGTGCTTGTCCTCCTCATCCAGCAAAAAGAAAGGTTACACCTGGGACAGCTCAGTCTTTCATGAAAGGGAAATCAAATAGTATTTACCGTTTCTTTAATGTAAGGCTGACTCTCGTAATGAGGAGGAGGGGACTGCGATGCTGGGAAAGCTTTTCTCATTAAACTGTCAATTCTGTGTTGCTAAAAAATTGATTAAGTGAGGTACATGTTGATGATCCTGTGAATTTTAACAGCTTTAAGTCAATTACACCAGCATCCAAGCACAGAGTTTCAATATTGATGCTGGGATGTTATCTTTTACATCTGAACGAAATAAAGCCTTGAAAAGCCAAAGCCAGGAGGGATAGCTTAAAACAGCAGAATGCAAAGGGTGGCTCTCTCCATGCAGCTGCCATAAAACGCACTGTTGTTTAAAGAATTCTGTGATCAAATGTAACAAGTTCACTCAGAAATCATGACAAAGCACCACTTCTCAAAGGCTAAAATGACCGTGATGGAGACAGCATTTCCTCCTGCTTCACCTGTGAATCAGATCCCATAACAGGAAGGTAAAATGGAATTCAGTAGCAGAGAAACTCTAGAGCTATTTTTACCTTTCTAAGCAGGAAATGATGCAGACTACTACCAGGATAAAGAGTCACATACGTCCCCTTAAGCCCCTGCTTGGGGAGGAGTACAGTATCCATATGCCCCAGCAAAACCTGACTGTGGGAAACAGGGGAAAAAACCCAACAAATCAAGGAAAAAAAAAAAAAAAAACCCACCCTAAACCAGTTTAAAACGTCAGAAATAACTCATGAAGTTAGACTGAAATGTTTTATCCTCGAGTCCTTGACTTGTGGTCAGGTATTGTTAAATTTTGTGAAAAAATTAGTATATTTTGTCTCTTTTCCCCCTACTTGCAGCTTCTATCCTTTGAATTTGGGAAGCTGCAATAACAAGACGCCAGTCTTCTGTTTGCGCATTTGATGTTTCCAGGACTGCAGGTAGAGTGAGAACTATTTTACAGTTAACGTCTTCATTAGTTTTGGAACCATATTGCAGTTACAATGACCGAGAAAGACATTTATTTTAATGGAGCATAGCCTTTTATGCAACAATTGTATCAAATCTTAATGTCAGAAAAGTTTTTGTTGGTTGGGTTTAGTCATTTCTGGCCAAGTTAATGCTTAGGAAATTATCCTTAGGGAGTGAGCGTATAAATTTCCATCTCATTTCAACTCTTTAAATAAACATGAAAGATTAATGCTGTGCCTAAATTTTAGGGGAGAAGAGCAATATCCTGGATAACATATAGAGTTTTTAAAAAGGGACTGGCAATTCTCTGGATTAATTTACTAAGTTTTACTAAACATTACCCATAAAAGCGTGTTTTCTAAACCTGATAAGGACAAGAGTGCACTGATTTACGTTCTAGACTGGCTACTGCCCCAGCATTATTTCTTACTACAGACATCTATACAATTGATATTTTGCGGAGAGAAGAATATACTTTATGTCAGAGACAAGCCAAGATTTTCTTGATACGTATGATTTTGCTACATGCACTTTTTGAATAATGGCTATATTGTACTTCTAGTGCAAAGGCATTCAATACCTTCTACCTGTAATTAACAGGCCAAAAGAAAACGGGAGCAACGCTTAACACCGTATTCCCTACACAAGTATTAGTCCTGTGTTAGCGTTTCGTGAGGATTGAAAAAAATGCCATTCTGTGAGCGTGACGTGAATGAAATTATCATCTTCAGATTTAAATTGCAAACCCTAGTTTTGCTGAAAAATAAGAGAATTTTTTTTATTAAAGTGATTTGATTCAAACAACAGGTTTACTTTCCACTTCGTCTATATCTAAGATACATTTCAATATTCCTCTGGTTCCACCGCAACTACCAGTCCAGGACCTGATTTCTACCCATATACCGATCCACATGTCCCATCCAAGAGCAACCTCACCAGGACAAGAGAGACATCAATAACAAGAAAAATAACGCAGAGGAGTACTCCGCATTAGTTCTGTGCAGGCTCTGCCTCCCTGCTCTGACTACGCCCAGGAAGCACTGGTGGTTTTGACAAGCCTTCTTAAGCACGTGTTTAATCTTAAGCAATGCATGTCTCTGTAGAGTCACTGTTCATCAGCTGAGACTGCACCAGTTTCCAAGTGCTTGCTAAAGTAAGACCCAAGTATTATTTTTATCTATTCTCAAAATTGTGCAGGGATTCTTCTTTATTATTATTAATAATTTCTTAAACAAGCAGCTATTCCTAGAGACAGTGCAAGGGAAAAAAAAGTATTATTTTTAGTATTAATTGTATTCCACTATATAAAATTACTATTTTTAAAAACCAATCTTTTTATTATCCTTCAGTTAAAAGACCAATATATGATCTATCATACAAACAGATGTCAAATTAAGCAGCATCTGCCTTGAAAGTATTGTTAGAGTATTTTAAAGAAGTTTATGGACTTAAAACAGTGTCTCCTTAAGCTATTTTTGGTGAAGTAGTTTACTGCCTCAAGTCAGTAATATGTAGAGCTGAATGAGTCAAAGTATAAACATGAAGAGAGTATAAATAAGGATGTATTTAAAAATTAGAAAGATCTTTTAATGTATGTTACAACTTAGACATTTTCACGGCTCTATGACATTTTATTAAAACAAATCTTAAGCATTTAACATGAAAGCTCTTTTGTGAGTGGTTACTGTGCTGTTTCATTATCAACAACCTTCCATGTCTCAGTAGGACGATATTTTTCTAATTTACCATAACACAAAAGATAAACTAGCAAATACTATATATTCATCATGGTTAACCCTAAATCAACCTTATGACAAGTAAATTGATATTCTGAAGTTACTGCTTATTATGCTCACATTTCTTCCTTTTCCCCTAGTGAAGTACGTAATTTTCATTATTTTATTTTAGATTTAGTCCAAATAAATTTAAATCTTTCACAATAAAACCGCACAAACCCCCACTCACCAAATCAATTAACTTGTTCAATTTTTAATAGGTTAGGCCAGTGGTATATTGTAGTTTTAAAACAGTTCTAGAGGCAAATTCTATACAGATCTACATTTTTTAAGCCCCTTTTATTGGATTGTTTCACTGCTGACCTTAGGGACTTTAAAACATCAGATTAGAGCTTGTGAATTCCAGACTTCTGTTGATAAAATTGGATTCCTCAAAGTTTGACCTGTGGCAATGGTTTTGTTTTGCTTTGCTTCCTTCCCCAGCGGCAGCAGTTTTCAGAACAAATGAAATACGCAACAGTCAGCGAATGACTGAATGCACCAAGTATTGTCACAACACCACTCACGTGGTAGGAAAAGAATAAGATGACAGTTAAAAAGGACAAAAAATGATTTAACGGCATTCATTTTCTCCCTTGCCCAATAGATTGTCCATTGGTTCAACAGCTGATGTGAGGCACATTCTGCTGATAAATCAAACTCGCCTACATTAATCTTTAAAATGAGAGTTGTTCAAGCCTTTGTATACTCAATAAGGTTTCTTTTTCCTACAGTGAAGTCTTGGGGACATTTGAAATACATTTCCGAGGGTGGGCTGCACAGCGAGCAATTCAGCAAGGGTTAGATTTAGTTCAGCTGTGAAGCCTAGCAAATCTATTGGGGACATAAAGCTTGGACGACGTGGCATCTGCATTCCTTCTCTGTTCAGGAAGCGGCTTCTCGCCGACAGGCTAAGGCTGCCCCTTTCAGGGACGCCACTGGGAAGTTACGCATTTCATACTAGGGAACATTCTGTCTTCCCATTATTCAGTATCACTAGCAAATGACACTTCAGCCTTAAATCATAGGCTTAGATTATAGCAGAGAGAAGGAAAGGTGATTTTAGCTCCCTACATTCCCCCACCATTTGGTTTTAGGCAGCTGTAACGCATTTCACATTTATAATTGCTCACCACAGATTCTTTTCAATCTTTTAAAATCCCTCCCCCCAAAAGGTGCATCTTTTCTCACAGAAATCTTTCTCCTCACCCTGTATAAATTTAGGATAATTTTTCCTGAATAGCTTTGTTAAGTCACTGCTGAATTTCCAACCTCTGATATCCAGTAGCTGGAAGCTGAGGATGAACTGATTTAGACTACAAATAAAGTACGCAATTTCACCATGTGGATAATCAAACCTTAGAACAATTTACCTACACGTGAGCTGAATTCTCCATCACTTCAAGCATTCAATATCTCTTAAAAGTGTAAGCTCTAAATCAACCAGGGACCACATTATACCTGACACAAGAGTTACTGCAGGAAATCCTAGTTTTGCATTACACAGCAGAACAGACAAAATGACCAATATAGGGCTATTTAACCTTAAAATCTTTTAATAAGCCCGCATAGTTATTAGGTGGAAAGATAAGGAAGCAAATGTAAAAGAGTAAAACTTCTGTAAGTAGTAGCAGAATAGAGAGGCAGAATTTGGATAAAGCTAGTTTTAAGACCAACAACTCAGAATTACCCAAAACTCCTTGAAAATGTACTAGTATATACTTTATACTGGTGAAAGCAGTAAACGTCTAGGTAGAAAAAAATCCTCGCTGATCTTGAAGACTGGGTTTGGCATGGGTGGTTTTTGCACACCCACTGAACTTGGCCCATGCAGCTCTTACAACATTATTAAAACTAAAATTATGTAAAAATATTATTGTCAGTGATTAATTAGTAACGACATTAAAAAAAATTAAAAAGAACAGCCAAATGAATACCTATGTATTAAACTGTTGTTTTTTTTGTTTTGCTTTTAAAAGAGCTTTTATGAAGAAACAAAACATCAAGGCAAACCCCAACTTCGCAATGCTGTCCATGGATATCCATTTTCATTAACATATCATAGAAAGTTACCTTAACCAGGCAATAGCACTGCTGAAAATTCTGAATTTTTTTTCCTACTTCTTCAAGTAACATCTTCCTTTCTGAATTGCCCTTACAGAATAAAGAAAACCAGTGACTGAGAAAACGCACGTGGTTCTTCAGTTCTCAAACTCAATGTATGCATTTACTTGGTTCTTTAATCCACTAACAACCAACTCTGAAGCATTCCAGCATCCTTTCTTTCAAGTGATGCTTTTCTGATAAACAAGAAAGCAATTAAAAGAGAAAAAAGCTGAACTGCCGAGTGCAGCGTTCTGGAGCATTGTGACAAAGAAGGGTTAGTAAAACATGTCAGGATAAATACAACTCCGAAAAAATTAATGGACGCAAGCAGAAACCTGGAATCTGTGTACATGCCTCTGATCTCTACCCTTTCCTTTACTAAACCCCTTTTACGCAGCCACTATGAGACACTGATTCTGCTACGGAAGCATCAGTAGGCCAGACCTCTCAGCAGTGCCATCAGACTAAATCAATTACTGATTTCCCTAGAAAACCACAGATCCGTTTTCCTATAGTTGAAATGACAACCAAATGAAACGAAACCCACCGCATGGGCAAAACTTGAAGTAGAAAATGAAATTTAAACTCAGAATGGATGTCAGATTTGTGAAGTTTTAAGGTTATAACCACCACCCTCGTAATACATCTTAAGTGACACGGCCATACATAAGGACACTTCGGTTTCCATTTCTGTGGCTACCACAAAGGAGATTATATTAGGTTAGATGCCTCCAAATGTATTTTGACAATAAGTAAAGATAATGAAAAGCTATCAGAAGATCATTATCTGCATGTGTTTATGCTTCAGCAGAAAATAGTGAGCGTATTTATTGGCATCATAGACTGTCCAATGTTTTTCTTTTAAAAATCACGGCCAGCACTGATAAGACTGGGCACGCACAGATTGCATTTAATGCCATGTTGTGGCTGAGGCCATTCACCATTCTTACAACTCCAAGTTAGGAAGCCAGGAGGAGATACTGTAGGGATTTATCCAATATCCCATAGTTCAAAATTTCTCATAGTATTTGAATTAGAGGACGAGTTTAGTGCAAGAGCATCAAAATAGTTCATAAGAGAGTGACAAAGTTCTTTAATTATGATGCGACACCCACCCCCTGAAGCTCTCTCGTGTCTTGTATTTCACACAGAAAGTGCTCAAGAAATCTGTTTAGTCTGTTATTTTTATTAATAAAAATGACATACAACACTCTAGCCAAGTTCTTGAAGCAGAAAATGTGTCCTGCATTGTTACCATTGTTTTCTGATGACATTGTAGTTTTGAGAATATACAGTAAAACAGTGCCAATTTGGAGGCTGCCACCTGTTTATCAAAATATAAGGGCATAATCCTAACCAAAGAAAAACTGCTCGTGCAAGCGAGTGCCAAAGCATAGAATATTTCTACCAAAACTAAGAATATTTCTATTAGACCAGTCAATCTTTCTAAATGATTCTCCTCTTGGCTTGCTCTTGCCTGAGTTCAGGCAAGACAGGCCTTTCTCCCTACTTGTCAGTGGAATTTCTGGCAGCTCTATTCCTCCCTTTCAGGCAACAGAGAACAAAAATATTACGTGTTACTAATGTTAACTTTCACACCTTTGGAATACGTAAAGTTTGAAAAATAGACACGCAAATGACAATTCTTTTTGCATATCAGCTAGATGGCAAATAGAGGTTACTATCTGCTAGAATTAATGTATTTTTTTCATCGTTTGAAATAAAACAACCTTCATTTTCTATTTTTCAGAACCAATGTATTCTGTAAGTAGTGTTCAATTCAACAAATCACTTGTATATATGCTTACAGGTAAATTGACTTTCATAGGGCTACATTTGATATTAGACATGTACTTACTTTACTGAATACTGATAATATCACTATATTACTTTGCTGGCCCATCTTCTGTACCTCCCAGGCATGTCACAATCACAGTTATATTTATTTGAATATACATTAGTAATGCAGCACTTGATACATAAGATATGTTCAATAAAGACAGTGTTATAAAATATCATCCTAGAACATTTGTTCTATTGGAAAAGCTTCTGCAGAGACACGTATTAGGACCAACCCAACGTCTAATCCTTCATTTTTAAGAAATCAAGGGCATATGTTTATCCTAGGCTATAGGAAAATTCAAGCGACTGGGGACACCTGGGTATCAAGTTTCCTATGCAGAAAACTCCATGCTCCGAAGTCTTCAAAGGGCTTAAAAGCAAAGCAGTTTCTACTAATAAAGATGCCAACAAATCCAACAACAACAAAAAAGCTTCAGATATCCAACATCCACCTTCAGTAAACTTTTTGGCATTGTAAATCAGATAGCAATTCCAAGAAGGCATTCTGAAAACAATCAACCACAGTGCCTAACTATCAGTAAGTACTGTTTGGTTTTAATACTGAATATTGGGGAAAATAGGGTGGGGTGTTTTGGGGGTTGGTTTTGTTGTACTTTTTTTTTTTTTAAAGGAATTCAGCATTCCGCTCATTATACCTACTATTTCCCTTTCATTCTTTTAAAGCACACTTCTCTCTTACACTGAGCTGCATTATGAAATTTTCATACTCGGTGCTCTTGTAAAAACGTAACATGCACATAGGAAGACAGTCTGCCTTTGAGTGCCTCTTCTGAATTAATCAGTCAACAGGTTTCTGCTGGAGTTTCAGCTTCCAATTCCAGTAATATGACTATGGCAGTTTTCAGTTTGCCTCACACTGCTCCTGCCAGCTGATAGCAATTACCCTAAAATAAGCCCTGAAAATTAGTGAAAGTTGAAACAGAAAAACAGAACTTATAACAAAAACACCTCACATTGATCCTTCTTCTCATCATCTTCAGTTGTAGCACCTACCCTTATATAGTTTCCCCAAGGTATTATTGAGATTTCTGTGTGCAGAGCTCTAACTCCTTCCTTTTTCTTCTATGTAAAAAAGGGGCAATTAAGACTCAAAGAAAACACGTCTAGTGTCCCATCCAAAATGACCATTTCATCTTGTGAGTAGGAAGGACATAAAGACACTTCAGATGGAGTGTCTTTAGGGAAATAGGATGTTACAGGTGGAAGAAAGGCTGTCTATTCTCCAGTGCATGGGGAACTGCAAAAATAAATAAGGCTATATTGAAACCTTAGCCTGAAAAAAATAATAATGGGTCCTGGTTATCTTATCTTTTACATGCATGCAACTTCCAGGGTTGTAAAATTTTTTTTCTCACTGTGGAGGAATGATCCCTTGGGAAGCATCTGAGCCCCACGCGGTGAAAGCTGGGCTCAGTGAAGACAGCGACAGAAGGTGGAGAGAGAATGATACCCAGGCAGTTGTTCCTGTAGGATACTACACAAGAGGCAGCACATGCGACCAGTTCCTTTTTATTCTTCTGTAAATGTAATCCTACCACCAAAGTAGAAATATTTGGAGAAAAATTTTCTCTTTTATTTAAGATCTTTTCCTATAGATTTTTCTTCTTTAAACAATTCACCTGACACTAACATGAGAATCACAATATTACAGTATTTTTGAATCTCCAGATCCTTTGAGATTAGCTTTGTATTCTCTAGAGTATCTCAAGTTCCCTTTTTTCAGGGAAAAAAATCTTACAATTTTTGAAGACATGATAGGGAAGACTACCACTCTTGTCAGTTTGTTTCCTATCTATCAAAAACTCTCTTTTGAGGCAGAAGAAACAGCAAATGATATTGGGTACAGAGGCAGGAGCATCCCTACTGCTCAGGCAATGAAGAAATCCTGGACTTTCTTGCTAGGGATCCACATAAGATTTCCATAAGACTTGTTTAGTCTTCATCAGTTGTAATTGCTCATCAAAGATGTTGGTGTTTCACAATGCTAAATATTATTTTATCAAAATCCTGCTGTATATGTGTGGTGGGTTGACTTTGGCTGGACACCAGTGCCCACCAAGTTGCTCTATCACTCCCCTCCTCAGCTGCACAGGGGAGAGAAAAATGTAACAAAAAGCTCAAGGATCGAGATAAGAACAGGGAGATCACTCACCAACTACTATCACAGGCAAAACAGACTCCACTTGGGGAAATTAATTTATTACCAGTCAAAACTGAGTAGGGTAATGAGAAATAAAACCAAATCTTAAAACACCTTCTTCCCGGGCCCCCTTCTTCCCAGGCTCAACTTCACTCCCAATTTCTCCACCTCCTTCCCCTGAGTGGCACAGGGGATTGTGGAATGGGGGTTGCGGTCAGTTCATCACAGGTTGTCTCTGCCGCTCCTTCCTCCTCACGCTCTTCCCTGCCCCAGCGTGGGATCCCTCCCATGGCAGACAGTCCTCCACGAGCTGCTCCAGCGTGGGTCCCTCCCACGGGGTGCAGCCCCTCAGGAGCAGCCTGCTCCAGCGTGGGTCCCCCGCGGGGTCCCCAGCCCTGCCAGCAAACCTGCTCCAGCCTGGGCTCCTCTCTCCACGGGGCCACAGCTCCTGCCAGGAGCCTGCTCCAGCGCGGGCTTCCCCCGGGGTCCCAGCCTCCTTGGGGCACATCCCCCTGCTCCGGCGTGGGCTCCTCCCTGGGTGCAGGTGGATCTCTGCTCCCCGTGGGCCTCCGTGGGTGCAGGGCACAGCTGCCTCGCCATGGGCTGCACCAGGGGTGCAGGGGAATCTCTGCTCCGTGCCTGCAGCACCTCCTGCCCTCCTCCTGCACTGACCCTGGGGTCTGCAGGGCTGTGCCTCTCACATGTTCTCACTCCTCTCTCCTGCTGCAATTGCACAGGGTTGGGTTTTTCCCCCCCTTTCTCACATACGTTATCCCAGAGGCGTTATCACCATCACTGATGGGCTCAGCCTTGGGCAGCAGTGGGTGCATCTTGGAGCCGGCTGGCACTGGCTCTGTCAGACATGGGGGAATCTTCTGGCATCTTCTCACAGAAGCCACCCCTGTATCCCCCCCCACTACCAAAACCTTGCCGCGCAAACCCAATACCTTTAGACAACGGGCTTGTCTGCTGAACTGTAGATAACTATTCTTTACAAAAAGGGCATCTGAGATATTACTTATTGGCCTTTGGCAGGGTTCTCAACAACATCCTTCTCTCTAAATTGGAGCAATATGGATTTGATAGGTGGACTGTTTGGTGGATGAGGAATTGGTTGGATGGTCACATCCAGAGAGCTCAGTATCAACGGCTCAGTGTCCAGATGGCAATCAGTGTCAAGTGGTGCCCCCTCAGGGGTCCGTACTGGGAGCAGTGCTCTTTAATATCTTCATCAATGACATCGACAGTGGGATCAAGTGCACCCTCAGCAAGTTTGCAGAAGACACCAAGCTGAGTGATGCGGTTGACACACCAGAAGGACAAGATGTCATCCAAAGGGACCTGGACAAGCTGGAGAGGTGGGCCTGCGTGAACATCATGAGGTTCAACAAGGCCAAGTGCAGGGTCCTGCACCTGAGTCGGGGCAACCCCCAGCATCAATGCAGGCTGGGGGATGAAGGGACGGAGAGCAGCCCTGCGGAGAAGGACTCGGGGGTACTGGTGGTTGAAAAGCTGGACATGACCTGGCAATGTGGGCTTGCAGCCCAGAAAGCCACCGTATCCTGGGCTGCACAACCTGTTGGAGCAGGTCCAGAGGAGGGCCACAAAAGTGATCAGAGGGCTGGAGCACCTCTCCTATAAAGAAAGGCTGAGAGAGTTGGGGTTGTTCAGCCTGGAGAAGAGAAGGCTCTGGGGAGACCTTGTTGTGGCCTTTCAGTACTTAAAGGGGGCCTATAGCAAGAACAGGGACAAACTTTTTAGTAGGGCCTATTGCAATAGGATGGTTGCAATAGGTAATGGTTTTAAACTAAAAGAGGGTAGATTCAGACTAGATAATAAAGAAGAAATTTTTTTACGATGAGGGTGGTGAAACACTGGCACAGGTTGCCCAGAGAGGTAGCGGAGGCCCCATTCCTAGAACCATTCAAGGTCAGGTTGGACGGGGCTCTGAGCAACCTCATCTGGTTAAAGATGTCCCTGCTCACTGCAGGGGGGTTGGACTAGATGACCTTTAAAAGTCCCTTCCAACCCAAACTCTTCTATGATTCTATGATACAGGCCGCTCAGGCTCACATCAGGGAACTCTCATATTCCCTCTACTTTGGTTACATTTCTGTTGTGGGACCTGCTTTAATAGCAGGCTGTCACTGTTGTATACATTCATGTATGTTAAAATGAAGAATAATGAACAGGTTGATTACAGTTAAATCTATTTTACTTTAGCTTCAGCATATTCTGTGGATTCATCTGTGGTCTTGACCTTAGCAAAAGACATCTGAAAAGGCAATAACCAACACCTTTTTGATGATTACAGTGCAATATCACAATACCCAGCAGTTCAACCATTCAGTTTTCAATTTATTCTTTTTTCTTAGCATATTTATCATCTTAAAAATAGTGACTTGAAAACCCTAAAGCAATCTTTCAAACGTCTCATTGATAACTCCGGAAATATATTTAGTCCTCACAGTGAGGAGGAGTAGGTTGGTCAATATTGCAAGATCAGGCAAATAGATATTTGACCTGACCAGGAAGCCAGCACTGAATCTGATTTTTACAGTGACCAAGTCAAAACTGGTAAAACTGGGGTTAAAGAAAGCATGCAAACAAAAATGAATTATTTTGCACATAAAAGGTAATTTCAGAAAGAAAATAAAATATGAGGTATAATTTAATTGAAGTCACTAGACTATTCCCCACATTATCCCAAGTGTTCATACACTCACTCGTGCAAATAGGTAAAATTCAATAAAAATGAATAGTTTCCCAACAAATTTTAATGCATTTATCTCTTTTACTATGAATCATATACAGAAGTTGCACAGGTCTCCAAAGTACCACATTTCCAAAAACTAATTACATCCATACCAGATAAAGGAATGCATTAAACACCGGTTTGTTCATGCATTAGTTCACAGAGAGAGTTCGTTACGAAAAGAGGCACAGCAACTGGATTATGAGCCAAATCCCATTTCCATTCTTTTCTGCAGCAACACCCCCATTCACTGGGACTGGTTTGTCTGTAGTATTTCATTTGCAATAAAGTCAGAGACAAATTCAGGGAGGGTGCACCAACTTGAGCCAGAGAACTTTCAGGTCTTTATTAACAACCATATTCTCATACAAAAAGGTAATATTTTCTTCTTCCACAAATATTATTCATCCTATAGCACAGGAACAAGTAGTCAAAGCACATATATGAAGAAATATGGATCCAATGTTTAAGGTAAAGATATCAGGACCAAATTTCCACTAGCATTCCCTCTTGCCAACCTCAGCCAATTCAGTTTTGTAAGACCTCCAACTCCATATGACTACAGGGAGCTACAGGTAATGGACAATAAACGTTTGCTAGCTGGCATAAAGAAAAGAATAAATATGAGAATATTTGCCTACATAATTATCCCAAATGAGTTGGTCACCAGTTATACCTCCCTCTAGCTATTACACAGTGAACGTATAAACTCGTAGCTATCGTATACCGTTAAAAAAAAAAAGCATTGAAAATGCATACTTTTTACAATTGCCAGCCTACACACCTCCAGTTCTGCCTTATCAACAAAAGATAAATGCCAGTGACACAGGGACCGACTAGTGTGCAAATTATTTTTTTACGGTTTTATTTATAAGATTAAAACATTTCCTTTGAGACACTGCAGCAGGGAAATAGCAATACATGGTGCATGAATCATGCAGTACTTTTAAGGGAAATATCTACGTGCCCCTATAGCATAATGTTGTTAGAGAGATTTGTTTTAGAATTTAGTGCTGGAGCGGACAAAGAAAAACATTATTGGACAATATTGCCAGCAGATTACAAGTGTGAATTGTAAATTATGGCAGCCCAATTATAAAGGAAACCACTGTAAATGTTCTGTTATTGATGTGGCATAGATACAATAAAGCGTTTTCTGGCACTAAAAGA
Organism: Pelecanus crispus; assembly: GCF_030463565.1. NCBI lineage: Eukaryota > Metazoa > Chordata > Aves > Pelecaniformes > Pelecanidae > Pelecanus > Pelecanus crispus. Next base: position 5,979,396 of record NC_134655.1, on the reverse strand, counting down.
AATACCGTATTTTACACAGAGTCTCTGCTGTGCACATAGCACATCAGGGTTGCATCTAATAGGGTCCTGTATGAAAGCCCTCAATTATTTTTAAACAAACTATTTCTTACTTTTCCTATAAAACAAACATTGCTTTTCAGCTCCCAGTTTACAGTACCAATTCATACCCCCAGTTTCCCAAGCCACAGCAACTACTGTAGTTCAAGGAGACAGTGAATCAAAGATAACGTGGGGCTTCGGATTCAGGAATTGTTGTTTTTCAGCGGAGACTAACCTCATCTGCATGAATTAAAGTACTAATGAGCTAAACAGCACCAAGACAGACTAGAAGTAAGTGAAGTGGGATGATTTCATAATACCATCTATATGCACTGCAGAGTAAATCAAAGGATCTCATTTATTAATATTTCATTGATTGTTACTTATAAACAGCAAAGAAAAACAGCAAATTCAGTGGACAGAGTGGGTGTAATAACGCAAGCTACAGAAGCCACATACTGCCTTAGCAAAAAATGAGCAAAAGTGAATCTTTAAGTAGTAAAAGACCTACTTTAAGAAGTCAGCTCTTTTTGAAGATGCCTAAAATATCAAATCAGCTAGTTGCACATCAGCATTCACTGGATTTAAAAAAAAAAAAAAGTTTGAGCACTGGGATGCAGCAGCTGAGTCCCCCTCCCATAGCAGGACCCCTCCAACCAAAGCTGTCCAAGCAGGCTACCTGATAGCCGAGAACGGCATTGTGACGCTTCCGTGTTAAGTGTAGCTTGCACAAAAGTTTCAGATTCATTTTTAGCTCCTTTTTTTCAGAGAGAACTACCAGTTTAACTATTTTTTTTATTAACATGCAAAACAACTAAAAATCCCTATACACAAAACCAACATAAGAGAGTCATGAAACTTATCTTCTAGCCACTTTGCAGACAAGGCCCACTTCTACCACCTTTGTTTTTTGAAGCCGGTAACACATCTCGGTATGTCCAACTGTCCTTGAAGTTAGAGTGAGCCAAGCATCTAAGCAAGTGGCCTCATTTTTCAAACCCACACATTGCCTTTTTCACCTTTAAGAATGCCCCTGCTATTACCACAGAGCAGATCCTGACAGACTCTTTGCTGATGCACAGGAGGCAGCATTTAAGAAAACCCTTCACGCTCCACATATGGGTATGTCAGAACTGCAGTTCCAGGAGAGAAAGAATGTGTCACAGCAGGAGAGGGGGAGGCATGTGAACAACCAAAGGACTGCATCAAAGCATGTCCTCTTCCTAGGCACCAAATCAATGCCGTGGAAGGAAAAGGGAAGAGACCCTGCTTCTCTGAGAGAACGGAGAACTAACAGACGACTATGGCAACAAATCCTAATTTGGTTGCATGCAAAGCTTTGGGGAGAAAACATTGATCACGAATCTAAGAATAGGGTGCTGCAGAAACAACAATAAAGCATAGTGGCAGATTGCAAAGGTGCATGAACGTTGCCCCAATAAATCACTCGCCAGTTCGCTGCACAACCGACATGCTGGGAAAAAGCTCCGAGACACCGCATCACCTTTCCATTCCTGCTAAGAATGTCCGTGTCCCTATCCCTCCCCCTCCCCCCAGTTATAACTGAACATGACTTGCCAAAACACAAGAGTATGCCAGAACCTCAAAAACCACCAAGCCTCCACTGTCTCAGCATGTTGGCAAAGCAGCTTTAAAAATACCCCTGACAACTTCTGGATGCTGAAAACGTAGTAAAGATGCATAGCTAAGGACATACTAACTTATGGTTAGAAAATAAAAGTTTATGGAAATTTTTATTTGTCGTTCATCTTGAATTACTTTAAAATGAAGGAATAAAAACAACAACAGCAAAGGAAAATAACCCATTAAACCTTACAATGTTTAAAGTTTGCAGTGGAAGTTGATTTCGCAGTCAGGCCTACTTCCAAGCAATTTTCACGTCAAAGCACATAGTTTTAAGCATCGGTTTTGGGGACCATTTGTCTGACACTGTTTTCTCTCACAACCTCTCCTACACTGCTACCCTCTTACTTCCATGTTTAAGTTTAATTGACAGTTTAATGTGTTGCTCCTGCATTGAAATGGTATTTTTCATAGGCCTTCTGACGTACTGGAAGAACTGTCACCATAGGATACACACAGAATAAACCGCCCAAACAAGAAACACTTGTACAGGGGCTTTTCACCTTTTCTTGCATCTGAGTTTAATGGAACAGCAACGGAACTACCGACATGCGTGAATAATCATGAAGGCCAGACAGTGCTTACAGACAGACTTAACCTTATGTGGGTCGTCACTGAGTTACTATTTATGCACTTCAAACATCCATTTGGTCAGGTAGTATGAAACCTAAGTATCATGTAATAAATATATGAATATCGAATAGCGATGAAAACCAAGTTTTATATGGTACTATTGCCAATTAGCAAAACACAACATCTTTCAATCTGGTCTGAATTTCTTGCAATTGTTTTAATCAGCTACGACAGGATATTTCCATTTGTGTATTTATTTACTAATACACAGATTCAAGGGTAAAAAGAAAAGGTTTTAATTTTGGATTATACTTTTGGTATAAATTCTATTGATTCTATAATTTTCACATAATTTATCCAGAAGTTTTCTTTTAACCTTTTTCTGTGCTGTGAGGAACCTCTAGAATCAGAGACTTCATGTGGGCAAACATTGCAGATCCAATGTAAGATCTTAAACCTGCATTTCTGCCAAACCATTAGTTACGCGTTTCTCATCCTGTAAGTCACTCTTCAACAGTTTGCACCAGCTTTCTACTCATGGAAACGTCTCCTCCCTCACTAATGCAAAAGCCCGGAGAACTGGTATTTTGCCATAATCCCTAACAAAAGACAGACAACATCAAGTACAGGAGCAAGTTACTGTTCCTCTCCATTACCAATATGAAAAGAAAGTCTTCATTATCCTGAAACAGTATCTGAACTGGAAGGGACAGAAGATCCTTTTGCCACTCTCTGCACCACTGGGGCAGTGGCAAGGAAATAATATGGGAGAGAGAGCAAGGAAAATGAGTATATAATACTGAGGTTTTTTTGTGGGAAGAACAAGGAGAATGCTCAGTTGCAAGACAAGGACATTTTCAAAACTCTTAACATTGCTGTGTTGAATCAAACCAGGAAATTATAGAAACAGGCACTCCAATTTGCTCCGAAGTTTTCAAACTGCAAAGCCAGGTCTCTAGTTCCATTCACAAAGCTCACACAAGGTAACTTCTGGCTTACTATGAGATAGAATGAAACCGTATTGATTTACAGAATGTAAACATAACTTCCTTTTTTTTTTTTTAATGTACTCAACCTTTCCCAGGTTAAGCCTATGTAGCCAGACAGCCTACGTTCCCGAGAGGTTTAATGCCGTATCTTGCAGACGCAGGGTAGACACAAGGCTTAAGCACATGCCCACGCAGGCAGGTACTCTCACAGCAATCCTCTATGATGAACTAATAACATATTCCTTTCTCTCTCTTTCTTGTAGGCATATAATGCTACTTTTGCTCTACTGGACATCAGAGATAAATATTGAGAAAAGCAGTAACACACACATACTTTTTTCCTGAAAATACCCATCAGACTATTCTTAATTTTAGCTACAGCTACTAAAAGAAGACAACAGGCAGTCAGCTGCAGGAAAATTCTATAGTGAAGAGTGGATCATAAGATTTAAGCCCTTACTACCACAGCTTTTCTGAAAAATACAACTATAACATTTTTTTTTGCTAGGATTTTTTCAGAATTTTTCCTGAGATGTCAGAAAAATTCTGTCTTAATTAGTTTTTGCATCCGTGAAAGTCCCCAACATCTACTCCAGTAATACCCGTGACAGCCAGACAGAGGCTTGTACGGTCTTCCACTCTAGTATGGCTGTGAATATCACAGTTTAAAAACTGTGGGGACTGTCAGATCTGGCCTGGCGTTAAAGGGTCGAAACAGAGGATATAAATCACAACAAGATCTACTTACTGCATCTTTGGCAAACTGGAAGAAAGCCAGGGAGTACAGTGAGAAAAATCCACTATTATTTTAACATTGACTGAGTTCTTATCTCATGCAGAACACAGTAGCAGAGTTAGCTCTTTCCTGAAAAACTACAGCGTCTAGATAATTCAAAAAACGGGTCCATATGCTCAATATATCAAGCTTCACATATCATGTAACTGAAGGTATAATAGATTAACAGAAAATTGTAATTTACTCTTGGCAGAAGAATAAGAGTCAACAGGAAGAGAAACCCAAACACCTGACTGACTGTATCTGCTGAGCTCTAGGAGTCCCGTCGCTCACCAAATCACAAGCTTGCCATTCATGCTTCTATCCACAAAGCCTCTCATTTGTTTTATTAGTAATAATAGCTAAAGAAAGAAGGAGAACAGAATATATCTGGGTTGACAACAGATAAATTTCCAAGAAATGCGAGTAGAGAAAGAATGAGAAAAATTTGGATTTCACAATCTTGACAGCATGACTTTTAAGTTTCCTGTTACAAAGGCATTCAAGATCACACACATGCTGTTAGAACAAAATAAATTCAAGATTTGCTATATGCAGACATTCATGTGGAACATAACCTTCTGATCTATTGTGTAACTTTCAAATCTCTCCCTACAGGTAAAGATACAGCCCCAATTACAACATAATGAAATTTTTCGCATGAACCAGTTTAACATACGGATTGGGAAATACACTCTTATTATGCCAAAACTAATTTTTGTAATTTAATAATAATAATAGTCTCCTACAAACCCTACAATTAAAGAAGCCAATGCCTTAAAATTAGAATTGTAAAAAGCATTTCTTAAGTAATGGAGTGGCCTAATCCACCAAAATTTTCGAAAAGTAATCTTCTATAATGTCTTTGCAAAACTAATATACAAACTAAATAAAGAGTACCGTATTATCAGTCCCAGTATGCATATCTAAGTTATATGCCAATTATTTTACGGATTCCTGCAAGTACACGTATAGTTCATGCAAACCAAAAAGACTCCTGAAATAAAATGAAGTGAAACAGGGCTGTAGATCAGGTTTCCAGAAGGTACAATGTGTTAGACTGAAAACTGTTAATTTCTGAAGATACTTCAGAATACTCCAGGAAGAATACTTTTGGAGAATTAATGTCTTCATAAAAATACGTAGAAGCAATAAACCCCCAAGATTAGCAATAGAGCATCTGTTAAGTAGGGGTTTTTTTATGTTAGTATAAAGTCTGACAAAGAGGTCATGCAGAGTTAGTATGTATGTCACAAGTTACAATACGTTTATTTCTCCGTGAAGCATAAAATATTTACTGTACTTTAATATATTGCTGATATTAAATAATTCTATCAAAGCCAAGACACATACAAGGTTTTGCTGATATCCTGAGAAAATACCAGCATAAATCTTGGGTTTCTGTATAATTAGCTAAAACAGCCAATAGACCTCATATGGTTTCTTCGAGCCTCTTTGTTCCTTTGGGCAAAAAGAAAAATAGTGCTTCTTCAGGGAGAAATTGCTCAAATATGTAGACATTAACACTCCAGCTTTCAGCTCCACATAGCCTTATTAACTCTACTGCTATCCTGAACAAGGACCAAATGTTTTCTCAATTACATCAACCCAAACTGACTTTCAGGTGATAATGGCAGTGTAAACAGAAGAAAATAGCCCCTTTGCACTAAGTGAGCATGTACATATGACTTTCTAACTTTACTAGTCATAGCTTAAAGAAACTTATTTCACATCAGGATGTAGCAGGAGCTATGGAAGAACCATCACTTGGACAGAGCCAAAGTCACCTCCAGAGTTATCTAACAATACTACAGGAAGAAAGTATGCATGCTTGAATGCCTAGGAATTTGTAAACTAAGGCATTTCCACCTACTTTTCAACAAGCTTATGCTATTTTGAACACTGTTCTTTGCTAACTGTAACCAAAATATTATTTTGCTTAGATCTAAGTGCTCTTGTTTGTCTTCAAACACCAACAATTTGTAGTATAAATCTCTCATACTGTCAATGCGGCAGCTGTTTACTGCTACTTACTATTCATAAGCAAGTAATACAGTCGACACCAAACAAATTCAAAATTGTTTCAACCACGGTGTTCTACAAGTGGTCACTTCCTTCCTTAGTGTCATTTTAAGACTGAAAAAAATTGACTTCATAAAATTATCAGCCTAATACTCTTTGTGAAAGCACAACAGTGGGGAACGTTGAAATTTAATGTAATTATAGTGGTTATATTATGAAAAGCCTAGTACTCCATTTTATTAGTTTCAAATATTGGTACTCCCATTAATGTTTCAGAAGCAAATAGAATTTTTCATTTCTGTGTGCTTGTGGCCAATTGTGCTGCTCTAAAGGCTACTAAATAATCAATACCATTTAACATTCTTTTAAATTTACTACTTTACTACTACTATTCTAATTTAACCTGCTTTAATAGCTAGGATAGACTGTTTTACAACCAACATCTTCAGTTAAAGATCAGATAAACCCAGTCCAATTTAAAAAAAAAAAAAACCAACAAAAAAAAAACCATATAAAAGGTGATACAGCTATACCCATCTTATTTGCTAAGAGTATTTGTGAGTGTTACCTAACAAAGTTCCCGGGTCTCAAATGTTATCAACTCAGATTTTCTGTCATCTTCAGCATTAAAGAGAGACATGCCCTCTCCTAACACACGAGTCATTACCTTATAGCAAATGCATCCGGTCTATCATGGGGATTAAATGGTGGTGAACCTTAGTCAAGCTCAGAAGTTCTTTTCAGAACTGTGAAAATTATTACCTTCCAAAGCACAAAATGGAAAGAAAATCCCAAAGTAATCATCAATAATATTATCAAATTCCAGAGTAACACTTACTCTTTCTAAAACTCTGGAGATTGGTTACCTGCTCCTTCCAAATTGGTCTTCCCCTTTGACGTCTCGTTTGCTCGGGTAGTATTTGGGACAAGCAGTCTTTGCTCTCTGGGGTACAATCAACTCCTCTGATCTTCCTCAAAGGAAATTAAAACAACTTTGACAAGAAAGATGGGACAAGATACTCCATTCTTCACACATTCACTCATTCAAGCTATGGACCAAGAGGAGTCAAGGCCAGTCTCGTTTCAAGTGGGTCTACTTCTCTTAAACAAGGATATTCAGTCAGTTGGCTAACCTTTTCAGAAACCTTTTCAGGATTCATTGTACCTGTAATTTGTATTGGAAGAATGGAAGAGGAAAATAAATTTTGCCAATAGCTCCAAATACTCTGTCACTGCATACAATCATGTTCTGTCATAGAAATATCTTCCTAATTATATAACCCATTCAATATTAATGTCAGCTTTTCCCTCCTACTTTCACATGCTCAAAAACTTAAAGGGCAAAAAAAGAACTACTACTATTTTTTTTTGAGTTTGAAATGCCTTAGATGCATTTTGGCTGGCATGGTTAAATGTGTAGTGCTTCAGCACACAGTTATTTTGATAATGGGACCACAGAAAATACCGCATTCATCTTTGTCAGATATAAAAGATCTTTACCAAGTTGATCAGGCTTTAAGTGGTTAGCAGGAAGACAAGAAATGCAATAAACAAGCACAGACTGAGGGATTGTTCACAAGGACTAGGATCAATCCCTTCAGCTGCTTGAATGATCAAACCATATCCTCAGGCAGCTTGAGACAACTTACCAAAATAATTGTTTCAGCATGAACCAGTCTATTCAACACTAGCAGGAGACAACACAGGAATTTCATTAAAGGATACTTACAATATTCCATTATAATTCAGATTAGAAATGAAAACAAAGAGTTCCCAGAGAGCCTCGCACCACTGCATTCAATGTAACCTACACATATTAAGTTTCTAGTGTCAGGCAAAAGTTGTGATTAATTACAGTCTAACTATAAGATAGAATAACCAGGAGATGAAAGGGATGAAGAGACCAAGCATCAAAGAATAAAGTTGGTGGAATTTTGCGACCTGTCCTTTTGTTATTGCTCATTCAAAGCAAATCTCTCTTGCCCCAAACATTTAAGGACCTTTTGCTCTCCAGCAAGGCAGACATATTATGTACATATGTCCTGGATTGAGAAGCCACTACAGAAATAAAATCTTATAAATGAGAACTTCACCCTCAATCCTAGCTACTTTGTCTAGTATAAATGGGCACAAACCCTCTGATTCTGGTTCATTTGAAGTATTCAATGCAGTCGCTATTAAAGACTGTCAGCAAGCTGCCTTTTGAGCATCTCATTACAAGCTCTGACAAAGGCATGAAGCCCAGAACCCAGCAGTATAAAGTTTCTGAATAACACTGTGGCTACATGACCACATAGAGAATCTTCCTAACTACTTCTTCACCTCTTCCCAACACTCCCATAGGCTTTGCTAGGAGTGAATTTACATGGGCAGGTGCAAACAGTAAGTCTGTCTGCAGAAACAGAGGCACCCCAGAATCACCTTTATTCCCACAACAAAGACTGCAAGTTTTGTGCTGCTTCTCTAAGCAAGCATACCGCCACAGAGATTTGGAGACCTTGTGTTACAGAAGGAACACAAATCTCTACGTAGCCCAACTCAAGGAGAAAGAATCAAATTTGATTAGGAGCTGTACAGCGGTTCTGCTGTGCATCTCAACCATCTCCACTTGCCATATACTGGCTAAGTTTGCAGAGTGGATTGCCCTAGGTAAACCCTTTATCTTTAGGAAAAATGAACTGGAAATGCCATGCAAGGATGCATAAACGTGCTCCAATCCCTAAGGCAGACGTAAGAGTCCAAAGCAATGAGTTAGTTTTTGGACAGCTTCAAAGACACCTGGTGGAAACAATTAGTCTCAGGGACCAGACTAAACCTAGTCCAAAGTAACACTGGCCAAACAAATATAGCACAGGTATAGGGGTCTCAACATCAACTGTTTGGATCTAGTGAACTTTACAGTGAATTACTTGCTAATGTAGGGTGTTATCCTCTCTCCTTCTTTTAAAGATTTCAGAGCTTAGCCGATAATAAAATAAGCCATGAGGTAAGAAATCAAACATGAAACTCACAATATATTTATTGCACTTTTCCCTTATGATTTTTCTCCACAACCTTGTCAAAAAAAAAAAAAAACAAACCCCAAAAAACCAAAACAAAACAAAAAAACCCCACCACAAAACACCAAACACAAAAAACCAACCAAGGTGTATTTTGAAATCTGTTCCAGCACCTGCCTTCCAAGAATGTGCTTGGCCCTGAGAAAACAGTAACTCACAACTAGTCTAAACTTTATTGAAGGACTAAGTTTGCTGAAGACAAATATTATACCCTTTATAGTAGCTCTAGGTTTGTATCTACAGACAATTCAAGTCTGAACAAACTCACTAGTGGTCTCAAAACTCACAGCTTATCAGATTTAAAGGCACAGCAAGGGACTTTATTGTGCAATTTAATAACTTGGAGCGCCGAGACCAAATGTGAACATAGTTCATAGGGAGTAAAGATAGGAAGTTAGTCCCTAATTATCAATGGCCTACAGAAAGGGACCTGTCAAAATTTTCTAACAGCTGTTAAAAAAGAAGTCTTTTTTTATGGGTCAGAAATCAAAGGTCTATTGCATGAGAAGCCCTCTACATCATGGGGCTGTGCTGATTTTTGGTTTTACAATGAATTGTTATTTCCCACATGAATCAAAGGAAGGTGCTGCCTCCCCACGTGGCTCATCAGGGAACACACAGTTTTCTCTAGTGGGCAGAGTCCTGGGGTAGCGGAAGGATGGCAAAATGCCTACTACACGTGCAACACACTCAAGAGCACTCTGAGCTTTGAACATGGCTGAATTCCCCCCAAGTTTTAAGCTTCTATCATTAATATTTCAATCTCATTCTTGTGCAATAACTGCAGATAGGAAAAACAGAAGAGCAAGGCCTGATCCCAGCCAGCCATAACAAAAAAGAATTGGAGCTGGTGATAATTAAAGAAACTTTTTCTAAGCTGTGTGAGGAGAATGGGAAAACCAAAGGCCACACCCATGCAGAAGAAAAGGGTCATTCCCTGGATGCACCAAGTTCTTCTCTATGCAATGATGTTTCCAAGCGCTATTTCCTTAACTCCTAATTCCTGAAAAGTCTAAATAGGAATAATTTAAATCATCATCATTTTTACAGTCTTTTACAGGTCTTTTATGGTCAACTTATTCTGCAACAGAAAGTCTTCAAATTCCAAATGGCTCATCAGAGAAAAGTAGAGCCGCAGCATGATCCTTAGTTACGCCAAAGGCCACATGATTTACACGGGATGCCACAATCCAATCAGATGGCGTTGGTCCTACTGCTCCTGCAATACTGTGCTACAAATACCAAGCAATTAGTGGTATGCAATGGCTTGACTATGCTAGTATTTTTATGATGAATTTTGGGAGGAAAAAAAGAAAAAAAAAAATATTCTCAGGTATCGGGAAGGGGCAGAGCAAAACTCTTTACCAAAAAGGGAATAGATGCACACATACTCACACACACACAAGATTTATAAATAGGTGTCCTATGTTAAAGCTATTTACAAAATCCAGACTAAAACTGATTTGATTTATATCTCACAAATAGCTACCATGCAATACTACCATTATATTATGCATCTGGGATGACATCAAACATATGTGAAAAATTGATGTGGTTCTTACACATACTTTAACTACATCTTAAAGTGCATTTTTTGTACTGCCCAAATCTGATGCAACTGCGGTCTAATACCCAGTATTTTAAAAAAATAACTTTGAGGTCCCAGACAAAGCAAAGCTTATTTCAGTTGCTAAGCACATATATATATGTTAAGCACTTATGATCAAAATTACTACATACTTCAGCGTCATAGTTCGTGTGCCCGTGCCCAGGCGCTGGCAGCAGGGGCCTCTCTGCGGAGAGCTGGGGACAGCGGCCCCACCGCAGGGCTCAGCCGAGCCCCTCAGCACCTCTGGCAAAGCACAGTTAGGAAAGGGCAAAACACTGCTGGGCAACGAGGGGAAAAGCGTGGGGGAGCTGGTTTTCCTGACAGGAGCTGCGGCCACCGAGGGCCCACGCTGGAGCGGGGGAACGTGCGAGGAGGAAGAGGCGGCAGGAGGAGCCATTAAGGACGGGCCACAGCCCCCCATTGCCACCCCCGCACCGCTCGGGGCCAGGGGACGTAGAGGGGTGGGAGTGAAGTCGAGCCTGGGAAGAAAGGCAGGGTGGGAAGAAGTTGCTCTAGTTTTCATCTGTGTTTCTCACCTTCCAAACCTATTTTTAATTGGCAGTAAACTAATTTGCCCCAAGTCAACTCTGTTTTGCCCATGACAGGACCTGGTAAACGATCTCCCAGTCTTTGTCTCCACCTAAGAGCTTTTTCATCTTATTTTCTCGCCCTGTCCTGCTGAGGGGGGGGATGAGAGCAGCTGGGTGGGCATCTGGCAGCCGGCCACAGCTAACCCACCACACATGGGCAGCAAAGCTACAGGCTGATGACCTTATTAGATTCTCCGCTCTGCATGTCTGTTCGTGATCTGTGTACCTATTGCCAAATGCCAATCCCTGGGTTTATTTCATTCTTTCCAAGGTCAATATCTACATAAAACTATTTGTGCCATATGAAGTCATTCAAATGGGAATGCTTCCAACAGAAACTTTGCAGGTACGTCTACAGTACAATGCTTCATCAGCATCCTTACCCTTTGTTCAATCCTAGCTGATAAAACAGTAAAATCAATTTAAACAATCATAACAATCACTTCCCTGGGTATTAGCAAGCATACAAGAGTCTTGTACACTGGAAATGAAAATAGGCTTGCTGCCTAGGACAGAGGGACTGAAACATAGTATTTTTAAAGTCTCATACTCCCCAGCTAATGAGCTTTTAAAATTTAATTTATAGCAATTCTATTTTTCCAAATGTGTCCATATTTAATTTTTTTTTTAATTTTTAATAATACGCTCATTAACCTAGGAATGATTTACTTTTATCTATCTTCTTATTGCCAGTAGAAGTGACTGCAATTGGGACATGGAATCACAATAATGCCATAATGAAAAATGTGAACCTATTTTCAAAGTCTCTTCACACCTGTTTCCTAGCTAGCATTTTAATTTATTTGCATACTTTGCAGATTATGCTTTTATCTTCACATTCCCAGCACCATGTATTTATTACAGTTAAGTAATCAGTGTCTTTATTTTCTAATCTACTGGGTCGTAGTGTTTTAGTCTGTATATAAAGGGAAAAGACTATCAAGTTAAGATCAGATTATTAGAGTACATTAGATATTCTGCATAATTATGGGCCCAGTGGAAGGCTAAGAAGGATAATGCATTACAAACCTCATTTACTAGGGGTTATTTTTTATTACATAAATGAAGCTTTCCCTATCTTAAATTGTATCTCACTAGAATTCTTGCTGAGCTCAAGAACTGTTGGCCCCTTTGTTTAAAATGAATGTTGTTGCGCTTTGCTGTGTGTCAGCAAAAGGGTTCTGAAACGTAAGGACTCTGGAAAAAAATAGCAACAAGACCTTCGCAACTAAGGACCTGATGCTTTATTACTTGTCAAGAAACATCAAAGCAAAATAAATAAATTAAAATGATGCACCACTTTAGTGAGAATGGCAGCCTGTCATATAAATTTAATCCCAAAGATTTAAATTGGCGTTCCACAGTAGCATTAGAAAAAGATAGAATCCAATTAAAACCATGCTGGATTCCAAGGGCATTGCGATACTCACTTTGCTTCTGTCATGTAAAATAAATTTAGACCCAATTCAGTGCTGAGTGCAAGGAATTAGATTCTGTAATGAACTATTTCCTCAGGTGTTTTGCTGTACTACCTTAATAATACTGTAAAACAGTCAACAAGTTAGCTGAACCAGGAGATGTAGGCATATTTATAAAGTAAATCCAACCATCAGGCAAACCATCTCAGACCCAGATTTCAGCCCCCAAATCTGTGTGCAAAAGTGAGTCTTAACCAGTTTACAGTAGGTGGGACACAGAAGGGAAAAGAAAAAGCTACAGGTCAAAAACAAAGTGTTGCACATTTTGTTTAAAAACAGAGAGACAGATGGACAACTGGCAGAAGAGCTGCCCATTTACATTGTCCTGGCTTTTCCATTTTGGTTCAGAGCATCCTTGAACGTAGACGGTTTCTCCTTCACCGGGCCCGGGTGGGCGCACGCAGCAGGACTCCATCCCAGGGCACTGGCACCGGGGCAGGGAGGGAAGGCAGAAATGGTGCAAAACCGGTTGGCTGCAGCATGAGCACCCCCAGGGAGGTGGCCAAAACCATCAGGTCTCTTTAGAGCAGGGAGTAAGCCCAAAGTCAGCCCTGGGAAATCCCCTAGAGTTGCTAGGCTGGAGAAAAGACCATCTACATCTATAACCTACCATGATACGGTGGACAGGGCAGATTTGTTGACAAGCTCAGTTACTCCATTTTACTTTGGAGTTTGGAGTTTCTGCTATTTGCAGAATTATCTTGTTTTAGTTTCTAATTTTGTGTTCCAGCAAAGAACAGCTCTAAATATTGAAGGCTTTCGGTATTATCTGTCATGTTCTTGTCAAGAAATCTGTCATCCTGAAGTTTTGCAGTTCAGTTTATTCCCACTGATCAACTCATTTCACAGCCCCAAACCACCACAGCACTGGGAGCGAAGTTCACTTAAAGAAGTTTTCCCCCAAAGCTTTATTCTACTCTGACTTCATTTCTTCCCCTTTAGCTCCTTCATCACACTATTAATATAGCTTTAGGTAAGTCAGATGGTGGGGTAGCACCCAAATGCACTGTGTAAGAGTGGCTATCTTCCACAGCTGAAAATTTTCCAGGAACAAAGTATCATCTCTACCTGCTGCTACCTCCAGAATGAGCATCAGAGACCAGGGCATCACTCCTCTGCACTCGCGGTATTAGAAATGGCAACAATTACTGAAAAAGACACGATGTATAAAATAACAGGAGATTTGGGGCTGGGAGTGCACATGCAGACGCAATTTCTAAGTTTAACGCCACAGCAGAACTGCAGCAAGAGGAAGCCACTGTAAAAATTGCAAGAGGACAGGTCACGAGGGAAGCCCGACTGCCCAAATCCCACCAGCACAACCACCAAGCTCTAGGTATGGCACCACTGCCTCGGGGATTTAACAAGAAAGTTGTACTCAGTGTGGAAATAAGCACCAGCCACCTGCATGGATGCAGGTGTACCGTAACAGGAGGCTATATAGGAGTGTCTCCTGTGATGTGACAGGGTGGAAAGCAGACGTATGTCACCATAAGCCACGGGTGATGCCACGTCCCCAGGCATAACCTCATTTGTGTAGGATTTGAGCAAGACTAGATTCCATTTTCATGAGTGGGTTATGAATAAGCTGGTTCACTGGTTCAGTCACACAAGCTGACTTTGAATGAGCTATCACAAGCTTGGTAGCTATTTAGTTGCATTTAAATAGAACTATATGCTGCTTTTTGAGTCCAGGCTGGTATATGCCTGGATTTGCATAAGATGGACTTTTTGACCTTAGTTTTGCAATTTTCTGGCTCTAGAGTCATTACTGCTGTCTGTTTTCCCTTTTGCTCTATAAGATGTAGTTCCGAGCTCTTTTGTACAGCAAGCTCAGTTTGTGCTTTTGTTTCACTCTCCTTGAACACCAATGGTTTGCAGTGTAGCTCTCCTAATGGCACTAACCTTTACTAACTTACGGCTTGACATAATAATTATGCTCTTTTTTTTTTTTGCATAAATAGATTATTTCTTACCAAAGTGTCTCTTATGAAAAACACAATTAAAATATAAACACAGCCTCAATTACATGAAAAATGATCCTAATACTTTTTAGAAACCTCATTTCAAACAAGGTGTGAAGATTACTTTCTTTGACTGTATTTTGGTGCAAAATCGTGAAATACATAAATCACCATCTACAGGCAAGGTTCTTCAGTGACTGTACACTTTGCTTGACAATTAAGAATTTGCATATAATACCATACCAATTATGGTATTATTGCACCATAAACCAGTCTTCACCAACAGCCAGTGTTTTGCTTCTTTGTATAAAAATAATTCAATACTCTTGTGCCATAAAAAAAAAAAAAAATCTGTACCTTGTGAGTACCTCCGTGCATCTCTTTGAAGCAATGAAATAAATACACTTTAATTGTTTCTTGTACATAGATCCTATTACAAGTCTGTCTTCACAAACTGCAGTATCTCTAGCTCTGTGGTATTTTAATTAGGTCACAAAAGGAGAAACAAACAAACAAAAGATCTACAGAGGCAGTTTTAATCTCAACTAATGCAAGAAACATGCTTTCAACAGAAATTCTATTTTCAATATGATTGCTGATTTATTTTTTAAGTCTTGGACAAGAAACATAGTATACTTACATTCCATAAACACATTCACTTAATTAATTAGATTATGTATAATAATGAATGGTGCCAAAAATGTTTTAGCACAACCAGCAGTGGAACTTCTCACTCAAACAATAAATCGGGATACAGAATGTATGAAAACCCACATATTTTAATAGCACTTTCATTACCAAAGATGAATATTTTTCCTAGTAGGTGATTAATTTAGTCATTGCCGAAAAATTAAGTTCTAATAATTGCTTTTCAATATAAATGTTTTACAATCACTTCTGAAGGCAAGTCCTTACATAACACACCACTCAATTCAAATGCAGCAGCATTTCTTAGATTTATTAACACTACTATGATGACAAAAATCCATTATAAAAATGCTACTTATGCAGCAACTTTGAGGGAAAATTGTATGTTCTATATCTTCATTTCAGCATAAGGAAGATTCTAGTTTTTATCACGCCAATCTATTACTGCTGAAGTGAAAAACCTCTTTTCTTGAAGTAAGCCTTTTCATTTTATCCTCAATGACCTTTTTGGAAGTCTCAGGTCACAAATGATATAGCCTAGTGACCTGAGATTAGCGACCAGTGAAAAATAGGCTACATATCTATTCTGCCTCCATTGAGTACAGATTTGACAAAGCAGCGCTTAATAGAATCTCCAGGTAGAATGACAAAGGTTTCCTTTCTGTGTGGGGAGAAGGGGAAAGTCAGCCTTGCAGGGCTTGGACTTAGCCGGTTCCTGAGCAAGAGAAATCTCTCAGGATCATGGAAAATCCAGACTTTGTTCATTTTTAATAACGTCATGAAAAAGTTACACATCTTAATTTTTTTTTAAACACACTTTCTTAAAGCACAATTAAATGTATAGATTTAGATAGTGAACAAAAAAAAATCGTGAGAAGCTATTCAGAGGCAGTGTCAATTTTGTGCATCATCATGCTAAAACGTATTGTCAGACATACACCAGTTTATACTATCTGAAAAAATAGCATTTGCAAAGACTTAAAAGCACAAGCCCAATGACTGAAAAGCTACAGTGATTTCCAAATTTCAAGTGTGATCAATTTAATTCTAACATTATTTTTAATAAATTACAAATGTTATTTAAGATAAGATAGTAACCTACACGAATAATTGTGAAAACCCTATTGCATCTCAAGCAATTGATCTGGATATATTTTCTGAACAAATGGTCCATTGCTTGGTCACTGTATCTTATACCAGAACCAAAACAAAACCAAAGGAATACTACAGTCTCATAGTCTACTCATAACCATTCAAGAATCTGTTCAGACTCAAATTTGAAGTAGCTCAAAAAATTTGAGCACCCACAGCAAAATACATCTCCTGACTTCTGAAATGTTTTCACCAGCTTTCTAATTATTTCTTCTATTCACTTTTTCCCGCAACAAACAAACAAACATGACAGTAATTGCAGAGACTAAGTGACACGATAGGCTCATATTCCAATTGTCTACTCCAAAAGCAGTCTTAGCTAAGCATGGCAGACAGCACGCTGCTATTGATTTCCTTTTTCTGTTTACTGTTGTGAAACATTCAGCATGTTCTAAAGTGGTCCGAGGGTTGGAAAAACCTTAGTTAGAAACCACATTTAACAAAGGTAACTTCTAATCTGATGCGAAGAAATCACACTAAATATTTTTTTATGCCAGTCCCAAGCTTTTGCAAAACTTTCTTTGGCATAGTTTGTACTATGATCACGTTTTATACAAATACAGTGTTCCAAACATTATCCTCCTCCCCTGGAACAGATAAAGACACTTTATCTAGAAGTTTTTATAATCTATGAAACTCTCCAATATATCTCCGAAACAACTTTAGTATTCTGTCACCACGTCAGATCAAAACTGCTACCAGGAAGCGCATGGCAGAGTGGAACATTTTTAAGCGTCAGGACATCAGATCAATTGGATCTTAACAACAATCCATACAGAGTTCGACAATTTTGGAGCTACATAAAGCTGTATTTTGGAACTGCATAAAGATAGGTGAAATATGCCATTATACGTATTCATGTCATTGAAAGACCATTATAATGAGCATAATACTGTTCCCCTCACATGGTCAGGATATACAAGAGACATCAGAGGGCCATTCAGATTTAGATACCAACACCTTCCTTTCCCTGTATTTGTCCAAGTAAACTATAGAAGATGAATAAAAAAACCATGCAATTGATGAATGGGCTCAACCCCACAAGGCCAACAACAGAGTAAGAACAAGATGCAGCTTTTGCATCTGTTGAGCTGCTCCTTAAAAACCATGCGTTATTTCTGCTTATGAGGAAAATGCAAGGAGGGCTCAGGCATCTCAACATTTGACACCAAACTCACGTTGTTAATTGCGTGCATTATTTCTGGATGTAAATTTGCTTCTAGAATGACTACAATACTACATTGTATTTCCTTTTAAGAAGTGTTATTGCTTGCTCTCCTGCTGAAAATTACCCAGTTATATCAAATAAATCATATCAATGCCCTCCTATGCAAATCAAAACAGTATGAGCATTTTACCTGTGGGCTGGCAAATACCACAAAGTTCATTGCTACATCAGTTTCTGTTGAACCATAAAGCACATCAACATTTACTACATGGATTCCAATTTTTAAACCTTTAATAATACATTAGCCATGTCCATTTTGAGGAAACCAAATGAATATAAATGTAAAGACCTGAAAGAGAATTTCAAATAATGATTGCATGGCTAAGCAGTGTAACATGCAAGATTCATATTTTACACTTAGTCACTTTTTTCCATCGGAAAATATGATTTATAATTTAGAAGTGTAGACCTATTCTCAAAATACTGGGGTCTTGCATTATAAGTCTCACACATAAAAACTTTTTTTTTAAAAGACAAGTTCTTGTACACATTAGAGCCAGATAAAGTCTGACTTCAATGTGCACAATGGATAATTATGAACATATAATTATGAAAGTATGCTGTAATAATGTAGAAGTAAAACACAAAATTAAGGACACTTGGAAGCATAGATACTTAAGTTACAGCATTGCACTACAATGATTTCTTTATGACAATATTTAGCTAGAGAATTGTTCTTGCATTACACAAACAACTGTAAAAGGACTCTGCCAGATGAGCACGTTTCTGAAAAGTGAGGTGCTCCTCTCTCTCCTAATTGAGTGGTTTAATCCGTAATGCTACACTAGAGCTACCTTTCAACCAAAATTACTAGCAGTCCTTTCATGGTATATCTCTCATTTGAAAAGATTGCCAGATGGTAATTCTAATGAGTAACCTTGGCATTGCTTCTTCCTTTAAAATGAATCCTAACATTATAGCTCTGGTTTTCCAGAACTGCCTTCCACCTCATTAAGATACCTGCAAAGTCAAGTGCTAGAAAACTACCCCTGAACTCAACCCAATTTAGCCAGCATCTCGCTGTTTCCCGCTCTTGTTTCCTGTCACACTCCTGTTCCTCAGCCCAGTACCAAAGCTGGAGACAGCCAGCAACGCTGCAGAGCAGCCATGGGACACACATCTATCTGCCAGAGGTCCCATGCTCAAGTAAGCCACATGAGAAAGCTCAGCGTGCCCAGCTGCAGCCTAATCCCATGGCCTGATATGCAACAAGCTACAGGAATTGCACTGACCTTCACATGTCCACCCTGGAAAAAGCCAAAAGATTACTTCTGACAGCAGTAGTGCAAGCTTACGTGTAAGGTAGCACAAAACATAGGAAGGAAACCAGCATCACAGCCAAAGAGAGATATGAAGCTTTAACAGTTATAGACACCCCCGAGCAAGGACAAACTACCAGCAGGACACAGTGGATACCGTAAAAAGAAACAATGAGTGCTTGTAGCGGGTGACTCTTTGTTCAGGGGCACCGAGGCTCCCATCTGCCAACCTGACAGGCAGGCACGTGAGGTACGCTGCCTTCTGGGAGCCAAGAGCTGAGATACTGCCGAGAGGGTGCCACAACTTGACAGGAACACAGACTACCATCCTCTGCCACTTTCATGTGGGCATGAATGACGCTGCAAGCCAGAATCCAGGCAGAATCAAAGAAGATTATAAAGCCCTGGGGGTGCAAGTGAAAAATACTGGCGCCCAAGTTATCTTTTCCCCCATTATACCAGTTGGGGGAAAGGGGGCAGCCAGAAATAGATTGTAAAATGCACACCAACTTCTGGCTTCATCCCTGATGCCATTGTGAGGGTTTTAGCTTTTATGACAATGGGACATTCTTTGATGACTATAACCTGTTAGGGAGGGATGAAATCCACCTGTCTAGAAGAGGCAAGGAAATCTTCAGCAGCAGTCTGGCCGACTTGGTAAGGCAGGCTTTAAACCAAAGGACTCTGGGGCAGGGTCCAAAGTGGCAACGTTCACACGATCAGATCCAACTGGGGAATAAGCCAGGCCAACCAGAGTAGCGACAAGTGTTCCTCAGCTGCCTCCCAAGATGAGAACCAGAAGGCCAACCACCTCAAGGGTGTGTATGGCTATGGTGGATCCTCTTGCACACCTCCTGGAAAACACATATGTTCCATTACCTCTCCAAAATGCCAACACACCAATGCACATGGCACAGGAAATAAACAGGAAGAATTAGAGATCTGCATGCAGTCGCAGGGCCATGATCTCATTGCAGTTACAGAGACATGGTGGTGGGATGGCTTGCATGACTGGAATGCTGCCATGGATGGCTATGTACTTTATAGGAAAGACAGGCCAGCAAGGCAAGGTGCTGGAGTTGCTCTTTATGTGAGAGAACAACTGGTATGTATCAAGCTCTGCCTAGGGGTGGATGAAGAACGAGTCAAAAGCTTACAGGTAAGAATTAAGGGGCAGGCTACTATGGGTGACACTGTTGCAGGTGTTTACTACAGGCCACCTGATCAGGAAGAGGAAGTCAATGAGGCCTTCTACAGACAGCTGAAAGTAACCTCATGATCACAGGCCCTAGTTGTCATGGGGGACTTCAACCACCCTGATATCTGCTGGAAAGGCAACACAGCTAGGCACACACACTCTAGGAGGTTCCTGCAGAGCACTGATGGTAAGCTTTTGACACAGGTCACAGAGGAGCCAACGAGGAGAGGTGTGCTGCTGGACCTTGTACTAACAAAGAAAGAAGGACTGATTGGGGATGTGAAGGTTGGGGGCAGCCTTGGCTGCAGCGACCATGAGATGGTGGAGTTCAGGATCCTGTGTGGAGGAAGCAGAGCAATAAGTAGGATTACAACCCTGGACTTCAAGAGAGCTAACTTTGGTCTCTTCAAGGACCTACTTGGAGGAATCCCATGGATTAGGGCTCTAGCAGGTAGGGGAGCCCAAGAGAACTGGTTAATATTCAAGGATCACTTCCTCCAAGCTCAAGATCAATGCATCCCTATGAGTAAGAAATCAAGCAAAGAGGGCAGGAGACCTGCATGGATGAGCAAAGAGCTTCTGGCAAACTCAAATGGAATAACAAAGTTTACAGAATGTGGAAAAAGGGACAGGCCACTTGGGAGGAACATGGGAACATTGTCAGAGTATGCAGGAATACAGTGAGGAAGACTAAGGTCACCTTGGAATTAAATCTGGCAAGGGATGTCAAGGACAACAAGAAGGGCTTCTTCAAGTACATCAGTAGCAAAAGGAAGACTAGGGAAAACGTGGGCCCACTGCTCAAAGAGGTGGGTGCCCTGGTGACAGAGGATACAGAAGAGGTGGAGTTACCAAATACCTTCTTTGCCTGAGCCTTTACTGCTAAGGCCAGCCCTTGGGAATCCCAGACCCTAAAGGTAGGGGAGAAAGGAAGACTTTCCCTTAGTCAAGGAGGATCAGGTTAGAGATCATTTAGGCAAACTGGACACCCACAAATCAATGGGCCCTGATGGAATGCACCCACAAGTGCTGAGGGAGCTGGCAGATGTTATTGCTAGGCCACTATCCATCATCTTTGAAAGATCATGGAAAACAGGAGAGGTTCCTGAGGATTGGAGGAAAGCCAATGTCACTCCAATCTTCAAAAAGGGCAAGTTGTGTAATAACCCGGGAAACCACAGGCCAGTCAGCCTCACCTCCATCCCTGGAAAGGTGATGGAACAGCTCATTCTGGATGTCATCTCTAAGCATATGGAGGAAAAGAAGGTTATCGGGAGTAGTCAACATGGATTCACCAAGAAGTAGTCTATCAGATTGGTCAAGCATGATTTCCATGATGGCATGACTGGCTGTGTAGATGAGGGGAGAGCAGTGGATGTTGTCTACCTTGACTTCAGCAAGGCTTTTGACACCGTCTCCCATAACATCCTCATGGGTAAGCTCAGGGAGCATGGGTTAGAGTGGACAGTGAGATGGATTGAGAACTGGCTGAATGGCAGAGCTCATAGGGTTGTGACCAGTGGTGCAGAGTCTAGTTGGAGGCCTGTAGTTAGCGGTGTTCCCCAGAGGTCAGTACTGGGTCCAGTCTTGTTCAACTTATTCATCAGTGGCCTGGATGAAGGGACAGAGTGTACCCTCAGCAAGTTTGCTGATGATACGAAACCGGGAGGAGTGGCTGATACACCAGAAGGCTGTGCTGCCATTCAGCGAGACCTGGACAGGCCAGAGAGCGGGGCAGAGAGGAACCTAACGAAGTTCAACAAAGGCAAGTGGGGGATCCTGCACCTAGGGAGGAATAATACCACGCAACAGTACAGGTTAGGGGCTGACCTGCTGGGAAGCAGCTCTGCGGAGAAGGACCTGGGCGTCCAGGTGGACAACAAGTTAACCATGAGCCAGCACTGTGCCCTTGCGGCCAAGACAACCAATGGTATCCTGGGGTGCACTGGGAAGGGTGTGGCCAGCAGGTCGAGGGAGGTTATCCTTCCCCTCTACTCTGCCCTGCTGAGGCCACATCCTGAGTTCTGTGTCCAGTTCTGGGCTCCCCAGTTCAAGACAGACAAGGAACTACTGGAGAGAGTCCAGCGGAAGGCTACAAAGATGATTAGGGGACTGGAGCATCTCTCTTATGAGGAAAGGCTGAGAGAGCTGGGTCTCTTTAGCCTGGCAAAGGGGAGACTGAGAGGGGATCTTATCAACAGTTACAAATATCTCAAAGGTGGGTGTCAGGAGGATGGGGCTGGACTCTGTTCGGTGGTGCCCAGCGACAGGATAAAGGACAACAGGCACAAACTGAAACACAGAAGTTCCATCTGAATATGAGGAAAAACTTCTTTACTTTGAGGGTGACAGAGCAGTGGTGCAGGCTGCCCAGAGAGGCTGTAGAGTCTCCTTCTCTGGAGATATTCAAAACCCACCTGGACACAAGCTTGTGCAACCTGCTCTAGGTGAACCAGGGGGGTTGGACTAGATGATCTCCAGAGGTCTCTTCCACCCCAACCATTCTGTGATAGAAGAGATCCTACAGAAAGCTAAGGGAGCTGGAAGAGGTTCTACAGAGAGCTAACTCATTTTTCCTCCAAGTATTTGGACCACATGGACCCAAATCCGCTTTTCAAAGATACAGATAACTCCCCGCATATTTCCAGAATTACTAAGAACAAAGAGTGCCTCTCTGGAAGAAAAAGGGAGGCAGGCTCTCACCTGGCCATTGTCTTCCTCCAATAAGATCTGAGTGGCTGGAAAGCTGCCTGGCCAAAAAGGACCTGGGGGTGCTGGTTGACAGCCAGCTGCACATGTGCCAGCAGTGTGCCTGGGTGGCCAAGGAGGCCAACAGCATCCTGGCCTGTATCAGGAATAGTGTGGCCAGCAGCAGCAGGGAGGTGATTGTCCCCCTGTACTGGGCACTGGTGAGGCCGCACCTGGAATACTGTGTCCAGTTTTGGGCCCCTCAATACAAAAAAAAGACATTGAGGTGCTGGAGCGTGTTCAGAGAAGGGCAATGAAGCTGGTGAAGGGTCTGGAGCACAGGGCTGATGGGGAGCGGCTGAGGGAACTGGGGTTGTTTATCCTGGAAAAGAGGAGGCTGAGGGGAGACCTTATCACTCTATAACTGCCTGAAAGGAGGTTGTAGTGAGGTGGGTGTTGGGCTCTTCTCCCAGGTAGCTAGTGACAGGACAAGAGGAAATGGGCTCGAGCTGCGCCAGGGGAGGTTTAGATTGGATATTAGGAAAAACTTCTTCACAGAAAGGGTGGTCAAGAAGTGGAACAGGCTGCCCAGAGAGGTGGTGGAGTCACCATCCCTGGAGGTGTTCAAAAAACAGGTAGACATGGCACTCTGGGACATGGTCGAGTGGGCATGGTGGTGTTGGGTTGATGGTTGGTCTGATGATCTTAGAGGTCCTTTCCAATCTTAATGATTCCTAGTTTTTACTTTCATTAAAAAATAATCCAGCCACCAAGCCAGGAAACACGAAATTGCTACTCCACCCTTAATTGGTTTAGTGGTGGACTTGAGTGTTAGGTTAATGGTTGGACTGGATGATCTTAAAAGGTCTTTTCCAACCTAAACGATTCTATGATTCTATGATCTTTCAGTGCAGATGATGATGCTTCAAGGACAAAGCAAGCAGTCACTGAGCCTCACAGAAACCGTCTTTTTCTTGCTTTTGCCTCTTTTGGGGGTCCATTGTTCAGTGACTGGACAATATAAGTAAAGCAAGGCTTCAAAGCAAGTAAAATAAGGCCTGAGAGGTAATCTCTGCTCTGCTGGGAGGAGTTAGGAAAGAGGTCAAAAAATCAGCATCCTATTCATCTATTATGTCTATTAGTTTAATTTCCTGAACATAAATGAAACAGGCTTCTCAATTTCCACAGTGATTGAGAGTCACGTTCCTAAGACTTTTATCTGTAACACTTTGTTTTCTCGTCTGTGATGATAATAGCCTGATAAACTCTTAACTTGCTCTATGCCACTGAAGCCTTACGACAGGAAACAGATTTTCAGAAAAGTGCGTATTTAAGCAACATTAATAGATTTGAAGACAACTTATTTCTCAAAGCACCAAAGACAGCTCAGCAATTATCTTGTTGAAAACCAAAGCCTGATGACAATTAAACAGAACACCAGATGTACAAAATGACATTCTACTCTGAAAGTCGCTCAGCAGCAGAGTCAGATTTAGATACTTTCCATAAGGAAACCATACAAGAACTGTGAAGAATGTACAGAACTTTGACATTTAGAGGCACAAAATTCTTGAATGACTTGTGCCGTGTGGAGGGTCAAATGTTAAAATGCAGAGTTACTGAACACCAGGGCAGAATCTATTAACACCACAAACATCAAGAGGCTTTCCAAATGTGTTTCGGCAACTGTTCAAAGCTATAAATTCCACACCACAGTGAAGTGTTCATCAAAGGGAGAACGGAACAGCCTTTAAGATGCAATCACTTCTGGTTCTTTAACGTTCACAATATAAGCTCATATCATTGCTCTATTTAAATAGCTGCACACTTTGTCTCTGCAAACCTCAGTAGCATTTATATGGCACTACCAGACTTCCAACTCAGTAAACAAAGACTGCATTGAATCCTGACTAAATTGCAAGCCAGAAACCAATCTCCCTCTTCCCCACCCCTCCCCAAACCTTAAGGGGAAACTATAGTGAGAAACAAGGTAGCTCTAGCTGCATGACGAGTGGTGCATCTCAAGCATTCCTGCTAAAATGAGGTTACGTGTTTGTATCAGACTTAGGGAGGGACCAAGTCACTTGGCTACACTGGATTGTTATTGAAAGATACTTTCTGCCTGTTTTGCTGCTACTGCTGGGAAGAGGAAATTATTTCTATTCTAGCAGAAAGGATGATAGCGTATTCTAGACTGCAGATCTGCCAATACTGCCAAGTCATGAGGTCAGGTCACAATGAAGGCAGTAAGATAGGCTTACTGAAACTGAGAACTTAAAAAGTCAAGACCTTAGAAGAAACCAAAATTCTTTTATACTACTTACATATTGCATTTTCAAGGAAATTTTTAGCATAACCAGGGGGATTAGCTTGTCATAGCAGTGTTATTTGCTAGGTTTTAAGTCTAAAAAGATACAGGTATGTTCACAGTACTTCAGGAGATGAGGCTTTAAGGAAAAAGAGAAAAGAAAGAAAGAAAAAAAAAAGATGCCATGAATTCCCAGTACAACTGAGAGCTGGAAACTTGGATCCTGGGACAAAACAACTGGGTACATTGGTGACTATAGCTATCTTCAAAATTCTGTTGCTCTTGAATCTATTTCTGTTACAATACACCACTTCATGTTAGGTACCACTCTAGTTTCCTCTGTCTAATTTTCCTTGAACCACTTTCCTTTGAAGTGAAAATGCTCCTGGCATCACTCTTACTGTGATTCACATGTGCAATGAACTCGCAAAACACTGCAATTCTCTTGTAAATCGTCACATTTGGGCTTAAGACCTGTTCCCGTACATGTGTCAGCTGTTGCTTGTCTGTCTGTTTTTTTTTTTTTTTTGGCAAGGGGGTGGCAGCAGGGATAGGGAGTGTTCAAACCTGGTTTTCTTATGGTATGGCTGTGCACAGAAAGGTCTGCTTTTCCTTCTTAGTCTCCTTCAAATAATCAAGAACAATTTCTTCAGTCCTAGTTTTCACCTCTAGAGTTATTTCATAAAAATTAGCAAGAAAATGTGTTAATAGAAGTAGCAAACAAGTCCCACTGAACAGTATTAGAGGACTCAGAAGACTTCTGGGAGCCCAAGTCTATTTGTCTGTTGCAATGGCTCATTTGGTAATGAACTGGTAAACATTGACAACTCATCCTAAAGGCAGAATTGTAATAAAACTATTACAACTTTATCATTTGCTACTTTTCAGCAATAAGTAAATAAAATACTTTTCCTCCATGAAATATCCTTATCTGAGGAAGTACAGAGAACTAATCCTCTCTTTGATCTCTGACAGATGCCACTACCAGAAGAAAATCTGAAGTGGGATGTACATGAAAGAAAATCCCTCTTGGGAAAAATGTTATAACTAGCCCAAACAAGCATGCCAGGTGCAGAAGCCCATTGTAGAGACATGAAGAATTAAATTAGTGTTAAGAAATGGATGTAAGGAGGCAACGTTAGCAACCTTAACATGGATGACCCCTTCAAGAAGTTACAGAAAACAACAGGATTTTTTTTTCTAACAGAAAAGACTCAGTAAGTGAAGAAGGATCCACATATTCAGACATATCTCCAGAAATTAGTGTATCAAAATGTGATCTTCCTCTTCAGATCAGCAACTAAAGGTTACTCTCATTATTTTTAATAGCTAGCCCCAATATCTTTATCTCTCTATGAAACATATTCTAAGATCTGGGGAAGCTGATTATAGGACTCAATAAATATATGAAAGATATGTATAATACGGGAGTGAAACCACAGGCACGGAAAAAGGAGGTTATTTTTCAAAGAAAATATGGGCAAGAACTCTTTTTCATATATTATACTTCCCTGTTGAAAATGCAGTCTAATTTTACCAAGATCTTGAAATAAGGAACTATTAAACATGAACTTGAGTAGTTATTCTCATTCAAAACATTATGCTGAGACTACTCTTGCCTAAATAGACACACCAAAATAGAGCATTAAATACCAAAGAGCAATAGCCCCCATCAGCTCTTATTCTTTCTAATTATGACATGTTTTTTTTTTTTTTGCCATTAAAGTTAGATCTGATATGAATTAAGGTGATTATCAGCAATCTGAGACAGCTGAAAGGCTAAAAAAACCACTGCTAAAAATTAAGAGTCCCAAGAACAGTGACCAACCAATATTTGCTGCAATTATGGATCAGAAAGCAACTTGGTCTTTAAGTCATTTTAGAGTGCAGTATTTCTCAACTGCAAATTTCTGCTGGCACCCAGTAATGGGAAATGCTACAGAAAGCAGAGAAATGGTGACACAAGCATCGAGAGGAAGCTCAGCACCCTCAGACACCACACTGTAATTGTTCAGTGGATTTCATCCTTGAGATATCTTTTTAGTACAAAAGCTAGGTCATTCCAGATGAGGATAGAGATTGAGGGAAACATATTCTCATCATGGTACATTTAGTCAGTGTTACTAGAAAGACTTCTGTGAATGCTGAATTAACTTACAAGAAACAAAATAACAACACCCCCCACCCAAAAAACCCCAAACCCAACAACAAAACCAAACAAAACCCCAAAACAAGAACCAACCAAATGCCAAAAGGCAACCTCATTCTCCAAGATGACCTTATTCTGGACTACGAAAAAATGTTAGTAATAATTTTTTTAAAAATCATGTAATATATCACTCTTTTTTGTACGTTATTTATAAATAAACAACATTGCAGTGATGACACTTTCATGAGCGCAAGAACAGATTAATACAGGGTTGGGAGGTTTGGTTTTATTCATAGCCCTCTTTTACACAGCACCAAATCCAAAATCCTCTCTAGAATTTTCTTGGCACTAATGTTTTTCAAAGCTCTTTCAGACTTTGTCTGGCTTACTGTGGTGCATCTGCAATAAGCTCTCGTGTTCACAGTCTCTTCCACTTGCACATGTAGTCAATCACCTTTCTGAGCTTACTCATATTAAAAAGCATGCCTTCATTTCGGATGGTGAAGTATACCTGAGCTCGGGAGTGAAGCCAATGCCAACTCATAAAAAAAGCACAGCTGTCTTTTGCATGTGTTTTTAGAAAAAAGCAGTGGTTACATTAACTTCAATAGCATTTCATTAAAAATCACACCACCACAAATTAAATAATATTCTTGAATTTTAAGTCCGCGGAAGATTCACGTGAAGCTTAGAGAACAGTAGATTTGCATAGTTATGAAGCAGATGCCAATTCAACACTTACCATTATGTTTCATTTAACACTCTATAACTTCCAGCAAATATTATACAGCCTTAAATGCCTAAACAAATCTAAAATATGGCAAAATTTCATATATTTCTTAATTACTTTTGAAACATGTATGCATTAGGTTACATATTGAGGATCTGGTCCTTTCTAACTTTGCTCAGCTCATGTACTGCTACTCTCCCTGTAATTGCCCTTTTTTTTTCTTTTTTCCAGCTGAGCATATTTGGGAATAAATTATTAGATGATTAAATGAACAACCATACTGAGACAGACAAAAAATCCATCTAGTCTAGTATCTCAAATCCACCAGCAGCCAACAACTTATGTCAGGGAAAGAAATTAAGAATAAGGCAACTACATAATGACTCTTTTCAGGTATAATCTCCCAGGCTCCAATGCAGCTCAGGAACCTCCTAAGCCAGAGGCGGTATCATTGCCTTGCAGTGAAACTACAAGTGCCAGAATCTAGCCCAAAGCTAAGTCCTGCAGTTAATAATCCAAAGTTTGGAGAAACTCAAAACCGATAAACAGAAACAGTTCTATGTGTGTTAGAGAACAGAATAAAGAGTAGCAGTTGTATTTAAAAAAAAAACCAAACAAACCAACAACAACAAACCCAAACCAATCTTCTTCCATGGACATATTTTAATGAAAATCTTGGGAAAGTTTCAAGGTAAGTATTTTTATTTTTCATAATCTTGAAGCGTAAAACCACAACTCAGTCGTGTTCCTGTGTGTGTGTGTATACACTCCCTCAACTTCACTGCTATATGTGCAAGTCTTTTATATATACACAACATATTTATCCTCCTCCCTGTTATTTAAAAGAAAAAAAACCAAACCACACAAACCAAAAAACGTGTATAGATGCTGTTTAGCTCTCCACATTTGTTGTGGATAGCTTTCTTTGTAAAAACAGCTATTTTTTACTTAACTGTTTACAAGAAAAATCATCCTTTAACTGTTAAACATCACGTTTTCTAAAGATACATTATAGAATCAACATATTATCCAAGTTGGTTCAATGCATTCTTCCTTATCAATGCTTATAGCCACAAAAGTGCTGTCAGGACCCCATATTTTACTACTTCTTAGCTGATACCATACTTCTTCAGGATTCATGCATTTCAAGCCATCAACCGCTCCTAGATTGCTGTCTTCTCAGCCATTACTGCTCAATTCTACCTTTCAGTGTTGCAAATTCTCCTTCACTGCTGCTTTTTCTTGAGCATTTGCAGATAATGTCCCATCTTGAATTACATGGGTGAAAGACAGGGTTGGTAACAGATTATTTTAATGCTGTTACAGTATGCATATATCAACACTTTGTTGAGATTAGGGGGCTGTCAGAAAGTCATCTGGTAAGGGTTTAGTCAGGGATTGCATCCAGAGGTTATTCTAATTTAACAACTACTGGAAATCTTTCTTTGACAACTCTTTTAATGCTCAGTTTAGTGATGGAATAAAAGAACTTAAAGGGAACTCAATTTTTACTTATCATTAGAACTTTAAGAGTTTACGCCTTACTATCATTACTGTCAGCTCAATTTATTGCTTTGAGCAGCAGGTTGCTCTGATTAACAAAATAGTATCAGGAATCACTCCAGAGCAAACTGAAATCAGTGAAACCTGTAGGATACTTCCCATTAGATTATGAAATGGGCCATACAAACACTGAAAAAGGTCACGTGGGGTTGCAGTTGTCGGCAGCATCACGGTTACTTAAGGACATCACACCAAAGAGACAAGAAGAATGCACAGCACTCATCTAGAAAGACTTGGAAAAGAGCAAAAGTTGGTGTTAAAGATAGGAAATAAACTTTCAGAAAGCTGAAGCCGTGAAAAAAACAGACAAAATCAAAATCTGGCCTGTTCAATATGGAAGTACAGACAAACCAAAAAATGTTTAAAGCTGGTCAGTCTTTAGGGTTCACTGTCAGGTATAAAAGCAGCACTTAAAGAAGATAAGGTGATATCATGAAAAGCTAGAATATGTCTAGGAAGTGTTTCTGTAAGCTCAGTTCAGAGTGGTCAGGCATGAGCTCAGGTTGTCAGATACTCTGGCACTGAGAATTGCATGTTTGAACATCATCAGCAATTACAGTGTCTATATGCATATTGAAGACTTGTTACCTACCAGTATAGCTGCTAAAAATAGTTTTGTGGGGTTTTTTTTTTTTCATCTTTAATAAAATTCCATCTTTTCTCTCCCTTTTTTTCTTTCTTCCAAAGAAAAAACAAAGAAGCTCAAATATTTTACCTATGGTTTTTTTCCCTTCCAAAATAATAGAATGAAAGACATTAGCAGCCAAGAGAATCTGACAATGCTGGAACCTTCTGAAACGAGGTTTTGCATATCTCACTTGGCAGCTGGCAGCACAATGTGACAAATGAGAATTCTCACTCCAAGCTGCTGGCTGCCAGTCATGAGTTATCTTATTCCTTGCACTGAGAGCAGACCACAGAAAAACAGGCAAGCAAACAGGCCAGAGATACAGGGAAAAGACTGGAGAAAAAACATTGAAAAAAAAGGAGAAGAAAACCACCACCACCCCCCCCCCAAACAACCAAAGAAGCCAATGAGATTATGAATGCAGTGGTATTTCTACTCTTGATGCTTTATTTACCATTGAGAATTCTTGTGTCACATTATCACAGGCACTAATGAAGGTTATACAGAATTAAAAACATGGTCCTTGCTATGGGCACATTTTAATTTGTTCTTCAGTTCATTTGAAGTGTGTCAACTTTTAATTGTTCTTTTAGAGAAACTCACGACTAACTGAAACTGCTTATTAGAACAGCAGGCCTACAAGCTAAGCCCGAGTGGCACCTATCAGGCTGCCTTTTAGTTGTGTTATTACTGACTTCAGAATATATCCTGGCCAAATAACCACTTTCTCAAACTGAACTGTGAACTAAGCTCCCCTTCTCCCTCAAAGGAAGGCTTCAAGTGAGGAACAACATCTCTCTCTCTCGTTTCCTCTTGTGCTTCCCACGTCATGTATGCTTTTACGCCAGGATGGTTTCTGCACTGCAACTTACCCGCTGTCAAGCTGGTCCCCCTCCCCCAGAAGCCCCCTCTTTCCCAGTCACTTAACCACTCGCAGCCCACTGATTTCTTCTTACATTTTAAGCATTCACTTGACACACAAATCCGACCAACCCCCACCTCAAACTGGCCACTGGTAACCAAGGGAGAGGCCAGGCGACATGGCAGCATTTTCAGAAGATCATTTCCTTAACGGAAAACATTGCAACAGCAACTAAAACCAGAGGGAGCTACTTCCTGAGCAGCCTGGAGAGCCAGACTGAATATCCAACCCAAAGCATTCTATGATTCTATGATTACTTTCTGTGCCTTTCTCCAGCACCGTAACGCTGTTCACCCTGCGACAGGGCCTGCGTTTCCTCTCGCAGCCACGGCACCTGCAGAGAGCAGGCTGCCGGCGGCCAAGCGTTCCTTGCTGAAGCTTTGAAGTAATTGGGGTTAATGCTCAAAAGGAGGGGGGCCAAAATGGAGCAGACAGTTTGTGGCTTTTCTTAGGTGCCTGCATTCCTTCCCACCTCCCTCTTAGCTGAGGCAGAGGCAGTCTGGCTCCAAGGATCTTGAATCACCTATCCTTAATATTTTTATGCTAGAAATACGCAGAAATTTTTATGGTTAGTTGCACTGAAGTTTGAAGAAGCAACAGATAAAGAAACAGCTAGCACCACCACCTATTGGTGAAAACAGGTAATTTTAAGTTATTAATTTGTATTACATTATGTAAATTTATATTTGTTAATAGCTCAGCTTTTAGGGTAGATACTATTTATTCAAAAAGCTGGGTGAGTATGCTTAAGACTAAATAAAGTCCTGAAAATGATAGGTGGCTTGTTAAAAAAAAAAAAGGGAAATAAGTACTAAAGCTTTCTATAATCTTTTTGTGCAACAGTAATGAAAGCTGGGAGCAAGATACCATATACATATGGTTTTTCAGGTTTTTTTTATTGTATTTTATTATTTGGATTTACTTAAAGCCTAGAAAGACTTAAAAAAGGTTACTTATTGCCAGAGACAACCACAATCCCTGAAAGGGATTTATGACTTTTCAGGCATTTCATGACAATATACAGGAACTTCTCAGAATTATATGAGATTTTACAAAGCAGAAAAAAAAAAAAACAAAACACCCCACACAACACAGATTACACCCAGTAACTTCTTAATATTTTGCAGTTGTGAGGATTCTACTAAGATTTACTCAATACAATTAAAAAAAATAAAAAAATCTTGTGGCTGATTACTTTTGCCTTCTTAGATTATGGAGCTAGGATATTCTTACTGAGTATTAGCCCCTGACTTACATAAACTTTTTTTTCCAGTATTAAAAGAGTATGAGATTTTTTTCAGTGACACCATTATCTCCTGCTTATCCATCTTTCTCCTTACCCATCAATGTCTTTAAAAGCAGAAACTCTGCAGATTAAGAGACACCCCAGGCCTGTGTTGATCGCTTCAGACAGTACATGCCACAGGATAATATGCTATTTAGTTAAGCACTAAATTTTGCTAAATGCTGTTTATTTAAAACAGGTATTCCTCTGGTATTTCCTAACAGCATGAGATGTAAGTAAAGAACCTGAATGTACTCAAATAGCAATGTGAAAAGCTGATTCTGCTCTGGACTGACATCTGAGATACAATATTTGAAGATATTCTTCAAGAAGATGGAATAAGAGGTCTTGGAAATGGATCTTTCCAGTAAGAGGAATAATAAGACCTGAGATAGCACGCTTACCTAGACATGCACTAGTTCAGCAGTGTAGTAAGTGAAGAGATCCTTGTAAGTATTGTTTTGAAAGATTAACTAATTTTCTCCATCATTAATAACAACTTCTTCTGAAGCACGTGAAGAAAGAAATTGTGACTGATGACATTTGCCTAGTATCCAGCTGCTTAGAACAAAAAATGCTGTTGCAGATTAAAGCCTTGCTGATGTCTGGTGAAGCCTCTGTATGTTTTTCCACATAGATAATGTCTGAGAAAATCGTGGATCAAGAAACAGAACAAATACTGGAGTTACTTATGTTCATTGACAGTAAAACAAAGGAAGCTTTAAGCCATATTCCTTGGATAACTTTTTCCACAGTAGATCAGTTTCCTTTAGAAGGAAGCTATTTCAAAGAGACGGAGCAAGACATTGGATATGAAAAGTTTCCAAAAGTTACCAAAATGAATCAATGTATGAAAAGCAGGCAAGAGCAAAGTCATGCTTTAAATGAAAAGAGATCTTGCTTGGTCCCTGAAAGAGCAAGGGACTTAACACTCCACCACCTTCGGCAGAGGATGGAAAGCCACGTGACCATTCCCAATCACGTTCTTTCCCATCACGTGTCTGAATACAGACAATTGTATACCACTGAAAAAGGTTAAGATCCCAGGGTTATGCGAGCATATGGTTGCATTTATTAACTGTGGTATTGGCAGAGTTTAAAACAGCCATTACAGAATTGTTCAAATTTTCTTGGACATCATCCATTTAAAAACACCCAGAAGACACAAGCACAGTCTGATGGTCATTACGCATGCAGAAGCTGATTTCTGATGACAGCTCAGCCACCTATCTTGGGAGCTTATGTCCACTGAAAGAGAAAGACTCTTACAAAAGGCAGTACGGAATGCCTAGTTTTAGAGCCCTCCTCCCTCACCTTACCATTGTCATGAAACTACTGTTCCTTGGACCCGAGCGATCACAGTCAGTTTAAAGCACACCGTTCCACAGGCAAAGTGAAGGATTTTTCCACACACGTCATTTTACATGTATCTACAGCAAAATTAATTTGCTGTGTTGTTGTTCAGTCACTCTAATGTCCTGTCAATCCCAACAGAAACATGCAGAAAATGTGATTTCACCAACGTGGAATCATCACTATCAAAACCAGCTGCCCCCTCAAAGCAACCTGCTCTTATATCTGCATACAGATAATATTTTCACAAACACAAATCTTAGCATCCACTGCCTCCCCTTTACAGACTGCACAAACACAACCACACAACTGTGTCTCACATGCAGGTTTATATATCCTAATCAATCAGGCTGATTTTAATTAATCCTAATTGTCCTATTAAAGTTCCTGGCTAACAACAACACAGCAAAAAGGATTCCCTAAGCAGCCTAATTGACTTAATCAGCTCCTTAATAATCCTTCTTCAGGCCTTTAAAATGAACTAACCTCTAGTTCATTTTAATAAGTATATTGAAGAGGAAGATAAAGCTAACTTCTTGATTCTATGAGTCAGATTTCATCACTGTAATGAAGAGCATGGCGGGCACTAGATACGTTAGGATCCATAGATAGAGAAGGACTGCATTAGAAAGATGTGACCAGCTTTCCTCCAGGCATGTATAAGCAACAGAGGAAGTTCAAAGAGCTCTAGCTGCATTTTCCCACAGAGAAACATGGAATTGTAATCTTAAGACTACAATTACAGTTGTTGATGAGTCTTCAAAGGCTAACTGAAGGTACTGTAGGTATTAATATAGTCACAAATTAAAAACCCTGTAAATTAAAAATCCTAAAACTAATGTGTGAAAAACTAGCAAGCAACTTCTACAGTATTTTTAGTGCTGAACATCTGGCAGTATATGCATTTAAGCTGTGCATAGAGATTTACAAGGTGGGGGAGAAGCAAGCTAAGCGCACATGATTTGGTTCTAACAGTGATTTGTATCCTACTTTGCACAAACGAAAAAGCTCACTTGTGTGCTAAAGTCATGTCAGCTTTCAAGAACTCTAGCTGTGCAGCTTATTCATCACCCATTTTCCCTCATTACTCTTATTTGTCTAGTAGTAGGAGTATTCCTGGCACTTTACAGACAAATTACACAATACATTCCTGACCTAAGAATTTTGTTAGCTGGGGCTTTAGGTCAAGATTTTTCACAACCACTAAGTGTTTAAAAATACATATGAATCTCAACAGGGTTTTCAGAATCACCTGTATGTTTTGGGTTTGGGTTTTTTTTGTTAAGTTTCATAAAGCATTCTAAAGCACATAAGTACATGTAGATATATGCCCTCCACTGGTTCTGTGTTTGCATACAATACATATAAATAGGACTTTATATTCACTCATCATTTCACTGAAGACAGCAAGATCAGCACAGGGTTAGTATGTGTGAATCAAGATGAAGGATCTTAATCAGGATTATGGTGGCACAAAATTTTGCTTCTGGTCCTAGTAAATATTTACTCATATAAGTAGTCATTAGTCCCCCAAGGACTTGCACATTAGCTGTATGTTGGAGGTCTACAAGTGCAAGCCAAAGTAATGAAAGGTCAATTGCAAAAGCAACATGTATTATTTCCTTTTGGCCTTCTGATTTATTAAACATTTTAAATTATATGAACTAGGTAGCATGAAATGAAGTAACCAAATTAAGTGCAGCATTGCTTTTCTTAAAGTTATTAATCCTAAAAGATCAGAGCATCCTGATGAAACAAAGTTTGGCCCAACTCAGATCACACAGAGCGATGCCTTTCCTACAGGCTGTTCAAAGTGCTCTCTGCAAAGATTTATATGAAAGCCAGATGCATCTTGAGAAAGCAGAATTTGGAATTGAAAAAATACCAAATCACTTTACATCCAGCCTGCTTCTATCCAGACAACCCTGAGCTGACATTAGCTTCTCCTCTTTCTCAGTGAGAACAAGAAGAGGCTTGAGGTACCAACAGACACTACTGCCAATTTGAAAACGGGCCAAGTGGGTGGCTTAGCCAGGACTCCCCGTGCAACCATCAGAACCAGTAATATGCTTGCTCAGCTCAGGGTGCATGGATATACTTCTCAGCAGGAGTCATAATGGTAAATAAATGGCAACATACCATTCAAAAAAAGTCCATAGTTACACAAGGGGCTTATTCTCCTACTTGGAAATCCCTGATTTTAGAAGGTGATGCGATTCTGTCCTCTTCACGACATTTTAATCTCCAAAATGAAAGCTAGAGAATGTGTGAGGTATTATAAAGATACCTCAGCCAGTTAAATTCAACAGAGAGCAGTTTCCTTTAGAATAGTTACAAGCTTCAAGACTGAAAGAGCTGATCATTCAAAAGTTAGTTTTCCAACAGTTTTATTATCAGTCAATTGAGGTATTTGTTTCAGTGACTTAATCTAGGCTTACTATGAGAATTATAATCAAGAAGTTCTAGCAGATGGCAGGAAACCTCTTCTTTACCTTGATTGTCACACTCAAGAAACATGCAAGAGTAAGAAATGCTCGGAGTCAGAGAAACTGTCTACCTAGCCCAGGAGCCTGTCTTGGATACAAACAATACAAGAGGACCAGCAGGAATAATCCTGCCCAATCCGTTTAGTATCCATTTATACATGTTGTCCATAAACCTAGTTCATTTTTTTAACCTGCTGATGCTGTCTACCTTCACAGCCTCCTGGAACAGCAAATTCCAGAAGCCAGAACTGCTAACCCAACCAATCACCAAAGAAACCTTTCCACCCCCATCTGCTTTAAGCTGTTCTCCTGCTAGCGTCATTGAGTATCTGGAGTTCTTCTGTAACAGGAGTCAAGAACTGTTCTGTACTCAGCCTACCAACCACCTCTGTAATTTTGTAGATCTCCATCCTACAGTGCTCTCGGTTTTTCTTCCTTCCAAAGTAAGAGTTTCAGACTTTAGTCTTTTGCTGTAACATGGTTGACCTGCTGCTCTGTACTGCTCTGCTGTCACCAAGTCCAGGAAGACCAGAACAATACTCAAGAAGTCAGTGCAATAAGGCTTCATTTTTTTTCCTCCAAATACCACTGCTGTTATCTGCATTCATGCAATATTTCATTTTCACTAACTTATTTTGATATCAGATTCCAGTGTGAGACAAAACTCTTGAAAGGTCTTTCTGTTCACAGTGGTAGTGCCTACATCATCTTGAACAAGAATATTAAAGAGAAAAGTCTTAAATATGCAAAAAGTCCTTTTCACCGTAACTTAAGAGAAGACCTTCTCTCAGATTGTGTGTAAAACAGATTACGCAAAAATAAACCTGCCTGGCTATCATTACAAAGTGGAACTAACAGAGGGGAAAACCTTTCAATTCCTAGGCCGTAGAGAACCACAGAGAGAAGTTTTCTGCATCCATCTCCAAATCAGTCTTTGTCAACAGTACAGTCTTTCTCAGGAAGCCCTACCATGGGCTACTGTTAGGTACGCAGAAGGGAAACGAGCAGCTGCACACACAGGTAAAAGCTGCATTTTAAAACGTTTAATCAGAGAAACAGATTTTAAAGATATTCTGAAGTTTCACGGCAGTGCTAGAAAGCACAAAAGCCAACCAGGCTAAATAATGTATTTCCTTAAATAAAGAATGGCATATGTGTTTGGGGGGTAATTTTCCAATTGATGTCAGGAAGAACAGATTTGTCAAAGCTATTGAAACCCCTAAAGCCAGGTATTATAGCAGCACTTGAACAAAGTAACAACAAAAAAACCCCAAACACCAACCCAAACCGTACAAATGGTTTCTGTTTCTGTATCTGCCTCCTTATACCTCACAAATACATTCTTGACACTTTGATCAAAAAAAACTACAGAGATCTCGACATTTGCCTATATCCTAGCATCCTGAACTAGCAATAGCTACTTAAAACCAGCCTCATACTGGGAATAATCTCTTTACTATGTTTCAAACCTACGTTACAAAGGACCCAGTGAAATTCAAACGTTATTTGTCCTTCTGCTGTACATTTGAGAAAAACATCTCAGTTGAAGCATTTCAAAGTATTTAATCTTAATCTTTCAAGCTCACTGATAATTATTTCAACCTGATACGACAGCATGATGAATTCCTCTATAAAAGGCAAAAAAGAAGTGACGCTGTGCTTAGACTTTGCATGCATATACAAGTTATTGAACTGTTGATTAACAAGGATTTTGGACGTGGTAACAGCCAATTTGCGTATGTACCCCTTCTAATATTTTCTTAAAAGTTAAGACACTTGACGTTTAATTAGGAGCAAGACCATCAAAACAGAATTGAGAAATCTGAAGCCGATTGCTTTTTAAAGCCTCTATTCTGTAGTTTTGCAGGACTTATTTAATGGAAATAATACATTTCCAGGCTCAGGATGAATTTCAGTGTGCTTACTATACATTAATAGCCCAAAGAAATTCAACATTAGGTTGCTGTTGAAATGAAAGTCCTGTAAGCGTGCTACCATTCTTCCATTCAATAAAGGTCAAGCTGTTAGTTGACTGTCATTAGGCATAGTCTCTTGCCTGCTTAAAGGTTATATAAATATTAAAGTTTATGAAGTCAGCTAGGAAACTTTCTTTTCAAGTATCTTGCCACATTATCTTTTCCCAGAAACAATTACACATCATTCAAGAAGGTGACATGCTTTTCTTTTGAAAAAAATACCTACTTTTCCATAAATAATGGCTTTTTCCAAAATCACATTTAGCAAATAAAAGTATAAAAATCTTAGCTAAAAGTGATGATTCGTATGCTTATTAAAAAAAGTCACCCTATGACTTCATTTCATTTATCTAGACTCTGAACAGTGTGGCTTTCATTATTAGGTTACAATAGATCAAGATTTACGTTCACACTAATGTTGCCCTCATTTCCATTTATATTAAACTGGTATTTGTTTTTTAAAGGAGGCACATGAATGAACAGAAACTTGCCCAATCTCTGTTTGTTCAGCCTGTGACTTGCACAATAGCAAATTCAATCTTGTTAAGAGGTTTATTCTTCCATTGTAGAAGTTACCTGAATTGCAAGAAAGTTTGAATCTGCATAGGCTACATGTTTATGTCAAAGGAAAAAACAAATTAGGGAAAGGGAGTTTTGACTTGCACTAATAAATTGCGTAGAACTGGCTCATTTCAAATATCCTTTGCCCATTTTATTACAGAGCTAGGAGAAATGCCTTCATTTGACAATAGCAAATGGAAGTTCCTCTGACAGCACTGTAGGAATAATAATGAAATCGCATTTCTCCCCCCTCCACCAATTGCTAAGGCAATTTGTCACCTGAGCATTTGTCCTCACCCACTGATCAGGGAAGCAAGCAGAAGCCAGCATCCTGGTGTGATACTCTGGCCACAAGCAA
Organism: Pelecanus crispus; assembly: GCF_030463565.1. Classification (NCBI taxonomy): domain Eukaryota; kingdom Metazoa; phylum Chordata; class Aves; order Pelecaniformes; family Pelecanidae; genus Pelecanus; species Pelecanus crispus. The sequence continues at coordinate 5,940,162 of NC_134655.1, read as the reverse complement.
TTAATGAAAAGGCTATCACTAATCTTAATTGGTCACCTGAATTATATCCCTAGCCTGGCTACTCACCAGCTCTACATTGTCCTCAGCGAGCTGTTTATACTCTCTTTGTTTTTGACTTCCCCATTTGTAAAATGGGAGAAATAAAGTAGCTCTATCTCATAAGGATATCGGGAGTCTCATTTCTGCAAGATTTCTAAGCCTGAACTTTGAGCAACATTACCTGAACAAAGTTAGGGGAGTAAAATACCTGCTAAAACAAGTTTAGTGTCTTGTAAACCACACTGATCTTCTCAAACTAAGATTGCAGGGCTAAAAATGCAAGCTTCTGTTTATTTGTTCTATTTTCCTCAGTAACAAAGAAAAAAAAGTTCTTTAGTGCTGCTCACTTATTTTGGAGCAAAACAAAAAAGAGCATTCAGATACGTGACTAATCAGAACATGCTATTATTGGATGCGTCAAGTGCCATTTTTCCCTTTTTCTTTAGCAACTCCTTAAAAATATTGAATAAAAGCATTGTTCAAGCTTCTGGTCACTTCCCATTTTCTGTTTTGGGTTTGGTGTCCCTCCCCCCCGAAAACATAGATATTACCTCTGCTTATAATTTTGTTATTGAATCTGTGTCTTACTCACGCAAATAAGAACTCTCCTTAATTTCTTTACATTTTAAACTGTTTTATAATTGCTTCTTCATGGCCACATTTGCCTCTCTACCTCCTACATAAACTCCCTAATAAGCCCCTGTCCTGCTCCCCCCCCAAAAAAAAACCAGAAAAAACAAAACCGTGGGGGTGTTCGTTTAAAATAAAAAGTGGTATTTTTTCAGAAGTAAAGATAAGGAAAGACTAAATTGCCAAACAGAATATAATAGCAAAGCACTAAAGAAAACAAGAAAGTAGTATTTCTGGCATTATTTTGGGGTTTTTTATGATACTTTTTAAAATTATGGTTACTGCTCTCTCACTGAAGGCGATAATATGCTATCTATAACTGTCAGTTACATATATCCTCAACAAGTTGAGAACAGTCATTTTCTAATGAAATAAGGAGTATTTAGACTGTCCCAGTGAGGCTAAAAATGAGTTATATTGAAGTGAAAGTAAATACACAAATGCTTTCCTGTGCCCAAGAGCACCATTGAGAATTGGAGTGCTAGATCATTAATTTCTGTGGATAAAGAATATTCTAAATGTTTCTCTAAAGGAGTTTCATAAAGACTCAGGGGTCATTAAGATAGAAAGTTATCTTCTCCTCCTGGAAAGCTGACACTTTGAAACTTCTATGAAAATGATTATCCAAAGAAAGATATGAACAGACATAAAAATAAAGTGTTTGCTTAACCATTAACTGTATCTTGCAGGCAACTCAGCAGAATGATGAAGCTTCCTCTTGCTCTCTTATGCAAATATTCCAAGATAAATATACAGGAATTACAATTCACTGTGATATCAAATTCACATTACACATCAGCTAAGATCTCTGCAGTTTAACCTTCTAAGCTAATGTCCAAGAACGGGTGAAGTAAAACTCATCCAGCTGAAGCCCTGGTCTACAAGATGTTGCACAGAATGTTTGCCCTCCTAGTTTGGTATTCACTTCCGAGATTAATATCAACCTATGATTACTTCTTCCAAAAATTAGTTCGTATTACAAAATTCATGAGGAACAACAGAGCTTAAGCACATTCTGTATCTTCTGCCTCATATTCATCGTCAAAGGCCTTTTCTGAGGATTTGTATTTGCAGGCACAAACAGAAAACCATACGGTAAAGCTGAGCGGTGGATCAACCGTCACGAAGCTTAACAATATATTGGAAGGGCTCTTTCCAGCAAGGCCTATTAATGCTCTTCCATGCTGAGATACTACCAAAAATTATTTTACATAATTAGACTTCTAAGGTCCATGAATAAGAAGGAAATTGCGGTGCCTCTGAACTACAATTTTCTTAAGCTTTGGAAAACAGAGGGGGACAGAGCATGCTTGAGACTCAGAGTAGGAGGGAAAGCACCTTCCTAGAGTAACTGAGAAAATACCAAGTTGGTATAGCTTATTTCCATTAACAGAAATAGTCTCACAACAATAATTAGGTACAGTTACTATTGAAGGGCATTCACCATTTTACTTTATAGCGAAAAAACATTTTAGGAAATACCAGACTATTGGTTTTACCAGGATCTTACTATTTTACATCCAAAGGAAATACAGGTCCCCATTTAAATAACAGGGCCTCTAGATTTCCCCCTATTTCAGTAGTAAAATACAGTGTGTCATGAGGAGATATGTCAATTCCATTACTTAACTGAATTTTATTCCATTTTCTTGTATGTTGTTAACAATCCCATCTCCCAAAACATATTTTTGCACCTAATACTGATTTCAAACACAGCAGCTGCTTCTAATATTTCCCTTCCCTCACAGCCCGGATAGTTTTAGATAATTAATACACCCCTCACTGCAATATTTAATCATCTCTGCTTCTAGATCTAGCAAGTAGCTGCATGGAGGTAGGCCAAACTTAGTACTTAGTGCTGTGTACAGTGCTAAATGTTTACTTCATGTTGTTGTTATGCTATGTACCACTTACACCACACGCATTCATTAACTATGTGAGCAAAGCTAGGAATATTCCAAAATCCTCTTGTCCGGTTATGGAAAACTAGCCTTATATTCAAGATCCCTCAGGACGTCTAGCAAAAAATTAAAAAAAAAAAAAAAAAGCACCAGTCAGCTGTAAGATTGCAAACACAGACTGCAATAAAAAGCAATTGAATTGTAATCCTTAAACATCACTTTTAATATACTGCCAAACACTGGGTTAATTATCAAAGTTATTATGCACCACACACCTTTCAGAGCTACAGAAATAATTGAATTTTGCTGTAGAAATACCAGCTCCAAAGAATATCATCTCTAGATCTCTAAAAAGAAAATTAAGTAAGTATTTAAATGCACAGGACAAACAGACATGCTCACACAGACAACAAAACAGTTTCATGAGAAAAGCATTATAGCATTTTGATGTTTTATTTTCAAGGCTACTATATTTAATAAGAAAAATCCATTGCAAGATAGAGGCTGTGAAGCAACGCAACAGATTCATGGCTATATAATGGGCCTGAAGAGGGAAGCAGAAGGGAGGAACTTCTCTACAGTACAGTTAACTTGCAATCTGAAGTGATCATGATTACTAAAAAGAAATCTAAATTTCATTTCGGTTCAAGTACTTATTCCAGCTTAATGTTTTCAGTGTAACTTTCCTAACTGCATTAACAGTATTTTTGTTTGCTTCCCAATTTTGTGGTTTTTTAATGCTCTAGTTAATGCAAAAATTCATTCTAACAATGCATAATCCCTTTCAGGTAGAAGACATTGATCCTTGTACAAGCCAAATTTTTAGATTAATAATTTACTGCATCAATGTTACAGACTATATTATGTTGAAGGAGCAGAAGAATGGATTCCAGAAACTTTCATTTCCATTAAGTTAACATTGTTTTAGGAGCGATACAACCACAAACCATTTCCCAAGCTCAGGCGCTGTTTGTCTATATAAATCTGCTGTAGTAACCTGGTGGTTCTTTCCTATCACTTCTATTTTTTGTTGGCTTTAGGGGTTTTGTTTGTTTGTTTTCCTGTTAATGGTGTTTGCAATGATTGATGTTAGGCTATTTGAAATAATGAATTACAGTACAAGAAAAGTTAAACTGTACATAATGCAACTAGGGCTAATCCTGGATCTATAACCTGCATCTTCAAAAGGTACACAGACACCTCAGTTCTATTACAGAGAAATCAGAACTAAGCATGTTTAGAGTTTACGTAGTTTCTGAGTCTGGAAGATTTCATTGACTCCTGATGACATTTAATGATGTATTTATTAAACCATTTGAAAATGGTTTGATAAATAGCACAGACTGACAAGACTGTTATCTCCTCCAAAATGAATTACCCATGTATTAGAACAATCCTTAAAGGGCAGGGGAAAAATCCCAAACTTTTTAATATTGAACTTTCTAGAACTATACCACCATCTTACAGAATAAAACCTTTACACAATCATTCAGATCAATATAGACTTTGGACATTTCCATCTCTCAGAAGAGACGGAATAACTCAGTAGAAATATGTTCTGATGGCTGAAAGCTCATAGGAAGAAATTTTTTCCAAGGACTACTTGGGACACTAAGTGTGTATCTACTGTGTATTTGTTACTCCTGCTAAGTTCCCATGTGGACACTCCTAGTGCCTAAAAGGAAAGTTTTTATAGGACATAACTAATCAGCTTCAGATGTTTCACACTGCAAATTAATGTGGGTAGTTAACACACTGTAAATTTAACATTGCTTATTAATCCCATTTATAGATAAACCCTAATTAAATGCTGCCACTGTAGTTATTTTATACTATGAAGTAGCTGGCATGTTGAAAAGGGTGCAGGAATTACTGTTAATTCACATTTGTCACCTCTAATATATTCTGACCATATTTGCACAGTTTGTAGCAAAAGGACTTTTATTCTCAAAGTTGTCAGAGCCACAAAATTCAAGTAAAAACATGAAGGTTAATCTTACAGCTTTATTGCTTGTTTTCACTTGTCCAAGATGAAAGTAGAATCGAGTCTTTAACTGGAACCTTTGTTAGCAAAAGGGCCCAAAGAGAACCCAGCTCAAATGCACACAGCTCTGTTGTCCCTGCTGTGGGACTATCACAACTAAAAACTAGCAGCTACTTGTCTTTTATCAAAATGCACACTTAGAACTTAGCTACATGTAGGCAGCAGTAAAAATTTGCCAGTTTTAAGTGCAATTTTTCCTCCTGAAAGCAAAGGTAAGAACTTTTTCCTACCATATTTTCAAAACCATAACTCTAATGGAAGAATATAACACTTGCTGTAGTAATAGTCTTGATTAAAAGAGAACTGCTGCAGTCAGTGATTTGCAGTGATTTATTTGGTGATATGGAGAATTAAAAACTTTTAGAACTCATTTAGTGTACTGCAGGTGACATGCGATTGAATATTACTGTAGAACCACAGCTCCCAGAAGGTTTAATCAATACATTTTTATGTTTTCCTATCATATCTGCCTTGCTTTATTTTCTCCGAGCATGCTCTGAATATAAGGGGTAGATGGTTTATATTCAAGCAAATATGGAGAACTGGTGAACCCAATTACTTTGGTTCTCATCACTTAATTTGTCATTTAGGATGCAAAGCACATTGTAGAAAATTATATTAAGGAAACTATTAACAATAGCCACCTGTATTCCCTTCCCAAAGGAGTTTTGTTTTTTTTTTAAATAGCTTTCCCCTAGAGAGTGTAGAGTATTTTCCTATGGTACGGAATTGTAAAAGTTTATCTGAAAGGCTTACTTGAAAAAAAAAGAAATAACAACCCCCCCCAAAACCCACCAAAAACCCCAACCAACCTCACCCAAAACAAAACAAACAACATGCTCCCAGAAGACACCCACCTGACAAGGTGCGGGGGAAATCACAAGTCTTACCCAGCAATACAGTATGTTATTTTTGCTATTGTATAAAATTGCTATTTTGTTTTAATTAAATACCCTGAAATATCATTTAAATTAAATGCCATTTAACTGAAAAATTAACAAAGATATCTTTGAAGATCAATTGGGAACAATGTGTTGATATAAAAGAATAATAAAGAATTTATGACAATGCAATATTTATTACAAGTTATGTTATTGTCCTGCTTTCTAAAAATAATTTATACTTTTATGACATTTCCATGTGATAATATTTTTTTATTTTCATGCATTTTCACTATTCATTTTTATCCACAAAAAGTTGTGATTTAAAGATTTCATAACAGCCTTTAAGTTTTATTTGTATTGAAGAAGAATACAGGCAAGGCTACATTCTTAAGTTATAAGGTCAGTGATAGAATTTTTTAATCAAACTCCCTAAAACTTCCAAATTGAAATTGAAAATATAAAATAATTAGACATAAACGTTGCATTAGTCTTTAAAATGCTAAGGTTTAGCAGGACTGTGTTGTAGAAAATGAGTTCCAAAAAGTTACACGAGCATACCAGTAAGACCAACGTTTTCCAACGACCAGTCCAGTTACACATACACGTTCAAGGAGCAAATGGATTTGGGGCATAATTGCGGTGAATAAGCATGTTTGTCATTTATGCAACTGAAGGATAATTCCAAGTACAAACCACCCATATTTTCCACTCCGTCTTCCAATTCTTTTTCCCAGAAATAATAACAGTCATATATAATCAGTAATTTGACATAAGGATCAAATTCAAAAGACCAGCTAGTTTTCACACCTGCAATTTCTCTAAAGTTGAAGTGAACACCTGACAAGAGTACATACTATATATTGTAGATTTGAGCGATCCCTAAATGCGACTATAGACTTGAAGAGTATAACTACATAAACTAAAAGTTAGCCTAGCAAAATAAACATTTCTTAAGGATGAGTTTCTGCCCGTTTAAATCACTAGCTGTAGGACCTGACCACTTGTATTGTTTTAGCATGGAGACTGGCCATCTTATCTAGAGGTGTATGTATTCAGGAGGATTTAAAACATTTCATGATTGGTGAACTGCAAGAGAGAATCTTAAAAAAAAAAAACCACAAACAAAACCACAACAACACCACCCCCCCCCCCCCCCCCAAACCCTAAAAAACTGTGTGTACATGAATAACAGGAATTGAGAAGCATACCTAAGGAAAATTGAGAAGTAATAAGTTAAATGACAAGGGATTTTTGTTGTTGCTGTTAACAGTCACTTTGGTAACAGTTTCTGTATGCAGTATAAAAGGAATGTATTAAGTCTGTTTGCAACAGAAAATGAATAGAAACATTTTATTTCCCTCCACACACAAGAAACATCAGCAAAAAAAAAAAAAAAAAAAAGAGAAGGGTTTCTCCTACTTACATATTTTCATACCAGGTTTTATCATGTTATAATCCAACTACTGATTCTACTACCCTTGTCTTGAATTATTTTGCAGTCACTGAGTCGAAGAAACACAAGATGCCAAATTCTTTTACTCTATTGACACTGAAGCACAAGGGACCAAACAACTTTTGTAGCATACACAGTAAGGAAGCCAGCCACACAACCATAAAGTGTTCTTTAGGTAGAGCTAGCATTGCTAATTTCTATGTTACCAGCAAGTTGAAAACAGGTGTAGTCTTCAGTTATGAGGTTCACAAGTGTCATGGTTTAGCCCCAGCCAGCAACTAAGCACCATGCAGCCGCTCGCTCACTCCCCCTACCCCGATGGGATGGGGGAGAGAATCGGAGGAGTAAGAGTGAGAAACACTCCTGGGTTGAGATAAGAACAGTTTAATAATTGAAATAAAGTAAAATAGTAATGCTAATAGTAACAGTATAATAATGATAATAATAATAATGATACACGAAGCAAGTGATGCACAATGCAATTGCTCACCACCCGCCGACCGATACCCAGACAGTTCCCGAGCAGCGATCGCTGCTCCCCGGCCAACCCCCCCCAGTTTATATACTGAGCATGACGTCATATGGTATGGAATAGCCCTTTGGTCAGTTTGGATCAACTATTCTGGCTGTGCCCCCTCCCAGTTTCTTGTGCTCCTGGCAGAGCATGGGAAGCTGAAAAAGTCCTTGACTAGCATAAGCAGTACTCAGCCACAACTAAAAACATTAGCGTGTTATCAACATTCTTCTCCTACTAAATCCAAAACACAGCACTATGCCTGCTACTAGGAAGAAAATTAACTCTATCCCAGCCGAAACCAGGACAACAAGTTACAGCTTTTCAGGTTTTTTCCACCAGATGGCAGGTGAAAGTTTTGATTTCCATATACAAATCTGTTATGGCAATTATACTAGTGCTACAGTTCTTATAAGCAGCATCTTGAGTCATTTACACTGAATGTTTTGATTCACTCAGAGGCAGGTCATTGTAACGTTTTGGCTTCTGGATTAGTGGAAACTTAAATTTCAAAAATAAAAATGCATCAACTAAAAGCTTAAATATGCTGAACCACTCAGATTACATCATCTTGGAAAAATAAGATTGAGGAGGAAAACGAACATATACCAGGAACTGTACTGAACAATTTTAAATACAGCCAAGATAAGAACACACTGTAATTCTTTTCCTCTGTTGCATTTACTCACTTCTGGAGTTGAATCAACTCTCTCAAGCTCACTCTCCTTTTCTCTAATTGTTCTACATCTCTACTACAATTACTAACCTTAGGAACAAAGCCATCACAGCAAAATGTTCTGAAAATACCTATCCCTCCTGGTTTAAATGGAACTAGAAATTCAATAAAACAAACCAGAAAACTTGTTTTTGCAAAGCCTTAAGTCCAGGGCCTCAACCCTGTAAAAATTAGTTTTCTCTGTCCACATAAAACATCACTGAAGACAAAAGGGGTTCAACTTCTCTCTTTCAGACTAGAAAGACCTTCTGGATGGCATAGGATCAAACCATTCAAATAGTTTTGTTTGGCACATCAACATCAGTGTTTTAGTTTTGGATCTCCCAATTGCCCCCACTTACCATGCTGTAGTTCATCGCAAGCAGCAAAGTCAGGGCACAAGAGCTATCCGCTTCTCAGATGAAACTGCACCAGGAGCACATCAAATATGCTCCTGCCACCCATGAGCATTCAGCCTACACAGCCAGCCTAAAACCAGCATGAACTAAAATTCCCGAAACACTTGTAGGGTGGAAGTTGGCTCATCAGTACCAGCTGTTTCACTCAACACTTCTGCCTCACTTGTGCACAGCCCTAAGCAATTAACTTCTAGATACTGAAGAAAGCCACAGGTTTTGTGGTTTAGCAATCATTACTAATTGTGCTGCCCACATTCAAGTAGCCTAAAAAAAAAAAAAAAAAAAAGTATATACTCAGCCTTCCCAAAGAGAGGATAAATGTCCATAATAAAAATGTCAGGGTTATGATGAAATAAAGAGCATTTCTTGTTGCAGTGGGCCATTTAGATGATGGTAGTTTGGTCACTTCTACCAAATTTTATCTCAATCTCTACAGCTTTTCAATATTTGGCCTTTTTCTCCTCTATTCTGCTACTTAAATATTTCAGAAAGAGAATTTACAAAAAACAGGACTTAGAACAGAAAATTGCCAGGCTGCTGAATCCTCTATCAAGCTCAGCAAGCTGGATTTATTAGATTCTGGACACAGAATATTATCTGGAAACGGAATGATGATATTTATTAGAATTAAACATATCTATAAACCAGATCTAAGCTATATCTAATATAGCTTAATTATAGTAATCCACACAGTGTATTTTTATCTCAGTGCGAACAAATGGAATTACATTCAGAAATCCCTGTGCAACAGGACTCAAAAATACCTGGGTTTTTTAATGCTGTTTTCTAATGTAAGTTATGTATTTGATCATTTTATACATGTTATTATGTTCCTAACTACATCTCTCTTCCTAGAGCTCTGCCTTGAACTTCTGCAAAAGAGTAACATCACCTTAAAGGCAGTCTTCATCTGGCTAGGCTTAACTAAACTGTTAACATTTAAGACCAGTTTGTCTTTGAAATCATATTTTATCATTACATAGTATTTACATGAGCTATATAAAGTATCTTTACAAATATGCTATCGGTTAAATACATAACAGGATACTTCATAATTTCAAGACAGGTAATAATGTTTTGACTTATAAGTTTTGGAATTGTAAGAAAATATTGCTGACCCTCATTTGTTTCCTCACTTAAACAAAATCAGCAGAACCTGATGTGTTATTTAAAGCTCTTCCTTTCAGCTGGAGCTTGGACTGAATTAGCCTGACTAAGCTGCTATACAATGGGCATCATCTTCTACAAAACAAAGCAACCATCATTTTTTTCATTGTCACTGCTCCTGTTTCAAAAAAAACCCCATATTTTTATAGGTCAGATTCTGTGAAAAAAACAACACTAAAAGCATTAAAAAAACCCCCAAACCAACAGAAACCAAAATCCCAATTTTGGGATTACCTAAGTGCATGCATGTCTACATACACAGCTGGTATTACAGTGGTGAATGTGCATACAGCAGAGTGCTCCATTTCTGACGCCAGCAGAGGACTTGGGGGCACTGAATGGCACATTTAAGCATAGAGCAAATTAGGAAAGATGTAACCGAACACCTTCTTATAACCCGTTGGTGATCTGGGCAAAACAAAACTCCTGTTACCACAGTTTTTAAACTCCAGCTGGTCCAAAACATCTCACTGTCCTTCCTCACTAACGCTGAGAGGAACACACAAAACTTTTCCATCTGAAGTAGTTTCTCACAGACTATTCAGCTAACGTTGAGGTCCCGGTCTTTACTAAGAGTACCTGTGGCTTGGGCTCAGGGCATTTGAGGACCCTAAGGCCAAGACAAAGCCTAGTGAGAAGTTTGCTCCTCTTACACAATGGGATTTCCTTCAGGGTTCAACATCTCTCATCTGTGTGGGAGGCAAAGTCCTCTCAGGGTGCTCCAGGACTGAAGAGCTCAATCTTGGCCTGTGGAGCCAAACCCTATTACCTTTTCTTCCAAGAACAGAGCACATTCATTCACACCGGCTTCCATAACAAACATACAGACACAATGTTATCTAGAAACAAATAAACTCTACTGTCATTGTATCTCTCTGAGGAAGAATGGCGAAACAAAGTTTTGTCTGATTGTCACTCTGCTTAATATGCTCTTATCAGGCGTAGCGTTGAGCAGAGTGAAGAAAGAATGTACACACCATAATATAACCTCTCATCCATACGCAATTAACTTGTGAGGAAAAAATGTTTTTGAAACAGTACCAAATACGCCAAAACAAATTCATCTTTGATAATATCTGCACTCTCCCTTCTGCCCGCATACACAAGCTATCCCACAAAATCACATTAACATTTAAGACAGCTGTTTTGCAGAGTCTAAAGAGGCCCATTCAGTTATCCACTTTGCCAAACATTGCAAACACCTGCCTATCTCACATTTGGTCAAATAGTTGAAAAAAATGGCTGAAAGCCTAACAATGGAATGCAGATCTTATTTACCACTGCAAGTAACTCCCTAGTACTCAGTTCGATCCATTACCCATCAAGCTATTTGAGTAAGAAGTGAATAAGCAGTTCAGACTAAGAAAAAGCATCTTGCCTACCTCCGGAAGGAAGGAAGTATGTAAGCAGCTGGAAGAAATGGGAGGTGAACAGTAGGTAACAGAGCAGTGCATTTTTCATTGCATCTTCCAGAAAACTTCTGTATGTTTAGCACTCTGTTGATGCCTATCCCTGAAGCCTTGTTTACCCCCTAAATCTAATCTGAATTGGTATGACTCTATAATCAAAACAATAAAGAATAAACACAAAATTGCTGAAAAGCAAAGGGCTGTCTTTCCGAAAACACCACATTTGCATACCTCAGTGGCCAAATGGGCAATTCTGTGCCTGTTGAACACATGGACTAAACTGCTGCTTTGATAGCTCTCCTTCCCAAATTAGAATAATTAGGAATCCATAACACCGAGGGTTAATGCTCTGGTAACAGTGTTAGTCACAATCCCTTCTGTCTCCACGCAGGAAGAAAAAGTCATGCTACCTCAATATTAAATAAATAGAGGAATGACCCCACTTGCTACTCTTTTATGAAGAAAAAAATGACAACATAATCCACTAATTCTTTTAATGTCTTATTTCATGTTCATAAAGTAATCCCAACCTAGGCTGACCTAGAGTAACTTTTTAAAAAAAAGAGTTCTAGTATGTCCTGTTGAAGTCTTTCAATTCTCTGGCTAAATAATGTTTGAATTTTTTTCATTTATTTGGTATGTAATTGGCACCTTGAAACACAAACCTCATCCCCGCTACAAGAAGTTTACCATCTGAGCTGGGCAACACACTTCAAAAGCTGCCAAATGAGATGGTCCAATCTCAAAATGAAGAAAATATATCAATAACTGCACTTACTATAATCACACGTACATCTGACTGGTGAAATAAAGCTGAAGAAGGAACTGGCAGAAAGGCATGACTGGTCTTTTGCCAGGCCACGTTCCCAGCAAAGTCAAAAGTGAGAGAAAGTAGTCAGGAAGGTGGACTGCTGCAATGAAACACAGGCAGCAAGAAACGGGACCTGAGGGGCAAGGAAGGCAGAATGCTACAATTTTAAGATAAGGACAAAGAGATTTATTTCAAGCCAAAAGGGAACAAGCATTAAGATCTGAAAATTTTGATTGGAACAGAGCAGCTCCCCTGAATTGCTGTTTTCCTGCTTTACATCTGCAGCCTAATGTGTGCCATTTCTGTGCAGCTGTGTGGTGCAAAGGGTGAACATCATAAGGTTTTTTCTAGCACAGAGGGGATCAAGGCCCTTCTGCTACTCTCTGCTCCAGAATATAGCCATAACTCTGGCTCAGATGAACAGGGAAGCATGGATGCAGCCCCTAAGGGAACTCAAACACGGGGCTGTGTGGGGTTCTGGTACCTGAATTCCTGCTCAGTAGCTGTTCTTCGGGGCTACACGATGCAGCTGGCTTTTTAACAAGTGCGCGACAAATTTAAAAATTACGGTTCAGCTTTTTCATTTAAGAGAAAGCCGCATTCCTAATAAAGGAATCGGTCACATAGGAAGCTCTGGTAGGATTAGAGTTAAGGTGATAATGAAAATAGAATTAAAAACTGTAATATTACAATGATACTTTGTTAAGTGTGGAAAGCAGGCCTGTTTGAATCAAAGAGAATATATTTTATTTAAAGAAACGTTCTTATGGAGTTTTCAAAGGAGCTGAAAGAAAACAGCTTGCTTTCAGTTTTAAATAATGCAGTTTAGGAGACAGGCATTTTTATCAAAAAGAATAAAAATTTATTTTTGATAAGAGGAGCATTTAGAAATTGTTTCTGTAAACATGTCTCACTGCAGATTGAAGCCAAATGTGATGAAAATGTTTGCCAGGTCCAGCAACAGCCAGACTACTTTTTATATTGATCAGATCTGGAATTTAATGCCTTTAATCATTGTTCCAGAAAAAGCTATCAGCACACAAGCTACCTGCACAGTTTCCACTTTTTATTAGCAAGCTTTGTACTCTTTAGTCTTAAAGAACCAATTATAGCAAGTATAACACTTGTATTTGCTCTGGCTAAAGACAAGATTCTGTCTGGTTGCAATGATCAAGTGTCAAGGAAGGTAAGAATGTTTACTACCAGTTGCATGGTCTACACGTTAAGCCACGCAGATTAAGTCCAGGCTTTTTGACATGATAACACTGCTCTGTCTGCCAAAACAAAACCAACCTCATTCTGTGGAACTGAGCTCAAAGCAGCACACTGCAACCTCAAAATGACACAGCAGGGAAGGTTCACCAGCATGCTGAAGAGATTCTGAGAATTGCACCCTGAAAATTCGGCTTTAAGTCAGTAATACGTACAAGCTGTATCAGCTGTGGTAAGAAAAACAAATGTATACTTCATGGTGAAACATCTGACTTTTTCAAACTAGGTATTTCACATCTCTGAGAAGTATCCGATGAGACAGAGGTGTTGAAAAGTACAAGTCAAGAAAGGCAGGTGTCTCCTTCATCTGGATCTACAGAAGACAAACAACCATTTAGTAATGAACAAGTTGTATTATTCACTGGTTTGAAATGGAACTTAGCACAGAGAATGTAAGAGTTAACTTCATTTTTGAAGTCTGCAAAAAACTGAAAACAAGAAACTGAGTGGCTAAGTAAACACCATCGAATAAGTTAAAGACAGAAAAACCTACTTCTCCGACATTTTTCTAAACCATCTAAGGTAGAAGACTCTGTTGCTTGATTTCTGTACCAGTCACGCGTAATTGCAGACACCGTCACCCCATACGAATTAAAAAGATATTCTCATAAACTAATACTACAGGCCAAGAAGAAAATACGGAGTGCAAGAGACAAAATATTTCCTCAGTGACACTGATGGCAAGCAACATACTCTCCTGGACATGTAGTATATGCTACAAAAAGTTGCAGTGCCTTTCTTCTGTCAGTATAATACAGAACAATTACTCTGGTAATAATCCATTGATAATCCATCATCCAGTTCAGAAGAGGAAGAAAACCAAAACACATGAAGCTTATTCTTTTGCAGGCTTTTGGTACAAGTTTTTGATTCAAAATCAGTACTTGGGCATCTCTTTCCTGACTCATAACCAAATCATAATGAATGTAAATCAGAGGGAGGTGCTACTCTGAAAGAATCTGCCTCACATTAAGATTTTATATTTAAAAAATAATAATCTGTACTCTTCTCTATACAACCAGAGCCAATATTCATTGAGTTTCAGTAGGCTGAAACGTATGGATTGAAACTAAATACATAACACTAAATTTTATTTTGGAATACAGAAAAGTACTATGGAAAATTCATGAGTAATCAGAAAGCCAAAAGGGATGACATTAATAAGAATAAGTGTGAAAATTCCCATAATTTCTCTCATAACAATTGAATGCATTGTTAATCAGTGACTTTTGTTACAAGGACAAAGGAAAACGAGAGCATCCTCCCAAACTAAGATCTCTATTCACACTGCAGACAACCCAGTTCTTAAAAACTGTCTGAATCTATGAATTTGATTTCAGTACTCTCTAGAAAAGCACACTGTACAATCTGTTATGCCTCACAATCCTGGCAAATGTAGTGCATTTACGTCTATGTTATGGAAAATTATTGCCATAAAGATATTAGAGAAGATCATTAAATACATACATATACTTTAAGACATTGGCATGTCAAGCTGAAACTAAAAACTATTCTTTGGGTGACTCAGAATTCCCTGTCCTCTCAGAGGGCACATTCACACACATGAACAGATTGAAGGAGCTCATTTGCACAGCCAATTCTGGATGTTTTATTTGGTTGTTTCAAACAGTGGATCTGGAGTTCTTCCCATATTACTTTTATACTCCTCCAATATACAGCTTAGTAGAATTTATAAACAGAGGGGCATGAAGATTGTCCATGGAAAATATAGAAGTCGCTGGAATTTCAGCTGCTTATACCAACTCTGAATTTGCTCTACAGTTTTGTGCATTAAAGATCACTGGGTGAGGCACCGGGAAAAAGATGGCTAGAAGATCAGCTCCTTGTGATCCACTTTTCATTTACCCATCTGCTACCATACTGTACGTTACATGACGACACCACTGCATTTGTTTTAGAAAGGATAAAATGTATGTGAAAATGCATTTTCTTACTGCTTTCCCATTTTCTCAGAACCTGAATTAGCATTCCTCCTTCAGGCTACTCGTGTGTCATTTAATATGAATGGAGCCGTACTTGGTCCAACACTCAGTTGTTGTTGTAAAGTAATTAGACCCCAAATGCACCCAAATAGTTTCCAGGCTACCAGCTGAATAAAACATTCATTGCTGCTTTTGTAGATATTTGGACTCTGATTTAACTCTTTTCTCCCCTGAAAAGCAAAACAGAGAACATATTAGCAGAGAAGAAGAGAGGAAGAGACCAAGTAATTCAGTGTGATGTAGACCTCATGGTAACTCAAACTTATAATTACATATGAAATGGAAGAGTTAGTACAGAATATTTGTCAGGCTCTGTAACACAGGTGGGTTTGCTTCCTCAAGACTTCTCTCTCTCTTTTTTTTTCCTTCTTCATCAGCATATTAATGCTCTTCATCATCATTCTTTGGAAGTGTGACACATATCACATTTCCCATCCTTCTGAGCATATGGTCTGGAGCTACTCAATAGCTGCAATATGATGATTCCGGGCTGCTGAGCGCAACTGATTGGCACATTAAACTGCTGGGAGACTCTTATCTGGGGCAGACAGGATTCTTTCCAGTGCAGTCCTAAGGGGCCCTCAGTAATGAAAAATAGTAATTCTAAGTCTTTTCCACCTGTCTGTTGCCAGGCATTTTAAAATGGAGTTTCAATAGTTTTTGTTTCCCCATAACCCTTATTAAAGCAAATCAAGTGTAAGCCAGAAGAACTTGGAGAGTTTCACTAGAGACCCTGCAGTTATCAATTTAAGAATAGGTTTTTCAAAGCTTATTAACCTTGCCTTTAACACTGTAAAGCAACCTAGTGTACAAAAAACGTTAATACAAATAGGTATCAAATTAACTAAATAAACACAGCAGTATGATGTTTGGTTTATAATAAAAAATCTCTTATTTTAAAAGAGATTTTTCCCTTTATTATTGAATCAATAAAGAGTAAAGAAAAAATAATTTCTTCTGCATATAAGCAAGAGTAGGGAAGTCAAAATCTAATTGAAGATATAAAATTTACCAGATATAAAGAGACTCCTTCAGCTACTGCAGCCTCCTCTTAACTGTGATTATACTGATAAGCACACATTCTCTTGCCGGGAACAACAATGAATCAAGCATTTGCTTCCCATCCCCGTTTCTTCAGCTAAAGGGAAAAAAATCAGCTTCCAAACTCGTGACTCTGTGAAATAAGGGAAGGGTTTTCTGAGAACAGTGATTGCCTGAAGAATTACTGTAGGAATTGGGTACCGGTATCATGATCTAAGGACAGAGCTTTTGTGGTTGACATAGTGGCAATTTAAATGGTTTGCATGTAGTGCCTTTTAATGCAATAAGAAATACTTCACTTTCTTTCATCTATAAAACTAGAAAAACTGATTCTTTTCACTTCAGTATAAGTTTTATTATGTTTAGATCCTTAAACAGTGGCTGTGTTGTTCCCTTCCAGGACATAATGTTAAATCCTGAACAGATATAAGGAAGGTAGCAGGTGTACCTTCTGCAGTAGTGCCCAAAACCAGATCAATGGAGCACCTCTAAGAAGTCTTGGAAATATTCTCAATTGCTTTCAATTTTTTATCTGCACAGTTTTCTTACTTATGTTTTAAACTTTGGTAACTTTCTTGCACTGGATGCTTCGCATCTCTGAATTCTAAGTAATATTTTATGGAAGTTTATGAATTTGCCACTCTCTGTCATGGTCTTGCAGCTTAGAAAATATGGATACAGAAAGGATTTTATTCCATAGGAGTCAGCCATTCATACTACACAAAGTGTTGGAAATTAGAGTTCTTACTTTTGAGATCGCAAAAAACCTCCAGAGAGAATCCCATACCCAGGTCCTCTTCACAAGTATTGCTAAAATTTGAAATTACTACCCCTTTGCAGGGATTAGCTATTATCATTTTTGTTTGAAAAACTTCTCGGACCAGAAGCAATCGCTTTATTTTAAGGCTGCCAGAAAGAAATCACAAGCAAAACTGCTTTTTTTCCCCCATAAAGAGTAATAGTTAAATGATATGCTTGCCTTTATGCCTCACATAAAAACGGTGTTAACATTTTCATTCTTCATGGACTAACAAATTTTTTTACTTAGTTTCCAATGTTTATGTGTTAAAAGTCTTATTTCCCTCCAGCAGGACTGTATGGTTAGCTTCTGGCAATATTATTTGCATTCAGATTGATAAAACTCAATTCTTTTCAATGGTGATGTATAAAAGCAGTTGGATGCACTAACGTTTGTACAACTCTCCTGCTGGATATTTGCAAGACCCCTTATTTTCATGTTTATCTATAAAAGATAAAATCAGTTATCTGGAGAACTTTATGAGTGGATTCTTGCAGAGTAATCTGCTGTGAGAGACAGAGCTGTGGATCTCTGAAGGACAACAGCCTGACAAGGAATATCTTAGATACACAGTTCCACATAAAAATAATTTTCTCCATTTTACATTTGTCCATGTTTCTTCTATACATGCTTCTCTGCAGTATAAGAAAGAGTCAACAAGGAGTTACTAGCAGTGCAGTAGCCAGCAGTAAGTACGATAATAACTTGAAGTGGGCTGAAGGGAAGCTTTCACATGCTGGACACAAACTGTACTTTTTTTGGGGCTCTTGGGGAAGAAACAGCAGTTATGTAATTCTATTAGACATGTTCTACTACTATTAGACATGTAGTACTGCTGCACCTCGGTAGGCAAGCCTTATTCAGCTATGTATAAATTAAATTAACAGTTTAGCCAGCTATTGCGTCCTACTCTAAATTTGGAGAAAACAGTAGTACACATCAGAATTTTAGAGTGTTTTGTTTCTTCTGCACAATGGCAGATGTCACATCACCAGTATGATGCATTTTTTTCAAAAATAATAATACAAAATCGTGTGGCTATGGTAATCCCAAGTGTTCAAGACTTGGAATATCTGTGGTATGGCCTAAATTTTTCAAGCAGCCTAAGCTGAGTGCCTCTTCTCCTGACTGACTCCTAGGGTTGACAAATTGTACTTAAAAGTAAATTAAAGACCTGTTTTATTAAAAAGTTTTGCTGACAGAGTTGTAAAATTAGCATTACTGATTTTAATACATTTAATAAAACAATGCTATCGAAAATCAGCAGCA
Source organism: Pelecanus crispus (assembly GCF_030463565.1). Classification (NCBI taxonomy): domain Eukaryota; kingdom Metazoa; phylum Chordata; class Aves; order Pelecaniformes; family Pelecanidae; genus Pelecanus; species Pelecanus crispus. The sequence goes on along the minus strand of NC_134655.1, from coordinate 5,921,792 downwards.
AAACACAAAACATTGTCTCTTTTCTTCTTATGTGTTGAGGAATACACTTCCATGAAGTGGTACATTATGAACATCTTTATTTAATGAAACAAATGTTTAATTAATTATAAGATATATTGGAATTTGGGGACATACTTAAAGAAAAGGAGAGCGCAATGAAGGAAAAAGTCCTCTTCCCACTCAAATCTCAGAGATGTGCTCCTTTTCCCACCTTGACTAGGTATCATGTTCCCTGAATGACTTTAGAAGGTATTCCTTGAGTCATGCAGTCTGTCATTAGCACAAAGTAATCCTTACTATAATGGTCTTTAATTGCCTTTAATTATTTTATATCTGAATTACCGTACACTGCAGGACATTTAAAGCCATAATAATAAAATATCTTATTACAGTGGCTTATTGAAGTACTACTGGGCTTTGACTTCTGGGAATCATTCTCAAGTCCAACAGTGATTGTAAATCATTCTGATCTCTACTGTGTAAGTCAATGGGGATATTGCATAAGAAACTGAACTTGTAAACTTTAAAACATTAATTCCTACTAGAACCAAAGGCACTAAATTCCTTCACTCGTCCTACTTCAGTTAGGCTAAAGCTCCAAAAGCAAGGCAAACATCAACTATGGCACAAAATCAATGCTTTCTTTTCTCCTAAATATACAGTATTTGTGACCCATAAAATCCCTGAAGCTAGCCCAGTAAGACAAACACTGCTGTAGAGTTATTAATGCTGCTTATACACATGCCATATTCTGAAATAACCACTTAAATTCCATGCTTTCAATCTGGGCAAGTTTTAGGGCAAGGTTACTTCTTGAAAGGCAAAGATAAAAGGCAGCCTATCCTTAGCAAGATCTGAGATAGCAAAATACTCATTAGAAAACATGTTTAACATGTTTGCTAAAAGCAAGTTTTTCAAAAAGAAGTCAACTATATTAGCAGCAGAGGGGGATTTTAAAATTATTCAATACTAACATCAGTAAAGCAGTTAAACTCTGAACAATGACAGTATTTTCTAAGAGACTGTGAGCAAGGTGCACAGGAGACACAGGACCGCCATCATGCAGACGTGGGTTTGCTATACAGTCAGCACCTCATCAGTACGTTCTTAATACTCCTATTAGTCTGCTGTACCACCTTGTGCATGCCTCCTCTCTGTGCCAAAATGTCAACACCTAACACACGCCAGCGGCAGTGCTTTGGCTCTACATGGGTATGAGTGGCCTATGGTTATCTGGTAGCCAGACTCAGAAACAAGCATTATCTTCAAAGGATACAAAGTAATCCAATCATGAGATGCTGTTATTATTTGTTTATTATGCAGTACATACAGCACCTTGTGTTCCCAAGGTCCGGGTGTACTGAACACCACGTAACTATACACAGGAGAGAGCTACAGCCCAAGACTTGGACTGCCCCAGTCTAGCTGCCACACAACACAGCAGAGATGGGGAAAACAGTTCTGGTTTGTGTCACAGAGAGCTGCCAAATTACATCAGCTGCCCATGGGCTCTGCTACGTTAAGCCATCATCAAGGCTTTGAATCTGTACAGACTTCAGCAACTCGCTCTTACCGGGGCAGCAGGACTCGGGAACAGGCAGCACAATCACATCACAAAGCCAAAGACAGCCCCACCGCTACCCTCACCACCCCACTGCCCCCCCTCCCCTTTTTTCCCATTTTTTGTTAACAAGCTTACACATTGCAAGACATATTGCACTTCCAAATGACAGATCACAACTACCTGTAACCTGAAGAATGTCAAAGTGGTCTCCCATAAGGTAAAAAATTGAATTAAAGTACGGCAAAAGCTAAAGACAGTGTTTTACAGGGACTTCACTGGAAAACACGACAGACATGGGAATCTCAAGACAGAGTACTAGACATAATATCAAATAACTGACCAGCAGTTTCAGGCCTTCAGATGGTATTTGTAGTGACACTACAGAAAATAAATCAATAAAACATTCTGATTTCAAAGCATTTTTATGCATCTTGAAGGAACTTACTAAACTTTTGCCTTACTCACCCTTGTGATCATTCTTTTCCTGTCATCAGGTACCTAAGGCAGATGTCAAACAACTGCAGCCCTCTCCATCACAGACTAGTTTCACCATCAAATCTTTTCTGTTCAGATATAACACAGGCATTCTGCCAATATTATGTCAAAAAATGTGCCCTCAGCAAGCCCAATCTTTTCATTTTATTGTATTTTATTTTGTCTTTCACTAATAGCGTGTATTAAAAATCACTTATGGAGAAGACAAGCAAACATAGACTTTGCTCTTTGGAAGAAGAAATGTTTGTTAAATTTGTTGGCATATGCCTACCAAACCAGCACAGCTGAGACTGATAAATAAGAATTTGATTAGCATTCAAATTATAACTTGTCTATTCCTCTTCATAACGACAGCTTGACTGAGATTGTGTTTGTCCATTTTCAGAGATGAATAACTGTGGCATTTAGTAAAGAAGTGAGAAAATCATGTTTGGTTTTTAATTTGCTTTAATGACTTTCTTGGCCATGGTTATTTGAAGAAGAGTCTAGCCAGCTGCCTTTATTTCCCCTTCAGTTAGATTATGATCTCTCTCAAAACAATACTTCAAAATGGCTCATCTGAACAAAATTCAGAAAGTGCTACAGAGCAGCTGACTAGAAAGACAAAAGAATTGTGCCAGTATCACTAAGCTAAATTCAAGGTATGGGAGCAAAGTAGTTTCAGCAGAATGATTTATGGTAAAAACCTGGAGAAAATAATTTGTCCTCAATCTTCCTTATAAATAATTTGATTTATTTTCAAACACATTATAGCACTAGGCTCTTCTTCTTCTCTGTCCTGAGGCATGAGGCATGTAGTGTTATTAGACACATTTTCAAGAATGCGTTGCATTATGCATACACAATGCACAAGTAAAGATAAGGGCACCGCTTTATGCTGTAACTTAGAGATGTACCCTGCGTACCTGTACGAGCATACACGTGAGTCGCACGTGAATTTGGATGCTATGTGACGATCAGTTCTGAAATGCAGGTCAGAAAGTAAGTTTCTTAAAAGTGTGCTGCATATTAACCATTCTGTAATGAACACGCTTTTTTTAGAGCACTGCAGTAAGCTGGTATGCCATCCATGATCGTTTGCTTAAACCATTCTGTCTATGTTATTCCTCACCACAATGAAGCAGTATTTCCACAAGTACCATTCCCTCACCTTCCACAGGACATACGGCAGGCTAACAGTTATTCCCATATTCTCATTTCATACAGTTATTCTCATATTCTTATTCCATCTGGTGAAGAAGTAGTAGGAGTATTATGTTATGAATAGAGAACACTGTCAAGTGGTAAGACACAAAAAGATGAATTGACCAAAAAATGAGTAAGAGAATGTGCAACAGATCCTAGACGATGTATGCTAAACAGAATAAAAATCAGCTGTCGCCGATTCTGTTAGTCTTTATATGAAATGTTTCAGATGCTGAACATCAGTTTGACGTTTGGCAAGAAGTCAGTCTAACTTTCAGAAATGCAGAGGAATGTGTGTTGAGGAATAGCTGTTGCATGGTGAAAGTCACAAAGCTAAGAATCTAAGAACAGTGTCTGAGAACATTAAAGCAGCATGGACTAAGAAAAGTCATAACTTCAAACAGGAGAACAGTTGAGTCTACAGTATTTCACTATGGGATGAAACATAAATAATGCCAAAAATCATTCTTTGGTAAGCTATTTATGTATTTACACTTTTTAACTGTCTAAATGTGCCGTCATACCTGACAACTGCATTATAGACATAGCCTGATATCCATGACTGATAAGCAGAAAAACCTTAGTTGGGCATGCTGGCAAAATTACTTCCTGCAGCTTCAAACCCTCTCCACGCTGTACAAACGGCTTGCTTGGGAGTGCTGCATTCTACAATATGATACTTAGAAGTGGACTAAAACGGTGCAAAAAAAGGAAGGTCGAAGAGGTGAGGCCAAAAATGTCATCAAGCATCTCAAGATGTTGTCTCTGTTCATTACACAGAGTAGTAAGTCAGTGCACCATGCAAATAGAAGTTTATGTAAGCGTTACACTATCCAAAGACCATGCTTAAAGGCATAAGGTAGTGGCCACCTAATTAATCGTAATAGTCCTCTTGTGCAGTTATATGAAATCCTATCTCAGTAAAAATTCCAAGATTTAGCAAAATATTTCTGAGTTCCTGGGCACCTGACAATTTCTTCGTATGGAAGATCTAGGAATGCATCTCTGTGCTGAGTTACAAAAGGTTCTCAAGTACTTTAATTAATTGAAATGAAGAACTCCCATGTGGTACCAGATTCACATTGGATTAGAATGAGCAAACAGGTTTCCTAGTCAATGGAGTATTTGTTTTACATTAATGTAAAATGTATTCATAACAAAGTAGTTCAGATGGTTCAAAAAGCACCTACTTTACACAATTTTAACCTCTGTAATGTGAATCAAAATATCCTGCCTATTAAAAATAGAAAGCCAAGAACAACTGCTATTCTAAAAAAAAATAGATGTCTTTTAAAGTAGCAGAGGTTTCTGCTTTGATTGAATACTGCCTGGTTTTACACAAATTCCTGGCTTAGTAGGGGCTCCTAATGTTAGAGTACATCTGGTGTGATTGGTGTTAACGCGCCGAAATTCGGTCCAAGTTCAGAGGCCCGTTCACTGTGTGGCTTTGCAACGTGTGGGAAGTATTATATCCACACGCAAGCATCCTCTATGCATACTGTGCAACCTCATAGAAAGACTTCTGGACAACCTCATCGAAAGACTTCTGGACTGATTTTTTTTAATTACCTTTATTTAATAAAAGTGAAAGCTTTATAATCAATAAGTTCTGGAGAATTTGAGGGTATGGGTGCTTTCAGAAGAACTTGGTTCCAGATTTCATCTTATATTGAATTTCATATGTCCACACGTGCACCCAGAAACAAAACCGGTTTACAACTGTGACATTTGAATGTATCAGACTAGAATATTTATTATTTGGATATGTACTGTGTTCAAGTGAATTGTCCATTTCTTCTTTTTACATCTTTTTGACATATTCACACTTATTAGTATTTTCTCTCTTTCCACAATCATGACAGGATTGGCTGCAAATTCATACTCTGAATAGCTTCCTGAATTCTCTTTCCTTCTGTGAGCTACAACTGATTTTGTATGCGTTTTGCTAATGCCTTCATAATTATCATATCTCACCAACTGCTGTAATACAGCAATAATGGCTTACTGCTACTGGTAAGGCTGAGGCATTTTTTCCCCTATGAAAGCAGGAGATATGGAATACCTGCTGCTCCCAGCAGGCTTCCTGGGTACAGGCAGAGATCCCTGGCATATCTGCACATGCTCTCATATGGCAAAGACTTTTCTACAAACTGTTACAAATCTGTAAATGATGAATACAAGATGAGAATGTCATGGAGGTAGGTAAAAGTCATAGTGAAGACATTAAAATAACAGCTGTCAACTGTTCTTTTAGCTTATCCTTGCTCTCCTGACTTAAAATTTCACAATAGGAGGGAAGGGCAGGCTTTAACAGCGCACCTCGAAGCAGAAGAAACAACAGCCCCTTGTACTCGGATGAAGGAACACCACGAGCCGCAGGCAGCATTCAGACATGCAACGGAACGCCTCCCACCCTCCTCCTGGACACGTTGCATCGCGAGCGGGCGTTGTGTGAGTTACTGCCCGCTCTGTTCTGCAGCACCCAGGTTTGGGGATTCCCGCAGCACCTGCTTAGGCGGGCCTGAGGTTCTACAAGCTCAGCTCAGCTGGTAAACACAGCTCAACGGTTCTGTCAGTACAGACTTCAGGAGAGGCTGTTGCTGAATTTTAAATACGGCTTTTCCTTGAAAAATGTGGTAAAGACAAAAAGTGCTTTCCCTGATAGACAAGATGCAATGCATTTACTGCGGGTGCTCTGCTTGTAATCACACTTTGCCCATTCTGGTGGAAAATCATTACGCTTGATAATTTTTTTGGCATTTTTGTCCGGGCTTCAAAGAAGTGGTGCAGCAAGACTTAATGAAAGACACTGAAACGGTGTGCCCTGGACAGACTCAGAAAGCATCAGTCTCTCTTAACAAAAAAAACCCAAACCACAACTCCAAAATATATATGTAATATTAAAAAGTATAAGGATGACTACTTTTAGTGCATATATTTGCACTAATGCATATATTTGTATAATTCAACATGTATTCACAGCTGCCCTATATTCCCGAGTTTAATATCGCTTGGTTAACAAAACAGATTCTCAGCTGATAAAAATACTGATAGTTGTATTGATTTCCTAGAGCTATGTTTAGTTAAACCAGTCCAGAAATACAGTTCCACAGATATCACTGTAAACTCATCTGTGTGGGCCTAAATGTGCAGCAGTGCAAAAATCACAAGTACCTACCCTCTATTTTTATACATCTCCTCTTGCCTCGGAGAACTTAAGAAACAGAAGCTGCAGTTTCACATGTCATATTTTGAAAGAGAACATCAGAGTGAGTCAAGAGAAAGCATTTTTCTGATCCAGATCCTGACACTTCACAATTGCGAAATGTGAAGATGTCCTAGTGTTACTGCTGAGCTGTCTGCACTCATCAGACACACCAAACTGACTTGTCCCCTCTTCTGCAGATTCAGTTTACCAAGCGGATTCAAAATGAGAGCGAGAGAAAAGGAGATAAGAGAGAGAAGGAGGAACTGAAGCACAGCTTCATACCATCTCTGTCATTAAAATGGCCCAGTAACTCTACTATTATTAAAACGCGAATACAGAGCACCAAGCAATGATGTAGGATTCCAGTGCCATCTGATCCAGTGCTCTCATAGCAGTATATCCATGCGGTTCACACAGTACCTCACAAACTGAATGTCATGTATATAGTATATAAAAAGAAAAAAACCCCACTTGCTGAAAACTGTCACCAAGGATGACTTTCTATCTACTTTCTTCAAGATTCACCCTCCTTTGCTCTCTTCTTAAAACCTCTTGTTAGAATTTTCCTCTGCTTTTGAGAAAGATTAACTGTATCTGAAGCCACTAATAAATAAAAATATACATATAAATTGCATCAGATACTGAGAGACATGAGTGCACCTTGACATGATTTTATTAGCAATACAGAACTCCCATCACACCAGTTAGAATTCCATTTTCACCTGCCTAAGGGGGTACTGGCATTAATGTTACTTACTGCTTATAAGCACCCCCAGGCTGTAGGTAATCCTTGTTATTTTTATTATTTCAACTCTTTGGATCTGATCCTACTTAATACCAACAGTTCCTGAAAGGTGCTATGTCTTCAATTCACATAGACTTTGATAGAAACTGGGGATAGCTGAACTAGCACCATTTTCTACCCATATTTTTTTTAATTCATATTAACTTCTTTAGCCCATAATGTTATGCACTTGCTGGTGTAGTTGACCAAACATAAGAAAGGACAGCCTGGACACTTCATAACCTCTAAAAATGGCTGTATCTGCTAAAAAAAGCCCCAAACCAAAACAACATTTTTTATCCAAGTATTGTAAAGTCCTTTTACAAAAGCCTAATCATCCAAATTTCACAATTGGAGAAGCAGCAGTAAAGATAGGTTAGTTTGCTATTAAATACATAGAATAGTTGAAACCAAACACTTTGACTTTGTTTTGTTCTGCACGATCAGAATGACCTTCCCTGTTCTAGAAGTAGTCTTCCATGTACTATTTTTTGGCACAAAAGATTTCAAATAAGACAACCTGGAGAAGCAGTATCCTTCTGGCACCACTAAAATATTTATTGTCTTCCTTTATCTTAGCTTAGACATCATTCAACAGTCCTTTTATTTTACTTTCACTTCTAATGTATTTATTAATTTCTTGCCCTGGTTCTGCCTTGGTTACACTTAAATCCTTATGACTCCCAGTGGTAGGGATGGAATTGTCTAATTATGCCACAGTTTATTGGGTTTTACATTTAAATATAATCCAACTGCCTCTATGTTTGTTTCCACTGCAGTGAGATAATGAATTTCAACACCTGGAAAGTAATTTTCATTTAGAAATGAGCTCACTGCAGTTGATGACCCAGTTCAAAAAAGTGTTTGTTGAGGGGTGGGAGAGCCACAACAGAATGCATCATTATCTTATTAATGAGAAAGAAACTAAGCAGGTGTTGAATACTCACTGGCCTTGAAAAGGGAAATGTAATGAGCAGCCGCCAGGTGTAAAATTCTACCTTGCAGCACCAGCTTTACCCCAAAAGGTAAAAGACAAACTCCAGAAAGGTATCATTAGAAAGCAATATTTTAAAGGTATGTGACTGATAAGAAGGAAAGGTAGATGAATATTAAAGCCTAATTCAAATGGGTTAGAAAATGATACCTGATAATGTCTAAAGGATACCAATCATCTACGTAGCTTTTTTAAGTTCAGTTCTCAGTATGAAATTTGAGTGATAGAAAAATAAAGACATACAACTGTCTCCTCTAGTTCTTCTAAGAGGAAAACAGCTATTGGCGACCTTGTACTAATTACATATCAAGAGTTCAGACACTCTATCTTTGAAACAGTCATTAAGGAACAGTTAAGTGAAGTAACCACATTTCTAAATGCCTTCCTCTTTAACTTGATTTGCGAAAGATACAGCAGGTGACAAGGAGACTGTTAACAAGAGTTTCTATTCATGTGTATTTTGCATTTCAGCACAAAAGGGCAGAAAAGCACATGAAACCTTAGCAGCGACACATCTGTCCTGACAAGCCCATAATGTAGCATTTCAGACCCACCTAGCCAGTGGAGCCCTTCAGGGTCAACCAGGCTTCAGAATCAGAAGCAGCCTTGTCAGTAAGGCAGAAGACGAGGAGCTGACTGTTAGGTTTACTCCACACACCAGGGACTGGAGTTTTTAAGCCTGTTCATTCTTTGTGAAAGAGACTGTGAGGTCCATCAAGAGAATTAAAAACCATTTCTTCTTTACCTTGTCAGGTCACTTCTTCTCTTGATTATAGAAAAGATAATCCAGGAACACCAATCTGCTGCATTTCAATTAGAACAAAGGTTTACTTATTTTCACTGCCTTAGACGAACAGACAGACATACAGCATTTCTCTTAATGGCACCTCTATCGTACGCCCTATGAGCACTTCACATCTGGTACTGCCTTTTGCCTACCCGCTCTCTTTCCAGCTGTGGCTGTCGGAAATTTACACTTGGAAATAGCAGTGAGTTTAGGAGAATACGCACCCTTGCGTATGCAAGTGATAGTCTAACAGGATAGGCTAGGTAACTTTACTGGAGGAAGGCAAGGCAACGGGAAGACTGTCAGGTCCGTGCTGAGGGGCCATGTAGGGACACCATCAGGGAGGAGGACTGTCCTTTTCTTCAGAAAAGAAATGCAGGGTTTTCTTCACTACAAATGAGGCCTCACCTGTCATTCCTTATGCCTTCTAAGAGCTGGAGTTTAATTTTAAAGTGAAAGCAAGTCACAAATCCTTTCTAGTGATCTAACATACTAAGACAGTTTGTATGCAAACAGTGTCTTTGCCTTAGTGCATTTTTAGAGAGCCAGAGCCCTCGGTTTCCATCTGTCAAGAACGAGGGGTGCGTATAGGTGCCAGTTTCAGCGGAATTCAGGATTCAGCAGAATTCATCTCAAAAACAGGTGGCGTTGTTAGGCTGTGGGGCTGTTTGCTAATTTAAGAGACCCATAACCTAGCCAGAGCTCATTAGATTCCAACAGCGACGATCAGGGTCCTCTGGGCTCATATTGGGCTTAGCCTTCCAAATAGAGTAAAGGAAAACAACTAAGCTCAGAGCTTGCACTGGAGCTAGAGCTTTCTAATACCATCAGTAGCATTTTACAGGGAAAGGGGAGCGGCAGTGCTAACGTGCAGGCAGAAAATACAATTTCATTTTGAATTTTTGCCATGTTTGAGTAAAATTTTCACTCTTGCTTCAGCATGTAAAAAACAATTTATTTTGTCATGGTGAAACTAACAACATTGCTCCAAGTAAAAAAGGATTTAACAACAAAAAGGATTAGCAAGTAAGTTTTGTTCTTAAGTTTTCTCCCTGTATTTAATAAAATACGTGCATAGCACCAGAAATGTCGTTTGTCTGTGGTCAATAAAATACAGTAACAAGGCAAACATTAAAAAGGATTAATGATCCAAAAGTATCATAGTTTCACAAGCTAATCATTTGTGACAAGTATGATGTACTGACCAGTAAAATGCCCCAAGGTTTCATATTCAATCCAATGTTTAATATATTTATTAATGGCAGTGAGGATGAACAATGAGGCAGAAGTATTTGCAAATAACAGATCCAACTCAGGGAAAGCTGTGAAGAATTCTGAGGGAATTTTGGCAGCTGGGTGAATAGGCAATGGACAAAGAAGTGCAAAGGGAAGGAAAGAATTTAAACTATTTGCACTCTTTGTACGTTTGGACCAGGCTGTTGTAACACAAGAAGCTCAGTGAGAGCCTCTGTTCACACTGTCATCACATTAAGATGCATTAGGTGTGAGTGGAAAATGATGCGCAATACATTCTAATTCAGCCTCCTCTGGAATGCTACATGCTATACTAAAGAAGGACAATAAAAATAATACAAGCATAGAGAAACTCTCACACAAAGAGAGACTCTAAGACTTAGACAGTTTATCTTGGAAAAGAGACAAATAACAAAGGACATGAAAAGGGCATATTAAAAAAAAAAAGACAGAGAAGATAGATCTGATATTACCATTCCACACACATCATAAACCAAGAGTAAAATGAAAGCTAATGAAAATGAAAGATGGTGGAATTGAAGTCAATGAATAAATGTTTTCACTGTGCACAATTAGACTATGAAACTCCCTGCCACTAGGTACTATAGATGCAAAGATGTGCATATAGGAGTCTATCCTATTATCCTATTTCAGTTGGGATTGGACATTTATACACGTATAGTAAGGATATCCTGAATTACAATAACAGAAAAGAATACTGAAGAGAAAATTTAATCTCATTCTCTAGGTTAAGTTGATATCTAAGTAGGGCAGTTTAAAATCTGACCTCAGGGAAGAAGGAGGATATGAAAACATTATTTTACATGTATCTGCTTTGCAGTTTCCACAGTATCTGCTACAAGCCACTATCAGAAGGCAAATTCTGAGCAGGATGGACCACATTTAGTACAGCAATTCATGTCTGTTAATGATTAGCTTTCCCAAACAAATTATGATTTTATACATTTTTAAACACCGTGTTGTTCAGTCACTCCTCCAGCAGACACTTTCTGTATCAGAAATGACTCCAGAGAGGAGCCAGAATGTCTGACTTCTCAGACACGTGGACCCGCCAGCCTCAGAAGGCAAACCAGGGAGGCTTCGCTGCTTATGATTTTGTGTATCTGTTTAGGCCTGCATATATACGTTTATCGTAGTGTCTATACGGGCTGCCTAAAAACTGTCTTGACGTATACTCTGATCCTTCTGCAAATAGGTACATAGTGTAACACTTGCAGGCAGGGTCTGAAACTCGAAAATTGAAAGATGCCAAACTGTGAAGAGTTGCACTATAATTATAAATTACATATGCCAAACCCAAAATCATGTGTATCAAGCAACCTCAAAGTTACTCATTAAAAAGAAACAAAAGAACCAGTTCTACTTACTGCTTCTGATTTTTTGCCTTGGCTACCAAATTTAAATCAATAGGACTGAAGGGAATTTGCTGTTGTTGTTTTGATCCATTAAAAAAATAATGCACAAGACCCCATTCCCCTTAAGCAATCTCAAAACCAAGAAGATACAAACTTCCAGTATCTTTTATGTTTCCATAGTTTGTTTGCTATGGTGCAAGAATACTTTCTTTTTTCCTTTTTTTTTTTTTTTAGAAAACACTTTGTTTCCACTGTAGTATAATACAGAGAAAAATGTGATTGCAGAAAAAAGTCTAATAACCCCACTGCTTGATGCCTGAAATTACTCTCCAAGAGAAAAGGCTTTCACTGGAAACACATCATTTCAAATTCCTTCTTCTTCAATGACTTTGAGAACACCTCTTTCTCAAGTAACTGTGGCTAAGATGCATACAACAATAATGCTATCATCTTTACCTACAAGATTCTGGATATTCATGTGTTGCCAACTACTTTCCATTGCAGCAAAAGGCAACAGACTAAGAAAAAGAAAGAAAAAACAACCCCCAAAAACCGAAGCCCCCCAAGCCCCTCAATCTTCTTTGCCAGGTTCAAAGATGACCCAATCTAACAATGACTTCTGTGAAGGTGTTTAGGGAGCGGTGAGATTATGCTCTTCCTCTTCCACAGAGGCCACAGAGCCGTCAAAAATGGGTGGGACCACCTTTTTTATTTGCACACAGACCAGTGTAATATCCTGCATTTTCAGGGAACAACTAAACCCAGCCTGTTGCTTCCAAAGAGCTCCAAAATGAACCCTGCCTCCTCAAATAAAAAAAATCTTCTTCCTGCTTTCCCAGTACAATATGACTTAGCTCTCACCTGGCCCTTGCAAGAAGGTTTAACCAGGAGAAAAACAGCTCTCCAATAAAAACAATATTTTCAAATGGTCCACAAATTCATACTGAATTAGGGTTTTCGTGCTGGAAAAGCTGAATTCATAATTTTCAATTAATTTCACTTTCATAAAAAGGTGAATTATTAGACAGCATCATCAAACTATAGCTTGGCATCTTAGTTGATGCAGCTTCAGTTTACTAGTGTAGCAACTAAACTTTAAACAGCAGCACATTTGGGATGGATAGTCATCATTATCTATTCAACTGGACACAAAATAATTTGTTACAGCCACTTGGTTTTATCATTACTTGATATTGAAAACTGACAAGCATCATAACTCACTGGCATTTTGAAAGCTCTTAATATTTTGATCCTTCAGAAAATTTGTTTTCACTAGCTAATCTAGGTCTGGCCTGCTAGGCTTATAGTAAGTAGTTTCATAAGCGTATATACTACCTCAATGTGTCTTATGGCAAGAACGAAAATGATGAAAAGGTGCTGTCATGGTTCAAACTAATAGTTTCTCCAACCTCTTTGTGAATTCTCCAAGCATATCCTCCTCAGCTGCTACACTTCAAGTCTTTTATCTCAGGTAAATCACATGAAGCTTTCAGACCAGAAAATGTCCTACTGATTAACCGTTCTTATCAAGAGGGCAGCACTCTAACCTTATTTATTTTTTCTCCCCTCTATTGCCTCCTCTGCATGCTATATTCTGCTCTCCCTCATAACTGCTACAGTATTCCTCAAACGGCGAGTCCCTGATTCCCTCTGTCCCTGGGCTCTGCGCTGCCAAAGCCCTCTTGGCCGCCCAGCCCTCCCTCTGCCTCTCCCAGCCACCCACTCCTGGCTCCTCTCCCCCTGCTGCGAGAGCTGCTGTCCTGCGATCTGGCCCCAGCCCGATTCGACTTCTTTAGTGTACCTGCAGGCTTACACATGCGTGCCCTTCACTGCTCATTCCTGCCCTGGTGCTGCCTCGCACGCTCTGCCGGCACTTCTCTCCTGTCGGACCAAGCTGGCACACTTCACTTGTGGGACCGAGGGACGGGAACTGTTCCAGCAAGAAACATGAAACTCGTTTTTTCCAAGCTGGATCAGCTCCTTGATGCAACACACCAGACAGTTACATGAACAGGAAAGCTGACGACAAAAGTTGGTGCTGCTTAGGGTGGATGAAGCAGTGCTGTTGCCAAATGAGATACCACAGCCCTGGCGTCCTTTCATCGCGGCATTCAAAACAAGAGAGCCCTGGAGACACCGTACAAACGTGCCTTGGTCCCGATTCCCGGAGCACTTAATTTTTAAGCAAAGTCCTTTGTCCTCTGTATCCACTTAATTGGCCTTCCAAATTGCCAAACTTACGCATAAAACCACAGAAGACTAAGGAAAGTATTATTTTGTGAGTGCTGATAAATGGACAGCTACCTGGCTCCCTTCCCTTTCTAGAGTCATTACACTTACTCTAGAGTCACCTTATATTCAGTAAAAATCTTCTGAGCATTCAGATAAGCGGATAAAGTTTACAGTATTCATAACTTCACTTAAAAGTCATCGCATACAGATTAACATCTAAAGAAAACATAGAATATATTGTCACATTAGAACTTATACTTTCCTTCCATTTTGAATTTAAGCAGCTGTGAAAATCCAAAGCTGACTTGCCATACTGCCAGGAAGATCCCCAAAAGTTTGTGATATATTCTGTATTGGATGCTACTTCCCTCTAGTGTGCAGTCCTTGTAAAATCCTAGTGATACCAAACTTCATAATCCTTAAAATTTACTCCAAAACAAAAACAGCTGCAAAGCTGTTAAGTCTTTAAAGCACACCACCTTGCAAAATCATCTCATTTCTTTTCAGATTGCAAACAAAATTTGGTTCTAGCATCTTTTCCATCTTCCGAGCACAGCCAGCATACCTAAATATGATAGAGCAGCCATGAAGCTCAGGCAGAAACTTAACAGTGCAAGTTACTCTCATGACACCACAGAAAACTCAGACTAATCTATCATCTAGGACCTGTATGAGAAGGTGATCAGTAATAGGTAACTGATTACTCCTTAGATCCAGTAATCAGACATTTGTAATAGAGTACTTTGTCAAAGGAAATTTAAGCAGCGTGTCAGAATTTGTTATAGTGTCACTCAAAAGGGGTGATTATTTTGAGTGAATTTTCTACCAACCTATAGTTAATTTACAAGTCTGCAGTAAACTAGCACAATCATTTTGACCATTACTTGATTTAATGCAACACATTTATCTTGCTGACAATCTGACTTTTGCCTAAATTGTAGATAACTGAGAATAAGCACTTGAGGAAAGATCTATTTCTGTCATTTTAAAGAATAATTGGGCTTCTGCCCTTCCTCTGAATATTATGGGTATTACAGGGTACACTTCCAGAACTAGCTATTTAAACTGAGTGTTCAAGACCCACATTCACATGTAAAAAATGAGCATAAAATTTTCCTCTTAGACACTTTTTCAAAATTGTCTTAGAAAAAAGACTTCTTTTCTCTCAAGTTTCAAAATCAACTGTTAATGCACCATATCAACCTGCCGTTGGGCCATGAGAGAGGGGAGAGACATGAAATCCTTGACTGCATAGCCAAAATTAATGGTCCCTGCTTTTCCACATCCTCAAGTACTTCCCTAAGTAGAGGAGTCATTCTCTTAAAGTAAGTATATTATCAATTACTCATAAAGACTGACTGTCTAGCAGCTAAATAGATACAGATTAATTCCTTCTTTTTCTCAGTCTGCTTTTGTGGGCAACTCACACATTCCCTGAAGAGAAGTCCCAGGACTTCTCTTTAGCTCCTCTTCCACTAACATGCCTGTCAACCAGCTGCATCTGCCACAGCAGCTCTTGGAGAAGGAGAGGAGCTGTGCAGCTGTACAGTTTTGTAGCCTAGAGAGAATCAAACAAATTTAAGTAAACAAGTTTGATAACAACCGTCAACATTGCAGTAACTACACAGATGCTAAAATGTCAGTAACAAGTAGGTAGAAAGGAACCGTACATATACACACATGTATTCTTTTACTATTGATATGTAACTTGAATTTCCAGGGTCCCTGAGAAATCTGGGAACCCCAAAGTATGAATGTATGCATTACCAAGAATGTATTAAGGCAATCTTGAGCCATTTTGGGAAAACATCAGTAAGATACTGTGTTCTAAATGAATGTTAATTTGAATCTGAAGAAAAATATACCCTGATGGTATCCTGAGAACTGCTGATTCACAAGATGAACAGGTTATCCAGGAAATAACAAACTGATGGATAGGCTGCCCTCACTGGGAAAACCACTTAAACTCTTACAAGAATCACATGATTTAACCATGTGGGGAATTGTCAAAGCTGATCAAACCTAATAGCATAAGCAGAGTCATCTCTGTGTTGACTGTAAGAGTGCATGAAACTCCAATGAGTTGCACAGGCACTTCCTTTTTTTCCAAATAGGGTCTGCAGAATTGGACTTCTGCAAACTACAATTGTACTTCTGTATTGCTACTTGTGTAAGTATTGTTTCATTCTTATTATAGGCCAGGCTGTAATTCAGATGTAAAAGCAGCAGTAGAAGAGTGTGCACACCCTCATGCCTCTCAGGTGCAGGCTCACAGGATATGACTATGGCAATACCTATGCACGTTATCCTATTCCCATATTTACTATCATACTATCTTGTTAATTTTGATGAGGAAGATTTCACTCCGTGTTCTGCAGCTCATATGTTGGCACCAAGGAACTGAATTCATGTTCACCCAAACACCTTTGGGAGTTTTTGACTTCAACACTCTTCTATTAAGGAAGCCATTCTCCTCTTTCTTCTACTCCCTCAAAACATTTTTTCTGTTCTCTCAGCTGCTACATCAGGAGCAGAAGCAAGTAGCACAGAGTACCTTTCAAATAATTTAGGACCTACCCCACACAATCAAGTAAAAAATCTTCATACCTTATCAAAATATTCATAAGCTGGAGGAGGATGAAGGCTGGTTTTTCCCATCTTTCTAGTTCTCTGTGTCCACTAGTCTAGTATGTGGGGGTTAACAACCCTATTTCTAGATTCATTACTAGTACAACCTTCGGTACAACAGAGACAGGTGTAATCACTTTATCTTTTCAGACCACTTTTCCCTACTCACGTTTTGGGTGTAGCTAAGCCAGCTCTGCTAGCTTATCACATAAATTCAGCTCCCACTCCTTTGCATTTTGGCCACTGACTCTCACTTCTGAGCTGAAGTTCACTGCCCCCTAACTTTAGTGAAATGGTCTGAGTGAAAAAATAAACCTTTAAAAACAACAGCAGAAAGTAAAAAAACCCAAAGAATAAAAAGGGAAGAAAATGCATGGATATACGGTGAGTGTTCAGGGAAAGGGGTGAGAAAACTTTCAGGCAATTTTGTTGCTGAAGTCAAATACACCTGATACGTGTAACAGTTCTTTCAGTAGTGACACCACTTGTTTAAACAATGCCTGGTATAACACGGCCTCAGTCACCCATGGGAGTCCTAGGTATCATAATACAAATAGTTACAAACTAAAAGCACATACACCATTCAAATCTTCAGGGTTTCTTTCCTCTGAGGTTCCTTTTACTTCAGTTGTTTCACCAGCAAGAACCTAGGATTATTGAATCCCTAAGCTATTTTTAACAAAGTACCAGAAATTTTAAATGCTTATCACACATTAAATACTAAAAATACTGATTTATAAAACAGAAACTGTAACCCAATGAACCATATTTGGACAGGTGTATCAAATTCAGCCTTGATTTTGAAACAAAATAATTGTTTGTTTGGTGGGTTGTTTTTTTCCCTTAAAACCCAGAGGTCTGTCACAGTCATGCCTGCAGATACATAGTTTACAAAACTACTAATTCTATAATGACAGGAACTCTTCAAAAATCATTATACCTTACTTCACACGCCGATATTTGAAATCCTATGGTATCATCACAATTGTATTTCTATGTACTTTTTACATCAGTTTCTAATAAAGAACCATGCTCAGACTTGTAATGGTAATGAACTTACAGATGCCCATCTGTCTCGTTTTTTATCCATTCAAAGTGTTTTCAGCCTGCGGCTGTGCCTGAGGCAAAGTTTTATCATCTTGACACAAAGAAATACAAAGTCTTGCCTCAGAGATTTCCCTTGCTTGAAAGCAGCAGTACTGTACAAGCTCCAAGGTGTTATAATTAAAAATGTATCAATTAGTTATACAGTCAACTAAAAGAAAATGACCGTTACGAATTATTTTCATCCATATAGCAGGCCTTTCATTGTTCATCTGTGTTTGTACTTTTAAATTACTGATTAAAATGCTGTGTTCCTTGCAGAAAAAACATACCAAGTGTGTCTTAAATGCCCCCAAAGATTACTAATCTATGAACCCTATGTACTATTTGTTATATATATATATTTAACATACATTTGAAAAGACACCAATTAAGACGCAGATTTTCTGACCACTGCTGTGGGCAGCTGAATACAATGTCTCTCTCTAGAAATGCCAATATCATTTTAATAACAGGCATGAAATTGAAATTTTAATTAAAGAATGCTTCTTCTTTATTATTTGATCCTTTTTGGTATGTATACTGATGTGGAATATAATTAGAAACATTGTAATTAAAGAAATAATTAGGCACCGCAGGCTGGTATCACAAACATTTAGGGCAATTTCAAGCTTTTACCACCATGTCACGTTAGCAAATTCCCTCCCTCATGCAAAGTTTACTAAACAAAATCACCAGCTCTTTAGCCATTTTAAATGAATAAGACACATTAACGAGAAAATGAACATTTTATCTTGTTGGGAAGGGGACTAAAATGATTCCTGCATAAATTAAAACTCAGAAATCAGTTCTACTTGGATGAATGTGTGCAAACAAGTTCCTTTTCATGGACAGCTTTATTTTATTTTAATTAAATGACAGACTCAACCCACTGCAAATAATTGTGGTGTTAATCTCACTACATTAATTTGAACAGAAACTGTGGAAAAACTGGTCAATGTTAATCGAGTGCCTTGGAGGAAGAGAGTACTTTTTGACAGACTTGCATAATGGATGAAGCACAAAGTGAGCTAATTGGGAGATGTTTGTCCTAGAGGGCGCAAAGTTTGTAATTACATGTAAAAAGTTTCATTATACCCTTACGTTAACTCCTTTGCATGCATGAACAATGTATGCTCACAGAAAAACCCAACAGAGGGGTTTGGTAGTTGTGTCAGCTATTTCAACCTGTGCTTACTTTATTATGCTAATGAAGGCCTTCGTCAACAGACTTTCACCTTAGGCAATCTTTTGTAAACCAAATTAATAAAACATTAGAAGAATCCTTAAAATCTGCCATGCACTTACTTTGCTTGTAATATATATATATACACACACAAAGTACATAAACTGAAGTGATGGTTGTTTAAACCTAATTTAGAAAATGCTAAAACGCAATATTTACTTGTTCCGTTACTATAATCCCTATCATTACTACCAAAATAATATCATAAAAACTGAGAGTACACTGCAGAAAACACCAACACAGAGACAGTATTTTCACAGCAAAGTAAATTACTTGGATTATCCAGTGGATAATACAGTCTGACATTGCAAGAAGCGAGAAAGTAGAAAATCTAGAGATGGTCTAAAGACCCAGCCTTAGAAGAAAAATTTTCACAAGAAGGAGAGTAAGTGAGTCTTTCTCCTGTCATTAAGAAGTTTTGATCAGGCTCCTCACTCACAGATTCTGGGAAATGCTGGAGTGTTGGCCCTATTTTCACCTTCTCTATTCATAGGACTGGATAAGCATTAGAAAACCTTAGAATGTTATCTTATTTCATGTGTAATTATAACATGGATTTGGAACAATTTTCCTAATACAAAGTCAGAATGTACTCTTCCTTTTAATTGCCATATTTTGTTTTCCAATACCTTATGCTACAAGGTTCAGATCTTTTGGAAAAATGATACCTAAATCACAACAGCAAACGTGCCAGGGGAAGCTCACATTTCTTACCAAGCATTGGAATGTGAGCCCCAACTATATAAAACTCGAATTAATGTAGTGAAAAGCAACATGTCAAAGAGCAGCTCTTGTTCCAACCACAGATTTTGATTCAGTAAATTGAATTATTCTGCAGAAGCTGCACAGCACCTGGTTAAATTTTAGAAGTAAATTTTAAAAACAAAATAAAAAACCGCAAAACAAATGAAACGGAAGAAATATATCTCTATGTCCAGGTCTGAATTAATTCTTAAGGATTCAGCAAAGAAATTTTGGATAACATTTTAAACTTTCAACTGATGTAAATTCACCCTTTGCTCATCTAATAGCAAGTAGTACATATCACAAGACAAGATTCAAGAAGCCTTGCATGGGGAGAATTTACCAAATTTTGCAAAAATCACATCTATGGCATGTTATGAGAAACATAATCAACATAATAAAAACTAATAACATTCTCCTGATAATACTTTGATCTGTGAGGAGCAACAGAGTTTACTAATTTGTATCCGGCTTTTAACAGCCCAGAAAAGTAGGCCACATACTTCATCCTGGTGCTACACTGTTCTCACTTTTGGATTACTTTTTTCACCCTTCTTCATGGTTTTCTGCCCATCTATGAAGGTACACATCTGCTGCCATCAACACCTAAATTGCACATCAGTGTTTCTGATGAAAATAGAAAATGTCATGGCAATAAGAGAATGTATTGAAAGCAAGCCAGTTTGTCAGTAAATTATAAGCTTTATTATCATTAAACTCGAACAAATTGAACCCACATCTCATTAACTGAAAGCACAATATGACTGCAGCTATATTCATCCTCCAGAAAAGTTCTTATCTATAGGGGGGAGAAAGGTAAAACTTTTGCTGAGGGGTGCTGCTAATGACAGCATTAACTTCATTTATTAAAGAATGCCTGAACATTTCTGAAAATACACATTGCCACCTTCAACTATGCTGATTCTGATTAAGTAAAATACTGTACTAATGAATTTTATGAATTTTAACTTTGCTATATCACAGAACTGCACTTTAAAGACAGGAAAATGCTTTATCTTGGGTTTATCATTGTTTTATCATTGGCTTGCAACTTTTCCAGCCCTTCCAGATGAATAATCTGTAAATTGAAGTCTCTCATGACCTGCTCCACACTTTGGGCACATTTATAAGGAATATTAAAGAAAAACTACCCAGCTGCTATTGAGCTTGCCAGGCTTAGCTTTTATTTCTAAAGAAATTTCTTGTTTTTCTGTAGACTGCGGGAAATTTAATTATAGAAACCACAGAGAAAAGTCTGCTCTGCAATACATGAAATAAAGCATTATAGCAATACTATTAATTAATGAAGGCAAATATTACATTAGGATTTCCAATCACTTCACACTTCTTATGAAAGCAATCATTTAGTGCTCTCAACCAACATCCTAAACTCGTACTGCTATCCAATTCCCTTAGTTGTTCAATAAAAAGTCCACCACTCAGTGTGAAAGGAGACAACCGCAGCTCTCACCAGATTCTGAAAACCAATGTCTTGCTGCTGCACATCTGTATGCATGCTGCTTTAAGGGAGTAGAAAAGATGATCTTAACTCTCTGACAGCCTTCTTTCTGGTCCTCATCTATATCTGGTGAGGTGTTTAGGGAATGTGTATTGCCAAAAGTCTGAGTAATTTGCTTTGGGTATCACTCTCAGACTCTCCAATTTTGGTACATATGAAACCCTCAACAGAAACTCTAAGTCTTCAACCATCAGTAAATTCAAATAAACCATGCAAACATGTATCTCTGGAATCTTAAAAATCACACTTTTTCCAGCTGAAATGCATCTTTTTTTTTGTACAGGAGCTGCATGTATTAGAATGAAATTCATCTTGTAGCATACAGAATAGGTGGAAGGTGGAATTCTAGGTGATAGTGTGATATAATTTGTTTTTGAAAGCATGCCTATAAAAGAAAAATTTACAGATAAAATGTTGATATGAATATATCTTGCAAGAAATTACTAGTTGTGAAACTCAAATAGCTCCTCTTCTTTTATTCAGTAATGAGGCCAGCCTATTTGATTTTCTCCTGTGATGATAATATATATTAAAAAAAAAAAAAACCCAAAACCAATTTTGCAATTCTCTTTAAGTATCAGATAAGTCAGTGAAATCTTATTTTAATATTGTTTACTCTCCAAAGGTATTTTAGACCTTGATATTGGACTCTAACTTACAAAAACGACCATAAAAAGACAATTCTGAAACTCAGATAACAAAGTAAATGTTATATAATAATAATTTATTCTGAAGGGAAAATATCAACTCCAAGTAGTGAAATCAAGTGGTGCTTGTTTCTAAATGATACTGGACAGCTTAAATTGGCAAATATATATGCATTCTATGAAATCTAAGACCTTTGAAAGTATTTCATATCAGATGTTGTTTACTAAATGCATGAAACTAAGGAGACAGCAAAAATATTTTATCTAAGTGTTGATGGTCAACGAGGGTAATAAGAAATACAACTAAAGCAAACAGTCTATCTGCAAAAGGTTAATGAACCCTCAACTGATGTAAATCACTAACAGATTTTATATCTGGTGATTCTCTTCGGACCGCCTGGAGTTGCCTCTACACCTGATGCCGTGGCTGTTATTCATGCCAAGCCACACTGCACCACACAGCTACTCACCAAATAAGTTTGGTTTGATGAATAGCTAAAATAACAGGCTCCTTTCTTATTACGAAAAGTCTCTCTGAAAATGTAAAACTAAGCAAAACCAGTCTCAATTCCTAGGACATTTTAAGCATTGTGAAAACCATGGATGCTGCTAGGACTGATGAATTTAGCCTCTTGTGAGGCTCTCAACAAATCAGGTGATCTTGCATATCTATTTAATTTCCTACAGCTTATCTCTTGCATTTATTACTCTGTATGTACTACTGCAAAGATACCAGCCCTTGTTTCTGCTTATTGTTACCAATGCATAAGTGGAGAAGGTCAAAAGATTATTTTCAAATGTATTTTCTTGATCTAAATTTTACTAAACTTTAACACCAAACTTCCGGAAGGCCCTATATCCTAACAGTGTCTAGAAGCTCTTCTTTTCTTTTCCTTTTTTTTTTTTTAAACTCTAATCTCAGAATTCTTCTTCATTCTAAATATTTTTAGTAGGTTTATACTAATTGTAGCACATGATAAATATGGTTCACAATTTCCCCAATACAATGACAATATAAGCAAAAGGTTTGTTTGTGATGAGATTCAGAGAATTATTATCAGGGGTTTTTTCTTCTAGGTATTTAAAACTGCATCTATAAAAGACATTCTTTTGGTAGAAGATCTTCCCTTTCTCTATTTCCAAATTATCTAAATATTTGGACAGCAAACTGGGAGTTGCCAAGAAAAAGAAGGTGATAGAATCGGCTTCATGACGCATAACAACACTTAGGTCAATTCTGTTAATTCTTCTTACACAGATACATCCATCCTGAGGAAGGACAGAAGCCATAATTGAGGCTGTGAGTTTGGCTTACACACAGTGGATGGACTGGGGTCAGCATGTACACCTAAACAAAATCTCACCCAGATCAGTTCTTTACTGTATGGCAATCAACACAAAATTAGTTTGAACTCATATTACTGCAAGAGGAAGCCATTACCTATGCCATCTCTGGCTTATCAGAATTATAATGGTTGGACAATACTGATAATGAAAGGTAATTCAGATTTTTTTGAGGCTTTGATTCTATGGTACTGCAAATGATTTCAAATAATGTGCTCAGTAAAAAGACTTGAGCTGGAAGGTGAGCTGAGGCAAATATATTTAAAAGCTTATTAAACATTAAGACCAATCCACAGCATTTATATTTACTAAATACCTGTTCAAATAACTTTTTCATTCCTGCTTCTACAGCCGTGTTCACACCGTTATTGCTGCAACTCAAACAGATTTTTCTGTTGGATCAGTGGCGAAGTTTCAGCTTGACTACCTACCTTCTTTACTACCTTTTCACAACACCTCTCACAACTTGTCCTTGCAGACAAGGACATAAACAGAAAGAGATACGGAAGCAAACCGCTCCTGTTCTTAGGCAAGGATACTCTCCTGGCAACAAAGCTGTGTGTATGGCCCAGATATCCACAAACAGAAAGACTCTGGTCAAACAGGATCATGCTCCACTTGGGTTTTCATTTTGGTCTCTATGGCACAGAAAGTATAGGCTAGTTGGGACATGGTGTGAATGCACTGTGGGATGTGGGAGGGCAAGAAGCCTTTTGGGATAGCCTTGGAAGACAGTTTTGAGCAAAGGACCCGAATCTTATGTAGGTTGTGTTTGTTCAAACTGGCCACAGAAACTGTTTCCTGGTCTGAACTATTGTGTGGTCTGTGCCCAAGTTTCTCTGCCTTGAGTCTCTTTGGAAATGAAAAAAAAAAAAAACCAAAACCAAAACCAAAAAATCATACTTGGAGTAGAAAATGAAAAGACCAAGAGTCCAGAATAGTGTGCCCAAAGGTGTCAGAGCTAAAACAGGCCACCTTCCAGAGATCCATCAAAGACCTCTGTCCTTAGCAACTGTACTTCCTGGGGAAGTCTGATACAAGCACTGGCTTAATATGTGACCTGAAATCATAGCCTGACATGCAAATTCTAAAAATTAATAGACTTCTCATGTCATTGAATTACTTACTAAAAATTTAGAACCCCCTCCTAAAATAACTAAGCCCTTATTTTAGTAGAAAAGGCACCACACTTCTAATACTTCATAATCTGTGTTACATGGGTAATTGCTTTCAGGATGGCATGTCAAATTTAGATTCCATTAAATTATTGTGTTAAATGTGAACAACATTTATGAACAACCCTTTGTGGTTTTATGCTCAAAAGGGATTAGTTTCTACCAAAAAATTTCCCCAAGCATTCGAGAATATTTTTATTTGTCTTTGGAAGACTTTACAAGTTAAAATCTAGCCCATAGCCCAGACAAGCTGTGTATTACAATAAATAATAAATACGTTACATTGGCACTTCTAAACTTTCCTGCAAATAACCCAAAACACATATCTGCATTTTAGCTAGGCTAAATAAATATAATTAGTTTTTGCTGCAAAAAGTTATTGTTTGTTTAAATGTTGTAATCCTTATGCTACATGTAAGACAAAATTTAATGTGATGGCAGCAGTAAATATTTCAAAGAGGTTTCATCAAAGCTACCTAACATAGTTTTTCTTTTTCTCTCCTGATGACTATTTTACATTTATGTAATTAGAACACTCTACAGTTTCTCCTGCTGTTTCCTATAGATTGGTTACTAGATCTTTCATGAAGAAAAAAAGAGAAAAAAAAAGAAAAAAAGGAGCAGGACTTCTACTAATCTGTAAAACATACACTGATTTCTTGGCATGTATACATTAGATTTATATGCAGATGTGATACAGTGACGAGGAAAACCAACTGATGCACCTGAGATTTTCGGCATTTCATTCAGATCCTTCAAAACACCCACGTCTTCCCTGAGAGATGGTTTAACCCCAATCTCATTGACTGAGGTCTACTCCATGCTTAAATCCTTGGCATTCTTAAGTTCCACCCATGATCTCTTATGGTAATAGCTGTAGTACTTAACTGATGCAGAAACAGGGTTTGATTCGACACGTGTAGGAATTTCAACAGTCTTGAGTATTATTTTAGAGCTGTCACGCCACTAAGTGTCAGGTACCCTTACCTTCTCAGTATGTTTAAACACATCTGTTACATGAAGTGATGCACTAGATATCTTTACATTGCTGAGCTGTAGTGCCTCAACTTTAAGCACCTCTGCTACTGTCAAATCACACCATCGGATAGGAGAGAGAATGAAAAGGGTGAATGTGTCTGAAAGGGCAAAAGCAACTCACTTGCACAACCTTTGAGCACTTCTGACATGTTACACAGAGGTCCCAGCCATGAATCATGACCATCCCAGTTTCAGCAGGAGGCAATCAAGGAATTTGAGGCATGCTGAATCTTCTGCTGTCTTTGGATACTATTTATTAACATTTGGGGTTTTTTGACAGCCAGTTCTTTTTAGCATTTGCTAACTGCACAGGGGAAAAAACCATCCTTAACTGGGGATAATGAACATTTGTGCATCATCACTGAGGATATGAGAACCACCTGATTAAGCGCCAATCAACATGTACCCAGGCTAGATGATCAGACTAGCACATGGCATATTTATACAAACACACACACACACACTTATATGTATATATACATGTCCTGAAAGATTTATGGAATGAGTGAAAAGCAGAAGGTAAAAATATACCTGGTCTTGGGCTCCTAATTCTGTTTGGCTCTTTCGAAATACCCAATTCTAGATTTGCTTGTATTCAGATCTCACTAGCTGAAGGGATGTCTCACTGCTGAGCTTTAACAATGCAAACAGTCCCTGTCCCAAACACTTAGAAAGTAAACCAAAATGGAAGCGGGAAAGGTAAGACTAAAATAAGGAGGAGTTCACCTTTTCTGCATC
Source organism: Pelecanus crispus (assembly GCF_030463565.1). Lineage (NCBI taxonomy): Eukaryota > Metazoa > Chordata > Aves > Pelecaniformes > Pelecanidae > Pelecanus > Pelecanus crispus. The sequence continues at coordinate 5,895,751 of NC_134655.1, read as the reverse complement.
TCAGCCTACCAATGCATCTGCTGGGACATGCTGCCTTTTCACCCTTTCTGAGATCTATTTCACTGAGCAACAGGCTGATTTTCAGTAAGTGCTTCTAAACTTTTCTGTTTCCAAGGGATGAAGACTGTCATATTGAAGCCTCCTCCTGACAATTTTGCCCGTATTTTCAGTGGAACAAGAATCCCATCTCAAGAGTGCAGAAAGCAGACCTCTCTGCTGATTTGGTTATTAAGGTATGGTTTTCTGCTCATTGGAATCCATCTTACACTTCATTTATTTGCTTTAATCTGTTTCAGTGTTAAGAGCATGATCATATTTATGTTTCTATTACTCTGTAATTTATTTATTAACTTTGAATAATGTACTGAAGTGCAGAGCACTGACTGGGAAGAGGCATTTATGAAATATAAGGGACAATTATTGTTCCTTCAGAAGAACACAATGTCCTTCATCAAAGGCCTTGAAGTCAGAGTCTAAGCACTAATTCTTATCTAATTTCTTTAAATAAGATCTGGCAAATCTCAATCCCTCCAAATTAGAAAACACTTAGAAAATGGGCTGGAGCTGACTGTAGCAAGGTGAAAAATAATTATATCTGTAACTACATTTTTAACTCATTAATATGAATTTACACAGTGCTGCTAATACAGGAAGGCAATGGTCCCCCTATTTCAAACGGACCTGGCAAATTGCAAGTATCTGCAACCTTTAGTTCCAGCTACACATAGAAAAAGTTCTGCAGTTAAAGAGGGTTTTCATGCTTTTCAGTTGGCAGTCAGGCATGTAATTAATCAATTTCTAAATGCTGATGCAAATGCTGGGTTTTGCATGTGCATATTTAACATCTTCAAACACTATTTCAAATTTTAGACCACTCGAGTAAATCATCTATAAACTGCTTCTTGTCTGTTGGTTTATGTCTCTTTCACAGCAGTTTAAATTTTACATGCCGGTTTGTACTGAATGCTTTGTTTCTTTGCATAAATAAATAAAATGCACAAAAATAACAACAATCTCTTTCCATATAATAGCAAACAATTTCAAGGCAAAACAGATGCTTTCAGCTGACATTGGACCTACACTGGCACTTCAGAACTCAGGAAAAATTTCTGTGTTGTGCAGCTAAAAGCACGTCTAATAAATGCATTTTCTTCAAAAACAATATAAAGAAATCAATTTGATATCAAAAGACAAGATAAACACACATTGAGGGGCAGCATGACATGTCCTATAGTCCTTCACAAATAAGAAAACAGACCTTTTGTCACTAATGATTAAAAGGCAGTTTCACCAAACACAAACGACACCAACCCAATAACATTGTGTAATTTAACAAAGAATTAGGACTGCTCCTTCTGGGTGGACTTCTATCATTATTTTAATTTTGGCCCTCATCAGCATATTTTCTTGCATCTTGAATTATAGGCAGTATATTATGTGTCATCTTGCAAGCTGTTCATTTGACGATGTAAGAAAAAAATTATTACTGAAATTCTTTAATGTATTAAAATCAGTCAATCAAATAAACATACTCTAGAGGAACAGGAAACAGCCATCATGTTTCCTGACTCATTTAACTAATCATCTGAATACTTTGAGTTGTTTTCTTCTGTTAAACTCCAAATCTAAGCCAATTCTTGAAAGGTGAAATGCTGATTACAATTTGGAGTCACAAAAAGGGGAGTGCCGTGTTACAGAAAAGAAAGACGAAAAGGCTTCCAGCCTCCTGTCTGTATGGTAGGACATTACACGTGTTGCTGTGTATTGCGGTCACTAAATGGAAGGAAATGAAAGAGTTCTTATGTCTGGGTGATACGTTTTACTATTTTCTTAAGCTCTCTGACAAGGAAAATGACAGCAGCCAGTTACTCAGGCCTTGAGACTTAAAAAGAAAAAAGTTTTTAGTTGCTGAGGCTTGAGAGTATTAAGCATCTGAAATGTGGTCACAACTCTTTAGAAGGAAAAACATGTCTTGGCAAGACTACTTTATACTTAATGCAGTGAACAATGAGCAGATGAACCTCAGTCAATATTTATTCTTTAACTAATTTTCAGTTTAATATAGCTATGCTTGCCTTTTTTTGGAACTGAAATTCTGTCCAGGCATTTCATGCTAGTCAGACTGGCAATATTCTATTTTGCAACATGACCTGCATTCATTTAGGATACTAGAAAAAGTCCTGTGTACTTAAATGTTTGAAAACCAAATCCTTCTTACTGGGGGCCCCAACACTCTCAGTGGTGTGGCAGAAAATCACTCCAACCCTACCGCTTTGTGTTCTTCTGTAAATCACTTCACTTTTCTCTTTCTTTCTAAAGTTTCTCCACTGGCTAAGCAGATATAATAATAACCCTCCTCCATGATTTTTTACATCTACCTTACACAGTGGAGAAGCCAAATATAGTATGCTATATAAAAAATGTTCTCCCTAAATCTTTACATGCTGCCTCTCATCAGTCTGTTGTCCTCCAGTTCCAAACAAACCATACATATCATAGTAAGAGCAAGAAAGAAGCCACTAACAAATACAATTAGCTATTTAAAGGGATGCCTGGAGCTATTTGGCCGCTGAAGTAGTTGTTATTGATTTAACTAGGAACTTCTTACCCTTGACTCAGTCAGCTCAGTATAAGAGAGTTCAATCTTTTTCTTCTTTGACCTTCTCAGCCTAATTACAGAAAGGATTCAAGCGAACACAGGTTAGCTGCTGACTGACAGCAGTCTTTTACCCAATCACAATTCCAATGCAACTCTAACACGGACATTTTAACTTTTTTAAAGCATTTATTATTTGCTAATTCCAGTCTTTCCAATCTCATCGTTTCTTAGCAACACTTACAAATTGAAGCATGTGCACTGTCCCAAAGTAGTGTACTTACAGCATTAAGCCACATCTATTAGCAGATCCTTTGTTTTTCAGACTTCACCTTACAGGAAGCACAATATTTTAGAGTTTGGGTTCTTTACATGCATTTTGAGACCTGGATTATATACAAAGTAAACCAGAAAAAAATTAAATCACTCTTTCTCTGTTCTACATAAAGTTTATTGCAAGAAAAATGTATTGTTTTGGCAATAATGCAAACTTTTAACTGCTTCGCTATTATTAAGAAAGAGTAAATACACACATGTAAAATTCCCAGCTCAAATTTCAACACAAAACTCAAAATAGTTCAGCAACCCAGGAATAATCTTTGAAGTCTTTTCAGTTAAGAGGCTATGGATAATTATTATAGGCTAAATACTTAGCTGCTTTTTGGGGAAGTTCTCAATTTCTGCTACCCATCCAGCACTCCCAAAGCCAAGTATTTAATTCTCTAATTGCAGTATTTCTCCCCCTTTGTCAGGGTTTAGAAATTACATCAAACTACTCTCATTCTACTTCCTTCCTTTCCCACCCGAAAGCGACCCAAGTCCCACACCACCCACATGGCTAGATTCAGGTTGCTCAGGGACTGAGATGGAGAAAGGAGTCCAACTTGCCGTCAGACTCCTCACAGGAGGGAGATTTAAATGACATCAGAGTATGTAACACGAGGGAGCTCATAATAAGGACAGTGAAAACCTGAAATAATTAAGAATGATTTCAAAGATCCAGGAAGAAAACACCAAGTGATCTCAGCAATCCTTTCTAATGCCAAACATAGGCTGCAGGAAGAATCTGATATACAAAACCAATTTGCAAGAGCATCAATGGTGTAGAGAGAATAGATTTAGATTAGTACAGTTTTGTTTATTGTGAGAAAAGTAAGTAGAGTTATAATTCCATTACAAAAAGGTAAGCATTGTCTCAGATCTGTCTAAAATGCAATTTGAGATGTGAAGACAGTACTGGAGGTATAAAGCTGCTTTGCATCTCTTGATCCTACACCTGTAGACTGCTCAGAATTTTACAAGAAAAGAAGCTTCTGATTTTGATCTTCAAATACTATGGTATCACTACCATGATTCCACCACTGAGACAGTATTTAAGTATGTAAAGTTATTTTTTATCTCTTTGGCAGTTAAAGTACTTTGCTAGTGCCTCCTGGATTTACTTCCACCTGAAGAAATTCCTTGTGGTCTGACATCATTATGCTTTGGTTTCACGTATATAATTCACCAAAATGTCCATAATTCAACATTTTATACCAACTGTAAAACCTAAATGTTAATCTCAACTCAGTCTTCGTAACAGCTTGATGAAAACAAGCAGGCTTTCTTGGGAGAACTAGTAGACAGATCAGTGGCTAAGTGATGGTGAGCTGAAATTTTGACAATTTATCTTGATTTCCTGTCAGTTTTCAATAACTTGATCGGATTCCTCAAGATGAATAACTTTTTCTTTAACAAGCTATTCCTTTTTAGCGATACCAATCTCAGAAATAGCAGAAAGAGATTTTGAAAGGGCATCTGGATATTGCAGATGAACTTCCTATTTTACTGTGCACATTGTGAAGTTGGAAATTATTCCAAAAAATGACAGTGGCTTGAACATTCAGCAAATCAGGTCACAGCTCCTAGTTGGAAAAAGACTTAGCCCCAGCGTGATAAACACTTCTTGTATTTTCAGACCTCAGAGCAAAGGAGTTGGGAATCATGAACATCAAAAATATTTTCTGTGCTACCTGCAGTTGTAAAACCTAAGCCAGATACAATGTGTCAATAACATCTTTCTAACTAACTGGGTCTGTAAATAGTTTTATAAAGGGGTTGTAATGACTTTATTTCAGGTCCACAAACCTTCTCACAATCTTATTTTTATTCACATTATTGGTAATTATCTATCCACATTTATCCACAAATGCCTTTCATGCAAAAAGTGTTACCATCTAGAAGAGTGTCCACGAAAGCTAGCACATTTGAACCTCCATCTTCCTTGCTGGATTCAATTATACTTTAAAATCCCTTTTTTCATTCTTACTCTTACAGATGCTTACAACACACAGTTGTACAGTGAGAATGGGTTAAGGATTTTTCTCCCTCTTATGCTTGTTACAATCATTATCACAAGAAGAGATTCATGTTGTGCTGTTTATTATTTATAGTTCTCATTATATTCTTTGTCACAAGACTGCAGCATCAGAATTTTAATGCCTCATATATTCTGCGGAAGATAATAGTAAAGTGTACTACTTTGACCTTTTCAGTGTCCCGTAGTTTGATTCATTAGCCATTCCTATTCTCCCCTATTAACAGCATCAGTAACCTGGGAAGCAGAGGTAGATCAGGCAACCAATCAAAAAGCAGAATATTGAAAAGGTTAAAATCTAGATTTATAAATCTATTCAAAGTTTATAATCCTTTCCAAACTATGCTTGGTATAAAAATTATATCTCAGTCTTCTGGCAAAGAGTGTCACTGGAATACAACTAATGTAAATAAACTGCTTACATTAACTTTTGAGATTGAAAGCCTTTGCTCTTTAGAAAACGTCAAAGGTGAATAAGCTCATTATATAGTGTATTTGTCACATGCCATGTCTATCAATTTGTGTCCAGGTTATAGGTACAGTTTGAGGAAATACTGTAACCATTGCTTTGTCATGTAATTATTATAAGTGCCAGTGAGAAGGGCTGCTTGTAAGACATTGTAAGAAAAATATATTGAATAACAGACTTGTATTTCATTTCACAATAAAGAAGGTTTCAAGTAGGAAAGCTGAATTGGCTTATACACAATTATTTCATGATCAGCAAGTATTCTCAAATGATTTCTTAACAGTGTTTACTGCACAATACGACTAGACTCTTGAGCACAATATAAAGACATTAAAGAAGATAACGATGCTAATAGCAAATGAAAAAAATATGGGAGTATAGAGGAGAAATAAGAAATGTATTCATCTCACCATTCCATTTTACTACTGCACAGTCACAATTTAAAAGCAGAATTATTTTAAATTTCTTTAAAAGTGAAATTATAAAATGGCAATAGAGCTATATCCTTTATATGTCTTTGCTTAGCTTAAAATATATCACACTATATACTACTGTGCTACTGACTGTAACATATGGAAGATTCTACGGCACAATAATTCCCTAAACTAGTAAGAATTTTATAAAAATTTGCTTATGCTAAATCTCCCAGAACTGCTGTATTTCTCAGCACAATATAGCATTCTAAATGGAAACTATAAACAAACAAATGAAGTAAACAAATTCTGTAAACTCAGAATTTCTTTACCTGATTCCTATTAAAATTGGCCTTTACTATGTATCCACAGATAAATGGAAAGAATCATGGGACATTATCATTGAAATTAGCTTTGTTAGAGCAATAGGCCCATTGAGGATTTACTTTCTGCTTCAAACACTTTGCCATAACAGCCATCGATGACTTCAGAAAAAAAGAACTATGCACTCTTTTTTTCCTTTTTGGTTATCTAAGAGCTTATTGTTTCCCCTTTTCACATTCTCAGCCATTGTGTAGTTTAACAATTTGCAGAGGTGAAGCTAGGAGGGATCTACCTGTTTTTATTCAATGCGGTCTTCATCAAGCAGCCAATAAATGTGTTTTATTGCTCTTCCCACAGTAGGCATTATTGCCTCCCCTATGTAAAAAAGGCCATATATTTTGAGTTCTTATAGTCACTCAATAGCTAATCAGGAACTCGTACCATTATAAATGTGCTAAAGACAATGCATAATGTCACAGTCTGAGTGTTGATTATTCCTTAAAAAAGAAACTTCTGTTAGTAATAGGTCACTTGCGCAGGATCATGGCTAACTCTAGCCATAAATTATTTTTTAAAGCCAAATATATTTATATAGTAAGTATTCTTTAAAGATCACCAATAGAACATATCTTTACACAAATGAAAGGATAAAAATGCTTTCCTGGCACTAGTTTCATTCCTTCCTTTTTCATTACTTGCACTAGTGCATAAACTGAATATTGCTATCTCTACAATCTCAACACAAACTCATCTTGCGTTTGCAAATGTTTCCATATTAAATTTGTTTTCTTTATTAATGAGTGATAACATTTCCACAGAATGCATTAAACACCTGTATTCTTTATGCAGAGTACTGTGAAGTCTTTTAGTAGTTTCGTAATGGCGTTAGCATTTTATTTCACCTGAGCTGTCTGCATTACACTTGCACTGCATTTGGCTTTGCCAGATGCAAAAGAATTGACCATTCATGCCAAGGCACTGGTGTCCCCTCCTGCTTACCGTTCTGCACCTGGCACTGTGCTTCCACAGCCGGTGCCCCGCAGAGGGAGTCCTCAGTAAGTACTGGCCCAAGAAGTTGTGCAGAATTTTCCACGCTCCAATCCCGCTCGCTACAATAATTCCCGAATAGCTCAGTAACAAGTTAGAAATAAAGCCATCTAAATAACAATCTTACCTGACAAACTAGCCTAATAACACAGCATTTAACCTGAAAACAACAAATTGTAACACCACCACAGCTGTCTAGAGTTATTACACTCTCCCTGGCCACCCATAAAGTTTGAATTAGGGGAGGTTTCAAGGGTCTTTACTCTCCAGTTCTTCCATGATATCCAGGCTCCATAAGGATGTTTCCACTCTCTACAAAGCAACCCAGTGTTCAAAAAGATGTGGGTGAGATGTGTGATGAAGTTTTCCTAGAGCTTCTTTAATTTAGAAAGTCAGAATCAGAAAGGCATGTGTCCAAACTCTCACATGTTTATGTACACTCCTGTAGTTTCTCTTACTTTCCCTCCTCAGTACTATAGAGGTCTTCCTCCTATGTTTGGTCAAGAGGATATTTTAAAACTAAACCACACAGAAGATGAGCCATTCTATGATATCTGTAGATTTTATTCAGATTTCCTCTTCTCCATAACAATCATTTATCTGGATTAGATGAAACTCTGCAGATAATAACGTTTAGCTTATGTCGTATCTTTGAGGAAAGAACATACTAACTTGCTTTAGAATTATTATAGATGTAAGGTCTAACTATTAGTATTAATTTTTCAACTGCATACATTTGGTATATGTGTTTAGAATAAGGACCAAGTCCAACAGCATTTTTAAATTTCATATTTTACCCTAGAAAGGAGAAAGAGGGTAGGTTTATAGTAGAAAAACAGAAAAACGTGAATTAATTTTTCCCTTCAAGGCTTCAGTTATCATCGTGACATTTCTGCAGACTCTTTCATGTTGCACCTGTCCCTAAGACACAAGAGACAGATGTCAGTAGAGATGCAAAGTAAAACACTTCAGAAATATTCACAGCCAGTGTGACATAGGGAGGTATATTTCAAGTATACTTTCTGGAGGAAAAAAATACTGTCATTACAGTGTTAAAAAATTAAAGCCCTAATATAACAATTAACATATAATTGCAGTATCATACTATGCTACATACTGAAATTTCAGGGAAAGTGCAATTAAGAATGAAGCCCTTTCCTCTTCATGAGGTAGTAGGAATCACAAATACGTTAAAAATATACTTTCTGTGAACTAAACAAGTTTCTTTGTAGTACTCCTTTGTTTGCCACACTTTCAAAGGCTATATGTGGCGCACAACTCCTTAAATGTAAATCCATCCAGCACTGCAGATCTATTCACATTTCAAGTGAAGCAACTTATTTAACAATTTCTTAGGCAATGTCTCTTGGGTTTAGCTGTAGGCAGGAAATTAAGTATAATTAGCACTTTCATGTGGCATTAACAAACAATCTTGTTAGTTCATTACTTTTTAATATTTGCACCAGTCTTCTGAAAGCAGATTAAGACCAACTGTAATTTCCATATGTGAGATTCAGTGACTATAAAGCTCAAAGATTGTTCACTTTAATCAAAAGCACTACGATGTCTTCAAATATTTTTTTTTTCCCCAAGACCTATTTGCAAACTTAGTTTTATGTGAGTGAAGTGCTAAACTGAAATGTTTATTCACTCAATTCTGATTTTTCAGCTCACAGACATGGCCAGGGTCATAAGGAAAGGCTGTGTGTACCAGCACAGAACTGAATCCATCTTTTATGGAAAAAATACAATGATGTTAACTAGAATGCTGAAACGGGAAAAAACCAAAGGTATTCTGAATTAAAGATAGGTCTGACCAGGGAAGTTAAATGATTAACCAGGGCTTCTCAGCCCTCTACCTATAGGAATACTTGAATCCTTGAGTTTTTATTATTACAGTAATTCATACTGTTAGACAGTTTTGATCCTCGTATGTGGATTCTGAGGAACACTTTCCCAAAACACTTGGCATATGTGCCTTTGGAATGTTAGGTAAAAGCCAACTCTAATTAGGTTTACTACACATACTGTAAATGAAAATGTAGTGAATCAAGTGGTCTAACACTCAGATTGCACAAATACGCATAGTGCCCTAAAACATGCAACAGAGAAGGAATTTCAAAAAGTTCTAAAAAAATTTAGCCCCACATTAGTGCTAAATAAAAGCTTTCCTTCTTAATTGTTTATGCTGCAAAACAAGATTGGCAGCTCAGAGCTTGCATTTAAATTGAAAATGGCAAAAGGGTATTAAAATCTTCGCAATCTGTGGTTTCTTTAGACTGGACATCAGGAAGCATTTCTTAACCAAGAGGGTGGTCAAACACTGGAACAGGGTTCCTAGAGAGTTGGTCGATGCCCCAAGCCTGTCACTGTTTAAGAGGCATTTGGACAATGCCCTTAATATCATGCTGTAACTTTTGGTCAGCCCTGAATTGGTCAGGCAGTTGGACTAGGTGGTCGCTGTAGGTCCCTTCCAACTGAAATACTCTACTCTATGCTATTCATTAGCTTTGATCAGAACTTCAAATTACAGAAGGTATTCTTTTAGGACATACTGTATCTCTGTAGCCACAGATAGCCCCAAAAAAGTAATTTTTTTGATTTTCAGGACTGCCCTTTAGGCTCAGGTTTTACATCGAATCAAGGATTTTATGTTCATGACATTATTAATTAAGGACAATGTGTCATTGTAGGAAACTTACTTTTTATGGCCAAAATCTACATCTTCAATTAGTTCCTTTTTCTTTTGAGTCACTTTGCCCCCTGCTGTACAGAGAGTTAGATACTACAGCTAGCATACAGATGTGTCATGCAGATGTTATAACAGGCATCTCTGTATTTCATTTAAAATACCTATTTTCAGAAGCGAACAGTTCCAGTTTCACAATCATTAGAATTAATGTTGTAATTGTGGATTCCACTCTTAGCCACGGCCTAGGACTTCACTGTACTACGTGCTATTGAAGTAAACAGAAACACAGACTAACAGAAGAGGAAAAGGAACAGCGGTCACAGAACCTTTGTCAGCAGGACTGGAAATAACTTTAGTGAATAAGGAATTTAGCCACTATCATAAGCTTATTAAGTCTCCAGGCAAAAAATTTTGAGGTAAAAAGTGAAAAGTGCATGAAGAATTATCTTAACTGATACTTAATGGATTTTTTTTCCAAGATGTGAGCAGCACTGGGGTAGAAAAGTACTTGTTTTTAAGTTTAGCAGGTGAGAAAAGCAGCCTTAAAGTATCTAATCACAGTTGAGAGTCAATTTACCATTCCTGAGTGAGAAATATTAGGTAGAGCTTAATGACTGGAAGAGCCTAAGATTTGGAAACAAAGACATTTATCCTTCATCATATGAGAGAAAATCCAAAATTCAGTGCCACCAATGCGTGGCATGGCCTGATCATAGGAAATTTTCTAATCAAAGTTGGGTTGGTTTTGTTTGAACAGTGCACTTCTGTTGATCCAGACATTCCTCTGTCCAAAATACACTGGGTTCAGTTCACTTTCACCTCATCCAAAGCAGGACTGTCTACATCCTTTTATACATTCTTAGCAGGTTTTGTCTGTGACCAGAGGCAAATTTTATCAAGAAGGTCTACACCTGAAAACTACTTGGGGAAAGTGTGGTACCTGCAAAACCAACAAAGCAGCATGGTTCAGACGTATATATACATACAGACAGACACACACATATATACTCACACACTTTACTTTAGAAAGAAAGAAAATTGGAACAAAATAAAATTAAAAGAACTCTTAGATCCAGAAACCTAGTTCCCCAAAACCACTTATTGTTTTAGCTAAGCAAGAAGCAAGAAAAATCTGAGACATCACCCTCAACAGGTAGGAGAGGGGAAGAATTGTATTTTTCAACCAGAGAAAATGAAGGCACGACAACCAAGATGTGATGACAAAAGCCTATACAACAGATTCAGTTATTCAATAATTCAAACACTAATAGCTTTGGTGTTTGTTAGACATCCGAGGCTGTATCTCAGCAATCACAACTGCATGCAAAATACAGTTGCTGGACTGTAAGTAGTACCCACCACGTTCTGTTTAGAGTGAGCTGTTTATGAAGGGTGGCACAACACAGAAGTAAATTGTAGTGAGTTACAGTATTGGCTTGAAACAGTTAACATTGGTCAGTCTAGCTTGAAAGTTCCCTGTACTATGGATTTTAGCCAGATCCTTAATGGCACTTCAACGTTTTTATTGTGGTAGCATTATGTACTAGCATATTAAACATTTACTACAGGCGTTTTCTGGATGTGAGGTAAAAGACTTGAAATACTTCTCAACATCTCTGAAGTATTACGAAAAGAAATACATAGAGACTGGATATATCATGACATTTCTACATCCAGCCTACATGACAAATGGATGTAAATTGTATTACAAAAATATTTGCATTTCTTACTTGTATTTAAAACACACCACCCTGTCTGAATACCACTTTTCATTCTATGTTTTACATACATCAAGGTTGGCAAAAGACGACAATGACTTTCACAATGTCTGTAATCAATACAATAGCAATTGAATTGATCAGTTAGGCTACATTCTCCAGATTTTCAAAATATTTTGGGCAGCATATATTGAACTCTTGACAATTTGGCAACTGGTGTCATAATGGGAGGTACTAACTGGCACCCTCCCAAGTGCCAGCTAGTAGTCTAGCCACTACTCAGGCACTGAGATGTAAAGCTGAGCTCTTGATCCTAACTGCAGATGGTGAACTTTTGAAAATGTGGCATTGCATTACCTTTTTGAGCAGTGGTTTGGTTTTTATATTTACAAATGCTAAGTTATGGCAATGGAAAAGGATTTACATGTTTCAGTGCCTACTGAATAAGAACAAACAATAAGACAGCACAGTCTTCAAACCAAATGAAAACACAAAATAAACTAAAGCCTCATACTGTATACCATTTCTTCTTAAAATATTTGAAATGTGCATATTTTAAGAGTATGGTACAATCTATTTAAAACCTATTTCATACATCACCTTGCTCTTTCCTAATATCAGCAGATGAGCTGATTTTATAATCAGAGGCACTGTCAGCTTGTCACATTCTGCAGTTCAAAATGTCAGATGCACTGTAAACAGGCTCAGAGTAAGCCAGACACTTCAGAACAGAGAGGCTGCATGCTGAGTTTGGATGCAGAGGATAGATGAACCCTCTTTATATTACACAGAATAATACATGAGCCAATAGTTGTTATAAGGGCAAATTTCCTTTGAGGGATTATGATGAACAGGATAACTATGGGCAGGGGAGCACCTATCAATGGAGCCGTAGCAGTCTTATTCCTTTTCACCCTGAATTATCCTTTAGAAACATGCATGCTGTATCAGGATAAACACTCTAAAATATCTGCTTATTTCAATTTCTTTTCTATCAGTTTTGTGGGTGTTCTCTCTTTCTCTCTCCCTCACCCCCCAAACTCTTTAATTGACACGTGAATGATAGAATTGGCTGTGAGTAAACATTTGAAGATTAACATCTATACAGCCATGAGTGTGAAGAACTATGAAGCCTTGTATGTTTTCGGAGGAATCAGGAAGAATCTAAGACCAGACAGAATGTCATCTGTTGAAACACAGGCATTTTCAGTTTTTTCAATTTCTGTTTAGTTGGAAAGGATACCTTACCTCTTTTTCATGATATATCTGCCTAAAAGCTACCAAAAATGTAGATTTCAATAGAAAAACTAGCATTTAATTGACAAGAATGTGAATATATCAAAGGAAAAGCTTTTTCTAAAGCGAAGAAGTTTGAATTAACCAAAGCTTGTTAGAATGAGGATAATATTAGCAGCAGTGCACTACTTCTATGATTACAGTGCTGGCAGATAAATATTTGTTTAAAATATCTTTTTTTTTTTTTTTTAAGAAACAGACTAAGTTGTTATTATAACTGTAATAAGCCCAAAACATTTTAATCATACTTTCCTCTGGCACCAAACAGTGAAATAAGGAAAGCCCCACAACTTTGCTTTTGGTATGTAAAAGATCTAAATTAATCAAGTCTTTCCGCTAGAAACTTTTTCAATGGACAATGGGCACCACACTTCACACTCAGTTAGCTTGCCAGTTCTCCCACAGGAGTGCTCCAGGGACAGTGATGGATTGATGAATAATTACTTCCTAGAGGATAAAAGCAGGACTCCCAAAGACTGGAAAGCAGAGAAGCTGAACTACCACTCCTTCAAGCACCTTTATATCTACACCAACAATTATGAAGAAAGTAGGATGGGGTCCATGAAGGACTTAAGATGCCAGTCACTCCCTCTGAACTGTATCGTTCGTTAGCTGAAATGGTAGGGAAGGCTATAAAGACATACAGACACACATAAGCAGGTCATAAAGACAAGATGTTTCTCATCTGCATCACACAAAGGCCAATCGACACTTCATGGGAAGGCCAACATACTTTAGAGCATACAGTGCTCAAGTCTTTGCTCAAAAAACTTGCTGTGAGCAATCTCAGCAGTCAATCTGTATCGAGACTGCTTTTAACAGGGTAAGATAAATTTTAAGTAGGAAAATGTTATTGATCACCTCTGGCAGTGTGTTCTTTTTGCTGTGTCTTTCTCAATCCTTGTAACCTTGCTCTAAAAGCATTAGCATTGATATCAAACTTTTTTATTCTACTGGACAAAATATATTTCTGCTAATACCAGCAGGTGCCACTGACTAAGGCTGCATTAACTGAGCATTGCTCCTCACTCTTGGCCAAGCCCTGAAGGATTGCAGTCAAATGCTTTCTCCCCATAAAGAATTTACAAGAAAGAGCATTCTCACTGTTTTTGTCAGTTCCTGATTTAACACCAAAGATTTCTCAAGATTCTGGTCAATATTTTGTCATGGGAACGTGGGAGGAAGAATGAGTGATCAAAGAGTTACATAATTTGTTTGGACATTTCTTTCCATTACATATATGTATATATTATTGTTTGTACAACTCCTTATCATTGCTATTTTTGCCAAATTTCAAAAGGACTTTCATTCATTTAACTTTTGCTTTACAAAACATTTGGTGTCATTGTGATACCTTAATCATTTCCATTCTGAAAACACTAAACTGCAATTCGCATTCTCGTAACTTCTTCTTGAAGGCAGTATACTTATACGTGCTTTCAAAAGGACAACCTCAAATTAATACAGAATTGTGATCAACCTAAGCTTAGTAGGTGCCTGCATGCAAACTAATCTTTAAATGACTGTTAGCTACAAAATCTGTCTCAACTTGATACAATGTGTTACGCTGTGAGGGGTAAAACATCAGACTTCCATTGCTTGTGTTATTTTAGTGAACACAGTCTCCTATTACACTGTTTTAGAGGAATTCAAGATGAAGGATAACCGATGGCGCTAGATCATACAAAAAAGCAATGGGAGGGCGGGGGTTTGTCTCACTGGCGCAGAAGGATCTACTGTTATGAAAAGACAGAGTATAAGATGAAGGTGGTGCTAGTCAATGAGATTTAAAGCACATAATAAATACCAGAAGATGAAGACTGATCCATTCAGTCAAGCAGCTACCTACGCAGAATGGTTCAGGACCATTAATGATGATGACATACACTAATAGTTCTGAAAGACGTGCTACATATTGAAAGACCGTAGTGGAAAATACAGGCAGAGTGAAACCATGATGTTTGATTCAGGCTTGTACCTGAATAGTATCCAACTGCAAAGAGAGGTATTTAATATGTGGCTACAAATATAGTAATATTTTACTCTGCAAAGAAAATGAAAAAGGAATATAGAAAGAAAGATTTCTAAATATAATAATCAGATTTTATGCATTCATAAGGTACCGAGGTACTTGATAAATTCTCTGTAAGTGCAATAATGTCTCCGGACTGGGAAAACTAATTGTTTTAAATCACTACTTCTGCACTGGTGCAAATCTGGTGGAAGTGGGATAACAATGAAACCTCTGTTAATTGTTGCCTAACAACAAAATACCACTCTCCTTTAATGTTAATACTCAAAATTTTACTGATACTTACACTGGATTTTTTTGTTCTGTTTAAAAATGTCGCAATATCCAGTTGGGTTGCCATGATTAATTAATCCGTCAGCTGGCTAATGAAGAACAGTAGCTGTATGCCACAGAATTTCAAGGATAACTTCAACTTCTCAAGGATCTCAAGCTGAAATTTTTCTGCTGACAAGTGGTGTAATTGCATTTCAGTGAGCTGAAAATCAAGTCTTTTTAGACTTCTTAATTTTTATAAGTAGCTTTCTTTGTGACAATCCTATTATAATTACATATAATTGAAATTGCTCTACATCATGTATGCCCCAAATACAAGTAGTCCTCCCAAATCTGTTACCTTAACTTTGAAAACAGATTACTTTGTCTCTATTTTTGATTGACTCCTTCATGCTTTTTGTAACTAAATCTACAGCAGGAACCTTGGAAACACTTCCAAGCGTTTATGGCTTTGCTTGTGAGCCATTTTTTACCCTACATGTGAAGTGAATACTGAGACTGTCTTCTAATCCCTCTTCTCTCCCATCCAGCATCCAGAAGAAAGAAACCTGAGTGCCCAGGACAGAGTCGCAGCACAATCCCCAGCTTGGACTAAACAAACAACAGGATTCCTGTGTGCCCTATCATACATATTGCCTACCCACTTTAGGTGAAGTCTCTGCCTACTGGAGTATTTAATGATACGTAGTTACACCAGTATATTCCAAACTAAACTTAAAAGCCATCTAAATAACTTGATTCTTTCCATGATGACAATACATATAATAGTAGCTGTTAACACTACGGTTTATTTACAAGCACACTTTCTTCGAAATAAAGATCTTACTTTCCTTGTATTGCCTAAGTTAGTAATAGCAAGACTTATTCTCAAAGACATCATATCCGAAGTACACTGCAGTACATCCAGCACCGTGAGGTACAGTCTGCACTCCAGTCAAATACAAGCTTTGTGGTGCTGCATCAGATCAAATATTCCCTAGGGCTACAGGCTGCTGACTACATGGAGAGAAGAAAAAATGTTTCTCCTCCATTTCTGTGTTCCTTGGACATCTCTCGAATTGTAGGTAATACAGTATTGCCACTCAGTATGAGCTGAGTAGGAACAACTTTTCTTGATGGAATAATGCATTATTCACAAGGAGAGAAACAGAGCGAGCCAGTTCTGAGTTGCTGAGTTGTTTTGTTCCCTTTCTGAGAACAGCGCTTCAGCTTAACAGCTCCCTTGCTTCAATATTTATCTCCTGGGCCTTCTAACTGGCCCCCTCCAGTCTCTTAAAAAGAAAAACAAAACAAAACAAAACCAAAACCCAACCAACCAACCAAGTTAAAAGAGGCAGTATACAGCAAGAAGAGTCTTGGCTAAGCATATCTTGGGAAGGATGGTATCAGTTGGAGAGCAGATCTGAGTCAGCATCAATTCAAATTGAGGACAGCTGGGGAAGAACCTGCTTTCAAAAATGTTATGTTGAAACTAGCTGATTGCGTGTGCAAACAGCACTGGAAATGCAGCTCTCTGAATAAAGGATAGGACTGAGTTAAACGCAAGGCTATACTGTTAATTAGCTATGAGATGTTGAAAAGCTTCGTCCGCACAAACTTTCACAATAAGCATCTCACTGATTTTGGGAATATTCAGAGCTCCTAATTTTAGAAACATGCAGACACTAAGAAATATTTTACTCTTCTTAACGTTTTAACTTCAAATCCTCTAAGATCTGGCTTATTAATTTGCAAAACAAGGACAGTAATTTTACTAACACTGAACCATCTAACAACTCAAGCAGTGTCAAACTAGTCCTCTCAGTTAAGTGTAACTTAACTACTTTATAGGTAACAGTTGTCTTATTTGGTATGGGCAGCTGGACAAACACAAAGATACTCAAAGCTGAGAGAAACACTAAGGTTCTGCTCATGTATGAATTCTTCACTGGACTTCAGTTACAACCACTAAACATAATTTATTCTTTAATCTCCTAATAAAACTTCTGAAATACATCAGGTGCCTAGTCAATGGACGCAACCTGCTTACTCATAAATAATGTCACTTGAATACAATTACAGAAAAACTAACTTTCTCATTGAATTAACCAGGGTGAAAAGAATATGTGAAGTCATATTCCAAACTTGGGGGTTTGTGCCAACCATCTTGCTCCTTCCTCTCAACAAAACCAGTCATGATGTACCTATTCTAAGGAAATGGGATTCAAACCTAAATCCACATTTTGTAAACTGCGTTCTCTGCAGTGTCCAAGTCATAATTCATTATCCTAAACACCTCAGGACTTGAAAGTGGGGGGGGAAAGAGTTTTATTTTTGTATCAATAATCATGCTTTGCATATCAAATCTAAAGCAGATTTTTTTTTTTTTTTTTTGTTGGGGTGGGATGTGGGATGAAGTGTATGGAGAGGCTTTTTATTCCTGCAAATCCATGACAACTATATAATCAGTGCAAAATCTGTATCTGCTGGCAGAAATGGCTACACTATAACTGAATGTAAAGTATATTCACAAAGCTTAAAGAATGACTGTGAATCACAGAATACTTTGGGTTAGAAGGGACCTTTAAAGGTCATCTAGCCCAACCCCCTGTGGTAAGCAGGGACATCTTCAACCAGATCAGGGTGCTCAGAGCCCTGTCCAACCTGACCTTGATGTTGCCAGGGATGGGGCATCTACCACCTCTCTGGGCAACCTGTGCCAGTGTTTCACCACCCCCATCATACAAAAATTTCTTCCTTGTATGTATTCTAAATCTACCCTCTTTTAGTTTAAAACCATCACCCCTTGTCCTATCACTACAGGCCCTACTAAAAAGTTTGTCCCTGTCTTTCTTATAAGCCCCCTTTAAGTGGTGAAAGGCTGCAATAAGGTCTCCGTGTAGCCTTCTCTTCTCCAGGCTGAACAACCCCAACTCTCTCAGCCTTTCTTCTTAGGAGAGGTGCTCCAGCTCTCGGATCACTTTTGTGGCCCTCCTCTGGACCCACTCCAACAGGTTGTGCGGCCCAGGATTTGGTTGGCTTTCTGGGCTGTGAGCCCACATTGCCGGGTCATGTCCAGCTTTTCATCCACCAGAACCCCCAAGGCCTTCTCCGCAGGGCTGCTCTCCATCCCTTCATCCCCCAGCCTGTATTGATACTGGGGGGTTGCCCAGGACCCTGCACCTGGCCTTGTTGATCCTCATGAGGTTCACACGGGCCCACCTCTCAAGCTTCTCCAGGTCACTCTGGATGGCATCTGATCCCTCAGGTGTGTCAACCGCACCACTCAGCTTGGTGTTGTCTGCAAACTTGATGAAGGTGCATTTGGTCCCGCTGTCTACGCCACTCATGAAGATATTAAACAGCACTGGTCCCAGTACGGACCCCTGAGGGACTCCACTCGTCACTGATCGCCATGCAGACATTGAGCTGTTGACACTGAGCTCTCTGGACGTGACCATCCAACCAATTCCTCATCCACCAAACAGTCCGCCCATCAAATCCATATCACTCCAATTTCGAGAGAAGGATGTTGTGGGGGACCATGTCAAAGGCCTTACAGAAGTCCAGATGGATGACATCCGTAGCTCGTCCCTTGTCCACTGATGCAGTCACTCCATCATAGAAGGCCACTAGGTTGGTCAGGCAGGACTTGCCCTTGGTAAATCCATGCTGGCTGTCTTGAATCACCTCCCTGTCCTCCGTGTGCCTTAGCATACCTTCTAGGAGGATCTGTTCCATGATCTTCCCAGGCACAGGGGTGAGGCTGACAGGTCAGTAGTTCCCAGGGTCCTCCTTTCTTCCCTTTTTAAAAATGGGCACAATGTTTCCCTTTTTCCAGTCACTGGGGACTTCACCTGACTGCCATGAATTTTCAAATGTCCTTAAATATGCATACACAATCAAAATCTAAGGTTTTGATGAGCCATTTAAGGTGAAAGTAGGATTAAGCAAAGCAGCAAATGAAACTCTGAAATTGAAATATTTCAATAACTCTCCAGCTCTCCTCTATATTTCTAAAGCTCTGTATCTTCTGATTCTGTACAATAAGAAGACAACAGCTGTGCCTAGTGACTGTAGGTGCCAGCTAATGGAACCTCCCACTGCCTGCCAGTTCTGATAGTAATTTGCTTTATTATTTTGGCAAGTTGTTTAGCCTACTGTGTTTCAGTGACCTGACCTGTTAATTAAGCAAATGGTCGTTTATCATTATACTGAAATCTATGGTTGAAGAGAGTTATACAAGAGTAAGGTATGATCTAAAAAAGGAGGAAAAGGAAAAAAAGAATAATCATTCTTCTGATATATCTTGTACAAGCATAAAGGAAGAATAACATAGGAAAAGGAAAATGTCTCTCTGAACCCAGTCCTGCCTACAGCAGTGAACTATTCTAAGTTACCTGCCTGATACGTATTTGCAAGACTGGCATCCAATTCAACAAACCAAGGTAGCTTAGGTGAAAATGCTAAAGGTTCATTACATCACAGCTACTACAAGATCCTACTAAATGATCCATACAGCTGTTGTCTTAAACTATACACAAGTTTTCAAAATCTTGGAGAAAAAGCATGTGGTAACACCATTTTACCTAATATCCTGACAGGTAAAATATATTTAAAAGTAGGTACCTGGTTACAGTCTGGTACATAATGATAAAAATAATAAGTAAAAACTGCAAGCTCCAGGTGGCATCATGAATACAGCAGATGTGAACACTTGTCTCTATCTTGCAGCACATGGTTTGTGGAGAGGATAGAAAACAGGGAAGAATGGGGCAGGACTGAGAATGGGTATGCAAGTTCCCCATCCTGCTTCAGGACAGATAAATTTGTCCAGCATCCTATTGTTTGCAGGTAGTATTCTAGACAAATGTCTCTTGTTATACTACATAGCACTCTTGCAAGGTTTACCAGGTTTGGTGAGAGGTACTGTGTCATTTTGGTTAGGAACAGATTGCTGTGCTCCAGAATATAGAGAATTCTGAGAGACACCTTTGCAGTTTCTCTACACTTATCTCTCAGGTTTGGTTAATACAAAGTGTGTGGCAAACAACTGCTAGTACTTAATCTAACTTAAAAGCTGAAAAGCCGTATCTCATAAAATTGATACACTTATTTAATAATAAATACATTTTTCTAGAGAAAAGTATTTGGCAATTTAAATAGAGATTTATACCTAAAGTCATGATTCTAACCTTGATTTTTTGCATCAAAAATGTATTTCTTTATAAAAGAAAATAGCTGGAGTTACCTCCCAGAGGATCCTTTTCCTCTTGGGAATAGATATTGGTAACTAACTTGATGGACCACTGGATGCAATCTTTTCTTCATATACATGAACCTGATAAAGCACTTATCAGAAAGAAAAGACTTCTAAAGGTGCATAACCCAAAAATGGCATTTGCAAGTAGCTTTTCACAGCCTGCATTGCTGGTAAAATTGAATATATTTCAATACTTATAAAGTTACAGTTTCACACAATAAAAAAATCAAGTAACTATTGAAAATATCATTAAAAACTCAGAGCAGATTTCAGACAAGCCAAATGGATACACCCCAGTGTATCCCACTACATTTACTGCAAACTAGTTCTCAAGACAAGAAATAAAAGGCAGGTTTAAAAGTCTAACAGAGTTCCAGAAAAAGAAAAAAAGTTTATAACAGGAATTGAGCATGGCACATTTGCTATACTCTTATTCTCTTCATGCACTACATTTTTTTTAACTTCCAATATTTAGGTGTTCCTTTCTATGTTTTCTGAAATGAAAAATTAGGTGAAAAGCAATGCAATGTCCATTTATGTCTAATATTACTACTGATCTAAAGATGTTCACATTAAGTACCAGGAATTTTAAACCTCACAGAGGCAATTTGGGGGCTTGAAAAGTGCCTTTTCATAACCTTTGAATCTATTTAGATTTTGTGAATTTACCAGAATTTTATCATGTGATAAAAAGTAATTAAACATTTTGTAGCTAAGTTGACTGAGTATGGATACAAACACACAATACCAACACACCATAAAATGGCTAAGTACAAATTTCCATTTCATCCTGTAGCATATGTTAAAAAAAGAAATCTAACTTCATGGTTTTCACTTAAATAATTCTGAAAATAAGCAGAAAATCACATTTTGAAAAAATAAATACATGGTCTTCCTTACATTTGCTGATAACTAGAAATATGGGAAGAACCTGCTAATCCCCAAAACAGAAAAAAATGAAGGCAAATATTTGCTGTTGATGTGGTGACATGCTCTAAAGCAATATGGAGGAATCCTTCTTGAAAACGAAAACAGTGAAACTGATCCCTGTCCAGAGGAGCAGTAAGAAGTGACCAAGGAGATCTTATCCTACAGACAGATTTCTCTGAACACAAAGGAGATCAATGGCATACCCCATTTACGCCTTTAAAGGCAAATCCACCTGTTGCTTCCTCTATAACACACACAGCTGTTTTTGGAAAGAAACCCTTCTGATTCTCAGTCAGGGAGCGATGCACAGTGCTGGCCCCCAAGGCTGGAGAACTGACATCATGCCAGGTATTAGTAATGGAGAGGATCCAGAAAGAGGATTCTTTCCCTGAGTCATTTCTTACAGAAATACCCTTTTTTCCTTTTTATGATGAGTAGTTCTGGGGATTTCTTGCACAGACCTGGCTTCCATTCCATTACTTTAGACTTTGGAAGGCTCTCTGTAAGGGGTGAATATCCACCTACAACTTTTGTAACTCCAAGTGCTGAATGTACAAAAATTGACAAAACACAGAAGTCACGCATCTGATGCAGTCCTAATGCTTCACTTCACTACGAGGACACCATAGCTCACAGTCATTAAAAACATAGTTTCTTTAGGAATTCGGAGAATTTACTCTGTTTTGGCAAAACACATTAATTCTGTTCAGTTGGCACAATTAACTTATGTTGCCACTGTAGACAACTATTTGAAACGTATTCAGGTGGTTGAACACATCCTTTTCTTCAGGAGTGGCAAGCAGCAGATTACCTGGACGCGCAGAAAACGTGTTCAAGCCATTTGCCTCCTTTTTATCATCATCAATTACCAACGGTTTTAAAACTTCAGCTAAGTTTTACTCATCTACGTTGTCCTCAGGGAGTGCCATATTTCTTTGTTTTTAAGAGAGGACTGCTCAGTCCCTTGGGTGTTCTTCTGGAGTACAGACAAGTTCGGCTTGTTAGTTGGTTTCGTTTGATTACCAGCAGCTACCACATTTGTAATCATTGCAAAGCAGATGGAAATCATTCTTTTACTAAAAGATCATGCAACTTTAAAGAGAAACTTAACCCCGTAAGTAATTTTTAAGGAGTAACAGCAGATTGGGACAAGACCACAGATGACAAAAAATGTCTCTCAGGTTACATTTAATCTGATTAAATAAGAACTGTTTGTCTTTACCTGCTCCCAAACGCCTTTTTGGAGCTAAGACAACAGATGTTTGTCACTACAGCTAGTCACATGCTGCAATTTCACTCTGGTGAACATATTTTGGAAACAAGCTAATGAGGTGATCTGCAAGAAACACGTTTGGTCCCCTTTGGCCAATATTTCATTAGTGATGTCATTTACCCTCCATCATTAGGCAGAAACAACCTGTAATTACTTTATCCTCTAAAAAGAAAAAAAAAAAAGAATGTTTCATAGAAATGTGTCTTAGAAGTCAAATTTGCACAAGTGTCTGTAGTTCTCCATAAAGACAAAATTGAAAAATCAGATGTTCAGAAACTGAATGTTCCCATAAACATTTGAAGTACTTTTCTTTCTATATTTTACTATGTTGTAATGTGATTTCTTCCCATCTTGATTCTCTCCTCTGCACTATGCTTTCTAGAGTGCACCTTTTACCAAGTTTACCTATCAATCTCTGTAAAAGTTACAGCAATATTTCCAAAGTTTTGTGCGAGAAGAGTTTTTGAGAGATTTGGACTTTTCATTGAGAAGTGGAAATTTTCCAAGGACAAAGACTCCTTTTCCAAATTATTTCTAGTCATTACATAAAAAAGTAAATCCTTTAATTGTGGTGTTTGCTGTCTTCAGGATCCAAAATAAATTTTAATTGCATCATTGAAGACACATGCCATTTTGCATTTACTGGCCCAAACTAGACTCTTTCCCTTCTCCATAAGCCAAAAGACTGAAAAATGACCTGAAATTTCTAAGCACTCCTGGCACACTGGAGGCCTTAAACCTTTAGGAAGTACAGCACTACATACAGTCTTTAACGCATATTAGTCACGGTAAGATGCTGTTAAAAAATAAAACCAAAATAGCCTTTATCTGAGGTAAATATTATTACATTAACTAAGAGAATTCTAACAATGTTACAGATTGTGTGGAAATGCATTCCTGGAAATTTCACACAGTTTCAGCTTTAATTAGGCCATTCATTTCTGTACTCATCATGACAAGACAGACAAAGAAAAACAAGAACATAAGAAACAACGTGAGGAGTAAGTGAATCTGGATTCTGCTGCTTTTTTTGCTAATGACTTACTATGCTTTTCTTTAATGAGACATTTTCACATTTACATCTAGTCAGTTAAAAAGAGAATTAAAAGTAGTTTCAAACACTACATCTGCCCTTGACTCATGCTGCCAAATTTTGTGATTTTACAAACACACTTCTTTCCAAACATTTCCCTCTCCTTAGTTGCTATGTGAAGCAATCAGACATAAACCAGACAAACTGAAAAAAAGTCTTTCATTTATGATATTGCTGTCATTTGTAGGGTAAAGACTTGTTGGACAGAAATATAATGCTTATGTAGAAGCATTAACTTTAAGTTGGATATCAAATCATTTTCCATTTATCTGCAATGGGGTTGGAGAACACTGTTGAAAGCAGAATAAAAAATTAATCTTACTGGGACAGTAACTGTGACACTATTGAGTGCGATGAACTGAGCTGTAGTTTTCAAAGAAATCAAACAAAAGCAGATCAGCATTCAGTTAGCTTCAGTTACATTCCATACAACTTGTGTCTAGTGAGATCAGACAAAGTGAATTTGCAAATTCTGGGGACAAGACATGAGAGACAGGAGACGGCAATACCAGTGCATCCAGAGACTGTGTGAGTTATGTGATAAATCAAACACTTCTCAGGCATATCTGTGGAGCATCAGCCTTTAGGAGACAACAGAATGGCTTAACAAAAAGGCAAACCACAAAAGCACCACTGGAAAGATTTGGGTTTTTCAGCATTTCCCATTATTCATGTTTTTCCTCAAATTTTTTAATTTTTTAATTGAGTTTTGAGTTTAACGTGATATAAAACTAATACTCTTAAGAATAGTACAGTTGAAAGGTTTCTGTTTGGAACCGGCTGCTCTACTGGGAACTGAAGCACTGAAGATTTATAAAACATCACAGAATCAGTTTTCATGTTCAGAAACAAAGTACGTAAAAATCACTCTCAGTCTCTCTCACATGGCAACAGCCAACAATGTGACTCAGAAATGTCACAGTCATGACTCAGCAAACTCCAGTTTGTGACACAGCAACTTGGTATAGTCACAACTCTGGAAATCACAAGATTGTAGGTTACACTCAGACCCTTAAAATCTGTCCTGGACTAAGCAGTCATGAAAGGAAAGAAAGAGTCACTAATGTGCAATTGCTTCTTCAGAGATCCTCACAGTCTGATGGCAACTGCATTATGGAGCTCTAAAATATTTAGATTCTCACTTACTTCCTCTGCACTGTACAGTTTGATGTGTTTATCCTGTGCATTGGTTTCATTTTGTGCTATGCAGCAGTAGAGAACATGAACAAATGGCTTCCAGTTAATGAAATTAGTTGTTTAAACTAAAGTAAATGACTACATAAAATGAAATAAGTGGGACAGATGGTTTGATTGATTTATTGAGGAAACTGTGAGGTATTAACTGCTTATACTATGAAGACAGTTTAACACGGTCGATAAGATTGCAAATTAAAAATACATTTGCAAAGAAAAAGAAAGGGAACAAGAATAGAGTACCTACTGAAAAATGAAATTAATCAAGCAAAATTGAAATCGATAACAATTAGTAATACCCTCAGGACTTAATAAACTGCTTAGGATGATGGAAATAGTCAACACAGTTTCCATGAACTTAAGTTCAGGCCGTGGACAGACACCTTAAAGTGAATGAGATTTTACAAGTCACCCAATCTTATAATATTTAAAACTATAGCTGTACCCTCCCATCAAATACTCAAGAGACTGGGTGGAACAGCTGAGGAAGTAACATGTGAATTCATGATAAATGGTTCAAGTCAGGTTAGATTTAGATACCTCTAATACGCATGAATGAAAATAATCTCAATTAAATTTCATTAACCTATGAAGTCCTAAAATATATCTTTAGAGCCTTCTAAGTTATCAACTTTTAAAGTTAAATAAAGGGGTAGAGTTCTTTTTATTAATAAAGTTCTAGTTCCTCTTCTAATGTCATTATTAAAATGTGTGTATTTTAAAATATTTCAAGTTTAACAAAGTTATCCAGTTTGATATGAAATGAAATATGGTCTTGAAATTTATTAATGTCAGTAATGGTTGGAAAATTATTTTTCAGTCCGTTTTTCACTTTTTTCCTAGTTCATTCCAAAACTTTTCACATGATAATATTTCTGTCCCTCATCTTCATTCACTTCTGGAAATTCGTATCTTTGATAATCCATTTCCTTTGAACATTACCATCATTAAATACATAATAAAGTCAATGATAAACAAACTCTTAACTGCAGGCACTTCTCGTCTTTGCTGGTTTTCTAACACAGTATGAATTCCAGTAAATATTTCTTGCATCCTTTTCATGTTTTGGATCAAGTCTGAAGGGAACTAAGCCTTGGTCACACAACTGAGGAAATACATGTGTAGTAAAGATTCACGTGTATCCTTTTACAGTAGCTTAGGGAGTTTACTCTTTCCTTACAGTCAAAGACTGGATTGAGTAGGGTTAAACAACAAAACAAAAATTTCTGCTTTAGGTACCTCACCATAGAAGTTTTTGCAAAACAAGCAAGGGACAGAATAGGCAGATGTGGAAGGAGCACAGTAAGATATCAGACAGCTATTTGTATTCAAAATGATGGGAATTAAACACCCATTCTTAAGAGGTTGATTCATATTAGATGCCTGACAAATCTGTCACCATGGGCATACTCAGTATGGTTATCCGTAGTGACTTACATAGAGTTTACCAGAAATAAAATGGCCAGCGCTACAGGTGGGAACCTGAGTATTCATTTATATGAACAAATCTGTAATGAACTTGATAGTGTGCTGGTTCATTGCAAAATTCATTGCAGGAAAAGTTTGAAAAATAATCAACTGGAGAAATAAACTAAGCTGATTCTTTTCAAATGAACAGTGAAACTTTGCCAGTCTTGCATTCTGTGAGATCAGAAACTCTTGATAAAATTTTGCGTTAAAATTATTTACATAGAAAAAAACGGTGCTCTGAATTCATATCATGTTTTCTAAGTAAAATGTAAAGACTCATTAAGCAAAAGACTACAGCTGAGGATTCCATTCACCTTCTTTCACAGTCATTTGCCAGTTCACTTGAAAATTTGAAGATTTTGTAACATAAGTTTATTTTGCTACAGTTAGTAAATTTGCAATGTCATAGTACTTTGAAATCCCTGTATGGATGGCTGTGCATCAGTCTGATTTCTAGCAAAAAGCACAATTTAAAAAGGCCTTCTTTTAAATTTAAGAAAAAGTACACAGATTTTATGGCAACAGTAATAAAAAAAGTCCTACTGGAAATAAATGTTGATTTTCAGGGACTTTGGAGACTATAAACAAAAGTTGTAATAAATTGTCCTTCATTGTCCTTCTTACTAAAGGCCTCAGAAATAGACAAATGATCATAAGGGATTGTAAAATAACTTAAAATTTAATTTTCTCAAAAAATTATTTGATTTTTTTGAACTTCTTTCATCAAGCATAGATTGCTTATGTTTCTTTCTATCTGTTTTTAGGGACGATTGTTGTAGAAATGAAACATTTGTGTTTTACTTGATGCAGAGCAGCTTAAAAAGAGAAGCGTATTCAGCAGCCAAAAAAAAAAAAAAAAAAAAAAAAAAAAGCAGCTAGCCCAAACAGACATTTTAGTGAGTGACTATCAGTGACAACTGGGGATTTAAAGACTCCCAACTGGTATCTGCACCAACAGTTGTACATAGCTATTTC
Source organism: Pelecanus crispus (assembly GCF_030463565.1). NCBI lineage: Eukaryota > Metazoa > Chordata > Aves > Pelecaniformes > Pelecanidae > Pelecanus > Pelecanus crispus. The sequence continues at coordinate 5,868,358 of NC_134655.1, read as the reverse complement.
TCCATCCTATGTTCACAGGGCTGAGGTGATAGAGACAGGCACCCGTCTGTGAATACCCAGTGCAGGGCGGGAGATGTGTCACAGCTCTCAAAGATTTTGCATACTGGCGTTTACTCATAAAATGTTACTAATCCAAGGGGTTTGTGTGAGCAGAAAACTACAATTTATATAGAATCATAGGATCGTTTAGGTTGGAAAAGCCCTTTAAGATCATCCAGTCCAACCATTAACCTACACTACCAAGTCCACACTAAGCCAATCAAGGGTAGACTGGACTAAACCATGTCCCCAAGTGCCACATCTACCCATTTTTTGAACACTTCCAGGGATGGGGACCCATATCAGCAGGAAAAAAAGTATCCATCTTTTCTAATGGCCACTGCAAGTCATCTGAAAGTTATAACTGTTTTGATGAGAGATTGGGTTCAAGAATCCCAGAGGTTTTAACCTCTGAGTACATAAAACATGGTGCAACTAGCTAGAGCTCAGTAAATAGTGCTGAGGCCAGGCAGGTAGAAGATAAATACAAACCAGAATTTGAGTTAAATTCATATAGTATACACCACTCTGGTTGGATGTTTAAGAAAGAGAACTGATTAGATTGACCAAAATCAATATATGTATCTCTAGCACAAGGCTTTGGTGCATATTTCTGTAACCTAATGCTGTTTAAAATGTTTTTAATTTCAACAGTTTTTAAAAATGCTTCTTTCAAAGAAAAAGTATTAAAAAATCTAAAAACATTTCAACAACAAAACACTGCAGCCTTTCTGAAATAAAATGTTTCATTTTTAAGTGAAAAATTAAATACTTCATTTTGCATTCATTTCCCACCCCTTTTGATTGAAACAGTTTACAAATTTAACATGGATTTGTGAGTATTTCAATTTCAGTTCCTCTACAGGGTTTGGTTTTTTTTTGTAATTTCAACAGCAGTTGAAACTACCTTTTCTAGCTCACCTTCAGTGCAGGCCAGCCAACCCAAGGTGTAAGACTAAGTCAAACCGCAAGGGCTGCCCAAATCTGTGACTGCTTTCCTTAGGCTTGGATGACATCAAGGCTGACCATAACATTTTGATACAAAGACTAACAAAAAACCCTGCATTTAGCAGCTATTAATTCATATTTTCAGTTACTACATAGCTGCCTGATGCAAATTTCCATTTTTACTTAGGCAAATATCTCTTTTTTTCTTTCCTTAAACATCCATTATTGGGATTTAGAAAAGGATATAGGAAAGATTTTAATAACAGGAAAAAAAAATATCTTTTAATTATTGAGCTAAACTATCCTAAACTAAATGCTAAATAATCCAGAAATGCTAATTTAAACCTGCTTTCACTTCTGTGCAGATTGCATTGTAATGAATAAGAAACAGACTATCCTCCACAGAGCAATATACTCTATCACAAATCTTGAGCTGTATTTCCTCCCTTATTTTTAGTCCAAAATGTGATTCCAAAAAGATATTATTAAGTTATAACACCTTAGTCATTTTCAAGCTCCAGGCACTTAAGGTGCTGAATTTTAGATTGCTTTTTTATATTCCGCCTGTGCCTAGCTTCCTTACTGTATGTTAAGTTATTAAAGCTGTCTGCTCCAATTTCCCCTCTGCTTAGGAAGATATGACAGAAAGATGAAAAAGACTACCCTTAATCTCCAAAAACTAAACATACCATAAAAAATGAAACAGTGGAAACTAATAGTGCCTTACCGAGGTAGTTTACCTCATGTGGTCACTGAAAATATACTAAACTAAGAGTGTGTGACGTAACACAAGTCTGGCTCTGTTTCTTCTAGAAATAGTACAACTGCTATTCCTCATAGTTTGAGCTTCCATTAGAAGGCCCTAATATAACTGAAATTCCATGAAATTAGTCTCATTGTAACAGCTTATGTTTAAAACAAATTGAAAGGTTATTCAGTATAGTGAGAGCACCAATTTTTAAATTTTGCTTTAAACTTAAATGAAAAAAGTTTGGGGCAGAAGGTGTCAAAATACTGATAAATGACTAAAAATTTAGTCTGAATCAATCTCCATTCTCATAGCTTTCAACACTTGAACTGAATTGTATCCTGGCAATACTTCTATGTGCAACTCTCGCTGTCTTGGAAAAATAAGGGAGAATCAGGTATGGATCTCTATGACGAAAGTACTAGAGGGTATATTTCTATTTGTAGGTGGAATTTGAGGTTGCAGTATGCAATCTTAGTGACTGCTCCACAATAGATGGCATAATTTAGGAGAAAAAAAAATGAAAACAGTTTTGGCATACATCTATTCAACTAAGTGCCATCAGGTACAATTATGTTTTGCTTGTTCTACATTAACATGTATCTAACACATAATAAATTTCTTCAGATAAGTTTCAGCGGGGAAAAAAAAAAGGATTTGGTCACAAACTCATCTGAGGAGAACACTATAAACTTTTATGTTTATATATATGTATACACAGGAGACTATTTTCCAGCCACTTTGATACAAGTGGCATTTGCCCCATCACGGGCCAATAATAGTACTACATGTCTTAAGTCCTTTTGCTTAACCAGGAAATTGCAAATAAGAAACCATGAAAGAAAACGTCCAAACCATCAGTTTATACATACCTAATGGGCTGATTTTTTTCACTCTCATAATGCTTCAGAAGAAATATTCTGAGCCATTAACAACACCAAAAGTAAATAAAATTGACGATTTCAGAAGAGAAAAAAAAATGCACTGAAAAGTCTCATTAAACCAAACACTAGATGAGTTGGCCTACCAGCCCAAATCAGCTTGAACAGGTTCCACACGGAAGTAGTCCAAATCCCAGGTAATGGAGTGCCATTCACTTTGGTACCATGGAGTCAGGCCTCATGTCGATAAATGCAGCATTAGTCTAACATCACACTGTGATACACTGAGCTGCATTACTAAACAATTGTACCACAGCAAAGGTAAGCACTGAGTTCCTCTTAAAGCTTAAAAAGTAGTTTTATGGTTTTTCCTCAGCCCATTTGTCATTAATGGGTAACTGAGCCTGTCCCCCTCTGGCTGCTCAGCGAAGCCTTTGAAAGGCATGATGGCAGCAGGTTGCTTCAGGCCAAGGGGAATCTCTTGCCATTTCTGGAGTGCTGGTGACAGGAGCACAGCTGATTTTATGTGAGAGATTTGCATTCCTTTTATGCTAACAGCTTACTTTTTAATGTTAGGGAAATCAAACATTGCAAGACAGAATAATAAAGCCACACTTTACTACGTAGGGGACTATGGTTAATTACCCTTCTCCACAGAGGTGAAAACAGTGGTACCTCAGATACCCCCGTAAAACAAGAGAAGATAAGCCATGATTTGAAACAAGTGACTATTTCAAATACACTTCTTTTATGTGTCCACTGGTGGTAAATTTACTATATATTTGGTGGGGTGTTTTTTCAGACTGAGAAGATTACTACTTAACAACTCAGTGAAACAGTTCTCCTATTTTGATAAGGGGGGGGGGGGGGGGCGGGGAGGAAGTTTCACTTAGTAAATTTGTAACATTTTCCTACAAGCTGTCCTCAACCCCACATCAGTGCTGACGGCAATATGTTCCAGAATTTTCTCTCAAATAACATGGAACAATCCAGACAAATTATTTTTCTGCACTGAAAAAGCAAAATTGGAGCTGTCAGCTCCTGTTTGTATCCCACAAGCAGCTCATCTGGAAGATCTGATAGGAAGAATTTCCTTTTAATTAGTAAGAGAGAAATGCTAATATGAATATGCTGTAATTACATAGGATAAAAATCTACCCATCCCACACTGTACAGTGAGAGAGAGATATATATATTCAGTCTACTCTGAGAGTCAGCTTAAAAGGCAAATGACTCTAATAAAGGCTAATATGGTCTCCATGTCACATAAAGGACAACGTATAGCAGAAGAAAGAGCAAAAATGAGTACGGTAATCACTGTGATCACATATACATCTGTTTTGCATTCCACCTTTTCTTCTGACTCCTAATGCATACACTTGCTCCTGCTGTCGTCTTATGTTACTCCCCATTTCAGAAAAATAATAAAAACAGTAAGAATTATAATCAAGGAATGTAACTTGCAGACATAGTACAAACCCTTGCCATGCAAAAAGAGAAACCGATTAAATTCATATATTGATAAAATAGGACTTCATTAAGTGTTCAGGCAGCAGGTTTTTGAAGCAGCAGAGAAATTAGATGTCTGTATATTTCTCTAATTGAGGAATGCTAAAAACCCCACACTTATTTCATACAACTGGACATGCAGTACAGTTTCTAGATAAACTGTTAGGTAAACAGTAAATTCATTTTAGTAGAAAGAGAGATAAATGTGCTACAAAAGGGAAGTGTATCTAGTCTCCATGTTTCCATTTCAGTTTGACTGGTTTGTTGATGGTCAGTTGCTTGTTACTTGTGTTGACTTGAAGGAGTTATTCTGGATGGAAATTCTTTATATTTGGACTATTAAAAACATGCTCCAGCAAAAAACTCCTCTGAAAAGAGACAGAGTAGTCGTGCGATGATTACATTCTTGCAGAGAACTCTAATAACAGGTATCTCCTGAACTACTGGGATCAAAAAGACCAACATTGGTTTGAATGCCTAATGTGAACATAACTGTCTCTCTAGGTATCTAGTGAATGAAATGCCCAATGAAATAAGATCCAAATCATAGCTAAATACCAACAGAAGTCAAACAGCAAGCTTAGCTGCACCTTATTTGCTGGTTTCTATTAAAACAGCCCAAAGCAAGGCTGGATATTTTCCGGTCAGCTATAATAACTAGAATTGCATTATTTTGTTATTTTAGTGTTTTGAAAATGTAAATAGAACAATAGGGGATGAACACAACCTCTGCTTCAAATCCCACTTATGAAAGAGTAACTTTTCACATAGTGAAATCCATCAAATAATCAGATTGTGTAACCATCAACAATTCATTAGCTCCTGTATACTGCTCTTGTAAGGATTTTATATCCATCCTCTGCTGAGCACTCAACAGACATAACAGAATAGATACGGTAAAATAAATATATAGTAAAAGGGAAAATTCAGATATCTCAGTGTGAGGCAACACAAATTTGGTGGAGCTTGCAAGGAATGGCATGTGGAAACAACCGAACTGTCATGATCACAAGCATATGATAAAAATGTACGTGTGGATAGATAAAAAGACAAAAGAAAAGCAAATACTGACCTTATCTTAAATGATTCTGAGGTGGAGTGACATATTACCACTAGCAAAGCAGTCATGGATTTGCAATAACAAACAAACAAAAAAATCTCATACCAATGGGAAAATAATAGACCAAAGACAAACAGAATTTTTATTCTTGTTTTTATATAGCTTGACTATCCATTTTCAGTGTCACCTGATGAATTTCTGATCTCAAAGACATGGCATTCAGTACTTTCTAGTGCATGCCTGAATTGAGGTGAACATGTTATGATAAAATGTTCTAAGACGACTATGGAAACACATTTGTGTTCCCTGTATTTAACTTTTCGGAAATGGAAGCTCTCCACAGTGTTCTCCATTAGAGAGACTCCAGTGGAAGAGTTTCAGAAAACCTTAAGAAACACTTCTGCGTTATAGCAACGGTATTCCTGTGGTTTTCTTAAGAATTTTGGAAGACGTCAGCCTGATGAATGTAGGAACTTTCTTGGCCTAATTATGGAGAGTTTATTACCAGAAAAGGCAGACACAAAAATGATGGCCAATAGCAATTTTCATCAACACATCTTGAAAGATGTTCTCATTTTGCACTAATAGGCAGCAACTACTACACAGAAATAAAGGCGAGAATTCAACCACGACAAGCAACAGAATTTCTGTGCAAATCATAAAACAAAGTTTGAAGCCTGTGAAGTGATTAAGAAAAAATGGTTTCCTACATGACTGAGGTGCCTGTATCATATGAATGCTCTTTTAAGTATGCAGAAGGAAGAACAGTAGCACTGGAAAGGAAGAGAACACGACGACAATACGATTTCTATCTATGTAGTGTATTTTCACTGTCTCTTTCAAACAGTCTTTTGTCATCCAGTAGAAGCAAGGCATAATCTACAGATGGATCATGCAGCTGTGCATATTTGGCTCAAAGGTGTGTCAGCTCGTATTTGTTAGCAAGTCAGCCAGCAGGCACATCACAGAAGCATGGGATGGGATCAGTACAGCACGTTAAAAAGAGCAAGTCAATCTGTGTGGGGGCAATTCGTGTCTATGTACAGCTCTGTGTATGCGCTGTGCCTACGGTAACTATGGTCTGTGCACTGCTGTTTCTCCGGTTCACTGTCTTAACAGGGTGGGCCACAAGTTAATGTGCCTATATCCCAATTTTTAGAAATAATTCAGACCCCATTTTTACATTAAGACTGGGTTCACTGAAGGACAAAGTAAGAGCAAACAGTTATTTTGGATGATTTCTCTTCAGCAAGGACAGCACATTTTTCTTTTTAAAAATTATTTATAACTAAATAGTTTTCATCCATCATCTATGTAAAATATTAAATCATGTTTCAGCTGTTAGTTGTCCTGGTTATGCACACATAATTGAAGAAATCAGAATCAAAAGCAAAAAGAATAACTCAGCTGGAGGGTTTACTGGTTTGGGATGTGGGAAACATTTATGTGATCATTTCTATAGCACCAAAGACCAATAAAGGAATGTATTTGAATCTTTCTAGATATTTTCATTACATATGTCAGCTCCAAATATTTGAAAATTGTGCTGTTTTTACATTATTAATTTTTCATTCTCTGATATTTCAAAATTACATCAGTTTTCCATTTAAATTATTTTTGTACATTTGAGCACATTACTTCCTTCAGTACATACCATAGTGACTATAAAAAATGTTTTCTTTGTGAGCTTGCGGAGGCAGGGGGCAATGATCCTCACTTCCCCTCCACCCCCCATTCCAGTAGCTTACTCATATTGCTGTGCACAATTATGAAATTTAAGATTGTCTCAGGGTTACTTTTCAGTATGCACAGTGGCTAGTAATGTTGTTTTGAAATTGCGTTGTTCCACAGAGATTCTTGTTCTCATGTACGTAAAGATGACAGATCTTGTTATCTTCCTTCTAAGTCTCATTTATCTTAAATCTCATTCCTGGTGTGACCAAATGAGAATCTCATATGTAATTTTGATTTTAAACAGTAATTTCATGACTGCAAAACTTTGGGAAAAATTTGAAAATGCAAACCTGCATTTAGCGAAAAGTTCAAGGAATATTCAAGTATTCTGACTGAATATTTTTGAAAAACAGTTCTGATTCAAAGGCCATCTCATATCTTTTAAGATCAAATTCATTATTTTTTTAATTCTTACAGTAAAAAATATTTTATCTACATATAAATGAACATGAAGCCCACATCAGAAAAATATGGTCTGGATTTAGTTGTTTGGCCTACGACTACTTTTGTAGCTAAAATTACAAAGCAATATTTATTTCACAAAGGAGATGTATAGATATGAGAGCCCACACTTTACTAGATTCCTTATCAGGTTATCATATATACGTATTTCCTGCATGCCACACCCCCCCCACCCGTTCACTTCTTATCTACCCTTCTTCAGTATATTTCTTGATACACATGTTGTATCTAGACTTCTCATTTGTTCTTCAAAACATAACTGCAAAGCTGAGGAAAAGAAATAAAAAATAATAGCAGAGCTCCATATGCAGCAATTCAATGCCTAGCAACCTGTGATAGACCGAAGGAAAAAAATCACAAATTATCTGCGAGAGGCAGTTGGAACAAGGACTTGGGGTAAACAGACACACAAACAACATGTCAGCCATGATAAAGAGTGTAAATTTGAACAGATGTCACTTCCAGAGCAGCAGCAGGCAGATTAAACAGAATTGGCTTTGGATGAAATCCAAGGAAGAGCATGAAAATATGACGCTTTTGCCCTGAGCTCTTACAGAAGTCTAGTCTCCAGAACCTCTTTTCTTTAGTAATTGTAATTGAGCAGGGCTAAAAATAGGAAGAGACTTCAAGAAAGGCGGTTAAAAATAAATGCAGTATTGCACATACGTATTGTTCTCTAAGTACTTCATTTTCAGGCAAAAAGAAGAAAAACCCTTATCTGCTATGAAAAAAATTGCTAAATAAGTAGCCTTCAAGTTATAATTACAGTAGTATAGATTTCATCAACATGCTACTAGTGCTTAATGAATATAGGCCAAGCCTGTGAAACAAAAAATAATGTTGCAACTTTCCAAATTAAATAATAGTCATTACAAATTTTTGCTGTACTTGTTGTTTCTTGAATAATTCTGGTTACGAGTGGTTTGCGCATGTATATTTTAAATCACTGTTTCTTCTTACTTGCATGTATCAGTTTATCATATATGAAGCACAACAACAGAAAAAGAGAGAATACAGAACAAATGAAAACCTGAGTCAAGGAATAAGACATATCTATTTGGACTTCCCCTAAAAACTTCCTAAATAAACTTTACACTCTAATTCTGTTCAGTTACATCATTATTGTACTTTGCAAATCCCTAACAACTGATCAATTATATCTATGTCTGTAGCACACAGATTTGTGTGTTGGTTTTTGTTTTGGTCTGTGGGGTTTTTTCAGGACTGCAATGTCTCCTTGGCTTTGAATGGCAAACAATGAAACAAAACGTTATTCCAGTGGCCATGAATTTAATGAAGACGTCACCAGAAGAGTTCTCATATATTCCCTTCATAAGCATACAATTATTCTATTAATTTCTAACCATAACACTAGCAGAAACAAAGGCCAACAAACTGTCAGCTGTCCATGTTTCCACACTCTAGAATTAAGAGAGTTATGTCTAAAACCAATTAATAAGCCTGAATTAGTCCATCATCATCATCACTATTATTACTTTTAACTGTTAGACAGAAATAAAGGAGGAAAACAAAATTTTGAGAAGATGTAAAATAAAGAAAGAAATCACAGAGGTAGAATATCAAACCAAATGAATTTTCAATTATTATTACTGAAGTTAACTCTACCATATGGCTCAGGATTATACCTTTGGTTCCTTAAAGATACCTGCTTTCAGTATGGCCCACAGAAGAGCATAACTCTTTTCATAAAAGCAAAATGAATGACAAGTTATTATTTCTCAAATTAATTCATATCAACTTTCCCAGTTAATGTTAAGCTCCACGTGGAAGAGCTAAAAACCACACACTGTTTGATATGCACAACAGATGCCACTGCCACACATCTGAATAGCGTTTTCATATTTGTAAGTCAGTATTTCAAGCTCAAACATCGCAGGGTTTTTCTAAGTCAATAATACAAGCCTACAAAATTAAAATGCACTACTTGTGTCAAACACAACAAAATCATTGTTTGTTTATTTTTAAGGTGATAATAAAAAAGATTAATGATACTGCTGGATAATGAAACAATCTGCCACAAGGCAAGCTGCAGAATATAGAGTGAAGCTCTAGCAACAATCCTAAGAAAAACTTCAGCTTTCTCCCAAACACATTAAGAAGTCCCTTTTATTACCAGGTGACATTTTTGCATTTAAAAGAGAGTTGATTTTCATGCGGTTCTTAAAGGTCAAACAGTTAATCTACCTCTGTAAGGAGAGCGTTTTCCTCTGAAGAGATTTCTAGAGGACATCAAATCAATAAGAGTCATCAGACTCAACAAGAATAAAACCCTTCACTGTTCTCAAGGCAAAAGCTTATACCAATCCCAAAGAAATTGGATCCAGCTCATCAAAAAATTCCGACAGTATGCAGCATTAAAAAGTAGCAACCTTTGTAGTTGAACACAGGTGTAAAAGATTTTCATATCATTAATTAAGAAGAAAAATCTTATTCGGTGTGGAACCTGGAAAAGTATCAGTTTCATCATATGTATTCACTAGGCCTTTTCATTTCTAAGTGGTAAAAACAATGATAAATGAGTAAAAAGTTGAACTTACCACAGCATGATATACTGGAATTTTCACTAGAGTGTTCTTCAGCTCTCAAGTGATGTGACACAAACCTCCCACGCTTCTGCTGGAGGTGAGAGAGAGAAAAAGGGATCCCCAATGAGAAAAGGATAGATCTAGCTGTACACTTCATCTTTGCTCAGTCTGTTCAACATAATAAACCCATTTCTTATCTTCCCATGGAAACTGCTACTTGCCCTGCATACAGTGGCTTAAGAAGTTCATTGGGGGCACCTCAAACAAAATTAAAATACTGAATTCTGGAAACAAATAATTTCACAAAGGTGTTTGGGTTTGGAAGTCACTGGCCTGAAAGAAGGCTACTCATGAGTGTACTGTTTTAGAATGGGATTCAAAAGAATTGGTCTTGTGTTCCTAGCTCTGACACAATCTCGTACAAGAGCTTTTTGTATCAGTTTCCCATTTATAACATGAGGGTAATAATACCCTTTTTTTTTTTTTCCCAGCCTTTTCCATAGACTGGGAGCTCTTCAAGATAGGAACTGCATATATAAATATATACACATGTATAAAAGAAAACTCATCTTAATAGCCTAGTCTCATTTAAAGCCACCAGGCACCTCTATAGTACAAGTGGAAGGACTGGATAAAATAAAAGGATAATCAGAACTCCAGTTTTGACCTTCATTGTATGTGCAAAACACTTTGGTGCTTGAAAGGAAGGGAGGGTTGAGAATTACATAGGAGTATTGAATCTTCTATGATGACTGCTGTTTAGTATCTTTCTGCATGTACAGAATAGCACTGTTTATGATGGTTTCATTTCTGAAGGAAATAAAAAAAAGAAAATAGAAGGAAAACAGACTGAAAGAATGAAAAAGTTATGGAAAGGTAACAGAGAAAGTGAGAACAAAATAAAAATCCAGTGATATACAGAACCAAAAGAGTGCATTATACAGACAGTACTAGAGTATAATTATTTAATTTGTTGGAAAATAATTATTCAAGCCATAGCAAAACAATACAGCTGCCTGGTCTGTATCATGCCTTGAGGAATTCACCTTGACAGTGACATTGCAATTTCTATCCAAGTTTTATATTGAAGTTATGGTACATACATTTTTAATTTTCAGTCCTGTTCCAGCTAATACAGGATAAATCTCAATCATTACTCTGCCTAGCTTGCTTTCAACTCCAGGAATAAAAAATCCATAGTGTACAGGCTTTGATGCTTTTTGTTTATATGATAACTGCTTTTAATTACCATTTTGTTCGCCAGGTCTCTTCAATGAAATTTAAAATGTAATTATATTCCACTCAAATACACACTAATTTGAATGACTTGTATTTTGATGTAATTAAGGTAAAACTAATCATTATATATAAAACATTTTTTAACATTTCCTGACAAAATATGATTATTTATTTTTGAATTCTCATTTCATTCATCATTAATTTTGAAACCATTCCCAGAGCTTTTATTGCATGTAATGATTGATTTTACAGTTATTAGATGTAAAATTGTTAGAACAATGTTTCCTAAACAAACCTATCTTTCCAATTATTTTAAACTACCTGGAGCAGATTTTTTTTTTTCCTCTATTCTAATTAATGCCTTTTGCTTCTATTCACAGTAAATTAGACTCCTTTGGAGAAGAACCAAAAATCCAGATCCAGGTCAGAGGAAGAACACAGATTGCAGGAAAATTGTGTTTTCCTCCCCGTACGTCCACCGATCAACACATATACCATTACATTCAAGTAACTGTACTACACCTCGATCCTGCTGCAGAATAAGCCCCGAAGCAGTTACTAGGTTTACAGATATCTGAAACCTGAGTTAACAAAGAACTGTGAAAAAGATGTGGAAGAAACATGTCCCAACTTCCAGACATTTGGAAAGACAGAAGTTTTGGATATGACCTTGTTCACAACAGAAGAGTGAATACATGGTTTTTAATAGAATTCAGCACAGTAAAAAAAAGTCCATCATGCACACAATACTGTCCTTTAATTCTAAAATCTTCCAGAAAATGATTTTTCACTATTGTCAACTTACTTGCATTCTAACCTGTCTTCCTCACAAGTACATTTTGCACTGCAAAAGACTAAAAGTTCATACCATAAAAATCACGTTCTCTTCTCCTAAGTTTAGTCAAGAGAGCTATTCCAACCCTACCCTTTGATAATTTTAAGATCTGCCCATTGGAAAACTTAAAGAGCTAACATTTGTGACTGAAAGCACTCATGGCTTTAGACTATATCAAGCTGACACAGCCTTTTCCCTTTTCTCATTTTTTCAGCAGTCCAGTCCCAGGGTGAGATTCAGGATGCAGTTCCACAAGAATGTAAGTAAATATAAACTTTGGGCTCTCTCTGTCCTCTCTTCCTCTCCACTCTTCATCCTTTCTCAGTACTTTTTGCTCAGTAAGCTTCCTGAACTGGCTCACCACTGGATGGTTAAGATGAGTTGAAGCTGTTCTCCTCTCTTGCCTACAGGCACTGGAGGTTCCTCCTCCCTCCCTTTCAGCCAGAACTAGCAATCATGAGATCAGCAGACAAGCCAGAGAGAGGAGCAGATTCAGCTGAAAATCCCATCAAAAATACCCTGAACTCCTGACCAGTTTTCGGCCATTCCATCTTGTGAAGTAGTGGGTATGGATAATGAAACAAGATCACCTAAAAGCATAACACTGAAACAGAAAAAAACCCCATTCCTTTTAAACAACAGAAATTATAAAATATTAAGTTGTAACAGAATCCTCATTATATAAATATATCTCTTTGCAGGCTCACAGAGAAAGTCAAAACAAATTTCTCAGTTAATGGACTATTTGGTAAATATCTAGACATAAATATTAGGCTTTGTGAGCAATGCAATATAACCAAAAGTCATCCTTTCTTGTCAGGAAGTTAATAGGTATTAATAGACCACTGTTCAGTGAAATTTTACTGATGGAAAACAGACAGTACAAGGGCTAACATGGCTCTGATTACAGTGTTTTTCCCTGATCAAACTAGTAGAGAAAATCCACAACGTAGAAGTCTATATCCTCTGTAAGAGGAAACTTGGGTAGAATAACATAGGGATAAGGAAGACATTTCCTTTTGAATATACAACAAATAGGGACAGAGACTATTGGATCAAAGGACACAGAAGCAGAATGAGTGTATACCACGGTTTCCATGGTGGTTTATTCCCATAACAACAAAAAAAAAAAAACTACCAAAAAAAAAAACAACCCTACAAAAAAAAGCCACATCATCTGAAATGGAAACTGTTGTACAAATGTTTTGATCAGGCTTCCCAGAGGACCCAGTGGTCTCCTTAAAATGATTAGTGCCCTAGAAATGTAAGCTAAAACATTAAAGCCACACACTGGAGGGAGTATCTTCTCATGCTTCCTTACGGTCAAACACTCATAGAGCAGTTATGTCTAAAAAGCTGGTCTTATTTACTTAACATTTGACTAAATCAACTGCTCAGTTTTAGATGTCTGTCTAACTACTAAGGACTACTTCTAAGAGTGCACACCTGCAGCTGAATGAATCAGTAAGACTTTCCTCTGCAGCACAGTTTCTTTGCATCTGTTAGCACAACTGTGGTGCGCTAAAATTTCCTGGCGTTTTGGAGGCCCTTTCTACACTATCACATAATCCAGCACAGCCCAGTCCCGCTGTCTGTCCATGCGCAGGCCTGCAGGCAGACCCCATGCAGCCCATAAAGCAAAGGGACATTGGTGATGACTTCCTGGTGATGCCAGCTGTCAGAGGACACATCCCTGCGAGAGCTGCCTCCCTTTTGACCTGCCAAAAGCCAAAACAGCAGCTGTAAAGCTTATAGGGTGACTCTCCTAAAGGCCATCTGGCTGCTGTGGGTACATCAGAGCAGCACATCCTGGCTTACATCCCTCTGCCCCAGCTTCTCCAGGTCAGTCCCAGCATGAAGAGGGTTGGACCATTCTGAGTCTAATGAAATAGAAAACAAGCTGGGAAACAGTGATGCCAAACAGATAAGTAATCTGGAACAAGTGCCTTCCCCTTCATTTGCTTTGGTTGTGATGTTTGGGGCTCAAATATTATCTCTCATTTTATATTTACATAGGGCTTACACCATAAAACAAAAGAAGCAACAACAGATGTTTGAGATTTTTAAAACTAGCAATAATTTACAAAATGATTAGAGACGAGACATGACACGAGTCGCACACTATGGAAAAAAAGAATGACAACTCAGCCAACAAAGCCTGAAGGTCAGAACTCTTCCAAGAGCAGGTTTAAGTTATGCTCATTATAGACGAGGGGGGACCAACTTATTATGGGAATTTCATGTACAGTATTGGATTATGGAGACTTAGTACAGGGTATAGATCTTTTTGTAATGGTTCAGAAGGGTAAATGTGACTTAGAAGAGAAAAAGGGAGGCAGCTCAATCATATCATACCTTTTTATGGGGTAAATTTAATAATTATTTGGACCTATTGGCTGACCAAACACTGAACTGGATATAGCCAAGGTATACTGAGGCTTTCCCATCTTGCCGACTGGTCAGCCAGCGGACAACTGAAAGCATTTTTCAAAAGGTCACACTCTCAGAGATAATCTACCATAGATCATGAAGTTGCTTCCCAGACCCAAAAAGCAATGAGCGTGATGTGCGCTGTAACTGCCTAAATCTGTCCATACTCTAATTTCAAGAGGAAATTGAGGAAATGTTTTTCCTGGTGCAGGAAAACATCCTTTTACCTGACGAAGAAAAATCATACAAGTCCTTCCAATGGATGAAGAAAAGCCAATACACATAAACATTCATATTTAAAGCAGTAAATTATAACAGAAGAATAAGGCTTACAGTAGGATTTCATTCTGGCCTGATTTAGAAATTAGACTACTCACATGGCATCAGTGGAATTGCCCAAAAGACTACCATCTGAATGGTTACCTTTTTCACAGTTTCAAATAGCATGTGCCATGGCCAGCATTCAGCCTCAAAGACAACTTCACTGAGGAGACAGAAAACTGTCTTTTCATTGGAGGAGATAAGAAATATATGATTGAACAACGCATCTTGCTCTGACAGCCGAAAAGTCTCTTCTATTATATGTATAGAGTCATAATTGTTGTCATTTTCATATGAGAAGTAGGGCATAGTTAAAAGTATGTGGGTGCAACACAAGAAGGACATGGAATGTTTCTTCAAGTTTTAAAGGTCATGAGGGTTTAAGAGGTATGTTCTACACTTAAAAATTTCCCTCGAGTTTTAGAGTTATTACTAGATCTCATTATATTTTCCATATATGAGTATATCTCTTAAACTTTACATTAAATTTTAAATAAATACAATTTTGAAAGGTCAAATAAATAATGAGGTATCTCGCTGCAACAGGAAATACATTCACTATTTTGCCACAAGGTTTTCTAATTCAGTTACTTCTGGAAGAAAATCCTTTGCCGTATTGACTTGTTGCATTAAATTCTCATCATGCTTATTGTTACAGAATATACAGTATAAAACCATGTTAGAAAGCATAATAAAATCCGTAGCGATGCTTTAGCCATGATAACCTCTTCTCAGAAATGAAAATGTCTTAAATATTTAAGACCAGTTCTTCACCACCACCAGAATGAGTCCTACAGCATCACGTAGTCCCTTTATTGTTGCTTGTTAATTGGCAACAACAGTGGAGACTGAGGTCTAAGTTCCCTGCCTAAGATTCTCGAGGACACTAAACTTTTTTGTGTGGCACTACATTGCCTAGAAATTGATACTATCCTCATTTAAAAGGTACTGGTTTCTCTTTCCAGCATCCTTCTCTTCCCCAGCCATTGCTGACACACCAGGTACACTGACACACAACTGGTGCTCCACTCCACTGGTGATACGTAGGAAACCAACTGAACCAGAAAAGCCACTTAAATTTTTGATCCAGACAAGTAGCACAGCATCATGGTGTTTCATAGCCATTGCTTTGATTCCTCCTTCACTATATTATATATTCTTCTATCAGCCAATAACTTTTTTAATAGTTGGTATACACTTCATAATTGGTTAGTAATTTTACTAACTCACAAATAAACTTGAGAGGAACTGATTGTCACCAGCATCTGTTTAGTTTTGTGCATTAAGCCATATAACCTAAGACGCTATCTGAACTACTCCTAGGTTGCACGGTGTCATCATTGTATAATACCTTTTTGTACCAGTTATCTGTCAGACCACAAATAAATGGTGAGGTCTAGACATTTGTTAATCTTCCCTTAATTTGCTTCTCTTGAGGAAATCAACCTTTCCCAGGCACAGCTGCATTTCTCTTATACAATTAGAGAGTTGAGTCTCCCATTTCACATGCTCCCATAGCGTTGCATTAGCTTGCAGCACTGTAGTCTAAAGATCAGAGCTTTACCCTAAGCTGAATCCCTAAGTAGCCCAAAATTAGGATGCTACAAGTAGGTGAAGGAATGCTTTGACACTGAGGTCTAATGATTTAAATCAAGCTTGGAGAAGTCCACATCCAAAATTATTTATATAAGAATAAATGGTTGTCTGACTATCTGCAGTAGGGACTTGAAACTTCACTCTCTCACTCCCCCGGCCTAGAGTTAGCAGGTTGGGTATTCTCGGGGAGAGTTTCTCAGAATCCCTCATGAGCTGCTCTATTAGTTTGGAGAAGTAATCTGAACTCACATTTCAGTAAATTCTAGATTACAGACTTGATCTTTTCAGTAGAAGCTTCATTTAAAAAAAAAAAAAATTCTCACCAGTCCCATCTGAATACTCTAATCACTGGGCTAATTAAATATTCTGAGGACCTCTCCATCTTTTTTTGCTATACAAAAAGCACACAGACTCTTAGATGAGTCGAATGTTCAACTCCACAAATGGTTTCACAATGCAGGAAGCTAAGCACCTGTTTGACCAGGTTGGTGCAACTCATCCTTTCTTTTTTCTTTTCTTTTTTTTTTTTTCAACCCTTCTCTAGAAGCAACTCCCTGCACAATTAAATCAGCACCGCTTAGTAATTGATCAGAATCAGCACGTCAGTAATTGACTGAGGATTGCATTTGATTGCATGATATCTTTTAGTCAGTAAGCATTTCAATATTTATTTCTGAGAAAGTACTGCTTTGACTATTATTAATATATATCTGTAGCTCTCTCTCTATACATACAGATATCTCCAGGAAAAAAAGCCTTGTGATTAAAAACAAGTCCATTAGATAACTACTCTACTTATGAAGCATCATAAACAAAATATGAAGGTGGTTCTTAACTGAACATCCAGACAAAGACTTCTGGAGTAGAAACGAGAGTCAAATCCAAACCTAAGCCTTTTCCAAGTTTGTGGTTGTTTGGAATGAAAGGCAAAGTCCTTCAGTTAGAGTTTTCATCTCTAACTTAAGAGTGTTTAGATATCCTGAACTTGGCAGTCTCATAAGCCAAATATAGGTTAGCTTTTCCTATCTGTTACTTTTAGTACACAGTTTTACATTTTTATACTTTCAGTGTAGCTGTCTAAACAGTTTAACTTTCATAAAACTTTCTACTTGCTAAAGCTCTCTGTTAGATTTAAAGCTGGATAATGTAAATTTAACTCAGCTTTACATTCCATTTTCATTTTTTGAATAATTCTCCACAGGAAAATTCTTTTATATTTTGTTACTTTGCCATAATTGTGTAGAAGAGCCTTGAGGCAAATTAGAAATGTAGTAATCAATAACTGAGATTTATTAAGAGATTGAATTTAGATAGACATGCAAACTGAACATTAATGTACCAATTTATTCTGCTACTCAACTTTCTACATAAGATTTATTCAGAAAGATGCTGAGTGAGACAAAAAAGTCCATACTGGTGAACAACAGCACTACTTCAGCACTATTTGTAACTGTTTTCATTTTTTTGACTCAGCTACAATATTCCAGAGATGACACTTTCAACCAATTCAGTAAGATTTTCTATGATCACAAGACTGGCTATCCAAAAATCTTGTCACTTAGCAACTTCTGAAAAGCAACAAGACTTATGTGAATGACCAATATGCTGCTACTTAGTAAATTATTTAGGGGATAATGTAGAAGGAAGAGCAAGAGAGTGATCCAGTAAAAAAAAAAAAAACCACACCTCTCTTTTTCTACATAGCCTACTTTAGTGAATTGGGAAGCAGAAAAACATAATCTAATTATTTAAGTGACTGACCAGAAATAAGAGATAATGAAACACTTTTGGCATTGTCATGAGTACGATAAATATCAGTATACTTAAATACTTTGGTCAAATTAGCTTGAAAAAGAATAACACCACAACTGAAGGCTCAATCTCCGCTCTTGAGAAGTTACTACAGTACAGTCCAGATGCACAAGGAGGGTCTCAGCAAGGTCCTATGAAGCTCAAAATCCCATACTTGTAACAGAGCATGGCAACTCGCACTGAGAGGGGCTCAGTCTTAAACCAGCACCACATTTTGCCTCCAACATAGCAAGAAGAGTCCCCAGAAGAGGTACCAGACCGCGGATGAGATCAGATTAACTGGACTGATGTGAGAGCATTAGGAAGAGGAGGAGATGCAGAGAAATGCTCTTTCAGCCAGGGGAGCATACAGCCATACCCATCCTCACTTCCAGAAGTCTTTCTGATTCTTTTTCATCCCTCCGGCCTTTCCAGAACCTGCTCTGCCACTACTATAACACTTTGCCTACGAGTCATTCTGCTTTACTGAAGCCACCTTCCTATATCTAGACAGTACTGTAGTGATTTCACAACAGCAAAGAGCTGAGCCTTCAATCAGGCTATCACTCACTGACATAACACACTTAATCACAGGAAAGTTAAAAGAAAATATGCAAAGAGGTATTGCCTTTCCTCCTCTTTCAAGTCTCAAATAAACATGAAGAAAGTGTCTCACACTATGCCAGACCTGTCTAAATAGATCTGTATCTCTGGAAGAAAAGGGCTGATGCAAAATAGGAAAGACATAAATGGAAATAGATAAATAATGCCCCAGAGAATGTTGATTTTATTTGTAACCAAAGTGATCAAATATTTCCAAGAAATTCAATCAAAAGGTGTGGTTTGAGCTAACATTTCTCTGACCTTTAAGAGTCTGTGATTAACAAATACTTCATTAAAAAGCAGAATCAATACCTGAATGCTTAAGAGGAGTTTCTAGGAGATCATATTTTAAAGTTTTAAACTAATGTAATACAAACCAATGGTGAATGCATCCCATGGATCTTTCTCTCCAAACACATTCAAACCATGGAAAATTTTCTTTTCATTCTGGCAAACTCTAGGCCAGTCCTTTCAGATCATCATTATGCCAGATAAGATGGTAACTACAGAAGTAGCAGATCATACTATTCAGATAGGGGTGAAATAAGAAAGTTTCAAGAAATAATATGTAATTATTTTCTCTGTAAGATCTTAGAGTGACGTTTCTTTCTGCTGCTGTTCCAATTTAGTTATTTTACCTACTTAAAGCCATTGTATCAAGCAAATACATCCATTCAAGTGCTATCACTGTGAATATTTCAAATCCTTTGTTTCAACTGAGGAAAAACCATTACACTCGATCTTAGCACAGATCTTGAAGTAGAGTCATTGGATGGAGGGGCAGAGCTATATGAAGTTATCTTGTTTGATATTTACTAAAGTTAAGCGTTTAACAGAATTTTCATAACAAATCCTATGATATATTGAATAGTTCCATTAGATAACCATAAGGAAATGCTATTTTTTTGTGAGCTCTTTAATGTATTACCTGAATATAAGAATTACCCATTGCTTTTCTCTATTTCCTTCATATGTTTTCCATAAATAATGTTTCAGTTCCATCTTCAGTGTTCCATCTTTAAGGCACTGTTATGGTATACAATCTGCTGTATTCAATTCATTTTGTCCAATTTTTCATTTCCAGCCTAGAAAATTCAAAGCCAGAGCTCTGACACATCAGTCACACAATCAGCTAAATTAGGCTACTCCAGTTGGTTTAACTGGCAACTTTCAAGCATGCAAAACAAAGCAGCAAGGTTTTAATGGTTTAAAGCCTCCAAAGTGGATCATAATAGAAAATGTATTGCTCATCAGATGGCATAGAAGGCAAGGAATGCCATATGCTTCCAGTTTCATTGGTGGTGTTTATCTTTAATACTAAACCCTAATGCAATACACTTTCTATTACTCTGCCATGTCAATCTTTTTTATGTGTAAGGGGGTCAGGAAAACAACGCAATATTGGTTTCAACAGTCACAAGCCAATACAGGCTCTACTAATTCCAGGGCAGCTGAGAGCTATGGAGTAGTAAATTACATTTTTTTTCATGCATGAATTAGAAAGAACATAGCTAACAACACAGTCAAAATACTTGTTTGGATTGCTAGCTATATGCTTGAAGTTAATGTTTAGACAAATTTGAAAGCAAAACAGCAATAGCTCAAAAATATGGATGAGCAACACAAGTTTTAAAGCATTGATGCAACAGTTAAGTCCTACATATGTAACTACAGGTTAACTAGCAGGTGGAGAAGGGAGTCTCCTGCTACAGAGCACTGCATTCATGAATTTAGGAGAATACTTTTTCACTTACAACAGGGGAGGAATGACAGTGCCTTGGTGACAGTGACTCCCCACATCGCAAAGCAAGAAGTCAGTACTTATGAAAAGACAGACTCCATCTGATCCTACTCAAAGATTCCCATATCCCTACCAGGTTGCTGGTGCTTTCTTTAACCATGCTCAACACACACATAGACAAAGATCAGTATGGAGAAAAGCAGCAATGAGCATATCTGAGATCAAATTTTAAAAAGACAAAATATGCCATTCCAACCGCATTACGGATTAATAACACTACTCTTGTCTGTGAGGTCAAAAAAGGTGAAGACACAAACACATTCAGGTAACTTTCTGAGGATTTCTGTGCCCTTAAATTATCCTTTCAGTCACCAACTTTTTCCTCTTTATAAGTAAGATGGTGGCAGTTACTTCTGGATGACAAGATGTTTCCATAAGTATGCATGCTAGTCACCTTACAGAAGGTGTAATGTTGCTGCTTTGCTCCCTTTACTATCTGTGTAGAATTTGAAGTGCTATTCTTGATTCTATTGCAATCTCTTTTAGTCCTCTCTTTCTCCAGACCTGAACTACCAATTGTGGACAAGAAAGATGCTGCAATGTGACATGATAAGAGCTTAGAGAAGGCAGTTTGCCAGCTGGCCACTGTCCTGAAACTCTCTGGGAGAATGACAGAAGGCAGCAAGCTGAATTTCTAAAAAGAATCATGGGGGAAGACAGAAAATGCAGCTTAACAGAAATGCTGTAGAACTAAAGCAGGAAACAGAATGAATTGGATAAATTTGATGATCACTGGGGAAATGGTCACCCAAAACTGCACTCGAACTCCAGACCTAAGAAATTAATCTTGAATCAGGAAAACAACAACTGTCTGGTAAGGAAATTGGAAGAGATTGTCGACCGCATCAGGTTCTGTGTGTGTGCATGATGGAAAACTGGCGGATATGCAGCTAAATTAGGAGAAAAGAAGTTAAAAAGTAAAGCAGATTTTGCTGAAGAGGAGCACGTTAATTATCTTCTAGAGAGAATTAAGTCCCTGCAGTCTTAAAACACTTTGAACACAGTTTCACTGGGATAAGGTCAGAGAAGCAACTGCTTTGTTCTCAGTTAAAACATAAAATAAAACAAAACTAAACAAACAAAAAAAAATCCCCTGAAAAAACCCAGGGAACCATGTATTTTCTAAATTGTCAGTTTTATTTTAGAAAAAGCAATTAGAGATAAAAATTTAAATGCAATTAAAACACAAATCCCAACCCTCCTTCAGGGATCTGTGAAGTATTCATCAACTCAACAATTATATTTGTCAAGTATTGCTTAATATTTACTAAGTAAAAAGAAGGCCACAATCCGAAAGCTGCTTCTTCGTAAGGGGACACATCTGCAGACAAAGATGACTTTCAAAGAACTTACTAGAGGTGTCCCAGAGAGTTAGAGCCTCCCAGTAAAAAAATCTTTGCTTTGATGATTTTAAATAAAACACTGGTCTTACTCTAGGCGCTCATGACACAGCATTTTCTGCAGGTTTTACAATCTTCTCTACTGCCAGCTTTAAGACCGTTACCTAAGAAAGATTTCACTACATGTAAATGTGCTAAGACACAGATTAAATTTTAATTAACCAGATTAATGTTTTTCAGTGTCATCCTTGCAGGGACAGTCTATATAATTGTAGATAAAAATATTTATATAATTTTAAAATTAAATTTCAAATAGCGCAGCAGGAATATAAATCTTTCTAAAAAGTTATTTTATTCTTAATCTTAAGGTGACAACATTCAATCCTACCCAGCTGCGAAGCCTTGAAAGGTTTTGACTTGCATAAATAAAGTCCAATATCTATGTTTGAACTAAAGTTCCCTTTTTGGGAAAACATTTAATTCTTGGTGTAAATCTTCACAGCTGTAGAATTTATCAAGATCCTTGGCAAATCTTTAACAATTAATTGCCTTCACTTAAAAATTTACTTACAGTTTGAATTTATATAAATTCAACTTCTGTCCAAGGGGCCGTATTATCCAAGAACCACAGAACAGTTGAGGTCTGCAGGGACCTCTGGAGATCACCTACTCCATCTAGTCAGCTAAAGCAGGTTGCCCAGGACTGTATCCTTTTAGGTTTTTTAATATCGCAAGGATGGTGACTCAACCACCTCTCTGGGCAACCTGTGCCAGGGTCCAACACCCATCACGGTAAAAAAAAAAAAAAAAAGTTCTTGTTTTCTTTTGTTTAAATGGAATTTCCCATATTCCAATTTGTGCCAGTTGACTCTTGTCTTGTCACTGAGCACCACTGTGAAGAGCCTGCCTCAATACTTTACTATCTCCCATTAGGTATGTAAACACATTGATAAGATCCCCCTGAGCCTTTCCTACTCCAGGTTAATCCCAGCTCTCAGCCTCTTCCAGTATGTCAGATGCTCCACTCCCTCAGTCATCTTCCTGGCCTTTTGCTGGACTTGTCCAGTACGTCCATGTCTCTCTCAAACTGAGGAGCCCGGAAGTGGACGTAGTGCTCTAGTTGTAGTCTCACCAGTATATTCACCATAGTACATGTACATGTGTTTATATGCCAGAACAATGAGCTTACGATGTTTTATCCAGGGGTATTCATAGAGGTTCACCCTAAACTGCTCTCTCTTCTCTATTTATCTGATGCAGTTACAAACGAGCTTTTGTCTCTGCTACTCTTGACTGCTCAGATGAGCTGAAAAATTTTGTTGTCTGTTGCTTTTCGATGGCACATTTAGATCTCCATTTTTTCCCTCTAAGAACCCTTTTTTATATCTTTGAGAGATGAGTTTTTATTATGTATGAATTCTGCTGTGCTGACTGGCTTCAAGAGCTGTATTCCCTGAAGTGAGATTTTTAGCCCTGGATGGGCACAGACGTTGTCTCTACTGTTCTGGCACAAAGCACAAGCACTAGCAGGTGCTCCATTTGTTTGGCCTTTAAAACAAGAGCCAAGAGGCATCAGCATCTCTAGGATTTTAGAATTCCCTTCTAGGTCTTTGGTAATATGCAGCTCTAGTATGCCCAAAGTTTGAATCCTGCCACCCTTCTGAAAAAGAAAAGAAGCTGGATAAAGAATTCACAAGCTTCCAAGACCATTCTCTGCTTTGCAAACCTATCCTCATTACCACATTTATAGAAAAAAATTGAGCATTCAGGAGCCGTCTGTTCTTCAGTCTGCTCCCTGCATTTTGGTGCCACCTACCAGAGCAGCCATCACCCAACTCCATCCTGAATATAGAGGGCTTGTACTTACTACTCAGATCTCTGCAACCAGTTATGACCTCACCTGAACTGCTGTGGCAGTTCAAAATGCAACTAGTTTCTAGGAGAAGAAACCAATACTGTTTCAGAATTCCCTTCTCCATGGAAGTGAAAGAAAAAGCCTGACATTAAAGATCTTCTATAATTCAAGTTTTGATTATATATTGCCATGCATCTGTGTCCAAGTGACCTGGATATCACTGTAAGCAAATTCTCAAGAGGAAGCAAAAGCAAGCTTTGGAAATTTCTTTCTTTATATTATCAAAGTACTAGAAGTAAAAGTAAAATTATATCTACTTATTCATTGATGCAGCTTCCAATATCTGTAAACCCACAGAAGGTGTTGTAGGTTACTATTACTCTCATGAAAGTCCATTCCTCCTCCTAGTTTTATTCTGACTCACAGAATGTATACTTATGTCCACCCAAATTAAATATCAGAGCAAATCCTCCCTAGTATTGCCATCATTTTCTGATATTTTGGAATAATTTATCAGGACAGTCTAGACTATCCCAGCCACCACTATTCTTGGATATGTGCAGTTAGAGAATGAATATAGACAACTCTTAGAAATTTTAGAATTATTTTCTTCCCAGAAGAACCCTCTATTTGTGTTGGGTTTTTTTAATACCACTCATTAGTTCCCTAGGATTCTGCTTATTAATCCAGTGCTTTTAAACATGGAATGGATATTTTAACAAAAACATTTGGTCACCTTGCAAAGCAAGGAAACAGAGAGAAAACACTTTATTTCACTAAAAGACACTGCTTTTTGTTTGTTTGTTTATGCTACCTAATCCTTCTTTCCTAAAACTTATGGCAGCCACAGAACAAACTGAATCTCTTATAATAAATTAATATAAACATATTAAATCCTTTAATAAAAGATTTATTTTTCAGTCTGAGTAGGACTGATTTCTAGCATCCCTTGATGCTTCTGACAGAGTGGCTAGTTCAGTTACAGTAGGATCTCTGGGCATTTTACATGC
Source organism: Pelecanus crispus (assembly GCF_030463565.1). Lineage (NCBI taxonomy): Eukaryota > Metazoa > Chordata > Aves > Pelecaniformes > Pelecanidae > Pelecanus > Pelecanus crispus. The sequence goes on along the minus strand of NC_134655.1, from coordinate 5,843,610 downwards.
TAGCCACCAAGAGAAGGTCCCCTGACCATTTGTACTTTTGTCCATGTTAGATCTCATGAGTCAGACAGCGTAGAAACCTCTAGCTTTCAGTGCACCTTTGGATCCTGCGCTTTAGCACTGCAACTCTCAGCACCAAGCCAGCTTTCTAACAATATGCCAGAGAACATCAAGAGGATCCTTCTTTTCCGTTAAAGTCACTAACTACTCCTGTCCAACAGTCTTCTGGGAAGAGAAGCTGTGAAACTCTTTACCAGGCTTTGCAATTTACAGTGTCTGATATATGGATTTCAGCTGTTGTTTCATGATGTTACCACCTCCCATCCCTCTCTGTCTTTTCAGGGGCTTCAATTTGCTTTACTAGGAGAAAAAAAATTGTATTGAAGAGACAAAAAAACATTATTATGCCACCATATAAATATGTGATGAGCCTGCATCTTGTATGCTGCATGCAGCTCTCATCCCCCAGCTCAGCAAAATTATTAAAAAATGTAAAAAAAAAAAGAGTAAATAATGCTGATGAACGACGCAGAACTGCTTCCAAACAAGAGACCAATTAAACACACTGGAACACGTCAGCTTAGACAAGAGATGCACAAGATGTGTTTGTTATATGTACACTCACAATACTGTATTCCCTTTCTAAACCAGGTTTTACAGTATAGCACAGTGTATCTTTTAAAAAGCGTATCTAGCAAATTCTACAAGATATTTCCTTAACGGACTTGAATGCCACGCAAAGTTCTGAAAACATTTCTAATTACAAGCAAAAACTTGGCGCTTTGTATTTAAAATTCTCACCGTACTAAGAACATAGCATTTAATGAGCGCTTAGTCACATCAACTATTATTTTGTCATAGAATCAATTCATTTAATATTAATTTCAGCTTACTACAGGTCTTATAGAATCTCTTAGTTTTCTAACATCTTTCTGTTCTCATCAGTTCATCTTTCTAATGAAGTCACTTAGGATTTCTTTGTACAATGTTTAAATTAAGAAAATCAACTTTCGTCCTGGCTCAGCATACAGTGTTATAGTGTGAGCTAAGAACTCACTGAATATTAATGAAACTTTTCATAAACTACTGTGTTGTCTTTTAACTAGAAAAAAATATGACCTTTAGATGAATACAATCCTTAGATTGTTTTATTTCACATTTACATGAATGTTTGTGTTAGTTTGCAGACAAAGTAGTTCTGAAAATTGAAAGGTATTTACTGAGAAAGATATGAGTAGCCCGGAGGTAAAAACATACAATGAATTAGTAAGAGTAGTATGTGAACAGATCTAGTTTAACGGATTTATCATCTCATCATTTATCATTTTTTCCAAGCTCATTAAGAAAGAATCCAGTGAAGTGCCAACATCTGAAATAATTTTAATGGGCATTGACTAAGCTTAACAGAGACTGTTTTAATTGCTTTGAGATAGGAATAAGTTATAACATTATATGCCTCCCTATTTTGGAAGAATAAAGCAGTAGCTTCATACAATAACTAAATAAAGCTATCTACATAAATCATCATTACTATTTTCAGAAGGAAAGGATTTCCAGCCCATATACCTTGAAATCAGTGCAGAAACCTGGCCATTTACTAAATACTGTATTACCAGTTTACAAAAACAGCTGCTCACTCAGTATAGGACAAGTGGTAATAAACCCATCTGCTGTCATACACTGCAGGTAAAATTCACTTATATTTGAGTCTGGGAATTATTACAATCAATACAAATAATTTTAAAGATTTTTTTTTCCCCCTTAACACAATATTTAATTTATAAAAGGTAACCTTTCATGAGACCAAAAGAGAGGTCAAGTGAACAAGACGACTATTTGATGCTGGAAGATCCTGAGTAGACCACATAAATCATCTAACCACAGCCTTTCCAGTGGCTAGCTAAGCAAAGACAAGGGCCTGCCGGGAGCAGTTTGGTGGCAGCTTCATTTCTTTCTTGAAGATTTCATTCTTGTCATAGACATCTGATGTAAGATGAACCCTTTCCGATTCAGAATCATCACAAGCTGTCTGTCTTTCATGCCTACAAACTCCCTGCTATGATCCCACTTAATTTTTACTTTTTTTCCCCTAAAAAGAGGTAGCAATGTATAACACAACACAATTGTAATACTCTTTTTAGTCACTGTTTGTTATTTGAACTGTATGGAGGCTTGTGGTTTTGACAATGAAGTAATGTATTTACAATGTAAGCACAAAATATCAATTTTACTATTAAGAGACCCTTCTTCACCTTCATGGTTATGTACAGACACAGGCACGGGCATTATGTCTAATTTTTCAAACAAAAGTATATATTCCTTTTCTCTGCTTCAGTACCTTTGAGCTATGCAGTGTCTGAAGACTTACTACAGCAAGCTGCTAATGTTGTATGAAATTAAAAATTCCTATTCAATGCATAGAGACACTATTTTGTGCATTCACTATGGCAATATTTGTTCTAAAACACAACTTAAATATAGTAAAAAGCAAAATGCGTAAGTTTATCTACGCCACTGTTAAAGGAATCAGAAAGACTAGGCAAAGAGGTCATAAAATCAAGGAAAGCATACTGAAAAGCAGACTACTATTTATTTCCTGTATGTCTTATTTTCAAGCACAGCCACTGACCAAGCAACACAAGTGCCTCAAAACAACATTAACTGATGTGGAAATGTAACACCATTTAAAAATACTTGAAAAATCATATTTTACTGTTGCCCCTTTGGCTGCTGCAGATATCTATTCAATAAAGTCCTATAAAACAGAAGAGCTGATTTTGTAACGTGATCCAGATAGGCACTCCTGCACCCACTTCGGTAGCTTTCTGTGTCTGGCTGCATGAGTTGCAATACTGAGAATCAAAGATTTTTAAGATACCTTATGCCTTGGTTATGTGTTGATATATGTAACAAAACAAAACAAAGAAACCAAACCGCAAAACACCACAAACCACAAAACACATAGAGCTCAACTTGATGAAAAGCATTATTCCTTACTGCTGGAAGCATCGTTAGCATACCAGATGACATTTTTTCAAGCCCAAAGATTTAATCCACCAGAACATGAGTTTAGTAAAATCAGACAGATTTTACTGTGAACATGCTTACACTGGCAACAAATCTTACCTAACTTCAAATTTCTTCAATAATTAATGACCTCAATCATACCAAATGTTTTGGTTATACTACACAAGTCCTTCACATGATTATCATAAAAATGTAGTTAGGAAAATGTATACAACTACTTCAGAAAAAATCCCTTGGTGTTCCAGTGCCTCTCTGACATATAAGTAACTTTATATGAAAGCTTTAAAAATTTAAATATTTAATTTAACCCTATTAAACATTTTCCAGCACCCAACTAGCTATTTCTTCCTTCATCTCACAAGTGCTTTTTTTCTTGAAATCTGACTCTGGACACTAATCAATTGTACATACGGAGCTGACTTGCGCAGAATTCCTTATTCTCCTGTTTCTTTTATCATCTATCAGATTCAACCTTTCTACCCCATCCTTGAGATGTGGCTGAGAATGCCCCATATGAATATTAAAGAAACTGCAAGATCTGACTGCAGTAGCTCAACAAGTACTATTATGCCAGATTATTAGTAAAGGAACTGTACGTGGCACAGGACATAGAACTTCAGACATAGCATAGAACATACCACGCATATTAATGATGTCACCTACGCACCAATTTTATGAAAAATTGATACTCTGAAAATTCAAAGAATAGTAAGTTACTTATCCCATCCCCTAATTTAAGAAAATACCATAATTCAATTCTAGGCAAATTTAGCCTTTTCCAAAATAATTTAAGTTACTAGCGAACAGTTATTAATTAAGAGCACTGTGGTCTTGCTCGTTGTTATTATTATGCCATCTTCTTTTTTGTCACTCCCAAGCCAGAACTCAGGAGCCAGAGCTCTCCAAGCGGTACTTAGAGGGTCTGTCATCTCTCATCCTAACTACATGTCCCACTCTTTGACAATGGTGGAATTTCACTGCAGTTAGCATATTTACATCTTCCCACAATCTATCAGATATTCCTTCCTCATATCATGCCCTCCCACTGCCCTTCCATTGCCCCCGTACTTTATTTTCAAAAGTATTTTTCAAAATTTCTCTCTTCTTAGCAATAGTCCATGCCTAAGAAATACAATGTTTCTAGCAATCTAGAGAATAGTCATCATGTTTAACTGTTCAAATCTACATACCACCTATAGAAGTCAAGCATTCTTTTTAATTTCCTCCTAGTAAGTCTAAGAGACATATCTCAGTTATTTAAACTCAGTAAGTTGCTGACTGTTAGACAGACCGAGTCAAGATCTTCCCATTGTTTTAGCATCTGTTTTGTCTCAGCTGATACCAAGACCCATTTTTCTTCTGGTTTCCTCTCCAATGATCCTTTGTACAATATCTCAGCCTCTTCCATGAAAGCCAACTCACCAACAAAGCTTACTGAAAGGAATACTGATATCAACTAAAGAAACACAACATAAAAATGTGAAAACTTTCTGAACCATCTATGGGGTTTTAGGGACATTTCCACTTAGTTGAAATTCGGTCAATACACAAAGCAAGCTGAATGAATCTCTAAATACGTGAAGACAAGAAAATAACATACAAATAGAAGGTAAGGAATTATTACTGTGTTCTCAAAAAAGTAATAGCATTCATCAGACTCATTTTAGTTGTCTGGAGGAGCACTGGTATGGATAGTAGATAAAAATGAAGTTGATAAAGAAAATGAATAGAATCTTTTGGAAATAACCACAGCCTTTCAGGGCTATGCATTTTGAACACAGGTAGATGAAAATGACACGCCTGACCTTAAAGGTAACACTTTTCTTTATAGATTGGGTTATTTGTGTTCGATTTGTCAATCAAATATGGCATGAATATATTTCAGCAGCTGTGAAATTTGATTAAAACTTAATTCAGCCTTTCTTTTTCTTAAAGTCTGAATACATTTAGATGGTCCACTACCTGTGAAATTGTAATCTTGCTTGTTAATTGTTCATTATTTTTATTGTTAGGGAAACCTATTCTTGCTTTGCTTTTAACTGAAGGGCAGTTAAAATCAGCCCTTTGATATGAACACTTTCATATCATGAGGCAATTTTTAAGGTTCCTTGTACAGTAAGGATCCTGACTGCATGCACTGATAAACTTTATGCTTAATAGTCCAAAAAAAAAAAAAAAATCTTAAAATACTTGCATTATAGCTTATGAGAAACTAATGCTTTGGAACTTCAAAAATCCAATTCTGCTTCACAGGACTTCTTCCTCATGCAGCTTAAAAACCTATGTTGTCTATCAAAAAATGGGAGATAGACGGAATTATTTTGTCAATACAAACGATAAAGGTCTACCAAAACACAGTCATCTATCAAGACAGTTACTAATTATTACTTTTATATAGAAAATTATGCAGCACTCTGAAAATACTTATTTAGCAACTACTCTTTAAATATTAGGTAAATTTTCTAAACACCAGAAAGATAGTTTTTTTATTCATTTGCCATAGCTTAGAACAATTAAGTTATAACTAAGATAATTCTATCTCTTTGCAGCAATAAGAAAGCTCTAGGGTTTATGAGTCCTGATTTTCAGTTTTCCTCCAATCCCTAAAAGGAACAGTTTGAAAGGTGCAAATAGAAGTGAAGGCATTTTATGATGAATTGCATTTCATGATTCTGATCTCAGCTAGATAGGTTTATCTAATTGTGTCCATATTTCAGATGCAGTATTTTTATGACTAAATGACATCAATTGCACTCATATTATCTGCAGCTCTGAACTAGGAAGACGGGATTTGAAATCCTTTTGCTACTTTTACCTCTTTAAAGTAATTTCGGTAATTATGATATTCTTTTTATCATAGCCTTCAGGGTGTAAAGAAGATGTCCAATTGTTCTTTCATAGATTTGTAATAGCAGCATGTACTTATTTTACTGTATTTATAGAGAGAAATGTTACAGTTGGCTGAAAGAAATACAATATATGGTGTGCATATTAGGTGATATGCATGCATCATCTCCACATACGTAACCAAATTTGTCTGAAGCGACATAACCAGTTTTCTCTCCCTCCTGTCAGCAGTTTGAAAGGCTGCATTTCTTCATTCCCCACAATTAAACAAAATTGTTGAAATCTTAAATTTAATTCCAATATTCTCACCTAGTTAGAGATAATTTAGCGCTTTTTAAGGTTGTCGGTACAACATACAGCCTACCCCTCAAATTACAGATAAATTTTATGTCTGCGATACTCCACCATTTTGGTCTCAAAAATCTAATCTAATTTTTCTGTCTTTGTAATTTTTAAGATGTTAGAGCATTTTTAGAAACATTACATATAAGGCTATGCAACCTCCCAGAACTAGTGTTGAAAATTATCTTTACTTCCCGGGAAGCAATCTTCTCTGTGCTTAGGAAAAAAGTGGAAATATCCCCAGAAGTCCATTTTGGAGCTAATTGTGTCCTTTCTTCTTTCCTTTCAGAAGATGACAAGTGTTTTTAGGAACAGTCAGCTATTTGGCCAATATTGTAATACAGAGAGAAGACTTAGACTACTATGCAATTTCATGACTGATACTTTAACCTGTACCAGCATTTCTGTATAAACACTGTTATAAATAATTTTGGCCTCTGATTTCAATATTTTGTGTCCCACTGAATATGATGGGTTACACTGCTTTTTCTTCAGGGTTATTTGGAGGCCTGTTCCTATACAAGATCTTGTTTTGAATCGCCCGTGGCAGCACTGAAATCTTAGCGCTGCAGAGCGGTGCTTTCCAGGCACTAGGACACTTTGGAAGGTGCATGGAGAGCAAGGCCGAAGCGAGGGCAAAGCGTACGCCCCGCGGAGCCCAGGGCAAAGCGTACGCCCCGCGGAGCCCAGGGCCCTGGCGCCAGGCTGGACCCAGGCACTACTTGTCAGGCTGTCTCTCTGCTACCAGCAGACACCTGAAATACGTGGCCAAGGCTTTAACCTTTTTCCCTTTCACAGCTTCGTGTGAAACATACCTTACTGCTTCGCCAACAGTTACCTGAACGGTTACAGCAGCGGAGGTGTGGGGTGATTTAAAGATTCCCCCCATGCCAGAGTGCCCTGAGATGCGATGCGCTGTCCCGGGTGCCCTGGCCAGGCGCTGGCAGCGGGGTGCCCCCTGAGGAGAGCTGCGGGGCCGCCCCGTGCCGGACGCGGCCGGTTCCAGCCGGTTCCGGCCTGTTCCAGCGGCCCCAGCGCAGGGCCCGGCTGAGCCCCTCGGCGAGGCTGGCGGCACCTCGGGGACGCTGTATTTGGGAAAGGGCAAAATGCTGCTGGGGCGTGAGGGGAAAAGTGAGAGAAACAGCCCCGGGCGGCCGGGCCCGGGCGGGAAGAGGCGCTCAGAGTGAAGGGCGGAGGGGACGCAGATAGGAATGTGTTTTAGTTTTTGTCTTTGTTTATAACCAGCCAAATCCAAATCTGAACAGAAACAAATTAAATTAATTTTCCTCAAGTTGAATCTGTTTTGCCCATGACAGTAAGTAATCTCCCTGTCTTTATCTCAACCCATTAGCTTTTTCATCCTAATTTCTTCCCCTGACCTTCTGAGGAGAGGGAGGGCGTGAGCAGCTGGGTGGGCATCTGCCAGCCGGCCACGGCTAACCCACCACACACCCGTAACTGTTTCCCGGTTTCACAGCTGTTTACTTGAAGTCTAGGAAATGACTGAAGGTTGTGCTAGAGAAATAATGTGACCATAAACTGCAGCTGAACCGGGAACACTTAAATCTAAAATAATTCGAACCAAACACTGGTTAAGGTAGTGGATCAGCTGTAACTGCTTGAAGACAGTGACACACTGAAGATTTTATGTAGTGGCCTGTTCACTAGCAAAAAAATTCAGTATTAGAAATTGGGTATTAGGAAAAATTTCTTCATGGAAAGAGTAGTCAAGCATTGGAACAGGCTGCCCAGAGAGGTGGTGGAGTCACCATCCCTGGAAGTGTTCAAAAAACGGGCAGACGTGGCACTCTGGGACATGGTTTAGGGGGCATGATGGTGTTGGGTTGATGGGTGGACTGATGATCTTAGACATCCTTTCCAACCTTAATGATTCCTAGTTTTTACTTTCATGAAAAAATAATTCAGCCACCAAGCCAGGAAACATGAAATTATGACTCAACCCTTAATTGGTTTAGTGGTGGACTTGGTAATGTTAGGTTAATGGTTGGACTGGATGATCTTAAGGGTCTTTTCCAACCTAAACGATTCTATGATTCTATGAAAAAATATCAACTCGTATTACCTTAGACTGGGTAATATCCAGAAAAATTTAGGACAAATGGAAACACACACAAAAAAAATCATTTCCTTAAAACTGTAACAAAGAACAACAGAACTTTCAGGCATGGTGACCAAATTAATTACAGAAAACCAGGTTAGCAAAAAAATTGGAAATACATTAATTCTCTTAACCTACTAACATGTGCTTAGTCCAGTAACCCATGTTAAAGTCATTGCTTTAGTAAAAATGAAAGAGCTATATATAATTTGAAAAGTTCAAGTGTTATATTGATAAGAAGTCAAATATTCACAACATAGTTTCAGACTACCTTCTGCATTAGGAACAAAGTGGTCTAATGCCAGTAGCCATGCACGTGGCATTCAGCTGTCCACCTCCCTTACTAACACCCAGCAATAACAGCAACTGTTGCCTATCCCTAGCCTATTCCCCTTGAATTATCTATCTCCCCATCAGTGGTCACTGAAGGTTTTCTTTTTGCTTGTCTGCCCTACGTTTCATCCACCTTAGGTGCAGTACGGAAATTAAGCTAAATCAGGAGGCACATTATATTTTTAAACCACAGATACTCTAAAAGCTTCCAGGTACTGGAAAGGTAAATGACCTTATGCAGAACTCCATGGCACTGTACGTGTGTCAAGGCCAGCTCAGATGTCACTCGTATCGCACTGGATTGTGCCATGCAAACATAGCCTTGATTTAAGTGGATGACATGGTCTCAAAGCCTGAACCCAAGATGCACGATTGTTCACAATTCCCACTGAAGTAATAAACGCAGTCACTCACTTAAGCTCTGAAGCTTCAACTGGCAAAACAGGAACCTTAAAACAAACAAACCAACCTCCACCTTTACAGCCTTCTGAGTCAGGGATTTATGCACTAATATAGAGGTACGCCCACAGGCGGATAACTGCATTTTCAAGGCTTTAGTCAGGGAAATCACAAGCATAAAGAATAACATATAGGTCAAAATAGAGAACTACGCACAATCCTGTAGTATTTGTTAACCATGGATCAGGTGGTGTCCTTTAAGCATTCACTGCTCTCACACTCCAAGTTATTTTTATAAAGTGGAGACAGACATGTCTTTTATGAACACAGCACCGTTACAAGGATAAAAACACCAAATATTAGTACCACTTTTAAAAGAAATATCATCCATTCAGTCAACAATTTATAAGAATAATAGCTAGCCTATTATACAGATCATAAACATCTTATTAGTTTATCAGCTGACAGTGCATTTTAGTGCATTCCATGTGCTCTCCACTTCCTTTTAATTGTTTAATGAAGGAACATCACAGATTCCACTGCTAAAAACTGTATTTTCTATTGCCCTTAGATTATCAGAGGCTAGATAATAACATATGAAAGATGTTAATATTCCTATCCATTAGCCATTACTTGATAGAGGAGGATGAATATGTTATCACACTTAAAATGGAAAGATAGCTCAGGTTGTCAGTGGGAACTTGATTAGTCTGCAAAAGAAACTTGCTCAATTTGTATGCTTATGAGACACACTGTCAAAGTTCTGTAAGACTAAAGACAGATGCCCCATTGCAGTACACAGGCAAAGGTAATGTACACATAAACATACCATCAATCCAGATAGATGCACATTTTTCAAAGAGCACAATCTAATTCAGAGAGGTCTGAATGCTCTTCAGCAAAGTGTAGTAACAGTTTGAGTGCTAAGTATTACCTCCAGAGAGATTTCTCATGTGAGTTTTAGATTGACTGACATCCTGAAATATTCTTTTTACTCTCTGAGCTGAAGCAAGGTAAACTTTTCTTATTCTGAATGTGATAAAAGGTACACAAAACTTATTTTGGATGAGAAAATCTTTGTTCCAAAGGGTGGGAAACAAAATGAAACTGCAATGAAGTATGCTATTTCACATCCGCATACTCACTCTCATTTATTACGGCACTCTAAGATAGCTATAACAACAACTCAAGCAAGGCTTATTGTGGACAAACCTCCACTCTTCACTGTGACCTCTACAGAACCTGCTAAAGTCATGGTTGCGGTGACTTATGCATCAGAAAAAATACTTCTGATTGATTCATTCTGATTAAGCACAGGGACAAATGGAGAGGTAATGTGTATGGTGGTGGAAAGTTACACATCAGTGAATGTAATGTCAGATGTCAGGCAGTCTTAATCTAAGGCAACTGTGCTAGTATAATTTATGTCAAGATGCTGGAAGAAAGTACTTTATTTGAAGTAGAAATATGCAATATTAATATACACTTTAAGTTGTTGTTCTTCCTAAACCAGGATGCCCTGGCATGCAAATAAACACCAGCCCAGGCTTCTTATGTTTCTGTTAATTCAAAAGTGATCTGTACAAATCAATAAGCTCTGCATCAGCAAGTGAGAATTAGGCTAAGCAAGTCTAAGCTCGTCAGGTAGAAAGTGTTGAAGGGAAAGTGCAAGTTGCAAACATTTTCTCTTGAATCACCTTTGAAACTCATCTTTAATATCCTGAACTGAATGAGGGCCGAAAAGGTTCATAAAACACGGTAGTATTAAGTACTCAATAGGGAAACTAAACACCTAGAAATTTCTTTGCATATCTCAGTGAAACTTCTTTTATTCTAATCAACTAGTTGGACTGTATGTACTTGCAGCCAATTTATACATAGTCCCAATTTAGTGAAATCTTTGGAAAATACACTAGCAACACAACAAAAACACAGTAGAGATGTTTAAGAACAAAACAAGTGAAACACAATCAATTACCTTCTTACTCCTGGAACGCATGTCAATTCCTAGAAACAATTGCTCTAGTTTAATTACTAATTGTTTAGGTCCTACGAATCCTCAATATTATGCTTACAACAAATGCTTCCAATGTTTTACAGTAATAAAACCCAATTATTTTAAACAATTCTGGGGAAGCATCAAAGTATTCAAGACTGGCACAACTGTTTTGGCTGATTCTTATATGAATGAAGATAGAGAAGGTAGAGAGATTTGGTGGACTATTTATCATTGCTCATAAAAAGAGAATTGTTCCATTAATTTCTCTTAGTTGTACATAGAAAAGGAATCATCTCATTACATGTGAGATATGTTAATCCTGCACAGCTATACAACAGATTTTTCACTTGCTGCGGTGAAACACAAAAGCTGGGATCACATAAAAACTGCTCTGCCACCATAGTTTCTAAGTTACACTTTATACTGCATAGGTATTGCTCATTAACAAAACTACCACTAACATTCAGACAACACTAGGATAGTCAAGAATTTCTATCGTGGAGGTTAACGAGCTTAGAAGTAAGCATTGCTACTCATTTTGGCACCCAGAAGCAGATGGAACTGTCTTGCCATCTCATGAGATATTAGAATATCCACACCCCAAAGCCTGTTAATAACATCTGCTAACCTAATTATAAAGAATGTGCATCTGTAATAAATGAATTTCCAAGTCAGCTAGCTTCCAGCACATCTCTTATGACTGTTGATTTGAAAGGCTGACAAATTATTTTTTTCACAGAAGAAAAAAAAAAAAACAAACAACAAAACAACCCCACCTGCCAGACATTTAAAAGTCTTAATGGATCAAGCGGCTATCCTTTTGTTAGGATGCAAATTTTCAGCCTGTGCGTGTATGACACCAAATATAAGAATATCTACATAAGTCTTCTTAAAACTAGTACTCAGACCTAAAGGTATTTGGACTCAGTTTAAGAGCTTACTGATTTGTCTGTTTTCTTTTCTGAACTGGCTCTCAGCTGAGTTTTGCAGTTGTTACTAATGATTTGCATGGGTGTGAGAAGATAAATGGGCATGGTTAATTATGCAGTATCTGCTGAGAATAATGTTGTAGCTGTATTATCCACATGTATCAGTGAGAAAGACAATTTTATACAAGAGACTAGACAATTGATTAAGATGAATCATCAGATCACTGAAGCTCATTTTACCACAGCCATTTCAAAGGGCTCTGTCTGACAATTTCGGCACTTTGGGTTAACATGAACCTCTTTCCTCAAGCTGTTCTGAGGGGATAATTGAAGAGCAGAAAGGCTAGATCTTTGCTGTCAAATGGATGATGTTAGGGGTGGAAATTATCATCATATACTATCTGTAGTGTGTAAGGGTTATCCTTCATTTTACAACATTGCTTTTGGGGAAAAACAATTAAATGTCTCCATGCTAAAGTAGGTCAGACTATGACCTCCTGGCTAAATACAGTTATACAGTTAAATTCATCTAGGTTTATAGAAGATTCCTCAATACAGTGAAAAAGACCTGGCAAACTTGCACTATTAGATTTACTACATCTGAGCTATTGCAGTGACTTTCATTCTAAATTAACAGTTTAATTGTAAGGCTTGTTGGCAGTGTTGAAGACAGTAGAATTCTCTCTTTTTTAAAACAAAGACTCAAAGGGTCAGTGGTATTCACTTTGGAAGCTACAAATCCAGGACAAGTGAATCTTTGCCACTGCCCCAATACTTCTGTGTTGTTGACTATTCAGTGTTGACCCCTATGTTTGCCAACAGGGATGAAGATACAGCCATTTTTTTATTCGTTTTTTAACAGACCACTACAATTTGAGAGTAGTGGTGACTGCACTTATTACACGTGATGTATGTTTAAAAATGGACCCAACTAGGGTCCTGAACATCATCCACAATTATAGCAGGCAAACTTAATAGCATCTTTATTGCCCACAAGACAAAATGTTTGGATTAAATTTTTATTTCTAGACTGAAATTAATTTGCACACATCGGACGCTGAGTTTGCATGAAGAAAAAGCAAGATTGAAGCAGCACATCTTGCATCTGGAGTGGAAGCTTTGTAATGACACTCAGCTCTTGGGGGAACTTGTCCCACAGTCCAGCACTATTCCCAGGGAAGATCTGTTTGCTGAATAAACGGGTTTAACTCTTTCTGGAGATCAGTCCATGTGCTTCATCCTAGAAATCAGTGTCACTTAAGTGATACTGGAGTATGCTGAATGCCTAAAAAAGAGCCTGAGAGTTTAAACATGTTTCTGTATCATGGGCACAGCAAGAATTCAGCACAAGAGGGAAGTTAAGGAACTTGCTGATGTAACTTGCCTGACCTAGATATAATGGGAAATCAACCCAGAGTGACATTCTAGATGTCTATAACATGTTTCTGTTTGAAGGAGTTTTCCAAACTAATTAAAAAAAAAAAAAAAAAAAAGAACGAAGAAAGATAGATGCTTAGAAGACCAATATATTAAAAATTAGGCTACATTAAAAATTTGGAAGCGTTAATGCTTTTTATGTAGCAAATTGCACGCAATATTATAAAATCTTATGGTACGTGAAGCATGATTTACAATATGCCTTAAAGAGTAATATAAGCAGACGGATGATGTTTTAGCAGCAATCTCTTCTATGTGCATTTTCAATTAAATAAAGAATTGAAACCTTTCCTGTCCTGTGATGTTATGATGATATAGATAACTGAACTATGCTGTGGCACAACCATTTAATAGATCTTCCTGTGAATTGTACTTTTAAAATTTAGAGGAAAACCTCCATCTACTACTTAGGGAGATACCATTCACATTTCAGATAACTAAAGCATAAAAGAGAGTGAATCATTACTTGGAACATTTTCTCTGAGGTACTTTTGTACAGACGCAAGAGAGAACATAAAGAAAAAAACAGTATCTGAAGAAAGTATAATGAAATCCCATTTTTCTGTGGAATATATGGCCAGTGTGGAATTAGCCTATGGATCAAGCCATGATATCTCTCACAAACCCTGAAGGGTTTTTGAGCACCTGAAGGTCTTCAGGCCATCGCATCGCCAAGGTCCCAACATGTTCCAGCTAACTAAACTCTCCCAGAAGACGCCTCCACATCTCCCAGTTTTCTGCTGCTCTTCTGACTGCAGTGCTGTCTGTGATGGTGCTCTGTTACTCCTTGACAAGGAATAGCAAAACAAAATCCCAAACCCCAGGCATGAGCAGATGCAACAAGCTGCCAATCGCTCTCGAGCCAATTCATCAACACAGACATTTAAGCCCAGCATGAGTATCCTTTATGATCACATCTGCAGCATGAGTGGGTGACTCAGCAGCATCAGCCCAGAAGGTAAGGACTGGTGCAGAAGCAGGACTGCACAGAATGAGGCACAGAAACCCAATTAGTTTAGAAGGCTTCTGTTAGTCCAGGCTATTTCCTTAGAGATAAATGTCTGTTTGGAAGACAATATGACAGCTTTTTTCTAAGATTTACACAGTAAGAATACCTCACTTCATCCTTTTAAGGTCAAAATTTCTTCATATAAAACTGTTCTATTCACTTTTTGAAATTATATGGGTAGTTTATGTTTATGGCCATAACAATTTTGCTGTCACATTCCCACTACAAGCTCTCTCAGGAAAAATATATTTATCTATTTCTATATATTTATAGAGATGTTATAAATATAGCATAAAATTTTCTATATTTATATAGAATATTATGTATTTCTATAGATTATACAGAATATATAACTAAAGATTTATATATATACACACATGAAAGTTAATAAAACTGAAAAGCTGATACACTTCATAAACCCAACAGGAGGCAGATTACGCTGACACTTACCTTACCTTTTCTGAAAAAAAACCAACCAAACAAAAAAAAAAAAAAAAAAAAAACCCCACCACAACAAAAAAAGCCCAAATAGTAGAATGCAATCAGAGTAATTTAGTATCTGTAAGGTCTACTGCATGGTGGGGACGTTATCTCACAGTTGTGGATAATCTACTGTGGTAGATGAACTGTCCTTTTGTCATTTAAAATTTATAATAAAATGCTCTTTTTGTTTACTGGCCATGCAGGGTGCTGTAACTCCTCTGACACCCTGTATACTAAATTTTTAGTGAATAATACAGCAAAGACAGCTCTCAGTGCTTCACACCATATGAGTGAAAAAAGTTGTGATTTTGGTTCTGCTACTGGCTTGCTCAGTAAGTTCCCCAACTACCTGTTTTTTCTTAGTTTCTACATTCAGATACGGCTGTTGTTTTCTCATTATATCGCATAAAAATGTCATAAGGTTTAATGAAATAAGAATTGTAAAACATTTCAAACTTGTTGGATGAAAAACACTACACAGCCATAAACACCACATATGTAGAAAGGCTGAGTGTTAGCATGTGAGACTCCCGTCCTCAGCATCTGCCATGCTGAAGACAGAGCAGCAGTACTCCTACTACTGCGACACTCCTGTCTCACTGCAAGGATCGTATTTTCTTTCTATACCAGTTAAGATTTTCATGGGTATTTTTCAGTTCCTCTTTCTTTTCATGTACAATGCAACAATAATAATACTTCAAAATACTGATAGTCTAAAATAAGCTAAGCATCTCAAAAAGTCTAGGACTGGCTTATAGTCACCTGCTCTGAGAACATGATTTAGAATTATGTAAATTTAGTGGCTGTAAAGATAGAGAGCCCCCTAACTCTGCACTGAAAAAAAACCCCAAAACAAAAACCCCAACATTATTGACATTAATAAGATCAGAAGTAAATTCGTATGTTGCTCATGACCTGAACATTTGAAGACCAGACTGGTGACAGTTCAGAGAAACCAGTGACTTCCCTTCATTTTTCTCTGATGACATTTCCTACTGAATTACCTAATTTCCTGTGTTGTTTCATGTTAGTAGAAGCAGTGGTCACCTAGCCTGATAATGCATCCTCATCCCTGCAGATTACAGTGGTTTACACAGCCTAAAAAGGAAGGTATGAGAACACTGAAATACTTTTTAAATGACATTTTTTTCCTTTTCTGTAAATATCGTTCTTTGACTATCTATATCCTACAACATTAAAGACAGTTATAGAATCCAAAGTAGCATTCAGTATATTTTTTTAACATACAAATAAAGGAGAAAAGCAGAACGCTACTTCTCAAATATTTGGAATTGTCAGACATCACCAAAGATGGAAACATTTTTTCGCTCAGTTTTTTTAAAGTATCAAACTACGCTTTTATTTTTACCTGTATGGCTGATAAAATGCTAAGTGCTGCATCTCATATATCTCTCCGCATTTAGTTACAGAACAGCTGTCAAAAGCTCTATGAAAAGCTCTGAAAAGGTGATGAAATTACACTTTTTGAAATGACCGTTTGTTGCAAAAGACACTTCAACATTTTCTATCTTTTCCTCTATATGAAAGTCATTGTTGAGATACCAGATATAAATAGACTTTGCTTTGTACACAAGGCGCTTTCCTCTCATCCTTTCTTCTTCCCTGTGATTCTGCCCACTGAATAAGCACTTTGCTGAAGCAATTCAAGAAGTGCAGTGAAATCAAACATTCTCCTGCCTCTCTACTTCTTTTAAAAATAATGAGGGCTAGCTACAATTTTTTAATATGTTTCCAACTACTGTGATAAGCCAGCAATTTTTTCCGAATATTTTCCCGTGTTACAGCCGATTGCCTTGATTTTGGAGGTTTCAAGTGGGAGTTTGGAGAGTGGTGTTGCTTTATTATTTTATTCCTCTGAAAGTCAGTTAATGTTAAAATTACATTTTTTATTTTAAAAAAATAAAATTCTCAGTAGACATTCAGGTATTGAAAAATGTCATCCTAACAGGCCAGGCCGCATTTGAATGGTTTTTCAGTGTAATAAAAAGGCTCATAATCTCCTGAGATCACATTTGACCCGAGTGTTTTTTCATTCCTTCACAAAAAGAAAAAAATACAATCATCATTCTGCAGATAAGATGGCGTCAAAACATGGAGAAAAGAGGTAAGTCATGTCAAAATAGTACAGGTAAACAAAAGGTAAAGTCTTCCACTCACCCTGAAAACAGTAGAAATCAAATTAAGTTAGAGATATGCGCTGCTACACTAACTTCCCATCAAAGAGGATTGAAGACAGCAAATCACCACTCACACACGCACTTATGTCCTCTAAAATTTTAAAAGCTTAAGCTAAATGTCTGCATTGAGAGAACATCAGTGTTTAGAATATTCATGGTTCTGATAATGTTATTTAAAGAGCTTCCCCAGTAGCAAGAGATAAAAACATATGACAGCTCCTGATACATTGCTGGTTGTAAACCAACTTCGATTACAATCCCTAGTATGTTTCCCACATAATGGGATTTGGAAAACTGATAGGCAAACTTAATTTCATGCACATTTACATCATTGAATGTTTAATGCTGAAAACTAGGAGGGGCAAACCTTAGACAACAAAATTCACATGACATTAAACACTGTTAGACAAAAAGTGAATTTTATACCCAAAAGACAGTTGTCTTTTCTAGTTCTGTTATTATACACGTTACAGGTGCACCACTACAACATGAATACAAAAAAATTTCAGTGTAAGAGAAGTTTAAGATCAGAGTAAACATTGGATGATTTTTTTTCCCCAAAAGTAATTATTTTTTAGAAATATATATGCTCTTATTTTCACATCTAGTAGAAGATAGAATGTTCTTGCCCTCAGTGGTTGAGACTTCTTTACTTCCACTAGCAGAAATCAGCAATTGATACCCATTCTCTTGCTCATTTTTACCTAACTATGGTATGATATGGAGGAGTAAAACTCCCAGAATACATTTTTTGTTTTGGCAGTACAAGCTACGTTTTATGCACATGAAAACGGTATAAAGAGATCTCATGGTCATACACTCCTGTGCTCTCAATTAGGCTGCATCCTGTTCCTAAGACTTAGCCTAGATATCTGCCTCCTGGACTCCTTTCAATCTAAGCTACTGGGAACAGGGACGTAGCATCTAAACGTGTTTATATGACAATATCTCCTGTTCTTGTAAATTCCTTTTTCCAACAGATGTATGCCCAGTCTCCGCGCTTTTCTAAATGTCTTTCTGCAGCCCACTTAAGTCTTCTTACTCATTACTTTCTTACACAATTTCTACCTCCATTTAACTTCGAATATATTTGCTACCTGCATCCTTTTCATATTCCTCATTTTACGTCACACACACACAGAATTTTGTTCCCATTAAGCTGAACAGGAAGTTTATTGTTTCAGTAAGCTCAGCCAGATATTAGGCAAATCTTTTGGAAGAGAGATTCTGCTAGTTCTTGTAGACTTTGCAGAAATGTACATATTTTATGAATGGATGTAGGTAAGAACACTTTAGACTTTTCTATGCCTTCTGCAGAATTGTACTTGTTACATTCTTAACTTTCTGGGATTCATTTTCAGACTATGAAAATTGTTGCATTTATGCCAGTAAATAATCCGTGCTGATTTATATAAGCTGATGAACCAGCTTATATCATCTCCACAGTGGAGTCTTCACCTTTGTTGCAAAGATGCTATTACTAATAGATTTTCCCACAAGAGAGTTTTTAGTTTGTTTTGTAAAAAATGCTATTATTAATAATGCTATTATGTTCAGTATGAGAATATAAAACAATCTAATATTCAGCGTTTCTTAGCTTCCATATGGAGCTAGATGGTACAATTAACAAAGAAAGTGTTTCCCAAAAATATATAAAAAGCATCCTATATGTCAGATTTTAGCCGAGAATTAGAAAAGGGAGAATGGATTAATTGTTTTGATTTCTTTTTTTTCCCTTGTTTTTTTTGGATGCTGGCCAAAATACTGAAAGAGCAACTCTTGAGTCTCCAGCCATGTTAAAAGTTGTTCAGCATAAATTTCTGGGGCTAGGATCAATGTTTGAAACAGCCAACACTGCTAGCAGCATTGTGAATAAATTGAAAACATGGCATTTTGAGTTTTGAAAATATTTTTTTTTTTTTACACCAGAGACATGTATATTGTGGTATATTTATGTACTACTCCTTTCTTATGTCGTTTTGGGATCTCAAAGCAAGACCTGCTATGTCTGTATTTCCTAGATATGAAAAAAACGAAATCAGAATCAAAGCATCATGTGGGTGGGTGCAGCCATATTATAAGAAACTCAAAGTTACATTTCAGTTGTTGAGATCAGAAGCTAAGATTCTCATGTTCAGATGCTCAGCTCCATGCTGAGGAATAAGCTTCACATTTAAAAAAACAAAAACAAACAAAAAACATGAAAAAGGAGTCAGATAACTATCTAGGCTAACTCTCAGTAAAATAATGTATTTTAAACAGGAAATTTGATGCTATTCTTCATTATACTTATGCCATTTACACCAGGGTAACCACACTTCAGAATTGAACCTATTATTTTTTCAGGAATAATTGTGCTTGCTCTCTTCTGCCCTCTTCACCCCATTCAACTATGTCTCCTATGACCACACAATTTGAAAATGCTACATTCTGGTATATTATCTGAGGAACAAAAATACTTTATCTGGGCTTACTGCTTTTATTCAACACCCAGAACAATCTACGTCTATTCCTTTAAGCTCCTTTGGATGTGAAAAAACGTGGTTACATAAATCTTTGTAATCCTGAGGGGAGGATAGCATATGAAGAGTTTACTGGCATTAGGATTAAGTCTAGTGTATTACAATGCAATCTTTAATCTCCTAAAATCTACCTCACCATTCCAAGCTGTTTTGTGCTAGTAGATGAAGCTTTGGAAATAGGACACAGCTGGCAACAGTGATAGAAATAAACACTTAAAAAAGAAAAGAAAAGAAAAGAAAAAGAAAAAGAAAGAAAAGAAACAATTGGTGAAACTGCTAATGAGCTGATTTAGCACAGTGACTTGCACACTGGGTTTTTTTTTTTAATTAATTTAGAAATGACAGAAGTTGGAAAAAATCCTTGTAACAGAAATTAGGAGGAAACAAAATCACCGAAGCTTGAAACCAAGGAAGCTACAAATGTGGACCAAAACCAGTCTAAAAATATTGTACCAGATGCAAGAGTCTTGCATAGTTTTAAGATTCATTGATCCAAATGGATATAATAAATGTGTCTTAGGTAACCAGGAAAAAATGAAAAACACCACATGCTGAAATAGACTTTCTGTTCTCTTTTGATGAAACTGTATGGAATGAAAACACTGCTGAAGCCATGCATTACTTAAGAGAAAAATGTAGAAAAAGGTTATTATTAGGCATACTTCTAAAGAATGCCACAGTTCTACTACTTGGACTTGTGATTTCCCAGTCAAGGAGTTTTCCGTTGAGCTACATATGCCCTCTCCTGAGTTGAAAGATTCAGAAGGCCAAAACTAGCGTAGCTCAGCAACTAATGCACAGGCCTGACTGGGAGAGACTCTGGAGCACTGATTCCTAGCTCTGCAACTTGGCAGAATCATTTCACCTGCGTAAGTCTCAGTTTTCTTTGGCACTGCTGTTTGTTCAGGAAAACGTATATACTTACAACAAAATGTAAACATTTATTTAAGGGCTATTGTGACGAATGGTATTGAAATATGTGATTAAATGATAACCTAATCAGGGCCTTAGATATTAAATACAGATTACATGCTCACATCTATTGGGAAAAGCAACTTCCCTTGCTTCTCTTCTGTGGCTGAAATCCCTAAGCACAGGAGCATCACACATTGAAACAGAAAATAGGGAAATAAATTCTTCCCCTTCTCTGAAGCAATACTTAAATTTTGAACCTGAAACCACTGTTTTGAAAAGCTATAAGTCTGAGCGCAATAAATTTTTGGACATCAGCACAAACTTCTGTATCTACCTGTGACACTGTCAGCACGATTTATTTTTTTCATTTTCCTTTTAAAAAAAAAAATTGGAGATGCATACTTTTCTATATTTGGAATTGTTCCATCTGCCTTTGTCAAGCTTTAAATATACTAGAGCTTGTTAAGAGCTAAATATGAGCCATAATACACAGAATTATGTTTATCTCATAAAGTTATGCAAATAATTCTGCACATAACTGATATTCATCAGTATTTTAACTGTTAGGTAAGTTAAGTGTTAAGTATTTCCAGCACTGAAGAGAAATATTAGCAGAAAGCAATCATGGTACTGCAGAATCTAGAAGACAGTAAAATAATAGCATTTCTTTCTTATTTAGTAGTTTATATTTCCAAAGCACTACACAATCATGAACAAATTAATCTAAGGCTTACACTGAATTTTACCGACAAGGACATTAAAAGCCTTTAGCAAATGTTTAATTGAAGTAACCGCCACACATTAATTCTAAGAAACTTGGTTCAGTATCATAGAGATTTAGCAAACACCTAATGAGAATGAATTCAATATGCCCCAGTGCACAGAATCCTGTGTGTGCTCTTCTTGAGTCTCAGCTAGCGAGAAATTGCTTTGAAATGACATCTTAGGAGCAAACGAGGGGCACATTAAGAATAGAAAGAACATAATGATATGCTGTCCCATAAAGCATAAGCAGAATCCATAGTCTTTAAGGCTGTCTTTTAGCTGAGAGCACAGTTTTCCACAAAGAAAAATTTTTCACTTTGTCCTTTCAGTAGTTCTGAATTCGACTCCCAAATCCAAAGGTTTGCCCTCCCTAAAGCAAGAGTAACTGTCACCGATATTTCCCCTCCAGGACAGTAAGTTAATTCTAATAACTCAGTAAAACCTGGCAGAGGATACACTGCGATGAACCCAAAGGTTTTCTCAGAAAACTATGTTTTAAGGAAAAGCATCACTGCTTCCTCTTCTGCATTCTGCTGTCTCCTGACAGGAATCTGAATCCTTTGGTTTTCCCACTAAACACCACCGTCCTAAAAGAAATTTTTAGTTTGATCTTCTGTTCTTCTTGCGCATTCATTTTTGAACAAAGTGTCTGGCATTTACCAATTGGTCATTCTCCCAGTAAAGGTCGTACATAAAGAGAGAGGGTGTGATTCTTCACATCCAATTACCCACATCTCAAGTCATTTTTATATTGCAAGATTTTTGACGCATCTCAACCATGAGGACACTCCTTTTCCCAGCACAGTACAAAACTGATGTGTTTCTGAAATCAAGATCACTATGGATATTTCATTAGAAAAGAGGAGAAGAAAAAAAAAAAAATCCAAACATACCAAGAAAAATGGCCATTAAAATTTCCCTATAACATGCATATTCCTTTTGGATCATGTATGGGCACAGGGTTTGCTTCCCAACTGTACGGCTACCCAGCCTGAAGCATGGCACCTGTTTGCATTATAATGGATGACTTTTTAAGAGACTACAGAATCATAGAATACCAGGTTGGAAGGTACCTCAAGGATCAACTGGTCCAACCTCTCCTGGCAAAAGCATGGTCTAGACAAGATGGCCCGACACCCTGTCCAGCCAAATCTTAAAAGTGTCCAATGTTGGGGAAATCCATCGCTTCCCTGGGAAGATTATTCCAATGGCTGATTGTTCTCATTCTGAAAAATTTTCCTCTTGTGTCCAGTTGGAATCTCCCAAGGACTAACTTGTACCCATTACCCCTTGTCTTTTCCATGTGACTCCTTGTAAAAAGGGAGTCTCCATCTTCTTTGTAGCCACCCTTTAAACCCTGGACCATGGTGCTAAGGTCTCCCCTAAGCCTTCTTTTCTCAAGGCTGAACAGACCCAGTTCTCTCAGCCTTTCCTCCTATGGCAGGCTTCCCAGTCCTTTGGTCATCTTTGTGGCCCTTCTCTGGACCCTCCCCAGCCTGTCCACACCTTTTTTGTATAGCAGGAACCAAAACTGAACCCACTATTCCAGGTGTGGCCTGACAAGTGGGATAATGACTTCCTTCTCTCTGCTGGTGATGCCCTTCTTGATGCAACCCAGCATCCTCTTGGCTTGCTCTGCTGCAGTAGCACGCTGTTCACTCATAGCAGCTTGTCATCCACCACGACCCCCACGTCCCTTCCCACAGAGCTGCTCCCCAGCCAGGTAGATCCCAGCCTGTGTTGCACTCCTGGATTATGTTTTCCCAGGTGCAAGACCTTACACTTCTCCTTGTTGAACTTCCTAAGGTTCTTGTTAGCCCACTCTCCCAGCCTAGCCAGGCCTTTCTGCAGGTGGCTCTCCCTTCTGAAGTGTCCGCTTCCCCACCGTTTGGCATCATCAGCAAACTTCGTTAGAGTACACTTGATCCCACCATCCAGATCACTTATGAAGATATTAAACAGTGTTGGGCCCAATATCGATCCGTGGGGGACCTCACTTATGACAGGTCGCCACTTTGAAAAGGAGATATTTTACCACCACCCTCTGGGTGCAGCCTGTCAGCCAGTTCCCCACCCACTGCACAGACCACTCGCCTAGACTGCAGTGCATCAGTTTCTCTAGGAGGGGGGCCGTTGGAAACCGTTATCAAAAGCCTTGGAGAAATCCAGGTAGATCACGTCCACTGCTCGCCCCACATCTCCATGACCTCAAGAGATTATGGAGAGCAGCCTTGCAGCAACATGAGCCAGCTCTCTTAACACCCTTGGGGGGGTAACATCAGGGCCCATTGACTTGCAGGGGTCAAACTCCTGTAATAGTTCACATACCAACTCTTCCTTCATTGACAGTGCGTGTCTCAGCTGTGATGGTCTACCACCTTTGGCTTCCTCTGCAAGACAAGGTTAGGTCTCAGAAGTGCATAATTCCATTACTGTGTTTTAGATTTCTTGCTTACCCAGTTTTGGGGGAGGGTCAGCCATAGATGATCTGGGATATTTTGAGAGGGGAAGAAAAGGGAAGGCAGATGGCAGAGTAATGGGTAGGGAGTGGAGAGAAGGCGAGTGACTGACTACTTTTATGGAAAGAGGGCAGTGTTACATCACCAGTGGAGGAGGCCCTGCTGTTGCAAACCTGAAGTGCTTTTGAGATCCACCCATCTAAGTTTAGACTACCTGAGCAATATTCTGCCGAGTCTCTACCACATTCTCGGAACTATGTTTTTGCCTCTCTCTCTTCAGCGTACCATCTTTACTTTCATATTAACAAAATAATATTTCAACAAGAGATTTTTATATATGCAGATAACATGCTGAATTTCAATCTAACATCAGTTCTCCTTGAATAAACGTACAGAAACAATACAATGACTGTGCTAAGAAGAGAAACAAAAAGTGAAACTGCTTAGACAGTAAGTAGGTGGCAGTCCATAAAGAACACAAGCTGGACTTGGACTAGCTTATTCCAATATGCCTGCCTTTAATATTTGATAATTTTTGTTATAATTTAATGACTGTCATTTCACTGATTTACTAAATAAAGCTATACATGCTATGCATGTATGCAGTCTGTGCTCAGACAATGAAAACACAGACGTACAGCCAAATGTACTCACTTTAAGGGCCTACAGGAAAAAGAGTATACGGTGTTTTGTTAGAGTCTGACTGGATGGGTTTTCTGCAGGCCTTCCTAAATCCTTTCCAGTTTCCCCAAAATCAGAATAATAAGTACTTACTCTCATGCCCTTGCAAAATAAAAATGATACCTAACATAACAGCAGAACTTACGAGGCAGATGTGAAGTTGATTAATTCCTCTCAGCAGATACACAAACATAAATGTTTGCCTTAGTTCTAGACATGAACATTTAAGTTACACTGTCTTGCCTTATGTTAGTAATTTCTATCCTAAATGAAGTCAAAGTATTTGTCACCAGCTCCAATGGGATTCCAATTTCTTTAATTTTTTTAACATCTATAAAATCGACTGATTTCACTAAAGAGTTCTTAAATCCATAATGAGTATTTTTTTTCAACATTTTTATGAAAGTGGAAAAAGAAAAAAAACTCCTAATATGTATGCATATTCATAAAATACTACCACAGGAGAATTAAAACTGCAAAAATTGTGAACAAATGTTGAATTTTGGGGTGGGGTTAAAGCAACTTCACATTAGTGAAATATCCTACGGTGGGTTTCATTATTGATTCTCTGTCAACATCATGTTAGTTCTTTTCTAAATTAGTTCTATGGCTTGAACTTGAAAAGATCATGATGCAGAGTGCACAGGTTCATTCTAATTGCTGTTTTTCCTGGTGGACTGCACCACGCCAACCTGTCATTCATCAAGACCATTTGTCTGTGAACAGACTTGATTAAACACCTCGAATCCAATTTCTTTGATCCTTTCCACTATTAAAAAAAAACCACCCCACACGCACTCCATCAGCTATGAAGTTTTTTAAGGAAAAAAACTCCTTAACATACTCATTGGCATTATTCTTTACCGTTGAAGAAATGAAGAATTCAAAACAAAGAAGATTAATTAGGAAGAGAAAATAAAATAGTTCTAGAGACAACACAGAATTTGTTAACTCCTAAATATTCAGTAAAAGATTAAAGAATGATTCATAGCACCTACACATCTCTTCCTTTTTTTTTTTTTTTTTCCTTCCTCTCCTTCAAATAAGGTCTTCAATATGCAGTGCAGGCTTAACTTGAATGTAAATTTTAAGCTATCTTCCTTCAGATTTAAACAGGTAATTACATTATTTTTTGTGAAAGAGGTAAGCATTTTCAGCATCCTTTTTCATTACTTAACTACCTGGCACATTGGCAGAAATGGCTAAAGTGAAAACACCTCAAATATAAATGTGCAGTTTCATGAGAATGATTCACAGCATGCTTTTACTTTCTGTTCTTAAACATTCTTGCAATTTAAACTTTATTTATTAAATTGTCTTCAAATGACATTCACTCATGTCATGTCTGTCTGTGTTCAAAAACGTATAGACGTGGCACCTGGGGACATGGTTTAGCGGGCATGATGGTGTTGGGTTGATGGGTGGACTGATGATCTTACAGGTCCTTTCCAACCTTAATGATTCCTAGTTTTAATTTCATTAAAAATAATCCAGCCACCAAGCCAGGAAACATGAAATTAATTATTACTCTATCCTTAATTGGTTTAGTGGTGGACTTGGTAGTGTTAGGTTAAGGGTTGGACTTGATGATCTTACAGGTCTTTTCCAACCTAAATGATTCTATGAGTCTGTAATTGCATTTGCAAAATCTTTTGCATTTTAAAAAAGATCAAATCCCACAGCTTTGTAACAGATTATTCTGCATTTGATGGGTATTCACTGCACCATCAACAAGTACACAGTCTTCAATGTATACTGCTGAGAATGATAATTTCAAAGTAGTTCTTGATAATTAATTTATTAATAATGAATATCTCCTACACTGGGAATAAGTTATTTGGATTTTAGAAAATTCTGTTTCTATAAGTACTTTTATGAAAGAAAACTACTGGTTATATCCAGTTTTATTACTGCAAGGTCTTTAATGCCTGGTGGGCTAATTCTTGCTTTCAGATAAGTATTTTCCAGCGTTTTATGGCTGCACAAAGGAGACCTGGTCTCTGCAGCCATGTCTGAAAAGGAGTTCCTACCTGACAGATACTTAACTGGCTAAGTAGTATTTTACTACTCTATGTAAGGCTGCACTAATATGCGCCAAATAAATATTCAGCCCAACCTCTAAATTTGGACTGTACTATGAAAACATCTGTGGATTCATACCCTTCCCAAGAACAGCAACAGACAAGCTTGATTAGCTTGTTATTTTATTGCTTTATCCATTTGGAGTTTGGGAATACAAAGTTTATATCATAAGGACATTTAAAGAAGAAATGCACTGAGGTTTCAGAATTACCTTGAGCTTCTAAAGCAGTGTTGAAATACTGCCACAATGGGTTCTGTCATTAGAATTTAGATCCTTCACACTGTAATAAAACCTAAAGACTTATTTTCATGTTTGGTGCAGCAAATAATGTAAGCTGCCTTAAAATACAATAGTAATCAATCTAGGAAAGACAAACATATCCAAAACAGTGAGTGCATCTAATCTGTGTAATGCCATGCTTGATACTTCTCTTCCATTGAGTTTGTATCACCTTCAAGAAATATAAAGTAACACGACAGTGTCAAAAAAAGCAAATTAATATAACATGATTGATCTCTGGTGTCAGGACAGCCAGACTCATCACTGTATCATTTCTAGGGCCAGATGAGAGACTTTAACACTCAATAACGTACAGTATCTCTGCCATAACATCTGCCTCATACAAATGCACACATTAGCCCTTTATAATACTGGTAAATCTTTCTGCATACAACAGTTTTACTAACCTTACATGCTGCCACCAGGACGGGGAGGGGAACAAAACAAACCCAAAAAACAACCCAAAAAACCCGTCTAAGTAAACTGGTTCTCTTCAATACAATCTTACATGAATGAAAATCACTCCCTGGAATCAGGGAGCAGAAGTGCCTGAATTAGTCAAGATTCAAAGTACTGTTGTAGGTGATGGTTTTGCTGCACACATGCGATACCATTTATCTGGTACTGAGAGAGATTGGACATTCGCATGTTTCAGATATGCTCTCTTGTGAATTTGAAGACTAAAAGTATCTATGCTGGAACTATCAGTCTGTTCTCTCTTGTGGTGATTATCACTCTTACTATTCATTTCTCCCATTCTTTAAATTCTATTTTACATCACAGCAACATACACCTGTGCGGCGCAACTGATATAAATGGAGTTACTCAGTATTCAGCATGATATGCTTGGCAACAGTATTTTAGTTTTCTAACTGTTGCGGTTTATTAGGCTTCCAGACATCAGTTCTCATTTTGGTTGAAGTATAATAAAGAAAAGCAGAATCTCAAAAATTTTATCTGCTTGATAAGACTCTAACTTACAAACCAAGTATGCATGATGACAGTGCTGCCATCCTGCATAATAATAATAATATAAAAAGCACCCTGAGTCAGACCAGTTGTCCATCCGGCCCACTATTCTGTCTCCGACACGTTCAATGGGTGAAGCTACAGGCACGGCACAGAAGCCTGGCCGCTTTCGGTGGTCCACTCCCCTTATACTTCCCCAAAACCCACAACTGCAGTACTAGGGATGTTAGTGGGTACAACCTGTCCCAGTGCTTTCAGCACGCTTTTATGGACCTGTTGTTCATGAATTTGTCCAAACCTTTTCTGGACTTGCTGACACTGTCTGCATTCACAATCTTTAGTGGCAGCAAATTCTAGAAGCTTCCTACCCCTATATTTTGTGCTGAGGGATCTGGTGAACACCTTGTTCCACCATATTCAGCTCATCCATTGCCTTCACAATTTTGTAAACTTGAGCTCATTACCTCCCCCACCCTAGCAGCAACTAAGTATTTCAAGCATCTGACCCAATACACTCCTGCCTTAAAACACATTCTTAGCTATGAGTTGGAACATGGGGGTCAGAGCATTGGAAAAGTGTGTTTATAAATATAAAGGCCAACAACTAGATTTAAGCCTCATGATGAATTATATTCAGGGATTAAAAAAAAAAACCAAAAAAAACCAAACATATAAAAAACCAGCCAGACAGGCAGACACTGTATTGGTGTATTATTTGTACTTATTCTAAGTCTTGTTATGCCAGCGTTAGTGCTTTACAGACATTCAGAGACATCCTGTCTTGCAAACAGAGGACACTTCCACATCACAGTCCAAATGGTGCTATTACACCTTGATTAGATATGCCCAAATGCTGAAGTAGGTAATTCGTAACAAGAAAGATGTGGGTGACAACCCACCTTGCAAACATTGTGAAAAGGCTCAGGTAATTAGCATGTACTGAACTCCAGTGATGCCTGGCGGTACAAGTGGCAGCTAATTTAGAGATAGCCAAACAAAAACTATGCTTTCAAGAGAAGATTTACTAATGTTATATTTTTTGTCCTCACATATTGCTGCCACAGTTGGTGCTCAGCAATTACCACCTTTACCTTATAATTTCATACCTTTTAAGCTCATCCTGACTCAAAAGATTTATCACTCCTGTTCCAGACTTAGCATTAATAACGAAAAAGCAGTATAATTTTTGAACCTATCAAAACAGCAAAGACAGGAAGGAAAAATCAATCTATAGATAAATTAAAATCAATTCAGTAAGTGGGTGGTCTCAAGCCTGCCAATCCTGTAATAAGTTCCAGTTCAGGATCTTTTGTTCTGTAATTGCACTTGGAAACTTTTTCTGATTACCCAAGTGGAGATCAATGTGTACAACAAGCACAACTTAAATGCCATAGTTTATGGTTTTAACAGGAGCAATAATTCCCGCATTTAAGCTCTTTGTCCACCAGAATAAGGACCGAGAGGTCATGTTTCCTAAATCACTATTTTTTTCTGTGTTACCCCTTGGGAAGACTTCAGAGTTGGCTTTTTCTGTATGCATGGATGATTAGAAACAGATAAAAGCCATTCATTAAAACTTCATGATAAACTTTGCACATATACTTGTACATAAAATATTTAGTTTTCTCTTGAATTTGAGTCTGTTTCTCATATTAACAATCCATTGTGGAAACAACGTACAAATGTAATTGAAGTAGAAATCTCTTTAGAGTACATTATACTTTATTGTTTACTAAGGTTTTAAGTTTCTTTAGACATGAAATTTTTATGCGGAGAATGTAATAATTTCATATAGTCTTTTTAGAAGCATTTTGGTTTCTTCACACAATTAAAAAAAAATCAATTTATTTTAGGGTTTATTTTCCCTAAATTCCTAATGCATATGACAGACATTTTTAGATTAGAAAACAGTACAGAGTTGATTTAATTACTATTCTAGTCTCTATAGAGAACACAAGGTACATTTGAAAGTTTGAGGAATTGTAATATAAAACTTATCATGATCAAAGCTGAAAAGTGGCATTAGATTTGATTCAATAAACCAGTGTTAAAAGAAGTTAGAAAGAGCCCTGAGCCATACTGTAAATTCCATGTAGTCTCAAAACATTTCCCCCTTCAGATTGCAATGTCATCTGTGTTACCTCTTACAGTAAGAGCTACACAAACATAGCGCAGCCAGACACTGCTATATTTTCTAACTGAGTATTACCAAATTACCAACACAGATTATTCCCTGTAAGTATGCAACAACAAACTGCATATATTTTTTTCAAAATATCAGGCTTTTAGTCCTTGATCATTAAAATGAATATGAGGAGAAGGATCTTTATGTTTGTTAGGTGTCTATCAATAAGTCTCCATGTTATTGCAAGGCATAATCACACACACAGGGTTTCAGAAGATAGGACTTTCTTGTGACAGAGATTTCCAACACCAGAAAGTGAAGTGCAGCAACTTCTACTTCACAAGTTATCAGAAAAATTAGTGACTAATTGTGTGGCTCTACAAACTACAACTTTGTCCTAAAAACATTTTTAAGAGATTGTAAATACATATTTCTTTGTACAATGAAGTGGCACATTTATATGGTTAAACTGCTATTTATAAGATGTCACACCACTCTTAATCCCCCTGTCTTCAAAGTATTAGGATTTGATCTGTACTGCAAATAGTACAGGTCAAATTTTTCTTCAGAATATGGCTACACACAGTTTGAGGTTACGTGCTAAGACCCATAACGCATGTTTTGCTCTGTTTCCAAACAGTGTGAATTGACATCGTTCTACTGGATACCGAGGCAGTATCATCAGTACTTAAGCGTGACAAGAGTCAAATGCGGTTAAATTCAAAAAAGACTCTCATCTGCCATTTCTCATTATCCCAAGCAAGTCCTATATGTAGTCTCTCATTAGAAGGGACTTACTGAAAAAATATCAAACACACATAGAATGTCTCTTGGATCAAAACATCGTAAATAACTTAAATAGACTGTTGGTCTGACCTCTTTATCAAGCAGTGACTGTACTTCAAAACAGAATCAACATGACTTCTTTTTCTTTTCTTTTTTTTTTTTAAAAAACAAAACAGTCTTACCCCACAATCTGCTAGAATTTTCTGACAAAAATCACTGAAAACGAACTGAGTGAGAACAGGGGAGAGGTGGCTAACACAGCCAGCTCCGATTTCCATGAAGTATTCAACCAGGTCCAGTCACCGAAGGGTCTTAAATTAAGCTGACATAAGATAAGACGGAAGGTCCTCCCAGGGATAACTAACTAAAAGAATGGAAACAAAGAGCTGCAATAAATGGCCAAATTTCTCAGTGAAGGGAAGGCCAGTGGAATCCCACAGGGATCTTTGCTGGGACCTCAGCTGCTCAACACATTCAGGAATGATCAGGAAAAGAGAATGGAGAGGAGATTAAGTTTGCTACTGATGGTAAGTTTTTCAGGGGAAGAAAACCAAAAGTGGACTGCAAAAGAGACTTGCAGAAAGACTCTGTGGCACTGAGTGATTGAGGATAAAATGGCAGATGACGTTCAAACTAGACAAATGTAAAGTAATGAGCTTGACAAAAGAACGGTTCTCACTTTATGCACCCATCAATTGATTCTGAATTAGCTACTACCAAAACCAAAAGAGATCTTAGGTTAAAATAATAGCCTCATGAACATATCAGTCCAGTAGTTTAGGAATTAACTATTAAACAGAGAAAAACCTCAGAAAATGTAATGCTACTGGGTAAAGTCAGCATTGTGACCACATCATGATTGTTATGTGGAATTCTGGTCCTTTCACCTGAGAAAAAGCATGTAGTAGAATTTGAAAAAAGGTTGACAAAAATTATTAAAGGTAACCAAATAACTTGCACAGAAGGAAGACCTTTACAGGCTAGAACTCCCAGTCTAGAAAAGCATCAACCAAGAGCCAGCTAAAAATCATGACAGGCATGGAGGAGGTGAAAGAAAAATCATCTGCCTCTTCCACTACAGTAACAAGAAAGCCTCAAATACAAATTAGCAGG
Organism: Pelecanus crispus; assembly: GCF_030463565.1. Taxonomy (NCBI): domain Eukaryota; kingdom Metazoa; phylum Chordata; class Aves; order Pelecaniformes; family Pelecanidae; genus Pelecanus; species Pelecanus crispus. The sequence continues at coordinate 5,811,794 of NC_134655.1, read as the reverse complement.
TGGAGGTTCAAAATTAAAAACCAGGCAGGCACTTCTTCACTTAATGCAAAGATGAACTGTGGAGCTCCCTGACACAAGATATCGTGAATGCTAAAAACACACATGGATTCACAAACTTTGGGAAATACTCGTAAAAGAAAAATCTGACAGGCCATTAAAAACAACAAGCCTATCCCCAATTCAAGTAGCCCCTTTTCCTCAGAAGCCAGGAAAGCGTTCATCAGACTTATCACAAAATGTCTCCTTCTCATATGCATTCATTCTTAGCCCATGCCTGAGCTGGGATACTGACCTAGACGGGGCAATTAGTCTAACCGGTTATGAGTATTTTTATGGGGTCTACAGACAGGATGCCAGTAGCCAGAACAGTCACCATGTTCATAAAGCATGGTAGTGCCAGAATCCCAAGGGTACCAATTTCAAAATCCTGTCTCAGCAGGACTACTTCTGAGTATGCAATATTAACCAGGCAGTCTGTCTATCTTCAGCAATTCTCCTTAGCTTTTGTTTTAAAAAGATATTTCTAGAAACAAACGTGTTCATTTTAGAGGACAGATTTCCATTCTGGTGACAAAAAGAATTTAAAATGAGAAGCAAATAATAATTAATAATTTCACAGTCATCAGTACGTTCAACAGTCCTTTATAAAGGAAAGGAAGATTAATAATCTGCTCCGCAGATGAGAGGAATAAGTGGCAGAGCAAGCTGTACATAAAGTCAACCTCGTATGCTGGTTCAGTTTTCAGTACATTGAGCAATGCAATCTCCTAGGACACACAGGAAAACTTCAGTGAGAGTCAGAACAGGGATTTTATTCCATACATTATAATAAAAGTTTTTTTTTTCTCTCCATTCAAAATGATTTATCCTTCAGTCTTACAGCTAGTCTGAACTGCAAGAAATGTGTCATAAAAGTCTGAAATCTGCTAAAAAAATAGAGAAAAAAAAAAGCAAGCTGCATCTCAGTTCACCTATGCTACTAACTATAATGAATTCAAGAGTTTTTAATAATATTTTTTGTAAACAGGAACTTCAAATTTACCAGAAATGTGGGTTTTTTTTTTTCCTTTACCTCATGAACTGTACTTAAAACATTTATCTGTCTTCCAATTCTAGGAACAGAAAACAAAGTCTATAGTCTTACAAAATATGGGTGTATTTGGTCTTGAAGATTGATTGAGCTACACATTTTGTGTACAGTTTTTAAAATCCTACCAAATGTATTTTGGTTTTTGGAGTCCTGCTTTGAACCCCTATACATGACCTATAACTAAAATCTGTAAAACAGTTAACAGATTTTATTTATTTATTTACTTATTCAAGACAAAACCACATAATTGCACTTAATGGTTTTAGCGTTTTTATCCTAATGTTGAGAATTTGATGGTCTATCAAACTGTATCTTTTATAGTCTATTCTCTTTACTGAAAAGGTTTACTGCTATGATAAACAGAAATACAGGAAAAATTTGGTCATCCATCTGTATGCTGATCAGCTAAGACAGCTTCACAGCATAAACAATTGTTGGTTGTGAGAATACAAAAATAACAACTGAAGTTGTACATTTTAAGCAATGGGTGAATGTACCTCAGGAAATACTGAGTGTTATTTCTCCTGACGCCCCACTGCAAGATTTAAAAAAAAAAAAAAAAAAAAAAAAAATTTTATATATATATATATATATATATATATATAATCCATACCCTCTGAAAAAGTAGATGTGGCATTTAAATGCTATGGTTTTCTAAAAAAGGCTGATAATGTTCTTCCTCTTTGGCTTAATGGTATTTTTTAAAAGGGCCAAAAAAGTCCAGCATAGTTCAGCATAGGAAAAAAAATCTCCCCATCAGTCCATGATGTTCTATTCTGTTCAGCATAACACTGAACATTCAGATCCTTGATTTTTGGCTCCAGGCAACAGCTATTCTATTGTTTGTAGTAACATTTCTAACTTCAGCTCTGCTGATTTTACAACAGCACAATCAACAACTATATACTAAAAGTCCTGAACAAAAACATCACAAATTTTGCATCAGTCATGTTAGGGACAACATAAAAGTAGTGGAATATATAATGAGAAATGAGCTGAACTTCAAATATTTAGCACCCAAATGCCTTTGGCTACCCAATGTGCACCCCAATACAAGCTTGTAGGAATAGTAGGATAATAGGTAATGAAATTCTAATCTTGTAAGGCCAGTATCTCCAAAGCAATAGCAAAAAGCTAGCTTTGAGAGGTAAGCACAAACAAGAATAAACCACGATGCCATAGCATTTCCTTAACTTCATAAACAGCCTGAAAGGAAAAGATCAGGCAATCCTAACATGTAGGCTCATTAACATGCAGACTGTGCATGGATCAGTCAATCCTCTCTAAGTCTTGGCCGCTGATCATCTCCGAGTTGTGATGATTCATTTTAAAGATCAAAGTGAACAGCCGCTTGAAGAAGCTCCAACTAAGCCCATTCACATTCCTCCTCCTGAGGATCTCTTTTTGCACAAAGCTCAAAATGCAGCCAAACCCATCAGGCATTCAGACGATCAACAGGTTAGAAATGCACATGGCACCGAGACAACTGTTTAGGGGTTACAGTGCTAAGGAAGGAAATGTATACTGCTCTGATATTAACAGATACAGCATCAGAGAAGGATTCCAAACAGTTTGAAAACAGACAGTTATGCTAGAATTTTGCAGAGTAAGAAGAATTTTATTGCACTGCTATCAGGAGTTTAAATTTTACATGCAAATCCTTATGACAACTGATGTGTACTCTACGTTTCTGTTGTTGCATTGCCCTCATTGGCATTAATTTGTGTTCTCCCCTGATATCTGAGACTAAGAACTGACTACAGGTAAAAGATTAGAAGGGACAGAATTAGAGTTCCTTTACTGGCATTAACCCTGCTCTCATTTATTTATGGATGAAGCTTTGTGGTTTAAGAAATGCAGGCATTAGCAGGTTAATGAGTACTCAAAATTTTCTTGTGCGCTCTCATATTTACTGTACAAAATTCAAATTGTGAGCTGAAGGTGTAATAATTTTGTCATAGGTTTTTCTAGAGCACGCATCCCTGTGGTATTTAAGTTATTCACAAAAGAATTACTTAATGTTCATGACACTCCTTAAGGACAAGTAGGGCCAAAATTCTTGAAGTAGTGAGTATCATATTATGATACAGCCATAATGATAAGTGAAATACAAGTTTCTCTTTTTTTTTTTTTTCACCACTGATTGTAGATTTTAGGGGGAGCTTTTTTTTTTTCCGAGGAAATGGAAACTTTAGATTCACTTCATGATCATCTGCCTCTTGATTACACAGAGTTAACTGACAGAAGTATTGTCATTTTAAAATTTTCCTACTCAAATTAGCAATAAAGACTCACTCATTTTGACTGTGAACTATTTTACTTTTCGAAGTAAGGAACATGGCACTTATTGAAAAAGAATATGATTATTAATGAGAGTACTTTAACGTACGAAAGTAAAAATCTGTGGGATTTAAGTAATATAGCCAGCTGATTTGAGAGGCCATCCAACATCTGAATTAATATTGGTGATAAATTATTTCAGAGTAAAATTATTCATACTCAGTAGGAAATTAAATTGTCATAATATGATAAAGTGTTAAAGAAACAGTATCGCTTATCTACACCTACAAATGTTGTATGAAATCACCAAGTAGTCATTTTTCATAGTGTTATCTGTAACGTATTCCACACTATACATGGAATAAAGTCATGTTGCTTATTTAGTACAAGTTACTGACTTCATTAACTTTATATTAAAGTCCTATCCCCCCCAATAAGTGCACAGTGAAGGAGTACTGGCACAGCTGCTCAGTGATAACGTTATTACAGAACACAGTTAAAGTAACTCTCTACCAAGATTCAATGTATAGATTAATTCATTTAACATTTAAGTGATTGTATAGTACAAACTAAGTATTGCTTGTAAACTAAGTATGAGTTCTCCATTTTCTGGCTTAATCAGGGGGTTTGGGAGCATATAATATAGAAATATATGTTGGTCAGGAAGGTCAAATGCATTATTAGTTACACCTTGATACAACAGGAAATATAAATACAACAAAAGTGAGGGATATGTGGGGTTTTGATCTCAGCTTGATATTATGTTGAATAAACAATGTGGAGGGTTCAGATCCCAATCCAGTTTTATCAGATAAGCACATCTAAAGAGACTTGCCTATGGCGCTGTGTATTACCATTGTACAGAAATGAACCACGGTGGTCTAAGATGTTTAGATGTGTCAGTCCAGTTTTTCATATACAATGGTTGCAAATCATTGTTTACCACTTACCACCTGAAGTATTTTCCTGTTGTTAAGAAGATGGAGGTATTTCAAATACTTGCAGAATAAAAATGGTTGATAAATATATCTTCTAGTGATTATTACTGTACCTGCTGAATAACGTGGGTTTTTCTGCCAAATTCATGAAGAACTTTGCCTAAGTTGGAGATCCAGTAAACTAACTAAAAGTACACCTAACTAAGTAATTACAGTCCTTCAAGTCTTAGCACAAAGCATGAGCATAAATGGGGACAAAAATCTCTTGGTGTTTCACAAACAGGTCCATCATCACTAACAGACAGCTAATCCTCCTTTTCCAGGAAGCTGGAAAAACCAAGCAGGTCTTAGAGACTTTTCACCAGCATTAAGGTACTGAGATAGATATTCAAGGATGTTAAATGAGAGACATTCAGTTGGCCAAAATTAATTGCCTATCCCCCAGATTATCAGAACTTTAACCTCTATAAACAATTCATTGTTTTTTCTTTAGAGACCTGTAAATAAATTAGAGAAAATGTGAGCAATGTCAAAACATTTTCTGCTCAACTTCAGGGAGACATGACTCCAAAGAACTGGTAATTGATTTAAAAGATGAAGTCCAGCATTCACAAATTGCCAGGAGAAATCATGCCATATTTTGTCCTGTGCAAGTCTGTATATCCTAATTGAAAAATCTTGTCTGTGTACCCAAAACGAACTTGCTCTGTACAAAACTGTCATTAAATGTATCTATAATATAACTTTCTCTTAAGTATAATTTTGCTAAAGAAACAAACCCATTGAAAGGCAAAACTCAGAGTACTGAAGACAACGATGTGGGAGTTTTTCTTGTGTTTCATAATTCAGGTGTTTGGTTAATGGCATTTTTCTACTGAAGAAATAAGTAGAATTAAATTGGGATTTGGAAGCGGTGTGGAATAAAATTTTGGTTTTAAGGCCTGTTTTCCAGTCATTGTTATAACAATTTAACATGGTCCTAATGTTGTTATTTTCTTCCTAATAACTAAAGCACTTACTGAAAATATGAAAGTGCGTGAAGGACTTTTAGCTTAAGGCATCTGTTAGTCAATCAGTTTTGCTTTACTAGGTAAACAACAGTCTCAATTTTTTTAAAAAAAGTTTATTTCTATGTTATAAACACCTCTTGAGAGAGCAAAGTCATCACTACAATTACATTTGACCTTTACTGCCTGAACTCCAGGGAAAATAATCACAATTCATAGAGTTAATTAAAAATACACAATGCTGAAGAAAATTGAAAACTGTTTGAAAATAAAGAGAGAAAATTTTATTTGGTAAGTAAAGCTCCAGGTGCAGCTGTTTCTCAGACAAATAGAAATTTTTTAAAAATCCCTGCTGTTATAATTATAGTAATAGTTATTATTTTGCAATTTCCCAAATTTTCCAGTCTCTTGAGTACTCTGGTATAATCTGACTGTTAAAATTACATCTGTTGATAAACTAGACGTTCCATAGATTGGCCTGAAGTATAAGTTAATATTTTGCAAATCTGATGTTAAAATATGCATATGTATACACACACATAAAGATATATAGTTTGTGTATGTCCACCTTGAAACGTAACCATTAGGTCTAACGTAGACCCCAACGCAACACTAAAATAGCTGATTTGATTTCTCTCAAGAGATTTAAAATGTAGTAACGGAATTATCTGTTTGCCCATTTGGGGAGGCTTCTGTTTCTTTTATAACATTGTTACTTTAGCATTCATCGCTTACAATAAACAGACAGAAGAGCTACAGCCAAAGGGCTTAGTCAGAATTGGGATCTCAGTAATGCTATTCACTAAATAAACCAGAGACAGTGCTTGTCACGGAAATTTCTAACTGCATATTGTGCGCATTATATCAAAGCGCAGCGTACTCATAGGACTCTAATGAGGAAGTAAACAACGCTGAGGGTCAGATCAGAGGGCTGCAACATTCTGCTCTCTACAGGGCAAATAAGGGTTGAATTAAATCCTCTGTTGGTAGCACTGCCACAGGTAGGGATGTATTTTACTCTTTAGACATATAAGCTGTTCTGGAAAACCATCTCCCAGCTTATTGTCACAGAGGTCTTCTATTGATCACAGCAAAACAACACTGTGATTGATCTTTCTTGTCTGCAGTATTTCTAATATGCTCATAAACTAAAAGTCTAGGTACCATTTATGTGGAAGTTAATGGGACAGTATGCTTGAGCCTAGGTTACTCAATATATGTACAGTTTTATAGAACAGAGTCCAACCTCGTTATGTCTACGGGTTTTACTGCAAAAAATCAGCAGACTACTTACATAGTATTGCACATAAAAATATTGCTTGATAAACCTATCACAATATATACACATCTCCATTGAATCATAGTGATTTTATACGTTTTTCTATCCTGGCCTTAGGGGTACAGTAGCTGTCATATTTATCACCTCAGTGTTCAATGCCGTCTTCTGTTATTTCAAGTCTTACCTCCTTTTCTATCAGGCTGCATTCCAGGTCTTGTATTTATGCTTGCCCTTGAGCTTCATGGCAACAACTGGGAGGCCTTTATTCCTCTTAAGAATTTAGCTCTCCTGTTGACACATGTTCTATGCAAACATGCAATCTTTTCTCTAAATAAAATCGGTCCTTGCCTGACAGAGCTTACCATGTTAGCATGTAACGCAACAAGAAGTGGAAATTTAGCAAGGAAAGGAGGACAGAAAAAACAACAGTAAAACTGGTGCTTGCCAAGACAACAGAATAAAGTGTGTATGCTATGTAGTCGGCACCAAAGCAACTACTTTACTCTTGTACATCTTGTGAAACCAGTTTCAGAGCACTAAGTACAGATGCACATACACACTTCTCTGTCTTTCTGCTACCATGAACCATTTTACTGAGAGAGTCATGAACTTCCTGATAGGTCTGCCACATCAAATATTGCTAGCAGATAGGACAAACCACCTCCATCAGCAGTGTTAAGGCTGACGTCTTTCTCAGAACCTACACTTTTTGTGATACTTTGGGCAACAAGGTTAAGAAAACGAATTTCACATTGAAAAGCCATCTTCTTGTTAAGTGAAAGGAAGGAGTACAGGGAAAAAGGAATAAAAATTAGCTAATATTTGCCAACATCAATGATGAAGAGGACACAAAATTAAGTAAAGTAGTTATGCAAGTAGCATTATCTAGAATTGGTCCTGACAGAATGACAATCTATTTTTTGTTATGTTGCTGATGCCCCACTCATTGGATATGTGCAGCATGCTCACGTGTCTACCTGCATTAATGTGCACTTGAAACGTGAGAAAGCAACATCTAATACAAAGCATAGGTACAGCACAGCTCTGATTTGAACGGGAAGGGGCAAGGCAGCCATAACTTCATATAGAATCATAGAATCGTAGAATCACAGAATGCTTTGGGTTGGAAGGGACCTTTAGAGCCCATCCAGCCCAACCCCTGCAGTGAGCAGGGACAGCTTTAACCAGAGCAGGTTGCTCAGAGCCCCGTCCAACCTGGCCTGGGATGTTTCCAGGGATGGGGCCTCCACTACCTCTCTGGGCAACCTGTGCCAGTGCTTGACCACCTTCATTGTAAAAAATTTCTTTCTTATGTCTAGTCTAAATCTATTCTTCTTGAGTTTAAAACCATTATTCCTTGTTCTGTCAAGGAATAATGTTAAGTTATAAGTTATGCGAAATTATATATGGCTTCAGGCACTATCAATTAGCCAGTGAATGAGAGGCCTTTAATTTCTTTCAATCTATTCCTCAGAAACTCACCCTTGTAAATACATCTGAAGCAAAGAGAGTGCAGAAAATGAAGCTAAAGGAAGGGAAGTTGAACTGTGCAGAGAAAAACAATAACACTTAAGTCAATATGGAGCAGAACTGTCTGCAATTTTACCATAAGTTAATGTTTTTTATTGAATGAAGCACTCCCTGTCTGTTATTCCAACCATATACCAACTCTTGAAGAGGTTACAGAAATGACAGGAATTATGGTCGTACTTAATTCTCCCCTGAAGCAAACTCCTTCACTTTTGAAAGTTAAATCTAGAGGTGAGAAAACACTTCACTGCAGCACTGGTTTCATTTGTTTGTTCGTTTATTTCACTATGTTGGGTTGTTTTTTTTTTTTTTCTTCAATAAAATTATATCTGTTCTAAAATCAAATTAAATAAAAGTCAAACACTGTCACAATCTGGTTTTCACAAACTGGATATGATGAGGACCCCAAATATTCCTGTTACCCAAGAATAAACTCTGGGAACTGGAAAACAGTCTAAGATTTTCTCTGCAGCATTAAGTCAATTTGCAGAGATATCCAGCTGTACTGTGCAGCACTGATTAACTCTTCAGGGAAAGTAACGTGTATGTTTTCGATATGTTTGGGTTTTGTGCAAAACAGAAACAGCAGTCCATTCACCAAGCACAAACTATGATTCTCATGACAGAAGGCTGTCCCAGTCCAAAACAGATTGCAGGGGTGGACAGACAGAAAGGACAGAAGAACACCTAACATGTGAAGAATTCCCTCCCAGGGAGCAACGGGCAATGCCTAGGTGTGAATAGGTTATTACTAAAATGGCTGGAAAAAAAATCAGCTGTAGAAGTGACTGACATTGGGTCAGAAAACAATCTTTTTATGGTACCGTCACTCTGTGGAAAACAATATTTGGAATTTAGAATAAAATCAGAATATGTATACTTTATCAGCAACGAATCTTGAGCAGACTTCCAAAGAATGTAAGCAAAGAAATGTTTCTATGAATGCTCAGTTAAAATCCTAAACCTGAATTTCATTTTGACTGTCTTCATACTGTTCATCTTAATTTTCAACACACTTCTAGTTAAGATGTCAGTTAAGAGGAATTCTATAGCATTGGTGAACGTAACAAAATAATATATATATGTATATCCAGAAAGTGAATCTTCAGTTAATAATTTTGCTCCTAGTATAAACTTGGTTCTGAAAGAGCAGTCGTTCCTTTGATATAGAGAAACTTACTTGTTGACCTACAAGACCAATCATTTACTCACAACAAATTTTGAGCAGATAGTCTTTGCTCGTAATAAGCTGCATGCATATACATAATCTGCATATTAAGTATTATTCAGATGTAACTTTAAAAAATGTAAGTTCTATACAAATCAGCCTACAAGGAATAAAATATTGATTAAATACTTAGCTCTAATAATTCACTGTGGGGGTTTTTTTTAGTTAGTCATTACCTACATTTTTGCCAGACTTTAATCTGATACCATACCTGTGACAAAGGGATTCATAGCAAAATGTTGCTGCAGTTGCTTCTTTTAAACTCACCTAATTATTAGTTCCAAACTTCTTCCCTTTCTGAAGACTCAAGGAAGCCTTTCTTCACCTCCTGCAAGCTCAGCCGAAGAGTGTGACAGAGCTATGCAGCTGGAAAGAAGAAGACAGGTGAAGACAATTTTATTCAGATCTGAAAAACTAAGTTGGATTTGCAACAGAGCTCCAACATAGAGCAGATGTGTTCAAAGCAGTCCTTTTAAAAATAAATTCAAGTCACTGTTCTAATACAATCACTTCAACATTAAACAGCATTGTTTAATCAAAGCAATAATGATATTTGTGACCCTCCAGATTCTGCAGTAACTTCCACTTCTGGATTGCCCTTCATGTTAAAAATACGTGCTTTTAATAACAGCAAAATGTAACAAATATTTAGTAAGAATAGAGAAGCAATGTATAAAAGCGAGGCACACTATAAATAAAGGTTCTATAGCAGAAATCTTTTTCTCACTGAGAAAATACCAAGGAAAAAAATAATATCTGTTCTATGTTCTACCAGGCTAAATCTACTATAACTCCATGTGATTTACACCAGTGCAGCTCAACATCAAAGTCCCCTTCTCTACTACTTCATAACATGGAATGTGTCCATTAATTAATAGCTTTGGACTTGGACTTAAGAAATAATCGGTTTGTACAAATTTTGAAGGCCAAGATATTGTCTGGAAAGGGATTCTCTTTAATATATTTATACAACACAGATTAACTAGGCTGTAAGATATTGAAAAATGAATAAAGGTAGTTATTAACATATACTGATTGTCTAGGAACTGTGGATCAGGCTACTTGGTAATTCCCTTCTACATGGGAAAAAAAATTCAAGCTTTGTTTACATTTGCACCATCATATAGGTTTTTGATTTTTTTTTTCTCAAATGCATTAGAATACTCTATTTTTCATGCTGTGAAAAATAAATATATTCAGAACAGCTGCAAAACATTGCAAAGAATTATTGTCTTAAAGCTGGCACTGATTTCAAGCAGATAGAACACTTATTATTTCATCTAACAACCAGCATAGCTAAGGATCAGGAAAAAAACCACCAGATAAACGTTTCAAATGCATTACTTTACTTCAGCACCTGATTTTGGTGACAAAATAGCATATAGGTTCAGCTACATCAGAAAGCATGTATAGTGATATGTAAGGAAAATTAATTCAATAAACAGAATGTAGGAACTGTCTATTTTGGTCATCTTAGATAAGCTGTAGCATGTGCTCTGCTGGTAACAACTGGAATACATCACGTGTATGGAGTGGCTTTTCCTCTCCTTAATTTCAGTCAGTCCTACAAAGACAAAAATATTGTCTGCTTGTTTTGCTAAATGATAATTGTCTTCTTGCCATCAAACAATAATTAAATTTCATTCACAGAAATAACATTTGGGTGGCTGCCCAATATAGATTGCTTCTTCCTGGACACACTTTCATAAAACCATATAAAAAAAAAAAAAGCTATGGGTCTTGTATCAAGGCTGTTCCCTACTGAGACTGTAGGACAGACCTTTAGACAATATTGAGGATGTTAAAAGAAAACAAAGACTAAAAGACACTTGCACCACAATTGCCTTTAGCAACCTAAACCTGACTCCTGTTTGAGTAGGTCTTGCAGTCTTGCTTCCATTACAGGTGTTAAGAGGTCCAGAAAATACAGAATACAAATTGCTTTTGCCCCAGCCAAGGAAATCCGTCAACACCACCTCTTACAAAAAGCTGGGACAGAGGTGGCAAAAGAATCCTAGAATAGTTTGCATTGGAAGGGACCTTTAAAGGTCATCCAGCCCAACCCCCATGCAGTGAGCAGGGACAGCTTCAACCAGATCAGGTTGCTCAGAGCCCCGTCCAACCAGACCTGGAATGTCTCCAGGGATGGGGCATCTACCACCTCTCTGGGCAACCTGTGCCAGTGCTTCACCACCCTCATCATACAAAAATTTCTTCCTTACATCTATCTAAATGCAGCCTCTTTTAGTTTAAAACCATCACCCCTTGTCCTATCACTACGGGCCCTACTAAAAAGTTTGTCCCTGTCTTTCTTATAAGCCCCCTTTCAGTACTGAAAGACCTCAATAAGGCCTCCCTGCAGCCTTCTCTTCTCCAGGCTGAACAACCCCAACTCTCTCAGCCTTTCTTCTTAGGAGAGGTGCTCCAGTCCTTGGATCATTTTTGTGGCCCACCTGTGGGCCTGCTCCAACAGATCCATGTCTTTCCTGTGCTGAGGACTCCAGAGCTGGACGCAGTACTCCAGGTGGGGTCTCAGAGTGGAGCAGAGGGGCAGAATCACCTCCCATGACCTGCTGGCCACGCTGCTTTTGATGCAGCCTTCTTCTGATACAGTTGGCTTTCTGGGCTGTGAGCCCACATTGCTGGCTCACGTCCAGCTTTTCATCCACCAGAACCCCCAAGGCCTTCTCCGCAGGGCTGCTCTCCATCCCTTCATCCCCCAGCCTGTATTGATACTGGGGGGTTGCCCAGGACCCTGCACCTGGCCTTGTTGATCCTCATGAGGTTCACACGGGCCCACCTCTCAAGCTTCTCCAGGTCACTCTGGATGGCATCTGATCCCTCAGGTGTGTCAACCGCACCACTCAGCTTGGTGTTGTCTGCAAACTTGATGAAGGTGCATTTGGTCCCGCTGTCTACGCCACTCATGAAGATATTAAACAGCACTGGTCCCAGTACGGACCCCTGAGGGACTCCACTCGTCACTGATCGCCATGCAGACATTGAGCTGTTGACACTGAGCTCTCTGGACGTGACCATCCAACCAATTCCTCATCCACCAAACAGTCCGCCCATCAAATCCATATCACTCCAATTTCGAGAGAAGGGTGTTGTGGGGGACCATGTCAAAGGCCTTACAGAAGTCCAGATGGATGACATCCGTAGCTCGTCCCTTGTCCACTGATGCAGTCACTCCATCATAGAAGGCCACTAGGTTGGTCAGGCAGGACTTGCCCTTGGTAAATCCATGCTGGCTGTCTCGAATCACCTCCCTGTCCTCCGTGTGCCTTAGCATACCTTCTAGGAGGATCTGTTCCATGATCTTCCCAGGCACAGGGGTGAGGCTGACAGGTTGGTAGTTCCCAAGGTCTTCCTTTCTACCCTTTTTAAGAACAACTTGATGACTTTATAAATGAAAGGATTCTCTTAAGAATTTTCATATCTTGCTTAAACTATTGCCAAAAAGCACTTCTTAATTTTAGCTTGAAATGGGATTTCATTTAAAAATAATGGAAAAGGTCAAATTAACAAATCTGAAAATTAATTTTTAGGTCAAATTCTGTAAGTCTGAAGTGATACATCAGAGATTATTTATAAATTTTTTCTGTTTCAAACCTCCAAACACCTCCATTTAACCGCCACCCCCAATCAGTTTTTCCACTCAGGTCTATTTCCAATGCAATTTTCTAGAGGTCAGCTTAGACATATATCGAATATATATCATTTTAACCTGAGCAACAAACTGTAAGACATGAAACTGCTAGTGGAGCTAGTAATTTCTCTCTACAATTGACCTTTCAGTCCTCCATCTATTTCATATTTCTGTTTAATCACATAGCCAGGGTTATTCTCACTCAGCTACTCTCTACGTATTTTATAGTTTTTATGAAATTTTTACCATAGTTCTTTTCAAATCAAGTCTGACAAAGTTCACTTTTATAAAAATATTCTTGAATTTTTCATCAGACTTAAAAATTACAAGATCCCACCATGTTCAGAAGTGGTATATTCTTTGCTATCCTATCGTCAGTTTTAAGCTAATTGGACTAGTTATAGTCTCAAAACCAACACAGAAATAGAAGGAATTAAACTGATCACTGCTGAGTTGGCCATTATTTCTCCATAAAAAACAAGAAAGGAATGATAGTTTTAATATGAACATTTAAGAAGTCATTCAAAACAAAATTTGAAGTATTTTTGCTTGTGGTAAGAGAAAACCATTTTGCACCTATTAGGAAACATTATCGCAGGTCACCTGGGAGGAAACACAATCCAAACATAGCTTAACTCCACCACAAAGAAGTTGACCAACACTGTCTTTTTATCCTCTATCAGAAATGCTATGTTTAAAGAGTTGTGCTCAAAAATAGAAGGCTGGAATTTAAATTAGAGAACCTATAACAACATATTTTATAAATTTGCCAAGTATGGATGCCAAGTATGGATTACCACTGATTAAAGTGGTAGCTTACACTAAATATGACACTGTATAATCACAGGCGCAGTTATATAATTTTTCTTAGATATAATTACACACCTCAATTTCATCACTTGCCCTCCGTCAGGAAGTAAAATATCTTTTACGAAAGGAGAAGATCAAACTCAGCTTTGCTGACTGGACAAAGATGAAAGTAATTTTTAGAGAAGTAATCAAGACAGACAATAGCTGTTTGCCTCCAGGTTTTCCTTAGTCTTCTACCAGCATGACCATTTCTGCTGTGTAATTTGCACCCTTGTATCAGAGTGTATCAATGTTTGCCTCCTACTTGTCAAGAATATGTCCATTGTGTCAATGTCCTCATTTTAAAATAGGTGTATTTATTAATAACTTATTTTTATTATACTAAGGCTGTCTTACAGCCAACAGACTCATATATACAAACTGGAAATTATCTAATATGATGCAGCACCCTGGGTGAACTAGCAGCAGTTCAGGGATCCAGAGTAGAAAAGTAATATTCAAACATGACTCTCTCTTAGGGCTCCTGCCCTGGACTGTAATTAGGAACCCAGTTCCTTGTTCCAGCTCAAGTCAGTCTGTATTTATACATAAAAGCAATCCTCTATATGCATATAAAGGCCAATCACAATATTTTTTTCTAAGTTTAATAATCCCTTATTAAAAAACAAAACAAAACAAAAACCCACACACACCTCTTAAGTTATCAGAAAACAGTTCTGTTTGGTACTACCAGTTCTTTATCCAGAAAAAGCCACATTTTCACTGAAACAAAACAACAAAACAATCAACCTGAAATCCCAATCGTTGAAAACTTCTATCAAATGAAGAAAAGCAGTTATACTCTGTAGAAAATTAAGTATTTTCACATTAAGTGTTTTTTATGCAAAGTTCAAGTATCTTTCAAAACACGACAGAAGGATAAGTTGGCCAGCACTACTGAGGATTCTTTTTTATAGACACAAATGTAGCTTCACAGCAGCAACAGACAAAACGAGCCCTATGTCCATGAGTAACTCAAAGGAGGACTTCTCACCAACTTCTGATTCAGGAACTGTCAGTGTATTCCCACACAGTTTGTTAGTCCATAGTACAGAAAACTACCCAAACCAAAGCCCACAGTGTAAACAATTCCCCTTTTAACTTTGTAGCTTTAAACTAGTAATTCTTCACTTATAAATTTGGTAGTTTAAGTAAGGTGTCTTATTTTTACAGTAATTTTCATGATTTTCCAATATATACTGTAAAGCAGTTTGATTAACATTTTTGAAGGAGGGAATCTACATTTGAAGAGTTATTGTTCTGCAAATCTTGAGGTTTCTTGGAGTAGTTCAATATTTCTACCATATGTTTTACTTCCTTTGCTGCAAGTAGGGACCAGGTTGCTGTGGCAACTGAGTTTCAGGACAACTACAGAGCCGTGTTTGCTGACACTATGCAGCGGGATTGCTGTCCTCCTTGAAGGAAGAGTGCCATATATTACATCCAGTTGTTTAAAAGAGGGTTCATTTTCACTCTGCAGCCAAGTCGCCATCTTGCTTGTATTTACATCTTCTTAAAAGACTTCTGAAAAAGTCTCAGGAGGCAGCTGTCATGATAACACCCTGGCAGAGAAGTCAATTAGATATTTGTTCCTGACTGTAAGTGGGACTGTAATGTTAAGGTAAATGAGGTCCTATCCTGGGAGAAAGGTTTGCTCTATAGTACAGATCTGAAAAAAAACTGGCTTATACTTTTTATTTTATTGTACTTCTGCAGGTCTCAGTTTAAAGGACAAAGCAGGGTCATAGGTTGGACACTCAATAGCCTTACAAATACTACGGCATAAAGGGAATAATGTAGACATTTCAGCAGCCTTACAAGTCTGCTACCTGGTGGGTGACCTGATAAATAAAAAATTAAACAGACGTACACACACACAAAAATCCTATTTAGCATTACTCGAGGATATTTCCACTTTATTCTTTAGGAAGAACAAGCAATTAACACTGTTCTTACAGACAGAACAGACCAAGAAATGAAAATGATATCTAGATTAGTGTCTGCTCTTCTGAAAATTTCCATTCATGGGCCAAGAACATGAAACAGTGCCTCAGTTATCTCAGATGGGAGGCCTCCTGAGCTGCCTCTAGGCATGACCCAGGCTGGGCACTCCTAGCCTTTAGACACTGATCACGAGCCAAAGAGATCTTGGCTCTTGGTAAATCTTCCAATACCCTAGTACATCATCAGCTTTTCACTTAACAGTGCTTAAGGAAGATAAATAGGAAGAGTCTCACATCTTCATTTTTGAAGAAAACATGGCTTTCCACTGGACCGATGACCTGCACCTCCTTGTGAAGTCAACATTTAGGAGGTGCAAGTTAGTCAGTTGGTAGCCAGGCAGTTTGGTCATTGCCATCCACTAGTGAATTCCCCAAACAGAGCAAGTTTCAGGCTAACATGACTGTTCAACCGTGTATGTGCTTGATAAAGCACACAGAAATAAAAGAACTAAACTAAGGAAGAAAGAGGAAAAATACCCTCCAATTTAGGATGATGGTTTAACTTTCTTGTGCTATGTCAGGAAAGGAAGTTCACTTTTCTTTCTGTTTCCAGGTTTCTCTTTAACAGCTCTGGAAGTCCTTCTTTCCTCATATTACCTTCATTTTACATATATTGCCCAACAACACATCACATATTAATATGAAGCTTCAGGGCAAAATCCTAACCTCTCTGAAGTTAGTAAGTGTTTTATCACTCAGCTTCCTAGGGCCTTAATTTAATTGCTGGAAAAGGTAAGACCAGTCTGGAGAATATGCAGGTGCCATCACTGTAACTAATGTACTCTCCAAGGTAAACAAAATCCTGAAAATAACTTATTATTAACACTATTAACC
Organism: Pelecanus crispus; assembly: GCF_030463565.1. Classification (NCBI taxonomy): domain Eukaryota; kingdom Metazoa; phylum Chordata; class Aves; order Pelecaniformes; family Pelecanidae; genus Pelecanus; species Pelecanus crispus. The sequence continues at coordinate 5,795,104 of NC_134655.1, read as the reverse complement.
TAACATTCCTTTAGCTCAAAAAAGGGCTTGTCTTCATTAAACTTGCATCCAAATATCACTTATCAAATTGGCAGATCTCATTAGTTAGATTTCGCCTTTAAAATCTAATCAGTATCTTAGTCCCAAATCATTTTTATGCTCCTTCCTCATTACAAAAACTGCTATTTTCAACTTAATCAGTTTTACCACTTAGTTATATTTCATTAGACACAAAAAAGCTGAGAGAGTGGGGTAGTCTATTAAAGAAACCATTAAACCTAGAGCTTGGTTTCTGAGAAATAAAGTGCTCTACAGGACTCCTAAGAGAAGAGACCGAAGGAAACATCATCCTAACAGAAAATTAGGAACTATACCTTGCAATGTATTATTAGGCTTAAAATGCACTATGTTTAAAAGAACTCTCAAATTCATTCAAGTGCAATTATTGCCAGTGTATAATCAGAGTCACACCTATTTTTCCTGTGGGCAAACCTCCTACATCAACAAGAGCAGCATTGAAACCTCAGGTATGCATTCACACCAAAGGCTGATCATTTATCATTGATCATTTATCAGCTCTACTGGATTGGAGGCGGGGGGGAAGAAGCAAACCACAAACCCAAAAAAAACTTTCAAGATTTTTTGGAGGTGACAGCCATGACAGACAGCAGTGAGCAAGAGCCCACTGGTCTCATGTTTGTTTGAAGGTTATGAGGTCGCTGAGCCAAGTTGAAATTCCCCCAAAAACCCAATGAAACAAATTTTGTAGGACCTTATAGAAAAGATATGTAACTGCGTTCCAAAGCAAATCTCTATTACTATGTTTTGGTGTTCCTCTGATTGTACGATACATACCAAAAGCTGACCACAATATTTTTGTTTCACAACAAAAAGAAATTGATTTATCTTTTGTTCAGGTTTAAGTCATGGTTCACTTCACTTTGTATAAGAGAGATGAAAGCAAACCACAGAGATGATCAATGCAAAAACTGACACCTCACAATGATACAGTGGAGAAGACATTATTCATATTCAGGTTGGTCTGAGCTAACAGTGACACTAGGTCCATCAAGCTCAAGGCCAAGATTAGGTAATAATAATGAGAGGTGCCAAATGCTCAAGTTGCAACTTCTTAAAAAGATTGATTTTCGAAAGGTACCAAAGGTTAGGTGAAAAAAAATCAGGGTTCTACAAGTTGCTTTCAGTTCATCACCCACAGACTGAAGCACTCTACATCAGTTCTTTTATTTAAACCACGGCTTTTGTGTCCAGCTGTCTGAGCTGGCTATGAGTAGCAGTGTTAGGAATACTGCATTTGCACTGAACATCAAAACTCAGGTCCTGGCTTCTAATATGTTAAGGAGGAAGTCATACGCCGTTAAACCTAAACTAGGACTAAGGCTGAGCCCTAATGCACCATCCATCCACACTGCAACTCCCTGGGTCCTCTTGGTCTCTGACCATTTCTCAAAGCTCTTTCTGAGCACTGGTGCAGCAGAAGCTAGACACTCTGCACTCCGAGCTTGTCCTAAGTGAGGATTAAAGTGATGGGTGTCTTTAGTCCATCTGATAGCTTAAATGGTCACGGAGTGCTAGCTTAGGTCACCTTGTTTCATTTTCCTATGAAACAGACTAAAAGCATTCAAAATAGTCCCCATGCCACAGGTGAAGGTGGTGACCAAAGGCCATGATTACAGGAAACTACCCAAGGCTACTCTCATATAGCTACCGCCTCCAAAGCATACATTGCAGGACAAGAAATTTAGGAACCAAATTACCAGAAGTCAGGGTATGTGGTACCAAAGTCTTCTCCCTGTTTAGCTACCACAGCTAACACTACTTATCATCAGGCTCCGTTTACCGCTAGCACTGTGTCAGCATGCATTCAGTGAGCCCGCACTGCTATTTGGAACACAGCAGCAACCGTTCTGGACATTTGCCCAGCCCAGGCCCAATCTAAACTATAAAACAGGAACAGATCTGCAGGTTTATATCAACAAGACTGCTAATGTCTCATCTTTGACAAGTGCCTTCTCCAACTAAATCTTTTATTTTCTAGGAAGGAATACATTTTCCTCAAGATCACTGTACAGAAACCAGGAACACACTAGCATTAAAACATCACTTCCAAAGGGTAAAACAAACTAGGCCACAGTACTGCTTGAATACAGGTGAAAATGCACACAGTATAATATTTAGATATGTAAGAGATACTGCCGATGTGTCTGCTGCTCAGAGAAAATTTATAGCACAAATGTTGTATGAATCAGTGTGATGGCTGCTGTCAGCTACAAATATCATCTGCATATTACGCACCTACCACATGCAAAATACTCCCACAATGATCTTATTAAGGAGGCTGTGCCATACATCAAAATAATGTTATACCTACAGCAGCCCGTAGGTACTAAAATATGCCCTTCCTGCTTATTTTGTACACAGTGAAAAATGACACACTTGTGGCTAAACTTGCTCGTTAATTCTGACAGATAATTCAGAATACATGCTTGATACCACAACTTAAGTATCTGAAAGCTGTCGAAATAGAAATGTTCTAAATGCTAGTGAAAAAGAAAGAGAAAAAGGAATAGGAACAAAGATGACAATTATTTGAGCTACACAGAATTTTAGATGGGTAATAATTAACTTGGTGGTGAGTAGCTGAGATGAGTGATAGAAAATTCTCACAAGATTTCTTGAGTAGTATCTAAAAATATCTGGGTCTGAAAGAGAAGAGAAACTTTTTCAAGAGTTACTTCTGAGTTTCCTTCTTCCATCCTTTGTGGGAGAACCAACTTCTCTTATTCACTTTAATATCTAAAAAGCAAAAGAAACTCTGCATGTAAACATACAAGAATTGAGGACTAACTTGTACTTGTTCACGGCCTTGGGTAGATCAGCATTCATTAAGACGGGATAAAACTGAAGAGAGGAATTCCAAAAAGTTTTGTCTCAAAAAGACACAATTAATCCCAGAGCTGCCTTAGATGGCCAAGATCATTCCTACCTCAGTACCTCCAAGCAACGTGGATATTCCTCTCCATTTGTAGCTAAGGCCCTATGCACAGCACAGGGCACAGCTTCATTTCCTGGACAGGGTATAGCATACCCTTTGAATATCAACCAGCTGCACGAGTAGCTTTGGCAGGACTGCCTCTTTATTCCTTACTCAGAATTAAAGACAACCAAGTCAGAGGCTGAAAGGAGAAGGAAGAAGCCCCCATCCTACCAGGCATGGGCAATATGGGTCCCAGAAGAGATGACAGCAGCAACGGGGGGCGGGGAGGGATGGGACGACCAAACAGGAGATGAGTTTTAACTTGCATGTCAGAAGCCAGCTCTGATTTCACAAAGTGCTCTGAGCAGACAGAATCAAAGGATTTCTTAGAACAGCTTTGTGTCAAGAGTGGAACCTGCTCCTTAGGAACCAAGTGGATTCCTCTCCTCCACTTTTCCTTTGCTGTATAAAAGCTATGCATAATCCACCCCGTTCCATATTTTTTTAAGCAGGACTAATTACATTGTTCATTCAACGGTCAGGCCAACACATATGGCATGCTATTCAGAACAGGAAACATTTGTCATTATTTATTAAAACCCTCAAGTAAAAAGTAAACATAAATAGTTACCTACAAAGCATACTTCATTTTCTATAAAGGAGGCAGCAGTGGATGCTCACTAGCGATGAGTTGTAGCCAGTACAATAATTTGAAAATGTATATACACAGTTGGTGCTCCAGCCAGCAAATAATGTACGCAATTACTGCTACCGTTAATGTGCCTGCATGCTTAATTTCTGGAGCAGCATGCCGAGTGCTTTCCCCTTAAGGTGGCTTGAGCAACTGGTCTGTATTTTAACGGAGAAAACCATACGTAATGAAAGCAGATCTTTCAGGAGACAAGCCACGCTTTCAAATTGTTCTTGCTGCCAGAGTAGTAATTACAGTGAAATGGAAAAAACAAGTACACACCTACTATAAACAGATGGCTAATAAAAATTTGGGGAGCTCTTTCAACACAGAAAATGAGTACTCTAAAAAGACACCTACATAACAAATGCTTGGACATGTTGTCTCCTTTTATAGACTACTTAAAGATGTGCCCTCTAGCTCAGCAGCTGAACTGTTTGTTCCTTTATTGCCGATTACATGCAGAAGTTTCAGAGTACCTGTATACCAAATATTTAACCTTTATAACAGAATGTATCAAATAGACTCATGCAATACAGGCAGTAGGTATTAACTAGTGTGACATACCCAAATATGGTAATGATTTGTTATAGATCACAGCTTTCTGATCTACCACCTTTAGATAAAGTGTAGTCTCGATGAAATTAGGAGGTTACAATATACAGTAAAAACGCATCTTGGTCCACTGAGGTTTACTCGTGCCTGTAAACATCTCTTGTTTTGTACTTCCATTGCAAGACAAGAACAAATATTTCCATTTGCTCAAAAACGTTGACAGGTGAATCAGTGTTTCAACATTAAAGTAGGTCAGCCCATGTTGCATTATTCAGTGTAGCAACATGACGCTTCTAGATGATAAAATACTGTCTAATACAAAATTGAAGTGATACAAGCATATATCTGCTTTCTGCAGAAGAAAAGCTGCTTTAATTTGAAAATGTCCCTCCTCCGTCTGTAAGAAAAACATAAAGTATCACAAATCAATTCTTTTTGCCTGCCTATCTTCTTCAGCCCAGTCAATAGCTGGGCAAACACATGAAATAAGGACAAGCGCATGTCTGTTCCCAGGCAGCACAAGTGACAGCAGATTTAAAGGGACATCAGCAGCTTCAAATATAGTCAAATAAAAGCAAAAAGAAAAATAAAAGCTATTTCAGGTACTACGAACTTCCTGGAGTCTTCCCTACCAATTCAGGGAGGCATAACCAAGCCACTGTTTCTCAGAATGTTTTCTCTCCCGTTTGTGTTTGAAAACTCGTGCCCCTAAGGAAAACGCAGTCTCAGTGTTCTACATTATCTGTACACAGAAATACTTGTCAGTGGGAAAAGTAAACAAAGCAGAGTTGGCACCTCTCACCTGCCTCATTTGCAGTAATTCTAGGTAGCACTTTTAGTAATAGGAAGCTGGATATTTTCAGGAGGTATTAAACAAATACTTGCCCCTGAAAACAATAAAGAGAAATCAAAATTGTATTTCTACAAAGGAATCAATAACATGATTTACGCCAAAAAGATACTGCTATATTCTCTTTTTAGAATATGTTATTCTGTCACAGATTGGTGACACCATATATCTACTATAGACCTTCCTCCATGGAAAGAAAATAAGTTTTTAAGATTGCAGACACAGACCTTGAGTACTTACTTAGCTCAAGTAGTAATGTGTGCTTTTTTGGAATGAGAAGAGCCAAATCCTTTTTCAAGAAAAACTGAGCAAATTCAGTATTTAATTAAAATACAACACTGTAATTTTCAAAAAAGGAAAAAAAAAGAACCCTTCAGTGTCCTATGTATAACCTAAGTAATTATTTATGAATTAGATCACTGAACAAGGTATTTGTACACAGACTCAAGCATTAATTTATGGAGTAACCAGCCTGAAACGCCATTTTTTGGCAATGTGGAGGATAGGCTTCACAACTTTAAGTATATTCATTCATCTTTATGTGCAAGCAATCTGGTTATTCAGCAAAGACTACACATATGCTTAGAGCTAAATATACGTGAAAATATCCTTGCAGATGGAACAGCCCATAATCATAGCTGCAGTGGATATGATGGAAGAAAAACCCTACAGCCTCTTAAAGCAATATTAGCAGAGGAAACTGATGTGGATTTATGCAGGAATGGAGAAGGAAAAGCAAAGTCTCTTATTATGTTACCTCCCCATTAGCAGTGCATTCCTGTGTGGTGGTTTTATTTGCCTCTGACCCTTAACAGATGTGATAGATCCAGCCCTTCTCTGCCACACTTCATAAAACCTCCAAAACGACAAATGGATCAGAACTGACTGGAGAGAAGAGGATGGACTGAGCCTCTAAATGTAAAACAATGGTCATAGAAGACCACACTTACGTAAATTGATTTCTTGATTTAAAAAAAAAAAAAAAAAAAAAAAAAAAAAGACAGAAGCAACTGGTTACAAGGTCTTTTTCTATTTCTAGAATCTTTCAGATTAAAAAAAAAAAAAAACCCTCAGAAACTCTTCAAATACCTGCTTAAACTCCAACAACACTGATCTAGCTATGTGTACACATAAGAGCTCCACTTTGACACTTTCTGTAGAAAATGAAAAAAGAAAAAAGGCAGTGACTATTCTTGGCAGCATTAAAATTTTGGCAAACGTGTGGGCAGGAGGCTTAGTTCTGGCTCCTGACACTAATTTTCCAACTCACAGAAATTAAGGGGAGGGAGGAGTCTAGCTGAAGCAATAGTGGATAAAATCACTGATATTCTTTCTGTCAGTCTTTCCCCAAATCACAGATCCTATCTCTTCCAAATGCTCATTTTCAGCACATGCCAAAGAACCCAAAGCACAATATTACAGCATGTGTGCTCCCACATGCTGTTGATAACACACTGGTAAACACAATAGCCAGCTATTTTGATGGCATGAATTTCTACGGGTCTGTCTTCTTGAACACGAACTCTTGCATAAAGCTCAACAGTAAAGCTGGAGAATAAAGATCTCCTAAAATTTCAGATATAAGAACCAAGCCTGTGCATCCTGTCTTTAAATACATTTTCTTCCAACCAACACTCCTATCAAATACTTATCTATATGAAATCCCAAGACATTTTAACTCCGATCGCATTTAAGGTTAGCCAGGCTTTTGAACTTTCTGATCAACCACTTCTTAATAGATATAACATATGAACAGGCTTCATTGCTCTATCTGTTCCATTCGCTGTATTTATCAAAGAGTTGCTTTTATTAATTATTTTTAGCAGTCTCTTGTTTCTCTCTTTCCTTTAGGTCACTTATCACAGTAATTTAGAGACTCAAAATGTTGTATATGACCATCACGTCGTCACACAGCACCAGAGTGCGAGCATTTTAAATGCCCCTGACAGCTCTCACTTCCATCCAGGTGATTAATTACGTTGCAGAGACAGATTTCTTCAGTATTTACAAATTGATATATACTATCATCAAAAAGCATGGATGAACAGGTTCAGAAGCAGTTTTTCCAAGCAGGAGCTGGCAGTGCCTGCACTGGAAAATAATGATAGCATTTGAGGTTTTTTGCTTAGGTTTTGCTAGTCTTCCCCCCCACCCCTTTTTCTTCACTAATGGCAGTGGAATGCATGGCATAGAACAGTCACCTCCTTGCTGAAAGTAAACTCATGATAAGGTGACACATCAGTTACTAATTTTATTTCCATTTGTTTTTATTGTGTCTCGAGAACACCAAAAAAGATTGGTTTTCCTATTAAAGTGTGATTCTCCATGGAAAACTGACTAAACAGTGACACCATGGGGTGCCTTGCCTATTCATGCTAATTAATTTTCACCTAAAATTACATAGCATGCTAAGCATTTCAACTGCTACCCTTGCGTAATCAATCAGAAAAAAACCAGTGCCTTTTTCACCTGCCACATGACTAATGACTAAAGATTATTTAATAATTAGAATATAATTGTGATGCCAGTCAAACAACACATCCCATTTGCCCTTCTACAGGTGTACTGGACTGTCATGGGCAAGACCATAAACAACAACGCGTAGTGGATCTGGGTCTCAGGGTTTATCTGAGAACCAAAGAGATTAGAGCTGTTGCCCTGGGTTCAATAGATGAGAATCAAGAATACTCAGGGTGGTGCTGATAAGCAGCTACCCTAGTACAGCATCACATGCTCAAATCGTAGCTTGTTTTAAGCAGAAGCGCTTTACCTTCTGTCAGCAATTATTCAAATGGTTTCACAATTGTGGTCCTTACTGCAGCCTCTCTGCGTTATCCGGCTGGCACAAGGCAGAACACTAAATTGGCTTCCAGGGTTATTTTCAGTGGGTGGTGAGCAGCCAGCCTAGCAGCTCCTATGCTATCCTGGTTTAGGAGATACAGCCACGAGATTAGGAAACCCCTGTCTGGCCAGTTGCCAGTCACTGTGACAGACCAATACCTCTCAGGTTAGTGTTGCTCGATACGAATGACAGCTCTGATCTCCTTTATTTGCAAACTGTTCTTCATGTAAGCTTTGTAATTGCCCTATTTTTCACTATTGTAGTTGTTAGGAGATACCAACCCCTAAATAGGAACTTTTCTTTCAGGAGTTCAGCTTACTTCTCAGAGTTACAACCCTTGATCGTGCCATTACTGTCCAGGTGCAAGGTTGAAGAGTTCAAGCACGGCTGAAATGAAGACTGAGAATCCTAGTGCAGAAAATGCCGCTCCCCAGACCCCAGGCTGAAAGCTGGCCCTGCTTTAGGCACACACGCAGCACCCCTTGAGACCAAGGAGCCATCAGCTTTGACACACTCAATTCCCAATTACCACTATTACAAATGGGACAGTCCCCCCTAGAAGGACTAAACAGAAGCATATTACTTTCATTAAAAAATAATCCAGCCACCAAGCCAGGAAACATGAAATTACTACTCTACCCTTAATTGGTTTCGTGGTGGACTTGGTAGTGTTAGGTTAATGGTTGGACTGGATGATCTTAAAGGTCTTTTCCAACTTAAAGGATTCTATGATACATTGTATATACCAGACAATGACACCTTTATAATGACTTAATATTTTTGCTGAGGTACCAGTGGGTCCCTGTACTGAGCAACTCCATGCTCACATTCTTACATTTTCCACAAACTTTGTATAAAAACTGTTCTATTGCTTTCTCAACCAATACTTCCCAAAATAGCAAAATAATGCTGAATGCAAACTACGCTGAGGAAGCTGAAATGGATCTAACTTCAGAGATAGCAAAGTTGTAAAGTGATCATTAAAATGCTGGTGACAGACATGCAAACAGAGATACATTTGTTTTCCTGTATATATTCTTTTTTTTTTTTTTTAAGCACAAATTATCGCATTCATTTTCACTTTGAGGGGAAAAAATAATCAAGTTAGAAATGCAGTTTTAAGAACAGACATGACAAGATACTTCTGGAGATGGAGACAGAAGTACAGATTAAGTTCTGTATTTTTAAAACAGTTTTGATAGCCACATTTATGTCCAACCCATTAATTTAAAGGTCTGTTATGATTACAGCTTTGCCTGTAAGCTTGACGATGTCTCTGATAGAATTTGTAAGTCTAGAACCAAATTAATATTTATTATTTTGATTTTAGTCATATGAATGAATCCCAAATCAAGACTTAGGGACACACTGTACTTGGCATTGTACAGATCAACATGACCTAAACTCTCTTAGTAACACACATCTAAGCATGCTTAAAACAACAAAATCAGTAAGAGATAAAGTCATATATAAACCAAAAGCAGACTGCACAGCAAACTTTCTTTTTTTTTTTTTTTTAAATATAGCCAAGTGTTTCTCTTATTGTTCCTGATTAGTATTTTTTCTATTTCAATGGAATTTTCAGTTCTCACTTGCTTAGGTGATAAAAATGAGGTGATTTTTCACAGGCTCAACATCCTTCAGAGCCACTTCAAGCGGTATGTCTTATCCAATTCTCATTTTAACAAGCTGGACAACTTTCTTCAAACAACTTCAGGTTCAGTCAGTACCTAAAGCACGCTCCACACGTTCGACTTTGCCCTGCTGAAGTAAATGGGAAGCTTGGTACTGACTTCAGTGGACCTCAGAGTTCATATGCTGTTGATCAGGAATCAGGAAAGCTAAAGCTGAACCTTGGATCACTAAATTCAAATAAGCTTGGGAAATGATCAGGTCCAGTTGAGCACTTCAGATCTGGACTCTGCCTCTAATAATAAGAAAAATTATGCCTGCTCTGACTACTCATCAAGAAGTACAAATCCAAGCTTTGTTTGCAACTGAGCCATTTCAACTGCAGCAGCTAAGCTGTGAGACTAGTAAAATACATTCATAAATGCCATCAATGAGCATGCCCAATGTGGAAAGAAACCACATTGATGCTACACAGTACCTTCCACGTTTCCATGCATTTACAATATACTCCCTTGTGGCTGGTTGCTTTGACAGTCTCAACTTTTGAGAGCCAAATATGAGATACCTCAGATCAGCGCCTCGAAACCAAACACATTCAGGAGGCCACAAGCTGGGTATCTGAAAAAGGGGGGCACTCAAAACAACTTTTTGAAATGTACTTCATTGTGCTTTAGATGAGGAACAGAAAGAGAAATTACTATTGCAGAAAGTTGTGTTAACTGTTTGATAAATGAGGTTCATTCAAGTGCACTGAAAAAACCATTATCTGCCCTAAGGAAATGAATTTAGCACACTGGTCTTGTTCTGTCCAGAAGAACCCACTTGTTTTGGGTGCACGTCTCTAGACACAATGCCCTGGGTTATTATTTGTTTTCCTACACAACCCTTAACTGTGTTTTTCTGAAACCTGTGTCTCTTTAGATTTCTCAGGGTGACACAGTACTGTGAGAGACATCATGTCTGATTACATCAGTCAGACTGCATTAAGCTGTGTCAGTAATGACTGCCAAGGTGACTGATGTAACTGGGTGTGACACACCACCACAGCTGCCTCCTCTGTGAAATATGAGATGGATTTGGGGGCAAGGAAAGGAGGAAAAAAGAAAAATCACAAAAATTTCATACCAAGAGAAAATGAATTTAAACAAACCTGTTCCTGTGCTTCCTTTCAAAACCAAAATTGATTGAAAATGCTTTATTATGTTAGGGACTAAAGTAACAGTAGTGAGGTACAGGGTATCTCTGCAGTCAGCTGTGCAGATGTCTGTGTTGTACTGAGCGCATCTTTTTAAAGAAAAAGTATGAAAACTGCAGGATGGAGCCTAAAGAGTTTTGCATGTAAGGAAGTACTGCTTATTCAAAAACCTGCATGGCCACCCCTTCGACACTTCTAGAAGAACGCTCTCTTCTTTAATAATCCTGCATATGTCAACACAGCAGGTAAAACAAAGCAGTCAGTCTAACACTTGAACACTTCTGGAAACCCATAAAAATTTGGTGGATCCTAAAGGCTTCTGGTTACTGTTTTACGATTAAGTATTTTAACATTATTAGCATGCCAGCCACCAACAAATTTCTAAGAACTCTTCCTGTGGCCATCTGATTCTTTTGGCACTGGCTCAGGCCCGTCAAAGGCGTTTACTTCCCTTGGTGACTGACGGGATTACAATCCGAGTGTGCCCAGGCTGCAGAGCCAGGGCCAGGAAAGCCTGCAGTAACAGACCTTTAGAAGCCCCAGTCTTTCAGTACTAATGCAGGCTCACAGGCAAGATTTAAGCTACCTTCAGCAATGCCAATATTACAGAAGCCAGCATATTACTTGCCATGGATGCATCCTCCCTAACCCTCAAAAAACTAGGCAGTCATGAGAATCCAAAACAAATCAAAGCCTGGAAAGCAGCTAGAACAACAAGACTTTCATATGGTACAGAGCAGAAAAAATCCGCCTCTTTCAAAGCAGATCACTTTCTAAAATCCCACATGAAACTAAGACACAAAAATTACGAGTAGTAACAAGCACATAAGGGCCATTTATCCTTTTAACTTCCTACTGTATCTTTTTTTTTTTTTCTTTCCTGGCCAGTTGGAGAATTATCACAGCCAAATCCTCAGAAAAGCTAGCTGTATACGAGCTGCCACACTGCTATTTCCAATATAAAGCATTCAACTTCAACTGGCAGTCACATCTTGAGCAACAAGATGAATCAGTGGCTCTTCATCTTCCATCTTTGCCTCACTGCTGAAATTACATGAGGCATGTTAAAGCCCTTTGTATCACCAACACTAGAAACTGGAGTTACCAGACATTTTGTATAGGCTGACAACCACCTGATCATAAGAATTAACTAGCGTCATACTTTTGTAACAAAAGAAATCACACATAATCAAATGGCTACACTACATGCAACTTTACAGTAGTGAGGGTACAGAGGAAGAGAGCAGCCTTTTTGTAGGCGGCAGCTGACACAAGAACCCCAAGTATTGCATATTATTATGTATTGATTACACACAGATTTAGCTTTGCCTTCTACTTTTTTTTTTTTAAAGTAATCAGACCCAGCAAAGCACCTCTGGGTTTGATACTGCCCAGTGCATGGCAAAATTAAACCCATTACCAGCAGCAGGAGTTACCTCCCATGTAATTCTGGGGAAATAGAGTCTTCTTTTTTTTCCTTTTGTCCCTCAGTTGCCTCACCAGTTCAGAACATCATGACCTACCAAAACTACATAGCGGCCATGAAGCAGAATAGAGGAAATATGCCTTGCAGCGGCTGGAGGAAGACAAAGTCACACGTGCAGCAAACATACGCACAGAGAAATGCAGGCCGTGTTCAAAGCCAACATATCGATCCCCGGTAACCAATCCTACAGCATGCTCTCCGCCAAGTGCTCAATCCCGTATTAGTTGTAGCTAATGGCCCAGCTGCAGGGGTAGATATGCCTGCCAGTAAACCTGTAAGCCCATACGGCAGTGCGATTTGCAGGGAGGGGGAGGTGATTGTTTTGAGTTAAACAGACCTTTGCTCTGTTCACAGCAAAACAGCCAACAAGATTTTTGCCCCGTATACAAATGACCGTGTGCAGGTCTTTAAGCCAGTTTTGTGGTTCAATAGGAACTTGACCATATATAAGCAACAGATAGAAAAAATTTTTGAGTCTGCTTCCTGCGGAAATAGACTGAAATACGTTTTTATATATGCACAAAAATGAATCCGTTAAAAAAAATTCATTTATATTAAAGCATTCACTGTTTTTAAAAAGTTTTCACATTTACACACACAGAAACATCTATTCCGGGCCACGTGCACAAAGGTATTTAAGTACCTTGATCTCTCTGAGCTTTCACCTCAAAGACTAGTATGTGGCAAGCAGAAGAAAAATAATTGGCCAGGTAATGTTTAGAGTCACCCAGGTACATTTGAAGGTCCATCCCTGTCCTTAAACTCCATTTCTAAATGCATCCAAGTGTTCTGATAAAAATCAGCCCTCAATGTGAAATAGGAAGTGAATGCATTTTTGCTTCATTTCAGCCTTATCTCCGAAGGTCATCTCTCCCCCCAACACATTTTGCTTACAACAGAAAAGAGATTGTACTTTCCATGATGTTGCCTCAGTAAATTGCGTGAGTCAAATTAATTTTTTGTGTCCATTTTCCACAAAAAGTTTTCTGAAGCCTAGAGCTCTGTACAAGAGAATATGTATAAATTGTCTTCAGAAAGAAATTATGCAAATATTGAAAGTGCAAATTCTGTATGCAAACTTTAGCATCAGAGAGCTGAACAGAATGCAGACCATAAGCCTACAGGTGGAAATATAATTTACTACAAATGGCTTTGTATCTCATGCAGAAAAGTTGCATTTGCCACTTCTCCAACTTACACTCTGCTGAATAGAAATGGAATTACAGGACATCACTCGCTGGACTTGTGGTAGGGAAGAAATTAGTGATATTTCATCTTTAATTGATCAAACTTTAATTCTAGTTTCTAATTCAAATTCTGGTGTCCAATTTTATAACCAACCTTGGAAAAACAGAGTTTTTAAGTCTGTTTGACTATCTAGTTTCAGTGACACTCATCAAACACCATTTCTAGGACATAGCAATCCTTGCTGCTTTCAACAGCTTTTTCCTGTCCAGAACAGTCACAAGACTATACAAAATAGTGCCATGTACCGACAAATTAGACAGTGATAACGTCATGAAGTCAAGCATTTATTGGCTATGTCTTCTTACCCAGTGTCATTCAGGAATCGGCCTATGTTAGCCACGTTTTCAAAATCCTTCTCCGGAATTTTAAAAGAAACAGCAAAGCTACAAAGGAATGAAGAAAAATCACCTCCTTCGGACAAATACAATCGATTCATGTTCTTTTCCGGGGCTCTGAGCAAACTTATAGTTTATTTTGGTATCCTTTGCTCAACCACCATTGAACGTTTGAAACAAGTTCTTGAGTAAGGAAACACCTTTCTCTTGGGAAACGAATCTGTAATCAAGACATGGTGTATCTTCAAGGTAAGGCAGGGTGAAACCAAGTTCACCCTATGGCACCCTACTCCTTCACCCGAAGGCATCTCACCTGCTTTCATGCAGAGGCTGCTATGTCAAAGAGCACATATCCACGCTACCAAACATAAACCTACAGCGATTCCTGGAGCAACAGAAGGACGACACAAGACTGTGATTCAGTCTCCTTTCTGGTAATGTGTTAGCTGAGCCAGCCATGTTTTGTTCCAGGTACTCTCTGTTTCCAAACACTGAATTAGATTTCAAACACTTCCAACAGCAGTCAAGTAAGATATGCTGATGAGATATTTCTATAAGCATCCCTAATTTGCTGCAAACCTAGAGTGTTCTTGACCACATGCAGAGCACAGAAGCAGCTACCAAACCTGCCTGGAACACATGATGATCTAAAGAGAGGTTTAAACATGTTAAACAGTAGACCAGAACTCACTCCCTAGAAAGGCACATACTAGAAAACAAATTGAGTGCCACAGATGTGTATACTATAAATGGAATTGTGAAAAGCTAACCAGCCCAATGACACCTTGATGCCCAACTGCAAACAATGAACACCGACATAGCTGAGATATCTGCCTGGAAGCTGTCTTCTAACCCAGATGACAGCAACAGAAAAAATACATTCAAGAGCTTGGCATCTGAGTCTTGCAGCTGTCAGAGCACAGAGTGGCCACAGGTGTTACTTCCAACCATGAAATCCACCAGGGAGGGAGAAGGCAAATGAGAGTACAAATGCTACCAGCGAAACTGGGAGTACAGGGCAGACATGAAAACCCTTCAGCTGCCAACACAGCACATAGATGTCTTCTGACTGTATTTACATCATGACAGAAACGGCAATCAAATTGGTCATCTTAACCTGTTGAGCATGTGCCTTTGGCAGGTGCTGACTTCCCTGCATTAAAGAGTCTTAAAAATAAGAGCCAGGGGTGGGGTGTTAAAAAAAATATATACACAGTCAGAGCATTAAATGACTGAGGGGAGAACACACAGCAGTTTGCTTCTTTCCTCAGTGATTGCTCAGTGGTGTACCCATTTCTATCCATTTTTCCTCGTGTTCTGTATAGGCTTTCTCCTTTCATCCCTGTGGTCAGCTGTCACTTCTCATTATATGAGCCATCCATGCAGGATGCTACTTCTCCAAGTGTCACCCTTAAAACTGTTCTCATGTCCTCGACAGTGCTATGTAAATGGCTACATGAAAAATAGTAGTATCAGAGGTGACTGAAATGGTAAAGGAACTTATGTCAGCTTTCTGTACTTACAGAATTAGGGTAATGGATCATTTGCAGCATTCATAACAGAAGAAAGGTCACTGCCAGTGAACCCAAGTAAAGTCATTCCCTCCCTTTTCCTTTCCTCCCTCCAAAATACACCTATACATAAGGTAGAAAGTTTTAGCCGTAGAGTACTGGGGAAGTCATTACAATGGTGCCATTCTGCAACACGCAGAAATGAATCAGACAGACTTGCTGTTGCAGCCAAAGGAAGATGCAGGTCTCAGCTACCCTCCTGTAAGCTGCTTACTCACTCCAGGAATGGAATCCACCATTATCTCATCTCTAGGCATATTTTAATCCCCCCCTTTTAAAAACAGAAATTAACATAAGAGAGTAGTAAAAGACAATATTCCTCATGAAACATACCTTAATAGCAATAGAAAGCATTGCTTCCATCTCATGGATTTTCAATTTAAAAAAAAATTCCTTGCTTTTCCTACAATATACTAAATATGGATTTTTAAAAATTTTATCAAATCCAAATGTTTTGATAGCCCGCTTTTCCCCCCTTTCCATTTGTTCCCTTTATTTATAAATACATCTGTAATAATCAAGTATATACACAATACTAACAGACGTGATTCCTTAATCCACACAAATTCTGAAAAATTAGCTAAATCCCTTCCTGTTATTTCCTATCCAGCTTAAAAAAAAAAAAAAAAAAGGACACATTTGCCCCAAACAAAACAGCTGGACCTAAATTCTTCCATGTAGTCTTTTGAAAATGCAAGAAATCAGTTGCTGTATAACCACAATGGTTAGATCACAGATAGTCCTTTAGATATATGAAACAGGACATGGTTTAAGTGCCTCAGTTATTAACTATGGCATGTTCAAACTATTAAGGTGGACGATAGACCTATGTGAGCCCTTACAAGCGTAAAAGTAAAATATAGATTAATCTCATGCAGAATTTTCTACAGCTACATAAAAGAGACTAATTCCCTTAACAGCCTTTACATTGCAATTGGTCTCCATGTCCATTCATTCCGAAGCTTCTCCATTTAGTAATCGCACTTTGCAACTTAAAGTCTGGGAGCGTGAGTACCTAGATGATTTACTGAAACTGAAAATCTGATGCTGATGTTTGGCACGCAGTTATTATCTAGCTACTAGTTAGATGATTTACCAGGGTGATGCCTACTTAATGGGGTGGCATGCACAGGGTCCACACTGCAACAGCTGCCTATAACACAGAAGTTCAAATACCAGCCCAAGAACCCATGGCTGTGAATTTCACTAGGGATTGAAAAGGTCTGTAGCAACTAACGATTAAAAATATTTTCACGGCACTGCTATTCCTTATGATTCTATACCTCTAGGAGAGCAAGTACTAGTACTTCAGAAGATACAGATGTCTGTAGCATCTAAGAGGTTTACAAACTCTAAGTTTATATACCCATGGAATTTACACATTCAGCTCATTCAGGCGTTTTGTTATCTAACCTGTCACCGATTTGCAGCTAACAGTGCCTAAATACCTTAATAATAAATTGACTTTATCACTTTGCATCACACAGCCCAGTTCCACTTTAGGGACAAACTATTTTCATGGTACTATGTTACATTTATTATTACATGGGCTTATGGAAGTATGATGAACTGAGAGAGACTTGCACCATTAAAGAAAACCATTTACAGCTTTCAAAACAGAAGGAAAAAAACCCCTCCAAAACAGGTACTGTTGTTGGCTTCATTAATGCCCATCTTGGGATAACAGACTGGTTTTCATTAAAGCCACAAAAAAGCCTATTACTGCTTTCCTGTCCTCACTCTTCACCCCGCCGCCCCCAACCCCAAGTTCCCATTACAGACTACAGCACAAGCTTTTCCAAACCTGATGCCTGACAATGAAATGGAGAGACTATTAAGGAATTGTATCCAATCATCATCCCGACTCTCATTACAAGTTAGATACAACCTACAACTTGCAAAGCCTCCTATTTTCAATGGCTATGAAAAACGGACTAAATGGGGTACATCATCAACTTATATTACCAACCTTTTCCAAAACTACAATATACGCTGCCTCGGCCAACATCTTTTCAGTGAGATATACAGAGAGATCTGAACTATGCAGGCATCAGGCTTTGCAAAAGTCAGATAGGCAATTTAGAAAAATGGGGAATGCTGGAAAACGTCAAGGTAGGGCTGTTCTAGGGAGGACATGACTCATAAATCTAAGGATTTCCAAACATTTGCTACCATTATTCATGACCATCTAAAAATGTAAATGGTAAAAGACGGAGGTCCCTTTACAACCTATTAAGTTCCATCTTAGTGCAATGAATATTTTTCCTAGAACAAACCATATATATTTGAAAGTAACGTCAGGTGGAGGACAATGGGGAGGACTCTGTTGCCTGTCACTGTTAGAGATGCCCTAGGGCATCTGAGACATCTGCATGGGATCAGATATAAATGTTATCCTAGGAGTTAGTAGCTATACCCAGGAATGCAGGGTTAGGAAAACGAATATCAAATCACCATTAGCTAAATAAACGCCCTGATAAAGTAGGGTTTCTTGCAGAAAATTCATAATTTATGTGACTGACTTTTAGTTATATTTTAGAGATTGTTATGTTCATGAATAATAACTAACCAAATGTGGATTTCATATAATAAATGTTTTAAAATGTGGTGATTTTCTAGGAAGTGTGCTTTCTGTTTCATAAAGCTCACTAGCTTAGATATAGCTCTATTTAATCATTAATATGTAACTAAGGCTTCAGTGAAATATTACCATGTCAATTAAGTATTAGGCACTTCAAGGTGCCAAGTCCCTTCAACGGAACAGCATTCCTCAAATTCCAAAAGAGCAAAATAGCTTTGTTGCATCACTGTAATATTCACATGGGAAGCCTTTCAAAAAGTAACCACAACTTATGTCCCAGGACAGAAGGGATGCTGCCAGCAAGAAGTCAGAACACACTAGTTTATAAGGATACGAACCAAAAGTAATAAAATTTGAACCTAATAATAAAAGTAGGAATTGAACTTAAAATAGAGCTTCTTTGGAAACCTTATATTCTTGATCAGACAGGATTAATGCTTTTCCTCTTCAGTGTCTGGATTAAACAAACGCACAACTCAGTCAAACAGATCCAGAGTCAAGCCACGATTTGACATGCCACTAAAACAACACTTAAGCAGCCACCTGTCCTACCTGAAAGGTATTGAAGGGCTTCACGTAAGCAAAATTCTCTACTCTTAACAAGAAATTAAACGTACAACATTAGCGTTGTGATTTATAGGCTGACTGCTGCTATATGGTAACATGTGATGCTGCACATTTCAAAAAGACTGTTAAAAATGTTACGTGATCAGTATAGAAGCCATTGTTTAATTCTTTTCCCTCCAATTGTTTTCATGATGGGACATATATATCATAAGATATGGGGTGAAAGTCACAACTGAGGTTAATGCAGCTATTTAGTTTCACACTTGCCTGACAGAAAGGAACATGTTTCAGATAAAGAATTATGAAAGGTGTAAATTGAACTGAATTGTAAAAACCCTTAGATACCATATTTTAAATATTCTATTATTTTAAAAAGCAGGCGCACTGTTGTACAGGTGAGTGGTTCATGCAACTTAAAGATTACAATAACTGAGAAACAGTCTCAACCCTTTAAAGAAAAGTGGAACGCTGAACTATTAGCTTTTATAAAATGTGCTCTGTTTGTTTTGAAACAGAAGTAATAAAAAGAGTACACTTAAATATTATGAATGGATTGGATATTAGGAAAAATTTCTTCACAGAAAGGGTAGTCAAGCATTGGAACAGGCTGCCCAGAGAGGTGGTGGAGTCACCATCCCTGGAAGCGTTCAAAAAACGGGCAGACGCGGCACTTGGGGACATGGTTTAGTCTAGTCTGCCCTTAATTGGTTTAGTGTGGACTTGGTAATGTTAGGTTAATGGTTGGACTGGATGATCTTAAGGGTCTTTTCCAACCTAAACGATTCTATGATTCTGTGATTCTATAATGTACAATAGAGAAAATTGTTTTCATTGGGGTAACCTTTAGTAAGATCTAATCTAGTTAAATGACACAGATGGGGTTTTTGTTCACTCATGTAGGTAATTATTCTTCCATGTAGCCATTTATTTCAATGGATGCTGCACAAGTCAGCCACTCGTGAAGTATATCCCTCCCTAACTTTCAGTTGTACATCCTGACAGGAAATAACCTTAAGTAACAAAGTTTAATTTCCTTGATGACCTGCACTCAATTAAGATCGATGTTATTAGATAGGATGAGTATCTCAATATAATACCCCAAAAAAGTTATTAAGTCACTTTACAGTGAAACTAACAGCAACTGCATAATTTTTCTATATCACGGAATTTGATTAAATACCAATTATGGTCAGATACTGAATTTACTCGAGTTAGATGGGAGCTTTGTTACTTGAATTCAGAAGATCAGGACAACACCTTGAACGCTATTTGAATCTTAAAGATAAAATTCTGTGTTCATTTAAAAGACCGTTTACTGCTGTGCTCAAGATTTTTAGGAATCCAAAAATGTACCCAGTGTTTTGACACTGCAGAGGAGCCTCTCTTCACTTCCAGCTTGGGTAGCTGTTTTAGATTTTGTGTATGCCTGCTGTATTTGCTGAAGATAAACAACTCTCTAGTCAGACTTTATCTTTATGAGCCATGACTAAACACTATGCTCAGTTTCAATTTACCAGACGAAGGCCCTAAAAATGCATTTTTCAAATTAGTTTTTTCCTTGTTAGCATTTCCGTTTGTATTCTGGTGTGAGTGAAATTCATCAACTAAAAGACTTCTAAACTATGTAAGCCCAGGTAATGAGGCACATGGTACGGGGGGGAAAAAAGATGAACTGTAGGCAAAAGCATGTGTTAGCTACCATATAGTGTCAGGGAGAGCATTCAGGTGCTCTCTGTGTTCAAGGACCTACTGGGATGTAGCGAGACTTCGGCATGACACAGTACGGTCGGATTGCAAAAGCTATTCCATTCTATTGTCAGAAACCGAGACCACTGAAATTCTTAAAATGAAGACCAAAGGCTGCCATAAAGCTTGCTAGATTACTGATTAACCACCAGTTTCCAGCCTGCAAATCATTTCAGTAGGTGAAATCCAATTGTACCAGGGCTGATCTAATTTGCTAACCCTCAATGCCCATAGGTTTCATTACAAAACTTTCAGTTAACTAAAGCTGTGTCCACAATTGCTCTTTGTTTGCTTGTTTGTTTGGCATCCACTAGAAATGACACAATATTTAGTTTGGAACAACCCAAATATGTGATGTTTCAGTCTTTTCTCACACAAGACAGGGGAAAAAATATTTACGTTTGATATGAAATGTTCCACTTTACGTGTGTTACACTTTACAAATGTAAAATATAAGGACAGCTTTGAATGTAATCATCTGGATGAAGGAAACTGTCATATACAATATCATAGAAATATATTATATCTGATCATTTCTCCTCTCTAAATGTCTGCTAAACATTTAACAACGTGACAAGCATCTTATTTGCTACATACTGAAAATGTTTCCAAGCAACCTCTTGGCTTCTCTGAAGAGAAGCTTTGAAAGAGCTCATAAGCCCCAGACTACCTGCACTCACCTCAGGCGCGGGAGATGATCAGGAAACCTGCAGCTATCTGCTAACCCCACAGACACCGCAGGCACCACAGTCTTGACTTGGGCTGTGGAATGATTTTCAAGTTACTGAAGGCAAAAAAAGGTTCTATTTTGTATCTGCTTTTTCCAAACTGTAGAACCTTCTCCATGTTAATCAATATCTCCAATCCACCATGTTTTAATGAACCCATAATACACTGTAAGTATACTGACACACAAAGTCCAAGCTCTTTTAAATAATTAAATTTAAAAAAAAGAAAAATCTTTCCAGTCATGAGAAAGTTGTTCTTCACTCATCCCCCTCCCAAGCGCTCTGCTGCCTTTCCTCTCCCCTTCTCTGTCTTTGCTCCCAAGTGTCTGTCCTTTATTACCTCTTCATCCTTACTCAGTTTTTTATTTCTCATCGGCTATCATCTCTACAGAAGTCTTTCCTTCACCAGATGAGCTTTCCAACACATAGCTCTGTAAGTTGTGTTTCTCCAGCACACCCTTGGGGAAAACCTGCCCACATCTTAAACGAAACGCAGAGAAACTGAAATTTTTCTGTAACCTGCAATGGGGATTATTATAATACTATACCTGCTTTTTACTTCTTATAACATAGGTCCACCAAAGCAAACCCAGAGAAGAGAAATTAAGTAAGATTTTCCTACAA
Organism: Pelecanus crispus; assembly: GCF_030463565.1. Classification (NCBI taxonomy): domain Eukaryota; kingdom Metazoa; phylum Chordata; class Aves; order Pelecaniformes; family Pelecanidae; genus Pelecanus; species Pelecanus crispus. Next base: position 5,773,476 of record NC_134655.1, on the reverse strand, counting down.
ACTAGAGCTTGAAAATGCAAGAAATAGCCTTGTCCGAATCACCCAGGACAGTGGTTTTGCTCGGCTCACACATTTCCATGCTCCCACACAGACTCCCACAAGTTTCCATTCAGCATTCACGGCAGGCACAAAGGACAGAGCGTGCTGGGCTCTTGGCAGGACCAGAGCCCAACTCCATTATAAGTGACGAGAGTTTTGCAGCACAGAAACCACCTGCACGAAGAGCTGAAATCCCCAGGACCTAGACAATTAACACATACGACTAGTATTAACGTAAGCATTTGTACATCTTCTGAAGTAGCATTTATTTCTTTTTATACTGAATTTCAAGGAGAGACTTAATATTTGATCGTTTACCCGTAGAGGATTCTCTAAGTATAGTATCTCCTATGTGCAAATTTGTTTACCATGAGGAACTCATTTATTTCAGGGTAGAATTGTTGATAGCTTCCAAAAACAAATAGAATTTCTGACTTAATAAAGAGATTATGTATTTATCAGATTTATGAGGCTATAGAAAATATTAAACCCATGAGAACTTAACTTCCAGTGGTTCATAAGTGTTATTTCCAACTGCTAAGTTAATGTCTTATGGTATCATTATGCAACTTTTTCAATCCCATTGGAGAATTTCATCTATTCTCACTTCTTGAATAAATAGCCTGAAACGATGTACTCCCAAACTGTTCTGGCTGAAAATCTTATGACACCCTGTTGAGAATCATAGTTAGATTATTATTTCTTGCAAATACAAATATTTGCTTCTCAAAACATCCAAGAATGCCACACTACTGAGGCATTACTTCTTATTCGTCTTTCAGCTATCTTATTAAACCTTTAAGAAGTTATTTTCAAAAGACAGACAACTGAATATTAAATACTACCAGCCATCTTACTGTTAAGCTTAAACTTTATGAAAAGCACCGGGATGATTAGTTGGTCTTTACTTACAATGTGACTGACAGTTTTTCAGTATCCGTGTCATGCCATAGTGAATGAATGCAATGAGGATTTCCACATACAGGAGGTGCCCTCTTATGGCAGTGCCACTGGTCACGTTACTAACTCTTTACCTTACTGCACTAGGAAATGTTTCATTTTGGAAAGATGCACACAATTTAAAAGAAAAAAAATAAATAAATTAAAACCAACTAAAATTCTGACTCAGTTTGGAGAGAGACGTTCAGTCAGCAGGAGAGTTTTCTTTCTTTTAACTGCTGAAAGCATTTCTGCCCCCCCCCCCCCCCCCGAATAGATGCTAACAGATTACCAGAACGTTACACTTCCTTAAAAATGGATCGTTCTTTCTGCTGAACCCTTCAAAATTTGAGGGCTTGTGTGACTATAAAAGCCAGCTTCAATCCAGCCTCAACATCAGTGAATCCCTGCCTGGGAATCTCAGATCTCAAGTACTGAACCCAAGTGCCACAGGCTGAGAAACTATCATTGCAAGGGAACTGAAAGTAAACTCAGCATCTGTTGTAATAGCATACCAACAGCATTAAATGACTGAAGGTTTTGGTGCAAAAAATCTTAGCCTGAATGTCCAGCAATGCAAAGTAATTTTGCTACCCAAGTTTACGCACCGAGGCATTCTTTGAGGAAAGAGTCAAGTGCCTAATCAGAACAGAATATAAACATTATTGGATCACCAAGAATAATCTTGGTCAGAATGACTTCAGGAGGACTTCTAGTTCAACCCTCTGCTCAGAGCAGCATTATTGAGATCATTGCGCAGGGCCTTGTCCAGTCAAATTATGAGTATCTCCAAGGATAGAGATGCTACAAAAAGCTCAAGGTAGTCTGCTCTCTTTGACCACCCTCACGGTTTTCCCATCTAACTGGAATTTCCCATGTTCTATCTTGCGTCCATTCCCTCTCATCCTTTCACTGTGCACCTCTGAGGAAAGTACGGCTGTCTCCTCCACACCCTCCTATTAGGTTGCTGTAGATGTCAGTAAGATCTCCCCTTCCCCTTCGCTTTTCCAGGCTGAACAGACCCGGTTCCCTCAGACCCTCATATACCATGTGCTCCAGCCTCCCACAAGCTTGGTGGTCCACCATCGGCCTCACTCCAGTATGCCAATATCCCTCTTGTACTCGGAGGCCCCAAACTGGACACTCCCATATGGTTTGAGATCACTCAACACATTATCTTGAAGTGCCAGATAGAGGGGAAGAATCACTACCCTCAGTCTGCCGGCTGCACTCCTGCCCTACAGTCTGGGCTAATGTGGCCATGGATATGGCTGGCATTCTTTGCTGCAAGGGTGCACTGCAGCAAACATGATATGATACCTGGTATGATACCTGGGTCATCAGGACTCTCAGGTCTTCTGCAAATGTATTCTTTACACAGTCAGAAGTCTGTATTGCTGCATGTGGTTTTCTCATCCTAGACAGAGGTTCTGAAGCAAGTGCTCTAAAACAGATCACAGCACCAAAACCATCACCTCCCGACTGGCCTCCTTACTTTTCCCCTTACTGAGCATACATTTACACTGGCTTCAGTCATGGAGAACACTGAAACAACCACAGTAAACAGAAGGACGCAGAGAAAAGGCGTAGCAAGAGATAAATAACAAATCAGAATCGTTTGCACAGGTGTTAGCTTGGCATTATTTAACTCCTGTATTTTAAATTGTGAGATTTTTAATTTAGACATGTTTTCTTTGTAGCTTTGGATTGCATCCATCAAGACCATGCTGTCATTGTCCTTCTAGCCTTTGGCTATTTTCATGGTATAAATAAATTGAAGATAAACACTGAATGTAATAGGTCCTTGTTTGAGAAAGCTTTCTGCTGTTGTGGCATTCAGTCACTCCTGTTAAAGGAGCGTGTTTCCTCTCCTAGCACACTTCCCACATTGGGCAACACTGAAGGACGTGCACAGAGCACCACCACTTGTTAGTCCAAATCTAACAAAAAGCTTATTTGGTGCATTAACCTGTGGAGTAATAAAATCTCTATTGTATATGTGGCAAATGAATTGTTAGCCCTATTAAGTCAATGGGATTTTGAAGCTGACTTCTGATGAAGTAAAATTTTCATCCAGTACCTTACCATCACCACTTACTGAGAAAGCTGTCTGCAGTTCCGTATCATCTCCCTGCTAGAAAACTGTATGCTCAGTTCTGGTTGGGACAAAGTTTAGAAACTACCAAGAAAATTTTAATTGAAACTAACTTTTTTTCTTGTGAGTGTTGAAGTAAATACCTGTTGAACATCAAATACATTGAAAGAATCATCTTCCTGATAAAAGCATTGTGTTTATATCTAGAATATTCATGTTGTAATGCAAGAGCAGTTTAATCTCTGTAAAAATATGTCCTTGTCAATCTGTTGTCCTTGAAGACTTTTGTGCATCTTATCCAAGAAAAATTTCTGCTGAGAAAACAGAATGCATTAGCTTCTCACTAGAAAAAGCTTTCCTACTATTTCAGATTTCTACATGTTCATTTAAAGGCAAATACTTCTGCTTTCTTCTGGTAAACTTCCCATAGTGTGCAGCATTTTACAAAAGATGGACAGGGCACCATTCCATTTCAAATTAGACAGAAAACTAATACAGTGGATCCTTCCTTTAACCTTTTTTAAATTGCACTATATTAGAACTTTAAATGGAGTCTATAATGTTGAAAAAAAGTATTTCCAAATGCCACTTTATCTAAATAAAGATGCAGACATAGATTAAACAGGTAACAGGCATATAAAAAATACGATAGTAGAAAATTGGATTTTAACTACTTTATCGTCAGCTGAATCAATGTTTAGCACGAGATGCTACAAAGCACACAAAAGCAAACTGCCAGTGAAAAACATTTGTTCTCTCTTATGTACAAGTGAAAACCAGCAATAACCATTAATGAGTTCAAAGAATATGACACAACATTGTCCACGTAAATATTAACAAAATTGCATCATTGGTCCATCTACCACTGACAGTAAGCTTCATTTCTTTTTCATAGCAGGAAGCAAATCGTGAAGTACAAAAAACATGCCTATTGAATTTGGACCATGTTGTAACATTTAGTATAATATTTTCAAAAGTGGCACCAACATTTTTTTTAGAGCTCTTATTACTATAATAAGCATTAACTGAAAGTTCTTATTTTTGCTGAGCACTTCTCTTCCCCTCTACAATGCCATTCTCCTTTTTCCACCCAGGAAAATCACACTGAAGGAAAAGGAATTTTGACCACATAACTAATGAATACAAAAGCACTCTGGCACATGAGCACTCAAGCACACATGGATACAAACACACCGTAGCAACCTATTCCAGCATAGGATCACCCTGCTTAAGATGAGTTGCAAAGCTTAGCAATAAAAACAATCATCCTAAATTTCTGGTGAAAAATACAGTTCTGAAAGAAGTTACATTTTTAAGACAGAAATAAAAAAAAAGAAGTCAAAAACAGATTTCACACAGAGAATTTATGCTTAATTTGAGTTAAAAGTTTGGCTTAGAAAGTTGCATCCATTTATGTACCTGCAGGCATATTCTTTTCTTATAAGCTTCAACCAGCTTATATGGGAAAACCCTTAGAATGGTTTCACTGAGAAAGGACAATGAATAATAGTACAAAGATGAAGGAACACATTCACTGTGGCAAAACAGAATCTAAAAGACTTTAAAATTCTTGCAAAAGATGTGACATGGGGATTTTTTGTTCCCCTGAAAAACTGTGGTTTTGGAAAAAGAATTGTGCTAAGTAAAGCTTCTCAGCTGGACACATTAAAATCCTTCATTCTAAATCAATCATACTAATTCAGTCAGTATTTCCAGGTTCCCGGTTCCTAAAATAATTAACTTAGAGAATATTTATATCAAGGAATATATGTAATTCCAGAATAAGTGCAAGAAATTGTGCATTTCACTTGATGTTCTAAAATCAAACTCAAATGTCATGGATCAAATCCAGTTTTCATCACAATTAATGTTGAGGACACAAACTCAGGAAAATTTGGGGGTTTAACTCATTTCTACTGTAAAAAAAAAAAAAGGAAATAATTTCCTTCAAACTGTTTTAAATTAAATGTTGAAAATGATATCATTGAGCAACAACAGTTGGGAAGGAAGAGTATAGAAGTTTTTCTATAAAATCATTTTTCACCTGAGTAATAAATCTTAGTTAAACTATTTAAATAAACATAACGAGATACATAAGCAAAATATCTAAGCCTTGATGGGTCTTTAAAATATTGTGATACAGATTTCCTACAACCTGGTTACCTGTGAAATATGGCAATTGCTTGAGAGGAGAGGCCTGAACAATGATTACTTGAAACAAGCACAATGAGCACTGACGGGTTTTGAAAAGTGAAGATGTGGAAGAATTCTGCTTCTCCTGGTCCCTTCCACCCCATACACACACAAACTGCTGGGCAGAAAATACTTCAGAAACACTTCTGTTTTCTACTGTATGATGTTTAATCCAAATAGATTTTTAACAATGTTCTTAAATTCAACAACTGCAAACTTTTTAGGCTGTTTTTTGGATAAAAGACTTAGTTTAAAACATCACTGACATTGGAATTACCACGCAATTCCTATTGGTATAAATGGCAAACAATCAAACTTGTAAAACTGCAACAGCTGTATACTCCTAATATTAAAGCGCTGAGTAATGTACGTTACAGAACATCGTTCCCTAAAAAGTTTTCTATGTATGGAAAATGCTGAAAATTATACGTATTAATATCCTCAAAATACTTCACTCTTTTAAAGAGACATCCTATTTAAATTTTCAATTTAAAATTTTGAATATTTTCTTTCAACTTCTGCCAGGTAAGTCACCATGTTCTATGGTTTATTGCTCTGGGAAAGACAAAGGCAGAATACATGAAGCATACACTAGGAAGCTGGGTTTGGGTTGTGTCATATATTTCTTTAACTTGATATTTGTAAACCAGCAACAACAGTCTGAATATACAGGAGCAATGCAAAATTCATTTTAAGCATCTATAGAGGGAAGAAAGTTCTAAAAACTTACACCTATTTAGCCTAGCATAAAAATAAGAAACGACTATGACAATGTGGGCCAGTACGATACCGTACAGAAGCCAGACTGCTACAGCAGGCTCAGCAGCTCAGCTCCAAGTCTTCTGAAGCTGAGAGGATCCAGGCAGAGGTTAGGCATCTTCCTAGTTACAATCACGGGCTCTCAGGTGCACACTCCCAAGCTTTTATCCCAGCCCTTCTGTTACTTTGCAGTTCAGATATCACTATGAAAACTAGTGTGAGACTTTGAGACATGCACGTGACTCCTAACAGCTCAGGCGAGTTTCCATATGGTGATGCAGCAATTCAGAAAGTCCTCTGCTCCACGGGGAGCCCTGGAAAACTCAGCAAAGTAAATCATTCCTCCTTGTTCTGCAATGTTTTAAGTTTTTATTTGGTTTTCTGGGTTTATAATGTATTTATTGATTTATTTTTGTGATAATTCTCTGCTGCAAGTAACATTTTCCTGGGCTGTTCAGGCATTTGGATGGAACTGAGGAACCTTTCTTAAATTAGGAGATGCACTTAATTCAGGATGGAGCAAGAAAGGCATTATCTCATGCAATCAGAATGAGATTTCACATTTGGAAATGAAAGTTAGATGAACGTTGGAAAAGAATCATTTTTATGTGAGCTAATACAGAAAAACTTAAAAAGAGATACCGAAATTCCTCATTAAATATAATTAAGATACTTTAAGATTGAGACAGAAATAACTTGATAAAGCTCACTAGTCCATAGTTTGCAAAGAATTACTCTAGAAGATTTTAGCAATCTTTATGTTTATTTAAAAAACGAAACAAAACAAAACAAAAAACCACAAGCCAACAAATATAGGTAAACCCTAATGAGGTCCATCCCAGAGAGGGTAACTGTTGCAACAGTTTAGCCTGAAACAGAATCCACAACATGTTTCCCTTAAGTACAATGCCCAGTCCTGCTACGGTAGAAGTAAAGTGGATTTAGGTCATTGTTTTCAATGAAAAAAACTTTTGTTCACTTATACAGTCAATCTGAGTAATACTAACAACAAGCACTGAATTCTTCTTGCAGCAACTGATAAGAAAAAATACCAAGTCAGATACATTCTGCCTTTGTGTTTGGTTTTTTTTTTCCAAAAAAAATACTATTCAAGAGGTGGGTTGGTTGGGTTTGGGGGTTTTTGTTGGGTTGGTTGTTTGTCTGTTTTTACATTCCCTGGAACAAAGTGTTGTTATTTATAATCTGCAAACTTCATTCCTGCTGAAACTGATCTAGTCATTATTTTTTAGTTACACCATGAAAAGCCTCCATTGCAGATGACTTTCAGGAACACAGCAATTTCCTTTTCTGAAGCTAACAAGGTTACTTGCCACTGTTACTTCAAGATGATATAAATCATAATAGTCCTCATTTTTTTCAAGTTATTTCATATTTAAAAGTTTCCGAATAATTCCTCCCAGTCAAGGAAAAATTACTGCTAGGAAGCAGATTTTCTCTACCAGGTTTTTTTCACCTGCGTCCATATGCCTGTGTCGCGGTTTAGCCCCTGTCGGCAACCACGCCCCACGCAGCCGCTCGCTCACCCTCCCCTCCCGGTGGGATGGGGGAGACAATCGGAAGGGCGAAAGTAAGAAAACTCATGGGTTGGGATAAGAACAGTTTAATAATTGAAATATAATAATAAAAATTGTAATGAAAAGGAGAACAATGAGAGAGGGAAACAAAAACCAGGGTGTGTGGGGGGAAGTGATGCAATTGCTCACCACCCGCTGACCGACACCCAGCCAGTCCCCGAGCAGCGATCGCTGCCCCCCGGCCAGCTCCCCCCAGTTTCTATACTGCCCATGACGCCTTATGGTATGGAATGGCCCTTGGGCCAGTTTGGGTCAGCTGGCCTGGCTGTGCCCCCTCCCAGCTTCTTGTGCACCTGGCAGAGCATGGGAAGCTGAAAAGCCCTTGACTGGCATAAGCAGTACCTAGCAACAACTCAAACATCCATGTGTTATCAGCGTTATTCTCCTATTAAATCCAAACCACAGCACTATGCCAGCTACTAGGAAGACAATTAACTCTAGCCCAGCCAAACCCAGGACAGCCCGATTCGATTGTGAAGATACCTAATTATATTTCTAAATTAACTTTGCGGTTTAGCTAATTGATTGTATTCTGCATGCAAGCAATGCAGTTTATGAACTGTTTACATTTTAAATCTGTTGCCCCTCTATGTTTTAAAAGAAGGCATAAAATTTCTTTTCTGTTATAGTCCTGAGGGTGTCTTCACATTTGCTTTGTAATCTATCTGTATGCTAAGTAAACATATGCATCATCTTTAAGCCTTTTACATCATTTCGGCATTGTGCAGAGATGCTGTATTTTAAGTAGTAGCCACATAGTCCCCCACCTTCAGTTTTGATTTATACTGTTATTTTCCACTTTAGTAGATTTTGAGCTTGTAAACATGGTGCCAAACTCTGAGATATTGTGCTGGTGCAACAAATATTCAACTAAAAGAATCGAGTTTAAAAATGCTCTCTGATTTGATGGAAAATTGACAGAGATTGAGACAAATTGGGAAAAAAAGGAGTTTGCACTAGGCTGCAAAAAAGAGATTATAACTCCGGGGGCGGGGGGCGTGGGGGTGGGTGAAGAGAACAGGTTGAATGTGAGTCACTTAAGAAAAAAACCAAAACAAAACAGAAATTCACAGAACTTGGTCTGCTAAAGGTCAAGTCAATGAGAAACAGTCTGAGTCCAGGCCCATACTTAATATGTAACTTTTACAGAAAACTCAGAAACCAACTTTCTGTAGAATAAATATATGTCACCCTAAATTTAGTTCATTCACTTCTGATCATAAAACTGAAAAAATATAAAAAAACCTGAAAAATAGGCCAGGAAACAGAGGACTGAGCACAAACTCAGTAAAATCTTTCAGGACAGCACACCAGTGCAGGCACCAGTACGCTGTCCAGTTACAGCACGCAGCTGACTACTGCCCCGCTGGTTTTTTCACAAACCACGTTGCTTATCAGCAGTAAAGACTGGGACTGGATATTGCATTTGTCTGTAATGCAGACACATGGCTAACACAAAGTGCTGGACTACACGTACAGAGGAACAGTTACAAATACGCAGATCTACCGGAGAGAAAGAAAAGAGAGCAACACTGCGTTCATTGATCCCCACTTGGCAGCACGGGGTCAGAGACTCAAATATTTTGTGTTATGAACTGATTACAGCACTTGTGCTTTTAATTTTTTGGCATTAAAATTTCATAAGAACTTTAATGTTGACTTACTGCACATTTACAATATCCACACTGATCCAATCGACCATGCTGACTCTAAAAGCCTTTTAACAAACTATATGGACTATAAACTAGCCTTGACAAAGGAGCCTTTAGAGACCTTCCAATGCAGTAATGTATGCTTTAATAGGGTTTGTTGTTAATTCTTGACAACAGACTGAAATTCCATCAGGTTTTTGCTAAACCCTGCTAAACTTCAGTTAGTAAAAAGCTGCATGAACAGGGTAAGGTGTGGCCTTTTGCGCTCAGCTTTAAAACTTCTCCTAGTTGCTTTAGCTCATATCCCCTCAGTTTCAGTTGGATTTCCAGCTGTATACCTTTCAGGATATACAATAACAAGCCAGAAAACAACAAAATGCTCAATTCACACTCCTCAATAACTATGCGTAATATTTTTTTTCCAATTTCTTCTTCTATCCATAAGCAACCAATTCACAAGCTGCTTCTGATTTTCTTGAATGTATTCATATATCATCTTTCTTCACAGCTAATAAACTAAAAATTTCTTGCAATTAAGTTAACTACTCAAAATTCATAGTAAGAGAGGTCATTCTAATTGGAGATTTAGCTCACATGGTATTATTGCTCCTCCCAAGCTGGATTAATGTAATTCTTGAGTTCAATGTGCAAATACCTACATTTAACACAGGCAATTTCAGCTTTTTTAAATATTTGCCTAAAATTTGCTACAGATTTTTTTTTTTTCCTTCAACTTTTATACTTGCTTTCCACACACATGGTCTTACGTAGAGGAAAAAGTCTTTCTTTTTTTCTTATTTTACAATGTAAACAATATACACAGATTAAAACTAGTCGTAATAGTAGCAATCTTAACTCATTTCTATAATACGCACTTTGACAAAAAGATTTCTTAAAAATATGTCACAAACCAAGTATGATATGTTTCAGATTTTTTTATTAATGTATATGGATATATAATGTCTAGGCAATCCTCAAGGAAACTGAAAGGGAGGACTGAAAAAAAGGCAAATATGTTTAAAAACACCCTTAATACCCAATCACCTAACAAGGAAGCTGACACATTAATCAAAACAGCTCAAAATTGCTCCATGTAAACGCATGATCTAATGAAAAATGGACAGTCCCACCACTTCAGTCAGGGCATACAGGCTTCATCATAATTCATGACATGATCCTTGAATTCCCCTGTCCACTTCAGCCAGCCTACATCACCTTCATCAGCCTGAAGGTTAAGCCTGTTTACACGAACCCTGCCCACGGTAAACTACTGTCAGAGAACTGGTTTCACCCAGATAATTCATACCACATTAAGGAATGCAAAATGCTAGCTCAGCAAAACCTTTCTTTGGCAAGATAAATAATGGAACAGAAACAAAGAGCTCCCCTCTTCATGTTTCTTACCACCCTACAGGCCATCACACAGAATTCCCACATGTAGATATTATAAATATGATACAGTAATGTTATAAGAATATACTATAAGAAATAAGCCGGTGTGCTTTAGTTTTCACGAAAAAAAATATATAGTAGCCTAGTTTTCTCTAAAGTTGACAAAGAGGATACCTCTCCTCCCAAATCATAATCATCCTCTTCATCTGTATAATTGCTTTCTTTCAAAAAAAAAGGTATTTTTCATTAACTATCCCACAGCGTAAGAAATGTACTAGCAACATTACAAGTAGAAAAATTGTTTGCAAATGGGATTGGGAAAGGCAACTCAAAGACAAGTGGAAAGGTGAAGAGTTGAAATATCTGCTGGGAGTCTTGTTTGTTTAGATTAGCAACTGATTACCACTTGCCCACATCAATTGCAATCAACAGTATTTATATTTATCCTTGGCATTTCCTTCTGAGCTATCAATCAAAACATTTCTTTCTGGTTTTCATGTTAATGCCCGCTTCTAGTCTCCAATATGTGTGCACTTAATCCCTAATTCAACAACACTTAAACATGTATTATTAAAGGCAAGAACTAGTGAAATCATTTAGTGAGTATGGGTGAATTGATGTTCGTGACAAAAAGCTGATCCTTTCCTTTAGGGCTTAACTGAATTGAAGCTTTATTAAGGTCAAAATTGCTCCAAACATTTGAAAATTTACTTTTCCAGTAAGGACTAATACTGAAAGACTATTATTCTGTATATAGCAGTATATTATCAAACAAACCCCCAGTTCTTTCATTTCTTTAAGATATTTTTTTAAGTCACAGATCTTGAGCTGTAGATCCACCAGATCTCCATGCCAAGTTAAAAATGGTCCATCTTTATGACCAGCCTTTAAAAGTGAAAAAAAGCTAATAGATATTATTAGTTTCTATTTACTATCAAGATTTAAAATACACTCTCAACACTTGATTTATTTCTGCTTTCTGGAAGATTTCTGGGGGTTTGGTTGTCTGTTTTGTTTTTAAATTCCACTAGTTTATTTCTGTAAGGACTCACAACAGTTGTCCAAACACGAGCATACCAGAACCTACCATTCTCAAAGATGGCAAAAACTGCTACTGTGTTTCCCAAATACAAGACATTGCACTTCCCAGGAGAGCTGCCGTAGTAGTTGTAATAAAAAAAACCTGATGCAGTATGGGGTAGACAGAAAATCTTTTTGTATGTTTACAACTTTGGGGCCTGTTCTTCCAGTTCTTGCACCATCAAGCCTCCATGAGGTACTGTAATGTTGAGAAAGCTCTAGATGAGGACGATAACTAAGTGAAAATTCTCTTTCTATTTAAGAACGCTAGATTTCAATTCCCTGTATTTGGCTATTAAGAACGCCTGAGCATAAACTATCTTGGTCTTTGGCTTACTCACAGATATTCACTAGGAATATTATATTCAAAACTCAAGCTGTTCATTGTACATAAGGCACATGGCATGCTCCTGCACCATACGTACTATGGAAAACTCACTATGGCAAGGTTTCCATGTAAAAACTCCTCATTATAAATTCACTCTTTCTACCTTTAAATCTGTATATTTACAGAAAATATGGAGCTTTAGTGAATATTGAGTCTAAGTGATGTAAAGGCATCCACACAATGTGGATTCTTTTGCATATTTACTTCATGCCTCTGGGTACACAGGTATACTACCTTAGACCAGTTCTTCCAAGTCAGTAGGAACATGCAAAGAAATTTCCTTCTGGTATTGTCAGAATTGTCCTAGAGCTCCTAATTTGTATGATATTCAGCTCCCGACAATGCACCGAATTATTATTTTAAATAGAAGTATACAGAACTTCCAAACTGGTAGAACCTTATGAATGACTTTTGAAAACTTAAAAGCCAGGCAAAGACTTTGCATTTAAATTGATTTTTTTGAAGGGTTTCCCAAAAAGGCCTATTTTCACAACCATACTTAGTGATATCTAGCAGGATACCATAAAGCATGGGTAGCCCAGAATAGAATGACATTCATTTACATACAAATGAGCTCATTACTATTGAATTTTTTACTAGCTGTTGATTCAAAATTTGAAAGATGTTTTATGAATCTACATAAAATATTAAGTGATGGCCATTCTATTATCAGTGTTTCTTATTAATTCTTTGTACTAGTTTTTATCTGCATTTTAGTAACTATCATTCCATATGTCGATTTTAATCAAAACCATCACACGCCCAAATTTTAATCTATGTTAGGAAGTATTTCCAAGTGTAAAGCACATTGCATTGCCTAGTCACGAGAAGTTTAAGCTATGACATGACAAGCTAACAAAATATACGCTCATATTTTAATGGAACCAATATGCTACACTTCCTTTCAAGGAAATATATATTCTACCCATCGCTTAAAGCAACATCAAATTTATGGGCAATCTCTGCAGAAACTTCCTTGCATAAACATTCACTTCAAAAGGATTAACATACATCTTTTCAGGAGCCAGCTCTTAATCAATATGCTGGTTGTCTTGCTTTGAAGCAGCAGGAACACTTACTCTTCATCTACTGTATAGCAGGTAATAAGGTAGACCCCCTTCCAAACCCCTCACCTGGGTAACTCCAGGGAGGATTTCATTTACACACAGACACAGAAATCTTTATCTAGTCATTAAGAATGACTTATGTACAGAATGACTTTGGCTAGATTCATGTTATATTCTATTTCATGGATTCCCTTACATGGTAATAGCATGAGCAGACCCAAGGGACACGCACTGACTTAGGAGAAGATGTTCTAAGCAACATCTGCCAGAATGGTATTGCATGCCTTCAGTGGTGTTGTCAATGCTTCCCCCTGCAGATGGGCAATAGTAATTAAAGCAGTTTATTGATCATTTCATATGAAAAACTTAAAAATTACCCAGAAAGAAAAAGAGATTCTATCCTAACGCAGCAGCACAAATTCTGGATCCTATGCAACAACCAACCATAGTGTTGAAAACTGTCCCTAAAGAAGTAAAATCCTCTTAAGCAGAGGTGGTCTAACTGAACTAGGGCTATGGTGCCTCAAACAGCAAAAAGATGATGCCATGAATGTAACAGGAGGTAAAGGAAGACAAATGCCTATCCCTGCTCCCAAATTAGTGCCCTTAATCAGAAGCACCCAGTGATGACCAGTAGCTCTTAATGTCACAGAATTCCTTGCATCCCACAGGTACTAGATTTTGTTGCTCTACCATCTCAGAAAGTCCAACTCCTCCTCTTGCCACACTTAGATCTATCCCTCATCTCGCCCACTGGCGGGGATCTTCACATTGCCACTTTCAACCTTGACAAAAGACAGAGCGCAGCCTTTCACCACTATGAGGCACAATTTGTTTAAGCAGCAATTAGGCACATTCAGAATCAAAAGATGAACAATGCAGAACAAAAGAAAACAGAAAAGGCTTAGAACTTGCCAAATGATGACTAAAAAAACCAGCCCAGTTTGAGGGCCTAACCACAAAATTTAGAGGAATTTCAAAAGGCGGTATAGACTCTGACACCATTCTTGCATGCCAGATTTTGATTCTCGTAAAGCTGCAGTGTATCATCCTATTCGGATATCCTTTGGACTATAAACTTCCCCATCACTGAGCATGAATTAATAATTTCTGAAGTGGTGGATTTTAGTTTAAACGTTGCAGCACATTACTGTTAACATTATAGCCTCTGAAACTGCAGATTGTGTACTATTGTTCATGAGTTTCCTTCCTGCAGAGTTTTTGGAGGAAACAAGCATTCATGAACAAAGCTTTGCTAATTAGCTCGGAGCCTGCCTGTCTGAAGGGGCCATCAGTAATGAAAAACGAGAAGCAATCAGTGAGAGACTTCAAAACACAAGAAATTGGCAAGAAGAGCACAGCAAACCAAAACATAATTGTATTCTAAATATTGCATCAGCTCAGAAATTAAAAATATATAAATATAGGAAAATTCTTTGACAGAGATGATAAGTGTAATTGGAAGGTATATAGAGTTGATTAACACATTCAGAAAAAACCTTTATATTTTGAACACCTTATTCTTCTCATATACCAGTGGGTATGTATCTAGCTTTAATTTCAACACTTTCATGAATAGCCAAGATAAAAAACCATTGAGGGCATCAGCAAAAACTCACTTGAAATTCCATCTTGCACGCTTAAAACATAGCTTATGCAAACTGTGTTCGTCATTGAGAAGAGCTTCTCATATGCAACAAAATGTAACATTACACCAAGAAGAGAGGTTGGTGCAGCATTAAATGGAACATTTCAGAGGAGATGCAAAAAGATTTACCCCTGAAGGGCCACCACACACAAACACAATAAAAGATGTCATCCCAATACCATACTGAAATACTGATGCGTCTTCACACCAACGTAACTCCAAAGTGATACATTAAGAAAGGTATATCAAAAGTCCAGCTGTATAATCTGATTAATAATGGCATATAAGAGAAGAACCTGCTCTATTTCAGGAACTAATCAATGAAGTGATTACAAACTTAGAGTACTGCGGAAGCAAAACATGTAACAGTGATCCAGCATATCATATGGCCCTAATATACATGCAATCATTCAGCTATATCCTGACTTGCTTCTGAGAAACTGTTTATATTTACATAAAATGCTAGGGTTACCCAGACACTTTCTAGAAATACAGGTTTTTCTATGTTGTTTTTTTTTTTCCTGTGCTAAGTTTCTCAGTGAAATTTCAGCAACAAAAATATCTCTATCAGAAGATGTTTGCTTATTTTATACTCAAACTGTTCCCGTAAGGGATAAGTGTTGTCAGAGGTTCAGCAGTGGAAATTAAAATATTTCCACTACATTTAACTTTCCAAAAACATTCTATTTGGGCCAGGATTGTTGCCCCTGATGAATAAGACAGCTAAGAATTGGACTAGGCTTTGAGAGAAGGCACTATTTCACTGCATCTTATACTTCAGTAATGTTTATACTCATTCCATGTAAATAGGCTGTGTCAAACCAGACATCCAAAATACTAAAAGAAACCATTGTTTTAAATTTTGAAGTTCCAAGGAGAGATAAAATAGATGTTAATTAAAATCTCAGATTTGGATTCTTCAGAGAATAATCACATGCAGATACTATTTTTCAAGTATCTATTCAAAGCTTAAATGAGTCTTTAAACCTGTCAAAGTTTGACTGTGACTAATTGTTTGTCTGTGAGATTGCTGATAATTTTCTAGAAGTTATCAAGGTCTATTGCATAAACTTCTTCATGCAGTTGGAAAATCCATATTATTAGCATGATATAACGTAAAATCTTTGAAATATAAATGGATTGGGAATAGACAGAAGAGGGAAGTATTTAGTTCAATCCATATACCTACTTAAGACAGAAAATGGCTAATAACATAGAAACTACCATGAGATTGGAGGGATTCCCCCTCTGCCCCCCACCCCAAAATTATATGGAAGTAAGGAAATTCAGAGCAAATTGTGTACTACAAAGTTTACACACCACATGCATTTTTATATTTACAACTGCCTGGCTTCTGTCATCTTTTATTTCAGAGTCATTGTGTGAGTTCTCCTGAAGGGCACAAGTATTGGCTTGCCCTTCCTATATTGCTAGCACAAAACAACAGTCCCCAGGTTCCAGGAACTATTTTCAGAAATATCACAGAATGGTATTTATGGACACACATAGACACAAATACAGATGTATATCATGTGTAAGCACCTCAGATAATGGGTCATTAAGTTGGACGGAAGTGACAGAAACCAAAGAGAGAAATAAATACAGGATTGCAGAATCAACTTTATTTGCTTCATGTAATGGTAAAATATTACAGATCATTTCTGTAACAGTGAAAAATCATAAAAACTAGAATGTTGAAACCTCTACAGAGTTCAGTGGATTACTCATGTGAATAACCAGTTACAATATCAGTAATTTTTAAGACAAGAAGGCCAGTAAGAAACAGTGCATATTGCTCTGTAAAAACTTTTTTTTCCTTTTTTAACAGGCATTCCCAATAATCAGACATCCATGTAACCTAAAATGCAGCAGTCTATTCCAGTTTTTAAAATTTGTATTCCAACAGAAATACAGCTTTCCTGTTCAAAAATAAATATGTATAACAATAAACTCTGCATATTGACAATTATATGTTCAACTGAAAGGCATAAAATGCTTTTAAAATATTTTTCTACATTGGAAGAAATCGTAGTTTTACAGAAACCTGTCCATGCAGGGATCTAGGAAGAGCTATTATTAAATAACTATGCACAGTCTAATCTGTGCTCTGTATGCCTTTATAAAATACTTTACAAGCCAAAATACATATTTTCCACTCACAAACCAACTACTCTGTAATTGTAGGCGTATGAAAGTGCAACATAAAGACCAAACTTTTTGATAGGACGACTTCTCCATTTTTACTTATAGATGCAAGTAAGAACACAAAGAACCAGGAGGGAGGTAAAACTGCACACAATATTGGTGCCAGTTGGCCAGGCTCCAAGGAATCCCCCACGCTACATACACTACTCATCCTAGGTAAGACATTATCCTAACGGACACGCATGTAACATCCCAAAATACATATTCACCTCTTTTACCATACAATGCTTAGATGCGTAAGAAAAACTAACATAGTTCTCTAAAAGAAAGCTGAGCTTCTCTTACATCTACAAGAATTCTTACCCATTACCAAAAGAAAAGAAAATCAGCTTATATACAGGGCAAGATGGTACATCACAACGCCTGCTAAAGAAACTCTTTGCAAGATTTAAGGCAAAATCTAACCACAACTTGACTGATTTGAACGACAATGCACCATGGGATATAATGGTTGATTTTTTTTTTTTTTTTTTAAAGACTAAACTTTACATTGTAGGGACTGCATGTTACTGTGTATACAGTTTGCGGGGCAACAGAAACAGTCTTTAACTGAGCTGACTTTCTGGACGCTAAGAGTGCATATTAATTAACAGATAGCTTGATTTAAAATACAGCAACCATTTCATCATGAGATGATCTCAGTAATAAAAATTAAATAATTAAAATGCTAGGAACATAAATCCACATTTTTCAGGGTACGAATAGACATTTTGCTGATGAATTTGTGCTGTTCTTTATATAGCCAGATTATGTGACAGACTATTTTAGTCATCCACATCAGAGACGACATACCAGATTCAACAGACCACTGCTCTATTTCATTACAGAAACTCAAGGATTTCTAAAGGGTCTTTATTCCAGCTGTTAAAGTAGAAGCCTTTATTGTTGTCCCATAGGGCCCGAAATAACCTTGAATATTTTATCAAGATATTAGGAAATAAACAACTTCTAGCTTTTATGAAAAATGATATTGCTCATACTGGTATCAGTAGGACGCTTTCGATTTTTTTTTTTTCCAAATGAGAAAGAAGATTTATTTTTATGTATCATTGAAAGAACTTGTACAATTGCAAAGGATACACATGGGAAATAAAGATGGAAACTATTTGCTGACAGTAACATTTTTACTAATTGCTTCAATCCACAGGAAGTAGAAAAATATCCAAAAGTTGTTGGCTTTAATCCCTTTCTTACATCAACTTTTTGATAATTAGCTATGAAGTAATCCCTTATACATTATGCTTGCATGATCCTCTGATACTCTGGCTGTAATACATAGTTCCTTTTCCTTCCTATTATTTCCCTTTAGAGAGAGAGGCTTCCCTCAGTGGGTAGGTGTAACAAATGGACAAGTTTTTGTGTACTTGTGTACTGAATTGTACTGGGCGGAAGGGCCCATTTGTCCAACACAAGCGGGGAGGTATCACTTCAACTTGTGCATGAAGTTCTAACATATCTTCACCTTTGGCTACTTTCAGAATAAAGATCAGACAGTTTCCTTCCGGATGTCTGACAAAAACCCTTTTTTTTTTTTTTTTTCCTTTCCCCCCCTCGACAGAATGGAGGTATTTTTCATTTCTTCCATTCACGTATAGGTTGTGTCCTTTCTCAGATTCACAAAATGGTTGAGGTTGGAAGGAACCTTCGGAGGTCATCTGGTCCAAACCCCCTGGTCAAGCAAGGCCACCTAGAGCTGGTTGCCCAGGACCACATCCATACACCTTCCAAACATCTCCAAGGAGAGAGACTCCACAATTCCCCCGGGCAACCTGTTCCAGCAGGCTCTCCCAGTCACATACAGAACAAAACACTTTCCACAGCAGTCAAAGGGGATTATGAAGAAGACAGCTGATCACTATAAAAGTGTAAAGAAAAATATGAAAGCTAAATGAACTTTTCTTTGGCCCTCTGGCACTGTATTGGAAAAAAACACAAACAGCAAGTCTTAGCTTTGACATGGAACCTTGCTCCACCCTCGGATCTTGAGTAGATGTGCCTCCCAATATACTTTCTCCAGGTAGTTATTAAATTGGAAAGGCCTTGCAACTAAGCTGGAAGATTGTTCTTCTAGGGACAGATGGGAAAAACAGCATGTGTACAAATCTGTACCACCCAAACAAGAATAATGCATGTAAACTCGATGGAGGAATTCCCTGACATGACCTTCTTGAAGTACTTTGAGAGCTTTTAATACAAAAGCTTTCTCTGGTTCAATATTACCATAGTAAGAACAATAAGCATTTTACAGGCACCTGCTTGGTGTGTAAGAAAAACTTCAAAATTAATTTTGAAGTTATTTTTCTCTTTTTACTCAATTTACTTTTATTCCACAGCATTGCATGGAAGATGGAAAAACCACCTGACTTCCTTTATTTGTGAATACAATTGATAAAGACAGTCTGCTTTTGCTTTTTGGGAATCCAAAAGGATTTAACATACCAGCTAAAAAAAAGCCTTTTTGGTTATACATTCAGATAACCCATCTAAATTTTGTTCCTAGTCTCTTTCTCAACATGAAAATTCTCTGAAAAGCATCATAATATCAGCCATGTTTTGAAAAGTTACAAATTATTTAACCCTAACAGCTTCAGATGACAGTTTGAAAATATATAGGATGCTTTGTCTTGTACTTCATATAATCTTACTGTAGCAATTAATTCCATGTAAAAAAAAAAATCTGCCATGATACTATATAATTAATGCTTGTGAACCTGATGCATTACAGCATTTCCAATTAGTGATGGAAAATGTGATTAAACAATTACAGAAATATGAAGTTTTGTGAATAAAAAATATCTCCAACTCCAAAGATGCTCTCTACAAATACCTGCAAGACTTGAGATGAAGTTCATGAAACATTTCTAAAAGTCTCCATATTTTCTGTTGAAAAGTTAGAAAAAGTATAGGTGGTTGGTTGTTGGTTTTGTTTTTCTTTTTTTTTTTTTTTAAGGTAATCATGCTATTTACTTTTGAAATTACTCTGGCTTTCAGAGTTATGCCTCACTTGGGTCCAGGATTAGTAAAATTACAGTTCTAAAAACCAGTGTTATTTCTCACATGAAAGACCACATAAGACCACATGGGAGTTCTACCTGCGTCATAGCGTCTCCTACCCAAATCAATGAAATAGTGGCCACATAAATTCTTATTCAATAGAAGTGAAGGTAACAGGCTAAGCACACACAAATTAGCAATGGGAACTTCTGTAGCTCATTCGTATAATCCAATTGCTTTAAATTGCAGCTTTATAATGTTTGTTTCTTCTGTCTATGTGCTCAAGGCTTTGAAGATATAAGCAGCTAGAAAAACAAACACCTATAAGTAATTATATTATACTATTAAAATAAGAATCAATATTCTACTTAGAATGAAAGAAAAATGATAGGTATATAATCCAGTGATTAAGTATTGCTTCTTTTGCTACTCTACAATGTCCACAAGCATTGTAATGATCTTATCTCTTGTTCTTTGTGGACCAAATTTTTCTACCTATATTCAACAAGATTAACTTTCCTATGACAGATTGTTCAACATGAAATTCAGGAGAGCCAAAAATAGTTTTGTGTTAACATTGTTTGCGTTTAGATTCTTCAGGAGGGTTGATGACATACTACTACTCTGCCTTTTCATTGGAAAATCCGTTTAAGTCTTCAGGGAAGCAGGCAACTAAGCAAGTATATGCATAGAATTACTGTTTCTAATAACACTGTTGAAACTTAAACGAAAATTTGTGCTTAAATCCTACAAAGGGCTAAGATTTTTTATAAGGATACTTACAGAAAATTTACAGGATTCTTATTCATTTTCTGAGCATTTGGATATATGGTTCTGAAGTTCACTTGTAGGTTAAGAGAGGTTGGTTTGCTTAATTGGCGATAAACCTAAAAGATCATTCCACAGAATATATTTTGAATCTAGTGAAAGGTCATCAAGAAGGCAAAATCTTAAAAATGGAACTGTTAGCAGGGAATATGCTCTTTCTTTCCCTCTTAACTGAGATTTATCATCTTGAACTAGAACAGGTCCTAGGAACTGAAGATAGGGAATAATCCTGCTCATATTTTTGTACTCCTAGGGCCTTTTCTTTGCGGAAAGAACCTAGCTACCCTTTTGGGCTGGCAGTACATTTCTGTTCCAATCTTCTTCATGCGTCACCTCCAAAATCTGGCTGGAAGTAAAAGGAGTTCTCAAATATAGGACATAGTGACACTTCACACTGATTTCCTGATCACTCTTCAGATGTTATGACACTAGTTTATCCTAAACATGTTTTTGGTATATCCACCTGCGTTATTACAAGTGCCCAATGTTTGGATACAGTAACATAGTACTTCCACAGGCAACAAAGTCTTACTTAGAATTAAATGCACTGTAAAACAACTATTAAGCAAGTATAGAGGATAGATGGTACTTCATACAAATGTTAGATATTACTGTAAAGAAGAAATAGCCT
Organism: Pelecanus crispus; assembly: GCF_030463565.1. NCBI lineage: Eukaryota > Metazoa > Chordata > Aves > Pelecaniformes > Pelecanidae > Pelecanus > Pelecanus crispus. The sequence continues at coordinate 5,751,971 of NC_134655.1, read as the reverse complement.
AAAATCATTAAAGATGAATGAACTAATTAAAATATTGCTTTCAAGAACGAAACAGTGAAATTTTTTTTCTTTTAAACTGAGTATCTTATTTCAATAATTTTAAAAGGGTAGCTTTCACGATTGATTAAAAACGATGCATGTTTGAAATATCAGCTATAGCTTCATGTATTTATAAATAAACTATAGATGTTTGCTGTTGTTCAGGGCTTGAAATCTTGAATTCAGATTTTTTAAAATGGTGTTAATTTTTTCTTTGAGCTTGCCAAATTTGCCAAACTGTTAACAACTCTGTCAAGTCCAGAGAGAAGAGATTTAGAGTTAGTATTTGCAGCACTTTATTTCCCAGCCATAATCGGTCTCTCAGTCCTTTTTTTCAACATTCCAACTACGTGCTTCACATTTGATTTATGAAAGCACAAATAATGAATGAGGAAAAGGTCACATCAGATAAGGACTGGAAACACACCGGAGTTTTATCCTGAGAAGTAACAAAGCAGAAAACATTTACCTCCCCGCTCCTCAATGCAAATCTTGATTTTTTTTCCCCTAAGTGGACTCTGGAGAATCATGACATAGAAACAGCTGTAGAATCAATCAAGTTTTCTGACTTTCTCTCTGATGATTTTTCCCCCCACTTGTATCCCTTACATATCTACAACACACAACTCCTTGCTGATTTAATCAACTTGCATTAGGAGAAAAAACAGTGTTCATAGAACACAAACTGATTGCATCTGCATAAAATGAGATTGTTACTTTCAGGTTTCTCTCTGTTTTCAATATTAGGTGCATGTTCCAGTTTCTTGCCTTTTTCATCATTTCATTCATTTAATAAAAAGGATTTCTTTTTCTGTTTGAGCAAATTACATCCCAGAGAAAGTAAAATAACACATAAAATTAGAGTTGTAATACATTCACACATAAGAGCCCTAACATTTCCTCTAAGGAATTTAAATTTCAATTTTAAGAAATCATAATAGGCATTCAATGTTGTAATACAAAGTCCCGTGGAGAATCCTTCACCTTTGTTTGTACTTCTGAGGCTAAAGTTATAATCATGTAAGTCGTCTGTGATTTGGTATCTTTTATTTCACTTGGGATGGGAAGAATGCACATCCAGCATTTTACTCTAGTTTCCTCTATATTGATCATGTATAGCAAAAATACTTGACCAAAATGACTGAAATGGAAATGCTCCATTAAGTAGGTTTGATTGCAAGAAAAATAAAGTGTTCAAACTATGAAAAACAAATTGCACTCAGAATACTTCCCAGGAGGTGATGATTTAGAAGAGCAAGGGAGCATACTACCTGCAAGCTGGCTATACCACCTGCATCCCTCCTACATGCTGCAGGCACCTAACAGCAAGACTGGGGTGTTGAATGTTCTTATACCCTGACAGGACCTGGGGGATTTGGAGAATACACACACAGCTGAATGGAACAACTCATTTCATTTAAAACACGTTGTTTCATTTAAACTGGTTTGTTTCCTTCAGCTAAGGCCCTACCATTGAGATGAAGAGGCTGTTCCTCTTAAAACATCTTCCAAATAATCTGAAATTCACAGCATTACTCAGATTTCCTTGATATTTGGCCTATTGTATGAGTGTTGGATTTTAATATCAGAGTTATGTAAGCCTTTAATTCCTGAGATAGTACACCTACCTTTTTAAAAACAAAATGTATTTTAGGACAGGGTTCTACTGAGGTGTTAAGCTTAAACCCCAACATAGCTCTTGCTAGGCTCAAAAGGCGTTTAGTCAGTAAACCTTTGCTTCATCAAGTTCATGCAATAAAAATTCCATGTATAGATTAACATTCAACTAGTTATTGAATAAGGAACTAATTGCTGTAAATAAGAGCAAACACCACTGCACAGAACTAGGCATGCTCTCTGCAGCAGTGCGGATGAGTTTCTCTCTGCTATCACTAGAGAGCACTAACCTGGAGAGATTTCTATCTCCTCTGCATGAGGAAACAGCTCTCAGATCCACACATGAAAATCCATGAGAAGATACGTTTTCAGGAAAGTTTTCCCAAAAGAAATATGCCTTTCATTCAGATACACACAATACTATTTGCAGCCGAAAGTGCAAGACTTGTCAGGCACTAATGGTTTCTAAAATGTTAATAGCTCAATTAAGTGAGAAGGGAGAACTGGATATGAGGAAAGGGGCCCATATTTTCCAGCTGCATGACTGAGACATCCAGTACAGTGTACATCAGTCTCTTCTCATGTGCTTAAAGGTTACTGTAACCATCGTGTAATAAAACTGCTAAGTTACTGGGACACTAAGTCCCAATATGGTGATTTCTCTCACCAGCCCTGTTAGCAGCTCTGAACACTTCAAACTACAATAATGCATGTGATGATATGAGAAGAAAAAAAGACTCTCATAATATCTTTCACCTTCAAAGAACATCGTCATAGTAATCTTGGAAATTTCTGTCAAAAATATCTTTTCCTTCAAAAAAATCCTAGAGAATTCAATAACAACATCATCAATGTGGAGTTATAGTTGCCAGGGAAGATCTTCATCCCTTCCAAAACATCAAGTTCACTCAAATTCAGGTCCAGTTGAGTGAGTATATGTCTTAATTCTCTTAGGTTTCTGCTACCAAGTGACCCTAACGCACAGATACAGTCACACGTCTGCTTTTGAAAGGCACCAATTAAAGCGTCACATCATCATCCTACTCCACAAATACAATTTAGCATTTGCCAAATTTTACAAGCCTATTTATCCTTTTCTAAAACTCCTGACTTTTAAGCATATGATACTATCTCACTCTTCACTTTTAGTCACCCAAAGTCAAATCTCAGAGCTACACTCACAGCAAATGTAACTGCTGACAACTACCATGAAACCATCCTTGCTACTGACCCAGTCTATCACGTGCAGATCTGGAATAAGGCCTGATGGGGCCATACATACCACTTCCTTTTGAGCAGATGGAAGCAAGAAAATACGACTTGGCCCACCAGTTTATACACACATAGCCACAACTCTGCCAACTTATTTCAGGTAATGCTTCAGTATTGGTACTATACAGTTACCTCCAAATACTCATTACTTGTGCTGGCCGCTTCTGACACAGGAGAAGTAACATTTTGTTTCTTGATATTTAAAATTTCACTTGTGTCAGTTTTATTAACAGACAGGAGATATGCCCGTACAAACTTAATTCTATTAAAATGTTTGCCATTGAATTTTAAATAACTCAAAACTACTGATGGTTTGTCGTACTAAAACAGTAATATTATCTAAATGAAACTGACTTTTTATACACACGATACTGCCAAATACTTCATTTAAAGCATCATCTCTCTTGAATAATATAAATCTTATGCTTAGGCTAACCTGAATTAAAGTCTAAGCCAAAACACAGTTAAGATTTTCATACAAAGAATATAAAATTCATATAAATAAGCATGAGCAATACTTCCTCTCCTTATGCTTCTCTGAAAGTTAAAACAACCAAGTTTACTTCCCAAGCCAAGTTTAATACAGCTGGGATTTCTAAATTACCATTTCTTAGGTTTGACACATCTCCCAGAGGGAAGGAAAGAAAACTTTGTCTAATGTATTTCAGCAATGAGTTTGCTTCCCTGCCCAAAAGAGAGAGTTAATCCTAAGGCTCTGCAGCTTTCTAAGTTTCTTTTCCTCAGCAGAAGTATTCATGCAGACTGAGGTCATCTAATACAGGTGTTTATGTCTGCTTTCTGAAACAAAAGGCAACCAAAGTACATTTAAGCATGTGTCATATACTTTAGGATTTTGGAGTCTTTAATAAGCATTGCAGGCTGCCTGATAATCTGGTTGAGAAAGCTGACAAAATACACACTTACATGTATCTACTTCTGTTTTAAGAAAGTGTATTTATATGAAAATATAGAGTTAATAGAAAAAGCAGAAGCCCTCCCGAGCAGGTAGCACCTGATCTCACATTCAAACTACATCATCATTACAGATAAAATAATTAAACATTTACTCACTATAGAAAGGAAAATGAAATTATAGAAAACAAAGCAGAAACAAAAAACTCTCAACAATTTACTTAAAGTACACATATATTCTAAGTCCTCATATAGCTATTACAGCTAGTGAGGTCACCCATGGCTGAGATCTGGCTCAGTGAAACCATTAGGTCGTAGCAAGAGACAATCCTGGGAGTAGAAGCACCCAAACCATCACAAAAAGGTATCACTAGAAAGGGAAAAAAAACCCAACAAACAAACCCCAGCAGCTGGAGGAAGATTTTGCCAAAAATCAAGAAATTGCCCAGTGCCTGAACACAGTATAAAAACATCCCAGAACGAGAATTTTTTTTTTTTTTTTTAAATCTCAGCCCTGAAGAGATTAAGTGCAGAACTAAGGTGAAAAAATACCACCATGAAGCAACTAAGATATCATTCTGTGCAATCTAGCCACGCTGTCCCATCACATACTTAAAAGAAACAGAGGTGAGACAGTGAATGACTTGTAATTCAGCACACATAATGCAGTTTTACCTGTAAAACTCCAATTCTCTAAATGGCGTAATGATAATTTTTTTTTTTTTTTTTTTAAAGAAGTTAAATTCTCAACACTTCTCTTTTAGGGATCTGTAGAAAGGCTTATGTAGTTTTATAGCATGTCTCAAAACAGTCATTTTGGATTATTCATTCCCATTCTTTTCAGGTGAAATCTTACTTCCAAAAAAAAAAAAAAAAAAGGAAAAAGTCTTAGTTCTTTGGGTTCAGCTTTTTGCCCTCTGTTGTTCTCAAGATTGCCCTTCCTGAAGCTGTAGCTGAGCTGCTGCCACTTCTCATCATTTCTCTAGTTAAACTTAGTCCAGACAAGATCAATCAGCAGACTGAGCTAATAAAATCTGCTAGACCTCAGTGGCTCCACTCACTACTGCGAGGTACCTACACTTTGCTCCCCAGTAACCCCAATTCTGGAAATGTGGTACAAAAACCCAAACTGACCCTGCATATACCCAAAACAGATCTGGTAGTGTATTTGCGGCTTTAGTTCTGTCTTGCACGTGATCTGTAATCATCTATGCCTTCTTAGTAGGTATACTGACCTAACAAAACAGCATTGTATGTGTCAAAACTACATGTGTGATTGCAACATCTGTAACGTCGCTAATGATGGCTTTATGGTAACTTATCTTGGCCACCCAGCGTGGCATGTGGCTATGGCTACACAAATCCACGTGAACCCTGGCCCACAATAACATCCTCTGCAAGCCAGTCACACTGAAGATAGATAGATTAAAGTTAAAACAATCAGTAATCACACCTCCACTGAAGACCCACTGTAATTCTACAAATTTTCACATGAATACCACATGCAAAAAGTCTCTATTTTTAATAGATTGGTATCTAATCACGGACTGATTTGTATAACGAATTGCAAAGGCTTGCAACGTGAGTATTTCTTTCATGAGAAGTCAAGAGAAATAACTCCTAGAAAAGAGAACTCTTCAAAGTTTGCACCTTGCTGAACACTATGGAACCCCCTCCTCAGTTCAGGTTTCGTGGATTAGCTGGTGGCTGTTACACTGCAAATTCTGATCAAAGCCTTGATGTAGCTAGGACATTGACAGTGCTTGATGTGATTATTTTTAAATGCCATGTGATTTTTTTAAAAAATATTTTTAGTAAGAGAAATTTCACACTGTGTATTTCCCTGACTGTCCAGAGTTAGATTTAAAACAACAAAAAAAATCATCCCCAGTTGCCAAAGAAATCAAAGGCAACACTGAAGACAGATTTTTTTTTTTCCCCTACTTTTTCCAATAGGGAGTAAATCAGTTCTTTTATTTACTGAAACCTCTTATTTTCCCTTTTCCCTGGATTTATATGCATACCTGGAGTGAAAACCATGAATTTTTACTCCCCAAAATCTTTGTCAAGCTATTCAGTTGCTTAATTTTGACGGAAAATGAAATTTAGATAGTTAAATATATATGCTAGTCATAATAATTTAATTATTTTTCTATTGATCATTTTTATTGCTGCATTTTACACTTTACCTGATTATTTATTGGATACTGTAATGAAATTCCACTGCTTTATTGCATTATTTAGTAAACAAAGTAGCAAACTACAAAAGTACAGCAATAAAATTAAGGTGATTTAGCAATAAGGCTGAATTTTAATTAAGTTATGGGAAGATGGTTTTGAAGATGCTAAAGCAAGACAGCTTACTCGACAAATGCAGAAAAGGCAGTTCCTTCCTGCATGACAGAAATTAGGAAAGTGTTCCAGTAATTTCTTAATCTGAAGTAAAAAGAGGAAGGAAAAAGGGAAAGAAAAAGCAGATAGTATTTTTCCTCAGCAGAATGAGCATGGATTACTGCATATTATAAGGCAGTTCTGGAAAGAAAACGAAAATTAACATTCCAGCAGATTCCCTCGCCATCAGCATTTCTTCAAGCCTTTATTCCCCAAGAGAGACATTCACAAAACCCACAAGTGATGATGATGATGATGAAAATCCCCCGAAACCCAAAATACATAACCCCCATATGGTCTAAAAATATTAATGCATGCATAACATTTATACAGCTTTCCGTTTATGTACAGGTGAGCAGATTTTTCAGGTTCACATTCCCTTTTATAATATGCTTCATGTCTGTAATATTAATACTGCATTTACAAGATAGCTTTCCTGGCTTTCCCATTACTTGGGAAAACTACATTACCATAGTGCTCCGAGTCGTGATTTTTTTTTTTTTCCCTGAGCTTGTGTACTGCCTCAATTTCAGTGGCCTGTCATTTCTTCACTAAACACAGTTTTTGCTCTTTTGCATTACAACCTAATGCTTCCAGCTAGAGAATTGGGCCATTTTCTGGACACAAACGTGCTTTCCGAAATTCCTGAATCAGTCAGTAGGTGTTCCCTGGAAAGCTCTTTCTATAGTCTACCTAATTAATAAACAAATTTCTTCTCTTTAATTGAGACCTCAGCACTTTGATTTCCCTGCAACATATGTTGATGGTTTTGGTTCTCTTTGGAATGTCTGAGCAAGCTGGAGAACAGACCAAGCAGATGGACCAGGCTCCTTCACTGTGTGTATAAGTACAGTCAAATCCCAGAAGAGCAGCCCATAACAATATAAGGTATGCATATACTCTGTACAGAGCCAGGTGTCACCGTGCAAGCAGCATGTAAGTGTCTATAATCTACTGCTGTTACTCCTTGCTTAATACATATCTAGTATTCAGCTGGCATATACTCAAAACAATTGCAGTTTTGAAGGTATGAACTAAGCTCCGATTAAAAAAATTCAACTATTTCAACCATCAGGGTGTCTCCATTCTAGAAACAATGGCAAATTCCATGCGAACCCAACAATGTTAGATAGCTTTTTTTTTTTTTTTAATTACTTCTTTTCTCAGTGATGTTCTGTTCTCTCTCCAGCCCTCTCTATTATTCAAACATATTCCAGTTTATTTCAGCTGTGGAATAAATCCCTGGTTTTTGTGGACCTAATTTACCTTCATTCTAGATAATGGGAGCATGAGATTATTTTGGTTATTAGTATCACCCTTTAGCTTTCTGAAGATAGCAGTAAAAATTTAAATATGATGTTTCAGAAAGACCATATTCTCCTGACTACACCAAAATAACCCAATTAAGTAGGAAGACCAAAGGCTTTTTCTTGCTAATGCAATGACATTGTGGAGCTTTTATTCTCTTCTGGAAGGAACATAAAGGGAAATAGAAATACAGCGTACTCCATGGTCTACAATAAAATAGATACTCCTCTTCCTGAAAAAGCATGCTCCACTTGCAATAGGGTGTACATGGAGCGAACATAATTTTTAGACGCAGATCTTTTTCCCTTGGGACTAGTCTTCAGTTATGTTAACTGATATAATTTATCAATCTACATGTGTGATGAAGGACAGAAAGGTAGCAACACTGTGAGCCAATACAACATAAACTGAAATGACAAAGTGACAGTGATGACTGGGATGACAAATGACAACATTCATATTAATAAGCACTAGATGACATTCAATCACTGTCCAGTCCTGGCTACAGTGGAAGACAATACAATGTTTAGGTACAGCAGCAGAAGAGAGGTGACAGTTTTTTAACATCTTGCACAACTTAAAAAGTCAGCAGGGAAGGGACAAGGTTACATACATCTGTAAAGAGCTCTTGTTGGAGTTCAGCAATACAGAAATTACTCAGAAAATCTATATGCAGTACTTTTAATTGACCTAGTTAGCTGTATTTTTTGAATCCAGAAATTGGAAGTTCTCCCTTCACATACAAAAGGGATGAAAAAGAAACTGGTTCTTACCCTGAAACGGGGACATGCTTAGCTGATCCCACTCTGGCTGCGGACCAGAGGTTTCACAACAGGAACGCTCAAATCCCCTTCTGCTCCTTGCTACCTCCCCCTGCCCTTGGTCCTTCCTCCAGGGAGATACAGCATTTCATTCAGCCTCCGTGCCAACAACAGCATGGCAAAATCCTGTCTCTTCTTCAAAGCGGGTGGCCTTTCCCACTCTGCCAGCTGGGACTAGACCCCACACAATCCCTTGAACCATACCCTTGTACAATACTCCTTGGCACAGGCCAAAACTGCGCCCAGGGAATGTACCAACATAGATGAGCACTTACCAGTGTCTGGCGCCGCTTACTGTCATGGCACTGACAGAGCCTGGTTGTCCCAAGCTCGGGAGGTCTTCACGTGCTTTGTACAAACATATTACAACTGTGCCAGCAACACGACTGTGTATGTCCATATGAAATACATTTATGTCACACTGACATATTGATCTGCTAGGCACAAGCTGGGTTTTTATTTCCAGGGAGAGAACCACAACATTTCCTATGAAAGTCATCATATAAATGTAAAACTGTATGAAAACTCAATTAACAATATATACATAGTTAAATAACATTAAGGATCTGGAATTTGCCACAAAGGTCAATAAAATCAAACACCATACAGCTACTCTGGTCAAAGCTTCCACTGACATTATACACACACGTGTTTCTCCGGTTAGCCTTAATTTTTCAGTAATTATAAACCTTTGCTATATTCTGGTATTGTACAGAGTATCATCATGCAATTTTTGCATATGGCCACAGAAACCAAATAGTTACTGTAACGTGCCTCAGCAAAAGGTGCGTTACATACAGCACCTTTTATGCACGGGTAAATATTATATATAAATTAGCCGGGAAACATCAAGAGGTAAGTGCCATGTTTTTGCAAAGTAGAAAGGAAACATATGAAAGCAGCTTGTATTAACAAAGCAATAAGAGCTGCACGTTTTTTTCCAGTAAAAGCCAGAAAATGCTTGTTGCCAGCGACAGATTTGCTATTGCAGAAGATAGAAAATCAAAAGAAAATGTTGGCTAAAAGAATAAACTGCAATGTTCTGTTTGTTACTGCTGATGTTGTTTACTGCAGTTATTTACCCAAGCAAATTATAACTTAGGAATTCTGAGGCATGTACACCCAAAAATATTAAAGTAGAATATATCTCTGATACATGTAGCGCTGTGTTTTATCACGTTCCCCTGCAGAACGCCTCATAGGACATCAATAGATTAGCCAGACACTTTCAGAAAGATACTGGGGGGGAGGGTGGGGGAAATAAATCTGTAGGAAGTTACAAGTCTTTTGAAAGCCTGCTAATAATCAGGCATCTGAAGTAAAGATTTTAGCCTGGAAGAGATTGTCATATATATTTTGTCTCTTTCCTCCCCGCCACCAATCCTCCCCCACTCCCCTTTTTTTTTTTTAAGGGCCAGACTGATATCATGATTGAAAGAATGGCGGGACTCTGGCTAAACAAGGCATTTACCTCATAGCTTCAATGAAATACAGAAAACATTTTCTATGCAGTCTGTGTAGCTAATACACAAGATGGCAGTTTTGAGTCCTGAGAAATGCTTTGGTCCTGCCTTTGAATGTGTTACGGCCTCGCCATACTCAGAGCTTTGCAAATAGGGATAAATCCCACTAACAATCGAGTGAAACACAGGACATTTGGCAGTGTAGGTAGAAGATTCTCATACCATGCAGCAAAATGGCTCATAAAGACTGCAGAACAGAGCATCCAATTGCCTGTCTTTGGCCAAGTGGCCAATATGCTTAGAAGCCGCACTGCACACAAGGGCTTTGCAGACAGCATCGCAGTGGCTCCCACAAGGGCTGAGTAAAGGCAACTCTCACTGTACTCCTGGAGTTTCTCTGCTGAACTGTATTTGGACCCTCTATTATAATGCATAGGCTTTATAGAACAAGGGAAATCAGTGAGACATGCTCTCTTTAAATGAAGCTTTTTGCAACAAAAGCTACATGAAAGGATCCAGTCTAACACCATCTAATTCCTTGTTGGCAGAAAACAGTCCTCTAGGTTCTTCCAGAGCTGTCTTAAACCGACAAAAATGTATATGTAGCTATGAAACATTGACGAATCAAGTCCTGCCATGTCTGAGTAAACATGTTAATTTAGATTTAGTGTAATGTTTTCCAAATATTCAACAATCAGTTGATTGTGGAAAACATTTAGAATTTATAGCCATATTAAAGTAAAATATACTTGCCAGAAAATTACTTTAAAAAAAAAAAAAAAAAAAGAAGTCTCATGATGTATTAGCAAGTACAAGGATGTGGTTTCTTTCTGACTGTATTTGAGTTCTTTTCCTTAAGAAATGAATCATCTATCCTTTGGTGGAGATTCTCCCTCCCTTTTCTTTTGTACTATACCAAAGCATGTTATATTGGATTAAAGACAAGAGCAGCAGACTCATGAAATTATCAAAACAGCATTTGATTTTAACATAAACATTGGGGCCTAAATTTGACATTATCATTGAGCTGTCACATAGCTTCAAACTTTCTCATCCCAACAAAAAAAAAAAAGCTTTGCTACAGGGATATATCAGCATTGTCTGTGTCCTTTGCCAGGCTTCACAGTTCTTCCAGCAGTCATGAGCCTTGCTGGCTACACAGATGAGGGGTTTCCTTCAAGATCAGTGCTTTTTCTGTAACAGAAATCGTTCCTTTCTACTACCACTTTCCAATGCAGCTGTTTCTCTATTGCTTATTCCAACCTGTATTCCCCATCCCCTCTACCTACTGCTCCCATTTTGCTCAGGCTGTCATCTCCCAGAGCAGCTGGTTTAGTCGGCTGCTTGCTAAGAGCTGAAGAAGGTAATGAGGTACTTCAGTGTCACCTTCCAGGCTCTTATTTGGAGTGGTTATATCCCATAGTGTATTTCTTTCTGTCACACAGTATTTTTAATGGATTTTCCACTTTGGTGCCACCAAGAACACTTTTCCCAAGCCAAAGTAAAAGACTCAGAATCTAGCAGATTTAGTGGGGTTGTACACCGGGGGTCCAATAAAATAAATAAAGAACTTCCAACAGAATAAAAATATCCTCACAGCTGAGAGAATTTTTAAGCCTCAAGAAAAACACATTAAGATAGAGACATGGAAAGATACAGGCTTCTGCTCCACAGGTTGTAGGGCAGTGCAGCAAAAACTCGAAATCAGCTTCAGATGAGTGCAGAGTCAATGTTAGACCCTCGAGCTACAAAAGCCTTCCTTGAGGCTACCAGCTCAGCTGCTCTTCAGCCAAGCTCCGACTACTTCCCCAAGCTTCTCTGCAGGCACCCTCCACCTCTTCAGGAAGAGAACTCAAAAGAAATTGCTCTTCCTTACAAAAGGCTAACAAAATAAATAGATTTATCCTAAATTTCCCTAAACTGTCAGACCACAGTTTAGCTTTAAGACACTATACATTCCATTCATCCCTGAAACTATTTATTATTCCAGCAAGCTATGCTCCTGGGAAAACGCTCTTGCAAAACAATGTTAACTATACATGTTGTCCATCTAGTAGGGATGAGGAGAGTTATCCATCATCCACCAAACTTTTCAATCTCCTTGTGGCATGAAAGCTATGAGAATTTGGTTCTAGGCAGCTAGTATTATTGTGGGGGTGACAGTAGGGGTGTGTATATATACAGAAAAACAATCCTCCAACCCTGTTTCATAAACATGCTAACACTGATCTTATGAAATATATAGAAAAACCACTAGAAATCAGGTGCAGAGATGCTCTATAGTCAAGAGTACTAACACAACTTTAATACTGTCATAAAGAAAGAAGCCTGCGTAGGAAACAAGGTGAATACTAACACACTATTTATATGTTTGTCTATTGTTTATCTAATACTATTTGCAAACAAGATGCAATGGCATAGAGGATTCAGTGTTAATCTCAAATATAAATGATTTGCACAGCATGTTTTCATGTTTTGCAACTACAGAATATGGGACCGATACTCATTTCAACGTACAGGGCAGAAATAACTACTGACCCCATATGCTCTGGATCTTCTTTTTTCAAAATGCTGTTCATCATTTGGTGCGTTTGTATTTCTCACCAAAGGAAACAAAGCATGTTTACAAATGGAGTGCTTTAGCAATTAGTAACCATCATTAAAAATATTATATTGAAATTATTGAAGCCTTTTACATTTCCAATGACTCAAGGGTTTTAATACTGTGGAAAATATTCCAAGTCCTGGATGTAATCACATTATACCAATAAGCTGAAACAGAGTAGAATATGTATTCTAACAGGCTCAAAATAGGGATTCTAACAAGATCAAAACAGGGAGAAAATGTTGAGCCACAAACCAGAGAAAAGATAATTCAGTGTTTACATAGAGAAATTATAACTCAAGTGGACCACAGCCAATTATTCTAACTAAATCAATGAAATGGGAACAAAAGCAACAGCTTACTCTATATAACAGTTTAATATTACATAGAGCGTTTCTAACTAGAAGTCAAAACCATAGAACTGACAAAGGAAATACCGAAGATACATTGACTCCATCTACAGGGACAGCTTGACCATCCAACTTGAAAAAATTCCTTCATGTATTTTTGATCAAAAAGTGTAAGACCATGTTTCATTGAAAGAATTGATACTGAAACACGACCACCAGTTGCTGGGAATCTTAAAAGTCCTAACACGCTACATGGTGACTCATAAATGTACAAAGCAGCCAAAATTTGAACGTTGAGCAAAGCCAGGTCATCACACGCTCAGCCACCTGAAAACTATATACATGTAAACAAACTATTTCATCCACTCTGCCTGAAGACTAGATCAAGGCAATGATCTCTCCTACCTGCTTTGTCTTTCCGAGGACTGCAATGCAGGGTATTCATGATCCAGAAGCTCAGCTTCGTTCCAGAAGATTTTAGAGATCTGCCAATTTGTCAGACTCTTACCAGGTTTACATCACTCAATGATTCTTTGATTTTCTTCTGCCTACCAGAGAAGAATACTAATGACCAGCACCTGTGTGTTAATTTGTGTTACAGCGGCCTATCAAACCCCAGAGAAGATAGAAGCCTGTCATCTTCATAAATTTCAGGAGTGCTACTCAAGCTGGTCAGGTCCTGTGCTATTAGAACATTACTAGGAAGCCCCCAGCATACAGTAAAAAAATAACCTAATACGTGCAATGAAGAATGCATGAAAAAAAATCATTTTACATAAATATAGTCAAAACATTGTCATGTCTAAGTGCTTGGAATGGTTAGGAAAGCTGATGAGGCAGAACAGCCATAGAAACATTTCTTCCTGTTTTTTGGCAAAAGCAACACAGATAGGAATTTTATACCTAACTGAGTCCAGTGCGATACTAAATCCAGCCTGTTAGCACTAGAAAATAGCTTTTCATGTTGATGGGATGAATGTATGATAAGCTGCATGGGCTGGCTGCAAATTCAGCATGGCTTGAAAATTGAAAACTAGTTTGAGATGTACAGCACATCTGTCTAGACCCAGCCACAATACTCCTGTGAGATACTCAGTGATAGTTAAGGATGAATACAAACCACATAAGGAAGACCAACTTCCTACAGGAAAGGATGCAGTATCTCTTTTCATACTCCACTGAACTATGCAGGAAAAGTATGCAAGGATTGTGTTGACATTTTATATTAAAAGTTTTCCTTTTAAATACCACTGGTTTTCACTAAAACCACAGTGTATATTATTCATTACCACTGAAAAGACTGCAGAAAATAGAAATATAAACTTGTTCTCTTGCTTATTCTCCTTCACAGTTATCAGGACACTTATTTACTCTTCCTGCTCTCTTTAACTGAAGTCTGAAGTTCTATTATTAGGCTGATACCACACTGAAACTTTTACAAACAGTTTCCTCTCAATGCTGACTATGGTCAATCAAGAAGGCAATTAATTGTAGGCACAATTACTTCATTTAGGTCCTAAACACCTGATTGCAACAGTGCATCATGTGGCTAAGTGCTGTCACTTTTATCTGTAACTGGTTTCATAGATGAAGATGTAGGTGCCAGATTACAACCTAGGAGTTAAAACTTGAAAGCAAAAAAAGAAAAAACACCCACCCCCACCCCCCCCCCAAAAAAAAACCCACCCCAAACCAACCAACTAAACAAAACCCATGAGGGGTTGTCACTGTGAATGAGTTCCTAGTCTTTGCTGGAGTTATTCAAAGACATGCTAACATTTCTGACTCAAAAAAGGATTTGCTGTAGGTGGAACTGACTTTGCTTCCCGTCACTGGAGAGTTGACACTGTTGGTTCTGGATTGGTACGAGCCCACAGTAGTAGGGATCTAGACAGATGAATGGATAGTGCTGACGTTGTAAGTGGAGCGGTACAGAGTCCATGGCTATGAGTGACAGACCTTTAAAGATTTCTAAATTTTATCCATATTACAACAGGATTCAGGAAAGCTCCTAAAGTCTAAAAATCTGACAGCTTTAAACTCATTATATGTTTAAGTAGATTAAACAATAACCAGTTCCTTTCAGTCAAATCAATTTTGATGAGAGATTGGGGGGGGGGGGGGGGGGGGCGTGGCAGACAACTGACATTCAGTGGTTGCTTTGCACACACCATTTCTCAACACAAGCTTGCAACTGCTGGAAAGTATCTTTAAATTCTTCAGCTGTGTTGCAATGCCAGTTTCACAGCGCTAATACATGTTCTGAACCTTATGAGGAAAAGCAAGGCAGTCCTGAGCGTACGTTGTAAAAAGATGTTCCTAAAGGCTATTTTATTCTATACTACTCTCCCTCCCCACCCCCACAATGGCTATTAAGTGAATGACGTTTGACCCAAAGCAGGGACTACTACGTTTCCTTCTCTATGTTAAAAATCCATACCTAATATGTCAGAAGGATGACTTATGAAGGTCTTTTTCATAACTGTTGCCATATCAGTATGCTCTATATCCTTTTTACTCAAGTGACTTAATTCATTTTTTATCCATTTATTTTTGGGAGTTGACAATCTATTTTCTGCTAAGCGGTGAGTTATGTTTGTTAACTGTATTGTACCAAAAAGTGAATCTGAACACTTCTCAAACATGCACCTACCACTACAGAGATATACACAGACAAATCAGCTGAAGAAACAGATGTCATTCGACAATTTACTCCTCATTCCTCCTTTCTACTCTGTAACCCAAAACCTGCATCATCAGTACTTTTTTTTCTAGATAATGAGCTACTCATCCAGGTTCTAATTTCTTCAAACATTATATATAAGACTAATTATTCAGCCAAGAAACACCATTTAGCAAAATCTTAAAGACAGGAAAGAATTTAGGTATGGGTAAACCAGATGTTAGAAATTCTAGTTAATTGCAATACACCAGATTTTACTGATATAACTTCATTTTACAGTAAATTACCTTGAACATTTTGTGGAAAAGGAGAGCTTCCTTATCAGCTTCCCCTTCATGAGGTAGAAAAGATTACAGTCTCCAGCGCAGCCTTATTTGTCATCCCTCTTCTGATCTGCTAGCTCGGTTGTTCTTAAGAGACCTTCTAAAGGACCTGAGTTTGCATAGACATGTAGAGTGGCTGATTGGTAATCACTTGGAGTGAAATGGGCTGTGGGGTTCGCACAGGAGCCTGGTAATCACTTGGAGTGAAATGGGCTGTGGGGTTCGCACAGGAGCCTCTTCTACTGAATAATTGGCAGGGGGTTAATGATAAGGAGCAGAACAAGATGACACAACTACAGAGAAATCAGTTTTCTAGCTAGCCTTGCTTATAAGAATACAAGAGGTCATTCTTATCTTGTGGGAGTGCCTTTTACAAACTATGTCCTCCTCTCAGGAAAGATATTATGAATGTTCCCTGCTGGTCAACTCTTTCATTCCTTCTGTGCTACTGTTTGTTTTTCACTAGCATTTGTCTGGAAAAAACTTTAAACTGTAGACGGAAACAGTGAGTGCATTATATTCAGTGCTGGACAATACACTGAATGTAGCTGTTGAGTGGTATTTTAACAGCAGTTTTACTTTGAAGGTAAGTTGTTGTGTCTTTGTATTGTTCTACCTTTTTCAGATGATATTGCTGCTGTCCAGCTGCAGTAATTAAAGCTACAGGCTATCTAAGTACGATCTACAGATAAGAATTTAAAAAACCTGGCAAGATGAACAATGTGCAATTAAAAAACCCTAGGATGATACGTGGCAAAGTTCTTTATGGCTTAGTCATTTTCTGATAGATTAAGGTATACTGATTAAATAAGTCACTTCAGAAATAGAAAGAAAAAGGAATAGAAAATATTACTACATTTGTGCCTACCAGACGTGCAAAAGAAGTGAGAAACAATGAAAATCCAAATCAAGCTAATTAATCGTTATCAAAAGCAAATGGTTCACTGCCATTGATCTCATAAGCATGTCAAGGGTTTCTGAGGTTTTGTTTATCCTGAAAGCACGAAATCCTACACTTTCTTTTAGCAAGTTGTAAAATTATTTGTACAATTAAAAGTCCCTGCTCTTGCAATGGACAGTGAGAAAGCAAGAGCAAACAAGAGAGAAAGAAAGGAAAAATAGTTGTGTGTTTTTAAAAAAATAAAAAAAGAGATCAGGCTGAAAATGTGAAACCCAAAGTGGGGGAGACGCTTGCCAAAGGCTACTCTGCAGACCTTTAGGCGAGTGAAACAGAGAGCTCAGCATTCTGAACTCCAGTTTAGCACTTCATCCTCTCAGTCACACCATATCAAAAATGAATAATTTAATGTTTTCAGCTATTAAAGGTGAGATGTTAATGAATGGGACCTTTCCTTTTATTTATTAAAAAGCTACTTGTAAAGGGTATATATCCAAGATCAGACAAACACAAACAGAGCTGAGAAACAGGAATACCATCATTTTTAAGACAGCATATGCCACTGCATGAGAGATGTTCACTCAGTATTTGCTGCAAGGAAACCAGGCTCTGTAACTCTTGTACTTTGGGCTGCTTGACCCTATAGACACTACTCAACTTCTCTATGTCTCGATTTCCTCATCGATAAATTGCACAGTAACTGCAAAATGATGTTGCTACATAAATCAAGAAAATGCTCAGTTGAAAATAAGCATTTTTAACTTCTAAGCCAAATATGTCCCAGGATTCTCCTTTCACCACTTGTATAAATAAGCAAAAGAAGCTGCTTTTGTTTTCTACGGAAAATCTCTGGCTGTTGCTTCCAGTAGAAGAGTCTAGGCAGTGCAATCACATAACAGCTGCATCTACTGCCAACAACGGTTGTATCAAGGGCTGAATAAAAAATCTTTTCTCATTTCAATACGCTATAGTTTTCAAAAACCTTTTTCCTCAACTGATTGGAAAATCATTCCCACTCCCTTGCACAAATC
This sequence comes from Pelecanus crispus, assembly GCF_030463565.1. NCBI lineage: Eukaryota > Metazoa > Chordata > Aves > Pelecaniformes > Pelecanidae > Pelecanus > Pelecanus crispus. The sequence continues at coordinate 5,734,258 of NC_134655.1, read as the reverse complement.
ATTACAAGTTAAATGTATTTAGTAATAGCTTGTTGGACACAGCTGAAAGAAAAATCACATATGAGGCTGAACAAACTATCATTTTATGAGAAGATATGGCTTTCACTGATGAGCTATATGCAAAGTAGTCATATGGGAATCCTCACTGCACTGTTTTGGGATTAATGCTACTTCTCTGGAATTTTAAAAATGACTTTACATCTGTTTGGTATCTTTTACAGCCAGTCTCCCTCAGCTGAGTATGATTCACAGCTGAATATGCCAGCAGTTATTAGCCAATTACATGTAGTTCATGCTTTCTTCTATATTCTTGCTTGTGTTATTTTTTCTTGCTGCACTTCTAATGTGACCTGCAGACCACACTAACACTTAGCTCCTAAATCATAGCCTTATTTTTCAGAAATGCTGAGCTTTACAACTCCAGGGAAGATCTTCCACTACTTAATATCTGATTGTCAGCTTCTTACATTACCATGCAGTTACTGCAGATGCACTTTCAACAGCTTCAACAGAGCAATACATAAAGGCTCTGATTTAAAATATCCTTTAAATACATGCCGCTAAGCAGGCATAGGATTCTCCACAGTCTTCAGCTGAGATGTAAGCTTATGATTAAATACTCTGCTAAAGAACACAAGCAGGCTTATATTATCATTATTACTATTGTTGTTACAGACCCCTGTAAATAAGAACTACACAGTTACTCCAGAGGACTTTGTATTAGGACAACAGAAACACCAACATTTTCTTTACTATACTGCATTCTTTCAGTTATCACAAAGTATTTCTCAATACAAAGCATGATAAATATTTTATCATTACGGTTTATTTTACAGTAGTCACATTTTTCAAAGTATTGCTATAAAGTAGTAAAATACATTTCCCAGGCAATAAAAAAGGGTGTTACAGCAGTACGCTGGTTGGGTGGTAAATGAAATCTTAATTTAATAATATATATGTAAACATAAAATGAGTAAACCTGAACTGGAGTACAAAATCTAATTGAAGGCATTTATAAAAAAAGTGTGTTTACACAACCCTTTAAATATTAATTAAAATTACTAATATTCATTTTGGTAACATACATTTTCAAATTACCTACTTTACAGCAAAACTAGAATCCTTCTTCACAAGGGTTCTTCTACGAAATGTTTTGGCTAAATCTAAAATTTCTCTTTAGCATTATGACTGAGTGGCTGCATTTCCTGGAGCAATACCTGCCAGAAAAGTGTGAAATTGGTTATTAATATGCAAAGTTTAGAACACCAAACACAGCCTCTAAACAATTAATGGTGATAGGAAGATTTTTAAGGCCCAAAGCTGAAGGGTGTCAAATTTATCACACAGACTAGTTATGCTGGGATATGAACTTTAAAAGTAAAAATAATTTGTCTGCCTCTTCTATTACCATTGCTAAAAAAAGGGGGGCGAGGGTTAAATATGTTGTTAAAAACATCTTAGTTTGACTACTTAGCAGTATTGGAGAAAGACTGACAGGTCACTAAAAAGTGATTTCTGTTTTCACATGTTTGGAATTACACAATAAAACTTGATTCAACCACTGCAACATTATTCTTTCCTTCTTCCCCCTCCTCCCCCCCACCACTTTTGGCATGAATAGTTCAGCCAGCAATGTTATCACAGCTGGTCAAGTAGTACACATCTTATTTGTGAGATATGTGTAATGGATACATCAAGAACATTGTGAGTTAAAAAATTACAAAAAACAGAGATGAAAAATCAGTTCAGTTTATCGTAACTTTCCACTTGAAGCCATAAGGACCTGAGTGTGCCAGTTTACCAGATAAACTGGAAACTTTCTTCCTTCTATTCTCCATTTCTAGTTTTCTATTAATGCTACTAGTTTTCTAGTTAACATTACTACAGTGGAATCATCTTGTTACAGCAATAATTTATAAATCACTGATGATTTTTTTATAGGCATTCATTTATTGTATTGGCTATTTCTGTGCCTGGTTGGCAAAGGATAAGACTATTACAGATCCTCATAGGAAGCTTGGTTTCAACATATGACAGTTTACACCTTTAACTTCATATACATCTACAAATCCAGGTTTTGGTGTCTTTTCTGTCAGCTAAGGTGATGGCTATACGACATAATCTCTGCCTCTCAGCACTGGTCCTCACCACAATCTGCTGGATCTTGCAAGCATATAACACAATACTTAGTTTTCCTGTCCCTGGAGTCCCAGATTCTAACCCAAGAACTGGTCACATCCTAAATGAAACCAGGAACTTCTTTTGATCCAAAACCAAGCCACTTACCCTTTTTCAATAAGCTTTCATCTTTGGCCTTAGCAATACAAAGTCCTTCACCCCCAGGCAAGCCCAGAAAACCATACTTGCTCAGAATTTACCATAACCCTTCACTGTTAACAATAGTGTCCCTCACTGAAAACCAATAAGCCTTTCTGAGCCATGACATTACCTGAGATTTACTCTAAATCTAATCCCAGCCTACTCTGAAACTACTGATAAACTCTTCTTCCCTGCTGGCATTCACCCCAGCAAGACTTCCAGAATCCCAAACACAAATTTTGGATTTTTATAATCAAAATATATTCAGCATCTGCAATATCTTACAGCCCTGACACTAGCCCAACACCTAAATCAACTCAACTCAAGGCACCCTACAAAAGAATAAGGTAACAGCATCAGCTCCTCCCTCCACCTCTAAAACTTCATGGTCAGGCCCTGCAATCCTCGACAGTAACTTTAGATAGATACCTGAGGCTTACACTGGACTTGAACTAAGCCCCAGGACATCTGGCTCTTTGCTACAAATCCTAACCATAGGTTTGCGCCAAGGCAACGCATTCCAGCCACAAGGCATTATTCCAGGCTTGTGGACCTTGAAGGATGGAGTGATAAAACTTTTGCCCTTCAGTTCAAAGCCCTAACCCCAGAGACTCCTTTCGGTCACCAGAACTAGTCAAGAACCACTAGTGACATCAGCACCAGTTCCGATATTAGCTCCAAGGTCTGTTACCATTACCCTAGTCCTTCACCTTTTCCATCCCAAATCCTAACGTCACTGCAAATATAACACAAGCCTTTCCCCCACATCGCTGGGTGACGAGGGTCTATTCATCTCTAATGTAACCAGCTGTAAGCCCAGTTGGCACACACTACAAGCATTATTCCTAAAATGCATGTGAAGAATCCTAAGTTTTATTTAATCTTAGGGATCTTTACCCAACCATGAACCATGAGTTCTCCATCAGTATCATCACTGGACTTCATCTTATTTCTGTCCTAAGATGTAGGCCAGAAGAAGGATTACCTGATCTTCCCTTTCAAAGGATTCCACAAGGTATTCTTAGGACTAGGTTTTGATCTAGGGCTCAGGAAAGAAACAACAGAAGATCCTGATTTATCACTTGATCTTGCAAGGCTGCAGGACTAGCATGGACTGTGTGGCAGCAGTAAAAAATACTTTATTGCTATTTCTCAGCAGGCTGAGCAATGCTTATGGCTAGAGTTTGAAATAGGTTGGAATTCACTACGGAGGACAAACATTTATTGCTGTATCTCCAAAGTCAGTCAGAACTAGAATGAATGCTGGTGCAAGGTGGGCCATCCAGTTTACACTTAGCTTCAAGCAGACATATATCCACTAGACTGTGGTTACATCTAGCATTGAAGGTGATTTGGGAAACTGAGGTTGAGGATCTCAATTTACTGCATGTTTCTATACTTGTAAGTCTTCTGAAATCCATGAATAAACTTAGCTGCTCAAACACTGCTTTCTCAAATACCAGTCCCTGTTTTATCATTAAACTCTAAATGTACCCTAAAAATAAATTTTCTGTGTCTTACCCTCTCCATAAGCCTTTCATTCCCACCTAAACCATCTTCTTCACATTAAATCCTACAAGATCCAGAAACAAATGTCTCTATTGTCACTCTATAGTCTCCAAGCCTAATCTTTAACCCATCCCTAACCTGAATCTTAACATCATAGCAAAGAGATTTTGAACATGCTGGAGCTAAGCACAATCCAATTATCCTACCATATATCAATTCTCATAACCTTGAGGACTTTGTATGATTCAGGAAAAAATCAAGCTCTTCAGCCAGTTCCCCATATTGCTATTTTTAGAGGTTTTAGAATTAATTTTTCTTTTGTGGTGTTTGCACATGTATGCATAAATCTTGATAGGTCTAGCTAAAAAACCTGATCATTTCTATAACAGATATAAGTGTATATAAAGCTGGAATGGTTCAGCTTTTAGGAAAATGATAGCATGTGTTTTCTAATGGCATATTTAAAGTAATTAATAGTGTAGAGCATTAATTTGCTAGCTTGAAGTGTTTGCATCTGAGGTAATGAGGATATTTGAACTTCAACTGTTCTGATAAGACATTTGTGGAGTCACTCAGTGTTAAAGTGAGGGGTTTTTTAAGATGCTTCCAAGATGAAGTTCTTATAATGATGCATATGGCTTTATGCTGCTATTAATATCCACGTAATGTGAATGTAGTGCTAACTAACAGAATAAGGTTTCCTAAGTAGATATTATCAGATAAGTGAGCATGTAATTGGAAGATATTAAGGGAGGAAAATATATGTTCGGGAGAGCTGGTTTGAAAGGTCTTTTCTGAAAATGAAGTCCCTTTTAATCTTATTCGTCAAAAGCCAAAGGACTGGTGAGCATATCAAACTGCTTTGTTTGCATATTTGTTTGATTCAACTCACAGAGCATGAAGTTATATCTAGGTTGTTTTTACTGTGAAAACATTCAATGTTCTAACAAATTTAATTTTTTCATGTGCGTCTTCCAGGTTTCAACCTGATCATGAAATATTTAACTAGCTTATTTTCTGGCACTGCAGTCAATAGATAGCAGATATTTAGTCAACAAGCATTAATGTCTTCCTTTGCTTTATTTTTAACACGATACAACAGATATTTCAAATGTCCACATGCTCCCTGTAACCTGGTTCAAAGCTTAAAATTATCTCTTTAAATTCGTCACACAGAACAAGGATCCACTAGTAGTTCGGTTCTGCAAAACAGTACACTCAAAACAACTGCTAGCTGACTTAGGCACGGCTAGGCAAGAATACTGCTGCTACCTGGTCTTCAGACAGCTACTCCTATTTAGGTAGGAATGAGAATAAGTCAGGAGGGAATAAGGATATTCATCATTAATTATTTTTTACTGTCTTAAATTCCAGTTTTCCCATGCAGAAAATACACAGGACAGCAATTTAGAGACTCAGGAGAGGCATGAAGGAGGTGAGTTGGCAATGAAGGCGGCAGAAAGGGCTGTTCCAGCTTTCAGCAAAGGAACCGAATTCTCTACCAGCAGCACATAGCGTAGCAGTAGGAATTCAGGTTGGCTGGAGTCAGCCTTATCCATGTGTCCTGCCTCACGTTCACACAAGCTCATCCTACTCCTCACCGCAGATGCTCCTCAATGCGTACTATAATAGATTCCAGAATGACAGCACAAATATGCAATTACTATTAACTGCTACTCATAGACACAGTTATCACAAATTCATGCAATAGTACAGAACTTGCATTCAGATTCACAGAAGTACCTTCACAGATGGTAATTACATTGAATGCATTTCTGAAACCAATTACATGGACAAAAAATGAAATATGGAATTAAAATATTACAAAATCACCAGCTGAAGGTCTAGCATATACCTGACTATGTTCACTGAACAGTCATGTCAACCAGAGCTCTGGCCCAATAGTTTCTAATAGCATTTTGACTTTTTAAAAAGATGATCTTGGTCACAGCTGTTTGAAATGACACAAAAAAATCCCTTATTCCTTTAATATCAAAATTCCTTTAACTAAGTTAAATTGAAAAAAAATATCAAAAGTTTGAAGTCTCAAGTACTTTTGATTGATACCTATGATTCTGTGAGTACCCAAGAAAAGGATATTAGCAAGTCCGTCACCTTACTCATTCATTCAGAAATAAACAAAACAAACCACAAAACCCACACATTCTTAAAGATAAAAGCCACAGACAACATTAATTTTTTTTTTTCCTCTTTATCTTTGTTTCCTCTTTCATTCCAACTTTCTTTACACCCTGTCTGAACATATTAGCCTTTTGCCAAGGACAGACACCATCGGAACAGACACCATGGCAGAAAAACACCACAGGTTTTATATCTTCTACAAGTTAAATCCATCCAACTGCTCAGCATGACTACTGCAGATAAGGACAGCCCTTTCTTTTTCTTAACAAGACATAAGGAAGTCACCTCTGCAATATTATTTCCTTTCTGCTGGCCTGAAATACTGAAAATGAAAAAGCATGCTTCCTGTATTTTATAGTAAATTATGCAAATACTGTTCCCAACTCCCTTGTTTTATATAACAAACAGGCTGTTCACATGCAAATGCCAAAGTGTCACAGTCACCATTTTTCAATTCATTGCTGTTTAGCATTTTTACACTCTTAAACTCAAGAATGAAAAAGCATGATTAACAAAATTAACAGAAATATGGATTTGGGTATAAAAAAATAAATTTTTATCCATAATCTAAAAAGTCAAGATTTTTTAAAAGATACATTTAAACCCATTACAATAGACATCTTTCAAATGAGAAATCATTTTAACTTAAAACAGCAAAATGTCTAGGCTGACTATATAAAATACAACTGTCTGCATTTTTAAAACAACATCTGACAAGATGTGTCTTTGGGATGGCCAAATCTTCACTATTTTGCTCAGCTCTTTTAAAGGTGAGCTACTCAAAAATACCTTTGGATTTCAGATCAAATTCCACTTCGGTTTACTTTAAAATATGTCTTCACAACACAGTGCAAGGCTGGGTAGGTAGTCACGCTAGTCCTAAATACAGGGCTATGGCAAACGTACACCACAACTGTGACAGCACAGCATTTCTCAGCAGAATCAATTAGGTTAAGCAAAGCACTGCACCTGTACTCCTAATCTGTCTGGGATACCTCTGAGCCACGTTACATTGTGGTGTGCAGAAAATCCTCTAGGTACTTAAGGTGACTTTCAGAAAGATTTAGATACTGATGATTAGGGGCCTAGACAACTTTTGAAAACGTAACTCAAAATTTGTTAAAGCACTGAAATCTGTCAAGTGTTTTAAAAACAAGAGCAGACTCCCAGCAAGTCATTAGATGCATGTAAGGAAAAAGCTTTTCCCTATCCTGCAAACCCCCTTCAGACTTCTTTTGCCATTCTTTGAGTACCTCTTTATTATTTTCACACAATATATTTCTTCTCATTAACCAATGGTAGTATTTTGGAACCTCGCAAGCCTAATTAAAAAGCAATTCACAGTTCTTTCACATCTCGAACCTCATCAGATTTGGTGCTTCATGTTTGGATTCCTCTGCCTCAGCCATTTATATAGGTTAGAAACAGGGCAGACAAGTAACTCCTACAAGAACACACTTAATTCTCGCTGCACTTAAGCATACTGAACGTATCCATTCTCGAGTACTCTGTTCCTACTGTTTTAAAATGCAATTCTTTATCTGTCTTCATACTCCGCACTCTAGCTTTAAAAACTATATACTGTGTGTGGAAACCTGCCATCTGGAACACAGCTTTATATAAACCCTAATGGTGTGTGTGTCACACTGGCTATTCTAATCTAAGGTCAAACTCTGTTTCCCTTACTTGCACGTAGTTCTGTACAAGACAACAAGGAGTAGTGTGAAGCAAACCTGTTTTTCTCTGCACTCTTGAAAAACAATGGAAGGATTTCTGTTATACAATGAACATCAAAAGAGGACTGCAGCAAGTGCCTGTATAACAGAATATTTTGTGAAGAAAACCATCTACAAATGAGATGTATGACATGAGCAAGTCAACAGCATATCAGAATTAGGAATATTCTAGGATGATATAATTAGCGCTATAAAATATCACTGCGCAGGAGAGAAGGAAGCAAGTACTGAGACTTTTCAATGAGCAACATGTTTCAGAATGAGGCACCAATGTCTGTTCAAACAAGAGGTTTTCATTGTATCATAAATTTTTTCATTTTTTGGAACAAAATTCTCTGACTTCTTAAAGAGATGTTTTACAATGAGTTGTAGGAAGGACAGTAAAGAAAGTGACGTCTGTGTATATATATGCTTTAAATATCACAAGGGGTAGACTCAAGAGTATAAAGCAGTCCATCGTGGCTTAACCCCAGCCGGCAGCTCAGCCCCACACCACCACTCGCTCACTCCCCCACAGTGGGATGGGGGAGAGAATCGGAAGAGTAAAAGTGAGAAAACTCATGGGTTGAGATAAAGACAGTTTAACAGGTAAAGCAAAAGCCATGCACAAAAGCAAAGCAAACCAAGGATTCATTCCCTCCTTCCCATGGGCAGGCAGGTGCTCAGCCATCCCCAGAAGAGCAGGGCTCCATGCTGCGTCACGGTGCCTTGGGCAGCCAAACGCCATCGCTCCCAACGTCCCCCCCTTCCTCCTCCTTCCCCCAGCTCCGTGTGCTGAGCATGGCCCATAGGGTGTGGGCTCTCCCTTGGGCAGCTGGGGTCAGCTGTCCCGGCCGGGTCCCCTCCCAGCTCCTTGTGCCCCCCGGGCTGCTCGCTGCTGGGGTGGGGTGAGAGGCAGCCACGGCCTTGGCTGGATGTCAGCGCTGCTCAGCAGGAACCAAACATCCCTGGGTTATCAACATTATTCTCATCCTAAATCCAAAACACAGCACTATACCAGCTACTATGAAGAACATTAACTCTATCCCAGCCAAAACCAGGACACAGTCACATAGCGCAATAGCAAGAGATCGAATAAACCACTTCCCCACTGCATTTTATGTCCATATTTACTGTGGAATGTTTCTCAGGTTTACCTTTATTCAAGCTCTCAGCTTGGTAATTCAGGGACTTGCCCCTCCGTTGCTTCTAAAAAAAAGTGCAAAGAGCCATGAATTCAGTCCTTAATACAGCAGGCTTTGGAGAGTATCCGGCACAGAGGACTGCAAGTTGCTTCTTGCCTGAACAAGCTACTGTGAGAGATATCAAGCCTAAAGTGACTCGCAAAGATTCCTTAGAGGTAGGATGTATACATGTGCGCAGCATCATCCTCCTACTGGAGGATTAAACTAAGACTGAATGAGTAGGAAAGAGAAAAAGATGATGATGGCACTCTAGTGCAACCACAGATACGGTTACTCCAACCAGCACTACCTGCTCTTGTTCTTCTATGAAGGACTGGACTGTTTTAAGCCCCCACCACATTCAAGGTAACGAAGGTCAGGTAGCCTCTGCTGATTCTCTGTTCCCCAAGGCTGGTGGTATTAATGATACGCTCCTACCACAGAACTCGGATGTGATGACCCAGCAGTGTTTCTCCGAAGCTATTCTCAAAAAAAGAATGCTTTCTATTATAACAATTTACGTAGCATGTCCTGCAAAGTTGCCTTCAGGCAAGTCCTGAGGAGCACTGGGAAGTTTGTAGCAGCATATAACCACCATATTTTAAGTGATTTTGAATGTTGATACTTAATATATGATTTAAACATGATAACCACAGAATGCATGATTTCAAATGCTGACCATTGTTAGTGTATATTATATGAAATGTTTAAAATGGAAGTAAAAACAGTATTTGGAGACAATTTTCTGAACCAATGAAGTTTCCAGCAAACACAGAACTGCAATGTTTGCAGGCACATCGGTAGACTGTGAAATTTAGCTAAAGGAACAGCTAAATGCCATATGATACTACTTTTCAATGCCATCCGTACCTTTCTCAGTCTGCATAAACTTGTTTGGTTTCTTTCAATATTCTTACAACTCTTCAACTAGCTGTTAGCTACTAATGCTTCCCATTGTTTTTTCAAGTCAGCAGCTCACAAGAGAACAGCTGTATTTACCTTCTTTTGTTCTTTTTAATCTGTGTTGATTACAGAGTAAGTGTCTAACGTCTCACTCCTGCTTCTTTCTTCACAATCACTAACAATGTCCCAACTTTAAAAACATAACTGCGTAATTACTCCAGTATCCTTAATAATGCCAGAACTTAGCTACCATTTTAAAACATGTTCTTACAGCTCCTTCTGCTCTAAAAATCTCACATGCTACAGTTATTCCTATAATGCAAAATTTGTTTTATGGGGGAAAGTACTATGAAGTCAGTTCTAACACTACAATGTACAAAAACATCCTCAGGGCACAAGTGACTGACAAAGAGGATGAGGTGGCATGAAAGGACAACATGCCTTTTGTAGTGGCAACATTTTCTATGTGGGCATCGAGGCTTAGATCTCCTGAGGAACATGAGTGCCATGCTGTAGTGATTCTCAGACACAGCAGATGCACACAGATACACAAATTTCTCATAACAAAATATGTCAAAGACAAAGCATTCAAATAATCAGGCAGTTTCAGTTCACTGCAGATTTTACTGAGCAAAGGACCAAAAGTCAGCTACACTATCATCAGTACAACTCCCACTAGGAATTGCAAAGAAAAAAGGATGCCAACATCTGAGTTCTACCAAGGAACAGCCATGCTCTGTGTGAATTCATGGTTATTGATCTTCCTGTTGATGTACTCGGGGAAAAAAACTACAAAGATTAATTGAATCCTTTTCTGAAATGTAATCATATTCATAACCAGGTATTTGCATGAAAATAATTGTAAATATCAATTGGACTTGAGAGGAAATAGAAATGCGTAAGGTTAGGCTCAAATTTTATAAACAGGCGAAGTAAAACTGATACAGTACCAGTGAGAAATGAGACAGATAACATAAGAACCTGGGAGTACTCTTTTATATTTAACAAACTAAATGAATGCTTTTGTTGTTGCTGACAAGACATACCTGCACACAAATTTCCAGGCAGAGTTGGGGCAATGACATGGATGGGCAAGAACCTAGGAACAGCTATAGCCAAACATCCTCTCCTCATTTTCCTGCGTCCTGTAGAAGGGCTGGCCATAGTCTTAATCCTTGGGCTCTGCAAGGACATAGTCACATTCAAAGGCTCTGGAAAAGATTCTGACCCAACCTTTGTTCTTATCAAACAATGTAGACAAATAATTGGTGATAAAACCTGCATTATGCCTAGAGTGTAAAAACAAAAACTACCTTCTCTCTAAATATATCTTACATATGGAAAAATTGGAATCGAGTCCTACTTTCAAATGTAAAACAGGCAAGCATAATTGTACAAATGCTTTTGCAACGGGTTGTGAAATAAACACACATCCATGTAACACCTTTTTTTAGCATCTCAGGTAATTTTGCTAGTGTGGAACTCCTCAGCCCTATTTCTAATTTTACGGAGTTCTCAAAGTTCAAGACAGCTCAGAAAAATTCTAATTTCAAAAGTAAAATGTGTCATAAGAGCAAAAAGACCAGATGAAGCTATAATTACTGTATATGCTGACTGTAGCAGCACTGAAGTCTGCATTTTATTGCTTTGACTCTGATCAAGTGCATGCAATCAATGCGAATTATTACAAAAGAGTTAGGAGATAATTTTGAAAATATGTCAAAAATGCAAAAATTTGAAAGTTAGATGAAGTTGAGATGGCTGTATTGATTTTGAAAAGGTTTGTAAATTACACAGAAATATCACCCTGTTTCAAAGTAGATCTCAAATCTTTTTAAGCAAGCTCTAATATTATACATAGCTCCCAGTGCTGCATTTCCAGCTGTGAGCAGACTTTTTCTTAACTCTTAACCTCCCTGTATGATTGCCTGGGTTTGAAAGTGGGAATGAGGTCCTGTGTAACTAATGCCAGCCAACTTGCTTTATGGACATGCTCTTTTGGAAGCCTTCTAGATCAGCTTATTAAGAAATATAAGCACAGCCTCAGTAGCTAGTTATCCCCCAACACTGTTATTTTACTTCTAATGCATACTGATGTTCAAAAGAAGGTATTCTCCTAACCTTGATTATGACTACCACAGCAATAGCCGCCCAGTCTGTGACCTAAGCAGCGTGTTACCGTATTTTGTTTTTCAAAGATTCATGCTGATGTTTTATTTTCGTTTCTGTCTACGTGAACCAATTCTCTGTATCAGGCTCAAATCTTATGCAAATCTAATTAAAACCATCAGTTTCATTCACGTTCACACACAACTAAGCTTTAGTAAGTCTTGCAACAGATCAAATCTACATTTTGAATTTTCAGTGGGATCCAAAGAGAACCAAATATCGTGCCTAGCTTTCAAAGGAAGCATTTAATAAACTCTAGTTCCTATGCTTACTCCGATGTTAAAGATGTATGATAGTCACAGGAATTTTGAATCAGTATACTGAGTCAGAAATAGAATAAACCAGAGAATTCCAAGTGAAACTAAAGTATATCCATGCATAGATGTAACCTTACCAACATACATGTTTCTTTTGGCTATTACTGTAAAATACTCCATGGGTATTGACCTAGGCGGAAGAATGTAATTTTCTGTACTCTGACGTTCCTACCCTGAGCCTTCAACATTTCACAGGAATCAGGGAGGTTCACTTGAAAGTGCTCTAAATCTTCCAAAATTTACCTAAATGGTGAATAACTGTAGCAAGTCAAAATTAATAGATACATTAAACAAATACATATACAAAAATGCAATTATCCTCACCAGAAAAATGGCAATCTAGGCTTAATTGTAAGATAAAATGTATCTGACCTTGTTCCCAATTGTCCATTCGGACATTTAGAAATCAACCATACTTTGTTTTTAAATACATTGACAATAGACAATTTTAGGAAACAATTCCTCAGTCTTCTCTCAGATGAACCTATTTCAGTAGCGATAATGTCAAACAGAGCATTGTGATTCTAATATATTTATATAAAAAAATACTGGTTTGCCTTGTGACTAGGTGCTAATAAAGTATATGGGAAAACGCAAAAGGCATGCATGCAGTAGGACAAGCAGTATGTATTTACAGATGAAATCATCAAACTCCAAGCCCTCTGGGGGTAGGGCATTTTCTTTCACTTGACAATAGATATTATATATATTTATGGTGATCTAAACACAGTAACACATTATAATTAATAGAGTGAAACATGATGAATGACACTGAAGCTGATTGTTATTTGCAAGCAGTGAAATATTTTAGTTACCATATGACTGTGGTTGGCAAATTGGATAACGCTGAGCCTCCTGGCTTCTGCAAACAACTATTCTCAGAGTAAGAGAGTTCTAGCTGTCCTCCCCCTCACACCTTTATGTTACACTCTAAGAGGAACAGTCTTGTAAAGAATAGTTGTCATTTTCCATTTCACCTTCAACAATTGTCTGTGTCTTCCAAGAATTTTCCTAACCTGTAGGAGTTACTGAATCATCAATTTCAGCCTATTTTCAGTACCTCTAAATTGTATGACTGAGAATCAAGAATCAAGGTCCAGAAGATCAGTAGTATAATACTTAACTATTTGATGGTTACATTGGCTCAGAGAATAAATTTGATCTGTTAGAAACCTTTAAAATACACTGAAGCTATATAGGTAGAGTGAACACAATTTTGCAAAAAGGTAAATATATTGCTAACATATTATTTGAAATTTCAATGTTCAAATATTAAATTCCTTTTTTCAGTAAACAATCAGATTAGAGTGCAATTATTATTAAAGGGAATTCAGTTATGACTATTAAAAATATTACAGGTAATTAGAAAAGACATGAAATGTAAAGATGAACTCATCTTCAAAAGAATAATATTTTTCCTATGCGTTTAAACTATGTCTTTATTTCTATTAACGAGGTACATAATAATGACTTTGGCCATTTGAAAAGCTAGAAGTCTGTAATTGAACTATTAGTAGTGTCACACTGCCTAAGGGCACTATTTGTCAAGAGATTTATATGGTGGGCAATTAGATCCACTCAGCCTTGAAGGATAGATAATATTATCTTCTGATGGAAACAAATTACCCTTTATGTTTAATTTTTTAAAAATTTTAGAAGTTTAGCTTCTTTATTTTATTATTTAGACCTTCTATATGAAAGTCTTTGAGAATACCTTTTTTTCCCCGCTATAAAGCACTATCAGTTTCACCAAGGCACGGTATGGAAAAACTGCCAGTGTCAATTCATTACGTTAATTACCCCACCAAAGGGAAAAAAAAAAAAAAGGGGATTTCTCTAATTCATGTCTTTGGCCTATTATGTTTTGTTTAACTTTCATAATGTATACAATTGCATACATAATCCCTATTGAAAGGCAGAAGAGGCTCAGTGAACACAGAAAAGTTCTTCAAACCTTTGCACATATTTAATTAAAAACTCATTTATTCGTTATTACTTAAACGAGTCTTTAACAGAATGTCATGCTAAAAAAAAGCAGACATCCAAGTCCTTGACCATTCTTTCCTAACTGCTTTTCAAGTCCTCAAGAAGTGTAGAGATAACCCCCACCCCCTCCTCCATATGTAGCTTTCTCTTGCATAAATTAAAAAAAAAAAAGAAAAAAGAAAGGGGAAAAAAAGACAAGTCTTGTAATCACCTCAGATAAGAAAGACTATGGGTGGGCTCTCACAGCATTACACACTTTGTGAGGTCCAAATCCTAAAGCAGGTTAAAAAGAGCTTTTAAAATATAAATGTAATAATTTCTAAATGCAGAGGATTTTTCTTTTGTTTTCTGTTGATTTTTCAACTAAGACTAACTAAACTCAAGGAACCTGATTAGACTGAGTAGGCCGTGATTTGATGGGAGAAACACATAAGTGAAGGAGCTTCAAACCCTGGCAGGACACCGATCCAAAGCCTGAAGGATACTACAAAGTAACAAAGGCATACAGGTGTATTTTTTTCCTCTATCTACCTAAAGTGAAGAGTGATTAATTCCAGAACTATTCATTAAGCCTTCACATTGTGTGCTTTAACTACTGCCTGTCCCTGGAGAGGTGAATGCAAACTGGCAATCTTGCAATAGATTTTTAGATCAGAGAGGACCTTATGTCTCCTTAAAACATTTCTAACACAGATAATCAACTTAGAACTTACATGGAAGGCCAAAACCCACAAATACAGTGTGTCACAACAAGAGCAGAGAGATCTACAGCACTACAAACGTTGTGTGTTTTACTGTAAAGAAAATAAAAATCACAATGTAATCAGCCCAGCCATCCTTTTGTGGTAGGCAGGGCAGTATGCTAGCAGTGCACTGGCAAGTACTAACATTGTTTATGGTAATCATGAGCTAGATATAATAAGGAAATTAAATTAATTGTTACATCAAGACTACTATGACTGTGCACACTCACAAGAAGACAGGAAAATCACTAGCCACATATTAAGAAGCAGGACGGAAGTCCCGCTTCATTCATAAAAAGAAATCTTTTCCAGGAAGGATCTGGGATCTGCCACGCATTATCTTTGGCCGCAGAGAAGAATTAAGAACCAAGGCTGTTAAGTTCTGGTTTTGGAAGACTTACTCCACATGCTTCACTGACACATTGTTATTATCAAAGTCTGAAATGCTCTTCACTGTTATTATTTGTGTTAAATAAGACACAGTGGTAAACACTTCATTCTTTTCACAAATTCTGTCAGCTCAACCATTATTGTTTTCTTCTTGTCAGTTTCTGCAAATAGCCTACTAAAAAGCTATCTGCAACTTAATTAAAATACACATTATTAATGTCATGTTTATATGGAAAAATCTTTGGCAAAATAAGTAGCCTCTAGCTTTTGAAGCAATCACAATTAAGTCTGTCAATATGTACTAGTCACCAAAATACATGAAGAAAACAAGACTAAGTGAAGCAATTTGATGTGCTTCAACCACCTCCACATAAAATGGCGTTTCACAGAACATATGATCTAGAAAACTACCCATGGATCAATTATAAGAAACCATCAGTTGTCCAACATAATGTATAACTAAAGGTGCTACATAATTTAAAGCTGATTTTCTTTAAACAAAATGGGTAAAATCCTGTTTCAGTTTGGATACATGGGAACTTTACCACTAATTTCAATAAAACCTAATTGCTTGGTAGTACAGCAGAAGTAATCCTCATTTAACTACAGCATAACCAGTGGCTGCTCCAAAAATATCTAGCCAGATGAAAGCATCCCAAATTCCAAGGCTGGTCTTTCGAAAGGTCTGTTGGTCTTGCAGGCTCCCCCACTGCCATCCCTCAATTCCATGACTGCTCTCTCTAGTTTGATCCGCAGAAAGCTCACCCTTTTCCCCTGGATGCCAAACATTCCCACAGTCCTTATATGACCTTCTGCCTCTGAATCACCGTAAGGGGCTGTGAAAACTTGTACTGAATAAACTTTCCATTTCAGTACAATTACATCTTCAGAAGTACTCTACATATTATACAGAAGTATCTTTTTTTTTTTTTTCCAAAAGAGTGAATTTTCCACTTACCATTTAATTACTTTTCATGTTTGGCCATGAAAAAAACCCCGATTGTTCTTTCCTTTAAATTATTTTAAAATAACATATAGGTTTAAAGAAACAGGTATGAAATTGCTCAAAACCCCACACAAATTTGCAACTCTCTTAACTTCTTGTAGTTACCAGTAACAAATGTGCTATTTGATTGAAAATCCTTTCTTGTTGCTTCCTTACCGGTACACTTGACAGCACGTTCGTGCTTCCCTTCACATGGAACAGGAACCTGGGGCAGGTGACACTGAGCAAAGGCTCAGGAGGAAAAGTGGGAGGTGGGGAATTCAGAAGCTGAGAGGCTATGCCACAGCACTGGGGAAGATACAGACAAGTGTGTGCGCTCAGACAGTTGGTGTGGAACAAATTCAAGAAGCAGATTCAAGTGGTGGACTTCTAACCAGTTTGATTTAGACAGGTGTCAGAGCCCTAAAAATCAGGGATCTTTTACTTTTAGCTCGAAAAGACCTCTGAAATATTATCCAATGGGAAATTTCTCTAATATAAATATACATTACACACACACACAAATATATACAAGCATCAACCTATCAGCATAAACATTATCAACACAAACAGGCCAATCAGTGCCACTCTTTTGGGAACTGAGCATCTCACACCAGTTCTGCCATTTGCAAGTTTGGCTTTTTCTCCTTTCCTCTAGCAAGACTAGATGAGAAGAAAGATCAAGGTTTGCCTCACTCCGTGAGTGAATGAATGAGGTTAACAACGAAAAAATCCTCAGCATACGCTGCCCAACCCCCTACAAAGTGGGGTCACGTAGGAGGGGCAGGTGCACATAGGCATACATGATGGGAAATGAAGAAGAAGATACGAGGTAGTAGTTAATAGACTATTCTTTCAAAGGTCCCAGTAGATAGCACCGCCTGTAGCACAGATGAGGTTTACCAGCCACATCTGAAGCAGAGGTTACTGTGGAAGGGGGAGGTTGCAGAACTGCCCTGTAAGCTCACAAAATGCAAGTACAATGGCAAGGTAACGCGAGCGCAGTCAGATGTGCAGCAGTCCTGCTGAATGCATGTCTCCGACAGGTCTGTGAAAAAGAAGAGTTTTTCTTCATCCTCCGTCTTTGTGAATGCCAACATCTAGCTTTATGGTTTTGAACTTCATTAAATAGTAAATGTTATTAAAAGTGTAATTATTATGCAAGTTAGGCTGAATAAAGTGTTGAACCACTGGCAGAAAGGCATTTAAATAGACCATTTTAGAAGCAGATCCAGTGTTTCAAGTTTTTATAAAAGGTTTTATAAGCTGGCAGTTCAGAGGTGTTGAAACCTGGCAATTACTATTAAGCTTTTGTTACCTTGAATTCCTGTACTGATCTAGGAGAAAACAAACACCAAAGCAATCCACTGTTCTCTGGGATGGAAGTCCCAACAGTTAATTGGCTCCTTTGCTAATACATATATATCATAACTGTACTGAGAAGAAATCTAGATTGCCTACTAGAATTTCACATTATTTAATGTTTGTATCTCACTGTTACTCCACATATCTACCAACACAGGATGGAGAAGAGACCTATCACTCATAGTGATCAATTACACCTTTACTCATCACCATCCCTTTATTGGGACATAAAAAAAACCCATTTATATTTAAGGCAATTCTCAATTCTTGAGCAAAATAACAATTGTAGAAATATTTTGTAGCCTCAAAAAAACCCCGTATTGCTATGCAACGTTTGAAGTTAATGCAAGATCAGAAGCAGACAATTGCATCCAACCTCACTAAATAGCCACATTAGCAGGATGTTTCTAATAAAAATAATCAAAACTGTGAGCATTCAAACAGTGTTAAAAAGAACATGCAGAATTTTATATCCAGTCAAATGACTTGTGATTCCATTAGCACTCTTGTTTCAAAGATTTTCAGACTCAAGCCCTGCCTATGCTATAATTTCCATCAATGCTATCTGTGATGCACACCTGTGGCAACTGCAGGTCCCAGTTTTCCTGATATAGATATAACCAGGTGCAAAATGATAATGACACACCAGGTGCCTTCTATAACAACAGACATAAAGAATGCAACGAAATGTGAGAAAACTTAGGAAAGCCATACTCTCTTCACAGAGGGATGATTACAAAAACAGCTTCTAAAATTTGCTGATTTATGTCCTTTAATTATGCTTCGTCTTTATGCTCAGATATGGGAACAAGAATCACTTGGCAATGTGAAAAGAAATGTATTTTCAAGGTGGTGGGGGGGGAACCCCATGAATGTGGACAATACAAAAAATAAAGAGACGTTAAGGCAAATAAGAACAGAAAATTAATCCTATATTAACTGCAGATGATTAATCTTATCCATGTAAGTCCTAAGATGTTACCAGAGAAAAATTTCAAGCAGCAAGTAGACAAAGAACTAATACCACATTTTCCAACTTTTACTGGCCAAGCATAGGCCAATACTATTAAAATAACCGTAAATTAATTATGACAGTTTCTATAAATTTGAGCCCTGTAAAATGTAAAAGTTCAATCCACAGAATACATCTTGCTAGAGCCTATTTTTCACTAAAAAAATGTGGGATCAGCATTACTTTACAAATAACTAATGTATATTTATATATGACAAAGCACAAACAAAGGTTTCCCTCTCTATCCTCTGTTACGAATTCCATTTAACTATAAGAGTCATTAAAAAAAAAAAAACCCAAATTATTGAAATTGCCTAGGTAAATAAAGGTCATCATAAATCAGAACAAAATGAAATATTCAAGCACACACTGAAATTATTGTCTAAGACCAATTCCAGCAAGCTGCCTCTGATTACTGTAGTACCCACTTAGGAAAAGTCTAGGTAAAATCAGAACTGCTGAGAATGAAAATCACCTTTGCCTGCAACCTGCAAAACCTGCTATCAACCCGAGTGCTGCATTCCCCAAACACAAGTTCAGTAGGAACTTAGAAAGAATCCTTAAAAACTGACTTCAGATCTCTCTTGGGGTTTGTTGTGGTTTGTTTTGGGTTTTTTTTTTTCTGTCAGATCGCCCGGTTACAGATGTCCAATAGTAAAATACAAGTTACACTTTAAAGTTTCATTTACACTGGTAAGAAAAAGTAGAAAAGCTTTCAGGAGAAATCAAGTATTTCACTGTTTTATTAAATGCTCTCTTCAAAGACACCTTCACAGGAAAGCAAATTCTAAACTGTTTTCATGCCTTGAAAATCCTCTATTAAACATTTTTCACTCTGCCAGAGGAGCAATGCAGATAATATATATCTCAAAGAATATCTGAATGGCCAGACATTCACATTTCACATTTGCTGAAGTATGTACTATTGTCTGTAGGATCACAATATACTTTCTTTCACATTCTGAAAATGTTTACATCTCCTCCCAATAATGAATTAGTGCAACAAATGGTTCTTACAGAATAAAATATAATCTTAATATTTCCTAGAAGGAAGACAGGAAAATTATAGGCATTACAATATTTCAGCCCAAGGAACAATTTGACTGAAGTGACATTTGAGACGTGAAGACTGCCTCATCTCTCTGAGATATAGGTTTACTTCTACTTTTGTGCTAAAGTTCTAAGCTATCAATAGTCATAAAGCCCATCCTAACAGAAAGCTATGAAATTACACTAAGAAACTTTTCAGAAGTGCTAGTCTCACAATCCAGTGAAAAAATGAAGTAGAAACATTTTATAATGCTAAGTACATACAGCCCAAATGTAGGCAGATAAATTAGTCTATTCACATACACACATACATAAAGTAGTATCTACCTCAGTGTCACTGTAACAATGAAAGCAAGAAACATCAAGTATAAAAAAAACCTCATTGCAGCACTGCAGTAATAAGCATGCTGAAAAGAAAGGAAAAGCAGGACTAACTTTGTTAAAAAAAAAAAAAAAAACCACAAAAAACCCCAAATTAAAAAATACCCCCAGGCCTCCCCCAACACACAGAGAACGGTCAGGCTCAATATGCCTGCCTGATTTCTCAGGGTAGCTCAGTGGGCCAGGTGCTGTACAAAGCCCAACAAGACAACGTCCCTGTTCACTGAATTATCCTCATCACTCAGAAAGTACAAGGTGTGGTTTATTTGGTATGACAGTGTTTCTTAAGTGAGAAGCCACAGAATGGCTGGTAAGCAGTTTCAATGGGAATTGCAGCAAATCTTTTGAATTAATATTTGGATTATGCGTCAACCTAAATCCACCAGTAATTTTTTACACCTCAAGGTTCAAAAAGAATTCAATGATAAGCTTTCAAGTATCCTTGAATAAACTCAACTTCTTCTTCATCTCAAATTTATTAGTCTGCTTTGGGTTTTTCACAAGATACTTTGTATATTGTGTGATCATTTTATCTGGCCTATGCAAATTTAATGTATTCTCATGCTTTTGGAAGCATTTCACATTCCTTTTGCCCGGTAAACAACTCAACAGGGCTAGGGTAGAATGGGATCAAACATATTGTGTGCTGACAAGCACGTAATTGTAATAGTTTGAAAAATTTTGTATTTATTGGATAAAGAACCTGAAATGTAATCCTTCCTTACAAGTGTAAAAGATTGAGCAAGGGTTGTTCTGCATTATCTGAGATGTATTTATAAGCCTCCAAAAGCATCTAAAATAGGGACAACCTGAAAACCTCAAGGCTCAAAACAGGATACTCACATTATGGTGACTGACAAGAGAAACTGGGGCTATGAAGAGAGGCTTCAGGCTAGAGGAGACAGGCTGCAAGAGAAGAAAACTAAACTCAGATTAAGTTGATACACTGGACAGTATTAACTAGTGAGATATTTTTCAAGCTTCTTCATAAAGAGGTGGTTATTCAAAAAAGGACAGAGTTGTCAGTGGAATTCCAAACATTCTAGATCATGCACTATATAAATGACACCTTATATAATTCAGGATAGACAGGGCTAAATCTGGATTGTTTTTCTATTTAACTCTCTGATGTGACTGACCTTTAGATTAAATTTGCTGGAATAGATTTCCCATTAATATTAAATGACACAAAAAAATTTACGTCTGAGCTCCAGACTTAGATTTCCTTGGGCTCTTGATTATTTTTGAGGTCCAATTATTTACTTTACCAATATCATGACCAGCCTACCAATTTCAAAACTGAGTGAATCTGAATTGCTTTAAACATAACAGTACTCTGATACAGAGACAAAAACCCTCATTCATTTCTCGTCATTAGTTCAAATAATTTCCTGCCTGTTTTATCTGCAAATTACCGAGTGTGTTTTCTAATCCTGAAGAAGGCTCCTTTCCTTGTTACCAGAAGTAAACAAGTAGATGTGTGAGCAGCAGGACTAATGAAACCTGGTTTCCAAATCTCCGTGTGAAGTTTCTGATGTTTAATACAAGGAAAACTAATTAGCTTTGGGGTTAATAAGTTAGGCTATGAATAGGGTCTTTCTCCTCCACCCAGAAATCTGTATTCAGAACTTAACACTTTGATACTTCCAAGCCTCTGTCATATATAAAAAATCGGCCAACCAAAGAACATTCACAGCCCTCGTCACATATTTCCTCTTAACAAATAAATATACACATGATCAGTGCGATGGAGGACAGCATGATACTGCTTCAGAAGGCAGTCCTAACACAGCAACCACTATTCCCTTTTTATCCCACAGAAGTCCGCAGAGTGAGTGTATGGAAAGAAAGGATGCCAACAAAATGCCAATGAGTACAGGTAGAGAAGTCACTACAGCTGAAGTAACTCTTACAAGCACGCTGGGGACGCATTCACAGGGCCTGTCATTAACAGGAGGACAATGCTGGTGGAAGGACCAGCTGTGTGTGTTTGAAAGCTGTATCAGTAGCCAAATCTGAGCACCCTGCCAGCAATGCTTGTATGCCAGTTTCTCTAGTACCTGAGAAACTTCCAGCCTCTGTGGCATTTCAAGGCGTATTTAGATGATACGTGCAAACTGAAATCCAAAACTTTACACAAGTCAGGAGTCTGAATTTCGCAAACAACACAGCATGCAAAGTGTATGCAAAAATGCACACAAACAAAAGATTTTACACTGAATTTCCCTAAGAATATCCATTGGTTCATTCCATTTTACAGAAATGAAAAGTTAAGCCTCCCAATCCCGTGAGATATTTATCCTGGTCGTTTTATTGAAAAAAAGACATGAATTAAAGAACAGCTCAGCTCAGTTGCTCATCTTCACAGAAACTTTGGGTCAGGAAGAACTTTGGGTAGGGGAAAAAAGAACATAGCTTATCCAGCACCTAATCAGTAGTCCAAAACTGACACCCTAATTCCTTAAAAAAAATACAAGTACAGAATGCTGCATGCTTATTTCAAGAATATCCCTGTCTCAGTACAAATATATTAAAGTGGTATTTTAGAAATTATTTATACTGTCTTTTAAAAGAATAGGCTACACCTTATTACTTGTTACTATGCATACGAAAAGCACTCTGCTTTGTATTTTCTGTACCAGGCAATAATCCTAGGGTACAGAATTGTTAAAAAAAATCCCCGGAAGCTAAAGAGCTATGTTTGAATTATCACTGTGTTTAGGTTTTGGTTAAGCAAACGAAATTCATAAAAACCTCAAACCAATTGATTCTCCCCCTTTAGAAATCATTCAAATAATGCATTTTTATGGTGGACCTTAGGCACTGAATCACGATTAGAGAATCAAGCAAGCATCAAAAGGTTCACAGCACCACAAGCTATTTTCTTCTCTGCTTCTGATTCCTAGACAGTTATTACTTTTGACAAAGAATTACAAAGAAATATTCCTCTAGGTTTTTGAAAGTAAGGAGACATTCATTATTAATAGAATTTTTTACCTTGGTAAGAATGTTATGTCAGAAAGTACCATTCAGGGAGCATGGGAGGAGATGAGTGACAGGCAGACTGCTGGACTTTATGTATGTTGTATCAGAGGTTTTAAACATCAGCCAGTTTTATTTTTTAATTCATTATTTATTTCAACTTTTTTAAACTTTTGTAGTGACTGCTGATGAACTTCACATATTTTCATTGTACAAATAATCTACAGAAACTGTTGGCTGAAAAACTCGCTCTGTTGTAGGCACGTGAGCTTGTATCCTCGCGGTGGAATACCTATGTATATGCACACCGTTATTCTTTTTTCTATTTTGTAGCATGCTGCAGATCAAAACTAATTCAATCAAAATTTTGTAGATTATGTGCCAAATTACTTACTTAATTTTTATCTTATTTTAATTTCTAATCTGTCTGAAAACAGTAAGAACTTAAGGATACACGTATATGTTTCAAGTATTTGGTAATATACTTTTTTCCCTTACTATTCTTACCACAGGTTAGTGGTAAAAAACAAAATAAAATAAAACAAGAGACTTATCACTTCAGCTGACTGCTAGATGGACTAGTCCAAATACCTATTTCCCAAAATGGCATTAAATTTAGTTGATTCACTCAGACTATGCAACGATGATTTTGATAGAGGAGGCATGAGCCAGAACTAAGTAATCTGAGAAAACATCAGGTTCTTTTACAAGAATAAATTGTACCCTGATACATAATACCTCAAGATTTGATGGTAAATTTTATTCACAATAAGAGTAGCTATTGGATCATTTACATGACTGATACTGAAAAATAGAACCAACTGCACTTGGGATGAATGTATTAAAGTCTCATTCTAAATAGGTTAATGGACCTGTTCTTTGAAAGGTAGTTAATAACACTGACAAAAAATCACACTCTAAATTCACAGTGTTGTTTTCCAGCTGTTGCTGGTAAACAGTTTAGGAAAACTGTTTTACTTTCTTTAAGTGGGCGTTTTCAGGTATTAAAAAACAAGCCATTAAAATAAAATGCCTTACATTCCTTACAGCCCTTACAAGGGCTTGGCTTCTTGTTTTTTTAATCTGGAGAAATTTCATGTTCGTAACATCTGTTGTGGTTTAGCCCCAGCCAGCAGCTAAGCACCACGCAGCGACTCGCTCACTCCCCCTACCCCGATGGGATGGGGGAGAGAATCGGAGGAGTAAGATTGAGAAACACTCCTGGGTTGAGATAAGAACAGTTCAATAATTGAAATAAAGTAAAATAGTAATGATAATTATAATTATAATAATAATACTAATAATAATATACCAAGCAAGGGATGCACAATGCAACCGCTCACCACCTGCCGACCAATGCCCAGCCTGTCCCTGAGCAGCGATCGCTGCTCCCCGGCCAACCCCCCCCCCAGGTTCTATACTGAGCATGACGCCGTATGGTATGGAATAGCCCTTGGGCCAGTTTGGATCAACTATTCCGGCTGTGCCCCCTCCCAGCTTCTTGTGCACCTGGCAGAGCATGGGAAGCTGAAAAGTCCTTGACTAGTATAAATACTACTAAGCAACCACTAAAACATCAGTGTGTTATCAACATTCTTCTCATCCTAAATCCAGAACACAGCACTGTGCCTGCTACTAGGAAGAAAATTAACTCTATTCCAGCTGAAACCAGGACAACATCACAGGCACCTTCATAACATACTCCTATTAGAGATAAGACTTTGATTTGATTCATGTGATTCCAAATCAGTGTACTCTTGCATGTAAGACAATGTTGGGATGGGTTTTCCTCTGCTATATCCATTTCTGCAGTATGGGCTTTTACTATGCTCAGTTACACAAATCAGGAGCCCATATCAAAACAGTTTATGCAAAAAAATGCAAAAAAATTTCTCAGGATTTTTAAAGTTACTTGTAGATGCACAAGGCTGTCAGATGTCTCATCATAATGAATATGATTATGATTCTGCCTCTCTTTTTCCATCACTTCATGACAGAAAGAAACCGAGTATCACAAATAAGAAGACCTCGATATATTGAGTCTGTCATTTACAGGCATATAGATATATATTGAGTCTGCCATTTACAGGTATATAGATTTATGCAGTAATACAGTAAAACTGAAACCCTTATTTTACCCTTGAAATGTGCTCTGATTCATCATACTACATTTCAGAAAGAAGCGAAACAACTGTTTAATCCAGTAGTTGTTCGTAAGTGCAGGAACGTTTAATGTGTACAGTAATGCTTATGATCGAGCACCACTTTACTAAATAAAGAAGGAGCACGAAATAATGTAACGAATACTAAAAAAAATAAATTAACCTTATATTTCCTTAATCTGCTTTTGCAGGGAGGGGGGAGTAAGGGTGGAAGGTTATTATAGATATATGGTCCAAAAATACAGTCAAAACTAGATTTTTAGATTGAGGTGATACTTTTAGTAGACCAGCAGGTTTGGAAAAAGCAGACAAAATTTCTGGCACACAAATCCTTTTTCAGATCTGAAAGAAAAGGAGAAAATTGTAAAGCAAACTGTAATTAAGACATGAAGAACAATTGCTTGGGATTTCATCAGGTATGTATTAGACTATCCAGGAGAAGAGGAAGATGTACCTGGGGAGTCAAAGAGACTCAGTAAGGAGGAGAGGTGAGAGGTGGTCGCCTTCCAGGGGAAAGAGCTACCTGTGATTTGTAACTTGTGGAACACTGTGATATTAATGGGGGGGCTGGGGATGGAACAGGACTTGCAGGCTATAATGGAACAGAAAAACAGTATCTCCAGTGAGTGCATAGGTTTTGGTATTTACTAAGTTATGAATTTGAGTTTCCAGACTTATCTTTCAAAAGTACTTTGTAGGTCATTCTTTAATTAAGTCAGAGCAGTTGCTTCCAACTTGAATTTTGCTTTGAAGTTTCCTGCTTCTGTTTCAGACCTAAAGAACTACTTATGTGCCTGAGAGCTTATCTGTTTTTTTCCAACTATACTTAGTCTAATTAAAGATGTTACCCCTACCTGTAAATCTTCTCTTAATTAGCAACTTCATGGATTTGCTGATGGCAAGTGCAAGAGTGGATCGCTCCACTGCTATCAAACCAATAGGGAATTAAACTAAGCATGCTGAAATGTCATTTACTCATTAAAAAAATGCAGTAACACCTTTTCCTAACAAAACTATGGCTGCAAAATGCAGCCCTCCAAGAGTGGAATGTACTTGTTGAGGTCTAAAAGAACAGCTATCTCGTGCTGTAGTGGTTGCCAAACAACAAAAAATCGCTGTTAAAAATCTCTAAGTTTCTCTGGTATGCAGGTATCACAAAGGAAAAGATGAGATAGAAGAACTGACACCTGGAAAGAGTTAAATCAAAGCTGAACTAATTGAAGAATAATGTTATTAGTGAAACGGAATAGGACATAAAATAGTAATGTTGTTGGAAGAGACAGAGGGAGAGTAAACATTGAGTTGATTGGCATACTGTTGAAGAGGGTAGGTCTCCATGGTCAGTGCACAGTCCCTACACAAGTTATATAGGAATGCCAATCAAAGAAAACATTTTCAGTCTCCTGGGATTTAAAAATTTCCATTCAAGTATTTATCTGCTCTCCCTTTTAAAGGCAAACCCAGAAGACTCAAAGGGCAAACCAAGCAGATGGGACATTGTGAGTGATGCAAGAAATAAATGAATTGTTTGTTGAAGCATTGTACATACAATGATTTTTAAAAATTTACACAGAATGTGAAGTGATGGAGAGGCCATCGAGCTCACCTGAGAAATTCTGCCATGAAAGAGAACCTTCTCCACCTACCTCCCAAGGGAAAAGGAAAAGTGAATAAATCTGATATATTAGAGAACAGCAATTTCATAATTTCATTTTAAATATCCTATAGAAGCTCTCAAACTTTCAGTGCTAAGATACCACTGTTGTTTTTACTACAAAGCAGGGAGAGAAACACACGAATGCTCCAAATTAGTTACAAAATTGCAAAATAACAGTGATATAAAACTTCATTAATATTTTGAAGTAGTTGTACGGAAGACACAATGTATCAAGGCTTTAGCTACTACTTGGTTTTGGGGGGACACACACCTGTTAAACAGTCAAACAATAAAAAAATAAGTATATATTCAAGGGCACAGTGTGCAGTCAGGCAGATAAAACACACTAAACTAAAACCCTTCGGCAAAATGAGCAGAACAGGTTTACACAAAGACAGACATTACAGAGAGGACCAATAAAGCAGCTCACATTTCAATGATGACTGTCTCTTACAGTGTGGCCGGTTAAATCCATTGGAATCCTTGCATGTTGTATCACGCACACAGAGCTCTCTCTCCCTTTCTAGAGCATAACAGCCATATATGCTGAAGTTCAACAAGTCAAGTATTCATTGTAGTAATTTGGAAAAGTTATTACAAACCCAATCTCAGGACTCGTGGGCTCTGAGGACTTACAAAAACCAGCCAACGTCCCTTTCTAGCATGGTGAAGAACAGCTTCCCTGGGCCACAGAGAGTGTGCTGCAGGACGGCTTCTGAACCCATCTATCAGTATTGCTTCATCTCCTTCCACCCAATATACTAGGTTTTTATTTACCAAAACCATGATGATTAGACAATCTGCACACTAGTTCTTCATTTTTTCAGATATTTTTAAACTCTTGCTGCCATATTTTACGGATCTAATCTTAAAAAACATTGCCCTTGCTGCCATTTCTTCTGCTAGTCTTTCTTCAATGAAACTTTTACAAAACACTTCATTAACATGCAATTTGTGTATTACAGGGTCTACAATAGCTCATTCCCAAACAAAAACTCTGGATCCCAATATGCTATAGTTTCTTTAACATTCAGATTCAGACACTACAGTCTGGATGCGAAATTTCTTTCAATATTTATGGGGGCTCTGTAGGTTAATTTTCACTTAAAAATAAGCACATTGTAGTCAGCTTCTGAAATGGTTGAAGAGATTTGTGTTGTAGACACTAGTGATTCCAGAATAAGAGCTGATAGTGTTGACCTAGAATTGTATATGACATTATTCTGTAAAAAGAGCAGGAAAAATAATATAATATGATTGTAGTTGTTACTTCTCATATATTTATCATATAAAACAAATTAAAAATCTGCGCCAGGTTAAAAAAAACCAAGAACAGTATAGCTACCTTCTCCACTCTGGCTTTCTGTTAAAAATAACAACAAAACAAGAATGATGAAACTAAATACACAAGATATCAAATGCTAAGAAGGTGATTGGATGAAGGCAGTGCAAACGATAAAAATGTGACTTAATTTAGTCTAATCTCTGGAGCGTCTCTGCCATTTTTCTTTCCTCCTTTGAGAATAATTGTTTAATATTTTATATTGCAGGTCAAGTACAGTTTCAAAAGGAGGCAAATACAATTCAGCAAAAGGATTGCTTAGATAAAATTCCCCAAACTGAAATACAATACAGTGTTATGGAAACCACCTTAAGATGGTACACAGCAGAAACTTGATTTCCCAGTCTGTTTGCTGCAGACTCTGACAGGAGTAAGAAAAAGGATTCTGACTGTATCTATGGATGAGCACTGACAAAAACATGGGATAAGTTCCAGCTGCTGCTTGGCCACACACCAAGGTAAGAGGAGCCAGATGCAAAGTTCCCAACCCGCATACACTAAAAGAAGCCACAGCCAGATTAGCCAGTGACCTGTGCCCTTCTGCAGAAGGAGCTGGAGGCCAGCAGGGCCTCTTAAGCACTTAAGAACAGGCAAGTGGATCCCACCCTCTGTTTTCTTTGTACAGTGAGGCATGTCCTTTATATCTGGTACCAATACACATTTGTGGCCCCTTTCCCTCCCCACGATCTAGATTTTAAATGATTTTCCCATCTTCCTTGGGAAAATCCACATACCCACATTTCAAAAAGTCACTTTGATCCGACCTGCATCTTGGACAACTGTATCCTAGTCTGCATGTCAATTATTTCTTTCTGGAGGAATCAGAGTTAAGCTCAAGCTGCCTATGAAGTGACCTTACTTGCCTATTTTACATAGTTAACTTTTACCAGAATTTCTCGAACATATCAAATAAGAATTGACAGACAAAAAATAATTTCTCACAGGGTTCTCTCAGGCACATCTGTCCTGCTATTTATTTTAGTCAGTGTTGCTCCTTACCTTTCTAGCGCAGAAACTTCTGTTCCTTGCTCACAAGGGTCTCTGGTGCATGCTTTTTAACAGATGTCTTCCCGTAATTGTCATCTTCATGAAGCCCCAGTGAGATGATAATCATCCCCACAGCTCTCAGTTTGCTCTAAGAATCTTCCCTTACGTAAAACTTCTTCTTTGCCTCACAAAAATCAAACCCTAACAACAGAGCTCTTCAGTCAAGCATGCTCTCCTGATTTCAAGTTTCATTCCTCTAACGAGTTTATAAATACTTTAGCCAATATTTCTTTTGAAAAGACCAGTGTCTTTGATCCACACCTCTCTACTACAAGGCCCTTTTATTAACTATTGAAAAAGGCTAGTGACAAAAAAATAAGAAAGAAACAAAAAAGCCATAGCGTCCAGTACAAGAGATGTTGTAATCTCTGGATGTTAGTCTATTGATCCCAGGATTAGAATCCAAAGACCAAAATTATATCCTCCTGGGTTATATCCCCGCGGTGAGACATAGAAAACTCTGTATGCTGAGAACAGAGTATCCTTGAGCCACACTAAGGCACACGTGCTCACCCATCTCCAGAAGTTAGGCTCCTACCTAGAGACTACGAGAAATTCTAGTGATGGCACTTTCTCTGTCATAGCCTAGTAACCGGAGTATTCACAAAAGAAGTTAGAGACCTTAATTCAAATCCTTTCCAATAGCCCAAAGGAATTCAAATCCTTATCTTTTACCTTCCCAAGAATATCCTAACCATTAGACTGTGAGATTTTCTGTGGCTGCAGGTAAACCACACACTGTTTCCTTAAAACTCCTATTAAGGTTGAAACACTGAATCCAAAGGAATACCAGACTCATAGTGCCAAAAGGGAACAAACAGAAAGACTCCCCCAGGACTAGGTAGGAGGAGGCCATCCCATGTTGTGGTTCCTCCTCTTCTAATGCATTGATGTACAACCCATTAACAATCCTGGGAACAGGAACTGGAACATCAGACTCCATCCTGTGTTTCTCCCAGATGACAGGACATCCCCAAAGGGATTCAATGACTAAATTGCTCAGAATGGTCTGGTGTGGCTGCATGCACAACACAACACCTCAGGAGCTTCCAGGCCCAACAAAAGGTGCCTCGTAAATTTAGGCAATACACCATGCTTGGGCACAGCTGAATGTGGACCTTTAAACTGCCACGTTGAATGCAAGTGCTGAGTAATTCTTCATGTATAGACTAAACTTTCTACTTCAGTGTTTCTACTGCTTCCTATTTCCAAGCTGTTTCTCAAGCATCAGCTCCTAATTACGCTCTTCTCTCTCCGTGTGCCCAGGCTGTGTGACTGGTTACCTCTGGAGATCTAGATTAGACAGACACACTCTACCAATAGTTGCTTCTTTTCTTTTAATTATCTCACTGTGAAAGAGGATTCATTTTGCTGCTGGTCTTCGCTAAGTGTTTACCCATCTGATCATTGCCTTGAAACCACCTGAAAAAACTCATACATGGGAAGATATTCAAGGAGCAGGAAACCACTGAAGCATTCTATCTTTTTTATCACTAGCAATATAAATGCTTAAGCACATCTTTCTCCCTTCCCATTCTCTTTATTTTCCAATATAAATGGCAGAGATGCTCATTTTCACATCTAGCCGAAGATATCAGCTGTGCTTGACAAATGACACTGAAGCTAAACAACAACATTCAGGAAAAACCAACATATACTACATTAGCATACCTATATGCCTATATTTTAATTTCATTGAATTTTAGTGATGTGTGTTTCTCACAGAAGATTCACTTTGTAAA
Organism: Pelecanus crispus; assembly: GCF_030463565.1. Classification (NCBI taxonomy): domain Eukaryota; kingdom Metazoa; phylum Chordata; class Aves; order Pelecaniformes; family Pelecanidae; genus Pelecanus; species Pelecanus crispus. Next base: position 5,703,156 of record NC_134655.1, on the reverse strand, counting down.
ATTCAAGGTGTCTGGAAACAGTTTAAACATGCATACACATACACAGAGTATGAAATCACTGAGGACTGCACAACAGAGGTAGCTTGCATTAATCCAGCCTGCAAAGATATTCTTACAGAGCTATAAAATAAAAGCAGCCCCACTAAAGCTAGCTGGAAAACCCACAAATGCATTTAATCACATATTTAGGTGTTTACTAGATTGGGGACTACTTCCCTATCGGAAATGAAAATGACCCCAGTGTGAAGACTGGTATTAAGTCAACTTCAATATACTAAATACATATAGCATTTTGGATTATTAATCCTTACTGTAGTAAAGAGAATAGTCAGCATAAGACGTGATGCTGTACAAGATAGTAGAATACATCCAGCCACTTTATGTTATTGGAAAGAAGTTTCAGACATATCTAGGCTAATCTTTTTGTATGTAAGGTCACGTACAGTGAAAGAGGAAAGCAGCACATTCATTTAACTGTTGGGTGATACCTTAAACCAGCACAGAACTTCAAACAGGACTTAGCCAATTACTAACATCAGCTTTATCACCTTAATAAATGACATAACACATTAAGTATCAAAGCTTCCTTCAAGCTGGACACTTCAAAGAAAGTCATTACCTTCTGACTGCTCTTATCAAATACCGAGTCTATTTAATATTATGTGATTGTCTCATCTAGGCTTCTTACAGATGTGCAACCATCAGAAAATCCACAAAGGGACTAATTGCCTGGATCTTGGTCTAAATTCTCATCCCTTGGATTAATTCCTTTAGGCTGCAAAGGTAGATTATTATGAAGATAATTTCTGTAAATCCCTGGTAGTATATGTGGGGGAGAGGTTAGCATAAAAACATGTCTGCAAACTTGCTTTTATTATTTCTTCTGCTAAAATATACACCAGTATTGTCAAATTTACAGACACTGGGACTAAATACTTCAAGTGACTTAGGTGTACAAGTCTAATCGGCAAAGGTGACATTTATACTTGAGGAAATGAGCCTTGTTTAAAGAGAAGGGATTTAGAAGACTAAATCCATTTTGAAAACAGGCCTTTGACTCCATCTACATAAATAGATACACATGGGGCTGAGTTAGCACTGCTTCTGTTTGCGCTGTGGAAGTGATGAATGACAAAAAAGCGCCTATTTTTTAGTAAGGCTCTAGCTGGGCCAGCCCACCGTCTGGGTGCTGCAGTAGTGCAGGAAACCAGATGAAGGGCCAGGAAGGACCTTTATATTGCTTTGCGACAAATACTACTCAAAACACTGAGCTGTGTACAGTACAAAAAAATTAATCCCTAGGTTTTGTTGCTCTTTTCTTTGGGTTTATTCATCTCTTTGAGAATGGTCACAAAAAAGTTTTCAAAGACTCTGATATTCTCACGTGTCTTTCTTCATCATGGGAATGGCCAATGTAATATTTTAGTGCCTTTAACCCCTGTATTACCATAGTCTTTTTTACTAGTCCTGTCTGACAGCCTGTCCCTCTAAACAGAGCGCGCTACAGCCACCTTTATCAAGAAGGAAGTAAAGAGCCTCCATATCTGAAAAGAAGTGCAACGCCTACAGCTGAAGAAACAAGACTCAGTTATTAGGGATTACCCCTCCTTCACTGACAGATGATTGCCACGCGCTGCCATTAATGGGTTAAATTAGCAAACATACTGTATAATGTGTACCTATCTTTAATTGGGTTAGCACTTTACTTCTTAGAGGGCAAACCACTGGCGATGGAGAGAGCTTTCTTTTACTTATCCGCAAGGACTATTTTATTTTTAAAAGTGATGAAGTGTTCAGGATGCTATTTCAGACAAGCTGACATTTGGAGATTTCAGTCTTAAGCTTCCCCAATATTTATCAAGGGACTTGTTAAAAATAAGGAGAAGAGATGTTAGATTTTTGTTTCAGGTATTTAGCTCATCCTATCAAAGGAACCCCTTGTTTCAGAATGCCTTTGTTACTGCCTCTGCCTCTTCCTGTTCCTGACATTACTGCATGTTCTCTACCAAGGGACATCAGTATCTGAAGTGATAACTGGCAAGAAACCTGGCACACAGAGAAAATCAATATCATTTTGAAAAACTAAATTGAGAGGTGGCTATCAAAGGAGTTCTGTATTTGGAGATAGGAGGAAATATCTCCTTCCCTCCCTCCCAAAAAATAAGGCGTTTGTGAAAAACTTAAAAAAAGAATAAGAAAAAACATTAGCGTTTTTCTTTTAAATACAGGCCAAGCTAAAGAGCTAATTTTTTCACGACTCAAGAAGGAAGCAAGCTGACTAAACAAATGCCAGCCATCTAGAGTTCAATAAACCCAGCTCAGCCTGTGCCGTGCTGTATCATAACATTAGGTCGTCTAGTCAGGATAGCAGGGCCTAGCTAAAATTCTACATCTTAGAATCATTCTTTACTCCTGGAGTCCTTTAGTTCATGTTGATTTTATTGCTGATAAACAATATTTCATAACAGGTCTTGTATAAAAATCTGACTTCATTTTTAATATTCATTAGTCTGAAATAAGTTACATCAGACTTTCTAATTTTTCTGGTGAAGGATAAGTACTATTTGTGTTTGCTTTGATATAGCAGAAGAAATTCCTAGCCCTCATCAAGAGATTAATTGCACAAGTCTACGGTACACCAGCCATGAGCTCCAACAAAGTTCTCTACCCTCTGCACATGCCCTTACACAATTCTGATGCAAACATAAGCTCTTAACTAGACTTGTATTGTGCCTTTGAAAGCAGAATCACTTCACAGCAGACAGATGATATCTGTGCTGACTATGGGTCATTGAGTTCTCTGCATGTTTTGAGATACCTAAAGCGACACATTTATTTACTAGGTTTCACAGGCACAATACATAAGCTGTGTCTTCCTGAACTGAACGGTTGCAAACTCACTCTCCATGGTAATTTGTCCTCCAAAATCATGACTTCACAAACTAATTAATCTTCTTCTGTCTTCTAACCAAGAGCTAATTATTTTTATTTCACAGTGTTATGAACGAGGTTTAGCAGTTTACTCTGTTGCTTCAACTCCTGTGTTTATAGAAACTGTCTGTAAATAATAAAACCCCATATTTTTGAAGGCTGCTAGAAAGGTTATATACCAACATAAAACAACAGTTTTAAAAGAAAAGGTTCATTAAAAAAAAAACCACAACAAAACCATACAAACAGGAAATACACAGAGATCCTTAAATTCCTCTAATCAATCCAAAATGGCACTGCAAGAGAACGTCACATTCATATCTATTTATGCTTTAACTTCCCCTTCACCACCATGAATAAATTAGCACCCTTACTAGTTCCACCCTTGGCCTCTTTTTTTTTTGAGATGCAAAAGATTTATAGAGTCAAAGACGTCACATGTACTCTAGCTCAACGGATTTCACTCATGCTGCAGTAAAGAGTCATGTCCTTACAGGTAACTCGGACACTGTTTTCTGAATCATAAAAATTCATCATCAGAACCCACGTTTCTGTCCAATATTCGCCCCAAGGCTGAATACCATACACAAATATGGAATGTAACAATTCTGAATACAACCACTGCTAACTGAATCATGTGATCTGATAACAATTGCTCGCGTATTTTACAATAAGGTAGAAAACCTGTCATTTGATACACAGCAAAAAAACACTTGTAACTGTGGTTTTGGTAATTAAAAAAATAAACTATTTCTAATATTTCTGTAAAATTGTTTGGAAGATGCATTAAAAAAAAGTCATTAACATTTACAGAAGATGCTCATGAAAGCTATTGTAAGCAGAATTTTATTATAAAATGCACTCTGTATCACACCTTACCGAACAGCCTTGCAACTCTTTCCACTGAAATCTTAATCTTACACACAGAATAATACCACCTACTTTACGGTTCCCTAATTATAACTGAACAAAGTGAACTTGTGAGCTGACAGTGTCACTTCCAGTTCTAATTCAGGGAAACTCATTCTGAGTGGGCAAAAAAGTATTACACTAGTTGAAATGGGGCAATCGCACCACATAAAGAAAACGTGTTAAAACCAGACTCCATTGTGGCTCAGGAGGAAGACTTATGCGTACCATAGTGACTTCAGCTAGCAGTGGTGTCATTTCAGCAATCTCAAAATCAGAACTGAAAATCAGCATTGTTTTAATGCAATGGAAATTTCTACAGGAATGCAATTATTTTTCTTAATTCCAACAGAAGCTTGCCTCCTGTCTGTAAAGTTCACTTAGCAGTTCAAGCACTTGGATATATTCAGTGGTGCAACAGTCTACCAGCAGCAATGCTTAGCAGTCTCAGGGTTCAAAAGCCGCATGGTCTATCAAGCTCAGAGAGATTTAGGGCTATTTGAAGTAGCTTAAAATTAAACACAGTTTCAGTTTTCTCAAAACAAAGTCTCAAAATCCGCAATTTGCTGGGCCTAAAATAAACAATTGTTTAACTAGAGTCTTTTTTATTATTTCATTACCTCTTGCGATATGTATTTCTATTCCAGCCACTTTCAGGAGTCTCTTAGCATTTCAGAATTCATATTTTGCGCTGAAATGATAAGCAAGTCTAACCTGGCCTAATAGAAAACTTTAGAAGAACCATAAAAGACCTCTAAGTAGTCATTAATCACAACTCCATACTCTCGTAGAAAAATTGTCCCATTTAAAGACTCACATCTTGCAACCACTTGAACGCAGGCAATTTCGCTCATGGGAATAAAGCTACTGGACAAAGGGTGGTATGTATGAAAGCAATGTTATTGCGTCTTCAAGAGTTCACTGAATCTTTACTTACTCAGGACTTGAATATATCTCTGGTTGTGCCCTGGCATCCCAGTTTGAAACTAAGTAGCCCACAAACTGTACCTACTGAGCTGTTTCATGGACATTCAGCAGATCTGAAAAATTAGACTTACGTTTCTGAGTAAATCAAGCCATAACAAGTTTGAGTACCTCTATATAATAATCTCATGTCCGTATGCAGAGTGTCAGTCACTGGATCCATAGTGAGTATGCAATGTACGGTGGCTCTGCACCTCCATGCAGCATGCCCGGGAACATACAAGTATTGTACAAACTCAGCCATGGAAAGATAATAGGAAATTAAATGTGTACTCAAGAAGCTTGTGTTTGGGAAGAGTTGAAGATCACTGTATGTTCTGCTCAGTTTTTTGTAGGGAGGAACAAACAGTGAAAATTCAACGGACGGATTGAAAGCTTTGTCTATGTTTGTTCATTTTCAAGTAGCAGAAAAAGAATGGACCATGCACCATGTCTCCGACACCTCTCTTAACAATACAAGTATTTGCCCAATGAGAGGAGGAAGTCCATGATGAAAAGTGCATGAAAATTAATCACATTTTTAGTACGGTCAGGGTCCATATGGCTCCACAAGCCAACCTAACTCAACAAGTAACCTCACAATTGCTCATGTAGGCAGCAAGAATGCATAGCTAGAGAAAAATCTCCAGCGCAACCTTAGATTGGCATAAACTCATCACGAAACAGCACAATAACTTCTTACACCTACCCTGATTGTACAGTTTGCTCCAGCTCTCTTTTAATCTATTATTCTCACTGAAGTCTTTGGGCTTATATAAGACGTCTGTTCCTCATGTTACCAAACTCCCATGCAAATTAGTAAGAGAAAAGGCTAAATAGGACCTAGCCCAATAATCAGAATGACTGCAGCAGCTCTCAGAAAATGTCTCATAGAGAAGGTTATATGAACCTAACTATGCAAAACTCAGGGTTCAGGAAGATGCTCTGTGTCCTCTTGCTCAAAGGCAACAGGAATTGCCAAGAACTGAACATATTTAAAAGTCTGCATCCACTTTTTTTCCCCTATTAGTATTCATTATCAGACTGTTACGAAATGGAGGCATAAGTATACAAATAAAACTCCTCTGGTAATGGTTTAGGAATTTAATCCTTCAACCTTTCATCTTCTGAGATATCCTTATTCATGTAGGGATCTCTCAGCATGTGAGTTACAGCAGCTCAGGTCCAGGAGGAGTTTGCCCCTTTAAAATGCAGCACTTCACACTGAGAAATGACTTACTGGTTTTGGCTCTATCTTTTAATGACAGATACCGCAATTTGCTGTACCTTCCAATCCCATTGATGTTAATGGGTAAAATTCTAAGGTTACAATTTAGTCCTGCTTTAGCTCCCACTGAGATGAATGACAAAAACTTTGTACTGCTTTCAGTGAAACAGGATAGGAGTTCGGTTTTACCTCGGGCCTCGCTCACGCAGGTTTTGCAGTGAAGTCAGTGGGACCTGGTTTGAACAAAGATTAAGGACCTCAAGATCCAGCCTACTGTGATCTGAATCTCTCAGTAACTAACAGGATTAGGCCCATACACATTACTTTAAGTGGAAAATGATGTTGAGAGAAAATGAAACATTTCCCTTTGACTGATTTGTTTGAGATTTGAAGAAGAGACCTATTATTCAGAATAATATAAGAAAGTACATTACAATCCAGTAAAATATGAGGACATATGGAAGAAATCTATTCATCTGTATATTCATCAAAATAAAACTTATTTGCAACTCGTATGTCTATCAGCTGTAGCAGGCAAATAACTTTCAAGCTACAGCTATGGCATTATGAGCTCAAAGGCAGTAATATATTTCATCCATTTAATGCAGCGGAGAAGGGCTCGTATACCTCTTCATTTATAAACTGAAATGCATTGTGAGGCTACATGAATAATGAATATCAAGAAAAGAAGACACCTGCTGCCAACAGGTCTAAGAAATCCAAACTTTAACACAAACAGGTTTAAAATGCATTTCTGAGCTTTTCCATTTTTCCCAACATGACAGCTTTGAGAAGGCTCTACTGAGCAAAATGGGTGCTGCTTCCTTTAAAGTTCACTATTTAATTTCCTCTGACATTTGGAAAATTTTCACTCCATTCTGCTCTTTCTCCTCTTTGTGTTATTTGTTAGACTCTCCTTTTCCTTTCTTGTCTTTTATGTCAGAAAATAGATGAAATGATTTGTCTCGTCACAGTAAAAGAATAGCTCATACTGTTTTTCTTTCACTTCTGGTTCTCTATTACTTAACTGCAGCCCTGGCTGGTTCTTTGTATTATGGTTTCCATCTTGGGAATTAATAAATTAAACAGAACAAAAATTAAATTAGACTTGGCAGGCTTGCAATAGCTAGTGATTTAGGTGCTTCCTCACATCAAATTGAGAGGGAATATTTCAGTATCCTAGGGGAGACCAAATGAGATTAATACCTTGAAAGAGATTAAAATTTGTTAGGAAGACAGAAAGAATAGGGAGCAACTTTGGAAAAAGAACTGAAGGGCAGCAATTTTATTTTTTCAAAATCTCCTTGAGAAAGAAGGAATCATTTGATCTATCCAAAGACCCCTTCTGAAACTTGGCATGCTGAGAAGTATCAAAATATCATATACTTTTTCACAAGCTGGTATCACTGCTATTGAAATTTTCATTTTTAACTGCAAGTAGGATAAAGAAAATAGCAATTTTTATTGGTGCTATACTAAAAGTGAAAGTATCACAGAATTAAAAGCATGGACTCTAACCGATGTTGCGTGCTCTCAGTTTGTATGTCACATTTCTTCAAATACAGCTGGGTCAGGGCAGTTCCCTGGAAAAACACAGAGACCATCCTGAGTGAGATCAACCCATAGTCTTCCCCATAGGGCTGGCAGAGAAATGAAAGGAGACAATCACAACAGGGCCAGGAAGCCTGCAAGTAGCATTCAAGCCTTAAAACCGATGGAAATACCTTCCTAAAGACCAGAGGGGATGAAGCAGAGTTTGCCACAACTCAGAAAGTCACCAAGTTCACAGAACTCAAACCTGGAATGAAGGACTCACCTGGAAAGACGCAGCAGTTATGGGGAGAATAGTTCACATTCCCTGTGCACTCTGAGCTGATCATTTTGTATCATCTCTATTAAAATACTTCAAGTTTAAAACCCTTTTAGTCTTTTGGGGAGCACATTTTAAGGAAAATGTCCAGGTACAACAACCTCAAACTCCTGACTGATTCAGCATTACCTCGTGACACATCAAGACAAGGTTAGAACAGGACTGTGGGTCACCACGTCTGATTTTTCCAAGAAAACAGCAGACATGCAATGACTTATTTTACTAGAAGCAAGGTTTGGGTCCAGAAAATATGATGAGAAAACTGCACTGAATATTTTATAACAAATATTTATAACAAATAATTTTCTTTATTTTGCATTCCATTAACAAACAGCTACATTCTCAAAAAAATCTGTAATTTGAATCTGGTAATTTTCTACTTCATTTTCATTTATTTCCTACTTTTTCATAGTCATACTAAAAATTTCAGTAGTGTTTCTTACTATCAACTGGTTATATCAACTGGTGTTATTTGCTTTGCTGATAGTCATACAACTGGTATTTCTGGGGGTTTAAACAGCAGTCCCCCGTGAAATCTGTGCAGGACTGCTGAACAGGATGTTTGTCCACAACTCAGCAGTCCCAAGTCACAGCCTAGCATATTAGCTTACAGTGCTGATATAGGCGGTTTTGCACTAGAATATCAGGCCTGACTGACACGTAAGGCACACGATTTGTTTTGCAATCTTTATTAGGGAGGTAGTTACCACCAAGAGGTGGGGGGTACCGAGAGTTAATAACATCCTAGGTGAACTGGGGCAGTTACCCCAGCAAGATTTAGCAGAGGGGTCCTGTCGTGGCTTTGACACATGAGCAGAAAGTATATCTTTAATCATAGTTTACATGTTCATGCAACAGTACTGACATTCTCAAGGAAAAAGCATATCCAGGCACAAGACTAAGGGAAAGGAAGAGAACAAAGTACACTTAACAGGAACTGTTTAGTTTGCCAAACCTGTTTTCACCTTGTCATGAATTGTAAGCTGTCGTGTTAATCAAGTAAACTGTAGCCAACTCAACATAAAACCAAAAATATTAAAAATATCTATATTATCAATCCAACAGAAAAGCATGTCTTTACGTTTTGACAAAAAAGAAGTCTAGTTAAATTGCTAGTGCCAGACAATACTCGCAGTCAAACTGAGTAGTATGTTACCGCTCTGCTCCCTGGAATACAGCACAAATGCCTGAAGAACAAAATCCTAATTGGTTTAAGAAATATTAAAGTCTTTCTATGCAATATGCTGAGCGATTTTGCACCTGATGGCAGTATCGGAGAGATAAGAACATAGAAAATGATACACAGTATTCAAATGAAAAGGTCTGGGCAAAGGACAGAAAAAAACCCCACAGCCAACTCAAATATACAAAATTACATCTTGTCACTATACAGCTTTTACCTACTAATTAAAATGAAGGAACTACTCTATCGCCTTCTCTTCATGAATTATTCCAGTTTCAAAAGCCTTTTCTGATTATTCCCACAAGCAGGCCTGTGTTCATTCCATACAAAACACTTCCTGCTGAACTGACCTGTGTTGTCTTATTTTTATAACTAACTGGAGGAAATACATCTGTTGTAATGGTCACACAAAACTAGCCCACTATTAGACATGATGGCACAACAATCAAGCAGGATTTATTACTACAATTCACTGTAAGTGGGAATATAATCATAGCCCTCCTTTCTCCAGAAGAGCTAAGAAAAACATTAGGTGACTGGCTATTATTTTTTCACTGTTCGCTTTGGGTTCTAAACAAATACACAGAACCATGCTGTTTTTCAGATCAGACCTGTGCGCTCCAGTATATTCAATTCTAAGAATGCAGCCACAAGCCACATTGAACTATGCTATTTATTTGACTTTGGGGCTAGCCTGCTAGATAACGATCAAGATTTTTCATGCTAAATGTGACTAGTCAATGAGAAAAGTTAAATAAATATATCTCTGTTAACAAGCAAAATTGGAATAATACATCACAAAGCAGACTCAGCTTTTCAGACCCTTCATTATGGAACCTATCTAAGAGGTCATTTGATTAAAGCTGAACAGAAATATCTATACATCTTTGTTTAAAAAGCTCACCAAGTTTAATACGTTTAATAATGTTAGTTACAGTTGGCTTCTATAGCCAGATGTAATAAAAGAGTTTTAGCACGGAGACACCAAAGCTTCCGATTCCCTGCCCTCTAGGATGAGCCTGTATTCCTGTTAGGTGCACAGGCATCCTATGCAACACAAGAGAGCAGAGATCCTTCAAAATGGAGACGAAGCTTCAGAGATGAGAGCTTCCTCTTACCAGAAGTCACTTTACTGAAGATAGGAATAAAGCTTAAATTTGACCTATTAGATGTTTTACTAAGAGCTGCATTAGGACACTTCTGTCTGCTTGGCGATAGCTGCAACAGTTGAAAAGTAGTATCCATACCCTCCCTTTTGAAGAGCTGAACAGACGGGCACTTTTCTTTTAAAAGATTGCTATTAGTATTAAGGGTAGCCAGATAATGGTATTTATACATAAAGTCATATAATTAGATCATTTACCCAGAGACAACTCTACACAGGAAGATCTTAAGCAAAAAGGATAGGTAGCGTGTTCAGTGGCAACTAAGTGGTGCTATTAAGGTTTATAATTTTGGCCTCTACTTTTCACATAAATCCTATTTTATATCTAGCCCTTAAGGATATCAACTAGGTGAGAAAAAACATCAGAAAATCTTTTTAAAACCCTCTTTTTTTTCCAGCCCAGTCACAGACATTAGTAGCTGAAATCCCTTTGCAGTAACTGTCTAAACATTGAACTCAATTTTATTTCTTTGTTAATCAAAATGGTCATTTGAGAAACAGCGATCATCCTGAACACTCTCCAAAGACTACACAGGAATTATACTAAATTTAATGAGTGCTGGATAAGTCTACAGAGCATCTTCCTTTTAATTTATGAAATCAGTATTTCATTTGTTGACCATTTGTACATGTTTTTAAAAAAGGAATCATTGTAGATATGCAGAGTTAATTGATGTGTTCATTAAAACTGTATGCCCATAGGTAAAACTGTATGCCCATAAACTTCAATGAAAATGCCATACTTAGAACTCTCCCGCTCGTTAAAAACATTACACGTAGTTATTTATTGCAGTTCTGCAAGACTGAAAATCAGTTGCCAAATGAACTTTGCAGTTTCTATAACATTATTTAGCTCAAATACTTAGACACTAATGCCCTTATGATTTTGCCAATTAATAGCTACTAAAGAATTTTCTAAGAAAAAAAAAGATCAATCTTCTCCACTTGACTCAACATGCTATTCTTTGCAGTCTCAAGCAGAAAAACATAAACAAGATTTACATTTTAAAGAATAAAGTTATATGCTATTTATTCATAAATAATTGATCTACATTTTTCTATCAATTTTCCTGCAAAAACTTACTGGGGTGATCAGGCTACAGTTAAAGTACCTGTAAAAACAACATGTGATACAAAGCTCCATCTTTCTCATTTGGGAAATAGAGGATTTTATATAAAGGTATAATACCTTAGTTCTCATCAATCTCTGTATGTTTCTTCTGAAACAATTTTCTTTTTAATAAAGCATGGGTGACATCATGGCCACACTAAAAAAATTAAAACCAATTGCCCCTTTGACACCTCAGGTACCTGAATTTCACCTAACATTCTCATATATATTAGTGTATTTTGTGACCAGAGAATAATTTTACTATCACTAGCAAGTTATAGCCTCCGTAAAAAACCTGCTGAAAGAGGAAGGCATTACTACCTGCATGTTAACAAGCAGAAGCAAATGTGCAAACACTGACGTGAAACATTTCTAACATTCCTTTCCTCCTTTGACAGTCAAATGCTCCAAGGCCATTGGTAATATCTAGTCATCCCCTGGGGTTTTCTCCAAATTTACAGTTCTCCCCATAACGACTGAGATTCTCTCAAGCACCACCTTCTTTTCACATACTGAAATTATGTTCCATCCACTCCCACAACAAGGACTGTGAAATGATCCTTGGAAATCAACCCCTGAAGTTACGTATACAGTCTCTTCTTTTACCTATAGCATCAATAAGAGGAAAATCATGCTGATGCCTGGTTCTCCAGCACCTAATATAGTACATAGCATCACTTCTGATCAGTACTTGCCATCTGCAATGAATACATTCATCCACTTGGAAAGTAATGTGTCATATAGTGCGTTTCTAGATGGAAATAAACTACAGACTTTCCAAATTCAGCAAGATTTTGAGATTGAACGAAAAGATGAAGCTAGACAAAATACCTGGAGGTATTCTATGATAAATCAAAGGTATTAGCAAATGTTCTTGTGGTGATGATTTAAAGAGATGTAAATATCGGTCATATACTTTGCACAAAAAGGTAAGTCTATTCTAAACCTCCCAGTGTTCACTCCTGCATTGCATACTGCAGCCATAGCTGCACTTCTTTCTTGTTAGAAGTGCGCTCTCTCTCAAGAGTAAAGTCTAACTCAAAAGTGGGAATTTCCCATTCACAAGTGGGAGCATGTTGCTTTTGACAAGGAAAAAAGGTGGAATATGATTTATGAAGATCTAAAACCATTTGGAACAACTCGCATCTATCTCACTTAAAGGAGAGCCCAAAGGAAATTTAGTAAAGAACAACCCTTAACTCAATCTGACATTTGCTGTCCTGTGTATGAAAAAGCATTCCTTGTAAATACTAGATCTTATAGCTATATGAGAACCCATAATCAAAATTAATATGAAGAAAAAGCTTTTTCTTTTTTTTTTTTAAAAAAAAAAAAAACCACAACCACACTGCACTGAACAGGTTGATAATGGCGGTTCATCAAAACAAGACAACCCCCTATCATTAACTCTAAAAAAGACATGGGACAGAAAGCAGTTATTATTTAGCTCTAAATCCCAAGGCATAAACAGGGTGCAACTCCTATCTGTAGTGTCAGGACTTGCCTCTACATTAATTACACTGCTACTACTGAAAGATCTCACAGAACCTTGTTTTCTTCTAAGTCCATGAGGTCTAAGACTCTTGTGTTCACATCAGCTTTCAGTAAAGACAGACCTAAGCCACAGAAATAGGTGCCAAATACAAAACTATTCCCAAGTCTTCAGCCTCTTCAGGTTTCTTGGTATTTCAATAGATTTTAGAGAAGGGGGGCAAATCTAACACAGGAATTCAGAGATCTAGATCCTGAGTGCCTAACAAGTCCTTATCATTATGAACGTTGAAAGCTTTTCAGAGACAATCAAGGGCAACACTGTCATATATTCTGCAAAGGATAAGATCTTCTCTTTGAATATGTGCCACTTAATTCAATTGATTGTTAACCTTTGTTCAAATTCTAGTTTAGATGAGCATTATTCTCAGGTGACATTCTCAAAAATGCAAGGTTAGACATATCGGATAAATTAATTCCCTTTGGATGTTACAAACTCCCCTTCTTGCAGGCCTCAGCTCTATTAACTACCAGTGTTTTGCTTTACGATCTGCCATTTAAAGCTATAACTCTGTTAGCTTTATTCACACAAATTGTGAGACCCATGTACCGGTGTAGAGCTCACTGACTGTGCAGGGTACATACAGCAATGGAAAAAAAGGAGAAAAAACGCAGCAGACATTCCAAATATGATCCTCTGAGAGAAAAAGAGGACTGGGACAGAAAAGGAACAACAGAGACCCAGTACCAGAACAGCTGCTTAAACTATTCACAGACAATAAAATTAAGAAAGATGTTGATGAAAGACTGAAACATGGCACTGTAACTCACAGCAGGTATGTTGCTTGAATACAGCATCTTGTGTAGACACTACTGTGTCCAAGCAACTTTTATGTCAGAAAGCAGTCTATTATTTATAGAAAAGTGAAGGAGAGAAGATAAGCATGGAGAAGACACTTCATAAGTAAACCAAGAGAAGCCATTAGTGACTGAGGAGAGGCCAATTTCTGTTTGGCTAAGGAGTGAGAACGCAGCATTAGAAGGTCCAGAGAGACCTGCTAGCCAGTCCGAATAATAATGCTGTCTACAGATCCCACAAGAAGTTCAGTTTTGTTCCTTGGATATTTATTTTCTGTGATTTCCTGTTTGCTAACATGCGGACTTCTCTAGGGATTAAGGGAATATGAGCATTTCTTTTCAATCGATTAAATACTTTATGCAGGGGATGTGGAAACATATTGTTCTGTAACTCTTAATTTCTGATGAATATTAATGTGTTTCAAACTTGCGACTAAATTGGTTATATGCAAGATTCTGAAAACACAAAGTTTTTATTTACAGGGATTATATTCGTACTGGGGTGAAACCACATTATTAAACCAGACATTTTTGGGCACCTATTAAAAACCAGTAATTTTCATAATCTAAAGTGGAAGATTATGTGCTTTTTTAATATGACAAGATTTTCTGAAAAATCAAGTGTGTTTGTCCTCTTATTACACTAAAACTTTATCAACACCTTTGGGAATGGCACTTAACCCCAGCATCTGTTTTGTTGTGCCAGATAACCTGCCTCTGCCTCCGATCAGATGCCTTCTCCAAGGGCCAGCAAAGTGTCACATGAATACTTCTGCAATTATTTCAAGGCTGCTGCCTCGTACAAAATAGAAGATTTATACGGGTCAGATTAACCAAAGGCTCTTACATCGCTCCGAAAAGTGTCAAGCTGTGTAACTCTCTATGTGAAACAGTAAAGGAGCCAAATACCAGCCAAATATTACTCCTCCTCCTGCCAAGGTAATGAGCTTGATTCTATTCTTTCTTAATACCAATTTTATGGAAGTTATCTTTAATACAATCTATTCAGGTCTTTGCTACTCTGATAGAAAAGGGAATCAAGTACAAAGGTTTCAGGAGTGATAATCCTGTAAACTGATTTCTTTATATTCTTTCCTGTCAAAACTGAAATTATAATGATAATGTGTTATTAAAATCCAGGCAAAACCTGTCCATATGGCATTTCTTACACAAGTATGATTGCATGCAAAGAATTACTCTCCTGTTACAACACAGAAGATAGTTTGTGATTATAGCATCAATGGTTTCAAATAATCATAAAAAAATCACTACTATGAATAACAGAGAGGTTCAGTAAGCACTCCCTTCCTCTCCTCCCTCCATCACCTCAGACACACTGCCTGCGGAAGGACAGGACAGAAAACATCCATCTAAGCAAGATTCCTCCCATTCGCTCTCAACTACTTTCTGCATGTATCAGTTCAGGCTGTGAACTCTGTGGGGAAGAAACCTGCGATACACCTGTCACACATTGAAGAGCTATCACCCTTCCAAACTAGATACCTGGGTACCTGAAAGTAGCAGCACAGAGCTCCTCTTAGGCCATTTTACTTTGTTTCAAGAGTGGTGTCCTTGGTAAACTACCTTGGGGAGTTTTAACCTGCTGCAGAGCTGTCTTCACACTCTTTGGAGAAAACCTAGCCCCAGGGCAGCAACACACAAGGATTTCATAGCAAGTGCCTACTGCTGAGAGGCTTAAAGATGCGTGCACGCTGCGTGTGAAGGGTGGTTGTGCCCTGGGTGAAGGATGGGTGCCCGGATGGCCGTACCCCGCTGGCTTGCCTTCTCCCGCTCCAAGGGGCAACCCCTGAGGAAAATCTCTGGCGTAGCTGGACTTCCCGTGTAGCTTTGGGTGAACTGCTCAAAGTTTCCCATATTTGATAGTGAAAATAGCCCATTCCTGCCATGAAATTTTCTTAAAACTCATCCCCGTTGCCTGGGCTTTAGCAAAGGCTGGGACTGCGTGCCACATCAGGACATACGGACACACTGTGCCGGCTGCTGAGGACGGGGCTGGATGCAGAAATGGCTCCTTTTTAAACTGTGTTTTAACAGACTATGTACACTAGCATTTTTAACAAGTTGTGAAAAGATTTCTTTCTCCTTCAAGAAAAAAGAAAGCTTTTTAAAATTATTTTGAGGTTTACTTTCCAGACACAGATGGGGTTTATGCCTAATTTTCATTTCTTTAATATTAGCTATTGCTGGCCATTAGCATGAGATAAATCCTGCCTTCAATCCTATGGCACAGTTAGGCATTCTGACTTACCAAAATTCTTCCCTACTTACTTAGCGCGAGACCACCGTTTTTCTGTCAGCTTTTGGGGTTTTCTTTTTCCCCTCCTGCCGCTCCACGAACAGGGGCCGCGGCTCCTTCCTCCGGCCCCGCCGCTTCCCGCCGGAGCCCTCAGGGCCGCCCGGGCCCTCAGCAGCGGCGCCCCGCGCCCCTCCCGCCTTCCGCCCCGTGGGCGCTGCCGCCGGCTCCCCGAGATGCCATTTCTGCCCCATTTTGGAAGCCACCGCTGCGGTGGCCGTCGCCCCCCCCGCCCGGGCGGGTATTTGTCCCTTTCATTGTAGGCTCGGGAGCTCTCCGAGCCGGCCCGCCCCGCCCTGGGGGCTGCGCAGAAGCCCTCAGGTAGCGCTGTTCTGAGGAAGGGGGGATTTCAGTCAGTGAGGTGTGGCCTTGATTATAAAAACGTTAATGGAAGACGCTTTAGAAAGGGAAAGGAAAAGAAAAACATAAAAAGACGTTCAGGAAAGTGGCAGGGAGAGGCCTGCTGCCAGCTACAGCTGTCGCATGGGTGTTGCCGCCCGGGGAGGGGACCGCCATCTTGGCGCCTTCCCAGCCCGTGGGCAGCAGCGCGCAGTCATTGCTCAGCTGCTCTGTGTTAGAGTCTCTCATTTACGCCCTAATGAGAGCTGTTCAGGAGTTTTGAAAACCGAGTTTATAAAAAACAACCCAGATGCTGTTGAAAAAATTATTTGGGGAAATTAAATGTTCCCCCTAGTTTTGGGGCGGTGGCGGGAAGGGGGAGCTGGGTTCTCCGGGCCTGTTGGCCCCCGTAAGGCCTCTCGCTTCCAGCGGATGCACGCAGCTCTCCTGTAAGGAAATATCCCACCTGCTTCAGTGAAAAAGTATTGCAGGAGTCGGTACCGACTCTACATTAAATTGAAATGTAATCTTTTCATAAAGCAAAGAGAACACAGAATTTTAAGTAAATTGGGGAGATGGGATAATTTCTGCTCTGAGTTAAGACATCTCTACTCAATTTTTCTTTCTAATAGCGGTGGAAATGTGTACGTACATACCTCATTTTTACTGTGGAACAAGCTGCCTTTAACTCATGTAGATAGAGCTTCCCATCTGATACGGGGAAATGCAAATGCAGATACATACAGTGACAACTAGTACTTTTAACAAGTTATAGCGTATCAGACAGCTCTGCTTTTGACACCAGCTTGTACGGTCTGCTCCACCAGCAAAGCCTCACCATGGTCCTCAGCCTGCGGGGGACACAATGGTTTCTCTTCCCATTCAGATCAGCGAAAGCTGAGGATGCTCAGTGTCTCCAAGGAGCCACTTAATACTTCACAGAACGGTGTCTAAAGCCACTCATTGCTGGTACTGAGGAATTATTGTCTACAATACAACGTGAAAGAGCGAGCCTTATTGATGAGCTGTGGTTATAGAGATGTTACTAACCCTCTCAAAGCGAGTCAAGTCTCTAAGCCTCTAAGGACAAGAGAGGAAGTCAGAACAAAGAACATAAAAATAATTTTGACCATTAATATTTAATATTTTACCTTTTTCTTCCTTTTTACCCTGCTTTCCTGCTAAAACAGCCAGGATGAAAATGACTTTCATTGTTCTTTAGGGAGACGGCATTTTGTTATATTGCATCTGTTCTTTAAACCCACGAACCCTGGAAGCCGCAGAAGCAGATAAATCTCTTTGTCAAGAAGACATACTCAAGGTTTCAGGGACAAAACTGATCTTTGCCTCATGGGTTAATGGCATTAATAATTACCATTTTGATAAGTCTAAACGTAAAAAGCCTGCTTAAACAAAAGAGTCAACCCTTCAAAAATGACTATCCATGATAAATTTTCAAGAGCAATGAAAATTGTCACTCTGCCAGCTTGATAAATTGTAGCCCCAACTGGCAGAGCCATTTGCCTTGCAGTAAGCACAAAATGACAGATCTTTGCTGAATACAAACTGTATGCTTGCACCTTTCACAGCTGGTTTAGCTTGTAAACGCAGCAAAAAAGAGGCTTTAATAAAAACTGAAGGTTATGCACAAAAAATGGTTTCGCATCTAACTGCTTCTCTCAGTTTAAAGACATTTATTTCCTATTGGAAAGTAGTCTTGAAAGAAACCCTTCAGCTGTCTATGGAATCATGCTCTAAAAATACATGTACAACTACACCGTGGTGGTTTCTTTACTGAAATGATTCAACAGTGCAAGTGCAATCATTTCAGGGAGACAAAAATCGTATGATTAGTATCACCTCAATATTTACCACAACACACACCCCCTTCATATGTGAAGAAGATATAAATCCATGTACTGAACAGCATATCATGATATAAATTAATTCAGCACCTGCTCTAATTCCATTGTCTAACTACTGATCTATCTCCCTGATGACTCATTCTAATCTTCCAAGTCACAGAGCATCTTTAACATATTTTTAAAAAAGAAGTCGCTTTGTCAGAGATATGTTTAATTCTTGTCAATAGATGGAATTCCTTCTAAAAAAATCACACTTGCCTGAAGCCATTTTGCATAATATATACATTATGCAAACACTGTGAAGTTATTATCTAATGGTTCTGTGCTGCTACAAATGTATGCTTTATGCCTTAAAAAGGAGATTTCCACCTACTTGACACAAGCAGTCACTCCTAGTCCTAGCAAAACTTGGTATTAAATATGTAAGAACGTAAAGATGTGATACACACAAGCTATTTTAGGGCATGTTTAAAGATTCTTAGCTCTCCTGAGTCACAGAAGACTCACCAATACCTGACTAGCATACAGTCTGATGAGCAAGAATTGTACAAAGTTCTTCCAACTTCCTTGAAATAATCTGCCTGTAATAGATATTGCAATGGGCAAGAGAGGTTTGTTTTAAAGCCTTCTTACTTGGTCTGTACTATCCAGAAGATCAGAGGATTTTTTTCCTTTAAAAAGCTACTTCTAACCAGCTTATTTTATGTTCTAGTAAAATACAGCTTCAAAGACCAGGAGCCTTCTGGTGTATTTTGACGTGTTCACTTCAAAGAAAGCTCTTGAAGCTCCACCTCAGGGCTCTGGATGTCTGGGTAGCTCAGCCATACTGCTATGAGCAAATACGCAGACCATCTTGAAAGCAAAGGGTACAACTGAGTGCACATATTAAACTGCAAATTCCAGATGTACCAACTGGTATTCTTTAATTCCCTAACTTCAGACTCCTTAGAACTGCATCTTTGATTATGTTCTTTTATTATAGTTCATACTGTTTGGATCTCTCTGCTTGTTTACCCCTCTCCGTACCCTTCCCTACCCCATTAAAAAAAACCCACCCACAAAACAACGAACACAACAAAAAATAAACAAAACCCCCAAACCTATAGAAAACAGAAAATCCCCTCATTAAACAAAAGCAGAGATGAAGTATGGAAAAAAACTCAGAACAAACAGTTAATATCTTTGAAAATTATAAGCAGCTAAAAATCAGTCATATAACTTAGCAAGTTATATGGCTCAAGAAGTCTCAACGACAGGTTCCACTGTTTGCTACACCTGTTAATGCACAGCTACAGGCATCCAGGTTCTCTGACTACGATTAATAGGCCACAAATTTTGTCAATAATACTTATTGTCTTAGTTTTCTCATGTAATAAAGTGTCTTTTTGCCTCATCTTACAGATAGATGCCAGAGAACTTAACTGGCTTGTATGAGACAGCAGAGAAAGTCTGCATCAAAGCTACCAACAGAACTGCTGGGCTCTTGGGTCTCCATGCAATCCTGTATTTGGATAACTAGATGATAACACTTAATATAACTCGGTATTTTAGGAGTTTGTCATATACATTGCATGCAAACATACACATGCAATACAAAAGAAAAGACAGAAAAGGAAACAAATAATACCAGAAGGTAGGAAAAAAAAAAATAGTTAAACACTAATGATGATCCATAACTTCTTGGAAACATTTCACAACTCATAAATTTTTTTCCCTACAAATACATGAACTTTGCCTAAAAAGAAAAGTAGTTTTGAAGAACAAAAATGCATGCACTGATTGCTGAAGTACTTCAGCCTTTGATAATATTTCAAAAAGTAGAAGAATGGCATTTCAGTCTTTATACTAAGGCTTGTAAGAAACCGGGTGGCATTAGGGGGATATAGCGACAAAGTACACAAACCAAGAAACTTTTAGCAATTTAGTAGCAAGGATTGGGTGACGATATCAAGCATAATCAAATACATTTCCTTCTGCCAAAGGCATATTTGTGCAATGTGCTAAAGTTACCATATGAAAAATTGCCCAGGAGACTATACTGTGTCATGGGTAACCCCAGAAGAACTGTCGACATGCATATCAACCCACAGCATCAGCTGTCTTCCCTGGAACTTCTCTTTGACAACACATTGATGAGGTTAATTAGTTAACCATTAGATTTTTGTTTTGGTTTGGTTTTATATTAAGACTGTCAAATGGTGCACAAGTGTCCACTGCAGCCTGCAGCAGAATCCAAGTGTAAATACCATTTTATTTATCACATGACCAGCCACCTCCTGGAGAAAACATGGCAATTTCACAATTTGGGCTGACTGTTGTAATGCATATTAACTAAATGCATTAAACTCAAGAAACTGGTTGCCTTCTATGGCAAAATCTGCATACAGTGAGCTATTTTGCTTTCATCATAAGCATGATTTTATTTACTGTGCAAAAACTGATGCATGTGAATTGGGAGAAGACAGGAAAACTGCTTTTGAGAGTCATACTGAGTCTGGGATTTTATACCAAGTTCCCTTGTCCCTCAGAGCCGTTTCCCAGGGGTTCCTATTGACTGACTCCTTGAACAGCTGGAAGTTTGCTTTCCTAAAATTCAGGGTCCTGACTTTACTCTTTGCCTGATCCATATCCCTCAGGACTGCAAACTCCACCCGTGCATGATCACTGCAGCCCATGCTGGTGTCTTGGTGTCACCAACGAGCTCACTTGTGTTGGTGACCATCAGGTCCAGTATCGCATCCACTCTAGTAGGGCTATTACCTGGCTTAAGAAGTTATCCTTGATGCACTCCAGGAGTCTCCTGGGTTGCCTACAGCTCACTGTGCTACTTTTCCAGCAGATGTCAGGGTGGTTGAAGTCCCACAGCAGCATGAGAGCCCGTGAGCACGATGCCTCCTGTAGCTGGAGTAAGAAGGCTTCATCAGTAGGCTCCCCTTGATCAGGTGGCCTGTAGTAAACACCAACCACAAGGTTCCCTTTGTTGCCTTGTTCTCTTATCCATAAGCTTTCAGCCTGCTCATGGCTACTGTTCAGAGACAGCTTTTTACAACCTATCCATTTCTGGATGTAGAAGGCAACCCCTCTGCCCCTCCTTCCTCACCTGTCCCTTCTGAAGAGCCTGTAGCCATCGATAGCCGCACTCCAGTCATGGGATTTGTCCCACCAAGTTTCAGTAATGGCACCCAGGTCGCAGCTTTCTAGCAGCATGGTGGCTTCCAGCTCCTCCTGTTTGTTGCCCATGCTGCCTGCATTGGTGTAGAGGCGCTTTAGCTGGGCTGTCGGCCGCGTCTCCTTCTTAGAGAAACACACCTTAATTCCTTTGAGGTATTTCACTGGTGTTCCCCTGTTCGCTCCAATTACCTCAGGAGCCCCTGGCTCGTCTCCATAAGACTTCAGGTGTGCTCCAGTGTACCCAGCAAGTCTCAGACCCGCAGGCTGAGGGCCCTCACTAGCAGCCCGACCCTCTAACCCTGGCATGGGATCCCACAGCTTGTCACAGGCAAGCCGGAGATTATCCCCCTCCCTCTTCAAGTCTCTGTCAGTCAGCCCCGCTAGCTCGTGAGCAAAGACCCTCTTCCCCCTTTGAGAGAGGCAAATCCATCCGATGCCAGCAGGCCTGGTGCCGTGTAGGCCATCCCATTATTGAAAAACCCAAAATCACGGCAGTGACACCAGCCACGGAGCCATGTATTAATGGACTGGGTCTGTCTGTTTCTTCCAATGTTGCTGCCTGCAGCTGGAAGGAGAGAGGAAAAAATAACGTGTGCTCCAGCTTCCCTTACCAACCGTGCCAAGGCCCTGAAGTCTCTTGATTGCCCCTGGACTACGCGTTGCAGCTTCATCGCCAGCCACGTGGAAGAGCACCAGTGGGTAATAGTCCGAGGGCTGTACCAGGCTAGGAGGCTTCCTAGTGATGTCCTTAGCCCGGGCCCCAGGGAGGCAGCAGACTTCCCTAAGAGGAGGGTCTGTCCGGCACGTTGGACCCTCTGTGCCCCTCAGAAGGGAGTCACCTACAACCATCACCTGTCTTTTCCTCCTCGTGGAGGTGGTTGTGATGGTGGGTAGACCTTTCTGACCTTGGCAACACCTCTGGTGTAGATGGACTGTCATCCACATCATCCCCTGAGTGGCCTTCCACACCCAGAGCCTCCTGCCTGTGGTGGAGGCACCTGGGGGGGTGAGGTGCGCAAGGAGGGGTTCACCTGCCGCCCCGAGCGTGGACTCGCCCCCATTCCCTCCTTTCCTTTAAGCTGCTGCCTTCAGCCCGGCGGGGGGAGGCTGCGGGATCCCCTTGATCTCAGGTTTTTTCTGGCAGCCGTTCCTATCTCAGGGAGGGCAGAGCTGGGCCCCACCAGTCTCTTTCTCAGGCTCCCTGATGCTCCATAACCCTTCTGCTTCCTCTCGCAGCTCTGCCACCCGGCTGAGCAGATCGTCCCCTCGGTCACAGCTCACACGGCCGTGCTGGCCACCGCCATCCGTTACCAGCGAAAGGCTCGGGCACGCCCTGCGGCCCGAGGCCGGGACGGCTGCATGTTTTTGTGGGAGCTCTGTCTGGGTTGCCACATCCGTTCTGGCGAGCGCAGAGGACGTGGCTTTGTGCCGGGCGGACGCCATGGCTGAGCTCCTCCTGGGAGGGTGATGCCCACCAACTGAACTCACCTCTTGAGCTGGAAGGGTGACAGCACCGTTCCTGCATGCTTATTTTAGCTGTCTCTATTTTAACTATGCAAACAGCTGTAGATCCAAAGGGTTTGCTGAGGGAGGCCACCCAATTAAATTATGCTCACAGGTTAGTATATTTCTCAGTATTCCAGTCTTATTATCTTACTGATAAAATTCAACACTTCATAAGGGAAAGTACTGTAGTTCACGAGGACATTACTAATTATCACCTAACAGAGAATGTATAATAATCAATGCTTTTGATCCACTCAGACTGAAGATCAGTTAAAGATTAAGCTCAAGAGTGACATATCGTGGGGAAAAAAAATACTATCTAAAAAAGAACATGTATTTTAACATGCATACAAAACATGCCATGTAGAAAATAAGACAAAGATGGCACTGTAGTTGGTGGTCAGGGTGAAAATACGATAGAGCTTTAAGAAGATGGGCATTTGCAGTGTGGAGAAGCATGCTTAGGTTAGGAGGAATGTCAGGAGATGTGCAACAATATCCTCTGAATAACAGCTTAACTTCAGACCTTTAGAACTACAGTAGAACTGTCATAGCTATCCAAAGGGACAGTTAGTGGTTATAGTGGATTCGTTAACTGGGGTAGCATATGAAATGCTGCCTATAATTCTGGTTATTTCTCTAGGCAAAAATGGGTACCAATTACCATGGTTAGAGGAGGGCTAGAAGGATGGATCGGGAATGGAAGTGCCTGTCCCAGAATACTTAGATTACCTTTTTTAGCTTGTAAAATTGAGTGGAGATAGGATGGACTGCTCTCCTAGAGCACTCTTATCTGAAATAAAGACCAGAACAGAAGAAGAGATATTTAAGCTAAAGGACAATTGTGGCACCAAAACAAATGGGTACCAAAAAAAATTTATCTAAGAAAAGAGTCCAAGTCCTACATTCAAGAGTTTGAAGTAGCCCTCCAAAGGAGAGGTGAGCAAGGGAAAGACACTGAACTAATTTTAGAAGGAAAGATACATGATGCTGCTGTCTGAAATAATAGGAGACTGTGACTTAACCCAGAAAATCCTTTCACTTCGTACATTTATAGTGCTGCCAATAAAAGCAAAAAGAACATGCAGTCAACAGAGAAAAATGGGGAAAGTGCCTAGATTCTTGACTGAACTGAAAGCATATATTGTATATGCTGGGGGGGGGGGGGGGGGGGGGGGGGGGGGGGCGTGGGGAAGATTCCTCTTTGCTGTTCCACCAGGATAAGGATAAGGAACTTTCTTTTTCCATTCTATGAAATAGATTTTATTCTATCTGGCCTAAGGCTTTTCCCTCCCCACCCCCTCAACATTATAACAGGAATTTTTAATCTGAAAAAGTCAGATAACTGCAAGGTTACCACAAAGCAAATGTGTTCATAAGTGGAGGTCATTTTCCTGAGCAGAGAAAAGCAAGAGCGAACACAAGCAATGATTTACCTTGGTGATGCTTTTTTTCTTTTTTTAACTAATTGGAATATTTGTTGGCTCAGTACCAGCCATGCCTGGAGTGCCGAATGCTGTTTAGCTGCAATAACAGGCTGATTGATGAAGATATCCAAATGACACACTCCAGCTTCTGTGTGTGCAAGTAACTCCATGGGCAATGCGACTTCCTAAGCAGGATACATGGAGTTGCAAAAATGCTTCTAAAGGTTTAATATAACAAAGTGGTTAGTTGGTTTGCCCCAAAGCAGATGACAGGAACCCAACCAATAGACTATTTTTGAAATTTTCATCTAGCAGAAATCAAATGATGATTCTATTTCAACTGCAAAGAACACAAAGCTAATGAAGATAGTTTTTCCAGTCATGCACCGATTAAATACCCTGCATGAAGTACACAAGTACTTCACTGTAGTAGACTAATCCAGGCCAAATTGTTATATTTACCAAAAAGAGAGTTTTTCTTCCCACATTGCCAGAGCTTATCTTTCTTGTATTACTTGATCCAACAGATGAGTTCCTTTGAATCATAGCTTTCTCAAATGAAGAATAAAACTTTGAAATGAGAATACAACTGTTCTACAGTGAATGCAGGCAATATTTCTGCATAATGTCTCTGCAGAAGTCAGGAAAAGTATTATTTTTATGGTATCAGATAAAAAGTATATGAAAGAATCTAGGAAAGTTAAATGCCAGAAAAACAAACACACAACAAAAGCGCTATTTGAACTTTTACAGCACCCTACTGTAGTGGTTGGTATTTTCCTTAATGTATCTTACACAGGCCAGCTTTGCCAAGGGTTTTCTTTGTTTTCTGCCTTTTAAGGCAGAATCTTCTAGACAGCAGTATGTATGTACTGAAAGAAAATAATTACAAGAAAATATGAAACCAAATTGTCCATTACCATCATTTAACTGGTATTAATGCCCTCCCTTTTCTCATTTACCGTTTCTCTGATTTCTCCATAGTACGTAAACAGAAGCAGGACTGATTTCAGGTTTTATTCCAGGCCACAAATACGAACATGTCAAATCATAAAGGGACGAAAATAAATACTTGTGAGACCTCATTAATCATACACCTCTGCTGATACCCATGTTTTCTGATCAGTTCAACATTTACTATTATTAGTTTGTGTAATTCTAATGTCTCAGACAAAACGCTTTACAGTATCAAGTCAAACATCTTGTATGGTTCTATGTATACTACACCTATGCTATTAATGTAGACAGTAAAATTAGTGTCATAAAAACAACAGGCTTCAATGAGATCAAAACTATAAGCTTGCTTATGTTGCCACTGTTGAGTTATTTATTTAATCAAGTCTGAGTTGTTCCATTATTTTGTTTAATGCCAGCACCAGTCTGGCATTCCCACTGTTATCAGGGCTGTCTACCTTTAATCTTTATAAAATATTGTTACAACATTTCTTCCATATTTCTGGCCTTCATAATCTGCTACCTTACTGAAAGCTGATACTTTCTAAGCCAAATATTTCATATCAAGGAGAAAACTAATTTAGGCTCTTGGTAGAGTACTCACTCTGGTCCTGACGTTCTTTCCCATTTGGATTGTCTCCAAAGAAGAATAAACTACTGAACATGACGTTCTTATGGCGAATAACTCTGTGTAACAGGAAAAGAAAAAGTACTTCCAAGAGCCATATTAAGGATTATTTTTTCAGAGCTCTGCAGCAGATTGAATCATTGAAGTTTATTTTGTGTTAGTTTTGACTCCTTTGTGAAATATTTTTATGGACATTTAAATCTTCTGTAAATGACAATGTCCTGTATCTATTAGAAGTGCCTCTGTGTCAATAACTTAGATAGACCTTACAAAGAACTGAAAATTGTGGCACTGAAGAAGCCAGGAGGCTTTGTATTTGAACTTTTAAAACACTGTTGGCTTTGTTATCTGATATTTAATCAATGGTAGGGGTAAGTAAAACTATGAAGATCATTATCTACAGTGGACAACAGAGAAGCATGAAAATAATACATTACTGCAGATAATAACCTTTCATTAATGACCGTAGCTCACTGCAGATGATCAGGATATATCATTTAGAGATCACAGCTGGAGATGGGGATTTAAAAATCATCTAGATTTTATGTAGGGTTGAGAACGGCAACACACACTGACACAATTGCTATCAAGTTCCTCTTCTTACTGGGCATAGTCAATCCATTAAGACTATGTCAGATCAGAAAGTTTAATCAAAGAAGATATCTGGTATTACAGAACTGGAACAGGAGGAGTTATTTATAAAAATACTAATTTCAAAAGTAAAACTGAGAACTGCAAAACTGGACTATGATAGTTCAGATGAGAAACATATTTCAGATTATTCAGAAATACCATTTTATTAAGTACTTTATGTACTTAAGTAATTTCTAAGTAATTTTAAGTAATTTCTAAGTAATTTAGAAAAAGTAGGTTTATCTAGACTGTCATTAAACAGATAGCTAAACAAGAAAGCAGAGTGCTGATATGTAATATTTTATAAACCACTAGTCAAGTTCTTGAATTCATGGTTGAACAGAACCTGAGACAACTGCTCATTTCTGTATTTTCAGGTCTTTCTCAATACATTGGAATCAGAATACATTCATCTTACATAATGGTCTGTATTTGCTAACACTTCAAAAAGTTGTTTTCAGTTATCTTATAAAGTAAGTCTAGCAGTCATCTTAATTTCTTGACGAATGTATCAAATTTCATTAGAAAAAACAGTTTAATAAGGAAACTCATTAATCCCATACCAGTAACTAACTGAACAATTCATCCTATTAAATTGATAGACCTCCAACAGAAAAAGTCTTTAAATACAAAGTTGACTAAGGAAAGAATTTGCCTTCGTTGTTTAAAGTGGATAACAGATTTAGAGACAGTAATTGTTGTCTCACAAGATTAAAACTGAGGTACTTACCTGACATTTTGAAAACTGGATTGGATTATGATGGTTCGCATGATCAAAACCAAAAAGTACATATTAATGTTTTCATATGTTTCAGTTGCTATCCTCACCATCGCATGTATGTTCCTAAACCTATTTATGATCTGATCTTACAACTTAAGAAAGTTCAGGTTCTTGCTGGTATTTGGATCTTACAAAGCTCATAGGCAAACTCGAGTTACCAGTTTTACGAAGGCTCAAGTCATTGTCTGATGTTTCTGAGCACTTACTGTTTTTTCACTTCATTCACATGCTAACCAGTAGTCTTTAGAGGAGCATCTTCAAAATATTGCTTGTATTTTTTTTTTTCTTTTTTTTTTCTTTGCATTTGTACATTAAAACTTTAATGAAGATACTTTATATTCTATTAACAGCAGTGCTCCCAGTTTTCTCATCTCAGTTTATTATATTCAGATTATATAACTGGACGTTTTTTCTGTTAAGTGATTACAGTTGGTTCTGGTTCTTTCTTCTGGGACTGTCATGTGAATGAACACAGCCTGCTGGGTTACTCAACCGGTAACCCAAGTTTGTTGGGTTTTTTTACTCAACTGTGCACTTTCAGGAGTTCTCTAAGCTGAAAATATTAACATGGTTTTGAGTGTTCTTTTTTGTCATGACCTATAATCACTACTTAAATTCCTACAATACAGTTCCATTTTTAGCTTTAGCTGAATCACAGAATATCAACCTGAATATGAATATGAAGAACATAATGAAAGACAGCCTAAACCAGCTTAATAGAAGATCTACAACACTGATTAGCAGAAAACAGAGTTTAGGAGTCAAGCCCAAAGATGATACACAGCATAATATAAATACAGGTATATGTGGATATGTACGATAATGAAAAGAAGGAGCCTACTTTACTATCGCTTCTTTGTAGAGTCGCTTCCTTGTACCCTCCATAAATTACCCTGATTTAGATGCCCTCCTTTTATCTGATGGTGTGCCACCTAGCCATTCATTTATGTTCCTGCTTGATATAAAAGTCTGCGGACATGTTCAGAATCAAGCTGAGAAACTGGAGAAAAAAAAATGCCAAGCTTGAGCCTGAAGTGGTTAAATGAGGACAGTGCTCTGGACAGAATCACAGGGAAAAATGTACAGCGAGTGATCCTGGCTGGACTGTACTGCCAATGGCACATATGGCAGAGGAATTTGACTGATAGCCCCCTTCATGGAAATTTGTAGAGTTTTAATTTAATTTTTAAAACCAAATATTGAAGAATTATGATTAGGAACTTAACTGATTATTTCCAGATCTTTTTGAAACTCAAAAATGGCTAATGCTCTGAGATTTTTAGTCGATGCCTTCATCTGGCTTGAAAACATTTTAGTGCTGCTCTCATGACATTTCTCCTGAATAACAAAGTGCCAGCAATTTCATCCTTAGGCAAACAAACCTTCCACTGAAGGCAGTAGGAATTTTCTCTGTTTAAAAATATGCACATCACAACTGGGTCCAAAGTTCCTTTTAATCCACACTTACCAGCTTTGGAGTAGGGATTCAGACCTAAATTTGATTGAGGAAAGGGACTCTGATACGGTTTTTTTTTTAAACATTTTCAAACTAAAACCACATTGCAGATAACAGTATCTTGTCTAATAAAGAAGGCAGAGGACCTTGCATGGTTTTGATCAGTTACAAGACTTAAAACAACAACTGTATTAATTTATTAACACAACAAATGCCATGCACATAGTAGACTGTGATTATCTTCAGGAACCACTGCACTTCAAATGAGAAAGTTCTGCACTGCAGGAGTAAACTAAATTTGCTATAATACTGAAAGAGTAGAGATAGCATGCTACAGAAAAAGAGAAGTCCAAAATACTTTCAATTCAGTCTGAAAGTTACCTAAATCTAAGTTTAAAAAAAAAAAATGTAATAACTGCAAAGCAAATTACTAAAAAATTTATGAAGTATTAATTTCAGTAAATGTATAATAATGTAATTATAACCAGCACATTTTCTACCTCTGAATTATAGCAAATATTTCAAATTTATAAAACATACTATGCTGAACACTTAGATGTGGACAAAATTTACTGTATGTACACAGGATTATCAGTGCAGAGAGAATGAAGGGAAAGATAATTGTTCTAGACACAAATCCTATGGAGAATTAAGTAATGAAATCATGAAACTGGGCCAGCTTGCAATTTGGAGGTATCTATATTCTGTTGTAATCCACAAAACTGAGGATTGAAAGCAATCGCCCAAAACTGGGGATGAGAAGACTTTAATAGAAAGTTTAATGGTAGAAAGCCAGTGCATCACCTTATAGCCTAAGCATTGGCAGGTCTTCTAGTAACTCAAATGAAAAAAGATTGTCTACATTAGAAGCATAGTACTAATTTCCAGTATGGGATTTGCTATGATACCTGTTATCTTTGTTAACTTATAATACAAAAAAGCAGTAGGGATACAACCAACCAACCCTTCCCCGCACCACCCCACCACTCCCCCCCGCCTCCCCCCAAAAAAAAAAGAAAAAAAAAAAGAAAATACCAGCTCATGCTTTCTAAAAGTTTTATTGGTCTTTTGTATGATTTATGTAACAATATTTCACATTTCAATTTCATAATCTTACTAGGTTTCAAGACAGTTTGCATTTTTTTCTTAAAGTTCTAAGTGCTTACCTACAATAATGAGAAGTGTAGTTTTAGTAAGGCGCTAATGCTCATGATTGAAAGGGGGAAAAAAAAGAAGAAGAAAAAGACAAGACTAGAAAAGTCTTGGTAAACAGACTGTGAATAAAAAACTCCCCATCAGTTGGAGAGGGTCTTTTGTATGTGTGCATCATCCGACTTGGCTTTAAAATGCTGTCATTTAAAGACGTGAACCATGATAATTACGGAAATGTAAAAGCATTTCCTTCCTGACATCTTTTTCCCCCATTAAGAGGAGTAGCAGGCATACCTTGTTATTGAAAGAATGCTTGCAAATGTTGAATTGCTGGCAAAGAATTATGTATTCACCTGTTTAAAAATGGCCCTAAAGATTTAGTTCAGGGTATAAAACCACTTAAAGAAGCAAATGAACTCTACAAAAACAGATGACAAAAAAAAAAAAAAAAACAAAAAAAAAACAAACCTTGGCAGCCGCTAGGCTAAGCAGTTGTGCTGTAGTTTTCTGGACTGAATCCCTGGAGTTTTTCAAACAAAACTAACAGGATAATTGACTTTCATGATCACTTAATACTTTGCTTTATCCTGCTACTCCTATTCCTCCTGCCATGTCCTAGGGCTGTATCAACAGTAGGACACGGCCTCATAATTTAGCAGTTTTAAACATGGGGAAAAAAAATCAGGTGGTTTTGACTTCAGAAATAGCCCTGACTATCTGCTTATTTCTTTCATTTCATTTTTAAGCTGCTCATATTGTGGAAATGATGTGTGACGGCCACTTTTTCTATAGCATCTTTTCTGCACCAAGCCATGGAAGGTTATTGGCAAGTGAACAAGCTGCACAATGCGCTTCCTTCCCCAGCAGTGAGGTTCGATGGGTCTGAATGAACCGACAGTAACAGCAGCGGGGGGAGATGAGCCCTTGTGCCCGTATGCCCCGTGCTAGCTTGCAGCCATCACAACTCAAGAGGCAATTCCTTTGCTAAGGGGATTTCCTCAGTCTAATTAAGACTAATGTGGCCTGACAAAATTGTGTAGATCATTGTGTAGAGATATACAGCAAATTGTACAGCTTGGTCATAAGGAGTCAAAATAGTTTCCAATGGAAAAATGCAAGGATGCATATTTTGCATAATTTTATTTATATTCTGAAAAAAATTAGTAGAACTATAAAATTACAACTCAATGAAGTCTGAATGATGCCTTTTAAACAGCCTCTCTGACCTTTCTCTGCTTTCTCTCACTGCAACACAGAAAGCTAGAACAGCCAATGAGTTCAATTCAATCCCATGCTTATGGTGCAGGGTTTGATATTGTGCTCTTAGCACAACTCCCATTCTTCAGCCATGAGGATTACAGGTATCAACTGCTACATATAAAACTTCTTAGTTTCTCTTCAACTCAGTAAGTCTATATATTTTTAAAGCCCATAAATAAAGAAATGGGGCACTGGACCGACTGCCACTGTCATGATGAATGAGGTTTGCATTTACACCACAACACTGACACGTGAACTAAAGGAGCAATAATTGCTGTAAAATTTACCACCCCTCATTCTTAGCACCTGGTGCTCGAGGGAGACGAGTTAGCACAAGGACTGCAGTTCCATCGCGGAGAGTGAGAAGGCTCTCAAATCAAGGGAAACAACAGAATTTATTAGTACAAAAATTATGCAAATACATAAAACCAGATAATATTTCATGTAAAAAACTATTTTGGTCTATTTGCCAGTGGCTTCCTGGTTTGAAAAATGAATACAAGTCTCAGATTTGTATTCCTCCTAGAAAGCAATACTTTCTAGGGAAAATAGGCATTTTTGAAATGCGATATTAGATCAGTCCTTTTCAGTAATAAGACAATTAAGTGACTAGCATGCTGCTGTGTCTCTCAGAAATATCTGTAGGCACTAGTGCTGGATACAGCTTGTGTAGGATCACATTTCTTTACAAATAAATAAAATACAAGAGGAACAGGAAGGAGTAAAGGGAAAAAAAGAAAAGAAAAAAAAAAAACACAGGCAGAAAAGAAGTATTATTTCAGTGGATCCTGTGGTCCTGGGTAGCCCGGCAAGCTGTTTGTGGCTTGCTGGGGTTGCATTCAGTTCTCCCCTCTGAAGGCCACTTGCACACTGTCACCAATTAGTATTGTGGTCTGGAGCTCAGCAAGCTGCTAAGTGTCTTCTGAGCTACCATTCTGTAACCTTTCCAAAACTGACCTTTTCATTATCATTTCACATCACTCTGTGTGTGTGTGTGTATAAGAGAAAAATAGAGTTTTTAATGTCATGCTTATTTCCACTGGCTTTTAAGCTTCTTGTCAAAACATACTGACTTATTGTACATTAAGTGAGAAAGAAAAAATTAATCTTCAAATATATTCAAAACAAAACAAAACATTTCATTCTCTTTTTCAGGATGAGTATAACACCGCATCACGTTCATCACCACACAGTGCATGAATGCTAATAGCTGCATATGAGGGCCTCATATTCAGGTCTACAAACAGATGTTGGTTCCTTTCAGAGAACTGCAACAAGCTCCCTTCTCAAGCAGACCTGGCTGGAAGTCCTGGGTGCCTTCATGGGGAATTGTTTCTCATAATAGTTGTTGGCATTCTAAGGCATAGCTGCTGGTGGGCTATATAATTCCTTTACAGAGTGCATTGGGTTTCTTAAAATGCATCAGAAGTAATCTTGTAAAAATGCCTGTGGAATCATGAGAGACGTGTTGGTAAAACAGCATACTAAACAAAAGTTTAATATCAATTTCTGTTTCTCAATTCTCAAGAACAAATTCTTTTGACAAAGTTCTTGAGATTGAAGCGAAAACAGTGGCTCCCTCTGCATGGTTCTGTAAAAAGTTGTGTCCAATGGATCCAGATAAATTGAGACTACTCATTGGTTTCTGGTAGTTTTAGACTGCCAGATTATCTGAAGTTGTCCATTCCTATTGCTGCAGAAGACTTTGAAAGTGAGAGACAGCTATTTGTAGAAATTTGAAAGTTGCAGTGTTAATCCTAAATTGTCAAAAATACTGCATTAGTACCCCTAGAATCTTGATCATCTCTCTAAAAGATGGCATAACACCTCCCAGACACATACACACGCACAAATACAACCTCCATTTTCCCTTTTACAAAATGTGGAAAAAACCTCTACGATGCTTTAAACTTCAAGATCCAAGCTTTGAAAGAGGGTATATACTAGTAAATCATGTGCATAGCAGCACACAAAAACCTCACGATGAGTGCTAGTTTTCACGCATACAACAGTTGTAGACAAGTGATCTTTTCAACCCATATTTTAGATATGATTTGGATGACCTTGTTTTGTGTGTTGAATATTTATATATAGCATCATATCTAACCTGTACACAAAACTCTTAAGCATAATCACAAATACTGAAATAAATGCCCAAATAAAAAAAAAAAACAAAACAAAACAGAACCTTACATTAATAATTACCCAGTAGTGCTGTAAATTGAAGCAAAGATAAAAATGGCAGTTCCATCTAAACATCTTGATACCAGCACACACAAATCACTACCCAGACCAAGACCTGAATATGTAGATCGGTTTCACACTTTAGATTTCAGTAACAAGCATAACCCCAACAAGTAAATGCTGTACAAGCAAAGGACATAAGAGAATGAGCAGGTAAGGGATATTATATAAAAAGATTCTATTGTTACTTAGATATTCCTCATGAAATTAATTTCTTTGTAGGTATAAAACTTTTAAATACAAAACATTTCTCATAGCACAAGATCCTTTCACTACCAATCATTTTTAATACCTCTTGCCTTCTTAAAAGAGGTTCAGAAGACTTAATTAAAAATTATTTGAGCTTCCACCTTTCCCATTGGGGTGAAGTCACCATCCTTTCATAGCAGTGAGTTTCTAGAGGTCACTTATTTCAAGAGAGAGAGTGAGCAATCAGTGGATATCTCCCATCTCACCTTAGTGTCTTTCCATTTTTTAGGTTCATACTCCGCATATTTGCTGTTGGGATAGAGTCTATCCTCATGGTCCTAAATATGCTCTGATGACAAACCTGTCAAGTCTTAAGAAAGAGTTCCCCATCATAAAGTTGACCTGTTGCTGACCTGATTTTCCCCTCCCTCTCTTCTGCCCCCACCCGCCCCCAGCCCCAATCTCTCCGAAGATCTTACTTTTCACAGACTTCTGCAGACCATCTTCATTACCTCCTGGGCATTGGGCTCTGGTGCTCTCTTTCACTCTCATTCGCTCTCATTTCTTTGATTTCTAGAACTACTTGACTTCCATGTCAGCTGACCCAATTGCTTTTTATTTTTCCACACTCTCTACTGAAATTGCCTTATCTTTTAACTCTATATTTCCTTCACTTGCCTTTACCACATGCTGAAGGCCATGTGCCTGGATAGGTTGCACTGCTTGTCTAAAGATCTGCCTTTAGGTCTTCTTCCTAGGCATATGTCAAGAAATTGCTAGTTACCCATGAAATGTGGGGTTTTTTCCCCCTCTCCTCCCTTGTAATCTCAAACTCTTGTCTAGTGTCTGCTTCCAACTACGTCTCTGGTCCTTGAATGTTGTTTTTACAGATTCCGCAAGTTTTCAGGCAACACTTAACATGTAAACAAATACCGTCAAGCACCTACTTGAGGGTAATATTAGTTCTTCACCTTCTCCACACAGCTTTTTTTTTCATTATCTCCTCTGCTATTAAGAACACCTCAAATCCTGCATCAGTAGCCATCTTTTTTGAGAGAAAGATTACTTGGCTTCCATCAGCCCTCTCTCGCCTCCTCACTGCAACCAAAAAATAAAGTCATACATCCACTTAACTCCAAGAACAAGATGTCTCTGCGACTAAATCTAAACAATATGTTAAAAAGATTTCTTTCTCCAGAATGAAGTTAAATCTCAGTGGATGAGCCTAAATAAAATACAAGAAGGTTGAAAAGTCCTGGTTCATTCTGTGGTTTTGTATTTGTTTTAGATCAGAAAAAGATTCAGCAATTCTTTATGATCTTGAAATAATGACTATTCTCTGTGTATATCCACCAGGTAGTATTTACAGCCACATGCAAAACAGAACAGCTTTATTTTACACAGCAGGATAAACAGCACCTGATATTACCATCTCATATTAGCTCTGCCCCAGACCAGTCACAGTCAGAAATGGATTTGTTTTTGCAAGCCATCATCTTCTCTCTGATCCAATGGTCTCCTTCAATGAGGAAGACTTCAAAAGCTTAAAGACAAGAACACATTAATGCAGCGACACATTTGTAGCATCCCTGTTTGCCACAGTCATTTCCTTTATGACAGTTTTGAAGCTGCGGAAGAGGATAATTGCAGAGAATTCTAATAGAAACTTATGAATCAGAAGTGATAGTCAAAGGTTTCGATGGCATTTATAATTTTATTTATTTACTGGGGAATCATCATGGGGTAACAATTGTTGGGGGGAGGGAATCGAAACCAGTATGGTTGCAAAAACAAGAATCAACTTTTCAATCTCACGTTCCATTATAAACAATCAACAATTGTCTCAGTAGATTCCCCTTGTCCAGGATCATCTCATTCTTCCTGCTGAGACATTTACATCTTTCAAGTTCCTCACACTCTTTTTCCTTGCCCCTCCACCCTCAGCAGCACATACTCCCACTTTTTATGCTTAGCAGCCCATGCCATTGCTCTATTGAATGCCAGGTGCCATCTATATATACAAATATTTGACAGATACTCTTTAATTCAGAGTTTGTTTGCTTTGGTGGCTTTTTGGGGCAAGGGAATAAGTAAAAACAGCAAAGCG
This sequence comes from Pelecanus crispus, assembly GCF_030463565.1. Taxonomy (NCBI): domain Eukaryota; kingdom Metazoa; phylum Chordata; class Aves; order Pelecaniformes; family Pelecanidae; genus Pelecanus; species Pelecanus crispus. Next base: position 5,667,421 of record NC_134655.1, on the reverse strand, counting down.
AAACATGAGGATTTTAGCAGAGTCACTGTTCTATTGTAATAAGTTTTACTTTACACATCTCTATGTTGTCTAAGGCTGTGCAATTTTAATCTACATGTGCATTAGTGCCCTTGAAGCACAAAGATACCTGGAAATGTTAAGCAGCAGGCTAAGGAAGTGAGACGTCAAGTTGTTTGATATGCACCTCAAGTAAGGAGCAGTGAACCATCTGGGGGACAAGGTACCGATAGACGGTCTTCTGCTCTTTATCATTACCTATGGATCCAGATGCTGAAGTTGTTTAGTCTGATTCTACTTTGGCACCAGCAATTTCATTTTATACTGTGCTTCAGGCTATTAAAGCTTCAGAAGAACATACTGATACTATGCACCTGGAATATCTAAATGGGAGTAGCAGGTTGTTTTTCTTCACTGTAGGAATTACATTGTTTGTAAGGCACTGTACGACTCCTGATCTGCTTCTGGGCAAGCACACCACCACTTCACCTTTTGGTAAACAGCAGAAGCAAACCCCACAGTTAAATCCTTAAACAATGGAACTACTGACAAAGTTTCTGTAGAATTCTTCATTAGAGACAGAATTTCATTCTGCCAGAAGTCAGTATAAATAGGTACCATGGAAAACTTTACAATGTCTAGTTGTAAGAATGACTTTGAGGGATTATTGAAAAGCAAGAAGTACTGGATCTTTGGTAAAAGTAAGCTAGCATAGGTTAGACGCATTTCTACATAGCTGAAACTCTGCTAACGGTACTTTGGTGAAGGGTTTCCCTCTAACAGTAATTAGGATAAACTTCATTTTATGGATTATGAGAACTTCACATTTAACCCAGAACTTTCAAGTACAAAAGCTTTTGTTGTGGGTGGGGTAGGAAGACAATTTGTAGATTTCTCCGTCTAGAAACATTTTTTCCACTGGAAAACAAAGCATCTACAACAATATGCACTCATACCGAGGATTTTTACTCCAGTAGAACTCTACTTGTGTATTTAGGTAGCTTCAGATGATGAGCTGCTGACAGATCCAGAATACGCACACACCCAATACTTTTTCCTCTACGGTCACCAGATTTCTGCAGAAAGCCCAGAACAGAGAACTGGAGTGAAGACACAGCATAAGACTTCACCTATGGAGTAGCTTGCAATGGGCTGGTTTTTAAAGGATGTAAGCTACTAAGTGCTACACTCCCCAAGCAGGCAACTTGCTCCCAAAATGAAGCAGTCGGCAAATATGGTGACCATGGACACTACAGAGAAGGACAGAGGAATAGAGCACATATGTTCACAAGTACCACTTATGACTTCCTTTCAAGGGAATGTAAATCTGGCTCTTGTTGAGATGCTACATGTCACTGAATTTAGGGATTAAAAAGGAGAAAAATAACGTAAAGGATTTAGATTTCTTGACTTCAAGCAAATTCATAGCTATCTTCATGGTGCAGTTTATTCAGACGTTCTATCACAATCACACATACCATTATTCATACAGAATTTAAAACTGTCTTAAAGCCCCTGATATTCCTGGTTTTGTAGATACCATCCCTTTTACTGATACACATGAGGAAAGTGTTTACATTACAAAAAAAAGAAAATCCATATGCCACAAATGAAACATGCATGTGTACATGTGCAAGACTTGTAAGAACTATAAATACATTGCATTAATAACAAGTCAGTATTAAATTCTGCACTTATTCTTGGGGGAAAAAAAAGCAGATGACATTTATTTGCAAGCTTGGATTAAAGATTCCTCCCCTCAGTCACTGTCTTACTCATCTATGAAGCTCTTTTTCTGGTGTGTGACAAAGATCCCAGAAGAGGGGTAGGAATACTTTCTGCTAAGGCTTCTGCAGAGCATAACACAACCAAGTATATTGCTCTGCTCTACAGTTTCCTGAAAATCCCCAGTATTCTTATTAGCAGTGTGTGGTTTATGCTGACTTTCACAGTATCTTAATGAAAATAATTTTATTAAAGCAAAACTTGTTAAACACGAAGAAGAGCTGTTCTCCAGCATTAAACAATTCTTGTTTGTTTGCTTAGCCCCTTTGCCATTTAAAACCTGTTATTTCATTTATGCCTCAGGAAAACTAAATATTAGATAATTTATTTCTAAAAAGGGATATTACAGCCCTGCTAGTTATGAGTTATCATATATATGCTTGTTTAAAAAAAAAAATCGGGGAGGCCTACTGTGAAAATTACAGATGGCTCTAGGACATATTGCATATTTCAATAGATTTCATTGTATAGATATACTGTAGAAGAATGGATTTCTGAGTTCATGGGAGGTAAACTGTGGATACTATAGTCAGGATTGACCCAAATACAGGGTCTGTGTACTGTGAGCTATTCACAGAGATCCAAGTGATAAATGTAGTTGCTCTGACGGAGAAAATGACTATTCTTGCAGTTTTTCCCTTTTGCAGGGCATTATGTGAAATTCCAGTTTCTATACTTGCAAGTTGGACAGACTCAGCTGTTTTCAATAGGCATCTGAGGAAACTTCTGATTTCAGTGATGTTGCCAGTAATAACTGAAATATGAGGTACTCCAAAAGAAATTCAGAAGAAATGCAACTATGGAAATACAGGCAGAATTTACAGTATTAGTAAACTTGATCTGGACAACCAGATTTTAATGACAGAGAGACTCGGTACAAGAGATGGACCTCAGTATGTTCTGCTGATACCATTAAAATCACTTACTGTCAACACCAAGTGTATAATTTTGTATAATCCCAAATACAATGATTTTTTTTCTAAAGAAAAACCTCTTCGTAGTAAGTGCTCAGTTTTGTCCTGAGAGCTTACAGCCCCCTGGGAGAGAGGAAGGAAGAAAAAAAAAAAAAAAAAAAAAAAAGAATCTGAGCTAGAGAATCCTCTTGCCAGAGAGTCATAAAATAGAACAAAGATGGAAGAATTATTAGTTCCCACCCTGCTCTACTTGCTGCCTATGTAGAATTGTTCCCTATGGCACATTATGTAGTGTTTCATCCAGACTTATTTTAAGTATTCAGCTCAATTTTAGTCACAAAACTGCAGCTAACGAATAATCTTTGGTTTATTTTTATCACATTCTCAAGTATGCATTAAAATTAGCATAATTGATGGTGTAATTAAAGACGTCAGCACAGCTCTGAATACAGGGTTTGCTAGTTTACATGTGCGCCATGCTGGTTGGATCTTAGAATAAGATTTTTTTCCCGAAAGCTTTCTGCCAACATGACATTGGATTATTTTAAAGACACTTTTAATTCCTGGATTATTGTCCAGCAGACTACAAGATGTTTTAATAGGTCTTAGAGTTACATTCATAGTCTCCTGCATAATACAATTCAAAATGAAAACCAGGTAAGGACACATTCAGCCTGCTCCCATTCCATCTGTCCACTTATGTATATAAAATTGATTCCAGTCATGAAGGTAGAGTTTCCCTATGCTTCTTTTGTAAAAATCCATCTGCACTAGCAAAATAGGAACACAACCACCTCAACAAGCACAGCAATTTCTGAGTGCCTACACAGGTGTCAAAGCTTAAGCACCTGCCTTAAGAAAACATTTCTCTTTAAGCTGTGGCAGTAGCAGAGAAGGAAGAACGGAATAGGTTCAATACAGCTCTAAACTGTGACAGTCTTCCACTTCCTTTTCACATATACCCTGTGTCATTAAGATTCTAGGGACCAGCACTGAAATTCAGTTTGAGCTGTTAAAATGACCAGGGGGAATGAAGTTAATGAAGAACACTTCTACATGCCATACCAGTGAGTTTGTATTCTTTCATTTATGTCCTGATGGACCTGAAGTGACAATTACCCTGCTTCAAAGATGACACTAGTTACAATAATCTTCCTCAGAGCTTAATGTTTATTCTATTAACAATATAATTAAGGTTAGTGCTCATTTTACAGTCAACTTCTGGACCATGCAAAGTCCGTGGTTGAACCAAATTTAATGTATGGGATGTTCTTACGCTCTCATTCATTCAGTAAGAGATATTCTTGTACTGTCCCCCTGTACTATCCAACAAGAAACTTGCTGCCCTCAAACTAAGGTACCACATTCATGAAGCCAAGTACTAACTCATGTAAATGTTAAAGCGGTAGCATGCTTTTAAACCTACTGTAATTAGCACCTTTTTTGCTGCTAAAGCAACAGTTCCTATTACACTCTTCCCTTTGTAACAGAAACTACACACAGCAGTTAGTCCTAGCTCTACCAATCTGCTTGATTTCACAAGGCTCAAGTGGATTCTGAAAAAATAATGTTTTAGTGGAATACTGCCTCAAATGTATTTTCTTACAGATACTCTGCTGGGTATTATAGAGTTATACAATGAATGGTCTGTTCCAAATTTATGAACAAGCCAGCCTAACTTCTCACAGTGAGAAGTGAATTCAGTTATAGAAGTTTTCCTCTATCCTCAAATTAAGTAGAAAGCAGATAGTAAAAAATGTCAGAATAAAGTATAAAACAATCTCTTTTTCCTAAAGAGCAAGCTAAAGCAAAGGTGGAGCTGGGAATAACTGAAAGGGCAAAGTGTATGTGGCCCCCGTTTGAGGGGTCATCAGTTACGAAATAAGCTCAGAACTATCCCTCACTTGGTACGCAGCAGAGCTGTAGGATCTCTGTATGCTTGAAGGTAACTGCACTAACAGAAGATTTTAATCAAGGGTGATGTACAAAAATAATGCAATGGCAAAAAGATCTTGGTTTCCATACAGACATTTTAGACAGTTATAATAGCTCTTAATGAGAATTAGTGGAAGACCTCCATCTCTTTAAACTGTTTATTCAATGAAAGATGCTCCCTAAGTCCAAAACTCTTGACTTGTATGAATCAGAAAGGGAGGTTTCGTGTCTGTGCAAGTCTTTATCAGGCATGAGTTTATGGCTCTACATTCAAAAGTCTTGAAGGAATAACTGGTGTTTCAACCTAATTTGTACAAATGTTAAAAAATGTATTTTTAAATATGGTACCTGTTGTTGATTTCCAATACGTAAACCAAGCAAAAGAATTTGTTTGTGCCTGTAATTTGGCACAATTCCATTGTCATTTTCCATTTAATTCTTTCAGATGCTCCTCTGCTGCATTTCATCTACCTTACAGATATCCTCTCTCTCAGCTTCCTTTTTCATGAATCCATTACAAAAGATACTTTACCTGTTTTATACTTCAAAATACCTTTGTTTCAAAGAGAGAAGATAAAAGAGGATAAAAAACATCAGAAGCAAGCCTTGATAATGAGGCGGTCTTTGAAGCTTTGATATAAATACAGCACAATGCTTTCTAACAGATTTTTAATTTAAACTCTCACATTAAAACAGAATAATTACTAGACCCAGTGGCAATGCAGGAAGACACATGGCTTAAGTGCATATCTACAGAATGCCTCCATGGTATTGCTTACTTCCCTGATTCTCTTACTTTAATAACATTTCAGCTATATAATGGTTCTGGCAACTGCCGCCTGTAAAAAGCTTTTTGAAAATGTAATCAGTCTGTACAAAATTGAATTGGTCAAGCAGTACAAGTTATATCAAGAAGTACACTTTGGAAAAATATGTTGGAGCTTCATTTGAATATAATTTAACAGGTATTTGTCGAATTTGTGACAAATTTACCCTGAATTTCTTAAAGATGAGGAAATTTAGTGCAAAAATACTTCCACTAGCATACCTTTATGTAAGAGCAAAACCCCTTTTGGCATCCATGTCCTCACCTAACAGTTAGCAATATGGAGTCTAAATGTGACTTGCTGTCAAGTAGGTATTAGGTAGACATCACACCTCTCTTTGTAACAAGAATTAAGAGCATAGGTCATGGAGGTCATGAGTTTTCAATAGCACTCAAAAGTAATTTTGAATTTACTTAAGTTACCTTGGATTACTTTAGAATTAATGCATTAATTAATTCACGTGTAAGGTGGTATTTTCAGATGAATCATGATCATTTGGGTGGTAAAGTCATTTGGCCAACAAAAAGAAATGGAAAACATCACATGAGAAGAACGGGAATGTAGTCCACAAGGAGCTTACGACATGCTGAATTGGGACCTCCACTATGGCCCATTAACCTCAGTAAGCCAAATGACTGCATGTTTAAATTGACCCTGAATCAGGGAGACTTGAAATCCAGGCTAACTGATCAGGAATTAATAAATTATAACACCCAGTTAACCTGTAAGGAGGGTCTTAGCTCTTTGGGAGACTGAGTCCTAAGAAGTTAGATCTAATTTCAGCAAGCATGGGTACCTGTCAGGTCAGTTCATCTTAATTCACTGTATTTCTAACTCAGGAAGATAAGTAGGTAAAAGTCCTGGTTCATTTTAAAATAACAATCCTACTTATTTCTTACTACTTTTTAAAACCATGAATGTATTGTGAAATAGACATTCTCAAAAATTTGTATCACTAGCATAACCAAATAAGATTTAGGCTTACAAGTGTAGCAATGCCAGTAAGTTTGAGTAGACAAGTGTGTAGGTGAATAAATAAATGTATTCCATGTTAAATGAAAATAGGATGTGTGAAATGAGCTGTATTAAGAGTCAAAGTGAAGTATACCCACTTCATCTACAATTTCTTTACAGTTATATGTATAGTCAAAACTCAATTCATGCGTGCAATTATAGTTGGCAAATACTAGTATAAGCCAATATTCTGTACAACTATCTTTCTATCTGCAATTCTGGATGTAAACTAGGAAAAATGCCTGAGAATAATATATACAAGTTGGAGGTTACAGCACCGAATAACAAGAATGACAAAGTGAAAGCACGGAAGATCTGATTGAGTGACAAACACTGACAAAACTTTGGAAGAAGAAAGGGATGTGGAAGCAAGGAGACAACAAAAAGCAAAAGTATTTCTAATCACTTCCACTGTGTATAAACCGATATAATGCTTAAAAATAACCAACATGCTGTCATCTCACACTTCCAAATACAACTTCTCAAAGCAGTTTCTAATGTGCATTTCTGACAGCCATGAATCAAAGAGAGCTGGTATTTGGCATGAAAATCTAGAAACCAAATTGTACACTGCCAGCATAAATGTACCAAAAGTAGTGAGAGTTTGAAGGCAGTATGTCAAGTTGTCCACACCGTACTCTAGACTGAATATTTTGTCAAGATGTGTGTCGCACAGACAACAGGAAAAATAGTTTAAAGGAATATAGCCCTTCTAGTGAAATATTTCAATGTAATTACAAATCTGTTATCCATTGCTGTGGATTACCTAGTGGTCTAGCACACCTTCAATGGACAGATTTTTCAACTTATTTTTTAACCTCCATAATAGGTCAATGCCCTACCCATCAATTTTACTCTACCTTCCAGATAAATGAGGCAATGACCCTATTAACTGTTTCCTTGAGCAGCTATGGGATGGCACAGTGCTCACTTTGCAGAGCATGTTACAAATACAGTAGTGATACGGCCTGACAAGCCGCTTGACTGCATGTTATTTAATGCTCAGAGGGCCACTAAGTGTGCAGTGAAATTTGTGCTCGTAAGATAAACTAGGCAGCGCTGACAATTGTTTCATTCAGTGGGTAGAATTCTCAGAGGAGGTTACCTAAATCATCTGTAAGCCAATGGCCCAGCAGTATGGGCAAAGGAGAAAAGGACAGAAGCAGGGAGGGCACATGGGATAATGCAGGGACTCGGAGCGGTCTCGAGTCAGACGTGTTCGATAAATTCTGAAATCTAACATATTTGAGGGAGGTATTTGGGGGGTGCTTCTAAAATTCTTGAGAGGCAGGCAGGAAAGTCTCAAAAAACAATTTTCACCACAGCTCTATCAATCTATTCTTAGCTTAGCCTAACAAGGATCACAGACACAGCTCATCACATACAACACTGCAGGAATCAAAATTGGCAATACTTCTTGTTCAAAATGCCATTGCAATGCTTCAGCCAGCTTTCAGGTCAATTTAGAAGAGCTGAAGCACCCTCAGCTTATCTCCCTTGCAAAAAATTTTGAGACTATTCCTTTACAATGGTCATTTTTCCACCACATCACTACAGTCATAATTACACTGTCACATACCCTAGGTACACATCAGTTAAATAGCTTGAGGTTGTTGGTACAGAAGGCTGACAGGAATGAGGCTGGCGTTTAATAGCACCTGCGAGAGCTTCACAGTGTTGTCAGGAATAAAAGACATTAAAAACCTGGCTGAAAAATACATAGCCATTACTTAAATCATTTGGTTGCTTTACCTTTTCTTTTGCCATTCTGAGAAAAGATTGGGTTTGTTTCTTTTTTTTTTTTTTTTTTTTTTTTAAAGAATGACTATGATGATCCTGAAATAATAACAAGAAGATGATGAATACAGCTAGCATGTCTGGGACATTTGCCATAAACGAAGCAACAGCTGTGGAATACCCAAGGATTGTTTCCACTTGTTCTTTGATAACTGCTGTTTAGAGAAGTCAGAAAGCACAGAAAATATGGGTAACAGAAGAGTGAAGAACTGTTGCTCCCTAGTGCCTAAAAAAGTTATCCCTTGACAAAGAGCAGAGCATTACTGTAAAGGAAAAACAATTATGTGATCCATGTATCTCTAGCATTTAGCTTTAAGCAACATGATGTGTTTTGTGCATTCTTAACATTTTGCTCCAAGATAAAGTATTTTCAGGAACGTTGACCTATCCAAAATAAAAACAGCTTCCTGCATTCAGTCATGTTGCAAATAATTCATAGATAATAAAAATTAAAAGACTACTGTCAGAAGCTAGATTGCAGTATCTGTGTTGTGTGTTTGTATTACAATATTTACCAAGAAGAATGGATTCATTTTAGGTCATATTGCATTTGAATTTAGTATTTATATTATTAATAAATTGTCATGGGAATTTTAATGCATGGACTGCTTTAAGTATATTTTCATTCATGTATCAAAGAGTACAACTGCAGAAAATAGTACATTTGTCCATTCTTATGGCATTAAGAACATAATCTCTTTGCGATTGTAAGCTGGTTTGTTCTATTTTATTTATTATTTTACATAGTACTTTAGTTTTGTACATTGGGTTACACCATTTGCTGGCAGAAGTTGAACCTGACATAATTTTAACTATTCTAGGCTTTTACTGCTGTTGTAGTCAACGCTCTGCTTATTGTCCAAACTAGGAAAATCACAATGCATCTTCAAGTAAAATTACGCTTTCCTTCTCAAAGCTGCTTAAGCGTTACTCTAAAATTATTCTATTTTAAACGTAGCGCCTCTGTAGTGTACTTTCAAAGTCCTTTTAAGACTAACGAATCATTTAACATTTCATGAAGCTATGCATTGTGTATATTTTTATACATTTCAAACCAGGCCTTCCCTACTGGGCCTCAGTAAAGAGGACCGTGTCAGTCCTGTTGCTACGCAGAACCACGTACCAAGGCCAGACTGAAATGCACTCCTGCATTTATTTAATACTCTCAGGGTTTCACACAACTATTCTCCCTTCCTAGCACAGAGACCTTGCTCTTCAGCTCTTAACCCTGGTGGGCCTTGCTTTGGCCTGCCCACAGGAGTCAGGTCACACCCGAGGAGAGGCAGGCGAGGGTCCAAGGAGGGCACTCAAGCCACGCAAATTTGAGATTACCTACTTAGAGGAGAGAGCTGAACTGTGAAAAGGTCAACGTGCCCCCTCCGAAAGAGGGGGAAGAAAGCAAAGAAGTGTCTCAGCCTTGCTGGCGCAGCCTCCCCCTCCACAGAGATCATCTGGACCCCCCGTCAGGACAGCACTGGGAACGGGCTGCCTCTTAAAAATGCTCCCCCCAGTAGTTTACACGCCTGCAAGTGTTCACTCACGTGAGAATTTGAAATGATCTGCCATACATGAGCACGATTGCACTGCATTGGGTTTTCTCACCCCTACAAGGAAGCTAAAATACTAGGTAGCGTATTGTTTTTGACCTTGGCAGCATTTGAAATAGTCTCCTGATACTAGCAGTGAGTTCTGGTCTATTGTGTCCAGCAATAATGAGCACTACCTTAAAAGAGCACATATCGATTTTGCTGCCAGTTGTCAACACTTACTTATTCATTTCACAGCACTACAGTAAGATCAACAGTGCTATAACCATGCCACCCTGATCATTGAAATATGCACTGTGATATAATACAGTGATACACTTCCCATGTAAGCAATGGCCTAGGGGAAAAAAAAAAAAACAAAAAAACACCAACCCACCCTGATAGTGCATAAACAATTTCTTCCCATAAGATTGATGGCAATATCAAGTAGGAGAAGAATAATTGGTTTTGCTCTGGTTTTATGTGAAAAGCATTATAAGCGTGAAATATTACCCATGCTGTTAATTCAAATGAATTCAGATATTAAAAAGTATAATAATTTACCTATGTAAAAAATGAAAATATCAGCAAGATCATTAGAAACTTCAATTTTTACTTTATTATTTTCTCTATAGAGCATGCATAGAGTGCATATCTATGCACTGTGGGTGGGTTTGAGTCACTGTAATAACAGACCAATTATGATGAAAATCAAGGAGTATAAACAATCATGAACACATTAAAAAATATTTTAAAAAATATTTTAAAAAGAAGAAACAAAACCAACCGTTAAAGAGTGGTTTTCCAACTTCAGTATTTATATTCTCCCTAATGCCATTAACCACTGCTCAATTGATATATAGGAATATCCAAAACTATGGATTTTTATAAAAACAGAAAAATCAAAATTATTTTCATATATTTAATTTCAAGATAGTAAAATTGTCCTTTTTTATATCAAACCATTAACAGCATTTCCTAAGCAATGCAATATTGCTGTCCACAGGAAGTCTTGCCAAAAAGTAAAAAAAAAGCTTGAAAGAACTGAAAGTGTTTGGTGGTAACTTTCTTGTATCTTTCTAGGCTTTAGCTTCATTATTAAATTAACTCACAGATTACACCTTTGGGTTTGATCAGCAGATTTGGTTTTTCATGAAGTTCTTTGATCACCTTCTGAATCCATATAAACTTTTGCATCCCACATACTAAATAGTACAGAGAACCAGAGTTTTAAAATGTTGGTGAAAAAGGACTTCCTCTTGCTTGTTTAAATTTCGTTGTTTGATGTTTTCATTTGTAAATGCCACCATCCTGCAAGGAGTTCTTATAGTCTATGAAGGAGTGGACAGTTAGCCTCGACGCACTTGCTCCATTACTCATCATGTTCCAGAGAAGTCCTACATCTCCCATTGTTGTCTCATTCCCCAGCTGCTCCATATCTTTGATCTCTTCCCTTTTTACACCCATTCCAGCATTAGTGGGTTTTTGGTTTTTGATATACACAAGGATAAGATGGCGAGGAAATGCACAACTAAAATATACGTGGACATTAGAAAATATTTCCCTACTGCTATCAGTGTCTAGCCTCCCCCCCCCCCCCCCCCCATCATAAATCACATTGTCACTGAAGGTTGACTTAGTTAAGTATCAGTAGATTTTTCAGACAGAACTCTTACAAGGAACTGTCAGCCAATCCACAAGTAAAGACCAGAAGACTACCTAGTGTCTTGGAGAGAGTTGGTTATTTAAAAAGAAAATCCCTTACCTCTGTGATCTAAGGATCACTTTATACCATATGCAAATACAAGGTGTCTATTGTCACACCCTGGGTGGCAGCATGCTAACAAAAAGGCATTTATTTCCATGTGGATGTAATGCCACAAATGGGCAAGACAGAAGCACCAAATTAGACTACTTTTTGAATCCTGAAGTACAGCTGAAGAGTGTTCTGGATCAAATCATTGCCATCTTAAAATGAACACCTGAAACTGGAAACAAAACGAAGGCAAAACTAGAGAATTAGAAGCAAGGGTGTTTATGTTGCCCAAGCTCAGGGGTTTGACCTCAGTGACTGACCTTCCCATGCCTCACACAGACAACAGTGGAAGCCCACCCATCCAAGAGACCAAGTCAGAGAACCTGGCTCTGAAATGTGACTGGCACAGAGGATGCACAAAGAGCAGCTCAGCAGAGACAGGGATGATGGAGCCATTATCACACCCAAAGTGACATCTGCGTGGTAGATTCAGAAAGGCAAGGGTGACAGCTCCCCAGGACAGGCAAGTGGACTCGCTAGAATTAATCAGACACAGATCAGCAACGGTGGTGCCCTTTGACACACTGATCTTTTGTGGGTAGAGCATGTAAAGACCTCTCTCAAACGCAGACCTCTCCTGTGCAAATGTTGAGAGATTAACATCTCTAGAACTGCCAAAAGCACAGACAGAGTAGGAGAAAATGAAGAGTCATGAAGTTATCACACAGATTCATTAACCAACTGATTGGCGCTTTCCTATTGCTGCTGTCATGAAAAAGGACAGGAAGACAGATTCACATTTATCTTAAACACTTCATAGCAGCAATTCTCAGGGAAAGTACATCTTCTCATCTCTGAAAGGTGTCTAACACTAACATACTTTGAAGATAGCGGGTGCTAACCGTGGAACAAGCGTTAAGTACAAACTTAGTAAGAAAACCTGGCATTTGCCATGGGGTTTTTGTTATTTCTATTCTTAGTATAATTACAAATGCTAGAAGTGCAACCACTGAAGATGTAAGGATTAAGAAACAGGACCTAAAACCACAGATAAGTCCTTAAAAAAAAAGGCACTTCTGTTTTAAAGTTAAAAAAAGGTAAATGGTGGCAAAGTAATATAAGACTAGGAAATTAAGTCATACTTTATATCATCTACTTGCTGACAAAAATCCTAATCATTAACAAAAACTCATTGTACCAGCATTTTACACCAAAACTAAGATTACAAATCACTAAGATAAAGATCAATCAGTAATGAAGAGTTCCTGAGGCTAAACTCAGTATTCTAACTAGAGTATTGCTACAAAGACACAGCGTTTACCAGTAAATCATTCACACAGTGTTCTGGACAACAGCCTTCACATACAGCATGCCTTTGCAGAGTATGCTTCAGGAAGGAAGCATTCCTATTTTTGTCTTTTTACCTTCATAAAGCTTGACTTCTCTATACAGAATAGCTTAAAAATCTTCCCAATAGCATGAACGATGAGATTTTACAACTAGCACAAAAAATGAGGCATTGTTAAAATGTCAGCTACAGAGATACTACAGTTACACCGCTATCTACTGGTAGATTTTTTTCTCTGTGGGTTGTAGGAATCCACAGAGGCATGTTAAGGAAAGCGGTTATTGATAAGGACCAAGTTCCTTGCTGTGATTTTCCCCGAATAGAAAGTGACATTTAAAAAAAAAAAAAAAAAGTGAGTACTATCAGTAATTATACTTTTTATACAGTAAGATTATTCAGAGCCTCCAATTAACTGCAGGGTTGCATCTTACTGGATGCTGCGTGGAAATACACACAAAGAAATGGCTCTTTTTGAGTAGCTTAAAATCTAAACGGACAGTTGACACAAGAAGCAGGAAGAAAAGATGGAAAGAGTCTACTGTAGACAATTAAATATACACAGAAACATATGTGAAAACACTAAACGCATATGGAGAATGCTTACTAGAATTAACAAATGAGGAAAAGGGCTCAATGAGAATCAAAGAGAAATAAAGCTGAGAATCACTGCTCTCCTCTCTGCCACTACCAACATGGAATTCTGCTTCATTTTATCTCCAAGGTAAATGAGTCAGTGTGACAGGAGCAGATGCCACAAATGCTAGCATAGCAGGAACACTTGCTGCAGCAAAGGAGAGGAGCAAACAAAGGGACTGAGCAGCAAACAGTACAATAGCACTTTCTGCAGCAGGCATTATCCCTCTTTCCCCCTTCGGGGCAGCCCCAGAGCCCTTGGTTTTCCTGAGAGCACGAGAGAAGCTGCCATAGATAACCTTAAACTTCGGGGCTACAGCTCGCTCTTCTCGCAACCCTGAGAGCACCCAAGTCTGATACAGCAATAAGAACAGCACTCCAAGTTACAAATAAGTAGCCCAATGTACAGTGTTGCTTTTCATCTGTTAGATATTTTCAGTAATAAATTATGTACCTCAAGAGGGTCAAGGAAAGTTCTCTTTGAAAAACCCAAGAAACACCTGGATTGTTGTCATGACATTTGTTCTCTCTTTTTCTCCATTCATGTCCATTCTGCATTGTTTCCCCAATAACGAGTTCACATACCTTAACAAAAAATGCAAGAAACTGGCTCTACTGAATGTATTTTTAATGTCTCTGAAAAGATTAAAAGTAATTATAAGGTATATTGACATTTGGCTGCAATTCTAGTAATCTCTTGCTTTATCTCTCTGCCTGCTGTTCTGTAGCATGACTGTTTGGCACCAGCAGCTCGCGGAGTCTGGTGTGAACGGAACACAGATGTTTTTTAGTAGTTCGTCTGTGACTGTGACCAATGTCTCCCAACAGGAGTCTATTCTAGCACCAGAAAGACTATCCCTGAAGCTAATGTAAAGTCAGTCTGGCCCAGCTTTACACCTCAGGATGCCCTCAACAGTACTGCTGAACCTTGTCTTTGGATGTCATTTTTTCCCATGCTCACCATCATTGTGGCTTATAGAACTGTCACATTTTAACACAACTATGTATTCTTCACACCTGCAGCAAAAATAATTACTTCAAAAAGCACAGGTTAAGACCCATGTCTCTCTGAAGTAAGAGACTTTATCCTAAATCAATTCAAGCAATACTCTGTGAGATAAATTTATATGAAAGTTTGTCAGCTGTGTGATTCAAGCTATAGATTCTTAATAGAGAAGAACTGAAACTCTTCATGAGGTACAGGCAGAGATTTTGAATGGTGTGAGGTGACAGATATGAAGAGTCATTTCTATTCCTTCAGTCTTCTATAATCATGCGTTTTTCTGATAGTGAACGTGCTAGAAGTATATCTCTCCTAATCAATCCGTTACAGTGCTTAGTTTTTCTACATGATACAGTCATTCTCTACATTATGCTATAAAAAAAGTAGAATTTTCAAGCTTCAAGAATACTGGAATTTGAAGTTTTAAATTATTATCATAGACTATTTCTCCCAAAACCCAGGGCCACCCTTACTTGCTACCTCTTCTTAAGTATTCAAGCTGCCAACAAAATCAAGTCTATCTTGGCAATAATTATATTTTGAGAACACATGTGGGGGCGTTACGTATTCTTTTTGGGTTTGTATCAGCCTTTGATTCTGCTGCAGAGATATATTATATTTATTTTCGGAGGACAATGAACAAGGTTACTTTCCAATAAAACAGGAATTGTCTTCTTATCACTGGTATTGATAGCTTAGAAAGTTTGCATAAAAAATTATTCCTGCTCTGGCTTTCATCTTCAGAAGAACATGTGTGCAGTCAACACCAGAGCAAATTTTTAAAAAGCAAAATGGAACATCGTTCTGGAATAAAACTATTTCTTGTGAAAAGTTACTTCATGATCACCCTCAATCACTAAAAGAAAACATCTTTGCTCTTCACCATTGCCTGCCTAAATGCTGTCCATTAACAAGGTACAACCAATAATTCAGCAACAAAATCAAAGTTAAACAAGTCTAGATGCTGAAGGTGAAGAAAATATAATCCAGTGAAAACTCAAGTTGGGGGCAGAGGGGAAGTTCTGTACATGGGCATAGTGGTTCTAAGAATTCCCTCCCAGCAATACTACTCTGTGACAATAAAACTTCAATTTAAGCTCACAATTACCATTTGACAGTATTTGAGGAACTTCAGTTATTATCTATTCTCAGAGCTACTCTAGTACCCTCAGGCATTGTAGAATAAAAGGATAAATTTCTACTGCTATCTCCTGGATGCATGCAGGCAGGGGGATCAGAGAGATGCTCTCTGCCACAAGTATTCTACAAGAGAAAGAATAAAAGAGGTTCTTCCAAGGTTACTGAGCTTACACTGATGTGGATCCCAAAGTGAAACGTTGGGAAGGAATGAGATAATATTACAGTATAACACAAGAGCTAAGTGAAGTCAGAAGATTTGGGTTTTGGGGCTCACTAATCTTTCAGCACTCCCGTGCACCTTTCCTCACTCCAGAGGCACAACACTCCTGTAAGAAACAGTATATCAGCTGTGGAAGGGTTCTTCTAACCTGGAAGAGTCTCCTGGCAAGATGGTTGGATGTGGAGCAATCATGGAAAAAAACTGGAAATGGCTACAGTAACATCAAACATCTTGAGGTGGCAAAACAGCCTGCAGAGGCCAGGCTTCAGGCTGAAAGATCTTCAGGCGGGTTTAAAGATAGCCTTGAACATATAAGTGTGTGATTTCAAGCTTCCTTCAACATAGTGACAGCACCGGATAATTCTCAGGAGAAGGCTAGCATACAGTTCTAGCTATATAATGTTTAGCTCTACTACAAACTTTGCAGTAAAAATTAAAATTTGTATGGCTTTACTCTGCAGCAATTCTTTTCAGCCTAAGTGAATATTTAAAAGGGGTGATTTGCCATGTTTGTGTTGGTCTTGCTTTTACTAATATTTCCCCCCCCTTCCCTGTTTTTCCTTTTGAACCTTTTTGTCATCATGCTTTTTCTCTCTTCATCCTAGTTTCTCCTTTGCATTTGTCACTCACAGTTTTCACGCTCTCACTTTTCTTCCCAACCAGCTCTCCCCTGCTACACTGCATGGACTGTTCAGACAAAGCAATTCCTCCTGTTTTATGCCCACTAATTTCACACACCAGAGAAGAGATGCTGTTTTCCAAAGTACCAATTCAGCTCAGCAAGGGGGAAGTGGCTAACACTAAGAGCAGCAAGAAATTAGTGTGAGTTCATTATGAGGAAAAAGAAAAACAAACCACCCAACACCTACAAAGCTGAAAATTCAGGTCAGCAGGATGGGAGAGATCACAATCTTATGGGAGTCTATTAATACAGTAAGGCAAATTCTCAAGTAAAGAACTGTTTACATGACAGGAGTTCAAGCCTGTCTTTGCTCTATTCGTGATGAGCATGTAGCCCACTTGGATCAAAGCCATGGGATTTGGGAAAATCAGATTAAAAGTAGATCTTAGCTGAACAAATATCCAGGAAGATATTTGCAGGTTATGTCCTTACAGACAGAAAAAAAAGAGAATATGTCAGTGAGCATAAGCTGCATTATCAATGCCATTACAACACTGCAACTCTTTCCAGTCTGACAACACTGTTCTAGCAGTTTATGATTTATGCTGATTTCTCCCACCTTCATTACAATCCAAATAGATAGAGATTGAGCCACACATGAACCTAGCAGTATCTGAATTATAGAACTGATTTCAATATTGGCCTTTCCTTTAAATGCTTAGAAGAACTGGAAATGATTGCTTTTGAAGCTAGCTCCCTTCAATCACTGGCAGGCAGGTTAGATTTTCTCCTTTAAGAAAAGGAGGTTTCTCTAGCTTAAAAACTGGGTAGTTTTTTTTGACCACCATTAAAATCAGCTCCAGAATATGACACTTCTGAGAGCCAGACACATTTATTTCCATCTTAAATATATTTATATCATCCTTTAACTAACTACTCATCTTTTGATAAATTTATCTGGTTGGACTAAACACAACAAAGTCTCTTAGTCTTTCCTCTTATGAAAGACTTCTCATTCTCCAGAACATCCTAGTTACCTCTCTTCCCACCTGTTCCAATTTGAATTCACCTTAATTAAAAGCAGGCAAGGAGAACTATTAAAAATATCCTAGATTATGTTTTGTGCAGGACGTAGTGCAGGTATTTGTTATTTCCTTTGCTAATGCAAATATCTCATCCAGCACAGCCTAAGATTGTATTTGCCCTTTTCATTGATGTGTTGCATTGGTGGCTTGCAGTCATCCTGTGACTTTCTTCTCCTCTGTCATTTCCAATTAACGAGCTCCTAGCTTATAACAGAAATGTATTGTTTTTGTGCACGATCTTGCACTTTGTCCTATTGAATTTCATTCAGCTACTATTACTGTAGTCCCCAAGGTCATTTTCTTCCTGTATGGTATACCAAACTCCCCATGTGACAGGGCCCACAAACTTTGTGGACATCAGAAAAACTGCTTTTGCTGATTTCTTTTTTCAAGGGAATTACTGAAATTAAAAAAAAAAAAAAAAAAGACATATCAAGAGCTATTCTTGAGGGGCCTACATGTAGCCCCACTACAGTCCTCATGGTGTAATCCCAGTTTGTCTCCAGCAGATTACAGTAATGGATATCATTACTGCAATGACTTAGAAGTACTTGAAGCAATGTTCGAGAACATGTTGGTCTTTCTCTCTGAAAACCTACCAGAGTTTTCACAGACGTCTGGCCATTTTACTTACCCAGGGTACCAGATGCTTTATATATTTTTCACATTTCTGATGATCTCCCTAGACAGTATTGTCTAAACCAAAGTAATCATACTTAAAACTTTACAGCAGCGCAATTGTAAGCTGCAGAACCAACGTGACATAGCCACACACAATGCGTAGTGGGAACCCTTGCTTGGAGATGTAGCTGGGTATGATTTGACTGCAACACATTTACCAGATACAGAGCAGTTTCTTCATTTATCATGAAGAAGTTACCCCAATGAAAACTGTATACCTCTAAAGACAAGTCTAACCTTTATCAATTTATGGCACTTGAAACCTCCTCTTCACTAAGTTTAGAGAAAAATGCATGGTTATTCTAGCTCCAGGACACTGGAAAACTGAAATATAAATTTGAGTTATGAACAAACCAGTGCTAACCCCATGAAAATGAAGTGAAGTCTTGGCCTATCCCCGATGATAAATCTTTCTGCGTTACAAAGAAATCTATTTTTTAGGGTTTTTTCCTCTTGCTTTTGAGTTTTCCGGCTCAAAGGCTTGAATGATGACCTATCTTGAGAATAACTGTTTTCATAGTATCTTACAGGATGGCTTGGAAATATTTAGAAAATGATGCAATCGATACACATCAGGACTTCAGAAACATTAGCCACAAACCCAGCAATAATGAAAGCAAGAATGAAGAGTGGAGAAGGGTCCTTTTACTCCTTAACTGGGAGATCAAAAGCATAGAAACTACTCATTACTTTTGCCCTTGGCTTTATTTAAGCAGCTGTAAAACAATGTTTGGAAATTCAGAAGTCCATTTCTATCCTGCAGGAAAATGTTGGTGAAACAGTCATACTGCTGGTACACAATACAAAAATAATGACTGGGGAAGCAGGTGTTGCTAATGTGCTGCATAGCAAAAAAGCAGCACCCCGTAAGAATCATTTCTTCTTGTCCCTTCTGCCTCTCAGCATCCTTCCTCTAGAAACACACACGGAGGATACACAACCTTTTACCATGGACTTAGGTGTCCCCTTTGATGCTCGTTCTGACCATATATCATTTTGGGAGGATAGAGGACATATCTACACTGTTCTTCCCCTGTAAACTGCAGCGTAGATTCACCCAGTGAACACACTTGCCAGGATACCAGGTATACACCATGCAGACCTATACACCAATTCTTAACACCTCTCCTCCTAAAATATTACAGAACATTTAAGAATCTCAGTTCCTCAACACATGACATTCGCTGGACTCTATTCTTGTATACTGTGTTACTGCTCAAAATGTAAGTGTAGCTTCAAAACATTTCAAAATAATTCCGCAAACTTCATGAACTTCAACTAAGAGTGTAATTAACTGATAGCAAAGTGAGAGAATTGGAGCTCTTCCAAGAGCCTCCCGGAGGCTTCACCTGAGTCTAACAGCAAAACTCTTCCAGTGTCACAACAAACCCCAAACATGCTAGTTCCAAAGACTGTAATGTGAACACACATTCTGAAAATCTAAATAGACCTAAAGGTAAGCACAGACTTATTTTATAATTTTAAAATATTTTTCCTCTGGTATTGTTACATTCTTCATATGCATAATTGGAAGAATTGCCTTGTTGGAGCGGGTCCAGAAGAGGGCCACCAAAATGATCCGAGGGCTGGAGCACCTCCCCTATGAGGCCAGGCTGAGGGAGCTGGGGTTGTTCAGCCTGGGGAAGAGAAGGCTGTGGGGAGACCTTATTGCAACCTTCCAGTACTTAAAGGGGGCCTACAGGAAAGATGGGGAGAATCTTTTTAACAAGGCCTGCTGTGACAGGACAAGGAGTAATGGATTTAAACTCAAGAAGAATAGATTTAGACTAGACATAAGGAAGAAATTTTTTACAATGAGGGTGGTCAAGCACTGACACAGGTTGCCCAGAGAGGCAGTGGAGGCCCCATCCCTGGAAACATTCCAGGTCAGGTTGGATGGGGCTCTGAGCACCCTGGTCTGGTTGAAGCTGTCCCTGCTCACTGCAGGGGGGTTGGGCTGGATGGGCTCTAAAGGTCCCTTCCAACCCAAAGCATTCTGTGATTCTATGATTCAAACAATTTTATGAGATCTAAAAAACCCTCATTTTTATTTCTCTGCATAATACTATATATTTAGGTTTTTAATAACTAAATATTAGAGCTCCCTGTCAAATTGTCTAATATAATTTCAGAGAGGAAAGACACACAGGAAGAAAGACTATTCAGACTTACTGCAGAAAGAGAAACAAACTCTCGGAGTGCATGTCCTATTGTAAATCTCTTAAAAATTGCCAAGAGTCACGGCAGTAAAAAATGTTTAATGTCTTGGGCTACTCAAGCTAGTTTCTGTCAGCTCACTGTATAGGACACTTGTTTTTAAGCATGTGCTTAATGAAGAAAAAAGAAGGGGGGTGGGAAATCAAACACAGGCATAAATGACAGGGACTTGGTAATCTCTACTCAGTAACCACCAAAAAGAGTAATTTGCAACTAATACATCTATCATTGCCCATGCCCTAAAACATGCTGCTCTTTCTTTTTCTCCTGAGGGCACCCTGGCACCTACACCTGCTTTTTTCTTAATTTTTTAGTTTTGTTTTAAGTCTATAGCTCATCAATTGTTGATACAAACCGAGACATCTTTACAAAACCTACATTCTCAAGAAAAGCACTGGCAAGTAATCACTTGCAGTAGACATGAAAGAAAACTGTGGGATGCGCCACTGTACACCAAGACTAGAAGTACACACACTATAGGCAAAAAATAAAATATTCCATGCATTTGTTATTTCAGACATCTACTGAGTTATAAGTAGCTTTTTAGGAAACTCGACTAAATATTTGGGCAATTTTCTTGGTTAACAGGGAGAAAGATTCAAGTGCGGCTGTTCTTCTGTATGGCTACAGAGGCACCCAATGGTGAATACTGGATCAGAACCCCAACACAGCTAATAATTCAGCTCCAAGCACTTGAACTTTGGTTTCTGTTGCAATAAAATCACACTGAACTGCTTGGGTTTCATGTCAGTGCAACATGTAATTCCTCTGTCATTATGCTCACTTATGAAAAATGTTGGTCCTAGATTATCATTTGATATTAATATACCAAAGAACAATTAATTTCAAATATTTGAGTACTTAAAGGTCACAATTCATTTGAAAGGCAGGTTCTGATATCCTTACCTATATATGCTGAGTAGTGTCTATTCTCTCTAATTTCTTGAAGGTCTACAGGTAAAGTATTAAAAAAGCCAAATTAGTTTTGCCCTATGCAAACTGTTTTTCTGTTTTAGTATCTTACACTAATATTTTTTTTTCCTGATAAGAGGAAACAGAAGCCTGTCATTCATTTCTGCAGACTTAAAGATCTCATCATGTTATGCTGTGGTTTCATGTTAAATCTGGCAGGTGTTTTGTAGGCAAATGTAAATAAAGGTACCAGCCACTCCAGAACACTGGGGTGCGCCTCACGTTCAACAAACCACTGATGTCAACAGCTTGATGGATATATTTTATACTAGGAAAATTTATTTCATTTAAATAGCTGTCATTTTAAAAAGGAACATCACAAAATAAAGTTTACTATAAGAACAACTTTTTTACCTTTACTGCTTCTCTTTCATGATGTTTATCTTCTCCGAAAGATTTGCACCAGTCTGACCGACACTGAAGTAAGGAACAAGCACAGAAGGAAAATACACCCAAAAGCATGGCCGCTTCTCAGAAATAATTTCTTTCTCAGATTTTCAGTTGCTTACTTTTGCTTCTTTACTGGTGACTTCAAATTGCTGTACATCTCGCTAGGTAGGGTGCTGAACAGAATGATCCTCCTTCTCTCCACCCCCTGTGCTTTCAAGAGTAAGTTGGTTTATCCAAAGAGGTACTTCAGAGCAACTTTTATTGTACCAAACTAATGCACTAGAATACAATAAAAATTGCTCTCCTATCTCTCAGCCTCCCTTGCAGCTCTCTAGTAAGGAAGCTTAATCCTGACAAATTTTGCCAGCCCTGGAAAAAGCCATCAACCTTGACACTGCCCAGTTGCTTAAAATAAATATAAAAATAAGAGCTCATGAGCTGTACAAAGGATTATTAATGTGTTCATAAAACACATACTAAAAGCTAACAAGTTTTGTGTTTTCAGGGTTTTTTAAGCCCCATATCGTACAAGTGTAATATTTCCTTTTTGTTTGGAAAAATAGTATCATTTTCTGTACTAGGTAAGATTCAGACTAAAGACTCATGTAAACCAGTGTCTGGGGTGTTTTTATTCTAAATTACTCAGATTACTTATTTAACTTTTGAGGTGGTGGGTTTTGTTTTTTTTTTTTTCCTGCCAACATTGTAAGTGGGGGCTCATTAGATACTGACCTAAATCCATCTCCCTTGATTTCACTGTAGCATGGCAGATTTTGTGATGGTTCTAATCAGCCTTGGTAGAGCTACCCACCTCAATTCCATTAATGAAAAGTCAACACATACACACTTGCAGCCTAAGCTATTGACTGTTTCTGGATCAAGCAAGCAAAGCCCACAGAGACAATACAGCTGTCGTACTTTAAAAGAAATAATATTATCTATCTTGTTTCTTTCTCTCTTGTTTCTGGCCACTGAAAAGTAAAACAATGAAACAGAAAAACAACATTAAATAAACCTGGAACTTTTAATAAACTTGTTAAAATAGCAGCTGTTCAGCTTCCAGTTTGTTTTCTGGGTCTCTCACCATTCAGTGTTGCTTTCAGTTTTGAACTCTGAATGAGGCTGGGGATAATGAGAAGCCCAAAACATCCCAAGATATTTTTTTTCCAGTTCTGCCTATCCTAAGAATGACCTATACCGGAAGAAATGCCTTGTGCTAAACACTGCCACCAGGACTGATTGTATCAGACCAGGAATGAGTTTCTATCCAAAGTTATAATTTCATTTAGAAAAAAAAAAATAGTCACATAAGTCTTTTTTTTTTTTTTTTTAAATATTATTTAAATAATAGTATTGCATAAGGTGTCTTAAAAAAAGCAGCAATAATGTTTCAGGGGAAAAAATAACAACAAAATCCCCCCATTTTGTCTAAAGTATAGCCTTATAGGTATTACAAATCCAGCTCCAACATCACAGCCTCTCCACATAGCACCAAAAGGCACTAACAGGGAAGAAATTTTTTAATGAGTCCCTAGCTGCTAAAAAAGCGTATGACAGATAAAGAAGTTATATCACATGAAACACACGGTCAGAGCAAATACCCACCTCAGAATTTGCTGTTGCCGTTACTTTAGTTAACAGTCAGTTTGTTACAACATTAATGCTCCAGCAACCAACAAACCAGCAGTTAATTGCTAGTAATGATTGGTTTCTTGGGGATTGTTGCCTAAATAAATCTCAAAAGTTGTGTGCTATTAAGTAACTTACTATTTTCTTAAAGTTGGCAGTGAAGTCCAATGGTAGTCATGTTAGTTAATGTTAGTCAGCTTTACCATTAATCCTGATCCCCTGAGTTCAGCCATTAATTCTAATCCCTTGCATAGAAAGCCAAGTACAGAAGTCCCTGATTGTCTTCAAGTGTTCATTTGGAAAAATGTTACCGAATATCTTGACAGTGGAAAAAGGAAAATCTAGTCTCATACTCTCGTTCATGCTCACAGTAGAAAGAATACATGCCTGAGTACGCACGTGTCTGTTCAGCATAATTGTGCAGCCCTTGCCCCTCAAGAGCATACTGTGAGGTTGTTTGGAAATCCTCACGTATAAATCTGCAGAGTCATCACACATTACTGGGACTGTGTGTTTAGTGTTTTGCTTCCAAAACCCAAGGAGCTTATTCAAATTAACTAAAGCTAGATCAAAAGATAATAGCCACTCTGGGGACCCATAATAATACAGAATTATATCAACACCTAGAATTTCATACATTGCATTTTGATAGTCCTTATACTAACAACATACTCTCCAGTCAGGCTAATTTCTTGGTGCAGTAAAGTGTCAAAAAGCACTAAGAAACATCAATTACTTGTACTTTTAGAGAGGGACCTTTTCTTTCATATGTCAATAGATAAGACCCTTGCAACACATCTGAGGCTTCCTCATCTTATTTCCAATGGCACTAGGAGTCCCAGTTCTCCACGGCGTGGATGCTGAAAGGAGTTATCACTGAGCAGGTCTGGGAACTACTAGAGAGGTCGGGAGCCTTGGTCAAAGCTACTGACATAAGGGGGCACCCACACACTGCAACGTGACAAACAGGGATGTCGTCCAGTAATTCCTCTGGTAGTCAGATTAGTCTACTTTTCTATTTAAAAAAATCCTCAGCATAACTGCTTGCATGATTTCTGCTGAGAAATCATAAAATTTATGGGAAAGTAAGCCCAATCTATACTTTTAGATATGTTGACATCATAGATTTGCTAGCAGTGACTCCTGAGCTCCTGAGGGGTCTTGTTAAAGGTAACAGGATTCCCCAATGGGACAGGGCCATCCCACAAACCCCACTAAGCTATCTGCAGTAAAGGTAGCTTCTTCCAGGGTAAGCGTGAAGCATAAATGGATTTCTGCTACCTGTTTTATAAATGAAAAATGATTTTTAGTCATGAAGAAAAGAGCGTTTGTTCAGCAGACTTTTAGTAGGGTGAACAACATGTAACATACCAGGAAAAATTATGAAAGTCAAATTCATAAGCTACAAGGTGAACTAGAGTCACAAAAAAGCAAATCTACATAAAGCACCACTAGTGCGAATGAGGATAATCTGGAAAAAAATCAGATCTGCAACATGTTTCCAAGTAGGCAGCTGCAACACCTGTATTTACATATGAGTAAAACGAGGCATAGAAAGGTAGTGACCTGCAAGCAATACCAAGCTAAGAAACCTATATATCCCCATGCACAGTTCTCTGATGATTCCTTTCTCTCAGAGAGACCTACAAAGTGTGACAATGAATTAGTAAATAACAAACCCTGAGGTGAAAGCCAAAATTTAAGGCCTGAGTCATTTCATAATTTGTTTTTGAGAATGTTTGAGGATTTTACATATTCCTAGGGTGAGCATTTGGACTGGAGGTTTAAAAAAACCCAAACCACCCAAAAAACAAGATACAAACCCCCCACCAACCAGCTGTACTTTGCCTTAAACTTCCCTGAAACCTGAATTTTATAAGAGTTTCTAGTGAAATGCATTAAAGTGTTCAACTTACTACCTCTACTAACCCCTTTTTCTCTTTAAGGTAATAATTCACTTCAGTTTTATATCAAATGCATACCTGTTAAAAAACCAGAAGGGCATGGGTATCATTTTCTTCACCGCATATTCATATATCAAGAGAAATAAAAGGATCAAGACATCACTTTCCTATTCCAGTTTTCTTCCTATCTTAGTTGCTAATTGAATTGGTACTTCCTACCTGTGAATTCTCCAAAGCATTGAATTTCTCAGAACAGATGAAACGGAGGGCAAAACTCTTCTCACCTGCTGCCAGGTCCTCTAACCAACCCTGGTCACTAACTAGATCTCACCTCCATTTCACAGCTGTAATTTTCAAGCTATTTCTTTTTTACCTCCTTAGGTTTTATTACTATCAGATATAATTCTCAATTTCTAATAATTGTTTTTTCCATTATGCTCATCAGAAAAAAGACTATGAATTTAGACATCCCCAATAGTTTTTCCTACAGATAAGAGTCACAAGATACCTTTAAACAATATATATGGAGCTATTTCTGCATAGAGCAATTACATACAAGAAGAGGTCGTGTGGGTACAGTCATCCAAGGAAGCGCTACTATTACCAGTATTTATTTTTTTATTATGGCAGTGGTACCTAAGCTCTGCTGTTTTGAACACTATTTTCAGATTTTCTTGCAAGCAACTGAATCTTTAGACATGGTATACTTGCTCACACCACTGCTTACACTTTAAAAATATATATATATTTCTACCCTTAAGAATTCACTGTCGCTGGTCTGATTTACAGCAGAAAATGCTAAAGCCTGCAAAAGTTTGCCTCAGACTCCCTTACTGCTCAGAAGACAGCAACTTAATATTGATCAAGCAGTGAAACTTTGAGAGTCTCACAGCCATCATGGTGACCCTTGCAGGATTGACTCCTAAGCTCTGAACTTTTTTCTCTGTTGCATGCAAATGCCACTCTTGCTTGTAATTAAACTTATTGAATCATATTATTGTCACAGTACAAAAAGGTTGAATAGATGTCACCTAACAGTTCATTCATGTGAATGAACACAAATACAAAGTACTAGGAAGAAAACATTGCACAACAGGACCACGAAGCCCAATTATAGATTTCTCCTCCTCCTCACTTTCCCCTCTGTCCTTCTGTAGTACTGAGGCAGATAAAATGAGCATATGTGACCTAGGGCTCCATCCCACGCCAGCCCTCAAACATTGCAAGAGACGCCTGCGTTCCCGCAGTGGGCAATACTGTAAATTAAATGTTGTAACCAGCTCACTACAATTATTACACTAATTATTTGTTAGCAGGAATATTAACCTGCCACGTAAGACATGGCTGCCTCAGGAAAGTTTAGAAAAGTCTTGATAAAATATGCATAAGTGACTATGAAAATATAGTAGATAACTGTCAAAATAACTTTGAATACACTAAAGCATATCTGCTTACTTTCCAGCACACAAAGAATCTATGGTAATAAGTTTTGGAAAGTAATACAGCCCTGTTGCTAAAAATGCAGAGCAGCTGCTTCAGTTATTATAAAATGGCTAATTTTTACTCATTTGTGACATGGTTTCATAGACGGGTAACAGCTGCAGTTTCACCCAGCTGCATCCTGATGCTAAATGCACACCTCTAAGCAGACAGACTAAAGTATAGATTGCTTTACTTCACAGCACTAAGTACCAGTGTCTTTCCAAGAAATACCCTGAAGGTCATTAGCAATTAAAGCTCCCCAAGGTCTCTTTCACTCGGGGAACGGTGGCTAGCAGACACAAGGTCTCCAGAAGTCAGCCACCATATAGCAACATAGCAAGTAGTAACTGAGCTCCATGAATTAAAGAGGATGTTGAAAGGGCTTCCTACCTGGTACAAGTTGCTACTCCCCCTCACAGCCTGGAACCCTAGATGCTGGCTCTTCTCCTTAATTGCTGAGGTAACACGAATTTCTCTAGTAAGAAGTGGGGAAAAAAAAAAAAAAAGAAAAAAAAAGAAAAAAAAAAAAAAGAAGGTTCTATTGGCTGCTGCCTCCTTCTTAAAAAGGTTACTTCAAATGCCTCTCTCGCTCCCTATTTATTTTCTCTCCCTCCCAGAAGAGCAGTTTAGAGGGAGAGTAACGGAGTGTTTATCCTGGCTCTGAGGATGCACGCTTGTGCGATAACTGCCTGCTCCCTGCAGTATAGCCGGCATGATGTGATGTGCATACTAAAGCAGTTTGCATTAGGCAAGGCTTAGCAGAGCCAGCTTCCCAGTCTCCACCTTCTGTATCACAGAACAAGCTTGCTTCTTCAAAAACAGTGGGGCTGTAATGACAAGACGATAGGGCTCTGGTTATAGTATAAATGCATTTGCTTTGAAGATAGTGTTTAAGGATAAGGTTATATTTATAGATCACCTCACCTGTGAAAACACAGAAGCAGCTGTAAGTGAAAACACAGTACAGTCATACCAATGTGCAAAAATTCCCTATTATTTGCCGTCATATGACAGATGATACTAAAAGCAAAATCTAATGAGACATCCCCAGTTAGGAAGCATTTATCTGCTGCCATCTATCAAACAAGCACAGGCGTAAATAAATAAATAAAGCCCTGAAGAACACAGAGGCTTAAATGTCTACGGGCTCAAAAATAAATGCGTGATATTTATACACTATAGTCATGACTGAAGAACGGCTACATTATGAACAAGAATTAGCTCTAAAGTACTACATTTATCATAAATCTGAATAAATATTAGAGAAGGGCTCAAGCTGTAAAGCCCTGATTTGGATTTTGAGCACTCCACAGCTCAGAAGTGCCTGAATCTGGGGATTTGGCTCTGGCCTATCTGTCTGTATTAGCTACTCATGCACACACTCACGCAAGTACACAAAATAAATAAGACTATACACGATTAGGTGAAAAATCCCTTTGCTTGCCCAGGTGTAAGAGTAATGAGTGCTAGTTTGTGAGCTGCTTATACTTTTTTGTTGTTTTTAAAGTGAGTGATCCAGTTCTTAGTTACAAAGCATTAAAAAAAAAAAATGCTCATTTCTTGACTGCAGAGGAGGAGCTCAAGACAGATCAAAGCTTTTGGGCCCCATTCTTCCCTTATGAGCGGTGTGGTAGCTGAATGCTTATATGGGTTTGCAGTGCTGATTATTTATGCAAATTAACTTCATTATTCAGCAGGTTCAGCACATGCTTCTTTCCTGCATTTTGTTTTTATTTTCTCAGGTTTGCTTCTTTCCTGTGGGGTAAAGGCAAGATTCAGTCAATACACTCTATTTCCATAGGTGAATGATGTTGCTGCCCACTTCTCAGTAGCTTTCCAGTAAGCATAAGCATAAGTTAATAATGAGAACAGATGTAAAAACACTGAGCATCTTGCATGAATCACTGTCAAAAACACCATATAGAATTACATCTAAAGTTCCATTGAAGGATAGATAGATAGATAGATTTCTAATATCGCTATACATTTTGCTTTTTTTTTTTTAATGCAAGCAATGACTACATGGTCAAATGTCTGGCTTTCTGCTCTGGTAGAACTGGGGGACATTGGCTGATACGCCCAACTTCTCTTGTGGGAAAAGTTGTTCAAAATTTAACTCCTGTTGATAACACCCGTACTGGCCACCAGTTGCTAATTTCGCCCCCCAGAGTAAACGCTCTGCTGTTTAAACAAGAAAGAACGGCCTACAGGGTAGGACACCAAGGAAGGATTCTGAAATCTGGTTTCAATTCCTGACTTGTCTGAGGAAAACTGCGAGTAACTTAAATTTATCCTCCACTGCAGTCCCTCAGTTGTGAAATGTGAACAAATACTTAGCCCAGGAGTCTTGTGATAACAGAAGAATATTTTCACTCGTGGTCCTGAGATGTTTAGGTACAGCAATGGTGAAAAGCATACAGAAAAGCAGCGAGATAGAAAGGATTTCTATGCATTCATAGGACACTAGAAAAAATAAAAATCAGCATCCTTCACCACAAGAAGCTTATACTAGGACAGAAAGAAAAAAATTTGCACACCACACAGCACGAAGGTACAACCTTCTCCATGCTCTAGAACAGTGCATGAACTACAATTTCAGAACACTAACTTGAAACTTTAGAAGTACACAGCAGATCTGTTTCCTAGCTGCTACGATATAGGGTAAGCATGTTTCCCTCTGAGGCTTACCGACTTGGCATTATTTCCAAAGTCCACGTAAAGCTGGACTAGTGCGCGTCTTGCTAAACTGTCTGGGCTCTTTCTCCTTTTTGGATGATGCTAAGCACTCTTAAGAGCACGCAGCTGGAAGGACCGTCAAGAGTCACCGCGGACACTTCACTACCTTCCCGCTACCCCAGGCCTGGCTGCCCTAGTGGTTAGGAAGCTCACCGGAACTCTCAGTGTATTCAGAATAATTTTATAGCCACATGTTCTTTGGCTCATATTCAGCCTTTCTTGAATTAAATTTTCTCCCTCCGTGCTGTTTACCTCCCTGGCATATTTATAAAAGGATCTCAGTTTTGGATGACTGGTTTAAGGGAGCCTACCTTAATTTTTTTCTTATGAGGCAGACTCTGAAATCCTGGCGTGCCTGGTGGCCCTTCTCTCCAAGGTCGGTATCAGGTGGTTTTTTTGGTTGGTTGGTTGGTTTTGGTTTTATATTGAGCATGAGTGACCAGGACTGTGCATGGTGTTCCTGCAGGCAGCTGAAAAACACTTTCTGCAATTACAATACTAGCATACTTTCCTCTCTATTGGAAATAATTTGCAGTGCTTTGAAAGATTGCATTTGCCTTTTTATGGCTCTATCACTCAGGCAACCATAGTCATCTTATTATCAACTTGTTCACCTAAAGCCTTCCCACTGGATGAGTTCTCACCTTGCAGAAGTTAGTGTTAGGGTTTCTCATGTGCATGGATCTGCTTTTCATACTAGTAAATTTTATTTACTTTTATTCTCACAGTTCTTATGGGTCTCTGTTTTGTGTATGATATTCTAATACTCCTTTGTACTGACAACGCGTCTTGTCTTTATGTGCAGCAGACTTCATCAGCACAACATCTATACAAGGATCATTCTTGAAAATATATTTTCAATTGTCCTAGGACTGATTCTTGATGAATTCCACTAGTAAATTTCTTCAAGTCTATTACTTCCATATATTACATACATGTTCTTCAAGCCTGGGTAAAGCATTTGGACACAGTTTAGATTCAGAAAAGCCTATTGCAAAATATCTATGTCCAATGGTCTTCTCCACAGTGTCGCATAGAATAATGACTAACTTTATACCTGGACATCCACATAATGAACTCCCATTTTATTTGAATGTCTTGACTGAAAATTCTCATAAAAATTCTTGAAACTTCTTGTTAAAGCAAAACAAAAAAACCCCACACGTGAATTAGTGCCACTACTTGACGATAGACTACAGGCCTGGGTTATAATTCTGTATTAAAAATCTGAAGGATTTAGTTAGATAAAGTATTCATACCATCCATACATCAGAAATTGTGCACACATAGATAGGTGCACAATAATACATCTGTACTATTCACAATAGCAAGTACTGAAGCCTTAGAGCCCTACAAGATAAAAGATTACAAAAGAAAGAAAAAAGTATTAGATTGTTTCTTCTCTTTTGCTATGCGTAACTTTGATATCTATTAAAAGATGACGTTTTTAGCACACTACCAATTATGAAGCTTGAGATCTCTATTCCAAGTATAGTCCAAATTGATGCAAATATTGTCACCATGAATTTTAATAATATAGTAAGTCAGAAACTGGTGAAATTAATTGTAACACGTGACCATTCCTGTATGCATTTTTGTTCAAGACGTAGCATATCACTTTGAAGATATCCATTAAGATATCTATATGTGTGTGTACATGTGTGTATGACTTTTTTTTTTTTTTAATTGCCATAAGGTTTTCAGTAGAGCACTCCACTATCCACAGTCAGCTAAAGAAGGCTTGAAAATAATGTGTTTTATACATAATTGCTGCCAGGAGTTACTCAAAAGGCTAGCAATAGGAAAAAAATTAAACCGCCTGTAGCCAATTTTAATACAACCTGTTATTCTTCCTATCCCATGACAGACATGAGTTCTGAGTGAAATAGAAGTAACATTTGGCTGGCTAAAAAATCTTTACAGACAACTCTGCCAACAGACATTACACATTAACATTGACAACGTCTGATGTTCATTGTGCAAACATTCTCCTTGTGTTTCAAGTCGGAGCCAAAAGATATTTTATGGCTTACATAAAGTTTAGTGGCAACAGCAGAGGCATATTTTTATGGACAGTAGAGTAAAAGTCCTCCTGTTCCTGAAAAGGCTATTGGGAAACAGCTGGCAGTCACAACCTATTGAGAAGTACAGATATTGAAATAGAGTATAAAATGTACCTGTCACTCTCACACTTTCCAGGATGGACACAAAGCACTACTCACCGTACAATTTTCTAAGCATTAGTTATGTCTTCCAACAAAACTTTCACTTGTACTTTCAAAGTTGACTAATAGATTTACGACATAACCACTTCGCACTGAATAAAATGGAGGTGG
Organism: Pelecanus crispus; assembly: GCF_030463565.1. Classification (NCBI taxonomy): domain Eukaryota; kingdom Metazoa; phylum Chordata; class Aves; order Pelecaniformes; family Pelecanidae; genus Pelecanus; species Pelecanus crispus. Next base: position 5,635,472 of record NC_134655.1, on the reverse strand, counting down.
ATTTGGGCGAGGGAGCAGCGGGAGGAGGAAGGGAAGAGGAAGGCGCCATTCTAAAAATCCCAATTCCTTTGAAACACAAAGGTCAACTGTTCACCGAGACTACGTAAAGCTGAAAGTTACACAACTGTATAGGTCAACAGAAACAGAAAGCTTTTTCAAAAGGCATTTTCTGCCTTACTAGGAAAAAGGAAGGAAAAGCATATATTCAAAATGAAAATAAAGTAATCCAAAAACAGATTCATAAAAGTTTAAATCAAAAGGTTAGTTCTAAAATAAAAAGATGATATATTATTCATAACAATATTAGTGCTACTATCTTACAAAGCTAGACTTTAATCACTGCCTACCAAAATACGATATATGTGTGTGTGTGTTTAAAATATCCTGGGGCTTCTTTCATTATTGCTGTTGGCAGATGTCACAGGCAAAAAAGGCTCTGTGCCTCTTGGTGTATAACTTTTGGAGGTCTTATTGCAGAATGGTAATGTCACCATTCCATGGTTACAAATTTTATTGACAATAATTTCAATGCACCATAGCCAGAAAAGCTTGACGTGTCATTATAAACTGGAAATGGGGCAAGGACGTGAAGCTGATCTCACTCCTCAGTTGCTCAGAAGTATGAGACGTTTTCAACAGGGACACAACGTTTGGGCCTACCAAGATAACTTTGAGAGTATTTCTATTTCAAGCCAATAACTTCGCTTGACACACAGTTCTCTCTCTCTCTCTCTCAAAAAAAAGAAAAAAAAAGAAGCAGCAGCAGTGAGCCTTCAGAGATACACTAGAGAAGTCTGCATAGCAATTGGCACATGACCAGCCTAAAGATTAAAGTGATTGCTATTCGTGAATTGAAAAAAAAGAGATGGTAAAAATTCTGCTTTTTGTCTCTCATATTCAGTTTGCTTTTGCAATAGGTAAATTATTATGCATCTTCATTAAATACTGTCTATATTTGAAAAGAATGTTCCTGCTCATTACCTGGCAGAGCTTAAGTGTAAAAAGGCTGAAGGCCAAAAAAAAGTGCTTCATATGATTAGCTCTGATTTTCTGTTCTACATAAAGAACATCATTAAAATGAAATTATTATTCACTGTAACCAATATAATTCAGTCCAACTGTTAGAATTAGTGTTTTCTCAAACTCTGTTCTAGGAGAACGACCCAGTCTCCTCCCCTGGATATGTATTTCCCCAGGGACGTTGACGAGCAGGGTGCCCAACTCCCATAACCTCTGGACGCAAGCCATTGGGAGATGCGTAGAAAACTTTGCACAGAGTGCTAGCTTCTTTGATCAAAAAGTTATTTAAGCAGCGTTGTTTAGCATTTACATATTCAAAATAGAAATGATCAGGCTGTGGATTAGAACAGGAGAGGAAGTTCTGCAAACTATTTTAGGAGAACAATAAGAAAAATCTAAAACATCAGAACAAGATAACACTTTTTTTCTTCCCAGGAAAGCTAATCTATATTTAATAACAGCACCAGGAGAGGGGCACTCGTAACAGGATGAGAAATATTATGGTGTTTCTCTTGTTAAGCAGTGAAATATAGCTATTAAATCGTTAAAACCTCTGTAGTGCTTAAATATGACAGAAGAAAATTGGTCCCAATGAGATGCTATGATCTTATTTCAGTCTTTTAGAATGGTGAATGTGGACAGCGAGATTGGGAACTACAGTATTTTTCAGTGGAATTTCAGGGCATAACCACAATTGTAGTGAATCAATTTTGACTTCCCAGAGAGATTTATGCAGATGTATAATACAGCACATTAATCCCCTCATGTGTCCCCAGAGGGGAAAATACACTGCTTATTAAACAACTTTTTCTTTTTTTTTTTAAAAAAAAACCAAAAAACCAAGATGAACAATTTGGGTTATAGCAGTATTTTTCCTGAAATAAAAATAACAACATCCCCATATATGTAATGGTACAGCTACATAAATTATAACATGGAGGGACGGCAGAGGCCGATCAGTTTGCCATTCTGCGTCCGCCTCTGCGGGGCTCTGGGCATGAAGGCACAGATGTGGCTGGAACACCAGCAATGTTGCTTTAGAGACTCGCTCTTTGAGCCACGAACAGCTGGGCAAAATCTGAAGCAGATCTAAAAACCATTCAATGGTGCTCTGGGACCAATGAGGCACAATCAATCGCTCAATTCCCAAGGACGTATTTTTATACCAGTTTGCATCCTGCAAATTGAACTATCTTCCCAATATAAAAAACCCCATACCAAAAAAACCCACAAAAAACCTGAATCCTGCAAGTGTTTTATTGTCCTCCGTATAAATCAGTGATGAGAAGAGACGATAGAATATCTGTAACCTATGAGGCACACAGACAGCGTGCCAACTTCCCTCTTGTGCATCTGCTCAGCCAAAGTACAGCCAAGAGATATTAGCAGACTTTTTTTGAAGACAGTAACAGCAGCAGTGAAGTACCAGCATCATTGCAAAATGGTCACAAAGCTAACTTCATTCAGGAGATTAATAGGCAGTGTTTCTAAAATTTCAATTTTAATTACCTACAGACTGTTCACACATATAAGAAACACTCTTCAGACAGTCTTATCATCACTTCTGCGTTTTTCTCAAAAATACATCTTTATAGAAGCACTCACGCTTCCTCGCAAGCTACCAGAATCCTACAACTTTACACTCTATTTGGATTTCCTGTCCTCAGCCATTGAAAATAAAACAAATGTCAACAAATACCATTTCCACTCTAATTTTATAGACCCTGACAGCCTTCAGCAGCTTACTGTCTGCTAATTCCTTTAATAACCTTATTTCTAAGTATCATATGTTATAGTTTATGACTTCCTTTTTAAATCAAGTTGTATCACCCCAGAGGAAAAAAAGCATCTACTCCTAGTAGTGTAGTGAAAACAGCACAGCTGGAGAAAACTAGTATCTAATCATGAGGCATTATTACTTTTCCAGCAATTGTACCACCAGTGGCTCTACAGTGCTTTGCTAAAGGCTCCTTTTTTATTTTATTTTAATTAACTCAACTTTTATTTCATTTTTAATAAGTGCATAAAAATATTTATATATTTATGAAATTGATTACATTTTGGTTCTAAGACTCCAGGACCAGCTCTGAAAACTTGATTTTTTTTTTTTTTTTTTTTAAAAAAACTCTTTCTTTTAAAAGGCAGAGGGCGTATTTCTGCACGTTTAGCATACACCATTCCCTATGTGATCATTTTGTCAAAGGTATTTTTTCTTCATGGGCAACAGGCTAAAAACTCCAGGTTAGAAGACAGTGACTTAAAGAGAAGTTCACTTTTGATGCCCCATGCCAAAATTGCATCCTGAAAACTTGTAGTGGAACTGGTTCAAGACTGAAGTACAGTGCATCACAGACTCCATTTGCAGAGCAAACCCAGGAAGAATTGAAGAATTTAAGGCTTGTAAAAGGACAGACAGGAAGACCACCTGATGTTTTACTCATGTGGACTTGTGCTGTGCAAGTAATTGCAAACAATTTCTAACCACTTTTGTGCATATTACAATACATGTGGTGGTTGGAGGACCCATATTTTAATTTAGTGTTTGAGACAACATAGTTTATTTTTATTCTGAGTGCTTATTTCAGGTTCTTCCCCATGGAATATTAGGATGCCCTTGTGAGAATGTCCTGACTCGATGACCTTTCCAAAGATAAGAATTTATAACTCAGATATTGTAGAACTCACTCAAAAATACTCATGTACCTTCTCTACATTCTCTAATGTCAAAGTAGGTCATAAAACATTAATAGAAGAAAGTGAAATTACATGATACTTAAGACTTAATTCAATATCCCTGGTATCCCAAGTATTTTATTCTTATACTACTGGTCAATTTAAATTTTCCCTCTTGTCTTTTCACCTTGGTTGCTAATTTGAACACAGAAATGCAGATATAAGTTCCAAGTACTGAAAAAATTTTCAGGAGAATCTTTGCAAATTCTAGAATTTTTTTGACTAAATTTTGTAAACTAAATATTTGTTCCTCACTCTAAATGAGGGGTGCTTATAGCTTCCCCGCTTGTAAAAAAAATGCAAAAAGATATTTAGAGATTTAACCAGTTCTTTCTTCTGTAGAAATACGGTAACTCAGATACTCAGAAGATATTGTCTCCATATATTTAGGAATTAGTGGAATGGAGAAGTTTGTTTAAGCATATTGGATTTAACATTTTATCTTTTCGTACTGTGTTTTCTCATGTGGCACTCCTACATGAAGCCCTCAGTATCATCACAGAATTAATATTGTGAGAAAACTCTATTTGACTTTATTGAAGAAAAATAAATTTTAATCAATATAATCCAAATCAGCTCCTCTGCTCCTTGTTTTCATTTCGGAACAAAATGAAAACAAATTCTCATGGGCAAAGAATTATTATCTACAGAGGAGAATCATATGAGATGATTCAACAGAAGTGAGACTGACACAGCAGCAGACACCTCAAGTACTCTTTCAGAAACTCAGCATAACTAACGTAGTTACAAAATTTTTAAAAAATGAGACGGCTTTTGGTTTGGTTGGGTTTTTTTGTTTTAAACAGAATTAAGATTATACATGGCCCAGTAGATGGAGAATAAGTCAATGAAAAGATCACATGAGCTACTAATATGGGGGAAATAACAGCAAAATAGTCAATCTGTTTGACTAGCAAAATGATTCAACTCCTTTCCTTCACCATGGATACCAGTATTATTAGCAGAAAAGCCTATGAGAATAGGGCCTCAGTAGGGCCTGGGATCTGTCACCACAGGCTACTGTCCATTAGAGGCATTCAAGTCAGCACTGCCAATATGAACGCTGTGCAGCTTGGATTTGGGAATAATTCACAAATAAGAGACATCACATACCTTACATGTACTCTCAGAAGCAGATCAAATTTAGTTACAGCTGAACCCCGCTTTTCCATTTTGTTCCACAGTGGCCAACCTCTTAGGGAAAAAAAGCAAAGACCCGAAACCGTACTCCTTTGTGCGCAAAAAGAAATAGTTTATCACACACTTCTGTATCGTAACTGGAAAAGCACACATCGCAACTTGTGGAATAAAGAATCCTTATTAATGGTCTTTCTGCTGCCTGTGCAGACACAGGGGTAACTACGTTTAGGGCACAGCAATACATGCATAGACCTAAAGCCAAGTCCTATGAGGAAAGGTCTCCAACAGTGATGGCAGAGTCTGTGCATCTTCGCAATAGCAGGACCTCTAGTTACAGGACTTCTCCCCCCTACCTTCAGTTTCGAGTCTAAGCACGACCTGACCCATGGGACTCTAGTCTACACAGTTCTTGGGCCTTTCTTAACCAATGACACCATTAATGAGCCTATTCATTATTCCGAGGTCAAGGTGGCAGGACAGCACTGGAATAACTACCTGGACTCTCACCTCTTTCCAGAGGACCTATGCAACCCTGTTTCTTGTTGCAGTCAGTACATTTGTGATCTCTCCCAAAATGTTTGATTAATTTTGAATGCATATACATAGTTTCCACAGAATCACCACCCACAGAGAATTAGAAGGTAGTAAATACCCATTTTAAAAAGTCTGTAAACTTTCATTCAAACAGAACGCTGAATTTACTTAGTCTTTCTTGGCAGGCTTCTATGTTTGGTTTCTATAACCCTCTAGCAAATGAAGATGTTTGCAGAAGGCACTGAAACAGTAAACATAGATACTTTGGTGCAACCCCCCCACACACACAACTGCACAGAAAGGAAGATAAAGGAAGCATGTATTCAGTCATAATGTAAAGCTATGCGACCTGGTTAGCCCCTCCCCCAAGTTGAGAGATGGTATTTTCTCTTCATCAAAACCAAAACCAAAGAGATGAAAAGGAGAAAACTAGACAGATCAGCTAGCCCAACAGAAGACATGGGACCATAACACTCCAGCTCTTTCGCTCTATATCATGAACGACAGCATCAGGCATTCTTTCAGACACCTTTCATCCTCTCCGCTGCCTCTGGCTACCACAGTATATTTTGTGATTTTCCCACGTAGCAAGCAATAGCTCATACGTCAGGATCCCAACCAAGTTTTATAAAATGCCCAGAAGGCACCTCTCAGGAGGTGGGAGGAAACCTAACAAGCTACACAGGAGAAGTGTATTTCTCCCTGCTGCATAAAAGCGGGCTAGCAGTGCCTGCCAATGAAAAGAAATCCTAAATGGCTTGGAAGTAACGATTCTAATAATTTAATTTACACTTGCTCTTTCTGTTCCTAATTCAGCCTTTCAGTGAAATGGTGTTTATCCCTTCTTTATTGTTAGTATGCAAATGTTGTCTCAATTTCCTCAAATAGCCATGTCATTGTTATACTGTAAGATACCGTACATTAATGCTAAATGAAGGTTTATGAACTAATGCAAAATAAACTGATCTGTGTCCTCAATCTCGCATGCTGCGCTACAGGCCTCATGTACAACAAAGGGGTTACACTGTCACTGTAACATTTTTCTGTCATGCCATAGTGGGGGCTTTGCTCACCTGACTCTTTGGAATATGTGAAATTCATGCGTAGGGAGAGAATTTACAGAAGGCAAATGCTGATTTTGAAATCTGCCTGATTTTATGCAAAAATACTGCATAACTCTAAGCTGAGAGGCAGTCCCAAAGTAAACCTTTTGTCTGCAGCCTGAAATTGCATGCATAAAAGACTAAGCAATAGCATATTGTGCAAACGAGTATCTACCATTAAAGCAAATTAGTGTGGAAGCCAGGTGTGCTTAGCAAATAGACCTAGAATTTTTTGTCCTTTCTTGCTAGATGTGTGGCAATTACCAAGATACCAACAAATCTCCCTTTTTTTCCATATCAACACACACACAAAAGACACAAAACCTCTATGTTATTATGCAGCAAACACATTATGAAGTATATTCCATTTAGATTCACTTTGATGAACTATATGTACTTCAGACCTCACTAAAACATTCCCATCAGGCTTTCAAAATTATATCAATACAACAGAATTAGAAGAAAAAATTAGGCTATTTAAATAATAGAATTTCATTAGATTTGATCATCTAAGTGCTGCTTTCCTTCCATGTCTGACAACAGCTGTGCAGAAAATGTCTCTGAGTTTGTCCGAGAGAGACTGGGAATGCTTTACGAGACCTGCATCCTTCCTTCTTTAATATATACCACACAAACTTATTTATTTGCGCTTGAATAATGGGTAGAGCTACAGCCATGGGATCGGAAGTTGGCTGTCCCTGCTGTTGAATAAACCAGTAACAGCAACAAAAAAAGATAGCGGCTTTCCTCAAGAGAGCTCATACAACAGAAAGCACGTGGAGACAGAGAAAACAAAGGGAGCACCAAAACCTCGGAGAACATATTTCTCGGCAGGGGAGGCAACACTGCTACTAAATCACCCACTGCCTCCTTGTCAAGTTTTTGCAGCTTTTCTAGCCCAGGAGATCTCAAAGGGGGCTCTGGAGCAGGATGCTTGCAGATGTTTACAAAGAGCTCCTCTTACGTGAGTGAAGCAACGGGGGAAAAAACGTGACAGGCTGGTTTGGAAGCACACGTAGGCACATACAGGACTGCAGAATAAGCCTCTTTTTGTACATCAGAATTGGAGTTCACTGTTAATCAAGAGCAATAACTGTTCTTGGAATTCTCGTGTGTCAGAATGAAACTAAACAGATCTTTACTTACACCGACAGTTATCAGAATTGCAGTGCTTTTTATCATAAATGCGCTGTTTCTCCAGAGGGGCAAAGAGACAGGAAGCAAAAAGGAAAAGGATTTACCAAGTGACTACGTGATGAGCAGCTCTACTAATTCTGGGTAGAGCAAGTAGTACGTTCCTGCCAGTTTCCCCTGACCCAGATTTAGATGGCAAAATGCATTAGCAACACAGAGGATTATCCATCAGCTATTACAAACCAAGAATCGTAAGAGCTGGATTTGTGTGTATGTGCCAGGAGGAGGGGAGAATGTGCCTGGTGAGAATAATCAATATTATTAAGAGTTGTGCTCATTCTGAGATTCATCCCCTTTATACCACCTAAGTGGCTCAAAGGGGCCTTAATCCAGCCACAAATTGCCAGTAGATAATGCCCCATGAATGAAAACCGCTGCGGCATTTGCGTTGGGCCTTGATCCTACAAACACCACGAGGTACGACACACACCAGCATGAGAGCTCTCTCCAGCCTTATCTCCTGTCCACCTGAGCCATCGAGAGCTACCTTTGAACTTTTACAGAGGGACAGCAAGAAGACCTGAATGCCCTCAAGGCCTTGCCCATCCTGGAAAGCCAGGTACTGCCTGCCCAACAGGGACAAGGCTGAGTCACAGCTGGGCCACCACCTCTGGAGCCTGAAAATAATTTTCAGTTGTTTCAGACTGTATGGAACCATATGTCTACATGATTTCCTGACCTCTTCCCCCCTGCTTTTTTTTTTTTTTTTTTTCCTCTTTTTACCCCTGTGGAATTCCTACCAGTTTAAGACTGCGCAAAACAATGCTCCCGAGATGAAGAAACAGATCCTGCTACAAATCTTTGTAATCTTTCTAAGGAGGAAAACAGGCAAATGGGAAATGCCTTGCCAAGTCTGAGCAGTGGTCTGTTCTCACATCTTAACTCAGGCTGTGGTCACTGTTCCTAAGTGCCCAGAAATGTGATGGTTTCTCTTGGTCATTAACTGATGCAAACATGGATGCTGCACATATTGCACACGCCCACAGCATTCACACTGTTGGCCCAGTGCTAGTTCGTGCATTCATACCACATTTCTGCAATAATGCAGCAACAATTTATGGCCAGCGATGAAAAATGTGGCTAGCAGACTTCTGTATAATTACTTAGGTTTCCAACTTCATCGTTACGTGCCTGAGAGGTAGTTAAATGGTAATAACACTTTTTTCCCTTCAATTCCAGACTTTTACCTAAACAGAAGATCAGTCCTCCACTGATGGAAGGTGGGGGGGAAGTATTGGGGGGGGTGGGGGAAATCAGATAGCGGAGGCCTCAGTAAAGTAAGAAACCAAGAACAGCACTACATTTATAGCTAGAGGACTCTATAATAAGCTCAAATTCTGGAATAATAAAGAGACTAGTCAATGTTTCATTCTTTAATTTCTTTAAAAGTCATTTAGAACTGCTTTATACAAAATCCCAATTTTAACCCCGTGTGAAGATAATGCTGTTGACCTATAGCCAGGATTTATCCTGTCAGCTTTTGCTATACTATGTGCGTTCTGTGTGTATTACTTCCCCAAACTGCAAATACCTCTTTGCACTTAAGAAATGGCTCCTGGCAGTTGTCCAGCTTATTTCTGTGTCTATGCTCCATCAAAGCTCAATTACCCTGAAAACTTCAATAAATGTTGCCAGGATCTCTGCCACAGTTCTTAGAGGACATGCAAGAAGATTGTTTTTTAAGTAATGTTATTGCAATGAGAAAAAGTAGCTACAAAGTTACATATTTTCCAGGGAGGGGGTGAGCAAAAAAAAGACTCAGGGTAGGAAAATATATTAAAAGTGGAATTTTAAGTGCATCTTACAATGAGAGTCATTGTTTTTCTACATATATTCGCTGTTCTGATTTCTGAAAGTACTTGCCTTTTTGGGGTTGTTCACCAGCCACATTATAGGTACTTTATAGTTCTACAAATCATTTTCTGTCCTATGAATGTTTAAGCAGAAAAAGGCTGTATGTGATACTAGTGCAGTTTATTAAAAAAAATTAAAACTAACAAGAGGAAAGAAGAACAGGCACAAAATAGTAAAATGGAATAATAGGGACGCAGTGAAAAGCGCTATACAGGGGAACATTAAATATGCGGGGAAGGTTAGTTTGCACCGCTAATGCTGAAGGCATAGAAATTGTTGGGTTTTTTTGCAAACACATCTGACCAAGCCACAGCAATTTTGGAGACATCCCAATGAGCCTTCTAACACCCACATTCAGAGTGTAGAGACGCGATGAAGGGTAGCTCTGAAGCATACAACATGGCAGACTACCACAAATGAACAGCCAGTCTGAGAGAGACGTACAGTAAATATGAGAAAATTGAATTGCAAGGGACACGGCTCCTGGAAATCCCTAATGCATTCTTCCCAAAGCACAGCCATGTAACCAATTATATACTTTGGCTGTAAAATTTAGAGATGAACATGTTTTTTCCTCTAGTTCTATTACAGACAAACTACAAGGGAGCGGCAGCTGTGGGGGAGCGGAGCAGAGACTCTCTGCAGGAATAGCTGGGGCTCCACAGGAAACACTTAGTGCTGCTGCGTCTTCATAAATGATAACAAATGTGTTGTTCTCCAATTTTAGATACTGATAGAACCAGCTTTTTAATGACCAGACCGATATGAACAGTATCCCATGTGAATACGCATTAAAACATTTTGTATTTTCAATTTTTAGCTGCTCAGTTATCACTGAGCTAATTATGGAAAAGCTTGTAAAGCTTCACGCTAACTCTACAGACCCTCTATTTCTGCACCACCAAAGTCTAGCAAAAGTCTGTTTCCAAATAAAAATTCACTTGTAAAAGAGTGCTATCGTTGTAAGGGTTACTGACCCGCCATAAAAACCAACTTATTTTCTGTATAAAGTTAAGTATACGCTGTATAAGATCCTGAATCAAACCACCTGCTATGATAACCTCATTTTAAACTGCGAGAAAATTGACATCCAAACACAGACATTGATCCACAAACCAACAGGATTGCTCAGTGGTGTAAAAAGCCTTAGAAAATTGCCATATCCAGAACAAGACAACGTGCCTAGGGCTAACCATTAATTTGACCTATTAAGTACCATGACTGTGGCAGCTACAGGGGAGCCTCTCATCTTGGATGAGGAATCTGCCCCCCAGGGTCTATTGGATGCCAAAATCTGTGCACACACATACCTGTCCCCTCATCCTGTTCGTATTTTGCGTTTGAACATTTTTATGATTCAAAGAGGCCAGAAGTGAGTCCTAGTTTGGATAGGCCTCCTTTTGGAAATTGATAAATAAATAATGGCTTAATATATGGGGTTTAAATTTTCTGGTCTGAAACATTTTTCCCTCTTTGAGAACAAATGTGGCCGTAAATCCTACAGAAGCTAATACTGCATATTCCACAGCTGAAGATTTCCACAAATCCCGAAGGCCATGACATCTGCTAGATTATAGATAAAGAACAGGACATTTTGCAATAATGTGTGTTTTTAACAGCGCAGGACTGAAATTCACTGTGCACATGTGCTGAACAGAGAGGGTTTTTTTTGTTTGGGGTTTGGTTTTTTTTTTTAATAATCAGAAAAAAGCTGATTCTCCTGGCCTTTAAAATACAGATTTTAAGCTGTTCTTAATATTTGGTCTCCTAAAATTCAAGCATTTGAAAATCCTAAAATTCTGTCAAATGAGCCATCACAGCACTGAGGGCACTCACAGGTCTTACTGACCCTGACCAACCTCACCTGACACCCCCACCCAGTCCTGCCCAGCGCCCCCAGCCCTTGCCATGCCTGGGGCTGTTGCTGGACCTTGTTGGCAGCACCCAGCTCTGCCACCCACCCACAGGACCTCACCCCAGCTCATCCCTGCCGGGCAGCCCCCACATTTGCTGCTCCCTGGCGAAGAAGAGACAGAGGGAGGTTTCAGGGTGAAGCTGAAGCGTGACTTCATGAGTTACCCAGGACAGAAGGACCAGCTTCACGCCCCTTAAACTTGCTTAAGCACCAGGCAGGTGACCCAGCACCCAGTCAGTTTAAGACATCTTTGCAAGCTCAGTACTAGAAGTTTAAACAGAACTTCAGTTGTGTGCTAAGCTTGAGTTTTTGTACAGTGTATTGCCCCTCTGGTGCCCATCAAGTAGCAGGTACTCATTGCAGAAAAACGTTAAAAAAAAAAAGAAGTTGGCAAGAAAGAACAGAAGACAGCAGGAACACAAGGAAAAGTAGCTATGGAAAATATGAAAGATCAATACTGTTAGCTGGAGATGCACAAAATTGGCCTATAAAGCCAAGATAACTTTTACACACCTGGGTTTCTACTCATAGGTTTGCTTTAGGCCAAACTCTGCTTAGGAAGAACCTATTTTCAGAGCCATCTTGAACATTTTGCACTATGCTAGAGAAGCCCAAAGCCACCGGTCATTAGAAGTGCTGCAAAAGCTATTGTATTCTCAAGTTCCATGTAGCAATGTGATCAACAAACGGGAAAAGCCAGCCCCAGCTCTGGCCAGGCAGAGGGCTAGCAGCAGAAATTTGGCACTTTTGACCTCCCAAGTCCAGAGAAGGAGCAGAGGGGACAAGTCGGTAGTGCATGTGCTGCTGTGCTGGAGGAAGGCAAGTCCCAGGTGACCGTGAGTGACAATCTCCCTTCTGCTTCTCCTCTCGCCCATGACAAACCCAGAAGTAGAAAAGAGACTGCTAGAAAAATTCTGCTTCGTGTATAACCATTGTGATGTGGATGCGTATGGTCCATGCTATAGGTGATGACACAGGTAGCGTTACAGGGGTGCCAACACCGGGGTATCATCGTGCGTGGGTGCCGTCCCACCCAGCGTGTGGGACTGCTCCGCATCAGCCCCGATCCTCTAGGGAATCTCCTTGCCAGCCCAAACACACACGATCCCGATGGTACACGTGCACATCCAAGGCCCCAGAGTGATGTATTACTCTGCTCTGTTGAGGTGTCATACAGACCAACTTCACCAAACACGTCTCTGCTGTACCCAATATCCTGTAGCTTTAAAGAAAAGGTCAGATGACTCACTTGCTCTAATTTGGTTCTATTTCCACTGAGTTTTGTTTCTAAGGGTTCTGTTAAGAAACCTTGGGTACAGTTTCTCTTATCAGTAAGTGTCCAAGCAAGCAGAGGAGCACAGTTGTTTGCATTTTCCTAAAAACTTAAACCTTAGCCTATATCTCCACTCTAAGACCCAAACTGGCACCTAAATTCTTCCTAGAGGAAATATTCTGCTTAAGAGGACTTTCGGTAACTTCTCCCTATCAATAGGCAAATAGTACTACTACCAACAGTCAGGCTGGCCAACACCAAAAATATTTGAGAATATGAATTGTGTGTTTGGCTTTGAGAGCATGAAAACAAACATAGAAATACTGAGTGTAATATTACTTTTTGTTACGTTTCACTCAAGTCATGAAAAGAACCCAAAGGCTGCTGTAATTTATGGCAGCCACCATTACCCTCTGAGGAGCAACAGGGCAGTAGGACAACCCCAGCGCATCGGGACAGCCTGGCCGCACTTCTCCCAGGTTAGTGAAACACAACGCGCTCAGCTCATCACCTCCCTCTCATGCCATTCAACAGCTGTCTGCGAGGAGCTTGCCGACAAGAAGTGATAAGAATGAAAGTGCTTCCATCATGTTACATGCAGACCCCAATTTAAAATTAGATGTATTAGCAGATATGAAAAATATAGGAAGTCCAAGAGCTTCAGATTTCTGGACGCCTCACACTAAAACCATCAATAGATTTAAAAACTTAATAAAATTCATAAAAGAATCTAATTATTTATAGAGCTTATTCAATTATGAAACAAGACGAAGAAAAAACAGACAAAGTAAGACTGCTGTCTTGCATTTACTGATCCATTTAAGGTTGCTGGTTGTACACACTAAATTAATATTTTCCTCACGAAGAAAGCTGGAATAGTTTTTCAGGATACCAAGGAACGCAGTCATTATTTAAAAACAGTAGTGAAAGCCTTGCCAGCATAGGGAGGTTTTATTTATCATCCACAAATTCTAAGTATATGTGCATATATACACACACATTTAGTATGTATATGCATAAGCATATCTGTTTATATATTTATATGGTTACACAAACATATATGGGTGTGTATATAAAAATGCAGTTTTGGTATGTTCTTGTGGTTTATCAAATAAATGAGAGAAGTTAATTTGTGATTTGGAGAAGCCAGATAGTGTTAAACTTTTCATACAGAGGTCATTATTAATGTTTATTTTCTGCAGTCCCAGAGGGGGGAAATACTTGGTTTCATCAGGATTTTCAATAAATTGTTAATTAAAATTTACAGGTTTGGAAAGTTCTTTTCTGACTGAAAACACAGTATTGGCCAGCTTTATTCTCAGAGGCTTTTGGACTGCATCATTGCCAGATCCTGCCTCTTCCTTAAAAAAGAAATTTCAGGAGTGCTGAGCTACCACAGCTTCCATTAACTGCAACCGGAGCTGAGATTTCTCAGCACCATTAAAAAAATCCAACTGTGTTTGGTTAGCTGCTGATGAAGATTTAGATTGTTCCATTTCATTTGATTTATGTGAAGAAGAGTTTTAAAGGAAAGTTGATGCAAAGACAAACGTAACCCCCAGCAGTTTCAATTATCATCTTTGATTGGTCTTTTTTATTATTTGGACCTTGCCTATTCTTTAACCACCCAGCAGAGTCACGTTAATTAACTTAAAATATCAAATCACCATGTCTGTGAGTATTAAAATTATATTAAAAACACCAAACTGTCTGAAGTATACATTACACCTTAGGTCATTCAGAAGTAAGTTTTCATATTTAGAAAGCACTAACAAGAATTCCCATTATTCTTAGGTACGGGGGGCTTTTTCCAAAAATATTCTCTACCTAGAAACTCACATACTAGAATTCTCTACCTAGAAACTCACATTTTAGCTCAGTGTGAGGCATTCTGATGTCACTCAGAAGTCAGCCAAATTTCTGAAGAAGGTATTTTGCTAAAGAGCAAATCCTATACAGAAGGGGAAATTAGCTGAGCGAAAATAAATATGCAGTAATCATTAGCAAACCACCACACAGATAACACCACGGCAATTTGAAGATGGAAGGAGATAGATTTATCACCTGCAAAGGCTGCAAGTGTTGTGGAAACTTGAAACTTATGAGCTGCAATTAGCATCTCGCAGAACTTTCAGAAGTTCAGTCAGAACAAGATCAGCTGGCATAGGCAGTGTCTTTTAATAGTTTCCAAGTTGCCGATGCCTGAAAAATTGGACAGGGAATCTCCTGGAAAAAGCTTTTCTCAGAAAAAAAAAATCTCAGCGAGGAAAACAGGAAGACAGGCTTTCCAGCAGTGTTTCAAGTACTGTTGGCTGAACTCTTGAAGTAAAGAGGCAAGAAAGTGTAAACAAGGGAACAGTTCAAACTTCTGGAAATCTCATTAAAGTGAAACTGGGTTTTCTTCAGACAGCAGTGCTATTTGAATTACCTTCTCAACTACCTGAGCCTTCTCATCATGTTTTGCTGCTTCTCCGTGTTTGGGAACTCAAGGACAGTCTAATCCTAACAACGCACACAAGGAAAAGAAAAAGGCACCAGCACTTAGGTACCACATCCCCATATATTTTGAGGGGTAACTTAGAGTCAATTATTTAATCCCCTTCCCTTTCTGCCTTTTTTTCCTGCCTTATCTTCTGCGAGACAAATATCAGTATTTTTCTACTTCGCTTGGGTATTAAGAGGTTTAAATTCAAAGACAGGTTTCTAATGAAAGGTAAGAGACATCATTTGATCTCTAGCTATAGATACCTAATCTAATTCAATCAGCCTAGAAAATAAAGATACGGTACTACGCAGCTACCATAAAGAAACATCTAGTGGGACTTAAAAATGTGGGTACTTTTGTTTTTTCATGTTTTGTTTTTGACAGTACACTTTTTTCCATTTGCATAAATGTTAAAGCCACTTAATTGCTTCAAAACAAAGAAAAATGAAAATTAAGTTAGAAATCAGCAGCTTTTAGGATCTGAAGTGCCCATTTAAAAGTAAACCAAAGGAAAATGTCAGAAAACAGGAAGTGATCCAAAATAAACAACACAGTTCAATGTATGTGTGTGGTGAGTTAACCTTGGCTGGACACCAGGTGCCCACAAAGCTGCTCTATCACTGCCCTCCTCAGCTGCACAGGGGAGAGAAAATATAATGAAAAAGCTCATGGGATGAGATGAGGACAGGGAGATCACTCACCAATTACCGTCATGGGCAAAACAGACTCCACTTGGGAAAATTACTTTAATATATTGCCAATCAAATTAGAGTAGGGTAATGAGAAATAAAACCAAATATAAAACCACCTTCCCCCCACACCTCACTTCCTTCTGGGCTCAACTGCACTCCCAATTTCTCCACCTCCTTCCCCTGAGTGGCACAGGGGGTTGGGGAACGGGGGTTGCGGTCAGTTCATCACACCTTGTCTCTGCCGCTCCTTCCTCCTCACGCTCTTCCCCTGCTCCAGCATGGGGTCCCTCCCACGGCAGACAGTCCTCCACGAGCTGCTCCAGCGTGGGTCCCTCCCACGGGGTGCAGCCCCTCAGGAGCAGCCTGCTCCAGCGTGGGTCCCCCGCGGGGTCCCCAGCCCTGCCAGCAAACCTGCTCCAGCCTGGGCTCCTCTCTCCACGGGGCCACAGCTCCTGCCAGGAGCCTGCTCCAGCGCGGGCTTCCCCCGGGGTCCCAGCCTCCTTGGGGCACATCCCCCTGCTCCAGCGTGGGCTCCTCCCCGGGTGCAGGGGGATCTCTGCTCCCCGTGGGCCTGGAGCACCTCCTGCCCTCCTTCTGCACTGGTCTGCAGGGCTGTGCCTCTCACATATGCTCACTCCTCTCTCCCACTGCAATTGCTGTTGTGCAGCAGTTTTCCCCCCTTCTTAAATACATTATCCCAGAGGCACTACCACCATCGCTGATGGGCTCAGCGTTGGCCAGCGGCGGGGCCGTCTTAGAGCCAGCTCTGTCGGACACAGGGAAAGCTCCTGGCATCTTCTCACAGAAGCCACCCCTGCAGCCCCCCAGCTACCAAAACATTGCCACGCAAACTCAATACAATGTGATTGTTTCATTGCCAGATAAGACCAGGTTAAGAGTAGGCACAACGACTGAACTCCGTGTCTTGCTTTGCATCTCTGTTACAGACAGAACCCAAGTAACTTTGGCATTTCTGGGCACATTTTCATTTCCAGGTCTTTTAAGAGCTTTAGCTCTGAACTTAGCTCTTGCCAGTGGTTTTCACGAACACTAAATTTATCTGATTTTGTTTTTCGTTTTAATTAAGAGATAATATTTGACATGGTGCGACAACATAAAGCTTAATAAAGCTTACTAACTACAATACAGTGATTTATCTTGGACCATGACGCTTGTCACCAAAGCCTATTAACATCACTATCTGGAAACCAGTTCCTCAGGTTGCTAAGAAGGACAATAACCTGGAAATTAAATCACTATCAGATATTCTAAGCAAATTATTCCAGAATAGAATACATTAATCAAAAATATATAATTAACTGTAAGTGCAATAGAACCAATTACTGGAAATCCTAAGGATACAATTATTTTTAAAAGGCAGTAAAAAGTGAAGGGAAGAGCAAACTGAATTTTGCTAGAGGTTATTCTCTATGAAAATCAGTATTTTTCTCATGTGCTGTATCCTGTTGCTTATACATGAATA
Source organism: Pelecanus crispus (assembly GCF_030463565.1). Lineage (NCBI taxonomy): Eukaryota > Metazoa > Chordata > Aves > Pelecaniformes > Pelecanidae > Pelecanus > Pelecanus crispus. The sequence goes on along the minus strand of NC_134655.1, from coordinate 5,618,046 downwards.
AGGCATACTGGTGTTGCTCAGGATTTGTGCCAGCCACTGCTTGCAGCTGAGCCAGTTGGGTATACACACCTCTCCGCTCTGCTCCAAGACTGTTATAATCTGTCATTCCCATGAGCGCCATGGGCTTCGTGTTCTTGCCCCTTGGATTAAAATACGAAAACAAAACAGGAAATAGCTATCTACCATGCCAATAGCACAGCAGATTCCTGGTAGAAAATCTATGGTACTATTAAAAAAAAAATCTCAAGTTGCCTTATCTAAATCCCAGATTAGGCACTGTGTCTAGTTCTGGGGCAGTTTCCCCACTGCATCGAGAAGCTGCTGCATTTCTGTTTGTTTGGGTTTTGGGTTTTTTTTCTGTTTATTTCTTACATACCATAGTCTGCGGGGAAATAAAAGGTACTATTCATAAAACTACCATTCATTATCATTCTAGTAAGTGATAACCACTTCATTAAAAGCAGAGTACCAGAATCGGTACTGAAATCAGTGATTTAGGAACGTAAGGGTAGATAGTGAACAGTTGGAGCCTTGCTGAGATGCCTCTTCTCAGTCAAGTCTTCCTGTAACAGAAACCAGAAACCAAAGGAATCAATCTAAAGTTGAAGCCTTAGTTCATTCCTGGAGTTGGCATTGTAAAATGAATCCTTTTTATTCTTTCCACTTCCAACATGTTTTAATAGTAATGAATACTAATGCAATATCACTCCTTGATGGGTTTTTTTTTAATGATACAGAGCACTTTAAAGGATTTTTTTTTCCCCTCCACCAAGTGTAATGGTATTTTAATTATGTAGTTCTAAATGCTCAAGAACCTTAATGAGGAATTTGACAGACTAATTGAATGAGACGCAGCGAAATATAAAAATTTCAATAGATGCTCCACGCAGTTTACAATTCCTGGCAAAGGTGCCTGAAAAACGTGTTGACCCGTTTACACATCACCCTGAGTATTTCACTTCACTGCTTCACATTCTATATCAACAATCCATCTGATGGCAAAGAAAACGAGGATATTAATTTGCAGTTGCAATGCCACCATCTTCATCTGAGCGTTAATAGTACAGAAGCAACGATTCTGTATGTTGGGGTGAGAGGTTCCATTAAAGAACAAGATAGCTATAAAGCAAACAGAAACAGTGAACTCACTTGAACAGCGGGGATCAAACTTGTGGGGAAAACTACAAATTTAGAAGAGACAAAGAGCTGCTCCCCCCCCCCCATCAGGACTCTTAATGTGTATTTGATAGAATACAAGCCTTTAAGGAGGTTTGTTTAAAGTCACCCATGTCATTTACAGCAGCTCCATAATGTAACAATAACTTTGGAGAAACTACTGTAATTACGAGAGGGTAAAGCTTCTGTGAAAACAACAGCAGGGTAAGAATCCCTGAATATCTTGGGTTGCAAATTTACACCATAAACCCCCCAGCTTTTAAAGGCCAGCACAGCGATAGGTGTCTGAAGGCTGGAAGTCCTGTCTTTAACCATTTAAAAAGGGTTAAGCAAAAGGACAAGGTCCTTTAAAGTGTTCTTCACATCAGTGGCTTAACACCGTCACCGCTACAAGAATAACGTGTCAGTCTCCTGGCAATTCACCACACTCCTCCGCTCAGTTTAAGACGGAACTTTGTCTGCTGCTTCTTACTGAGAGCGCTGCTCTGATCACAAAAGAATGAATGTTAAATAACAGCAAAGCCATCCTTACCATCTAATATGCCTTATTATGCATTATTACAACAACGCACCTTATTGAAGCGCATCACTTATTAAATATGAATATTTAGCTATCTATATATTTGCTAAGTTACCCTTTCATTCTAAATGTTCAGAAGCTATGTGGCACAAGCTGAAGGTCTTCTGCTTATTTAGATATACTCGTTTATCCTTGTGCAAACATTGGTACACCTCCCATTGGTTTGCTTTCCAAGGAGAGGTATTTCATATTGCTTTTAAGTTCATTTTAATTTCAGATTTCTTCCAATGCAGAAAAAAATTAAAAAAAAAAAAAGCACTGTAAAATCTAGAACAATTTTGCCTTCCTGAAAGTAACTCAGCAAAACAGGCCGTAGGGTATCATGTAAGCCAGGCTCAATTGATAAAAGATGCTAAAATTTCTGATTTTGATGGAGAAGGTAAAGATTGAGGATACACGCCTTCTGGAATAGCAGGTCTCTCCATGGGCACTAACACTCGGGAAGCCCAGCAGCGCTGCGTCCAGGAAAACTTCAGCTTCAGCCTTCATCCAGTGCGGGTGTCCATCCGAGTTTCTCACTGCTCCCTGTCTTTCTGGTGCCAGAACACAGCGGTCCGTGGACTTCTGCACCTCCATCACATTAGTCTGATATTAGCCACAACATTCAACAGCTCTGGGGAGGAATGGCAGAATCACGTGGAGGGAGCGGGGAGCAGGATAGGGAGAGACTCGTACACCTCACAATAAAACAAAAGAAAAGCATTTCTATAAATGGCACCAAGACATTTCACAAACTATTGCTCACCACCTCTCAGCTGCTTCCAGATACAAGCCCACCCAGCAGGACAGCTGTCAAAAGCACTTGATCAGACTCCAGTGCTTTCTAGGACAAACAAGTGACTGAACGCTGATGAACAGCTAGGTTGTCATTAAATCGCTAATAAGACTGATTTTTAACTTCACAACACCTACGTTGTGTCAGACAGGACACTGCATCTCCCACAGCAACCAGAGGCAGCTGCCGGAGATTCAGGAGATCCTGTAATGGATGATTACGGAATAACTCGCTTTCTGGGGAAGGTTTCTTTCTAATTTGCAGGCCCTGAGCGGACTGGCAACAGTCACAACTATGAGCGTACTCTGTCTATCACACCTGTGGACGTTCAATAGCCATCTGGTCAATGAACTCCATTAAGAGCTTACTATTTTGTGGCAATGAGTTCTACAGATTAATCCTGTGTTTGGTAGAAAACAGATACAATTAATTTGTAACCTAGCAAAGTGAATCAAGTTGCTTTTGCTGGCACTAAATTTAACCTGCCTTACTAATTTGTTCGCATCTTCTTTTATGTTTACACTTGTTTATAAACTGTCCAGAAAACCACTAGCAGTACCTAAATAATTGTACTGCACATGATAATTAGTCCTACGCTGGGTCATACTGCTAAGTTAACTGAGCAATAAGTATGATATTAACAGCTGAAGGAAAAAAAGATACAGAGAAATTAATACTTTTGGGCCTTAAATTTTCTTATTAGATGCCCTGAAGTAGCAGTTTGCGTCTTTCAAGGCCATTGTAAGTGTTCTGCAACTGGTTGGTAGGCAGTATGAGTTTCATAATGTTAAAAAAAAAAATCTGATTATTCACATAAAAACACAATGACCGAGCTAAATACTGTAGGATGACAGCTTATTTTTATTATAAAACTCCTGAAGATCACTGTCTTGAAGAGTCACCAGCATAATTTTAGCACCTATCAGCTAACACAAACCAAAATGTCAGAAATCTAACATCTTGGGCACTTCTAACCTTGGTACGTGTGTAAACCTGGGAATCATCTACTGAGGTGATATGCAAGTTGTCTTGTAGAACCTCTTCTCCACAGGTGTGACCTTCCTTCCAAGAACAGTCATTTGTCTTAATGACAAGTTATGACACAACTACAGCTTGACTAACGTGCTCCAAAACACAGTGCACGCTCCTGTGACTAACTCCAATAATGCAGAAGCTTATGCAAAGCAGCTAACATCGCATCCTAAATAACAGTGTCTACTCAGTTTGCACGTGTGCACTAGCTATAAGAACTGGAGGTGTTCAAACCTATTGCATTTGGTCTACCCATGAGAATTAAGAGCCCAGAATGTTGCTTAGGTCCGTATATGCAGATTACTTTGGTTATAAGATTTGTATCTCATGCTGGTGTGCGCTAGGTATGTCTCCACTGAATTCAGATTCATGCCAGTGAAATTCTCTGTAACAATCTGCAGGAATCCGTGCTTCTCGTTGGAGAGGTTACACTGAGAGTTGCATCTGAATTGCAAGCACAATTCTAAGCTTTCCTGAAGACTGTAAATGTTTGAATTCAGAATCAAGTTTTGTGGCTGACCTTAATGTTTACAAAGGGGTGTGTACATCACAAGCTCTGACAAAAGTCATATTAAGGAAAATATTTTGGAATAATTAATTCAAAGAGGGGGAAAAAATCTATAGGCACTGAAAAATTGTGTCTGGTAAGAAACACATTATTAAAAAGGTTGTCTAGTATAACCACTAAAAGCCCTATTTATTCATTCTGTCCAGTGACCAAATTCTTCCAGGAAAGTCTCTCATTATTGAGCATTCTTAAGTGTTGCCAACTGCATTCCAAGTTCTTGTAGATTTTTGCTGTAAGAAAAATATTTCCTATACAACACTAAAGAGTCCCTGTGCCTTGGTGCTATATTCTAAGGATCCGCAGGGCTGAAGACACACCTGGTTCCTGCTCCATCTGATGAAAGCAGTCTTGCATGTTTTCACTGACCTCACACTTTTAAGGGAGCAGATGTGAAGTGTGGAGACGAAATATGTCCAACCATCCTACACTTCCTGAAATTCATGTTAAACTGAGAAAGCAGTTAAAGATCAGTGCTGAAGAAAACAAAAGGCACATGCCTGACTCAGCCTGACAAAACCACAGAAATTAAAAGCAAAGCTGCTGGTTCACTTTAGCATGTGTTGTACACAGACCAATCAACCTGTTCAATATGCGGTGTCATCCACTCTGCTGCAATTCTGAAATAAGTACGGAGAATGTGTCAAGAAAAAAATAAAGGATCAGATCATGCCAGCAACATTTATGTGGAAAGTTCTAATGGTGTTCAGATGTTTATTTTTAACTGATAGATGCATGTGGCTGAGAAATTCCCTAACTTGAGTTTGACAGTTACTCTAATCCCTTGCCTCTGGCATATTCGGAAACCTCTCAGAGTCAGTGCTCATACATTTTACTTCAGTGCAAGATATCTCCACACCTGCATCAGAAATGGAATAGCAATTCTTCTTATTACTGATACTACAAGCAAGATGAAAACCTTAGTTCTTCAGCATAGAACTGCTTTGCATTTTTCCAGTTCTAATTGCTTGATGCTTTTCTTCCAGTAAAAAAAAAAAAATTGTACATCTTTGTGCCTGTGAGTTTCTGTGTGTATGGATGTGTATAAATATATGTAAGCACTTACTAATTAGGCTGAAATAGGGATCTCTGGAACTGAATGATGCTCGATGTTACCAAATAGGATTATTTCTAGGAAGTCAAACACTGGCAGTTATGCTTTGTACCTTTAAAATACTCTAGGGTTTGATTATTTTGTAATAATCACAATCCTCGCCATGCCTTTTTACACAAATAGTCATCTCACACTGTGAAACTGGAGGAACATGACCTATAAAGTTTATCTAGTGTAGCAGTTTTCTTCCTTGGTGATTTTGCTGTCAACATTGCATTAATCTATGTCTATTTTTGAGCTTGACACAAACACCACATTATCATGGAGAAGAAGAAACAAATGTTGATGAAGCACACAAATCAGCTTGTGTTTCTGAATATAGGATTTCAGGACAGAAGAGATCAACAGCTACAGTGCTCGTCTCTTAGTTCACCCATGACCCAAGACTTGGCAAGACAGAAGGGCCATCTTGTGGAACGACTTCATATTAAAGTTATGTTAAATAAATAAGCATAAATATACCACAATATTATTATTCAAGAAGTAAAGAGGAACTAGTTTGTCAGCTAGTAAGTAAATCATAGGAAATTTATTATAAAGGCATTCTTGTTTGATTTAATGAAGAGCAGTATTTTGGCAGCCTTTCTGGAGAGCATTAGAACAGGGTTAACCTGATGAAGATGCAAACACTGCATAGGTACAAGGATGACAAGGTGTTGTTACAGTCCCACTTCAGTATATTTTCAGATTGATTAGAATGTTTGCTTGACATTCTCACCTTATCATTCACTCTGAAATGTCAACAGCCACTTACAAAATTAAGATTTAAGAAAAAGTGGTAAAAAAAGAAAAAGAAAAAAGTTTACCTCAAACATGTCAGATTATAAACCCTTCTATTGACACTAAATGAGGAAACAAAGGGTCTTCATCACAATCTAAGATTGTCATCTGACTCCGATCGATGCATTGGGAAAGCTTTTCCCTTCAGATCCAAGCGGCACCTTTTTGCATAGCATTTATACCTCAAGTCGGGTAAGGGCTAAGCAGAGTTTACAGTAAAGGTAATAACAGAAATTACTAGACAAACTGATTTAAGAAATACTTTTTTCCATAAATAGTTCACAATTTCTGAGCATCTGGATTATCTGGTGACCATTTCTCAAATTACATCCACTTTGTGGATGTGGTGCCAGTTGTACTACTGTGTACTGCCAGTGCCTCCTTGTGCTCTACAAAATATTAGGATTTCACATATCTATACTTGCTGTGTTGCAATATAAAAAGCCTAATTATGCATTTTACATACATACAGAGATGATCTATAATAATCTGTAATCATTTGCCATACCAGGATCATGGCGCAATTATCTTACACCAGTATTTCTCCAAAAATGTGAAGCATGGGGAAATAACCAGCACTCTGGATGGAAACAAGCACATCCTACGGCAAAAGGCTGGAAAGCTGGTCCCATATTGCTGCAGTGCCCTTCTACATGCTGCCAGAGCTACCCCGGCCACTCCGTAGGTGTCCAAGCAGCTGCTTTGTGCTCATTAACGGGCTCTCCTGCTATGCAAGGTGAACGCCCTGAGAAACTGTGTACTAAATACTACTCCAACCTTAACTATCAAAATTGGAGTTGACATGTAATGCAATTACACAAGCAGTCTGGTAGGCGATGATGTATAATGTGTCTTTGGTATGGCTAGCAGACATTAAACAAATACTCTGGAACTTTCAAGGGTATTTGTTCTAGCTACACTTTCTTACTTTGTAAAAAAATATCTCAAAGAGAGTTCCTTCAAGTAACATCAGAGAGGCAAAGCTCACTGGTACTAGCACACATCACCATCTGGCTGTACTGTATGCCCTGTATTTCCAATCAGCGTCCCTCCTGCAGAACATCCAAGTAAACATCCTACTTTCCTATGTCACATTCAATACCACTTCTGCTTAACAAGACAAAGGATAAAGCTGTGACATTATCACCCCAAGTTTCCATAAATTATCTCTGTTGTATCTCACTACTTCATTTTCCTCCTACATAAAAGCAATACTCATTGAACCACCTGATTAGTTTCTTTCCAATATCCCTCTATATACTGGGCTTAAAAAAACAACCTTGAGAGAGTTCAAAATGCAGCTCTTCAGTGCCATAGCCAAGATCCGATTTGTAACAGTCTGTTCTGTATTCCAGCTGCCCCACAGAAACCTGATATTTCACTGTAAGTTATCTTTGCCCATAGTTACAGTGTGAATCACTCCTTTCTTGAAAGAATGAATAAATCTTTGCAGTAATGTACTGTGTCAGGGTGGTAAGGAGCTGCTGTGACATTTTGTATCCTACTTATTTCAAAAAACAATTAGGGCCCTCAGGGTGAGTATTACACTCTGCTCTTTAAATTTCTGCAATTTATCCAGGAACACCTTGCTTCAGAAATGAGAATTTTTACTCTTTCCACTCCCAGCACTGCTATATCCTGGGCATTAGAGTGAATATCTAATGAAGTAAAAACATTAGATTGCGCAAATATAGATGTGTACATACCTGATAAATGGCCTAGCATAGTCTAAACAAAACACTGCTAGCAAAACTCAGGTGAAAACAAAAATATTTAGGCATGAGACGCATTTTGTAAAACCCTTGAGACAATTGCTCTGCCTCTTCTATTTCTGTAGAAGTTCCTAGCCACTGAGATAGGGGAGAGAAACAGACTTAACCTGGGCTTCTACTATTTTATTTCTGACATCAATACCTAGGAGTTTTCTGGTCCTGGAATTTGGAAAAAACAGGCACTTTAAAAATCATGCCTTAATGATTGTAACAGAGACCCACCAGGTCTTTTTAATAAAATAAAATTAAAGCCAGAGCTATCTTAAGCCTGGTTTCTGGGTGATGACTCTGTCGGGGAAAAATAAAAGGAGCAATCAAATTTTACCAGGCTTATCCTGTAACTTCTCAGGTACTTAGCAGAACTCTATGTCTGAGGTTAAACATGCCCGGTTTAACTATTTCAGTCTTCCAACAGCTTCTGGATCCACTGACCAAATTCAACCAAACCTGCCATATGAATAAAGAGCTCAAAGATTTTAATTTCTTAAAAAAACAACAAAAAAGCCACCCAACCCACACAACACCAACACACCACCCCACTGCAAGCCACACCAAAAAACCAAACACACACCAATAAAAACAAACAAACAAATCTCACCCCCCAGCCATCATCATGATGGGGTACAGGAGCCACCTGCGAGCGAGTGACCACGCAGAGCAGGCTGCGCCGCATTTTGTTCTTGGCCCATGAGGTGGGACAGCTGCACGGCAGCTGTGGGTTTGCATACACTCGGTTCGGAGCTGAAGCACAAGCTACTTCTTGCCTTCATCACAATACAGGAGAGAACAGAAACTAATCTGATTGAAATTAGGGGATGCAAAATGTGACTGGGAATACCATGGGAAGGATGAAGTTGTAAAAGCCACAGAGGAGCACAAAATTTTTCCAAGTATAAGAGGAAGAAAGAGGTATGACACAAATTTGCAGAAAAAGCACATCGGTTATGCTGCCCATGCAACAGTTTGTACAAAAGTGGGCAGGCACATAATGTTGGACATATTTTAGTCTTCAGATTATTTTTGAATATTAATGCATTTGTTGAGAGCTTTAATTTGTGCCATGCAGAATCTAGAGACTGCTTCTAACTTCATTTCGGTACCCTTAAATGCGATTTTTCAGTAGAAAGTTTGCCACACAATCTGCATTCGTGAAGCTGTTAATAGTTTTGAAATCTATACTACTACAGTGAGCTATCTTCCCATCTTGAAAGCTTTGTAAGAGTTATGGTTGGAACTCCTTTTCGTGGGATTAAAGATGAAACTAGAAGTTGATGATCTTCAACCAGCGTAAATCATTACATGTACAACACTGGTGAAAAGTTTTAACTGCCAAGAATAGCTCACAGATCCTTTCTCAATTTCCACGCAGCTCCGTTTTGCCAAGGTAAGGAATTTAGAGGCAAAGGCAATGGACCTTTCACTCTGATCTTCCATCAGATGTGAAATTACTGCTCCCATTCCATTTTGGGAAGCATCATAAGGTAGCTTTATAGACAAAGGTGTGTAAGGACTCCCTCGCACAATATGAGCACCATTACTCATGAAAAGTCCCAAAATGCCACGTGAATCAATGTGGTTTTATTCATTCTGTAACAGTTCATTCTGCAGATCGAATGCTGTTACTGCCATAGGCAAAAACCTACAGAAATAACTATCTGCAAAGAGGGGTACACATGGGGAACATTTGAAGGTTAGGATTCCTAAAGATGAATCACAAGGCTTAGGTGAAATTCTGCCAGCCATAACACAGCTGAATCTTCAGAAAAAGAATCAGATTTTCCTTATTCCCTTCAAATTCTTGACAATTTCTCAGCGGTACTATTTAAGGTGCTCTGTAGCACTAATTTCCACATAACACTGAGTGCGAGGAATGTCATAAAACATCTGGTTTATTGTTCGGTGATAAAAAAATGAGTACTGATGGAATTGATAGGATTAGCTGGTGATATTACAACTGTCTTTGAAGAAGTATTTCTTGCTATCAACTTCAATCTCCAATTTTATAGACATATTTCTCTAGGTAGACTTGGGAGGTTATCATCAACTAATGGAACAAGTTCATCCACTGTTTCAGTTAGAAGTTACTAAACTGCAACTATGAGTTAATATTGAATCAGTTTGGATGTCTAGAGCCTCAACTGCTTTTATTATAGCTAGCGGAAACGCATTGTAGTGCTCCACCCTTGTTGTCATATCATAATTTCTGTGAGGGGCTTACGTTCCACCTTTGTCTTTTGCTTTCCTAAGTGCTGAAGAAGCCTAGCAACCTGTATGACTGGTCTCTCCTAAACAACAGAAATTTAAGATCCTAATTTTGTCCTCATAACTGTGGGAAACTGTGTGGAAGACTCCAGCTAATTTCCACTGTGTGTCACGTATGACTTCCTCCCAACACCACCGAGTGGAGAAGCGTTAAGCTCTACCAATCCATCTAAATCACATTCCCAGCCACTGTCTATCATGTAATAAACGACCTCCTCCCTTCATAGCATGCTACAGAAGAATACAGTATTTCTAGCTACATATTACCTCCACCGCAAAAATGCTTAGAAAATGCAGATTATTTTCTGCGCATTTAAGGCATCAAGTCTTACTGCTGCTTCTTCTCTGGTGTCTGAGAATACTAGCAAAACTACATTTCAGATTCTACTCTGTCGACTTCTAACAAAATGCAATAACATTTTGGTTATTGTATCCTAACTTAAATTGCTGTAAGGATACTAGTGCTTTTACAATAGACTACAACGGACTACAATAGACATTGTCCTCTGCAGCATCAGAGCTCTGAATGCATTTTATAATTGCCTTCATAAGGGGTAATAGGTTTGGAAACAACCTGCACATTTTCTGTTTATATCCCCATTTCTTTTCGTTACTTCTGATCGGCACTCATTTGCATGATAAGACAGAGACAAGACATGCTGCTTTGCTTGTCTGGTTTGAGCTTTCTGCTTACAATGCTGTTTAGCGGCTACACGGGTTGCCTACAGCATTTCAGTGTCCTCCACTACCCTGCTGCTCTCCCATGTGCTGCTTTGGATCAATTACTCCAGTTAATAACCATTTTTGGACTGTTTCATTTTTGCATATAGTCTCCATCTAGTCTCTTAACACATCATTTAAACTCTTTCTGAACTGACAAATTCAAGAATTGTCTCATTTTCTCTTTCGATCCTCTTTATAAATGCAGATACATTCGGCAGATACCAGAAAGGTAATTTTGTAGACTTTCCACAATCTCAGCAAATGTTTTGTCTGCTGATTTAATACCAGCTGTTAAGCTATACAGCACGTTATAGGCTTTAGCCCTCATTACACTCTGTAAAAGTGTCACCTTTTTCTCATCACTGGTATCATTTGTTATAATACATTGTTCCAATTTCCTGACATAGACCAGTTGGCTATTGAGCTATCAACCAACCATGCTTTCTCTGGTCCCTGTGACCTCCTTTCTATCCTTGCACAGCGTTTGCCATTCTCATGGTGCAAACCCCAAGTTCTCCGTAAGCCCTCTCTACTGCTGTATTCCTGAATCAGGCTCTCATGCACATTTGTGGAGTTTTATCTCTCCATGTTAAAAGGAAATTACACAGACAATCGGATTCCAAAACCTTTTTTTAGTAATTCCAGATAAATACAGAATGACTAGACACACAGAGATGCTTCATAATAATCTCGTGTCTTCTACCAAGGAAATAAAACTGTTAGGAATTTATAAGTTATTTAAAGGGGTACTAAAAAGAATAGCTTAACTGGACTTGAAAGAATAAATGGTCACTTCTAAATCAAACTCAGTTTTATTCAGTGTCTGTAATTACTCTGGAAAAACATACGATAATATTGAATACTGTATTTGAGACACCAAGCACATATCCTCAGAAAAGTTACAGATTACAGTTGGCAAAAGCTGACTTGAAAAGTGGGTACTAAAGGTTCAAATTGGTGCAACCTATCAGCAATGGGAAATGCCTCCTTAGAAAAATCAGGCCTTTCTGAACTGCATTGGCAATATGACGGACGATCTTTGAAAAAGGCTAGAAAAAGGACTTACTACTTTATTGACAAAGAAATTACCAAGAAACAAAATTGTATTTATGAGAGTTTTCCTTCCATCCATGCAAGTCACCCATAACGATTTCTTTCAGACTGTCTAAAAATATTAACAGAAAATTTGCTGAAAAACACACTACTGATTCAGCTTGCTTAGAACTGACACTTTTACCCCATCCCCTTAAATAAAGTTTGTTAAAAAGTTTTATCATCAAAACAGTCATAATCAGAGCTTTAAATTTAGATTTTAATGTCAAAAATTAATAGATATTTTAATTAAAACAAAACCCAAGACTGCTGCCTTCAGAGAATCTTAATGCTCAGCTTGTTTTGAAAACCAAGGTGTAGGAATACTTAGAAACCTGAAATACTGATGCAGCCCTTTAAAATCATCTCTTGAGGGAATCAGATAAGTTGCAGTTTTAAGGAACTGGTTTTTATGTGAGGTTTAAAGGTTCTCTGATTACAAAAAGGAGTTATTCCTAGTAAATAAATCGGGGTTTTAGAATAGTGGTAAATATGGGTTTAAAAATTTGGGCTTGACTGAGTAAACAAATGAGTACTGTAAATAATAGACTGTATATTTGAGTTGACTTAAGATGATAGGTCATTGAAGGCAAAAATAAGTTTAAGAGCCATATGTGACTTCATACCAGGAGGTTTTTAGGCTGTAAAATCTTATCTGAGATAAAATTAGGGTGAAAGGCTAAATGGATCACGTTGTCAGAAGGATTATTAATTCCTTTCTGAGGCCAAGAGATAACGTCTAGAAAACACAGAGAGCATTAGCAAGGGAATTGTGAGTACGATGCAACAAACTAGTAGAAGGAAATGCAAGTTAGAGGAAGAGGGAAATTTTGAGATTAGGCAACAGCTTGACTCGAATAGCAGAAATAAAGTATCTTATTGAAGGTCTGGTAAAGGAGCATTAGAGGACAGGGGAATGCAGCAACTAAGAAGTACCATGACAAGATCAGTTAGAATTATAGAGAAAACATTTATTTATATTAAGGTTCACAATAATAGCTCCCCCACCTCAGCTTGTATGTCAGAATAGGAGGAAGAAACTTAAACAATACGACACCATTCTCTTTTAACAGAGGACATCTACCCCTGCCCCACACCAGATTTTGAAGATGCATAGAGCCGGGAGGGCAATACCAGTATTCAGTGCCACAAAGAGCTGGGATAAACTTATGTTTGCACTCACAGCTGCTGTACAATACTGCCCTGTCTCTTCAACCTGGGAAGAGCTAAAAATGAAAACTTTCCTTTGTTTCTACTCTAATAAATCCCTGTTTGTAGATTGTTAACAGAAGGATGGAGTTGAGAATACCCTTAGACCATTTGCAAAGTTGGCAACTGTGGAATTGGGATTTTTCCCAGCAAAGAAAAGGTGGTACCCAGAAAGATAACATGACAAAGGTTCTCTTAACACTAGTCCCAAGTTGTAGAACACCCCAGCATAAACCTACTGTCTTTGTCCAATGTGCCCAAGGAAGAGGAAAAATATTGGATTTCCTGAGAACTTTTGAAAACGAGAGATACTCCACTGAACACCTCTCCAAAGACAGCTTCCTCCAAAGCTGAAATTCCAGAAGCTAGCTACTCTGTTTCCATACTTGTGTCTGCATTTAAGAGAAAATCTCTATTCCTAACAACCATGGTGAAAAAAGAGAAAAACAGGACTTTGTACTTACAGACATAGATCTTCACAGAACTGAACCAATTATTTTGAACAAACTACGAATGATTAAGCAGAGAGAAGAAGAGAGAATGTAGTGAAAGAAGGGAGGAAAGACAAACAAATGCAGCGCAAGGTATCAGGAAGAACTGGACTGAGACCAATATAAGCATTAATTGACATCCCTTTTATTCTTCAGGATTTAAGAAGTGTCCATGTCACACTGACATTGCATCTCAGTGTATCACCTAAGCCACTTACCAGCTAATTCAACATCTTCATAGAGATAAAAACCTTAAGGCTTGGACCAACAGGAGAAAAACTATTAATGAACATTTTATCCTGGTACTGTCTTGAATTAAGATGTTCAGACCCTCTGTTCCATCCATGCATCTGCAAATATTTGTGTGAATGGAAATTTTCCTCTCACAAATCATTCTGCAACCTGACTTGCACACATTTACCCAAAATTACATGGAGCGTCTATGTTCATTAGGAAACGTTGTAGTTAACTCACAATTATCCAGTTAGAAACCAGGAAGACCATCACACCAAGGGATACAGTCCCAGCCAGGTAGCTACACACAAAGCAAGCGGGAAGCATATGATGGAGTGTTTACAATTTACAGGTAACTGCAAATACTCTCAGAAATTAAAAACTGTTTGCAGGTAATTGGAAAACAGAAAGAACAGAGTACTTCTGTTGACTAACATAAAGGCAGAACATTTCACCTATCCTTCATCTTCATTTCAGCACCGAGAAAACAACGTGATAATCTTTGCAGTGGTTAGGAATCCCTTGTGCCCTGCTGATTGCAGCAACATTTGCACTTGTCTGCAGAAAGCAGTGGAGGTCTTTGTTTTCTTTGTCTCCACCATTTCCTACCACTTTTGATTCTCCAGTCTGCAATGTTATCAAAAAACACTTCAGCTAAACAAGCGCATCTTTGTATTATTCTATTTTCTGTCAATTGCTGATCTTGCTTCTGGGCCACCATGGTTAATCTGTAATGGCAAACAATAACTGTGACATTTTAAGGCATTGGGGTGAACCTTAAGATGAAAAATTACAGGACATTGTTTTAAAGATAATCCTCCAAATCCTAGAACTTTGTATTTAGGACAGATCATCTGTAATATTGAAATACAGGAAGCAGAAACTTCCATACAGCAAAAACTGACTTACTGGATTCTTAATATAAAAATTAGTATTTTGGTTCCCAGAGGTTAAAATAAGGTGGAATCTCTCTTCCCGACATTTTAGTCCATTTTGTCTATGGGTTTTTTTCTAATGTAAAAAGAAATAGTTAAGCTGGCGGTCACTGATGAGACAAGAGCAAATATACCCAAAAAGGGAACAACAGAGAGAAACTATGACATTTATGAAGTGATTGGCTTGGGCAGGAGGAAAGCAAGGAAGGGATATAGACAGTGAGATCCATTTCACTTAAGCCTCACACAAAGGGCCCATAAAGGAAGGAAGGAATTACGAAGACATGGTTTATTGACCGCTCACCACTGAGCCAGAGTTTTCCTGTATAAATTCTTTCTTAGAAGGTTAATTAAAAAAGGGTTAGTGCCCTGATCTGAAAACCCTTTATTCACTAGCATAATCCTTATTCACACAAGGGATTCCATTGATTTCAGTGGACAAGGGATCGCTCATGTGGCTTAAGGTTTGCAGAACTGGACCCTGTGGTTTTGAGGCACTGAAAAATGGAAATGCTTTCAGATAACAATATACACAGCCTAGGCACAGCAGCACAGCTTAGCTTGAGTACAGGAGCAATATGGAGCTCCCCGTGCTATGGGCCAACTTGAATTATAGGAGGCATAATGAATAGATGGCAGCTCTGTTAAAAACCTGCATGTATAAATATGACACAGAAGAAAGAGGATCATTAGATAATTTAGGCTTTGGTTTAGTACACGGAATGTACATTAGCATGCCAAAGTAACACCCCGTTGTCAAGAACACCTCTCGTGTTTCTGTGTCAGCACCGGCCACGTCCCTGCCAAGCTCAGGGCTGCAAGTGCAAGCACGGGGCGCTGGCGGGCACCACTGCACGTCTCGCAGAGGATACAGACTGAAGGTGTCAGCTCCCCATGAATTGCTCTAGGGCCAGGATCAGCAGCAAATATAGCCGGAGCCCTCTACACATAAACCTGGTCTTAAATTCAGATCTAATATCCTATTTATAGCCCACTATCTCTCCCCCCAACCCGCTGCTTTTCCTTGCCTTGTTCTGCCTCTCTTCCCTTTACAGACACCAACTGTAAACTACAAAAATGATGTCTCATACGAATCTTTGATGTGTGCAAAAGTAGCACGTAAGGATGAAATTAGGTCTGTAGCACAGCATACACATACAAAAATCCTGTTTAATCCTACATCTCCGAACTTCTGTTTGTTTGAATTCACAACCTCATTTTAAGAGTTTTACAGTGCAATTCTAATTCCTAGTGCGTATTTACTTCAAAGTGGCTTTGCTTTTGAATGTACAGCAGGGTCCTGCCTCGTAACTGATGAGCCTAAAGATGGAGAGCAGTAGTGACAGCGAGACCACTGCTATCCACAAGGCAGGACCAGCAGGAGCCACAGGTCAGTCCCTCTGTACTTCCTGAGAGACAAAAATAGAGGGCGTGGATGAAAAATGGAGCAAGGAGGAATTAGATAACACCTCTGTTCATCACGTACGTGCCTAGTAAGTCTATTCAATACATCATTACTGGGAAGGACAGTGACATAAGGAAATACTTTGTGTATGTGTGAAATGTGGGACTATGCTTCTTCACAAAATTAAAGAAATTACCAAAGGAGAAATGCTGTATCTTACACACTGGTGCTTCTAGCAACATTAGAAGAGTAGAATTTTGGAGGAACCCAAGTGATTCATTAAATGAAAACTATTTTCATAAGCCTAAGACTTTACATAAAACAAGTGCCTTACAAACATCAGCTTAAACTATACCACAACCAGAAAAACACTGATGCGTGCTTTTAGAAATTCCTTAAAGTTACAGGGACAGGAAATCACATGGAGTGTTAACAAGATAGGAAGAGTTCACAGATAACTATATACAGAAAAGCCATAAAACTCCCAAGCTAAATTACTCATGTAAGACACACAAGAAACGGAGACACAATTCCCTTCTAGGATAATACAGGAATATCAGGGACACAGGCTACTTACACCAATACAGGCATCATAAAAAATAACCATATTGTAACATAATTTTCCACCAAACCCCTCAAACTTGAGTATAACAACAACAAAAAGGGAAAGAAAAGAATCACTCTGTGGTCCAGGAAAGGTGCTGCAGGGCATAGCACAGGTAGGAAATCTTATCATACCTTTTGCAGCCTGCTCTGAGGAACACCACTTCAGACGCAGAAAGGCGATCAATAAAGCCTCATGAAAGTTAAGCTAAAAGTGCTCAAAGCTTTCACATCTCTGTAGCTGTCCTTTGGCAGCAGGACACCTCTCAAAGGCAGCGGCCAGCCCCAGCGCAGCTCGCTGCAGCACCTACCAGGGCCCAGGGCACCTCCCTGCCCCTGACAAGGGTCACCTGCAGGCACTTAACAGCGTGCATATACGGACAGACACAGGTGTTGACCCTTTCCTAATGAATGACATCAGCTTTAGGTAATGTGCGGGTGAGTGACCTCCTGAATCAGAGGTTCCAGGTGTTTGATAGGTCTGGTTGAATTCACTCACCCAACAGTTTCTCTATTCACTTCTTGAACTCGTCAAGCTTTCAGCGTCCACAATTGCTGTCAGCAGTAAGTTCCACAGTGTAATTAAGCTTTGTGAAAACAATGACTTCCTCATGGGTTGTTTGGTTTTTGTTGGGGTTTTTTTTTGAGCTGCCTACCTGAAAAGTTCACGAGGTGCCCCATATCATGAAAAACAGGAGCAAAGTAGTAGAGCCACAGAGCCCAGAAAATCTACAGTGTAGGGAGACCCATGGTACCTTCTGGCTGGGAAGGAGCTTCCTCCTGGGAAAGGAGCTACTGACAGGCACAGAATAAAAGATTATAAAACCATAGTGCAATGCAAAGAAGATGAATAGGGAATGATTGCTTGTTTTTTCTCTTGAGATTAAGGCCAGACGAGGGAGGCTATATAATTTTACATTCACAACTGTTGGCACACAATAGCAAGTATACTGTCTTCTTTCTGTAGCCACACCGTAGGAAAAAGTGTGATTAACTACTTAGGTTTTATAGCTCTAAGAATAATCAAGGGCTAGGAATGTGCTTTATTAATAAAAAAATGGCAGTGTAAATCTATTTATCCAAAGAGAAGGTTTAGATGTGACAAGCTCAGGTTTTAAGACCCTATGCAAAAACCAGCAGGTGGATGGGAAAGCTTTACATTCTAAATAAAACAAAATGTTAGTAGTCAAAATTCAACATTTTCAGAGTGAGAAATAAGGCGCCAATTTTTATCAGTGAGAGTAGCTAATACCCAGGATAACTATGTGGATTTATTACCAGTTAAATGTTAAGTAGAAATAATTTTTTTTTTTTTTTTTAACAGACTTCGGTTCAAGTATTGTTATTAAACCAGTACCAGGAACTAGAGCAGGGAAATTTTATGGTCTGTGTTACAGAAGAGGCCAGAGCAGACAATAATCCCCTCTGGCCTTAAAATACACAATCACTCGCTTTTTCTGCAAATGTATTAAAGTAACCACAGTTCCCAACATGTACATTCCCCAATGACAAATCTCCAGTGGAAAAATGTTGATAGCTGCACAGGTGTTAGAATAAAAAATGGCAAAACCTGTTTTCTAGGTGGGAACAGAAGGTGGATTATGTTGGAGATATGTTTGATAGTTATGAACACCAGATACAAGACGATGTCAGTTAAAGACAACTTGAGCAGATGGATGGCAGTGTGTGCACCGTGAAGTGATGTTAATTGAATGGCCTGGGATTATGTTTAAAAATCTTAAAATGAATAATTGGAAAACAATTAAAGAAGCAACTACAATCTGCAAATTCCAGGGTTGCCAGCTGGCCCAGAAGGTAGAATTGAATCTACACGAAACACAACATTGGGGTTTTTCCCGATTTTCACACAAGAAAACTCAAGATAGAATGTTTTTTGTATTTCTCCAGGACAATAAGCGACTGTTAAATAGCTTTTTGTTTTATAATAGTTTTCACATTGGCGGGTTCTCAAACTATTTTTATGTAGAATATCACCACTGCTGTAAGCAAAACATCAGATTGCCAGAGCAGTTTCCTTAACGGTTCGTCAGCATGAATGAATGGGCTGCAGGGATGGGGCTGCTGTCACCTCTCTGGAAAGAGCTCTGACACAGTGCTGCGAGGCCGACAGCCGTGGTGCCATCTCCGTTATCCTGGCTGTAAACACCACCGATGTACACGTGCGGTGGGAGCAGTCTGGATTCACTGCACACATGGTGTGGAGTTGAGCTTCACTGTACCGGCGGCCAGAAGCGGCGCATGTGGAATAATGCGGGCGCCAGGTTTTCAGCCGAAATAGCCAAATGGGAGCGTGGTTTCCCCCTTTGTGTTCTTCTCACTGAAACCAGCGTAAAGTCACAGTGTACCTTTTGCATGGGCTTATCTTCTTCCTCAGCCTCTCTTTTCCTCCCTCAGTCAATGCTGGAAAGAAATAGTGTCTTTTACTAATAAAATGAGACACAAAATTTAGAAGAAGGGCCAGATGTTCAGCAGCCCTAGGATAGCAGGGTCAGCTTTGCAGAGTGCTCCCTGCATGGTGCTGTGGCCAGGACCTGCCCCTCTGTGATAATTTCTGCAGTACTCTCTTTTGATCTGTTTAGCACTAGAATCCCAGAGCATCGAAAAATTACTGAAAAGCTCGGTTGGTTTGTCTGCCTTTCTGGGGCTGGGAGCTGGCCCTAGTTCGTTCCAAGCAAAAATGTGAGGGAAACAGCACTGTGTTGCTGTGGTCCTTTTGACCACAGAGCATCTTGCAATTTTGGAAAAGACCTTGGGGTAGCCAGGGCCACTGCAGACGATGGAGATGCTCTGTCCCAAAAGAAGATTTACATGACAGCTATGGAAACCTTCCTTCTGTACAACATTTAGAGGCACAAGGTATGCCAGCTCTGACACTATGATTAATACTGTTTTGTATTGAAATGCTAAACCCGGAGAGACCGAGTGTAAGATGGATAGCTCATAGTGTGGTTATTGTACTATTTTTGGTATTTATTGTGAGGGAGCAGCATTCAGAAACCATCGTGTGGGCCATGGTCCCATTTTGAAAGTTAATTCTGAAGATTGCTGTTCTTAAAAGACAAATTAAGCTTATTAACCTTCTTCTCTTCCTTGAACTCCTTTCTTTGTGATGTTAGTGACTTGCCATATGAACCAAGAACAGCATTTGGTTTCCATGTGTCATTTCCAAGTTAGCCCTTATCAAGCGTTATCACTCTGCATTTACTCCCTGTTCTAACTCCAGGGATGGCGTTGCATGTGAGATGTCAGGATTTCCTGCCTGTGCAATAGGAAACACTGGTGGTATCTCTGGTACCAGTATGTGGTAGCTGTTGAGAAATGGTGACTTTTCCAGTGGCCACTGCTGTAACATCTCTAACTGCTACGCACCTCTTGCAATTCATCAAGTGCAACTTCAGCATCAACTTACTTGGAAATGGCTCACATTAACCACTTCCACCAGCTCCTGCCCTCAGCGTATTCCCCAAGCAGCTGTCTACGCCGCTTCGCCGCATTCCCATCCAGAGCACCTCTGCTTCAGGAGATGCACTTTGGGGACTGTTAAAGCCCCAATGCCTCTAATAGCTCCAGTAAAGAGCAGAAATAAATATAAGGGAGAGAGAAGTATTCAGGTGCACAGAGCATTCAGGCAGGTACCCAGCTCGCACACAGAAATAGTGCGGGGAGGGAAGCTCAGCTCCTCGCCACAGCATCTCCCACCCAGCAAACGGCCCGAAAGCAGGCGCTCGCCTTCCTCTGCCATGGCAGTGACTTGCCCCGATGCCAGCGGGCGACACAAAAGGACAGGGGTGCAGGGGTGCTGCCTGCTCCAGCAGTACAAGGCCTGTAGACCCCAGCAGGAGCGAGTGATGCAGCACCACTTCACCGGGTGCTGCTTCACTCTGTAGGAACGGAGATAACAGGAAAACTTTGCTCTTGGATGGCACTGGGAGGCAATTCATCTTTGCGAGCAACGTTAGCAGATCTGCCTTACAGGACACGGTTTTTAACCAGCTCCCTGGTCAGGCCATCGGGCAGGGCTGATAACAGGCCATTGGGGGAAGTTTATCTGGCGTTTACCGGAATGAAGACCGTGTTAGTGCCTGGAGGTCACCCCCTGCCATTATCCCCTTATAGTGGCACAATAAGAACAGCATGAGAGCGTTGAAAGAAAAAAGAAAAAAAAATTATCCTCATATTTTGAATTTCCATGAATCGCAATGTGGGTTAACTTTCAGAAATGTTTCTATTTCTCATGTAGGCATTTATAGTTGATTTACTTTAACAACAGTCACAGTGGCTTTATACTGCGGTTCATTCAGCAGCAGAAGTGGGATTCCTGTTCTCACACCTCCCCAGCCAGTCTCGCTCCTCCCGGCCACTGGTGTGGGTGAATACTGCAGACAGAATTTCTTCACAGGCATGTCCCAGTCCTTTTTTGTCTGTTTCCCAAACATATTCTTGAAGACATGCTTACTAGAGGGAGTATTTACAGAGGCTCTAATAAAAATGCCTGATATAAGAAAGATCAACATTGCCGGTAACTTAGTGGGCTTTCAAACATGCCCCTAACAGCAAAATGTAAGCATGTATTTAGAGAACATTCAGCAAAAAGATGACTGCAAACTTACAGTAGAAGCTGGGGTTAAAACCACCCTCTATCTCCAAAAGGCCTGCAAAACGTCTGCATTGGGGACCGAGGTGCTATTATCATGCTTTTAAGCTTCTCAGATGCTTAAATTATATGAATTAGAAGTGTGCTGCATTTCCTGGAATATCTTGAAGGTTCGCCAGCTTCTTAGCTCTCCTTTCCATAACTCTAGTGAAAGTAAAGCAAGTTAGCACTGCTGAAAACCTCTGCTTTTCCAGAAACCAGATGGCTTTCCAGCCAGCGCAACGGAGGCCAGGGCTGCAGGGGTGCCCTGTGGTGCCATGGCTCCAGGTGCCAGGCAGATCCCTCCCCCAGCCCTCACCTGAGCCCCACCAGGCACCTCGCTGGTCCTGACCTTGTCTTGCTCAACTTCTCATGTCCACCTGGGACCTCCGTGACAGACTGCCGGAGCCGGCCATTCCCAGAGCCGCGGGGCAGGCAGGGACGGTGGAAGGACAAGGAAGGTTTTGGATGCCGAGAAGCCACACAGCCTGCAGGGAGGTGCCACGGAAGCCCGCTGAGCGCGCGCTCCAGAAGTCAAACTCTTTTGCAAAGATGAAGATATGCTGAATTATCTAGGGGGAAGGACCGGGTGTCCGTGTCCAGTGCTGGCACCATGCAGGGCTCCATCTGAGGAGAGCTGAGGGGCTGCCCCACCACAGGGCACAGCTGAGCCCCTCGGTGAGGCTGGTGGAGTGGCAGGAGGTGATTTCAGGCAGCAGAGCCTGCTAAATCTTGTCATGTTTTTCACTGACAATTTGAAGCTCTTACGTTATTCACTTCCTATCCAAACAGAAATGACATTTAGTCCCAACAGGAGTTACATGCATTTACATCTATAGACTATGTCCTTCAATGTTCTTAATGCCAAAAGGGCCCATCTTTTGTCTGATAACAATATTGTATCTTTGAGGTGTTTTTCTTGTCATGTCATATTGTGATGAATCACACGGTGCCATGCCAGTCACCTTAGGGAAGCAGATATAAAACAAATGATGCTTAAAAAAGGAATGAAACATTTATAAAACTAAGTATTAGATGTACTCAGTTTCAGCATCGCTAATATCAAGGTGCTGTTTTCCAGCTGATACAGACAGGGTCGTCTGCAGGCATGTCTCGGCACCTTACACAAATCACCTCCACAGAGTAACTTACAAGTTTCAGACAGATTTTTTTAAGTTGAGCTTTTGAGACCTGCACTTCAAGCCATAAGGGAAAATATATTGTTTTACATTATCAATATGTGAATCAGGCTGGAAGAGCTTCTCCTTAGGGATCTGAATGCCATTATAGTAAATTTGTGCTTCATAATAAAAAACATGTATTTCTAGAATAAATCAAAACCAGAAGCACTTTTCTCCTTAGTGCTGGTGAATCGAGTGAGGGTTTCAGGTGGCTGAATCCAACGGTTTGAGAGTTCAACAATAAATCACAGAGATAAAACAAAAAGCACCTTCCTGTCCTCCCATGCCTAATGTGTAATCAGCTGCTTGGGAAAGTTAAATGGCACCTTAAAAGACAAAAAAATAAAACACCACTTATCTTCTTAATCTTAAAAGTAATAAGAGAAGGCAGATACCCAATCTGCCTGTTGCTTTCAAAGGAATATTTATCTTTTCTTGGGCAAATGCGAGTGGGCAGAAATTGACTGCAGGACGTGCGTGACCTAGCTTATACATCTGTTTCTGCATTATTTCTGCAAGGCATAGAGTAGCTTCAGGATGCAAGCGCAGAGCTAGTAAAGGAAAACGTAGTCCTTTTTTCCCCAAAGGAGACAAGACACCTGCCATTGCATAGGGCGAAGCCTCACTGTCAACCTTGACACTTTCCATTAAAATAATGGATAAGGTGGTTGCTGTGCCTCTATGTAGATGCTAAAACTAAGTTTGGACATACTGTTCTACACACAGCTAAAGAAAAGTTCATTTTTTTAACACACCAATGCTCTTAACGTTTTTTTTTCAGATTCTCTAAGCTCCCTGGTGCTGCTGCAGTATTTTCCTTGTTCTCTCCCCCACAGTTCTGCTCTTGCTTTTCATCTCCCCTCCTTTTTGATCCTGTCTCTTCTTCTGCCTTTCTCTTTTCTCTTCATGCTCCTCCTCCTCTTTCCACCACTATCTCAAATTATTTCTCCTGCTAGCTCTTCTCTCCATTGTCAGGGGTTTCTTTCTTTCTCTAGACATGCTTGATTCCACTAGTGCTGGCAGGGCTCCCTGTTGTCTCAGGACAAGAGGAGCTGAAAGATGGTGGGTTAGATTGCAGAGGAAGGCTGCCAAGAGAGAAACGCTGCTTCAGAAGACGCAGAACAAACAACAAAAAGTCTGAGGAGGGGATAACATATAGATCTGCCATGTTGGGTACCTGTCTACTGGAGCGGCCTTAAAAGTGTTCTTGCTGTTGGCAGTGCTTAGCCTGGAGCTTTCTGCAATCACAGCTGCAGTGACCAGAAAAAGGAAGGCAGGCAACTTAGTGATGCTCACACCAAGAAATACAGAATAGGGAAGAGGAAATATGAGAGTGATAATGCTGCCGAGTTTTTCAAGTAATCCTTTTCTGCAGACAAATGGCGTAACCTGTAAAGTGGGTGGGAGACCACAGCTACAAGTAGTGACCCCTCTCATGCCGGGGTTACGGTGTGACTGCTATTCCCCTCCTTGTGAGCTACGCAAACTCCCAGCTTCCCAATTTCCAACAAAAATGCCGATATTTTGATGTTTCTTTCTTAGATTAGGAATAAAAAATGAAGCAGTCAAAGTTTTCTGCAGGGTTTCTGGACAAATTTAAGTTTGGAAATTCTGAAATTGTTCAATTTCCTTCTAAAGCACCATTCAGCCACTGCCACTCCTCCATGCCAGCGGGCAGCGGCTTTGGGGAAGCTCCTGCCATCGTTCTGCTGCAGCCCCGCAGCGCTCTGTGCAGCTCAAAAAAGAGCCTGTGCCACTGGAAACCAGTGGGCATAGTTTTCAAAGTTTGTGTTAAGATTTTGGTCCACTGAAGAAGAAAAAGGAATAAAGTATTCCTTTAAGTTTCAATTCCCATGTTATATCCCCCCAGCATCCACGTGGATGGAAATAAATGCATGATCAACAAAACCCAAAACACTTTAGCTGTATGAAGCAGGTGAAATATTTCAAATCTAGTTAAATTTCCTCATTGGAGGGTGAAAAAAAAAAAATCTGAGAATGTACATTTCCCGTTACATAATCATTGTGGAAGGAAATTCTTGACCACCTCTAATTCTGAATTACTTTTTAAATTGAAATGCTACTAGGGCCAAAGTCCATAAACTTGTTTCAAAGTTCTCACAGGTGGAAAGGCGAATCAAAACAATTCCCTTCTTTCTGCTCTGAGTAAAATATACACTTTCTTAAGCCTACTTTTTCTAGAAGCTGAGAAACAAGAACATCTAAAAAGAAAGCAAAGCATTTCATGCACTGCTCTAACCTTAAGAAAGAGAAAATCACACAATTTTGATGTTAATGTTGCTCAATGAACTACCAAAGGGTATTCAAAAACTATCATGACAAGTATGGTATAAAAACCATACAATATGATGTAAAAAAGTCCCCAGTGTATAAGTTTTACTCTTTTTTGGTTATTTCTGTTTAGCCAAAATCCTGTGATAACGTAATAGCTCAGCATTACAGCACTTTACTTCGTCACAGCCATAAAGGGCTTTTCTTTCTCAAGTGTTTTACTCCAAGTTAATTGATAGCTAAATGGCTCGAGCTATGTAATAGAGTTATAGGGAACATTGTGAATAGATGCTACGCTTTGGTCCACCTAACGGCATTTTGTGCAGGCTGTCTTAACTAGGGCAAATGGAGAAGTGTCTGCAGCAGTGGTACTCACTTGAATGAGTTATAACAATGTACAAGCAAAGCAGAGATGAGAATTATCACGTTTGCCTTTGTATCACATTTGCCTTTGTGTAAAAAGAGAACGAGAACAGAGATTTGACCTCATCTGTCTTTTCTTTAAGCTTTCTATCCAAGTCACCCATCTTGAATTAGCCAACTTAAAGACTCCACGGGTTTTGTTGGTTTTTTTTTTGGCAATGAAGACAGAGCAGTAGCATATTTGTCTCAGATAAGCAACATACTAAATTTTCAGCTACTTGACCACAATAATATTTTATTTCATGCTCATTAGCCAGTATTAGAAAACTTATTGGGGGTGAGGAGGGGGAGAGGAAGATTAAGACAAAGATACCTTTCCTCCTACCAGGGATAAAAAAGCCAAAGACTTTTCCTCTTGCTTTTCTTACCATCACTTCCAGAAATCTCAGGTCCAATGTCTGCAGAACTGAAAAATGTGGAGCAGATCAAGGAAGTGTCATGTGGTAACACTGGGACTGATTCTCATGTAGACAAAAATCCCTTTACATAGACTTTAAAGATATGTTTTCCGCACTGCAAAAACACTTTAAAGTAACCTTTGTATGAATCAGTGTCAGGACTGTGGTGCTTAATTCATTAAGATGCTGGAGGGTCTGAGAAGAAAATGGTTGTACTGTAAAAAGTGCAGCTCCTTCAAGGTGTTAAAATCTAATGAGATTTTCCACTTGTTTGTGCACCGTTGGCTCAGGGCATCTTTTGTAGTCCTCCTCAGCTCTGCTGAGGAGCTGGAGAAAACCAGCCAAAAGCAGCACAAACACTTAAAGCTGCTTAGTTATTGTTTCTTGCTTTGAATGACAAGCCCAATTATTAGGTTTTTCTGAAGTTCTACATGGCCATCGGATGTGTTTTGTCTCATTTAGAGGTTCTGAACCGGCCAGTAGGATTCTGCCCAAATTTATTGCAAACTGCTACAGTATTGGTGGCAATTCCTTACTCAGTACATGCCTATGCTGTGTGTAGCAGTCACATCGGGTTCCTACGTTCCTCCAAATTTATGAAAGACTGAGTTATCTGTTTGAAAGCAAAAACCCCTCAGCAAATCCTTCCTCTCATCCCCTCTCAAACAAGGCGTTGTTTACTAAGTAAAACAGAAGCTTCATTCTTGGCTTTTCATGCCCCTGGTAAGAGGTGAAAAAACATACAATTAAGAAAGGAAATGGACTTAAAATGGAGATAAAATAAGGGGCGGGGGGGGGAGACAGGAAGTGAACTGCCAGACTGTAGGAGAATAAATTGTGGCAATAACAGCCAGAAGGTAAAAAACTATTCCCTCCAGTAGTCTTCATTTAAAATTTCACTCTCCTGATTAAAACTTTGTAAATAGTAATTATTATCACAAAGATATTCATAAACAGATGTTTTAAAAAATGCAAATTCATTCACAATTCAGAAAATATGCAGTTTATGTGCCACAGGGAATTTAATCTTTGAAAACAGAAAAATGCATCAGACCCTATTTCCGACATAACACAGTAAGTCAGTACTGGAAGCAGCATTCATTTTTTTTTCCTCTACTTGTTAAATATGGTAATGGAGAGAAAAGCCTGTTATTTACTGAAGACTGTTGCTTTTGTATTCATAAAAAACTATAGAGTGTATCTAATTCCAAGTTACTTTATTAGTTTAGCATAAAACTGAAGCATACTTATATGAACAAAAGTAAAAAGAATTTCTGTTTATATATATATATATATATATATATAAGTATTACAAATAATTCAAAAGGTACATCTTATTTTGCTTCCCCCCACCCCAGAAAGGGAACATTCGTTCAAATCAGATGTACTTCTGGTAAGTAAGAAGAGCTTTCCTGATTATCATTTGTTTACAAACTACAACAAGAACTATTGTTTCTGTGAGGGTAATTGGGTGTGGAGTCTCTTCTATTTCATATCATGAGATACTACTAGAAATGATGAAATACTATAGATTCTAAAATGAGTATGGTCACTTCATTTTAAAGCAAAGCAATTACTGTTCTATTACCAGGTATTCTGGATCAATATCCTGTCTTGCAACTTGCACTCACATCCAGAATAAATCTATAATATTACAAGTAGTTAGAGGTAAATAGCAACAGAGCAGAACAGATATTCAACAGGAGTTCTTGGGTATAGTTTGTGTAGGTTATAGACTAGGATTGGCCAGCAGTGAAAACACAGGTTGCTTACTGGTCTCCCAGAAGTGTCAAACTTGCCCAACAATATACAGAATTGATGGAGCTTCTGCAAAACAATAAATTATAATTCCTACCTTATTTTCAACAGCTAGAGTTAGTCCCTTTGACATCAAAGGAACCAATAAAGTGCAAAGACTGCATTGGATTTGACCCAGGAGACACACATGCACTTTTATATACGAGGTAAAATTTTATTGGTAATGGTAAGCCTCATAGCTGACTTTGTTACTGGTTATTACGGTCTTGATTTTTCTTCCTGTCTCTTTATTCTCTATAATTCTTTGAATAAACACCATATAGCTCTCATTTCTTGCTGACTGGGAAAAAAAAAAAATCTCAAATCTCCCTCTCAAAAGGAAAAATAACAGAATCACAGGGTTTTAGTAATAAGTAAAATATGTAACATGAATAATTAGTAAGTAAAAAAGAAAAGCGATCACTGCTACAAGTATTAAAAACAGAAAAGTAGATTAGAGTGCTACTTTTTTTCCCCAGCTGAAGAAATTTTTAATGCTATACTTGTTCTTTTAATTGGTAATAAATACATTAGCATTTATAAAGTTCAAACATCTGAATTTTTTTTTCAGTGCTTTACATTAGTAAAGGATTACACAACTCAAGGCCCCACATTATAATAATTACTAAATTAAACCTCCTCAGGCCCTCTGAACAGCAGCTAAACGCCATCTCCTCCACGGCAGCTGAAGCAGGGGTTATGAGGAGGTGTTGGGGGGCTTCACCCTGCTCCCAGCCCAGGAACAGCGCAAGGGGCACCTTGCCGCTTGCGTGAATCGCTACACAGCGTGCTGTGCAACGGCCCCAAGCACGCTCCCTTACACCGCTGCAGCCTGTGCAGGAACCAGCCCAGCAGCAAGCTGCACCACACATAGCTCTCTAGGGGTTTGTCCTGTGCGTTATTTTAAGTTATATTCAATTATTAATACAATACAGATATGCTGAACTGGGGGCAAAGTGCTAGATTTGTGATCATGCAGCACAGCGCTCTGCTTCTCCTACACTGGAGTTTCTCCCCATTCTCTGTCAAAACACTGAGGATTAAACAGATGATCCTGAGAGTGAATTTGTGACAGCTGGAGACATGGAGAGCAGTACCAGTGAGCACAGGACTAAATCACCCTGCCAAGGCACAAAATTATAGCATCCAAGATGAATTAGTTAATACTACAGTGAACTGGGTCTGAATTTGGTTCTCCCACTCCTTCTGCAAGTAGACAGCGAGTCCCAGCAAGGCAGAAATCCGGGTCTTACAAGGAACAAAATCCTAGCCTAGTTTTACTGGGGAAAGTCTGTCCTGTGCACATTCAGAGCAATAACTGCTCAGGCAGTGTGTCCAATTCCTGCTTATTTTCTTACACGACACAGCCAGGACTGCAGAAACAGAGCGCTGGGAGTTTGATTTGTTCCTGCTGTCGTGGTTCAACCCAGCCGGCAGCTCAGCCCCACACCACCGCTCGCTCACTCCCCCCCGCTGGGATGGGGGAGAGAATCGGAAGAGCAAAAGTGAGAAAACTTGTGAATTGAGATAAAGACAGTTTAACAGGTAAAGCAAAAGCCGTGCACGCAAGCAAAGCAAAAGAAGGGATCCATTCAGTGCTTCCCACGGGCAGGCAGGTGCTCAGCCATCCCCAGAAGAGCAGAGCTCCATCCCGCGTCACGGTGCCTTGGGCAGCCAAACGCCATCGCTCCCAACGTCCCCCCCTTCCTCCTCCTTCCCCCAGCTCCGTGTGCTGAGCATGGCCCATAGGGTGTGGGCTCTGCCTTGGGCAGCTGGGCTCAGCTGTCCCGGCCGGGTCCCCTCCCAGCTCCTTGTGCCCCCCGGGCTGCTCGCTGCTGGGGTGGGGTGAGAGGCAGCCACGGCCTTGGCTGGGTGTCAGCGCTGCTCAGCAGGAACCAAACATCCCTGGGTTACCAGCACTGCTTCCAGCACACAGCCAAGCCATGACCCAATGCTAGCTACTGTGGAAAAAATTAACTCTACCCCAGCCAAAACCAGTGCACCTGCACAGCAACCTTTCCTATTCTGGTCAGTAACGCCCATGTAAGCACACAGAAAACAAAAACAGTGTAGGTATCACCAAGGATCCAACCTGAGCTGACCTACACTTACAAGGTGTGTGCTGATACTGCCCCATCCCTTCGCATAGCCTGCCTCTTTATTAACTCCAGCATAAGAGAGAGGTCATGGCTGGAAGGCTTGTGTTGATGCACCCAAAATAGATGGGCAACAGGTTGAAGAGGGGAGAAGCTTGCTAAGACTGTGTAAGACTTGCTCATATCTACGTAACAACCAAGTATGCATGTACGGGTCTCAGTTTGCCACTGGCCTGTTTGGACACTATAAAAATTCTGATCAGTATTGCTTGGTTCAGGTGTTTGCTCCTCTTCTCCATCTCTAATTTAGCAGAGGCAAAGATTAAGACAAATGGCCAGATGGCTGAAATGCTGGAAGTTCTGCAGGGAATGAGTTGTTCATGACAGTAAATTGGAAAAGAAAAAAAAAAAAAAAAAATAAAAAAAGAATTGCCATTCTACTATGCTGGGACTTAAATCTACCATTAAAGCTATGTAAATAATGCTGGCACACTGAAAGACAGTACGGCTAAAAAACAAAGTGAACTGATCTGTCGTGCTTGAGATATGAGCTGACTATGAGCACTCTGCAATCTAGTAATGGTCATTATCAGGGCTGCAGTGGAGAAAAACAGATGGGTCAAAGTTCCTCATGCTTGTCAGAGAGAGGAACCATCTCATCAGGCACCAATTTGAATGATGATAATCTACAAGTGTTAAATGTATCTCTCAATATAAAGGGGAATTAAAGGTATTTGTTTGAGATAAATGCTTTCTTCTTTCCATCACTACCTAAATCCACGCCGTGACTTGGCCCGAGCCTACCTCCACAATTTCCCTTCAGCTGGAGGAAGAGCCCCTTTCGCTTTGAGGATGTAATTCATCCAGAAAGCACAGCACAATCTGTATCTATTAATAATCACCTTAACAGTAGTCTGTGATTCTATGATATGAACACACACATAGTCCAAGTGCTCCTGTAGCATCTCTCTCCATCCCTAACTGGGATTCACCTTCCTTCTAGGCTGATTTTACCTGTCCCCAGGCAACCCACTTCTGCATGTATGTAACGTGGAGAGTGTTTGCCTCCAGCAGGAGGAAAGCTGGCGTTCCTCCTTTAAACCAGGCCTCTGGGAACAGGCAACAGCCTTTTCTACGTATGTTGGGGATGTTTCTACCTTACATTCAACATTCATTACTGCACGTTATCTACCAATGCCACGTAAAACCATATAACCATTACCTACGAAATGAAAAAAAGGACGTGGACACCGCTTATGGTGATACCTCCCACATTCAGTTCTTTAAAAAGAAATTTATCATACCATATGTTAGTTTAATCCTGAAGTTTGTCACTGCGACTGCTGGAACGGTGACTTTCTGAACACTGTTTCAACAGCACTGTTCTAGACAGTGCCTTGAAACAAGATTATAGTGTGTACCCAAGTTGTCAGTAAGTACTAAATCAGTCTGTCAGCATTTTAAATGTGTGACATTGTGCTTGGGTCCATCTCTCTTTCTAGAATACCTGATCAAGGGGAATAAAGCAATTCCCTCTCATCTGAATTCTAAGAGGACATTGGGGAAACTGCGGGCCACTAAGAAAAAACGACATCCTCATGATGGTAGCCTCATGTTGATGCAGTCACAGATTAACTCACCTCTTGAACATAGTAGGAAGCAAAAAATTGAGGTAAAAACTGCATTTCTAGGGAGATTCAAAAGCTAGTGCATGAATATTAGCAGTGCTTGTGTCCACAGGGATTTTATAGAGTGGTTTTGAAACAATCTGTGCATCAGTAAATACCACATTTTTCAATGAGCACAGGAAGTCTGCAAAGCTTTTTGTGCAAAAAGCAAGGTTAAAACTCATTAGAGCTCACATCAGGCATTTGATGGGCTTTACAAGCTGCCTTACTGTCTTAAAGTGAAAAATAACCGGTAGAAATTGGTTTATATTTTTAAACGTCCTGGATTCTCCTTCTAGCTAGGAAGTAAAATTGCCCCATACCAGACATATATTCCCCTGATAATTCTCCTCCTATTGTTTTAGAATTATGAGTTTTGACAAGGGTTATAAAGATTGCCATTAAACTCTGCTCTTGAGAGCTACAATGGTGTGCAGGGAAGAAAGTAAAAATAGTGAGGATCAGGGCCTTATTTGCCTCCACCTTAGAGGGCAGAAGAAGGAATAACGGTGGCAGGAATATTCAGGCCTTTTCCATCTCAAGCTCAGGTTTCATGCTGTGACCATGTAGACCTGCATTGTAACTGGCCCTGGTCACTGGGAGCAAATCTCGCAAGGGAACTCTCTCTTTATGGCTTTCTTTGGCAGCGAGAAAAAATAAGGGGCTCCTCTGGACAGTATTTGCTTTGAAGAGAGGAGGGCAAGGAATTTTCCCCACTGCAGTTCTCCCATCCAGTGCTGCAGAGAGCCCAGACTTGCTGATGTTCAAGGAATATGTTTGTTCCCGAAATTTTTGTAAGGGGCAGGCTGCTAGAGGGGGAAAATTTACTTGTAACAAGTTAAAATGTTTGTTGATAGGTGCTGACTTAGTGCTTTTTTTAATGTTTCTTTTAAAAATAAAACAGGAGAATAACTAAGCACATAATAAATACTAAGTAAACCTCAAGCTTCAGTTTATGAATACCGAACTAATCTACTGCAAGAACTTCTCTTTAAAATACTAAAAAATTCAAGTGCAATGTATTTTTCGGGTCTTGGATTATTCTTTCCTAGTAAGTGGAATTTATCACTTAATTTGTGAACTGTATCACAGAGGAGTAAAGAAGCACTCAGGCTGGTCAGGCAGAGAGATGGTGCAGAAGGCGCTGCTGAAACCTTCCAACACCAAGAGCGGTTTGGAGATCAAAGGAACCGAACGGAAACATTGTGGAATTCTGCAGTACCTCAAAAGAAAACCACACTGGAGGAAACGCTGCTTTTTGCAGGTATATCGGTCTGACTGGCATCCAAAACAAAGCAGAATGACTGGGATTGCAAGGAAAGAGGATCCAACCAAAAAGAAGAGAAATTTAGATAGGATGTTGTTGCTTGCTATTTTAAAATCTGACTCAACGTTCTTGTGATCTCCTTGGTGAGGAAAGCTTTCTGTACTACAACTCCAGGCAAAATTACAAGTGAAAATTTAAAACAAATTCAATACAAACTGAACTCCCCAATTTTCCTGCTGTGTTGAAAAAAGGAGGAATGCAAGCATGCTTGTATATAAAGTATGCTATCTCTATAAACGAGTGTGCTGTAACTTGGGGAGAAAGACCCCAAAAATCAAAACTAGGGACCTGCAAGGGACATTTTGTTGCAGCAAAACCCCAAAGTGGGGAGCACGGAGAGGGGTTTCTGGTTATCTTTATTCTGGAAATGAAGGAACTCATCTATATGATGAATCATGTAACACCACAAGGTCTCATTACCACGATAATCCTATCCCTCAACGCTTACTATCAAACAAATAAGGGCGGTCAATCAATCCAGTGTTTATTTATGTAATTAATGCAAAACTCACAGGATTAGCAACGGATTTTAGTAGATTTTATTACCTTGGGGAAGGACAGAAGTAACAGCCCCTGAACTGTCAGTGATTAGTGTAGTTTTTTGGAGAAAACTGAGGCTTACAGAATCCTTTTGGTATTACAACCAGCTGGTTGTTTGACACCCCAGGTAAAATCAGCAAAAATGAGCATGGACCCAGACTCATTAACCACATGGTCCTAAACAGAGCTCTCCTCCACGGCAGCTGCAGAGCAGCAAAGTAGCACAGAGCTGGCCGAAGGTGAACACGGTGCCCAAGGAAGGCACAGAGCTGGTGGAAACATCAGGTTTTGGGATGCTCAGGGCCAACGTGCAACAGGCGCGCAGAGGCAGGAAGCAATGCCAGCGCTCCTACAGACAGCAGGGGGGTCAGCAGGAAAAAAGCTACATTTTTATCTCATGCCGCCTGAACTCTTCGTACCTGCCTGCAGAGAAGACCTAAACATCTGCCTGCTCTCTCCTTCCAGTCTTATTTTACTGCTCTTGCTGTTACAGAGAAGTCATAGGTTTGCTCCCACATAAAGGAATGATTTGCAAAGGGTAAAATATTCTGAGATTAAAGTCTGTGACCTAAAATGCCCAGTATATGCAGGCTCAGATTAAATTTTCCTTTTTAATTTTAAGAGCTGTCAACAAAGCTAGGAAAGAAAACGAATATATACAGAATAATGCCTGACAGAAAAAAAGAAAGCAAGTAAAACATTACTGGTAAAGAAAAGCAAAAACATCAATAAAACATTTTGAGTTCCTCTTTGTAATTTCTAGTACTTTTATCTGATTTAGCACATGAAAAAATCCTTGAATTTTAATTTGGAAGTTTGACTGGAAATTTTTTCTATATGCAGCAGTCAGTACACAAACATGTTTGTTCAGTTTACTTTGCAGTATACTTTGTTTAAATCCATTTAAAACTTTAAATTTGTTTCAAGGGAACTCTGGATGTGATCTAAATAATCAAACAAAAGAATCTTGTTAAATATTTAGAAAATATATATTGGCATTTTGATATTTTACAGTACCACTCTATTGAAGTTTATGGTAAGGAAGAGTCTATTGAGCTTCTGAGACACTAAGCACTAAATAATCCCTGGGGAGAAGAAGGGAGGGAATTTAAGTATTTCCTTGTAGCTAGGCTGTTTCCAGAGTTTTCAAGTAAACAACACTACAATCCAATACGCATTCAAAACAGTTGACACCGTGGTTGGATGCAATGAAAATCATTTTATCTAAAAAACTTACCCATCTACCCAGACTTCTTGGGTCTGCAAATACAAAGAATTCCGCATATATACAGTGGCAACTCTTATTCCATCTAAACATTTCCATCTCTCTTTCTTTCTAGACTTGGGTGGAAATGAAGAGCTGTAAGACTTGGATTCATCCTGTACAGTTTCAGGCATTGCTTCACCTGAAGTCCTGTACTACATGGGTATGAGAGGAGGGGGAAAAAAAAAAAGGGCAGGATAGCTGAAAGACGAGGGACCGATTCATGAAACAGAAGGCTTAGTCCCATGTCATGGGAGTAGCGGTAAAGAAAGGAAATCTCTGAAGATACTCATGGTGAGGAACAGATCTCATATTTACCCAACAGAGAGCAGCCACTGATGATTTAAATGGCTTTTACATCACAACATTAATATTTTGAGAGTCAGAATGTAGAAGCCAAACAAGACTTTTTCAGCAAATCAAGCTAAGCTCTCCTGAGTTTGACTCCAAAAACACAGGCAAATAATCAGCAGACTCTCTGATGCAGAATGATCTGTGCCAAGGAATCTATCGTGGTAACACCACAAAACACTGCACAATTACTGGTGCATGCAAACGTCACGTACACATATATATGTATATGCATACACATACTGAGCAAAGTGATGTATTCAGGTACAGGCACAAGTCCTTTTAATAGCTTGACACATATGCAACTGCAAATAGAATTTTAGTCCATTTTAACTGATTATTTATAATAAAATAACATGAGCTGAGGAGAAGAGTAGCATATTGTACCACATTCCAGGAAAGTAACTGTTGTGTGAACCATGATTACTGTTGCTGGTCAGAAGATAAGAAAAAACAATTGGGGCACGTCTGGCCTCTGCAGATTAACTCTGCAAGCACAGCAGACACTTGTCCTGAGTTTTCTGGATTGATTTTAGATGCACACAATCTGTCAGATATCTAATACAAAGCTACCCAATATGGGAGCAAGGTGAATGATCACTACCAGTGTAACTCTACCACCAAAAGCGGTCAAGTGCATGAGGCTCTTAATGATGAGGCCTTGGAATTCTGAAATTATTTTTTAAAAGTTTACATTCATATGGTTTCCTTGACAATTTTCTGTTTGGCTAGCAATAGCACTGACTCATTTTCTTAATTACTTCTGCGGTTCATTTGCTGAAAAATGTTGCAGCAGAGATGCTTCTTCAAGATGACAAGAATCTCAAGGTGTCTGGAAAATGTGTTTTGCCACACTGACGAGTGATATCAAACAATAGGTTGTGTCAAACAGTATTAAACAGGTTTGGGAGGGTCACTCCTTGACTTTCAGTTTCTGACATATGGTCCCTAATTGCTCAGTTTTTTCCTTGTTTGCACTCTCCTGTCATTAGAACGCTATGAAAAGCGTCTGTCTTTCTGACTACAGCTATTCTATTTCATTATTTCCCTTTCTGCAGCTATTCCAGGTAAGCTGCCAGGACCACAATTCCTATATAGCATCCAGCTAAATTCCAGACATCATGGGGTTATTTAAAATTTTATGTAACAGGGTGAATTCAATGACAGAGTGAGGAGGGATGATTCAGATTCACTGACTTTTACTGATCTGTATTTGGTGAATCTTGACTTCTAGCTCACCCTTGAACTTGCCTGAATTATGCTGTTTTAAATTAACTACAAAAGTAGTAAACAAAATCTAGTAACCATTTTTAAGAATTTAAAACACATTAACTGTCATTATGCATAGATCACACGGCAGTGTTTATGTTCCCAAATTAGTGGCTGTGCAAGCACTTTCAACACAAGCGCGATACTCATTTCACAGTGACACGGCAGTGCTCCCAGAAGCAGAGGTCTGTGACTTGAGGAGCAGCAAAATCAGGGGAGCTGGCAGTTCCTTTCATGAAGAGCTTAAAACGAAATTTAAGACAAAACTCAAATAGAAAGCATATGCAATGAATGTGGATTGCTTGGACGGTTTTGTGTAAAAGTATTAGGACGTTCGGTTGCTTAAATATACTCATACAGATGCTTCACCAGGAAGAATAATGCTCTTGCAAATGTTGTCATGAGAATGTTGCTCACTCACATAACCTTGAAATATATTTTCTGGAAACATTAATCAATTACAACCCAATCACAAAAGCATTACAGGAATATAGAAACAGAAATGCTGGAAGGTTAGTGACTTTTTTCTTTTTTTTTTTTTACTTCTAGCACATATTCTAAAGGGTTGTTTTTTGCTGTATTTTCTCAACTGTAAGAAAGAGCAAATATCTAAAAGATTTGGGGATCTGTTTAGTTGCACAGGAATGACACAGAATCCCTTTCAATAATTTGCGAGTAATTTGGCAGGAGTTACTGAGCCATATGATTTAGAAGCCACCATTAAGCAGTCAACACAGCAGGGTTTATGTACCCTGGGCTTTCATTTCTAGTTTTGAATCCAGCAGGTCAGTGTATTCATTTTACGTGCTATTTTTCTATAAAAGTCTGTGTTTATATATATAAACATGCACACAAAATACTTGTACATTTATTCCAATATACTTGATTTATTTATTCCTGTATCTTTAGTAAAAAGTTAAATGTGAAATCTTGTAGGATCTTTAATGCCTTTTGTTGAATGCATAACAATACTGTTACTCTTCTGATAGTATTTTTGCTAGATTTTTCTCAATTAGCACATGAAAAATAATGGAAAGAAAAACTTACATAGAACTTTTCAATTCTTATCAAGTTTGGCTAGATTTAAATATAATCCTCAGTACTCTCTCTGTTTCCTGAACTGCTACGTTCCTTATAAAACAGCCATTACATTTTTGAGGGAATATGTGCTTTAGAATATTTAATTTTTCTTCTAACTAAAATACAGAAGTAGATCACAGCTGCATGTTAGGAAGCAATCACAATTTCCCCCAAAATTACCCGTTTATTGAATTTTGTTCTTGCTGTTTTTCTTGAGAGCTTTTTATGTTGGGATTTTACCAGCTGAAAACATAGATTGTGATAATATTTGCAGCTGGTCATCACTTCAGCTCAGAGACCCTGGCTGAGCTGAATTCAAACGTTAGCAACAAGCCACTTTAATGTAATTTTGGCACCCCTAACTTATTATTGCCCATGAAGTATTATAATTCTCCACAAGTGCCTAGTGGGTGGCAGGAAATTTATGTTCATTAATGTTCTGATGCACTCATAATGCTCTTAGAAACATGCAAGAGATGAAAATAACTAAATATCAAGTATAATATGACACGTGCCAAACAGGGGGCAAAGAAGTCGTACTACCTGACCAGAAAACCATATGTAATTTTCTTAATTATTTCAAGATATCAGTTCTCTGAAGAGTTATGCACTACATTCATTCTTCTACTAATGTAATCATTAGATTTCTTTAACTTAAATTTTAGACTTCCATCAGAATGTTTAAAAGGGTTTTAATAGAAGCTTCAGGGAG
Organism: Pelecanus crispus; assembly: GCF_030463565.1. Taxonomy (NCBI): domain Eukaryota; kingdom Metazoa; phylum Chordata; class Aves; order Pelecaniformes; family Pelecanidae; genus Pelecanus; species Pelecanus crispus. Next base: position 5,580,247 of record NC_134655.1, on the reverse strand, counting down.
AAAAAAAAAAATCAGGTTGTATCCTATTTTGCAAGGTAAAAACCCACTCTCTTTAATCACATCTTTACTTAAAAGTCCTCGTGCCTGCAGCCCAGGCTTAAGAAGGTTGTGCTTGTTCTTTAAATGTGATGGTTCTGGTCAAAGCCACCCTCGCGTGCTCATTTCATATTTCTTCAAAGCCCATATGAAGAGATGTGAGGTCTAGAACCCGGTCCAGTTTCAACACCCACAAAAGTGTTTCAGAGATATTGGAGGGAAAAAACTGAGCAAACTGTTACAGACACAGCTAGATATCATCCAGAAATGGTTTTTGTTAGCAAATAAGCCTTTATCCACCTCCAGAACTCTCAGATTTGTCTCCATGAAGCTCTTGACACCCCTCGCAATGAGATTTTAGCTTCAGCTGCCCATATGATATCTCTTCCTCCAGCTCCTACAACAAAATCTGTTTCCCCTGCGCAGCTGCCTTGCCAGGCAACTCCTGGAGAGCCCTGGTGCAGGGCCACCTCACACGGCTGCAAAAAACACCTGAGGTCTATTACCTGAGCCAAGAAAATACTCACAGGTGTTTTTTTTCTCACCATAGCTTGGTAGACCAAAAAGGCAGATATTTTAAGCAATAATCTCATCTGTCCCCTTAGTTGTACCGATTCTACAGATGGAGTATATATCTGGGTATTTATTGCACAGAGAAAGAAACCTCAAAAATTTGTGCCCAAAGGTAGTAGCTCTGGACATCTACCATTATACAAGTAACATTAGAACATGCTTCTGGTTGCATTGATGTTCCTCTAAAAATACGACTCCCATTGAGCAAAACAATAACTTTGTACACCGCCATATTTGGGAAAGCATCCTTGGCTGTCCCCTCATCCCTCTGCACAACAGCTCCCCTTCCCGACTGCGTGCTCCCATGCAGTCCTGAGCTACAGCATTACGTGTCAAACTTGGAACGCCCAAATATCAAAAGGGATAATAGCCAGGGGAAGGGGGGAAAAAAAAAACCCCAAACCCCAAACCAGCATTTTAAGAAACTGCAAAAAATGTAGGATGCCGCATCATCTTTAACCGTAACAGAGTCCCTGTGCATGTACTAATCTGAGTGATATTCCCAAACTATCACTCCATTAATTCACACTGTCACACCTACCTGATTTACCATTACACACCACAGCGCGTAGTGTTAGACTGCATTATCTCATTAAGAAAAATGGGCTTCCTCTTACATTCATGACAATTCCTGTAATAACTGAAGAGCAGTTGAGTGCTGCTGCTTGGCTGTTTGAAGTACAATGGCTGTGGCTATTTACACTGTTAATGAGACTGGGATCCTACCTCAGCTTTGCCTCTGATAAAAGTTTCAAAAAGCAAGTCATTCCTGCAGGTTTATTCAATGCCTGCTAATTAGCTAACCCAGCACAATTAATCTTAGAATTAGAACTAGTTGAGCATTCATTTCTGTTTAATCAGATTATTAATAATACAAGCGGTCTTTTAATTATTTTTCCAGTGTACTCCTCCCTCTATACAAACATGTTTTGACTTTCAAAACACACTAATTAGGACCACGTTATTTTCCCCCAAAATAAATTTTAAGTAACCCTGTAAATTGCCTGCTCTGGCTAGTAAAATTTCTCAAATTTAATCAGACTGGATGCTCTTAAAATATTCTAGTTCTCCTGCAGACTGCTTCAGATCCTCAGCAGGTTTTCTTTGTGAAAGTTAGGTCCTGATGTGCAACGCAGTTACTTAATATATGTTCCGAAGCACTCAGGCTCTCCGTCTGAATTCAAATGCCTTGGTGCTCTAGGGCAGAACACAGAACATGGCAAACACATCCATCAGCTGAATAAACTGCACTGAATCAAGAACAAAACACAGCTAGAATAGCCACGCGCCCTTCTGTGGAAATTACCCGCCTCGAAAATACACAGCAACAGAAGTAGTCTTTGGCCTGAATAAGGGCTTCACCAGCCTGAGGACCCAGCTCCAGTCTGGATTAAGCATCTTTCACTTTTTCTAGAGTCAGAGGGAGGAGTCGGGGTCTGAGGCAACCTCACGGTGACACCGAGTTCGGGCGGAACCTGCTCCGGGCCAAACCCGCGCTCGTGCTTGCGTTACAGCACTGAGCACCCCGCGCCCCGTCACAGGCTGTGGAGTGGTGTGGTCACTTGTGCTAATGACTAACAAATATTCATAAGAAAGTGAACATAAACCTGAACGCAGCTGAATTAATTACTTCTGCATAAAACATGGAGACTATATGCACCCCGTTGCCTCTTCAGCCAAATGCAGCAAGTTATTAATGGCCATAAAACCCAGCATTTACTGTACGCGACTTGCCTCCAAAGCTCTCAGCGCAAAGATTTTCTCCTCCATACTGTTTAAATATAGATGAGTGGTTTTTCAAAAATGGTAGAATTATTCAGTTCTTTGTTATTGATAAAATACTCACAAAGGTCGCAGATGCAGCACTTTATAGATGATAAATATTCCCAACAGGAAAATCCACTGACAAAAAGCTACTCTGACCTTTTATCCATCGCAAAATGACTTCCCAGGCAGTAACAGCCCCATTTTGTTTGGTTGGTTTTTTGTTTGTTCTCCCATGAACTTCAAGGATGTCTTTTACTAGTCATTCCAGGGGAAAAAAAAAAAAAAGCCCAAACCAAAAAACACCTCAGCAACATTGCTAGTAAAATTCAGCAAGAAACTTCAGATCATTCTTGTAGCAGAAAAGAAAGCAAAGCACTATTCATGGAGAGAATGAGTGAAATCAGGATGTCCTTCACAAGATTATTGCTTCATTAACTGTACCACTGATGTTCTTATATTCTTTGCTGCCTAGTCAAGATGTGTTACCTATTCAAACTATTTCTCTGTATTCACATTCACACATTTAACATTTACCCATTCACAGGCATGCACCCCAACATACGCAGCTACATGTTATACGCACAGAAAGGGAAGAATGTAATATTAAAACAAAATCTTAATATTTTTAAGCCAAATTCAGAGCTTTCAAAGCAGATTTTCAATGGTTTGAATTTGACAGTGGGTGAAGGCATTGCAGATGAGTGCTGACAGCGCTGGTTTGTTATACCGTACTGTCAGGTGTGCTATATGCACGGTATACATTATAATAAAAACTTGGAAGTACTTTGGAGTGCTTTAAAATGTTAGTTATGCCATCTTTTGTATCAGACAAGCACCAGTAGTAACCTTAAATCCAACCACACGTGCTCTAAGACAAGGAAAATATTGTTACTACTAGTCAAGAAGCACAAAAAATTACGTAAACTAGTTTTCCCATAGATGACCAGGCTGCAGTGTTTTGGTCCGGCATTTCAGAACACTGTTTCCCATTATGAAACCTGGAAATAAGTCATTAATAAAGACCTCACCCAAGGCCCAGGAGGGGTTATTGCTGTAAAAGAACAGAAGCCCAGACCAGATGACTTCACTCTGCGACCTTACAGTGTCCAAAGCTGGGCAGCGTGGTTCACAGCACACACTCCTAGCTCCTAGGCAAGGATAGTTGATTTGGAAGGAATAGCTCTCCATCAGCTTGCAGTTTCTTTGTCCTGTTTCCATCAACATGACAATCAACCATCAAGTGCTTGCTAAGTAGTATCAGAAGGAGCCAGTGGACACGCTGAGGTTTTCCCATGAAAGGTTAACCCTGATACTTTGCCCGAGTGTTGGGCAAAGCCCAAAGACTTGCCCCCACACCAAGACAGCACATGGGTGTAATCCAGTTTCCAGCGCTCTCTGGCACTGAATGAGAGTTCACCCTCTTTCCTTCCCACGCAACACGGGGGATGCTGTGGTTTTCATACTGATTTGGGCCCTAAGAGACATCACTGCTTATAAACACCAAGGTGAAAAGGGGGGAGCGATTTTCTCAGAGGCATTAGAGCCTGAGACGGGGCTGCTTTTGAAGGCAGTGATTTTTGCTTACTACATTATGGTGGAAACATCTTTTAATACATATCCTTTGGGTCCTATATTCCTGTAACAGCTTTATCTCTTTAACAGAATTAAGTGCTCGGTCTTACTAAGCAATCACATACAAATTAAAAAGACCTAATAATCATTATTTTTGACTGACTGGAAAGGGTTATATGGCTGATTTATTCATTATTAGTTACAGCTTACGTAGGTCTTCACTATAAATACTGGTTCCACGCAGTCATTTTTGATATAACTACATTATTTAAATGGACTCAGAATCTCATACCAAACCCTCTACTCACATGTCAATCACTTGCATTTCTTTGCTGACTGTAACTGGCCCATGTACGTGAGTGAAGGGTACATACAGGAATAAGACTGCAGATCCAGACAGTCTTTCTTTTTCATGTTTTATTTATGCAGACTTGTGGTTATTTGATGCTAAAAGTATTGTTGACACATTTCTTTATAGCTATTCTATTTATAATTTATTTGTATAAAGGATGTTGTTACAGCATCCTCTTATTCCAGGAAGAGCTTCTGGAGTATTGGGATTACTGTCACTGAAAGCAATGGATTATTTGGTTTCTCCATGTGTGAATTCGCTCCCCATCAGTGTGCAGATTCACTTGGAAGACATTTGTGGATCCTTCAAGCTTCCCTTTTAATTCTCCACTTGAAAAGCAGCAATGCAAAGCATCCACAAAAACAACCCCCAAAACCCCAAACTGGGAAGAAATGGATAAAATTGAACCTTAGAGAAATCTGAGCCCACAGAGAGCACTCCAGACCCACTGGATTGAGGAACAGAAATAAGCAAAGCAGCTGGCTATGCCAGAAAGGTTCCTTTAGTGCTAATCTCTCATTTGAGTTCACCCCAGGTGGCTATAATGAGATTTTTCTAGTGAGACTATGGGGTAATATATATTAGCATAACTCTATAAAAGCCGAGAGTCCCGTCAGAAGCCCCTAAATATCAGGATGCATTTGTTAAGGAGAAAAGAGTTTGGACACAAGCGTGGGTAGCAGCTGCTGGAGAGTTCCCCAGTCCCAAAATGCCTGCCCAGAGCGTGAGTCAGGGCTGCGCACTGCATGACTCGCACCACTAACGAAAGCTCACAGGGGGATCAGCACAGATTGATTCTGGCATCGATCCCTGCCGTGCCCTGTGCTAAGGGTGGAAATACGGCGGCGCTGGGCAGGCTTCTACCAGGCACTTGCACGCCACTGTAAACTTGATGTCCTCTAGCTCTCTTGCTTCACTAACACATCTGGTCTTTTCAGATTATCTGAGGCTGGACATCCCCTCTTATTATTTGCAAAATCATCTAGAGATAAAACCGCCAAACAGCAGCACATGCAGAATCCTAAAAATCCAAACCTGTTGTGGAGTAGTTTACTTGATACACGTATTACAGCATCCTGCCCTACCCATACCGAGACAACACAGAAATTAAACCACTTCATACACAGCAAGTGCATTCCTTAAGATGGAGGAGAATACATTTTCATTGGAGCCTGAGACCTCAGTGAGATTCAGCCCAGAGCTACGTTTCCAGTTTCGGTGCCTAGAACGCGCGGAGGATTGCGGCAACAGTGGGGCCAGAGCATCGGGGTCTGCGTGCACACCACTGCTTCAGAGGGAGTGAGGGCAGCTGCCTCCAGGACAGCTGAGAGCAATGCTGATACAGCTCCCTTTCAAGGTGATTTTCTTGTCCGATCTGTTGAGCAATAGATCGGTATTTAACCTTCTCCTCACCTGCAGAGCCCCTGCGGCAGCTGGTGCCCGACCAGCTCCCTCCAGGCACTGGCGGAAAGGCGGAGGGGAGCAAAGCTGTGAGCAACAGCCAAAGCAAAGTTGCTCCAAGTTTGTTGATAGTTTCAATAACAGATTATAGCCACAGGTAAAGCATGGCAGGCGTTCAATAAAAGTGAAGGAATTCGCACAGCTCCAGTTTTACCCGATTCACTTTTCCGCATAACAGTTGCTGGATCCAACCTCACAATGCTATCTCCGTACCCCTCTGAACATCCGTCTGCACCCATCGCTGAAGTAATGAAAAGTGGCAGTACCACGTTTTTTCAAAGCATCAAGATTAGGAAGCCTGCAGACAGATTTTTGCAAGCTGAAGGCACTTGAACTGAAAAGATGAAGAGGGAGGAGGATGTGCTTGTTCTGCTCTGCAAATTATTTGGAGGCTCGTTGTTAGCGCTACCTGCAAAAGACGATCCTACTGCCAACAGCAACCCGTCTGTATGCAAATACTCCCTTGTCCTCCTGTCACAACTAGGGAGCCAAACATTTGGAGCCCTTAGCCAGGGAAGCAGTCATAATAGGCACAATCATAACAAGTTATAATATAATTGGAAGCTACGGTACAATAGTCTTAGATGAGGGATCACTGCTTTCAAAAATGGCCAAGGAAAGGGAATACATCTATCTCCATATACTTTATTGAAGTCTGATTCAAAGTGCAACGTTGGTGATTTAACATAAACGTAACACATTTTTATAATCCTTATCAAATGTTCAGTCACTAGATCAGCATAAAGCACAGCTTATTGAAATGGATAAGAGGGGATTATGTGATTCACATTGTCAAGGGAAAAAAAAAGTATTTAAAATACAGAGATTCTTTAATCTGTTGCTCAGAAGGTACTGCACACATTGCTGATGGAACAATGTGTGTGCATCCAACTTTTAATCACACGGGTCCTGACAAAGAGAACAGTAAAATGATTCTTCCTAGCACACAGGATAAGCTTTTAACAGTATAATCCTGATTGCATGTCAAACTTTGATGATTTTGGTTTGGTGACTGACATAAGTATTTAACTACACTTTGCAAGTTATAACAACAGGGTTGAGATTTCAGAGAGTCTGAACACTCATTCTGAAGTTTTGCATATCTATTTTGTGCATATCTAGTGTTTTCTAACAAAGAGTTTTATGTGCTGATCTGAGATTTAGCATGCAAATCAAACATAAACCTTGAGTACTCACAAGTAGAGACCATTTTAAATTTTTCAGCAAAAACAGATCCCAAATAAAGACATCTCTGATTAAGGAAGCAGAATATTAACCAAGTCCTAAACTAAGCTTTCAACAAAATATTATTTTCTGATCACAGCTAATAATATCAACTTGATTTAGTGGAAGACAGCATTATAACCTTAAAAATAGTAGTCAAAGGTTAGATTTCTCCAGCTCTGCTATCTGCAAAAATATAGGCAAAATTAGTTGCTTCATTAGGGAGCATTCTTCTTACCAGCATGAAAATTACAGCGTTATGGCAGATACACGTGTGCTTGAACACCTAACCCCGCTGCCACGTGTTCAGTATGGGAGGTGACCGTGCTGTCATCATCACAATGATCTTAAGGGGAATTGTGCACAGTAAATGCTTTTTCACTTGAAAGTTTTAAAAAATATATTTAGAAAAGAGCTAAAGGAAGGGGGGGGGGGGGGGGGGGGGGTGGGTAATAATCTTGGAAGATGTTGAACAACCTGTATCGCCAGGCTTCTCACCTGATGAGCTAGAGATGAAGTCTTGAGACAGTCACATGTACATACAGGATTAAAACCTGCACTTCAAAGAAGCTCATAAAAAGTTGTCCAGATTCTCACATTAGACTTTCACAGGATTTGTTCAATAAAAGTTCTCCTTTTAACTTTGTCACAGATTGACTCAGGCTATGAATTGCCAGTCACTTGTTAAATGTCAAGAACGAGGAGATACCAAAAAACTCATTAAGTTTATTTCTTTCTGCAAAAGAAATGACGGCTTAAACAAAACTCCTTGCCATTTGTAACTTAGCTGACCATTACATCCTAATTGTGTATCAATGATAGAAACATTTTTCACAAATCTCGTCTAATAAGTAAGGTAAAGTTACTGTACTGTTGTGGTGACTTAAGGCGTTCTGCATGAATGTGCTGATCTGTAGTTAAAATGCTTAATAATACAAATATATAGGTGAACCATCTTTACAATATGTCTATACACTTAAGTTCAGAGAAGACAAAGTTGCAGGACATTCCAATTCTCAGGTTTCTCCCAAAACCCATTACCTAAACTCTTAGAGGATGATGAACCACTATGTACAGTAACAACAAGCCCAAAGAGGTCAACACAAATGTAGATACCTGAATATCTCTAAAGGCTTGTGCCTACAATGCACTAATGTTTCTGCAGCGAATATGGCTAGATACAGGGTAAGCTGGTGTCTTGTAGCTCAACCACTGTTTGTTTTAAGACAAGTTCCCCCCCCCCCCAAAAAAGTCTTGCATCCGGGAACCTTCCTGGTGACTCTCTGGAACCATTAATTATTGCATGGCACAACAGAACTGCATGTCAGAACTTAAATCCAACTATTTGATGCAATTACTGACAGTACCAGAGGACCCTGTAATACAGGTCAGGCAGAATAAGGAAATTGCGTTTTCAGACTCAGACGGGAGACAGAGGTGTAATTACTATATAGGTACAACATATGCGAGTACAACATATGCGAGATACTGTCGTGGTTTAGCCCCAGCCAGCAACTCAGCACCACGCAGCTGCTCGCTCATTCCCCCTGCCCTGGTGGGATGGGGGAGAGAATCGGAGGAGTAAGAGTGAGAAACACTCCTGGGTTGAGATAAGAACAGTTTAATTATTGAAATAAAGTAAAATAGTAATGAAAATAATAACAATATAATAATGATAATAGTAATATACAAAGCAAGTGATGCACAGTGCAATTGCTCACCACTCGCTGACCGACACCCAGCCAGTTCCCGAGCAGCGATCGCTGCCCCCTGGCCAACCCCCCCCAGTTTCTATACTGAGCATGACGCCATATGGTATGGAATAGCCCTATGGCCAGTTTGGATCAACTATTCTGGCTGTGCCCCCTCCCAGCTTCTTGTGCACCTGGCAGAGCATGGGAAGCTGAAAAGTCCTTGACTAACATAAGCAGTACTGAGCAACAACTAAACCATCAGTGTGTTATCAGCGTTATTCTCATCCTAAATCCAGAACACAGCACTATGTCTGCTACTAGGAAGAAAACTAACTCTATTCCAACCAAAACCAGGACAAATACAAAGATTTGATGATGCACCCATCAGATATCAGGCAGCTTCCCTGGAACCTGAATGATTTTTCCACAGGAAAATATGCACCTGATTTCTTATTTATCTCCATATACTGATTAATTTCTGTATACATAAACCCACATGCACATACACGCTCTGAGTGGCATTAGGAGAATCTGATTTATTTTGGCTGTATTTTGACTGCTAACAGTTTCCACAGTCTAAAAATAATGAACATTGGCTTATGTGACAAAATTAAATGGGTAAGACAACCTACCAACCAAAAACAGAATTCAGACCTTGATCAGAGGAGTGGTTCTGGTTCCTTCAGTACAGCGATGAGTTCTGGCCTGACTCTGAAGCATCCTTGATCAGAAGTTTGTATTTTCCAAATGATGCTGGGGTGGAGGTGGTTTATACCAAAATTACAAGTAAGGACAGAAAGAAGCTGAGGACAGCATGGTAAAGAAAATATAAAAACCTGGGGATGTTTGTGCATAAGGGGATATTGCTACTTGTACATGCCAGTGCTTTCAACATTGGTTCTGAGAATGAGCTGGTGTCTTCAGCAATTATAGTTGCACTTCAACACCCCTTAATCACTCGGGATCTGTCTTGTGACTGGGAGCAAATTAGAAGAGGGTGCTTTCAATTTACATCATTCAGACAGGAATTAAAAAATAAATACCATAATAATGAGTCCTAACAAAATTATACCTTCATTAAAATGAGGTCATAGCAACACGTTATCATTAGATGGATTCAATTTTGTAATAAATCCAGAAAAAACAGAAAAATGCAGCACAAGAAATGAATCTTTCTCAAGAGCCATTTATGTCGATGGAAGTGCATATGCTGTTATCAGAACCCTCACAGTGGTGCTCCGCACAAGTCCAAGGGCAGAACAAACACAAGCAAGTCATTAGCAAAACCAACTGCTCCAACAAAATGTCACCTGCCACCGTAAGTTTACGTAAACTTATAAGGAATCTGTATTTTCAGCTAGAAAGGTCCACCAGAAGTATGAATACCTGGAATGAAGGGGGCGACTTTTTTGACCAGACAAGAGCTCTATAGCAGTCCTGATGTACTTTTGACTTTTCAGTATCAGAGGACTGATGTAACGTGTCCAAATACAAATCCAAATCTTACTCATAGTCTTTAGGCACACTGCAATTTCAACTTTAATTGTCATTTCATCCTTTTTCTTTAGCATTAAAGCTAATTAAGTACATTTTAGCTCTTCCCTCTAGGAAGAGGAAAATACACTTCCATGACTGGAATCACTGCAGGTTGGGGAACCAAGTGAAACAACTACTTTCCATTGTCTCTACGATAATTCACCACCCATGTTTTTGGAACACATGACTTCTGTGTACACTGCTCAGCAGAAGTTAATAGTTTCACTTTTGCCCTGTTTCTTGAATGAAGACAGCCCATATGAGGAATGCTGAGCCAGCCAAGCCTGTCATCAGTTACATTGATTTTACCTTTTAGTTAATCTCAAGGAGTTAATTCTTCAGGTGAAACATTAAACAATATTTTTACTTACATTGATAAAATAAATTATTGTAAGGTTATTTTATTCTTAAATATTGATTTTAAAAAGGGAATGTATGAGTTCCTCGATAAACAGACTAGAACATCAATCACGCAATTTACTCTGACACTGAGTGAGATACAATGAAAAAAAATAGGAATTTCTGAAGGTGGTAACTTGTTGATTAAGGCCAACAATACATCACAGTATATGCATGAAGCAGCGGGCAACCTACTTCAAATCACTGCTGTTTTCATTGGGAGCCAAAAGTGATGGTCAGTGACCAAAGCAGCCTATGAGGTCATGAGCTGGATTACTTTAGTGAACCAATGTTATTATTTAGTGTTAACAAAAGCCATGGTATTTTAACAAAAACCATCGCTATTTTAAATGGAAAACATATCATGGTAAAGATAAAAAATTTCAGATATTTCAAAAGAGGTTTTAATAACAATTTTGAGCAAAAGTGAAGATCCAAAATAGAAAGCAACACAAATCTAGCGTTTCCAACCACCGATATTCTTTTGAAGAAACAGCACACACTTGTGAGACTATGGCAAGGTTACAGAGGACCTAATTTCAGTTTTGTATGTTTTATTCATTTCAAGAGGCAGTATTAGCCACACAATTATTGTTGTAATTCATTCCTTATGTTGCTATGGATTAAACAGTAACTTATCTGTGGTAATTACGCAATAGGCTGTAACTAACTGAAATATGAATACTGCCAGTTTGTCCCACTGTGTTTCAGATCTGCTACATAATTGTTAATGTTCACAACAGTGCAGTAATTGAATTACAGAACATTAGCCACATGATTATTATGATCATAAACTGCTATCAAATGGAAGACTGTGAAATAAGACTCCAAACTCTGAAGTTATGAAGTTCATACCGAACTATATCTATCCTTCTCTTGAGACTTACTCGTTTAATCACTTCACAGTCGTAACTTCTTTCATCTGTAAAACTTTCAATACACGCAAGTCTTATCTTCTACTGGAACTGTTCCATAGTTCCAAGCTTTCAGTTTGATTTTGATGCAACCCACACGGATCTTCCGGGTTGATAAATTGTCCAAATTTCCAACCCTGCAAAATCTTAAGATATTTATTTGAACGAGGCTACCTTCTCGCGAAACATTGAGCAGATGCCTATAGGGTTTTCAAACTAGAGTCTTCCTCACATATCTGGTGGGATTCATCCGATCTAACGCCAGCTGTCTGTAGGTTGGATGCCCAGTCTGAGCCAGACCTATACTTTCCATCATGAAGAGAACAAGGCATTTTCAGGGAAGAATTCATCACAAAGGAAGGTGTTTTGAGATCCTGCACATGGATCCTCACTGGAAATGTTTGTTGAGGAGCTTTGATTAAACCCCCATCGTTCTGACCACTTGGGGTACGCAAAAGTCTCAAACAGCATCATTTTTGTCCCATAGTATCAGTGAACAAAGGTGATTATTTGCTATAGTTTCTTACATTTGCTGCAATTCAAATACAAGGTCACCAAATCCAAACAGACTGTGAACTTTGACTCTGAGAACATCATAGTTCCATCCCAAATGATCATTTATGTCGGTATTTCTAACTGGGAAGATTCTATCATTGAGTTTTACATCTTAAATGCAATACTATTCTCATTTGTCATTTGTTGCATGTTTTTTTGGAAAGATAGCCTAAATGCCATGCATCAGCAGAACATGACTGATAACATAATTGAGATAATTAGTGCCTAAAAATGACTTTTATGGTGATTTATCCAGAATCCTTACACTATCAGAAAGACATGACATCTAGATGAGCAGATGCAAAGGCCAAGGTGTATCAGTCTGGTAACAGCAAACGTGAACTCTTCACCCACTGGGGCTTTCTACATCTCGCACCCGAGTTGTTCTTCCACCACTGCACAGCTTTCATGAGCTCTTTTAATGTGTGAAGCTGCAGATCATTTGTGGGGAATAAAGTCCTAACAGATTACTCATTGTTAATTAAATAACCTGATTCTGTCCACTGAATCTAATGCATTAAAGTATTTAATGTTTGTTTGGTAAACTGCTTTGCTAAATGCTCCTTTGACTTTTATTGGTAATAAACATTAAGCATTTATGGCCTGTGAAAGCAGTTTCACATCTAGCTTATGCTGTTACTATTTACAGTTTGTTAATGAAATACCATTAACTTGCTCCAAACTGCAAGTTGTTTTTGTTCTACTCCTTAACTTTTATTATATAGTATATAGAATAAGTCAATGAAAATCACATGAGCTATAAGCAACAATGGTACTTGTTACAAAAAAACTTACATTGTCAAATCAAAACATGTTTTCAACAATATAAAGCTCCAGCTAGTATTTTTTCTTTTATTCCTGCTTTTGCTATGTGCACACATATATTTATTTGCACCAGTTTATGTTCCCTGTGAAGGGGGGACACCACTTCCGTGAGTTCCTGCAAAAAGGGCATTTGAGACGGGTATGTGGAAAGCCTGGCTCAGCCTGAAATGAAACCTTTTCTACGCATGATAGTAGCTTCACACAACTACAGCTATCTGATATTAGTAGGTAAAATGTGCATGCTTAAAAACAAAACCCATATTTTTTTCCACAGAAAAATATGCATATGCTCCTCTTTCTGTATACTAACACAATACAGCTCTCGAGTGCTCTTGAAACTTAAGAGCAACTGCCTGTACATGGAAGTGATTTGTATTGCTACACAGAACAAGCAATGCATTTTATCTGCCAGGGGTATAAAACACAGGGTTCTGCCAATTTAGCAGTCTCCTCTCTATCCCGTGCAGTGGCAAACAGCTTAAGTGAGCCCGGCTCCCTGCAAGGAGGAGGCATGCGCTGTATTTACGGGGAAGAAAAACAAACAAACATTGTGCTTTTCCAGAGAGTTCCTTTGCTTTTGCATTTGTTTGCAAGTGGTTTTCTTTGAATGTTAGACATGCATCACAAACATATTTATTGAATATAATGTATAAACATCCCTTCTGTTTAGATACTTGGTCAGTGTTCACAGGGAGGAACACACTGCTCAACATTCGTATATTTGCTTTGCAATGCAGACTTGAAAAGTAAAAAGAGATAGGATGACTTGGTCATTCTGACACATTTGATTCCTGTAACAAAACCATTATTGTCACACTGCTGTTTTGTCTAGCGGAAATAGTTGGAGTGATTCATTATTCTCCTTAGGAGATGTCTAATTTTGATAAAAAATTTTGTTAAACAAATGAGATGGCAACAATTCCAGCTGTTGTGTGCTTAAGAATGACAACACATCCATCAAGCAATGAATAATACACAGTTTTGGAAGAGGTGACATCTAAGATAGGCGCCAGTTACAGCTTTAGCTGTGGGTAAGGGCAATACCTGGCTGACAAGATATGCGTGGGGTGCCAGGCAGGGGTCAGAAGGATTTCCGTCTCAGAGCAGCACTACCGCTGATGCCAACAGAGACATGGGTGCTTGGGGCACTGCTCAGCCAGGCCCACCACACTTCCAAGAGAAACAGAAACTGCAAGATGTTTGGCCTATCTTTACTCCACACTCCTCTCCCATAGGGATACAAACAACCCCCTGCAGTGGAAAGCAGGAGTAAGCCAAGAGACAACCAGGAGCAGCTGGTGATCGATGGAGCAAGAGCACTACTGAGCAGCTACAGGGCGTGCCCAAAACACGCTGCCAAAGGCAGCATCAGCCGTGCTCGGGCCAGTTCTCAGGATTTTGGAAATGGGTTGGTGCAAATAAAAATCACTGTGCTGAAAAGACGATGGGAAAGAGCTGCCAGGGAAGCACAGATCGGGATTTCAGAGGGAGGGGTGTCCTTGGGGCTTCACTGCCATTTTAAAGTCTCCACATTTGCATCATTGCAGTTGGGTACTGCTCAAAGGTGAGTTGTACAATCTTTCCCTTGACTGATTTACTGAGCTGTAATTTTTTTTTTTGCTTTAAGTTCTTTTTATTTAATATTGATTATTGTAGAGTGCTGTAAGGTAACAGCATGATAATGTTATTAACTTACTGGTAGGGTACATTTTATCTTTGGGAAAAAAAAAAAAGAAATGTTTGTACGTGAAGGTTTTAATCATCATCTATAGCTCCACAATGAATAAGTGTTAACTGCAACACTGAGAAATTTTGATTTTTAGACTCAAGTCATACAATCATGGAGGGAAAAAAAAAACCCAAAACCCCCAAAAACAAACAAAAGACCCCCAAAAAACCCACACCACAACAATCCCACAGTCCCCTATCCACCTGTCTCCACAAAATCCAGGCAGGAGTAGGCTAAGAGGTGGCTAAAAGAAGCTAATCTATTCTTAACCTTGCTTCATAAGTGACAGCAAAATTAAATGGAAGCAATCATGAATCATAGGAGGATCAGAGCTGGGTAACTAATTGGCCTATTTTCTGTACTGTCAGAATCCTCTCGAGCAATTTTCCTCAATTATAACTGCAAATCAGCATGTTATTTCCTCCTCACAAACTACCCATTGCTAAGGGACTAACTAGGTGTCCCAGGATATTTCCTGATCTATTGCTGGAGACCGATTCCCACTGTTAAATAATTACAGGAAGTTCAGAGTCCCATGTTGGAGGAAAAAGAAAAAAAAAAAAATCTATTTTACCTATTAAGGCAAGGAAAATGAAAACCTTAATTATAGAGAATAAACCTTATTTTTAATAGTAGGCTTTCCTAATAATTGGGGATCTTCTTTGATCAAAGCTAGGGACAGCCTTAACAGAATATACTCAGCACTTTCTCTTCAGATATTGATTTCCCTTCAGTATGAAGGCTATAACACTAAAACTCTTGTCAACTATAGAGTCCATAGCAAAAAAGGACAGCAGTTATTCACTGCTATTGTTCAGGGGTATCAAAGATACGATTAAACTTCCATGCAATTAGAGCACCCAAGTAAAGCCAGTTGCTTCTCTGCTGCATCGCTGGCTGCGTGCTAATCACACACAACGCACATGTCACCTGTTACTTGCATTCTTCAAGATGCATTATGATGTCTACTATTTAGTTAACATCAAATTTCCCTTGTAATATCAAATACGTAATGAAAAGACAGAGCCTCATCTTTTCTAAAGGATAAATAACAACTCAAAGAGATCCCTTTGGAAAAAGGAAGGGGACACAACAATTGACACCTCTAAACTCTATTATCTAAGTTTCCTCATTTCGTGGCAGACTATAAAAGTATATAGATAAAAAGAGCTGATCTGGAATAAAATGGAGAAAAGAAAGCTAAGAAATCACTTTGTGTTTATTCATTTCAGAGCAGCGGTACTTCACTGGATGACAAAGTGTTTGGGCTTCCCAGGTGACAGGTACAGCAGATTCACCATGACCTGGGCAGGACCACAAGGAACACCTACGCGTAACAGCCTTAGGGTTTTTGTTTGTTTGCTTGTTTTTTAAAATCTTTCTCACTGCTAGCAGCTTGCCTGCCCAGGGGCTGAGCTGGGTTTGCTTTCAGAGCAATTCCTTCTAGTTCATTAGTAATGACAGGCTCATTTTCCCTGGTGACACCTGTGCTAGTGCTATGTGGGTCTTCACTCATCTTTCACACACACTTGACATTAGGGAAGAATTATTACAGGTAGTATGCAGAGATCTTTCTTTGCTGCTGGAACTGAGAAAAGGTTTGTGAATCCAGCAACAACCGTACAGGTTCAAAACCCATCCTATATTGAAAAAAAAAAAAAAAAAAAAAAGGCTTGATATTGCAAATACTTTCACCTCAGGTAGTTAAGAACTAAAAAAACCCCCACAAAGCCTACAGAAAAGAATTGGTTGTTGGGGGTTTTTTTTGTTTATTTGTGTTTGGGGGGTTTTTGTGAGACATCTTAACCTTTTCTACTTCAAGAAGCATTTAACTTTTCCAAACACTGCTCTGGTTTGGGTGGTGGTTTGGGGTTTTTTTGTTTGTTTGTTTGGGGTTTTTTTGTTTGTTTGTTTTTGGTTGGTTGGTTTTTTTAAAGGTAGGCAGCTAGCTATGAAGTAAAATATACTTATTGTATTAAAGAGATACTAGAGTATTTGTAAGGTTTCTTAGTCTCAGTGACTCCAGTTGGCCTGCCACACTTACAGCAACAAGGACAGTTGACCCAACGAGCCCTGTCATTGCTGTCTGGGAATGGCTAAACAGCAGCATCCCCCAAGAAGATCTTATGAACTTTGCTGAAAAAGCACCTTTTCTAAAGACTGGGCTGTTACCTGATACCCTGTTTTAAACGTAGAACTCAGTCTAGTGAGATTTTGAGGGTTTCTATAATAGAATAGTACTACTGTATACTAGTGTATAGTAGTACAGAGATTCCCCTCTGCAGATCAGCTGGAGTTGAGCCCCAAAGTTTTCCAGTAGTTTCTAAAAGTCATAGAAATATTGAGCAAGTTTCTCAGTGCTGCACTGCAGCTCTCTAATACAGTACCTATAAGGTCTGAAGGAGGGTAGTTTCATTAAAGGTGTTGAAATGGTCACATTTAAATGACTTTACATGGCCTGGATTCAGTAACTTTAAAGTAAAAACTGTGGTGTGTTCATAAGCTGTGTTCAAGATAAAGAAACACTTTTTACTCTGTCCAGTTAAGAAACAGAAATATGTTCACCTGATGTCAAAAGGGAAAGCAACATTCGAAGACAAAGGTAGAAATGATGCTAGAGATGCTTGAAACATGTATTATCTGCCTATTCTTTTTGGTCCTTCAGTTTTATTGTGTTTTGGAGATGAGCCATTGCAGCTCCAAAGCAGCAGAGTGTATTCAGCTGTGAGCCACAGGGCACAGCATCTCCTCTTTTGCCTGTAGGGAATTTCTGATATGCATAAAAAAGAAAGCAAGCCCAACGCTATTGACTTCAGTGACGTTTCACTGGTAGAACAGAGCACCATTTGACTTAAAGCAAGAGAACTTGAAATGTATCAAGATAACCCCAAGGAGAGCCCCGGATTTACGGCACTGTAACAAAGACAAACTGACAGAAGGTTAAATGATGTCCTTTTTAAAGCACTAAAGCACCCTTGGATGGGGGGAGCTGCAGTGCTGGAAAGGAGATGCCTTGAACCCATGCACAATAGAGGTACAGAATGGTAGTAGGTATGATGGGAATTTCAGACCCATAACTGTTTAAAATTGCCCCCAAGAGTAAGAGCAGGTACAGCACGGGTATGTGGCAGGACACCATCGCTAGGCTCTACACACTTTGCCAAGAACCAAGACTGTTCAATGGATGCGTTAGTACCTACTGGTCTGGTTGATCCGCATTTTGCCTACCTTCACACCAGGTCACTGGGAGAAGTTGGGAAACACCTAACAGAAGGGCCAATATTTAGGGAGGGCATGATAGTCACTCCATTTTGGAGAAAATGCAACAGAAAGTAGCATTTGCTGTAGGAGGCAGATGCACACCAAATTGATAATCCACATTTTAAGATGATGCAAATCAGAACATGTGCTGCTGGGATGTTGATCTGTACTGCAGAAGTCAGAAATCAGAGCTTGCTTTGAATGGTATTTAAGCTCTCTCAAACTGGGCTACTGTATCATACGTATTCATTTTAAATATTTATCGTTTAATTTATTAAAGGTACTTATCAATCAATTGCCACAAGTATTTCTCATAAGCACCAATACTGCAGTTCCACACGTTAGCTCTTTGATGCTAACCAAAGCACAACTGATTCCAGCTCGCTCCCCACGACATGGATCAGGAGGCAGTCCTCGTAGCCCCTCTATTGCTGCCACACACACGCAGCACAGTGGGGAGCAGATGACAAGCACATGAAGTGAGATGGTGATGGATCTCCAGCCCATGTTCCTCATATCCTCCTCCAACAGCTGGTTTTAAACAGAGGCTCTGCCAGTAATTTTTTCCTGCAACTTTACCAGTTCGGGCTCTGACTTCACATGTTGAAGCTTCCTGGTTTAATTCACACCCAAGAAATGAGCTGTAGTATTGAAACATTTTTTCCTTAGCAATTGTTAAACTCTGGAGTAGAATTTGCATGAGGCAGCACACCCAGTAATCCTTCCTCCTTATCACTGTGCATCGTATATTCATCTCTCCCGACAAATCATCAGTGCTATGCTGAGCAAAGCAAACTAACAAAGTCCAGCTCAAGGCTTTTATACTGCAAACCATTGCAGTCGCATTAAAACTCCACACACAAGCGGTCATACTGAATGCATTAGAAGCTGTTACTGCACCTGAGGTAAAAACAGCTACGCACAGGCCACTTCCTCCGAGATAAAGGCAGCCTTCCTGTCGTGGTTCAACCCAGCCGGCAGCTCAGCCCCACACCGCCACTCACTCACTCCCCCCCACTGGGATGGGGGAGAGAATCGGAAGAGCAAAAGTGAGAAAACTTGTGAATTGAGATAAAGACAGTTTAACAGGTAAAGCAAAAGCCGTGCACGCAAGCAAAGCAAAAGAAGGGATCCATTCAGTGCTTCCCATGGGCAGGCAGGTGCTCAGCCATCCCCAGAAGAGCAGGGCTCCATCCTGCGTCACGGTGCCTTGGGCAGCCAAACGCCATCGCTCCCAACGTCCCCCCCTTCCTCCTCCTTCCCCCAGCTCCGTGTGCTGAGCATGGCCCATAGGGTGTGGGCTCTGCCTTGGGCAGCTGCGCTCAGCTGTCCCGGCCGGGTCCCCTCCCAGCTCCTTGTGCCCCCCGGGCTGCTCGCTGCTGGGGTGGGGTGAGAGGCAGCCACGGCCTTGGCTGGGTGTCAGCGCTGCTCAGCAGGAACCAAACATCCCTGGGTTACCAGCACTGCTTCCAGCACACATCCAAAACACAGCCCCATACCAGCTACTATGGAAAAAAATTAACTCTACCCCAGCCAAAACCAGCACACTTCCCCATCAGAACATATAACCCTCCCTAAGGTCATCTAAAATGAAAACAAAACCAGCCTCTTCCTTCCTTCCTGAATAAAGCACAGATAGTGCATGTGCTAGCACCAAGCCAACAGCACACTGGAAGAAGAATAAGTTGCAGAGGAGCTCCCATGTGGACATCAACGGCTATCCCCAAGCTCAGAGATTAGCATGGGTCAACTGAGAAAGTTGAAAGGCAAAGTCCATTTTTTTCCCTGTTTTCCAGTGCATAGCCACAAGATTTTCTCATCTTAGTATTATCTTGATAATAACCTACCCTGCCCTTTTTTGTATGATATTTTTCTCTTTGGTTTCCACCATGACATATGCATGTGAGTGCACCGACTCACATGCACCACAAAATTCTCTGTTGAGACCACCACCAAACACACTACAGCCTTTCATGGCATATGTTAGCATAATAAAACCTTACAGTTCACTTTCATTTTCTTGTGTTAGTGACATCTACTGTCACTAAAATATTTACATTTTACCTCCATTAAAGGACAATATAATTGAACAAGTGCTAGGTGACCAACCACCTCTTCTTTCTTGCACACAGGTGCCATCAGATTAAGTGTGCAGAAAAAGCCAAAACACTTTCAAACACATTTTTCTCAGAGGAGCTAGAACTTCTACCAATGCATTCAATAAACCCAAGAAATTTCTTAGCATTTTCCCTGCTTGAAACTAAGAAAAGCTTCATGGTCCTAAGTAGCCCAGTAGTCCTTGACCACTTTGAGCAGCCTTACATGAGCCCTCTACATGAGTCCTCACCCAAGCTGTGCAGTATGCAGACCTCTATCTCTACTCAGCTCTGCCCTTTGCTGTTCCTGACTAGCTGACTGGACTTCCCAGACTGACCTTGGACCTGACTTGTCCCCTCTCATTTCTCTAGCGATCAGTCCCCAACCCTGTTCTGTTCACCTGGCTTGGTGCTGTGGGATTGCGCCCTTGTTGGCAAGGTTGCTGCCCCTACCCTGTGCACGGTCGCCCTTGGCTCCTGGACTGCCTGCCTTGGTGGAGCAGCTTCATTCTCACTGCTCCCTCTCAAAAGGCTCCAAATACTCCTCCTAAAAATGTTCTTTTGTATATGGTGTCATGTCAAGGATATACTACCCATGTGCATAATGACAGCTATATACAATAGTGATTCAATTAAAAAAAAAAATCTATAAATGGCATCACCTTGCATTAAACTTTTGACTCGAGGCGAGCATGGAGTAGACTTGACATTCACATCTATTCAGGTCAGACAGTTAACTCTGCATACTCCAGGTCCATCTCTCCCCAAGGAAAGGCTGTTCTTTCTTAATGAATGCATACACTCGCTTTACATTTTCCCAAAGCCAAAAGAGGTTCAGTTTGAGTTTGGCTAATATCCAAGCTCAAGCTGCACAGAAACACGAGATGACTGCGAATACACTAATCAAAAATGTAGAGTAAGGAAAGGCACAGAGCATTATCTGTTAAGAGTTTGATTCTGTTTTTCCCTCCACCCTGATTTTATACCAATGTGGTGTCATAGTCATTAGTGACATTACTTCTAATCACCCCTAATAAGAGGAAAAAAATAATTAGACTAAGTGTAGGCAAAGCCTTTGACCCAAATCATAACACCAAAGCAGAATGCTTACAAAGTAAGATTATGCACTTACACCAATAGTCCCTTTGAGTTCAGGAATAAATATGAGTGAGTAAATTTCAAAATTAAGACCTGAATTTAGGAATAGGCAAGACAGATTAAAGAAAATGGGACAAAAGTACAACTCTTCACAGCAAGCCAAAGGGAAAAAAAAAAAAAAAAGAAATTTTTTCCTCTGAGGTTCAGTCAAATATGATTTTATTATTGGTATTTTTGTGTGAGGGTTTAAGGAGTATGTTCAGAGGTTTACAGCGGACTTCTGAATAAGAAACAGGATGCCTAAAAATGACCTGTGGCAAGTTTATTTAAAAAAAAAAAAAATCAACAGCACTCAGCTTCACACCAGTACCTAGACTATGTAAATCAACTGGATCTGAGGATACTTTGGATTAAACATGCTTTTTTTTTTTAGCCACACCACTGTCATTTGACACATTTATTATCCACATGACTGGAAACCCCAAAAAGATACAAACTGAGCAGAACTTCAATACTGCAAAAGACCTGGATAGCAGATGGGCTCATTAAACTACTTTCTGAGGTCAACTTTTGCTTCTCCCAGAGTTCAAGAAGACGGTCTGTGCACATCTCCTGCAGATTTCTGCTAGGGTGAAGCTCTGCTGTACCTAAATGAGTTGTAATGACACAATGTACACAGCTGTGCTTAAAACAGAAGAAAGAATATTTGACATTAGAGACTTGTCAGAAACAAACCCTAGATCCTCCAGGTGCCTTCTAGTCTAAGGACGGACAGATACTGTAAATTTTCTGTTTGGATCCCACCTCCTGTTAATCCCCCTGCAAGACTGCGTGGAGCCTCACTTCATCTTCAATACTCTAATGAGTTCTTTGATTTTATTAGATGTTCTCATTGATTTCATTTAATGATTTATATATTACCTATACTCCTAGTGATTAGGCATTTTTCTACTGAAGGTAAGACAAATTACAAAGGCAACCCACAATGGGTCACATAAAACAACCACAGCAGTCTCCAAGGAGATATTAATTGCCCAGTTGTGGAAACAAAGTAACCAGAGAAAAATAATATGACAAAACTGAAACCAATTAGGGTGCTTCACTTTACAGACTGAAACCCAAGGACCTAGGAGACTGAGAAGAGTGAACTTCAAAACCAGCTAAATTGGTGAGTTATTGTAATAACAGACTGGCAACTTGTGTGCAACTGGTTGTTGCAACAGTAAATTTCTACACTTCTCAGGCTGTACAATTCCAGATGGGAACAAGGGACGGATGCAACAGCATGGGTGTAAGGGGCTCAACCTCCAGCAGCTTCTGCTACCTCTTCATACTACTCTGAAGACCTGAGTCTATAAGCTGCCCTTGGAAGCAGGATGGAATTAGCAAAATCATTTATTTCCCCAGGAGAAGACCAAGTGCTCTAGGTTATATGGTAAAATGACATTTTCACATGAGAAAAGATGCCGTGCTCCAGTATACAATCCACGAGAAGGGCAGGGGGGACGGGGGCGGAAAGAAAGATTTATCTTGGATAATTGGTAGTTCAGCGTGAGCAGTCCAAAAGCAGAAAAAAAAAAAAAGATTCATCTCAAATAATTTGTAGTTCAGCATGAGCATTATTATACATGACATTAGAGAAATTAGCATTCCACTAACAAGTGGAGAAATAATTCTTTGAGAACAACCAACTGTTTCTCTATTGCTGGCTAAACAGGCTTTCTTTAGCTCCCATCTGGACAGTGTCCATACTCTAACTTGCTTCCAGAGAAGTCATCACTGTTTCTTAAGCAGCAATTTTTAAGTATAATTATTATTACATCAAAAGGAAAAAGTGTAAAATACTTATTATTTTATGTATCATGTCACGTAAGCTGGGGAAATTGCCTAACAGTTATGGTAAAGTGAAGTAAAGGTTATGAATGGGACAATAAAATTCAAATGCAGAACCTGCTCAACATGCTGAGAATTAATGAGCTGGAAGCAACATACCCCCTAGAGTCCAGGACAAAAAAACCTTTCCATGTTTCCCCCCAGAACAGGGACAGCCGATACCCTGTGCTCTGCTCTCTTCCAGCAGGAGAACTGTATTATTGAGCTGGAGAGGTTTGAAAGCTACAGCCCCCCTTGGACAAGCGGACGGCATGGTCCTGCGCCGAACTCGCCCCTGGCACAAGCTCACCAGCACAGTCCCTGAACCACCACAGCCGCGGGATCGCAGGCGTCCCTGATGCCGATGCCCACCCCTGCCACCGCGCTGGAAGACTGCCGACGGCGCCAGGCGTTGCCACGGACGGCAGCACCACTGTGCAAAGGCCAACTGATTTAAGTGAATGCGTTAAACGCAACGGGCCTTCATTACAACCCGCCATCCTTTTTATATCTTTGCTACATGAGAACGGATTGAAAAAACCACCACTATAATCACAAATAAAGCTACAAATATGACAACAAATAAAAGGTACAGTGATGCATGCAGGAGACGGTTATTCTGGTGCTCCAGTACAAATTCAAACTAAAAAGAACAAGAGGAGGTGAGAGGGGAGGGAGCAAGCCTGCAACAGTCCTCCTCTTTGTACTGCTGTCCCCATTAATATCAGCAGCTATTCCTCTAAATTGTGACTCAAGGGGATAATTAAACTACTGCTGCTCCCATTTTCCCCACAGAGCAGCACTGTTACAACAGCGCCAGCTTCTCCTACTGTAGTACGGCAGTAGCCCCTTGGGAGAGCTGCATAATGCTGCAGCCCCAGCCGCGCAACAGGGACCTTTCAAATATTTTCTGAAGTCAGTAGCATCGCCTGCCTTCTTCTATTACACTTTTCAAACATCAAAGCTGCCCTTATTTCAGCATTTACTCAGGAACCATTGAGGTTTCAGTGCAACAGGGAAGATTAATTAAGTGATAGCAAGTTTCAGTGTGAGAGATGAATGATTAAAAGTTCTCAAGGTAAGAGTACGAACTATCTTTTCAGAAAATGATACCTACTTATATTGATGAATTTCTTGCTCAGTGGTCTATAATGTCACTTCAGGATGAGAGGCTGGAGTGCTGTAAAGAGAAATTCTCTAAAAACTACTCTGGTGACATTGTAACACCACTTAAGTAAAAAGTCAGATAATGCAGCATCACTCAAAATACTGCCAGACTGATAATATTGAACTTATTGAAATGAAAGAAAGACTGCTGATTTATTTGTCTTGCTGTAAGAATTATCAAAGCTGTTTAGAAGAAAATGTAAGTGTAGCAGTTTAAATGGCTAAGTTCAAGTCAATTTTCTCTACTTATTTTCATTTACAAGCAGATCGTCACTTCCAAAAATTGCATGACTGTTAGAGATGCGGCTCTGGCCAGTAACTCCTAAACAAGTAGGTAGGAAGGGAGGGACAGGCACAAGCAGTACGGGCTTTTCCATCCACAGCCCAGTTTTGCATCAGGAGGCTGTACTGGGAAGGGGTAGCGTGCAGCGTATCCACAAGACCCTATTTGCTCTGCACTGAGCTACGGGAGTTGATCCTGGGGAACACATGGCTGCGGCGAGGGCTGCCCAGTACAGAGAGCACCCAAGAACCAGCAAGTGATAACATTTTGTATTGGGCTAGTGGCCAGGCAAGCTGAACAGAGAGAACAGGCTCAGTACCCCATCAGTAATGGTTTCTGATGCTATCTACTTCTTTCAAATTCCTTAATTTATTAAAAGTGATTAAAAAAATTAAGGCATTCCACTTTATCCAGTCTTTAATCCAATGCAGGTTAACAAGGCCGTAACCAGAGCAGCATATACATATTCACTAAACTCTTCTGAAGAGTGGCAACAGTAAACCATTATTTTTAATTTCAGGAGTTCCTGCTTTTTCATTTTTAAATCACTTTCTCCTCTATTTATTATAGGGCAATCACAGGTCAAACATACCCAACAAAACACAAACAACCCTCTGCTGTGCAGTATAATGAAACTCAGCTAGGAACCAGTCATCGATGAAACAATCAATAGCACACATGTCTGAAGAAAGCAAGTAGGTTGTAATATCATCTGTATGCCTGACATTTACCAGCGATAACATTAATCCCTAGGAGAAAACTGCTATACCTCTCAATATTATTTTTTACCTAGAAGTATCTAAAGAATTAATTATAAAGTTGATTTTGAATAGGGCTTTAAACTGGAAATCAGTCTAGTGTTTAAATTAAGCAGTAGATTGAAACAGCTAATTGATATTAACCCATGATTAAGTAAAAGAACCACAGCTACTGACTATAAAAAAAAGTCTGTGCTGCTTATCACACTAAGGGTGAGAAGGGTGACTGATTTTGAGATGCTGAGTGCATGCTAATTCCTGGGGTATCCTTAGCAGCTGGGGGAGTGAGGTTCATAGTCTCTCGAAATACCATCTCTGGTTATTTAAATTAGCAGTTTTCAGCTGCTTCCAGAGACAGGCCACTCTGCAAGCCCATTCAAGCACTCATTTGCTCAGACATCGGCCGCTCCGCTGCCCACACAGCCCATCCCTCAAAGCAGCCTCTTGTTTATTCCTGTCATACTGCACAGCAGAAAAAAGGGGAGACAAAAAGTGAGCAAAAAAGGCTAAGGCAGTAAGAATGAAGTTCTTCAGCGAGCTGTCTTGGACCAAACCCCTCATTTGCCTTTCATGTAAAAAACCCCATGATTCACATCCTGTTGATTTGGAGACGTGGAGTAAAAATCTGCCTACATGAGGGAAGGACGACTAGAGCAATCTCTTTATACCACATAGTTCCCTGTGCAATGCAACCTCAGGCACATAACTCAAGAAAAACTGCTTGAAATTCATGCCTCCCAGAATACTATCTATTGAACGTCTCTTGCCTTGCAGGAAGCTGGAACAATAGGTGAATCAAAGGCAGCAGGAAAATCAGAAAAATCACCCTGTCAGGGGGCAGAGAACGGGAGCTGAGAGGCAAGTACCAGAAATAGCCAGAAAATTGATATTATTTCTGTAAAAAGAAAAATTTGAAGGTTTTGCTGGGGGGAGGAAGAGAGGGGGTGGAGAAAGAAATCCCAGACCAGAGCACTTTGCTGCTCTGAAACATCACTAAACTATTTCAAGTCTAAAGATGTGCTCTATCAGCCAAGCTGGACTTTATTACTTATACAAACATGTTGGATGTTATAGTTAAAATAAACAGACTACTGATTTATCACAGAAATACAAAGCACAATGTATTTACCCAAGAAATTTTCAAAGAACTTGACTTTTTTTTTTTTTTTTAGCAAATAACATACATGCATCCAAAAAGCCCTACCATCGTATGATGCCCTCAGCAAAAGCATTCTCCAACTGATTCTAGATGCAGAGCAAATTTGCTTTATAACAGGATGCTCGGGTCCCACAGAGCCACACAGTTGCCTCCCCTGCTCAAGTCCTGTACAGCTGCAACCCCTTATCAGAATGCAGAGTGGAGGTGGGAGGAAAAGAGCCATTTCTGGCTATTTTTTCCTGCTCAAATTCTACACAGAAAGCTTAGCAAACAAACTAGCTCTATCACTCAGGTAGAATCTATGATGATAATCTCTATTGTCTTAAAAGGAAGGCGAATAGCATTAGAAGTGGTCAAGTCAAGAACTGCAGTACTAAGAAATACCAGAGGTTGGCACTTTTAGCTTAGCTCATCCCTCTTGGGACATATAACAATATATTATGATTTAAGGATGCTTAGTTTATCATTTACTGTTCCAGAAAGGCTATTTCCCTAGTCAGATAATGAAATAACGTGGGATCAGCAAAAGTTACCCACCAAACTAACAAGTATTATGTGGACTGAGGGGTTTTTTTCAGAAACCAAATCCAGATATGTTTCCGAGAGAGCACAAAAGCACACTTTTGATAGAGGTGACATTTAGCTACCAGATTCCAATCTCTCCTCCAAAGTACACAGGAGACCATTTCAGAGACGCACTTATTTAACACAGACCAAGTTGTAGTATCTCCCGAATTCATTCCCAGTAATGGTTGAAATATTTTTATTAAACACTCCTACAATGGGAATATGCAAGTGCAGCAAATATCCAGCCAAGAAAACGTCAACCAGAATGATTTATATCCATCAAAGCCATGAGGACTGAAAACAGGACCTTTAAGAGAAAAGCATTAGGCCCCCTCAACTGCAAACGTGCTACTTATATTGCCTGTTTTCTTCTCACATTTAACAACTGTAAGCAATTCCTTTACAAACCAGAAAGGCTGATCTGTAAATGAGTCTTGATTTTCTCCTAGGAGTCAGCCGGATGCATGAATACAGTCCCCACTGACCTGGGAGAGAGCTGTGTGTACATGTTTGAGGCCAAGCTGTGCACGACAGCACCGGTGCCTCTGACCGCAGCAGGCAGGGCAGCCCAACGGGACCCTGCTGAGTGCGCCCAGCTCTGCATGCAGAGCCCAAGGGCTGCGCACGCTTAGACCAGGCACATCCACAAGAAGGATGTTTGATATGCCAGATGCCACTCAAACAAAGCATTTGTATTAAGAAGCCTAATTAGCCACTTATATTACATAGCGGCAATAACATTTTTAATGCATTGAATGTAACTGGCTGGAATACTAGTAGGAACTGCTACACAAAGCGGTATGCCTATGTGAGCAAAAATTACATCATCTAAATGAATGAATACCAAAAATGGAGATGGATACTGCTGCCAGAACAGCCCGATACTGGCGTATCTAATAAGAGCATAGCTGGGTGAGACATGCAGTTAAGAGGCAACATAAAAACTGGAGAGCTGTTACTTGCAATTATAGGGTGACAAGGCTGTAACACTACAACATTTACACTTCATATAAATCAGCTCCTCGGATGGCCCTTAGTTGTAAAAGCATCAGTCAGTCAAGCCACTGTCCTCAAACTATCACCGTTTTTCAGAATAATTTCAGTGTGCATCTGGACACTCGTGTTACCCCCTAAAGAGCCACTCAGTCCACCAGAAAGCAAAAGGCTGGAGAAGTACGTGGGAAGTTTGCTGGTTTCCAAAGGAAAAACCCACAGAAGCAAACCACAGGTTTGTATTTTGCTGTGATCGTAACTGTTTCATACTCACTGAACAGTAAACATTTGGAAAAACAATAACACAAAGTTAGAGGCAAAAATATTTTGTTACATTTACAAATAGGAATATATTTATAAAAACATGCATCTGTTCTGGGTTAACAGGAGTCTCCACCAAGCCATTTTCACATTTGGTTTAAACATTATTCTACAAAGGCATCCTTAAAGCAGATTCCTAAAGCAAAAAGCATTCACCCAGTTTGATTCATGCTATGTGCAGTTTATTACTTTCTCCTGAGTTTCAGACAAACCCCACTTCTCTACTCAGTTTTATCACAGTTTCCTGATAATTTAACTTAAATTCTTAATATCCATTTAGTTATCCAGTCTCCAGGGCACTTTACATTACATGAATTTACATGAATCGTCTCCTGAGGACGGTGAAGTGTTGGGGCCATCTCCTGGGCTGGTGAAAACGAAGGACGCCATTGACTCTGGGGCAACTGTGCTGAGTTACGCTGTCTCCTTCAGCCCAGAGAGCTGAATTAATTTGTCCACGTTGACAAAAGGAGTTCATTAGATGAGCTCTGCTGACTTGCGATAGGGAAATCTAAGAGGTCACTGCCCTTGTCTGGTTGCCTGACTCCACCCTATAATTGATGGCAGTTTCAATTAATACACCCTTGTATGAGTTGGTCCATGTTCACTTCTGCCAAGCCTGCAAGGCGGGTGGTAACTGCAGCTCCAGGATTAGGTAGGGAGCAGAGGACTGTGACCTCCTGGCTCACCTCAGGTTAATGGGCAGAGCTCATTTGCCACAACCTTCCGCAGTACCAGAAGTTATCCTGGCTCCTAACACCCTGCTCAGCTCACCCCATCTCTTGAACATCTCATGGGGTAAATCCTAACCCAAGCAAAACCAGGGAGAGGTTTGGGGGTTTTAAATGATATCAGTCTCATTTTTGTAATATTAATAGATAACTCAGAGTAATATTCTATTATTCTAGCAAGTCATTTGGTACATTATTACCTATATGAGAACTCTAGGATACAATGCATAACAAAACCAAAGTAATTTTAAAAAAAAAAAATCTTTGCACCCCTTTAGACAGTCACTGTCTGTATTTTCAAGGTAGTAAGAAGAGTACCATGACAGGGTGCAGGCAGGGGCCTAGCCCTGCACAGGGTACATATCCACTCATAAAGGTGGATTAAAAAAACCAAAGTTCAATAAAACTATATAAATATGTGGCAGCTATGCTAAAACAAAGCAGAAACTTCATCATACTCCCCATGTATTTAGTTTTATTTAACCACAAAATAAGCAAATGCAATGTTAGACAGAGAGACTTAGGAGCAGAAGAGGCAAAGAAGACGTCACAGTCTGGTAACAAGCCATTTTACCGAGCATAAAAAGCAGCATCTCCACTTCCCATTATCATAACTTTATTAATCCTGTTATTTATGATTTATAATCACAAACATAACTTAAACAACATTTATATCATTCTTAAATCAAAGGGCTCTTCCCACCCAAAGATAAATATTTCAAGAGTGAAAGATATAGTAGATATAAATCTCAAAAGAAAGTCAAATCAGCTTATAAGAACACAGGGACAAGCCCCTCCCTGGGCAATGCTTTCAGTATTAGAGCAGCCTACAGAGCCATTCTGGTAGCCCTACTTGTTCCCTCCCCAACTTTAAAATTCATTTTATAGGAGAAGCAAAACCACTCACAACCCACTCACCAGAGTAGCTTTCTGACCAGGTTTGGAGAAACTCACTCCACACAATTGACCAGTCCAGCGCAAAGCTCCCTACCCTTGCTGCCTGTGTCCACAGCACAAAGTAGTATCCCCAGCACCTCTTCAGGTGCATCATCCCCTGCAGCTAGGGCAGTTTCTTGCATTGATTATTCAAAGACACAGTGAGAGAAACCAGCATCTCCTCTGTTGAGGTTACTCTATTTTGAAGCATAACAATGAGTTGCCTACTGCTTTGGGGTCAACAACATCTGCCACTGCCTGTCTCAGAAGAGGTGCTGGCAGGCGCTGATCTAAAACATAAAGCAGGAAAATACGGACTAAAACATGCACACAGAATCAACATCCTTCAGCTTTTCCCTGGCTATCACTTTTTCCTCACTCATTCTTCATACCTACGACCAATGCTCAAGAAGCTCACCTTGAGACACGCAGCATGCAGCTAAGAACTTGCCTCCACAAGCTCATCATTAACAAGGTCTACACCTTCAGCAATACATCCATCTTGCTTCAGCCAGCCCAGCTGTGCTAAAGGAACAACCTTTATAAGCTACTCCCCACTCCTCAGGCAAGTAATTTCTATTTATGCCTTGCACATGATGCTCATCTCATTATTTACCTGCACCTGTGCACAAAGACCCACCCTCTCTTGGGCTGGCCACCACAATTCAAGTTCAATGAACTCACATTTGGGGAAACATGAGCCTAATTATTCCTACTGTTTCTTATTTTCTTTATTTATAAAGGAAAGAAAGCCTGAAATTATGCTTTACCCTAAAAACGCCTGAATTTTTTATAGAGGGAGAGAGTGAGAAAGAAGGGTTTTAAGCTAAGGGCAGTAAAGGGAACACCAACAAACAAGTGTCCTAGCCTTCAGGAATGGAGACTTGGAAAACTCATTAAAGGCATATAAAGATGGAAAGCCCACCAAAATCAAGAGAAATCTTTCCATTTACTAGAGCAGTCTTGAAGTAGGCCTTTGGAAATTAGGCTCACACGCACAACTGCATAGCCCATCATGTGCACAGTCTTCTACCAAGTACTCGGAGTAATCTCTATTAATTCTACTTTAATAATGAACTGGCACTGAAGGTGCTGATACTAATTGCTGAGCATTTCTTTGCTAAAATCAATCCTTAACACTGACCACAATAAATGAGTTAGGCTTTTATATAAAATTCATACTTAAAATAGCTATGAATCTTCCTAATGTGTCATTTGACATTTGTTATTACTTGGCTGTGGACTGGCTTTGAATATTTTATGAAATATTTATGGCAGAAGGGGATACGGGATTCATAAGAGCAAGACACATACAATATGCTGAAGATTAGTGACAATTACCACAAGGGTAAAATTAGTATAATCAACCATCACTTTCTTATGAAAAAATACAGAGTTAATTGGTGGCAGGTGGATATTTCTTCCATTTTAAAACTGCATTTTGTTGGGACTGATTTGCATATTTTTCTTCATTTTTGTAGGATTAAATAAAGTTCTGTTTAAATGTGAACTTTGGCTAATTAACTCCTGGTAAACAGAGAAATGCTACGTTCTCTTTAAAGAAACATTTTGTAAATTCCCTTTTCATCCCCAAGAATTTTTCAAAAGAAGAGAATAATAATTATGTGCATCGCGCATCCAGCTAATGTGCAACAGATTGTGAGCATGTAAAAGTGGAATTTGAGGCGGGGGGGAGAGAAGTTTGTTTTCTTGTCCTTGCTGGAATGTGGAATGAATTCAAAATCTCAAGTTAAAAATTACTGCAAAAGTTCCATGATTAAAAAAGCAGTGTTTATAACTTCATCCCTTGTAATAGTCTCTAGTGATAATGACAGATCCCATTTTAGAGAAAGAAACACTGAGTTAGGGGACACCAGCTCCTGCTGCATTCAGTGTCTCCAAAACGAGCTGCAGTTGGGACTTCTCTAAGTATATTCTGTATTGGCTGGTACCACGTAAAATCGCATCCTTTCCCAGCTGAGTGCCATAAAAGACCCTGTGCAATGGCTGTATGTTGCCCAGGTCCAGCAGCTTGAACTCTGTGAGCCAAACTCTAGCCACTTTCATTTAATATGGAAGAAATTATCAAGCAGTCACTTGGTGAAAAGATTTTTCAGACTGAATGGAAATTCACCTGCTTTTATTTGTGCAAGGCTTGAGACAACATACACACTTGGAAGAGATTTTGCTTCTAGATTTATATACACTGCTAGTGCAGAGGCAGTGAAAATAAGTCAAAATCTGCTCTCATGTACATTGCTGCACCATCAGCTGTAAACATATATTTAACGAAGAGCTGGAGTTTGGCTTGCATAGCAAATCTGTAGATACAATCATGCAACAAGACTTTTCAAGGGATAGCTGTGGCTGAAGCACCACTAAACACGTGATTCCAGTCAGGGCAAAAAACCTTTACTTCCAGGTAAGTTTGGATGGGAGTCCATGAGATGGCTTATATTTTTAGCTTGTGCCCCATCTTACTGGACTAAAGAAAGCAACACAGTGACAACAAAACTGGCATAGAATTGCATTACCGTAATTCATGTATCACCTAATTAATAAATGAAAACACAAGGCATGCTGCTAGTTTCACCTGGGATTAGTACTCCCATAGGGGCTTACACCGTTATTTTCCTTGCCATGCACCGTTCCCTGCCGGAAGATTAGCATCTTTAGGACCATACTTATTTATACATATCAAATATTTATTTACTTTTTTAACAATAAGATTCAAAGCTATTTAATACCAAGATTCCCTTGCTCACCAAAACAGTGTTTCTCATGCGAATGCTTGTACCTCCGTGATTTTGTTCTCTTGAAATCTCTAGGGGTTAGGTGCTTCGAAACCTAAAGGGATTATGGCATAAACACAGCAATGTATTCTGCATAATAACACCCTGGTTTAAGGCATTTTATTGTTTTTATCTAGGAGCAGACCTAAACAGCTCTCTCTTGAGAAAAAAAAAAAGTATATATATTTAAGCAGATAATACAATTCCTTTGGAGACTCCGAGTTCTTCTCCAAGTGCATACATACAATTCCATTAGCATTTAAAGGAACGTGAAGCAAGGAGAGATCTCTGAGCCTGGTTCTTTGGCTGCTGTGAATATCCTGGCTGCAGAAATGTTAATGTTTTTATGTATTACCTCCATCTGCTTCAATCCTGTTAAATTTAGGTGTGCTATGTATAAATATGAATACGTTTGAGTTAGTATATGTTTTGCCTGTTGTTTAGGCACTATTCATTTTCTTCCAGAAAGCACACAGCTGTCGTTGCTTTCATTAGCAAAGGGTACTTTTTACTTACTTTTTGAATTATAATATTGATTTTCCCCCCCGCACTGCTGCTTGGTCTAGTGTATTGTTAAATGACTCAACAAGTTTAAACCCTTCAAAATGGGGTTTGTAATGGAAGTGCTGGCGCACCCTTAACTACATTGTCATGAGCTGTGATGCTGCACTAAATGGATTGAGCCACACTGACCCCCCCCAGAACTGAAGGCCCAAATGCCTTGAAATATAATTTCAGCAACACAGTTATGTGGTGATACACTGCTTGGATTCAAAATAAATTCTATGAAATTTAAATGAGCCGTTGGAACAGATAACTACAGCTGAGGTGCTGGAAATGTCTCACAAATCAATCATCCCAGGTGTGAACAGAATTTCCAGGTTGGTTTCCTACATATTTTATTTTTGTGGGTTTCTTTGAAGTTGAAATCTCTTTTTATTTGTAACATCCTTGCCCTTGAGTCTTTCTTCTTTTCTAAATATTCACTCATTCCCCATAATCCCTTTATTCCGTTCTATTTTTCAGCCATAACTCCCTTGATATGCTTTTCAAAAGCGTATTGTACTGAGGCCCATCTGGATGTACATTACACTTTTAGTTTTGTCTCCACTTCCCTCCTACGGGCACTCGAGTAGCTGGAGTCTCCCTAGATCTTGCTTAACCAGCATTTAAGACAGAAATACCCTCATGAAAGCAAAAGTTACAGTGGGCTTTGGGTTACTCTCAGGCCATGCCCACACCTGTCCTGCATTACCCCAATATCTCCTATCTCACACAAAAACATTCACCTGAGCAGGTACAGCAGATCAGCTGATTGCTGCAGTGTCACACATAAACTCACCCTAAAATAATATCTTTATGTGCCTATTCCTTCAGAAGAACCCATTTCTGCAGACCTCATGGACAGTGTAATATTTTAGTATTTCTAGTGTAATTATATTCCCTTTAATAAGCGCTATACCAGAATGCCTTTCTGTGGAAGATATACAGACAACATCATACACACTCGCTGAGGCCTTTTCTAAGTACAAAAAAGTGCAATCCGTGAAGCCTCAGAGGCATTCTGGCTTCACTAATACTCATATATTAGAACAAGTAAATGCAGATTTTTGGATTATATCCAATTGAAGTATCACATCAGCCTGTGGTTTCCTTTTGAATGATTAAATATTGTACCAAAATAATTTTAGTGCAGCTATTTAGGGGGAAAATACAATCAGGGAACCAGAGAAAATACACATATTGGTAGGCTATGCAGCAGATGGCAGTGGAGGCACCCCGGCTCTTAGAATCATAGAATCGTTTAGGTTGGAAAAGACCTTTAAGATCATCCAGTCCAACCATTAACCTAACACTGCCAAGTCCATGGCTAAAGCAATTAAGGGTAGAGTAATAATTAATTTCATGTTTCCTGGCTTGGTGGCTCTGCATTGCATTCCCTTCCCTGCTGCAGGGCACTCCCAGAATCTTGGTGGGAGGGCGTGCAGAGGAGCGGTGCCTGCCCCGTGTGATCACAGGGAGGGAGAAGGTGGATGGGGGCTGGCCCAGAGCCTCTCCTGTGCAGTGCCGGGCACGAGGCCCAGCCTCCCGTCTGCCTTCTCTGGTTGCTGTTCAAGCAGCCCTACACCCGCACATGGATCAAGACAGGCTGGTGTATCCTGACCCCAAAATGCCAGGTGGAATAGCAGTGTGGCTTTTCACGAAAGGTGGCTAGAAATGCCCTATCCTCAACCGCTCGCCTATCAGACCCTGTGCTGGCAGTGAGAGAGTTAAAAGTGCAGCTATTTGCAGTTATATTTCGCTTTTGAAAAGCTAGATTTCTGAGATACTCATTAAAAGATGAATTCAGCCAGTGTCCTTGAGACAGTTAATGAGATATGCTAATTTAAAATAAATAGGTCTGGTATGAATTCTTGATAAGAAAACATCTGCTTGGATCTGTAGCTCACTTTCAAGGGACGTAACTGGGGCTGAAGACAGCAAGATATGATAAAGAGTACGCAGCCATCTTGAAGGCAACAGTTTAAAAGAACTGATTGTTTTTCAAGTTAGCCCTGGAAGAAATTTCCTCTCTCTGACTTCTTTAGGATGTAGAGACTGAGAGAGGCAGGCCTGGGGCCAGGAAGCCACTAAGTGAATTAAAAAAGGAGCCTAATCAGCCATCAAAGCCATCGGGGAGGAAAGCAGTACTAAGGCATTACATTTTTCCCAAACACCTTTAGGCTATCTGGCAAAAAGAATGGATTTTGCCCGAAAGTCACCACTAGAAGGACTGAAAGTAAGCATCACGCGCATTAACTGCACAGCGTTTAACCCTATTTTCCACCTGCAGGGCACGGTGCGGGTAGCAGCCGGTGCATTCCTCCTGGGGTGAGCTGGCACAGAAGTGCATTTTACCTCCCCTGACCTCGGCAGGTGAAGCAGAATGACTTTACAATACAGATGGACACATAGGTTTGGGATCTGGAGGTGCTGCAGGTTTTATTATTTGGGGGTTTTTTTTTTGGACTCGGTCACAGCAATGTGCTATCACATTTTTATACAGACATCCTTGCACCATCCCTTACAAGTAGCGGCTTGGATAACTCCTTGTAGAAATCACAGAGCAGCAAAAGGTGGCGGGAGAAATCATCCTGCTCCTTTGTAGCTGGTTAGCTCTCCTCTGGAAAGTAAGAATTGCCATCTCCAAGGTGGTCACATTTTGTCCAGCACCACAGAAGCAAAGGGCCTGGGTACAAGCAGTTGACCTCCCTGCCTCTCAGTTACAATAATGCTTCTGTACTATCGCTGAAGTTTCTGAGCTTTGCAGTCATATAGCGACCTAGTGTACGCACTATAAAATTTTCTAGAAGCTTAGAGAGATTAAATATTCAAAGGTTATGGATACTGGCCTTTCAAAAATCTCAGATCCAACCATTTGAATGTTTCATTTAGGTCTACACACCATACTCTACTATGGGTTTTTAATTGTACAGAACACTCTCAGGCAGTGTCAAAATCTACCGGGTATCTAATTCCTTCTACTTAACAATGTGAAGCTAGGACTTTAATTCCCTTCCACCGCACCAGTCCTTTCCAGTTGCACCGCTGCAGCCAGGAGTGGCCTGAGCTCAGCGCTGTCCCTGTGCCTGAGGTACGCGAGAAGAGGAGACGCTACCCGCGAGGTGGTGCCGCATTCAGCAGCCTGACTTGGGCCGAGGTTGTCCTCCACGTTGTGCTGGGATCAAGATATGGCTGGAAGATCCTATTGCATTCTGACATTTCCTCACCTCTGGCTGCGCTGGCTTTAGGGCCTTGGCAAAAAGTAAATGCACTGCACTCACAGGTCTGATCTCATCCTTTAGATATTCCATCTCTAAAATACTGATACCTCCAAAAAGGACCTGGTTGGGTATCTGGAAAACGTGACAGTACCTGCCTATGTGCTAGTGTCGGAATGCCAGCTTTCTTGCATTATCAGAATATGCTTGCACAGATTCGTATTCCTCAATTTCATGTCTAATAATAATAGTCAATTCTTAATTTCAGTTTCTCTCTGGTAAAATCTAACTAATCAAAAAGCTAAAACAGATCGTTTGACATAAAATATCTGTTCTTGCCCCTCCATTATTGTAACGATTACATTATATATATTTTTTCTCTAAAACATCTTGTTAAGGTGAAGTAATTTTTTTGCGCAAAGATTTTTATTATATAATCATAATAACATAATTCACTACTGTTATTGTCAAACACATCATCTTTGCCTATCGTATTTTTCTCTCATTTTCCTGAGTTGCTTTGTTCAGTACCGTGTACACATGCAGTCAGCACCATGCTGATTCACTTAGCAGGTGAATCAGATATTTTTATAGTCCAGAATTTTATGTTTGCACTGAGAGCTTGCAGCTCCCAGTAACCTAAGCGTCAAATCCACTTTACTCATGTCTTTAACGTAGAGTTTGACCCCTGAGTTTATTTGTGACAATAAACTGAGAATTTTATAACAAATAGTATGCACTGATGTACACTTGGTTATTTGTAATTATGAAAGATGATTGTCTCCTTCTCAGTTATTGCTCGCTGCTGCAGATGGCTACTGGACTTCATGAATAAATGATCTATGCCAATACAGCAAGTTCTGTTGCTCTGAATATTTTGTTCAAATGCTGTAAATACCAATACTCAGTATATGGAATTGAAGTAGAAATGGTCAAAAATATTCTATACAATTAACGATTACCAAAACTGTAATGCTGATTCCAAACTCTTATCTACGCTTTGTGTAAAATGGGAATATCTGAAGATACTGCATTTGTATTTGTCTAGAAGGTTTGGAATTGGGGCCAGATTTCAGTTTAACAGGTATTAACGAAGTTGTCATTAAGCTACTTGCCTTTTGTTTAAAAACTCAGGCTCATATCTCTAGCTGGTATAAATCAGTAAAACTTCAAAAGCTTCATTATATATACCATTTATAGATGTACAGAGACTCCATTCCTAAGTCATCTAAGTTTGAACTTTACTGCATGAAGGACAACAAAAGTCAGCTTACATTACAATTGCTGAGAAATTCAGCAGAGAAGGGAAGTCTAGACTGCATTACTCTTTACATTACCCAAATCGCTTTCTGTGTCTTTAATAAGGTGGGCTAACGGTCAGTCATTAACATGTTTATATATTTAGCAACTAGTCTATTTTATAATCTCAAGATTCACTTTGAGGACTACCCTTGTCATAATTCCCTTTACTATAGCTTAATTCAAAGGATCCACTTGCACTTTCAGCTATGTTGCATGAGTGCTAATGAAGCA
Source organism: Pelecanus crispus (assembly GCF_030463565.1). Lineage (NCBI taxonomy): Eukaryota > Metazoa > Chordata > Aves > Pelecaniformes > Pelecanidae > Pelecanus > Pelecanus crispus. The sequence continues at coordinate 5,542,282 of NC_134655.1, read as the reverse complement.
CACCACAAAATCCTTGCTTTTCTGATACTTGTACCTTGCTTAATCGCCTTTATAAACATGCCACTCACTCTTGTGAAACAGCTTAATAGACTGCATGCACCATGCTGGGAGCCAGCTGGGAGGCTCTTCATAAAACATGTAGGGGACGAAGGTGAAGACTCGCTGACTGGCAGCATTCAGAAGAGCTGAGGCTTTCACCGCCCTGCTCTTGTGACTTAAGCTTTGGTTATTATGATTAGTAAATATTAATAGTATTACTTGTGTTGCTTGGAAAGCTCGGCGGAGATTGGAGCTCCATTGCTCATCATGCTGTACAGACACAAGAAGAGACAAAACTGCTCCAGCAGGATTGCATCCAGGCAGGCTCCCTGCAGACAGGGGAGGGGTAAAGGTGTGGGACACGAGCAGGTGCCTGGCGTACGAGGGACCAGGGCAGCATGCACAAGGCCTGTGGCCAAGTGAAGAGTTGGACCCCGATATCCTGAATTGTAAGCGTAACATCCTCTTTAGTTCCTTTCTGAACAGCCAGGGATTTACGAACCAGTCCAGGCACCTCTGCGCAGTGAACACGCTGAACTCAGAAGCCAAGTCAGATCTTTCCTTGTTATTTCTAAGTGACTGATCCAGAACCACTAAGCCTTGCGGTTACCTGCAACACACAGACATTTGGCAAATCCTGCTAATGCCCGTGATGTCGTAACAAACTGACATATTTATGTACATTTTATGTCCTTCTGTGATGCATCTTGGGGATATGATTTTTCCTCTTTGCCATAATCAGTCAATCAGAGAACCGGTATCTTTCCACAGACAGAAATAATGCATTGACACTGCCTGACTGCAATATATTAAAATTTAACTACCCTCTGGTCTGGTGTACGAATCATATTAACTGATCCTAAATACACAAAAAAGGCAGTACAGTAAAATTCAGAGAATGATAAATCACTGAGGTTCTTCCATATTTCATAAAGAAAAGCCTGGATAAAGGTCTGGAGTTTACTTACCAAATGTGTATAAATGCTAAGACTTTTTTTAAGGAAATCAGTACAATATTCTAAGTTAAGAGGACATTCCTCTCTGACTTTTCATTTGGCAGCTCTAACCACAGCCTGGGTAGAAATCAATTGGCAGTAACTATGAATTACTATTTAATTTGGGGGCATGCACAGCTTAATTGAGAAAGTGTTAAAAGTCGACAAGCCAGTCACATCTAGTAACTTAAGTTCCCCATGGCAAGCCCATGATAATCCAAGGATCAAAGTGTAGCACCTTTGTTTCAGTAATTAAGTGTACAGTGCCAGCAAAGACTAATTTTGTTCACATAGTGAGCTCCTGCAATAGAAACCTGCATGAGCCTTAGTATACTGAGATACATGTGTGAATTAATTTCTGTAATGGTCCACGAGAGATTCTGCAGATTTCAGTTACTTTCTGAGATACTTTTATATCTGAAAGATGGTGCATATTTCAGTACATTAATATTATTCTTGTCCAATTGCCTGGGTCCTTTCCATTCTGATAATTTCAATAACTGTCTATGGAACACAAAATCAGTCCCCAGTTGTTTCATCTAAACATATCTATTTAAACAGAGAAAATGGGTAACTGTGTATTTGTGGAACTTTTATTACAGTTTATCTGCATGTAACTATGTTGGGGATCATTCTGGTTTTTTTCCTACAGAGAATCATATTAAAATGCATTTTACAGCTCACATAAAAAAGCAGCCATTACTTCATTGCAGAGCCTCTCAACTCTACTTTTTCACACATGTATCTCTGCCTTTCCCTTTTGCCACCATGGTCAAACACTCAATCCAGAATTCTGGTTCTTCCAAACAGACCATTTTATGTAAGGCTTAAGAATCCATCATTATGGCTGTTTTCCTTTTTTTCTTTTTTTTTTTTTTTTTTGGCCTGTTGCCAATCTGAAATTTCCAAGTCAAGCTCACCTGAAAATTCACAGTATAATTTTCCTGGGCTATTAAAAAAGAAATCAAACCCTAGTTTGGCTCATGTTTTTTGAAATGTGTTTAAAAATCATCAGTGTTGGCTTTAGTTTTGGGCAGATACCCAGTAAGGTCTTAGGAGATTGCTAAGGCTGTAGGATGACCCACAGTAAAACTTTCTTACTACATTGAAGGAAAGACTATTAGAATAGGTAGCTTCTGATTACATGTAATTGTTTATATTTACTTCTCTGGATCCTATTTAATTGGTTTTGTCAGGAAAAACAAGGTTCATAAACAAGGTCCAAAGACAAATTCTTTGTCTTTGCAATGGGCAGGGTGGCAGAACATGTCAGATATTTTCCTTGAAGGCTCTCCAGCTCAACCAACATTTCTCCTCAGTCATCTTCATGCTCTTTCACATGCTCAGTGTATTTTCAATGTATTTGCTGCAAATGCATCTTAGACATTTGCTTGCTATACTGAGCTGCTTTATTATAACCACACTCAGCTATAGCAAATCACTTTATTAAGGAGCGAAATAATTAACAGACTTCCTGGTGTTTCATGGGAGTGTCTTGATGCATATCCACCTCTCACACATGGTGTGCATCTCAGGGTTAAAGGAAAATTGCAAAAAGCTGGCAGGACATCGGCTGTGTTGGCATCATTACTACAGGGTTTCTTTTCAAATTTTGAGTTAACAAACCACAATACGGCAGCACAAAAAAAAAAAAGAAGGATCGTGGCTTGAACCCTGCCAGATGGAATATGGAGACAGCTCAGGAGAACTTGCCAAAAAAATGTGTGTGTGCATGCATGTGTGTGCACAAACCCTTTATAAAATTAAGCAATCTCTTGAAATTCATCCACTTTGAGAAGCTTCAGATCAAATGTACTTTCATTTGCCAACGCCAAGAGAAAGTTATCACCATATATATTCATATACGCATTAGTTTCACCCAGCTACTTTTACACCATCTAATGCATTTTCCTGCTTCTAAATTACAGAGAGCTGATCCCACTTATGACATATATATTCACATTTGTAACTGCCTGATAAAGGCACAGGTAAATGTTTTTATGTCAATACACTAGCTTCAAACTTTCCACTTTTACTAATTACCTGGTTTTAGTAGTTGGTCAGCTAGTCATATGACATCATTTCCATTTCAATTGTGTGAATAAAACTTTTTAGAATAGCAGAATATGGAACAAAAAGTATCTCATTCTCACACAAATAAAAATTAATCTGTGAAAGACTAGGAAACTCATTACACAAATATTAATGAATAGGGAACCAAACACTCTAGGTCTTTCTGTAATAGACACAAAGCTAAGCCTCAGTTGGCAGTGATCTGCGTAACTCCAGTAGCTCGTAGGAAGCTACAGCAGTTTACACAAGCTAAGAGGCTCTGAACTTTTGCTTCTTGTGTCTCAATTGTATTCTCCCTTTGTCACGGCCTTTTTACCTTGCACAAATATGTGTTAATTAACTTTAAGTAAGAAAATTGCATCATAGCTATTCTACTCACACTTATAATGGTATGAAAAAGATTCAGCTCCTTTAGATTGTTGCTAATGATGCTAGTTCACATAAAGAGCAAAGTAATATTGCCAGGTCTGATATCAAAATCTTTTTTTTTTTTTGAAAGATTTAGAAATTTGGTCAGTCCTAAAGCTGAATGAAGGTCAAAATCTCAAAATTTTTCAAAAACTGAGAAATAGCTAAGTATATACCTAATACAATGGTGAAACAAGACACATAAGAAATGTACATTACAACAGGTAACAGAAGCAAATGACCAAAATGACAATAATGGTAAAAGACTTTTTTCTGATGGATTACATTTTGACTAGCACCAGTAACAATATTCTCTAATCTCATTTGGTCATAGATGTGTAGATACACTATTTTTAACAGGTATAAATGCTGTACAGGAATAGAATAGTTCATTTGGAAGGGACCTACAACTGTCTAGCCCAACTGCCAACTTACAGACTGTAAGAGAAACCCTTGGCTGCCAAAATATTTGCTTTAAACAGGCTGGGTGGGAAGGAGGCAGTGCTAAGCCATCTTTGGACTCTGCTCTGTGGGGCTGTTGGAAATCAGTTTGGGCTTTATTGCAGAGAGCCTTCTCTGGTCTGATCTAATGTGCTTTTGCTCCAGAAAATCATTTCATACCTACGTGCTTTTGCTGTGGTTGGTACCCCATCAACTGAAGTAAATAGGAGAGCGTTTAGAGCTGGCTATGTTGGCTCAGGATTACTTGTTAGCAAGAAAATCCCTGGCTGTTGGGTTAGAGCAGTTCTGGAGCTGTAGGAATGAGCCTTAGCAAGAACCATTCACCTTCAGTCTGTAATTAATAATATGCAAACCTCCTGATGACTTCCATTCCCATTTATATTATTAAGTAGTGCAGTGATCTTGTGTTACAAAAGGAGTCCTGCACTGTACTGCAATTCTGCTCAGTGCTTACTCAGTTTATATCCCCTCTCACGCTCTCAGATACGGATTAACTAGACCTACGGATGTTTCTGCAGAACACAGCTTCAGCACAACCAGCAGTGAATTAATCACTGCAGCAACATAATGTAGCTTGGCACAACTGTATTATAGCATTGCAGTCTTGTGCTGTAGTTAAGGCCTGTCAGCAATTTCATTAGCAAGGCCTATTTTTAGCTGTTTGTAACTTTTACAAAAATAATAAAAGCATTTACAGCGCAGGCTTAATCTGTACAATATTTCTTCCTGGCTGGGAAATGTAATGATATACATTCTATGTGTGTATGACAGTACAAGTAGTTTCTTCATCTACATAAAAAATCTGCTGATTTGTGTTTACTTATATTTTTCTGTTATTTACTGTTATTCTCAAATGCATTCTAATAAAGTTGCAATTTATTACAAAATTTTCATAGCAACCCAGTAGTATTAATGTAGAATAATGTTATACATGGACTTCGTAAAGCTGAAAACACACAGAATGCATTATTGGCAGTGATATAGGTGCTATTAAGCTGATGATTATTGATGAAAACTTTCCCCTAGACTTCACAGGTGAGGTATGTAACATGGCAACCTTAAGCATCATTAAGAAAAGTTTTGTTGCGCCAATAAATAAGAAGGATCTGATTCCTCTCCACAAAAATGCAATGTAAATCCAGAGTAATTCTTGCAAGAGCTTTTAGTATCTAAATCGATTAAGAGCCTCACTTTCTATCTGCTTTCTATACGAAATAATTGTTGCCATCTATTATGTGTTATATGACAAATTCTGTCAAATTTTGTCATGAATTTCATTTTGGAAATCCAAAATAACTTAATAGATCTTGGTGGACTGCTGTTGATTCACCCTGGTGTAACGGAGAGCACAGCTTGGCCTCTCTGCCTTGAAGATGTAAAAGTATTTTTCATGTGATGGTTGAGACTGCAAAACTAAAGCCAATTCACAGCTTGTGCACCTAGACACAATTCATCTATATATTGTTTTCTAAACAAAGGTTTGCTTTTAAAGGTGGCAATTACAGGTAATTGCATCTCTAATAGTGATATGTAGCTCAATTATAAAGCCCCTCCCTGAGAACTGAGAACAGAAATACATGGAATAGCTTACTTGTTATTTATTTGCTAATATATTTGTTTATTTCTTTATTTTGAGCTTTCTACACCTGCTTAAACTGACTCGATAATGGCCTGTTCTAATGCAACACTGATGGGAACGTTTATTAATGGTTACTTAATTATGGAATGTCCCAAAGATCATTATAAATGTAAGAAACCAGGATAATTAGATTAAATGTTAAATACTGAATTTATGCTTGGTAATATCCTAATATGCAAAATCTGCTCAAAATCAGAAGTTCTTCATACAGCAAGTTCAGCACATTTTTAGGCGAATATGTGTTACTGAAGCAACTTCCAAGCCTAGGTCACCTCCTCAAACAAGTTTCATTAGCTGGCACAGCTTTAGCTGCAGTCTGCTCTTGGATCTCTATATAAAATTCACTGCAAAGAGAAGACTTTTCAGCAATAAACAGAGCAGCAGGTTAGCAGTAGAAAAAGTGCAGCAGCATCAGTTTGTGCTAAAGCATCTATTCTGATTAGTTGCCGGCCAGGAGCTCCAGGGTATTTTTCCATTTTAGCAAAGCTTTTTCTGTTTAATACTCTTTCTGTTATTACTGTACAAACAAGAGTAAGTTTGTCTCACCAGTTTATTCCTCGGATTTTGTAACCATGTTTATCGGGGGAAGTTTTGCACACCTTCAGTGTTTGGCTTTCTTAGAGCTGCTCCTCTCCATTACAGCGTTTAACTGGATGGACCCTAGAAGGGGAATGAGAGAGACAAGGACTGCTCAGTATCAGCAAAGTTGATGCTTGAAGCATAATTTAGATTTCTCCATTACCTTCACACTCCCCTTAAACACCTGATGCTTTGTGATCTTGTTAGAGCATGCTCATTTCCCATAGACCCAGCGAGGTGGTGTGGAAAATCTGGGGAACCTGCTCACAGAACAAGTTTTGTGTGCTGTGATGAGCCTCCATCTGTGCCTCCTTACCAAGCTCCTTTTTTAGCATCTTCCTTGTGATATTATTTACCTCCATGGTAGCTTGAAGCACCCAAAGGTGGAAGTACACAGCTAACCATACCAATTAAGAGGCTGCACTATGCAAACACAAATTGAGCAGCCAAGAGTCAACTGATTGCACCATCATTGCAAGAGTCAGGGATTCGCATGTCAAGGGCCACAAGGGCAGGAGCAAACTGTTAATATTTACTCTTGGCTATTTTCAGCAGGTTAGACTGAGGACCCTGGAGGAAGCCATCTTCCTCAACACCACCAGGCACCAGCAAAGCAGGTATCTAAATACTACTGCAGGGCTCTGGGCATGGGCAGTCAGACCGTGTGCACCAGCCCCAAGGGCAGCTCTGAACTGAGACTCCTGCTCCCACCGCCTCCAATGCAGGAGCTGCTCCAGCCACGACGTCTGCAGTGGCCTGGCACAGCCCAGGAGCGGCTAACAGGGAGCAGTCGTGTCGGTGTCACCAGAGCTGGGGTTTGTCCCAGCCTGGGACCTGGAGGGTCCAAAGGAACAGCAGCTTCAGGCAGTTTTGTCAGGGTTCAGCAGTCTCAGTCCAGCTGGCATTCATGCTCTGTTTTTATTTCTGTAGCAAAAACCACTAAAATAGTTATATAATTTTGAAAGCATGTTTAAGGAAACTGCTAAATCTGTTTGCCTAGATAGGAAAAATGTCATTCTGAGGACAGTTGCATATGGAGACAACTTCCATATTACTGTCATTGAAGGAGCCTGTGTGAATGCCACAGTACAGTTGCAGGAAACGATTACAGCCTAATGCTGGCACGCGGGGCTATCCTGTCATTTTGTGGAGGATGAAGATCTATACGAGTATATTTTATCTAGGGAAAGGATAAGCAGGCACCCACTGTGTTGGCAGCCATGTACATTTTCACGACTTTTTTTTTTACGTGTGTAACTAATGCAGACTCTAATTCAGTGTTCTCAGATTTTCATCAAAGCAGCAAGTGCCTTACACTACAGAGCAGCATGGAGCAGTCAGGCAAATATCCTAATAGAAAAAGTGCAACTTCATTGTGCTGGAGAAACTTCATTTCCCATACCCTATAAATGATTCATTTACTTTATTCGTGCCCAGGGATGGAATCAGTTTTAATACACCACAACTAAAAATCTATCCTCACTCTGAAAATGGCTTTTATATTGTCCTGGTTTCAGCTGGGATAGAGTTAATTTTCTTCCTAGTAGCAGGCACAGTGCTGTGTTTTGGATTTAGGATGAGAAGAATGTTGATAACACGCTGATGTTTTAGTGGTTGCTTAGTAGTATTTATACTAGTCAAGGGCTTTTCAGCTTCCCATGCTCTGCCAGGTGCACAGGAAGCTGGGAGAGGGCTCAGCCAGGCCAGCTGACCCAAACTGGCCCAAGGGCTATTCCATACCATACAGCGTCATGGGCAGTATAGAAACTGGGGGGAGCTGGCCGGGGGGCAGCAATCGCTGCTCGGGGACTGGCTGGGTGTCGGTACTGCAGCAGGTGGTGAGCAATTGCAATGTGCATCGCCTTTTTTGTATGTTCTTTTATCATTTATCAAGCATTGGAACAGGCTGCCCAGAGAGGTGGTGGAGTCCCCATCCCTGGAAGTGTTCAAAAAACGGGCAGACGCGGCACTCTGGGACATGGTTTAGTGTACATGGTGGTGTTGGGTTGATGGGTGGACTGATGATCTTAGAGGTCCTTTCCAACCTTAATGATTCCTAGTTTTTACTTTCATTAAAAAATAATTCAGCCACCAAGCCAGGAAACATGAAATTGCTGCTCTACCCTTAATTGGTTTCGCGGTGGACTTGGTAGTGTTAGGTTAATGGTTGGACTGGATGATCATAAAGGTCTTTTCCGACCTAAATGATTCTATGATTATTATTATTATTATTATTACTATTATTATTAATATTTTCTCTTCCTCTGCTGTCCTATTAAACTGTCTTTACCTCAACCCACAGGCTTTACCTTCTTTTTTTTTCTAATTCTCTCCCCCATCCCACCAGGGCAGGGGCGTGGGTAAGCGAGCGGCTGTGTGATGCTTAGTTGCTGACTGGGGTTAAACCATGACTATATATATTTTTTTTTTTAAATATATATATAAGCTATATCATACATATATAAAAAAGATATAGAGAGAGATATGTAAGCTCTATCATAGATATGTGCTTATATCCACATCACCCTGTTTACTGGCATGAATGAATTCCTTTTTGAAACCTTTTTTTTTTTGTCAGCATAGTAACCCCATTGGTAATCAGCTCACTAATTTAATTACCTGTTAGGAAGAACAGCCTCTCCTTGTAAAAACTGTTGCCTAACATTTTAATCAGGAAATTTACTTCTCCAAGTAGAGATCTCCTAAAATCTCTACTTTATAGAAAACAAACAATTCACGACTCGCAATTCACTTCCTTATCCTGCTGATAGTTTTGTAGGCTCCTGTTAGATCCTTACTGCAGTCATCAGTTTTCCAACTCAGAAAGCTCTAGTCCAGTTAGTGTTTTCTACAAACAGATGCTGTTTCATTTTTATGGTGATTCTCATGGCCTTCTTGCTATCTTTTCTAGGTCTCCTGCAGCCTTATGGAGATAGGATAAGCAAAATTATATATAATATACATATTTACCACTGATTGATACAGCAGTATAATGATACATGCTGGTTTGTTTTCTTTCTCTCAGAAATAGCAATCAAATTATTCCACGTTTGGAAAGAATTACTATGATATCATAGAGTTTCTTTGTTTTGTTCATTTTTTTCTCGGTGGCTATAGGTTTGGTTGTCAGATTCACCAGCTGAGGAAGAGGACTCGAGGCCCTGATCAGAATGTCAGAAAATCATTTACGTCACTGCTGTGCAGTGGAAGAAAACTCTTGTGGTTTCCACAGCTTTGAGCCCATGTAAGCTACCACTGGCCCAGTGTGGAAAAAGACCATAAGGAAATCTTTGGCTTTGCCAAAAAATGTCTGCAGGGTTGCAGTCTGTGTTGCTTGTGCCTAGCTTGAGCGAAAACGATATGCATTTATAAATCCAAAACAAATGATCCATAATTTTTTCTATGGCTTGAACAAGAAGTAACTCTGAGCATTGGAGCAGACTTATTAACAAGAAGAGACGCTGCACATCTAGCGTGACTAGGAGGTCACTGTTACCACCTACCTGGATGCAGCTCCTGAACTGGCCTAATTCTGTTCTTGCTGGAGTTGTCTGCTGGTGGGAAAAAATTATACAGACAGATATAGATATACATGTTCACACATGCACATACAGATAGAGATATATTAATAATAATTAAAAAACCCTTCTAAAGGATCAGAATTAGCACCTCACAGGTGGTGAAGAACTCATTATCAGGATCTCAGCCCTTAGAGCACTCCACCACCTGTCTGGCATACAGCCAAAAATAAGTACGCTGCCTGGGTAAGGTTTTTCAGAATATTAATGGCTTTCATAGTCCATGCTATCCTGGATTCATAACTTCTCAAGGAGCAGGCAGACACAGGTATTTCTCATTTAGCCATTCCTTTCACAACATCCAACAATACTCCCCCCAGGCACAGAGGTGTCGCCCTCAGCAGGGCAAGCCAAGGGCAGCGCTGCTACAGCCCTGGCAGTTCAACGTAAAAACTGCCTGCTCCTGGTCTCAGGAGGCAGTGTCAGGAATAGGGTGCTTAATTATTTCAGGTAGATGGTGATGGAGTTGAAGAAGTAACTCTGGGCCACCCAGTGAATCGCGATGGTTGCGGCTGGGGCGTGCGCTGTGTGGCAGCGGTGTCCCTGCATCACCCAGCCCAGCTCTGCCCCAGGGCAAATGGCTGAACCAAGGGTGAGGAGCAGCCTGATAAATGGTTTGCTTCTTGTTCCACTTCATGAAGGAAACGCAGGATAAATACAGCGTCCCTTTTGTTTGTAGTAGACAAATGTCGTCTTTGCAGAAGACACCAAGGTAGGAGCAGCGGTCTCCCAGGAGGAGCTGCTACGAGGACGGGGACAACCGGCATCCCTGGAGAGCCCCGAGAAGGGTCCTGGGTCGTGTCTGGGGATGCCAGAGCACAAACCCCAGTTTCCTTAGCGGTAATAAATCAAGGTAAAAATACATATGTACAAATTAATATACTCATATATAATTCATTAATTCATGTATAAAAACAATATAGTATGTTAATTCAGACTGACAGTGTCAAGGCAGTACATCCTACTTCCCTACTTCCCTTTCTGAAGGGAAAATACCAGAAATGGTACATTTGATTTCCAATTTTAACTACAGAGCTGTACAGATTTCAGATGGGTGTGCTTTAAAACCTGGAGAAAATACTCCTTGCACTTGTTTGTCATGCTTGAGCCTCATGTGATTTGAATAAGAGGAGATGTTAAACCTGCCAATATTTATTGTAATAGAGAGGAAATAGTAAATATAGATATTTTAAGGAGATACTATACTTATTATTACAAAGAGAGAATTATAGAGAAGAGAGATTAAACCTGGTACGTAATGGGAGGGGGGAGTGGTGTATACGAGTCAGTGATCTTCTGTTAACCCCACAGCAAATGTAGCTATATTCCGCTCTACCAAGGAGCAGTAATAGCAACACATGGCCCCAAGTTCTTTACTAGAGTTTCATAGTTCATTAATAATATCACAAGTCTTGAAAAGGATCCTTTTTCCCAGCGTGAGAGGAAATTAGTTCCCTTGCTGCACTCTATCACAGTCCCTCTCCGATGCATCATTTTACATTTACTTCTCCTTCCCTCTCACACCTCCGGGGTAACCAAGCAAAGGCAGATTTTCACACTGCCTCACAAGGGGGAGATAATCATGATTAAATTCCTCACTCTCCCAGCTCTATTTTTTTTTACATAGTTTTTCTAATAATAATTGGATCATCTGAGAATTGGATCTTTTTTCCCCTCATTTCTAGTAACCAGAATCTCTCTCTTTTTCCCCCCAGAGTTAATCCCCTGGAGGTGGAAAAGGTTTTCAGCTGTGGTTTTTGCTTCCCTGTAAGATCTGAACAATGACTGGTGAGTTAGCTTTGACAGGTGTTAAAATATCTTGGAGCAGGCTGAACATTCGTATTGATTAACTAATACATGGATAGAGGTTTTTAGAAGTGATTGCTTTTCACTAAGTGTTTTAGAAGGAAGTGGAGAAAATGTGCTACATTATCAATTTCTTTCTAATCCATTTTCATGTACTATACTCCATGTTCATCTAGTTTAACTACTAAGCTGTCACAGACCAGAAAATAGTGAAGAATGCAGTTATGTGCTTATTCAGAAAATTGAATCTCGCTGTTTATTGCAGCTGTTTATTCATAATATAATTAGGCAGAAATAACAGCTTATGTAAAACTTAATAAATTTCTGGGACAGTCCTAATTGATTGATGAATATTTTTCTACCAGCCTGTCTGATAGAAATGCCTTTTCAAAATAGAGAACCTTCAAATTTGCAATTATCAGCATCCCTTTGCCTCATCACCTCGGCTAAATAGCATTAATAAATACCAGCCAAAAAGATTTATCTTGTAATCCAAATACATGATTTGCTGTGTTTTATACCTCACTTGTGACACAGTTTTCAGTGAAACTGTCCAGTGTACAAAGGATGCAAGATGAGACCCCTTTAGGAGACAAAGCTGAGATTAATTTATCACAAGTGCTTCAACACTGCATTAAATTTACAGTTGACAACAAGCCAGTAGGGCCTGATTCTCCTATTGAAGGATGCATCATGGTTTAAAAAGATGAAACTTAACAGTGCTGAAGTAAATGCTTGTTTTGAGCATTAAAAAGTGAATATAAAATGTTTCAGTGTAGAGATAGTCCATAGCTAGCCTCTCAGCTTGGATTCAGACACACAGATAAAAATCCAAGATATTTAGGTCTATTTTGCCCATAACAGTAATAAATTTCTCTAAAGACTAAAATTCTAGAATTTCAGGGCCTTTCACACGCATGCGTAACAGTATCAAAGCCACCTCCTTCAAAAAATGCTGCACACACATTTCTAAGGAAATACATATTCTCTGCTCTTCTATGCCAGCACTTGCCTCTAATGCAAAAGCCAATCCCTATTTGAATTGCTAATACAAAATGTACATGTATTGCATGGTATAAAGAAGATGGAGATTTATCACCAGGAAAAATATCTGTTGAGTTTTTTTTACTTTTGGAATTCTGCATGCCTGTGTCGAAGGCGCCCAGCAGTCAGCGCAGGGGCTTCTCCCCGGTACGCTGGGGCCAGTGAGAAGACTTGTTTTAGCTGCACTGCATCTCCGACACAGCCCTCGCTAGATGGTGGAAAATATCTTCCTTTTCTCAGGGAGAACTGACCTTTTCCCTCTGCATGAAACGCTGTTCTGATAAGCAGAGACGAAGGTTTTTCCTTCCATGCAAAGGTAGAACAGAAACAGTGAATTCTGACTTACCTCACTACTGTGCATTACTACCTCCTATTTCAACTAGCTCTCAGTACATTTTGTGGGACAACTCTTTTCTGAGCTTCATGACTAATAAATGCAAAACTTCTTCCTATCTTTCATTTATTTTCCTTTAAAGCTACTAATGAGCTCCTATTATACTCTGAGTACCTCTTCTAACTCAAATTAGAAGTTTACACTGTCAAGTCATCTGTGTAATGAACTGAATAGTTCTTAAATTTGAAGAGTACTAATTAGTTTTTAACTCAGGAACAATAAAAAGTAAGAATAGGCTTCTAGTTTCAGACCCCCTTAAACTTTGTTTTGCTTATTTGGCTTTTCCCCTTTTCAGGGTTGATTGAAACAAACTTACACAAACCATGCAGACTATTGTCTTCATTAATGAATGCATTGATATACGACAGTTACCATAAAGTCACTGCAACAAAGCACTACTTTTTTTTTTCCTACTTTTTAATTTCATGCATTAAATCATTAAATAATTAAATAATGAGCTATCCACTCTTTATGACTGCACACAAATCAGGAACTTTTAAGACATAAGGGAGACATCACTAAGGACTCCTAGCTCGACTTGTATTTCACTTGTATATGAAAGTGAGAAGGAAAATTCTGGTCCTATTTATGCTAATTTAAGCCTTGAGAAATATCAACAAATTCAGTCCTATGTCTCTAGATTTACTTGCCATAGCAGACTCATTTTCCCTTTTTAATACTAAACAGGCTAACACCGGACCTAGCATGAACCTGCTACCTGAGCTTTGGTGTTCTGTTAAACAGAAACTTATAACAAAGTGTCCTGGTTTCAGCTGGAATAGAGTTATTTTTCTTCCTAGTAGCTGACATAGTGCTGTGTTTTGGATTTAGGATGAGAATAACGCTGATAACACACTGATGGTTTAGTTGTTGCTGAGTACTGCTTATGCCAGTCAAGGACTTTTCAGCTTCCCATGCTCTGCCAGGTGCACAAGAAACTGGGAGGGGGCACAGCCAGAATAGTTGATCCAAACTGGCCATAGGGCTATTCCATACCATACGGCGTCATGCTCAGTATAGAAACTGGGGGGGGTTGGCCGGGGAGCAGCGATCGCTGCTTGGGAACTGGCTGGGTGTCGATCAGCGAGTGGTGAGCAATTGCATTGTGCATCACTTGCTTTGTATAGTACTATCATCATTATTATATTGTTATTATTATCATTACTATTTTACTTTATTTCAATTATTAAACTGTTCTTATCTCAACCCAGGAGTGTTTCTCACTCTTACCCCTCAGATTCTCTCCCCCATCCCACCGGGGCAGGGGAGTGAGCGAGCAGCTGTGTGGTGCTGAGTTGCTGGCTGGGGCTAAACCACGACACAAAGCCTTAACAAAAAAGTTAGATTAAAAGATAATTCAGTGGGTGTTCATACTACACTAACATTTATTTTATTCATTTGTATTTTTAAAAACAGACTTCACTTTGGAATACGAAGACTTTCCCTATTTGTAATGCATAATAAAGCCATGTCAACGAAAAAGGATGAGAAAATGCCCGAAGTCCTTTGTTTTTATTTCCTTATATATTTAGTACATTCAGTTTTCCAGATAAGCACTGAATGGATATACTGCTTTTCAGAAATCCTTCACTTATTTTCACATTAGTTGAAGTTATGATGCTCTTAGCACAATTTGTGGTAATTTTGTTAATACTAAGCTTTACTCCATTACCCTGTAGGTCTTTTGTCAAGTCTCAGGAGCCATTTGCACAATTTCATCTAGACTTTTCAAAAGTAGAATATAAATATGTTTTCCACTTTAAAATAAAAAGAAACAATACAGGTTAAAAAAAAAAAAAAAGCAGCTAAGCCTACTCAGGGTGTAGCAAGATCCTTGTTTAACCTCCATCTGGAAATAAATAAACACACAGCGTGTCCTGGCCTGTGCGCAGGGGGCCCAGGGCAGCAAGAATCCTGCATTCCAGAGCACTGCCAGCGGCGAGGAGGAGGAGGAGGATGGCTCCCACACTAACCCAAATTTTAGGACTGCCAAATCTTCTAGAACCCTTTCATTTCCTGACTCACCTTTCAAAAAGCGTTTCGGCCATCTACTTCTGTCGCGATCATCAGGAACACGCCAGTTGGACTACCACCCAAATCGGGTGACAAGGATCCCTTCGACAGGCTGGGCCGTCAACGGCACGCTTCAGGGTTCTCTCGCCCATGGCTTGAAAATGTAAACCATAACTCACGAGAATATTTTCACTGAAATCCTGTTACAACAATAAGAGATGCTGAAGTAGACCAATACTTCATACCTTACTGAGCCGATGACTATCCAGATATTTTACTACAGAAATATCTTTAAGTTAATAATGAACAATTAGATTGATGAAGTTTATTTCTAACTTTTAAAAGATGTTCTCTCTTCAAAATGATCATCTGAGATGGTCTACATTTGTGCATTGTAACACTAGCAAAATGACTGTGATCATTTTAATTTAATGAATTGAAATGCACAAACACCTGCCTTTCTGCTAATGATCTTGGCATTTGGAACTCATGCTGAATGGCTGCAGGTTATTAGATATGTCCAGCAAAACAGTGTCTGCGGCTCACATTTGCAGGTTTGTAATTCACACAAGGTATCATCTCATTTTCCCAATTGAGTCCAGTTATGACAGTCATAATAAATAACCTTCCATTGTTTGTACAGTCACTTCTTTGGAAAAGGAGTTGGGAAATAGGTCTGGGGTACTTACATGAATAGAAAAGAGTGGTTTGTGCACCTGGGGGAGGGGGGCAGGTTGTACAAGAGAGAGAGAAACAGTTTTATAAATTTACTAAAAATCTTCCAGCAGGCAATTTAAAGGTGAAATTACAAATAGTATAAGATTCTGGAAGTCCCTACAGCATTCTCTGTATTTTAAGAAAGAAGTTTCTCTTAACAGGAAAATCTGAAAATGTTTCTCTCTGCTTTATTTTCTTGTGTGTCTCTGTTTGTCCCCGAACAGATTTGTCTTCAGTCAGATCATCGTAAACCTTTGCCTTGTAGATGACAACTTCCTGCTTTACAACACTGCAAGTCAAGATTGCCTGATCTTAAGAAGAAAAACCTTGATTTTTTTTTTTCCTTTTCTGTTAACAGTTTCTTTATTTCAGGTCCACAATACCACTTTTTTTTTTTTTTTTTTTTTAGATTTGCAATTCCATTCTTTCATACTTTATCCAGGATACTCAGCTTGTTTATCTTAGACTACGCTGATACCTCAGACAAGCCATGTGCACTGGAGAGAAGCTGTCCTAGGCCCTTGGCCACTGTTCACCAGTACGTGTTATCATCTCGTAACTGGGCATTATCAGAAAGCCAGCTTTCACTTGACTGTCCTGATATTTCACCATTTAAAAAAAAAGACAGGTTATTACCGATAGCCAGGGCTTTCCGCTCCCTGCACTATTTTGTTGATGTTCATTCGGTATTTCTATACATTCCCCCTGAGCATTGAACTGGAAAATAAAACTGAAGCTATTATTCCTCTCTATAAAAATAAAAATCTCACATGCTGAGCGCTCATCCGGCCTTCATAACTCTCCTTTGGTTTTTCCACGTTGTGTGATTGGGTGCAAGAAAACAGCTCAATTATCTATTGGACACGGGCACTAATGAGGCCCAGCGCACTCTGAGCTAATTGGAAGGAGAAGCCCAATGTTTTAATGATTGCAGTCTTAATATAGCTAATAACCAGGATGGCAGCAGAGTTAGTCGGTGCCACTCTTTCTATGCTTCCCATTTTGCCCATTCTGGCATGTAAATTCTTCCTTATTGTTACTTGGGCCTGACTGCCCTGCTAATGAATGCGATTTCTCTGGGTTAGATGTTTACGAAAATGTCATGCCGCTATATGCAAGATGCGGTCACTGAAATGACCCTCCTTCTGAGCGAAATTGTTCAGTCTGAGGGATACGTAAACAGCAAGATTAGTAGGCAACTGAATCAGTTGTGATACTCCAAATTGTCCTGGTCACACAGAGCTCCTAGAATAATTGTTGCTATGTCCTGTTTGATTTTTCTTGTAACTCTTGGAGCAATGCAATTAGTGGCAATATGAACATTAATTGACCTAACCATTGAATCAGAAAGGCATTCCCTGCAGAAGGACTGTGAGAGTGACAACCCTGGAGGAAAAACTCTGACATTTCTAGTTTGTGTTTCCACAAGCAGGTAAGCAAATGAATGAAAATTGGACTGTGTCACCAAGTATATATGTCCCATTAACAAGCCCCGGGGAAATATTTTCTAGGACCATCAGCAAGTGTGTTTTATGTGGCAAGCAAGCTGCCGTTCTGGTGAATTGATGGTTTTCACGTGTAGGCAGGAAGATCCCCTGTTTACGCACTGCCAGGCTGTGTCCCATTCCCAGCTGTGCTTTAATACCCTCAGAAACACAATCAGCAACTATTGTGCTCCAGAGAAAAATGTCAGGTACGTCACTGAGGTACAGTGGCTGTTGTTTATCAGAAAAAAAAAGGGTGCTAATAACCTATGCAGTTTCTAAACGCTGGGAATTCTGTCATAAACTTTTATAGCTTAACCTAGAAAGAAGAAAGGAGAAAGCTTAAAAAAAAACAAACCTAAAACCAACCAAACAAATGAACCTGTCATTCTCTTCAAACTGTTTGTATTCTATGTAACCTATGAAATACGAGCAATTGAAAAATAACTATATATAAAAGCAAACAGCTGAGCAAAACTAAGTTACAGGTGTGACAGTGCCACCCCATCCCACACCTGGGGAAGGAGACGGAGCCAGGGAAATTCTTCATGCTCAGGAGTGGACACGACCCGCTGGCACCGAGCACGGGGGCAAAGACCATAAATATGCTCACTCACTCCGTCTTCCTCTCCTGCAGCAGAGGACAGGTTCAAGCTCTGAAACTCAAGACTTCTGTCACCATGGGGAGCAAGGCAGAGAAAGCCAGGAGGAGAGGCTGGTGGCAGCAGGCAGCAGCCGGGCGCAGCGAAGGACCGATTTTCCACATTTACACAGACTGAGGAGCTTCTGCTCCAGAACAGGGGTGGCCACAGCAGCAGCTGCTATGGTTTAAGTGCATGGTATAATCAAGCTGGACAATTTGGTAGGTGGGTAAACCCAAAGGAAAGAGATCTGAAGCCTGGTTGGCTGCCAAGTTGTGTTTGCAATGATTTGTCAGCCCGAAGTAGTGTCCTGGGCCAAAAGTAGGAAAGAGCACTCCCCATCCTGCAATTCCTATGTATATCATCCCCCACTAATTCCTGTTCATTTAGACCTAAACCAGGGCATTTAAAAGGAAAAGTCCATTGCACATCTTTGTAGAGGTACGCAGGGAAAAGGAGAAGCCATGCCCATTTCCAATGGCATTTCAGAGCTCAGTCCATCACATTGATAGACATTTATGTGTTCAGCTTCAGCCAAGTGGACAGGGAAAGAAAAGCCCCTACTTTAACATAAATCCTATTAAAATATCCCATGATTACATCACCATGACTTCAGTGCAGCAGTCTCATTTTAACATAGTATTGCTTCTGATCCACCCATAAGGAAGAAGAGATCAAGTTCAAAAGCACTCTTCTTACCTCTCACAGTTACTTAACAAAGGCTTTGTCTTAGGCCCAAAGTATACATTCATTTAGCTGTTTTCTTGGCAACCAAATGTAATTATTAAATAAAATGACTGAAATGGTGGGAATTCACTGATGCAGTTTATGGAATTACAAGTGCAGTAACGCAGAGAAAGCAAAATCCAACCTTTAAAGGTAGTTTCTCAGCCCCTGTTTTTTTGCACGTCACCCTCTTTCATTAGCAATCTGGGGTACTTTTCAATACCTGATTTATAAAGACAATGGTATTATAACAGCAATTTATGGCAAAATACCAGTCTGTTAGTCCGAAGATGGCCATCCATGGAACAGCGAACACTGCTGATATGCCTTTCTCCCTTTACCCCTTTTTCTCCCTCAGGCAGCACCTGGGTGGGGAATTTGTCCCTTACATCTCCACCATCTGAGGTACTCAGCTGCATATGACTTTTCATACTACTCAGAAGAGAGAGAGGCTAAATTGCAATGTATCAAAAGCACCTGGCTTTAGTAATATAACACAGTAATAAATAAACTTAACTCCACTATTAAATTATATTTGGACCACAAGACTGTGTACCAAATTCCAATGTTGACTTCTTTTTATAGTCACAAAGTTCTCATCATCAACTCTTAACAAAACAGATTTTAAGAACCACCTTAAACATATACAGACAACTGTGAGGGTCGGGGCGGGGTATAAAATGATACACACACCAAAAAATCCTGTTTTTTCTGAAATAAGTATTAATGCAGCACGTGGCTTAACAAACTTCTTGCAGCTGTCTAAGACTGTGGACTTTCAGATCTCTGCTAACGGGGTCCTATCTTGCTATTACTGTATTTTCAGTTGTAGAGCTGAGATAGCTTAAAATCAGGAGAGGAAGGTGGCAGCTCTGTTCAAAGGAAGAGAGTTCTCTCCAAGGTCATCAAGCTTGCAAACCAAAACCTGTTTTACTGAAGTCATGAGACGATAATAAACAATTCAAGAGAGATTCAAAATTTTACCACTGTGTACTTTCTCCTCAGCTGTATTTGTTTCTTTTCTCCGGCAGTTCTCAAGATGTGGCTGTAGGAAAGTCACAGTGACTGAGACAAAGGTCAATTCCCTGCTAATCCTAATGTAATCCAGGTTAGAGCAGCCCTGGGAGCAATGCTGTGCACCGCGGCTGCTCATCAACGTCCAGAAGCTGCATGTTAGTCAGGAATGGCCGATTCTCATTATAATCCAACCCGCCCTGAGCAGCAAGGAAGAAAACAAGCATGTGCAGGGCTAAAAGGAGCTCTAGTTTGGGAATCCTAGCCTCACACGAACAGGCAAAATAGCAGCAGGAAACCTGGGTTTGTGTTATTATCCAATATGCCTCTTTCAGAACTTGGAAGAAAAACAGAACCTCTTGATTCCTAGGGACAGGATTCTAATAGCAAGCTGCAAATCCTTAACAATCTCTGGATCAGGCCTCATGAAAAATTATCTGCCCAAACAGATTCACTTGTAAACTTACCCACCAGGCCAGACATCAGTCATGCTCAGGCTCAGCAGAGGCCTTGCAAAATTATTAGCTCACTATGCTCACATGACATTAAAACCATTTGCAGATCCCACTGGCAAAATTATTTTAGCGGTCACAACAAATGAGCGCTCCTAACCCACCTCTGAAAAAAGCCTCGGTCCACGCAGCTGTGGCTTGCTAGCTGGCAACATCAGTCATTTCAAGCCTTCGCTCTCCGTAAAGTACAGTTAATTATTATGTTGCAAATTTTCTAGGAAGTTCAGTCCTTTTAGGTCTCATCTGTGGTTTTCTTCAGGTCCATCCACACAATTTCTGTTTCCAAGGCAGCGTGTCCAGGGGCAGAGGCTCCTGTGACAGTCCCTGTTTGTCTTCCCGCCAGCTCTCAGCTTGACCCCCATCACCAAGCTACTTCCTCAGGTCAGAAGCTATTTGGCTTCTGCTTCCCCTTCCATCCTCCCCTCCCAGAGTGCCTATTTCCCTTTCAGAATTAAACTCAGCAGTGTTCTTCCAATGCGTGGTCAGGAATGGAGCCAGAAAAGCCTCTTCTCACATTTTTAGCCCCATTTCCAGAGCGACCCAATGGCAGGAGCTGTCCCCATGCCACTCACAGCACAGACACAGCCCATCAGGGTGCACAGCTGGGCTCTCCTGCCCACCAGGTCTCCACAGCTCCTACATATCTGCATTACATGAAGCTTGGTCAGCTTTATCTGTCACTCTTCACAGATTGTTTTAAGCATTTGAACGCACTTTTGTTGTCAAACTGATAATGCGGGGAATTTTTCTGGTCTAATATCTGTCCTGTCTTGTAATCAGGCAATTTGGAGGATTGGACATTCCTATCACCACCATCCAGATGGGTTAGCAGGGGTTTAGCAGTGGGAGCTTGCAACAAAACCCTCTGTGCCTTGCTCTGCCTCCATGGCAGGCAGCAGAGGTCTGGGGCAACCTGCTACGGCCCCAGCGCAGCGTGGGGGCTCCTGCTTGGCCAGGAAGGTTCAGTGGGGCTTCTGCAAGCCCCTGCTTGCTGCCAGCCTCTGCCCGCTGCGCCGGAGGGGGCTGGCATTCCCTTCCCACTGTCATGAGCATGGTGCAGAGCGCTTTTCACGATGCTGCTGACAGGGCCCAGAGGGAGGGGTGGCCCAAGACAGGCAGCAGATGCTTTTCTCCCCCTCAGCGGTGCAAAGAGGAGGCGGCAATGGGGCTTAGGCACTTCTCCGACCAGTCAGGCACCCTCTGACTGTGCGGGAGCACTTGGAGCAGATGCTCTTCTCTCACCAGCTTTGCCACTGTGCTGCCCTTTCCGTGTACGAAGTGCATCTACTGCCTGTAACTGCCCTTTCCATTGGACATTCACACCATCAGCTTTAGGCACCTACTTTAGCTGGCTAATTTAAGAGCCTAGGTCCGTCTCATTGGGTACTAACAACAGGTTGTAATTAAATGACATTTTCTATGCTGTATTAAACTCTTCCAGTCAAAAAATATCTCATTGAAAAATCAGGAAGTAAGTCCCCGGGGCTATCATTATCCATCTGCTTTCCTAGCAACTTTAGGCAACTGCAGGGGATTTTAAAATAAATTTATATAGGATGCCTCCTTCTCTCATGTCATTCATGACATGCACCAGACTTTCATGTTGCCTTCTTGGAGAACATGAGTTGTATCACAGGTATTAGTTAGAAACCAAGTGTGCCCAGCCAGCGATGAAGGCAGCAAGCTCCTGCTTTCCCAGGTGGCCTTTGGCTATTTACATGCTAACAGTGAGCTGCTCTTCAGTGTCTTACAGAGCCATCATGGAGAGAAGATGATTACCACTTTGAACAGGCAGATGAGAAAATAGTTGCCAGCTGATGTACAATTAAAAGTAAACAAACAGAAACAAATGAGTTCTGGAAAGCCTAGGAGATCAAAGCAGGGAGGTTCAGTTTTTTGGGAGGCCAGTAGGAAGATTAGGGTTTTTCTAGCATCTAGATAGATTTTCACATGACCACAACATCCTTTTTTTAACTGAAAGCTGTACAGAACTTGAGTTGGAGCAACTTGTTCCATTCACACAGGAATGTGTGAAGCACCCCAGTACTGCTCAGGAAGAAGCTGGGAGGCTGGGGAGGGAGCAAGTTAGCAGGTTTCAGAGAGTTTAAGAACAGGTTAAGTTATCCAGTAGCCATAGCGACTCTCTGCATCGACTACGTAAGCAACGCCCGACGGCAGCCAGCCAGGTTGGCTACCTAAAGCTGGGCAGCGGCAATATTCCCTCCCAGAAGCAGCCCAAAGCTCATAAAAAGCAAAGAAACCACCACCCTGGGAGTGGATTCAGGAGGTTTGCAGGAGCAAACTCAAAGGATGGAAGCAACCAGAACTGGGTCACTGACATCTGAGCACAAAACTGCTAAGCCTGAAAACGCTTCCATTTGTTCAGTGCCAAGCACAGCGGAGTCCAGATGTTTAAATTCAATTCTTTAGACAATGAAGATGATGGCAGCTACAATCCCCCACAGTTTCTTTCAATTTTCAACACTATGCACATACATGTTTCAAAAAAACTTCAAAAAGAGAAAACTGTGCCCCATTTCCTATTATGCTTTACAGTTACACATACTCACTCACCTCCCAGCAGCAGCCGCTTCTTAGAGCTGCATTATAGCAGGCTTTCCACGATCCTGCTTAGGGCAGTGGATGATCATTAACTTTTGCTTTTTGGTTCCTTACCTCTTAGTCCAAACTTAAGCCAATACAGGTAATTTGTTTCACAAATACACAAGCATATCAAAATTAAGATTTGAACAGCACTCACTTGACATTATTATCCTAAAAGTTTTACCATTTAGCTCCAAACACAACTGGGAACATAAGTTATAAACAGACACTTAAATGTTCCCATCAGCTGAGGTTAATCAAAAACCATGAAAGATAAGCCGTTACCTTTTGGCTCAGGATGTAAAAGCCTTCCAGTTACTTGAAAGATAATTCCGTTTTCACATATCTTCCCCGCCTCTTTGCTGTACACCTCTCCAAGGGATGTGTAGTGACATCAGAGCATGCAGAAACTGCTGAACTTTCCTTGCACAACTTTCTGAGCTCAACTGCAGCCTATAAAAGCATTGGAGTTGCTGCCACCTATAGACAAGCGTTAAACACAAACATGCATTTGTTACTGGGAAAATGGAAGTGCAAACTGACATGAAGTATATCTTTAATATTCCCACATAAGTGCATTGTTTACCCCACCATTCTTAATGCTAGGCTTTGTGCTAATGAGCTACATTAAACGTTTATGTCACAAGCTGGAATCTGCTGAAAACATCCAACACCTCTCATACTGGTCCTTGTACTGTCAGAGCTAATGGAAAATAAAAACCAAATTTCAGTAACATATTGGTTACTATGCTCAGCATGTTTAATCCGTAAAGAAAATGAATGACTGTGTTTTAGCTCTCTCAAATAACCAAGTATGGATTAACCTTTGATTTAGATTTAAACATGCCCAAATCTTGTTGTCTAAGGACTTAGCAGGACAATGTAACATTTTTTGATTGACTCACAGTAGCTGTGCATAGATTATTTAAAAGTACATTACAACCTCTCGGGGCGGGGGGGCGGGGGGAATCAACTAGTGTACAATAACACAACAATCCTGTCCTTTTTTCCTTGCATATTATATCTGTGTCATCTAAACAAGTGCAGAACACAGCCATTTACAAGATGAAATAAAAGCAATTCTCAATATTATTGCAAGACAGCACTAGCATAAATTTCAGCATTACTCCCACTGCTGGTATTTCTGTAATGCGAAAAGTGATGAATGAGTATCTGCTTCATATAAATCATTGTAGGATTATCACTAAATCTAATTTTTTTTTTTTTAAGAATTTTTCAACCTTTTATTTTCCTTTTCAGTACATATTAGGGAGTCAGAAGGTCAAAATTCTCAATGGTTGCTGATCTTGATTCCTGACTTTTCACAGACGCTGAGTATCTAATACTCCATCCAGGTTCTTGGGAACGGGGGCCACTGTAATGTCTGTAAAAATAAAATTTGAAATATCTCAAGTAGGGTCACTCAAAATCCAAAACTTCACAAACAAGAAGCCATGTTTATAAAAAGGTCCTCCTTCTTTTGCCCTAGAACAGAGAACTGGCAGACAGTGTGACCCGTTTGCTGAGGCAAAAATATACCTCTCACAGCTAGGAGTTAGTTTCTCAGATCTGAAGAAAAGAATAGATCTTAAAAATAATAATTGTAAGAGATTAAAAGACGACTTTAAACATGCTGTAGACAAGATTTCTTTGTCTCAAATTTAAAGGTTCAAGAAATCACAGTCTTCCAAGATCTTTGAAGAACACTGAAAAGGAGAGGAAATCATGAATTGTTTCATCTTCCAGTCCTTCTGAAATGCAGATGTAGATGTGCTCAGCTATGAATAACTTTGCTTTCCCCCCATTGCTGGAAACACGCCTAGCCTGTGACTTACTCTGGAAGAGCAACGCAAGAGCACCCTGACAATGTTCTCCTAAAGAGCTTATTTTGTCTGTGCTTGTGTCCTGGTTTCAGCTGGGATAGAGTTAATTTTCTTCCTAGTAGAAGGCACAGTGCTGTGTTTTGGATTTAGGATGAGAAGAATGTTGATAACACACTGATGTTTTAGTTGTTGCTAGGTAGTGCTTATGCTACTCAAGGACTTTTCAGCTTCCCATGCTCTGCCAGGTGCACAAGAAACTGGGAGGGGGCACAGACAGAATAGTTGATCCAAACTGCCCAAAGGGCTATTCCATACCATATGGTGTCATGCTCACTATAGAAACTGGGGGGGGTTGGCCGGGGAGCAGCGGTCGCTGCTCGGGAACTGGCTGGGTATCGGTCGGCGGGTGGTGAGCAATTGCATTGTGCATCACTTGCTTTGTATATTACTATCATCATTATTATATTGTTATTATTATCATTACTATTTTACTTTATTTCAATAATTAAACTGTTCTTATCTCAACCCAGGAGTGTTTCTCACTCTTACTCCTCGGATTCTCTCCCCCATCCCATCGGGGCAGGGGGAGTGAGCGAGCGGCTGCGCGGTGCTGAGTTGCTGGCTGGGGCTAAACCACTCCAGCTTGTAACAAAAAAAACGCTGTTGGTCAGTCTAAGTGAGAAACTAAAGGAGCTGGAAAATAAACAGGGGAAAACCAGTTGCTTAGAGAGTACGTGGCAAGAGGTAAAATGCTCATAAAACCGTAAGGCAAAGGGTAAAAGGAGTACCCCTGATCTCGGAAGCCAGAAATGCTCTATTCCCTCTCAAGGCAAAAATACGTTTTACCTATATGGCTTTTTGCCTGTCGTAAGCTGCTTCCATGAGGGTCTGCTCCTTCCCAGGGGCATCTCTGTCCCAGTAAAACACCGGCACTCCAGGGAGCGCATCCCCCACCAAACCCCACGTGCTGACACCTGGCCATACCTGGCGGCCCCAAAGCCTGCCTCCCACACCAGGGCCACGCTCACCCAAAACCCGTGACTTCGCAGTGCATTTCCATGCAAGCGGCTTTATTTTGGGAAGTACCAGAGGCATATTCAAAATTACACCAGTAATTACATCAGTAAATGCTCATCAGAGAGCCCCAAATTGTTTCAGCAGCTAGAACTGTACTCTTTTATAAACATGCATCTAGTTTCTTCTGGATTAAACGATGCATTTTCCTGCTGGCAATCATCTTCTACCGTGCAGTTATGAGAGAGTTAATTCCTTTATCAATATACTAAGCATACATACAAGTCTGAGTCATTAGCAGCACCACATGCTCAGTTTGTGCAAACTCAATTTGTTAAATGCCATATTCAGACATTTCCCAGCACCTCCACTTCAATGCAATACCAGGGGCATCATCTTTTGAAAATTTTTAGGCATTTTAGGGATGTAGGCACCCACCTCGTTCATCTAGTATTTTATTAAGAGTCAGGCATGTTCTCAAGCTCCTCCTTACTTCAGCTGCACAGTTACAACAGTTGGAATTAATTTTTTGGGGACTCCACAATATTAATAAAATGTATTATTTGTTACCAGAACATGCCCAGCATGTTCTAGTGTATTTCTAAGACTCTACTTGTTGCAAATCAACAAAAATTAGCTTGAAAAACCTCTTTAATGCCTGTTACTTTGTGTGTAGGTTTTCTGCTGTGACATAGCTAGCAAGTTTGGGTAGGCTTCAAACTACTGAAGTTTTGAACACCCATCAGCTCAAAACTGTTGATGATCTGCTTGATACAAACATCGATGGATTCACCATGGGAACCAAAAGAGGAATATGTAGCTGAGCTTCCTATTTAAGAAGGCAAGAGAGCAGAAAATCTTCCAGATGTGGGGTTCAATCCTTTATTCTTTGTTCAGTCTAGTCTCCTGTTGATTTAAAAAGCAGTTTCAGTTTTTTAGAAAACAGAAAATGAGGATGTAATTGTGGAATACATTATTTAACTACAAAGCAGCTAGCACTGGACAAACATAGTCAAAACAAATCTAGAAAATAATAAAATGAACACAATTTTTTTTTACAGACTAATTTTTATACTACTTATTTCATAATAATAAATATATAACTGTACTGATAACAGTGGGATTATGTGCAGTTTGAGAATTCTAGCTAAAAAAAATAACTGGTTTTAACATGGTGTGTTGGTTAGGATTAATCGGAATTAGTTTTCTATTCCAGGGACTGGCATCCTGCCTGTTCCAGGCCTATTGTCTGGAAACAGAAACAACCCCAGAAAAATCAGTTCGTGCCCAAGAGAAAAGAAGTATGACCCTATGGACAATGCAATATATTGATGTAACTCCCTCCTAAAGTAATAGTGGAGTGCAGGGAGGGGAAAAGATCATGACAGAGAGGAGATAACAAAGAGGGAGTAGTTTTCCAAGGGTAAGAGAGACCTGTTTAGATTAGGCAAGGTGGAAGAACAATATTTGCAGATAGAATGCCTATCAACTTGAAAGAAAACGCCACAAACTGTGGGCTTAATTATATATATGATTCTCAAATACAGCAAAGTTACAGCTAAAGTGCGTTTAAAAAAAAAACCCAACAACGCTTCCTCAACTTCTTCTATTATTAAGGCCACACACTGTGTTTAAAAGCACTAAGCGTCCCCACATTTCGCTGCACAAATGATACCTTTGCAAGAAAAGCAGGGTTTAAATAGCTACCGTCCAGCAGGTACAGTGGGTCCTTCTGTGACAGGGCTATAAGCATACTGGCAAAAAGAGAGCGCCTAGGAGAGCTGCAGGTTGATGCACAACAACGTGAATACCATTTTATTAATCCCACAGCTCTGTCCTCAAGCTGCTGTCACAAAGGGAGAAAAACGCAGTAAGAAAACCGAATGGGACTAAGGACCTGTGATTACATGGAAAAATGAAACAACTTTCCTTTGTATGATTTACCAGCACAGCTACTAAGTAGCCATTTCTAGCAACTTTAGTGCAAACTGCATAATATTGGACGTTCTTCTCAGATGGCCAGTAGCTGAAGGCATGAACCTGCAGGAGAATCCCAGGGTTCAGCACAGGAAAGAACAAAATGCAATTCTGTTCCTTGGGATTGCAGAGAACTGTGGAAAACGTGGTTCATCTAGCCTTGGGGCCATTAGAGTACAGAAGTGAAAATAAAAAAAGGAAAATCTAACATTGTTTAAAAATGTCGCCTGATTTTTGCAAACTTGGCTCTGTGTGTTGTTACTAACACCATGAGTACAATGCGATATTCTCTTCCTCATGGGCAAGATGAGACTTGTTCAAATTGTACCTAAAATTTCACACATAGATAATGAAGCAATCAAGTCACGGCCTCTAGAATATCTTTGTAAATGTGTTGTGGGGATTTTTTTTGCCAAGACATTTTCATGTTAATTCATGACAGTGAGGAACACCTTGAATCAGAGCCACCTACGTATCTGCCCTCCCTGTTTGGCAAGCTAGAGTAAATGCTGCGGTGCTAACGGGCTCCAAATTTTGTGAATTAACTTAGCCCTTAATTTTTTTCCATTTTCTTAGAGCATAATTACATCTAATTGTACATTTTGAGCAAATACACATAATCACATTGTTATGACATATAATTACCTAATTGTGATGTATAATTAAGTAAATAGCACAAGAAATTGTGCAGAACTGTAATAAATTTGTTAAAAAGAAGTTAATCTTTTCTGCAGCTGACAGAAGAAGGCATTTTCACCTCTAATGATCATAATCAATTTAACATTTTCTACCGTAATTAGCGGGCACTCTGCAGTCCAGAATACACACATTCAAGCAAAACACTGGGTGATGACATTTGTAACTTTTTAGATGTTTTGCTATATGCAAAGACAAACATCTTTATGTAGAATTTAATGACCAGTTGCTATGGAAAATGTAATATCAGGAGAATCCATGCAATAGTATATCTTGCACACGTTCTGTTGAGAACCTTAAATTCACTATAATAGTTCATTTTATCAGCATGGCTCAAAGCATGTTATTACCTGTTAATGTACATACATATGCTTAGTTACACAGCATCGTTACCTCTATTTTAGGGGAGAAAGAGATTGCAGGTCCCACTGCAGACAAGCAACTTACCCACAGTTCTGCACTTGGTCAGCAGTTTACTTGCACGTTAGGCAGCGATAAGGCCAAGCTCACAAAAGTCAGACGAAGGTTTGCCACCCTCTTGGCAAGATCTGCAGTGGCAGTATCTAAGGTGCTTCTACCAAGAACAACAATGTGTTAACTATAATTTCATCGGCAGCTTCTGCTTCTGGTATTGTCCCTGCCACCATTCGGTGTAGTAACACAATTCCTAGACTGAACACAGTTTTCTCATTAGGAATAACTCTCAGTTTAGGAGTTGTTCTTCTATGGAAGGAGACTTCACCTTGACAAGGGAGTTTTATTTTTTGTCATAGTTAATTTTTTTTTTGTTGCCCTTTTGTGTATTACCCAATTATATATATACATTTTCTATACACCCTGGGAGACTAACACACATCTCCTCCATTGCTCCTCGCACCTGTGGACAGGTTAGCTACCTAATATTAGCAAATCCTAAAACACACAAGTCCCTTTCACATCAGATAGAATTTAATTTTCTGGATAGTCAAGCAGCACAGGACTAAAAACAAGAAAAAAATGACTGGTGAAATTTAAGACAGATTCTTAAGACACTAAAAAGGCTTTTCCCATGTTTTTTGTTTAGATTTTTCCTCCCTAGCATACCAGTCATGCCCAGCATGCTAGATTAGGGGCTGGCAATCTTCTCAAGATGGTCTGCAAGACATTTCTATGAAAGGCTTACCCAACTCCCTTAGAAAATTTGCAATGCCATCAAGGCAAGCTCTGTAACACAGTAATGGTTTCTAAACAGGGTTTTCTACATATAGCTCATTAGTAAAGATCACACAAATACATCTTTTAGTAACTCCTTTCCAGCTTGCCCTATTGATATTGACAGTGACTTTAGGAACAGCTGATTCATATCTAGGCTTTGGGAGCTTTATACTCTTTATGCTTTCTGAAGGCAACAAAACCCCAAATTGCCCAGAAATAAATTGAATCCACATGTTTAGGAGCTACTCTCTGTAAACAGTATGTTTCATTTAGCAAATATTTTAGGAAGTAAGATCAACATGGGTTGATCACTGAAGAAGTGATTTAGAAGATTGCTGTAAACAGAGTAGATATACACACATAACATTTGACAGAGCAAATATGTGACAGAACAATATTTGACAAATACAAAGCACTTTTCAAGGCGTAAAAAACAGGTTTTGTTTCTCCCTACATTACAAAAATAAACTGCAACTGAAAAATAGCCTCAATTAAAAAGAAATTTATTTGGCAGTGGGTATTTAACTTAAAGAGGAAAATCAGTATGTTACATACACACTCTGCAAAACTTAACAAAAATTGACACTCTCATGAGAGAGCATGTAATATAAGTTGTTGGCAAACTGTCGGAACACCAGAATGGAGAAAGAAAGAAAAGAACCTGGGGTGACAGTAAGAATGTTACAATCAACCAAAACACAGGCTGAAACTCGCCTTCGCTTTTGCAGTTTCCAGTTATCAAAACTTGACACCTTCTCTGTCACACCACTATCCCAGGAAAAAAAAAAAATTAGCACTTCAAACACCTCCACCCACACCATCAAGCACAACTTCTATCCACAACAACTCTTTATCAAGTCTCTTTTTTTTTTTCTTAATGGTATTACCTCAAACTAGATTGTACTTGGGGAAAAAAACCCCGACACATACATCACCTGAAAAACAAAAGGATGGCCACATATTAATGTGGTGGTGCTATGAAAATGGAGCTTTCCATCACTTTCTAATAGACCCAGACCATTATAAAAATTTCCAGAGCAGTCACAGAAAGAATTTGGCAAGACCAGTTCATATAAATATCCATCTTAAAAAAAAAAAAAAAAAAAAAAAAAAAAAAAAAAAAGGAGGGAAAAATATACATATTCTGCAAAGAGACATTCTAGCTGGGCTTTGGGAGAGAAAAGCTTAAAGCATTTATACAAGTAATCAAAAGACATTTTCTAGATGCTGGACTAACTGGTCTTTTGTTTAATAGAAACACTTTCAAAGACTGGAATTAATCCAGATTTGTTGGTTTAATAAAGAACAGAATCCAGCTCACTGATTTAATGCACTAGATTTACTGCTATGTTCTGGCCATGTGAAGAACTGTAAATTGGATTTAGTGAACACAAGCAAGTCAATAAATGCCAGAAAGCAGACAAGATACCAGTAAATCCACACCAAAACATTAAAAATCACTGCAAAGTATCTTAACCAAAAGGCAGTGACACTGATTTTCCACATTCATGTAACTTTTGTCTTTATTTACACCTGGGCAGGTGTAAATAGTATTAAATCAACGAGTTCCACTTAACACCAGCTTTTCGGGTAGGCAGGTCTACACCAGCTGAAGCCTGTCTCCACTCCTTCCTTTCCTCAGAAGAAAATGATCCTCTTCAGCAGTTCAGAGCAGAGAGGAGGGATAGGGGAAGGGATAACAGAGAGCAGGAGAAGGGCAATTGCTGAATCAGAGCAAATGAGGAATGAAGAAAAAAGTGGGGACTGGAAAGAGAGGTGGGTATGAAACAGGCACCTCTCATTACCCCAGCTGGTATTTCAGCATCTTTGCAAATCCTTCCCTTTTACCCCGCGTACACTGTGATCTTAACCTCAGGAATTGGCACAGTTAGAAAGAACAAAGCTTATTGTTGACAGTGCTGTTACCACCAGCTTTTGCCTTGGTTTTTGTGCTTATAAAACAAAGGGGGATGATACCAAGGTCAGAGCAAACAGCGAACCTCAGCTGGGAGCCAAAGTGGCACATCCTGGTTCCAAAGAACAAGTGTGGCCCCTTCTGCACAGCCCCACGGACCCTGCATGACAGCGCGAGGTCCCCTTCTCCATCCCCTTAGGCAGGCCCTTCTCTTTGCCTTAAATCACCTCTATTAGCACACGTCTTTTTGCATAATTTATTTCAATTCATCCTTGCCAAGAGATCTGTTAATAAAATACATTACCCTGTGGAGAATGTTGCCTGATCTTATTCTCGTCTTATCTTCCTCCACAAAGAACCAGACACATTTGAGATCTATCACCACAGTATAGTTAATTTAACAGAAGTATATTTTTGATCATCCATGATACGGAATTTAACAGGAAAGTATGAAATTTGTTGCAGAAATATATGGAGTGCTCTAAAATTTCACAGCTAACACTGTATTAAACTGTTCTGTACACAAGTTTGAATCCCTTGCAGATACTTTTTAAGGCAAATAGCTGTAGATGCTCGTTGCGTGGGTTTTTTTCCTCCCTAAGCACACAGGTACAAGGTCCACCAACAATCTCTATCTGCTCAGTCCTTTCCTCTTTTAAGGTGCACAATTTCATTGCAACAACCCATAAAGTCACTTTTGGTGGCAGATTCCTATTGTTTTGCATCCAAGACACGACAGTGGGGAAACCTGCTAAAATTCAAAAAATTTCCTTTTCCTCAACGGGTTGAGGAAATTGTGACTCCTGCATAAATTGCCATGTCCTCAGTTTCGAGGCAAATTTCAAATAGGCTCACAATCTCTCGTGGTGTGGTTTCCTAAACCTACAAGGAGTTTGGCCCTCTGAGCTTTCTTACGGTATTGGGTCTGGCTGAGAGCGAGTTAATTTTCCCCGTAGCAGCCTCCCAGTGCTGTGCTGTGCATTGGTAGCTGGAGGTGTTGATAACACACCCGTGTTTTGGCTACTGCTGAGCAGCGCTCCACAGCATCACAGCTGGCTCCCCAACATTTCCCCTCCCCTCACGAGTAGGCTGGAGGTGGGCAAGATCTTGGGAAGCCAGGAGAGCTGACCCAAACTGCCCAAATGGCTATCCCACACCATACGACATCGGCTCAGCAGCAAAAGCCAAGAGAAAGGAGGAGGAAGAGGGGGCATTCGTTATTTATGTTTGTCTTCCGGAGCAACCGCTACTTGTACCGAAGCCCTACTTCCCAGGAAGTGGCTGGACATCGCCTGCTGATGGGAAGTAGAGAATAAAATCTTCATTTTCTTCTATTTTTGCTTCCAACACGGCCTTTGCTTTTGCTTTTTTATTAAACTGCCTTTATCTTGACCCACGAGGTGTGGTTTTTTTTTTTTCCATCTCGTTTTCTCCCCACCTGTCCTGCTGAGGAGGGGAGCGACAGAGAGGCCTGTTGTGGTGTGACAGAGAAGGTGTCCAGCCAAGGTCAACCCACCATACTTATGCATGTACACAAATCAAATTCACATTTACAAAACTAACCTATTGATTGTGTCCCTCAACTATACAATTTCATAAGATAAAATCTCTGTTCTTATCTGTGAAGTGAGAGCAAAACAGACATTGTTTTTTGTGAGGATTTCTAAACACAATTAATCTGGGTTTAGATAGTAACATAAACCTCTAGATTTAGGCAGCATGAGCATTACCAGATCCAGACAAAAATAATCCGTATTTTTCTTGCCCGGAGGTCATATAATCCTCCAGAGTGCTCAGGATCCTGCACCGACCATTCATTTCTGTCTCTCTTTACCTCAGGCCACTTGGTTTGGCCTTGGCTTGTCCCACAGTTAAAAGGACTAGTTAAGAAAGCATGTTTGGACCTTTTTATCCTCTCTGAATTTTTGTATACTGCTCTCCAAGTTTTCTTAATCCTTTTCTTAATCACCAATGCTGTTTCTGTACAAGCAGGTGTGTGACTGAACGCCAAGCGTTTATGCTGCCTACAAAGGACCTTTCCAGGATCCAGCAGTTTCATGGCATAAACAGGAACTATTAGCTCTGTATAATGAGAGTCTCCAAGTCATCAAAAGAAATTCAGAAGGAAAAGCACATTCACTGCTGAATAAAACACAAATGTATTTTGCAAATAATAAAACATATGTTGAAAAGAAGGTTACATATTGATCCTTCTGCTTCGCTTGCACATGCAGTGGCATGTATTTACTAGCAATGGTACTTTTTTCCCTTAAGTCTCATCAAAGATGTTACTAAAGGTAGAAAATAAGATGAAAGCCATAGGTCCTGAACCCTGATGCTAGAGGAGACGCCCAGTAAAAACCCAGTTCCCATTTAAAATGCCACTCCTGTTCCCACCTCAGTAAGAAGAACGTGCATTTGATAACTGTGTTAGAAACTCAGTAGTTCACTGAAAACTAGGGATCTGGCTTAGGCTACAAGTATCAAGTTTTTAAAGGTGAGGAAACCATTTCATGTGGTTGACACTTGAAATATCTTAATTGTTCACATCCTGTCACATTCTGTGCAAGGTGTGTCGAGTGCAGCGTTAGGTGACAGCTGCAGAAGGGATCAATGCAGCCGGGATGGGGAATAAACACACCCATCGCTCACATGCTACATCATCACATTTAAATGAAAATTTCATAACATCTGTATTCTTAAAAACTTATTAGATATTCAGGACATGGGATGGAATCAAATGATACTGTGCGCTAATTAGCAGACTGTTTACAAATCCCAGGCCCCTCTTCTCTCTTGTGACCGTCTTGGCAAATACAGATACCAGCACAGACTTCTTTCTCTATGCTTCTATCCTTTATCTAACTTTGCCTTTCATGGGTTCATTGAAGCAATGTTTTGTAATAGTGTCAAATTAGTAGAAAACCTGAGGTATAGCAATTTGACAATGATATAGCTGTCATGATGGTTCTACTTTTTGCTTGTACCTACTCAGGCATAATTAGAATCAAATATCTACCTCTCAGCGTTTCTCTTGGGCTCATCCAACTCTGAAAGCTCTCAGGCCATTAAGGCATATCAATTAGTAATGATTTTTTTTTTCCAGCCCCCAGCAGCCACTGAAGCATACATTAAAGGTAATATCTGCAGTCAAAAATTTAATGTGCACATTTGAGAATATCTACTTTGATTAAGAGAATATTATCAGGGAAACTCATTTGCCTAAAGTTTTATATCACAGCTATTAAAAATATTTTATTTGCTGAACAAATGTCCAATGAACGCTCCCATATCTGTTAAGTAATATTAATTGCACACAGGTTTGGAAAACACAAGAATCATTAAAGGATAAATGAGGCTGTGCAATAGCCCAGAAGAGCTAATGTTATCACTTTCCAGGCCACTTTTACAACCTTCTTAGTAGGACCATTTTTAACTGAGTCATCATGGCCTGAGGAAAGTTACTTTCATTTTTTTAGTATATCTATCCAATTGAGTAGATGTCACAGCAGCAGCTCATTACAAGCACCAGAATTAGAGGGCTGTCACATTCCTCGTAGCTAGGTTAAGTCGGTTCAGTCAGGACTGTTTGGAAAAGCAATCCGTTTGACGTTCGCAGTCATTTCCAAGCCTGATAGGTCACTTACATCTTGTTTCAAATGCGACTCAAAAATTAGTTAC
The DNA here is from genome assembly GCF_030463565.1 of Pelecanus crispus. Taxonomy (NCBI): domain Eukaryota; kingdom Metazoa; phylum Chordata; class Aves; order Pelecaniformes; family Pelecanidae; genus Pelecanus; species Pelecanus crispus. The sequence continues at coordinate 5,507,254 of NC_134655.1, read as the reverse complement.
TCAAAGATCAGACTGCAAAGCAAACGTAATTAACAGTATGGACACATACTCAGTGTTAAGGTGGCACTGGAGCAGAAAAATTCCTATATGCAGGAAGCAGGAATACACATGCACTCCTTTCCAAACTGGTTTAGGAATTGTGTTAGCTTGTTCCTTGTTTAAATTCTGTATGGGTAATTTGAGATATTTCAGTAAGTACTGGACTGAAAAAACAGTTCAGCTAATCCTGGCATCAATTTAACCTTCATACACCATTTTCTGATAAATACATGCAAATAAAGTCTAATCTAAGGTCACTACAAGTAGCAGAAAGGTTACCACAGGCTTTGAATCGGACTTTGTATGAGAGATGGAATTAAGTGTAAGAACTGAGGAAAACAAAAGAAAAATACTGACGTTGCCTCACAGTGAAGCTGGAAACTTTTGATTCCACTTTGCATGCAGTGAGAAACTACCCTATGGCTGCGTTCCTGTTCCGCTGCAGGTCTTGGCACTGCTCATCCTGGTGCATTTCACAGTATATTAATGGCAGTGCCAACAGGAGGCTTCATGAAAACAGGAACAGAAACCAAAAACCTTAAAGGCTGGTGCAGTTCCTTTGTATTACGGTTTTGCAGCCTCTCTGAAGAGCTAATTCGCTGAATTCAAAACTTCTGGACAATCTACTTTGACCTTTCTACCTATATTTATTTATTTGTAAACACACAAATACACTGCCCCTCATGGAATATATCACAAACTGATGAAATGCCAGGAGCAGATCAAAATCACATTTAATCTGGTAGCCTGCAAGCATGAGCCTTACTATGAAGATATAGATGCAATTGAATTTGTCCCTGCTTTGAGGGGCAGAGGCTCTGACTCCTCCTTAAGTGATGCGACCTGTAACGATTTTTGGAATACAAGCATAAGATTCATTTCCACGTTTTTATCCTACTGTTATGCCTGTAAAATTGTTTCCACTTGAACGTACTTGACATTAGTCATAAATCTCTGGTCAAACAAAGGTGAAGCGGGATGGAAATGCCATATACAACATTCACTTTTACCCTCAGCTGCCAGGAACCTTCTTGCAGTGTAGCTGACCTGATAATCTCTTGAAACATTCGCATAACGCTTTAATTATCTGTATAATCACCCAACAAATCTGACACCAGGTTTCTCAGCAGGAGTTTGCATATTCCTTCTCAGCTGGTTAATGCATTACTTACAAGAGTCTTAAGGTTTGGTCCAGACACAGATCACATACCTGGTATGACTCTTTCAAATTAGGCCTAATTTCTTTTTGACATTTATTTTCCTTTGGATCTAAATAGCAGCTCTGGTGCGACTATATATCTTTTTATATCTGTACACAAGTTTCTATAGTAATGGAGCTAAATTTTCTCTCCATGTGGAAATCCCCTCGACCAGACAAGATCAACATGAAAGAAGCATTTCAGTAGATGGCATCCCCTCACTTCCCACCACCTCTTCCCTCCTGCTCAGCCACCACGATCATTCCTCCACCCTGGCACGCCTGGCCAGCAGTGCCTGGCACACCATTTGCCTCTCTTCTCCAGGAGTCACGTATTTAAACTCAGTGAGTATATGCATAGTAGGGAGGAGTACCGTAAGATGCTGAATGAAAGCGTATGTGGAAAACAGATTTACAGATTGAATTTTACAAGCCAGGATTTTTGCAAATTGTAACCAAAAACAATAGAAAACTTGAACAAACACTTTCATACTTCACTCTATTGATTACACTTTGATATTAAAGCTTCCTTCCATTCATGAAAAAAATATTTCCAAAACAGAGAAAGAAATATACTTCAGTCAAAGTGCCAAATAATCTATCTAGCCTTATCTGCACACGTATGCATGCAAGAATTATCTACCACCCAGGCAACAGTCTACACATTCGCATTCCCTTTTGCAGCTATCAGTCAGGTTTGACCTTTGGTTCAGACCTAAAATCTCCCAACCCGTTTGTTCTATCTTAAGAAGAGGAGCTTCTTCAGGGAAAGAGATGATAATGTATCTGCAAGGGCTGACTCTTTGTGCAGTTGGAGGGGGGAAGTGCCAGCATAACAAATTGCTCCTGTGCAAACCCATCAATTCAAAACAAGCATCTGGAAAACTCGACAAGAATACTCAAATGACCCTTGTGTTCTGACAGCTGGAAAAGAGAAAGCGCTCCCCGTGAGGTGAAGAACTGCGCTCAAACTTTTTGCCTAGATAGAGAAACACATAGAGCTTTTTGAAATATTTTGCTTCAGAGCCCATTAAATTAAACTTTCAGTGCAAAGTATGATTCATGCAGGCAACTATGACTGCGCTCACAAACCTGTGGTCAACACCACCAGAAGCTGGTCATGGCAATGGGCAGGCTGCGAATTCCCTCCTCTCAGGAACCTCCATTGCTGTAACAGATCATTCCCTCCCTACGAGAGGAACCTTAGTCCCTCTTGAACCCTGGCACATTGGGGCTGGGCTCCACTGTCTTCGTCATGGGGAGAGCTGCTGCCTGCTCCACTCGGAGAGGCCACTGAGGATGGCTCCGTGATGCACAGACTGCGGTTTTGTTCCTTCTCCCCAGTCCTGTGAAGAGAAACACCTTGAATAGGGTGTACTGTTACAGACACAATTTCAATTTGATTGTGTCTCAGGATTCCCGATTTGGTCAAAATCTGCACTGAGGAAAAAAACCCCAAAACTACCTTGTGACATCAATGAATTCTCCTCATTCAGAGTTTCCTGACTTTGAGCTCTGCACATGAGACACCTACCTATTGCATCAAAATACCTTAAAACTGTTCCAAATGCAACAAACTGTTTCTGGAATTTCAGTGTCCCAAATTCTGCTCTTTCTGCACTGCTGCCCCGCAGACTTCCCTTTGCTACTGTGGACCTAGACTGGTCCCAAGCCTGGTTATATACTGCGTATCTAGGATGTGTGAAATAAGCCAGTTTACCCACACCCTGAACTGCTCTGCAGGAGGAAACCAAAGGGAAACTGAGCAACCAGATCCATGCTCCTGGTGTGCTCAGGGATGTTGTTCTTCAGACCTGTTTCAAGGAAGATGACTCTGAAGTTGTCTTCTTACTAGAAGATACTCATACAAATAATATTCTGGTCTAAGTTTATTCTGTTAGATTAAACATAACTATTGTCCCAGGTTTTCTGATTGAAGCAGAAAATGGTAAAAAGGAAAGAAGATCCTCTAGAAGGCACAGGTCTATTTGGAGGTTTAAACTCTCCAACAGGCGGAAGCCCAAATCCTTCCCAAAATGAAGGTGGTCAAAAGTCCTACATTTACCTAAAAATGCCTTGGAAAAATGTTTTTTAATGTATAGTCTGGTATGTTGGAAAACAAAGGCATAAGCCTCGGTACTTTGCAGTCATTTGTACAGGAGAAATAGCAGACGTTCTTTAAATTACCTGGGCTTTATTAAACAAAAAAAAATGGTCCTGGTTTTAAACTGGTTTTGATTGAAAGTAGCTCTGTTTAGAGGTACTCAGTGATGCATTTATTGTTCAAAACAATGAAGAACCAACACTATATATAGCAGCAAACACTGGACCTTATTTTTTGTATCACAAGAAAAATTAACCAAGTTACATTAGAAAATGGGTCACAACAGGATTTGCAATAAACACTATATACAATATCAGCCATTTGTACAGAACACAGCTGACACACACACAGAGTTTTCTGGTTTATGCCTTACTTCTACGATTCTAAATTGATTTACAGCCCCATGTGAGACTCATAAAAGAGCCCTAGGCAACTCTATCCTGCTCACAGACTATTTGCAACACTGTGAATGTCTCAATTTGCCCATTTAAAAACATTTTCCCTTTTCCTTCCTTTCAAGAACAGATTTCTGGGGGGAGTAGGGTGAGAGAGATGAGAAGGGAGATTTAATGGTTACATAGCTTGAGACACAAACAGGAGTATCACCTTCTCCTACTCCTGATCCTAGAGAAACTCTGTTATTTGTCTGGGGGAATCACTGTTCCCCACTCAGCTGCCCTAGTAAATACCAATATCTGTAAGCAGCACCCGCGTCCTGACCACATGAGTATGACACAAGCGCTGCTGAGAAATGAATCACTGCCTTTACTGTGACTTCAATGAGAAGAAAGTTCTGCTTTTATTAAGCCAGAAGATTTATAAAAACAGGGAATTTGTGTTTATACACATGGGAAAGGCCTCAAAAATGAGGCAAGGACGGTCTATAAAGGAGTTTGCTTATTAACACCCCCCCCCCCCCCCCCCAGCATAACACTCTGATATCGGTTGATAATTATCCATCTTCCAGTTCAGAAATTAGGTATAGAGAAATGGTACAGGGGGTCCCAAGGTGGCACAGGAAATTGGAGACAGAACAAGAACCAGAATCTGCTATTCTGATTCTTAGTGTAATACTTTTTCTAATAAGCCACGTTGCTCCCCTTCATTATTGTTTTTATTTTACTTCTCTAATGGGAAAATGGCTATGGAGAACATTTTCTGTCAGGCAATGGGCATCTAGAGACCAAATACCAAATTTCATGATCATTTTTTTCTGTTCAACTCCACTGCACTTTGCTGGGGTTACACAGCAAAAGCTTAGAGCTGACTTTGGCCCTGTATCTACCTGCTTCGCTTGCTGTTATTCACTAATTTAACACCTCATGATGAAATGGGTATCAACCCCTGCTCCTCCTCAGCACTTTGGCTGGACTGATAAGCATAACTAAGATGTATCTTTTTTTATTCTGTTCCTTCTTGACACTGTGAATACTAGTCTTTCATTTCCATTTTCCAAAGGGAGGTAGCACTGCTTGGTTTATTTTAGGGCCTGATACCAATGAAAGATACACAGGAGAGTTGGCAGGACATGATGAGTGATTAATACTGCTGGTAAATCTCCATTTTGCTGAGATCATTCTTTGCAAGACCCTGGGTTTACTCTAGGAAGTGACTTCGTGGTTGCTCTCATCCCATGGCTCGGTGGCAAGAGCAATGAAAGCCAGCGCTGTCTGTTGCTGCCCCCATTCCCAGCTGCAGCGGTGTCACAACAGCTACCTGCACTGCCACGCTTTCAAACACATCAGGGAGCAAAACCAAAACACCTTTCCATCTCCTTCTTTCCCAAAGATTCTTTTTTTAAAGCCAGGTCCATGGTCTGATTTACCATTGACACAAAATAAACCAAGTACCATGCATTTCTCCTGACAGTAAAACTCCACAGCGCGCCATCAGCTTCCATCCCAGCTCTGCGCACCCAGCATGTGCTAAGACCTTGGATGGGTTATGCACAAGTGAGAGTTACTCTGCATACTCAGGAGCTCAGCAGCTGAGAGTGGCCGACGAAGCCATCTGCCGAGGAAGGCATCGTTTAGGAGGCAGGGGGCTGCAGCCCCCCGCCCGGGGGCACACCCCATCTGTATCGCACCACGCAGCCACTGAGTCCGCCAACAGCGACCATTTGAATTATCTCTCAGATTGCATTAATAGCCCCTAAAACACTCTGCCGCTCTTTCATTAAAGAACCCCTCCTGGTTTTCTGCAAAACAACCCTTTGGTATAGAATGAAGTAACAAATCAGATGCAACTGGCAATTTTTCTTTTGCAGTTACTCATGTGAGAAACGTGACGATGGTTAAGATGAAAAGCCTTTTTTTCCATGAGTCATAAATTTTGAATAAAAAACTGCAATATTTCAGGACTGTGGATTTTGGGAACAAAACTACAGTTAATCATAGAATCATAGAATAATTTATGCTGGAAGGGACCTGTGGAGGTTATCTCATGCAACCCCTCTCTCAAAGCAAGCCAACTTTTACCAGGGCCTTGTCAAACCTTACTCAGAACCTTGTCACACAGCTTTGCAAAACAGCTGGTCTGTTTTGTTCATTTTTGTCTTTTCAAATGACTTTTTCTAGAGAACATGTACAACAGCAATTGAAAAGTAGACATATAAAGGCTACTTAGAAGGCTCAAGACTATCTATCACAATGTCTAATTTGAAAATATCAACATGACAAGTTTAGGGCTAATTTTTTTTTTTTAAAATCAAACCCAATAAAACTTACGCAAATATTGCACAAGATTCAGTGTTCAAGAAATACCAGAAAAGATTTGGCACTAGAGAGAAAGTAAGCAGAGACAGGAGACCAGAATCTGATCCTTTTTATCCTGAAGCTGAAGTTACATCACTTGATGGGAATCATTTGTAACAGTGCATTCAAGATCTAAATTTTTCTTACTGAAGAAAAAAGATGTATGTTAGCATGGATTTATCAGCTAACTTAAGGCTAGACACTGTTGTCCTTCAGTATGTCACAAGGGTTTTCCTTGACAAAGTAAATCTTTTTCTCTCCTCATATAAAAATAGCTTATTCTCATGACAATTTTCAGGAGGAACCAAGCCTCTCCTCCTAGCGATAGCAATTGCAAAGCTCTACCGGCACATTCCCATGCACAGACTGGTCTGTCACGGGACAGGAAGCTCCAGTGAGAGCTGCAGTTGGCCCTGGAGCCGCAGACCGTCAGCCGGGCTCACCCTCGTGCCGTGGCATGCTGGGCTGGGTGCCGTGGCACGCTGGGCTGGGTGCCGTGGCGCAGGTCCTCAGCGTGGAGGTTGCCCAGAGCGGCTGGCTGCCCTCCCCGGGCACAGCCCGTGCTTGCTGCTCCCTGGCAGCCACTACTGGGCAGGCAACCCAAACCTAAAACTGCTCCCAGATCTTTCAATAATGGTTGTTATGTAAGCAAAAGTGGTTTATTTTTAACACGTAGCTGCATTTGTATTACATAACAATCCCCATCTTCAATTATTTTCGTTGCGGTCACCACAAAACTAGTTCTTGCTTTTTCTATCAATCAGACCAAGAGGGAGCTGTGTACATCGCATGCCTGTCCGTACATTTAAAAGAGAACCACTGAAGGGTCATTATAAACCATCAGATCACGAGGGAAGACACTGCTGCCCTGGCCCAGTGCCGCGCGTGCACAGACCAGCTCTTCGGGAGCGGGACTGGTTTACGTGGAGTGAGAGGAGGACTGCAAATGGCGAGGGCAAGGCAGTGCACAGGAGGTAGCGACAGTGCCCCGCGTCTCTCGCCCAGGACCCCTCCCTCCTCCAAATGACACTAGCGGAGTCAGGATTTTTGGAAGAGCCCCACTGCCATGGGAGTCCAAGTGGAAAACAGACATTCCGAAACCACCTCTTCACCTCTCTGTGCCTCAGCTTCTCATTTGCAAACTTGCGATACTAGCATTTCCCTTCTCTGCCTGGTAAATGCAGATTTAAAGTTCTTTGGGCAAGAATTGTCTCTAACGATATGTACATACAATGCCTGAAGCTGGGAGTCCCAGTGTAGACTGTGACCTCCGAGCACTCATGCTTTACAAAATACAAGAAAATGGGGCGGGGGGGGAAGCCTTTTAGAATATAAGAAAGAAGTCGAATCTGGCTAATTACCAAGAGCTTCCCATCAGGCTGACAGACTCCCACCGTGGACACACTCAGTGGTTGTTCTTTATTTCCGAGCTTTACTTTAATCCCTCCTCATTTCTCTTGTTTCATTTCCAGTCAGTTCAGGATCCTAATGTTTTTGCCAACTTATTTTTAATGGGATTGTTAGCATCCAGGAAGCCTTGTCAAATAATCATTATACAGCTACTTTCAGGCACCCCTGTGGTTGCTTTCACTTGCTGTGCGTTCTCCCCCCACCCCCCGCTCCCCTCACATTAGCAGGGGAGATATTTTTCTCACTGGGAAAGCGTCAAATTAAAAATCTGGCTGTTTGACCCCATCCTGCGTGTTCTTCCAAAGGTGTAGCTGCTCTGTCTGGCCGATGGCCCCTTTACATTATTTCTTTCTCTTTGGCAATTCACATTTACACATTAGCCAACAAAAAGGCATTTGTAAAACTTTTCTTGAGTAATAAATTGAAGTCTGTCAGCTACAGAAAACCCATAAAACTGCTGCTCTTCCTCACCCAAATGGAAGAAATGATGTTTTTAAATGAGACTTTTAGCCAGTTCTATCTAAGAACATCTCACTGATTGCTCACCACCCACAGATCAGCCCTTTCAAAGGCTACTGCTTTTCAGAAGTGCTGAACAACATGTGTGTGGCTGAATCTGAGCTTTGCCCGTCTCTGCTAAAGATGCTGCTTGACCTGCAGTATCTTCCTATTTTGACATTTTCTGCCATAAACCTTACACCACAGCAGATTTGCTTTTCACCTAGTTTCCCAGTATTTCTTTCCAGTTTTCTATAAAAAGGAAAATCAGTATTGCCTTCTATATGATCTTCATGGCCAGAAGTCTCAGGGGTCCCAAAACTTTTAAAATTGAGGTGTAACAGTAGAGAGCTTGAGCAAAGTTTCAGACGAGCTTAGCTCCCACCATCTGCCATTAGAATCTGGTAGATTCTGGTGGACTGTGGCTATTGAGATATTCAGAAAGTTTGAGTCATTTTTCTCTCAGTGGCTGGACCCACGATTACTCTCAGTGGTACCTTTACACGAGAGAGATATTATGGCAAATTGGTCACATGTGCTGCCATTTGACACCAGCACTTTGTGGCATGGGACAATTTCTCTTTCCTACCTGGTGCAACAGAAATGAGAGCTCCGTGCTGCTGTGGTCTCTGGCTCGCCAGCTAATGCTGCTCCCTGAAGCACTGATCTCTAATCCAGGTGCTTTACCCTTTTGAAACTGCTGTGAGATTTGTTGCCCTGGTTTCAAAAGAATATTAAGGAGAACCACCTGATTCCTGTCAGTAACATGAATTCTCTACAAGTTTCAAGAGGAAACTCAGGAACTCGAGAGTGCAGAGCCAAAGTCTACGCTTTCAGCACCTGCCCCTCCTGCTAGCCTTTTTCCATTACAGGCGGCAGAGAGAGTTTCCACAGTTGTGATTTTGAATGTGTTTTACCTTTCCCAGGTTTATTCTTTCTATAGGACAGGCTTGTTGGATTCCTGAGTCTGAACAGATTTTGTGAATCGACTGAAAAAGATGACAGTGTAGAATTGTTTTGGGGGTTTTTAGGCCTACTTTACTGGAGAAAACAGGGACTGAGTGTGCTATTTCACGCATTTGGTCTGGTGCTTTTGCAGGGACTCAGGGAGAATCTGCCTCTTGCCTGAGACAGTAAATCAGTTGGCAGACATCCATTTTTGGCACTGTGCTACTTGCATTTTTCTGGCAGAGTCAAATATTGATGGGAACAACGTAACTAGCTGGTTCAAAACAGTTGTCACTCACAAAGGGGATAGATCCAGCATGGAAAGAGTCAACAGACATGTCTGAGGAAGGAGTTTTGTTGCTGTTTTCCTAACAGCCCCACCCAGGCAGAATTAAAATAAATCTGAAGCTGCTCCACCTTCAAAGGGACCATCTTGGGACCAACTCAAGCTGGGGATGCAGCTAAGCCATGAAAACACCTTTGTGTGTCTGTTTTCTCCCTAGCAGGTCACGCTACTGTACATGCAGACTAAATTATTTATATTCATACCAGGTCCCACTTAATTAGAGATTGATCTTAATTTTTTTTTTTAGTATTCAAAAGCCTGAGAAACCCGGACTCATCCTAGCTTATGTACTGGGTTTGCATGGCAAGGTTTTGGTAGCAGGGGAACTACAGGGGTAGCTTCTGTGAGAAGATGCCAGAAGCTTCCCCTATGTCCAACAGAGCCAATGCCAGCTGGCTCCAAGACGGACCCGCTGCTGGCCAAGGCTGAGCCCATCAGCGATGCTGGTAGCACCACTGGAATAACATATTTAAGAAGGCAGGGGGGGGAAGCCTATGCAATTACAGCGGGAGAGAGGAGTGAGAACATGTGAGAGGCACAGCCCCGCAGACCCCAGGGTCAGTGCAGGAGGAGGGCAGGAGGTGCTCCAGGCACGGAGCAGAGATTCCCCTGCACCCCTGGTGCAGCCCATGGTGAAGCAGCTGTGCCCTGCACCCACGGAGGCCCACGGGGAGCAGAGATCCACCTGCACCCGGGGAGGAGCCCACGCCGGAGCAGGGGGATGTGCCCCAAGGAGGCTGGGACCCCGGGGGAAGCCCGCGCTGGAGCAGGCTCCTGGCAGGAGCTGTGGCCCCGTGGAGAGAGGAGCCCAGGCTGGAGCAGGTTTGCTGGCAGGGCTGGGGACCCCGCGGGGGACCCACGCTGGAGCAGGCTGCTCCTGAGGGGCTGCACCCCGTGGGAGGGACCCACGCTGGAGCAGCTCGTGGAGGACTGTCTGCTGTGGGAGGGATCCACACTGGAGCAGTTTGTGGAGGACTGTCTGCCATGGGAGGGACCCCACGCTGGAGCAGGGGAAGAGTGAGGAGTCCTCCCCTGAGGAGGAAGGATCAGCAGAGACAAGGTGTGATGAACTGACCGTAACCCCCATTCCCTGTCCCCCTGTGCCACTCAGGGGGGGAGGAGGTAGAGAATTTGGGAGTAAAGTTAAGCCCAGGAAGAAGGGAGGGGTGGGAGGAAGGTGTTTTAAGATCTAGTTTCTGTTTCTCATTATCATACTCTGATTTGATTGGTAATAAATTAAACTAATTTTCCCAAGTCGAGTCTGTTTTGCCCGGGACAGTAATTAGTGAATGATCTCTCCCTGTCCTTATCTCGACCCACGAGCCTTTCGTTATATTTTATCTTCCCGGTCCAACTGAGGAGGGGAGCGATAGAGCGGCTTGGTGGGCATCAATCCCCACAGGCTGCTACATTAAGGAAGGTCAGTTTCCATTTTGTAGCCCTGGACGGCGCACCCTGCATGATGCTTGCACTGAATTTTGTGCCTTACCAGCCCAACAAAGGTACAGATAATTATGCTCAATGCAGAATGCATATAGTCTACTCCAATAACATGTTTCAAGGCATATTTACAGCTAATGACAGTACAACAAATTGCACAGAACTATATTCTTGACAAACTTCACCCCTTTTTGGGTTGGCAAGTCATATGTGAATCAACCCTGATTACTATGAATTTATTTATTGTTCATAAATATTCCCCAATTAGTTTCAATGAATAATTTTCAACCTGTTAGCTGTAAACAATTGATAGCTATGAATATTTGCTATTCATTACTGATGTTGTAAGAGTGGTCACCAGGGGTATATGTTATTATTTCTGCATTTTTATTGGACAACTACTGTTTTAAAGAGGAGAATAATGAACCCTAACATGAATAGTGTAAAGAATAAAGAATCTAAGTGACAATTATCAAGTGAAAAACCACTTCTGTGAAAATTCTTGACTTGGAGATGATAGGAGTCCAAGAATTAACAACTTATAATTAGTATAGCCTCAGAAATCATAACGAACAAAATAATTTTTGTTCATAAAAATATTCTCAAGCCACTGCCTTTAAGTATTGCTTAAAAATCTACAGTACCAGAGATCATATAACTTTCTTTTCAGTGTGGCAGCTATTGTTTCAAATGCTAAGAAAATTTAGGTAGAAAGCAGGATTTGATAATAGTTCAGAGCACTTAAAAATACACTAATGAGTCTTTGCAGAAATAGCTCTTCTTGACTGGTTATTATAACAGCTTCACAAGAGGATTGCCATCTTGCATAATTTAACAACAATGCTGTTAAACTTTGTGAAGTAAGCAAGTGAAAATGCTCAAAGTTTTTTTATACATAGTCTCTACATTAACACTATCAGGAATTAAAACTGTTACGAGGAAACTACTTGTTAAGAGTATCTGTGTTCCAAGTTTCACTTGCACAAGCTATCGCACAGATCTTGAAACTATGACAAGTTCTTTTTTTGAACTGAACCTTCTTGGTGTAACCACTCCATCCTGCTGATCCTAATTTTGTGTTCTCCTTTTACATGGAGAGCACCTGCCAATGAACTATGCGAAAGTATGAGTTTCATGAAGAACTCTATGTTAAAAATCAAGACTGCAAATCAAGCACCCGAAAGCTGGAAATGCCACTGATCTTGCTATTGATTCCTCGCTAAAGCCCTCCTGTCTGATCTGTCTGCAATATTCACTCAGTGTTTTGCCAAACAAAAAGCTCACTACAGTTAAAAACTAAAAATGGAAATTTGTAATAGGATACACCTAGTAACATCAAAAAGCGGTAATGCTCTTCCCATTTATAATTACCTAGTAACATCAGCTCAGCTAATGTATATCAAAAAATGCTAGCCAGTATGTGCAACAATGGGAAATATGCACTGTGAAGAGGATGTCAATGTTGATGTTCCCTTGACCGGGACATGGGTTCCCAGAGGGAATTTTTCCCCTGAGCCTTACAACCGAAACAGAACCATGAAATTCAACACTCTAGCAACATCCAACTTCTCTGAATGGCTGAATGAATGTGAAAGCAGCCACTTAAGAGTATTTACAGTGGATAACAATAACCTTTTCAGTTAAATTATAACATCTTCATCACCCAAATTATGACCTAAAGGTAAGATGTAAACCCAGACAACTCTGCAGTAGACAGGCTGTTCTCTTAAATGAGAACTTGGAAAATGCTAATATGCTTTATCATACAAAGAACATCGTCTTATAATAGCATGAGGAACAAAAAAAGAAGAATTTAATGCAATTTCTGAAAAAAGATTTTGAGAAAAGAGTTGATGAATAAAGAGCAACATTAGGATTAGGTACAATTCCAAGCATTTCTGAATTAAACACGCTATGGTCCAACAAACTGAACAAGGACACCAGGAGTTTGCTTGCTGGACATGTAACTGGGATTTGCCCTAATGCTATGACAAGTGCCACATAATAACCCAAGAGAAAATTAGAAATTTTCAGCAGACATAAGTGTGGGAAACCTGACAAATAGGGCCCAATGCCACACGCTGAGGAAAACCAAAACTGAACATCTGTTCATTAACTGATCCCTGTCCATTGTGTGCACTGAATGAGGCTGGGGCTCAGTGTCAAAATAGAATATGCTTATTTAATTAAAATCTCATCATCAGAGACACGACATTGCACAAGCACCCCTGATTCTCTTTTAAAAAAATTCATGGCCTTGTCTTTGGAAACTAGTAAAGTTCTTTTAATATACTTCTGAGTGTAATTATTATACACAAAGCCTTGTGCTGTGGTAGGAGGCCTGAGCTGGGAAAACAGCAAAAATAAATCTTCACAAAGCTTGAATGTCACAACCTTCACCAGAGAAAAGCTTAATTTTACATCTTTCTATAAAACCATCCATGTCACTGATTTCATCTAAAAGCTAAGATTAGGTAATGGAAGGGTAAAGTAAAGCTTTGATGTTTAGATTTTAGGTCTGGTTGCTACAAGCACCGTAAATTGGTTCTTCAATAGAAAAAGGTGAAGACAGACAATGGATTCATCCCTGAACAAGGTGGCTAAACTCGAAGAAACCAATATAAGTAAGTGTACCTTGGCCTGTCAAAGTGAGCCATGTGAGGTAGATGGGCTATAGAAATGCGGGACTTGCCATACATCAGCAATCACAGAGGCACTCAAATCAGGACTGCACTTTAAACTTTTATCTCAAAGGCAACAAAAAGTGTAGGCTGCGTCTGATTGGAGTGAGGATTCCTTGATTTCATAGTGTCCTAAAACTTCATTCAAGGTTCTTCTGGAAAGGATAAAATAAAGTGGCATGCAGTAATTGTCTTGACGTCCTTCAGGAAAAATCAATAATGAATATGAGTGAAGGGTCAAGAAAGAAACAGATCCGCTACTGGGCTAACCTAGAGGGTTTAAATCAAACTAACTAGATTTGATAAACAGTGAAGTCTCTCTCATCCCTGTATTTTAGGTGAACTTAGTTAATTAGACTGCTCCTGAGAGCAAAGTGCTAATTACTTCCTGGCAGAATCCCCAGGCCTAACAGGGTTGATACTGTGCATGTTTCCTCTGGGCACTCAGCTTTCCCGGGCGCTGTGATCTGGACCCATGGCATTCCTGCCCTCCCAAGCCCTGCGTCTCTTCCTCCGCAGTGATGGGCAGTCATGATTAATTATGTGCTGAGCAGACATCCCAACCGACCAGGCAGACTGAAAACTCACTGCCCGTAAGAGCGAAGAAATGGTGAACCAGGAGGGGTGAAGGTGGGGGGAAAAAGAAGGAAAGGATAATTCTGCTCTCAAATGCGTGGGCAGGCTGAGTTGCCTCCGATGAACTGCCACTTGTCTTGCAGATGCTGATGAAGCCAGTCCCTAGGGCATGAATGTACTTCCGAAAGCCTTAACCTTTACATTGGACATACAAAAGGGTAAGACGTATAGCGTGTATTTTAAATTCCCCTGAGAAAGGGTAAAATCCTCAGGTGGCAAAATTTCCTTCCAGGACTTCACCCTACCCTACATTGAAATTTCACAGAACAAGTGCTCTTTTACTGCTTGGTAGTCAGGATTACAGTCAGGGAAAAAGTATAAATCTGGTTACCCAAGATGGTCCACAACTCCTTGACGCATGCACCGGGAGGGAAAATTGCTAGACATTCTCTTTTCCCTCATTTTCTACTGAGCAAATTCCCTCATGCTTCTGTGGGCAGGGATAACTGTTATACATAAAAGTTTTTTGCAGGGGCAATTAATGGCAAATAGTACTGGGTACCAATAAAATGAGTCCATTTTCCCAGAGTTCAGATACTCGCAGTAAGGCTTCCCTGTGAGAGTACAAAGCTGATGAAAAGTCTGTTCATTTTGCAGCTCAGATACAGGCAACATTTGTTCCTTTATTTTTCCAAAATGAACATACAGTCATCAGATGAAATTGTTTACCAAATTTGATACTTCTATATAGTGTCATTCTGAAGTCTGAATAAGAGCAAATAAGGCAGAACTGTAGCACAGAGAGGAGGAAAGAAATTGCTCATAGAATCCAAACAAGCCTTCTTTGTACTTCATGTTCTTTCTAAAACACCGCAGTCTGGCTGTTCTTTTTGTACCTTATTAGCACCATCTAAGGGAAGAAAATGGGAATCACCTAAAGGTGGTATACAATCTGTAAACAATGGTGAAATCTTTTCACTGTGTTGGAGACCTATGTCAGAATATTTCAACTCAAGAGAGACAAAAATCATATTTGAGTTCTCACATGACTTAGAAAAAAGACTGATTAAACTTATCAGTGAAAAAAAATTCAGAATATTATAATGTAACTTACCAAGTGTAGCTTTCAAATTGAGCTTAACACTCGTGTGCAGGAATAAGAAACAGTGAAGTTTTTTTTCCTCCACTAACACCGAGTTTTAAATTAACAGAAAAGGTGTGGGATGTGGTGGCCTACAAAAGACTGAAATTATTGAAAAGAGATTGTAATATTTTTTAAAATAAACTAATATGCACTTTGTTGGGAGGCAGGGGGGAGTTGTTAATGCCTATCCAAAATAAAAACTAAAGGCTTGGATTCATTGTAGTGACAATTTAGTATGACAAAGAATCACCTAATGAATCAACTCGGAAAGCTAATACAGTTCAGCAATTGGCTATAGGTGTAGACATCACCATCTGGCCACTCAATGGGGCATTCACTGTCTGTCTTAGATCTTTAACTCAGACACTAAGTTAGGGCCTTTATACTTCACTGTCTGAGCGAGTCCTCCAGCCTCTGCCTGGGGCATGCTGGATGGCTGCTGGGAGGTGCCAGGGCTTTCAGGAGCCCCTGCCGGGCCAGTGCCATAGGGGAAGCCTTCTACTCTCCTCTCTGGCCCTGCAGGGGCCAGGGGGTTCATGAAGAAACAGTTGAGACACAAAGCCATATCTGAGGAAGACCCTTTGTCAGGGGAAATAAAGCAAAAGTGTGAGTGACTTCAGAAAGCTGGTGTCTTATTCCAGATTTACGTCTGCTACAAGAAGTGCATTTTGTGCTACCTTCTTTCTTCTTCATTCAACGCTGTTCAGCTGATTACTTATTTTATGTGTTTTCATCACAAATTCTCACTATATGTTAGACCCAATTTGTGCCTTTATGCTGTCTTTTCCTTTTGTCATTGGACTTCTGTGTGTGAGTTCTAATGTCTTTATTTCTTAAGTTTTAAACATAAAAATGTATTATGTATTAAGCAATTACAAATTATTATAAAGATTGTTCCCTAATAAAATAGCTTTACCAATGAATATAGAAATAATTTATCAGAATGTGAGTCATGCTGGCATCTGCTCCATTTGCAAAATAAAGGGACAGCAAAACACAGAGTGAAGTAACTGGAATACCTACCTGAAGGAAAAACGATTAATAATAGGTTCTTCAATGTAACAAATAATTATAAAATGAGATACAATGGCATAAAACCAAAGCCAGAGAAACTGAGGTTAGAAATAAGGCACAAGTCTAACAAAGATGACAACTAACCACTGGAGTCCTTTGTCGCATTTTATGCTGGGACCTCCATCATGTTCATTTTTAAAGCAGGACATGACATCTTTCCAAAAGCTCTACTCTGCTTCAATTAAGAATTAATTAATCTTAGTCCCCTCTTTTGTGTTATAAAGGAAGTCAGACTAAAAGATCACAACGATAAAAAACAAATCGAATCCCTCTTACCTAGACTGTGAATAATGTCAAATATCTTTCTTCTTGTTCAAACATTAACATTTCCACATGTTAACTACTTGTCCTATATTTACTTAGTAAGTAGTGCCTATTGAGCTCCTTGTAAACGCAAAAGCTTTATCCATAAATAACAGGATGATCTATTGCTTACATGGCAATTTCCTGTTCTCCCAAAGAAAACTTTCAGAAATGAATTTCCGTTTCTAGTACTTTACAATTTTAAAATACAAAATTTACTTTATGTGCTCACTCTAAAATTTTCTTCTCAAATTAGATAACACAGAAAGTATTCTTTCCCAAATTATTCTCCACAGAATACATAGAGAGAAAAAAACCCAGATGTGAATGTAGTCTGACTGAAATTTGTTTAGAAGTATAAACTTTTGTCACAGATTTTACAGAAACAGGCTCAATTCAATTTATAGGCTAATTCAACATCCCTATAATGTAAGGGAAAAGGATGCAGGAGCTTTCACAGCTAGTCAAAAAAGACAGACCTGAAGAGATGTCTATCTAAGCATCACATTCAATCTTTTGCTGCAAACCAACCCATTAATTTACTTGCTTTCATTTTAGTCGTCCCTATAAACAGATGTGGATTGCAGACAGTCAGCAAGTAAAACAAAATGAAAACAAAATCTAAGTGGAGCAGAAAGAGGCCAAAGAAAACCAACACAAGAAAAAAAGAGCTGGTTCCACATGACAATTCAGGTCACCCTCAGAAACAATTTTCACCTGCTACAGCAACAGAGCCTGCCTTTACTCTTGCAACAACATACACTCAGGTTTTGTTTCCAAAGTCTATTTCACTCAGCAACGTTGTCTGACTTGAAAAGAAGGAAAATTATGGATGAAGAAAAAATAGTTCAGTGGTATAAAGATTTACTAATGGTTTATCAGCCTTTTAATTTTCTGAGGCTTCAGCTCCTGTCTACCTATGCACAGTAGTACACAGGGTGACAAAGCCATTACCCCCAACTTGCTGGGGGCGGCCTGGGGTGTACATGAAAAGAGCAGACAGACTGAGCCCGATTTCTAGGAGAGGCCATTATCAGAATCAGAACTTGCTCTGGTTTCCCAGCAGAGGGGGGAATACATGAATTACTGTTTCTATGCATTAAACCTATTTGATGTCCATCTCAAACAGCACGAATGCCCTATTCCTTTTACCTGCACTGCCGCTGGAAAGTGCCCATCACTTGGGCCGAACTTTTTCTGAAGATGAGACAAAAGGTTTTGTCACCACATTTGTTGGCTGAGTAAATTCTGTTGAAGTCCATTTACAGCAGCAAGACTTCAGCCAACTGTGCACAGTTTGAGTTAACACGCAATGGTCTTCTCCTTTCTCCGAAGGGCCACAAGGGGCTGGGGGTCTCCCAGCACTCCCAGAGCCGAGGGCAGCCTCTGGGCTATACCTTCATGGCACATACCACAACACAGTAATATAAAGCTAAATGTGCTAATGCATGTGGCTGCTGCTTTTCCTGAAGTATCAGGAAAAGCCTGTTTGCCATTGCAGACAAGCCAGTCACTCTCCTAGAACAATACTACTGACTCAGTTACCTTTGCTCAAGGAAAAAGAAGGTACTGTGCGATATATAGGAGCTAATACAGTGAAACAGTTAGGAAAACACACACTAGGAAGTCTACACAATACAGCAGTAGAGGAAACAGTAATGATTTGCACCCTTTTGTATCCATGCAGGATCTATGTTCATTACTAGAGCGTGTACCTGCTCAGCATGCTGTATGCTCTGCAACATATATGATGTTCTTTAATCTAACAAAAGGTATACATCACACTTCCTTTGGGGAACAGCTTTTGTATTAATACCTATCTGCAGGTTACTAAGATCATTGCTAGTGCTATGAAAATAATAAACTGTAGTAATAACAGTAAGTTGTATTTGTGAATACACTGAAGCTTGATCAACGCAAAGTTCATGCCACAGCAAAGATTTCATTTCCACTGAAAAAAGTAGTAAGATGCTCCTCTACAATGGGCTTCAGTGAGCTTTTATAAACTATTTTATATCTATCAAAATTATGTTCATCGTTCAAGAATTGCATTGACTTCAAATCCTCAGGTTGCTCTAAGAGCACATTAGCTTTATTACTTTAGATTAGCTTTACAGATTATACTCACAGTACATTTCAGTTAACAACTTAGCAACCCACATATTGAAACACATCATTTCATGAATCCCCAGATTTATATAAACCGTGTTCTCCTGTACACTGACACAGCTCCAGTGAAGCGAATGCTTCTTCAATAATTTGTGCCAAAATGTAAGGATTATTGTGAAATTTTGACCCCAGCAAAGTCAATAACAATTTCCACTGGTTTCAACAGAGCCAAGTTTTTGCCTCTAATTTTTAGAACTCCTCCCTGCTTCTCTACAGCGTCTTCTTTTTGTGTAACCAGGATCAGCTTCATCCAGCTAATTTCACACATCCAACTGCTGTTCAATAACCTCTACATATGTATTTATATGAATGAAAGGGGCTGCCTTAGGATGATTCAGGAATTCCAGCATCCCAGCCACACTTGGAAAATCTTTTTCTCCCTCTCTGTAACATAGAGTAACTCTGCTGTTGGCAGAACTGAGGAGACTTGAGTCAGTGAGGTAAGGCAAATGTTAGGAGTGTATAAAGGTAAAAATTGCGACTGGAGGATGACTCAGAAGAAATGGTCCAGCCTCTGTAAGCAAAGCTGAAAACATAAATCCACAAAAATTGAAAGTTTGGGGACAAAGATTAGATGTGAAGAACATCCTTTATGCTTCCTGCCAGTTCCTTGCACACCAGTGCTGGTACAGGTTCATGGGGCTGGGCTGCAAAAGTGACATCCTTGCCCTCCCTGGAAGAAAGAGCCTCATTTAGCAAGAACATTTATTTACCCGAGAGCATGGTATTATCTAATTCCATTACTCCAGGGAGGACATTTGTCTACAGGTATTTTAATAAATAGGGTGAACAACAGAAAAGGAATGTGTACCAGCCCACAAGTTCAAATAATAGTTAACTTCAGACATGGGAGTCCCTGTACAGCTCTCGAAGACTAGATTTTCTCTTTGATTTCTTATCTAGGCACTTCTAAACATATTGACAAGTACCCAAGATCCTCTCTCCAGAAAGGAGGATCATGGGAGCTTGTATTTAATCACCCCAACCCTAGTGCATGCAAGCCACATACTTCAGTTTTATGCAGGTACTGTAAATTTCTCCATCAGAGACTGTAGTGCTCAGGAGATACAGCCACACAATTTCAAATCCTATTATTTGTTGACAGGATTTATGAAAGTCCCTCCCACACACTGGTTTGAAAGTTAGGCACCTCATTTCTTCCCCCACTTCCTCAGGCATCAATCTATGGCCCTTAGCTATGCATGCACACACGCGGTTGGCTTAGTTAATTTTAATTCTGCAATATTCAGTCACCTGCGGAGGGAACTCTGCCGTCACTTCATATTATTTTTGAAGCCTCCCTATTCGTTCCCTTTTCTATTCTTCTTCTTTTCCACTCCAATATGTGTCACAAGCATGCTGACATGAGCATGTTTCATTAAAGCAGTTGTCTCCAGCCGTGCAAACAAGGTGACACGGCTGTAGAGCAGACTGTGCCTTAGATCTCTTCAGGCTCTCCTAATTACAGGACAAGACTGTTTTTCTCCTGATCACTTAAAAAAAAAGATCAGTTTGGCAAGGAACCCAAGAAGTTACTTGGTTCATCCCAAAGCACGGGGAGCTATATATAAACTGCTTTTAACAGGTATTTATCTAAGCTGTCCTTAAAGTCCAGCAATGAATTTCTCTAGGCAAACGTAGTACTTAACTACACTTATTATTAGAACAGTTTTCTGACGTGCAACCTAAGTATCCCTGGCTGCAGGCATGCATATATACTTTAAATCTATTACATCTTTTCACAGCCCGGTGAGCATAAGGAGCATTTTTCTCTTTGTGGAACATTTCTATATATTCAAAGATGTTGTAAACCCTCAGTTTCCTCTTTCCTAAACTAAACTACACTAGTTCTTCTAGAATTTAACATTTTGTAAGCAAGAAAACAACAACAGCAGCAAAAAAACCTCTTGCCATTCTCATCTGGTCTACCTGGTTGAGATCTATTACTTATCTTAGAAAACTGTGATAAGGCCCCGACAGCACCACAGAAGCTGGAATGAGCAAATCCTGTGTCTTAAACACAGCTCTTGGATTCTCCCAAGATTTACCTTTGCCTTGCTATGGTAAGGTAATGTCAACTCATACCTAGTTTGTGATAGAAAACCTATACGCTTGGTCAACTAATGCCTAACTAATTATTCCCTGTTTAAGCACTGCACTTCTGGATTTTTCCATCTGAAGTGTACTTTGCACAAGTGTTTCAAGACTTGACCTTATTAATTACTGAACAGTTCCCAAATTTATCAAGAATTCTGATCCTTTTCTGCAAAGCCTCTGCAGTCCCTTCTAGTTGTTACAACCTACAAAATGTATAAAATAAACTCAATTCTAGCAGCTGAGACCTTGATGAAAATATAGAAGTGAACCAGACCAACAACGAGAGTTCACTTAATATATGTCCATGATATGTCTTGGTTATTGACATCAATGACTTATTTCAGTACAGTTTTCAACCAGCTGTGGACGTACACTATGATGATGTTGCCTAGAGAACAATCCCTTTCTGTTTCAGGAATGACATGCTGGGGTGTGCTGCTCGCCTCTTGTATCCATCCAACAATGGAGGACATTAATTTATCATGACAAGCAACCTTGTACATATTTAAGACTGGCTCTCTCTTCCTGCAGACTGCTTATGCAAATTCAGCCTGGCTGAGTATCACGATCCTCCTGGAGTATATTTTCCAGTCCTGACGTTATGTCTAGATTTTTCTTTCAAACAGCTTTCACACTTCGAGCACAAAATACAGCGCTCTTTTTGATCCTGACTGTCTACCAGGTCACAAAGCATTTTCACCTGATCTTTTAATAGGACTTGCAAAAGAAGTCCCGCTTGACTGGTTTCAGGGGATCTGTTGCCTCTCTGGTTACGACACAAGGGACAATGAGCTCCCCATCCACTTCCACCACAGCCAGTTGTAATCTCTATCACAGAAATCCTAAAACATTTGACAGGAAGAACAGGGTTTTGCCTGGATGTAGAGAGCAAAGCCATGTGCAAAGCACAGTCCCTGGGGGTTTCCCACTCTGCTGAGCTGATACAATGCAGATTGCAAAGGAGAGTGCTCGGGACAAGAGGGGCTTTTAAAACTTTTACAGATTTTGGAGTATTTTTCGGGAAGATCCACTGGTGCTCTTTGAGAGTATTACACAAACTTGGAGGAAAAATTACCTCTGTGTCAGGAGGTTATACAGCAATATCTGTGGAAAGGGAAGGCGAAATCACTCAGCTCACCCTATTTAGTGAAAAAAATCATCACTAGAGAAAGTCCATCAAACCCACTATAGGTAGCCTGTCACAACATTTCTCCATCTAGCTGCTTCACGCAAATATTCAAGTCCTCCATTTGCCCCTCCACATAGCAAGAAGTTACATGAGAAAAGAGCCTAAAAAGAGCAGCACAGAGGAGACAGTGGTTTTTGTCACTCTCTGAAGAAATCCTTTTCTCTATATACTGTCAGTTCAGGCAGAAAAAACATTGTGCGCCATTTCAGCTTTTTCTGATTCACTGCTTTAGGCTGCAGTCATTGTCTCAGGCATTCTCCATCTTTTCCCATAGATATTGACAGGAAAGTACAAGGAGCTTCCACAAAGTCATACTTTGCACATCTTGACACATCTGCCTTATCCTCCAACACAGTTCAGTGTCATCTTTGCCCTTTGAGGCCATTCCTTTTGAATGTTCTTGTGTTCTTCTGTTACCTCAAAATGCTCTATGCAGACTTCAGCAAAGCTGAAAACTGCAGTCCCCGAAGCTAAATTATTTCCTTCACAAATAATAGTTCTTTAATATTACAAATAATAGTTCTTTAATCCCTCTTGATCAACTTTTGCCATTGAGGAGTCTACTTGTGCTTTGCACTAGCACCCAATCTACAGTGTGGGCACACTTGGTGACAGCAGTAGTCTACCCCTCAAACTTTTTTCTCTCCATATCCTGGAATTACGCATTTTTATTTCATGACTGTTCTTTCTTATTTATGGGTCACATCCTTGTTCAGTCCAGAAACTTCAAAGCATATTCTTACCTTGCATCTTGTTACTCTAACGCTCAGTAGATACAAATCATTGTTGCTGCATAGATTTTAATAATTTATATTTTCTATAACAATTTCTTTCTACTAATATGAAAATGTAGATAGTGCTTTACTGGTCCAGAACTGAATCCTCAGTTTCCTGAAATCTGCAGTCAAAAGAAGCCAAGAGTAGATTTTAAAATATACTGAAAATGGATTCATTAAAATATCTATCAAGACAGGTTCTTCTAAAGCACGTTTCCCTCAAAACATATTCTCCTCAGGGCAGTCCTGCCTCTCACTGAACTCTCACTGTGCATTACACCCACTTCTTGATAGCTGCTTCTTTCTCTCCCACACTTGACTCTTTGATCTTGCTGGTGAGGAAGGAGGCAGCCTTTAGTCAGTCCAGCCTGTCTCAGCAGGTGGCTTCTTTACTATAGCCATCTGTGTGCTGTACCACAGCCAGCCAATCTTTTGCTTCAATGGTGCATATGACTCTTATTTTGAACCCAGATCTTTGGGAGTTAGATGTAATTGCGCACTGTCGGTGGGTGGAGAACAGGCACAGCTTCCAAGTTCCTGCTTGGCTCGATCCATGCGCTCGTGCTGGACACCCATGTTCACCAACCCGGCGAGACTGCTCCACAACCTACAAACAAGATCACTGCATCCTCGTCACCTGCTGAAGGGGAGTTTGTTACAGTTCAGCACACAGAAAGCCTGAGGCCACCCTTATATACAGCAGAGGGAAAACAGGAGCTGGAAGTTGCACATGGAAAGTAGCGAGACCCTGATAACACTATTGGGTTACATGCTTCGACAAGTAGGGAAAAAAAGATACTGAGACAGAAGAGAGGACGAGACAAGTAGATCATATTAGAGGAAGAGAAGATACTTTCATTATTCATATGCAGCTTGCCTTAACTAATCAGCATTTTTCTCTTCATTTGTATTTATTTTGCAAAAATCAATTTTATTCTCATCGGATTCAAATTACTAAAGAATAAGCAGCTTGGGTTCCAGTATATGGACTGATAAATAGTTGCTGTGGTCTTTAGCAGTCTGCATTTTCATATACAAATGACTGAAGTCTCCCAACCTTGAAAGATCTGTCTTCGTTTCCGAGATTGCCATGTAGTGATTCCTGAATCATCTTCGGTGGTGTTACAAGGCTGGTTAGAGCAGCGTGGTGAACGGCTCTGCACCACGCCAGACTCCTGCCCACACCTGAGCTTGTATCTTGCTATATTGAGATGGACATGAGTGCTGCATTGCAGACAGCCCTGATACAGCATTTCTCAAACTACAAGGAAGGGACTCAAGAGGCTCCTAAGGGCCAGGAGGAGAGCTAGAGAAAGGTTCAAGAAAGTGCTCCATTCAGAAACCTGCATGAGCTACAGCTGGGAGAGAGGGATTGAAGAGAGGGAATAGCTGAGTTCACCTGCAAGGTGAGCACTGATCAAATTTTGTCAAAAATCTGTGGTTTATGTGAAGCTTTCCTTTTCTGCAAGGAAGAAAGGTTCACACTCTACAGGTACACACTCCTGAAGCAATTTTGCTAGGAGTAATTTTAGTCCTGCTGAAGCAGACTTCAGGCTGGTTTGATTCATTTCCCCACAAATGTATTGACGTGTTGTTATTCCTGTCACGTAAGGCCCAATATCAGAAAGTTCGTGCATTTGGGCCAGGTTTGCAATGACGTGGGAGGCGAGACTCACACAGCTAGCTCAATGCTAGCTAACTACAATGTAAAACACGCACCTGTCCCTTGCTCAGAAGGCCTCTTCCTAGCTCCAGGTCCTGGGAATTTAAAACAGTATCTGTCATATGCATTGCAGGATCTCTCAGTGGCTGAGCACAAGCAGGTCAGTGGAGGTCTCTCAGGTGAAGCTGGCTGAAGTCTTGAGGAATTTCTTTGCCGTTCAGTGGGGTTGAACAGACTATCATCTGTCCCTGGAGGACATTTTCAGATTTCTCTCCTGTATTTTCTCATTTGTTTTCTCAAGGTCTTTGTGACTCCTAACATACCTAATTGATAGGCAAATACTCACCACAAAATCTTTTTATACAGTCTATAGCTTTTCTACCTAATTCTTCCATAGCCTTACAGCAAAGACAAAGTTAATAAAATAAACTTCTTTTTCTCCCTCCAACTGAGTTGCTAGATTTCTTTCCTCATTAACATTGTATAATATACCCTTGATTTGCAGCCTCACTAAACTTGAGGAATTTTTTTTTCTCATACAATTATAAAGTTTGTTTTAAAGATGAAACACGGGCATTTAACCTGTCAAAAAACAAAGTTCAAGCCTGCAGCTTCCTGTATTTCTGCCACTAAAGATAACAGCCCTGATCCTGCAGTATTTTTACTCAAGGAAACCTCTCAAGTTTGAATAGGAATTTTGAGTAAGCAAGGATTCATGGTGAAATATGGCTTCAAATCCCTGCTATCTTGTCCAAGGGCACAATAAATTGCTCTCACTTGGGAGTCTAACAAAGATAAAGGGAAAGGAATCCTCCCCTCAGTCTGGCATCCCAGTGTTGCTAATGAGTTGTAAGGGTTATAGCAGCAGCGAAAGCACCTATATACCCTCTAAAGGAGGCTGTTTCAGTGGGAGCAAAGCTAAAACAGAATTAAACGCTGTCAAAACGCCCATCTTCTATGTACACTGCTGAATATTAACTTAGTGTCAGGTCAACTAGCCACAACCTGTTGTAGCTCACTCCCTCCAGAGAGGAAATCTCAATGACAATACTCAGCTGATGACAATGAACGAACGATGGATCAGAGGGCACATCCAGCGCAGCGTAGTCTTGATTCTAGTCAGTTTTAGCAATTCTTCTCATTTTTAGACTTTTCATTTCTGAATACTGCATCACCAAATGAGTCAGAGTTTTTCATCCAGATGGTATTTTTCAGGGCACAAGCTACACCAGCAACAATGTTATTTATCTTAGTCTAAAAGTGCAACACAACCAATGTTTATTCAGCCAAGGGAGTCCTATTTGCTTTTCTGAACATCTCTCTTCCATTCACATACACACTGCAGACACGATCTTTTTTCAATATGCACTAGGGGAAATTAGGATTCATTTAGAAGTGGTGAATTTGTAACAATCTAAAACTGGCAAACTCAAAACTGGACCTTACATTTCTAGTGCTGATAGTCTTAGCTATGAACTGATTCAGCACTGAAACCTTGCTGTCCAGTTTCAGCTCTCCAAGTTACTCTTTTTAATCACATTACACAGTTAACAAATGCCCTAGTTCATTATGGAGTCAATTGCTGCAATCACCATGTATTCACCATCTCTGGTGTCTCTACATGTTACCTCACAGTATCACATTTTACTATTAACAACAGGCTATGTAATGGAACCAGAAACTCAGAGAAGAAAACATCAACATAAATAAGCTGTAGGGCAAATGCAGAGAGAGGGAAAGCAGTTATGAAAATGTCCTAAAAGCCTGTTTTATAAAGAGAGCATGCAAATAGTATACTACAGTACACCTGAAGATAATTGCATTTAACATTTCGCCCCCTGTTGGGTTGCTGAGGAGACAAACACCCCTGAGCTTCAGGGTTCACATAGTCTAATCACAAACACCAAGCTTTAATTTGGTTTTTTTTTTTTTTAAAAAAAAGAAAAAAGAAAAAAGAGAGCAAGAGGAAGAGCAGGAGAAGCAGCAGATAATGAGGGAATATTTGGTACATATACTAAGTGTGAAGTCAAAGCTTCAGTCATGGCAGACCTGCGATCAGACTGCTGGGGGAACATAATAAAAGGGCTATCCAGCTAGAGAAATTAGGTCTATCTAACATAAGAAACAGGGCAGGTAGTGATGATGGAGCATTGTTTTTGTCCCAAGTTAAATTTGACAGTGGATAGCATTCAGAATGAGGGAACAGCTCAATTAAACTGGGAAGGAAGGGAATCATTTCAGAAATGGCAAGACATACACTGTCAATCTACATGTCATCAACCAGATAGCAATGAAGAAATACTCGATTTTCCACATGGTCTGGATGTGTTTCTACCACACAAAATAAGGTATACTACGCACATTGCCGATGCGAAGACCCATGCAAAAGTCCCTATTTCTGTTTGCATCAACTAATGACTTGTTTTTCTTACAATAGTATATTCAAAATGTTACTAATAAAAGCATCTCCTGCTGTGTTGACAATGCTCAGCAGACTCTAACTCCTTGTTCTTGCTGCCTCCTGAACCTTACCCAGCCCATTTCCCACCTACCAGGTGTTGCCGCATGTTTCTATTCACTCCCAATCTCTTGTCTCTCCTCTGCTACTCCCTTCTCTCCCTGCTGCCATCTCTCTTCATCTTTTCCTATGAAACCCTCTATCTTCACAACACTGTTCAACACCCAACCCCACTCTTTTTCCAGTCTCCCCTCCTTAACACCTTCTTACAACAGATACAGCAAGCCTAATTTTGTTTTCAGGGAAGAGTTTGTAATGATGAGCAAAGCCCTCTTATGTTTTGTGGATCTAGCTCAACTAGAAAAGTGTCCCAAAATTCCCAGTTTCTCTTATTAAAAGTCATGAAAAAAACACCTTACCACAAGACAGGGAAATTAGCAAGAAATCTAGTGTCCTTCACTGAGGTTGTTGCCTTTCCAATGTCTTTGGATTACACAGACTGGATGCATTTCAGGAAATTGACACAGTCTTATTAATGCAAGTAGTGTATGGTTGGTGCTAAATGTATAAAAGTGAGTTAATATTTAAAATTATAGTCATAGTTATACACATTTAGAGAATTGGCTCTTGCAATCACAAATGAAATATGGCAGCCTCATACTTCATGCCAGCAAGAGCACTCAAGAAAAAGCTATTGTATGAAACTACTAGTAGAGACTTCTAATGATTACTAAACTAAACAGGAAGCCCAGAGCTTAAAGTAGCGGTGATCCTTCAGAGTCCTGCTGCTTCTGGAGCTACACAGCAACACATGCTGATCCCCTCCAGATTTCCACTTCCCAAGTCCACACAAAACTCAGTGAGTAAGATTTTCCTGCATGAAGGTGAAAAACTCCCATTTCCTCCTGTATGCTTGCAGTGGCAAAACACCAGGACAAAAAAAAAAATGTATCAACCTCACACTGCAAACTTTCCTTTTGCATTACCTGCATGGAAGGCTGATCTCGGTATTTGGATGAGAACTTCACTAGTACAGTAATACAGAAAATTGAAAAGTCTGTGCCACTGATCCTTACAACATCAGGGACATAAATAGGATTGAGACACTTAATGTAGGTACCTTCAGGACAAAACTCTTTTCAGAAAAGAATTATTATTTTTCTATTAAGTACATGTACTTAAAGATAAGAGCAAGCAATTCAAATTGAAGTATGTGCCATACCATGACAGGAGCAGCCTTCTCCTCAGACACGCCTCCTTTCCCTGCATACCCCGAAAGAGGCAGCCTCCTTCCCCTTCTGGCTGGCCAAGCAAGTGCAGCCTAAGCTGTCCTGGGTCCCCTGGGCGTGACATATCTCCTACACTGCGAGACAGTGCAAGTGATCAGGGAATAAAGCAAAAGCAACATCTTGCCATCCTCGTCACAGAGCTGAAGCCCATATGAATTCAAACCACAACCAGACCTCATTTGGTTGAGTCCCTGGGAACACACACTCCCACGCACAGCAAATCACACCATTTCCCAAACCTATTTCAAAGTTTATCCTCATTCTAATTTAATTAATCAGAAAGATATCATCTTGGTGTGCCACAAAGGTAGCCAAGGAGGAGGCCAAAGCTGCCTTCTTCTTTTTCGGTTAAAGCTTATTTAAGAAAAAGAAAACAGAGTTTAAGAATAATCATTGAGTTTCCCCCTCCTTCCAAATACTGCTTTCCACTTTTAGATCACAGTGTGTGATCTGGATGAGCACCTTATCACTAGCCAACAGGGGGAATTCAGTGTTTGTATTTATATTTGCATTTATATGGCATTTTCATACACTGTATCTCAAACCACTGACAGAGCAATGAATCACAGACCTGGGAGTGGTGACTACATGCATCACGGCAGCAGCGTCGCACAAGTGGTACAGCTGGAAACGCTTTGGGTGCTAATTAATCTTGGCTGCTACTAATTCACAGAGAGGAGAGCCTGGCCTGACAGATTTGGCTCTGCCTTACAGTTTGGAGGAGAGCTCAGAGAGACAGCATTTAAAATATTTGCTTTGGGAATGTCTGACATAGCGTTTCATTCAGAGGATGCGACCAGCACAGTGCTCTCAAAAGACAGCAGGTGTTGCAGATGCCTGACTAAAATACCGTAGTATACTATGGGGTTCAAGTAATTTTTTCTCTTATTTGGGTACACAAACAGAGCACATCTGAACTTTTTGGGAACTTAGAATATCAGTTCATTTAGTATGAAGGTATACTGAAAAAATCACTGATCATATTCAGAAAGAAAAAAAAAAAAACTAACCAAAAAAAACCCACAAAAAACCACACCAAAACTACTCAGTTTTCAAAAGATACCGAAAAGAATGTAAAACTCAGTCTGCTTAGAGTCTGGCTCTGGCTATTTGCAAAACCTGGATATGGCTTAGAAAAACAAAGAGATCAGAAAAGAGTATGTGGTTCTCATCCCTCTTTAATTTGAGATTCAGGGCTAGTGACAGTGCAGATCTGAGACCACCACTAGGAGCTTTAGGACCTGCCACGCTCTGGGGACCAACCCAGTGATTGTGCAACTAATAATGCAGCCACTTAGCATGTGCAAATAAGCTTGCTTCCCACAGAAACTGAGATGCTTCCAGGATCACTAAACCTGCCCTGCGCTGCTAGCAGGGAGTAATTGCTGTATTCATAAGAAAGTCAGGATTCCCGCAGGACAACCCCTTCTCTGTGACTGAAAGGAGTGGGAGTGTCTCCTAACAGCCTTCTTCTGTGCCTCATGCAAAAGGTTGCCACATCAGGGCTCCAAATAATTCATGTTTCTCCTTCCTCATCAGCCCTCTCACTCTGTCCCACTCACACTAGCAAACTCAGTTGTACTGCTGAGGCTGCAGACTGCTCTGATTAATTGCTCTCATTACCAGCTCATTTTTTAAATTTCCCTTCATTTTAATGTAGAACTTTTCTCTGGAACCTGAACTTAGTAAGTAAAAAGCAGCCATAAGTATGAAAACAGGGCCCAGTGGCTGGCAAGAAGGGACTGCTTCGCTAAAGGGAGAAAAATGGGAAGGTAACCCCTCAGAAGAGAGGAGCTAATGATGAGCAATCACAAGCCAAGTGACCTGCTCAGAGACGCCTGCAGACACCCATAAAGTGCTCACACGAAGAACAGCGAGAAGCAGCATTGCAGAAGGGCCACGGAAACACCACCTGGATAAACCCTGCAGCCCCTGCCCTGCCTCAGGTGCTGCTGGAGAGGTCAGAGTAATGACAGGGACTTAACATTAAATGACAGGAGAGGCAAGTTTCTCTACAGAAATGGCACGTTTCCAGCAGGATTTTCTTTGAGATAAGTGAAAAGTAGATAAAACTCCAAGCAATTCTCAGAGGTGAATCAGAGGACTTGCTGTGGACTTACCGTAAGCATGGAAAAATAGCAAATATCACTCTCTCTTCACTTTAGCACTGACAAACATACCCTTTGGAACAGAATGAATGAGAATGTAAACTTGAAAAATTAGGGGAACAGAAACATGTTTTTTTCTGAATGGATGAAATGTTGAAGTTACTGAATACAGCAGCCCCAGGCTATTATTCAAATGCACTACCAGTAAAAGTGTGCATGATGATTGTTCTTTATGGATTGCTTTCCATAGTTCAATACTCAAGAAAGGAGTATGTTTCTACATCAGGCTTGAATGCATAGCCTTACCCCTCTATCGCTACGATTCAGCTGCACTGTGGCGTAACTGATAATTTACCTTATCTTACCTCGCCCTGGCAGATTCTGGAGTCATCCTGTTGTTATAATGACTGTGTTCAAAGTTTCTGTGCCACAAATTAAAGGTTCTTAACAACCACTCTTGATTATGGAAAAGAAATAATAAAGTCTGTCTACTTACTGTTTGAACAATGCTAACAGGCTGAGAACCAGTAGAAACCAGGTACTGCTGTAAATCTCTAAATACATGGAGGCAGATGAGGAAGAAGTTTCCACTTTCCACAAACAACACTCCCACACTTCATCACTGGCAGATGCAATTCAAGACAGCCATCATGGGCTATAGGCATAACACAGCTATGAAAATGGAGTTAGAAAAAACCAAAAGATGCAAAAAACATAGGTCCTGAATCTAGTTCTCCTTTCAGTATAGTTTTTAAAGACAAGAAATACATTTGTTATTCTTCCTGATGCAACAAAAAAAGAAATTATAGTTTACAACACAGGCCACGTAAAATTATGCTAAATTAAAATACAGGAGCACCTAATACGATCTAATTTTGCAGTTATTAAGTACTTACTGAACTCTAACTTCAGGACCAAGAGATTTTTTGCATTGCATAAAGGATACAGTATTCCTTTATTTAGTGAAATGAATAATTAGCTGAATGCTCAGTAAATAGCAAGTTTACCCTTGACCTTCCTTGCTGCTAGATGCTTGGTTAGCAGCCATTTAGGGGTGCTTGACTAATAACCGGTTCATCTCTACGTTCCATCCTCGATAGCTCAGATTGCCTGACATTTCTCAGCTGCTCTGCATTGATGTATGCTTGTAAAATGCCTGAGAAATAACATGGAACCAGTTCATGTGATAAAAATTAGAGGCTGCCATTGAAAAACAAACTAATGTACCAACTCTGGTTCTTTGTGATCATGCTCTGCATTTCCCAGTCCTTAATTTTTGCCAATTAAAATTAATTCTTTAAGATTCATAGCCCAGAAATCCCATGTTCCCTGACATGTCAGGTTGTGGTTCTGTTCAGAGAGAGAGGCAATTCCTCCAAAAAGCCCAGCCTGACACAATCAAATACATCTTGTCAAAGTCCAGCTAATCACAACCCTGCACTTAATCACATCAGCTCCTTCAGCGAACCCAGACAGGATTACATCTGGGGATTCTTGGAAAGTTCAATATAACCTAGTATTCAAATAACCCAGATCACAGCTTGTTCCTCAACTTGATGCTGCTTTCTACAAGTGTGTCATTATTCATTAAAAATGGTATCATAATTTGACATATAAAGTTCCTGAGAACTCGCATACATTGTGCAAGTTGACGGGATAGAGATCAATGTCTTGGGTTAAAACTTCTATTTGCAATCTGGGTATGGCTTGAGAAGCACCACGGTGTTACAAAGATAGATGAGGGAATGTACCTGGTTTTCTGACACTAGTTTTTGGACACATCACTTAAAAATAGTACCCCAGAATTTAGCCACCCGTGCATAAGATCAATAAATGCCTCTCCACTGTTGAGAATGTTCTTGATTTACGAAGCATCCTGATTAGTTTTATTAGCTAAAATTATGGACCTAATTATTTATTTTGCTGGACAGGATCTAGAAGTTAAGTATTACTGTCAACTGTTGACGTTGTTTTCAGAACAGAAGGCAGACCGAACACGAGGCTAATCAAAGCTCCGACCACCATCACACTTTCTTCTACAAGCATCACTCAATCCAAGCTTCCGTAGCGCCGCATCGTTCAGAGTCACCTTGACTCAAACGCTGTATTATAGCTGCACTGTAAAATATTACTCTGTCTCCCTGCTTTTCAGAGGTATGAATGAGTGCAAGATATTTTCCATTAAAAATTTAAACCAGGTGGAATGTCATGGCTATGAGATGAAAGTAAGGTTGCTCAGAAAGTAGCTGGAGTAGATGAGAAGAATCTCTTCACAGGAATGCCTGTGTCCTGCGGGGAGGTGTAAGCAATAGCATGCCACACCACTGCTTTATTTACAGAGCAGATGGCCGCTTCTGAAGGAAAGCAAACTGAGAATCTCTGCAGCCCCTCAGCAGGAGTCTCCTGAGGCGACCAGGGGTGTTTTGCAGCTTGGAGAGCTGTGTAAAGGAAATCCCCACCGAGTTGAGCGGACGCCGAGAGCGGCAGAGTTAGTCTGCGCTGTCTGGGGCTAACAACTGTTTCTAGCCCCAGCTGCCACCCTGTTCTCCAGTTAGTGGGAGTACTGTAAATCCCCATACATTAATGAAGTCAGTGTGGGTTTTGCTGGCTTTAGTGATTAGTAGCACTTTAACTCCTGCTTCCCAGTAGCGCTGCTAACCAATCAGCAAAAGACATGATAGGCAAGCCCCCAGATGCTCTCATTAAAAACTTCCTATGATTTTAACAATATTTAATGGAGAAAATAGTTTTAAAATATCCAGCTATTTTCAATTTATTCTAACCTTCAAAGCTTTCATGCCTTCAAAGAGAATTTCCACTTCATCTGAGGATTATTATTTAAACCAAGTATTATTAAATAATATCAAATCAGTTCATTTGCAAAGAAAATAATTAAAGTCACACTAAGTATAAGAAGAAGAGGATGAGTGATCTGACCTTTTAATTAAATGATTAACACTAGTCAGCAACAACACGGTGAAATGACAAAGGAAAAGTGACCTTTTTATGTCTTCACTAAGAATGGAAACAGGGCACCATCAGCATTTAAATCTTTTCAAATTGTAAGTTATACAACCACTCACCTCAAAGATCATTCGTAACAACAACCTTCTAAGTTCAGCAATAGTAAGACATGTACAGTATATATATGGAATACGTACTCTGCTCAGTGCATGGAAAAATAGCTATTCTCAAAAGTGACCAAGAGAAAAAGGGTCAGTCTGTCATATTTTTCTAGTATTTGTCTTGAAGTCTATTAAATGTATTCCTCTGAAACAGATGGATTCTGCATCAGTGGCTCTCTGTCAAAGCCATTATGAAAGTAAGTGATCAAAGTGTTTAGATATATACTGGACCACTCAGTGAAGCAAAAAAACTTAACACTGGAAGTGAAAGACATATTGTAGGGCTTTCTTGCCTAGTTGTAACTCCACAGTTATAAAAATAATGGCAGAAATTAAAAAAAAGAGGGGGGTCAGCACATAAAGAAAATGAAAGCTGGTTTAGACAAAGACTTTTTTTAAAGACTTCTCTAATTTTCTATCTTTTGAAGTATAACTTCCAAATTGAATTAATTCCAGCTAGAACAATAAGTTAAGGTCTTCACGTTATCTTAACCCAAGGAATTTAAAGGTTCTGAGTGTTTACAGCCTGAATGAAGCAGAGATAAAAGAAAATTGAAACTTACAGATTTTTTTTCTGGCTTTGTGGGTTATTCCTTAAATAAACTATATAAGCCTCAAGCACACAATGACGCTCAAGTAGCTGCGGTAGCTATATAGCAAATAGCTCTGAAATGTATACTACCAAATATATAGGCTGCTTCTACAATTTGCTTGTAAACCAAGTAGGTGGCAAGAGTATATCACACGGTGAGCTGCATTTTTATACAGATCCTCTGATCCAGTCATATTCTTTCTAAGTAGCACATCTAATCTAATAGCTGGAATTTTGTTTTACATCGCTTCCTATGACTGAGTAAGTCCAAGACTATAAGTCTTGGCAGTATTTTTGGACACCCACGCAGTTCTAAAAGAAGCCTAAACCGTACTTCTATTTTCTTTTATAATACCTGGCCCTTTAGTTAAGATCAAGGGCAGTAACAGTTTAATACCTGAGATACTTTCTCCCAGGAGACTATGCTCTGCACTAAAAGAGAAGGGGACTCAATGATATTGAAACTTTTCCATCACCTCTTATTAATGTCCAAGTCATTAAAATGCATGGCCTTGTTATGGATCAGCTGGAACTTCTTTAAACCCATTTCATTGTGCCAGCTTTTAGCTGATGTGGTTTGTACTCCAATGTTTATTTTGATCATCTGTTTTTCCATTCTTCATCACATAACAGTGATATATATACCTTCCCAAGAATGAATACCAGTAACGTAACTACAGTAAGCAATACACACATCTGTATTTTCGTAATACCTCATAGGCTACATTTCATGGTTGGTTTGCTTATCTGTTTTTCTGCCAACACAGAAATAACTTCTGCTTCATTAGAATAATTTCAAATGTAGGAAAACATAGACAGAAAAAAAACTATTTCATTTTTATTTCATTTAAACCATATTCTTAGAAGTCTGCAGCATATACTCAGTTGTATGTCTTCACAGTAAAATCCATCTGAACACAAAAGTGAAATGAGCTGTACAGCACTTCCATATCAAAAGAAATCAGTAAAAGCTCTACTTCGTGAACTCTGCTACATCTGCCTTTCAGTCTGATTTCCACTGCATGAATGTACAGCCACCTTACATCGATATAGCATTTTCAACTAGCATAACGTCCAATTCATTGATATTTTGCACTTTTGTAGCTGTTTCCATCCAGAGACAAAATGGGCTCCAAAATATAAACTATATAGCTCAAAATGCAAAAAGCCTGAGGGATTCTCTTAAGAGTCAGACACTGCAGCATCAGACACATGATACATCTCTGTCTAAGTGAGCTCACATTCAGACATTTTGTTCCTCAACTGTTTAACTGTTAGGACAGTTAAAAAAAAAATAAAAATCTATAGTTCTTTGCTATCTTAAGACTAATTTCCAATATGTTGCTTTGAGAATTTGACCAAGATGACAGCTGCTTGCCAGTGCCAACAAGTTATTGGCTTCTGTGGATTTTTTTGACCTCTGCAACAATAATGCATGAAAAAGAAAGAAAATAAACTTACCTCTTCATTCTAACTTATCAGGTTTTTGTTATCTAACCCTGAAGTGAAAGAAATTATATGCACTTTCCCACATTTGTTTCTCATCTTTGCAAATCCCAGTGGCTCCACAGTCTCAAATGTGAGATAATCTGTAGATCAATGAGGGCGGATGTAAAACTCTTGCTAAGCCATGTTTTCCCAGCTGGGGGTAAATTCACTTGCCTGTATGTAAAATTTCCTAATTAGAAATGTCAAGTCTCTGTTAAAAGCTTCTAGAAATTGATGCTGAGCTCTACAAAAAGTTAACTATTCCATAGCTGGGTCTTATCTGACTAGTCAGGAGAAACTTTCCCATATTGTTCATAATTAAGGCTAAGCTGGTGGAAGAATCAAGCGCTTCCAATGTGCTCTATCTACACTGTAAAATGCCCCCGCTTTGCCTTGCAGTGTTAGACTTTGATCAATGAATACCTGCTGGCCTAGGGCCCCTTGCTTACGGGGAGCCTTGATGGAACCTCAAGGAATATTAACACCTAAACTGACTGCCCTTCAAAATTTTACTAGATGGGAGCTTCTGCGTATCAGCCATCACAACAGCCCTCTACACCCCACCTGGACTGTGCCCCAGGAGGATCAGAGCTCTTGTACTCCCTCAGGCTGTAGGTATCTGTGGAGCCCGAGTCCAGTTTAAACAGAGCAATTAGGAAAACCTTTGATTACCAGCCCACTCATATAACCTGCAATATTGTTCAGCTCAGAGGGGAGCCCACACTATGTAATCCACAGGTTATAAAAATGACAACGAGAATCTGGGTTTTTTTCACTGCTTGTCTTTATATCATATCCTTACCATTGGTGATGTATCTATTGAAATTCCGATTTCAAGGTGAGACTGGTAAAGGTAATATAACATACTCAAAATGAATAACCTGTCCTCCCATTATTATGGACTTTTCATCACTACAACATAGTTATGCTCTGGATGGGACTTTGCAACATCACCGTACTTCTGAGCTCTCACTATAATTTGAAGACATTTTAGAATAAGGGAACAGTTACAAGTAATAACAATTTTCCAGTGTTAAAACTTTCTTATTGTTCAGAATAATTTGGTACAATTGCAGAATATTGATATGGGGGGGAGTGGGGGGGTGGCTTTAAATATTTGCACAAAGATAGGGTGCCGACTCTGCATCCTGATTGATCCCACTTAAGTATTTACAAACCATGAACAAGTACATCAAAGTGGAAGTGACAGCAAAGCCTTGAAAACATGAACATGGTATAATGCCAGAATCATGGCCATGGCATTCATGTTACCCTCATTTTAAGTAAGGAGTTATGGTCATGATAAAACCTGATGCCTGGAATCTGAAATTTAAAATGCCTTTGAATCAGTACAGACAAATTCAAGACACGATAGTCATACTCAGCTTTTTCAAAGAGAAAGCAAATTTGGATTTGTGTTCGCAGTTAAAGCTGAAACTAAATAGGATAAAGAAGAAAGAAAATGTTAACAAACGCCTATCAAGGTGTTCAGTAACATATTTTCTGAACTACAAGTTAGAAAGTGGAACCTGTTAACACAAGTTATATTATGAGTTGATCTTGAAACTGCCATCAACATTTGGCCTAATTGTAACAAAATACTCTGAACTTTGGACAGCTTCAGCTTTCTCTGGTAGACATTCTGGGCAAAAGAAAGCACAGAAGCCACAGCCAGCTCTCCCGCATACTGCTGCCAGCCTCACTTTTAACACCCAAGAAATACAGCAAAAAGCCTTATTTAGACACACACAAGTCGATGGGGCCAGATGTGATCCACCCAAGGGTGCTGAGGGAGCTGGCAGAATGCTCACCAAGCCACTTTCCATCATTTATCAACAGCCCTAGCTAACCAGGGAGGTCCCAGTTGACTGGAGGTTAGCAAATGTGACGCCCATCTACAGGAAGGCCCGGAAGGATGATCCGAGAAACTACAGGCCTGTCAATCTGACCTCGGTGCCAGGGAAGGTTATGGAGCAGATCCCCTTGAGCACCATCACACGGCACATACAGGACAACCAGGTGATCAGGCCCAGTCAGCATGGGTTTATGAAAGGCAGGTCCTGCTTGACTAACCTGATCTGTCCTTCTATGACAAGGTGCCCTGCTTAGTGGATGAGGGAAAGGCTGTAGATGTTGTTTACCTGGACTGTAGTAAAGCCTTTGACACCGTTTCCCACAGCATTATCCTGGAGAAACTGGCTGCTCATGGCTTGGATGGGTGTACTCTTTGCTGGGTAAAAAACTGGCTGCACAGCCAGGCCAAAAAAGTGGTGGTGAATGGAGTTAAATCCAGTTGGCAGCTGGTCACCAGTGGTGTTCCCCAGGGCTCAGTATTGGGGCCAGTGCTGTTTAATGTCTTTATCAATGATCTGGACGAGGGGATCAAATGCAACCTCAGTAAGTTTGCAGATAACAGCAAGTTGGACAGCAGTGTTGATCTGCTTGAGGGTAGAAAGGATCCCGGTGGAGGGATCTGGACAGGCTGGATCCATGGGCCAAGGCCAACTGGATAAGCTTCAACAAGGCCAAGTGCTGGGTCCTGCACTTCAGTCACAACAACCCCATGCAACACTACAGGCTTGGGGAAAAGTGGCTGGAAAGCTGCCCGGCGGAAAAGGACCTGGGGGTGTTGGTCGACAGCCGGCTGAACATGAGCCAGCAGTGTGCCCAGGTGGCCAAGAGAGCCAACAGCATCCTGGCTTGTATCAGAAATAGTGTGGCCAGCAGGAGCAGGGGAGCAATCATCCCCCTGTACTCAGCACTGGTGAGGCTGCACTTGGAATACTGTGTCCAGTTTTGGGCCCCTCACTACAGTAAAGACATTGAGGGGCTGGAGCGTGTTCAGAGAAGGGCAACGAAGCTGGGGAAGGGTCTGGAGCACAAGTCTTGTGAGGGGCAGCTGATGGAACTGGGGTTGTTTAGCCTGGAGAGAAGGAGGCTGAGGGGAGACCTTATCGCTCTCTACAACTACCTGACAGGAGGTTGTAGCGAGGTGGGTGTTGGTCTCTTCTCCCAAGTAACAAGTGATAGGACAAGAGGAACAGCTTCAAGTTGCACCAGGGGAGGTTTAGATTGGATATCAGGAAAAATTTCTTCACCAAAAGAGTTGTCAAGCATTGGAACAGGCTGCCCAAGGAAGCGGTGGAGTCCCAATCCCTGGAGGTTTTTAAAAGACGTGCAGATGTGGTGCTCAGGGACATGGTTTAGTGGTGGACTTGACAGTGTTAGGTTAACAGTTGGCCTCAATTATCTTAAGGGTCCTTTCTAACCTGAATGATTCTATGATTCTGACTGTTTATCCAAAGAAAAGTACTGACATTTCCCCAAACAAAATAATGCCAGAAGTCACCTGTGCTTTTTTGTGTATCTGAGCTTTCACTTACAGTATCGGTAATTGTCCTCCCTGCTTAGGCTGATATCTATGAAATAACCTGTGTTTCACTCCCACTTGCAGAGTTCCAGTCATTGCTATGATTAGGTGGTGAATAAGTATAGGGCTTCAGGCCTCGAGTGCTATTTTCTCCTTATGAACAATCAAACAACTGTACTGTGTTCTTCATACAATGGCTGGAAAGCTTAAACTTGTGCTTATGCTTTCTCTCCCCATAAGAAATAAAAAATTATGGAGGGGGAAAAAAAAAAGTTAAAGCAGCTTTTTTTTTTCCCCCTCACACTTTAAGTGAAATAACAGGCTAAAATGTGATGTCTCTACCACAGTGTGAAATGGCTTTCAAATAATGGGAAGACATGAAAGTGGATGCCACAAATGATAAGTAAAATGTTTCCCAGGAAGACAGCAGTTTCATTACAGGAAGCAAAAAATAAACACATTTGCAAAAAGCAAACACATTTGGACTGTAAACAGGGGTCCACAGGATTGTTCAAAGGCTCACCATTTGACTCCAGTGCTCATACACAACAAATATCCTTTTGTTCTGTTTTATTCTACCTGTACATAATAGCCACTTAGCGAGTTTCAAAGACAAGTAACAGAATAATTGAAGAAGGAAATAAAATGGGTTATGTCGGCAGTGAAATTTCCATTTAAGAAAAGGCTACTAAAACCTAGTTAACCTGCCCTTAAAAGAATAAAAGTTAGATGGGCTCTAGTGACAGTAATTAAGATTAAGGTAGACCCTTCCTTTTACATCATTGTAAGAGCAGGCTACAGTTACAGCAGAAAAATAAAAGAGGGTAAGGAAATATGTCTTCACACAGTGTATAATCAGCATCTGGCATTCACAGAGCAGGGCACGGTCACCCGTGGGAAAGGCAAGAAGCGATAGCTAATGTTCCCCTCAGCAACATTTGCAGGCTCTCAGGAGGAGCAGGCAATCACGCATCAGCTCTGGGTGACAGGTGAGCACCACAGGAGCTTGGGGAGAAAATCCCCCCGAGAACGCCGCGTAATAACCTCTGAAGCTCCCAGGATCAGGCGTCTGCCAAAGCTGGATATTGACGGTGATATTGTTTGTGTCATTTCTCGTGATGACATTACTGCGTGTCTGAGTTTTTTTCCTGTAAATAGGATCTTCCCCCAATCCCAAACCCCAAATAATCAGAACAGAAAAGACTTTGTGCTGAGAACTGAAGAGCTGATGAGTTCAGGAAATGATACATCTGCCTGCTAGGGATAAAATATTTCAGAGCAGGATAGAACCATGGTCTCATCCTTTCCTTTGCTGGGGGGTGGAGTGCCTGTGAGCACGTCACTCCTGCCTAGCACACGGCCGAAGGGCTCCGCAGCCTCAGCCACGCTGCCCCAGCGACAGCCGCCTGGCACAGCAGTGGGCGCAGAGCCGAGCAGATGTTCAGCCTTTTTGGGGCACTTGGAGTTTAAAATGCTCTTTGTCTCCAGCAGAATGAAATCAGCACGTCATAGAGAGTTGCTTGGTGCTGGAAACAATATGCTGTCCTGACCGGTGGCTGAAAGAGCTACCGGGGCCATCCCGCTGCAGTAAAGCTAATAGATTTGAGTATTGGACTCCCGGGTGTCTCTGCTGGCATGAAGCCGTCCGTAACAGGCATCAAAATTGTTAGTCACTGTCATGGGGAGCCTGATGTAATTAGCTACTGAGCGAACACATGTACAGCACTGGCACAGGTTAGGTAAACAGGGAGAGGAAGCGAATGAGGACGATAAAGCCAAAGCCCCAATCGGCAACAGTTACGGATGCATCGATTTCACCCTACGCAGTTTTCAAGACCACATTTGACAAGAAATCTAAGGTTAGCCAAAAATTTAGTAACCTCTGGTTGCTTGTTGTTTCACTGTTTGAAATCGGATGAAACCGGTGACACTTAACACTAGTATCATTAAGCCAAAAAAAGACTAATAAAAAAAATAATTCTTTCTTCTCCTTCATCTCAAACCCAAACTCTCTCATGTTCTTTCATACCTGTTAAAATTAGCCATGACCTATTGAGGTGAGTCATTGTGACAGACAAGAGAAAATGCCACATTGTCAAAAAGTAGCTCTGAAACGTGCTTAAACTCAGGAGAAAATT
Organism: Pelecanus crispus; assembly: GCF_030463565.1. Taxonomy (NCBI): domain Eukaryota; kingdom Metazoa; phylum Chordata; class Aves; order Pelecaniformes; family Pelecanidae; genus Pelecanus; species Pelecanus crispus. The sequence continues at coordinate 5,466,278 of NC_134655.1, read as the reverse complement.
GCAATTTGGGGAACTAATTCTCATTTCTCGCTGACTGCAGTTTTCCCAGATTTTAATTAGATATCTATCATTCTCATAATCACTACTGTAATTACAGAGAGTTATGAAATGCTGGAAGTGGTTCTTTGTTATTCAAAGTTAAAAGAAAAAAAGAAAAAAAGACATAGAGACAGATTTTTAGAGACCTCAAGTTTCTGTGCTGACAGAAATCATTTTCTATTTTAGACCATGGGAAGTCCTGACCCAAACTCAGTCGTGATCGTGTTGCATCTGTACGAATCAGGATTTGGGCTGGCATTTTGCTATTGCAAGAATTAATCCTACACAATGAACTCTTCCCCCAAAACATACGCCCCCATGATGTACCTGCAGGTGCACACTGCAGTTACTTTCCATCACTAAAATACTGATAGTTATGTGAAGTGTGTTACCCAGAATACAGAGAAGGCGGTAGGAGATAACACTGATCACAATCGTATTTGCTAAACACCATTAAATTCAGAAGAAGAGACAAGGTGCAAGTGTGAGTGGGATTTTGTCCTCTCTGCTAAAATAACTTGTTTAGAATGGTTCTAATAACAAACAGAAAACAAACTCATTGATAGAGATATGCCTACTCATCTCACCTTGCACACAACAGACCAGATGAAAAATAAGCCTCAGTTTGCAGCATACTTCAACATACACTACACATTTCCAGCAACAACGTGGACACATCCTTAGTTTACCTAAATCCATCCTCTGGAAGCAAACCATACAAGCAGCTTTACGTAGAAGCATCGAATGAGTATTCCGTTAAATGCTTTAAACAACGGGCATTAATGAATGTAGCCTGCCCTCCTCCCATCACACAGACATGGAGAACACTTTGCAAAAGAGTACAACAGGCCCTTTAAACTGCGAAGGGAATTTTACATTATAAGGCAAAAAAATAGCTAGTCATTCTGGGAGTATGAAAGTGGCACAGTTCTTTTCATTTTGACATAATTGTTGTGCTATTAAATAGAATAACAGCCCTAAGTTAAATAACAAAGGTCCTTTGAAGGGTCCACATATTTTGTTTTTCTTCGGAAAAAAATAAAAAACTTAAAACCACATGCCTGTCTGTTAATTAGAAACTGAAAATCAGCCTCATAGCCAGAAGGAAGTCAAAATTTCCAGGATCACTATTTCATTAATTTTGGTTTGTCTCCGGCAAATAGATCTCTAGGAAAAATTTTTACTTGTTACCATGATATTGCATACCAGTCATTTACTCTCAAAATCGGTATGTCACGAGGCAGAGTTATGCCGTATTCTTTTTTCCCTTTACCCACACAGCTCAGGAGTCACCAGAGGCTGTTCTTCCTCTTTCATCAAAACTGCAAAGATTCAATCTGGTGACCTAAAAACCTAAGCAAGCCTAATAAGAAAAATGAAAGTTCCCCAGAACAAGGACTAAGGCACTCTAAAATATTAATTCCTCCAACAGGAAGCTTATTCCAACACCAAATACAAGACACTGAGTTTGATTCAGCACTGGAGAAACCCAGTGCACTGTGTCTCTCCAGCCTAAAAATCCAACCTGCTTTAGCGAATTATCATCACTATGTATTATTTGTTGCATTGAGAAGCCTTAGTTATTAAACGGCCCACAGCTGCTGCTGTGGCAACGGTTAGAGCAGGGATCACTCATACACACAGACTTGACTGTCTAGGAGATAAGATTATCTTCCTATTTATGAAAATGTGAATAATTCTGAATATAATTATCCTAATAAACAAAGACTAGAAAATATGAAAATACCACAGATTATCAAGTGTGAGGCTCTATTGTGAAAGTTATTACAGCTCCAACTCGGTTTGAATACTGCTTTTGGAAATAAGGCGCTTCATTTGATTCCGTGTTGGGAAAAATGAGGAGCTCCCCCAGTCCAAAGACATTTATTTGTTTGTGTCCTTCAAGCCATCTGAGCTTTGGGGACACACATTGAAGACTTGAGGTCAATACTAAATATTGTCTAGGTCAACTCTACAAGTCCAGCATTGTTCCTGAAAAGAGAAAATAAACAAATGCTTTCCTTAAAGCAGCCTCTGGGCTTTTATTTTTATTCCCTTTCCTAAGGGAGTATGATTCAGCAGATATTATTTAATAAGTTTTTAAATTAAATATTTGTGCAGCAAAATATTATTTAATATAGATTTCATAATATTTCTTTTGAGATAATGCATTAGAAGAGAAACATTATCCACATTTATCCTTTAACCAGAGTTCTGTAGCGCATGCTTTCTCTAAACAAATGCATATTTTGGCTGTAGCTTTCTATATTCTTACTTTTGTCTGGTACTGTGCTGTGGAGCAAATAGATTGAGAGATGCAGCAATACGCATAACCTTTAGCTTAGCTGTTATCACAAGGAAAACAGTTACTGTTGCTATGGTGGTTTGGTCAAACTGTCACCCCATATCAACATCGTTACTATTCACACTTGATAAAAAGAGATCTTAAAGAAAGAAGAAGAGGGGGAAAAGTAAAGCAAAACGCTCTACAGAAGGCAACCCAATTCTCATCTAATCTCTTTTAAAAATCTGCTGTGCTAATGATAGCCTATATGCCTATCATTGAAATCATACAAGACTTCAAATAAAGGTAAAGATAAGTGGAAAATAATGAAAATTAGAACATCTGCATGTACTTTCTCTGATTACAGTGATGTTTAGATTTTTATTTGTGAACCACCCGTGAGATATTTTCAAGGTCAGGAAAATACTGTCTGAAAAAAAAAAATAAAAAAAACAGGGATGATTTCCAAGTACATCTAAACTGCATTAAATCTCCGTGCTAGACGCTCTACAACCTGAAACCGATCCCATATGAGACTATTATTTCTCAGCATCTTGTTAGTCCTGCTTTGTACATAACCTTGTGAACTACTCATCTTTCTGAATAACTACCCTCAGCCCTAAAGGCGTACCGTCAACTTTTATGATTAGACTTGGAAATTTAAATTAAACTTTGTTTCAGACATGGCTGTACAGAGCCAGTGTTTGAGAATATTCCTGCAAGGTAAATTTTTAGACAGTTCAACAGTCTAAACAGTGAAATACATGAACCAAACCAAAATTAAACAGATCCCACAACAAACCCATTCACCTGAGCTCAGGCACAAGTACAAAGTGCCTTTTATTCACAGATTTCACAGCAGTGGAGATGCCACCCCCAGTGAGGGCCAAAGTGGATTACATAAGGAACAAGGCTCCCATTAAGCATAAACACACTACAGACCACTAATACACACTGACAAGATGCTTTTTGCAGCTCTCTTTCCTCCCTTATCCATTTTTCACAGAACTACTCAAAGCGAAGGCACGGCATAGCACTGGGATCTGTTCTCCCCACAAACCCCTTCTGGTGCTCACCAGCTCCCCATGTTTTCATCACATCGCCTTTACTTTTATGGTCCGAGGTCTACAAAAAATATCAGCAATCCTGATCTTGTTTGCTTGGAAACTCCAGAACCTCCCAGGTGTCATTTTGCACTTGAACCTGTGGAGCTAATTGCAGTGATTCACTGTGGATATTTATCCTGCAGGTGTTACCCATCACCATCACTATGAAGGCTGCTTGCCAAAGGCAGACACATGTGCTGTGTTGGTAAATAAGGAACTTTTCCACTTAGCAGAACTCTAAAGGCCCAGATGAGAAACTGGTAACGCTCTTGTCCTCAGCACCAGTCTTGTTTAACACCCAGCTAAACACCGCTCACAAGGGACCAAGAGTGTAATGACACCACGCAGCCCAGAGACCTTTGTAGCAAACATCACCAGCTTCCCAGTCTTCATCATGGGCCAAGCCTCCAGGGCACTTCTCTGGAGCCACAGGAAAGGTACTGAGGCACTCGCTCATCCAGCTACACCTGCAGCATGGCACAGAAGGTTGCTAGAGGAGTCTATTTTCCTAAATATTCATTTGCTCTGCTGTCTTCAGGAAATAGGATGCCTGTTTCTGACCTTCCAGGTATAATGGAGCCAATATTTTATCTGTTGGCTTTGTGTGGAAGGGTGAGAAAGGTTGTTTTATTCCATCCTGAGGATAAGGCACAGAAACTCTGCATGCAGACCACTGATTTGTGCCTGTTGCTGCAACCAAACAAGTACACATGTAAATAAAAGTGGGCTTATTTAAAAATGGTGACAAATTATGTTCTTTCTGGTGTTTTAAGACAGACCCCTCTCTTTTTACATAACTAAAACTAGTAGTCTCTATCCCAAAATGGTGGCTTAGGTGCAGCTGTCTCCCACACCAGAAGTGACAGCTATTACTTTGCCCCTGCACATTACTGCAATCTGGCTATCCAGCACATAGGTGAATACAGATTAATATATACCCCAGCAGTACTGAAATACAAAAATAAGGCTATTATTAAAAAGACAGAGGTTGAAAGCTACATAGTACCATCTTGTCCTGGTGCATACATGCTGCTCAAGTACTCAACACTTTGCTAGAGTCTTTTTTGACTCCATCCTAAAGCTCCAGATTTTATCTTGGACAAGTCTCAATCTTGATTACTACAGCACATAAGTTGCCACTTGCATGTTTCAGAAAGCTAACAGAAAAGCAGGATGCTGACACTTAAAGATGTTTATAGTTTTTGAAGAAGTGAGGGGTAGGCCATAATCTCTGGAAGCAAAAACAGCACAGTATATTTAAGCGTATATAGAATAATCACTTATATCAGCAGGGTAGGCAAGACCGCCATTTGCTCTGACATCAATGCATTTATTGAGTTAGTGTTCCTGAACTCAATATACTAATTTATTTTTTACAGTGCTTAGACCCCACTGGGAAAGAAAAAGAGAAAAGGTGTGAGATTGACCACCTCTCTGATGGGCAGCATTTCCACCAATTCATTATAAGACAGTCTGCAAAAACATTCCTCTCTCACCCAGTGTCAGTGCCACTTAACAACTCATGAAAATCAAATGCAAAAGAAGAAATGCACCTGAATCGTGAAAGGAAGAAAGTCCAAGCAAATACCTACTTATAACGCTATTGTAGATGTCGCTCAGACATATCCGTCAGGCAAAAGGATACAAACAAGCATTTTGTTCTCAGTTCTCTCTTTCACTCTGATAGAAACTTGAGGCTCTACAGAAAAATGGAAATCTACTTCAGCTCTCATCAAATCTCAGAACAATTTTCAGCTATAAGGGAACTGTGTGTTGTGGAATACAACATAATAAAACCCAAGTATGATATGTTGCTCAGCCTAAACTATCCCTCTAATTCTGCCGGAGCTTTCTGTTAGCCATGCCAAACTGAGCTCTGTAAGTCTCCCTCCAAGCTTTTGCAAGCTCCCTTGGAAGGTAAATAGGTGTGTACGTCTGGACTGAATTGGGCCGGGGGGGGGAAGCTGTCTGAGCACACTGGTATCCTTTATGTGCTTTTAAATCAAAGCAATTATAGATCATTTTCTAAGCTAGGAGCCAACAAGAATACCACTGCAGCAATAGGAGGGAAATAAATTAGGAAAAGACAACAATGTAAGAAATGGAAACATAAGAACAATTATCCTTCTGGGGCATTACGTATTCAAACGAGGATGAGAAATTACAAAAGCTAAGCCATTACTAGTGTGTCAAGCTATTAAAGTTACTTTACATATCATGGAATGACGAACAGAGACAGGCACAAAGTTGGAGGGAAAATAAGCTGAAACACAAAGGTAATTGTGAGGTCAGGAAGGATGGGAATGAGCTCCGAGCTGTCTGAACAGTGCCGTACCATGCATAGGTACAGTTACTGAAGAATGAAATGTTATTAATAAAAAATAGTTGGAGAACAAGGTAAATGGCCACCCCTGAACTTACTCAGGATCTTCTTCCAACTCTGTCTGAAGACATCAATTTTTAGGTTTATTTACTGTAAATAAACAATAAGCTTTTTCACAAGACAAAGGCTAGGTGATTACAAGCTCCACTTTTTGCTGAGCTGGAAAATTAGTGCCATGGCTGTTTCAGGACCCTACAAATGGCTCTGTTCTCCCCGACTTGCCGCAGCAGATGTGAGCAAGCTCTGCTCCTCCTTTAACTCAGCAGGACATGAACTTGCTCTGATCCGAAGTTGTGGACTGCATTCTGGCAGCGCGGTGCCCAGCCTTCTGCCAGCTCCCAGGCAGGCTGCGTAGCTCCGGCGCGGTGCCATGCCAACCAGAGCACCGGCTCGGCCTCAGTGCTGGCACAGCACAAGCTGGAGGCTACAAGCACCGTGCAGCATAGGCCATCCCCAGCTCCTCTTATCCATCATTTGCTTTGTTCTGGATGTCACTGCTCAGCCAGGGACACGCTCCAAACCCAGGAAAAGAGGCTGCGAGGCACCCTGTGGCACCGCGCCACCGCCCACATGGCATCCGGGTGAGGGAAGCAGCGGGCGGTGACTGCGGAGATCTTCCAGAGAGTTTTGGCAAGATTTTGTCCGAAAATGCAACAGCTTATTCACTTCAACAACAGAAGCTTTCTACATTATCCCCTAAAGCAAAGAATTTAATAAACAAACAGCCAAACCCTCAATCCTAGGGCTGCTAACCGGTGGTCGTAGCATGAAGTTTTCTGTTTCCCTCCCACACTACTGTTTATCATTACTACCCATAGTCTTCCTTCATGCCAATTTTTACACGGAAATGGCAGGCCGATTCCACACAGCGCTAAAATGCAATCCTTTTCATCCAGGTTGAAAAATTAAACCAACCTGGACTGCAAGGGGACATTTCACTCCCTTTGCAGTAATACCTGGGGGCCCACAGCGTCTCGAACCTCCCGCGTCTGTGACGAATCCATGCAGGGGCCCTTATTCAGCTGAGAGTAAAGTGCCAAGGGCTTCAGCAAAACATAATGGCAAATGTTAGATTGCAGAGAATTGTTCGAGCTGGAAAAGCTTATATTGATTCGTGCATAACATTTAAAAGAAAAATCCTACTTGTCTTCACCTGGCAGAGGTTCAGCAGTGTCCAAGGCACAGATGCCGAATAAGCCCACGTACAGGAGAGGAATCTACCTGTCAATTACGATGACTTTAGGATTTAGCTAAAAGACTGTAAAAGGTGTTGCAGACATATGCATATCTAAATTTGGGAAGACACACATCTTTTGCATCTTGGTTTTGCTCGTGATGCAGAAGACAGAAAAACAGCAATGTAAATGGTAACACTGTCCATGTAATTCAGAATTTGGCTCATAATGTCTAAAAAGGCAATTTTTGCTAGGTACTTTTTACAGACGCTAGGTCCAAACGGTGAAAACTGAAATTCTTAAGGCCAAAGCAGAGCTAAAGAACTGTTAACTAGGAAGGAATTAATCCACTGACTCACTTACGAAGAGACAGTGATATTGTAAATTTTCCATTACGTGGAGTATTTAAATGAATACCCAATGTTTTTGTAAAGGATTTTTCCATTGAACCACACTTATTTTTGTGTGGCTTCAAGAACACTGTATTTGGTTATGACAACCCTAGATGAAACCGCACCCCTTCTACTGGGCAGCAGAATCAGACCACATCATAAAGCAGAATTATCACTTGACCCTTCAGTTTTTAAAGCCCAAGTCCCAAAAATGTAAAGTGAGAGAATTTTGGATGACACGTAAATCCTTTCATCCAGAATAACTTTTCTATATAAATCTCTCATCTTGCAGGACTAGTAGGAGCTCTTTGATTTTATTAAATCAGGATAGGAAGGGCCAAGAGAGACTCTGAGTGAATTCTTAGGACTGCTTCTGGTCAACACGCAAAGCAGATTTCAAGGAGACCTTCTGTTCAGCCCTCCACAGTAGGAAGCTGAGATATGAGGTACATATGTGCACAGACAGAAAAGAAAGTAGAAAGATTCCTATCATTCAGCCTTCCCCAGACTTTGACCTTCCTTCACGCTTGGAAAAAAAAAAAAGATAACCAACACAACTGCCAGCTAGACTTGAAGTCCTGTGAGTAAAACTTGTGCATGGGAGATTTCAAGCCTTCCCTAGACCTGGGCCTCTGTTTCTCTTCTGGTTTCTCAGCCACAGTGATGTGCAGCTGCATCTGTCATGAGGCATTACGTTATGTCAGCGATGTAATGCAATAAGAGATACAACTGGTTCTGGCACATAAGAAAATGACAAATCAGTTTAGAGAATTTGAAGAGACAGTTTTCTGGAGGAACGCAGGTGCAGAAGCTGGGCTTTAACAAAAGTTCTTTCAAATGCAGGAAGTAAACAATAAAAAAGGCCATTTTACCCTAAGTAGATTTTAGAAAATAGGTTTTCTATCCAAATGTTTTGCTACAGCTGCAAGCCACAGATTTGAAAACTGACAAACAAGATTCCTTTCACACTCCAACATGAAGTGAATGGCAGAGAGTGAAAGAGACTGAGAATTTCATATCCATTAGGATCCCACCACTTCATTTTAAACAGGAATCCAGTGCGGACTATAAGAAATTGTCCAGTCTGTATACCTCATTGAGTCTTGCGCTAGAAGTTCAACTATTTCACGTGTTTGCAGTTGCATCCTCACACAGGAATAAGCAGTTAACAAAGACCTTAGTGAGACTACAAACCTTTTAGCACAGAGACTATCCTACCTTTTATACAGTCCCAATAAGAAAGGGTATTCCCTTTATTATCAGTCTATTATGTTCTGTTTTCAGTGTCCTCTCTTGCTGGTGTGAATGGTTCTGGGTGCAGCAGTTGTACTGCTGGTATTAAATGAGCCCACATACCCCGTTACCAAGGTTAAGAGATGTTTTCACCAGATCACCCACCTTTTTTAGTTCACTTTCTGCCTACTGCTATCCAACACATTGCCTCTTCCAATAAAACAATGGTTAAAAACAAAGAGGAGATACTTGCTGTTCTACCATGATCCCACAAGACACAAAATGAAAACTCCTCCTAACCTTCCTCACCGAAGCATCATACAGCCTCCTACCTAAAGCCATAATAAATATATCAGTCAACAGTCTAGTCAAAGCTTCCCAGACTGAAACACGGGTTATGACACCCTTCAAAAGCAAGAGTGACAGGAGCAGCCCCTGAGCTACAGCAGAGGAGAGGAAGGAGAAGGTTCTTCTCCTTTCATGCATGGAGTGGCCTTGGAGAGTCTCCCTTCCATCTGCACACCTTCCACTGATACCAGTGGGAGCTAAGCATCAGGAGCAGGAAAATACAGAAATATCAATGCTAAGATGAAAATTAAGAGCAAAATACCATTTTTTACATTGAAAAAGTGAAAACAAAAACAAAAAGACAAACAGAACAAAACAAGCAAACAAGAACTGGCATGAAAAGGTGGGTGCTGACTTCACCCAAACACCCCAGCTACTTTTAGTGTATGATTTGTGTACCTCGGTGCATCCTGGCTCACTGATGTTTTGCCAGTACTAAAGATAATCTTCTGAAATCAAATTATATGTGTGCAACATGAATTATGCTTTTGGCTTACACTGCAACAAAAGTGCACATTTTGCAATTTTTTTTTTTTTTTAAAGGAAGGGAAGGGAGAAAGGAAGAAAATACGTAATTACATGTCAAAACCAACTTATCAGAGATGCAGATAACTCCAGACACGAGGGACATCTTAACTCACAGGGAGGATATGTATTATCAGATACATAAATAACACTTTTTGTTCTTGAAAAGTTACTATTGGCATGAAACTATTTTAATATTTTCACAGGAATGTAATGTTGCTTGGAAATAACCTCCCATCACAGCACACTTGCAGCTAACACTGACAACCCACAAGCTTCTTCCAATGACGCATGGTTCAAATGTGCTCGTTGTGTTTCCCCTGCATGTAAAACACTCAGCCCAGAAAACACAAGGATTTTTAAATGGTAAGTAGGGCCCTATTATGAAAGATGACTGAAATATGTTATTTACGTACAAGACTGGGAGTCAGTTGTCACCCAAATTTGAAACCAAACTCCAATTTTGGTTCTTTATTCCCTTCTGTAAAGCATCTGATCTAGTATCTGAGAAATCTCTCAGTAGTATTGGAGCCTCAGTCACTGTTTCTAAAGTTTTCTGAACATGAAAAATACTAGAACATATAATAAGGAATCCACTGGCCTAACAAGGATTCATTTTTCCACTCACTGGCACACCAATTTAATTAAGACGCCAAACCAATTAATAAGCCCTACTAATAAGACCCACTATCTATTAGCATATGAAGCTAAAGCAATTTCTCCCTGTGACTATTTATGAGAGTAGTTATTCACTTGGTAACCATTTACATAGTAACAACACTAAAAAATATCATTGTTTGAGGACGAAGCAGAGGGGAAATTAAATGCTGTATGGTTTACATAATTTTTTAATATATACATCCAGTGAGAATAAAAAGCAAGGGAGAAATTCCTGCAAATAAGAGCAAAAAATAAATGTGTCCCCATGTTTGCCAAAGCCACTGAAGTCAGCCACACCCATGCTCACTTAGCTACACCTTCCCACGCCTTGGTGGCCCTGCAGACCGTAATAGATCCATAAGACATCAGGGTCACAGCAGTAACAGGCGCTGTTAAACCTAAGGTCACAAGTAAACCAGTTAAGTTTTCTCACTGTGCTCACAAGATCCTAGTAAATTAAAAAGAGTTAATTAGCAAGTTCCCCCCTTTAAGCAGGAAAGCAGAGAGCACCAATACCAGCTTCACCTGCCCCAGACACTTCCTGCAGCGATGAGCCAAGTGAAGATCATCGCCAAGCGTATTTCAAAGCCACCCATGTGATACAATTTTGCAAACCTCCCCAAAGGAAAGGATCATTATTCAGGAAACGTTCTCTCCCACGTGGCAGACACAATTTCATTTATCATCTTCTGTTAATTGCTGTCTCCAACCGTCTTGTTCCACTAAGGCGAGCAAAAGAAGTTTTCTGGGATGAGGCCCGCCACCATGAGGAAATAGATTCAATTAGACCATTTATTTTTTGCTCTTATTTACAGCAATTTATGCTTTTTATTGTCACTGAATTTGATCTCAGTGTAGGAATATATGTCTATCTCCAGAGGACACTACTGTAGGATGCTGCCAAATTTGTCCCAGTTGCTAAGATGAGAGAGAGTCAGGTCTGCATAGAGATGCAGAGAGGGAGGAAGTATCAGAACAAAACTTCGTGAGTGAGATGGAAAGAGATTCCTCCCAGAATCGTTAACTGTAGCATGCCTAAGGTATGCTGTTTATGCTAGGCTAGTAAAAACAGAAAGCCTTCCAAATCATGTAGTGTTTCCAGAAGTTTCTGGGCTCCTCAATTAATTTTATCCAAATTAAAAATACTGCAACATATTGCCTTTCCTTGGAATTCTTGAATAAGCCAACAGTAAAGCAGGGGGTGTATAAGTGAATCTACCTGTGATGTACAAATGAAGAAGCAATCTAGCTGTGAAATTTATGAAGAGATTAAAAGCACTTCTTGAACTCAGCTCTTTTGTCAGCTCCCTATCTGGCACTGATTCACTCCAGCCAAGTGGAGAGCAGCTGTATTTTTTGACGATCCTTCCCGGGGGTATTGACTCTGAAGCTAGTTCAGTAAATTTCCACTTTTACACCTCTGTATGCAGGTGTATGTATTATGTATTTGAATGCCCTTGCTTGGCATAACTCAATATGTTTATTTCAGGTAACTCCAAACACACTTCTCCCTTTTGGTTCCGGCTGTCTCTGTGCTGCTCTGCTGAAGAATGCATGTGAAATTTCAGGAGATTTCATCCGCAATAAAACACCAAAGCTGAACATGGAAGTTTGGTGAGCTTACTGTTAATGTGATCCTTCCCTGGGAGGAGAGAAAGGGAGGAGGAGGAGCCAGCAAAAATTAAGACGCTAACCTTATTTTTGGCCAAGCATGTATTAATGGCAAGTATAAAAAAAGTCAGCATCCCACAGTGATGTGAGAATTGCACATCAACAAATGGCATAAGAATAACATAAAAATAAAAACTCTTAGAGGTTTTCTTGGGTTGGGTTTTGGTTTTGTTTTTCTAATCTAGATCATGTCAATGGTCCTGCAAAATCCTGCAACAACAAAACAGGTGGGGTTACAATCTGCAGCAAGGGGCAGGAATGAAGGGAAAAGAGCAGGAACTTCACAAAGCAATTCACCTGCAAGAAAAGTGACTACAGTTAAGGAAGCGTTTACAACAAAAAGCAGCACTTAACACACAAAGTATCTGTAATTCACAAAAAATCTAGGTTTTGTTTAAACACAGGCATTTTCAACTTCGGAGTAGAAACTTTAGTGGAGCAGAGATCCAATGACAGCTTGGCAACCAAAAAATTTCACACGTATCAGTGAAAAAACTACTATTTTCAAAAACATGGAGCTTAAAGCCACTTTGTGCCTCTTGCTGTCTAGATATCTACTGACCTGCTCTTGATAAAAGCGACCACACCCTCTTGCATCAGAGACAAATGACATTTTCCAAAAGTGATTAATCATAGCAAGTAAAATCACTCTTACCTTTGTGCTAAACAATTATTTAGCTTTTCAATTTAGAATTTGATCTTTAAGACAATACTGAATTTTATCGAATTTGAGCTTTAGTCTATACTGACTTATATAGCAGGTGTGGTATTGGATCTACCACAGTTCAGGCTATCCATGTGACATGAACACCGCCTGAAGACCAGTAATTAAATGTGAGGTGCTGTTGAGGAACATCACAGGATACAGAGAAAGGGCAAAAATGAGTCTCTCCAAGGAAATAATTGAGAGGTGAAGGGTGGGAAGAAGGAACATGTCAGATGGGAAATGAACTCTGCATAGATTCCAAGCTATACTCCAGAGGAAATGGTACCTTCAAAATCAACGATGCTATAAAATGAAGGAAAAAGGAAGAGGAAGGCCACAGGTTAGCGAAGGTGAGTCGGGAGTAGGTAAGAGGTCAGCGCAGAGTCCCACCCAGACAGGCTGTGGACATCGAGGCTGTCACTGAACCTGCAATTATGATGGACTAGAAAAGGCCTGAGAAAAACTCAAACTATGCATGTGACACAGGAAAACACTTTTCACAACAAGAGAAAAATTAACCCAATCCTAACATTTCTTATTATATTACTTCTTTCTACTTATAAAGAAATAAATTGCTACAGAATCACACACAACCAGGCAGAAAATTCAGCGATGGCATTAGCTTCTTTCTGGGAAAAGAAAGAAAAAGAAAAACTGTTGGCAACTGCCAGGTAACTTATTGAACCACCTGCAACAGTCACTCTCATTTTTTGCTAACGATGAAATATTCAGGCAATGTAATTTCCAAAGACAGAGAAAAAAGAAGCCCAGCAAACAAACAAACAGTTACAAAAAACATAGACTATATCATATCCTGGAAAAAACTCACTAATGGATCTCTTAAACTAATTTGTGTCATCATTCAGCTAGTATTTTAATCACCAAGGACAGCTTCCTCCCAGTGTCCTGAATTCCATAAAACAAAACCATTTTTAATTGTAATAGTTTCCCAGCAATCCCTTGTACATATAGCTGTGACTTCAACTAAAAAAAAACAGTGAGAATAAAAGCATACATCTAGCCCAGCAGCAGCCCAAATAAAAGACATGTTTTCTGAAAAACTTCATCTTCCTCGTTTCTGTTGTTACTGTTTCTGTTATTTTTTTCATTAGAGACTCCACCACCACTGGTCTCCCTAAGGCAAAGCTTACGTGAATGTGGTCCTGAGCTTGCAGCACCTGATGCAATCACAAAAGCGCTCTTTTGAAAATAGCTCCAGCAGACTGCGAGAAGCAGCAGCAACCAGGAGGCTGAGAGAAGACCTTATCACTCTCTACAACTACCTGGAAGGAGGCTGTAGAGAGGTGGATGTCGGTCTCTTTTCCCAAGTAACAAGTGATAGGATGAGCGGCAATAGCCTCAAGTTGTGTCAGGGGAGGTTTAGATTGGGTACTAGGAAAAATTTCTTCACCAAAAGGGTTGTCAAGCATTGGAAGAGGCTGCCCAGGGAAGTGCTGGAGTCCCCATCCCTGGAGGTTTTTAAAAGATGTGTAGACATGGTGCTTAGGGACATGGTTTAGTGGTGGACTGGGCAGCGCTAGGTTAACGGTTGGAATTGATCTTAAGGGTCCTTTCTAACCTGTGATTCTATGATTCTATATGTTAGCAATAGCCAACTGCTAGGAACCTTGCTAAATACCAGTCCCCTGGTATTTAAAAGAACTAATCAGGAAACTTCTCACTCTTGTTTCTCTGTTTTGAAGGACCATGGTGACAAACTCTTTCTAAAGAGACGGGTTACCAGGCCACCTCTGCCAGACCAAGGTGACCATTCACCTTTCAGAGCTCCTGCAGAGCCGTCACCACTCCAACGACCTCTGCCAGCCCTCGCATTGCCAGTGCTTCATTCCACTTTGGGCCTCTCTACCCCAATCTTTTGGTGTGCTTCAGCCAACAAGGCGCCTCCGCTGCCACCTCCTGCTCCCCACAATGGCAGGGTGGTACTTACAGTACTCGCAATTCCTACAACATCAGTATGTATTTAAAAAAAAAAAAAAAAAAAAACCAAACCAACAAAAAGGCTCAATTGCTTTCTGTAAAACCTCCTATTTCTCTGGGACTTGAAAGTGTTAACACTGTTTGTATGAAGCTGTACACCTACTGCTATATTTTTGGTTCTTCTCAATGCCCAAATCTCTGTTCCTAAGGTAAATGAAATTAAAGAGCTCAGTGGTGCAAATATTAATCTTCTATACTATAAATATTTTGATACCAACCAAAATGCTGTCAGATTCCTAAAGCAGCTTAGAATACATAACCGAATCCTTAATTCTTCTCCTCATTCTTCCTGATCCCTTGCAGTTTTCACTATGCCATTCATGCTGAACTCTATCGTAACACTTAGAGGTCCCTACAAATACATTTGGTTTCCAGAGTTATATGACTTTGGCTGTACTTGCCCTTCTAATCCCAGGGGACATGGCAGTGGACCATACCATACAAAAACTGTGTGGTTTTTTTTTTTTCCTTTTCCCTTAGGTAAAGCACACTCATTCACAGCACATTTGCTGGCTTTCCTAAGCTTGGCCTCACACTGACTGTAAAATCTCCAGTCTGCAAGGAATACATGTAATAGGTAAACAAGTCAAGCAAGGTCACAAAGCCCAAAATGGATTAGAAATAAAAACCTCAGGTCAGCGCCTCAGGGGGCTGTTGAAATCAGGAGTGCTTCATCTAGTTACACCAACAGAAGATTTGTTGCAGAAATACTTAAGCTTTTACAAAAAAATATTTCTGTTGAGTCTCTAATGTGCATTTCAGTCACCCCACACCAGACAAATGTGTCATTTTAAAATATAACGTATCATGTAACTCAATCTCTGCTCTATTTCTCCTCTTGCCAGCATAATAACTGCCAACATTATACTATTTGCTTAGAAGAAAGCTACTCCCAATATATACCAGTGTAAGAAAGAGGAAAATCACCCCAAATTATTTAGTTAGAAATGAAAAATAGGGGATCTGGAGCTTTTAAATCTGGGATTTGCATCTAGTGTACAGAAAAATGAATGTATGGATACATTTAACCTAGACCATTATTAGAAATCTGATGTGACCTGCATTCCTATCAATGTAACTCAGCAGGTCCTCCTGCAGACGGAGGGAAAACTGGAAAAGCTATAAATGTGAGCCAAAGTATTATGAAATTAGTAAAATTGGGTTTTTCCTCCCCTAGCATTCAAAAGTATTTTTTTTTCTGAAAGGAATCAATTCTCTAATAAGACTGAATTATGCACATCTCATTTACTGGAAGAAAACATGAGAATAGTGGTTTACAGGAAGGGAAATGTATAAGAAAGGCTAAATTGGATCTTGAATAGCTGTTGTAACTAAGTATTCTTTATTCGGTTTTGACATTTTTTCACTTGTCTCTTGCAAAGTACATTACACAGGAGGAACTGCTGATGAATTTTTGACAGTATGTCTGGTTTCTGGGGTTTTTTTTAAAGGCACCTTGTAACGTAGTCTCCAAACTTTATATCATAATTGCATGATAACTCAAATATTCCAGGAATCATGTGCTAAATTAGCCTTCTTTCATGTATAATCTGAACAATTCTCTGGTTGTCAATACATAACTGCTCAACAAAGGCGGTTTTGCCAGCAGAGTTCTTGAGAATAAAACATTAGGAGGTCTCAACAAATTGTATAAATTCTGGAAATCCAGTCACGAAGGGCTAAGTCAAAGTCTGGCATGGGCCCACTCCAAGCATTTTTTGTGGGATTCTGTAAACAAGCCTCAGCATCCATTTACAGGGCTGTAAGAGTGTAAAGACTGTACTGGAGCCGATCAAAGTGGGGGGGAAATTTTCCAAATATTTTATAAAAAATCTGTCTTTTGGGAATTTTTCAAAAAATAAAAATCCAAACTAATGCAAACATCACTCAGTTGTGCTCCACATGGACTGGGATGTAAACGAGAGGTACTGTCACTGGCCAGGGAACAACCAAACACCATTTTAACTGGGATCAGCATCCACAGATCCTACTTTCCATGGTTTGGAACAAAGCAGGTTTTGGCCTTAGGTTCAAACCCCCAACGATTTCTTCCCTGGGAGGGCCTGTGTGCTTCTACTCAAGGCAGAGGCGGGGACTACCCATCATGAATATGCTGGTAAGCTCTGGAAGGGATAAAATCAACTGAGATACTGGGAATCATTTGGAAACAGCAATGAACTCAAACAAAGCCTGTAGCAATTTGTTTCGTATTGTACATGGACAGAATTTTGAGTTTAGTAATTCTCATGGAATTATGGCTCACGGAGATGCTGCAGAATAAGTTCTGGGATGAACAGATGAGAGCAACCTACACACCATCTCCAGGTGCATGCTGTTACCCCAACCCACCATGGGGTAACCGTGACATGGATGATATATCTTCCCTAGAGCAATCATTTTAGTGCTCTTCATTTACTTTGCACTCACAATGAGGTAAAAACCTGCACGCAAACAGCTGCTATGAGTCCTCACAAATTCACACCCTACCTCCTGCTGCAGTAATGTAATCATTTGCCCGCATACCTGAAAGTAACACAGACATATGTCAAATTTTACTAACAGGATCATGGCAGGTGTCACTTTAATTTGGAATTATGGTAGTGAGTTCTTCATCAGCATTTTGCTAATCATATTTGCAAAGTGTTAGCATTCACAAGGCTTGAAGACAAGTATAGGCACACCCCCCTTAGGGCATATCTGCACGGCTGTGTGGTGGGCAGCATGCTGTGCTTTTCTGTGTGCCACTCTTGTGCCCTTTCTTATACACACACTATTGATACACACCTTACAAAAAGAGGCTAGAGCATTTTTATGTGCAAAGTGGTTTCCACCCCACAGACGTGGCACTAGTGCTACGCAGAAGCGAGGAGCTGGCATAGAAAATATTTTGAAAAATCTGCTGGGTCTTTTTTTCCTTCCTAAACCTGAAAGCCTATGTTGCTGGTAAGTTTCTGAAAGGTTTTTTCCCTGCAATAGCATGGTCCTTTAAAGTGGCTGTTAAAACGCTTCAGTGCAGAATGCATGAAGGGCATACATTAACACACATTGATTACTTGTATTTTTAAATGTAAATGCGGTCTGCTCAGCATCTGATAGAATTATGCAAGTAGCAGTTAGTAAACGTCATTGACATTCAATTCTCTGTTCTGAAGCTTTACAATACCTCTGATTCTGCATTTTTTATTGGGATAATCTTCATCATGCAAACAGGAAACAGGAACACAGTAGGTTCTGTTTCTCAGACTTGGGGATTTTGGACAGAATTTCCCCAGGCGCTAAAGTCTTTGACAGAGGGTGATGGGGTTCCCTGGCAGTTGCGGCACAGCACTGGTAGCCTGCACACATGTGTACCTGTCTCAAGCTCCATCTTCTCCTGATAGTGGCAATTCAGATTCAGCTCAGCAGCACTCCCACCACATCAACAAGTCCTCCTGTCCTCTGAGAACAAAGTAGCAGGCCACAGTATGTCTACTGAAAATATCTTAAGTGAACTGCTGGTAGTAGATATACCACAGGCTGGAAATCCCACTCTTTGCCTACATGTATTTCTAGTGTTCCTACTCCCACCAGTTTTCTGTCCAGCCAGAAAATGAATAGTTTCATGCTACCTGGCTTCTGGAGTCCTCTCGTGCTACCTGCTGTCCTGTGACAAGCACACGGTGCCTGGGAGCCGCAAGCCTCATCCTCACTGCCTGAGCCCTCATCACAGTCCCCTGGAACAGAGATCCCCTGTCTGAAGTCCAAAGCAGAAAGACGTCATGTTTATGGTTTAGCTCTAACTTAATTCATGCAATGGTACCTAACTCTGCAAATACCAAAAATCCAGAGAGAAACAGGAACTACTCCTACCTAACGCTAATTTCTCCCATTTTAAGAACAAGTGGGTTACCGGCAGAAATTTGACCCACGCTAACAGTGCCACCTTGCCTCACACTAGCTGGTGCACTGTTCATTTCTAGCCTGTGCTCTTGATGACACAGGGGCACTAATCCAGTCAATACATTATCTCTTAATGTTCCACAGCTTCCATCAGAGTGTCCCAGGACTTGTCAGTAGTGATCAAGCAGTTAACAGCTCCGCAGCCAACCTGACAATGTCCAGATTCTGATGCAACGTTGATAAATCTGTAAATTTTGCCTTGGTCTGATAGAAGACTGCCCTTTTCATCCCCCCAGATAATGCACAAACACCGGTCTCTATCAGTCAATAGCTCAGTGCTCTTCTGACATTCTTTTGAATCCATACAGTTAATTAAGGCATGTATGCGTATATACAAAATCTATACTGATTAAGCCTGGATTACAGAGCCCTTTCCTTACTCAGTCTGAACAACCATGCAAAATACAAATATCCAGACAAAGAAAGCTGTTCCAGTTCCTGTGTATTTATTTGGCTTGAGATCTGCCTTCAAAGAAAAGAGTGTCATTACTTGAGCACCAGGCCTTAAGTGATAGATTCCAAGTGCATCATTTTTAGAGCCATTAAAGGTTATCAGGCCTATATGGTTGCTAAGATACCATGAATCATGAAGGAAAATATAAGATAATGGTAGGCAGACACTGTGATGTTTATCAGAGTATGTTCTCTGCATCTTTCTTAATAGCATCATGATTAGGATCATTTTCAAGAGTTCCCGTCTATTTTCCAGCTAGGTGCAAGAATGCAACTGCTTTAAGTAGGCAAACATTGTTTATAATTCATATTTTGGCAAGAGTAAATGAATTTGTGGAAGTCAAGATTTGTAATTGCTACGGCAGAATTTATTAATAAGTAAGAGCATGTGTCTGTGTGCAGGTTTCTTTCCTGGCTATTAAATAGTATCTTCAGACTTGGAATGAAATCATCCTTCATTGATTTCAAGTATATTCTGTGATAACACAGACTGTGCTTTCAAAGAGTTTTTAAATTAAATTTGTAGCTGAGGTAATTGCTGTTGCAAAATTATGCAACTAAGGTAAAGCTTTATGCTGCAGCTTTCTTGATATTATAATTTAACTGCCTCTTTTCTAAATCATAAAAGTGTGAGATGCCAGATTAGGGCAAAGCATTAGGTTATTACTGAATTATTTCATGTTTTATCTCTGGAAGTAGCCTGTGAGAAGCAAAGGGATGAATCCATAGTGCAGTGAGCAGTGCTCAGCCACACCCCACAAAGTCCTCTCTGGGTTCACTCTTTCACCTCTCTAAAATGGTGAAGTCCAAGATGGGAAAAGGAGTGCAAATCAGCCACTCTCTCCGACTTGCTGCCCCCACAAATAAGACCACTTATAAGGATGTAATTCCTGCACCAACGGACAGGAATATTCAAACAAACTATTATTAGAAAACTTAGTAAGTGCCTCTTATCTGCCATGCAGGAAACCCACAAACTTGTGGACAACATCTCCATAACCCATAATATTGAGCCACACCTAAAGAAAGTCTTGGAGTCAGTCTCTCAGCCTCACTGGATTACAAGGTACTGAAGAGAAGTTTTCTGGCTAGAAAGCAGTGTTTCTCCCAAAGAAATTCTTCTCAACTGAACTGATTTTATACCACAGCCATTAAAACATCGTTTTGAACTATATAGGGTCTCCTTTGTTAAAAAAAAGTAGGATATGAAAATTCTAGATATTCCCACTTCAAAAAAGGGGAAACCAGGCTGCCTTCTTGGCAAAGCACTTTGGTTGGTGTGATATCCATCAACTAAAAGTCATAGCTCATGTGTAGACATGATAATCTCATTGACGTTCAGAAGAGTTGTTACTTTGGAAAGAAGCAGCAGAAGTTACGCTATTGTAACATTAAACTATTACAACATGATACCTGCATGGTATTCAAAGAAAGGCATACAACAGAAGCGAGACAAAAGCTAGCTAGGTGGATTTCCCTTATCCAAGCTTTCAAATAAAGCATCTTCTCATTCTGCACTAGAGAGGCATTTTAATGTAATCTGCCAACTATCTTTCCCAAGACAAAACAAAATACAGCTAAGGTGAGAAAAGAGGCTGGAGACACACAGCAGAAGACACCAAGCAGCCCAGGAGATCAGAGTGACATTATGCTACAACAATTAACCTGCATCTTCATCCAGATTTAAACTGGATCTCCCACAAAACAAGACTAGTGACACCTTCCTGGAACTATCCCCTCCAAGTTAGGACGTATTTGTTGTATTAGCTTGCAGTTCTGACTTGAAGCAAGGTTTTCCTGTCCTTGACAAGAACCACAAACAACTGCCTTGTAATCTAACTCTTTCAAGAACAGTGGACATTAAGACATTCATTTAAAAATCGAAGATCGGTAGAAGAGCCTAAGAGAGATCCACTCACAACAAAGAAAAGGGGCAGTAATATTTCTAATTTTCCTGGCACCTGAAAAGATGAATACACATTGACATCTGAGTATTGTAACTTTTTAAAAGTAAATGAGCCTTGAAGATTATCTGTCAGCTAAAATGCACCCAAGGGCTTGCTTTGCAATGTTTCTTTTTTAAAGAATGTTTGTTTTAACATTATTGTTGCAACCGGCCAAAGAAAAATGTAGAGCCATCATAAAAAATATGAGTAGATACCCAGTTGTTAGAGCTGGTTTAGGAACAATCATAGGAGTGATGGACTGTGCGACCCAGGAGAGGTTCCTTCCAACCCTAATGATTCTCAGAATTGATTTTCTTTTGCAACTCACTTTCAGTTAGTGCTTTAGAAAAAAATAAAAAGGGTTAGATCAATGCTAGCTTCAATGACACAGCCATTCCAGCTCTGGCAGCATTTTCTCACTGTGGCAATCTCTTTATTTTCTTACTTGTATGAAGACCATTCTCTACTTCTCTGTTCCTGGTTATACATAAAAATAAGGGGTCAGGCTCCTAGTTTGCTGACTCTAAGGTTGAATGCAGCATTAATACAAATTAGTTAGCAGATAAAACTCTGAGTAAACCTCTTAGAGAGTGAGCGTATAGTTAGTTATTCTGCCCACAGTTCAGCAGAAGCGATCTTTGCATTAATTACCACGCTTGCTAAATAGAGGCTCTTCTAGCCAGAAGCTAGAACAGAATTGCACATACAAGAAATGTGCCTATCTCCAGAAAGATGCATTCTGTAAATTTAATATTGCAGGATATCAACCCAGTTCTCCACAAACTGGCATATCCACTGCCAAAATTTGTCTTAGGGACAAATCTCCAGCACTTCCTCACTTTCAGTCAGCAGTCTAAAAGGAGGACAGCATTATACTCCTGCTTCCTTCCCTTTTCACTTCACTGACATAACGATTTGGGCCTAAAGAAGAAAAGAAAACTAATCCCAAACTATCCCCCCCATGCCTTTCTAATGAACTGCTATTTCTACCTTGTTTTCTATAGCTTCTGTCTTTCCTTTTGGTATCCCGTGATACAGCTGACAAAAGGGAGTCAGAAACCGTAGGGCTGCATCTACGCTAGCACATTGTTTCATGCTGTAAATCCAACCCATGGCCTGAGCCTGCTATTGCTGAAACGTTCGTAATTCTCTGAAATGTTCATAATTCGTATTCACCACGCTCTGAAATACCATCTACTGTGTATTGTCCGAATCCCTGCGGCAGGCAGACTCACTGACCTGACTGCTACCCTGCGAGTCTTCACATCCACAACGCGGTGTGCGCCTACCACAAGCTGCACTCGCAGTCATCTGCTGGTTTTTTTTCCCCCTCCCTCCACACTGCCTAAGTATAGCTGTCTATATGGACTGCTGTACTGTGGCTGGAGAAGAGTGAAGAGCAACTGCTGCCTGTAGACCAGGAAAAAAATGAATCGGATGGACACTGGGGATATCTCAGTGTCTGGAGTCAAGAAGGTTTGCGATGAGATGTAGAGACTAGCGCTAACTCATCAGGACTGGCATCTGGGATGACCACAGGGAATACAGAGTAGTTTATGGGCATCCCAAGATCTCCTTTTCGAGGCAGCTGTCTGTAAATGAATTGCAGAGCAACAGGCCCAGATATTTCTCAAGGAGCCAAGCTGGTTGGAGGTATAAAGAAGTCTGCTTAAAAACAATAATTAAAAATTCAGAACACCCATAGTTTTAGTGTGCCACATGGTGGCCTTCTCCAAATTGCCTCTCAGAGCCACTGAGTTTAAGCACAGAACAGCCTCCTGTTTGTCTCTTTTTTGAAAAGAAGGAATTGCAAGCTGGAAAAGGAAAAACAGAAAGGCGTAACACCAAAATGCTCAACAAGGCTGAATGCCCAATATTGAAATGAGCAATTTGCAAGATTTGTGACTGTCTACCATGCTGCCTGTTTCTCCTGAGTATGAGGGCTTCAGGCATACAGGATGCCTGGAAGCAGTGGGAGTTGAAGGGGGTAGAGGGACATGAGCTACCCCAAGCATTCTTATATTCTTATGGCCTGCCATAACTGTCTTTGACCTGTAGCATGGTCTCATCAGGAGAGCAGGCAGTTTGCTGCTACAGCTGCATGCTACGCAGCAAAGCAGCACATTGAAAGTACAGACAGTCAGGACCTCACGTTGAAGCAGGAACCATTACAAAATGACAGCACAAATGCACCCACTTTGATATATTCATCCCTGGGAATGCTGTCCCACTGCTTTATTTGCCCTAGACACTTCGTACCTCGTTGCAGGCAAGACTTAAATTTGAAAATCCAAGCAGCTGGAGGCACACCTCTCCCTGGCAAGCCCTGTGGAAATCTCCCTCAGGCAGAGTTAGTAGCAGTCAGCCTCCTCTAGTATTTGTCATGTATCTTATTTTTGCATTTTTCACTTTAACAGTTCTCCATACCAATGAGAATGCAAAAGCAAGCTGTACAGACAAAAACTGGCATGTCTGTACAGTAGCAAGGCTGGCTATGCTTTTTTAACTGATTTCTATAGCTGTTTATATTAAATGTTAGTACTAACTTTTGCTTTGGCTTTTCCCATGTTAAGACATCTCTTCAGCTCCAGACAGAAAACCTTAGCTATGATCTAACCTCCGGCAGGCAATGGCAGTGCTGACACCACTTCTGTGTTGCTGGAACAGCCTGTGAGCAGTTGCAGCCCAGGACCTCCGGCTCCTTTGTATTATTGCGCTTTTCTGTTGTCCCCATTTAAGTGCTGGTGCCGAGAATTAGCACAAGAAAGTCTTCCTGTACTTGCCTGGTCTAACTCACCTATCTCCATAGGGCGGCTCATGCATTCCCACAGTCAGCGTATACTATCTTGTATTTGTCTGACACAATTTCATTTACCTTGTGTCAATATAATCCAATCAGTTTATATTGCAGACCTAAGACTTGTGGTATTTTGCTTTTGGCATGCCATCTTTCCTTTCTGCCTTCCAGGTTTGTCATTACCAAACGTTTTAACCGGTCCAAAGTTACTTGCTCATTGTAGGACATTTACATAATTCTTGGCTTTAAGCACTGTCCTAAATCCAAGAAAAGTCCCTGCCTTGTGTGATTTTTTCCACTGTGCTGCCTTTCTTATCACACACATCTCCTGTATCTTTTTGGCTTTGTTTGTTTTTTGTTTTTTTTTTTCCTTCTGCTTTTCTCTATTAATCCCCAGGAAGTTTCTCTCTCTCCCTCTCCCCCTCCTCTTCTCCCATTCTCCCATAACCCCTGCCACTTCTTGGATTTCCATCAACTCATCATGTGGAAATGCATGTAATATAATTTAAAGAGGTAGCCTGCTCTGTTCTTGATTTATTTTCTCCCAGTCATACTGTTGATATTGCACTTGCTGTTTTCCAGACAGGCAATTTCTAGATGACACATGCATGGAAGTGACACATATCCAAAAAGTATTGCCACTTCACGTAACACAGTATTTGGCATGGTCTCGTAAATGTGTCGGTGGCCTTGCATGGGAACTGAAGATTAATACCAGCTGGTCCCAGAGATTGGTTCTTTAAGTCTCCTTAGTTTGCATAAACCCATTGCCTCAGTGACTTTGAAGTCATGTATGAAGATGTGTAAATGGCAGATGACAGCCTGTACGTTGTTAGTATATTTTTTTGTAAATCCATTAAGAAATTCATTTAATACTTCCAGAATTCCACTATCCCCTTTGATCCCACTTTTCACTTTACTGTTGTAGTCTAACCTTCTCCTTGACTGATCCCTTGCTTTTTATTCTTCTGAGGAAAGTATATTTATTCCAATACTGGATCTCAAACACTTTAGCTAACAATACCTATAACATCTCTTCAAATTTCAGTTACCTGTTCCAGCAGATTTTCTTACTTCTTCAGGTAGTGTGAGACAGTTTCATTTTCCCTTGAAGAAATACAAGATCGGGTCATAGAATCATAGAATGCTTTGGGTTGGAAGGGACCTTGAGAGATCATCGAGGCCAACCCCCTTGCAGTAAGCAGGGATTGAACCTGTGAACTTGGCGTTATTAGCACCATGCTCTAACCAACTGAGCTAACCCGGCTGGTCCTAAGATGTTTAGGACAGATTTCGGGGTTAAATCTGAAGGTGTGGTAGGTAGGCATACTGTTCCTGAGCAGATGGTACCATGGAAATACTTGAGAAACTTTGCAGAGAAAGTCCCCTCTTTAGCTGCAGATCAGGCATACAGTGAATCTCCAATAGTAGCTTTGCCACTAAGGATAAGCTGTGATTAAAACTGCTTAAATATTTTGACAACAATAGAAAGTTTGTCAAAAGAGTTAAACATTTCATTTCAACGTTTTCAGAATGAAACTTTCTGGTACTTGCTTTAAAAATGGTGTTTCTCCCTTGAAAAAAGAATTATCTACACTTGCTATAGAATTAAAGAGGAAAAAATAAGAAAAGGGATATGTCACATAATAAAAGTAAAGGGGAATATTCCTTTTTTGACCAGCTGTAGTCCTGAACAAGAGGAGAAGAGGCAAATATTCTGGAAGGAAGCAAGAAAAAGGAGTATTTCTTCTGCTTTCCTGTTACTGAGAATGTCTCATCCAAGAATATGAAAAGACTTTTAGAAGGACTGTGTATTTCTCATAATGCCCTGAAAAGCAGCTTTTATTCTGGGCAAAAGACCCAAGATACAAAGTAGATCTGCTCAAAACTTAGAATTTCAATTGGCCTGAAATATTGACATTGTAGAATTTGTTTAGCTCATATTCAGAGTAAATTGGCCTTCTTCCTCCTACAAGGAACATTTAATAGAAATTCTCTTGCTCCAGAAAACACTATGTTTACAAAATTCCTCCTGATACCAGAGGCTGCTGACTGAAATTTGTGTTGTTTTTTCAGTCTCACAGTTCCTACAAACTGCTTTTCCTGTGTACCGGACACAGAAACATGAAGAGAGACCCAGCTTTTTCAGTTGAGCTGTTCTGGCTTTTAGATCCCCAATTTTCAGAAGTTATGAAAATAACTTGACTCCAAGACAACTCAGGGCTTCTAGATTTCCTGCAATGTGCTCATCTTGAAAAACAGATATTTGCAGTCATTGAACCATAAAATACCAACCGTCTGCAGCGCACAATCCAAGGAGTTTGCAGCAGAAAGCCAGACATCTCTTTTGACTTCTGCTCTGCGTTTTACTTCTGAATCATCCTACCTGCACCCCATGGGTTCCCATCCTCCTCACCCCTGCCCAAATAAACCTTTCTTCCTTCAAATATCCTGTTAAAAGAAAATCTCAATAACACTACACTATCTGGAGATCATAACGAAAATTAAAAAATTACTTGCATACCCATGAAATTTTCTGTTTTCAAAATGCTATAAAAACATCAGGTCATGTCCCCAGGACGTAAAGTCAGCAAAGCGCCATGGAAACCAGTGTAGCCAGTCCACTGTACAGAGTCCCCTAAATAATTAATCCACACAAAACTCCAATGAAAGAGAAAGAGGTTTTTGTGGCTTGCCTAAATCTATTCAGTATGCTTATCTAATAAATGATGGTCCCTGGGGCATCCAAATATGAACAGCAAATCCGAACTCCGAAATTCACTGTTCTAGTTTTGGGTGCAAAACTCAGCCTCGAGAGCAGCTTGCCTCCCAAAGGGGAAAATTTTGTCCTTGTAAGAATTTTCACTGTTCTTGACACAAGTTGATTGATGTACTGTTTGCATCTCACACTCAAAATCAATGTAGAAGACAGAAGAGCTATATTCTGATGTTTCACATGCACCAGCTCTCAAATTATAGAGGAGGAGGAGCTGCAATTTGACCCTTTCACTTTCAGCATCTGACTGATGGCCATTATATAAAATTATGTTCCCATTTTCCTGGTTTACAAGATCACTAACCCATAAGAAATAGTTTTCGAATTATGAGCTACTGAAGGCACAGACTAGCCTCCTCATCACATTCACAAAATGTTTTATCCAGAGGTTTTCATGTTCTGTTCCATTTAGTCTTTTTTTTTATTGCAGTCTTTAAATATTAAAAGAAAAAAAAAACCTAAATAGGTGATACGTGATAGGAGATAAGAAACAGTATAACCCAGCCACTTTCAGACCACAGCTGGAACATCACACACATTATCAGTTTAATTGTGTTCATTACTCAGATACAGTTTCACTAGCAAAAACTTACTGAGAAAGTCAGCGATACTAAATACTTTGCGCTCGCTTCTCTGCACTGTAACACACAAGCGTATAAACCGATATGTGCATTTTAGTTACTTTTTTTTATACACCTGAAAGTTCCGGTGAAACTGCACAAAGCTTAGTTTCAACTAAGCACCTTTACTAACAATATGCAAACCAGCAGTGCCCCGCTGCCTCCACACACTGGGGCTCTGTTTAGAGAGAGGATCTACAAGCTTCACTGATTGCCCAAAAAGTTACAAATCTGTGTACTGCACCTGGGAGCAAGGATGCAAAGCTCACTCCCACGCCCATGGAAGATTTATGACACATTTCCCATTGGCTTCAGTGACATTGGATTGGACACACGCTAATAGCAACATTGTCCTTGTTCCAAAAAGCCTTTTCAAATGAGTACGGCATCACAGATTTTGTAGCCTCAGAGAAGAGTTTCTGTTCTCATCCAAAGCCTTTAGGAGTCAAGCATTCCTGAGACAGGCTTAAAAAAGAAATGAAAGTGCACAGGTTGGAGCAGAGCAGAGGTAGAAGCGCTGAGAAGACCAGTTTTGAAAAATATTTTGATTTCAAGGTTTTTGTGCCATCAGAGGCTAAGAAGTAACATGAAAATTGGTAACCTGGGGAGAAAATATAATCTCTAGATTCCCATTAAATTGAAAACAGAAGTACAAATCTATCTTTGAACTAATAAATTAATCAGTCATCTAACAGCACCATACTGTTTTTATCATTTATGCCAAGTGCAATTAACATCAAATAGGGATGATCCAGTAAAATGGCTTAAATAATAAGACACCATTCTCCTTAATAGGAAGTCCCATAACACACACATATATACAAACAGCAAATTAAAAAGCCCTAATAGTAGTCATTCTATTGGCTTTTACACATTATTATTACCCATTGATTGCCATCACGCATGTTTAATTATGAGGACAATGATCTGACCAAAGCATTCTAGCATCTATAATTGTGCAGGCTTTTAACAATGCACTCTGACAGTCCATCATCTGGTCTGAAAAATTATCAAATAACTAAGAGCTACCTTCAGAAAACACTATCATTCCCGTTGACAGAAACACTCAGCGTCTGTTGTTCCTTCACAATGAGTCTCTCCGGCTCAGAGTTACACACTCCTCTGAAATATCTGCTTGCTCTAATAGTGAGAAATGTGGCTTTCATTCCCACTACTTCTTTCTGCTTGTCATTTTCATTGGTTGAAATTCAGACTAATATAGCTAATATTGGACTCTAGCTGTAAGGTCTTTTTTGGTCGGTTTGTTTAAAAAGACTCCTAATTGGTTCAGTCAATTATGAATTATGGGCTCAACACAAACCCCCTTGAATTTAAGTGGACGGACTTTCCTTGCCTTACACAGATTAAGTCTCATACTAGCAAGGGAATAAAATCAAGCCTTTTCTCATCATCTTCAACTTAAATTTCTACAGAGGTGCGTATCACAGTAGCCTTCCTAGGAACTCAGCAAGGTTTACAATCTTTGCTAAGGAACAGTAAAAACTGGCTTCACTTTGATTTTCTCCTTTTTTCCTTCACACATTTCAGGAGAGCTCTGGAAGGAGATTGAGTCAAGGAACAAAACAAATGGTCCATATGCTTGTCACCAGTCACAAAACTGGCCCATTAGCATGGCAAAGCTTGTAAGGTCTCATGCTCACTTCTACTGCATTTCTCTGCTTAAATGTCATGTAGAAACTTTATATGTGGCACCTGATGGAAACCCGTATTTCTGGGAACATTGTAAGCATGGCAGAGAAGAATCGATTTGACTTTACAAGAAAACTCAGGAAAACAAACAAACGAAACAGAAAACCCCAAGCCATTTCAGTCCCTGCAAACACCTTTGCATGTGGAGCCATGACTACAAGCAAGCCAGTAACGCCCTAGACATCAAAGGACTGCTTGGTATAACCAACCTAAGAGTCCCATCTCCTCTTTGCCTATCTCCCCCGTAAAACCTCAACTCTCCAAAACAGAAAGAGGTCATGGGGAAAGATAAGGGAACATGGAGAATCCTTGGCCTGGGCCTGTATGGAGTGGAAGAAGCAACAAAATGTCGAAGTCCAGAAGCAGAGAGCTGTGGTATGGAAATGGGGGAAGAGGAGCAAAAGGAGGTTGTGCTCCTCTGCTCCTATGGCAGAGGACATGATGGGAAATTTCAAAGTCCCCAAAATAAGAAGGGAGGATAAGGTTGCAAGGCCCATGTGTGGTGCTTACAGCCAGTTCAGCCAATAGAATTAAAAGGGAGGTAATCTGCTAGTTTAATTTTTTTTTTTTTAGCCTTAAGTACTTCAGAGCAAGAATTCTTCTTTCTTCTTTATACCTTGCTCAGCACAATGAAGACAAATGCCTTTGTGCCCCTGTGTGATGTAAAGAACAGGGCAGTACCTGAAGAACGGTACCTAGGGCAAACAAGGTGCTGAATACATTGGGGAAAAAAAATCCCATTGTCAATATATTTTTAGCTTCTCAGTGCTTAATGTTTACTGTCCAGGGTATTTAAGGCTCGAGTTCTGCATTGACCCCTTTAGGACTGATGACAGGCTCGAAGCTATACACACGTTTAGATGCTTTGGCACAGCAGAGACAATAAGCCCAGCACAGCAGAGGATTAAATCTCAACTATAGTCACTACAGCCTTTGCATTGCTTTATTGCTAATTTTTGCACATATGTCTGTGATCAGTTACAGGGCTCTGACATATGGCGAGTGCACCTGCTAAGTTAGCCAGGGCTATTGCCTCAAACAACGGACACTTACGGCAGGATCTGCCAGCATATAAATAAGGGTTTATAATGTCCCTCATGCTGTAGTGCTTTGCATTCCCCAAACACACACAGCACCAGGGCACTGTAATAATCTCAGAAAAACAGTCTAAAACATTTTGTAAGCATGCTACAGAAGAGATTCATCACTCTCCCACAGTTAACCAAATTTATTATTAATTATCCAAGATCTCAATTGATAAAGTACGTTATCAGGTTTTTGGTGCTCATTTGCACGATTTGGGGTGGAATACTAACAGACCACTTATCCACCCACACTCACATTTTAATCTATAAAATTATATATATCGCACAAGAAACTGGCAACCACATCCGCGAGAGGGAACCATAAAGTCCAACTAGTCTTTATTACAGAGCTCGGCAATAGCATCCACACTGTTCCTTTGGCAACAGAATCCCTAACCTGCACTCCCTGCGTTTCCCGTTTACATTCACCCGCTATCCAATTAACGTCCCGTTAAGATGCTCGCCTGCAGAGCCTTTTATTCCCAGGCCTCTGCAGCACAGCTTTAATCCCTCTGCTACACACACCTTACTGCAGGACTTGCATTACTGTAGTTCTTGATGCTTTCTCAAGTCCAAACAAATTGTCTCTCTAGCACGTTTTCCAGCATCTTTAAAGAGGTTATTCTTTACCAGATCCTTTGGGGACTACCCGTACACTAGATTCGCTAGATCACAACTGTAGCCAGGCTTTTAAAACTACTCTTTATATACATCAGACAGAGCTATTCACCATGTTTATTCTTCTGCATTTCAACAGACTTGTTTTGGCATCAGCCTCTTCTGCCAGATTGGAAATAGTGCGACAGCACCATTGCAACTGCCCATACGATGACTTTCTCTGTAACAGAGCTTTTTAGGACAAAGAATCTCAAGCTCAAATCTCAGAGACTTCATGGCATTTGATATCCCATCTCTAAATCTACCCCCCAAAAGGTACTTTCTGGATTGTATCTGCAACTACAAAACAAAGATTTTTGTAGGAATTCACATTCTTCTTATATTTCAACTAGCAGAAAAATCGCAAATAAACTATTTCAGTCATAAACATTAGGAAGGCAGCTTCTAAGATCTGAATACAATTAAATGCAAACCTCAAAATCTCATCTTCAATTTGGACTTGAATCCCATTTTTTTTCTGTTCTGGGTATCCATATCACTTTATATCGTCACATGTAATACCATATCCTCAGTCACAAGAAAAAGAATTGAATATTTTCATTTTATCCAGTTCTGTTTATTTTTGTAAGGGTATGGCTAACACCATTGAAGTAATTAGCACAGTATCATTTTTTCTTTAGTGTTATTTCCATAACCCTCTGTACACTCTGGAGGTCTTTTTACAAGTTGGTTTTTTTTTTCACTCCGCAATTAAATTACTCCCCATGCTTACACCTGGTACACAGAATATATAATTCTAGTGACATATTTCAAACTCAGGCTTTCGAAGCTCCCCTGTCCTAGGGCTGCTAGCAATTTTTGTCTATGGAAGATTGGAAGACTCTAGAGCATATTACCATCAACATCTGCCAAAGATGCTGTGCAATATTAGTCAAGGCATCTTTAATAATGCAAGAAAGGTCAGCAGCCCACAGAATATCAAGTTCAATATCGAAGAATTATGAATCTTTTTCTCTGTGCAGAGTTCATAGGTATTCTTTGGGGTTTTTTTCTGATTCACTTTATGCCAACAATAGAGGGGTTTTTTTTCAGGGTATGCCAGAAAAAAAAAAATAAAAAAAGAAAAATCTTTCTCATCAACTGAGAGTAAGCATGTTATGTATCTACATCACTGCTTATATGTCAGTGCATAAAAACCAGCGTAGGGATCAGGTATGTAACACACTCTTTACATGAAATGTAGTTGGCTTCTAATAATTCAATTAGAAATTGCATTGTAACTCCAGGTGGGAAAGGTGGAAGCCAGGGCTAACAGCCACACAAGCCGCCGGCTCTCCAGGCCATTGAACACAAGGAGCTAAATACCATATTTTGTTCTTTTCGTGCCACCGGAGTTAATGTTGCTTTACAACTAAAAGGTTTTTCCTGGAACAGCTCAGGATGTGATCACATAACAGGGCCATGACCTTTTGGCTACGTAATGCTTTTGTGATCAATAGCACAGAAATTAATGTGTTTATCATATCAGAGCATTTTAAAAATTTCATACATACAGTCACTAATTACCTCAAATGCCCATGATACTGCATTTCGAAGTGCTGGTCCAGTGCTTTCAAAATTCTGCACAGGAATAAGTTGAATTAGGCAGTCTGAAAAATCAAACCCAACTAATTTCTTCTGTTCTCCCCAGGTCATTAATCTTCATGGGACAAATTACCACCGGCAGCTCAGTAGTGTGGCACTGATGGACTGGGGAGACAACAAAGCCACTCTGCCATAACTGAGAGGAGTGTTTGCCTTGTATCCTCTGCACTTTCTTCCCTGAAATTTCACCTCATTTCCTTTGGCTTTTTGGTGTAAATTATTAGAATTTATGATTTTTTCATTGGTCTTTTCTTAGATTTATCCATTCAAGCTCACAGTGAACCATCCTCTGCTGACAACTATATGACCACTTTGATCGCAATTTGACAAAGCAACTTTGCAAGTTTTAAACTGTATTTATTTGTGTTCTTCTATTCTATAGCATTCCATTCTATATTAGAACAGCAGAACTATTCTAATAACGTTTACAACCTTAGAAATGACATAGGATCCTGGTATGGTGTTAGAGGCAAAATATTAGCATTTAACTAAAAGGCTGTTAGCTGCATTCAGGGGGGGTTGTCATGATGAAAATGTGAGCTCTCATCACAAATGTAACAGCGATGCAGAAAGATGAGTTCCAACTTGATAAAAATAAAAATTTAAAATCTAATTAGAAACACAATACTAAAAAGTCTATTTCATTTTCTCAGACAAAAATTATGCTCTTTTCAGTGTGGTAGGCCGTATGCGCAAATTACCTTCAGGTCAGATTTGCTTTTGACTGAAAGCTTAAGGGGAAAAATACAGAAGCCTTTTTCTTTAACCTATAGCAGTACAGCCAAAGGCACTGATGAGGTCACAACAGTACATAATAAACGATCAGTAAAGAAAATGGTGCCATATGTTGCTTTTCCCTTGCTGTACTTAGTTCTCTGGAAAACGATCAACAATAGTTGCAGCTAAATCGCATCATATTTTTCTGTTATCAAATGGGGTTAAAAAGTCATGTAAATAAATATACATGAACTAAACAGAAACAGCTGGAAAGTTCCCAGAAGGGACCTCTAACAACCTCCAAGTTGGACGGACAATGGTAGATCAAGGGATCATTATTAAGATTAAAGGCTTACACCAAACCTGCTGTGAAATTCAATCTGCTGAATTTTAAATGTTGATGGCAGAAAACAGAAAGTACTAACTGGTGGTATTTATTAATTCTTAAAAAGAAAGGTGACAAGAGAGAGAGGCTACATTTTCTACATTCCCAGTGTGCATGGTGCTATTTGCTGAGATAAAGTACTCTGTAGGTACCTCCTATGAAAATCAAACATTTCAAGCAAACTCTTTCTTGTATTGATTTTCCACGGGAAAAAAAAAATTATCAGCATCGTTAGCACTTTTGGTTTTTTTCAAAGGCTTTAGACCAATTTCATTGCAGGGAAACACACTACAGCAGTGTTTGGAGCTAAATCTAAACTCCTAAAAGCGAGAGCTGCTTTACCTTGGTAGTTTGACCTATGCTATTCCAATTGCATTTGATGGGATTATGCTGCTGTGCCTAACAAATAACTAAGATGACAGCTGTCTGATTCTGCAGGTGTTACTCAATGTCTCACCATCCTCGTGGGATAGCTGCTCCCTGAATTGTGTTTCTAAACTAAGTTAGAGAAATGTTCTACAAGTCCCCTGCAGAAGAGAGGCTCTGCAGCTCTCCCGCGGGGACATGTTAACAGTGTGTTTACACTGCAACCGACTTCCCCGCACAGATTGCCACCCTCTGTAACTCGCTCAGTGCTTCGAATTGAAGAGCTGTTACCAGCCAAAAAGTCCAAATGTTTAAAATCTCAGAAATCTCTCTTGAATGTTCTGTAGTTCTCTTCTTTTGAAAGTGAATCCCTTATCCCCAAAGAAGACAGCGTGACAGTAATTAGTTATACTTGTTGAGAGATTTACACGGGCATAGTTCCCTCCACAGACAGGCCGTGTGGAATTTATGTGTGTTTGGAAAAATATTTAGACTTCTGTCATGGCTTTGCCATCTGTATTCACTGGCAATCATACTCCTCAGGCAAAGGCCTATGCTGACAATGTAAATTAGGTCACAGTGACATTGGTCCTCTGGGAATGCCAGAAAACCTTCAAAAACGTTAAAGAATAAGTGCGTCCTGTAACCTGAAAGGAATACCCCATCACGTGGGGTTGTATTTTCAAATGATGACCGTATCCTGATCACTTAAGCCAGCATGGAGCCGCATCACATGGTCCTGTATCTATCTAGCACTTGGGTTGGCTTAGTCAGACCTTTGTCCACTGGAAAACTGAAGGATTTGGCTTTAAGCATTAAAAAATATTTCACATGGCAAAACTCAACTGTTGAAACACTACGGACAATTTTGTCTCCAAGAAGATGATTAGACAATGTGACAAGACCTCTTCTGTGACAAGACACTTGCTTCCTGCTTCAGCCAGTTCTCACATGGAGGCCCATTGACAATATTTTGGAAGCCAATCAAAACAGACTTACATTTCTAAAACCTTGAGCCAAAGAGGTTACATTCTCATCTGGCATATGGCTTCATATTTCAATCAGCTTTAAAGCTGCCATATCAACAGGTCCTTCTGAATGGCCTCATACCTGTGTGCCAAAAACCTGGGAGCTTTAGGAAAATCTGTCATGGGCCTGAAACAGGTACAAGCTGAGGGAGGGATCTATTTATAAATCAGGGCATGGGGCTTTTAGCAAAGGCAGAAGTTTAGTAAAAAAGCAAAGCTTTTAGCAACGGCAGAAGTTTAGTAAAAGACGGTACGGGGAAAGCAGAACTTTAGTCAGCTAGGAAGAACAAGATTTTCTTTAGTTCTGCAGGTTTTAAAAACGCATCTGTTTCTGCTCTTGCGTTGTGCAAACTCCAGAGCTTTTCTATTTTACTTTAATCTCACAACACGGCACATGCTTAGGGAACTTGGAAGAAGCCTATTCACCAGGTGAGCTTCCCTGCAGAGATCCCTCTGTTCTACCTATCTGTGATACATTGCTGGAAGCTAAACCATTATTAAAGGGACAGCAAAGCACCTTTGTGAGTTGATTTGTGAAAATTGTTGCAGTGAATAAACAAATGTATTTCCTTACTCCTGATAGACAGCCTCATTAAGTTTTCATAAAAGATCTGCATTATTAAAATCCCTGTTCTCTCCTAAGGAATGGAGGTATAGGCATCTCAGGTGATGCTACGGTGCCCATTCAATGAAACTTGCAATATAGGTGCTATTTTTGAAAAGAACACTGAGTAATGGAGCGGGTGACCTGCTCCATTTTTGCAGGATGAAGCCCACTCTTACCCAACAGGAGAGATAAAAACAACCATTTCCCTATGGGTCAAAAGGAGCCTTAGTTACACTAGGAGTCCACCCTGCCTTTCTGGTATGCCTTGCTTACAAAGATATTTTCAGAAAACAAGAATAAAATCTAGTAAGGGTGCTTCAATGAGAGTCTTAGGGTTGGCAACTTTTATAATCATCAAAGTGTATAATGTGGAAATAAAAACATAAGAAACCAAAGGTACAAAAATATTCATTACTGGTTGTTCGGACTGCGCTTTTCACCCTGACTCCTTCCTATAAAACATCAATCTGCTATTATCCTTCTGCCAGATTAATAGGCAAAGTAGTTAAAAGTGACCTGCCAAGGAAACTTTTAACTCCTGAGCACACCATCACAGCAGACACAAGATTTTCCCGGATGAGTGCAAATTACTCTAGGACTGGTGGGTCTCTGTGGCACACAAAGAGCAATACACTTCTAACCTGCATACAAGAGTGATTTTCACTTTGCATGGTAACGAGCCTTTTGTATTTTGGAAGTATCTAACAAAGTAGCTCTGTAGGAAGCCCACTGTGTTAGTCTTCATTAAAGGAGCCAAACCTATAGATTAAGTCAAACAAAATGGTAGCATCTCTGCCTCAGCCTGAAGCTCTCTCTTTGCACTCCTGAGCTTTATGGGAAGCACTAGAATTAAAAGAAAAGTTGCCACTATATCAAGAAATGATATTTAGAAAAAAAAGAACTTAATTTTATTATGCACTGACTTAGGTCAGTGCTCAGGTAGAAATAAGGCAGAGGGTCTAGAAAGGGGTTTGCTGTTAAGTAACATAGAGCAAAATTTGGAAACCTCCGGAAGCCATTTAAGAGATGTGACACTGAAAGCGATACTGAGCTGGAAGTCATTGCAGATGCAGTGGCAGCAGGTACCTGGGTGCACCTCTCCTCAGCAGTCTCTGCTCCCTTAGCAGCTCCCTTGAGTCTTAAGCAGATGATGGCTTGATGATGCAGAAAAATGCCCCATTTTATTCAACCAACTTCAACAGACGCAAACTTATCACGCTTATGCCTTGCCTCTTAGCTGAAAGGAAATCTCTGGTGAAACTCAGAACTGGGTGTAACTCACCAACCCTATGCTACTTAAAGTTAGCTGGTGTGCGTAAGAGACTATGCAAAATACTAAGGAAACATTGGGGATCCTGATTCATATCAGCAGGGTGTTTTTGGCCTTCCTCTTCTGGAAGCAGTTTTATTGACAGCTTATAGTAATTTCATAAAACTTCAGTTCTATTTAAGCATCCCCACAACAACAGAGCGCTATTGCAGAGTGCAGGGAAAGGAGGAGGCCTGAGAAAAAAGGAAAATACTTCTATAAATGAAGAAGTGGGACTGTCTGTAAGAACTGTAAAGCACAGAAGCTTGGCACAGTAAAATCAGAGAATATTTCTGCTTTCAAAATGGGAAGTTATTACAGTCTGCAATCAGAAAGAAGATGAAAGCTGCACCAATGAAGTGAAGTGCCAAACTCACACTTGAGAAACTGTAGAACTAAGTGCCTATTAAAAAGCCAGAAATCAGACAGAGAAACATGCAAGGGACAAGGTTAAGTATCATCAAAGAGAAGGATTGAAAGAAGGTCAATAACTGCTCGGACAGGAAAGGAAGATGAATAGAAAATTGTTCTGGACCACCTCAAACCCCTGCTTGGCAGAAAAGTATTGATAGGATTTGAAGTGACCAAGAAAAATGTGAAAGATGTGTCCTCCTTTCTCTCACAAAGTGAACCAAAAAAAAAAAAAAAAAAAGAGACAGAAAAGAAAGAAAAGCCAAAGTCAGGGAAACCTCCTTGCAAGTTCCTGGGATTTGCTTAGGACAAAGGACAGACTTTAGATTGGACACTGTAAAACAGTGCCTTTCTAAACCATCATTTCAGAAAAGTGCTCTACTTATTTACATAATACAAGTCATTGTATAATGACTGGATAAGGAACAGTCCTTTCTGTGTATTTTAACCACATAGAATCAGTTTTTACTTTTGACAGAGACGTAACTCATTTGAAACCCTTTGAAAAATCCCTGTAAGTTAACCTGCTTGCTCAGACAAGATCCAGAACAGCAGGTGTCTTGAACACTGCAATAACCTCATCAAGAAAACCAAAGCAAAGACTACATTTTATAAAATGCTTATGAAGAGCAAGGGGAAGAAAGCTACTCTGGTAAGATAGGAAATAAATCTGGAGGATCTCAGAGAAGCCTTGCTTCTGACACAGGCTACTCATGGAAGCTTTGGTAAGTCCCTTTATCCCCTTGTGCTTCAAGCTCCTCAGCCATATAACGGGGGTAACAGGGTCATTGAGGCTTTGGGTTTTTTGCTTAGGCGCAAACAATTTGGAGCTGTGATTATCTGGTAACACAAGTGAGCGTAGCGTTTACTGCAACAAGTCTCTGATACAGCTTCTCAGCATCGCTATAACAGAAATAAATTTTAATCCTTTGTGGTTTCAGCTCATTTTTCCGGTGAGAGCAAATGCCTTTCCAACTAGTGATGGTAATTTTTTGGGGTGGAGGTGGGAGTTGTCCACAACTGTATTATAGTCTTTCCAGAGACAGGAAATGGGTGAGAAGAAATATTTGGGAGGGAAGGTAAAATTGTTTCCTGCCTCCAGGAGCCTCAGTGGGACTGGGGGTGTAGGCCTGGGGTGCAGAGCCACCGGTGCAGAAGCCACGATCAGAGCCACCAGCCAGACACAGGAGACAGGGGAAGAGCATCCCCAGGCCAAGGAGGAGTGGGCCAGCCACACTGAGCTCAGCAGGTCCTTCAGGTCTGCCAGGAGGCAACAGATGGAGGGGACAGATCTCCAAGCCCTTCCCTATCTGTTCTTTCAGATCTCATCACTTTTTGCTTCTACACACCAACACTGATGTGCTTACTGAGAAACATCTTCAGCAAATGCAGGCAGTGACCAGCATAGAGATGTCCCAAATCGTGACAACCACCACAAAGGCTCAGCCCTGCTCTACATCCCCCTGGGAGAGCCACATGACTAATAAAGTGTAAAAAAACCCAGATACATTTCTTGCACATCAGCGTGCCAAACCAGGACAGAACTGGTGGGCAAAGACGGGCTGGTGAAAGAGGCAGCTCACTCAGCCCCCACCCTATCTGTTGTCTGCAGACAACAGGGAGTTACATCCTGTAATTTTTCCATATAACATCTCAAACTCTATATATTGAAAGAAGAGGGTTAGACAAGATCAAGGACAGTCGTATTCAGCTGTCATGGTGATAAAAGCTTGAGCGATCGGCTAGATGAGCACTTGATTCATGCAAGCATGAGTAAAGCAGGAGCCAGCAGGTGACAGCATGGCCCCAACTGGGCCAGCTGAGCTCCTTCCAGGGTAACAAGTATTAAACAGTGTTTTGACAAACTTTTGGGGAAGGACTGAACTGTAGGACCTGTGACAAAGTCCCGTTTCCTTTCCAACAGGGATGATATTTTTCAGATAAGCTACAGCACATCAAAGAGACTTACTTTTTTTAAAACTCGTTCTCCATTGCAGGAGTAATTGTGATGAATTCTCAATCAGGATAAATACAACCCGTGTGATGAATTTAAGGAGGTGAAATTAGAGGCTGGTAGGAAGACAACTGTTGGGAAGCACCGTGAGCAAATGATGGATGAGACCAAGGAAACAAATGGATAGACTGTCAAACATACAAACCAACAGCACAACGGGAAATTGATGGCAGCTGTTTCAGCCCAAGCCTGGACCTACCACACTGCCTTAAAGCATCATTAACTTTAGTATAAAAGCTATGTGCTACAGAGACTTTATTAGGCAGAATCACAGGTGTTTAAGAACTTGATGAAGTATTTTCTTGACACAAGTGTTCTTGTTGCACACTCAGATGCTGAGGGCTTCACATGTACACCAGAGTGACCCAGAATGTTTGACACGCTGAAAGCATCTGGGGCACTCTGGTAAATGGCCTGCCTGGCCAAAAATGAAAATTGTGTCTAGTCAGGCAAAAATAAAGTCCATTTGCACAGGTGAAAAGGCCAATGAAGAACCCATTGCCCAAACAGTGCCTTCTGGAAGGTGCAGTAAGGGAGGCAGGAGAAGGAGTACTGTGGCTCCTGCTGGTAGCATAACATCAGAGTAGGTGATCCAGACAGTTTGCCACTGACATCTCCACCACCCCTGGTCCTCCCTGGCCATACCTAATGGAACTTTGCAGCACAAGGTGTGCAGGTGTGAAACACTATACCACAGTGGTTTACACTCAGGTCACGCTGGTGTATAGGCACTCCAACATATAAGACAGCAGAAAGGCAGCTTCCTTACACATTTAGGAATTCTTCCCTTAGCATTCATTCAACTTGAGTTTAGTTGAAAATAAACAAATAGTTGCTTAATCCAGAGAAAACAAAAACCAACTGAGTCAGCGAAGAAGACAAAACTTTCCATAGCAAAGATGTGAGCTGTACAGCAAAGCTTGAGAAGGAATGGAGTCCTGCTTGCTTCATCAGTAATTTCTTTGGCTATTTTCAATAATATCGTAGAATCTTTTAAAGGACATTCAACAAAGAGGTCACTTGGAAGTGTTTGCAAAGATTAGGGGAGATCAGGATGCGTTTACTGTGCACTATCTGCCACATGCTCGATTCACTGTCATGGAGGAAGAAAACACCAGAATTAATCCTCACAGAAAAAATTAGGATGATATTGTGCTAGGTCACGTTCCTGGATTATAAGATTTCCACCAGTCAATCCTGAGCTATTGCTCTGCAAATATTCAACAACCTAATTTGA
This sequence comes from Pelecanus crispus, assembly GCF_030463565.1. Taxonomy (NCBI): domain Eukaryota; kingdom Metazoa; phylum Chordata; class Aves; order Pelecaniformes; family Pelecanidae; genus Pelecanus; species Pelecanus crispus. Next base: position 5,426,096 of record NC_134655.1, on the reverse strand, counting down.
TAGATACTCTGAAAAAAATTACAATAGGAAATTACTTTCCTTGTGTTTCAGAATAAGCATTCCATAAAAAACAAGAGGCATTTAGCTTGACACCAGTGAATGCTGATACCTTTATTAATGCAGGTTGTATTTCAAAGTAGGTCTCCATCATTCTGTTGCTATTAGCCCTCCTAATAAGCATACTTTTTTGCACAGTTAGCATGAATTATTCTGGTCGGGAGGGCACCCAGGCTTGGCTAGAGAGAGGGTTGCTCACACACCCATCTGTATCTTCAAGAAGCAAGATGTGGATTAGGGTGCCCAAAGATAGAAAAAAAGTTTTCCTCAGATGCTTTCCCCTAGACCCCCTGTTATCTCATAGAACAGTAAGCCTCAGTCAGGTGCTCTTCTACAACTTTCACCCTGAAATACGTGGTTTTCCTTGACTACTTTGCACAAATTCTTGAGAGAACATGTGTGCAAGTGACATAGCTGTAATAGTTATACAGCTCAAACAGAATATCAAAACACACAGAGATTAAAGATAGAATTTGACTTTCTGCTTTCAAGGTGACCTCAGCACCTAATACAAGGTCTTCCAAAGTCCCACACACAGGTAAGGGCATCTGCACTTGCATGCTGTTCATGGGAACGTAACCCCTCTAGGCATTTTCAAATTCCCTCCCATAACATTCAAAAGTAATACTTCGGTAAGGTCAACAGAAAAGAAGCATTTCCAAAAGCACCCGTCTGGAGCATGGGAAACAGGCAAATCCTCCAAGTCCTATTACCATGTCAAATACTGCAGATTAATTGAAACCCTCTCTCTCCTCTGGCAGAAGCGTAGGGAGCCTGGCACACTTGATGGGATGCTTCAAACAAAAAGACAGACATTAAGCTCATGGGAATCACACATGCGTGAAAGGTGTGCAGTGGAGCAGGGAGACTGTCTCCTGTTTCTGGAAAAAAATCAGAACATATCACTCTTGTGTAACTTGTTCGCATTCTTTCTAGCCCCCTCCTTCATATTGGGTAATTCAGCCCTTCCTGGCATATCAGAATTACAGTCAATAACATTTTGTCATATCCCAAAGGTCCAGGATACTCAACAACCAGGTCATGCTGTGGGGGAGGATGACGGCTCTGAAGAACTAACGGTGTCAGGGCCAACCATAACACTTCTCACCCTGGCTATTCTGAAACGCTTGGACGTACCTTATTAATATATAAAACCAACTTAATAGACTGCTTTGCTTATATACCATGTGATGTGGCTCCTCAAGCAACACAGAATCAGGAAAGACCATTTGGCCTGTTACAAATGAAAGGGACAACCAAACAAAGGCAAGGCAAACAAAATCCTCCCAAGCTGATACAGTCCAGGTGCACTGCTCACAGTCAGTCTGTAAACCACCTTAGGCTGGAGGCAAGAAATAACGTGAAGAATAAAATGCTCCAGTCTCTAATAAGCTCTGAACAGTCTCTCACAAAACAGTGATGAGATGACAGAAGCTCTCAGGGATGTAAGAAGCAAAGTGTATGTTTTCTACAGGTAGGCACTCTTCTGGGGCTCACCATTTTCTGTAGAAAATACTACTTGTCTCTATAAATCTTTTCTCTCCCTTTTCAATAAAGTTCAATAGACAACGTAAAGAGTTGCAGGAGCTCCCAGGCAATTTGCTAGCAAGTGATGAATAACCATAACTTTAAAATTGGGGAAAAAAGTATTTCTTAGTGATCCCCCTGAGAAACAGAAGTCACGCAAAAATACAAAGCAATTAAATTAAACATCAACAAAGAAGAATAAATAGCTTAAGAAGTAGTTATCCCAAGTAAGGTTTGTGACTTGTGCAAAGCCAGTGCCCTTATCACATCCAACTTAGGCCTCTTTTCAAAAGTTTTTTTTATACTACTAATGTAGCTAGGAATGAGGTCTCATTGTGCAAGACACTGTGCAAACAGAAGAGAAAAATGGCATTTGCCCCAGGAGGGTTAGGCTGTATTTAGAGAAGACAGATGGCAAATGCAGGAGCAGAGGCTCAAAGGCAGCCAATGGCTCATGAAGCAGCTATACAGCTCAGAAGTCAAACCTCTCACATATCTGCCTGGTGACCAGTGCTTCAGATTTCATTGCTTCCTCAAGTCCTTGTCCTGCCTGCAAAGTAACACGAAAATGCCTGTAGGACTGCACTGGGATATATTTTCCCTTGCATAAATCTACAGAATTTCATCCATTCTGAAAATTCGTCTAATTTGACCAAACATTCCTGCTCTAAGTAGAACACGCAGATGTAGAATGCATGCATGCCTAAATTCTTTTAAACAGTTAAAAACAACACCAAACTCAAGCAAAAAGCCAAAAGAAAATAGATCCTACTTCAAAATACCCAAATTAGTTACTCATTTAACTCTACATATTCCTGCAGTACAAAGCAGTATTTCTGTTTATGGTTCAGACTGCAAACTCCTCACTTTTCAAAAGACTCACAAAAGAAATTGGATTGCTTTTGATGGGTGGTTTGCATCAGCAGGTGTTCAACATAAGTGGTTCACACTCTCCTTTTGGTAGAGCTTTGTTCTGCCACCCATGTTTCTCTTGGTCACTTCTACAATAACATTGCATGTATCATGTCTAGGCACAACGCTATCAGTTCCAACGCAACCGATCAGTGCGGAAACATGGCCAGTTCAGTTCATAGCTCCAACCCAGCAGAACACACATGCATTGGTCTCAGTGAGGTTCCTCTGTGCTTAAGTGGCCAGCTTTGATTTTTTGAGGTTTGTGAAAGAGTTAAATGTTGATTTTAGAATCCCAGTGTCCTTCCCACCAGAGAATTATATTTCAGCATACCATTATGGCAAATTTTACTAATGTTTGCCTATGGGGGTATCTGGGTAATGGCACCATCTGACTCTTATCATAATTTGATTCAAACTCATATTGCTTTTACATTTTATTTCTCTTCGCCATTCTGGCTTGTAACAGCCAACAGCAGGCTGAAAATTTACCTAAATGAGAGCATTTTTGCTCAGTGAAAGAACATTACTCTGTGCCATTTGCTTAATAGTTCACATTACTGTGTAGGGAGTGTTGCATCCTTAGGCCAAGTTCCTGGCACCCAGTTTGTTAGAAGTTTCAAGGGCAACATAACAGCAGCTTCTGCATGGTAAAAACCTTATTGTCTGGGCAAAATTATGGTTTCTCAGCTAGAGTAGAAGTCAAGAAAAGTGTCAGCTGTGTTTATGCATGGGCAGAGGTAAATGAATAAAGGCAAGCTATGCTGTTGCCACAAAGTACCTGTGTTTCCTAATGAAAACAGCCTTCATTAATACTGTGTTCGTACAGCTAGATTTACAGAAATTTAAAAGATGGGCTTTGCCATCCTTGTGTTGTGTTTTCTGAAAGAGCTTTCAATGGTATTGGTTGCCCAAAATAAAATAAATAAATAAATAAACAAGGAATGTGTTGAGTTGCAAGGAACACAAGAAAACTACTGAGCAGAGGAGCTGAGTCTAAAGTGGATCAATGTAGCGCTGACAAGTGAGACAAACTACCAGCTTACCGGAGTGCGATCCAAACCAAAGGGGAGCTGACTGCAGCAGTAGGTGGGCCTGACCCTTTGTGCTTCCTAGTTGGAAAGGGAGCTGCAGAGAGAAGGGAGGCTGCGCCGAGGGCCAAGACATGACAGCACAGCCCTGAGTTTGCTATGACAGGAGGAAGGGCAGGGAAAGCCCAGGTGACAGGCAGCTGCTCATGCTCCTTGTGTAGCAGAGCATGTACTTAAGCACAGCATGGTGAAATACTGCAGAATTTCCCATGTTTCCAGGACTCCACTGCAGTGGATAGAAAAACCAGTAGTGTCAACAATTGAGCTGTCGTCAATGCATGTTCATGCTTCCTTGGTGCTTACCATGTTTGGAGATTGCTTAGATTGCTTAAATCACACCAAAGCTGCCAGTACATAATCTGTAAAAATAAGTCAATTTGCCTTGTCCATACAACATTGTGGGACACCAGAAAATACTTTACATAGTATGAAAGGTATCATGACATAGTACAAATACATTACAGCGTAATTTCAACTTGGAAGGAAAGGAGCACCCTGCCTACCTTACCTCAGGCTCCTAACTCCTTCCCCACAGCCCCTGCGAATAAGTAACTGTGCCAAAAGCAAAAATTGGGTGTATTCTCAGGGTAGGGAAAGTAGCTTTGACCAGGCTGGAAAAAAGTTCAGATTCAGATGAAAAGACACAATATAAAAAGCAACAACCATAAAAAGGAGTATGAGTTGCACCACCAAGAACAGAAAGGTATTTCAGACAGATCAGATTTTATGTCCTGTGTCCCATATCCTACATCTGTTTCCAGAGAGACAACAAATCTGCAATAACTATGGAATCATTTGCCCCAGTCCATAGTACTTTGAAAGCTTAAATCAATTGCTAACATGCTTCAGTATTGATCCTAAAACGTATTAGCACTAGTTATTTACCTCTAGATATAACTATTGTTCATGCAAAATGTCCAGGTCCTTTTGATACTTGCTAGAAGCCAGTCAAGTGTCCACAGAAACTGTAAGTAACAGAACGTATACTTAAGTAACAAGTGTCCTAGCTCACAAGCAGATTTCAAAACTACTTATTTATGGCCAAAACTGTATACATCAATTTTAGCACACTCTTATATTTCTAAATGTCACGACTTCCAGTCATTTGGCATTATTTCATTACTGTTTCCTGTGAATTTTTTCTGCCTTCCTATTGTTTGCTCCTTCTCATTTGAGAATACCGCAGTTTGTATTTCAAACTGCTAGAATAAAGTGCCAAGTGCAAGCATCCACCTTTATTAACCCAGAACTCAACTCACGAAAATGTTATCCACCACTAAGTTTATATTTGCCATCTTGAAATCAGAGTTTGCCAGTAAGCCGGCTACGCTCACTTGTGTGAATTAGGGCATGCTCTGCAAAGTACTTCATGCACCAAGGAAAACACCACTGATCCATGCTCGGGAACCAGGGTCATTGCAAGCAACAGCTGGAAGTACCTGCACTGCGCTGAGCTCAAGTGCCTGCGAGGGGACGTGTGACATGAACGCCCGTATGTTCAGACTGCCCTTAATTACAGGAGTAGTGGTTGTAGACCATCTTTTCATCCTGAAGAGCATTCTGCATTTAACCAGTGAAACACACTGGTTGGGAAGCTACTACACAGAAGCTGTATGTGCTAATACGGCAAAGAATTTCAGCAAAAAAAAGCCAAACTGCAGTCTGAATTCCAAACCATAAAAAAGGACTAGCATGAGAAAGGGCTAAAAACAAACTGGAGTTTAAAATGACTCAACCAGATGCATACAAAAAATGAAAAATGGATTCTTTCTGAGGTTCCAACTTCCTTTCTCCCAATGGTTGATCTTATTGTTCCCCTGAGAAGGCTCAAAGGACACGTTTAACAGAATTTGATAAATATCTTGAATAACATGAGAAAGACATCAGTTATTGCCAACTTGTGATTAGGGTTGATATTGATCTAGAAAGCTAGATATTATTATTTTTAGACTACTATAAAGTACTTCAGTGGCTTATGTTGAAATTATTTCAGAAACTGTTTTTATTAATACACATCTGTCTGTACTTCTAAGCAGGTGATAGAAGTTTGATCTTCAGCTTTAAAATCCTGAGACCCTTAGTTGCTAGGAAACCAACAAATCTAATTCCTGTGTCTCTTATAACACAAAAATATAATTATATACTGATTCTCTCAGAGAAACTCACGCTATGTATTTTTCAACTCCCCCTTTTGTTGGTGATTTGAAGCTTTCTTTTGATTCATTTAAGCTAAAGAAAAGGCACATCAGTTATAAAGATATTGGTAAATATGTTAACAGAAAAAAAGATGGGACATTCTTTTATCAGAATTTTTCATTTATCTCATTGCTGGAATAAGAAATGACTTATTCCTGAGAATAAGTCTATAATAAGAAATGAGCAGCAAGTTATAAGGTCTTGAAATTTATTTCTAGTATGGATTCACAAATTTATCTTTAATATTTCATTACCATGATTGTTGATCATTTCTGGTTCAGAAGATGTCTTTGCAGACAATCAATCTACTGTCTTTATGAGAAACATTATTCATAAACATATGTAAAAGGTCTGTGCTTTCATTACAGCATAACCAGTTAACCATCTATCTATGTATGCCCATCTGACCTTGCAATTACTGGCTTATCTATATGATGCATTGCAACAGAGTTATTAATTTTACTTCCCTAGACTTTTATTCTTTGGCTTGGCAGGTCTACCAGGGAGAATAATACATATTCCATTAATAACAATTATCAGCGACACGATAGGAGCCTGAATGACACTTTATTCAAAAAAGTGTTATTTTTTCTGTGGACATAAGCAAATATAAATACCCTGATTTCTGGGAAACTCATTTCTTAATTGTATCAAAGAAATGTTGCTATATGGAAGAAACAGTGATAGCGTACACTTTTATAAGAGAAAGAAAAATTAAACAATATCTTAATATAAAATCAATATTCTCTCCACTAATTATCTCATATTTTCTCAATGTACGTCAATAAAAAACAGATACAGTGGTGAGAAAGAAGTTTGTTCCCTTCTTCTAGAGTTCTCAAAACTCCAAAAGTCACCATTTTCTTTTTGCTCAACTTGCACAGACTACTTTTCTTCCACAGTTTCAGACTGGCCACATTAATGCTGCCAGCTGCTGCCACAGGTGACGTGGCAGCGCTGAAGGGAAGGCTCTCGGAGCCTGATGATACGCCGTAAGAGCTTCTGCAATTACTTATAACAGAACTGGTTTTCTCTTTGCCTTTAACAAAAAAAATTAGGAAATGACATACAAGAAATTGCATTAAAATATTTAGACTGCAAATCAGACACTTAAGCTTAGGAAATGGCAGACTTTTATGCTGCCACACAGTATTTATTCTGCCCTTTCAGGATTACGACATGTTTTTCAAATTCCATGATCTGAACTGCTTTTCCAAACGCTGGGCTTTGAGCAAGATAAGAGCTCAGTGTTGGGAGATAAGTGTTGGAAAAAATCCAGTATGCATAGAATTAAGATTCCACAAAGAACTATAAATTTAGATTTTCCCAGTTCTCCAATGCTTGACCTTGCAACTGAGAGTCATATTTTTAATGTATAACTTCAGCGAATACATCTGCATATATACTAACGGTATTATACACATATCTCAAATACACAGACAAGTCCATTTTCTCTATTGAAAATGTTTCTATTAGGGAATAATTTTTTAAATCCTTTGCCCACACAAGTAATCCTAACAGAAGGATCCTACTGCAAAGACGTAACTGTGCCCTGAAGGCTCGCTGTGTACTTTTAAACAGAAAACCTTCATCACTAACAAAGCATCAGTTACTCATCAGAGTAACATCTTTCCTTCACGCCCTGCAGTTGCCCACCATGGTTCTTATATACTCCCCCAAGAAATCTCTAGAGAGAGTAGCAGAGTTCTCTCATAAATGGAGATGGAAAAGACTAAGATTATTTACCTTAAGAAAAAGATGACTAAGGGAGGACATGATGAAAGGAATCTAAAACTGATATGGAACTGGGGGCTTGGAATCTACCTAAGATGAGAACAAAAAGCTGAGTTCTTTCTTCTCTTTTAAGGAGGGGGAAAAAAAAAAAAGTCTAATTGTCAGAGACACCTTCAGCATCAGAAGCAGCACATTCTCCAGCACATGCCTTACTACAGCTGTCAGGTGCATAGGGAACGGTATCAGTATTGTGATTTTCTATTCCAGCACCAATATCTGAGAGAATAATAAGATAAACAGTTTTCTCCTCAAAATGCAATAGGGTATTACAGCATGTATTCACCTTCCTTTCCCTTATTCCATCAGCTCTAGGACTCCATCGCTCTCATCTGAATGTGCAGTACAAAGAAAGCCACATCTGAACCGAAAACAGGACGAGCAAAAATGTCTGGAGGACGGAGGGCTCAGCCTGGTCTGCTGCAGCTGAAGATAACCTGCCTGAAGTGACAACGTGACCAGGGCTCAGCAGAAGTGCACCAGGCCTCAAGTCACTGCTCTCTGTGCTATATCCCTGCAAGAGCGAATTAAGGCAGTGTTAGCGTGGCTTTGATTATCTGGGCTTATCATTTGAGCTAGCTTTTCAAAGCCACTTAATGCACAGCTGAAACAAGAAGCTTGCAACAAAACCATAGAAGTAGTATTGGCCAGTCAAAAGTAAAAAGGAGAACTCAGTTTATGCAATCAAGCATTGATTTGTAAAATTATTACTATAATTGAAATACAGTGAAGGAATAAAACACAGAATTAAACTTCAGCAACCTTCCATTAAGCCACCTCCATTCTCTACTCTAATCATCTGATGTTGCTATTTACCAAAGAATTTAATTAAAAATAAGTTGAAGAATATGGTTTGAAAGGATACACATTTCTAAAGTAGCTGGAACGATCTAAATTAAAAATGCAACAAAGCACATGTGGAGACTGGGAAGAATAGGTGCAGCAAGAAAGAGACGAAAAGAGAAAGACAAGAAGCCACCATTCTTATAGTTAGCAGGAATGTGGAAAGCACAGCCTGCAAGAAAATCACTGACAAGTCACTGGAGCAAATGCATCTTATTAGACTCCACTGTGAATATAAGTCAGGTAAATCATCTGCAGGTAGACTTCAGAAAAGCAATAAAATCTAGGAAGAGAGCTGGGCTCATACAAAGTTTCTTCGAGTTTTCTTATCATAATTAAAGCCCATGCTCTAAAGAAAAGGTGCAAAAAATTGCTTATTTAATTGCCATATTAGTGTGGGTCAATATTAAAAAGAAGAGTACAAGGTTCCAAAATCATCAATTTCCACTCTTTTTTCTCTGCAAAATTCACAGGGCAGAAAAAAAAATTGCAACTACAATATCACTGCTCCTGTCTGTACTTCCCTAGGTCAGAGTAGCACGTCCAGGTCTTTAGGAATAAGCTTCTCTGTGGAGCGTGAGTAGCAATTATCCTGACTTCAAACTACCTAAACAGTTTATCTTAAAATAAGCCTAACTGTAACTATACACTTAATTCAGGCTCTGAGCCTGAATTTAAGCTCTGAACATAAAGTAAAAGTACTGCAGTTGCCTCCACAGCTGTTTTTCCTCCCTCTATCCATAGCCAACACTTGGAGGCAAAAATAGAAAGGTATAACAAATGAGGCTTAATAACCTGTACTTCTGCATAAAAATACTGTAACAAGACCATTCAGGGTATCTGTGACATGCCAGTGCTGTAACTCGACACATAAGTTGTCCTGTTTCCAGAGGCCTAAAATTCTTACCAAAAAAAAAAAAAAAGTCCAGTGTAAAATGCCAGTCACTGTTCAGCAGGAATCATTAGTAGCCAGATCTGCAGATCACACCGATGCAACAGGCAGAGTCTCTCTTGGTCCAAGCTGACATAACTATCCTCACTGCAAATCAATTTTGCAGATTTATTCCAGCTAAGGACCTCTCCCAAATGCAAAAGAAAATTAATAAGCTTAAAGAATACACATTGATATCAGTGCTTTTGCACCCCACCCTTACTGAGGAGAATGCCTTTGCAGATCCTCCATTCATAGAATCATAGAATGGTTTGGGTTGGAAAGGCCCTTAAAGATCATCTAGTTCTAACCCCCCTGCCATGGGCAGGGACACCTTCCACGAGAACAGGTTGCTCAAAGCCCCGTCCAGCCTGGCCTTGAACACTAACAGGGAGGGGGCATCCACAGCTTCTCTGGGCAACCTCTTCCAGTATCTCACCACCCTCACAGTAAAGAATTTCTTCCTATTATCTAGTCTAAATCTACCCTCTTTCAGTTTAAAGCCATTACCCCTTGTCCTGTCACTACATGCCCTTGTAAAAAGTCCCTGTCCAGCCATCTTGTGGCCCCCCCTTCAGGTACGGGAAGGCTGCTATAAGGTCTCCCCAGAGCCTTCTTTTCTCCAGGCTCAACAACCCCAACTCTCTCAGCCTGTCTTCATAGGAGAGGTGCTCCAGCCCTCAGATCATCTTCATGGCCCTCCTCTGGACTATCTCCAACAGCTCCATGTCCTTCTTATGTTGGGGGCCCCAGAGCTGAACGCAGTACTCCAGGTGGGGTCTCACAAGAGCAGACTAGAGGATGGAGAATCCCCTCCCTTGACCTGCTGGCCACGCTTCTTCTGATGCAGCCCAGGATGGCTTTCTGGGCTGCAAGCACACATCTCCGGGTCATGTTGAGCTTCTCATCAACCAGCACCCCCAAGTCCTTCTCCTCATGGCTGCTCTCAATCCGTTCTCCACCCAGCCTGTATTTCTGCTTGGGATTGCCCCGACCCATGTGCAGGACCTTGCACTTGGCCTTGTTGAACTTCATGAGGTTCCTCAGTACTCCCACAGAAATTAATTGATTTTGTTCATTTGAGATAATCAGAACTTACAGCATCACCTCTTTTGAGACGGGACAGAGGAAGGGAAGAGAAAGATAAGCAGAAGAGTAAAGTAAGATCCTGAATCTCGAGCTCTGAGTTTAAAAGGTAACTTAATATCCTTCTAAAATAATAGCTCCTTTGGCACTGTTCGGGGACTCAAAGGACAAGAGAATTAATTTGGAAGCTCTCTTGTATATATGATACATGGACAAAAAGGCTTGTATGTACCTTACAGAGGAGTATTGGAGTTTATCCATTTTGAGTAGAAATAATACTTTTTTCCCCCCAATATTTTATTTTGTGCCAGTACTTATTTTATTCACAAACCAGTGCTTTAGCTAAATTATGCAATATAGAGAAAAGCAGCCTAAGCTCATAGGTTTATTATAACAGAAACCATATATAGTTCACCTCACAGAGAATGAGTGTTAGAAGTTCAAGATTAAATACACATTATCTTTTTCATATTGTATAAAATAGAATATTTTTGCATATATTTTGTATTTTATACCTGTAGCTATAAAGAAAGGGGTAGCTCTAACCAATGGCTTTAGAAAACATGTTTCATATCCCTAGCACTGTCAATAATGACAAACAACTAATCTTCCCTCAATAAATGCATCTTTTATAAGACCACTTCCTTTTACAATTTCTAGCATAGAAACTGTAAGAAAGGAACACAAAAGATTAGATGAGAGCAACTTGACCTAATATTGAAAAACAGATTACTGCTCTCCTATATTACAGAGGTTATAAAATCAGTGATTTCTATGTGGAACAGCTCACAAATATTAGTAACGATTTCTTGCAGTAGAAATTGGGAAGACAATAAGACGTCCCCTTTAGTCTGTAATAATGTAAGAATGTTAGATTCTTTTCTCTCTGAAAATGCAAAGGTGACTTACAAATTATCTACCGTGCCTCAGCAATAAATAGAGAAAAAAATAAAAAAGGTAACTTGCTACTTGGACATACATATACTTTCCCATTATAATTAATAATGATAGTTTTATTATGGCCCATGGAGCAGCTAATCAATAGGCTTTGATACTTGCGCAGTCAACAATAGTTCCCGTGTGCTTGCATAATGTCCAATATTAAAACTTGTAGCTGTTCAGGCTAATGCATTTACTACCTATGGCCCAAAGTCAGCAGAGAAACATGTATGTACACTCCATACATCACTCTTAACATTTGTTCAGATTCAGGCTGAACACTCTGGTGGCAATTCTACTACTTCTGGACCATTGAGTTCACTCAGAAGAGCTATTCCATGCTTCCTCAGAAGAAACAAACCGTAGAATAATCCTGCTTCTCTCATAATGAACAAGGTCACATGCAGGACTTGGGGATGTGACCCAAAGACATCAGAAGACAGAAGCAAGATCCCCATGAACCTTGGACACATCTCTGTTTTACCTGTTGCAGACCCATAAGACCTAATTTCTCCCACTCTAGTTTTCATGACATATTTCATTCATTCACCGATCCCCATTCATCTCAGTAATAAGTCACTAAGAGCAAGAGGTTGTTATCTGTTAAGTCAAGAAACTAGTGTTAAAAAAAAAAAAAAAAAAAAAGAAAAAAACCCACAAAAATAAAGTGGGGTTGAGGTTCTTCGGAAGGTATTGTGGCTGGACTTCTTGCTCAAATTACATACAAATCCTTGACTTCTCTTTTTACGTTCTTCAAATTTGTGATACTGCACCTAGGACATTTAGAATCTGCTTCACAAAGGTACTGAGGAACTGTACGTGGCCATGACCTTTGTTTGGAAGAGCTGGTTTGGTTTTGAAATCTTCAAAGACCAGACCCTATAAACCTTACAGGGCATTCCAAAAATCAAAGTTTTCCATACAAGTATCTACACTGAAGCCAAGAGCTTCAATATCTTTAGTCTTCAGGTTCCTTGGCTTTCATCTCCTTTCTCCAGAAGACGCAATGTTGCTGAACTAATTATTATCAGAAAGGTAGTTAGATACAACAGGATAAAATGCACTGTACAACGTAATATATGTATTTATATGCAGAGTTCCTATAGTTTTGTGGCTTGCTACCTCGTGACTTAGTTTTCTGGTACAATGGAGGCTACAAAAATGACAGCAGTAATGACTTATGCTCGAGGTTGGAAAACATAGATGCATAAGAAATGACGTTCTGGCTGTTTCTGAAACACATCTTTTGTCTTTTGCCTTACAGTTTGCATCTTAGGAACAGTGACTTCCATAAAGCTCTTTCAAACTGTTTAAGGACTACAAAAGGAGGTTTATTAGCCTTTCTGCTTGCTGGACCCTTCAGCCCCTGTAAAACACAAAATCATTTTCTTTCCTTTAGTTTCTACAGGAGGGTACTAATTTTTCTCCCATATTTTCTTTTGCTTTTTTCACTCATTCGCAAGTATCTTCCACTTTAACTTTCTCCCCTATTCTTCCTTAAATATTACAGTAGATATTAATTCTCAACTCAGATATTGTGTTTTCAGTTTCTTGCCTTTTTGATCTCTCTTGCCTACTCAGTCTAATCTTTTATTCTTAACTCTTTTATCCTATATACCATTTTATCTACTTTTATATTCTTTCTTATGAGATGCTTTTCACTGTACCCACAATTTAATCACTACTCTTTGCTTTTGTGAGCTTTCTACCTAAGGAAATACCCACCATCTTTCTTGCCCTCTCATTTCCTTCACTGCTTGTTTTACCTGCCCATCTTACTACCTGACCTCTCCATTTTCCATTCTCACCCCTTCTAATTTATGGTCTTGCCTCACCCACTCCGTTGCAATTAGCCTTTGACTACTTTTTACACAGTCCCCAAAAGCACGTAGCTCTAATCTTGGTTACTCTTCCAGCCTGTTAATTCATAACCCCTTTTGCATTATCCAAAATGATTATTCAAGTGAGCACGTCTTGCAATTCCAGCATGTTTTGCATCTCTGGGTAGATACTTCCACAATATTCGTGTTGCTGAAGGAAACTTATTACATTAGACAACTCCAAGCAACTCATGAAGTCCATGAGTACTTCGGAAGTGGCCACCTGAGGAGAAGCCAATGCAGCACAAACACCTACTACACCAGGTCACCTACTCCATCAGCCAGGGCAAAACCAAACTCTTCTTTATCCACCTGGCAAGGCAGTTTGCTCACCAACTATTTGTCCACAGTCACTGTCCCTTTTTTTTTTTTTTTCCCCTGCACTACAGACATCAAGTTTTCCAGACTGCAAATATCCAAAGCTTCTTTCTTACTTAGCAAGACATCTCTGGTTTTCAGTAGGATGGGTATAGGAATTAAATCAATTGAGATACATTTTGCTTTAGTTTTACCACTCGATTAAGCACAAACTAGCCTTCATTTAAGTAATGAATGACACAGCATGCTTTTTACACACCACAGGAATTTCCTGTGCTCTAAAGACTTTTTCTCCTCTGCAGAGAGTCAGAACAAGACCAACAATCTTTCTGACTGACAAGAAGGAAAGGGTTGCTGTGAAGGAACTCCCACCTTCTCCTCTGCCAACAGCAGGGATCAGGGTTATCTGTGCCTGCTAATGCCGTGGGAAATTTCACATGGGATGCACCAGAACCGGCACAGAAACATGGAGCCTTTATATTTCTGATTGCAGTCTCCCAGGGCTACGCCACTGGGGATAGGTAGATACATGTTTCTACACTTTGTTTGAATCCACAGAGTAATAGCATCAGGAATCTTATTTCTCCAAGTTTATTTCAGAGGAATACACAAAAACCAGTGTGTCAGATCTTTCCTGAAGAATCTCCTTGATGAATTACAGTGGATCCTTACACACGCACACATGCTATTGACCGTAAATCACCTATGTTAAGTCGGGAGGAAGAAGAAACGCACGATCAATTGCAGGAAAAGCAAATACTACACTTTAAGTTGCCTTGGTGTTGACTTCACCTTTACTGGAATTCAGACTATGTCAGTCTGAGAGTTACTTTTACCTCATTAGTGTGACTACTGCAATACAGGATTGGTACCACTTTCTTTAAAACAACCAGCTTAACAGCTGCACAGGAGGTGCTGTGTGTAATCTATTGCACTGCTAAAACACAAAGATAAAGATAATGGAAAAAGTGATGATATCTGATCCTTTCCAGAGTAAGCAGTATTTGAAAAGAACCAGAGAGCTCAAAAAAGGTGATCGGTACTATGGCATGTGATAAGGTGCCTCCGTGCCGCGAGGACTGCTCTTGTTTTTGGTAATGTGCAGGACACGTAAGTGGTCCTGGCTTTCCAGTGGGGGGATTCTGAGGTGTATTCAGTTTTACACAAGCTGGCAGGCAAAACGTAGGTGCCAGATCTACTCCTGGACCCTGAGGACATCATACATGTCCTCTCCATCATCTTTGCTAAGTGATGTGTCACATATATAAGGTCTCACGCCATAAGCAGGGCCATTACAGGGATGATATACCAGAGTTGTTACAGATGCATGGATAGCCTAACATCCACCAACAAGATTACATTTCTGTATTAAAGTAGAAGCATTCAAGGGGAAAAAAAAAAAGCCAACACTTGCTAAACAGTAAGAGAGAAGGTTTCTTTTCTGCAACAGAGTATAGGGAGAAAACATGGAAATCAGGTACATTTGCACTGCAGTACCTCACTACCTTAAGTCCTGGACCAGCACCAAGAAGACATATTAGATTTTATTATCTTTTTAATTTTATACTTACTATTTAATCCATTTAATGGGATTTTACCCAGTGATTCCTACATCTCTGGAGGAGGTCAGAGTAGATGATCACGGTGATACTTTCTGGCCTGCAAATCTAGGAAATCACTGGGCCATTATAGCCTCTCCAAAATATGCAATTAAGAAGTACTTATAACATCAGCAGCTGTCTGAGATTCAAAAAGCCTCACAGGGCTTATCTGGCTCAGGGAACTAGAGGAGCAGAAAAAAAACCCTGTTAAAACTTCCATAGTTTCACAAAACTTCTAACAATATAGGTATAAGCTTCATATTTGAGATGACAAGATGATACCCAGGCCACCATCTCCCATATTCCTAGCATCATGAATCTTAAAAAAAAAAAAAAAAAAAATCATTGACTCATTTGAATAACTTCTAAGCTGAAAGGCTTGCCTGAAAGCTATTTTTGAAGAGGAATGTTTCTGCAAGCTAGAAGCAGAAATTGGGTTGGATTAATTGTTGGTTGTGGGAGGTATAATATTATGTTTTTCAGGGCCTGCTGCAGTTGCTATATGGCTGAGAGGCTCAGCTGTTGCCTGTCACATGCCTGGGAGTATACTGGGAGATGACTGGAGCACCATTAGTAGTATGCTATATCCAGCCCTGGATACAGAGGAGCAGCAGGCTGTGTGTCCTGAGGAAAGAAAATGATAAACAAGAACAGGAATGAGTTCATTCTTCTCAAAGAAGTTAAGAAAAATGCACAGTCCATGTATTCTGGCCCATTACGTGGTTGAAGCAGTTTTTACCACTTTCAGAAAAGGGCAATATAGACAGATGCTGAATTAGAGACACAGGCTGGGTGGCATTTCTCAGGTAAGAACCATAGCAAAACTCTGCAGACACTCAGCTCTAACAAAGTTATCACCACCTTATCAAAACCACATGAACCAGGCTCATCTTAGAGCTACTCTCTGACTTCCACTCTTCCCGGTCCCTCCTGAAGACCACCTTATGTTTCACCACTTCACCATTTCTAATGCAGTGAGGAAACAGCCTTCCACAAGACCAATAAGTGTAGTAACCAAGATGGTTATAAAACTTCAATCACTTAAACTCGCAAGGGAAGTTAAAGGACTAAATGTTGTTGAAGAACGCTCACGCCCGAGCCATCAGCGAGGTTGCCCGCAGAGTGGTTTTCCACCCCAGAAACCCCAGGCAGCAATTCAGCAGCCTCCTAGCATTTGGTGATCACATCAAAACAAGTTGGTTGTAAAAGCTGGATAACACTTTCACTGCGGTGCTGCACTTTTCTCCAGTATATAAATATTTGTCTGTTTTAAAAGGGAAACACTGCCGTTGCCCGAGGTGTTTATTTTCTCACTATTTTGTAGAGGTAACTGAGAGCACTCGGTATCACCCTCCCGCTCTGACAGTAACAGCTGCCTCTTGCTGACCCTGCAGAGCACCAGGGTTAGATAATAATGACTCGCCTTACTTTGCAGGTGAGATTTTATGTTATAGGCTATATGCAACCTTTAACACCTGTTAGAAGGTCACAGAAGAGGCTGCTCAGAGCAGGGAAGTCTGCAGCTTGCTGAGAGCCCTTTAAAGGGGAGCGAGCTATGTCCCAGGCAGCAGGGCACAGGCAGCCTGGTTCTAGGAGGAGTTAGTGAGAGGTTTTGCTACTGAATTCCTTGAGAAAGGAAAGACAACAGCATAAGGAATAGGAATACGGCTCTCTAAAAGAGGAAAGGAGCAGCAATAGTGCAGGACAGAAAAAAATGACTGGTAGAGAGCTCTGGAGACCCAAAGTACTTTGGAGGAAGGCTGTATAGGCAGGTTTTCGGGAGAAACAGAAGTGCCAGGAGGAAATGGAAGAACTGTGTGGTAAAACAGAATGAATTTTTCAGCGATTACGTTCCATCCCCTTCAGCGATTACATTCCATCCCCAATAGAAAAAAAATAGAAAAAAAAATTAAAGCCATCTATACAAAAGCAAATACCAGTTGAGAAGAAAGTTATGCTTTAATAAAAATATACTGGGTAATTTCTGGTTTTGCAAAAGGAAACTGGGACTGAATACACACACACAGCTCCTTTTCATTAGGATCTTACATTTTAAAGGTGAGCAAATAAAAGGCCATCTCACTTAGCAGCATCAACATTTATCAGCAATGCATTTCTATAGTCCGGGAACCAGCACCTTCAATTATTCTTGGTGGTGTTGATTGTTTTTAAAATAAAGTTTTTATACGGTTTGTTTTTACAAACAACAGTTTCACAAATCTCTTCGTGCTCTGGAGGAGCTGAAGCATGCACACTAAGTACCACACGTTAAATAGCTCTCTTTATACCTCTCTGTTATAGATGTTCAGTAGGTGTAGACTTAAGAACACACACTGTTTAAAGATAGAGTAAAAATGCCTTACCAGAGGCAGCACTACTAAAAAGAACCTGCACTATTTACCATATGTTAAGATCAGTAATACATTAAAAACCATCAAGAAGAAATTACATGCAGCCCACATTGTTTTCAATGTGTTTTTTTTATTTTCTCTTTTTTACCGTCTTGATCCATGTAAATGACGGACCAACTATAGAGTGAAAATGGTTTCTTGGGAGACATGGGTATAATGCCCATTATATGCTGTTGATTCCCAGTGTGTAAGGGATGGTGCTATGCAGGAAATTGCTGCAATGTTAAATTTCACTGCAATCCATTTGCTGTGAATTGATGCAGCCAAATAAAATGAAAAAGTTTATTACAAGTCCTTTCATAAGAAGAACTAATCAGAAACCACGGTTCACTCAATTACACATGCTAGAGTTTAGGTTTAGTCCTAGATGCTTGCACCTGAGCTACCTCACCAACTGGGGAGAGAAATTTTGTTTCCCATTTCCCCACCTAGGAGTCATTTTTTGTACTGTTTGAATGATGTCTGTAAAAGATAAATGAAATCCATCCCTTGAAAAACTTAAATCTAGACTCCCCTACAAACAGGGATTACTTGCTTCTCATAGACTACTGCTTTTGCACTTGATGTGAACTGAGAAGGAAGAAATATCTTCTCCAGACATCTCCGTTCATGGGGGGTTCACTTAATGCTTTTAATGGGAAGAGCCTCAATTGAGCAGGCACTCAACACCAGTAAAAAAGCCAAATGAGCAATCTAACTATAGCAACGCAAAGCATAACTCAAAAAAGGCGATGCAACACGTTTAAGTTGTGTTCAAGTGGTTCAAGATTGGCCCAAAGTTCACCATGGTTAATGACTGGATTTCTACCAGGTGTCCTCCTGGGTGCTTTAGTAATGTCTCTCACTGAATAGGGTCTTAAGAACATGCTCAAGAGCCTTGTTGATTCAGGCTTTTATTTAAATCAAAAGGGCATTTAGTTTCCTAAAAGAGAAAAGAGCCAAGAGGATATTTGGAAATACCCACATACATGGAGAAGGCAAGATTTTCCTGTAAGTCAGCAAGGTTGTGGCCCCTTCATTAACGCTGCGTGCACTGTGCAAAAACATCCCTGCTCCCGTAACAGGGAAACACCGGTGCAGTACCAGAATGTGCCTGATCCCCACTACCAGGAACGACATAGGTTTGGGATCTCTCCTCACTTGTCACACATTAATGAACCAACAATATATTTTGAAAGCACTGAGGCAACCTGTCCTTCTTCAAGAGCACCTTAGGTTTTTTTGGCCTATTTCCTTGAGTCCTGGAGCTTAACAGATGAAGGACTGCTCTATATTTACGTTATGCCAAGAAGAAGTGTTTTTATGTACACTGCAACTCAGTAGTACAGCTCCACATTTGAAGAGAGCAGTCAGCTGCTGTCCTGTGAGACTACCCTCAACCTTGCACAATAACACCACCGTGCCAAGAGCCATTCTGTGACACCTAGTGCTGGCATTTCTAAAAAAGTCTGAGATTTTTGAAACTTCCAAAATAAGCTAGCTTTGAAGGCACTGCATTCCATTGCATTGACTGAAAACAAGCTTCAGGGAGTTACCCAGGTTCACAGTCTGAGCAGCAGAACCACGGAAAGTGTCCTTCACAGCTGTATGAAGTCAGACACAGGAGTCACAGGGCTCCTCTTATTCTTAAAGTCCATGTACTTGAGAGGAGAACCTGCCTCTTCAGACCCAAATGCTTTGAAAAAGTCACATTGCCAGGCATTTAATCAAATTACTGCTTTTGGAAATTATTCACTCAACACATTTGCTTCCCTTAATCATGGAGGAATATTACTGGGAAAATTGTACATATTATGTATTTCATGTTTTTAAAATAACTTTAGTCTTCCTTTTACCAGGCTGGACCCAATTCTTAACTTGCTGTTTGTAGATTTCTTCCTTTAATACACCACTAAATATGACTGTACAATCAGGCCACTTAGTTATAATATGACCATTTGTTTACATGGCATATTTTAATGAATCATTAATATATTTTGTGGGTACTTTAAGTAATCTGTCCTTTACCTTGGTACTTCACAATACACCCCAGGCTTAATGGTCCATTAAAATATTCCCTGTTGAATCTTGCGGCTTAATTGATGCACTTTTGCTGTTTTGATATTATTTTCAGGAAACTTGTTTTTGTTTTCAGCAAGGAAGGACAGCACTAAATTGAAAATGAGCTCAAAGGCCATCTATTAAATGTAAATGTGGGTGTTCTCCTTATGATTTTTTCTAATCCTCCCGGTGTTCAAGATTATGGCACATTTAGATTTAAATTACCAGATCGGTTGATCACAGCAGGAAACAGAGTAAGCACATTATTTCTATTTTGACAGAACAATAGACGATTTTTATACATTTCATTAAGCAAAACTACTTAAAGAAAAAAAAGTCTCACTGTGTAGCACCATCTTTTACTCATGAACATCCTGTTGAAAATGCAATTAGCATTTTCAGAAGGAAGAGAAGTCCTGCAGTTAAGCACCATTGCCACAGCAGACATCGTAAGTATGAAATGAAGCTCCAATATTTAAATTTTTCTGTGATCAACCTTTGCAGTGCCAAAAATTTATCATAAATTATACTTTAAATTAGGATTTTCTCTTATCTGCTTTTTTAATTCATGCAGAGAAAATGGAAGTACATAAACAAGCTTTGTAATAACTCTGAAAGCATTAGCCTATTTGCAAAGAGGAGCTGGTCAGAAAAAATTCTGATGAGTGGACTTTTCCCTACGTAGCAATGTTTGATTCTTACTGATTGCAATAATACATTGTGAGACTGTATTTGTTTTTTTCATAGGGAGCAGATCACTGGAAGCCTACCAATTTCTGTTAATTTTAGCAGTATTACTGAGCAGTGTATAAATATAAATCCCAAATGGATCAGTCGCTCCTTAACACTAGAAGCTGCACAGGTGAAAACAATTATTTCTCTGCAAATTTGTATTAGGGACTTCATTTTTCACATATTTTAAATCTGGAAGTTATGCACAACAAGAGCAAACACACTGACTGGTTCACATAAGACATCTCATTCCATGAATGATAAAAACATCAAAGCAAGTGGCAAGTAATTTGGAGGTGGTCAGCTTTACAGATGTTGTATCCAGACACAATAAAAGTTCCAGCAACTCTAATATGGAACGCTTCTTTCCAAAATTCTGCTGCTGCTGTTTTGCTATACATTAAGGTAACGATGTTTGTTACCACTCAGATTTAAGAAACAGCAGTACATGTGTTTCAGAAAATGTTTACTGCAACAGAGAACTTTTCCCCTAGGGAAAACTGTCTCATAAGGAGGTACAAGAAGCAGACAGTTTGGGTGCCATGGCATTTTAATTTAGCCTAATATGGGGTAAAGGTCCTTAAAATTACATAATAAAATACTATACAAATTGCTAAGGCAGAGGCAAAGAAAGACAGCACAGGCAATTGCAGATACTTGAAATGCAGTGACATAAGGGCACAGACAGTGATTTGTGTTTGTTTTCCTCCCTGTTTTTCTCCTCATTCATTCCCACTGAGAAAACAAGAAAAATGAAACTACAATCTAATGATTAAGGCACTGTTGTAGGCTCAGACTGAGTTCCCTGTGTCGATACAGACTGCTTCTGTGATCCTGACAAGTCATATGGTCCCGCTGTACCTTGTTCCCCATGCCATAAAATTGGTTATCCCAGTTTCTTCCTCACAGGTGTGCTCCAGTACTACAGCAACATGGACCACAACTGTAGTACCCAGTGGGACTTAACATGGCAGGCAGTCTTTGTTCATTACCTCCTTTCACCTTCTAATGCTTTCAAAGGCGATACCTTCTTCTGGCTGAAATCTAGCATGGACTCTAAGCATAAACTAGGAGACCATTTATAAAACAGTCAAATTATGTTTCCAGCTGACTGTGTAGAGATGGGACAAACTACTGCCAGTAATACCATACAAAACTAATAAAGGCAACTTGTCCCGAAATAACACTGTACAGCTACAATAATATTGTATGAAGTCTGCATTCACGGAAAACAAAAAGCCTGCAAGAGCAATTATTTTGGCAACGACACCCACCAAACCACACAAGTGTCACGGAATCCTGGTCACCTTGGGCTATGTGTGCATTAGCAAGTAATGCAGCACAGCAGAGTGGATGGCTAAGGAAAACAACTGGTGTTGATGGACATCATCCTGTGTGCATTTGGGGATGAGAGGGGAAGTAGCTTGGACTATCTCTAGTCTGATCCAGTGGACAGGGTACGTGCAGCAGCTGGAGTACGCCTTGCTCCAGCAGCACATCCCCCAGTCCAGTTATTATATATCACATATTATATATCACAATATAATGTAGCCTCTTTGCTCTCCAAGACTGTTCTATGAGGCAAATCAAAGCATACAGTAACTGGGGATTATTGGGAAACTTATTTCAGAAGCCAGCTCCTGATCTGAACTACAACTTTAATGTAGATGCATCTTTGTAACACATGAAAATACTTTCACTGTGGCAAAAGCCAGCTGGGGAAATTCAGTGTGCCTAGTGGCATCTTAGAATTATCCCAACATACGGCAAGGCAATATGAACAGCTTCCAAGCAGCGCAATAATATGTTACAGTTTGAATGCCAGGAGCAGGATTGCAGGTGAGCTCTAACATGAAGTTAAGAAGCCCCAGATTCCAGTAGCCCAGCTAGCATATAACAGGGAAATGAATTAACAGCATGGCATCCTCCTGCAACAGCACTGGTCGTATCTTTCCAGTATCCCAGAGAACAACAAATACGGGTTTTGTGAGGCAACTAAAATGGTAACCAAACAAACAAACCAAACACCGTTCTTGATCAACGGTGACTCCAACCTAAGGTAGCTTAACACCAGGCGTCATACCACTCCTAAAGGAGAGCAAAGGATAAAGTAGGGCCAGACCGCAGCAGGGATCAGCGACCAGAATTCGGTTTTCTAACACTTGTAGTTCTGAAAGCTCAGAAAGCCTAGGCTCAGTGCCATTCAGGTAGTCCACCAACCCAGAAAATGCCTCACCAAGGTCAGCTGCAATGAAAATACAAACTTGTATCATAGCAAAGTTAATTAACGTCCCTTCAGCCTTGCCCTTCTCATTTCCCCCATGCCACTGCAAGCAGCCACAGCTGGGTTGCTACAGTTCGCCTGCTGCACAGCAGCCGCTTCCCTTGAGCTCGCCGATGGCCTTGGGGAGCACCGTACCTGCTACTCTCCATCCTGGTACCTGCTTTGGAAATTTAACCCACATTCCCTGCTGAATGCCACGGCTGTGATCAGCTACTGTACCAGTGTGGGCTCGTATCTGCCTGGTACAGCCTAGGAGCATTACTGCAGTGGAGGCAATAGGAATTTTTCAGCGCAGAAGCCAGCACCACAGAAGAACAGCATGTATTTTCCCTAGTGGGTGTATAGCATGCACTTTCCAGAATTCAGACTGCATTAAAAACAAAAAAAAAAAACCCACACTTTGTTAAACAGCTTCAGCTAATGAAGTGCACACAGAATACTAAATTGAAGGCACTAGACCTAAAATATTCTGGCTTCCTCTGCCCTCCTGTTTCTCATTAATACGCTGAAAAACAAAGAAAGGATAACAGTCTGAGTCTATGACACAAATTAAAATTATATATATAAAGCCAAAGAGGAAATAACATACACATTGGGCTCAGCAATTATATTCAACAGGCAGATGAAAAATTGACACAGCAAGAAAAATACACTGCCACATGAGCCTTCTCCTGTCCCCAAGGGTAAAACAGGACTTTGAATTGCTTCTACAACCAGCATCTATATTCATTAAGGCAGCAACAGACCAGCTAACTACCCTTTGCAAGTGCAAAAGCATGGAGGTATCCACTGCTGCCCCATAGTCATCATTCTCTATATTACCTGAGCTCCATCAAACCATCCTGTACCTGGTGACCTGCCATGAATGATGTGGACTGTGGCATGTTTTCAAGCTCAATTTTTCCACTAGTGAATCCCAATTGCTTTCCCCTCCATCTCCTATGAGAGAGAACTTTATGCCAACTTTAGCTACCCAGAGCTGATCTGAAAACATACATTCAATTTATATTTTTATCCTAGCAACTCACAAAAGTATCTCTCTGCTCCAACATACTCTGTCTGAATTAAAATCTTCTCAGAGATATCTAGCCATTAGTTTAAGCTTAACATAGCAAGACTTCTCAGATATTTTTCCCTTTCTTTCCTCAGTCACTGCTGACAGTGCAGTGCCACTTGCTGCAATCCATAACCTGGGATAACCTTCAACTCAGATCCTTCTCTCTGTCCCCAAATCCAGCTTATGTGTAAATCCTGCAGATGCTCTCTACATAACAAATTCAGACACGGCTTTTCTTATCAGATCACACTGGAAAAGCATTCTCTGGGCTCCTAAAACCTTTTGTCTTTATTAAAACAACATCTTTTTTTTTCCAGGCTTGACAAATGCAATTCTGGCCCTGCTCACATCCATTTGCAATACTGCTGAAAAGATGATTTTCCTGCCGTGTCACTTTGACCACATCAGCCATCCTACCTGTCCTCTTTTGGCTCCTTCCTTTATGTTGTATCAAACAAAAAGCATCTTCATTTTCTAAGCTCTTCCTTGGCTGTCCCTGCCTTGTCATCTCTCATTCTGCACTGTGAAACAAGCTGTCGCTTCTCTTCAACCAGTGACTTCCACCTTCAGCCTCCACTTGCTACAAAAACACAAAAGCAGCTTCTTCCTCTCTGCCATTGTGTCCTTCATGCTGGGAAGCAAATCACTTTGAACTTTTCCAAAGTTACTCATTACAGTCCCTCAACTCTCTCCAAAAAGATTTCCTTGCTGTTTCAGCTAGGGAATGACCAACTTTGGACAGCTGTATGCTGAGACCTAGCATGCCACCTACTGTCATCACGTTCTTTCTTTGTGCTTTCCATCTTTACTAACCACTTTTGTCTCATCTTACAACACGTTGTCTGTTCAGTGTTAGCGCAGTGCACAGCACACTGCTATCCTTCATAGCCCAAGGCTGGGCTTCTGGGCACTGTGGGAATGCAAATAATAATGAACAAAACTCCTGTCTTTTCTCCGCACTTGGCTGTGCTGCTGCTTGCTGAATAGCCTCATTTGGAAGCTGGGCTCCAGCTCTGCGTTGGTTGCACAGATCACAGTGTACACATCTGAGAGCACCATGTGTTTACTAGTGCAGTCCAGGTTCTTATAATTTCCTTGGTGAGTGCTAAGGGCTCAAAGGATTTTCAGATCATCAAGTATTGACAAGTAAAAGCTTTTATATTGGAGAAATATGAAACAGCACAGGTCTTGGGCTTCTTTTAAGAAACACGTAAGCCACAAGATTCCATTTCATGTCATGAGAGTTTTGCTTTAAAAGATCAGAATGTGTGCCAAAAGGCACTTCTTTGCCCTAGCAACCATTTCCAGGGCAACAGACTTTCTTCTAAAGTTGAAGGTCTTTTCGTCTGGCAGAATCATTTCTTCAGAGGTCTCAATTTCCCATCCTTTGCAAGTGACAGATGCTCAGGTAGTTCATTATAGGTACACCGTACCATTCAGATGGAATTTTATCATTAGAAAACTAGATGTATCTATAGTAATGCTGATCCTGGTTATCAGTTAGGACTGAACATGGGACATCAAGAACCAAAAAGCAGGTTTTGCATCTTGAAATAAAGATTAATACCCATACCTTGGGGACTGGTAAAGACAGCGTTAAGATATAAAGCTTATAGTATACCAGCAGCCCAAAAGCAGATGCAAAAACAAAAGAGGAGTTTGGATAGACTAGAGAAAGCAGAGAGAAAGGGAAATGCCATTAGAAAAGTGCAAGAAAGTTCCAGATATTGAAAAGGAAAATCCTTGGAGTACTTCAATTTTTCTTTCCCAAGAGAACACAAAATGAACCAGAATTCTGGTTCATAAATCTATATTAAAAATGTTTGACCTAATATACTGAGCTTTGATCTACTCACATCAACTCTCCTCTTCAACTAATCATTGTGCTCCAGGCTGGGTGGCAGCAGGACAGGTATATCTTTCCAAAACCTATTGGACAGTAACTAATTTTAAAGATTGGTTTGCAGTTTGTAATGTCATGGCTCTTGTATATGCTCTGTATAAATCAGTACAGTCTCGCATGCTACACTGAACAAATCAATAAATCACTTACAAGTAACACTTGCAGACCCTTTATTATCAAGTGCCCTTTGAAATACTTCCTGCCCCTTTCACATAATATTTCCTATCTTCAGTAGTTACTAGAAAGGTATTTTATCATTTAACTGTCTCTCACATTCGAGACATGTTATGCTTAACTGCCTAGTTGCTAAAAGATTCAGCAGAATTCTGTGAACCTTTTTTCCTTGGCCTCGATACCCTTGAAAATTCTGGTAAAATCAGGACAAACACTGGCATATGGAAGTGTGAGCCCATAACTAGATCCAGTCTAAGAGTAGCAACAAAATATTATGGGATTAAATCTTCTAGTTTTCAGTCAAAGTGGTTTCTAGCAAACTGCTCACAACCAAAGAACACATGGAGAATTATTTATCTTGCTCATTTGGTGAATAATTTTGGAAAGCAAAGCATGTGTTTATGGTGAATTGGTGAATGAAAGCATGGATTTGATCAAATAAGTTATTGATTACAGACTCAGTCAGTTTTAATTAGAAAATCACCTCCACGGGGAATTTATATATGTTAGAATGATTTCTAAATGCAAAAGGATTCACAGATATTCATTGCAATTGCTTGTCTTCATAAACACAAACAAAGCCTCTGCTTTGTTTCCTATTTCCCATTTCCAAAAAAATTCTTCTAGCCTTCACTTTTGATTTTTTCTTTTTCTTTTAAACTTCCTCTCAACAGTGGAAATGGAAAACAACCGTTCTACCCAAAAAGAGTTATTTGGAATAAGACAGACATTTCCTCCTTTTTTTAAAAAAAAGGTTTTTAGCATTGTAATTGTCATCAGTGCTAACAGAATGTAAATTACCATTCTTTTCAAAAGATCAACAGATGCAAATTCAGGTTAGCTGTATACAAAAAGTGCCATGCATCTTTTTGCCAACAGCACTAAGATCAGAATTTTCAGACGTGTCTATCTGAACCCAGTGTACCCAAATCTTGTTGGAAGTCAGTGGGCCACAGCTGCTCATTCACTCAAAGGTATCAGAAATAATTTCTCCTAAACGTTCATGTAAGCTATAAGAATTTGTGCTGTCAGTATTCAAGAACTCACGTTCTAGTCTTTGCGATTAGCCAACATAGCTCCAGTTATAGACCCCTGCTCAAGAAAGATGGTAAATATGTTTAGATACTTAATAGGATAGAACTGAGTGATTTTATTTAAATAGCCTGGCCATGCTAGAAACTTTTCTTCTTCAGAGAACCACTTTATACTGCAACAACCAACTCCTGTTGATGTCTGCTGGAGAATGAGCAGAGGGAAACTGGGAAATATGTGTCAGAGAAAATGCATCTGCTTTGGACATCCTCCATTATCCATTTTTACACACACACATTTTCACATTGTGCTTCTGCTGAGCCCAAACTTGGGTTCACAAAGGTCAAGTGTAGCTCAGCATGGCTGGGACACCAGAACTAGAGCTGCTCAGGTCATTCACCTGGGCCTGCCTGGCACAAGTACTGGGAGGTCTTTTTTCTGAAAATATGAAACAGTTATCAGAACAAAATAAGCAAAATCCATAGTCTTCAGATTTGCACATAATTCTAGTCAAATACCTAAACTTCCAACCACCTATCTCAAAGGACAATGTGTTTGAAGAGGAACATTAGTGGATCCTTCCAGTCTGCTCTTCCCATGCAACCAATAAAGAGCATCACATGCACCTGTGCACTCCAAATTACACAGATCATTACAGAAGGGAAGGGATTTCCATCACACTCAGCAGTGAGGAGCCGATGATGGATTTTGTTACAAACTTTAAACTCTTAGCAGAACTTAGAGCAACAAATCTGAGCTAAGCCTTCTTTCAGGAGAAAGCACGCTGTATTCCCCGTTGTAGGCATGAGAGACTGGATTTCCACAGCTGATGTAAGACCTGCTTTGGTCCTTACACTAATGGGGGATTTGGTACAAAGTCATATGAAATTTAAAATATTCATATATTTGATCTAATGTTTCAGAAGAACAATAGCCGTAAATTCTAAACCAAAACAGATTATCAACCTTAAAATCTAGAAATTTTGAACGCATTTTTACTAATACAGTTACATGTTTCATCCTTTCTGAATGGCACAAATTGAAATACTTGGATAAATGCTCAAGACTTTGGTAGGAATCATCTCTTCCCCAATACTTCTGTAAGCTGGCACACCAAACTTCTTTTCTGCAAGGTAATCATTAACCTTTCGTAATAAGAAAGCTTTTCAGAACCTATAGATAGCTCCTTATGTTATGTAAGAGTGTAATTATTTCTAATGTGGCAGTTGATGAACTAGAGTGGCTGGGATGTGAAAAAAGCATTAATGAGAATGAAGATGTAAGAAATAATGTTAACTAGGCCTTTTCATTACAACTGAAGAAAGCTGTGCATGTGTAAAATGGGTACATAAAGTTTTATAACATATTGCCTGCTCAGAACCTCTAACATTTATAATACATTTCCATTACTATTTGCTGTAAATTGCCTATGTCTTTTACATTAAAAATAAATGGTACCAGCTAGACAGCTAAAAGGTTTGATTGCAAGCAATTGTAGTTGACAGTATCAAACAGAAAAAGTCTGTAACTTTGAGCTTAAAGCAGAAAAGACAGACGCAACTTTGCAAAGCTGATCACTAGAGTATGAACCCTGAGCTATTTTCCATTCCCTTAATGCTTTGTCCTGAATTTTGGGGGATATTTCTCCATGTTACTTTTGGAAAGCAAGAGAAGCACCACCCTTTGTCCTCTTCACTCACCAAAGAGCTGGAACAGTCAGTAGCAGTTTTTAATTTAATTCAGTTTGTCAATAGCAACAACTGTAATCCTCCATAATCAATGCCCACATACAGCACACAAGGCTGTTAAGAGTTTTACTGGCTTTTATTTTATTAGTAGGCAGGGGGGCAGGGACCTGACAATACTTCCTGGAGCTCTTGTTATTGTGTGAGCAAGCAGGCTAGAAGCCAGCCTACCCCTGCTTTGCTGATGAACCCTTTTCAAACAGTGAAAGGAGAGAAAATGGAGCTAGTGGAGACATCAGCCCTTGCTTGGTTAATCTTCTCCATGTCACACGCAGCCCACATAGGGTAGACAACAAGTGGACTAACCAGCTCTGTGGGCCAGACCCTTTATGAACAAGGAAGGAAAGTAAGTGACCCCACCTGCGGTGTTGAAAAAAATGTATGTGTAAAAGCTAGAGCACACATTGTTCAGTCATGCCCCCCTAGTTAAGCTGAGGGGCACTGGTGCGTGGTGTACCATCTCTCATTACTTCACCACATCAGTCACCTGAAAGCAGGTGGAAAAGTAGCATGCTGCCAAAGGAAGATAAATAATTGAAGATAACATAACATATAGCATCACTCACATCAACAGGGAACAAAGAAAGCAAGAGTTCAACAGCAAATATGCTCTTGTAGTCTCCTTTTCACCTTTTGTTCTCCCTCATGGTTGTGACTGAGTTTATCACGACTCCGCATACTGTCAGCAAGTTGAGAAATCTGCAGCAGAGCTTCCTGGGAAGACAGCAAGAGTCTGATGAAATTTCAGGTAATTTTATGTATTATAAGGTAAGAAAAAGTCTTTCAGGAGGGGACGCTGAATATATCTTGCCAAAATGCACCAAAGCCAGGTTTATGGGACAGTTATACACAGCAACCTGGCTCACTAGTCCTACCTCCTGGCTCCCTCTGCCACGACATGCCATTGCCGACCTCAATTCTCATGAGTAGTGGAAATAGGTAATAGAGATGTGCAGGGAGTGTTATACTCCCTGAGCAGTTTCCAGATACCTGCAGACTGGTGAAAATGTCTGACTGCTGGAGACCAGGAGAGAGAAAACATATTTTCCCTGTAACTCTTGATATTTTGTCACTGCCACAGACAGGAGAGAGAAGTGGATTCTCCCATATGATCCCATCTACCTGTCCTTAAAACACTGTTCCTCTTCAAAAGTAAAATTAAGTGGTATTCCCAAACTTTTTTTGCTCCACTACTGACTGGGCTAGAAGCTAGTGAAATAGTTTATTCAAAGGACCCAAGAGCTCCTGCTCCAAGCAGCAGCTTAAAATCTTTATCCTGCAGCAGCCCTGCCATTCAGTAATGAAATACTGCATGAAATATGCGAAGGAAAAAAGAATCATCTTTCCAGGTTACACAGAAATCATATGAGGTTTGTGGGTTTTTTTCATTATTTGGCTGTTAGCTGGTTAAATGCTTATCATGCGACCCCAATTCTGCAAGCATCACCCTGGTGAAGTCTCCATGGAAATTGAAACGATCTCATGTCGCATCATGCCTTTTACCTTGGTGCTGGCACACTTCCCTATTGAATAAAGGTGTTTCATGACTGTTACCATCTTCACTGTTTGACTGACAATTAAAAGAGGGGTCTGTAATTGACTTATATTGGATTACACTCTGCTGTGCAAAGACAAACAAAGCCTCGATAACTAACAGGTGAAAAAAAATAGTTTATTCAGCTGTCTACAAGTTTCAAGAATAAAAGCCCTTCACACTTCATGCAGGAGAACGGTGGAACTAGGCTGCGTGTCTGCAGCAATTCAGTGCTCAGTGTCTGGAAAACTTCTAAGAGGCATATAAAAGATAAAATGGGAATGACATAAATTTAGAGCCTAAGAGATGAGACCAATTTATTGCCAAATAATCTATTCTTGCTCAGAAGCAGTGTTAGGTGGAGCAGTGAGGAGAGCCTCTGATTCATATATCCTACAACAGCTCAGCCTAAGCTGAGCATTAAGCAAGTAGCACAGCCAAGGGTGCCCCATGGGCTCCCAGGTATTCCCTGTGCTCAGCCGCGAGGACGGGCTCCTCTACTTTGTCGCCTCCCAACTCCCATAGCTCTTGGTCCTGATCTCAGTAACCCGAACGACGTGCTGACCCCCCTCACTCCCTGCTGAGTGGCACAGAGCAGCACTGGTGTCCATGGCACCATGCTGTTAGTTCGAGGGGCAGTCCTGCATCCTGACATGCTTTACAGGTAAATACATTCTTTTACTTAACAAGAAACTGCCATTCATATACCTTCACCCACTATAGGCACTGTCTATCTCTAGCAGGTGCCCCGTCATAAATACATATTAATTTGGCAGCAGCAATTCTATTCTAACGGTGTCTGAATTATTCTCCATGCAATATACAAAAGCAGAAACGTTGCAACGGGGTAAGAAAATACTAATACCACAGCAAAATCTCTTAGTCCGTCAGCTGCATGTGTACATGCTCTGTGACACTGGATTTGAATGTCAGGTGTGTGGCGACGGCAGATGCATACGCAGCCCTGAAATAATGTTAAAAATACCAAGTTCTTGCAGTGAGGCAGAAAGAGCGTGTGCACATATGTACAACTGCCACCTTTGTGAATTTTATTCCTAGATGAGTAATGCAAACAATGCAATCATAAAATATTCTTTTGGTACCTCTTTTAGTATTCATAGTGTGCTCATGTGGTCTAAAAACAATTTAGACTGAACAAAAACTAGTGCTGCTTTTACTGATTCCGATATTGAATTCTTTTTCACTCTGCTATCCCCTCCATGGATACACAGTGAGTCAATCTGGTATGTCTTGATGGTTGAATAAGCTCTTTGATTTTTGAATTATTTTGAGATTAACTGAATTTGAAATGTGTGCTGCATGCAATGCCTTGCTGGCACAAAAAGATGAGCTTTGTTATTGACAGAGAAAAGTTGCAAAGCCACATTTTTCATTACTACTCTGTATTGCTGAACTTGTGTTCCTGTCAGACTGCTGCTTGCCATGACAGCAGGGGCCACCAGGTTGAAAAGTTCAATTTCCAATATTCTCTCCTGACCTGCCTGAACTTCAGAGAGTACCAAAGCAGTCTTTTCCAGCATGATAAAAAACTAGATCTCTTTTATAAATGACAAAAGATAGCGGGCATTACGTTATCTGCTTGAAAGCTGTACAATGCCAAGACTGCATCATACTCCACCTGAAAAACATGTTTTTATCAGTATAATCTGTTATAGCGTTACAAAAAGTTACTAGGGTTTCTACAAGTTCTCCCCTGTTGGTGCTCTGAGGTGCTGTTAATCATGAGCTCTAAAGAGCTGGATGGCCACCTGAAAATTTCCAAAACTTTAAAATTACTTTAGAGCATGGACAGAAGCACGTATTCCTAGTGTTACTGCCCATGCAATTACTATTACTGCTATAATTGCCATTGAAGAACTACATGTCAGGACTAAGCAAGAGAGTTGCCAAGCTGAATGCAGGAAAAAACAGAAGGAAGAGTCTCATCAGATATTCCACCAAAACCCAGACACAGAGTCCAAGAGGCTTTGCACTTCAGAAGAAGAGAGGGAGGGGAGGGGAGCGCTGGAGCAGCTAGTTCTCTGCAACATCCCCTAAGCACATGTTAGAAACACCACTTCTAACAATACCCCTCTTTCCTGTCTTGAAATGACCCTGATTTTCCTCTACTTTTCTTCCAAGAGTAGCCCCTAAAGAAGTCTCCTGCAAACTCTGGGTGCTCAATATCTGACCGCTTCCCACAGTCACTGCTAATGAACCATGGATCCACGACTGCCACGTTTGATCCTGCCACAAGACCAAATCAGAGAAGGACTTTAGTCTGCATCCCAGCAAAACCCAGGAACAGAATCCAGAGGACCCCAAAATAGATCTGAAAGGCACCAGCAGGTGCATTATTACTCAGCCTGAGTTTCTTGAGCTCTAAGGTCTGATGAAAGGGAGGGTATGACTCAGAGACTATGGGCTGTGATAGGAGGGTGTGAAGTACAGCTGCATAAAGCTTGGGAGTGTTGCATTTCTTGAGAAGTGTAAATTAGGGGAAATTTTCAGTGAGCCCACAAATGTAGGGATCAGAGGAAAAACAGCTTTTTCTCCTCATCTCTTTATTACTGCCTTCCAGTCCCTTTGTCCAGCCAAAAGTGTTTTGTGCATAGAAAATGCATTTCTAGTTCTCCTACTGCATTGCACTTCACACCCTCTCTCTTTTTTAGCCTTTGTTCTCTTCATCACCTCTGAGACTCCCCTCACCTTTCTTCTCTCCTGCCTGCTCTCTCTCAGTTCCCCATTTCTCTCTCCCTCCTTCATCCCTCCCTTCTTCCTTTTAGCTCAAATTCCTGGTACTCAGGTTGAAAGTGTCCTAAGCCATGTAGATTAATTTTCCTTTACTATTTAGACCTGATCAGCACATATGCCAGGCACTTTTTAAAGACAGGAAAAGAGCTCTTGTCCCATAGAGGATGGGCCTGTCCATTTCCAGAAAATCTATGGTGGTACAGTAAAAGCAGCGTTGCTAATATCACATTTCACTAGCTTCTCTGATGACTGGCGTAATTGAAATAAATTATGAATCCCACATGTGCCACACTAACAGAAAGCAATAAAACACAATATTTATGAATAAAGATAGCAATTATCTTATTAAATCAGACAGTAATGTTATTCTACCAGAGGACTCTTCATCTCACATTATAATCAATATTGATTATGAGGGTAAAGGAAAGGCTCTTGCCATTACTATAAGAAGGTCCCATAGATTTTAAAAGGTAATGAAAGATTTTTCTGTAGAAAGTAGAATTCAGCAGAGTTATAACTGAGATTTTTAAACAATCTATTTGGCTTTTGGGGTAGAAAGTCTTGGGTATTAAGCCAGATTTTGACATCACTGACACCAGTGTCAAGCTGATGTAATTGTACTGACATCAGTATTGTTATCCATGATTGATACCAGCATGACTCGGAGCAAAATCTCAATCTTTTAAAAGGTGGGGGGTTTTTTTAAGGCTGAAAGAACTTAATAAGACACTCAAGATATTTCTGTAGCTCTGTTTCAGTAGGTGGTAATTTTCTAGAGGTGTAGCACACAAGCTTGATTAAAAGATAATGATCCAAAATGTATGACTATTTCTGGAACAGCTATTTTAGTCATTAAAGGCAAAAATTATCCCCAAGAAACATGCACTTTGTGCCTCAGCTCCATGTCTATATTTGGGGACAGGTTTGACCAAAATTTTCAGAAACAGTGATTCTGACACCTCAGCTTTGTGCCTGTTTCCTTAAGATTTATCCTGGTTTTCCAACAGAGGTACCCCTTTTAAAGGTGTTTTACACAGACTACTTAAAGTCACAATAGTGCTATTAAGGTAATTTTAATAAATATATTTACCTCTCGAGTAAGCTATATAAATGACTTCCACCTTGACACAGAATATTAAACCTGTATTTAGTACAGTTGCTCTTGTTCTAAAGAAAAAAAAGTAGTTCTAAGACAAAATAATTCTTTTCAAAATTATTTTCTCCTTATTTTTCTGTGGAGGAAAATGCAGTCATTGACCAAAGCAAGCGTTTCCCCACATGGTCCCAGTACATCCATGCACCTACTCAGTAAGGACACTTCTATTTCAACTTTGAAATACTCCGTAACCATAAATGAGCAAGTACTTAATAGAGACAACATTGAGTCCTGTGGCATGGAGGCAGGGAATGACACTGTCCACACTTGCTTAGGCTGATGCTCTCAACGTTTCTCAAGGAAGGGATGGGAGACATGGAACAGCAGGTTCCCAAATCAAACAGCAGAATTCAGGGTTTGCTGCCGATTTGAAGACTGAGAAGGGCTCGGAATGAGGGGAAAAAGAAGGGGAGCTTGTTTAGAGGGAAATGCATTGAACCCCAAGAGGGATTTAATCATCTAGCAGTTTATTTTTTGCTGGAGGAAAATGCAGGAATTGTCATGGCCACCACGGAGCACGAGAAAAAGTTTCACTTAATCAGAATATGAGCTAAGCATGAGCACCGCATTGCAGCCATTTAAAAACATGTCATTTCACAGATCGCACGATATAAACTGCAAAACAAGCAGCTGCCACTATATGGGCAGCCACAGCAGAGAAAGAGAGCTCCAGGAAATGTATCAAGGTAGCGACATTACAGCCTCAGCCAGAAACCAAGGATACTGACTCTTGGTAAACTCTTACTCCACTACTTTGTGTGCAAATACTCACTCCACTTCCCTCACTCTCTCCTCCGTTTTTCAGTTTACAACCACCATTATAAGCACAACTCTATGCTTAGCATTTTTGCCTTGGTTTTATTCTCCTCTTCAAAATCAAGGGCACTTTTAGATAACGAGATTCATGAATGTCCCCTACTATAAATTCAGCACAAGTATTTTGACCCCATACAGGAACCTACAATGCAGCTGGCCACAGTCTTAATAGAAGCAGAGCTATGAAAAATTTTCCCAGCAACTTCGAAAATCCTGGAAAAGTCCCCTGACCTCCTGTTCCATTACTTGCAAGTAACAAGCTCAGCCAAAGTTCTCTGACATCTTTTGGAGTTTGCAATTCTTTCAAATAACCTTTTACTAAGTTCTGTGTGAACCTACCCAGATTTACAGCTTTAGGATTAAATCACTCAAACCTCAACGGGCTCTGTGTAAAAATGAGGTGAAACCACAATGGCTTTGAGTTCTGCTTGCAATTTCAGGCTTGCTTTGAACTCAATGCACAAAGAAAAATGCACTTTAAGACCAAGCAAGCAGTCTTTTGAAATCCTGCTCTCTTGGAGGTAAGGTAGACAAGCCACCTCTGCACATTACTGGGAGCTTTCTTCTGTGGTACAGGGTCAAAAGGAAGGAAAACATATTCTTGCCCTTCTGACTAATAATTTCCATGTCCCAGTTTTAAATATGTGTCCATCTCCTTTGATCAGTTTTCTCAGCCAAGCTCAAAGTTTTACCTTTCAGAAAGTTTCACTTTCTGCAGCCTGATGCCAAAAATAGCTTATTGTGAAGTCTTGAAAGCAGCACTCATTTCCTTTCACTCCCGAGATCTGTCTCCTCCTCCTTTCTTAACAGCCTACAATATATCATATATATAAGAAACACACTGGTCATGTCATTCATATTCTACATGCCTCCTTCCCTGCTCTTCAACACTCTGTGCTCTGCGTTCTAACGGGCTCTACCCTAATTCTGGTGTCTTCAGGTTAGGTTTCCCATTAAATACTCCAGCATTCAAAAACTCAGTACTCCTCTCAGCAGATGCCTACAAGCAGGGTTTATTCTGTAGGTTCCAACACTTCTTTCCATTTACAGACACAGTCAAAATAGAAATGTTTCTGCCGGTTCTTTTCCACTTCCACTAAAACTCTACATTTAGCATGTATTCATCTAAGCTGGCATTGGTGGCTTATTGGCCTTGATATTTTAGCCTAGTTATATGCTTTTTTCCTCCCTCCCTCTCTCAAAAAAGTGAACCCAGACCAAAATAAAGGGAAAAGGTGGAATCTTTTTGCATACACATTGTCCTTCTAGCCTGGAATGAGCTTTGTTATTATTCTAAGCTTTCTACATCCTGAGGCATTCTCCAGATCAGTTCACAGTCCAGCATGCGTTGAGCCAAATGTAAAAATAACAACACGAAATTGTTAATATATGTAGCTCATGATTGCAAATGATATCATAAAACTAGCCAAGTACTCCAGTAAGCCAGTTAAGACATCTTTGTTTTTTTAACACACAGAAAATAACAGGTGACGATCTGCAAGAATATCTTTAAGAGACCGTGTTGATGTACGTGAAAGAATTAGGCATTTGATGCTTCATTTCAGGAACAAGTATGATAACAAGATCACATTCTTGTACCAAATCTGGGTTCTCCAAACTAACTAAAACTAACTAAATCCCTTTCTTAAAATACTAGTACATTTCATGAGCTAGTATTGGAAGAATCCTTTCTTTGACTTCTATATAAAAGGTGTTCAGTTTGCAAGTCTGTTTTGTTGTGGTTGTTTTACTGTTGCTTTGACTATCAACTCTAAATGCAACCTGGAACTGAAAATGAAGTGGTATTTCTACCCTATTTCGCAAAAATCATTACCAACGAGTATTGAGTAATCAATAATAAAGAATTAGTACTGAACTCATGGTTTCATTTGTACATGAAGCAGAACAGAATTCACCTCCCTCTCCCAAAGCTATATTGAGTTTGCAGTGTTAAGATTACCCAAGTGCAAAGTAATTTATTAACAAAGTCTACAGATATGTCTTGAAGAGAAATACATAAGACCTGATCTAATACCATTAAATCAGTTACACGATTCCTGCTGACGTTGGTAGCTTAAGATGGGGATCATAGAGAAAATATGTTTTAAAAAAGTCACACTTTAGACGTAAAGAACTAAACTGCTCAAAAACAGACTCTATGCAAAATTAAACTCTATCCAATCACTTTTTTAGACTTCATAGATTGCTTAGAAGCAAATTAACTAAGAATATTCAATATTTCAACATCACATTAGGCTAAGAGCGAGATTCTGCATTTGCTCATATATAGAAGTGCGCAGAATACGATCACGTGTCTGCCAAGAATATTACCGCATTCCAACATAGCCATGCTTTTTCTAGATACTCTAATTGTTTCATTTTGGCAAAGATAAGTTTTCAAAATTAACTTTTACTGACCCTTGCTCCCTCCACCAGCATCATAATTCTCATCATCGCCTTCCGAATGAATAACGTTTGTTTATTTCAGCTTCTTTCCAGCAAACACTTTCCATCAAACATCTGTCCCAAGATAAGTACTAGCTGGAGGGTATAAATGATGTGTTCACCCTGTTTGCAATTTCTCACTGCCAGTCTTTTCAATAGTGAGGCTGTCTTGCAGCCATGCAGGCTGTACACTCTGGGTGCTTTCTGCAAACACAATTGCATTTTCCAAACCCCCTTTGCTGTTCAAGGCACAGCCTGATGTTTTTCTGTCCCCCCCAGGTCAAAGCTAAGCCTTGTCAAGCTGGAGGTGCCCAGCTACCAATCTGAAGTTTGCTCAGCCATCAGTCAACTGCCATCCAAACAACCATAATCATTTCCTGGAAGAGACACACTACTACCGGCAACATGATCACTAACATTTTTGATGCGGAAGGCTTAGAGCAGTGAAGCAGCAAGAAGTCAGAGCACAAGAGTATAAAAGAGACATTATTAATTACTATGAAATGCTGCAAATACTGTGTGTCCACTTAATACTGCATCTGCAGTTCTGGCGGTGAAGTACATTCTTCCATTAGTACAGTCTCCTCTTCTGATTTTTCAGTGCCAGATAAGAAAAGAGGTGTTTACAGCCAGAAGCAAGCACTTGATATCAATTTCCAGGGCACTTTATAGACCATACTAGAGATGCTGACATTGGTCACAAGACCTTATCAGGATCCAAGACCATTTTGCTCACTGAAACTGTTACTCAACCCAGTCAGTACCAGTGCTTTGTCTGGTGACAAAGAAAGAAACCTTGGTTCCACTCCTCCTGCAGCGGAGCTCTGATGCGTCAGGGCAGACAAGAGGCTGATACAGTACCTGGTGAGCCTGCTAATATACCTGATCCTGGGGCCACTGCATGGTGAATGCAGATTTCATGTACTTTTCACAGCTAAAAGTTGAAAGTTCATGAACTTAAGCAGGCCAAGAAAGCCTGTATCATTTCTCTTTGGGAGCTTTTGGCTCCCAGTGAAATCTGTCCTAGGACAGACCAAAATATAAAGCTTAGTCAGGTAGACATGTTTTACCCCAGTCAGACAAGTGTAACAAAAATGTGTAGAAAGACCACTAAGCATTAATGAAGATAAGCACTCCAACAAGTTTCTTATAGAATCAAGGCTATAAGTGAAAGAAAAGCAAAGTGCTATGCAAAAAGGGGTGGAAAGATCAGGGAAGGGATGCGAGAAGGCACTCTCTTTACAATCCCACCACAGGCGTACAATAGCAGCTGCTAATGGGAACTGTCAAGGTAAAGAAACTGTAACTGGACAGCACCAAAGCTGAGAAGGAAGAAAAGAAGAGCGAATAACAGCAAGCACAGGTAAACAGTGGTGCAAAAGTGCCATCTACACTTATAACCAAGGACAGCACTTAATGTTAACAAATGCATTAACATTCTCAGGCAATAAGCTCATACACTCATAGCATTAGAGCATTTTAACATGTCTTGAGTAGCCTGTTAAAGGAGGAGGACAGGTAGTGCTTCATAAATTAAATCAAATACATTATGTGATCACATTTATTTTTATCTGAGCCTACACCTCTTGAATTTTTTATCACCTTAAAAAAAAATATAGATATGCCCTGCAAACCCATCAATTTGTCAAGTTTAGATTTTGAAATGCATGTAAAATTTACACCCACTGAACATATTTTTATACCCACATAAAAATTTATTCTGGCAGTGTTTTGCCAATATGTCATCTATAAAGTTTTGTTTAGACTTTATATATATATACACATTATACAGGGGGCTAAGGTTGCGTTTCTGTTGAAGAGTTTTTCATCTTAGTCATATGAGGCATGCTCTCAGCATCAGTCTGCTCATATTTGAGATATAACATCTTCCGGGTGAAGAGAAACAATGACCATACGATCACTAAATTGGATTTCAATTCTGACTACAGACCCAGTAAAGACTGTAATTATGCTCTGCACAGTCCTCTCTGGGCAGGCAAAATTCAGGGTCTGTGTGCCTTACAGTGGACATGGCTACCTGCCTGCCTGTCTGCTCCATCTTGCCATGCAGGCACCCAGAGATTGGGTAATGATTTCCCTGCCCAGATTACTTATTCCTACAAAAGAAGATTGCAGCTGAAGTCTGTATGGCAGCCTCAGCATTACAGCTATGCACTCCTTGTTCAGGCAGGTTTAAGAACAGATGACTCCAGACCCCGTGTGCCTTCACTGCAGAAGTCATCACCAGGGAAAGATGCAATCTGCCTCGTGGCTGCTCAGCACTACAGCTACACCTTAGCCCATCACACCGCCTTCCTGCAAATCTCTCTGGAAGATTCTCCAACGCTAGGAGAAAGCAGAAAAGTGCCAGGCATACCGGCTGAATGCTGTGTCTGCTCCAAGAGAAACTATCACAAAAGCTACTGACGCCTTTGCACATATTCCTGTACGTTTCTGGTCCGGAGCCACAATGCAGCGTCGTATCTCTCAGTGCACATAAAGCAAATTATCATCCCCACAAAACAAAAATCCACAAACATATACCACAATGTAATAGCCAGTAGGTAAAAGATAAGGAGGCAGCTGCACCTGATGTTAACTTGGGGGGGGATGGGGGGAAGTATGGAATGTCTTAAAATGGTAAACTACAGATTTCCCACTTGAATGTAGGGTACAGAAAAATCACTTGTAAGGGTATTCTGATTATTACTGTGGTAGAAAACAGTAACATAGATATGCCCATTTTCTTCTTAAGCTAAGTACCTGTCACATCCTGCTTGGTTCTTTTTATTCCCTCTCAGGTTCTATTTGATTAGTGAGAGATAACTTACGAAAAGCAATTTCAAAGGCTGTACAGTACCACACTCATTTTTCCAAATGTTGCTTTTAATGGGTTCTGCACACTCTATGGTGTCCTGGGTTTTGTATTAAATAACCATAGAAAGTCACTGTGATACAGCTTCAATGATCAACTAACACAGATCTGATTATATCATCCAGGAAAAAAAGCTTTTATGCTTCCCCTGGGCCATGGCTGTGTGGTCCGCTTTCCTTTGCTGTTGTGTACTTTGTACTCCTGTCTGCTTACTACCACCAAGATAGCAATTTCAGAGAATCTACATGGCAGGTAACTTGGCAACACTACTAGCCAGTGAAAACTACCTTCATATTACAATTTGCCTTAAGCTGGACAGAGGTATGTGAATTTAGGACTAGAGTTAGAACTGTGTCTACATGTCTCCATTGACTGTACTCATGGAGAGTCATTTACCAGCTCCCACGGAGGCCACCCAATTCCCATTGCACTCCAGGAACTTATTGGCATCCTTAAGCACTCAAACCCTGTTTTATTTCCTTCCCTTGTACTTATGCTGACACTTGACACATCGGAAAGGAAAACCTGTCTTTGGCCACAGAATAGATACACGAGCTGATATGTGGAAAAAGTCACAAAGAGCGAGAATATAAAATCTTTCTTCTCTTTATTTCGTTGTGACTGGTCACACTGTCATATTCATCTTTGGCACAAGTAAAAGCAGGATTGTTCATTTTTTGGTTTCAGACATTGATGTGCATGGTGACTAGCACAAGGCACCATCTCACACTTCCCAGTTAGCAGGTTCACGCACAGAAATACAGGAGGGCCCGGCTCCCCAGCCCTGCAGACCCCTGGCCGCTCGCTCGGTTCTTTCCTGTTGAGAAGAGCCAATGCACTGGCCCAGGCAACAGAGCCCATGGCAGGCACTGTGCTGTTGAGCTGCATCCTGCAGTTACGCATAACGCGGAGACAGAGTAAACTGGCAAAGGCAGGACTGGAGAGAATGCCTCTCCTTAAAGGGAGAGACCATGCCCCTTTAAGGACATTGGTAGCTCAGCAGAGTTTGAGCCAAGCCTGAGCCCAGATCTGTGAACAGTCTACCAAAAGGCAGTCCTTTCAAACTCTGAATTAGTGAGAAGACTGAAAATTATCTCATTAATCTATTAGTATTTGAAACTGGCACAGCCAGCTTAAGAGCATGTGACCTCATTAATTTAAAGCACACAGATAACTTCCTGCCCTCCCCGTTCCTGTAGATTTTCTACATCAAATAGTGCCCTTCACTTCCGTATCTCATCCCTAAACATTTTCAGCTATGACTGTCATGGTTTAACCCCAGCCGGCAGCTCAGCCCCACACCACCGCTCGCTCACTCCCCCGCAGTGGGATGGGGGAGAGAATTGGAAGGGTAAAAGTGAGAAAACTCATGGGTTGAGATAAAGACAGTTGAATAGGTAAAGCAAAAGCCCCGCACACGCAAGCAAAGCAAAAGAAGGGATCCATTCAGTGCTTCCCACGGGCAGGCAGGTGCTCAGCCATCCCAGGAGAGCAGGGCTCCATCCTGCATCACGGTGCCTTGGGCAGCCAAACGCCATCGCTCCCAACGTCCCCCCCTTCCTCCTCCTTC
The DNA here is from genome assembly GCF_030463565.1 of Pelecanus crispus. NCBI lineage: Eukaryota > Metazoa > Chordata > Aves > Pelecaniformes > Pelecanidae > Pelecanus > Pelecanus crispus. The sequence goes on along the minus strand of NC_134655.1, from coordinate 5,384,396 downwards.
CCCCAGCTCCGTGTGCTGAGCATGGCCCATAGGGTGTGGGCTCTGCCTTGGGCAGCTGGGCTCAGCTGTCCCGGCCGGGTCCCCTCCCAGCTCCTTGTGCCCCCCGGGCTGCTCGGGGCTGGGGTGGGGTGAGAGGCAGCCACGGCCTTGGCTGGGTGTCAGCGCTGCTCAGCAGGAACCAAACATCCCTGGGTTACCAGCACTGCTTCCAGCACACAGCCAAACCATGGCCCCATGCTAGCTACTGTGAAGAACATTAACTCTACCCCAGCCAAAACCAGCACAATGACTTTTAAACCACATTACGATTTTACCTGGACAGTTTTTGTGCTCCTTTCGTATGTGTGTACTGTGAAACGGTATTTATGTATTAGGTAATTAAATATCCAATCATGATCAGATTTGTGTGCATAAAGCAACAAAAGAGTTTGAAGCCTAATTTCAACTAGCCTCTAAGAAGTTACTATAAAGCCAAACTGTAATTCTTCAAAATGGGACTTCAACCCTGAAGTTAGACAAATTTAATAGCCAGCTGCAAAAAGATGTAATTCTGCCCCCCACTCCCGCTCTTCCCCAGCTGCTAGCCAGGTATTCCTGCCCCCTCCCCTGCGCACTCTCTGGTCCGGCAGCGGTTGTGTTCAGGAAGCTGAACTAACAGGAGACAACTCACTTTTTCTCCCCCTTCTCCTCCAAGATTCACTTTATTTTTTCCCCACAATTTAGTTGCAGGTATCAGACAAGCAGTAGTGCTAGAGCAAGGAAGTAGCAAGCATGAGCAGTCAGGGGAAGAGACAACAGATCATTACAGTAATTTAGCTGCATTGCCAAAGTGAATGACTAAAAATCAAGGGCAAAACTACTTTAAATTAGAACAAAATCAGGCCCAACATAGACCTTTCAAGCATAGATGCAGTGTACTAATAGCAACCTGAGAGACAAGAATATTTGTAGCTCATTTTCCACCAACACTGCTTTGACTGCATGTTTATATAGTCTCTTACCAGGGTGAAGTTCACTCACTTCCCTTGCTATAACTTTTGAGGCTGTTACAGAGGCTCCAGTGTATAAATAATAATTAACTTCTGCAAGCAGAGGCTTACACATGGCATTGTTTGATTTGCGATACATTTCACTCAATTTTTCTTCCGTGTAGAGAATTCTTAAGGAGAATGCTGACAAACAAGCAACATAAGGTCTGTGTATTATTAAAATTTAAAACACATGCTGCATATACAGAATGTCAAAAGAATATGTTAATCAAGTACAAGTAAGAGTAAGCCAGCTTGATCAGCTCTTAGCTGTGATGGTGCAAAGCTGAGGGAGTTGCCAACAACAGAGTTACGCTGGCTCCTTGTAGAAGATTTATCCAAACACATTAAAGAAAGTATATACCTCTACTCTTCAAACTCATGCACTTCTCATTCTGGTGGATTCATGCTGATAATTCAGAAGGCAATGTAAACCTTTGAATTTTATTTTACTGTATGATGTTCTCAGAACTAGGACATTCAAACTGTAACCCCAGGCTATGAAAGGACAAGGAGAAAATGAATTTGCTGACCATGAGCTACAACTCCACACAGAGCTCACCAAAAGATGTCCAGAGCAGACTTCAGGGTATCCAGGCTTTGCACACTTGCTTCCTCCACCTCAGAAACCAAACCATACATAGTATGTAGCCTTTTGCACACAGGAAAACCTAGTTGCAGATACATCACTTTGTCAAAATGATTCTTTCAATCCTTCTTGGAGAATAAACCCCAAAATCAGAAGACAAAAACATTTAAAGTTAGAGGATCAATTCCACTTACTTAACTGAACGGACTCATCGTTAATGACGATATCTTATCCCTCTCCTCTGTTGTTTTGCCAGAAAACAACAAGAATTAAAAAACATTGATTTCTAAGGACTGAATTCTTACTTGCAATAATTTAGGACAGTTCCTTTCACCTACAGCAATAGAGACTGTGGATTTTTGTTTCCAATTTGAATTCAGTTTCTCCCACTCGAGAAAGAAGCAGGTTCTAGGTTTGCATTTCCTTTGCCATATTTCTAATACTCAGGTCATCGCTTACCTGCGGTTAAAAGCAACTGATCACTGAAGAAGACTTTTGCTTTATAAAATGAAAACACAAGAGAGCTTCTCCTAGCTGCAAAATGCTTTACTCTTAAAAAAAAAAAAACATTGATTATGAATGCTGTTCATAGCTACCTCTGGTTTCAGTTTAAATTCATTTGTTTGGTTGGGGTTTTTTTGTTTGTTTGTTCACTTTTTCCAGTAAACCCAGAATGACAAAGAAATCTCAGATTAAAAGAGGCTTAGACCCAAATGAGAATTTGTTGATATCATGACACAGGCAGCAGCAGAGCTATATGTCACAAATGTGACTCCCTTTGATAATAGTTTATAGCAGAAAGTCACAGATGTGATGGCACGTGCAGCGCTCCAGCCACAAACAGACACATGTCCAAGGCAATTCCCTTTACTGCACATTCATTCTGGGAGTAAATGAAAATGGATGGAATCGCATTTTTGTACGAATACTATGGGGAAATCTTGCTCTGCTGAAGCTGGGCATGTTCTGTGCCATCTAACAGCAGAATTTGTTTCAACACATACATTCACTGCAAAAATAGTGTCTTTTGGAGTTTTTATTTTGCATTTTTTCCTCCAAAGAAGGATGAATAATGAGGAGAAATGCAGCATGCAGGCAGGTCACTGTCCTTTTGCATTCATTTACACTACATTTAAAATGTGCTTCTTACAGAGGCACTTACTCCTTTTAACCAAGTTTTCCTATTGCAAGTGCTAATTTTTACAGACTCATGGAATTTTTGTTAAAATTCTTTTCTTCCTGTTAGAATGATTTGCTGTGCAGAACCTGGTTTTGCTGATAGTTACTTCCTTCAGAGGAGTTCCCTTAAGTGGACTCCATTGAGTTACTGCTTATACCCCTGAGCTGTACCATGGGTTGGGAAAAGATGCACAAAGAGGCATGGAGAATACAGAAAAGATGCGATCAGCCAGTTTTACTGCATAAATCCTTTTCAGACCTCAAACATCTTCCTCTGTTAACATAAACCACGCACAAAGGGAAGCATAAAAACCTCAGCAATTCAGGCCTTAAATGTTACTACAACAGGGAATTTCAACAATTTGCTGGTAATATACCGAGCAGGAGAGCTAATGTAAAGCACAGAGCTCCAAGCAGGCACTCTTATAAGTGGATCGGCTGATGAACTGAATTTATGAGTCCGACTACTTTTTTAAAGGTGAAGGAGCTGGTGCTTCAAGCACTACCAGTGCATTTCTTTAAATAGTGTCGCTTTCCCTAGGACTGTAATTGCTTCTTCTATTTGAATAGCTGCCAGCAAATTCCTTTTACCAATAAACTCCATTGTCAATGTCAGATTGATATTACTTTTGATAACAGCTTTAAAAAATAACCACGATCCATTCATCAACAAGTTTCAATCAATACCTCCAAAATTTATATTCAGAAGACATCTTCACTTTGCTTTTAAACAAATAATTTCATCATAACCTACTTCTCAGTAAAACTACAATAAGTTTTCACATTATATTACAGGAGCAATGGCTATTCAGTTCTAAATAATGGCTCCTTTGCTAGACAAGTCAATGGAAATTGATTTGTTTCAGCCTCCTGTGCTCGCACACACAAAGCCTGCGTACAACAACCCTATTGACTTCTGCAAACAGTATTCAACCTTGCATCCTCAAGGACTCATGGCAAAATTTTTAAATCATTCCCCTCCTGTATTGTACCCTTTATGAACCAAGATTGCATTTAGATGTCAGTCTCCAGCGGTAATACTATAAAGAGAAAATTGGTCACTGAATTGAAAATGTACTTTATATTGAAACATACAGCCCGGGATTGGATATAAAAAGGAAGAAAATTAAGATGTATTGAACTGCAAAATGAAAAGCATTGACTGTACATACAGTAAAAGGAAACGGGCTCCAGCACCCTGTCTACACAAGAGAGTTTTGGCGCAGAAGCCACCCTATGGGCTAGCCAGGCTGCCTGCCATAAAGCTCCCATCTGCACACAAAGTGTTCTGCACAGCAGACAGGCCTTTTCCAGTCCTGTGTGTACTGAATATTTTCTCTCTTCTATAAACAAGAACATTTAAAAACAATTAAAATAAAGATTAGGGATATTAGCATGGTAGAAGCATTAAGTGCAGTATCAAAAAGACAAGAGACCATATGGTCCATCAAAATCTGTGTTTATAAGCCCTGGAAATACAAATCAACCATTTTCCCATCCTTTTAATCCTTCCTTTCCTATTTAAATCTGATTATCAACTTTACCCCTACATATCCAAATGAAACACATTATTGTTGCTACATTTTACATTTCAAGCACTGCTGTAAACAAAAACAATTGTGAAAAGTCCATATCTGAATGCCTTCAAGGCTGATGCTTGACCTCAGGTTTTTGAGTTAGTTACCATCTCACATAACTTACTGGTCCCAACTTGTTCTACTCCTCTTTGATTTTTTCTTTTTTTTTTTTTAAAGAACATTTCAGAGAGCACCTTTGGCACCTGACAGACTCCATGACAGCAGCGCTGTTCACACACATCATGGCAATATTTTCACTTACATTTCAGACAATGCCAAGCGTCTAGTGACTGCTACCCTGCAGTTACCCTGTAGTATTAAGCTTCAGAGTTATTTATATGATAAAAACCTCAGAAGTGGGCACTTGAATACGTTTGATGTTGGCTAACCCTCATCCAAAAGGTATGAACGGGTGACTTTTGTTGTTGTTGTTCCTATTATACCAGTGTAAATCGTGCATTATTTACTAGTTCACTGAACTAAGTGACCTAACAGAAATCTGAAATATGGCAGATATCAGTCCCGTTGTATTCCTTTGGCTTCTTTGCTGTGGTTTTTTTTTTAAGAACAAGGAAGGAATTAACATGCATCTGCAGTACATAGCACAGTGTGGCATTGGTCAGGTCTTGGTGAGACCGTATCACACATAAGAATGGGTAGCAGTAGAACAAAAATTAACAGCTGTCCGCAAAACTTTGTTTTAGTTGAAAACAAGATGTGCAAAGTGTTTAAATGCAATCTCATTACCACATTGTTTATCTACATTCCTTATAATGAAAGAGATATTTAAACTTCCATTTTTAAACTTCCTTCCGGGTCACTTCAGCTGGAGGCTGGGCCTTCAGAAACCCTTATGATCAGGTATGTGAATCATAAATCTATTGATTGTACAGATAGATGTTTTCACTGATGCAGTATGGGCTGATATGAAACTACTGTACCAGACAACAAATTCATAGATTATTCAGCAGTGCTCCAAGGATAGATGAAGAACCTATGAATGCCAACAGAGATCATTTTGATACATGACTAAACTTCCCTCCTCCGTCCTTCCCTCCCTCCATTTGTTTTGTTTAAATATTTACACATGAACTGCCTGACCCTGAGCAAAGCTAATGTAACAAAGAGAGATTCAAACTAAGCACTGATCTTGTAAGAATCACTTTAAGGCCTTAAATCTCAGCATGCCCGAGAATAGCCTTCGGATAAGAAGTGAAGCCACAGATACAAAACACTTTGGAATACAGCTGTACATGTCGCAGTGATTCCTCTTGATATTATCACTGAATGTTATTTTGATATAGCCTTGATTTCTTTTCCTGATTTCCAACCAGTCCTGTTTCAGTTATTTCACAGCAGAGCCTGTGCTTAACTAAAATTGTGATAATGAAGTCCAGCCCTGAGAGGAAATAGCATCTTTCAATTTTTCCCTTCTGATAGATAGGATGCAACTTTAATAAACCAAATTAATTACATTTCCAGTAAATGTGAATGCTCATGTAATAATTTTTTTCTTTTTTTTTAAAAAAAAGTGTTTCCACTGCAGCTGGTGCTTCTTTTCATCTCGGGGCTCTGCAGGACCTTTTACTTTCCATGGTAATACCACATATAGCAGGTACTGACCCCAGGTCAAACAGCTATAACGTGACTTGAATGTTGCTTTCAGGTTTTTTTTTTTTTCTTCTGACTACTGAATGTCACTTGAGGTGCTTCTCCTCTTACAAACACACTTTTTATATCATCACATCAGATATATTAACATTTTGTCTCTCTCTACCCATATTTACTGCTGTGTTCTAAAATTCATTTCTTCCTCCAGGTTACAGAATAATAAGCATCCATTTGCTTCTCATAAATGGCCTTACAACTGTTTAAAATTACTCTTTCCATTTTCTGATCTAACCTTGCCTCTCTCTTCTGTCAATTATTTCTTGATTGCTTCATTAAAACAAGAAGTGTCCCTTTTGACTGACATCACCTGAAGCTATATGCTCATCAACAGGAAACAAGTTAGAAAACAAAAGACCTGACTGTAAACCACCAATGCAACAGAAATCTTTCACATACCAGAAATGCTATTTCCAGCTCTGAGACAAGTGAGTGAGTGAAAGGGTTTGAAGAAACCTGTCTACAGTTTTGGGTAGCTATGTTTAACAAGGAAAGAGGGAGATTTAACAGTAAAGGTGGATTGTAAAAGCAAAATTAAAGAATTTTACTTGTTTACCTGATTAAAGAGATAAAACTTCTCCATCAGTATGTCATTGGGACAGACGTCAGAACAGAAGCAAAATCATATACACTAAAGATGAGAACTGAGAAGCAAAAGCATTCACGTTAAAAGTTACTAAAAGGTTCTGAATCAATAGAGAAACATGGGAGCAGGAAGGATTTCTTCCCTTTTAAAACTGGGGCTTGATCAGCTTAAGGAAGAAACTATACGGTATACACTTGTAATAGCAGGGGATTAGACATGGACATGGTGATCAAGACGATCCTTAGCAGCCCAGTGTTTATATGAAGGAAAGACATTCAGTGTAAACCTGGGGGTTATATAGCCAGACAAGATTATCCTATTTGGTGTGGAATATTTGCAAGAAAACACAGACCAGGAAAGATAAAAGCCATCCATTTGTAAGGATGAAAGCCTTCTGCTCAGGGGGAAATAAACACTGACTACTTTTGGAAGAAAATATGAGAGAGAGAGAGACCGGGGTGGCGGGGGGGAGTATTCCCAGAGCGCTGGATGTGTTTCTGAGCACTCCAGCTCTGACAGGGATGGTGGCAGCCAGTTCTGAGAAGCAGGAATAGGACATGGTTTGCTTTACCACGAGTGAGGCTACATTCAAGAGGGATCCCCAACAAGAATGTGCCACCTCTGAAAACACAAACTGTCTCCCAAAGGCTCTTACTAAGCTGTGTCATAGATAGGTTTCATGATAATTCTTCAGCATCACCGTTTCATCAGTGCAGCTAAGAGAAGCTTAAGACAAGCAGAAAAATGAGAACCATGGCTCAAAAGTCCTTGCTTCAGTATACCTGGGAAGTCCTGGATAAATGAATTTTGAGTCCAGCTGTGCTCAAAAAAGACAAAAAACCCACAAGCTCTCAGCTGCAGTGTTTCACATGTCCCAAAAATGACCAAAGGCAAAGAGTGAAAAATCTTGATCTCACTGAGCTCAAATAATCAAACTCCCATTAACTTCCAGGGGACAAGTCTGAACCCAGGAATCACAGCAAGAGGCAGTGAAGAAGAAGTAGCAAAAGATGGGCATGGCACAAGCACACATGCTGAAGCTAGGTTGCTAGCCCGCAAGATGATGCCAGTGTCATATATAGAACATCAGGAAGCCTGCAAGTAAACAGAATTATTCACCACAATTTTCTTCCTATATCTTTCTGGGGGTTTGGGTTGGATTTTGTTTTGTTTTCCATTAAAAGTCTGGAGGAACAAAATCTTGTCTACAGTAGCTGCAAAAGAAGGAGCATTCAGACCTAAATCTTACATCTTCAACCCACCCCCTTGTGGACCAACTCAAACTGTTTCACAGAATCGTTTGCCATTGCCTGTCATCTTTGAGAGACTCCAATACTTGGAAGCTGCAGCAGAGGCTTTCCCTAAAGTCTCAACATTTAGCATTTCATGAAAACATCAGCTTTAATTTATAAATTAATTCTTCAGTCCTTGAGCTGGCAGGAGAAAGATTGACGCCACTGTAACTAAAAGGATCTCAGTGTAGAAAATAAGTCTGAAAAAAATTCACTTTAAAAAAAATAGGAAAATGTACGTTTGATTATGCAGAGCAGACTCTGAAAGCTTGGCATGGGTAATACTGTGCCAGACTAGAGCACAGAGTGTAAGCACACATTGCTGGTGGGATGCAGCAAGAAACAAATCTCATTCACATGTATGAAACCAGGCAGAGCAGGTGAATAGAAATTGATTAATTAACAGCATGAATATTAACAAGATCAGTGATGAAATCTAAAACTGCAACTGACAATTACCAGTGGGAAAATTATTAATACTCAGGTGCACCTAAGCTTAATTTTCTTTCCCTTTTTCCACAGTGAAAGATAACCATCAATTCTTTGAATAAATCTTAACCACAATGTCACATACTGAGCAGTGTATGAACCTTAGCAATAGGGAGGTAGCTTCTCTGTGGCAGCAGCTGCTCTGTGCCATCATGCTGCTAATTATTTAAAACATGGTGTTAGAATTCATGGCACAGTACAGTTTATCAGTCCAAAGTAAGCAACAAGAGAGACATGTCTTGATCCTAGGAAATTATGACCAATTTGTGGAAATGTTACTTCTCTCATTCTCTGGGGTATTTTGGAGCTCTGACATGAAAAGGTGCCTTGCTATTTCATCCTGGTAATGGACAGCTCTTCAGACAGGGATAACTGGATGCTAATGTTCAAATACTCATGAAGAATACAACATTTATTTTGGCCAGTCAGGACCTGAACACTGCCATTCACGCTTCGTACAGCTAGCAAAGGTAAAATGCAACCTACTCCTCCAAAAGCATTAACCCTGCATGCCCAATGAATGCATATAACATTCCACCATCCTTTATTATTTCACACCTTAGATTTCTGATGTAGATGAATGAAATACAAACTAGTAATGAAGGAGTTAACAACCCAACCACTAAGAAAAAGAAACAAAATACTTTGTTTCCTCCACTTTGTCACTGTTTTGTAATTTAACATTTACCATGAATTAATTACTGGAAGTCTCCATTAAGACTCTTAACATTTAGACTAAAAGTTCAGCATAAACGCAGGGTCACTGTTTACAGTGCTCCCTGAGCAAGCAGTCTTATTGCTTGGAAGTAGCCATGAATGTTAAAAAGTACAAGGCAAGTATAATCAGGAAATGAAATACAAAACTCTAAAAATATCCCCGTGATCTATGCACGTAGCTGTGGTGTCTGACAAATTCAATTAAATCTGTCATACATCATTCCTACAATGTTATTGATAGAGACATAGCAGTATTGAATTTTAATTATTCAGCTAGTATTGATCCCACAATAATCTGGTGAAAATCATCTCAGGTTGTCAGTACCCCTAGGAGACAACAGCTATTATCTAATTATAAATCACACTGTGTCATTTGATAAAAGGTTAGGGCTTTCTTTTTTTACACATTTTTGCAGTCAGATTCTCATGTATAAATCAGTGACATGATTGTCTGCAAATGCTAATTATTTTCTTCCCATTGAGCATCTATTCTATTACCATGACGGACTCATAAAAGTGAGCTCTTAGTGCATGTAGCAAATTCCCAGAGACGCAGCAACAATTAAGGAATTGGAATTTCAGACTTTTATTCCATATTGACCTTGAGCAAGCAATTGTAACACTCGCAGGGTTTGCATTTCCCCCAAGGAGAAGAGTGGGACAATATTTGCAGTGCCCAGTCTTGTTAAACGCTTTGCGCTTCTCAAAGGAAAGCCACTGAACAGCAGCAAACTTTCCTTTTCAGCTCTTACGCAGAGACAAAGAGGCTGGCTAGTAATCCTGCAGAGCGTTCTCCTTCTCTTCCAAAAATCTTAGTTTCCCTCTGCACCCCGCTGCTGTCATCAGGGAATTGGGTGGCTGACACTATCTATCCATTTTCTTTTTCTCCCCTCAGTTCCCAACTTATCAATCCCCTCAGGACAATGGGAGGACACATCACATCCTAGTTAGCGATAGGACAAGAGAAAATGGCCTCAAGCTACGTCAGGGGAGGTTTAGATTGGATATTAGGAAAAATTTCTTCACGGAAAGGGTAGTCAAGCATTGGAACAGGCTGCCCAGAGAGGTGGTGGAGTCACCATCCCTGGAAGTGTTCAAAAAACGGGTAGATGTGGCACTTTGGAACCTTAGTGGGCATGGTGGTGTCGGGTTGATGGTTGGACTGATGATCTTAGAGGTCCTTTCCAACCTTGATGATTCCTAGTTTTACTTTCATTAAAAATAACCCAGCCACCAAGCCAGGAAACATGAAATTTATTACTCTACCCTTAATTGGTTTAGTGGTGGACTTGGTAGTGTTAGGTTAATGGTTGGACTGGATGACCTTAAAGGTCTTTTCCAACCTAAATACTTCTATGATTCTATTCTATTCTATGATCACCTTGCAGTGACAGCGGCGCAATAGGCAGGGATGGCACCACAGGGCCAGGGCCACAGACACCCCACACCTAAGCACAACACGCACCCAGGATTGCTGTGGCAGCTCCTGCTTGCCCACGCTGCATCCCCTGCCTCCATCCAGCTCATTTTGCTGTCTTCTCCGTTTTGTGTGTGGCAAACGGCCCTGTTTTCAAGTGATTTGTAAGGAGAGACACAAGATGCCTTCTTGCCGTTGGTTTGCTGCCCATTCTCATGCCAGGAGGTTCTTAGGGGTAAGTAGTGTTCTCACAAGCTCACCCCATGGCCTCCAGCATGGAGGCACTGACAGATGAGAAGAGCTGTGATATACTGCTGACATACTAAAAACACCCAAAAGTTTGAGGTAATCTCGCATTATTCAGCAGCCCTGAAATAACCGCTCAAGGAGGTCTCCAGCAGTACCTTACAGACCCTCCTTCTTCATCCTTTATTATTTGGGAAAGACATCCCACATCCAAAGAGACTTTTCATTAAATCTGGTAATTTGGGCCCAGAGGAAGGAGCACGCGTTCCCGAATCGCAGAGACAGTGCTAGCAACCAGCTTTTTCCTTTCATGACAACTGGCTCTTGGCTCAAGCACCCTCCGCTGACCAACAGCTGCAGCACTATGAGGCGGGCAGAGAAGTGCCAGCCTATTTACTGCTTCAGAGATCATAACCAGCTTCTTGAGCTCCGCTGAGAGACCCGAGGGCAATCAGCACAGCTCCCCAAGTAAGGTAGTCAGAGGGAACCTTTACACACAATCCAATAGCATGTGACAGACGGCATCCCTGCAGGGTACATTTATGTATAAGGAAAGAGGGTAATAAAAGTGCCTGATCATTGCTCCCTAAAATACAATGACTTAAACAACTGCAGTGATGGTCTGTAATAAACGCACCATTCAATGCCATTCTGGGACTCCGTTTTTTCCCCACACATGCCTTGAACTTTATGATACAGAAATAAGGATAAAATAAATGATCAGCGACAAATGGCCTAAACTGAGGACATGAAATCTGAAAGGAGAGGTTAAATATTTAGAAAACTGTAAATGCCCTCCTTTAGATTTGAATTTTATCTGATTTGAAAATGTCACTATTGAGTCAAGGACAATTTAGAGACTAAGGAAATTTTTCAGCTGAAACAAGGGACATTTTAGAAAATCAGGTTCAAATGAGAAACATACACATGAAAGCTATCGCTCGGCACTCATTGCAGTCTGCAAGCCTTGAGTGGGCTGTGGGACTCACTTTATTCTGTCAGTGGACATTTTTACACTTGTACTGGAGACCTCTAAAATTGTGACATTTTCTGCAGCTAATGGATTTCAGAGACTCCACAGGGAGACTGACTACAACCCTCCATTCCCTAACGCTACCCTGAACTGAAGGATCTTTCAGAAAAAATGAGACACATTATTAGCAACAGCCTTAGATTAGCACCTAACCTATGCACTTTTGCAGGGGTAAGGGACTGCCAGGGTCCCCCTGTATATGCCACTACCAGAGACTTCCAGTCCTACCACAGGTTTTAAGTCCTTGGGGGACTGAGTTCTAGTTTGAAGGGAGAATTGGCATGAAATAACCCAAAGACTTCCTTTCATTTCATTTCACAGAAAGCTAAAATATGAGGTAGCATTAAAAGCTCCTCTAGCTAACCTTTGCAAACCCACTCCTAGCAAGTCTAGGTGAAGTCAGTACTGTGTTCACTCCCAATTGCTTATTCACTCTTCATTTTCATTCTTTTAATTACCCCCAAAATCTCCCACACAATGCAGTACAAGCCACCACGAGTAAGAGTAGAAAATCCCCAGTGTGATTCATTTAAGCTACCATACAATTCTCAGTCACATTTCATACCTGAGCCAAATTCATCCCGGTCATCTAAAAAAGAAAGCTGTGTGTCCTAAGCCACTGCTGCCCTGAGCCACCTTGGTTCTTTTTAAATACTTCATTTTATGACTCCTTTCTATCTTTATAGGCCCTTTCTATTTTCAGTTCTTCCTTTACACCATGTCACTCTCTGTGAGCGGTTCTTTTCCATAATTAACCTCATGTGTTCATAACTACCAGTGATTTTTCTTATTCGGAACGTAACTTCTATTTTTGTTTCCTCCTTAGAGTATTCTATGTCGCTTCAAAAACTTTGTGAACAATTAAATATATTGGGAAACAGAGTCTCAGCAGGGTGTACTGTCATGTGTTGTTACTCTATTAGCATGAGTAACACAAAGCCAAAATGAACTTCCAGAACACACCTAAAGGAAAACAATGCCAAGAAATTCCAGGCTCCCCATACACCATTTCTTCCTGTTCTGCCTGCAGAAATGTTTGTCTTTCCCATCATGGCCCAGTTCTACCTGTCCCAGCCCACCTATAACTCTGTATTAGGCTTGCACACACGTCACCACAGATTCACAGGTCATGGGTGGCGGTGCAGAAAAGCATTATTTCCTTCTCTGCATGGCGACCCAGATACCTCAGGTCTGACCAAGGAGGAAAAGCTGTACTTTCTCACAGTTTGCAACCCAACACCGAGGTTATGCCTAGCAACAAGGGAAAAAACTGTGTGACAAAACACAGAAGAAAACCTACCTGCTAATTTTGAGGCAAATGCAAAGTTGTAAAGAAACCCATATTTTAAACAGTCCAAGGGTTTTTGAAAACTTGAGGACCTGTGCAGTTTGAAAAGGCTACATGCTTAAAGGCTTGAATTATCCCAGACAAATGACTACATTTCGCAGGCAGTACAAAAACCTACAGAATGAGTAATGGCAGCTCACAGGTGTACAGAAAATCTGCATCTAACCAAAGGTAAAAATAAAGTAGAAATTAAAGCACAACTGTGAAGCATTTGGCTTGGAGAACTTTCCCAGAGAGGCCATCCATCAAATCCTGTACTATGCACAAACATGGTATCAGACCCATGCAACATGTAACATTTCCTCATCAGTGAGACACTTGGCATTGTTTCATGTGTCTAATTTTGTGGGATTTTTTCCTGAAATTGAAGCTGCTATTTAGTCATATGTATTTTAAACCTTCTGATTATTAACAGCGTGCTTCAATATTCTGTAAAGTGCAGTATCAATGATTTAGAGACTAACACCACAAACAAGATAGATTTCTAAATGGTACATGATAATGTTTGGTAAATAACAATTGAGATACTATCAGTGCTTTTGAGTCCTACTGTATAGCAGTACCTTGTGTATGTGCCCTAAAAATGTTGCTGCTACATCTCAGTACATCTTTATATCCACCTGTCTTCCTAGAATATGAGATATGATCACTTCAAAACTGCTAAGGTCTCAGCAGAAGTCATTGAATAAAACACTAGGTGTGGCAGAGCAGAAAAGCAAAATGACCCATGCTGGCCTTAAGCTGCAGGACTCAAACTTTCCATAAAAACCTTTATCTCTTTTGCTATAATTTTCTCTTGAAGACTTCAGCATTTCAACTAAACTGAAAAATTTTCATTTTTTTCAACAAAACAATCTTAACATTATGGCAACAAAAAGGAAATAACCAGAAAGCTACTTTCCACTGAAATAAAACTTTGATAGAAAAGGTGTAGTAATGTTTGCAAACAGTAGCAGCATATTTTTAAACCAACACTGATCACATATCTGAATTCTAGTCAAATCTCATCTTTGCTGGTAGAGTGTACAATTTTTTTTCATCTGATATCTGTACAATCAAGTGATCTGATTTAGTGCGGTACATATTGAACAAGTAATCAGATCCACAAAAAAAAACAGAGCCCCTGAAGCAAACTAAGTGGTTTTCTTTTGTCCTTGCTGACCATGTTTCCTAAGAACTACCAAGAAGTGATGAAGACTCACAATGAGAGGCAGAAAGACAAAAGATGCAGTTGGACAGTAACAGCTGCTCCTCCTCCCTTTCCGCTGGACATACAGGGACCATTAACTATCAGAGCCGTGAACCCATCACATTTCAAACACTGCATTAAAAAATACTTGTTTTCTGAGTAACACAACAGGGCCATGAATTTATTCCTCTGTACAGGATGTTGGCCAGCTTTCTTGTGCCACCACAGCCACACAGTCAAAACTGCAGGAGGAAGATCCAACAGAGTCAGGAATACTGCAAGGTACAAAATGGATGATCAGGGCATAGCCCCAGGCCCTTGGTGTAGCTCCCTGGATAATCCACTGCTTTGAACAAAAGTAAAAGCATTACTGGATAACCAATTAGTCCCCATTCACTGTAGGGCCTTGGGGAGGTGGAGAACATTTACTAGTGGTATCACTGATGAGCCAGCCTCATCATCCATGATGCAACACTTCTCAGCTTGCCTCAGAAGGAAAAAGACTGTTCTTATGTTAAAATCGTGTCTATTATTACAAGTGAAAGATGCCTAAGTAGCATTCAGGTGCAGACATGTATTCTGGGGCGAATGCATTATTGGCTTCAGTGTCACAGAGGCTCTGAGCAACAGCCCACTAAATCAGACAAAGCTGGTTTCAGAAAGAGAAACACTTTTAAGACTGTCCCGTGATTACAGAACAGGTTTTGAGTCACCACCAGTTCAACTGGATTTTCAGAACTTCTTGAGTTTTTTTCATTGCTAAAACCTTGTGGGACCACACACATTGTCCAGCGAGTTGAGATGATCTTACTTACTGTCTCGTGCTCAAAGATCCTTTCACCACAGGAAAGGATAAAAAACACACAAAAAGCAACAGCCTCAATCAGCCCAGGATGGACAAGGACAGCACAACCTTGACTGTACTCGAGTGATATTTTATGGCACAGGTCAGGAAATGGAAAGGACTCCATTTCAGGCATATTGATAAGCTGCATGAATTGGCTGAAGTGTTTGCTATAAAATGACTTATTTCTGTCTCTGTAAGTATTTATCTATAAATAACATCAATGATGTTTGGGGTTTTTTTTCCCCCTCCTGATGGCTTATGCTGCTATCACACTCACTTGATGCATTCATCTACCACAGCTGACCTGTGCAGAAACTTCTGCAGTAACCCAATCTTCTCTATCTTTTCCTCATAGATCCACACCAAATTGCAACATGGTGAAATAGCTCCGTCATTCAACTTACAGACGCAGCGAGATCCAGTTACTCTGAATCCTCCAGGATACTTTGCTCAATCTGTTTCACTCCAAGGGTGAAGAATGAACGCTTTGCATTTGCTTTCTTTTTTCTTTTCTTTCCTCCCTTTTCTATGTCAAAGGAAATGAAGCCACATCCATTCCAATTATTGCTACTATCTAAAACCTTTCCAATAATGAGGCATATGGACAGCTAAACATGCACAAACTAATCAGCTTTCACTGCCTGATAGAGTGTCACACTTGTCGTGTTCCCTGATCAGCCGAGCTTATTAGTTCACTGCATATGATGGTCACAAATTTGCAGCTATTAACCACTGTCTGGAGATGTAAAAGCTTCCTGTTCTGCAAAGACTATCCATCAACGGAAGCAATTCTTAAGGGAGAGAAAAGAATACGTTACTTCAGTGCTAGCTTTGCTAGGCAGGCCTTGTTGGATTTATCATCTTAAATCTGTTACATTGACTGAAACCGTTGCAGCTGTTTTTATCCAACTATCTCAGAACTGATTGGCAATGTATTAGTAATAATTGTACTAAACGCTCTTCTGAATCCTTAAGAACGTAAGTCAAATGGGACCTTTTTTTTTTTTTTGGTTAAACAATAGGTCATTATGTGCTCATAAAATCAAGCAGGTACCAGAGCAGATGTGAAGTACCATTGGGTGCAACAGTGTTTGGCAATTTAAGAAACTGCTTCATCCTCCCATGCCACTGCCATGTCATCTGAGGCCCAGTTACAGAGGGAGGAAGTGGAGGTGGCAGGGAAGGCTCTCACCCCTCTGCAGTTCATGGGAAGCCAAGAGGCTCTACATTGCTTATTTACCTTTTGAATGGAGCAACTAGAGCTTTTATTATTCTCAATTTTACACCTTAGAGGAACAGAATAAAGGTGAAAAATCCTCTTTAAAGAGTTGGCTGGAGCTTCTTGTTCTCCATTGCCTCCCCTTGGAGCGGGGGAGCCCACATCATCTCTGCTGTTCCAGTGCAGTCAGTGGCTCCCACTGCCCACGGTTTCAGTGAAGCAATCCATCCTCTTTCTTCTTCTAAAAGCCCTTTGTCATGTCCTAATCTGCAAAGTGCTCCTAAACTCCAAAGTGTGGAGTTTTTCCTCCTCCCCTTGCCCCCTCCACAATTTAATTACCTCATAGGTTTTGGGATGTTTGTTAAGGACTCACTCTTTCTCTAGAACACTGCATCCAACATGATCGCCTTTTCAGCAATCCACAAGTGAATCATTAAAATGTATGGCCCTCTTCATCCCAAATGTACCATTTATCATACTTAATTTCATTTTCAAGAGATTCTGGGTACAACTCTACTCACCAGCACAGGCCTGCATGGTGCCACACTCCACTGCACAGCACGTAACCAACTCCTCATCTCAAGCATGTATTTTTACATGCTAATGCATAGATATGCAGTCAATCTCCAAAAATAAATTACGGATAATCTTTATCTATTTACATATTCCAAGCAGGGAAACGAACAACTGGAAATCAGAGCCAAACAGTTTATCTTGCAAGCGTCAGGGCTAACCTACGTGGGGTTCTATATTGTTGATTCAATCTGGATTCATTTTATTTTCTTGATAGTGCCAGTCTCCCTTCCTTCTCACTATTACCTTCAGCCAGAAAAAAAAAAAAAAAAAAAAGGCCGATACTTATTCCAGCCATGAATCATCAAACAGAAGAGAGTGCATGAGCATTCAGGCTGGCATCTTCCCTAAAGAGATTAATTGTGGCAAGCTTGCTTGGCCTTCTGCCACTTTATACTCCTGCATAACAATTTCTGCATGGCATTTCTGTTAGCCATCCTGCCCCTCCAAATGAGCATAGATAGTTAGTGTAATTGTGCTCTCTAACAAGTCGAAAAGAGGGAATTAGCTGCCCTTTACTTTCTGCTCAGGTCAGCTAATCCTCAGGGTGGTCAGGCAAGTGGCAGAGAGAATGTCATATAGAAATCACACCAGGCAGACAGAGGGGCAAGTCCATTATCAGCACTCGTACAAGCTGCCTCCAAATCCAGAGAGCGAGGCAGGAGTGGGGGGAGTGGAACAACAGGAGCAACAAGGCTGGTGGTTGTATGAGCAACCCTTCCATAGGCGTACAGCAATGGAAAGGAAAGCTGAACAATTAAATTCATTCTCTCGTTGATCTGCTCAGAAAGAACGGGACTACAGGTTGAAAAGTGTCAAAAAATGAGATGGTAGCTGGCAAGGCAATTCTCAATTGTATTTGCAAAGAGTATAAAATGGCTGGCCCCTTTCTCCAATTCCTTTCCATATTTCCAGGCAGATATGCCTAATCAGAGTCATATTTGAGTAAAATAACATACAGATTGCAAAGCTCAACATGTTCTAGGTGATGTCTTTCAATAAATATGTTATAGCATCTAGTGACATTTATTCAGGTGCTGGTAGCATTGGTGCTGCTCATAAACCAAACACAGCTACTTGGGCTAACACTGCACCTTCCTTCCTTACTCCAGTCTTCACAAATACTGGTCTGATCATCACCGAACCAAATCAAAAGCTGTAGCAATCACAGAGCTCCTCTGTATGGCGGCCAGTGAGTGCCAGGATTTCTGGCAAAAGCATGAATTCTCCATAATGGATTTTTTAATAACCAGTAACAAAAAGTAAAGCAGCAGAAACATCTAGTTAATTCTCAGTGGTCATATACTTCAAGGTTGTGTGACAAATGAAAGAATATGGAGAAAGCAGTAACAATTTTGTTGTGATAAACAGCACTTTCATGCTTTGTAAGATACCCCTTTGCCAAATATGTCTGTCATTCATAAAGGCAGAGCCGTGTGAGAGGTGGAGGAAGAGAAATGTTAACTCCATTACACAGGTATAGCTGAGTGGTCCAGCAAATTGTGCAATAAAAGATCATTATTGCTTATAACCCTGTTCAGACAACTGACCCGTGCAGTTCAAGCACTGCCATCTTTGACCACAAGGGACTTAGAGTCATGATAAAATTACAGTAATCTTTCTAAGAAATCTCTTCTACTTCTAAAACACACAAACCAGGATGAACCAGAGCTGCCAGATACTACCATTTTATATGAAAACTGTAAAAGACACCATGTGAAGAAAGTATTCTCTATTTGTGGACCCCGAAAGAGAAAGATGAGATAACATAATTCTCTCCAACTTAATGACTGGGAAGCTGAATCAAAAAAGGCTTTGTGACTGTCGCACAGATCCAAACAGCAGCCAGTGGTCTGGTGTCTCACCCCTTTGCTCCAGCAGTTTATTCTTCACATTGCGCTGCCCCTTGAGACTAGACAACTAAATATTTATAAGGGAAGAACAGAAGTAGTATTTAGAAGAGAATATTAAGTAAGGGGGGCGGGGGGAAGAAACAGACAAAATCTTTTACAAATTAGAAACAAACCACCCCTACTGTTAAATAGTCTGTAGCCAACGGTATTGTGCCATTCTCTCAGGTCTTTTTCACCCGAACTACTTAATTCCATGGGGGATTTATCTTTACAGGTTTAATTTGGTCTGTAAAGGTAACGAAAGATAAGCCGTTCATTGAGACCATTTCCCTTTATGGCTCTGTTCATGAGACTTGAGCCAAGTTCTGCCCTGGAGAAGAGGCACTCCACTCTGAATTGATAGCAAAAATACAGTGAGATGTAAATCCCAATTTAATTGTGACTATTTAAATCACTGCAAAATAAACTGTTTTCCCAGGAGCTTCATGAAGTAAAATGGAAGTCAAAACTATTTCTTATTCACGTAAACAAACTGGAAGAGTAGACAATCTCATTAATGAAAATCACTGGAAATAGCTGAAAGAATAATTCTGAGAGTTGCAAACACGACACACTGTAGAATATGGAGCAGCAGCTGATTAGCAGTCCCATCCTTATTTTCTAATGGTATGTAATTAGTGGTTTCTTAAGAAGATGCACATGGCATTTCTTCAAACTAAGCACAGGCTCCGTTTCCTAAAGACATGGGGCTTCATTCTTAAACATGTTGCAATGCCAGGATGCGGCATTTCTTAAGCCTGTATTCTCAAATAACTACTGTACCACATTTCAACACCACTAGGCTCATTCTCTGAAAAGTCTTTTAGAATGTCACAGAAAGGAGTCTCTTTTAACATTTCAGTCATTATCTTTTAGTAAAAAGGAATGCATAATACCAAGAGTATATTTGCCAAGGAAGCTGGCTGATTTATTTGAATATTTGCACAGCTTTTGCAGCAAATCTCCTTCACTGTTTCTTCTGCATTTTCAGATCAGAGAAAAAACCCAGGTATTTCAGTAGCATACAAATGGAGCAAACAATACCAGCCCCAAGGGAGTGGGGAGTAAGAAAAAGCCTAAAAATACATACACACAGGAAGAACAGAAATCAACTTTTTTAACTGAGTAAGGGAATAATTTCATACAGTCATGGACCTTACTGCATCAGAGTTAGAACAAAACAACACAATATAAGATATCATACAGCCAAACATCAGCAAAAAAGTAATAACAGGATATACCTCTCTGGCAAAGAGCTTAACACAGTGTGCGAAAGGTTCAGAGAGATACAGCATGAAGTGAACTTAGGGCTATATCCCAAAAAGTCATCTTACTGCTCACATTACCAAATATCTCAATTAATCAATAAGAAAAATTTTTTCCCTGCCAACGTGATCTTTTGCATCGATGTTGGAAATGTCACCGTACATCCTAATGCCTACAACAAATAGAAGGTGCACATGTGTACCTGTGGCTGGCTATTTGTCCCCACAGCATATTTCTTTGTGCAACAAAGGCATTAAGCCTCCACAATGAGGTCCTCCAGAACAATGGAACTACTGCTATCTGAATTCAAAGACAAAGGCTTCAAATGGCATGGAGCTTACATTTTGGGAAACGTCACATGGATGAAGAGGATTTCAGCTTGGAAAATCCCACAGAGGATGAAACTGGGAATTAACCTGGGTCTAAAGAAACCTGGGAATGCAATGTGTTCAAGACCCATTTTTTTTCCATACCCCTGCCTTACAAGGCATACCCCTCACCTCACCCAAATATTTATGAGAAGGAAGAGCATGACAGGTGAAAAGCTTTTAAGTGTCCTGCCCTGCCCTATTTGCAATTGCTTTTTCATTTGGAAGTATCAAACCATGCATTTCCAACTAATTCCAGGAAAGGCCATGGGAAAAGAATCAGAGGGAAACTGCTCTGCTCCCCCTTGCTCACAGAGAGAAGCAATCAGCCCTCCTGGGCAAGCTTTGCTGGGGGTAGGAGCTGAGATTACACCTGTGGGCTGCTCCCTTCTCCAAAACCTTTCCTGCAAAGCACAGGCATGCGGCTCCACTTGAGACACTGTTCCTGCCATCTCAGTGCAGGAATGACAGAGGCAAGCAGAGGTTCACAGGGACAGAAAACTGTTTTCTCTTATATTCCTGCACAGCCATTTAGAGCCAGAACTTGATCCCAAAAGCTTCATACAGATAAACAGGAAAGTCAATTGTTCAAATTTTTTTCTTAGGTAGACATCAGAACAGAAGTGAAAATACCAAAGCTAACGGAGAACAGAGCTGAAAGATGGGAGATAGCAGAACTGAATGTCTTGGAGTTATCTTTTACACGTTCCCTTTGCAATCTGTATTACCAACTTTTCTGTTGAGATATACTAGAATTTTGCATATTGTCAGGTATTTGAGGAAGCAAAACACGTCAAAGTACGTAACATCATATTCTATCTAGCAGAAAATTTCATTCTACTGGCAGAAATATGCATTTTTTAACTTCTTAAATTGTATGTGCAGCAGCTGATTAAACATCTAACTAAACTTTCACTTCAGGCAGGCAGAAAATGCTCTAAAAATCATCTATCAAAGTGATGAAGTGAAGGACAGACAAATACGGTAAGGGGTGTCCACATGTGCAGCCAGCAGTGTCTCACCTGATGGGAGGAGGCATTGAAGGTTTTTCTCTGTAAGGCCTCCAATTTCAACAGTTGGGCACGGTCCCAGGAAGGGGAGGAAGGGCTGCTGGGCAAGACACACGCACCTGAAGTCCCGCTGGGTCACCATTTTTTCAACCCCCTCCTTAGAAAAGGACCTTCTCACATTTTTCCCCACACAGAGCAGAAGCAAAGTTAAAAGGAAAAGAGGCTGCTCTTAGTGACACGATCCAGTGAGGGACAGCCAACGGTGCTAGGCACACAGTGCCTGATACTAATGATTTTTCAGTTTTACCTAGGAACGTGATGCAGACTAGGGCCTGTAGGTACTGCAAGAATAAAGTCTTCTTTTGTGCCATACTGTGGAATAGACTACTACAGATAAGAAACCACTATCCATTGTAAAGTTGGGACTTAAAAAAAATGAAGTCCCTCTCAAAGCACTTCCCACACACACCCCTACCTTCAGGGTTCTAGCAAGACTTCTGGAGCCAGAATTCATGAGAAGCAAAGCACTACAATGCAAAAGTAGAAAACAAATGGATCTACTGTTTAACTCACCTCGTTGGTGACCCAGGAAGCTCATTACAATTCTAAAGACTTTCCTTTTGACTCCAGGCAGGGCCCTCACAAGAACAGCCACAAATTAATTTGCAGGTAAAATCAGGTACTGCAATCTCATGCCTTGTGGTCTTGGTGTGGGGCTCTGAATCCTTCCCTTTTTCCACACTGCCTGTGCAATACCCAGGGAGCAAGACCAGGCCAGCGTGAATTTTGCAACAGAAAGTTTTCATTCAGTGTGTTCTCGTCATATGCCAAGAGTGCATGAGAAGTCACAGATAGGAGAACACCTACCTTAGAGCTTCTTATTTCACTTAGAAGTAAGCTGGGATTACACCATCTCAGCTCTGTGAAGGCAGAGACACTCCGGGCCAACGCAGAACTCTCAGTGCTGGAAAACAAAATTAAAATAAAGACATGAGTCAACTATAAGACTTTAACCATCTTCATCATTAGGTGACAGCTAAGCAGACTTTCAGGATCATCATTTTGGATGGGGCACCCAAACCCTCACTAAGCACCTATCCTCAGCTTGGGTTCCAGTCTCAATTCTTTGTCTGCAAAAGAGGGTGAACAGAATTTGCCTGTTTTGTGGGAGGCTGGGGAGATAGTGCTAAGATATTGAAAGAGCATCAGTCATAAGTACCTGTGAAGTCCTGGAACAAACAAATTTAACATTAAGTGTAGAAAAAGGTTGTGTTGGCTTAGATATAGAGTATCCTGCTAGTTAAAATTATTTGTTTTACAATGTTAAAGTTTCTCTGTGCAGCAGTATGTAAATTTTAAGACTAATTATTCCTAATGACTGCTTCAAGATGTAACACAACTGCTATTACTCCAATTACCCATTATTACTGTAACAGTATTCAAAAGCAACAAACTACTCACTCAGCAAACAAAAATTCTTTTCTCAATGGGCAGTGTCTTTCATTATTTCATCCTTCACGCATTCATTTACTGCTACTGCCTCATTCTTCACAAATATCTTCTGCAGAAAGAAAAGAAAAAAAAAAGTGAGTTAGTCACAATTAAAATTCCTTTCTCTGAGTTCCTGCTATAGGGATGACTTGCTACTACCCAGATCAGCTGGCCCTATCTGGCCTTCCAGGCTGTGCTCATGGCATTATTCTGCCTGTGCTGTACCTGAGTCAACAGGAGAGAACGTAAAGCAGGCTCCAAGGCACTGACTGAAGAGACACCTCCTGCCTATGGAGCAAAAGCTGCTGACAGAAAAGATCTCAACAAGCAGCTCGTGTGCTGTTTGCAGCAGAGCCACAGGTGCTCTCAATCAACAGCAGGCAATGAGGCAGCACGAAATGCTCTGTTAGGACTGGGGGACTTGAATCCTGCTTTTATCATAGGGTTAGATACTACAGCCACTGTGGGCCAGCTGCTTTTTGTAAAGAAAAAAGAGGCAGCACAGCACCCCTCCAGAAATACACTTAGCATGACAAGCTCATTTATTTCCAGCAGTTGTTTACCACTCTGTTACCTTTCCTGCAGCAAGTGAGACAAAAGACAGGATTTGAATGTGAAATGGCTTAAACATTACAGTGGAAATGGAGGTGTGGAGTCCGGATTCCCTCTCCAGATATACTGCAAGACTTGTGGAGGCCTTCTGCAGCTTGTTTCACTCCTGCACCTCAGCAGCCCTCTACAGAAACCAGAGATAACTGGTATGCAGTGTGATAGCCTACTAATGACAGGATTAATGTTAAATCTCAGCTGTATGAGATGTCAGGATAGGAAGGGCTACTGACCATCATCATGCAATTTTATTCTTTTTCAGCAGGGAAGTTTCCAGTCTCCCTCCTCCCTTTTAGGATCAACCTGCTGGAACCGGTCCTCACCACTGCTGGCATGATGAACTGAGGTCACCAAAGCTGTGACCATAGACTTAGTGCCAGGGTTATGGCATGCAATGAGTGAGACTGAAAGCTCAATGCTCACAGTAGCCCCAGTCCCTCACCTCCACTGGCCAGATCCTGCCTCTTAAATCACACTCACTGCAAGGCCCTCCCACCCACCACTGACACGCATCAGTCCCAAGGAAAGGAAATCTGGCAGAGAGGCAGGCAGGGGAAGCAACTCCAAAACCAGGTAGCTTGGCCAGGTCAGTCATTGGCTCCAAAACAGTCACTGGGGTGCGCTCCTGGGAGGGAGGGGACAGGGTGGCCCAGGACAGATAAATTACACACCTGAAATGGAACTAGCAGAAACCCAGAAAAAAAAATTGTATTTATAGTCAACAACTGGAGTATATCTAACACAGGCTGGCTGAAACCTTCCTCTTTGCTGGTGCTCTGGGGTTTTGAGAGATGTGTATATGAAGTAACAAGAATCAACTGAAAATTCCTATACACATCTCCTTGTTGAATTTTTTATTATCATTCATTTAAACCCAACAAACTACATGGCCCTGGTTTTCAACATCGCATGTGCATGAGGCCCTCTTGTCTCCCTGCCTTTGGCTGGAGAGGCAGCTCCATGCCTCAGTCTGTCTGCACCAGGATCGGCACAGCAGTCCTGAGGCAGTAGGCATTCGATACCCCTGTCTCTAGAGAGCCCCCAAGTCCCCACTTGCTAAGGCACGACTGCATTTCTTTTCTACGAGGAATTCATGTAAATCTGCAATTTCATTTCTAAATCAAGTTTGCTTTCTAGTGTCAGACCGCCACAAGTGCCACCACTAGGCAAGGACTGACCGTGCTGGGAGAGGGAGCGCACGTCTCTGACCCAGCAGAGCAAATCACATTCATTAAGTAAGCCCGGCCACTGCAGCCCCACAGTTGCACGGGAGCCATCGTTATAGACTGTATTTACTATTATTTTGAGTGTATTGGGGTTGATTATGCAGAGTGAAAGGAAAAATGTTCAGTTTGGGCTTACAAGAAGAGAAACCGCTCAGGAAGCTGAGAGCAGCCCCCACTGCAGCAGCTCAACGGGCCAATGCCCAGGTGGGAGCCCGCGGGGGGAGGCACGGCTCCCCTGGGGGCAGAGCTTCCAGCCTGAGAAAGGGCCCAGCACTTCTTCGAATGGCTGCAGAGCCCCTCGAGCCCACTTTCACCTCCAGAAATCTTCCTCTTCTCTGGCACGCCCTTTGAACAGTACCTAAAATCTCAGGGAGGAGAAAAGGGTAACATTTTCTGGAAGTGCAGACAAGTAATATATTATATTTGTATATACTGTAGATACGCATACATATATGTGTATGTATAGATTTGTCATATATATTTGAGTTATTGTGAGACTATTCCCCCTAAGAATAACAGAGAGGCACAGGGGTTTCACCAGTCACCTTGCAAGAAAACACATGCTTTGGATATTGAGGAGCTGGATTTAGAGAGTTTTATTTTCACTAAGTTTTTCATGTGTTTCATAAAGTAGAACATGGTGTAATTTATTGCTTGTCTAGCATCTTTCGTACCAAAAAGATTACGAAAATGTTTCACTGCCAATTACAGTTAACCAGCCTCACTCAAAGGCAGCAGAGCTAACATTGGACTCACACAAGCTCAGAAGTTCATGGGCAGATGAAAGATCTCAAAGCTCAATTCCTTTTCACAGACAGAATTCCCATCATCTTCCTTCCAACCATATCGTTCCCAGGAAGAGGGATCTGAAAGCTGAAGAGCTCAACAAAGACAGCTTGAAAGGAGAGCTACAAGCCAAGCTGGCTCGGGAAAAACATGTAACAAAGCATTCCTAGGCAGGGCACACAGGCCAAAAAAAAAAAAAAAAAGAGGAAAGCTCTCCTCCTTCAGTGTCCTCAAAATGGCAAATACAGACCAGAACAATGAGCACCGATAAGAGAAATTGGCTAGGGCAACACAGCAGGGAGATTTTTAAATGAGCAGGATCATTTATATTTGACTTCGAAAAGAAACGATATGACTATCCTCAGCCTGGTGTGGAGATATTTTTATTGCTTGACTTTTACATGAACTTATCAAGCTAGTATTTGGACAGTAAGAATACATTGCAGAGATATATCAGTGTGTCTGTACTGTGTCTGGCAGGGACTTGCAGCTCCTCTATTCCAAGCGTCAGGCAATAATGTCCTGGGTGATGTGCTTCTATGTTGAAGCACTGAACATCATTCGGATTTATGCAATTCACAATGCTCATGTGCTGACTTCAAAATCCATGAAGTATAGATGGCACTGAGATCTTTCTCCCCTAAAGAAAGGGTTATTCTTCTTTTAGAAGATGGTTGGAGCCACAGACAATACATAATGTTTTGAAGTCTAAGCTTTAATTAGAGAGATAAAGAAACGTATCTTCTTTTGTTAAAAGGGAAGGTTGTATTGAATGCGTGACAATAAAACTGCTTCCAGGACAACCACCAGAGATGTTCCTGCAAGGAGCTCTGGAGAAGGAAGATAAAGAGCTCACTCTTCACAAACACTGTCTGTTTGCCATCTTTGCACTTTTGTGACTCATCTCCTACTGATTTCAGTAGGAAGCAGAAAACCTTAAATGCAAATCATACTTCTCATCCAGTTTTATCAAGGGCAACAACCAACGCTAAAGCCAAAGTTAGTCAATTCTTTAATATTAACATTACTGAGGAAAGGAGGAGATGTCCGTGTGGAAACTTATGGGGCTATTGTCACGTGAATAAAATATTATAACCCATGAAAGATAACGGGTCTTTGCAGCAGAGCTGGTTTTGTTCTCACAAGTGCTTCTGCTAAGAGTTAAAGCAGACACTTCCTTATTTAATATAGTCCCCTACAAAAATATGCCAATCAAAATACTGTGCCTTCCATTTGAGAGATGCCCTTGTCTAGCACAGTCAGAGCACAGTGCAAACAGCACAATTCAGTCTTCTTCCTTGGCACACAGCAAAGCAAACCCTAAAACAAGGGCAAACAATCCCAGTGAGCAGCGTGATTAGGTTTGCTCCAGAACACCTGCACACAAATAAAGACAAAGAGAGTGCAAGCTTGTATTTCCCTCTCTGGGAAAAAGCAAACAGAAGATCTGGCAAAGTCCATCCCTAGTGTTCTGATATTCAAGGATGAAATGACCCACCCTGCAGGAAGATATGAACAACCAAGAAGAGATGACAAAATCTTGTATTTAATACTATAGCCTAAGTTTTCTTGACTATAGAATTCAGACTAGATTTTCAAAGGCTGGTGTCTAAAAGAACAAATAATGATATTGTCAATGCAACCTAAAAAACTCTATCTGAAAAATAACGCAAAGAGGGTTTGGCTAAGGACAAGGTTGGAAATGCAACCTCTGGGGGATCTGCTTTTTCATGAAATTTTAAAGATGCGCATAAAACACAGGTTTAGGTTGTGAGCTAAGAATTGTGTGGAATCAAGTAAGAATAAAAAACACTTCCTTGGTATCCATTTACTACTTGAAAGAATGAGCACTGAATCTGGATGCTTAAAAATAAGATTAACCCAAACCTGGGCAAAATTCCTTATCTTCCCCCTCTTCCAAGGTGTTTGCTGGTTCTCCATCTTCATCCCAGAAGTCAGTCCGCACCCTGGATTTTACAAAGGTGTTCTTTTTCTTATGTAAAATACAAAAATGTACTTAGCTTAAGGATTCAAGTTTTCAGACTTAGGCACTCAACCTTAGAGCAAAGAGTTTTGGATGCAATGATTCAGACTGGCATTTGCTGTTTTATAATGCAAACAGGAGTTTCTAACGGCTGCTGTGACACGCTCTGGGCAGAGCTGGGTGTCCCAGGGTGCTACTGGGACCTGACAGTAAACCAGTGTTACTATTCCCAAATTCTTCTTACAGTGCCAGATCTTCCCACCCCTGTCTGTTTAGCAGTTTCTGTTCACTGCAGGAGCCCCTGTGGTTCGGTAGTCCTTGAACCCAGAGCAATGGGCTGGAGCAAACCGTATTTGCAGCAGAGCTAAACTGGTGCATGGACTGAATCCTGATGACAAACCCAACACGTATCACTCTGCTTTGTGGAGAGAGAACAGCACTCTCAGTCTCGGCATCCTCACGGTTGTTTAATTCTCACATTTTAATTTCACTATTATTCACACTATTCCACCTAATCTTGTAATTATTTACCACAAAAACCCCACAACGATCAAGCACCTCAAATACAAACAGAATGTTTCAGCATGTTATCCCCCTTTGCCACTTCGTGCATCACATGCAGCCTTGCTTTGATTTCCCCGACTTAAGGATCATCCAATTTGCTGCAATGCTGCACAAAATAAATCACTAACCTCTTAAACCAACAAAAGGAGGACATTTAATGAGTCAAAGACAATATTGCATTACTAAAGCAAAGATTAAAGGAACTAAATTGTTCCTTTAAAATAAAATTTGAAAGCTTTACAGAGCCCAAGAAAGCAAAAAAGCCATACATGAAGGAAATACAATTATTCCAACCACAGAAATACAAATGTTATTGATAGAAAACATAGCAGGGCTTTCCGAGAGAACACCACCAAATGAAAGCAAGAGAAGCAAAAACTGGATGAAAGGAAGAAAGGATGAGACAGATGAAAGAAAAGATGAGAGCCAGGTGAGAAAACAGGAGGGTCATTTCCTTTATCTAGACTTGCGAACTTCACTGTTCAGAAACAAAGGCAGTGACTGTTCTTCACAAAATTGTCTCCAAGGACTCTGTAGTCCATTTGGTGATATTTTTAAAAAATAGTTTGAAGAAAAAAACCACTATATTCTTTAATGTCACTCAGCAGTAGCTCTGCAGTTGGGGGTATCTGTTCATACAATGGTTTGAATTTTTTTCTGCTCTAGTTATTTCATTACAACCATAGGATTTATTACATGGTAATTCCCTGAGCTTTTATAAATCTATTTGGGGGGGGGGGGGGGGGGGGGGGGGGTGTCTTATGATTCCAGTCTGGCAAAAAATTTTCCATATAAAATTTAATCTATTGTATCTCACTTTTGTATAATCAGATCATTAAAATGCATTGCTAATATGTAAATCTGAGCTAACCTCATTACCATAATTATGCTCCATAATTATTGAATAAACAAGCATTTTAGAGTTTCTGAAGTCTGCTGAGAATGCTTTTCCAGTTTGGGAGTGGCTTTAATTATGTGCTCCCTAATCATTATAATAAACCTTTGTGGCAGTCCTGCTATGTGACTGTTTTAAAAGCTGCTCCTAATCTGACTGGCAAGGACCAAAGGTTCATGTGCTGAGAGCATATCAGACAGCATCCTTCAATCACAGCCTGACTGCCATGCTCCACGTGAATTAGTATTATTGTTTAATTTATAGATAGAGCTTTGCTCAGAAGCCTCCATGTATTTTAAGGAATTATAAGCAATGAGTCAAATTCTGCCTTTCCTTCTGGAAGGAGAATTAATGAGTGAACATCTCTGTGTGTGACATAAGTTTATTGAATGTAAAGTATTCTGAGAAAACACACTCACCATAAGTTTTACACCTGCAGTGTACAGATGCCCGATGAAACAGCTTTCAAACGTGCTGCCTACTGAGTATTTTTTCTATTTTTTTTTTTCTTTTCTGGTTTTTTTTTTTTTTTTTTTTTTTAGTTTTTTTTGTTGGTGGTGTTTTTTTAATATATCCCTAAATGAGGCACAGGGTAAACATCAGATCCCCAGCCAATACAAGTAGCTCCACTGAAGCTAATAAACTTTGCCACTGTATGGAAGATTCAGCCCATTACCTTTAGAAAGCATCATGAGCAGAACCCTGCTGACTTCTTCAATCCAGTTTCATCTTTAATAAGAAGCACATCTTTCTCAGACTACCATTGTCAGAACACACTGTCACATCTTGACCTAAACAGAAGATGGAAACTTACTGTCTTTGCAGGCCCCAGGAAAAGATATCCACATCTGCGATAGATATGACCTTTGAACAAATGATTCATAAATGATCAATAAGGTCTTGGTAACATTTGAGTGTCCTTGACCCAGAGTGATATAAACAAAAATACCCACGATATTGACCTTTTCTCCTTTTACATGAGATTTTATGTAGGAGACTTAATTAAAAGTTTGTCAAAGTGTAAGAAGGTCAATAAGATTGATCCATACAAATTTTCAGAGTGAAAATTTAAAAAAAAAAAAGAAGTGTTTGATCTATATATTCGAAAAATCAAGTATAAACAGTGTAGCAGGCATACTAATGAATCTGCTAGCATAGAAGAAACAACTGATTAACAGCAACACTATGGTTCTCCAAAAGGCAACAGAAAATACAACACACATACATCAGCAAGGGTCTTTCAACTCAAAAAAATCCCCAAAGAAACCAACCCCTACCCCCAAAAAAAAACCAGAAAAAAACCCAAACAACTGAAGAATCAGATTACTTGAGTACTTTTTGCAGAGTCCGAAAGCTCATGTGATTTTGTTACGACAAACAGGAGAAAGAGACTAAAAATACCCCACCTCTCAGAGGGTAGCTCTCTTTCTCCAGTTCTTTGTAATAACGTCCCTCGGCAGCCTGTCCTCTATGCATTCAGTCTCTCAGGTCTCACTCCCTGGAAAGTGAACTAGAAAGGAAGCTCAAATTAGATTCAGGCAGTGATGAACATTACCATTTTGGTGAGCTGAAGCTTGTCAAGCTCTCTTATCCTTTAGGTGGACATCACATTACCTGACCATGGGACAAAGATTTGATGTGAAATTACACTTCACTGTGCATTTATAGGACAGACAGACTGTTTTATCTTAGATGGGGGAAGAAAGATCAGACCTTTATAGAAAAGAAAAAAGGATTATTCACATTCACTGACAATAGCATCACCTTGTAGGCAAAGACCAGCACTTCTCTTTTCTATGTATGGATTTTGTGCCCTTCTGCACAACCTTTTTTTGAGAGCATTGGAAAGAAAAGTGACAGGAGTAAACATCAGTGAAATAAATCATTTGCTCTTAAGGAGTTCAAGATGTAGAATAAAAAGAAACTCAAGTGATACAAGAAATGTATATTCAGAGAAACAAGTAAAGTGGAAATTAACCACAAGGAGCTGGTTTGGATACATGAAATAACCTCAAGCTAAATTTAAATCTCAATTTATCCCATTAAATCCGAGTCCATCCTTTCCCTACAGAGGAATTTCCAGTGCAGGGAAGCCAGCAGAAGGAAAGATAAGATCAGTGCTTTGTTCAGTAGGAAAATCTCAGCACAATGCCAAGTTTAGAGTCCACACCAAGAATGACACTGACTAATCACAATAATGCTTTTCATTTCTGTAGGGCTTTTCAGCAGAGAATCTGGAAGTACCTTCAAGTATCCATTTATTAAACTTCACTAATGTAATGATACACGTGTGCACATTTTCTGAATTAAAAAAAGGCACATAAAGATCTGGGGCTAGATCCCTATTTTGTGTGTGTGTGTGTGTGAAAAAGGCAAAATAACATAGCAGTTTCAAGTCTTTCTTGCATGACCATTCTTCCTCCTATTCTCTTTTTCTGCAACCTGAATCTTAGATCACCACCTGCATTGCACCATGATTTAAGCAGCCTGGATCGGCATCCCTATTTCCTAGGTGAGAGGCAGGTTGGCCCCACTCTTCCTCAGGTGAGCCTGAATGCAGGCATCTCCTGCCACCTCACAGAGCCTGTGACCCCCTGAACAGCACAGACATTTTTCCATGGTGATACACATCTTAAGAAGAAAGCAAAAGCCTTGCAATGCAAGAGACCTGAGCCTGCCAGGGCACAGCAGAAAGTCAGTAGTAGCACAGGCATCTCAAAAAGCTGCAGGGCTCTTTTGCCCACTCACCACCACCGCTCACCCGGAGATACGCAGTGGTTCATGGTGCTGTGCTGCACTCAGCTGAGAGCAGAGAGGGGCAAGGAAGAAGAGCAGAGGGAGAGCAGGGCCTGCCCTCCTTTGGGAGTTGGGGCTCAGGTCCCTGCAGAGCTGCCTCCTTGTCTTGGGAAGTTTTGCTGAAACTGGAGCACAGAAATCATTCAGGTAAAAAAAAAAAGTTATTTAGAAGATGCTCATTTTAGCTTGAGTCATTGCAGTCCCCAGCTCCATTCTCTTCACATGACAAAGGAAGCAGAAAACAGCAGCACAGAGACAGCAACCGGTGACCGGCAGAGGAAGGGAACCTCCTACACCACCTTTGCCAGAGGACAGAACATATGTGGACCCTCAGAAAAAGGATTAGGAACAAAACCTCATTGCCTCAATGCATCATTTTAGCCACTAGATCAATATATTTTAGGGTGCAATTTCACAGGAAAGTCAGATTAAGCCTGCAAGGCTGCTGGAAAGGGCCATCCCACTCTTATGGCTGTGTCCCAGCCTGCATTGCAGATCATTGGTCTGACTTTTAATTTTTTTTTTTTTAAATTATTTTTTAACTGTTTGCTCATCGTTACGGGTTTACGTTTCAGCTGGTGGGCGAGCCGATTGGGCTGTGCAGCCCTATGAGTGCTACTCCCGGGGCCAGGGAGGCAGCAGGAATTGGCTGCAGACGTGGCAGGGCTGCCTCAGGCGCGGGCTCGAGCGGGCTGGCTGCTCCTGACCTGTCTGGGTGCTGCGAGCCAGCCAGCCAGGAGTGGGCCCAGCAGAAGAGCCTTTCCACGCTGAGGCACCGACTTGTTTGCTTCTCCTCTGCTCACAGAGCTTGTAGGATCTTACTTATCTCTGAAATACTATCCCTGTGTCACAACCAGTTCATACAGCCTGTACGTGCGACAGCTTTTGTCACAGATAAGAAGCAGGCATGCAGGCAAACACTAGCATCCCACATGCTTCATTTTCTCAAGTGAAAACCGGTGTTGATTCATCAGTAAAAACAGCTGTTTTCTTGAATTGCAAATCTTGTTATCACTAGCTGCAGATACATCCAGCCACTGAAGCAAGCTGGGGCACTCGTTCACCTTTTTTAGCCGATTTGTACTACCAGAAGAGCAAAAAAAGAACAGGAGTCTGCCTGGGCAAGGGCACTGTACACAGTGCAAAGCCGCCAGAGCACCTCCCATCACGTCTGTCTCTCCTACAGTCTTCACTTGCGACCAACAGGACAGAGGAAGAAACAAAAGGAGCTGCACGACACACCGTGACACCAACTCACAGAGTTCCTAACGTCCCTCCTTTGACTTCAATAAGCAGATTGCACAAACTCAGCACATACCATGAATCACACGGCTGAGAATCATGAGCTAGCCTTGTCTTTTCTTCTGCCTTCAACTCAGGATGAAATGTGCTCCTTATATTGGATGTTTACTGACTGACCCTGGGATGACAAGCACAGAGGGACCTTCCCACTGGCCTGGAGATTATTGCAAGATGATGCCAAAAGCCTCAAATTCAGTTTCAAATTCTCCATTTCACTGGCAATTTCTTTCAGCTGACTGCAGGGTTGGTGTTTGTTTTTTTTTTTGGGGGGGGGCGGGGGGGAAGGATATAAAAATTAAAAGATTGAAATGACCTTTCTGAACCACTTTCTTCCCCACTTTCTTCCTCTGTGCATCTCCTAAGTAGTTTCTCAGTGCAGAAGAGCTGTTACTGCACTCTGCACATGCTTGCGACACCTGACTTCAAAGGAAGAACTGCAAACCCTTCTTCCTGAAGCAGCACTAAAACAGTTAATTACACTAAGCTTGTTAATAGCCTTTCATCATCAAGGAGTGGTTCTTCTGCATACGCACGGACAGAATCCATTTATTTTTTTATGTATATCCTTTTATTTATCTCACTCCTACCAGCTGTATGATAATTTATTCTCTGTCACTGTTCTTAACTCATGAGTTCATTTAAAGTGTGACAGCAGTGGAAATACATTAACAGTTTCAGAGAATAAAACCTTTCCGAAAATGGAATCCAGCACTTTACTTTTACAAATACAGAATTTACACATTTGCACTTGGCTTAATTAATTAAACCCATATGGAAATTACCCAAGCCATACAGTACGGCACAATATATATGGTGATAGCTATTTATCATCAATTCAGGGAGAACAAAGAAACCAGAAAACTGACTGGGTATAAGAGGTGTGTTGGGCTCGGCCAAGGAGTGAGCGGAGCAGTCCCGAGCGGACAGTAGCTGCTTAGAGGCGTCTGGGATGTGGTTTCTCAAGCTAAGACACTACTGTAGCCAGAAGGAATTAACCCTGTCTTCTTTCCATCTATCCCTGCATGCACATCCCATCTCCCCCACTATGTCCTATGTGGCCCATTTAGTTCATTGATTCAGCTGAAGAATGAACAAGTTTAGGTAAGGTTAGTTTAGTAGCGCTGGAAATGGCTGGCAGTGGAAGTAGGGCTGGGGCCATTTTGGGAAGAGCCTGAGCTGCTCACATAACTGCACCCTTGGAAAACCTCAGATTGCTTTAAGCCACAAGTTTCCAAGATACCAGAAAAATATCTATGAGCCTTTTCTCCTCCAGAGCCATGCTACCTCGTGTGCTATTGCCAGGTAAGCATGTGAGGCCCTGAAGAGCAACAGACTCTTACGAGTGCCCTGACCCCAGGAAGCCCTTTCCGGGGAGATGTCGAACTCCGCAGAGTTTCCATGAGCTCTCAAAGCATTCGGCTCCCTGTCGGTTTTTGCCATGCCAGTTATGTGGCCATCACCAACCCACATCAGCAATGCTTTTGCACTATGCAAGAGCAACCACCCCTTCCCTCTTGGGAAGTGAGTTTGCAAAGGAATTATCTTCTTTTCGCCACTAATCCTGTTTGCTAGTGCAGCAGAGATGCTGACAGAGCACTTCGCCCTCAGCGGCGGCTGTGCCATGGTGCTCCCTGCAGCCCGCCCCACGGCCCTGGCACGGCCCTCGGCAGAGCCCAGCAGCACGGCTCAGCCGCGCGACCGCAGCTGCTGCGCTGACAGAGGATCAGCAGCTCCGTGCTTCAGGAGATTAAAAAGCCCGAGGAAATAGATGGTGGTTTTTTCCCATTTTTCTTTTCCAAAAGAACTTTTCCACTCCCCCTTCTCCTTCTTCCTCAGCCTCTTCTATGTAATTAAGAGCAGTTAGAAGAGAATTAACCACAAAAAAGCCATCAGATTCTTGGATAAAACAGCCACTCGGCAGAACTGCTTCCAGATCTTTGCGTAAAACGTCAGCTGTTCTTTGTGAATGGCCTTTCAGAGAAAGGCAGCTCCAAGAAAACAGCCGTAGAGATGGCACACGGCTCGTATGCAGCCATAGAGACTGGAGGGACAATGTGATAGAAAACTCTGCCAAACTGAAAATACGTCAGGCCTCTCCCCAGAGGCAGTGGCCTGGCAGCAAGGAAGCCTCCAGTATACACAAATAAGCAAAGGAAAACGAGAAGGGGGAAAAGTTAGGAAAAAGACATACACACCCACAATCCATTGTAACAATCATTATCATTGATTTTGCTGCTGTCTTTAAGGGAGGCATCTATTACAGGAACCAATACTTAATGAAATTAAAAAGAAACATATATGCTTTCCCATAAACACGCTGGAGACAATTGCCCATCACCGTTCATTTGTTACAACTCTCTAGATTCAACCGCAATCTGGAAATACCATTTCAATATCGACATTGCTCTTAAGCAAACATGTAGTTAAAAAAAAAAAAAAAATTCTACTTATTCTATTCCTGCTCAAATCAGATCGGTTTTCACCAGCTGCACTGAGTAGAAACATTCTGCTCCCACCAAGAAGCATTACTTGCACAGCTACTAATATAGTATTGACTAGAGCATAGTGGAGAAAAGGAACCACACAACATATAAAAAGATTATTTCAGTCTTTGTGTTCACCTGTCATGCCCTTGCTCACACACTGTTAATTTGATAAAGCACTTAAAAGTCAAACACTTCTCAGTTTTAAAACTATAGTTCTACTAATCAGCCTCCTTTCGCTAGAAATTTCTCCGCATATTTAAACAAAAGAGATGCAAATCACAGAATTGATAATACAGGGCATAAAACCTTTTTTCTGAAAAGCAAATTTTAAATGGTTTTCCTCATGTCTCAGAAGTGGCTGTAAAAAACAGTGTTTTGCAAACTTGCATTTTTTTTCCTGTTGTTTTTGGATTAATGTGAAACATAGGGAGAGGTTGTTCCTTCCCAGGTAATGTCAGTGGAGCTCATTACTGGACTCCTAAACCTGGAAATCACCTGCCATGACTAACTCAGAAGGAAGCTAATGTGTAGAGCCTGGACTCTTTCACAAAGGCTTTTAGCTACATCTCACTCAAAGTATCTGCACGCTTTGGATGAAACAAAATTTTCAGCTTCAGTTATTACACAGTTAAACAACACAGCTGCCCTCAAAAACACCAAAGAGCTTTTTTAGATCAGCTCTGCGTACCAGGTAGAAGACAAAAATGCAAAAGCATTTTATTTGATTTACTCCAAGATCAGGCTCTTGGGGCTTTTCAGGTTAAACAGGCGATTTCAGAAGTTCTGTTTGTATATAATAGAAAATTGCTGTACTTCAGTGGAATTCTTGCTTCTCCAAAATACAGTTAGTACTAACATGAAAGTCAGGCTGTAGCACGGGCCCATCAAGCACTACAGTATACACCAGTTTAAATACCATTATGGAAAACCTCTAAGGAATTTCATAAAACATAATAGGCTTTTTTAAAACCAATGTTTTAGAGCAAGAATATTTTTCTATTGACTAGTACTATACAGTTCAAAAATTTCAAAGCGATCTTGAACTCCATTACATTCTATCAGCTTTCAGAATCACTTCCATAAAACCCTTTTTAGACCCTGAGTCAGCCAAAAACTTACTCAAGTACCCGAGTTTAAACATATGACTTGTACCATCCCAGTTCCACAGAGCACTTCAGCATGTCTTAACTTTAAGCACACACTTAAGGCTCACTTGTGTCAACGGCAGTAAGAGTTGCGAGGTCTTTGGCAATGGGTCCTTCTTTTCTTTCACAGCACTTGGACTGTATTTATAGTAACACAGCAATACAGTCATACTGCTCCCTCTCAAAAGAAAATGAAAATCCTCACAGGGGTTAGGTGGAAGACGCTGTGAATGCTACAGCAGCTGCTTTGGGTCCCCGGTCACCCCTGGCTAGACCGGCCGGAGAGGGTGGGTTGGTGCCAGGCGGGACGAGGAACGGCTGCTCTCTCCTGCTGCCCAGCGCCGTCTACGTGAGCCTCGGCATTGCTGCGCTAGCCATTGCCCTTACCAAGGTACTCGCACCGCAGGCCGCACCCTTCTGTGTCTGCCCTTCTGCATATAGACAAGATGAGCCACAGCAATAAAAATGAATCTGAGTTTAGGAGCAAATAGTATCGCTCCTAATATTTGGAAGCATTAATATTTCAGATACGTCACCCCTTCACAAGAGCAGTCTCTGCCTTGAATAGCTTCATAGTGCAAAACCTTTTGTTTAAGCTGCCCCCAAATTAGCAAGCAATCCAGGTTCCAGATTCGCCTGTTTTACAGCACAGTGGTTTATCACAACTGGGATTGCAAAACTGGGCTCCTCTGCATACACCATTTTATAATTCAGGAAAGGGGAAGGTAGAAAGTAGAGCCATACACATCCAAATGCCAGCTCTGTGCTCAAGCAGAACAAGCTTGAAACAAGGTTGCCAGCAGACCCTATGCAAAATTCTAGTAACCTGTGCACTTCCACAAGTTTAAAGTTATGGCAGTCATGATGATATCTGCGCCAGTAAATATGCGGTGCTCTGCCACGCTGTTGTTAGCTTTCTTCTCTCAGCAGCTCAACTTACTTGTGTGCTTCTGTGAAGAACTCCAGCATGTCCTCCTGGGCGGCAGGACACAGAGTGAAGAAAGCTGTTAGCAAATCAATCCTGAAGTGATTTATTTCCAAGTGGCAGATACCAAGCAGGCAGCATGTATTTATCATTTGGACAAGGCCTTAATAAAGATAAATTCAGAGTATAAGTCTCTCTAAGAAACAGCTTCAGCTGCAGACACATGCCAAAGCTCACTTCGCTGTTTAATTAATTTTAATATGGATGATGTTTGTTTTCAGTTATGAATATTACAACCAGTTCTCTAAAACTAGAGGTTGTCCAGGCCAAATAGTGTGAAATCCTTTTGAGATATTTCTTCCAACACCAATAATCAATAGACATTACAAATCAAAACATACTCCCCGAGACAATAATTAACATACATTTATTATCTGAATAAAGATATTTTAAAATCTTGTTAAAATACACGAGCAACACTGAATCCTGTAGAAGACTCAAGAGTAAGTGACCAATTTAGGACAGTAAGAGCATTTCTTTAAAAGTATTTCCTCTCTTCTTTGGAATCTGAGTACCATAAAAGGGGGAGGACAGGGACGGGTGGAGAAGAAAGCAGAACACAGTTTCTTTTTGTTCAAAAAATAGAGAAAGCTTCCTTTTGTCTATGCCTAGATGGCCATCCATCATACAAATCATCTATTATTTACTGTAATTTAAAATATTTTCTGTGCTGTATGGTATAGTTTCCCAGTTTCTTTGAGACTAACCTAGAGCCAACCTCATCTTCTTGCACAGATGATCTTTCTTTCAAGTCAGTGGGAGCTGTGGGAGCACACGGGTTGCAGAAATGAGGCTGAGCTACTCAAAGGGATTTAGATACAGATGTTCCATCAAAATGAATGAAAGGTAAACCTCCTGTGTGCCTTGAAAATCTCAATTACTGTTCTGAACTTAATTCAGTGATAAAAGCTCCCTTTGTTCCTCTGCTCAACAGTATTTTACCTGTTCCTGTATGCAGAGCTGCCATAGGATAGTGTGCTCTGTGGCTGTCTTGTAAAATACAACCACAACAAACCTGAGGCTAATGTCAAATTCCAACGATAACTAACTCTACACTACCAACTGACAGTCCACCACTCCTGCCCCAGATATGTAGTATGAACCAGGCTCTTCGCTTGAGTATTCTGCCATCAGCCAGGAATAACCTTTCTGAGGTCAAGGGAACCATGTGGAATAAACCCAATTCAAGTGCAAAGAGAAACACTTCAAAAAAAGCTGGAAGGGAATGTCTGATCTGTGATTTCTCACTGACTCCTGAACCCACTGTTCCACTGAAGGCAAAAATCTGCCTTAACATCTATCCTCTCTACAATAAGATTAGAAGAGCCTCTCTAAAGACGTAATCTGCAAAAGCAAGCAAGGACGCGAGCCCACTCCTTTCCAGGAGCACAGAAATAACCTGTGCCCCTCTCCCGTTCACTCAGAATTCCTACAAGTATCAACATGGTTGCCCAAACGAAAAGCAGAGCCACACTGCACCAGGTACTCACTATGTGGAGAGCTATCAGCCTTTGCTGTGGATGATACCACCTTCTACATAAACTGGAAGCCATACTGACATCAGACAAGACTTCTTAGAAATAGAGAGGCTTGAAAATATATTTTAAAACAGCTTCTAATGAAAAAGAAGCTGCTTGCTGGGGTCTTCTGTTCTTGTGTGCTTCCTCCAATCCCTTTTCAACTGAGAAATCCAACAAGAAATCCATACAAGGGCTACCCATATGTATTCTTTGCACCAAGAGCCCAAAATGCTTTTTAACATGATGTGTTTCCGACAGGTTATGCAGATAAACTGCCCTTCTAGGTGACTGCCTGGGGACTCCCCCCAGCCCCGAGAACTCCATGTTTTCCTAAACCTTTTAGTGCATCTCAAAATATGACAAGTGATAAAGGCTCTTATCAATCTTGTGTTGTGGCACATCTCTTTTCTTAACAAAGGACACAGAAGAGACCAAGGAAGCCTCAGAGGGAAGCGGCTCTGTGTAAGGCTAAAACGTAAAGCTTAATACTGTCATGGGAAAGGGGAGACAAAGGAAAACACAAAGGATGAGCTTCCCTGCAAGGTAACAGAAAGAAAATCTAACAATACTCCATATTTCATTTTATCACAAAGCTCACACAGATGCATCAAAAAAAATTAATACTGAAATAAATGTGAGGATCAACCCAGCCCATCCCATTACCTGTGTGTCACTCATTAGTTTCACCAAAGTTTCACAGCAGAAAGGGCTGCTGGAGTGTAAAGGAGCTGCCTAAAGTCAGGATGGAATTTGACTGAGGACCTCCACCTGATTCTCCATGTGAAGAATACAGTTGAAAGACTCTAACACGATGGGTAGTTTGCAATTTTGAATGATCAGGTGTCATCTGACAGCTTTTCAGCTTTCCTTGATGCATCTGTGTCAGACAAGCATGGTAACACAGGTTAGCTAACTTAAGTTAACGTCTCAAGGTAGAACACCAGTGAAGAGGAATTTTTACAAAATCCTTTCTATTTTTCTCCTTTCTTTAAAATAAACATGTTAACAGGTCAACACTGAAACTCTGTGGCCTTTATCTCAATTTGGTATTTTTAGAAATTACCTTGCCCTCACAAGGCAACAGTTGTGGAATGTCAGGGATGAGACAGATCAAGAACTGTAATGCTTTAAACAAAGAGTTTTTAAAGTCAGCTTTTGCTAAGTATTACAAAACAGTTCTCCCTATTACTAAGGCTGTATCT
The DNA here is from genome assembly GCF_030463565.1 of Pelecanus crispus. Taxonomy (NCBI): domain Eukaryota; kingdom Metazoa; phylum Chordata; class Aves; order Pelecaniformes; family Pelecanidae; genus Pelecanus; species Pelecanus crispus. The sequence goes on along the minus strand of NC_134655.1, from coordinate 5,343,872 downwards.
TAAAAATGGTAATCACCACCTGGCATCCTCCATCAACACTTAGAGAACCGATGAAATGAGGCTGCACTTTACATTTAGGCAGCAGATCAGTAGGAAAGGAATACATCCATGTGCTAATGTAGGCAGACACATGGAAAAAGAAATACATGAAGTAGTTTAGAGGGCATTATATAATAATTGTTGGCAAGTGTTGGCTTTTTAACAGCAATGGCTTTAGAAATTGGGCAGCAACCCATCAGACCGCAGGTGCTGAGCAGAGGATAAATTGCTTATCTGTCCCTGCTGCTCATTCTCAGGAGAGATGCTGTATCATGTCATTCAAGTTGCTGATCTCTTCAGACAGGTTTCTCCAATGACAGAATTTTAGTGCCAAAAGTATTGGTTTACTAATAAGGAAACATGGCTTCTCTGAATTGGTATTTCTATATGCTGAGCACATAGGGATACCCTTGGGTAGTCACAAGTAGCAACCATTTTCTAATTAATTAATCCACACATCTCTTCTTTCGGCTACATCTGTATACATTGGTACTGACATCAAATTGTCTGTTAACTTCATCAGAAGTATTTCCTTTCCCCAAATTTCCCAGGGGCTGTATCAATACCTGCCTCCCTAAATAAAAGTGGCAGGTGGATGTAAAGTGAGTATCAACTGACTCCCCTGTTCAGCATATCTCCAGTGCAGCCAACAGTTCAAAACAGTTATTAAAAGGTCAGAGATCCTTCCAATTGACAAGGCACCAAGTCCAGGTGACACTCATCCAAAAGTGCTAATGGAAATGGAGACAGAAATTGGAAAACCTGTAGGAGATATTTTGACTAGCTCAGCTGAGTAAAGATCCCTGAAGGCAGACAAAGGACTAACATAAACCAGGATTTTAAAAAGACCTAAAAACAAACAGGGAAACACATGGATATAAATACAAACCATTTACAGACCAGTATTCAAGAGTATTTTGAGAACTATTTTCATGGTTCAGGACTTGAAAAAGCCAGACTTCTTCAATTCAATACTGCAAGAAGGTGATACGGTTTCAAGAAAATGTAAGTCTCCCTTCTTTTGCCACCTCCATACTCTTAACAAGTAAACCTGTGCTTTCTAGTGGAAGAAAAACCCTGTTAGAGGGATCACATTTAATGAAAAGGGGCTGAAAGGGAATTCTGACAGCATCGGATGTCAGGAGTTGATGCCATTCCTTATACATTATTGTATTGAGAAAATCCTACAAGTACTCAGCCAGAGAAAATTCCCTGACTTAAAATCAATACTGAACTAAAGTCCTTTATCCTGCCAGTAATTGCTGTTTGCATGCAAAGCTGCTGCATATGCCTTCACTGAGAGAAAAACTAGTAAGAGTTTCCTTATACCGGCAGAAAACCAAAGAACTCAGATGTCTGCTCTTAGCACTTTTGTGCAGGGGAGGATTGGGAGGAGGTGGTAATGGCCACGTATCTTCCATCTGAGCCTGGACAGCCGTGAAAGTCATGTAAAACAGCACTTCCAGTTTCTTCAGTAAGCTGCAAATCTCTAGATCACAACTGCCTGCATAAACTGTGTCAACCAACTGACATGCAATTCCTCATGTATGTGCCCAATACCTGTAGTTCCTGAAAGGGGATGCCCTGTTACCTCAGGGGGGACACCAAAGTGTCAGAACTAGAGGTCAGAATGGAAATCGTCACAAACACCTATTTAAAGACAAGTTCTTCTGACAAAAACTTACCTGACTGAAACAAAGAGGTGAAACTTTTACTGCTTCTCTGACCTGCCCAGACTGCATGAATTTGGAAAAACTGGTCAGGAAGTATAGGTATTTACTCAACCCTATACCACTAAGGTCATATTGGTTTGAGGATAGGAGTCTTTTCAGAAAACGGCAAAAATATCCAAGTTTCCAGTTCTTGCTTCTTAGATGCCTCAACTTTTTCCTGTTAACCCATGAGCCTCCATGCACTGAGCCCTGCGGCACACCTGTGGGGGTATGTGTATGCACCGCACTCCGCCCCCGCAAAGGACTGAATCCCATGCTGCTAAAAACTCTGAGTTTCTAAGCAGTGTCCTGGTGATTAGCTGGAAACAGCAGCTGCAGAGCTGCTATACAGCTCCATGGCCTCTCTTCTCTTTTGGGATTCCCCCATCAGAGAGCTGGTCAGTGGGGCACAAACCTGCTGAACTAGGAAAGTGGAGACCCAGCAGAGGGGAAACAGCCGCACACCTCGCAGGTAGTGCAGCAAGATGCAAGCAAGATTTGTTCTACAGTCCTACACACTTCTTTGCATCCCTCTTTCCTCATTAGTCACTATGAAATGGAAAAACAGAAAACAAAAAGTGCTGCCTAGAAAATATCAAGAGATGCTTGTTCTGTGTCTGTTCTAATAAAGTGACTAAATTTTCAAGGAGCAGAATTGCAGAATTTTCCAGATGGATTCACAGTTTACCACTTGCTAATGGACAGAAGGTGAGTTGTGTCATACTGAAAGGATCCTGGTGTAGAGGCCATGCTCATCCAGGTCAACGCATGCAAGAGACACTGACCATCCACCTCATCTCTACTTGCTCTTTTTGCAGGAATACTATTCCTGCTTGGAAGCATTCAGGCCACCTGACACTGATTCCTCCCCCAATCCCACCATGCTCTTCCTTTGAAATAGACTGATTTTAGTTTAAAGGACAGACAGTAAAAATAAAAAGCACTGAATTCTACAGATCACATATATTCCAAAACGTCATAGGACATGTGCATTCTGTGTTGAAATTGCAATCTTTCCTCTATAACACTTTCACCTGAGCTGTGTGGTTTGTTGGCTTTGCAGTTGACCAGATAGTAGGGGGTATTTGATCACCTCTGTTTGAAAGATTGAAGTCTACCTTTCGTTCCCCTGGGGTTGCAGGGCCATTTTAAGCTGTATTTTTTAGCCAGCCTTTCCATAGCTTCTGCAGAAGCATGTAATTTCAACCAGCACCTTTAATGCCAGTGTTGTTTAATCCCTTCCTGAAACGCAATGAAAGGGAATTTAGAAACAAGTTAAAGTACCTGGATGAATAAAGCAGGAGACTATCCCAATGTCAAAGCCAGAATTAGTTAGTGTGCCTGCATGAACGTTGTTTTATTATAGTCCTGACTATTAAAAATGGGCCAGTGCACCGCACTGGTGGAATCAGAGCTCGAGAACCTCATGAGCTCTCTCAGTGAATCAAAATCATGCAATCCCCTGTGCTAAATAACTTTGTGCTGATGTGCTCTGAAAATGCAGAGACAGACTCTGATCCTGGCTCAGCCTGTTTATCACCGAAAGTCAGCTGGTATGGAAAAGTACCTTTTGCCTTTCAATCAAATTACAAAGGCAATAGAGCAATGTCCAAGAAAAAGCCAGGGCATCATGGGAAAGCAATTAGGTCTGTGGTCACCCAGGCTCACTAACTGACCGCTGGCATTCACGTTTGAGGCATATCTGGTGTGTTTGGGGTTTCCTCCTCTATTTGGTAGAATGCAATTGCATGCTATAATGTTATGCTCTGATGTTCAAGTAGGCAACCTGTCTCCATCTGCGTTTGGCCCTCCAGCCACCAGACGCGCTCAAGAACTTGAGGAGTCCCCAAAGGGAAGCTGGGGTTTGAATCCAGCCCATCTAAATACCCACCATCACATCTTACTCTTTCCCCAGCAGCATGGTCCTGGGACTTAATGGGGTTTAGAAAGCTGTATTCTTGATCTGATTTAGTATGAGCGTATGTTAGAAATAGTTCCTTGGATGCCAGCAGTAATTCCCTGTAGTCCTGTCTGTTATATAATAAACACCCTGTGTGCAAAACAAGCATGAAACACTTCCAGGAAAAATTCTTCTCTCTGTTGGAGCAAGATGGCCCTTCACACTCACTCAGAACTGCCCGGTGGATCGGGTTGTAAAGAATCAGTCCCCTAAGGGGCAAAACCAAGAAGAGGGCAATACCAAGTTGTTAATTTTGCATTCAACTTCCTGCACTTAGCAGCTCCAGAAAATAAGAGGTTCTTGCAATTAAATGCTACAGCAACAGTTGAAGCCATTGAACCCTTCCCATGAAGACCCATGAAGTGTGATACCTTTTCCAAGTCCCACTGAAACCAGTGAGAACTGTATCAACAGATGATGCCCAAAGCATCCTGTATGAACTGGTGCCCCGTTCACACAGACATTCCCGCCCTGCCTCGCCAACAGTCTAAACGCTGAAGCATGTGAAAAGTAGAGACGGAGGCTATGGCACATATGTAGATGCAGTAGGGTTAAATGAGCTCTGTTATTTACATTTCCCATGTTGTACTGCATTTGTATTAGATTCATATTAAGGAATGTGAGACAACAAAGCTGAATAGGAGAAGAAGAAAAATCAGAGCCTGTTGTCTACCCAGCAATTATCACCAGACTGGGTTTGGTGTTTCTTAGAGGAATGGGGAACCTGCTCTGGACCTTGGTCTGTTGGGGCACTGTGCCCTGCCCTTGCCCCATTAACTCTGGATCTCTTCATCCAAATCAGTCCTTTGGGCACGAGTATCTGTCTCAGTTCTGCCTCAGTACCAATTTTATCCATTCCTCACATCTTGCCAGCTCGCAGCCTGACTCCTCTCAGCCCTCCCTCTCCTGCTGTAGCAGGGTTCCCTGCTCTGGGCAGCAATGCCTGCCCCAGGAGAGCCACGGCCATTTCGCAGCCAGGTGCTTCCACGGCAGGAGACAGGCCACAGGGTGGGTGGGGAGGCAGGGAGCGGACATGGAACCAGGAAACTCTCGGCTAGTGTGCCGAGTGAGCGCTAAACCTTCCTCACAAGTTCACATCTCCACGTGCACTTTTGCTTTTTTTTTTAACTATTCTTGAATTTCCCATGGCTTGAGTGGTAAGGCATTAATGGCAGTTGTTTAATTAATTAATACTCCAAGGAAGCAGAAGACCTGCCGTCCTCTGAACTACATTTGGATGTGTTGATCCCACTCCAGTCAGGCAGCAGAACTGAGCAAGAGCCCGGCGGACTTCATGCAGGCTGTTTCAAACCGATATACTCAGCTGAGCTCAGGAAGGTAGCAGTCATGTAGGGCTACCAGCAGCTGCTTAGTGCACATTTCCTTACATGTGCCAGTCAGATCGATATTCACACCTATACTTTTGACAGTGATGATTTAAACCCATGTTATGGATTTCATGGACCTGTAAGACCTTTGTAAAGAAGAGAAACCCCCATGGCCTCCCCAGAAATAATCTTTATCAAAGTTATGTAAGGGCAGGCACATACACCAACAAATCTATCTAGTAACCACTTCTGCACCATGCACTGTATTCAGAAAACTCGGAGGAATGCAAGTAGCAGCAACATTTAATAACAAATATCAACCATAGCTCTACAGCAGCTGCTCTTGTTAGCTGTCAGGAAGCTCGAGAGCAGCAGATGAGCAATGCCCCACAACAAAATATGGGGTAATGCTGTCCAAAGGGAGCACTGCTCCATCCTGTTACTGCAGCATGGTTTTGAACTTTTCTTTACTGCAGTGACACAATACCATTACTGAAGCAGTGCTTCACTTAATTAAGTCAAAACTGAGACTACCATGCATATTAATGAGCACCCTAATGAGCGTTAATTTTTGATGTTCCTCGTTAACAAGCATTATAAACTATGACAAATTTCTGTTTGACTGAATGCCAGAATTTGGATGAGTGGTGGTTTAAAATTGTAAATCTGAATGCTTCCCCAGGGGACTAGAATGCCATGCATAAATACTCTGAAAGCTTGCAACGTCAAAGAGGAAATAAAAATGCCACAACAGGCTATCTTCCACTGCCCTTCTACACGTGTCAGTGCAAAAGCACTTGCATCTTTCAAATAGAGGCAATTTAGATTCAAGGAATAAAAAAGGAAGTACGTAACTCTCAAATGGTAAAAATGAATTGTTCTGCTCCCACTGAAAGCAACAGATGTGCTTGAATATTGAGAGCTGTGCATGAGCAGAGCTGCACTCACTCCTTTAAGTAATGTTTGTGCAAGCACTTGGACTCCTAGTGCAAGTTAGTAAATATGGAGGTTTGTACCTGTTGCCCTGACATTGGCATGAACAAATTAAATGTTTTTAAAAGATTAACATCTCCACAAAAAAAAAAAAAAAAAAAAAAAAGGAAAAAAGCAAGCCTGGCTCATGCAACACAGTGACAAGAAGATCTAGAGGACAACAAACCCGTATGTATACTCCATGCAGATATTCCTGTGCTAATGGTTCTTAGAGGCTTCCTCAGGCTTCAGCTGCCCGACTCAAGCGGTGAGCCATGTGGCTCCGTCACCAAACAGCTCCTCCAAAACACACTCCTGATGTGTCTAAGCCACCACTGCATGTTGTTCGTTTACAGCTAATCAAAGTAGTTTGTTTGGTTTTTTTAAGTCCTACCTTGCTTTTGTGTTCTAATTCTATCACGATCAAGCACCGCTTTGAAGATGATAAACATAACACGCCACGCGAGGCTCATCCGCACGGCTCACGCCTCGCCAGTTCAGATGGAACAAACTAGTGGTGTAAGATCTGCATTCATAAATAAACATAAAGAACATGGCAAGCGAGGAGAAGGAAAGCTGCAAAGTGAAGGGAGTCTGCCCTGCTGGGGTTTCACCATTTCACCAAAAGCCTCCCACAGTCTTCTGGTGCACTCCACCTTACCCATCTAACCATCCTCTAAGTGTGACGTCCCCATCCAAGAGGGAACCAAAATGAGCATCAGACTGGTACTCATGTCATAATTCATGTAACTAAGATTAAGGTTGCATAAAAAGTGACTTTTCAAAGTTGTTTCTTTTTCAGAGCATTTAAAATTAACCTCTTTTTGTGAGGCTCCCCCCTCTTTTCCCCTCAATATTTTCCTCTAAGCATCACTAAAATCAGTAGTGATATTTTGCGTTGTCAAATCTGGTGTTCAGTAAGGAAATACACTTATTTTAATAAAGTTGGAAAAATACTTTTTTTTTCCAAAAGAACTAAGAAATTCAGCAGTCTTGATATACTCCACACACACACACACAAAACCCCCATGACTCAAAAAACTGCTTTCCATGAAAAAGCAGCTGATCCGTCCATCAGAGACTGACCTCGCAGCAGTTAAGTAACTGAGGATGGGATTCATTTTGTCCTAAAGCAGACATCTGAAAAGGGTCAAAGTGCACCCCAGAAGGACCTGTCCCTCTCCATGGAACCCAGAGAGAATGGGGGACTCCGTCTGTGCGTAGAGGGGTAAAATGAACCCCACCACTACCACAGACCTCAATTTTTTTTACCCCTGTTCTCTAAAAAGGATGCAAAAGCAGATTTTAAGCAACATCTTACACGTACTTAAATATGTATCTGCGGGGCTGAACGCGCAACGCAGGTAAATACAGGCTCTAGCCAAACCGATGACAACTACAGGGCGCGGTGCTTGGAAACGGTAGCGCCTGCGAGGGGCCCTCCGGGTACCTCACACTGAGCTTCTGTAACAACCATTACATCCGACTATTCAAGTAAATCAGGGTGTACCTGCCTACCTGTCCTGGGTGCCCTGGCCAGGCGCTGGCAGCGGGGTGCCCCCTGAGGAGAGCTGCGGGGCCGCCCCGTGCCGGACGCAGCCGGTTCCAGCCGGTTCCGGCCTGTTCCAGCGGCCCCAGCGCAGGGCCCGGCTGAGCCCCTCGGCGAGGCTGGCGGCACCTCGGGGACGCTGTATTTGGGAAAGGGCAAAGCGCTGCTGGTCTGTGAGGGGAAAAGTGAGAGAAACAGCCCCGGGCGGCCAGGCCCGGGCGGGAAGAGGCGCTGCCGGCCCCGGCAGAGCCCGCCCGGGCCGGGGGTTTCCTGACGGGAATGGCAGCCGCGGGGGCTGCGCTGGGGCAGGGCAGTGTGTGAGGAGGAAGACTTCCCACCATCCAAATCTATTTTGAATTGGCGATAAATTAATTTGCCCCAAGTCAAGCCTGTTTTGCCCATGACAGTAATGGATGAGCAATCTCCCTGCCTTTATCACCTTGTTTTCTCCCCTCGTCCTGTTGAGGAGCGAGCGGCCGGGTGGGCATCTGGCAGGTGGGCAAGGCCAACCCGCCACCCCAGAACAAACCCTCTGCAAAGCCCTGCGCTTACCGCTCTTCTGTGTTACAACTGTGGTATCTGACACCCCGCAAAAGCCTTTGCCTGTCTGATTACTTAATTTAATTGATACTCCTCTGGCTGTACTTGAATAGATTCACTCCCTTTACTGCTCTCACCACTGTTAATAAATTAGAAGATGGATTTTAAAAAACCCCACTACTATCTTCTCTATACATCAGCCAGTCCTGAATTGCCCGCTGATTTTCTCTGTGATTGCTGACACTTTAGACAGCAGAAATATTTCTGACACTCACACTAAACCAACCTGGATGTTTTATACCTGCTGAGCATCTTACAGTCCCGTCCCTCCAGCTGGGGAGGTGAAAATAATGTTGGCCTTTTCAAGTGACCCATCACAAATTTTCATTTCTATTTTCAGTTTACTTTCTATTGGTGTGCCTTTGATTTCTACTTTGATGTTGTTTCCAATAATCAAAATAAGAAATCCAGCTTTTGACTGACATCTTTCAAAACTGGCTTCAAATTATGACAGTTTCGGCATCGCAACAGGACAATTCAGAAAGACTTTCCATTAATATTTATGCTGTAGGATCTCAGTGAAAAAAAAAAAAAGATTAACTTACAACCATTGTTTAGGTCTGGAAGGGAAGGTAATTTGTAATTGGAAAATAATAACATCCTTATTCTTCTGTCAAAGTGAATGATAACTGACAGTAGGATTTTCTAAATATCTTCCGTATTATGGAGTATTACAGGGGGGTTAGGTTTTTTTCTTTGGAGCTGTGGAAACATTGGGGATGACTAGATGAAATGGCAAACTAACAAACACCGAGATAAAAGAAATCAGTTGTCCCAGGTGAATAATGATGCTTTTCCAGTCACTTTACTCCACCCTGAAATCTGTCATAAAAAAGCTTACAGAGTTGTAACCTAAGCAGCTTGGATAACACTGAGGAACACTTCTTTCAGTTATCTCCTCATGCATTTCTGAAAAGGATGGAAAAAGAGATTAGGAATTACAAAACAATGAAATATTTTTCCAACTGACCTGGCAATATACTTTTTAAGAAATAACTGATAACTCTCCACCCTCCTCCCCCAAGTTTTTGTGGTTTTTACCCAGTGATTTGATAGAAGCATGGAGACCTCTTGGAAAAGCCGCTGCCTGCTGCCCAAAAGGTGTTCTCATTTTCAGGTGGATGAAATCAGAATTGGTGTACCCAGCAACAGATGGCTATTTTATCTGATCAAGGCATGATTCACTAACTACAGAAGGTATGAGAGAGAGACTCTGTAGTTGTAGGAAAGGGGAATGAAGGTTCTCCACCAGGAACAATCTCCCCTCGAGATCCCAGGAAATTCCCCAAACCACTATGCAATCATCAAAATACCACTTGTGCCTATTGCTTGGAAGTGCCACCAGACGTCTCAAAAAAAAAAGTGTAATGTTTTTATCTCGATTAACAGACTACGCTGTTCAGGACAGCTCAGATGACCATCACCTCTGTCAACACATGTAGGAATCCAACTTTGAACATGCTGAAATTCATTAGTTCACACATGTCAGGAATCAGGGGGCAGCTTGGAAAAAAAATTTAAAAACCTGCACTTTGCACAGGCTGACATCGATAGACATGAACAGACACAAAAGCAGACTGGCTGCTAGACCAGGTCTCTACTTCCTACTCCCACCCTCCATGAAAGTGAAATAGTGAGGACACCAGGACAGACACGATCCCATCACTCCATACTTCAAAATAAATTGCTGTCTGTCACAGCACGCCAGAGCAGGAGGCATACATGCTGCCCAACGTTGCAGAGAGAAAAGGCGATGAGCTGACGCGCTGGGCGTCCGTGAGGCCTTTCCCCAGGGGAACAGCTCTGCAGTATGATGCTGGGCAAGGGGATGCAGGAGCTGCAGAGAAACACAGGGAAGGGACAGGAATCACCCACTGCCTCAAGAGAGGAAGGCAGCCTGTTCCGCTCTGCAAGCAGCTTCCTGCAGGGGTTAGGAGCAAGAGCACGCCTGCAAAGTCTTCGTAAGCCTGAAGCACAAGATGCCCGGCTCTCCTTTTCCCTCAGCGCAGGCTCAAGGAGCAGTCCTCTTCCTCCCTCACCTTCCTAAAGAGCGCAGGTTCAGCATAGCCCAATGACAATGAGCTATAAGGTTACATATAACTGTGTTGGCACTGTGTGGCTCAGGCTGGCTTTTGATAGCCAGAAATGAAGGGTTCAGTGGTGCACTCCACTCCAAGCGCACTCCCATTGAAATCTACCACCAGGCTGCCAGGGCAAGGAGAATGGGATCGGTATCGATAAACGGCTGTCATTCTCACCTCACCCCACTTAAATACATGTTTACGGGCAACAGCAGAGGTTTGCTCTCACTGTAGTCACTGAGAGGACACAAATACACTTTAATGAATATTGCCACAGCCCAGGTCAATAGATAAATGATTCTGTTATTTAACATAGCTCTCAGAGTGATTTCTAAAAGTGGAAACCTGCATTTTGTACCTCCTTATTCACTAACACAAGCTACAGTGAAATTTAGCTTGGCATTGGCTGGGTTTTGTGAGTTAAAGGGATAAACTCCATTAATTTTCTGCTGATAAAAATGTTATTTGAACTCATTCTATTGTCTATTTTTCCCTTGCCAAGATCTCCAATTCCTTTTTTCCCTTGCTACTCCCTATCTGCAGTATAGGCTATATAAAATTAAAGCTAGGCAGCAGAATATTTCCTTTATTCTCCATGGATAAACTGGCAGGCTGCAGGGACAGCTCCATACAGCCCCTGCCCCACAAGTTGCTGCTGCTGCACTACCATGACTTTGCACAAGAGGATTGCAAGAAATGCCCCCAAACTTGCATCCACCCCGCAGTTTCCAAACAGTAAGATTACCCTTGTCTGAAGAAACACCACCAGACTTTCTGGACCCAACAATATACTTTTACTTGAACCAGTTTTACATGAAACTTTCTTCTAAGCTAAAAAAGAACATTTTAAAGATTACAATATTCTGCTTTAACATTTGTGACCAAGCAGTTGGGCTAGTACATGAGACCACTGGGAACCAACCCAAAACTGATTTATCAGGTTTCACTTGCCAAGCTGAATGACAAGCTGAAAATTGAAGCAACCAATTATGTTTTGAAAATAGTTGCCTTAAATAGTAGCCTTTTGAAAATAGTTCCCTCATCCCATGATGCAGAGCAGAATTAAGAAAGAGCAGCACCCCTCCATCTTGGCAGACAATGCAGCTAAAGTCACCTCTCTCGCAGAAGTTTCCAAAAAAGAATATAAATTCTGTCTTCCCCTGAGGGAGCAGGACTCTGCTAGCAGAGGAGAATGCAGTTTGCACCTCTGTCAACCTGATGCTACATGGAAAATACTATTTAAGAGTGAGAAACTAACATAGGGAAAAGAGGATAGGACAGTTAAGGCAAAGAGAAGGAACTAAAAGAATTTTTCAAGCATAGCCCGTAGCGTTTTTCCTTATTTAATATATTTATTCATGAGTCAGGCTACCAGTAAGAGTGTGCTAATGAAAAATCATTAGCTGATGATATCAGGTTAGGAGACCTGATCAATACACAACGGAGGAACGGAGTATCACACAAGAGGAACTACAAGATCAAAGCTGAACATCAAGCATTTAAGAACTACAAGGATTTTGCTGTAAAGTGGAAACTCTAGAGACGATTGAGGAAGAGAAAGACTTGGGTGCATGGCTACGGAGCCGGCAAACACAGCGCTAGTATGCATCAGCCAGCCAGCTCCAGCAGGGACCTGAAGGTGCTAATGCAACTCTCCAAGCACGGGAGAAAATTCAAGGCTGAGAATGGCAATGGTTGTTGTTTTTAAATTTGTCATTAAAGAAAATCTCTTGAAGCTAAGTGTTATTTTTGCCCCCAAAATGAATGGGTATATATTGACCAAAAACTGATTAAAGACGTAAACTAGGTGCGGGGGGGAGGCAGGAAGTACCAAAGACGACAACTCTGGAACAGTCTTCAAATAATGGAAACAGCAGAAAAGGAAGTAGTCTGAGCTTAATATGTTTGTGAATGGGAATATCTCATACGAGATGAATGGAATTATAATCTCCTGCACGGGTAGGCTACTGGACAGTGCTCTGGGAAGCCCTCCCCAGCCCAGCATCCCTGTGCTCCAGTGCGCAGGAGTCACCTTGAGCTGGATGATGCTGCAGGATTAGGGCCTAAGGGAATTCATCATATTTAATATTAAAGACTTTACTTTGACACAATTTCAATTGACTACAACAAATCAAAGCAAACTCTGCAATAAATGTCTTCATAATGCCTTGTGCTGTAGCTGTACTTTGAAAGTCCAAAATCAATAAAAACAAAATGGTGACATATGTTTGTATTACTTGGAAAGCTAAATGCATGCAAGGGATCTGTCACTGCAGGATTAATAGAGTACAAGATGTTCTGTTTGTTGGGCATCTGATTGTCTGTCTCATAATATGAATTTTGAAATAGCTAGGGATTTCTGCTAGTGCATTTGCAGGTTTATGCTGAATTTCACATTAACAATAAATCATCCTGTATGTATAGTTCTCTTTTTCAATTTACTGCAACATAACTTCATCAATCCACAGAGGGAATAGGGCCATACACATAATGAGTAGAAATCTGATAATAAAATATTAAGTAAGACAACGAAACAAAACCATTTGAAATATTAATACCAAGGCTCTGAAATACCCCTCATTGCTATTCAGCCTATGTTTGGTGCGCGCATACCTCATGCGTGGGTGGAGTGACAGCAGGAGAGTGCCAGGTAGCTTACTCTGATGACTGCAAAATAATCTACTTGAAATTAAGAAATCCATTTAACGATGATGTAAATGAAAATAAGATGCATTTCGTTGTGAGTTGAAAGACATTATTTTTACTCTAGTTGGTAAAATTACCTTTGACCAAGTAATCATTCAATACGTTAGGACCTTTTCCACATCCCGAGTGCTTCACAAAATGAGCTTTAATGTATTTGTCAGGATTGATCCTTGGCTGTCTCCATGGCTGTCCTAATGAGGCAGAGAAGAATTCCTGGCACAGCAAGGTCCCCGTGGTGCTGGACAGCTGCACAGCCAGCGCTAAACCAGCATTCCCTTGACTTCAAGCACTCCTTTTCAGCAGACATTGAAGTGCATGCTTAAATTTAAGCATATGCTGACACATGCTTGACAGCAATGGAACTCTGCATATACCTATGTACTTACCTGAAGTCAGGGCACATACTTTTGCCCTCACCTTTTTGTATCTTCTGCAGATTCAGACACTGAGGCCCCTGGAATTAATCCAGTCTTGGATTCATTTTTTTAAATACATTTATATTCAAAACCCACAGGCAAGACTTCCTCAAGATCAAATGCTTTTGGTATTCCACAAAATACAGCTCTCCCATCCCATGTGTCATGCAAATAGGCTCATGAATTGAGTAATTCTCAGCTAACCGGGATCATATTTACTTAACTGATGTGAACAGACAAAGGAAAATATACCACTTGCTCAATGTGTGCAAAATTTATGGTACGTAGCTAACATAATGTGTTTAACAATTTTATCCAAGTTTCAATCTAGGACAAAACAAATATGTTCACATAATCCCAAACCATATTACAGCAGTTGCATGCAGTAAGTGATTTAAAGTTTTAATTCATGATTAAATACACTGTACACATACAGGTTTTTCTTCTTAAATAATAACATGCAAAACTTCCAGAGTCATTAACAATTTAATAAGCTGTTTAAACAAGAGAACTCTTTGAAATGCTTGATCTGGGCCTATGCCTTCTAAGCATCATGCAGTAATTTATCGTTTTCACAAATTGCTTGTCAGCTGGACCAAAAAGCCTGTTCTGCAATTACCTCCATTCTGAAAAGTCTCTATATAAACTTTGTATCAATGGGTACAGGAAGCATATGGAATCAGGTCAAATATATTTTTCATTGAGAAAATGTTAATTGGCCTTACCCATGTCATTAAGACTTGCTGAGAACACAAGGAAAAGCTATTCTACTGCCAGATGATAAGGCTGCAGTATCTACATTTTATTTGCAATAACATAAACAGTCAACAGCAATAATGACCAAGTAGGACATACCAGATGTGACAGCATAAAGTCAACTGCAGGACACTGCTCATGCTACTTTATGTTTTCAAAAGGTCATCATATATCTTCACCTGCAATTGGGGGGTTATTTGCCTAGGCATCCACCAGTTTCACCTCCAACTTCAGCTCAATTTTTGCCAAAGGAGGGTGAATTAGCAAGGAAGCTGACGTTCAGCATTGCAGAGCCGCTTTACTTCTCCCTTACTTGAGCCGGAGTTGGGTTAGCATGGCACAGATTTGCTATACATGTGTCTTGGGAAAAGGACACGTGGGCAGAACAGGTAAAACCACATGTTTCCCTCTGGCACACCAAGATGCAACAGCACAAGGGCAGCTCAGGGCTCCGCTTTCCTTGCCTGGGTATTATGCAAGGAACAGAGGCAGGGAAGATTTCTCTCTCTAACCCCTGCCTAAATTCAGTCACAATTTGTCCCATAATATTAAATTCATGATGAATGCAGCTGATGGCAGTCCGTCAAATGAACTATCACATATACATGAGGCGGGATCCACCAAGGACCTGCAGCAAAAACTTCTGGGTAACAGCTTTCTCACTGCTGCCTTCCCACAGTAACCTACAGGTGCCAGTGGGAAGAACTGCCCTCTCTCCAAAACACTTGGTGTGAACACAGTCTGTGGCCTGCACTCGGTAAAAAAACTCCTACTGGGAATAACAGGAGCTTGAGTGACTATTGTGACTAAAGACATACGCAGGGCTATAATTTGACACTCTGCTCTAGCTGGTATCGGGACAGAGCACTGTGTAAAACCAAACCACTGAGAAGTCCCGCTGCAGCTTTTTGATTCCGAGCCCGGGAGAAGAGCAGCACTGTGGGAATTTGATCAACGCCATAACTAGCTCCACCTGCCTTTGTTACCGGAGTATAACCACTCAAGAAATTTGCCCTGTAGCTCTCCCCCACGTTTACAGATAACCCTTTTATAGCTTTGTATTATGCCACATAGTATTTAGTCAATAGAGGGAAAATCTCACTGCATTTGAAAGTATAATACCAATCTCTAAGTGATTCTTACGAAGCCAGTTGACAAGTAGCCATTACTGTTTTACATTGAGACTTGCATTCTGGTTTTATTGCATTTTTAATTAGTCACTGACACATTGTTAAGGAGAAACAGAACTAAGCTAAAATTTGACCCCATGGATTTCAATATCCAACTCCCATTGTGGTAAGTGAAACATCCCATGGATATTTCTGAAAAGAGTGCAGTGACTAACCTCATCCAAATTCATGGACTTTGATACACTGCACTCACAACCTAATAATCCAGTCCAAGTTCTATTTTCTGCAATAGTTTATAAAACCTTGTTTTATAAGCATAAAGTTTAGCAATTTTTAAACTGCAGAGGCAATAACAGTGCTTGTCAGGACTTGCTGGTCTCTAAATACCCATGCTGGCACCTCACAATGCTGAAGCATTACATCTTGTTCCCAGAGTCACATTGCTTTGTTTTATGTTACCAAAGTATAAGAATGCAACACAATTGACCTGTCACAGCAAAGAAATTGGAAAACAACTTTGTTTTTGAAAATGCAGGTTAAGGAAGAACCTACACATGTCTCCAAGCCTGTACCTTTGAAAGCATGCTTCCTGCAGTTTGGGATGGATTTGTAAGGTGGCTTTGACATTTTGTGAACACCCCCAACCAAGCATTGTGAATTATTTTGTTCATTTCACATCCAAGATCCTAGAGCTTTTCAAACATTAAAAGCATGTACTACTGCATATAAACTTGACATAATAGGGCTCTGAACTCTCATTGCCTGCCATTTAAATTGCAGAATTACTACAGAATTGAAAAAGCTTTAGAGATCAAAAATGTTCAGTGTTAACTAGGACAGCCATCCAAACCAGAATGGCATCTACTAGGCAAGTTAGTGAAACAAGGAAAAGAGAAGTCATTCTTATAATAGAGATATAGAAGCTAATATGGTTAATTCTGTTGCCAGCAATGACGGTGGTAACAGGACTTGTAAGACTGGCGTGATAAGTAAACAGCTGGGAAGAGAAACTTTGGCTAGATGGCAACAAGAGGACTTCCACCAATGGAAGAAGCAACCTTGCAGCGTGCAGGTTTCTGGAGCAGTGCATCAAGGTATGCGCAAGGAACACTACTGGGGCCACAAAAACGTTTTAATCCTATTCTCTAAGTTTTTGGTCCTGGAAAAAATAAGAGCAGGAGTCCAACACTGAATTCAGACAATGCTAATACTTCTAATTATATGATCCTATCATATAACTTGACATATGGAATCACATAAACACATTCTCTCTAACCTACCTCCTGCAGGTCTCAATAGCATATTCCGGACTCAGTAGTAAATTACCATTATGTCAGTGGGTGAACTGCGCAGAGACCAGGTGAAGAATCTATAGCAGATGAAAATAAAGTGGAATAGACTGCCTGTCATTAGGAACAGCAGCATTTACTCGCAAGGATCAACTTGATTCAAAGCACTGCTGAAAAAAAAAAAAAAAAAAAAAAAAAAAAAGAGGTTGCCTCAATGAAGGTGAAGTCTTACTCGGGTTGTAAGAAATTGTATTTTCTGTATTTCAGGATGCTTTGGAAAGATCTCTGAAGACAATGTGGTGCTTAATAGAGATGTTTGTTCTTAGTTACCACATATATTTTTGTTCTAATTCCATTGTAGTTGATTCACAATGTCTCTGGGCATTATGAACCGGTTTTTCCTCACACAGTGTGCCACAGTCTCTCATTAATATCAATGAGATATATGGAAGCTTCAAAAACCACTCAGCATTTGGCAGGATTAGGACAACTTGACAAAAATGAGCATTGAAATAGCCTTTCTAAAAAGACCTGTAGCACTTAGCACTGCAGTTGCATGTTACCTGTTGTTCATATGCCTTGCTGAATCTTAACCACAAACTTCATTAAATATGATTCCCTACAGAGGAGAATGAGTATGCATCTTACCTGCATACATTATAATTTAGAGGCCAGCTGAGGATGTACGTTTCCTGAAGAAGCAAGGGAGATAACTCCAGCTGGGTTGGGAAGGTGAAGCAAAAAATCAAGAGAGATAGAAGCAAAGTAGTGCATCACTAATGCAATGACATCCACTGAACAGATTGAAATGGGCTAGAAAAAACAAATGGAAGTCTGAAAGCACAGTGTGGAGCTATGGATCCAGGCCCTTATATAAGAGTTATATCATACAAAGGAAAT
This sequence comes from Pelecanus crispus, assembly GCF_030463565.1. Classification (NCBI taxonomy): domain Eukaryota; kingdom Metazoa; phylum Chordata; class Aves; order Pelecaniformes; family Pelecanidae; genus Pelecanus; species Pelecanus crispus. The sequence goes on along the minus strand of NC_134655.1, from coordinate 5,326,434 downwards.
AAAACATCATCTTGACCTACATTACTCACCATGCCATCCGTTACAGTGGTGTTGCCAAACAAGAGTTAGGACAGATTTAGCCCCGTACAAGTTGTCTTCCAAATGTGAGTACGTAATTCTATTCTGCCCCCATTTGAGCACTCAAGTGGCACTGAAGTGGATATTTGTGCCTCAGCCTCACTTTTCCACCAATATGCAGAAATGGGAATCCTCAGGCACCTACATTTACAAATTAAGCAAACATTATTCTGTAACAAATGACTACATACTTGGAAATTATTTTAAAGCAATCTGAAAAAAAAGCCTACAGGGGCTCTACAGATTTATTGCAAAACAAAAACAACATTAAACCAAAACAATGAGAAAAAACATCATTTCCCATATGCTCAATGTGTGAAATGGATATACAGCCCTTTAGGTAGCAATAGTAATAAAGAAAAGTCATCTGGGTCAAATGGCATATTTCTATTTATTATTCGCATTATTTAAACTAGACTTAAGGTGTACACAGTGGTCTAAAAACAAATAAAACACTGACAGATCCCTTCCCTGAAAAACATACAATCTGAAGAAGGAGAAAGATAATAACTTTTAAGTTTTTGCAGTGAGGAAAAATGTCACAGCAGAAAACATGTTTCAAAGTTTTTGGCTATGAAGTGAAAGGCTAATTTAAATTTTTTTCATTTTATTACAGAGCAACCAGCAGCCTGGGTTCAGATGGGCTCTTCCACTAACACAGCTGAAGCTACAAACAGGAATAGCTCTAATTCTACCAAGCAAACATAAAACAAAAAGCCACATAAAACAAAAGAAACCTCAGATCTCATTTGTTGGGTGCCAACAGTGCACTATATATATTTCAGAGGAGCTCACGTGGAGTGAGCCAGAGTTTCAAAGACAAAGCAAGTCTCAGATGATCCCCTATCGTTAAACTAACACAGAGTGTTTTATTAACCACATGTCAGTTATTGCTACAAAAAGCGTCAAATCCTGCCTGGGTTTTTCTCGGGGTATTGGCTGGCTCACACCTGCAAATGAGACCTGCCTCCCCTGTCCTTGGCCCTGGGCTCGTGCTTTCAGGGAGTTTCTAAACAAACCTTGAGGCTGCTGCTCATCACAAGCCCCGTGGGACCGACCCCCCATGCCCGGTGCACCCCCAAATCAGCCCTTGCGCTCAAGGGGATGATAGCAAGGCACGGAGCCTCTTCGGCGTGGAGGAACCAGATGACAGCAGTGGGGTTTGGGAGCTGGAGACCTCTGCAAGTGTCATGTGTTGAAACCAGAAAAGTATGTGCGAGGGCGCTCAACTGCTCAAATACCAGGTAAGACTTCGCTGACTGAGCCTGACGCAATAAAGCCAGTCTTGTTGCCTGCCTGTTTTGCAAGCAGATGAAAAAGTCCTGATGAATCATAAACTCTTTAAAAAAACCCAACAAATAAAGTTAAAAAAAGATGCAAAAAGCCAAAATCTCCGTCTCTCATGGGAAATATCTGATGATCTTCCTGTCGTGGTTTAGCCCCAGCCAGCAACTCAGTACCACGCAGCCGCTCGCTCACTCCCCCTACCCCGATGGGATGGGGGAGAGAATCGGAGGAGTAAGAGTGAGAAACACTCCTGAGTTGAGATAAGAACAGTTTAATAATTGAAATAAAGTAAAATAGTAATGCTAATAGTAACAGTATAATAATGGTAATAATAATAATGATACACGAAGCAAGTGATGCACAATGCAATTGCTCACCACCCGCCGACCGATACCCAGACAGTTCCCGAGCAGCGATCGCTGCTCCCCGGCCAACCCCCCCCAGTTTATATACTGAGCATGACGTCATATGGTATGGAATAGCCCTTTGGGCAGTTTGGATCAACTATTCTGGCTGTGCCCCCTCCCAGTTTCTTGTGCGCCTGGCAGAGCATGGGAAGCTGAAAAAGTCCTTGACTAGCATAAGCAGTACTCAGCAACAACTAAAAACATCAGCATGTTATCAACATTCTTCTCCTACTAAATCCAAAACACAGCACTATGCCTGCTGCTAGGAAGAAAATTAACTCTATCCCAGCCGAAACCAGGACAGTATCCACCCCTTATTCTATACCATCTACGTCATGCACAGGCCCTCCCCTTTCCAATGTGTTCCAATTAATCACCACCGCTTTCCCTATCTTGATATACACACAGATATCATTCCCTTCGTCTATGGCCCATCCCTCTAAAATGTCCATTGAGTTCATTTAGCCCATGACTTTGGGTTCCATCTGTCATCACGGTCTTTCAGAGCAGGAGAGGTGGTGTGCAGTGTTGGACTGTTGCATGCTGAAGTCAGTTCTCATTCCAACATGGTTTCATCAAAGTTCATTTTCATTAAGCTGGGCAATTCTTACTGCAATACCATTGATGCGGCATATAGCAATCATAATATATAGTATTATATACTTAATATTAACCTACTATATTATTATATTAACATGCAGTTAAGAGATAACATATAGTTAAGAGATAACATACAGTATTATAAAGCAATTAATATTATACAATTCAGTTCATTGGCTATTTTCACCCAAAATCAAATTCCCTTGAGGTACACATTGGGCTTCCCCATCCTTTCGCATCACCCACCAAGTGCACCCAGGTCCTTGAGCAAAAGCAATCCCACGAATGGGTTTGCCTTTGCCAGAGGGGGAAGTAACCCAGACTGTCTTCCCCAGCATATTTTTCATGTGCACTACAGGAACTTTATCTCCTTCTACAGTACGTAAAAGTTTTGATTGGGCAGGGCCAGCTCGATTGGCAGATCCCCTGGTGTTGACTAACCAGGTGGCTTTTGCTAAATGCGTATCCCAATGTTTAAACGTCCCACCACCCATTGCTCTCAGGGTAGTCTTTAACAATCCATTGTATCGCTCAATTTTCCCGGAGGCTGGTGCATGGTAAGGGATGTGATACACCCACTCAATGCCGTGCTCTTTGGCCCAGGTGTCTATGAGGTTGTTTCGGAAATGAGTCCCGTTGTCTGACTCAATTCTTTCTGGGGTGCCATGTCGCCACAGGACTTGCTTTTCAAGGCCCAGGATGGTGTTCCGGGCGGTGGCATGGGGCACGGGATATGTTTCCAGCCACCCAGTGGTTGCTTCCACCATGGTGAGCACATAGCGCTTGCCTTGGCGGGTCTGTGGGAGCGTGATGTAATCAATCTGCCAGGCCTCCCCATATTTATATTTCAGCCATCGTTCACTATACCCAAGGGGCTTGAACTGCTTGGCTTGCTTGATTGCAGCGCATGTTTCACACTCATGAATAACCTGTGCAATACTGTCCATAGTTAAGTCCACCCCTCGATCACGAGCCCATTTATACGTTGCATCCCTTCCTTGATGGCCTGAGGCGTCATGGGCCCACCGAGCTATAAATAATTCACCCTTATGTTGCCAGTCCAAATCCACCTGAGCCACTTCAATCTTAGCAGCCTGATCTACTTGCTGGTTGTTTTGATGTTCTTCAGTGGCCCGACTCTTAGGTACATGAGCATCTACATGACGAACTTTTACAACCAGGTTCTCTATCCGGGCAGCAATATCTTGCCACAATGCGGCAGCCCAGATTGGTTTGCCTCTGCGCTGCCAGTTGCTCTGCTTCCATTGCTGCAGCCACCCCCACAGGGCATTTGCCACCATCCATGAGTCAGTATAGAGATAAAGGATTGGCCACTTTTCTCTTTCAGCAATATCTAAAGCCAGCTGGATGGCTTTCACCTCTGCAAACTGACTCGACTCCCCTTCTCCTTCAGCAGTTTCTGCGACTTGTCGTATAGGACTCCATACAGCAGCTTTCCACCTCCGATGCTTTCCCACGAGACGACAGGACCCATCAGTGAACAGGGCATATTGCTTTTCATTTTCTGGCAATTTATTATACAGTGGGGCCTCTTCAGCACGTGTCACCTCCTCCTCTGGTGATATTCTAATGTCTTTTCCTTCTGGCCAGTCCATGATCACTTCCAAGATTCCTGGGCGACTGGGGTTTCCTATTCGAGCCCGTTGTGTGATCAATGCAACCCACTTACTCCATGTAGCATCAGTTGCATGATGTGTAGAGGGGACCCTCCCTTTGAACATCCAGCCCAACACCGGCAGTCGGGGTGCCAGCAGGAGCTGTGCTTCAGTACCAACCACTTCTGAAGCAGCTCGAACCCCTTCATATGCTGCCAGTATCTCCTTCTCAGTTGGAGTATAGCGGGCTTCGGATCCTCTGTATCCCCGACTCCAAAACCCTAGGGGTCGACCTCGAGTCTCCCCTGGTGCTTTCTGCCAGAGGCTCCAGGTAGGGCCATTCTCCCCGGCTGCAGTGTAGAGCACATTTTTAATATCCTGCCCTGCCCGGACTGGCCCAAGGGCTACTGCATGAACTATCTCACGTTTAATTTGTTCAAAGGCTTGTTGTTGCTCAGGGCCCCATTTGAATTCATTCTTCTTCCGGGTCACTTGATAGAGAGGGCTTACGATCTGGCTGTAATTTGGAATATGCATTCTCCAAAAACCCACAATGCCTAAGAAAGCTTGTGTTTCCTTTTTGCTAGTTGGTGGGGACATAGCTGTTATTTTGTTGATCACATCCATTGGGATCTGACGACGTCCATCTTGCCATTTTATTCCTAAAAACTGGATCTCTTGTGCAGGTCCCTTGACCTTACTCTGTTTTATGGCAAAACCAGCCTTCAGAAGGATTTGGACTATTTTCTTTCCCTTCTCAAAAACGTCTTCTGCTGTGTTGCCCCACACAATGATGTCATCAATGTACTGCAGATGTTCTGGAGCTTCACCCTGTTCCAGTGCTGTCTGGATCAGTCCATGGCAAATGGTGGGGCTGTGCTTCCACCCCTGGGGCAGTCGGTTCCAGGTGTACTGAACACCCCTCCAGGTAAAAGCAAACTGGGGCCTGCACTCTGCTGCCAAAGGGATGGAGAAAAATGCATTAGCAATATCAATTGTGGCATACCACTTAGCTGCCTTTGACTCCAGTTCATATTGAAGTTCTAGCATGTCTGGCACGGCAGCACTCAGCGGCGGTGTAACTTCGTTCAGGCCACGATAGTCCACTGTTAGTCTCCACTCCCCATTAGACTTTCGCACTGGCCATATGGGACTGTTAAAGGGTGAGCGAGTCTTGCTGATCACTCCCTGGCTCTCCAGTCGACGAATCAGGTTATGGATGGGAATCAGGGAGTCTCGGTTGGTGCGATATTGCCGCCTGTGCACAGTTGTGGTAGCGATCGGCACCTGTTGTTCCTCAACCTTCAGCAACCCTACAATCGAAGGGTCCTCTGAGAGACCGGGCAAAGTGGACAACTGTTTAATTTCCTCTGTCTCCAAAGCAGCTATACCAAAAGCCCACCGGTACCCTTTTGGGTCCTTGAAATACCCTCTCCTGAGGTAGTCTATGCCAAGGATGCACGGAGCGTCTGGGCCAGTCACAATGGGGTGCTTTTGCCACTCATTCCCAGTTAGGCTCACTTCAGCTTCCAGTACAGTTAGCTGTTGGGATCCCCCTGTCACTCCAGAAATACAAATGGGTTCTGCCCCTCTATAGTTTGATGGCATTAGCGTGCACTGTGCACCAGTGTCCACTAGAGCCTTATACTCCTGTGGGTCTGACGTTCCAGGCCATCGAATCCACACAGTCCAGTAAACCCGGTTGTCCCTTTCCTCCACCTGGCTGGAGGCAGGGCCCCTCTAACACTGGTCACAGTATTCGCTGTTCACTTCCTGTAAATGTGAATCAAAAGTCCCCTGATCAAGGTCGGAAGTAAAATTAGCCCTCTTACTCTGTCTCGGGAACTGCTCACTGGAAACTGGAGCTGCAATTTTCCTGGGAGAACCGCCTTTTCTAATAGCTTTTCCTTGCAACTCACGCACCCATGCCTCTAAGGTTGAGGTGGGTTTTCCATCCCACTTTCTCATGTCCTCTCCATAATCACGCAGGCAAAACCACAGGGTGCCCCGTGGTGTGTATCCTCTATATCCTCTCTCTTGAGCATAGGGACGTTGACTCCTAATGGCTGAGACACTGGTCCGTGCAGGTGGGGAGTAGGACAGATCTTCTCTGAGTTGTTGGAACTCTTGGCACAGTTTTTCCACAGCTGAGACACAGGCCTGTAGGGAGGAAGAGAGCTTTTCTTCGTAGTCCCGGAGTTGTCTAGCCACTTCATCCACCGTTGGTGCCTCGTCGTCTTTCCAGGCTAGTATTGCCAACGAGTTGGAATACGATGCTGGTGCGCTCCGTACCACCTTCCGCCACATGGATTGTGTGCACCTGACTTCATCTGGGTCTTTGGTTAACCGCTCATCATTCAGGTCACTGTAAATCACCTCCAGCACGCCTAATTCCCTCAGGTACTGGATACCTTTCTCTACGGTGGTCCATTTGCTTGGGCGGTATAAAACATCCTCCTTGAAGGGATACCTTTCCTTCACGCTTGACAGGAGTCGCCTCCAGAGGCTGAGCGGTTTTGCCCCTTTTCCAATTGCTTTGTCAATGCCCCCTTCCCTGGAAAGGGATCCCAGCTGCTTGGCTTCCCTACCCTCTAAATCCAGGCTACTGGCCCCGTTATCCCAGCATCGGAGCAGCCAGGTGATGATGTGCTCGCCTGGATGACGACCAAAATCTTTTCGCATATCTCGCAGCTCACTCAGGGATAGGGATCCGGTGGTCACCATCTCATTTATGGGTTCTTCCTCCTCTGGTTCTCGTGATGGCCCTGGTTCATCTTCATCCCTTACTAAACGAACTGATTTCCTCGTGTATTTCTTCTTCTGTATAGGGGCAACTGATACCGGTGCAGGTTGGTTCTCTGGTTTAGCCGCAGTGTCTGTCACTGGGGTTTGAGTAGCCGCAGTGCTCATGGCTGTGGCTGGAGTAGCCACAGTGCCTGGGGCAGGGGTTTGAGTAGCTGCAAGGCCTGTAGTGGGGGTTGGAGTAGCCGCAGGGCCTGTAGTGGGGGTTTGAGTAGCCACAGTGCTTGTTGTTTTGTCATCAGATCCAGAGACCTTCTCTTTCTTTTGAGGGTACTGATTAGCGTTGACCACGGCTCGATAGGCATGGGCCAGTCCCCAGCATGTTGCAATGATTTGTGTCTCTCTGGAGCTACCAGGGTGACAACATACTTCTTCCAAATACTTTACTAATTGTTCAGGATTCTGCACTTGTTCAGGGGTGAAGTTCCAAAACACTGGAGGTCCCCACTGCCCTAGGTACTTGCGCATACGTTCCCACACACCCTGCCACTCATAACTATCCAGCCTTGGGGTAGATCTCTGGATGGTATTTTTAAACTGCTTACTGACCTTTATCAAAACGGAAACAACATTCCCAAGAATTATCAATAGAAGTATCTTAACTGCCCAGGGGTGTTCAAGATACAGGAAAGTTGTTGTAATGAAGGAGGAAACATCATAGAAGAAAGCAGCAAAGGTGCCATTCTGTATTTCCTCCACAACAAGCCTCTCAGAGTAAGAAGTATAATTGCTAACTCTCTCTATGAGGTAGTACCCGAAGTACAGTAGTGACTTCTGTATGAAACCCAAATACCAAAGAATGCTCAAGGTCAGGGTTTTGATAAGGAGCCTCCCAAGCAAAAGATCATGAATCACTGCAGAGCATAGCACACTACACAAACTGACAGCAAGCTTTAACGCGTGCTGCAAAAAAAAGAACATGGTGCAGATCAGAAGAACTAATATCGTGACCGGCAACTGTTAACAGACTCCTTAATACACTCTGGTTAATCTGTTGTTATCTCAAACCCTTCGTGCCCCACGTTGGGCGCCAAAAAGGACTGTCGTGGTTTAGCCCCAGCCAGCAACTCAGTACCACGCAGCCGCTCGCTCACTCCCCCTACCCCGATGGGATGGGGGAGAGAATCGGAGGAGTAAGATTGAGAAACACTCCTGGGTTGAGATAAGAACAGTTTAATAATTGAAATAAAGTAAAATAGTAATGCTAATAGTAACAGTATAATAATGGTAATAATAATAATGATACACGAAGCAAGTGATGCACAATGCAATTGCTCACCACCCGCCGACCGATACCCAGACAGTTCCCGAGCAGCGATCGCTGCTCCCCGGCCAACCCCCCCCAGTTTATATACTGAGCATGACGTCATATGGTATGGAATAGCCCTTTGGGCAGTTTGGATCAACTATTCTGGCTGTGCCCCCTCCCAGTTTCTTGTGCGCCTGGCAGAGCATGGGAAGCTGAAAAAGTCCTTGACTAGCATAAGCAGTACTCAGCAACAACTAAAAACATCAGCATGTTATCAACATTCTTCTCCTACTAAATCCAAAACACAGCACTATGCCTGCTGCTAGGAAGAAAATTAACTCTATCCCAGCCGAAACCAGGACACTTCCAAATATACAAAAACTAATTCTGATGCCCCAGGGCGTAGCAAGACATAAAGAAAATCCAGAACGGACAGAAGTGTTACAGTTTTACTGTAATAAACAAGGGATATGGACTTCTAAGGAGAAATTTTGGTGGAATTACAAACATGGCACACCTTTCTAGATCTGTGACACACATATATATAGTATAAAGGTGCACACACTTGCATAGATACCTAAAACCAAAAATAACACACTAAAACATTCCTCTTCTGTTATGCATCAATTTTTTTCAATATTTTTCCAACTACAATCCCGGACAGTATGTTCTAGGTGAAGTAAGATTCTCATCATCAAGTTTACAAGACCAAACAAACTAGAAAATAAACTCAATAGCATATAGCAATGGCAGTTAATGTTTTTTCTTTGATGACAAAGAAAACAGATACAGATGCAGTGACAGCATTTAATTGAGCATCATAGAAACATCCACAAAACAGCTGAATGCAAGAACCCAATATTAGGTTCCCATGTCAAATCAAAAACTTTTTTTTCCCCCCAGAGGTTTGTTATGGAGTATTCTTAGTATGATTCAGAAAACTCACTTCTCTCTTTCACTGGCTCTGCTAGAGCTGAATGAAACAACATCAAGGAAGGAATTTGCCTCAGGTTATTTTACACAGCCTTTTTGAATGCTAAGGGCAAAAATACAAGTGGGCCTATGAAGAATTTGCAATAAAGCTCACTTCCACAGTTAAGGAAATGTGGAAGTGTTCGCCTAATGAGCAGTATGTACAATTGCTAAAAGTTGGACCACCAGCCCAAAACGTGCACGTACACTTGGCAGGTAAATGGGCAAGATTAACACCTCTGTTAGGATCCCTCCTCTTCTGACTGTGGTGACTCTGAAGCGCTCAGACTGAAGTCCACCTTCTTCAGCGATTTTTATACACAGAAAGTTACTTTATTAAAAGACTCCTTCCACCAGTGGCAGCCACCATATCAGTTTGCACTTGGGTGCACAGCTACAGGAGCCAAAGGGAGTTTTGATTTTCCCCTCGAGCTGGGCAGCCCTGGGGGCTGTAACATAGACTCCTCAGGCAGACGCTGTAAATCAGCGTGGTTCCCTTAATGTTCCGCTCCACAGACTTATGCCAGCAGAGGAGCTCATCCTGTGTACCTATTTTTCCTACCACCTTAGTATGAAAACACAAGGCACAAAGAAATAATTTACATTTACAGAAGTGCAATACATTAAAAAATAATTAAAACATTAAATCTTTCCAAATAAATATGATTTTTAGCAAGGCCTGTTGTGACAGGACAAGGAATAATGGATTTAAACTAAAGAAGAATAGATTTAGAGTGGATATAAGGAAGAAATTTTTTACAGTGAGGGTGGTGAAGCACTGGCACAGGTTGCCCAGAGAGGCAGTGGCTGCCCCATGCCTGGAAACATCCCAGGCCAGGTTGGACGGGGCTCTGAGCAACCTGCTCTGGCTGAAGCTGTCCCTGCTCACTGCAGGGGGGGTGGGCTGGATGATCTCTAAAGGTCCCTTCCAACCCAAAGCATTCTATGATTCTATGATTTACACTATTAAATTCAGCATTTAGTGTAGGGTAACAAAATCCCCTAAGACTAAGCTTATTGATATGGAGAAGACCAGCTTGCAGGGCTTCTAATCAACTTTTATGATATCATCACACTTTGTCCACCTCGTTATGATTCTCTCCCCAGCAGCCTGCATTAACCAGTCCATGCTACTGGGAACATCACCACCAGCCATGCTTATGTGTGCTGATTTTATTTCTCTCAGTAATTTCTTTAATGTTGTGTGTGTATATACGGTATCCAGTATTTCAGCTCAGATTTACACAACACCTCTGCTATTTCCTACGTGCAAGCGTATTTCTCTGAATTGGATTTCTGAATATAATGCAAGAATATTTTGCTTACAAAAAAGCTTGTTTATTAGCAACACAAAACTGTCAGTTGTTTATGCCCCACTTGTAAATACCAGGCCACATTAACATAAACTTGCCAAATGGAGGGCAAGGGGAAGAGTGGACCATTTTCCTTGCAATCCTTCAAAAGGAGACCAAAAGAATAAATAAAAATCAAGCATGGCGGGAATAGTTACTACTGTTCGTTCTTGTAATTCATCCCTGGCTCCAAAGAGGCGACACATGGCCTGGAGGACACGAGCATGCACAGCCGTGGCCAGAGTCCCCTTAATTACTGCCTTGAGTCCCAGCCATGTTTGCCAGCTTGACTTTACAGGAGAATGTGTTGGCTCATCCTGTGAAAATATATTGTCAAGCTATATATTTTAAATGCTGTCTACCCTCCTTGTAAGATTCAAGACCTAATCAATCCCTTATGTTATAACCAGGTGTAAGTCATAAAGGGGTTGTTATTACAAAATTCTATAGAGTGAGGTGCTTAGATACTCATGCGGGAGGGAGGTATATAAACAGCCCACTATGACCTCATGTTTTCAGGTAGCGGTGTCAAGATATCTACCTACTGGTCAATTTTAAATATTTTCAGTTACCCTCAACCCACTGGTTTCAAATTCTAGAGTTATATCTGCTGCTGGTTTATAAAGGCAAAATTCTCTAGCCACAGAAAGATCCAAGTAAGACTCACCAGGATATTTCAGCTTGGAGGCCAGAGCTCACCGTTGGCATGCCGCAGCACTGAACTTGACTTTGCACCCGTTTTGGAGAAACAAGGGTAGAAGTTAGAGTAGAATCACAAAGAAACCTTTACAGACTGTGCAACATGTAAAAGGTCAGATTATAAAGACTGTAATCTACTCTTAAAATGAAAATCTGAAGCAGCAGCAAAATACAGCAGTTCAAAATATACATGTAGACCTCATTATTAAGTTACCAAAATGTCAAGGCAACAACAAAGGAATCCTAACTAAATTTGTATAAGCACTTGTGAATTCATACTTACTTCAGGTTAAGACCACTTCTTTCAGTTTCGCTTAAATCACTGGAGTATAATTTAAAGTGAGAAGGCCCATATAGGTTTACCTAAACTCGTTTCACTACCAAGAAGTTAAACAAATGCAGCAAGTTGTTGCAAAGAGTTACACTCTTATTTTGTTTGAGGGGTATAATGTAATCTTATTTAGTTTTATCCATGATTTGTCTTCCCATTCACTCCCTGCACTGCAGAATACCACCTAAGCATGATTCAGCTTTGGTTAGAAATTGAGTGCCCCACTTACACTTCTTGTAACACTTAGCTTTTTGAAAGTCCTTTGCTGTCAAATTGCTGAACAGGCCCGTGACCTCTGCCTAACGGGGAGAAGGTGCAAGCCCACGGTGGCCATCGGGGAGTAACGATGCTTGCAGAGTGCAGCACTGCTCACCTAACTTGTCCTGCACACACCCCAAGGAATGACCCCAACTACTTCACTTGCTAAACAGCAATTTCAGAAGTCTCTGGGTTTAAAACCTGAATGGATTTCTTAATAAGTGGAATTTATATGCACATTTTGCATCTGCAGTTAGTGCTTGAGCTGCCCACTTACAAACTTCCTGCAGTGCTCCTCTCGCCAAATTCCAGCAAGTCGCTATATTAAGACCCGCACAGCAAGCCCAGCCTTTGGTGGTGTCTCACTCCGCTATTTCTGTCCTAGGTGATTCTTGCCTTCTATGTAATTTGTCAAAGTAGTTGTAACTCAAAGGATCCAGTTCCCACCCACACAGATCGAAAAAAAATTTAGGGCAAGACAAGGTACCAGGTATCCACAGTGCTATTACTATTATCTTGATAAAATAGCAGGGACACACATTCTGCCTGTCACAATTAAGGTGATAAATGCCTGTTTCTTTGAGGCTTGTTTGAAAGTCAATTATGCAGATTATTTCTAGAATACAGACAGATGGTCTTTTCCCCCATATGAGACAATCAAGTTGAACTTTGATATGTGCATAAAAATACTGTAATTTGTCAAGCTCCAATGGGGCCATTTTATCACAGATAACCAAAAGACTGTATGGATTTTTGTATTTGCCTCTCTTAGATTAACAAAGCCTATGTTCCTTTTATTCAGAATTTTTTTTTTAATGGAAGCTTTGCTATGTTTCATCTTGAAGCCAAATATTGATCTTTCAGTCTAGTCTTCAGGTTTTGATTAACGCAGAAGGTTGCCAAGCGAGCAGGTTTTTGTTTGTTTTCTGTTAATTCTTTTTTTATTATTCACTTGCTGCAGTAAATCTTGCTTTTATTGTCCAACCACTGAAAAGAAAAAATGGATTGATTTGAGCACCTAAATAATTTACAATGCAGAGCTTTTTGGAAAGACTGATGCAATGTTGACCTTCATTTTTCTCCCCTTCTCTTGTTGACAATAGAACATTTTTGATTGACTTGAAAGGAAAAAAAGGAAGAAGATTGATTTTGACATGTTAATGATGGTTTAATGCAACAAAAGCTTTAGAAAATGAGTGTTTAGTAAGACATGGTTTTTAACAAAAGAAAAATAAGCTGTTGTAAGTACGAGAATTATCATAAATATTTTTCTTGTCATTTTCATTCTCTATCAGACCAAATTTCATGCTCCTATTTAAAAACTGAGTTATATTTATTCACAAATGTTCTGACCGCCTGAATTCCTCTTCATCAACTCCATAATAGGTTTGCTAAGCAATAAGAATAAATGGAAAAGCTCTGACAAATGTAGGAAAGGATACCCTGAAACAAACTGGGAGACAAAAGATCCTGTTTCTTGTAGAGACTTTTTATATCATTGTGGGCAAATGACTTGGGCTCTCAGGGAAACACAACCAAGTCAAAGACCTAGCTCCAGCCCAATCCAAAGCAGGGATACCTCAAGCCTGCTTCCAAAATTGACCACTGAGTGTGTCAATATTTTCATCATCTTCTCTGTTATGGTGATTGTTTAATGTCTCTGGACATGTAGTACCTTCGTTGAAGACAATGCAGGTACTCCACATTTTCACTGGCATCACTGAAAAAAAAAAATTGACTCCATATCAATAAGATGCTATGTAAAGCTGGTAATAAATATTCAGCTTTTCTCTTGGGAATGTACTAGCTTGCTTCCACTCCAATGGAATATAATACCAGCAAGTACTCAGGGGTCCAGTAATTCACATGTTACTATACACCTGCCAGATACACCAGCGTACTACCTCCACATGCTAAAGATTATTTTTGTATTCTCTTAGAATACAAATTAAATTAGGCCATTATCTCAGTAAGGCTCTGATCCACCAAATATTTGATACCACCATAGACATAGTGAAAGCTGAAGACATGCTTAACTGTTCCAGACTGGAGCCTAAATTAGATTTCCAAATAGAATAACATATGTCTTAAATGTCAAGCTACACCCAAAGTCAACACTGTCCTTATGGACCACTTTGTTTCAGGCAGTTGTATTTTTTTAATTAAATCATAATTTTAACAAAACACAATCTCTCTTCTAGTCATCACCTACTTACAATCCAAAATGAAAAATACCCTAAAAAATGAGCAAGTTTTGTGTCTTTCAATTATCAACTCCTATTATCTCCATTCTGTCCAGATGTTCCTGAGACCAATAATTTTCCTTGTATGAACAGCATTATGTATGCATGGTAAGTACAAATGTATTCTAGGACTGCTTATTTCCATGATTTTTGATGCTCACAAAAAAATGTGCACATGTGGTGAGGTCTTTCTAAAGATCAAGAAGGCTAAACAATAACAGGTTGTACCGACTTCGGACCGTTTACATGCAGAAAGAATGTGAAGCCTGAAAAACTTACACAGTCTGTAAATCTATAAAAGGAAAAGGAAACACACCTTGTTTTAATGAAACTCCATTCATAGCAAGTAATTGCAAGACCAAGGTTGTAAACAGGACATCTCAGTGGCCTTAACTTCTCCAGGGAATGTGTTCATATAACAGGATCATCTTTATCATTGGCTGTGTGTCCTGGTTTTGGCTGGGGTAGAGTTAATTTTCTTCCTAGTAGCAGGCATAGTGCTGCGTTTTGGATTTAGGATGAGAAGAATGTTGATAACACACGGATGTTTTAGTTGTTGCTAAGTACTGCTTATGCTAGTCAAGGACTTTTCAGCTTCCCATGCTCTGCCAGGTGCACAAGAAGCTGGGAGGGGGCACAGCCAGAATAGTTGATCCAAACTGGCCCAAGGGCTATTCCATACCATATGGCGTCATGGGCAGTATAGAAACTGGGGGGAGCTGGCCGGGGGGCAGCGATCGCTGCTCGGGGACTGGCTGGGTGTCAGTTGGTGGGTGGTGAGCCGTTGCATCACTTGGGTTTTTTTCTCCCTGGGTTTTGTTTCTCTTGTTGTTCTCCTTTCCATTACAATTTTTATTACTATTATTATTGTTGTTGTTATTTTATTTCAACTATTAAATTGTTCTTATCTCAACCCATGAGTTTGCTTACGTTCGCCCTTCTGATTCTCTCCCCCAACCCACCAGGTTGGCGGGGTCAGCGAGCAGCTGTGGAGGGCACGGTTGCCAATAGGGGCTAAACCACGACACTGTGTCTACTTTGTTTTCCATGATTGTTTGGCATGAGTAGAGGCTCATTTATGCTACTGGATGTTGGATCAAACCTCAAAAATGTTCTGCGTTCCTTTCCTTCTCTGCTTTGTCTGAGACAAAGAGTTTGCCACTGTCCTAAGGTGAAATGGAACTCCATTTAACCAGTTCTTCATCCAGGCTGTTAGCACCTTGCAGGCCAGCGAGCCTAACCAGGGGCATTCAAACACACATACACAACTGCATTCTCTGCTGTAACTTGCCAAACAACAAATATTCCAAAAAAAAAAAAAAAAGTTATTGATGGAAATGTGGAGGGTGAGAAGGACCACTGACTTCAACAAGGCAAAGCCCAGGGCAATAGCAACACGACACAGCCTCTGTTTGTGAGTCTCTCTCCTCCTCTAACCCAATCACCTCCTCTGGCCAACTAACTGGTGATCAGCCATTGAGCCACAATCCTTTCACGCAAGTCCACAGTAACTGGGATTTTCATACAATCTGGCTGGTTGACATCATCTGCTTAGTTTCTAAGTTCACCCAAGATCCAACTCACTCACTACAGCTATACTCATATATGAAGTATTTCTTGAATTTAACAATGAAGGATGAAACTTCAGAGCGTGGAACATATTATATAAAATTGGACCAAGCGCCAATTTATATAAATCAATAAATCTCAGTAAAGGCAATGAACTTACTAGGTCAACAGAAGACCTCAGCATGTGCGTAAACCCTAACATTGCCACCACCTGCATTCATAAGTTTGGCTGCATATTACACCATGCCACTGCATGCAAAATGCTAGGAAAGTGCATGCAAGAACAACATTCAACTCATACTTGGAAAAGTACATTGTGCCTTAGTATTTTCAGGAGAGAAAACACAGAACATGAAAGGATGAGCATACACTAACAGAGAGAGAATATACAAGACGACAAATGAAAGCTTTTCAACTTATTTTTAAAAGCACGATGTAGGCGGGAGAAGATGCTAGCGACAAGCGTTTTCAATAAACCAAATTCATTATCATCAAGTAAAGGAATCAAAAAATTGTTGAACCTTGCACATCCTTAAAGCTACTTGTTGTGTTATTTTCAATTGTGTCTAAGTTTACAAGGACAAATCAGACCTTTGAAACTAACAATTTCATTTTTAAGGGTGTCCTTGAAAGACTGCAGCCATATACAAATAAGTTACAGGATACAAAGGAAAGCCACGTAAATAACAAAAAACTCAGGGTGAATGTCAGCAATTGAAAACATACATGCAACAGCTGCAAAATAAATTACTATAGTCAAAGCCGCTCCTCAGACTCAAGAGCTCATATGGCAGTCTTTTAAAGGTCAACACTGAAGTCAGTCACATTGGAAAAGAAGTCCAAGAATATGAAATCCAGCGTTCAAATGATTTCTTTGCCCAGGGGTCCTTATTAGAAAGGTAATCTCTTTTCTATCACTGTTTAATAACATATCATTACTTTGTGAAGTGCTTTAAAATACCTGGAGTACAAAAGATGGTATTTAAAACCAATTCATTCTATTCCATCACAAACAATACATAAAAAACCTGGGAAGAAGAAGATAAAGATGTTAATTTTACTGACAATTTTGTAACACTCCTTGAGAGAGAGCAAACAGCCATAACTCCAAAATTACATTGTATCCACAGGCCATTTTATCACGTGAAAAGTACCAAGTGATGATAATTTCTCCACTGACTTTAATTAAGTTTCTTGTAGACTCTCACACACTCTCCTTCCCGCTCTCTTTGTTATTAAAAAAAAGTGAAGTTACCCCCCAGGTGAATGTTGCCAAATGCTCGTAGTTCCAGTGTCAGAACCACGCCTTGCATAATGGAAAGTTTACGTGAGAAGTCAAGGTTTTGATGAATGTCACACTTGAAAGCCAATTAAGTGGGCTGAAAGGAAGACACAATTTCCCATTGTCTAATTGCCTCACAGCACCTTCAAGGTAATAAATTTGTCACATTGAATTATTAATGAGAAACGAATATTTGACTTGCAGCCTTGAATAGAAAGTAGTTCATTATCAGTTGGCATTGTTCCTTCCAAATACAGAGGGGGGCACGATGGGAGTTAAGGAAAGGGTGTCAGAGAAAGCTTTTCCTCGCATCACTGTCACACACTGAATGCGCCTTTTCGTTCACCATCCTGTAAAAATTCCAATAAGGGGGAAAAATGATGGTACATCTAATTCCTAATTCTCTTTGGCCTTTGCAGCCTGGCAAATAAACTTCCATCTGGATTCCCCAAAACACACTCTTTTACTGTATCACTTCAAACACACAGGTTGTAAAATTTTTAAAATTGGCTACATAAAAGCACAAGGAGCACAATAAAGCAGAGGCCAGTTTTAGGTTTATGTGGCTCTTAAAGCCTTTCTGCCTTATCTCCTCTGCAAAGCATTGTTCATACACATGGTGGGAGACAGGTAGATCAGGATATTTATTCTTACTCCACAGTTGCTGAAGCAAAGGTAGCACACTTGAAAAGCATTCATTTCAGCACAGGAGACCTTTATAATAGTGAAGGACTCTCTGCTACACATCCTACGCACAATGCAAGAAGTCGAAACAAAATGAAATCTAGGTCCTTGGTTTGGTGTTAGATCTTCATCTGAAAAGTGAGTTATGAAACAGAGTTTGTGTGCCCATACCTTGGCCTTCTCAACAGCCCAGGCTCCCGCCGTGTAATGCCTGGGACCTCCTGTGAGCTGGGGATGGGCACGCCAAGACAGCCCCAGAGGTAAGGGAACAGAAGCATATTTTAGGTTGCATTGCTATCAGTCAGTAAGGCTCCATGTCCTTCCTCTCCCACATGGCGTTATAATGCCCTTGGCATGGCTACACCGGAGAAGCATCTGTGCAACTCGCTGGTAAGCACCGTGGCTCACACTGCACGAGGTGGGTAACACAACAGTAGCATTCTCTGGCATTTTCTAAATGGAGAAAGAAAAATGAAAAAAAAAAAAAAGGAAAGGGGCAAAATCACAGGCCACCAAAAATGGCTTTAAAAAGAAAATTAGAACAGTGCAAAATGATGCTTACTCATGGAAATAATTTTGGATCCTCTTGTCTTTTTTCTGCTCATAAGATTGAAAATTTTAGAGAATAGCCGGAACAATGCAAAACACCCAGTGCTGGTGCTGGTTCTCCGAGAAGAGTTTGGATCCTGTTTATTCCCTGGATACTACTGCTTGATAAAGTGTACTACAGGTTAGTGCACCCCACTTTTGCTGCTTTGTCTTTTTGAAAGATGTCATTAGCTGGGAGGAGAATTCCTTGCATTCTGAAGGTACCTGGGGGAAAGAGGAGAGAGGAAAGAGGCAATCTGTATGCATTCTTCTCATAAAGAACCAGAGGAAAACGCAAGACCTGCTAACCCATGGAGACCAAGCACTTGCATATATTCAGCCATCAGTCACTTGAACAGACATTTTCTGGAACAGTTTTCATTTCTACAGAAAGAACCAAAAATCGGCAATTTGAACCACAGGGCTCCAGTTCACAAATTCAGGAGGATTTGTTCATGACTCCAAGATAGCAAGCCCTTTCCTTTTTGATCTCAAGATCAATAAAATCAGATGCTTTGGTGCCTGACCATTGCAGAATTCAAATGGTCCACCAAAACTCTCTTTAAAACATCCTCACTTTATACTAGGATTCTCCCAATGTTATTTAAAAGCAAGACTAATACTTAACAGCTGTTTCCATAAACAGGTAATCACAGCCAACCATTATAAACTCGCACAGAGTTCACAGGGTCAATACCCTGCCTCTCACCTAAATTATAACCACTCACTCCCAAAACAAATCCTAATAACAGTTCAGAGCTCATATCACTCCAGTCTGAGCACAGCTACTGTGATTTGGGGAATGAAAGCAGAGAGGAGGGAGGACAGATGGCTCGGTGAGACCCCGGGGGCTCGGGAACGCAGGGTGGCCATCAGCTGCTGGAAGGAAACGCCTGACCCAGCTTTGCTGCTATAATATTACAGCATCATTCACTGCGTTCCTGGCACTCCAGCCCATTCATCATGGTGCACAGAAGAGCAATGGAGAAACCAAGTGCTAGTTACAGAGCTCGCAATGAAGCAGCTTTGGACATTAACACTGCTGTTTGTGTGGGGCTTGGCTGCAGTCATTTGTAAAGACCAAATCTTGTTCTCCTTGGGCAGAAGCTAAAGTGCTGTTAAGACTCTTTTGAGATGCCACATTTGCCAGAGAGGTTTGTTGATCTAAAGAGGTGCTTGAAGGGCCTATTCCAAACACTAGTGTGAGCCCTGAGCAAGAAATCTCTCAGATGCCGGCATTTCTGGCACCTTATCAGAACTCTGTAGAGATGAGAATGCCCTGGAGCTTCAGCAGCTTTAATTTTGCAATTAATTTGACTCGGTGCCTTTCATGTATGTACCAATAAGACCTGTAGTAAAAACCTTAGAAGTTAATGAATAAGACAGGGAGATTTAGAGATTTGGGCATATAATTACTATAGCAACATGTGCTCTTTCTTGCACTACACCGTGAGATCTTCTATTAGGCATGCTGCAGTAAACCAAATAACTCACAGGTCACAAAACACAGCAATAAATCCTGCCCATATTAAATTGCAAAGTAATTAAAACTAGTATGATATTTACATTTCAAATTCATGAATAACATCAGAAAAAATTCTGATTACAAGTTCATCCAAAGCAGCCTCGGTAGTGTTTCTTCAACTACTCCTAACATGAAGCCCTGCTTTTTCCAGCAGGGCCAGACATACAAAGGTATTTAGATAAATAAATGCGCAGCACGCTCTTCCTAAGAGTTTGTAAAAGTTCCTTGCTTGAGTAGATCCCTAATTCCATTGACACCTGTTAGTGAAATAATCATACACTTAAAGTCCACTCTGCAAAAACCCACCAAGATGGGCACCTTCATCTAATTAAGTTTTTGTAGAGCACCGAACAGTACTATTTAAACTGCTTATTGGCAACTTGATTTTTCACCTCAGTCCCACCTCCATCCAGGCTCAACCCAACAAACAACAAAAGGAAAGCCAGGTGTAGCCCTTAGTGCTACTGCACATGTGGTGTTCAAGGGCCTGAGTGGTGCCTCATACTTCCACTGTGCTTTGCAAACAGAAAATCTCAATCCTCCAAAATCTTCCAGGCCAGAATCTTTCATTAGTGCTGAAACAACAAGCAAGAAAATGAATTCGCTCCAATAAAACCTGACAAGACAATAGTGAAATACTCATTATTATCCCTGACTTAGAGAGCGAGTCAAGCCTTTAGTCATCCTTGTCTTAATATACTTTTACTACAGACAGTGAACAGTTTTCATCCTGTTTCAGAGTAAAGCATCTACTACAGCTGATACACTGAAATTAAACTCAAGCTTTCATTACACATGCGGTAGATTTTATTACTCCATTGCTTTTCATGTTGGTCACCTGGCAGTAGTTATGTATCCTCCTCAGAAATGGGGATGCAGCAATTAGATATCCTATGTTAGACAATGATATTGCTCAATCCTGTGCTTGCACTCAGTGCAACGACTCCCACTACATCACCAAGCCACTTTTAAAGAGCAGCCGACACCTCCCGGCAACCTATGAAAAATGTCCTATTTTGAAACAATTTTGCCTCTGCGTGATGTACGTTCTGTTTTTCCTTTCCCCTCGCTCTTCATTACTAACAACATTTGCATGAAAAATAGCATCTTCCTTCTTCAAAAAGTTCATCCACTCCTGCTGCTGCTATTTTTTTTCTCGGCACTTGAACTCATAATCCTCTCTTTGTGTAGCTATAGCGGGATGCTGTGAAAATGACTGTGGTATCGGCAAAGAGAAAAAATGTAGCTGCTGATGAGTTCTCAGGAGGAAGGCTGAGTGCCAGCGTTTCCCCTGGTAATCAACACAGAAACCAAATGGGCAGCTGCCAGCATCGAAAATTTTGCCACCCTCAGTAGCAGTTCTCTGACTGTCAGCGCTCGCGGCTGTAAGTCAGGCTGGAGTTTCTGCAGGCGTGCAGTGCATCCGTCTCCGCAGTGTCACACGCAGCCCGGAATAAGCTCACCTCTGCCCCTCTCCCCGGTGCGTCCCTCGCAGGGACAGCTCAGCTCGCCAGAGCCTGGCGATGCCGCTCCCGAGTCAGACACAGCAGGCACCATCATGGCTGTGAGAGACAACCAATGCAACAGCTTTTCTCCAGCATCCCTGCTCTGTTCAAATCCATTTGGGAGACTGGCGCAGAGAGCATTTTTCTAACCCATTGCTTTTTATTCTGCAGAAGTGGCCGATTCTGCCTCTCGCCCCTTTCCCCTCTGTGCCACGGGCCACCTGCTACCTGTGCAAACACCTTTCTCCTACACCGACCCTGTCCCTCCAAAGGCACCACCTGTAAAACCATCCCAGAACCTCGTTCGCTCATCCCAGCCCCTTTTTTAATTCCTCAATGACAACAAAGAGCCTCACAAGAAGCAAGTCACCACTCCTGGCTGATATCGCCCTGTGTTTCCCCTGTGCTGGTAGGACTGTATCCATCAGTTGTCTCCTGCCCTGGATGGCATCTTCTTTTGGGCAATCACCATCTTCTTGTCCACTGGGATTTCGGTGCATGAATAACACTCCAGCTTGCTCTGGCACCAGAAACAGTGCAGATAAATAATAAGCAGGGGTGAAATATGAAAAGCACAGGCATATGCTCATTTCACTCATCTCCCACTGTTTTTGCTGGCCTTTAATCCCTAAACATCAAGCCAAACAATGAAATTATGTTTATGGCGAAATAAGATCTATGGGACTCAGTCCAGTCATTTTCCTTGTGTAAAACTAATACACAAAAAATGTTTCTAGCATAGAGCTGGAGCATTCAGCTTCCCAGGGAGAATGTTATTTCTGCAAGAACACGGCCAAGGAAATTTACCCCAGCATAGAGGGAGCAAGAACCACCTACGTGCGGGAAAAAATTAGCCCAGAGCAATGTAAGTGGTGCGCAGACCTTGTGCTGGCCCTCAGCAGGGGCTTGAATTTCTCCCAGCGTGCCCATTCCCACGCAAAGATACAAAGCACGTTGCTATCAAAGTGCCTGCCCCAGAGCATCACTGCAGCCATCAAATTGCTATTCTCTACTTTCCTTTTCCAGGATGCAATTACTCAGATTGCATTATGGCTCCAGAACAAAGTGGGGGGGGGAAAGTCAACAGGAGCTACCGCATGCTGTAAATCCTCAAAAGATGCCCTTGTCAGTCAAGCTGTGCCTTTTCCTTTCTTAGGAGGAGCCAGCTGCCGACTACCATGTTTTCTGTCTCTCCCACCTTCTTATCAGGATTACTATAATCGTTTGATTATTCCATTCTATGCAGTGGACAAAAACATCAATCATTTTAACCAAATGTTTTTGGAAGTTAAGTTTAGCTTTCAAAAGGTGGCTATTTCCATGAAATATGTTATTATTCATAATGGCTTTAAATAGAATCTGTTTTCCCCAAACGCCTGAACACAAGTTGAGAGCTCTTTCATCTTCTGGTGTTCACCCATTTTATTTTTTATACACATGGTGGGCTGTATTCATCCAAGCAGCTCTGTAAAATACAAGGGATCCATATACAATGAACCTGATTTACTGAGCAAGCGTAGTCTCCTCAAATCCAGTAATATATGAACAGCAAAGGTGGAGGGGAGAGCAGCGGGTGAAAGCCAGCCACCAGAAAAAGGTAAAATACTGCAAACGGAGAGAGAAGAAATGAGGGAAAGCCATAGGTCCAAACATGTCTGCATGAAGTAATTACGCCTGTGAACTAACAAAGCAGTAAAGCAATCACATGCCTAAGAGTTGAACTGTGCCTTTGTCTCTTAAGGTGAGGTGTAATTTTTGCAGCCATAGAATTGCCAGTGAGTGCTGGTGGATGCGAATGCATCCTGCACCATGGGGCTCCAGTTAGGCCAGGCCACTCTACTTTGCTCTGCGCAGCCGTTTTGCAGCTGGAAAGACTGAGGCTGTGACCCAGGACGGGTGCCGGAGCAGTCTGGACACGAGTGCAAAGGCAAGCGCAAGCCACGCGAAGGAAGCGGGCAGAGAAGCAGCACGGTCGTCACAGCCCGGCGAGCACGGTCACCTCCTGGGAATTTATAAAACTTCACTTGCTTCAACAAAACCAGCTTGGGTGGTGGGAGATGAGACTCCAGCTCTGCCCATGCCTTCCCACTAAAGTTTTCCTCTCGCTGGTTATTAATGCAATAAACACAAAGGCAGAAAAGATACTTTAAGGAAAATCAATGTTTTTAAGATAAAACATCAATGTAATTCAAACAGCCTGAGTCAACTGCCTATAGTAAATTAAGTTTAAAATTTTAACAAACTGTCATGTAAAACTGGTGGTGTCTGACAAATTGAATTACAATAGTAATACATCACTCACAAAAGTATTATTGATAGTGACAGGAAGATATTGAATTTAAATTATTCATTTTTATTGATTAAACAGTATGTCTTCACCAAGAATGGGGCAAAACATCTGACAAACATTTGAGATTCATATTTTAGCTCCTGGAATAAATAGCTGTCAATCCACCCATGCTGGGCTTTTGCATAATCCCCTGGAGTGGATCAAGTCAGCATTAAAACCGCACACGTGAAGAGCTATTCACCCACATTTCTTGCAGGAAAGACTCAGCTGCAAAACATGCTTTCACTTCCCAGAGTCCATTTTAAAAGCTGTTTCTATGAAGATGCACAGGCTGGTGCCTACCTGCCAGCAGCTGCCTTCCCCCACCCTGCAATTCGGGGCTGGCATCCCACACAGGTGGGGCACCTCGGTCAGCAGCAGCAGCAAGATGCCAACCCCCACTGCTCATTCACTCGGTCCAGTACTAGCAAGCAGATTTCAGCTGAAGACTGGACCCTTCAAGGCATTCGACAAAGCCAGCCTGAACTTCATTCTCTGCCAGCAGCAGTGAGATCCCAAACAAAATGAAAGGAGTAATTGCTTTCCAGGCTGGAAGACTGATCCAAGCCACAGAGAGAATACTGACCTTAAGCAGTTCTAACACATGTAAACCGAGAAGAAAAATAATCAGGGAACAGAAAGTTGGGTCAGCTTCAATAACCAACATGCACTTCTTCCCCTCAAACTATTACCTCTGAAAAGTCCTGGGGATTGTTATTTCATTTAAGCTCCCTAGTTTCCTTGTCCAGCTTCTGTCTTTTGAGATTTTCACTACGATGGCACTGAACATCATACATATAATGGAAAAAGAAATCTATGCCAGCAAAGACAGTGGAAGCGACAGAATAGATTTTAAAACTTCACCCATCCCAAAACCAAGCAACAATCTTGTAAGGCAAGGAGGCCTCTTACATCCAAACATGCGCCTTGTATATTTTTTTTTAGAGACTTTCAGCCATGGTAGCTTTCACATGCTCACAAAATCCCAAGCTTTCCCCTACTATAAGAGAAGTAATCTCAGGCTGAGAGTTTGGATATGTTTGCACTATTAATATTTTTGCTTATCTGCACAGTCTTAAGGGCTGAAGGAAAATAAATCGACATACATACACATCTGGGTGATCTTCATGCACGATGAAGGACTGCAGAGCTGGCGGGTGCACAGTCTTCAGCTTCCTGTAGGAACTCACTCTCACATCCGAGCATGGGGAATGAAGCCATCTGTTCACATATATGTACTGGGTAACCTGCTCGTGGGCTGTGCACATCATTAACATGTACATGAATAAGTGTCAAATAAACCTTTCATCATCACAATGCATTTTCAGCAGATTTGCAGCAGAATTTGAAGTTTTATTGCCTTTGTCTAGGTACCAACATGATAACACAATGCTACAATGCCACACTGCAGGCTGAATAATCTTACTTGGCTCTATGTGACTAGTTTTCTCTTTAAAACATTAGATTTGAGTCCTCATAGCTGGAGCGCACGTTGTTACCAGCAATACTATCGTAAGATTAGCCAGCCTTTAAAAAGAAATTCCACTATTATTCCAGGCTGGCAACATTTGCGTGCAGGTGCCAACGAAGAGAAGAGTTTGCTCTTTCACACATTTAGGATCTCAAGCCGTGCTCGGTATCAGCTTTTTGATAAGCCGACATAGCAGACTGCTCTCCACATGCTGCACATGGTGGAGCCCAAGGCACAAACAATTCATTAGCTGGTCCCAGGACACACAGATCAACATGGCCAAAACAAGTCTGGGAGATCAGTTTTATCATTAGCCAGTGGTTCTTCCTATGTTTAATGCTAATTTTTGACTTCCAAAGGAAGGTATTCACTCCCTTTGTAAATTGCCAAGAGGGAATTGAAATGTAGTGCAACAGCTATGTGTCAATGAAATGTTTCACTGGAGCATTAATACAGGAGCAGCACACTTTGTTCTTTTTGTCTGCAGAACAAAATACAAGTAAATAAGATTATATTGAAGAAAAGCTCTACAACGTTAACAATCAAACTTGTTTAGATACTAGGCTGATGCACAGGGTTTGGTTTGGGCTTTTTTTTTCCCCAGAAAAAAAGCTCTTCACCTGCCTCCAGCTGACATTTTTATTTCTTTTACATACAGAAAAAGTGGGGTTTGGTACAAGAAAGTTCAGACTACTACCTGGATTATTTCTGTCTACTTGAAATAAAAAGGAATTTGTTTTATATACTTGACCTTTGATAAACTACTATACAATAAATGATTCACAGCCACTCTACCAAAAAGCAATGAATCGATGTTTCTTAACACCTTAACATCCAGTTTAAATGTCCACTTCTTGTAAGTCCTAGTTTTAACACATTTCAGCTATTCAATAGAAAGATTATGAACCATGAAATAAAGTGGAACTTCTCAGTCCTAATCTCCTACCAATATTTCACAACTCATCCCCTTCATACCAATACACAGCAGAAACCTATAGGAGCAGATTTGGATCAATCCCCACAGGTCTACACCATTGGAATAAAAACTGGGACAAGATTTCTGGATACCTATTTAAATCCAGAGGCTAGACTCTATTCTGTGGGGAACACCGAATGAAATCTGGGTCCCTCTGACTTCCAGTCACTGCAGAGTCCCACTAGCGAGACCCTCCTATTAGCAAGAACTCACCACATACACCGCTGAGTTACACCATCATGTTGGTCATGGCAGAAAACCTAAGAATGGACAGATAGATGTTTCTTCTGCTAACAGGTGAATAAGAGAGTCTGTAGCTGCCAAGAGGGCTGAGCAAGAAAGACGGGATTTGGGAGGAAAGCAAAAAAGTTGCATCCCATTCCTCCAACTGAGAGAAATCTCCTCTTTATTTCCATGGTGAAGAATTTTCAGGTATTTCTGAATGTCCGATTTTCAGCAAACAAATATGAAAAAGAATCTAATCCCTTTCTTTGTTAACCCCCCTTTTATCTTCTACCTAACCCAGAACTGCCTCGTGCCAAGTCTCCCACACTCTTACAAGAGGACGAAGTCAGCAAACCCTTCCTCTGCAAGATTGTTTTCCTACCTGCTAGTTAGTATTTCTGGAATCTTTGTATTTCAATAAAAACCAATGAATTCCAGGGAAGAGACTACAGAAAAATTATTAACAGTTTTGGATCATTTTCATAATTACTCAAACTCTGCTTCTCTTGTTTAGCTTTACTGTTCTGCACACCTGCCCTATTATTCAGCAATCAATGCTAAGATAAAAGCACCTCTCCAGATCCTCATGAAGTAAGTCCTATGCAGACAACCACAATTAAAAAGCCATAAACCTGCTGGGTGCAGCTCTCAGATGCAGAAATGTCCAGTTGAAAACATCCATATAGCCCAACTACGTCAGTGTGCCTCTAATTACATCATCACACACACAATTTCTGAAAAGATCCACTTTAGCTTGAGTTCAGGCAAGTGAATAAGGCAACCTGTCAACATTGACCATGATTATTTCTGTGCTGCTCCTCTTATTACAGAGGCTGGACAGCATACAGCGCCTGAGTGAGCCGCAGAGTTTGGGCAGTTTGTGTGCTAGTAACTGCTCTAAATCAAGGCAGAAAAAAATGCAGTGTATGATTTTGGACTGCAAATACCTAGAACCACCAAGACTCTGTAGTCCTAACACCAGCTTTCTGTTTTGCTTTAATCGCTCTACCTTACCACCTCAAGTTTCCTTAGTGTCATCTGTTATTTCTACAGTTTTTATTTTTTCCCAGTGATAAAAGATTTTCCATCACACAGAGCTATTTCCTAGACAGCAGCAGATGCTCTGTCTTGCACTGTGTGCTCTCTGCAAAGTCACCGAGGGCTGCGGGTCTCTGTGCCAATTGGGACTTTACCTTCAGTGCGAAAACTCAGCGCTGCTTTAATGCAGCCTAACTCCGCTCTGGTGGAGTCCCGGCACTGTCATTTTATCATGAGGAAAACTGCAGGGAGGCAAGTATGGCACTGACCTCTCCCAGTGAAGACCAGCTACATCGTGCCTCTGTTAGGATTTTACGGCAGAACAGCTGATGCACACAGAGCTTGCGCAGCACACAGGTGAAGGAGGCAGCTGCCAGGATGCTGCCTGTAGGAAAGGACAGCCTGTTCGCTTTGCCTTTGCTCAGAGAGACCGAGACAGACTCCTTCAAACGCGCACAGCCTGCCGCTCTGAGAAGAGGGAGACGCGCAGGGCCTGCACAGGGGACAGCTCTGCCCTGCTACAGCCACCGCATCCGACCCCCAGCCCTTGGGGCCCTTCTCACGAGGGTCTGACTCCACTTTTCTGTCTTTTCTGTGCCAGCCCTACGCCACTTGATTTCCTTCCCTCCTCCTCCTCTCTTTCGAAGCTGTGGTCCCTTCCCCAGCAAGCTGGAAACACAAGAGGGGAATAGGGAAGGACGCTACTTCTGCTGGAGATGGAGAGCTGGAGATAGGGGAATGCAAAGCAGGATTTCTGCAAGTCCCAGAATGAGATGGGGGAAGAAAGGGAAGCCACAATGTGGGAAGAAGGGAAGAGAGACTCCCTACCCAAACCCTGCAAAAACCCAGTCCCCCCCCAGAGCACCCTGTTCTTACAAGGCACCTACTCTACTGCCACTGCAAAACACAGTCCCTGTGGCCAGGAAGCCATGAGACAGCTGTGCTTGCACTGCACTGACAGCAAGCACAAGCCACACAAACACCTTCTCTGACAGTGAAAACATAGCAAATGCTATTCTTATTTAGAAGCATAAATGTAAAGACTGTGATTGGAAAGCACCAGCAGCAAAAGACTTGCCAACCTTCACTGTGTGTGTCAGCAGCAGCGCTGGAAAGTGATTTCAGGAGCCCCGAGCACCGGCTGCAGGCTTTAGCAAGCAGACAGTGCCCTCCCTGTGCCAGCAGCAAGGCTGGCAATAGCCCCATCTGCACACGGGGAGGCTGGATTTACCAATGCACAAAACTGGGGAACAGGGTTTGCTTTACTTATCTTTCATCCTTGACACCTGGCTACAAACGATGCGCTTCACCTCTAAGGTAAAAGCAGCATGCAATTCAAATCGCCATAAGCAGCCTGAGCTGATGAAGCTGCAAACCGAGGATGAGACAGAGTAACCCGCAGCCTCACCCCAGCCGTGCTGACCCTAGAGCACACCTTTAAAACCATTGCCATGTGCAGTTCTGCGGCTGGCACAGAAGAGTGGAGCAGACCAAACCGCTCCCCTGCTGAGGCTGCAACAGCAGCACTTTTTGGTCCCACCAGTGCTGCTTTTAGGGCTTCAGATTCAACTTTGCACAAAAACAACAAGAAAATCTTGTAATTTAGGTAAATAGAAAAGTGGCTTTGCCTGAGTGCAAACAAAATTCAACATTCTCTAGTGTTCTGGCCACATGCTGAGTTTTGGCAATTATTAGCTGGGAAAGTGCAGTAAATTGTTTTGGAAGATAAAATTTCTGGAGATTCCTCCTGTTCTTTCAAAAGGATCACGTGAAATGGCTCTTGATTCCACACAACACTAAAGACAAGGGAATAGCAAGCACTGCTAAGAAAACTAAATGACAGCTCATCCACTTACAACAAATTCTCATTGCTGATAGAGATACCCATGAATTTAGCCGAAAGTTATTTGCAAATAATGTCTGTCTGACGTTCCAGTGTTCACCATTTCTCTTAATTATTTCTGACACATTCCATATCATTTATGGCCCCCAATGACACTGGGAAATTAACTCTGAGTCCTCTTTAAAGAAAACGTGCCAAGCAAAAGAATTAAATGCTGCACATTTGTATTACAGCATCCAGACATCTGAAGTAATCAACCCAGTGCATGCAATGACATGGGGGGAATAATACTCATTACGAGTATTATTCCCCCCTATGAGGCACAAGGGCATCCTGAGGTAGATTTTGCTCTCTCTCCAGTGACCTTGTCTAAACAACCAAGGGAACTCCTGAACTTCCAAGAAGCTTAATCAGCCCATGCTGACAGAAAGCCAGTCCCAACATGGCTTGCACAAGGGACTTGGAAAACGGAAAAGACAAAACCCCTCCTTTTCAAGGAACTCTCACCCCAAAACATCTGTCAGCCTAGAGGTGTATGAAAGGTTCAGCTGGCCCAGAACAGGATCAAAATGCCAGGCCACATTCATCCTTTCCGCCAGTATTTGCCCATACTCCCTACAACACAATGGCTACACACGGTATTTTTTGACCCGTGCAAGAATTCTCTTAATACGATCGGTAGCTTCAGATAGGAGCATCCATGATGTACTTTAGAAAGTTAATGAAATCTGCCCACCAGAAAGGCTGAGAAATTGTTGTCCTTCAGCTGTGTCATATTTACTCTCCAGGGCTATTTCCTTTTCAAAGCAATGTGTGGGCAGGAATAGCTTTTCTTCTTGTGGCAGGTGCAGGTACTAACTTACGATCCATGGGCAAATTATAACAGGGATTTGGTACCAAAAGATAGGAACTGGAAATTAACTCTTACTGGCTTCAAATCCACTGAGTTCCTGCCTGCTCCTTTAGGGCTCTAAATCTTCTAACGAACCGCCCCTATGGGCCAGCCTGGGTGGGACACCAAGGTCTCTGCTGGGAAAAAAAATATTAAACACTGTTTCTTAAGCAGGCTTTCTTTAAAGACACAGTTACTCTCCTGAACAGGTCTCCTATTTTACTAGAGCTTAACACCAGCTGGGCAGCTTCTTTTAAAGTCCACCTCTTCCCACAGAGAGTGGTGGAAAGATGACCAGACAGAGAGCAAGACCCTAAAATACACTATCACATTAATTTGAAGTCAGACTGTTCAGTCTGACTGTCTGATCTCCCTGTTTTATCTACAGCCTGCAAACATTTCCACAAGCAGATTTGTATGTGCATAGATGTCTGGGGAATAGTTGTTCTTTAGACACATTTGAATGAAAACAAGGCAATATTACGCACAGATCAGAGACTCTGCAGCTCATCAGCACCTATTGTCACTAAGTAGGAAACTGCAGACAGACAGAGAGCCACACAGATGCAGCTAAATCCATCAGGACGAGGGTGCTGCAGTGCCAGGGCTACACAAGCGTGACAGCGAGGGTACCCGTGCCAGGTACCATGCACTCTGCACCGCATGGTGGGACACAATGTGGTTGGAGCAGATCGAAGAGGGTACAACATAAATGCAACCATTACATCTCTACTGATAGACAGCTGCCATGGAAGAACAGCTGTGTCATAAGCATCATGGCACAGTCTCATTAAAAATTAACCTCTTTTTTTTTTTCCCCCTTAAAAAATTCCTTTTTTTTTTTTTTTAAAAAAAAAAATGCTGACCTTGCTGAAAAAGTGAATCCCACGATACCAGGCGGAGCAGTCTAGTGGTCTGCTAGTAGGACCGCAGTATCCGTACTAACGTGTTACAAATAGTCTAAGGAAATCCTTTATTCATCAACTCACAGCCTTAAATAGGTTTCTACAAATAATCTCATCAACTAATAAATGATTCATAAAGAGACTATAACTAATGAAAATGAAAAGGGCTAACTTCACAGAATGTTGTGATTTAGTCTGATAGCACTTGATGACACTCAACAAGCAAACTGGGCACATTAAAAATGGATGAAGTCACTGTCAAAGCAGAAGATCTGGCAGAAGAATGAATGTTGAGAACTCTTCCACCTTCATGATTAACTTGATCATTTGATAGCCAGATCGAATCAAACCCGTAGATGGGAGCCCTGACATGATTAAAACACCCATGAAAAGGTTAAGGGCTGCTTAATTGTCTTACAATCCAGCGTGAGATTTTAAAGTGTCGCATATGAAAGATGAGCATTAGGAGATACATAGAGTAAGGGTTAGGCTGGCCTCTGAATGAGTGTCAGGCCCTGAGGACAAGGACGTGACACAGGCATGGATGTGCCACACTAGCCTTCTGAGAAGACAAGATCCATAAGGCCCCTCCATACCCACATTTCTATTAACACGTTATCTTTTTCACGTGGTTCTACGTCTGCAGT
Organism: Pelecanus crispus; assembly: GCF_030463565.1. Lineage (NCBI taxonomy): Eukaryota > Metazoa > Chordata > Aves > Pelecaniformes > Pelecanidae > Pelecanus > Pelecanus crispus. The sequence goes on along the minus strand of NC_134655.1, from coordinate 5,295,061 downwards.
ATTAAGGAGACAATTACTTATCTACCTTTCCTGTATTAGGAGAATTATCAGATGCAAACCACCATGCAATCTTCAGGTAGGAGATGGCAATAAATACCTCTGAAGTACAGGCATCAGGCAAAAGAAAAGCAGAGGTTTTAGCATTTTTAATTTATTGACTAGCAGGGAATGATATCACGGGTGTCTGACTGCAGATGGAATAGCTGCTTCAATTCATTGGTATAACTGTCAGCACTGAATCCAAGCAAAGCGAAAAATGTGACACCTTTCAGCCAAACTTAATAGGAATATAAATGGCTTGAAACAGAATTGCAATCAGGTCTACAATTGAAACATCTCAGTGCTTAGAAAAAATTACTTATTGTGATAACACAATAAGTATGATATGAACCAATAAGTCACCAAAGTCATCACTGTTTAGGAGATAATTTAAAAATATATAGCTTTGCAGTTGTTTGGAAGTATGTCATGGATTTTTTTTAATACACCTGACAGCCAGTATTTTATGCAGGCTCAGAGAAATTTCACATTTATTTCAGACTCATTATCCTAAATAAATCATAAACTTTTCTGCTGCTTAGATATCTAATGAGCAAGAGTGTGCATATAAAATAAAAGGCCCGATTGGCCCTTCAGCACACCAGCAATTGTTCTCTCTCTCATTTTGAGTAAAAAGTTTACATCTGAATTATATAAATCATTAGAAACATACCTGAAAATCAACGCAATACTTTTTTCCTTCTGCAGAAGATTTTGACACAGAGAAGTTGCTTCAAATCAGGAGGGACACCAGAGGCAGTAAGGCTGGAAGAATACACAAGAAATCAGGCATGTCTAACCCCCCGTCCTTAACACAGAACCAGCTAGACCATAACCATTCCTGACTCACCTTTGCCTAAATTATTATCCTAAAAAGTCCTTCAGCATGCAGACTCCCTACCTAGGTAACCCATTCCAATGCTATGCCAACAACTCCACCTCAGCTTGCCAAACTGAAACACTTAGAAGTCTTGTGTCAGGCTCTAAAATCACTAGCTTTAAAAAACCCAAAAACTGAAAAAAACCCAAACACAAGACGTTTCTTGAGTTCTTTCATTTTCCACCTTAGTTTTTGAACCCTGGAAGTTCATATTTCCCAGTCTTTCTGAAATACGATTTATTTTTTTAACAGAAATTGATAGCTTTCCATAATCATCTGAGTCTAGATGCTGGAACTTGGGAAGCAAAAAAAATATATACTTCTTCCAAGCGTTGGCACTATTCATTTAATTTCTGGCAGCCAGGGTGGAGGGAATAATAGTCCATTGCCCTTTACCCTCCCAGTGCCCAAAACCTCCTACAATCCCGCCCTTTGCATAGCGTTCGGCTGGACTTTGCTGGAGCAGGCCAAGGAAAGGAAAAGTTTCCCTCTGGGAAATGGACCCCGAGCGCCCTGCAGCACCCGCAGCCCCCCACCCCGCCACGGCTCCCGGCTCCCGTTTTCATTGCTCCCTTTGCTACAAGGGACTATTTAGCAGTAGCTTTACTTCCCTCTTTCCCTTCTGTCCTTCCACCTCCTTTAAGCACATTGATCCAGCGAGTATTTATCTGGTCCTTTGCTCCATCTGCTGCTCAAATATTAAACATAAAAAAAGCCAGAGCTCCTGGGCTAAAGCAAAAATGCTATTTACTTGCATTACCAATCTGAAATAAAAGCAAGATGCTTTGCAGAGGCTTTCAGGTATTCGAGATTTAACTTCACTTTCACTGGGACCAAATAAGAAGAAAAAAAACCCCAAACCACAAACCCAAAACCAACCAAACAAAAGAAATCAAAATTCTTTATGAGAAAGGGGGAACCTTTTCTGTTTTGGGGGTTTATTCCATGTACGTGCGGGCAGGATGGCCACGGTCCGTGGGGACGAGCAGAGCGGGGCTCAGCCCCACTGCCCCACCTCCCGGCTGCCCAGCTGGGAGCCCACCGCTGCTTCTGCACCACGACGGCCGGTGGAGACGGGTGCCCACGCAGGGCCTGGTGCCGGCCGAGTGCTGTCCGCCCCTTCCTCCTCCTCCTGAGACCCTGCACTTCGGGAGCTGCCCAGACCCAACTCTCGTTACCTCTGTAGTTGTAAACAGCCAACAAGCACCCCGCAAGTGCGAGCTTACGCTTGGCACAACCAAAGGCTTCACAAAAACCCCACAGACGTCCCCGCTGGGGCCGCAGGGGATGATGTCCCCGCATCAGCACCTGTGCTGGGATGGTTGCTGTCACGGGGAACAGGACCCCGTGGTATTTGCTAAACTGTTTATCCCTTGCCCTAGCCTGCAAAACTCAGTCCTGTGTTAAAATTATGTCCTGGTTTCGGCTGGGGTAGAGTTAATTTTCTTCCTAGTAGCTGGCATAGTGCTGCGTTTTGGATTTAGGATGAGAAGAATGTTGATAACACGCTGATGTTTTAGTTGTGGCTGAGTACTGCTTACGCCAGTCAAGGATTTTTCAGCTTCCCATGCTCTGCCAGGTGCACAAGAAACTGGGAGGGGGCACAGCCGGAATAGTTGATCCAAACTGCCCAAAGGGCTATTCCATACCATATGGCGTCATGGGCAGTATAGAAACTGGGGGGGGGTTGGCCGGGGAGCAGCGATCGCTGCTCGGGGACTGGCTGGGTGTCGGTACTGCAGCAGGTGGTGAGCAATTGCATTGTGCATCACTTGCTTTGTATATATTATTACATTGTTACTATTATCATTACTATTTTACTTTATTTCAATTATTAAACTGTTCTTATCTCAACCCAGGAGTGTTTCTCACTCTTACTCCTCGGATTCTCTCCCCCATCCCATGGGGGTAGGGGGAGTGAGTGAGCGGCTGCGTGGTGCTGAGCTGCTGGCTGGGGCTAAACCACAACAAATTAGTAAGACACCAGTCTGTGCGGCAGTGAGAGAGGAGTGAACCTTCCTCAGGAGGAGTTTGTCTGTCTTAGATTTAAGGTATCTGCTGGTGGCACCAGAAGCAGGAGGGACTCACTGCGGGGAGCAGGGAGCTGAGCTTCCAGCAAAAGGGGCAGTGGAACGGGCCAAGAGCTGCTGCTCAGAGCCGTGTCTCACGAAAAGTACATTTACCACAATACTGATATTTTGCTAATATTTTTTTCATTCTCTGTCACGCAGGCTGACTTACGTATTTTGTCTCACATTCGTTCAACCCAAACAGAAATACGCTGCTCGCTGAAACAGCCAAGGGCGCTTCGCCCCGCTCAGTTCAGGCCCAGCCCCACTCCCAGCGGTGCCCGGTGACGCATCCGTGGCCCAGCAGGATGTCCCGCCGGCCAGGCACGCAGCGTCTGTGGGCCTGCACAGCAGTCCTACAGGGGCTCAGCCCATGAAAGAGAGTGAAGATTTCAGGCATCAAAATCATGCAGCACCAGGTCGTCTAATGGAAATGCAGTTTAGGTAGTGAAATATTTGAGGTCAGTTCAGCAAGTTAAAAACTTACTTGGAAACCCATGAACATTTCCTTTTACCATCTCCCAGTTTTCCAGAACTACTTTGATTCTATGCCAGATTACATTTTACAGGGATTTTTTTTTTCCACTCCAGTTTGGACATATTTATTTTCTTTCTTGATTAGGTAAATGAAACAGGGGAGCAGAACAGGACAGAAGAGATTTGTGTTTTCCTTTCCAGAATGTGGCCACAGCACCCCCTGACTCCCGGACTTTCGGCTCACAGTGGTTTGTGCAAACCAACTTTATTCTTCCTGAAGAAAACCTTGGAGATATTGCTTTGGTCTTCAGAGGAAGAAGCAGCTCTGTACATTTACCACTTTTCTGTTTAACAGGAACATACAACACAGATGAATTTTAGCCACATTTTTGTGCACGTATGCTTCTCCTGCATGAAAGGCTGTAAAAATTTAGTCCTCACGCATCACCGGCCTGATCCATCTTCCACTGAAATTAGTGGGCATACCTCCACAAAACCGGACCCATGCACCCAACAATTCTCCTCTAAACAGGCTAAAAATAACAGAGCTCTTGTATGAAACTAGATATAAATGGATACCAGACAATAAATCACTGTAATAAATAAAAGCAAGAGAAGAAAACAGGGATTGAAGTCAAGCTCCAGATTTATAAACTATAGAGGTAACAGATCTAGCAGCTGTGCAGAAACAAATGGGTATGATTGACTGCTTTGTTCCATTTGCAGATAAACTTTGCAATTGCAGCTCCAGCTAAATAATAATGCAGGAATACTTAGCTGTAAGCACAAAGGGAACAATAAACCAGCAAAACACCAAAGTTACAATGCGCAATAGAAGATGGAAGTTGATGCAGCAGGGTTTTGCCTCCTTCATTTGGCAGTACTGTCAAAGCGGCACAATGACTTAGAAAATAATGACTACATAACTAAAACTGTGTCAGAATAATCAGGAAGGGAAAAACCAGGGGTTTGCTACCAGTCTCTCTCACTACTAATTGCCGATTTTGATAGCTTTGCATTTCTTAGTGTGCAACACAGGGGAAGGGGAAGGAAAAATGTTTTATTCAGTGCTCAATAAACACACTGCAGCTTCGTACTGACATGGCGCTCTCAGGACAAAAGCTCTCCACTGTGCCATCAAGCAACTGAACTTCTAGTCCTGCCTTGTCTAAAAAAAAAAAAAAAAAAAAAAAAACCAAGTGAGATGCCCCTTCTCCCAGTCAAATGACACATTAGTTGCTGTCACTGTTGTCAAGTTTGAGTTATAATGATAGCATTACAGCTAGTACAGCCTGCGGTCAAACCAAACAGCATCAGAGAGGGAGGCTGCCAGAAAGGTGCAGTCACAACCTGATCTGCCTAGTGAGAGAAATCATGTTTTTTGCAAGAGAGATTTCCCAGTGAGCAATGATCCTAGAAAACTGCCCTGAGAAACATCCGTCCCTTTCTGACCAGTCTCCTTTTTATTCTACGGGTACAATAAATCAACCTTCACATTCACAGCTGATAACAGTATTTTTCCTCGTCAAGCTGAGACCGTACCAGGCTTTTTCTGTCATACTCAGCCCGTAACAGGCCGTAGTCATCGTGCTATGTTTTGACACAGTCTCTTGTGGGAGGTTTCCAACCTCCTCGTGCTGCAATCCAGCTTTGACCAGATGGCTGAAATGTGTGAGAGCTGCAATATAGAAATCAGCACATGGCACAGAACATCGACCTTCACAGGGCTTCATTTTTGCCCAAATAAAGTCAGGGTTATGTCCTGATAGGATTATTGTCCTGCCATGCAATTATTGTTGTGAAGAGTTTCATTTCCAGAGAAACCATTCTAATTTTCATCTGCTTCCCTGCACTCCTTCTCCCAACGTTTCCAATTCTGCCAGACTGTTTGAACTTGCATTAATAGGCCTCCATTTCTTTCTGTTCTGACAGGCGCGGCACTTGCGTTATGCTTGTTTGCTGGCAAACTGGAGCTTGCACTTGGGTTTCCATGCCCGCGGCAAACAGCTGCCCCAGCTCCGTCCCACCGCTAACGAGCCTGTGGGCACACTGCGCGGGCAGGGACCAGCCCCCCGTCTCGGCATCGCAATGAGCTGCAGCAGCGACAGCACCTCATCAGAGAATCTGTCCCACCAAAGCTCATTAAGGGAAAATAAGCAAGGAGTGCTGGGGAAGGATCTTGTCATTGTTAATAATGTCAGACCCGTTTCTGCCTTGTCTTTTCATGTTAAAATTTTCAGAATAACATGGAGGAGTCACACTTGACAGGTCCTAGAGTACCTTTGATATCCTGATCAAACTTGGCACCTACTACTTTAACTCTGGAGCTCACATACACATCACGTATTAGCATATGTAGCTTTTTTATATCTATTTGATATGCTTCTGTTTAGTGGTACATGGATACAGACCTACCTATTCCTCAGCCTATTTTGATATCCAAGAGGATTCTCAGGCAAATTCCTACTAGGTTGGCCCCAAGGACGGTACTTTTCTGCACTACACAAAGCCACAGCAGTTACTCGGAACAGCTCATCAGCCTATCAAAGCACTAGCTGACTCCTGCTAGCCAGTTACACAGACTAGCTATTTTCCTTTTTCCCTTCTGACAGATAAATTAATATATAAAACACAAAAGTTTTCCTTTAAAACTCATTGGCAGAACATCAACACACCATGGCAAGCTCTTGTATCTGGATACCTTTCTCTCGTGAGCCTTCAAAGCCTTCTCTCTCAAAAATGAGGTTCCCAGTGGATACCAACATGGTTATGGTGATGCACAATTCACTCCTAAACACCACTCCCCGCGTTATTTCCCCAGTTCACGTTTGCTGGGCAGCATACGAAATACCAGGCTCCCGAAAGGTTTGCCACCTCACTGGTAATGGCATGCCTCCTGCCTTTGAGATTTTTATCCCACACTCCCTGTGAGCTGCATGAACTTCCTTGTGGTTTGAAACGATGCCTGTCTGGCCTGACAATCTCAGCCGCATCGACCGAGTGCAACAGCGTGGTGGCCTGAAGCACACGCCACGCCAGCTGCAAACGCTCGGCCAAACGGCTGGCTGGGAGCGCGCCTGCCCCAGCCTGCAGCATGTTTCTGACTGAACACAAGCAGCGAGTTCTTCAGCGAAATACTGACACAGCGGTGTTAGCATGTCTAGCAGGTGCCACTAGCCCCGGGTCTAACAGCTTCTGCCCTCACTAGGGCACCTGAACTCATCCTGACACGCTACTGCGCATCCTGCTGCACTTTGTAAACAGACTTCAGCTTTCGTGCCGGGTATAAAAGAGAAGTGCTGTTGTCAATCTCCCATTACTTTTGCTGCAGATGGAAGGGAAGGTGGAAACAGGCCTTGTTTATTTAATGAGCACATCCAGCAGTCTCAAAAGGCGCCAGCCCGACAGCCTGCAGCCCCCGTCCCTCTACGGGGCACGCGCAGCTCACGTATTTGCAACGTGCCTTTCCAGGCACCCCCACCCCACTGCAGCCATCGGCTCCAGCTCCAGCAGGTGGGTCGCAGGAGAAGGTGCCTGTTCCCACAGACACTGGAAGAGCTGTAGCTACTGATTTCTGGTGCATTCAGTGACCTGACTTAGACAAAGTTTCACTAAGTTACTCCAGGCCATGCATTTCCTCAACTTTGGCACTGGAGCTATCAAAACGTGCTACGCACGGTGATGTTTTCCCTTGATGCAGTGATTTGCCCACAGGGGAACTCATCCGAAATCTCCTCCCAGACCCAAAATAGCACCAAGCACCCCCGCTAGATTTAATCCAAAACTTAGAGACTGCCTATGGCGTTCCCCAGGGCCTGGCAGCTCCGGCTGCCCCCCACACCCCCCTCCTCCAGCCATCCAACCTCCATTGTTCCTTAGCTACCAAGAAGCCCTTATTTCTGATGGTAGCTGTCCAGAAGTCTCAAATATAGCGGAATCATCTCCCCATCTTGCTTATATTACAAAACAAATTAGAGATATTGAAGTGAAGTGTGTTAATCCTGTAATTATCACGGTACTAATGAGGCTGTTTAATGATCTTGCTAATTGCCTGTTCAGCGAGACTGGATTGGAAAACATTCCTTACCCCATCCACGCTTTTAATTCTGCTTAAATCAGATGTTCCCTGTAAGCGAAGAGTTGTAACTATGTGTATCACTACCCCACTGCCAAACTAATGTTTAAAAATTGCTGCAGGTCTACCCAAAGGCCAAGTATTATATTGTAAGCAATGTCTACGTGGCCACAGTCAGTAGCTATTCAGCTATATATTAATTCAGACAAGATTGCCAGAGGAAGTAAAAAGAGAAATAAAACATCTCCGTGAGGACTAAAATTTTGCTTATGGATTGCCTATTAAGGTTCTTAAAATTATCGGCTAAAATAAGCTGCCTGAAACCTGTATCTGCCTAATCAACTCCCTCTCCTGTTTACCCTATTCTGCTGCAAAGCACCATCCTCGGCGTGTCAGCACGCAGCGAAACGCGGGCGCTGGCCCAGAAACTGCCTGCGGTGGCCCAGGAAACTTCCAGCTCCAACTCATGCTCATCTTGGGAGTAAGTCAGAAGCCCCAACATGGGTCATCAGAGACTCATTAAAAACGATCTTTAAAAATGAAAATAATCAAGAATAGGTACACAAATAAGTTGTTGTTAGCTATGGCAAAGCACATACTTCCAGCCCATCAGCTTCTCTGCAGGAGTTGTCATGCATATGCTAATCCTGGAGTAAACTGAAAGTAATTTAAAGCGCTGAAGCAGTAATTTACCTCATGTTTACTGTAATGCAGCTGACACAGCCATGCTTTCCCTGCCACTGCCTGTTCAAAAACCCACACCTCATCTTTCCAGCACTCTCAGTTACAATAAAGGTGAACTAAATGTAACTGTAATAGGTAAAATCTACCAAGCATCTCAATGCAGAATTCCCATTGAGGCTGACACCCGTGTTTCCCAAGCAAATGATTGCATGAGAAGTGAAAAAGAATGAAGCATCGTCTGTCCATTTATCCAAACACACACCTCTGATCTACTGAGGCAACTGGGAGAACTTCCTTCTGCTACCAGCCATCTCTCTGAGGAGGGGGGATCCCTACCTTTTCGCCTGCCACTCCAAAGCAAAGGTGACTTTTCACTGTACCTGGTAATAACAGTGCTATGAGCAGCCATCCAAAACCCAGAGGTCAGATTTAAATTGAGATTAAACCAGAGGACCCGACCTCAGCATCCAGCAAACTTTGCATCATGTTGCATAGGTGAACATCCCAAATGCCAATACACATAGGCTGAAATACCCACCACTGCATAGAACACACAAAAATCGGTAGTTATCTCTTACTGTAACCATATCTTAATGCTTAGTACCTACCAGATATTGTTTCTAGTACATTTGACACGCTACAGAAATAATGAATAGCAATTAGAATTAATCATTGCAAGTTCCAGTGCAATTAACAGCAGTGTTTAGCATGCCAATTATTTATGAACACAGAAGTGACGTACTGGATCAGCCCAAAGATTTAGCTAACACACTGTCCCATTTCCAATCATTGTCAACAGCAAATGCCTAGAAATACGTACGCAAGAGCAAGGCAGGCATCAAGCAATGCTTTCCCTGAATACTCTTCCAGCCTCCGAAGACTCGCAGCTCAGGAATTTCCCGAGCCAGATACACCTTCCAGACATTCAATAAGCCAAAGTGGATCTCTCGCCACCAGAACAGGCCTTTGAACCTGCGTACGCTGCGACTCCTGTGGGAAGGTACCCCAGGGCTTAGCGCGGTGCAGCATGAGGAACCGCCGCACCCCGAGGGCCCTGCCATGGCCGCACGTCTGAGCGGCCATCACCCAGCAGCACCCCCAAACCCTCCTTTTGCTCTGCACCTCAAAGGCCAAACCCCAGAGGATACAGGCGAGGACTGCATGTAGCACTATTTCGTTACTAATTGGAGATACAATCCTTCCCTCAGCGTCACTGCGTGATCTCAGAACAGCACAGGGCTGGAACCCCCCATAGCCAAGTGCTGAATGTGGATAGTTTGCTGGAAAAAAGGCCTCACAAGTGGGACAGCTTTCACAACAGCCAGGTAATAAATATAGCATACTTTAATGATTTTCCATAGCGTTAAAAAATACTGTCACTGCAGCATTTGGCTGTGATAGCCAAAGGATGCAATCAAGAGAAGGCTTGTAGATAAGCGTTGGATTTCATTAAAGCAACCAACAGAGATTAAAAATAAAGACAAGCTTATCAGGACACAAGTCCTCTTCCCAGTTCTATCAGCTCTTCTATTAAACTGTATCATCTCTGCCCAGAGACCTTCCTTCACTGAGCAGTGCACAGAGCGAGAACAGCAGGGAGCAGGTCGGCTACGTGCCTCCTGGAAGGCCATCGCCCCTGCTCCCCGCCTCGCAGCGGCCAGAGGAAGGATGGGGCTCACACATCAAGCAAGACCCAGGAATGAAAGTGCATTTACCAGCAATGGGAAAAATATTCCCTTGTCGGGAAGAGGAGGGGTCAAGTTGTAGCGCAGTCTCTTCAACGAGTCCGTGTGTCTTACCATGTTTCAGACAAGAGTGGAAACAGAGGAGTCAAGACAGTAGGCAGAATCATTGGCGAGATGAGAATTGAGCACAGCTGCTCTGTAGGGGGATGGGTAAAAAAACCCAAGGAGATAAGGCTGAACTCATTTCCCTCGCACCTACAACAGATATTTTCATTCTGCGCAGCACATCCCCGGTAGCACAGACACAGCCATTTGCAGGGGGTCAAACCGCAGTGTACTCAAGTCGAAGAAAAGTTACTCAATGACTTCAGACAGGTTTTGGCTTAAAGTCCAAAAGCCGTTCCTACTCAGCTGTGCAGTAGCCGCTTGCAAATCAGCTGCTGTACCTGAAGAAGGTAGCCTAGTGTGAAATTTTAAATAAAACACATACCAATTTCCAGACATATGTTACAGCAAGGAAACCACTGGAGATGGAGAGCCTTGTTTTGTTGCTTGTTTGGTTTGGTTTTTTAAACAATTTTGCAAGAACCACCACTCCAAAACAAGCTGCCACACGTCAAGTGGCAGACTCAGTATTACATTTTAAATAAAACAATTATTGTTTCTCATTGTGCCTTCACAATTATGAGCTTCTTGATTACAAAGCCCCAGTCTCAGAAAACCTCAAATTAAGAGGTTTTTAACCTCAATGTTGCTGCCAGCCAGAGAAGAGCAGCAGCTGGATTGTTATCAGCATCGTATGATCCTCATCAATGTAACAGCACTGCAAATGAATTTCCATATCATAGATATTTGGGGCCAAATACAGCAGAAACTACTAGCTATTCCTGAGCTGCAACATGACTCAAATTGTCCCTCTATCCAACATTTATTGGTCCACCCTCGATATGAGCAACTGGTGAAAAGTTTGGGGTAAAAACTTTGCGAAGATGAATTTAAATCAAACCCAATATTTATTCTGAGATTGTTCTGCACTCCCCTCAATCTACTCCCTGGCTCTCCACAATAAATCACTTGGGTTCCCCATATACTGCACCGCATCAGATCTCAACAGCGTAGATCAGAATACACAGCTGTGTTTATGTGAAAGAGAAACTAATAAATGAAAAATTATGAGTGGAAATTGAATCTGCTAGACGAATGCTCAGCAATAGATTAACATATGCTGCATTTGCAAAAAAAAATAATACTTTAACTCCAGCTTATATTAAATATTGAAATTGCTGTGGTTTCCTCAATGTTCTGCATGTCTTGATATATTGTAAGCAAGCATATTTCATTAGCTGCATATATCCATATCTCTCTAATAACTTTCAAACTCCTGGACTCCTGTCATTTGGACTTATATTTGAAGAGACACTTGAGACCTATAAAAGAAAGAAAAAAACCCAAAAACCAATACTTAAAGCAATGTGCTTTCACTGCTTTTGTCAGTGGAAACTTTCCTTTGAGCTGTATAATTGAAAAGCAATGCAGTAGCACAAAATATTACATGAGATGAGGAACATTTCAGTGACAGACTCGCAGCCCGCAAACCAAAACATAATGCATTGTTTATCACAGATAATTGCAGCTTTCCATCCAGCTTAATCCTTTTGTTACCTTTTAAACAAACTCTCTGTCCCAATTTTAGAGACAGGAAATAAGAAAACACATTTGCATTCTATTCTGAAGAATATTCATTATCCAGGGTAACAGAGAGAATAAACTGGATCTTCTGCAGAATATACTACCCTGCTCATGGTAGCTACCCTTTGCAAGATAAGATATAAGCCAACTAACCATCACAATACACTTTATTTAACTTTTAGGAAGCTGTAACTAAGCTGTAAGCTTCTCTGTTCATATCCCTTTGCTTTGAATTAGTTTTATTCCTTATTTTAATATTTTCCAAATTAAAAAAAAAAACCCAAAGTCAAACCTTTTTCATGCAGATCAGGATGCTAGGAGGTAGTTCAGTTGAGGACTTATGCTTTAGAACAAGAACCAATTTTAAAAGGCATATCTCCAATTTTAATCATTTTTTACAGACTAAGAGGGAGCATTTTCTGGTGAGATATTTCTCCCCTGCCTGGACTGCTCTGAAGAGCAGTCACAGTCTATATAGCATCTGAACTGCTGAAAAAGCCATGAGAAGGTCACAGATGTAATTCTGACACCAATCTTAAAGCCTAATTCAGCCAAAGCCATTCAAGGGAGAAAAAAGCCCAACAACTTAGCGGTCAATAGCCAGAGAGAACCTCAGCTGCACCCCTGCCTTTGAGTTACTAATTTTATGGACATGAATATTGATGACTCTTCTTATTTTCGTTTGTACCATAGCAATAGGTATTCATAAAAATTACAAAGGACTAAGAATTTAGCATCTAAGTGCAGTACTGGAGACGCAAGCAAATAAAACAGGTGAAGGGAAGCAGGGTGGTACGGGCAGCACGGAGAGTGCAGCCACGTTAGTTGCCTGACGGTCGCCGAGGGTTTGCTGGTGTCAGAGCCACGACGAGGCTTAAGGAGGAAACTGCCAGAAAATAAGTATTAGCAACTATCGATAAGGAGCTGTCAAAATGGGCAATCAAGACCTCATTTTTGGCAAGCAGACAAGCGAGCGACCCCTCGGCGATGTGGAGGTCTTGCCGAGGCGGCAGTCGAGGTGGGATCCCAAGGGGTGCTCAGTCCCAGGGGCTTCCCCCGGGGCAAAGCTGCAGGACCTGGCTCGAGGGGCTGGGACAGCTGCCACCAACTTCCCCGCTCCATATACTTCCTCCGCTCGTCAAGGAGCCAGAAGGATTGCTTATTAGTAAGCAGCCGATCCTATGAATGCTTGCCAGTTGTGAGTTACAGTTTTCAGTCAGGACAAAAGCCCAAAGGTCTGGGTCCCTCATGACAGAATTAATCACAAAACCAAAGTTATTTTTAACGTAGCCATCACAAGTGCATGGTCTGATACCAATCTGTGGGTTGTGTTCACTTTACAGTCATACATAAGTATTGTCTCCTGTGATAACTTCCCAACAGGTATCATAGGTAATCCACAGAAATACGTGATTTCTCTTAAAAAGACGGAAATTAACACCTGAGACCTCATTCCTTACGCATATATCCATACCCTGAGTATTTGCATGTATGACTGATACAATTCATCTCATGAAAGTCAGTGGGACTACTAATGCTCACCGCTACCACTGAATTAAAGCTGACTGTTTACCACCATTTGATATCAGCTTCTTTCTCAGGGTGACCCAGTCTGAACTTTAGATGCATATTTAACAAAAAAAAAAGACAAAACAGTTTCCCTCCAACAAGATACTACTGTGCTGGTTTAGTTATATTCTACAAATACAAGGGCTAGCTAACACAGAAAAACTTGCGAAGTCAGCTCAGTTTGCTGACACCACTTAGACTTTGTTCTTGCAAGGCACCTGCTATAACAAGGTTTGCAATGCATTTTTTTAGAAGAACACTTGGCTAAATTAGTATCTGCTAACTACAGTGCAACACATGCATAATACAGTGTAGCAGCTCTGAAGATTTAGTAAGACTATAGAGATAAGCATGCATAGTGTTAAATGAAAAATACAGGTTTTCAAAATACAAACCTTATGTCTCAAAACACCTGTTATTTAGTCTCAGAATTAATGGAAAACTACCAGAAATAAGAATAGGCATTCTCATTAGGTTGTTTTTAATTTAGTACTCTGTTTTGCACCGTCGGCAGAGCAGAACACTCTGGCTGTGCTAAGACTGTTGCTGTCCCAAATGCAGACTGGGGGAGAAAAGCAGGCAGTGCAGCAAAACCTGGATCCAGTCTTAACATGCCCAAGGTGTAGGGATGTTTGAAGGACAGCTCAGAAAAGGATAAAGGACATTAAGCGGCTCAGTCACTGATGTGACACCAGGTAGGACAGTGCAAGGTCTAAAGTAGTAAATTGTAACACAGTCTTGGTCTCCAAAGAAATTGCAAAGTAGGAGGATAAAACTCAAACCGTCGTGCTTCAAGAATATGAAACTCCTGCTGCCGAAATGCAGAAGGGACAGTCCTGGAGTTCTTAGTAATATCTGATCCAGCAAATTTTTCAAAAAGACAGAAAGGCACATAAAACAGCAACACAGAAACACAACAGCGTTTGAAGTCACAGCTTTATAGAATTCAATATTAATAAAGTTAAGGTAGAGCTTGAATTAGAGATTATTGCTTTCAAGTTGCTTCTGCTGGTTATGTATTAATTTGGGGCTTTTAAAACATTTTCTGTACAAAACAAAAGATTTATTTTAGCCTTTTGGACTATGGCCTTGTCCTACTTTACTCACTATTTCCACTGAGCTGCACATAGGCTAAACTTGTGAGCGTTCCAGACTGAAGCTGTCTGTTCAAAGTGCCAAGTATGCTTTTGGCTATCAACACCAATAATAGTGCACAAACAAGGACTCTGCATTTGTAAAAGACATTATGTACTTCTGACTTGCATCCTCCTGCCCAGGACGCCTAGGGAAGAGCCCTGCCACCAGTGACACCACAACCCAGAGCAGCCCTGTCCATGCGCCTTTCCCTAAGGCTCACTCGCTCTCTGCGTCAGACAGGGGAATTTGTCCCCTCGCACCAACAGTCTCATACAGTTGACAATTCCCAAAAGAGGAGCCTCTGAATTCTCAACCAGCTATTTGTACGGCTGAAATACCAAGAAGCCAAGACCAGGGTCATGAACCAACCATTCCAACTTCTTCCTCATCGTAAATTGGTTGCAAACATTTCTACTTGCTCTCGCAGTATGAAGTGGGAAGACATGAGTGAGCAGAGCAATTCCCACTGCAGCTGGATAAACCCTCCCTTCCCAATCTGTTGCAGCTGTAACAAGGTATACATGGAGAAATAATGTTGATCAAGGTGGAATAATATTTAGAGCAGAATGTCAGGTTCAGCCACAAATAGATTTGCTTGTAGAAGCAGCTGCTCCATCCATTAGAATTTTCTAATAAACTGTTATGAAGATTGACACGTTGGAAGTAATTAAGTATTAGGTATTTTTAGGTAATTACTGCAGCAATAACATGAGACGTGCTCGTTTTCAGAATGAGGAATTATCTGTAGCTCCCGTTGCTGTGTTCCTTTTAATAATTCATAATAGTTTTGACACCAATGATTATTTTTGATTACTCCAGCTTTTCAACTTTCCAAACAAACTAATAGGAGTAAAAGAAACTACAATCTGGGGGAAATCCCATCAGTTTAACTTTACCAGGTTATATGGGACTTCTTGAGGAAAGGAGCACACAAAAGGCAGGATGACAATGCATTGGTGAACAGTAAGAGATCCATACAAAAAGCAAATACCTTGAGGTCCTGTGTAGAAGGGTAGGAAAAACAGTACAGCAACAAAAGTAACCATCAGAAAATGATTTCTTGATAACAGGCATGCTCCCACATTTGTTAGGATACTCAGATGTTGACTAGTGAGGAAGGCATGTTTTCATACAATTACAGCTAACAGCTCTTGGCCCACCACCCAAACCAAGCTCTCCACCTTCTCCTTTCCACTGACACCTCACCTTGGAGCTCAGACTTGTTCCCCAAGTCTGTTGAAGGGCACAAAGTTCATCCTGGATGTCCACTCACCAGGCTGCATTTGAAGAGTGAGCCATTAGGCAAACCAGCCTTGACCCACACTTATTCGCATGGACAGAAGTCAGCAGCAATCTCATTTGGAGCCACATGATTACAACTGCACACAGAGCCAGACTCATGCTTATGCGACTTCCAGACAGCATTTTATCTGGGAACTGCAAAAAAATACAAATGGAAAACTTGAGACAGACCTGCTTGTTATTTTTGCTATAAACTGCCCAGCTAAACAACAACAGGCTTTCTGTGAGGTAGGTGCACTATGACGTCAACAAATGGATAGGTTTTTTCAGTTTAGGAAAGCTTACCTGGGATCACCCTGAAGAGGAAGTGTGCCTATCCTGAAGCTATTTTTAAGAGAAGAGTGACCAGGCAAGATTTCAGCACTGTCCCCCTCCTCCATGGAGTCACAACTCCAGAACTCATACCAGCAGCAGTGGCTTGCACCCGCACTTGAAGCAAGGGACCCAGTAGTGCCAGCAGGCTGGGGCACGCCGCCGTTTGGACCCTGCCAGGACAAGAGCAGCTGAGCTCAAAGAAACTGCTCTGCCATTCTAAATGAAATTTTGAGAATTAAAAATAAATAAAAATCAATACTCATCAATTAGACAAGAAGTCCAAAGTCTAAAAAATGCTACTGAATGAAAAAAGTCTAAGGAAAAAAAGAAATGGTCCTATCGAAAAAATTTGCTTCAACGGTTTTAAGACTACCTTAGAGTGGCTTTGGTCTTCCTATTTTCAGTAAAATCTGGAGGTTTGTTTTGTATTATAACTTAGATGTCAAGTTATAAATGCACTTTGAAATGAAAACATGTTTAAAAAAAGCCTTCTGAAAATGGGAAATCCACTGAAACTAACCATTTTCCCATAAACAGGCTTGGCTTTGACAGGAAAACATCAGCTTAAAATACACCCATCAGCTCCATTCTGATCTGTGGGGCCCCCTAATGACAGGATATTCCTAATTTGCCCTTCTCAAAACATTTCTGCAGTGCCTAACCACCCGGGGATGCCCCGACATCCTTGTTCAGCAGCATGGTCAGTTTATCGGTGTTGCTCAGTCAGGAATTTACAGCCGCTGCCCCACCCTGCCCTCCTGGCAGGGCTGCTCATTAGGAAAGCTCAGAGTCCTTCTCTGCAAAGATGGGAGTATTTGTGCTTGGGATGGATAGATATAGTTAGATTAATTCCCACTTTGTCTTCATTTGCTCCCATCACACCAAAGACAGAAACACCCCAGCCTGTACACAGCCTCTGCCCAACCCCATTAACATTTGGTTACAATAGGCACCAAAGGAGAGAATAACAGCTCCTCATTTATTTTAAAGTGTTTCCTGGTTTGTTTTTAAAATGCACCATCTGTGCTTTCACCATGATGTGTTAATGAAACATAGCTCTTGTTTTTTTAAGGCACAAAAGTGATTTTAAACACACTCGTAGCCAGGAAGCTGAACCCAGCAGTTGCAGCTGCGACTGTACATATGCTCGCGGGAAGTTGAAGTAGGGCGAGGTGACGGCATATCCGACTGCCACCCTTCCATCGGGGAGCTCATCTCCACGGCTGCCAGGAGCTTTCCGGAGAAGGTTGTGCAAAATGCACCAGCAGCATCCAGCCTCTTTTACAATTAAGACATAATGAGGCCAAGGAGATTTTAGTATCCATAGATTTCAAGTAATGGTTGGATTCAAACAGCTGGGATTGAGACACACTCTCACAGATGGTTCTTATGTTTCTTTTAACCAGCAGACTTTGGGATAAATGTTTCTTCGGGATCCCAAGGCTCTAATACAGTTGCATTTCCCCTCAGCTCTATTTTTATTTGCATTGCTACATGAGGTACCTTGGCATCTGCAAGACAAGACAGAAAGACTTACGAAGTGGATCAAAGTGTAGGATTAGGGCACAAGTTGACTCTTCAGATAAATATACAAAACCTGCAACTAAACTGTGCTTTGGAGAGGAATTTGAAATAGTATTTAGTCTCTGTTTGGTGCTCTCTGCCAGTGTGTACTCTAGACAGAAACCCAAGATTTTTATCTGGCTTAAGCAAGCAGCAGAGGTAGTTAAATTCCAGACAAATTCTTTCAGGCCAAAGTCTCACAAGCACATCTCCACATGCGATAATCCAGATTATGCTAAAAAAGCAGTAGATTAACTTTTTTCCTCAAATGGTAATGCTGTTAAGAATAAGAGCATTTAAAAATACAAAGTCAAAAGACACTGTCTTGGCTAGCAAAAGCCCATCAGTGTTGTGCAAATTAAATAGTAATATCTCTATCTGCTCAGAAATTACTTTCTTCTGGGAGAGCCAGAGAAGGAAGGAAAGGAGAAGGAAGAGGAAGAGAGTGTGGGACAGAGGCTTTAACATCTGCCTGTAAAGGCATTGTTCTGTTTGGCTTAAGTGACATAGTTGTGTCTCTAAAGAGATGAAAATCTGAGCCTAATGGCTTAAGTCTGCTTTTTCCAGAGGAACAGTGCCATGAATTCCAACTCTTTTTCCCCATAAGGTGAAGTGGTACCAGTTATCATGGGAAAAAGGTAAATAATAATGTTTCATGTCCAGATCAAAAATTAAATAAACTCTGAAAAAGCAAAATGTGGGATGCTGCATGCAAAGTGTTATTCCACATTAAACATGAAACAAACCTACTATAAATGGGGAAGAAAAAAAAAAGCTTGAATTATTCCTGAAGAGTCTTTGGCCACATGTGGTGCAGTATTCAGAAATTTCTTATTAGGCTGCTATGGCACTGTTCCATTTGTTAAATTATTTTATGTTAGTGAGAATGATTAGGTTTCTTGTGCAGGTATTGGGACCCAAAAGGCACCTTTATTTACCTCATTTATCATGTACAGCAGCATTCAGCTGAAGTATAGAGGTAAACAATTTTAAATAGCAATACTCTTGCTAGAATGCAGTCATGTTGACCACAGGAGCTTTGGAAAAAATGCAGATTTAAACTGTTCACATTACTGTTTTATCTGCATTTCAGTCTGAGCTACTAACTTATCACCAAGCTCAGCAATAAAGAAACATGGAGGGAAGATACTAAATATTTATGCCTACAGTACAGGTTTTCATTGAAATATTAATTGTAAAACAAAATCACAACTGTTCCAGCTATGAGGAGTGGGAAAGGCAATACTTAAAGCCAACAACCTGACAGTGCCACATAGTTTGGAGTGCTTAAAGAACTGTTAGCTCAAATTAAATTTGGGGAAGAAAATACTTTGCAAATATATATTGAAAATACTTATCAGTCACTCTGAAATCAGAATCTGCTAGAACTGTTAAATTGTTTGCATAGAATCATTTAGGTTGGAAAAGACCTTTAAGATCATCAAGTCCAACCATTAACCTAACACTACCAAGTCCACCACTAAACCAATTAAGGTTAGAGTAATAAATTATTTCATGTTTCCTGGCTTCGCGGCTGGATTATTTTTTAATGAAAGTAAAACTAGAATGGAAAGGGCCTCCAAGATCATCAGTCCAACCGTCAACCCAACACCACCATGCCTACTAAACCATGTCCCAAAGTGCCACGTCTACCCGTTTTTTGAACACCTCCATTGATGGGGACTCCACCACCTCTCTGGGCAGCTTGTTCCAATGCTTGACCACTCTTTCAATAAAGAAATTTTTCCTAATATCCAATCTAAACCTCCCCTGACACAGCTTGAGGCCATTTCCTCTTGTCCTCTCACATGTTACAGGATAAAAATAAACTAGGGACTTATCTCCCTACCTTGACTCCCCAGTATTACGCTGAATTACTGTCACAATTTTCCTCAAAATTCAACCCCAGTGATATCCATTTCGTGCAGGCTGCACTCACAGGGCTGGGTGTACCTCAAGTGCCTGGGTGCACAAAAATCCAGGTCAGAATGTCCGGCATGGTCTCCAGCTGTACCCCAGGCAGGACAAGGAGCATCCTGCATGGCCCTCTGCTTGCTTTCTTCGTAGATGCTGCTGGAAGAGGCAGCAACGCCTGCAGAGCTGACATGCCTGCAGAGCTCAGCAGGAGCACAGCCAGCAGCCCCTGCTGATGGTCATCCCTGTGGATGAATTAACAATCAGTAAGCATGACAAGAACCCAACCTCTTGCATTTCATCTCTCTAACCATCACAGTTACACCTTACACTGCACTCTACTTTCTTCTTCTTCCCCTCCTGCTGATCTATGTGGCATCTCCTGTTTCCTTCCCAGGCTCCCATCCTTTTTTTTTTCTTGCACCATTCGATGTCTTGGGCCTGAACTAGACAATTACTGGACAACTGCTCACTCCTGTGCTAGGACTGACTAATAGCACACTTAGGCTAAAAGGCCTGGGAAGGTGGAATGTTCTAGCACCACTTTTAGAAATATCAGTTCTGAAGTCTACAACCCCAATAATTCACGGGGTTATAACTTACAGCTCTCGTACCTTTCCTTGCTCGTACCCTGCAGTAGTCCACTGGTGTTACTGCATTTACCCTCAGTTTATCCAGTAGAGTAAAACTGTGCTGAAACCTCAGTTTACTCAGGGACCAACAAGGAATCTGACTCATCAGCGGTCACCAGGACACCTCAGCACCAAGTGTGTCATCCCCAAACCCCAATCCATGTCCACAGCAGCTAGTCCCCCTTCACAGCTCAAAACCCCGGGCTGCAATGACCCCCCTAATTCTTTGGAAAAAAAAACCAGGTCATTGCCCAGCTTTATGGCTCTCTGGCAACTTGTGATTCACCACAGCTGAAATGAGGCTCCCAAGTAGCTCCTAAACCGTGTATCATTTACAGAGAAAGCACTTCCCCACGTATGCACCAACAGCCTCACACACATCTGGGGAAAGGCTGAGGAGGGTCACCATGCCGAGGACTCCGCTGAGCCAGCACTGGCACAGCTCAGCCCTGTTATTCAGTCAAAGAGTCATCACAACCTCTTCTCCATATGAGATACATCCAGACAGTCCTTTCCCCCAGGTATAAACATGACTGACTCTGAAGAGAACTCCAGAGGAATCACAGACCTTCCAGGAAGCCTCTTTTTCCCATGCTGCTGCAGCAAAAGCTCAGCTAAAGGACATGCAACAAGCCATCAGCAGAACATCACTCAAACCCTTTTAAATGTCAGCAACACTTACCATTGAAAATAGATTTCTTTGTTACTAATGAGTAAATGTTACAGAAAATGCTGAAAAAAAAGTTAAATAACCTTTAGCATTATATTAATTTGGACATAAATATATTAAAATGTGTTTGGGTTCAAAAAACGGGTAGACATGGCACTTTGGGACATGGTTTAGCGGGCATGGTGGTGTTGGGTTGATGATTGGAATGATGATCTTAGAGGTCCTTTCCAATCTTAATGATTCCTAGTTTTCACTTTCATTATAAATGATCCAGCCAACAAGCCAGGACATGTGGGGTTGCTACTCTACCCTTAATTGGTTTAGTGGTGGACTTGGTAATGTTAGGTTAATGGTTGAAGTGGATGATCTTAAAGGTCTTTTCCAACCTAAATGATTCTATGGGGCATATATTAGAGAGTTTATTCTGTGACAAGGAATGTTTGTTAACTCTGGGGTGCTGGGTCATTCTTTGGAAATTATTATGTACAGATTTAGGCATCTGAAACAACAGTAACACTCCAGAGAGAAATCAGAAGTCACACAGAAAGCCCATATAAGTTGGAGAGATTTTTGTTAGCTACTGCTTTATAATGACTTGTGTGCCCAAGAAAGAGAGGCAGCAGAGACCAAGGCAGCGGGGAGAAAGCACAAGGAAACCTGAATGCATCCTGGATGAACACCAACAGCTACTTAGAAGCTTTTTCGGATTTGCTAAAAAGGACTTAAAAAATGCAAAGGCAAGAGAGAAAATGTCTGTCTCCCACTGTTTGGCTCCTGCCATGCTTAATAAAATGAAACATTATGCATTCTTTTTAAATAAAAAAAAGTGCATAAAAAATAAATGAGTCCTTTCATCAAATTCTCCTAATGGAAACAACCCACACAGCTCCATATTTGACCAACTGCTCACATCAGAAAGGGTAGCAGTAGACTGCCAGGCAGTACACTCCGTGTTATTCTCTGCTTTTGGCCCCTGACTTTTACAAACCTTTGTCAGCTGTAAAATCTTCAAACTCTACCACAGTTTCGCACATGGAACTGCAGACACCCAAAGGCCGTGGGTGCAATTTGGGAGTCATCGCCCATCAGCCAGCTTGTCTCTCCTGCAGTAAGATGTTGAAAGGGTAAGAAAGCAGGGTTGTACTTGTAATAAGGAGATTTTCGTAAACCCCATCCTCCATTGGCAAAACAAGAAGCAGTGGAAATCCAGAGAAATGACTACCTAAAACCAGTGATCCATTGTCTATGATTGCTCCTATTAAAGAACGTGTGCAGAAGGGAGGAAGTGGTTTTCTTTCTAGATACACTTTTCCAGTACTTTGGAATTAGATGTCTTTAATTTTATAATCATATGACTATTCTGAACAATTAGTCGCATTTAATCATTCTATATGTCTTCCTGTTTATCCTCCACTAACAATTTTGACCCCCAATGTCCAGTTTCACTCAAATAACACAAAGGGTTTGAACCCAAGTGGCTGTGAAGAGACAGACTCTGATAGCGTCATCAAGGGAAAGGGGATACCATGGACTTTGCCTCTCAGACACCAGAAAATTCATACAAGGGAGATGTTAGAAATATCCGAACTGCAGGAAAGTGTCTTCAAAATTACATATACACAGGGGAAATTCAAGCACAAAAATACAAATTGACAGAATACAAGGCTTTGTGAATACTGCTGCTGGTTATGGAAAATACTGGTTATAGGAGTGAAAGCCCCATTTTAGACTCAGTTAAGAAATCCCCAAGTGCTTTGTTGATTTGGTTTATCTTGGTTTGGGCAGATCTAGACAAGCTATGCCACCAGAGAGACTTTGCCCAGAATAAAGACGTTAGATTGGTGTATTGCAATAGGTCAGCAGGCACAGGGGTCCAGGCGAGCATCTTCTAGTGTCAGCCAGGTTCAAGGCTTTGGGGCAGACTTGAGAGCAGGGAGCAGAAGCAAAGATGAAATTAATTCACTGTGATTCTCTGCAGCTTCACACGCATACACAGACTTACTGACACATTAGCCCAAGTCTCCACAGCCTGGCCTGGGAACGACGGTTATAGCAAAGCGGGTATCACTTCACACCAGCCACAGCAGGGACTGCAGCTCTTCATCATGCCATTTTCTTAAAGGTGGTCTGTTCAATCAGAGAATGTCTCTTACAGTAAGTCGCAATTATTTTTTACAAGAAACAAAAGCTTAGTGCAATCTGAAAGAAATAAAGCTGGTCTTTGCTGAAAGAGCTTATTATAAAGGCAACCTGTGTGGGTGAAGAGGGAAGAAACGGAGAGATGCCAGCTAAAATGGGCTTAAAAGAAAAATCAAATAATAGTTGGGATAAATGAAGTGCAACTTCTACTTCACAGAGATTAAATTATTAATTACTCCTGAAGAAAGCCCTGTGTTTACCTCACATACGTTCAATGCCTTAACAACGGCCACCATCAGCGCTGCATTATAACAGCACAGCACACACTTAGCTGGAGCTCAGGCTTATTGCATTACAGTGGATTTTAAATACTGCTGCTCCTCAAAGGCAATGATATGGGGTCAAGAACATAATACCCGTTGCGGAGAAATCTAATTCCAAAGCTGGGAAAGTCTCTTCCCACCCCAAAATGGCTTTAGGTATTGAAATGAATCCCATATTACAGCTCAGCTTTGGTCAAAGTAGAAATTCTGACAGATTTATTACTACCTTATCAAGTGACTTCATGGTTTCAAAAAATACATATATTCTTCTAAAATCCAT
This sequence comes from Pelecanus crispus, assembly GCF_030463565.1. Lineage (NCBI taxonomy): Eukaryota > Metazoa > Chordata > Aves > Pelecaniformes > Pelecanidae > Pelecanus > Pelecanus crispus. The sequence continues at coordinate 5,271,619 of NC_134655.1, read as the reverse complement.
TTATCCAGGCACAATTCAATAGTTACATGAAGTATGCTCATTTAATTGAAATTTGCTCCTAGCATGTGACTCTAGGGCTCTCTCCATCTGCAGCACGCCACTGATGCGTGCGTCCTTTTATTCCTGCCACCTATGTTCCACATTCACAGGCCCACTTAAAATCATGTTCAGGCACTTTCCTTTATGCCTTTACATTCTCAGAAAATTACTTTTTAACTTGGGTCAGCTTCAATTTTAACTTTATTTTTTAGGAAATGTTTTTAATCTGCAGCAGCCCAGCATTTATATACCTCATTTTACAGTGCTACTCTTGAAGAAATGAAGGAAGTGGCCGAGGCCTCATCACCCCAAAGCAGCCAGCTGTGTTCATCGAACATGCTGTGAGAATCTGGGGGAAGACAGGTCAAAAAGTTTGTAGTTTCAGCTCAGGCCCTCCTCAGCCTCCAGCATGAGGCAAAAATACTGCTTGGTAATGCTGGATTTTAGGACGTGCTCTCCAGCACACACATGTCCATAAGCCCATTGGACCAGCTGCTATCTCAAAGCATTTTACTTATACAAATTTGCTGATTAATGAAGAAAGCTAAAAGCCCTTCCAAGAGCTAAGGACAGCCCTGGAGAAGAGTAAGCAGAAATTCATCACTCAGCTAAAAGCTTTCAGTTGAACTAGTACACATCTGAAATAACTTGTTCAATTCAGGTCACCTCAAAGCAAGCTGACGAGACGCCACGGGAGTCTCGGGTGAGCAGGGAGTCCACAAGGCAGCTTTACATGATCCCACTCCAGCCGCAGGCGAGGTGACATCGGGGCTCTGGGAGCACTCACAGCCAGCACAGGGGGAAGATAAGGGTCTGGCAGAAGGGAAACCAGAAAAGAAGACTTAAGAGATCTGGACTGAGTTCAAGTCACTGGAACTACTGCACATCTCAGCCCATTACCTTACTTCAAAGGTCTGCTGTAAGATGCATTTGTATTTACAATAGGCTTCTTGGCAGGACCATTACAGGAAGAATAATGCTTGATTGGGAGTAGCTACCTGCCATCCCCACTCCTCTTAGCACAATACACCAGCAGAGACTGCATCCACCTTTTAGTAGATTATATTTAACATGGCTTGCTCTGTGCTAGATACAGAAGAGAAAGGAGTCCAGAAGTGGGAACAGGAGAGCAGCTGTGGTTCCCAATCACCTACTCTAACTATAATATACTTCCAATAAACTTTTCATATCTGGGTCCAACAGACAGTGCTCCTCTTTGTTTCAGATTCATAACAAGCAAGTATTTATTGCACAGAAATAACACAGAATAAGCAGGGATACTAAGAAACCAGTGTTGCAAATAAATGAAGGAAGACTCCAAACATAAACCAAAGCTTTGACTAAAGTGCATTACAAAAGAAAATCTTGAGTTATACAAATGATTGAACATAACCGATTCAAGGGTGTAGGCTACAGACTGAACTTCTGAAAGTTAACTAAGAAGCTTTTTAAATACTGGTTTTGGTTCCTATAATATATTATTAACGTAGAGGAGCTGATGCTTCACATTTCTTTTTGTCCACTTCCAATCACAGCGCCAAGTGCACTTATCTGAAGGACATTATTTTAATGAAGTCATTTATGCCCTTAAAAATTAATATGTCAGAGCAGTTGAAGTCTAGTGACTGTAACCAAACCAAATAATGCATAAGGGAGAAATGTAATGAGAAAAAAATACAGCCTGAAGTCAAGGTTAAGTAGTTAACCTTAGGAAAAAAGTGAGAGGGAAAAGAAAAGCCAGCAGCAATTATATGTCCCCTTGACATGCCATAAAGGATACCATTACATTGTCATCACCCCACTGTATACAGTTGTGCATTGAGATTTTTAACTATCACTGTACTGTACACTGGAGGCACCAGGAGTTTTATCTTCATTTGAGGAGATAAAAACGATGCTCTTGTGGTCTAGAAACACTCGACCTAAGAGAAGCCCCTTTAGCAGTGCAGTACCAGAGCTTCTCAGCCAGCCATGACTAAAACTGTCCTTTTTGTAGTAGAGTTTCATAAAAGTTCAATACACTGCAAAAATATGATGAAATGAAACATTCGGTCTTCCTGTTCTTTAAGCTAAGTCATACAGAAACTGCTCTTTAACTCCATCAATGCATGAAAATATTTCATTCATCATTTGCATAAAGCCATAACAGACTGTTATTGCAGCAGCTCCTTAAATTAGAACAGCTCCTAGTCAGGGCTTCCTGTCTTTAAATAATTCAGCTTTTCCACCATTCAGGTAAAACTGAACCAGGTACATCCCTCCAGCCCTAAAATGCCAACATGAGTAGCAAGAATACAAAGTGCACATGCTAATATGCTACTACTTCATCTCCTTTCTTGCCATGAAATTTTCTTCATTGAATGCCATCATTTGAATAATTATTAACAGAAGTAGAGTTAGTCCCCTGTGCAAGGAAAGGAAGTGTCCACATGCAGAGCTGAGGTTCCTCCCTGCAAGCTCCAGCAGATGCACTGCCCATTAATTCACTGCCCTCTTTGGGTAGCAGAAGGGGATCCCTAGCTAAACATGCAGGAGGTCTAAATACTTGAGGAGTTACTCCTTTGTCCAGATTTCCTGATATCCAACACTCCCCACATGACTCCCAACAAACTGACAATATTTTTCTCTCCAGAGAAAGACCATGTCCACTGGAAGCCATGCACCAGTCAGTAATCTAATACCACGGCAGTTCACTTGAGCTACTGCTCACATAGGGGTTGATGTCTTCATCATTAGCTGCAAGCGTTTCCAGACAAGAAAAGCATAGTCATGTTTGCAGAACCCATCACAGATATTTATGCATTCTTCTTCTTGGCCCATGGAATTTACTGGTTTGATCAACTTCCTTCCCCTTTCAAAGCAGCTTAGCGGTCTCAGGTGCATCTCCAAACTGGGTTAATGTACCTCCAGAACATTCATAAGGTAAAGAAATGTAATTTAATTTGTGATTGCATAAACCAGTCACGGAAGCCTCCCAAGAAGCCTGAGTTTTCATTTCTTTCATAGTAGACATTTAATTATATGATAATTACTTACAGCTTGCAGCTCAGCTTCTACTTTTATGAAATATAAATTGCACTTCACTCAAAAGTGCAGGATGAGCATTTAAAAGGCTTCATTAAGTAGGTTTTAAGATTTTCCTGACGACTTTCTTTAAGCTGTGGAATGGAAAGCAGATGTACCTGCAAACTGAAACTTGCTTCACAGAAGAACAAAGTAGAATTGCTAATGTAATACCAGGATGGATGAGTCTTTACAAGAAAAAAAATACTAACATTTAACAAATACATTTTTTTAAATAACAAACAAAATATTTCTGTCAAGCTGCATGATAAAAGGGACCAGGAGTGAAGAAGCAGTATTGCCAGCTCTCAGACTTGAACAACAAGGTTCTTTATTCCAAATTTCCAGTGCTTGGAAACCTGAGATTGTGTCAGACCCACACTGTCATTAAAGCAGACGGACCAAAAAATTCAGCTCATTTGTACCTTCCTAAAAGCCTGGAAAACAGGAATTAGGAAAGCAGAATGATGAAGACAAGAAAAATAACTTCACCTGAATTTATGTATTGTAATTCTGTGACTGGTTTAACCTCCCTCTTGATTTTGGACTATTAGGAGATGATCGCACTGGTACTTCCACTCTGTCATATCTTCATAGTACTGCAAGCTCAGACCTAGAAAAAAAAAGGGATGAGGACACAAAATCACCAAAGGCAGAGGTCCTGGCTGCTACAAAACATTGTGCAGGTGTTACTGTTATCTGGTGGCCACACCAATACCACACAGTGATGGTAGAAAGGTGCTCTTTGCTGCAAATCCTGAAGGAAACCATTACTCAGGCAGGCAGAGTAGTCTTCTGCTGCAGGGTTGTGGCTCTTTCCATCCCAGGCAGGAGTCGCTAGCCGAGAAGGGAGCCAAGATGTGAACTCTACCTTTTGAACCTCCAGCAGGTCAGGTTTTCTTATTTTAGTTCAGCAGTAGGGTATTCCTGTATTATCAGCTACATCTGAATTCATTAAACATGAATATCCAAAATGAGATGATAAAACTAACATACACAACCTGCCTGTAAATTCTGGGAAGAATATGTTCCTGGAGAAAAGAGAATGCACAGAACTGTGCAAGTCCTCTCTGCAATTGCACCAGAGTGCCATAGGAAAAGCAATCAAGTACAGTTGTTAAAATTTGTCTGTCATTTACAAAGATTGCAAAAAAGAAAAAAAAAAAAAGGATTAAAAAACCAGAAGTCTAAGCCACCTTTTGAAGGAAAGGCAATAAAACATTTGCTAGGAACAGAAGTTATTCCAAAGTGAAAACTGAGGAATGTGTAAAATTCACTAGCAAAGTCCCGCCCACCAACAGCTGAATTTCAGTCTGTTGTGTAAGGTGTCCAACAGCTCACCTGCACTCACACCAGCACTCTGCAAGTCAGAACCTGGCCTGTACTTTCTCCCAGCTCAAGACAAGGACAACAGCGAGAAGTCCCTTCTAGCAGTTTACAGTCGTTTCTACCAGCTAGAACAATAAATCCTAAATGAACACAGACATAGACAGAGCTTCTTTCTTAACTGAAATGAATCACATTCTGGCATTAAATGTTGCTAGTAGCTGTTAATGGCATTAGGCACGGGAACAGAAATTTGCATAGGAATGATTATACAGGGCATCCCCCTCCCTATAATGATGATGGTCTCCCAGTGACTTTTGCAGGAGCTTTTAATTGATTTGTTTGGAAGTAGCTCTAGATAACGCAATTGTTCAACTGAGACACCAGAGTGAAAACAGAGCGTTGCTTCAGCTGACTTGGGAAATCTATAAATACATACACTATTTCATAGTAGCTAAGTGTGCTAGGTAGTTCTGATATGCTAAACATAATATTTAACACACTGTCAAAGCAGTTCTCTGCTTTTGTGTATTCTGGATTTAAGACTGAACAATTGCTTAAAACATGTTGTCCAGCATCTTACTCTCCCCAGCAAACCCAAAGGCTGAGCTCAAGTGACAGTCTATTGCAGAGAAGTACGGCGCAGCTGTTGTCTGCCACCCTCCAAGTTGGTGCCATGATGGAGAAGATAAATTCTCTCTGAAACAGAGGAACACAAAACTGGGGACTTGCCTAGACCAGAGCACTCTCAAGGAAGCTAATCAGATCTACAAACACAAATTGAAAGGCTTGGTTAAACTGCATTAAGTCCTTGTACAGACACTCTCACTCACAAGTACCCTTAATTTAATTGAGGTTTATTAATTTCCAAGGAAGAACAAAGCTTACCAAAATTTTAGGCACTTAAATTCTGAAGAAACAAGTCTACCCAGAATTTGATCATTTGGTTGAAAAGCTACTTTGGAATAATTTCCTTAAAGGCTCCCATCTAGAGCAGCATTTGCACTGTGGTGTCTTTATAGAGACTGCAGTACTGAGCACTCACACTACCCCAGGCACACCTCTGTGCAGTCAGTGAATTCCGTTTACTAGGGTTTTGCTTCCTCTGGAGATGATAAACCCCAAAAAGACACTTTTAAGGGTGACTGTGGGCAAGCAGCCCCACAGACACTGATCTCTGTGTGCAGGCTGTGAATGGTGCTCCTAACTCACTGCCGTCGGGAGTCAGCCATGATCCAGTGGAAAATCCAAGAGACAACACCCCACAGCAAGGTGTGCCTTGTCTGGAACAAGCAGGGAAGTTCATCTTTATTTAATATAGTTTACAAAAGGGCATAAAATGCCACGCCATTTCATTCTGAACAGCTTCTTCCATTATCTACTGCAGCACGTAGCACTTAGCAGCTAAATAACAGCAAAGGAAGGAAATTAAGAAGTATAGAGGAGAGAAAGGAGTTGTATTTCCAGCTGCAACGTGAAGTGAATCAAGAGACAGTGCAAGGCTGCTTTATGTAGGATAGAACATATCTTCCGTACCCTTAATCACACCAATGCACTCTGCTGGGGTCACGCTCTCATATACCCTCATATTGATCAGTAACGTCTCAACCTGTGGAAATCAGCTTAACGCTGAAACAAAAGCTACCTGCTGGGCTGCAGCATATAAAAATTTAAAGCTATTTTGTGAGCACAAAAGCTGCACTGAACGGCGGTGGCCCTGTGAGCTGCCCAGCAGCCCGGAAGGGCCTTTCCCACAGGGAAAAGGCCATGGAGAGCTACTGTGGGACCTGGCACACTTTTGGCCACACGCATTGCCCTGGAAGGGGACAACGACTTGGAAGGGCACCTGCATGGAGCCCCACATCTCTGGAAACTGCCTGGGCACGGCAGCAAAGCCAAGCATTGGTGCCTGATGAGGAACTCCACAGCCTCAGCCACCCCAGGGCCAGAGCTAAAGCCTCAGAAAACAAGCACGTCATGGGCAAGCGCCTCTCCAAAACCACATCTTACTTCTCAGGTGAAGCAAACGCCCATATGAGTACTTTGTCCTCTATACCATTTGTCCTCCACCCAGTGTCACATCTCCCACTCACTCACATCTTCCACAGCTGCTTTTCTGGAACTTGTCTCACATCCAGAGAGGGAAGAGGTGGGTCAAGGGACAGGGGGACATCACTGCCATCTCTGTCCTGGCCTCTCTGCTCTTCTCCTGTTTCCATCATAGCCCATCAGTATACAACAAAATTGATCCTTCACCAGAAGGATCGTTCGGTGAAACAGTGGGGAGGTAAGGAGAAGGTCTGATCATGCAGCCCCGTAAAAATAAAAGGTTTCTTTTGATCTCAGCTGCTGCAGTTCCATTAAACCTGGCTGAAATTTTCATCCACAACAAGTGCACAATTAAGACTATAGGAGATAAAGTTGTAATTTAAATCTATAATTAAAACAAAACTTCTAAAAAGCAATCTTTTATTCTTCCCAATCTGTGCTTCTAACTTCTTATCAGTTCGAGGCATTTTTAAAGCCTATTGCAAGACATAACACCACACCGTTGCCAGGAAGTTAAGTGGCAGGGCCGCAGACAATATCTGCGATCGGGCAGGTGCACTTTGTGCTCCACTGAAGAACGTCCCATTTTTCAGAGCTGGATACTGCTGGGGAACCTCATTAGAAACCAAATTACTACCTGCATCAGGTTTACACTAATGTATTGACATCTACAGCACTTGTTAAATGAACCGTAAATCCAATACACTAAAGTCATTTTCAACTGAATCAAATCAGGTTTCAGTCAAAAGAATTACAATTGTTATATACTTAATGCTTGGCACTTTCCTGCTGTCTCCAGCTAGATCATTTCAGACACAGAGAGAAAATTGTAAGCCTATGAAACAGTGCAAGCTAAATTGGACACACTGCAAGCATACTAAACATGGTGCTAGGAGTTTAAGGATGATAATTGGCTCTAATTGACTAGTTGGTAAAGCTATCCAGGCATCCACAGGCACACTCCTTACTAATCTGTTTTCAACATGCTATTTTCTTCTCCTTAGTTAATTTATACTTTCTTATTATAAACCACACTGTTTGCATTTCCTAGAATCTTTGCTTTTTAAAATCTTTAACTCTTTTGTAATAGCTTTATGGGAATATGGTCACAGCTGCAATACGTAAGGAAAAGGCAGAGCGGCAGCACTGTGCACAGCTTTCCTCACACCACCTCAGTCTCAGCAGGAATCACAATGCCTTCCAGGCCTTGGGAAGCAAATTCACACTCGTGTGTTGTCTCTTCCCCTCACAGCTACAACTGGTCATCTTTTAATACTGACTTAGAAAACCTTGACCCATGTGTGGGACAGCATAAACGCCTTATTTCCTTTTCAGCCAGCGGACAGATGATTTCTCAGTAAATGCAGCACTACCATCCAGTGCCTGGTTGTGGCCAGGTGCACAGTACAAGAGGGGACGCCAGCAGAGGGGACAAAGCCAGTTTCCCTCTGCCTGCTCCTCCAGCCTACCCCCACAGCTTGTTTAAAGACATTTGAAAGACCCAGTTCAAATTCAGTACATCTATAAATTAGCAGATTTGTCCAGCTAGATTTTCCTCCAGCCTCATACAGACACTTTCCCTAAGTGGCCTTAGTTCTGTTTAATTTGTTTCCCAGAAATAGAAAACAGCAAAATGGAAATTAAAAAGGAAATACATATGAGCCAGCTCCTCTATCAGCATAAATCCATCCTGATACCAGTGAATTTACATTGACACTTGGTGTCTGAGGAACCACCTCTGATCAAGAGTTTATAGAGATGAAATTCATTTACTAGGCCAGACTCTGAACAACCTTCTCTGGTCTCTTGCTATCTAAATCCCAGGCAGATTATCTGCACATGTACTCCTCCTCCCCTTTGCTTGGAGCAGTGCTGTCTCCGTGGTATTCTCCAGCAATAAAGAGGTGCCCCTTGGAAGAAGTAGCCACACAAAAGAATAAAAGGCCACATTAAATTTATGCAGCCTGAAAGCAGTTCTGCTGATCAGCCAGAAATCAATTGGTGACCTTCTATTATGTGAAGAAATAACCTCAGTAGAAAGGGTGGAAACTACTTGCTTCCATTCATGCACAGAGCTGGATTGTCTGGAGAGCTCAGGCTGTCCAGCTGGACAGTGCTCTCGCACCTCTGGCCACTTTCCATCCCCGTTTACCATTTTCCACAGTGCCCATGTTGGTTTTGGCAGCCCACTGTGCTGTTCCCGGAGGATTCTAGCAGAAAGTCATCCTGCCAGTGTATTCAAGGACACTTTTTCAATACTCTGTTACTCATCTGACACATTCATTGGCTGATGCTGAAAGTGTGGATCACCCACACAGTGCATCCCATTCCCCTGCTGTTGCTCCAGCACTGGATCTGCCCCTAGAGCGGGGCTCCTGAACCTCCCAAGTCAGGCACCCGGCCGGTACTTGGCCTGTCCCCTGAACCAAACAAAACCAGAGCACAGGGCAGGTCTTCAACAAGGAAAAGCTGATACAGCTCAGCAGAAGGCAGTGGGCCATTAACTCAGTACATCTGCTCTCAAGTGGAGGGTCAGCAACTTATTTGTGGAAAAAATATGGAAAATGCTGGCAAATTCGGGTAAAACCACAGCCCCAAGCAGAGTGAAGATGGTTAGAGTGGAAGATCACACTCACCTTTGAACAGATTTGTTTTCAACTGCTTCTTCCCTCTGAATCCCGAATTTCTTTTTGTCCTGCTCAGTTTTCCAGCACATTGTTAGTTCCTTCCTCCCCTGCGAACACGCATCATGCACACAAATTTTACGTAGGTGTAACTCCTTTATATTGCTTACCCAGACTGCTCACAGTTTGCAGCAGTGTCCATCAGGAGACAGATGAGAATGATTCTATAATGTGCCATTGCGCAAGTGGCATGAATTCACCACGGTCTCTTCAGAGAGGTGGTACGTGGGCCTGCGCCCTCCTCACCGCATCGGAGCTCCTGATAAACAAAGGGCTTCAGTCCACAGCCAACTCTCCTACACTTCGTCTATGGTGATCTTACCCCCACCCCAAAAATAAGAGAGCAAGTGCTGATTTACCAGCTGTAGGGTTCCTTGGCACCCTACAGAGCCAGCTGCAGTGGGGACCAAACTGGATGCTTAACAGACAAGCAAAACGTTAGTGGGATAACCAGCACTGTGGCTAATGCAGAAGTTATGGAGACTTCTGTTACTGGATACATAAGCTGCTATAGCATGAGAAAGAATAAAGTCTGGGATTTCACTGTAGCTGAGACTATAACAGACATCATCTGCGAACCTGGACCTGCCCCACACGTTCTCCAGGGAATTAGGGGACCACATGACTACACTGGGCTTCACTTTACAGATGACAAACAAGCTGCAGGGCAAGTGGGGAACAGAGTTCAAGGAAAGTCTGGTCCATTGGGTAAGGGGAAAGAGTTTCAAACCATGTACCAACGAAAGGGCAATACCAAGAAATTGAGGTTCTGCTCCAGTTACAAAAGCTCAGAACAGGGAGCGGCTGTATGAAACTTTAAAAACTAGTAGCAGATCCAAAAACCAAAGTCCATCTTAAAATGAGTGGTAAAGGAAACAATCCCTAACATACTAACAGGTCAGAAAGATTGTTTCAGTGCAGAGCTCTCCAAATATAACACAAACAAGCTGGTTAGTGCTGACCTGGAAGAGTCAGGATAGTTTTCTTGTAGCACAGCATCTGTGCCCAACCATGGTGCAAACCAGCCAGAGCCAACACATCAAGTCACATAATCAGTGCAGGAGGATCAAAACCCCTTCCTCAAACACCTTTGACGGGGGCTTCTGCACGTTGAATTAGCTGCTATGCTTTGATTTATTGGTTTTGATTACAGTCTTTTGTCTTCATCCAAACTAATTATGCCTAAATCAATGGTAAGGGTAGATTTGGCATTGATTATCCCTGTAGATGCTCTAAACTTAAATTGTCCTTTTGCATATAGATAATTCCCTTGGCTATCTCCTGCCAGAACATTGACACCTGAGTATTTAACTAATTATTTTTATGCACGTCATCACTGGCATCTGATATAAACAACAGGAATACAAACAGCTTCTCTATCCTATATTGCCCCGAGAGGTCAGAAGATGGGCTCCCTTAGCAGTGAGCCGCTGTCTAATATTCCACTCAGAAAAGTGCATTGAAGCTTGGCCATGTTCACAAGATCAAGTTCCTCAGCCACAGACCCTGTACCAAAGTGTCCAAGCAGATCATTTGTGGAGTCTTACCTGTGTAAGACCAAATCTACTGATGTAATAAACCCATGTGTCTACATTTACCTTACTTGAAGTGCCAATAGTCCAACAAAGCTGGAAACTGTCAGGCTTTTGGGCATAATAAAAAGACTTTTGCAGTTTTGCAGCTGCCTTTATAATTGTCCACTTCTCCAAGTCTTCCCTGGCCTGAAAAGGGATACTAGATTCTGAAAGAGAAGCAAAGCCCACAGTGATCAGGGTGACAGCTGGGTCCACCTGCTGGCATAACAACCAGAAACTTCAAAAATATAAAGGGGTCTGTGGCATTTATGGGCATAACTGTTTTCTGCCTGTCCCACCTCTAAATTAGGAAAAAAAAAAAGCTGCCTATTAGAAGTGAAAGGCTCCTACATTATCAGAGGGAATTACTGTTGTCCACCTTATTACTCATACAAAAGTCATCTAGGTCAAAAGTACCCACTTGACTTTTCATAGAGAAAAGCATAACCAGATAGATGCAAAAAAATTTTTCTGACATTTGAAACTCAGAATGTAAAAATAGTCTCAAATAGTCCCTCTACATTTGAAAATTGCATTTACTTCCAAGACAAACAGGATTAGTCTCAGTGACAGATTAATTTGCTTTTTGATACAGAAAAAGTGCTCGGCAGGATGAACACAAACACTCTGCAGGCTCCAGAGGATTGCAGCAGCGCATTTCACGTCCAGGTCACTGGTTCAAATTCCATCTGGGGGTAGGGACTGAAAATTTTTAATGTCTAATGGTTGTTCAATGGCCCATGTGAAATGAGTTTTGTGGTTGTGCCTTCACTCCAGGTAACACTACTGAGTGTCTTAGCGGTGAGGCCAAGGACTGGGCAAGCGTACTGAGCAGCGAACCCTCACGCTTCCTGAGAGTTTCCTTTCCATAAAGGAAAGTCTGCTCTTGAGCTAGCTGTAATACAGTTGTTCAGTGACAAAACAGGCATTTTCATAGCATCAGGGCTTAACAGCTCATCACGTGTCACCAGAATTAAATTTGTTCTAAGTGAATGTTCAAGGCAGCATTTATAACCCAACAGCACCTGTTAGAGACTAAGATCTGATTTAGGGGTGAATCAGCTATTCCCCTCGAAAAGTTTCTCCTTTTTTCCTATTTGCAGATATTTGGGTTTCTCTAAAGAAATACGTACAGTCCCAAAGCCTATGAGACTGCAGTTCTGGAGCATTTCCAGATGCACCAGACGAAACACATTGCACCTGGAAAGGTCAGCTGTGGGCAGATGGAAATAAGCAATAAGCCATTTTTCCTTTATGTAGTCCCGTACCGCCAGTAACACAGCCCAGAGGCCTCATTCTGTACCTGATATGCATATTAAGCTACTTTTACTCCTGTGAGATAACACACTTACTATATTTTAAAGGCAGAAGGCTACTTGAGATTTTCCAAATTGGAAACCTGTTTTTAAGGCCGTAACTTGAGACACTTTGTCTTAGGGAGAAGACTGCTGCTCTCACGAAGGCTGCTCTGAGGACCTCAGCAATACCACAGCACTAATAAAAGCATTGCAGCCAGACACCAAGAACAGCTGTGCTGAATGCAGTGCTCTGCAGGGAAGGGAGGACACTGGAGAGGGAAGGCAGAGAGGCTGCTGCATGCTCCCAGCTTCGGGACCTCCGAAACCCAAGCGGCAGATACCAGCGTGATCTTCAAAGAACCAAGAGCTGCTCTGAGGCTACTCTGATCATCTTCTCCTACAAATTGCATCCTTTCAGTATAGCTCCAGCTATAGTGCACTACATGGGAGAGGGGAAGAGAAAGGCAACATTGCATTTTGCCTGCAATGAGTAGAGGAAGCAAAAAAATGAACTCACATGTTTCCCAGATCTTGCTGTAATGCTATATAAAACAAACAGCAGATGGGGAAAAGGTTCTTGCCCCAGCTACCCACCCATAACAATTTATAGCACCTGATTTGGGGGCATTAACCTGTACATGCAAAATGTGTCAGTTCTTATTATTCACTGTAAAAATGTCATATGCATGGAAATATGCCCAGCAAGGCTACTGAGGCTGGTACTGAAGTAGTAAACAGCCCATTAAATAGAAGCAGTAAATACTCCAAAGCACTGTAGATCTTAGGCAGTTAAAAAGCACTGGACAGGCTTTAAAACTGGAAAAATACTTGGCTCCATCTAAATCCTCTTCTTGCAATCCAACCTAACTTTGCACTGCAAGAAATTGAGGGGAAAAACAGCCAGGTAAAATCCACACAAGGGCAGCAAATACACTAGCACTTCAATAACTATTGGCTTCTAGAGTAAACACCACAGTCAGCATAAAAAACAGGCTCCACTAGAAGACAATAGAGGGACGAAACACTGGCAGGGGATACCCATGAGCACACATCCTTGTTCAGAACAAAGGTGCATCCAAGTCAGTTCAGGGAGTAGAAACACTGAACAGAAGGCTCTGCTGATGGTAACTGGTGATTTTGCATTGGAACACAGGACTACGTAGGAGGCAGAAACAAAGACAAGCCAGCGAGATAGCGGGAAAAGAAGAAAGCCCAGCATATATAGAAATACCATCAGATGATGCTGAGTAAAGAGCCAGAAAGAGAGCAAGAGCTTTTGGAGAGCTTCTGGGCTGACAGAAGGAGGCTCAATGCAGCACTGCAAAACTCTGCATTCCTTGTCCCACCACCCATTTTATACCCATATATATGGCTATAAACCCATAAAACCTTGATTTCTTTGGCTATCAAAAGGAGTGAGAACACTGCTCAAGTCTCAGAGGTATTGTGCTCTGGATAGGTGCAAAACAGAACTGCAAACCTGCTATGAATGTAAACAGCGCAGCTGATCCCTCCCGTACGTATCCACAGCGCTAACAAGGACACCAGACTGCCAGCTCTCTATTTCTGGGAGCTGATGGACCTCCAAATAGTCATAGCAGCCACACAAAGCCCCATAAAAAACAGAGATAGAAATTTGCAATTAGGTCATGTCTATGCCCCGCATTATGCCAAGTGCTTCAGACCTACATTTAGCCTTAAGTGACTTCCTTTAAGGGCAGGTACACTCGGGCTCTTTCCCTCTTCATTAACTGCATGTACTTTCCAGTCACAGAAAAGCTACATTGCCTTACAATTTCTTTCTTTACAATAATTCTTTTACTGTCACAGAAGTAATAGGGAAGATAGTCCAGAAGTCTTGATAGCACATCAAATCAGGCCTAGTAGATCAGGAAAACGCCTGTGCTGGGGATGTTTGGAGTGGGCTAAGCTTCACCACTACGCAGCGTTCTGTATCAGTTCACGGCTGGCACTGCCACCGCGGTCCTGGGGCACTGATGCTGGCGCAAGTACCAGTGTTGCCAGACCAAAACCAACTCTTCTCATCAATCCCAGATTCATATTAATAGGGACACTAGAGAATCTAAGACTTCTTAGATGTATGCACTGCTTTTAACTCCTGCATAACTAGTGAAAAGTTAGTTTACTTGGATTTTAAGTTGAGTAATAGGCTCGAGTTCCAGCCTATGAGAATGACCTCAAGCTGCGTAACCGAGCTATAATACTCTCTGTGCCATTTTAGCCTGACTTAAGCACAACTTTGGTTTTGTGAGTGTCCTGGTTTCAGCTGGGATAGAGTTAATTTTCTTCCTAGTAGCTGGCATAGTGCTGCGTTTTGGATTTAGTAGGAGAATAATGCTGATAACACACGGATGTTTTAGTTGTTGCTAGGTAGTGCTTATACTAGTCAAGGACTTTTCAGCTTCCCATGCTCTGCCAGGTGCACAAGAAACTGGGAGGGGGCACAGCCAGAACAGGTGATCCAAACTGGCCCAAGGGCTATTCCATACCATATGGCACCATGCTCAGTATAGAAACTGGGGGGGGTTGGCCGGGGAGCAGCGATCACTGCTCGGGGACGGGCTGGGCGTCAGTTGGCAGGTGGTGAGCAATTGCATTGTGCATCACTTGCTTTGTATATTGTTATTACTACTACTGTACTTTATTTTGTTTCAATTATTCAACTGTTCTTATCTCAACCCAGGAGTGCTTCTCACTCCTACTCTTCCGATTCTCTCCCCCATCCCACCGGGGCAGGGGGAGTGAGCAGCTGCGTGGTGCTGAGTTGCTGGCTGGGGCTAAACCACGACAGTAAGGGTGAGATGTATGGTGAGTCTGCCACATGGAACTGAGAAGTAAATTTTTCATTTCAAGGCTCCCCATCTGATATAAATAGCTTCCCTAAGGATTTGGTATCTAGTTCATAGAAATGTTTTTGCTAACAAGAAGGCACAAACATGTAATGCAGCTGCGGCTGTGTAACCCAGTCCGTGGACCAGTGCAGACACTGGGACAGGATGGGGACCTGTGTCTTACCACCACAGAGGAAATACCTGATCTGATTATTGTAGGGCTGAAACTCGGCTGTGCCTCACAGTAATTCACACTGCTATCAACGATAGAAACCACATGCTTCTTTCTTTACCAAAGACCACAAAACCTCATTTACTCCCCTGATTGCATTAGCCAATATGAAACAAAGTAATTTTTAATAAAGTGTGCCATGGCAGAGAAAAATTGATACAATCACAGAGCCGGTATAATAGGATTTAATTCTGCTTCAGATGTGCTAGTTTTAATAAAAAAGGATTGAGAAAATCTAAAATAAATTACACTGAAAGGTCAGGCTTATTGCTTGTACAGTTATGTTAACTCTTCCACAGACATTTTTACAGACTGTATTTATGAGACCTTTTGATTTTCAGAAGAGGTATAAAATACATCTGCAATTTTCCCATTATTTGCAGCAGTGTTTCTTCTACAAGTGTCATTTCTCAGTACTTCAATACAGATTTCTTTAACCGACACTTATAAAAAATGATGAGTTATTTATGGGGTGGTTTTGTTAAATTAGCGAAACTGTAATTCCCAATGGAAAGTTAAACCCAACTAGAAAAAAAAAATGTAAGAGAATGATGATTCCCATTTGTGTGCCAGTGACACTCATGATTTCTTATTCATTAATCATTCCACTGGCATGTCATTTTTTCAATAGGAAGCAAATCAATTCCTTATTTTTACATGTAGCTAAGGCCCTGACGCTGTGAAGTACTCAGAACAGACATGAATTGGAAAGAACTGTAAACACTGAATCTTATTACAAGGCTCTTATTAATATTAGAGCAGCACCTAGAGACCCTAGCCAAGATCGTAGCCCACTCCGCTCAGCACTACTGTAACACAGAGATAAATATACATCCTAACCCGAAATACACAGCATAAGCAGACCTTAGCAGTGGAGAGAAAGAGCAGAGAGTCTGCAAAGGAAGGAGCTTGTTGCAGAGGAGAGCCAGAAATGCATAGCAGTGTCCCAGGTGACAGTCCTGCGCTGCCGTTCAAAGGACCGTGCTGCCGCTCTCCAGCCTTGCCTGGGCACAAAGACCACACAACTCCTGCAGGCATGACCAGGGGCCTTGCAAGCACTCCAACAAGCTGCAGTTACACTGATTCTAGTCTTACTGAGTTTCTTGCCATTGCCATGACTGCAGAAGCATATCGCATGCAAATACAGATGTTCTCTGTTGTTTCTATGTGTTTTTACCCAACTCAGGTATACGTGAGACCTCACACTTAGAAAAGGAACTCAGCTCTACATCAATCCTGAGATAGTATCTAGAAACAACAAGCTCAATTCTCTACAGTCACCACCAGAGAAATTCTGCTGAATTTGATCAAAGGAACTATTAAAAAGAACAGAAAATCCAATCCACTGTTGATATCTGTCTGTATCCACACTTTCAGGGAACCTAGGTACAAGTCCATCAGCAGTGAGCATAGGCAAAGTAGGCTGGACTGTCTCATCATATTTAAAAGTAAAATTAAGTCTTGGGTTCACTGTGGCGTTCTGCTCAACACTCTTCAGGAGTTAAGAGTATCTCCAGTGGCAGGAGACTGCATGCAACCACCACTGGCAGCAGAAGGATAATAAAGACTCGCCACAGCAGCCAAGGACTTCCTGTGGGGGTCTTGGGGTTTAAGAATCACTTTAATTCCAAAACATTGATTTTTGTTTCATTCTGATGAAATCAACAAGAAATGGTTGCCAGCCATTACTATTGAGGAGCAGAGATAATACCTGCTTTTTGCACAGCACAGAGAATTCAACCAGAAATCTGACTGCCCCATAACTAGGAACATAAGCAGCTCATTTGAAATTAGAAAGCCACAGCTTTGTGCTGTGGGCTACAATAATTCAGTTTCTGTGGGCTGGCAGAGGAGATTCTGTAAAACACACATATCAAAGAGCTACACAGGCATAAACATGAGCTTCTTTGCATAGTCTGAGTCATATGAATATGCAAAACAAAGGCATCCTGGGAACACCTGTGAAGCCCCTTGACAAACTCTGCTTAATTTTATCCACATTGCTGCTTTTGACAGAGAAAAAAAAAATGTTGAGGTAGAGTGGTACCCAGAGTACAAAATTCCGTGTTCAACAAATACAAATGACCAACAGAACATGTCCATTAATAGAGCAGTGCTTGCAGTACAGAACTGTTTAAGTTTTGGGGCTTTCTGAAATACAGTCAAGGAACCAGCCCAGATCCTGGCCAAGGGCGGTAGACACTGTGTGTAAGTAGCAAAAGACAGTCTCAGCCACAAAACAGTACAGTGAAGGAGATGAAGGAGGTCACGTAGTACCAAAAACCTTCTAGAGAAGGCCCACAGTCCTGTCGGAAAGAATATCAAATGGCTCTGAGCGAACAGGTAAGTGTCATAGTTTTGCTGCAGTCAAACTGCAGGGGAAAAAAAAAAAAAAAAAGACATACAAGAAAAGTTAAGTGTGGTCTTTTTCTTTTGATGACTATTAGGTGGCTAGTAAAAAACTGGAAGAGGATGTTGTCTTAATTTTTCCATTTGGAAAATATAGCAAACCTTATAGAGACACCTCCTCAACTTTGCTTCAACAAGTAAAACATCTACCAAGCTTTTATAGATCAGTTCACATACACTTTTTCTTCCGATACCACTGACTCTTTGACAAGATATCTATATCTATTTTTATCTATGCAAGATAGAAACACAAACTACAGTCATTGCACAGGCCCTACTACGTACAACCTGCAGTTACTGCTGCTGTGATTGATGTGAATCCTCTGATCTCCAACAGGAATGTGGTCCCCATCTGACAAAACTGACTATCTTATTTTGTCTTCTATTTTAATAGGTTTCCTGCCAGCTGGGCTCTGCCTCCATTTGATCGAGGGTACTATGTCCTCAATCAACTCTTCTCCTTGGGGTTTTGTTTCCTCTATTTTTAAAAGCAGTGGCCCAAATCCATGAAAGCAGTAAAAATATTGTACTTTCTCAACTTTTATGACTATAGCTAATTTGCAATGAGAACAGTAATTTCTATAGCAACCCTCAAATTAAGGTCTCAAAGCTCTTTAAATCAAAAATAAATTATGTATGTAGACAAGCTGGCGATGCTGCTCATCTCAGTTTGTAGGCACCTTCCTTCATCCAAAAACAACACAGAAAGACCAGGTACATAATCCACTAACAGTCTTAGCAAAGCTGTACTTGAACACAAACTCATCCTGCTGCACTAATTACAAAGCAGACTCTCTCCTTGGCTCTTCTGCACCTTGGCACACGCAGGCAGGCTCTGAATGACAGGTTACAAACGTCGCTTCATCTAGTCCAAAGCATGAACACCTAGTTTTAAGCAAGGAAGACCACATCCACTCAAAACTCTTGGAATAACTTAGAGTGCAATGGTTTCATTCCAATCCAGGAAGAAGACAGGACTAATTTCTATGTGCTGTGTTAATAGGTGTTATTAGCTCCATATTACCTTTAGTTTCCTCCATTGATGAAGACTTTCTGACCATGTTAAGACAGACTACATTCAACACTGGATTGGGCCCTTTGTGCAGAAAAGACGCAGATTTCTGAAGAGCGATGCAGTCAGCCTATGTACAATATTCAAAATGCAGATATACAGAGCAAGCTAAAAGTGATCAGGTGGACTTTAGGCCACTTGAATAGCATCATACATAATTTTCCAAAGAGTTTTGTATCTCAGAAAATAGCCAGAAGATGCTAATTCATTTTTTTCCACCTACTACAACTCAGTAGCATTGTGCTCCTGTTTACAGTGGATTATTGCCTATAATCCCTGTTTTCTGCCTCTGCACTTAAGATTAAAGTAAGCCTCGAACACTCCTTACTTTGTACACAAAGCACACAAATGCTCATGGGGCTCTGCAAATGGTAAAAATGAAACTGTGGGCAACATGCAGCAAAGCATCTGATGCAGAACTATGGGGATCAGTATGAAAATAGTCAGCAACACCCTGCTTTGGGCAATGTCTGACTAGATCTAGAGAGTCCTTAGTAGACATGTTTAGTACACGTATTATCAGAGAAGTAGAATCAACATTGTTAGTTTTAAATATAAAGCAACTGTGGCAATTGGTCAATACAGAGACACCATTAAGGTTGGAGGCAGCTCTGCAGTAGGAAAATTAAAAAATTACGAATGCATAGAATACCATAAACCACCTTACAGCAATCAAATTGATGTCTGTGTTCTACCTCCTGCCAGAGATTCAGTCTCCTCATAAAACCATTATACCTGTCTTTCCAATTCAAATCAGCTCCGTCATTTAAATGAAACACTATCAGAAGAGAACAAGCTCTGCCACAGTGTACAGGACTTGGTGCTTTTAATACCAGAAAAAATTACTATGCAACTGTGTTCTGTTTTTCAGTTGGTTTTGGCTGATTTCACACAGCCATCAAGCTGCTATTTGTAAGGATCCATGGAAAGAAATAGCCATGCTCACTTGTTGGCACATGAGGGTCACGCCCTCCACCTGGTAGAAGCCCCAGGTGATGGTACGGATACCCTTATACTTCTGATGGGCAGTTGGTTGCTCTCCAACATCATGGGCAGAAAGGTATCTGCACTTCACAGCAAGGCCAACAGCTTACCTTAAACAGTCTCCACCACTACTTGACTTTGCCAGTCTCACAGCTACTGCCCTTTAAGGGATTGTGGAAATAGTCATCTCCTTCGGCCCATATCAAGTTGAGATATCATTGTCCATAAGGCGAGAGAGAGCTTGAAATTGGCCCTGAACTACTGAATCAGCACAGCGTGGTCACAGCTCTACCAGCACCTGTAATTGAGCAAATTTACACAAAAGGCTCAAAACCACAATTAAAAAGACTGTACACAGATAACTTCCCACCTTTCAACTGGTCCCACTGAAGATCGGATGGGCATCAAGGTCTGTGATCAGACAGCAAACCCTTAGACCCCAGGTTGCTAAATAAACTTCTAAAACGGGATGCCTGTCAGTCAGCATTTTAAGAAAATTGTCTCAGCATCCAAGAAATAAATAGACCAACATTACTCTTGTGTTTCTGATTCTGCCTCAGGTTCACTACAAAGTAACTTGCAGCTCAATAAACCTTGACAAGTTTTCATGTTATAAAAACAAAGACAAAAACTTATTTATTCACTTTTTACCTCATACATCCCAAATCAATAATTGCACCTATTGATCGATGACAAATTCAAAACATTTACATTGAGTACCGTAACCTAGCAAGAAGGCAACAACTGAATTTGTTGAAATCAATTTTCCTTTTGTTTCCAACAGAAAATCTTCAGGCCTGTAGAATAATAAGATGCAGTGCACAGAGCAGTTAATTATCAATGAGTAACACAAAAAGCTAAAATTAAATTTCTTTTGAATATGGAAAGAAAATGTTGAGTGTCCAGGGCTGCTATTTAAGTAAAAGAAATTTCTTGTACCTGTTCCACATGTACACTCAAGCAATGTGAATCATGGAAAAGTGAATTTCAGCATGTACTAAAGTCACTTTATAATGTAAATAAGTAAGATTATTTCAGAGATATGTACCTACAGAAACTATAAAGTAATGCTGAAACATTTAATTTTGTAAGGGCAGTATTTATTTATTTATTTTAAATTCCAGCAACCTAATTTTAATAGTAAGTCACTGAAGCAAAATCCTGTGGCACAAAGTGATGCTGCCTTTCGTGGTGCAGAGGGGCCTGCCTTCAAGCAGCAGTTGGATGCAGGCAAATACAGAGTCAGCACAGTTCTTGCACGCTGGCTCAGAGCATTGCACTGCCACACCAGCTAACACCTTAGGTTAATCTTTGATAGAGGCCTTTTAAAGTTGAACAAAATGCAATTTTTGGACAGGAAGACCTACCCAAATCACCTCTGGTAACTATCCAGCCAGCTTTGCAGGTATGTTTGGTAAGGACTGGCGAACTCTGAGGAGACAGCTGGACTAAAGCCCCGTCGAGACAAAACCTATGCAATTGCGGAGAGCACCTCAGCATTGCCACACCACCGGCCTCACCCACGTGAAGGGAGCAGCTCCATCCTCAGATTTCCTCCTTTCACATCCAGCACCGATACCTGGGGTCTGAATGGGTTAAAAGCACGAGAGCACTGCAAACAGGGAAAGCAAGAAGAGAAAAGCCTAACGCCGTCTTCACAAGCTACGCTCCGTCCTGAGCGTACATCACACACAGCTCTGGTGCCTTCAGTGGTAACTCCACTCACTCGGCAGCAAGTTATGGTGGCTTTACTTTTATTCTGGTTTACCATCAATAAAAATAGATAGATTTAGCCATCAATCTCCAGTTAATTACACACAGAGTTTCCCAGCCCAGCTCTCACCCCAGCCTGGCATGGGCAGTTGTTTCCAAGATTCAACCTTTCCCCTCTGCGTTTCAAATGTCAGAAGAGGAGCCTGCTGCGAGAGCAGCACTTGCACAATAACTGGGAATTGCGCCAAGGCACCCAATCTGTTCATTTGGACAGGCTTCCAAGGAGCCTCCTCAGGAAAATACCCATGATGGCAACTGACCCAGCAGGATTTGAAATAAGGCCTAGAAGCAAAGGCTTCCTCTCAACCAAGAGCCACATTTTTATTAAGCACATCACACACACCTGTGCATCCTCCTGCTTCTTACAGGGACCTGACCACCCTTCTATCCAAATACCAACCAATATTTAAAACAGGTTACAGTAATAACTCACAACTTCTTGTCTCCTCTGCGTTTTCCAGCCTTGTGAGCACAGCTCAGCATGCAGCGGCACAGCTTGGTATCAGGCTCCAGGGCTGGCCCAGCTCGGTGCCCAGAGGTCGGGCTCCGCAGAGCAGAGCAACAAGTGCCTCCAGGGAGGGTCTGTAACCCATGGCGGCCTCAACCCATGGCGGCCTCAACCCATGGCGGCCTCAACCCATGGCGGCCTCAACCCATGGCGGCCTCAACCCATGGCGGCCTCAACCCATGGCGGCCTCAACCCATGGCGGCCTCAACCCATGGCGGCCTCAACCCATGGCGGCCTCAACCCATGGCGGCCTCAACCCATGGCGGCCTCAACCCATGGCGGCCTCAACCCATGGCGGCCTCAACCCATGGCGGCCTCAACCCATGGCGGCCTCAACCCATGGCGGCCTCAACCCATGGCGGCCTCAACCCATGGCGGCCTCAACCCATGGCGGCCTCAACCCATGGCGGCCTCAACCCATGGCGGCCTCAACCCATGGCGGCCTCAACCCATGGCGGCCTCAACCCATGGCGGCCTCAACCCATGGCGGCCTCGCATGGGCTGCAGGGCAGAAGGGAAGACCGGGCACGCAACAGCCTCCTTTGTGCCAGGATACAAGGTACCGAATGAAAGTACTGATCCACATATTTGAGAAACCCTATGGGGTGCTGAAGGTGTCTAAGCCCGTGAATGGCCCCGTTCAGCTCCAGGACCAGGCCCAAGTGTCACACTGACAGAGGGGGCAGCCACCAGCCCAGAGGACTTCTCCTGCCACCCAGAGCAGAAACTAGGCAGGCACAAGCCACATCAGCTTGAGTTTTTTTGAGAGGAGCTGACTGAAAGAGGGGGGAGATGGTGCAGAGCAGGCAGGGGAGCGCACGCACGCTCATACCGACAGCCAGGCTAAAAGGTCCCCGCAGCGTCGGGGCTCCTGAAGCAGACATCGTCCCGCACCTTCGCCCAGGTTACGCCACACCCAGCCGACACAGCCCTCTAAGTCACACACAAACACCCAGAAAACAAAGTTGGAAATATCTAACTCTTCGGTGGCATCACCCAAATCAGGTAATCAGTGCTCTAGTTTGATTCAGCAGTATCAAAGATGTTAATACATTTACCAATGCATTAAGTTAGGCCCCCAATTAGTTGATGCTAAAGTACTCAAAAGTGTTTGTCTACAAAAGGTGTCTCAAAATCTCTAATGAGCAGCTACTCTTTTCAGAAGAGGACAAGAGCACTTCACTCACAATATCTATTCAGATACTTTGACTAAATAAAAGCTAAGACTCAGTATCAGTGAAGAGCTGAAAATTAACTTCCTATTTTTCTACACTGTTATCATGCCCACTACCACGGAATACGAGTTCATTTAACAAAGCATTAGTCAATGAAAATGTATTTCAGGCAGAAAGAAAAGAGTAATTAGCAAAGCTGTCAACATTTTACCCACACATACATAAAGGAAACAATTACTGACACAGATAAATATGAAAAGAAAGTTTATGGTTTACCAGTATGGCTGTTTACTATATTGCTGACTATACCATAAGATGGTATTTTACAGCCAGTTCCTCAAGGTGAATGACGATTAAAAATTCGTAACAGCCAACTTCAAGAACCCTAAACTGTAATGAGTTACTACTTGAACAAAATGCTGTATAACATTTATTTAGAAGCAAGGACTGACTGCTAACAGCATGGATATATCCTTGGAATTTTGTAAAAGTTCCATGAAATTCATAAACCACCAGTATGCAACAGTTTGCACTATCTTCACAAAATCTCAACTACAATTTTATGAATCTAAGGACTTAGGATTATTTTAATAATTTGAAGTACTCAGTAGTCAATACACTTTTTTTTTTCCTTTTCCTAAGCAGAAATGACAAAAGGCAAAACCAAACAAAAAACCCAACCAAAAACCATAAAAAAAATCCTGAAGGAATAAAGACATGAGAATCAAGGTATCTAGAAATTCAGGCGGCCATCTTAAGAAAATGTGAAAGCAACAGTTCTAAGGAAAGGGAAATAACAGAAGCCTTACTGGACTCCAAACCCTCACTGTGAAGTGGTCTCCTGAGGAATATCCACCTGTTAAGCTAGAGAAAGAAGACACATAATGCCATTTACCAAACTGCTGAGTGGAATTTAAGATTTTGTGGTCTTCAGCAGTGTCCACCTAATTAACAAATGAGAAGATAAATGAAGATGACTTTTCAGCCTGGTTTCTTATGGCAAGAAACTGCCATGTAGAAATAAAAAGGTCTGTTCCCTGAAAAAGGTGTCTGTAGCCTGACCTTCCCAAAACCACTGAATGCATACAGTGAGAATGATCATCACATGACAATACCAAACCCCACTGCAAACTCCACAGCCACTGAGTAGCTCTGCAGACAGGATCACTGTTCCCATTAGAAGTTCTCATGTTTGAACAGAGAATCTTCTCCAGAGGAGTTGGCAGGTACTGCTTCCAAGAAAATCTTGAAAACAGTAGACTTTAGCATTGGTAGATCGCCACAGAGAATATGTAAGAAGCAGAAACTAGCTATGGGATCATGCTCAGCTTGGCACTAAGCAAAGCTATCTGGAAGAACGGTAGTTCTTGTAGTGAATCCAACAATCATTTAGCCTGCTACTGAGGACAAGGTAAGGACATTCACATCTCTATTCCCAGCTCCTTCTTCCTGGTCTAGGTGCCTCAGCTGAAAAAGAAGGAGGTCTATTTAAAAAAACAAAGAAAAATCACTGTGAAGCTGACAAGAATTGCTACCAGCCAATGCCAGGATAAACTGGTCTTCCAGAGCTCCTTACTGTCTCTCTTTTTTTTAGGGGGTCATCCTGAGAAAAAAGTGTAAAACTGCACATTCCTTTAGGGCATACACTGCTCCAAGCAGAGTATCTACCATGTCTACTAGTGATCAACAGCTGCAATGACAAAATTCCTGGTCCCTACCACTCTGTGTCTCCTAGACTTAAGCTCCAAAGTATTTTATTTTAGTAACACACCAGAGGTATGAAATAACAGAAAAACAGTAATATACTTTAATACAGGATAAACATACATTGCATCATACCGTATTAAGAGACAACACAGGCAAGGCTGTCACAAAAATACAGGCACTACTAGTATTTTATTTTAGATTACAGGAAATTAGAAAGACTGAAAGCAGATGCAGAACAGCCACCGCCCCCCCCTTTACATTCAGCTACCATAGCCTGAAGGTTATGAGAGGTACAAGAGCAACAAAACTAAATCAAACTATTTTGAACAGTATCCAAGTGCATGGGCTCATCTGTACCATAAGTATAATTACCAGAAGACACCCGGTTCGTAGTAATTTTTATTTTCATATATGTACAACTTAAGAAACAAATCTCCATTTGAAAAAGTTCAGAAGTTATCTTTCAACAACACAATGTAGACATACCTTTGAGGCAGCAAATATTACTCCTATTAAGGCTCTTACGAAAGGATGGATATCATGCAAATGCAATTAAAGAGTACATTACATTTCAAAATATGCAAACCAAGTTCAACTTTAACTCTTTCCGAAAAAGAACGTATCAAACATTATAACTGTGACCCACCAAAGCATTTACATACATGCTTGAAGCTAAGTACACGGACTAGATAAACTTCAGTAAAATGTAACAACTGTCAAGTTACCTTAACCAGATCAGAACTACAGTCAGTGATCAATCCTTTCCAACGTCACAAGTGCCAATGCCTGCACCAATCATGTCATTTTACATTCACACAAACCATTGCCACCTGCAAAATTCTGGATGCTTTTTCAACCTGTAAGGCCCACGTTTAACTTTGGCATTAATTTGTGATCACTGGAAGTACTTAATCCCTCCACTGAACTTGGGGAAGAGGCATGCACAGAGAGCGCCTGTATCATAGCAGTGCACAGCAGGAACTGCGTAACGGAATTTACTTCTATCAGCCATTTAGAAAGATTCTGATTAATTTCCATATACTATACCCCTTGCTTATGATCTCAAAGAGTGAAAGCTCTATTTTTTTTAAACTATAACCAGCATTAGCACTAAATCAAACAAGCATTGCTAACCTACAAGAAAAAATTCTTACTTAATATTTTAGTATAGTAATGCTACTTGCACAAACAGTATCTAAAGATGGTCTAGTATTACCAGCAGGGAGAATGCTTCATTCCTTCTCTATTTCATTATAATAAATTGAAATTAAATATGATGAAGATGGTCAGCTGTGTGACTTTTTAATTGTCATCACTAACATAATTCAAAAATAAAAGGACTGATAATTTGAATGCAATGAATATGTGAAAAGAAAAAGAACACAACAACCGTTGTGACCTCTCCCAGGATGTTACATGCACTGCCTGATGTGTGAAAGGTTCTAGATGACTACTTTTTCTTTCTTCAAGCCTAATGCTAACACAATCAAATTTTAGTTGTCTAGTCAAAAGGAAACAACAAATTATTTTCAAAATTGTATATCATGTAATTCTTTTGGCAACTATCAAATTGCCTAAAGGCCCAGACTTTTCAGAAGTTCTGTATCACATTACATTCAGTGCTTACAAATTTCTTACAAACAGTATTTCTCACCTAAGAAAATAGTAGTTAAAAGTAGGAAGATTCCCTTATTTCAGTCCATCTAATTTTGAGTCACAGCAGCATATCATTTAGATACTGCTAGGCACATACTGTGTGTCTATCTGCAACTAGAAGAACGAAAAAGGAAAAGAAAGATCCATTTTACTTTAATCCTGACCAGCAGCTGTTAGCAATTTTCTTTAGTTATCACTGTGGGACATGATGGATGGGAAGACTCAATACGCTGAGGAACTAGTATATAGTGTACAAGTGCTCTCAAGGACTGTTGTTCAACAGCACTTTCAGTTTAACTAGGAACTACAGACTGTAAGAGATAACAGATAGTTCCTGGGAGCATCTATCATTCTTCAGAGAAGCTGTCTGATGAAGAGGATAGTATCTGGAAGAACAACTGCATGATCTTTTGCTATATAACTAGTATATCACGTCACTGAAGGAAAAGTGAACATTAACTCAAGTGGTAACTCAAACCAAGAAATCTGCATAAAAGAACAAGTTGAGATATTACCATTTTAAGACTTTCCATACACTTTGCAACACAGAGAAACTGGATATACAAAAACATACAAGTCAAACAAAGCTAATCTACAATACAGAAAGCCAGAATACACTTATTTCAAAACATGAAAATATTCACCCAGTGCTAAATAGGAGCAATGGAATAAGGTCTAGACCTAGTCATGTAATTCAATAAAAATTCAGTTGGCTCTTCCAGCCTTTATTTCCTTCCTCTTTTTACTTGTTTTCATAATTTCAGGCCATAAACTTACTGAGTGACACAGGAACCGAAAAGCAAATGTAAATAAGGCATCTTTCTCTCTCTATTAATAGCAATGCTCCAGGGATTTCTGATTATATATGTATATAGCTGCACAGCCTTTTTCCAGCCCACAATTACATGGGATGTCCTCCTCCCAAGGACAAAGCAGGATGTCAACTACTCCAATACCAAAAATATTATTTGAAAAGACATCCCTGCTTTCTGAGCAGACCTATCCCATCCAGGCTGCATACTCATTTAAAAGCATGCATTGACACCCATCACTAACATTCTGTCTGAAAGTTGTGCCCCATCATTACTAGATGGAGCTCTCAACTCATCAGATTAATCTTAACAGATTAATACCCTTTTTCACACTACAAATTTTACAAATAAAAGCCCAGTGAAATAATTAATAACATGGTCCCCAAACAAAAGCTCCATTCCAAAAATCAAATTATTAATCTTTTGAAATGCTCAACCAAGTCATCACACCCATTTTGCCCCAAACCTTAAAACACAGACTGTCAAGAAAGGCTGGAAATTACTCATAAGCTTACAGAGATTAATCCCAGAAAACTTCAAAGACACTCCAATATATTTTAAATTACATAAAAGAATATGGGCAGAATTCTGACCTAAGACTCAAGAACTTTTTATGAAGTCCTGAATTTTACAAATACAGAAGAAGGTAGCCAATGCAAAGAAAGCATGAAATACAAAGAGTTTAAAGAGTTGTTTTCATCTCAAGACACCTCAAACCACAGAAGGAAGGAAACTACACTAGAAGAAATTTACAAGTAGTCTTCAAGGGAAGTACCATGTAAAGCACACTGCATTAATCTAGACTTGACATTATGAGGGCATGTCTCACTGTAGCAAGGTCCATACTAAACACTAGATCAGAGACAGAAGATTAAAGTAGAACATTAGATGTCACAGTCACTGTTCTACTGATCCGGGAAAGGCAGAGACTCCAATGTGAGCAGAAACTACGAACCTGCTTAATAAAGGCCATTCTCACAAAGTCAAAAAATCATACATCCAACACTTTCATCCCTTCATTAAAATAGAAATACTAAAAAGGAGCACTCCATAACATATCCCCATTGCTTCTGACTGACATGTTGAATCAAAGGTAAAAGCAGGAAGTTAGCAGAGATAATTAGAGCAACAAAGATCTTTTAGCACAAGGCAGCATAGCTGAGCAGCCTACCAACCAGAAGATGAATTATTTTGTTTGTTACTTAAAGCAGCTGTTAGTTAACTACTTCAGTTTATTAGACATAGAAAAGTTTTCATCTAGAGGTCATTCTGAACAACACCTCACCCTGTGTTTAAGCACATATGAAGCCCAGCAGAAACCAGTGATAAGAAAAAAAAAAAAGTATAAGTATTTGCTGGCTTTCCTTCCAAACATTTCAAGAAAAATGTCAATTTAATGCTGACAGCAAACAAGGATGTCAGTCTAATTAGATTTTTTTGTTCTGTCATGCTCCTGATCCTATCTAAGTACTCCTCTGAAAAAAAATCTGATCGATGAAGGCACAATTATACAAACCTTAACATTCACTCTAAATGTAGCTATGCAAAAAAAGGGAGAGAGGGCAGGGAAAACAAAGGTGAAGTATATTTCTCTTCAAATAATTAAGTCAGTTTATTTTCCAACAGCCATATAAATTTAAAATATGAAACAACAATAATACAGCTATAGAATCTAGGTTTTCTTTCAAAGCAGCAGCATATAAAACATATAAAAGCTAAAACCTCAGCACAAGCTCCAAAAAAACAAGGACTGAGTGAATTTTGCCAAAGACATGAAACTCACAAAATACAGTACACAAAAATACTGGAATGCATAAGATATAAAGCTACACATTTTAGGTAGAGAAGGACATTGTGAAGTATACAAAATCTGCAAAATTAAACCATGAGATTTGGGGGAGAGTACCATGAATACAAAGAAGTTGGCAATTAATACTTGTAGATGGAGAGAAGAAAGTGGAAGTTTTACATTTAGCATTCAGTTTTCAGGTTCATGACTTCACTTTCTTAGCATCTTTTTTTCCAGAGTTCTCAGCAGCCAAATCTGCTTTTCTCTTCTGTGACTAAAAAGGGAAAAAAAATTTTTATAAATTCGAAGAAATGGTGGCATTATATAAAAAAATTAAGTACATGACAGACTATTCAAAAAGAAGATAAGTGACCCTAATGTATTATATATTTCAATTTGGCTTTGTGGGATATAATGGAAGGGCAAACAAAAATCCCAGATTTAGACACTTAATTCTGCTACCCTTTCTATCTTCTTGAAATCATTACTTGGTCTCAATGGTACAGGTACCACACATACCATGAACGGGATTAAAAGATCAGGACCTTGATTTATACACAATTCTTCGCTAAAGATGGCAACTCCTCAAAATAAAAGAAGCACTTCTTATCCTTTATTCTTCCAGGAACTACTATGTAGGGGAGGAATAACAATCTGAGATTAAAGCAAACATATGATGTAAATATGTAGGTAGAAAGAGGGCAGCGCTACATTTTCTTTGAGAGGAGTCTTCCTGAGCTACTTAAAAGACTCTTAAAAAAAAAAAAGCCCCAAAATACTATGAGTTGGGAATACCTACATAAAAGCTAGGAGAGCTGTAAATAGACAAATATGTCAGTTTAATCTCTCAACTAATGATTTATACTAAACCAATCGGTGACTACAATTATCTTTTTCATTTTCTAACAAAATATAATGGAATTCTGCCCCACTAGAAGTAAAGTGCTGCTAAACATACTGCTGTAACTTTTGCTCCTCTTTTCTTCTTTTCAGCTCGCTCTTTTTCCTCAATTTCCATATTTTCTTTTTCTATTAATGATATGAGAGTATTGCAGCGTCTCTGAAACTCCTAAGGAAACAGAAAACAACAAATTCTCTAAATAAATTATACAAATTCTCTCATTTACATAAATATGTTCAAAATTCTTGAATTCCCAAATACTTCAGTTTTCCAAAAACTTTCAATATTCAGGTACTACTAAGATCAGCTTAGTTATTGTTCATCGGTCTTTACCTTAGTGTAACCTTCTTTATAAACAGAGAGATTTACTGAAACACTCAACTTCCTGACAAGGAGTTTTCAGGATTGTCTGTATCTTCCAAACTGACACCCCAAAAGACTGATCTGACCTTGTCTTGTTTAGATGAAGCAAATTATAGACTGCCAGCATACTATGCCAGATTTTAAGAAAAGAGGTCTTCAAGTGTATCTTTAAAGCAAAGAGAAAAGGAATCAAAGCTATCTTAAGCAGTACTTTTCTGTGGCACACAGACTAGTTTTTTGTGGTAAGACACTGTGGAGCTCCAAACTGGCAAAAATCTATCCAGTCTTAAATCGTGAACCCGCTGCTGTATTTTTAGTCAAACTGCACCCAAAAGGCAGCAGGCCCTAAATACTTTAGCATCAAGACTTCCACACCATCTGAAAGTGATCAAGATTAAATGCCACAAGGTCATTTATACATTAAAAAAAATATTTCCAATACAACTCTCAAAGAATCTGCATTGCAGTTAGTAACAGGTGACTTGGTTAACAGAACTCATTTGACTTGGACAGTTTCTTGTATCCCATCTCAAAAAAGAATACCTCTTACCAAATACATAACAGCACTTGTTTTTATTATAATTATTCAGTACATTCTATGTACATTGAGAACAGTGATTCCATGGGCTTTTCTTTCCAACTCAAAGCAGGAAGCTTTCTTATGAGGAAAAAAAGCCGGAAAAATATGCCTTATCTCTATTAAATTCAATGAATTTTTGAACCACAAGCTATCCTAGAATTACCTAGTAGCATAAATCTTAACCTACAACTGGTCTATTTGCAATTAAGTGAACAGGTGACCTTTTTGCCCAGGAATTAGTCTCTATTTTCTCAGCATCTGTAACCTGTATATTGCCTCAGCCATCATGTTACATGATGGAAAACGATGCAGCCTGCACGCTTTCTTGATCCTGAACATTCTGAAACAGTCAAGTGTATGGCTCATCTTGGAGACATTAACACCCTCAAGCTTAACCACATTTCTTAAGTTCCAGAGTTACCACAGATTCCTCTACACAGGGTGCTCCATGGCCTTGGGTGAAAGCTGTGTAATTCAGAATGGATACACAGAGAATCCTGCCACCACATGCATTTTTTTTACCATGAAAAAAATTCTTCAGGACATTTTTCTTTACAACTCCCTACTGGAAATGTTCTAGTCTCATGCACAGAGTTTTGCAAACAGAGTATTATAATAGAGTCATTTCTACCACATCCATGTAAAAGTAGCCCCACATGCCCAAGTACAGGTTCAACCATAAATTAGGGTACCATGTTTGTGCCCTGGAATGTGACAGTCCTGCTGGAGCTAAAATATTCTCACTTCAATCAATAAAAAACCCAAATTCCACCCACACAACAGTTTTTAGATAAAAAGGCAACAAGGCTGAGAAAACTTGACTGCAAGCCAACATACATTGCATCCCCAAACACAGAACAAAAGAGAGCCTCTGTCCCAAAAACCTACACTCTACAGATGAACAGAGATGATAAAAAGTAAAAGACAGAAGTAGAAAGACGATTATCAGTACATCAGAAGCATTTTACATCATTTGAATTTGTGTACATTGCACTCAAAGCTTAGGAGCTGTAGGTAAAGACCAGTGACAAGCTGCTCCATAATAACAATCAGCTAGATCTTTTCTAGTATATATGAGAAACCGGTTTGTGTTAAATTCAAGGCAAGCAATTAATCAGAAAGGACCAAGAAATAACCTTGATACATTTGCCTAAAGCACTAAGAAAAATCCTCCTCTTTCCTGGGGAAAAAATGCTTGCATAAATACATACATTTATTAAACTGTACACGTTCATGGTTAGACTTTCCAAATGGACTACTACTCCAAAACAACATGCTGTGGACAGAGGATGGACTCAAAACCTGTTTTCTCTGGAAAATCACAGAAGCAGTTGACAGTAAGATGTCACATACACAACGGTTTCTTCTACACCTACCATCAGAAAGAATCTGCATGACAAATCCTGCATTGAGCTACTGAAATTTCAATATGGACTGATCCATTCTGTTTTATTACTATGAAAATACACTTAAGAGTTTAAAATGCCTTGCACCTTTAGAGATGAGATTTTATTCAGTGTGCCCTGATACTTTTCTCTTTAGGATGGAAAGACATAAGATGCACTTTCCTCACCCCTTCATAGCTATAAAGACTAGTATTGCAATAAATAAGACGGGAGCACTGAACCGTCACCTTCTGCATGACTGAAGGCAGAGATGCTGACTTGGGAGTGAAAGCAGTCCTAAGCTCTGTCAACAGGCCCGTATATTCCTGTATTTACAAAGGAGTCATTTGTCTTATACTGGATAGGGTTTGCAGAAAGGTAAAAGAGAACATGCATAATTTATGACTTCAGAAAACAGATACATGATTCACTACTGCCGTGACATTTTGCATTCTTCCTGTATGGACAGAAATAAAACAATAACACTAAATGTAAAAATTTAAACCTCTGTGCCCAGTTAAAAAAAATATTACAATTTTAGGCACGCTCAGTCTCTTTGAAAACTTACATTTTGGGTAAACCATCTGGTTTTGGGATAAATAAATGAAGCAGAATTTTTGTTTTCCAAAGAGAAATCTTCAGAAGGAGAAGAAACAGAAATAAGAAGATGGAAGATAAATTAGCTATTTATATGGAATTCAAGAGACATCTAGTGGTTAGTAGAACACAAAGTTTTCTCAAAAGAGCCTGGTAAAAGTCCTTTTCGGAATGATGCTGTCCTTTCTATCTTGTTTCATAGCAGTTTGAATGTAATAAAGGGTAATTTTGAGATCACCTGTGAATTTCAGTATTCTAAGAAGTTTTATCCACTTTCACTGAACTTACTATTTACCCCTTTATAAAGATTTGTATTTATACTTGGTTCATTATTAGTAGTATCAAGTGACTTCCCAGCACATTTCTTCATAAAAATTACCGAGCTAGTGCAAAATGGACCCATAGAAATTAATACTTCCACAAATGTCAGGATATTTGAATACATAAAATATATCAGCAATTGACAGTTATAAACTACTAAATCATACATATCATGACAATTTAAAACATTTAAGAAAATTAAATGCACATAAAGTGAAAGATCACTTCAGCTTTGTATATGCATACTATTCTTTTTCAACTGTGTAACAGCAGAAAAACTAAAAATGTTAACATTAATGGATAAAATTTTAAGAGAAAACATACGCCAAAAGATTCACTATATTCTCAGTGTCTCAATTTCAGCACTAGATACCACAGAACACATTTCTACACTTTAGCCAATGATTCCTATCCCCTTTAAAAAGAAAACTATACTGAACGTAAGAATCTGCAAGAAGATTTAAATAACTCTACCCCTGACTTAACTATATGTCAAGTAATATTATATGTTGAGCTACATTTTTAATTTCTGCTACCCCTTTCTATGATTTACTTAAATGGATTCCTCCATAGACAACTTAAAAGAAACTTCGTAATAGACTAAATATTGGAGGATTCTCTCTTTATGGACATAGTTTTAAAATCCAGTATTTCTTCAAACAGACATTTTAGCAAGTAAAGGTTATAATTCTTTTTAATTAAGGGCTAAGTGCTGCACCATCCAGAAACACTTTAACTGCTGAAATATCAAGTAGAAATTGTATTGCATAATTATAAGTAGCACTGGGAAAAGCAAATATTCCCACCTGTTCAAATACACATTTTAAATATTATCTTACATTTTATTTATTCTTAGTATAGTACCCAGAACTCTGAAAAAACATTTTATAAACAAATCCCAAGGCCAGGAAATGAAGACAGTAAACAATAATGCACAGTGGTTCTGCAACTGCTAGACTAAACTACTAAAAAAAAAGCCAGATTTATATACAAAATGACATTTCAGTTACATGACTGCAGCACAGCATTTAATTAGAAATTTGCTTACAAGACAATGGGGAGAATCTATGACAGCTGTATAAGGGACAGTGTGCTCCCCTCTTTTCTATCAGCCATGACCAATATGGTTTTGTATTCAAGCAGACAAAAAAATGTTCCAGGTCTCTCTTATTACAAGATGAAGTTATTTCCAGTATTATAAACAAAATTTGGAAGTACATTCTTCCCATACAAATATTTTCACATGAAAATACACGTGTGTTTCTTATGTAAGGTGAACAGACTTACAAATTTTACTCGTAAGAAAAAGGAACTGATCTGCGCAAAAATTCCAGGGCAGAGCTAACAGTTTTTTATCATTAGAAGAGTCCCATATTCTGAGGTTGGTACCTACACACCTTATTATTTGAAACCACCAAAGCTTCTGTTAGTGTTATCACTTCCCACTTAATGACTACATTAAAAAAGAATGGCTCTGCTCTTCAGACAAAGGAAAAAAATACAGCTAAAATTCAGAGTACTAGTCTACTTGCTATCAGACTTGTATTATATTCTCCAAGTATGAACACAATCTTCAGAAAAATATAACTAAAAAAATTTAAGCACTTGCATGTGATATTCCTTATTCACAACTACAAAGTGCATTTTAAACCAACTGCTTCAATGATTAATTCTTACATCAATCACTAAATTTCCTCATGCTTTTAGAAATTAACTGCCAATACTAGAAAAGCTGTTCTTTTCTCACAGTATATAACTTGGGTGTTTTCAGTCTTTAATATTGTCCAATATTGTGAAAAGCAGTACTATTTTAAGAGACATTGTTTGGTAAAATTTTTAGTTTGCAATAAAAGTAACAAGGATATTTGTAAGGATAGTCTACCTCTGCATTAATCCCTTCGGGTAACATGGGACTTCAGCTTTGCAGGTTTTCTAATCTGTTTGTTTCAGCTGTATTGTGTTGTTTGCTGTACTAAGGGAGAAGGCTATTTTATTAAAAACTAGGAATGAGAATAAAAAACAAAGTTATTCTTTCAGCACTTGTTTCCTAGACTCCAATATTCTGGCAAAAATCCCAATTTTATGTGATGGTGCTTAAAAAAAGGAACAAGATACTTCATACAATGACTTAGTCCATGTAACTGATACCTACCATTGCAGTTCTAGATTTGATAAACCAGTCAAATCTGAACTGAGGAGCATTGCGCACACACTGCCTTAGTTCCTCATACACATTTTCTTTGTCAAAGCCCATCTTGTGTAACATGCATATCAAAAATCTGTCTTCCTCTTCTGTGTAATTTTTCCCTTTGTTTGTTCCATACTGAATACGCAACTGATGAAAAGGCGCCTTATACCTTGCAATCTGAATGCAAAACAAAAATAAGGACTATTAAACATACAATATTACATCAAGGATTTATTACGTATTAGCATAGATTACTGATACGTGGTATACTATATACGCTATATAAAAAGATAGAACTCCCATCCCCAACTATTCCTTTTCTGAAGGAATTTGAAAGAAGTCAGCTAAAGAAAACAAAAAACCTGTAATGATTACTTTGGCATCAAGGGCTTTCTTGATACTTATCCTCCGTTGAATTCTTGCCTCTCCTCGTTCAATTTGGGCCATAATCCTCTCAATGTCCTGTAGCTCATTACAACGTTCCCAGAAAACAGCTAAAAATGCAAAACATAACTTGTAAAATAAAATCTCTTCCTCTGCTTTTAGTACTTTACTCAGCTGAGGCAATCCAGCAAAAAAAGGAATGCAGTTTGTGGTTCCATTAAATCTTGAAAGATTTGCTACTACTCTCCCTTTTACTATGCTAGCCAAGAAATAAACTTGCACAGACCCTTTATTCAATGTCTTTAAAAGTTAACTATAAGCAAAGGCTTAGTAACAACTGTAACGAAGTTCACATTCAACATAATCACCTGTAGTCATGTAAAACTCAAAAAAATGACTTTTAAGGATAGCTTTTCGTAACAGTGGTGAAACAGGTTAGAGCTGCTCATCTAGCAGTGAAACATTCGTATTTGAGTTTTCACTAGCTATCTCTAAGATCAGAAACTACTTAGTCTATTTGTTATAAAAGCTATTAATTTGTGGCTTCTCCAGTGCCATCTTTTAGCCAACCCAAAATAAACTCAACACGTTGAAGGGAACTCTTGTGGAACTCTTCTTTTTTAAGCTCTAGGAAGAACCTTGCAAAGTTAAATTTTATGAAGGCATTTATTAAAATTAAATCCAAGGATGAAAGAGGAAGAATTCTGTACAAATTAAAAAGCATTATGTAAATACAAAAGACAAAGAGACATATATACTCACAGCATGAAGAATCATTTTGCCACTATAAGGCAACTTCATGATTCCACAAGACTGTGTTGTCAATGTAAATTAACTATACCGAGTTCTAAATTTTGACTAAGGAGGGATAAAGGCAGCTGAAGGCATATTTACATGCTGCAAATTCAACATTTTAATGTAATTAAGTATTCTGAAAAGAACCATCATGTATTTTTAAAAAAAAATATTCTTATACACATCCAAATTCTACATCTTGTTATTTTAAAAGAACATGTAGCAAAAATGATGGTGATAACCATGTGATTAAAAAATACATTTCAGAATATCACAAACCTGAATACTCAATGACCTCCTCAGGTGACTTTCCCTCCACCTCACGAGCAATATTGTCTATATCATCACGACCATATTTCTCATTAGCTTTAATAAACTGGTTAAAATCTCTTTTATTCCAGTTTGTAAAACCCTGTAAGCAGCAAGAGATCAAGAAGGCATTACTAGGTAGCAGGGAAACATTTTGCAAAATTTTGTCTTATGTATGTATCATTTGGTCCAATTGGCAGTTCTTCTGCAATGTCACATAATTACAGTGGTTAATGGTCTTTTAGGATTTCCATAAACTTGTATTATCCAGGGTTTATTACTGAATCATTAGAAGTCTGAAGAGTTATTTTTGTGCATGACTCCACACGCATTAGTAAGAGCTTTTTACTCTCCTTTCTTTTTAAACTTTTTACATGGTATTTCTCCAAAGAAACAAGCTCAATGACAGGTTACTGTAATTTTATTTAAGTCACCCTTCAGCAGATACAAGCAACAAATGTCTTGGGAATATAGGGTGCACCGATGCAAGTGTCATTACAAGTTCTTAGAGTAGTGCAAGTATCTGAAGCAAGAGCTCCTACTTCGGACATGTACAAGCCTTGAACCAGACAAACAGTTGGATGAAAGCGTAAGTATGTCAAGAAAATATCTCTAGTCCAAAAAGATGTAATCAAATGGAAACTCTATAGCACTGTTAAACAGAAAATTTGTTATGTACCGAAGAAAGGAATCCAAAACTGAACAACAGTTAAGTGAGATGCAATGCACAGAAACATCATCCAAGAATGAGACATTACAATTCAAAGACAGGGAAAGGAGAAAACATCAGGAACAAACAAACAAGAAAATCACATGCCTAAACAGCAATTTGTAGCACACTGAGTTTCTTTCACCACAGAGATACATTCACAAGGAACTGTTAGCTCTTCAGCTGAATAAGCTCACTCCACAACTAGCTAGCATCTTTACAAGAAGTCTAATAGACACAATACAAATAATTTCTTTTTAATCATTAACAGCAGTACTGGCATGCATATCAGCACCAGCTTAAATATTTCGTCTGCTATAAAGAGGTAAAATTAATAGTCAAATTGTGACCTTGCAAATTTCTTCTCAAGGTACACTACACCCAATTCTCGTACAGAAGATTATATGAATCAAAAAGTCCTGTTACACACAGACACCTTTCTCCTTAACAATTAGCTTTTAATACGCCTGCTCAGCAGGATAAAATTCTAAAAAGTCAAGAAACTAGCCAGTGGCAGGGATTCAGTCCCAGTATAAAAGGAACACGCCTAACAACCCAACTGGGATAAAATTAATGGATGTGACATCTCTTATACATCTGTGTAAATACCATGTATGTTGATGAGGCTCGTCTTCTCTGATTCAAACCCTTTTTGATAAAAAAACATGCAAGGTAGATGCATCTACACAAAAACCCACTGACTGGATTTCTGCATGTACTGCTGGGTAGTCCAGATACTGTACAAGTCCTTGCCTCAGAAACATTGCAGACATTCAAGGAAAGAGTAGGTGACAAACTTGTTCAAGGACAGGAAAGGTCTCTCAAAGCAAAACCAAGCAAAATCACCACATGTGTGCTTTCTTCTTTCTGTAACATCAGTGTAGCTTTCCTGTGTGTATTTGTAAAACAGTATTTGTATATTAGTAAAAAATATATGATGAAATACTCCAGCTGTTTTTATTTTACCTGTGTTAGAAGCTTTTCTTTCTCTTCGGTTTCCTCAGTATTCAGAGGCATAGACTCATCTATCTTCTTTTGTTCCTCTTTTTGTGCCTGAGCTGCATTTGGGAGGTCAGGATTCCTGGGGACCTAAAATCAGGGTTGTCAATAAGCAGTAGTGCAGCAACGTTATTAAAGAGACTGTACAGTTTTCTACCAACCTTGGTTTACAATTTATAAGCACATTAGATCTCACAGGACTGATACAGTCACTAAGCATTTGTTGTCACAGAACAAAAAAACCAAACCCAAACAACAAAAAACACACCACCCCACACCTTGGCTACCCTGAAGAAACCAAACCACAATAAAAATAGTTTTTAAAATAACTAGAGTGTTTTCATCACTAGCTACAAAACTGTTTCCAAATTGAAAATATTATCCTCCAAGACAAGGTGATGTATCACATACTGTCATTTATCTATGCTTGTTCCTTCTTGTCTCACAAGCTCTTAATGTAAAAGTTTATCTTCACCTATAAGTAACAAAAGGGACTATTCACATTTTCTTTAAGAAACTTTAGTGAAAAACACCGTAGAATACATGTAAATGTTAAACAAGATTTTTTCCAACTATCAGTATTAAAGCACTGATCTGTACAACAGTTACCAACTGCGTTTTACCTAGATTCGAATCTTACTGCTTAAACCCTTCCTCACAAAAACAGGACTAGATTTTGTCAAATGTAGTAATTTTGTTATGCCCTGTACCCACCGCTTCTACATACAATGACTTAGGGATATTGAGAGGCAGAGCCTCACCTAGTGTAAGCTGTCACAGTTCACTGATTTCAGTGGCACTTTTCATTAGCTAAGGATCTGCTCTCTTACATCCAACGGCTTATAACGTTTTGTAACTACAGAAAAATACTAAGTTCTGCCAGGTTTACTAAAAAGTTATGCACACTGCCAAAGAACCAGACAGACAACATTATGTAAACAAGGCCTAGCAACATCTTATCTGTCCCTCTCCACACTGACACTAATTTAGTATTTGCGACTACTTTAAACTGTGTATTGGAATTCCATACCACACAAAAGCAAACAAGTCAGAAAACAGTATCCAGTAAAGATTTTGTAGACCTTACATATTTCTGCAGCAAAAAGCAAAGAGAGTTAAGAGCTGTTTTTAACATCTGGCTAAGAAATTTTCTTGGCTTTGGTGGTTTAAGTTAAGACTGACACAAAAGCTTGGTCTCTACCTATTTGATACCTTCTGATATTGTTTATGGCAGTCTTCAGTATTAATAATAAACTCTCTTCAAATGGAAAGTTATACTTCCATTTCAAAGCAGTACAAACTTAATCATATTTATCACTTTCACCACCAGTAAACAGTCATGCTGTTTTTTAAGATAACATGTTTGACCTATCCAGTCTGACAGATTTTTGTTAACAGGACAGAAACACCGCTCTTTTTATACGCATATTGCCAACATTAGCAATTCTCTCATCCTTATTTGTTGGAGCATTAACTGAATAATTCCTTTCCCTAAGTTAATTACATTTCCTTTAGTTATTATCTTAATTCCATCCTGCCATCCACACAAAATTCTTTTTGCTTCAAACTAGATTCTAAGACACCTTCTGCTTTTTCTTAAAAATAGATTTTGCTAATATTAATTCTACTCTTTTGCAACACCAATTTCCTATCTGTTGCTTTGTATGGCAAGTTTATGTTCTCCAACACATTTTATATGTGATTTCTTCTTGCTGCAACCTGCCATGAAACATGGGGCTTTTTAAAGTAAGTTACATGTCTGGAAGTAGGGGATCCATTTGATTTACTCAGCCTATACCGGCACAAGTAATGAAAATCAACATCAGAACAGAATCCGTGTTCACTGCCTGTCCAGTAATGTCAGCAGGGAAGACAGAGAAATTCAGCTAAGGCACAGTAGAAAAAAAAAAACACAACAAAATAAACCACCCCGCAAGATAAGTCTGTTGTCTGGTTTTCTTTTTGTAGTAATACATTCAGACTTCTCCATACCTTTAAACATTTTATATCCCAGCAAAAGGCAAGAAAAATTGATGTCACTTTACTTACCTTCATATCAACACGAAGTCAACTTCAATATTACCTTAAGTTACTTTCTGCACAAGATATACAAAAGCTATAACGAAAAAAATCATACCCTGG
The DNA here is from genome assembly GCF_030463565.1 of Pelecanus crispus. NCBI lineage: Eukaryota > Metazoa > Chordata > Aves > Pelecaniformes > Pelecanidae > Pelecanus > Pelecanus crispus. The sequence continues at coordinate 5,230,944 of NC_134655.1, read as the reverse complement.
GAAGGTGTTCTTATATTAGCCAAAAGATATTTTCTCACCTTAGACCACATATCACGCTTCTGTTTTTGAGGAGAAGTATATGAAGCATCAGAACTGTCTTTCTTTTTTCTACTCTATTTTATTGTTGGGAACCCACCACAAAACAAAGCTACACAGATATGAAATTTTTAATGAAGGAAGGGATTACAGATTACTTTTTCTGTTCCACTGTGGAACAGAAGTTTTAAGCCATTTCCCTCACAATGAGAAGTGCTTTGCAAAAAATGAGACCAGAATAATATATTTTTTAGTTGCGGTCTCATTTACTTCATTTAGCTATTGTCAAGGTTGCAGTAAATCTGCAAAGAGGAACACAAATACATTTCACTAATTTGAAGAGGAAGAAAAAAAAAAAGCATTACCTTATATCCTATAGTCTTACGATAATACAGAATTTCTTTTTCCAGAAGTTCAAATAACCGTGGTGGGAAAAACTGGAAATCCTGAATATTTGGTTGTTTTGGAGGTCGTGGAGCCTTCAAAAATACACAGGTGCATTAACATTATATAAGCTTGATTTCCGTGCAATAAAACTGCCATAATTCAGCAGCAGTGGCAGCCTATCACTTTGCAAATGCATTCCTGTTATTACCAGCATAGGGCGAGAGCAGGGGATGCAACACAGAAGAGAAGAGTAAAAGAAGAACATAAAAACCCCTCCATACTTGCCAACATCTTACCTTTGGGACTTTTGGTTCACTAACACGTAGGGCCTCTCGGAAATAAGCGTCAACTGCGTAATTAGCTTTGCGTTCTCGTTTTGGAGGCTCTATCCATTCCATCATGCTCAGCTACACACAGAATAGAATAGAAAGGTATTAAAGTAACCGTACTCTTTCCTAAAGTTGCAAAAATAACTAATGTGGCACGGCAAAACAGAAACCTTTTTTTGCACAGCAAATCTAATGGCTGTGCTCAACAATATGGATACTACAACAGAGACCAAAAATAAGCTAGAAATTATAGCTGATTATAACAAGTATTTAAACACATAAAAGGTAATACACAAGTAAGGCAGTGCAGTGGCATGGATAGATCCCTTTACAGTATTCTACTTACTTAAGACACCTGAGTAAGGTTATGATTCCATCTACCAAAACACAATGGAAGGACCGGGGACTTGGGCTCTGAATTCTATTATCTTGTGATATGAATGAATGCTTCACCTCTAAATATCACAATGAATAACCTCTACAGATACTACAACATTGGCAAAAAAAGAAAAATCCATTAGCAGCAAATTAATCTTAACTAAATTACTTGAATTAAACTTACTAAAGCATATTTCAAGACTATGCTGTATTTAGCTGGCTTCTTGTAATGAAATTATCAACACGAAAAAAGAATCTTATGTATATATGCACACACCCCACTCTATTCTCATTAAGTATTTTATGTTTCTAAATATTTCTTCAAAATTGGTAAGAAACCTGGGTTAGAAGTGCATTCTGCAGTTAACAAATAAGAGTTCACATATGTGATTCCAGATAAGACCTTAGGAATATCTTGACGACACGTCCCATATGAAACAGAGATGCAGAGGTAACACTGTGGGACCCTGGAATAATACCTCTTTCTTTGGATGATCCTTCTATAATACTTAATTATAGTCATTGTACAAACAGTTCACATTAATGCTAGTGACTAAAAACTTCACTGCAAAAAAGACTTAAGTCCTAATTCCACATATAAAATCATTATCAGGCCTGTTTTTTCCTCTTGGTTATGTGGCAGTAAAGTATTACTGACTGCAGCAGTATAGTAGGATACAGCATAGCATTTTTGCTGCATAAAGGATAAAATTTGAGCAATATTATCAGATTTTACCATGAAGAAAAACAGTGGGGCTGAAAGCTCATTTAACAAAAATTCAGAACATTGATGCTTCTGCAGAGCTAAGTGAATTTTTCAGTAGCTTCTTACTTCTCCAGAATAACCTTTATAGCCATAACATTTCTAATATGGCCTTTATGCTTCGCACCTCTAAACTAAAGTCTTAAAGACTTCAGGAAAAATTACCTTTTGTTTTTCTCTATAATCTTCACCTTCAAAGTTGTATAAGCTCATCTCTGTGTCCATAGTGAAATTTCGTAAGGAGCTCTCCCCCATTTTCTGCAATCGTTCATTCATTTCAGCTGTCTAAAAATACAGGAAGATACTTTTAGGCCCACTCAAGCTGTTTTATCTTTTCTGAAAAAAACCAGCTTTCATCATTATTAAAACATTCTCAACGCTTTTTTCTGCGTTAAACTTTTACTTACGTTTTTCTTGTAAGGAGAGACGCCCATAGTGCTTTTCAGTTTTGAACAATCTGACTGCAAGACTTTCCATTAACCTAAATTTATTATCCTGGGACGTAGCCCTACAACTGTATGATTTAACTTCTAAATTTAAATGAAATTTATACCCAACTTTCTGGAGCTGAAATGGTAGTTCATTTTTCCACAGAGCTACCTATTCTCTAATAAAGTTCCATAAAAGTTTTGTGTCTATGAGAATTGTTGGTATAAAATTTACATCTTGCTAAAAGCCCACAAAATAAACAGTGCTTAAGATACAGTGCACACAGTCTGAACTTTGAAAATAATTATAACTCATTAATTCTACTCCTTCAAAACTTTCATAAGCTTTAAATATTTACAAATAGTAAAGTTATAGTTGGGCATGAAAATAGATTTACATAATCAGATTTCATATATTTTTTGCATATATATATTTAGTGTTTGACACATTTCAAATTCTGTACGAAACTGTTCTCTAACCTTCTTTTCACCTCTTTCTAAAATAGTGGTTATGTCTTCTTCTGTCAGCTCACTATCTTTGGAAGCAAAAACGTGCGTGGCTCCATGCCGGATCATCTGCAGCATTTCATCTTTTGCCAATTTGTTAGACTGTTGGTCTATGAGCCTTCCTAAAATCAGAAGAAACATGTTGGAAGTTATAATACACAAGTTCTAGTAGGACCATACAAACAGTGGATTTCAGTTCACTGGCAGAACAAGAAAGCAAAAACAAAAGAACCATACATAAAAAACTGTTTCACTTGAGCTAAAAATAAACAGAAATAGTGAACTTCAGGGAAAATAAAAAAACAACAACTTTGGATCAAGACATAACAAAGAACATTTCACATTCAGACAATCCAAATTTTATGTTTAAGATCTGATTCCTACAAAGTCAGCTGAACTTTTAAGATCAAAATCCTATTTCAAGATGAAAAATGATGAAGTATTCTGTAATAACCAGTGTACTAAGATTTTTAACACTTACTTCACTGATTTCAACCCCAATCTCTGAATATTTTTCCCAAAATTCTAATTTCTGTCCCAAAATTTCACTTATCCTATCTCATCTCTTCACAGACCATCAAAATTTTGACCGTCATCATTTCAGTAGCCCACCCTTTTGGAAATACAAAAAACCTTCAAACCTTATCTTGAGAACCTTAGTTTTTGACAAACTACTCTTCCAAGAGCTTCTAAACAAAGACATACAAAGCAGTTTCAATGTTCAGTAAATACATGTGTGGTAAGAAGCACATCTATATAATTATTTTTATCTGTCATTGAACATTTTTTTTCCCCTTTTTAACATCACAAAAACCAAGTAACATCTATTCAGCTGTAAGCTTGCTTTCCTTATTTAAAGTGTTAATATCTGAGTCCATGCCCACATTATTTAGGAAAACAAATTTTTTTCAAAAATTTCAGCTGAGCAAGTGAGTAACTTATAGTTTCTTAGGTTGATTTAGTGTACTGCTATTATACACAAGGCCTGCTTTCTCTCATACTGTACATTTGTACAGTTATTGAACCCGTACTTTAAGGGACTGAACAATTCTGTTGCAGACAAACATACATAGCAGTTGATACCTTGTTGTATAACTATAGAGTCCAGTCTCAGTTTTATTTCAGCTCTTTCTACAATCCTCTCTTCAACAGTATTATCAGTGATTAGTCGAAACACCCGTACTGGTTTCTTTTGACCAATACGATGCGCACGATCCTAACAAACATAAATCAATGAGTGTTCAGCAACAAAAACTCACAAGCAAAAGACAGTTAGCTTGCTATACAGCAGAAACAGCAGACTGAAACTCACATATATTTCTTGGTTCCTTGCTTATTCAAGAGCATACAAAAACCAGTATAGCAATATTTACTTACACCTGGCTAATACACCTTTTACATTTGGGTCATTCTACAGTAATAAATGCATCTATGTCACTATAAATGAAGATAACGGAGTGCCTGTCTAGACTGCAGTTGGGAAGTGGAGATACAACAGTACGTACATACACACATCTGCACTGCTTTCAAACTAATTCTCTCACTTGACATAGGTATTGCAACTTCGGCATCCCTGGCTCGAGCATATTAATTCCATGGGCAAAGTCCATGCAGCCACAGCTTCAATACTGTAGTTGTCCCAAGCTAGCTACATTAAAGCATTGATATGCAGCTCACGTAGTGCAGGTACAATACACAGCAAATGAGGTTATATGACCAACGTCCTATACTTATTTGTAACAAAATTTGTCTTTATTCTCTCTGGAAAACATGAATAAAAATATTTTGTCCTCTTAAATAAAAGTTAAACAACTGGCCTTCAAGCTGTTGGTACCAGGATTTTCTGACTGTCCTTTAAACATGAGTCGTTAAATCTTTTACTCTCCTGCATAATATTAATTTCTTCCTGAAAATCCTACTAAAGCTCACAAATCACACTCATCAGTTTCCAGGAAGTCAGTCTACTATTGGTAGTAAGCATGCATATCAAAAGGATGAGTTATTCACAGTAAATATTTGATGCATTTAAGGGCATTAAAACCAAACCAAAATCAAACCCAAACCAAAACCCCACACCCCCAATCACGCAAGAAGGATCACGTGATTTTTACTCCACATGAAACAAATTATAGACTTGATTTTTTGATATTCAGCACTCAGAAAGAGAAGATTTTAGTATGTTTAACCCAAACATAAGGTTTTTTTTTTCCCCTGGTGTCACCACCAAATGATTTTACACTTATGCAGAAACAAGGTGGGTTGCAAAGGCATAAGCTTCCCAAAAGGGAGGAATAAAGCTGCATGCTTTTAATTCTTTGCTATTATTTTGGCAACAGCCCTCTGTTATTCATTTACTGTTGTCTTCTGGCAAGACAGAATTAAGAATAATTCTACAGATAAACAATATTGATACAGTATTTTGACAGAAGTATCTTTATTCAATTATGAAAATAATTAAGACAGATATTTACAGAGAAAAATCTACAGTTCCTTCCACAATTCTGTTCATGCCCTTTTTATTCAATTCCTTATTTTCTTGGTATTAAATACAAAAAGTAAAGAAAAAGAACAAAATTGCAAGTTCTGGAAACACTTACACAAAATAGAACAATGACAACTTTAACAAACAAATGTGTATTAGGGAGTTAACTCACCATGGCTTGCAGGTCTACTTGAGGGTTCCAATCTGAATCATAGAGAATAACCACATCAGCAGTTGCCAAATTAATTCCAAGACCTCCAGCTCTGGTACTCAGCATGAAAATGAATTTACTGCTGTTGGGAGCATTAAATGTGTCTATTGCTTCCTAAAAGAAAAAAAGTGTCATTAGAGTATCAGTTTTCAAACAAACTTCCAATATGTTGGTGGCTTTTCACTGAAATTTCTTTGAAATTGACAGAATTTTCACATGAAAACCGGTTTTTTATAAAAGTAAGAGACTGTAGGTTTGCACAGGTGGAAAAGCCCATTCTGAATCCAGAAAATGTTACATTTTTCATTTAGTCAGGGAACAAATGAAACCTACTTTACTATGGACTTTGGTTAGGAAAAACATATACCCTTAGCAGCCTTTCTAAACCTGTAGCATTTTTGCTTTACTTCAAAAAATGATGTAGCTACTTACATATAATGTAAGTAATAACTTCTTCATAATCTAATATGTAAAACAAAGACATTCCTTGTCTATATACAACTTTCTCACCTCTCTTTCTTCATGTGGTGTCTGTCCATCAAGTCGGCAGTACTCATATCCACGCCACATGCAATAGTCTTCCAAAATATCCAGTAAGCGAGTCATCTGACTAAAAAGTAGAACTCTGGAACCTGACAGAACAACACAAGTTTTGTTGTTGGTTTTATGTTTTCACATTAATCTTATCACAGAACCTACTACACAGCGTAAGTAAGAATTCATGTGAAATATTCTGCCTATGCCTAACTTACTCAAATAAGTCTTTCTTCTGAAGTTACTTTTCTGGTATTGATTTAACTTCAACACAGGTTATTTGATAATTTATACAGAAGACAGACACAGCTGAAGAAACAGAACACTTAAAACCATGGTAAGATACGTGGCTGACAACTGATGTGCACAGACAAACTAATCCTCTCATCAGAAATTTTCTTAAGGACAGCAGAAGGGAGGCTCTGCTTCTCCTTTCCTTCTACTTCTCCATATCATTAGCCTTCCTCATCATCCCTGTAAAGACTTCCTTCCCTCCATGTGTAAGATCTACAGAAAAATTATTTTCAACAAAAACTTCACTGAAAATAATGAATACATTCACTGGAGGAAAGACAAGAATGAACCTATGCAATTTCTGAAGTGTAGTTTTATTTACAACGACCACTCAGATCACTCCTGTTGATAAACGGTACTCACCTTGCTCTCTGAGTTTTGCTAGCAGTTTATCCAGAACTAACATTTTACCACTGTTCGTGATGAGATGCGTGTCAGTGGTGTAAGGAGGGCCTGGCTCAGCACCATCAAATAGGTAGGGGTGGTTACAGCATTTCCGCAGCTGCATCAGAATATTCAGCAGACGCATCTTATCCATTTTCCCAGCTGAATTCAGGATATCAATATCTTTCATCAGGATCCTTGTATACCTGAGGTTTTACAGGCAATTTTGAACAACTGTCAGTTTTTGTTTGATATTGAAAACACAAATGAAACCCTGCAATATCCCAATTACTTATTTCTGGGTGTGGGAGTTTGCTTTGTTTAGATAATAATGAGCTATGTTATTATGAAGTTTGGCAAAACATCGGCCTGATAATAAGGATTTATAAATCCATACCTAAACATGAAAGGCAATTTGTCTGAGAGTTACAATGATCCCTCACTTACTGGGTTATCTTACACTTCTATTTTAGGACTATGAAGTGGATTAAAGATATCATTTATTTGACTGAAGCTGCTACACTGACCTGGCTCCTTTTCTCACATCTCTTCTGGGTATGTGGCTCCTCAAGGTTTTATTTTAATTTCAGCTCAGACTTCTACGGGTGCATACATACTTGCATCAAAGAAGGAAACTCAGTAGGCATATGTTCTTTCAAATAAAATTAAGGAAGGAAAAGAAGTTTTTGCTTTCCTCCTCCCAACCCTTTTCATTACCCTTCCTGAGCTCTTTGTAACTTGTGCATCTTTAAAAAAAGACCCGAAGACAGCTATAAATAAGCTTCTCCATCTGACTGTCTTAACATGCAACTACAAGGAGGCGGGGGGCAAAAAATCGGTGTGAAGAGCTGTAGTGTTCTTTATCAGAAAAGAATCCTTACTGTGACATAAGTAACTCACCATTCCCTCTGCATTTTGCTGAGCCCAAGATAAATTTTTACTTCCTTCTTCGGAGGCAAACTCTTTTCTACTTCAGCTTTTATGCGACGTAATAAAAATGGCTTCAAAACCTACACAAATTAAAGAGTTTTTCCACAGATTTATAAAACTGGTTGCCTCAAAAACAAAATTAACAGATTCAATTATCTGATATTTATTCAGAACTAATCAATACCTACTGCTGTCATAGTGACTCCTTCAGAAAAATTGTGCTAAATCTGCAAAATGACGTTGTCCACTAATAGGCTAAGTTCACACATAAATATGTAATGCTACATAAAGATTGCCATATTCATCCCAGTTGTTATCCTAAGCAAGGGTCAAACCCATAAGCTTATAAAATTTATTTATTACCTTTTAACATAAGCTCTGTTTCATTTCTACTAGCAGCATATACAAAATACACCAACATTTCAAAGATAAGCAATGTATGTTGTTCTTCCTTCTGATTTGTTTTGTTACTGTGTGATGAAAAACATCTTTTCTCATGCACAGTAAAACAAAGGTAAAGGCATGCTTTTATTCAGACTAGCACAACGTGTATCAGTGTACTATTCACAACAGTAAATGGTTTCAAAAAGATCTAAAAATTCTTCATTTTATGTATAGATTTTGTCTGCTTCAAACAGTAATGTTACAAAAAGCAGTATCTATAATAGTAAGTTCCAACATTTAATTCATGAAAATTCTGCTGGGCATTTCTGTAACTAAATACCTTCACTTTCATCTTCTCAAGATGAAGGGGGAAATAATCTGTTTTTCTTTTTTTATACTGTGTATGCTAACAATGACACATGATTACAGCTTTAATTACTTACAGCATGAAGTCTTTCTACAAGTTTCTGATCACCGAGACAATTTTTAGTGTCGAACCATGAGTCAAAATCCTGTAGTGAGAAACAGCACAATTGGTATGAACAGTTATCATCTGTAGTTTTAACAGATGCATATTGCCTCTCCTTCACTTCAGCTGAGTGGCATAAATCTTGAGACAAATGACTTCTACGAGTGAAAGAAAAATCAGTCTGCAATTCTGTGCCAGTTCCCCAGCACGTTATAACACTCAAGTCAACCGAGTAACTCTGTAGACAAAATACTACTACTCTGCTTAATTTACAATGGTTTTCCATGCTGATCACTGCAGTGTCCAAGTTCTTCCCCCTTACTGCTTGTGTAACAATGGGGCAAGAAGGTAAAAAAAAGAAAAAGAAACCAGAATCCTTAAGTAAATGAGATAGACAACAGAGCAAAACCAATCGAAGCGAGCAATAAAAGGACGATGAAACATTAACAGTAAAAGAGGAAAAAGATGACTCAAATTCTAAATGAAAAAGAGGCTTATGCCTATTTGGATGCTTCATATTCTTCATTCTGCATTGCTTTCCCAAATTTTGTTTCACTTTGCATAATTCTTGAACTATTTAAAGTATTACTGGCCTGAGGCCTTATCTGCCCTAACAGAATGCACTGTTTTAACTAGGTAGAGCAAAACAAGTAGTCTACAGTTAGGTAAGCCACAGAGCTTCTACTGAATCCAGGTCTTCCACACCATATGTCTCTTACTAGGCTGGTCATTCTTCTTTTCTGCAGAAAGCAGCCTGGAAATCAAAATAAAAGAACAAGACTGTACTTCCAAACTTCAACTTACATCTGCAGAATTGAAGACATCAGGTAAAAGAAAATTGAGTAATGCCCACAGCTCATGGAGGTTATTCTGTAAAGGAGTTCCTGTAAGCAGCAATCGATTTGTCGTCTTGAACTCACGTACAATCTCTGACAGCTAGAAATACAACAAACAGTTATCATCATCACGTACATTTAAGTGCAATGAGTTTTCATCAGTTTCTGAAACCTGAAACAATGTCAACTAAATTTGAAGACCGTGAGCTACCTATGAAATTCATGTTTACCACCCAATATCCAATACCTTACGGGTTATATTTTAAAAAAACACCACACTTAATACTTTTAAAATCTGCTAAAATCAGATGGAATCTTCTGCGTCAAATTATCTTCAAAGTATCAAATAATTTTGACTTTACCTTAGACTTCTCATTCTTTATTCTGTGGGCTTCATCAATTACCAGGTACCTCCAGTTAAATTTTTTGAAGACTGATTTCTCTTTAATTACCATTTCATATGATGTAACACAAACATCCCATTCACCAGGCATCATAACATCACGGATAAAAGCAGCCTAAAGCAGAACAATTTAATTAATAAACATTTATAAATATGAACAATTTATATGGAATTCAGTGAAACCTATCTCCACCAACACTACTGATGCGCTAAGCTAGCACACAAGAGAACACTCAAACATCTTTTCAGTAACTGAAAGTTACTGTAACAAAAGCCTTCAACCCTTTGTAGTTTAGGCACAGACAGATAATCAGCTGGGGTTAAGCAAAACAAATTTTCTCCTATTCAAAATGAAATATTTACTCTTCAGCATAATTTTTCTGTAATTTAGATACAGTACATACTACCAATAGTGAAAAACCCTCTAAACTAACTAGTCCAAAGTACACAACGCAGTATTTGAGATGCAGCCTCACCAGTGCCAAGTACAGGGGGACAATCGCTCCCCCGGTCCTGTTGGCCACACTATTCCTGATGCAAGCCAGGATGCTGTTGCCCCTCTTGGCCACCTGGGCACACTGCTGGCTCATGTTCAGCCAGCTGTTGACCAACACCCCCAGGTCCTTTTCCACCGGGCAGCTTTCCAGCCACTCTTCCCCAAGCCTGTGGCGTCACATGGGGTTGTTGTGACCCAAGTGCAGGACCCGGCACTTGGCCTTGTTGAACCTCATACAGGTGGCCTCAGCCCATGGATCCAGCCTGTCCAGATCCCTCTGCAGAGCCTTCCTACCCTCAAACAATAACAGGCAGCCATGCAATCCATATGAGAAGCTATAGAATTCACAGGAACATCCAGCTCTTTGATCCCCTTCAAGTTAGAAAACCACCCTATACCTATTTTAAGACCTTCACTATGAAAGATTAAAAGCTCTACAACAGAATCGTGGTTACAAGGCAAGGCATGGACATAAGAAACAAGTAAAGAGTGGGAGAAGTCACCTAAAAAACACGAAGAAAGAGGAAACAAAGTGAGGGCAATAAAGGAAAATGAATAAACACTGTCACAATACAAACACAGAAGAGATTAAAAAAAAGCAAAAATCAAAGAGGAAGACAACAGAAAAAGAGGTTAGCCAACTGTACTTTTAACCCAGTCTATTATTTCACCTATTGATTTGCATTTTTCCCTCATAGTTACAAGCATAACATTTTGCTTTTTCAATGCTAATATAGTCAAGATTACTAAAAAAAATACCGTAATCAAGGAGGTAGCTTAGGGAGAATTCCACATACCCAAATGCTAGTTTTTGACAAATAATGCATATGTGTTTGAAATGTAGAGAACTTACTCTGGCATCTTTATCTCCAATAAGGCAAACAGCACGTAATGATGGAACCCAGCGTTTGAATTCATTCATCCAATTGTGCAAAGTTGATTTTGGAACCAGGACCATGTGTGGCCCAGGAATGTTTCGGTAATGCTTCAGATAGCCTAATAATGCTATTGTTTGCAGTGTCTTACCAAGACCCTGCATTGACAAAGAGAGGGGGGGAAAGAAACCCACTGAAATGAAATACCATACAGAAATAGTTTCAAACAATTTTCCTACCATATAATTCTGCCATTTAAGTGGTTTAAAGCAAGCTACACAACAAATGTTTGCAATACAACTTCTTTCATTGCATTACAATTCCAGTAGTGAAAAATCTAACTGTTGTAGAATGATGCATACTACTGCATATATATTAAATACCATAGGCACTTTAATGTTGAATTTTGCTCAATAATTACCACAAAAATTCCAAAAGATTACTGCTTACCATTTCATCTGCCAGAATGCCATTAACACCATTTTCATACAATGAGATCATCCAGTTCAAACCTCTAACCTGATAATCTCTTAGTGTTCCTCCTTTCACATCTGTAAATGTAAGATTCCTCTAAGTAGAAAAATACTAATTCTAAGTAGAAAATTTTCATTGCGATCTGCTCAGATTTTAATTGTATCAAAGCAAACAGAAAACTGTAAATACAATACTTACATGAAGGAGACTCCTCAAATCGAATACACACATTAGACGTTTTTCGACTCTCTGACAACAGCTCTTCATCTTCCTCTTGCTCTGTGCGCCTGTGACGATAACTGAAGAAAGAATCCAAGATTCATGTTTATATGAAATCATTTCAAAACATTGACTATAAAAATCAAAAGAAACAAGTTATAACAGAAACAATCATTGATCTACAATGTGTATGTTCCAGTACCCTTACCAAAATCATATCCTGTTAAGTTATTCCTTATGGTTCATTCCAGCTTTAATTAGAAAAGCTGATATGAAGCCCTCTCCTCCAGAGCCATAACTATACTCTGACAACAAGCATTCCAAGTTCTATAAGGTATTTTTTAATGAGCAACACAGAAATACAAGACACAGGTCAGCGGTTATCTTAGAATCTATTACTTGATAACTATACTGTTCAGAAGAATCACATATTGAATTAAAAAAAAAAATTAAAATTTATAAAATAGAAAATGCCATTTTGTAAACATTCCAAAAAACTAGTTCCTTGCTATTTCAAGATCCCTCAGAAACACTACACACAGGCTATGCCTGCATTACTGACTAATATAGACAGGCTGGTGGAGCGAGACAATTGGTGCTGAGGATCCAACATCCACACTACATGCACATTGCCTTGTTTTAACTTGGTCTAGCTCCATTCTGATCCCACCGACATGCCCACCAGCAGCTGGAACACACACGTGCATTTCTGGAGTGCTTCTTCTAGTTCAGCATTATGCAAAAGAAATTCAATTCATGTGCTCCAAAATCACTCCACAATATGGACCAAATCATGGTAAGTGGCAAGAATCAGGGAATTTACCTTAAAAGTGCATTCCTGATCCAAGGTCACACTAACATTGATGGATCAGTATGCATACACCAACCAGCTTTTAAAGAAATTATGATACACCATTAATAGGAAAAGTTCTGGACTTACTTAAGCACAATCTCTATGCTACAACTAAATAGGTATGTTAAAATGCGTAATATGTTTGAAAGCGGAAGAAGTTGGAAATAAAACCAAAACATACTCCCCAGCTGAAATCAAACTCTGTTTTTCATCCTTCTTCATCCGTGGCCGTCCCAGCTTGACTTTCAATGGAGATGTTGGTGATTTTTGTGCTGCAGGCTGAATAAAATGTGCAAAAAGTTCTGTCTGCTTCAGGAGGAATTCAAACCTTTTTGCTCGATCGGCTTTCTAGTTTCCAAAGTGGGGAGAGGATTACAAAAAGAAAAATCAGTAACTTTTCTTCATGAAAAAATGTATTTTTATTAAGACACAGAATTCAGACACTCGTGATAACAACTTATATGAGGAAAGACTGACAAGACCACCTGCCTACTGTTAGCCAACTCAGAGCATCATGACATAGCTCTTGAGCTGCTTCAGCTTACAACTAAGCATGAATTGCTTTAGAGCACTCAGTTGTAATGTTTGGTAGTTCAAATGATCCTTCATGAATACCACGGCAATCTGGAAGACATGGGAGGACTGGATAACCTCATCCCAGCAACTCATCCCCATTCAAAATTCAAAGATTAGCAAAACAACCCAAACTAGTTTACTGTATAGATTGTTTAAGACTGCATGGCACACCAGCAACTGTGAAGGGATGCTTTAAAGGACTGTCTACAAAAGATAAAGGAAGAACTGAGGTCCTGACTTATAGTAAGGGATGAAATCCTTGCTCAAGTCAGTGGCAAAACTTCCATCAGCTTCAAGGCTATCAGGATTTGATCCAAGACAACAATGTGGTAGCTCTGCTTTTAGAAGTATGACTAAAGTAATGGATGCACCAGCTCAATACTGCTTTGACTGAAGTTTGTGAATTTTGCTGTCAGATTTCAAATTTCAAATGTTTCAGTTTTGCCATGTCAATGAGGCATATGCACTTCACTATCTAAACAGAGCAGAACATATGTACTTCTTTTTATTTAGAAGACATGTTACATAATTTTTAAGAAGAATATGTTAAAATGCAAATGCTAGCTGACAAAATGCAATTGTTACCATTTTTTCTATACATCATGTAACACTGTATCACTTAAAGCAATTTTCATGTGATCTCATTTATGTATCTTGATGTAAAATACAAAAGTCAAATTGTAGTTCTGTACCATAACCATTCTAAGAAATATAAAAACAACAGAAAGCTTTTCTGCATGTAACTTATAAGCAAGTAAAAGTGCTCTAACAGCAGTAACACAAACCAAAGGGCAATATAAATGAACCTGACATGCAATGCATGATCTTGCCACATGAGGGCAATGCATTTCTTTTAATAGTGCACCACGTACCAGCAAATAAACCTCTTTACAAAGATCTCCTGAAAAAGATTACTATTATTTTTCCCCTGCATTCATTATTGGACCATTTGTGTAAATAACTTGAAAAACGAATTAACTGTAAATATCAAGTAAAATTTTTAGGGAAAACAAAAATTCTAAAAGGGGGAGTAAAGATGTGGATGTTTATGCTCATATGCAATAAAAACAAATATATTCAGAGGATTTATATTAAACTAATAATACATGATGGTTTTGACAAGCTAACCGTAACTGGTAAGGCTCTATATTGAATGCCACAATGTACTTTTTTGCCTGCAAAATCATTGGCTGGGTGTAAGCAGCATGCCTTGATAAATAGTAAAGGTCTAGCTCATGACTGCACTATTGATGAAAGGTAGATTTGAGACCTATTCCCTTTGCCTCTCAGAACAGCTGAACTAACATTCTAATTTAGGAAAGATGTAAATTCACCATGTATTACTGTGAGGCCAAGTTTAATTATCTACTCAACTCATTCTCAACAAACAGATTTACTTGTGTGTCTTTGGCTAAAAATTAAATATTCATACAAGTAGGTATCAATTTTTCTACATCTAACAGTGATACTCTTCCCTGGCTTCTATGGTATCCAGTCCTTTCACAATCTACTGTAATTATTAGGCATCTATTTAATGTTAAAGCTTTTAAGAAAAATGCAGCAAGGTATACATACCAGCTTCAACGAAGAACTTGCTACATGTGTCATTCAAAAACAAGTCCTGCAATGTCCTCCTGGTTTCTGCCTCTTTGTAATACAGAAGTTACCCTGTTATCTCTCCTCTCCAGCGCTACAAGCTCCCTTCACTTCTGTCATGGACAGATCCTTTTTTGCATTGTTATGGCACATATATTGTGGGGCATAACAACATTTAAAACCTTTATGTTTTTATATGATGAGAAACTGGGAGCTTCAGTATTTCTCTCATTTAAGAAGTAGCTTAAGGATGCCTCTTACATGACTCAAGGGGTCATCAAATAAAACTAGCAGAGACAGATTCAAAACTAAAAAGGGAGAGTTCTAAATAAAAAATGCAATTGAATAGAAAGTCCTTACCACAAGAGAGTGTGGATAACTAAACCTACATGAGGGGGGGGAAAAAGCAAACAGACAAACCCGTGGCAGGGGGCGGGGGGGGGTGAACCAAACCAAAAATGCCCTAACAATTACCGAGTATAAAAACCACAGCCTCCAACTCCAGAAATCATGCAGACAAAAATACTCGGAAGAGTGGGACAGTATTCAACAGAACTATCACTACCTGCTTCCTTGGTTCTCATATTCTTCACTAAATACCTACTGTTAGCCACTGTGAGAAACACCACACTGGAATAGACGTTTAAATGAATGTTGATTTGTTTTTCTTTTCTGACACATCCAGTCCGCAATAAATCCTTGTAACTGTGTTGATCTAGTTCAAGCAAACAAGCATCACAGAAAGCTGCAGTATGTTTTGTCATGAAAATGCTTACCATCTTCTCTTCATATTCTGGGTCAACTTCTTTTTCAGGTCTAGCTGCCTTTGGAGGAAGTTTGAGTTGAAACGGGGGATCATTTTTCTGGAATTCAAATTTTAAACACTTTATAAGCATCAGCTTCTTTATTTACTAAAGCAAAAAGATATCAAACTGAACAAACCTACACACTACAAGATAAGCATGCTACTTTTTAAAAATAGTTATTTCAAAAAGAAGTGACTGCATTAATCATAGTATTTCACCCAAAGCAGAATGTGATATCCACTATGAAACTGAAGGGGAGATATGACCAGATAAAATGTAAGTTGAAGATGTGTTTCATCCTCATGTTTCTCTCTACAAATAGGATCCAAGTTGAAAGCATTGAAAGAAAGTACTTAAAGAGGATGAAGTTTAATCTTTCACAGACGTCTTGCTTTAAATGCATAATTAGATTTAATATCATGAAAAGATATTTTAAGAAACTAAATGTTTCTAAATGGAAGGCTCCTAACTGTAAATTTCTGGCACTTGCATCTTGATAGAGTTTTGTTTTCACTTCTAGATGAATAGTCAGAGTTCATTTGGAAATACAGGCTTAACTACACTTAGCCATGTATCTAGGAGGAGACACAAATTAAACAACCAAATCAATCCATGCAGCAACCACTGCATGGTATGCTCTTAGACAGTTAACAAAGAACTACCTTATTTACTATTAATGAAAGAAATTTAAGAAACTGTAACAAAAATGGTTGACTTTTGTAGTTTATGAGATTCATTTGTGTCTTCAATTGGGAAGCTCAAAGTGGGTTTCTGCAACTTCAACTGCGACATTGCTATATACCAAAAAAAAAAGCTCACAAAACCCATGATATTGGCAAAATATCTTTTTTAAAAAGAGAATCGTGGGAGAAATATTTGGTGGATTTATTTTTCCTAACTCAGTCTTTGAAGTATGCCTTTTTACGCACCTCCTGCAAATAATAAAAAAAATTATTTTTTGAGATGCATTAAATTATAAAAATGTTTTTGAAAAGCACTGAATAGTCTGAAGGGAACTCCTACAGTGCATGTCTGTATAAAATGTAACAGAGCAGAGTCTTAATCTGACAAGTGCTTTAAGCATCAGCCTACTATAAATACATCAAAATGAAATAATTAAACTATTCAGGGTCCAGTAGCAAAACCAGATGAAAATGGGACTAAACATGTAAAAGTCTGTCAAGCAACATTACACTTAAATTTCAGAACTGTTACTGATAAATACATATGCCAACTTACTCTTTAACTTTAAGCACAATCATGCAAATGGGAAGAACATTTTCTGAAGTCAGAGATCACCTTTTCAAGTTTTGGCCCAAAGGCATAATTCTCTGCAAAGGTGAACAGTACGAAGCATACAATGAAGTTGTTTGACAATTTAATGATTTTATAAATGCCTGAGTTTGGCTTTGCAAGGCCAAATGATTATGTTGCAAATAGGCAGCACTAGAAATGTTTTATTCACTTACAGCTTCTTCAGTCATACAGGTAATCAGCTCATCTCAGAAAGCAATGTTAGGAGACGACCGTTACGCCAACATGCCAAAGAGCAGGTCATATGTATCTGTATATTCACACCTCCATTATATTACTGTATAACATACACTCCAGTAAGAGAGACTGCCAGTGCTAATATCAGGCCCAGTCCTTGTTATTAAAGTGACAAAATACTCCTTACGGGAAAACAAAATTGACAGTAGGCCATTTCAGATTCCTCACTTCCCCTAGAAATAAATTACATAGATAAGTGCTACTGGAAAAAAGTTGTCTGTCTACCTCAGGTAAGAATGAAGTTTCTCCTGGACAAAGCAGAACAACTCAATATTATGAGCATCCCTTTTAACTGCAATTTTTCCAAGCAAAATGTAATGCAATATTATCTTTCTAAGCCCCAAGGCAGATGGCTCTAATGCCAGTTCTGTTGTTACTCAGATTTCCCCAGAAGAAGGTGGCATACAAATCGAATTTATTCAGAAATAAGTATTTGTGAATAACACACTCTGAGTTAAAGAAGTAAATGAACTGACATGAGGAGTTACTGCAGCCACAGCACTACAAAATCCCATCCTACACCTTACCTTTCAAAGCAAAAGAGGTTCCCTGCCCCCCCCACTCCTCAATGCAGTGTTTGTGTCAAACATTGATGGCCCCAAAATATGAGAAATAACAAACAGGAGATGGTCAAAAGCTGATGAAAAAGATGAACAACTTAAGACACGTGCATCCCAATACCCCTTCTCTTCCTCATAACTTACAAGGGAAAAGAATATGCTGTAGTTTCACTAAAATACTATTCTGAGCTGGTGGAGCCAGATGGGTAGTAGGGACGAGCATCATATCCAAACTTGCTTCTGCATAATGCTGAGAGTTATAAAAATCTAGACCTTGTCAATTATTAAATTTTGATATGAGTGAGAACACTTTTCTTTTACTACCAACTGGCTCATGTACCTAATGCAACACAGAACCACAAAATACTTCATCAAGTCTGTGAAACTTTATACAACACATCTTCATCGCTTAGAGGGCTGACTTAACAGGAAACAGGAGGATCAGCAGAAGCCTCAGTGCAAACAATTGATTAACCAGCAAAAAGTACTTTTGTTTTTAACTCGGGGAGCTAGCTGGTAACAATCTGCCTCTACCCTAGAAAAGTGTTCCATTAAAGATTAAACCCTACATAAGAGAGTCCCCTGAAAACCCGTGTCATTTAAACACCTTACAAGAAACACTACCATGGAGCAGATTCGAAAATAACAGACCCTGAGTCTTCCAACGACCCAAAACACTTTCCCTTTGAAATCTCTACTAACTAGCCTAAACAGAGCTACCAACTTCAGGCTGAGCGAGATTTCTATCTAGTAAGTGCAATAGTCCTAAATTGGGTAGGTCATGTGAACATCTAAATAAATGACTGGGAGTAAGAACTGCTGCTGCTTTAGCTGACTTTACTCTTGTAACCTGTGCTATGGAGAACTTTAAACAGATGCATTGAGAATAATTAGAAGGACCCCTTTTGTGTTTAACTGACATATACAAAGTGGAAATGCATTCCAAATAGCCATTAGGTTAAGGCACTGTTTTGGTACTACTACAAGTGAAGTAAAACAGTGCGAGGGGAACAGAGCACAACAGGCTGCATTGCATGCCATTATTATGCAGTTTGTGTAGCTAACCGTATAGCTATGTAACAGACCTGTGGCCCAACATCAAGTGAAGTTCCATTGTCTGAATAAAAAACTTTTTTTTCCACTAAGAAACATACTGATCAGTATGGCACAGTAGCACAATGCTGGCAATATTCAAAGCCATTCACTGTTTTCAAATGATTTCTCCAGGCAAGCAGTCTTCAAACATTTAGCACCAACTTTTTATCAGCTGACATGCATAAAACGTTGTGGAATAAGTTGTATCCCATGCAGAAACTTTTTCTCCTGAACAATCGGGTAACGTTCAGAATTACACTGTACCACATCTGCTAGCTTTTTGTATACATGAGTAACAAAATAATCAAGCGTTCTTTTCAGGCAAAAATGGACTTTCATCAATTTGAATTAAAATCCTGATTGCAGTAACATCAATCTTTCTGCAACTGTCTCCCCTATCATAAAAATATGACACACGGTCATCACTCTAAGTTTTTATAAGATGCAGCCTTCAGGTTAAATCTTGTTCAGTTTCCAAGGAGACCCGAATACGTCACTTTTTACATTCCTCGTGTCTTAGCCCATGATCTTTTTTCCAAAAAGCTACAGGGAGGGGGCTGGCAGCCATACATGCTCCTTTGAGGGGTTTATCCCGCATCACGATTGCATTTTAGCTGGGCAGGGGGAAGGCCGAAGCCCCTGAAGCCTGAGGGCGGGGACAGCCCGGTGCGGCCGCGGACTCTGCGAGGGGGCAGCCCCGCGCAGGGCCCTCGCCCTGCGGAGCCCCCGGCTCCCGCCGAGCCCCCCGCCCGCCGCCGCCATCCCGCTCCGGGGCAGCGGGGGCCGGGGAAGGGAAACGAGCGGGCGGGGGGCACCAGCGGAGGGGGCCGCGCAGGGCGGTACGGGCAGCGCCGGCTGCAGGCAGGGCAGCCCGGGCGGAACGGCCAGCACCGGCGTGCCCGGGCTGCGCGGCTGGGAAGGGGGCCCCGCAGGGGCGCACGGATGGCGGCAGCTGCCACGGCGACGCTGGAGGGCAGCGCCGGGGGCCGGCCTGCGCGGCGGGGCCGGGGCGGGGGGCCGGGCGGGGGCCGCCGCGCAGGCCGGGACGCGGCTCTGGCGCAGGCCGGGCGCTCACGGACAGCGGCGGAGGGGCCGGCGCGCTGCCAGCGGCCCGGCTCGGGCGGCCGCCTCAGGGCCGGGAAGCGCGGCCCGAGGGGCGGCTGCAGGAGGGGGCGGCGGGGCCAAGGCGCGCTCATCCCCGGGAGGCTCCGCCGCCCGCCGGACCCCCCCCCCCCGCTCCCGGAGCGGTACCTCCTCGGCGCCGGGCTCCTGCGCAGAGGCGGCCGCGGCAGAGGTGGAAGGCAGCTCGGCGTCCGGGCGGGCGGCGCCGCCGGGGCCGGTACCGGGGCCGGTGTCCATTTTGTGCGCGGCGGGTGGCTGCGCCACGGCGGGGGTGGGGGGGGGGCGGCCCCACCACCCCCAGCACCGCGCGGCCCCGCCCCTCCCGCCGGCCCGGCCCGGCCCGCCCCGATCTCGCGATACTTCCGCGAGAGGGGGCGGGAGCGCGCGTTTCCCGCCGAAACGTGAGGCGGCCCGGGGGCGGGCGGCGAGGCGAGGCGAGGCGAGGCGAGGCCAGGCCAGGCCAGGCCAGGCCAGGCCAGGCCAGGCCAGGCCAGGCCTAGTCTGGTCTGGTCTGGTCTGGTCTGGTCTGGTCTGGTCTGGTCTGGTCTGGTCTGTGGTGGGGCCGGGCAGGCAGCCCGGCCGCCCGGCTGGGCCTCCTGTGGTGGAGCAGCGGGGCCTCTGGGGAGGCTCCCGGGCCCAACGCCGGGCCGTTCCCCACCGGCTGCTTCACAAGGGGCCGCCCGCAGAGGCCTCGCTGCCTCCCGTCCCCTCAAGTGACACCACAGCTCACAGAAGAGAAAGCGGTCAGGGCCGCTGCATATCTAAGCGGTAGCTGTAGACATGCCCAAGGACAGTGTTGCGATGTTCTGCATTGTCTCAGGGCCGCCCTGGCATGCGCTGCGTTGCAGAGGCAACACTGGCTTGGAGGGGCCTGTGAACTGGTGCCACCATTGCTGAGGTCCTTTCCGTGTCCCACCCGCCGCCTTTGTAATCTCCAGAGAGCAGCCGAAGCTCTCCAGAACCTCATCTGCAAGGGGCAGGATGCGCTCTCCTTCCCGTGTCTTCCCAGACAGGAGTCCCTGTGGCCCCGGCACAGGCATGTAGAGCATGTGGACTGTAAAGCTGTTGTGGAAGAAGGAAGCACGGCTGCTGACAGGGAGAGCTGACAGAAGGATAAGGTGCTGCAGGAGCCAGGCGGTAAAACAGAATGGTAGGGGGCAGAAAACTTTGTACTTGCAGTTCATTTTCCTCAGTTCCAAACCCTGTTGCAAATAGCAAGTGTGTTTTCCTAAATAGCCCAGGCTGTACTTGAGAGAGAAAATCATGTCTTAACGTCTGCAGGGCTAAGAGGTACCAGTGGAGCTCCCAAAGGAAGAGTAGCTTATGGGAAAAAAATTGTTTTTCTTAAGCCATTTCAAATTCAGCAGTGTTGTGTATTGCATATTGAAAATTGCACTAATGAAGCCACTCAATTTAGTTACTGTCAATGCACACATTTCTGGCTGTCCATGCAAGACATTCAGTTTCTCAGCTGCTGAGCTCTAACTTTGTTCGTAGTGCTAAAGGATTCTAAAACAATCCTTGAGACAGCAGACTTAAAAATTTGAGAGCTCCAAATCAGCCATTTTACCTGGTGATTACTTAGAAAGGCAATATTGTGAGCATTTTGTCCAGATAAATGGATGAAATGCTAGCCTTGTAGGCAGAATGAGCAATAAAAGCTTTTTCATTCCAGTAAAAAGCTCAGTAGCTGTTACCAAGATCTTTTTGCATAACTCAACAACTAAGCTGAGCAAATGGGTTATTGCAGCTCACATACGCTGCACTTAGAAAGACCTCTAAGACCTCTTTTCCATCTATACATTGACTCTAATAAGGTGCCATTTTGTGAAGACTAACCATGTCTGAACTGTTTCCATGACTGCCTGATTACTCTGAAATTCAGTTTCTAAATTATGGTCCAACATAGAAGATTTAAGCTCTAAACTCCCCTTTTCCATGTTGTGAAACAGCTGCAAAACAGTAACAGCGCTGTTCCGAATTATTTAGCACCCTATTGCCTTCCATGTCTGTTGCATAGTTTGCAACAAAGCAAGGCCCACAGCATCTGCAGTAGCCATTCCATGTGATTTATTTTTAAAAGCTTTGGGAAGTACATTTTTTATAGCACGATTGAGAAGAGTGACATGACTGGTTTTGAAAGAGGACTCCAAATAGATTTTCCAAGCAGGGCTATCTAGAAAATGAAGTTTACCGTTAGCTATGCAAAAAGTCTCTAAGGTGGGAAAATTCCAGTCTATGATGTCTTTGTACTTAGCCTTTACGGAAAATAGCTCACTAACCATTTTTAATATTTGACGTTCCTACTCCAGTTTCAAGTGCTTGTAGCTTCTGTTTATGCAAAACACTCTCAAGTGTTTGTCACAGCTTGCTTTTTACTTGAAATTCACAGGAACATTACATGCTGTACAAAACAATCAAGCTGCTGCTTTCATGAAAGATCCCCTTTGGATATTTTTTGCTTGTATGCTTAACATTTGCCTTTGGCACTTTGCATAGATGTTCTTAGTTGCTTCTGTTAGACTATGTTGTGTACTCCTGTGGATCCACAGGCCATTGGCTGAAAAAAAAGCACGTAGTCATACAACAGTATTGTCATGTGATAATCTAATTAATTATAAAGAAAAAGTAGTGAAGTGCTTTTTCTGTACTTTATATACTTTATTTTTACTCATCTCTTTTCTAATACATTTGAAAAATTCCACAGAATTTCTCCAATTGTGTTTTGTTTTATTTTTTTTTTCCTGTGGTTGGGAGGCAGAGTGCTAATTGTCATGTTGAAGTTGTAGATTTGGGTATTAGCTCTTTGTTTTCCCAGTTCTGTTACTCCTTATTTTACAATCTGCCAGACACAATCACCAGGGCTGAGTGTGTGGTCCCCTACACACTAAGGTTTCACAGCAATTAAGATGACCTCCTCTGTCCAACTCAGAAAGGTGGCACTGACATGTTGTATGATGAGAATTATGTTTTCTTGTCAGACACAAAAAGAGAAATTGCATATACTTAGGCTTACTGTTACCTACTTTTATGTTTCAGACACTGCTGAAATATGTAAAGAGTTGATGAGATACGGATCCAGGGGCATTTACATATACTATCCAGGTAAGACCATAAGATTTTTGAAATTTTGAACTGTGGCTGCTCAGCCTTTTCCAAACAGGGGACTAACTGCAGTGGTCTTAATTTCTGTAACGCAGATATATTTGGGTTGGGTAGCTTTTTACAATATATTTTAGTAATGTGTGGAATTGCTTTATAGGCCAAGTTGTTACAAAAGCCCCTTTTGTGTGAGTTTGTGTGGATGAGTTGTGTTAAGTACCTACCTCTGGGTATGGATGGAGAAATGTTACCAAAAAGCAGGCTGAAGAAAAAAAAAGGTACCTGCTGAGAGAGAGCGTGTGAAAATCCCCTGAGAACTGATAAGCTTTAGAGACCAGTAGGCCTGTTGAATTTGCAAGAACAGACAAACTCAGTACACCAAGAGTCTGCCAAATCCATACAAAGCCACCAGCACACACAAGCATCAACAGGTTGTGTAACTCACACCACAACCAAAAAGCGGTGGCTTTGGCTGCTAAATACAAATGAAGCCGGCAGGGCTATGTATACACCTGCTGAAAAAAGAGGAGCCCTTCAAAGACTTTCAGAGCACCTTAGTAAGCGGGTGGGGTTGGCCTCCCAACTGTTGCACAAACCAAGTAACTTAGTGTGTGTTAGTAACCATGTGAATGCATTGTGTGGATAGTTATCTGCTGTTAGCAATAAAAACTTGATTCTGTGGATAAGAACAGCTTAAATAATAAAAGCTGTCTTAAAAACCGGTCGTGATTTTTGTCTTCCCTGACTTGAGAATCCCATTTACAATCCAAGGCAGCACCGCTGTCAGATGCCACTGGGTGGCAACACCGACCTGCGCTCGCCTGCGGCCGGCTGCGGCAGTCCTGCCTTCAAGGTGATCCGGCAGCCTATGTGCTACTTAGTATAAATGCTGCTCAGTCTTAAAACCGATTTGATCAAGAACAGGAAAAAAAAAAAAGTTAGATTTGTAAACCGTCTTTTACCTTCTGTTGTTTAATGACTTCTAGAACTGTATCATGTACATTCAGTACCTTCCCTCCAGCACGGCAGAAGTGTCTTGTTAAGAAGGGCCTTGGGTGGGTAGTACCTAGTAATTACTATCTTGCGTAAAATGCTTATATCAAGTGTTGCTATTTAAATATTGCTTATATTAAATACTTCTCTTTTCATCTCAGTTGTTAACTGGTTCGGAGTTTCACGGGTGCCTTGGTTAAAAGGACATTGGTGACAGGGCTGAGGAACCAAGTGTTCGGGGCCCAGGGGCACTAACAGAGCCTGGCCACCCTCCCTGCCCATGGGGGCCAGGAGCCCCTGTTAAGCTCAGACCTGGGCCTTCAGGGCCTGTCTGAGCTAAGTCCCAGGCCACAGCAAAGGCTGGCTGCCCCTTGAAGGATGCGGAGCCAAGCACAGTAGCATGGCCAAGAGGGCAGGGGCCTCACCAGCTAGTGTCCAGCCCCACAGCACCTGAGCAAGAAGGGCAGGTCTAGAAACAGTAGCCAGGCTCCACTGACAGTCCAGATCATCACGTGAGTTTGTGGTAACAAAGCAGATCCAAGGCCAAGCCAATCCACAGGTCAGAACCACGTCTGGTGAGGGCAACCAGGATCAGGCACAGTCTAGTGACCCGCAGGCAGGTCCAACATCAAGCTGAGCTGAAGACCAGTCCTCCTACAGCACAGCTCAGGCAGGGACTGAAGGTCCAGGGCTGAGCCCAAATGGGGCTCCTGGGCCTATGGGCAGGGAGTGTGAGTAAAGGCCCCAGGTGAGGCTGGCCAGGATTAAGGCCTATTAGTACACTCAAGCTGCTAGCAAAATCATACGTCTGTTAACGCAGCAGAAAATAGGCAATATTTTCCTTGTCTGTATTTCAAGCATCTTCCAGACAGTACTGCTCTCCAGCAGCTCTCCCTAGGCTTTTTCTGGTGTTCATGCAGGCTCCTATGAATGTGTCAGGGGTTTCCTTGTATTTTCTTTGTCTTGTTTCACGACATTTCTGCCTCTTACATCTCTTCCAAAATGTAGTTTACAACACAGCCAATCTAACCGCAGTCTGAAAATGGTGGTCTCACTACCCTTCTCAGGGTTTTGCTCTGTACTGCCCTGTGCAAGCAGCGCATTCATCTCAACATAAGGTGAGCAACATCGGCAAGGCTGACCCAGCAGAAAACTATTTCCTGTCTTTTATAATTTTGCTACTGCTTTAATGCTCTGAACAGACTTGCTATATGGTCATAAAAATGCCAGAAGTGATACAAGGAAAGTGGTGGGAGGAGTTCATAGCTAGGGGCAGGAAGGAGAGCGAGGCCTGCCTTCCAGCAACAGATTGCTGCTGGGATGTGAGTAAACCCAGACTAAGTTCACACCCTGGCACATAATCAAACTCCATCTCCCCCCACTATCTCTGTCTCTTGGTTCTCAAGTCAACTCACAAGGTGAAAACCTTCCGCCACCCATCTCTTGCGCAGTTTTACTTATGGCCTGTGTTTTAATACGTGCCTCCTATTGTTTAAGTTGTCTTAACCACTTACCTGCTCCCTCATTTGGCCTAAGCTAAAGGAGAACATTGTACAGAGAAGCTGTTTTCCAAATCTCCTAGGAAGTACTTCTTTCAGTGAAGAAATGACTGCTGTTTCTGCGAAGTCTCCTGCCTGGCTGGAGAGAAACCATCTCTGCCAGTTTCCATTATTACATCTTCTGTTGCTGAGATTTCAGAAATGCCACCTCCATTCATACATCAGTGGTTACGCCCTTACAAGTAACTGTGGTTATGTCCAGCGGCACAATTCTATGTGTTCTTGCACTTAACCTATGCAGCCCTGTTTCATTCAGATCCTTATTTCATAGGTTCCCTTCCAAAGTTTATCCACTTCTTTTTTTCCCAGATTTTTTCCTTCCTCATAGGATTAGAAAGAAACCTAGGCCGCCTCCTCTAGAGCTCACAATATAGAAACTACTTCTAAAATGAGCTCTTGGTTTATGCATCACTCATTTGTAACCCAGGTTTTGCTGAAGATGTCATTTCCGATGATGTCCATTGCTGCAGAACTTTGTGGCAGCTGAGAGATAAGAGCAGTCCAGCCCCTGCATGATGTAGTTCGTGGCTGCAAACAACAGCTGATTGCCTGATTCTGCCTCGGTTACAGGCACAAGCACATCCAAGCAATGTACTCTAATAGGCTTGACATTAAGTATTCTTACAGAAAGGGGGTTTTTTCGTTTGTTTGTTTGTGTAGGCTTCATATTCATGCATCAGTTTTCTGTATCGAGTTTTCATTTTACCCAACAGACAGTCTCTGGAGTTGCCAATAGGGTTTGCAAATACAAGACCTCATTCAGCATTAACAACTATAACACAATAGCTAATGTATCCTTCGTATCTGGTTCAAAGAGCTGCTAGCTGTACAAATACTCTTTGGGTTTTCCCATCTTGTATGCAATACTGCATTTTTAATTCCAGGTTTTAGCAACCAAAGCTTTACTGTGATACTGCAAAGGCTTCTAATATTTCTGTATTTCCCAACCACGCAGTTTTTTTGCTAAACCTTTTTTCACTTCATATCCACTTTTTTTGGCTGTGTGTTCATTTTCTCAGTGGGAGAGCCAGGAACTCTCACAGTTTGGTAAATTATGAAAGTGAGAACACTGTCATCTCTTCATGGATGTGATGAGCCAGGTTTATGTGATCACATTAGAGTGTGTTAATTTACTGAGCCTCATCAGGAACTTACTGCAAAGATACCCTAATTGCCTCTATGGATACCTTTAGTCCTTTGCAACTTTGAGATTAACCATAGCAGCCCCTTCCACCCACACCATGTTTCTGTGTTCCTGACCCCTTGCACTGTTACTGGCATTTGTGCAGGTGAGCGGTGGGTTAGCTCAAGGTTCTAAAAAGCATAAATTGAGCCCAACAAAAGAGAGTTACTAGTTTTTTCTCAGATCAGCACAGCAAAACAACTCAACTGCCCACACACACAAGGGCCAGTGCCAATACAGCAGCGGAACAGATACATGGCAAGATGGAGGGTGGGATTGCAGCCACACTAATTTGTATCAGTTTAAGCTACCATAAACCAGACGTTAATAAACAACGTTACAATTGTGCATTCTGTTGTGAACTCCAGATTTTGCCCACCTACAATGAAGTCACACAGATTTAACAATGATCAGTGATTCCTTTGGCGGTCGTACAATAATTCCTGATGTAATAAGCTATGACTTTGCCAAAACCTGGAGTGTTGTGTCAAGAGAGCCCCTGACTAGAAGAGACTAGTTTTGTTGAAAGTGAAAGGCATTTTAAAAGTGATTTCAGAATAAAGCAAGAGCTTTCAAAAGAGGTTTTTCCAACTGCAATAAATCTGAAGCATACTTTGCGGCTCACTGCAATGGCATCCTTTTCTCCCCTAACCTATGCAGTGGTTTTGCAATATTCAAAACCTGTAAATAACTTGCCCGTAACAGGGACAGAATCTTACAAAATTTTGAATATTTGCAAGTATCCAGCAGGCAAGCCAGTGCAGTATAGCCTCTAACTCTCTTTAATGATGGTTGAAATTCTTCACAAATTCTCTGCCCAAAATAAATTATCTCTTTCTTAGGCAAAAGCCTGTTTCTGTGGGTTTGATTTCACACTGTTATCCTTAAGCTGATCACAGACTATTTGTAAATGTAACAGTTCTTGTTCAAAGGTTTTAGCGTGTACCAGGATTTCCTTTAAATACAGGAAATGCACAGAAGGATGCTGTAAAGTACTGCCTCCATTAGCCTTGCAAGCATGGCAGATGCATTGCATAAGCCAAAAGCCATCACTTCAGTTGCCACAGGCTTTATCCTGCTGTGAAAATACTTTTAATCCTGTCCTTTCTATCCATTTTTACTTGCCAACATCCACTCACTGTGGAGAACTAGACTGAACCTGTTATATTTTCCAGAGTACTATCCATTTCTGCTGAAGGATCTGTTAAACTACAGTAGCTGGTTTTAGTTTATCCTAGTCCACATAGAATCTGTTTCTGCCTTTCCCCCTCACTCCCCCATTTTTTTGCTATTTTGCTACCCTAACTGCCTGGGCCTTCTTTCTTCCTCATCCTGTAATGATTCTTCCTTTTTTGTAACAGTCTCAAATACACAGCTGCCATCAAAACAATTCTTCCTTTCCTGCATTTACATTCTTCACACAGGGCAGCCTTTTACACATGTAGTTCAGTAATCTGGTCTGTTTGCTGTAATACCCTCTACTCAATCGTAATTAAATAAGGTAGCATTTCATTTTTCCTTCAATTACCTAGAAGGGGAAGGTATCTCTTTCACCCACTGTTTTGCCATCTGCATGAAAATTTCTCACAAATCACAGTGTAAGAGGTAGGGCTCCTATAACTCTCAGTAATGCATTTTTGGGCAACATAGAGAACAGAGGCAGGCGGTGTCCCGTGTTAATTTTCCTGTATTCATTTTCTCATCACTCTGGAGTGTTCTCTGGTCTCAGTAAGAATATTTTAGGGAAGCCGAGACTCATCCTGCACTTCATGACAAGCCTTCCACATTTGTGAGTCTGAAAATAGCTAGGTAGATTTTTTTCACTTAAACATAAAACTACAGACCTCTTTTTCCATTTGTTTCTGCAGGCCTTCCTGAGACCTTTCTTTAAGCTTCACATCCAAACTTCAAGCTGCTCTGGATAGTTTGGAGTAAACTGGTTTCAGCACATCCTCGCTTTCAGGAGATTAAAATTAAAATTTAATAATAATTTGCTATTTCTGATCTGGAAGAGGCATGTCATAATCTTGATGTCAAATAGATTATTTTGGATTTCTGGCTGTTACAGATTTGACAGTGTCATATCACCAGAATCCATCAGCTGTGCTCAGGTAAATTCCTCCAAATTGCCATATAAAGTTAATCAGTAGACCCTCTCACACGTGGGCTGAGTAGTATTCATCATGTTATACATGAAAAAGGAAGCAGATTTTTCTTAGCTTCTAAAAGTAATTAAGACAATTAGAAAAGAAATTTTGGCTCTGAAAGAAAGCCATCTTCTCTACTTCTGTATCTCTTCTCTCAGCCACAAGTATTATTTGCTGACCTTGAGGGGCCATTGATAAAATTACCCCACAAGGAAATCCTCAGAAAAGGGTTGGTACCCATGCATATGTAGAGAGTAACAGCCATGACTTGCTTGACCAGCTATGTGGACATCATAAAATTGTTTACTAGTCCGCAAACAGAAGCTGAAAAGTAGCAAAAGCACAGTTTTTATTGTGTCCTTCCGTGGATGACAGAGAAGAGGGAAACCTATCTTCTGGCAAAAGTGCCAGACCAGAGGTTTGTGCCAAGGTGGGGCTCTGTTTGTTACCATCCCCCCTTTAGAAAAAGGCAGTTGTACATTTGCAAATAAGTACACTATTCAGCAGAACGCCAGCTCTTCCACCAGTTACTTTCCTGAATGGAGACTTTCCCAGGAGATGCTGGATGTCTGCTGCTGTTCCCCAGAGGAGACTAGTGCCAGAGGGCGTTGGTCTGTTTTCTGAAACAAATTGACAGACTTTTCCCTATGTGTCATGAGAGCTTTTGGTAAAATTAGATTCTGCCCTGTCCATAACAATAAAGGCCATACCCACATGCAGCTTACATAGTTCATATACTTCCTGGAGCAAAACCACAGCAACGTTCAACTGTCTGTTTTCTTTTTTTATGTTCACAATGGCTCCTGCTTCAGAAGCAGGTATCTGACCGTTGGGTCCCGCTGCCACTGAGAGCTTGTGGGTGACCGAGTACGCAGCACGGTTCAGGCAGAATATATTCATCAGTGTAGTGCAGACAGGTTCGGCGTCGTTCTGCGCCAGTCATCAGGCTCCAATTTTTGTAGTTCATTGTTTAAACAACAATAAATGATGTTGCTCTGATGATCTGTATGCTTTCCTCTGTTAGACCTGATTTGTATGGTGAGGACAGGCTACTGAAAGGAAGAGAACGGGTTGAATTATCCCCTGTGACTTTGCTGAATTTGTCCTTGTGAATGGAAAGAGAGTGAAATATTTGTCTGCAGGGGGGAGCAGAGTGGTAACTGTCAGGAACAGCTGGAACATATATACTGTGTCATGTCTTTTTGTGATACTGGGCTTTTCTGCTTGCTGTGGGAATGCTGCAGAGGCATGTTAGCATTTTGCTGAGTAAGTGTGGTGCGAGCTCCATATGTAAACAGGGATCAGTCACTAGATGAGAGAAAAGGGCTGTTCTTCCAGGGCTATGGCTGTCTCTTGCATGCACCTCAACCTTCACAACCCCTGCAGGGTTTTGTAAATTAAATGTGGGGCTAGATTCTGGGAAAAATATATGCTTGTGGGAATGTCAGTCTAGATAACTCTGGTGTCTCCTCCTGCTTTGATACCTATAAATTTGTGAATGAAATAAATCCTCCTGATTCTTCCCATCCTCTCCATCCTGATTATTCTTCTGTCCACAGGGGAGCAAGGACTTTCACTGCTCTCAATATTAATAATAACACCACCAGTTGCTCTGCAACATGGAAATGGGCAAGCTTAAATAGCACACTTCTTTAAATCGGTTGCCTGTAGGGTCATGAAGGAATTTCCCATCAAATGCAATTAGCTAATTTGTTCTCTTCTGTTTTATTAGTAGTCAAGTGTTGTTTTCCTCTGAAACATCAGTAGCCTAGGTTAGGAAAGGAGAGGAGTAGACCAGTACAAGCAGAGAATTCCTCTTAGGTACCTGGCTGATGTGGACTGCACACACATTCAGGGTCAAACTGATCATGCTTACTCGGATCTTTGCTAGTGGCACGT
The DNA here is from genome assembly GCF_030463565.1 of Pelecanus crispus. Classification (NCBI taxonomy): domain Eukaryota; kingdom Metazoa; phylum Chordata; class Aves; order Pelecaniformes; family Pelecanidae; genus Pelecanus; species Pelecanus crispus. Next base: position 5,200,083 of record NC_134655.1, on the reverse strand, counting down.
AGGAGGTTAGTCTGGTGAGGATAAACACTCTGACATGATCCAACTAAAGACAGATTCTTGAAATTTGATTGAGACATAGCAGAACATGAGTGACCTGTACAATTTGTGTAGAACAGAGAATGATTTTACTTTCTGGGGTTTCAGTTTTATGTTTTACATTTTATTTATTTTTACTTTCTCTGTAATTGTATCTACAGTTCATATCCATGAAGGCTTCTCAGCTTATGACTTTATTCTAGGAAGTGCCACATCAAGAAAAAAATTCTTTATCAGACTTTGAAGATTTGCTCTGCCTGTCTCTGATCTTATACAGAAAGAAAGAGAATTTTATCCTAACTGCAAGTCATTTTGGTTTGGTTTTTTTCAGTGGTCAGTGATTTTTGAGAACATTCCTGTAGCTCTGCCTGCAGCAGATTTGGAGAGGCAGGCCCCACTGGCTGATGTTACTGTTCCCAAGCAAAACCTCATCTCTTTCAAGGTAACTAGGCAATATGTATGAAAAAAAAGCTTAAAAGGCAAGACAAATAAACCTAAGCAAACATATGTAATTCTACACTTCCAAACCTTTTGGCATTGCAATAATATTAGGAAAATAATTTTTATTTTTGAACTTTTTTAATTGCGTTTTGCCAGGGATTTCAGCATATATATATTCAAAACATACTTGAAGACCGAAACTAAATGCTAATAGATAAATGCAAAAGCTGGAGCTAAAATAGAATACCCCAAGGGTTTCACAGAAATGTTCAGCCAAAATCAATTTTTCTTTGCTCTTCTTTCCCTTCACTTTGCATTCTGTTTCCAGCCTCAGCTCACTCTCTACATATGTCTTCAACTGTAAGATTTTTAAAACAAAGACCCTGTTATTCACCATCATGATGAAGGATTTAAGTAAAGAATTTTATAATTTAAAAGTGGCTGAAAAATTTGTGCACGGGGCGGGACAAAAGTGAAATCCTGCGTCTTCCATCAGGGCTAGATACCATTCATTTTTAAGCCTGCTATTGTCAAACACGTACGTGAGTGACATGTTATCAGCACAATGAAAATCATTAGGGTAAGAAAATAACTTCATTTGTTCTTTTAATGTTTGGAGCACAAATAGCAAGAAGGCACAGCAGCTTTCATAACAAACATGTTAACCCCCACATGCTCTGCTTAATTACGATTTCTGGCTTCCTGTATTTCCCCTGAGGCTACTGGCACCATAAGTAAACTGGCACAGATTTTATTTATTCTGAATATGCTGAGCTGCAACGTGCAAGTAGTTCGGCAGGTGCTTCACAAGCAACTGAGCCGTTCCAGCAGTGAGGACAGGAGCCGTCTGACAGAGGAGCGACACATCAGCAGGGAACAGAATCAATGTACCCCTCCCTGTCACCATGGCTACCACTCAGCAGGCGTTTTTTGGGCAGAAGAGGCAATTTAAGCAACTGCTGATTTCTTATTACTGCCCCTGCATCACCCCCTCCGTAGGTCAGGTATGAGTGTGTAGTAGGCCACAGCATTTATCAGATCAGGAAACTAGTCCTGATCCAGCTGGAAAATAATCTCTTTTTTCGACTCACTCTTTTCCAAACAGTCCGTTTTCTCGTTCGATTCATCTCATCCATTCAGCCACACAAATATACTGTGTCTGTGTAATGGAGGAGATGGCAGAAGGGCAGGGACAAGTGGCTTAAGAGATGGGGACTGCTGGTGAGTTAAGCAGCATTATCACTCAGCGCAAGCCGTGATGGAGCCGGAGCTCTCGTTGAGGCTGTGGTTTGTTGTTGAGTGTTTAGATCCGTTTGGCAGCCCAGGTTCCTCGCCACCCTGTCCGGCCCGCTCCCCAGCTCCCCTGCTGCCTCGTTGCAAGTGGTTACGCAGCTGCACAAGGAACCTGACAGGGGAACCCATCTGCCTGTAGAATGATCCAGTAAAAAATGGGTATGGTTATGACACTGCGGGGATACCACGTGAAGTATATCACAATTCGTTTTGTTTTGGCAGAGTAGTGTTCTAAAGCCTTCAGGTTTAAGGCTATCAAATGTGTCAGAGTGACACAGTCAAGTCACATGTGGAAGGGAAGTGTGACTTTCCTTCCCTAAATATGTTCCATGGCTGGATGCATCTCTCCAAGGAGAAGTGTTACAAAGCCTTGTTCACAAACCTGCTATTAAACATGTGAAGTTGTTAAAATGTCACTGTGGATAAAGGATATATGGAGCTGAATGAAGGTGGTAGTAGAATATAGGGTTGGGAATTAAATAATATTGCAAGGCTGCACAAAAGTCACTCACACTCAAACAAAAACCTATCTAGAGAAGTCAGAGCACATTTGAAATAAATTGTTTATAGTTTATTCATGACAGTTTTCATTTATGGTAAGATTCTTTTAAGACCAGTGATAATGTAAAGCACTAGAAACAGGGATGCTATGAGTTTATACGGATTTATTTATACGGTTACGTAAATGTACGTAGGCCATATATTTATACATTATATGCCATTGATAGTACATATTATATTAAATACAATAAATACATATTGCCACAACATTTTTTGCTTCAAATCTTGAAAAAAACCAAGCATGGTTTCCAGTCAGATTGCAGCAGCGACACTGCAAGCTGTTGTCAGCCTGCCCAGCACAGCTGTGAAAAATTCTGTGAAAACGTGAAACTCTCAGCCAGGCCCGATACCGCTAACCACACGGTGCAGGGGCAGGCCCCGCCGCCTCTGCCCTGCCCAGGCTGGGGCGCGTGAGACTCTGCAGACACTACGGACTCGAAAAACCCAGCGAAGAATCGCTGCGTCCACTTTAAATCTGAGTCAAAGTTGCTTGTAACTTCTTAAAAATGAACACAAGCTGTCCTTGTCCTTGAAAAGCCAGGAGTTTCCCATCCTGGAGAGAGGCACTAACTCCAAGGACATCAGCAGTGTTACGCGCTCCGCGGTCGTAATTTTTAGTTGTGACAGCGGAACGGCAACCCGTCTCCCTGAAGGCACTTCTGAAAAAGTCTGTCTGTAAAAAATCTGCAATGATGTGACCAGGAAAACCGCATTTATTTGTAGTAAATGCATACAGGGGACCAGATGCCACTGAAAAACCTGTAAAGCCACGCACCGCAAAGTTTGGAAGTAGCGGCCCAGGCGGATGGTGGGAGCCGAAGGGGACCTTTCGGTGCGGCCGCAGCAGGGCAGAGGCTGGGGCCGGCACCGCCGGCGCTGCCCGTGCCTCGGTCCAGGCCGAAGCCGCGCCGCTGCCGCCGGGGCCAAGGCCGCCGCGGGGCACCGCCGGAGCGGCTCGGCGCCGGGGCCAGGGCTCCTGCCGGCGCTCAGCGCGGGGGAGCGGCAGCTCAGCCCGCTGCCCGGCCGGGGGGGCTGGCAGCATCCCCGGGGCGCGGAGCCGGGGGGCGGGGGGGCCGGGGCTGGCGGAGGCGGTGTCGGTGTCGGTGTCGGTGTCGGTGTCGCAGCCGCCGGCTGCGTGGCGGCGAGCCCCGGCCGCCCGTCACGTGCTCGGTGTGTTGCATTGTGTTTGCGGCGGAGGGAGGGCTGGCCGTGTCAGTGATCAATGTCATGACTTCCTCCTCGGGCTGGAGCAGTATCAGAGCACAGCTGAAGGAAGCTGATTACTGCTGGTTTCAAATTGGCTGGGAACAATACACACACACACGCACACGCACGCACACACACGCACACGCAGCCCGCACCCTGGCTCCCGCGTCGCCGCTCCGCGCCGGGGGGGAAGATGAGCTCAGGGGACGTCGTTTGCACTGGATGGCTCATCAAATCACCCCCCGAGAAGAAACTCAAGAGATACGTAAGTGTAGAGGCTCCGCTGAGATATATATATTTTTTTTTTTTTTTTTTTTTTTTTTCCCCCTGGCTAAACGGATTTCGGCATGTGCTCGGTGTCTTACTCTTCCTTTGCAATGTCTCGCCTGTTTCGGCTTCGCCTTGGACCAAAACAAAAAGATTTACAAGTCCATGCGCTTATGGAGTATCTTAATTTTCACCGATATTCTTGTGCCCTTTGGAATTAACCTTTCCCGGCTCGTAAGATTATAATACTTCAGTTGTTATGCAACATAGCTTTAGGTTAAAAACCACATTTTGGTTTCAGTTAATGTTGCCGTAACTAACAGAATTGTTGTAACAGAATTTCAGATGTCACTTTTCCAGGGAAGGGCAAGAACCTTCTGCAGAAAAAAACCCTAATGCTTTAAATTCTGAGGCTCTGCTTTGTTAAGATGCTCTCTAATTTCTATGACACTTGCTAAAGGCAACATCTGCAGTAGTTTTGTTTACCAATTCAATATGCCAGATGCAACTGCTAGCAGAACGCTTTACTTTTCATCTCTGATAAAGAGGTGCTAGAAGATGCCATGCTGTAAAGTTCCTGATAGCTGAAAGGTGGAGGGGGCTGGCGAGAAGCAGCGAGCAGCGCACGCATGGAGAGCTGCGACTGCATTCTGTGTGAAGGGGGCCCCTTGTTTCGTTCTCTATCTGCCTGCCTGTTTTTCTGACAAAAAAAAAAAAAAAAAAAAAAAGGGTGTGTGTTGCAAACATAGGAAACTGTATCATTGCAGGGCTGCGAGGAAGGCACTCCGGGTAGAAATAAATGACCCTTAAAAAAACTGCTTGGGACAGCACTAAAAATGTAAGCCCATCGTGGGCCATTTTGCATACTCACTTGTGATGGTTCTTCCTCAGGCATGTTGTTACTGTTGATACACTTTTGGAATCGGTACTACTCGTTTGAGTCACGCACTTCTAACCTAACTTACCCCAGAGCACTGCACTGTGCTAGAAGGATGCCACCATATGTGCCTCTCGCACTCCCGAGCCACATACAGAGCTTACATCATTTGTCGTATTCACTTCTGTTTATCAGCATTTTTTCTGGACTGCTGATGTTAGCTTTCTCGACTCATAAGAGGAATAACTGTCTTGTGAGGAATGTGGTAGATATCATTTGGTAGTGTATTTTTTCTTCACACTAAAATCTAGGAGAAAGGATAATTTACTGATGTTAGAATTTACTTTTAACTTATTCTAAGCCAGAGCTGCTTCTTTTAGATCACAGTATTGCATTGAACTCGTTGAATATTTGCTTTGTTCAGTTAGCATTTTCCAGTTCTAAAATAACCACTATGATGTGTCTCAAGGGAGCTGCAAATGAAATATGGATATCTAATTTTTGTTATATTTTGTAACGAGTGTACTAATAGCACCGTATAGCAGGCACTAGACAATGTAAGAGCCACTGATTCACCCAGCTGGTATCATTAGTAACTCTGTCAGTGAAGCTATTTTTGATGACTCAATATTCATAAAAGGGCAAAGTAGAGAAAACAGAATGTGATAAAGCTGGGATTTGAAAGCCCCCATTATACAGTCAAGATAATAGTCACAACAGGGGCTCTGATCAGCTCACAAGACTAGCTGCAGTCTGCTCTGCTCAGATTTTGCACTACAAAACCTAGGGAAATCGGGTCGATGTTATTCTTCAAACATCAACCACTAGATTAGCCAGATCTCTGCAGATTAGGCTTTGTTTTCTGGTTAGGAGGATAAACTACTCCTTTGTCCATAATAAAGCAGAAAGAAATCTGCTGCAAGTACAGCAAAGATTAATGTCCTTTCTCGTATGACTGGTTACACAGCAGATGCTACAAACCAAATGGAATTGTGTCTTACCCGCCGTACACTATTTTTTTTTCTACTTTTTACATAGTTTCACCAGCATGGTAGCTTGTGCATCTTGCACTGGGGTGGTAGATGGCTCAGGCTGAACCACAGTGACTGCTTAAAAACAACACAAGCTTTAAAACAATGACTGTTTAAACTGACTTCAGTAGGTGTCAAGTGTCAGCCGCTTACAGGAGAATGGTGTTGGCTCTGGTTCTGAACTGACAACATACATAAATCCCCAAGCTTTCCACCACCCTTTGTGTTCAGCTGGCAAAACCTATGGTCTGAGCTGAAGCTGCCAGGGAGCTTCACATGCGGGCTTGGTCTGCTGCTCGTTGGGACCTACCTCTCCTCCCCTGGAGCCACTCGGTTGCTCTCACCGGGTTGTCTCCCAGTGCACATTTTCCTGAGTTCAGCATCTGGCCTTTGTAAGGTCCAGCCTGAGGGTCTCTTGTTTTACACACAGATAAATTCTTAATCCTCAATCTATTTCAATCACTGAGAAAATCCAATTAATTTCAGTGGAATCTGTAGTTAAGAGACCAGACAAAGTGATGAATTCAGGTTGCGAGACTGGGAACCGCAAGTAGTCCCACTGAAGCCACTGAGAATATTTACAGTGTTTATAAAATTAAACAAATACATCTTTGCAAGATTGGAGCCTAAAGACCAAAGTATACCTTCATTTGTGCTTGTTCTCTGATGAAAGCAGTTAGGTTTTCTACACATAAACAAGTCAGAATTTGGCTCTAGGTAAGCAGAATGTTATTTTCAAAACTTTGAAAAGTGAAAAGCAGGTGTTAAGGGTCTGTATTTTTCCTGTAATGTCTTACAAAGCTGATGCTCTTAGTAGCACTATTCTTAGAAGTGTCTTATCATTCCCTAACAAAGGCTGCTCTCTTACATGTGCAGGAAACGAACGTGAGATTAATTACCCAAGCATAACTTTCTGTAAAAACAGAGAGCTTAATGCTAAATGCAGAGGATTCATTAGAAAGCACAGGGAGCTTCACTTCAGCGGGCAAATACTCTAATAGCAGTTTAGTAGCATGTACAATGCTTTTCCCTCTGTCTGATACTTGAACCATGAATCCACCACGTCAGCCTATCTAAAGAGGCAGTTGTGCAAGGAGTCTCCCGGGAGAGCGTTTGGTGTGCGTTGCAGTTCTTTGTCCCCTAAGTGCGACCTGAAAGCTGTGCTGCTCTCATTTCCTCACTTGGTTCCAGCTTTTCTCACCGGTCGGGGCTGTGTGGGCCTGAGGGGTGCCAGGGAACCCCCGAAGCTCTGGGGGAGCTGGCTGTGGGGCAGGGGCGACAGAGGAAGAAGCTGCTACCAAAAACTAGGAAGCGGTGGTGGTGGAGGTGAAGTCCATCATGCTCTAGACCAAAAATGCTAAGTTTCATGCAGAGCTTGACATTCAGCCCCACAGGAGGAAAACCTGGCCCCACTGGAGATTTTTGGTGTTGATATGAGTGGATCATGAGTACCAGCCTCTGTAGGAAATTAGATGTCATGGGAGAATCTGCTCCAGGTTTGATGGGTTTCGTAGTGCCATGTATTATTGCTGAATAGATCCAGCCAGGGATTTAGATTAGGTATTCAGAGCCGCAAGGGAAAAAGGTGTTTACATTTGTTAAACAAAATTTAAAAATTCAGAAGGCTCAGGGTGGTGTTGATCACGTATCCCAATTCTGTAACGTCAGCCTTGAACAGCCGGCTTTTTGCTACTTTTCATATGGAAATATGTCTGCTCACTGACTGGTAGTATTGGTTTTATGTTTATTGGAGAGGGGGGCGAATGGTTGCGTGGCCTAGGAAACAAAGGAGTTACTACAGCCAGTGCAAAAAGTCACTATGAGGGGAAAAAAGACATGGAAGAAGGCACAGAGGATGCCTAATGACATCAAGAGGCTAGTGCCATTGAGAAGACACGTAGTTCATGTGCTGAGAAGAAGGAGATGGGATTTTTAACAGGCAGCTGATTTCAACCTGTCCTCAAATCGCTGTCCTGTAGTTTGTCACACTTGTGAGGAGCAGCAGCGGTAGTTAGCCAGCCTGCCCGCCAGCTCCGGTGAATGCCGCGCCAGTATTTACTTACTAAGTTACGTGGTTTGCAATAGTGAAGGGCTATATACAGATGCTTGCTTGTTGTGAGTCAGTGCAGCTCCATTTAAGTCAATGCTGCACAGCTGTACCCCAGCTGAAGAGCTATTTTTAATCTTCAGTACTATACAAATTGATGAGGGAAGACCACTTGCTCAAAAAAAGGCAAGTTTCCCACTTTACTTGAGCGACTGGATTCTTCAAACAGTATTGAAAATCGAAATTCCTTGTCAGCATCTCTAGAACAAGAGTCCAAAATGGACCCTGCGTTAAGAAAACTTAGCCTTGCACTTCTTCTTGGAGCGTCTGGTCTGGGAAGACAAATAGAGGTGTAAGTTAAGGTACCAGATGCAAAAAGCTAGCAAAGCAGCGTCCGTTCCTGCTGTCTCTGCGCGAGGGGCAGGCAGCGCTGTCGGGAGGGCACAGCAGCAAGTAGCTGCAGAGGGACGGCTCTGACTGTTGGGGGGATCTGCCAGAACTTGACCACAGCACACCATTGCTAGGGTTTTACAAGATAAGAGAATCTAGACGACTTCTCCATTTTTAGGTGAAGTTCTGGTATTTATCAGGAGAACAAACAGGAAGTTACTGGCCACTAAGAAGAAAAAGTAAAGTAGAATTATGGAAGAGTTTGCTCAAGTAATAGGAACAAGAGTCCCACAGCACTGCTAAGAGTGGGGGGGATGCAGAGCGTCTGCTCTCTGATCTAGCATTGGGCTGGTGTCAGCAGAGGACACTGCCACCCTCGCCTAAAAGAAATCCCCAAGTGCTGTGTGAGGTCAAGTACTTCTGCTGGTTTGGGATTTGGGGGAAGTTTCCGAAAAATAACTATCAAAGAGAAATCTGCACGTAACTTTTGTCCATAAGCCTTTTTATTTCCAAATGCTCCCTACAAAGCCTCAACTCTGGAGCTCTGTCCTCTCTGAATAGAGAGTTACGGCCACCTTTCATACCCTGCTGGAATCAACATCCTGAACTCTCATTGAAATAACTGAGTTTGTTTAACCAATTTGTGCAGGTTTGGTAACTCCGGTTAATAGGCTGGGTGGGAGTAGGAGTCCCGCGTGATGGAGAAAGTTGACAGAGCCTTTTAGCTGGTTCTAGTCGTAAGTTTTGTACCTATATTTTTCCTGCTGTTACTTCATTTTAAAATCCAGCGTATATTCTATCTGGTTTGTATATTAAGGAAGAACTCGATTTTGAGAAAATGAAGACTTTCATGCAGAAGCTCCTGTGCTGCAAACTGTGTGTTCCCTTCTCTGTGAAATCCTGAACAAATTGATCTCACTGGTAAAATAACAGCAGAAAATTTATTTTAGGGAGGCATTTCCATCATTAGAGTTAAACATTTGTAATTATCTAAGTGCGAATCAGACCATTTTCCACCACTTAAGCTTGTTTTGGTAAGTTAAGTGCGATGTTTATTCTAGACCATTTTCTTCCATTTTAACCGTGTTTTGGTAGTTCAAATGCAATGCTTAATGAGATAGGCTGACTTCTAAGAAAAAAATAATTTCTAAAAAACACTGCTGTTCTTGGCAACCTGTGTATCAGAATGTTAAGCAGAATAATTTCCCTTGGATTATTTATTTGGGTGGAGCCGTAATGGCCCTGAAGCCCCAGTTTAATCTTTGACTACATGTTTTCAGTTCACAGGAATGTCCAGCTATTGGTTTCTTTTCAAAACAGAAACCTGCAAGTTATCAGGTCTTTGCATTCAAAAATAGAGACTTAAAAAAAACATGCTAGTTTGAAATAAAGAAGGAAATGTTAACTTGAGTGGTAATTAAACTAGTGATGCAATCAAACATGTCTTAGAGGAAAAAATGTTACACGTAGTACTTTGGTGAACTCTTTGTTGTAGCATGAAAACTATAATATGAATAAATACGTCATTTCTACCAATAATGCATTAAAATGTTATGAATGTGTATTATGCCAATTTGATAGGTTTTTAGAGAAGGGGACAAGTTTACTCCTATAATGTTACTCAGTAGAGAAACAGTCGTTTTTATTTGCTTTCTTGTCCTCTTCATTTGAGTTGGAAATGAATTAGTAATGTGATAAGACAAGGAAAAAATGCCATCTTTGAAATGAAATTTGCATGTCAAAACATTACATCCAGCCAGATAAAATAGAGTTTCCTCTCATTTAGTTCTTGAATAAAATGCAATACTTCAACTTTTTTCTGCTTTACAATAATATCCTTGACTTGTTTCAGTTTGTGTTGCATCAGAAAAAAAAAACAACCCACAACAAACATATAGCCATGCAAAACTCAGTTTTAAAATCTGCTGCAACTTGGTATTTGTTAAAAATAAACCAAACCCAATGTCTGTTCTTCATGGCAGAAAAATACTCCCTTTCCGAGGCTAACTCATTTGTTGCTTTGTAATTGTTAGAATAAGACAACTGTTCTTAGAGATTTTGTTATTCCCTTCCCTTCTGATGCCAGAAACCCCACCTGACCCCTGCAGTCAAAACTGCTTTGTAGCTTTCCACAAAAGCCTTGAACAGCGCATTTCAGTTATTCAATATCCTCTCCCATAGAGCATTTTACAGAAAGGCAGTAAAATGTCATTATTAGTGCGAATTTAAAATTAGTTAAATGAAGGTGTTAATTTAAATGGAACTTAGATTGTCATCTGAAAGTTTTGAACCATTTTTGGCAATGCTTTTTAAAAGACAACAGTTTCTGTGAGCCCTGTTAGTGACAAATAGTATTCATCCTGTGACTCCCAAGTCTCGGGGACCATGGGTTATGTATCCATATTTCTGTTGGACAGAATAATGGCCATAATGGGACCCTGTCTAAATTTGCAACTGTTGTAATCTCAGCAGAGTGCACAGTTTGTGAACAATCTGTTTTTACATACCAGACTTGGAAACTGTTTGTAGAAGTTCAAGGATTTTACAGTTGTGAAGCCATTTTTTTTAAGCTGACATGAACTGGACGTGCCAAGGAGAAGCCAATAGTTCGGAACAAGCGTGAACTATGTTTTACTTGCAGACTTTACAAACTGTGCAGTAAAGCCACTAAGTTTACAGATGTATTTAGTTTATAAATGTTGGGAAAGCTGAATGCGTATGCCTGCTGTAAAGCTACACTTCCAAGATCTGTTGCCAATTCCACAGAAAAGCCACCGGCATTCAGAGGTGACTGCGTGCTGATCAAATCGCTATGAGATGAGAAAAAGCATCTGAAGAGATGCCAGCTGAGTTTACAGTAGCAATGAAGAAACAGTTTCATGAGAAGTCATCCACTGCTTCATGAAGTGCTCACTGCAATTCCACCTACTACATCTGTATTGTTTACTAATATTTATAGTGGAAGCTTTGGAAGCTTCAGTTTTATTTTTAAAAAGTTCAACATTTTGAACCCATCCTAAGAAAATGATTGAGTTCTTATTGAGGCCTTAGGTTTAAAAATAAGAAGCACTTAAGTAGCTCAGGGAATTGCTTTTTTGCAATATTTAGGCACATTGCTCCCACTGAAATAGGGATTTGCAAAATGTTTTCACTGGGCACTCCTCTGACTCCAGGGCTGGTTTTACAGGTCTTCACTGGCTAACTTTCCCTGTAAAACAGTGGGATTTGGACTGTCAGCAGAAAATGGGACTGTTACTCCAACTTCACTTTGTGCTTTTTAAAATGTTCCTTTTTGACACATCACTCTGAGCGTCATATCACCCTTGAGCTATGGATTATAAAACAATGGTGAACTGTTTTTGGAAAGTGAGGGAAAAACACCAGATAAATCCCATCATTATTTCAGTATCCTCCCCAAACTCACGCTTTCGTCTGTGCTGAGCCTGAGAAATATTCAAGCTGAAACATCACTAAGACAAACAAACAAAAAGGTTAGGGGACAGTCTGGTTGGCACAGGACGAACAGGCTTTGTAACAGTGACACTGCTTTGGTTCCCCTGTGCATCCCTCTGCATCAGGTTTGCAGACTGGAAACCTAATAATACTGGCTTGTAAAGGGAAAAATAGAAGCCTTTATTGAAGTGTTACTAGACTGCAATGCTTTAACAGTTTTCTTACGAAAAATATGTTCCTTTTTTTTCTTTTTTTCAAATTCACAACTGAAAGTACTGTTGCTATGTTACTGTAATGGTGTGTAGGCTGCTAAATAAATAGAGGGAGTTTAGTCCATGCCAGAAATAGAAAGCCAGGTCAGAGGTGACATTTGGGACATGTTGAGAAAAAAGAGAATATATAATTATTTCTTTCCTTCCTATCATTCTCTTCAGCCTCAATAACCCCAGACTGCTTAGAAGGAAATTACAACAGAATTTCTGGACATGTGAGAGTACTAAAAATTGACACCTCTGGAGTTCCACTAAGTCTTTTAGCTTTGTTTTTTTGTAAGATCAAATTTGCAAGGGAAACTGGTAGAACTGTGGCACCTTACACACTTGTGAATTGAATAGCTACTTCGAGGTATCAAAGGGCATGGGGAACTGTTGAGAATTCACTCTGCAAAGGTGTGCTCAGAAGCAAAAATCTGACAGAGGGAACAAGCCTTGAGAAAATGTGCTCCTGTGAAGCCAGAAACAGGAAATTTGAGTCCATTGTCCATTTTGGGATAGTCTGGCAGGTTACCCAGGACCAGATACACAAAAACGTGCTTAGGCTCTTGTGCGAGTAGCCCTAGGTACCTGATGGCACCTTCAGCTGCCTAGACATCTCTGTAAACCTGGCTTGTGAACGTGCATGAGCGCTCGTCTGTACAGCAGGGTCATTTTTATCCCTCCTCTGCTGCCTGCATATGCTCCTTATGTGCATACCTTCACACGACGAGCTCTCGTTTAAGCTCCAGCACCCGATTCACTAAATGATGGGAACTGCAAGCCGCTAATGTGAGAATTAGAGCCCAGTCCTCCTTCCATCCACGCCAGTCAGAGCAGAAGCAGCCCTTATCCTAGGAACGAGCCCTCCAGCCTCGGTACTTGCAGACAGTGGCCTCTGACTATTTCCAAAACATTACTGCAGATGCTGGATGCTCTGGGCTGTGTTCCCTGAGCCACAAAGCTCCTCAGCCTCCTCCCAGCCCCTTGCGGGCATCGCTGCGGGCGTGCGCAGCGCCCCGATGCTCCGGTCCTGCCTTGCCCTTGGCCCCGCTGCTCTGGCGTGAGCATCGGCAGCCCTGGGCCCACAGCAGAGCAGCTGTGAGCTGCCAGACCTTCGCGCTAGCAGCAGGTGGGACGCAGAAACGCGGACAAAGCTTGCTCGTATGCAAGTTAATTTAGCAGATTTGTAATTAATCCGGAAGATCTTCTCTTTAAATACATATGTTTACTTATAAACAAATTATTAAGGTGACACAATATGAGGCATCTGATTTCTTTGTGAATTAGGGAAGAAGCCCACAGCCGTAACCTAAACCAGTTCAGTGCATGCAATCCCAGTAGAGATTTCTTTGTGGTGTATTTGTAGTTCCACGAATCTGTTACTTTCCTACAAAGGAACAATGTAAATGTGTCCCCTACTCAAGAGACCTTTGGATCTGAGGCATTCCAGAAAATCCCACATTTAGCATAAAACTTACAGAAGAGGATTAAATTAGAGGGTACAACGAGAATCAATGATGCTAAGTGCAGTTATTCTTGTTCCTAAATTGCAGTGGTTTTTAAATTTTCATTTTATTTGTTAACAGTCCTCGAATGGAGGGCTGGAATTTGAATGGCTAGGAGTATTTCCTAACACGATGGATGTGAATAGCTGGTTAAGAAGAAACTTTACTAATTTTCAGCCACAAGCCAACCCCTAGTGCCTTAGACCTTGAGACATGTCTGCAGAGTGTCTGAGGTTCTGTGTCAGAAAATGAATGAGTAGTTTAGGATCCATCAGACTGAAGGAGAGGGTGTTAGAGGCTTTCTTGTCCCCTGTGGAGTTCAAACCCTCGTTTGGGCTCTGTCAAATCCTTTAGCCTTGCCAGAGACTGCATTTATCTCAGACCCTACAGAGCAATTATTATGATTTATCTGTCTTCGGAGTGAATGAAATTTTACCAGGCATTTTCTACACAGAAATCTCCAGCCGGCAAAAGTGCAACCTACAGCCTGTCCTTTCCAGGGCTTTGTTGCCCACGCTCAGCAAATTGCCCAGTTTTAACCAGCAGCAGCAGCATTGCTAAGTGGAAAGGAGGATGAATTATACCCTCTGCAGTTCTGTTATGTTATCCTCCTAAAGGACCTATTTGGCTTTCATTGTATTTCCAGGTCCTTTGTGCTTGAAATGATCTTCTAAACTTTATAAGTAAACTTGGTTTGCTGGCTGGTAAATTAAAGCTGTTTGCCCATTAGTGTATTCCAAGCGGGCTGCAATGGCGTTTGCCTGTAGTCTTTGTTGGGGTGAACAGCTTGATTGTTAAAACTGAGTGAAATTATGTCAAGGCAGAAGATGGCAGACACAGCCAGGTTTCAGATAAGCTATAGTTAGCTAGGTGAAGATTAAGTGTCTTTACACTGCTGCTTTAAATCCCTAAGGACACCCCTCAGCATGGCACTTACCTTGTCGTGCGTTCAGAGGTGCTTTAGTGAAACTTGGCATCCAAGAGCCGGTGACACAAGTTTTGGAGGTGAAGAGCCAGAGCGAGCTTGAGTGAAGCAGTAGCTGTGCAGTCCTTTCCAGAACACAGTGATGGAGAGGGATAGTCACAGAGATGCACCCCAGTGATATATCTCAGGAACATTTCCAAGCAAACCATTTGCATGTACTTTAGCAACCTGAGCTATGTGAAGATTTCAGCAGCGACGGCCCTAATTCTCATGTGCTGAGAACTTACTGTGCACCCACAGGCAGGTTTCAGTTTGACTCGTTCCTCGGGTTTACTGGATTTGGAAATGGAACTGGGATCTCTATATGAGCATATCGTTGTAGATTTGAGTTCAGAGATTGGGTTTTTTTAAGAAAGCAACTGTTTTATGTGCTATCTATGCGTAGGAATAAAAGAGAAGGAGCAGAGGAAAGCACTCAGATATAAGACCTGGTACTATTAATGGTCATAAGGCCTAGGATCATTTTGTTGCAGGGCAGCTGGTCACTTCTGACTTGCACCTAGGGTTGCTGCAGTCAAGGTACCTGCTCTGAGTGGAAACATGGTCATGCAGAATCACTCCGGATCTAGTTCATGGTGCCAGTTTAGGGCAGGATCTTCATGGTTCCTTGCTGGGACTAACAAGAAAAGGCATATGACCCTACACAGCAACAGCAGCAAGTAAGTATGGTGATGTAGCACAACTGAGTCTATACCATCAAGCAGGAAACTTCTCCCTTCTAAAATAAAATGCACCTATAATGGACAGAAAGGCCAAGTAAATGTTGGCTTTAATAAGCTGCTGGAATTGGACAGGTGTGCAGTCAAACTGGAAGGTTAGATATGAAGCTTTCATTTGCATTTATCAGTTTGCACAAATCTGCTTGGAATACCTCTTTGTCCTCTCTGAAAAGATTTCAGATATAAAGTACTTAGACTCATCAGAAAAAAATGTCTTGAAATAGAAGTGGCACCTCATGTTCTCCAGCAATATAGGAGCTTAAGGAGAAACCAGCAGCCAAAAAAATGCTGTCTCAAATTCTAACCCATGATGACCATATTTATGGGGAACACTTAAATAATCTGAGCTGTTTCCTCTACATATTCCTCACTACTAACAACAGTACCTTATCACTGGTGATACCTCGTCTTCATTAAACACTGAACTTGAATATCAGAGTTGAGCTTCGGGCTTTTCCCTTTAGCTTTTGTATCAATTGGCTGGAAGCAGATCAAGTACAGAGCCATGGTCCTCGGCAACAAGGGAATGGGGAGAGAAAAGCAGATAAGAGGATTTTGCCTCCTCGTGGAAACCCCCAGATCTGCCATTGTGAGAGCCCCTGGTAGCTCCGGTGTAACTGGGAGGGGTGGTATGTGGTATGGGAACTGCAGCATTTACCAGCTTGTAATTGGAAACTGAAGACAACGGACAAGAATATGTTCAAATGCCCAGTTTCACTTTATTTTGTGTAATATCTTTCACACAAAACTTCCCACTCAAAGAGATTACAGCCAGATAGAATTATGGTGAAAAATAAAAGCAGAGTTGCAGGGAAATTGGTAACTTCTTAAAAAGAGTAAACTGTCACTGAAAAATCTCACTTTCTGTTTGACAGATAAAAATCTATGCATGGTGCAGCAATTTTGCTTTGCCTGGCATAAGATTTGCATGACTCACAGCCAGCAGCATGCTGAGGATCTAGAAATACATAATACAAAAGCAGATGCTGGCTGCTGGCCGCTGGCTGGGGAATTCCCATACCATCTTTGAAATGATGATCGTGTTTGATGGGGCAACACTCAGAGTGCGAGGCAAGTGCATATGATGTTTCTCCCTTAGGTAAGGTTATTAATCTGAAGGGTGAGAGACAGTGTGAAGGCTGCTAAACACCTACTATCGTAGCAGTCAGTCCCAGCTGGTGAGGATGGGTGATGTAATGGATCAAGCAGGAGGAGAAAGTTTTCAAATGGGAGGGTGTAAAATTTGAAAGGCTGCGCATAGGAATGAAGAGTCGCAGTCCTAATTCGAGCGCGCAGGCAGCTCAGCAGATGGCCCAGCAGATGAGTTGCTATGCACCACGGTACGTGTGAGAACATGAGAGTAACGGTGAGGCTCCGTGCAGAAACGTAGCCCTGCCGTGTGCATGGTATGGGGTAACATCAGATGCCATAGTCCTTACCCCAGCTGGGCCCTCCGTCCCCCATCAGGGCGCTTAGTTGGCTTGCACACTGAGCTTTCCACACCAGTATTTCATAGTGCCGTTCTGCATTACAGCAATTTCCTCCCCCATGCTTTGCTTTCCCTCCCCAAACAGAGCAAGAGCCATCACCAGAAGTGTAGGTCCTTGCCAGTCCCACTAACAGAGACATTACATCGCTAACTTCTCCTGCCTTAGGCTGCAGCTCGCAGCCTGAGCTGGCATGTCTCTCGGGGTGGAAAACCTCCCGCTTCAGCCTCACTGGGATGTTTTGGGTTTGTTTCCTACAGTTCCAGTTCCTCCAGCAGTGAAGTCCAGTGGCCAGAGAGATTTCATGTGCATCCTATGTGACTTTCACCTTCCCTAATAACTGCAGCTCTTTGGGAATTTTAGGGAAAAACTTCAGAAAATCTCTAAAAATCCATTCTTTGTTTAAGAACTGACCGGTTTGCATCTAACTTTCTCCAAGGGATCTGTTTTGCTGCTTACTGTTTGTGAGATTTTTGCGCTCCATTTGCAAATCACCTATGTCGTGGTTTAACCCCAGCCAGCAACTAAGCACCACGCAGCCGCTCGCTCACTCCCCCTGCCTCGGTGGGATGGGGGAGAGAATCGGAAGAGTAAGAATGAGAAACACTCCTGGGTTGAGATAAGAACAGTGTTAGGAGCTTTGTTTTTTCCAGTGGTTTTCTAACAAACCTCTGTTAATCCAGAGCAATATATTCATAAGGGAAATTTCAATAAGCCATGTTTTGTGGTACAGCAAATATCTGTCTCACTAACCAGTTTACGTGTAACATTGATGAAATGACTACCACTAAGTCGTTCCAAGAAGCTCCATTTCCAATGCAATCTACAGGAAAATTACATAGGTGTATAATGATGCATGAATTCAAATCACTATAATTATGCTGATAAACATCTTCTCAGATAGTCTTGGGATGAGTGACATCTTTTTCCTTTATGTTAAACTGCTTCTGAAGCAATATAAACTAAACTGGGAACAATGTTCTTTTTTCCAGTACCAGAGTGTTCCCATGGCATACTTACACCAGCAGCTAATGGCAGCTTAGCCATGCTAGTAAAGCTGTACACAAGCCCTCAGATTCAAGCAGCAATGACACAAGCAGTGGTAATCCCTGCTTTCCCACATGCTATCCTGTCAGATTCCTTTTACCATCTTACAGTCTTAAGAGCATAGTTCAGGTTTGGTGTCTCCTTCACCCGTGGTATATTTACTTGAATTGCAAACAAAGAGATTCTTTAATCCCTCCCATTTTTGTTACGCTTCCCTGGAGCTGGCCCTAAGAGTGCCAAGCGCAACTGAGCTCGTCCAAGGGTAGACTGTTGTTTCCATCCTGGGTTGGCCAGTCATTGGGACGACAGTAATTCTGTGAGTCCCCAATGAAGGTTGTTTGGACCAGGTGGTGGACTAGGATATACGGTTGAGAATATTTCATTATTGGACCTTCAAAGTGTGTTTAGCAAGGAGAATGTTCTGGTCTTCCATAATTAAATTCTGTATGTACAGGAGCCAAACAACAAAAAAATCCAGGTCTATATTCACTGTTTGTAAAATAGAACTCTCTGAAATGTCTCTCAGCAAAAGGACTGTGAGTCAAAGTGGAAGGTTTTCTGTTAGTAAAGGAAAAATTAAACATCATCATCCACCTTAGTGTAAAGAAGCAGAAGGATGTTAAAAACTATGTTATGCTGGCTCACATTTTTTCTACATAAATGAATTTTTTGGGCATTGTACATGCTTACAGTAAAACAGTTAAATAGGAAATAGTGAAATCCACTATGATTCTTACATAACTTTATCTTTCATAACATACTTGTGCAATGGAGTAGTCAGAATGTAATAATCAAACTATGTTTTTTCCATGCTTGAACATTAGTGTCCCTCTGGAAAATTTTAGGCTACCTATATTCAGTGAATTGGCTGAGCGACAAAGTCACCTACAAGGAAACTAAAATTAGTTTTATGTGTTTGGGTAAGTTGACTTTTGCCAGAAAGAAACATAAAGAGGACAGAAAAAATCTTGTTTGCTATCATTTGTCCTTGGAGATGGTATCAGTCGGCACCGGGGTGCTAACGCTGCTCTCGGACCCAGTCCGTAGTCACCTGACTTGTCCAGGGACTATGCTCACATAGGAAAGGTGGCGAGAGGCCTGACGTGTTTCTGGTAAAGACACTGGAGGAGCCTCCAGAGCAGCAAAGAGAAATGCCCAAGTGCTGGAAAAAAACTTAACCTTTTGTAGGAAGATCTTGTAGGAAGCACTGACCACTTCTGACAAGGGCTCTGCCATTGCAGGTACCCTTTCTGCCTGCAGCGCTTGCAATTGTAGCGTAGCAACTTCTTTGAAAAACTTTGCCTGAAACGGACAGTTATCATTCTGCTAGTGCAGGGTGTTGCCTCTTCTCTTCCAGGTAAAAACGCTGAGCCGCAGATGGGGTCTGTTCTGGGAACGGGCTACAGGCGCTCTCGTTAGTCAGCAAATACCAAAGCCCCAGGGCAGGGAGTCAGCAACAGGGAACAGCGAGGAGGGGACACGTCCAACACCTGTTGATAATCCACTTATTAAAAATAAATGTTAACATGATGAACTTCTAACCAAAAACCTGTTATGTCTTCTAATGCTCAGCTCTTAAGGGCAGGGGTGTAGCTGTGATAAGGCTGGGGACAGCTCAGCTGGGTGGAAAGAAGAGCTGAGCTATCCAGATAGCTACCTAACTACACGAGGCCTTGGCAGCTTTGACCCCTGTTCTTTTGAAACCCATGTCTGACTATGGGATATATTTGGCTTACTATTATTCCTGGATTTGCTCAGTTTTTTGGTGAAAATGCCATTAATTACAAATTTAGTTCAGTGGAGTAAGAAAGAGTCCAACTGTGTATGTGTCGTACATTTAGTGGTTTCAATCCTTAGCTTATAATCGCTCTTCCCCGAATATGATGCTGTTGGGAAAATTCTTAGTTTCACAGTGTCAAGCCATTAATTAAGGACCAAACCAGAAGCAGAGCACTGTGGAGAAGATTTTTAGCTGTCAAAAGTCATTGATAGTAAACCTTTGTGGAAGTGGTGCCTGGCTGCAGTTGGGGAACTTGCCTTCCAGTTACACGTTCCCCTGGCTGCAAATGCAGTGCTGCTGCTTTTTCCCTGCGCAAAGACGAGGCACAGCCACCAAATGAGTCACGGATCTGCGCTCAGCTGTGTCTGACACATGAAACTCTGGAACAGGGCAGAGGCAGCAGCTTTGCAGTGTGGGAATGCAAGACAAAAAAAAAAAAGGGTCTTATGCTCAGTGCAGCCCAAGACTTGAAGGTCTCTTTAGAGACCTTTGGCTTTGCTGCTTTTGACTATCCAGCCAGCCCCACTCCTCCCGCATTCTTCCTTCTGGTGGTTTTCATGGCTAACCCTCAGCATCCATACAAGTGCTTCCCTGGCCTCCTTGGCTGGCTGTGACCTGTGCTAGCCCACAGAAAAGCAAAGTAGCCACAGGCTTAGGAAATGGCAAACAAACAGAAAGATCTCTCGTTGCTGTTTCTCTCCCTTGAACTGCAGCTTCTTTAAAGACACATTGCAAAACAGGTTGTGGAGCGGGGTCTTTTTGCCTGTGAGTAGGGCTGTGGTCCTGGAGCTCGGAGAAGCAGAGCTGCTTCTCTTGGAAGGTGTTTCTAACACAGAGCACGTGACATCTGTCACGTAACGCCATGACAAAACGGTGTTTGTAACCCAGAGCTGAAGCAATTTGTGAAGTGAAATTAATCATAGGTATATGTCATGGTTATTGATTTAAATGTGGATTAGAAAGTATGTATAGCAACAGTCTATTTCTAAAGACATTGATTCTTTACTGCAAAAGAATGAAAGTGAAAGTATCCTGAAAAACAATAAAACAAAGAGTACTGTAGCTCTGGCTCTGCAAAAATACAAAAAATTCTCATTGCATGCAAGAAGTGGTATGGGGAAGGGACATGGGATTATTTTAGTGCTTCATTCATCTTCGACTTCATTTGTACATTATGGGTCTGGTTTTGCACCTGATTTTGAAAATCTTGAGTTCCCATTTTAGCTGTCGAATAGGAATGAACACAGAATCAACCATGGAGAAGGAGTCTTGGATTAAACAAATGCAAAGTCCTAATCCAGCTCTCTTTCAAGGCAATTGGATTATTCTGCTTGATTTTAGTAAGAATTGAAATAAACTATAATGGAGAGGAGACTCAGGTTATAGGAACAAAATTAGCATCCAGGGAGAATGGACAAAGATGTCCTATGGCATATTTAAAACACCAGTAGGATAGTCTTCTCCTGGATTTATTGAAAGATGTGTCCCAAATATCCCCAAATTCCTAGATAGGCTTAAAACTCTGTCTTTATTTTTTTCAATAAATCATTGTGTAAATTATGTGTATTGTAACTTCATGACAGTAGCAGTGCAATAATATTAGTAAGCACTGTTGCTTAACTTTCGTTAAGTAATATGAAAGTCACAGAATAAAATATGAACATATGTGATGGGTTTAAAAAAAAGAATTCAAACAATCAGTAAGACCAGAAGCTCTGTTAAGTGCCAAATTATTTTTGCAGAAGTATTCTTTTTATCTATGGGTCATGACTTCCAAGAAACGAGTGAAAAATGTAAACACTTCCAAGCATTTGTCCCTTTGGGCACAGGGTGTATTAAACAACAACAACAAAAAATACTTCATGGACAGAGAAGAATTGTTGGCCGGGGCATTTTAGACAGAAACCAGTAACGCCTAACTTGGTGAACAAGCAAGAAGAAAAACTTGCAAATGGTTTTATCACCTGATTCATGGAAGTTCTCCATTCACCTGAGTTTTAAAATGAAGTCTCCTTCAAGTTTAAAGAAACAAACTGGAAACCTTTTTCTGTAGTAGAATTCAAAGCAGGAGATGGTTGTGGTAATTACTGGCAAGCAAATAGTAAATACTCTCGGAGGTGAAAACCACAGAGCTGGAAATCATGCCTCTGCTAAGCTTGGTCAGATTTTGTGCTTGATTACACTGCATGAATAAATTATTGGAAGACACGTTTCAAGCTCTTTTTTCAGAAGTGAAAAGATAATCCAAATTCTTACTTTTGCAAAGCAGAGCAGAAATATGCACACGAGTGTGGCATTGTTAGTTTGCTGCATTATTGGTTTAGAGGTGCCCTTTTGAGTAATACAGGTATGAATATCCCACTGCTTCCAGGCTAGATCGTAAAGTTTGTGTATAAGTTATTTAAGCATCTAAATCCATTTTGTTTCCCATGTCAGCTCTTTGATGTTGGTTTGATCCCACAATAAAAAGTTAATCAGTATGTCAAAGATAGGCTGAGAATCCATGCTGATAGGGTGAAGGAAAATTGGCAGCACCCAGTCTTTTGTTGATATGATCATTAAATAATGGCACTAGGACTGTTTCATCCAAAACAAGAAGCGCATTGGAATGCCATAAAAATCGGTAAGGTTGCTTCTCCTTTAAAATCTCCTGGAACCCAGCTGAGCAAAATATTGTAACTTTTGGAGCTGCCAGCTGGCAATAGTAATGCTCCCTGTTTCACCTCAAGTCTTCATCTGCCCAACTGCTGTTCCAATTGCACACAAAACCAGCTATGGCAGTGCCACAGGAAGGATCAAAGTCTGAGCAAAATTCTTTGAGTTGTACCTGGTGCAGACCAAGACCACCAGAAACCACAAATTTCAGGCAGTGTTGAGTGCAAAACCAGAAAGTGGCCAAGGCTTTTCTGTCTGTTGCAATCCTTGAAATTTCCCCAACAAAATACAGATTTCTGGGCAAGCAGTCGTGTTGTAAAAATGTCCCTTGCCTTCTTTGGAAGCTTTTTCAGTTTTCCTCCACATCTCACAGTCAATCCATCAGCTCTCTGGAAAGACCAGTTTTCAGCGTACTTCCATAGTTTGAGACATTGCATTGTATTGCTTATCTTTATCATGCACAGTACGCGTGGTTTTTGTACGTGTCTGATTATTCTTGTAACCTGCTGAAATCAGAAAAGGAATTTTTCCCCTTGCAATGACTTCTAACACAAACATCAAGACAGCATCACCATATGATTTCTTCCTAGGCTTTTCAAAGTATCAAAAAAATATTTTCTACTTAGGAAAGGCTTTTCTATCTGCAGAAGGGTTAGACCAATCATTAAACTTTCTCACAAGTTCACGTGTATGCTTGTCTTCTATCGTGTCTCTCAGCCTGTCTTGTAAAAGCCTCCTAAAAACATCAGCACCACCTCAATGTCCCCTGAACAGCCCGCGTGTATGCTACAACCGCACTTACTCTTTGCCTGAAAAACGTCCATAAACTTATATTTTAGAATCCTCTTACTTCTGGTTGATTTAGCAACGTTTTGTAACACAAATCTTTGTCCTGACCAGGGGGTATTTTACCTCCCAGTTGGCTTCATCTGAATCTAGCAGTTAGGTTTAACATTTTAATAACCGCATCAGCAGCACACAACCTGGTTGGGTTACTGACTGCGGCATACATGTTACTTTTTACACTGCATCCTAACGAGTCACATTTACAAACCGTCTCTGAAAAACATGGTAAGAAAGAGTCATAAGCGAAGGAGAAGAGTAGGAGTAATTCCGCATTCAGATCTAAATTTGTGTCAAGTGTGGGATGAAGTTTAAAATAAGAAAAGATAATAGTTGGGGTTCTGTTGTTTCTTTCCACCTCTTTGAAAAGTCATTTTTGATCATACTCTTTATCTCTTTAAAAATGTAAATTCAAGTGATGGACCTTTGCTAAAGTGTTTCATGAGTTAAAATTAACCTTGAAAGTTAGCAGGAGGTGTTACTTGCTCTGCATTTATTTCTACTTTATTTTTTCGTATCTGACCAGAAATGGGTAACATGCAAATGTCTCTTTGTGGTTTAAACAAATAAGCCATGAAGTCTAAAAAAGGAAAGCAGTTACTGCTTTCTGTGTACAACCACTGCTTTCAGATGTCTCTTTTGTATCTGCTAATGCCTGTGACTATGGCTTCATTTTTTCTCAAAAATATTCTGTGTTGTTGGGTAGGAGGGATGAGAGGAAGGGATTTTACTAGTTTGGTTTTCTCCTTGAAGGGCAGTGCTGCAGTATCCCTCCCCTGGAAATCAGCAAGGACATGGGGAATCGCACGAGGATGAACCTTGTCTTTCCCTACAGAACGCGAAATATTTGTTATTCAAAATGTTGGTTAATCCACAGTAGAAAACTGTAAAGGTTCCAAACACAGTGCCCATCCCCGAATGCCCCTGACAACATCCGTGGTTTTACAGACGTCCTTTCTACGCGCTGTTCTCTGCTGTGTTGCTGTGTGCAACACCCAGACAACAAGGGCAGCACCTTAAAAGAAATTCTCTCTTCCCATTCAGGGCCACCCTTTTGGGGTATCATGTGCGAGAATTATCTTAAGCTTCGCAGGACAGAATTTCTCGCCTCGGTGCAACTCAGTCTTCAAGTCTGTAGACAGCACTTTGCACTGGTATGTTTTAATGAAAGCCAGAAGAACACAATAACTTAATTATATTTTTCCTTTTCCTCTTCAGTGTATTAAGGGTTTTATGTCAACTTTGAGCTTTTGGATTTAATTTAGCTTAGATCGTTTTCAGTTACAATGAGGCACATGGCTTTAGCGAACTGCGAGCTCTCACCAAGTTAGCTTTGCTGCTCCTGTTAGACATTTTCTTGGTCCTTGCTCTGCCGGAAGGTTTGATGCTTCCAGACTGGTGTTTTTCTCTCATGGTTTATTAGTGAATCATAAAGGTCTTGCTCCACTGTATTCTGATCTATTTTATTTACTGATGATACGTACTTCATGGCCCTCTAGTTTAGCAAAATTGTTTTTACAGGGAATAAATGAAACAGAAATACAGCCATTCTCTTTGTTTAAAATATATATTATCCTCTATATTCAGAGTTGTTAGGCATTCTTTGCACTTTTACAGGCCTCCAGAGTTTGGGTCAGCCATTTATATAATTAAGAGTTAAGTATTCTGAAATTCAAACCGCTTTGTTCTTCATTTGTGATGAATCTGGTTTCTCACATGGCACTTCAGCCTTTGGTTTACATACTCGGAAAGTGTTTGGTTAACAATCTACCTTTCTTTATAATACCGTAAAAAATTAAAGTATATGGTAAATTTTGACTTTTTTTAGAGAGGGAGAAGAGTTGAAGAAACCCATTGTGCTGAAGCAGCAACACAATGCAGTCTTGCATAAGCAAATGTATTTTCGTTAAAAATAAAAGGTAAAATTTTTGAGACACAACGTAATTAATTTGACTGCATTCTGGCTTCTTCTAGAAGAGCCCACCCCTTCCGCCTTGAAGTTTCTAATTACTGACACAGCTGATAGTGACCTGACCGCTGCTGCAGGCATAGGAAGACTGGAAGTGTAAAGGAGATCTAGAGCTTGAACAAAATCTTTCCTGTCACTTAAGAAAATAATAGTGAGAAACCCTGTAAAGGGCTCTCAGAAACATATGGATTATGAATACACAGAAGAAGAAAGATCAGTTCATAACGTTCCTACAGTCCATTAGCCTCAAGTGGATTTACAAAGCAGGTCTGATGATATTCTGGGTGGGGGTCGCCTGTTATTGCAGGGAGCTGTGCAGAACCCCCCCCCTCAGCCTGCATCTCCCGTGGAAGGGGTGCGCGTCGAACAGCATCTGCGCTGAGCTTGTCTGGCTAAGCATCTTCTAGGTAGCTGGGAAATGTACTGCCTTGTTGTCCAGACTTAAATTCCTTTTCATAACTATAGGTAAAAAATAAGTGTGTGATTCAGAGTTTGGCTTCAGCTGACCCATGGGTCGAGCTGCTGTTGTTTGTTGTTGTAATTTCTATAGTTACACTGGAAGCACTCTGGGCATTTAGGTATTTTGACTGCCAAAAGCCAGAAATAACTAGTTGGAATAAAAGTGTTAATAGTCTGATGGCTGCGTGTGAGTCATAGCCACAGTGGCCTTTGAGACAAAAGAGAGATTGCTCTGAGTACAGCAGCAGAGAAAGCCCTTCCTCTGCACAGCATTACACGCTCATTGCAGGTCAAATTTAAACTTCCTTACTCAGAGCACAAACAGCTCTTCTATTTATACAGTCTGAGCTTCCATACTCCAAGATCCCTGTATCATAGAATCATAGAATCATTTAGGTTGGAAAAGACCTTTAAGATCATCGAGTCCAACCATTAACCTAACACTGCCAAGTCCACCAGTAAACCATGTCCCTAAGTGCCGCATCCACATGTCTTTGAAATACCTCCAGGGATGGGGACTCGACCACCTCCAAAGAAATACTCAAGGGACCATTGCAAGGCTTGCAGAAGCAAATCCTGCCTCGCTCTTGCTGCTGAACCCCGGGAGGGCTTCCTCCCAGGCAGCTCCCGGACAGGGAGAGGTTAATCGTGCCTGCTGGTTTTGCATGGCCCACTTGCAAATCAAAATTAGTGGGCAGCCAATGTTCAACATGCAAGAAGATTTCCATGTACCTCTCATGCACACGTTCATGTATGGTGCTTACTTGCCTCTCTGTGGTGCATGGCTTTTGCATTAGAAGAGGAAGTGTCCTCTCGTTTCATACTATACAATATGTATGCTTCAAATGCATACTGTGAAATAGCATTTTTCAGAAAGAAAAACATCACTTGTCTTTCAAGTGAGAGGATGGTTAAATAGGAGCACGTCACTTAGTTGGAGTCAAGATTCTCACTTCATCTGGCCAGGCACTGTTCAGACTTTGGGCAATGGAGGCAGCAGGGAAAACTTGGACTATAGCCCAAAAAATGTGGGTTCAATTCCTTAAAGTATTCTAGTTTAAATGAGGTCAAAGACTATTCCTGAGCTTGCGTGTGCTCAAGTACCTTCTGGAACTGGGACCTCAACTTGGAGGGCAAATGATTTGGTTATAAATGATTAGGCTTTTTTTGGTACCCTCAGGAAACAGCCTGCAACACAAGAGTTTGTCGGGTTGAATTTGGGAGGTTAAATACTGCACTTACTGTTTTGGACTTGGGAGATAGGGTCTTTTCTAATTGTGCTAACCATGCTGAAGTCTCAGGATCAAAGTGCTCTAGGGTGTTTGTTTGCTCTGTGCTCAAACAGCCCTTATCTCACATCACTTTTTGTGGGATTCAGTTAGCAAAACCAGTGACTGTGAACTTCACGCTTCTGCTTGCAGCTCCTGACACAATCATGGCTCTGTAGACAGAGCAGATCGTATTGAGTTTCGTTGTCAACGTGAAGATACAGCACCAGGGGCTGTAGCCTTACAGCGGCACAGCTTCCTGCTCTGTGGGCAAGCCTGGAACTAGGTCAAACAACAAAAGCAAGTAATTGTTGAAGTATTAGGAGATGTGTATCTTCAGGAATGGGGCAGGGGGCTCTCAGCTCTGTAGCCAACCTGCAGACCATTTTGTCCAAAGATTTCGGGGAACTTCATGAGAACGCACATAGAAATTCAGGATAATCTAACATTTTTGCTGACATGAAACTTGTCTGTTACCATGAGAGACCATTTCAATGCAGAAGGACCGCACAGTGCCATGGTGTGGGATGCCTATCTGGGTTTGTGTCGCAGTGCGGCGTGCCTGTCTGGATTTGTGTCAGAAGCCCGAGAGCTCTGGATGGAAAAATGAACAAACCCTGGGATGCTTTCTGATGAGGAGCAAAACCGTGCAGAAAAAGAGCTGAAGTCTGAAGCAAGTCTAAGTAACAGGCTCTCTCTTCTGGGGCTTTGTTTTTCTGGTATAGTAGAGAAACAGGCTAAGTGTACAGGGAGCTGAGCTGCAGTGTTTTGCATCTTTTTTTGGTGTTGTTTATTTTGGGGATTTTGGTATGTTAAGACTGCTCTCACACCTACACACTGAATTATGTTACGCCCAGATAGACACCCTCATCGGTGGCCTACTTTACACTTGCTCACCAAAGTGTGAAGTATTACATACGTACCATGACCTGGTCTTTTTAATGATAAGGTGATATCAGGCATATTTGCATATTGGTTCTTAAAGAGAATTCTAGATGTGTCTGAATTGTGACTGTAGTTGCCAGCTCAGAGTCTGCCAACAGTGAGAGCAGGCGGGGAAAACCCATGCGTATGAGAAGCTCCAAAGAATCTGTTAACGTGCATTATTCTCGTGGTCCTTGTGAAGATGTGTGGTGGCTTCTTACTGTACAGCAAGCAAAATTATTGGGTCGAATTGTTGGAATTAAAGTATGGTGAGAAAGATTAATTAGTCAGCCCTTCGATACCTTTTGTGGGTGAATAGATGCCCTGTGCTGTGACGGTCCGTCACTGCCTTTTTGATGTGTGTGATTAAGGGTATGAAAAGAGCATTGCATAGAACATCGTTCATCACCGGCTACAAGGGTTTTTTTCAGTCTGGGAGTACTAGTAGTTTTATTTTTATTTTCAACGGCTCCCCTCATGATACTTCCCCAAACTAGTCCAATCACCTTGAGGAAGTTTTCCTATATAGAGCATTAATTTGTGTAGAGCAGTGATATCACTGATTTTTATAATAATTTAAATGAGAAGGTAGAAATCTTTTAATTAAATAAGAATTTCTTATTGTCTTTTTTTTCCCCATGGTACTTTTTCATTTATTTCCTTGAAATACACTTTCGTTAGTTGCTTTCTAATGATTTACCATGAAATGGAGTTTTTAGAATAAATGTGGCTCTTATTTTTGCTAACAGGGATACCCTATATCCGTCCATAAATATCTAGGCATTTGTGTAGCTTAATACACAATTACTCGTGTTCTTTTTGTTATAACTTTGATATTAAAGACGTACCATTGTGGAAAGCTTTCTTTCCCCTAGCAGGGATTATTTTATGTGATTTGAAACAAGCTGCATTTGAATGGAATTGGAATTCAGTAAAAATGCACAAAAGCCTTTTTAAAAGGATTTAAAATTAATTAATTAGGTGACATTACCTACAAATAAGCTAGGTGTTTTTTCTGTGTTAAATTTTTCACCCTGTTTTGATTGCAGGATTGTTTTGGGTTTGGGTTTTTTTTGTGAAAACATATTCAAATACAAAATTCCAGTTTCTTTGACGCTACCTATTTAGAAAGCAGTAAGTGAAATACACGTAGGAGTCAGAACTTTAATGCAAACTGCTAAACTGCAGAGTCCAGTACCACTTCCTTCTGCTATTTACGAGAACTGCTGTGCACTGAAGCTCAAAGGCATGATGTTACCCCTCTTGCCATATTATACAAGTATAAATCACATATGCTGATACATATCAATAACACACCTGAATTCCCTTGAAGCTGAAAGCCTGTGAATGGTGTCCGTGCATAGAGGTGTGCAATATGTGGAACTTGTGTGTTAGTGCTTATTTGCAACAGAAATGTGACTTGGCTTTGGAACAGCTCTGCTTTTGCTGGGCAGGAAGAGACAAATCTTTTCTTTCGTACCCGCTGTGAAACACACTGATGATCAGAAAGAGCCCAGATACAACCACCAGCTGCAGAGGCGGGGAGAGCTGGTGTCCCAGCCCTGTCCAAGCAGGGTGAAGCAGGGAGGGCTGACACCGGCAGCAAATATCTGCAGAGACCTGACCCAGGGAGGAGATGGGGCTTATAGCTGGGCTGGCCTCCGTATGGCCTGAGCATTCCCCAGCGCCAGGGGATCCCCAGCTGGCACTGCGTGGAGTTTGTTGGACAGAAGAGTACAAAATTTCAGCCAAGGATCCTGCCCACAAGGTGATATGTGTTCAGTTGTTCAAAGGAATATCAGTAAAAGGCAAAGATCATTCCTACTCCAAATTCTAAGAAAGGAGAGTCAGAAGCAGCCAGTCTGCGGGTGAGTCACACAGGAAAACACTAGCACACATGACTTGTACATAGTGATTTTGCCTACTGATGAGTAAAATACAAGAAACAACTAAAAGCTTGCTTTGAAAAGCCTTTGTTTGAAGTACATGTTTCCTGAATTCTTTTGAGAGGTCCCAACAGCTCTGCCGAACGACAAGAGAGCGTCTAGGTTAGGTCCTGCCTTGCCTTTACCAGCAGTGGCACTGTGTGTCAGAGCCGGTGTGTGGAAGGACGGTAATGACAGCTCGAGTGCCGAACAGTTACGTAAAAGTTTTATCTAGGCTTAAGATGGAGCATGGCCTGGTTGTGCAGGCTGGCACTTACGTACCTGGGAGCAACTGGAGCTCTTGCAAATGCCATCACAAATTCCAGTGCGCTAGTTGTGACTGTAAACTCCTTGGATCAAAACCCATCTTTTTTGGTTTGAATGTTTTTGTCTAGTGCAACAGGGTCATGGATGAAGGCCGTCAAGTATTACAATACCATGTCTGCATCTAGCCCTTTTTTGGATTTCCAGGGATGCATGGGTTTGTCAGACTGAAGCTATTGGCTTCTGTCACGGTTGGGAAGAGGGCGTTCCAGTGCCTTTCTCCAGGTGTCCCCTCACCCCAGCCAGTGCCAGAGCCATCAGCCTAGCAAAGGCAGTGAGGCTCCTCCTTAGCTGTGCTGAAAACATCTGAGCTGGCAATGTCACTGTTAAAGGCTGCTAAAAGTCAGTTCAAGATGTATCGAAAAAGATGCAGAAGACTGTTAAAGATGCAGGGAAAGCAGAGCAGTGCTCCCTCACCTCAGCCTCAGCGTCTGCCCAGCATCGCTGACTGCGCTGGCTGCATTCGGAGGCAGAGGAAAGCTGGAGGAGGAGGGGGAAGCTTGCACAACTATTACTTGCTCTCATAATCCCAAAGGATCAATTTTCAGACCATTACCTACTTTCCCACATATGCAGACACACATACTTCACTGATCTGGAGAGGGTTTGTAAGTTAGCGTCTGAGGAATAACTATCAATATAGAGACACCATTTGCTTTAGGGGTTGTTAGTGGTTCTCCAGTAATGGCTAATGCTGAAACCCAGAAGCAGCCCAGGCCCAGTTGTCCTACTGGAGACAATGTACGGTCCTATCGGCTTATTTTTCTCTAAGGCACATGTGGTGTCTTTGGGATCTTTTAAATCTGTCTTCAGCTTAGTCACAGAGCAGAGGCTTTCTCCGTTGCTAAGCCAGCTCGACAGACACAGCTATCTAGCAAGCCAGACTAGCCCTCTCTAGCACAATCGCAGGAAGTTATTCCAAGCCTCAGACAAATCCCATTTCTATCTCTGGAAGAGTAAAAGGTCAAAAAACACCAGGCTGTAGCTCTGCCAGCAATAGCAGCCCCAGCCGTCGCAGCGCCGCGGCGGGGCTGAGCACAGGGGAGCGGGAGCCCTGCGGCTGCGTCCCGCCGCGGCTCTGCCCTCCGGGCTGGCCCGGTGGCTCCTGCCCACACGTCTCCAGGAGGAGGTGGAGGGGCCTGGGGCTCTGAAAGGGCTTCGCAGGAGGAGGTGGAGGTGCCTGGGGCTCTGACAGGGCTTCGCAGGCTGCATCCGTCCACAAGAAACCCCGGGAGAGGGAAGAAGGAAAGCTAACTACCAGGCTACCAAAGCAGGCTTTCTCTGGGAGTCAGCGGAGCCCTCTGAGCCCGCCTACCACACTACTGGTGGCATTCAGCCACATCCCCATCCTCTCCCAGCAATAGGCAGCTTAATTAGCACAAGTCCTGATTAGCTCTTGCCCTCTGCTTGCAGTGTACTAGCAAAACAGGAGGTTTCTAGGGCTCTCCGCAATTCTTTAGCAGCAGCCAGGTGCTCCAGAGCCAGCTCTTCAAGCTACCCTGGCCTGGCCATGCCTGCCACGCAGTGCTTTGGACACTTTGCTGTTTCAGTGACTGCTCCTGCAATCAAAGCAGGGATGTGAGGCGTAGTCTTTCATCATTCCTCACTGTTCTCATAGGATTTCAGTAACAACCTCTTCCCTCCTGTTGCTTTGCTGACTTTTCTGCTTGGCTTTAGCAAAGAAGATACCTCATAACAATGCATACAATGGCCAGCCCACAGCCTGATGATTCAGAGCACGATAGGGCTACTCCACCCATAGTAAAAACTTGGGTGTGATTTTGAGAAACCCTTGCCTGAGGAGCAGGAGGACTGCCGTGCCGGCCGTGCCTCCCTCGTCCCGGGCAGGGGTTTGCTATCACCGCTCTGCCCGTTGTGGTGATGTGAACCACTGGGGATGGAGCTGCTTCTCGCTGAGGTTCTTCCCACTGAGCTGAAGAGCCCGATCTTTTCTCTGCATGATCCCTGCAGTTTGTTTTTTATTTGTCCTTTTTCCTTCAGCTTTCCTGTTCCCATTCCTGTCCTTCCTATTTTCTTGCCCATTTGGGGTTCCACTACTCTATCTTTGTAGCTTTCACTTTAACTCTCCCTTTGAAAACACTTATTATTGCTCTACTTTTGCTTTGCTCCTAGGACATAAACACTCTTGAAATGACCCCTGTTTAAACACAGCCCTCATCCCTTCTCCCATCACTACCTGCAGACGCCAACAGGCCTGTGATACCCATGTCCCATCACTCCTAAATTAACCAGGCAGGAGTCTAAATGCCAGAACCAGGGGGCAAAACATTGCCCACCAAAACAGAAACCTTTGACAGGTTTTAACAGGATTTGAGACCTGTTAAAAAGAGACCTGCAGTGATCTGTAGCTCCTGCGTGCATGTGCAGAGCTACAGAGAATAGCACTTAAAACCAGCGCTGGCTAAGGCCTGCATTGGTGCCGTCGCAGCCGCGAGCTGCGCTGCCCTCGCTGCTGTGGCACACTGGCACCTGCTGGCACCCGCAAAGGTGTTTTAGTCACTTGCTGAAAAACCTCCAAGCTCTACTCCCCACCAGTGCCAGACAGCTTGCTCTCTTCCAGGATACTGCATTCTTTATAAATAGGGCTGAACCGATCGTACGGCTCCCGAGCACCACATTTCAACTGAGGGCAGCAACAGGGAAAGTCTTATTTGTTTTTCTCTAATAGACTGAACACTGTGGGTTCAGCCTGGAGCTGAGGATGTTTCATCCAGTTTCTTTGTTGTGAATCTGTCTCCACACCCTCCCTAAGACAAATGCTCTGAGCAGGACTTTCTTTGCCAGCGCGAAGGCACTGGCTGTCAAGGATCTGCACTCTTTGAAGCAAGCTGAAAACAAATTGTTGGGCACAAACCTTCAGTTACTTAACTGTTCTGTGTCTGGGGCATCGCTGATGGGAGGCAGAGGAGACTTCAGCGTTGGCTGGGAAGGGAGTGCGGTGGCCTCCACACAGGCAGGAGAGCCCTGTGGATTAATTCTATTTGCACATTCAGCTGATCAGGAAATGGTTCTATCTGTGGAGAATTTGGAGTTTTTATGTGTTACTTTGTGGTTTCAGCAGCTCTCAGTG
Source organism: Pelecanus crispus (assembly GCF_030463565.1). Lineage (NCBI taxonomy): Eukaryota > Metazoa > Chordata > Aves > Pelecaniformes > Pelecanidae > Pelecanus > Pelecanus crispus. Next base: position 5,167,246 of record NC_134655.1, on the reverse strand, counting down.
TATAAGGCTGTCTTGGCATTTCTGCTGTTAGTTTCTCTGTCTTCATGGACCTCTTCCATGGGATTAGAAGCAATAAAAACCACTTAAAAACTGAAAATGAGGTTATATGATTTCAAAAATCAGCAGAGGATCTCCAAGCCAGCCTGAATTTCACTTCAGCTCCTGTTTTGCAGTTCAGGTTGACAGCGTCATGTTAGCATTAGCATCAGCCACGCTTACATTCGCTTCCTTCTGAAGCATATGCAAGCACTGCAGACTATGCAGAGGACTGTATACTTTGGGGTTTGAAGATTTATAAAATCTGCGCTGGGTGAGGTATGGTTTTACGACCAATTGACAAACTCTTCCCATGAGAGGAAAGCAGAATGCAGACTTCGCGGTCATTACCAAGGTCAAGAGGGGGCCCTTCGCCCCAACGCAGTGTGTGGCCTCGCCAGCTGGTTGGGATTGCGTCGTCCCGGGGAGCCCTGCAGCCTCACCAGGGCTAGAGCCAGATGTGCTTCAGGTGCCCCAGATGTGCTTCAGATGCTCCCCCCGTTTCAGGGCACAGGGGGAGCTAAACGTACCGATACTTACACCAGGGCGGAAGGCATGTCGGTGGCCGTTGCACAGAGCTGGTGGCACTGAGCTGCCATGACCGGCTACAAGGGGCTGCCCAAGGCGCAGGGGGCTGTGAAGGCGTCACTCACAGGCGCTCAGGTGAGACAGGGTAACGGGGAGGAAAGGGGATGGCCAAGGAACTAGTGGAGCTCTTCGTCTTCCACACTTTCTTGCAGCCTTGACATAGGAGAGGGCGGCCGGGTGGAGGTGTGAACGGCCCTGCCAGCCTCATGCTAGCAGGACACAGCAGCCCAGGTCCGAAGGAACCCTCATATCTTTAGCTGCAGACACTGGGAGGGCACGGGGAGGAACTTCTCCCTGCAGCAGCATCCTGTTTACCTCTGGGGAACACCGATGCCGTGTGTTTCTCCAGCGCCAGTTCATTCAGCACCAGCAGCAGAAGCGGTGGGACATCCCCACACAGCAGCAGTCCAGTCTCGACGCCTTCTCCTCCTCCCCGGTCCTTTCCCTCGCCGCCTCCAGGGAGCCCGGGCACTCCCGCCCTGACCGGGGCGTGCAGTGGGGAGGCAGCCGGCAGCACGCACGCGGAAAATCATGCAGTCACAGACTGCATCCACGTCCTTACTGCTCCTTGGTGACCTCATTTTCTGGGTGTAGCTCAGAGTGCAAAAACCACAAAAAAAGGGGATAGGGAAGGGAGGAGAAGAGATAGAGAAGAAGTTGCAGAAAAGCAGAAATAAACGCTGTAGTTTTGAAAATGACTGTGGAAAAACCCAGCTGGCTCATTATCCTCACTTTTGTAACAGTAACATTGATCCTATTTCACCATCCCACAAGCACATACTCTTCTGATAGTTTTACGGTTTAAAAAAGATTAAGATCCGGATAAGCTGCACACCACTGCCTTCAACTGCGTTTACCAGTTTACATTTACTAAGAATCTGGCTTTTGGTGTTTCATAGATTAGTGTTCTGACAGCTTGAAAAATGATAGAAAGGGAGCTATTACCCTTCTCCCACATTGCTCATATTTAAGATATTGCTGAGCACATTAATTGCACGTTGTTCCCAATAGATCAAGCTGAACTTTCATTTCTGAAATCTGTTTTTACTCCCAAACTGTTCCACTATTTGTGGAGTTTGGCAGAGAGTTTTACTCCTGCTGTACTTGCAAAAAATCTGCATTACAAAATACTGACAAATGGCCAAACGTAACCCCAAAGAGAAGGCACCTGCTCGGGAAAACTGGCCCATCCTTTTGCAAGCTGCAGCTTCGCAGAGGAACTGGCACGTTTTGGCCGTGCCTGAGGAGCCAGGCAGCGTGCGAGGGTGGGCTTGCCAGCTGCCTCCAGTGTGGGCTGCTCTGGGGCAAGCCACACCACTCGACTCCGTCACGACGCTGATATCACAGAAGTATCATCGTGCCATCAGCCGCGTCACAGCAATGAACCGCTCTGGCTGTGAAATCCATGGGGTTCTGCAGAAATGAGCGCGCTTTTTTCCCTCTTTTTCTCCGTCCCATTTGGGAACCCCCCCGTTGCCCTCCCTGGCACCCAGCAGCCCTCCCAGGATTTCACGCGTGTGGGACCTGGCCCAGGGAGGACCACGGGCAGCTGGTGAGGAGCAGCCCCGCTCCTGCCCTTCCCTTTCCCCGTGGCTGGAGCGGGGACGTTCAGACACTTGCGCCGGCACGGGGTCCGGGTGGATAGCGGGGAGGGAGAGGCAGATGCACAGGCAGGCGGGGCAATGCAGCACATCGCACCTCATCATTTTAGTGCCACACTGAATTTGGGCTTTCGACACCAGAGAGACAGCAGGACGCTACCCGGTACTAGGTCGGGCAGATTCCCGAGCGACGCCGATCTGCTGCCCACATGCTAGCAGGTAGGAAGCTGGTTGGGGGCAGCCTGAACTTGCTGGCTGGGTTGTGCACTGCTGTGGCCACCTGAAACCCAGGCTGTCCAGGCAAAGCTGGTGTTTGGCAAGTCCGGGGAATTTCCTAGGAAATAAATCGTGGTGTGTAGTTGTTTTTAAAGCTGCTGTGATCAGAGTGCAAGGCTGTAAACATGAAGGGATACCAGAATTTGGAGTGTTAAGGATAAAGTGCGCAATGTGCCAAGTGTAATTGTTTTCCTTTTGCAGCCCGTTATATTCAGATGTTGAGGAAATGATTTAATATTTCTGAACACGTTGTGATTTCATCGTTTGGTTCAGCAAGGGAAGTTTGAGAAGTCATGCAAATTAAGATAAACATTAAATATGCTGTTAGTACTTTATTTGCCACGCTGATTTTTTTTTTTTCAATAGCAGTGCTATACAGGGTATGCCAGCCCAGGGCATGTAGATGTCTTCACATCGAGACAAAAGTTGCAGCAGTAATAGGCGACTGCAAAAACTTAACCTCTATGTGACTCGCAATTGGAAGGACCAGTCTCAGAAGGTGAAAAGAGGAAGGACCAAGGATGAGCGACAGAGCTCAGGACCCGGCCGCGCAGTCCTGAGCTTGTGCCAGAGGCCACTGGGTTTGCGCCCTGGTGCTCGTTCCCATTGCGCTCCGCAGGCCGGTGTGAAGTAGGCAGAGCATGAAACGATACGCTGAGAAAAAAAGCACAGGTCTGCAGAATTTCACAGGCAGCGTTGCCTTCCCACAGCGGAGCGGTGAAATGTGCAGTTATCTCCTAAGCATGGGAAGTTTACATGATGAATGTTTGGATACTCGAGCTGACTTTAACCAGCTGACTTTGTGAAATGCACCTAAAACGTGAAGGAAAGCGGAGCTTGCAGGGTGTTATTTCTTCAATCCCTTAGCCCTGAAAACCCTCTTTTCTCGGACGAGACGCAGGGCACAACAGCAACAAAAAAAGATTCTGAAAAGTCAGAGAGAGTTCTTAAACAAAAGAAAACCTGGCACAGGGAGCATTTTTTATATTTTCCTAACATTTATGTATTTTAAAATAAAAAATGACAGGCAGTGGATGCTATATATTACAAGCCAGATGAGTGATGACCACTTTTCCACAAACTAAGGAGAATGAAAAAATAATTCTAAAAATGTTTAAAAACCAGCTCAGCCTCCTGTGAAGTGTAAAGCAGAGATTTAAGACAGCTTTTAAAGAAGATGAAAACGCAGTTCTGGAAATGTAAGACTTCCTAGCAGAATACTTAAGGGTAAAACAACACAATTTCGTTGATGAGAAGACAGCTGAAAACAGCAGAACTGCAATCAAAATAGATTTTTAAATTCCTTAGCGTAGCTGGTTTTCTAATATTGTACTTTGAAATGAACAAATGGGTGTAAAACCAGCTATTGAGCACTTCCAGCCTCCTTCAGTGTTGTTGAGGTTCAGCTCAACCCCCTCTAGAGGTAGCATGGGCCACCTAATATCCCCCCCAAAAACACATTTGTACTTGCGTACATGCGATATAGGAACAGACTTCATCCAACGCATTTCACCATGTGTTTTGGTTTGTGTCTTACCCACACTCTTAGTGCGTTCTTTAATGCAGTTATGATATTTACTAAATAGGTCTGACAAATAACTCTTAGTTTATAATCTGGTTTGTTTTCTGTAAATATTCAGTGAGGGAATCTGGCTGGCGATGACTGGCTTCGGCTGAGCATCTGAATCACCCAGCGCTGTTTCCAGTTTGAGACTGGAGAGACCCAATTTCTTGAATCGCGTTTCTGTGACAAACGCAGACCTTTCCAAATTCCAGCTTGTTTCACCATAATTCATTTGTTTGCTGGTCGTATTCTGCCAGCCACCGCGACGTGCCAGACGCTCTCCGCTCCCGCAGGAAGCCTGGCAGCCTGCCCATGGCGCCCAGACGTGCGGGGTGCGCGCCCGCTGAAGCCGGCAGCGCCGCCGGGACCCGAAATCCCCCGCTGGCTCTGCCCCACGTTGCTGCCAGAGCCGGTCGCTGTTTGCGCCGCGTGCTGCCTGCCCTGTGCAGGCAGGGCCGGGTTAACAGCTATGGGGCAGCCTGCCTTCCCCTGGGACCAGCTCTTTTACCATGCCCGAAGCCACCAGTAGATGTTTGCTCTCTGGCTGGAGAAAATCCAGTGTTGAGGGCTGCCTGTGTGTAACCCACAAAAACCAGGCTAGACCCATGAGGGGGGAGTCCATCTTCTGATGTGGTTGATAGAAAGGCTCCTCCTCAGTCCAGAGGCAGATTTTCTTTATTCAGATAATTCCTTCATCCCGTGTTTCCATTTTTGGGAATCTGTGTTTCTCAGAGCTTCCTGTCAAGAGGAGGACCTGGCCCCCTCAGAGCAAATGGGAGCTTTGCCATTTGCATCAGGGGAGTTTAAATGTCACCACAAAGGCCGGGTGGTTCCCGTGGGACTGATTTCAAGCCAATACATAGATCCTAGCAGAGATCTTCAGAGTCTGTATAGCTAGGAGCGGGCGGTGAAATCCGTGCCCCCCTTCCACAAGCCTGAATCCAGAGCTCACCTGGATACTAGATAGTTGCTATCATGATATTGGACCTATTTCTATTTTTCTTTCTATCTTGGTACATATGTCCGAAAAAGTTGGTTCTTATTTTCAACAAATGTGACCTGCTCTCTAAGACACATCCTCCCACACGTGTGTGCCTCCTCCCTGTTTTTCTGCTCGCCTCCTGCACACTTCCTTTCTCCAGGCAATTTTAGGAGTGAAACAAAGTGCAAAGGTCAAAGCCTTTGCAGCATGTAGCTGTGAATTCAATAAGGATGTAAAAAAGGACAGTCCAGATTTGGCCCAAAGTGGATGCGGAGGACGCGTCTTTTTACTCCCGTGCGCACCAGGGTGGGAGATCAGCTGAGCTGTTGAGCAAAGCGCTGAGCGCGGGTTCATTTCCCTACATCGAACCACGTTGTTATGATCAGGCAGAAGTGTTACAGCGTAAACATTTGCGGCTTTTGTTCTGATCCTGCTGGCTATTCTGGTTTTCTTCATTAGGTCCAACAGCGTGTTGTTGAAGGGTTTAGTTTAAAAAAAAGAAGAAAAAAAAAAAAAAGCGGTGTTGTGGTCCCCTACTAAAAGAGTCACTTTGCCCAATTTCCTGTTTATGTTCCTTCTCTTTGGAGCCGTCGCATCATGTGAGCACAGTTATAGATAGGCTGCGTGACTGTTGCTGACCTCACACCACATGTTCAGTTGACAAGGTGAACCAGCAAAATGTGTTCTGTTTGTGTAAAGAATACTGAGAAAGCTGCCAGTTCCAAGTAACGCAGAGGGAGAGGGACTCCCGATAGCCCGAGGCAGGGCGCAATCTCCAGGCAGTTCTTTCTGGTCTTTAACTGCTTTGCACATCTGTATTTACATCGTGCGTGCGAGTTACAAGGGGATTAGCCCCAACTCTATTTCTTTCCTTAGTGAAGCAGGTTTGGAGTCCTTCCATAAAAGCTATTAGTTTAGCAAATTTGCTCAAAATTTGTCCAAACTTCAGTCCCTTTGGTATATACATTTTCCTATATTTGCTTCCAAAAATGACTGAAAACTCCCGTGACTTAGCTAGCTCCAGTTATCCAGCAGATGATTATACCCAGCGTTTGTATTTCAGAACTGTTGTTCCTTAAACAACCTGGGAGCAACCTAATTTTTACGAAGATCTCAAGGATCCGCACAGGGCCTTTTAAAAATCCTTTAAGATTATGCAAGACTTTTGGATTAAAGCCATTCTAAGAAATTGAAATTTACCTCTATTCAAGATTATATCTTCTTACTATGTTGGTATTAAAGAATTTATTGTGAACGAGTCAGAGAGATCTTAAGGGTTTCCTGGCCATTTTACACACGTAGTTTTCATGTAACAGTAGGAATCCCTCTTGTGCGGCATGAGGTTTCAGTGGCACTTTTCCCACTAACAGAAAATGAAATTATGTTCTTAAATCCAGGAAGACCTGCATCAGTGTGTTCGTTTCTCCTTTCTCTGTTTTCAACTCATTTCTGTAAAAAGCCCAATCCTCCATCCTGATAAATCAGAATTTTGTTTTCTAACTGAGCAGAGGAGTGGCACTAAGCCAGACCAGCGGTTTTCTGTCCATTGACCTCTGCCACCTTAAACAGGTAAATAAGGATTTCACATGGAAAAGTTGCACCACAGATTGGTCGAAGCCAAACGCACAGATGTGAGCGCAGACCTGTGGGTGTACGGATAAGCATCCTGATTATCAGGAACGCGGCGTGACTTCGGAGGCAGGTGTATCCCCATGACAGGTGAACGAATCACAACATATGCGGCATGTAATGAGCATGTACCAGTTGTCAAGTGCTTTAGGCTTTAAAGGTGAAAAAAAGCACTCCAGAAATTTAAGCTGCGCTCAGGATGATAATAATAATGTCATTTTAGATACCACACATAAACATGCTGTGAGGGAATATGGAACGAAAACTCTTGGCTAGCTGGCGAGGCTGTAAACATCCTCGTGTGAAGAGTCCTGCCTGTAAGTCTTCACTGTCAGGGAGTTTAAATGCCTGCAAAAATGTAGCAGCAGTCAGAAGGTGTCATTTGGGGGGCAGCTTAAAGGAATTAATGTTTCACTGTGCCTGCCCTCAGGAAGGAAAAAATGTGCCAGAGGAGAGGAGGGCTCTGGGTGGGAGGAGATCCTGGAATGGCTTTAATCACTTCAGTGCTGTCTGCTGCTGCTGGGACCTCTACTCAGCTGCGACCTACTTTACACCCCCATTAAAAGTGGAAGAAACCGGCAAAATGAAACAGAAAGGAGAGTATGAGGATGCTCACGATGTCAGTCGATGTCCACCCTGGCTGCCCCCGCAGTTCAATACCCCCGGCCAGCGTCACGGCAGCTCGGGCTGCAGCATGCAGGAGTCCAGGCGGGACGGGGTCCGCCTACCTGCCCCGGGCAGGGGCAAGGCCAGCTGGCCAAAATCTGCTTCCCTCCACCCACGGCTTTTGCTAACCCATCGCAGGTTCATTTGGTGAGAGCTGGTGGCCCAGTGGAAGCGCTGGCGGCCGGGGCAGCGGGTGGCCAGCCCTGGGCCAGGGCTGTACTAAAAGCATTGCAGCTGCCTGGGCTCTGCCCCACCTGGAGGCTTCCCGAGCTTGTGTGGCTCTCACACCGCAGCTGGCTTGCTTTTCCTCAGGTTGATTTTTCATCGGTTCTCCAGATCCCTTTGGGTGCTGCTTTATCCTGATGCCAAGTCACAAAAATTTTGGTTGCTTCCTGAAAGCGTGTGGAGACTGTCTTTACCGTCTTGTTACTCCCAATGAAACACAGCCAAGTGCAGTGGGGGAGTGAGTTTATTTATTTATTAGTACCAACTGTGTCTTTTCACTGGCGCCCTGCAGATGCTGGCGAGATTGTTGGCCAGCCCTGGTCGCTTGGTGCTCCTGACAAAGCCCACTCGGCCACAAGCCTCTCCCTGGGAGGTGCAGCCCTCCGGGGCGCGGCGGGGTTTCTGCCCTGTGGTGGCAGTTAGCTATAATTTCATAATGACTGATCCTTATGCTTTCTATAAATGAGTTCAAAGGGGCCTGCACACATTTGCAGGGCAGCTGTTAACAAGAAAAGCTCCAAGCTTTCAGCACCACTGCTGTCAAAATAGGAGGAAGAATAGAGAAGTCATGCCCTGGGCTGACAATGGGGAGGGTGGCTTATTTACTTCATGCCTGGTTCAGGATTTCACTGTTAAATGAACCCACTGAAATAGGATTGCCATCCTGCCATCCCTGCTTCGGTGTTTTGTTGCTGTGGATCTCACAGGTAAGGCTTTGTCGGCCCGGAGGCACTTCCATAAGCCGCGGGACACTTGGAAGCAGTGAGCTCTGCAAAGCGTTGGCAGGAACAGTGGGATCCTGCCTTCACCGTGTGCCCCAGCGCTGTGAAGCCATTTTGACACATTTCAGTCCCCCCAGGTGACATGGAGCCATGGTGTTTTTCTGGTGTGGTAGGGTTTGTTGTAGCCCAGGTCAAAGCCGGTGAATTCTTCCTCATAGCAAGATAGAATCATAGAATCATAGAATCGTTTAGGTTGGAAAAGACCTTTAAGATCACCCAGTCCAACCATAAGATCTTGTGGGATGAGATGGCCTGTCAGCATCTTCCCCTGCAAAGCTCAGGGACCTATTCAGGGGGCATGACCGCAGCACCGGCATTTCTTTTCTGCGGGAGAGCCCCTTGAGACCCACCTGCCTGGAGCCCTGGGGAAAGCGAGGAGAGGACAGCGGCACTGCTCCCCTTCAGCCAGCAGCGTCTTGTCGAGCAATTCCTACTTGCATGAGGAGCAAGGGGATGCTCTCTCACCTTGCCAGTGTCCTCAGAGGAAACCTCTAATCAAAATGTTTGCGAGAAGCACAGTTCTCGTTTCTTTACTGCTCTTACTAAAGGACGAGGGACGTGCGTGAAATGACATTTCTTCATCCAAGCATCTGCCTCCTTCCTCCCTCCCCAAAATGCAGTGGTGTTATTATTAATTTTACTTTCAGAACTTGTTTTCTTATCTTCCACAAGGTTTTTAAGAACTTAGAACTCCCAAGTTTTTGGGTCACTATGACTTTGACCCTTCATGCCCAAACGAACCCATTAGCTTTACAAAGAATCTGCATGTTTATTAAATAGCAGTGACTCATTCTGTTGCAGATGTTTGTATATGTAAAGCACCATAAATATTATGGATTAGGATGTAGACCAGGCAATGGGAATGTATGTAGGTTAGCAGGCAACATAAGACTATAGGACTTTTTCTCCCTTTTTGTAGTGTGTGTCATTTTTTCTTCACAAACCACAGGTTTCTTTTTGTGAGAAACAGAAACAAAGGAAACCTCTCTGCTTCTGCAGGACGTCATCTTAGATGCTTTATTACAAATCTTTTATTGCACTTACAGTGCAGGAAATTTTTTGGTTAGCGTTTTTAGTCAACTAATGTATCTGTATCACCTTCAAAGGAAGAAGGTATTTCCCCTTCCACTACACACCCGTTGCATCTCCTCCAAGGAAGACTCATGCTGACTTTCTTGAAACAAGATTCATTTAGAGTCATACTGAAACTACCGCAATCAGAAAGACAAGTGACTCAATAAATGACTCACGACTTCGCAGATGGAAATACAGTGTTAGACTGCTGTCTGTCCTGAACTCACTGTATGACAGTCCTTTGCACGGGATAAGCCAGACCATTTGTGCTAGTCCGTGTTGAAAGTTGGTTTGTATGGGAACACTGGTTAGCTCAGAGCTTTTTCCCCACCATAGCTGAGCTCTAACCTTGAGAAAACAGAGCTGTAGTGGGCATAAACAGGCAGGGGAAGGGAAAGCTGATTCCTTTCCAGCACCCTCGGGAATGCACCTCAGCTTCTGGGCACCCAAGCAAAGAGAGAAAAACTACTGCAGAAAATTTCTCCTTCTGTTCTCTAGGTTAAATAGAATTGCATGCCTGTGGAGGCAGAGGAAAGCCCTAAGGGAGGAGTATTCCTCTCTGAATATTTATTGATTTTATTTTCCCAGCCATAAACCATGAGTTTCAGCCTCTCAGTGCTGAAGAAGTTTGTGAGATCTGAGTGGAAAATAGGGGAAACCAGACAGCAAGGGAGACAATATCCAAGAGAAGTGTTAAACCGGTGGGTGGTGCGCAATGAGCTCAGCTGCTCCCAGAGCGCTGCACGGGGGCACACTGGAAGGGACAAGCAGGCAGCCTCATTAGGAAGAGATTTATTATGCAGAGCTGATGGGAGCTGCAGACCAACAGCCACAACTGAAATAGCAAAACTCCAGCTGGGGACAGGCTTGGTGGTTTAAGAGGACTTTTTCATCTCAGATTTCTCCAAGTGAGTTAATCGAGCACTATTACTGAGCAATGCAGACTACAGAGTAGAAGGCATGAGCAAGGGTCTCGCAGTCCGAGGAGCACAAGCTGCATGGGGCTGGCCCTTTTCTCTTGAAAGAGTGGCAGGAAGAGAACCCAACAATGTCCTCGCACCCAACAATGTCCTCGGCTCTTTGAATGCGAGGATGCTTGCTGCGAGCTGGACCTGACTCCTCCCTCCTTCCTGATGCACAGGTCCCTCTTGCAGGGACCGTGCTCTGCAGTTCCAACACCTCCCACTCCATGCAGGTGGGGGAAACTCTCTTAACTTATATGGTCTTAATAGTCTTAGACGTCAGCTGCTTACAAACCTGTCTACGTATGAATTTGAACTTCCTCTTTTAAGTCATTTATAGGAAATGCTATACAGTTCCACCTAATTTTTTTCCAAAAAAAAACTGTTTAAAAATTATTCTTTAAAAAAAAAGACAAGGTTTGAAAACTTGTGTCTCAAGTGCTGGCACTCCTGTGGGACTACTGTCCTGCAGCTCTGCTAGTTTTCTAGCCCCAAGGATGCCTCGCAGCTCAAGGCAGCAGAACTGCAGCGAGTAGCAGGAGGAGCGCTCTGCACACAGGTGCTCCCAGCCCTCAGCCAGCCGTGGGAGGGAACCCACGCCAGACCCTTCCCTCTCCAAGGGAGTTTGCAGGATGACAGCAATCCCAAATGCTCAAACCTTTCACTGTCCTCCCCATCACTGAGCTCTCGAACTCTTCTTGCGGCGTCAGACCTCCCCACCGCAGGCCTGGGGGTGAGCACGTGTCCTTTGCCCAGAAGCACGCCTGCAAGGCCGCCAGGCAGGCGAGGAATCAGTACACATCCGCTGTTCATTCTGCTTCCCCTCACCATGCCCTTTGCTGCATTCGGTAAAATGAAGATTATCCTCATGGGGGAGTGGTGAGCATTAATTTAGCTGGTAAAGAATTTCAAGTTTGTTGGCTATTCTGTGTTTCGTTATTAAAGCCAGAAAAAAATCAAAAACCCACAGGACTAATTATGTTTCAGGCCAATTTACCTCATTTAGCTTGTGTGTTAATTATTTAGATCTCAGATACTGGATAGTTTGTACATACAAATGAAAATGTTGTCCTCAGACAGAAGGTAAGCAATGAAGGTCCTTGGCTAAACCTTTCCCACGCAGGTGCTCAGCTCCCATTCTGCCCTTGTTTAGCAGCTTGCTGGTTTTTCAGCACTTAATAGGTTCGGTCGTGGCCTGTTTCATCTGACATTGCCACAGTGGAGCAAACAATCGCATGTAATAGCAGCCCTTTTTAAACCTCACACCACTTATTCAGCAGAAGCAGAGATGTCAGATTGTGGAAGTAGCAGTGGCTTTCTTAGAACCCCTACTGAAATGAAAACAGAGCTATTCCTCTTCCCTTCAGAAGTGGCTCTGGAATTCCCAAAGTGAAAAATGCAGGAGCAAGAAGAAAACACTGATAGCTTGTGTTGCACAGAGCAACATGCTGGCGACCGACCAACGCTGCTGCAAATTCTTTCTTCCTTTTGGCACCGAACTATTCCACTTACAAAGGGCAGATGAAAATTGTTCTAGATTTATGTTGGCTCTTGTCTGATTGTAGTTATGCTTTGCTGATAAAGCCTTCTCTCTAATGCCAACAAAGCTTTGGAGGACATGTAAACATATCAACATCATATCATTCCTTCATCAAGAAGGAACTAATTTCAAGAGGCCCCCGAATAAATGTAATATTTCTTCTGGATGCGTAGATCCTTCCCATAGTGTAAGTGAGGAGCTGAATCTCAGGAATCAGTTCCTGTTAAAGTATACAGGTTACTTCATCTCAACCATGGGAGCACAATCTTTCACCCTTAAATTGATCCAAATTCTCTTGTAAATTTGGCAGTGTGTGCAGCTCCAGACTAAATATTGTCAGATATTATTGGCTCTGATTAGCTGAAATAAATCCCTCCTCGGCACAGCCCCGGCGCTCTGGCCGTGCTGGCTCCTCGGGTGCCCCCACCAGCCTCGAGCCACTGCGGGGGCTCGAAGGTGCTCTCTAGCCTGACACCAGCACCCCGCAGCAAACACCAAAACTGGTCCCCTGGGCACAGGCTTGCGGTAATAGCGACTGTGCCTTACAAACCATCAGGGGGAAGGCATTGCAGCAGCACAGGCGTGCAGGTTGATCGTGCACACAGTGCTGCCTGGGACTGGAGGGAGCAGAGCTTCTTGCTGTACCATGGGGTGCTGGCACACCGCACCCTTCCCCAGCGAGGGGTCCGCCAGCCATGGGGAGCCCCTCCGGCCCCACTTTCAGCGTGGTGCTGGCACGGGCACAGCTTCTGGTTTGGGTGAGTGATGGGGAAGGGGAGGAAGGCACACGCCGCACCACACCGTGTCCTGGTCTGTGGGCAAAGGTCACACTGCAAAGATGGAAAACCAGGAATGGTGGGAAGAATCATAACAGGGGAAGGCGGAGGCAGCCTTGTGACTGGTAAATGGTAAAAAGAAAACCACTGAGAGCGTACAACTGTGTAAAACCCCACCGTGCTCTGCCATGGGGCTGGGGCCAGGGCGGGCACTAGAGAGGAGCTGCCATGGGGCACGACTGCCTGCCTTGCGGGCCGGGGGCTGGGAGGTGCCGGGCACCCTCTGCGCCTCTGGCCCAGGGCTGAGGAGCCCCGGCCCCTGCCCTGGCAGAGGGGACTGCGTAGTACCCGAGCTGCCTGGGGCCCTGCGAGCTAAACGCTGCTGCTGCCGTCTTGTCTGGCCAAGGCCTGCCACGGCTGGGCTCCCAGCGACTCCAGTGTGCTGCATCCCTTTCCCCTGGGGAAAGGAGGCATGTAGCTCATTGCAGGCAAATGCCAGGAAAATGAGGAGAGGGTATTTGCCTCTTGGAGATAAAAGCCTCATGCTGAAAGGTGTGCCAAAACCCCTGCTTTGCCTATGCCACGGAGCGGGGCGAGTCCTGCGTGTTGGCAATGGCAAACCTGCTCGTGTCTGTTTGCAGGCAAGCTGCAAGTGTCTCAAAAACTCGGTGCATTGTACACTCAGCACTGTAGGATAAGCAAAAATGTTTTGGAGTATAACATATGCAAGTAAAGGCACATATCAGTGAAAGTTTCAGAACGGAAATGAGCCATTGGGAGGAGACAGTGATGGCACTGGATACGTCAAAGGGAGAAGAGGTGCAAAAGATGGTCCTTCAACCCTACCCATGCAGGTAGCTATGTTGGTAGCCAATGCCACGTTCCTCCTAGAGCGTGGAGGAAAAAAAAGGAGCCCAGAGAGGCAAGGTGCAAGTGCAGTGTGTGAGTGTGGATGCAGTCTGATGGTACAACAAAGCTCATGTTAAGAGCAAGCTCCCAGGGAAGAGCTAGTCCCGTCCCCTCCCACCCTCCTACCCCCTTCCTGGTGCTGGCCTGTCTGTGCCCAGGCAAGGCTGGGTACTGGGGCACCAGGCTGCCAGCGCTCCCATTTCCCAGTGTAGGACGAGGCAGTTTCCGCTCCTTTTGCTCCCCAAGACGGCTGCCTTTGGTGGCAGGCAAGGAGCAGCGCTGCCACGGAGCAGCAAGCGAGCTCGCCGGGCAGCACTGGCAAACTCCCCATGGGCCAGGCTGCGCCATCGCCCTGCGCTGCTGCCACCCTGCTGCGGCACCCGCACGGATTTCAAGGGGAGTCGAGTGCTTAAATGTCTTTGAAGGTCTGAGCCTGCGAGTGCTGATTCAGCCGCGCTGCTGACTCAGGCTGTGCCTGTTTAAAAGCTGCCGTCCCTCGGCACCTCTCCCTCCCCTCGGCTCCAGGTCCAGCAGCGGGTCAGCGGCACAGGCAGGGTACTTGCTCTGGTCCCTGCAGCTCACAGCAAGATACCACCATGGGTTTCAGAGCACGTCAATATTTGGGGCAACGACCGGCGGCAGCCAAGGGCTGTTAGCTTGCCCGAGCTTGTGGTATCACCGAAGGGCAGCTCCTCTGTCCCTCTCTGCCCCCCACCTTCCTGCGTGTTTCCTACAGTTCACGTGTTACCCCTGCAAGGAAAAACTACTCTGTTTTCAGGCAGCTGGGGTGCTGGCTGGCCGCACGGGCCCTGCCGTGAGCCTGGGGAAGGCAGTGAGGGTGGCCACGCAGGAGATGGAGAGGGGAGGCCCACCCTTCCCAAGGGCAGTGCAGATTTGGGCAGCTATCTGGCATTATTTCCCCTCAGCCCTGTTTTCACGGCTGCCCGGCTATGATAGCCAGTGTTTTCTCACACAGCCTCGGCCCTGTTCTCCTCTCCCATCAGAAGCCGCGCTGACCGGGCACCTCTCCATCTCCAGTCTCACAGCACCAGCCAGATGATAAGCTTGATCAAATTGTGTATCTGCAGGGAAACAGGTTATCAGGCAGCTTCTCGGCGAGTACAAAACCTAAAACAGCGGAGCCACAGCCGCTCACACCACACCGAAGCCAGCCTTCACCTCCGACCGCAAGCCTTTCCACAAAGCACAGCTGCAGTTTTCTTTCCTCTCGCTGGCTGCCTGGGTTGTGCTGAAACTACAGACCCCTTTAGACTCAGGAAAATTAAAATGCTGAGGAAATGGGGATGGGTATTGGGCCATCCTGCCTAAGGGTGTTGTACCAGCCACCAGCAGGTAGCCCTGAGCTGGCCCCCGCCTCAGGACTGAGCTCCCACCTCCCCACAGCTACGTGAGTGCCCGCGAGGCAGGGTGTCCCCAGCTGCTCTGCTCTGCTCTGCTCTGCTCTGCTCTGCTCTGCTCTGCTCTGCTCTCCTCTCCTCTCCTCTCCTCTCCTCTCCTCTCCTCTCCTATCCCATCCCATCCCATCCCATCTCTCCTCAGCTTGCTCCTATGCAGGTGATTTCCATGCAATTTCCATCAGAAGGAGCCAGGTGTATTTAAGCTGCAGGGCTGGCAGCCTTGGGAGAAGAGTGAGAAGTAGTTTTGCAGTCCTGGGGAGATCTGACGGCTCCTTCCCCTCTCTGCCTTAGCAGTCTGTTCCTTTGGGAGGCAAAGGAGCAGGCTGTTTGGCTTACGCCTCCTGAAGCATTTCTCTTCTGTTGTTTAGGGGGCAGAGTGCGTTAGGGGATGTGCCCTGTGTGTCCTGATGCATCTGTGGGGTGTGCATTAAGCCTGTGGGGCGCTTGGTTTGCTGGTGGCAGAGATGTCGACTCTTTCTGGGACTATACATGTGAGATACCTGCTGGGCTGCAATCCACTGTTGAAGCTTGGTAGACAGGAAAGTGTTTTCTCCATTAAACATTTTTCCTTTGTTTCTGTTTCCTTTGGGGGGGGTGTGTGTGTGTGCTTTTTTTCCTGGCTCCCACAAAATTAGACTTGTCTGAGGTATCTCAGTAATCTGTTTTCTCTAGCTATTTTCAACAGAGACCAAATCACTTTCAAACCTCAACAGGTCATGAGGGCAAGACTTAATTTTCTTTGTGCAATACACTTTGCACCTCACCTCTGTTTCCTGTTTATTTCTGATGTGACCCCCCCCCCCCCCCCCCCCCGAAAACCCTTCCTGACTCAGCCTTTCAAGACTTGCATCTATGATATTTCATTCTCTGGTCCCTGTGTATTGTTTTTGAAGAATCTTTTGCTTTCAAAATTAAGGTACTACCAGGCTGAACTGACTTACTTCTAGATAAATTTTTGGATTAATATCAACAGACTGTGAAAAGCTTGCTGCACTGCAAGGAAGTCTTTTTTGAGTAGAAAAAAAAAAAAAAGAGGCTTTTTCTTGACAAATGATTGTTGCTCTTTTTTGTTGATTGCTTCAACTATCACCGTGCCCATGGGAACTCGGTGTCAGCGAAATCTGTAGTGCCTGTATTGATCGTAAACTGTGCCAGTAAGGACTCTTACATCTTAGTGAAAACATCCTGAACTCTGTTATTGTGCCTTAAGGCTGAATGGTTGGCTGTCTTTAAACTGACAGACAGATCCACTCTTTGCAAAATGAGCATGATTTGTAACTTGAACACAAGCTATCACCCAGGTTTACGTCGTTATGACAAGTCATTTTGCAAAGAGCACTTGGATAAGATTCAGGTAGGGAGGTTGTGGTTGTTGTTCAGATGTTTCTTTAATGAACTTTTAACTCTTATGAAGGCAATTAAACCAGCCAGTGGCTGTATAGCTATTGCAGGTACCTGGGCAGTGCGTGAGCCCCTGCTCTTTTCTCAGGCTGCCATCGGAGCTGGGGCAGCTGCAGCCTTGGCTTCATCTGTGCCCTGGCAGCCGCCCGGGCCTTGCTGGCTTGGCCGTGACTTTACCCAGCAGTCTTTATGGCGTTTGGTAAGGGGGAAGTTCCTAATGTCTTATTTCAGCTTTTCTCTGTGGAACAGAGCTCAGGATGGATTTCTTCTCACCCTCAAAGTAAGTGTGTTGGTGACAGCTGTAATCAACACAGAGGCGCTTATACTGTTGATGAACAAAAACAGCTGCTGGAAAAAAGGGAAAATGTTATTTTGTTCCTAGAAACTTGCATATAGCTTTACAAAGTGATGCTGCATCTCAGTCCTGCCAGGACTTCATTTAAGCATGTACAGGACCCATACCTTCAACCACAAGGGTCTAAAAGACACCAGTGCTTACCAGTTTGATTGGGGTTGACGGCAGCGTGTGTGCAAATAGATGTCCTTCTGTAAGGTTTGGAAGTTTCCTGTTTAACTTTTAGCACTACAACTCCCTTAAGGTTTGTTCTGGGCTTTCAGAAGTAACTGGCAGCTCACTAACAGATTTTTATTAGCACTGAAAACCATGGGAGGGACGCTGCAGTGGTCATCTGGAGGCCTTGTCTTTGCTGGGCAGAAGGTGTTCACTGCCAGATATTAGCTCATGTACTGCAACACAGGGTGCAGTCCTAGCTGTTTTCATTTCACAAAGAAAAATCTGTTATAACCTCTTCTACAGACGGGATGGTGAAGTATCAGATCATTTTGATTACACCATGCTGGCAGGTTGAGGGTGAGAGGAGGGGAGAAGTCTTGTTCCTCTTGACTTCCAAAGGGACAACACTCTGCCTTCCTATCACAAATGCAAGCTGATAGCAAGCATTTCAAATCAAAGTCACAATTTGGTCAGCTTATCAAAACAACTATAAAACCTAAAGGAAAATATGCGTGGGTGGGCTGATTGATATATTATGTGGGTGGCACTAAAAGGGCCCTGTTTGTGCCGTTTGCAGGCGTGGAGGAAGCGCTGGTTTGTGCTGCGCAGAGGCCGCATGAGCGGGAACCCAGATGTGCTGGAGTACTACAGGAACAACCATTCCAAAAAGCCCATTCGGATCATCGACCTCAACGAGTGTGAAGTGCTGAAGCATTCGGGGCCCAACTTCATCAGGAAGGAATTTCAGAACAACTTCGTCTTCATTGTGAGAACCACCTACCGCACCTTCTACCTGGTAGCCAAAACTGAGGAGGAAATGCAGATCTGGGTGCACAACATCAGCCAGATCTGTAACTTTGGACATCTAGAAGATGGCACAGGTAGGTTCATGCTCATGCTCATCTTGGGGACTGGGAGGATGATCTGTGTCTGGGCTCCTCCACAGCAGCACCCGGGGTGAGAGGGAGCATGGACCTTGCTGGCTGGTTGGGCTGGGCGGGTGGTGTGGAACTCTGTTTCCTGTAGCTCCACACAGCACTGAGATGCTGCTAAACCCTGATTTGAAAGTTATCAGGGATCTCACTTCTGCTGGGTAGAAATAATAGCCGCTTGGTCTCACTTCGCTGAAGCAATTCCTGCTAGAATAAACAGCAGGTCCTTAATAAGAAAAGGTACTGTTTATGTGAAAAGCTGACTGACTGTTATCTTCTGGGGCCATTTATTTCATTACATGTCCCATATTTATTTAGTTTGGCTTAATGTAAGACACCTGTTCTAGGAAAGTGTCCTGGAAAACTTGCATTTTCTCAGGCTTTGCTGGATGTGGAATGTGCACAGATTTGGGTGTATATGCACGTACATAAATCAATGACAAAAATACTGAGCTGTCTTAGTCTATTAATGAGAAGAAAAATAAAGAAAAGGCAGAGGACAGGAGAGTGTTAGAAGTGTGTGTCTAGACTTAGGAGATGGTCCTGCCAGTGAAGCATAAAGTCAGCCTGTTTTGCCAGGACCTACACCTGTATATACTCCGTAGGGTGAATGTCTTGGAAAGCTTCCAAGAATTAACCACTCCAAGATGGATGTAGCCAGTAATTAAAGTCAGGATTTGTATCATCATTAACTTACCTTTCAAATGAGACTATCAGGCTCAGATAACAGCAGTCTGTCTTTCCCTTGACATTTCCAAGGGGCAGATACAGCAGCAATTTGAGAGCTTCACAGGAAGTGAGTCAGAACGAAGTCCTTTGCTGTGATAAAAGGTAGTGCAAGAGCAGAAGAGGGTGGTGATGGAGGGACTTGACCCCGAGGGCAGTAATTTGTTTGGGAATATCAGTAGTGTGGCTGGGCAGGTTATCCTGCCGCGGTCCCTGTGCTGCTGTGCTCAGACTGCTACTGCTGTCTGCAACTGCCGCAAAGCCATACCATTACCTTGTAACTTGAAAGGAAACAAAAGACCATGGTGAGATGTTTTATTTTAATCTATCGTGGCTCCTGGCCTTTTTAATCTTCTCTTCAATAGTTTATTCTGAGGGGAAATGGGAGTGCAAAGAGCACTGCAGTGGTCCTGGTATAAATGTGATGTCTGCTCTCTTCCCATTCACTTTAGAGACCACCAGGAAAATATACTGACATATTTTTATGTGAAAGTACAAGCTGCCCATGAATGCAACTTGCAAACTAGAGCTGGTAGCTTTGAGGAATTGGAGTCAATAGCCCTTTGGAGCTTGGATGTAATTAGGGATATTCAGTAACCCCCTTCCTACTGATCTGCCCTTGTTGACACTGAGGTGTTGGTCTTGTGTTGCTACTTCTGGTGCAGTATTATTTTAGATATAATTTTACCAATTACTCTGAAATGAATGTAAGTCTTTCAATGCAAAACAGAAAAAAGAAAAATATTTTTTTTCTCTCAAATGTGTATGCAGACTTCTGCTGGCACTGTGGTGAGGATGTGCATAGGGAGATGTCATCTGTGACAGAGGAGCTAAGGCAGCGGCTGTCCCCAGGATAGGTGCATTTACACTCAGAAATGCCTGTTCTGTTATGCTGGTACAGTGCAACGTTGCTCATAAGACTTACATGGGCAGTACTGAGAGTATTACACAGTGGTGTTTCTCTCCCAGCAAAGATTGCTAGTGTAGACACTGACGGACGAGAAGTGACAACTCTTGGTGAGGCAGTTGGCAAAGCTGACATCTCAGCTTTACGCTCTGTTCAAGGTGGATATCATCCCCCAAGAAGTTCAACAGTGCAGAGCATTTGCCTTGGTTCAGTATAAAGTCTGGCACCTGATCTTACAGCCCTCATCACAGATTGCGTAAGCTAAGCTTCCAGACATGCATTTATTGTATCGCTAATGGCAAATAGCTCGTAAGATCTTCTATTTATCCTGCAGCTCATGCTGGTGAGGTCAGGTCTGGGGTGTATTCAGGTCAGGCTGCAGGGCATGTTCAGATCCTCTGATTTAAATCTGCAGTTCCACAGGTTGCACATCACATTTCAAACAGTTGCTAATTGCTTCAGCTTTTTGGAAGCACCTAAATCCCCCAAGAGCCTGTAAGTTTAAACAAATTACTCTTAAAAATTAACATAAGAAGAGAAAAGCTCTATTAAATGCCATATGCTTTTTTAACTTGAATGCTACTGTGTTAAATAATAGTCCCTGAAATGAATCATCAAAAGAAAGACACATCAATCGCAGGAAATTTTAATAAGCTGTTCTATGTATTGAAATGAATCTCAAAGCCAGTATTATATTGTGAAACCAATCACTCTTAATCCTTGCATCTCTGAAAATTTGCTGTGACTTTGAGGCCAAACCCAAATCTGCTGCTTTCTCTGCTTAATGCACAGAAAGTGTGGCCACGAGTTTGTGCAGCGACACAGCCGTAAACACCGTCCCGTTGTTCCCAGTTAGTCCCTTCCAGTAGCAAAGCAGCTGGACAAGCAGCCAGGTCCTAGTCATCAGAGGCCTCTGGTCTGACATGTAAGGAGCCAGATGCAGACTGAAGTTAGCAAAACCGCGGCTGGCCTTGCGAGGACAGCTTTTTAGTCAACAAGAGAGGGGACAGCTGAGAGATGGAGGCGAAATGCAAGCTCCAGGCAGATGTCAGGAAGCACCTGGGAGGGCGGCTGTCAGGAAGGTCTTGCCAGCAGCAGTCATCACACTGCAGCACTCGTCTGCCACAAGAAACTGTGCCACTGGCGTTGCTGAAAATGATGGGGGAGCTGGCACCTTCAGGGGAGTCAGCTGGAGGAGAGAGGAAGAGGCCTCCCTCCCTATTTTCTTACCATTTCTATGTAAAATCTTGCTTCCACCTCTGGTGAAGGCTCCCAATAGAGCAGTCATTTCCCCAACCCCATGGACCCGTGGCCATGCAGGGGATCGAGAGGACGCTTGTGCCAACTGGCTGGGGAGGGGATGAAATGAGGTGGCTGTGGGACATCATGGGCACACTTTATCCCATATGCAAGCTGAAACCATGATTAATTGACACAACGCAATGTAGCAGCTTTTCATTGGAGAAACTGCTGTGACAGTTGTTGAGCCTTTTTCATTAGGAAGCATTACTTTTAAAGATTGTAGCTGTGCATTGAATGTTAGAATCATAGAATCATAGAATCATCTAGGTTGGAAAAGACCTTTAAGATCATCCAGTCCAACCATTAACCTACACTACCAAGCCCACTCTAGACTAATCAAGGGTAGACCAGACTAAACCATATCCCGAAGTGCCACATCTACCCGTTTTTTAAACGCCTCCAGGGATGGGGACTCCACCACCTCTCTGGGCAGCCTGTTCCAATGCCTGACCACCCTTTCCGTAAAGAAATTCTTCCTAATCTCCAGTCTAAACCTCCCCTGGCGCAGCTTAAGCCCATTTCCTCTTGTCCTATCGCTAGCTACTTGGGAGAAGAGACCAACACCCACCTCACTACAACCTCCTTTCAGGTAGTTGTAGAGAGCGATAAGGTCTCCCCTCAGCCTCCTCTTTTCCAGGCTAAACAACCCCAGTTCCCTCAGCCGCTCCTCATAAGACTTGTTCTCCAGACCCTTCACCAGCTTCGTTGCCCGCCTCTGAACACGCTCCAGCACCTCAATGTCTTTCTTGTAGTGAGGGGCCCAAAACTGGACACAGTATTCCAGGTGCGGCCTCACCAGCGCCGAGTACAGGGGGACAATCACCTCCCTGCTCCTGCTGGCCACAGCATTCCTGATACAAGCCAGGATGCTGTTGGCCTTCTTGGCCACCTGGGCACACTGCTGGCTCAAGTTCAGCCGGCTATCTACTAACACCCCCAGATCCTTTTCGGCCAGGCAGCTTTCCAGCCACTCCTCCCCAAGCCTGTAGCGTTGCATGGGGTTGTTGTGACCGAAGTGCAGGACCCGGCACTTGGCCTTGTTGAACCTCATACAGTTGGCCACGGCCCATCGATCCAGTCTGTCCAGGTCCCTCTGCAGGGCCATCCTACCCTCGAGCAGATTGACACTCCCACCCAATTTGGTGTCGTCTGCAAACTTACTGAGGGTGCACTCGATCCCCTCATCCAGATCATTGATAAAGATATTGTTCTCCCAGGCCATGCCTTAGCAGGCAGCTCCTCAGCCCAAGAGGGACCTTTCATCTTGGGTTCCCTCTTCGCTTCTTCCACAGGCTCTGGGTATTGTTCCACATCCCATGTAAATGCCTTGCTCCTTCCAGATGCAGCCCCTGCCTGAAGGTCCCTGCTGATCTCCATCGCTCCCCTGTTGCTCTACTCTCTCCCGCAGTACCCAGGGCTGCAGTGGAGCCTGATGTCCCTGGGGAGGCCCTTCACTGGTGCCCTTCCTGCACAGTGCATGGACCAGGGCATTGGCAGGGTCATCCTAAGTGGCAGGTTACCCTTGGGTCCCTCTTGGCTGCTGGCAGTTGCATTAGAACATCTCTGCTCCTCCACTTCTCCCTCACCTCTGGTTGCTCTGTTGTTCACACCCATCCTTGCCCATTGCTGGGACCTTCTCCCTTTCTGTCTGCTCCTCTGATGGTTTCTTTGCCTCCTTAAATGTCTCTCCCTTTTTCTTCCCTTTTGTCAATGTGCACAGACCCTGCCCACCATGGCATGGGGATGGTATGATTCCCCAGGACCTTGCTGCAGCCACTCATCTCCCTCAGCCAGGGCAGCATGCTGGGAGCAAGGGGAGCTGGGACCACTGCACTGAGGGGCTACTTGGAGGGACTGTGCTCCCCTTGCAGAGACTTCCTCCTGAGGGTCTTCATTTCCCCCGTGTTCCCATACAAAGTAGGGCAGGCAGTGTCCTGGCAGGTTTGCTCACGGCAGCTCCTGGCCTTTGCACAGGAGTTCAGGGGAGGTGTGACAGCTCCTCCCAGCCCATGCTGGAGGACAGACACTGGGGCTACTCCCTCCATGCTCCCCTCTCAGTGGGAGGAAATCCCTTCTCAGCTGCACGGACTGAAGGCTGCTCTTTAATGTCAGGCTCTGGCCCCTGGCCAGGCGGGGTGGGTGGCATTTCTACCTCCTTGGTATGGCCATGAAGCCTGGTGAGGTGTTGCTGTGAGCAGGACCCCCCTATTGCACTGTGTCCCTGCACTGCTGTTGCACCGTAACAATTTTTGGCGAGTAGGGTGGGGTCTGTAGCAGGAGGGAGAAGCCCTCTGTTTCTCCAAGCAATGGCCCTGCATTGACAGGGAATGTCACCGTGGAGGATGTGGAGCATCCTCCACGGTGACTTTGTCAATGCAGGGCAGAGATTTTTTGGGTTAGTATTCACCAAAGGAGTTATTTTGGCAGCCAAAGCCTCCTGCTGTCTCTCTGGCAAAGGGGAGGGGAGGCACCAAACCTATTCTCTGCCTTCTTACTGTTGAAAGCGGCCATGCATAATTTATTCTACCCAGCTGCTGTCGTGGTATAACTTTAATGCACGCTGATTCGGTTACCAGCAGAGCTGGCAGGGACAGGGACAGTCTGTTAGGAGCTGGCTGCAGGTCCCTGAGCCCCTGAAGGTTAGAAAAGAGCAGGTCTGTGCTGTCCCCATCCCTCCCTCCTACTCACAACGGTTGCCATGTGGTCTGCAGCTCGCAGCCTTTCCTGAAGGGATAATCCATGGCTAAACCCTGTGAGTACCAGATGGAGTTCAGGCCTGTTTGTTCTCTGTGTTAATAATCCAGAATGTCATTAATTTCTCTTACGCATTGTGGCAGGTTTTAGTTGGTGGGTTTTTTAAAAAAAAAAAAAAAAGAAGTGGTCAGATGGTGACGTGAACATGCTTTTCTGAGATCCCTACGGAGTTAGCCTGGTGCATATTTGATCATCCTGAGCTTACAAGACAGCTCTCAGAGTCCAAGATTTGAAAGCAGAGTTACTGTCTGAGCCAGCACAATGAACAAGAGAAAAGTTATTTTTCAGATGGGAAGGCTGCAGCCATCAGCTCTGCTTTGCAAATGTGAAACCCCGGAAAAGCCATTCCTTCCAGATGCTCACTGCTGAAATCCCGCTGCTATAAGCACCTGCTCAAAATTAAGCAAATGCTTTGCTTAAGCTCGAATTTAAGCATGTGTTTATGTGCTTTGCTGACCTGGGATCCACCACTGCACCCGACCTCCAAAGCTACCAGGAGGAAGCAGTAGTGAGTCAATAATGGTAGATGGGAAGGGAAGAGGCAGCTCCCTCCCCAGTTTAAAGGGATGAGGTGTGGGGTAGTGCAGGGAGAGAAGATCAGCTCTTTTACTCTTCATCTGACTGAGATTAGAGAGATGACGGGGTGAGGCCCGCTGTGGCTGGTGTGGAAGTCTGGGTCACTGGAGGGTTTTGCTTGTGTTTAGTGATGAAGGACTTGGAGGTGCTGGTTGATGAGAAGCTCAACATGACCCGGCAATGTGTGCTTGCAGCCCAGAAAGCCATCCTGGGCTGCATCAAAAGAAGCGTGGTCAGCAGGTCAAGGGAGGGGATTCTGCCCCTCTACTCTGCTCTTGTGAGGCCCCACCTGGAGTACTGCGTTCAGCTCTGGGGCCCCCAACACAAGGACATGGAGCTGTTGGAGATAGTCCAGAGGAGGGCCATGAAGATGATCCGAGGGCTGGAGCACCTCTCCTATGAAGACAGGCTGAGAGAGTTGGGGTTGTTGAGCCTGGAGAAGGCTCCAGAGAGACCTTACAGCAGCCTTCCCGTACTTAAAAGGGGCTTACAGGAAAGACTGGAAGGAACTCTTTATCAGGGTGTGTAGTGATAGGACAAGGGGTAACGGTTTTAAACTGGAAGAGGGTAGATTTAGACTAGATAATAGGAAGAAATTCTTTACTGTGAGGGTTGTGAGACACTGGAACAGGTTGCCCAGAGAAGTTGAGGATGCCCCCTCCCTGGAAGTGTTCAAAGCCAGGCTGGACGGGGCTTTGAGCAACCTGTTCTCGTGGAAGGTGTCCCTGCCCATGGCAGGGGGCCTGGAACTAGATGATCTTTAAGGGCCTTTCCAACCCAAACCATTCTATGAGAAGTTCAGAGGTGCAACAAATCAGGCTACTCCATGAGCCGCAAAGCTCAGTTTTGTCCACTGAGATCTCGAAAGTGGGAAGAAATCAATCCCTTTCCTTGTCGCTGTTAATTTGAAGTGTTGGAGATTAATAATTAATTATTTGGGTTAGGTCCTAAAAAATACTTGATAAAACAGACTGCTCTGCCTCAGCACTTTTCCTCAGCAGAGGCTGTATCCATTACTGTCTGCAGGGGGGATGCTACATGCCCCTCGATTTGGCAACTGGCTTGCCTGGCCTGGGCAGGGGGTGCAGCTGCAAAATCAGGCTCCCCTCTCCCCAGAATCAGTTTTTGCCTTGACCCACTGCTGCTCTGGGGTAAAACATGTGCACAAGCAAGGTGGTGATGGCCGGGAGAGGCAGTGGGCCAGGGTGAGTCAGAGCCGTCCCTCAGCCGGCGCCATCCATTCCCATTGCAGGTTCGGTGGAGAGCCTGTCTCACACGACCTCGTCCCCGCAGCCATCGCCAGCTGCCTCAACCCACGCCTCCCGCATCGCCGATCCCTCCTTCTCAGTCGACCACGCTGCTGCTGACGTGTCTGCCGCGGAGGAGACCCCCAGCGAGTCAGAATCGGTCTTCCTCCCCGACTACCTCTTCCTCTCCAACTGCGAGTCGGGCAAGCTTAGCCACAACAGGTAGGTCTGGGGTCTGCCAGATGCGTTGGGCTGGAGCCACCCTCTCCCTGCCCAGTGATGCCCTGGAAAACTGGGGCAAACTGGTCCTTGAGCTCTGTCACTCAGGGTAGGCTCCTGAGCACAACAGGGGACCATCAGCCTAATCCAATTTACAGGGGGCTTTTCACAGCACAGCTTAGCAGTCGAGTGTTGTAGTTGGTCCTGTCCCTTTCCAGGGTGGGTGGCTGGGGACCTCACTTACGGCCTCCCTCCAGACGCCCTTTCTGCCTGCTGCTGCCCAAGGTGCTCCACAAAGTGCCCCAGCTCAGGGGGGACCTTCCGCAGCCATAGGGAAGGGACAGATTTTTGTCCCAAACTGTGGGGCAGGTTGGTTTTTTGCTGTGCACTTGCTCAGTTGCAACCAGGAGAAAAGGAAACCGCAGGTCCTGACCTCTCTCTCTGTGCAGGTGTGACAGCTGGTCAAATTCGGACAGATCTCTGGAGCAAACCTCATCAGACGATGTTTTTGTCGACTCCTTGCAGTCCCAGCCCTCCTTGTACCTTGTGCAGCCGTCCAGCACTGGCACTGTGCACCAGGATGGGGCCCCACTGGCAAATCCCAACACCGTGTCCAGGAACATAGACATTAGCGGGCCACCCAGTGACTTTTCCTCCTCTTCTCCACTGCTGGGGACGCCGCTGACACCAACCTTTCAGATTGACAAGAGCCAAAACGCACTGCCCTACGGTGTAACCCAGCTGGATGTCCTGTCCAACACGCCCCCGCCGCGGCCGCCCAAGCCGACCCACTTCTCAGACAGGAGAGGGGATGAGGTGGGCGGCGGGGCCCTCCAGAATGGGCACGCAGGGATCTGCCGGGCTCAGGTCACTCTGGTGCCCAGGAGGATCTCCTTGTCCAGCTTAGACAACGTGAGGAACTGGAAAGGTGAGTGTATTTCTGAGAGCCAGTGAAGCAGGACTGGGGTGAGAGATGGAGCTGCCCACAAGCACAGAGTGGGTGCCCACCTCCAGCTGTGCCTCCCTGTCTTCCCCCCTGCGAAATCATACACCACCCAAAGCAACCTGAAATGCTTGTTTCAAATTAGTTAGGAAGCAGGATTCAGATCTGTCCCTCGCATTCAGCTCCTGCTCTGTAAAAGCCCCTCGGTGTGCGTACAGCAGCAGTGGGCAGCAATTTGGCTGTGATCTCTTCGAGGTGCCTCATGACTGCTAGTTTTCCATGCCCCCTCCCTCTCCAAAAAAGAAAGCAGTAGAAAAACAAAAATGAAAAGCCAGCTGAATCAGGCAATGCCAAACTCTGTTTATGCAGGTCAAAATGTGGGCTTGCACATGGGAAGTGCCTTTGTAGCTGTGCTGCTTTGCTACATGCAGTCCTTTCCATAACAGTGGCATGTCTGTTTGCAGCTTAGAGTAAAGAACGGGAAGCCAGGGAGACACTGGGGATAGGACGTAATCCCAGTTGAACCAGGGACTCTGTGTGTCCTTGAGCAAATCCCACTCTGTCCTTGCACTTCAGTCAGGGTAGCCTGAAAACCTGCTGCAGAGCGAGGCTCTGCTGCAAAGCAAGTTCTGCTCTGAGCTGACGTGACTTTTCCACTTGCTCTTGAAATACCATCATCACAAACAAAAATAACAGTCAATAACCCAGAACATCAAGGTGTCAAAAGCCAGCATACGCAGTATGAGAAAGTTTTATTTTGTGGAGTCACAGAACAGAAGGAGGCAGCTGGAATACCTGGCTGGAAATCACCAAGTATTTTGCAGGGATGTGTCATTTTTGATGAGGAAGAAAATGTAGGTTTTTAAGGACAAGCATCTTTTAGACTCCTGTAGTTTGAATGACCAACCGCTGTTTGGGGCTGTTAGATCTTGCTCTTAAAGCTCAAAAGCCACAGCAAGGAGACTTCTGTCCAGCCTGTTTATCAGTGTACAAACAATTCTTGGAAGGTTTCTGGAGAAACACCCATCAGTGGAATTGGTGTTCTTAATTATCAGTTACATTTGGTTGCTCCCTGAAAGGTGCTGCTCTTGCTTCTGCACGCGTGCCGCTCTAACGCTGCCAGTGCGCTTGAGATAGTTAATGTTCCTCCAACCCAATTTATGCCAAAATGTTTTTAAGAGGATTAAGTGGCCAAATGTCCTGTTCTGCTACCGTGCTGCAAGGTTATCTCTGCCTGACAGGGGGCAGCAATGAATTAATAAGTGCTGCTATTTTTTCTTACCATAAGGACAGCTGAAACTATTTGAAAGGTTAAACTCTGAATTAAAATGTGTTTAACAAGAAAGATTGGAAAAAGAAACAGGGAGAAAGCAGCTGTTCCTCAGTAGCTCCCAGAGTGAGCCCACTCAAGTTACTTACTTCATTTTTTGCCCTTGGCAACCTGTAAAAGCTGAATGGATGTAATTAACCCAGTGCAAAGGCAGTGTATGCTGCTTGCAGTACCGTGAAGGGGAACAAGCTGTACATGTGTAAGGCACCTGTATCCTGGCATCTGCCAGAGCATTGCGCCTGAATGTCTTTTTGCCAAAATACTAAATAAATATAGCTGTCCCAGGACAGTGACTGTGTCTATCTGAATATGTTTCCACGCAAACAGTATTGCTTTTTTCTTGTTTAGCACTTTTGCCTTTTATGCTGATACCACTACAAAGACCCCCAGTTGCAGTGCAGCATTGACAACTCCACCATAAGAGCAGGGACTGGATTAACATCATTGCATGGTTTTAAGGCATTCCCACAGAAAAGCCATTTTCTGCACAGAAAATCATTTTCCAGGAAAAGGGTGGTGGTTGTAAGCATCTCGCACTGCTGTTCTTCTATGCACTGAGTGCTGGATTTCAGGTTTTTTGCCTTTTGCTTCAAAAATAAAATGGACCTACACCAAGACAAAGGCCAGCCTGCACAAGGGGACGCTGTGGCTGGTGACCTTTTCTCTGGCTGTTTGTTCCCCATCAGCTTGAGCCACTTGCACCACATCAGCATTTCTGGGTGACAAAGAAAAGAATTTATCTCCTACCATTAAGTTCCCCCAGGCACCCTCTGTACAATAACACGTGCTTTCCTGGCACCTTACATACGAGGCTGCCAAATAATTTTCCAAACAATAATGGATTAATATTCCCTACAGTCCCTTTTCATCTGATTTCCCCAATTTGACAGATGGGAAGACAGAGCAGGACTAGAGCAGGAGCTGGGTTTAAATTTTGGCTTGGTTGCCTTCTCTCCACACCACACCAGTCTTTCTCCCCAACTGCTTGTGTTACAGGAAGCATAAGTTACAGCTGGATTGTACATGAACATGTTCCTGGTTCATCATACTTAAAATAGATGTAATTGCTCTTGAAATACTACTGAGTTGGTTATGGGCTTAAGTGTCATTGGATTTCCTCGTTTAGGATAAATACTAGGAGTTATGGAATCTTTATAAAGCTCTAATTTTAGAGCCATATGCTTTACTCCAGAATTATCTCCATAAGGTTGCGCTGCCTTATCACATTTTTAATAATTTTCTTTTCCTTGCAGCAGACATGGAAGGCAGTTCCTTAAGAAGTCGGGATAAGAGGCTTAGCTTGAATTTGGTAAGTACTCTGCTTGCATAAATTTAAAACACTGGCACATGACAAACTTCAGAAAGTGAATCATTTCACATCCTGATATTCAATCATTCCTCTCCTGTGTTCAGAGGAAGAATAAAAAAAATGGAAGAAGCACTTGGCTTTGGGCAACTTCTGTGTTGCTGCTTCGTGGCTGCAGGAAGCCTTTGAGAGAGGAGGGAGGGGGAGGCCACAACACTGAGCACCCTTTTTTTAAAGTAGGTGAAGCCAGGTCTGTTATGAAAAAGGGTACCAGTGTCTTCAAGAATTAAACTGTTGACCAAGAGCACCTCAGAAAACTGTTTATCTCTTGAAAAAAGGATCTAAAGAAGCCTATCACTTCATGATCCTGAGGGATATCTCCTCTTTAGGACATAGGAAAGTCTCTGCTCTCAAAGCACCTGTGATTCAGGGCTCTGTCGGTCCAAAGCTCCCTGACTCAGCCTTTGACAGACATGGTTATATGTAGTAGCACCATCACATGTCACATAGCCAGTCTTCTGCGGGGCGCTGGACACTGTCTTCTGTGTGGGAGATCCTTTGCTGCTTGTGTGTAAGTTCTGGTGGTGAGCAACTTCTATTTTTCTCCCCTTTGAAAGCTTGCAAGTTTTGTAATCAATCCCTCTCACCACTCAGCCAGCTCTAACCTGCATGAAATTAATTTCTAGTGTTTATTCTCAGCTATCAGAAGTATGTCTGTGTGCCTGCTCTCTCAGCTTCCACATTAGCAAAAATCTAGTTCATCGGATGTTCCCCTTCCAGATGTTTTTTTTCTATGAAGGAGCCTCCTTCATTTGATAGGCCAGAATTGCTGCTGGGAGAGTCAAGTGCAGCTTCACTGAAGTTGGAGGGTTTAACCTACTTAAGTGACCAATAAGTTTGGTCCTGGTTTCCAGGGGTGACTTGCGAAGCTCAGAAGTGCTCTCCAAAGCTGGAGAGTACGTCTGAACTCATGTGTTTGTCTTGTGCCTTTCCAGCTTGCCCCTCTCAGAAAGGTCACGTCAGGACTCTCCTGGCCTGGGGCTTGGCTCAGATCTGTTGCCAGCTCACAGCACCTCCTGGCTTGCAGGGGGTTAACTATTCATTTATCAACCTGTTTCTCTTTCTTTTCCTCCTTTGCTTCTGAAGCCCTGTCGGTTCTCCCCACTCTACTCAACTGCTTCGGACAGCACGGAGGACAGCTACGTACCCATGCGCCCCAGCACCTCTCCCTCTGCGCCCGGCTCCGACTGTTCACCTGACGGCTACATCCCCATGAGCCCTGGCTCAGCCACGTTTACCTTCCCTGTCGTCAGCACTGAAAAACTCACCAGCCCGTTACCTGAGCTTCCCTCAGACCTGGAGCCCCCTCCAGTGAACCGAGACCTCAAGCCTCGTAGGAAATGTAAGCCCAGACCTGAAATGTAATTGGCAGCCAGCGGGTCCTGATAGCGGGGACATGGGTGACTTCCTTTGATAGTGTCCTTGGCACATTTTAAAGTGCTTCCAGCTCTAGAAGAGGGATTGAATTGCTGTGTAAGTGGCTTATAGTACTGTAACATAGGATGCATCCGCAGGGTTGTTTGTGAGCAGAGGAAGAGCGTCTGTGCCTACTTTTGCAGTTGGAGACTGGGTGGCTGCATTAGCATGGTGCACGGCTTCAGATCCACTCTGACTGCAAATCACCAAATGGACATAGCCTTGGAGAGGCAGCAGACTAAATCCTGCAGCTCTGAAGTATTGATACTGCTGTCTCACCAGCTCCCTGACCTTTCAGGAACAGGACATCCAAACACTGAAATACTCAAACTTGATGTGTGGGCTGTTGGTTAAACCTCTGTTGGGTAGGCGCAGCTGTCTTGGTTTAATTAGGAATTTCCTGCAGATGCTTTTACTGATGGTAATTTTCCACTCCTGCTTTTCATGGCATCTCCAAAATCTGGGTTGCACTTCCAGAGGATATACTGGGGACGAAATTCAGCTTTGCAGTGGAGAAATTGCCTAAGCCTAACCTACATTAAAGCTCTTTGGGCTGCAGAGCCACAGGGCTACTCAGAAATTGGTTCAGGAAATGCTACTGTGAAGTGGGGACAGAAATTTAGACCACTGCCAGGAAGCAAAGCAAGCTCAGGTCCTTTCTTAGAGGGTTTTGAGAATGGGGTGGAAAATATACATGGACTGGTGAGAGGAAGGATCTTGATCTCCACGTGTAGGACCTTTTTGTTTAGAAGAGAGCCCAAAACCTGGTTTGACCTGTAGGCTTGTCGTGGTTTAGCCCCAGCCAGCAGCTAAGCACCACGCAGCCGCTCGCTCACTCCCCCTACCCCGATGGGATGGGGGAGAGAATCCGAGGAGTAAGAGTGAGAAACACTCCTGGGTTGAGATAAGAACAGTTTAATAATTGAAATAAAGTAAAATAATAATAATAACAATATAATAATAATAGTAATAACAATATACAAAGCAAGTGATGCACAATGCAATTGCTCACCACCCGCCGACCGATACCCAGTCAGTTCCCGAGCAGCGATCGCTGCTCCCCGGCCAACCCCCCCCAGTTTATATACTGAGCATGACGCCGTATGGTATGGAATAGCCCTTTGGTCAGTTTGGATCAACTATTCTGGCTATGCCCCCTCCCAGTTTCTTGTGCACCTGGCAGAGCATGGGAAGCTGAAAAGTCCTTGACTAGCATAAGCAGTACTCAGCAACAACTAAAAACATCAGTGTGTTATCAACATTCTTCTCCTACTAAATCCAAAACACAGCACTATGCCTGCTACTAGGAAGAAAATTAACTCTATCCCAGCCGAAACCAGATCAAGGCTGAACTGGCCTCTCCTGTTGAAGGCACCATATGCAGAGCAGATTTGAGGCAAGCACATGGATCTTGTGGGGCATTTGCTCTCCTTATGCCCATTGTATTTATTCTGTTATTTTAGGGTAAATGAGGGACTTTGCTTTCCAGAGCTGACCGAAGTGGTCATTTGTTACTGATTTCTGTCTTGGTTATATCAGTTATGTTCTGTGAAATACTCTGTTGGTTTCTTGCTGTTAATATAAAACTGCATTTTTCTAAACAGTCTATACTTTTCATTAGCTCTGCTATTGGAAATGTACTTCCTTTTATATCTACTTGCAGCACGGCCACCTCCTCTGGACCTGAGGAACCTCTCCACAATCCGGGAGCATGCTGCCGTGACCAGGATGTGGACTGTGCCTTAGTAAGTCAACAAGAAACCTGCCGTTCCAATCTTTTAAGCATTAACATTGTGGAATGGAGTTGAAGATAACTTACCACATCCCACAAGAAACAGTTTCCTGGCAAAGTCCATAAACAAAAATTCCCCCAGGGCTCCTTCCAGCATCTCCCAGGCTTTTGCTGTCTCTAAAACACAAGGTTCCCTTTCACAATGGGCAGCTCCAGTGCATTCAGCATCACGCAGTGATGCTCAGTCTGTTCTGAAGGTTCCTTTTGAAAAGGCTGGAGCTGGTCTGCACTCTGGTGTGGCTGCTGCAACGGCTAAAAGCTTCACATGCCTTAATTATATTTTTTTCAAAGTGATAGAGCCATTTTTATTCCTGAAAATTAATATAGCAAAGGAGGACCAGACAAGATCTGCCTGACTTGTAGCTTGGGTGCAGACTTCTGCACTGCCACACAGCAATTCAGATGTGATCTGTTGGTGTGACCTTTTGTCACTGGAAATTAGTTGTGGGGTAAAACAAATTCTTTTGGTCCTAAAGCCAAGTATGAATAGATGATACTGTTGGGCTCCAAGGGCAGTGAAAGACTCTTCTTCAGGGAACTCGTGAGCAGGGGAGGACTGCAGCCTGCTGGTTGGGGGGATCTTGGCACTACGGGGAAGGGCTGACAGGAAAGCCAGCTGTGCTGAATGAAGTGTGCATGCAAAAGCCAGGAATTCCCACCAACCTCCTCTGCATACCCCAGGCACTCCGGAAAATGTGGTTTTTCACTAGCCTGAGTGCCATTTCCACTCCCGCCGCCTCAGGTAGTTGTTGGAGGGCAAAAGGGACACGAGATGGGCAGTTTCACAATTGCAGACCCCTCTCCCAGCCATACAGTCCAAAGCCAGTTAAGCCCTTTGGTGCTGCCTGCCACATGCTGCCTGTTAGGGAAACCCCAGTAGCCTGCCTCCCAAGCATCCCTGCCAGAGCGCTGTGGTTAATTAGTGCTGACACAGTGCAGAGTCCTGAAGGATAACAAGCTCAGAGGGAATTTGCATGTTTTA
Source organism: Pelecanus crispus (assembly GCF_030463565.1). Lineage (NCBI taxonomy): Eukaryota > Metazoa > Chordata > Aves > Pelecaniformes > Pelecanidae > Pelecanus > Pelecanus crispus. Next base: position 5,133,811 of record NC_134655.1, on the reverse strand, counting down.
CATTAACAAAACTAAAGAAGAAGTATGCCCGGAACTAATAAAGCACAAGGAATTATACTTGTTCATGCTGCACAAAGTGGCCATCTCATTTCCGAATAACTAACCCCATTGTGCCGGCCTGCAATAGTTTACTCATGATATACCTCTGACGATTGTGTTAGTGGTAGAGATTTCCTTGTACGAGGGCTTAGTTGCAGCCACCTCTATAGCACAGATAGCATGTGTTTACACTGTGTTCAAAGCCAGACAAGTTCCTCTGCTTGCGCCTCCAGTAGCTGATTAATTCACATTGATCTCCAAAATGTGGATACCCGCACAACTAAGTGGCACATATTACCCGGATGAATGGTATCTGTCTCTGTGCCCCTTGTTGGAGAACTGCTCCAATGGTTTATGCTTTCTGTCATACCAGAGATGGCAAACTTTCATAAATCCCAGGAAAAAATCAACAAAACCACTCATAGCAATATAGCATGCTTTTTCTAGAACTAAGGAGTGGTTTTGGACATCCTCTCCATAAAGGCTGCAGCGTTAGTGTGAGTTTATTCACCATATGGACTGTGTCAGGCTTTGGCTTCATTTCAGAGCATCTGTAAGATGCTTCCTTAACCTCTCCTGTGTTTTTCTTCATAGCAATCGAATGAGCTTTATCTCACCAGAAAGAGACGGTATTAATTCAGCAAGAATATTTGCCAATTCAGTTTCCGGAGAAGAGGAAGAAAGTTACATTCATATGGTAATCTTCATTTTCACACAGCCATCCTTTGCTTTATTCTGCTCTGTCACATTGATGGAGAATGCAGAAGTTTGTTTTCTAAGAAAAAATGTTGAGGAGGTTTGTCCTTTGCCTTCTGTTTTTTTAAAAAAATGATGAAACGGTTTTAAACCAAAGACACTGGGACCAATTTACGGAGAGATAAGGGAAGCCCTTCTTCTGCTCTGCAGAACTCAGCTGTTCGCCCACGAATGTTGCTGAGCAGTTCCAAGAGATCACAGGGATCAGCCATATTTACATGAGAACTCATTAAGGCAAAGGAAAATTAAATCTTTTCACCTTTTAAAAGTGTGCCCTGCAGAATCTCCTAGGAAATGACAGAAAGCCGTTAGTACACTTCCTAAAGAAACACACCAAATATTGTGCAGAAACAGAACTCCCATTAAAGTCTCTTATTGCTTCTGCTTTGGCTGGTGGCACTAACCCCACTTCCCATCCCATGAAAGAAGAACATCTGGCTTTGTGGCTTCCTTTTCTTCATTCACTCTTTAGCCATATCTTGCAAAAGACCAGAATCTCAGTTTCCTTTGAATTTTAGGTGGAAATAGATCTCAAATCCCTTGATCTGAGCCAATGTCTACAGATTTGGCTCCATAACCAAAGCCCAGTGGCCAATGGCTGTAGAAATACATGGCAAAACTGACCACAATCTCCATGAACCATAGCCTCAAATTTTAACCCACACCTCTACTAGATCAAAATCTGCTCGGGGGGCAGTTCCAGTTGTAACTACTCTCCATTTGGTTTTTCTAGTCAAATAAAACCTTCCCTACATTTGTGGTCATCTGTGATTTTCCTGAGATAAATTTCCAGTTGCTAGATTTGAACAGAATTACCACCATTTCTTCAAACTCATAGAATGATGATGGTTAAGAGGGCACCCCTGCAAATCTGAGCCTTTCAAGGACTTGGGTTGAGAATCTGGGTGCAAGTCCTTCCTGACAGCATTGAATGAAAATCAGCCCAGTTTGCTTGTTTTGCCATAATTACCAGGTGAAAAAGGCTCTCACAGTTCCTTTATGCCATCCTAAAATTAATCAGTGTTATCCTGCAGTTGGTCACGAAACGCACCCTTGGCATAGACAATTACGTGGGTGCTGACCCTCCTCACTCGCTTGCTGCCAGATGAGTCTCCCACCTCACAGCTGTAGTCCTGCTTCCTTTTGGGATCATGTTTTAAGAGCATTAAAAGTTTCTCTTCTTTCCTGACAGGAACAGAGACAGGCAACATCTCCATACAGTGGTGCTTTTCCATGGACAAGGAAATCTAACCTTGATTACTTAGCATTGGATTTTAATTCTGCTTCCCCATCCCCTGTACAGAAGGTATGAGTCATTTGAAAAACCCCACAGCCTCGTATCTTTTTGTCTGCTGGGAGGAAAACAAGACCAAGAATCAGACTCTGCTAGGTGCCCTAAGTATCATGATGAAGCCAGGCATGTTTCCAGCTGATTGCATTTGTGGCAGGTTCAAGATTAATATAATAAAAGCACTATTAGGGTGATGACAAGGTGTCCTTACCGTGAGTCGTGGGGTTGCCATTAACACGAGCTCGGCAGAGGGCACGAGACTCTGCTGGGATGTGCAGCCGTGGGGGTTTGTGGGCAAGCTTGTTGGTGCATGCAGGATCTCTGCATGCTCTTTCATTTTCATCAAGTCTCCACAAACCCTTTCCTGCTAGTTTTCCCCCAAATCTCTTTGCAGTAACAAGTTTACAGCCCATGATAAATTCAAGGGTAAAACTGTACCATCTCTTCTAACATGGCAAAATGTGCATCTTTATTCTTGAATCACCAAAAGCATTTCAATTTCCTTAGCAATGCTGAGAAAATATATTCCTTGTTCCAAAGAGCTTATAACCTGCCCAGGTGGTGGGTAGGTACCATTGCAAAGCAACGAACCTGTTGTTGGTTTGGGCCATTTTATGTCCTGTGTATTGTTTTCGCTATCAGCTAATACTCCTGGATGCAAAAGACTCAAGACTCCTGAGCTTCCTTAAATTTAAACCATCCCTTTAGTTAAAATGCAGTTAGGTTATCCCTGCAGCAGGATCACTCAGATGAGAAGAGAATGATTATCTGCATGGAAATAGCCAGAACAGCACGTTTCCCTCGCTCACTGTGCTGGGCTGAGTGACAGGGTGACAGATGGATAATTATAGCTAAAGCAGGCTGTAAAGCAATGCTTTTGTCAGTTGATGTCACTGTGAGCTTCAAGGTGAAGTGAAGCAATCAAGGCACAAGGGAAAAGGAAAACAGAAAATCAAGCCAAGTTTCACTAGCATCCCTTTTCAACTCTAAAATTAATACGTTGGTTTTTTCCTCTCTCCCTGACAGAAACCTTTTCTCTCTGAGGAGCAGAGAGTGGACTATGTCCAGGTAGACGAACAGAAGACTCAAGCTTTACAGAACACTAAGCAGGAATGGACAGATGAGAGGCAATCAAAAGTCTAAAGGAAGACAATGTGGGATCTGGAGGATTTTTTTTTTTGCACTGGAACCACAATGTTAATGAAGCAGCTATCACAGTAGAGTTCAAAGGCAGAGAGAGTTGTAAGATGCTTACGGTCTCTAGAGGAATGGCATTTTTAAAGGAAACCTTTGATTCAGCTGGAAATAGTATGTTGAATGAGTGAGTGGTTCACTGATGACTAAAGTAATGCATTACCCTTTTTACTGCCCTTACCAGTAAGCTACATGGTACCATTTTCTGGCGTGATTCTGCAACGAGTCATACACTTAATGTTAACAAACCACTACATGTTGCATTAATCTAGTTAGTCCTGCCTTTTCCTTCTGTTGCATAATTCCTAGTTGCTAAAGCTATTTTTTGATATTCCTACAAATACTGCGGGTGCTCAGAGTCCTTTTATGGCAGCGGGCATCTGACAGGTATTGGTGACTAATCAACTAAGGGCTAAAATACTGAAACAATAAAAAAACTTTTTGAATATATAGTGCTTAAGCAAAGAGAATTTTGGAAAATATTTTTCCCCTGTGTTTAAAAGGTCTGACTCTGAGCTGATGCTGTCAGAAGCTCAAACAGGACTATGTACAGATGGGAATGGAACGCATGGTCTTTGACCCTCTGGACGACGGTCATCGTATTAAGCTTCTTCTCTCCATTGTGGCTCATACTTGTCGCCTTTTTGTCTGATTCCTACTGATGTTTTCTCCCCTATCTTGAGGAGTGTCTTCAGCACAGCACAGCACAGCTGCTCCTCTAGCAGGAGGCTGCAGGCACACAGCTCTTGGCTGGCCAAAAAATAGAAAGGGAAGCTGTGAGCCTGTTTCTGCAAGTCTTGGGAGAACTGGCAATGGATCAAGAATGCTTTCATCCGAACTGCAGAAGAAATGCCATTGGAATTGCTGGTAGCAGTCATCAAACTGATTGTTTCGCTAGACCCACCCCCCGAAAAAAAAAGAGAATTAGGAAGCGCGGTGTGCTCCGAGAGAGGCTAGCAGGCCTGCCAAAAGAAAACAACAATGCATTTACGCGGCATGAGGACTTCTGGGTTCAGGAAGCTTATCTACCTTGGGGCTTGTTACAGGCACTATCTCAGGATCACATATGTGTAGAGTTTATAACATATTTAACTTTAAAAGCTTGGCTGCAATCTTTATTTTAAGGAGGTACATAGCCACTTGAATCATGGAAGTACGCAGTACCGCTGAGTGACCCACACTGGATTTGATCTTGCAGGCTTTGCTCATGCAGGTAAGTCCCGCTAGCCAGAAGAGCTCTGATCCTGTCAGCAAGGACAGACAGCCCAGGACCCTTACATGAGATTTCCTCCTTGACAGTGCCAAGTCACTGGCCTCCCTTCACGTGCCTGTTGCTACCACGTTGTATTACTGTAATCTGACATCCCAAAAGTGCTGATTTACCAAACAGAGGTAGAAATGTCATTGCAGAAACCACTGGCATTTCAAGGCTCCTCCTACTTACTGTCCTCCATGCACCCATTCTGCTTCAGCCATTTGGGCACTCTGGGAGGCTGAGGGACGCAGCTGAGTCGCACGTCCTGCTAGGAGAGGCAGCGTAGCTAACAGAAACACCATTTTTCTCCTACCTCAAGAGAGCTGAAGTGCTTGCAAGTCTCGCTGCTTCTTTAGAGCAAATACAAAACTGGGGATCCGTGGTGACCAGGCTCTTATTAGCGTACCCTGCAAGAGCAAAGAGCTTCACCAGCGCCTTTATTAACTCTGGGGCAAACTGGGCACCCAGGCCTGTGAGCATAAAGTGTCCTGGACTAGAGCTGCTTGGAAAAATGGGGTTTATACTGCAGGTAGCTGACCTACTGTTTCTTCCTACTCTGCTCCTCCCCCCCACCCCCAAAGTTCTAAAATGAAAGTTAGTGTTCATAAAAGTTTTGAAAAGAATGCAGACTTTTCCATATAAATCCCATCTGTCTGGTGTGAAATTTAGTTTGTTAAAACCCAGTTATTTTGTCCTGAAAATGATTTAGGAGAGCTCTGAGCAACTGTGCCCTGGGCGTGGTATTGCTACAGGGGAAGTGGGTTTGGGGAGAGGCGGTGGATGGAGATCTGCACCTCCACAGAGGTGTTAGAGAGACGTAGTAAGGAAGGGCCACAGTTACAGAGACGTTTGCCTTTCTGCTCAAAAGAATTGCCTTTCGAGGTGTACAAATAATACCTGTCACTGAAAGCTTTTGGTGTATGCTGCCTTACTGAAAGAGTTAAAAGACCAGCTAAGACATGTATTACAGTAGGGGACAGAAAATATCCACAAAGAGCAGGTAAAATTATGCTATGCTACTGCAGATCCCAAATTGCAGAGTGATGGCATGGCAGCCTCCAATGCGGATTGCAATAGCATACAAATCAGCTCATGTTTGACTGGAGTGTTTCTTTTCATGCTGTCAGAAAATCTGCTGAAGTGGAAAAACACCGAGTTATTGGAGACAACTGACTCCCTTGTTATTCTACTTTATTGTAAAAATATTTAAACTTTGACAAACCTGGCTAATGGATCGTTCAGAAGTTTAGAAAAGAAAGAGCTCTTTTGGTATTTTTTTCCCCCTAGAAAGACATAAACACCCAGCTTGGCGGGGACTGTCCTTAGACCAGGATGGCCCCCTTTCAATTTCCGCGTGTCCCCTGCTTGCCCCCACCGCTCTCTTATCTTGATCAAAGGCTGCTCACTGGTTTCTAACTTTCACTTTTGAACTACAAGCGAAGTTTGGGGTTTATTCAGATTTTTCATTTAAGGTGTGTTTTTACCTGCTGCTCCAGGGTCCATGACATGCATTCTTGTGTAAGCACAACACAAGAAACAGAAGCAATTAAAAAAATAATAATAAAAAAAGTGTTTAAAGCAGAGCAGTCCTCCCCCAAGGTTTTTATGTTTTTGTTTTAGTCAAATTCCACAATACTCCAAAGAGGGTAAAGAGGAGGAGGATGGTGGGAGGATAGCAAAGGCCAAACCTGCTGTGGCCATCCCATCGTTAAGGATTTTGGTGCAAACGGAGGCACAGCAGCCCTGCTGTAGCAGACGACGGACGTACCCATGGTTCTGCCATGCTGCCGACCGCCGCGGCCGGGGGCCGGCACCCGTAGAGCCTGCTGGTGGGAGAGGAGGGATGTTACAGAGCAAAAAGGAGTCACTGCTTAATTAAGTCTGTTCTTAAACACTGATCCCTTGGCCAAAGAGGAAGGAAAACCTGTGAAAGGACCTGAAACCTGAGTCAGCTTTTGACAGTGTCATGTCTGAAAGTGTAGCCCAGGCAAGAGCCCTCGCTTAGCTCTGGCTCCGGGGTCAGCCAGGCACGCTCCTGGTCGCGTCTTGTTTATGCTGTGGGTCTGTTATGTTGTTATTTGTGTGCATTTCTTTAAAAATTGTCATGAGAGCTGATGCAGGGAGAGGCTCTGCACCTAAATGAGCGTCGGGCAGCCAGTGGTTCCCTGAGGAAACTCTTGTCTCCTGGGGGAACCGGCATCGCCCGGCTCAGGACTTGCAGTGCCTTCTCCAGCACCACTGCGATTTCACGTTTAAAATGGAGAGGAGCGCTAAACGAGCAGAATAGTTTTTGCTTAATTGGAAATGTCGCTCTGTGGAGTTGCCAGATGAAGCTCGGTTGCAGGACAACGTGGAAAACAAGCACGCCAAATGGTTTCAGTCCTGTGGTTATTGCTAGGGTGATCGGCTGGATTCGCCCCGCCGTTGGCACGGCCGGTGAGCGAGCCGGCGTGCCAGCACCCAGGCACGGGAGGGAGCCGGAGACGAGGTGGGTCTCTTTTACTGAAATTGTCTGTGGCCACTGAATGCAAGAATAGCCTGTGTCAAACACCTGCTTGAAATACATCCTAAAGAATCATAAAGAAATCAATCTGATCTGAACGTCTTTCCTGGAGCGAGCAGGATTTCAGTGCTTCCCGGGAGCTACACGCATTCCCAGGGTCTGTACTCGCTTCAGGTTTAATATGGCCTTACTCTGCAGGCTTTCAATGATCACGCATTTGAACGAGGCATAGCAAGATCCAAGACTCATTTGCTTTTTGGACCAAACTGCATTTTCCATTTATAATTCCTTTATTACAGGAGGCAGCATTAAATTCCTTACTGGCAGATAGGAACACTTTACCTGAGAAATGTCAACAGCCGTTTAACTCGAGCCAGGTGTGTTCAGCCAGCTCCCTTTTGCCAACGGTAGCGCCTGCTCTCTTCCGTGTCACTAATTACGTTGTAGATGTAGATTTTGGAGCTGCATTCACTTTGAAGTGATTCAGTGGTTTAGTAATTCAAAGACCATCAGATGCTGCGATGAGAATGAAGCACAGGGCAATGCCTTTCCTTTGTTCCCCTGTTCCGCAAAACTTGCTCAGGTTTTTAAAAAAAAAAAAAAAGCCACCAAAATAGCAGACTTTTGCCATGTCAAAGCCAGAATATTTTTAGTTCAAATAAAAATAAACTTTTGTCTTGTGCGAACGAAGCATTATACGTTTTTTGTATTTGTAAATCTATGGGGAAGCATTAAACAGTCATCTCTGTTACGAAGGAATAAGTCATTGATAGCGGGAAGGGGCTTGCCTTCCTCATGTTTCACTGTAATATTTGTTGTATATATTTGCACATTAAACTGGGTATGTGTTTTCTAATAAATTAATATAAAATGTAGCTGTGATCTTTAATTATTTTGATAAGCGAAGGTGCTCATGGGGAAAGCTTCCCCATTTTTCATTTCATGCTTTTTCCACGTTTTATATCTCTTATTAGGCTGTGATTTGTTCGTATAAATTATTTGGATGCAAATGCAAACAAATTTGCCAACAGACTTCATACACCTGTGTATGAAGGTTATACAGGAAGTATATATATATATATAATATATAATCAGGAGGATTATTTTCAGGTGACTTGAGAAACAACGATGAAGTTGCAACCTGGGCTCACGTCTGCGTCCTCCCGGGGCCTGGGTACGTTGCAGCCCCCCAGCCGCTGCCGTAGCCGAGGGGCGGGCCAGGGGCCGTGCTTACCGACCGAAGATGTAAACCACAAGCACAGATTTGTTCAGCATATGCTCTGGGCTTGGATGCAAAGAATAGTTATTTAACCCGCTCCTTTAATTGCTCTGTGCTGAGGAGTGTAGTTGCTGTTAATGTAATTTCCACATGCAGCGAGCTGGGGACGTGGGATCCTCTCACCATGCACATCTCGGGATTTTGAAGATGAAACGAGGCAGTCCGTGGGAGCAGAGCTGAGCAAGCGTAGCTGCTAACACGCAAGATAGTTTGGGAAATAGTTTATTTATTGCTTCAGGCAAGTGTCACTTTTGGATCTGTGTGCTTTGTAATCCTGGCTTGATACCCACTGCGGTGAATCGAGGGACTTGTAGTGCTTCGAGAGCCATTGATGGAAACTTGGCTGCACGACTCCAGAAGCACAGGCGTGTAATTTAGATAAGCCTATGCCTGGGGGCTTGATACAAGGGAACTGCGTGACATTTTGCATTCAGTCTTATAGGCAGGGCAGGTCGGATAACTAAAAGGTCAGATAAAGTCTGACTGCCGGTCCACAGGCTGCTTCCATGCCCTGTCTCTAGCAGAGATGGGAACAGCCCTTTCGGCAGGGAGTACTCCCCAGAAAAGTGACCTCCCTCTCCTGCACCAGCTCCCAGGCCCTCGGAGGGAAGCAAGCCGTGCCGACCACCGCCGCCCCTGCCGCAATGTCCCCTCCGTGGGGTGCTTCCCGGTGCGGCAGAGGGGCTTGTCACGGAGGGTCCCGGCACCCAGAGCATCCCCGCAGGCAGGGACAGCCCAGCTCGTGGGATCCAACGCCCTCTGAGCTCGCGATCAAGAAATTGGGCTCTGCATGTAGCCGGTGCTGAAACGAAGCAGTATGAGGCTGCACAAAATTCAGGAAACTCAGACTTCTCATGCCCCTGCGCAAAGTACTTTGGTGATTAGATAATAAGGGGAAGAAAACCTGATAGCAAGAAGTATGACTGTGTAAGCACTTGGTAGAGGTTAGCCCCTCTAATCACATCCGCAGTTGCAAACCACGTGAAACACTTCCCCGAAGCGAAAAGCCGCAGAGCAGCCAGCCGGCTACCAAAGCCAGGTCATCTTCACAGGGCGTGAAACACAAACCCCTCCAAAAGGGGCAGCAATTCCCTGCCGCCCCAGTGTTTTTTGCCTCTGGAACTCTTTTTGGTTAAGAGTGCAATCCCTTTGGTCTTTTTTTAGCCTGAGATGCTCAACAGAGCGCTACCTTAAAAATGGGCATTCCTGTGTCATCGTGTCCACGCTGGGGGTTGTATCAACGCAAGGTCTCGGGCCACGGTGGTGATACCTCATTTCTCTCCGGTAGATCTCCAAGAGCTTTGGCGAAGGGACCTGTACCTTATTTCTGATTTTTCACCTGCGCTTTTGAGGGCCAGGGACTGCCCCAGGGCTGGTGGCAGCAGCAGAGACGGCACCTGGGTCTGCGGAGTCTTAGTCCTGCCCTTTTGCCAGCAACTAATGCAGGCTGCACGCTGGGTTTTGCCAGGTCTTAGGATCTGCATTTCCCCGTCAAACAGCATCTGAAGCTCCTCTTCCAGTTGTTCAGGGCAGAGAGTGCAGGGGGACTTTGCTTTACCGGTGACACATATTTATGGGAGCGCACCGGGTGTCGGCAGCACCACATCCAGCGCTTAACCACGGAGGACGCGTCTGGCAGAGGCTCAGCCCCTTCCCACCTGGGGAGCTGATCCCGGGCCCCGCTGTAACGCAGGAGTGAGCAGGGAGCGACCCAACCTTTCATTTGTTGTCCTGTTTTGTTCTACTTTTAATTTTCCTTTCACATCCGATTTTAGCGCAAGCTCATTGTTATACAGCCCCAACATGCCCCGCTCTGCCAGCTCGGGGATCTCAGTGTTGGCAAATTCATCGCTGCAAAGAGCCTGAAAAGCCCTTGCTCTGCCGCTGGGCTCTCATGGAGGGCTTTAAAGCTTGACACAGTCTGGGGGCGATCCTTACATGTGTTTGTGGTGGTTGTTGTTGCAGTTTAGTTTGCTTCTTCATTAAAAAATGTTCAGTGCTCTTTCCAGGAGCTCAGCTACTTGGAAGTGCCTCTGACTATGCCGCTATCTAGAGACACTTGTTTTTGCTGCTGCTGCTCTTATTTCTTTGCTTCCTTCCCCACATGAACAGCACAGATTAATGGGGAAGACCTACTCTGCATTTTTCCCCACAAGGAAAAAAAAAAACACAGATCCGTCACACGAAAGCAGCGGTTCTGCCGCCCGCCCCGGGACACCGCTCTGCAGGCGCCTCGGCTTTCTCCGGGAGGGCACGGAGCGTTCTGTAGAGTCACGGGACGGCGGAAAAGGCAAAACATCAAACGAAGGCAGGTGTCTGCCAGCGCTGGAGGAGATGCCAGAAGGCAAACATAGCTTTTGCCTTTAGGTTTCCAGATCAAAGTTCAGGATGAGCTTTCAGCACAACCTTTTGTACAGCCTGAGAGAGACAATTCCTCTACGGAGAGAGGTGGGGGATTGAGCAATAAAGGGATTCATAAAATCTCTGAGGTCTCGGTACCTCTTTGGTCTCTCTGTTTTGTATTAACGTAGCTTTTGGGAAGCTGCCAGGCTCGCCAGGCGAAGGGAGCCAGGGTTTCCAAGAGGAGTCCCGGTGGGGTTTGGGTGCCTGCACCACTGGGGCACCCAGCTGAGATCCCCTTCCAGAGCCGGCGTTTCAGAGAGGCTGAGCTGCTCCCCTTCCAAACTGAAGTGCCTGAGGTCGTGCCCGACCAGGGGCTACGTTATCCCGCCGCGGCCGTGCCCCGCTGCGGGCAGCCCCGGGAGGGCTGCAGGGATGGCCCGGCCCTCTCCACGGCCCCCGCTGCTGCTTCTCCCGCCGAGCAGCCCGGCGCCCCAGCAAACCCCGCGGGGTTGCGCCCGGGCCTCCTGGGGCCCCAAAAATCCAGACTGGCAGAGGTAGAAAGACTTGCCCTTGGCCACAGGAGCAGGTGGCCCTCCGGCTTTTGCCTCTTAGGGAACATTCTTTCAGACTATGAAGTACTTATTTAGAAGCACTGAGCAAGCGCTGGCAAATGAAGCTCCCCAAAAAGGGTAAGGGCTTCCCAGCAGAAAATGTATCCGGCCTTTGGTGTGTATTTTATCCATGAAGACGAGGCAGTCAGCGGGTTAGTAGGCAGGCTGTTTACAGTTCAAAAATAAGAGATGTAGTTTTTAAAGGTTGTTCGGGGGTTTTTTAAATAAAAAATGAAAGATTCATCATTTCTTTGGTTTGACTTCCTCCACAGTTAGTCAGAAATCATCAGGAAATGCCACTGAAGGAAATCCGTCCTGTTCTGCCTGGTCAGCACAAGGAATGTGCACACGCAGAGGAGTATGGCGAGGGGGGGCTCCGGCTCGTCCCAGGCAGAGCTGAGTGATGCAGCAGAGACAGCTCAAGAGCAAAACAAAGACAAAATAAAGATGGATTTCCACAATCAGCACATCCAGAGTCTGACTTTTGCACAAAACTAAAATTTGGAATAACTCCAGAAATGACAGTAAATTTTTCTTCCATGTTTATATACAGCACAAAAGCATCTTTTACCATCCATACACCTCTTCAGACTTTGCTCTTCTCTAGACAGCTCTGTTAAATGACACACGAGGCTCATCAAATAGTTTTATTTCTGTTGCAGATCATCAGTCCAACCATCAACCCATCACCACCATCCCCACTAAACCATGTCCCCAAGTGCCACGTCTGCCCGTTTTTTGAACACTTCCAGGGATGGTGAATCCACCACCTCTCTGGGCAGCCTGTTCCAATGCTTGACTACCCTTTCCGTGAAGAAATTTTTCCTAATATCCAATCTAAACCTCCCCTGACGCAGCTTGAGGCCATTACCTCTCATCCTATCACTTGTTACTTGGGAGAGGAGACCAACACCCACCTCCCTGTGCTCATCTCACCAGTGACCACACCATTACTTCCTCCACAACGTGCAGCTGGGCCAGCTCAAAAAGCACTTGCATGTTGTTATTTGCCTCCAGCCTCTCTGGATCAAGTTGGGAGAAAGGGATGTTTTGGTGTTATTCATCAGGTATGGTAGCCTAGACACTTGTGCCTGCAAAAATGGAGACATCTAAGCAAAAGCACCATTTTTTTTCCATTGGCAGCGTAATGTTAATCCTCCTAACAAGCTCTTGCTAACTCTGCTGACCGCAGCTGTTCATTGAAAAAGTAGAGGGAGGAGTGTGTAGAGCAGCTGGTCTGTATTGGGAGGAGGTGAGAAACGAAGATGTGCAGGAGTTTGGAGCAAAGAGAAGAGCAGCTGTATCCATGAGGTTTGTTTCAATCCTGTAGATGAGATGCTGCACAGAAAAGGTTGTGTAGGTGAACAACCCCAAAACTCCATTTTACAGGCTAGTACAAAGTCTGTATCTTTTCTAGAAACAGATGTTCTTATTCAGAACAGTACACCTGTATTGCGTTATTCTCTAGCAGTGAGTACGGTGTGCCAGGTAAGGCACACCTTCCCAGGGAAGCTGCAGGTTCAAGGAGCTCCATGGCACAAGGAAACTCCAAGGTCCTTCTGCCGGGGAAAGGCTCAGCAGGTCTGGCCGTGACAGAGCCCGCGCCTGGCCGGGGGACGGCTGTGCGTGCCCACCAGCTCTCGCTACGGGGGCATTGGTCTTGTTTGACAAATACGTAAGCCGTCACTTTACCTTGAAAGCCCTGATCCTTTTGCTGTGTGGATCAAGAGGAAGACACACCCAGCTGCTTGCACCTTCTCCCTTCCTAAGCACCCAGGGAAGAGCCTCAGCCTTGTACCTGGGCGAGGGAAACCTGCAGCCTCAGGAGGAGACAGAAAAAAAATCATGCTCAGCTGGAAGTCTTGCCTACAAATATCGTATCTTAGCAGCAGCTGGGGTGTGCTTTCTCAGTATCCCCCATGCAATTATGAATGGTCAGAAAAGTCGTAAAAATGGGATTTCCCTGGTAACTCTGACACTTGCACCGCAGCCAAGCAGAGTCCCTCTGCCTAGGAAATGTTGACGCAAAGGCGTCCCAGTGCTGCAGAGCAGCGGTCGGCGTGAGAGGGGATCAGTAACTCCAACCCAGGGTTGAGCAACCTGTTTGTCAAACCACGAGCTGGCCGCTTCCCGGGGCGGTGCTCGCTTCCCCTCCGCGCCAGCCATCACGGTACAAAGGGCCAGGGTCAGGGCAGGCAGGGAGAAACCCAGCGAGAAAGGCTACTAGGCACCCTGCCCTGCTGTGTCCCATGCCTGGCTGCTGCTTCCACAGGGAAATTACAGCCCAGGAGCCTCCAGCACCTTCAAGCACACTTCTGTAGAGGGTCGGCAGAAGCTTTAGGATGTGCAGAAAGTGTCCAAAGACATCTGTTGCTGACTGGGTAGGAGCTCAGGGGAATAAAACTTCCACGTCCCAAAACATTACCTTTTATTCTGGTTTGGAAAGCATGCAAATAGCTGTCCTTCAAAAGGTCTAGAGCCTCTCCTTACCTGCTGTTCACATCACGCGTGGCCCCACGTGGCTGTCACCCCAAACAGGAAAGGGGAAAAAAGGGAAAATGCTTTGGTGAAGGAAGGCACTTGGTGCTAGCGAACGGCCCCCATAAAGACTTTCAGTTGTCATGGGACCTACTATTGCTTTTGTGTTAATAACCAGCCTCGGGAAATATCACAAGGCAAAGCCAGAGGGGAGAGCCAGTGCCAAGATCTGGGGGCCACAGGTAACCTCGAAACGAATCCCTGCTGCTGTCAAGGCAGAGAGGAGGAGCCGCCGCCGCTGCCTCCCTAAAGGCTGAGCTTCCATCTCGACTTGTGAAACCTTTCAGGGGGAAGTGGTCGATCTCTAGCTGTTGTTTGGAGTCATTTTCATGGACGTCTCCAAATAGATGTTATGCCTCAGTGCTGAAGAGGGCATTTTTTAGAACAGTAAACAAAATGCTGTCGCCACAGACCACACTTTCTCAAGGACAATCCTGAAAGTGGATGAAGTTCAGCTGTATTCCTCGCGCTCTCTTTCTGCTCACTTTTGCATGTGCCCGCGGCAGAGGGAAACGAGCCCGGCAGTAACTCGTGCAGCCTAGTGCAAAGCAGAGGGGAAATCCAGGACTTAGACCCTCCAGTAAAAGTAATTCACCTGGGTTTCTTTTTGCAAAAGGGTGTTTTTCATCAGCTCATTGGTAATGAAATCAGTCCGAGTGCTGTTTTGGCTGATGCTAAATTGACTGAAGAAGTCACTGCCTGTGGTTGCCCATTCCCAGCCCCTGCAGGGACCACTGCCGAGGTCCACAAGGTCCAGCCTGCTTCTTCCAACACCAAATAACCCAACTCTTGGTAAACCAAAGAAATCCAGGGTTTCTGATGTGGGTTGTTCTTCTGTAAGACTGAGTTAGACACGTAGGAGAGAGCTCGAGGGTGGCCGGCAAGCAGAGCTCACCTCCTCCTCCCCGGGACGTTCCCCCGTGCCTCGTGCTGCCGACGCCTTCCCCACGTGCTTGTTCTTCACTTCACAACCCATCTGAAGAAGAGTCCCAACCCCGAGGGGCTGCCAGTGAAACAGTGTGTACTGGAATTAGCAGACACACACCCCTATATCTGTATAAAAATTATGTATATCCATATAGGGTGTATATATATAAAGCTTGTGGAAATATATGTGTATATATATGTTCTCAAGAAGCACGAGACATCTGTCTCTCGCGCTGGGACTCGGATGTGCGCAGGGGCTGGCCTGGAGCCGTGCTGTTCCCACGGGGAGGCCAGAGTTTCTATTTTGGTTTCTGCCTCGCTGCCCAGTGCCTGTTCCGCTGTGCCCGCGCGCGCCAAAACCTGGGAGACCGCGTGCGCTCCAGCAGCTCTCCGTGCTGGCAGAACGGCCAGGCTGGGGAAAGGGCGAGGCCAACGCTTGTTTTCCCTGCCACCTCCTCCCGTGCAGCTGCCCCGTGGCAGATGTGACCGCCGCCGGCAGCGTGCGCTGTGACGGGGATGCTGCAAAACACACCCCGCCAAGGTGACTTCTGTTTTCAGCCACACAGGGAGGAACAGAAAACAACTTTCTGTTTTGGTATTTTTATTTTATTGCTATGGCAAATATGCTCTCTCACGCTCTCAGTAGCTTGCCGGTCTGAGCCCACGTTGTGTCTCCTGGCATTGGGGTTTAATGGTCCATTACGACAAAGCTGGCAGCGCAGCCCCCTGCTTCCAGCCGCACGACCACAGCCCTGCCGAAATCCCCGGCGCTACAGGTGGGTCACCAAGGGCAGAATTGGCCCCGCTCTCTGCGTACCCCTTATGTAGACCCGTATCACTGCTGTCTTTGGAAGATTAAGGTGAGCTATGGGTTACAGAAGTCGGCAGTCGTGCCACCTGTAATGATTTTGCTTCTGTTCCCTCATCATGTCAGTAGATGACAGCGGCCAGGCTTCACTCATACCCGCTCACATGTTGCTTATGGGATTTATTGCAATATTGGTTGTCGGTTTTCGTTCGCCAGAAGCGGGTACCAACACAGTGGTCGCTGCTGCGCTGGGACGGGAGCGGTGGCACCGACCCTGCAGCTCCTTACCACACGCAGTGCAGGCGCTGCCGTCCGAGCACTGAGCAGGACAGAGGTGCGAGCACTGGACGAGCTGGAAACACACATCGGCCTCGGTACAAATATCTCCCTTCCAGTGCCCCGGGCTCCTTGTTGCAGGGAGATAGCGCAGCCCACGGTATCTGGCTGTGCCCAGGCGCAGGGCTGTTCTGCACTTGTGTGCACGGGGTGGGAACCTGCCAACGCCCGGTGGCTTTAAGGCTCCGCGATTCTACTTCCCATTGCTATTAGTTTTGTATGCCAGAGGCTTTGCAGTCCATATTCTTGTTATTTTTCACACTTTTTACCTTCTGAAGCAGGCAGACAACTGTCCATGTTAATGCAGCTGTCTTCACCCCGTGGCGGGTGGACTTCTACGGCCTTTGGACGGTTCCCCAGGCTGCGGAGCGTGGTGCTCCCGGGTGCCAGACGCGCTGACACCCATTGCCCCGGAAACACGGCACCCATCGCAGCTAATCTTGGGCTGAGGTTGGTCCGTTGCCCCCCACTCCCAACCGTTGACCTGCTGCCTGTTGGCCACCAGCCCTCGACCCGCCCCGGTCCGGCAGCGGGCGGCACCACCGCTAAGGATGGCTCGACCGATGGTGCCCATGATAAGCACCCACCCCGGCTCCCGGCAGCCTCTGCAGCCCTCCTGCAGCCCCACGGCCTCCGCAGCCCCCATGCAGAGGAGAAGGCGACGCTGTTTCCCTCGTGAGCTCCTGAGCTTTGATTCACACGTAACCCTGCTGCGGCTGAGCCCACGCCGGCTGCTCTCGAGCCGGGTTTTGCTGCTCCCCCCCACGCAGGGACACCGTGGCTTTCCTGGGGGTAAAAGAGGGGACTCGGGGACCACAAGACTCTGTCACCTGGGCCAAATCAGCCGGAGTTTTCCATCGCCTTCTCTGGCGCATCTTCTGCTGGCCGCAGGGACGCCTGCAGACGAGGACCTCCCCTTGCACAGCACTGCAGAGCCCAGCTCCCTTCAGTGCTTACGCGTGCATCGCCTGGTAATACCGACCCCACAGAACAGAAACGAGGAACAGAAACGTCATCCATCAAGAAGAACGCGTGTGTGCTTGCATATTAAATCACATACTTGCATTCAGCAGCTAAAAATGCTGTCGGAAGTGGGGATGCATTAGGGGTTGCCAGTACTCCCTTTCCATTTTCACTGATTAATTTTATAAACAGAAGGGGAACTCTTGCAAAAACAGGACTGCAGCTGTGGTGTGACATTTAAGGGCGTAGGGATGGTGAGACCTGGAGTAAGAGGTGATAGTGTGTAACAGGCACGACGGTGTAGTTGGAGAAAACAGCAAGCGGCTTTTCAGCACACCAATGTCGCTGATGTTGGCTGCACACTCCGTCAGCCTGTGCAACTTTAATACTTCAAAATAAAACTGGAGCCAAAGCGACTGATTGTAATGCAAAACCCAATCCGTAATTGGCCATAGTGAAGAGGTAAAGTAATACCATCATGAACAGCTAATGAAAGCTTTAGTTTTAACTTACCACAATGAAAGGTAAAATAAAACCATGCTTGCTGAGAGCAAGATGTGCGCATGGGCCCCTGCTGTTAACACGTACGTGTTGCACACTTTGGAAACGTGCATGTCGTGGTTTAGCCCCAGCCAGCAACTAAGCACCGCGCAGCCGCTCGCTCACTCCCCCTACCCCGATGGGATGGGGGAGAGAATCCGAGGAGTAAGAGTGAGAAACACTCCTGGGTTGAGATAAGAACAGTTTAATAATTGAAATAAAGTAAAATAGTAATGCTAATAGTAACAGTATAATAATGATAATAATAATAATGATACACGAAGCAAGTGATGCACAATGCAATTGCTCACCACCCGCCGACCGATACCCAGACAGTTCCCGAGCAGCGATCGCTGCTCCCCGGCCAACCCCCCCCAGTTTCTATACTGAGCATGACGTCATATGGTATGGAATAGCCCTTTGGTCAGTTTGGATCAACTATTCTGGCTGTGCCCCCTCCCAGTTTCTTGTGCGCCTGGCAGAGCATGGGAAGCTGAGAAAGTCCTTGACTAGCATAAGCAGTACTCAGCAACAACTAAAAACATCAGCATGTTATCAACATTCTTCTCCTACTAAATCCAAAACACAGCACTATGCCTGCTGCTAGGAAGAAAATTAACTCTATCCCAGCCGAAACCAGGACAGTGCATAAAAATCAGCCGCGGGGCTTTCAGCAGCCAGAGCGACCCTGCGGTGGCTGCCTGCAGAGCGCTGCCCTGCGCCCGGCGTACCTCTGCCCTGAAACGTTACCGTCTGGTAGAAAAAAACAGATGCGAGGGAAGAAGCATTGCTCTGTGAGCCCTTAAAAACACCTTACAGAGGAGTAAACAGCTCCTCTCTCCCCTGAGCCGGCCCTGAAGCCTTGCCATCGTCAGCTGTCTAATTAATTTGTTGCTCTCCTTGGCTTTTCTCCAGCGCAATCAAAAGCAGGACCTGGCTTCCTGAGCCATTACCGCCGGGCCGGGTGACGCTCCCCAGGCTGACAGCACCCACTTTCCAGAGCTCACCTCATCTCCAGCACGCAGACGAGTGGCAATTCCCCTCTGCTCTGCGCGGCCACGCGCCCCAGGCAGCCTCCGCTCCCCACCCTGCAACAGGGACCCCCCCAAAAAACCCCCAGAGGGGTTTGTGCAAGTTGGTTGCTATTTTTTTTCCTCCCAGGCAATGGAGTGGATAGCAAAACATCACCTCCGTGGCGATGCTAGTTAGTGAAACCAGTTATTTCGCTGCTGATATTTTGTACACCCGTTCTGACCTGCGGGATGACGTCGGCTTGTGCAAAAAGAAGGCAAGAGCCCAGAAAGGAACGTGGCACTGTCTGCTTGGCCGACTTCCTAAAAATACCGTGCACGGCTCTGTCATCCGCACAGAACGTCTTTTCCCGTCCCTGCTGGGCTGATGGGATCTGATTTTCAACTTGTTTTCCTGTAAGGTCACACTCCGTCTGTCCCCTCCCCGGTGGTTCTTGAACCTGCTGCCCACCTTCCTCTCAAAGGAGTGGATGTCTGGAAAATATTAAGGTCTTGCAAATTTTGTGAGAACAGGTAATCAGGTTGAGAAAAGAGAGAGGCAACAGAATGAATTAAACCCTGGGAAAAAACTCAGTGGGAGTCTGTGTGTTATTAGACACCAGAAAATCCACTCGTTAGTCAAGGTTTCTCTCTCATGTGGATTTGCTGGTGTTTCATGAAGCGTGAACTCCCATTAAAGCTTTTCCTGTGGTTAGGACATTCGCAATGTGTGGCTTCTCTGATGTCTTATAAGCAACAAGAGCTGTGCTGCAGCCTTGGAGAACTCGGTCTGTCAGTCTGTGGCACAAACCCACAGAAAGTTATGCACTAGCTGATTTATTAGTTCTGCGGCACATGGGTCTGCTTGTCAGATCCAGCATTTTCCCATAAAAACAAACGAAAGGACAAGAGGGAAAGGCAGGCTGTGTGTGGCGGGAGCCGTCCCATCCCACCCCACCCCAGCCCATCCCGCAGCACCCGCTGCGGCACCAGCTCGGGCTCTTTCCCCCACCACGACCAACCCCTCATCTGTCTCTAGGTGTTCTCAGCTACCTCCGTGAACACCCCAGTTTTGCTTAAATTCTTAGTGTTGCCAGGATCTTGATTGGGTTCATTTTAGCTTGTACAAAAACATTAGTCTTGTATAAAAAAAAATCCATCTCCTGGATGATTTTGAATCCGCTGTGTTTCAATGGCATTGACTTAGTGCCTGTTCCATCAGCAATGACAAGTAATTCAAATAAGCATTTCGGTTTCAAACCACTTGTAACTCTTTACTGTTTGCATCTACTTCCATTTCTCCCTTTCAGGATCAGCTTTACAGAGGTTTGTGAGCACCTGGTAATGCAGCCAGGTGCCTCAAGAGCATTTCACAAGTGTCTTAGCTTGCTTGTCCATGTCTCTCTTTTTTTTTTTTTTGTTTTGTTTTTGCAAGTCTAGATAAAAGGTGTGCCGATTTGCCCTTATCTTCTGTTTCACTGACACCCTCAAGGAATTTTATATATTTTGAGATGGAAGATTTTCCTTTACAGACTTCTGCGGCTTTGTCCCTATTAATTCATGCTTCGCCAATGTCTCGTGTTTATCACCAGTTTTTGTCCCCATTCATTTATTTGGTAGGAAACTAATGCCCACTGGGCTGTAATTTCCAGGACTGCTTTAAGCTGATTTTAACACAAGATTGGTTTTCATTGGCAGTGTTATATATTTTTGGAGGCTGTGCTGCTGGCTCCTTCCTCCGTTGCCGTGGCGCAGCCCAATCAGCGCCCCTGCCCCAAATCCTTCTTCCCAAAACCAGGTACGCTCCTCTTCCTTGGCAGGATGGAAACAAACCATTGCGGATCCTCTTCAGTCCACAATTTGTATAATTTTATTAGGCTGATGATTTTAGCTTTCTTGCTTCCCCAGGGTTATTGAGTCTGCGGTTAAAATGATCAGTGTTAGAGCAGGGAACGGCTCTTCTGGTCCTGACCAAGGGTCTTCCAAGCTTCAAATCTTACCTCTAAGCACAGCCAGAAAGCAAACAGGCACCCAAAATGCTGAAAGCTCTGGCCAAAATAAAACTCCTCCTTCTACAGATTGCTTTAAAGCACAAATTGCATTTCTGTGCCTTTCTCTCCTGCTTTGAGGGGCAATGTGGATTGCTCTGCTCTGAAAATCAGACTTTTTCAGACTGGTGGTGCCCAGCTCGCTGCAGGTCGCCAGGAGTGGTTTGCAGCCCATGACAAACCAGGCTCTGCTCTCCTGCTTGGAAAGGTTTCCAAAACATCACTGGTTATGGCCAGCATGGCCAAATCAGTCTCAGGTGCACGGCTGCAGCACCTGCATGACACCCTTGGCTTAGTGCCCCAAAAAGCCTCTTGCAAAGAGGCCCCCTGAAACGAATGTCAAGATGATGGAAACAGAATGGGTCAGCTGTCCACGCAAACCCTCTGAAACGTTTGGAGCAGGGCTAGCCGTGCCATTTTCTCAGCTGACAATTACGTTTCATTAGGTGTCTTCTACCGCCGGCAGTGACTGGCCGTATCAAAGCTGCTCACAGGTATGTACAGACATGCACACCCGCACACACACACCCAGCGTTCTGGCAAATAAACGGGACTCGTCCTGGGACAGTCCCAAAGCCAGAACAGAGCTCTGCCCCCCCTTAACCCAAGACTAATCTTCCAAGCCTAAACTTCAGAGCCTGAATTTGCATGAGATTCCTCACTCAGCTCCTGCTTTTCAAAACCCTTCTTAAACTCATAAAGTAACAGACCAAACCGGAACAGGTTAAAGTAATTATATTACACCAATTACATCATACTGCAGTGTTTACTTTGTTTTCTCTTTTAAAAAAAATACTGAATTGTAACGTCAAGCAGAGAAGTCAAAGAAAGGGCACTTCCATGAACCTGGGTGAAATGCTCAGCAGTAAGAATCAGAACAGCTTCTTTACCAAACAGAAACTCTTTTACAGAGCAGTACTTCATAAATAATACAGAAATATTCTCAAATATGTCATTATTGACAGCAATACACCTGCAGGGAATATGATTAGTCTAAGGGCAGGAACGGCAGCCAGCTGCTCGCAGCGGCGGCTGCGGGGCTCCTGCCTTTCTGCCTCCCAGCACTTGTGCAACTCTGGCATAACTCCAGATTGTTTTTTCCTTCCCCTTCTTTCTTTTCCTCTTTCTTTTCTCCCTTCTCTGTACAAAGTCAGCAATTTAAAAGTTCAGACTTCACCAGCAGTTTGCGAGGCAGAAGTTGGAGATGGCTGCGAGGGTTCCCGGCACGGAGCCCTGCCCCAGGCCAGGGCTCCGCAGCAGGAGCTGGGTGGCAGGAAAGGGCAGGGGAAGCATGACTTACCCTCATGTGACGGGATGAGAAAGCCAACGGGTGACTGCTACCAGTCGTACTCTGTTGAGCACAAATTTCACGTCTGCAGGGCACTTGGAAAAGGGGCTTAAAAGCCCCAGGGATTGTGTCCAATTTGGTGCATTCTGTGGGCTCCAAAACCATTCCTGAAGCAAACCTCATCGCAACTCAGGGTCTCTTGATAGTCCTGGAGGAAAGGGCTTTATCTGCGATCAACACAGGACGCGTCTAGCAGGGCTTACGGCGTTCACAGGCCCTTGCACTGCACCCCTGCGCAGAGCTGAATCTCCCCGGGGAGCTGGGAGCAGGAGCGGGAGCGGGCTGGGGAGGCACAGTTACCTTTCTGGAAGAGCTGCCAGCCCCTCTCGGCACCGCTTCTCCAGCCATGCAGCGTCTCCTGCTGCCAAGCTTTTCAGTGGAGACACGTTCTACCTTTCTGAGCATTGGCCTGATTTCTGGAAGCAGAAATCCCCCCTCCTTTATTCCAGAAACCGTACCAGATACTAGACTGCATGGAGAAAATGTAGTAAGAAACCGCACATAAAGTTCATTAAATATTTTTACTGCAGCCTTTTTTATTTCTTACTTGTTCCTTATGATGCATAGCCTCAATCATAGAACTTCTCGGAAAAACAAATGGTCCATTTTTTGTGTTAAGCACAATACCCGGGCAGGCAGCTGCAGGTGCAATTTTTTCTAAGAGTAAATTTCCTCCAACCAATTTCTCTCTTGCCATTTTCAGGCCAAATTGATTTGCCACTCTCTACATTTCAGAAACTTTGCAGATGTCAATGAAACATAAAGGTAAGTGGATCTGTTCCAGATTCACACAAAAATAAGCAAGCTCCATTAAAGAAGGATCCTTTACGGTTTACTCTCCCAGCAAACTTTTCTTTTCCCCTGTCTCGTTCATGATTCCTCTCTGTATGACACTTCTGTCCTTCCATACAGAACGTGAGCCATGAACTCCACTCCTTGGCACTCATCTTCCTTTGCATCTTCACTTTTTTTCCTTGTTTCATGATTTTTACATTACAGTTTTCTCTTAAATTATTCCTTTAAAGAGCTGCTTATTCAGGCCCTGGAATTCTGTCTCATCCTGCACTAAAAACCTAACTCAGACATAACATCGAGTCTGAGTTTCAGCCAGGCAATCTCCAACGACAGACTCATGATCTGATCTTTTCATATTTTGCAGTTGTGCAAGGCTCAGATGAATTTAGCTGTAGAGAGTCCCAGTTCTGGAGCTATAATTCTTATCCACATTTTACAACTCAGAGGAAAACGAAGATCTTTAAAAGACACTGGCAGAATATGGTACCCATAAAGCCAAGTTGGACAACAGTGTGTGGGTTTTTTTCCTCCCATGTCTCTGCTGAGGTAAGAATTAGCATTGAAACTCATTCTGGTTTTAGGATTTTGAGATGATGCTCATGTCTCATTTCTCTGCCAGAAACCTTCGCATCCAGTAGCCAATTTCAACCACATCTGACAGCAGTAAAGGTCCCCAAGACGCTCTGCTTCAGCAAAAGTCATGGAAAAAGGGGAAGCAGGCAGAAAGGACTCTGGTGCCCCACAGGGAGAAAGGCTGGGTCAGGGGTTCACCTCTGGTTGGGGACGGGAGCGCCGGGGCAGGAAATCAGCCTCGAGCCCCCACTGCAGCACCCAGGAAACCCGGCTCTGCTGCCGCCACCGCCGCTGCTGTTGGCAGAGTTGCATTTCCTTCCCTTGCGGGCAGCCGTGGAAGCGAGGCGTTTCTCAGACACTTCAGTGTCCTAAACTGTGTGAGAATCAGCTTCACTTACAGCCCACCCTTCTGTGGACACACCTTACTGTCCACCAGGAAAAAAGCTAATGGCAACAGTTTAATTCTCCCAGGTCTAAACCGGGATTGAACAAGTCTGGTTTAATTTAGAGTTTTATAATTTTTAGATACCAATCATAGAATTATAAAATCATAGAATCATAGAATACCAGGTTGGAAGGTACCTCAAGGATCATCTGGTCCAACCTCTCCTGGCAAAAGCATGGTCTAGTCAAGATGGCCCAGCACCCTGTCCAGCCAGATCTTAAAAATGTCCAATGTTAGAGAAATCCATCGCTTCCCTGGGGAGATTATTCCAATGGCTGATTGTTCTCATTCCAAAAAATTTTCCTCTTGCGTCCAGTTGGAGTCTTCCAAGGAGTAACTTGTACCCATTACCCCTCGTCTTTTCCATGTGACTCCTTGTAAAAAGGGAGTCTCCATCTTCTTTGTAGCCACCCTTTAAACACTGGACCATGGTGCTAAGGTCTCCCCTAAGCCTTCTTTTCTCAAGGCTGAACAGACCCAGTTCTCTCAGCCTTTCCTCCTATGGCAGGCTTCCCAGTCCTTTGGTCGTCTTTGTGGCCCTTCTCTGGACCCTCCCCAGCCTGTCCACACCTTTTTTGTATAGCAGGAACCAAAACTGAACCCACTATTCCAGGTGTGGCCTGACAAGCGCTGAGTACTATCAATCACAGTATTTACAAAAAAAAAAATATAGTAGTGATTTTTATCTCACCTCTGTCTACCGAAACAACAGCCACCGGTAAGGTAGGTTCTGTAATATTTTGGATTCAGTGCTATTGAGCAGATGGTATTTATTGACAAACCTGCTGCTAAACTGTTTGCATTCCCAGGGCTGTAGGTGCAGCCAGCCCGAAGCACGTTCACTACTCATTACTAAAATACTCATTTCCCTGGAAAACCATCTGTGTCATTCAGTCATGGCAGAAGCCCAGGAACGCCCCATTCCCTCCGCCGCCACCACCTCCCCAGCTCTATTTATACATGTCCATGTCTGGAATATGTTTCCTGTCTCCTTTCTGAAGCCCTCATCACGCACCCTACAGTAAACACAGCGCAGCAAGACGAATGAGGCTTAAGTTGTACATATCGTGTCCAGTTTTTCACCCTTACAAACACGAACTGAAGCCCACAGGTGCAGGAAGAGTGGCTAAGAGCAAGACTTGCTAATGGAGCAACCTAAACTACATTGTATAATGTACTGCTTTCACATGAAAGGGATGAAGGGGAGCGATACGGGCAAGGAGTATTACAAAGAGGTACTGATGTGGTGTGAACACAAGAACTGCCAGCCACCTCATGTAAGATGTGCTGTCGTTCTGGCTGTAGTCTGCCAGAACCACCGAGGCAGCGACCAGCGGACAGGCTCGGACGGCTCCTGCAGAAACACACGAAACCTCGTCTCACTCTGCTGTGCTGGAGGGGCGAGGTGAGGGAGAAACCTCAGCCCTAAAAACATCGACACTTCCTTGTCTCCTTGGGACCGGTGACGCGTTTGGCATTGGGGAGCTGAGGGAGAGGTCGGTAAGGTATCGCTCCATTACTCCCTAGGAGCTATTTACATACCTCTCAATTAAATTTCTATGCAACAATTTGTGTAGCTAATTGTGTATCTTTCATGGTGTCATGGCACAACCCTCTGTAAATACATCTTTAATTTAGGATGATGAATGCACCTTGCCACTCCACCCTAGGGGGTTGTAGCTTGTACTTCTTTGTCCTTATCTGATTCAAAAGGTGTAGAATTTCACCCAGACACACTCTCTTGCTAACAAAATAAAGTTCTGCATTGCATCAGAAATGTAGATGTGTCTCTTAAGGTGGATAGATGATGGCCCACATTGGCTTGTCACTGATTTCCTCCTCTCTATACTGACAAGGATTCCTTTTCGTTCACTAACATTCCTAAGACATCACTTGTCTCAATAGTCTCATATCTGCGTAAGTCTTGAAAAATGTGAACAATACCAGATTGACAATGGATATGAACATTGAGGTTGCCCAGAGAGGTTGGGGAATCTCCTACCTTGGAGATCTCCAGTGTTGTTCTGAACAGGGACCTGAGCAACCCAATCCACCCTCGAGGCTAGCCCTCCTTTGGGGTCAGCTATAGCTCATGACCGGTCCATCCCAAAATACACTTTCCTATGCTTCTATGACCATGACAAATGCACCTATGGTACACTTTATGATTTGGAATAATTTTTTCCGAGTATCCCATCCCAGTGTAATTTGTTGTCTGGAATAGGAACTACACAGGCACTCTCTTTAATTAATGAATTAAACGGAAAGAAGGCACATCTATAGAGCACTCCACTGAGATGGCCTGAACGCCAATGAAAAACTGACTTGCATTTCCTACCCGTTAGCTTTCAGGCTTTACAGACTGTGCTCAGTTTGTTGCGTTAGCCTGGGCAGATGTCGGTGCTGAAGGGCGTGATCTGCAGCCATCCACGCTGCGCACAGGATGGCTTGGACCTGGGGCAAGTCAATGCGCTGACTGAAGAGGGACATTTGAACTCATATTTGGGCCTGACTAGCACACGGAGTAAAGACAGAGCCATAGCAATGGGAAACACTCAACTCAGGCACTTTTATGTGAAATTTAGGCTTTCTGAAACAGAATAAAATAAGAGAGTCCCTGCTGGAGGTGGAGGTAGCACAGAATAGCTGCTGTGCTTCAGCTCACACCCTCACTTATTGTGAAATACCTTCCCTGTTTAGACAAGCCCTAAGAGATGTAGACATTTATAATGCATATTTAATCTTTCCATCTCTTCTTTTCTTACTGTTTTGATGTTTCCTCAGGCTTGGAAGATTCAAGATAATTTTTTTCCAGAAACTACAAGTCTTAAGGCAAAAATAAGGCAGCTAGAATTTGCCTGCTGTCAGTCGGACTAAAGAGTTTGTAACTTTTTCCAGAACAGGAAATGTTCAATATTTTAATAGCAGTGACCATGTTTTAACGCATTTATGCCCTTAGGGCTATTGAAATCCTTCATTCACAGCATTACCCACACCAGATCATAGGACTGCTAATATTTGTACAGTGCCATCGTGCTTTTCAACAGTATCAAAAGATAGACAGGTCCGCTTGGGAGCCATCCCTGCTTGCCTTTGTTGTTCTGTTTAAACCTGTATCAGGTCTGGCTGAGATTGAGTTAATTTTCCCCGTAGCAGCCTCATAGTGCTGTGCTGTGTATTGGTAGCTGGAGGTGTTGATAACACACCCGTGTTTTGGCTACTGCTGAGCAGTGCTCCACAGCATCACGCTGGCTCCCCAACATTTCCAAAGGCCGGTAGGCTGGGAGTGGGCAAGGTCTTGGGAGGGGACGCAGCCGGGACAGCTGACCCAGACTGACCAAAGGGATATTCCTATTCCATATGACGTCTGCTCAGCAATAAAGCTAAGAGCAAGGAGGAGGAGGGGGGCATTCGTTATTACAAGTTTTGTCTTCCGGAGCAGCCGCTGTGCGTACTGAAGCCCTGCTTCCTGGAAAGTGGCTGGACATCACCTGCGGATGGGAAGTAGAGAATAAATCTTTTGTTTTCTTTTGCTTCTGCACACGGCCTTTGCATTTGCTTCATTGAACTGCCTTTATCTTGACCCAGGAGTTCTTCTCCATCTTATTTTCTCTCCCCCATCCTGCTGAGGAGGGGAGTGATGGAGCGGCTTGGTGGGCACCTGGTGTCCAGCCAAGGTCAACCCGCCACAGTCCTTTTTGCCACCCAATGTGGGGCCCGAGACAACAGCAGTTTTGTATTGTGTGCTATAGTTACAGTAGTTATTAAGAGGCAAGCTCCTGTGTGGGTCATGAAGTTTGTTGGCTGCGCTGCTTATCTCTTTATTTTGCTGAGCTTGGGAATGAGCTCAGCTAGGGGAACCCAACTGCCCAGGAATCCTGGAAGAGATCATGGACTGGCCAGAAGGCAGAGATTTTGGAGCATTGCCTGAGGAGATGGCTCGTGCCCAAGAGGCACCACCATATAACGAGTTATCAGAAGATGAAAGGCATTATGCTTTGTTACTGATGGATCCTGTCTTGTAGGGAACCATCAGAAACGGAAAGCTGCTGTGTGGAGTCCCACACAAGAACTCATTGAAGCCACTAAAGGAGAAGGCGAGTCAAGTCAGTTTGCAGAAATGAAAGCCATCCAACTAGCCCTAGAGATTGCTGAATGAGAAGAGCAGCCAGTACTCTGTCTCTATACTGACTCTTGGATGGTGGCTAATGCCCTATGGGGGTGGCTACAGCAGTGGAAGAAGACCAACCAGTAGTGCAGGGGTAAACCCATCCAGGCTGCTGCATCATGGCAGGACATCGCTGCCTGGGTTGAAAACATGGCTCTAAAGGTACGTCATGTAGATGCTCACATGCCCAAAAGCCGCGCCACTGAAGAACATGGAAAAAATGAACAGATAGACAAGGCTGTCAAAATTGAAGTAGCTCAGGTGGACCTGGACTGGGAGCATAAGGATGAGCTATTTGTAGCTTGATGGGCCCAAGAAACTTCGGGACATCTAAGGAGAGATGCAACATACAGATGGGCTCGTGACTGAGGGGTGGACCTGACCATGGAGGCCATCACACAGGTCACTGATGAATGTGAAACATGTGCCACAATCAAGCGAGCCACACGAGTAAAGTCTCTCTGGAATAGAGGGCGGTGGCTGGGTTTTCGATATGGCGAGGCCTGGCAAATTGACTATATTAGACCACTGCCACAAATACGCCAAGGCAAGCGCTACATACTCACCATGGCGGAAGCAACTACCAGTTGGCTAGAAACATACCCTGTAAACCATGCCACTGCCCGAAACACCATCTTAGGCCTTGAAAGGCGAATTTTGTGGCGACATGGTACCCCAGAAAGAGTTGAATCAGACATTGGGACTCATTTCCGAAATAACCTCATAAACTCCTGGGCTAAGAAACATGGCATTGAGTGGGTGTATCACATCCCCTATCACCCCCAAGCCTCTGGAAA
The DNA here is from genome assembly GCF_030463565.1 of Pelecanus crispus. Lineage (NCBI taxonomy): Eukaryota > Metazoa > Chordata > Aves > Pelecaniformes > Pelecanidae > Pelecanus > Pelecanus crispus. The sequence goes on along the minus strand of NC_134655.1, from coordinate 5,105,244 downwards.
GATTCAGAGATATCATGGACTGCTAAAAGACTATGTTGAGAGCGTTGGACAATGGGGCGTGGAAGCACTGGGATATAAATTTAGCAGAAGCCACTTGCTTGGTTAACACCAGAGGATCTGCTAACTGTCCTGGTCCTGCCCAAACAAAACCCTTATGTACTGTGGGAGGAGATAAAGTCCTGGTAGTGCACGCAGGGAAGTGGCTGGGGAAGGCTGGGGAATTGCTCCTCCCTTGGGAAAAGGCAAGCACATTCATGGGATTGTTTTTGCTCAAGGACCTGTGTGTACTTGGTGGGTAATGCAGGAGGATGGGGAGACCCAGTGTGTGTCTCAAGGAGATTTAACCTTGGGGGAAAAATAATCTGTGATGTGAATTGTGTGTTGTAGGAAGTAGTGTAGCAGGAATGAACTGACCAGATGAAGAGTGAGTTTTGCAAGGAACCGGGCAAGTGCAACGATGACCCAAACCAATCAGGTGTTGGTGCACAACAGTTGAACATGCTGCTTCTCTGGTCCTCAGCACTCATCTTCACAGATGGGGCCCAAGTCAAGGCCTGTTCTTATGAATCATAGAACCATAGAATCACAGAATGCTTTGGTTTGGAAGAGACCTTTAGAGATCATCCAGCCCACCCCCCCCTGCAGTGAGCAGGGACAGCTTTAACCAGACCAGGTTGCTCAGAGCCCTGTCCAACCTGACCTTGAATGTTTCTAGAGATGGGGCCTCCACTGCCTCTCTGGGCAACCTGTGTCAGTGCTTGACCACCCTCATTGTAAAAAATTTCTTTCTTATGTCTTAAGAACATTTGGAGTAGTGGAAGAAACCCATGGAATGGGAGAATAATATTTATCTGTTAAAGGACAGGGGATAGTAGTTGATAAGAATGTATAAATCTGTTGGGTATGAAGATGGTTTAAGCATGACTACATAAGTGTTGGTAAGAAGACCTATCAGCAGTCCTCATTCCCTGTGGTCGCCTAGTTGCCTGTAAGGAATGTGCTGAAGCACTTAATAAATGCCCTTTGTGTTTTACAAATATTATGAAAAGACAGGAAATTTTTGTGTATTAGTGAAATACCCAGTACTGTGGATGGAAACGTTTCCTGCTTTATTGCTTTAAATATGTGTAATGCAATAACAGACGGTTGGGTGTTTGGCAGTCTAACACACACATTTATGGAGCATCTCACTTGAGAGATAATGTAAGCAATAAAGCTTTAATCAGCACCCTAAAATATGAGTTGACTGTCAGAAGCTGCTAGATTTTTGTTTATAACACTCATATTCAACTGCCTCCTTATTACTCTCCTTACTTCTTGTGTTTTTTCTTCAAAGCTGTAACCTAAAAATAACTATCGCTGTATTCACAGATCTTCTGTTTGTACAAGTGTTCACACCTATATTAATGTACTACAAATGCAGAAGTCAAAAAAACACTCTTCCATGAAATGGCATGGGAAATCTGAGTGTTCTGATTGAGTAGTAGTGATGCTGCATTTTTTTTCCTCACTGTATCGGGTCTGGCTGGGATGGAGTTAATTTTCCCCATAGCAGCCCTCGCAGTGCTGTGCTGTGTATGGGTAGCTGGAGGTGTTGAGCTGGCTCCCCAACATTTCCAAAGGCCGGTAGGCTGGGAGTGGGCAAGGTCTTGGGAGGGGACGCAGCCGGGACAGCTGACCCAGACTGACCAAAGGGATATTCCTATTCCATATGACGCCTGCTCAGCAATAAAGCTAAGAGCAAGGAGGAGGAGGGGGGCATTCGTTATTACAAGTTTTGTCTTCCGGAGCAGCCGCTGTGCGTACTGAAGCCCTGCTTCCTGGGAAGTGGCTGGACATCACCTGCGGATGGGAAGTAGAAAATAAATCTTTTGTTTTCTTTTGCTTCCGCACACAGCCTTTGCTTCATTGAACTGCCTTTATCTTGACCCAGGAGTTCTTTTCCATCTCATTTTCTCCCCACTCTGTCCTGCTGAGGAGGGGAGCGATGGAGCAGCTTGGTGGGCACCTGGTGTCCAGCCAAGGTCAACCCACCACAAAACCTCTTTTGTGTTTTTAGCCAAGTAATAAGCTGGTACGAAGACAGCCAGGCTAGGAGGACCGGGGGAGCTGCAGAGCCCATCATTTCTAGGCTGTTTGTTTAACCCTGCTTGCGCTGTACCATTAACGTGATCGATGGCAGTTTGAAACATTTTCCTGGTAACCGACCAGCTGCAACGGGCCGGCGTCCGCGTCAGAGAAGCCACTGTCGCACCTGGCAAAAGCTTCGCCCGTGCTCCTGTTTGCTCTCCAGAAAACGGCCAACAAGTGAACACACACGTATGGTGAACTGCCATTCCTCCCCCCCATTTTTGGCTGGACGCATCACCCAGTTCCTGTCCTGCCTGGTTCTTTGGTGTAATTGTAAATTGAAGACTCATCTCCTCAAAACCAGGCACACAGCGCAGCCGCCGGGCACGGCCCACGCGGGGTTCTGCTTCGTAAGCAGAACACGCAACAGGCTCAGCAAGGGAGGTCATAGAATCATAGAATAGAATCATAGAATCGTTTAGGTTGGAAAAGACCTTTAAGATCATCCAGTCCAACCATTAACCTACGCTACCAAGTCTACTCTAAGCCAATCAAGGGTAGACTGGACTAAACCATGTCCCCAAGTGCCACATCACCGTTTTTTGAACACTAAGGTCGGGCGCTTTCTACGGACGTTGCTTCTGCAAATAAAGTCTGCAAGAGAAGAGTTTCCCGAGGAGCTTTCATTCCTGCTCCGCAAGCTGCGAGAGGGAGTTTCGCCGCCGCGCGCAGCAATGCCACGAGGCCCTTCGCGCCTCTGCCGCCCTGCAGACGCCGACGTCGCCGCACATGGGAACACCTGGCCCGCCAAAACCTGCCGCCAGCGAGTCGTTTCCGCCAGCACGCCGACAGCGCACGGCCGGCGCTCACTTTGTCACGGGAAACGCAACGACGACCGACAAGTGTTTATTTTTTTAATTTCAGCCCCCCGGCACAATGCGCCGGTGGAGGCGGAGGTTCGCGCCGCGTGACGGAGGGACCCCTGCGCTGCTGGGGGGGTGCCCGGCGCCCCGGCGGGAGGGACGTCACCCGCTCCCAACCAAACGCGCGGTTGACGTCGCCTGTGACGGAGGAGCCCCGCCGGGCACGCGGCCGCCCCGAGCGCGGCTTCCCGCCACACGCTGCGCGCGCCCGCTCCCGGGCCGGCGGGGCGGGGCGGGCGCGCGGGGCGGGCGCGCGAGGCGGGCGGTCACCTGACGCCGCCGCCGCCGCGGCCGCCGCCATTTTGTCTGGGAGTGTAAATGTGAAAGGGAAAGCCAGAGCGCAGCCCGCGGCAGGAGGCAGAGCCGGGCGCGGCCAGCCGAGCCGGCGGGGCCGGGAGGCGAGGGGTCGCCGCCGCCGCACCGCGGGCAGAGTCCTGCCCCCGCTCCCGTCGCCGGTGAGGCGGAGCCCGGCGAGGACTCCCCGGTCGCCCTCGCTCGGCGTCGCGTCGGAGGGGGCTGCCGGCGCCCTTCCCCCGGGGAGGCTGCGCTCGCCCCCGCCGCCCCGGCCTCGGGGGAGCCGCTGCCCCGGCCTTGCTGCCCGCCGCGGCGGGTCCGCGGGGGGAGCCGCCGCCAGGGCCGCGCCGACGATGTCGGGGCAGTCGATCACCGACCGCATCACGGCGGCGCAGCACAGTGTCACCGGCTCGGCCGTCGCCAAAGCCGTCTGCAAGGCGACGACCCACGAGGTGATGGGCCCCAAGAAGAAGCACCTGGACTGTGAGTAGGACCCCGCGGTGGCCGCCTGCGGCCTGCGCCCCGGGGCGGGCCCGCCGTTCGCCCGCCCGGCAGCCGCTTGGAGCCCCGGGCAGCCGGCGTGGCCTCTGCTGCGGGCGGAGGGGAGGCGAGAGCCGAGCCGAGCGCCGAGCGCGGCCGCCTGCACCTGGGGCGGGGGGTGTCGCGTAAAGCTGGGCCAACCTGGCTGGTTTGCTCCTCAAAACTTATTTTACACGTGGAGGGAGCGAGCTTTGTAACACCCTGTCGCGCCCGGGAGACAAAAATATTCCGACCTTGTGAATTCTTCCCGGTGAGAGCTGCTTAATTTATGTGCTCTGGATACAGTAGTGCTTATTAATCCGGCATCTAGGGAAAAGGTGGGTTCAGTCGTGTGGTTTTACTGTTGTGAGCGAGAAGTTAAATTTTTAAGCGCTCTTGCGTCCTGCTGTGCATCTGGTGGAGTGCAGCCCTTTAAATATTTCTAACATTTCCCGGAGTATCATAGTTTTTTGTCTCACGGCTCTTGAAACGAGATAAAAAGACTTGAAGTGAGGTAGAGGGAAGGGTGAAGGTGGACCAAGACATCTCTCCAGACTAAGAGTATGTTGCCGCTGATATATTTGATATGTTAAAACTCTTTTCTGTACACGAAGAAATGCAGAAAGCTACCCTTGATATCTACAAAAGTATCAGTGGTGTTGCTTTGCCTCAGGTTTTAGTCGCTGGATAGCAACTGAAGTTACTGTTTGACCACTCAAAAGTGCACCGAATGCTTGAAACCTTGTACATTGTGCAGTATACCCGTTCACCATCTATTAAAAGTGAAGTAAGCGTGTGTGTTTCCATTAGGGAGGGGAAAGAAGACATGAAGCTTTATGCTGGTTCCTTCAAAGTCAGCGGGGCAGGCTGGTAGTTTTGCAGGACTCGTTCAGGTTGGTGGTACTAAGGAGAGTCTGCTGTTCAAGCTTTCAGAAGAAGCGTACTCAGTTGTATTGTTGAAGGATAGTTTGGTGCTCTGACGTTATGCACTTGTCTGATAATACAGATTTGTTGTGTGAGAGCTTTTGATGTGGATGAAATGGTTAAAAACAACCAAATATATATCTCATTTGTTACTGATCTGAATGGGTAGAGTACAGCTACAGTAGTATTGCAGCTACTGTGTTGAAATTAAAAACCTTAAAACTGGGTAACTAACAATTCCTTTTTTAAAGATACCTTTTTAAAGTTACCTTATTTTATCTTGTCTTGTGTTCTGCCTGTGGTAGAACAACTTCATGAGGTAACCCATGAGTCCAGAAATGGCAACATAACAGGAAGCCAGAAAGTGGTGACAGCTTGCTCAATAGTTTGAAAACTTCTGAAGCTTAAAAGATGTAGTGTATTGTTTGAAAATTTCCTTAAAATAATGCCATCTCCTATAAGTTACCCTCACAACATAAGAAAATGGAAACCTGGAAAAAACTCTTAACTTGAGAACAACTTAAACTGAGGTTGCCTTTTGACTGTCAAATTCCTTTGAATATCTTTTGATACAAACCTGTTTAGAGCTGTCAGTCTCCTGAAGGTCCCCTTCTGTGCCAGATGAGTTCTGTGTTTTGGTGTAATTCACTTTTTCAGACTTTTCTCTAAGACAAACAAAAAGCTTGTTGTTCTGAATTGGTATCTGAAATAGTGGAACACTTTGGTGGGGTAGAGAAAAAAAGATGTGAAATATGGTACCACAAATGTCTCTGTAGGGGGTTAAAAAAAAAATCCCAGTGAACATTCTTCAGTCTTCATTGAGCACACTCGGGCGCTGCTTTTCAAATGTCTGCAATCCTTTGCATGGCACTCCTTATTTTTTCACTTATTTACACAAAACTTGCTTGTATTACCTGCTTGCATTTAAGATACTAGTTTAAATAGTGTAATCTCTGGAAAAATCACACAGTGTATTTTCAAAGATACAGTGCAAGTACTTTCAATTTAAGTAAATTATGAAGGAAAACATAGCTTGGATTTAATGCAAAACACTGCTAGTTGTACCTTGGTCGCTACATGTGTGTGTCGTTCAAAATGCTACACCATCTGGTATTACTTGTAATTGCTGCTCAAGAAAAAGCTTCACCAAGAACATATTTTTGAGAGTTGCTGTAGTTGTATTGGTGATCATGGAGGAGTATCAGTTTGTGCACTCTATTCGAATTAGTTCTTAAAATCCCCTTGTTGCCAAGTTTCCTCAGCAGGAAAAGCTATAATATTACGATATGGGTATTTACAGGAAGATGTTACACAAGCAGTGTGTCAGCTAGTATTTGAGAGTCTTGGGTTTTGTCTGGCTACTAACTGCTGAGCAGTATAGTCGTATTTTTCTTGAAGAGTGAAAAAAAACCCAAAACCCAACCACAAAAACCCCCCAAAACAGCTAAGCAATGTCAATGGGAATACTTGGGGTTTTTTTCCTTTTAAAGTAGGTCACAGTGTCCTAAATAAGTCGGCAGATCTATTTCTGTAGTATTTTGTAATATTTTAGGATAACATAAAGTGTTCTACAGAAGCTGATCTTTTCTCTTAGTGGAGCACCTGAAGGTCTTGTCTCTTCTTCCCCAGTGTGGGTTTTCTCACTTCCCCTGAGCCTTCTGAGTTGGATTGCGGTGGAGTGGGGCTAGATTACGCTTTTGGTGACGTATGTCTTCTTGGCTAACTATTGAAAAGCCATAATAAAAAAAGAATAAATTAAAGCTGTAGCCAAATTGGTAGCTGGCAGAGTAGACTTATGTGTAGACCAAAATTTAGAAAATACAAACCCCTAAATTAATTGCATCTTAAACTTTTAAACAAACACAATAATAAAGGAAAAAACAACTCCTGTTTGACTTGTATACTGCCCACTTAACTACTTTCCCCTCTCCTGTGCTTCATGTTACTCATCAAAACTTAAAACTCCTATACATAGGTAAGCTTTGGAAATCTTGTAAGAAGTGATAATTCAGGTATTGTAAAATTGTATCATGTAACAGAATTAGGCTCTTGAGCCTTTTACTTTAGGACAAGTTCAGGTCTCCACCAAATCATCACAAACTTTAAGTTTTGCCAATAATACCTATGACTGTCACAGTTTTGGGCTGGTTTTGTATCTGCCTGTTCTTAGTTTTGGCAGCTAGAGCTCATGACTGTTGGGTGAATGCTGATGCAGTGTGGTTCTTGCAGAGATATGCAAGTTGTATGTAAGTGGTGGCAGAGTATGAAGAAATACTCCTGAACTCTTCCACAGGTGGCTGTCTTTAATATGAAGGTCTTTAGTCATCTGTGAAGCTTTTCAGTATGGTAATTGATGAAATTTGACTTGAACAAAAATAAGTTAATGTTTTTGTAATCTATAATGTGGCTTTTATTTAGAAATCGCTTAAGGCTTTTTAAAAAACTTTGTGGGCCATCATGTATCCTTGTTTAGGGGGGAGTGGGACTGAATAGGTGAATTGCTTTGCTTCTGATAAAGTAACTCTAAGTTCAGATTTAGCTATTATAGTAATGAAACTTAAAGATTGCTATCAAATCTGCACTGTAAGAGCACATGGGCATAAAAATGTTTGTATCAGTCAGGTGCTAGCTTTTAATTAAGTCTTCCAGCAAGAATTGTTGCATTCCTTAGGCTATATTGAGAAAGTTTGCTGAAGTGGCTCTTCTGTTTTATGGTTTTGTAATCTGTAGTTTATGGTGCAACTTCCAAAAAGAAAAGGTAAGTTTTTGTTCAAGACTGCTGGGGTTAAGGAAGGTGGTCTTAATTCTTAAAGCAGTTTGAGCCCTGTGACAAAGTGGAAGAAATACGGGAATATTAAACCGTTATGGTTGTCTTCAACTTACGTATTCAGAGTTCTCTTAAGAGATACTCCTGAATCAAGAAAATTGTTACTTTCTTGTTACTTGGAAGTTGAAAAGTATGTCATTTTTTGGTGGTGCCTGGCTGAGAATTTTCTAAAAACCTGATACATATGTCTTTTTAGTATCTGAATATATGCATGCTGTTCTCCAAAGAGCTGTATGGTTTCATAGGGATGATGTGCCAGTATTTCAGATGAGCTGTGGAAGAGAAATCCTCAGTACTCTTCTAGGCAGTATGATTTCCACAGCTCTTCCAAGGCTGCATGAAAACACCTATGGTACTCTTCTGGTTTAAAGCTGTTTGATTTTTTTCTTCTTTTTTTCCGGTGTGATGATAACATGTTTCTAAATTCCATTCTAGAAATAGCACCACAGTTTCACTTGCAGTCAGAATGATTCCTCTGGGTAATTGGCAAAATGCTTTGAGTTGTAAAGTGTTTGTATAAGTAGTGCGATAAGAAAATGAGCATCACTTGCCCTACACATTTCATTCCAGTTTTTGCTGCCAACATCCATATCATAGTTGCCCAGCTGTCAGCCTCTCAGGTACATGTGTTCCTTTATACTTCCAGATGTATGGTGTTAATAGCCTTTTCCTCCTTTGCTGCCAACGGATCCATACAGTTGTTTCTATGTAGATATTCCTGTTGCAGGCTTAAAAGAAGCATATTAGAGAAATGACACTTGCCTTTTTTGTTAGATATCTCAATTGCTGGAATTCAAATGTGATGCTAGCTTTGTTATTACTAGTTGAAAAATAATAATTTTTAAAATTGCCTTGAGTAGCCTTATTAAAGAGTCTTTTTAAACTTGGATATTTTGCAATACATTCTTAGGATAGTCCAGTTTTGGCCTATAAAATGCACTGAGATTTTTTTCCACTGTTGATTCTTAGTTTAGTATTTTAGAGACGTTTGGTTTGCCTAAGCATGTGTTCTTTGGTGTTGGCAACCGTGGCTTCTGTGTTTGTGCACTCAAGGAGATTTTGAAACCAAAGACCACAATTGTACTAAGTGCCTTCCATAAAAATTGTCTTTGGGGGAGCCAGTATGTGTCTTCAGCACATGTCTAAAGGGCATGGGACTTGCAGCTCATTCAGGTCCTCTAACCTCAAGCACAGCTTGAGTTAGACTCTGAGTAGCCCTACGTATGTGAAATATTTCCTTTTGGTTGCCTTTTAAAATAGTCAGGCTCACATCTTGCAGAAGCAAGTAGCGCATGCTGGAAAACCTTACTAGCACTTTTACAGAATTACTGGAACTGCACTTTTTCAATCACATGGAACAATGCTTGTGGAATAAAACGATAACATAATGAGCTTCTCAAATGCACCAGGGGTCTATGAACTTCCACTCTGTCACTGTCACTTGACAGAAGACTTCTTTTAGTCTTGTGTACCAAAGCACAAGGCAGTTGTTCCCTTCTGAAGGTAGACATCTGGATGGCTCTTTGTGGTAATAAACCTTTATGATGGCATGATAAGCCAAAGCTGTGTGGCTTAAGGAGAGGTGATCAGTTTGATATAGTTGATATCATTTGATATAGTTGCTAACAATAGGATTTCTGTCACACTGTGCCTGAGCAGCACTATAAGAACACATTTGATATCAGTCTTAGACATAAGTTTATGCAAGGGATCTCCCAGGTGTTCAGCACCATCTTAGGGTCTATTGGAATATCTGCTGGTACACCTTAGCTTGCAGGAGGGTGACAAGATTGAAATCTCTGTGGAGAGTGCTAGCAAAATATGAATGATACTAGCTTGGCTAGTTTGACTTGAGAGCAGAAAGTTATTTGTTTTTAACCTGGATCTTCCCTCCCGGTTTCATCTATTATTTAATAAGCACTCTTAATATTGAAATTCTTCAGTAAAAAATGTGACTTGCTTTAGTGGTCATGTGAAGGAGAAGGGCTTTGTGCAGGAATATATTTTTCGATAGGCTTATCTGTGTGGTCTTTGACCTCAGCAGATCAATGGAATTTCCTTAACTGTTACCTAGCAGTAATGTTATAGGTATTGCTCTGTATAGAGTTTGTGGGGTTTTTATTGGTTGCTTTTTTGTTTGGTTGGTTTTTATAAACTGAGAATAGGAATTATGACTTGTAACAGTTCTGTAACATTCCTGTGCTGGTTACAGATGCTTCAGTTACATGAGAAATACTGAGCAAGACCTAACATCTTCATAATGCTTGCTTATAAACTGATTGGATTTAGGAAGACTTACTTGCCTTAATGTGTTTTGAGAGAACTACTTAGAAATGTCCTAACAAAGTTCTGATTCAGTAGTTGAGGCTGTTGAATTAAAATTCAAGTTTTCTCTATGTATAAATTCTAAAATTGGGACCTGCTTCATTATATGGGGCAACAATTGTCTATAGACTGTTTGGGCTTCTAGAAATTTTGAAGTACTCATTAATTTGACACAGCATCTGGTGATGATACAGCCATGAGTGGTGAGCAGCATCTATTGAATTACTTGTGTTTTGAGAATCTTCACATTTGTAAATATTGAAATATTTTAATACTATTCAACAATAAGGTTTTGATGTATAGCTTGGTTAAAACTTCTTTTCAGGGCTCTCTTTGTGCAGTTAGTTCAGCACTTTCATGTTTTACTAATAAGGATGAAAGTTTTCATCTCCGCTTGCATGTTTTCTACATATTTGGAAACCTTTGCTGTTAGAATGAAATTAGTATCTTACTAGAATTTGCATTTTATAGCTTTCTACCTCAACAAGATACTATCTAAAACTCTACTCTCTTAAAATTACTCTGGTTATTAAATTATTCTAAACGGTTATCCTTAATTAAAGGACTTCATGTTCTTAATAAACAGATCTTTAATTAAAGGCACATCTGTAATATATTCTGTGCACTAGAACAGATATAAATTAAGTGCAGCATTTCTGTGAAGTATTTTGTCCTAAACTATCAATGTGTAATCTCTAAGTTTATGTTTAAATTGCTTATGATAATGTAGTCTCTCCTCTACATACTGCTAATAAGACAAATAAGTTGGCCATTTCGGTGGTGCTGACACTTCGGTATTCGGTTGTTGCCCAACTTCCCAAGCACCTACCCTTCTCCAAGGACTCGCACAAACCACACAAACAGCAATGCTGCTCTGCAACCAACAGGCTGCTCACAGACTTGGCTTAAATAAGAGGCCACAAAGGAAGCTTTTCAAACTAGATGTTTGTTTTACTGGCCTTGCCCAGTCCTTAAGGTGTACTTTGATCGCACCTGAGCCAAATTTAGCTCAGAGAGAGAATAAATGTCTAATGTGCATGTCTTGAGGGGTTTAGAATAGTCCTGGATTCAGTTCTTTGCTCTCTTCTCAGCAAGTGCCTTCACTAGCATTCTCAGGCAGGCTTTTTTCCCATGTGTTTGCTGGAGCCTGTTCTGGTTTTGTACTAGTACTCGGGCAGAGGCTTGAAGCTCTCTGTCTCTGACCTCTCAAGTTAATGTTCTACTATTGAACTGTGTCTTGGACACAGAGAGCTTTTTTTTATACAAAAGCCTGAGACCTGCCATCATCTACCACAAAATACTCAGTAGGTTGGTGATTAGGTTATTTTAGCTAAGTGGAAAAGTGTGTAGATGCAAATTCTTGCTCTTAATTCTTAGAGAAAAGAGACCTATTACAGGTTTGTAGCATCTCATTTGCTGTCGTGTGTCAGTACTCAGGCTTATGTCAGAGTTGCAGGGTACTTGCTGGCCTGTTGATCTCATGAGGTATAGATGTCTCAGCTTTTCCTTGCTTCTCTGATTCTAATTTTTTTTTTGTTAGATTGAATGGCTTCAGGCATTGAGCATCCAGAAGTTTTGCACAATAATTTGGACAATAACTTGGGCCAGGCATAGAGTTTCTACTGGAGCATGTTATGTATTGATGGGATATTGGGACTCCATAAAATTATTGAAATGGCTTTGAAGTTCATACTTGGAATATTTTGGTAAAATGCAGTGAATTTGAGCAAGGAATGTGAAATAGCTCAATTATTTCTTAGACAAAGAACTGAAGTGAATGCTTCCAGTATGAATTCTCAATGTAAAAACACAAAATAACATGATGATCCTCTTTGAGCATATAACTCATTGTAATGCTTTGATTTTTTTTTTCCTTTAATTTAGATCTAATACAGTGCACAAATGAAATGAATGTGAATATTCCGCAGTTGGCAGACACACTCTTTGAGAGAACTGCAAACAGTAGCTGGGTTGTAGTGTTCAAAGCTCTAATTACAACACACCACCTCATGATGTATGGAAACGAGGTAAGACATGATTAGTGCTGTTAAAGCCTCCTTGACAGTGTTTTAAAAAATTGCCTCAATCTATGAAGCACTAGATATGTACTTCAATTTTTCAAAGGTCTTTGTTTCCTCTGCTGATGGCTGTGCAGTACTTCTCCAAAGATGACAGTACTCCTTCATTATTTTAATACCAAAATATAGCAGTGTTTGCAATTTACCTGCAGGTATCTGGGTTGGGCTGTGAGGGAATAATTAGTGACCTTTCTAGAATAAAGACTTGAAAAACTTCTGATGAGCTTTACTTCATTAGGCGAGTGCTTATCAGTAAGAGCACAGCAAAAGAGTCTTGTTAGCACTCCATAAATGTGCAGCCAACCTATTAACAGATAAGAATACTTACTAAAGGGGGGAGGAATATGGTGACTAGAATATTTGATCTTGCAAATCATCGTCTAATGGGCTAAATCTTCATATGTTGTTGTCATTAACATTCCTCCGAAACAGGTTTCTATTGCATTTATTTCACTTAAATTGTTTCATCACTATTTATTAAAAGTTTCCCAGACAATAACATGGCATTAGAAAGGTAGCCTCTCTTACACAGTCCTTCCGTTAAAAACTAAACTTTGTCGTGGTCAGGTGACAGTTTAGTCCTGAACTTGTGTGTAGTCATTCACCTAATAAATGACTGTTGACTAGTGGTAATACTGAAATGATGAGTCTTAAAGGTATTGCTTCCAGCCATTAAACTGCTCTGAAAACTTAGTGTTGCCTCCTCTCTCCAAGGCTCTGTGAACTTAATTGAAATGACCTGTATAACATAGTGTGCTCTTCACACTTCGCTACGTTGTTTATGTGCTTAAATTGTAGTTTCAGCAGACAATAGGCTGGAATTAGAGGATAATACAAAGTAAAATTCACTGCTTGGAATTCACTATTTGTTCCAAGTATAAAGCTAAATTGAATGCTGTAAATCACATTGTATATTTTATGCTCTCTTCTTTCAGTACAGTTCGTATCTACACACTGAAACTTGAAAGGGGAGAAGGAAAAAGCAAACACTGAATTGTAGAATAGGAAATGGAAAGTTAGAGTTCTGGGCTACCAGTCAGTATCTGTTTGCCCATACAGTGTTTTGTAGTGGCAGAAGAGTTGAATTTTTATGTCTATACCAAACCTGCTCACCAGCTTTGAATGGGTACATTTGAAACTTGAAAAAGTGTTCCTTTACACCAGCTGGGATAAAGTGGCTGGAACACTAGTTCTGTAATTTCAGGTGGAACATGAGTGTACTCCTCACTCCTCTAATAGATTAAAAGAGGCCTTTTTCTTAAACAGGTAAAAATTATCAGGTGTTGGACTTCTATTTTAAGTACAGGTAAATATAGCAGAAGGTCAAAAGGTTGTTTGAGCAATCACTGTCTTGCAGTTTCTTGTTAAATGTGACTACCTATTTCTTGTGATGAAGTTTTGGGTGAAACAGGTTAAAACTCTCAACTGTGCATTGTGCAGCACGAGACCCCTGACATCTGGAGAGTGAGAGTTAGCCTTGGCCCTTTTAAAATGAGATTCAGAACAGTAGCTAGTTTTGAAATGTGTATAGATACCTTTTGAATATCACTGTTCTGTTCCTGATTATGTTCCAACTGTTTTTCCTCTTCTGTATCTCTTTGAATGCAGTACTAAGATGTACAAAGACCAGATAAACCGACTGGAAAACAGAATAAGAAGTTAAAACAGTGCCAGAAGTGTTGGTAGGCAAGCTGCGTGTTGTAGACTTGTGTGAACTCTGTAGCTATAGGCTGAGAACACATACGGAGTTACCGATGAGGTGGTATGTGAAAAGTTGGGGAATCATTTGGGCCTCTTGGAAGGTGAAAGTACTGCTTTTGGTTTAAGTAGTACTTCTGAGGAGAATTTTCTTGTTGCTGTGCTAAGCCCTCGTTACAGTTCCCAAAGAGCAGGTGCTATACTGAGCCTGACTGGAAAAATCCTAGTTTTGCAGAGCCCGATAGCCCAAACCTGGCAGGCAGGTGGATTTCCACCGTGAAGGGTGAATGAACAGGCCTTGCGTGCTGTGGCAGCAGAGGGATTCAGATCAAAGATGTAACAAGTCACTTAAGCCGTAGTGATCATAATCCTCTTTTACGGTCTAAAACACATACAAAGCAGCAAGAAAGTAAAGAAATCGCAATCATAGGAGATCTGTGTGGAACAGTGACAGAGAAACTTTTAAAAGTACCTTCTATCTGGATTTGTTTGTCTCTTACTCTTGCGTTATTTATGGAGCCAGTTATTTGTCAAAACTGAAATAATTAGTTGGATCACTGCATTATTTTTTTATATATATATTAAAAAAAAATATTACGTGTACATGTAGTTATAACCCAGCGTTGCTGCTGCTCACAGCAGTTCCAGTAGCATTATTGTTAACGAATTACTTTTAAACTTTGTAACTAAGCCTGTCTCCCACTTCTACAGCAGCAGTAGCTCTATGCAAACCTTGGAAGCTTGGATAATGCAAGCGGTATTTTGGTTTTGTTTTCCAACTTGTCTGTTCTAAGCTACAAAGTTAATCTAAGCAGCTTCCTCTAGGATTGTTAGTCTTTTATTCATGGCAGCGATGTCTTTTTATTTATTTAAATTTACTTTTTTGCCAAATAGTTTAGTATTTCAGAGGCTTTGCTAATCAGTAGTTTAAAGTTTTACTTTAAATTTTCCCCTTTTAACTAATTCCTTTTGTTGATAGAGGTTACTAGAAATACAAGGTAAGTGTAGTTTTCTTGGAATATGCGTAAATGTTTTGACTCACAGCAATGATATTCTCAAATTTTTCTTCACCAACAGCGCTTTATCCAGTATCTTGCATCCCGAAACACTTTGTTCAATTTAAATAACTACCTGGACAAAAGTGCCATGCAGGGTAAGGATCTTTCACTGAAGGAAATAACGCTGCTGCTTTTTTGCTCTGGGGTAGCGCCTGTGTCAGTGCACTCTAGGAGACAAATGGCATTTCAATGAAAGGGTGTTACGATTTATATTGCATGAGGCACCAAAGAGGGGCAAACCAAGAATGTAGACGCAAGAAAAGTGAGATTCTGAGTTACCTAGCTGAGTGCTAGAAGTTTGTCTGTAACGTATGTATCGTGCATACACAGCTGTAAATTTTTAAAAAGTAAACTCTTAACGCTGACTAGAATAAACCTGATTAATATGATCTATTTTTGCCATTGCATTTTAGTGTTTCAGGAGTAAATGCTTACTGTTAAGGTGCATGGAATGGTAACTAGGATGTGCTATATAAATAGTGAGAACTCCTTCAAATCTCCAAGAAGTCTTTTAATTACTTGCCAATGGTAGAAAATATTTTTGGGTCTTTATGTGGTTTTGAGGCATTGCAGGTAAATTACCAAAGTCCTCAGCGTTTTACTGGGAATAAATTTTCAGTCTAATTTTGAGAAGATCTTAATAAGAGCTGCTTGGTTCTTGCCTAATATTTTAATGTGTTTAGGTGTTTATTTGCATAATTGCAATGAACACTTTCTTAATCTTAGCAAGTTGGGAAGAAACTGTAACATTACATCTCAAGGTGAAAAATAGCGAGTCTCAAGATGGAAAGTGTTTTTTCTGCAAGCTGATGTAAAATGGGCTAGTAGGAGAATAGTTCTTGAAAAGAACTTAGAAGAAATTGTACCCCTTCAAAATGTCTAACTTACAAATGCTTAACTTTTAGGCTATGATATGTCTACCTTCATTAGGCGATATAGCAGATACTTGAATGAAAAAGCACTTTCATATAGACTTGTAGCAGTTGACTTCACCAAAATGAAAAGAGGGTAAGACTGTTACTGCTGCTTTTCTTTGGTCTTTCATGGGGGGGAGGGGCGGGCAGGAAAATACCAGTTGTTCTTGAGCTTATTGTAGATTGGTGTTCCTTTTGGCCCTTTGAAGCAATACAGTATTGTGGAAACAGCATAATATGCTGAGGTCTCTTGGTAACTTGTAAACATGTGTCTTCTACTCTGTAGGATAGATGGAGTGATGAGAACCATGAATGCTGAAAAGCTTCTGAAAACCCTTCCAATCATACAGAACCAGCTTGACGCGCTCCTCGATTTTGATGTAAGTACTCTAAGCTCAGCATTAGGTAAGTTTCTCATTTTTGAAGTGAGAGTTTCATTATTTTATTAAATATTAATTTATGTTCTCATTACTTTCTACACAGGCAAATCCAAATGAACTAACAAATGGTGTTATAAATGCTGCCTTCATGCTCCTCTTTAAAGATTCCATTAGACTTTTTGCAGCATACAACGAGGGGATTATTAATCTTTTAGGTAGGTGAGAATTTTTTTAGCTTTTGAACTTTTGTGAAAGATATTGAAAGAACTAAAGAATATAGACAATTTCTGACTGCAATTTCCAAATAAATCGTCTCTGCTCAATTACCATTAAATTAAGCCTGCCTTGGTTTCAGTGGCAACTAGCATAGGCTTAAATATACGCTTCTACCTTGAAGAATACATCTTGAAACAGAAATTGAGATGAGAGGGTGACTGGTGAGACTAAAACAAAGATACCATAAATGTGCAGTGGATACTTTTACAGTCCAATTGCCAAAGGTTATGTGAGACACCTGGTATTTTGAGTATTTAGTATAGTCACAGTATGACTGACTTCTGGTTTCCTGTACTTTCTTTATAGCGTGACTATTCACTTTTACCTGGTGCCTGAATCTACATGAGCCTAGTAGATGACATGTAGGGTTTTGGTTCGAGTGGTAACCTCTTAGCAAAGCCTTGCAATGGCTATTCAGGCAAATTTCTGAATGAAAACATCTGATCAGTTTGTTCTGTTAATCCATTAGTTGTTACTCCATGAAATATCTATAAGCGTATAGGACAAAACGATAAAAAGTGAAGGATCTGGTTGATACTCCTTTTGGTAGGTCCGTTCGGTATATGTAGTGCTTCATTAGCCATTCTAATGTCTTTTGGATATTGAGGCCATTTACAGACATCAAAACGTATTGATACAGGGTCTAAAAATGTAAATACATACCAGGAATATTTTCAAATGATAATTTGCCTCATTGCCAGCTACTAAGCTGACTTCTTGAAAATATTCCCCCTAAATCCCTAATTTAACAATTGCAGTGATTCACATCCATGCTTAATAAAGCTTTGCATTATATTCTAATATACTGAAATAGAAAAATCAATGTTTTTCTGTTGACTGATTTATTACAAAAGGTGTCAGGTGTTCATGTAAACTTTAAAATCTGAATAGCTTTGAGTTACTCCTGTCTGTTCTCTCTCTGAAGCTTGTCTCAAATTAACTTTTAAAATACTGTGTCAGCTTTTTGCTGGGGAGGCTGTTATTTTACAAGAGTTTTATTTGCATCCTCAGAAAGATATTTTGATATGAAGAAGAACCAGTGCAAAGAAGGCTTGGATATTTACAAGAAATTTCTAGCCAGAATGACCAAATTGTCAGAATTCCTCAAAGTAGCAGAGGTAAATAGATCTACAACTATGGAAAGGATATCATTTAGCTGTCTGTACTGGTACAGTAGTCTAATTTCTTAATAACAACTTTACAAACAGAATAATGTTGGCTTAACTTTGCTATACAAGGAAGTATTCTACAGATTAGGTATTTAAAGATTGTATATGCTCATTAACATGAAGTGAGATTCTTAGGTATCCTTTTTATTAGCCAAACACCACAGTAAATTTTCTGAAGCGTTACAGATTTCATGAATGGTCCAAAATGTATGAACTGAATGTTACAGTGTATTTGAAGTGCTCTACTGTAACTGCTCAAAATGGAGAAGTAGATCCAGTAAGTAATGTGGGTGTTTCTAATGTTCCCTGTAAGCTTTTCTGCATGAAAAGTTAGGCTGGATGATAAGTTGGGCTTCTGTTGAGATGCAATTTAATGCACTTGTGATTTCTAAGCTGTGTTCCTAGTGAAACTTGTACCAGTTCAGAAAGTTACGAATATCCCTTTTTAATATGTTAGTTTCTATGTAACATTCAGACATCACTAGTTTTTATTTTCTTTGCCACTGCAAGTAGTAATGTACATTTTTTCTTCTTTTCTTTTGTAAACCCAGCAAGTTGGAATTGATCAGGGTGACATTCCAGATCTTACTCAGGTCAGTGTACATATCATATTGATTAACCCAATTATTTTATTCTTTGCATTTTTAAAGGTTGGTGTGTATCATAGTAATCATTCATCTCGAGAATGTATTCTCTTCTATGTATTTACATATGAGAAATATATATGGTGACTTTTCCCATGGATTAAACGTACTCAGTACTTGCACTTTACAGCTCTTGGTAAGATTTTTTTTTATTGTTTAAAGCAATAAAACTCACAGAAAATATTTTTCAAGAACTTCTGGGTTTTATTACAGAAGATTCACTGGCACGTAAGCCACAAGCATCTTGCCATGTCTTCCAACACACTTAAAGATTACAGTTAGCTAGTTCAGTCAAGAATTTTTTCTTTCCCCTGAGGTCTGAATAGATTTGATGTTTCTATATCAGCACTTGAACGCTGGTTTCAGTATTACTCCGTAGTATGAGGGACATGTGCAGTACAGGTTGTGCACTGGAACATTTAGTCTAAAAAGTGGAATGCAGGGGAATACCTTCTAGTGAGGCTAAGTTGAGGGGCAGAAAGGAGGTGAGAAAGATGGTTCAACCAGTGAACAGGAAACACTGATAGTCCCCAGAAGTGCACAGAGTTATTCTTTGCAAGTTCCTTCAGTTCATAGGGGCATTGTATTTCTAACCTAGGGCCAACCCAACAGGACAGAGGTATTTGGTATTCTTTCTGTAGCGCAGAGTAACCTGATGGGTAGAATAAATGGCAATCTGTCAGGAGACTCAGGCAATAGACTGGAGTGCCTTAGAGCTCTGTCTAGAGTACTTGAGCTGTTTAAGTGGAGTCAGTGTGAAACAGTTAAAATCTAATCCTACACTACCTTCACAAAATTAAATTTCATGAGTTAATCCTGTAAAAATACATCCACTGTGAAGATTTGCCTAAATTTCATCAGTGTCTTTTTAATATGGAAATCAAATCTACACCACAAATTTCCATTGTCAGTGTTGTTCATTACTGCCTACAGTATGATTTCCATCTGAAATCATACATGTTTCAAAGTACAAATCTCTAATACTTGCTCCTAGAAATTAATATTAACACCTTTAAGAGCTTCTAGGTCTTTGTGGTAGGAAAGAGATATGACTGTAACCAGCAGGGTAAGGGCAGGTAATGAGTGAAAACAGTAGCTTGATGTTTTCTGTTGGTGTTTGATATTAGCATCTTACTCTGTCTTTTGATTAGTGCTGCAGTATTCAGCTGGTCTGTATTATGCTAATGAAATTATATTCAAGTCTGAAGCTATACTTCACCGGGTTTATGTGCACTTGTCCAGTTAATTGGGTCATTATAAGGCTCTGCAAAGCAGGTTTGGGTTTTTTTATTTACTAAGAATAGGGGATTTAATTTCATTTTGGTGCTCTTTATATCTGAAACTTTCCATGAGCAAAACCCTTTCTATCTACTGTTCTCACAACATTTTTTTCTAATAGCTCAGCTATTTTGTTTTAAGTGCACTTAGACATGAAAGGCACCTCTCTGAACTGTGGTGGTAGATGTCAGCATCCTGTGTGTTTTGGCAGTTTCAGTGCCACTGTTAAGCATTCCACTTCCATAGTAAATTTCATGGCATTTAATAAGAGTTGAGTAATTGTACATCAATTTAGTGCCACATTAAAAGAATTTGCTAAAATTTCTTAATACTAGGCTTTCACAAAGATCTAATTTTCAGTGTGCTTGTGTTTCTGAAATAAGTTCTGAAAGGATCATGTCTTTTGTGTCTATTCTGGTCTACTGTATTTAATTTCTTTCCAGATACTTTGTTTACATTTCTGGTGTATATTCTGTTGTGGGATATGCATATTTCGGAGTTTCCTTAAGCTGTTCCTGACAACAATAGTTTTGTCTCTTTAGAGGTTTATTATTCCTGCTGCTGTATAAGCGTTTTTCTTCCTTGATTCTAATGTTCACACTACTGCCACTTTTGCCAGTTCCTGTAAAGAAAATATTTTTCTTTGTAGGTGCCCTGTTTCATAGTGATGTTGCTTAATTTCTGTTTATAGCTGTTACTGTATTTCATTAATGCAACTGGGTCACCTTCCTCTGTATGGATGTTAGTCTCTCAGATGTCTTTGGGGGGAAGGAGGCTGAGTCATCAAATACAGCCTTTTTCAAGTCATAATGTCTGTATTAGCCCAGGCATCTTTTCTGACATGAAATTTCGAACAGATCTTAGTAGTTTTATCTCTGATGTTTTGTTGGATGTCTGCAGCAATGAGAAAGTTCAGAGAAGTTACAGGTTTGTTGGTTTTAGGTTTTATGGTTCAGGGGGTTGTTTAGAGGGGTTTAGAAACACTAAGTGTAGAATATGCTTGTCCATACAGGTAAGTTTTAGAGTGGCCTCAAAAAAAAAAAAAAATGAGGACTAGGAAAAACTTTCTGGACTTAGGGTATAGTCTCCTGTTATTAAGGTTATGTGTCTGGCTATGTCATGCAATGCCTTTTGCAAACTATTGTTCCTCCTGAAAGGTAAAAGTATGGGGGGTTTTTATTTGGATTTTTTTTGGTCTCTGATACTTTTCCGGAAGGGTATTTCAGAATGTTCCCCCTTGGGATTTAGCTGTCTAGTTTGAACGCTGAGTTTATTCATGAGCTTTTGTTGAGGTAACTACCCTGTCTTAGCTTACCTAGCTCTATTTATAGAAAGAAATACCAACTCAGGTGTTCACTCTAAGACAAGCAGTTTTATAGGATTATTCTAATTGCTTTTCTTTGCATCTCTTGTAGCTTGAGTTGGCCTTCATTGAATGTGGGAAGCCAGAGTTGTGCTCAGTATTTCAGAGGGGAACTTGCCAAACCCTTGTGATTCACATTTTTCTTCTTCCCCGGAAATACTTTGGTCTGGCTTTTGGTACAGAAGGGCTAGCAAGGGCAGGTTTGTTTTTCTTCCAAACAATGCCTATCATATTTGTTCCACCTATTGAAAGTTGGAAAGTGGCAAGAGAGGCTTAATGTCTCTGAAACCCTGCCAGATGAGGACTGAGCTGTCAAGTAGATTAAAACTTTAGAGGTCTGTTCCCTTCACCTGAATTTGCAGTAGGATTTATTTCACTTGTTTTATGGAGTTAGGACTATGTAGTTAAAAGCCACAAGAGCAATGTGGCTAGAATAGCAAGGCAGTGAACTCTTCCAAAAGTGCCAGCCTAATTATTTTGCTTGATGGAAGTTGTTTTTATAGGATGATTTGGAGAAATCTTACTTCCTACTAAGACTCTGTAATTAAGATGAGTTCAAATTTATTCTGAGCTTTGAAGCTGTTTCCTTTGGTATGGAAGAAGTATTTCTGTAGTGGATACAAGTATATGGCAGAGAGAAGGCAGGTTATGATTGGCACTTTTTTCTTGTTTTCTGTAGGAACCAAAGCAGCTCTGGTGTGCCTTAGTCTGTATATTTCAAAACTTGCTCTTTTCTGTTACTTACCAGTTAAAATCTTTGTTTTGGGTACTGAATAATGTCATGGCTGTGTTCGCAAAAGTCTTGGTAAGTTTAGGAGTATTGGTCACCTAAAACTCATTTAGCTCATTTAGTCTCAAGTCTTAGCTGAGGTGTCTAGTGCCTGACTTCCTGCTGGATTTAAGTGGCAAGAAGCCTGGTTTTTTGAATCTTAAAACAGCTTAATGTTTAAAAACTTCTCATGGGTAACACTTTGGGGGGGGGGGGGGGGGGCAGGGGCATCTGCCAGAAAACAACTTTATTTGAAGTGATGTTGTTGGTTTCTAGTGTTTTAGGCTACCAAAGGCTTTGGAGTAATTGAGTTTGTTTATTGTGTAGTCATGTGTTGAATGCTACTCAGTCTGCAATAGTGTTGTTGGGATCAGGTTGAATTTGATTGCCTTTTTTAATCAAACTTAACATTCTGCTGTAGTCAAGAGTTTCTAATGCAAGCCTTTTGACTGTAAACATTTGAATGGAAAGCGATTGGCTTTTCGCTGTTACAGGGGAAAGGGGATCAAAACTGTAAAGGCTTCATTTTGGTATTTCTGCGAGTTTAATGGAATACTGCTTAATCAGCTGTGATTATTGGATTCATCTTAACATAGCAAATATGTTGCCAAAACGAAGAATGACCTGCTCTGGGGGAATCCTTGTTTCATGTCTCTGTGGTGCCATTCCTTTTAAAGAACCACAAGTGGGTAGATAGAATCCAGGTGTGCAGGATGGCAGCAAAACCCAAAGGCACAATTATTGATGTGTGGGTTTCTATTTGGTTTTAGTCGGTGAGGAAGCTAATCTGTGTACTAAACAATGATGTGTTGTCTAGAAGCAGTGTTTTATAAATACATTTGACTTTAGGCACCCAGCAGCTTGCTTGAAGCACTGGAACAGCATTTGGCTTCTGTGGAGGGAAAGAAAACAAAAGAAGTCTCTGCTGCCAGCAGGTGAGCATGCAACGAATTACAATGCTGCCTACACTTGAGATTTGTCATCTTCATACTAAGAATTGTCAGGATTCAGTCATTTGGTGTTCTACTTGAGTTTTACTAACTTCCAAATATATCTTCGTAGAAGTATAAATGAAGCATCTAGTGAGTAAGTAGTCTGATAGCTTAGTCACATTTGAAATCTACGTATGTCTGTCTGTGTCTCTGACAGACTTCTTATGCTGTAATAAACCACTGAGCTGAGACCTTGTATATTATCTTTTTTCAGCTTTTAATTGTTTGAATTTCTTTGGCTTACAAGACTTCTAAGGTATTTGGGTTTTGAAGCTCTTTTTGCCCAAGATAGGATGGTATTTATCTTTATTGTCAATTATCTACCTCTCAGACTGCGACTTT
Organism: Pelecanus crispus; assembly: GCF_030463565.1. Taxonomy (NCBI): domain Eukaryota; kingdom Metazoa; phylum Chordata; class Aves; order Pelecaniformes; family Pelecanidae; genus Pelecanus; species Pelecanus crispus. The sequence goes on along the minus strand of NC_134655.1, from coordinate 5,082,401 downwards.
ATCTTAACCTGCTTATATAAAATTTCTTCAATCCCTTCTCAGAACATCCAAATTAACTTAGATGCTTTGTGCTGACAGGAATTGTGTTATTCTTTCTGTCAAGTACGGCATCAGTAGGTATGAACAGTACTACTGACTAAAGAGCGAGAGATCTTTTGGCATAGGGATTCTCCCGCAGAAACTTGGTAACTATAAATGTATCGGTATAAGCTACATTCCTGAGTTGCTGTCTTGCTCCTCAGATTTTTTTTTTTTGGAAGTATCTGAAGATTCACTATCACAGTATTCTGCTAAAAAGTATACTATATAGGGAATAACTTCTGTGCTTTGTTTACTGTTATATGTATAATATGTACAAACGAGCTTTCTGTGCCTCTGCCACTTGAATGGAATAGAATTCCAGTCTAGTCTATATGACCTTAAAGAAAAAAGACAATTGGTGTGTTCTACACTTTCCAGTTCGTCCTGCTGAAACTTGAGGGAGTAGTCCTGTGTACTCATGCTGCTTTTTCACCAAACTCCCTCATTATCGGGTTGTCTGCCTCTCCGTACCGGAGAGTAAGGGAAGAAAAGACTCAAGTGGAGGGGGAATGACACACAGCTAGATAACGCACTTGATGATTAAACTGTAAGCCATGTATACCTGACTGTTTTTCTTAATAAAACTTTTTTTAATTATTACTGTTTTTTAGAGCTAGTGCCCTGTCCAGTGCTGTTTCCACACTTGCCAATACAGGAATGTCATTTAGCAGGATGGATGAGAAAGAAAAGCAGCAGGCATTGGAGGAGGAACAAGCTAGACTGCAGGCACTTAAGGTACAATATTTTTTTACGAGTTCGTATTCTGAGATTTTTTTTTTTTTACTGGATACAGGTGAAAATCAGGATTGGCTGAAAATAGTGTATGGTGGAGGAAACTCATCTTCTGTAGGATGCAGGTACAATGGCTGCCAGTATGTGGTGACCCTTCTACCAGGATTTGAGTAGCAGACAGCTGATGTAGATCACTTATATTCTTCCTTACAAGAGATTGTTATTCATCTCAAAGATTCACAAAATGAGTATACAGCATTTCTAGGTTCCATCTCAGCAGCTGAACATAGAGCATTGCTACTGTAAGACTGATTTTTGGTAGGAGGGAATTATTTTTCCCCATGATGTATGGAATATGGCTTTGGTGTGATTCTTCAGTCATGTTGCTCATAATGAGAATATACGCTACAGTTCTGTCCACATTTAACTGCCCTTATTTATAATTCTATAATTTAGTTTAAAAAAGTGTTTGAAATCATATATATTTAGGTATAATTTATGGACTTTGAATAGTAACACATCTGAAAGAAAATCAGCGTTTTCTCTCTTAGTTCCTTAATGCTCTATCCTTTGCTTCATTGGTACTTCGAGTACTCCTTGTAGTAACATCCCTCTCGAGGCCTGAATCCTGGTCCTTTTAACCTGTTTATCACACTGTTTCCTGAGAACTTACACAGTATGAAATCTCAAATAAGGCAAGGTGCTTCTCTTGCTGAAAGCTGAAACTGTAGTTCTGTTATGTCCAGGCACATGCAAGTGGGGCAATTGGGAATTTTTCTGGTGCTGCTTTAGCATCTCTAGACACACCTAAACAATGAAGCAACTCTGATCCTGTCATCTGGAGGCAATGTTACGAGAGCCTTGAAACTGTTTGGAGTGTGAAAGCAAACTGGTGGTAATGCAGAGTTGAGTTTCATCTCTGGAGTTATAGAGGTCTGTTGAAGGTTCTCCATTTTCCTGACTTAGTATAAGGTTTATTTTTCAAATCAATGTGAAGCAGGTTTTTTTGCTATTAGACTACAATCTTAGTGTGCCTTGCTGCCTGCTGCTGAACTGCTTCACTTGAATCTCAGCAAGTGTTATGATGTTGTTTTGGTTCTTTTTTGGTTGGGGTTTGGTTTTTTATTTGTTTTCACGAGTTGCATCGGGTATCTCCCCTCTTCACTGTCCCATGTCTACTGTGATAGGACTTGTAGCTGCTGTAACAGAATAATTAAATCAGTTGATACAAATTCTCATTTGGGGGGTGGGGAAACTTGGAAGCTCACTGAATGTTGTACTTGAGGAATGTAAGCAGTGTAAAACACACCTGTGCTTTGACCTGTGCTGTATAAATGCAGTGGGCATATCTAGAAGTGATGAGGGATGTAAACCTAAAATTAACAACGTAAACTAGATTTTTATTTTGCTAGTTTAAAAGCAACACCACATGGATATTATTAGGATGCACATTGTCAGTCTGACTTCTGGTCATCTGAATTGAACTATAATGAGATCTTAACAGTAGAGAGAGATGGGTCTTTCTGAACAAAGGTCCATCGACCTGTTTTTCTGAGTGACTATAAAGGGAGCCTAGAATGTGTAGCTTGACTAGAAATGTTTTACTTCTAGGCAGTTATAGATAGTTAAAAAAAAAATTATTAAAACCTCAAGTCCCACCTTGATTTTTAAAGGCTTTGTTAAAGCAAATCCTCTTATCTCTCATTTCAATCATCTTTCTGCTTTCAGGACTTCACAGAAGAGTAACTGGTTTATTTAAGACCATAATTGAAACTTTTTCTTGCAAAAGGTCTTCAGGACTGAAGGGTTAATAAATTAATAAAATTAAAACGCGAACTGTGTATCTCGTCTTTCAGGAGCAGCGATTGAGAGAGATTTTTGTAGTACCAAATTCCACTTCCACATCAGCATCCCCAAGCACCTTATCAGGAAAAAGCGTGAATACCACTGCAGCTGTTGACCTCTTTGCAGTACCAGCGCCCACAACAAACAGGTGAGAGAGACTTCGCTTTCTGAAGCGAGCAGATATTACTGCATTGGCCTGTAGCTCCACAATCAACTGCAAAACACTGATCCTAGTTACTTCTCAAGTACTTTTCAAGAATAACCTTTTCCTGATGCTTCCCTGGTGTATTCACAGGGATTTTGGTGTCGGTCAATAAAAAGTGCTTAATTACTGGTTTTGTTTTGTACCACGGTTATTGATGGGCTGCTAGTGAACAAGAGAGTGTGAGATTGGTATGAGTGTTTGTATAGCACAAGAATACAATGCCTATTGCATATCTTCATGTTTCTCTCTCTCGCTTTTTCTTTTTCAGCATGCCTAACCTCTCTAGTGATCTTTTTGATCTTCAGCCTGCGTTTGTTCCAACTGTGCAGAGTACTCCAGCTATATCAACATCAGCGAGCAGTGCTTGGGGAGGTGAGCTGATATGATGATTTGGCTGTCTAAATGATGGGTGAACTCTTAGAATACAAGAATAAATTACAGTTTCATACTTAATTGAATCTACATCTTAAACCTTAATTACTTTGCATCCAAACATTTCTGTCTTTGACAGAGTATAAAATAAGTCATCTGAAAGCTCTGGCAAACTGTTACAGAAAAGTTACTTTTTTTAACGCGTAGCAGTAGTATCAGTGTTCAGTAGATGGAATGAAGGAGCTATTCAGTAAAGGGGGCAGGTAGAAGAAATGTAACTGAAAATCAAAGTTTAAAAATGCTGCAAAATATAAAATAGGCAGATGTAACTGAAAAGATGCTGGGCTAATGGAATTTCCATTCCATTAAGTGATATTTAATACATTTTTCATTTAAAAGGTGTTGGTGACTTCAGAGTTCCTACAACAAAGCTGTCGTTCCCAGTTTCTTGGACACAGCATTCTCTGTACCCCCACCCATCCCTCCAAAGAATAGTCGGGATAGATGTCAAAGAAATGTCTTAAATGCTGAAATAAGGCGATGTTAACGCCATTGTAAGTGTTGGTATTTTAATAGGTGGAATTGATACCCTTATGTGTTATTTCAAAGGTAGATTCTTGAAGCCAAAAATGTAGTATCTAACTTTTTTTTTGGATAATGTTCTGTCATTCTCCCCCTCCCACCCAATGGCAATACTAGAATAATTTTCCCTAAATAGAGAGCTGTTAGGATTTTTATATGAAACTATAAGAATGGGCTGGTCACTAGGTGGAATGTTTACAGTTTGACTTTACCTAGAGATTCTCATATTCAGTCATTTCAGTCTGTTTTTCTTTTCCATTATTTGTGGTCTGTATTCTTTTCTTCACTTCTGCATCTGAAAGGTCCTTTCTCGTCCTCAAATGGTTGTGTTGGTTCTCCACCTCATCTGGACATCTTTGACATGAAGCCAGTTGAAGAAGCTGTAAAATCTACCACCCCTTTCATCAATTCTACTTTTTCCTCCAAACAAACTGTGGAACTGTTTAGTGGTAAAAAACCAAACAAACAAACCCCATGTAATTTCTTTGCAACTGGAGATGATAATGCTAAATAAACTGGGCTGTGTAATCTTTTTGTGGTTTGGACCAATCTTCACTTGTTAGTAACAAGTGAAAAGGATGCATTAATTCCAGATGTAGTAAATTATCTGTTTCCTTAAAGCTTTATTTCTACAATTGAAATAACTAACCATTTTGTTCAGCTTGCCCAACCTAGACATCCTAAGACTTGCAATATTGCTGGAATTTTTGCTGATTTCTTCCAAACTGCAGCCTCCTTTCTCTTTTGTAATGGGGAATGCAGGAGTTAGTTGAGCGCTTCAAATTTGTTAAATTAAACAATCCTCTTTTTATTACTAAAAATCCTTAATTTTTAACTGCAGACTTAATTTTGGGGTCCCCTCTTCCTTTTTCTCTTTTAAACTGACCTTATTTTCTTCTCTCTTACTACGAAGATGACTTTAGTGGTCATAAACCTACATATGCTTCTGTGTATCATCCTCTGACTGTTGATGGTAATTTGAATTTTCTTTTTAACTTTCTAGTTTCACTGTAATGAGTGGTATTACTCCATGGGTGTATTTGATTACTCTAAACTTTTTTTTTTAGGTTTTCCTCTTCATTCGGCTCCTCCAAGTACCACCTCTTCAACAATTAATGTGGACTTTGATGCTGTTTTTGGAGGAAAATCTGCAGCACCGGAGTACAGGACTACCAGTGGTAAAAACTATCTTATGACTAATTTACACCCTACAAGTAACAGTTGCTTTACAATTTAGCATAATTGCTATTGCAGTTCAAAATCTAATAACTTAATACATTTGCAAGCTGATTATAGGGCTGATAAGATAACAGGCAATCAGTTCATTTGTAGTTATTTACTTTAAAATTAGTTTTGACGTATTTTATATACTGTGTAATGACAGTTTCCTTTCTTTTTGGGGGAATGAACTTTGAACGTGGCCCACTGGATATCTCTTTAACGGGTAAGCTTATGTTAAATCTGTTTTCAGTGTTTATGACTAGAGTGTTTTCTCTTGATATGTCATAATGAGGTCCCCCCTAACTTCATTGAGAGGCGTTGTACTTATAAAAATGCATAACTCGTTCTGTGTATGTTGCTTGAAGAATAACTGAGTTACGATCTTTCTGTTGGTGCTATTTTGCTATGTATTCAAGGTCCTTATGAATATATAGCAAAGGAGCTCTTGTGTACACTCAAGATACTAGCAGCATCATGAAACTACTGCTATATTGTGTTAAAAGAATACTTTGAAACTACCTTTAACAACCTTCCTTCTTCTGCAGTTTTAGGGGAGATTCATCTACATTTAAAAATACCATCAGTTACTGCTGAAGTAAAATTAAAGATTCTACTAGATAGTAACTACAGTGTAGTTCCATAAAAAAATAAGAGGTTAAACTGTGCTTCTGTCTAAGCCTTAAACACTTCCAGCATGTTGAACCTCCACATATAAACACTCTACTAAAGTGTTCTATAAAGAAAATAACCTCCCTGGCTTATGGATGTCTCTTATTAAATGCAATGTAACTGCTCTGTTAACAGTTGCTTTTATGTTCTTTGTTTAGCTTTTAACTTTCTAGACGATGTATTGCAACCCACAGTACCACCACAAAGTCAAAGAGCCACTTTAGCCAACCAGCAAAGTGGAAAAATTTTGGCAAATGACCTCGATTCTTCACTTGCTAATCTAGTGGGAAGTAAGTGTGAAGCTTTTAAACTTAACTTTCCCATTTGTTGCTGAAAACAAACCAAGCTTTTTTTTCCCCCCAAAAATAAAAATACTTAGGGATTTTGTCTGTATCTTTTTCCCCTCCAGATCTCGGCTTTGGAGGAACTCCATCCAAAAAGTAAGTGCATGTATGTACTTAGAGTATTCTTACATAACTATTTGGTAGTCTCTGGCACAGTTTAGCAGCACTAACATGGCAAGAGTCTCAACTCTTGAAAGTAATCTGCTATGAAGTACAGCATTGAAACAGTGAGTTTGTGGTTAGTCACCATAACATGGTTGACCTTATCTTTTGAAGTAATTCACTTTAGTTTTGCAATTGCTGTGTTTCTATTTAAGTATTTTTGTGGAGTACCATCTTGCAGTTACATAAAACTCCAATTAATTGTTACGCTATACAGTGCAGTAATGATAGTTTACTTTTAACACAAAACAGAACCCCCAGACTTCATACTTGCTGGAACAGAGATATATAAATAGTTACTGAAATACTGAGTGTTTCTTCCATCTGTAGATTTCAGCTATGTACACGTATTAAGGCATGTTTTGGTTTTCCATTATGTTGTTGTTACTCTAGCTGTTGACTTTGTGAAAACTAATACTACAGTGTTGGTTTAGATCAGATATGCAGTGGACCCAGCCTACGGAGAAAAAACTTACTGGTGGAACAAACTGGCAAGCAAAAACAAGCACATCGACCACATGGAACCCTACTCCCTTACCCACTATTCCACATATGGTAATTTCTGTACTATTGAAATGCTTCATTCTAGAAAATGTTACTTCCCTGCTTGAATTAACTAAGAATAGCAAAGGCTGTTTGGGACAAGACTGGGGGCAGGGGGCAATGCTTGTAGGATCACGTGTCAAACTGAATGAGGTAGAGATTTTAGTATGCTTTATTTCCCCTCACTGTAAAACTTGTCCATTAAAGACTTAAATAACTAGCCTTTCAGTTGAGACATACCTCAGTTCATAAGTGCTTTTTTAATTGAAAAAAATGACCCCAAACCAGAAAATTTCTGATGTGCGTGTTTGAGATGCCTCACCCCTGACCCCGCATGCACACATATGCACCTTTAAGGATCCTAAGAATGTGTTTCAAGGGCAACACTGCTGTTCCTTCCAGTCTTCACCCCCTTTTCAGTTCTATCACATGAAATGTTGCTGCAGCCCCTGTAAGGCACCTTAATTATCAGGTCAAGCAGCATTTTTGACTTTTGAAAATGCTCAACAGCAACTTCATATTTTTAAGACAGTACAAAATACTAAGTGGAAGTTTTATAGTTAGTTAAATGAAGAATTTTCGTTTACTAGAGGGATATTTGTAGGCAACTGACTCTTCCTATGCTTTTAAAAGAGATTTTTCAAGTATCTTCTATTCATATATATTCATACAAATACAAACCACTTCTGAAATATAGCTGCCTTGGAGGGAATTAGAATGTTCATCTCTATTACATATACAACTAGGGTAATTGCCATATTTGCTATGAATTTTGGACTGCTGTCTGACTTTTATTTTCCAATAAGAATAGCTTTGCCTGTAATGCCTATGTTCCTCATCTTATGTGTATGCTCATTCAAAATTGTGAAAGTCGAATAGAATATTAAATCCACTATTGGACTCAAAAATGAAACTCAAATTCAGATGAAAGGATGTCTCATTTGTATAGCACTTTTATGTGAGACTTCTGAGACCATTAAATCTTTCTATCCCCTCTTGGTGCTCTAGAACATGTTAAGAGTGCTGATGCATTCTTATTTTTGGAAGATAGAGGGCACCTTAGTACACATTGATCACTGTGGATTTGGGTTGTGTGGGGGTTTTTTTAATGTGTTCATGTTTAATACTTTCTGGTCTAAGCATTTGAGTGTTTTATGCCAGGTATCTGCTCACTCATTTGCTTGGGATTCTAACAATTAATGATGCAAAGAACTAGTTCAGTTATGAGCATCTTTAAAATCAGTGCCCCAGTATTGGAAAGGTCTAACTGTCCTAGCTTGGTCTGTGGCATTCAGAGTACTAATCCTCCAATTCATGTATAGTCTGCATACTCTTTCATAGTGAAGTATTTTAACTAGCACTCCATTTTTAATATAATTAGCACTACTTGACAATGCATGGCAATGTGAAATGCATGCATCACTGTGCCTATGAACATAACCTGATATAAGTTATTACCAGCTTAAGATGCTCTTCATTTTTCTTTTTTCTTATTGTGATATGTTGCAGACATCAGAAATTAGTATGTGAGCAACATGTACCTGATGAAACATCTGTTGCTGTTTTGTTTCTTAAGCTGAATGGTCACTGGCTTCCTTGCTTGTTGGTTTTTTTTTTTCCTCTATGCCCTTCTCACACATAATGGGAGGCAGAAGCAATATTGCATGCTGTGCCCTCTAAAAGCATCTCACAGAAATGTTTGTGCAAGCAATATACTCAAATCTGGCTAGATTTACTAAAATTTCTATTTTTGCTGTAAGTCTTACTAGTGATAGCTTTCTAGGCAGGGAGCCTATCCAAGTTAACAGGCATAGTTACTGATGTTACTGTCCTTGCACTTTTTTCCTCCCACTTTAATTGTTTTAATAAATGGGTTGAGCATAGTTACAGACAAGTTATGGTACTGGACTTGAATCCGTCCCTTGGTTAGAATTTCCAGTTTGAATACTTCTTAAATAATTTTCTGTCCTTACTCCTTTTGCTGTGCCAGAATGGAGTACACTATCCTGGATATGTAAGTCAATTTCTTGTAAACATGTTGGTTATTTTAAGTATTGAAAAATATGTATTTTTCAGTTTTAGATATATATTATTAGTATGCATGAGCTTGTCTAAAATACATTAAAATTTTCTTGATTAAAGGTACCTGCTCCTATCGCATACCCACTGACCACACCTCAAGTGCCTATATATGGAATGGTAAGAAATGTGATTGTCTTGTATTCCCGAAAAACCTAGTTGTATCCTCCCGTGGGTTTCATGGCAGGCATTATTATGCTCAAATCATTCTGCAACTTGTAGGTATTGTTTCATAAGGTCAATAGTGTGTGAAATCTGACAGCTTTTTCACATTGCGCATTGGAAAAGATTACTCAAGTTTTACACAGCAAGTTTTTTAAAAGCTTTGACTTTACTACATGTGTGTCTATATGCTTATTTTCTACTATAATTACAATGCGAAAAGATGCATTTTCTAGAATTAGTTTGAATTTTCTATATCTATTTTGTGGTATTTTTGTTTTTCTAACAGGTACCTCCTCAGATTGGAGCTGCTCCTTTGATGGCACCCCAGTCAATGATGTATACGCAACCTGGTCTAAGGCCAACAAATCCTTTTGCACCTGTTTCTGAAACTCAGGTGAACTGTTTTCTTTAATCTTGAGATCCTATTGGAACTTTAGTCTTGGTAGAAGCAAGAATAACGTTTTGTGAAGGGCTACTAATGTATTTCCGCATTTCAAAGTGCAGGGTTCCTCAGTCAAGGGCAACAGCTTTTGCGAGGAAGCGAATTCAGATGGTAAGACCATGCAAATGTAGGAAGCAAGGAAGACAGTAAAAATTGAGTAAAGATTTAGTGGCTAACTTCTTACTGTCTGAATGTTAAGAAAATGGGAGTGGTGAAGATAAGTAGAATTTAGACTTCCTATAACATTAGCTGGATACTTGGTTTAGTCATACTGCGTAGAGCAGTGGTGAAGCTTTCCGAGGGTCAGGTGGCAGGGAGGCGAAAAAGGCATGGGCAAGAGATCATTCAAGTTGAAAAAAAACTGTGTACTCCTGTCATGCAAGTATGTTGGTCTTAATGTTCTTTGGGGACTTTTTTTTTAAGTGCCAAAACCTATAGTCTTCACTTTCAAGTAACAAGGCAGTTGACTAGATTCGTAATTCTAAACCACTGAGAAACCATGTATGTAAGTGGCATTAATATGTAATCTCTACTTCACAGATACAGTTTATGTAGAGCCGCCAAAGCAGCAAGATGTGAGAACAACCAAATACTGGTAAAAAAAGAAAAGACTGAATTTCAGTATTTCCATGATGTATTCCTGAACAGGGCAACTGTTTCTTCCCTGTATAATACAATATTTTGAATTGCAATGCTTTAGAGATTCTTGTTTATAACAGTCACTGCAGTGTGAAGTCATGTTTCCTCACTGATACTTTTTTGTTTTGTTTTTAAAAACTGCTCAGCAGAAAACTTATTTTATTGAGGTTGACTCGGAAGGTGCAAGCTGGATTATCATCTTCAAAGCTGAGAAGAGGGGTTACATGATTGCTCGACAACCTTATTCATCAGTGGATTACCTGAGGAAGTTAATTGAGGATGTCAAAGCTATTTATTTTCTCCATAAATTCTGTGGCTGTTGTAACCAAGACAAAACACAAGTGAAGTTGAGCAATAAAATTTTTATGTGCTCTAATAAATACTCTGGTAGAGCAATGCTTGCATTATCAGGCCAATATTGTGTGAAATCAGACAGCTTTTTTACATTAGAATAGCTTAATAGTAATTTGCAAACTTATAATGTGAGTTTGAAATGCTGTGAATCAACGAGATACATACACATTACACGTATATCTATATATATAAAAATAATAAATTGCTCCATTGGTATGTCAGTGTTATATGGTTAGTTGAAAGAGCCAGGCTCTGATACGGGCTGAAAGTCTGTGATGGAGTAGGGGAAACAAGGGTGTTACTGAACGGTATGTGCAGCCTCCAACAGGGGACAGCAGCTGCGCTACCATCGAGTGTCTTCTCTGCAGATAGCATCTTTCATAGCTCAAGGAAGAGTAGCTTTGGGAGCCAGGGTATGTAGGTATCCCCAATAGCAGCAAATGGGAACAATTTGAAAATCTTGTTGCTAACTGCAAAAGAGGCAAGAGATCCAGGGTTTTTTTTTAAAAATCCATTACATCAAAAGAAGCAAACCTTGCAATAGTGCTGACACTTGTGAACTGGCAACTGTATTGAAATTATCCAGCTGTAGAGAATAGCTTGTGCTGCTTTTTTGAAATAAGAACCTAGTTGTAAACCATATAAAAGTAATTATTTTTAAATGTGTAAATATGTGCAAACTTTTAGATAATCTTTTCTTTAATGCTGCAGTAATCTTTTTCTTCTGTAGTAATTTCAAGGTAAAAATGCTATGTTAAGAAATCCAGACTCTTTTTGAGAGAAAAATCTTTTAAATCAACTAATTTATGAAGTATGCTGTTCTTGATGGGTCAGATGCGTACAGACTTCTGGCACGCCTTTTGTATTTAGCAATCTTCCTCCAGAACTGAAATCAGCTATGAAAATGCCTTATCTTGTATTTTTCAATGTCTGATAAAAAGTGATAGCATTAAAAAACAAAAAGTAGTTATTAACAAGTAAATGGAATTGGGAGCCACCTTTCTTCCAGAAGCTTTGTGGCAGAATGCAATGAAAAGCTCTCCTGTAAAATGACTCCTACTAAGGATTAATATTAAAGCTGTGTTTTCCAAAAAATGAATAGTTTTCTATTGATACAATAAATAGACCTCCAGAGTAGCATGTCTTTTATCTTTTGGGGAGTCTATAATTGCAGAAATATCTCTGACTCTCACTATGAATGCAAATAGGCCTGAGAATCTTGTCAAACTGTCCTGTAGAGAACTTCTGAAATACAGCACTTTCCTCATAGTGGGAACAAGCCTTCCCTTTTTCTAAATGCTTAATTCTGTCCAAAGAGTGCAAAAGTAGTATTTCTTAACCCTATGGAAATATTTTTGCCAAGTGAAACAACTCAAAAGAAACAAAATACAAAACCATACCCCAACCCTTGCAATCTATAACCACTAACTTCCTGGGAAATGTAACCTTGCAGAAACTTAAAACTAGTTTCTGAATGTGTATTGATTTTTTTTTTTTAAGAATTTGGACTGGTATATAGCAGTTTAATGTTCAAATTAGAAAGGGCTTCAAGCTTTAATCCACCTTTATTGGGTTGAACAGTTGTACAATTTTAAGCCAATGAGCTCTTCAGTGCCTAGAGTTACCCTCCACCTGATGAGGGAATAGATGCCATTTAGAATGGGTCATTGTGTTGAGGGGACTGTTTTAAGTAAGAAATAGTGAATTCCATTGATTTGTTCAGCATTGAAAAGTTTTGAGTTCAAATGAGACTAGTACATGTAGTAATAAATGTCTGGGCATTAATGACAGAGGTGAGAGTGCTACAATCAGGCAGTTCCTAGCACCGTAAGCTGTTAGGTCTCTCTTTCATACTGAGTTGTGTAAGTAATAATCCGTTATTTTAATAAAATATGCAAATAAATGCCTGGCAAACAGTATATATTTGTTATAATTTTATTGCAGAGCATTCTGAATATCTGGAATGTACTTCACTCAGAAATGGATTTAGTACTAGGTATAGTTTGCACTACTTCTGATTTGCTCTGGATTTTTTAATGGTTCCTTGGTACGCTTTCTTGTAGCAAAGCTGTCTGATACCAATTTATTTACTATTAAAAAAGGAGAAACAGCCACAAAGTATGTCCTAAAAACTACAAGCTACCTTCTTTTTAGTCTCGTTCAGAACATTTGATACATTAAAACACGGCTTTCAGATTTATCCTTATGAAGAAAAGATTGCTTTACACACTTCTCTCTGCACAAAAGTGCACAGGACTGCTTTTTGCCAACCTCTTCCTTGTGCACATATTGGAATGCATAAAATGGCAGAGTACTGTCTTTTGAATAACATAGTTCATACAGAAGTAAAAACCGAGGACTTAAAATGCTGTCAAGGCTTTTATGGCTCAGAACTTGTTCTCCAAAAAAACCACTTTGAAGACAAAGGTTGTTCTTGAGGGTGACTGTAATAGCCCGCAAGAGTTGCGAATAGTGGTTGTGATGAGTAAAACACTGAAGAGAGGTGTATATAAATGTGTCTTTCCCTTTTGTTTCCTTCCAACTCGTTTGATCAGAATCCTGTTCTGAATACTTCAGAAAGATAACTAAGATGTCACTCCATGTTTGTCTGAACAAGGAGGAGACCTGAAGTATGCTGTGTGCTTTGCATTATTGTACTTCAGTGGGTCGTTCAAGCCTAACTGTTGGGACTTCATGCTGCTACAGGGAGGCTGTCTTTCATGGGATATACTGTAAGATAACTTCTGGGCGATTTGGAAAGGTTGATTGTGTTAGGCCTGTTGGACTTGAAAGTGTACCTCTTTTTAAATAACTGGGATTTTCTAATGTTCTCTAGATATAGTTTGACTTTGCCTCCAAGAAGTTATTGAATTGATTTTTTTTTTGGACACATGTACTAAGAAATCTCAGTTCTGTGCACATAGTGGTGGAATACTTGTAGGTAAAAATAACAAATGGACTTCCCCCCCCCCCAAAAAAACCCCACCAAACCCCAACCGAAAAACTCCACCACCAAAAAAACTTCTGACTACAAGATTGAATACAGGGTGTATCCCCATCTGGGTTTTTTGATGTGTGGCAGGGAGGGTGGGGTTACAATTAGAATAGTAGGCACTGTGGATCGGTGCTTAATTTGTACATAAAAAGGAAAACTTTGTTTTGGGTAGTTTGTATTGTAAGGACAACATCTAAAGGCACTGTGTATCAGTCATTTATTTCCATTTAAAAGATTATATTTTTGAGCAATGGAAACTGTACATGTTATCATTTATATATTACTGATAGCTAGGAGTATAGAAAACCTGTTGCTATTACTCTGAAGATGTATTTGACTTGTCATTGATATATGCATCACTACGCAGATTCTCATGATCATTTATTTAAAGAGATTGTAGTAACTGGTACAGTTACAACAGGAATTGTAACAGCAGATCTTTCAGTATATCTCAAAGGTGTATCCTTGTGATTAAGTTTCATCCTCTACCAAATGTTTGGCTGGAATTTCATCTTGGAGCAATGACAAAATAGGTGCTGGAACAGATTTCCCTCACCCCAACCCACACTTTATTTATTTAATAGGTCTTGTTTTGTATGTTATGTTTTTCCCCATAACAGGTTTGTGCCTTTTATTGGATATTTATTTAAAAGGAGCTACTATAATTTAGGTTGTTCAGGCTTTTCTTCAGATGTATTCTTGTACAGCTGTTCCTTTACATGACTTCCTTCCTTTTATAAGAATACAGAATGTGTGGAAAATATACTAGCCACAAACTGGAAAAAAATTTTGAGGGTTTATGTTCTACGAATTAATAATTTTTTTAAAAAGAAGCCTAAGCACAAGACCGGCTGTGTTGATATTTTAATTGTGGAACTTCACAATTTGTTAAAACACAAACTGTTTGTTTTTTAAAAACTGCTCATATCCAATTATTTGATGAAACAAGTTTTGGAAAAAAAATAAACTTTGGCACATGGAAGGTGTGTGTGGATGTGATCATTCTTTAATGTGTTCTCAGGCTTAAGGCTTTCTATAATGCTAACAGCAACAGCTGAGTTCGGGTGCTTGATTAGTTTCTTACTCTTCTATGTTTAAAGTAGTACTTTAGTAGTACTACGCTTAAAGTAGTATTATGCCTTACTCAAACTACCAGTGTAGCTTAACTTGAGCAGTTGACAAGTTTTCCTTTGGGAAGTAGTGAGTGGTTATTCCTGTGCCGGATCATCGGGCTTGATTGCGGGGCGGTGGAGGGGAAGACGCGTGGCTGTTTGTGTCGCATGGGGGTGGCTCCTGGTTCTCTCCTGAGGTGTCTCACTGCATCCGGGTGGGAAATAGGCCTTGCCCAACATGAAGTTCAATATTTGGCTTTCTCATAATTTTGTACCCGTAGGGTCCCTATAGTGTGGGAAGCGTAAGGGTTGTTCTCATAGAGCTGTGTGTTACCATGTAAGAAGTCTTAAGATCAGAAGTCAGCAGCATGAAAACATTGAATTGCGGAGTGGTTATTGCTTGGAGCTGTTCCTGAGTCTGCTGCTGACTGCGGGTGGCTTTTGGGAAGGCGCGTTAGTTTTGGTTTAGCACGCCTGAAGTTAGATTAATTCCCCAACCAGGTCACCGTTTCAGAGGAGCACTAAGGGCCGGGAAGAGACATGCTCGCAAGGTCTGTCTTGGGCAGATGTTTCTTATTTCTAAATGGGAAGCCTTGAAGAACTGTATTTAATAGCTGCTTTTTTGTTTCGTTTTGCTGTAGAGAGTGGTTGCCAGTTCGGAGCTTGAACTATTTAATAGCTAATTCTTGCTGTGTCACGGCCAGCCGAAAGCTTCCCCTCGCTCACAGAGCCCTGGGCGGCAGCGGCGGCACCGTCCTGCTTGGGCCTTCCGCGAGCTGGCCCCGTTCCTAGTAAAAGGGTGAGCTTTACTGCTGATCCTTTAGAAATGTTCATTATAAGTCACTAAATGAGTTACTCCTGTTCTCTGCCGGTGTCTGTATTATACGTGCATGCTTTGCTTGCTTGACACGAGCCGTGCTAGGATGGGGGAAGGTACCGGCGGTAAAGGCGGGCGTCTAGGAGCAGCAGCGCTCCCTCCGCAGGCACAAGTGGAGGTTAGAAAAAGTAACACTAAAACACACCCCCACCCCCACACCGCCCCACACACACCCCCCCCAACCCCCCCCCTCCCTCCCGGGCTCCCGCCCCGGGCGGGGGCACGGCTGGGGCCCGGCCCGGCGCTCGGAAGCTCTCGCCACCCCCGCGGCGGGACGGATTTAGGCGCCGCGCCGCCGCCTTCCCCCGGCCCGCCCTGGCCTGCCCCGGCCCCGCCGCCTTCCCCCCGCCCGTGCCGCTCTCCGGCCCGGCCGGAGCGGCCGCAGCCGGGCCGGTCCCGCCCCCCGCCCCAGCCCACCAATGGGCGACGCTCTGGGCCGGCCGTCGCCCCGCCTACCCCGCTCACCTGCCGCACCGCGTCACTCACAGCCTGCCAGCCAATGGACGGGGGCGCGTTCGGCGCTGACGTGATGACGTACGACCCCGGCGTCCCGGCGAAGGCCGCGCACGCACCGTCGGTTCCCCAAGATGGCGGCGGCCACCAGCAGCGAGACGGGGTGCGGCGAGGCGGCGGCGGGCGAGAAGCGCGGCCCCCTCGGCATCCCCGAGGCGGTCTTCGTGGTGAGCGGCGGCTCCGCCGGCCGGGCCGGGCCGCGCCCCGCCCCGGCGGGGGGGTGGGGGAGGGAGGGGGGGCCGCGCTCCGGCAGCCGGGCCCGACCCCTGCCAGGCGGCACCTGCGGCGGGGCCGCGGCCTGGCGGGCGGGCGGTGCCTGAGGGAGCGCGGGCGGCGGCGCTGCCCCTCGCAGCCCGCCCCGCCGGGCTGTGGGGCTGGGCGGGAGCCGCCGGCCCGGCCCCGCCAAGGCGGGGGAGCTGCGGCGGCCTCGCCTCCCCTCCCCTCCCCGCCGCTCCCCCGGGCCGCCCGCCCTCCCCCAGCGCCACGGGTTTGCCCTGCCCGCCGCCCTGCTGCGGCCTCGCCCTGCGCCGGCCCCGGGCCGCAGCGCTTCTCTTCCCTCCAGAGCGGGCGGGGTCCTGTGCCCCGGGGCGGCGGGGGTGCCTTAGTCCTGAGGATCTTCACGGGGGAGCTGCTTTATTTGGATTCTGTCTTGGCGTTCTTGAGTATTAACACCCCTTACAGCAAACTCAAATCCCCGTTTTAAGCGTTACCGTGTTAATTCACTGGCCAACTCGCGTGCCAGCGAAGAGCCTGTGATGAGCGAACCCTCCTGCCCCACGTACTAAGCCATGGTTCCTTGCGGTGGTTCCTCCTGCAGAGCACAACGTTATCGCTTCTGTTTCACCTCAGATAATGCCGTACCGCGCTCCTAGCACCCTTCCTTGCATCTTCCTCTCACAATCTAGTTCTTGACTGTTGAGTAGAATCAGTCTTCTGAAGCGACCGCAGTGTCCAGCTAGGTTTCCTGACTTCTCGGAAACCAACAAATGCATGTCTTTCGGAAAACAGGCTGCACTTGTTTATCCGACTTTTAAAAACTGATTTACCAAGTGTTTAATAATTCTGTTGACTGGTTGAAAAGAAGAGTTCATTGACTTACACAGTGATGTAATGTCAAAATCATCCGTTGTTCGCTTTCTGCTATAAGCTAGTTCTTGGTGTGCTGTGCTGATCGCTACTTTTGTTCATTTGATCAATAAGCATTGATCAGACTGGCTATACCTGGCTGCCTTCGTGTCATCTTGAAACAACATCAGATGTCTGCCCTGAGTGCTCTGTTTATTGCACTGCTTTATTACTGAGATTTTCTTGGACTTTGAAAATCTATATATCTCAGATCTGTCTTGATATCTTTACCAGAGCTGTTTGGACTGCTCAGGTATGAGTGCTCTTATAGAAATAAATTGATTCGAGTTGCGTTTTGGTATTTCTAGGTGTAGTGCTTGTATTACCTATGTATCTTGCTAGGGCATAGGTCCTGAACAGACGGGTACAGTATGCTTGCTTTCAGTGCATCCAGATCCTACTTGTTCTTTAAGGTTCTTTAATGCTTATTGGGGTCTGGCAAATCTTACTGGGATGTAAAACCGCTGCTGCCTGCGGCTGACTTCCTTCCACCCCCTTATGGGAGACCGGTGTAGACGCAAGCGAAAGGAAGGGGCCATGGCTTCAGCTGCCCTGCGAGACCTTGACTGTCGTGACAGAGGAGAACTTGAGGTCTGCGCTGACTCTACAGTGGAGGCAGCCCCGCTGGCAGGGAGCAGGAGATAACCGGCCTCAGCAAACGTGTTGAGGGTGTCTGTCGCATCCCTCATGTTCATGCTGGTAGTTGTTGATGCAGTTCATGTTTGGTTCCACGTTGTTCCCTTTTGATCATTGTGTCTGAAGTATCTCACGTGCGACCTGGGAGAGTTCTGGGGGTTGTAGCTCAGCTTGGTGCTTCTGTTCAGTTCTTCATAACCTGATGTCTGGATCTAAAACCCATTGATGTTTCCTAATTCTCAGTTTTGAGAGGTGCTCTAATCAAATACAGATGTCTCTGCAGAAGAGATCCTCGATGATGATCTTAGAGCATTGGATGTAGATGTTAAGAGACATTTTTATTCAACATAAGCATATGCTAAGAAGTTTTTGATGGTATTCTGCTCCACAAAGTGAAAATATTAGTGTCTTGAGGCTGGTTTTTATTAGAGGTTTTTTCTTCAGAAAATAGGTTTCTGTTTCAAAAACATTGTATAGATAAAGACTTCCTGATCACTTCCTTGACGTTCCCCCCACCACGTGCTACATGGGCAGTCTTACTGTGAATCTTGTCTTCAGAGATGTTGTCTTTAAGTGTCTTGATTCAGTAAAGGCTCTTCAAGCAGTTTATGGCGGATACCTTTTCTTAGGCATTGGTCTGTGGATTCTTGTGCCTCTCCAGATTTCAAGTGACATTAAGCACTAACTCAAGGATTCACTGGAGTTCAAAAACCGCTCCAAACAGAACTTTGAACTCTGATTTCTTTTGAGCTGTTGTCCAGATGTTTCCAAATAAAATGCCTTCCCTATTCTGCCTGCCTTAGCATGCGTGTGAGTGAGAGGACAGGGGATGTAAATCTGAAAACGTGTCTCTCTTGTCATGTTCTCTGTATATGCCCATAGGTGGTGATAGGTCTCCGCAGAAGCGGAGCGAGTGCCTGCAGCTCTTTGTTTGGGTCATCGCTCGAAAGACAAACATAAGGCTGCACGGGAATGTGCTATCCTGCTCTATTTCAGGGCTTTCACAGAGAGTTCGTGTGGCTTGGCTTGAAGTTTGCAAAGACTCTGTTACCTTTACGGTATACAACAATGGTGTTTTGCCAGTGAATTTTCTTAAAAAGATAGAGATGAGTTTTGGCAGGTCCTTGCAGAGCCTGTAAGGTTCAGATGCTGCGTGACACGCCATGAAGCAGGGATCTTAATATGACGCCCAGCTCTGCTACAAAGCTGTTCTATTCAAGCTCAAAGAAGTGACCGCGTGTCAGCCTTGCAGTTGGGTAAGATGGGCCCAAAGCCCAACCAGCGGCACTTGGAAGTTGCAGTTGGAAAACCTGGGTGGTCAATCTGAGCCTGTCTTGGACTGGGGCATTATGTAGTGGGAGGAGATCACCAGTATACAGGGGCCCTGGATTCATTTCTTGGCATCTTCGTTTCAGGAGGACTTGGGTTCTGTCTTGTCTGCCTGTACAAACAGACATTAGCTGAGGCAGAGGTGGGGTGCCGGGCAGCGTGTGGGGTGAGTTGTTGCCCACCTGCTTTTTTTTTTTTCTGTCTTGGGTGATTTACATGAGCAGAATACCTTCCATCAGAACATCCTCAAGCCTCACTTCTACAATCTTGCCTGGATCTAATCCTTGGGTTTTTTTGGTTAAAGCTTCTCTACAGGCTTCATCAGGAGGCAGGAATGCTTCTCGTTCTGTCGTCGGTAGGTAGCTGAAGGCATTCCTCAGGCACTTAGTCTGAAATGCAGTCTGTTGAGTTCTGGTGTACCATCTAGATGATGCTGCCTGCTGAAGTCGGTTGTGGAGTTCGTGTTTCTGCTGCGAATTTCCTTAATGATAAGGAAAGCAGGTGACTTCTTACCAGGTTCAGTAATTTCATAGTAAGTTTCTTTAGCCAAGAGAGCTTAGGAGTCGTAATGAGAGGAACTAACTATATGTCTGATATTACTTTAGTAACGTATTACAGTCTTCTGATGTGAAACTACTGGAATGGAAACACCTAGTTGAAAAGGAGAAGCTGAAGAGGCCTGTGGTAGGCTTCCATCAGACTTTACAGAGCTATGTAGACAAAGACAGAATTACCACAGTGCACAGTGTGGTCATCTTGAATTATACGTAGGTAAATGCTGTCACGGTCAGAAACGCGCGGTTGATCTGTGGCCCGACGTGGCTTTCGCGAGGCTGCGAGCGTTGCCCGCAGGCAGCTGAACTGCTTCCTGGGAGTCTGAAGGAGGCACTTGCAGAGGTCAGCGTCCTTGCCTGCCCAGGCCTGTCTTCTCTGGCTACTTTTCCAGGTGATGGTAGGACTGGCTGGAATTGTTCTCTAGAGCTTTCTGTGGCTTCCTGCTGGCTACAGAAGGAGCTTTTGAAGACAAGCTGTTTACCACTGTAAAGCCTGCCTAGGCAGGTACCACAGTTTTCCTCCCTTTGCCTCTTTCTCTGCCACAACGTGCTTCATCAGGCCGTGATTCTTTTCCTTCATCAGTCTTATCCTAAATAGTTTGTAATCCGATTAGCCACAGAGAAGCATTATCCCTGCTTTACAGATAGGAAACCAAAGTTTAGCCATAGTCTGAGGATATCCATCCCTGTTAGGTGTCATTTGACATTGGCCGGGACCGAAAGCACCACTAACAAGGTACTAGCAAATACGGTTATGAAATAATCCTTGCACCTATTCTGTAGTTCCCAACCAAAAAGGGGGGGTGGGGGTGGGCAGGGAGCAAAAAGGTGGCTAACTAAGAAAGGAAACAAAATTATTTTGTACTTCACTGCAGAAAAAAATAAGTTTGTTTACATATAAAAACCTCTCTAGACTTAGCTGCAGTAAGATGATAGCATTACTTTATCTAGGATTTCTGTAAAACTCTTCTAACACTGAGGGTTTCTTTCTCCCCTTAAAGGAAGATGTAGATTCTTTTATGAAACAGCCTGGAAATGAGACAGCAGATGTAGTTCTTAAGAAGTTGGATGAGCAGTATCAGAAGTATAAATTTTTGGAACTTAATCTTGCTCAAAAGAAAAGGAGGTAAGTCATAATTTTTGCAGAATTGGGAAATGTTTAGCACAGTTCTTTTTTTTTTTTTTTTTTTTAAGTTGTCTAGTTTTTTTAAATATCCCCAAAAGTATAAAGTTGATGTTAGGAGAGCTAATCTTTGCAGTACTTTCAGGAAAGCCTAGCTTTTTTTCTTCCCTCTTCCCGAGAATTACGTGCAGAAGAATTTACCGTATTGCTGAAGTGGTCCTTAGCCTTTAAAGCCACAAAGTACTGCTATAGTCTCTTAATTTTGTCAGCCTGGTGTAAATAAGAATACGTTTTTGTCAAATGACTACTGTATCAAGCCTGTAACTTCTGGTTTAGTAATCTCGTCTCTCTTCAGTAGCTTCAGCCTTGATCTGAAGCTAGGCAAGAAGCAAATTTTTAAAGGCTAAAATCAAAGCTTCAAGTAATATTTTATTTAGATTAAACTTCTTTCATGGACAGATACCCCTCGTAATTCCCACCTGGAGGCCTGCTTGGGCAGTCTCCGCTGGCTGCAGAGGAGGGCGGCCCGGGGGGTCCCAGCAGCTCTGCGGGGCTGCTGCGAGGGCTGTGGAGGAGGGGGATGCCCTGAACTCTGGAGAGAGCTTCCATTTTAACAGTGCCAAGTCTTGTCGCTCTAAACTGTTCGAGTAGTTTGTGGACCTCAGAAGGAACACGCTTGTCTTGTTTTACCTACAGTGATTTTTATCTGTATTTCTGCTGAGGTTTCCCTCTTCTTCGGGGAGATCAGAAATATAAAACCAGACCATTTTAGCAAAGAGGTATCTGTTACTACGTGTTTGTTCCAGTTTGAAAGCTGTATGTATTGCTCTGCTTCAGAAAACCAGTGAGCCTCAGTATAAGAGGCAGGTGAAGCTGTAGCTGAGATGCCTTTACGTTGATGTCTTTCAAATCTGCATTTGCTAAGCCTGGAAAGCTGTTAGAGTTTCAGGTTTTAAAATGGAGGCTGGATTGTATAATGAAACTGATCACTTGTTTAGGAAACTTTGTGTCTCTGTAAAATAATAAATTATGACTGTTGTTAATTCACAGGCTAAAAAGTCAGATTCCTGAAATTAAACAGACATTAGAAATTTTAAAACACATGCAGAAGAAAAAGGTAAACTATTTTGAATATCTAATGAGTATGAGAAAAGCTAACTGCCTTTCCACCCTAACAGAACACATTGCAAGAAATGTTTTGGAGAGCACACTTAATATGCCTTTATAAATAACAGAATTGTTTTTAAAGGTATGTAGTACTTTTTGAAAGCTAGTTCAAAAAAAGTTAATGTTTGTAATGCAAACTTCACTTTCAATAGCGCGTAGATTGCAGCTAAGCTTTGACTTCATCTCTATTCTTTATAGAGATTTCTATATTGTTTTTAAATATATCTTTTTAAAATGCTTTATTCTTGGAGCTCTAACTTTAGCGTTGAAGTAAAATTATGTAGAGTTCCACCAAAGTTAATACTGTATCAATGGTAAAAAGCAGAAAAGTGTGCTCTTTACTGTACGTTTTATGTCTTTGACATAATTTTCCAGTGAAAATAGCAATTTTAAGTTTTATCATTTGTCTTAAGGATTCCACAAATCCAATGGAAACCAGATTTTTATTGGCAGATAATCTCTACTGCAAAGCTTCAGTTCCTCCTACAGATAAAGTTTGTTTGTGGTTGGGGGTAAGTAAAATGGAACTTTCTCTGAAATTGTTTAAATAACTTATAAAAGGCTTATGAAAGACAGCGCGCGTTGCTGTCTCGTGTCCTTCTAGTGGCTATGGGCGGAGTTCTGTTCAGGTGTGCGTAGTGGAGTTGTGTCCTGTCAGCAGGGCAAACCTAACAAGACAATTTTCAACGCGTTAGCAAAGGTTTCATGTTGGATTTTATGTGGTGCCTGAACAGTAAGACTTCAGAGGATTGTAATTTTGTTGGATTGTTCTTTCCAAAAAGCATATTAATGAATGTTTTCCTTATAGCTTTTATCACTTTGTGGTTCGAATTACCATCCAGCGTTGCCTGGGATGGGAATGTGCCCAGCAAAATAACTTAGTTTGGCAAGTAGCTTCCCATCTTCTTTACATTATTTGTACTTAGCATCTTACTTTCCCTTTTCATGCATGTTTTTAGGGAAAGATGGGATTTCTGTTACTCGCAGGTACCTGCCAGCATTTAGAGTGGAATTGGTGGTAAGGACCGGTGGGATCAGAGCTCAAAACACAGATTTCTAAGTACTTAAGTGATATCAGGTTGAGATATTTTGTATTCAGAGACTTCCTTATATGTGGAGATAACCTCCTAATGTTTGTTTTGAGACAGATTCTAAGTCCCAGATGTTCCCAAATCCCAGTGTTGGCTGCCAAGCAAAACCACTTGGTTAGGACAGAAACATTGTTGACGTGCAGCTGATTGGGCAGTTGCTCCCAACCTCTCCCACTTCTGTCATAAAAAGAGAAGATTTGTCTGATACCCGCTGCTTTTAGGAGACTGTATTCAGCATTCACAAGCATTGACTTTCATGGAGCATCCCAGGTTTATTTTGTAATGGAATATCAGAGAAAGTTCATCCTATTGATAGTTCATGCAGAGAAGCGATAATGAAATGCCACAAGCAATTGATTATATTTAGGTGTTCTTGGCCTTCTGCCTTTGTCCTCCTTGTTGCTTACAGTCTGCATGTTGGGCTATGCATATTACTATTATTGGGGAAACGATGCCTTCCAGTCATTTTAAAAGAACGGCTTATCTCACTCTTGCCGCTCTGTGTAGCATTCCCTGGGATCGTGGCTGGTTAGCAGTATGCGGCTCTGCTCAATGCACAGTTCTTTAACGGGACAGAGCTTCGTTGGTGCATCTTCGCTTGATACTGCTCTTTTATCTCTTTGTGTGGTAGCTTCTTACTGAAATAAAGATTTGTAGATTAAAAACCACCACAGTATAGGATAGGACTTTCATACTTCTGTAATACTTCTTGTGAGCAACCAGTGCCATGAGGCTCTTTGTCAGTGTTCCACACAGAGATCCTACAGTTAATCTTGAACGCAACAAAAATTGTTTCTAGAGCTGTGTGACACTTGAAAGGTGCTGCTAAGAAACGTGAAGTCTCTCGCTTTTCAAATATGGGGACGATGAGGTACTGATACCTGAAAGGCTGAATGCAGTCCACAGGGAGAGAAATCCCTTGTTGCTTAGCTATAGGAAAAGGACTTTAAGTCGCTGGAGGGGTTTATTACTGAAGTGGTGGAGGCCTCGAGTGGATTCTGGCATTGCTCATCCTGAATCTTGTTGCCTTGGCCTGTCAGGACAGCCTTTTGTTAATGTGATAAGTTACAAGCAAAAGCCTGAAATAAGCCTGCTCTGGCTCATTCCTTACAATGCAAGAGTAAAAGCTTTTATCCATCTTCCTTTTTTTAGGCCAATGTGATGCTTGAATATGATATTGATGAAGCTCAGGCTCTGTTAGAGAAGAATTTGTCAACAGCCACAAGAAACCTTGATCTTCTAGAGGAAGACCTGGATTTTCTTAGAGATCAGTTCACCACTACAGAAGTCAGTATCCTTTTTTTTTTATTATTTGCGGGGGAAGAGGTGTATGTGAAAGCTAACATACAGGTAATGACCCATTTCCTGACACGGTTTTATCTTAGACTGGCTGCCCTTAAAATTCTGGAACACCCTAGGAACTTAACTTTTTCTAGCAGTGAAACGGGATATCGAGTTTCCAGCGTTGAGCTGGGGCTTGGCACGTTAGATGTAGCAAAGCTTGCGTTTGTGACTGGGGCCCCATGAAACCGGCTGCGGTGGGGCAAACCGAGACTGGAAGCGAGTTGGAGGTGTGGATCGGTGCTGTGGATTGATGGCCAGGAGCAGTTCCAAAGCAGAGCGGCTCTCCCTTCCTCTCTGGAGCGTATAAACACTGTGCTTGGGCTATTGCTAATCACACCCGCCTCAGCTCCCATCGCAGCGTTCTCCCAGCCACGCAAGCTCTGCTGCAGCAAGCTCAGTGCTAGCTTAGGCCTTGCTTAACTGTTTTTTAATTTCTTTATACTACCATGAACCACCTCCAGGGGTGTGGATACCACTTCCAGGGGTGTGGATTTTTTTTTTTTATATTTTCTACTTAAGAACTATTTTAATGATGAGGGTAGCTGTCAACTGAAGCATTAGATTTAGTAAATGAAGGCAGGAGTACTTGTTTTCTCAAGTTGCTATTTAAGCTATCTTAGTGCTGCAGAAAGTTCTGGATGCCTGAAATAGGCAGATACAGCTGATATGGGCAGGTTGACTGAAATCAGAAGAGAGTAGCTGGTAAGTAAAATGAAAAGCGTGTTTCTCTGTACTATCTTTTTGGAGGTTTGTAAGTAAATGGTATAAATGCTGCAGTTATTAACAGTTAGTAGTGTTCCTGTGCGTTAAGGCGTTGCACCAAGTCAGCTCTTTCATTAAATGGTTTCTGTATTGACTGTTACAAGTAAATGAAGTGTGGCCAACTGTGTAACCTGCTTTTCCCCTTTTTTTTCTCTTTTCCGAATGTATGAGCGATTTCCTTAATTCCACACCCTCAGATATGGCTAGAGTTTATAATTGGGATGTAAAGAGAAGAAACAAGCAAGACCCTTCCAAAAACAAAGCATAGTTTTGCCAATTTTGAATGCGGTTTCAATTTCCAAATATTTTTTATTTAAACACCCCCAAGTTCATTCTTAAGGGACTGAGTTACTTTAAGCATTTCAGTAAATGGTAAAATATATAAAAACTAATGGTGAGCACCGTTTTATTTATTTGTAAACTCAAAATTTGGTTTCATGCATGCTTCATGAAATGAATTATTTGAAAAGGCACCGCACAGACCAGTCTGTCATAAATAAATTTCTGCCTGAAAGCTTGTCTGAAAAGTGGAGGGGCATGTATGGAAATGGGGTCTGACATTTTAGCAGGTTAAGGTAATGCAGGGGTTTACTTTTTCATCCCTGTGTACAGCTGATGGTGCTGAAGTCGACTTGGGCTGGGAAGACATGCAGCTGTAATGTTCTAGGAAACAGAAAAAATACAGTGAAGTCTTGGATTTTGTTTCAGTCAGTTAATTGGCAGCATCAATCTGCAAGCATTCCTGGATATCCACTTTGGATAAACTTGTTTTTAATATTTATTGGTTAGTTAACTGCCTGTTACTGAACTCTCAGCACTTTACGTACAACAGTTTGTGACTCGTCTTCAGAGAAGAGTGGTGAACGGAGTAAACAGCACAAGCTATGTCAAGACTGCAGGTGATCTCACCCCGTTCTTTTTCATACGTGCGCGCACACTGCTTGGTTTT
The DNA here is from genome assembly GCF_030463565.1 of Pelecanus crispus. Classification (NCBI taxonomy): domain Eukaryota; kingdom Metazoa; phylum Chordata; class Aves; order Pelecaniformes; family Pelecanidae; genus Pelecanus; species Pelecanus crispus. Next base: position 5,056,389 of record NC_134655.1, on the reverse strand, counting down.
GCAAACGCGTCGAACAAGGGCACCAAAACGCTGATAGCCTGTAAACGAGAACCCCCCTATTTACGATCCCTTAGACAAGACGTCCAGTTCCAATGTCTTAACGCTCTCAGCCTCCCAGGTGGTGAAACCTGTATTAGGTAAGGATGGTTTACTGAAGCATGACTTCTGGCGTTAGCAGTTGGAGTATTTTTTTGGTTCTTATGAAGCCTTGCAAGATTGTTGCCTTTTACCTCTCCAGTTTCTTTCTAAAATGAAATGCGCAGTGGTGATGTCAGTGGCTAATACTCACATTCTGTGACTGAGAATACAGGTTTCGCTGCAAAATAAATGCAAATGTTAACTGTTTGATCTTCATGTAAGAAACAATATACCTGTAAATTTTTTGTACTTTTATTTCATGATATTAAAATAGTAAAACTAAACCCTTGTGGCAAACACCTATTTTTGTGCATCTTTCTTTGTGTGAGAAAGTCATCGACCTGATGTGTGATCTTTTTATAATGTTTCCCTCCCTTAACGGGGGGCAGGGGGGTGAAAAAATTTGTTTGAAGCAGCAGCCGCGAACAGTGGAGCTGCTGAATGCCGGCTTGAATGGAACGGGGAGCGTGAGTCAGCACATCTGACTTGGTGAATACCAGCAACTGATTCGACAGCACGGTGGCTGTAAAAGAGCGAGAGCTGCAGGGATGGGTGGAAACCGGGTAAATCCGTACCACCGGTCACGAGTAAGTCCCTGGGCTTGGCTCAGCCATACCTTTCCTGCAGGGCGATGCTGTTTGTTCCAGCATCTTTGGCTGTAGCAGAGAAATGTTTCGATCTAACACGTGACTTGACTAACGGGCTGCGCTAGGCTGAACGGGGGGCTGCTCAGACTGCGGGCTGCTTCTCTCCCATTTTTTAAGAGCATCAGGAATGACAGGAAAGGCAGCTGCAAACAGGTCCTGATTTCTCTTGCAATTTTCCCTTCAATGTAGGTTAACGAGATCCCAACAGGCTTAAAGCGCGCTCCCCCGGCTCTGGCTGGTCCGAAGGCAGCGGTTGCCTGCCTGTGTTGCGCACAATGAAATGACGAGTTAAGCATTTCTGCATGAGCAAAGTGTGTGCTGTGTGCCACTGCCAGCGACCTCATGCTGCATGGTGGGGGTGCCAGCACGCCAGCTGGAATCGCTCCGTAGGTTCTAAAGGTACCTAAAGGCTGGGGCCAGGGGGGAGATGGCTGTGGCAGCATGCAAGTGGTGGGGGTAGTAGATGGCTTCCTGATAAAAACTGGGGAGGGGGGGGGAGAAAAAAAAAAAACAAACCACCACCAAAGTTTCTTTACAAGTTTTAAATTTCACATTATCACGTAGTAACCATTTTGCTAAATACAAGCATATTTTCAGTCACATACAGACAGCTAAATACAGCGTTATTTTCACATTTCGTTACAGTGCATAACAGAAAGCGAGGAAAGTGTATAGTATGCTTTTATTCTGCAGGTTCTGAGCAAGTTCAATCTAACATGCAGATTGTTTTTAACATGTGGTAGAGACCACAGAAAGTTAGCGGTTTCTTTTTTTTTTCTTTTTGTCCTAGAGTAAAAGAGCTCCTGACCTTTATCCTGTGAAAGGTATCACCCACCTTCCGATTTCTCTAAATGCCTCTTGCACTAGAAGTCAAAGCATTAAAACCAGTTGTTAGAAAAGAATTCTTAGCATATCCTATAAGTTCTTCATCTTAGAAAAAACATTCCAAATTTTGTACAGATGAATCTACATTTCCTATATTTTAATAAGCTGTCTAGAAAACGCAAGGAATTAGAAAAAGATGTATATAATGATTTCTCTATCATTTAGTATAACCATTTATTACCTCTAAGTAGTTAAGACTGTGTACATTTTCTTCTGTACTGTTCCTCTTTAGAATTATGACACTTGTATTTTTAAATTGAAGATTTACTCTGAAGGCCTGAATGCACTTACTTATTTAGGCTTTCTGGAATTTCTCTCTGGGAGCAGTAGAGGGGAATGTCCAAAACCCATTAAGTAAAATATTGGTTGTCTCATGAAAACTGATCTTTCCCCTGCTGGCCAGGTTCCTGCACACAGAATTACAGAATTTGACTATTGCTAAAATGCCATTTGATCCAACCTCTAACTGCCATCAGTGTGGCGCCCCAGGGCACACCTCGTGAACAGCCGGCCCCTGGCAGACCGCTGGCCGGTCAGAGGCAGAAGAACCCAACCCTCTTGTACTCGCTTGTCCTTGCCTTTGTGACAACACGACTAACAGACCTGGTCCGAGCAAACCTCGCACGCTCCACTGGCGTCAGCCCACGAGAGCCCATGGCAGCCAAGCTCCTGTGGCGCTCTCTGCATCAGTCTTCTCCAGCTTTGCTTACCTAGAAAGAGATTTTGTAAAGGGAATTTTTTTTTTTTTTTAAAATTAGCTTAAGGGCATGCAACTTGACCACAGCTGAATCTGCCAGGAACTCACTGGGCTTTAGCGCAAGGTTTTTGATACATTCACAGCCTATGCAAGAGTGCTCAGGGGTTAGCAGTGACAAGCTTACTGCAAGGTGCCAGACCACTGCCACCTCCCCCCATCCCCTAATTTGCTCCCAGTGCCCTCCCAGCAGGTGCAACACTGCTGCTCCCCTGCAGAGCCCAGGAACTCAAATTGTTCCTGGAACACCAAAAATAAAAATGTTTTTCCATTTTCAGGGTTTTGGTTGTTGGGTTGGGTTTGTTGTGGTTTTGTTTTTTGGCTTTGTACAGAAACAACAGGGTTTGGTTTTGTGTGTGGTTTTTTTTTTTTTTTTCTCTTCATACAGGCCTGCCCATGTGCTGCAAACCATGAGCACAGGGTCAAAGGGAGAAATGGGCTGAACCTAAGAGCAATGACGATGACCCATGCTTTTATAGATGGCATGGCTTAAAAAGCTGTAACAAGCATTTTATTCTTCTCTACTTAGAGGCCTAAAATCAAACACCAGATGCTTCCTGTGGTTTTTACCTAATCGCCCCCCGCCCATTAGCCGTTTGGTATATAAAGCTTGCAAACTTGAGTTAAAAAAAAAAAGGTCCCTATAGTTTTGTTTGTTTGCTTTTAATAGGCTCAACTTCCCTAGTTCGCTGCAGGAGCACAGTTACCCTGCTGCACTTCAAAAGCTGAAGGTAAAACTTGGCGGAAGCAAAGCTTCTGAGCGGTGAATGGCATTCCCAGAAAGCATCCACCTACGTACAGCTTTGTAACGCGGCTACCAGCCCGTGATGACCAACCTGAGATGGATCCTCTTTTGTCAAATTAAAACATGGAGGAAAACAAACTTTACTCTTGAGCTTGTCTTGTGGCTTTCCTTTCCACCTGCTCAGACCCTTCTGTTGTGTGCTCCTCCTTCCCAGTGCTAGGTCTCTTCTTCCACAGATGCCAAGAAAGAAAATGACACTTTTAACAGCAGAAAGTACTGATGGAAGCTGTCGCTTTCCATGCTATTTAACTTCTTTAAAATCAAATCTCACCTTTTAGGATATCTGATGCACCTGAGTTAAGTTTTTTTATTTTGTTGGGAGTCCCCCCCCACCCCTGTCCTTTCCAGTCCTCCTTGTGACCTGGCTGGTAAGACAACCAGAAGGTCAGCACAGTGCTGTTAGCAAGACAGAAATGTCCGGACACCCCAGCCTTAAGATGTAACATATGAGGACAAGGGTGTCTCGTTATGCTCTTGATCACTTAATTCTGCTGGAAAGCCCTGAACTCAGGGTATTTTCAAGGTACTCACCTAGGCAGTAAATGCGTAAAAATGCATTCAATAATTACTACTGGAGCAGGAGTTGCCGCTTAGAATCCCAGTTCAGCACAGCAAGAAAAGCACTAGTGGGGAGGGGAATAATTTAAATTTTAATTACCAATCAAATAACTGCTGTTTTCCTCTTTACATCCCACAGAATATTCTTTGCTATCGAACTAGGTTCAAGAACATAAGAAAGAAAATTCAGAAGTGTGCATACCACGTCAGTAAACTTTTCCTGTGGAGTTGGCCTTAACGAGGAAATAGTATCTGTGCTGCCTTTACACCTTCCTGGCAATAACAGCTGACACAAACGAAGAAGTCCTCTCTCTCTGTCTGCCCATCTGTCATACTACTAAAACATCCATACTGTGGCTTCAATACCCAGTATGGAGCTATGGATTTACTTAGAAGAGGACATGTAGGGCACCCTGGCACGTGCCAGCCCATTCAGCTCGCTGTGTACTCTCGCCTGTCTCGTGCAGCCCCTCATTTCTGCTTCCTGTCTCCTTACAACATCTACATGCACCCTCACTCACTCTCCTTTAGGTTTGCAGCCCCCAGTTCTGAAAGATTATTTGGAACAGAACATTTCTTTCCGGGGTCTGTTCTGGTGTCCAAAACAACGTGGGAGGCTGTTCACAATGGGAGCGTTGCTCTCCCTTCTGTCACACCGAGTTCACTTAGTAAAGTACGTTTGGTTAGTAGAGTTCATCACCACTTGCCTCACTAGAAGAGCTCAGCACAAGCATCGCCTATCTGATTTCACCACTTCTTCTGAAGAGTGCACTACGTTTGGGACAAACCCGCTCTTTACCCCTTCCCATCCCTCCTGGATTGAAATGTCCCCCCTTTTAACAAGCTCGTATATATCTCGAGTCAGATCAGTGAAGGCCTTCTCCACGTTAATGGCATCCCGAGCCGAGGTCTCAATGTACTTCATACCATATGCAGCAGCCAGTTTCTCAGCCTCGTGCCTGGTGACTTGCCGCTGTGTGTCAAGGTCACACTTGTGACCTACCAAAACGAAGACGATCTGGTATGGCTGGACGTGCACCTTGGTCTCCTCTAGCCACTCGTGGACGTTCTGGAAGGACCTGCGGTTTGTAATGTCAAAGAGGAGGAGTCCGCCAACTGAGTTCCTGTAGTAGGCTCTGGTGATGGACCTGGAAACGAATGAGCCACAACAAAAATATGAGTTACAGCTGCTTGGGAAGAAGGGCAGAGCGAGTTTCACCTGGGCTTTTGTTTGTTTCTTTCTTCTGATATTTTTTGTTGTTGTTGTTAAGCCAAATGTAGCCCTTCTGAACACACACCTTTGTTTAAGGAAACAGTGTTACCACCACCCTGTCCCCCCTGCAGACTACAGGGCAGAGAAGACCATTCAGGCAATGTCTTACTGCTTTTAGCTTGTGCTCTGTAGAGCTTGTCGTTCGAAAAGACCTCAAGAGTCCCGTCCCCCGCCATGTAAGTTCTCTGAATGCCCTGTCTAACCCACTGGTTTAGAAGTACTGTAGCAAATTAAAGGATTCATTTGAAACCAAACACCCGCTCTCTGACAGACACATAAAAGGTGGCGGCTACAGATTTGGAAGGCAGGCCATGGGCTTGTAGCTCCCCTCCATACACCCAGGGCTTTGGCACAGGGACATCCACCGACCCTTACGCTTCCTCCCACTACACCGCTGGTCAAAATGACGGCACGTACCGTTACAGCTAACGCGCTTAACAGGAACAGCCACTCTGAACACCTGCGTAACAGTAAAATGACACAACAGCTTCCTAGAGGAAGCTGCATTACTGTTGGTCGTGTTCCTACCAAATGCCAACAACGTTAAACAGTAACCAAAAAGACTACCGAACCGCGGGCTGAGAAATGGAGCGCATCTTCCACAAGTCTTCCACAAGAGTGAGGGCAGGCTTCAATGCAGCCAGAGGCAGCACATGACACCAGCTAACGCCGGCGACGGAGCGAAGCTGAGACCATGAGGCTGAACAGAGCCACAGTTCAGTGAGTACTACACGTGGAAAAACCAAGAGGCTGTGAAACTGTGGTGTTTCTGCAAAGTCAGGGATTCCTTCTAAATCCAGAAGCAATGATCGATTTCAGTCCCTGGAGGAATTCACGCTCGGGCCTGAACTTTCCTTGCTGGGAAAATGTAAGCACTGCTGCATTTTTACCTTGGGACAAGTTCTTTTTTTGGACATGCAAGACTGTTCTTAGGGGTTATTTGGTCCTGCAGTGTGTGTATCTAGCAAAACTGCCCCAAGAAAGGATTAACTGGTATTTTCAAGGATTGCTTTATCAACACACATGCAGTGATGGGTGAAAATCCACAGCCAAGGCTGAAGAGAGCCAGAAGAGGGGGAAAAAAAGATAGCTGGCTGCGTTTGGGTAATTTCTCCTCTCCCAATTATCTGGCTGAAGGACAACAGTAGCTCTGCACATTTGGCACTGAGGGAATTAGATCTGCCTTTTGCTATCTAGCCAGCTGCAAACAGATATCAGCGCTCTGAATTCACCCCCATGCTGTCACAGGCATTTCTGCTGCTCCCTGGTGTTCCGTGCCATCAGCCCTGGCTCCTCCTGCCAACACCAACAATGCCTCAGGTACTTCTGAAAGACGTGACAGGATCTAAGCTGAACGCTGCTTTGGGGTAAAACTAGGTGAAGGTCTCAGTGCCTTCTTTTAAAGCCTTTTCCACAGACCGTTTTCCTTACCGACCCGCGGGAAGCAAACTCTGTTGCCTTCACGCTGCACGTCACGCCCCAATTCCCTTCCGAGACCCCTACCTTCTCCCCCCTCCCGCCATGCTCATACATGCTCATGCAGAGCAGTACGGGGATTTGCACCTATTTTGGCCAAGATTTAACATAAAGGTATTGCCTCTGTCTGGGGACTCTCGTACCTGGGGTCCGTGCCTGTTTGTTCCGAGTCTTTCCCTCTCGGCCAAGGGAGAGCGGCCGGCTGGAAGGAAACAGCTCTTCTGTAGGTGGTGGTACACAGTTCCAGGGAGTGAGGGCTGCACATGCTTTTGTTAGCATTACACAACATCACGTTTCAGACAAGGAAATCGCAGTATCTGAGCAACCAGAGACGGGCAAAACCTGCTGGATCCAGGAAGAACTGGACCTTGCTCTTCTACAGCTCCAAAGCAGCCCCAGCGCTGCCCCAGGCAGCATGTTTCGGGGCCGGATCTGGCAAAATAAATTGGCACGTGCTTGACTGTAATTTAAGCCTTAACTGCACGGAAATTGCTTCTAATTTATGGAGAGTGAAAGAGCTCACAACAGGGGTCAGGAAGAGCAGAAATGAAGCACAGCTGCAGACCAGGGCATGCCAACAAGGTGTCTTCAAAATAACTACAGTGGTTTCTTCCTTGTGGGGCAGCTGTTAAACCACGCAAAGCAGACTGGAAATGCTCAAATCAGAGAACTCTGTGAAGAAGCGGAGCTCATTCTTACGAATTCCCTTCTTAAGAAATTCCCTGTGCTAAGACAAAAAGGTTTAAGGGTTCTGGAGAGCACCCGCACCGTCGTGCTTCTTGCCTATGCCCCCAAGTCTTGAGAAGCTTCAGCTTACTCCAGTACTAGCTACATCTTGCTTTTTGCCAAGAAAAATAACTTCCAGGAGGAGCCCAAGACCTGCTGTCTTTATGGGGCACAATTTGTCACAGGGCTAATGGTGATTTGAAAGGGATAAACACAAAACAGACTTTTTGCCTGATTTTTTCATACTTCAGAGCGCACCGTAAAGGCACCTGGGTTTGCTCGCTTCCCTCTAGCTTTTCACCCTGGGAATTTAAGTCTGCGCTTTGGCAAGGGCATTTCAAAGTTGCGCGATGTGCTTTTTTTTATGTCACTCGCTGTTCCTGCCCCTTCCACTCTTCCTGCCTTTGAATGCTGCTGCCCATCGCAGCAGTGCAGCCTGCCCTTGCGCTGAAGGTCGCCTGCTCATCATGCTTCCGGTCCGAGCGCCGGGCCGGGTCAACCACCAGCACTAAGGGGTAAGCAGCCTCCAGGGCCCCAAACTTCCTAATGTGTACAAGAAAGGAAATTGAAGCCATCCAACAGTTTTTGTTGTTCACAGCGAACGCAGAAGCAGGAGACAGCACCCGGGTGTGTTTTCTACACACCTCAACCCGAGATCCAAAGGTGGAAGCTGATGCAACTGCAAGCTAAAGCACCTCCTCTCTCAGCAGAATAAAGCACCAGCTCCTCGCCCCGAGAGGCTGCAAGGTAGCGAAGAAAAACCTGCCAGTGGGTAAGGACCGACTACTGCACACCCTGGGCCAGACGCCAGCGCCACAGATGCGGAGGAAGGCGGTGAGAGGGGTGGGGGTAGGGGAGGTTTCATCTATTGAATGAAACCAAAACATTTCTCAGGCGAGTCATTACAGCGCAGAAGCAGAAGCTGCGCGAAGCTGCGCAGAGATGCGGAGCAAGGAAAGCGCTCCCGGAGGGAGCAGGATGGAAGAGCGGCCGAGGGTTAAAGATGCGTGAAAAATAGAAGCAAACGGGAGGCAGGGAGCTGAGGGTACGCTCGCACCCCTTCCGAACGAGCACCGCCTGAGCAGCGCGCGGCCCGTGCCACCGCCAGCCTCCTGTCCAGCTGGGGCCGAGCCTGCTCTAACCGCGACTGCTGTTTTTAGCACACAGTTCTGTGGGAAACTCTTGGCACGGTCCCACACGCCGCCTTTCTTTTTCCTCATCCAGCCATCGCTACCGTCGCTCAACCTCTCAAACCGCTTGCGCCCGCTCAGCATGGCACGCTCCGCAAAGCGCCTGCCACCCCTCGCGCAGCCACAGCCAGGGCTTCGCCCCGGCCTCCCCGCCCTGCCCGGCGTCGAACCGCGCGCCGCGCCGAGCGAGCCCGAACCAAGCTGTGTTCAGCTCTGAAACGCCCTGGTTACGGCGTGAAGGAGCGGGCGCTTTCGCTGCCGAGCTGCGTCCCCTGCTGCAGAACCCCTCGCTGCGGCGCAGGGCTGCTAAACACCCCCAAATCCCAGCGCTGCTTCGGCCTCCGTGCCCCAGCCGGCGCCTGCGGGGCCCCTCCCTGACACCTCCGCCCCACGCCGCCCGGCACAGGCCGCGAAGCCCAGGTGCACAAGGCGGTACGCTTCCCCGGCGCCATGCGGGGCAGCGCGGCCACAAAAATCAGACGAAGGGGGGCACACACGGACACAAAAGGCGCATTCGGACTCTTTGTCTCGCTCGCCAAACGCCCGAGCCGCCGGGGCCCGGCAGCCGGGGAGGCCGCCGGCCCCAGCCCCCGGCCGCGGGAAGGGCAGCCCGGCCCGCCCGCCCCCGCCGCCGCCCGCCTCACCGGAACCGCTCCTGCCCGGCCGTGTCCCAGATCTGCAGCTTGATCCTCTTGCCCGGCTCGATCTCCACCAGCCTGGAGAAGAAATCCACGCCCACCGTGGGGTCGGAGATCTGGGCGAAGCGGCCCTCGGTGAAGCGGCGGATGAGGCAGGACTTGCCCACGGTGGAGTCGCCGATGACGATCAGGCGGAACTGGTAGAGCCAGATGGCCTCCATGCCGCCGCCGCCGCCGCCCGCCTCAGCGCCCGCCCGCCGCCGCGCCGCCCATGCCCGGCCCGGGGCCCCGGGGCCGCCGCTCGCCCGCCCGCAGGGGGCGCGCCGGGCGGGAGCCGCCGCTAGGCCGGGACGGCGGCGCCCCGGGGGCCGGCGGCGGCCCGGGCCTGGCCGGCCCCGCTGTCTGCGCCGCGGCCGCGCCGCTCAGGCGGGCCCCATGGCGGCGGGCGCAGGCCCCCTGCGCGGCACCCCGCTGCCCCGTCACCGCCGGCGCATCCCCGCCGAGCCCCGGCCCCGCCGCCTCAGCCCTGCCGGCGCGGCCCCGAAGCCGCGGCGCCGGCCGCGATGGGGCCCGGCCGAGGGGTCGCCGCCCCGCGATGGGGCCCGGCCGAGGGGTCGCCGCCCCGCTGCCGCGGAGCCCGCTCTGCCCGTTCCCGGCAGCTGCAGCGCCCTCGCCGGTGCCGGTGCCGGGCTGCGGGATGGAGGCGCGGCCGTGATGCAATGGCGGCCGCGCTCTACCGCACTGCCGGGAGGAGCCGCCAGCCCCGAAACGCGGCCGCTGCGGGAGCCGTGCGGGGGCGGGGCGGGGCGGGGCGGGACCGTGCGGGGGCGGCGGGGGTGGCCGGGGGGAGCCCGGGGCCGGGGGGCACACGGGGCTGCGGGGAGCCCCGGGCTGCGGGGGAGCCGGGGGCTGAGGGGGAGCCGGGGGCTGAGGGGGAGCCGGGGGCTGAGGGGGAGATGAGGCTGAAGGGGAGCCGGGGGCTGAGGGGAGCCGGGGGCTGAGGGGAGCCCGGGGCTGGGGGGAGCCGGGGGCTGAGGGGGGGGCTTGGGGCTGGGGGAGATGAGGCTGAGGGGGAGATGAGGCTGAAGGGGAGCCAGCCCCGGGCTGAGGGGAGCCGGGGGCTGAGGGGGGGGCCTGGGGCTGGGGGAGATGAGGCTGAGGGGGAGATGAGGCTGAGGGGGAGATGAGGCTGAGGGGGAGCCGGGGGCTGAGGGGGAGCCGGGGGCTGCGGGGAGCCCCGGGCTGAGGGGGAGATGAGGCTGCGGGGGAACCAGGGGCTGCGGGGGAACAGGGGGCTGAGGGGGAGCCCCAGGCTGAGGGGAAACCGGGGGCTGAGGGGGAACCGGGGGCTGAGGGGGAGCCCCGGGCTGAGGGGAGCCCCAGGCTGCGGGGGAGCCCCGGGCTGAGGGGGAGCCCCGGGCTGAGGGGGAGCCCGGGGCTGAGGGGGAGCCCGGGGCTGAGGGGAGCCCGGGGCTGAGGGGGAGATGAGGCTGAGGGGAGCCACACCAAGCCCAGGGTCAAGAGGGAGCTGGGGGGCCAGGCAAACGCCAAAACTAAGGGGCACAGGCCAAGGCTAACCTTCCTGGCTTCTTCCCCAGAGCAAGGGGGGTCGAGGAGGGCACGCAGCACCGTTCCGTGCTTTAAATCCGAGTCTTGTTTTCTGGAGAGGCTCAGGCTCCTCACCACCGCGTTGGGGGCTTCGTTCCCATTGAAATCTAACGGGGGGGGATGACCCCAAGTGCTGCTCGCACTTCTGGAGAGCGTCTGCACCGCTGCACCGGGTCACCTGCACTGTGCGAGCCTTGTCTGGAAAGGGACAATGCTAGTAGTAAGGTATCTTACTAACAGACTTGCAAAACCCAGCACATCCACATGCACACACGTGTGTATGTGTGTGTATCTGTATATGATGTGTGCACAGTCTCAAAAATGAATAGTTACAGATATTAAGTACTCAGCAACTGAAATACCACAAATCTTAACAAATCCCTTCTCCCTTGCTCCGCTCGAGCAGGTTCTTGGCTGCACAGGGCGAAGCGCAGCCTTCAGGAACCCGAGCGGCGGCGAACGGCGCGCAGCATATACATGGATACCTTGGACTGTAAGTCCCAGTTTTGACCGGGCTGTCCCAAACGCGGCCTGTCCCAAACGGGTAGCGCCGCGCAGCGCACGGCCGCGCTCGCGTGGCTCCGTCGGACACGGCTGAGCTCGAGCCCCTGCTTGTGCAGCACTTGCCAGAGCAGAGTTTTGCTCTCTGGAAGGGAAATGAGCACGTACATTATTAAAAACAGTGACTAAAATGTGTGGATTAAGTCAAACATAAAAAGACGCCTATCGATGCTTTTTCTTTTTTTAAATTTATGAAAGCGTTGGTGGTTTTTTTAAAATAAAGATGGTTTCATTAAGAGCTCCTCCTGCATGACTACTATTGAAATAAACACGTTCACAGTGGCTGTTATATTCATTAGATCCTCAAGAAAAGGACATTACGTATGAGGTAGTTAACCAGCTTGCAAATTGGACTAGGACATTAGAGAGAGACCATTTCAAGTCTTGGGGACTAAATGGCAAGGAATCTTTTCAATATCCTTTGAAATATAATATATTTATTAAAAAATAACCACCTCAGAAGATCCTATTTTAAAGTACCTCAGGACAGGAGAGAAAAACTGATGAAGCAATCTGCACAGCAACAGAAACGGTGCAACAGAAGAATATTAAACCTATAAATCCGAGTTAGCAGTACATTAACCAGTGACTCATTGCCAGCGCTGGTTTGTGGGGATCTGTTGCACTTTACCGTATGATTTCTGAGTATTCGAAGCCCATTAGTTCAAGCCCACAATGAACTGTGGTTTCCCTTAACCCATTTTCTCTCCTCCCCATGCGCTGGCATGCACACAGTCGCCCCATTCCCTTTCTTCCACGGGTTTGACTGCGCTCGGCACTGGGTAACGCACCCCGCAAGTCACCCACCAGCGGCATCGCCGGGAGGCATCTCAAGGCAGAGGGGCCGGTGGACATTTTGTGGCAGCAGCGTGAGCTACGACTGGGAGCAGCCGAAGCGCCCTGACTCGCAGGGCTGTGAGGAGCCAAGGAGAGCCCCGAGGGGTGGGCTGGTGCCCAGCAGATGCTGTCGTAGCTAGAGGAATTCCTGGAGCATCAGGGACCTGTTTTCCCCAGCAAATAAACCCGCAGGATCCTGTGATGCAGATACTATTTTCATCTTCTCTGAACACATGCATATAGATGAACACAGGCTGCGTGACTAGGCAGCCACGATATTAATTAGCAGCAACGGAGAAGGTAGGAGAAAATGAGATCCTGGGAGAGCCTTTGTTCTGGTACCGTCTTAGAAAATGGAAAAATCTGGTGTCTGAGAGAGAGAGAGACAGAGAGTAATCTAGATTTGATGCAAAAGCAGGTTTGTTGGCTGGGGACAGGATGGTGGGTGCTGGTGAGAAGCCGTGGGAGCGTGCGCACTGACAGCAGCGCTCCAAGCAGCCTCTGCGGGCTGTCGGCAGCCCCGGACTAGGGGCAACCCTTCAGCGCTCCTTCCTGTGGGTCCGGGGGCGATTCCGGAGGAGCCCCTTTCTCCTCACAACTGCTAGTGCTGGGGGAGAGCTGCCTGGAAACGACCTCAGCACAGTGAGGGCACGGCTGAACCCACGCTGGTGCACAGGGGCTGAGCTCTCACATCTGGCAGCACCCATAGGACTCCTCAAACGGGGTGCAAGCCCGCTGCCAGCGCTGCCTCAAGAGGTCAAGGGCAGCTGCGGTGCCGGCAGCACCGCCACGCAGCCCCGTGCTGCGTACAGCCAAGCGTGGGTTCAATCACAGAATCATAAAATCATTTAGGTTGGAAAAGACCTTTAAGAACATCCAGTCCAACCATTAACCTAACACTACCAAGTCCACCACTAAACCAATTAAGGGGAGAGTAATTGCATGCAGCTCCTGCACAAATCCACACATCAGCCACTGGAGTGGGTATTTCTTACTTAGTAGATTTATTTTAAGGCAGGAAAGCTGGGACAAAAGCAGAGACCGTACTGAGCCGTGGTCAGGGCTGGCTAGGAGTCAGACACCCCCCCCCGGACACCAGCACCGCGATTCACAGAGGTACTTCCCTCTAAATAGTTTGACGTTCAGTGTTTAGTTTTCCTCCAAAACCAGCCAGTGCCCTTCACACCCCGTAGCTGGCAGCTGGAGGCTGAAGCCATCTCCAAGCCCGTGGCAGCGCTACGAGGAGGGGAGTGCATCAGCACTGCACGCACCATGCAATTTTAATGCCCTTTCAGTTTCCAAGGATACAAAAAAGGATCAATCAGACACAATCCCTGGCTGCACAGCAGCTGCCCGAGAGGGCCCATGCCTGCCCCCCAGCCTGGGAAGGTGCAGCCATCGCAACACACTGGTGAACCAGAGCACCCGAACCCGCAGGCTGACGTCCCCGGTCCTCGTAGGTTTTATATCCCAGCCCCACTCGCAAAGGAGCTGCTCATCACCGCAGAGATAAACCGTACCCGAGTGGAGCCCTGCAAGCGTACGCTACCCAAGAGGCCAGAGACCGGTCACTTACTGAACAGTTACGGGCCACGCACCAGGGTGATGGGAGTGCTGAGAACTGGGCTGGCTAACCACACGTAGCAAACGATTTATTAGCTAATTCCAAAAAAACATCCCTGTTAAATTAGGCCTGCCCAGGAGATGCGACATGGAGACAGATTACACTGTTGACAGGGACGTGATCGTGCCCGTGACCTGCTAGCCGATGCGTGCCACTGTAAAACGCAGGACAGAGGGAAGGTATTAAGCAAATTAATGTTTATTATTTATATGATGCCCACGGTTAGTCAGGGTGGTGCAGACAAGCGTAAAGCCAAGGGCACCACACGGTGCTCAGGAACTGACAGCCCAGCTGACAGCAGGCACTGGGAGCGTAATTTAGGACTTTGTGATGAGGTGACAGCCTTAGAGCCTCCAACCGCAGTAGCAGGAGGGAAGCACAGGCAGGGCTGAATGCCAGGAGGCACGTGGTGAAGCTTCTGTCCCACCCTGGCTTTTGGCTGGGCTCAGGTGCCTTTTGTAGCGGTGGACTTCTGCGGCAGACTGGCAGCCCCTGTCCCCAGGAAACTTGTGTAACCTCCCTCCCCAGACGCCAACCTGTCGGCAGAACGCTTCTCGTCCGCAATGGAGGACTGCACACCGAGGCGGCTCCAAGCATCCTGGTCGGGGTTCCAGGGCTGGCATCCTAAAGAGGCACCACTGGTCACATTGGGCTCAAGTCAAGAGCAGGAGAGCAGACGCAGGCTTGGTAAATATAGTCACGGCTGAGTGATGCTGGCTGTCCCATTAATGGTCCCCCCATTAATATAGGAACACATTACCTAAATGTCTCTCCTACACTAGGTGTTCAGGCTACTTCTGTAGCCAAGAGAGAGGCAAAACACCTTTAGAGCCATTTATCCCGCTCAGCTCGATGGGATGAACCGTCCTCCACCACCACTGCTCTCTCCCTTGGTCACAGAGGAACCAAGGGCCCAGCACAGAGCAGCTGCCCGACCTCAGCCAGCTTGAATTGCCCCATCCCCTGAGCAGGAGGCTCTGCCTCCTCCCAAGGGGCTTAACAACGCCACAGAGATGGGGCTGCAAAGCCAGCCAGGATCCGTGCCGATGGGAGAAATGTGGGAGAGACGCAGATGCGGAGAAACTTCAGAAATAACCGGAGAGGCCTTTTGAATCAGTAACATTGCTCCAGGGCAGTGTTAGCATTTGCTTTGCAGCCTGAACGGACAGGGAAGATTGAACTCTCGTACAGTGTGATCCACATGGGTGGACGCGCGCAGAGGATAAGCTTGTCCCTGCATCCCTGCAAGAGGCAGGGCCACCCTCCGGTGCCACACAGCGCCCACAGGACGTAGCCTCCAGCCCCACCGGCTTGCGCATGGAGCACGAGTCAGCCGGGTTTCTGAAGAGACGTAAAACATTTGCAAAACGTTTCCTTGTGACAATAAATTAAATGCCAGCTCATTACCATGGGATGGCTAACTCCAGATGCAGCTCCCGGTGTCTTATTTCAGATTATGATCACATTAAAATGGTCATGGGTTGGCCAGTCGAAAAAGCCGGGGGGGCTCCCATCAAGAGATCATTGTATCTGCCTGAGTCTGCCTGAACCCAAGAACAGATCCTCCACTGGGAATATTATCTCCTTGTAGCTGTTCAAGCCTTACCAGGAAGGGAACAGGATCTGCTCAGAGCAAATAGAAGCCATTACAATCAGGATAAATTAGTAATGGTGAGTGGGAGAGAGAGGAGGAGAGGAAAAGAGGTTATTGTGATTTTCCTTCCTACAGAGCGGGTGCCTGAGCTACTTATGTTGCCAGAGAACAGCTCCCTAGCTTCCCCTCTGAGCCCAGAGCTCAGGCTGCTTGCTTACAGCTCAAGAGCTACTTTGGATTGTTAGTAACTAGCAGGATGGCATTACGGGCTGTTAAGATGCATGAAATCTCATTTCTGTTCCTACTGGTAGCGTCCCAAGTTTAGCGGCAGCACAGGCAGGTCTGTAGAGTGAGGAAAGGCAAAATGTACTTGCATTTGCTCTGTTCAACACGGCTAAACACATGCCTTTTTATCAGAAGCTGCAACGCCTGTTGAGGACTAATTGTGGGGGTCTTTAAAGAGCTGCAGGGCGTAGGACTGTGGCTCTGTGGTGCTGTGTATTTTCCATTTTGTAAAATACAGGATGCCGAGTAATTCGCTAAACCATGACTGCAGTCCTGGAAAAAAAGGAAAACTGACCCAGCAGAAATGCCTTCATACTCAGGACTCCTTCCTTTCCCCCTAAAATGATCTATTAAAGCAGGGCTGGCTTAGCTAGTTTGGGTCTACAGTGGAGGCTGGATTGCCACAGCCCAGAGACAAGTCCAGCCATAATAGGATTTTTCAGCATTTTAAAAAGCATCTATCTGCCTGCTCAAGCGAGCACCTATTTCACTTCGCTTGCAGGGCAATGACTGTACCACCACCGGCCCCTCTCCAGCAGGAATGCTAACTGGAGCCCTCCAGCACGAACCTGGTGTGACCAGCAAACCTGGCAAGCTCAGACCCTGCTCCCGTTCGTGTTTTTCCACTCCTCCTAGGATGTCGCTGCCTGCTGACAGCTTCACCCAACTTCATTCAGATTTTACTATCCGACACGAGGCGTTTCAGCTGAGCAAATGGCAGATTAATGCAAAACCAAAAGGAGGTTGGTCTAGGGCTGCTGAACTCCTGTATGGCCCCTGGAGGAGACATTTCCAGCTCTCCACCATGGCCATCCCTCTCTCAGAAGAAAGGGATCTCATACAAGCCATTAATAGCAATTTCTCCATGGGGAAATTCTCCATCTCCTGGAGGCTGAAGCTCAGTTTTTGTGCTGCTGTGAGCTGACCCAGCACCCTCCAACCAACCAACATGTTCAGAAGGGTGGAAGAAGCTGGCAAATGCCCCAGAAGTGGGAACGGCCACCCTGGACTTGCCAGCTCTTGCTCAAACCTCATTGCTACAAATCAGCCATCTCCTGCTCATGACAGGCCAGGAGCCGGTACTGCAGTACCAAAATGCTCTCAGAGTCCTCCTGCAGCCCCATGAACTTCACCCTGACCCTCACTGGGAGAGCTGCTCCTCGTGGCAGAGCCCCCAGTACAAGGAGCCTCCCAAAAAATGCAGCTCCTGGGAAAAAGTGGCTGCTCCTGGCCGACCCCATGGGAAGGGATTTCTGTTTCAAGAGCTTTCCACAGGTCAGTAGGATCTTGCGCAGTAGCGATGCTGCTGAGAGCAGCACGGCTCCAGTAACACATACCTTACGGCATCTTTGCAAACATGCTTTTGCACGGTGCTTTACATTGAGCTTCCCAATGTCTTCCGACAACCTCTGCGACAGCGCTCAGAGAGACATCTCCTCCCGGGCAACCATTTTAACAGTAACAGCAGATGACCAGGACACCTGAGGGGTGGAAAGTAGGCAGGTGGAAAAAGATTAAGCTATGAAACATATTAAAGTACAAAACAGCCAACTAAAACAACCAACCAAACCTGGTGCTGAATGTGCTCACTCTTAGTTATCAGGAACTGAAGTGTGTTTGTTTATTCAGTTTTTGATATGCCAGTCTATTTGAAACATTTTTTACTTAATTTAACAAGCCTGCAAAAATACAGCATTTCTTATTTCAATAGATCACGTTATTACGTGGGTTTATTTAGCCAGCATAATCTTCTCCCTGAATCTCCACAGTACTTCAAATATTTTTTTCCTGTCTTGGTGAAGGATAAAGCTGAGCAAATATTTAGTAATGGATAATTAATTCAACCACTTCTTTTCCACCTCCTCTGAGACACTCATTCACTGGATGCTCAAGATTCAACAATTCTTTCTCTTCTTTAGTTAGGTTCTAAACTATTTTCAATATTTTCTGATACCTGTAATATGAACAGTTTTAAATGGACATAGGCCACAGATTCTATTTGCCTGATGGGGTAGAAATACTTTCTAGACTCTTGCTTTCTCTCCTTTTTTTGTTTTTAAGGTTCCCAAGTTATATAAATAAGGCATAATTCAAAGGAAGCACATTCACTCTCAAGTGCAGAACGCTCACGGAAAGCAGCTGCCCAGCTCTATGGTAGATACCGAGGTTTGTATTTTATATTAAGAGGACAGTGCCTAAGGGTCCCAGCCTGTAACCTCGCATTTTGTGGACCTACTCAGCCCCTGGGGTCACTTCTGCATCCAGGCAGAGCTCAGTGACCGCAGCCAGCTCCCACTGCGTCACTGGTACCTGCATGCTCGTATTCAGGGAAATGAGGGACATAAACCACATTTACTAGATGGAGGAAGTCTTACCTTCTTATGGAACTTTGCTTAACCCATTCTACAAAGAACTAGTAAATACAGTCAGAAAACTTTCCTTCTATTTTTTTTCTTTTTTTTAACCAGTTACTACCCAACTCATGTTATCATCGGCACACGCCTACGGGCCTGAGCCTCTGTTACGTGCAGCATTCACAGGCAACAAATGCCAACATCGTAAGCCACACACAAACAGGCCGCTAACCTCATACTCACAAGCTCCTCCACTCCCCCATATGACACTGACAATAAAAGGGCCTTAGGTCTTTTTCTGATAAAGCGCTTTCTGCGCAGTAAGCGAAACAGATACGGCATAGCAAGTTCTACTACCTCGGATACAGCTGCGTTACAAATGAGCGTGTGGTTTGGCAGGGTAATCTTTTACTCTGATAAACTATGACATGCCAAAGAAAGCTTCTTAAGTTAATCGGGGCTTAATTTAAATAAACAAGCCACCAAAAGATTAACACAAATCCTCAATGGAATCTGAACGCAAAAATAGTCTGTTCACAAAGTCCTAGGCCAAGTCCATAAAAGCAACTGCGCTGGGATGGAACTGGCCCACTGACACCCTTTTTCTCCCCTTATTGGCACCACCGGTGAAACAGATGTTAATCTTCTGAGACACCAACACAAACATTTCCAGCTCCGTTGACGCAAACAGCAGTTTTGGCAACATCGTCACAACCGCATGTGCTGATACTGCACATGAGGAGGATGAAGAAGAGGAAGAGGAGGCAGGACAGCTCCATTTTTGCGATGGAGAGAAGTCAGCTGAACCCTCTAGGAAGAGACCCAGACCTGCCCGAGCCGAAGCCCCCGGCGTTACCGACCGCTTTCACAGCCACAGCAGATATTCCCCCCGGTGGGAGCACCCTGCGGGATAAGGAAGCGCTCGGGGTGAGAGCAGCAGTCCCGCGGGTAACTGCGCTGCAACAAGCCACCACGCCGATGAGCAGCGCTCCTCGTAGTAGTTATAAGTGTGCATGAAGAGTCACATGTTCAGCACCTAAACAGCTAACAATAATAATTTAAAAACTCTCATCTTAGGCCCAATATTGCTATTTTATCCCACAAAAGCAATAAATGACCAAACCTTAGGGAACAAAACATGCCAGGCTGGAGCCCGCACAAAGTATCTTTGGGCTGACGTGCTATATACATCAGGTCCTTCATTAGACAGCTGTTATTTAATTCTGTTGCTCTACGGACTCTCTCTTTGTGCTTTCAGTACTATGACTGGTACATTTTCAAGTATTATCTTTTTCCAATTGCAAAACCATCTTCTTTCTTTATTTTTTTTCCCCATGAAAGCTGCTGATTATCTCCCAAATGTCTTCATTGCATAAAAAAGTCTTGTTATTTTAAGTGTACATTTTTCCATTCATTTATTTACAACCATCTTTGCTAAGCTGAAAATTTAGAATCATAGAATCATAGAATCATAGAATTGTTTAGGTTGGAAAAGACCTTTAAGATCATCCAGTCCAACCATTAACCTAACATTACCAAGTCCACCACTAAACCAATTAAGGGTAAGTAGCAACCCCACGCCTCCTGGCTTGGTGGCTGGATCATTTATAATGAAAGTAAAAACTAGGAATCATTAAGGTTGGAAAGGATCGCTAAGATCATCATTGTAATCATCAACCCAACACCACCATGCCCACTAAACCATGTCCCAGAGCGCCGCGTCTGCCCGTTTTTTGAACGCTTCCAGGGATGGGGACTCCACCACCTCTCTGGGCAGCCTGTTCCACTGCTTGACTACGCTTTCCGTGAAGAAATTTTTCCTAATATCCAATCTAAACCTCCCCTGGCGCAGCTTGAGCCCATTTCCTCTTGTCCTATTGTTATGTACTTGGGAGAAGAGACCAACACCCACCTCACTACAACCTCCTCTCAGGGAGTTGTACAGAGCGATCAGGTCTCCCCTCAGCCTCCTCTTCTCCAGGCTGAACAACCCCAGTTCCCTCAGCCGCTCCTCAAGGCCTGTGCTCCAGACCCTTCACCAGCTTTGTTGCCCTTCTCTGAGCTTTACGCCGAGCATGAGTTAAATAAAATCAAGACATTAAAGAAGAATATAAAAATATTCACAGAGCCAAAATCTAGGGTAGGATAGCTACAAAAAATATTTCTCCGTGACATTTCATTCACCCTTGGGCAAAAATGATTCATTTTGACATGACAAAATTTAACACCTCTTATGCTTGCTTTTTTGTTACTCAGACCATGCTAAAAATAGGTACAAGGAGACCAGTTGATGACTAAAGAAAAACATTCTATTTAATCACAACATGTACATCCCAAACAGAAATTACAAAGCTGCATTTCAAAATGCATTCATAACGCCGCTCTGCCACAGTTAATGTGCCAGATGTGAAGTTCTTGCAAGCTACTGGCAAAAAGGAAATTCCAGCCATGGACACCTCGCTGACGGGCACCAGGTGAAAGGCAGACTGGACGGGCAGCAGGGTAAGCAGAGGGAGGAGACCACCCCGGGCAACTGCAGCTCTGCCGCTGCCCTTCGCGTTCGGTCACTCCCTACTTACCTCTCCCACTGGCTCCCAACACCTCCCGCGTTGCAGTGTGGTTTTGACCTTTCTCTCTTGACCTGTTGTGCCAGGCTAACGCGAGACTGTTTCCTACATCATTATTTCATATTGAAATGTTTTGCACACAAGGCATTTCAAAGGTGCGATTAGGCCCGTTAGCAATGTAACCATATTTTACATTTGGGCAAGCACTTTAGTTTATATTGCACTGAAACTGTCCTTTCATAGAGAAACTTGCCCGAGGTCTCTGAGGAAGCCTGTGGGAAAACTAGGAAAACAGCCCCTCGTTGCAAAATCCCACTAGCTGCAGGACCGTCGCTTCTCTCTTTCATATTAAAGCAGAAAGAAATTCATATATTAAATTCCTCATTGTTATCCTCCTCAGGTTGCTTCATTTTCTGCTTCAAATAGTTCTCTCGTTCTTTCGATTCACCTTGGATCTCAATTTTCCTCACGTTAGAGACATGTTATCACCAGCGACAAATGCAAAGCTCCCATTCTCAGATTGTGCTGCTGGTGACTTGGAGCAATTCTACATCAAGTACAAAGTGTACCACTTGCAGGGGAATATGAATAATACCATGCTGCTGCTTTAGTACAACTACATCTCTGCACAGAAAAAAAACAAATGGCGCAAGAAACGGTAAAAAAATAAAAATATCTATATCTCCTTTTCCTTCTGCCAATGTTCCCAGAGCTTAATGGAATGCAAAGATGCTGAATATAAATGATTAAAATAAAAAGGCAAATGAAGATTCTTCTTGGTCAAAATCAAGTATAGCATCAGTTTGGCATCTTCCATGTCCTCTGTCAGGGAACTAGTACTTAACATTTAACATCTCCAAAGTGCTGTCCATCAATGGCCTTATTAACCTGACACTTGCCAGCCCCGTGGATGATCTCTATCACCTCAGTGTAGGAAGTTTCCTAATTCTAACGCACACACTCAGCCTTTCTATGGCACGAATGGTAAGTTATTTCAGTTTTTTCCTCCCTGCCAGTGAGCGCAGTGGTAGCAATCCCTCAATCCATTCATTGGCAGCCGACATCATCTCCTGCCAAAAGGCCACCTCCTCTTGCGTGGAGTCCATCCAGTCCACGGAGATGCCATAGCTCAAACCTGTAAAGAACAAGAAAACGATAACGTCAGAAGCTACACAAAGAGTTTCTACTCCATGCAAAAATACTCCATGGGATGTAACTGTTGCAGGCAGTATCTTAACACAAACAGTGCTGACTTCCCCTCATCAAGTTGCACCCTAAACGTTCTTCTGCTAATGACCTCCATTTTACACCAGAGTTCAGAATGAAGTCAATGTAAAAGCCACAAAATGCAAGTACCCTAGACATAACCTGCCAAGGAAAATAATATTGGGCTCAAGCCCTTTCTGCATCTTTCGGAATGGTAAAGAAAGTCTAAAAGGCTTGGTTTTCCCCTTAAAAGATTTTCTTGTGAACAGGGTGGGGTATTTGTCAAAATTCTCTTAGTCTATGATTCATTTGTATAGGAATCAAACATATGATAGTGGAAAAGTGTGCACATTAATTCCAAGTCGATTATTCAACCAAATTTTCATGTGCTGACTACTTGTCAATGAGATAAAGGTCTAAATTTGGATCACAGCTTATCTTGGGGTTGGTATTTTTACATCCATTACATCATTTTTACATCCATTTACATCATTCTTGCTTATGAGCTTATTCTTGTTGCCACTTCCTACTGAATAGTTCACAACCCTCCTGGTGACATGTTAGAGACTGAAAACAGAGAACACACAAGAAAATCCAATAAACATAGGTGCAGCCGTGAGGCAGACCTTCCAGCTACTATAAGCCTTTCCCTGATACCCTCAAGGAACAGTTATCCTTTATTGCAACATTCTGAAATCTTCTGTTTGTCTTTCACCTCTCAGGAAGTCCTCTTGCGTAACAATAAATAGTTTAGAAACCCTTAGATATCACACTTACAAAAATGCAAAGATGAACATGCTATCTGTCAAAGCCTAGGTATAGGGTACACTGAAAGCTAGGATAGGATGTTTAGAGAGGGACAAACCTCCATGATGGACAGCTGGACAATGGGAGATGGTCCCATCTGCTCTTTACCACTGTGGCTTAAAAATACTGGAATTTTCCTAACTTCAAGGATGAGTAACCCCATTGAAGTAAAACACTTCCAGATAAGCACAGGTCTAAGTCTTTCTCTGAACTGGAACTTCATACCATCAACTCCCAGGGACAGCCACTGTCTCCCACTGGAGCAAATGGCACCTCTGCTGAGGTCTTTCAGCACTATATTGTCTAAATAAAAGCAAACCAAAAAACCAACAATAACACCTTAGTCTACAGCCAGACAACTCCATTATTCCGATTCGTGATTTAATTCCAGCTGATGTACTCTCATTACTGATTACCTACCAGATCAACCAGTGTAGCTCGCCCTGTTTTTCAAATATTAGTTACTCCTCCTACTAAAGCTTTTCAAGGGAGGAGGTGATGTGGACAGAGTCACCAGGTGGTGCTGTCCCACATGGCATTCAAGTTGTCTTCATCTCTGAGCACTCTTCCCTGGGAGGAGCAGCAATAGAATGTTGATTGGTAACGCAGCTTGTTTTCCTGTAACAGCAGGAAAACTCTCTGACGGACCCAAGGAGCTTCTTGAGTTTTGCCAGACCTCAGAGCTGATGCTGGCAGAAAATGTGGGAACAGAGGGTTGCTATCATGTACCAGGGTCCCCTCCACCCAGACAGAGTGCAAGTACCAAGACTCTCACCAATAACTGAGACTCCCCATCTCTGGTTTCTCCCCAACAGCAAAATGCTCTGCAACTTCCCATTACACCTTGTGGCTCAGCACTATGGTAACAGTATTCATTTAATGTAAAGGAAATCACTTACCTGTCCCCAGGCCCAGCCTGATTCCTCCAAGGAAATGGTTGGTAAGTTTTTCGTGATCCCACACAGTCAGTTCAACACAAGCATCCTTTAGATCCTCTGTATGAAAGCCATCATATACAATAGTGTGATTGAAAATGGGGTTCGTGTCTCTTTTTATGACTCGGGTCTTTTGGTAACTCTTCTTACTGGTGTCTGGAAGCACATAGCTTTGAGAAGAGAAAAAATACAGTATGTAGTATAGAATATCAGCTGAGATTGGAACTGTTCCTATGAAGTTCCTCAGTCTAAACAAGCCTCAGTTCTGAAGAAAGGAGGAATTTGGTCTCAACATAAGAAATCTCTGTAGATTTAATGAGAAATGTTCATAATTCCCATTGAAATGGGGATGAAATTTTTTTTTGCCAAGCAAATCCATTTTAAAAGCAAACATTTTCAGAAAGGAGGCTTAAAATTTCCTGCTTTTGGCAAATTTTTTTTTAAAACTGACATTTTACATTAAAAAATGGACATTTCTTTCACATATTTCTATTTTCAGAAATTTTCATCACTTAGGTGCCTAAGAAGGCATTTCAAAATTGTCAGTTAGGCTTCTTAAGCAGCAAACCTTTCTGCAGGAGAACTCCATAAGGATTTAAAATATACAAAAAACATGGTGAGCACTTCAAAGCGCTGAAAAAAATCTTAAAATCCCCTTAAAAGATTTTAAATTTTCTGGAATATTTGCAGCACCTTTTCCCATATGACAGCAGAACTGATGTTGTAGGCTGCAGAATACATGCACATACTAAATTCTGGAGAAGATCAAAGCAGGATCCAACTGTCTGTGTGTCAGTTCTGGCAAGTCCCTAACAAATTCCCAAACTTTGCATGCAAGCCCATACCATGGCAAAATTCACAACTTCACGTGAACACACTGGGCTGAGGTGCAGGGCCCACGTGTTCCTCTCATTCAGATGTTCTTGAGGCAAATCACTGAGTGAGTCACAGACAGTGATTGACCAAGAGCTTTATCACAGCAAGGATTTTCCTAATTTGGCCACAAGTGAATAACAGGGGCAATTCTCTCCTACAGAGCCCAATGCAACACAAAGGCTTTACAGTATGGAGGCACAGCGAGGTGAGCCTGAGAAAAGAGAAGAAAACATACTGCTTTGTGGAGGCACACACCCAGGATCAAAGCCAATACCATGCTCATGCACTTACCATTTCACAAAGGAGTCAACTCCAGAAGGACGCAACTGCAGCAGGTCCTTGACGTCTTTGACCCAAATGTGAACTTCGCCAGAGGGAGGATTCTTGGGACCTGCGATTTAGGAGAAGAGAAAAACTGTCGTGCCAACCCTTACAATACAGGCTTCCTCTCCAGGGACCTGAGGGAGCAGCAACGTGACTTCTCTGCGTACTCACTCCCCCACGAGCTCTGCACCCCTCTCCTGGGTGCCACAGCACTACTACCAGCCCCGTCCCACTCGCAGCTGCAGAGCGCTCCTGACACAATGTACTGGTGCTGCTTTGAAACAAGAAAGAAGGAACTGCTGGGCAAACCCAGTCTTGTGCCTGCCCCACAGTGAGAGGGGCTGTGTGTTGCTGCTACCGCATCACAGCACCCTACAGTGCCCACAGTGCTCATAACAGCTGATGAGTTTGAGGTTGAGCCCTTCCTCTCTCCCCAACGCTTTCCCAATAATTCCAGATGTGAAGATCAGATGCAGGCTGCAGAGAGTGCTATCAAGCACTGCGGGTTGTGCCTTTGTGCCGATCTCTAAGATCTTGCTCTAATGAGATTACTCTTTAACCAGCCCTTAAACAGATGAAGCATTGCAAGCTGCATGTCTACATACGGGCAATACTTCTTAATGCATGAAACACGTTTACCTAGGCTTCCTGGAGGGACATATTTAATAGACAAATTCATCACTCCTCGATGATCCACACCATTAACAGCAGAAAGGCTCTGAAACAGAAAGAGTTATGACTGACTAAATGAGGGATTGTGTAAACATAGGAAGGCAAACAGCTTTTGAGTTCAGTGGAGGGGCACAAATGGACAAACCAATTTTGCATGGCTGGGGCAGCCCGTTCTCAGGGCAGCTCCTTTCTCTCTGGCTTTGTTCTCAAACTCAGTCCCTTGGAACCAAAAGCCTGGGGATTCAGAGCAAGGCTGCCCTTCCAGACATGTCCAGCTGGACATAATTAAGCATCTTAGTTCTGAAAGACCAACGTCCTTTATTTTCTGAAAAGGGATCTCAAATCAGACCTCTGAACCCAGAAGCATGCAGGAAGCTGTACAGGCTTTACAAAAAGCGGCACCTGAATATTTACCTCTCAAGGCATGTTCAATGGCATCACTTAGTACTCTGCTGTCTATTTTTAAGGGATGGTCTTTATGTGAGGAGAGAGAGAGGCAAAGTCACGTCAGAGTTTCTGTTGATTAGTGTCAGATCACATTTATGAAAGCGTCCCAACAGATCAGTCACCAAGAAAGACCTGAGAAGGCCTATGTTCAGAGCACTGAATACTGCACTAACGTGTCCAGGGCTTGTGGGTGTTCTACTGCACTTCCCTAAGTACAGTTCAGGTTGTTCTGCTCCACCACACCACCCAAAGACCTCAGAGGAGTCAGGAAGGACTTCTGCCACCCCTAAAGGCTGTGGGGTTGGGCTAGGAAGCAGGATTGCAGCTGCGATGCACTTACTCGGGGCTTCAGTGGGTACCAGTTGAGTTTCCTGTTGCTCCAGTCCCAGCTGGCCAAGTCTACTTCAATCTCTCCCAAGAAACTGTTACGTCCCAGTGGATCATTGTGCCAAACAGAGAGATTTAATTTTTGGATCAGCAATACCATTTTCTCTATTTTATACTAGAGGAAGAAAGAGAAGTCAGGTTGTTCAGCTTTTTCTTCTGTTTCTTTCACAACCAGAAATAAACTACTCAAAAGCTTGAATAAGCTCTGGCTGAGACACTCAAACCCACCCCACACATGCACTAACTGACTGGCCTCGCTCTGAACATCTCTTTTTTTGTCCTGCAGCAATCCTACTACCCTGACAAAGCTTTTCTGCTGAGCACAGGAAAACCTAGCACTCCTTTTGTCACAGGACAAAACCAATATTCTTTCAAGAATTATTAACGCAGGCCTGGGCATTGTTAAATAATCCTCTATGCTTTGATGAGTAAGACCACATCATGAAGACCTTTCTTCCTAGTCCCATGCCTTATGACTGTGCACCAGGGAAGGGAAGAACACCCCTTGCTCCGGCTGAAGACAGCACAGGCTGCAGGTCCCTATCTCATCAGAAGATCACTGTGCAGTTTTGATAGAGAAATCTTGGGTGCCACACAGATGGGTGCAGAGAAACCTTTAACATTTCTGCACTTACAAACCCAAGGGAAGAGCAGTGCAGTGTTGGCGGGAGGCACGTGAAGAAGCCTGGCCAAGAAGGCAGGATCTTTCCGGACCTGACATGGTATGGGTGCCTGCTACAACACAGGTTTTCAGAGCATATATTTGTTCTTACCCGTAACACCTCATTGTAAATGGGATTCACTGTCCTCTTCTTCACTGAAGTCTTCCTCTTACCCATTCTAGCTTTGTCTGGGAGCAGGTAAGTTTTAACATACCTGGAAAAGAAAGCAAACTCCAGCTGGATATTGTTCCATATTGCCAAGCTCTACTAAGCAGGCAGCACTTGTGAATGGTGACATGGAAACAAAAGACCTGGAGTTGACTCTTTGAAGGCAAAACTAATTAAGAGACCTGACAGGATATTAACTTGGCTTGCATGTGAAGTTATAAATCTCACTGGAGATGGGTTGATGCCACCAACATTCAGAACAGGCAGCTGTCTAGGCAGTATGGGAAGCCAGCAAGGCCATATATCCATTATCTGAAATGACCATAACTATAGCATCTCTGTGCATTCAAAATCAGGGTGAAATTAGAGAGGAGGAAAGAGGTGGAATGTCTTTAAGTCTCTCTCTCAGGGTTCAAATCCAGGCTCCTTTTCATCATCTTTCAAACTAGAGATCACTAACCTCTGTGGAACTACCATTGTGCCCCTAACAGCAGTTCTTTATGGACTTTCTTTTCATATAGATATATGTCTGCATCACCAGAGTCGTTACCAAAGTGTATTGACCATGGGGAGATCAAGGTTCAGATGGACGCACGGAGAACATATTCCAGGGATAACAGGAACTGTCTTTGTAGTGATCAAAGCTTTCTCAATCTGTTCAAATTTAAGTCTGTGGTAACATATTTACTGATGCCAATGGCTCCAGAACCATCAGCTAGGAAAGTCCCAGCAGTAAGCAGGCACCAGAAGTCTGAAGGAAGGAAGAAACCATGACATTTAAAAACAGAAAACATAAGAAAAAAAAATCCCCCAGAACACAAAATTCAGCAATGTAGAAGTCACAAGGCACCAAAGCATCACTCACGGGTCAGATCTGCCTTTCTTCTCATCCACGACAGCCAAGTCCTTGCACTGGGACACATGAACCTGGAACTCCCGGTTCTTCTCGTCATAGTCTAGAGCGAACTCCACGGTACCCTGGGCATCCACACTCCCAAAATCGCCACTGTAGACACTGAGCACACTGCCGCTCACCTGCCAGGTGGAAGAGCAAGGTCAGTGCCAACGAAACAGGCACCCTCCTGACTTGGTTCCTGGACAAAGACAATTGTCTGAAAAGTGCATTACCAGAGAAATAATCTATAATTTCTGTTTCTGTGTGTGGTATTGTGTCCTTGACACAGAAATGGTACACGTCTGCAGCTGTGCTCAAACAAGCAAGGGTTGGGGAACCCGAACAAGGGTCTCACAAGGATGTGCTATCCTAGACCAGGACTTAGAAGCGCTATTCTCCTGAATGCTCAATAAATGCAGAAGATTTTTCACCCCTAAATCCCAAAACTTGGGGAAACAGAGTCAAGTATTACTGGGGGGCCACACAAGTCTCTTCCCTTTCCCTATGCTTACAGTACCAAGAGCTGCTATCCTGACCCAATCTCATCACTAAGAAAGAAATATATTGAGAGAACTTGAACTATGTGTATATAAACCTATTATTTCTGGTAGATATAGTCACACAACTGTCAATCAATTTTTAAAATAGGCTAATAAGAAAGACATCAGACTATAAATATAGGAAAAACTATTACGATCTTGTTGCTTGCTCACAATGTGCATGGAGCTGTACAAAACAGAAATAGATATAACCCATGTCCTGAAGAGTCAGTGTCCCACCAGAGACATCTACTTGCCACAAAGGCACAGCAAAATGACATTTCTACAGGTATAAATCAGGAGCTAGGCACCCAAGAGTCACTTGCTTTCCCAGAACAAACTGCATTTGCCCATAGGCCTTGGGGTTCTTTTTTCAAGGCTTTGTCTTTCACTGGTAGAAAGTGATGAAGCAGAAACAAAACACAGCTCCAGAAGGACAAGAGAATTTTCTCTTACACCAATCACTCATGATTCCTGATAGGATAACATAAAAGTTAATGCCGTTTACAAAGCAAATAATTACACCTCTTGGCACCTCTCTGTGGTACAGTCATGAACATTTATCAGAAAACTTTCCTAGTAATTAACTCAATTCTTCTCTATCTCCCCCTACTTTCTTGGGTTCTGAATGTCATTCTATTATAACCTACAAGAACCTGCTAAACATCTCCTCGCAGTCCTTGGAGCTGCATTTACCATCCCATCAGGATACTCATCCCAGCAGAGAATCCTAAGCAAGATTTTCAAGAACACCTGTGTGACTTGGACACAAAAGGCTCATTTATGGCTCCCAGACTCTCCAGACTAGGAGAAGGACTCATGTGCCCCAAAGTTCAAGGGGTTTTTTAACATATTTATCTACATTTATGACCTCTCCCTACCAGCTTTGCTTCATACATATTCTTTAAGTCTCACATAGACACTTTGGAGATACCTATAACAGTAATACAGCAAATTCAAGCACTTCTAAGCAGCACACCCCCCCCCCCACTGTCTCGAAGGAATCTTTTAAAAATGCTCAACTAAACACACTCAGCTCTTTTCAGCTTTCCTTACAAGTTGAAGCTCTACATCATGCTTTTGCTGATCAACTCTGAGTTCCCTCAAATTTGCTGATAAAGTGAAGGATGAGCTTGCAGAGGGCACTCATCTGCAGTCCCAGCTCTCTCGGAGCTGGACCACAAACATGTCACTTAATGGCTGTGCTCCTCATTTCCCCACCCAGAAAAAGGCCACCCCTCTCTCCTGCACACTGCCAGGCTTCAGAGCATCCACACTTCAGAGTGGGGGCTATCGCTTACTGTAAATTTGCCTAACAGTGATTCAGGGGGTCTCTAATTTGAGATGGTACCCGCAGACGCTCCTTTAACGCCAAGTTAAGTAATTATCCATCACTGTTCTTTTAATAATGTACCATGCAGAAACCAGCAGGATACTCCGGAGGCCGTATCATCAGTATCAGCCTAAATGCAGCGTCACCGAATCTGACTGAGAAACCCTATCTAGTAAGATGTACGCGTTAAATACCTACCGAGGAGACAGATGCCATGTCGGACGAGTGGCTGCCAATGCTAGGCGTCTTTTTGTGCTTGTTAAACTGGAAGCTGATTTCGGAAGCCGTGTCTGATTCAGTCTGCTCAGAAAATAACAAGCATCTTTAAGCTCTGCCGTATAGCATTTTGCAACACTACAGAGAAAAACGAATAGCTCAGCAGAGTCCCATTAAGCAGCGATCAGGTTAGGAGAGTGCAGGGAGTCTCCCCAGAGGCATTCCCTCTGACCAGCAGCGAACGTCATCATTAACTGCCTCCAAACAGAGCTGCATGCAACCGCCTGGGCTCTTGGGAAGGGCACGGAACAGTGTGGTTTGAGACAGAGGGAAACACTAAAACTCCTCCAGCCAGAGAAGGGTTGGTCTTGGTTTTGGGGGGGCTTTTTTCTTAAGGCTTTTCTCATTTATTTATGACATAACCAAGGCATGCTCTAGAGCAAGTACTGTCGGTGTCCAGGAGAAACATTCTCATGAAACTGGCTGTCATTCAGGGGATGCTGTGAACATTATTCCACCACTTCTGGCATGTAGCCTACCTCAGACAACAGGAGAGGAGAGGATCTGCTCAGCTCTTTGACTCTTTCAGGTTCGAGAAACTGATGGGGTATCAAATGAGGTTTATTGTACGCTGTAGGTACAAACAAAAAAAGGCATCAAGATACCTTGTCAGAGTCAGGAATACATAAGAAAGTCACATGTTTGTTTAAGGGCACAAGGAAGGAGGAAAAGCTTGTGGGAGGCACCAGAGTACCACCCACTTGCCCCATCTCTGTTGTCTGCCATTGAAGCTGACCCTCCCCAAGACAAAAACTGCTAGCTAACATCTTAAAGCTTTTTTCAGTGCATTTTGGTTCAATGTGTGGGAGTGTGCAAACTCCCTCTAGTGACTAATTTAATTCACTTATTAGCCTAAGGATGTGTATCTTGTTTGCACCACTTTCTCTGCATAGATTTAATTTAAACTAAAGCCATACAGATCTGCCTCCTCGTCAAAGAAACCAAACATGCTCACATTTTCATCTCTTAGCATATTGCCCTGTACAAAAGAGCTGTAAAGTACCTATAATTTCACCATTGTGTACACCTCTCAAATTCTCTGCTAGACAAAGAGGTGGACAATAGCTTGGTATCTAAAAGAAGAAAGTCAGAAAGCTTCATCTCAACTTAGAAAGCTGGTTACTGGACTGCTTAAATGTCTAAGTAAAACCTATTTATACTATATTTATCTTTTCTCAGTAACTCTCTTGAAGATGACTATCTTCATCCCAGGAGAACTTTTTTTTTAGAAGATATATGTGCATAAACATGCCTGCACATATACACACTTGTTTAGCATGTTAGCCACGATGATACACTTTTCAGTGTTCAAAATGCCCAAGAGCTTCTTTGGCATTTTCCTTTACATGATTTACCTTTTTTATGATTTATCATGCATTTGATATTTACTATTTTTATCTCCAAACATGAGCAAAGCATTAAGGCTAGCCCTCTCCACAGACTACTTGTTATACTGCAAACAAGTGTAACCCTGTAGAGGGGGGTTCTGAGGATGAAGTTTGTGGCTCTAAATAAACTTTAAGAAGGGGAGGCTAAAATCTTGGCCATCTGCATGAAGACCACGTCACTGAACGGCAATGCATGTGGGACCCGAAGCTCTGAGCCACCGTGCTGTATGACGCACGTTGCTCCACCACACAATGGGGCATGCACCTGGCACGAGGCCACCAGACGGGGTGGGCACAGTCACAGGGCGACGCAGCGCGTCCCACCTGCAGGCTGCCTTGGACACAGCCCCGAAGGGGACTCTCCTCCCTCTCGTCACCAGGGATCAGGCTTACTTAGCCAGGCTTGATCGTTTCCTCTAAGTGGCTTTACCCTGCCTCGGGCATTGCCTTCCCAGCCTTCTCACCTCCGTCCTGGCAGCCTTGGCCTTGCCACTTTGCTTTTAGGCAAGCTCTTAGCTGTCCTCTTGTGCCACCTTCTCTTCAGGCCCCCTTCCTTGGCTGCTGCTTTCTTGGGCTTCTTGGTGGCACAGACAGGTTTCTTGGTCATGGGCTTCTTCAGGTTTGCTGCGCTTTCCTGGTTGCCTTCTCTTTAGCTCATCGTGGTTTCTCAGGGAGAAACTGCCACCATAAACTATGTCCCAGCTGGTAGCTGAGGAGATCAGGCCAGCAAACGGGGTCTGCTCTGGGTGAGGTGAGAGGCCCAGGCTGGGCACTGCAAGCGCAGTAAGCATGTGACAGGAGTCGGTGCTATGACTTGCATGCTGGATGCAAGCTCTGGCACTTCCGATTAATCCACTGCACGGGCTGCTGTGCAG
This sequence comes from Pelecanus crispus, assembly GCF_030463565.1. Taxonomy (NCBI): domain Eukaryota; kingdom Metazoa; phylum Chordata; class Aves; order Pelecaniformes; family Pelecanidae; genus Pelecanus; species Pelecanus crispus. The sequence goes on along the minus strand of NC_134655.1, from coordinate 5,024,079 downwards.
CTCCCACAGTACTCAGTGGGAGAAGAGGAGAGATGGGTACAAGCTTCTTGGCAACCCTCTGAAGCCCTTGTGTTTTTTGCTGAAGACACTGAGTAACATACCATCCATCTAGCTGCAATTTCCTGGCTCTGAATTAAATTTTAGGCACTTAAGCTCTCTAATTTGATGATGAAATAATATGTCATTTTCCTTGCATGGTACATGCACAGAAGCACCAGAGGTGCAGATCTCGGGCATAATATATTACCTTCAGGGAATGTAAACCAAAAAGGAAAAAGAAAGATGTTACTCACTCTCTGTGGTTGTGTAAATGTTCACCATGCTCTTTGCAAGATTAATGCTATTTGCTCGGGCCAGTGCCTGAGCGGCAGGAGAATGATCCCCATCTTCCTCTGGAATACATGAAAAGCCAGATCAACATGGTAAATAAATAAACTCAGACAGGCAGTGCGTCAACAAGCACACGCGCGTGTGTGTCTCCTGGCTTGTTCACTCTGCTTAGAGCACGTTGCGGTTACATTACACAGGGCTGCTTTCAAATCATCAGTGTGCTTTAATGTCTCTCCCTGAGAAAACCTCTTCACACTATGATGGCAAATGTAAACGCTAGGTTAACCCAGTCCCTAAAACAGACCAGCGCCTGCAAAGAGCTTCCAGTAAAACACAGCCATCTGCTAATATCATCCTGAAATGAATGTAACAATAAGGCATAAAACCTGAGAAATATAAGAAAGATCTGGTATAGAAAGGAAATATTTATGTTTACCTGAAGCGCAACTCAGGATTTTCATAGAAATGTTATAAGCGGTAGGAAACAAGCCATGAAATGACACAGTTAAAAATCAAAATCACATGAGTCTATGGAAAATCCTCTCAAATAGGTCTTACCGAGGTACATGAGGACAGGAAATTTGGAAAAAGAGGATACTGAGCTCTCTTCCTAGGCCTTTGCTTGGCAGAGAGCAGAGCTGTGGGCAGTCAGAGCCCACATGTAAAAGGAATTGCAATTACAATAACTTTTGCTCATATTAACAGTCACTACAAGAGCCCGTCAAACCCAGAGAGAGACTGATAAAGTGGTAACTACTGACACCATCATGGTTGAGAAAATGGTATCAGAACCCAGAAAAATCAGACTCCTCATTCAGTCACTTTGGTTACAGTTTAATATCCAAATTCACTGGTGGATTCCCAAAAGACCCAAAATGTCAATTAAACACTTGACAGCCAGTGGGTATATCAAGGTAGCCTAACAGCCCATGTATTCATTAAACACTTTGCTTCACGCTTTATTTCTTCTCCTTGTGCCAGACTTATCTCTACCACCACAAAGAATTCCTCCAGCCCCACATTTGAAGAAAGTACAGTCTTCCCAGTGACTGAAATAAAGTAAGTTCCTGTGACCTGTTGTAGGTAGTGCTAAAAAAACGGAGGGCTGTCCCGAGCCGAGGTGCTTGCAGGTAAGGCATGAGGGCTGGCAGCGGGGAGGAAGGCAAGGGAACGCGGCACTGCCCCCTTTTACACTTGCACCGCGCTACACAGGATTTGTTTCCAGAGCTAAACATATTCCACACATGCTAACTCTGCACAAATTGCAATATAGGATAAATGGACAAATGAAGAATATGTGCAAAATGCAGAAGGGCTAGGGAAGAAAACAGGCTTAGGGATGACTCTCTACTGGGATTTCACAGGGTGCGGTTACAGCCTCAGTACCTGAGTAAACAGCTGAGTCCGTTCCCTGAACGGCTTCTCTCTCTCTGGCTGGCTCACCGGGTGTTTGCTTGTCTGAAGACTCACACGTTTTTTCCTCAGGTAGCTCTCCATTTATTTCCATGTTGTCATGAGTGCCCAAATCAGATCTTTCCTCTTTCTCATCATCGCTTTCACCATCTGTAAGCGCAGGCTCGATCAGTATCTGCACCCTGCTCGCCAGGGAATTCGCTGCGTGCTTGCGCTCTTCTGCCACGATCAACTCGTCTGTAGGCGTCTCTGGCTCAAACGTGCTGCCAGACACTTCTTTGGTGGGCGACTCGATTTTGACGGAAGGCGCTCGCACAGGCAATCTGGATTTCTTGGAGCAGCGCTGTGCCGCTTTCTCTTCCTCTGGCACCGGTGGCTTCCCATTGCTTTCACTCAGCGAGTTATTTCTTGTAACGAGGCTGCCTTTGCTCTTGGTGTACATGGATCTAGGAACAATAGAAACTGAATCCTTCCTTGCAGGGGCTACATAGCTTGATTCTTCCTCACTAGAAGACAAGGTTATTGTCCTTTTGTAGGGGGTTCTTGTTCTGGTGAAGACACAAGGTTTTTCTTCGCTGTTCTGGCCTTGCCCAGACTGCACAGACAGTGAGCGGCACAGCTTGAACTGCCTACCGTCTGCCTCCACCCAGCTCAGGTCCTCCGGCACGTTTCCCACTGTCACAGAGTCTGCTCCCTTCTCCCAGAAGTTCTTCAAGTTCTTGAAGTGTTCACGATCAAGGCCGATATCCTCCTCTTTGTTACTCATTGATGAGATTGTATAGTTCACGCCTTGCTTCGCAGCCTGGCTGCTTTCCCCCTCTGCGGTCAGTGCTTTGGGGCTTGCCAGCAGCTTTCTATTTGCCAGGCTGTTCTCTGCTGGCCCCGCATGATTCACAAACTGCTCGGATCTGGAGAAAGTTCTGCTTGGTTTCCTCTTAACTGGTATCTTGCTGGAAGTGTAAGTTTCTTCGGGTGGAGTTTTTGCCCCCGCTGTGGTACCAGCGGCCCCATCAACAGCTTCTCTTCCAGCTGCACTGCTGGGCTGAGGCACAGCATCCTCTGAAAGCTTGGTGAGCAATGCAGATGCTCCATGACCTACAACGACAACAAATGCTCACAGCCTGGCACACCACATCACATCGTATTTCCTGGGAAGGTCTGCGCTGCAGCTTCTCAAAGGGAAGCCAGAGGGAATTTCCAGAAACCATCAATATGTTCCTAATTCTTCCCCATTTTGAGACTCTAGCAAGCCTCCTTCCATCTGAAGAAAGCCCTAAAAACCCCAGCCCTTCTCTCTGCAACAGGACATGGAAAAAAAATCCACTGAGCTCTAAATTGTTGCTGTGAGTTGGGGATTTGCAGCTTTGCTTTCAGTTTGGCAGCTTTCCTACTGGCTATTTGCTATGTACCAAAAATACACTACACATGCAAGGCAGGAAAGAGAAGGTAACTTGGATCTGTGTGTTAAGGAGTTGTGAGCCAAGCACTCCATTTAAAACATACTGAGAGCCAGGAGAACTTTTAGTCATTGGATTTTTTTTTCTTGGTCCCTGCTGCCTTGGGCATAATTCATAAAAATGTTGACAGCCCATTCTTACATGCCAAGGTAAGAAATACTCTTTGTTATTCATTTCTACATATACAAAAAGGTGTCTTGTCTCTTGGTGTTTAATGCTGCATAACAAAAATGCCAATGGCTCACTGAACAAAACCCTTACCTTTTCTAGACAAATGCAAGCTGTTTGTTGCAGCCACAAATGGACTTGTTCCAGTGTCACTCTCTGAGGAAGAGACATCATGTATACTGGATCTCTGAATGGAAAACAAACCCTATCAGTGTATATTAACTGGCAAGACTGGGAAAACATATTTTATTTGAGCACAGACACTAGGGCAGGCAGCCTGTGGAGCCCCTGCCAGTAGGTACAGACTGTGTGAAGGTCCAGGGAGGAACAAAACAAAGTGCAGAGGCTGTGCCTATACTACCTTGTGTGATGCAGACAGCGGGACAGGAAGTCTCGGCTTTGGTTTTGGCAAGATTTTACGCTCCTCTGTGGTATCAAGAGCAGGTGTGCTGGATCTGTGGGAGAGGAGAAACACCTGAGCAAGGAGATCAGTGGTAGTGATGTGCCTGGTAGGGTGATCAGGCAGTCTTCAACATCATCTATTCTGCTCAGCTACTTTGCCACTTTTTATCTACTGACCCAGCCCAATATAAGGCTGCCCAGAGCTGGTGCCTTCATTTATTTTCTCCATTACTGCTTGGAAGGACTGGGGAAAATGTGAAATGGCCTGAACTTGGAGTAAGGACAAGTCTCCCACTGCAGTCTGTACAGAACTTGCTCAATAAAAACAATCGTGTCAACCATTTGGTTTAGGTTTATTCAGACTTTCCCCTTCTGGGAGAAAACCACAGGGAAAACCACAGGAATGCTGAGAAGAGCGTGTGCCAGAAGAGCCCAAGAGCCCGGCAGGAGGGAGATGCATTTCCATGCCATGGCCCAGGAAGGAACAGGCCGCACCTCCCAGTTCAGGCCAAAGGCATAACCAGATTGATGGAGGATTTAGAAACTACGGGAATGATTATGACAGCAAAAGTTAGAGCAAAACTATAGTACAGGACATAAATCTTCATGCTTGGAATATAAGTTAATTACTAACTGCCTGGTAAATAAATGGAAGAAACACATAATCACAGGCAGTTTACTTGACCGTTTCTACCATCTTTGGGAGCGTCTAGTGGTGGCTGCTCTCTAGATGGAGAACAGCAGTCAAGCTGGTGAGATACCAGATGACAATGCTTTGTGCTTAGGGTTGAACAGAAAAAACAAAGCAAGCTCTTCAGGATTTAATCAACTCCCCAAAAACCCCATCACGACCACTGTTGTGCTGGTAAAGCAGGAGCACCTCGGGCTTGTTGACTCTGGATCCTTCATTAAGCAACACCCGGTGATCAGCTGCAAGAGGTTTGGAAGTGTCAAGGCTCAAATTTAATATTTAACTGGAGCAATTGCCACCTGTGAAGAATGATTCCTCTTTCTGCTGACAACTAAAAAGCAAATGAGATGGGAGCAACAATAAATGAATATGTGAAAATTTTAATGGCTTCTCCATAGTCCACAAATATTGAGTGAGGTCACTGATTTGCTCGTTGGAGTGCTTTTAGTGGGTGTTTCTGCTCAGTCAGCACAACGTGAAATCCTACCAGGTCTTGATGGAGAGTGCTGAGCACTGGACACAGAGGTTGGCACCAGCAGGAAATGAGCAGTTTCCTCAAACAGTTCATTTTGTTAGTGTTGCTCCATGGCAAAAATTAAACAAATAAAACCATAATCACTTTGAAAAACTAACCAGAATATCCTGACATTAGAGACAGCTTCCATTTTACTGACCCCTTATCAAATCATGCAGGAAAAGACCTTTCTGGGATAAGCACATTAGTAGTTAGTTATTAGGGAGGATTGATATTCTGACAATTCCTGGAAAAAGGATTTTTAAAATATCCTATATAACCTATTACTTATACAGTTTCGGAAACTCAGTTAAAGGCCAGGATTTAATGGGTAGCATTCAGTTTTCATTAGAAGTGAGACCAGCAACCAGAGAATTGCACAAGCAGCGGCTGTTACCTCTCCTCTCCTGCACCAGCAGCGTGCTCGGGGAAGGCAGGACTTGGGGCAGCTTTGCTTTCCAGATCTGTCTGGATGTGCTCGTTGGCCTCATCTGTAATGTAAGAGAGAAAATTGAGAAATGACATTTATTGAAACTTGTAATGGCCAGTGTGTTTTATTTGGGGAAAGAAAAGGCTTGTTAAATGAGTCCCCCAGCACAAACCCTGCAGATTTAACAGGAGATGGCTGATGGGGGGTCCACGCAGCGAAGGCACCTCCAGACCCCACGCGCCCGAGAGGCCAAAGCGAGCTGCCTAACACCTGACTCGCGCCAGGAGCTGTCGCATCACTGGAAACCTTCGCAGGACACTGCCGCGGCTGTCAATAAAGTTAATCCGTTCCAGGATTTAAATTCAGCCATTTCCTGTTTTGACTAAAAGTCAGCCGATCTTGGCAAACAAAGGAGGAGGCCAATACAGTTAATGAGGAGATCCCTGTTATTTTTACTGGCACAAGGCTCAGCTATGTCTTCTAAGCTCTCAAAGACCCTAAAGAAAAAACAATAGAAGACGGTAACCTTTAGAGCAGCCTGCCAGGGTATAAAGTCGCATTAGACATTTTGCTGGCAAACAGGCTTTCTTGCTACTGCAAAACCAAAAGGATTAAACCCTGAAACAGCGATGAAAAACTAGTCTGGTCAACAAGATCTGCACATATTTAGTCACGTGCAGCTAGGTCTATTTTAAAGAGTAAATCTACCTGTTATAAAACCTGCCAAATCTCTTTAGGATATATTTCATTACACAATACAACAGAATCAGAGACTCAGAGGATTCAGATGTGACATTAAATAATACAGCCTTGCTTGTTATCAGGTTAGAAAACTGCACTGAGCCCAAGAGCAGATCAGTCCTACGGAGGGGCTGTGATATCAATGTCACGCTGGTGCTGCCCACGCGGGGCCATCCAGCATCAGCACAGTCAGCCCGCGGATAACAGGGATATCCAAAGATGGAGCTTCATTCCCCCTTGCCTGTGCATCCCCATGGAGAAAAACGCTGCAGTCCCAACTCTTCCTCCCTGCCCAGCGCCTGGCCCTGCGGGGCAGGGGACCCTGGCAGGTGTTGCTTGGGCCGTCTGCGTTAGGACGACGTGTCTGGCACAGGCATGAGATGGCAGCTGGGTGGCCCCGTGGTTTCTGCAGCAGTGGGAAGTCGGGGAGTTGCTGCTGCTGGAAGACAGGAGTCTGGTTGTGTAAGAACGAGCCAGTTTTACAGAGCACGTTTCTGAGCGAGGGACTGCGTTTTGTCCATGTAAACACTGATATGCAAAAAGCATCACTGAACATCGTTTCGGGAGAGACAAGCTGCGGCACGGCTGGTGGCATGTGCAGGCTGCGTCACGTGCAGGCATGCGAAGGCACGCTGAGGCGTGTTTATTTGTACAGTGAGCCACGTCCTCCTCTTCTGCCCCAGACCCCAGGGAGGGAGATGCCAGCAGGTAGCTGCTCTGGAAGTCGAGAAAACAAACACAGAGCTCCCACGTTTTCCCTCTGCCTGTCATGGTTGAAAAGACCTTGACAACCAACGACTGCATTCATTTCTCACCTCACTTCCACTTCCAAAGGCATTGCGTCATATTTGCTTTTCACTGACACTTCCCCCTCAGACAGAGCCCCCCCGTCCTGGCTGGCAGAGCAGGCGAGAGGTGTTCGCTTCCTCCCATCCAAATCACTGCCCTTCAAAATGGCTCAGCCACTGACACAGCTGTGCCTGGCTTCTATAACCACAAACAAAGAGGTTATTAGTACATTATAATCCACAAGACAAGCAAAATGCCCTTGCTAACTTTAGGATGAGACAGAATAAGAAGCAAATTCCAACAGAAATTAGTAGTGGCCTGACGAGTTTAACTTGTCCATACGTGTATTTATATACATATGTATACAGCCACTCCTCTAACATTTTAGCTGCTTTACTCATTTCCTATCACTCTAAAATGAAAACACTCAATGCTTGGGGAAAGCACGGATAACTGTGCCATCGGGGCTGACTTGCCTCACTGGGTGGATAAAATGGTCTCTCTCCTAGACGATTTTTAGCTCTCATCCATTGCACACAAGCTCAAGGAGAAGTTATCACCAAATTCATCCACCTGCGCTGCTCTGCAGGCTGTAGTTTAAATACAGGGTGTCTATCTATTTTATAGATTTATATTACCACCGATTACTAGTGTTTTTTATGATAATCAATACCAACTGTGAAGACCCTTAGGGATCCACGCAACCCTCCCTTCAGAAGGTTAAAACCTTCCTCCAGAAAAGGTCACTGGGCATTTTCCTGTGCAGGCATGAATTTCCAGCGCTCCTCAGCCCGTTCACCACGCGAAGGGAATGCCAGCAATTATCTCAGCAGGGCTTTTCCATGCAGGAATTTTCGCATTTCACTCCCTAACACAGTCATCAAAGACTGAAATCAGGATTAACAGCCCTGGGGTCATGAGCATGTTACCTTCATTTGGCTAAATGAATGCACACCCCTTCATCACCGTGAAAGCTGACAGAAGGTGAACGGCTCTGATCTTTCCAGGAGAAGAAAGAAAGGTGTCAAGATGGCAAGCAAAGGCCCTTATCTCATCTACTGCAGATTGAATGTGAGCTGCGTGGCCAAACCGTTTGTAAAGGGGCCTCATCCTTGTTGCCTGATGCGCCAAGCACCGCTCTCACCAGTGCAATACTCTTGCTGACAAGTCAGTGAGAGAAGTGCTTGCCCTCATGTATGAAGGGAGGCAACCTATACGGTAACCACTGCAGGAGCCGAGCACACGACAGGCAACAGCAAGGTGAAAATATTAGCTGCAGAATCTTGATCCTCAACCCGCGCTGTGGGAAAAGTAAGAGGAAGGAATAAAGTCACGTTATAGCTGTGCTTTACCAAAGTAAGTCTGAGAATAGAAAAAGAGAAAGAAGGGAAGAAAAAAAGTTGAAAAAGAAATAGAGGGCTACATCTAAACGTAATTACTATAGTAATTTAGTAACATTTGCTTCTTCCTTCTTAAAACAGCATTAGTCAAGTAATGCACACGCAAAGACTTAGCTTGCATATTACTGCTATATTAATAAGATTATTTTAGATGATAACCTGAGACCACATCTCATACGTGCACATCAGCAGTAAAAGTTAAATCTAAACCCAACAGTACATCAAATTTCACTTTCCTGAAATGGGCTGCAAGCTCAGGGTGCTGATGCCCCTGGCAAGGCAAAAGGCAGACGAACCCAATTCACTGCTGGCTGCCAGCTGGGCTGCGGGTGACAGAGTGTTCGTCTGAGCTGGGCCCCAGCAGAGGGGCTGCCGAAGCGTCTGTCGCTTCATGCAAAGAGGGGGCAAGCACAAATGCACATCCTCAGAAAGCAGAACATGCTCTGCAGAAATGGCCAAGCAATTCTGTCGAGCTGGAAAAGGTTTTGTATGTTTGAGCATTCTGGAGGGATGATAAAATAGTAAATTTAATGACATCATGAATCCCTAATACCAAGGATAAAAGCAGCTTCATATGAAATATGATGGGCCAACTCTGCATCAGAGGTTCCAATGAATCTATGCTAAGTTACAAGAGCTGTCAAGGATAAGTAAAAAGCAAAAAGAAAACTAGGTTCTCAGTTAGCAAAGTCCTTAGCCAGCATTTAGCTTTGAGCATATGTCTAAGTAATGTGGAGCTAAGAGGGCTATACTAAGCCCAGGCAATTAATGCTACAGAGATACCCTGGCCAAGGAGGCCCACCAAACAAAGGAGTGATCTGTATTGCTGCTACCCCACAGCAGGAATGGGCAGCTGGGCCCAGGAAAGAGGGCTGAACTGGCGGAGATGTGCTGTGGTTTAACCACACAGCCCTTTGCTTGCTCCCCGCCTCCCCAGTGGGAAGGGGGAGAGAACTGGGGGAAAAAAAGGAAAAAAAAAAGTAAAATTTGAGTGTTGAGATAAAGACAATTTAATAGACAGAAAAGAAAGGGATAATAATAATAATAATAATAATAATAATAATAATAGGATATACAAAGCAAGTGATGCACAATGCAATTGCTCACCACCTGCTGACTGACACCCAGCCAGTCCCCGAGCAGCGATCGCTGCCCCCCGGCCAGCTCCCCCCAGTTTCTATACTGAGCATGACGCCGTATGGTATGGAATGGCCCTTTGGGCCAGTTTGGGTCAGCTGGCCTGGCTGTGCCCCCTCCCCGCTTCTCTCTGGCAGGGCATAAAAAGCTGAAAAGTCCTTGACTGGTGTAAGCACTACTTAGCAACAACTAAAACGTCCGTGTGTTATCAACATTATTCTCCTACTAAACCCGAAACACAGCACTATACCAGCTACTAGGAGGAAAAAAAATTAACTCTATCCCAGCCAAAACTGGGACGAGATGACATTTGAGTTTGGGACAGTTGGACGATAACCCTTTACCTACGAGTAGGCTTTACTGCAAAAGAGCAGAGCCCAGTTACAGGGTCCTTACATTAGGGACCGTGGTAGACTTTGCTTAGAGCTCTCTATCAGGGCTACGGCTTCCCCAGAGCAGCAGCAGCCAGTAACTCACCAGCCGTGTCTGAGTATCTGTGATTACACACCCTGACAAATTATCAAGGAGGTTGTGTGAGACTGGGCTGCAGTCCCACAGTCCTGCTGCGGAGTCGGCTGGCCTGTCTTCATGTTGAGGACTGGATGTGAATCATCCCCAGTTCTGCTTCGCACAAATGTTCAGCACGAAGTGCCAGCTCCAGGGTGGTTACATTTGGACTCAAAGCACAGTCCTGCTTGTTTCACACGGGGCTGATCTCTTCTCTTCTCTGCCCTGAGCCAACAAATCTGATTTGATCTGTTTTACATACCACCATGAGAGTTCATCTGCACGTCCAACAACATGCAATACATCTGCTTCGAATTAGCCCATGGTCCCAGACATACCCTTGCTATGGCCCAGCAGCCTGGGTACCTTCAGACTTGGCCCCAAAACCCTTTTTACTTTGAAAACCACATTGTGCCTCGGAATTATTCCATGTGAAAAGCTAGGCAAGGACCACCATTCCCCTCTCACAGTGGGCAAATACTTGCCAGGAGAAGAGAGCACCCCCTCCCTTTACAGAGATGTGACGAACCCCACCACCCTGAAGGCCTGCGAAAGCAGCCGGCTGTCTGGTTTTGTCAGACCACTCTAGGAACTGGAGGGGTGTTTGACCCACACATACCAGTTTGATGCCAGAAATTGCCCTACATCACCCCTTTCCCTTGTTGCTTCCACCACAAGAACTGATACCAGTGACCTGTGACAAACAGACATTTTGGAAGAAAGAAGCTGAAGTGGTGACAAGGCATTTGCTGCACGTAGCTGGTAAACAGCTTTTGCCTTAGTCCTCTGCCGCACTGTAATTTTTTCTTTGGGCCCTGATTTTGATAATCAGGTATTTTTTTCTAGTACTGAAAGCTTAGCTGAGAATCCCCTTATCACAACACAAAGGCTGGTTCCCAGCTGGCTCCCAGTATAGGGAGACCCCCCATACTTGACCACTTTTTTCTGGTACATCAATTTGTTTTCTTAGGATGCACACTAACGTACTTACTTTCTAGTTTGCCCTTCTTCCTTCTAATCGATGCCCAAAGTAGATCCGGCCCCTCTAAGTCTTCCTGAAACCGTTTTGCCTTCACTTCTGAAAACCATTCGCCTGTCACAAACTTCTTCTTCTTTTCATCCTTGATGGAGCCTTGTATCCGCCTGAAAGTCAATAAGAACATTACACACCAAAAAGTTCTCCAAGGTTTCGACTTCCTCTGAGCTACCTTCATAACAATTGTCCGTACGGTTCACCTGTCTGATACTACAAAGGATCCAGAGATTATTCTCTGCAATCACAAGGGCCAAACCAGCATTAAAACAAAAGCTGATTGATTCTTTATCTGAAATGGAAACAGCACCTTGTAAACACAGGCCTTCACCTCTTCCAAATTTCACAAATGCAAATCAGAGTCACCTGGCAAGGAGATTTGTCCATTTGCTTTGCAGCCCTGAGGGTTTGGGAAGGGGCGGGGCTGTTTGCAGGTCTTGCACTTCTCTGTTTTATTTGTCTATTAATCTCTTTATGAGCGGCAAAGCCTTTTGGATGAAATCTGATGCAAACCATGGAAATAAAATGTGTTATTTAGGGGAGCAACCTGTCCCTGCAGCATTCTCCCCAGACACTGCTCCTCTCCCTGCTCCTCCTTCCATGCCAATTTTGGCACTCAAACAGTTAGCTCTCCTTCCTGAGCACAGCTTCTCCTACTGCAACTCGCTCAGGCACACCCAGGGCTGGTTTTTGGCACCCAAACCTGTCAGTGCTCTGTTTGCTAGCCTGTACTTTTAACCCTCCTCTGGTTATTTTGTTTTTACACCACAGCTTGCTGAATTAGCTGCCTTTCTGCTGGCACTGCCACCCCCAGCTCACCACAATTCAGGAGCCCTGCGAGACCTGAGAGGCCAGAGGAAACTCCCACCTCAGTCCAATTCTCAGCAGGAAGAGGGGGCAACACCCCAGATAACTGTGGAGCCTTGAAGGGTCACATTTCATAGAATCATAGAATCATAGAATCGTCTAGGTTGGAAAAGACCTTTAAGATCATCCAGTCCAACCATTAACCTACATTACCAAGCCCACCTAAACCAATCAAGGGTAGACTAGACTAAACCATATCCCGAAGTGCCACATCTACCTGTTTTTTGAACACGAACATTTGGCTGCCTAAAGGCCAGAACGGAGCAGGTGTGGGGTAACTGGGCTCAAGCCTCTGCAGGCAGTGCTGGGGGGCCCAGCAGGACTGACAGCCAGGGAGCTGCACAGCTCCCATCCAAATCAGGGCTGCATCTGCCCCCGTGAGGGGCTCGAGGTGCTGGGCCAGAGGAGATGTAGGGACGTATTTTCATCTTGTTGACACCAGATCAGTGTAATGCCATTGACTTCATTTTGCCCAGCTGACAGGTTGTGTTGGAGCCAAATATATCCATGCTTGCACCAAAGGTCTTACTGCATATAGCTGTTCTGCCAGCAAGGGGCACGTGGCACCACCATGGTCAGCATCTAACTCACTTTGCTCCCAAATGAAAGCCGTCTGTGCAACAGCTTCCAAAGAGGAGTGAAACAAAACTGAAATAATCCCAACATTCTTTTCCCTAAACCTCCACTGCAGAGCAGAAATTTTACTGCATTTCAGGAAAAAAAAAAAAAAAAAAGAAGAAGAAAAAAAAAGACAAAACATTTTTGAAACCTTCCCTGAATTCAGGGAAGATATAAGAGCATGCAGACACATACACCTCAAGCCCAATCTGCTTGCGTGCCACCACCAGTTCTCAGTTTCCCCAGCTCTCACCCCCGAGCAGAGGCCAGGGCACATACGCTCCCCGGAGCCTGCTGCAAAGCTACCCACTCCGCCTTCCAGCCTCGAGCATCCCTCCTACGTGGGGCTTACTCTTTTTTGGCTCAACAGCAAGTCGAAGACTCACATCCTTAACAGGGGTAAACTGGCACGGTGCCATCCACACTCACTGAACTAACTCATTTCTTGCCATGGAGAGTTTGGTGCCAGCTTCCGGAGCCTGGTGCATACTGTCAACCCAGATGGTCTAATGGCTGGCATTTAAAAAGTGACAGCATCAACAAGCAATCCCAAACAACCAGAACCTGAGCTCCAGGATGACCAGTGGCAAATGAGCTGAACGCAGAGCGATTCCTGGCTCTGAAACGTCTCCCTGCAAACCTCTGGCAGATCAGGTAACTTCTCACTGCCCCCTCCCTGCCTGCACGATGGATGCTGCACACACAGCCATCTCGAAGAGCACCGGAGGGACACATAGCAGAAATGGGGATGTAAAGTCTCATTTTAAAACGCTCTACGGGATTTCTGTGTTACCGAGTGAGGAAAACAAGGTAGCAGCTACTCCCCTGCTCAGACCTCTGACACCGGAGAAATCAGCATCTTCCTCCCCAGAGCAGGAAAGGGATGATTTCCCTTGGCGTCTCGGAGGGCTGCTGATTAACTCAAAAGGAGAGCCCAGCCCTGCAGTCCTGCAGCGAGAGGACAGCAGTGACAGCAAGATGGCTGAGAAACAGGAGGTGCAATGGAAAGATCCGTCAGGATCTGAGCAAGAAGGGACAGCACTGCCGTAGCCTGCATCTCTCCTCACTGCACACACACACGCACACACACACACTCCCCTCACTAAAAGAAGTAAAAAAATCCCCCCAGGGGAAGCTCACGTCCTGCTGTTATTGCATGTTCTCTCACCTGATGCGATCCCCATCCTTCTTCTTCAGCTCTGCATCTCTCTGCAGAACCTTCATCAGCTTCTCATACTCCTCCTCGGTCAGGAAGCTCAAGTCCAACATCTTCCCTGCAATCTTCTTCAGTTCTTCAGGCAGCTGAAGCGATGACACACCAGGAACTAATCCAGCCCAGACTGCCGCAATGCCATGGGCAGCCCCTGTGCAGCCCGCCCCGGTGCGCTGAGCAAGACGCGGCTGGAGCAAAAGGACTTCACAGCAGCATGGCTTGGGTGGAAGTTGCGTTAGCACCTGGGCTTGCACTTCCAGGCTCTTCGCTGGCACGTTTCTCTGCACTGCATGCCTTCCCCTGCCAGGAAAATTCTCTCAGCAAAATTATGCTCCTTTGCTTTTCTTCAGGCACAGTCGCAGCGATTTGGAAGCCAGCGTCAATCAAACAGGCAAGCACGGGAAGGAGCGAGCTCACCGCCCGCCTTAGCTGCCTCAACAGGCACGAAAGCTCCTCTCACCAACGGCAACCCCAGCACCTCTGGCATGCGCTTTCTTCAGTGGGGAAGTCTGCCTCCGTGGAGTTCAAGCATCCCTGCAAAGAAATAACACCGAGATGCCTTTTATGATAAGCACGACATATGGTAACCGAATGTGTACATTGGGGGTTTTTATTTGTTCTTCAGCACAAGTTCCAAAACAAGCTGCCCTACTTTCTTCCCGTTCCTACAGCTCCTCACGTGGTATTAACCTAACCAAGATAATATTTTATTTTAGCTGCTTTCCTACTAACAGGTAAAGAGTTGACTCAGCATGCTCCAAGCAAAATATGCATATAAATTACCAAACTGCTTGCTTGCTTTTTACTTCCATTCTTCTTTTCCTCACTTCTTCCTGCCCTAAATGAGACTGAGTATAAGCAGCCGGCCTTTGTAAAGCAATCAGAAAATACCAGAACAGACACCTGCAAGTGTTATTGCTGCACGTTACGCTATAAAAAACCAGAGGCTGCTCATTTTCTAATATGCGTGCACTTTGCTTTATGGTGCGCTGCCATTTGCTATTCAAACAGTACGGGTGCAGATCACTTAGTGTTTCAACAGACACCAAAAATGGCCAGAGGCTGCAGGGCGTGGAGGAAGAGTAAATCATGTGTCGCTTTGCTGCTTTATTCCTTTTCCTCTCTCCCGGCCAACGCGAGGGCAGTAAGGCACACCTCCGAGGAAGCAGAAGTTCTGCTTGTGTCCATGCAGGCAGTTTCTAGCTCACCAGATGGGATTTGTCCACTGTTTCCAAGCCTATCAGGTGACTGTGGGTTTCATCACAGTTGACTTTTTCTCCCAAAGCCACATCCTTGGGAGTCAGGTCATTAAAAATGAATAAATCCCAGCTTTCATGGCAAATATGATCTGAAAGTCATCAGGCCCATTCCCTAACCTCAAGGCCTGTATCACCCCTACTCTATGGCTGCCTACTCTGCCCCTTGGAGGGTGGCCCCTCCTGGGGCCACCTATTTCAGTGCTTAGCTAACCAGCAGCAAGCAACTTCTTCCTATTGCCCACCCCAGATCTCCTTGGTAGACGTCAGCCCATCCTATCCGCCATGGGCATGCCCCCTTTGCAGCCATCCTCACAGGGTTTTATACTTCAGCCTCCACATCAACCAACCCCAGCTCCTTCAGGTTCCTCAGAGCTGGGGTCTTCATCATTTTTGTCACTCTTCTTTGGACTGTCCCCACATGGCGCATCTCTTCCTTCAACTGGCATATCCAAAGCCGAGCACAAGTACTGCAGCTGAACTTTGCTCATTTGACATCATTTCACAGATTTACAGTATTTTATGGACGAAACATTCCCAAATGTTTGCCTTTTTCATAATGGTGTAACAACATGTTAGAAGAAAGACTAGGCATCGGACTCTAATGCTTACAAAAAAATACCACAGAACCGCATAAAGAGGCTTGTAAAAGGAATGGGCTTTGTCATAAAAACTCTCCAATTATTTGAAAAAAATTTTTGGAGGGAAGGAAACAACATTTCATGGTTCTTTGAGGCAAGTATGGCTATGCTTGTCACACTACAATTACAGCCTTTATCACCTGAGAAACTATCGATACCACTCTAAATAGTTAAAACAGAAACAGGAATAAAATATCCTGATGAATCTCTACTGTTCAAACCTATGTTTCACCCATTCATTTTGGCACGGCTCTTCCACGATTGGTTCCAGCCATCTACTCTCTCTGGTTCTCAGGTACAATCCCACTTCTACAAAGACATTTACAGAAATTTCTGGGACATATTTTATTTTTAAAAAAGTATCTAGGGACACAGTTTTCACAGTATTTTCTCCTCTAGAACTTTTATTTATTTTTAACAAACCCATGACATGTGGGCTGAAAGTACTTCAGAAAACATTTTCAGCAAAGACTCATTTATTCGTTAGTACGGTGGTAGTCAGAAAAAGAAAAAAAGGCTCCTTCTTTATAAATAGCCTTTTTTTCCCTAAGAATGTTTTATCTTACTGGAATAGTTACATTTGAAGGAAAAGGTTAACAGAAACCAAACAGCCAACTCCTCCTTTTGTTTTAAATGGTTAAAAATCAAACCACTTAATGCACTTGCTGTGGGAAAGGGAGCTGGTCCGGGAGACTGCTCCACCGGGAGGTTTTACTGGCAGTCTCAGGAGCTGCAAAGCTGTTGACCCAGGCCTGCAGGAGCAAACAAGGCTGGGAAATGACCTCCCTACGTGCCACGGCCACGGGGCCGTCCCTGCTGCGACTGGAGCCACTGCAGCCTCTGATGGGTGCACCACGCTGCTGCGCCTTGGCCACTGCAGAGGCTCGAAACAGGAGAAGCCCGCCATTAAGCACTCAGGTACCCAGCGATAAGGGGGAGTGCGTTATTTGTTTACTTGGGTCTGCAAGCGCAATGGATTAAAGATACAAATCAACTGACATGTAGAGCATGTTACCAGGCAGGCGCGCTGTGCTGTACCTAACCATCGCCCGCTCCCCCAGGTTGCTTAATCCTAGAGCTCACGCTCACACTCCTTACGCAGCACCACACAGCTTTGACTTGCTTTGTTAGATTGCACCTAATCCTCTCCCCCCTCAAAGCCTTGTTAATAAACCGTTCAGAGAGCACAGGGATGATGCAGTGCGAACACCTAAATCGACAGATCCGTCGACCGACAAACGCTGGGTGTGGAGAGGGTGTGGAGACAAGCAGAAGCATGACCTACCATGCGGCATAACTGGCTGCATCTCTTACGGTGATAGCTTTTGCTTTCTTGTGGCCACTACCCCAAGAAGCAGCAAATGCTCTGGTCACCGGAGAAGATCCGTGATGGCGTGTCATGCCACTGTGCAGCTTGTCAAACCCAGAGCCCAAGCACAGGCGGAGAAGTGAGGCCCGTTCTGTTAAAACAGCACACTGGGACCTGTGCACCTCGTCTCCCAACGCATTTTCAGCGTCCAGGTTAAAAATACAGGAAAGGCCACACACGGTGTATTGGGTTTGCGTGGCAAGGTTTTGGTAGCAGGGGGCTACAGGGGTGGCTTCTGTAAGAAGCTGCCAGAAGCTTCCCCCATGTCCGATAGAGCCAACACCAGCCGGCTCCAAGACGGACCCACCACTGGCCAAGGCTGAGTCCATCAGTGATGGTGGTAGCGCCTCTTGGATAACATATTTAAGAAGATGGGGAAAAAAAAACCTGTGGCAGAACAGCAGCAGGTGAGAATATGTGAGAGGCACAGCCCTGCAGACCCCAGGGTCAGTGCAGGAGGAGGGCAGGAGGTGCTGCAGGCACGGAGCAGAGATTCCCCTGCACCCCTGGTGCAGCCCATGGCGAGGCAGCTGTGCCCTGCACCCACGGAGGCCCACGGGGAGCAGAGATCCACCTGCACCCGGGGAGGAGCCCACGCCGGAGCAGGGGGATGTGCCCCAAGGAGGCTGGGACCCCGGGGGAAGCCCGCGCTGGAGCAGGCTCCTGGCAGGAGCTGTGGCCCCGTGGAGAGAGGAGCCCAGGCTGGAGCAGGTTTGCTGGCAGGGCTGGGGACCCCGCGGGGGACCCACGCTGGAGCAGGCTGCTCCTGAGGGGCTGCACCCCGTGGGAGGGACCCACGCTGGAGCAGGGAAGAGTGTGAGGAGGAAGGAGCGGCAGAGACAACGTGTGGTGAACTGACCACAACCCCCATTCCCCAGCCCCCTGTGCTGCTCGGGGGGAGGAGGTAGACAAATTGGGAGTGAAGTTGAGCCTGGGAAGAAGGGGGCCCGGGGGAAGGTGTTTTAAGATTTGGTTTTATTTCTCATTACCCTACTCAGTTTTGACTGGTAATAAAGTGATTTCCCCAAGTCGAGTCTGTTTTGCCCGTGACGGTAATTGGTGAGTGATCTCCCTGTCCTTATCTCATCCCACGAGCTTTCTCGTTATATTTTCTCTCCCCTGTCCATTTGAGAAGGGCAGTGATAGAGAGGCTTTGGTGGGCCCTTGGCACCCAGCCAGGGTCAACCCACCACACACAGCTAGACTGAAGGTCCCCGTAACGCAGTAGTTTATCTTCAACAAGGGCTAAGAGCATACAGCGAGAGAGAGTACAGCGAGCCGTCCTGCGCTCCAGCTTCCTGCAAGGTACAGGGCAGGGACTCCCCGAAGCAGGAGCAGTGTCGCTGCATTTCACAGATTTTTCTAATTACTTTCTGAACTCACATAGATTTTAAGCATTTTGCAATATCCTCAAAGCCCTGCAGTCCCACAGCTTCACTACACTTTAAATGAAAAAGTACCTGCCCTTGTTTTGTTTTGACCTGCCACTTGCATGCTTCATTTGATATCCCCAAGTGTTTTACGAGAAAACCTGGTAAGGATTACTCTGCATTCACCTACTCCATGTTGCTCATTTTGCAGACCTGTGTCACAGCCAGTTTAGAGGAAGGAAGTTTGTTGTTTGCTCATTCCAGGTGTTACAACTCAGGGAGCTTGATCATTCCTTGCACCCTTCTCCGTCCCCCATCTAGCTTACTACAGAACTCCTGAACATTGTTTAGGTGGAAAAAGGCTTCTCCCAACAGCTGCAACCCCTGGTATCTTCACCTGCGCGACTGGTTTTGCAGTGCCAGGTAGGGTGGTGTAAGCCGTGCCCGGCTGCAGCTCTGCAGCCCGGAGGGAGAGAGGCAATGCCAGCCCTCAAATGGGGCACAGCTAACGGCTCTGCCAAGCCCTTGGAGAGAGGAGAGCTCTGACCACCTGCAGAAAAGCTAAGAGGGACAGGGACGCTAATACAAGGAAAAAACTTTCCCTTTGTCAGCTGCTCGGACTGTGCACCAGCAAAGAGCGGTGCCAGTCGGGGAGAACAGCGCTCCCACATTTTGGAGCTGACAGCCTGAGAAAGGCCAGGTGCTGAGCACGGGTCCGGGAAGACTCCCATTTACACCAGCCAAGACGCGGAAATTTGCGACCTGTCCAAAACTGCTCCATTCCCTTCAGCAAAGCATCAAGCGGTGGTACGACATGCTTGCCCCTAGCACCAACCCAATATCCAACCCCTAAAGTGAAGGGGCAAATAAACACCGACCTTTCTTCAGCAGCACGCAACGTCCTCTCGCAGGGAGCATACCTGCGTTGGGGCACGCCGAGTGGAAGTGCATTCGGACAGCCCGCAGTCTGGACAGGACAATGCTCATTTCCTCGTTCCTCGGCGTTTTGCAGCGTGTCCCCACGCATGTGATCAAAACCAACTGAATTCCCTGTGCCAACAGTCCTGCCTCCTCTCACTCGGAGCCTGCTGGCTGCGCAGGTCATGGGCATGCAGCTGCGCCCTCAAGGAAACGCTCAAGAAGGTGTAGTTCTGGAGTGCCTTCCAAAATAAATAGTTTGACTAATCCCATGTAGGGTTTCTGCAGCAGTAAGAGCTATTTATGAAAGAAGTTATGTTACAGACCTCTCTCCTGAATTAATAGATCCTCTCCAAGTTTTTTCTTTTTATTACAGTGGAGAAGGGTGTTGTTCGGAGAGTTGTTTGGTTTTCTTAAGTATCTCTCCTTCAAATAGTTTTATCAGGTGAAAATTAAATACTTGCTTAGCCTAGCAGGCATGAAACATAATCCCTTTTGGAAAGGCAGATGCTGAAGGGGCTGCCACCTTCTTTGTGCTGCATTTTCATTTTATTTCTGGGACATTTAACTCAGCCCCAGCTCGAAACAGAACTATGTTAATGCTCTTCATAACTAACCCGAGCACAAACTGCTCAGACGCACAGTACCAGCTCAGTGCTCTTGCTGTCATCTGCCTACAGAATCGAATTATCTATAGACCATCTGCGGGGCACTCCAGTCTCGGCTCTCATTTCTCAGCGTGTAGCTTTCCTTCCCAGTGCTGCACGACTTCCTCAGCGCTGGATGTGCACAGATTAATAATATACACCATGGGCCAAACAGATTTCATTTGACTAGATGCTGCTTTGCATGCAGAGGAAGAGGATGAATTTAGGAACTTCAACCTGCCAATTCGGTAGTCAGGACCCACGAATGATGACGGTATTTAACACCCCAGTTTCATCACCGCAGTCAGTGTAGGACCACCCAGACCGACCTCACCCTTCGAGACCTGGAGCCGCACATAGGTCCATGTAATAAAGATATGAAAACATCTCTACCCAAAACATAACAAAACCCGGAACAGATAATACTGATCTCACCAGGCTATTCATAGTCAGATGAAAATAGCAGCAAGCTGGAAAGGCCGCTTGCCTCTGTCCATACCTCTTTATCTCATTTCCTTTCACAATGTAAGGAAATAACCTCCTTTTGCTTTACAATGTGTGGACGCTTCCCAATACCGTTATTAGTCAAGACAGATCTTGTAGGGCAGGTCAAAACCAAGAGTAGCATTGTATTAAGAATGATAGATGTGGTCCTGGCACCCACAGTCATACTCCAGTTCCCAATATATGCTGTAGTTAACAGTCCCAGAACGACTTAGCGCCAAAACTGCCATACCTGTACAGCGTCTGTGATCAGCCTTGTGCCTCTCCTTGTCTCATGCTGGAGGATCCAGCCCCACTCTTCCTCCCATCTTATTTCTTCTGCTGTCAGTACCATGAAATTGGTACTGACCATGGCAGAGGTATC
Organism: Pelecanus crispus; assembly: GCF_030463565.1. Lineage (NCBI taxonomy): Eukaryota > Metazoa > Chordata > Aves > Pelecaniformes > Pelecanidae > Pelecanus > Pelecanus crispus. The sequence continues at coordinate 5,003,300 of NC_134655.1, read as the reverse complement.
GCCATCACTATTTTAAGGGCAAAACACTGACAGCCATTATAATCCTCCTAGGATAGGGTCTTTCTCTTTGGAAGGGGTGGGCTGAAAACCAGCATAACACCTCCTGTCCATGGGGGCTGGACTGTGTCTCCCTGCCCCGAGTCCAGTGCTGTGGCTGCAGCCAGAAAGGGAGCAGTGCAAGCCCAGTTTCCACCCAGTGCAGGAGCTTGCCGCAGCCCTGGACTGGGAAGCCGTGAGCTGATGGGGCTGCCGTGGCGGAAGGGAGCCAGAAGTGTGAGTGTCACTTAGACTGTGGCAGCTCGACTGATGTCAGTGCTTCCTTTTACACACGGACAAGCCCTCAAGGTGCAGTAATACAGACAGGATCGGTATTGCACAAGCCTACAAACATCACCCTTCAAGTATCAAATTGCTGGGTAACAGCAAGCACAGTCAGTGTGTAACCTTCACGCTGAAATGCAGGTGCTCCTACGGCAGCCGAGGGCTGTCCCACTGAAAAGGCTGAAGAGCAGACATCCCCGCCCAGGTACATTCTGCCTGGGGCCACAGTGGCACCACTAACCCTCTTTCTCCCGCTGTGTGCTCACGTCTCCCCTCTCGCTGTCATGAAATAAATATGTAAAATACCTGCCTTTTGGTTAGCCATTGCAAAGCGAAGCTCCACAGCATCACGAGAGCTTTTCCAAGGTGCAGCTCTTTCTCTTAATTTGCAATACGCCACTTGTAGCTATGAATTGTCTAGTCCTTCGCAGACCAAGAGAAGCTGTGAGCTAGGAGAACAGAGAATATATTTAATATAATTGTTTTCTGAAAAGCTATTTCACTAAAAATGCTGTGGCTGCACTGTCTGCAATCATATTTTGTCTGACTTGTCCCAGTGAAAGGAGAGAATAGAGGTCTATATTTCTTACCGAAAAAATTCCTAAGCAACTAAGTCATATAGAAATGGCCTTCGGATGAGAGACAGCTGATAAGATAAAGAATAACTTCAAATACAGCAGGCAACTGTGGTCTCCCAGAGCAGTCCATGTACAAACGCATCTGCTACCATCACACAGGGAATATCAAGGCCAAATTCTGGCAATACCAGGCTGGTTTAGTCTCACCCACCTCCAAATGCTAAAATTACTCCAGCCTAACTAATCACAGACTTTACACAGATTTTTTTGCTACTCAGCGAGGGCTGTCCATGACACCATGTGCCATGCCCACCTCAGACACAACGATGAGCAGCTGGTGCCTACCGATAACCCCCAGCGAGGGCAGCTCTGGCAGGCCCCGAGGGGCAGGCGGGAAGACAGCAGCTCTGACCCTGGCGATGGCTTTCCACTCCGGTGTGCATCCCAGAGCAAAAAATACCGCTCCGTTCATCGCGAGCCCAGCCTTGGGAGTTTTCTCCCAGTTTCAGTCATTGGCTCGCATTACGCTTTCCAATAACGTCCAGCACGACGGAGAATCTCAGCTGTTTTATTAAAATCTTCCTCCTCCTCCCCCTGGGCAGCTTTAGTGAAGGACATCCATTGATCAAGAATGGCCCTGAGATGCTCTTAGGCACAGAGGAATTGCAGGAATTTATCAGAGCAATAAAGTCTCTAGCCCAGCCTCTTGCGAGCAGCCAGTAGAAGGTATTTTAGAACAATACAAGGTTAAGCCAAAAAAAGGAGTAAACTCCCCTATTCAGTGCATGTGGGGAATGCATAATTGAGGAAATGCTCCACTGACCACATTAGAAGTGGGTGAATTCTGCTTATTTTCGCTCAGCCTCAGAAATACCACTGCTTCTGAAGAAGGTATGAGACCCATAATACTACAGAAGGTTTTGTTAAGGTTTCAGTTTCCTTTTGTAAAAAAATGATGCATAAGGGTTTTTCTCCCTCATGCATTTCTACCCAATGCAATGTAACTGTCACGAGTCATTACCTACACTGAACCCTACCCATCTCCTTCTAGCAAGGAACTGCATGGGTGGAATTTGGAATACATACAATTTACTTCCTTTTACCTGTTTTTAATTAAGTGAACCCTCTTACCTCGCGTAAACAAAACACCGAGCTTCGCAGTCCTAACCATTATTTCCTAGAGCCAGCATGGCCCAAAAAAAAAACCCCATCAGAGGAGAAGTGTGACTCAGACTCCTTAAGGTCAATAAAGCCTTTTACTGGTAATAAACTGAGAATCCAACGCTTTACTTTAAATATTTGAGACTTCTGTTTATTTCATAGGTGGGGACTATTTGCAGATCTTGCAGGATGTAGTTCATTGTAATTCTGCAGATTGCCAGAACACAAATAAACAAGCGCAGCCGCCTGGGACACCAAGAAATCCTCTAATATCCCATTGAACAAGGATGGCTGTGTCCCAGCTGCAAGAGACGATGCCAGCGTTTCAGAGACCTTGCTATGTCTGTCACCCAGCCAAAGCCGCTCTGCCTCCGGCCAGCCCCAGCCCAGGCGGGGAGTTTTGGTGGAGGCGAGAGGGAAGCGCTCCCACACCACCACTAAATGCACTTGGCTTCGGGGTGGGGGGCAGAAGCTTGTGCTGAGGTTTGCCCTAAATCTGCACTTACATCCTCAAGACAATGGAGCTGTAAAAGAATTTGCAATTCCCCGTTTATAGGTTTGTAACAAGCCTTCATCCCCACGGCGTAGCTGTGAGCCAGTTTAGAGCTCCTCATGCAAGTCGCGCTGCGTTTCTGCTGCACGGACATCGCCATCAGAAAAACATCCTGGTGTCCAGGCTTCCCTCTCAGCCAAGGGAGAAAAGTCACATTATATCAGCTTTAAAAAACCCAGCTGTCCTGCTAGCGGTCTTTTTAGATGCCATGTGTATGAAGGTTACTCCTAAAAGCACCTTCTCGGCTGTCATACTTGAAAAGGCAACAACGAATAAATATAAGGTAGCTAAAAGTGAGAAATGAGCAGCTTAAAGCTGGACCACTGCAGGTGAAGGTTACGTACTTAGACAAATCATCTCCCTGTCCCCATTTGTCACTCACTCACCCTCAGAACCTGGATATTCTCAATATAAAAAAGGGAGATGGAAGATCAGTTTTCGCTGAGTTCAAACAAAGAAACCGCAGGACTGGAAAATGAAGAAAAAAGCAACCACCCCTGAGAACTTCGGGCTTTTATTTTTGACCCTGAAAAATATTTGCTGACCTCAACTTTGCTTCCTTCCAAATGTAATTTCTCCATGTTTGCCTCCAGTGGTGACAGGTCATAAATTGCTTTCCTGACTCTGGTTGTTATGCCCCAGTAACACTGACCTTGCAACACCTGCCCAGCCATCTGGAGCAGGTTAGGAGCCCTCAGAATCAAAAGCCATTTTGTTGAAAAAAAAAAAAAAAACCAAACCCAAAACCCCCTGGTTTTGTAACACAGTGGGAACTCAGAAGCAAAAAATACGTGGGGCCCAATTGCTTTGTACTGCTTTGCAGGCTGAGGTCGATGGCACGAGGCAGAGCACGGTGCTAAAAGCCACTGGAAACCAGTGCTGTTGGTTTAGGAAACTTTGCATACTCAGGGATCTTTCCTTCTGGTCAATGCTTATTTTTAAGCCTCAGCCACGCCTGAATGATTCTGAAGTAAGTGAAAAATGGAATGAAGGTACCTGCAAAACAACAGGGTGCATCTCATCATTGTTTAAAATGAGGTGTATTTGGAAGGTGTAATTCCCTCCAGCATCTGGGAAAAGGAGTTTTGGAAACAACCTTCTAAGAAATAATCTCCTGATCAGCAGTTTCTAGTTTGTAATGCCAAAACACAAAGGAGATATGTCCAGAGTGTGGGGTCACTCCCCACATTATGAAAGGGGAGAAAAATGAAGCTCGGGTCCATGCCTGATTTGGGATCCCCACCTTCTTCTCTTCTAATTTCCAAGCATGCGCTGAGGCCTGCATTGGCCTGTGCTGCGCCTGGTTCCAGTACAGGAATGCACTATGCTACAATTTTAAATAAAGCTGGTTTACTTTGTTCCCCTGAGAAAGAATCATAGAATTGCTTGGGTTGGAAAAGCCCTTTAAGATCATCCAGTCCAACCATGAACCTACACTACCAAGTCCACTCTAAACCAACCAAGGGTAGACTAGACTAAAATACAGTGAACGCCAGGGAGAGTAATCCCATTACTGAAGCTGTAACTTCACCTTCTGTCACAGATCTTGTTCCATGACAAAACGAATTCATAGATGGCAATATTTTTTAATAAACTGGACGCTTCTAGGAATAACGTAACTTTCCAATGTAAACACAGCCTCAGTCACGAACGCACTCACTGGAGCCATGTGTGTGCTCTTAGGAGCTGGCTGACTTGAGTGGGACAGGAGGTATCTGGGGCAGCACTTGTTACCTACAATAAGAAAAAAAAAAAAAAGCACCTGCTTGCACTGTCTGTCCCCTGCAGTGCTCAGAGTTAGGTGAAAGATCTTGGATTTAAGTCTTCCCAGTGAAGGGTGATTTACAAGGCCCACAGACGTGAGGAGGCTAATACTACCAGAGATGGGCAGTCTGAATTCACAAGGAGATGAATTACTTACTTAAATAAATCAGATGCCACACTAATTTCATTACAAAGGCACAGTTCTCATGCTAGGTCTTATCCAGGAGAAAGTTACAGTAGGTTAATGAACTACAGGCACGGCTATAAACAGATATGCTTAAACTAGCACAAATCTGCATGTGGACATGGGCTATCATTTAGTTTAGCTCAAGATAAAGTTTACCTAAACTCAACTGAGAAATCCAAACACAGATTGCACCAATTTAATTAAATCACTAAAAATAAAATCAGTTTCAGATGCTCATCTGGTACCATTTTCTTGCGCAGACAAGGCGTTTCTTCCATCTGTGCAGCTCCATAAGTACTTCGCAAATCTTGCAGGGAGGTGGGGAAGACAGACTTTTTGGATAAGAAAACAAGATCACCTGTACTGTTGAACGATGTAGTTTTATTTCTAGGTGCTCAAGCTGCGTAAGATTTGGAGCTTTTATATGAGCAGTGACAACTGTAATTCTGCCCAGACATAACTGTATGATGATACTGTCATGGAAAATGCACATTATAGTGCAGAGGGTTAAGATGTCTGCCCAGCGACACTCCACGCTACCGACTGCTCTGCTTTGCAGTGCTACGTTCAGCCCGGCGAGCTGCATGTCTGCGAGAAGGCAGCAGCTTGGGCTGAACCTGCTGACGTGAGGCAAGCTTACTCAAGAAGACACCCAGAGCAGCTGCCGACAGCACACAACATCCTCCACAGGTGACCTTCGCTGAGCTGCTGTCCCCATCCTGCCTGTTTTCTCCCCTCCAAGATGAACTGTACCGTTGGGTTTAACTTGAATCAAAATCAAGTTACCTTTTTTTCAAGAATCACTAATAGGCACTTACTTCTCTCAGGCTTCGCTGCCTGTTGACACCCCAGGACAGCCGTGTAGTCCTTTCAACTTTGTGGCAAACATTTATTATTGTTCTTTCTCGCCCCCTTGCATCTCTGAAGCGCAGATAACAATATTGATTTAAATGCAATCAAAGCGAGCCTGACGTACAGCAAACACTTTGTCCCCGTTGTGCCACGCTGTGGCAAGGGCTGCCTCTTTCCCAGCGATGGAGGCCCATTAGAGGGATATGATTTATGAGTTCAGGAGGAAAAAACGTTTGTGCTTCAATTACAGAATTGTGCAGGAAAGGAGAAACTTGGGTCTCCACATGGAGCTTCTCAGATATTCTGCCAAAGGTGGAACGGGGGGAAGAGAGAGAGAGAGGAGGGGAGGGTAAAGGAGATGGGTTCAACCCTCGCAACCAACCGATCCTTGCCTGCTGACACCCTCACAGAAGTTTCACCGCGGTAGGACAGCAGATCGCCGCCGTCCTGACCGTACGCCCCGTGGTCTGCCCTGGGGGCTGAGACGCAGGCGGCACAGAATGGTCCCTAACGTCGCTGGGGAGGGTAAGCTCCAGGGCAAACTATTTTATTTAAAAATTATTCACTGCCAAAGAAATCCGAGAAAGACGTAATCAACCAAATAGCAGTGGCCACGACAACTTGTGTGATGATTATGCAACAGCATCAACCACACCGGAGAGCTGGCTGCGGAGGGAGCAGAAATTAATAAATGCTGCTCTTGTTGCCATGGCAACTGTTTACAACAATGAAGCATGAATAAGGAAGTAAATAAAACCAGGATGGAGGGGGGCGGCTATGGAAACACAGACGAAACAGCAGGAAAAATAACAGGGAAGTGACACTTCACTTTCCAGGTTTTCACAAGTAACTTAAATATGAAGTGGGGAAGCAATAACAAAAAGTACACTATAAAGCATCAGAAGTACCCCTTATTTTGTAGGATTTTCCTCTTTTTTCAAGAGTTTTTCATGTCAGATTTTCTCTACAACAGAGCTGCATCTTTGATATATTTCTCCTCTGAAAACAAGCAGCCGCCTCACAAACTTATTTTTAATAGAGGCCTCAACACCACTCTATGACTAATTGCAAAAGGCCCAACGCAAGATGAAATACACTTTTATTTAGGTACCAGCCCCACGTCCTCACCAGGCTCATGAGCGCGGGGCCCCGAGCCGAGGCTGGACACCGCCGGCCCCGAGGGCAGCAAAATGCACGGCCACGGGCACGGGCACCTCCCGCTCGCCGCGGTGCCACCGGCCCCAGCCGCTGCGCCAAGACGCTCTCCTCACGGAGCGGCTACAGCTACGGCACGCCTGCACCCGCAGCGACATTCCCCACCAGCAACTCCGTTCCCCGCACCGAGCGTCGAGGCGTCGAAGCATCGAGGCCTGCCCCGCGTGCCGTGCGGCTCTCGTCTCAGCTGCTGAACCTCACGCTCCCACCCGCTTCGGCGCTGCCCCACGCTGCCGCCGGACCTCGGTTGCCCCGCGTAGGGCCGTGCGGGCCCCGCCGAGGGCAGGCCTCAGCCCCGCGCCCGGCCCGGCCCGGGGAACGGCGGGCAGCCGGGGCAGGGCCGGCTGCGGCGGCTGCTCGCTTCGCTCCCACCCCGGCAGCGTGGCCGCCGCGGCGGGAGGGAGCGAGGGGAGCGGTACCTCAGCCGCCATCCTCTCGCCTGCCGCGGCGGACGCTCTCCCCGCCCGGACGGCGGGAGCGGTGGGGCCGGTACCCGGGGCCGGTACCCGGGGCCGCTCCGCCGGGAGGTGCGGGGGGGGGGGCCCTGTCCCGCGGCCGAGCCCGCGCCGCGCACGGAGCCGGGGCGGACGGAGCCGGGGCGGACGGAGCCGGGGCGGACGGAGCCGGGGCGGACGGAGCCGGGGCGGACGGAGCCGGGGCGGACGGAGCCGCCGCTGCCGCTGCCGGGCCGGGCCCCGGGGCTGCACCCCCGCCCTCCCCGGGCCCCCGAGCCCCCGGCGGCCCTTACCTGCCCTCGGCGGCGTGGGGCGGCCGGGCGGGCGGGGCCGGGGCCGGGCGGGGCGGGGCTAGGCCCCGGAGGCGGGGCTCTCCCCTCGGGGGCGGGGCAGGGGGCGGGGCGGGGCGGGAGCGCCGCGGAAAACCCGGCCCGGAGGTGCGAGGGGCGGGAGCAGGAGCCGGGGCGGGCGGGTCTCCGGGGGGTTGAGGCGGGTTAGCGGGGGCTGGGGAGCGCTTGGGTTTGGGAAGCAGGTTGGGGTTGGAGATCCTTTCAATCTTCCCACTCTAGTTTTTCCTTATCTTATATTTTGGCTTGTAAAGGGGAGGTAACGAGTCCCACCCTTCGCACAGCCAGGACAGGACCCGCTGCAGAAAGGCGAGGTGTTAGGAGAGGTGTAAGGTGTTAGGAGAGCAGGTGTAGGCAGCAATGCTGCCCGCCTTACCCCCGTGCTCTGCGTGAGGCAGCCCTACGGCACGGAGCAGCCCCGCAGCTGGAGCATGCACACCAGCACCTTGGGAGCCGCCGGCCTGCTCGTGGCTCCCTACGTCTCCTCTCAGGATGGTGGAGCTGCCTGCTTCTGAAACAAAACCCGTCCCTCTCCGCTCGGTCCATGCCTGAGGGGTAATGGAGAGGGATGCTGAGGGCCGAGGGGTATTCCAGTCTTCAACTCGGGCAGGTAATGAAGAGTGACCCTCCCCAAGCCCCTGCTCAAACCTGAGCCAGCCAAATATTAAGCTCCAAGTTAGGATTTGAAGGTACGTTCCCAGCAATTCCAGTTTATTGGGATTCCCACATCCCTGCTGTTTACCTCTTCAGCATCATCTAGACCCACAACACTGCCTTCCATCCCCCTTGGTGCCCCACCGGTCTCCGTCCCCTCACATCGTGGCACAGTCACCAAGAAGAGAGACCCAAGGTACAGTAACAGATCTTAGGCAGGGAGGAGAAATCAAGAGCCTCCAGGAGACCTGGGGAATGTCCCTGCCTTGCTAATTTGGGCCATGGTAGCCTACAATGCGCCAGTCCCACATTAGGAAAAGAACAGTGCAGCCCCGAAAGGATTTAGCACCCAGGCGAGGAAAGAGCGTTGGGAGCAACACGCAGCTATTTGCACACGTGCCGTCCTGACCGGCTGTGGATGCGGCAGCTCCCGCAGTTTTCAACTTCTACAACAGAAAAGGCTGAAGCAAGACTAGCCATGCTTTCACACATGCACTCAGTTTCTGCTAAGTGTTTGCGGGCTACATACAAACTCTTACATGACTGTCCCTGTGGTGAACTCCATTCCCAACAGCAGTTCCCGTGTGGTGAATGGAGTTAAATCCAGTTGGCAGCTGGTCACCAGTGGTGTTCCCCAGGGCTCAGTACTGGGGGCCAGTTCTGTTTAATACCTTTATCAATAATCTGGACAAGGGGATCAAGTGCACCCTCAGTAAGTTTGCAGATGACACCAAGTTGGGCGGAAGTGTCGATCTGCTTGAAGGTAGGATGGCCCTGCAGAGGGACCTGGACAGGCTGGATCGATGGGCTGACGCTAATTGTATGAGTTTCAACAAGGCCAAGCGTGGGGTCCTGCACTTGGGTCACAACAACCCCATGCAATACTACAGGCTTGGGGAAGAGTGGCTGGAAAGCTGCCTGGCTGAAAAGGACCTGGGGGTGTTGGTCGACAGCCGGCTGAACATGAGCCAGCAGTGTGCCCAGGCAGCCAAGAAGGCCAACAGCATCCTGGCTTGTATCAGGAACAGTGTGGCCAGCAGGAGCAGGGAAGTGATTGCCCTGCTGTACTGGGCACTGGTGAGGCCACACCTCGAATACTGTGTCCAGTTTTGGGCCCCTCACTACAGTAAAGACATTGAGGTGCTGGAGCGTGTCCAGAGAAGGGCAGTGAAGCTGGTGAAGGGTCTGGAGCACAAGTCTTGTGAGAGCAGCTGAGGGAACTGGGGTTGTTCAGCCTGGAGAAGAGGAGGCTGAGGGGAGACCTTATCGCTCTCTACAACTACCTGAAAGGAGGTTGTAGTGAGGCGGGTGTTGGTCTCTTCTCCCAAGAAACAAGTGATAGGACAAGAGGAAATGGCCTCAAATTGCACCGGGGAGGTTTAGATTGGATACTAGGAAAAAATTCTTCACCAAAAGGGTTGTCAAGCATTGGAACAGGCTGCCCAGGGAAGTGGTGGAGTCCCCATTCCTGGAGGTATTTAAAAGACATGTAGACATGGTGCTTAGGGACATGGTTTAGGGGTGGACTTGGCAGTGCTAGGTTAATGGTTGGACTTGATGATCTTAAAGGTCTTTTCCAACCTAAACACTTCTATGATTCTATTTTAAAGATGAAGAGATGAGGGATGCCAAGTGAAGCACCTTGCCCCGAAGTCCAATTTGTCCCCAACAGCACCACTAACTCATTCACAAGGTCCAGCCCTGAGACGAAACCCGTTGGTCTGACCACCAACATGCTGCTCCTGGGCAATCCTCAAATGTCTCTGCAAGCCTGAGCTTCTATACAATGGGATTAAAGTTTTTTTTTTAAAAGAGGGACATTAAGAGTTCAGGACATGGCGATATTTGCATTGGAGTATTTGCTTTCGCACCGTAAATGCTGATTTCCAGCTGCAGTAAACCAGAATCACTCTAATGATCTCAATTAGCCGAGATAAGTGTAGTGGCAGCGTGGCAGCTGTGCATTTCCTCCAGCTTGGGTAACCGAGAAGTGACGAAACAGGGACAGCTCCTTGGCTCCCTCTTTTCAATGGCGCCTTTAGGCTATAAAATGGAGCACTGACTTTGAAGGCAAATAGCCAGAGTCTTACTCCTGACCCTACCATTAACTTCATGTACTGCTGTAGAAACTACTTAACTTTTCTATAGCTCAGCTCCAGTCAATGGCAATAAGACTAAAGCCCGCTGAGATCAGTAAGAGCATGATGTTATTACTGTAACTTGGCTGGGATGCTCAGAATCCATTTTGGGGTTTCAGCATCAAATTAATCAGTGCAAACTGGATTCTGCAACTGCAGGAAGAATTTTGATATGAGGATTCAATAAGTACAATATTGCTTGGATTTACAGCCTGTGCTTTCACATTTTTATCCAGGTACCTTAAACCCCAGCCATTATAGCCTATGCCTAGTAACGGGCATAAAGTAACAACCCTACAGCATGCAGTAAACTTCAGAAGTGATAGACATACAAAGTGTCCAAACATCACTATGAGTGTGAATTCTGGGTGCTGGAGAGTCAATGCTTCTGCATCAAGTGGAGGAAGGAACAACGGCTTAGTAAAGGTTTTATTTCTGGCCAGTCCTGTTCAGCGATGGAGAAAAATGTGACTTGGAAGTGAGTAAATACAGTCACATGGGGACAACTTTACAACAGCCTGTAAAATCAGTGAAGAAATGCATTTTATTACTGCAGCCAGCTACTCCTATGCTCTTCTCAACTGTCAGTCTTTTAATGTCTTCATGAGAACAACCGGCAGAAGCCACGTAAAAAACTAAAATAGTAGGCAGAGGTGGGAAAAAATTGGATTTACTCGCTGGTATCTATTTAAACTTGTATGGTCTGTATCCTAAAATGAACTGCTGATTTGAGTCTAAGGTTTGGGCTATTAAGCTTAAAATACTGGGAGGTGTTCTGATTCTGGGAGATGCTGACTGCTGCCTGCCCTTACAAGTCACTGAGCATCTCTTGCGATCAGCAGGCACTTTGCTTATGGCCCATGTGCAGCCCTGATGATTCCTATTAAGGCTGATACCACCTCAGCGCATAAACCTCCCTGCCTGGGAAAGGAGACCAGGCATCCCTGAGCTGGACCAGCATCTCTGGCTCTGTGGGTATGCTCAAGGATTCCCCACTGCCCTGGAGCACCCAGCCCAGAGGAGAAAGCAGGGAGCAGAGGGGACTTGGGGCTGTTTAAGCGCTCATTAGGTTTTAAAACAGCCTTGGGCTTGCCCCAAGACACCAGTGTTTCTGCAATAACCCTCAGGTGTTACTGCTCTGCCAGAGATCTGTCTCTGGGGGCACTTCCTCCTCTTGTGCTGTGGTTGAAGCGACAAAGGTTTGTTCGTTCGCATTACAGCAAGGGAGGAAAGTCCCTCAAAACCCACAGAACTTTTCAGCGTACAATGGATGACTCCTCTTCAGATCGGGTGTACCTTTAACTCAGATGAACAGTCCTTTTGTTATCTCGCCTGCGTTGGGACCTCGGTAAGTACAGCCATAACACAGCTCACTGTTCCCAGTCTTTTTCTTTCTATGCTATCCTTTTTCTTAATTCAAATCCTATTAAGCCTAGAGTGTTTTCAGTATTTTTAGCTGTGACTTTCAAAAGGCTGCCAAAAGATAGCTGAAAAGTATAGAGCAGTGTGATTAATACTCTCGGTGTTTCTTCATGATTCAGCTCAATGTTAGAGGAACCTAAATGTGGGAAGGCATGACAAAATCACCAGCAACTATTTCATTGGGGGGTTTCATTCAAATTTTTGTTACCCCAATGGGTCTCTGTAACTTTCCTCCCCATCTACATAACTGCAGTGCGAAAATTGCCGGGAGCACCAAGGGAAGAATGCGGTGCTTGTAGATGCCATTTACTTCCCACTGTCTTGTCACAAAAATATTACACTGAGAACAAACTGCCTCTCAGTTTTGTTTACCGGGTGTTAAAATTTTAGTTTACAGCATGCCAGAACAAAGAAACAGATAAAAATCCCCTGTCCATTAGTGCAAATGCTCCACCAGCAAGCCATAAACATAAATGCAGACTCTAAAGGAGAAAAAAAACCCAATAAATCTGTGCATGAGCTGGATCCTACTCGCATCTGCAGGAACTGTGAATCTAGGGCTGAACAGGTGCAGAATAGCAATGTGCCTCTTTAGACCCATCCCTTGCAAGCCTGCTGCATGTCTTACTTGGTTAGAGAAGGAAAGTCCTAACAGCCAAAATCCAGCAAGTATAATTTAGTGCAGGTCAACTGAAGCTACATGGAGCTCATCCAGTTTAAACCAGCTAAGAACCTGGCCTTATTTTATTTGGCACTGCGGACCTCAATTTTTACTGATGAAAAGCTGAGCTGTTTTAATTGAAAACTGAGGCTCTGTGTCCTTTCCACTGTAGGGTATAAATCTTATTGGTTGGCAGTGAGAACTATGAAAGATTTTTGATACTATCTTGCTGAGCACTGCTAGCATTGTTAAGTAGGTTTTTTTTTTTTTAATTTAAAAACAGTTTTAAAAGAGAAATTGGCTCACGTTTCAGAGAACTTTCTGAGAGGCTTACAAATCACGTGGCCCAAGTCATGGGCAAGGTGTTACTGATTGCTTACAGCAAAGCCAACAATTTCCATAGGGCCACATTCATCCCGGCTACCAGTGACAGAGTGGGATGGCAGAGTGCACGCAGCCACCCGTGGCTCCAGTGACCTGAGGGGCTTCAGTCTGCACCCAGTTACTGGGGCAAGGTCCAGACTCATCTGTAGTGAGAAGAGCTGGTTACTAGAGGTGAGGTTTCCCTGGAGAAATGGAGGAACACGGGTACCTGTAGAGGTGAATCACCCCATCCTACAATAGGTGAGGAAGAGCATGGACCTCCTTCCTGAGGTGCCTCATCTTCTTTCACCAACTACGTAAGGAACTGAGACAACATGGCCAGGGAGTCCTGCTTTGACATGAGGTCAGCAGAGTCTGATCCCAAACCAGACTCCTTTGAGACCACTGCTGGGTTTTAGGGCTTATTTCATTCCAGTGGCCAGAAAGCCAAGTAACCACGCAAAACCTGGCAGGCACAAGGAAAATCCTTCTGGAAAACAGACCTACAAGCCTGAGACCTCCAACCATATGTCAAGACTGGTACTGATCAGTGTTAGTAGAGGAAACAGGTGAGAGTTTATACATGCATGAGATAAAACAGCCTTGACTGTATACTGATACATACCACTCCGGTTGCAATACATGTATTTGTGGCCGTATGTGTTTAGGTTGAGGGCAGTGCTACAACAGAATGAAACCATCACAGAAAAGGAAAGGCTATGCAGCTGCTCTTACCACCACTGTCGCTCCAGGTTTGCTGTGCTGAACTGAGGATTTAGGCTAGACATATGGTGTCTATGGCAAAAAGCATCCTGAGAAATCTGTTCTCTGGCTTCCAAGGCATGCAGTAACCCAGCTTACAGCAGAAGACAACATGGAGCAGAAGGTGACTTCTCCAAGAGAGGCAATTAGCAAAGGTTTACCATTTTTAGACAGAAATATGCTGTTGATGGTTAAGTGACACTGCCCGATACTGCTTCCACACACCGTCCCATCCCTGCCCTCTGGATGCTCTGCACGCTCCCTTCGGATCAGCAGGAAGCCATCAGAAATACATTTGCTGCTAACTGGCTTTAAAAACGCACTATGTTGTAAGAGGAAATAATACAGTCTCTCCTACTGGGAACACATCCTGGCACGCCTTTAAAAACAAGCAAACAATCAATCTTCTTTCATACAGAGGTTCTTTGAAATATTAGGGAGTTTGTTGCCCTCTGGCAGTCCAAATCACACCTTAAAACTGGATTTCTCTTTGGTTCTGACAGGGTGTCCTAAGTAAAGGCTACACTGCAGCGTGCTACCACACAAGGAAAGATAACACAGAGGCGAAGCCGTTTGCAAGATAGAAAAAAGGAGTAGATGTTTCTCCACTTAATGAGAATATCTGCAGTTACATTAGCGTGCAAGCGAACGAATTCCAGTGAATACAAGTGAAGGACAGAGTTACCTACAGTGGCACAACCTTCCCCACAGATGCTGTTTTCCCACCAGCACTGCACAGCTGTCGCATTTCTCTGCGGGAAAGCTCGGCCAGGGCAGGGTACCAGCATCCCAGAGAGCCGGGACTTTCCAACCCCCCCTTCTGCCTGTGAAACAAGCAGACGCTGGGCTTGTTCACGGATCTGTCGTGTAAAATAGGAAAACTAAGCAGAAGTGCTGCTTAGCAATATGAAACTGTGCTCTGCTCCAGCACAAGACTCGGCACACAAACATTTCAGGTCCACAAAAACTCCTTGTCACAACCAGCACTGCACATGGTCAGCTCTGGAATTTCCTTTTTTGCCCCCTATAACGTGTGTATGTAACATCACCTATTCAGAATAAATATACTGCAGGCAAAGTTCAAAATTTCAGCTATGTCTGTGTATCATCCCCAGTATGAACTCATACAACATCCTAAGGTCTAACTTTCCCAGAAATGGGCACAGACTTTGTATGTTGTGAACGCTGATACGTGCAAGATGGGTTCTTTACCAGCATACATGCTTTCATCCAGTCTCCCACTTAGGCCATTTTTACAGATTGTACTGGGCTTTGCATCAGACCCTTAAGGACGTACTCATTTTGAATTAAAGTCCGCATTTTTCTAGTAGATTTTAAGTACTGTAAGTAGATGTCTGTCTTGAGAGAAGTCCCACTGAACTGTCAGACATCGGTGTAAGAACTCCTACTCAAAACAAATGGTTTTCAAAAACTGCTTATAACCAGAACGTTAAAGAACAAAATGCATTTGGTATTTAGTGCCTTGATAAGCAGTCAGAGCAGAAAGGAGAATTCTTAAGAATAATTCTGTAAAAAGGAACATTAGTTTGAAGATGATTTCTCATTACGAAAAATCAGAACTTTTTTTCCTGTCCCCTTACGACAGAACAGGTATCCTTTCCTTTCCTCCCTTGCTCCCTCCACCAAACCAAGAAGGCCGAAGCGCTCACCTGCCTGTATTCCCATCTCAAAAGGCTGCAATGAGGTTTTAAGCCACTAATGTACACAAAGCCTTTGTATTGCAAAAAAAGGTATCAAAATAGGCTGTTTACTTAACATGCATGGAATAAAACAGGACTCTGCCAGAATTTTATATTATTAAAATATAAAAAAATGCCTAAATGCATTATGCTGATATTTGCTTAGGGGAAGTATTGCTTTTGCTGTATTTGCCTTGAGGACTACCGCACAAAATAAGTTTCCTTACAGGAACAAGATCACAAAAATAGCATTTTCTAAGGAAACAAATATTTGCTGCGTGTTCTTTGGAAGTGCAAATTAAGCTGCTACAACGAGGGATAACATATTTAAGGTATATAAAAAATGTCTCGTGGATTTGTGCTCAATCACAACTAACCAAGTCCTGTCTAATTGTCAAGAGCCAGCCCTTGTGATGAACTCCCACACCATTTGTGTTTATCCCTTTGTTCAGTTCGTGTTCTAAAAAAGGAAACATATGCAAAAATGCAGTTAGCCTATGACCGGCATTTGAACTGCAAGAGAGATTATATTATTCAAATACATTTCTTTCTAGAAATTATCAACTAATTGTCAACTATATTATTATTATTATTGCTAATACAATAATAGAAAGTAGAAAAATAGGGAAGAGGCATTGTCCTGGTTGGCTTTAAAGTCCAAACTGCAAGAAGCTGCTAATAGTTTTTAATCCTTTCAAAAGCCATATGATGACATATTCGTGGTAGCTGTGTGCTTCAGCAGAGCCACTCCAAATAGTCAAAAACCATGAACAGGGTCATAAAAATAATGAAAATATTTTTAAAAATAATTGTTTAAAAAAAAAATTATGTGCGTCATTGATTTGCTTTCTGGTTTTTGCTCTTTGGATATATATTTGGAACTATTTTAAGATTTTTCCATGCAACTGAAAGGATAGAAACCGCCTTTCCTTAAAGAAAGAGCAAATATAAACTGACCCTTCATGTCATTATTCACCACCACCACCATGCCCAGAGGCAGGGATTTAAGGGAAACCATTAATTATTACATGGTTCATGATAAATTTGACACTTCTGAAGCACCTTAGGTCAATGGCTCCCCTCTGCAACATATTATCATGATGAAACACAGAGGCTAAGTAGCAGCTTTCCACAGCACGTGTGCTCGGTGGCGTCCTCCTCTCCCCAGACCTCAGCCCTGCTTCCGCAGCCGCGCGCACGTGGCGGACTTCAACGCCGCAGCAGTCTCACGGACGCCACGGGACTGAAATCAAGGCTGCAAATGATCGTTTGCAAGGTCAGGGTCCTGCTGTCCCAGAGAGGCACTTTAATTACATGGAATTACTGTTAGCAACGTACAACCACTCTAATCCATCTGCTACAGGTCAGTTGTCAACTGGGGTGTGACCGGACTCCCCAAATCACAGGGAACTGAAACCAGCCTTTTCTGGAGATGCAAAGACAGTGACCGTGATGGATGCCGAATCTATCAGTCCCAGCTGGATACATGACATTAACCTGCAGAATGAAAAGGGGCAGAACGAAAAGCTAACGCTAATTCAATACCAGTCACATCAGTGGTGCCGACAGGTAAGTCCCTGAACCGGGTTTTAAGCCATTATTTCTTTCGGGGGGGCTGTCTGCTTATAGAATTGGAAGCTTTTCAGCATTTCATGCAAGCTCCAAGAATATATCACTTATTGAACATTATAGAAAAGGCCACCCAGTAGGAGTTTTACACCATCTCTGGCACAGCAGCAATACTCAGTGTTTGGGCAGGAAACGAGCAAAAAGAGCCCCACCGCACTTCTGATAATTTTACAAAGCAAGTTGATTCTTTGGGGATGCTCGTACAAGCCTGCGGCTTTTTGCTTTTTCCTTCTGAGAGTCTGGGAATTACGGGGTAGTTTATAAATGAAGATTGTTGCAGTGAGTCGAGTGCTCTGAAGCCGCACGGGCGAGGAAGAGCCCAGCCGGGCGAACCGAGGCGGCGGCCGGAGAGGGGCTGGCGTGCAGCACCCCGGGTGCTGCGGGCACGGGGCCTGGCGGGGAGGGCTCTGCAGCACCCACCAGCCTGGCCCGGGGGAAGCCAGCCGCCACGCGGGCGCAAGGATGCGGCCACGCGCAGCAAACGCGCAGGACGCAGCCTGGCTGTAGGCAGCACGAACCAAGCGTGCTCCTGGCCCGAGGGAGCCGGACTGCGGGGCAAGGGCTGGCGTACAGCGTGCCACAGCTACTGGCCACGGATCAGTGGTTTCTCCACCAACGGGCCATGTTTGCACAGCTGCAAACCCCTGCTGCTGCGCGCGACGGCGTGACAGGGATGTAACTGTGCCAGGCCAGGCTGCCCCGCTGCTTTTATTAGCTCGTTTGAATCAAATTGCTGTGTACAACTGGATTAGACAGTTGTTCTTCAAAGGTTACACCCTACACACCATTAAGATTCATGTGTTTATCAGATGAAGTCATCTAAGTGATTGCTTTCCCAGCTGCTCCCATGATGTACGGGCTGCTGACAGTTTCATTTTCCATTACTTCCCTCCGGTTTGCAAACTCACTGCCTACTTGATGACCGAAGACTAACAAGCGCTTCCAAAGAATTCGAACTGCTTATACATGGTGTGTAACAAAGCTGCCGGGCTACAGGATCTGAGTCCTGATCAGTTGATGAATAACTTTGGTTGCCTGCCACAAGCAAATCAAACAAAAGTGCTTAGGTTTATCTCTGCCAGCCTTCCACGCTGTTTTTTATTCAGGATAGCTGATCCTCTGCTCGACAGCTTCATCACATCACACCACTGCAGTCATACTAAGTGGAATTAAAATAATTAAGACAACTCTAATGAGATTATTAACAAAGCAGGATTGGAAGCATCATATCATTCTTCCTGAGAATTAAAATCAGCTAAACAAGTAACATTCTCCCAGTATGAAGCTCCTGGGAATCAAAAGGAAAAGCCTCATCGAAACCAGGCACTAAGCAAGGAGTTGCTCGTACTTCACCTCGCATTAGCGTGCTCACCTTAACATATCGCAGCATTTCTAAAGCACTGCCCAGCTTTGGGGAACCCAGAGTCTCCCAAGGAAAACACCCCATCCCATCCCACCTCAAGGAGCTGGTGCGGGAGCAGCAGTGGGAGGCCGGCACACACGCCTGGAGAAGGGCAGCTGAGGTAAAGCGAGCTATACAACTATTAATTACTAATTAATGGCACAGACAGCTGTTATTCCGCCTCCCCAAGAAGGCGGCCGTGCGGTCCCGCCGAAGGCAGGCTCCTCCAGAGGGCAGCCAAGCTGCAGAGCCTGCGCGCCCAACAGCTTCTCCCGGAGGCTCCCGGCCGGGGCCAGTTAGGCGAGGTAAAACGAAAAGGATGAGCACCCAGGAGAAACTCCAGCAGGCCAAGCAACGCTCAGACACCAGAGGCTGCTTTAGTCTCTTTGCTAAAACGGAGCACGCCAAAAGCGAAGAGATTTTAGCAATTCCTCCCTGCTTGCAGTAGGGAGCAGCTGAGGTCAGCGCTGAGGTCACTGCGTCCAAGCATTTCCTTGAAAGAGTGAAAATTAAACACTAGCTATTTTTTAAAATAAAGAATGAGATCGCCTTGAATTCATTTGACAGGATGTATTGGTGTGTTTGAAAAGCACCAAACACTAGCATTGTTTTAACATTATCCACCTAAACCCTCCATTTCAGAGACGGCAGAAGCAGGTGGAAACCATCGAGTCCAGCGCAACTGCATGGATTTTATGCCGTGTTTTCATTTGGCACAGTAATCCTAAAATTACATTATCCTACCTGTTAGGGCAAGCAGGCACCATATAAATTATACAGTTATATGTGCTCTTACGCGGAAAGCATTTTTCATGTTAGACAAGTACAACAAATGCTGCCAAACTCAAGGAACATCACTTAACAGTTTCAGAAATTGTTAACCTATGAAAATGCAAATGATGATGAGAAAAAAGACCTTTCCCTCCGATAAGGCTGACAGACAGTTTAATCCCCAGATCCCCACTGTGAATTTTCCTTTTTTTTTTTTTTGCTTTATTAGCTTCAATTCTGAAACTATATGAAAAAGAACAAGGAAAAAAAAAAAAAGACGTAACAACGAGAGTTAATCATGTGCAGTGAAAAGGTTATGCAGCCATGCTAATTCAAGGGAACAAGCAATTGTACAAAGACAGAACCACTTTACTGTGATTTACCATGCAGCGGAGAGCTTGCTTTGGTTTTGACACCTGAGCCACAGCGCATAAACGGATTCTTTGATGGTGGCACTTTTTCCTAGAAAGTCGTTCTTTAGCCTGCATCAGCCAGGGCACCCGTGGTGCTCAGCTCACCCGCCAAACGAGGGGGTAAAACTTACCATTTATACCAACACCACAACTGCTGCAAAACCATCACTCTGCTTCTGCAACAAAACTCTCTCCAGCTCCCCCATCATCCCAGTCCAGCACAATCCAAGGCAGCCCAGTCCTGGGTCACGTGGATGCTACACCGGCATCCCCAGGAGGTCTGGGGCAGCATTGCTAGCAGCCACTTCTCTGCTTTTTTATGCTTTTCTCAGGACAGAAGGCAGGGAAGACAAGGGGAGTGTTACCATCAACCCAACAGGCCTGAGCCAGATCCATAAATTTATCCAGGTGCTCACATTTGCACCGATTTCACGTGGGACTTGGATGACTAAATAAACACCGCTGTGGGTACACGTGTTAGAGCTCTATTGCAATGCGTTGCACACAAACAAATCCCTTCAGCTGCAGCAGGCATCAGCTTCCTACAGCTGATACAGGGGAAGAAAACTTCCTACATTTTCTGTGTCTGTCAAACAGGCCAGATGAGATGGCAGAGGTCTAGGATTTTGAATGCTCTTAACAAAATCCCGCTCTTAACAAAATCCCACTGAATTAACTGCTTGCCCCATTTTTGAGCAATCTGTCCAAGCTACCCCAACTGCAGTAGTCCAGAAATGTGGAAAATGTTAGAATAACAGCCCAGGCCATCACCAGCCCCACAGCGGGTCTGTTTAAAACACGCATTAACAACTGGCTCAAAGCCACGCTCTGCACCCGCTTTGCCATCCCTCTCCCGTGAGCAGCGTTCCTGGCACAGCCAGGATGTTCCCCGCGGAGCCCTGGCGAGGATCGGTGCGTGAGTGCCCGGCGTGCGGGCAGGCGGGAGGCAGCCGTGCCATGCCCTCGGCACCTCCGTGGCAGGACAGGAGCAGCACGTGGGTGCGACGTTCTTTGCTCTCCCACACCCCGTTTCTGTCAGGTGTGATTTTCCTCGCAGCAGTGGAAATATCGTGGGCAGAGCGGCACGGCGAGTCACCCACTTGGGACAATGTTTGGGTGACAAAGATCACTTAGGTGCCTACTAGGGTGTCTGGCAGGGGACTGCACTTCTGTGGCTGGGTAGTATTTATCTGCTGCAGTTTTTACAGGGACACACAATTCTCTTGGATTCCACAGTTATCCCCTAGGATGGGGACATTTTCTTAGCCTTCCTCAGGCAACCATTCTCTCTGCGCCATTAAGCCCCCAGCCTACTGGAAGCCTATTTGTTTTTTTCCATTTCCAGGCTTTTCTTATGATTGTTTTTCAGTTACAGCTCCACGTTGGTTTCCTTTTCTTTTGCTCCCTTTTGAAGAGGAACAGTCGTATGCACAGGGGAAGTTCCGTGTCTGCCAGTGCTGCTATTTTCCTTTGATGAAAGGACAGGTTTGGTTTCAGGTTGTGTCTGGCTTGGCTTTCCGCTTGTTCACAGCAGATTCAAAAACACGCTGAAAGTTTGCAGCCTGCTGCCTTTCCTTGGCTGGGAAGAGGAGAAAGATGGAAGGGTACGTTGCATCTGATTTTTCCTGAAAACTTTCAGACTGTATCTCCACAAAGGGCTCTTTACAAGCGTTCCTCCACAGACAGCTCAGGCCAGCAAGTGACGGTGCCTTTTCTGGAGAGTTGTGTGTGATTTTATGGTAACCCCTGCCGTAAGCAAAATGAGCCATCGTGCACGGTATCAGCGAAGCAATTACAGCGATGAAGGCAGCCTTGGTGTGGGGGGAGTTACAGGACTGGCATGGCTCATTGTGCTGGGGAAGGCGTTCAGTCCCTTTCCTCTCCCATTGAAGTTCTCCAGCCTCCAGCTGGCTTGCACAGCCCACAGCTTCTGAGGAGCGGGAGAGAAATCATGGGGTTGTGCTGGAAATGCCAGTGCGGGCAGTGCCGGAATGGGGAAACGGGAAGCACAAGGTTGTGGTGGGAAGGATGCGGTAAGGGAGTCAGGGTATCTTCAAGCCGTCACAGCCACCGACTGGGAGAGCAGTGCTGATAAACCTGGGCTTACCAGTGCTCGTGTATAAAATAAAAATTCATACATAGTCGAAGTGCTCCCCAGGTGTTACTCCTTAGCACGCTGGTGAGGATGCAGAGCACAGCCAGCTTTGGGGTGATGCCCGTCTGCACCCAACAACACACCTGTCCCTGACAGGCAGTGAAAAGTGCTTATGTCCACCCAAAACTGCCAGGGGTGCGTCAAGGACAGACTGATTCTCCCCAGCTAGGACAGGGCCAGAACTGCAATCCACTCTTACCCTGATAAAAATGATGCTGGATGCTTGAATAGCTTTCTCTGTACATTTCCACTGTAAGTTTAAGGGAAAAAATGAAAACCTCAAGCACCGATGAGCACCCCTAGCTGCACCCTGGGCTACCGACTTCAGCACAGACTCACCTATGGAATTGCCAGCATGTGCCTTGACAGATCACTTGTCAAAACAGGAGGTATTCCAACCACGCGGAGCATGGGAGATCTAGCTGGAACTCAGCATAATGCGATACACACCACTTACAATAAGGCAAAGTTTCTCTCTTGGGATGAAGTTGCTGACTGGCAAGCAGGATGAAGAGGAGGCATGCTTAGGGCTGCCAGAACTGCTCAGGATACACCCACAACACCGACCCAACAGCTTTTATGCCATCCTCAGGACAGGGACCTGCGAAGGCACTGCAGCCAGATGTGACACGTGAGCCCGCGCTGCTCCGCCGTGCCCAGGAAACCCACCTCGAGACACTGGCTAGCTGTTAAAGATTGGTGTTCGTTTTTGCAGTTTGCTGTGCTCTGCAGCGATTAGTGATGTTTTGCCTGGAAGATTTGCTATTAAAACACTAACCAAATAACTATTTGTTATTAAAACACAGCACTATACCAGCTACTAGGAAGAAAATTAACTCTGTCCCAGCCAAAACCAGGACACTAGCAGAGAAGCATATGAAGGAAGCCAGAAAGCCCAGATACAAACCCACCAAACCCAGCCCAACATGCTGGTGCCTGGCCACGCAGCCCTCTAATCCCTGGCAATCACCAATCTGGTGTATCTCGTTTCAGTGCTTTTTTGGTTTTTTCCCCCCAGAAAGAGGAAGGCTTGTTGGATAAAGAGTTTGCTCTAGGGGACCCTGCCTTTTGAATGGTTAGGAGGAAAAAAGTACTTCTTTCTGGAGTGAGAAAAGGGGCAATATACAAAAGACCATTCCAGCACCTTTATAAGGAAAAGGTACTGTGCTTTCTGATAATAAGCTGTTGCCTTTTCTGGGAAGTGGATACAGAGGATTAAGCATATTTCTGACCAAGCTGAGGTGACAAGCCATGGTGCTCTCCTCAGAAGAGTTTATATTATTAGTACCTTTACAGACTTCCACTCTCTGTGAGCTTGAAAATAACAGTGAGTTCATGAATTAACTTTTAGGCAGCAAACACTCCAGCAAAGGCTTATAAATGTTTTTTAGACAACAAATGAGGCTCTGCAATAAGCAAGCAAACTGTAAAGTGCATTGGAAGGTCAACCTAATGATGGATTTAGAGGCTTAAAGCAGCTTTTTTACTGTACTTGTTTGACTCTTTAATTGCACTCTTCATCCCAGCAATCAGATGTGATACCGAACTAGAGAGCTTTGTAAATCACGTTATGCTGGGTTTGGTGTCTTTGAACAATCACGCATTTAGCATATTTCAGGAAGACAAAGCAGTTGACGTGTTGCTGATCTTTGTCAAGTTAAACATGGAATTCTACAGGAAGTTTTAAAACTAGGTTTCAGGGCGACAGAAGCAACCCCTAAATATCGGAGTAGTGCGTGGCTGGGCGATGCGGCCTTGCTCTGGGTGTGCCTCTGGGCCTCATTTTTTTAATGACTGACACTCCTATTTATAGAGTGAATACAAGGGAGTTGCTTGGAAGGGAACATTTCTGAATACGTTTCAGTGTACACAGATTTGAGTCACAAAGTCTGTTAACATACAGTTCCTGGTACTGGCCCTTTCCATTTTATCTCGAGATAAAGAGTCTTTGCTCCACCCATGGCAAAGTGACTGCTGCCATTGCTGCACTCTGGGCTGTTCTCTCCTCTTAGCCAAGGGCCAGCGGTGTAAGCGAGAGCTGCTTCGTTGTCCCACTGTAACCTAACCTTAACCGTCATCAAACCAAACCAGATTTTGCTTTCTGTGTTCAGTTCTTTTCCAAAGGTGACATTTGAACAGGCAGTGCTGCTCTAGTAGCAATGAGCTAGAAGCAAAACCAGCAGCTGACAGGTACCATCTATTACCTTCACAGGAGAATAACCCTGGATGGCTTGGAAGATTAGCTTTAGGGGTACACGCTTCTGGTTTGACGGTGTGAAATGAGCCCCAGGCTGGTAATAGTCAAAAGTAAATACTACTGGTGTTCAGTATCCTCTGTAAAAAAGGATTGATGGTTGTAATCATTCGCTACGAGATAAACCCGCTCCGTAATTGGTAATCTCAGCCCTGCATCCCAAGCTAAAACGGGCGCATATTAGGGCACAAGTTGTGTTATTGGCTCCTGTTCTCTGGTCAAACTGAGCATTTCACCCTCCAGGAATGTAGTTCTGTCATCCTTCAGAGACTTAATTCACAAAAAGTGAATAAAACAGGGAGAAAATGTATATTAACGGAGGGTGCCTCAAGTACCAGAGAAAGGACTTCGGTGCTGATAAATGAGAGGGAATTAGAGGACACGCTGATATTATAGCAAACACGCAGGTCTATGCAGGTGCGTGCTGACCTGCCGTGTGGGGTGGCAACGTTTTTTGCATCTTCTTGAAAATTGCTGTCTTTTGCAAAGGATCAATGCTCTGTGAGCTATTAGTGAGATTCCTTCTGGGTATTATGGAGCTGCCAAAGGCGATCTTGGGTCTGTACACTGCGCTCACGTTCAGATCATTTGTGCTCATCCATAGCTAAATGACTGGAAAACAGCAGCAGCAGCTCCCATTTTAGGCTGACCTGGGGAAAGCCAGTAAGAACTTCCCATGTGCATTTGGGATCCCTCCATGCTTCTCTAGTGAAGGTGAATCTAAACGCTTTTCATGTTTTGGAAGAAACCTGAATTTGAATTTCAGTCTTTCAAAGTACATACTCCTTTCTGGACTCTGTGTCACCTGCGCATCCTTGGATGAAAAATTTAACTGTTCCAAGTCTTGTCCTCCCCATCACAAAAAGGCAAGCACTGCCCACCCTGTGGGAATGCTGTGTGAAGTGCTGCCAGAACTAAGGAAAAGACATCTTTTATAAAACTTTTGGAGATGGCTCATGTAGGAATATACTCAAACCCTGACATCTGTCCAGACATTATTTAGGCATCTGCCATGCACAGAAATATCTAGCAGAACAAAATTACCCGAGGCCATAAACCTGATCCCAATAGCAGCTGATGCAACCAGTAACTCACCACTTCTGTGCTGAAGAATCTACCACCACATCACATCAGAGATGAGGGAGCGCCTGGGCATACCTCTCCCCTCCAACCACGCATGGCCAGACGCTGAACCCCACCTGCCAAAAGGGCTTCCCGAGCCGCAGCATGGGCCCTGCCATGGAAAGGGTGGCCGCCCTTGCCTGCCACTAGAAAGACGGGATCATCAGGCATGAACGAGACCCATGTTTTCAACAAGCACGGGAAAAAAGTCACTGACCATTTTAATTGTCTTGGTCCTGGGTACAGGCACATGTCTAAAAGGCAATGCTGCCCTCTGTTACGTCTTCAGCTACTCGCTGTGTACACAGGAGCAGCTACTCCCATCGCAGCTTGGGGCTTTGAATTAGACTCAATCAAGTGACAGGGAATAAAGCAAGCCAAGCTGGCTCCTGCAAGAAGCTGAGCACCTTCAGTTCCTAATGAGCTTCAGAGACTTAGAGAAGGCGTTTTGCATCCAGTAAGGACAAAGTAATCCACTGTAAATGATCGTAACTAGTTCTTCAAGTCCTAACCTTCATCCACTGCTTTTTCACTATATAAATCAGGTATTAACATTTAAATAAAAATCAATATATTCACCTTGTCATTTTGTATTAGTAGCATCCAACTTCATGGATTAAAACTAATGAAGCAGATTTTATTATCAGTTCAGAAGATAATGTTTATTTTATCTTTATTTCAGTGTGTTATCTTATTGATGAGTTCAGTACGGAAATTTCAAGGCAATCATGAGTCCAATGTGTTATCTCCACATGCCCATTTTTAAAAAGAAATGACAGAATTAACAGGAAATAAAGATTATTCCTTACTCATATTAGGCCTGACTCCAACACTGGTAATCAGATTGCCTGTTAAATAGCTCCACAAATACTCTTCTTGTACTCAGTGGAAGTACTTAGGTAGGCAAATACTGCCAGGCCCTGGCAAAAGTGGGAGAATCTGGGCTTCTCTGATTCAAAGGTTTATTATTAACAAACCCCTCAGTTGCTCAAACCCCACTAAATGATTTCAACTGAACAGTCACACCACTAGTCAGAGAAAGGCACACACGTGATAAAGAAGGAGAATGAAAAAAACTTATTGACGTGTTGATAGGCAGCTGATAAGGAAAACAAAAACCCACTTTAAAAAAAAAAACAGTTGAGTGTTCGTCGAAGTCAGAAGCAGCATCTGGTCTCTTTTCTCTCCCAACGTCAAGGAAATGTTTGCAACGATGCTGGAGATACTTCCAATTCTAGCCATCCTTACAGGTAAGAATAACAAACTAAATCGAAATAGCACTGGAACAAAGGAACTTGTTGAATTAAGAGAGCAGGTGAACCTGACTGGCAAACTAGAAGAACATTCAAGATTTATTTCAGGATGGAATGAAAATCATGCTTATAACGCTATGCCATTTTTGCGGAAATCAGCAAGCTGACCACTGACTGGTAAGAGTTTTTTGCTCAAGAACAGAATTTTAGCTTTGGTAAATTAACGCTTTGCTCTAAAGCCAGGAAGACGCAAAGAGCTCTCACGTAGGGTCACGTTAGGGTCTCTCAAGCATCTCAAGGTTAAGTTTTCTCACATTTGACTTTTGTCTCCCCTTGGTAATAGCCCTAAGAAATGCTGGTCAAAAAAAAATTATGGGGAATGCTTAACTTTAAGCATGCAAATAATTCTTTGGATTTCTCTGAAGTGAGGATGTAATAAATTGTGGAATCTAGGAATTATATAGTATATTAAAGATTATACATTATTCATGTTTCAAGGACATTTAATTGTGCTAAGCTTTATTTTTAATCTATACAAAGGTAGACATTTTAAGTCTAATGCTCCATGGAGATGAACAGCCTCTGTATCCACTAAAGAAAATGGAAGTTAGTGTCCACGTTTTCTTTTCAAGATGGAATGATCTGGTTTGGATGCCAGAAAAATATTTTAAATAGTCGCTCCTGGTGTTTCAATGGTATCTCTCACACACACACATAAACCCCACAGATTTTTGCCTTAGAAATGAAAAGTAATTCAGTGTTAGTACCAATACTTTTCAAAACAATGTCTCTAATTTTAAAGTTCTGGATTTAAGACTACTCGTCTGTCCATACTGATGGCTGCCACTGACTGGGGGTTTCTGCAGCGGCTAGGAAAAGATCAGCAAGCTTGGATTTACTTCATGAGTGCTAAAAAACTGCATGGGACTTCAGTGAAAGTGGGTGATTCCCAATTAACTGCAATGACTTTCTCTGTAGCAAGGAAGCGATCTTATGGTAATATTGATGAGTAAAAGACATGGATCAACTATTTTTATCAAGTTATGGTCCTGTTTACACTAGCTTTTTTCACTAAGTTACTTCTTACTCATGCACTTTTTTTCATTGAAACCAAAAGGCCTGTATGTATGAAATGCGATTACGAGTTTGAAACTGTAAACAGTGAACTAAATGCAAAGCAAAACTCCCATGAACTTCTGTGAGGAGGGAACAGGCTCTGTGGGTCCAGTTTGCTCCATTTTAGTCAAAAGCGCCATCTTACAATTAGTGATGGATGGCTTTGAACAGCCTTGCTGGACAATGGAAGTTTGATAGGTTTTGGCTTTATATTTTTCCTAGAGCAAAGCCTATTTCAACTAAACATATTTCTTCAAAACAGAGAGCTTCATGGAAGCTAGAATGCTTTGCGGAGTCACTTCTGCTAAAATTGATTTCTTCTGGAAAAGCTTATAACAGCCAGGCTCTGTGGCACTCCTGACTCCAAAACCAGAGAATGATAAAGGAAATACGTGGAGCAGATGACTGGAAAATGAATGTTTTCAGTAGAATGATATTGTGTTGAAAGAACATAGCTTTAATCCGGCGAAGAGCAGAAAATAAATACATGTAAACCTGCAAGTATTACTGCAGCAAGAAACTATTATCCTCTGGCCAACTCTAATTCTTAAAGCTGAGAATGGTGAACTGAGACATCTAAAATAATATTACACGGCTTTTATGTTAGATCTCAGTAAGGATTAAGCTACTGTGAACTAACAGGACAAGCAGGACTTGCAGGCAGCGCTGAGATCCCCTCTTTCCCCAAGGCAGGTTTGACACATTTAGGTCAGTCTCCAGCCATTCCTGGGAGACTGTCTTCACATATAATGTAAATCTTGCTGTAGTTTAAACCCGCTAGTTCTCATCCTAGCCACCACCAACATGGAAAGTTGATTATTCCCTTCTTCCCTGCAGTGAGCTTTTACTATTGAAGCCATCAAACAAGGAAAACGGATCCCGAAGAATTCAGACTCTAGGTTCAGATAGGTTTGCATATTGTAGCAACTGATGAATCCGCAATATTTACATGGTTAAAAATGTCAAAATAGATTATATTTCTTTTTTAAACAATGTTCTCTCTCATAGGGCTGATAGTTTGAGCAAAATACTCTTTTGGTATTACTGGCAGTTCTGCTTAAACTCTCAAAAGCAGCACCCAAACATAAGATGTACAGATATTTCACTGAGAAGAAAGTTTTGTATGTTTTGCCTCTATCATTCATATGTGCAGTAAGCCCACATGCAAATTATAACATGAAGTTCTCACCTTGCCTGTTTTGCACAGAAAGCTCCAAAAGACTTATGTTTTCCATCACATTCAAAAGAAGTATGTTCTCCTTCAGAATCTTTAGGCAGTAGCTTTAAAACTGGCCTCAGTGATCTAGCAAAACCTTGACATTCAGACTTACTTTTCTGACAGCTCTAGCTTTGTTGCCATATGTCACCATTGCTAGTAACTTACGTGGAGAACAGAAACAGATAAATTCTGTAAGATGGTGCTCGATTCCTTTCATTTATAAGGCTGTGTAGCTAAGACTGATTGGAACATTATGGGAAAGGGCTCACAAGTTATTTTTGCTCCCTTTCTGCTTTGAGCACAACAGAAAGGGTTGATCAAGTTATCACAGAATTTCTCACAACCCACACAATAAAAGCAGTTCCAAAAAGCTCAGCTTGACGTTTCCAATGTCAAAGCATTGGAAAAGAGCAGTTTAGTTTTTGCATGTAAGCCCTAAGAAACCTAAACAAAAGCAAAGTAATTAGCAAAAGCAGAGAAAGGCTGCTGGCCTCCAGCCTGGGGGAACCCAACAGTGCCACTGAGTCCAAGTCAGAACGTAAGCATTTAGTAAGAGATAACACTGTAGAAGATGGTGATCCACGGTAAAGAAGATCAGACATCTAAAGGAACAGCTGCAAAAAAAGAGGGCAAGAAGGGTGTAAAAGAGGGCTAGAGACAGCTGCGAATGAGAGTGCAAGGTGCAGGAGAGCACTGCGAGTGCAGAAGAAAGGTTTGGTTTAGCCACAGGCTCTCAGTAAGAGGACAAGTCTCTGCAAGTGAGAACATTTTTAGGAACTCTGCTTTTTCAGAATATTGCTTGTTTTAAGCGCACAGGTAGTCTGGGGCATTTATTTGCTTGTTACCTTTTACCCACTGCCAGCCTGTTATCACTAAAATTTCCACACAAAGCCCAAGGGAAACTGTACTGAAAAGGAGAATGAATAGACATGTCCTACAGGTTTCTTCGATAACGCAGGGAGCAAGGCGCTCCCGCACGGCTCCCAGGGTCGGCCCCGGCTGATCTCTCCTCACCACGCTTACTGCCCACAGGCCACGTCAGCGGTGTTGTGGTGACCGTCCCTGAGAAGACAGTGAATGTTACTACAGGTGGAAACGCAACCCTCCTCTGTACATACAAGAGTTCTGAACCGCTGGGAAGTTTCTTTATTCAGTGGAGCTTTTACAGTGCCAAAGAGAGCCAACTGCATACCGTAAGATATTTATTTATTATTACTATGAAGTTCTATTTAAGGTATCCTTAAGTCCTCAAAGAATCTTGTTATGTTTCATAGTGTTATCCTCACTACAGACCAGGGAGGCAGGCAACATTGGTGTTCCCACCCTGAAGATAAGGGACTGGGGTGCAATGAAATTTAGGGTCAGATGAACAAAGTTACCTAGGCTCCTAATTCCTACCAGCATGCCTGAACTCCTTTAGAAACTTATGAGAAGGTACAAAAGGGATTCAGATGCTCGGGCGACTTGCTCCAAGTCACACAGAAAGCGCAAAGCAGAGCGAAGACCAGGTGTCCAAAAATCACACAAAAAACGCTCCAGCCCCTGGACCAGCTCCCTTCTCTCTTGTCTGGCAGATATTTCCTGCCATTGTGAAGGCTGCTTTCCTGGTGAGACGCCCTTGCCTATGACAATGTGTCTCCCATCTAAGGGTCAAACGAGAGCTCCTTGACTCAGCCGCTATCTTTGCTACTAGGTGGCTCAGCAAGAGGAGCGGGGCGCAATGATAGGCTATCGGCGCAAAGCGAGCAGCGAGTATTTTGGCAGGACTCTGCAGAAATTTGTCATAGCAGGAAATCTGCCACAGCAAACTTGCGTTGGTATTTTGCGGCATCCCACAGGGGTCTTTGTGGTAGCAGAACAATTACGGATCAAAGGCAAATGTTCCCCACCCTTCCTGAGACCCCGAGAGGCAGCAGAGCCAAACAGTATCTTCCCCCCGGGGTATAACGAGACCGCCTGGTAGGCTGGAGTATCAGCACGGAGACAGCATCGGGACTGGGAAGGACACCAAGTACTAGACAGCTACGTGCTGTAACCACTGCCCGAGCCTCTCGTGTGGCTGTAAAGACCTTGCAGAGCAGCCTGGTCTGCCTGGAAGGAGTCAGGATGGGATGTGTAACTGCCCGTACGTACTCACACTGCTGCCCTGACTTCAAGAGCTATCCATTAATCTTATGTTTTGGTGGGGAGATGAATGCATGAATCTCACTACCAGCAGGGTATGAGCTCCCATCAGCTCAGTCCTGACAGGTGCTAAGCAATCAGCAACACCTTCCTTTATAAGAAAAAATGCTGATTAGAAGTGTTACTGCACCCTTGAAGATGACTGTGATTTTTTTTTCCATGCCCTGGTGTCAGGCTTGTGCCTGTTAGACAATCAGTCCCTTTTCTCTCCCATTGTTTTTATCCTGTTGCTAACATTTTTTTCCTAAAAGTTCAATCCTCCTACCTGGTGTTACACCTGAGAGTTGATGTGAAGAGATGTGACTTCTTAGAAGAGCCTCACAGTCCACACTGATGACATTCTTGTCATGTTCACCAACTTCCTCATAATATTGTTTTAGGAGGTTTACCATTGCTGATAGAGTTATACCTTCTATTTGGTTTATCAATTATAGCAGAATCAGACTGTCTGTACTTAGCAGAATGTACAGTATGTAACATATTTGTTATTGAACGGCAACAGCCAGTATGTAAGAAATAGCAATTTAATGTAAGACAGAACTGCTTGGCCTCCTGCAGTACATCACAGCCACAGATAAAGACTTACCAGTGCTAAGTACAAACACTGGGCCCATCCCAAATTCTGGCTCTAGCTGAATGCCAGACCGACTCCTCGCCTGACTAATTGTATGAATAGCCATTACTCATCATTTGCTTTTTTCAAGTCAGATCTATTTTATTAAATGAAGAATTATTCATGAAAGTGTGGTAGCTGTAGGTTTCCTAAGTAAGTTGTATATAGTACAATATCATTTTGACCCAGTACGTTACATCATAAATTTTAATCCCTTGTTCAGGTAGGCAGTACAGCACTGAGACAGGATCAAGCCCATCTTCTCCAGATTTGGTTAGAGTCTCTCTGTTTCACTTGTGTCAAATGTTCCATATTGCAAGACAATAAATGCAATACGTCTTCTGGTCACAACCAAGAGAAATAAGCAGGTTGTAGTCGCAAGTATTTTAGAGGGAGAATCAGACAGTTTCAAGAGAGGCAGGAGGGGAAAACCATTTGTAAACTGTGACCAATTATGAGAAAATACTCCCTGAGGATTATAATAATAAAATACTGTGCGTGGTTCAGAATATGCTCAACAAGAACTAACTGATGTGAGGCTACCAAATGTCAGGGAAACCTTACGGATCGATCCCCTCAGCATTCACTCCTGGCTTCTGCAGCTCCCACTGCAGGCAACGGGAAAGCCATGCCTATAAGGACTGTAAGAAACACTACTGGGAAAAATTGCATCTGGTTTTCTCCCTATCTGAAACTAATTTCACGGTAAATTCACTTTCACACCGCAACACACATGCATTTGTAATGGCTGGTTTGCATTTTCATTGAATAGAGTCCGTTCAATCTGGAAAGGCCACGGGTTAGTGACTAATCCCGTTCTCCTTGAACAGGGAGGTAACATTTCCTCTCGCTGCAGCACCAGTTACCCTTGGCTCGCACGCTCAGCGAGGCTCGGAGGATACCCTCCGCTCCTCCGAGCCTGCTGATGTGCCTGGAGGGGCACGCGTGTGAAGGGCTGCAGGACCGGGGCACTACTCTTTTTAAAATGGTTTTAGCAACCCATTCAGTCCTGTATTACTTGACCCTGTATCCTCTTCCCACAACATGGCAATTCCTTACCATTTTGAACCTATTTGCAATAAAACTAATCGTGTTAGTGCAAACACTGGGAAGAAAGGACTGTGACTGCTTGTGGAAAATATGGTTTAAGAAATAACACAACACAGCTGAACATGAAATCGGATTTTCAACCTCCCTCTGAACCCACAGCAATACGAGGTTGCTATTTCTATTTCAGGCTGGTGACTTTTCTGAGTTTCAGAACGGACCGAGTGCCTGAAAGCATACATGTTTTTCTCCTACAAGTTTAAACAAAAAATAATCTCTCTTTCTACAAAGCTGGCTTTGCCCTGGTTGCTTGGCACGTAGCTGAAGTTAAGTTTCACATTTTGTTCCAAGTAGGAAATAAATGCATGGCAATGGAGGAGATTGCCAGGTTTGGCTTTCGTTGTGTAGATTAAAGGATACTAAAATGCAAGCAAAAAATGTATTTAATATGCTGGTAAGATGACAAAACCAACTGAATTGAAAAGCCTGGTGCCATACCTTACTGAATACCAGAAAAATAACTTGCATTTTAAGTCGGATAAAATTATTTAGTTTTATGAGATATTTAGAGTCTTCTAAAATGTCAGGAATAAACAAACAAACAAACAAACACTTCCTTATAAATAGCATATATTTTCCCTGAAAGTTTGTTGAAAATTCCGGCTCCATTCAAAATTTGCCATTTTTTCCAGCAACTAAATGGATAACATTTTCAAATTCCATTTTTTAAAGTTGAAAATTTCTGCCAAATAATTTGAAGACACGAGACTTACAATTTTTCAGAAACATTGCCGAAAATACATCTTCTTATCCCACCTGCTACAATTTTAAGTATTCCTGACATCTTACTAAATGCTAGATGTCTTGATGACCATGTTATTCACATGGGTAGCATATTCAGAGGGGATGTTCTCCATAACAAACATGGGGGGGGGAAATCTTGATTTTAATAAATAATGTTTGTTTATGTAAATGAGAATATGGCCCTTTCTCTCTACAGTGGCAGCAAATAATAGAGCAAACTGTAGAATGTTAGAATTAATTAAGGCAAATTTATGTCATTAAGATGCCTTTGGCTTGAAGCATTCATGAACGTGAGTTTTAAAGTACTAGATTTTAGGACATAATATATAATAAGCACAGAGGTCATAGGTCCCCTTTTTAAAAAGAATGTCAGGATTTTACACTGCCACTTACGTTACAGATTTTGCAGTGTTTTGCGATACATAGGCTCAGGTACAGTCCTGTCTGGAGTTAAATCAGTAAGATCAGGACCAGGACTAGTGCCAGTGTTAATTGAATGCCCCAAGTATTCAGCAACAGATTTTACCTCGCTTCAAGGTGAGGCAGTGCTGTTCATTAGTTCGCAGACCTGATGCAAATCTGCCTCCCAGCACTGGCTTTGTGAAGCTGGCTGCTGTCTTCCGCTGTTTGTTCTGGTGTTTTCATATCCTGTTGGGTGCTGCCCACCTTACACAACGCTGGCGCAGGTGCTCGACAGTTAAAAGTCGTGGCAGTTGCACCGGAGAGGGTGAAGTACCGCAAACAGGCTGTTCACAGACAGCGTGATGAAAAGGGAGGCAGCAATCAGCGGAATGGCAGGTGTTCGCGGCGCTGTTTTGAAGACAGTGCAGCTATATATAGTGCGCGAATATAGATCTTTTTACTAATTGGAGCCTAACTCAGCTCTTTTCCTGAGAAGTTTCTCCAGTGGAAGTAATTGCCCTCATTTGAACTAAATAATGTAAATATCAACTCACGGAAAATAGGATGCCATATGTATTTTTAACTTTTTCTTCTTGCCATTTGCCCTTTAGCAACATGTCTTTTTAATGATAAATTTCATTTTGAAATAATAACTCCCAGCCAAGGATCTTGAGAACTTTCCAATACTGAACTCTATTCTACATATAGACAAACCGAGGCAAACACTACTTACTCAGTTCACCCAGGGTAACGGAGTGCATCGCAGCCTGGCCTGGTTCGTAAGGTAAAATCTCAACTCCTAAGCAAGATCTACATCTGTGCTTCATTTCATGCTCTGAGTCACTCGGCTGGCCTTGGTGTAAAGCACCTAAGTAAATGTTTGAAAGATTGAAGCCTGATGTTGACTCCGCACAGGCAAGGCTACAGGCTTGCAAAGCTAAATACAACTCCTGAACCTAACCAGGCCACACCTTGAGCCTCCAGCCCAGCTCACCCACAGTTAAAGTGAAATTATCAGAGAGACTGTGTGACTACCCAAGATATGCCCAGGGCAGAATCCTTGACTGAAATTTTAAATTCACTAGATGAGTAAAGGTCGTGAATTACTATTACTTGTAAGAGAAACTGAGTTATCGATAGACTTCTCATAAAAATAGTCTCTAAAAAAAGGCGAGCTTGAAGTATTTCAGTAGTAAAACTACTGATGGGCAATTGAGGGGGAAAGAGTGTTAGCAGCATGTAGCAGCAAGAATATCTTCCGCTTATTTTATACATTGGCTTTCACCCTGCCAGAGCCCCGTATTTTTCTCATATCTGTGCTACTGAGAAAGTATCACTTAGTGGATAGGGACCAGGAGGGTTCCACTTACTGCAAACCATACAGAAGAGGAAGATGGCACTGTTTTATTCGGAGAAGTCTAGTCGTGTCCTTACACCCAGCCCTGCAGGCCTGATGAGCCACTTTGCAAAATCTTTACAGAAGTGAGCAGCCTTGTGTCACGTTGGTGGGGACCGGGTGGTAAAGCCCAAGGAAGGAAAGAGATGCAAGAAGAACGACCGAGCGCAACTGTGTCTGCTCCTTTCACCCTGAAACCCCCAGTTCAGATTACCAGCAGCCCCAGTGCCAGCACAACTCTGCTGCCCAGCACACAGCAAGGCACAGGCACGGGCACTGGGCTACCATGTGCGAGCCAGGGGCCAGCCAGCCCTAGAAGTGTGGGGTTCCCATAAAAAGTACTGAAAGAACAAATTCCTCCCCGTGTAGTATGAGTAGTTCCTGAGAACCCATCGCACGCTTTCAGCCACAGACAACCGAGATGATGTGCTGCAGAGGCTGTCTGCGCGGCAAGGGACACTGGCTCGGGAGCAGAGCAGTCCGTTCCAGCCCACGAGCGAAGATGAGCCTGTGCAAAGCACCTCCTGAGGCAGTACAGGAAAATTTCCTGGAAAGGGCCTCTCTGATACATGAGCATTTCTTTTTTGCCTAGAGGTGATTTTTTTTAAAATCGAGTTTTCTCTAGCACTTAGATGACTGAGCAGGCACTTAAAAGGAATACCTTCGTGGAAAGCAGAGGCAACACCTCCAATGCAGAGGAATGGAGATGCTGTGGTCATGTCATTGCAGTCAGAGTGACTGCCTGGATGGCAAGGGGATTGCTGCGGACTGCCTGTGGCTATCTCTGGCACTGGGGTGACAGTCTGCAGAGAGAAGATAAAATAAACCGATACACTGAAGCAGACAATAGTGAGAACACAAAAGAAAGTGGAGACAAGTAGAAAATGATCAGGTTGTAACTGGCGCAAACATTAGATTTCAGTCTTAGCTTGCCTAATTTTAGGTAAAACTTAGAAATAAGATTGCATTGCATCTCACTTGACAAGGGCTTGAGACATCTTCTGCAAAATCCGCTGAACACGAGGCACCCTGCCCTTGTGAACAGCACTGACGGTACTGCTGGGGAGCTGTGTAGAGAACAGGCTTGGGGGAGCATTTAAAGTCTCATTTAACTCTCAGATCAGCACATTTTTACTCAAATACAGCGTTCCCCGTGTCACGGTATTCTGAGTATGGATGACAAGTCAGTCAGTCATTGTCAAAAGATGGTGTATGTGACAGATGCACGGGGAAGATGTAGCTGGAGATACAAGGTAAGAAAAATACCCACAATCTTAAGGGAAAAAAAGAGCTAAATAGCTTCTACTAGATCTATGCTATTGTGAGACCTGTAATTATGTTCTGGGTTAAAATCTTAAAACCAGCAAATGACTGAGATAAGCTGAATCAGATGCATCACTCAGAATTTTTAACTCACCTTATTTTTTTATTGCATTTTCCTCTATCGGAATTATTTTGGATGTAGCTGTTGTTTTTTTCCCACAGCTATTCTAGGTGGCTGAACCAGCACCTTCAGGAATATTCTACCCAAAGATATCTGAAGGGCATGTCCACACACCAGGAGCCTCTGGGCTGAATGTGAGCAAGTCTGGATAGCCCAAATTTGGGGCTACAAATTTACATAACAAAAAGCCCCATCATCCTTTCTAGAATGGATCTCCTTTCTAGAATATAACAACATTTGGAGATGTGATGGATACAGAGGGACACTAAGCTGCCTGCTGAACTGGCTTCCTCTCAGCTGTCAGCTCAACGTCCCAGCCATAATCCATTCCAAACTCTCTTTGGCTGCAGTGGGATTCCTGTCTCACCATGAAGTCCAGGGTACAACCCCATGTAAATTGAGGTCTAATAATAACTCCTTAAGAGCAGTTACACCGAAAAATGAGGAAACATGTTTGTGCTTGATGCACTGTAGAAATTATTCACTAATAGTTCAGCCACAAGAATGATACTGTGAGAACATGAAAGAGCTGCTCCTCAAAAGTATTTTGCACCAGTTAAAGCTGCTGAATGATTAATCCTCTAAAGGCTTCTGACTCCATCCCTTTCTTCTTCTACCAATGCGCAATTGTGACAAGATGCTTCTAGTCATTACTAACATCCTCAATTACCCATGCAAAGATCCCAGTAATGCAGGATGTAATATCCTTACTACTGTCTGGCAGAGCAGAGTTTTGACAAAAATGTGTGAAAAGAAGCTGTGGATGAAAAAAGGCATTTGGGGCCAGACTCAGTCACATGACACATGTCAAAGAAACCAATGCACACGTGAGCATTTGCTTTCTTATCTACAGCCAAGTTCAGAATCTGAGCCTTGGGCTTTAATTAACACTTTGAGTGTGCGGCATTTGTTCTCTAATTAGATGGTAAGATGCTTAAGGGAGCGATGAACACTTTTTTCACTTGTTATTTTATAAATTCTGTCTGTACTCAGAATTCAAAAAGAGATCATGGTCTCAAACCAGTAAAGTTGTTAATATCCTCCTTTGCATTTATTGGTGAGAAAGAGACTTTAACGGTTCTTTTTCTAGTAGCTTGAGAAAAAGTCAAACAGAAAATGATAAAACAACCCAATGACTGACAGGGCCCTCTGAATGCCTGAGCTTTACAGCTCTCCAGGGAAAGACTGTGAATCAGACACTGAATACATCAGCCCAGAGAAATGTCACTGAACAGGATGCTATAGCTTTGCCTCTGCGGGTGGGGGAAAGTGAGAAGGGGCTGGGGGAGGGATGACAGGTACTGGAAAGGAAGACATGTCCTGAAACTGCCCCCCAGTCAGGAAATTAACACTACCGTGGAGATTAAGTGGGACATTTTGTAACACATCTTTACGTACATCTCATCCTACAATTTTGATATCCAGACGCACTAGGCATGTACAGCAATGTGATGCAATGACACCAGGAGGTGGAGAGTGGGAGGAATATTGACCTGGAAGTTACGAACGTGTCCATCCAAAGACATCTGAAAGACATATTTATGCAAATTCTAGTATGTATTTGTCCTGCCCCAAGAAGAAAGGAAGCAGATGGAGGCATGTTTCTTCTACTTTACTGCCTGCTTTTTCACACACAACTTCCACCCCCTAAGGAAGAAGTTCTTTCTACAGAAGTTGTATAAAGAAAACCTGTAGGTGGGTTTCTCACTGTCTGCCAAACATCTGGCAGCCTTTGAAAATCCTCCACTCAGCAGCAGCTTTGCCAACTGCTTCCTCTGCAGGCAAATACCGTCCTCCCCATCACACTAGAAGAGGTGCAGCCTTCTCACAAGTCAGGCTAAAGGAGAAAAAAAGGACATGTGATTTCATGTACCAGATCCTTCAGAACTGGGGAGACAAACAATCTCGTCTCCAGCATCTGGAGTGCATTGAGATTACCAAGATTTTCTTCCAAACGAGTATGATCACTCCCAAGTCCCTGTTCTGCTGGTAAGCCAGCTCCCCCAAACAGGTACACGAATAATTGATTCAACTGCCCTGGAAGTCTGTGAGCCCAAATCCTTTTCTTGGTCGCAGCGGAAACTGTGACTGTGGAAATGCAAAGTAACTATACCATTGCCTTCAAAAGCCGAGAAGGATGGCTGACGGCATTAGCAGCGTTGGGCACTGCCTGGCCCACAGGCTGAATAACCAACTAAACTGCAGTCCTTTCTAGGGTCAGGGAGACGTTTTCTGGGCAACTTAGCTGTTTTGCAGAAACTGGTTTTTCAGACTGTGGAGTTATTAGGGACATTTTTAGGAGAGAGAATCTCCGCTCTTTTTTCTGTCAGTTGTGTGATTAGTCATCCCAGGCAGCTGCTCCCATGAAATGTGAAAAGGCACCATTATATAAAAACTTGCATGAGCATACTAGCTAGTAATGAGAAGCAGCGACCATTACTGCATCCTCAATATTGTTTTTATACTGGTAAATCATCGACTTCACTAGAGCTGCTCATGATTTGCCTGAGGACATAAAAAGCTTATTTTTTCAAGAGAAGCACAGCAAATTTCTTTCGGGTTTTTTTACATTCAGGATGCTGCATTTAAAAATATATTTATCATGTCAAATTAAAAAAAAAAGTCTGCCATTGACTAAATTTATAGTTTTCCCATACAGACATTTTAGGGACATTTTACGTAAAATGGAAAGAAATGTCAATGAGATGTGTGTCTGTAGGAGGGAACATTAGCTGTCAGTTGCCCAAAAATAAGAAGTCTTCTATACTGTCAACAGAAAACAAGTTTTTTTTACTTTTGAAATGGAACAGAAACATTTTTGCAAAGATTTTCATTTCAGCTTTCTGAAAGGCACAAACATGAGCTTTTCAAGGACAGCATAAAACCACTTTGAACAAGGGTTTAAAATACCCATTTTGAGTGTATTGTGTAAAATGGGCTACGAATTCACAGCCAATTAACTGAAACACGTTCCTCTTAAGTGACATTTCCTCTGTACACAATCCAATCATACCTCTGGGACAAGATATACACTCAGTAATTAATCACAACATTACTCAACCTTTTTGGTGTTTACCACCTTCCTTCAGGCAATAAACTCCGGAGCTAGTGAGATAAGTATCATCCAGGAGCAGAAGAAGAGAGAACAGGCAGGAGCCTGCAGAGGAATGGAATGCATTTCCTTAAGATGTTCCACTGCCTTTATGTTCACAGTTGAAAAAAACAACCCAGAAAGATCCTGTTTAAATCCATGAAGAGAACAAATATTCTCTGCTGTGTTGACACCTACCTCAGATTTAACAGTGTACACAAAATATTTTCTCTGCATGCATTCAGACAGGAAGAGAGAACACAGGGGATTAATTTTTCAGTGTATTGTATGAGGGCCTGGATATGTAATTCACGCTGACTTCAAACCAAATATACCAAGGAGCGCTTGCTCCTCTATAATGTTTACTGGCATGCCCTGACTGCATTTAAGACGCATTATAGTGCCAGCCCTCTTTCCCAGGAACACGTGCTATAGCTAAGCTAGCACTCAGTGGGCAGCTTCTGCTGTTTACTCTCACATAAATCCCAGATCACTCTAAGGTAGACTGAGTAGAATTTAGCCCCTTTTTTCAGTAATCAGGCCTTTTAGTAGGATATAATGGGCCTGCCTCTCCTCTCATGCCGCTGCAAGTCGCACATTACTTCATTTAAGTCATTGCACAACTTAATTTCACATTAGTGAAAATTTCCGTATCCCACTCAAATAGACGCAATTGATGGAGAGGAGATGCAAACCCAGCCCATCACTGCTCAGATCTATATAGGAACATCAGCTTAAGAGGGGCCCGAAGTCAGAAGTTACAGTTCTTGTAACTTTGGACTCTTGCAAGGAACAGCGTGTAACACTCTGCTGTTGCTCACACTTGGATAAATGTAGAATGAGACAAGTGCGGCCCGTCTGTTTTTGTAATTACAGGTAGATCAGGTTTTTGATGAGAGATTTGCTTAAACCAAACTCCCTATTTTGCACACTCTCCTTCCTTGGGGAATACGAGGGTGTGCATCCAGACTCTAGGTTTGCAATAGAGGTCCTCTCTAGACATTTGCAAAGCCTAAAATCAGTTTTAAAACTGATGTCATTGCATGCAAACAATGGAAACTGGAGAGTCTATCCAGCTGTTCAGCAGACTTTCTAACCTAGTCTGCCGCTGCGCTAACACTGGGCCCCTTACGCTTCCTCACTGCAACACCAGTTTTCCACGTTGGCAATGCAGTAGTGTAGCTTTAGTATTTGGAGCCCTGCATCAATTGTACCTGGCGTTTGTAATCCTGGGGCAGGGAAAGAGGAAGTCTGGGAGGAAAGTAGGCAAAATTGTACTTGAGATGGGGCCAAGCTGCAGTACCAGAGCTGCTGGTGCTGTGCAGTCTGGGGTTCTGACCTTCATTTCAAAGCCTTATCATTGCATAAACCAGCTGTGCTCTAGCAGTTTTGGGGTGTAGCTTGCCTTAAGCTAATAAAGGCTTTCAGATAACATTACTTAAAGACTTCAGTCAACACTGTACCAGGGTGGATAAATAGAATTAAGAATAAATATTCTTAATTCAAAAATGCAATCAGTTGATCTGCAAAGTAAAGCAAATTATAATTCCTGCCTGGGGATCTGCAGCGGCCCTAAAGGCAGGGAACTCTGACCAAAAGGAAGTTTTGATACTACTCAAGTGGAATGGCATTTCACAGGAGTTTGTGAAGCTTTTTCCTACAAGCATTTCCAGCTATTCCCATTAAAAAACATGCTGTCAGTCCAACTTCAATAAATACATTTACAGTGCTGATTCTGGAATACCGTCAGTAGGAACAATGTTAGATCTATTTGGGTCCCAACCTGTAATTCTATATGGTTACCTCTCACCAGTTTAAACAAATGACTGAGTATGCTGGAACTGTTCACCTTGCCTAGACAATGGAGCCTGTGCATGTAAACACCGGGGAACATACTGCCTATCCCAAATACTATCACTTTTACAAAACATTAGTATTAACAACTGAGAAAAATAATTAATGTTCCATAGGTTTCCACATTAGCTTTGTTCTTTCAGAGCTTGGTTTCACAGCAGAGCTAGACTAGAGCGCCTGTACTCCTTGAGAACTATTATATTTACCCCAGAGCAGATGCGATACTGCAGTTCATGAACAGACTCAAGGCCCACGTCTCAGACAACCAAGCAGGCTCCACAACAAACACAATTCTACCTCTCCTTTCAGTCAACAGACAACAGGTTTGGGCTTATAAGTTTATGAGGCCAATTCTACTCCCACAGTGCTGTAGAGTACAATTGAGGCTACTGAAGTCAGTGAAATCAGTCAATAAGAAACAGCAAATTTTTATTTGGGAGGAAATGTTGCATTCCTTAAAGACATTTATCCTCACCATGTCTGTAATTCTGCAAAACTTTTTTTACTGTTTAGTAAAAGGGGAACTTCTTGATCTCAAATAGGTGCACCTCCAAACACTCAGACCAACAGCTATTTTTGACTTCCACCTGTGGTATAAACTTAAAAACCCAAGACAGTCCATGACGCTGGCTCTGACCCTGATAATACAAACAAGGAGAACAGTGTGGTTGCTCTAACTGCATGTGTGATGATTCTGCTGGTGTTCTTGTACTGCATTTTTATTGCTTCCAAATGTACTACCAACAGATCAGGCACCTTGTTTGCTTAGACCTATGTCTTGTGGATTCATTTCAGTTCTCTGTTTGCTAGCTTCTGTCTTTGGAAAGCTCTGCAGCCATCCACTTTTTGCAATGACAGGTCCATTCTTGTCACAATCTTCTACTGAGATGCTTATTAATAATATCACAAATTATCAGTGCTTCAATTAGTACCAC
Organism: Pelecanus crispus; assembly: GCF_030463565.1. Taxonomy (NCBI): domain Eukaryota; kingdom Metazoa; phylum Chordata; class Aves; order Pelecaniformes; family Pelecanidae; genus Pelecanus; species Pelecanus crispus. Next base: position 4,961,063 of record NC_134655.1, on the reverse strand, counting down.
TATTCATTGTGCATGACAGTATTTTTTCACAGAATTGTCGTATGGTGGTCAATGGTCTCACCTTTGTTTTCGCAAAAGCATCAGTCTGTGCCTGGAGTATCCACAAAGAACTAGCTACTGTCCATTTACACAATTAAAAAATCCCCTTTCTGAAAAGCTTGTCTTTTAAGAACAACTAGAAATATATATTCAAATGTACCATGTCTTCACCTCTGCTTTCTTGGGGGAGGGGGCAAGAAAGGGGGTGACATTGCTTGGCTTAATCAGAAATCAACTATATCCCAATTATGAGTACTAAAAGTGTCTGTAAGATCTCTTGCTATTAAACTAACAATTTATTCTTTATCATAGATCTATTATTACTCAGGAGGCCAGTCTTACTCCTATGGAGAGTTTAAGAACAGGATAACAGCTGCAACAGCTCCAGGGAATGCATCAATAACAGTCTCCAACATGCAGCCCTCAGACACTGGTTCCTACACCTGTGAAGTTTTCAGCCCACAGGGTGACGTTGGACAGAGTCAAAAATCCGTGATTGTCAGCGTGCTGGGTAAGTGCCTTACCTCGCTACTGCTGTATTGTAGTTTGCTTCCCTTATTATGAAACACCGAATTCACGGCTCAAAATACATAGGACCAGAGGGAATAACAGCACTGTGATAAACAAGGCCCATGATGCAGAGAGAGGGCTCACTGATGCACTGACGCAGATTTTTTCCAAGGGCTTTGGAGGCAGGCAGAGCCTGGGGTGCCCTCTAGCTTCCAGACAAAGCAGACCTGACCCACTCCGCAGCTACCCTTGCTTGACCTACAGCACAAAATCTCATTCTCCCATGAGCAGCCTTCCGACTCACTCTGTGCTCTCAAAAAGCTACCTAATGTAAGCACGTAAGTGGGTAGCTGGAATTACCCAACTTCATTACATCTTCCTGCTGGAAAACAAAGTGATACTAACTTTGATTAAAATAAAAAGATTTTAGCTGGGAGTGACAACTTCTCACTGAAGCCATTACTTTTAGGATAGTCCAGCCCCGAGCAAAGACCAAACTTTTACTAATTTTACCTAACGTTGGTCCTGGTGACTTGCATAAATCTAGGGAGAGGCAGCAGTACAGCCCAAGGGTTCTGGCTCACCCCCATTCCCAGAAACTCTAGAAACTTAGTATGTGTTGGAGGGAAGTAGTACAAAGTCTATTTTGGATGGAAGAAAGCAATAGTTCAGCCACGAACAGGCAGGACTGAAAGGATGAAAAGCAGTGGAATGAGATATTTTACTTCCTAATAAGATAAAAGTTTGTCCTAACCCCATCTAATCATTGCTTTTATATTCAGACTTCATACCTGGTCAGAGTGACAAATCTAAGTCATATGAGAACATGATTCCAACATCACTTGCCTATGTGCTAGGGATAAGAAAAAGACATACCTAAACTCAGTCCCTGAAGAATCAAAGTGCTACTGTTAATTCTCATCTAAAATTCCCTAAACAAATAGTAAATCTTGGAGCAGTTGAGTAAGAGATCGTACTTTTCACATGAAACCCAAGAAAGGTTGGTTCATTTATGCACACAAAATTGGGCTGTGTTCATTGCTGGTATAGTTCCACTGACAATATCTAAAGAACCACAACAGCATATCTATAGGTAGGAAATGAGAAATAATAGGTGTAAGCTAAGACAAAATCTTCTCCTGTGTGCAAAGTGAGGAAATGCTATCAAAACAGATATATTTTTAATAGAACTGTAGTTAATTTATTTCCTCCACAACTGCAAAGTACTGAAGAATCAGGCCTTGACCCTCTCCCTTTATGTGGCAAAGTTCCTGCTGTGTCCCTAAAGAAAATGATGCTACTGTGTGGCAGAATGGTGTACGCTGAATAGCAATTGGCCCATTATAATTAAAGTAATTGATAGTCTTCGTCTCAACACCGCCATAATAATATTTAGTATGCAAATGGAAGAAAAGATAATAAAAATGTATGCTAGGCCACGTACACATATTTAATATTACTCAGATCTTCATGGGAGAGCCTTTGGTCAGATCCATAAAGACGACTCTGCTCTTGGACAGAAATCTGTAGCTGGGGTTCAATTCTTTACTTACAGCAGCACAGTACCAGAGCTCGAGGTGGATGCTTGCAGCCCTGGATATGTACTCACAATGTATCTTTTCTCCTCATTGTTATTTTACAGTCAAACCGTCAAAACCTTTCTGCAAAATAGAGGGAACACCTGAAAAAGGCCATCTAGTCTACCTCTTATGCAAATGTGAAGAAGGATTGCCTCACCCTACCTACCACTGGTACAAAGTAGATGAGAATAACCTCAGGCCTGTGACTCAACAACTTAGTACGTAACTATAGGACTACCGTACCGTGTTCAAGATCTGGAATTCCATAGTACCAGCCATTTCAAACACCGTGTATCACGTAGGGCAGTTAAAACTTACCCTCCTCTTCTGACAGTCAATGTCACAAAATCATATTTTTACTTATTCAAATCGACTGACAGATGTCACAAACACAGGATGTTTTTTCTATTTGTTTTAATAAAAATTGTGTGGCACGTTAAAGCCATTACTTTAAATTGTTAAAATGGGAGAAATGTTTATGCCTTTACATCTCCCTTCCCTCAGAATTTTGAGTGAACTTGTACTCAGAGTAAGTTTGGTCAATTTGTCATTCGGGTGCTAAGACCTCCATCTGAAAATCTTCAGTACCTGTTACGTTTTCATTTGTGAAGTTACGCTGACCATAGTATCAGTGTGGGTAAAACATCAGACAGACTGGTTTGCAGAGCAGGGGCCTAATTCTCATGTTCTAATATATTCCTGCAAAATCCACTGCAGTAACAAGGAAGGTAAATGTTTTTTATTTAAAGAGTATAAAAACCCCCAAATGAATGAATAATCAGAGAACCCTGATTCTAATCTCTTAATAGCTCTCAGTATTATCAAGTAAAGAAAACCGTTTGCCTCTACAGTATACAAAGGGTAATCTGTACCTGCTCTGTTTGTCACAGATCCAAAGACTGGCATTCTTTACATTGGCAATCTCACCACCTTTGAAACTGGGTATTACCGATGCATAGCCAGCAACGTCCTGGGGAACAGTACCTGTGAGCTTGACCTAACTGCAAACCGTAAGTTTAATGCATGAAAGTAATCACATATTTGACATATGACATGCACAGTTTGCAGGAAAATGCTGTAACAACCTTAAAGCATAGATTTTTTTTTTTTTTCAAGTAAGAACGGAACGGGCTTTGGAAAGCTCCAGCATTTTCATCCAGGCATGCCCAGAATTTACACTGACCTACACAACTGATTTGACATCTCCAGCTTCATTTCCCACCGGGAGCAGGAGCTGAACCTGGCTCTGACTGCAGAGCCTTTACTGAGAACTGACAGACATGGAGTTTAGAGCAATTTCATCCAGCCCTAGAATTTACAACCATCACTGAACTGTGGTAGTACAAGGACTGGGGCACTGTTGATGTGACCACTACCTAAAAATACTGCAGTCATGGAAAAATACCTTATCCTGACTTGTTCTCAAGCAGTGGTCAACCGTATCTGCATGCAGATTTTTCACATAACCAGTAACATTTAACAAGAGCCAAGCATATGTTGAACAACCAGCCACGAGAGACGTCCCTGAAACGGTCACTCAATTACTCAGTGCTCTATAAAATGAAAATGCAGGTTGGAGCTAGAAGCTATACTGAAGTGGAAACAGAAGGTTTTGGGGGCTCGCGAATGATCAGAGCATACGTTTTACATCTCAGCTGAAAGGCAAGAGATAAAGGCAACCCGAGTTTCAGAATTTGTTTGCAAGGACTGAAGAGCAAAGGCTTTCAACTATTGCCAGTGTTAGCCTCATGTTTCCCTTAGCCAGGCATAAACATAAGGTTTGTTGGGATAGGGAGCTAACCAACAAGAAAGGAAGCAGCAAAGGTCATAAAAGCACAGTTTGCTCTTTCCTAGAGAATCTTTGGCCTCCCTCCTGGAAATACAGCTGTCAGTCAGTTTTTTAGTTCTTTGAATCCAGTGCCTTCTTTCTGCTAAAGGCTTCTCCACTAAATTTCCTTGGGAGTTTGCTATAATAATGGTTTTTTTGAAGTCAAGTAATCTTTTTTTCGTTCTAGATTCAGACAGTGGTATTGTTGCCGGAGCAATTATTGGAGCAATTCTGGCAGCTGCTATCATTTGCATTATCGTCTGGGTCTTAACCAAGAAGGCAAAGAATAAGAAGTCACCAAGTAACGAGATGCAGTAAGAGTTTCTGTTTGCTTCATTTTAAGACAATTATTTCCGTAAAGCACTGCTGATAATCGAGAACTAAAGTAAAATGTAATTACTCTAAACATTTTTTGAAGGGTAAATAATACAAGTTTTGAGAAAACTTCCAGAGTGAGAATATTTGCTTTTGTGTGACTTTTAAGCTGTTGCTCTATTAACAGAAGTTGCCATTACCCTCTTCCCTACATTTACAGGCAGTTACGACTTAGCAGTAGTGGTAAAGGTATTAAAGCTACTAAAATAGTAAAGTAAATGTTTTTAAACAACACAAACTATTAGTGGCAAATTGGAAAAACAGTTTTTAATATTTAAAAGTTAATGGTGACTGTTAATGGCCAGTGGAAGAACTGAAAAAAGGAATAGCAGCTAAGGGTTGCCTCAGCAAATTTACTGGACTGTACGTTACTGGATTTAAACACAGAGGGCTCAGTTCAGTGCTATTTGAAATTACAGGACACACACTTGGGATACTCTAAGGCAACTCAAATGGCAGGAGACACAAGGTTTAGGCAACATAACAGAGCCCAGAATGTCCATTTTGATCCTGGTCTGAAATGTCTTTTCCTCTGTGCTTTGGTTTCTCATTTTTCCCTTAAATTGTCAAATCTTCAGAATAGGGATAATCTCTTGTGCTATACAGATTTATTTAGCCCCATGATGTTAAATGGTAAATGAGTACATACAGCGGAGGCCAGAAAAGATAGTATGCCATCTGGACACTTCCCTGTAGCACAGGTCTAAGACTTCCTGATACAGAATTCTGCTAATCCAGACCAGTGGCCAGTCACTCATGCACCTGATTTCTGCTTTCAATTGACGTAGCATTAACACCTAATTTTGTGCTCGGATCCTTACAAATCTTACTACATTGAATTAATCCACTAGCATCTGATATTTTTTTACATGTGAAAATGCGTAAATATCAGGAGTTGGCTTATTACTGTTTTGATAAGATAAATGGAATTCATACCTGTTAGTTACTAAAAATATTTTTCTAGATTTCAGCCTTTTCATAGCTCTCTTCAGACTGCACTCTATTTTTAACGCACTTGAATGGGACACCAGATCTGCATGGAACTTCTCAGAAAGCTCACACCAAGCAGCTTGTTTTGCTACCCCTTCTCAGACACTGTTTGCCAGCACTCAGTTTCCCATTCTGCTTTCCTGGCCTAGCATTTAAACATACTAAAATCCATTTTATTCTAACAGGATCACTTAAACCAATGATGCAGATCAGTCTTATTATCTAACATTCTGTCACTCTTTCTGTCTTAGCAGCAGTGACGTAACCTTTTCAGGTGCTCTTGGAACAGAATCATAATAATAAGGGGGTTACTATTTAGACGACAAAACTACACTGACTCATTCTTTTGAAAGACTCTAGTGTAGATGTGATTTCAACACATGAAATCACAATCCTTATCCTGTCTTCCTGCAGAGAAATGGCTCAGAAACAATCCAATGCAGAGTATGTTCAGGTACCTTATGAAGAAGACATACCTGTGACCACAGTTCCACCAAGCAACGCAACAAATGAACACCCTAGTGCTGATGAAACAGCAGCTTCTGGAACGCCTGAAAAAGATGAGAAGCAAGAAGCAGAAAAAGAAGAAATAGCCTAGAGTTTTAATACAGTTTTTCTTGTCAGCTTTGAACCCCCTTATGCAAAAATTGTTGTCATTGAATTAACATAGAAGCATGACTAAAATTTAAACAGGCATTTGTATTGCAAACCACTGGGCTGGAGATGGAAAAGGGTCTTTTACACATGCACTTTGCAATAGCAGAAGATTTGGCCTTTAAAGTTAACCAAATTTCATTTATTATCTGGTTATAATTATACATAAATATAAGTATAAAAAGACTATCATCCTCATTTATCCAACCTATTTTGCAAAACTAATTAGGAAATGGGCTGAAGCATTTGACAAAAGAAGAGCTTTCCAGTCAACTATCAGTAACGCTGTATGTATCCATACAGTTCTGAACCACAGCAGTCTTCTCCAGAAAGTGTCGGCCAACAGCGCTGGTTTCCTGTGCACCAAGAACAATCATCATGGCCAACACACTGCAGTGTTTGAAGGATCTGATTTTGCACGTCAGAAGTAAAAAGAAGTTTCATCAATGTCATCAGAGCGCAGAAACAGATGTTAAGACCTGCACCAATGAAATCTTGTGTGTCTGAATTCCACTTAAAGCTAAAAAAAAAGATCCTGGAAACTTTTACCCTGTTGCTGCCTGGCATGGAATACATTTTGTTAACAGTGACCTTCTCGGCCTTAAAGTTCCCAAGGCACCAGAATTCCAGAGTTGTGTGTTTCAGCAGTTCTGGTTTTCAGTTTAACAGAATTAGCATTCGGGTACCCAGTTCAGACATCCATTGACTGCTTTCCAGACAACAGGAGCCGGAAATCTAAATCCCTTGCAAGGCTTGTCATAACAGGCACACAGAGTATCAGATGCCTCATGACATGCAGATACAGCTGCTTTCAAAACTCAGAAGTCAATACTGCCTACTACACAACACACTAGTCTTGATTGCTTCCTCTGCCTGAGATACTTAAATCTATTTCCAGGCAACAGCCCTAGCCACTAAACAACAGTCATGCTATTTTTCTTCTGGTCTCTTTAGCCCAGTGTAACTTTGACTATTTTCTATAGGTGAAAGCATCAAGAGGAAAGGTAAGTAGTGCATCCACACCAATAGCCAACAGCTGAGTAATGAGCACTCTTGGAAGGAGAAAAGGGAATTGAACCACGTACACACTGATCACTAGACACCTCTTCTCTCTGGGCCTCGTGTCTAAGGTTAAGCAAACTCAGTTCTTCAAAAGGGCAAAGATACCTACTTTCGGAATTGCTCAAGGACCACGGGGCTCAGATGAATGCAGACACACAGCCTCAGCAGCTCCCTTCTGAACTACATGAGGCAGATACTCACTGGCACAAGGAGACACTGGTTTCAGTCTCGCGCACCGCAGAAAAACTATCTGGCTCAGAGATCTGGAACTTTTTGGCACTTAAATCTTTTATAGGATCTAATGTTCATAAATCCTTTGGTGACTGTTCCTAGCCTGTAAACATTAGTTATACGCAACAGTCATCTTTAAAATAAAAGGATATATCTGTGCTAAAATTTTCACGTTCAGTTCCTACAGCTGTAAGTATGTTTATCAAGAAAGTGACCACAAAAAAAAGAAAAAAAAAAAAAGAAGAAAAAAAAAGAAAAAAAGAAAGAAAAAAAGAAAAAAGAAAAAAAGACTAAAAAAGGGGGGGCGAAAAAAGGAAAAAAGGAAAAAAGGAAAAAGATGGCAACATTTAAAGATGTAAGGTGTGAGGTCCTAATTAAGATTCAGTTTGGATCATTAAGCATAACTGTATTCATTGCCCTTTCTATGCAGTTTTCTGGCTTTCAAATACTTGTCTTTGATATGTGTGTCCTAGCTTTTAGCCTTATTCCAGAGTAAAAGAGCATTTACAGTGTTCTTATAATATTGTTTTAGCTAAAAACTGCTTGTGCCAGACTGCGAGGGTCCAACCCTTACTAATACCAACACTGCTGTATTCTACCAGTGGATCCTCACATTCCTCTCTCCTCAAAATATCCAGGGTAAACCTTAAGTCATGACCTGCATGGAAGCCTCTTCTTAATCAGGCATCTCTCTTACTGACTCTTGTGGCAATCGTGCTAGGCAAAATCTGCAAAATCACATCCTTCAATCTAGGTTTAGAAGCTTACTGAAAATTTCTGATACTCACACCCAAAGTTTTGTAAGCATGCAGAACTACATCATTAAGCATGCTCAGAAACAGCAAGAGAAGAGTAAGTACTACGTACTCCTGTTTGAGTGCCATTTCTTATCAAAGGTGTTTCCCAATGAGGTAATTTAAATCAATTATTGGTCCAAGGGAGCCCATGACTTGTCTGACAGTGGCATTAATTTTAAATAATTTCTTCTCTGACATTCCCAGGCATTCTTTTACTCTTGCCCCTTCATGGGAAAATATAAACAACTCTCTTCATGACACTCCTGTAGTTGTGTTAGTTCTTCTAAAGTCACCTCCTGTATATATGTGTCTTAGTTACATTTTTCTTACTGCAACAGCTTTCCACTTTCACATCTCTGCAACAGCACTATCGTGATTGAAGGGGGGAATATATTATGTGGTCATTATCATAATTTTATAATCTTTCCTTAATCTCACCGCCACAAATTTCTCTGCATGTATTCCTTATGTAACTTGCTACAGTAAGATAGGAGCTTATGCTGGTGAAGTTAAAATTACCTTCTATAGCTAATACAATCTTCCTAGAACACCACAGGTCTTGCATTTGTGAAGAAAGTAGAAATTGCTCAAGTTATGTTAATGCTTTAATATAAAAAGAAAGAACACAAGTTCTAGACTAATAATTCCTCTCATACTTCTAACCACCAGTGTGTAACAGACAGTATTTAAACAAAAAAAAGGCAAAAATAAAAAGCAAACCAGATTGCTGAGGGTGAGGAGGAAGGTGAAGAAAATAACATTTATTTGGAGTTTCTTAACATATCGAGATATTTTTGTAAGCCTTCTGGCAGATGTTTGTTCACATTATGAAGTTTGGCTCATGTAAAATAGTTTATTAAAGAGGATGGGGCTCTGTTCCTAGCTTTCCACTGATGCTCTTGGCAAAGCGCAAGCCAAATTATGTATTGATCCGTGGTGTATAGCTCAAATGCCCTGCCGAGCTATGCAGGATGCAGAAACATTTTTCAGAATTTGTCTCAGATGTTCCGACAGTCTTTGCTGCATGGCCCATTTATCTTCTCCTGAGGGAGCAGGGATCATTAATATGGAAACCAGATACTAAGCCAACATTCAAGCCCCCATCTCCTAGGGAAGTGGATTTACAAAGCTACAGAGCTGTGGCAGGGCTTTTTTTGCTATACAAAGATCAAGGATGAACACAGAGTTCTACCTTCACCTTTTCTCAACTCAAGTTTTCAGCAGTGCCTGCACAATATTTTAGAAACATTTACTAAGTCAGGTTCCTCCTTCAAGCAAGGTCTGCATGTGCAGGGAAGTTATCGCTCCTCCTTTCAGTAGGCACCCTCAGTGAAATTTAACCTGCATTTTGCTTTCTAGGATACACTTAAAGTACTTGGTGAAGATATTTGTTTGGTTGTAAGTTTCTGTCTTGCTTATCAAAATAAATTGCATTACCTTAATCCCTACAAGTGAAACTGTAGAAACTGTCATCTTCCATTTCAACCTTTCTCTGCAGCTGAAGAACAAATGTGTTCTATTTCCATACTGTGTAATGGATGGCAGGGTTCCATCTGACTTCTTGTTCACCTCCCAAGCGTACAAGCTATTTAGAAAATATTGGTTTTGTTACATGTAAGTTTAATAAAGTTTTACAACACCAAAGACTGTTGTTTAGGAAAGTTCTTTATTTCACAGAATTTCATCAGCATTGTTTGTTCAGAAAGGGAAAATCTATCCCACTAGTGTCAAAAGTGATCTTACCAACACCAGAACAGAAGGTTGCTTTTCACACTCAGTCTCATTAGCTCTGCCTTCTAATAACTTAATACCAGGATTTGCTATAATAGAGATTAAACCAGGCTTCTGTTATAAAATAAGATGGTAAACTGCAAGCGTCAGTGCTACATCATGGGAGTCAAACAGAACAGAAAAAGAAATCTACAGAAGGAGCAAGAGGAAATAAAATAAGATTCCAAGTACATCCCAGAGAAGTGTCCAGAGCCATCCATTATATAATAGTATATTTGCAGAGGCAACCCTGAAACTGCGCCTGCATTCTGCAAGCAGTCCAGTGCACTTCATCAAATACGTATGTTTAAAGGTTCAAAGAAACAGCGTAACGATAGATAACAACAGAAAAGCTTCAAACACTCAGAGCTCACTTGACTAAGAAGAGTAAAAATGGATACAATTATCTAAGTCACTGAGCAAACTGTATTCTATACAGGGAGAGGTGTAGTTTAGAATCATCTGAAGGAAGAGAATCAAGTACCCACAAAAAACAAACAAAAAACCGGACACAAATCACAAAGGCTAGGGGAAAAACCGAAGATTCTAGAATAAGCTTCCAAAATCAATTCGACTTTAAATGGTTAAAACATTTTTGGTCCTGTTGCTTGAAAGAAATAATCCTAAAGTAGGTTCTGAAACAGAAGGAATGACCGCATTTATACAGACCATACTGTAAACTGAAAGAAAACGGCAAGATATTGAAAAACACTTTAAAATCAGTGAACTATTTAATTAACAGGAAGTACAAACAGTTGTTTTGGCACTGTACTTGAAGGAAAGCTAGAGATGCACATTTTATTACCATGCTGATGCCCACACATGATATCCTAGTTGAACTATCAAAGTATGAAGTTTGCAGTCTTAAAACACAAATGCAACAGGAAAGAGACTCGAGTCAGAAGTCCCCACTAGCCTTCCACCATTCTTTTAAGTATGGCCCCCAGGCCACCTTTTGCCACTTTCAGTGGGGTCAGTTCTTCTTTATTCTCAATGTGAATACTTGCACCGTGAGACACCAGCAGCTTTGCCTCCTCCACTCTCTCTTCATCGCAAGCTAAATGACTGTAATAAGAACAAGAAACCCACAGCCACTATTGAACAGTCCAAGCTTATAAAGAGCAGTAATTACGCCTTGTCAAAATTGCAGCATGAATGGGGGGGGGGAAGATGCATCCTAGAACAACAAAACCACATGCAACCAACTACCTACACAGATTTCAAAGCCTGCTGTCCAGTCACTCTGTTGTCATTAAGCAACTCACAAATGTTCCTCCTGCTATTGTCCTTGCAACATTAAGACACTTCTTTGGATTAGGATTTGGCTCTGCAGTCAGCAAAGCTAAGGAGTACATAATCCACAGTGAAATTGGAAAATGGTCATCTCTATTTGAATCAAAAGTGGTAAACTAAATCGTACGATGCTTAAAACTAATCTGAAGTAAAGAGTTACTGCAAATGCAGCAAACGTTTTTTTCCATTTGGCATAGTATTTCGAGAATAAACATGTATGTTCCAGGACAGTACTGGGGTTTATTTATAGCTAAAACATACTGCTTGATCTTATTCGCAGCAAAATCTTGATTCCACTGTAGACAAGGCAGAGTTTTGCCACCAACTTCAAAGCAGCTCAGGTTTTACCCTTACAGATTAAAATTGATCTCAAAGGTAATATCAAACGCTGGACTGATTGTACTTAAATTGTAACTTATTTTCCTTAGAGAGGTGAAGAAAAGCTTCCAAAATCAGTTCTTGCTTGGCAGGACAGAGTAGGCCAGCCTGCAAGACCAGTTTCCTCCAACTCTGATGTCATCAGCTCACTTTCTACCCTCTAGTGGCAACGGAACACATTCCAAATTATTACAAAAGGTGTTCTACACTTTTTAAGTAGATGTAGTAACACAAATTGGGGTATGTATGTACAGACACACTTAGGCAAAATGCTAAGTGTGATTTTCTCAAATCGTTTTTAATTACACCGGGGTGTGAAGCAAGGGAGTATTCTGAGGCAGCAAGAAATTAAAAAAAAAAAAATTTGAAGTAATGGAGTTTCATTTCATAGAGATTATGCAGATTAAAAATTAAGCAAAATTAAATTAAGCAAATTAAAAATTACTTACAGAGGAGTATTCCCTTCAGAGTCCCGTATATTAACAGAGGCATTGTGCTGCAGAAGGATCTGTACCATTTTTAGGTTTCCTTTGGCTGCTGCTCTGTGTAATGGGGTGGATTCAAAATGATCTCTTGCATCCGGATCAGCTCCGTTCTCTAAAAGCATGATTGCAATCTGAATATGTAGAAAGAGAAAGGGGGGAGGGGGTGGTGTGAAGGAAGAAAAGTTAATATAACTAAATACTTCTTCCAAGAGCAACACCACTGCCAGTAGCATAGGTAAACATACCTCCTGCTTATTTTTGGAGGCTGCATAATGCAGGGGGGTACAGCCGTTCTGATTGACAGCATTTACGTGAGCACCCTTGGCAATGAGGGCTTTCACAATTTCATCACGGCCTGCTGAAGCGGCAATATGTAAGGGAGTCCAGCCAGCCTAGAGGGGCAAGAAAAAAACCCCACGTTATTCAACCAGGAGTTTCAGGCAAACCACCATGACAAAGCATAACCCCAATACAGACTTGGCTACTCATTAGTCACACCGCACATATTCTTGTAATGGTAAAGCTAAACATTATCGATTATCACTGGAGAGACAAGTCTCACATCCTCTCACATGCCTGCATTCAGTACCTGCCAAAAGCTGTCAGTTAAATGACAGGAATCACTTCTGTTATGCAGTTACGCAAGGTATCTTGCAGGGCACTTCGCCCCTGCAGAATTAACAGTAGTGCTTATTTAAGGACAAGTAAGAGGGGCAGAAAAGGCTGTCTGAAAGTTTCTGCAATCTTTGCCATATCTTACCCTCTAATTAAACCGATGGGACAACTTTCCGTCTTTAAGGATGATCTTTAGGATGCTTCATAATGGATGTAATTATTTCAACCCTTCCTCTAGAACAGTAACAGACCACGGCCTTTCCAAGTGTGACATTACTGAACCTGTCACCTACTCTAATGCCCTCCCCAATAATGAGAAGTCTTCAGGGTGCCTCATGATTTGGCACAACATATTTGAGAGGATCACACCGCGATAAAGGTAACACGAAAACCCCCAACAACCACCCAAACACCCCCGGGTTTGCAACTTTGTTCGGAAGAAGGGTTCTCCTAAAATTCCGTGACAATAAGCAAGACTCGTCAAGTCTCGCATAAACGGTGAAATACTGCAACCCGCCTTTCTAGCGCACACACAGCAGTATGAGCTTTTTAAAACCTCCCAGAAACCACGCTGGGTACAGCGGCTGACGGGAGGAGGGGGACAAGGAAGGAAGCGACCGGGAGCTGCCCTGGGCTGCGGCGGGAATACGGCTGCTGGGGGCACTTCTGCGGCTGAAGCCGTGACGGCAAAGGCTCCGCGCAGAAACCGCGCCACCAAATTCCCCCCGCAAACCGGTTCGCAGCGCTTCCCCAGCCCCCGGCAGCAGCCCCGCGCCCCAGGCCAGCCCCCCCCAGGGCTGGGGGGGCCCCGGGAGGGCCGCCACACTCACATCGTCCTTGTCGCCCACAGGCACGCCGAGGCCGAGCAGGAGGTCGGCGACGTCCGTGTGTCCCGCCGAGCAGGCCCAGTGCAGCGCGGTCCGGTTGTCCTGAGGGAAGGAGGGAGGGAGGGAGCGGCGGTGAGCGGGCGGCGGGGAGGCGGGAGCGGGGCGGCTGCTGACAGGAGCTGCCCCGCGGGGAGCGGCCCCGCAGGCCGCCCGCTCTCGCCCCGGCGGGCAGGGAGGGCCGCAGCCGGCTGACCTGGTCGGCCTTGGTGGCCAGGGCCCTGTCGCGCAGCAGCTGGGCCCGCAGCTCCTCCAGCCGCCCGGCGTAGGCCAGGTTGCAGACCCGCACGTCGGACACCGCAGCCTCCATGCTGACCGCCGCCCCGCCGCCTCCCCCTGCCGACAGGGGCGGGGCTTCGGCCCTCACGCCGGCCAATCAGAGGCGCGCCGGGGGCCGGCCCAGCCAATCGCACCTACCGGCCTGCTCCCCTCGCCCCTCGGGACGCGGGGGCTGCTGGGAGTTGTAGTCCAAGGGGCCGGGACGGTGCGGTGCCGCCGGCCGGCGGGACTACAGCTCCCAGGGCGCCCCGCGCCGCGGCCGTGTTTGTGCCTCCGTGTCGGAGCGAGGAGGAGGATGGTGACAGCGGGAGGATGGAGTCAGGTGAGGGGCGGCGGCGGCGTGGGGCCGCGGAGGGCGAGCGGGGCGCGGGCCCGGCCGGTGGGGCGGCGGCTGGCGGGGCGGCGGCGGCGAGGGGCCGGGCCGGGGGCCGGCAGCGGGGCCGCGCCCGCGGGCTGAGGGGGGAGGCGGGGGGGGCCGGCGCTTCCCGTCGTGCGGGGCTCGCCGGGCGGGACGGGGCTCCGCGGCCTCCCCCGGGGGCAGGGGGGCTCCGCGGCGGAGGGGCTCGGGGCGGCCTGAGGCCGGTGTCGCCGGGAGCCGGCGCTGCCAGCCCCGGTGCGGGGGGGGGGGGGGGGGGGGGGGGGCTGGCGGGGAGCGTGCGGCCGGGGCTTGGCGGGGAAGGAGCGGAGCCGCCGGCCGTTCTGCCTTTCCCGGGCGGTCTGAGCGGTGCCAGGGCAGCGGCGGTGGGAGGGCCGGGGGCGCGAAGGGGGGCGCGGTTCTGTCGTGCGGGGGGCGGGGGGCGGGGGGCGAGCGCCGGCGGAGCCTCCGGAGCCGAGCAGAGACCGCGCTCGGGGCGGGCGGCGAGCGGGGCCGGCTCCGACGGAGAAGGCCGAGCTGGGTGTGAGAGGTGCTTTCGCTCTGCCTACAGCCCTGAGAAAGAAGTTCAAAACAATCGTTGTTTTAAGAAGAATGGGTTTTAACAGCTGCCCTGCGGAGGAGGTGTACCTTGGGAGCCTGGCAGCGCTGGCCCTGGCTGCCCGGGTCGGGGTGCTGTAGCCCAGTGTCACTTCTCATTGCTGCAAGTGTATTTTTACATGAATTTATTTTTTTGGTGTATTCACCTGATGATTATTCATTCTTTATATATGTGCACTTGAGGAGTACCTATTCATTCTTTATATATGTGCACTTACTTGAGGAGCACCATACAACTGTGTTTGCTTTCACTTTCAACTTTGATTTTTTAGCAGTATATTGCTTAAGATTGGTATGTAAAAGAAATTATTTCACGTTCATTTTTACACTTGAGGGCCTGCTTTCCAACACCCCCTGCTTTAACTAATTATCTAAAAATTGATTGAATGGTTGTCTTTAAGTAGTAATAATTATCATGTGTTATTTTACAGTAAACAGGTCTAGCGTTGAAAAATAACATAAATACATCTTTTATTCTGAAGCGTTTCAAATCTCCAGTTAGGAAAGTAAAACGCGGTCTTGCTGACACTTTTCACATGCTTCCCATTAAGCACAAGACATAATTGCTCTCAGTGGCAGTATTTGTACATTTAAGCTCGAGCAGGGGCACATATGCTGTGATGCCTAAATTGGTTTTCCCTTTCCTCATTTCCTTGAATCAAATCTTACTCTCACTGCAGTCGTCCTGAACCTCTGCTACTGGCTTCAGTCAGACTGCTTATAATCAAGGTGTCAGCCATGTTACTCTCTCAGCACTCGCTGAGGATCAAAATAAAAAACCAGCCAAGACATCGGATATTTCAGTGTCAGAACAGCTTGTTAAAGGCAAAGGGTAAACGCGGCTGGCAGCACCGTTCTGAAGACCTAAAGACTGCAAAGACTAGCTACAGCTGGTTCAGTCTGAGAACTCAAAAGTTGTGCAAAAAAGAACAAAGGGACAAAATGGAGTTTGAATTTTGTGTATTCCTCTTCAGTTTTATCTAGGTATGAAAACCAGATCACTATTTTGTCAGACTACTTAGAAGAATTTCCAGAAACTGATGAGCCCGTGTGGATTCTAGGAAGGCAGCACCACCTAAACGCAGGTATCTTTAGAATGAAAATTCATCTGTAGAATCAGTAGAGATTCATACATTCACATGCAGCAGCAACTCCTGATTTCCTTACGTTCTCTGAATGTCTCATGAGAGAAGTTTATTTTTCTCCATCAACAAGAAACCAACTATAACCAGCGGTATTCATCCTAAAATGAAATGAGAAATTTACCAACGTACTTTCTACCATAGTTCATGCAAAGAGATCGTACTTGTAGCAAAGGCCGGTCAGGTATGAGGCTGGTCACTCATCAACATCAAATGCCTCGGAAATAGATAAATAAATTACTTTTGGGGTATGTTCAGTACTACTAATGTTATTTTCCCTTGGGGGATGCCGTCTGCAGCCTGTTATTTGCAACTAAAATGATATTTCAAAAGAAGAAGAATAATAGCAATAATAATAAAAAAATTAATCTGGCGCACGTACTGTATTTTGATGAAAATATATGACCTAAAAGTCATAGCGGAGTGATGTATTTATAGAAAATATTTAGATGAAAATAAGATTTCACAAATGAGTTTTGCTCCTTGGGGAGAAGACAAGGGCATCCTTGTTAGGCATCAAAGGCGGTGGCCATCAGCGCAGGCGTGGTGTTCAGACAGCCGAGGGTACCACATGCAACCTTGGTCGGCTGAAGGATCCCTTGGAATGGCCAGTCAGTCTGAGCCACGGCCCAGAGAAAGTGCTGCAAATAAGATTCTTAAGAATTCTTCAGAGCCTTTGGGAAAATTCTTTAAGCGCATGTATTTAAAAAAAAAAAAAAAGAGATTTAATAATTTAATATTATTAGCCTTTTCTTAAAATGACTTTCTATTGGGTTCGGAGGTAATGCATAAGTTCATGTTGGTTTGCATTAAAAGCTAATAGGAGTCTTCCATGCACTCCATATATTGACTGTACAGGGAAAATTAGTATTTTTCAGTTTTAAAAGTTCAGATTAATAATTTCTTTCCTCTTAAAAATATTCCAGACAAATCTAAGTTACTGTTGGATATAAGTGCTCGTCTCTGGTTTACGTACAGAAGAAAGTTTTCGCCTATTGGTAAGTACGCAGCAGACCAGCTGCTTTGTTATAAATTAGATAGCAGTATTAGTGATGTTGTCATGGACTGAAAAATGATTTTTGCAGTATTAGAGCAATTTTGAGCATCATTTTAACTGTTTATGCAAACAAAATATTAAAGCTATTAAAAACTGTATTTACTTGTACCTGCATATAATCAGGTCTTCATGCTTGTAGAGCAAGCAGTAAAGTTAGACCAGCAATATGGAAAGAAAAGGTCTTGCTCAGCACCTTTTATCCATAGGACAGTTGCTGGAGATTTTAACTCTGAAATTTTCTCTCTGGCGCTGCGCTCATTTAAAGCCCGTATTGGTTGTAATGAACTTTTTTAATAGGAGGCACTGGTCCTTCGTCTGATGCGGGCTGGGGATGTATGCTGCGATGTGGGCAGATGATGCTGGCACAAGCACTGATCTGCAGACATTTAGGAAGAGGTGAGTACAGTTGCTGAGTGAACTTTAGTGTTGTTTGGAGACCGTTTAATTTTTGTTGTAGTTTTCCATACAAGCACAACACCTACATTTATTAATGTAACTTTCTTTGATGCCCCAATAGAAGTTACTAGTGAATTATTCTTGTCTGACAGGGTGAAATCATGCCAGCCCTAAGCAGAGAAATAGAAATAGAGGGAGGACAAATAGGGAATCCCATTGTCGTTATTTTATAAATCTTTTTGAGGAATACCCAAGTTGAGGCCAAGGGAAAACCTGCCGCCGTGGGTCTGAGTTCTTACCCTTCTCTTCATTGCTTATGTAGCCATCAAATGTTCACACACAGTGACTGTGTGAATAGTGACATAGTAATAGACACCATACAAAGTACTTCACATACCACTCGCCCATCACCAGCCTGAGGTCCAAACCCCGCAGCAGAACTCGTTAGTGCAAGCTCTTAAGCCTGTATCAACACCTCACGCCCCGGGATGACAGGTAAGGATCATCGGTCTGGTCTGTGTGCGGCTGCTGCATCAATTCAATTATTACGGTTAGGTCTGTAATCCTTGTACTCTTGTGCTGTGGGTCCTACGGCAGCGTGCTTTGTGGATTTATCCACTTGAATAACTGAATCCACAGAAGGATTTATCCACTTGAATAACTGAATCCACAGAACAGAGGTGCAAAGATTTAACTGGAGGAGTAGGCAAACAAATTACCTGAGAAAAACTAGAATTGAGTGTATATGGCTGCTTCATAGTATCAGCCCTGTGTATGCGCTTCTGTCAGTAAATGGGAGGCAACTACCTTACGTTAGAAGCAAGAGCATACACGGCAAAGCTGTGTTTTGGGTTTTGCTGCGGGAGAGGGCCAGCACTGTGTCTGGACTTTGCTTTATGGATCTTATTATCTGATGTATGCTTACGACTCCAACAAAATCTAAACAGAGCGTATAGTTTTAAACAATCTTGGAAGCTCACATACAGCAATAGCTATCAATTCTCAGCAGCAATCACTCAGAATATATTTGCGGTTGACATTTTTATTTTATTTTCCCAGTTTTCACAATCTGGCCTGCGATGATAAAGGACAGCTTGATAATAAATGACAAGCTGTGACTTCTAGGAACTCTAAATAAAATGTAAATATTAGAGATGAATTGTACATTAGTCTTTTAACATCTCAGTGTATGGCTTTCTGCTATCTAGAAATTTGATCAGGACGATGGAAACATTATTATTTTTTAATCTGTATAACTTTTTTCCTCTAAGATTGGCAATGGGAAAAACACAAAAAACAACCAGAAGAATATCATAGAATCTTACGGTGCTTTCTAGATAGAAAAGATTGCTGTTATTCCATCCACCAAATGGGTAAGAACACACATCAATTTCTTTTTTTAACACGGAAATTCCTACTGTGTTGAAACTTTCTAATTTGAAATACGGTAGTTCAAAATTTTAAAAAGGTCATTATGAAGACAATGTATATGTTTATATATAATAAAAAATGCATGCATATGGGTACAAAGTATAATAATTCAGAAACGCTATTCACTGAGACCTAAATAAATGTGTATATTGGAATCTAGCTCTTGATAAAACATGTAAGCCTTGGGTACCAGAGTTGGTAATATTAAAATACAGTCACGAAGCTTGTTGCTGTAATTTGTAATAAAGGACACTAATATTTGTGCTTCTCATTACAGTTTAGAAACTTTTTGTAAAGGAACTAGCAGTCATTAAGATTTGAAAAGGGCATAGATTGAGAAAATAATTGTGGTTGCTAAATCCAGTTTGCAATTGCTCTAGAATGTATGTCAAAATATTAGTAGGTCATGCTGTTTAACATATATTGTGACCAGACTCTCTGTGGTGTTTTTTTCTTTTCTCCTGTGTGTGTGTTTTTCCTCATAAAAACAGCACAGATGGGTGTTGGAGAGGGGAAATCAATTGGCGAATGGTTTGGACCAAATACAGTTGCTCAAGTACTGAAGTAAGTCGAATCGCACTAGCTCATTCCGAACGTGGGGCAGCAAAGCTCTGAGACCAGGATAAGGCCCAAGACAGAGTTTCAAAGGCCGCTCTCCCTCTCTCAGAATCAGGACTATATGTGCCATGTGTTCGCAAGTGCAGCACAGACCATGATGCCGTAGCCCGGTGGGCAGATACTGAGTTGGGATTGGGCGAGTTCTAAATTTTGGTACACCAAGAGCCTGGGGAAGACCTGCAAAAAGGCCCCTCCTGCTGTGCCGTCTACATGGCCTCACCAGCAAGCACCAGAGCTACGTATTCCTGTCCGCAACGTGGCACAGCTTGGGCGGGTCAGGAGTGCCACCGCGCAGACTGGAGTGGTGGCATGGAACCTCGGTGAAGCCAGCCAGGCCAAGGAGGGAACTGAACTGCGGTTCCTCGCTGAGCTGCGGTGCTGCCTGGAGGCTGCTCTGTAAAACATGGGCAGCTCCTCCTAGTCTAGAAGGCACGCTTGAAAGAGTTGACTTTGCTCCATTTCTGAGGGATGGGTGGAGGTGCCACATCTCACGTGGAGGCTAGACTGCAGGTCCCGAGTGTCCAGCAGCAATTCTTGGCAGCCCTGGGACAGACACGCGTTCTGGAGAGACAGAGAGGAGCTAAAGCATGCCCTGGCCTCCAGCTTTTTTCACTTACAAATTCTTCATGGCTTGGTGCTCACATACAGGTTTTTCTGGCTTATTTCAGACAGCTGACTCTGCCTGTGCAACCTAGGAGTGTAGCTCCCTTCCCCAGAGTTTTGGATTTCACACAAGTGGACAGAAACCTGTGTGCTATAATGCCTCCCTCCTAACTTTTGGGTGCCAAAGACCTTTAGCTGATCTAGTGTAATGCCCTGAGTCTGCTGTCCGCATGTGCACAGAAATAGTTCCGCTGAATTTAGTGGAACTTCTTAAGCAAAAACTAATGTGCAAAACTAGCACAGGATTTTTTTTCCTTCCCTAGACAGTGCCAGGCACAGTGGGCAGGAGCCTATTGCGGAGGCTGTTAAATGCAATAAAAAGTAATAAACCTAATTATGTGGTTGAGCTGTTACTATCACTGCATTTGGCAAAAGGACAAAACAGTTTTCACATGCTACAGTGTGGGTGCTTTTCCTGGCGCCACTCAGTACTTACTTTTCTAAATATATTAAATTTTCAAAGTTATCTTTTTATTACATGGAGACTTAAAATAATCCAACAAATACGTTATCCAAAGAAACAATTTCATTTTTTTTGCTCAAGAACCATCTTATTGTCCCGAATGAAAAGCTATAGGTTATATTAATTATTACCTTAATGTTTTCTAGGAAGCTTGCTTTATTTGATGAATGGAATTCATTAGCAGTTTATGTATCTATGGACAATACAGTGGTCATTGAAGACATCAGTAAGTGAAACATTAGTCCTCTGGTTACAGTTTTTGATTTGACTCCGCTTTCCTGAATGTATCTAAAGATGAACAAAATATTTTGGGGCCACCCCTACTTGTTCCCAGGGTATAAAAGGAATAAAGGAAATGCAAACTGAGGTTTTGGGTGTCCAAAAGTAAAGCTAGCACAGAACGGTGTAGGCCCTTCTGGTGGCCGACTTACACACCGTGCAGTTTGGGAGAAGACGGAGTTTGGTCTGGGCTATCTCAACTCCTACCCCAGAAATGGAATGAAGCTGCAGTATGTAGAAATACAGAGAATTGGTTTTAATGCAGAGTTTGCCAGAGAGATGCGCTTTTGCCAGGCAAAAGAGAAACCAGGGGCAGATCCTAGAGAAACAGACGGCCAGGCTTAATTTCCAGTTGTGAGAAAGGTGGGATTACAAGTGGTGTGTAGCCACAGCCTAGTTCTGCTGTAGTCCCTACCCCTGCCTGGTTTATGTTCACATCGCTGGAAGTGGAGAGTTCCCTGAAGAGTTTCTAATAGTCTCAGCTCTGCTGTTTCATTTCCCTGACATTTTATGGGCAAAGCTTGGCAGTATTAATAATGCTAGTAGTAAATCTAACTTCAGTCTTACGTTTTCATCCCCCCGTCGTTTATCTCATGTCTCGCTAATGTGCCAGCGCATACTCTGTCATTGATGTCATACATTCATTAATTTCTATTTTTATTCCCACAGAGAAAATGTGCTGGTCCCCTCCCCAGAGCAGCAGCGCGGCCCACAGCAGCGCACATTTGCACAGAAGTCCTCTTGGCCGGAATAAGAACGCAGCAGGATTCTGCACAGGCTGGAAGCCCCTCTTGCTTATTATACCTCTACGGCTAGGGATAAATCACATAAATCCAGTATATATTGATGCGTTTAAAGTAAGTTTTTTTCAGTGAATTGTTTGTTATTGTGAAATAAGTTGAGGTATCCGTTACATCAATAAACAAATCGACTACAATTTCATTTCTCTCCCTTTGAACTCCTAGGAATGCTTTAAGATGCCACAGTCTTTGGGAGCATTAGGAGGGAAACCAAATAATGCCTATTATTTCATAGGATTTTTAGGTAAGGAAAAAAGAAACTTACTCCGAATATGCATATGATCTAAAGAGAAGGGGGTTGATTTTTTTTGTTTGTTTTTGGGAGGGGAAATAGTAAGCAGTTTAAGCATGAGAACAAAGTAGAAGAAATGAAGAAACATACCTCAAATACTTCAGGAACAGTGTGATATCATCCCTACAGGAATGGAAAAGCAGCAGCAAAGCTTGATGTAAAAATAAGTAATGATACAAGCAAGAACAGCACACTAAGATTAGTTGATAGCATTTGACAAGCGTCAAATGTCAGTACTGCCAAAACGCTGTTTTTTTCCTAATCGTTGATACTTCCTAATGAAGGGTGTCTTGGTTTATTCTTTCACTTCACAGTTTGCTTAAATCTCGTATTTCAAACTTACTCGGATAGCAGTGTCTTTTTCACCTTCTTCCATGTCTTCCTTTATTAACTGAATCTAGTATTAACTATTGCTTTAGTCTTTGAGATTTCGCCCCAGTTTGATCATAATTTTGTGGCTATTTTGTTCTTCCTTTTGTAAAACCTGAACTGTTTTAGTCAGACTTCTCTGTTCCAATTTCTGAATGAATGCCTAATGGGATTACAGATTGTATTTGTGGTCGTCCTGCACTTTTTGATCTGTGGAATGTTAGGGATCACAACAGTCGACATTTTTAAAATGTACTGGACCTCACATACGTAGAAAAAGGGAAGTATGTGACAAAGGTAGAACAAACCAACCAAAAATTCTACAGTAATATAGGTCACAATAGAAAATTTTACTAAATACCCTGTGGGGAACTATTGTGTCTGACTTCCTGATTCTCTTGAAGACTCCCTAGCTAGAAAGTCTAGATATTGATGGTGATGATAATCTAAATTTCTATTTTACAAGGCTGGATGGAATAAGTGCTTATTAAAGTCTCTCACGTATTATCAACATACGGATTTTACCCATACAGGCAACGAGCTGATCTATTTGGACCCTCACACCACTCAAAGTTTTGTAGATTCGGAAGAAAATGGCACAGTTGATGACCAGAGCTTCCACTGCCAGCAAGCCCCACACAGAATGAAGATCATGAATCTGGACCCTTCAGTAGCTTTAGTAGGTGTTAGGAAATAATAGATGCGTGTACCTTATTTCACAGTAATACCTCTGGCTGTTGGTAAGGGCAGTAATGCATTTCCTTGAGTAGAATCAAGATCAGAAAGCTGTCTTCTACAACTTAAAATCCAACTTGTAGTAGTTTATATATAAACTGCATTAGGATACATTAATCGTAGGTCAAGCGGGGAATGGGCTGTTTGCATCCTAGGGAGCCAACACATTTTCTTTACTGAGCAGCATTTACCTTTTGCAAGAAGTATTCTGAAGGTCAAAGCAAGGAACTGAATCAGGTTTCCTTATTTTATTCCATCACTACCATGTATGCATGGTCGCTCTGGAGAAGCTACTTACTTAAGCTTAACTTATTTTAGATCATAATTTACAAATCTTTAAATGGAATTACTTGTAGAAGTCATCCAGTATACATCGCAAGAATCCTGTGCTAGTTGAAGAAATGAAATCTGATCCCATGCCAGTATCCTTCAGTTTGGTTATGGGTGATTGTCACTTGAGACGTATGTTTTTAAAGCTTTAAACAGTGCATAAAGATGCCACAGCATCCTTCACTCATTGACATATTGTTATTGTTTAATACTACTACTGTGTGTATTTTTTTCCATAGGGCTTCTTTTGCAAAGAAGAATGTGATTTTGATAACTGGTGTAGTCTTGTACAAAAGGTAATAATGCTATCTTTATTTGCTCTGTATGAAATAATGTGTACTATTTTTTTTTTTAAAATGGAAATTCCCATTACATCTTTCTCTGCGTGCAAATTAAATGAGCCATAGAGAAGAATGCATTAATGCATCAGGGTAAGCCAGTGCTACCGCATTGCTAATCGGAGCTTGTTCAGCACTTTGGCAACCGTGAACCCTGCCGCTTGGAAAAGGAGTGCAAATATAGACCATTAAAAAGCTTTTCTTTTTTTAGCGTGACTATGGTACTGGCTGAAACTTAGTCATTTACTGGGAAATAAATGTTAAAAGTAAGTTTTAACTGCCATGTTGAAGCAATTCATTTATTTGCTTCCTGATCCTTTTTTATTGTTTGCCATAATATATTATTACGTGTTCTAATTATAACTGTTAGTCCCTGGTACCACAAAAGAGCTGATTCTCCAGGTGCTGAATCCTTCTGGCTCCTGCTGAACTGTGGGATGCACAAAAGATGCTTGCTGCTGCAGGAAAAGGACTTTAGGACATTTCTGCATGCAGTTGGTATACTAAGGAACAGAAGTATGAATGTGAAGTAGTAACATCAACCTCTCAAGGCATTTATTTATTGGAAGAAAAAAAAAAAGGCTAAGGAAAGCAGTTTGTAAATAACTGAAATACAGGATGCGATGTCATTTAGATGATTGAAGAGGAGTGGAATTTGGCTTCAATAATAACTTGTTTCTCCTGATGAAAACCTGTCCTTCAAAATCTGTTGGTTTTTTTGAGCTGATAAATGTGTCTTGTTCCCGTTGATCAACAGAAAACTTGAACGCAGAGAGGTCCATGCCAAGTAATTTTCTTTTAAAAGGCAGAAAATATTGTACGTTCTTGGTGTCCGTTTGCTACCTGTAAACAAAATTACGGGTGCATGGATATCAAAGCTAATTATAACACACTGATAACTTGTAGGAGAGTTCAAGAGATCTGTCTCCCAGATGTGTTTTCAACTAGGAAAACATTACAGAGATCTGTGAAGCAGTGCTTTGTAACAGCAGCTACTTGAAATAACAGGTTTTCACTGTATGCCTGCAGAAAGCCTTTGTTTTTTGATAGACACGCATAATTAAAAATGTTTTTAATTAAGCAGACATTTTTCATGCTTGAAGGTTCTCTTGAGGCATCTGTTAAAATGAAAGTATTCTGTCCTCAGGAGATTCTAAAGCAACAGAGTCTACGGATGTTTGAGCTGGTCCAGAAGCACCCTCCGCACTGGCCTCCCTTCATACCGCCAGCAAAGCCAGAAGTGACGACCACAGGAGCAGGTGCGGTCCCGACGGGCAGCGCGCCCCTGCAGCCCAGCGTGCCTCGGTAGCAAACCGAAGGCTAATCACAGGTGGAAGAACTGCGCTTTCCTCGGAGTCCAGCAGTCACCACCTGATTCAATGCCTGATTCTTACAGAATATCAGCCAGTTAGCCAAAGAGGCCGCATTACAATTGCTAGCACAGATATATAGAGATATATATATATATATTTTTTTTTTTTTTTTTAATCTTACAAAATACTTTGAAGGACACTTTCCAGAAAAATGGTTTTTTTTGTTTGTACGTAAACAAAATCAGACATGTCTTTCGATTCTAAATTGATTAATTTTTTTTTTTTTTCAGAACTCATTGAATCTACCGACAAGCTCTTTGAATTGGAAGAAGAATTTGAAATCCTGAGTGTATGAAGGAAACCGGTGACCCTTCTGAGTATTGAACACATTGCTAGTATTATTGCAGACTTAAAATCAAACAGCCATGTTAGCCCCAAAGTGCCTGAAATTACAGAGAACAGAGCACAAAAACCTAGTAGCATCCAAAACTCCAACGGTGACAGTTCCTGCTGTCAAAGAGCTTCCCCAGATGGAAAGGTGGGAAAAGATCTTTTAAGACGAGCCTTAAAGGGAACCTCTTTTTAATGTGTGTCTTTCCTGAAGACAAACGGACCTTTGAGATTAAGGCAAAAATAAGGATATCACTGGGCTGTATGTTTGGAGAACGGGATAACACCAAATGGGTATTTCTTGCTCTCATGTAATGCAATAGTTTAGTTCTTAAAGCAGAACAGTTTTCGGTTAAGGAGGATGTTTACTTCTGTTCCTTCCTGTGGGCTGCATCGTAGAAAAAAAATACATTGTCTTGTTTAAAAGATCGACTGGATCAGAAGAAAATTGTTTCCTTGTTAAATATTTTAACAGGTATTTGAGCAACCACATTTTATTACAAAAATGTTTCTGTAAAAGGAACTATGTCTAATGTATACGTTCTGCAATAGCCTTCCTGTTTCTGGGAAACCTCAAGAGGAACAGGAGACTCAAACAGTCGATATAGATCACAACCACTGTTATAGTTATGATATATTTCACCTTGACCTTAAAATTCAGATCGTTAAAGCTTAGGCTGACTTTTCTTTCAGAGCTAAAATGAGTCAAAGGTGGTTTAGCTGTACCTTATTTATTTTAAAAAAGATTTACACAAGTTTCTCTGTTACAGCACTTTATCTGTGCATCTAATAAATTTCTTAAGCTTTTCCTAGGTTGTATGCTGCTATATTTTGTTAATTTGTTTGTGTGAACTAAATATAAACCAGGTTATCTTAAAACTTAATGTATAGGCATATGCACATTACTTAATTGTTGGGTTTTGACTTGCTGCCTTTTGAAATCTGTTTTGGTAAAAGTGCCTTAATTCTACAGGTTTATCAGAACAGCCTGTGCGCTTTTATTCCTAAGGCAGAGTATATCTCTAGCAGCCATAAGAAAAACGGCTCAGAATAATTCAAGGCAAAGATCTTTTAATCCATTATAAAGTTCCTTTTTACTATCAGACAGTCCCCATTATGGTCATTTTGTCATGAGAGTGTAATGGACGTGAATCGCACCGTTTCATCTTCACCAATAAATGACAACATAGAGAAATCCTGAACGCTGTCTCCTCTCACTTGCACTTCTTGATCAAGGGCCAGTGTGATTTCCAAGAAAATAGTCAGCCAGATCATATTGCATCTTGTTTGCCTTCAATGTTTATTAACCACAGTTTGGAAACTGTACACTTACAACAAATACCATTTTTCTTCCCCCCTCCGTGGATTAGCTGCATGGTTTTTTTTAAAACAAAGCATTACTTCTGAATGAATACATGAACTTACTGTTCATGTAACAGCGATTGTAGGCCTCTCTTCCCCACAGAGAAAAATGAAAATGAAGCCCTTGCTCTGAAATGCTCAGTCTCGAGCAGTAACTGCTAAAAAAAAAAAAAAAAAAAAGGAAGCACCTCAGTTAAAAATAATAATAATTTAAAAAAAAAATCTATCAGTGGAGTACAGTGTACTTATTCCCCACATAGCTCTTAGCTGTTACGTAAACACTCTTCAGAGAGGAGGTCTTGGCCCTGCGGCCCTCCTGAAGAATATTCTTTCAGAAACGGATTTATGAAATGATGGAAGAGTGGCTGGAGATCGGAATTCCCACCCCGTGTGCCTGACAGAGAAGGCTTGTGTGTAAACCGTGCGGGAGAAGGCTGGGCTTGAACTGGATGGAAGTTTGGACTCTGACAGGAGCAGAGCCAGGTTACTGCAACAGAAGCAGTTCCCTAAAGGCAGCAGTACTTAAAAGGCGTAAGGCTCTGATCCTGGAAAAAAAATTCATTGTATTTGCATGTGTCCATGTTCCAAAATAAAACCAAGTCCCCGTAGACACAATACCTGATTGACACCCCTTTTTATAGCACCACGGGAGCCCGATGGCTGAAAAATGCATTGTCGTTTGCCAGTTATTCGCACAAAGTAGTGAGCTTCGCTGTGTGCACGCAGTGTTTTAAAGTTGCATTTGCATAGCCCAGGATGTAAATACAATGTGATCTGTCTGGGCTGGGACAGCTAAGAAGTAGACTGAATATTCTGCGCAAAAGGATTGCCACTCAGGAGCATTAAAATGCCTTAAAGATAATTGCAAAATACATCCGGAGCAGTTGCAGGTCTTTTGCAATTAGGAATAAGTTAAATGAAAGACCAAATTGTTCTTCACAAATTCCCTGCTCATCTCCAGTATGGTTCAACTCCAGAACATGCAGAGCTGTCTGACCCCGATCTAGGAAGATAATATCATATTATACAGGTAAATAATCATTAAAGGTAAAAATATTATCTGCTTATAAGTATGCATGTTCTTAAGTACTTTGCTGAATAGAGAGAGCTAGAGCCCTAGAACCTAGTAAAGAAATAATACTTTAAAATAATGTCTCAGTCTTGCATTAATAATAATTTTCTGAACAATTTTGTCTTAAAGATTTTTAAGCCAAAGTGATAGTGTATTTGCAAGGCACTTCTTTCAAATGTCCTGGGAATGTCAATACGTAAGGATTTCGTATGCTTTACTCCAGAGAAGTGATAACAACTTTGGCCTAACTAAATGAATTCATTATATATATATATTAGCACACCTGTTTCATGGCTTTCCCTCAAAATATACAAGGATAATACAGTTATTGGCACTTCTCTTTAATTATGCCCTGAAGGAAAGTGTGACTAGTTAACAGTGCGTACACTAGAAATACAGTTTTTTAAACTAACAGAAATAAAGCCCAGAGGAATATAACACATCGTGACTGTAGAAGTAGAAAACATACATGCCATGACTGCTTACTTCTGTGTTTGAAAAGCCTGCATGCTATCTAGTAAAGCCTCTACTTTGCAAATACACACAGCTTGAATAATTACAAAACAAGTGTGCCAAGGCTACCTCAGAAAGGAAATTTATGTTTGTCGTAATGAAATGTTTCTGGTGGCTGCACATCATTTGACTGCAAGACGATAAGCACAGACCTCGAAATAGACATTTTACCTGGGATATATTTCAACAGAAAGCTATGAAAAATGCTGGAGGCGTTTTGGATTCATCTTCACATGAAAAATTGCATTTTTCACTGGGGTAGCTCTTTAAAGTCAACCGTGGATGAGAGTCTGGATTAGAATTGATTACCTGTCACTGGAGGAAAGAACATCCCATCTGTTTAGTAAGCAAAGCAAACCAAATCAATCTTCGAGTCTTCCTAAGGAAGTCAGTTTATCGACCAGTAATGCTTGGTGTTTCTAAGTCACCTACAATACACGGATAAATTTTAGCTAGCTCTGTATCTCATAGGAGAATGAGTCTTCATTCCCTTACACTAGACCAAATACTGTTTGCAAAGACACCAACAAAGCATAACTTTGGAAAAGTCTCTCCTGTTGATGACTGGCATGTGCCTCGGACAGAGGAGTGGTGTAATGTGAGACACCAGTTACTCCGGTCTGAATACGGAACTCGCAGAGGCTTTCTGAGGTAGCCATAAAAGAGGGAAAAAAACCCCATTGAAGTAAAAGCATAGCACCATGTTCCATAAAAAAAAAAAAAGAGGTGTCAGAGCACTGGTCTTTTCCTCCTCTGCGTGCAGTCAAACTCCTGGACTTGACACTCGATTTTTGTAGAATTCTGGCTGTCTTGATTCACGCATCAACCACACACAAAACAGGTTTATGAATTTATCCTTCTTCACGTCAGCGATGTCTAGTCTTAGGTAACAAAGACTGTTAATGTTACTGCATTTTTGTTACTACAAGTTCTTCATGCACACCTGGCAACGGCTGACCCTCGTTCGAAGCTGTCCTGCTTTCAGAGTTTCTGAGGGAGGAGCACTGACAAACTGCTGCGACTGTTCAACCGTCGTCAGCCAGAAGCTGTATTTGTTTGCAAAGTAATGGCACGTTCCCCTAGCACCGTTGCATTCAATGAACGGAGTAGCACGGAAATCCTCCAGGCAAGAACCAGGTGAGACGAGGGACTGACCTCCACCTTCTGCACCAGCTGCGGTATGCTGAAACAGAGACATCAATTTAAAGGAGTTCAAAGGAACAGAATGGGACATCAAAAGGGGACTCCTCCAGTTCCATTGTTAAAAGGCATAAAACAGGCAACCAAAATTGTACCTTGGCTATGTCTATCTGTCTTTTGAGTCAGGGCTAGGGGTGAAGAAGCAAAAGAATGTACTTGGGGTGAATATACAGGCCTGGTGTAATGGAAAACCAGTTTTTCACTTGCAAGCTGGGAAAATTTGGAAACAATAATGCTGACTTCGTACTTTTCTAACAATCTTACACTAATGAGCTTCTAGGAGAGCGCAATGGAAAATGTTCTGCTTTTTCCCCCGAGAGAGGGGATTAAGACAATGCTGTAGCTTAATTAGCGTTTCCACATTTTAAAGGTTTGAAGAACAAAGAATATCCGTGGCAATGCAGAACTACTGCATCAATGTTACTACTGAACTTGAGCAGTACAGGTGAGGAGGCCAGCTAAACGGGAACAAACTCAGAAAGCTTATAGCAGGCCAGCTGATAAAGAATAAATGCACTAGGGCAAGAAGCCACAGGGCTGTAGTTTCCTGTAAGCAACTCATAGAATACAGTGTCAGTCACCTAATCGAAGATCCGGAAATGTTTAAAGCTGCCTTTGCATGAGCCATCGTATCCTTACCATCAGGAAGGAGTATCCTATCCATAGGCTGCGCCAGCCAAGGGGACACTGGGGGATGGTGATGTCCTGGCTGTGCACAGCCACAGCCTGGGAAGGTGCTTCACACACTGAGCAGCGGCTGATGTACGGTGGGATCTGAACACTGTCCACTGGCATCATGGGGATAGGAGCAGTGGTGGAGAGCCAGTAGGACTTGTCATTTCGGCTGGCGTAGTAGCACACTTCATTGATGTTGCAGTAAATGAAAGGCATGGTGCTGAAGCGAGGCAAACACGAGCCGGCGAAACCTGGAAAAATTGGAGAAGTGGTCATACCAAGCATCTGCCAAATGCTCCAACTCATCCACACCAGACAGGAGTGGCAGAGGACGGCACAAGTCGCACTGCTCCCAGTACAGAATCTAGCCAAGCAGACTTCCACCACCTCTACTACAACCGCCTGCGGTACCAATGAAGATTGCTCATTTGAAGCAGGATTTTGGCCTACGTTATTTATGCCTGAGAGAATTCTGTCAACTCACCAAGATCCTGGTTGTGTGACTTCTCCTGCCCCTCCACGTACAATAAGCTGTAGCCGTCCCAGAGCTTACTCATTCCTATGGGACAAGGTGGGATTTGGTCTGACTGACTGTGCTTCACTAAAGTGTATCCAACGCCCATGCTCCGGCCAGGCATTCCCGGCAAACCAAGCGAGCCTGGCTTTCCAGCAACACCTAGAAGACAGAAAAGGAGTCACCATTACTAATACGCAGCGTGGACATCAGCTGGCTCTAGACCTGATTTTTGGCGTTGCTGTCATTGTGTTTATGTCAGTCTTGTACAATAAGAAGCCCGAATTTTGATGGTTGTTATATGAATAACTAGACTTATCGGTTCCAAAAGCAGTCATTTCACAGTAGCACCCACCCATTTCCTACCTCATTTAATTTTCTTTCTTTTCTCTGGTGCCAATGTGTCAGCACATATCTCACAGTACACTAATTCTGAGGATCACAAAGCACCAACTAAAACCTAATAAATTCATTTTTGCTACAGTGCTCTTCATGATGATATTCCTTTGACACAGAAAGGCTAAGAGTTGTACAAGAAATCTGTGGCAGAATCCAAACCTTCTCTCTCTCATTGTGCCTTTACTATCCAACCCTCACAGCTGTGTTCTCCCTGAATACCATTTTGCTCTTTTAGACCTTCAAGATGACTCCCACATCCACAAAACATTAAAACCAAAAGATGTTCAGAATTGTACCTAGGGAAACACCAGCAGTGATAGACAACAATGACATGTGACATAATCTTCCTCACTGAATATTAAATTTACTTAATTGCAGATACAAGACACAAGATCGTGTACATCCCCTGGTCTTCCTAAGGTAACTGGGTGTTGGGGAGGGTCTCTGCAGAACCTGTAGGCAAACAGAATTCTACTGATTGCTTCTTTCTCATCTGTGCTCCCCAAATCATAAAATTACCTTCAAATCCTTGTGGTCCGGGGGCACCTGAAGGTCCTGGATCCCCAACTATGCCAGGTGATCCAGGTAAACCATCACGTCCTTTCAAACCAGATCTTCCTGGCAGACCCTTTGTACCTGAAATTAAATACAATTATTACCATCATTATTTCCTCATACCAATGCTTTCACTCCTGCAATCATATTCCAGAAGAGAAACACACTGTCAGCAGCCATGAGAGCTCACTCTTCAACAGCTGCAGTTACAACCAACTAACTCCATCCAGGGATTCCACAGGATCTGATTGTCTGTTAAAGGACCGAGAGGTGCGCCTGAACATTAGGCACGGCTGAAAATGCAGCACTGAGATCTGGGATAAGTTACTGATTTCAGTCTGAAGCCACACTAGACCTAAGACTCAGGTTTCAATTTGATGGCTGCGGAAGTCTGTGAACTTGTCTCATCTCTGTCTTGCAAGATTCCTGATTCTGTGAAAACAAGAATTCTCTGGTACAATGGTCCAGCTGTTGCAAGCTGAAGAAAGTTGAGCTACCTTGCTGAAATTTTGCTTAGACTTGAAGTCATTTCTTTTGCTTGATTTCACCCTTTTTTCAAACCAGAAAATTGGCCTTGATGTTCAGCCTAAATATTATGTAAAATTAGAGCCATTGACTTGAACTAAATTCACCTTTCCCCTCCTCCCCCAATATTTGACGATGAGCATCTGACTGACAAATCTTTAAAAAGTCTCAGGGCCATGAAGGGTGCTTAAAATATAAAGGCTTAGAATTTCGTGGGATGTAAGAGGAGGTGCCTGCCTATGGATCTTTAGAATCCATTCAGGATTGTCCTGACCCCAAACCAGAAAGGTCTGGCACGGATTGGATAAACCAACAATAAAATAAGTGTTCAGGATGGTACAAGTTAAAATATAACAAAATAGTATAAAGAGACAGAAGGTGTCATACAATTGCACAGAGCTAGATATAGAATCATAGAATTGTTTAGGTTGGAAAAGCCCTTTAAGATCATCCAGTCCAACCATTAACCTAACACTACCAAGTCCACACTAAACCAATTAAGGGTAGACTAGACTAAACCATGTCCCAAAGTGCCACGTCTGCCCGTTTTTTGAACACTTCCAGGGATGGTGACTCCACCACCTCTCTGGGCAGCCTGTTCCAATGCTTGACTACGCTTTCCGTGAAGAAATTTTTCCTAATATCCAACCTAAACCTCCCCTGGCGCAGCTTGAGCCCATTTCCTCTCGTCCTATCGCTAGCTACTTGGGAGAAGAGACCAACACCCACCTCACTACAACCTCCTTTCAGGTGGTTGTAGAGAGCGATAAGGTCTCCCCTCAGCCTCCTCTTCTCCAGGCTAAACAACCCCAGTTCCCTCAGCCGCTCCTCATAAGGCCTGTGCTCCAGACCCTTCACCAGCTTCGTTGCCCTTCTCTGGACATGCTCCAGCCCCTCAATGTCTTTACTGTAGTGAGGGGCCCAAAACTGGACACAGTATTCCAGGTGCGGCCTCACCAGTGCCAAGTACAGGGGGACAATCACCTCCCTGCTCCTGCTGGCCACACTGTTCCTGACACAAGCCAGGATGCTGTTGGCCTTCTTGGCCGCCTGGGCACACTGCTGGCTCATGTTCAGCCGGCTGTCAACCAGCACCCCCAGGTCCTTTTCAGCCAGGCAGCTTTCCAGGCACTCTTCCCCAAGCCTGTAGCGTTGCATGGGGTTGTTGTGACCCAAGTGCAGGACCCGGCACTTCTATCTAGCACATGATCAGTAATGTGGAAGGCTAATATTAGTATAAAGAAATATGGGACTAGGAAACAGATGGGTGTACATTTGGACAACTTTTGTAAAGATTAAGCATTAAAAAGAGTATAAATAGGGGTAATTTCCCAATGAACTTCTCGCTTTCCACTGCTCTGCAGCATCTGTTACCTGATTGCCTGACCACTATTAATAAAGGCGTGCTCAGATTTTACTCCCCGCACATTTATTCACTTTAGGAACTGACAACAGGAAGCCAGGAGCTAACACAGCTCTATTCACTGTGATGGGATTCAGGATAACACCTAGGGGGAAGGACTGGTGCCAAGTGATGTTTCCGTTCTAGGAGTTTTCATGAATAAAGGAGAATACTAATGTTTAAAAATCGCCTAAATGGCAGTGCTAAGAAAGGAATTGTGGGGACTTGCTGGGCCTAGGAGAGCCAGCTGGCACAGGACCCACCGAAGTTGCTTTGCCAAATAATATGAACCACAGTGGTGCAGGCTGAAGTTCCCAGCACTTCTCCAGTTATGGTATTTCGTTGACAATTCAAATAATTCTCAGTGGTGAATCACTTTCATGACTACTCCACCTGCCAGTACCAAAGCTGGTATCATATCAGCTACATCACAGGCTGCTGCACCTAATTCTGGAAACCTAACTAAAAACCACTATAAAAGTGCATGAACAGAATTTATCAAATACATTCCAATAATAATAAAACATGATATTTGTATGCATTTTGCTGGAATTATCTCCTTTATTAGAAAAACCTGTAAACCTTCCTAATGCAATTGAGAAAGTAATGTTGTTCTTCCAGAAGGCCAGCATTTCAGTGACCTGAATGTACTTTTTACCTGGTTTTCCAGCTGGGCCCTGGAATCCAGGATCTCCATCAAAGCCAGGGACACCATCGATTCCTGGCAGACCAGGTAAGCCTGCAGGGGCTGTGATTTCTTCTGGCTGTGGGGTTATACCTGGAGCCCCTTGTTGGCCAGGGAGACCTGCACACAGCGCAAATGACAATGTAAGTACCCCACAAAAAATTCGCAGTTTTGAGATAATACTAACACAAAGGAGAAGCATGCTGAATTAAGACTGCCTTAGTACATTAGCACTGGGCATCTTTGTAAAAAGTGGAATACCAAACTCTTTCTAATTCATTTCAATCTCTAAGAAACCAAGAGTCCCCCAAATAAGCCCATTAAGGGAGCTCTGAAATTTTGCCCAGCCCAAACCATTTGCAATAAAGTACAGCTTTTCAAATCCTCCAGCACTCACCTCGACGGCCCATTTCACCTTTCAGCCCAGGGTGACCAGGATCTCCCGGAGGCCCATCTTTACCTGGCATCCCCATAAGGCCAGGCTCCCCTCTTATACCTGCAAAGATACACAGCTAAAGACCTCGAGGGCTAAGCATAGGGTCCTGATTCCGATGCACAGCTGGGGCACTGAGAAACACACTGATGGCAGCAATGGCAACAGCAGTTCTGCTCTGAGATGGAGGGGACCACAACCCCTAAGGAACCCTGTGCCCATTTTGATGTCCAGAATGGCTGCAGAGCCTCAAGACAAGAATTTCCACTACTACATAATTAAACTTTATTGCAAGTATTCTTCTCCTTCCTTGGATAACCCAGGGAAAGTGTTTGGGGACTACACATCTTTTCTATTTGGAATCCATCTCTATGCACAGCACAGAGGGATGGGGATCTGCCAACCTACAGAGACAGCATACAGTTCTTCACCTGGCAAAGATTCTCCATCCCTTCCTGGCTTTTGAGCTGTGCGGTTTCTTTGAAACTTTGCTACTAGAGTTCTTGTTTGCAGCTGCCCTTTGGTCTCCTTTGGTAGAGACCAAAGAGAGCAACGTGCTCCCTGCCTTAGCCCAGAAAAAGATCTCTTAACTCCTACAATCCTCTTAGTCTCTTGTGGAGATCTAAATCCACCACACTATGCCTCTGAGCATACATGGTAGGTGGGATGAAACAGCATCTCCAGTCTTTGCCTAGACAGCATATGCAAGTGGGTGACTGTAGTTGCCAAGCACAGCACCCTTGCACGTGGACATCATCTACTCAGAAAAAAACAAAGAGAAGAGAAAAAAATCATTAGGGACACACTGAAGAGCACCTGGAGCTGGCCTCACTTTGCTGCTTTTGGAGTCAGTAGGTAAAACCTGCATGGGCCAAAAGGAAAGACTTAGACAACAAACTCAGCTGTGCTTACACCTGAATGAGGATTAATTTCAAAGCCACATGACAGCCATTCACACTGTCAAGGTGGCAGCTGCCAAACCACACCCAGACCCTTTCAAGACAAGATTACCTTTGAATCCGGATGCTCCAGGGAGTCCAATTGGACCAGTGGGTCCCACGTCACCCTTAATGCCTCGCAAGCCAAGAACACCAGGGAAACCTGGATTGCCTGTGTCACCTTGGTCAGAAGCTGGGCCAGGGGGCCCTCGTGGTCCTTGAGGACCTGGAAGACCTAGCAACAACAGGGGTAATTAGCACAATCTGCTCCTCGGGCAAAGTAAATGCTGGGACTATCCCCAGCACGTCTTTCTAGAGGACAGTCATTGTTTGGGTGTCTATATTTTCAGGGGTGTCCTCCTTCCGAAGAACCAGACCCCACACGCTTATATCCACTTAGGTCTCATAAACTTTTAAATCCTTTTAACCACAGTAATTTAGCTTCAAATTCTGGGCCTGAGCATAGCCCTTGCCCCATGTGGTAGCTAGCCTGGTGAGTCAGACATTCCCTAGGAGAATGAGAGCAGTGGCTTCAAATCCTTGGCCAGGGAAAGGCTTAGAGTCTCAGCCTCTCTGACAAGCTGTGAGGTATTGAATGGGTATCAATGGCATCATGACAAATCTTTCAAAATATACTTGCTGTTGACCCTATGACAAGTGCTTCTTATGTACCTCTAAGTAGCAATGAAGCTTTGCTGCCTCCCAGCTCACACAAGATACTTCTACACTTTACACTGAGCCTATGATTACAGCTGTGGAAACCACAGTCTAAAATGGAGCTGGTGTCCAAATTTAGACATACTACACTGGACTTAAGTACCTACCTTAGTGCCCAAGTCTATCTTCAGTACCACAATAGGTGAAATGAATATGGACTAGACAGCTTTAATAACAGGCTAAATCAAATCAGGATTCAATAGCAGGAATTGAAAACAGATCTTCTCATTCTCAATCCCTGATCTAAAACCCAGGTTATTGAAGTGACAGTACTTATCCAAGTCATTTCCCCCTGAGAGCTCTTCAAAGGAAGCGCATAAAGAAACAGAAGTCCCCTTAGCTAGTCCACTCTCCTTAAAAGGTCTCTCTTCATACCTGACCTCCCATCAGTTCCTGGATGGCCAGCATCCCCAGGTCTCCCACGTATATCAGAAGGAAGAGAAGCTCCAGGTGTTCCTGGCAAGCCAGGCAGTCCCACAGGGCCAGGGGGACCTAGGATAAGAAAAACAAAGTGAGAGAGTACCCAAAGTTCCTCAGTGATCTTCACAGACATGGACAGAAGTAGTGAGTGGCTTAGCAGCATTTATATTGAGGAGAACAAAGAGACTTCTCACTACATGGGAGGAAAAATTACTATATTCTGCTGTTTCTCAAATATATAGCCACATCACAGATTTAACATTTACCTGTCAAACTACTAATCATCTCTGTGGCTTTAGCAGTTCTCTCTGGTAATTCTGACCATGCAACCCATTAACCTGAGCTGCAATACATCCTGCTGGACTTCCAGAACATCAGCATTTACCCATGTCTCCTGATGAGCCTTTTGGTCCAGGGAATCCTAGAGGTCCTCTACCCAAGCCTGGAGAACCTTCTTCACCCTTCGGACCTGGGAGACCTGCAGGGCCTTTCAGTCCAGCTTCACTCAGACCTAATTAAACATGGTTAACAAAGATAAGAGAGCTTATTCAAATTGCCTAATAGCAGTTAAATTATTACACAAACTGAGTTGCAATAAAAAATTAGCCATTTACTACTCTGCTGTTTTCAGTAGAGCAACAGAAAGAGATTTGGTGCCTCATGTGCTACTCTAGTTGTGCACAGTGAATTTAAACAATCTGCAAGATGCTGAGAGAGAAGTGTGTGACTGTTCTGGTCTTCCCACAAGCTCTTGAGCAAGGACGTGCACATAGCACTTCTGTGACAGGATTTGCCTGCCAGCCCATATGCTGTGTCTCTCAAGAGGATGCAACATAGATTCAAGCTGCTGGTCTTTAAATAATCTAGCGGGCTTCATGCTCCAACATGGAGAGATCAGTTTCCACATACTGCAGAAGACACACTGAGGCACAAGTGGTGCAGGGCAGAGGCTCCCTGGAAGAGCTGCAGGGAGAGTTCCACATGTTACTCTGGTAAGAGTAAATACTAAGCAGCTCTCTGAGATAGGAAAACTGTGAAGGAGCTATATGGTCTAAATAATTACCTTCCAATAGAGCATGTTTTAAACAAACAAAACACAGGTATCTTTTAAGTTGTACACATCAAGACTGTTTGTCCATTTTTATGCATAAAATGTCTGCCACAAATTTTAAGTGCTGCTTTAAAAGATGACTGTAACTAAAGAAGTCTCTTTGGAAAGGTCTTTCTCCTCCTCTTTACATTTAGTAAAACACTGTTTGCAAAACAGAACCACATTCTATTTCATATGGTTAAAAATATGAAAAAATCCAGCAGAAGCTTCCCAAAAGCAGAATCCAGAATCTACTCAAAGAAATCAGTTTCTCATTTTACTGATGCCTTTCTTGAGCTCCTTATAATGGAGGGCTATGGAAAGCACTACAGAAACATGCCATTGCTAAGCCCAACTCAAAGAAAGCATTTGACGCTGCCCTGCTGAAATCAAACATCCATTAGAAACGGAACAGTTTTATGATTTCATTCCATTGACTTTCCGGCGGTGACATAGTCCTTCAGGAATTCAAGGACAACCATGACCAGAAAGCCTCTTCACTCCACAGGCTGCATCCTATTTTTACTGGCATTAAAGAAGAATTTGTTCATGCACATTCAGTATCCTGAGGTTTTTCTTCAGGTTATGGTTAAATCCGGAACTGCGTGAAATAGGGGAATTTTGTGGGGAACACTGCTCTCATGATGGACCAGTGTATGTATGCATTTCCCCAGCTATGACACTTCTACTACACATTTCCTTTACCTGGTGTTCCAGGAGACCCTTTTGTGCCTGGCAAGCCATTCAGACCATTTAAACCCGGAAATCCATGAAACCCTGAAGAGACATTGAGAACACATAAGTGAACAAATAAGCAAATAATCTAGTTAGGTGAAAATGCACAAGATGTTTCATGGAGACTACAACATGTATGAGAAACCTGACACACAGGGGAACACGGTATGTAAATTCTTCCTTCACAGAGGCCCCCTTCATGGAAACTCTTCCCACTGCTCTCACCGGTTCTACCCTCAGTGAACACCCATCAGTGATCCAAATCAAGTGAGAGCCTCTCCCTTTCCAACCACCTCTGCTCGTTTCTAGCAGCTGGTGCCTGCACTAACGTTGCCAAGAAATGAGCTGATTTCCCACGCACAGCTGGCCCACACATAAGAGTGCTGCCTGCCTGCTGTGATATACTTGGCCAAAACACTGGTTTTCTGACCCAATTTCTCCCCGCATGTGCAGGCTCCAAATATACCTTTAGGTCCTGCTGGTCCACGAGCTCCAGGGAATCCGACAGATCCTGGCTGCCCTGGAGGTCCTGGTGACCCAGGGCTTCCTCTCAGCCCAGCATTTCCAGGGATTCCTAAAAATAAGCAGAAAAATGTTCCTGTACTACACATCCAAGATGGAACAGCTCACAGCTCCATCTTACAGCTTCTGTTCCTGCACTTAACTCACAAGATGGGTGAATAAACTGCTATTTAGATAAAGCAAAACCAGATCCAAATTTCTCCTCACTACTACCACTAGCATAGCACTTATCAAGCTATTTATTTGATAGCTTTTTTTTTAATCATAACAATGACGTTCTTCATCATCCACCAAGTGACACACTCAAACAGTTCACATACTGAATAACTAATTAAATTGTTCTTCAAATAAAATATTCCAATAACAACTTTCACTGTTATCCTATCTTTAATCTTGATAACAATAGAATCTACCTGCTAGTTACACCACTACTCAAAGACACTTGTACCCATCCTTCTGGGTACATTTGGCTCTAAAGAGGGAATGGACGGAAGGGTTGCAATGGAAGATTTTAGAGCAGCCTTGCCCATAAGTAGCTGCAAAGAAGCTGCTACTGCTTGCATCTAATTGAGGTCTTCCCTATTTGTTAAAGGAATTACTTTAGGTTTCCATTGTGCAGGATTCACTGCATGGTTGACCCACAGGATCGGTCATGACAGGACAAGGTGACACCTCACGCTAGTGTCAAAGAAAATTCCCATCTTCCTGTCAACCTTCTTGTTTAAGCCTCAGCTGAGACAGGCCAACCAGGGCTCAGGAAAAGACAAGGTGAGGTTGTTCCACAGTCACACCATGAACTGCAGAACTTAGATGCCTAGTTCAGTACCTGCTGGTCCTTCTTGGCCAAGATCTCCTGGGCCACCTTTGAGTCCATTCACCCCAGTGCTTCCTGGGTAGCCTGGTTCACCCTTGAGTCCTTCTCTCCCTCTCTCTCCTGAAAGAATAAAAACAGGCAGCGTGCTAGAACACAAGTCAAACTGGAGGAAGGTGTGAAGAGAATGAGAAACGTGTTAAGTTGAGGCCGCAGCACTTGTGTCTGCTTAGCCATGGTCTGGGCCCTGGACTGGACTCCCTGGATGCCAAATACCAGTGCAAGTTCACAAGTTCCTCCTCAAGAAGTGAAGTGAGACCCAGCATTAGAATTGGGCTGTTCTTGGACATGTTCATTATCATCTAGATTTGTGCCCCACCATTCTAGACTCCTCAAATCTCACTTCCAGGAGATGACTGAAGTATTTAAATTTACATTACAAAAAATTCCAAAAACACCCAATGCGCAATGCTATCCTGTTTAATCTCTAGAATTTTGCATTCTTGAAGCGAGCAATCAAGGGCTATTTTACCTGGGAACCCCGGGTCCCCTCGCTCTCCTTTTCCTCCAGCAATGCCAGGAACACCAACAGACTCTCCCTGGTCACCTGGAAAAGACAGACAAGGTGGGGAGGCCATTCCCTAATTGACTGCGGGGCGCAGTTTTCAGAGCTGCTCAAGAGCCTTGTTTATGAAAATAAACCTTGCCTATACTTCAAATCCATGGAGCAAGAAAGACAATAGTAAGTGATGTACCTGAGTTTGAAAATGCTTATGAACAGCAATGGATGCAAATTCACTCATGCAAATGCATGATAAGACAAACAACATCCTGCCCTTTATACTTTCGACACAAGGAGATGAGAGAGAAGGGTGCCTCTTGTACTGTCCAACAAGCTTCACACAGCACTGTGGCCAAACTTTCAAAGGACCACAAAGTATTTAGGCATTTGGCTTGGGACTGGTCTCATCAGAATGAAGGCCCTTACAAGGGCACATGTACTTCGGAGCCAGTCACTGGAGAGCAATGGACACTTCTAGAACACTACTCATTCATTTTAGTCACGAATAATAGGACTGTGTGTACTGAAAGACCATGTACGCTATGAAAGATTTCTTACCCTTTGGACCAGGGACACCAACAGGTCCTGGGAATCCAAGTGTTCCTGTGATACCATCTGAACCCTGAAAAAAAGCCACCAGAATTAGCCTTTGCTTTTTATTCTTGCTGTTCCAAGTTTGGGTCATGTGGGATAACAGACTGCAAAGATGTAGGAAGAAGTACTATCCAAAGTGTCATTCAACAGTATGAGCCAAACAAAAACAATCTGTAAGTTTTGTAAGGAAAAATCCTGCCAGCTTCTGCTGCTTTGCTACAGGAGTACCAATTAGAACACAGGATTTTCCAAAGAGCACTTAGAGGAGATGAAGATACTTAAGAAGGTATTTACCCTCTCTCCTGGCATTCCTGGGAATCCTATGATACCATGTGTACCCTTCTGTCCTGGCAGCCCAGGCTGTCCAAGTGGACCAGAAAAGCCTGGGTCACC
Source organism: Pelecanus crispus (assembly GCF_030463565.1). Classification (NCBI taxonomy): domain Eukaryota; kingdom Metazoa; phylum Chordata; class Aves; order Pelecaniformes; family Pelecanidae; genus Pelecanus; species Pelecanus crispus. Next base: position 4,919,587 of record NC_134655.1, on the reverse strand, counting down.
ATGAAGACCTCTCTCTTTGCTTGCAGACCCAATTGGACCAGGGAGACCAGGCTGTCCACGGCTTCCTGGGATTCCTTTATCACCTGGGTTATACAACAGAGTGTAATTTCATTTCATAATACAGGCATTCAGCTCATTTGGGCCAATTGACCTGTTATCCAAAGCTCCCCTTAAAGAGGAGGAAGGGATGGCATTAGCTTTGCAGAACAGAGCTTCAAAGGAAAATTGTTTTCTCAAAATTCAGAATTGCCATATGCAAATCGTGCTAGAATGTGAATGGCAGAACAGAAAATAGTAATACTGCAGGCGCTGTCAAAAGAACAGCTCATACTCCACTGAGAATAAGCACAGTACTGAACAACTGATACTGGCAACTAACTACAACGTTGTGAAATACCTCTAGGTCCAGGGAATCCTCCAAGCCCAGCTAATCCAGGATCTCCTTTATCTCCTTTGAATTGCAGTGCCTGTTCTGGAGGCCCAAGAACAGGAAGACCAGGTGGACCTATATCACCTCTGTCACCTGAAGAAATAAGAAGTCAAGAAATCTTCTTGCAAAATAATCTAACAGAGAAAGGGTATAACACGAGAAGCTGGCAGCCAAAACCAGAACTTCCATGTCTCCTGATGCAAATTCATCAGTAAGTGCTCAGCATCTTTGGCAACCAGACCAAAGTATTTCATAAGGAAGAAAAGAACAGAGTATTTAGAAGAAAACATTAAATACGCAGACATCTCAGAAGGGCCTCCTAAGTCCCTCTGCTGCACAGCCAGCAAAAGACTTTCAGCTGTTTCTCACCTTTTTGACCTTGGAGTCCCACAACTCCAGGGCTCCCTTTTCCTCCAGCTGTGCCAGGAGTTCCTTTAAACCCATTCACCCCAGGGACACCAGGCAGGCCTGGCATGCCAGGGAAACCAAGCAGGCCATAAGACCCTTTCTCGCCTGTATAAAAAAATTGAGAAATAGAAAGGGAAAATTAGTCTCTGCTGGTACACTGCACACCCACCTAGCTGCTGGCAGGTAGAGGCAGCATGGGTCTGGCCAATCACCCAAATCTGGGTAGTAAAACTTCATGGCGGAAGCACAGCATGGCCACTTCTCTCATGGGTCTCCACTCATGACACTTTGAACCAGCACTTTTCAGTTCACCTTGGAGAGCTTCCACTGGAGAGCAAAACCCAATCAATTTCCAGGAAAGCAACATGCAGTTACATAGCTCTATTACTCTCCACCTAAAATAACACAGAATTCTCCAAGTAACCAACTACTGTACTGGTGCTTAAAGACCATACAGATTGTAAATTTTTACTTCCCATTTGGTTTGTGCTTCATTCTCTCCCTTCTACAAATTTCATTCACTGTTCCTCATTCCTTCAATTTTCTTGTCTTTCTATCTTGATTTACATGATCCTTTGTCCATAAGGGCCCAAGTCCTTTAAGATGGATCTCCTTATGACCATGATTTGATAATTAAATCCATCATTCATAATTCATAACTCAGCAGCAAAACAAATGCATTCCCACACTAGTTGGGAATTAATTCTCTTCTGACAAGATGGGGCTAAAAATTGGTATTAAAAAGGTTATTTTTTTGTGGGCACAGCAATCTCAGACTATTGCCCTAGTGGAACACGTACCTTTTGGGCCAGAGAAACCTGGACGTCCATCTTGACCAAAAGGCCCAGGTGGCCCCAAGAATCCTCTTTCCCCAGGAGATCCTGGAGCACCATCAAGACCTGGGAAGCCTTTCATACCAGCAGGGCCTTGTGGACCTACATCCCCAGTCAAGCCTTTGACTCCAGGAAGTCCTGAATCAATACAAGAAAGAACTCAACAGATTATGTCACACAAACACTAGGACAATTTGTGGACAGCTTACCAAACTCTTGAAACACAGCATTGTTTTTAATATGACAAATGGACCTTATGGCACATGCAGCCTACTAGAAGGCATAAAGCTTAGAATTGCAAAAGCATTAGTCATCTAATAATAAAATACCTATGAAGAGGGTTACTGCCTACATCACTACACAACTGGCAAGAGTGAAACCCCTTATGGTGTATCCATTTTTGTCTCCTTTACTAGACACTAAACTGTAGTGCACCAGTCTTACCTTTATCATCAAGGCAGCCAAACCAGAATGGGGAGCATCATTAATGCCAGCTTCTGCTACCTACCCCATCCTCTGGGTGGGCCAGAGATCAATTGGAGAGGCTTGTTTTTACAAGTTTCTTTTCCACCTTGGTAGTTAAAGGGTTACTTCTCAAGAGCAAATTGCTCACTAAGGGAACAAGCTTCTGATTGTGCTGTCACAAAACCAACATCATATGCACTGTTTTGCCTCTAAATGTTTCAGAATGTTTCTCGCTGAAGCTTTGTAATGGTTTACAGTTTTAAATAAAGGCTCAAACCACTGAAAACAGAATGCTCAGATCCAAAGAGAGGAAGAGAAGGAAAAATCAGGTGGCTTCTGAAAAATGGCATTTGCAGCAGTAGCACCTGATACACGAGCTTTGTTACAGTCAGGGCTAAAACATGTTAAGCTACAACCCAGTATTTTTTAAAGCAGAAGATGAAATGGCTGCTTTATTTAAGAAGACAAAGAACACACACACACACTTAAAATCTGTACAAATTAAGGATTTCCCTGTAGGCTTCAGGCTTTGTTACATTCTGAGCATTCTCACTACAATGGTTCTTTGCCTTCTGGTTTGATTAGCAATAATAAGGGGTATCACCTATAGTCAATGCAATTCTTGTAGCATTAAAAGCTAGGTTGTTAGTCCATGAGCTTTTACGCTACACTGCATTTTCTCACCTTGACAGCCTATGTGAAGAACCCATAACCAAACAGTGTGACATCAGAAATGGAGAGTTGATGATAAATGGAATAGAAACATGGTGAATGAAAAAACAGACAAAATATGTAAACAGAAAGAACAAGGGTACAAAAGAAATTAATGATTCAGAGAGACTGCAAAAAACTTAATCATTTGGAGCTTATCATCCTAGCAATGGGAGGTTTTTAAAAACAGTTGAAGGAAAGTCATATATGGCATACAGTCCAAAAATGTAAAACAATAGAGAGGCAAAAGCAATGTTAATGTCAAAATAAAAAAAACCTTTAAAACTCTATGATTCTCATCTCAAATGATGTTACTGCTTTCATTCATTTGTTGTCACTGTGCTCCAGCACTGTCATTCTGCATGTCAGAACAGATGAGTTATGTCACAGACCATTATCTACCAATTCCCAGGTACCTCTTTACTTGGTTCTCAAGTCTTGCATATACTGTTACATGAAACACTTTAGTCAGTGCAGCTTGAGAGATACTGCTGTACTCAAGTGGTGGGGTTCTTTTTCCCCATAAAGTGAAGGGAAATAAACTTCTCTTCTGCCCCAGCGAAGAGAAAGACAGAGAAGACTTAAGTGCTCATTCTGAGAAAGCCTACAATTTTTCAATCTATCAAAGTCACATTTCAAGCAACCTCATACATCAGGAATTAAATGTCATGAAAATGGGAAATGAAGAGTAGTCAATGATACAGCCAGCATGTAAAAGCAGAGATGTTAAAAATATCAATACGTTTAAGATGCTTTCTCCTATCTTTCTGCTGTACTTCTTACAGCCTTGGGGCACCATTTCTAGGCAGGAATCGTCCAGGAGTCAGAGGCAAAAGGCTCAAATTCTGCACCCTGTTATCCCTAACCAGAGGTAGGAGCTCACTCCTAGCAAATGCCAAATCTCTCCCACACTTCCTCAACGTTGCAGTGTTCAGCTTAGCTACTTGTCTTCATCTGAAGACATGACATACCTGCTGCTCCTGCAAGGCCAACTGGCCCCAAGGGTCCTGGTTTTCCCTTAATGCCAAAAGGACCTCCAGGACCAGGAGGTCCCCGCAATCCAGGGACACCCGAATATCCTGGATTACCCTGTTCGCCTTTAATACCTAGGAGGCCTGGTCTTCCATCTAACCCTGGGAACAGAGAGGTGGGAGGTTATAGAACAAATAAAAAAAAATTCACACTTTTAATTAAAACGTGAGTTTTAATAAAAGCCTTTGAGTTGCATTAGATTCTAAGAGAAAACCAACAAATCACCACCTGTGAGCAGCTTAGAGGACTGCTAACACAGTAGCTTAAAGAGATTGGAAAGAGGAACGATTTTTCAAAGAGAAACAGTTTGATATTCCCAGATACAAGCAGTATCAGTGCTTACCTTTTGGTCCTGGAAATCCAGGATCACCTGTAAGCCCTTTATCACCTGGGAGTCCAGGTCGGCCACGCTCTCCCAGGGCTCCACTCTCAGCACCAAATACATCTCCAGGAGCTCCTTTCGTTCCAGCTAAGCCTGAAGCACCCATTTTCCCAGGCAAACCATCTGTTCCATCCAGTCCCGGAAGTCCTTGTGACCCTTGCTCTCCTCGAGGCCCAGGGAAGCCTTAAAGAGAAAAACAGTAAATATCACTCAGCAGAAGTACAGATGTCGTGGTTTAGCCCCAGCCAGCAACTAAGCACCACGCAGCCGCTCGCTCACTCCCCCTACCCCGATGGGATGGGGGAAAGAATCCGAGGAGTAAGAGTGAGAAACACTCCTGGGTTGAGATAAGAACAGTTTAATAATTGAAATAAAGTAAAATAGTAATGCTAATAGTAACAGTATAATAATGATAATAATAATAATGATATACAAAGCAAGTGATGCACAATGCAATTGCTCACCACCCGCTGACCGATACCCAGACAGTTCCCGAGCAGCGATCGCTGCTCCCCAGCCAACCCCCGCCCGTGTCTATACTGAGCATGACGCCGTATAGTATGGAATAGCCCTTTGGTCAGTTTGGATCAACTATTCCGGCTGTGCCCCCTCCCAGTTTCTTGTGCGCCTGGCAGAGCATGGGAAGCTGAAAAGTCCTTGACTAGCATAACCAGTACTCAGCCACAACTAAAACATCAGCGTGTTATCAACATTCTTCTCCTACTAAATCCAAAACGCAGCACTATGCCTGCTACTAGGAAGAAAATTAACTCTCTCCCAGCCGAAACCAGGACAACAGAATATCTGCTTCCAATAGCATCTCTAACAAAATCAACATTTTAAAAATTTCCATGCAAGAAAAAGTGGTTTGGAAAGCTGCAGAATGTTTCAGTACTGATTTACAAACAATAATTGGTGACAGAAACTGATGAAACTGATGAAAACTGTTTAAAACAGTTAGAATATCCTTTTTTTTTTTTTTAAAAAAAAAAATAAAAGAATACTTCAGGAGTACCTGGGAGCTGCAGCTTGTTGTGTCTTTACAAGCTTGGTTTCACTAGATGGCAGATTAGGCAAAAAGGACAAAAAAAAGAGGAAGATGGCCATTTCAGGCTACAGACAGGCAGTATCTCACTACCACTATCAAGCACAAAAGCTGGAAAGATGTTATACTCATCACACCTTTCTTACTCTGTCCTCTAAGGCAGACAACTTCTGGTGCTGCAGGGCAGAAGACACTGGCAGCCTTGGTACAAGGAGGACTGGAAAGTACTCTCCCTGTACCAAGCAGACACTAAACTGCACTGCTGTGTGGATGTGTCACACTGCTCAGGGGTTACGTCATGAAATCAGTGACTGCATAAAGATGACATCCCCCCTTAATGCAGCGAAAGGATAAGAGAGTTCTTCAGCCATATCCAGAGAAACCTGATGGATACACAGCAGTCTAGCTTTAGGAATTTTTGCTCGCCACCTCTGCTTCTTGCTCTTGATTTACACAACCACCAGAAATTCCCACAGCTAAAATGAGTCCAAACACTGCACAACGTGCCTTTACCAGAGCACCACATGGCTTAAAACAAGTTTTACGCTAAACTTGTAGTTAACCTAAACTGTAACAAAGCACGTGATGATGGTCTCTGGAGAAACAAATTGTGTTGGTTGTCCTCTTTTCCTCCAGCAGTAACATAATATTATAGGCAGGTAACACGTATCTTGAACGTTTCTTTTGTTTTCTTCCAAGCTGCAATCATATGCTTGCAAAGATTGCATTTGGAAGGATCACAATGGAGCTCTCAATGGAGCATTATGAATGTACCAGGCAGAAAAGTGGCCTAGAAGGTTGGACAACTCTTTTGATAAAAAATTGTACACATTAATCAGACAATAAAAAGAACTCCAGTAACTTCCCTCTTACCAGGTTCCCCCTGCAAGCCCATTATTCCCGGAGATCCTGGCTGTCCTTTTGACCCACGTAATCCAGGTTGGCCTGGAATGCCAGGAAAGCCTTTGCTGCCTTTGGGACCTAAGGGTAAAAATACAGTATTAATGAATGAATAGTGGAGGACAAAAACAGCATGAGAAAACAGGATCACATCTTTTCTGCAAAACTAGTGCTGAAAACACTCGCTGGATACACAATTTAAGCTAAATAAAATCTCAAAGCTATGGCTGCTTCATCAGCTACATAAACACAGAAAGAGAGGGTTTGTGTTCAGAGGCTACTTTAAAGGGAAAAATGGTGCAGGCATTATGATCCTCCATGGGATTCAAGCCTAGTCTCTTTGAAAAAAGAGGAACATTGTTCTGCCAGTTAACTCTCTGAAATAACTATCATTTGGAGGAGATTAATTAGCAGGTATTATCTTCCTTGAGGAGTAAGTGCTTCTTGGTAGTCAGCCAGTGCATTACAATCAGCTTGTCTCCCTACCTGGCAATCCTGGAAAACCGGGAGTCCCTGGGGGCCCATACGCTCCAGGAACTATGCAGGGCAAGGTGATACCTAAAATGAAGAAACACTGAGATTGCACACAGCCCCTTTCAGAGAGATGGTCAGAAGAGGAACATTTAGTATCCAGATGTTTTTTACAGGACATATCAAAAGTGGCTGTGAGTGAACTTATGCACATCAAACACCGCTGGCATCTCAAAAATGTGACGTTAAAGAAAAGAAAAGGCATTTGGAGCCTGGCAATTGTCTAATCTCATCCCTGCTACTGACTTACTGCATGACCAGTAGAAGGTAGCAACTACTGCTGTGGACTACTTGGAGCATGATATCCATGGCTTCCACTCAGCAACTGGTCCTCCCTATGGCAGGGGCTATGCAACAGGCATTGAAAAGGCAGCCTCTGACTCAGAGAGCTTAAGGTCCAGGCTGAAAGCTTTCGAAGTCAGCGGGAGCTGACAGGTGCTCCTAACTTCTAAAAATTGAGGATGTTTCTAAGCTGTATATGAACAGTATGCTACAGTGTGAAATTCTAAAATAAATGTGCACATGCAAGATAAAATACATACCTAGGGAATATTGACAGGTGTTTTAAAAAACCTGCCGCTCAAGTGGTTAGGCCGGAGAAATGCATGCATGGAGGGTGGAATAGCAAGGATTTTTTATTTCAGCCTTACTCTCCAACTGCTTCTTCTACAGTCTGTCAGACTATGAAACAACCACATGGGCTTGAAAGTTTATTAGCATCAAACGAGACGCAGCAATTACAAAGCTCTTTGACTGACTTCCACCACTCAGAAAAAGGCTCTGTCTGTACTAGCAAGCCCTCTTCAGTGGAATGACGTTTATGTGGCATTATCAGAGTTGCTAGCACATCGGAGTTACCTGAAAGACCTCAAACACTTCCAACATTCCTCCTCATAGGTCACTGACAATTTGAAGTCACATTCACACAGTCACAGAAATGATTATCACAAAAACTAATTCAAGACTTTCTAACTCCAGAAATGCTTCCAGTTATTTTAAGAGGAGTCTGTGCTAGAACTATAGAATTAGCTCCTACGCTGTTAACAGCTGGCTTAGTCTCAAACTATCATAGATACACTTTCTAAAAATGAAAATCTAAAGGACTTTAAAAGCTATTTAGTCAGACAGTTTACATACAAAAGATGACTACTAAAGCAAATTTGGGGAAGAGAGGTGGTTTTTTCATTGCTCTGAATGCTTTTATACGCACAGAGAAACAGCTGCCTAACTGCACTGTTGCCCAGTATTTGCTAATTCAAATCTGGCGTCAACTACAAGGCTGATTAAAGATGAGATAATCAGGTATCACAGATACATTGTTTCTCATTTCTTTACAACTCTCTTTGCAGGATCCTTCTATTCAAGCTCCATTCCCAGACTGACAAGCCAAATTTATTCATCAGCCATTCAAGAGCAGTCCAAATTGTGACTGCTTTCAGTCCTGACAAGGTAATCTGGTCTAAATCAGGCAACACTGGAAGTATTTCTTCCAGCACAGCAACACAATTTAAACACTTTTTTCCAGAAAAGATTAACATTTTCAGATGATTAACAAATTCTATTTGCAAAAGACTCTGAGTCAAACGATTTCCTGGATAAATCCAATCAAATCAGTGGACTTCTGTATGGATAATAAATACGTCTTTTTGCTTCTGACATTGACAGTGGGAATAGGGGTCTCAAAATGACATAGGCCAGGACAAAAACTCATAAAGTAACCCAATATTTCTTTTTTGGTACAAAGGCTGTAAAGATCCCTATGAATTTTTAGGTTGAAACAGTGCTAAGAACTGGTTCAATTACATTGTTCTTGAGTTGTTCTCAATAGATTCCAACTCGGTTCACAAAAGGCTGCATGAAAATCTTCTGACTTCGATGCCTACATCCAACCAGAGACAGAAAGTTAAGCTTTCAGTTTAGGGTCCAGCCCCAAACCCAGTCAGGGGAGGCAGATTTGAGCATCCCTCTCTCACGGTGCCAAATGACAGAGTGATTCTGGTTTGACCTCCCATTTCTACCCCCTTTCATTCCGCCCTCAACCCTACTTTTCATGATTTCATTATTCTGACTTGTGAGAAGAAAGAACAATCCTAATCTCAAATTCCACCTAGTTGGGGGCTGCTAACAGGTATCAGCTCTAGCATCAAGAAACAAGCAAGGCTCATGCGGAAAGTGGGATGTAACAGGGAATGAGAGGGAACACAACCCCCAGGGTATCTAATCTACTTACATATTGATATGCTATGCAAATTCTGAAGGAAACATCAGAACATTTTCTACTTTGATGTAAGAGAACAAAAGGTCAGTCCTCAATTCATTACTTTTATCTTGATGCAAGGCATTCACTGATAGCAAAATTAATTTAAAAATGGCTATATTCATGATAACATATCTACAGAGTTGCAATAACAATTCCTTCCTTGCACAAAGCCAGAGTGTGCTCTATTTTCATCTATGACAGCAATTAGTCTTTATAGTCAGCACTAGCTTTAAGAACAGAGGTTCAAAACTAAAATACCCATGATCCAATTTATGCTTCGAATGGATACGAGCACCTAATACCATGATTGTGAGATGCAACACACGCATTGCTGCCTGCACTTGAGGACACTTTGACAGGGCATGCTTTTGATAAAGTAGAAGTTAAATGGTAGGGAGACAAAATAAAAATTCCAGTTCTGATCTTCTGCAATCCTACGTGAGCCTGATGCTGAATGCTTTATAAAACAAGAAGTTGAGGTCCATCTCTGAGACATTTCCTCCTCAGACACAGTACAATGACATTTTTCAGAAAGTTAACAATTTGGGGTAGCAACTGGCATGGAAAGGGAAGTTTAATTAATACTGTTGTATTCACATCACATGGCTTTAAGGAGTGTCTGATGTGAGTTTTCCAAAACAGCTCTGTACAATAGCATATTCTGTATCTGGCATTATTAGCTAGCAGTAGAATACTCAAACAATGGATCTTTCATGTGAGGATGACTGAAAAGCAAATAGGACTGTTTCCTTGTGTGTTTTGCAAAATGATGTAAGCAAGGCTTAGTGTAAAAATTATATAAGCAAAACTTAGTGTTCCACAGCTATGTAATATCCTACATTATCACCGTTTGCACAATAACATCCCAGTATCAAGGAAATTAAACAATTATGAAACCATCATGTCAGGCATAAAAGCAAAATATGGGAAATTCCAATATTTTTGAGTAATCTCATAATGCCAGGTAAAATCAGTCTAGCTTTTTATAAAATACTGGGTTGGACTTTTCCAAAGCAAGACTGTTTCACCCTGTATTACTGCACGTGGCATGAACTCCAGCAAAATTCCTCAGTGGCGTCTTTGACATGGTAACTTCAGTAGGTCACAGTCTCTTTTTAAACGTCTTTCCTCATTTCACGATAAGGCCTTTCAGTCTGGGCAGTATCAGAAATGATTATTTCTTCCACCCACACACATTTCTTTACTATTAGATGAAACTTACTACATCAAAGGGCCTTTTAATGTATACAAATTATTTCCTAGTATGGAGGGAATGATGCATTTGCAAGTTTTCTTACACATCTCCATGGAGGTGCAAACTGAACTGGCTAATGACTGACTTGCACTTTCCCACATATTTTGTCTATAGATACTCTTCTACAAAGGATCATTCATTGTTAGCAAAGCTTTGATGTAGCATTCTTAATAAACTGGCTTCTGATGCACTCTGCAGAATATCTAGAGCTCACATCATGCACAGAGCATTTTACTTCTACTTATCTTACCATGCAATTTTAATTTAGTGCATTTTGTAAGAGACAATTTACCAAACAAAGATGTAAGCATTCATAGCTATGAATTAGTAAAGCTTTTAGCATTTAGCATGTGACTTGAATTGGAAAAAAAGCTTATGCAGACTGTTCCAGGGGGACATTAATGCTGGCTGTCTCCTCACCCCATACAACAACCCAGCACGACACTGATGTGAGGTTACATGCCATCCAGCATCTCTGTGCAACCTTCCCAGTGCTATTCTGGCCTAAGTCTCATCTCCCTCTGAGTTTAAGATTCCTCCACCAACTCCTCATACTGCAGTGGTCTCACCACCAAGGTTTCTGAACTCAGAACATCAGTTTACCAGTCCAGAAACCTATGCAACAATATTATGCCTGCAAATATATTACTGATTCTGCCTTATTGATATGGACCAAATTACAAACCTAGAAGCCTAAGTAGACACAGAATGGAAAATACACTGAAAATCAGCAGCGTCAAAGAAAAAAAATACTGTTTATCTTAAATTACATTTAAATGGCTGACATGGAATCAAGATGTTGGGAGTAGCTCTGTGCAGTCATTTTGCTATGAAAACATTTTCCATAAATGTTGAGATACATGACTTTCCATCTAACTCAGTTTGAATGCTGAGAATTAATATAAAACATCATACCTGAAACGTTATCAAACCTGTATTTACCGACTTTATCACTTGTCATTGTGGTATGCTTTAGGTACGTATAACAACATATCAACTGAGCCAAACTGGAATACTTCAGGGAAGGAAACAGCCCAGAGCTGGCTGCACCAGTCATAACTGAACTCCCTATCTGGCTGTCATGACAATGTCTTATTCACCAATACCTGTTCATACATACAATGTACTACAGTTTCTTCTTTAAAAAAAATCTGGAACTCTTCTTATTTCAGTAATACTAGTAGTTCTGAAAACTGATTCAGAAGCTCCGATACCAGTGAGTTACTATTTTCACCTGGACAATGAAGTAGGCTGTGCTTTTTAAAAACCTCATCTTCCTAACTACCTTTGGTGTAAAATGGTTCTCCAGCAATAGTGAGTAGCTCCATCCAGCAGTATTAGTATTTGAGTACTCAACTCAGATATTTGCTGCTTATTATCTGTGTCCTCCCAAGCATGACAACTTGAGAAAGTTGTGACTGCTGCGTGAGGTCTGGCGAGCCCAGAGAACAGTTTCCATTAATTTAGAGAGCAGTCTTTAATCTAATGCAATCTTCTGGGCTGGCTACAAGCACAGCAGTGAGTGCCATTTGACTTGTCGCAGCTTTGCACCTTTTCAAAATAAGAGCAGACCCAGCAACACCTACCTGGAGGGCCAGGAAGACCTGCTTGTCCTGGAAACCCATCCATTCCTGGGTCACCTGGTGGCCCACGAACTCCACTGGCACCTGGATATCCAACGCCAGGAGAACCAGTTTCCCCACGACGGCCCTTGGAGCCAGGTAATCCTGGCAGTCCTTTTTCACCTGGGAAACCTAGCCCACCATCGCCCTGTGCACAGCAAAGACAATTACAGCTGAAAATCAAAGAGATGTAGAAAGCATATACACCACGATCATTTTAACAAGTGCATAAGAGTTTGGTCGGTTCTGTGCAAGGTTCAGATGGGCCTGGGAAGGTACATGGAAACCACTGTAAATCATCCATCATTATTTCAAAATGCAGGAAAGCTCAGTGACTATTAAAAATAATATTTTATGTTGTATTTGCCAAAATGTAAATATTACATATTCTGAAAGACATTCACTTTCTTTTTAATTAAAAAGATTCTGGTGTGATTTTTTCTATTCCAAGATTCGACTCATAATTATGCCCACAGTGTCTTCTACCTTTTAGGACACAACATAAAACAGCATTATTGGAAGTTTATCTTTTGACTGGGTGGCCAGAGGCACAATGAGTGCCAATTATTAATCCTGACCAAGACAACTCTGTGCTCAGGGACTGTGAGCTTTTCATATATTTGGAGACTTACCACAGGGTTAATCAGGACTAGTAAGTCAGGCCTTTCTGTTGTCTTTGCTCCTTATTCCAATTCTAATTATTCCAATTCTGAAGCACTGCTGCTAAATTAATCTGAACTTACTGGAGGGCCTGGTGGGCCTGGCAAGCCTGGAAGTCCATCCCTGCCAGGGGTTCCTGGGATGCCTGAAGGTCCTCTGGGTGCTGTTGCACCACGGTCCCCACGAGCACCTCTGCCTGTTGCATAGGATGAATCCCCTTTTTCTCCCTTAAGGCCTGGAAGACCTTGCTGACCAGCTGAAGCCTACAGACCAAAAGAAAAAAACAGGAATATGAACATGCAGAGAAAAGGCTTTGCTTCTTAAAAAATGTCATATGAGGACAGGACACAATGGAGCTAGAAAGAATCTCCAAAGGGTTTCCTATCGTATACATCACACTAGAAAAAAAAAAAAAAAAAGAGGAGGTTTGATTATTTCCAAATGTTTCAATCGAGTCACTACAGCATTACAGTGGCAAGCCAAACCCTGGCATACAGCACTATAGTGACAGCAATCTTGGATGGCACCTGGGAACATTACATCACTCATGGTATAACAGGGCCCAAGTATTGAATCTTCTTCCCTATTACTTGGTGTGCTGCATTTACTGACACTGATAAAGATTGTCTGAAGACAAAAGACTGGTATCTTTATGGACTATGATTTTCAAAAGTAAATACTGCCAATGAGCAATACTCAGCACTTTGGAAAATTCTGTTTATTATGGTTGCTGTTTCATAAAAAACACAGCTCAACTCTCACTAATGTATTTAGCATACAGCAGTTGAGAAGGAGACTGCATCTATGACACATAGTTTTTATAGCTATGAGCAATGGTGTGGAAAGATCTCACCATTCGATTTTTCAGGTCTTTTCTCCATGCAGATATGTATCTGCTTCCCCAGCCAGCCCTCGCTTAGAAAGAACCATGGGTCTAATCCATGTATGCCTACGGCCAAGAAGCCCTGGGATGAGTAATTGCCACTGTTTTTCTCTTGACTGCTGAACATGCAGTTCTCAGAACTTAAGAACCATTTCTTCTCCTATCTTTTATATGTGATAATTTCTCTGCTTTCAGCTTCTTTTCACAGATCAGTTTCTGGGTTGCTTTTTTTATTTTTAATCCAAACAAGTAGAAGAAATCATGCAAAAAAATGTGTTCTGCTTTCACTACATCAACATCAACAATTGCACATGGGCACTTTTTAAATTCATGACAACCAATATAAACTCTTCCTGCCTTACCGGAGGGCCTCGCAGTCCTGGTGCGCCCACAGTGCCTGGGTCTCCACCAATGCCCTTAATCCCAGGCACACCAGGGCTTCCTGATGGACCTGGTGAACCTGAGATGCCTTTTAGACCAGGTCTTGTAACTCCTCCATCACAAGCACAATCACCTGCCTCTCCTGGAAAATACAGTCAAACACTCCAAACTCAGTTTCATTTCGATAAAGACCTTTTTCAGTTGCAAGAGCCCCAAAAGCACGATTTGATTAAATTACGAGAAAGCCATTCTCATATGGTTTGATTTTGTGCCTACTCTGCTCAGGTGATGTGAGTTTCAAGCAAGTGGAGCTCAGGTTTTGTCCAGGTTAATTTCTATGCCATACCCATCAAATTACCACGTGCAGCATGAGCCTCAGCACTTCTTGACCTCTTCCCAAAGGTTTAGACTCTTCTAAACCGATGGTTTTAGGAGAGTTTTAGGACAGAAGTCTTGTGGGTTTTTTAAAGAGATAGTTATATGTCAGAGAAAGCAAATCCATACTCCCACTCACAGTAGGTTACAATGACCCTCAGCTGGATATCTATATTTCCCTGAATTGTAACTGGCCATGGATCCAAACAATCACAAAACACAGTGATGTCTGCATCATCATTGCTTTTGCCCCTGGTTCTGTCACACACCGAGACCCAAATTCTCATCATTTTTAGCACAGAAGAGAATAAAATTAAGTTTCTCTGTCATTTCCAGCCTATATTGCAAAAAGCAGTGAACAAGATTTTATTTCTAAGTCTCATTATGTCTTTATGGCTTTAAAGTATAACTTACTTAGCTAATTTTCTGGGTATGAGAAGTTTATCTGCTTATTTGCCTGAGCAGAGTAGGAAGTAGGAAATAGGATTTTGCTGGCAGTGCTGGGCACAACTCTCTCTGAATTGAAAAGGCTGTTGGCTCCTTTAATCCATCTCAACCTCCTGTGATTTGTCATAAAGACACTTCCACCTCATCCCTTAGGATATTAACCATGTGTCAATATGTTTCTGCGGCCCAGTGACTGCTAAAAGGCTCTCCCAAAACAAGAGTCAATTACCTTTGTACCCCTTTGGACCCAAAGCTCCAGGCAGACCTCTTTGTCCAGGTTCCCCTGGGGCCCCAATCCTTCCATCCAGGATCGCGTCTGGGGGGAACGAAGGGCCTATATGTGGAAAGAAGGCAAGCAAAAGCCAGGAGAAGGCTAGATTTCCAGCTCATTCATTACTTACAATGTCAGTTATGCAGCTGACAGAAATGGCACTGGATCAAACTGCAGCTGTGGAAGTTACACAAGGAGATGGACCTTGGTATCACACGTTGCAGTTCTCTGCAGTATGTTCGTTTCTACCTTCTCACACAGAAAAGCAAAAGCTCTCACAATGTGGATGCAACAAGGTTTCATTCCTCTCCTGCTCTACCATTGCACTTTTTCAAAGACTCAGCAGTTCGCCAAAGAGCTAACCAAACTGTGAATAGGTTGTATAAAGAAGGGCAAATGACTTAGTTCATGGCATATGTGCCTTTACAGCTCTGGGAGAAGCCGAGACTCATATGGATAGAAGTTGAAGGGACAAATCAATGTATTGGTGATTGTGATGACTGGCAATTGCCCTTTTTGTTGGCACAGAAGCTATCATATATGAGCAGTGTCTCTGCTGCTGCTGGCATGGTAGAGTCATCTCCAGGGCTACCTGCCTTCTGCAGAGCTCCTCGACTTCTCATTAAGTTGCTGCAGCCCAGGAAAGAGACTAAATGGCAAAAAGGTTAAGGGGACTTTCCCTGTCCCTCACTTTATAACTGCAGGATTATTTTCTACACCTCTTTATATGCTGAATAGAATGAGCTGACAGAAACAGCAGTGGAAAGCGATCTAACATAATCTAAAACTACTGTGTCTGAAAACCCTTCCCCTCAGTGACAACAGTAAGGTGGAGTGCTGACCAGCACCCGGTCTGATGTTCCATGGAAACAAACTGCAACCATCAGCTAAAAACAGCTACAAGAGCTTTACAGACTCTGCAGAAAAATGAGCCGGATTTGACTAGCAAACAGTTACTGATAAGAGAGCACTTATTTCTTCTCCACAGAAAATCATTTCATCAGACCGTGCTCATTGGCTCCATCACTGGAGTGTGCACTGTTTTGAAAAGTTGTGTCTCAAAAATAAAACAGGCTGTTTGAACTCAGTTTATGACAGAATGGTAAAACACAAGGTTTGGGTAAAATCAACCCTTTTCATGTCATGCATAATTAATCCAATCAGGGCATCCACACAAATGAACATGTAAAAATAAAATCACATTTCCTTAGGTCCGAAAACTGTCTCTTCAGGCATCCTATCTGATTCCTGGTACCCAAAACACCTACTCACAAGACTAGACATTTACCCTGGGTGCTCATAAGGTCATGGTCTATTCTTTAACTAAGCCAGTAGGAGACTAGCCTAGAAATTCAAAGTCCTCTGTGTCATAAATTGTGTCTATGCAACCTTGTGCTTCAGTCTCTCAGGCCACCACTCTAACAATAATTAGCTGTATTTTCTGACTTCAGAGGGGTGGCTGAAGGTTGTGAGTTACAATCACAATGAGGTGTCAACCAAACATTTAAGATTTACAGATGAATAATCCTCACTGGCAAAGAAATAAATATATTAATGATTATTTGTCTTATTTCACTCTGAATCCAATATAAAAATAGATGTAAAAAAAAAATATATACATACGTGGTGAACCAGGCAATCCTGGTGCTCCTGGCAGACCCGGTACACCATCTCTGCCGGGAGTGCCTGGTAATCCAATCGTTGCTCTTCCTGGTTCTCCCACTTCACCCTTCACACCTGGAATACCTGGAGACCCTCCAGGGCCCATTCCATCTAGACAACAATAACACAATGAGCAGCCATCCAGCAGCAAACACATTCTAGTATTTTTAATGTTATGAAAACTATTGTGGTGCCCTGAACTGCCACCATGTTAGCATAGAACAATTTATAATTGCACACAGAGGAAAACTTACTAAATGGAGGCACCAACTGGCTCCCATTTACAGACTCCTTTGGTCATCCAAAATACTTCACAGGCCTGCATTTAAATCCCACTGATCAGTTAGACAATTAACTATGTAAGACTGTGGTTTATTTATTTTCTCATTTCCTTTGAGTGAGATAACTTCCTTAGTAGTTCCTAGTCTCCGGGTCATTGCAGGCCAGGACTTCACAGATGACATTCAAGTGAAATCTTGGATGGGACAAATGGGTTCCAGCTACAGTGGGTTTATCTAGCCAATCTGTTAGCTCTCTATTGCAAATATGAAGTCATTAAATTTTTTTTTTCCAAAAACATTTGCTATTATTTAAAATGTAGGAAAGCTTCTGCCAATCAACTCATTTGAAATGGAAATCAAACCACCAACCTCCTGTGTACACTTCTACATCAAATATTTACACCTGAAGACTTACCTGGGCTGTAAGCATTGTGGGACTAATTCTGCTCCCATCCAAGTCAACTTGGTTTCCCTGTATATCATCCCTGCCTCCTATGTCTCATACATCAGTCTGCAAATCAGCCAGCTGAAGGAGCAGGGAGACGCTTGCTCCAATACCTTCACCATCTCCAGACCACTACCCAGAGTCTTCTCAGCAACAAACACAGAAAACAGCCTGCCAAGGGCACTGTTAGCTGCTGCTTTACCTCTCTCCAGGCCTGGAAACCCTGGGGCTCCTGGAAGGCCTGGTAAACCACTGATCCCTTCATCTCCTGGAGGACCAGGTATTCCTGGGTTTCCAGGGTCACCTGGGGCACCTATTAGACAAATACAGAAATACAAGGAGGAAAATCTCATGAGAATTTCTGCTGAAAGACTCCGGTCAGTCAACGATGTCAGGCCACCGATCTCATTGACAGCAAAGGTTGCAAAGCCATTAGCAGTAAGCCTGTTAGTCAAAGTTAACAATAATGGGAAAATTCCTCCTGACCTGTTAGAGGTTGTTTCAAACTTGACTGCATGTGAAGGAGGAAGAGCAGGACAGATCATACAATTTGTCCCCTTACCTTTATAGCTTCAGAGACTGTTCCCATCCAGGCCTCATTCAGCTGTGGCGTTAATTAAGCTCATTTTCTCAACAATATTCTTACCACATTGAACAACAAATAATAGCAGAATGACATTCAGAGTACCCATTTCCAAGCAACACAAGGAATCCATTTTTCCTTATTATACTGAAGACACACACGCAGGTAGACACACACCACTTCCCCATGCTCACACACAGTAAGCCTCCCAGGCACTAAATTTCATTCTGCCTTGAAACATATCATTCTGCAATGTGGGGATGAAAGGTTTATTGTAAACTCTGAAGTTATAAACATGGGACCAAACGTATCTGTATGCCAGCAATACAGAAATTAAAAGAAAAATAACAAGGGATGCGTTAGACCCAATGCACAATGTAGGAAAGTGGTAAAATATAGTAAGAAGGGAAGTTGGATCAGAAAAAGTGCTTTAGAGAGTTCCAAAACAAAATGGAAATGTGTACCTGAAATGACTACACCTTCCCTGTCAATAACGATAGGAGGGCCTGGGGGACCGATGTCACCTAATTCACCCTGTAGAAAAAAACAGATTTATGCCCCATTCAGATGGGTGATGGAGGGGAAGACTGCTTGTCAGGAAACAGACTGTATTATGGTAGTAATGTCTGTGGTCATTCACTGACTAACCACCATTCTTTGTCTTGGTGAAGAATTAATTTACTTTGTTCTTCTGCTATTCACAATCATCTGCTGTCCTGACTTACCTGCTTCCTGTCTGATGAAACTGATGGCTGCTTCACATAAAGTGTTTGCTACTACCCAGCTATCCTCTGAAGGCATCCTGTTACCTCAATAGGAAGCACGGACATGTATATACCATGTGTACTGGAGACCAGTTATCATATCAGCATATTGACTGATATCAGGCAGATCATATTTGTTCACCTCATGGTAAAAACGAGAGAGCTGCTAGGAACATACCCATTTTTAAAAGCATTCATCACTGCAGTTATCTGTTGCCTTGGAATCTTGAATTGCAATAATAGGAGCTTCAGGGAAAATGGATTCCTCCATAAAATCACCCAGGTAGAACAAGCACGTTGTGACAAACTGCAGTATCATTCCCTCCTCTCACTTTAACGCAGTATCAAATCCTCTTTGAAAGAGCAAGTGCAAAATCTGACTGTTGTCCAAACTGCCATCATGTTTATGATATAAACACCATGCAGTGAGCCAAGGCAGCGCACACTTTGTTGCTTCTTCCAGTAATACTCCTCTGTGTATAAAGCTGTACGACTACTTCTTTCACGTGCTCTGCACAAAAAAGCCCTTCAGTACTTGCATTTCACATGCCTGCCAACCGTATACCAATCTTGGTGGCAGATTAGTGTTTCTCACAGCAAACTACTATCCAACCATTTTCCACTCAGTTTCCAGATGTCTGACTCCCCAAGTTGTGAGATACCCAGAAAATGTCTGCTATGCGTTGCCTATCTTCAGTATGAGAAATTGAACACATTCTTTTCAGGCTTGTGAATACTTGTAGGTCTGCGATCTAAGACTTCAGATAGCCTTGGCAACTATCTTAACATCCACTTACTTCCGTCTAATCTCGCCTCAATTGTCCAGTAAATATGGCATTGGTATAAGGATAAAAGAGACCAGAGAGATTACACCTACAATTATAAGTCATGAAGTTACATGAAGGAACATTGTAAAGGTATTAAAATAGCCAAGTGTTCATAGTTCAGCAGCCATTCATTTTTATCCTTAACAATAAAGTAAACGAGGAACTGAAACATACTGAAAATTACAGCGATACAGAGGTAAAGAAGAGATTTGATTGGGGCAATGATACTTATTTATTCATTAAAATATTTTTTAAAAAGCAATGCTTTAGTATTTTCATGTGGTTACCTTCGTGCCTTCAACTCCACCCAGTCCTGGATAGCCTGGAATACCTGGATGACCCTGCAAAGTCACATTGTGGGGGATATTGTTACACAGTGAGACAATAAGACAGTGGCATTATTTGTTAGCTGAGACATCTGCAGTGCCTGGATTTGAATCACAAACCCAATTCATTGTCCTACCAAACATTTGCAGAAGAAATAAAGAAAGAGAAAACTGATGGCATCAGTTTCTCAGCACTCACAAAATACCTGAGCTCCTTTAGGTCTCCTTGTGCTGTAAAGATGGTGAGAACTTGTGAGCAGGCATCAGGGTGTCCAAATCAGGAGGACACCTTGGAATTCTCACAGAACTGTAGAAATGCTTGCGGAGCGAGGAGTCTAGAACATTATTTTCCTTGTCCCCCACACTTTCCCCCTCCAACAAATTATTGGCACCAAAACATTTAAAGTGACAGTGGGAGATCCAGCTCTCCAGCTTTCCATTTCCTGGTAGCATTCTCAGGAACACCAAAATTCCCCTTCTGGGTGTGTGACTGGAAATCTACACAGAAGTGATCTACTGTCCTCTATCGGGTAACATATTCAACCTGGCCTGGTATGGATTGCAAATCCCACTGCCACTGCAGACAAAATGGGATATTCCAAGAGCTCTGGAGAAGGGAACCTTAACTTCAAACCTTGCCTGTGGTTCTGAAATCTTGGACAGCTGTAGGCCCCAATATAGCCCATACAGAGTATTGCTGAGAAACTTGTCATGAAGGGCTTGGTTTTAATCATATAATTTTAACATATAGATATGGATTCTATTGGAGATACCATCAGCTTCAGTGTATCTTTAAAAGGACATACATAAACCAAAATATACAAGAAAGTGAATTCCAGGCTGCAAAATGAAAATTGTATTTCTGAAAGTTGCTTTCTTGAACAACTTCCACTGCCGTATCTGCAAGTGGAAGTGCTTTAACACGTTTTCAAGCCACTCGATCACCTGGCCATTTCCACCCCCAAAAGGGGAAAAAGGGGAGAGTTGATTGTTCCAGGAGGGAATGTACAATTTCCAATCTGTGGAGGTGTTTCTCTGAATACGTAGGGATAACTAGAGAGACAGTTAAACAGATCTAGAGTTTTATGTGGACTTCCTCGTTAGCTCTCACTAGTTTAATAAGGCAGGTGCGTTCATCCACCAGAGAACTTGGGGCCACTGGATAAGGAAGTAGATCTTAAGCAGTTAGGTGGCTTCTGTAATTGTAAGTCCAGTAAAAAATGAAAGAAATTTCACCTTTCTCCCTGGAATCCCATCAGATCCATCCAGTCCCAAAAGACCCTAGAACAGCAAAAAACCCATTAACTTTCAGAGGCTCCATCTCAG
The DNA here is from genome assembly GCF_030463565.1 of Pelecanus crispus. Taxonomy (NCBI): domain Eukaryota; kingdom Metazoa; phylum Chordata; class Aves; order Pelecaniformes; family Pelecanidae; genus Pelecanus; species Pelecanus crispus. The sequence continues at coordinate 4,898,482 of NC_134655.1, read as the reverse complement.
TCTGGTCTTATTATATCAGGCTCCAAATATCTCAGCACCGAAGAATGAAAAGGTACAACTTTCCAAAGGAGAAGCTACCGCTGATTTTCCATATCTCCCAAATATTAATGATCATAATTGAAAGAATTCAGCAGAATAACTGAAAAAGGAAGTCTTATCTTCTTTAGCCATTGTCTTTCTAATTGGTGGTTCAAGTTAAGTAAGTCATGGTGTCTCAGCTTACTAGGAAGTTAGGTAGGTAGTTTGTAGCTATAAAGCCATCAAAATTAATGTAATCAAGACTTTCTATCTTGACAATCTATTCTGCACATGCAGAACAGAATGCCTTGGTCTTCCTGTTGTGTATAAGCATGACTCTGCAGGGTCATGGTGCTTTGAAGAATCTATGGCTGGCGTGCAACTGAGCATGCTCTTAACTCCCACATTCATTGACTAGTTCAACCAACATCTACTGCCAGCTTGCCCATTTCTTCCCCAAATATCTATCTTTGTTCTCTCATAGCTGGTTCTGGCACTGGTTAAGTGCTCCCTAAAGTCCCTGCAAGGCCTCTTTATTATCTTAATTTGGACCTTCTGCAAGCTTCCTTTTCTGTGAAGCTTTCCAAAAACCTGCAAAAACACAGGCCCTGCAGTATCAAGACCTCAAATAAACATTTCTATATGATTTTCTTGGACTGCCTTGTCTGTATACATCTTTCAACTCACCTTTAATCTGAGACTTTACTGAGATAAGAAGTATCTATTGGTTCTGTTGTTGTATGGCACTGGCTACTATGACCCAGTCCTATGTCTGAGACTCCTATATACTTTGGGAATGCTTCTGTTGATGAAAGGCCCACTTCAAGTGTTTGAGAACAGGCTTTTAAGGACTTTGTAAAGTTACCTACCCTGCCACCTGGTAAGCCAGGCACACCTTTTTCTCCTTTTTCTCCAACACCTCCAAAGCCCTGAGGAAAAATGTCAACATTAAATCTGTCATCTGTTTGGAATTGAATAGTGCAGCCCTAAGACAAAATGAGCACAAACCTATCTATTAATATAAACAGCGCAACAGAGAGACAAGGGGAACTGACTGTTTCTGCTGGGACTTTTTTGCCCCAGAAAGAAAACCTGTATCAACCAGACTTGGCAGTATGCGCAGTACATTATCTTCTTCATTTCCCATGACTTCCATCCATTTAAACCATGGCACATCTCTCAGTAGCAAATGCAAGTAACCCCATGCTATAATCAGCATTCTATATTTAGAAATTATTTCAAATCTCAGTTCTTAACAGCAGTGGCTAAAGGGAGCGCTCAGAGCACCCTTTCTCATTTCTAAAGCCTAAGAATGACACAAAACTAGCATTTTCACGCTCAACATTTGGAAATGTTTGGTGGTTTTCCCAGCCAGCAAGAAGTATCAAATCCAGAGATAGAACACCAGGATTTAATTTCGGTGAGAGTTACAGTAGTTAAGCAATTTTCAGCTTAAATCTTGAAATATCTTATGGTTGTGGTTAAGTTCACACATATGTTCAACGCCACAAGCTTCAATGGGCCTCTTGTGATGCATAAAGCTAAACATGCGCATAATGGAACACGTCCAGAAAGGCTAATAACAAACTGTGCTTCATGTACAGGTTTTTTTTGCACGTCTTTCTACTAAGAACATCTGCACGTTGAAGAAACTGCCAAACAATTTATCTTCTTAGTCAGAAGTTCCACCAAATATTTATTCCCTAAACTTATCAAAATAACCTGTGTTTATAAACAGTTATAAGCTGGGAAATAGCTCTCTGGAATCCAGGGATAAATTATTGTTCTTGATTCATACAGAGAAGATGCTACACATTCCTGAGCTTACGAGCACTAACGTTAAACAGCTCATTTTAAAACTGGATATATACATAGACATACAGAAAGATCTGCATGTGCTTTACAACTTTAAAGTAAAACAACAAAAATATGTTTAGACATAATTAATGGGAAAAAAAAAGGATTTTTTTAAAAATATGTCTAGGTCTCTCTGGGACATCAAGAAACACTGCCATCAAGTGGCCATGTAAAGGGTATGTCTGCTTGCAGGTCTGCAAACTGCAGGTTGTATGTACTGAAATGATGGCTGCTTTGTAACATTTGTAGTAGGACAGCATTATCTTCTTCGTGTGTCCAGGACAAAAAACTATCACATTACAGTTACACGCTTCAAAAAGTCTTGTGGGCATTTTTATCAGATTTTCAAAGTACTCTGGTGCCTAGAAACTCCTGTGGAGACCTTGTGAGCTATTCAGAGGGTGTTGAACCTTCTAACCCATATTAGGCATATATTCAAAACTCTCCTCTGTCCTTACCGGCATGCCAGGCAATCCTTTGTCTCCAGGCAGTCCTTGAGGGCCTGGCTCACCCTGACAAGGGGAAGAGGTGAACACAATAAATCACTGTGCCTGTGAAAGCAAGACTTTCCCCAGTTCACCCATGATGCTCCTGACATAAGACCTTGTAATTTGTTTGTCAGCAAGTGTACTTGATTTGTGTCATCATGTGCCAGATACAGTGTCTGTCAGCACAGTGCCAGTGCATGCAGCAGATTGTCTGTGACCACTTCCCATGGCTTCAAAGACCACTACTTGGGAACTGGTTTTCTACTGTCCTCCACTGCTACAAGTCAAACTAGAAGCATTTCATATAATCATCTAGGGAATTGGAACATGCGCAGTACTTCATGGAAAGCAGCAAAATAACACATGATGAGATAGCATAATGTCTTCACAATCCTGCTTACAAATTCAAGAGTGAGCCAAAAGTAATGGAGTCCATTTGAATCTCACCTCATGCTAATGTAACTCCACCAAGTAAGACAGCATGTCTCACGACTTATGCAGGGGCTTAGGCAAGCTCAGATTGGGCTCCCAAACCAGCCTGTATAAGTCCCAGCTTAATTCAGTATACCTAAATTTCATGTGTGTAGAGAATCTTTAACTCAAGATTCATGCAGCTTTTATAAAAACACTGATGAGCTAAGTATGTATCTCAGTAAATGCCAGGATAACAAAGTAAAGGAGAGAAATCTGATTGTTTCAGAGTAGTGTGTATCATAGCCAAAGCAAAAGAGCTGGGCCTTTTTATTTATTTTTCTGAATAGATTTGGGTTTTTTGCTTCACTTGACACAATTTCACAGGTCCAACAGAAACAAACTACAGTTCATTTATCTTTAGGATTAATGATGAAAACCTTTAAATAGCTTTCAGATTTCTCCTTCTGAGAGGTATGCATTCTCCAGTGGCCCACAATGCTCTGAGCCAAGAATATTTTTATTAAATAGCCATCTGGCAGATTAAACTAGTACAGAAAATTATTTTGATTTGGAAATACAACAGACCTCACTGTCCAGTAATTTCATTCAGCCTTAAATGAAGGAGCATGGGAAGGGTTTGTAAACTGAATTTACAGACCTTTTCTCCTTGCTTCCCTTTCGGAAATCCCATGAATTCCAGTATTCCAGTGGATGGTGGGGGACCTGGAGGGCCAGGCAGCCCTACATCACCCTGTTGGCAAAAGAGGAAGCTATTAACATAGGCAGAACATGTTTGATTTCCTATGAAAGTGGCCTGCAAATCAGAAAAAAGCCACTCTAATTATATCGCACGTATATAATATTTCTGTGCCTTAATGCTGGCACAGGAGTTTGGTCATGGAAGTCAAAAGATCAGACCGAAAATTAAGATGAACAAAATGCATTAAATCTGTTTCAGAAGAGTTGTGGATATAAAACATGGCAAGGGAAAAAAAAAAGGCTCAGCTTTTGAATCAACAGGAAAACATTTCAGAAAAACTTTGGGGAGAAATATGAAAGGACAGAACACAAGAAACAATTAGAAATGTGGAATGCTGTGAACCAATTTCAACAGCAGCAGAATCAAGTCCCAAATTCAGAACTTTGAGAAGCCCCATTATGCCAGTGTAAATTCTCACACAGACTGCAGGACAACCATTTAGGATAGTGAGACTACAAATTACATATCGGTTGACCCAAAGAATATTATGAAAGCCAAAAAGAATGAAGTCAGTAGAATAAATCAGTACAAGAGGTGAGGGTCGTCCAAAGAAACTGAAAGACAGAGATTCAAAAGATGTCTAAGGACCTCATGTCTCGATAACCATGAAAATACTGCGCTGAATTGAGATTTTCCCCTTCCCCCTCTTCATCCAGAAAAAGTTCCCGTCTTTTTTTTTTAAAAAAACAGATAAGGAACCAGCAAAACTCTTTAGTATTTGGACTGTCAATCAGTCCAAGAGAAGAAAAGAAAAAGGAAAAGAAGAAAATGCTAGAATCTAGCCACTTCTAGAGGATCAAGCTATAATGGAACACTAGAGTATTATTTCATGCTCTTTCCATTAACAGAACAAGTTTCACCTACTTTTTCTCCTTTCTCTCCTTGAAAGCCTAATCCCATGTTACCCTAGGAGAGAAAAAAACCAGTGTTGAATGAATAATAAAACAACAGCAACAACAGCATCGCTATCATCTAGGCCCACAGCACTGTTAAAAAAGCCAACAAAAAGGTGCAGAATGAAGGCAGGAAAGGTAGGTACTTACTTTTGGACCTGGTGGCCCAGGGGGACCCACTGGACCCTAAATGGGAACAAGATCGAGATTTTATTTCTTTTGACTTAATTAGGATGCACACAATTGGAGCAATGCTGGGATCTGCAGCGGTACCTGAGCTTTCACCTCTTGTCCCCAAAGCAAAAGTAACTGATACACATGATCTTCAAGTCTTCACATCTATAATAGCGTAACCCTTTGGTACTGTGGTTAATTAAGAGCAAACTTCAATTTACAAGCAACAAACACACAGTTAATTTTTGCCTCTGCCCAACAGAAACTCTCTTGCAGTATCTTGAAAAAGCAACTCTTTAGCGATTTCATGACGACAAAGGCTCCAAACATGCAGAGGTCAGCATATTCCCTCCAGTCCTGAGACGAGGAAGTGCTCAGAACGGTGTAACGTAGTGTTTGTAGACAGCACTCATTCATGACTGCTGCTCTGAACACTGCTCCAGAGAGGAGCCTTCCCTCTTGTGATTAAACTAAGTTCAAGTATTCTATGCTTGAAGTCAGCTGTGCTCTGTCCTTTTAGACGCACACACAGTTTTGCTCATTGTCACGACACAAATACAGACAAGGAGGGAAAACTGCCAACCTTTTGACCTGTTCTATTGACAAGTGCAAGAGTTGAGGTCTCTTACCTGCAAACCTGGTAACCCTATAGGGCCTGCAGAACCTATCGGACCTGGAAGACCTTTTGGGCCCTAGAAGAACAACACAGGACAAATACAGAATGTGTAGCACTTAGCCCATCAAACCAAAGACAAAGTGAGTCTCAGGAAACGTTAAGTAATATCCCCTAATTAAGTATGCCAATTTAAATACTATAACAATCCATTTCATAGTATTAGATGTATTTCAAAAATCAAAGTTACAGAGTTCAATAGTAGAAGGGAGTTTGATTTGAAGAAGGAAAAACAGAATAGATAATAGCAAAAAAATTACTTCCTCTACCATAACGTGGATCCACTCATACCATTACAAAGCTGGAACTGCTCATTCTACTTGTATCACACATGTAAATACATGGCCCACTAATTTGAAAAGTGTTGTTGAGAACTAATACAAGAAAAATTACCTATTTAATATTTTTTAAAATCATTATTCCCCAAGTTAAATAACTTACAGAAATTCCATCCAATCCAGGAAGACCATTTTCTCCCTAAAATGCATGAGTAAAAATTACACTATGTTATTGCAACAAACGATAAGGAACATTAAGTTCTGTATAAACAGAAATATTTGCCGTTAGTTAATATTAGATCAAGTGTAAATGGGAGAATATTTTGACACCTGTGCTTCCATATGTAAATTGGGTAATGGAGAGATTCAAAAACTCTGGAGAAATTACAACCATTTTATTTATGGGTAACACGAGAAACTAAAGTGGTATGAAAAAATTTTTGTATTAATTGTAAAAACACTGGAAAAGACACTATAAAAACTTTCATTACAAAACCACTATAAAATATTTAAAAGCATATCATATCAAATTTCTGTATTTCCCATAAATACTGAAGTAAATAAAGGTCTATTTAACTTTTACCAACTTATGAGTGTGTATAATGTGGGTAGAATTTTAGAAATGTTCTTAATTTTGACCAACAAAGTCAGTGTGAGGGGCCTTACATGACAGAATAAATTTCTTCATATTTTCAATATTTAATGAAGCATAAGGCTGCTAAATATTGCTGAATTCAGTACCACAAGAGGTACTGAATCCTTTGTAGATTTATTCCAAACCTAGAACTTCTGGTAAAAATCAAAACCATGGTAAGCTGGTGAGTGTTTGTTTCAAGGCAACAAAGAACCAAATCTTTTACATGAGCCTATTCACTGTTCTGAACAATAAACTGAAAGTCTATCCATAGATTGTATTTTCTGTACAGGAAATAAAATTATAGACTAGATATAGACATTTCAGGGTGAGGTCATTATTAAATAGAGAGAGTAAAATCCTGACTTCACAGTGGCAAAGGATGGAATACATGAGTGGGATATGATATTCACGTATTTAAACCCAGAATATGACTGACTACTTACTAGTACCTCCCAGTACAAAAATACTGGGAGGCAGCTGGGATCTCACAGTAGAAATCTTAACATGCACTTGTGAGTTTCCTGAGCTGTTGCTTCAACAGAGCTGGCACATGCAAGGACGTCAGTAACAGGAAAGTTCTGAGTGAAGGTGAAGGGCCCCTCCTTTGCTACATCTGCATCTAGAAACACATATGCTACCTCACGTAAGTCAGGATAACCTTACAAGAAATTCCTCACATCCATGGTTTCACACCACAAACAAACGGTGCTAGCTCTCCAGAGACAAGTGAAGGACCAGCCACTATGCTGAACAGTAACAGAATGAGCAATGTCCCAGCATCCCGGTATGGGATGAACAAGATCTCTGCGAAGACCACGCAATTCCAAGTTCTAAGAGTATTCTGTGCTGTCATTAATGAAGTTATTATAAGGCCTTTTTCACAGCTCTGCATTCAGACATACCCAGGATACCCACATCTAACATCATGAGCAATCTAACGTGCAGCATCAACCCTGAAATCTTTAGGACACCAAAGTGTTTCTTGTACTGCATTTCCTCCTATGTGATGACAAGCCTTACCTTCATTCCTTTAAGACTGCCTTGAGCAAAAACAGGTTCTCCTTTAAGGCCTTTTGGGCCAGGATGACCCTGATTTAAAAAAAAAAAAAAAAAGTAAAAAATAAATTTCTGGAAAAAATACTGATTTAGTTTTGAAAGAATTTATATTCAGCATAACGAACAAGGCAAACAAACTCCTGGCTCCAGTACACTGCAAAAGTACCACTGCAGCTTTGTCAGAGAAGCTGTGGTATTATAAGAACTTAAGACTTCCTGCAGCTTTAGAAAAACAAGGTTCTGCAAACATTTTCTCCGGTATTTTCCTGCTTATATTAGATTTCCCTTTTATTTTAGCCTTCGACAACTTTTAAGATCCTATTTGAATCTGTTTGACATAATGTAACCCTCCTGTTCGTATACATATCAATGCCATCCAGAGGGACCTTGACAGGCTTGAGAGGTGGACCCGTGCGAACCTCATGAAGTTCAACAAGGCCAAGTGCAAGGTCCTGTGCATGGGTCGGGGCAATCCCAAGCACAAATACAGGCTGGGTTTGGATTGAGAGCAGCCATGAGGAGAAGGACTTGGGGGTGTTGGTTGATGAGAAGCTCAACATGACCCGGCGATGTGTGCTTGCAGCCCAGAAAGCCATCCTGGGCTGCATCAAAAGAAGCGTGGTCAGCAGGTCAAGGGAGGGGATTCTGCCCCTCTACTCTGCTCTTGTGAGGCCCCACCTGGAGTACTGCGTTCAGCTCTGGGGCCCCCAACACAAGGACATGGAGCTGTTGAGGTGAGTCCAGAGGAGGGCCATGAAGATGATCCGAGGGCTGGAGCACCTCTCCTATGAAGACAGGCTGAGAGAGTTGGGGTTGTTCAGCCTGGAGAAGCATCTGGGGAGATGTTATAGCAGCCTTCCCGTACTTAAAAGGGGCCTACAGGAAAGACTGGAAGGAACTCTTTATCAGGGAGTGTAGTGATAGGACAAGGGGTAACTGTTTTAAATTGAAAGAGGGTAGATTTAGACTAGATAATAGGAAGAAATTCTTTACTGTGAGGGTAGTGAGGCACTGGAAGAGGTTGCCCAGAGAAGCTGTGGATGCCCCCTCCCTGGAAGTGTTCAAGGCCAGGCTGGATGGGGCTTTGGCCAACCTGTTCTAGTGGAAGGTGTTCCTGCCCATGGCAGGGGGCCTGGAACTAGACGATCTTTAAGGTCCCTTCCAACCTAAATCATTCTATGATTCTATCTCTTGTTTAACACTGTAAATCACCAAATTTTGTTTAGAATCAATGAGAGAAAAAACTGGTAGACTGCATGAATCTTCTGAAAAAGCTGCCATTATAATTCTAGATTTACCCAATTTATTTTAATCTTGATCATCCCATCCAATTTATCTGAGGCGATTTCATTTAATTGCAACTTAATTTGAGAAGGGTTGGCTGTTCCAAGCAGCTTTCCTTGCCAAAAATGTAATCCTACAAGCATTACAAAATAGAAATCTGAGCAGCAGGTATGAATAAATCAGTTACTTTAGAAAGCAGTACTTTAATTTGATCTTATTGCTTCAGTGTTTTTCATCATATCATATGAATCTTAAGTCTGGATGACATGTAAAGATGTCTTAGCACAATTTAGAAATGCTGAAACAAATGGCATTATTTACATCTGCCAGCTATATTTTCTTCCTCTTCTTCATGTATATGTGCAAAGGAGTTCCATTACATGTACGATTAGTCACACGACCTGTGTTTGTACGATCAGGCTTTGAATGTGAACAAATATTCAAATATTTGTCAAATATTTTAATATCAAGTAAAATATTTTTTGCTTACACTTCAAAAATAACCACATCCTTTTAGAAAAGACTCTAATTCCCAAACGCATCTAAGACTGGAGTCCTTATAACTAATCCTACCCACTTAAAACAGAGTGTAGAGCGTGACCCAGCTACCTTCACTTCCTCTACAGTCAATGCAGAAAACCGGTTATCTCCAAAGACAATTCATCCTGAAAGGTAGAGGGAAAGAAGTGCTCTCACAAGTACCACTCTCTGTAAGAGGGGAGTCCAGATGAACAGATTAGACACCTAACTTGAAGGTGCCCAATGCAGGCCAGATAAAACTCCAACCTGGTAGAAAAGTGTTTTCAAAAGTAAAACACATACCCTGGGAAGGAAATTCTATTGACACTCAGTGAGACTGAAGCTTTTGGCTATCTTAAGACCTGAAGGAAGGCATCCAATATTTGATGCGTAGACTTCAACATGTGATAACATCCTTTCCTGAATCAGCATCCACTAATTTGAAATGTGCCAGGTGGAAGATGTTTGACACTTCATGGTTCTTAAAAACTTTATCATGGTTTCTTCCGAGTTAGCCTGAATACCACCAGCAACGATAGTATAACTTGGTGTGGGAGCATATTGAATTCACATTTTATGGATCTTCATTTTATCCTCAGAGTGGAATTTCAGTAAAAAAAAATACACTGAGCTCTAACAATGCTAGTAAACTTAGGGTTATGAGGGTTCTTCCTAAGTACTTGGGAGTTACTTTTCCAACAATGGTATGAAAAGCAATCCTAGCTCAGTGACTACAAAACACCGTATTTGAGTTGGGACATACAGGCAGCCCAGGAAGGCCAGGAAATCCATCCGATCCAGAAACACCAGGACTCCCAGTGGTACCGTTGCACCCATCGAGGCCAGGCAGACCTCTAGGTCCAGATTGCCCAGGGTGACCCTGTGTAAAGGAGAAAAAGAGAGCATGACTGACAGGATGCATTATTTTATTAGTAATACTGTCCCCAGAAAACTGATATCTTCCAAATGGCAACACAAAACAAAAGAAATGCACAACTCCCACTCAAGTTCAGTGTATGGCAGACTGCAACAGAACTAGCTTCTTTGGCCAGCATTGTTTATCCTCCCCAAAGCTTAAATCCTAGAACATTGGCTGCATTCATTTAATTACCTTTTTCTCCAAGGGATAATTTTCTGAAGTACATAACTTGTGCATGAGTAGGTCCCGAAAGGGCAATACTCATCCCACAGCAGTCTGAAATATATGGCATATAACACAGTGTAAAACAGCACGCAAGGGTGCACCTGACACCAGGAATGGAAGTTGCTCATGTAAAAACAAGGGCAGAGGCAGACTCAACAATACCGAGCATTTATAATTCCAATCTGCTTAAAGTTTCAGTGACTTCTCTTCCTCTCTGGTGTGGATTCTTTCCTTTAATAGTTCAACAGATGTTACAGCTCCAGCATCAGGCCATTCAAGCAAAACAGCTTTTCTTGTTATATTAAACTTAAAACCTTAGGTGAAGCAACTGGGAGAAAGACCTAATTAAACTAACAGCATTTAAAAGAAAGTACTTGTAATGGTCAATTATTAATCAAGCAGAGTAGAATAAAACTGTACCTAATTCTGATTTCACACCTCCTTTGACCTGGTATAGCTCTATTAATTTGACTGGAGTTTACTCAGCATGGTACTGGTGCAAAGGAGATCAAAGTTTGAGATTTGAATTACTACTTCTTCGGTGTCATATGGGTATGTGTAGGCAAAACACAGAAAGGCAGTCACACTACTCAGGTTTCAAGCAGCTCCTTATTCTATCCCCCTTTTCATAGAAACGAGTTCTGTGGCACTCAAAGACAGTGTTTTGTGGCAGGAAGGCAAATGAAACTTATGGAGATAGTATCAGTAACCGATGGTTCTCTCCCTCCCCTCTGTACACCCTGATCTTGACTCATCCCAAAAGTACTTTTGTTTGATCCCAAAGATTCATCCTTAAGATATGGCATTAAACAAGTTATGACTCACACTAGGAAAGCAAAAAAAATAAACATGGATAAAATGGAGATAAAGCAGAACATTAACAATCCTTCATGCCTGACACTTAAAACAAAACACATTTGTGTTGCTAAAGGTCTTCCCAGCCCAAGCCAACACCATATGCTCTGACCAAACTCAATGAGAACTTTGCAGTAATGTAAAGCCTTTTATCTAAGGATCTTAAAATGCCTTGCAAAAATGTGGGAATGCTATCATACTCATTTTACGGGTGAGAAGCTGGGGGCACACAGTAGCAGAGAGACTTTCCCAAGGATGCAGAGCAACTTAGGCCATAATTATGTAAGTACTCAAGCTGATCACTGGTCTCAGCTGCTGCCAGGAGGGCCATTGCACACTCCTGCTTACTCACACCTACCTCTTCCCTGTGCTGGCATAAGCACAGGCAGAACAGGCGAGTCGGAGCAGGAAACCAGCACAGCAGAGAAATAACTGTTCTGTTTCTTAAGGGGGTTAATTTTCAGCCAGATGAGTTCCTTGGTCCAGCTCATATGGCAACTGCATTGCGGTTTGTGCCAACACAATGGAGAGAAGGCAAGAGAGCCCAGATCTGCTCTCTGTCATTCAATAAGATGCAAACTGAATGAATGTAATCCACCACAGGATCAAGGCAGCTCACCCAGACAAGTATAAATTTGAGATTAAACAAGGCCTCAGGACATGGAATGAAGTCATCCCAAAGCATGAGCATCAGGCACCACTCCGTACATAGTACCAGTTGCCCTGACGATTAAAGTCTGTCAAAACACCCACATGTGGTGTGCAAGCAGGGACTTGCCAGGCCCTGGTAAAGTGACAGGAGAAGTCTGAAGCACCAATTTATTGCCACTTATGTTTGTCTCTCAGAAATCATTTCATTTGGTTCCTAAAGCTGGAACAAATCAGTGGCAAGCCACCCTCCTCCATCCATGCGGGATGTCATAGCCAAGAGCAGCTAGTGTCCGACGGGACAGGCTGTGACTGCAGAGGGAGGCCAGAGTGGTCAATGTCTACCAGGTCTTTCACTTTGTTTACAGCATCAACAAAACCAGAAGCTATGTGGGACAAGTGCACATGTATCTGGTTACAACATAAGGTGACCAGCTGCAGGGTTTAGTGAAGCTGAACGGCCAACATCTGCCCCTCAGAGCTCGACAACGGGGAGCCAAGCTGCTAAGCCTTTAGTGCTGGCCAAGAGCCAGCCCATGGCAGGCAGCTGACTGGTGGCCTCATGTCTTGGGAAACGCTTTGGGTGAGATCTCCTACCTCTTGGACCAATACAGTCTGTTAAGTGGCCCAAAGGATTTTGGTATCCTCTTAATATGTGAGAAGGGCTCACAAAGAGAGGACATAAAGTATGCTGACCACAGTGATTTCTTTTGTGTATTAAATAAATCTGTGGCCCTGTCACTTAATCCCATGGCATCCATGTCTGTGGTTCTGAGCCAAAGCATGACATAGACTGACACATGCACACGCCGTCTTGTTTGCTTTAGGAAAAAAATCCACAGGATTTACTACTTTCTAGCTAATCTGCTATCAGAGTTCACAATGTTTTAAGAACCTTACCTGAGGAGATACTGAGCACCCACAACTGACTTCCTTGAGAGTTGTAAAGTTCTGGCTTAATGAACCTTTTCCCCAGGGATTTAAAATACTGATTTAAAGAGCCGTTTTGACCTGAAAAATGGTGGTTAATAGTTTCACTGCTCTCACCTCCTCTAATTCCTGTTTTGGCAGATGTGCCAATTCAGCACAAGCACCTCAGCTGACTAAGGCAGAAGACTTTTACAGGCTTTACTTACACATGGCAGGGTGACTAGTTTACAGACCCGAGTTAAAACACGGGCTGGAGAGATCACTTGTGCTCTCTGTTCTCACAAAAGGAGACATTCCCTGTGAGACAGGTAAGGAAACTTGAACTGTTCATCTAGGCCCTTGCTTTATTTGACTCTTGCTCGTACAGTAACACTGTGATCCCAAGAGGCCTCTTTTCTAAATCAAACAGCATAAGGGCGATCCCAACAGGAGAGCTCAACAAATATTTAAAAACAGGGAAACAAATGCAATTAAGGGTGAACACAAAACTAATTCAATAAGCAGTTTCATGGATTGCTATGCCAAAGTGGCCTTTTTACAGCCATCACCAAGTGCTTGCGTTCTAGGAGGGTCACAAAATACAGAACTTTGCCTCTCTGTGTAGCTGTAGCTGTCATGGTACAGACAAGGGCTCACTTCTCATAGATATATTTCCTTCTAGAACTCCTTGGACAGTTCATGAAAAGCTATACACATCTCCCAGCTCCAGTTCCAGCCTTTGTCAGAGGTGTCCTTGAATCTTGTCCTATAGGAAAAAATAAACTTCCCGAGTAGGACTAAGGATTTGAGGGTTTCTTTTACAGTGTGACACAAAAGGCTAGCGATAAACACATGTAGCTGCTGTATTTACTAGGTTAAAGGGATTAGTCAGGCCAGCTGCAACAACATGATTTACTTGCCACCAGCATTCCCCAAGGGAAATCTGTGGAACACCACTTCCCTTAAGGTCAATAGTGGGATCCCCCTCTGAATCACAGCCTTGCAGTCCTTTGGCCATGACTAAAATATACCTGCCCACGCTAACATACCTGGCTACGACAACAAATCTCTCTTCATATTTAGATGTTAATTCTTGTGCAGAGATAGCAATGTATTTTTACTTCTCTCTTACATGTATTGGCATACACGTGCTCTCTTCTTTGCTCTGCATTTCACATATCCATACAATGTGCATATGTTCATATACGTATCACAACAAACCTAAGCTACTCCCTATCCTGAAATGCAACTGGCAAAAGTATAAATATTTTCTCAAGCAGTGGTGGTTGCTGTTTTCACCCTAGAATGGAAGTATTTATCTCAGTGACTAGAATGTAAACAGTATGAACTAGGTTCCCTTCCCCCTTTTTCTGTCCTGCAGTTGTGGCACAGAAGAGCCACAGTGGTGAGCACTTTGCTGCTCATGAACAGCAAAATGTACCTCTTTCCCGTTCACCTACCTGCAGAATACTGTAAAGCAGACAGAGTAGATGGGCATATGCTGGAGGCTTTGAATCCTCTCATCTACCTCCCCTGCTCTCTCCTTGGAATGCCTGTCGCTGCCAACTACCTGGCAATGGTTGTTGCTGTATCTCTGCCTCCCCCCATTGTTGGGAATCCCCTTTCTCCAGAGCCTCGTCTGAAAAAATACCCTGAGAACAGCATGTTCCCACAGTGTGTTCAATTAAATTAAGTATTATGGGAACAGCTTGTTCTCGTCAGAGCTAGAGAGTTGGCTGGTGGGAAAAGAAAAAAATAGCAGCAAGGGAGTAGAGCAGGAGAGAAAACAGGCAAGGATGAGCAGAGGGGGAGAGGACAAGGGCCAGGAAGGAACTGGAATCAAGCAAGCTCATTTACAGGGCCAACCATGCATTTTCAGCCAATCTATCAAAACAATTCAGTTTTTGATAGGAAGTAAGAAAACACAGCCCAACTGTTGGAGCTATTGGCCAGCTGAGGAAGTAGGAAAGATGACAAAGAGCATGAGTATAGTCTGAAGGCACAAGGATACAGAAGATGGAGAAATGCCACCAAGAAAAGAAAAAGAATTCTAACACCAGAAGGAAAAAGCAGGATGAGCTAAATACTGTAGAGAGAGCAAGGAAGTTTGGGGCAACTTCTAAAGCTGTCCCAGTTAAAACTCCCCTGAGGTAAAGTGTCTGTAAGACATCTTTGCAATAATCACTGGGGAAAACCAAAGCAAAAGCAAGCTGGTCAAAACACTCTAGGCACATAATTTTTTGTATGGTAAAGGAAACAACTGTCACTAGATGTTAAAGTTCTAAAGCATGAAAGAAACAATCAAAAAAATTCCTGATGTCAGGGAAAGTGGTTACCTACCCCTATCACCTGGAAAATGCAGCAATTATCTCTTTCCTGTCTTAGGTTTCTGAAAGGCTCAGGTCTAAACCAGAACTAGCACCCAGTAGAGAAGCAAGGATTCTCTGGAGGGCCTCAGCTCTAATCACTGTTTTCATTCACATCATAGCAAAAGAAGACTGAGGGAGACGTGATAACAGTTATCACATACAAGAAGGCTACTATGAAGTAAAAGGGAACAATCTGCTCTTTATGTCCATGATGAGTAACATGGGAACTAAGAGGTTTAAGCTGCAGAAAGAAAGACTGAAATTAGGCATTAGCAAAGCTTTTCTAACAGAGAAGTTAGAGTCTCCATCATTACAAGGTTTTAAGAATTGGTTAGGAAACACATACTAAAAATGGCCTGAAGCACAGCTGATCATGCCTGTTTGACTGTCTGAGGTCCCTTTCAATTCCGTAAGTCTATGATTTTATGATACGGTGTCTTCCAGACATGGTGCTGAGAGAACATTGTGCTGAAAGAAAAGCTTATCAATGATGCAGCGGATCCCCATGTAACTCAGGCTCACTTCCTGATATGTATCAACTTCTTATCATCCCATAACAGGATCCAAACCTCTTACAAAACAGCATGGGATCACCAGGTACGCTAACAAACACTGTCATTCCCCTCCAAAGAGGGAAAAAGCAAGCACTTGCAAGATACATTATGCATGTGCTAGGACAGTCTCATTGTGCTTACGTGCCTTTGGTTGTGACTAACATTCTAGTGATCTATGCTTATATTTGCAAACTTACTGGGATCCCGTTGATGCCTTGAAATCCTGGAACTCCCATTGGGCCCTGAAGAAAAAGAGTACACATTATATTTCACTTCATCAATCCGTATATTTCAGTTACCTGTGAGATACTTTTCACTCCAACAATTTCAGTCGTGGACTTTAGCTTTCAAAACCAAAAGGAGCAAACTATCTCGTGCAGATTCTCTCTGACTGCAAGGGTCAGTGAAGATAGGAACTGAGCATCTGAGCTTGACTGGATGCCAAATGAGTGTTTCAGGAATGTTTTAATCAGGCAATTTAAAGTAAAAATATAATCTCCTACTGCACATCTGGGGAAAACAAGATGCCAGGAAAATAAACAATCCAGCATAAGCTTAACTCTCAGTGTCACATTTGGCCTTCCAAGAGTTTCAACAGGACTTATGGGTTTTTCTCTCTACACTTGGATAGCACCTCCAGAGACATGCAGACCACTGTATTAACTTCAAACCACCCACCCCTGGCTGAGTTGCAAGTAATTACCACTTTATTGGTTCTACTGCTCTGCTCTGGACAGTAGCAAAACAGACGTGTAAGCAGAATATCCAGCCTAAATTGCTCTTGCTTTGGAAAGGTAAAGTATACTGCTTCCACAAAGAATAAAGAGAGAGAATCTTACTGCATGTTGACATTGCTCATGTATCCATTTCAATGGATAGAAACAGCAGTTCTGGAGTAAATAAGGGATTTTTTCAGTGCAAGGAAATTGGTTCCAATCATTAAAAGCCAATTCCTATCCTGGGTTTCTTTCTCTTCCATAATCTGGGTTTAATGATTTCAGTGTTATCTGCTAGAATTATGAAAATGCTATCACTCATATCGGCACTTGGTCCTTGCTTTGAATCCTCCATTGCCTTTCAGATGAATGCAACACCAAAGCAATGACTTTCATCATCATCATTGTCAGTTTACTTGGTTCTTCGTCTGATGACAAAGGATGACTAGAAGTCCAACATGTTGACTAATATTAAATGAAAAGAGGGTGTAACTGCAGCACATGACAGTACAATTGAGCTAGTTTTCATCTAGCTAGCTCACCTATCAGTAGCTGGGAAAACCTGGAAGACAAACTCTGCTCTGCAGGCCCTGGTACCTAAACTATCTGTCTTGTTCTTATTTGCACACATGACCTGAGCACCTTGCATCAAGTAGACCAGTAAGATGCTGTGGGATAGTCCCAGAATGCAAGCCATTGCCCTAATATCCCACACTTCCTTCAGATTTTAGAAACAAGGCACAGCATTGCAGGACTTCCTCTGTCTCTTAAGCTTTCAAGCTGTTGTCCTTGAAACATTCCTTTTGTCCAGCCACATAGGCATGAGAGTAGGAATCTAATCCCAGTCCTTGCATCAGACAATGTCAGACTTCCCCATTTTATAATCCATTACGTAACTTCTGTCAGGTGACGTGGTGGGAGCACATACACCGCTCTGGCCTATGCGGTGGGACTCAATGAGTCCTCTGCATGCAACCCAAAACTCATGATGCGAACACGCGCCTGGTGCACAGTGTAAACTTTCCTTAAGGTGAACTACCCACGTGTATCCGCTCTGTATTACTGGAAGTATTTGTTCGTGCCTCCATTCATTCCTTTGCCTAGCTCCAAACTCCCCTTTTGATACTTCCTTCCTAAGAAGAGACAGCAGAACAGATCCTAAGGGCATTCAGACATTTCTACATTTGCTGTTCTGCCCATTCTTGCACACTGCATTCATTGACACCCACACCTTATGGGTTATTCCATTTAATGTGACATAGCTTATAATATTCTTTCCGTTATTTATAACTTTGCACTTGCAAAACTGAATTGCAGGTTTCATTTAATACCCATTCCTTTTGCTTTTCTAGACACCAACTCAGGATCTTCTACACAGGAACCAGCTCCATGACTCAATGTAGTGTGAATAACACCCATCTATCCCTAGGCATGTGAAATGGAAGACTACTTGCAACAGCAATACTCATTCAGGTATGATTCATCTACCAGGATGGCTACAATGTTCAGCAGCTTTAGGAACTGCATTTTCATTCAAAAATAAAAGCAGGGGAGTCTTTAAAGATACTAATGAAATGCTGTTATGTTCTTACCACTGGGCAGATTGTCCAAGATTATCTTTATTCATTCAAAAACATACAAGGCCATAGATCTATTGCAAGGACAGAAAAGAAAAGTCACTGTTCAGCCTACCTTGTCGCCTTTCTGTCCAGGTGGTCCAGGGGGGCCCACTGCTCCTCTCTCACCTTTTGGTCCCGGCAAACCTTCTGGGCCAGTAAGTCCAGGTGCACCTATTGGTCCTTGAAGCCCAATTGGTCCTGGTCGACCCTAATATACAACAAAAAATAAGTCAATGCACCATGTTCACAAACTCCTTTGCAATTACTCTATCCAACTCAATCTTTAATGCAATTCGATACCTCTCAGGGTAGTTAGAACATCCTAAAGTTTTCCCTGTACATTCTAAGATAAAGAGTTTTTAGAGATGCAAGATGCAAGAAGTGCATGGGTCACATGCAGTCAGAAAGCACACTTTAGAGTATCTGAGACTAGTACAATGGTTGGCTCAAGATTGGGGTTGATTCCACTGTGCTCTCCTGGTTACCTTATAGTCGGGGTGTGGATTTTGGTTTCTCAAGCACAAAAAGAAAGGTGCAATGACTGAACATTGCCCGAAGATGGCAGCCTTTTCTACAACTGCAGATTCGTATGTGACTGATGAACTTTCATTGTTCTATCACTACATGGGATGTACAGGGTAGTCTGGTACTTGTTCCTGAAACAAGCCAACGTTTAAAAAAAAAAATGCTGTAGGTGCTCTGATTTTTTATTAGCCTCAGAAGCTGCCTCTTGGCAGCTGAACACTTAACACAGAGTTTTGTGTTAACATTTTTGTACTTTTCATTTGGTTCATTTTGAGAGAATCTGAAAGAGATCAACAGAGTCTAAGGTCCCAAAGTATCAGTAGAAAATGGCAGTTTAAGGCTATGCTTTCTACTGGCAAGACAGTCTGTCGATTACATGAAAATTCAATTACATGAAAATTCGATTACATGAAAATTCTTACCATGCAAAGAATCAAGCCTTACATTAAAAGATACAGAATAGACAAAGAAGTTAAAAAAAAATAAATCCTCCTCCTTTCAATTCTCCTCTACACTCATGTCCATAGTAGTTTCCCTTCTATTTCCCTATCTCCTTAAAACAGCAGAAGGAATGCAGCTCCCTGCTGCAAGTGTTTTAGTAATCTCAGCTGGAGACATACAAAGTCCTGACTCCATGCCTTGGCAGGTAAAAGACTTTACAGTTAATTTAAAAATGCATTTTAACATGTTAATAATCAAAGTGAAACAAACTGTAATTGATTTTAAAAATTCTATTTCCAGGGTCATTTTTAGTACCTGTTTAGGCTAAAACATTTCATCCCATATTCTATGTTCCTTGACTACTGGAGCAGTTTTCTTTTGAAGTGCAGCGATTCCCCCATGTCACTCTTTCTGTTGTGATTGTTTCATCCTGGCCTTTTAACTGAGGTCAAGTGCATGTTTTGTATTTCATACCTTTTCTGTCTAGACACTGTCCATACTGTGCACTTCCAGAGGCACAGGCTGCCATCTGAAAAGGCTTTTCTGTTGATTATTTTTAGCTACCTCCATTCTGGGCTAATTATCAATGGAATCCTTTATATTGGGAACCATATGATCATAACTTTAATCCCCAAGTCTTCAGTGGGCCTTGGCAACCATACACAACAAGGAACATGTTAGGAAAATCACATGCTTTGCTCTCACCTTCAGTCTCAGCTTTAATTTTTTAATTTCCCATAGTCACAAGCTATTCAGAGTCTTTCAGGCAACATCTCACTTCCAAGACATGGGTTGTGAACTGTTTACCTCAAGGCAACACAGCAGTGGAGAGCCATACCCTAAAAATGGGCGTGTTACTGTTCTAGCCAGCCACTACCCACAAAAGCATTGGCATCCAAGAGTCCACCAAGGTTTCTAGAGAAAACACACTGTGAATTCCTCACTTGTTTGAATTGCTAACACGTCTGTATTCAATTAGGTTGATTGCCAGGTTAATGACAGTGTTTCACAATGACTGGAACTGATAGGAATTAAAATTTTAGGAGGCTTTTGTTTTGCTCTGCTGCAGGTCACTTTGAGAAATATACCTAGATGAGACGATAAAGACCAGTAACTACACGTTCTGCTGGTGTTTGGTTCTCTGACAGAATTAAACACGTTCTCTGTGATTTCAGGGCCCATAGGTAAAAAGCTCTCTTCTGCCTTAGTGCCCTACAAGAAAGATTTTAACAGCACTTGAAGATTTTGTCCAGTGCCTTAGAGTGTCACTAAACCATAAAGACACAGTAAAGTGCTTCTAATCTCTCTGATAATGTGATTATGCCATGATAATCAGGCTCTCAAGAATTCCTACTGTTTCATTTGAAGTCTGTGTGGATGGAAATCATGTTTTCTATGCTGAAACAAAGGACTTGCCTCCACTGCTAAAAAAGCAGCATTTTTCGTCACTCAGTAGCACTCCCATGAACTGTCCCAAGATAAAAGCATTATAAAGAGCAAGCACTGTGGTGTGCAGGAGCAATTCCAGGATAAAAGCACAATGAAGACTCAGGTTTTACCACAAGGTAAAGTTACAGGGTTCAACGCCAGGTAGAACTACTGTTTGACCTCAATGAGTTTACCTTGTGGTAAAAAGTTAAGTGCCTAGTCTTTACGGTACCTTTGGCATCAGGATTGCTCTTACTTATCCAAAGGATAAAAAGAATAAAATAGCTCTTAGCAGTGAGGACAAGCTTAAACATAAAATGTGAGTTACATCAAACAGAAACTACAGTGAATCAACAGAGCTCCCTATCTTCAATCTTTATTTTTCAATACATATAGTCCTGTAGCCTGTAGAAAAGCCATTAGTAATTAATGCAAATGGTATCATTTTGGTTTCCTGGCTGCATGACAACTGTTTTTAAAAAGAGGAAAATTATAGAATGCTAGTAACACCAAGCAAGGACAAAGTCTATGAAATTACTGTGACTTGTGAATGTTTTTTCAAATGCCCACTAGAACTTCATATATTTGAAAACCACGACCTGCATTCTCAAACATATTTGTGCACCAGGCTTTTACTACACAAGCAGCACTAAACGAGATGCCTGTCTCTCCGTAATGAATATGATGCTGGTGAAAAATTATGTTATTTCTTGATATACCGTGGTGTTTCCATAAATAATTTCAGGATTTTGACCAAGTTTGTGCCATAAGTTCAATGTAAGTCATATGTATCTCTGTTACGCACTTAGCCATTGCAAACCATGAAAAATACAGAGATGTCTCAGACATTCAGGTTTCCATTCTCAATATGTGGTAACCAAGAGGAAAAAATGGCTGGAATAGGAACCTTCCAGTGCTTCTAAATCACCACACTGAAGAAGGCGGTAAACCAAAATGGCTTGAAAATGTAATTTGATGGCAGTGTCTTTCAAGATGGAAAAGGTTCTGCAACATGTGCCGCCTTCCCTTCACTCTTTTAATTCATCTGCACCCCAGGGTGTCACGAGGAGAGGCCAGTACGGTGGGTAATGATGGGGCCTCTCTACTGCTGCACAATCAAATGCATCACAGTTTCTCTATTGTCCCTACCCCTTTTGCCAACTCTAATACCCCACATAAATTTTCGCCCACTGAAGCAGAGCTGCTACACATAGCATTGCAAATTCCAAACATTCTTTTTTTCCCCGTTGCCTCTGTGATCTCGGAGAATAAAGTGTAAATCTATTTGATTTGTCGCTGTGCGAAGGAACACATGTGGCAGTGGTGTGGAACCACTGGACGTGACCCTTATTTCAGGGACAAACAATAATACAAGTGCTTGCTTGCTTGGCAGGCAGTTCTACTAGCCTCGCTCACTATCAAATACTAGCTCAGTGATTCATCACCAAAAAAGGATACTGGAACTCACAAAGTGAGATAAGTTTAGCAGGACTAGTAACTAAGCAGAATACTACTGATCAAGTAGGGCAGAACTGATCCCTACTTCAGTTAGTAAATTCATAGACTGCCATATTTCAAGCAGCAAAGCACTATTATTATTTTTCTAAGCAAAATTAAGGCCCAGTGTATGAAAAGAACAACTGAATTTAAAGATGTTCATGTTTTCTCAAACTAATACATAGTTCCTTCTCTATGAGAATTCAGTGACCACATTTTCAAAAAGGGTCTTATTCATGCTCTCTATTTCTTCATCTATTATTTCCCCCATAAACGATGTTCCCAAAAAAATTGCTGGTGACAAAGATTTACTTCACGAGCAAATGCTTTGTAGTCTGAAGCATCTTATACTCGGTTGATTACATTAAGGCAAACCAAAGAGCCAACCATTAAATCATTATGGCCCTCAAAATGTCTGTTCTCATATACAGCATCCACCAAGCGGAATCCAGCTCAAAACTTTCAAGGAAGATCTATGTACGATTCCCACGTCGTACAGGATAGCCTGTACAGGGGACTGATCCTTCGAGATGCTCTTTCACGCAGGCGAACAGCATTAGCCATGCGAATATCACAGCCGTTCTCTCCGATCAGGGATGCCGCAAGACACAAGGCAACACAGGACTCACGCTGAACTGCGATGAAGTGTCTATAGGTGACTTATCGGTGCAAGGCAGCAGTGCCCATTAGTGAGTAGCATGACCTGGGGCTAACCACTTCTACTTTCTACCTCAATTTCCTCCCTTCTCCTCTTCAGTCTGCCCTGCCTTTGCTGCAAGATTCCTGCGGCAGTGGTTATCTCTTGCTAGATAGACAGTGCCTAGCACAAGAGAGTCCCGGTCTCAACCGGGGCCCCACAGTTCTACTGTAATAATAATAATTACTGATGAAAAACCCTTCACTATTTTCCTAAATTACAGGTCAGGTATCCAGTGCCCTGCTCACATTCCAGAGTAAGTAATTATTTTCCCTACTGAAAAATGCTTTGTACTATTAAAGAAAATTATTCTTCAGTTTTTCTTCTAAAAACTTAGGGAAAGTCTTGTTCAAAATGGCTTCTTTATTTCTGTCATATAATTTACTGTTCCTCTACACAGCTTTTTACCCACACAGCATGAGATGAGTACGCAAAACCGTATGCACACACAGAAATAATGGACCAGAAAAAACATCCCCTGCAACAATCCTACTTCATTCAGCACCTTCCCAAAAATCTCATACTTTTTTTTTTTTTCTTTGTTGTTCTCTGTTCTTTAAGGAAGGATATCAGGGTAATAATTTTTTAAAATCTATTTTTAAGAAAAGAGACAAATTATTCCTGTACCATGTGAAATTTTTTAGTATCATAATTAATTTCAGAAGTTTTCTGTTTATCCGAAGCAGCCCTTGGCATGCTTACACTGCAGACTGTCAAGGCTGCTCTGGTCATCTCAGGAGCAATCTTTTAATGTAGTAATGAGCAACTGCGGGCTGTTTCTCATAATAATTTCTAATTTTAGTTCATGTGATAAACTCCATTTTCAAAAAAATACTTCTGTTATTTCCACTAAGCCTGACTAGACATGACCGCAAGTAGAAAATCCAGGTGATAAAAAAATGTGTGTGTGTATACAAATATATATATGGTTTTACACCCTATTTTTAAACTGCTTTAAAAAAATTAATGAAATTTGATTCCATAAGCCATTTGCTTCCTGAATCCTGTACTTCAGTAACATAAATAAAGTTGCAATGGAACATTTACCACATTACAAATATAGAACTGTGTACAAACCCTGGACATTAAAAAAAAAAAAAAAAAAAAACTTTGTTTTTAAATGTCTTTATTTTTAAACTGGATATTTAAATCTCTGAAAAGTTTGTTCTTTAGAATGCTCAATTTCCAGTTAAAAGCTTTCATGGAACATCCTGATCCAATCAATTCCACATATTTGCTATTTCTACTTACAGCACACAAAAAAGACCACATACCGTCGTCTTTTTCCCCACCACGGACAATGCCAGGAGTGATTCAGTGTTAAATCTAAGCAACTATTCCATTTAAGACTTCATAACCTTTAAAGAAACTACTTTTTAAAAAGATGTAAGAGAGTCAAAAAAGATGACTTTAACTCAGATTGCTTTTTTTGTTTTGATGTACTGAAACGTCCAAGTTAGATAAGAAAGTAAGAGCATGCGGAAAGGCTCCAGGCCACAGAGGACACAGATAACATGAAAGTAAGCGAAAGTCACTTGTGGGTTGTAACGTCTGTGTAAGAGATGTGCCGGCTAGGCGATAGCCTTCCTGCGCTGCGCTCCAGGGAGAAGGGGATCCATGCATAACTCTCAGCGTCATACAGAATGACGGGCACTACAGAAATACAAAGATATTATTCATGGGGATTTCTTAAAATAAAGAACAAGCAGCAGGATTTATGAGGCAGAGTGATGACTTATGTTGTATTTCAGTTAAATGAATAACCGTTGTATGAAAATTATGAGTTAAAGCTTATTTTTAAGGAGCTACGCTATATATTTGAATGACATTTACTTGCCCTTTTCATGATCATCACTCAGAATTACGCCTTTATTTCAGCAGAAACTGTGTGAAACAGTTATCACAGCTTGCAGAGGCTAGATACTGATGAATTGCGTCCCAGAGTATCACTGCAGCAGAGGTGATCACCCCTGAATCCCCAGCTTACTCACTGTTTGTTTAAGCTAATAGGCCTTGAGGCTCAGGTGATACATAGTCATCTGACATGAGCTCTTCGCCGCTTGCCATGGCAGAAGGTTTTGTTGCATGCTTGACTGACCCCTTTAGGGCCTTTTTCTTTTAAACTGGAAGAGCAATGCTAGGTTCATACACAAATGGAGAGCAATTCATGTAGACAGCATACGAGACTGACAACTGGCACTACTCCTCTGAAATCACGCACGAGTTTGAGCCTGACTTAGGCAGCTGATGGAATGAGGCATGAAGGAGGAGGTGAGTAAGAGTAGGCAGGAACCGCTCCCACACCTCATGGAGCTCTGGCATTGAATTACACTCATCAACATTCCAAAAAATAGGGCTTATATTGAAAGGATGGATTACACGATTATGAAACCTTAGCAAAAATGTGGCAGCAAGTGAGGTCTAACTGACTTCAATTTACTTGTGAACTAAGCATTTTTTTTTTTATTTAACAAAAGAGCATAGTACAGCCAAAGGTTTGAATGGTTTATGAGATTTTATGGTCTTTTGCAACCTCAGTTCATCTTCTCTCCCTCAAGCCTTTGGTGCCTAATCTCTAAAAAATGTTTTAGAAAGCCTTTTCAGTTCCCTGACCTGTTCACATAGGACAGCAGCTGTCATAACATTTTCCTGCCCTTAACTGAGAGAAGGGCACTTCTGAATATTGTGTACATCTCTTGACAGCAGCACAAGTCCTGAGCTGAATTTTAATACAAAAGAATTAGTTACTTCAGAAGAAAACACAGGCTTCCTGTAGGACTTCTTTCCATTTTCCTGATGGCTGTACAGGAAAATGGACAAGGTAGCATATGCAAAGCATTTTTTCCCTGGAATGCACACAAGTTGTCTCTGGTGAGAGCATGGCAGCAGAAAATGCCCAAATGACAGCTCCTCAGCAGTCAGTCCCCAGAACAGGAGACGGCTCAAAGGAAAAGCGAGGGTCATAGCCCCTGCCTCGCCTGGCTTTGGTTGCAGGGCTTTTCTCTAACCAGACTGATCTGCAGATGCCACTGGTTCTATTGCCAACTATTTTTTGCCCCTTACAGGCCAGTAAAGCCTTTTACGTTGATACAGAACAGCAGGTATCTACATCACTACTGCTCTAGCAAAGGATCAGCTAACTGGTTATAATTAGTTTTCACGTTTACTGGAAGCTCTGTGAATTAAAAGAATAGTTAAAATTGCTTCATTCCCGAGTAACCCATAGTGATATGCTACACACAAGTGTGACCTGCAAAGGAGGACAGCCCACAATTACTGCCAGCTTCGCTTTGCTTCCTTCTTCATGCCTTACTCCCTGTACTTTTGACAGTACTTTTATTGTCCTCAGAAATACTTGGCAGTCTGCTTTTACATTTTGTGTTTGAAGTTGTCTCTTACTCAATAATTTATTTGTTTCAATCAGACAATTGAACGGGATCACTAAGTTTTATCTCATATTTTAATTGTTTCTATCTGTTGCTGTTCACATGACAAACAATATAGATGAACTTCAGACACACACGTGGGTTTATTAACTGAGCTTATACAATTTCCAACACCTTGCTACAGGCCTTGCAGTATGTACTGTGTATATATATGTATATACAATATATATACGTGTGTATATATATATTGTCTCTCCCACAAATTTGCTAAGATCAAGCATACTATTCTTCACAAACCATTTAAAGGGGTTTTACCTAACTCATTACTGAGCAAGATACCACACTAATTATAGATATTAGGCAAGTCCCTTGGGGAAAACTGATATTGAATCCTAGTGATTTCACAGGCAATCACATCAGGACTGCTGTCCATGAAACCACAGCTTCTGACTCTCCTTAAGATATGCCCTACATCACAGAACTTTTTCAGGGATCCTCTATGGGCTCTTGAGGAAAGATGAACACGTGGCGTTGTGTTATTTTCCCTTCCACTTATCCCTAGCACCCGACAGAACAAACCAAAAAAGTCTGATGTGTTTCTCAAGAACTGTTTAACCGAACAGCTACAACGAACTTTTTGCTACCTCCCCCTCTGGCTGGCATTTCCAAGCTGCCTTCTTCATGGACTCAAGTGACAGAAGATTCATTGTTGCAAAAAAATGTTGTCAGTAGAAAATTAGCTGTATTAAGTAGTGTATTGAACAAGTGAAATCTTGCCAGTGTCAGGCCTGTTAAGACTATTAAAGGGACATTGTATCTAGAAAGGCAGGGAGGGTTCAGCCACATGCTGAAGCTGAACAGACTCCAAGCCTCCTCAGGGTCTGCTGTGTCCAGATCTGTTCATTTGCTTTGGGCTCCTCTCCAGTTCTTTCTTCTACAACAAACCCAATTTTAAAATTTCTAATGCCCCTTGCAAGCAAAGGCTGTGAAAAGTTAGTGTTTCCTCAGAGACAGAACAGGGATGTGGTCAAGGAGTAGATCTAGCAGGAAGAGACTGCCCGTACCCGCATTTTCCCAGTACAACTATTCCTCAGCAGATAGGACCGTTTGGTCTTCCCTGTTGCACTGAGGGGCAGAGCCGCTGGCTTTCATGCATCCCACAAAGGCACTGGCTATGAGAGTCCAGGCTGTGCACTGAGAAAGCGGCAGTTCAACTCTCTAAGAAGCAAATGAGTGCACATCTCAGCGGGCAACTCCCTCTTTCAACCACAGAATTCTCTGTCCATCAGCCACTACAGCACCCATCAAGAGCTGAGGGATTCTGAAAATGGAAGACTGAGACAGGAAGTAAGGAAACCAGGAATGGGCAATTTTTGGTCAAAAGTACCTCTCTACTGGCTCACGATTTCTAATACTACATTATAACTGTGTTTGACTACTTTGACTACTCTCTTTCTGCCTGGGAACTGGAAATCAAGTGCAGTCAAGACATGTCCTGCTCCCCCAATGACACAGAGATAAGGAGATAACTCTGAGATAAGGAATAGACCCAGAAGCGTGAGACGAAGAGACGGAAAAGGAGTTACGGAAGCCCCTTCTGCTCTGCGGATAATACAGAGAGCTTTCCATTTCCCTCATGCTGTGGGAACAGAGAGTGTCCTCTTGCACCAGAACTTCCCCAAACATGACATTCAACCAGGAAAGAAATTAATGAGGATGAAGAAACCAGTAATGAAAAAACAAAAAACTCTTGAGGTTTCCATGCATGGAAACAGTTACAGAGCTCTAGTAATCTTTTACCTTCCATGATGCCTTCTTGGCTTTTCCAAAGGGCCTCATGCTAGAGACAAGAAAATAGTTCATGAACCTTTTTGAGAAACTTCACTCACTACAGCTCTTTACTGCAGTTTCAGCTACAGATAAGATATTCCCAGCTTTAGGTTCTATCAGCAGCTAAAATAAGTTCCCAGTCTATTTAAATCCTGGCAATTATCCTGGGGAACTCATTTCCACAAGATGCATCCAAGACCAGCAATTTAGGAGTATTCTTACAGGAACAGCCACACAGAGAAGAACATGGAGATGTATAAGAACAGTTGCAAAAATGTCAGTTAAAGACTTCAAGCAAAGATTTAATGCCTCATGCACTTCTAGAGAGAAACCACCCACTAATCAACAAGAGCTAGGAGGAATTTAAAGGGTACCAGTCTTTAGGACAATTATTCCATGCTCACCAGCTGGGTTCCCTGCTAAGCACTGGAGCGGATAGGCAAGATCCTGCCCCAGTTTTTTCTGGGCTAGAAATAGCAATGTTCCCCCTCTGTGGGCAATTTTAGACCCAGATCTGGAATGTGCAGCCTGGGCTAGGCTCGTCCATTCCCAGATTGCTGCAATGCCGAATCAAACCCATTTTTAAATTATATTAAAGGGCTGGAGGGGTTTGGTCATTCAAAGAAAATTAACTCAATAAAGTATCTGTTTACTTTGCATAGATTCAAAAACCTCCAAAGTGTTTTCTGCCAGGCAAAGACTTTCAATCTGAATGGGATATATGGATAGCTCAGAAACACTCAGTTCATCACAGCTACAGAAAACAGTCATGCCTTTGATTCCAAAGACTTTATTAGTTTCCATTTGATTTGCTATTTCTACTTTGAAGGTGGCTATCAACGAATCATATCAGTGAACTGATACCTGGAAATGTCATTGGACTGCAGTTTATCTGAACAGATTATAGTAAAAAAATGGCTAGATGTAATCTGAGCAAAAAGTGATCATGTAGTCTACCACACATCTCAAGGGAGACTGATAATTTATTTTCCATGGGAATTACTCCAGAGCAACAACTTCTCTCAAAGGATCATAACTGAGGACCATTTTAATGGAGATATCATAATATCATATTAATTTGTTAATTGGCAGCTGTAGCTCTACTGAGGCTATTACTCCCCTAGTTTTCACACTTCTTATGGAAGTTTTCTGTGTTGTTGTCAACCTTTTCACTGTATTCCAGCTAAAGCAGAAAAACTTATCTTGGTTTAAATGCTGCAAAATTATCAACTAAGAGAACCATCTTGATATTTAACAGCTTGCCTTTGAATCTTCATAAAAGTTGCTCCATCTTTTCTTATTACTCTTTGTCTATCAGCAGATATTCTAGCTAGTAATGTGGCTGTTTGTATTAGAGTGATATTAGTTTGTCTTACTGCATTTTGTAATTGTTTATATATAGAGGTGAGTTGGTTGCAGAAACTACTTAGTACTAACTAAAATAGCATAGATTTATTTTAATACTTGGAATAAAACATAGCTGCCATTTTTCAGGTGGTTAATATGGTAATTAAATAAAAGGTGACTTTTTAATGTTTGCAATTATGTGTTCACTGTTTCTGCAGAATGTGAAGCGAATCATTAGAACATGAACAACAGAGACCTGGATCACAAGTGTAACATTGGTATTCTAAAAGCAGATTTAAATGCCTGTATCCAATCTTGCCTTTAGCAGTTTCTCTCAATTTGTCTCAAGTTCCTGAGAGAACAAGCTTGTAAGATGCTGAGATAGCTAAATTTAAAATCTGAACCATTCCTCTAACTCAGCTTGCAATCCAAGTCATAGCCTAACCTATTCTGGACCAGGATCTTAACACCACTTTTTTGGCTCACTTTTATCATATTGGAACATCTAATTATTCTATTAAATTTCACTGTTACACAGAAAATGTGTATCTATAAATTGCCACAAGTAAAGCAATGTTCCTGGAAAACAATCTTGTCTTTTTTCCTTTGTTCTTACTGATGCATTACTTATGTCCCTTCCCCTGTCCAATATCCAGTCTTTGTGCTATTACAACCAAATTTTAGTACTGAGTACGATGTAATTCTGAAACCGAGTCTGAAACTGGCATCTGATCTATGCAGCATGGAGCTACCTCTAAGCCTTACTACCATATCATGTATTAACATTATTCCTCTGGTGAATAAAGTAGCCTGTTTTGGAAAAGAAAGAAAAAGAGAAAAAAAACCACACACATATAAAAACCCACCAGCTTTAGTCACCAGACCATGTTCCAAATGCTAAACATTCTGTTTACAAGAGAGAAACATAGCAAAAGTTCTCATTATCCACTAAGGTCATTCAGCCCCAAAGGATGCTCCTAGTTAGAAGGCAGGCTGTGAAAGTAGGCCATTCACAGATCTCTCCAGTAAGGGGTCAGTGCAGAACAATAGATCTCTGCAAGCAGTTTCCCCTACATTTTGCCTCCCATAGCCTTCCCAGCATGTTTCTGGCACTTCAGAAAGGTCTGAGCGGCTTCCTTGCGCAGGGTTCTGCTAAAAAACAAAATTATCTGTTGGAACAGATAATATTAGGCAAGATTTTAAACTCAGATGGGAATCATTTGCTTATTTGAGATAGCAGATTTCGAACAAAAACTCTTCCCAGAGACCTGTTACGCAGCAGAGCCAAGGGGCGTTTTGCAAACATGTAAACAATTCACTTTAAAGGGAAAAAATGGAGTCTGTGAATTCTCATCTACACGTTGCTTGGAAATATACGGACCAAAGCAGAAGGAGCGGAGGGTAGTAGAGGCCTGCAAATTTACAAACATAACATTTGGCAAGATTCCAGTTATCTCCAGAAGCTTAAGCAGAGCAGGTCCAGGCAAAATTAGACTGCAGTGCCCGATAACAAGAAGTGCCAGTCCGTCAGTGGCTGGTTTACTAGGCAGTGTCAGAGAATAAACTGCAATTAGTAAAAATAACTTCAAACCAAAGTCAGGGAGAGGAAAAAACCAGAGGGTTTTTCATTTCTCCTAGTAAGTGTTGCATATTGATCAAGATAAGGACGGAAATGAACTCTTCACCTACTTGAATTCCCACTGGCTAAGGTATATAGAATAAATGATTAATTCCAATGTTGCTTGTCATCACATAAATTGTATGTTTAAGTCCTTGGACATTTACTACGTGGCTGTATTAACACTCCAAAAAGCTTCATTCATTTGTTGGTATAAACCACACTTCCAGTCTGCTTACTTTTTGACAGACAGGTCTCATTGTCCCCAAAATCCCTTGCTACACAATACAACAAAGACTTAAATGACTCTGTAGGCCTGCCCTGCTACCCACACTGCTCCGCGCTTCCTGCCCATATATCCCTGGAATTCATGACCATGCAGATTACTAAATTACACACTAGGCCAGGGATTAAGCATGGCTCTTTGTATGGGAGCATCTGAGGTCTGGAAGAAGATTTTACCTGTCACGGTCTGTGCTCATTGAGCCTTGATGAGAGACAGAAGGAAGCAGTGCTGCAGAAGATCACAAACACTGGTGTGTGATAATCAGCGATCTGTATATGATGACAGGATAACCTGACTGGTGCTGTCCTGCACACAGGTCCAGGGAGCTTTAGAAAGACAATAACCAGCCCACTATTTCCAAAGCAGCTCAGCAGCTTCTTCCCTCTTAAAATAAAAGGAGAAAATGTTCCCTGTTCTGACAGACCACAAGCCAGATAATGGCCTTCACTGTACCCAAGCAGAACTGAAATGTCTAAGGGTTAGGAATGCATCCTGCAGTTAAGCACACATACCAACAAGCCAAAGGGAGGGGTATGGTGGCTCATCAGTTGGTTTAAATTAGCTGCTAATCAAAGCCGGAATTGCTTCTGATTGCTTTCAGAATACTTAAGAGTTACATATCCGAAAGAAAAACTAAAAACAAGAGAAAAAGGTTTGAAATAACAGCATAAATTTAAACACCTCAAGGATATCAAATACCTTTTATCCATACGTACATACAAAAGTCACATTGCTTCTCACTTGAAAAATCAGGAGTCTTTAGGAGGCCTTAATCTTGATGTCTAGATAGGACAGAGGAGAGCAGTCTTTACCCAGCTGTAACTTACACATGGCTGGCAACTCCAAGCTTTGGCTAAGTCTGTTTAAGTTCAGTAGTTAAAGAATTACTGTAGCCAGGACAGTATAATGATGGAAATCAGGAAAAGTCTGTAGAGAGAGAGACAGCACATTTTACAAAACCAAGTTGTTTCCCTTTTTTTTTTTTTTTTAAAGATAGTAGGTGTTACTGTCTTGTTTGGTTTCCTTCTCATTGTATGCATATTCTTCACTTCAAACAGCAAATACTGACATCTTCCAGTTTTTATCAGTTACCTTGATGCAGCCATACCGGTCTGAAAGATGGTATCGCATTTCTCATTGTATTTTGCACTCACTTGGAGCTCAGTGAGTAACAGGAATTATCTAAGGCCTGAGAGATACAAAGTTCACCCACATAGTCAGTTTTATGTGTTTGTTTCAGACAGCAAACTCTGCTAACAAAATGTAACAAAATGGGGACCAATACACCACAAGGCAGTGATGCTTTGGTTCAGCATCATCCTGTTACATCAAAGAGGAGTGTTACTACATGCCAACATGATGACACATCATTTTAGAGGAACCAAAACTGCCTCAGATCTGCAAATAGCCTCCTAGCAGCTCATAAAAAATTGCAAACCCCCAGAAACCCTGGGAGGACAAGCACTGGAAGCGGATCTGGTCTGCACAGGCTCAGCAGGACTCTTTGGAAGTTGCTGCCAGTGGTTCTTTTGCGGCCAGAACAGCCACTGTTGAGCTACACAAACTACTCTAAGCCCTTTCCCTAGAGCCATCAGCTCGGGAACAATCATTAGACTGCAGTTTGAGAAAAATAAGCAAAGCATACTTTAAACGAACAGAGAAAAAAGAATCCTCTATTGATCACTGCTACAAACTGGCTTTGTATTTCCCTTGTTCATGAAGTGACTCCAATTTCAGTCAAACCACAACTATCTGCAGCAATGTTTTTCCATAGGATTTTTTTTTTTTTAAAGCCTCACACCATACTGTATTTGCATACTGTGCAATAAACTGTGCCCTCAGCCACACACATACATACTACCAGCCCCCTTGGGACACAGGATTAAGTTGCTCATAATCCCGGTAGGTATTTATAACGGCCTATCTTTTAGCCAGCAAGAACAGCAAAACAGTGAATACGAGTTAATGCATTCTTTGTATCTGGATCTCTGAATAAACATTCACTTCTATGGAGTTTTAGATCCTATGAAGACTCCAATGTCTTCACACGGACATCAATACAGACAAATAATGACTCCAGTGAAGTACAACCCTGATGTCAGAGACAGAAGAATCAGGCCCAGTTTGCATCACTCCTTCACCGCCATTGCTCTTGCCAACACAGCTGATCTTTGCTTGGCTGAATCAGCATCAGCAGAAATGTTGTCTTACATCTGCCACTGACTGGAAATGCCAGCTCTGCAAGTGTCTGCTGACCAAAGCCTAAGAGGAATCATGCCACTGAGGAAGGCTAAAGGGTCAAGGCTTAAAAGCAGAACAAAGGAAAAGGAATCCGAGAAATAAAATAAAGGACATAATGGTAAGAAATACAGAGGAGGCACAGCTATACTGTTCACCTTCACTTTGCGGCACCAACTGAAGAGTACACACGAGGGAAATCCGTAAAAGTCAGCCAACAGTCCTACGTGTAGGGTAAGGTGAAGTGCCTCAACTGGTGATAAGGGAATGGACTGCGTCCTTGCTCCCACCGTGAAAATCAGCACTGAGGATGCGCATGGGAGGCTCTTGCTAGTTGGTTTTTATGTGAATCCGGTGGCCACCTCCCTGCTTTTCCTATTGCTCCGAATGATAAAGAAACAGGCACACGAATGCTGAATGGCCGTTTCACAGCTGGTCCTGGGAAAGGCAGGCACAGAGCCTGGGTTTCATTTTCCCAGCTCTCACAGAGGATGTGCCCAAGCACAGGACTTAAATCCTGAACACTGGGATTTTACTGGAGTCTCAAAAGCTGCATCATCATCTTTTTCCTTTCCAGAAACAAAATTTTTCTGTTAACACAAGCAACATTGCAGTGTCAAAGTTCTTATCTGTCAACTGGAGTAACAGCTATTTTCTCCTGGGGAACTGAAATTTAACTATCCAGAAACTTCATCTTTGCTGAACAAAGAAAAGAAAAGAAAAATACATTTTCCTTGTCTTCGTGTTACTGGATGCAACAGCAAGTGGGGAAGAAATGTGGGATGACTTCTATTCTTCAGATAGTGATTTACCCGTATCAAATCAGTATTACTTAGTCTGATAGCACATTTTTTTCTATCATTACGCCACTCTAATGTTAACAACTCATACTTTATTTGTTAAAGAAACAACTAACCATTAACACTGACTATTTTCTTTTCCTCTCCACTGAAGCAATATGTGAAGTACATAACCTTTCCAAAATATCAGCAGCTTCAAAGGCTTTTTTTTGTAAGTATCTCCAAGTCCAGCAGCCTTCCATGAAAGCAAGAGAGATCGGATCCCCACCTGTATTTAGCACTTAGCAGGCCAGCACTTGGAGAGACAATACTATCTTGAAGATATCTTGAACCACTGACTGTAAGTCTATCTAAATTACGTGATCTACACACATTTAACTATCCAATAAGGGTCAAATTAGGGATCTATCTTTCTTTAAATTAAAGAATGCTAAAACTTGATCCATGCTCTAATGATTAGAAATGGGACATTCCCCAGCTTCTCATGGTATTTTTATGGCTCCTTAACTCTGTTGAGAGCCTGCATGCTCTGAGAGCACATTCACCCGGTCACGTATGGGCAGCGGTATGCTGCCTCACTCCACTCCAAACCTAGAGTCTGCCCCGGGGTAGGGGCCACTTAAACGTCCGTGCTTGCCTGAATCAGGCCGTACCAATGTTAGGTTAGGTTAATGGCTGGACTGGATGATCTTAAAGGTGTTTTCCAACCTAAACGATTCTATGATTCTATAAGCTACTCTCAGACTCCTTCTCTGGCTCATGTTCCTTGAGTGTCTTATCCTTCAACATTGCTTGTGTATATACTGGGGATCATTTTATTTTAGTTATATTGTGGAGCCATTAAATGGATCCTTAAACATCCCTATGTCTGCAGTGAACACTAAGTCCAAATGCTCCACAGCTGAAAGCAGATGGATGAAAACCCAGATCTGCCCTTGTATCCACCTACAGTTTGGGACAGTTCCATGTTTTTGTCCCAGCTGTGTACTTTTCTCCAAAAATTTAATGCTTAGAAGAAAAGTTCTTTGGTGCGGGGCTTTTTTTTATACAAAGTACAACTGATCCTGATGTGTTACTGAGGCCCCAGGCCCTGCTGTACTATAAATATTGAAAACAATCGTCAGACCAAAGAAACTAGAGTCTTTGCACAAATGCTGTTTGGATGGTGTCTTCCAATTCTGCTGGAAACAGTGTTTTACCTCCCACATTAATATAGCTGTTACAGGACAGATTTATTTCTAATTTACTGGAATAAATTGATTCTTCTACAGAGATGGTATGAGAAATCTCTGTAGTACTTGTAGTAGTATGCCAGTTCAATGCAAGGAAAAAGTACTCAAGTGATAAGTAAGTAAAAAGTAACTGATTTAAAATCTCTTCCACAATTAAATTTTCTGGTTAGGTTTAAACACAGAAGTACTGGGAAAGTCTGATATTTTTACACTGATATATGGAGAAAATAGTATCTCAAACAGTGCCTTGCATGGCAAGAACCATAGACATTAAACTAGGCAGACAATTTGTAAATATACTTTTTGTTTAGACTGGAATGCAAATTTTATACAGCGCACACAACCCTTAAATCCTATCCAAACAAATTCAGGGACAAAGCAGGTTTTAAGAGTACATACCTAGAACTGTAGGTTTTATTTACTTCCCAAACTTGTGCAAAACATTTGGCAATTAATTTAAACATAGGAAGCATTAGCTCAGAAAGACTCACCAGAAAAAAGCAAAGCACATTATTAGTCATAACTACATTTAATTAGTTCTTCATCTTGCAAGAATAAGGCTCCTTCACTCTTGGAATACAGTGGTTAAAACGTTAACTCCATAAAGCTAAAATCAGATCAAATGTTCTACGTTTAGCAAAAAAGGAATAAACCTTACTAGTTCTGACAAGTAAGTGGTGCTTGCTATGGTTTTGGAAACCTTCCAAAGTTTGTAACTTGAATAGCCAGTTGTGCTTAGAAAGAATTAGGGTAGGGAGTTTCTTATATGCAGTGGCATTTAGAAGCAAACAAAGGGTACTAGATCTTAGAAACGTGTGTAAATTTGTTCAGAGGCCATTTATACTCAAAGCTGCCTAAGACCCCAGGCCACTACACTCAAGAGAAACAGTTAATGTTCCTTTATGTTCACATCTCATGGTGAATTGAGCAGATATTTGCTGGGGGTAAGTGCTGATCAGACAAGCTCTTGCTAGATTTGCAAAATGACTGGACAGCAACAACGCTTCCAGTGTTGTACAGACTGAGCAAGATTAGAGAGCGCACTAAAAAAAAACTGGCGATGGCTTAAAGCTAGTGCTCCCCAGTCTCTCTAATATAATGCACAACCTAGCAAGATTACACATAAATAACTAGCTTTCACTTTGAATGGCTACGGCTTTTGTTCTACAGATCAGTGAAGCTTTTCACTCACACTTTTGTAGTTTAAAGAACATTAAGGTTTTTACATGTTTCTTCAAGTGATACAACTGTTAAACGCACAGGCAATTAGTGTTTCAACACCAAGAAACTGGCTTATCCTCTGCAAAATAAGTTCAGGCTTTTTTCCACTTTCTGCCTAGTCAGTGAAACTGTTCTCACACTACTCTCTACTTCTGGATATCAGATTACACATGTATATTTTGTTAATCACAATTTTAGAAATGTACTTCTAGAACTGAATACTTCTCCATTTAAAACTCTCGTGTCATATACTCAGTAGTTCAGTGAGCTCTTAATCTTTAATTTGGAAAGTTGAAGCAAACTTTCCTTAAGACCTCACTAAAACCCAGGTGTTCAGGATCTTCCCAGTACAACTATACTGTGAGGTGCAAAGTAAACAGTCTAGTCCATGTATAAATATTTAATAAGATGCTTGCATCTGGAGCAAAATGGAGCTAACTTAGTGTTCCCTATTTATAACGTAAACAGATTAGTTGCATGACACGGTGTTAGTACAAACTTTCCTTGACTATAAACATTCGCTGATGTATTTCACCAATAACGTAATGTATAGGAACAGAGGAAGGATTTACTCTGAAAAGCGTGTGTGGATAAGGTCCAATTTTGCAACCTCCTCTCACCTGACAGTGCCTTTTCCTGAAGGTTCTGGAGACAAGTTTCCTGTGCAACATGTTCCTTTCTACTGGCAAAGAGGAAAATGACCCCAGTTAAAAACCAATGGCAGACACCAAGAGAAGATGCTGTTGTGCCTCCGGTATCCCCACACAAAACAGATGCTACACACTCACGATACTCTGCTTGCTGAAGGACCGGCTCACCAGCCACTTCAAACAAGGACCTGCAAGTCAGGTTTCTTAAAACTAAACAACTTCAAACACGTTTACTAATTGCCTGAAGAAAAGTTTGTTCTGAAGACCTAATCCTGCAACGTCCTGATTGCCCTCAGCTTTTGTTCATGTTTCTGTGTCTTCAGGGAGGCTGTCAATGGTGCTACGGGGTTTGGGTCTGACAATGACAGCTGATGCTGAAGATGACAGAAGCGATGGCAGGAAAAGCAGGCCATTTTAGCTTCCTTCTCCCACAGCCCCCCTCTCTTAGCATTCACGTTGCAAGATTGAATGTCTGCCTACAGCTCTTCTTATTGTTTACAATGCTGAGAACTCGCATACCTAGAAACTCTCACCTCAGTCCGTGAGTTAGAGTGCCGGTGGCACAGGCCCGGCAGTGCTGGAAGGCTTCCCCTCTGCGGCCTGGCTCTACTCGGCTGTCAGCGCGGACTCAACGCTACCTAGCTGAACCAGTTCCTCTCTTTGCATGAGGAGCGACCGTGCCCTCAATGCTGCGGGGAAGGAAATAAAAAGAAAAGGCTCCCTGGTAACAGGGAGCGTGACATGAGAAGCACGCACTGAATTGGCAGGGACATTCAGCTGGGAGATCCCATCAGAGTGCAAGAAGTTGAGTCCTCCCCACTCCCTGAAGATGACTGGCACAACGGGCACTCCTTGGTCACTGGTCCGTCAGAGAAAATGAAATAGCTATGCCTCTCGCAGCAGGTCAGCAGAAGACCAGAGCTATTAAGAGATCCAAATCCCATTACTGTTGGGAACAAGGAACCCAATTCTATTCCATTTCAGAACCCTTCTTACACAGTTCTGAAAAATCTCTGCCTAAACTCACAAGTATTTGCTAAAGACAATTCAGATGGGACCGAGAGCAGCCAAAAATTTTGAGGTATTAAAAATGTATTATTTCCTCCCAGAAGGAACTTCTCATTCCTGTGTTACTCTCCTTCAGGAAGAGACCACTGAAAGATGGGTGGCAATACATTTCCTCTCCCATGTCTTGTATTAATTCTATTCATCTTCTACAGAATCAGACCATTTTCATGTGGCCTTGTGATTTGAGACAGGATGAAAAGACAGTAAATCTGTCAGAGCGTTTTCACGTGCAAATTTTCATGTGCCAGAAACAGTAATATAGTAAAACCACATTGGCCACAGTGCTCCTTAACTAATCGAACACTGAAGAGAGGCAGCTTCTTTACAGGGGACAGTTCTATTGCTGATCTCTTGAGGGGATGGAAAGGCAGCTACGAATTCCATGGAAGCATAAAAGTCTCGTAACTGTCCAGTTCACAGTTTACTTTACATCTATTCTCAGACCAACATTTCCACACATAAAATAAGTATGTGAGAAATTATTTAAACTCTTTGTTGAAGTTAATCAACTTACATTTAATATTCCAGAGGATTATTTTAAGAACTAACAAGTAGGACAGGCAGAAAGTAAATTATTTACACTGCCACATATCTTGAACAGGGCCAGTCAGCCTGGGGATGGTCATTTGCCATTGAAAATGCCATTTTTTCACTGTGTGTGCCTGCAGTTCAACTTAGTTTCTAAAGTCAGGCCAGAAACATCAATCATAGACTTATCAGGAACTGCAGCTCCCTTTTTATTAACAGAATTTCCATCCTCAAACAGGACCAGGCTCTTCTCTGAGCTAAACTCCATCCATGTGCTCTGCCATTTCGAGTGACAAACATATAAGATAGATGAACACTGTATTTCAAGTGTAGACCTGACTCCAAATTGAAGCCCACACTTAGCTGGCATCCAAGCAGGCAGATGCGCCTGTCTGCCTAGCTGTGGGCTTTAGATAAATTTGGGTATACATCAAAGGAAAATACCGTGCTCACTCCCATGCAACTTGGAAGGGACAAGTCCAAGTTCCTAGCCTGAACCATAAAACTCAACATTCCTTGCAGTTACCTAGTATAACCGGCATCAGAAATAGCAGCAGTTGCAGGTCATCTCTAAAAGACATGACTTGCATGAAATGAGCACTCATGGGACTTGTGAGCTACCTGTATTGACGATGACCTTATCA
Source organism: Pelecanus crispus (assembly GCF_030463565.1). Taxonomy (NCBI): domain Eukaryota; kingdom Metazoa; phylum Chordata; class Aves; order Pelecaniformes; family Pelecanidae; genus Pelecanus; species Pelecanus crispus. The sequence continues at coordinate 4,859,181 of NC_134655.1, read as the reverse complement.
TGGGTGTGCCTTAGGTAGTCTCTGACCTATGCTCCAGAAGACAACCCAGACAGCCCAAGAATAAACAGCTGAGACCAGCAATAAATGGAAATGGAAACAGGCACAGAAATATGAAATGCTTTTCCAAAGTAACTTTTTCCAGGTCCTCTAAGAATTTTATGGCGATAGTCTGAAGCACTGAAAGCAATCCCTATTAACATAGTTGGCTACCAAGATAATAACTGCAGCTGTACTATTATCAACGTGGAAACGGGTCATTGTTTTCTTTTCAGTACCTTCACAATTATCAAGCAGGGAACTATACTTGTTTGTGCTCACATACTTACTAGATGGAAGCCAGTTGTATGATATGCTTTCCAATATAGAACAAAAAAGTGATTTAAAAAAGTCCTACGAACAGGGCTTTAGGCTTCAAGTCAAATATTTTTAATCTATTAGGCTTTAATCATAAGTAACCCCAAAGTACAAAGGGGACACGTGAACCAAATGCTGAGCTTGTTAGTAAAGCATAAGTGAAAAAAAATTAATTATGTTTATCCCAGACGGTTCTTATCAGAGGTAAGTCAGTATTCCTCAAGAATCTTTATTTTTGTTTGTCACAGTTATTTGTTTCTATGTCCAGTTAAAACAGAGTAAATTTAATTAAGTACAGGATTATTTAACAAGGATGTTATTTTTTTAAATGAAACACACTCCCACTTCAATTTCCCTTGTGCCAAGAGATGCATTTACTGAAAAAGTGTAAGATTGAAGAAAAGAAAAAAATTAAAGACTGTGTAAACCGCATTTTCCTCTGCAGGTCTTTAAACATTGAAACGGATAAAACCAGCACCACAATTGCTCAGAAGTCATTAAGACATTTTACAAAATAACAATAAAAATCCCAAACCCATTTTGCAAGGGCAAGGAAACCACTTTTAAACATTTCTCCTGATGTGGCACTGCAAGTCACAGCCTGGGAACATGGCAGAATTGGGCTGCTCAGTGAGGAGGTCTGGAAAAGATCGCATATCTGGAGGTTTCAAAGGAGCCTACTGCACAGGATGGAAGGACCATTCAAGCTTCACCACCCTCGAGGGACACATAGCTTGCTTTTTTCTCCAGGGCAAACTACACTGTGATACAGTAAGACAGGAAAAAAAAACCCCAACGATGTTCCTTCCTTCTCCCTGCCCATTCCTGTTTGGATATCTGCTGAAGAGAAAATCTTCACCTCTTCAAAGTAATTGAGTTCAGGAACTTGTGTGTGTTTGTAGTAGCCAGCTCACAGAATTGTTTCTGAAACCTCCTCCAAGGGTAATGCCCTGCATTGGAACTCAGTGAAGTATGATGGACACCGTTCTGAAATGCCACATCTACCCAGCATGGTCACAATTAAGTATCATTTGCAAAATAAATGAAGTCTTCATTTTGCAAAGGAGGTCGGGCTTACAGAAATGCACTTTCTTCAGCTGTAACACCCTGCCAACACTATATGTAGCATTCACACAGCTTCCTTTAAACAAGTGTGAAGAAAAATACGTCAGGAGGCATTTCTCTTGAAACCGCTTACCCTTATGTGAAAGTCACATAAAATGGCCCACGTAAATGGTTGTCTGAGCAGTCATTCTTAGGAGCCTGAAAGCAATTTGCTTTAAAGGTTTTAAAATTAAAATCCTGGCCTCCTTAGAGCTGATGGCAAATCCCTCAATAACACCAACAGAACCCAGCTTTCCTCTTCAGTATAGACCGAAGAGTTCATAATACCGGTAGCAACAAAAGCAGGCAACAGAGCAAAGGCACTGCTTACAGAAGACACTGTCTTATCAACTGAAATAAACCTAAAGACATCTAAATGTGCTACACCTCACATATGCTCATGCAAGAAAAAAATAATGCAGAATATGGTACCTACGTTAACACTGTGAAGGAAACCCTGCCTGCTTTCTGTTACCCAGTGCACAAAATAAAGCCACTGCAAGCAGAACTATTATTCACCCAAATGTTCTCAGGAGTTAACGCACATTCCGGCTGATAAAAAAGAAGGGAATGGTTAGAATAGATTAGTTCAGGTTTTAGTCCTGATGTTACAAAAACAAGTGAAGTTTAATTACTTCACTGCTCTGGAAAAAGTCTGGAGATAACACTTATGTCATTTATTGTTTCAAGAGAAAACATTAAATCTTAGGAAAATTTCCTTTAATGTCCCAGGAACACTGATCCAAGCCTACAAGGAACCACTGGGTGTCCCATTGCTAGTTTTGTAATGCTTTTGGATTTACAGCTCAAGTGCAGCTGGAGTTATACAGGGAATGACCACCTGCTGCCTTGATTTTGCATGCAGACTTTATTTATTTATTTTGAATTTGCTGTGAGACAGGCTGGGCTATATTTCCACTGCTAAGGATATTCCAAAGGTTGATATCCTCCAAAAACATTTTGTACTATTAAGGAAGACACTCCCTAAGTAAAATGAGACAAGAACAACCTCTTCTGCTATCTCCTCTTTCACATGTGTCTAAGTTTGGGGAGAAAATATATTCCAGAATTAATTTACTCTTTTCAGAGGACTCTTTTTAAGGATTAGAGAGTGCTAACTTTGCAGTGTTTTATTTCAAAAGATTTTCTATTGAGTCACCTATCTTCCTGAAAATACAGTTGAGTAAGTAATAGATTTCTTAACTAAAACTTGAGAAAACATATAACTGAAGTAATTCTCACAGAGTGAAAGCACTTTGGAGCACCAACTGTCTCTTACTGTATGTTTGTAACTGCCCTGCACTGCAGGACTTCCCCCATCTCAGCTGGGATCCTCAGTCATTAGTCATCATTGTAAAAGAAGTGCCACAACAACATCATGTAGGTATTCAGAATGGCCAACACAGTCAGTAAGGTTCAAGGGAAATGAAGCTTCACACAGAAGAAACAAAACCTGTTTAAAAATTTGCTAGTAAATAGCCATTACCTGTATTTCTCATGTCAGAATATCCTGATTTACACTCCAGCTGTTCACAAAGTGTGATTCATGATGACAGGGTAAGCAGTCCTCGATGTATTTGTGGAACTACATTAAACAGCGCTTCCAATGAAAAGATTACTGCTAAGCGTGCGCTGTGATTCACAGGAAGGGCTGAGGGTACGCATTACTGTACCACTGCAAATAACTGGGAGCTAGCATGCTGTACGCCTCCCAGGAAGTATCTGTCAAAGTATACAAGCTATAAGTTCCACACTTTTCAGAGTGATGTCATTGTTCATCAATCCAAACCAGCCATCACTGCAGTTAAGGGTTCAAGTTACAAATAAAAAATTCATTATAAACAAAAAAACTTCCTTTACTGAACAGGATTATTCATGAATCTTGCAACTATAAGGGGACAGGACACCCAAATCCAAGACACTACTTTGGTTCTATGACCTATGTTCATTACGTCTAACGCAACGGTACAGTCTGAAAATATGCTGTATATAGTGACTTTGCCTTGCAGAGCACGGGCTCTGTGTGTATGCTCCGAGAGCTTACAGTTCTTTTACCGCAAAATCTATTCCCTAAGTGTAGCAGTTTGCAGCAAACATAACTATGGGAAGAATATCCTGGCTGATGCATTTTTTTTCCACATTTAGAAATTTTGATTGCGTTTTTGGAACGTGACAGGAAATGGAAATACTCAGACACACAAGCAGGCAGATGCTGCTGGTCCGGCAATAAAGATGTGAGCAGAACAAATTTGGTGCTGAAGTGGATTTGCCACTGTGCTAATACATACCGCAGCTTCAGGAGCAGGTGGACAGAACACAGCCCAACTAAAGAGCAGAGTAAGTTCTGCTATACTGTTCCAGCAGAATATTATGAATGTGAACACAAATCTAAGAAAACTATCTTAAAAGATAACAGCTTTATAGAACTTTGAAAGACAAAATTAAACACAAAATTGCATCATTCTTAGCGTCAACACTAGGTACTAAAAAAAAAAAAATCTTCATTTACTGTACACTGAGAATTCAGCACACGCTGAGTCATTTTAATAGAGAGCTTTCTTTGATCGTTTAAAAAAAAGTAAAAGCAGCTTTAAGAGACAACCAGAGATTTCTTTTTAATAGTCTTTCAAAAGTTGTGCATTGTTTGTACTGTATTTATTATGGATGAAAACCAGGTATTTTTAAATTCCTTTGACTTTTTGTTTATTAGTTTTGGCAACACTCTACTGTTTTTAAAAAAAGACCCAAAAAAAAGGTCTTTCAAAAATCACCCATTATTAATAAGGACATTTGTATCTAAGCTACTCTTAGACTAATAAAAATGTTCCTTTTTCCAAAAGTAGTAACTGGATGAGATACCTGGTACAACTCAGGTATTCCTTTCTTGTTGCAGTTCACATTTTCCCCTCTGAGTTTTCTATGTTGGCAATTCCACAGAAGGTCAAACAGTATGAAACATGTCACCCATAAAATCTGCTTAACATTAGACAGTTGTGAAAATATGCTTGTTCTATCTAATGGATTTGTGACTTACTGGAGAGCAACAGCTAAAATGTCCCTAATCAAGAGCTTAAAAGGAGATTGGCAAACACCTGAGTTTTTCCTCCTGTTTTTGCAGAATTAAGTTGAAGAAAAAGTTGATACTCTTCTTTCTTTATCTTGTTTTACCAGCATCAATCTTTTTCAACACTTAAGACACCTGGGAGTCTTTCACACAGGATATCTTTCAGAAACTGCCATTTTCCCCTCAGCTGTGCTGCACTCATTCCTACACACAAGCTCAGAAAGCACCATCCCTACCCACTGCTCCTTCATCTTTCTTAAGGGCTATGTGCTCCGCCATTTTATAGCTATTTTCATACAATTTATACTTATACCCAGATTCTCAGCCAGACCATTCTGTACCCTGTATGCTATTTGTTCATCTCTTATTCCCACTATGTTCTGTTATTTGGATGCTCCTTTATTTGTCCAAAACAAAGCCATCATTCCCTTTTCTTTTTGGTCAGATCTGCTACATGAGGTGCCCATTGCGATAATAATCCCTGGTTTTCCTTTCTTTCATTTTCTTCACCATCAAGCGTTTAGAAAGTCAGCCCTGACACTTTCATGGACACCAGCGAGCATACACATTCCTCATTCACAAGGACACAGCTTCTCCCCGTTCTCCTTGCCTGTCACTCATGAACAAGCTATAGCCTATTTGTACCAATCTTGCATTTATTCTAGTAACCCTTTGTAATGCCGATGAAGCTTAGTCATAGACTAAGATTTTAAGTTGTTCTTTTTTATTTCCCAAAATCACCGACTCTTTTTCACTTCTCAGAGGATCGGCAGACTGTTCCCTCATTTTTCCATGACCCTAGAGTAATTCCCATCTACACACAGACAAAATAGCCCACTGAGGAAGTCATCTTTTGTTTTAAACTTACTAGAATCTGTCATACAGAGGGATCAGGTAACACGCTCTGGAATCATACAAATGATTCTAAGCAATAAAAAATAATTTTGAAGTAAACTTTTTTGCACCAATAATGCATACATAGCATTGTGATTCAGACTCCTTTTCTTGTTTTTTCCTTCTTGTATTACCTTTTCCAGACTCAGAGAATGCCTGGTTATTTCCATTAAAGGCACAAGAAGTGTTATATACCAGAGTCAGAAAGAAGCATTAACCTACAGTTAATGTCACAGGTCCTACTCTTTTTTGTTGTAGATATATGTGTCCTTTTCTCTTCTGAAGCAGGGAAACTATCTCTAAACAGCTTTTCAACCTCACTCACCATGGAAAGCTGAGAAATGTCAGGATGTTCTCCGATCTTCTGAAATCTATGATTTCCTATGAAGAAAAGCTGCGATTCACACCAAAAATACTGCACATTTTTCCCAGAAAACAGGGATTGACAGCTAACCTGTGGGACCCATGCGTTTGGCTTTACCTCCAACTAACTGGCACTACAGCCTCTTTTACCACTACAAACACAGTTTTGCCTGGTTAACCATCTTCATTATGTGCTCTGTCTGGCTGCAGGCTCCATGACTGGCGTACTTCCTGCCTATCTGTTGCCTAATTAAGTTTGCTTTGTAGTAATCCTTGCTGTCGGCTGTTTTCCTGGCCCATGAATTGGCTCCTAACCTGAGTGTGGGCCAAATCTCTTAGAATTGGGCCTTGCTCATAGATTGGTTTTGTGATCCTTCTGTTTCCGAGAGGTTGTCTTACTCAAGAGATCACACTGAAAATCTCTGTCAGACCTTTCACTTACTGCCAACGGAAACTCTTTTAAAAAGACTCTTGTTTCTGCAAAGGGCACCTCTTCTCATTTTAAGAAGCTTAAAAAATAATTAGTACCAGGAATATCCTGAAACAATCACACTTAATTAGAAGATGGGCAAGTTTTGGGATGGGGTGAGAGGAGAGAGGTACGAAGAAAATGAGGTATTAAACAGAACTTAACCTGGAGAGAAAGGCTGCTAAGACACAGTCTAGATGGGAAATCCCATACACGAATGATATAGAATGCAATGGAAGAAAAAGCCCATTGGGTAATTTCAAGGCAGGATATAAGTTACCCCTTCTTGCCTGTTAACTGCTTGGACAGGAAAGGCAAAGTCTTGTGCCATTTGTTAGATGTAAGAGGGCATCAATCATCTCTTTTCAACTGAGACATCAGTGCAGGAATCATCAGACAAAATCCTACAGCTTTTGTTAAGCAAAGGCACAACTAGACATTCATATGGTCCAAAGACTCACATTAACATTTGCTTTTCCCGCCCTGGGCCGGACACCAGAGAGTTTCTCTTCCTATGGGAATTCTTAGTTGTCTTTCTGACTGCAAGGTGAAGTGGCTGACAGAAGACAATTTTAAGAGTATTTACAACTCTTCACCTACTGCGAATAAACAAATGAACAACAGAAACTGAAGGGTCAATGTTAGTCCTGTTCTGAGGAGTTATACGGCGAGTAAAAACATCGCAGATTCGTCAAACACTCCATTCTATAGCCAAGAAAGAATTAACAATTTTTATAAAGAAAAAATTTGGATATGGGGATGTTTTTGCTCTCCAGTATTTAGGAAACAGGGGGCGTTACTAGGAAACTGTTGTTGAACAATCTGGTTTGTCCATATGGATCAAATCTGTAGCACAACTTGTCACTTTTGGTCTTGGAGAAAGTGCCACAAGATAGAAAGCCAGAACAGAAGGCCAGTTGTGGCAAGGCTCCAAAGAGGAGGGAGAAGGCTAGTCTGGTTCTCTCTTCCCATCTGTCTACATACATAAAATAAAATCAGTGGCAGTGATGCCATTGGCTTCAAGGGGAACAGTACTTTACTCACCCAGATTACCAATGGTAGCTGTGGCACCTTGTATAAGCAAGAAATTATATTTATTCCCAGGGCAACACGCCTGCACCCTCAGCTCACGATGCCAGCATAAGCATGGAGGCAATCATAGAATCGTTTAGGTTGGAAAACACCTTTAAGATCATCCAGTCCAACCATTAACCTAACATTACCAAGTCCACACTAGACCAATTAAGGGTAGACTAAACCATGTCCCAAAGTGCCACAATGGTTTACTATGTCTTCAGATGAGGACAACATACTACAGTACACGGCAGAGCAATCTGACTCTGCCACCAGCTGACCACATGACTTTCAGTAGTCAGCTTAAATCCATACCAGTAACACCTCACTTTTGAGAAGCTCAATTTGAGAAAACCAGACACTTTTTTTTCAGGCTAGAAAGGAGAAATAGAAAAGACATTCACTTGGTATAGTGAGACTACATAACTTCTCAAGCTAAGACAACTCAGAGCATTGTAGGATGCAGCAAGGAGCTTTTTAAATGCTCCATTTGCTCCAAAAACACTGGAAAGACTTTAAAATCCTGGATTACAACTCACATGAAGCACAATTACTTGAACAGTGACAGATACTTCTTTGCTGGGCTTTTCCAAGCCATCTGGAAGTGCTCTATGGAGCGCAGTTTGAGGACCCATGTTCTGGTTGATTTCAAAAGTAAACACGGGCCCCCACTGCAATTACAAAATATGCTGCCCTTGCAGGCAGATTTAGAAACAGTTTCAGGTCACAGAGTCAGCTCAGCCACCCTGGTGATACAGCAATGCTACGGTTTCTGGTTAGTTTCCAAAGCTGTGGAAACCTTCGTAATGGGATATGTTTCCTAGAATATATTTAGCCTCATTTAGTGCACACGTCCTTTCAGCCAAACTGCAAAACAAATCATGGAAACATGATTTGCTACCAGAGACTCCTTGATTAGCCTGCTTAAATAGAGTTGTTCACCATTACTGAATTCTACGACGTCTCTAAGTAAGATAAGACGGCTGCCCGTCCCCTTGAGAAGTCTTCACAAATGTACTCGAGATTATGAGAGATGATGTAAGACTGTACATATGAACAGGTTTGGTCTTGATACCCATTGCATAAGGGATATTTTCAAATGCAACGAGATCTGTTTTATTTATGTTGTTTTAGTTAGAATATGGTGTGGTTCTCATTAGAGGGCTAGGCTCAATGTATTTAGGTTGGGTCAGGAGGACATGTACAATAATTGCTTAATGCCGCATTTGGCAAAGTCAGTTTTATTACTTAAAAAAAAATCTTGGCAGTTGTTAAAAAAGCAGCTGGCACATAAGCTGTTTGACTTAACTATTACCTCATTTTCTCTCAAAATATTGCCAAAACTTCTTAATGACAGTGAACAGATGGTCAACATTTTTCAATGTTATAGATAATTCTCTTCCCAAATCAGATGATGGCATTTTATTTGTTTAACCAGAAGGGGATATGAACAAGAATTAGACATCATTTACATGTATCCCATGACCAGTATTTACTAAAGGTGAAAGTACTGCAATAGTGTCAAAACTCCAACACATCAAAATAACTTTACATTCACATTTGGAGGAGAAGGGTCTGGTTGCTGGCTGATTGCTAGTGCTCAGAAGCTTTGGTAGACAGCAACCTGCCTGCCTGCCTTCCTAAGCTGCTGTGCACATTCAGTTACGCTGCAGTCAGTCCACCTTGGAGTTCAACCCAAGTTATCACACAATCAGCTGGTATAGAAAGAAGGATGAGGAAAGGAGAGAAATTGGACAGGCTGATGAAGTCTGTTACATGAGGCAGACATATGCAAAAGTCCAAGATCTTTCATCTTCAGATACAGCTAAAAGACAATAAAAAGACACAAAGAGATGAAACACAGAAAAGCAGGTCAGGACAATAGTTTATAAGCAGTATTTCCAGACACCAGTCAGAAAGGAGACTGTAGCTTCTTCTGCTGTAGCCAGAAGAGTGATGTGAATTGTTGATGTGATGTGAATTGTTGATGTGTAGGCGGGAAGGAAACGGAGTTAGAGATATTGTAGAGAATGTCAGAAATTGGTTATAAACCTGGCAGGAAGAGACAAGTCAAGGATGGCATATTAATAGCTGACTGAAAAGGTGCTGGTGTTGACAACAGCAAAGAGAACAGGAGGAAAAGGAGGACTTAGTTAAAAACAGGACATTGGCTTCTGGCACTGTTGCATCTAAGGCAACAGTGAGACATTTTAAGAACATCTGTACAGGTCTGGTGGGACGTACAGCTGATGGCAGAGAAAAGGAAAACAATTCACTATATTGAAATGATGAATGAATAAATAGAAAAATAGAAGAGAGGAACTGTGAAAGCCAAAAGAGGGAAAAGCACTGAGGCCTAACCTTTCTACCAGAACTGATCCCCTGAGGTTTGGATACAAGATTTTAAGAAGGTATTTTTGGGGACCACAGCACAGTAGTTGGACTGGAGGTTGCCTACAATGCAAGTGGAAAGGAAGAACCTACAATAACAGTTGGAGAAACCTGGAGATGAAACCAGAAATTATGGCAAAGCATACATGTAGTCTAGTCCAAACTTTCGGGTTCTTTTGCAACAGGAAAAAATAATCAGCTATACTTATTCTAAGAGGAAGGATCCCGCAGAGAAATCTTTGGGTGTAGGTAACAAGGAGAGAAAGCCAGGAAGCATGGCTTCACAGATTGTTTTAACCTGGATGAGGCAGAACTCACTCTAGAATTAAGCAACATTTAATTCCCACCTGAATTTTGACCTCCTTTTCTGAGCTCACTAACTAGAGAACTGATTCCATGTTCCTGCATATGAATTTAGTGGTATTTGCTACTGTGTACTGTCTTGCTTGACCAAGCCTAAACACACTACAAAACCAGCAATTACAACCACTGTTAAATGGCCAACATTTTTCAAGAACTACTATAATGCAATAATCCCTCCTCCTCTTGGATGTGAGAAGATCTTTATAAAAATAACTATCTAATGATCCCAGTACTACCTCTACCAGGCTCGTTATCCACCATTAGTACACTAAGACAGTGTTTAGAATGGGTGATATCTTGGCACTGTCTGTTTGAAGGAAATATCAACATCTCATAGTACAGTTCGATTTAAACTGGTATGGTGGGCCAACCTGAAAGCCATGGATACCAAAATGGTGTCACTATGTCCTACAGTGCTTGTCAAGCCAGGTAGTAGGAAGCCACATGGAAACAGAGAGAAGTTTGAAGCAACAGCTTAACAGAATTTTGTCTCCGACAAATATGTTTGTGTAAAACACTTCTGGAAAAAAAATTAGTTTTGTTGAGTCAACACTTCCAAAGAAATTGTGTTTCATCAGCAAATCCCTGAACTGTTCCAATTAGAGCATTTAACCAGCCCAAGCAGAATTCAGTGAACATTATTAAAAAATACAAGTTGTAATTATTACAATTTAATAGCAAAGAAATGTCAACCAATCTTCAACTAATTATCACAAGAGAGGCACTTTGTACACCCAGTATTAAGTTGAGGGGATTAGTTCCAGACAAAAGTTAATCTAAGATCTCTTGCCAATGAGACATTAGTTTATGCTAGATAACAATTAGATTAAATCATCCGAAGTTCTGACCTCAGGTTACGCTGTTCAGTACATGGATGTTGGGGATCTGTCTATCTTTTCTAGCTTGTTTGGTCTGCAGTAATTCTATCAAAAACTCTTTGATTGCCCACAGATAATTTACACTACATTTACTATCATCATTTTAACTTTAGAGCAAACCTGTGGAATCTCATGTATCTCTGGGTACACCAGCCTTTAATTCAGATAGTGACTGCATTTTTGAGCAAAATCTCTCAATCTTACTCTCTCCTACTTACTGTGCTTTGCTTCACATTGCAGTGTAGTCTTGGGAGTACATAAATAGAATTTCATTTGAGTGAGCCTAGGAGACAGGCTCCACTGCATACCTGATGCACTCCAGTAGCCCTTCACTTCATGGGATCAGACTCAATTTAGTGTAAAGTGTCCACCACATCCTCAGAACCAACTGCCTCATTCTACAGATACACTCCTTTCCAACCACACCAGTTGCTAGAAATAGCTTCTGTGTGGATTTTCTTCTGAGACAGGAAAGAGGTTCTACAATGCCATTAATAGTTTTCTAATTGATCATATCATCATATTTTAATGAGCTTTAAAGAACACATGATGCATAAAAAATATATACATTATTTGACATGATCACATATCACAGGAAAAAATGAAATATAATTGGTAATATCAAGTTCTCCCAATTTACAGCAATTCTAAGCTATAAAAGCTGGCTGGGACAGTCTCTGCTGAGAAATTTGTGGAGCCTTGGAAACAATTTCTAAATTTTTTTTTTTCTTCAAATTCTTTTTGAATTTGGTGGGGAGGTGAGGACAGGACTTAGGCAGAATGAAAAAATGGAAGATTAGTATCAGCTGAAGAGCTCCAGCACATGTTGAGCAAAGTTTAAAACAAACCCTAATACTGTTATAAATTCCAAGACAAGTGAACAGGCATCAGGAGAATGTATATATGCAACAAGGACTGTGTCTGCTAGTTTATCTTTGTGAGTGTTTGAAAGTAGATGACAGTATATAAAAACAAAAAAGCCAACACTATCATAAACAAATGCAAAATGAGCTGCAGATATGAAATGGTGCAGGCCATCTACTATTTAGTGCTTCCTGAAACTCTGCAAATAGGGAAAATGCCCTCCTGGTTACTGCTGACTTATCTGCAGTGTGTTTCTTAGCAAGACAGCCATCAATACAGCATGAAATTTTCAAAAGGCATTATCCCTGCCCATAAATGATCAAACAATGTGAAAAAACAATTTTTTAAGCACAATAATTTCTTCTGACAGTCCCAAAAATTTTCTAGCTGTAGATCACTCACCTACACTGGAACTATACATACTAGAAATCCAGCCTTTCACCAGATAGAAACTAGAATCAGAATTTACATTCACTTCCTCACTTACATTATAATTTAAATACGGTTGCTTTTTCCAGTTTCCCTCTTGTGCTTCATTGTTTAATACAAAGCGCTTTTTCTACTCATCAGTTGTTCTGAAAGAGAACTGTATGTAAGACTTGTATGCAGAAGTGGGTTCAATAAGTGTAAGTTTGTGTTCAGCCTGTCTCCCTTCCCAAACAGATTGCATGCACATTTGGGTACCTCCACTATCACAGCAGACTTCCTTTTAAAATTGCCTTGTTGTACTCATTTGTTAGCTGGTATTTCAGCTGGCCAGGAGAATGGGAGCAGAGGGACAGAGATTTAGAAGTCCCACACATTCACCTAGAGAATCCAGCTGTAGGTAGGGGCTCTCATATTCTCTGTGACACTACCTGGCATTTTCTTTGCACAGCATTGTTAGATTTCATATTAAAGTCAGTATAAGTTCTAACAATGCAGTTTAGGGGAACCATATCCAAAATTCCTAGATTTGTAACTGGCCAAAAACAGTTCGGTGGGCTTCTCCTGCTACTACATTTACTCTTAAACTGTCACATGACATGTAAGCTTAACTAGATATCTTCTTGTGCACTTAAGCAGGAAGAGCCACAAACTCAGTTTAATCTTTTCATTTGACCTCTGAGAGAACCTCCAGAAAAGGTCTTAGCTAGGACCTTTCAGTGAAAGTAACACCTCTCCACTAAGCACTGGACTTCTGCAGAAATCACTGGACTGTTACCCATGGATCTTTACAAGATAGGAACTGATAAAGAGGGGAGAAATGCTGCAACATGGCCCAGGAGTTTTGCCATTGAATTACACAGAGCCAGGTTTTTCATTAACTTATCATTAGATACAAGGACCAATTCTGAACCACTGGCTAAGATGAAGGATGAGTGGACAACAGATTTCTTCTTGTGCAGGCTTCACAGTAAATTGGATCACATTAAACTTCACTGAACAGCCTTAAATGGGTACCAGTTAGCATTATAGCTTTTCAAAGTTAATGCAAGCCATTGGGACAACTAACAGAAATGAAATTTTGCTCTTGTAGGAGTTGTGCCTTACTACTCTGCTAGAACAACTACTTAAATGGCTGCTAGACAAACATTGTACTGCCCTTCCATCTAAAAAGAATCCCAATGAGCTGACTCACTTTACAGAGATTAGTCTTCTACCAAGCCCCGTCTTAAAGAGAAGGAGGTTATACTTGTGGGTTTGTTTTTTTCGTTTTGGTTTGGTTTGGTTTTTTTAAGTATCCTGCACATGCACTAGCTGTCTATAGCAGGAACAAGAACATGGAGACATCAAGGTTCTACATGCCTACATCCCATTTCTAGAAATATCATTCACTAATAAGGCAGTGGGTCTTAGGCACTTCTGACATTTTTATTGCCTAAATAAATTTTTTTTAAGTATCTGGTCAGAAACAAGTTCATCACAGCTTGATCTGAGCAGAAGTACACCCAGGGAGGAGGACAACATTTAAGGACACTGCCTATATTATTTTCATTGAGCTGTCAGCTTATTGTCATTTTTCTTGTGCTTTTTTGCTTTCTTTCTTTTAAAAAGAAAGCTTAGCTTTATTCTGATCTGGTTAATTGTGCAAAATTGACAGCCGAAACATTTTTTTAAACAAAATATGGATTCAGGGAACTGGTGGAGTCCCATCTCCCATTTGCCTGTTCTGAGCTTAAAGGTTTTGCAGCAATGGAGGAGAAGGTAGGCAGGAAGCCAAGGAATTAGCCTCAGGCTATACAGTCTTCTCCAAGAAACAAACTGTGCTGTAGGACACATAATCACACCATCCCCTCTCCCAGTTCAGCCAGTCACCTCCTTATTCTCTGGCATGGCAGGACTCCAGCAGCTGCCTGCAGATGTCCAAGAAGGCGTCAGCAGGGCTCAGTATGTCTTGATGGAAGTAGTGTTGTAAAAGGGAAAGATTACCACTTCTAGCAGACAGTTTACTCCACGGACAGGTCTCAGTAGGATGGAACACGTGTTTAAAGGACTGAAAATGCCTACCAATACAGGTCACATAAGAAACAAGCTAAAAGCCAAATGAGTTCTCAGGTCAGCAATGAAAACAGCCTAAAATCTTTGTGACATCTTAACAAAAGAGATGCCAAGAGCTCAAACTGCAAGGTCAACAGTGTTGTGGCCAGTTCAAACAATCAAGTTGAACCCCAGGAATGTAAAGAGACAGAAGAATGATGCCCATTGCTATCTAAATGTCAAAGCGTTTACAGGATATTGTGTTCCAGAACCAAACTAGGTCCATCCCTTACTGTATCTAATCTCAAAAGGTGTTGAGCAATTGGCTTCAGCTCGCATTCTAGGTTATGTTGAGAACTTCCTTCCAAAGTTCTTCTGCTTATCTGTTTAGACATGTTTTCACCCTGCCACATCATGACTTGAAAGAATTTTTATATTCCAGAGCAAATACATCATCAGTTATCAGTTAAGAATTCATGCTCAAGTCTGTCTGCAATTAGGGAAACATTTAAAAGACCATGCTGATGATCATTGCTAAATAGCAACATTTTCCTAAGTTGAGTCCTAGAAAGTGATGCCTTGAATTTACCCATAGTGTGTCACTGAAATACACAGGAAAAAAAAAAAAAAAAATCAGGATTGCTAGTGTTTAAATGAGACAATTTCTTTTGCTTTCCCCCAGAGGATGACTTCTCAATACGATTTCAGCAAGAATACCTGCTTTATTAAACAAGACACTAGTATTATTTCCCTTCTCCTTAAGCCCTTCCAAGTTAATTCTTCAAGTACCTACAATGCAGCTCTTTCCTCCTTTCATCTCCATAAGCACAATCTGTAAGATTCATTTTGATATGTGCTAAAATATTTTAGAGACCTTAAGAGAAAATATTAAGTAGATGGTGTCTGGACAAAAATTAACATTGTAATTGAAGGCAGAGTGAAGTCAGCAGCTCTGCATTACCCTAAGATAGGAAATAACCAGCTGCATTAAGATAAAAGTTATAACCCTTTCACAGAATCAAAAGTAAAGATTTTTACAGAAAACTTGCTAAACATTTGGCTGCTTCAAATGCAGACTTCAGAGAGAGGGGCTTTAGCTAAAGAAAATACTTTCTCAAAGGGAAATGCCTAGATTAGCTCAGAGTTTTGTTCCTTCACAAACAAATACCAAAGTCAAAAACACTTCCACAAATAGAAGCTATTACAGTAAGGACTGGGCAAAATCTGTACTGGAAGCCCACACGACTTTGATTTTCTTTTTTAATTGTTGTAATCTACTTAAAAAACATCCAACTTTTTTGAACTAGGACTCAGATCACATAAAGAAATGAGAGTCCACTGAAGACTCATTGCAAAGCTAGGAATTTGTAAACCCTTAGAACAGCTTTTGAAATCTTGGCCTGGGATATTTGAAATGCAGCTGGTCTTCATCATTTCTCTTGTTTCATGAGGTCATTAGATTGAGAATTACATATATTAACTTGGGGTTTATTTATATATTTTATACAAAAATTGGTAAGAGACACAAGGACTAGTTGTATCAGTGAAAACAAACTTACCCGTGCACCCTTCTCTGGAAAACATTTGCATCCAGCGCTGCAATCACGGCCCCCACATGGCCCACTGTAAGACTTCTTTCCACCCTATTAAAAAAAAGACAGAAAATTGAATGTAATAACTATTTGTCAGCTGAAGATCTTCTTTAATTAAAATGCTTCATTTCAGCACTTTTCACCTACGTTACATTTGTTGTGTGAATTTGCTGGGAAATAAGTGGCAAAATATAGTTACATTTTAACTTCTCCATAATTGGGTCATTTTTAAAATCACCAAATAGACAGAAAAAGTTGGTTTAGAAATCCTTTAAGGCCAAGTGAATTTACACAAGTTGGTGCTATTCTGCAAGGTGATGAGTGCTTTCTAGGGCTACCAAAACCCATAAAACTAGATGATGTTTTGAGGTACTCAGTACACTATTAGACTAGGATCACACTCAATAATTAGAAGTTGTCCCTCAGCCATCCTGCATACCCAAGTATGTCTACACCAGTGAGAACGAAGACAAATTTAACTTTGTGATCCGTGCACATTTTAAGAGCAAGAAGCTGTACCCCCTGAGCCAGAAGAACAGAAAAACTCCTGGATGAGAGAAGATGGCATTTTTAACAAAGAATAGATGCGCAAGGAAGACAGTAGGAAACCACCGCGGATTTGGATTTAATGTGAAAAATATATTCTGAATTTGCTGCACTAGCATTAGTTTTTTCAAAGATAATTACAATATTTATGTAAATCTGAAGTCCCTACTTCATGCACTTAATTCCCAGCTAACACAGATTGTGACAGTACCTGGAAGTCAACCACATGAGTTTAGTTGCGAGAGTTTGACCCATTCCCTCCCACACTCAACACGCTCAAAATACTGGGCTGCCAAAAGGCCTGCAATGCTACTGACAACACCATAACACTCCTGGAAAAAAGTTCAATTTAGCATTGTAATTTAGGCATTCACTGAGAACACCCCTCTCTAAGGAAACTGTCAAGTGTGCTCAGGTACAGTCCCCTAGGCTTCAGAACTCTGAATGGAATAAACATTCAAGCTCCTCATATCAAGGTGACCAAACTAAGTGCTGAAACAAGTTCAGACTGGAACTGAAAACATCCTCACTAAAAGCATTCACAGAAAATATTTTTAAAGCCTTTAAAATTTCCTGACATCTGTTGGTGAGGAACGTGAAAAATGAAAGGCAATTCATGCAAGTTTCTCATGGACTTTTGAACTTCTTTGCATCAGCTTTCTCAAAGAAAGTAACTAGTCTGACATCACTTGATAAGTTTTCTGCTACAGGTAAATAAAAAACCCTCTATACACCTTAACCTTACCCTGATTCACACTGTTTTGCTAAATTAAATACCTCTTTTTAAGGCAGCATAGAATGAACAGATATTAACAAAAAGCCTTAAATCCAACCTCCCACACTTCCCTAGCCTGAAGGGAGCATTATCTCTTGCTGCAAAATAGTCATAACAACCTTAAAGCAATTCTAAGAGGCATGAAGTATAAAAAAAACCAAGCAAACACTACTTTTGCAGACTTTTTGGCAATTCTGTTCAGGTGAGATCCCATTAGATATCGGGCTTTTGGACAACTCATTAACATCCTATGGTAGGATCTAACGTAACACTTGAGCAGAACAGAGAAAGAGCGATACATCGTTAAGAGAGGCACCACAACAAGAAACACAATGCATGCAATTCTGACCCTAAGAAGCAAGAAATAAAAGTAAGCTTAATGCAGTAAAGGTAAAAACAAACAAACAAACAAAAAAAAACCAGAGAAAGAAGAGCCAAAAAATTGTATCTAGAGGTTATACAGTAACTGTAAGAGCATGTCCAAACTCTCTGCTCAGACAAGGAATGATCAGCATGAATTTGAATCTGCAATGTACATTGGCAAGGGCTCAGTACATAAAAACTGGTCCCTGTCTTAACAAACACACTGCTGGGAGGTCATTTCTGACCACAAGTATTATTAAGACCTTAGGATCTGGGTCTAAGAAGACTTAAGAGCAAAGTGCATCAAGACACACCTTTTGCCATGATTATATGCATATTTTGCAGTGGAAATTTGGGCTCATTGCTAGCCATTGTATACCTCTATTCCCCTCACTTAACCTTACATTTACACTCTTAGCAGATAGCTTTATGCCTCCAGGGAATCAGATTATGCCTTCCCAGACATGTATTCAACCTGAAATTCTTCAAAGATTTCAACTTCCTATTTATTTTTTCTCCAGATTATTCTTTGTTCCAACAGTCATTTGCATGAGCCTTTGTGTCCTGTGGTTCTGTTATTTCTGCTTGCCTCCTAAAAGTGAGTAATGGCAAAGAAACTTTATTTCATCGCAGGTCTGGATTCCTCTAAGGTCACTGACTTGCAACAGTTGCTGTCTGGGAGGACTGAAGCTCACCGTGTCAGAAATGCCCCATCTCTGGTGGCAATCAGGTCCTTCCCAGTGGCAGAGGATGGACAAAAAGTAAGGATTCTTTCCATCCCTGTTCCATCCCCGCTGCTTGTGCCGCTCCCCACCGTGCTGTGGTTTGCAAATATGGTTCTAGTCAAAATCCCACTGAAGTCAAAAGAAATCTTCCCATTGAATTTATTGGGAGCCGGATCAAACTCTCACTAAGGTTTATTAAAAACTGAAAATATGTCCCTATTTGGTGTAAAATTGTGTTCACAATGTACTTCTAGGTTCCTTTTCACAGTGTGAGGAGTCATTTTGCTCACTTGTGAATGAAAGCATTTGGAAAGGAAGCAAACCAAAGCCAGTTGGCTCCAAACCAGGTGTTACATGTCCTAAGTATTTTATTTAGGGGAAGTAGCTGACATCAGACACTCCAAGGCTACTTAAATAGCAAACAGCCATGTACATAATATTTATGAATATAAGTCTAAAGGCTGCATGTAAGATTCTAGACCACAGTGTTCTCTTCTGAAAAGGTTTAATACATTTTCCCATTCAAATGTATGAATGCATAGGTCATGCGAACATTTATAGATTGTAATCTCAACGTGTAAGCATGGGCCCTTCATACTTGTTCTGTGTATGTATCCAGGGAAGAGATTTTTCCAACTGCTCTGAGATATATTTCAGATTGATGAATACGGCTCCTCAGAAACAAGAATTAAAGAAATCAAGAGTACTAGTTATAGCGGTAAGCACCACCATAACAGAAATGAATTAAACTATTTTAACTTCATTGGCTAGAAGTAGACCAAGGTTTTCAAAACAGAAAACATAAACATAAAATAGTAGCACTGCTAAAAAAATACATTCTCTGTAATTTAATAGCCGTAAAATAAACTGAGTAACATACATACTGATTTTAATTGAGTTAAATCAATTTCAGGCTCACGTAAGAATCACTAACATTTCAAGGTAGAAAAAACACTTTATTTAAGAAGTATTGATATGAGTGAGAAACCGTTTCTAAAAGACATTCAAAAACAAGAGTCAGTGTAAGAATAATTTCCCTCTCCTACTTCTGGTGTACCTCCATCAAGCATTTATGCACAGTTGATTCATTCAGATGGAGTGCCATTCAAATCTTTCCATTGACTTCAGCTTGTTCTGGAGCGGAGCCAGAGAGAGTAAAGAAACCTAACAGCTGTGATGCCATAAGAGGTGTCCCACACTCATGTTCATTCCAGCTTCTCTAGAGCAACACACAGGACCACAGAATAGCTGCAAATTATCTTGAAGGCCTTGCCTGCAAATGCAAAGAAAATTGTACCTGCAGCACAGGCTGGAATAAACAAACACAGGACTTCAGTGGAAGATTTCCAAGAAGCACAGCTCAGATGCAGGAGCTGGGGCCCAATTTTGCCTCAAAACTTCTGCTCTGTATCAAAGGGTCAACTGCAGAAGACTTGAAATCTATTGGCTGAAGACAATGATTTCAATCACCTAGGAGGGTGAACCCACAAGCCAGCAGAGGAACGTGATGAGGACACGTTTTGGTAAAGGACAGCAGAAAGGTTAAAAACATCATCTTTAACATGAGGAAGTTCAAGTAGCAGTGGTGGTAATGGGAAAATAAACTGGAAACTTTTAGAAAAGCATGGATTCTAAGGAATGCCAGCATGCAAAATTGGAGGATGTAAAGTACACCGAAAAAAGAGCATGCCCGTGATAAAAGAGGAAAAAAAGATGATGACGAAAACCAGTTGATGGTGATAAAACAGAAAGTGAAAGAATCTCAGACTTGCATAAAGAGATATGGCAGGGATGATTTTTTTTTTTCCCCAGGACTTATTCCCAGTAACTTCCCAACTCCAGTTAAGGACTGCTCCAGTCTAGAGCAAAATCCTAACAAGAAACTTCATAATCACAAGCTGTAAATAAAGCATAATGAAAACTTCTGGAATCTTCAGATAAACATCTTTCATATAGTTCAGGATCCTATTATCTGCTGATGACTAATAAGGAAATTATATTTACAGTACCAGACATTCAGACACCCCTGTAAAATTTCACAGCGAAAAAACTAGTGAAACTTAATATCTCTGTTTAATTCATAAGCTACGTAAGGCTGCTGTGTTAACCTTACTTTTTTTAGCCTTCATGGCTTTTAGGAATTAAATTCATTATAGCATTTGCTTTGTCTATTATTCTTTTAGTAGTTGTATTACAGAATTTAGAGCCCAGTTCTGAAAACGCTTATCCACATGTTCAACTTCTCCCTCTGAAATCAGCGGATTCTACTTTCCTGTGCATGTGCTAATACACAGTTGCCTTGCTGACATGAAAACACTTCTTCAAGGCTAAAAACCCTTGAAAAAGATAAACCAGGAACCATAGCAATTGCTGCACTCAGAAATGGCAGTGTGACCCATCAAAGACAGCATAACATGATGCAGCAAATGGATTCAGTAATTCTTCCTAACATGAGGTGTCACAGAGCAGAAATAAACTGACAGTCTTGCCAGTTAGATTGTATGAAACCAGTTGCTGGATTTGTTTGGCAGTGAAATATTGAACAGGTGAGAATAAAATTAATCATGTCAGCAAAACATCAGATAAAATGAAAATACATTTTTCCCATAAAGAAGATCAAGTGCCAGAACTCGTTTCAACTTTTTTCTTAGTGAGTTCCCCAAACCTTGACTTGCCCTGTCTGCTGAGGTTTTTTTAATAGTCTTAAGAGCTAGATCAAGCCTAGGAACTAATAATAGGATTTTTTTTTTTTTCCAAACTGGGGGCTGGGTAATCAATGGGAAGCAGCAGATGAAGAGAAAGTCCTGAGGAACTACCAAAGAGAAAGATGATACAAGCCTCTGAGCAAACTGCCTCACCTGACATTCCCAAGAACTCATCTTTTTCAGGCCACATCATCATACTGCCTCACAGCTGTACACCCATCCAAGAGAAAAAGTGACTACAGAGATATTAATAACATGGCACTAGCACGAGTAGAATTTTAGCTGGAATACAGTGCACAGTTTTTGTCACTTACTTTCAAGAATGATGAACTCTGCACAGGCACAGAGCTTGAAAATCCCTCTGATTATAAATGTGTGATTTAAGAGCCTTCCTGCTACAGAGCATGATTCATTTGGGCCAGCAAAATGAAGACTTGGAGGTGATGCAATGGTCACCTATACATTTGTCAGAAAGGTAAACGCCAGAGAAGCGAACAAACTTTATTTAAACTATGTTCTGGATACCACCCTGCTGCTTTGGAGCATTTTACACCTCTGGCTGTCAGTAACTGAGAAGGTACGTCAACCGGAAGATCTCTGTGCGGTTAGAGTGCATAAACCAGCACTATGGGTGACTGCCAGGGACGGAACACTGGGTTGTCTAATACTAACTAGTTAGAGGAAAGGACAATGCTGGCACAAGAGCAAGTATGTATAAGCTTCAATAAATACATGCAGGAGAAATTAAGTTTTTAATCAGAGGGCAACATCCTTCCAGTTAAAAAGGCAACAGACTGAACAATTTTGATGAACTGGTAATCTCTTTTAATGGAGATTGACACGACAGAGTGGCCAGTCACAACATGAGACAGGACTCAGTGACTGAAATTTTTCCTTTGTTGCTAAAGCATTTCATGCCAAAGCATCGCCTTCCCATCCAGTCCGGTTCCAGCCATTAGCACCAAAAGCGTCTAGAAGGCAAAGCAGTGAAAAAAAAATTGACCTCATGAAATAAAAGTTGGTGGAAACTGTCCTCAAGGTCTCCACTTTCTACACCTACAAATTTCTCCTACAATTTGCTGCATTAAAATCTGCTGTAAAATTGTGACAAGCCTGGAAAAGCATTTTTTCATCGACTCTAACAGGATTAGAGAGTAAAAAACACACAATCAAAAGTAAGAATCTGTAGAGTTTAAATACTAACTCATAAACCACATGTAAAGCCAGACTTTAAGCCCTTCTCTCATTCTAAGTACCACCTTATTCTCCTTACAGTCCCACAGAAATGACTGGCCTCCAAACACTACAGCAGTAGGAATGTCACATACTGGTTATTTGATGTTAACAGATTTGAATCTGGCTCTGAACAGCTCCGTCTTCTCATATTTTTCACTTTTGTTGATAGGATTACACAAAGCTGCAGATACTTTTTTCTGAATAGTCTATCAGTCAATGAACATGTAGTTAAAACCAGACAGTTTATTTACAGCTTCCATGAGCAAGGACACAACACAAAGACACAAGCTTATCTTTTACTGCACAAAAGGTCTTTCAAATGGAGCTATTAAAAGTGAATTTGTAGCTAAGATACTAATTCATTTTAGGGTTCACCGACTTCTTCGTTAACCAATGTCCTCAAATATTTTCATGCATTTCATAGAGCTGGCAAACATCTTAACTGGCAGCTGAGACTCAATGATAGTTACTAACAGAAACCCTCCTCCAATTCAAGTGACACATGAGGTTACAAAACTTGGAGGAAATCCTGGCCTAGAGAAACTAGTGGTAAATTCCGATTGAAGCAAATTCCATCCCATACCCACTCCCGGCTTTCATTCCTGCCAGTGAGACAGAAGTATTGTCGCATTGAAAAATAGATTTAAAACAAAACAAAATAAATGTTAAAGGTCAATTCTTCCACTTTATACACACAGCAAAAATGAACTGATGCCTTTCAAACTATAGAAGGGTTGCCCGACTCATTTTTTGAGGAAACACGCATTTCTTATTTGTTGGATGAAATTTAGAGATAAGAGTTTGCAGACTTTTTATTCACTGAAGTAATTTTTCACTCATACTAATAATGTCATCAATTCCTGTGAAGGGAAACATGCTCCCAGTAAAGTATTTCCAGACTACAAATACGCCTGCGATGGCTTCCAAGTATATTATTTATTATATTTGGGCATACAACTGGCCACAGACCTCATTACACATATCAGTAGGTTAGAAAACTCATAAACAAAGAACAGGTGATTACCTGGCCTGAAAACACGAGCAATAAAATTCCAAATAGCTCCATGCGGTTTAGAAATGAAAAGCTTTATCTTTGCAGCTACACAGAAGGAATGTTTCTTTTGTCATGTCTGCCCAGCTCTCTGTTACTGGCTGGGAAGTGATCAGCATCAGCCTGCCCACGCTTCAACCTGGCCTCCCCAGCCTGCAAGGCCTGGCAGCGCTCAGACTTGTAAGCATCGCGCAGTTGTTCCAGCAGCCACCCCGGTGGCCAGTGCACTGGACCAGCCACTTCATATTTGAGCAATAAGCATCAATCAATTTTGAAATACTCAGTATTACGACAAGTATTATAAAACACTGTACACTACCCTAATTTCTTTAAAGACTTTATCCACTCCAAGAACGTTTCCTCATCTTTAGGATCCTGTCAGAGATCCTTGTACTTCTAAAGCAACAACTTCATAGCCAGATCCTATTAGACCATTTATAACCTTTAGTACATAAAAATACTAATTTGTGTAAGAGCTTCTGTTATTTTTGTTTCTTCTGCTTGTTGAAATTCACAACTTATTTCTTAATAGGTTAAATTTAGTCAAGCATAAAGAATGTGTATGTGGCTGTAGGCACTACTCACATGCAGCCATTAAACCAAACTACTGGTAGGCGTGTGCTCCTCTGTTAGAGGCCATGCTCTCGCTGGATGGGAATGCCGATGTGCCCAGGGAAAAAGGTTTTCATTCCCTGCATCCTGTCGAGTGGGAGGAAGTTCTCTGCATTAACTTCACAATATGCCAGTGCTTAGGCAGCAGAGGGATATGCATGAGATCCATTATCATGCAAATGTGGCAGAGCTAACAATAGGGAACAGTAGAATTATTGCACCTTGTTGTAGGGAAAAGTGCTTGCAGAGAACCCACAGTGTCACCTCAGGGAAAAAGAAATGCACGGTCAGTCTGTTTTAATTAAAAAAGAAACTGCCATTGGTAGTGTTTATGCATCCCCAAATAGGTCCATTTGTATGGAAAGAAACAACCTGAAACTTACATAAAAGGGAATTTTAAGACCACATTCGCGTATTGTTGCAGCACGTAACACTGAAAAACACTAAGGATATTGGCAAAGAATCTTCTTTCTTCATATTACTTTCTATCAAAGCTGGGTATATGCCAAAGGAAGAAGAAAAAACATTGCCCTAGTTCTGCAGCCACACCGAGCTATAAGCTATAGAACCTAAAGCAGTGATTCCAAAATCAGAGATAACTGTGTTATTTATACCTTTTAGCACAACTATTTACCAAGTTCGTACCTGCCCAACAGCTTTATACACCTCACACAACTCTACCACAACCCTCTGGCTAAATCCAACACACATTGCCAACTAGTGCAGATATTTATTGTACTGAAGTTGCTGAACAGATTAATATTTAGGATGCTAAACCCCATGCTAGCAGATAGTTGGATATCATAAAAAGTATCGATGATGTAGTTGTAGGAGGTGGGCCTTATGATCAATACGTGTTGTGCAGTGTATGCATATGAACCAACCCAAGCCTTTATAAACACAAGCAAATCAACTAAAAGTTGGTCTTAAAAAACCAGAATAACTCATGACAGACAATGCGCACCCTTTCATCAACCAACCTGCTTTTAGACAGCTTCTCACTTCATCCTTAAATGTCCTTGTGATACATATAAGATTTCACACAACCTTAAAGATATGCATACAGCTTGGAAACAAATTTTCAAGAACAGCTGCATTCATTCATTGACTGAAAGGACAACATGATTCCAGCTACCCTTCTACTTCTGACAGTACCTTGCAACAAGCTGCATAATAGATGAAACATGATTTTCTTTTTTCAAAACCCCTCATTAGTTTGTTTTTTTTTCTCCAAACAGCTGAAGTTTCCAGTGCTGTAGCCAGTTTTCAAGTCCAATTACAGATATCTCAACATGGATCTTTTAAAGCCATCTTTAAAACGGTCTCATCTTTTCTAACTGGTTGCCAAAATGGGAGCACAAACTTCAACAACCGTAAAACATTTGCAAGCAACATGTTTCACTTTCAAAAAGAAATCACAGACAATTATAATCCTGTAGAAGACTCTTCTGCAAATTCACTATGGAACTAACCTTTCCTCTGTCAAACGTAATCTGGACATTTTCCTTCTTTAAAGGGGGGGAAAAAATCTTTCATTCAGTATGTTTTGTAAGGGCACTGCTTTCCAACAACTGAGATTTTCAAGCCTGCTTTTCTATGCTCAACATCTACAAGTTCTGTTGCATGAGAAGTCACTCATTAAAGACATTTTTTCTAAATGGTATAAAATAAAGCTTTGGTTTTGAATACAAAAGCTTTTCATTCAACTGCAACAGAAATCAGGAAAATAACAACTTGAGTAACTTATCCATTTCAACTAAAATGCTTATCCAGAGGTTTATATAACTGAGGTGAATACAACAACTCCTTATATATAATTTTATTACCTTTCTACAGTCTTGCATTCATTCCAGATACAGCTGGGCCAGCGGACAAGCACCGGCCCTGAAAGTGACTCAGCTCCTTCATCTTGTAAACAGGGCTAACAATTAAAATACTAGACAAGGAAAATCTTCACCAAAATTCAATGGAATGCTCGTAGTACTTATCAGCAAAACATGTCCCAGAAGGTAAACTGGAATGTGTCCATTGTGAGTCATCCTCCAATTTTATAGACAATACAGACCACCAACTTTGAAAATATAGCAGCAATTTATTATTTGCATCTTATTTTCAAATGCATCCTTCCTCAAAGCCATCTGTTAAAAAACATTTTTTTAAAATGAAAGTTCCAGAACTGACAATCAAACAGTAAAACCCAAGGAAAACATTGGTAGAAACTGGCTGCGCTTTTAGTGATGCTCTTGGCAAAATGCTGGTGGATTAAGAAGTGAGGGAGGGAGCTGCATCTGACCTTCCACTCCAAAGCTAACTGCAAATCTCTCTCTGCATCTTTTGGATTTGAGTCGGGGTGGGGGGGGAATCTCTGATGTAACTGCTTACTCCGATGGAGTTAGACCAGGGGTCACACATAGCCTTATGTCTGGGAGACAGCTGGCATAAGGATGCTTGATTTATCTCCTGGGGAGACCATGAAGAGTGAGATGAGCACAAGGAAATGCACAGCTATGAACACCAGTGCAGCCTCTTAACACAAGTGGCTTTTGAGCCATTTCTGCACTCAGACAATTTGGTCTGCAGGCTCAGCTGACTCAGCCAGCATCAAAACACTGCCTAAACCAGAGATGGACATTGTAAAGTGGGAGCTACAGCCAGTTAACCATCCCTGCACTTGAATAAACAACATTTGCGCTGATTCTAGACAGGTTCCTTTTCCTTTGCTATTCTGTTTGCATCCTTCAAGGTATTGTCAAAGAAGTACAACTTGTGTAACCATCCCTCCTGAGGGCATCGCCTTTGCAAAAGAAGACTGTTGGTTTCAATTATTTTCATGCCAGTTTCTTCCATTAAATTCTCTCCTAAACAAAGTAAATCAACTAGTAGCAAAAGAAATGGCCAAAATTCCCCTAGTTCTGCTTTGTGTCAACTTTGCGCACATGCAGTACACATATCAGCAGTATTCTGAATCTCTTTATTAACTATTACTTTATTTTCCTAATGAAAACATGATCTTCCCAAAAGCAAGGCTTCACATTGCTATACACTGTTAAACATACCTTTAGTGAAAAAACACTGAAAGACTCAATTCCACAACGCACTAAGATCCATACTTAATTCTGATGACTTCAATGAGACCAAAGAACACAGCTGAATGCCTTGCTAAACAGAAATCAGCTTAGGCACATGCTGGCTTTGCTCAGTGAAGGCCTCAGAAACGGCCCTCAGGACATCTACCTAAGCATAGAGTGACCCTGCGAAAAAAATAAGAGTATGCATTACCTCTCTTCTTGCATAAAAGATGAGCCTCCTGGATTTGCCTCAGCTCCCACGAAGGTTGCCCTCTGACCAAAGCAGTACAACTGCCTGCCCTTCCCTGCTAGGGATGACTCGGAACATGATATGGAAAGAAAAAACAAATCGCACTATTCCCTCTTCAGGAATAACCAACTTGAGAAAGATGAAAATACCTTTACTAGCATACCAGAAGCAGTGTTACTGCAAAACAGAGGGAAGCGTGCGAAACTCACTCTTTTATCTGACACTTTTATTTAAAATAAATACGCCATGTAGCTTTTAGCTGGAATGTGAAACACTTTTTTTGTCATTAGCCCAAAGGACAAAATAAACTGTTTGGAATATTCCAGATTCTTTCCTTGTCAGGATCAGGGAAAGGTTGCCCTCAGCACTGAATACCCAAGTATGCCCATTTCCATAGACATTGAAAATACCTAGACAGCTACTTTTCTCCACAGCAAAGTGACAAAAATAATCCTGGATTTAGCCATAGCCATTTTTATGCCACTAGCATTTCCAGAACGCATATACAGAAAACCTCCTCTATCCCTCCCCATGATACGGTGCATGATAAAAATGCCTACTACAACCACCACATTCTTTTGACAAATTATTTTTATTACACAAAAATCCATGTTTTGGGGAGGGAATGCAAGCACTCTTTTTAATAACTGCAGTAGGGATTCCAAATTTGCACTAAATAGTTTCACACAACGCCTTGCACTCAAATTCCTTGTCCCATTATCAACAGACGCTGATTAAGAAACTCTGATGTCCCATCCTTAATTACCAGAGGACTACTACAGTTTTGAAAATGAAAACGAGTGATTAAGAACTGGGTTTACTTTAAAAAAAAAGTTCCTGTAGCAAGTAATCACTGTTGCTGGGAGTCTGTCATAAATAATGGCAATAATACACAGATGAGTTGGGCATTTCCATTTCATACATAAGCAATTAGCTCCACCTGTATCCCAAATAAATGGTTATGGCTGTGGCATTTGTCTGTTCAGGTTACTAATATACCTAGCGCAGATTAAATTTCTAAAATAGGATGGCACATGTCAGCTGCAGACAGGGTGGAACCAACTAAGAACCACTCCCATGTGCAGAAATGGTTTAGTTAGCAAAGTATTATGGCCCACAGGCATAAAATTTACCCAGCTTTTCCAGTTCACTTACAATATCTAGATGAAGGTCACTCGTTCTTCTTTTTGGGATGGGACAGATAAACAACTCAGCCAGCTCATTTGCTCTCACTTAACCTTTCATCCTATTTTTAAAATAGAAGATCTACATCACAGGTTACAAAAGGACCATAATGCCCAAACAGCTGGAAGTCTATATAATTATATTCTATCTAAATAAAAACATATGCAGCCATCTCCTGGAACTGTCAGGAGACTACCTGTTACAGTACCAAGATGATTAACTCTTTAACCTCTATCTCTACAGCTTCACTGGTTTGCTTTCTTTCCCCATTTAGTCATTTATTCTCTATTCACCTTGTACTCTGTGGTCCTGCAAATATGAGCTGGCTTGTACCTGGATACCTCCTCACTAATATCCCTGGAGCCTTTGTCACAGACTGAAGCAAGAATAGACTAAAGCCATTGCAAACAGCACAGTGAGGCATCCCACTGTGTCATGTTCATCAAGTCTTCCAGTAAAGACCTACTACATCAATCCTGGAAAGTACCAAGCACATTGCGTGTTCTTGGTTAATGAAATCACAAAAGAAATTAGGGAAGCAGTTTGTGCTCCACCCACAAAATCTTCAAAGAGTAGCATCATTGAGAAATTACTCTCCTTTCGGGGAAAAAGATGTCTGCTACTCTTATGTTTGCTTTGGACACTGCACAATGGGTCCTTGTTGTTAACTAACCTTTGGGCACCATAGTAGTAAGCATAATTTTTAAAAATTGGGGTTTTTTTAAGTAAACATCTTTGGAGCTGTTCCTCTATCCTCTATGCTATTTCTAGTACACCATATCTATTTTCAGGGAGTGGACTTCTCAAGTCAGAACATGTTTTTCTCTCAGGAACATACAACTGTTAACTCCTGGCTGCTAACTACTTTGCAATCTTGATTGTTCACGTACCCTTTATCAGAAAGGTAAGATGCCACCAGGTCAGCTGTACCATCTACAAACGTATTGTGCTAGCATAAATGTCAGTGAAAAATCAGTTCCTTTACGTTAAAATGAAAAATAATGAATCATGCATATAG
Organism: Pelecanus crispus; assembly: GCF_030463565.1. NCBI lineage: Eukaryota > Metazoa > Chordata > Aves > Pelecaniformes > Pelecanidae > Pelecanus > Pelecanus crispus. The sequence continues at coordinate 4,829,777 of NC_134655.1, read as the reverse complement.
TACTTTCTTAAAATTGTATATACTCCTGCATGCACCTTAAGCTGAGCAAACAAATTAAAAATAATAAGAGTGAAATCAAACATGTTGTTCTTCTGTAGCCCTACAACTCTGCAAAAGAAAAGTTTCATAAAAGGCCCATCCAAGCAGCAAATGCAGTCTAAATGCCCTTTCAAGTCCAAAGGCTTTCCATTTAGTCCCTAACAGAGGATGAATCAGTTGGCAATTAAGAATCTTCCAATACTATAAAAATATCCGAAATACAAAGAGTAAGCAACAGGTGGAAAATCAGGAAAAATAAATTATGTTAAAAAAACCACGAATATGCATCTGAGATATTATATCACCATGCAAGCAGGTCTACATAACTAAACATGGATTTATTACAGTAATTCCCTTTTCTAGCCCCAGTTGCAGACAGTAAAGTGACTTTGATGAGTCCTTCTATCATACTGATGATAATAACCATATGTTTCTAAACACAGCTAAGCACAGATAAGCACATTTATCTCAAAGTCCTCTACACACACAGTGGTGGTCCTGCAAAGCATTTTTCAAACAAGCCATCTCTGGTAGGAGACAGGGAGGGCAACAACTTTATCTACTGGAAATACTACATTTCAGACATTTTTTTCATTCCATATGTAACAAAGGTTAGGAAAAAAAAAATCCTGAAAAATTAGTACTTTCAGGATAAAATAAAATGGATGTTTTCAACATTGGAAAAAGAATTCTGGGCAGTACTTTTCGTACTCTGCAGCAAGCCCCAGGAGTTTGGGTTTCAGCAGCGTGTGAAACCAAGAGCCTGGAGGCCTACGCTGCTGAGCAGCTGGGAAGGCAAAAAGCAGCCAGAGACCAGGCAGGTTTTCTGTAGAGAAAACTTCCTTCCCAGCTTCCATCTACATCAACAGATTCCTTGTGGCCTTTCAAGTTTTACCTGAGCAGCATTAACCTGTGAAAAGGAGCTTTTTCAAACCCATGGGGGCAAATAAAACAACTGTCCATCAGCTGGAAATGAGCAAAAGCAAGTAACATCCCAAAGTGCAGATAAAAATGGCAAGGCTGAAGGGGTGCAAGAAAGAGATGGAACGGCTCCAGAACAGGCAGTGAAGAATAACAAGGGGCTGGAGGACACAAAGCTGGGAATTCAAGACTTTTAAACAACAGAAACAAATTCCTTTTCAAATTCTACCCACTCAGTGGAAACAGATCTATGGCCAAGTCTACTTCTTCCCTATCCCCCAGCAGAGTACTTCTGGGTTGCTTTGAGAGAGTCACAGCTCCTGCTGCCTTCTCGGTTCCCCTCTTCTAGCTTTGCTTTCCTATGGCAGCTCTGTGGGGACCTGATCCTGGGCCTCGGAAATTCAAAGAAGGGGGCGAGCCAAATTTGCAGAGGAACCTCTAAATGAAAGTACGGTTTTCTGCACTTCTTTCTGCTCTGTAGAGCAGCAATGGCATAGCCCCTGGAAAAGGTTCCTGGACCCTGTCTTTGAGCGTGGTTGGACATGTGTGCAGAATGAACATAGCACCACAGTCCACAATTTAAGACGATCACGCAAAACTTTGAGGATTGTGATGTATCTAATGAATCCAAGACATTAAATCAACCAGCAATTTTCTTACTGCAGAATAACTCCACTTTCATCGTACTTACATACAGCACATACAGTGCACAACAGGATGTTTTTAGTATTACAGTATTTGGTTAGTTCAGACTGATTTTCTGGGCTGCCCTTCTCATTTCACTGAGGCTTTGGCTTTGCAAGAGAAGGCAAGCAAACTGCCCTTTCATGGTAAAACAACCCTTCAGAGTAATTCAGGCAGTCAAGCCCTTTCCTGCAGGGCAGAAGTGATTTGCTTAAGGATTCCTCTCCTGCCTACCCAGCAAGTACACTACTACACAGTTAAGCCAGATGTAAATTAGACAGTAACTTGAGAAACCAAAAAAGGATGCGTTCCACGTGTTGGAGAAGACCATGGCTATCGTGCTAACTACTCTTCCTAGTGACACTGATAAAAGAGAAGTGAGGAAGGGAGAAAATATAAACTGAGGTAAACAACTATAAAATGTCAAAGGAAATTTAAGTAGTTCCATTGTGTACCCATATATTTAATTTACCGTTTGGCCTATTTAATTTCAAGTAACACTTCTAAACAGAGCGGATGTCTATTCATCAACTGTGGATGTTGCAAACTTCTGCCAAGACAAAATGTACAATCTCCGTTACGGATAATCTTACCTGTCTGGAACAGGAAAAGACAAAATGCCTTTATAACATTTATCTAGATTAAACAGATCAGAGGAGGTATAGCTTGATGCAGTATTTTGACAGGATGAGAGTATGTTTGCTGAGGAATAGGTACTGATTAAATCTGAGACAATGTGTGCCACAAACATTTCTACTGAGGAAACCAAAAAAGGACAAAACGTAGAGCTGGCAGAGTAAATGTATCATTTTATTTACAAATATCCTATTTTTTAGTGTGTATCTAGGTTACTAAGTAGACTATTAGCTTTAGAACGATATATTACAATGCACAAAAACAAATGTCACAGTACTGGATAAGGGAAGGAAAAACTGAGACAAAAGGAAACTATTTTTGGCAACAGCTAAGAAAAATATGAAAGGATACTCTTCTGAGACATCATTATCAAAACTCCGCAAATTGAAAACAATGCGAAGGATTAATCTTTTAATTTTCTTTTTTGTCTATATATGTAACATGTATTTTTTAGAATTTTTGTTTCCTGTATTATTTTGGGGGGGGTGGAAAACAAGGCTTTTGTCTTCAGACTGTCTTACAGACAGGAAAAGACATATAGTGAACATACACAACATCAACTTTCAGATGTCTAGTTTGTCACAGAACCTGTATGAAATTTGAAGAAATATCTTCTTCAGTCTTTACTAAACCATGCAAAGGAAAATCTGTCATCAGAAAGACTAAAACTATCTACAAAATTAGATTGTGGAATCTGATGCAATTTAGAACTGAAATGCCTACTTAATATAATCTCCAGAACTCTTTTTTGCCAAAGGCATAGATCTTTATCGATAGGTGTGTGCCCTTGCAAGCAACTGTTTGAAATGGTGACTTGTTAAAATGCTTAACCCTCTAATCCCCATATACCTACTGGATACAGTACTGTCTAACTAAAGACATACTGCCTGGACTTCTCGTATAGGTGGATGACAAAAACTGGCTCAGGAAGTAAAAGCAGCTAAAATGAAGTCTCAACCAATTAACACAAAGAAATGGGCAAGGCTAAACAATTATTCAATTCTGGAAGTCCAAGAAAGTAAGTGTGTTTACAGAAGTTAGTTTGCAAAATAAGAAAGTTATCCTGTAAGAACACATTCATTCTGTTTAAGGCATTACCTTGCCCTGTCTTCCCTGAAACCCACTAGAGCTAATAATGCACAGATGTCACCTAAACAGGGAAAACCAATACGGTGGTGATAAAAAAAAAAATCACAAAATTTCACTGAAATCAACATCTTATGACCTGCTTCTATAAATCCTCTCCCTCAAGCAGTCCCTCAGGATTGGCTGCATTATTGTGGAGAGTTAGAATTGCTCAAACATAGAGGACTTGGAGGGTATGGCTTTTCATTTAAGAAGCAGTTGCCACCATATTCAAAATAAGTTCTGCTAAAAGAAAAAAAAAAAAAAGATTAAAAAGAGAGTGTTAATGCTCAGAATGGACACTGTCATAGTGTACTATCTTACAGAATCAGTACTACCAAAAAATTCATGTTAAGCTTTCAAAATGTCCTAAATTGTTCTTAATTTGAGTGCATTTATTTGTTCTTAGCTGTCAGGCACAGCGTGACAATGGATGATCTATACTACACACACAAAACCTAACAATGAGACTGAGAGGTGCTGTATATGCAGTGTAGAAAGCACACTACTAGAATGTTCTTGGTAATTTAATATCCAACCTTGAACATTATCACTCAGAACAGGAAACCTAACAACTCATGAAAAAGTGTAGAAGGAATGAAGATTAGTGCTATGAGCAAAAAATTTACTGTCTAGTTGTGCAACATGCTAGCTAAGCACAGATGTCTCTTCTGAGAAATTAACACCCACACTATTCCAAACAACTTTTTTCAAGGACTTTGCCAACTTAAGAAGCGGGTTTTTTATTTTTTTGGCTACAAGCATCATAACAACATCACAAATATAAGTAGAAAGTCTAATGGAAGAATAAACAAATTTTCTCTATCTTGGTTACTAATTTCTCCTATGTGTTTTTGTACAGCTTGCCTCATCCCACATTCTTTTAGTGCAAAACTTTCGGACATAAAAATGAAATAGACTACAGAATTTAAACTAGAAAGTGAGATAATAAAAAAAAAGCAGCAGGTGACCACAGACATAAAAGGACCAAACATTCATTTGCATGCTATTTCAAGTTGTACTGTTTTAAGAAAAGACTACTCCACTTTTTCCTTAATTGGTAAACTCAATTGTAACTTTTACACTGGCTCCGGTTGAAAAATACCATGGTTTGTGACATGAAACAACAGATGTTCTTAAAATAACAGACTCGGATATTTCCAACTGATATCACTCGGGAATGCCAAGCAGAGAAAGGAGCTGTTTCTGTTGACACTGGGCCCACCAGGGACTAGCCCTACAAAGTGCTGAGCAACCTGCAGAGATTCAGTGAGACGCGAGCACGCTCAGCAACTCAAGGACTGTCTCAGAATCAACAGAAAATGTGCCTAACACAATACAGTTGAAAAATCACCATGCTTTACTAAGTGCCAAATTGATACGCACCTGTATCACTGCCCCAACAGCCCAAGGCTGTCATTCCCAGCACTGAACTGGAACGGGGCAGCACTGCCAGATTTAAGCAGATTCATTCAGAGTGATGCTACATTTCTTTTCCCAGCAGGACGTTTTACTGGCTTGGTGCTGGCACCCTGTCTTCATGCCCTGCCACCCCATCTCTAAACTCTCTCTCTGCTGGACTGCCAGGGAATGTGGCACAAAGACTCGTGAGTGGAACCACAGGAGTCAGTCTGGGCCCAAGCAAAGTCCATTTGAGCTCTGGCTCAAAGCTGGCTGTACGAGACCAACCTGGCCTCAGCCAGAATGAAGCTCTCAGCTCAAGGGTCAGATACGCATTTTCAAGTGCTACAAAATCAGAAGGACTTCTGCAATCATCTTGTAGCATCTCCCAATTTAATTCCTGTTTGAACCGCAATGTAGCTTTTAGGAAATCACCCAGTCTTGATTTGAATATCTAAACATGAAAGTTCTATGACAGGACTAGATGCAAAGTGTTTATCAAAATGTTTACAATTTCCTGTAGAAAAGGTCAACAAAAATTGGTCCATTGCCTCAAACTCCTCGAGTTCACTGAATCAGCATTTTTTGGCAGAAAAACTATTCCATCTAAATTTTTAAACACAGTTGTATTAGACAGCATGTTGATACGTATTGAGAAAAATACGTAAATATATGCATAGGTTTTATTAAACAAGTTAGCATCATCTTGCTTTTAACTGTGTAGGCCATGAATTACCATCAAAGTACCTCTTCCTTTTTCATCTAGTTAAGTCCATAGTACTGCTGTGGATTTAAATTCTAAGTTTTAAAAGAGCCTTACTTGCATTTAAGCCTACCGGCATGTAAATCCAACATCAGCCTTTCTGCGTTACATAGAATAAAAACTGGGAGTTAACAGCATTTCTGGTTATCTGCCCTCCCTCTTTCAACCAAGGCTTATCCCGGGACTTTATTTTCACTCCTTATATTTCTTCATCTGATTAATCAAACAGGTCCTTCACTGGCCTTTAGTTCCACCAAGGCCACTCACAAATCACCTGTGTTAATTTGCCGAAAAAGCTTCTGAGATTACAAGCAAGTATCATTCAGGAAGAAAAACACGCTGGTTCCATGGCAACATGAAAGTCAACGAGCCCACCTTGAAACCTGGAAACAATGGGCCCTTTCAGAACACCAGCAGAGGGGAGGGACCACGTCTTATTGAGATGTTGGGTTCTTTCAGATTATTTGCCAGTGAGCTTTTTATTTTTTTTTAAGGAGAAAAGGCACACTGTAAATTTGCCTTGCCCGAGTTCATTTGATTTTGGAGCTTATTACCAAGACACTGTTGAATTCTCCCCCTCTCCCCGCCCCAAAAAGCAGCAGGATGCAGCACAACGAAAGCCACCCTTCCTGCAGCCCTGCCACTTGACTCAGGGTATTCACACTTGGAACATGACACACTTCAGAATTCTGATCCTACAACCACCAGGAAAAAGCGATGGCCTCCAGGATAATATGCTACCCTAAAGAAGAAATTCTGAAGAAATTTTGTGGAAAAATCAGGAAATTTAGCATGAAAAAATAAACCCTATCCATCTGAACTGACAGAAAACTTACAGACCTGCACAGAATTTCCAAAAGCCAGCTCTGCCCTAGCCCTCAGAACAGGCTTAGTAATATTTACATGCATCACAATTTAGGAGAATATTTCAAGACTACAGCTGGTCATGGCAGCCTGCCTTTTGGGTTTGATTTTAGATTTATATCACTGCTTTCCAAAGAGATTTTCCTTGGGAGATCCAGTCTAGGAATGACCCAAGCATTTGTATCAGCATGCTGTTTAACCAGCTCAAAAGCAGTCACATAATAACGGGTTCAAAACTGTAGATAAGTACAGCACTGTGCTCCACGCTGAATCATTCAGGGTGGCTTTTTAACTCCTATTTCTCCTACTTACACAGGGGAGACTTAGAGGAGGGGGCCGCTGCACTCAGCCAGTCTGAGAGGAAGGGATCACAGTCCCACTGCTTGGAATGGGAAGTCTTGGTGCTGGCACGTAGTACAGGCAGAGGAATAAACATTTCTGGAAGGAGACCCCACGACTGCCTTGCCAGCCCCTGTTGCAGCCTCATTTAGGCATTTCACGGACTGTGGCCCCAGGAAGCATCCACAGCACTAAGTCCGTGGGGCCAGATCTTCCACATTACTCCTTCAGCTCCTCCTGGTGTGCCTCCCTGTAAGCCTGCTCCAGCACCTCCTTCCTCTCCGGTTGTTCTTAGGCTTCTCGGGTGCCCTGGTGACAGTGGAGCTGAACTGCTGGGTGACAGCCAGAGCACCATGTTGCAAAAAGATGGCTAATTTTATCTGCGTCGCACAGTCCTTAGCACAGATAAGGCTTTTTTTGTTTTGTTCTGCAAGTGTTAACGTTTGTCCAGCACCAGCCACTGGGAGCCCAGAGGCCGTGTTCAGCCTCCTCCTCCCATCCAGCTGAAGGGCTGCCTTGCTCTCCTTGCACAGCCTTTTGAAAGGGTTAAACTAAGGAGCAGCACGGAGAGAGTTTGGATCTGGACAAGAAATACACTGAAAGTTAAGTTTCTTATTCCCTGGAACTTCTGAAAATGCAGGAGTTGAAAGAATTTATACTTTGTACTGTCCAGTAAGAATGCTTCTCCGTGCCACAGTTATTCAGGTAACTTCAGATTAAATACATTTGCTTTTTAGAAGATGATTTTACTCATCAGCTCTCAAAAGGTGTGACTCCCAGAGCTGCAAGATTACAGCAGTCATGTACCTACAGATGGACCTGGCCATTACCTTGCAGGTTGTAATTACAGACCACAGCTGCCTCACCCACATTTTGAACAGACCAGGTGTGTTCTGCCGATGAACGCATTTTAGTTAGACACCCCAGCCTCCTTTCTTCCCCAGCTCCTTTCTTATTTCAGCTGTGGATGGATGGGGAGACAAGTAAATGCACACAAGGCAGAAGCATCACTTTCTTGGGCCTGCAGTACACAAACATCCAAGAAACCAACAAAAGCTCTAGGAAATACTCTCTCCTATAATTGTAACAATTAAAAGCCTCAAAACAACCAGCCACAAATTCCGGTTCAGATTCTTGAAGAGGTCAAAGCCATTTCAAATCAACTGTAGAAAACAAGCTATGTCTTGAAAGCCCTGTTTTTCTTACCAAGATTGATCTCTGCATAGAGGGAAAACAGCAGGGAAAGCTGAAAATCTTTAATCCAGTGAGGAAAATTAATATAGCATTAGAATTACAGACCTACAAACCAAATAAAAGCCATTCTAGTGGAGAAAGTCAGTATGTAAGAGTGAGAAAGCTTCCTACTGCACTTTGTATAGCATTATTAACGCATGCAGAAACTGAGAGTACAGATCAGAGACATTCAGTACACCAGCCAGACTATTTCAGCAGAACAGCCTACTAAAATACACACAGGACGATTTCAGGTAAAAATCAGGAATATTCAACTGTATTCGAGTTAATGTTAGTGACCCAGAATATGTAAAATAATTGTCTTTGAAAGGACTGATTCTCTGAGCTCACAACACAATAAAGCAGAGAAACATTTTCAGAAAAGCTAATGAATAATTATTAAAATATATCTCCGCAATTTCCTTTTGCTTAAAAGCCCCACACAAGAAAAAATTCAAAAGTCCTTCACAACAGGTTATACGCACTATCACATATCCTTAATTACCTGCACACACAAATATATTTGTTTCTCAGCACACTTACCAGTCACCCGCAGCAGCAGAGGAATGCAACTGTCTAGCCCAGCAACTTTCCAGTTATTCCCTAGAGTCAGTCGCATGAAAATGGGCTGTGAGTGCAGCAACTATTTATAAGAGACCTTTCCCTTTTAAAAGATCCCAAAAAAGTTTGAAGTTCAGAGGCACCCACCACAAATATAATAGACCTAACTCTGGAGCAGAACACAGTTAATTGTGAAGAATTTATTCCAGCAGTTACTATGGAGAAAAAAAAACCTGAAAACACCTCTAGTTGAAACAAAAAATTTTAAATAGCAGCAAAATGTAACTTGGAAAACTATGGTTTTTTCCAGTATACACAATCAAGCATCCTTGCCTCAGTGAGTAGTCACATCTTTTACTGCCATTGACAAATGACATGAGTAAGAACCTTCACAGCAGCCATGCTTCTTAAGGCATCCAGTGCTCCTCTACCTTCTTGCCAATATGCATCTCAACAGTCAGACCGAGTCTCCAGGCTCTAGCTCTGAGGACACCTACACTGCAATACAGGCACTGCATTACGCTCCAGAGGTGGCATATCAAGCAACAGCGAGAAAGAGCTGTACAGTTCTTCAGTCCCTGAAAGCATCCTGCTAGCAGCAACCTCCACCACACACCTCGGGTATTTCTGCCACAGTATCACCTATGAGACAAAGACATGCAGCACTATCTGGTTTCAGTGGCACTAGACAGAAAAAGGATGTTTGTTTGAGAGGCCCTCTTTATTTGTACAGTACTCAGAGGTTAAAGTTTCGGCATCTTACTCATTTACTTTAGGAAAATTATTAATACAGACTCTGCTGAAATCATCATGTATTTGTCCTGACATGAAGTGACTGGAAAGTTCGTATCATAAAAAAAAAAAAAAAAAAAAAAAAAGCGCATGAATGTACCTTGAACTATTCTTTCCACCTTTCTCACCCAAACTACATCAATATGTATTGCTATAATTCCCCCTTCCTCTATCTGAAATTTAAGTAACAAGGTCATTGAAAAGATTTTGAAAGGATGGAATGTTTTTTACTAATTACTTAGAACAGCGTTTAAACAGCTACAAAACTTCTCTTGAAGAAAATAGCACGTACACTTAGGCTTGTCTCAGCCTGATGCAAAGAGAAACTGGTGCTATGTTAGCCCTTCAATATAAGGGACAAAACACATCTGCTGCAACAACATTCAGAGTATCTTCACTGCCACAATTCTAGCAGGCTTGGTCCCTTCACTCTGCTCAGTCAATAAAAGTTTGAGGAAGTGTTTGGTACCTGAATAGGCCAGACTGAGGGTTTGATTTCATAACTTTTACTCATGCAATTATCCTTAGTTTCACGTTCATTCCACAGGACTGCAAGCTGCTTTCCCAAGCTTCATTTCCACTCTCGTAGATTCCTCTCCCCCTCTTCCGTCGCTCCCCACTCCCACCAGTTCAGAGCTGGCAGTCACGTGAGCCTGCTGGTAACACCAGGTCAGATTATCAGCAGGGACCAGTTTTCTGTCAGAACAATAAGCTGATCCAACTCCCCCTGTAATCAATTGATCCAACACAAGGGAGGTAGGAAACCATAATCGGGACACAGGGTAGCCCACACTTAGATCGGATTAAGTGCAATGTAAGACTGCCCTTCATAGAAGGCAGGGGATACAAGGTTTGAATTCAAGTATTCAATTGTATTTAGTTCCCTCACTTTGATGGGCTCAGCTCTTTGCAGGATTAGTCTTTTTCTTTGCTGGGTGCACCAGCATGAGGGGCAAAGAATCTGATCTCACTGAAGATTTGCAAGTAATTGTGAATCCTGCATTCAGTGAAGTCAATGGAAACTTCTGGCTGACTCAGAGGCAAGACTGGACTTGTTATCAAAATGTCCTTCTCAGGCAAGTCCAAATGCCATTTTACCTGGTGACTGAGTATAGGCTGTGTCTTGGGGGAGTAATTTATACTGTGCGCCCAGCCCTAAGTCGATATTTAGACAAAGCATCTTGTGCATGCACCAGAAATTGTATTTTTACATACATATATATACACAAGACTATATATATATAAAAAACTACACCTATGTATATATAAAACTACAAAAAAAAGTTTCCATACAGCCCACATTTTAAAGCTATGCATAAAGAACAGCCATGAACGGCATTTAAATGTCTTTTTGCAGGTATCTTCATGTTTACCAGCAGCAAGAGAGGACATATGATTTTAAAGATAGACCTCCACAAACATACTCCATTATAGGAAAGAATAAGTTTACATACTCAGCTCCTTGTTTCCTTTTTAGCTCTCATTAGTGATCATGGAACAAAAATAATATTCCATCTCTTGTACTTGTTACACTGCTGCTCCCTGGCACTTCAGATTTCCTCCCTGTCATCTCCTGCCCGAGCACTGGAAAGGTCCACAGCTACTCAGCTCTCAAGATCAGGTATTTTTAACCCTATTCAGGGCTACTTTCTTCCCATACTATGAAAGATTTTACATTTCATTTCAATCCATATCAAAAGCTATGTAGAGAAGGGACCAGTGGGTGGATCTGACACACGAGATGACTGGATAAACATGCCACGAAGGGAGTTGCTGTGCTGACCTTGCTGTGCTGGCTAACCTGAGCTAGCAAGGGCTCAACAACAGGTTATGCAGGGCAGCAGTCACTGCAGATATGTACTCCAATCTTGTGGTCTCAAGACTGAGCTGTGGTGTGGAGGATGCTGCTTCCAAGATTGAAACCACTAGAATGCTTATGCTGCTCTTTCCTCCACAGAATTTTAATATAAAGACTACATATGGTGGAGGAGCATTCTTCCCAGCAACACATTAGCTACTAGACCATCAAAATCACCATCATAACACAGTAAATAATTACATTGAGATTGATAAACTTCCTTGCCTCAGCTCTTGGAAGATAAGCCAAGACTAAACACTTTTGTACAGCACTAGTAAACTTTCACCATTTGAATAGCTTTCCTGTTATTGTCAAACCTATAAGCAAATAATCCTTCCGACTGAGCATATGGCAGGAGCACAGCAGCCCAGAGAAGCAACAGTATGGGAGAGGAATTTAACATGTCAGTACAGTTTTATAGAGGCCGCTCTCAAAGCAGGGAACAGCCAGTCCTTATAACGAAAGTTCCAAAAACGTCATTGTAAGAACAAAATGCTCTGGCCTATAGTCCTGCTTAACACCCTCTCTTAATAAGCAGATGTTTTAAAGGTCACATTTGGTCCTTTTATAAACTAAATCACAATAGCAATGTTCCTTCATTTCACAACCACATTTACAAAGCCAATATTTTAGCCCTCTACTGAATCTTAACCTGCTTGTGGATCCAGTATCTTTTAGATACTGGTTGCAGGCTGTACGACTTATCTTTGGTGGAAGAGGATGAGGATAGGGAACATTTAAACAAACTGGACATACACAAGTTACAGGACCTGAGAAACACACCCTTGAGTGCTGAGGGAGCTGGCTGATGCTGCACGGCTACTCTTGATTATCTCTGAAAAGTCACGGTGATCAGGAGAAGTTCCTGAGGTCCAGAAGAAAGCAAACGTTACTCCTATCTTCAAGAAAGGCAAGAAGGAGGATCTGGGGAACCACAAGCCAGTCAGCCTCATCTCAGTCCCTGGGAAGCTAGTGGAGCAAATCCTTCTGGAAACCAATTCCAAACACATGAAGGACAAGAACATAATCGAAGCAGTCAGCACAGATTTATGAAAGGGAAATAATGCTTAATCATCCTGATAGCCTTCTATGATGAGATGACAGGCTTGATGGATGAGGGAAGAGGAGTGGATGTTGTTTATCTTGACTTTAGTGAGGCATTCAACACTGCCTGCCATAACATCCTCATAGAGAAACTGATGAAGCACAGGCTAGACAAGCGGACAGTGAGATGCATTGAAAACTGGCTCAATTTCCAGGTTCAAGTGGCACTTCAAAAATAATCTGAGTGAAATGTTATTATTTATGTACATGAGAACACGTGAATAAAGTCATCATGATTAAAGAAGCTGAATATCATAGTGGACAGGGCCCTTTGTTTCAATGGTTACAATTTTAAGAGGACCTGATCCAATCCAGCTCCAGCTGAGGTGAAGGTACCCAGTACTCATGACAGCCAGGTCTCAGATGCCTTTCCTTTCGAGCTAGCCTAGAGATTTCAGTTTCTTGTCATTTGAAGGCCAGCAAATAATTTCTTTCACTAAACAGAGAAGCAATGGACTAGCAAAAGCCAACAAAGGTGACTGCCTTAAAAGTGGACAGCAGGGTGAAAGAAACACAGGTCCTAATTCTTATTTCATATCACTTCAAAAGTGACAAACTACCTCTAATGTCAGAAGGTAAAAGTAGCTCAGCAGAGAATCCACCATCCCAGACTTCTTGGGAGCTTCCACTAGTTTAAAACGAAGCATAATTTATCCTGAACATAATTCAACAGTGTTTAGTAATCCCAAAGACGTGATACTTAAATGCATCTGACAAGTATCATCTTAATCACACTTCTGTAAAACCTCCTGACCAAAAGAGAGTACACCCTCCTAACACGTTGCTGGAGCATCACCAGAAACACGTCTCTCTCCATGGTTTTGCAATCATGCTGTACTGCTTTATGTTGTAGAAGATAAGCATTAGCACTGTCCAAATCCTTGGGCTGCATTAAAACCTCTTCTCTACCTACCGTGCTCTATTGCACAAAAGTATTTAAGGTAAGTAATTTACCTAGTTAGATTCCTTCCTCTCCTCTGCAAATGCCTTTTCTAATTTTAGGATTTTAGGATTCCAGCAGAAATAGTATCGCAGAAAGCAGAGATTGCCACTGTAAAAATCAATGTGCAGATGCAACATAAGACTTGAGAACAACTTATAAGTCAGTGTCAGCACAGTTAGATGTTCTAAACTCGTTTTCCTGGCAAAATGTTTCTCCATACACAGCATCTGCTGATATTTAGAGCTTAAAGTATGTTGGAAATACTATATACTTCATCAATGTTAGCCAACAGCTTTTCATTGTCTGTATCACTATTCCCATTGACAGCTGCAGAGTGAAATGCAGAGGGGAGTTAGAAAAACGTCATGGTCACACAGTGCTTCCACAATCAAAACTCTGACTTTTTTGATTCCAGCTTGGCACTTTCATTATGACTCAAGACTGTTTCTCTTACAGTAGACCATCTTCAAAGACTCTTTTTATGTCAGCAATAAGAAGCAAACAAGTGTTTTCAGAAAACAGGAACTGATCAGATGCAAACAATGATGAGAACACACCTGGGAGGCTATCATCTAAAGACATCATACTACAGTAATTTACATTCATTCACAGAATAAGATTATTCACCTTCCACCCACCCACTTTTTTGATTAGGCCAATTCTGCCTTCATTTGTACATATATCTTTCCTGCCTTTAAACAAATATATGGTGTCACTGTTAAAGCAAAGCAAACAGAATTCTGTCAGGGATGTCCGTTACGATTGCTTTCTGTTTCTCCAGTGAGGAATTTGAACAGCATGTTTAAAGAAAACAGCTCAAGGACAGTTTTACACACATTGGCATTTTAAACAATGAAGACACTCCAGCACCTCTTAAATCATAAAATCTCCCCATTCAGCTCAATAGCTGGACTACGGGAAGAACTGGATGTTCTGTGACTTCTACCCAGCTTGAATGCAGTGGAAGAAATCAAGTAGTTGAAGCTAGAAGCATAAGAACACAGGCAAACGCTCAGGCTTTTTGATCTTTAAGGTATCCTTGACCCCTGACTGAATGATTGCATACCAGCAGATGAAATGCAATAATTTTAGATCTTTTTAACACAATGACCCCACCTTGGGATCTTTTAAACACAGTTCCTTTGAACTGAAAATAGCATCTCTTCTAAGAATAATCAAACTCTTAAACATTTCTGCTAGCCTAGGTAATATACACACATTCCCTCTTCCCTGCCACTCTTGAAGAACTCGTGCTCCTCCCTTCCACATTCTTTCTTTCTTTGCTCAGCATATGAACTAAGATACAGGGAGCAAAATTTGTCAATAACAACACTAAGAATCAACGCATTTAGAGCTACTCACCACATACATATTTACCTCTGATTTCACTAGGACAGCTGAAGAGTCTTAATGGCCAATAATTTCTACACGATCTTGTATGAATATTATATGTTCTCCCCAATATTCAGGTCATTCTTAGACATTACATTTTCAAAAACCCAAGAGAGTCAGGGAAGAAGAGGGAGAGAGAAAATACACACTTTACCTGGCCTCCCTATTTTGTCTCCAAGATAGATATCTATTTGCATGGAATCTTGGATCCAAATTCACAACTGATGTAAGCAGAAACTTTGAAGTCAACACACACTAAGAATACATTTGGCTCATTTTTGCTATTTCAGCTTCATGGGTTTTTTTTACTTGTTTGACACTGACATGCTCAGAATAGAATACATAAAATTAGAATATCTTTGCATATCTTGGCACTCTAAGTTAAAGTATAGTACTAATACTGTCCAGCATATAGCAGAAAGGAATGGTCTCAGTTTGGGTGGTTTTTTTTGTTTTTTTTTTTATACCTGACCACAGTTCCACTCATTACAAAACACGTTATCACGATGTAATGGGTCATTTAAAGCTATTCAAGGCCAAGCAATCTCTCAGTACCTCAAAGATTGACCTCTTTTTTCATCTGAGCAACTTCCCAGAGCTATACCTAGCCCCTTTAAATTTGGTAACTACAAGTAGAGACAAATTTATCTCTTAACAGATCTAAATAACATAGCAAATGTATGAGCCTGGCATTAGTGTAGGTCAGCAAAACCCCAAAATAGACAAAGAGGTAGCCACCTCACAGCTTAGACACTGTAAACTATCCCTCCATGCCTTTGTGCTTTATAAAAACTATTAGAACGGTACATACAGAAAGACTAAGAGCCAGAATACAAAGTGTGTTCAACTTTTCACATACCTTTGCTAACTTCTACTTCTGAGCAAAACCCGTTATCTATACTGTGCAGTAGATGCATGCATTAGCTTGGAACAAAGGAAAAGTTCTGTTTGAGTACACCTGTCATGTAAATTTAACCCTGAAGTATTCTGAGCATTCAGCAGTAACAAAGTAAATCTTTTGGAAGACGTGCCTCTTACGTCAGAACTTTCCAGCATTGCTGGGGATCAGAATATTTTTCACCTTCAAAACACCTACTTTTTAGGCTCAAGCTGCTTTACAAACAATGCAAGCAATTTCAGTGTCAACACCTCACAACTACAAACATTTCCATTAGGCAAAGAGATTTCAGATTTTGAAGATTTCAGTTATCGCTGACTAAAGACCTCTGCTGGATATAAAGGGATTACAAGGTAGCAGCAATCTTAGATTCTTCACACCCCCAACTCTCCCAGATCTTAAGTCTTCAGAGTTCAAGTTCCCATATAAAAACCCAGGAGCTGTATTCAAGCCTTTGAAGCTTTGACAGTAGAAGTTAGATGTCTACAGCTCCCATATCTAAGATCTTCTTTTCCAATAGCTATTTTGATGACATTCTTACAGAGGATGCAGAGACTGACTGAACATGGAAACGGGATCACTACTTCACATCTAACAATGGCCTACCGGCCATGTCTTCAGCGTGCTGTGAGTAAAGTAGTATTATGAACGTGTTGGGTAGAAGGGATCTACAAATCTCAAGATTTTCCATGAATATCTAAGAAGTTTAAACAAATACCCATTTCTCATGTGGTTTAAACCAGAATTTTGAATAGAGGAAATACATTTCTTTAGTCATTCTGTACTATCTTGACCATCAACCTATGGCTCATTTATGCTGAACTGGATTCATAAGACCTAACTGAATATGTTACTACCAGCTTCCATCATTTTGACTTCAGAAGTATTTTTCAAGAGCTGCAGCTCCCACTCTTCAGTCCCCCTTTAAGGGTCAGGATGAAAAGGAAAAAAGAGATCATTCATTTTGAAAAGAAAAAATTAATTACATACAGTTTGGGAGAGGGAACACGTAGGTCTTGATCTTGGCACAAATGTAGCCTACACCGTCTAAGGCATTTTCATGTCAGATTAGAGATATAAGAGCTGCGTGAATAATTATATTTTGACAGCAGTAGTACTGTCTTCTTGATGGAACTATTGAAAATGGAAGTGTTCAAACCACTCTCTGCTTTTAGTACTTTGGTTCCAAAAATGAGAGCAGAAGTACCCACTCCTACCTGGATTTTAAGAAAAAGAAAAAAATTGTACAGGACTAAAAAGAGCTCAATATTGGCAATAGTATTTTGATGCTAATGTTTTGATAAAATCCAAGTGTCAAGGCTCTAACATATGCTGGACTGGCTTGAATATGCATCCTGATTTTCTCATTGGATTTTGCCCTTGTTCAGGAAAAACTCTTGCTGCTGGGAGGAGACAGACAAGACTTCTGGCCCCTGCCCTGGCCCTTTCTAGCACTTGCTTAGAGGAAGGGCAAAGGTCACACAGAAGGAAAAAAGGTTTTAAGCTTTCAGTGGAAGGGCAGATGTGGGCTGGAGTTTAGCTGGAGGGATGGAAAGGAGAAGGGAATTAAAAAAAAAATCCAAAAGAAAAATTCAATCTGCTCACAGCTTTTCCACAAATGCTGAAGTATGTCAAACTCATTTGCAAGGCTTTAAGGATTAAAGAAGTTCTTGCTAAAGTACAGTACTGGCACTTGTAGCAAAAATAAAGTAGCTTTTCCATTCCCACCAACAGATATTGTACCTCTGCATACATCCACTGTGAAGTCAGCTTCACTCTCGCGTTCATCCACTGTAAATCCAACCTTACTCCAACCTCCACACAAGTGCTGTACAGTTTTCACTGCACTCCCCAGGGGACAGATTCTTCTTCTGTACTTCAGATCTGCAGAGTCAAGTTCATCTTTTATCATTCTTCCTCCAGGATAAGCAGATGCATTTCCCTAAGCAATTTGACTCTCCCCCACTCTCCATTTCCCTCTATAAGCGGGACCTTGCTGCTCTCCTTTGCAGCTACTGCTGAACTCTGACTTTTTTTTTTTTTTTTTTTTAAAAAGAGGAACAAAAGATGTACAGCAGTCATAAAGGCAGGATAAGAAAACTTTTCCTAGGGTTTGCCTGAAAGAGGAGGACCATGATGGAAAGGTTCCTCTTTCTACTTCTGGTCTGAGTTTCTGTGAATCATTCACTGCCCTTACCTTGTGCAGGAGCTGGAGTGCAATATCTTGTAGCGCAGCAGGTGGTGGGCTGACTCTTCACAGACTCATTACTGTCCCACAATACCCGCAGCTTTTTCTGCATATCCAGTCCCACTCACCACTAAAGAGGAGAGAGGTAACAGACTATGCTTTTGGCATGACTCTCCAAGCCCAATTAACAAAGATGCATGGCACAGCATATGGAATTTAAGGTGGTACTTCAAAACAGTGGTCAAAGAGAAAGTTCCTACTTATTCACCTGGAAGATACACCATCAGTTCCTGTATTTATAGGTAATTGTGACGGCTGAAAACATGAAACAGCTGCTTGAGGGCTCAGCAAGGGAACTACGGTCACTGTTCATCCTCCTTTTGAACACCAGCTAGTGCCCAAAATTTCAGGGGCTGCAAGACTGACATTTCTGTCCACACAGCATACAAGAAGGAAAGTTCAGAAGAAAAGATTTGTTTTCTTTAAAATCAGGGGCAGTTGGTCATAGCCAGCACAACACTTCTTAATAAATACAACATGATAAAGTTATTTAATGTGTCTGAAACATGTCTGGTTATGTATTTTACACATATTTAGATAGCTAAAGAAACACAGAAAGCAAAACCAATGTACTGTGGTTCTCTTTCTGACAAATGACTGTATTAAAGAAATGTTACATGTTTCCCAATTCACAAACGAGATTGTTTTTATCCTCTTGCTAGCATGTAATGTAATATAATCACTGTCGAACCTAAGAGGCAAGGGAAATTAACGTATTTAGTAATATTAAAGCATTAAAATATCCTTACTAACTAAAATTCTGGAAAAGTATTTTACAGCCTGTTGTTCCTCAAGTTCCTGAGTGATGGTGTCACACAACAGTGCGACAGAATCACTCAGACTGAAGAAGGAACATTATCATTTCTATATTTTCCTTACAAGGCCAACAAATACACATAGATTTGCAAAATATCCCAGAAGGAAGCCTTCTGAAGAAAACTTCATGAAACACTTATTTTCTTGCACATGGTCAAGTATTTGATTGCTGTCTTAATGCTGGAAGGAAAAAAAAAGAAAAAAAGGAAAAAAGGGCAAAAGAGAAGGCTCATGGAAAGAAGAGAACTAGTAGTAAAAGGTCACTCACTAAATCCCCCCCCTCTTGAAATTACAAGCAGCAAGCTGGTTTCTAATTAATTCTGGCTCAAAAACTACTTCTGAATTAATCACTGAGCACAAATCCTAATTTTAAAGACTGACCATTAAGTTATTCCTGAGGGAGAGATCAAATATTTTTAAAAATATTTTAGAGAAATGTGTTTAGATGTATTTTGTCTTTGTTATGACAATAATCACCATAACCCTTGCCTTGACATGAAAGAATGTGTGTATCTCACAGGAAAGCTGCAACCTTTTGCACCTAACCCTGTCAAAAAGTCCCAATCTCAGCACAACCGTGTTGTGATAAGAAGCTTCACCAGAAACATGAGTGATAGAACAGGCAGGGCTGGGAATTAGCAGGAAGCATTTATATCTCAGTCTATCCTGAGCTATCAGGGGTTCTGATGACTTAGCCTTTCTTTCAGATGAGATAAAAACCAGAGGTCCTGGCATCTGGTGGCCATTAGGAAACCAGAGATATTGGAATTATTAGACATTGCATCCTGGTCATATTCCAAGACAAACTATTATATTCGGCCTTCTTAAAATTCCTTACTGTTTCAGAGAAAAGCATATATTCTTCTACCTATTCAAAGGTGCTATGCAATGTTCATAGGTATGCTGCAAAACAAAACACTAACACTGCAGGAATCTAATACACTGTACTAATGACACTACACTTGCTTCATCTCTTATTTATTATGTGAGAATGGCTATATTAGCTTTTGCTACCTGCACAGCTGTCCCAAACCCTCATTCCCCAGAGTGATGGAGTGGACAGGCTGCTCACCCCACAGTGGGACCTACAAAAATAGTTTACATGGATTAAATCCTTTAGAGTTGCCTGAGTATCATTGCAAGGAAAAAATAAGTGAACAGCTGTACTCTGTACCATCCTTGCTCCCTTTTCTGTTGATCTCTCATGTACTGCCCATCCACATGCCAGTTTACAAGAGTGTTTTTTATAGCATGTAGGATCTTTGTGTTCGAGGTAAGCATTTACATTCCTTGTGTCAGACAGTCATCTGGTGCTCCAAATTACCCCTCTTACCACCCTTCTTTGGCCATAAAAGGATGCAGGTTGTTAATGGTCATTCTCTGAGTCACACCTCAGTTAAATGGATAAATTAGCTCAAAACTAGATTGGCTAAACACCCTCTCCTGCTTTAGCCTTCTTCCAGAGATCAAAAACGTCAGTGAGAGATACTGAATAACTAATCCAGACATGATGCCAAATTTACCCTGAAAACTCTTTCCACCTGCTGTTACTGCCCTTTGAGATTTCCAAGAGGTCAGAACTAAGCAATAGCTCTATATAAACACACACCCACACGCATTTTTACTTGAATCAAGCATAATGTCTTTGGATACTTCAATGTTAATTTTACCCAAGGATTACAACCCTGATTAATTTGTAAGAGGCATGTGTATTGTTCCCAGAGTGAACACCGAGATGTATTTTCTGGCTTGAGCAGGTTTCCTGTATTTTTTTGGCTGTACAGGGGCAGATTTTTCCTGCGTATATGAAATAATTTGATGTTTTCTGGAAAAGTAATGCTTCTGTTGTTGCAAGGAAGAGAAGAGAGTGATCCCTTTGGATTGCTGATCATTGACTCAAAAGATTTATGATCTGAGCTATCATGTCAAGAATCAGCTTAACAATAAAATACTGTTGCAGAAAGGTTCCTTTTTTATGGTCTCTATTTACATGCCAGCAGCATAAAGCACAGCTGTGCTCTGAGCTCACCGTCCTGCTGCTACTTTGTTGCAAGACTGAGGAGAAAGAACAGTTTTTGGAAAAATAACAATTGTTTCCACGACTTTCCTCAGCTAGCTAATTACCAACACCTTCCTACTGCAATAAGTGATTTTAAATTAAAATCAGGCTTGAACCTCCACATCTATACCCAGAAAAAACATTTAGCTTAAGCATTCTCTATGTTTTAAGAGGCAGAGGAGCTGCCCTCATTAAACAGGATGAATATCACAGAAAGCTGTGGGTACACAGTTTCTTAAACAGCAGCAGTGTGAGTCTACGGTTGGTGTGATGAGACTGCCCCTTGCTGAGCAATGTTTTCCCAGGATTTCTTTAGGTTTTGCGTGTATCTGGCAGGTTGCAGATCTTTTGGAGTAGGGACTGTATTTCAATTCTGACTTTTCATGCACGAGAGTACAATAGGGTCAGGTCTGGTGACCTGAGCACACAGGTGCGAGCATCACAGAAGTAGTAATAAAAATGTGTGAAAGCTCACAACTTCACAAAGCGACATTTCAGAAAAAAATTACTCTGTTATGTGTGCATAGACATAATGAAACCTCACAGATTTTTAACGAAGTTAAAGATGTAAGTACTACCTGAAGAGACTATTTTTGAAACTAAAATCTGAATACAGTTGCATGCTTTGGACTTCTGATAAGCACTACATTTCCTTCCTTTAACCACGGGAAAAAAAATCACGGCTGTCTATACTCCTACATTCATCACACAAACTAACTTCTGCTGTGATGGTACAAGACCTACAGTTCCAGTGGGAGAAATATAACCAGAGCTAAAAGTTCAAGCTATCAACTGATCCAAACATTAACTTCCTAGCCCCCTACCAGAGGCAAACAGCAACTCCAAACTGAAGAGCAGGGGTTGTACATTGTACACCCTGACACCCTGCAGATTCCTTTGTGGTACACAATACATTAATAAGGGCAAAAGGGTATTTTCCAGCAAAGTTTGTAAATTAAATTCTATAGAAAACCAAACAAAAGGTTACATGAGTGTTCACTTTCTATGAGCAGTGAACTCAAAAGAAAATACTTCATTTCAGATTCTGCAAAGGTGCCCTAACAACAGGAACTTAAACTCCACGGGCACTCAGCAAACAAGGCTAAATTAATTAATATCAAATTTCAGTCAAATGTACTGACCTGAGAAAGGTTTCAAGTTATTTTTTTCACAAAAAGAATTTAGGTTTTAAGACCTTTGCTAACAAATAGTACAGAAAGAGTAACTGAAAGGAAGAACACATTTAAGTCAATTACTTTTAAAGCACATAGGCTTTCAGAGTGGCATAAATGGGAAATAAAGGATGGACTAGTAAGTTACCTTATTTATTTATTTAGATAAGTTATCCTAAGGTGTAAGTTGTCTAATGTACTTGGATTTAAACCAGCTACAGAAATATTCCCTGCCTCACATTGAACAAAACACCTTGCATTTGCTGTGCTGGAGGTGTAAAAGTTTGTACCAAATTATACATTAAACCACAGAAAGGGACATAACAGAGGTTTGCTGAGGAACCATCAACAAAAGCTGCCCTCCTGCCTCCCCTGCATACACACGCCCCCATACGCAGGGCACAGGCACAGCCTCCGGCCAGATAAAGGCAACAGCAAACAGCATTCCTGGCACCTGCACTGCAGGCTTCTCTGCTGGAGTTTCTCGCTCCATTTCACAGCCTTTCTCCTCCCACAAACTCCAGCTCATCCAAAGACACAGACATTTCAAAAAATATTTAGTAAGTGCACAATCAATTAATGTCTTTTAAAAGCTGAACTTTGTTCTGAACACTTAACTGTGTCCAGTGTGCATCAAACATGACATAACCAACACAGCAGATCCTGCAGACCAGAAAACTACTTTTTTTTTTTTCCCCCTGCTCTTCAATCCAAGCCTATCTAAACAGACCTCCATCCAGCTTGTCAGAGATCCTGACTCCAACAGCACCGCGTGCCAATTGCTTCATGCAAAGATGCAAGACACCCCACAGCTGACAGGCCTGAGATAACCCAGTCTCAGGGAAACCTTCTCCTCATTTCTTCAATGCTGCTGAAGTCAAACATCCAGGTGTCACATAACAGGCCCCTACAGTCAGGCACCTGACTTAAAAGCTATGGAAGAAAACCTGATACTTTTAGGATCATTTTGTTTTCTCCTGGTTTCCTCAATTTTTGTCTAAGATTTAGGGATAGGAACTGAGATTTTATTTTAAATAAAAGTAGATGTTCTCATCTGCACATGATTCCAACATCTGTAACATTTAAAAAAAAAACAAATTCTTTGCAACAAAAATCAAAGCTGGAAATTCTGTAGGACTGCTAAAGATTGGCATGATTTTTTTTTAAATAAAAAATCAGCATGCACTGCTGTTAAAACAATAGCATTCTAAGGCTAGTACAATTAAGACTCGTGAAATCCTTAGCACTCTTAAGCCCAACCCTCTTGTAAAGAAAAAAATCTGGAATCACCTGTATCCCTAGGCAATATATTGCATTACTTACGTTTTTATTTACATTATGAGTTTATAACTTGAGTAACACAAAGTAACACCAACTTTGTCCTGTTGCTTTACACAGATGCTATTTGTTGGGTACAGTCTAGGCTTTTATGTAATTCTCATTTCTAACCAGCCCCATGGGACCTCAGTGGAATATATGTACAGAAAATGACAAGATTTAGGTAAATTCTTTAGTTTTGTGAAATTAAAACTCAAATTCAGAGTTTCATTCAGATCAGTTTTTACAAAATATATGTTTTGTATGTAATTATTATGATTCTCTACTCATACATACTAGAAGAGCTGGTACATTACTCATGAAAATCAAGAAAGCAAAATACTTGTATCACCTTAGGTATCTTGAGGAAAACACAAATAAGCACACATACAACTCCCCCCGCTAAATTTCTTTGAATGTTACCAACAGCTACCTGTCTTAAAGTATACCTTCCCTGAGAGCAGCTCGCTCTACTACAACTTGAAAGAAAAATTAAATATATTTTTCCTTTCCTTGATAAACAGACATACAGACCACCAGGATCAGGATATGCATGATGATTTTACAGACAGCTACAAACATGGTATGGAGCATTTAAGGAAGTTACATGAAGTCATTCATCAAACTATGTTGAGAATAGAATCTAGGTTTCCTTATTCCTTATGCCACAGCCAACTCCTCATGTCTTATCTGCGGAATACTAGCTTCCTGCCCTAACTATAAAATATCTGATAGAAGTCAATATCCTGCCGTGGTTTCTTGATACCATCAGACAGGAATTAGTGATTTCAGGCTTATCAAGAGCAGAGGCTGTGGTGGATATAAACTGAGCAAGTACAGTAAATTTCACAACTCTGCCAAGTAATTGAATGAATTGTAGTGGTTTCATCTTACAGAGAGAATCTGGTTTCAAACAGAATTTGAATTACTTTCCCGTAATAGTTTTATGATGAAATTATTTAATGGAAATGTTTTAGCTCTCTTCTGCAACTTTTTCAAAATACAAGTTGATACTAGTGTTACTTTGATACAGTGAGGTAACATCTAAATAATCAGGCATAGGATGCTGCTGACATTCAATACGTAAGGAAAATAAGGATTAATCATGCCAGACACTAAATAAAGTTCCAAAAGAAACTGCGTATAATCAGTGCAGTGAGGCCCCACATGACATACCATGTAAGGTGCAGGCTAAATTCTCACTGACCTCCTTTAAACACAATAGCATAGATTACATCTGACAGCAGAGTGAGTGTTTTTTAATTGTCTCTACCTTTCTATCACATCCACAACTTTTAAAGGTCTTACTACACTTTTACTGCCTATGTCTAGAAGGGGAATGAAAAAAGAAACAATATCCATTATTTGAAAATTAAAGAAAACTCACAACATTCTTCATAAAAAGATTAATCCCGCTGTCTCTTCTATTTTTTTTTTTTTTAAACAAAAACATGCAGATAAAGAAGCGTTGTAAATCTGAGATCTGCAAGCTGCTGGGCTGCAGAAGGGCCCCTCTAAACAAGTATGTCGTGGAGCTAGCCTGTACCTGTGTCTCACTGCACATTCCTCTGGCAAAGGAATTTAGGCCCGAAACCTGGTACCCCTCTGCCCTCCTGTGAGTGAGCTCATAATACCGGAATGAAGAGGAGGGAAATAACTTTCTCACTGGAATTTCTTTAATGGAAATTATAAGCACACATCTTGATGAAATGGATGCTGGAAGTATTTTGCCTGGTTATTCTTACACACACAGAACACTTACTATTATATATAGAAAACATATAACTACCTCAGCAAAATTAATTTCTGGTAAATTCAATGGTATCATGTAATCCAAACAAAATCTGTAACCAGTATCACTGCACAAAGATGACCGGGATGACAGTCTTCCGTGCAGGGAAAACTGTAAACCAATCATTCCAGATCTGGACAGTAGATTAATAAAAAAAACCTAAAAACCAACCAACCAACCAAACAAAAAAACCCCAAAGTTTCCTTTTCCTTTGTTTCACAAGCTGAGAGGTAAGAAAGAAAGGGCAAATGGATCTGGAGAGCTACAGCCAGCTGCAGAACACTTCTGTTGACAGCAGCTCAGAATGAAAATTATTAAATTCCTACTACTGTTTGCTGAAATTTGCTCAATATCTACTGTTTTATGAATCAGCTTTATGTTGGGGAAAAAAAACCAAACCACAAATCATTCAAAATCACAGCAATTTTTTTTTTAAATGTCATATTAGTTTACTCCTATCCAAAATATTTGGTAAATACTTTGGTTTGAGGTTCATAAAGTATCTTTGAATAGAGTTGAAAAGTCATAGTAGCACTGGAGATCTGATACAAACATTTAATTCATTCTACTCTCCCACTGTCAGACAGCAGTTGAGACTGACTAGCTAGTTTTTAATCTTTGCCGCTCCTCTCTGAAACATGTGCAGAACTTGGCTGGATAGTGTGAAGCTGAAAGATAAAACACAACCAGACTCTTTGGAAACTTCACAGTAACATGCTAGCACATAGAAGAAAATTCAACTGAATGGAGAGTCTTTAAATAGCCATAATCAACTTTTTACAGTTTTGTGCCTTACTAGTTAGAGGTTCAACCCTTCCAGATCTCCAAAAGCAGACTGTACAAGTCTTCTCATTTATAGAAGAGCCTTAGGGCATACAAAGCGCTACCAATTATGGCGCAACAGTTCAAAGACGCAAAGCTACATAATAGACCTATGCTCATTATGCAAAGTGATATTTTGCATTTCCTGGCTGTAATGTGTGTTTTCATCCAGTGGCTAGAGTAGAGAACTAGGAGTCGCAATCCAATCCTCCCGTTGGCTTGCCATATGACTTGGGGCAATGCTTTCTTCACACATGCAAGATGTGAAAATAAATATGTCCTTCACAAAATAACAGGAAGGACCCAGGGGTGAAAGACAATACAGTAATGCAACCAGTGACTATGTATTTTAAAGTTAAAATTGCAACATGTTACTTTGTATTTATGTAAGGGAAACAGTGTGAAATGCGCATCCATGATAACTGAACCCTAGAAAAGGGACAAAACAGACCGAATGTTGTTGCTGTAACTTTAGCAGGCATGTTCATTTCAGGATTCATCCTATGCTGCAACTCTCAGCACTCTGGAGGATCTGCAAACACATTTTACCTTCAATGGAAAAATGTGCTCTGTGACATTAAAAGACGTTCTGACCCAGACCCCAGTTTTTACAGGCTTGGAAGAACAGCCTTTGCAAAACCTCTGAGGTGATTTTTCCGCAGATTACTTGAAGTATGGGAGGCCCTCAGCTCCCAGAGACTCTGCCGAGGGCTCTCAATACTCCACATGCTCCAAGGCCAATCTATTCACATGGAAATTGTGTCACTAAGAGATATTAGGTCAAACCACAGTTTGGAGCTCACTCTAATTATCTAGTCAGATTTTGGTTTAATCCTAACAAGATTATAGATTCACAGTGATTAAGGCTGTTAAAAGTACCACAGAGCAAACCATATAATCACTACCTTGAAGAGACCATCTGAAGTATTCTGTTTAAGATCACCAACTCGTTTAACTTTAAAACCTCTGTGGAGTTTAAAAAGTATTTCCCGTATCTATTTGTGGTAAAAGTAGCCTAAGGATCTGACATTTACTATGGCAACTAAAATACTCCACCTTCGTTACAAGAGTGGTTTGAGAGCTTCTTCCCTTCACCACCCCATTAACATCTTTTCTCTATATTTTTCTAAATCTTATGCCTTACAGCTTTTCAAGTCACAGCAAAAAGTCAAGTACCATCTGTAGGAGGAGATTTCACAAGCGGTTTCCAGTTTAAGCCAAAACTACTTTATTAGGTTAAAAATGCACTACTCCTTTGTAAAAAAGATCATATAAAGTTTACAAGAAGAGCAAGCTGTTAAAAGCTGTGTTTCAGATGAAAACAGATCAAAAACTTTTGCTAAATAGCAAGCAATGAATTTGTGTTACACCTATCGCCCTAGTGAATCATAAAGTAAAAAGTGTATGCATTTCAAAAGTACGCCGGAAATAAATCACCTTACTTTTGGCACCCAGGGCTTATGGCAGACCACTTCAGTCACACCCACAAGACCGAGACTCACCACACTTCAATCCTTCCCGGTAACAAAGAGTCAGCACGTTCTATGCAAAATGCTATACACTGTGCAATGCAACACAGGACCTGCCAACCTCACCTTCCAGCCGAATCCACACTCCACATGTGCTGCAGTTCATGTAGAAGGCATTTACAAAGATACATTAATTTTACAGATAATGCTTCAACTTTTCAACCCCTTCACGCACACTTTGATGATAGTCTAAAATCTCACAAGGAGGGCTGAGGTTGAAAGCCTACAGCCTCCTTTTATGGAAAAGTCTGAAGACTACTATAAACTCATAGTTTTCCAAGCTTGCTTTTGCCAACTGTTTTTGCTCCTGCAGGCTATGTTCTTCCAGTTCAGTTACACCCTGCTTTGTGGATAGGTTTAATCATCAAAGTACAATACAATGATTCACCCTCCTATTGTTTTGATGTGTTTCCACTATAGCAGTAGTAATAATTCCAAACTGCTTTCAAAATACATATATAATCTACAGAGCAAGTGATTTCTGCACACTCCTTCACAGCAAGTTTGACTGATATAAGGAGAATTATTACAACTTTAAAATGGTCCTGCTCCTCTTCAGGAAAGCCAAGCAATTATTCATTGTGTCACTGAATCTATTTAACTTTGTTACAGTAATGAGATGCGTTTATATACACATTTCTGGAAAACTGACTTGCCAGCTTATGAAGTCGAAACAGACTTTAACTTAAAAGTAATGTACTGAGAGTAATAGATTCATCACTCCTTTTATAATTGTATCATTTTCTAAGGAAACACTTTTTAGTTTAAGGCTCCTTTTTTAGAGCTAGATATTATTTCATGTCCAGAAAGATAGCCTTACTACTCGTGAGGGTATGACCTTCATTAATAGAAAATAATCTTTTCAATGATTCAAACAAAAGGATAAGGAACATAAGGAGCTGATTTGAAAACTGCAATGTGAACAGGTAAAGTACATGCTGTAATTCAAAAAAGTTGGGAAAAGACAAAGCACTGCCTTGTCACTATTTAGAGCTTTAGAATGATGCTGTTAGCAAATGAAAAAGAAAAAGTAGGAAGATTATTTTCAGTTTCACCGACATTTAATTTTTGGAGATTTTAAGAAGCAGAGAAGCATTTATAAGTCCATTCCTTGCTTAAATGCACTTTCATTTTCCTCTCCTCTGCTTTCTAGATCAAAACCAATCTCTCCTAACAGTGCTATAAATTAATTTATGCAGTTGGTTTTCAGCTTACTCTGTACAAACATTTTATCCCGATCTCTCTGCCAGCCAAAAAAAAAAATGCTAAAGAAACAGTTAATGTTGCTGGTGCTACCTTGTTTCCAACCTCTTTCCCCTTCAATGGAAATGGAAAAATGACAAATACACAAAACTAAAGGAAAAGGAAATACTACTCTCATTTCTTACAGAAACCTTGATGTATTGCCTTTTCTAGCTAGTTCCCGATTAGTCCAGATACAACACCTGGATGATGTTTAGATTTTACCTGTGTTATACATCACACTGAGGTCTTGCCAAATGCTTGTGTCAAGGATGGAATCGTTTGTTCCTATTAGTAATGGGAAAAGCAACGAACATTAGGTGCAACCCTCTTAAACAGATTTGTGCAACAGAGATTCCTAGGTAACAGGCATTGACACGTCCTCACTGGTGCTAAGAGTGAGGCATCAGAAAAAGCACTACAGGATTAAGTGCCAGGAGTCATACTGGCAGCCTCCCTAGACTGCTAAGGCACAAAAGAGAGCTAGAAAGGCAGCTGAGCTTAAGAGCACGTTGAGGCAAGGGCTGGAGGCTGTACAAAGTACAGTAGGTTCCAGCCAAACAGGAGAAAATAGACCAGGGAGTGAATAAGGCAAACTCAGAATACAGTAGCTATTGACATCTCAGTGGACTGAAGCAGATCAGCCCAATTTGGTTCACAGTGTTGATTCTCTCAATATTAAGGTAACCAAGTGAGCAGAGACTATGCAGACTGGATGGTGCTGGTTTAGCGGCCCAATGAGGTTGACACAACCAAAGCTCATCAAAATCCTGCAGAAACAACAAGAAGGGAAGCCTGCACAGACTGTAGGGATCTCTACAGCTTTGTATCCATTTGGGTAGGAGCAGAATCAGAGGGCCAGCACACTCACTTCCAACCAGCAAGAACTGTGAAAAAAGCGGCAACAAAGCCAGAGAAGCAGCAGATCCGCAGAACAGTTCCTTTGACTTTGTATTAAACCCGTCTCTGTGCGTTTCGTCAGACCTAAGAGAAGAGGAAGCCATTCTGAAAAGAAAAGATGACTTTGAACACAAGTAGTAAGATTAATGTCAACACCTTTTGAAAAGTAGAAAGTTAAATACAGCTACTGGAGACTGCAGCCACACGACTTCCATATAAATCACACCATCACAGAAGGGGAAGTTGCATGGAAAAACCCAAGGCAGGCTAAACTGCAGGAAATCTGTGCAAAAAACACAGGAACAAATTATTTGCTTTCTCCAAGTATTTTCAGATTTATTGCCTACACCTCCAAATTCCCTTTTTGCAAGGAACAGGTAATGAGAACTGCATGATTCCACTCTAACTGCTCTTTCTTCTTAGACATGTGAACTGAAAGAAGTATATCAAGCTCATTTAGGTTTTATAGCCTCCTCAGGAGAGTAAGAGCCTTCTTGGGTTACAGGGATATCTGAAAGAAAAAAAAAAACTAAGGAAATAAATTTCCTAATGTCAATGACGATCATCTTCCTCCAATAATACTTAACATCGCAGTCACTATCAAGACTCCATTTCACAGGCACTCTTCTAGCCAGCAACTCAACCTCCTTCCAATCCCTTTCAAACACAGACTGACCTTGCTAGAATGATCCCGTCCACAGGTAACAGCAGAAGTGCTTTCATTTTACTTTCATCCGGAGTAACAAAGAAAGCAGTCCTTTACTTTGAGACTGGATTCTCAGAGATCTTGAAAATTATCTATCAATGAAAGCTTAAAAAAACCCTCTTTTTTTTTTTTCTTTGTCATCATTATAACATTTAAGCTGGGACACGGCCTTACCAAAGCCCCTTTTTTTGACCTGGTAATACAACTTTATACTGGTATCTAGGCAATAATTTGATTTTAAATCGTTATCCATGGAGGGGCACACAAACCCACGTAGGAAGGAAGAGAGGAGGACAAGCACATCAAGAATTCTGGCAGCAAAGAATTTTTCATCTCTGTCTACCATGACTTCATGATCACCTGAAAATACTATTACACCGCTCTACAGTATGAGAATATCTTCCCCCGCCCCCCGCAAGAATACCTTAATTTTGAGGTACCTAAATAATTGCCCTAAAAGAATTGTTAACCCACAAAAGGCACTGACAAAAGGTTAGAAGTGGCTAGCATCTCTGAAATACGTTTCTGTTACCTCAGCACTGTTCAATACATACTCATTAGCTTTGCTGTGTTTTGTAGCTCTCCCTTCCAAGTTAATTTTAAAAGGTGCCCAAAAACCAGGTGGGTCATATTGTCTGATACATAACCAAACTGTCTGACAAGAAACTAGTTGGATGTCTAATCTTAATGCTCCAGTCAGCACTTGGTTAGCAGCAGAAGTACATGCAAAAATAATGCGAGTATCTTTATGAACAGGAAATAGCTTTGGATCAATTACGCTCTTTTCAAAAAACACTGCAGCTTCCTACGGATCAAAAAATTTGTCTGATTAAACCCCAAGAGTTGGCAATACTTTGACAACCTTGCCTGAACAGATGCTGTGTCTCTGGCGATATGGGAGGATAAGAAGTTCTTTTCTCCCTGTACAAGTCAGGGAGTTACCAGCTCTCCTCTTGGAGCAGTTCCATCTCTACAAATGAAGTATGACTATTATACAAAAACTAAACGAGAAAGAGGCAGAGTTAAGACCTTGTAGAGTTACAGATTTGCAAGCGAGAACTATTTTACTACCACAACTTTTTGCAATCTGTAACATTCTCAAAATATCTGTAAGCATCAGCATGTTACTGCAGTTACCTCAGGAGGAAGAGTTAGTAAGGAGTAAGGTACCAGACCCCTACTCACACAGAGAGTGCCTCTACTGCGAGGCTGGAAAAAGGGTAGAGAAGCCCCACCGTGAAACGCCCTGCCTACTTCAGGGACACCAGCATGACTTACTAACAGCAGTTCTTAAGTCAGGGGAACACGGTGGCTGGCAGTAAAGCTGGCTTGTCCAGAAGGGGAAATAAAACACTTCTTCAGGTCACACATTGCCTCTCACACCTATTCAAAAGGCGGCCACAACCTTAAACGGATAATGACACGAAAAAAGCTCTTCAGAAAACAAGCACACACATTACTTCATTTGATAGCTGCTGTGCCCTAACACAATATCTGAGTGCAAAATAAAATGCCACATTTCATGCTCAATTACCTTTAGCACCCAGAAAACATTCAGCAAATAAACAATTCTTTGTTCAGATGGGAGAGAAAGGGATATTCAGCTTTAAATGAAAATTTTCCACAAAATTCAACATGTCTTGGCAAGGGCTAGCTAATTAGCACTGTTATGAACTGTCTGCTGCTTATATTTTTTTAAAAGTAGTTCTCATTATTTTGCTGCAGAACCAGGGAATAATCCTCAGTATTTTGCTATAGACCTATCACTATTCAAAGCTGTCCTTTGCAGAATGACCATTCTCGGTGCAGCACGTGAATGTTCACCAAACAAGTGCCTCTACACCCGTGCATTCTTACAGAAGTTGCCTTATCCAGTAAACAAATGCTGAGATTTACAAGATTAGGTTTGCATTTTATGTTATTTCCTTAATTCTGTAGGTTCCTTCCTTACACAGGTAACTTTACTACAGATATTACTTCTTTCCCAATAAAGCTTACTGCTACGTAAAGATATTATAGCTGTAAAAGTCAAACTGCAGAAAGATTACACTTCTACTTACTACTTATAAATACTGATTAAAATGGTAAAGAAACAAACTTTTAAAATAGGCCTTAATGGATAAGATCATATTTGCAGAAACTGAATTGTGGAAAGTGGAATGATGAGAGCTGCAACTTTGTTTTTAAATATCTATAATTAAACAGCTATTTTTTCCCCTCTGTCAGAGCTCTGGGACAAAATTTATTTTTGGCATAAGGCCACTGAAAACAATGAGCTTGGTTCAATTAAGCTGGTCCAATACATATTAAATGAAAAGACATTATGAAACATTTGTATCATAGATTAAAAAAAAAAAACAACACACAGAAAACCTGGAATATATTAAGAGAAGAGAAAAATAAGATCACTTGGGCTAGCTTGTCATAAACTAGCAGAGCTTCAGTTACTCAAAATAGAGCAGACTGCCCAGAACTGGTTTTGGCATATAACTTTTATTTGCCTTACTTGGATACCGTAGACATTCTGCTGAACAAGATACCGAGCAGTAGAAAAAGAGGGTGTCTCTAGGTAATCTGCATATTTATTAGCAGAAAAATCCCCAGTAGAGTTGGAAGACCTGCAATAGTACATGAAGTCCAGACTCATAAAATAAAAGCTAACTGAACTCTATCTTGGAAGCTCGTTTGTTCCAAGAGAACATGTCTGACAGTAAGTCCTAACATTAGCTCCGAAGGATCATCCCATCAAGACTAGCACATATTCCAGGAGTGCTCAACTAGCTGAACAGAGGCAGAAAGGAATTAAATGAGGAGTTATCATCATCTCACCTGTACGTCAGGCATGCTCTCAAGTGGGCACAGAATGACTGCTAGGAATATGATGCAGCTCAGCTGAGAGTTTTGTGAAGAGATGAGAACCTCAGTTTTTGTTGCAAAAGGTTGTCTCTAGACTTTGTGACCATTTTCATCTCTACCTCACATTTATGAGGGGACATCCCAGAAACATCAGCAAAACTTTGATTATCCTTTTAAAAGTCCGTCTTATAAAAACTGTATTTTTGCCCTGTAGCCTGGAAAAGCCTCAGGGGTGGACAGCGATTAGCTGAGGCAAACACCTGCCTCTAGCACCGTTCCAACATTTTGTCTTGCTCCCCCAGCTCTGGGCCAACTTTTGCCATTTGTCTCACAGTGTAACAAAGGTCGTGAAGATAGTACTTCACTCCTGTTTTATGCTTGCACAGCATCTTGTACTGACACTCCTGGTTCATGATTAATGCAAATTACTGATAATAAAAGATTGAAAATATGAGTGAAGCATAGCTTCTGGAGTGACTTCAGCTGAAAGCTTTTAGGGGAAACTCTTAGGTCACTACCAGCAATCAGTCTACAAATGAGGTAACGATATCTCTGCAAAGTAACCCCGTGTGTAACAGCAAGTCATCCATGTTTTCAACCTTTGGCTCAAGAAAACATAGATTGCATTACAAGACTAATTTTGTACTGTCATTCAAAATATATCAGCATTTATATCCAGGAAAAATAAGTACAAGCTGAGAGATTAATTCTGATACACTTTAACATTCTATTCTTACAGAGGGAGGGATGACTACACCTTGTAATTAAGACCTCTAAGTCAAAGCCATCTTTGATACAACTGTACTCAAGATGCTGGCCTGACATGCCAGCCGCTGCCTACTGGTCATGTCCACAGTAACATTCCTGAAGAATGCGTGACAACTTGATACAATATTTCAGGATGTTTCTTTCACAACAGCTAAGTTATTGAAGTAAGATTAATTGAAAGAAAGAGAAGATGAACAAAGTTATAAATCACATTGTCTTCAGCAACAAGCGCTTTAATAGTTGACTGTGTCTGCGAATAATCTTCTGAAGTTCTATTATTCCTTATTAACCTAAAGTTTTAACCTCATTTTGTTAACATTGTACTTCACTGTGCTCAGTCACTTCAAATTGTATAGCAGAGGACTATCAAGAAATGTTTCAGAGATCCCGCTTTTCCTAAAAAAGCTCTGCTTACTGCAAAAACAATTTCAATCACTAGTATTTTTTCTTAGCAGCTTACTCAATGCTGGAAGGTGTTAGGGTGTGTTTTTAATTCAGCGATACCAGAACGTCATTTACCTACTACTGTATCTGAAAAGTTGATGAAAAAGTAGTTGTATATCTTTGCTGTTGAGCATGTTTGACAGCATTTTTAATAAGAATAATTAAATGCATTAACTGCTTAGACATGTAAAACACTAAACCAAAGTATTCTGAGGACCTATTTCTGATTCTTTTTCATACTTTTAGACTGATTACACAACAAAGATTTTGTTTGCTTTCTAACCCTGAAGAAAACTGGCAGGAAGACTTAGAAATGGCATGTAGATATTAATCTTAGTCATTGCAATAGACTTAAATCGACAAAGTCCCTTTATGGGCAATGAAACATGTTAAGGTAGTAACAAAAAATCTGACTGCTTTCCAACAGGTATGAAGCAAAATTGGAGCAAACAATTAAAAACCTGCTGTCAGTTACATCTGCATCAATCGGGAATAATTTCACTGACATATTGCATGAATTTATAAAAATGACTGCTAAATGTACTGCATTTGTTTCAAAAAGCCTTGAAAATACTTGCTTTATAAAAGTCATTTCCACACAGACTCCACTGCAGCAAGAACACTCAGAAGAACAGTTCTTGGTCTTGTTGAAGAAAAAAACATGAAAAGAAACTCTCAGAGCTTCACACATTGTCTAATCTTTTAATCTTTGAGAAGATTAGAGCTTGTAACTACCACCTGATCAGGATGATGAAATTCTACTAGTGCAATTGATTACAAAAAGTGCAGAGCAGAACCAAGCCTTTCACATTTATGAAAAGTATAAACCCCTCTGCTATTAAAGCCTTTTCAAAAGCCTTCTTCTCAGTTGCACAGAAGGTACTAAATCCTTAAAATTTTAATCAAAAGAGCAGCAAAAGCAGTATAAAAACATTGGCTGACAAATGAAGAACCCATGTTCTCACTGGTTTTGTTAGAAGCCCGTTAGAAGTTGAATTAAAATAAACATGCTTAAAACATATTATACTAACGACTTCCACGAATTCATTATAGCGTATGTGCTATAAAATCCAGACTGCAAAGATTAGTGTATTGTACCATCTTAATTTACATCACAATATAACAAAGAGATTTTGTTTAACTGCTGCCTGTACCTCAGTTGGACACTTAGTTCAGGCTACAGATTTTCCAAAGGACTCTTTTATACTACAGTTGAGTGGGCTAACAATTTCAGCATCCCAGTTGCAGAAAATCTATTACAACACCAAAAAAAAAGAAAAGTTGTGAATATTTTAAAAGCCTGCGATCCCTTACTAATCTGTTTAAACATTAATTAGGAACAGCAAGAGAAAATTTGTGTTTATGTCATAAAATTGTCAGATTGACAGATCATAAAGCCATTGCTTCTGTACGCCAGCTTGGAATTTAAAACACATTTACTAATTCATAATCGTGAACCTTGATACAACACTTCAAAGCCTAATCCTTTAATTTCTCACATCGCTTCTACTTAGTTATGAGGTGTTCTGGGTTGGATCCCTTGCGAGCAAGGATCTAAAGGGTCAGCTTTTGAAAGAAAGGTTTGAGAAGAGGCTAAAAAAGCATGAAAGGCAGCCAGCTGCCAGGAGAGGTAGTGCTCATCCTCTCACAGAAAGCTGTTCCGCTGGATACAGACGGTCTTTCAGCCCCAGCGTACTTTGCAAAGACTAAAGTCGAGCAGGCGAAAGGCACAAAGGAACTTCGGAGCAGAGGTGTACGGCGATTGAAAAAAAAAGAAAAAAAAAAAAAAAAAAATCCCCACATCTTTCTGAGCAGGGCGGGAGGGTGCCTGGCTTCTGGCCGAAGGATGCCCAAACCCCGACAGGTTGGACGAGGCACCGGCGCGGCCGGGACCTGCACACTTACCCCGCTCGCCAGCTCCGCGCCCAGGCAGAGGAGCAGCAGCAGCAGCAGCAGCCTGCAGGGAGGCAAAGGCACAGAGTCAGCGGCGCGGCCGGGGGCACCGCGGGGAGGGGGCCGCCGCGCCTCGGCACTCACCCTGCGCGGCCCATGCTTCGGGCAGCCGGCACGGAGGGCGGAGGGGACGCAGCCCGCTTGTTGCAGCCCGCTTGTTGCAGCCCGCTTACGCGCCGCTGCGCCCGCACGGGCGCCGGCTCCGCACCGCCGGAGGAGGAGGAGGAGGAGGAGGAGGGCCCGGCGCCGTCACCCGGGGCGGACAGGCCCCCTGCGCGGCCGCGGGCCAGGCACGGCGGGGGCCGCCGCCGCCGCTCACCTCCGCGGCGCGGCCACCGCGCCGGCTCCTTCCCCAGCTCCGACGGAGGGCCGAGGGTGCCGCGCCCCGGGGGAGCGGCCGGGCCGGCGCTCGCCCGTGCGGGGTCGGTCAGGGCTCGCTTCCCCGCGGCGCCCCGGCCCCCTCAGGGCGCTCGCCGCCTTCCGCTCCCCGCGCCGCGGCCGTGCCAGAGCGTGCCCGGGCAGAAAGTTCGCGCGGTCCTCGCCGAGGCGTCGCACCTGAGCGGAGCCGGGCGGGACGGGGCCGAGCCGGGCAAGCCGAGCCGGGCAAGCCGCGCCGGGCGCCCCTCGCCGCCCCACGGCCCGCCGCCCGCCCCGCCGGAGGTGCGAGCCGGCACTGCCAACGGCGCCGCGGCCCTCACGCACCGAGGTGCCTCCGCCGGAGAAAATAGTCCGGGGTCTCAGCGGCTGCCCGCCCGCCCGGTGGAGGTACGGGGCGGGGAGAGGCGGGCGCCCGCCCTTCGAGCCGACAAAACCCCGGCGCCCAGGAGGAAGGGCGGTGGCGGCGGCGGGGAGTCGTAGCCCCCTCAGAGCGGGGCGGCAGCGCGC
This sequence comes from Pelecanus crispus, assembly GCF_030463565.1. Lineage (NCBI taxonomy): Eukaryota > Metazoa > Chordata > Aves > Pelecaniformes > Pelecanidae > Pelecanus > Pelecanus crispus. The sequence goes on along the minus strand of NC_134655.1, from coordinate 4,792,715 downwards.
CCTGCTCCGCGCACCACAGGCGCGCACCCTCCGCCGGCCACCCGCCCGCCCACGGTGCGGATGAATACCGTGGGGCAAGTAGTCCCGGGAGGACTTGAGCCGGCAGAAGCGGGAGAGTGCGGCAGAGGGGCGGGCGCTGGCGTCGGGGCGGCCGGCGGGAGCCGCCTGCAGGGAGCCGCGCTGCCCCGCCGGGCTATGCCTGCGCCGCAGGGCCGGCTCCGCAGCTCCTGAGCGGGCGGGATGGGTCCGCGGTGGCGGAGCCGCAGCCTGGCTGCCGGCTGCCTGCTGCTGCTGCTGGGGTGCTGGGGGCCGGAGGCGGCGGCGGCGGCGGTGAGTGCGGGGCGCCCTCCTTGTTCTCCGCAGGCGCTGCCTGGCGCGGCGGCAGCGCAGAGCCTCGGGGAGCGGGGGGGGGGGAGGCGGCTTTCGAGGCCCTGCAGAAATGGGGTGGCTGAGGGTGGGCGCGCCGGGGCCGAGGCGGCCGCTGGCCCTGACAGGCGCCCGGCGGCGGGAGGCCGGGCCGCGGGCGGGAGGGTCTCTGGCTGCCTGCCCCCGGGGCCGCTGCCCGGCGCTGCCCTCCCCGGACAAAGGCGCTGCCGGCGGCGGGCCGGCTCTGCGCGGTGCCCGCTGTTGGCACGTCTGGCTTCGCCGGCGGCTGCGGGGAGGGAGCGTGAGCGAGAGGCGGGGGAAGCCTGGGCCAGCTTTGTGTGCGCTCGGAACCCGCTGTTCCTCCGGGACAAAGGAGGAAAAATCCCCCCTTGCTCCCCCCCCCCGCCCCCAGGACCGTCGTGAGGAGGTGGCGGAGCTCTTGCCAGCGCGCCCTCACCTGCGCTGTGAGCCGCACCTGGCCGCGGCAGGGAGCCGCAGGCTTGCGGGCATGGCTTGCCAGAGGACCGCGCCTCGGGCTCTGACTTGGTTTTCCCGAGCGTTCCGTTTCTGCTGTCTTAAAACCCGACCCGAGATGCTCGCCGAGACGGTAGATGCGTGCGGTGTCGCAGAGGGCGCGCAGTAGGTGGCCTGGAAAAGAATTTTGTTTTCTCTCTTTGGGAGAGGGATGCTGTCCCAGCTCCCCTGGAGCAGCTGGGCCTTGAAACCCAGAGCGGGAGAGGCGATCGCTCGCGTCCCGTTTCAAGGTGCTCGAGTAAGACCTTCGGTGTTAACGAGTGGTGAAGTTAACTCAAAGGCTCGTACTTTAACATGGGTTATTTCAGATTTTTACAATCCCTTCCTCTGGCTGTTCACTTTTTTTATTTTCCAGTTTACTTGGAAGGGAAAATGACTCCGTATTTCTGTTGCTTAGGATTACTCTAGTTGAAAAATTGTACTATGTTACAGTAATAAGTGCAGAATACCTTTCTGCTACTCCCCCCCCTCCAATTTTGTAGTTAGAGCTGACAAAATCTTATTTGTCTTGAACTTTCCTTTGAAGTGCATTCCTTTGCAGTGAAACTGTGTAGACCTTTCATCTGCCCTTCCAAAAAGTAAAGACCAGCTATAATATACTCCCTTCCTCTTGTACTCCTTTTTACCATGCCTGGGTGTGTCCCCAAGTGTAAGTGATACTGGCGTGCCACCAGTGCCTACTGACTGGGAGAACTGCTTGTCCCCATAGTGTCTGGAATACCAGTTCCGCTGCTGTTAAGTTCTGCCTCACCCTGGGCTACCTCCCCGACTTTCACCCCCGAAGAAGGATCTGGTCAGTCCCACCTACAGGACTTCACTGTTTTAGCAGGTGGGGGTCGAAGATGGGGAGGTCTGTGTGTATAAACGTGTCCCATTTCTTGCTTCAGGAAAGCATCCCAGCAGAGTTTCGTGTGTGAGGTTGGTGGGGATCTGCAGGGTCTGGGAGGGGGACCCCGCAGGCAGTCCTCTGCCTTGGGAGACATGAAGAAAGGAGAAAAGGCAACGGTGGGGTTCCTCGTTCTCAACACCACCTTGTGCTACAGCCTCTTGTTTAGGATGAGTCCCCCTGGGGATTTACTGCCCCACAGTGAGATGAGATTAACTGAAGACGCAAGGGGTAGCGGGCGTGGGGAAAAGAGAGATGCCTCTGTTCTAACCTGCGTAAGTCCCACTGATGTTTTGTCAGAAAGGTCTGATGGTTTCTCAATGCTTTGGTGTTCTGATATCCTTGAATCTCTCATGATGATAGTGCTAAATTATGCTGATCTTTATTAATGAGGATCAGTATTTGATTTTTCTCATTGTCAGAAAGGGTTGAATTAGCACCGTGGCTGTATGCTTGATACACACTGTCTCTTCTGTGAATTTTGGTTTGGGGCCTTGCGTTAGAATCCTCCCACTTCCCCCAACAGGATAAATCCAGTGGCATGAATTCAAGTCATTCTGGTGTCCTTATTAAAATAATATCTGAAATTGTTATTTGTCCTCGTAATATATATTTCAAGTGCAAAAGTCATACTTTCTTTCCTCCAGATTGTTCACCTAGTGTGTATGGCTATATGACCAGTTACGAGGTGGCAGAATATAGTTGAGAATCATCTGCCAATGTGGACATCATAGGGAAATACCAATGATTTATAAAAAAAAAAACAAATTGCTAAAACCTCATACTCAAGTAAGGATTAATTTCATTGGTCAGATTTTGTTGCTGGGTTTCCATAGCCCAAGGTCTAAACTTGGTGAGTAGTATATGGATTACGCTATGCACTCTTGTGCAGAATCATTGATATAGAATGAAGTGCAAAAACAGTGTAACTACTGTTGAACAGTGTAAAAGTAGCTGGGAGTCTGAGAAAGGTCTTTCTTTAGAGTGGAAGAATGAATGAGGTAGAAGATGGTGTCATCAGTGCATGGAGTGATTTCAAGTTACAGTATAAAAAAGGTGCTTATTTGTTGAATGCTTTCATCAGAGGATATGAGTGCTTATAGTGCATGTTAAGGGACAATATTGCTGATTAAGTGCCCTGGTGTTTTTAGTATACATGTACATAAGCCAATTAGCTTTTCTTATAAGCAGACGTTTTTTCCTCTCCTAGCAGGTTTACACTTGCGCTGTGTTATAGAAAAGTGATTGCAAGCTGTGACTGAGAAATCTATTTAGTTAAAGAACATAGATGGACTGGATTCTTGAGTTGTGCTAACCTATGAAACTCACTTGAAGTTAGTGACTGTCTATTGATTTATATTACAAAAAGTTTCCTTCATAGTTAGGGCCTAGGTTTTTAAAGTATAAATAGACTTTGTCAGCCCAAAAGTTCTTAAAAGACATTGCAGAAGTTAGTTCATTTTTTTTCTTTGCCTTTGGTTATAACTCCAGTTTGACTGCAAGCATAGGGATGAAAACAATTGTTTTATGGTAAGGCAGGCTGTCAAGATGGGTATCATTTGTGTTTAAGTTTTATGTGTTATTCATTAAAGTTCTCTAAGTTTAATTGGGATTTTTTTTTTCCTTTCAGAGGTTACCAGGTATACATGCTACCATGTCATTAATTACAATGTACTTGGTTAATATGGTTAATTTGTAAATGATGGTCATCTGTGTTTCTCTTTATTGCCATAACTATTTTATCGTGGTGGTGGTTGTTATTATTTCCCATTTCATAACTGGCTGTGGCTCTTTCTAGTTACGAAAGCTAGGTCTATAAAAGCAGAAAGAAATTGGTGCTGGCTTTTAGGATTCAAAAAGCATTTCATCCCGAAATTCCGTGGATGTGTCTTGAGTAGTCATGCACAAGACTCTCGGTTTCGTAACATCAAGGCTGAAGCCTTCCCGCTTGCAACCTGTCATTTGTCATGTGTTTTGCTTTTGACCTTTCTTGGCCTAAAGATATATAGTAAAATTTGGATCTCAAGGTGTGTTCTGGCACATACTAAAATACAAACAAATCAAAGGAATCCTGAATGAAACCTAATATAAGAGCCATTTGGACCATAATAGGATTTTTTGCAGCTATGCATACAAAATCGTTATGCATCTTATTCAGTTTTTCCAAATGATGGAGATAAGACAGATAGTTCAGTGGAAACTCCTAGGCTTTAATTTTCCTGGTCATGAATGAATTGATCTACTTGCTGAAAGCAATTATTTAAGTCACTTGCCCTTTTTTAAAGTAGAAAGGAAAACTTTCTTATGACAAAGCATTAGTTTATTTAACAGCAAATGTAAATTTACATAGTGATCTTTTTCTACTATGAATAAGCAATAATGCTTATTGTAATGCAGTTAGTTGCTGTTGATTTTACTAGAACATGTGGAAACTTTTCTATATTCCAAAACAACTGAAATCAGTAAGAACATCCCAACAAATCTAACATGCATGTTTTCTATCTGGGGCAAAGTGCAGTAAGGCATCTGTTCTGCACATAGAGCAAAGATGTATTGTGCATTTTTACCTTTCATTCACTTAGATTAAAATGCTTCCTTCTTTAATTGCATCAATTGTGTAAACTCTCCACTGATATCACCACATAATAAGATATCTAGATAACACTCACTTCTATGTTCTAGGAATAGCATTACGCAAGTGTACTGAGTGGAAAGCAGCCTCTGCCAGTAATGATAATACCAGACAAATTGCTCTGAATGAAGACACTTTTTGCTTCTCTGTTTCATAGGGCTGTATGGACCTAGTAATGTTTAAAAACACCGAGATGCTTTTAAATCTTGCTCTATGCAGTGTTTGGCACTCTGATGTTGACTGCAGGCTTTTCTGTGCTGTAAACCATCTGTTCTTAAGAGTACCTAAAATAAAACTTGTTCAAAAGATACAGTGCTGGTACAGTTCTAAGGATCCTTAAGCAGCATCCCTTACCTTCATGTGGAAGGTTAGCAATGCAATTAAACCTTATTAAGTATCACTGGTACAGTGTAGCTTCTGGGGGGGGGGGGGTGGGGGGAAGGAAATGTGTTGAGCATCCTGGTTATTAAATTGCTAAGTGTGTGGTATGTGGAGGAGAAGCTTCATTGTAATGTGAAATCAGCAGAGTAAACGTAACATTACAGATAATAAATAAATTATTAAATACTAAATAAATATTATCAATAGAATATAGAATAAACAAGAGGAAAGGGTCCTGCTATAAAAAAGAATTCTAATGCTTATTTTAAAAAATTGCTTTGCATTTGTCTCAAGTCTTTCTTGTAGAACTTGTGAGGAGATGCAAGAAGCAAAAACTGGGGGATATGATATTAATTTTGGGAGAGGCGGATATTGGGCAATTAGAAAATTGCAAACCTATATCGCAAGTGAAACATTTGAGCTTAAACTTGTTAACGCTTTAGTCTCTCTTCCTCTAAAAGGCATGATACTTAAACTGTAATGTGTTAATAGATAATTTTTTTATTCTGCTTGGAGAAGACTTTGATACTGTGAACTGTGATATTGCTCATTTATGGAACTCTGCATCTCTGTTGCCATGATTTGAGTGGGAGGCTGGACTAAATAACCTCCTGAGGCCCATTCCAGCCTGAATTATCCTGTAAGTCTAAAACTATGTGAAAGTACAGTTGTACTACTAGGTGTACTTTCTGTTAAGACAACTTACATATCCTGTAGTCAAAACTTAATTATAATTCTGTAGCTAACTTTGAGCTGTAAGGTTCATATTTACTTAAATGCCTTTGTTGTTGTTGCAACTAGTCAAGAAGCCATCTTTTAAGCAGTCAGCACAGCAGCATTCAGAATTTTAATTTTCTATTCTCCTTTTGTAGAGGGTGTCTTATGCTGTGTGTGTTTGTATGTGTATTCTTTTGTTGTAAGGTAACAAAAGAAAAATAAATTGTAGTGGCAATATTGACAGTGAGGTTTTTTCCACCTGAAGTGTATGTTTTAGGACTTGGACAGAGAGGAACTCTAAAGCTATGGATTTCGGCTGATTTGAAGGCAATGGCCTTCAAGGCTCTTAGTTATTGCAGCTCTGCTGTTGGATTTCTGTCTTTGTCTCCTTCTCCAATTTGGAGGGGAAGGAAATAGTTTAGTCTCATCTGTATGTTGTTTCTTTTAGCTAATCTCTACAGAGAATTAAAATGTCAGAGTTGAATTTCAATCTTGTCTCTCTCCTGGCACTGTAAAAGGCATCTGTGTGCAATGCACTTAAACTAGAACCAAAAGGTAAAATAGCTATTATCTACAAAATGATTCTTTTTATTGAAGCATATAGCTAGACCTGCAAAACTGTCCTACTGCAGTCTAATACGACCCCACGGCATGCTAGATAAGCTCTGCTACTGCGGCTCTGCTGAAACCCCTGCTTTCCCTCCTCTTAACTTGCCCTGAGATAAGCAAAGCTCTATTCACTTCCCTGGCTGAAAACAGGCTGGTTTAGTCTTTTTGCCAGTGTCTGTATCTGTCAGGACTTTCCTGCTGAAATGTATTAAACGTGTTGGAAAGTGTGTTTGTTCTGGGACTGACTTTAGTTGTTACCAATGTGAATCTTAGTTTTAAACCACACCATTAATTTAGAGAAAGGTATTTATGTTGTACTGCTTCCTAGGGAATTTGCATGCTTTTAGAAACCAGACTTATACAACCCTTAGTTGCAGCTGAGGTGTATCTATGTGGTAGACACCCCTTCTCTAGAAGGAATGGTGAGCAAGGAGGAAATCTTTGGTTTGTGTTAAAATGCTTCACTGGTATGAAACCAAGACCTTCATATCTCTCCATCTGTTTCTCTACTGTAATAGTTGCATCTCTCACCTCCTTGTGTTGTATTTGGAGATGTAGTTATGGTAGATAAGATCACCTTATTGGCTCTGGTAGAAGAACTTGAAGGCTGACTGGTCTGTAAGGGCCTCTTGCATGAGGTTAAAGTAAGATGCTCCTGATTGCTTCACAGACTCACTTAAGAGCCATGGCAAGTAATCAGCAGAGCTCTCTTGGAATGGCTTCATTTAAGAGCTTGAGGCTGTAGAGTAGTTCAGGATAAAGGTAAAGCTTTATAGAGGTCCTTCAGCTCAGAGTGTTTTAGGAACTACTGCTGTAAGTTACGTAAGTTAAAATATCTTTCCTAGTACTTTTATATAGAAAATTAAGCAGAACTACACAGACTTTCCTTTCTAGCTTAACTTTGTTTGACTAACTGCCTTTTGTGTGGTTACTGGGCTAGACAAAAATATGAGAACCTTAATGTGCTAAACATAAAAATTTGGCTTTATTTGGCTACCATAGTGATAAAGTGAAGCAACTTGCCAACATTTGTACTGAGAGAAAGGCCTTGAGCTTTGAATATCAACACTGTGTGGCTGGTTGGTTTTTGGTTGGGTGGGGTTTTTTTTGGGGGGGGGGGGGGGGGGGGGCGGGGAGGTGGGTTGTTATTTTTAAGTAGAAACAGGAGCCTGTCAAAGTCTTTCAGGAACTTCAAGTACCTTAGAGGATTGGCAGCATTGAGTGGAAGTGCAGAAGCTTGTAGATGGTGTCAGAGATGTTGCATTTTATAACCCAAGTTACCCATATGCCATATGTAACTCGTAGTTATATGGCTAGGAAGTCAAAGCCTTCTGTTCATCTTGTAGCACCTTCTCAAATACAAATTAAGTTTCCTATACATAAACATGTGCACTGGTAATATGTATTGGTAAGTTGTGTTTAATATAATAAAGTGGAATTTATTTTCTCCTGTTCACAGAAGGATACAAGATAACTGAGTTTCTCTTGCAACTCAAAACTTAAGAAAAATCCCTGAGCACTTGATAACAATGATCTTTCAAGACATTAGTAAAGTGTTTGGAATAATCAGTTGCCTGGGTTTCATTCTCAACATCTGATCTGGGAAGGCCATCTCTTTCTACCTGGTTATTGTGCCTGCTTAAGAACCTCTGAAGCTCTTGTGAGAAGGGTGCTGGGTTTTTTGCTTGCCTATGATGCTATAGCTGGCAATCTTTTTTCCCTATCAACTCCTTTGTGCTGTTCTTATAGTAGGAGTTTTTAACTTTTCTGTCTGCATCTAGAAAGATGTCATTTATGCTTCTCATTTTGTATACTAATATAAACAGAGTGATGCAAAAACAGTGACTTGGAATCCAGAACTACTTTAAAGACCAGTGCCAGATGCATTTTTTCATTCAACTGTGGACTTATGGGTCCTACTATCTTAATAACTACCTGTTACTAAACAAATTCACTTTATATTAAATACTTCTGGCAGTATTTTTCATCTCCATGCGTTGCAAAAAGTCCTGAGTCCGTATACTTCACCTCTATCCTAAACACAGTTTTCTTTGCTGTTTTCCTGGTAGTCATACTCTTGTCCTTTCCCATTTTTTTTAATCAAGCTAGGGAAATTGAGTGATGATTTTGATGATATATACTGGATTTCTTGGTATTTCTCCAGTACTCTGAAAAATGTCAAAAGTTTACAGTGTATTCAGAATAGTTAATTTTATTACTGTCCATTCTGGTTCCTAGCCTCTCCAACTCCTGTATTCTGGGTGGAAATATAACAAGCATTAGTTATTAATTACATAAAGCTGTCAAGCTTAAGCAAGCATTAATTCAACACTTGCATTTGAGTATTTTTTTTGGCATCGCCTTGTTAGCAATGAAGGCTAATGTTCCTTCATTAAGTAAGAAATACATTGCCAACTCATGAAGAAGAGACTATCTAGCATCAGTCTGTGTCTACTAAATACAGCACTGATTTTTCAGAAGCAAGCCTTTCTCTTTTTGCACTTAAATCCTGCAGGTGTCTGATAAACAGGAAGAAAATGACCACCCTGGGCAATGAACTGCACTCTTTCTACACCTTGAATTAAAGTAGCAATCATTAAAAACCACAGATAAATGGCTTTACTTAAAGCAATGAAAACTAATGTGACCTGCAGGCAAGGCTAGACAAGCCTTCAGCTCCCAGAAAATTTGATTTCCTGACAAGAAATGCCACTGCAAAACAATGTTTAGGTGAAGGAGCTTATGAACTTGGTTTAAAAAACTTTTAAAAATAATCCTTTCCATGGAGCAGTGATTTTGCTTGAGTCCACTTACTTTGAACGAACCTATTATACAGAATGACGGCAGAAGCCGTTGTTTCTGAAAGGCAAAGTAACTTCTAACTGTCATTCAGATGATATGGATTGACTTAATCAGAGAAAATACTTATTCTGAATTAGTTTAAGAACACTTTTCACACCTCTCTAGTATATCAAACCTTAAAGGGCAAAAGGTATTCAGAAGGAAAAGGAGGCTTCTTCACTGCACTGCAAAATGAGAATTTATATTGGACTTTTTGTATCTCTTTTCATCCAGTCACTGTGTAGTCAGACATGAGGACAAAACCTTGAGGTTTCTGCAAAACCACTACTGTTTTTTTTAATTTTTAAGTCATTAAATATTTAAAACAACAAGGAGCAAATCTAGAGGGGATGCAAAAAGTTGCAAGGCTAGGATGTTTTCTGTTTTTTGGTAGGCAGCTTAACTTCCAATATTCATTTGGCCCTTTCTTAATGGGGAAAGTCATGCCATGAAAATCTCTAGAAGCCTGTGCCCAGAGTCTGCCCAGGCAAATAGTGAAAACATCGATACAAAAGTTGATATTTGTGTGGGTGGGGTTTTTTGTATTTTTGACAGAAGAGAAAGTGTATATGTAGTGTCATTTAGTTTCTGATCCAGAATGCTTATGGAAACTTCTTGGCAATAGAATTGGTGACACTCCTCCACACATGCATGTACATGCACAAAAGTCTTGAAAGTATCTTTTCTGTTCTAAAAGCTTTCAAACTCCTAAAGCAATAGTAGTAACAAAGTGTTAAAACATCTACGTCTAAAGTATGAATTTTTGTATCCTAAGTGAACCTAGAAAATTCCTTAACTTTAGGCTTGAATGAGAAAATGCTTGTTGACAGGTCTAGTCATGCTCAGAAAATGTGTATTTTTAGAACATCAGCATACTGTACCTAAGATTGAGAATAATCAAACAGGTCCCTTTAAAGAACCTTAAATTGCTTATATACTACAAAAGTAACTGTGGAGGAACAGCACAGCCAGTCATGGCAGTGACAGAAATAGTACTACTTCTTTCTTCTTCTTTTAAACAGCCAAACTAAGCAAATGTGTTTAACATCAATGGGATGGTGGATCACTGTGAATGCACTGTCCTAAAGTTCATTGTAAGCTTTTCAGTGACTTTTTTGTCTTGATGGCAGAAAAGAGAATGTTGATCATTTCAGGAGAAGATTATTTAAAATAGCAAGGAAGCCCTTGAGCTTTTTGGTGTTGTTCAGGAGTGTACCAGAGACAAACTTTTAAGTTATCAAACACTGATCCTGAAATGAAATAAATACTGTATTATTGCCAGTTGCTAAAAGGGTTCAGAGGAGAAATACAGAAGGGAAATGTTTAAAGTGTAAAGATGAATTTCGGAATGATAATCATTGCAAACTGATAATGAAGTCTGGAAAAATATTCTTCAGTCAAGCAAGATTTTGCTGCACTTGAACAGCAGTTTTCATTGGTAATCGTAAATATGCTGCCTAAGAAGCTTCAGTCACTCACCTCAGAACACTGTCGTGCTGTCTCCTGGGAGAAGAAAACTCCTGTCCAAACCAGAGCATGTATTCAAAATGCTGTAATCTTTGGACAAATTTCTCCAGCTTTTTGGCGCTCTGCTTCAGGCACAGCATCTTATTTCGCGTTTCATGCTGTGATAACAGATACTGATCAAATGTTTGACATACTTGATATCTGAAATGTGAGCCACAGTTGTACCTTGGTAGTTCTTTCACTACTGATTCTGGATTCCGTTCAGCTTTGCAGAGCTGAAGACGTTTAGTAACTTTACTGTCTTCTCCTATGCTTGATTGGAGAGAGTAAGCATAGCAAACCGTATTGGGTTTGTGTGGCAAGGTTCTGGTAGCAGGTGGTCTGCAGGGGTGGCTTCTGTGAGAAGATGCCAGAAGCTTTCCATGTGTCCAACTGAGTCAGTTGGTGACAGTGGTAGCCCCTCTGTGATAATGTATTTAAGAAAGGGGAAAAAAAACTGCTGTGCAACAGCAGCCGGGAGAGAGGAGTGAGAACATGAGAGGCACAGCCCTGCAGACCCCAGGGTCAGTGCAGGAGGAGGGCAGGAGGTGCTGCAGGCACGGAGCAGAGATTCCCCTGCACCCCTGGTGCAGCCCATGGCGAGGCAGCTGTGCCCTGCACCCACGGAGGCCCCCGGGGAGCAGAGATCCCCCTGCACCCAGGGAGGAGCCCACGCCGGAGCAGGGGGATGTGCCCCAAGGAGGCTGTGACCCCGGGGGAAGCCCGCGCTGGAGCAGGCTCCTGGCAGGAGCTGTGGCCCCGTGGAGAGAGGAGCCCAGGCTGGAGCAGGTTTGCTGGCAGGGCTGGGGACCCCGCGGGGGACCCACGCTGGAGCAGGCTGCTCCTGAGGGGCTGCACCCCGTGGGAGGGACCCACGCTTGGGCAGTTCATGAAGAACTGCAGCCCCTGGGAAGGATTCATGCTGGAGCAGTTTGTGGAGGACTGTCTCCCGTGGGAGGGACCCCACGCTGGAGCAGGGAAGAGTGTGAGGAGGAAGGAGCAGCAGAGACAAGGTGTCATGAACTGACCGCAACCCCCATTCCCCGTTGCCACTTGTGGGGAGGAGGCAGAGAAATTGGGAGTGAAGTTGAATCTGGGGAGCGGGGGGTAGGAGGAAGGTGTTTTAAGACTTGGTGTTTATTTCTCATTATCCTACTCTGACTTTTGGGGAAATTAATTTAGTTTATTGCCAAGTTGAGTCTGTTCTGCCCTTGGCAGTAATTGGTGAGTGATCTCCCTGTCCTTATCTCGACCCATGAGCTTTTTCGTTATATTTTCTCTCCCCCATCCAGCTGAGGAGGGGAGTGACAGAGCAGCTTGGTGGGCACCTGGCATCCAGCCGAAGTTAACCCACCACAAAACCATTGTTGGATTTAACTCTCTGAATACTTTTTAATTTTGTTCTCTATGTTTAAGTAAAGGTGCCAAAACTCCAAGCTTGTCATTTATTGCAGAATCATAGAAGAACTTAGACTGCAAGCGTAATCCTCCTGCTCTGGAGGCTAGGTTAGGTGACCTCTTGCTCAAAGTGGAGCTGTCTTAGAAGTTCTGTACTTGTTCTGATTGTTGCAGACTAAAAGGACACTGCAACAGTATCTTCTATTCCAAACCTTGCTTGCTGTAGGAATACAGTTAGAACTTTTTGGAAGTGATGCATAATGAGTGCTTGTAATTAACCTACTGGTTACTGCAGGATACAGAGCATATATCCCAAACTTGCAGCAGGTTATTTTCTTGGCATATGTTCAGCTCCAAATAGCACTTGTGGGAGTTGGTATACTCCCTAAAACCCCTCAGATCCTTCAGGGAATACATTTCCTCAGAGAAAGTGACTTTCTGTTTTGGAATGTGTACAAATACCAGGGGCTGTTTCTCACTCCTGCCAAGCTTCAGACTGAACTGCATCTCAAGTTTTAATAATGCTGGAGGGCTATTTCCTATGAATGGATCTCCTCACTTTAATTATTGTGATAGTGTTGGAACCATGCGTGCTCACTCCTTGCCTATTCCCGCTTTTTTTTAAACTGACAGTATTTTAGTGCAATGTTGCAAGGAAGACAGCTTACTGACATCCTCAGAGGTGGTCAGAGAATCACCTTAAGGAGATCCTTTAGGTTAGTTATGGTAAATTTGCTACTGACTAACCTCCAGAGAGTGACTGTGAATAAAATCAATTTCTGGAGAAAGCAGTAACTAAATTTACATGTGTCAAAGCAAGGAGAAGCTTAATGCTACTGCTGAAGACTTCCTCCCTTCCCAAAACAAATAGTACTCAACTATATCCATTAAAAGTGAAACTTCGCTTGCAAGTTTTAAGTGGATGGTATCCCTCTATTTTGAAAAAGGATTATTTGGGTTACACATTTTTCATTTGTGTCTTTACTAAAGCACTATCTGGTTCTTTTTTTTTTTTTTTTAACATGCTCATATTCCACTGAGGTGTTTTTATTGCGGAACCTTTCAGGGGGAATACTCCATTGTGACTGTTTCTTAAAAAAATATCTTTTTATGGTCTGGGGGGGCAATAGAGGCAAAATACAGCAGAAATTATTATAAAGGCTTAGACATTAGCTTCTGTTTGAAACAAATATAAAGTGCATTTCCTTTCCCTCTGTACCCTTTTCTAGCACTGATCAAATCTATTTTGCTTTTCCTACTACTGATACAATGTTAATACTTCAAAAATACTTGTTGGTTTTTCAATGTTTTTTGTAAAGATCTTATCTAGGGTCCTTTTAGCTAGTTCTTTGGCATGGATTCAAAATTTTTTTTAATGTAGCAAGTCTCTGACAAGTGTGACTTAATTCCCAGGGCGTGCTTTCTGTTTAGTGATGATCAGTGCAAACCAAATGTAATGAATCTCAGGATACTGTAATGTATAGCCTCTAGATGTAATTTCTCTAGTGTGAGAGAATGAAATCTATTTCTTCTAATCAAGTTTGAGTATCTAATTCCAAGATCTGTGTGTGCTAGATAGAATGATCTATTAGCACTAGCCTGCAGCTGTCTCTTCCAGCATTTTAAAGGCAATAAAACATTCAGGCCCTCTTTTGTTTTGCCCCTGTGAAATAGTCTGTGGGAAATTGCTACTGTGATCCTCCGTATCACTATAAGGCCACTTCTTCATAGCAAGGTGCACCTTGCTGTGGGCCACCTCACTTGAAGTGATAGGTGCTCTAAGGAGACCCTGAGCTATTGCAAGCACATAGCCAGTGCATTAGTAAGTGAACTGGAGAGGCTAACACTCAGGGCTACCCTGTATCTGCTGAAGTTAAGCATGCGAGTTCCTGAACACACATCTGAGAGCTCCCGCTAAATACACAACTTTTATCAGCTTTAGGGATTTCTGAACCCATGTGGATAAAAGAGGAAAAGGGCCTCCCAACTCATCAGGTCCTGATGGTCTACTCTTTTGGAAGTGCCCCTGATGACAGGGTTAGGACAATTGCTTTGTCTTCATTGATTCCTTGTTTAACTTGGCCCTCTTCAGTGCCACTTGCTTTTTCAGCTTTGATTACCCGAGGTTGGAGAGTAGCTTTTTTGTTAGTATCAAGCAATACAGAGAAAGCGCTGCCCATAGTGCTATCTTCAGGTATTAAAATGCACACAGAGAATATGCTGATGCTACAGGCATAAACAAATGATAAAACAGCTTTAACTAGAAGAACCTTGAAGCTATGATACTTGGTCCAAGAACTGAAGGAGAATGGAGTTGATAATCACCTCCACCACAAAAAATCCCCCAGACACCCACCAAGCCTCAAGTGAGGTAGGTCTTGTTCTGACAGTTAAGAGGGTGTGTACTTCTTCGGATAACATCTCAATAGGATATCACTGTGCACTGCTTCTTTTTAGCATGTGTACTTGCTTAATCGAGTGCTTTCAGTAGTTTCAAAATAGACCACAGTGGGGTTGGATTAATCTGAAATGCTGTTCTATTTTGTTTCTCCGTTCTCAGAGGAAGAAGTGTATTTCTGTTCTTGTGTGGTCTACTTCATGTGCTTGACATATGAAGGTGCAGTTGTCGGTGACAAATGACTGACATCCATTAACAGGACTCAAGAACTGAAGCTTCCTCTGTTCCATGTTATATGGATGAAGGTGAGGAACAGGACAATTTTTGGGGAAAGAGTCTGGAGCCTGTATCTTTATTCCATTTCCTTAACCAGGAAAGGATTAAAAACTGAACTGCCAGAATGAGTGGCGTTATGACTGTATAATACTTGGCTTGCAAGCATATCTGAGGCTTACGAGCGTAGCTGACAGTTAGGTCTAGGTTTGTGTTACACTTGGACATGGTTATAGAAAGTGGCAACATCTAACACCTGTCACTTGGGAAAACTCCTAAATGACTAGTAAATCTTAACCAGTAATGAGTACCATATGGCACTTCTTATTTGCAGCTGGAAAAAATTAGGAAGCCTCAAGAGGCTAGTGATTAGAGACTTGTGTGTAAAATTCAAGTAAAACTGAGACTTCCTGAAAAGTGACTTACTGTATACTGCCACTGCCTGAATGGCAGCTACTTAATGCTTGTGTCTCAGTGCTATGTTAGTTGCAGAAATGTGTAATTGGACAGACAAAAACGGAGGCATGCTTAAAACAAACCATTCCTCAAATTTGCTGTGTACTTGTTGAAGGAGTTTGGTTATGGTCTATGTAAAAGCTAGAGGATGGCTTGCATTCCGAGTTCAGCATTTAGAACTGAAATGAGCAGTAGTGCAGTGTAGACTGCCTACAGAAGTGGTATAAAACTTGTCCATCCCCAAAGTCTTGTATTCCAAAACTGAAAAGCCAAACAGAGTTACTTTGCTTAGGGTGTTTCTCTGAGGTGTACTTGTCAAATCCAAACATAGATGGTTTTTAGGATGCTGCCTCTGGATGGCAGCATAAAGGTAGTACTTAACCTGAGTTTCTATTAAAAGAAATTTTTACAAATTCCTACAGAATGATGTGGAGCTGTTTTGGAAATGTGTTCACTAGGACAGGAGTAAAAGTATTTGGCTTCCCACATCTCTTCAATTTTAGATTTTAAATGCTTGTGAGAAGGGCAGTGGAGTTTGATTTTTCTTTTTTTTTTTCCCCCTTTTCCTTTCTGTGTGTCCCACCCAGTAAAATATACTACACTGAAGCCCATTCTTTGTCTTGTAAGACTAACCACAGAAATGTAAGAGTTCTCAGAAGTGGCGAGAACTGTTCATGTCCTTTTCCTTGCCTACAGTTGAGTGCAAGGCTGGCAGCACTCATTAAAGCCGAGTGGCAACAATCATTTTCAAAGATGGAAGGCTTTGTAGAAAATGAGAATGAGCTACTGTGAGGTGCAAGGGCTAATTCTGTTCCTTGTACTGCCTGCTTCAAGTTTCTTCATGTCCTGAAGAGTTCTCGGTCTTCCTTCTGTTCAAGCCAAGTATGGAGAAAGGGAGCAACATCTGGGACAGCAGGGAAGTTGACCGGATGCCCAGCTGGGGTCTTGTACTTTCTGTCCTCTTCTCTGGTTCAGGGATCAGATACAGAAAGATTCTGTCAGGCTGCAGTACCTCCTGTTCCGGGGGAGAACTTCTGTGCATATTGGCTTGTGGCTTTCACCTTAGTTGTTAAAGGGAGCTGGGAACTCCTAACTTCTGGGAAGTTAAAAACTGTTTCTGTGTAAGCTTCTTCCTGCTGACTTGCAGAGCCTCTCTGGGGCTTGCTAGGGGTGACTCCTTCCCCTTTTTTTTTGCTGTTTCTAGAAACTCTGATCAGCAGTTCAGGCATTTGTATAGCCTGCCCTTCTGCTCCCCTTGTTTGCTAGTTGAGTCTTTTGTGCAGCAGTAGCAGCTGCTGCGTGCCAGGTCACTCGACCTGCCAAAATCTGTAGGTGAGTGCTGCTATAGATCTTGTCTCTCAACCTTTCTTAGGAGCTTCCAGGAAAGGAGAGGGAAGTTGTTCTCTGTGTTGCTCTCGCATTTATAGGGAGAAATCTTTATGGGCAAATAGTTGCAGTTTGGGGATGAATGAAAGTTAAACAAGTTCTGGGGCATTAATTCAGTAAAGAGACTCTGAGTCCCGAAGTTGTCTGTGGTTAGACTATGTCAACTGGTCTAAGGAAAGATCTGTTGCTGCAAATATTGCCTTTATTTTAACTAGAAAATGCTGTGAAAGATAACCCTTACAGGGAACTTTGTGTTTAAAAGCAGTAAAATTCCATATCATTTTAGTACAAAGTACAGGCAGAAAAATTCAATCTGCTTTAGAAAAGAGCTCACCTATATTTCTTGTGGCACTATTTTTAACATAGACATACTTGCTTAAAGTTTTGCGTATTCTGAAGGTAGTTATGCCAAGGTTCTCTTGCTTATATTTTTGGGTTTTTTAAAAGTAGCTCTTTAATTCCAACCAAATTGTAGTAACTGTATGCTAAAAGAAAATTTATTGATCCATAAACTTTCTGTAAAATCAGAACATTTGTTTGGGGTGTGCTAACTAGATCTAGTGGGTCTCTTACAGTTATGTTTCATGTTATTACTATAATATAAGCTGTTCAGGTGTCTAAATAGCAAACAACCTAGTGCTGCCCCTTAAGAGGAAAAAGAAGGGTGGTTTATCCATCAGGTGTCTCAGAATCTGTTTTTAGTCTGCCTCTATTGTGTTCTCATTCACAGTGGCCAGAACTGTGGCTACTATAGCTAAGAGCTTCCTCTGCAAGTCTGAACAGATCTTGTGTTGTGCAGACTTCAAAGAAAGACAGTGCCTCAAGGTGTAACAGGTTAAAATACATGTCAGAAGTTCCCTTAAAAAAAAAAAAAAGGTTGGTCAAGAACTTGTACAAACATTTTTTGACTCTTACATTTTAGACCATGAAACGCTTTCTCTTAGGATCTTTAGCTACGTAAATTGAGGGAAACAACTACTTAAAAGAGTATGTAATCATCTTTTCTAAAGCAGAATCTGAATTAAATGTTACTGCTTATAAATACAGTACTTCAGTGAGAAAAGAATGGCCATTTGGATTATGGGACTGTGATTGCTTTGCTGCAATAGTTGAATTTGCCCAGATATGAGTAATAAACTGTTATCTGCAGACTTGTACTCTTGTTAAGCCTAAAGAGCATGTATGTGAAATCATAATTAGAACTCACAATAGCAGCTTTAACTCTGCTTGTCAAATCCCCACAAAACCTTTTGGTTTTTGGTTATATTCATGTCCAGGCAAGTGAAAGGAAACTCAACTTGCTGAAGATAAATGGTGTACCTTTGACCTGGATGAGTAGTAAATCCTTAGCTAGATAACTGTGCAGGTGTTTTGTTACACAGATCTTGGCAAGCTAATAAATGTGAGTATGCTCTTCAGGACCACCACCAAAATAAAGCTTAATCTTTTTCTGCTTGGAATTTAAAGGCTGAATTTCTTTTCTGTTATAAATAGAGGTATAAATAATTGAATTTGAGACTTTTGCATGGTTATAGCAGGAATAGTACTGTAGTCTTCCTCGTAGGGCAAAGGCATTTGTAACTGATGCTTTTGTGTGTGTCGAATTCACCAATTTTAATCGGAGTGAATTTCTAACAGCAGAGTCGGTCTTTACATTGATAGAATTATCCAATATTTATGCTCCATTTTTCTCTAATGTTAAACCAGTCTTATGCTCCTGACTGGTAAGCTGTCATATTCGAATGCAGAGGGTGATGTTAGTAGCATTTAGGCAACTCCTGCAGCAGCTAGAATAACTATGTGAGGTGCAGGATTTGTCCACTCTATATAAGCTTTATTCTAGGAATAGGTCTTCCACAGTTGTCCAACCAAGTACTTGCAGTATCAACTGTGAAAATTCTCTTCTACCAACCTTAAATCATGAACAAGAGCAAATGATGAGACAGTTGTGATACAGCTTGGGAATCTGCAGTTTCCACAGTTTTGTGGACTACAAAACACTGTGAAACTGCTGCTCAGCAGTAAAGTTGCATGTATTTGAGCTAATCTAGATACTGGAAGAGTTCCAGGGAATACATTTATTTTACCAAATATGTAGTCTAGAGACAGACTTGGTGACTTGTGAAGTCCTATTTCATTGTTTTCTGGACCAGAAGACTTCAAAAAAACATGGATTTTAGCCTAATTAACACTTCCATTGTTTCTAACCCCTCTCCCCCTTCCTTTCTGGCAATAAAAACCTGGTGGGTGTGATGTGTGCTGTGGAAGAACTTGAGGGGTTTGATGTACCTGTAGTTCTTTTGACACTGGGCTTTGTGGCTTGGTATGACGCTCCCTGTCAGAATTGGTGTTTCATTCAGCTTTTTTTTTTTTCCTTTTCTTTGCTCTCTAAAGAAAGTAGTACTGTATTAATCTTATTACCTGATTAGCTTGTAACAAGAGTAGCTGGTTGTGTGATGCTGGTAAATACTGAAGGGAGAGACCTGAGGCCCTTGATAATGAATCTAAAATTTAGTATTAGGAGCAAGTGCTCTTTGTACTAGGTTTTTATAACACTTGGATGGAAAGGAAAAAAACAAAGCCTGTAGTATTTAGTCTACTATGTTTCCATCCTGAAGGTGAGATTGTACCTTTGAATAACAGTAATTCATTGCCTGGGTAGCTGTACAGTTAAGCCTGCTGCAGGTAGTAGAGCAACTCATAAGAACATCAGCCTTGCACAAGCACTTCTGTTACTCACATCTGTGAAAAAGTATATGGGATTGAATTGCAAGTTTGGGGTTCAAGAACTGTTAAGGGAGATGGACCATGTGCTGTATGGAAGCCCTCAAAGATGAATTGCTTTTGAATGGGTTTTATGACTGGTTCTTCCTTTGACCATTCTAGTGAACGGGAGTCTTAGTAAAACCAAACTATCAAAAGTCTTGATTATATGTATTCAAATAAATCCTAGTCAAGTCATTAGAAAAAAAGTATGGGAACATACAAATACAGGACACAAACAGCAATTGCTGCATAGTGTGGCTTGAGTGCGTATTAGAATTTTTTCTAGCCTTTGCTGCTTGCTCTTGGCTCTTCTCTCACAACCTGTGGAGTGTTGTTCCACAGTTCAGTTATGCTCCTGTGATCAGACTGTGTTGCAGAGTTTTAAATTTGTTTTAAAATTCTGGCCAACTTCTCCTAGGCAGAATTTATTTCAGTGATTTCTGTGCATCTTTTCCCTGCTTGAGGGAACTTTTCTCACCTGATGAGGTAGCTTACAACGTGGTGTCAAATGACTGTCTGGTTCCCTTCAGGATAACATCTGTTTATGAAGCTGATGTGTGTGCTGTGTTAATCCCAACATACAGTGCATGCTGAAGGTTGGTGGTCGTTTAAATCTCTAAGGGAATCTTGATACATTACCGGCCACACCAGCGTTTAAAATCAGTGGCTGTACATCAGTCGGTTTTTGATTCTTACTCTTGCTGCCACCAGAACTGAGGTGTCAAGAAAAGCATGTAGTCTGTCAGTACAAACTCCATTGCTAGGTAGGTTCAGTAATGTCGCTATGTTCTTCTAGAAATGAGAGGGGTTATCAAACAGGAATTCTGGATTCATGATAAAACAATACATAAGAAGGATGTTGGAGTAAAGAAAGTGCTCAGTTTGTAAATATTCAGACTGTTTCTTGTTTCTTACCCAACTGTTTGACAGCTGGATTGAGAATTCATTTGTGAGCAACTTTAGTCATGTCAGAACTCTTCTGATAATTTGCAAAGGCACCTTATTGATTAACCTACTGTGAAAGAAGTTGCATCTCTTTCTCTTGATTATTGATCTCTAATTTGTAAATGTCAAGCTCTATAAATGGCTTCCTTCCCCATCCTTGTAATCTTTCCCATGGAAAGAGTATTAAAACATTATTAAACTCCTATATGTTCAAGTACTTAGACATTATTTAAGAACTAATGCATGCTTTGGTTTGGGGTTTTAGATATTCCCTACACCCGTCCTACATGCACACAATTAACTGTTTAGTTTCCCTGCAGCTCTGTGTGTGTAAAGGTAAATCACTTCTGAAGCACAACTAAATTTCCCATCTAAATCTTTTAGTTAGGCAGCTAATGTATTGCTTAAATTGTGCTGTGTTACTTTGATTCTGACAGACTAAGATATAAAGTCAAGCTAACCTACCTGAAGCCATTAACCAGTCCTCTATAACTTCTATGAACTTGCTCTTAGTAATCAATAAAAGAGATTCTCTTTTCTCTTCACAGTTTTAGGAAGTCCCAAACTGCTGTTCTCTCCAGGAATAGCATTCATCTACCTTGTGGTTTTTGGAAATATTTTGTCCAATACTGTTGTGAATGGCAGCTGGGAGGTGGGGAGGGAGGGGAATATGCTGAAATTGCCTTGTAACTGATGTCTCTAGGCCTGATGAGAAAGGAGGGGAATGCGCCTAACACATAAGGCAGGCTTCTAGCCAAAACAAATTTTGGGGATAACTTAGAATTATTCATTTCACTGAGCTGACTGTAACAAACCTGTGGTCAAGAGTAAGAAGTGACTTTGATTTCAAATGTGTACCTTTTTCTTCAAACTGAAAAACAAACAAACAAAAAGCCCCATTCTGTTGGTGGCATAAAGCAGTTTTCCTCAGTCCATGTAAGACACAAAAGACTGAGCTTGTTCTGGAAGAATTATCCTTTGACCAGTAAACCAATACCATCCCTCCTTTTATATACTAATGAAAAGAACTTGCTCTCTACACACTGATTCAATGGGGTGGAAGCTGTCAGGAAAATCCAATGAGAGGATTAGCTAAACTTGAATAGATTAATTGGAGCCCTTGATTGTGTCTTGCTATGCAAAAGTCACAGCAGTGGCAATGATCGTGAGTTCATCTTTACAGGTACATGGTGGGGAGTGGGGGGAGGCAACAGGAATGCAGTAGGTAAGAAGCAAATCCGAGCAGTTTGTCTTGTTCTTAAAAGCTGCCTTGATTCCTTATCCATCTTCATGTAGTTGAAAACTGAAAGATTTTAATAGGCATGGAGACTGTGACCAGCTCCTTATGATCAAGCCACAACTCACTATTACATCCAATATTTTTTTACCATCTTCCCTGTCACATAAGACGATGTGTCCTACTGGCCAGAGCTAGGAATTGAACTACCACTGAAGGCTTCTGGCTGCCTAATACAAGGCAGGTGACTTGTTCAGTTCCTCAATCTGTAACAAATGTACCAAGTGTAACTCCGAGTTGCACTGAAGTTTGGAGTTACTTAATTTTCCATGTCTGAAAACCCAGTAAGTCACATAATTTTCAGAACTAGTGATGGTTAAGCTGTTACTAAGAGCAAACGACTGATCATAACCATCTAAATCTTGCTCTAAATGTAGATTTTTTTTCTATGCTTGAAATGTTGTAGTCATTGTATCTGCTTTCTTTGTTTGATTGAGGTGTACATAACTTATTGCTCATGTGCAGAAGAAATTCCAGGCATTGCTATGCATAGCATGGAGCTTGGATTTTCTTTGCATTAATATGAGATGCAGAATTAAATCTCTGACATCAGAAATCTCTAGCCTATGGCTGCTGAGCGGCTTTCAAACTTGTACTAGCTTGTTATGCAGCATGCATTCTCCTGTAGCACAATTTTTGTGCCTGTTTCCCCAAGTAAAAAAGGCCTTGAGATTATTGAAAAGTCTAAACAAGAAGAAAGTTTTCACTTAGAATAGGTCATTAAGCTTTTTTTTTCTGTGCCAGCATGTTTTACTTTATGTGGTTTTTTATGCTATACTGCAATATGACCCGTAAGTGGCATGAATTAATCTCGATATAGTACAAATTCTCAGGGCGTTTTTTCCTTCACACTGCTTAGTTAAAAACTTAATTTGGTGGGGATACAAGTTGATGCAAATAAGAAACACAATCTGCCAAATACAGCTTTTGTACAGGAAGGTAAGTAGCTCTGCTGAGGGAATACTTCTTGATAAGCTTGTGGATGAATAGATCTTCCCAGGATTTAAGCCAAAAATTACTACCATTTGATTACAAGGGGTATTTGAATAGTTTTCTGATCACAGAATTCTTTTTAGCTTCCCTTCACTGCTCTCTGGGAAAGACCATGTTCCCTTCCTGCAAGTAATGCATCTGAACTGGATATCCAAAACCATCTGTCAAAAAGCGTTCAGTGAGTACACCTGACTCTTCAAGACAGGCTAATTGTATATGTTAAGAGGCTGCTCAAAGTGTAAGGAATCCGGTCTGAATATATAAATTACTTGGGAAGACAGTCACAGGTTTAAAAAAAAAAAAACCTGCTGTATTGATTAAATCAAAGCGCTTTTTTCTTTAAACTTCATATAGAATAAGGGAGAGAAGGACTTTCTTCAAAAACTTTATAAAGGAAGATTTAGACTCATCTTAAAAGCTTTTTTTTTTTTTAATGCCACAGAATTGGGAAGGATACACTTTATCATTCAGCATCACATCCACCATTATTTATTGCCAGCATATGCAGGAAAGGTGCTCCTTTGTCAGCTCTTTCAAAAACAGCAAAAGTCACTGATTCTAAACAAGCTGACTTTAAAGTAAAGAGAGG
Organism: Pelecanus crispus; assembly: GCF_030463565.1. Taxonomy (NCBI): domain Eukaryota; kingdom Metazoa; phylum Chordata; class Aves; order Pelecaniformes; family Pelecanidae; genus Pelecanus; species Pelecanus crispus. The sequence goes on along the minus strand of NC_134655.1, from coordinate 4,769,742 downwards.
AGTGATCTTTATTTTGGGACACCCAGAGTTGAGAGGCTGGGTGTATGGGAAGTGCTGGGACTTGAGAGAAAAAGGCTTCAGGGGAGGGGGTGAATCTTACGGCCGTCGTCTTGCTACTTAGAAGGGTGTAGAAAAGATGGAGCCAGGCTCCTCTCATCCTCCATAGGGTAGGAGGCAATGGATACGAGTTGCAACATAGAGAATTCTGGTGAGATTGTTTTGGGGGAAAAAGCTTCACCATGAAGGCCGTCAGACACCAGATCAAGGGCCTAGAGAGGCTGTGGGATTGCCACAGCTGTAGTTATTCACCATGCAACTGGACAAGGGCCTGTGCAACCTGCCCTAAGTTGCCCTGCTTTGGGTGATACCTTCCATACCAAGTCATTCTGTTTTCTTTAATTGGATCTATTTTGTGTAGCCTTCATGATGATAGGGATCACTGTTGGAGATGTGTTAGCACTAACAATGTAGTTTTCATAGAATCACAGAATGCTTTGGGTTGGAAGGGACCTTTAAAGGTCATCCAGCCCAACTTCCCTGAAGTGAGCAGGGACATCTTCAACAAGACCAGGTTGCTCAGAGCCCTGTCCAACCTGACCTGGAATGTTTCCAGGGATGGGGCCTCTACCACCTCTCTGGGCAACCTGTGCCAGTGCTTCACCACCCTCATGGTAAAAAATTTCTTTCTTATGTCTAGTCTAAATCTCCCCTCTTTTAGTTTAAAACCATTAGCCCTTGTCCTATTGCAACAGACTGTACTAAAAAGTCTGTCCCTATCTTTCTTACAGGCCCCCTTTAAATACTGAAAGGCTGCAATAAGGTCTCCCCACAGCTTTTTCTTGCCCAGGATGAACAACCCCAACTCTCTCAGCCTGGCCTTGTAGCAGAGATGCTCCAGCCTTTGGATCATTTTTGTGGCCTCCCCTGGGCCCACTCTAACAGGTCCATGTCTTTCCTGTGCTGCGTCTTCTGCAGTTTGACTGTAGAGACACAGTAGCAAAGGGCAGAGACTCTGTTTCGCTGTTTAAAAACTTGCCTTTGCAAAATTGCATACATCTAACTTGTTTTGTGAAGGGGCAATGTAATCTCAAACCATCTTTTTCCCTTCCAGCTTCCTTTTCTCCCTGTTCACCCCAACAGTTCTCTTATACCTGAAAACTCAGGAAATTTCTATTAGAAACATTCTCTGGAAGCTGTGAGGAAGACTAAATGAGTCTCTTCGGTTCCATAACCTAAATAAATCCTCCTTATGCTGTGTAGGATCTTGATCATGCTTTCTGTGTGTGTTATTTTACCCTATGTGTGTGTGTATTGGGTTTGTGTGCCAAGGTTTTGGTAGTTGGGGGGGAGGAGGTGGAGAAATTGGGAGTGAAGTTGAGCCCTTCTTCCTTAAGTACAGTGGTAGTGCTACATGACATGACTAGGGCATCTCTCCAAATCTTCCATTTGGCTTTTGTAATCAGTTTCTTAGTTTGATGTATATGAAAATGCAAAAATTCTTATTTAACAGGACTTTATTAAGCCAGGAAGAAGGAAGGGGTGGGGGGAAGGTGTTTGAAGACTTGGTTTTATTTCTCATTACCCTACTCAGTTTTGACTGGCAATAAATTAAACTGATTTTCCCCGAGTTGAGTCTGTTTTGCCCATGATGGTAATTGCCGAGTGATATCCCTGTCCTTATCTCATCCCACGAGCTTATTCGTTATATTTTCTCTCCCCTATCCAGTTGAGAAGGGCAGTGGTAGAGTGGCTTTGGTGGGCCCTTGGCCTCCAGCCAGGGTCAGCCCACCACAGTGTGTTTTACCACTGCACAGCTGTTGGTGGGTTTTAACGAGTACTGATTTACTTTATGTTCCTCCCCCTGCCTCTTGGAGGCAGCAAAGATTTTCATGTAGCTCTGATTATGCTGCCCTTGTAATAAGAAACCAGAGCCGCCGCACAGCGAGCTAGGTAACTTGCTATTTCTTTGTGTTAGGCTTGTCCTGTGAGGCAAGGGAATACTGCGTGTAACTAAGGTTAATCCCTTTTAAATTAAGCTTTGTTAATGAGATTAATCCTAAAACTGGTTCACAAGGAACTTGCTTTTTTAAAATCCACTTTTAAAAGTGAAAGGGATCTGATACTGGTTGGACTGGATGATCTTAAAGGTCTTTTCCAACCTAAATGATTCTATGATTCTATGACACCAAATTCACAGGATAACTTGGATTGCGGGGGGACATCAGAAGGGCATCTAGCCAACCACCCTGCTCCAGACAAGGTCAGCTATGAGGTCAGGCCAGGTTACTCGGGGCTTTGTCCAGTCTGATCTTTGAAAACCTGAACTGGCTAGTAAGGTTCAATTTCACTTTAGGAAATGGCTTAATAAAGTCCTGTTAAGTAAGAATTTTGCATTTTCATATACATCAAACTAAGAAACTGATTACAAAAGCCAAATGGAAGATTTGGAGAGATGCCCTAGTCATGTCATGTAGCACTACCACTGTACTTAAGAGTCAAAGCTCTGTGTTTTGCTACAAGATGCTTTAGTTGATCCTGGGCTTGTGTAGCTCCAGGTGAATTAAGCTACTTTTGTGTTCTCAGTCTGATGCTTGGTAGTGTGTTTAGGCTAAGAGCCAGGACATTCCTAATGCCAGGTAGGTGATGGGTTATGTCTCTAAATGCTTCTGTGTAAATGAAGACTAGAATTCAAGTGTGGGTGTACTTTAGATCTGATATACCAACTGGTTTCCTGGTTAATTGAAACTTTGTACATAATGTTCTCTGTAGATTACTGAGGGGGAGGACCCCAAATGCTCAGCTTTTTAAACTTTTAAAGTATGTGCTGTATTTTTTTAATACAATGCTGCACCTGTTCTCAGAACAAGTTACACTACCTGAAATACTTCAGGGTTTATCTTCTACTGTGGGTCGTGGTTTTTAACTGTAAAGAGGTTTGAAAATTGATGACCATATGTGTTATGTAGAGACATTCTACAAAAAAATGTCATTTATTCTAGAAATCTCACTTCTATAAACACGTCTGCTCATCTCTGAAATCAACATGGAGCTCTGATGAGTATCCCATGTTGGGGTGGGGGTGAAAGAATATAAACTAAGCAAATGTGGTATGGAAAGGTTACGTAACTTGGATCGCCTTTGTGAATCAAGCTTCCATATCTCCCTCCTCTGACCCCTTAATATCTAGCTATCACTCCCCTTATGCTAGGGACTGTTGTAGCTGATTTCTCATGCTTTGTAGTGGACTGTGAATGCAGCTAGATGAAATCTAGGGTTTTTTAAAAGCCTTTTCTCAGTAACTAAGCTGTGGAGGGAAGAATCAACTGGGTAGCAAGTATTTTTCCAGTAACTATCACAAATATGCTCATAAGCCTCAGGCTTGGTTAAACTCTTGTGCAAAACCTGACATCTACTGGTGGGAACCATAATTGGACTCTTCTCAGTGTGGAAGCATGTGCTGAAGAGCCTGTTCTATTGAAGTTCTGGCCCCTTTGGCCGTAGGTGTTGCGTTTTACCTTGCCCTAGAGTAAATGGTGTTTAAGCATAAATTTAAAAGTCTTAAAATTTCTGGGGAAACTGTAACTGTAGTATACTTACATACAAGCATAGGTATTAATAAGGTGATTGAACTTTCAGTTACCTGCATCTGCTTTGAACACACGTATAATGGCTAGATGACAAACTTTGTAGGCTTACATTTTAGACTAAATCTTGTAATAGTATTAAAGACTTCATATAGTCTTATGCTGATTAAAAACATGTAATTTTTTTCTTATGTCTTTAAAGGCTTGCCATGGGTGTACATCCTTATCCAAATGCGATTGCAGTGGAGTAAAAGGTGAAAAGGTAAATATCTCTCTCTTTTTTTTTTTTTTTTACTGGCAGACCAACACACAAACCACTGACTTCACATAACTGAAGCTTATGGATGATAGCTTTTGTTTCTTGCTTGTGTCTTATTTTCTTTGACCATAGTGTGGGCATGCGCCAAAGAGCATAGCTGTTACAACAGCTTCAGGTATTGAGTCAGACCAACTGGTCCATCTGATGGTGTACACAATTTCATATCATTATTTTCTCAAGAATGGGGAATGATGGCACAAATTTCTCCAGCTACATGGGAGTAAAAACCAGAAAAGACACAAATTCTAGTAAAACAGAAAGAATTCCTATTTACTGCCAAGGCCTGCCTATACTAAGTAGTTAGTGTGGACAAGCTAAGGTGTGGATTGTACAATAATGGCTATGCTATTCACGCTTCAGTGGGAATTTAAAACCAGAGTGAGCGTGGGTTGCTTTCCCACTTTTCTTGCATTGCCTGCTCGTAAGTAGTTAACACTCACTAATGTGCTCTGAACTTGCACTGTTTCTTACCTCATAACTTGTATAGCTGTATACCAAGATGATTGCTGTTGCTGCCTAGGTGCTGAGCTGGGCTGTGGATGTGACATAATTCAGATACAGCTTTCCCAACATACATAGCTGCCACCCAAGTAAGCAGCTAGTTAATGGCCAAACTTGTATTCTTGGATCAAACAGAGTAAAAAAAAACATCTCCAACCCAAAAAACAACCCTGGGTGGTTCATTCAGTACAACAGCCTGTTTTGGGCTGCCCAGACAGTGTCCTAATGCTGAGATGCATGTTGACATCTCAGAGTTTTCCTGCTTGCATGCAGCTTTGACTTCCAGTCTCCCTGCTTGAGCTCAATATCTGCGCGGTATTTCATGTTTCTATCACCATTATTTCTTATTGTTTTACAGGGTTTTTTTTTCCTTTGAGAAAACAGCAGGTGCCCAGCATTTCTTTTAGTTACAGTGCAATGTAGATACACTGCTCAATACTAGCCTGAATTGAGTCTTTTCTCAAGTGTGGGAGCCTAGTTGTAAGTAAATTGTGGTTAAATAGCTCCCATGTAACTGCTGTTGCCACAGGGAATGAATGTGATGTGATAACAGCAAGGGGGAGAGACTGCCTGAAATGCTTCCACTCTTAGTCTTGTAAACAGTTTGCTTGAGATACAATGGAGTCGTCTTAAAGATGTGAACTGATAGCAGAGAGTTTGATAAGCCTGTCTTATCAAACCACTTACCCTATCTTAACAAGGTTCTAGAACAGCTTCAGTGCTCTAGGTTAATTTCTGACACATTTCAAAGGTGACTTTTGACATTACATAAACAAGTGTAACCGCAAATGAAGGAAAGTAATGCAAAATAATCAGTCACTGCATTGGCACTGTAATGTGCTGACATGGAATTTTACTATTGGCTGAGGCTAAACAAGGCAGATGTCCAAAATTCGCAGTAATTTTTGGTGCCACGCCTGCCATCCAGATAGCTCTAGACAGATGAGGTCATTCCTTAGCATTTACTTGCTTTTAGTTCATCAGGTATATTCCCAATTTACATACCTAATAAAGAACAGTATCTCCTTGACAGCAAGCTTCCTGAGTTAGATTTGGTTAGCCAAAGCATGAACCTGGTTGATGCGTTCCTACAGGATCTTCAGATGCAGGTGGCCAAACCAGATTTATCCTAACACCAGTCACAGGACTATTTCAGGTTTAGTTTGAAGGCCCTTAAGCATCAAGCTTACATTCCCAATACACTTGTAACAGGTACAACTTTGGAGAACCTATCTGTAATTCTAAGCTGGCCTTTTTCTGGACTTGTCACAGCTGTTTTTTGAATTCAGTGAGCAAATGGATATTGTCTGGCTAGTATGGATAAGGAAAACCTAGAAGTAAATATTCTGGCTTTCTAAATAAAATCGAGCGCTTTCTCCCAGTGATTCAGCTTTCTTTTTATACTACTGTTACACGTGCAGGGACCATGACCCATTCAATATATTCCAGTCCTTCAGTGTCATTTAATGAAATTGAGATAGTCACCTTTCTCTGATAAAGAATATCTTGGGACTGTTTGTTTGGAGTCAGAGGGATCTTTTGTCCAAATATAGTCAACAACTGGAGCATACGAGCCTTGTTCAAGATCAAGCTCTCAAGTGTCATTATGTATTTCTTTCTGCTCCTCCAGAGTAGAAAGACAAAACCTCCAGGTTTTGTTTCTACTCCTCCAGACTGTCCTAGCCAATTGTTAAGGAGAACTGCACAGGAGAAATTCTTCCACATTTAGTTTCCAAACTCTGTTGGCCTTTTCTAGAGTAAATTATAGGAAGTCCTGAGCAGAAGAGTGAGAAGCTTGATAACCTTTTGTGAAAAGGAAGTGGGGAAGGAAACAAAGCCTTCAGTAAAACACACATAACATCATACCAAAACTTATATAATGGTTCTGCATCTTCATGGAAAATTATTGGAAGGCTGCAAATTGATCAAAGTGTAACCTTTTAATAAAATAAAAAATTTAAAAAAAAAAACCTACAAAGGAAAACAGAGCTTCACCTATGGTAAGACTGCTTTCCCTGCCTTTTTTTTTTTTTTGTATGTCTGAGTCCTGTTAGGGAAGGGAGGGTCTGTCTGAGACTCCCACTTATTAAACTGATAGATATAAGGCAAGTTTCCATCCTTAGAACGGAAGATTCACTTTGAAATCTGGAATTGTGATTCATTTTTCCACCTAAATCAAGGTAAACACAGTGGAATCCTGAGGCATGCCAGAGGTTTTTTTGTGGTGTTTTGTTTTTTGGTTTGGTTGGTTTTTTTTTTTTTTAAAACAGCCCTTCAGAAGCTTGCAGAGTATCATGTACATTATGTAAAGGAACAATGAAAAGCAAAGCCCATATTTCTTAAGCATGATGTGTTTCCAGTTGAACTGGGTTGATCATATGTGCACACACCCTATTATGTTAGTTGCTCTGTAATTACAAAGCCCTCAGTATTTGAGGCATTGATGGATTCAGCAGTTCAGCTCTAGGGAACCACAAGAGTTCTCTGTCACTGACATCCATAATGCTTTCTCTTATAAATTCTTTGGTTTGGTTGTTTTTTTTTTTTTATAGCCTTAAATTTTTTCTGGGATCTTGTACTACTGCAGTGTACCACTTACACATTTGATGTAAGCTTCCAAACCTGATACTATCTATCTTCAACCCAGCTTTCTTGCAAATGTTATCTTTATTCCAGTTGAGTGTAAACTGCTGCTACAAGAAGTTTTGGGCTTTTGCTTTGTATATGACACTTGACACTTGGTGTTTCTGCTTCCTTCTCTAGTGACCTCTGAACCAGGAGTCAAACTGTATAGCTCCTTGCCTAATTGGTGTATGAAGAGCATTAGACAAGGAGCTGTTTAAATAATCTCCCTTCTTTGATTCTCCCATTGAGAGTGTGACAAAGTACTTGTAGAACTACTGGAAGTCAGGCGTACGGAACCTGGTTCTGTACTGGGAAGACAGGAAAAGCCTTGTCAAATGTACTCAGCTGAGCCCTGTGCTTCTGTTCCACTGTATTTCACTTCTGGCCCGCAAACAGCTTCTGCATCCAAGTTGCTGTCCACTTGCATTAAGTCAACTAAGAAATGCTGCTTTGTTCAGCTTAGCAGAGCCTAATGCGTTCCTTTTGAGGCTCAAAAGTAGCCTTCTTCCTAAGCATCCTAGCATTCCCTTCAGGATATCCAAGTTTTAACACATCAGGTAAAGTAATACAAATTGAACTGTAACAAATAGGAAAACTATTTGCTTACCTTGCCTTGGGGAGCCGCAGCACTTAGTTAACTGCTCCTGTGCTGCCAGTGATTCTTATTTAACTCTGCTTCTGTCATGAGCCCTTATAGCATCAGTAGCATGTTATCTGTTGAAGAATCAAAGCACAGTGAGCCCATAGTACAATAGCAGACAAAAATCAGTGCACTGAAGTTTTCTTCCTCTGCTCAGGTCTGCTCTTACTAAACTTAAATATAAAATGAGTAGTGTAAAATTCAAACATGTCTAAAATGGTATAATGAAGAAATGAGAGGAGTTTACTGGAGAAGTCAGTAAAAATTAATTGCAGCTGGGAGCCATTGTGCTGTTACAGTAACCTGCTCACTAGTGAACTGGATCTGGTAAGAGTATTTTATAAGTGAAGTAAATTATGAAGCTGCTACATACAGGTGTTTGTAGGAATTGCTCTCACTTTTCAATTGGAAGAGAAGTGTATAGTTGCTTTTCACTTAAGGAGATGGATGATGACTGGGTTTTAAATAAATATTATTTGGCACTTTTGAGATTAACCTGCTTTCATGCTTAAAAGCTCGTTCATCACTAAAAGCTAGCTAAAGAAATAAACACACACAATATACACTGCACATGGAGCAATTTCTAAGACAAACCAGTAAGACTTGTAGATTATTGGGCTGGTTTTACCTCAGCTGAAAACAAGATCCAAAGATGCTGATAAGATTAGCTGGGGAGGAGGAGGGGGGTGGTACTGAATCTCAGCTGCTCCAGCTGATGAAGACTGAGAGCCAAGGGCTACAGCAAGCAAGCTGCCTGCATCTTCGTCACTAAGAGGGCATGTACCCCAAGACTGCTGTGGTTTTGCTTTAAAGCAGTAGTATGTGTTGCTGCTGAAACAGGCTTTCGTACCTTCCTTCAGCTAGACATTCCTATTTTTCCTCTGGGGCTTGTGTGGCCATGTTCAGAGCTGTCAGTGAACTGATCTCACTGAAAACAAGTGTCTTTCTAAGCTGGGTTAGGCTTCAGCCTGATCAGTGCCTTCGTGCATGTTGTGTTGCAGCCCAACTATTTGTGTAGCTGTGATAGGAACATGTGGCGTGAGGTGGGAGGGACCATGTTTTTTCACAGCACCTAAGACACAGTTCCCCCTCAGAATAACTGTGAATACACTATGCTATTTTTGATGAGCAGGACTATTGGGTTCTGCCCATTCAAATTAAGTTAAACAAATGGATTAAGAAGCTGTTCTTTAGATATTAAATAGCGTTAGTCCATGGCCTTTTAAAGGAGGACTTCAGAAGGTGCTGAGCATACTGGGTTTTTTGGTCACAGTGTAAGGGGTGCAACTCCTAAGACTCAACTGGGTTGCAAGTTCCTAATATATGATCTCATACAAGCTTGGTGCCTGGGATTCTTTCAAGAACAGCTTGTAATATCTGAGCTCTGAAGGCATTTCGGATACTTTTCCTTTGTGTGCAGATACAAGAAATCCATGCCCCTTACAAGGGAAGAATATCTTATTCTTAGACTCCTTGGATATATGGTTGGACTGGATGATCTTAAAGGTCCTTTCCAACCTAAACGATTCTATGATTCTATATTCTTAGAGTTCTGAGTTTCAGAAGAAATTTATCAGTATATGTCCCTAAGATCCCTGTATTCTTCTGCATTTATCATGGCAAAATTTAGTTCGGATGTGATCCAAGGTCAGCTTTTCTTTTCACTGTTGGATACAAATTGCTAAGAAATAGTTAAAAATTCTCAGATTTTAATCACTTTGTCAAGAATAATTACATGATTGGTGTCTGTGCTTCATAGATGTTGGCCTGAACTGCACTAATATGGCCCTGTAGTTTGGAAGGTTTACAACCCCAGCAAACAAGCACTGACCATTACATCTCAACTGTTTCATCTTACAAAAGAAGTCACAGATGATATTCTGAAGAAATTTGATGTATTTTGAAGAATACAGGTCATGTCAGAGGGGATTTCTTTATTGCATTAAACTATATATTTAACACTACTGTTTGTGGCTCGTTTGTGTGGTTTTTTTGAATGTGTTGATTAGACACTATAGTTCTAATTCTGTTAAATTAGTGTTCTTCAAGTTGAGGAAGAATTTGTGTTGACTAGTGTTAGAATCTGAGGCAGGTGTTGTTTTCACCCTATCGTTTCAAAAGGGAGAGAATAATAAGGTTGCCTGTTGCATCACTGCTTCCATTCTTTTAATGTTACTACAGACATTTGTACGTGAATCTAGTTCTAAGTGGCCACCTATAGTTAACTGTCTTTAGACTCTTTCTGATGTTCACTGTTTTCATAGCAACGGTAGGGAGCAAGTACATTCCTCTGTTGCCACATGTTACAGCCAGGCTCTTACATGTATTTAGGCATCGAAATGGGCTGTCCAACTACTGCTTTCCTGAATATTTTTTTGCTCCTTTTTTTTTTTTTAAAGTCTTTTTTTTTTTCTTGCCCTATGAGTATACCACATCTATGTAAATAAATGTCATGGTTTCTCTCCCCATAATTTCTATTTATAAATATTTAGATTTCAGGAAGAAGTTCTAGAAATGTAAATTACTTGTGCATGCTTTAAAACTGCATCTATCTCTGATTTCTTAAATACTGTAAACTATTATTAGAGTAGGTGGAACTATGCCAAATTCTTTTGTGTACCTGTTTAATTGACTATATCTTGCTGCAGCTTAAAGCATAATTTTAGGGTGTTTCCCAATTATTTTTTTTTCTTCCTATCCCCCAAGCAAGAGTCATGTTGAAGCTTATAAGCTGACAGTTTTGCCACATCTGTGTAGCTGATTGAGGGCAGTTGCATTGCTGGCTACTCTGGATTTATCACTAAATGAGATCAGAATCTGACTCCTCGCCCATTCCCCAGGGAAATGATGGGTTATAGCTGATACATCTTTATTCTGTTACGGAAACAATCCTGTACTTTCAGGACTGGAAGATGAGATCCGAGTTGACCTGAAGCTTTCCTATTTATGTTTCTCTTTAGTAGCTTCTAGTCTGAAACAAAAAGTATCCGGGTTTCCTCAGTTCTTTCTGTGCAAGCAGCACTGGCTAGTGACTGTCAGTTTTTGCATCTATAAGAAAATGCATTGCAGACTACCCAGGGACTTCAATCTCATTGTATCCCCAATGATATAATGCCCTTTTTTGGGGAAGACTTTTACAATGTCTATTCAGTTTTAGTATGTTCTTGCAAGGCAGCAGGCAGTTTTTCCTGGCAAATTTGTAGTATCTGAATCTTCATGAAAACAGTGTGCTATGTGCAAGGTGTGCAATAGGAAAAGTGTGGAGGCAGAAGCAATGTCTGAAAACTGTTCTCACTTATGGAATCTATACACTGTTGAAGTAGAAGACAATGTGAAAAAAATCAACCCAACATCATCTGTATTCCAGAGAGCTGGATCAGCTTGGTTTCTCCCCCTGTCCAACTTGCCCACATTTCTTTCTCCAACCAGTATTTTGATAAAAAATAGTGATTATAGTGCAGCTATTTCCTCTGTAATTAGTTTGATACATTTCCCTTGGGAAGTGTCTGGTGTAATCCCTCAGCTGTTCCCAAGTATAGTCCTTCAAATCATCTGTTCACTCTTGGGGGTAATTTGCTGGTAAACTCCACAGGAGTTGCTCTGGCAACAGTTTCCTCATGCACAGCTCTCATTGTTGCTGCTCACTTTCAAAGTGGGTTTGGAAAATACTCATTTCATAGTTTCAATAGTGAAGTTTACTACCAGCATCTGTTGCCTCCTGTATTCCTCTTGCTTAACTGTTTGGCTTCATATGTTTCTCTTTCACTTTAAAGGCCTTGGCTTCCTAATTCTGTGACAGCTTGGAGTGGAGACCGCAGAGTAGTTGCATTTTAGAGAACAGTTCTTCAGCCTTAGACGACACACAAGGCCAACCCTCTGCTAAAAGTCTGTTCTAGTAACCCTTTGCAGATGTTACTTTCTCTAACAAAAATGTGAAGCGTGACCAAGTTGAGATTAGTAGGCGTTGTGTAGCCTAGCTAGCACCTGACATATCCGACATGCCTCTTGTACACGGGTGTGTTTCCTTAGTGTGCAAACACAGTTCTTGCCAGAGCTTGCTCCAAAGTCTGGCTCTGTCTAATGTTTTCCTTATCTGGCACTCCCAAATTCCTCATTCTCTCTCCTTCAGGGACACACTAACCCTTTCATATCTTGCCCTGAGATAGTAATACTCCTCCAGTCTCGCTTTTCAGATGAGGTAGCATGCCAGCTGTGTAGCACCGTGCAAAAGTACAGCCTGGCACTTTCTGTGCAAAAAGACAGTCTGGACCCTGACTGTCAAATGTAAGCTAGCCTCAATTTATGATGCAGTTTCAGTATTTCCACAGGGGAGAAAATATGTTTATCCTGTATGAGAGAGCAGTATGTGACCGACAGTAAAAGCGGAGTATGTTTACATTTAAATTAATTGGAAACCAACTTTAGCAGACCAGTTAACGAGCTGTCCATTCCTATCCAAGGAATCCTTCTGAGTCTCACTGTATAGGTAGGACTAAGTACAGCTTAGTTGTTTCCTCTGTAAGGTTGCAGCTCTTGCTTGCATGCAGCCTTTAATCTCTCATCCAAAAGGCTTTCCTCTTGTGTTTCCAAGGAGGCGGTATAGCAAGTACTGGAAAAGAAGGCAGAAAGAGAAGCCTTGTTACTCTCTGAAAATTTTTCTGAGATCTCAGCATCTTGTAAATGTTTTGAATGCAACATTTAAGTTCCTGCACCCCACAGTGGAATATAAAGCACCTACCTAAGCAGTACAGTGAGAAAATTAGGATTTAAGAATGAGACTTAACACTGCTGTCATGCTCAGCATACAGCTTATAGCAAATAAAGGGGAGATGAGCAAAGCCTTAATACTGCCTTTTGCATATTGTGCTCAAGGCTGCAGTTAGATGCTTCTGTCTGCTTGCAATCCCCAGTCTTCAGTTCTCTGCTGCTGTCCTGAAGATCTGAGATTGCTGGTTCAGTTCTTTTGCCTGACTGAGGAGAGCTAGGCAGGATATCCCACGTTCCTAGAGAGTGCCATAGCTGGGAGACTGCCAGATAATAGATGTGGGAGCTGCTACTCCCGTTCTTGCTGAAGCGGTCCAAGAAAATAATTCAGGATGAATTGGTTTAAAGAGAATGTGCAAAAGCCTGTACAGCTCTAACCTAGTGATTAAGGTACTTGTTAGGATGCAACATTTCTTTGGCAGTTCCTATAGTTGTTGTGAAAAAATAACTGGGGTAAATAAACAGAAGGTTTTTTGCAGGTAGGAACCAAACCTACCAATTGAATCAAACCCACCAGCCAAACCAAACCTATCTGTAGAGCACTAAGGAATAACGCTGAAAAACTGCCTGTTTCATAAGCAGTTATATATACTGGTTGATGTAACAGAGCTGTAGGAAATATCTGTTTACACAGTTGAAAAGTGTACCATAATGTATATATGCACAAAAAGGTGTATTAATTATGGTATTTCCTAACTTTTCTGTACCAATTGAAACCTTCATATTTACTGATTTTTGTGAATTTATGACATACAAGGAATAAAAGTAAATATTTTATGAATTTGCAGCTATGCATATTCTGAAACTGCAGGTAAGTGATGATGTTAACTTACACTAACAAGTCCAAGGGGGGCATTTGATGGTATATAGTATTTGTTACACTACTGATGGGCTATCATGGCTAATCATTGCATAGTTATTTAGCAAAATATGGTTGTTGCTTGAGAGTTTACAATTTTACCAGGAGGTGACAGGTAAAAGGAATAAGAAACTTTATTTCTTTGCTGTCTTGTGTCTGTCTCACTTGATTTAGATTGTAAGCACTTTGTTCTATATTTGTACCATGTTTAGCCTACACTGCACGACCAGGATCTTAGTTGCTTTTATATTACAAATGACAATCTTGCAACTGTGAAATAATAAACAACAGTCACGGCATCGCAGCAATCTACACTCTTGTGAGAGTTTTTATAGGTATTGCAGCAGAGGTGAGTTTTTGTGAGAGACTTAGTAACTCATAAAGCTGGTTTTATAGGAAGTGGGGAGAGTTCTGTATATTTAAGCAGCACAGGAGAAACGGATGGTTGAATTGTTTTGGTACATACATGGCTTAAATACTGGATAAATGTGCTGTGAAAACTGTTTAAGTAGTGCAATTAAAGGCAATGTATTAGTATGTTCAGGAATTGCTGTAGCTAAGCAGGTGAGATGTTTAATCACAGTGTTTCTTTGTCTATATGATGATTTCCTACAGAAAACCAGAAAGATAACAGGTTTTCTGAATTTCTCTATCATAACTTGTGCTTTTGTCACGTTACACCACCACCACCTCCTATTCTTCTTGTAGGGTGAAAGAGGATTCCCAGGCTTGGAAGGACAGCCAGGTTTGCCTGGATTTCCAGGACCTGAAGGACCACCTGGTCCAAGAGGCTCAAAGGTAAGTCCCAATTCACTTGAATAACATGAAAACGCTAGGTAGCGTTAGCTTGCTTGTAGTGCTGATCCTAAATCATTCCAGAACTCTTGATTATCATTGGTTTAATAGTCAAAATGTTCAGCTGTTGGGATATGACATAGGTTTTTTTGTTTGGCTGGTTTGAATACTCAATCAGAGCAAAACATTGCTCTAAATTTCCTATTCACCTACACACGTGCTTGCAAACTTGCAAACGCTACATGCGCGCTTGTATCCTTTCACTAGGTCCTGCAGATTAAGGTCAAAGAACAGGTTTGGCAAGGTGCTGTGATGTAGCTTTATTAGTCCTTGCAGTGATGTGCTCCATCCCTTAGTTCACTGATAAGAGCGGCGTTCCACTGTCAGCTGCCCGGAGGGGTCCCTCCACAGAGGCAAACTGTTGTTTGCACCTGGTGGCATTCCTGGGCTGGTTTTGGGTGGGGCAATGCAAATGAAGGCCTCACTGAACCTGTGCAGAGACAACTGATGAATGCTCCTGACTTTCCCTGGGGAGGTTCGGTTTATTTTTATTTGCTACTGAATTACATCATTATGCTCAGATGGTGTATTATATTATTAAAATGTTGAAAAGCCTTCCTCTGAATGCATTTATATTTAATATACACAAGATTATCTGGGATATTTCTTTTGCAAATGCTCACAGTATAAACTAACAGAAGCACATCAAAAAGAAGCAAAGAAAATAATACATAGGTGATAAGAAAAAAATGAAATTCTACCCTAACAGAAAAAATTAATTGGATATAACAAGAGTGAAACAACAGGGGATCTTGGACTAGAAACTTTGGTTATATTTTTGTTCTATAAATGCCTTTTCTTCTCAAGATTTTGATACAATGTTCTGCATTATCATAGTACAAAATAGTAATGGTACAGTCTCATTTACATTTAATCCTGTATATCTTGTTTTGCCCACAAGAGGCCACTGTAGGATGTTTGATGGAAGCACATGACAGGTATCTGCTTATAAGGAATCTTAAATAGCTTTGATTTTTTAAAAAACATTTCCTCTAAGTCATGGTTTATCAGCTGTAACAAATACTTTCCAATTCAAAGTCCAACACCCAAAATAAAATAATTTTGAACCCTTTACTCAGGAAATGACAACTAATATAACTTTTAGTCCCTTTACTATAAACATGTAGAAGAAATTTTATGGTGCTTACAGTTTAATTTGATAGAAAGGCAGACTGCAAACTTGAGTGTGTTTTTCTTCTTTGGTTTGTTTGTTGGTTTTTTTAGGGTGACGATGGACTTCCAGGGCCTATTGGACCCAAAGGAATCAGAGTAAGTAATGGTGCAGTTTTAGGGTGATATATTGGAGTCATCGATAAAGACTGCCAGGCATTGAGTGGGTCCTCACACAAATGGTGATTTATAGGGGAAAAAAAATTAACTTAAATCTGAAAAGTAATTTATCTACTAGCTAGAAGAGATTGTATTACTTTTTAGAAGTAATATAAGATTGAATAAGTGATACAATCTTAGGTATTGCTTGTGTTGCTTTCATAAACTCATTAGGGAGAGTAGCCCCAGTACTTATTTGATCTGTTTTGCTGTACGGGATCTAAACACTCTCCAGTAACTTTGCTTCAATTTATTCTGAAGTAGACACAGTATATGTATGGTTGTTACGGGAGAGGTTGATTTGTCTGGAAATCCTTTAGGTTTTGTGCCTTTGCTTTTTCTTTTTGTCAGACCCCTCAGCTGGTGACAGTTGATGCATCTCTGACTTCAGTGGGACACAGCCATTTTCTACACCATGAGTGTTCATTTATTTTCTCTATATAGCTACATGCTATTACATTAGTTGTTCTGCATTGTCTTCTCTATGTTTTTGTGGATATTTCCCTGAAAGAAGGGTAAGAACCTTGATGGCTGTCCAGCATGGCATTCTTTTTTTTACAGGTGATTCAGATGTGTCTGTTTTTCTTTACTTACATATGCACAAATAGGTTACGTTTAGTAAAATCTTGGTAAATCCTTTTGCACATCCGTTTGTACCATACCATTTAAAACATATGTGGTTAATTTCCTTCTAGGGACCGCCAGGGCTTCCAGGATTTCCAGGAACACCAGGACTTCCTGTGAGTAGGAATGGGCTGTATAGATATGAATCTGTTCCCTTTTGTCTTTCAGGCCCAGAAGAGCATCCTACAAGCTAATTCTTTCCTCTTTTCCACTTTAAAGGGATTACCAGGGCAAGATGGACCACCAGGACCTCAGGGTATCCCAGGATGCAATGGAACAAAGGTAGAATCCCTTTAAAATTCTTAACAATGCAACAATAATATGATAAAGAGCTCTCGTTCTCCTGGCTGTAGCTAATAGGTTTAGTTTATTATGTGCAGTGGTACTTGCTGTTATTGAGTTGCGCAGTTAATTCCAAGATAATTCAAACTTGCACACACATCTGACAGAAAGGGTCATGGTCTGGTACTTAAAGCACAAGTTTTGCCAGAAACTGCCAGCACCAAGATGCAACATTTATACTCTGCAGCCAATGTAGTTACATTCTTTGTTCTAATTCTTAATTTTATAGTTAACAACTGAGAGGAGTTGATAATTTGATAATTCTGATAATTTGATCATATACTGCATCTCATCTTTGTAGTAGACTCTTGCTACCAAGGAAAACTCATTACCTAACAGTGGGACTTTTTATTTATTAGTTTTTAATAATATTGCATTGAAAATACTGATTCAGTATCCTTGTTGGAAGGAGTCACTTTCATTCTAACATGTTACTTGGCTTCAAGTTATGATCTTTTCATAAGAGAAGTTGATCTTCTATAGCACTATGTGTGTTTTATAGTGGTATAGTACTTTGCCTGGAAGAATGTGGAAATATCTGAATGTGGAAAGTTCTGTTTCAGTCAGTTGTGTGATTTAACACACTGTTTATCCTATCACTTGTTACAATACAATTTGCTACCCTGGAGTCATAAGCTAACAATGAAACTGGACTTTTCAGTCAAAATTTGTTTATCTGTTTTTGTTATGTTTTGGTTTGGTTTTGGCTAATCGTTTTCTTTGTCCCTAAGGGAGAGCGTGGATTCCCAGGCAGTCCAGGTTTTCCTGGTTTACAAGGGCCTCCTGTAAGTAAAAGATTTCCAGATCAGCTATGTGTAATCCACTGAAAGACTTCTACGTAGATCTGTGAAAGATCGGATAAATATCAGCCTCTTTTTGCAGTTGATCTTTTAATAAATAAGAATATATTCTTTTTTTATGGTTAATCAGAATATTTTAGATGTCAAATAAGAGTGAGCTTTTCTGCTGCATGCTGTGGTAAAGCTAATAAAAAGCCCTTTGAATTCTCACATGCTGAGATGCTTTGCCACACCTGCAGAAAAATACAAATACATGCATATGTGTCGGAGAACTAAGATCTTGATGCTGTCATTTGGTACATCTGAAGAGTCTTACTGGTGATTAATGGAGCAGAAAAAAGAGACAGTGTAGGGTGTGTAAAACACAAGGATGTACAGCAAAGTGACTGTCAGAACCAAAGTACAAACAGAAAGAAATGTAGTAGACAGGATGGATAATAGGAGGCAATAAAGAAACAAATTGCTCGGAAATGGAAATGTAGTCCCTTTAATCTCAACATTCACTGTGAAAGAACTTCTCTAATTTTTTCAATTGATCCTGAAGATCATAAAAATTTTATTTTCTCCTGTTTCCTATCTTTTTTTTTAGATTTCTATCTTTAATGCTTGCCTCGTGGCGTAGATCTGATTAGTCGTTTGCAAATAACATACAAATGATTTATTTCTGTTAATCTTTCTTTTATTTTTCTGTTTCTTTTAAACAAAGGGACCCCCTGGTCTGCCAGGTATGAAGGTAAGTGTTCTCTACTCACATCGAAGTACTAACCAGGCGTGGGTGTGTCCAGTGTGATCCGGCTTAAGTAACCTGCTTGCTTTTATGCAAGACCATGTGCATCCATTGGACTCTGGACATTTTGCAGAAAGCTTGGTGTTTCTAGGCCACTTCAGTGCAACTAACTGGAAATTCTGCGATAGCTTTACTCAATTTGGGTCAGTAGTTCCAGAAGTAGCAGATTGTTTTCTGAAGCTGGTTTCCTTGGGAGTATGAGGGACAATGTCTGTGTTGTGAGGTATCAAGTTAGCAAAATGCCTACGAACACCCAAATGCACCAGTAGTCTACGGGTGCATGCTCAAGAACACTACTAGAGACTAAGCAATAATAACTTAAAATATCCAGTGAAGAGAATAGCGCAACATCTTATGTTCCTTTTGGAAACGTGCTCTCTACTGTATAGATTACTGTGTAGATGGCTTTTTCTCCTAATGTAAATGGTCTCATAATCTGATTTTGGACCTTAAGGACCCCCTTTTAAGGTTTTTTTTGTTGTATCCTTGACCTATTTGAGCATGGCCCAAAATATCAGTTTTGGTTCAAATCTATTTGAAAGGAAACTTGACCCACAGAATTATTCCAATAAACTCCTGAGAGGACAGCATAACACTGGTACTGGGAAATTGTGACTATTAAGCTGAATTGTTTTTCTCAACTCCTTTTTTTTCCAGCTGTTTTAAAGATATTAAAGGGCAAGCTGATCAGAACATGCACTTTTAAAACAAAGATCTTCCCTGAAGTCAATAAGAAACTGCGCTTCAATATAGAACACAAAGCATGACTATTATTACAGAATACTCAGCATTAATCTCATGAGGCGGGACATTGGAAAAAGCTGAATGTCCCTTTTTTCTGTTGTGTCCTACCCATTGCTTTCACATGGGGCTGGAATGTATCTTTCTTTTGTGAAGCATTTGTATTTCAATCCCCTAATCTTTTGGAATTTAAATCAACACCAATATATTTGTACATATAAAAAGAGAGCTTTTAATAGCTGGTAGTTTAAACATTTAAAGAATCCTCCAAATATGCAAGGATCTCTCCTAAAAACAGCTATTCTTGGAGAATCTAGTAGTTATACTAAAGAGTACTGCTAGGGTCTAGCATAACTCTGAGTCTCTCAGAGTCTTAAGAGGCACTATGTGTCCTTTGGAGTCAGAATGGTGATAAAGAATTGTAAAATGTGCTATTAATTGAAGTCAGCTCTTTTTCTTCTAGGGTGAAGCAGGTGAAATAATTACATCCTTGCTGCCAGGACAGAAGGGCGACCCAGGATTTCCAGGTCTTCCAGGGATACCTGTAAGTTGTGTAGAGTACTATTAGGCTGTGTTCTGCCAAAAAGATAATGTGAAAAGTATTTGCATTACAGCACAATGGGAACAGTTGGTGCTAGGGGATCCATATGTTTATGTGGAGAAGCAGGGCTCACATTTAATGCACCTCTAGTTTATGGCTTGAGGGAAAGTAAGTGCTTCCATATTGCTCTTAAGAGGGTGACCCACAGAGGCCAGAAAGGTCCCCTGGTCAGGAAAGTGGTGTCTAGCAGAGAGGAGTACTCGGTTACTTACTTGCTTCTCTGTTTCCCCTGCCTGTTCCCCCTTCCTAGACATTCTCTGTATCAGTTCTGGAGTTCCCTTCCCTTCTTCACCCTGAGGTAAAGCAAGTAACATCTGCCTTTCTGGGCTGTAGCTACTATTTTCAATGGTGGGAAGAGAGGGTAATGTCTCAGCTATTCTCCTCATGTTGCACCACCTCCTGAACAGTGTTTGTGTTCTCCCAGCAGTCTTCTGTGAAAACAGCTAGTGACTCCAGGCCCTGTGCTTCCCCACTGAGCCATTCATTGCTTTAGTGGAAGAACAAGGGGAGCAGAAAATGAGTCTATCAGACTGGACAGAAGCCAGAGACTCCCGTTTCCTGGTACAGAGAGGCAAGCCCCAGGCATTCTGACCAGACTGAGCCTGCTAGCATTTCTGTTCCTCTGATCTGTGCTTCCCTATTGTCTGGGAAGGGAGGAAACACAAATACAAAGTGTTTTGTTGTTCTCTCTCAGTGCATGAAGAGAAAGAAAGCACAAAAGTAGTTCAAAACAAACAAAAAAAGCATTCCCTTATCCAAGCCAGAGAGATGTGTTGATGTTGAGAGCAGAACACTCCTAACACGATGTACACTCCTTTAGGCCTTTCCACAAGGACAGTTTGGTAGGTTAGTGGTCAGCTACTTTGATTTGACTTGTATGGGGTGCCAGCTGTTGGGTTTTTCTGACCTTGAAGGTCTCACAGTTTCTTTCATAAAAAGATGCCTCTCTCATAGCCTCCTCCACTTTCTCAACAGGGCCCACCCGGCTCCATGGGAATACCAGGTCCAATTGGCCCTCCAGGGCCACCAGGTTTGACAGTAAGTTTCTTTAACCTGTTACCCATAAAATGTTAAATGGGGCAGTTATGTCTTTGTTCCATGTCCCAGAGGCAGGTCAGTAAAGTGCAGAGATCTTGGTAGTCAAGACTTGGTATGAAGACAACAGCAACCATGCATTCAGTTCACCCTGGAGCTGCCATTGTGCACGTTTAAATGTGATACGTTTGAAACAGCCTGTTCCCAGACCTTTTTTTGCTTTAAATCAGGCTGAGTCTTTGTTCAGGCTCCTTATTTGTGTGAAACCTGAGGGACAAGATTTAGCTTATTTAGACCAGGACGATTCTTTCCTTAATGTTTAATACCTGACTGTTTAATTTTATTTGACTCTCTTATTTAAAGGAAGAACTAGTTTCTTACGTATTTGTGAAGTTGAATAGCATGAGGGAGAGCTGTCAGAGGAAGACAAGGTGCCTTGTTAACATGGGTATAATGCACAGGAGTCAAAGTAGCAACATTGTTCTTTTTATTCCCCCCCACAAGGGGCATGTAAAGTGCTTGGAAATTACTCTTGTTTGTTTGTTTGTTCCCTTTTTTAATAGGGACCTCCTGGTCCACCAGGGCTGCCAGGACCTAAGGTATTTTCTTTCCCTCATTGGTGGTGGTGGTGGTGGACTATTTTGTTTTTCTTCTTGTTCATTTGTGACTTCTAAGGGCTGATGAGTTATACTTTTTGCAGGGTAATATGGGTTTGAATTTCCAAGGACCCAAAGGTGAAAAAGTGAGTAGGTGATCATGATGATATTTTTGCTTATTACTTCCAAAATACTTATGCATACCATTTTGGCTTGTATTGCCTGTAACAAACTGCCATCTTCTTGCACATTAGGGTGAACAAGGTCTTCAGGGACCTCCAGGGCCACCAGGACAAATTGGAGAACAGAAGAGACCAAATGACATTGAGTTTCAGAAAGGAGATCAGGTGAGTGGGAAACTATATCCATCTGCCATGAGCATGTAATCAAGCTGCAGCCTCCATTGGTTTGGCTCATATATACTTACACCCTGCTTACTGGAGAGATTCTATTATTTGTCTCAAAGTACTGATTATTTCAGGCCTGAGTGCTTCTCCTTTAATACAATGCAGGCCAGTCACATTATCTCAGTTACTTCCCTTTAGTAAAATAACTATTCTTAAGAAACTCTTTTAAAGGAAGCTCATGGTAACAGTAAAAGCAGTTAAAATACCATCATTCCTTGGAACCCCCAGCCTGGGATTTTCAAAGCTGTCTTGGGGATTCAGATTCCCATTAATTAACCAGCTATGTCAACCACTGTGAAGAAGTCTTTCAAAAATTTTAACTCAATTTCTTTTTTTTTTCTTCTTCTTTTTTTTTTTTCTCCTTTTTTTTTTGTCATTAGTGATGACCCAAGATCTTTCTTCCTTGTGGTCTGAATAAAGTGCTTTCCCTGTTTCTAGCCTCTCAAAAGTAAATATCAAGCCAGATTCTAACAGTAAGCTCAAGCTGTTGGTTTGATTTTTATGGATCCTTCCCCACCCAAAAATACCAAAAAGTCATTGGGAGAGTTGCCATTTTTAAAGTTATTACATTTTTTCCTTTCTTCTTCACTGGGGAACATTTCACAGTACCATTTGGTGCTGGGTGCCAGTTATAGACAATCTGAGCAGCACCAGCAGGATCAGGGATGCCTAGATTTCATGTTTTCTTTGAAGTTTCTGTGGTGTTCTCAAATACCACCCTGAGTAATAGAAGAGTTGAGGTAGATATTTTGAGGCAAGAGTGGCAAGGTTATGCTCTGGTTGTTTTGCAAGTGTGACTGTGGTAACTGAGCTTTAAACTTCAAACTGTTAGTTTCCTCCATCTGTATTTGGATCAGTTCCTTGCTTTCCACCTTTTCATCTTGGCAAGTGTGTCAGAGAAGAAAGCTTTGGTATGCAGCAGTATTTTATTTTGGCCGGGTGTAGGACAATTCTGCTCTCCATCTTGATCAAAACCATTTGTTACCCTTCCTTTCAGAAGAACATTAGGCACCACTAAGGCATTCCCTAGAGCTGTCCACTGATGTACATTTGCAATGCTCAGTCATCCTAGAAAGGTCTCAGTCTCTGTTTTTGTCTCTGTTTTACTGGATAGTAGGACAGAAGGTGAAGAGCGTTGTGTGTCTTTATAGATCTAAGAAAACACAAAGTGACATTTTGACCACGCTGTAGTTGAAGCAAAAATTCATCTGACTTTACGAGGGTCAGAGTAATTTGCCTCTGTCATCAGGGATCTCTGAAGGACTAATTATACTGGCATTAGGTTATATAAATGTACAATAAAAGCATTCTAACTGCATTCCTTTTAAAGCACTAAGACTTACAAACACAGTCTGAGTGCATTGCCTTTGACCAACATTAACAATGATTTCAAAGTTTAGAAATGTAATTTTATTTCAACAAAGTTTATGCTTGGTAGTATGTAATAAGTAAAAAATTTCAACATTACACTTATATTTTTTGTGAGATACACACAAAGTTCTGGTGTGTACCTCCATCTATGATCTCTGACTGAAAAATCAAGTGTATACATGGGCTTGTAAAAGTCTGGAGGCCTCCAAGAAAATAACAGAAACTTTGCACAGATACCTTTTGTGGGTTCAGTAGCCTTTAACTTTCCTTTAGGTTAATGGTGATGAGATTTAAGAACTTGTACAAAGGTGTAACAAGACAAAATAGAAGAAACCCTAACTTTTTAACACAGTGACCTGTGATGCTTTTCTGACAAACACATTATTGATCCTGATGGCCTCACAATTTCAGCAATTACCAGTAATATAATGATTGTTGCTCCTGTAATTTCAGCAGTAGCTGGCATTTGTTCTTTCTTTCCTTTTTTTCTTCTTTCTTTTTATTCTTGTATAGCAGCTGCAGGCCATGAAACCAGCTGCTACAGTGCACGTAGGAGGCAGTTGTGTCTTAGTGGAGTGAATCATCTAAATAAACAGGATGAGCAGTTAATAAATTTTATAGATGCACTTGAAGTTCCACACAAAGAAAGAATAAACATAATCCTTTACTGTTCATAGTACTTGGAAATCAGAATGACAGCAAAAAAAGATTCTGTTTTTTTTTAAAAAAGTCAATGGAGCTACTAGGGAGTGATAGAGGCTTTAATCCTCTTTTTCTTTGCCCATGCTTGACAGGGTATTCCAGGTGATCCAGGCCCACCAGGACTTCCTGGGCCACAAGGCCCTCCTGTGAGTAGTCCTCTTTTAGTTCTTTTTTGTTGCATCTGTATCAGAACTGTAAATTCATTCTACTCTGGCTTGTGGGCTCAGTTTAAGATGACGTTTGTGTGTCCAGGGTCTTCCCGGTGGCGTAAAAGGTGAAAAAGGTGAGCAAGGAGAACCAGGCAAAAGAGTAAGTAGTCTGTTTAACCAAACATTTATCTTTCCAATCAGTGTTATCTTTGAGAATTAATCAAATGTTGAATTCAGGTGGGGCCATCACCCTCTGGGTAAGAGACTTTTTTTTTTTTTTTCTCCCCCCCGCCCTCTGCCCCTAACCTGGCAAACTAATACTAGTAGATGATGCATCTGGTTCATGGAAGTGCTTCTAACTATGGATCTCTCAGTGCTTTCTGATAGAAGTATCTACATGTAGATCTTAGTTTTGGAGGCAGGAGAAACTAATTTGAATGATGTTATCTGGTTACATGTGGAAACCTTCTTCAAAGTTGTTGGACTGCTTGACTGAAGCAGCAGTTTTCTGTTTCCTTTTAGAGAGGGTCTTCATTCAGTTTGCTATATGCTGGGTTGCCAAGCAGCATGAGATTGGTATATATTTAAGATGGTCTATGTAAACTCATTCTCAGAGTGTTGACTTGCGAGGTGAGTCAAAAACCAAGTCTCTGAACACTGCATTAAGACCAAAAGTCCATCTGTCACTTCCCAAGAGACTACTTTAGTTTATGTGCTATCTGGACGAGTCAGGATAGTTGCATCTGGGGATAGCATGAGTCACTTTGTTCCTGTCTAGACTCAGATCCATCCTGGAATTTAAATTTACTGGGATATCACAGCTCAGAAAAGCTGAGGAAGATCATAGAAGTGCTAAGAATGATGAAAGGATGAAAATAACATGGGTTGGACCAGCAAAGAAAAGACAAGCTGCTACCAGCCCAAAGCATTCTGTATTTTCACTTTCACGGCTACTGAACCCATAGTTTCATCAACATAATGGGCCCGTTTGAAAACCAAGACACAAGTCTTGCTCAGGTTAATTGGACAATACATAAACACTGTTTAGAAACACGTTAGTAATAGGTTTTCCAATTCCCATAGGAAATAAATACAATGGAAACAGATGTTTGGTATTCTAGATAAAATCCTTCTTAGTTCCTGAGATTTATAGGAGGGCTTTGATTTGCCTTCTTTAAGGAACATAACAAATGAGGCAGATTTACAAAACCAAAGTTCTCATTCTATTTTGACTGGGTTTTGAATTGTATTTTCCAAGCTGCTTCTCTCTGCAAAAGTAAATGGGAACTACATAAATTTGCAAAGATCTGAAAGTCCTGAGGGGATATGGCAGATGCTGTTTGCCAAAAGCTTGTTTACGAACATTTTTATTTGTTTTTATTACTCTGAATTTGGGCATGTTGCATACTTAAAGTGCAGTTTTGCTATTAAATTACTCCAAAGCTGCCTTTTAGGGCTGTGTGGCTCAAACCCATTTCAGATACACTTGTAAAAACGTCAGTATATGTAATCAAACAGGTAATTCTGCAAATTCACAAGAAATCTTAAAAACTCATTTTTG
This sequence comes from Pelecanus crispus, assembly GCF_030463565.1. Lineage (NCBI taxonomy): Eukaryota > Metazoa > Chordata > Aves > Pelecaniformes > Pelecanidae > Pelecanus > Pelecanus crispus. Next base: position 4,744,550 of record NC_134655.1, on the reverse strand, counting down.
AGAATCACAACTCATTGCTAATAATAAAGAATTCACAAATCACATTATACTCTAATACACTTATATCTGTCAGGTCTTATTATCAACTTCTTGGTGATTGAAAGTTGATCTTGGCACTGTGGTGAAGCCTAATCACCTATTCTAGTTACACTCCAGCAGGTGTCCCCCATGCCTACTGCTTCTGTAATGCTAATGATCGAGTTCTATTTGTCTTGCCCAGTGAATGGTCTGGAGTAAAGCAGAGCTTGCACTACTTTTATTGTAGCAAACACAAATCTGTTTAGCAAGAATATATGGTTTTTAGGAGTCACTTCTTTGAGCAGAATTGCACTTTATATTTTTGTTGATACTATTCTTGAGAAAATTGCATTTGGTTTGAAGGAGAGTTAGAATTCAAACACAAAAATGTTTGTATTTAATTTCACTGGTCACATTATATTAATTGCCTAATTAAATACAATGTTCTAGTGTTTAGAGAGTTAGGACCTGTTTTCCAGATAAAGGATTTCTCTAATATTAAAATGAAGGGAGTTATTAAACACAGTGAATCAGTAATAGCTAACTGGAGATCATTTTGTGCTACATTCATGCAACATTTCTTTGAGACTTGTCATGTTTTTGTGCTCTGGTTTTCAGAATGAAAACCTGAGTTTAGATAACTATTGACTATACTTGGTTGATATCTTTGAGGTATTTGTCACAAGGATTGCATTCTAGAGAAAGTTTGATTTCTTGAAAAAAGGGAAAGAAGTAACACTATTTCCATCAGGATTCTAAACCACTGAAGCATTTTATTTCAATGCATGTTTATATCTTTGAAGGGAAAGCCTGGTAAAGATGGAGAACCCGGTCAGCCTGGTAGGGATGTGAGTACTTCATACATTTCTAATCTAAGCAGACTCCTTATAAGCCTTTCTTCTGATGTGGAGAAGATCTAAGTGTGATTATATTTCTCTTTTCTTGAAGGGTTTACCTGGTGGGCCTGGAATAGACGGTGCTCCGGGAAGAGAGGGTGAAAAGGTATGCCAGGTTTTTTGTCATTATTGCTATAGTAGCTTGAAAATCTGCCATCACTGAGTTCAGTTCTGGCGGAGTAGTAATTGCATTGCCCATGCTGTTACAGTGTTGAGGAATATTTGCAATAACTTTCTTGTGCACTAATATACAGTATAAAAAATGCTCTTAATTTCATTGATAGGGTGAAAAAGGTGACACTGGTCCCCCTGGACCTCCTGGAATTGTAAGTTGCTGATCCTTTCTTTTTCTGCATTTGTTTGACAGTGTTGTCTCATCATAGTTCTTGGGTGACCGTGAGTCCCATCTCTAGCTATACCAATAACAGAACCAGTTAAAGATTTCACATATTCACGAATAGAAATTATTGTTTCCTTCTTTCAAGATAGATTCTGTGCTCTGGGATTTGCTAGGTTACAAACACAAGGCTAGACTATAACCTCAGACCAGCAGAAATTAAGTCAGCTTCACCGAAGCCTGTTCTAACCATGTTGGCTTGGCAGTAAAAGTGCTTCCTCTTGGGGAGTGCTCTTTACTGGGATTTTACCTGGTAATTCAGTGGAGTAAGGTTCAAAGTATGTTGAACTTTTCCTCCCTCACATCTCTCTACCGTTTCAGTGACTTTTCTTGGCAAGTTGTTTCACATTAACATAAAACATTTACAGGTCATTTCAAGACCAGGCATTGATGCAACAGTGGGACCAAAAGGCAGCAAAGGATTGCCAGGACTTCCAGGAGCCAAAGGGGAGCGTGGATTCTCTGGTAGGCCAGGCCCACCTGGCTTGCCAGGTTCTCCAGGTAAGCAAGCATTAAAATAAGTTGTATGCTCAGATGTCTGAATGGGTATTTAGCTTCACAGTCTTTTCACACTCCTTTTGACAGATGGACCGAGCAGAAAGTGAAGGCAGAGCTTGAAGGGTGGTCCTTAGCTTATGGGGATAATATGAGGAATTCGGAACATTCATTGCCCCTGCTGTGGTGAACAGAGGGTGCTAATCATCAAGGCTGTCAAACAGATACTAGCTTAACAGTCTTAGGGGTAATTTATCTCACATCACTTGCCTATAACATACGTTATCCATTGCCATACACAGAGAAGGCATTGTATACCAGAAGTCTGGTACCTGGCCATCAAACCTAGCCTCTGCTGTACATTGGCCAGTACTAAAGGAGGACATGATCTGAGTCTACAATGGGAGTGAGCGGTGACACCTGTATTTGCCTTATACATGCACAGAGAAGAACATTATGATTCTAACATTACAGTTCATAAATGTTCTTTTTTCCGTCAGTACTTCCTTTCCTGGTTTATTTTTTTTTTCCTTCCTAAACTTAGTTATTGAGTCTCAGGTCAATTTTTCAAACAAAAGTCTCTGAAAATGGACAATGTGCATACATCAAACACTGCACATCAACATGTAGTTTGATTCCGTAATAGAAATGTTATGGAGTGCTTGCATGGAAAGACGCAGTCTTATCTGTATCATGTTATTCATCGTATATCATTGTCAACCTTGCAAAAAAGTGATTTAAACCTTTGAGCTATCAAGGAACTAAGTTCTTCCCATCTTAGGGATCACTACTGTTGGACCTCCTGGCCCACCTGGCTTACCTGGTGAGAGAGGACAGAAGGGAGATCCAGGTTTACCTGGTGTTTCTATTCCTGGGCAACCAGGACTTGATGGACCACGAGGACCTCCAGGACCACCAGGTCCCCCAGGGCCACCTGCACCATCTGTTCCTCCTGGTAAGTGATGACCACATAGACAGCAAATAGAAGAGACTGAACAGCTTGAACAGCTTTGACGTTCATTCTTTCTTTCTTTTTTTTTTTTTTTTTTAATTCTACCTTCAAAGATGTGATTTATCAGCAGCTGAAGCTCATGAGATTCCAAGCTATTCATATACATTCTCCAAGCTGCTCCCATTGCAAATCAGTACAATTGTAGGAGAACTTCAGCCTTAAGGACAATTACAGTATTTGGGAGTTCAATGGTGTGAGTTGTAGTCTGGCTTTACCATGCCTCTTTCTACCTCAGGTGAACCCTGCTGTGACTTGTCTGTGAGATTCAGCTAGACTGGAGGAGAAGAAATCTTGTCAGACTTGAGGGACCTTTGTGCTAATTCCCACAATAATGGCAGTTCTCCAGTGCCAAGCAGATTTGGCCCAGATGTACAAAATTAAGTAGTTTTCCAATTTATGTTACATCCTATTTAATCCAACTAATTAAAGTTACATAAAAATTTTTGCATAAAGCAGGAGGTAACCACTTTGACACTGTCATGAGTAAATTTAGCTTTCATGATATGATCTAATAAATGCTTGGAGGGGACTATTCCCTACTAAGAGTTGTGATACCAGGAGCATCAAAAGAGTAATTTTTCACAGAATTCCAGTTTCATTTGATAAATATTCTAGTGTGTAGACCACACAAAATTAGCTTGGGAGTGGACACTTTGGATGAAGGCTCTTAGCTCCTTTTTGGTGTAAGGGAAGTAGGGAATGGGAGATGGAATATGAGAACTGGAAGGCTGTAGTGGAGAAGGGCTAACATGGTTCAGGGAGGAATTTAGTGTCTAGATGGCATTGGCATCTTAAATCCCCTCACTGATATTTCATACACATGCTTTTATGACACGAGGCTGAATAGCAGAATGTAGAGTAGAGATGGAAGTGTGTAGGCTGTGGGAAGTAGTGGGAGATAGTTGAGGCTGTGAAGGAGAACTGATTGTTACATGATATCACTGATTGTTTCCTTTTCAGTTTGCATTACATAGGTGGGTTTTCATTCACAGACCTCTGTCTGAATTGCCAAAATGTTTGGTCTGTGATTGTGTGGGTATATTAGAATGTCCACACAAATACTAGGAAGTACATTTTTGTACTAAATATTTGTATTCCATGCTGCTTTCTGTCTAACACAAATTGATCATTAAACCTCTCCCTATTCTCCTTAGGTGAAGGGTTATGTGAGCAGGGTCCGCCAGGTCCTCCAGGAATTCCGGGACAACAAGGCTTTACAGGGGAGCGAGGCCAAAAAGGTGCAGTGTCATGGCTATCTTTGTTTTTCCTCTTTTTGTTAAAGCTTGTTAAACAATGTAAAGCCTGCATTAAATAAGGATAAACAGTGTCTCTTCCCAGTAGGGTTGAGTGCAGACATTTTCTGTTTCTGAGGAAGAAAGCTGTTTTGTTTGGATGTAGGATAGTCCCTCATCTAGTGTTAAAGCACAGGAATCTCAAAGTAACTGAGAGTACAACCAATGCTAAGGCCTAGCATGGATCACAATTAAAGTAAAATGGAACTTCAGGTTTATGAGTACCTCCCAGGTAGATAGAAACCAAGTGCTTTGTAACAGCAGTTGCCAAGTGAAGAAGTTTTATACTTACTTCATTAATAAATTCGACATTTTTTGTGGAAAGCAACATTGAAATTATAAATGCAAGATTCCTAATTTGAGTTGGTCAATCTACAATGAGTTTGTTTGTTTGGTAAGCAAAAGAAAGACATCTTTAACATGTATCCTTGTTTCCAAAAAGACAACCTTGCAATGAGGATGCTGATATGGGTAAGTGAGAATCTTTTCCTAGCTCAACCATGGACATCCTAGATGACTTTGGGCATCTCACTTAACTTTGTACTCCTTTCAAACAGAAGTCTTTTTTCTCATGGAGATTTTAAGGATTAAATAAATGACCTAAATGAAGTGCTTAAAAACTACATTGACGAATGTCAGAATAGTCTGTATGTGAAGGAAATTCCTAAGCTTCTTGAAAAAATTTTTTTTTATCTTTTTTCTTTTTCCCCCCCTTTTTTTTTAATGAAATAAGTCAAAAATCAATGAAACATTCCCAGTATTTATTTTACACTCTTGGAGTTTAATTAAAGTTTGGGATTTTGATGTATGTGTGTTAGAGTTGTAGTTTGAAGTGTCAAGTACCTACTTTAGAAGAGGACTCTTTTGCTGATAAAAAAAGTCCACAGTTTTATTTTTTATTATTGAAAACATTTTTTGTTTGTTTAAATTTATTTTGCACTGTCCTAAATAAATTCTAATCATATCTGATATTGGTTGTCTGACTTCTAGCAACCAAAAAGCTTCAGTTTCACTTTCATGGGAGAAGCCTTCTAATATTTAAGCAATCATATAATTACGTAAAACAGTCATTTTGGACTTCGTGTTATAGATCAGTAGCAAGAAAACAATTGTGGTTGTGCTGAATTCTTTTAATGTTTTCTAAGATCTGATGCTCAAGTATGCTTTTTTCAATGCAAATCTTTTCAGGTGATCAAGGAGACACATGCTTCAATTGCATAGGAACTGGAATAACTGGGCCTCCTGGGGAGAGAGGACCACCAGGACCTCCAGGTAGTCCAGGTAAGGCTGTAGTCTTTGCTATTTTGCTTAATATATCCTATAAAGTCACTTTTGTATCTAAGTATCTGTGTATAATGCTAATGACCTATCTGTGTATTGTGTACAAATTCAGATGCACAGTTGCCAGCTCCAGTATATAGTTGGTGCATGTCCTGTTTTGCACAGCTGGGGAGTGTTAGGAAGAAACAGGCTGGATACATGTAAAACAATCACTCTTTTTTTTTTAAATCTAGTCTTTAAAAAAAATTTTCTGATCAAAGACAGACTTGCAAGCATTCTGCATATTGAAGGTTTATGGTTTAGATTTGACTGAAAGAGAAATTAACTTCTTCTACTTGCTATTCCTGAAATGATAGAGAAGCTGGAGCTTTTAAAAAGTGTGACAGTTTTTGACACATTTGATTTAACTTAGAGTTGCAAATTTTGTTCTGCTCAAATAAAATCAAGCTCTCAAAAAAAACCCATGCTAAACCTTGCCTGGTTTTAAAACAACTTAACTATTATCCATCTCCATTCTGGATGTTATCTGTAAGCATGTGGAGGAAAAGAAGGTTATCGGCAGTAGTCAACATGGATTCACCAAGGGGAAATCATGCTTGACCAATTTGATAGCCTGTGGTGGCATGACTGGCTGTATAGATGAGGGGAGAGCAGTGGATGTTGTCTACCTTGACTTCAGCAAGGCTTTTGACACTGTCTCCCATAAGATCCTCATGGGTAAGCTCAGGGAGCGTGGGTTAGAGGCATGGACAGTGAGATGGATTGAGAACTGGCTGAATGGCAGAGCTCACAGGGTTGTGACCAGCAGTGCAGAGTCTAGTTGGAAGCCTGTAGCTAGTGGTGTTCCCCACGGGTCAGTACTGGGTCCAGTCTTGTTCAACTTACTCATCAGTGACCTGGATGAAGGGACAGAGTGTACCCTCAGCAAGTTTGCTGATGATACGAAACCGGGAGGAGTGGCTGATACACCAGAAGGCTGTGCTACCATTCAGCGAGACCTGGACAGGCTAGAGAGCTGGGCAGAGAGGAACCTAACGAAGTTCAGCAAAGGCAAGTGTAGGGTCCTGCACCTAGGGAGGAATAGCCCCATGCACCAGTACAGGTTAGGGGTTGACCTGCTGGGAAGCAGCTCTGCGGAGAAGGACCTGGGCGTCCAGGTGGACAACAAGTTAACCATGAGCCAGCAACGTGCCCTTGTGGCCAAGAAGGCCAATGGTATCCTGGGGTGCACTGGGAAGAGTGTGGCCAGCAGGTCGAGGGAGGTTATCCTTCCCCTCTACTCTGCCCTAGTGAGGCCACATCCTGAGTTCTGTGTCCAGTTCTGGGCTCCCCGGTTCAAGAAAGACAAGGAACTACTGGAGAGAGTCCAGCGGAGGGCTATGAAGATGATTAGGGGACTGGAGCATCTCTCTTATGAGGAAAGGCTGAGAGAGCTGGGTCTCTTTAGCCTGGAGGAGACTGAGAGGGGATCTCATCAACGCTTACAAATATCTTAAGGGTGGGTGTCAGGAGGATGGGGCCAGACTCTGTTCAGTGGTGCCCAGCAACAGGATAAGGGGCAATGGGCACAAACCGAAACACAGGAAGTTCCATCTGAATATGAGGGAAAACTTCTTTACTTTGAGGGTGACAGAGCAGTGGCGCAGGCTGCCCAGAGAGGTTGTAGAGTCTCCTTCTCTGGAGATATTCAAAACCCACCTGAATGTGATCCTGTGCAACCTGCTCTAGGTGAACCTGCTTTAGCAGGGGGGTTGGACTAGATGATCTCCAGAGGTCCCTTCCAACCCCAGCCATTCTGTGATTCTGTGATTATCTTATGCAAATGGCTTGCTTGATATTTACAGCTTCTACAGTTTTATGTTTTTCTTTTATGTTTTTCTGCACTACTCAGGTTCTCCTGGTTTTCCTGGACCAAAAGGTGAAAAGGGGCTTCCTGGATTAACTGGCCTTGTGGGGCCACCAGTAAGTGGTGGTGTTATGTTCTGCTGGGAAAACAGTGTCTCATTTGTCTTGTGTGTTTGGTAGATCTGGGCACAGTAGATGTGAATTCTTGTCTAATACTTCTTTTTTTTGTCCATAGCTAGCTTGAATGCATAATTCTTATATGGTGCCAAACTCAGGAGGGAGTGAAAGAAAAACTAAAATGCTTTTTTTTTTTTTTCTTTTTTTCTTCTTCCCCCTCAGGGATTCCCAGGGTCCCCAGGTCCTCCTGGGAGACCTGGTCCTAAAGGAGACCCAGGGGATGTCCTGACTTCTCCAAGAATGAAAGGTGACAAAGGAGACCCGGGCTTCCCAGGACCTCCGGGTCTTCCTGGCATAGATGGCACTCCTGGACGAGATGGACTGCCAGGTCTGCCTGGCCCTAAGGGGGAACCTGTGAGTTCCATTTTATGCTCTCTTTGATTGGACAGATGTTTTGGGAAGTCCTGGTTGCATTTGACATAGAGCAGATAAGACGACTGGCAAATGCAGTTTTTTCTGAATGTGACTAATGCAGTAATTCTCTTCAGTAGATGCCAGTCTAGTGATGATATACAGAGGTACTCCCTGAATCTGTCAATGTCTCTAAAAATAAGCTGAGACTTTTCTTGAGTAGTGTCAGATGGTCCCTTCTGCTATTGTCTACATTTCCCCTATGTAGTGTGAAGAATTAAGTAGCCAGGTTTAGACCTTATCTCTACTATGTTAGTAAGATGTAGGCAGCTAATGGCCTTAAGAGCTAGAAGGATGGAAACTGCCAGAGTTCAAAACAAAAGCAATGAAACACTTTACTCCTTTGCTAGTAAATATATGCTCCTCTTTCCCATCCCACTCTTCCTTTTTTCAGGGCAGTGTTGCATTCAAAGGAGAAATGGGTATTCCAGGTGATCCAGGAATACCAGGTCTTCCTGGAGACAAAGGACTTCCTGGACCTCCTGGTTTTGGTCCACAAGGTTCACCTGGTGAAAAGGGCATCCAAGGTGTATCAGGCCGTCCAGGGCCTCCTGGAGTTCCTGGTGAGTTGGTCTCTGTGTGCTATTGAACAAAAGCTGTAAAATCGAGTTTTGTCCTTTTGCTCCGGATAGTTCTCGGAACATAATGCTGCTTTTAAGCTTTTCCCAAAGGCATTGTAAGACCTAATATTTATAAGCTGCTTTACTGAAGGTCATCCCAGAATTGCAAAGCAAGCAGAATTTGTGCTATGTTACTATCGGCACATGACTCGCCCTTCTGCTCTGTCCTCTAGAGAAGCTTCTCCTCAACTGACTATAGTGGAAATGCATTGTAACTACCATCTGGCTTATGCTTAATAATACTGCAACTACAACAGTTTTTGAAAACAAGGGTTTGCTTTGAACAAGTTTGCTTTTGTTACTTTCTTGTCAACTACACAGATCCTGATCAAGTTGTGCTGGTGTCAGCTATGGAAAATACTATTCACATGATGGTACCTAGGAGGAAGCTAAAAAAATAACATTTCAAGAAAACTGTCTTAACATTAAACAATGCTTCTAAGCCTATAAGTGCTGTATGGGGCTCAGGGGCAGATAGACATTGGGTAAAGTGTTGCTAGTGTTTAAATTCTTTGTAAGCTTGGAATGTGGCTAGCATCTTTTTCTGCTCAAAGGAAAAGAGAAAAGAAACTCCTACTGAGTGATACGTATTTATTCTTTTTGGGTTTAGGTCCAAAAGGTGACCCTGGCCAGACTATTACAGAACCAGGAGTTCCTGGCCCCCCTGGTCCTCCAGGAAGAAATGGTGACCCAGGTCTTCCAGGTAAAGCAGCAACTAGAAATCCAGGGAATTCCAAGAGCTTTTTATTCTGAGTGATTCTTGATAACTACATCGATTTTCTTTTTACAGGAGATCCTGGTCAGCCAGGTCAGCGTGGCTTATCAGGCCTCCCAGGTGCAAAGGGAGAGCCAGGTATTCCTGGCATTGGACTTCCAGGTCCACCAGGCCCAAAAGGTATGTTTACAGCCATGGTACTCTATTGTACTGGCTGGAAGAGGGGACGTAGAGGGTTGTGTCTCTTCACTTCTTCCTAGTGAGTGGATTCCTGTCTCTAGAATCCTAATAAAAAAATGTTCGTCTTGAATTTATACATCTTTATAATAGTTTCACAAGTATCAGGAAAAAAACCTGCTGAGCTTTTATTCCTCTGTTCACTGTACTGCTCATTCATGGTAGCTTATGTTTTTCAGTAAACCAAGGACACAAAAGCAAATGGGTAAAACTTTGGGAAATTATGAATGTTTGAGTTTGAACCAGTAAATGATCTCCAAACGCTGCCTCAAGATGTTAAAGTTTCTGATGGGAACTGTTTGTAATTTTTGTTAGAGCACACCACATGGGGAATTCCCTCCTCTGAGAGGAGTCCCAGAGATTCTCTGTGGCAAAGACAATACACTCAAAAGTTCTCTCAGCCAAACGGGTACCCCTCAAGTATGCTTGAGCTAGCACAGAACCCCTTTTCAGAGATTACTTTTCATGGGCCCTGAGCATTTCTGGAAGAGTTGTTCTAATGCTCTCTGGTGTCCTCTCCTCTGCTGCCCTAACCTCCATGTTATGTGTAGGTTTCCCAGGAACTCCAGGCCCCCCCGGAGCTCCGGGAGCTCCAGGTCGCCCTGGTCTAGATGGACCTCCTGGACCACCTGGTTTCCCAGGACAGAAGGTCTGTGTTTGCTTGTTTAATATAAAATTTCACTTTCTTAGAGGTTGTTCTGTGTCAGTGGGAAGTTGGTGAGGAGGATTTCACCTCTTGTTGTCAGCTTTTGATGGCGGGGAAGTTGCATTCTCTACTTGAGGTTTGAGTGAGGGTGGGGAAAAAAAGAAATTGAACTCTGAGATGGTGGGCATTTTTTCTTTTCTACTTTAACATTTTTAGGAGAGGCAAAACTTAGAAAACCTCCTTTTAAAAAATATGTTAATTTGTTACAGGGGGATCGTGGATTTGGAGTTCCAGGACCACCTGGAGCCCCAGGACCGCCAGGCACAAAAGGAGTTCAAGGACCTAAAGGTGATCCTGGCTTTCCAGGAAGCCCAGGTCTCCCAGGACGGGCAGGTTTTGATGGAACTCCAGGGCCCAAAGGTATGGAGAACTCTCCCCTTTTCTGTTGCCTATTGAACTTTAAAAAATGTAGACGTGCTGGGAGTCATATGGCAGTTAAATACAAGCAGTGCTGACTTTAGAGTGATTACTTCAGGGTCCATTTTTCCAAAGCAGAGACACCTGTGTAAATGGACACTTGTGTTCTCAAAAGACAAGCAAGCAAGGCAGTAACTACCAATCTGTGGGTCAGTATCTGAAAGTCTGTATTCTAAAGACAAATTGTGTTAACATGGGGGTAAAGCTTTTTCAACAGAATAATTGTCATTTAAAAGCACTGTGCTTCAACATGCAGAGGGTTAGCAATTCACAAATTCCTACTGTTAGTCATTGCTGTACTGAACTGCAGAGCATGCCTGGTTTGCTGGGATAGCATCTGTTGAATTTGATGTGGATTACAATGCAATAACATGTCTCTGTGTAGCCTAGAAATGTAAACTGCATGCATTCCACACAGAGCGAGGACAAATCTCTGGCTTTCAGAAATAGCCTCTGAAGTGGTTTTTTTTTTCCTGTGTCAGATCCATATTTGTTTGCATGTAAGGATGAAATTTCAAGTACAATGTGCAGGCACTCTGCTTCTGAAAGCAAGTATCTCTGAACTGAGTTCACTGCTTAACTAAACAAGAGTGTTCTTTTAGGTGACCCTGGACCAAGTGGACCACCAGGACTCCCAGGCCCACCAGGCATCCCTGGCATTGGTGGTCAAGGTCCACCTGGACCTCCAGGACCTCCGGGTCCTGTTGGGCCCCCAGGTAAAACTCGCATGAATTGTACCCTTAGGTTATTTCTGGGACACACCAAGCAGGTACAGGTACACTGGACGCTGAAGGTCGCACTGAACAGATAGGCAAGAAAAGATAGAGATTTCATGTTTATTAGCTTGGCTGTCTTGCCAGTCAAGTGTGCAAAACTTGGTACATCGTGTTTTTTACTGAAATCAGAAGTGGAATTATATTCAGCTCTGCCATTTGCACAACCTAGAGTGGTCTCAAGGGTATAAAAGCCCACTTTGGAGAAGACTTGCAGTCTCAGCAGAAATTCTAGAAAGTGTTGTGCACAGATAGTGACAAAATCTCTGTGGAGGGGTTTATCGCAGTACTCTTCAGGACAAGACAGAAGGGAGCACAATGTCAGCGCAGAGGTTTTGGGGATACAGAATGGGAGGAAAGCTGCCTTTAGCTGTCTGAACTGTGCTGTCATTACATTGCTTTCAAATAGCAAGATGGTTCTTAAATTCCAAAGCAGTTTTCTGGCTTACCAAACTGTATTCCAAATTCACTGGGTGAGAGGTATTTTTAAATAACTTTTTTACATTATTATTTAGAAAATTAATTTCTGGTTTGGAAAAAAGCAGACAAACTCAATCTCCTATGCAATGCTATTTGTCCTCCGTCTACTTACATGGTGAGTGCAAAATCAAGGGAGTAATTCAGCTTCTTCCTGACGTGGCTAAGCACTTTTTGTTTTTCCAAATGGAAGCTGAAACACAATTTAACTCAGTTAATGCGGAAAGGAAGAAAACATGAGTATTCCAAACTAGCTGGTTTGTTATTTTGTAGAGGAGAAAATGTTCTCCAAATAGTGACATGATACTGTTTTAACAAAAGCCGGTCGGTAAAAGAGGTCATACTCATTCATCTTGTCATAAGCACACCTGGAAAAGAGCTTTAGAATTCCTCTTACAGAAAGCTCTGATTCCTGGGGTTCCTGATTCCCTCACTTTTTTGCTGCAAAACCAACAAGTTTTATGAGTCCTAATACGTTTAAAGTAGATTGACAAAGTAGAATCTAAGGATAATGATAATTAGGAATACATCTCTGAAGGGAGTTTAATTGTCTTTTGCCTAAAACGATTGGTGACTGATGAAGATGTGGACTTACTCCATCTCTGTGCACAAAGGGTACATGTGCATGCGTGGACATCATTCTATTCACAAAGTTTGTTTAGGGAAATTTCTTTTCCCCTTCATTCAGTGAATGAACTTGCTGTGCACCAAATCCTGATGTTGCAAATGTGTAGTAGTCACCACAGTGAGAGCATGCCTGCTGCTGAAACATTTCAAACCCCATCTGGTTCTTGCCACGCCTGTGTGACTGTTCACGTTGCATGTTTGTGAGCTACACTTTTTTAATTTGTTTGTATGCCAGTACTGGGATCGGCATTGTTTGCAATGCATGATGAAAAATTCATGGCCAGCTGTAAGACCATGGGTCACAGATTGGTTGATCATATTCAGATCTGTATGAACTGTGAGCTGAGATTCAGCAAAGTGCTTAACTTGAAGGCAGGCAAGCACTTGAGGAAGTAGGCCCATGGAGTTTGAGTTCTACTCACATACGTAAAGTATGGGTCATGTTTAAGTATATTTTTCCACAAGTTTCCCAGCGGGGAAAGGAATGTGTGGTTGCTGCACCAGCCAGCCTTGAATGTGTCCAATATCAAGAGCTAGGGACAGAAGGGGTCTGGACAGTGTGCACAGAAGTTCCCTGAGCCAGCAGGTGGGTCCCCTGCCTGGCTTACTGTGCTTGCTATACCGTCCCGAACCTGTGGTTGCACTTGAGGCTGAACTGAAAGAGAAGGCAACACAGGTTTGTATTTGGGATGGCGGGGATGTATTAGTATGGGTTTGAGTGTTTCATCCAGTGCATGTTCTTTTGTCTTCCTGTAACATCTCTTCTGGTGTTAGCCAGAATTTGATTTCATGTGATCACCGATTTATTCTGCAAAATACCAGTTTTGACAAATGCAGAGTTACCACTAGAGTTGGTGGATTTGAAATGCTTGTATCTTTACTCTTCGTGTCTGTACTGACTAATCATTGTGGCTACTAACAGCATGGTGGCTCTGAAATTTAGTGCATGGTTGCAGATCCCACTTGAGCAGTCCTTGTTACTTCCCTTGGCACTGCTATTTCTCTGTTTTGTGCAGAATGCCTTATGTTCCCATCTCCCATCTCTTGTTTGTTTTACTAGGCTGTTTTGATTCTGTTCCTTTATGCAACGTTTAGGGTACAGTTTCTGGGGCTCTGTTTTTCAGGTAATTTGGAAAATTCTTGAAAGGATTTCCCTGTTCAGAATTTCCTTTCTCTGCACCACCATTTCTTCAAATAGTTTGCAGTTACTCAACATTCTTCTTTTTTTGAATATGTAACAAATTACTTTAGAAGTTATTGTGTTGTCTATATTGTTCTAATTACAATGCGGTTACATTTTTGAGAACCAGAAATTCAATTAGAATGAATTTCTATTGGAAAAAGTATCTTTACCATTCTAGGTATGGAGTTTGTCCTATTACTGTGTTATATATTATTTTCTTTTTTTTTTTTTTTTTTTTTTTCCATTTGCTGATAGAGACCCCTTAAACACAGAGGATGTGCAGTCCCTATCCATTCTCTAGTACTGTTTTTTCTCTGCAAGTAAGCAGTTCCAGGCACATGACACCATAGTTTAATGTAGTGATAAGCTGCTTCCAGAGGAGCATGCTTATCATTAAATAAACAGAAGTCTACAGCCTCTGCAGTCAAGAAAACTTGGATCTGCTTTTTTAGTGTGCAAAGAACACATCATGACATCACCCCTAAACTTGTTCCTGCAGTCAAGAGCAGGGGTTGCCATTACAGAGTTACAGAGTGATATCGCCCTGTCGTTAATTATGAGGTTTTGGCATGGTGTCGTCATAATCTCAGTAGACTATGCTAGAGCATGTAACATGCAGTATACTATCTCTGTAGGTGTAAAAATGTAAATTTGCATAACAGAACTAGAAGAATGGGGAAAAAAAAATATTCAGAGGGTTTTTTTGTTATAAAGCAGCAGCATCTTTTGAAAATCCCTGTTTGAAGGCATTTACCAGAATGTGATGCAGATCAACAAGAAGTTGATTGGTAGGATGTACTCTGGTGTTCAGAAGGTGTCCCAGACAGTATCTAGTAATGACAGTTTTGTGTAAGAAACGGTTCAGAAGAAGCTTGTTCTTCAGTTGCAAAGAGAATACTAGACAAGGAGAGAGGGAAAGATAATTTTATTTTTAAACTGTACCATCCTTATTTGAAAATATCTCAGAGTTTCTTTTTTCTATATACAGTGGTGGCTGCACTTTGAAAAAGACCTCCAAGTTTCCTTGCAGTCTGGTTTCTCTTAACTGCATTAGTGTTGTATTCTTTGTTTAGATCTGTTTTCAGTAACTTTAGGGTAGATTTTTTCTTTGTTCTAATCTGTATGTGCTTTATTTTGTTTCCTAACTTAACGACTGTTACAACTCCTTACTGCTACCTGTCTCAACTTCCTGATGAGCTCTAACTCGTTGGCTTTTGAACCTCAGGTTCCCCAGGTACTGTGGTTTCTTTACCAAAGCCTTTTCTTAACCTCAGATTTAAGAATAATCCTTTTTTGTCAGCTACATTTCCAGAATGAGCACCTTCACTGGTACAGTGCACTGGAGGGAACCAAGCTGTCTGCTTGCTTCAGCAGTGCCTCAAGCTCAGTATCATTAGCGTTAAACAATCTTAAGCGTATTTTGACAATTGATATTTTTCATTCAGGGAAATGTAATGCAATGCAGAATTTTGCTATCCTTCGAAAATATTCAGCTGATGTTATCTTAGAATGTAGTAAAATGGAATCATTAATGGAAATATACTTGTAAGAATCTCAATGATGAACGATAAAATACAAACCAGTCTAATCAATCTTGGCTTTTTGTTTTTATTAGTCAGACTTAAAGGGTTGTTGAAGAGAGTTGTTTTGAGGTTGGTTTTGTTTTTTTTTTTTAATTGCATTTGCTACAACTTGGTAAAATTTTAATAATGCTTCTCTTCAGGAGAATATGGCCTTTTAACACCTGGAAGCCATTAAAAAATAAATGGCTTTAGGAGAATTGCAGGGTTTTCATCAGTGCTAGGAATGGACTGCAGATAAAACTGAGCTATTCCTACAGTACTATGCCCAGAGACACACAGATCTCAGCCTTGCCTTACTTTTTGCTAAAAGATTGTCTCTTAACAACATTGTCTAGGGTTGCAGGGCATTCCAGGGGAGAAAGGGGATCCAGGTCCTCCAGGCTTCGATGTTCCTGGTCCTCCCGGTGACCGAGGAACCCCAGGATATCCAGGACCCCCTGGTCTCCCAGGGCCTCAGGGTTCACCTGGACCACCTGGCCGGGATGGAATACCTGGATTTCCAGGTAAGTTCATATTTTTTACCTGTGGACAAAGACCAAACTGTAGTTACAGCTGGATGCTCTTTATGCTCAGGCATGCCAGCTTAATGAGCTTCAATGTTTATCCTATCCATTTAAAGTTGGGTACAGGTAACCATTA
This sequence comes from Pelecanus crispus, assembly GCF_030463565.1. Taxonomy (NCBI): domain Eukaryota; kingdom Metazoa; phylum Chordata; class Aves; order Pelecaniformes; family Pelecanidae; genus Pelecanus; species Pelecanus crispus. Next base: position 4,728,749 of record NC_134655.1, on the reverse strand, counting down.
CCTCTCATACTTTTTTAAAAAAATTATAACAAAATTTGTTGCATTAAAATCCTTGTCACCTCTCCACTCTTCCCTGTAACTTGACTCAAATATTTTCCACATTTTTCTGTTCCATAACTTCCAAATGTGACTTTGATCATCATCATTATGACACTTTTCTGATTTATTTTGTGATTTTTTTTTTCCTAGTCACTGCTGCAATTTAGAAGTAGAATTTGTTTAAAGGAAATAGTTACAAAGGCTACCAATTGGATCCAACACATAGTTTTAAATATTAATTTCCTTATTCTATGTGTTAGACTATTCAGTTAAGACAATCTGTTTCACCCTCTAGAATAGAAGTCTCAAAAGTGAATTTTGAGAATCTCTGTCTTTGGATAGAGGGGACGATACACTACTTTTAGAATCTTTTGTATTCCTAATTGTCTTTTTGGCTTTCAATAAATTCAAGTTTGCTTTCAAACAGGTATTTATGTTTCAAACCAGGGAACTAAACTTATTGGAGGTATAGATATGCTTTCTGCCAAAAAGAACAGTGCACTGCAAATTTTCTTCCCAGGACTTAACTGTGGAAAATTTGGCACAATTTTCAAGTGTCATTTTTATCTGATTTAGATCTATACAAGAACTGAGTGCCTGTAATTCCCTTAAAGCAGGCTTTATATGCATGTGCTGGTTAATAAATACCATAGAGATGCAGGAAAGTAAAAATTAGGTAACGATAGGTTTTGAGGTTTTGTTCAGAATGACAATGGTGATTCAATGCATTTAGGTGCCAAAGGTGAGATGGGCGTCATGGGAGCTCCTGGTCCTCCAGGGCCTCCAGGAACTCCTGGAAGAAATGGCCTGCCTGGCTTGAAAGGTAATGTTTGTTTTATCTGCCCCTGCAGAGAATGCAGAATGCTGTTCTCCATGTCCTGTGTGGAAAGAGACTTTGTAATACTAACATCCAGATCTTCATTACCGGGATCTGCTTAGATTATCTTCTTTTGACAGTGCTGATGCTCAGAATTGCTTTGCAGTTTTAAGCCATAGCATTCAGTCACTCTTTTTTTAATTGATGTCATGAAATGTCAGTTATTTTTAAAATTATACCTTTGGATTGATGGCACTGAAGTAGGGCAGTATTTCTGAAGTATGTTGTAAAATCTGCTTTAAGGAGTAGAAAGAAGAAAATCAGTAGCTTTGGGTTATGGAGTCATCCCGAATCAGCTCTATAGGTATCACAGAGAAACTATTCTATCCATTTCCCCAACCCCCTTGTTGGGGATGAATTTTGAAAGAGTTTGGTAGAAGCAAAACCCACTCATCTCCCTAGAACAAGGAGGCTGTGAATCCAAAGCTGCTGTAGCTGTTGCAGCTCCTCTGTGGTAGTGGCACTGTGTGGTGGGGCTCTGGGAGCGCTCTCGCTGTGGGTCGTACAGACGGCTGCTTCCTCTGAGCTGGGCTGGCCGGAGCTGACGGACTGCGGCACGCAGACATCCCCATGCAGTCCGCTCCCTCGGCTTTGTTCCAGGGCTTTAAGATGCTGTGGAGAACCTTGCATAAACTGGCTGATCGTTTAGTGAATTCCAACTTTGTGAATAAATCATGGACTCCCTATGTAAGAAAAAGCTTTACAAGTATATTAGCCTGCCTTAAGGATTATGTTTTTTTCTCTTTTGTTGTCTGTACCTACTGTAGGTAATAATGGATTACCCGGTCCGCCAGGGCCTCCTGGACCGGTAGGACAGAAAGGCATCAAAGGTGAAGCAGGCCTGCCAGGTCCACCTGGAAAAGTTGATCTGAAACAGCTAGGAGCAAAAGGAGAAAAAGGCGAGCCAGGTGTTCCAGGTACGGAACTTTGCATGTGGGTCTGGGGAGGTGGTTTGTCCCCTACAGGTAACAGTGACTTGTAACTGAATCCATTACAGTTCGTTCGTTCTTACAAAAAAAACTAAACTCAGAATACAGAGGTGGCTTAAGGTTCTCTTATTTTAGGCTTTTTTTTAAGTGGTTCTATGACCAAGTTACTCTGTATGGTTAGTCTGCAATGTTCTTGCTCATTAACTGTTACTGTTATTGGGCATATGGAGATATTGTAATAGCACTACGGTGCTTTCAGCAAGATTATGATTCAGTCTTCTAGGTGTCATTCCTAAGCATCATGAGAGCTAGTTGTCATGGCTGCTGTGCTGGCTGCGTTCCTGCTGTCTCACAGGCCCCTGGGCCTTTGCCTTGTAGGATGGAATTGCACAGGTCATCTGCTCATGCATCGCCTCCAGATTCTCCCTTTGGGTATCTCTGTAAGCTTACCCTCCCCTGCGCTAAATGGCATCTCTGTGTGTGTTTCTACTTGGGAAGCTGGCAGCCTGGAAGGTTTTCTCAGTTGGCTCAAGTCTGTTTTCTCTCACTGGCTTCCCCCCCGACCCCCACCCCACCCCAAAAGGGTTCTGATGTCCCCTTTGAACTCTAATTTACTCTTGAGAAGAGTAAAAATATTCTACCCTAGAGAGAACCAGAATGCCTTTCTTTAATGTTGGCCCAGCCATTATTGTGCTAATTTATCTATTGTATTAATTTCTGTGAAGCCTAGGTAGGATCCTAAGACACTCACCTTTTGGGTTTGTTTTCTTTTTTTTCCCTGCTCTGTTAAGAAAGAGCTGTAGAGAGCAGATTTAACTATGCCTGCAGGGCAGCACAAAGTTATTGTATGGGATAATAACCACATAGAATTTGTAAAAATCTGCTCAAATACCTGCATTACTTTTTATAATATATCAGTCCCAAAGTGCTTCTGGTGTAGCAATGTAATTAAACAGGTATCTAAATAATTTGGATGAATAAACAGAGGGGTTAGCATGGAGTCTGCTCATCTGGAAAGACAGTCCCTTCTGAATGAAATATATTGGCATTGATCGTAAAGTTACTTTTTCCTCTACTTACTTATATTGTTCCTGTTCTGTAGTAATTTTAAACTTTCCAGAAGCAATATTTTGTGTTCTGTGATACTTCTCTTCACTAAATGAGGGAAAATTATATTTACTGAAGAAAAATCCCTATTTGGATTTTTATTCACCTTGTAGGTACATCTGATCTCTTAAGGTAAAAGAAAACATTCAGTAAAAGTAATAACAATGAAATTTATCTTTTTCCTTTGAGGTATCCCTGGTTTATCAGGACAGAAGGGTTATCAAGGTCTCCCCGGTGACCCAGGCCCACCAGGACCTATTGGCCCACCAGGTGTGCCAGGATTGCCAGGTACGTAAACAAGGCCTCAGAAGGACTGTTTTGATGTGTAAAAATTTGCATGCGTTTTTATCGCATGGGATTGGGATGTTAATGCAGGTATATCTAAGCAAAGCCCAGGGATTTACACTTAAAGCTGCAACACAGTTTGGGGACATTTAAAATCATTATCTAAAAAGCATGCTTTGAGCTCTTTCCTTCTAAGAGACCCAAAAGCAGTTTTAAGCCGATCCCATTGAAGACTAGGATAGCTTAGGATGACTGGAAGAGTGTTTGCTGCTTGAGCAAGCAACGTGACTGCAGGATCTGCCAACAGGACTTGCCTGTTTCATATGTTTATTTCTTATATTATTAGTCATTATACTCGTACTTTGCAAATGGCCAAATGAGTGTATTGCAAAGGCTGGCTGGATGTCACATCTTTGCTTTCAAGAACTGCAAGGATCAAGAAAAATGAATTCCATTGTGCACTGCTTCTTCCTACAGCTATAACAAATTATCTGAAATCGTGAATCTTTGCTTACTATTTCTAATATAGGTCTTGCTCTAAATATCTTGTTGCGCTTGGGGAATTTTTTTAACCATCCAGGACTCAAACTAGTTTAAGCATTGTAGGTCGCATTTAATTCCATAATAGAAGTTACTGAATACCTGTTGCAGAGGAGAAAGAGATAATGTGTTCACTCTGCAGAACAACTCATGAGAGACCAAGTCACACCAGTACTAAATTGTTTCAGATGGTTACTAAACCATGGACTGAGATTTGACCCATTTCATTAGACTAATCTTCAAAACAAAGCAGAAGCTGCCCCGATCAAATCTTGACTTGGAACAAACTGATGATTAATATTTCACTACAAATAGGTGTGAAAAAGTATGTAGCAGTATGAGGCCTAAAGCAATTCCAAATCCATTGCCTTTGTAATTAGATGACAAGCATATTCATATGAGAACACATGAATATCAGAAACTTTTAATTATTGCCATTAACTAACTAAACTCACAACTTTCCTAGGCATCAAGGGAGACAGGGGGCTTCCTGGGCAGCCTGGACCAACAGGACCTCCAGGGTTAAAAGGTGCCATGGGAGAGATGGGCCTTCCAGGTTAGTTTCTGTGCTTGTATTTTACTTTATTTTGTCCAGTGTTTTCCTTTTATATAGTACAAAAGTGGATCTGCTTGTATGCAGTGTCTAATAATATATTTAAATGGCAGTGCAGATGAGGAATACATAAAGCCCTATAAACACATTTGTTGAAATAGTACATAAGAAATTGGAAATACCTATTAAAACAGAAAGTGCAAATAGCAAATATATTGTAAATACGTATTACTTTAAAGTGCTTACAGATGCAGAAGCAGAATGATCTACATTTTGTAACTTTCATCCTTTTCTGGTTTCTCAGATCCACTCTGTGAAAGTTCAGAAAAAAGATGATTCTGTAAACCCACCTGTCAGAAAAAAGACATCAGACACAAGCAAAAGGGGAAGGAGAAAATGAATTCCGTTATTTAGAAAGACTGCTTTCTAAAACAAAAATTACAGTTTCTGAGGATCCTAATATTAAGTTGTGCCTAGATACTATAAAGACATATTTGGATTTGTGTAAGTTAAGAATAAAAAAAGAAAGCTTAGAAATGTCGTGTAAAAAGCCATGAGAGATTTTAGATAATTGTTTTAGTTTGTTTTTAAAAACAAAAACACATTAGGTATTCAAAGCCAGACAGTCAATTTGTTAGTGCTTTCTAGTTCAGTTGCTGTAATTTGAGTGATTTCTCTAAACTACTGCAGACGTTTTATTTATATTTGTAAAACTTGTATTCTGTCTTTTGGACAGGTCCCCCAGGGATTAAAGGCAGTCAAGGAATATCAGGACGTCCAGGGCAGCCTGGACCTGCAGGATTTCCTGGATTGAAAGGGGAGAAAGGTGACCCTGGTCTTTCAGGCATTGGTATTCCTGGTCTCCCTGGACCAAAGGTATATTTACAGAATTCCTCAATAGAAAATTCCATGAGGAAATTAGATTCTGTGTTGATTTTTTTTTTTTTTAAACTATAACTTAATATATATTATGTATAACTGGAAACATGTATATAAATATATTAATAACAAGCAGAGTTGACTGTGGTTTGTTCTTTTCAGGTGGGAGCAAAAATTTCTAATTTTAAAGGTGAAAATATTTACATATAATTTAATCAGCTTAAAGGAGGAGATTGTTTACAGACCTTTGAAGTTGGGTTCGGTTAGTGGCCTAGTCTGCACTGTGACACCCACTGACATTTTGGTAGTTGGTCGGGGTTTATACAATTAATATCATTGCCCCTATGTCTAATTATGTAGTTAATTCTAAAAAAAATTAAGACAATATGCATTTAAGAATAAATTACTAAGGAGCTAATATATCATGATTACTGCTGCTTTAAAATTTTTAAGTCTATATAAAACATTTGCACTATCATTTACAGAAAAGTGACAAAAAGACCTACAGATATCTAGCAGCCTTCACTGATGCCTTACAGTTGATGATGAGCAGCAATTAATGCAGCAAAAACATTGCATGATTAAAGCTCCACAGATTTCTTTTTTTCTTCTGCAGTATCATGGGTTAAAAATCTGTCTCTTCTGAAAGAAAAGAGAACATATTTTTCTTTAATGTAGGCCAGTTCTGAGGAAAAGCTATGATACTCTGTATACAAAATTGTAGGGGGAAACTGTTAAAATCTTTACAATTGCTATTTCCAGTTAAGTTTCTGTGTGAGATGGTTAACGTTAACTGGATATAAGGAGAAGTGTGCACAATATAATGGTGACCTTTTGCGATGGTAAGACAGGGAACGTACAAGAGCTTACCCATCTTATAAAGACTGGGTTCTTATTTCTGCTTAATGTTTTCTAGGGTGATCTTGGTTTGCCCGGATACCCAGGTAGTCCAGGCAGTAAAGGTATACCTGGAAATCCTGGTTTGCCTGGCTTTCCAGGCAGTCCAGGTGCAAAAGGAGAACCAGGCCTTCCCGGATTCCCAGGTAATTCTGAACAGGATTTTTTTTATTTTCCCTCTTGCTCTCTGATATTGGTGTATATATATCTAAACACGGTGGGTAATTGGTGGAGGGCTGCAGCTTCTTTCAAAGTTTCTAGCAATCTGCTGCTTCTAAGCTTTGTGCTGTTGGAATTGTCGCTGCAAGAGTAAGTGTGTGAATGCATGGCTTAGGAGTGCCTTCTGAAATCATTCATCTGCTCTGAGGGGATGTAGCAGTTGCGTTAGCTAATGCTCTCCACTCCCCACAGCAGTCAGACTCTCACCTTCTCACCCACAAAATACCTGTGTTTGGCTCCATATTTTTCCTTCACAAATCAGTAAAACCGTGTCATCAGGAAAACTGGGCTTTTTTAACAGCATTTATTGTCTAAAAATATGTTCTAAAGAGAAATCTCTTTCTGAAACATAATGAAATTAGGTTTTTGCGCTTTTCTCTAAAAAAAAAAAATAGAGATTGTTCATGGGTATATGTCAGTTCTTTCATTCTCAATTTAAAGAAACAAGGTTTTTACCTATGCTGTATTTGCAGCAATAAAGGCTGTTCTACAAGCATGCTTGAGCTGCTTTAACGTAGGAAGTTAGGGAATTTATAATATTGTAGTCATGGCAGCAGGAAGCTTAGAAGAGAACAAAATCTGGCCATGAACCTGACAGTTTTTAACCTCTGCTTCATGTCATGCCTGAAAGACTGAACAGGCACAATGGTGTATTGAGACACTACCTTGATCAGGCTCAGATGCTGTTCAGAACAGACATACTGCAACAGATCAATTGGTTTTTGCTGCCTCCCACTCAGTTCATGCCATAGGGGTGAGAATCTGGTGTAAATTCTAACTAAGACCATTTTTATTAAGATCCTTTTTCAGGAAAGAAAGAGAGGATTGGGGAAGGACTAGCCAGCCGCAGTTCAGAATGCTTTCACTTTGTTGTCAAGCAGAAACACCTGTCTTTAAAATGGTAATTTCCTAGCAGACTGCCAGACTCACTGTGTCCTTGGGCACTGGGACTCGACAATTAAGAAGACAGAGTCTTGAGAGTAGCAGTAAGGACAGTTGTGCTAGTGTGTTTTGTTTCTGTACATTCTTTGCTTTATAATTCATCTCCTTAATCAGCTGTAAAACTGCAAAATGAGCATAAATACAGTATCTTGATACAATTAGCTCATTTGTTACTCAGGGCATCTCAGATTATAGCATTTCAAGATCTGCTGAAAAGCCAGTTTGGTGCTTAATTTGATTGAAATGCCCGTACTCTACAGGAACACCAGGAATTCCAGGACCAAAAGGTATGGAGGGGCCTCCAGGTAATCCTGGCCTGCCTGGACCACCTGGGCCAGTAGGTGAGCATGAACAGTGCAGCAAAGGTCAGCTGCTTCTGTGAAAAACATAACATATGTAGCCACTTCCTATCTTCTTATTTTTTTAACATCATGAAAATGTATCTATATGTATATGGATGTTCAAACCGCATTGCATGCACTTAGTTCACTGAAATTAAACAGAAAAGAAAGAAGTTTGAACTTTCTCTTGATGACTTTTGTCTGCTGTCATAGTCCTATCATTAGCTATTGAAACAAGAAGGTAACTGTTTCAGTATTTACCAGCTTTATTTATGTTAAGTAATCCAGTGGTCTAACCTGTTTTTGTAGGAGCAAAATTCTACTTTATCCTAAAGGGAACCGTTATTATTTTTAGCAAACACTAACTGCTTAAAAGGTCACAGGCCTAGAGCCTTTTCTAAATTGTCAGGGGGAGAGAAAGGGAGAGAGAGAAATGTTTTAATTTTAAGATTACACCCTTGTGAATTTGTTGTTACATTGTCACACCTTCAGATTCAGATGGCGGGGAGGTTGCTTTTTTTTTTATTACAGGTCAGGCATTACTGTGCTAATGTGTTCTATCCCCCTTTTAGGTGATATTGGTCGTCCTGGCCCTCCTGGTCCTTCAGGGGAGAAAGGGCAGCCTGGTCGAGACGGTATCCCCGGACCAGCTGGTCAGAAGGGCGAACCAGGTTAGGTATCCTTCCTGTTTGTTTTCTCCTCTTCACTCGGCATTGCTTTCTCTATTCTATTTTTCCTATAACTGCCCATACACCTTCAAAGCTGCTTCTGTGGTTCCCAGCTGCTGAATGGTTCACAAAGGGTGCTGTCAAGCTGCCAGTGAAGCACAGGACAAGAATTCAGTCAGCTCTTAGATTTTTACTACCTGACTCCAACACCAGCCCCTGTTCCTGTGTTCCATGATAGCTGTATTGCTTCAACTCAGTTACAGAATGGATAAACGGTGTAATGTCTGCCTTAAAGATAGAACCCCAACCAGAAATGCCAATGTATTAACTTCCAAAATCTGAAAGAGCATCTTGTGAATGGATGGAAATACGAAAGTTACAGATGCATTTTAGTAGCAAAATCTCCAGCTTTGGTGTAGACTGGTAAGTGAATGAGAATCCTGAATGAGAATCTAAATCGGAGATTTAGACGAACTGCACTTTCATCATTCTCAGCCTCATATTCCTGTTCCTGGAGACTTGAAAGCTGAATGTTCATTATTAACTGAATCTGTTTCTCTTCAGGTCTACCAGGTTTTGGGCGCCCCGGACCTCCAGGACTCCCAGGATTGTCAGGTAAAGCTTTTCTGTTTTTCTTTGTTAAAAAGGTTGAATGTAAAATATATCTATACACCAAAAAAAGAAGGGCATGTTGTATGTTCTGCAACAAATGAATGCCATAGCAACAACTAAAATAGTTTTTCTTTTTCTCAGCAGACCTTTTTCAATTAACCAAGGTAATAAAGACAGTCATTACTGACTACTGAATTTTGTAAAGTAGCAATTATGCAGACAGAATAAATCCACACAGGATAATAGTCTGCTGCATTGTGTGGAACTTTTCTGATTTGTCTCAGTAAATAAAGCATTCATACAACAGATGACAAATGAAGCTGCTTTGAAAATATAGCTGGTTGCTGTATTTTCAAAAGCAACTAAACAACCTAAGTTATATTACTTTCCAGTAGCATTAAAGCTCCTAAATTCCTCAAGCTTATTTGAAATTTTTGCAAGTATGTCTTAACTTTCAGCAGTGTCTCAAAAAATTAAGTCTTAACATTGACATTTCTTCACAGGTATATAAAAGCTCATGAAAGCATTGCTTGTAGGCTTACAAACTCAGAGATGTTTGTGAGTTACAGCATCACTGAGTAGCAAAGTGAGACTTAGTAAGACCTTTGAACATGTCAGAAGCTGTAGCTCTTTCTCCTGCAAGAATTATTAGCCCCAACCTTTTCTGAATGTTAGACCAATTTTATACTATCTCGCTGCACAAATGAGGTGAGTTGTGGCCAGACTTGCACCTCCTGCAAGAGAGAGAAATGGTTTTGCAAACTAACATTTGGACTTTTTTGCGTATCGTAACAGTATTCATAAATGTGGTTGTTTGGTTTTACAGGGCAAAAAGGAGAACTGGGGTTACCTGGCCCACCAGGGCCTCCTGGACTTCCAGGTCCGAAGGGAGAACCAGGTTTCCAGGGATTCCCTGGTCTACAGGGTCCACCAGGTCCACCAGGATTACCAGGGCCACCTCTGGAAGGTCCTAAAGGTAGCCCTGGCCCACCAGGTGTTCCAGGAAGGCCAGGTAAGAGCGTGATCCACACCTATCAACATCTGCCAGTACTTTCATGTTTTGCTGGTAGGTTATCAGCCTTTAAACTTTCTCAATTTATTTGGATGGATAAACTCAAGCCTCATGGCATAGGTTTTAATGTTTGTGGGCAACCAGAGGATTTTGTTGCCAAACGTAACAGTATCTAAAAATAAAACAGCCTCAGTTTCTATTAATCTCTGATACCTGGCAGCAAAAATCCAATGCGTTAATAAACGGGAGATTCTCCGCATGCTGTCACAGTAATCATCTACCGAGCACGATATCGACTTTTGAGTATCTGATACCTTTGCAGTATTGTCACGTGATCAGCAAACGTCATCGCGCACAAAAAAACAAAAGTAACAAACCCCATCATTTTAAGAGTCATGAAAATCAAATTCACGCTAGCATCACAGCATGATCAAATTGGATGATAGCTGCCTCTTCATCTTCGTGTCATGTAACATAAGTCATTGCTTCATTGTGTCACGTGGCTCCCATGGACTCAGTGCACCATCATGCCGTGTTCATCTTTCCATTCCATGTTTGCATTTTGTTCCTGCACCAACTAATTCTGGGAATGAAAAAAACCACTATACTGAGTTAACATTGCTGAGCAACTCCCTGGCATGTATTGGAATTTGATTTATATTTTGTGTCATAGAATATTTATTTGCATTTAGATACTGTTCTTGAAAAATCTAACTTTAATGAACCTGTCACAGCTCTGGCTCAAGCTTATTGCTGTATCTTGAGTCCAGAAGTACTTTGCCACCAATAAGACTCATCTCACTTGACATGCTCAAAGGAGATCACTTTCAAACAAAGCTATTGGTTGATTACAGTTTTTTCTTTGCATATAAATGGAGAATTAGTATTTTTATTTATTGCCCTCAAGCTCAGACCTCAGATTTTTCCCCAGAGAAATCTTTGAATAACAGAAAGTTAGTTTTGAGCTAGTGCATTTGTAAGAAAAGCTGCTACACATGTATTGTTATTTTTAGGTATCAAGGGAGAGTTTAGCTTTGCAGGACACCCTCGCAAAGATTTGAAGATTTGTTTTTTTTTCTCGTGCTTGCTTCTTATACAGGAGTAGGCAGTCCCACTGAAAAACGTTTTCAGAATGGAATTTTATCAAAGTATTTTCACTGGAACTGGAATTGAGTAATATTTGATTATTCTCAATGGCAGTATGAGCTTTTCGCTTGTGCAGAGTAGGCTATGAACTCATCTATCCTAACTGTGCATTTAAAAAAATGACTTATTATAAACAAAATTTGGTTTTAATGTATAACACCTTAAAACTGGGGTGCTGTTTGCCAGGATAATGAAGTTTTCTTTTAGTCCTAGTAAAAATACTTGAATTGTGTTGTATCCGAAACCTGCATTTTACACGACTGGTATGGAACAACCCAGTGGGTTAATAATTCACAGCCAGTCACAATCTCTTCCTGGTTTCCTATTTGGTTAGTGGAAGGAGTGCATGCCTTCTCCCTTTCTCCTGGAGGAACTTCCTCCGTGCTCTGCCCCAGAGGCTCTAACCAGTCAGTGGAGCATCCCTGCAGCAAGTTGGTAGTCCTCATTTGCTTTCCATTTTCTGTGTGGCCATGTCCCTTTCTGCCTAGTTACTCACTGCCACGTAGGAGTACAGGAAAAGTAATCCCAGCTCTGCCCACTGTGGTTAGAGTTGCAGCCGGGGCAAGTGGGAGGCGGAGTGAAGAGGTAAGAGATGGACTTGGGTTTCATAATTTAAATGTGCCCAAATAAAGGCCTAAGACATCCTAGATGTCAAGATCTTCCAAATATAATTCTTCTGTATATAGAGAGTGGTACAGCAATTAAAATTTTGGCACAGGAAGCTGATTGGTCCATGAGAGTATAGGCTTTCTTTTTAAAAGATTCTTATACAGAGGATATCTCCAAACTCTTAAAAAAAAAAAAAAAAAAAGTAAACCAGCTAAGCAGCACCTGATGTATAATAAAACTACCAACTGAGATTCTATGCTCTGCTGTAGCATTGGTGGTTTTATGAAGCTTCTCATCCCTGTTTACACTTCTCTGTATAAATGAGGTGACTCTCATCAGCTGGGGAAGCAGAGGAATGGCAGGTCTCATTTTGTGCAGTGTTATGAGCATTGGCAGGGGGAAGCAACCAGTGAGGTTCTGCTCAGCCATGTTCTCTCTCTCTCTCATTCCTTCTCTTATTTCCATTTTTGTTGCATGCAATGTATAAAGTGAAGCATTTGTTTTGCTCAGTTATGTGTGAACTAATGTGGATACACCAAACTATTATTGCAATTCTGGTACAATCAGCACTCCAGCCTTTTGTTTCAAATGATAACACAGTCTATTGTTGGAACGCTGATTTTGTAACATTTCAACTTAAGGCAGCTAGTCATAAAAGCAGCTATGTGACTGTCAAATTACCCCCCTTCTAGGGACGTAAATAAAACCAGAAGTGTATACTGTTTGTTGTTGACTTCTGGGTATGTTCTAAGATTAGTGAAAATGAAGTCAAACATGGTGTAGCTCTCTGACTTCAGTGGAGTTGCCCCCAAAACAAACGTTAATAGATGGTGTTGGGATGGATTTATTAATCAGTTATAAAAAGTAAGCCAATTTCCAGGGCAACACAACACTGCTGTTACTCCACATGTCTATTTTCATTGCTATAAATAATAATAGTTTGGTGTTTTGCATACTGTATGTAAAGGAATATTGAGCTAAATCTAAAAAGAAAGGTTTAGTTGAATATGTTAGCTTGTTGATATTTCTAACAATTTTGATGTTTTTCCCCTTGTTCTAATGATGACCTTGGTGAACTCTGATCCCCTACTCCCAGGTCCCTCAGGTTAGCCCCTTAACTCCAAAATAATAACTTTGCATGAAAATGGATGTATATACTTTTGTAGTATCTAAATGTAGATATGCTGAGTCATTTTTCAGACATACCTTTTAATTTGTGGTAGAAGAGAAAAGCTCAGAGTTGGCTTTCAGACTCTTCCACCATGTTGCTGTAGGACTGACATTGGAAGGCCATAGTGTTGCTCTCCCCATGGTGGGAAGATCACATGGGTCCAGATTTGCAAGTCTTTTATAAAGCGTCCCCAACTGTGAAACTTGTTTTAGGATATTTATTCTCAGTACCATTGAAAAAAAAAATATACTGTTTTTCATCTTTTTTAAAAAAGCTTATTGTGCTGTCCTCCCATGTCTTTGCTGTATAATTGTGTTTTGCAGCTTGGGCAAACGACATTATTCATTTTTTTAACACCTGGTACTGTTGATTTTGGACACGCTCAAGTGACTTAAATAAATTAGATGCTTCTTTTATACCAACAGTGTCCATAGGAAAATTTATACAGAGTAACAGTGATGCTTTACATTCCCAACTTTGAGTATTGTCACTTTCCAGTGCAGAGAAATCCTTATTTCCATTGTTTTGCTTCACCAGCACATTTAGAGGAAATGAGGAAAGCTCTTCTTTTAACATGTATTTAATGAAAACGAAGCATACAGCCCTCCCCTCCCTAACACTAGGGTGGTGGAACAGGATTGGTAAGAACATGGTGATTTTCACAAGCTTATTGTAATTTTAGCATATTGGCATGTAGTGCAAGCCAGCTCTTGGGAAGATTTTTAACATCTGTGTCTAGATTGAAAATGACTTGGTATATCTGTTTAATAATAGTGATGTCTTTAGGTTTTGCTATGATGACTTCAGGAAGCAAAGAACTGTCATCAAAATTCAATAAAGGAATACATTTTAGTTTTTAGCATCCTGTCCTAAGCACTGTGAGGTAGCAAACGTGGTAGCCCCTGATGTTTGAATCCTAGCTTTATGCAGTCATGTAAAAAAATGAATGTGGCTTTACCATTTAATTAAACTGTGGCCACACAAGTGGTAACCACACTTTCAAAGAAGGCTATCATCATGGGTATGCTGAGAGGAACTTAGCAATTCCTTCATGTTTCGTTCCACCCTGTGACTGTGCCCAGCCAGAAGTCAATCATCATCAAGTATAGGACAGATTTATAAATCATAGCAAAACTTATCTAAAAGTGAAATATAGTTTATAAGTACTTAACAGTGAAATGTCCATGTCAGTATTTTTAACTGTATTACAGTTAGTATTTAAAATAATTTACCAAATATGTAAGAAATAGCTCATTGAGGTAAACCTGATGTGTATTTATTGTAGTTTCTAGCTGTAAATTGCATGGTGATATGTTGATATGTTTAAATCATTTCACTGACATGAAAGATGCAAGTGGCACAGGAGCTAAAGTATGTATTAATTCAGGAGCATGGTAGGGACAAACAGCTTACCTTTTGAAAGAGGACAATTAAACGTTTTTTCTAAGGATGTTATCACATTCCATTCTCCATAATAACCTTAAACAGGTAAATTAGCATCTTGGGGTATTTTTATCAAGAAAAAATAATGCCAACAGTAAAGACAACAAATTCTAAATTTGTACATTCTGCTGTATCTTTGCTCATAGCATTTGCAGCCCTTTTGATCCATGTCAATCCTGCTTACTGTTTTGAAGGAGGGTAGAAGCCTACTTTTCAGTCCTAGAACTGTATTCACAGATAGTTGAGGCTCAAACCTGGTTAGTGGTGATAAGTCCTTCTGTTCACCACACTTGCCCCCTGCCCAAAGCAGAATTTTGCTCAAGAGTAAGTTGTCATTCACAATTTACCTGCATATTTGCCAAGCTCCAAGCCCTGTGATGTTGAATATTGTCAGTGAAATGGTTGCATAGTCCAAACCCCGTTGTGAGCAGGACTAACCAGTCACAGGCCTCAGCTGTAATGTCGAAGCAATAACACGTTCTTTAGTAAAGCTTTAAGTTTTCTGTTAAATGAAGTGTCAAATTAGTCTTAGTAGAGCCTAGTCACCAGAATAACTTGTATCTGAAAATACATATCGTTGTGTATTCATGTATGGTTTTATGCATGCATGTGGATTATATTGTAAATACAAAATATGCTGGTGAGATGGGTTGTTGTGTAGTGTATATGCTGTCATCTGTACTATTTCTAACTAGTAATCTTGTTTTGTACTGTGTGATGTCTGACCCTTCTAACATCGATCATTGGGCTTTGGTGAACTCTGATCCTTCCAGGTCCTCCAGGTTAGACTCTTAACTCGGTCAATTTATTTTACTGCGTTGCACTTGATGTAAGACAAATGGATGTTTTCCTGTAGTTCTGTGATTATCTTTTTAAGGACTATGGTTACCCTGCATATCGTATGTGTTTGATTTGCATGCCTCAGATGGTAACCTGTTATTATTTTGCATGTGTACAGTACTAGACCAGTATAAAAGAGCAAAATGAACACAAAAAATCCTTGCATGATGGGATGTTTTCTGTAGCTGAAACTGCTACAGGATATGTGTGACATCTGGTACAAAATTGCTGTTGATTTAAAAAGAAAAATTTTGGAAGGAATTCTATACTCAGAATTGCATGCAGAAATACAGCTCATCAAATTTATCCACTGAATAAAGACGATGAGGATGTCAAAGGAGATGTTAAGTTATTCGAGGTTGCAGAAGAACTGAAAATCCAGCACACTGATAAATGTTATTAGATGTGTTGTGCTACAGGGGAGAATGTCATAGCGCTGTCCTGCAAAGAGATCCTTTTGTTAATCCAATTATGAGATCCAACTTGCGAAATGTTATTAGCTGTTGCTGCACTTGCTTATGGTTTGTTTTGCCACAAATTAATATTGGCTACCTTCTATTTAGACGGTGTCATAAAGGCGGGGGTCTCATCTTTCAGTTCTCCAAATACCTAAGTTTCTTTTAAATCCACTGCTTTGCTTTGGATTAATGTGGCTGTAGCAAAGGGAAAATATTTAAAGACCAGGCCAGTTCCTCTACTGGATTTACACAGTGTAATTCTACTAAAGATAAATCAGTTGGAGGGAGAGTCATTCAACATAAGGAAGTTTCTGCAACTCAGATTAGTATTTAGGCAAGGCAGAATGATGGGCTTCCTGCTGCCCAGCAGCCAGTAGACAGCATAAACTGGGCTCCTCAATAGGTATGTCAAATTCTAACAACAAAAAAGCAGCAATATTTTACATTGTTGAGACTGGGTTTCAAAAGGAATTCAGTCTGTTAAGACAGCACTTAAGAGATGGTGAATGTAATGCAGGTCAGCAGAGGGGATATTTGTACCATCTGATTTTGGGTTTCTTGGCTCCTACTAAAGGCACCGGTCTGGTCACTGGTAAGCTTCTAACGCCGGTGAGTTGCACTGCCTTCTGGAAAGACCTGCTTCTCTGCATCAGCCAGATAAGGAGCCTTGGTTCCTGATTTGGGTAGTGCAAATAATCCCTCTATTTGTTTTGCTTTTAGTTTATCCTGAATTCAGCATTGAAATAGAGCTGGGAAGTCAAACCAGAATATCTTTAATTTTTTTTTTTTTTTTTACACTGAAGGTATAAATTTGGGGAGATTGGTTGATGTGTACTGATATACGTATATTTGTTCTGCAATGTTAAGGTCCACCAGGCCCAGAAGGTCCACGAGGGCCACCAGGCAATGGAGGACTTAAAGGGGAAAAAGGGAACCCAGGTCAACCTGGCCCACCTGGCCTGCCTGGTCAAAAGGGAGATCAAGGACCACCTGGACGCCAGGTAGGACAAGAAATGGAATTTTCCCCCTAGTTTATTTTTAAATGCAATAAAAATGGAATATATTTGGGTGGAATACGCAGTTTATCATACTAAAATAAAAGACAAAATGTGGTAGCTAACATCCTGTCTTGTAGCAAGTAAGAGGGTCTTTTCCTTAATTATCCCGAGTATCTGAGCAGGATGGTTCCCCATTATATTCCCGTGGGAGCTGGAGCTGTCAATGCACAGTTCATATTACAGCATTCTCTGACAGCACCCAGTGCAGTGAGCAGAATGCATGGCCTCAGCCCTTCAAAGCACTAGCTCACAGACCCAAAGTGTGCTTATTTGTCATCCAGCCACCTTTTCTGTTTTTTCTGAAACTGCTGAGGGAGATGAGTGAATAACGTGAAGCTGTTCTGTTCAGGGGGATCCTGGTCGTCCAGGTCTGAATGGAATGAAGGGCGACCCCGGGGTTCCAGGCGTTCCAGGATTCCCAGGTATTTAACTAGCGTTTCAAGTGAAAACCTCCAGACGCAGTAACAGCCCCTCAGGGAGAAAAGCAGCCTGATTTTGGCCATTCCTGCAGCAGATTTTGTAAGACAGCATGTTCTTTCACTGAGTAACTGTGTGAATTTGATGTTTCAGGTATGAAGGGTCCCACTGGACCTGCAGGACCTGCTGGCCTCACGGGCAGCCAAGGACCGCCAGGCCCACCAGGTAGGAGTCCTGCGTAGTGTTATTGTCACTTTTGCTCCCTGCCAGTAGAGTTTGTTACGCAGATGTAGAACTGGTTCAGTCTCAGCCAGCAATGAAAGTAGTTAAGTGAGCAACAGCTTAAACACAATTCCAGGCTATACTTTTTAGCCCGACAAGTAATCCTACAATATTTTATACTCTGTATCCAGTCTACATGGATTAACCCCTGCAAGAGCTGTCCTTTGCGGGCAGGGGTCACCAAGAGCACTTTTTGGCCTTATGCATGCACTTATTCTTTGCATTGATAGAGCTCTTGGCTTCTGACTTTGCAATAAAGAATAACAGAAACTATTTCTAATGCTGTCTTCCACCTTGGTTTATCTACTAGGTCCACCAGGTTTACCAGGTACCATTGGACGAAGCATTGTTGTCAAAGGTGACCCTGGTCCCCCGGGTCCTCCAGGACAGCCTGGCTTGAAAGGGCCACCTGGATTGCCAGGGCCACAGGGATTGCCAGGTATGATCCTAGGTGGCTGCAGAGAAAATAACTAAGAAGTATAGCTGACCGCAGGTTGCAATGCGAATCACTTGGCATAGGCTGCAGAGACAAGTTGCTGAATTCAGCAAGAGGTAATAGATAAATGTGGGGTTCTACCATATAAATCTGGTTTAACGGTCTGTTCTTGTCTAATGTATCATGAAGAAACAATAGATGAGTCCCAGACAATTTGAAGATTTCTGTAGTGAGATTTCAAGAGCTTTTCTTTCACTTATGCCTTTGTCTATTTGTCTATTTGTCTAGGTCCAATTGGTCTTCCTGGTGACCCAGGGCGAGATGGACTACCTGGTTTTGATGGTCCGGCAGGACGTAAAGGAGAGAGAGGTCTTCCAGGCCAACCAGGTACGGTGTTTATCCTAGGAGGACCCAGTGGAAAAATAGATGCTCCCTTTTGTGAGTGCAGGCTAATATTGGGAAGTGAGATTTTGCCTCGTGGGAATAATAATAAAATCATAATTTTAGGATTTTTTAAATGCAAATGTAGTACAAGCAGCTGAACATACTTTGGTCTGGAATATTCTTGGAACCAACACATTGTCCATCATTGCTGAATAATACTGTAGAGTGCTTTATCTCAAGCTTAATGGCATCCTCTTTGCAGCACAGATGATGCACAGGAGATAATGAAGAAACAGAAGAGAGAGATTAGTAAAATAGTTTTAATTTTGCATGGAAATCGTGAATGGGGAAAACCGGACTTCATAAAGGAGAAAATGTCACCAAAGGCAGAGATCAGGCTACCATGCAGCTATTGCTTAGAATTACTGAATTATGATTTGAGAAAAGAAATCAGACTAGGCACTAGGACAATTTTCTAAAGAAGATGATACATTATTAAGTAGCTATATATTGCAACTTGTGAGAAAAAGTATTGGAATTTAAACAGTTAAAACAGTACAAAAATCCCTAATGCCTTTTTTTCCTTTTTCTCTGAAAAGCTCTATGCTCTATGAAATCTGTTAGCATTATTTTAGTGAAAAAATGTAAATAATAATGACTGTGGAATAACGTAGTCTAAATATTTGTAGTTGTATTTCCTGATATTTTTGCTGTTCAAGAACAAATGTCTTTTCTGATACCTTTCTCAGTCATATGACTCATTCTTGCTCTTATTCAAGGTTGTTCTAGACTATTTCCACTTTTTGTAACCTACTCCAAAACTGACTGCAGCTTTTCTATTCATTTTGGTGGGCTTTGGCTCTGGTGTTATAGCATGCCCTAGAGTGAGACTTGCTTCTGTTTCTGGCTCTGCCATTTATTTTGTGATCTTGAGCAAGATGTTTCAACATTATCTTATTAAGCTGCATACACAGATTAATACATTTTGGAATTGGGAAGCTGATTTGGACTCATTTCAGTGGCTGTCATGTCCACTGCAGTTGTTACCTTAGTGCCTCACAGCTCTGAACATATTTAACTTCACAATACCCCTACAACACAGGGAAGTTGCACTGTTATTTTATAACTAGCTATGACAGCCCCAGTGATTTAACCAAACTTACATGAAAAAATAATTTGACGAAGATAGTGTTAGCAGATACCAGGTCCCCCAACTCACAAGCACCTTACTCTCAAGATCATGCTATCTTTCAGAGCTACATTAGTCCTAAAAGAGGAAGAAATGGTGTTAATAAATACTGGGTGTTGTGTTTCTCTCATGTGAACAGGTTCACGAGGAATACAGGGACCTCCTGGTCCTGATGGCTTACAAGGCCCACCCGGTCCTCCTGGAACAGCTTCTGTTGCTCACGGATTCCTTATAACTCGGCACAGCCAGACCAGGGATACACCACTATGTCCACAAGGAACATCAAGAATATATGATGGATTCTCTCTTCTATATGTGCAAGGAAATGAAAGAGCACATGGCCAGGATTTGGGTGAGATACTTTGTATGCTCTGACTTTAAGGGGAAAGAGGGTGTAGGTGCTGCTTCAAATGCTCTGGTTCTCTGAAGATATGACAGTCTTAGAGATCTCTTAGATGAGGATGGGGATTGCATACTAAGATCTGCTACTTCCAGAGGTTGCACATTTTAATTCAGGATGAAAGAATGTAAACCAAAAGTGAGAAGTTAAGTTTTTCCCACATGTGACAATTTGATAGCACATGCTGTGCACTCACAGGTGGAGAGGAAGAATGCACAATTACTCTTCTCAAAGAATTGCTATCAAAAGCAATGAAGTGAAAACCTTGCTGTCACATTTTGTGTATCTTACTCTGTAGGTACTGCTGGGAGCTGTCTTAGACGTTTCAGCACCATGCCCTTCATGTTCTGCAACATCAACAATGTTTGTAATTTTGCATCAAGGAATGACTATTCCTACTGGCTGTCAACTCCAGAGCCAATGCCGATGAGCATGGAGCCACTGACTGGGCAAAGCATCCAGCCATTCATTAGCCGGTGAGACAAAGCAGGCTATCAGGTCTCCTTTTTAATATCTGGATAAATAGCACATCTTATCCATGTATTTCCAATGTGAAGGTTGGATATTAGGAGATGAATCTGTCATGTTTTGCTCTGGGAAAAACTAGGAAAATAGCTCGTTTTAAAGTATTCATGTCTTGAACGGTCTGTCTACGTGCAACAGTGATAACTAGAGGCTGAAGGTCTATGAGAACCCTCCTCGACTGAGGAAGCTCTGTGGTCAGCAGCACAAGATCACCATGGACAGGAAAGAGACTATGAGAGCCGTCAGCTCTAAGATTAAGGCATTCACTTGGCGACTTTGAGCTTCCAGTTTTTGTTTCAGGAACTGCTTCAGTATTTTACCCAATGGTTGTTAGTGGAAATACAGGCAGATTTTGCACTCCAAAATACTGTCTTATTGCAGTTACAAAATAGGTGAGAAGTAGGCAGCTAGATAAACAGGACAGCCTCTCACAGGCTAGTTTTCCTCCCTTTTGCGGTGTAAGAATTCTTAATAAAACATACTCCTATTGTATTTTAAAATCACGTGTTTCTCTGATACTTCCCCTGTGTCCAGATGTGTTGTGTGTGAAGCTCCTGCGATGGTGATAGCTGTCCACAGTCAGACCATTCAGATTCCTTCGTGTCCTCCAGGCTGGGACTCCCTTTGGATTGGTTACTCTTTCATGATGGTAAGAATTGCCTCCTACTGCGGAACTGGCAAGTACCCACTTGTGTCCTCAACTAGCTGCTTTAGGATCTTGTTAAAAACTATAATGGCTGTCATTCGAAAGCCTTTACCTTCAATTACTAACCATGGTAGCCAAGATTAACAGTAATTTTCCAGTACGCAGAGCCCAGTGTAACTGATATTTATGGAGGTGTCTGGCACCGCATTGTCTCAACCAAGAATGAACAGTGGCTCTTTTAGTAGTTGAATGCTGTGCTGTTTAATTTTCAACACCTACTGTAAGGTTCCTGTTTGTGTGTTTCTTTCCTCCACGCCTACACCAGCACACTAGTGCTGGAGCAGAGGGCTCTGGACAGGCCTTGGCATCACCTGGATCCTGTTTAGAAGAATTCCGCTCAGCTCCGTTTATTGAATGCCATGGTCGTGGCACTTGTAATTACTATGCCAATTCATATAGTTTCTGGCTGGCAACTGTAGAGGTGTCAGAAATGTTCAGGTAAGAAAACCTGTTTCTTGTGTATTGCTTTATTCCAGAATGAAAGCTTTAGAAACCGAATTTATTCCGAAGTTCAAAAGAGATTTGTTTACAGGGGTACAGGGAAATAATTTTGTTTGTTTTCCCCTCACAACCAGTTTTTCAAGTGTTTCCTTAGTAAGCCTTTAATATGTAAAAACTTGCTAGGGCACATTCTGTTTTGCAAGGAGTCAGATTCTTTTCATGTCAACCCTTACTCACATTTAGTAGTACCTTCTCTGAAAGTAGTGCTACTGTAGTTACTGTATTTGGAGCCTAAAAGAACAATTTTCTTAGGATTTTTTCTTGCCAGGCTTTTCAGTAGAGTCAAATATTTGAAAAGGTAGTTCACAGACATACAAGGGGCAGGTATGAAGGGCAAGATCAACTCTACTTAAGCCTTTTAAGGCAGATGTTCATATAACCTGTTTTTAAAAGTCTTGTGTGAAGGAGGTTTTCATGGCAAACGCTTTTTCCAGTACTTTGCAGAAGGATGACATTTTGGTGGCAAGGAAGCCAGCGGACATTCTGTCCTCAGCTTCTCTGCAGTCAGCATTTCAGCTGGAGTCTCTCAGCTCTTCAAACTTTTTCCCTTTCAACTTGAGTAGCAAAATCATTTTTTCTTTGAAAAATCATCTCCTTTCATAGAATAAATTGCTGCTGCCCTGTTTGTGTACTGGTAAAAACCTCACAGATATTCCCAATGCCACCAAACTGAAAAACGTAGCTTTGTGGTACAGGGCTGGCACTGTGTTATATAGTAGTAGTGGCTCCTAAGTTGGTTTTATGTAACACCTACAACTGTGATACTTAATGTGCATTAAATAGTCATCACCCAAAGTTTTCAGGGTAGTTGATCAGTGGCAATCCACCAGTAATTCATCAGTGAAAACTGCCTGCTAACAACTACCATGCATCTTTGAGTTTTCTGTCTCCCATAAACACAACTTCCTTTTATATTCTGCTTTTTAAAAGAAACTTTTAAGAATTGGACTTAGTCTGTGTACACGCATATTACACAAATATATTACTCTCCCACCTCCTTACCCTTTCAGAATATAAATAATTTGGTAAAGCCATCACTTAAATACAAGTCTTGTTGTAGCAGTATTTTTTATGGGTTGTTAAAGTACCCTTCAGCTGAGAAACCCAAACAAAGACCCCAGAAACAGTGTCTCAAATGTACAAAATTCACCTTCCGCTTGGTTTGGTATTTGTGCTACATCATATGCTAGACTGAAGTAGCTGGTTAGCATACCTCCGGTATTCTGAGCCACTGGACAAAACCGAGCATCTGTTACCTGGTGTTGAAGATGTACAGAAAGATCACTCTTAAGGAAAACTCTCAAATACAGGACTAATTCCCCACTTAAGTGTTATCTTAAACTGTGAATGAAGGAGAATTTTAAAGGAACAGTTCTGTGAACAAAGAAAAAGCTAACCTAACCTTACCTTTGTGTCTGTCAACCAGTAAACCTCAGTCAGAGACACTGAAAGCTGGAGACTTGAGGACGCGTATTAGTCGTTGTCAAGTTTGCATGAAGAAGACGTAACATCTTGGAGAATGTTTTATAAAACAGTTCAAAATTCCTAAGATGCACTGTCTTCCAGCTGCAACAATGGTGCTACTGTGCAGAAAGAAAAGAAAAAACAAATCCAAACTGTTTTACCGTGCAAATTCAAGTGTACCTCACTCATGTGCCAAACTAAGGGTTGTTTGGTACGTATTTGACAACAGGACTAAGATGGAAGAATTGACCTCTTGGAAACAGAAAAGAACACTTGAGGTTCACAAAGGATCAGAAGATGAAATTTTTTCATTTCTCTCCCTGTACCAAAATGGCACCTTTTTGATCAACCAAGAGAATAAAGAAAAACACAACGCACTGAGTATGTTTAAAATAACAAGACTGCAGTTTTGAAAAACATTTTTCATGGTGCTACTAACCCTACTGTATCCCAGGTTTTTAATATGAAATTTTAAGCTTATTTCTCTTTGTAAGTAATGAAATGTGTATATTGTGTAAACACCTTTTTAGTTGAATCTTTCAGTCATTTAGAAACAAACCAGACTCTGATGCAAAAATGTTTATGTCTAAAATTAAAACATACAGCAGTATTTTATTATGAAACTTGTGGTACGGAGAGAATTTACCCCTCTTACACCAACTTATTCATTTAATATTTCATTTCCTTCCTCAGTTGCCAACCTGATATATTTGGGGAATGCACAATTATTCTGAAGTCATTTTGATCAGGGTTTTAAATGTTGTACACCATGCTATCAGTGGTTTTATTTGTGCTTAGAAATCCCAATCGACTTGAAAAGGGTTTTTTTGTATCTTGTGAAAATATGTGAAGTTATTAGCCATATTCTATATCCTTCTTTTCTCAATAAAAGTCACATTCACGTTTTAGTAATCGGTTTGGTTTAACAAAACCTGTTCCTTGGGAATATCCAGTTACCAAAGCATTTAAGATTATGCTTACATACTCTGAAGTGGGGTGTCATGCATTTTATCCGAAATAGTGTACACGCTAAGAAACCTTCTGAATAAAATAAAGCATAAGCTGGTGGAAACTGACCTTTTCCTATTTACAAATGAATCTTTTCATCTTATGTGAATTTATACACACCCACAGTGTATTTACAGTATACAGCAGCTCTTGTGTATGTATAGTTCACATAAGGCCTTGAAAGATGGTGCATGCAGTCTTTCTGTTGTCATTTTGTAAGAATCCTACCGTGTATGTCTTAAGAGTGTCACTACTTGTGCAATAGCTGAAAAGTGATCACTTTTTGTATGCATGACTGTTCGGCTTCTATGGTCAGTGCTGTTTCATTTACCCTTATGTATAAACAGAGCTCCCTGACAAAGCAAGACTATTTTTCAAGTGATGATACTTTAACATTTTCATTGTATATTGCCACCTCAACTATCAATACAACTTAACTTGTGAATTAACATACTGCTTTATACAGGTGAAGTGTATTTGTTTATTGACTACTGTTAAGTAATTTATCTGCTAATGGCTATTCATTCTTACCTTTCAGTTATCATTGTAAACACGGAGCATCAGAAATCTCCTTGTTTTATGCACATTTGACAAAAGACATAGGACTGGTGACTGACCAGGTGGCAGTGATTTACACAATGAGATTGGTGCTGATTTCAAAAACTTTCAACTAAGTATGAAACTGAAGTTTTTTAGTTTAAAATGCAAAATATTAATAGCTTTGTCTTTTTTCAATTAGCTGCAGTTATATATGTTGGTAGAGAGTGGGCAATTCAGCGATGTGCATCCTTCAGCTCATTTTATTTTGGTTTGCTGATGCATATAGAAATAAACTGAACCTGCTGCTACCTCCAAGTCAAGAACTTGTTACCAAAGCTGAAATAAAATAGTAAGTCTCTTCTTGTAAACACAAACCTGTATCTTACTGCTGGCTCCCCAGAAGTCTAAAATGAACATAGCAGCCTATCCCTATCCCCGAGAAAAGCAGAAGAATGGATGCTAAGGTGAAGGAGCTCCCGGAGGAAAGAGCTCTCCCTGCCTTCCCTACCAACAGCGCCTGACTTGCACTCAGCAGCAAGAAGCATTCATATACAGGGACCTGGGAAAGGACAGAACACGTTTGTTCTAGTAGTGCATAAACCGTGTGTCTTTCTAAGATTTGGGCTGCTCTGGCAGCATGTAAAACAAAGCCCACTGAATTGAAAAGACAGGAGATGATAACCATTCCAAGCTGAGGTAGATAGCACCCAGAACAGCTACTCTTGTGGCAGCTTTAGGGCCCAAACCTGTGAGATGACCACAGAAAATGAAAATATGTGAAGTAGCTACACTTCTGACAGATACGTTCTCTATTCTGTTCCTGCAGCTCTCGCCCTGACCTGGAGAACAGTCCTGAACCTTAATCAGCTTAAGGCTGAGATTTCCAAATGGGCTAATTTTTATTAAGAGAAAAGTGGTCTAGAGAGGAAGGAGCATCTTTTAACTGAGACCTGCAGCAGAGATTCAAGAGATGTTGGTTTAATTCCCACCACACATTCTATGCCTTAGAGCAGGTAAATCACTTGACCTGTGTTGGCTCAGAGTTACTGATCTATAAAAGAAAGCATGGTTATTATTTTCTCCTACTTCTTGACTGCTTAGACTGTAAGCTCTTTGGGGCAGAGACATTGAGGGGGCTCAAATGTTGGTTGGGGCCTCTAGGTGCTATCCATCAGTATATAAATATTAAACTACAGGTAAAAGCTTGTGTTTGCAGATTTATTATTAAAAAAGTAAAAAAACTGTTTTGAATATTAGAGCAGTAAAATAGCCTTCAACATAGCCTAAACACAATCTGGCTCAGAACACCACTTCTTCATCTACAGTTAAGGCTCTTTTTCCTGAAGTTTGGTTGGGTTTAACTGAAGGTTTTATCCTCTTAACTAATCATGTAAAGTTACTCTATTTTAGTTAATCTTGAGGAAGAACCTGGAAGGTAACTCAATTGCATTTGTAAGTTGTATGGGGACACGTTGCGCACTTTAGCCACTCGAGGGCACTACAGAGCTTTGAAAGCAAGCTAGGACAGCAACACCACTGAGGTCCTGGGAGCGCCTGCATCCAGCGATGACTTTAAAAAAAGCTTACTAGAAGGGGGAGTGCCTTACCTTCCTTTGCTCGCTGCCCGGTTCTTGTTCTTGAAAGCTTGCTGCAGATGGTGTACTGCCAATTGCAGCTGGGCTCACGAGTGAAAAAAAAGCAACTTTCTGAAGGAATAATAGTTTGCAAATCCTAAAACCAGTAACCTTACGCATAACTTGGATTTACACTGTTCTAGTATTAAAGAACAAAGTTCTGCTTAAGACAGGTTTTCCAGCATCCTCCCTCACCCTATTAAGTCCTGTTATAATCCTTGATTAAAAGGAAAAAATCTTCCTTCAACCTCAAATTTGTTTATAAGGTGGGCTTTAAACACCTGAAACAATTCTGCAAAGTACAACCTGCATCAACCAACGTGGGTACACAGAGCAGTGCAGCAATGTTTCTATACGATGAACTATACTACATGCAAACTTTGTGCTTTAGAAGCTCTTAAGCATGCAGCATTTTGTCCTCTATTGTAAAGGTCAGTCCCCTCTATAGTGAGGATTTCTCACATCAAAGGGTGGAGGAAGTACCTATTTTAAAAAGTAGGTTTTGAATTTGAAAAAAACCATACTGATTTTGCAAGCAACAAAAGCTCAAGTTCTAATATTCGATCTTCTGTGATTACTTTCTATATGCTTTGATATCTAGCTTAAATTTTTGGTAGTTGGTATGCTGCCTGAACTATACAGACGTGTCATCCTAGGGACACCACCAAGGGATGGTGGTTTTGCCGGAGTTAGGACTACACTGCTGTGAGCAGCATTTCCTGTTGCTAACAGGTCCTTCCAGAAAAGTTCTGCTTTCAACAATCCAGCACTGTTGCTGGACACATAATACTGCTGCTGCTATGGCTACTTCCACTAGAAGCACAAGCTGAAAACTGCACAAGAGACCGGAAGCAGGACACTTGCTAATGGAAGGCGCAGCGATGAGCTCAGGGGAGCAGTAACTGTGTTCTACATTTAAAATGTAGGATAAGTACACAGAACTATTAGCTTTTGAAAGAAAGATTATTAACTCAACCCATTTGTAGCAGACAGGTGACCACAGCCTAAGAACCACCTCAGCTGGCAGCGAGGGGAAGAGTAACTGGTTAGTAAAGCAGCAAACTGCTGCCTTTAGTAAAGGTACTCGCTATAGCCCACGGGTGGAGTGCAGAATGGTGGCTGAGGCTGCTGTGCCAGCAAGCGGCTTCAGTGCCTGCTGAGCTAGATTTCCTGACAGTCTCCTATAACCAGAACGCTGCTTTAAAAAGTGTTAAACACTCAGTAGCAAACCAAAGAAACTGAGCTCGGTGTGTTTAACAAAAGGGGAGCAGGGGGAAGAAGTTCTTACCTCCCAGATACATACAGCAAGCTCTGTGCTCCTGCTCTCCCCAAGGCACTTCGCTTCATAACCCTTCATGGAAAGAATGAGGGGAGAAACTCCTTTATATTTGAGGGAATGCTATTGCTATAGCCAAAAGAGAATGCAGGGATGAAAAAAAGGCAATACAAATTGTACTGGTACCTGGTAACTCTGAAAAGCTCGTTCTTCCCTGCTATGAACCTCTCGTTCCCAATTACTTGATTATTTCCAGTACCATATTGCTCAGCGAGATGCAAGGTCCATTAGAAGTGGTCAATGTATTTCAAAACAAAGACTTTTAATATGTATTCTAGTGACTGTCTTCAAATTCAGATAGGAAGCCTAACTTGCCTTCTGGTTTTAACTGAGGGCTTTCACCATGCTTCGGAAGCAAGAGAGTTCTGTCAATGATTCACCCAAAGGGGGCTGAAAAATTAGTGCAAAACTATGTGTTGTGTTGTCCCCCCCTCCCCCCCCCCCAAAAAAAAAACCCTCAAGCATTTAGCCCATTTCAGATCCAATGAGCCATTCAGTCAAAGGTCTCTTAAAGCAGTTATTGTGAGACTTGCAACAGTCTTGACAGTGTTTGGGTAATTTTCACTGTTTGTTTACTGCTGGTAGGGCTGTTTCTGCCATGTATGAGAAGCACTGTTTTCTTTTTCTTCCCTATACAGGCTACATGCTATAAAATGAGGCCCTGAGTAAGGGGGCTGGTTTATTTGAGGAAAACCCTATTCTTGCAGCAAACTTAACTTTTACAGAGAGTTGTTTTAATGCACTACTCTGAGTAACAGGGTAGAAATTAAATCAGGTATTTTTAAAGAAAGAAAAGTCTAATCCAAGACATTTCACAGTCATCACCCACATTTATGGAGATCATCTACACTCACATCTATGGATAAAAACTCTATCTATACAGAATTATTGACATATCCTTCACATCAGTAAGGAATGTGAAAAGGCACTGCATTTTGCTGATATTTTCCAACTCAAGGTCAGTTGTTTTTACAAGTGGGTGCATTACCTGAAATGATGAGATACCTCTATGGGGTTTGGTTTTATGTACCGAGACCTTATTTAACACAGATCAAACCAAAGCATTACAACAAAACTTACAACAGCAAGCCATACTTGTTCCCTTCTACCCTAAACTCTAAAGACAGGAACCTATTTCATAATACACTGCTAAAAATTCCTTCCAGGACTAGTAATTCCTAATCATGGAACTTCCCTACCCAGTTATGGACAAAGTTATGAACAAAAAATTGCCATAGTCTTCTGCATTTAAAGCAGAAAGTAACAGGCACTGATTTCCTCCCCCCCCCCCATTCAGAAATTCAGTTGTTTACCAGCACTATGACTCCATGACAAAGAAAACTTGTGGGTGTTTTGCTCTATGTTACCTTTTATACTAAGTGGCAGAGAAAATTGGATAGACTGGGAACCACTCCCCTGAAATACGCTAAAAGCTTCTCCAAATCTTCAGGGACACAGGGTGACAAAACCACTTTAAGAAGAAAGCAGCCACAGCAGGAGGAAATGCACTTCTGACAGAAAAAACCCAAAAGTTTGTTTAAAAATAAAACCCAGACACGGAGCTACATGAACACGTATTTACTGCAAGTAGCTCTATGGAAAGCCAAGTCAGATAAATATAAACACTATACAGAGCTTCAAGCCAGTCTCCCAAAACCGCAAACGCGATGTGTTTTACAAAGAAAACAACATAACAATATTTACAATGGAAGACAAAGCCAGATCAATCAGCTCAACTTTAAAACAGATCTGTGAAGCAGAAATAGCAAATATAATGAACAGTTTCAACCATATACGTTTTAGTTTGTACAGACAATAACTGTCCAATATCAAATTAAATTTACAGGACAAACATTGTTCTATCATTGGTATTTTTGTACTATACAGCAGCATAAACGGGTAGCTGGAAGGTAGTATATATAGTGATATGTTTTACATCATCTGAAAATGTTCTTCCAGCACAATACTGAATAAATTAGTTGCTGTAAACTAAGAGATTCAAAAAGATTGCATATTTATTATGCCGTACCTATTAGTATTTGTACCACTATACTTGAGGTTACCCATTTACTTACTTATTCAGCATTTATTAAATCAGTGCTGTATATTGTACAATGGCAGCCTCAGGGATCTAATATGAAATATGTATGTAACAAATTTCTTCAAAACAACCTTTTCCTTTCACATTAAATGTTTATAACTATCTTCGTCCAAATTTTCATTTCTTAGAAAAGATGTAAAGCTTTATAAAAAGCTGTCTGCATATTGCATTATTAATTTACGAGACCAAACAAAAGCTATATGGCAAGACAGTATCATGGTCTGTAAGAGTGGTCGTCTTTTTCATTAGTGTGTTTAGCAGCAACAAGTAACTGTACCAAGTTAAACTTCTCTTCAGAATCAAAAACAGATCTGTGCTTTTAAACCCTGTAGCGACAGTTTTTCCTGTCACTAGACACTGCGTAAACTGATTGGTACCGTGTTTCCAAAAAAAAAAAAAAGTCTTCATATTTTAGTGACATGTACATTTTAATACTACGCAAAAATAGATTTGGGTACACATCACTGAACAATCGAAGTTGACAGTGTCTAATTTGTTATACAAACTGTACTAGCAATTTAAAGGTTGTATGTTAGAGGTGAGGCAGCCTGACAAATTGGTTGTACAATATACAATGTAGAGGATTACCAGCTGTGTGGTGCAGTACAGCATGAGGATTTGTGTACCACTTCTAAACCCTTTATTAATCGTCAGTGCCTTTTATTATACATTGCATGTACCAACGACTAGTGTCATAGCAGTGTTAAAAACCTAAATTCATTTCAACCAAAAAAAAATTCAGTACAAGAGTGAAGCACTTAAATTGCAGAAAAATCCGGGCTTATTTTAAAAATGTCAAATAGTCATTGGTTGCATTTCTGTAAGTGGGATGAAGACAACTGATGAGCCAACATTTTACTTTTTTCCCCATCATGCCAGGTAGAAAGAACAAAAGTAGTCCCAAATTAAAAATGGGGCTTTGGTTGAAAGTAAGATCAATTAGGGTGGTTTCCCTTTAACAAGCTACAGCTGACAAACATAATGCAGAAGTCACAAACGCTGGATACGACTCTGCAGTTCTCCATTTGAATGCATGAACAAAAACCTCATTTTACACGATTCGTATTTATAAACAACTATCTTGAGGGTAAGAACAAAAACAATCTACAAGACAACCAGCCCATTAATCCTACTTTGTACATACCAAAATTCTGAGCAAAAAAAAAAAAATTCCATTTAAGCTCTGACAGACATTTGATTTAAAATGTTCTAGCCTATGATCAAGAAATACCTCTTGTACCATAAAAGCAAAAACCTTAAAAAAAAAAAAAAGAGGCAGAAGAGGTCTCTCCTTCTCAGACCAGCTCAGTCCCACGGGTTCACCCCTCGAGCTAATGTGCACCTCTCCCTCCCTCCTTCCGCCCAGCCACCTGAAAAAATCCTGAACTGCCAAAAGATTTCTAAACAATACGTGTTTTAAGCTAACCACTTGTTAATATACCAGAGAAGCAAAACCCATGTTAAACAGACATCAGAAACCAGCTTTGACTTCTCAGAATATAAATTAAAAAAAAAATATATGAATGGGAGAGGCAGGAGGAAGGAAGGGGCATACAGGGATCGCCTATTAGCATTCACACTGCCTCCCAAATAGATAGGACATGAAAGACCAAATTCCATCACCAAAGCACAGCTATGAAAAAAATCTCAATTCAAATTAATTCAACTGTAGAGAGCTGATGTCTATGAAAAAATTAATTAAGAGGATGTGTGTCCATGTCCGTGCTGGTGGAAATGAAAGTAGCCGGCTGGAGCTGAGCTTTGCTTCCAAAAGCACCACACAGTTTCTGGAGTTACCAGCAGAAAAGTCTTCTCTTCCAACAATGGTTTCCATGGCAATGCAGTCAGTCTAGAAAGGAGGGGGAAAAAAAAAGAAAGTCAGTGACATTTTAAATGCAAGTTATATTGGAAAAAAATGTTTTCGAGCGAAGAGAATACACGGAGCTTATCCGTTGCAGAAGTGGTGGCTGCCGAATGCAGAACACGGGTCCCTCACAGAGGGCGGGGGCACTACCAGGTGGGACCACGCTCAGAAATCCTGAGCCAGAGGGAGGAACCGTGAAGTCTGAAACAAGCACCGAAGAGCCGCCACGACCGCAGAGTCGCCACACACACGCTGGACAGGGGCTCAGACTGTAGCCAGCACTATCCTGCTAGCCCACGCGCCACGGCAAGGATCAAAGCTTGCAGCTACCCATCACCTATTTCATTATCAATACTTCACTTAACGAGATCTCGATCCTCTCGACGCGACGGGCAATGCGCATAGCAGAGGCTATTACTAAGCACGCGGCGCAGGATGAACGCGGAGCAGTTCTGTTCACCCAGATGTAATTAAGGTTGTGGCGAACACTCCCATTCACAGCAGGTACAGAACTCCCTGCAAGTCCAGCTCCAAACAAGGAGCAGCAAGTCAGGACAGCTGCGTGCCCTGTCCTCAACTTTTCAGGAAAAAGCTTAATTTAGTTATGATAAGAAACACCTCCGAGTATAGTTTTCCCTTTTTCAAGGAAGTCTCACTAAAAGGCAACACATGGTACAAAAGCACATAGCCACGGCAGACAGCAACCTTCACTGCTGGCAGCAAAGCCCAGTGCCTTCAAACTGACTGGAAAAGTCAAAATACAAAGCACTCGGTAAAATGAGGGGGAAAAAAATATAATCTCATGTTACAGGAAGATACAGTCTGGTGACAAGGCAGAAATGGAAAGAGGAGAGAGGATGACCTCAAAGCAGAACACCAGCTCTGCAACTAAGCGTGCACATGCCAAGGCGAGAGCGACTCAAAAGGTTCCCGACATGGAAAAATCTGGTGAAGGGGATGTCAACGCTTTCCGCAGTGGTGTGAACACGAATTGAGGAACATACAAAAAGTCGCTTTTCAGCTCACGACAAAACCCCTTCCACTCCCAACAGAGCCAGTGTGAACATTACTTTTCAGTCTGGAGGGCTAGTATCAGCCAAATGACTGGGTTACGCTGTCTCCCAGTCCTGACAGACTGTCCTCTTCCAACATTTTTGTCCTCTCAGCCAAGACTGAGGGCACTGCTCTCTGCCAGTCAGGTGGCTTTGGTCACCTTCTCTTCAAGGTTTGAGGTGCGTGTCTGCAGGATCTGCTTCCCGGCATTAGAGGGAAAAAGGAAACAGCAGGTTGCGCTCACTGAGAAACAACAGCTAGCAGAAGAGATGTAGCCTTCAGAAAACATCAAATACAGAAACGTAGCCTACTTTTTCCCCTAGAAGCCACAGAGTACAAGCTCTCTCACTGCTCTGGAGAGCTTGCTGCCATTGAGAAGAACTGCAGTACAGGGAATACTTCATTACGAAGCACAGCGACGGCAGCATGGCCCACCGGAACGAAAGAAGGGGTTTTGGAGCTTAATCCTGCCCATGCTCTTCTGCAGGGCCACAAGGAAATCAGTTAAAAATCATTGTTAAAGAAAGCATAGTGCTTTGCTGCCTCCGCCACAGGAACATGCTGAAGAAAATGTGACCATCTAAAGAACAAGCAAGCTTTATGTATAATAACGCAAACCTGTATGTTTACTTACATAACTAATCATAAAGTATGCACACACAAACTCCACCCTAAGCGAAAGAAGTTCTGATTTCCGTCCAGCTAAAAATACTGTCCCTTCAAAAGAAAAAGAAAGAAAAGAAGAAAAGAAAAAGAACAGAGCTCAGATGAGCTGCACGGAGCAGCCCTGCCCCGACCACGGCAGCTCTCGGCAAAGGCTGCCCACCGCTGCCGGGACAGAGAAGCGGAGACCACGGCGGGGCTGGAAGCAGAGCAGAAGTACAGAGGGGTCC
Organism: Pelecanus crispus; assembly: GCF_030463565.1. Lineage (NCBI taxonomy): Eukaryota > Metazoa > Chordata > Aves > Pelecaniformes > Pelecanidae > Pelecanus > Pelecanus crispus. The sequence goes on along the minus strand of NC_134655.1, from coordinate 4,695,391 downwards.
TTCGACTTCAGAGAAACCTCCCTTTTATCCCTCCACAATCCACACCAAGGTCTGGGTTGCCGAGTTTCATTTTTCAAATACGCAGTGATTTCAAAAATACAGTAACTTGGTTTTCCACAATTCAAGGAAGGGACAGCCAAAATACACCCGCAACTCAAGAATCCCCATTTGTATTATTTCACAGACATCATAAGATCACTACAAAAAGCTATTGCTTGTTACACACAGAGCGTGATGTGGTTAGCGATGGCTTTGTTTTCACAAAAGCCAAGTGAAGCTATTATTTTTTAAATAGTTCTCCTCCTCTAGAAAAATATTATTTTGTTGTAGGACCAAAGGATGAAAATATGCACCGCAGCCTGCACTGAATCACACCTCAACAATGCGTGCAAGTCAAACATTAAAACAGTTAACGCTTCTATATTAAACTTATATTCAGTAAAAATTAACATTTACCAGCATCCCCCCACCCTTTCCTTGCTGTGGACCTATAAGCTTACATAAAAGGAACTTCAAAAACTGTCTCTGCTTTTGTCAGGACATTTTTCCTCCACGCCTAACACACAAGGCACACCTGAAAGCTGTTTGACAAGTTATACTAATCTCTCCAAGCGTATCCCCAAAACATTTTGAAGAGCAAAGGCCCAGTTGTTTCAATTAGACGATCCCATGTGGCAGAACTCGGTATTTATACCTAAAACTTTCTGAAGACTTTCATAAACTTATGCCAAATTACACTTAAGATACTTGGAGGAGAAGGGGAAGAGCTTAAGAGCAAAGAAAAAAAAGCCTGCTGAACTCTTAAGTTTGATTCTTTGAACAAGCCTGGCATAACTCAGAAGGCAGCATGATAGCCAATTCTAAAGCAAGCTCACCAGGTAACTCTAATCAGAGCCCAGACTAACACAGATTAATTTATAAGAAACCAGAAGAAAGAATCCTCAACTAAGCTTCACTACAGCTTATAAATTCCCTGGGTGTCCTGGCTCAAATACAGAGTTTTACACCAGCGTAACGGCAAGCTCGGGACCTCCCTCCAACGTCCCCCCTTCCCAAAACTCTGTGCTTGTTAAACAAGATCTCATTAATTTGTCCCCCCCTTCTCCCCATGATTATAAACTGTACTTCAGCATGTTTCCTCTTCATTCTTAAGCTACAACAGAATTGTGGGAACTGTAAATAAACATAAGGGCATTTCACATAAACATTACCTACAAGCTGATAACAGTCTTTCAGACACGGACTTAGTGGTTGTCACCACTTCTCTAATCCCTTTGTCAAAGCTGAAAATTTCAGTATCGCAGTTGGAGCCGTACAGCTGGCTGATGCCCTGAGTCATCAGCTCTTTTTTGGGATAAAAGCATCAAGCATTTATATATATAGACAGACACAGATATAAATTGACACATATATATATGTATGTATGTGAACATATATCAGTATTAGATAGAAAAGGCAAAAAGAAACTTGTGACACTTGACCACTTAAAAAAAAAAATTCCCTCCGAAATCTAAGATGAGACTGAGGTCTTGCAAGTGCCACCATTCGCGAGGGTGGCCCTCGGGAGTCCGTTCCTCCCTCCAGCGGGACCGCAGCCACGAAGGACCGTGGATCACCCACCACCAGCCTCCAGCATCAACAAAATCCCACGTCACGGCCAGCGGAGCCTGCATCCAGGGGCGAGGGGGGGTCTCCAGCAGAGCCAGGGACAGTATCTGCCATGGCAGCCACAAGCCCCGATACTGATTTCTGAACCGTCAAGTTGTAGGAGCTCCAGCTGATGTAGCTTCCCCCACCACATCCTCCCAGGAAGGTCTGCGCTGAACCACCCGCCTAACCGCGTCTCAGATTTTAGGGCTACAGCTGTCTGCAGGGAGCGAGCAGGAACCTCGGTGTCACCAGAGCACAAAATTTGTTTATGTAGGGACACCTGCACCCCGCTGTGGGAAAGCCCCGTACGCCCACATACACCACAAGAAAAGTTGTTAGCCAAAGAGGTGTAAGAGGGGTTTAAAGGAAGTGAGAAAAAGGCCCGTGTCTGTTGTGCTGCTGATACCCGGAGCTAATTTGTGGATTTCCACCTCTGCAGTTCCTTGCCAGGAGGATCCTTAGAACATAATGTGGGTTCATTTAGCGAGGTTGCAAGAGTGCTCACGCGTTAAGCTCCTTGGTGGCTCCTCTCCCCCACACCTCATCTTCCATCTTTTGACTAGCCAGTAGATGAAGGTAAACTAATGGAGGACATGAAGTGCTCCAAGAAAACATCACAGCTTCCGTGAAGCTAGATGATCTTATTTCAGTCTTCATAATGTAAGATTCATCAGCCAACAATTTTCTGCGTTAATAATACAAATACAAGAACTGCTGATCAACAATAAAAACCGGATTAGCATTTCATTACAGATACCATATAAATGTATTTGATTCAACACTGATTGAACAGTAAAGGAACCTGGCAGAGAAATGGATGAGACAACTCTTGTAGAAGGAAACCAAGATGCAAAGTAGCTGGGAAGAGCAGAACAATGCTCAAAGTAGCCCATCAGTCCCTTGGAGTTCTCAAAACATAAATGCCACTGATTAAAACTCAGCGGCCAGATCAGACATGACAAGTTTGAAGATAACTTTTACTTGCATTGTAAACACACTGCTGGTCCTGGATTGTCATGAGCTCTTCAAAGAACATCTGCTCAGTCCACCCAAAAGAAAAAAAAAAATTGCTAACTATCATTAAAACAAACAAGCAGCAAAAACCTGAACTCCAAAAGGCCTCTGCACTTCCAAAGCAGCCTAGAAATACACTATTCTAAGTAGTTTTCATAGCACCGTACGCTGGGCTTTTCTGTTTATTCAAACTTCAGCTCCATTAACAGATTCTGCACAAAAGCTTCAGCCTTTATTCAAAATTGAGCTCTACTGCTTCAGAATATTGAGAACAATACAAATTCAACTTCCTGTGAACACATAATATGGAAAAAGAGTCCAGAAAGCATCCAAACACTTTCACAGATCACCTCTCAAAATATATAAGCAAAGTTTGGAAGATTAAAACAATGTTCTCTTCATTACACAATTCTATTTAAATTCATCAGTTTAAGATGGGATCAGATTATAAAACTACACGCAGCTGTCCAAATCTTTCTGAGGAACAATCAGAGGAAAAAGATCACACGGGCAGAAGAGAAACTAAGAGGGCAAACAGTTATAATAGGATGGCAGTATGCCATTGCTCAAAAATGTTTTGTTTAAAATTAAAGAACACAGTGAGAAAGCGCTCTGCAAGTTTTCTATGCAAAAATAATCTATAGTTTTATAAAAATGAGGGGCAGAGGATTAGTCTTAATTCATTAGATTGCAAACCCAGCATGTTCCATTTGAAAACGTATCAGATGAGAATATATCCTATTTACACTTCATTTCCTGCATCTGAATTATTAAGGTCCTACAAGTCAGGCCACTTTGAAACAAACCAAGAGGTTTTAAGAACATCGCAGACACATCCTAATTCTCTCAAAGAAATCCATCCTAAATAATACCTGTTTTTACAGGAAAGGCTTTTACTGACATAATTCTGCAACTGATTCCTAAAAGGATAAAAGCTTTGCTTACAGAAGATATTAATTTAAGATAATTAAATGATTAAAATCTCCATGTCAAAGACTAAGACAGCTTAATGCTTTCTGGAGAACATTACTGAAGTTCTCCATTTCCTGAACTTCAGGTTAGGGGGAAATTGGAATTAATCTGACTTAGGCAGATCAAAAGCAGCAGAACAGCCCTAGACTTTCTTGTGCACATGGCCACGCAATATTCCCGTTGTTCAGGAAAGCACCAAATCCCGGCGCAACCTCGGGACACAACGTCCGCATCCAAAAGCGTTTTGGTCACCCACCGGGACAGGGCAGGAAGACTGCAGTGTATTACATTTCAAGCCTTCCGCACGGTACGCAGGTCGGGGGGAGGGAGGTAACTTGCCCAAATACATTCTTCACAAATTAGTGAGAATTTTCTTGCCCCAAATCTTACCAAAGACATAGTTGCTATCCTATGTCATTGTCCTATTTCTTCGAGTTCTCATTTTAATGGCATAGCTTTAGACCTTGCTAGAGGCAAGCGGTGTTATTTGAGAAAAGCAGAATTCCTCCTTAATTTGCACACGCAGACATCAAGTCTACAAACAGAAATCAGAAAACCCGACACGTTTCGTGGCCATTGCATACGCAGTTACTCTACCTGCGGAACCCAAACGAGGCCCTGACACGGAGACATCCTTATTTGGGAAATGTGTTAAACTACGTGCTTACCAGTAAACATGTATTTCACATACTTTCTTCATTGAACAACAAACTAATGATGCTCAAATTGAGCTAATGGATGTATTTTGTACCTACAATTTTACTGACTTTCCACAAGCAAAAAAAACCAAAAAAAAAAAGCAAAATCTGTTTTAAAAAAACCTGTTATATCACCCACTTTTCATTGGATAAACTATTTAAACACAGCAACTGGTAACAACACGCCCCAGTAAATTAGATTCCTCCTCAAGCTCTATTTCTAAAATTTAGAAGACAAAGTTACTCTTCGAAATAATCTTTATCCACAATTGTTCATTCATAAACGTGATTCCTCTATTCTTAGTGCTTAGCGATTTCATGAGCTATAAAACTTCTCCCATGCTTTCAGACCATTTTTATTCCCTTTGCAGAAATGCCTTATCTTTTGCAACAGTGGCTTCTTTTTCTGTTTTAATAAACAGTAGTGTTGTTTCTAGGAAGGCCTTACGCACACTCCCTAATTTCATCTCTTTTACTGATACTATTCCTAGAACCAGGAAACTTGGACGCAGTTTTGGCAGGGCCCTGACACCAACTCAAATTGCACCAGACAGCTTGACAAGAAGTTCTTGGGGGTGTTTTTGGGTTTGTTTTTTTTTGTTGTTTGTTTGGGTTTTTTTTAAAACTAAACTTCTATTACAATATAGCGAGACAATACTAAAAATTAACTTCTCATAAAAACACATAGAAGTTCAAAGTTTCAGATTTTCACATTGCAGAAGAATAGAAAAAAAAGTTCTGCTTTTTCAAAAGCACTCTCAGGGCAAGTGTGTAAGATACTATGACCGGCCTCTTGAAGTGCAGAAAACATAGATAAATTTTAGTAAAAAAAAAAAAAATAATCTTGTTTGTGTGGCTTCTGACAATACCACCTGCTACAGTTCACTCTGCTCTCGTGACAAAGGTTAGGAGCCCTGAAGTGCCAACAGGGGGGAATGTATTTCCTGCCTGTGCTCTTGCCACAAACTTGATGTTAAGAACTGCTAGGAAACAAATAGGAAAGAAAGCAGCCACGTCAAATACCGGTGCTGAACAGCACGCACGGCTCTGGTTCCTTCATTCAAAAAGGATTTGGAGTAACTGGAAGAGTTTCAGAGTAGTGCAGAAAAACTCACAAAAGGTGTGAAACAGCTTCCTGGTGAGGAGGAGCCAGGTAAGAAGGATCCTTCAGCAGAGAATTATCAGGACGTATCAGGAAATTTACTGTATTTTTGAAATTTAAAAAAAAAAAAAAAAAAAATTGTACCACAGGTCTCTGCTGTGTGCAGTAGAGGAAGCCACTGACAGCACACTGGCTAAGCGCAGGGCAGAGGAGGATACAGCATCTACACAATCCCAAGTGGCATGGAGGGAAAAGATAGGGTTCATTATCTCTTCCAATACACAAACTAGGGGCTGCCAAACAAAGCCAGCATGGAGCAGGGTCCAAAACAGAGAGAGGTCTGCATGCAGCGTGCACCGACTGACCGCAGGCTGCTGTGGATACACGGAGTTTACACAGGATCAGAGAGAGATTGGAAAAGTACTTGGATCAAAGATCCGAAAAGGATTATAAACCAGACAAACTACACCAGGCTCAGGAAATCCCCCAAGCTGGAAAAAAGAACAACAACAACAAAAAAAAAATCAGAGGCTGGGTGTATGTTTGTGGGGAAGTATTACACACGCCTGCCCTGCTCTTCCTCTGCTGGGTGGTGCCTGCTTGCAGGCACAGGTCTTCAGTTCGAGTGAGCAAAATGAACAAAAAGTTATGAACACAACTAAGAGAAAGGACAGTGTCACTCATGACTAATGAAACGGCTCCCCACCCTTGAAATCACCTTTCCTGATACTTCCTTTCTACAGAAAGTTCTTCCCTCCTACCGAAAGTTTCACCTGTTCTAATTCATCCCTTTGCTCTTCCCAACCACTGTAGCCATCGACGCCTGAAAGCATTCAGCACTACCTTTGTCTGTCACCTCTACTGCCATAAATGACCAAAGGCAAAAAGTTACTACATGGACACATACCCAAACAGTTACACCCTCCTCAGCCATTCCTTTTGCCCATGTGTCCCTGCACAAAAAAAGAATATCTCTGCAACTAGCCACTATCTGCTACCACACACAGCAGCGGCACACATCTTTTTTTTTTTTTACATTTTCTAATTATCACAGTATTGCGTCTACATTACCATTAGGATACCTAAAACCCTGGCTTACGCAGGGGAGAAAGAAGAAAGGTTCAGACTGCGTTGCACGCGTGAGGCAAGGTCTTCTCAAATCACAGCACGTGCACAAGAGCCAAGGATAGGGCCTTCGGCTTCCAGGAGCTCACAAAGGACAGAGTTAAACCATGTTTACACACAGACGAGTTTTAATCAACAGCGTGCAACTCTCATTTAGGGTTTACCTTGTGGAACATGTCAACATTAATACTTCAATCACTTATACCCTCAGCAGTGAATCAAGCCTCGCTGCTGCCACCATTTCCAGACTCACCCGCAACCACTACAGCGTCCGTTCAACCGGATCTACCGACACAGAAATAAAATAACTTTCTCCTGTCAAAGCTGTAGTTTTGCACTCCAGCTTCCGCGGGCTGCTCTCGAGCAGCTGAAGGGACCGCAGCAGTGATGAGCAGGTGCCATCCAGACCTCCCAGGTTAGAGCTGGACTCCCGATGCTCTGACACCCTGGTTACAAATCCTACAGGTAAATGTACCTCCCAAGCCACACTGCCGCCTCCTCCCCAACGCTAGGAGGTTGTCTGAAACCCAGAGACGCCACCTAAAAAGCCCCTGCAAAAAGAAGAAGGAACCAGTAGTAATGCCAAGGCAGCTCCATCACCCTAACTGTGTCTGGAGCAAGGTCCGAGAAAGAAGAGAGGATGCAGGTCCATGCAACATTAACTGCCATGGGATGCTGCACAGCGTGATCCTGTCCTCCAGGACACGTTCCTGCACCCCTGCTTGCACCAAATCTATCAGTCAAGTGGCTGCAGGAAAACTAACTTACAGAAGGAAAAAAAAAAAAGAGGGGGGGATCATCACATTCCACATCTAAAAGGGAGAAGTAAACATTGGGACATGCTCCTAACTCAGAGATACATGTTGGCCCACATTCCTCTTACCAAGATTAATATCCTGGCCAGCGTTCTGACATTTACCTCATCCTTTTCAAGTCATTTAAACCATTACAACCGCTGTATTTATAGCTCGCTACCTTCCATCGCTCCCTGCCGTGCGCATACCCTTCCAAGTGCCTCTACCAGCTTCCTCTCTTGCAACCACTCTCAGGCAGCCTTTTATCTCTCTGCGAGGCTCTTATCTTCACTCTGCCAATGGCAGCAGCCTTGATCTTTATCTTACTCTCCACCCCAGCACATTAAGTTTCATTCATCTCTTTGGTTTCATCTTTTAAATTGTAAGCTCCTTAGGACAGGGACCAACACATTTACATTTGCGGCATGGTACGGGGACCTCCATCCTGCCTACCTGTTCAGGTTCTACAACGAGTAGCGATCATGTCTGGAGCTACAAGCTTTCATTAACTGACTCGCTGTCGTAATATTGTCTGAATGACCTCAAGACCAAATCTGTTCATTTTTTCAACTCATTTCTAACTGATTTCCTGTTCACCACAATCTGCAATTTAAAAACATCTTGTTCTAAAAACAAACAAACAAACAACCCGCCCACCCCAAAAAACAACCACAGAGTTAAATATAGATGGTAAATACCTCCCAAAGTGTCTCGCATAACAAAAAGCAAATGTTCTGAAAGTTTGGACTCAACAGTGGATGTGACTACTGAAAACTCAAACAGCTTACAAATTTTGCTAACAGACTAACTTAAAATACAAAAAAATTCCATACAGCAAACAGCATTTTTGGCCCCCTAACCCTTCTTGGTTCAGACTTAAGAAACTTGATTGGTTTAGACTTACAGAATTTAAAGCGTGTTCCTTCATCTGCATTGATGGAAGTTTTACCTGCATCCAACTTGCGCTGAAGAATGCCCTCAGCCAGCCCACCTGCAAACAGGCTTCGGTTACTTAGACCAGGAAGCCAAAGGTGCCCAGACTTGAGGAGGAGCCTTTTTCTACCATTTGCTGGTTTGTCTTGGCCATTTTAGCTCAATTACCGATGAGGTGCCACAAAAGTGGCAGAACCACCAATGCCTGTCAATAGCTTAAACAGGGTTTTCATACAAATAAGGTATCCCAGGGCTCACGCTAATAGTTTTTCTTGGTCTAGTATGCATCAGGTTCTCATTCATCTAATGATGCGTCGGCTTCACTGTCACTAAGATCTCTCCAAACTCCTGGTAGCCTCAGAGATCTGTGTGAAAAGAAGCACTAGTTCCCAAAAAAATAATTCAGGCTCAGGCTATCCAGCATCAAAAAAAGTTACACTGCAAATTCAGCTCTTCAGCAAGAGCCATAAACAATAAAGCAAGCTGGCTTGGCATGAGTATGGGAGCAGAATCGCACTATTCCCTGTGGAAGGAGGGTATCGTTCATTAGTGCCTCAATAAACGTAGAAGGAAATTTTACCAGGCTTCTTGCGCACCTTTTGGTATTATTTCCCATGACTTTCAGAAGACAAAAAAACCCATTTTGATACCCTCAGTCACTCCACAAAATCCTGTTCTACTAAAAGGGAAAGCTTTCTCCAAGTAGGCAGCATATTTATGAGCCCTTCATGCCCTAGCAAAAAGCAAACACTATTCTTACCTATTTTATGCCCTAAATAACAATTCGATACTTATATAAGTTCATAATATACATATGCTATACAGTGAACACAAGCACTATTCACCTTTTAGTAGTAATTTAAAAGTTTTCGGTTTTCTTGAGTCACATTAATTGTATCGTCACCTTGGAATTATAGCCAAATCTTAACTATCTTAATTGCAGCATAAGCCATCTCTTTCAAAAAGCCTTTCTTCTTGGAAGATTAAAAAAGATTAGACCTTACACTTAACTCACAAATCACTGGCACACAACACACATGTATGCAGACACACGAGCAGTCTGAATCATTAGCATCCAACCATATAGCTAAATGAACAGAAAAATAATGTTTTGAAATAAGCAACCTTTGCCCCTTAAGATACAGCTCATGATTAACCAGGGCAGAAAATTCTTGCTAACAGTCTACTACACTGCTGCTTTTGGGGTAATGCTACACCTGAAGCAAAATCTCCACAAATGCAAACACTTATACATTCAAGATCATTGAGGTACGATACTCAGCAACACCTCTGAAATGCCTTTGATGAGTCAGGCTAATTTACCTTTGTCTTCCCACTGCCCTCAAGTATGTCACAAATCCCTGTTGATCAAGGTTCTCGACTAAATCGTAATCGTCCCTAAGCTGGGTGACCTTTACGGAGATGCAGGGCTTGATTAAAACTAGAACGTACTTTTTCCTTTTCCCCTAGTCATTGCTTTAACCTGTAAGACAGCAGGGCAACTTGATCAGTAAATTGTTGTTAATATGCAAAAGCTAAACGTGGAAAAAAAGTCAAACAGCAGATTTGCAGGGTGGGCCATAGGACAGCTCTCCAGCCAAGTCATTACATACCATTTACGGATGAGTCATAAGATAATGCTACATTTTTAGGACAAAACAGCAGTAATAATACATCCCCAGGCTCCGGAAAGCTTGGCTCTCTTTCACCTGCCCTTCAGTTTTATCACTCCATTTTCCTTGGGGTTGAAGAATGCCACATTTGATCACAACAGTACTTAAAATAAAATCGTAGAGTTTGTTTCCTGCTTCGGATCAGAAAAACAAACTTGTTTGCGCAATCAACATACTGGACTCCATTCAGCATGTTTTTGGGAGCACCACAGATCCACAAACAGAGCACACAAACACACACCAAGGTACGACACGGTACTATAAGCTCTTTTTAGTACCATCCAAAACCTCAAGGTATAAACCCTCCCCCCTGCAATCAAGATGAAGAAAACTTATTAAAGATCCTTTCATTAAAAAAAGAGCACATGCAGAAGAAAAAAAACCCAAACTCTACCTACTGCTAACATGCCGCTGGACGCACAAAAAACCCTTACGAAACGCGTAGTGACAAACCACCCCAGTAATCCGGGGCTGGAATACAGCCGCTGGAAGGACTGAGTAAGCGCCGCACACCTTCTGCTACTCCCACCTGGCACCCCACGCGCCGGCGGAACAAGGAGCCCTCAGACATCAGGAGAGGAGAGGAAAATGTGAATTTTTAGAGGGAAAACTAAAAGGGTAATAACGCATTTAAGATTTCACCAAAAGACTTAAAGGGAAAAAAAAAAAAGGCAGTTTGAATCAGTACCAGATCACTCCCAGAACTCCCTGCATCCCGCAGCAGTGCTTTAACCTACAAGACAGCTTACAAGCAGAAAGTTTTAGACTTCCAAAAAAGATACATAGACTATCAGCTCCAACTATGGATTTAGAGTCCGAAAAGCTGACTTCCAGAAGTATTTCAACACTGACTACAAGTACACGTTCTTTCTCAATGGCAGGGGAACATTCTCGTCTCAGATTTTCTCACCCAAGCACAAGTAAAACCCAACTGATTCTTGGTCAAATATGTCATGATTAGCTCACTCCCACACTGCACGGCAAAAATCTGTTCTGCCTTCAGCAGCTCATATACTGCTTGAGAAAGTTACCCTGGGTATTTTTAAGCATAGCTGTAAGTCACTCGAGACTGTTGAAGTGGCATCTGTTACAGCAAGATTAAAATGGTTTGGATTTTTTTTTTTTCCTTTTAAAAGAATTATTATCCCAGCATTACATCAAAGATGTAGGATACACAGCAGCATTCGGATGTGCTTCAGTAGGGTTCTTCAAGTTATTTTTAAAGGGGCCCATGCCTTAAGTATTCTGCCGATACAAAAGAGCCTCAGTTTGAAGCAAACTTTTAAAAACCACTAGTCTGAAACCCAAAAGGGGCAGTTATTTGCCTGGTATCCTGTAAACTGTAATTTACTGTATTAGTAATAGCTAAAACTTCCAGCTTCTGAATTTCTCAAAGTGTATATTGTTCATTATATTCTTCAAGATTTTGCATTTGAAGCATGCAAGTTACCATAAAGGATCGGGACAATTTGGCACACAGGTTTTGCTTTACAGCTGTACTTGTTTTCCTTCCGCTCAGCTCCCCGAAGTGTACACAACACTCTCGCCCAGTCTAGCACAGGAGGAGATTAAAAAGGTGAGGAACATTTAAATTATAATCCTGTACTTTAGAGAACTTCTGAAATAATATCTTAGCGTAGTGTCAGACTATCAGGTAGAGATAAGATTAAAGAGTGGGTGTAAAATAGGTGGGTTGATATTAAGCTGAACATTACATTTACTCTGAACAGTCTGTTTTGGTTTTGGAGTCCAGGGTATCTTTGCAGGTTTAATATTTCTAATTAAGTCTGAAGAAACTTGTATTATACAGTTTATTACCGCCCCATTCTCATTATCCTCCTCAGTTTCTACAAGGTCCAATAACAAGGTATACATTAGCTAAGCCCTGTTTGAAGTAGCTTTAGTGTTCTGTACTCCTAGCACAAAATTTCATGACTCAGATTCATGTAATCAAAACTGCAAACCGCTTGCTTCAATATTGTGTAACAATTTCGTGATGAAACTGTTTTGCTAATGACCTCCTTAAACTTCAAGCATTAAAAATCAGAACCTTATATGCTTTTTATCATCACCATTATCAACATAAAACCTGAGCTCAACCTTGCCTAAACCTAAAATAAAACTTTAACAACAAGTCAGGCCTATTTACCATTTCAAGTTAGTGCCCTCCTCCTCCTCCATCCATACCATGAATGGAGACGGGGAAAAAAAAAGTTTGATTCACATCAGTGAACCTGAACCAGAAGTAGTTTGGGAATTACAATGAGGGGGCAGTGATGCATTGGAAATCACTCTGCCACCCTCAGCAGTTAGGAGAATGCAGTTGAGTCACAGAACACAATATTCCATTTAAGCAAACAACAACAAAACAAAAAAAAGCAAACAATCCGAAGTTGGGAAGTGTTCCAGGAAATCCTTCCAGTAAAAATGCAGCTTAGAGAGAAGAGATAAAGTTCTCTACCTGATAGAATTTCATAAATATGGGATAGCTCCTTTCTAGGAAGTAAAGGGTAAACACATCTGCTAAATATTTTTCTTAAGAATGGATTTAACCACAAAACATTTTTCAGGCAAAGAGACCGAAAGAGTGGGATGTAGAAGGAAAAAAAAGACAGCACTCAGTTCTGCTAAAAGTCTCCGAAAGTATTAAAAATATCAATTACACATAGGCACACCACACCTCTTTGGGATGTAAGAGGTTGAAGAGTGAAGCTTTATTTTCACTGTTCAAAATGGCATGTGAAAGTGTTTTTCTGGATTACAGAAAAACTTTTTAAAATATTAAAATAAAAGCTTTATTGCAGTAGAAACTGATAAGCTGTTGCAAGAACACAGACTTCTAAAATGACGCTATAGCTCAGAGACACGATTTAGCATGCGAATGAAAACTGGTATCTTTACAATCAAGAATTTTAAGTCATTACTAAGAAACAGATATACACCACCAATTTACAACACTGTATTCAAGTTTGGCAAGCTATTTTTAGCCTGGACTATACAGAAATCTGTTCAGCCCTCCCTGAGCCACCTACAAGTGAACAATGTCCACAGCCACCTGCCCTCCTACTATAGACCAGAAATATTTTACGCTGTCTTTATAGAAAACTGTGAGGCCTTGTTTTGGAGCAGTGTTTTGTAATTTTGTTTGTCTTTTTAGGACTAGAAAGAAACCACCAACCTAAGCTCTTACTATTCTCATGCTTAATTTCCTGCCAATGCCCATGTTTTTATGCAGAGTTTCTTTCACTTCATTTTAATGCACGTTTCATTTCCAGAAAAACTGCAATTCACAGCAAAAACCAGCAGCTGTAAGTCTCTTGCCCCTCCGCAACTTGTAATAGAAAGGGAAAAACCGCAAGTGCAGGGCTGCAGCTACTTTGCTGTAGCAGTAGTAAGCACAATGTTTAACATAAATACAATTTCTAAACACATTATCTCTTGAAACATATTTTTAAATGTAATATTCACAGTCCAGCCAAAAGGAAATAATCTTTTTTTCCTGTTTTTGTAAAAAGTTTTACTTTATAACACAGATTTTAGTCATATGAGGGGAGTAAGATCAAGTAGGAATTCTGCTGTCTTTGGGGATGCTTTTTTCAAAAAAAAAAAACAAAAAAAACCCAAAAAAACTCCCCAAAACCCCAATACAAATCAGCTACGGCAATCAGTGTGCCTTTGACTTAGCAGACAAATCTTTGAAGTGCTGAAAGACTAACTTTGGAAAAAAAGCACTTCTTGGACTGGCAGCTTTCAACGTCTTCTAAATTTGATTCCAACCAACAAAACAAAGCAGAGGAAAAAAACCACTGAGGCAAACCACACATTTCTGAGCAGCCCCAAGCAGTGCTGCCAGACTTCGAATGGCATGCAAGCTGAGTCAGGCTTTTACCTTCCACTATTAAGGGCTACACAATTTTAAGCAATACCTTCTGCCTTTAGACACTTAGTTTTAAAGTGAAACTAGGGAAAAAAAAACCCTATCATTTCAGTGTTGAAGATTGTAATTAAAAATATAAAAGCCAGCAGTAGCCCCCCCCCCTTTACTGCCTTCTCTGTTGACAGAGAAGTAGACAAATATCAATGTCCAACAGCGATTAAATATTTCCTCTTAGTACTCATCAATTATTGACTACACATACATTTGCAAAGAGAGGAAAACATCATTTCCAACACAGTTTTCTATCAGGGTGAGGGAATTACTGTAAGGAGTTCAGTGGGTCACTGACACCAAAATAAGGATTACACTTCCAAAGTTACAGTGCGAGGCAGCGCTTGCACAAACACTGCTGTTCAGTCAGTGGACACGCATAATACCACCAACAGCTAATTACTATTTTTTGCTCCCATCGTGAGAGCAAAGAGCTTAACATATGAACAGGAGCATCCCTCCTCTTTCCCATATCCTCCCTCCCCACCCCCAACACCGATATTTTTTTTATGCACACCTCAAACTGCATTACCTTAAGTTTGGTCAGACCAGTGATCACTGGAAAGCTAGCAGCCTTCTCTCCGAAGTTTCAGACCTGGAAGACGCCACTCAGAGCCTCCTTTTCCTCTATTACAGACAATCCTCACCTGCTACGCGAAAGGCAGATCCCTCCGTAGAGCAGCGGCCGGGTTACGGCTCCGCTAAGCCCTCGGACACTACGAAGTGGAGAACGCGGAGGGCATGGGCTGCAGGAGCCCCCCACCACCCAGGCCAGCCACCGCGAGACGGGAGATGGCTTCTCCGGAGGACACGCGGATACTTTGGAGACCAGAGCTCAAAAAGAGCACACCAAACCTTCAAGGGAAAAAACTGAGTTCTGTTTACATAAGATTCAGCTAAGTAAATCTGCCCGCATTTGCACACAAAAAACCCTAAAACATGCATTTCACCTACGTTTAGTAAAAGAAGCAGATCTAAGCCCCAAATTTTGAAGTCTAAAGCCAATTTAGCAATTTTCAGCTTTCCCTATCCATGACACAGATTACAAAGTATCAAGTTCATGGGGGAGGGGGTAGTGGGGGCTGAAGAGTCATCTAGTTACAATAAGGGAAGAAGATGAGAACAAAAATGAAGGAAAAAAAGAGCTACCATAATTTCAGGACAAGAGTTCACAGCATGAAATACAACTACTGTTTATACAACTAATGTTCATACCAGCAAAATGCTTTTATAAAAAAAACGAGGCAGATGACAGTTTGATAACAGCTCTAGCTGCCTAAAAGAGTCCCATAAATCCTGCAGGCCAAGGCCCACGTCCCCTTTCATCTTTGTTCAGGTTAGGATGCTGCGCTACGACGAGACTGGTCGTGCTAGAATAATACAGAAGATTATAAAAAACATTTACCCCACCCCAAAGACCGCACTTTAGTATCAGGCAGAGAATCTAATTCCTACAGTTAAGCAAGCATGAAAGGAAAGTGCTTTTAAAGTTACGAACCTTTTCTCGCAGCGTTACACTTCAGACCATCGGACCTGCTGAAATCTATGCTTACGTAAGCTCCACTGTCCAAACCTGAAGTACCATTTTGGAGATGGCAAGTTGGCGCTGTAGTACTTGCCTCACAGCTTATAGGATCATCGCGTAAATTCAGAGCGATGTAGTTTAAGCCGTTCTGAAATCCAGTTGAGGTATCCCTGGACATTTTGCTTTCCTGACCATCAGAAATGTTTTCATCTGGTTTTAACCAAACATTGTCAAATGAGGCAGAGCTGTGTCTTTTGCTACTATCAGTAAAGAAAGAGGAGGAGGTCGTCACAGTCCCAGCAGAAGAGAATGTTTCAGAACTGTGTCTCCTCCTGCCTTGAGGATCGGCTCGTATCACTTTCGGTCCCATAGGAGGTTCAGAGCTAGGAACAGCGAAGCTGCTGCTACCAGCGTATCGATCCACAATGCACAGTCTATTAACAATGGAAGAAGGGCTATCAATCTTTACGCTGTCGTCTGCTTCGGCGGCAAATGGCCGAGGTGGTGTCGCTGCCATGTTGAATGTCATCTCCGTGTAGTCATCAGTCCTGTTACTTGCGGTGCTAACACAAGCGGTGCCAAATGAAAGCCTAGCGTAGTCAGGATTTGGTTGGTTTCCAGGAATACTGGAAGTTGCATAAATTGAAATATCTGTTAGAGAGTTGGACAGTTCCTTCGCTACTTTTGGTGACTGTACATCCAAGTCAACACTCATATAATCAGAAAGCGGGGACTGTCTGTGGTCACTACTTGAGCCTAGAGATGATGGTGATCCTTCTGCAGACAAGGAATACGGTGTATTACTCGCCTTTTCATTAAAATCAATATTTATGTATTCACCCGGACTCGCTGGCTCAGGTGGAACTGTACGATCATACATTCTTGGGATAGTATTACTCCCTCTTGTACCTAGGGGGAGTCTTGTGGGCCTAGTAGCCCTGTTCTGCACAAGTCCTTCATCTGAACCTTTCACCACCGGCGGTTTAGAGATGCCGTTAGCCAGAGCCTCACTGTTGACCCCTTTTACATTTTCTGGTCCACCATACAAGAGTTTTCCAGGTGAAGACATTGGAACATATTCACTGTGGTCACCGTTTTGTCCTGATAATGCCTTAAAGCTTCGGGGCAAAGAAAAATATGAACTGAAACCTTTGGAAATGGAAGCGGTGTGAATGTAATTGGAATCACCAGGGTGCTTTGGAGCTGAATTACCAGGTGACATATCCATATACTCATTGTTTATGATCTTCTCATTACTTCCTTTAGAAATAAATCCAGTTAAAGGACTTCGTACAGGTGAAGAGCTAGCCTTCGGAAACATCATCATATATCCTCTGGAGTCAACCTGAGATGGTGACCACGAATTGTTAATCTGTTTTGGAACAGACATGCTTTTAGGAGTCATTGGCAAATAATCGCTGTTGCTGGACAGAGAAGAAGCAACTCCTGGCATCATTGGCATGTACCCATCATCCCTGGCTTTACTCCTACTTTGGTTACATACAGAATCAAGGTTAGCGTCATTGTACTCCGATTCGTGGTTATCTTTCAATTTTGGTGTTTCAGAGTAAAGTAATCGTCCATGATTTCCTGCAGAATCTTCATCTAACGAAGCCGTGGTTTGCGTTGTCTTCTGCTGCACTGCTACAGAAGTTGGTTTTGTTAGAGAGTAAGTTCTTTTCCTGAAGCACTTTTCAGCCTCCATATAATCATCTCTTGAGCTATCATCTGCCTGTTGCTTACTCATGGACATGTACTCACTCAGACAGTTCTCCTCTCTGATAGGCGGTGTGTTTCCCAGGGAATCCGGCGTATTACTCCTGACCCGAAAGTACCTGAAATCTCCAGGGCTGGAGCCATACTCATCAGAAGAGATAAATCCCCCATCGCTTGGGGAACCACAAACGGATGAGCTAGAAGGCCTGGTCAACATGTCCGAAGCAGAGCCATGGCCGCTACTGGACGAAACACTGATGGGACTCGTAGTGGAGGGAAAATGAGAAACGGGCAGCGAAGCAGACCTGGTGTGATAAGATGAGCTGAAAGCGGCTCTCACGTACCTTCCGCTCCCTTCTTGCCGGCCCAAATTCATCCTCGCAGTATTCAGGTGGATCAGACTCCCAGTCACTGACCTAAAAGGTCTCGTCATGGTTCCTTCTCCTTCGCTAGATGTTCTGAAGCGATAGGAGTTGCTGCTTTTGGTGGTAGGAGGGGTCCCTCCGGCAACGCTCTCAGTTCTAGATCTTCTCTGCAAGCCCGTCTGGCTGGGGGGCAGGTTGCCCAAGTGCCTCCTCGTGGTGATGAAGGAGATAGGATTGGTACCACTACCGCCACCAGAAGATTGGCTCTTGCTTCGGGGCCTGAACTCTGCAAAGGCCTTAAGAGCTTTCATGGTGTCCAGAAAAGTCTCGTGCATATTCTGGGCAACCACCGAATCATCCACTTGCATCCAGAGCTCTCCAGGCCCGATGGAGGCAGACCTGCCCACTTCGATGAAGAAGAAGTTCTCCGAGTGTCCGCAGCGGCGAATATTCATTAGCTGCAAGTGGACGGAGGGCACCTCCGAGTTCAGCTTGACGAGGTGGATGGCCTTGCTGGAGAGGCACAACCTGTACACCCCGGTAAGGTTTTTCGTTTGTCCCAACCCTTTGGGCTTAACATTGACCTGCCACACCTCCTTGAAGACGGTGCCGGGCCTCAGGGCGGCCCCGTAGTGCTCGTCGTCCTCGTCCGCCTGCTGATCGGCATGGTCCTCCTGCTCCAGGAAGCCCCTCTTGCTCTGGCTCATGAGCTCGCTGATCGCCTGGTACCAGGCCTCCTGCTCGGCCTCGTTCTCCGCCAGCATGGCGAAGTACTCGTCCTTGGTGTACAGGGCGATGATGTGCTTGTGCTTGGCGTCCGCCCGCCGGCTGACGGTGAAGCACTGGTAGAGGGGGATGACCCGCTTGGGCGGGGGGCAGCAGAGGGGGGCCGCCCCGCCGGCCCCCGCCGCCCGCAAGCTGCTCTTGAACTTCTTCTCGCTGTCGTAGTACTCCAGCCGGGCGGGGGCCAGGTGGCTCTCGGCCCGCAGGACGAAGTACCGCTTGTGCCCGTGCTTCTGCTTCCGCAGGTAGCCGCACTTCCTCACGTCCTCGCCGGCGGCGGGCGGCGGGGCGCCGCGGCCCGCCGGGAGGGGCTGCCCGCCGCGGCCCACGGCGGGGGCGGCGCGGCCGGCCGCGGGGGCGGCCTCCGGCGGCGGGCAGAGCGAGGCGCTGGGCGAGCGCCGCAGCAGCAGCAGCAGGTGGTGGGGCTGAGGGGACGGGCAGCGGCCGCCCTCGCCCGCCGCCGGCTCCCCCTCGCCCGCCGCCGCGCCGGGCACGCCGGGCTCCTGCTGAGGCGCGGCTCCGCCTCCCGGGTGGCGGGGGCCCGGCTCCTCCTCGCCGCCCCCGGCCGCCGCGCCGCCGCCGCCGCCCGGGCCATTCATCCCACTCGCCATCTTAGGGGCCAGGCAGGGTCCGGAGCGCCGGGGAAGGGGCACGGGGCGGGCAGCGGGAATCCGCCCTCACCGGGGAAGCGCCCCCCGCGGCGGGCCGCGCATGGGGAGCGGGCGGTGCCTGCCTGCGCGCCCACCCGCCGCCCCCGTCCGCGCCCTCCCGCCGGCCGCGCCGCGTCCGGCTACTCGCACTCACGCAGGCAGCCGCGGCGGCACCACGGCGAAAACATCACGTGACCCCCGCGGAGGGCGGGGGCGCGCGCCGGGAGGGAGGCGGGGGCGGGGCCCCGGCGGGCGGCGGGCGGGGCCCCGGCGCCGAGGCGGGCGGGGCGGGCAGCGGGGAGGCGGCCGTGCGGCTGGCCGGAGCGGCAGGGGGAGAGCCAATAGGGAGCGGCGGCCGTGCCCCAGCCACTCAATCAGCGGGCGGAGCTGGTGCGGGGGGCGGGCTCCGCCGCGCGCGGCCCGGGGGAGGCGGGGCCCCGGCGGATGGGCGGCGCAGTGGACCAATGGGAGGCGGCGGCAGCCCCGGGCGGGCCGCGGAGTAGCGGGGTGTATCCTGTGCTGGAGACGGGTGAGCGGGGAAAGAGGCGGGGCCGACGCTGACTGGCGGGGAGAGGTGAGCGGCAGGGGCATTAGCCAATCCGCGCCTCACACACACAGCTGAGGGAGGCGGGGGCGGGGAGCGGCGTGTATTCGGCGGCGCGAGTAAAGCGGAAGGCGGGGGCTTGGGGAGATGGGCAGGTCCCGTGGCCAATCAGCGGCAAAGTCCCGTCCGATGCGAGCGGCCGGCTGACGTTGCCTTCGCCCAGCTCCTTTTCGGAGGAGCCTGTCTCCCCCTCTTCCCCCCCCCCCCCGCCCCGCGGTCGGGGCCAGCCCCGATTGGCCGGCGGGGAGCTCGGCGGGGGGCGCCGGGCGCGCGGGGCGGCGGCGGCGGAGCGCGGGAGGGAGGGAGGGAGCGGGCGCGCGCCGGGGAGGAAGTAAACAAGCCGTCAGCGCGCGAGCGACCGTTGGCGCCGGGTGCAGAGGCGGCCGTGCCCGCCGCGCGCCTCGCCTCAGCGCCCCCGCCCGCCCCCGCCCGCCCCCGCTGCCGGCCTCGCCCGCTCTGGCACAAAACTGTGAAAACAGCAACGCGGCGCGCTGTCCTGGCAGCGCCGTGCCCCGCGGTACGGTGGGGTTTTGGGGGTTTTTTTTTTTGATACACTGCTATGTCATTTGACAGTTGTCACGGGTTTGGGATTGTCCGGTGCCAGTCAGGCCTGGGTTTGGCGCGATGAGCAACCCGCCTTGCTTCTGGGGCTGCTTGGTACGGCGTGGGATCTTCAGTCTCTGGTATCCAAGCAGGCCACGGGTGTAATCCCTGAATTTTGGATCAAAATATGATAAGTGAGGAGCAAAAGCTGCCTGTTTTGCAGTCAAGTTGTGAGCGGGCACTTGTGTGCCATAAAATTCTCTCTCTTCCCCATCTAGATTGTTGTGTTGTTAAAATACAGGGGCTAGACATCAGGCATGTGGGTGTTCCACCATTTAGGAGGTAGTACTGCAGGGTGTGGAACCATTTCTAGCCCTCTACCTACCTCCATAACACTTTCTTCCTCTCTTAATGAATTCTTTCCTTGGCTAGCTCACCAAGTGTCCTAATAGAGGCATTGAATCAGCCTCAAAGCACAGCAGTGCTGTGGCCCTACCGGCAAACCGTCGTGGCCGGGAACAGAAGGAGCTTTCCCGCCTTGCACTGCGGTTTGGCAGCAGTCGGTCAGCAGTGGAGGTCGGGTCTTGCCCACCGATGCAGTCCCTGGTGCCTTCATGTTTTTAAGTCAAAGTGCCCCTGCCAAAGGTATATTTAATTTGAGTTAGGAGTTCGTGTGCATCAGTCATTTAAGGGTAAAAATAACCTTTTTTCCGTAATACAGCTGCAAAGATTGTTTCCCTAGCCAGTAATTTTGACCATATGTCTCTCTACTGGCTCTCCCTCCTCTGTCACTCAAACCTAACGTACTTGATCTGCTTTCAAGGTGACTCTTTGCCTACGTCACTTGTGATTCATTATTTAGATGACAACTCTCACCAATCCCCGACACCCACTTCCACCACCCACTTGTTAAATTTTTGGATAAATATTAAAATACTAAAAATATTAAATGTTTTCTTTCATTCTGCCTCTTGGATGTGGGAAAAGAGATTTTTTGGAGTCTCCAGTAACTCGATTTGGAAGCTGGCACGCCAGATCTTCTACTTGCCATATTGATTGTTAATGCCTCATTATTTCTTTGTACATCTCCATTCTCTATCTGTTTGCTGCCTGCTCATCGTGTGCTTTAACAGCAATCTTTTTTTTTGTTTTGTGTTTTTACAGCATCTAACACAATATGTTCTTGTCCATGATTATAGCTCCTAAGTGTTATGGCAATACAGTGAATAAGCTGTAACTACAGAAATGTAATTATTCCCAAAAGAAGTATTATAAACACTAGGAAACTGAGATTAAGTTTAGGTTTTAAAGAAATTCAAACATGTTAGTATGAAAATACACAACTGAACATCCCAGTAACGTTGATTCTGCCATGCAGTGCTATCATGCAACAGCTATAGAATTATATTGTGTTATATCGTTGATAGCTCCTGGTAGAATTAGACTGGTTTTTGAAGATGTATTCCTTTTATTTTTCATTCTTTTCTACCTGGTCTGTCAGTTGGGTGGAGCTGAGATTGCTTGAGCATTTCCATATATTGTTTGGATTTCTTTCTATACTTTTTCATGAAAACTTAAAGTGGTTTTAGAGTTTTAAATATATTAAAGCCTTAAAACTATAGAGCAAGGTGAACTGCGTTCATTGCATGCTTATTCCAGCTGGCTGCTGAAGGATACATGTGGGAGGAAGAAAGGAAACAATTTGAAAGAAAGGGCTTGGGTTTTCTATTTTGTTTATGTTTGGTTTTAGTCATCAACCCCTGGGCTTGCTTGACTGTAACTATGAATAAGCTGTCTGTGTATGTAACAAGAAATGTATCAGTGTTTTCTGGTCTCTTTTAAAGTCCTTTGCTATTACGTTGCACTTGCAATGTTTTTGCTGGGGAGCTGAGAAAGCAACGTAAGCATAATTCAGTCGTGGAGAATTTTGGGGTGGTGGACGCGCGTGATTAGGGACGCAGGTAGGTGCAAAGAACAGAGCTAATGGAAATGCATTTTTCTGGTGGGCCCTCTTAAAAAGAGTGCTTTGCCTTCCTGAAAACTCGAATTGTTCATATTTTTCTATGTGACTATTAGGAAATACTTCCCCAAACTGCAGACTAATCTTCAATTTGCATACGCTTTCTCAACTTCCATTAGTAGGAAGAATAACTAATTGGTTTTATCTCTCTTCCAATAAATGTTGTTTAGAGGCTTTGATGTGGGTATTGAATCAACGTTACTGATTTTCTGTAGCGACAATTTTTTATTTTTGTAACTCATAAAATACGTAAGAATACCTGTTAGTATGTGATATCCTTGCATTACTGAAATAATTGTCTGGATATGGGACGGGATTTAATTTTACTGTCTTTTATGTCACAAATTATTAATCACTTTCACAAACTTTTGTAGGTTTCTGCCTCACTGTTTCTCTGGGTACTGGTCTAGCACACAGCCATAGTTTACCCTGTAAAGTCAGTGCTCTGCTGTTATATAGAGTCAGTTTCATATTCTTCAGTTTTACTTAGCGAAACCACCATAGCCTGAGTATGAAATGCTTCCTTAACTGTGGTTGCATTGTCTTCCAGCAACTGTAAAGGGAAATCAAGATCCCCTCTTTGTGTCTCTTCATCTTCACCAGACTTGAAGAACCTGTAGTTCTCAGAGCTGGAGGTATGTTTGCTTTGTGTTTCATTTATTTGCTCTTTCTACCCTACCAATGTCTGCATGAGGCAGGCACTGTAAAAGACCAGAAATTTGAAACTATTTCTTTCATGATAGTTTCCACAAGTGGCTGTAATGTCTATAATATGAAGTAATTAAGCGATTGGTAGTCGTGCTGTTGAGCCAGATGGAGGGCCATATATGTCGTCTGCTGCAGGAGTATTGAGGGACGAGTAATGGGTTCCCGTAGGTGTCTGTGAAATTCCACAAAGAGCAATATTATTAATTCAGTTAAGATACAAGAGGTAAATGGTTTTGGACACAATGTCGCATGATTTATTGCTCATTTCTTCAAGTTTCACCAGCCTATATTATGCCCATCCTCAGTTGCATCTACAGGAGTAATTGCCCGATAAAAGACAAAGAAGAAATCAGTTTTGTTGAGTAGTAAAACCCAATCGTAGCTCTATCTTACACATAACATGTTCATAAAAAGGAAAGGAACTTCAGATTACCTCTCCATAGAAATTTAGAATAAAAGTATCCCAGAAGTATTTAGCAACCAAAGGATGTTGAGTGAAAGGTAAGGTTCATAGTTTTTATGTGTCACGCTGTTTCACTAATTATAGATTTGTATACGTTTCTAACATTTTATTAACTGTTTTAACTTGATTTGCAAAACAAATCAATGTAATTCTTCATAATGTATATTAATGGCCCAAACTCTTCCCCTAGAAGTCTCATTTTACCTTTACATCTCGCAAGTAGCTTGCTCTCATTACCTTCTTAGCAGTTCTGTTCTCAAAGTGGACATAACGTGATTTTTACAAGAGGCAAAGTTAGCTCACAAAATCAAATAGAATATGGGTTTTCAATTAATCAGTTATAGCTAGGTTATTCTGCAAATGGGGAAACTTCCCCATTCATTGTATGTCAGTAGAATGAGAAAATGAAATGACTATGGCATTTCTTAACCAAGATTTAGAGAACAAAAATGCCCTCTGTTTAAGGCACAGATCAGGAATCCTAAGCTGTCGCTTCAGTTTGTGGCAGGTTTGCCCTACATCCTTGGGCAAATCTCTCAATCTATCTTGTTCTTCAATTCCTTAGTCATTAAATGGAAATAATAATTCCTCCCTTTCTCAAAAGAGTGGGTTTGGAGATAAAATCTGTTAATGACTGGGAACCTCGGGTATTATGGTATCAAGGGTTATATGAAAATCATTGTAAAGCCAACCTGAGGGCTTCCTTTACCCCTACAAATACGTAGAATCCACCGTGTGTCAAGAGTCCCCTAAGCGTGCATTCTCCAGGCAGGAGCTACGTGAACTCTTATTTCTCTCATCCAGGCCTTCCTGGCTGTGTTGAAATAGGATACCGGAACCTTCACAGCTTTTATGATGATGCTCAGTTAGGAAAATGTGTGGATTTTAATTTAATATTTTTAGGCACAAAGATTAAAGGCAGACATACTAAAGAGTTGCCCAATTTAATTTAGAGGGAGCTGCGGGTGCTCAGCACCTCTCTGATAATGAAGATCTGGTTGTTTACTTGTTCCATTGTACTCCTTTCACCATCTATCTAATCCTATCACGTAATTGTCTACAGAAAATACTCAGACGCTTGGTTTCTTTACTGTTTTGTATAATTGGGGATAGTGTCACCATGCAGTGAAAAGAACCACAGAATGCTGTTTTTCAAAGGCATATGCTCACATTTGCAAAACGTTTTCTCACTGGATCAGGAATGAATAGTAAGATTATTCTGCCTATTTGTTTTCCTATTTATGGATAGTTGCTATCTGGGTTATATAGTGATGATAGCCTCGGGATTACGTGAAATACAACTACTTTAGTGAAAGAAACATAAATGTGCCCTTTTGTGATATACAGGTTTTGGCCATATGTCTGGGTCAGTAAGATACGGAAACTACTAAAGGAACCAGACTTTTATTCACTCATTTCACAGATTGTCTTTGGAGAATAGCAGGGTGGAACAGAAATTAAAGATACCCATTTATATAACAGGAAATCAGAAGTGGTGTAATTAGTGTCAGTTTTCAAGTATTAATGGTGATGGGCAGACAGGACTGTTTTCATAAAGGAAAAGCATTTCTTCCCCAAACTGAGTGCCAATGAACCTTTCCTGTTACCTTCTTTGCTAGTACATCCTATCTACCAAAAAGGTGTTATATATCGGTTAGCCAGCATGTCTTTAATTCTTTGATTTTAAAAAAAATATTAGTGGAAGTTAAGTAAATGCCCTCTAGACAGTTTATAAATGAGACATTTCAGCTTTATGCTGGATGATGTAGCTTCTGCAATTATTAGCTCCATCCTCACTTGTAAAAATGCCTTAAGTTTAAAAAAAAAAAAATTGCCTTTCATTTTTTGACTTGGGAAGTTGCAAGTAATTTGTGTCTTCCTTTCCTGATGGAGGTTTCTTTAGCAGTGAAGGTAGCAAGTAGAAGTTTGCAAACCACATTCGTGTGTTTGACGTACTTGCTTTTTCTGATGACAGCCTCAGTCTTAGAGTGTCAATACTTGAATACCAGTGGAGGTCCAATTGTTTTTAACCTGAATTTCTCCAGCAGTATCTGTCACAGGGAATGAGCATGCATGTGCTTGTCTTAACCACAGCCAGGCTTAACGAATTGACTATTACTTCTGCAGTTTTATGTGGTGTCATTTTCATTTAGCTTCTATATTTTCTTTTATTGTCATATTGAGAGAAATTGTCCTTTCTTTTTTGTATAAGAGAGGAAAAACTCTATCTCATCTGTACAGCAAGATATATTGAAATTTTAATCTAGTCATGGCCAACAAAATAATTTTCTTAATTCCTGTGGACTCTCCTAACTGTGTCTGAATTATCATTCTTTGTTGTGTAAGGGCATATATTTTAAATGTTTATGAACAACTGAATTAGGAAAAAAAATGGAATGCACAGTTGTTAATTGACTAGCTCTTTATTTAGATTTCTTGTACTTTCTGATACAAGACCATAGAGTAGAGTCAAGTTTTGTTAGAATTGTGTTGTGTAATGGAGCAACAGATGATCACCTGAGCTTAAGAAAAGTATTTATCAGAAGAGAAAAGATCATCTAACTTAAGGGAAAATATTTTAAAGAAGGAATCCTGGCATATAGAATCCTTTTTCACACAGAAGCTGGTACTCCCACATGTTATTTTCTTTTTCAGCTGAGTCTGAGCTTTCTGTTGGAAAAGTTGGGCTGGTATTTTTGCTGAACACTGTCTTTGACTGACAGCTGAGAAATGCCTCCATTTGTCATATAGAGGCAGCATAATCCATTTGTGAGGATACCAGACCTTCTGTCAGTAAGAAATAATATTGTAACTTCACTGTTACTTTTTTTTAAACAAATGTGGCCAATTTCCATTGCAGAGTAAGTGCCAGCTTAGGGTAATGTTTCAGTCTTCTTCAAACAATAAATATCTGTGGTAACTGCAGTAGTCAGTGCATGGAAATGGCCGGGTGAAAGTGCCTTTGCTCCTCACTGTATTTTTACATGTTTGCAGGAAAGGAGGATAGTGGCGGAAAGGAGGATAGTGGCTTTGCACATGTTTCTCGTACTTACACACTATTATCTAAATACAGGTAGCCCACGCAAGGTAGTAAAGGGATGGTTTATGTCTCTTCACTCTATTGAACTGGGAATGATACAGGTTACAGTAGATGACACTACTCCAAAAAACTTACCATTCTAAAGCAGAAATGCCTACAAAGAAGTAAACTAATTGTGTAGAGCTCTGCAAGAAAGCATAGGGTGAAGCAAAGAACAGAGCTCCTCTCTGCCTGGGTTGCAAAGCGGGTGTCTACATCAGCATTTTAGGTTTAAGAGTTGGCTTTTGAAGAGGACAATCTTGGAGCACGCAAACTGAATTCCTTTTTGATTAATCTAAACCAAAAGATGTATTCCAGGAGTACAATCATAATGTATCTACATGAGTGTTTTAGTTTGGATTAGAAGTTTTGAAATTAATTTTTCATTTGTCCCTACTGACCTGCTTTGATCTGCAATGTGTAGCAGTCTTGGAGTACACAAGCTGAATTCCTTTCAGATGAAATTAGAGCAAAAGCTGTGGTACAACAGCATGATGATGGATTATCCGTTCATTGAACCAGCCTAGAACTACTGTCAGGTAAACTGCAAGATGCATACAGAGTGGACATCAAGTTTTCAACGCCGACTCTTTGCCCTCCAGACCTGCTCTACTGTTCCGTATTTCTTGCTAATGGAGACAAAGCTATAACACACTCCAGCTGCTAATGAACAGTCAATCTACGGGACCAAATTAAAGTTAGTATAAAGTAAAACCCTGGAAATCCATGCAGTATGGACTTTGTGTTCTCAGCACTGTATCTTTTCGTGGTGTACTGCACTGCTTGATGAGGAAGATAGCTAGCGGTAGAACGTTTCAGGCTAGCAGATAGCCTCAAAGGGAGAAATAAGGAGTGAACAAGACAAATCGCATTTTTGTTGTGTCTTTTCTGCGATCCATCGAAAAAAATCTTTGCTGTGGGTGAGCTGCAACCTTTGCTCTGTGATGTCTCTTGTCAGAGTAGCGTAAACATTCAGTTTGTCAAACGGATTATCTTTAGCGATCCATGAACTGTCATGTGGGTTGGGTATCTCAAGAAAGAGTCTTGTCAAAGTTGTTTTTATGAGGTCATCTAAAAATGTACAAGCTTTTGTTAATATTTCAGGATACTGCTGGATTTCAAGGATTATGTCTGTGAAACAACTATGCAGACACCACGGTCAGTGAAGGGAGGAGGAAAAAGAGGACGAGTTTGATCAAGAAGCCAGTCCTTTGACAAAGAAATTGGAGGAAGGAGTGAGAGAAATCAGAACAGAAGCAGAAACTACCCGGTCCCTGACTTCGTCAGAACTTCGAGACATGCGCAAAGATGACAGCCACCAGCCAGGCGAGCGGATTGCTGCCTGGCTGCTCCGATCCTGGGATAATGGGGCCAACAGTCAGCAACTGGAAGGTAAGGAAGCCCAGAAGCTGGGATCCCTTGCTACCAACCAGGGAATTGAGAGAGGAATTGGAAAAGAAGCAGTGATTTGTAGTCTGGAGACAGCTCCTCTCAAGTGTGAGGGCAAGATGTCCATTCAAGGAAGATCTTATGAACTAGCCAGGAAAGTGGACAACCACGGATGAAGGCATCCAATACCTGAGAGAATTAGCGGTGCTAGAAGTCATCTACAGTGATCTAGACAATGATGACGTCTCCAAAGATCCAGAGAACGTCCTGTGCACACAGGCCATGTGGAGGAAGGTGATTCAAAATGTCGGTATTCTCCACCAAGTTCTGTCCATGGGATGGTGAGAAAAGACCTTCCATAACCATTAGGAA
Organism: Pelecanus crispus; assembly: GCF_030463565.1. NCBI lineage: Eukaryota > Metazoa > Chordata > Aves > Pelecaniformes > Pelecanidae > Pelecanus > Pelecanus crispus. Next base: position 4,667,285 of record NC_134655.1, on the reverse strand, counting down.
AAGTCAAAATCTGGTGTTTATCATAAGCTAGGCATGTGACAGTATTGGGTTTGTGTGGCAAGGTTTTGGGGGCAGAGGGCGGCTACAGGGGTGGCTTCTGTGAGAAGCTGCTAGAAACTTCCCACGTGTCCGACAGAGCCAATGCCAGCCGGTTCCAGGCCAGACCCACTGCTGGCCAAGGCCGTGCCCGTCAGCAGCGGTGGTAGCGCCTCTGAGATGAGTAAGTCCAGATGTACAAAAAAGTCAGCATACATTTCCAACAGTGATCTCCTTTCCAGGATAAAAGTTGGAAGAACCACCGTTGTTAGATCCATTCCTAGTCTAAGTTGTGACAATAGATTCATGATACACTCTTATGTTCTTCTACTGATTCTCCTTCCCCATCATCACCTCGATCATCAGGAGGATCGCAGAGACCAGCACCATTTGTCCCATTAGACATGGAAGAACTGAGGGCCCTGTGGTACCCAGCCATTTCAGACTACTTCCTGTGCTGCTGCGAGTCAGGACTGCTGCAGGCCCTGAAGAGTCCATACATCACTGTGGGGAAGAACTGCTTTGACAGAATTCATCGGCGTCATAGAATCCATCCTCACTGCTTGAGTAAGAAAAATCTGCAACTGTGTTTGGAGAAAGATTGACATGTCTTGGAGAAGCGAGACTGCGGCTAGGTGCCGATTGCCCACTTCCTATACTATTTGGTGTTGGAGTCTGATTTCCAAGCAATGCCACTACAGGTCCCACTGGCAAAGAGGAGGGTCACTGCTCTGACTTGCACAACTGAGCAGGTTCTGGAAGTATAACTGCCTGGGAAGGCATTGTGCTGATCACTGGCTGTTCCAAAGGACTGGGCTGATACACTGTGTCAACAGGGTTTACAGTACTTTTAGCAATCTGTAGCAACACAATGCAGGGGAATTAATTTCCGCCTTCCCCCAACTCCCCCCCCCCCCCCCCCCAAAAAAAAGTCCTTTTTGGCATCTGAACAGGGACATGAGGAATCTGAGACAAGGCTAGTAACTGGAAGAGGTAACGGGCAAAACATGGACTGAACGCAGCTAGAGACCGAAGAGCGGAATGATTGTGGGGAATTTCAGTTGTAATTGTGGTGAAGGGATGAGTGCTGGGAAAAAAACATGCTGCGCAACAGCACCCAAGAGAGAGGAGTGAGAATATGTGAGAGGAATGACTCTGCAGCCCCCAAGGTCAGTGCAGGAGGAGGGCAGGAGGTGCTCCAGGCACCGGAGCAGAGATTCCCCTGCACCCCTGGTGCAGCCCATGGCGAGGCAGCTGTGCCCTGCACCCACGGAGGCCCACGGGGAGCAGAGATCCACCTGCACCCAGGGAGGAGCCCACGCCGGAGCAGGGGGATGTGCCCCAAGGAGGCTGTGACCCCGGGGGAAGCCCGCGCTGGAGCAGGCTCCTGGCAGGAGCTGTGGCCCCGTGGAGAGAGGAGCCCAGGCTGGAGCAGGTTTGCTGGCAGGGCTGGGGACCCCGCGGGGGACCCACGCTGGAGCAGGCTGCTCCTGAGGGGCTGCACCCCGTGGGAGGGACCCACGCTGGAACAGTTTGTGAAGAACTGCAGCTCATGGGAGGGACCCACATTGGAGCAGTTTGTGGAGGACTGTCTGCCATGGGAGGGACCCCATGCTGGAGCAGGGAAGAGAGTGAGGAGGAAGGAGCAGCAGAGACAACGTGTGATGAACTGACCGCAACCCCTGTTCCCTGTCCCCCTGTGCCACTCGGGAGGAGGAGGCAGAGAAATTGGGAGTGAGCCCAGGAAGAAGGGAAGGGTGAGGGGAAGGTGCTTTAAGATCTGGTGTTTATTTCTTGTTACCCTACTCTGATTTGGTTGATAATAAATTCATTTCCCCAAGTCAAGTCTGTTTTGCCCTTGGCAGTAATTGGTGAGTGATCTCCCTGTCCTTATCTCAACCCATGAGCTTTTTCATTGTATTTTCTCCCCCCCATCCAGCTGAGGAGGGGAGTGATAGAGCGGCTTGGTGGGCACCTGGTGTCCAGCTAAGGTCAATCCACCACATTATGTAAGAAACATTTGAAGAATATAAGTGATTTTCACAACCTATCCATTTCTTGATGTAGAGGGCAACCGCTCCGCCCCTCCTTCCTCGCCTGTCCCTTCTGAAGAGCCTGTAGCCGTCGATAGCCGCACTCCAGTCATGGGATTTGTCCCACCAAGTTTCAGTAATGGCACCCAGGTCGCAGCTTTCTAGCAGCATGGTGGCTTCCAGCTCCTCCTGTTTGTTGCCCATGCTGCCTGCATTGGTGTAGAGGCGCTTTAGCTGGGCTGTCGGCCGCGTCTCCTTCTTAGAGAAACACACCTTAATTCCTTTGAGGTATTTCACTGGTGTTCCCCTGTTCGCTCCAATTACCTCAGGAGCCCCTGGCTCGTCTCCATAAGACTTCAGGTGTGCTCCAGTGTACCCAGCAAGTCTCAGACCCGCAGGCTGAGGGCCCTCACTAGCAGCCCGACCCTCTAACCCTGGCATGGGATCCCACAGCTTGTCACAGGCAAGCCGGAGATTATCCCCCTCCCTCTTCAAGTCTCTGTCAGTCAGCCCCGCTAGCTCGTGAGCAAAGACCCTCTTCCCCCTTTGAGAGAGGCGAATCCATCCGATGCCAGCAGGCCTGGTGCCGTGTAGGCCATCCCATTATTGAAAAACCCAAAATCACGGCAGTGACACCAGCCACGGAGCCATGTATTAATGGACTGGGTCTGTCTGTTTCTTCCAATGTTGCTGCCTGCAGCTGGAAGGAGAGAGGAAAAAATAACGTGTGCTCCAGCTTCCCTTACCAACCGTGCCAAGGCCCTGAAGTCTCTTGATTGCCCCTGGACTACGCGTTGCAGCTTCATCGCCAGCCACGTGGAAGAGCACCAGTGGGTAATAGTCCGAGGGCTGTACCAGGCTAGGAGGCTTCCTAGTGATGTCCTTAGCCCGGGCCCCAGGGAGGCAGCAGACTTCCCTAAGAGGAGGGTCTGTCCGGCACGTTGGACCCTCTGTGCCCCTCAGAAGGGAGTCACCTACAACCATCACCTGTCTTTTCCTCCTCGTGGAGGTGGTTGTGATGGTGGGTAGACCTTTCTGACCTTGGCAACACCTCTGGTGTAGATGGACTGTCATCCACATCATCCCCTGAGTGGCCTTCCACACCCAGAGCCTCCTGCCTGTGGTGGAGGCACCTGGGGGGGTGAGGTGCGCAAGGAGGGGTTCACCTGCCGCCCCGAGCGTGGACTCGCCCCCATTCCCTCCTTTCCTTTAAGCTGCTGCCTTCAGCCCGGCGGGGGGAGGCTGCGGGATCCCCTTGATCTCAGGTTTTTTCTGGCAGCCGTTCCTATCTCAGGGAGGGCAGAGCTGGGCCCCACCAGTCTCTTTCTCAGGCTCCCTGATGCTCCATAACCCTTCTGCTTCCTCTCGCAGCTCTGCCACCCGGCTGAGCAGATCGTCCCCTCGGTCACAGCTCACACGGCCGTGCTGGCCACCGCCATCCGTTACCAGCGAAAGGCTCGGGCACGCCCTGCGGCCCGAGGCCGGGACGGCTGCATGTTTTTGTGGGAGCTCTGTCTGGGTTGCCACATCCGTTCTGGCGAGCGCAGAGGACGTGGCTTTGTGCCGGGCGGACGCCATGGCTGAGCTCCTCTTGGGAGGGTGATGCCCACGGCTGAACTCGCCTCCCGAGCCCGGGGGCTGCCGGCGCCCTTCCCGCCCAAACCGCCGCGCCGCGCTCTGCGGGCAGCGCGTGGCGCGGGGCGGGGGGGGCGCGGTTGCCCGGGCAACGCCCAGGCCTCGGCAGCCTCTCTCGCGAGAGCTGCCGCCTGCCCGCCTGCCTGCTTGTCTGTCTGTCTGCCTGCCCTCTTGTCTGTCTGCCTGGCCGCTGCCCGCCCGCCCGCCTGCCCGCCGCCCCCGCCTCAGGAGCCCCCGCGCCCCGCTCCGTGAGGCGGCGGCCTGGGAGTCCCGCACGCCTTCGGTAATTGGCGTCTCGACTTCGCCTATGGTGGGTCTATCTCCTATAGACACGAGATACGTGATCATCTTGAATGTGTAGCAGGACAATACAGGCATTTGAGAAAACACGGATGATAAATACGCTGTTCCACTGTTGAAAGTCATTAGCAGCGGGTGGTTGCTTTTTTGCTAATATGAAATACATGAGTCTTGTTTAATTATTGCAAAGGGAAGTAGTGCTCGGTAGAAAGCAACGTGTGTTGGTGCCCCTCGCAAAGGTAGTGCTTTTGAACTCATTGACACGTTTCAAAGCGTAGGGTAAGATGGAATCTTTGCTTGTAGTTCCAACTACGGGACAAAACGTAGCCTTACCAGTTCAGAAGGAGCTCAGAAAGAAATTATGACTCAGAGACAGTCCTCTGAATCATATTTCCCCTGAGCTGTAACATTGCACAAGCGAGGAGTATGCTGTCAGCCCTTTGCCAGATGAAGCATATTCCCTCCCTCATGTCCAGTCAGCTCTCTGCTGATACAGAAAGGAGCCGAATGACGATTAAGTTTACTTCCGACCCAATTTCCCTCAACTTCTTCACTTGCTCGTGGAAGGAAATAACATCTTTTTGAGGGTTGCTCACTAATATAGTGCCCTTAGTAATACAGTGCCCTTAGTATAGCTTACAAGAAGGATGGCGTGATGACACAGTAGAACGCAAGAACACCTTACAACTTCCATACAGAACTTTGCGACCATCCGATGCCTGGTGTATTAACTATGTTTTACGGCTCATTTGTAGGTAGGTGGGACACTGTACTCACTTGTCAGGTCTGAAACTAATGCTTGTTCCTTGGGCACTCACTTTTCATCCTATAGGGAGCAAATCTGTCGCAGCAAGAGAATATATCAGCAACACCTATATGGCGTGCAAAGTACTGCTTGAGTTTGATTCCAGGCAGATTTGGCAAGGCTAATAACCACCAAGTAAAAGATGATTAAACAAATCTGCTTGGTAACTATTTTCAAAAAATGAACTGTACTCACATGCAAACCAACAAAAACAAGTATTTCCTGTGTGTTAAATTTAAGAATGTAAGAACAGTATAAGCAAATAATCAGCTGATCAGCTAACTAAGCTTTGCAATGGCTTTTAACAAATTCAGTCAGCAGATTTTACAGATGAACAGTGATTTACCTGTAAATAATTGAGAATAAAGTATTCATTTGTTAGTATTAGATCAGCTAGCAATGCAAAGGTCCGCTGTTCTTAATGGTTAAAAAGGTTAATGATTCTGGTAACCTACTAGGAATCAAGCATTTAGAATTCCTAATTTGGTAGCAACAGTAATTCTGTGTGAAGCCGGACAGTGAATAGTATTTCTTTTCTTTCCTGGTTTATGAAGGAGGAAAATCTAAAATAGATAGGATAGCATATGTTGAAATTGGTCGTTTCAAGGTTAGACATCTATATTTTTATAGTGAAATTTTAAGAAAATTTTAGCCAAACCATGTACTTCAGGGACAAATTATGTACCTACCAACACAGGAAGAGATGCATGAGGAAGTATCGATTTGTTCACTTTAGCCTGTAGGACTGCTTGGGTAAGTAGCTGCTCACCAACACAAACATAGATTGTGCAATCTAATTTTAAGTATGTAACTTGGAATTCCATTCTGTATGATCTTTACATTTGTTCTTCAGAAAGAGCTTCCACAGATTCACAAGTAGTTTTCACAACAACTAAAAATTTTTACAAAATAAAATAGTTTCTAATAAAGCCAGGAAAAATATTATGTTGCAATAAATTGAAACAACAGGGAATTGTCACTATTTGCTCTTGTCTCCTCATGTTCAATTGTCAGGGCTGTTCTGTTATTCTTGTTAATCTTTTATGCTTGCCAAGCTTTACTTTCCATCACTTTATAAAAAATGAAGAATAGACTCAGTAATAAATTATCATCATTATAAAGATTATGATGTGCCTGTGTTTTTTAGGAACCTAACAGTCATTCTGAAAGATATACCCTTATGGTCTAGAAGGTGAAACTGCTAAACCTGGTCTAGGCTGTCTCTATGACTGGCATATCATGTGGCCAGTGAACAAGTATTAGTCTGCTTCCATGGTATTATTCACAGTTTTATGGAGTTCTGAGGAAACGCGTTATCAATAGTGCCTTTTTAGGTGATTGTGACATCATTTATATGATTTGTTTTATATTGTACTTATTTTTAATACATCCATATAGATCAACTCAACACTTCTTGGTACTGATGCGTCTTGGAGGATAGGGTAATTTTCCCCTATACCTGTGGCTTGGTGTGAGTGAGAGCAGGGAAGAGGAGAGAGTGTGTGTAAATGTGTTGTATCAGTGCAAAATCAATCACTTAATGCCTTTCAGGGCTTCCCTTACTACTGTGCTTTCAGTAATAGAATATTCTGTTACTTAGTACTGTTGGCAGTTCAGTGTTATTTCTGTGTATTTGTACAATATGCAGCATAATGACCTTTACCACAATATAAAGAATAAATAATAATACAAGGGCACTGGGTCTCTAAACTATATTTCATACTACATTAGAACAGGCTTACCTCTCTTTTTTCATAAAGGCATTTGATATATTTTGAAATAAAGTACTACTCTTTTTTTTTTAATAAAAAGTCTCCAAAATTTCTATCCTAAAACTCCTGAAGATAAAATGTACAAAGTATGCATTTGTATCACTCCATTTTGTAGCCATGCATTTCTCATCTCCAGGAAGTTTATAAAGGAATAGTGTTCAGAAGATTTCAAAATCTTGCCTAACGTTCTGCTGTTGTTTCTTAAATCAGATTCTGAAGTGTTCATGTTCCAAATCTCAATTATTTTTGAATCTTGCAAAGTGAACATGGCATTGGATGCTAATCCCTTCAACATAAAGTATTGTGTGATGTAATGAAACTGTATTTCATACAGTCTTACAGATAAATTATGTCCCAAATAAGCATATAGAATTCATTACTATTTTTGTTTGTCATTTAGATGGGTAGTTACAGAACAAAACCAAGGGTATACATGTAAATGACTTAAGTTTAAAGAAAGAACAAGTGCAGCAGATAATACCCCTGTGTTTATTCTTATTTACATATTTAAATGCTTATTGTTAGTTTGATAATAAGTAGTTAATAGTTGTTAAATAAGTCAGAATATAAACAGGTGGCAAGGAAGTATGCGGAAAAAGTCGTATTTGATGTTATTCCTTCATACAGTGATTAGGCATTTGAGGGGTGTTGGCCATAATACTTTCTCTAGAAAATAAATGAAATAAAAAATAAATAGCCACGATATTTCTCTTGTAAAGAATTTAGTGACATTAATATTTTACTTTGAGTCAAGACATGAACATTTGCTTGTTCTTTAATATGCTATGATTAGAACGCATGGTAAAGCCTTCTGAATACCTAGTAAAACAGTAGGTTGTGTCAAATGGTCTGAAGAAAAGAAAAACAAGTAAGGAGGGCCATTATGAAAAGGTAACTAACATGCTGGTAGGAGAGGAGAGCAAATACATGCCTTATACAGGTGGAAATAACTCAAAATGGCCTTAGAGTAACACTAATTTGTCATAACTGACAAGTGGATCAGGTCATCTTCCTTCTCCTTCCCTCTCTCAAGTTCACTACTTTTAGCCTTCAGGTTATTTTTACATGCTTGTCTGTGGACCCACATAAAAGCATTAATTCAGCTGCATGATTCAGAGAAATCCGACAGTTTCTTCTAAGATGTCTCTTGTGGTTTTTTTCTCCAAAAAGCATCAGGATGATATTGTTGGCTAGAGAGACAATTTGGGATAGTGTATTTTTCTATTGAGTTTATAGAGTTTACATCTATAGATGTAAAAATCTTTATACAATAGTAATACACTTCATTTTCACACTCTATGTCGCAAATACACTGAGTTTTGCCATATGGTGTAAATGGTGTGAATTGTATTTGGATGATATAGAGTGTACAGACTAGAGAATATACCACGTCAACTCCGGTCATTATAAAATTAACAATAGGGATTCACGCACACATACATTCACCTATATATATATATACACACACACTACAAATACATGTACATCCAGTAAAAGAAAAGATATAGCCCAGGCAATCAATAAAAACCAGGTCTGTTCAAGTGAGTCACTCATTTAGAACCACAGTAACTTAGAATCACTGTGTACAGTCAAGTAAAGCAGCTGGCCTAATTGTGTAAACCTAGTTCTCAGTTTTGCTGGAATTAAAAAGCAGAAGAAATATTTCCAATGACTGAAAGGACAAAAAATAAAGTAAACTTTTGATGTCTAAATTTTTAATCCCTGAAATAGTTAAAGAATTAAGAGCACAGCTCAACCAATTGTTTAGTATACTCAGAGTTTATTAAATGCGGGCTGCTAACCCTGAAGTTTCTCCTTGGCTAAGGGAAAAAATGTAAATCAACATTCATGCTGTTATCATTTCTTTCATTCTAAAACCCAGTTCTTATTTGGAGATATTAGAGAAGGCAGGCCTAGTCAATTATTTGCTCAGATATACAGAGACTGTTTTTCTTTCAGGAATTTGCACTGAAGTTACCTGCACCATTTGAAGATGTACCCAGGTACTCTGTGCAACAATTTGAAGCTGACTCAGAGCAGCTCAGTGCAAAAAAACAAAGTGACTAATCTCTCTGTAGAACTGAGGCTTTGCAACTTTGCTCTGAGTCATCATGACAACTCAAAGTGCCTAGACTTAGTACAGAAATAAACAGATTTAAACAGAGCACTCGGTTTCAAAACAAACATTACTTCTGGTCCCTCTGTCAGAATGACCTTGGTATTGCCATTTAACATCAAAGTGTTGCTGATATGCAGGGTAGTTTAAAATCTCTAGAAGACTACCAAAGTGGAATATGAGAAGTTAAGGGAAAATGAGGAAAGAAAGAATGAAAGAAGGAAGGCAAAAATATTTTCTTACCCATTAAGAATGTGACACATAAAGAGAATGGGAGCAATCATTTGTATAGTAGCAAGATCGGAACGGAAAGAATAAAAGTGGAACTGGTGGCATTAGGGTGTGCAGGGGAGAGGTAAGGGAGATCTTTAATAATTTGCCTGTACTTGACATTAATTCTAGCCACCTTTAATTAGTCCTTCACATTCTAAAATCAAATAAATAACTAAACTAAACAGTAACATTAATCCTACTTTATTCAGCAAATCTCTCTGTGTTAAAAATTTATGGTCCTCTATCTTCATGCTGCTATCTTAAGGGTAAATATTAGTAGAAGTTAAGCCAGAATCTCTTCTGAAATGGATGAATTGTTGCTTCTTCCACCTCCAAGTTATAGGAACAGATCTTTCTTTCAGTGGTGCTAGTGCAAATTTGGAGAAGCAGACATGAAGTTAATCATCTGCAAATTAAATATGGAAATAATGAGTTACTCCTGATTTGCTCTTGTGTAAGTAAGAGTAGTATTTGGCCCTATATATTTATTTCAAGATCATAAAATATATTGTAACCATTTTGAAATCTTTACTTGAATGGGTCTGGGCACGTCTGTGCAGACAGACCCAGGTTTTTATGCCTCTAGTCCAAGATAGCCCGCCACGATCTAGCTCTGACTCAGAAGCATTAATTCTGTGCTGTCGCGGAGCTAAGAAACCCTACGTGGCATCCAAAGGCTGTGCAGGTATGCCAGCATGATAATGTGCCCAGACTAAGAAGTCCAACTGTTCAACACGGTTGGTTAGCCCGCGCACGATTTTTGTCCAAAGTTGGTTTACCTCAGCGTAACATACAGCAGCGTGAGTTCAGGTCTCGTGTGTGTTTAGTAATGCCCGGTATCCACATGCAAGGCATCTTTGCTAGGGAACAAGTATTCCAGAGCAGAAAAGAAACTTAATATAGAACTTATAAACATAAATTATGGGTATCTAAATTAATAGATTTAGTCATTAGATAATCAGCGGTAGCATTGAGTATATTATAGGGCTTGAGGTAATAATTTGGTTTATTACACATACAACTACATCTCTGTAATTAAAATATATACATGTAGGTATTGAAAAAGATTTTTATAGAAATGGTATCTCATTTAGTGCCTCATTTCATATAGGTTGCAATTGCTGCAATAGTGAAAAAAGTCAATAAATCTAACAAAACTCCAGAAATGAGCGATGCCGAATGTCTTGTTCTTTGAGTCACAAAATTAGCAAGAGGTAACACGTTAATCACTTTAACATTAAGGAAGCTAATAAGCATGTTAGTTTAAATGCTTTTGTGCTTGAGGTAGGATCATGTAATACCTCAGAAACTAAGCAGAGTTGGTCCTCGTCTGTACTTGAATGGGAGATGTGTAAGAAAAATTCATCGTATTACGAGAAAGGATGTCCGTGGTTTAATAGGTTTCATCGTTATAGCTGAGTCAGTACTGAAGTCATGCCTGCTATGGTGTTAAGGAAACATTCTACTGTTAGAATTGGATCCCAGATTCATGTGGTGGTTAGGCTTAAATTCGGATCCGCGGTCTGGGGCATTACATTTAGGAAACCTTTTTGTCTTGAATTTACATCAGTATCCTTATGACAACAATAGAAAACATGCACAAAGATTGACAATGGGATATAGTGTTAAAGTAATATAAATATACTTTAGTTATTAATTGCTCGATACCTTTTCTTTTGTCTTCAGCATACGTCAGTAGGAGGATATGCTCATCATTCCAGTTTCTCTGTCTTATTTCTTTGTTGCTCCCAAATTTTTTACTTGTAAAAAAAATAAGAGGAAAATTGATGAAAGGAAAATGAAAACAAAAAAAAGGAAATGTTTATTGTATCATATATACAATACAAATATAAACCCCAGAAATAACACTTCAAATGAACTGAAAATTAGGGATTGTAGAAAACTGAGATGGGACAATAAAGATAAAAAGACAAAGTCTATTAATGGTAGGGCTAAAGAAAATTTGATGGCGTTTTGAACAGAATCAATCCAAAATTTGTTTGAAGTCTGTTAGTAGATTAGTTAATAATCATACAAGACAGACAGACATTTTCATGGAGGGTATAGTCATTGCACTTTTGAAATTGCATTCTTTCTGAAAAATTTGCTCTGAGTCTAAGAATTAGACAGAATGTGATGTAAAATTCACCTTTGTGAATAAACAGTTTCAGAACCACATTGTAGTCCAGAAATTATTCTTGGTTTTATTAGATTGAGCTTGATTTTTCTTGTTTTTCCAAAGCTTCTTTGAAATCCAGAGGATATAATTTCTATTGATAGTTAGCTCTGTCATTGATGTAGTTATCAACCTAATCTTTCAAACAAAAAAGGGCAGAGACAAATTTGGGACACAAATATCTTCAAGTAGCATTGACATTGCTGAAGATAAAAGAGCAAGTAAATTTCTGAAACTTTGGAAAATAAAAATTGCATGGAAATTTTCAATATAAAATCTTTTCCTCTATTCCTGTTTATTTTGCTCCTATTGATTAAGCCAAAACCCCTTTATCTTTGTCCAGAAAATTCCTGTTCCTACTCGGTTGAGAAACATATCCTCCACCGTTTCATCGCATTTCTCTATCTTGAACTATCATTCCTGTCATAGGAAATCAAAGCAGATTCCTGAAAGAAGAGGTCATTAATATTTCTTTAAAGATAATACTGTTTACATCCTCTGCACAGTGTTTGCTATATTATCTGCTGTATTTCCTGTTGATGTGAGTAACTCAAAAGACTATGCGTGTAATATAGTGTATCATTAACCATTTCTGGAGATGTTATATTTTTACTCCTTTGTAGGTCTTAGTGGGATAATGAAAACACTTCTTCAAACCTTGCCAGAGCAAATGCCTTATTATTGGATCCAAGAGACATTCTGCCATCTCAGTGTTTCTAGGTCTAAAAAGCACTCACCTCAGAGGAATTTCATCTTTTAATTATACAAGACTCAGAATGTCTGTGATCCAGCAAAGCCGCTATCTCTGGAAATTAACCACATGTTTATGAACCAGTGCTACACTTCCTAATAGAAGAGCCAAAATAAACTATAACCTATAGTTACAAGGTCTGCAAACTAGTTTGTTTGTATGTGGCAGTAAGATTTAAATGTCGTTAATGAAGTTAATTAACATTATTATTCATCATAAATCTGGAGATTTAAAAAACAGAACAGTGTTTCATAATATCTCTTGGGAATAGTATGACAAATATATCTGCAATCAGGTATCGTTTCCTGACTCCTTAGGTGCTTTCTGGAAAGATAGCGTAATATAATGTTTGTAAGGGGTTGTTGGATTATATTCACACTTAAATCACTTAAACTATCTTTGCCTCTCCTTACTTACGTGGAAAAAGTATTTTTAGAGACGTTTTGATTTGTTTCCAAATTTTTGGAGTGAAGGAAGTTGCTATATAGTAGAAGAAATGTTACTTTGACTGGGTGGGGTTTATGCATAGAAAATTGTACCGCATGGGAGAGCTGACAGAGATTAGTTTTCAAATTAATACCAGATAATATTCTGCAACAACATCATGTCATCATGATATTTTTAAAATAATTATGTGTTGGAGTAATGAATAAGTACAGATAAAACAGAAGATCGCTGAAGGCTGCTCACATTTGTATGGGCAAAGCTAAAATATGTGTTTAACTGTATTCATTCTCAAACTTCTTGTAAGCAAATATTACATTTCTTAGGTAAACATACTTGATTTTTTTATCCAATTGTAAATTAAAAGTCATATTTTTAGTATTCACACAGTTAATAGAATACTCTCCTTCTTGTGTCTAGAGTCCATTATAAAAACACATCCACTGGAGCTGCTGTGGAGTGAACTGACACTGAGTGGCACAAGCACTGCTATTTTGGGAGTGGGTGCAGCCTAAAATGGGAGGCTAGGGTGGAGTCATGTGCTTGTGCATGTTAGTTGATTTTCCTTCTGCAAGCTACGGAAAGAGAACTCTATCTTCCAGTTTTAAGGGCAAAAAGGAAGACGAAGTTGTGCTTTCATTGCAGAAAAATGATGCATAGTATGTCAGAGAATATGAGTGTATTTCATTCCCTTTTCCCTGAGACTAATTCTGTTCTTAGCTGCATAATAAATCTAATCTAGAGCAGCTTCATAGAAAGTAAGACCACTTAATAAAGATAGGAAAGGTTTTACAATTTATATTTATACTAAATCACAATTTTTGTATCTTGAAATTTGGTGTTTCTGTAAGTTTGTCACCTGCCTTAGCTCTGACCTTTGGTACCTTCACACAAATATGATACTGTATGCTTTTTCTAGGATCGTATTTGTGAAATGATTTCTTGATTAGTGTTACAGGAAATATTTCTGAATATTTTTTGGCAACCTACAACTGGTTAGGGTATCAAAGAATTGAAAGCTGGTGATGTCTAAAGTTGCTTTGCTAAAACTCATATATAAATTTGCTCAAAACTGAAGAACAGGTGACAAAGACTGTAACTTTTTGATTCCAAATACAGTAGGGAAAGCCTACCCTGCTGGACCTGTGATAAGAACTGTATTTTTCACAAGCATCTTCCAAAAGTTTTTACACCCACCAATGTTTATATGCAGTCTAAATTTGCTTGTCTAAATTCTCATGCAAAAAATTGGTGCACTTTATTTCCATAGCTGTTGATAAATTTGGGGGCTTGCTGTTGAATCTATAGGATGCTAAAATAATTGGTTATGATCTGTCTGTACAAACTGAAATGTTTGTGCATATGTAACAATCAATGCATGAAAAATATTAAGATGAAATTACTGAAAGTAACATTTTTAAGAGGACTTAGATATTTAGAATTATAAAAAGGGAACATAGTAGAGTTTTTGGTAAGTGGCCTTCATTTCTCTGTGTTCCCACGTGTTTAGGTTTTCATTTGAAGGGGATAAAGGGTGCTAGAGCCTGCCTGTACAAGCAGAAGCAAGTAAGAGTGCCTGTCCTGGTTTCGGCTGGGATAGAGTTAATTTTCTTCCTAGCAGCAGGCATAGTGCTGTGTTTTGGATTTAGGATGAGAAGAATGTTGATAACATGCTGATGTTTTTAGTTGTTGCTGAGTACTGCTTATGCTAGTCAAGGACTTTCTCAGCTTCCCATGCTCTGCCAGGCGCACAAGAAACTGGGAGGGGGCACAGCCAGAATAGTTGATCCAAACTGACCAAAGAGCTATTCCATACCATATGACGTCATGCTCAGTATAGAAACTGGGGGGGGGTGGCCAGGGAGCAGCGATCGCTGCTCGGGAACTGTCTGGGTATCGGTCAGCGGGTGGTGAGCAATTGCATTGTGCATCACTTGCTTCGTGTATCATTATTATTATTATCATTATTATACTGTTACTATTAGCATTACTATTTTACTTTATTTCAATTATTAAACTGTTCTTATCTCAACCCAGGAGTGTTTCTCACTCTTACTCCTCGGATTCTCTCCCCCATCCCATCGGGGTAGGGGGAGTGAGCGAGCGGCTGCGTGGTGCTTAGTTGCTGGCTGGGGCTAAACCACGACAGTGCCAAAGATTTAATACATTTCTCTAAATTTTAAAGCATCTAATAGAGCTATTCCTCCGGACTGCCAGAAGGGGCAAGGATTTGGCCCTTTGGCAGTGTCTTTAATGAGAGAGACTGCTCTTGTGTACCTTACCTGGCCAAAAGGTGGTATAGTGCACTGTTGAGTCAACACAACTGTTCTGGCTTGTTTTTTAAATATTTGCAGGGAGTTCACAGATGATTAGCTGACAACCAAGACCGAAACTCTAGAATTTTATTGTTTAAGAGAATCCTAAGCTTTTGACTCACACACAAGAAGAAGGATTTATAAGAATAACAGAGGGGCACTGAGTTCATGAGTCAATATATTGGGCTGGAATGCAGCCAGGTGTAGTCACGGAACAACAGTAGTGCACTCCAGAAGTTGATTGCTTTCTGTCACTTCGTAAAATATTTCAGAATTTGCAAGAGCAATTGAATCTAGAAGCACAATTTCTTTAAAAAAAAAAAGAGAGTCTCTTTTTTATTAACTACAAACTGGACATTTACACCAAGGCAGCTCTTGTGTAAATAACACATGTATCTACATGTGGCCCATCTCCACTAGCTGTATAACAGAGATAAAGCCGTAAGAAAGATGCTCCAGAGAAGGGAAATAACAACAGCTATTACAGGTTATATTGCTTCACAACTGGACAGAGCTGAGTAAGCGTGCAGCTCACTCCCAAGGCAGCTAGAATTCCCTTGAGCAGAGTATTTGAAATACCTACATTTTTGCTGCCAATCCAGTGATGTAGGTTTGATGTGGAGCCACATTCTGTTCACAAGTCACGTGTGATTCAAGAGCTATATATATGTTGGTAATAATGTCTTACAAACACAGACCTACAATGCTCATGACTATAGTGGATGAGAGCAAAAGGCAAATGGATTCTTTGTTGTTGTTGTTAATCTCAATCCTTTTAAGGGGCAAATCCTGCCCAGTCATTTGCTAGTTAAAGGTCCATAGTACACAGTTTAGTGTTAGTGATGCATATACTCCTAGACATAAATAATTCTATAAAAGATTGGAAAAAAACTTCTGAATAGTGAAAATATGTTAATAATATGTAAGAATGCCGTTGTAAGCTTTCTGGGACAGTTTTTATTCAGGCAAAGGTGCAACTGAATGTTTTTCGAATGTTCTGTAGACAAATATGATAGTTAAAAGATCAACTAAAATCAATATAAACTAAACTGTAAACTAAACTAAGATCAGTATAAATAATTAAACTAAACAGGTAAAGAATCTCAATTTCTAATTTCCTTTTAGATACTGTGCAAATATGAACCAACCTAATTTTGAGAGGGTATGCTTGCTTCCAGTTAGGGAGATCCTATCTCATCTGCTGTGGACGTAAAGAGAACATGGCACTTACACCTTGTGAAGTGAACTTAATTCACAAAGATGCTATGCTTAGCTCAGACATGCTGATAGGATCAGTCCCTCCAAAATCTTTACATGCATTTTATTACCAATTACTTTTCCAACAGTCCATCAGCTGTATCAAAGCACTATTTGCCTAATAGTGAACTGAGTAAGTAGTTTATTGTCAGTTGATAGAAAAGATTGGTATTTTAAAGGCTGTATTTACCTTGCATTCAATCACTGGAATGAAAAATTTTATCTACTCTGATGTTTAATTGATAAAATACAAAATATCCATATCTACTGTAAGGGAAAAACTGGACTTTTGTTTTTGCAGGAAGAGGATACAAGTCCCCAATTACTATAATACACTATTGTCCCTCTTCCATCCTGTTGGCAAATAATGATAATTTCCCGTTTCATACAAGTTATTTATCCTAGTACAGAGGCAAACAGTGTTTACAGTGAAAACCTTTAGGCTAAGTTGAATTGCTTGCAGATGTTTTTAGTTGTATTTTAATAGACTACTTTTTGTAATTAACTGCAAGTAGCACTGTTTAGGTTAAGCAAATGTTATATATGTTGCTTGAAATGCTTTTTCCTTTTTTCTTTGCTGAAGGTGTATCTTTGCTTGTAACTGAACTGTAAACACTGTATTTTTTCAGTTTTGAAAACTAAAATAGTTTTTAGATTTATTCATCATGCATTGAAATCACAAAGGAAGAAAGTGATCCTGATATTTTTTATTTTCTTGCCTGTCTTTTCTAGAAATGGAAAATAACATTTATCTGTGAAATTATTACATTTCTAGAGCATTGGAATTCATCATTCCTGTTTTCTTTTACTTCCATGTCAATTTAGCAGCAACAGTAGGACTAAATAACATCAATCTTTAGATGTATGAGGCCTAACATTTACTGAAAAGTCAGTCACAATTCTTTGTTCTACATCAGCTGTGTTTCTGTGTTTTATGATCTCCCATCTAAATCTTAACCAGGGTTAGTAATGTTTAGTTTCCAAGATCCAATGTGATTGAGTGCTTTCAGTCTGTGTGGGCAGACTACCAGGAGAAAAAAGAAACATGCACCAGATAATAGTAGATTGACTATTTTGCTTACAGTGATTTTGTCTGTTTCAGTATGTACAGCATGGAATATCTGTTCACAAAGTAAGGTAGTTATAAATTCCAGAAGGAGAATGTGTCTATGGCTGAAATACTGAAGAAGAGTGTTTTAGTGAGGTTACTACACATCTGGGCGAATAATACTTGTACCTACAATGTGCAGGAGTACTGCATAGAGCAAACAATGATTCATTCTCTTCTAATACACCTTTTCTTAAATAGGATGATTCATATCAATACTTCCCTAGAGGAATGCACTGTATTTTTATTCGTTACTGAAACCAGACTGGAAGACCCAACAGAAGATCTTCTCAGTTTCTTTTAAGACAGAGCTCTGTAGGAGTTTTTGTTGTTGTTGAATAGAATACACAAATGAAAGTTGACAAAAATTTAAGTGCGGGTCTGATTTAGATTCTTAGCTGACAGAAATGCCATTTGCTTTTTTTTGGTAAAGACATACTACTGAATCAAGGATAACAGATTCTGTGAGTTAGGCTTGAGAGAATGAAAAAAACCCAAGACCATCTTACAAGTGCAGGCTGGGATTTAAGGAACAGAAGCACTAAGAACCTTTTGTTTGTCTGTTACTGTCCTGCCACAGCTAAAGTAACAATCTGATTGCTCAATGCCTCATCGCTAGTTGCTGCAAAAATGCAATGCACTCCAAGGGCTAGGTGAGCCAGTGGGTCTGTGATTCCTTTCACTTTTAATCTAGAAATACAGTTTATGGGAAAGACACACCTTGTGTTCAGTTCTGTATCCCAATTTGAACACTGCCAGGTCTATAATCTCAGTTCACAGTGTACTTTTTTTTTTTAATGTTCATCTTGCAGGCTTTTGGCAAGGTGTAATGCTCCTTTCAGTTATCTTTCCCAGCTTGAGAGTAATTTTTGCTTTGAGCTGTTACTGATTCTGCCCAGTAAGCAAATCCTTCTTCTACAAATAATAAACTGTTGTTAATGAAAAAAAAAAGCACAAGATCACTCTAAAAATGGAGCAGCAAAGCTTATTTTAAAATACTGCTTTGCTGAATATGCACTTTGTCTACCTTTTATGCTCTCAACTTTTCCCTATGCAATTCTCTACATATAATCATGGTGTGATATTAACTTTGGAAAGATGCTAAGGTTATGGGAAAGAAGTCAGGAACAGGCAACTGGGAGCGTGTAATGAGAAGAAGCATTTTTTCGCAAAAGAAGCCACTGGTCAAAAACATAAATATGTATTTGTCAAGCAAGGCTAGCCTTTGGTTGCACAGACTGGATGGCCAGAAGGTTCTCTGCTGGTATAGCAGCAGAGATTAAGCAAGACCTTCTACTTTGTAAGTACTGGAGTTGTAAGACATAAGCAAACAATTTAATTTCTATAGCAGGAATTTGGAGATAGGATGTCAACATTTTTAGGCTGTTCCATGACACAAAAGAGATTGGGAATGTGGGGGCAGGAGCTGACGGGCAGGGACGCTAATATTTTTTTGGCACAAACTAACAGTAAGTTTAGCTGTAACATTAGGCTGCCCCTCAACTGGTATGCATCACAGCTTGGCTTTTCTTAAAAAAGCAGTTGGTAGTCTCAGTGGAGAAGCCTAATACTGGGTGGATTTAAAGCCTTGGTCTGCCTTCTTGCCTACAGAAATATTTCCTCTGAAGGACCTCAGGGTATATTGGAAAGGTGACCTGAGAAGCTAACACGGTTATTGTGCTTGCCACCTGATCTGTGAGTAAACAGAGGGTCTCAAGGATGTTTACATGGTGCTATGCAGGGCAGAGATAGCTCGGGTCCTGAAAGCAGTATAGCTACATTAACAGAGCACTCTGCTCAGACTTACTAGGTCAACAGCCTTTGCAAAACAGCCATACAGCTACTTTGCACAACACTCTGCTGGGTAAACATTCCCTATAACCTCCAGTTCAAGTATAGCATAGGTAGTGGCAGGTATTTCTGCAGTGCCCTACATTGTACTGCGGGCAAATCTTTGGTTTCAGAAAATCTTAATTAAGTATTAATATGTTGTTGTTAGATAAAAAAACATGATAGCTCCATTGTAAACTGCCCAGCATTCCTGAGTTATTGTTATAATGGATGATTTGAGTCATCTTAAACAAGGGTAGGGTTCTATTTGGTAAATTGCCTAACTGAATTCCCTGACACCCCAGCTAGACTGCTTTTGGCACCTGAGCTAACCCTATAAGACAGGTTTGAGTATTTCCATGATATTTTTCAGCCTGTAGGTCAGAGATACCCTATCCTTTTGACACCACTCTGATTTTATTGAACTTACATGCTGTGTAACTGAGCAAAATAGGATAAAAGAACCTATAGAAAACATTCTAATTAACTTAAGCATGTTCATGTTAAGCTTTTCCTACGATCTTTTTGTTGAATTCTCTTACCCTGAATGACTTCCTGCACTCTTGTCTTCAGTAGCTAGAATTACTTTTTGTAAACTAATATGGCATTTTGGAAGTTCTCTAATCAGCCACCTAACATTCAAGTGCAATGTACTGACTTATGCAAGATTCCAGCTGCTAACTGATGTGCAATATTTATGGCTAAATGAAAGTCTGTCTTGGAAATCTGTCTTTGTGATATGCGAGAGAAAGTACGCATAATGTTTCCCTCTCTTAGGATAATAATCCTACTGTGTTGAAAATTGTACCAGGCAAATTAGAAGAAACTACTTAAAGAGTGGACTGAGTTCACACAGTAATAAATATTATATATTCAGGAAAAGTCACCTCAACTTTTGTCAGGAATCTATTGGAATCTTTATAAAGAAGTAACTGAGCAGGTGAATGAGAAAAAAACAGTTGATACAGTCTACTTCTACTTGTAAAAGCCAATTCAAAAAGTCACATGTGTCAAAGGCTCCCACAGAAGTTAGGCTGTCAGAGGTTAAGAGGGAAGATCCTCACTTGGGTGAATAAGTGGTTAAAGGCTAGAGGAAGAATCAGTGATCAATTTTCACAGTGGGTTTTGTAGCTGTAACAGTATGTAGCTCAGTGCAGTCTGCCCACCTGATTATTTATTCAGGTTTTTTGAGTAGTTTTCACATATTTGTGAAAGACAAGGCCTTTCTGAGATTTCACTTTCTCGGATGGGGGGGGGGGAATTAGACTAGAATTTGGAAAAAAAGTACTACTCAGACTTTCCATCCTTAGATCCACAGAGGAAAACTGGCTCAAGCTGTTGCAGTAATAGTAATTAAAGTATAATAAATGAGAGAACTTCAGTTAATACTATTTTTTTTCTTCATTTCTAATGTTTCATGTCTATAAAAAACATTAAGTAAGGCCAGTGTAATAGGAGATTCAAAAATTCAGCAACAGAAAAGTGACTGAGAGTCAAATTTTAGCTTTACTATAACTGTGATTTAAGACCATACATAAACATGAATATAATTTTTAGTTGTGAATTGAATCTGTGTACTAGACCACTTTTTCACAGAAACAGGATGAAGAATTGCAAGCACAGGAGGAGAATGTATCTTCTTTATTTGTACTACTATGGTAAGAGTCTCAATGAATAGTATATAGTATAATATTGAAATAATACGAGTTAATAATACCTGTATTAAACAGTATTTGAGATGAAAAGAAAGCTGTAAGATTTTTAAGACCAACTTTCCATTAAAAATAGCTGATACGGATTTCTATTACTGTTTCCAAAGTAAAAATGGTCTAACCAATGTATGTTCTCTCTCCTGTGTTTTCCAACATCTTTTCACAGTTCATTTACTCATTAAAAATAATGGTATATATAGGATGGTGCATGATTAAAATATTATTGACATTCATATAGTGGTATTCTTTGCTGAACAGCCTAGTGAGGCTTTTGCTGTTTCAAAAGTCCGTTTAGGAAGCAAAACCATCCTGATTTAAATTTTTAGTCTTTCCTGGGTACTGTGTGTTATACTTGCAATTGTGTGAATTGATCTAGTTCTCCTGTTTTTTTTTTAAAGAATTTACTCTCCTTGGTATGAACACAGCACATCTTTGGGAGAGAAATCTAGATAGCTGTGAGCCTGCTAGAGCTAAATGAATAGTCCCCTGTGTGTTTTCACATATCCTTTTCTGAAGCATTAATACGTGATATCTCAATAGTAACACTGATGGATTACTTTCCAAAGCATTTTAACAATTTTCATCTTCCATTTTATAGTTCTGTGATCACATTTTCTAACATTAAAAACTAGATAATTTTTGCAGGTCATCAACTTATTTGTATGCCATTCTACTCATTCATACTTAACATTCAGACCTCAAGTATTGGTTTTGCTTGTGTGATCTGAAAGCGACACTGAAATTAATCTGATCTGAAAAGAATTTCTCCAACATTTGCTTAAGTATCTTCAAGTGCATTACTAAGCCAAATAGTTAAGATTCAGGCATTTCCTACTGTACAAGAACTTAAGCGACAATCCATGCGGTACTAATTTACAGCCAGAATACTACTTTACATTGATTGAATATTTTGCAGAAAAAAAAAATCCTTCAAGCGTACAAAATGTTACAAAAGGTGTTTTCACTGATAAGAAGGCCGAGAGAAACACCGGAGGTGCGTGTTGCTAGGTATTTTTGTGTTCCTTCCAGCACCACAGGTAGAGTTAGGTTATCCCTGGCAGCAGGGCAATATAGCATTTGGTATTCAACCATTATCATCCTAAAGCTAGGTGTGTGCTTGTTAAAAATTCTTCAAATTCATTACTTTGTGGCCATTCCTTTCAGACTCCAGCCAGCTGTTCAGCATGGTAGCGCGTCTGTGCGCGGGAGAGGTGAAGTCAGGTGGGGGAAGAGGGAGTTACATGATTTCCCCTCAACTTTGGCATTGTAAACAGAGCTTGGTTCTGCATACTGATTTCAGCAGGCAGCCAATGTCAACACTGACATTTTCAATCTCTTTCTTTTATGTCACATTAGTGGAAAGTGACCTGTGGTGTTTGTGGAAGCTCTGGAATCCCACAGGAGAAGGATCACTCAGCACCACGGCCGTCTGCCAAGTACAACTTGTTCTGAAACACAGTGGTGCTGAGAAGTTGCATTATCAACTGAAATGTGATGTTGGCTTAGCAGGAGATAGGTTAGAGTGTTGATTAGCTGAGTTGTTACGACCAGCTCACCCTCCAGGGTACATTGCACCTCTGCTGCCTGGCTCTTCCCTTTTGCTTTTCCTTTCTACTCATGTGTTCTCTCATACTCTTCTTGGAGGTGGCCTCTGCACAGTTGGAAATTACAGCCTGTTCTAGCCCTGTACTGTGTTCAGCATCTATTGTGTACCCTGGGAATGGAGGGCCTTCATTTCTGAGGAATAGTTTCTTAAACTGCTAAATTGTTCGGAAGTCATATGTTTTGATCTAGTGATAACAAATGCTAAAAGTGTAAGATACTAATTTAAGTTTTAATTTTATTTCTGGTATCTTATTTCTTTGGCCTGTTTTATGAAGGCAGAAGTTCTAATGTCATCTCATACTCTAATAAGGATATGATAATAAATCCATCTAATCAATCAAGAATAAGAAAATCGTTTAGCCAGTAGGAAAGGGAAGTAGCTTAAATAAGTGTCTTGCAGATGGAAAAGACATATTGTGTGCTAAAAATGCAAATGTGTTTATATTGTTCAAGAATTCCTGATTTACAAGAACAAACTGAGAGCAGACTAGGATTTACATCAGGAGGTCTTAACTTGAGTACTGGTAGGAAAGGACGTACTTCAACCCACCAAAAAAAAGTGCTTACTATAGAAAGATGGTATAAAACAAATTGTCAGGCAGATCAGAGTCATCTGATCTTTGTCCAAAGCTCCTAACATCTAAAACTTCTCATGCGTTTATGTTTATCTTCAGTCCTCAAATCTGTGGCTATACATTGTAGAAAAAAACTGGACCTATATGCAGAACATAGACTTTTATCACAGGGTGGGCAGCGAGACTCTTGCACCTGGTACTTCCCTGCTGCATGGGAACCACAGAAGATGGTGGCAGTGTGGAAAAGTGTAAACACTCTCTGTATCATTGCACCGGGACTCTCAGCTATATAGAGCTTGGCAGGCTTCACTGGCAGGAGGGTGAGGCTTACCCTGCTTTCTCCTGTTCCTGCTGGGGAGAGTTTGTGACTTAGAAATCCCACTGAGGGACCCTCATCATCCTCTCCAGTCTCTGGTGCTGCAAGACAAGGGCTCCAGTGAGCTGAAGACATGGAAGGGGAAGATGGCAGCTGCAGCAGAGGGCAGCGGCAGAGTTGAGTGTATGTTGGTATGGTGTCTATGTGTAAAATAAATGAGCTAGGATACATTGGGTAAGGTAAGCAGATGCCTAAAAAATCTGGAGTTGAACAAATCTGTATTAAAAGTCAATATAAAAGTACTGAACATGTGGAGTAGACTTTCAGAGGAAATAGAATAAGTATTTGTGTAATATGCAAATCAATGTGGTTTATACACATTTATGCATAATATAACCTCCAGGGCCCAGACAGAAGAGAAGAAAGGCCTAATCTGAAAAGAATGAGGCAGGTTGGTATGCCATTTTAAGAAAGAACTGATGGCCTCAGAATTGTTTGAAACAGCTTTTACAGGATTTGGGTTGAATGTCTGACTTCAAGCTTACGGAAATTCACATGAGTTTTTTCACTGACTAAGCTAAGCATCATATAGTACTGTTTGTTCACATCAGCAGCAAATACTAGATTATAAGCTGTAGGTTTCAGTTTAAACAAATACCTTTGCATTGTTTACTTCTTTAATACTTTCTTAAATGAGGCAGTAAAAATGATGAAAAGAAGCTGGTAAGCTTTAAGGAACGTTAGCATATTTTTCATAGTGCAATTGCATGCAGTCTCTATGTCATTACGTTATTATATGGATATGGTACATTCTCTACTGGAGATATATTTTTGAAGATGAACATGTCTTGTTAATATGAGGAATATTGACAATGATAGAAAGAATATCAAAATAATCATTTTAAAGATTATCATAATTGCTGCATCCTGATCTGAGTCCTAAATATTTACTCATATCTGCACATTACTTTAGAAAGGCAGATAATTTGCGGTGTTGGAAACTTCAAAAAATATTGAAGAAGAAAGATGATAATGGACATTTTTTAAAAGAAATAAGCAGCAGAGCAACTGAAGCTGTCAAAGGCTGCAGGGTTACAAAATTTGTTGTTTAAATTCAAGGACATCAAGTGCAATAAGGAAACAAACATATACAACACTGAAATAGTAAAAATGTTACACTTTATTATTTTTGACCTATTGTGCAGATTTTCACAGGCCATATAAAGTCTGCAGAACCAGCAGCACTAAAGACTATTTTGTGAGGCACATTGTAAACAGGTTGAACTTTGATTTTTCAGGGGACCTGTGGCTAGATAGTACTTGTTAAAATCTCAAGCAAAGACATTGTATTCATCTGAGATTGTAAGGGTATATTTATTTTGTAGCTTTAAAATATTGCCCTAGTGTACCCTGCTGAAAATTGAAAGCAGTAAACACATCTTTTGCAAGTGCTTTGTTCCACACTTACCAAAAATCTTATAACAACAATGCAACAATGCTGCGATTTTTTATGTGTAAACACAGTGGCAAATGCAATATTAATAAAGAACCATTTCAATTTAAAATTTTAAAGAATACATTATGAAATGCAGTGTGGACTAAATGAGAATATAAATTATATATCAGAATTCATTTTTATTTTCAAAATAGTGTTTAAAACCAAGCAATAAAGTACAAAACTAAATCTAGCAATCATGAATCCATTGTGTTTGCAAAAAGTGTGTGCTGACTCTGACAAAGTTTTAGTCAAGAATGTGATGTACAGACAACACTGAATTCTTTAGTTTCATTTGACGGTGTCATGGATTTAGTTCATTAATTGTAGTCTTCTTAAATCATTGGAATGAGAATTTCTCTCAAGCTTCCATAAAGTGCAATACGCTCCACATTGGGGTGTTGAGGGAATGTCTGTGTAGCTCAAACACACATCCCCAGGATCGTGTGCGCAGAACCAGACCAGCCGAGGGGTTTCTGGAAAATGAAGTTTGAGCAAAAGGAGCACTTCATCAGGTCTGATTCTGCAGTCACATCCAGCGTGGAACTTCCCTTGAAGTCACGCACATTTTTATGAGATTTCTTGCCCTACTTTTGCAGACTCCAGAGACCTAGAGAAGCATCCAAACTTGCATGCGTTTGGATGAACTAAACTGGTTAATTTCTTAAGGGCTCAAACTAGAGGAGCAGGTTATTTCTGAATTATGGGAAGCTTAGATCTAAATTCAAATGCTTATATAACACTGAGTTATATTGTGTGTGGATAAAAAAATGCCTCTGACTGATAGTGTCCTTAAGGCCAAATTCCCTCATGATCTTCGTCTTAAATTTTGATTGCCCTTGGGGAGTCATAAAGACACACTGTTGGTAAACTAAGGGAAGTCTCCAGATTTAGAGAGTCCTCCAGTATGTCCTTGCAGACTTTCGCGGTGGTGATCAGTGATGTCTCTGCTGCCTGTATTACATATTCCACAGAGCAGCCTGCATCATCGCACCATCTTGCCAAAACCCCTTGCATTGTGCTGTGTACAGTCTGGCAGTTACTGAGGTGACATTTGGAAACAATGTTGATATAATCCAAGAGCCTAGCCAAAGCCCATAGAAATTGTTATATTTGGGTTAAGCTTGAAACCATTTTGTGTTTTAGTTTCCAACCTGTAAAGTGGAAAAAATACCACCTTTCCTCCAGATTTCCTTCTATCCTTTTTAGCTTGTATGTTTTCTTGGGCAGGTATATTTGTCAGATATTATCTAGTATATTAACTGCATAGTACCTCTGAAGATTGAATTCCAATCTCAGTTAGGTCTTCTATACTCTATGATAATAAAAAATTATTTTACTAGAGGTAAGCTGTAATATATTGACAAGCTTTGTGTCTCTGATCTGTTCAGTCAAATACCAAGTTTCAACTCAAACTTCGAGAGTGGTCACAACTGTACTGTCTGATTAGTACACCCACTGTGATGTGCTTATCAGCAGTCTTCGTTGCACTTATGTGTACTTGCTTTATTTTTTAACTGTCTCTTTGATCTTTCTCCAAGTTTGCAGTTCTGTGACCACTTCTGGTTTTATACCCAAGAGCAAAAGCTAAACAGGAGGAATATGATTAAGGATTTAGCATAAACCTATTAGATACCGTGTCATTAAACGCCAAAAAGCGTTTCCCGTGAATCAGAACATTTACGCTATTAAAATGGATAAAAGTACAATACAATTCACAGATTTACTTAACATTTTTAAAATAATGCCATGGGAACTAAAAAAGAGGCATTTTTGTCTTGTTAATCACAGATGTTGCTATACAAATTCTTATATCTAATCTACTTACTACAAAACGATATTATAATAATTAAATGCTAAAAGCTATGTTTAAATAACAATAGGGTCATCTTTCAAGCTGATACCCTCTGACCTCATGGATGAAAAAGACAGAGATTGAAGCATAGAAGCACAGCTCTTATTTGCAAAAAAGGTAAATTTTCAAAATGGATTAAATATATGAGACCCCATCAGTATCATGTTTCTCCAGCTTCCTGCCATTGATACTGTGATCTATGATGGCATTAGTCCAGTTTCATTGGGAATCACCTCTCTTGAGATCTTGATTAACTGTGCTATGCTGCCTTCCTGCTGATATTCTTAACTGAATCCAAATCTTTCCACCTTGCTGATATAATGATGTTTAACTCATTACAGCCACACTGATACAGTGGAGGCAGCAGTCTTCTTATACATGTACAACTTCATAGCTAGGCTTGTTTATGTTGTAAATTAGTAATTAAACTTAGTTGAATTTCTGAATGATCAACCCTTCAAAATTCAGCCTCTAAGCACCTATAGTTGCTCTTAATTTGAAATGTTGGCATGTAAATTTAGACATCTCCCTCAGCGTTTTTTTCTAAAAATACATTGCCATAAATCACTTTACCAGTCTGTCAAATGAAGAACTATAATACTTATCTTTCTTCAGCCTAAGCATAATTTGGGAAGCTTAACTAACATTCCACAGTGTTCTTTGTATGACAGGTTTTTATTAGAGGTAAAAGCCCAAAGAAAGAGTTAAGGATGAAACTCTGAGTGATTAAAAAAGCACCTTCATGTGGAAAGGACTGTAAATAAAGTGAGGGCATAAATGAATTTACTCTCATTCCAGTCTTTTAGCTGCAAGGGGCCTCGAGCATACCACATGCTTTTTCACTTTTAGAGGCCCTCTACGTAATACAAATTAAAACCAGGGCATGCCTTTTGTTAGAACCTCCGCCAGGCATTTTATTTTTGTAGCTGTCAACTTTAAAATCATGCTTTCCTCTTAACTGATGTTTTGATGGAGGTGGAAGAAAAGAGCGTGCAAGTGAACTCTGATTACTTGAATGAAAAGTGTTAGTCATTTGGCCCATTTTCTTTCTGTCCTGCAGGTTCCTGGCTGACCCTTTTACATGGAGGTGGGGGTGGGGAACAACATCAGTCTAGACAGAAGAGGCCAACAACTAGTTGTCCACTCAGGTTTCAGATTATAAATGAATCGTGTTCAATTTCTCACAGATGTTTGGCAGCCGCTGTGCTTTCACTCTAATCGCAAGCAGGATTTCTTCTGCCTGCAGAATGCAGTGACCAATAGACATACATAGACTCATAAAATAATGATTCCATCTGCTGTGGTTTAGATTTATCAACTAGAAAACAGTAAGTTTTTAAAAGTGAGATCACTAGGTTTATAGTCTTACTAAATATATTAAATTATCCAGACCTGGCACATCTTCTTTTAAAGTTTGGGGGGTTCAATGTTTGTTTCATGTAGAATGACATTTGTCAGTAGATTTGGCCCAGGGATTAATTTAGTCCTTTAAATCTAAAGTCAGACTGTATCTGTAAAGGCTCTTCAAGGACTGGGAAAAGCATAGAGTTAAAAACTGTGTGTATGCCCAGCCTACAAGAAAAGGAATGTTTTAGTTTTCCCTATGCCACCTAATTTTAAAAATGGTAATCTAAAAACTAAGGCATTAAATACAACACTCTTAATTTCTCTTCAGACACTCAGAGCTTCACAGTTGCCAATTACCATGTCAGATCACCAAAATGTTGTAACTCAAGTTCAAAACCACATCTCTTTTCTTCCCCTGTATTAAAGAAGAATCTAACTTAACAGCTAGGTGTTTAAAGGCTTTGATCTAGTCTGAACACAGGCAAAGGTCCAGGTTGTCTCCATCTTCTCCCAAATTATAAACCAAAAATAAATTCACTTAACGTTATCTGAAGTGAAAAAAGGAAAGATAATAATACAGGTTCAACATTTTTGACTAAGTGTCAAAATATCAGAATTTGCACAATAGGGTGGTCAATAAAAAATGATGCAAGAATGAGGACAGCAAAAGCAGTCCGGTGGCAAACAGGATAGCATATAAAGAAAATATTACAGGTCAAGCCTAGGATAAAGAAGTTTTACTCTATGTAACTAACTACAAACTGATATTCTTCTGTTGCTGAGCATCCCAATGGCTCGTTATAGTTGTTTATTTAGTTTATACTTCAAAATATACAATGAGAAAATTATAAGAAGCATATTACTTCCTGTAAAGTTATCCCAAATGTGAAAGAACCCAACCATCAAAACCCTACTATGGCCCTTAACAGGGATGCCGTTCTAAGAGATGTATTGGGCAATACAAACAGAAACATTGCACTTTAAAAAGGAAACAGAAAATGTAGGCTGAATAGCAGGAAGAACTTTGTGACAGAGAGACCTATGAGATTGTGAAATAGTCTCCCAGAGTAAGTGCTGGAAACAAAATCAGTTGGAACATTCGGGAACTGACGAACAAAGTCTACTGGAAATACAAGGAAGGGGACCATCATGCCTTAGCAGAGCAAACGACTTTCTTAAATTGTCAGGGACTATAATTTATTACTTTGTACGGCAGATGTCACAGTATGTATAGCTGAAGTTTCTAGATACTATCACAAT
Organism: Pelecanus crispus; assembly: GCF_030463565.1. NCBI lineage: Eukaryota > Metazoa > Chordata > Aves > Pelecaniformes > Pelecanidae > Pelecanus > Pelecanus crispus. The sequence continues at coordinate 4,638,269 of NC_134655.1, read as the reverse complement.
TCAAATAACATTAAAACAGTACTGTCTCACTAACACTTGGAAATGAAAACTAGTGTAAGATATTCAAAGAAACTCAAAAAACTGCTGTTCATGTTCAGGGTACATACAGGATGAGAGCAGGTCAATAAGGCATAAAACCAAGTAAATGTCTTAGCCTAACTTCTCTCTATCCATCATTGTTTGAAAATGTTTGCATTGTAACAGGAAAGAGGAGAGATTGATTTAAAGATGGAGGGTGATTGTGTTACTTTGACTGACTTTTTGAAATTTTAAAGGATATGCTGAAAGGACAGAAATACCTGAGGAGGATGTGGGTGAGTGGATGTGGATGCAAAAGACTGATTGGAATTGGAAGAATACTTAAAAAAAATCCCAGCACTTATGAAAACAATTTTCCATACTTATATACTATAATTACATATCTGTGATTTGTCAACAAAGGAACAAAAACCTGTCCGCTGACCTTAGTTTCTGGGAACACCACTCAAAATACACATTTGGAATGGCAAATGCTTAAAGAATTATTCAAACAACAGACTAAGAATTATTGTGCTGGAAATGTGCAAATTTTCTTGCATAATTTTCAGTTATTTAAGTCAAGGAAAATCACAGCCTCCACAGGTTTTCAAGCTGCATACAGACAGAAATCATTAAATAAGCAATTTCTGATGTGTATGGTTGTTCCATTTTCCAACTTTTACATTTATGCTTCTGAGACTGGGAATGCCGTACATTCCTAGCCAACATGTGGCTGGAAAGGCAACGTGTCCAGTTCATCTGGAGCTGTGTGCCTCTTCTGTAGCTTTCAGCTCTAAGCAGGGCTTCCAGAAACGAGGAGAATGGTCCCAGTATACAAAGTTAAGTTTTGGAAAAGAACTAAATTATCAGGAAGTTTTTAGCATAGAGAGGCAAATGATACAAGGGCATCTAGGAATCCATTTACAATTTTAGGTGCTATTTGAGATAAGGCATATCATAAGTTACATTAAAGAATAACGGGAGGAATGAGGATATATTTTGGGGAAAGAAAACCCCAGGTTCAGAGAATCTAGTGCACTTGCTTTTGACCTAAGTTTCTTCAGTTTTATCACTTTTATCGGGGGTCTGATCCCATTCCCATACAGTACAGTACAATGGTAAAATGCTGGCTGACTTCATAAAAGCAAAGGCAATCTAACAGTTTTGATTTAATGCTTGATTTAATGATTGATTAAATTAATATGGCAGAATATATACATTAAGGAGTGGTATAAAGTTGACTTTCTAAATCCATATTTTTGAAAGATAATAAATTTGCATTTACCCAGCTGCGATCTGCATTATCCTTCTGCCACTGAGTTCACACAGCTATGACTTGTATGAAGACTGTCTCTGATGCCTAACAGCAGTGTCTTTCAAAAAACACAGGTATTGACTGATAGGTGAGCAGATACTATGTGGAGTTGGAGGGAGCAGAGAATGCTACATCATCTTTCAGAAGTGCTGACTGTTGGGATCATGCATACTTTTAGGATTGATGTCAAAATAACATCCTGTGAAGTGACAACTTTGTAACACGCGAGCAAAACAAAACCAAAAAAAAGGTCTCCTAATGCTGTAAGGTCAAGAGTCAGTTTCAAACATACAGTGATATTCATTCATCATCTATAATATTTACTCTATGTTACCTTTAAGCTGCCAAGTATAAAAGCAAGGGCAAAGAACTTCCTAGGTAAAATTTTACTGTAAACACTAGACAACAAGAAATATACAGCTTCAGGCATGGAAGTTTGATTCTTTCTTTAAAGGATGTCTTTCCTGTTCTAATAGGAACTTACAAGCTATCTATAAATATCAGATCATCATAATTATCATAATATTCAATATAGACTGAAATTGTTATTTCTTCTGTAAACTTCTAAAATTTCCAAAGAAAGGCTCTGATTCTCTAGGAAATTATATAGTTTTTTTAGACAAATAACATTCCTATAGAACACTTTTCTGTAGAACCTGTGTTTTTTTAGTCTATGCTACATTTTTTAGGCCTTTTCCACAAAGGTCCAACTTTTGCTGCTCTCCACAAGAGAAGCAAATATTTTATTCTATACTCTAAGGTATTATTCCTTAATGGACCAATTTGGGCAAATCTTTCTGTCCCATTTGAAAGTTATAGATCTCTTCCTTTGTAGTAAAAATGTCATTAGATTACTATCATTGCTTTTTACCGAACTTTGTCCACTCTGAAAAACTAAGGAAGATAGGTCAACAGAGCTTTCTTTCTTAAGGCCATTGATTGATCCACACAGGATTGGAAATATGAAATTCCTGGCTTTTGCTACTGTACCCAGACCACTAGACCACATATTTTTATGTCATGGAAAATTAAACCCAGTTACTTTGCAAGGTTTCTTGATGTATTGCTTCTCTTGCCCTGTTTGCATTGCTTTTTGCTGTGGTAAAAAGATACAAGATTCAGATTTTAGAGTTAAAACTCAGCTTTTAATGACTCTGAAAACTAAAATCTTTTGAAGAATAATACTTTTAATACCCCCAATATTCAGATTACTGCCAGATCAATCAGCATTTCAGCATGGGATGATACTGTTTTCTTCTGGCAGTAAGTAGCCCACATTATGACTTCACCTCTTAAATTTCCTCAAGAGGTTGGTTTTCACTAGAAGTGCAGTTTTTCCAAGCCATATTCAACTTAACTGTATCATAATTTAGGAATTTAATTTGTTCCATATTCTTGCAACTGCCGCTCTCAGCAGTTGAATGGATGGCACTATGTTTTTGAAGCTTGGGAGCATAGAATTTGTTTGCTTAGGCTCTTATAGAATTTCAGAAATTAAAAAAACAAATAATGAATCCACTTCTATATAAGTACTTATGTATATGTGCATATATATATATTTGTATGGGAGTACTTACATATATGTGTATTTTTTCCTTGAAAGTAACCTGGTTAATTTTTTGTATTGTATTTGTATTATCATGCAGATACTGCCCCTAGGAAAAAGCCATTGCATGCAATAATTTCTTGTGTGATATGACATAGGCATAGGCAGCCTGTTCCACCTTCTCACAATAGACTTCTGGGCAGGAAACATGTCACAGGTTTTCTAGGACAATCAAAAATATGCCCAGAGCTCTGCAGTATCTCAGCATTTGCTGGAACAGGGACAGAGAGTAACCACAAAGGATATAATGGTAGTTCTAGCACAGCCTCATAAGGAAAGCATCTGAAGTGCTCTGCGTACACTGTGCTTCGATCCAAATGTAGCTAAGAAAGAATTCAGAGGATGGGTGGAGGTGGACGTGAAGGGAAGTGAAGTGTCTGGGGAGAGGAAAAGAGGAGCAGAGGACTGGAAAATGGCAAGAACAAGGAGGCTGGAGACTGGAGTACAAAAATTTAAGGGAACTTAGAGGAGGAAGGGGGGAATGTACCAACAGGAATGTAGGAGCGGCTGGGCAGGGACCTTGGGATTGTTTCATCCTGAGGAAGGTGCACAGTAAGCTGCACGAAGTAGCTGCCAAGTTGGGCGCATGTCTCGGGGGGCGTAGCTGGCACCAGCTTACGGCTTCGCTGATGCTGCTGCGACTGCAGCTGAGATCCAAAGGAGAAAGGCAGTGAAAAAGCCCCGTTGTGTCAGCCCTGTGTTCCAGGCTGATGAACTGTGATGCAATAACAGACTGTGTCATGCCCATGTGAAGAGAGATCACTCCTCAATGAAACACATCCATTTCTGGAGAGGAAACATGAAATTCAGATTGCATTAAGTGCTGCAGAAGGTGTTTTTGGCAAAGAAATGAGAATGCTACATCCGACTGAGGCTAATTATAGTAGAAGACTGTCTCACAAACTAAATATGGCTCAAACTAACACAAAAAAGCTATGGGAACCTTATTTATATTAATTGATGGGGGTCTTTTTTATTTAAAGCAATATATAGCAGCTCAGGACTGATCCTTTCTTTTAGGTCCAGGAGGATGTGATATTGTTTATCTTGTAAAAACAGCTTCTGCCTTTGTGCTTGTGTTCAGGAAATAGATAACTTTAATGATTCACGCCTCTTAACATTTATATACAAGAGCTGTATCAAGCTCCCTGTAGCTGCTGCGCTCGCTCGCATGTTGGGCTGAAGTCCAATATGGATGCAAGAGCATGTATGATAAATGCTGAAGATTCTGTTAAGTCCAAAATTATCTTCCTGCTCTGGGGATGCAGTAGGAAGTGAAAGAGGTTTCCCATTGTGCCACAAAAGTGCAGAATCACTTTTGACTGCAGCCCTAGAAACTCTCCTTCATAGGAGAGGTACAGTGCAGGATTAAATGAGGTCATGCTTTCATTTCCCTCACACCTACTTCATTCTGGTTTGCAAAGAACTGATAAGAATAGAGCTCTGTATCAAAAGTGTGTAATGGGGAAGAGGAGGGAAGTGTGGAATAGTAAGGGGGACGCCGGAGGAGAGTTTAGGACCCTCACCACCTCCCTCATGAAGGGAGTTCACAGCAGTTCACAGGCTGGCAGTCTTCTGAGAAGAGATTTGCCTCATGGTACTCTTGCAATTGCCCTTACAGCAGTAGATTGTTGGAGATGCAATGGCTGAGAATTTTGAGTAGCTCAAATGCAAACCTTTCCCTTAGCTGGATTTTCTGTTGCTTGTGTTAATCTTCCAGCTACATTTTATGAATGAAGCTAGTCGCCTCCCACTTGTTGCTTCTACACAGGACAGGAAAGCAAATGTATTACTTTTCAAGATGGGATGGCACAAGTCCAAACATATCTAACAGAGGAAGGAAGCAATCTTATCGGCCTTTCTGGCCCATTGATAAAACCATAGAAGGAAATCATTCAGCTTTAAATGAGGAAAAGGAAGTCTTAGATAAAATTTAGAAGTTGCCTTGGGAGTTTTCATATCACATCAATGAAACAGTCACATACAATTAACCAAGCATTCCAGTTTGTATGAAATGCTTTATTTGTGATATCAAAGCAGAACTATTTACAGTTTTTGACAAGCTTCTCTACAGTGGATCAGCTGACATTTTTCTGGCCTGTCTGCTTGGTCATATACCTTTTATCTAAGCTCTTCTTTATGGAAAAAAAACTGCAGCAGCCATCCTGAAATATGTTTTTTTTCTCCATTCATGTCATAGAATCTAATTTTTAGTCACCATTACACACGAAGTATTTCGGCATCCTAGTCTTATTTTTAATTAAAAAATCTAATTATTTGTATTCAAAGCAAATAATAAACATAGTTACTTGCTCTTTTGTACCTAAGCTGGTATCTCTGCTGGCAGCGTGTCATGCCATATGAAAATACTAGTTCAAGGTAGCACTAGCTCATGAATCTCTGCAGTGTACCTTATTGTACAAAATAGACATATCTAGTGCCTCCTGTTTTTTCTAGCAAAGTAATCTATCACACTGCGATTGCTGTGATAATGGAAAACAAACATAATCCAAATGTAATTAGTTGGGTTTAGCACTATGGGGATTGTTACAGTAGCTCAGAGAAGTGGGGGTGGGGGGGAAGGGACTCTGACATTGTTTCTTTAGTTCTATAGTCTGCAATAATTTGAGGTACAGTAAGTTAATTTTAGAATAAAGCTTGAGATAAAGAACAAAATATACATTCAGTCAAAACCAAAACATCATAGTATTTTAATTGTATGGGTAATTAGGTTTATAGCATGGGTTGTTTGATAAACAGATGTTATTCTTTAAATGCAAAGATCCTGGTTAATGCTGAGTACCTGTATCCTCCTGCTAAATTAATTATAATTAAGGGTGTCCAGTATTTAGACTTACTTTACAGTAGTGGTATAAGAATAAAATTAACCTAAAATAAAACAGAATGCTCCACAAAGGCAGGACTTTCCATATATGTGTTGTATTTTCTTAATGACATTCTTATGTTTGAACTTAGGTAAGAAACGTGAAAGTTTGAGCAAGCCCTTGTGGATGCAGTGTGTTCCTTTCTGACTGCTGAGACAAACAAGCAAATTGAGTGTGCAGATAAAGCTGGATTATATAAATTGTGAGTCTGTGCATTCTTAAAATACACAGAAAGCAATAATCAACAACACTATACTCAATTTAGTGTATCTTGAGAGTAAAACACTTCTTTATTGGCTTTCTGTGAAAGCCAGAAGCATATTCTTGCCAAACTCACTTGCAGACTTGTTCATCTATCAAACATTGCTTTGTTATTCCAGAAGATCTGGTATTTTAAATTTTATTTGAACGTATTTGATCTCATCATTCTATTTTCAGTCTTATAATAGGTGACAACTGCAGTTACCATTATGAGCAGGAAGTTTGAAGCATCATTTCTTTTTAGGAATTTAAATGTTTTTCTCTGAAGAAATGAGCAGATTGTCTACGTGTATCTAGCAGTAGCTATATGGGATAGAGAACTGTACGAGATTCCTTCCGTCTTGGAATTAATACTGTGATTGGCACCAGAAAAACGCCCCAGACAGCAGAAAATGTGCTGCTTTCCTACTTATGGGTTTTCTGTTCTAATCAGGCTAAAATAGAATTCTGGCTGTTCTACCTACTTCATTGTTTACTTATTTTAAAGCTTCTTGTTTTGTTATCATGGACCCACTATGTGGTTGTCAAGCCTGATTTATCAGCGCCCTGTTCACCGTGACCTTTAAAGTACAACATGTTACTGTGGCAAAGTCAGTTTTCCAGTAACAGAGAAATGAATCAGTTGACATAGCCGTGGCCTTTTACAACTTGCAGAATTTATGGGGTCATAGGCTCTCTTTGTACAGTTAGGCTGTAGGTCAGTAATACGTGAGCTAAATCAAATCTCAAAATGTCTCTTCTATCCTGCTCCTACCTGTTACAATGTGATGGATGCTTTATATACAGCAGAGGTAGAAGTGTATCATTGAGCATCCACCAAAACAAAAAGAAAACCGTAAGTTCTTACAGAATCAGCTGAACAGTTGTTTTCCATCTGTCAAAATGTGATAGCCCTGGTTGATGGTCTTTTTCAGGCAAAAGAGGTAGACACCAAAATATTCAATCATCCCATGCAGTCTCCAGCGTAGTCAAAACAAGCTCTACCAGAATGACAAATGCCACAGACCCTGGTCCAGTCAAGTGATTTCTTCTGCTCTAACAAGTTGCTACAAAATATTTATAACTTTTTTTGCAAATACTCAGACTGCCTCCCACCTTTGGTTGTCTGTAATTCTCTAAAATAGAGAGGGGACGCATGTGGGCAGTCTCCAAACAAGCTCAAACACATAATAGATGTAGTATTGAAAAGATCTTTGAATTGTTTATAGGTGTAACATTTTGTCATATATATACATACATAAATATATATCTATGTCCTGATTATTCCGCTTAAATGCTGAACAAGCTATGTCTTTAAAAAGAAGGGATTTTTCAAAATACTTTTTTTTAAACCAAAACACAACACATATTACACATTGAATTTCTGATGATGTGATTTACCCTAGACTGAAAAAAAGGGATGAACTCTATAACGTGGAATTCCTGGTCACACTGGTTCAGTTCACAGGAGCACCTAGTTGTGTTCCAAATGTGTTTCCATGTTTTCATAATAGAGTGATAAACAAATGGTGGAGAGATCAAGTCGTCTGTGTTAGTGCAGGTGCCTGAAACACTTAGAAATCAGTGGATTGAAAGCTATTAAAACACAGCTTCTCTCTGTATTTTCTTTAGATTCTGGATCATTTCTTAAAATTAGATGACTTGTTTCACTTGTAACTAATACTGATGTATATCTGGAGTAATTTCATTGACAGTTACCCAGGGAGAGGTTAGAAGAGACCCATTCTATGCATGCTGAAATCAACATAACATCTCTTTATCTCCTGGAAATACTTAGCCTCAAAAAAAAAACAAAACACCTTATCCAAAAGCATAGCAGCCCCTTATTTGAGTTTGTTCAATTCCTCTGTGCACAGCCTATTCCAGCTGTGATGTTTTTTCAGGCTCAGTACAAAAGGGTAATTCAGGCAGGTGTAGCATAGGTTTTAGTCTTCAATTAGGTCAAATTACAATTAAATCTGACAATAAGAAATAGGTTAATTGCTTCAGACCCAATTTAATAAGACTTAGCCCTTGTATAAAAACACTTCTCATAGAAAAAATAGCATTTTTTTATCTAGGTGAAGGAGGAGGGAAACTTTGCTTTATTTTTAATATCACAATAAGAAAACTTTTATTTTTAATCTTTAGAAGGAGACATTAAAATATGCAGGTATTAAATAGTCAGTATAAACCCTAGGTCAAACCTGACAGGGTATAATCTTTTACAGCTAACAGAAGACTTCTTTCTGAGCCGTTCTTGGGAGCAGGTAACCTATGGCAGAGACAACAGTCTTTTGCTCTCTTTCAAAGATTGCAATTTTGAAAAAATTGCATTTATTTCACATTTTACTTGAGCTCACCCAGTCTCACTAATGTTCTAGTCATGAGTAGAACCAAGGATTGACCTGTTACCTGCTTCTCTGCACTTTTTGTCTGACTGGGGAATGAGAAGAAGGAATATGGCAGATAGTTCTTGCTCTCCCGTGAATGTGGCTAAGCCACTGTAGGCCTCATTCTACCAGAGGGTTACTCCACAATAGTTCATGCTTTGTACAATATGATTTTCATTAGGACTTTGACTCTTGGTAATCAAGTATGCCCAATAACACACCCCAAAACTTGTTATATAGGCAATTTAATCTTCATATAAATCCTGAAGTGAATTAAACTATAAAAAAAAAGAACATCTTAGTAATCCTGATAATTTCCCATTGGAGTTCATCTTACCATTAACTCAGTCATTTATAAAGCCTGCTTAATTCATCGGTTTTATTTGAGAGGAACCTATGCAGTCTTCATATGATGCTAAAAAAAATGCAAATATTTAATATATCTTCTTGTGGACTTGCACATCAGAAGTTTTATAATAGGTGTTTCCCAATTTATTGCTTCCCTACAATCATTACTGGAATAGCTCCCCCAAAACATAGATGGACATATGTTATAAAGTATTTGCAGCTTCAAGAGCTAAAGGGAGGGTCATGTTCTTCTGGCTGATTATGTATCTGTTACACAGGAGAATGTGGCTCTCTTCTCTGAGAAAGCTAAAGCTTTGCTTCCCATCCAAGACTATACCTAGGTACCGGAAAACATTTGTACTAACATATGAGATTAAGACCATATAAAAAAGGAAGAAGAATGAGAAAAGGTTGATGGGGGGAAGGAAAGGGTAGTTTGGTTTCTCTGGCATGGAATTACATGTCTGGACTTTATCTAGCAAGCAGGTTTGACATTTACACTGTGTTTATCTCAGTGTGGCATCAGAGATCTGGATTTCTGTCTGTGTGACTATAGGAAAGTCACTTTGCCCCTCTGTGCCTCCATTTCCACCATAACCTCTTATTTGTCTTCATTTAGAATTTAAGTTCTGTGGGGTTGGAAATTGTGTGTGTTTGTGCAACCCCTAAGGCATAAATCTCAAATGCAGCCTCTGCATATTGCTGAAATACAAACATTACCATTTCTGTTGTGACTCTAAAGAAGCCATTTGATCTCTTTGCCTTTATTTCCTCAACTTTAAAATGGGGCAGTAACTCACAAGTGGGTTATGAGGATTAACTGATTAATGCTAATGAAATATTTTTAGTTCCTCAGAAAGCTTTTAAGGACAGCAAAATGTTGAGCAAATGACAAATGCATTCCATTTGTTTTTCATTAATTCACATATACTATATGATTGACTTAAAAAAATTGTACTTTTGATCAATCACATAGAATAGTCCATCTCATTTGCAGAAGTTTGTTAAGTGTTGTAGCTGGCTTTTTACAGCTTTGTGCAAGGGAAGTGGAAAGAGGAAGGAACTGTGCATAAGTTTGCTTCAAGAATACCAGGAATTTTAATGATATCCTGTGTCAAGTCTGAGGGTCCTCCTCTACCATTCAGGAGTGACACTGTATAAACAACAGTAGAGTAACCTCGAAAGACTAGTGAGCTCTCTAAGAATTAAAACCAAACTCGTATGTAACTTTTTGCAAAGTATACTGGAGAAGCATACCAGAAGCCTGTTCAAATTTCAATTAAGAAAATGAAACAGCGGTTTGCATCAAAATCTGACTCATTTTAGCAATGCGAGGTATTGAGAGCTGGACTAGCAGTCTAGTGGTAATACCACCACAAATTCACAAGGAACCATTCAGTCTTTTGTTCTCCTGACTAACCAAGAATTAGGGAACCTTGCTATATACAGTGTAAGGAACACAGAGAATTTCAGCACAGGAAATTATATGGAGAGGCCGATATGAAAGGGTCAGAAAAGCCCATTTTTCCCAGGAATCCTTGAAATAAAAAGTGAGAGAATAAATAAGGGAGAACCTGCAAGCCTTTAACACAGATGGAGTATAAAAATACTTTTTTCCCCAAACATTTTTCTTAAGGAATGGTAATAAGCTCTAATGGTGGATAGAGAGCTTCCTCAGACATGTTGGTGAATGGCTAGGTGACTTAGTTGCTAGTGGAAGTGTGTAAGTAAGAAAACAGCTAGATAGTTTTTAATTTTAAAAATTTTAATTTTCATATTTTTACAAGATTTAAGGTCTGGCTGGAAAGCTAGGATTTTTGTTTCTGAAATTACTTAGCAATTCATATGGCTCTGTTGACTTCAGATATGTATATATTAGAACCAATAGCTTTTCAGCGATAGAATGCTCCATAAAGGCTTTTTAAGTCAGAAGTATTCCATATGTGTTTCCAGTTTGCATGGCAACAGGAAACTCTCGTGATATAGTTATATTTGCATATGTATGCATATATGTTCATACAGGGAATTTAGAAATACAATAACCCTGGAGGGATGCTGAATATGTTCAGGCTGAAGAAGAGAGAGGGACAGAGTGCCTGATAACTGAAGAAACAGTTTGTTTTATTCTGTGCAGGCAGGCAGGAAAGGGAGTGCAACATAAGCAAGACATTTAATTTGTGGTTGAATCCACAGATGAGCTATTGTAGAAAGTATTCTCCAAAACATGCTTACATGAGAGATGGGGCACGTGGTACTGATTAGATTTAGTACCAGCAGGGCAGTTTTATTACACAGAAACAGTACAGTTTGAAAGCTGCAAACGTGTTTCAGTGTCAGAAGGCTGTCCCTTTGCTGTTACACTGCCTTAATGGCAATTAATGGAGCTCTGCACCTTCTCAGAAAGTGCTCAACACCTTTTAGCCTTGGCCAATGTTATAGTTGGAAAGACTCAAAGCTAGAGACAATGTTTTCTTTTAATAGTCAAACATGCTGGAAAACAAAGGAGAAAGCATGCCTCACATTCCACTGAAGTCAGTGGTTTCTGTCTCTTTTTGCACTTCAGATCACTTCCAGTCCCCTTTGGCAGGAAAGGAGGAGCCTGTGTTTGAGTCTGCATTGTCTGCTTTCCTGCATGGGTACTGAGCTCACACCTATCAGACAGGGAGCGATGCGCCCCTTGGGTTACTGTGCTCTTTCTGCTGTGTCTAGTCACTAAATGCCTTCTTGCCTATTAGTTGATAGATTAGCAATAAGAAAAAAAGACACTATAAAAACAGCCTTTTTTTCATTTAGTCTGGCACGCCACTGATTTGATTTACACTCTTTTTACCTAGATGATACCTAGAAGTTTAGTCAGTGGAACGTTTAGTTGGATTTATTCAGATACATTAGATCTATAAAAACTTGAGAAGGAAAAATTTTGAGCATTCATTTATCTAAAAATGTCAGTAATTAAATACAAGCATGGGGAAACACAATGCCCAGTACTGTTATTCTCAGAGCATCTTCTGAGCCTTGATAAAACAATCATTCTGAAAAATGTTGAGCGGCATTCTTTGGAATTATTTTTCTGCTAGAAACAGGTTTACACAGCAAATCAAAATTATTTTAGAATCAGTTTAACCAAGTTAAGAAGGTTAAGAAAATGTATTAGTATATGTTGGATTTAACACAACACTTCAGCCTTTATTTGTCTGTTTTCTGCTTTTTACATCCTCTCTTTTTTCTACACCATAATTAATGGAAGGCTGAATTTCCAGGTCTAGACTTTGTTTTAATGACTGTTTTTCCAAACCAGGGACAATAAGAACAATAATAAAAATGCAACAATAAAAAAACACAGAAGACTCTCCACTAAGTATATAATTATTACTCCAGTGTCAGTAATTCCTGATCAGATTCACGGTGATAAATAGAAGAATCCCTAACTAATTTAACTTTTGTATATAATTCCTCTTTCAGATTTCCCTTTATCCTTAAACTATTGCTGATGAGAGCATTCTGCAAGATAGACAGTACCGAATCAGCATTTCATATATAACATTTTAGTTGTTTTCTAATTGTTTGGTTTTACATATGGATTTAATTTGTTCATCTAACAAAAGTCAGGGTAACATGAACACATATGATTTAGCAAATATGCAAGATTGTATTATAAAAAAACACAACTACTGTGCTTGCTAGAAGGAAGTGCCAGGGGCCCTCCCAACATGAATTGTTTATTACTTTCCTCTTCAGCTGCCATAAAGAACCATTAAATGCCAAATTATTTCCCTAAACAATGAGTAGCACTGGTTCCTCTTTGGCCTATGTGCTTATTTATTAAGAATTAGAACTTCCTTAATTGATACGTAGATTCAAAGGAAAAAGAAATCCAACAGTGAAGCTATTTTTGAGTCAGTTGTGGTCAAGGAAAACATCAAAAATATTCTTTAATGATGAAAACACAATTTAGTTTTCAGGCCCCAAAATCTAAAAAGCAGCACTATGAAACTTTTCCAAACATCCTCACATTTTATTTTACCCTTAGGCTGAGGCTGAGGACATAGGAAACATCAGCCTGATGTGTCTGTTGCTTCTTAAAGTTCTAAACGCTTTATAACAGGAGAATCGAGTTGTAGCTCTTCCTCCACTTGAATGAAAGCACCGCTTGAACAGCATTACGGTATGCAAAAGCACTTGTGTTTGTGAATGAGGAGAAATTTGAAAAGACATTGTTTGGGAAAGGTGGAGCGAAGATGGCATTACAGGAAGCATTTCAAAAGATAAAATATAGTAAATGTATTTTGGGAAAGCACAGAAACTCAGAAGTCTAAGAAGTTAAACACAAAGAATCATAGAATCATAGAATTGTTTAGGTTGGATGAGACCTTGAAGATCATCCAGTCCAACCATTAACCTAACACTACCAAGTCCACCACTAAACCAATTAAGGGTAGAGTAATAATTAATTTCATGTTTCCTGGCTTGGTGGCTGGATTCTTTTTTAATGAAGTAAAACTAGGAATCATTAAGGTTGGAAAGAAAAATAAAGTAGAAAAGAAGAAAGAAAAGAAAACAAAAGAGGAGAACTTTTAAAATAGTTCCATTAAAATATTTGCTGTCAAAGTGTACACCTGGAATGTCTAAAGAAGAGCACATCCTGACAGTGTAACAACTTAAACTCATTGAGGGTTTGCAGGTGCGCAGCCTACATAAACTTAACGGGTCTGTCCCACATAGAGCTGCCATCTTTATGTTCCACAGAAGCCAATGGGAATTGAAAATTCTCAGTATTTTACAAAATCAAACCCTTGAAAACTCTGAGAGAAATAATGTGTGCTGGGAAAAAATAAAACAAAACAAAACAAAACAAAAAACAGTCTTGATAGTAAAAAGGTAGTGAGACACAGTACTGTGACAAAAAGTGATGCAATGCTGCCTCCTGAGCACAGCTGAAGGCAGCTGGAAGATGGTGGGAGGGCTTTGTCAAAGTTGACTGTAGAGAAGGAGGAGCAAATGCCGTGAAGGGCCTGTAAGACAAAATATCTGCAACGTGAAAAGCTGAGCAAAGACTGGTATGTACCTCAATGCCGCACAAATAAGGTGAATAAAAACCATACTGAATGAATGTTAAGTTTTGTAACAGCTGGGTCAGTGCTGGGGTCAGATAACAGACAGCAGAGATCATAGGATGGCTTTAGGCTCCTGCAGAAATCAGTGGCAACATTATTAATAGCACGACATCGCATAATGAACTTGAGCAACAGCCCTGCTTGAGGTGCTCGTCATTTGGTAACGCTTCTGGGGTTTGCCAGGACTGCCCCTTGCCATGATCTTTTGCAACCCCAAACAGTACTAGTTGACAGGAACTGCTAAATGGCAGTTGTTATTTTTAGCAGATCTTCTCTATATTATACTGATGAATGTGCATTCACTTACCATGCAGAAAAGTTTATTGAAGGACAAAATAACAAACCACGTGATCATCATCATCATCATTTCCTACTAGAGGTGGTTCTGGCCACACCTCTGTTTTCCCTAGTCACACCAATTTTCTGGGTGTCACTTTTGGGAAGTACAAAGACTGAATGCTTTGCTTGCACAGAAACAGAGTGCTCAGAACACTGGTACTATTTTGAGTTGTATTGCACTATTTTTATAAGTACATTCATTAATTTCTGACGTGTTTTCTCACAGAATGTACAGCACAACCTGGGCCTGATTTTCATGAGCCTTCATTGCTAGTAGACAATAGCATATGGTAGGTTCATCTGACATGTTGTTATATTTTCCTATACTAACCTTTTTGGGGAGGAAAAAGTAAATAACTGTTTGACACACACACAAGGAATTTTGGTCTGCAACCCAGGTCAAAGTAAGCCTACAAAATTCCTCTTGGTTTTATTGCTGGCATTGTTATTAACAGTGTTCTGTGCCTGTTATCTGGTCAAATGAATTCTTTTTCTGTTATTTCAAGACATTCCAGTACATTAAGCTTAAAGTTGTCATTGATGTGTATGCAGTTAATAAAATGTTACCATTACCTCACCGTTTCACTTTGCAATAAGATACCCTCCCTCCTAGCCTTCTGCCCTGCAGTAGGACAATGTCATGTACTCCTCCCAGTGATTTTCCCTCAGTAAAATCTATGACTGTGGTTTTCATAGTAATTGAATTACTACGCTGAAACAGTTATTGCAGATTTCTTCACATTTCTGCTGAGGATTAGTGTGAAAGGTTATCTGGTGTTAGGTGCTGTCTGACTTAGAGCAACTGAATCTGTACACAGTAGTTTGCTATCTACTTCATTTCAAAAGCACCCAAAAACCATTGCACTCTTTACAGTCTGGGCCTCTACAGCAAAATTTTGTCCCACACTGGTGATCTCAGCAGCCAGACTCCATACTAGCAAATGCTGCCAAGGGCTGGAGTGTAGGAGCTTCCTCTTGCTGATGTTGACAAAATCAAGATCACATTGCTTGTTGCTGCTCCTCCCCATGTTCCTACTTCCTTGCTTTCTGTGTATTCTAACAGCGGACTGTATAGCTCTTAACACATCCCCAGCCATCCATGTGCCCAGGCATGGGTGATCTTTTTTACCTTCCCTAGTTCTCATACTGCAGTCATCAATGAAGCCAGGAGCGTGGTCAGGCACGGGTGCACTACAGCATCACCTTACCAAGCTGCTGTCCTCAATTCCAGAGATGAAGAGTTCAAGCACAATCTCTCCTCTGCCACCTGGAGAGAGCAAGCATTTTGTAGTTTTCTTCCTTCTGAAGACCTTATCTGTTTTATTGTCACATGGACACATCTGACGTGGTGGCTCTTTGGAACAACCATTTTTGTTTTTAACATGGCAGTGCCGTGTGTTCTGATCAAACCCAACAGCAGCCAGCAGCCAGCCATCGCCTGCTGAGAATCCCTACAGCTAAAAAGCCCTTGTCTGTCTCCTAACACCATATAACCAAATCGTTTGGCTCCCAGGATGTACCTTTGGGGAACTATGGCTGGGATACTAGCAAAGACTTGTTGAAAAGAAGGAAGAAATGTAAATGAAATGGAGAAATATATGCGAATGAAGGGGGGGTGAGGTGCTGAAAAGAAGAGAGGGGGTTAAGTCATGAAATTTCCATGAGAAGGCAGGCTGAGAAGGACAAGGCACAAAAAGAGCACCAAAGCTAAAGAAGAAAGTGAAAAGAATCAATGAAGAGATATAAAACCTAGTTCTGACAGACAAACTATCAAGACAAGTAAAGAACAACAGGCAGAAGCAGATTACATCTCATTTTTTGTACCATGCTGCTGAGAGGTCTTTGCAAAGTGGAGAAGCTTGTATGCATACATGGTGTGCTGGGTAACTGCTGGGAGGATTCCCTCCTGGAGCAGTGTGAAGAGGGTGTATCTCCTTTTTTGTATCACTTTCATCTGGAAAGAAACCTATGTTTCCATTCCAAAAGTGCCTCAAGAATTGAAATACCATGAGGTAAGTGGAAACAATTGTGAGATGAGAGACAAATACCTGGGCAAGTTCCTTTGCAAATCACTGGTGTAGACATAGAAAGCAGGTTGGTCCTCATCATTAGTGTTACCATCTGCCTTCCAAGTTCATCATGAAACTTAATCATTGCACAGAGGCTACTAACTTCAATCCTCATTAGGGAAAAAATAAAAATAGACTGTACTCCAGGAGCTAGATTCCCACCTCAGTGAGTAATTACTTTGAGTTCAGGATTTACAACAATGTAACTGCTCAGAATGTTTTCTCTCTTCCTGCGTCCAAATTGCTTTGTCTATGCAAGCTTCCATGTTTGGACTTATAAATACAAAGGCATATTTTGTTAAGGGATGCAAATTAAAATTTTCTCCTGTTATACATGCCCGTTTTCAAGGCACTCGCACCCTCTCATCTGTTGGGAAGCAGCCATGTTGCCTGAGTTTTCAGGGACTGGATGTCCACCACTGCAAACAAGAGATAGGCGTCAGTTTATTTGGAACAACTGCCAGCGTTGTGGCAAGTAACCCTGTGCCATTTTGGGGCCCCTGCGACAACAGATGTCGCACGTTGCACAGAGGTCATGCCAGCTTGAGGATGTAGATACTGGCTTAAGTTCAAAACATGGTAAATTTATTATTATTCAAGGGGTTCTGTTATTTCACAACTCTTTTTTTGCAGCTAGAATTTTCCCAAAATAGCTTATCCTTATGTCCGTGACTTCAGTCTAAGACACATTAAAAAAGTAGTATACAGACCTGGGGTTACGGGTTGAAAACTTAACTACAATTATTTATTTTGAGGTATCCTCACCACATGACCACAAGTAATCCACCTGTTTTTTTATAGGACTAGTGAATTCTTTTCTAATAAAACAGGTGGAGGGAGGGGGGCAGTCAGCAGAATTTGTTGCTCACATAGTACCTGTTCAGAGCTTGACTGTTACGTCTACATCCTAAAATATTATGCAGGAAGACAGAAGTGTTGTTCATGTTAATAAATTACATTTTGTCTATAAACTTCCATTCTCAAATAAGAAGACATTACATGCACCTACCCTAAGCCTAAAATCCTTAATCATGTAATTTACTTTAAATTGTACTGCTGGTCCATAAAACATCCACACTGGTACACCAGTGTAACTCAGTTGGCTTTGGGTCTATCACTACAAAATTCACAGAAATTTATCTGGAAGCTAATGTAGTTCATGTCAGACTTTTTTAAGCTTATTGCCATTTTATACAAGCATCTAACTGCTGTAAAGAATCCCAACAAGCTGCTATAAGAAAACAATTTGAAGTAAGCTGAGAGAATTGACAGATCATTGCTCTTTCTAGGATCTTAATCCTCTAAAGCTTCCTCCATGTAAACCAGCGTGTTATCATAGTTCAAGACTTCACTGGGATATAGGTGAAGTTATAATTTATCATTGCCTGCTTTAGGATGCTGTAATACTGCTGACCTGCATATGTACGGTCTGAAAAGTCAGACAGACTTGTAAAGCAACTGACACTGAGATTTTTCGCAGTAGTAGGCGGATGGTGCCTACAGGCAGGTGGATGGCTACAGGAGACATACTCTGACAATACAGAAATGGAATTGAGGAAGCCCCATGCATTTTACTTCACAGATCCTTTGCCATCTCCTGACCCTACTGTCTGAATTAGAATTGCCTTAGACTTTCTAGTTCAGAGTTTGTTTACAGCACCAGCTTCTTCTTTTTCTTGATAGCTGTTAAAGGTTGTAAAGATCTGTCTAAAAATAAAAATTAGAACGTGTCCCTTGTGCACATTTCTGTCTCCTTTCTCCAATGAGACCAACCAGAACGCAACTGACATTAATACTCACAGTCTTGGTTGAATATAGAACATTGCTGAATACACCAGGGCACCAGCAAGTGCTGCTCTCTGTGCACAGCGGCTGTGTGATTCACTCTGGCAAAAGGCTGGCACTGTAACCTGAGTTTAGCTGCTAGGAAGAGATGTTCTTTTTGCAGAACTCTCTGTGGTAGGAGATGTAGAAGTATGTACTCAATGTGTATAGAAGCCTTCACAGATCAATGACAAAATTTCCTTGGTTCTCAACAGTCTTCAATGTCTGGGGCATCTAGTGTAAATACTGCCAAAATTCCCATTCCGTATTCATCTATCAGGCTATTGCATACTCCAGAGTCCATTTTAAATTATCATCATCATTGTGAATTTAAGCAAATTTTGTTCTTTTTTTGGCAGTTGAGGGTGCTAAGATGCATAGCATCACTGTCATTTTACCTTCTTGTCTTTCTGCTTGAAATTGAAAAAGAACTTGGAAGCATTTATTCTGATTCTGTACTTAAGTGCCACACAATCTTATTCCAAATATCTGTGAATATAAAAGTAAGTCACTTTTTGAGTATTTTCCTACACTTTGCATTAATTGTATTTGTGAGACACTCAAAAGTACTGTCTGTGTTTGAAGATCCTTTATTACAATATGATTTCCAAATTTCAGTATTACTGTTTTATTTTGTTTTCATGGCTAGGATGTTAAGACAGAGACCTAATGTACTAAAAAGCCATAGCTCTGTGTGGGATGTGTGTGTAGGCTCTTTTAGATAGCTTAAGAAAATATTTTGATATTCAAGAACATTCCCTCATAATGTTCTTGAAAATATCTAACATTTTGCACAATCTACTGAATTCCAAAAGGAAAAAATATTCTACAATGTTGTCAGACCTTTGCATAAATATTCTTCTTCCCTCTCCTTTTGCTCCTTCTATCTCAAGAATGGATGTTTTAATAATGAGCAGGAATCTTCACTAAAGACACAAGTATCATCTCTTTCTCCTTCTGGAGGAGTCTGTCTGTTTGATTTTTTGTAGGTTCTCACCATCGTTTCATCAAAGATCTACCAGATTGCCACAGGCGCACCAGCTGGACTCCATGAGGTTGCTGGTTCTTTTGCTCTCCCAGTTACAGGGTGTTGTGCTTGGAACGAGATAATTTATAGTAATGTTACTTACTATTACTAATTTTGCAGAGGTTATGCCGTTGGTGTTGGGAAGCCCGAGTACTTGGCTAAGGTGGTGGTTGCCAGTGGTAAATGTAGTTTGTAAGAACAACTTTAGATAAAGTTTTGTCTCAGTACTCTAAGCTTTTTTAACTCTTATCAGTGTCCCAGCCCAGTCTGAAAGGTTTTACAAGCTTTGCAAAACAAGAAAGTTTTCAGGTTGCCATCTAAGGTGAATAAAAATGTTCTAAGTTTTGGTAGTTCTGGGACAAGAAATTCTGACGCCTACTATCCAGGATCTTGTTTCATCAGTGTTTTGCTGTGATCCATACATTAAAAATGAATGCCCAGACAACTGAAAGCCACACTTCTATCCACAACTAAATATGGATGCATGACTATGGCAGTGAACATTTGCAAATATATCTTGCAGTTTTTCATTCCTTACTCTTTGAAACCAAAGTTCCCCCATTGGTAGGAAGTAAATATATTGCACCAAATTTTGTCCTTTAGACTTTACTCTGACACGTGATGACTAAATGTTACCCTGATGTTTGACCTCAGTCACAAACCATATACTGCTTGGTACTCTAAGAATGTTTAGCCTGTGTCTGACCTCACAGATGATTACTGGGGCGTGGAAATACGCAATGCTGTTGTCTCCAGTGCGTCGTGCAGAGACTTCTTCGGGGCGTTGCATAGGTGCCACCTGTCGATGAGAGGAGGAACGATTATGGCAATGAAAATACAACTGGATTTTCTTGGTCTTTCCCTCTCTGTCTGGCCTTTCTATATTCAGTGAATTGAAAGATCAGCATCAGTCAACCTACATTCAGTAAAAGGCTCATCCTTCTTTAACTGAATGATGGAGACATAGGTATCTGCTGTTTATTTTTGACCATGTTCATTTACATGACGGACTCCTCTTCAAAAATCCTCGAGCTTAGTGATGGTTAATCAGATTCCATTTTTGGAGAAATAACATTTTGGGTGACTTATTGTGATAAGTCCACATTGTTGAACCAAAAAGGATCATTTAAAAACTTGTCTATATAGTATTCTTTAACCTTTAGCTTAGTCAAAAAAAGTAAGCCAATCTGTTATGAGACATCAGCAAGCCATGGATGCGTACAGCGGAGAGGAAAGCAGGTCATTCTCAAGGAGAGGGTTATTCTGCTTGTGTAGCATACACTCTCTGCCCTAGAGTTTCATAAAACACACGTGCTTCTGATAGTGCATGCTGTTAGTGGAAAGGTTTTTTGAAGAGAGTTTTCGCATCTGTTGATTTGTTGTATGTTGTGAGCAGTTTAAGTTAACATGCTGACTATTTTCACTCATGCCATAGCCTCCTGTGCCACAAACAGTATTACAAAGAAGTAGTTAGGTGGATAATTGTCTGGCAGGTACTGTATCTGCTAACTAGACTTGCCATCCATTATGTTATTTACTGATTCCATTATTACCCTTCGGAATATACTTTAAAAGTGATTTTTTCAGGATGCATCTTGATCTACTTTTTTCATTACCTTCACTCCTGGTGCTTATCTCTTACAGTTCATAAAACATCTATTTTGATGGGTACACTTCTGTTCTCTCAGTTCTTCAGAGATATTACATGACGGTCTTCAATTTCCACATTTTCTTGTTACGCACATTCATGTAGTGATTTCATCAACTCTCATCTTCAAAGCTTCTGCGTGCTTGGAAGTTTTTCAGGTCTACCTCTCCATTTCTAAGCATTCTCCTATCAATATAATGTTGCTTCATTTCCTGTTGAATATCTTCTTCACAGGAAATAACACCACAGTCCTCCCTGTTGCTCAACCCTGTAATAATGTGCTGCTTCGTTCATCTAGTATTCAAATTCCACTGCTTCATGCAAAACATTTGCAAATAAGATTTCTAATAAAACATATTTGTTCTTTCCCCACAGCTATGACTCTCTGAGGTCACTCCCCAACCCTGACTGTTGTAACAACTTCCATACCTTCCATGATCTGGAATTTCCCTCTCCTTTCTCCCCCATGGTTTGTATAAAATGTATTTGTTAGTCTCACGTTCTTAGCCTGGCAATCTGACTAGATGCTTCCATCTCCTCTGCCACATAATTTGATCCACTGAACATTATTTTCTGTCTCCCCTTACTTAGGTGTCCTTAGCTCACAGTGAATCACCTTGAACGCGACCTTTTTGGAGATGCTACAGGACCTATAATTTTGACTAGAGCTGCACAGCTGCACAAAATCCCATTCAGGAATCCTGAACATTATGTAAGAAAAAATGCTCAAAACCTAAGGACAGGAACAAAATGTAATATTTTCCAGTATTTCAAACCCCATAGAGAATCACTGATGACAAATTTAACAAGTAATTGTTTGTGTCAGACAATACGACAACTATTGAGCAAACAGCTGTTGCTCCAGATGGAATATGTATGACAGCTGGTGGGTCCAGGTGCATCACTCTGGAATAAATCAACAGAGTATTGGCATGTTGGTTTATTCTTGGCTGTTTTGATGGCACTTCTACCAGTTTCTTGGATGCTCTGCTCTCGATCCTTAAGAGACCATTTTTTTGCACAATGGTGTATTGATGTGTTGAAATTTAAATAATAGGGAGAGGATTTACAGTGATTCTTAATAGGTAAGAATTTAGGGACACAGCCTATTATAATTCTATAAGCATAGTCACCTTGATTTTTAAAAACATGATTACAGGAGACGCTCACTTTTCCTATACTTCATCTTTTAGATATTCTTAAGTTGCTCAGGAGCAGAGAGAGCATTTTACCTGTAGATAGCTTATCTGTATCTTCATTTTTCTGATTGGGACATTGTGCCAGGTGCAACAATGGCTGAACCTTTATTGAGGAAATTGTCTCCTTTCTGAGAACTGAACTAGGATCAATAATAAATGCCACCTAGGTCCCTGAATAAGTTGGATGGATTTGACTGGAGGTTTAAACGTGTAAGGTTCTACAGCCTATTACCAGTACCCTGAATCATCCTATTAGCTGATCTGTTTTAGTGCCTAAGAGGAAAGAATATGTCTCAGTATCCCTGCAAAATAATCTTGAAATATAAATCCAAAGGTCATCTAGGAAATTCCTCATGTTTCTGACTCAGTTGGTTTGGTCATCTTCTTTCTGAAGAGAATCTTCATATCCTTCAAACTCTTCTCAAGAGAACAGCAACATGGAGAAATAGTATTTTCAAAGATGATAATCCCTTTCCTCACTTTGATATAAACTTTGAAGGAATGCAGAAAAACAATTTATAAAATGTCTTAAGGCTTCCTTTTTTCTGAATATTTACCTTTCTTGTCTGTTTGGTGATAAAATCATAAAGGTTCTTATAAATCACTCACAGCTTGTGTTTCCCCCATACTTACTACTACATGTTTTAAATATATTCCTCATTGGCAGACTAGTACAATCATGGGAGTTAATAATCAGATTTAGTGTTCTTTGGTGAATCAGCACTTACACTGCAGCAATGCAGAGTTTGTTATTAATAACTAGTGGGCATGAGAATTCATCCTACTGAGTATTTGGTAAATGCAGTAAAAATGTGGGAAGATTCACATACTTTCTGCTATAAGAGATCCATTCCAAAAGTTATAGCTTGTCAATAGAAAAATAGATTAGGCCGTTATACAGCAGGTTATACACTGACCTAGCTTTGGGTATCCATAAATAAATAGAACCTGTAAAACAGTAGAGATAAAAGAAAACTTGCATCTGGGCTTGCTCTTAAGCCCTTCTTCTCATCTTTGGGACCAAACATCGCTGGTTTAATGGATATTCCTTAAAATGATTGGAGGGAGGGGGGTGTTCACAATCAGATCTTATATTTTACTTTTGGTCTGGATGAGGGCTGAGAATATTTGGGAAAAAAAAAGAGTAGATGGTATCCTCCACGCAAGTCTTCACTAGAAAAGATGGCAGACTTACTGTTTTGTCACCAGGGAGCACAGGTGAGCGGCGGCCTTTGTCTGACACTGACATCTGACGGTTCCACACTCCATGGCTATCCCACCTCTACACTGACAGCTTCGAAGGAAGCATAGAGCGGGGGTTGCCTTCACAGTGCCCTACCGAGGTAAAGAATTCACATGCAAAGAAACCCGTATGTAACGTATTGGGGTTGTCTGTTTGGAAAAATGTTTCTCTTCTCCCCAGTAAGTGCAGAAAGTAAGTTATTAACACACTTCGCTGCCAGAGAGCAAATTGTTATTGCAACCAAAGAGAACTAGGCCGCTGGCCAGAAGTGTGACAATGATGTTATGGAACCAAGACAATTCACTGGAAGTGCTTCTGCATGTCCTATGTCTTACTTCAGTAAATTTGATTGGAGGGTATATTTCTAGTATAAAGGACAACACAAATGAGAATCTGCTCATTTTGTACTGTTCCTCTTCATTACTGACAACCCTCCCTGTTAAAAGGCTTGTGAATAAGATACTCTTCTTAATGTTCAAGCAGCCACATTTGTTTATATTTGTTTCACCAACATGTTTAATGTCTCCTTGAGTCATGTGTAGGTACAAAATAGCACACCCTCTGATGCTAAAATTTATCCTTTGAGCTCCAAGCTGGGTCTCCTGTTGTTTCCATCTCCTTATGTATGTACAAGGCTAGAAGGAATAGGGGCAGAAAAACTGCTTGTGAAAAACAAACAGAAAAATTCCAAATATTCAGGTCAATTCAAATTGATATACTCAGAGGAAACCTAGCGCATGGTTCCAGTTAACAGCTGTTGTAGGACCAACGGGGGGAACTTGCACCTGTTTTGTGAGTTCTCCCAAAATGACAGTAAGTGGTTTTAGTTTTGTTTTAGAAAAGTGATAAATAATTTCATAAAAGCAATGATATGTTGAAATTGTAACCGGAGGAATATCCTGCCCAAAATAATAGAACTATTTTAAGTTGCAATACATTTGGTACCTAAACTGCTTGTAATTTTGAATTGCTCTGATGCCTATTGATTAGTTTCATTTGAAACACAAGCATCCGTTACAAAATATCGATTTTTGCATCACCTTTAAGCCAAGTAGGTTAATTGAACGGTGCTTGGGGAAATTATTTCAGATGTAGTCTCTGTCTAATATTTGTCTTCAAAGAGCTGATGGAATTCTTTGACATTTAGCCAAGATATCTGCTAAAACGAGCTTGAGCAGTGAGGCTGCATAACTGAGGTAGTGATTAAAATTACATTTTGAAGAAACTTTGTTTATTCCCTATTTAGACAAAACAAACCAAAGGCCAGATCTGGCTTCCATTAGAGTTAGTGGGAGTTTTGCCATTTTTTTAACAGTTGACTGTTGGACTACTGATATTTCAGGGAACACTTGCTACCATTGTCCTTGCAGTTTAAGTTAGCATAGAGTACTGAACTGTCATGCAAACCCATCTCTATTTACAGTGCTGTTTTGTATTGTATACGTATGTGGTACTCAGGTCAAAATAGTTTCTTTTGGTTCCAGGTTTTAGGACAAATTCAAAACCTGGCCTGGGTTTTAGTCAACACTTGGCAGACAGTATGCTTATTTACCAAAGAACAAGTGCTGCCTCATTAAAATGAGACAACATATTTCTAACACTTCACCTTCTCAAATATTAGAGGGGAAAAGCCGGAACATTTTGTCAATTGAATCCCACTGAATATTCCTAGTAGTTTTACATTTGTTTGTAAAACATTCTGGAAGAGACAATAATGTGATAAAGGTTTGTTTTTTTTTTTTTTTAAATAATCCCTTTTCTAAAAAGTACATTGTGAAATGTTGATGACAAACTGTAAAATAATGGATCATTGCTGCAAAATAGTAAGAGTCTCCCACCATCTGCTGATCTGTATATCTGTCAGGAACAATCAATAGTATGGAAGCATTGAAAATATAATCAGAAAAAGAGGTGATAAGTGATTTCTGTTTCTCCTTTCTGTGGTCTGTGTTTTTATATCTCTTCTCTAAGTGTTCCACTGACATCAGGTTGCCTTCCAACTGTCTGCCTTCAAATATTTGTGAAGCAAAAGGTATATGAGTTAATGTTTTGGGGTGGTAATGCTTATCTTCTGTTGTATGTCCCTTAGTGGATTCTTTCTTTCAGTTTTCATTATTCTGTTGCAGTTAGCTAGGTGGTTCCAGGCATTCATACAGCCCATTTCTCCCTGGGCTTTGGCTTCGCTTTACTCTGCCCATGCAAAGGATCACAGAAATAGACACTAGATGAGAATGAATCTGTTTCAGTGAAGATTTCTGTTCCTTCTCTAGAGACTAAAGACCTTTCTATAGAATTAATATGCTCCGCTGATTTAGTTTGTTGATTTCATTAAGCTATCAACGCAAGATACATAGATGACGCTTATGGAATGTAAGTTAGCAAGCTACTAGGATAAGAGAAGCAGGCTGCAAAGTCCAATACAACATTTTTTCCTGTATAATTTAACAAGTAACTCAACAGATAAAAATAGATGTACTGGCTTTGCCAAGAAAATTTGACTGTTTTACAATCAATGTGTCATAATCTATGTAATGAAGAAGGATAAAACAGATTCCATTTTATACCCCTGAAACAATTTAGTTGTTTATACTTGTGGTGAGAACCTAATTCATCTACTTTAGAATTACCTTTCATCAGTGCTCTGCTATCCACGTTCCCAAAGTGAAAACAGCAAGCTTGATTCTTTCTTCACATTAAGAAAATTTACTACATTCCAACTTCATTGCCTTTACAAAATAATTCCTAATTAGTCTGATGTGAGATTAAAATTCTCAGGTCAGTGTGTTCAACATTTAGGAGAGACCACCCTAGCCTTCAGTGAGTTTATATATGCTCTCAGTGTGGATTATTGTCTAATGATGGAAAGGGTTCATTTAGCAGAAGATGTGCCAACGTGCATCATGGTCTACAGTGAGTTAATGAATGTACTTTCACTATATTGATGTTATCCCATTAAAAGTATATGGTTTCTCAGGTATAAATTTAGATAAAATTAGGCTTCTGGGCAGTCAAAAGAGATTTCATACATATGTAAGTATTGAAAATACCCTCACCTGTCTAACTAGAAGAGCTTCAATGATACAAACTGGAAGAGGGTTTAAAAAAACCACTACAACACTGCAACCATTTCTACTGCCTGCTTGATATTCACAGTTTTCCCAGCCTGACTGTAAACCTCTGCAGCCAGTTTTATTTATTTGTTCACTTCTTGATTTGCTGGGTGCGCTGCCACAGCTGCTGTAAGCTGATTTAAGTGCCTGCTGCTGCGAGAAGGGGCAGTCCTGCCCTCAGTGCATGCTTTCATCACCTTCCTGGTGCCAGTACAGATGAGGGAAATGAACTGAACATCAACCCAACGGCAGCGTGATTTTCAGCCAGATCAGTTCTGTGCTCAGTCTCAGCAAATATCTACACAAATGCAGGCAGAAAGGAAGTGATGGGAAGGCACAGCTGAGCATAGCACAGGAGGAAAAAATGAGACCACAGTTTTTTGGCAGTGGGTTGCGTGTATGTCAAATTCAAGTGGCAGCCACAAGGTATCGCTTCACAACATGGCAGGAGTTGGCATAACAGCGCGCTGGTGCTCTTCTCAGCTACCTTCCTTCCCTCTCCTTTTCATCCCAGCCATATACTGCAGCTACTCCCCTTTATTTGCCAGCTGTCACTTGCAAGACCACTCTTTGATCCATTTTAGCTTGCCAGGTATACAGAGGGTAAGAAAAGGTGGCATCTTCCACAGTTTTAGTTAATTAAATTAGCTCTGCGAAGGTGAACTTGATAGAACAGAGGAGTAGATAACACAGAAAGCAGGGCAAGTCCGAAAGAAAAGTTTGCTGCTTTCACTGCTGCAGAGCTATTGTGCCAGCTCAGCTGAGCACAGAACCACAGTTCGGATGCTCAGACAATGCTAAATATTTTACAGTATCCAGGGAATAAAAGTGAAACATTTTCATACAAATCTGAAGGCATGTACTCCGTTAATAATTAGATAGGATTTTTGTAACTCTTCCATTTATAAAAAAAAAGCAAGTGACAAAACTCTTTGCTTCCAGCTGGAAGTAAATGGTTCTTCACTGGAAAATGATTCATTAAATGGTCACAGGTACGTTTGGCCTGGAGAAATATTAGTTAGCATTTGATTGTTGTTAAGTCATCCCACTAACCAGTTAATTGTTGTGGCCTCCCTACTGATGCCCAGCATTCAAGTCTGAGCCAAATGTAAATTGAGCTCAGAAAATGCTACAAGCTGACTTGAACTAACAATTTCAGACAGCATATAAACCATAATTCTAGCCCTGCAGGCCTTGCTCATCTGAGTGAACTTTGCTCAGTAGCTCTATTAAATTTATTATGTGGAGTGGTTAGTGCTCCATCTATAGCTGGTCCAAAATTTATTCATCAAAATTTATTTTTAATGAAAATTGGTTTTAAGCTAAATTAGACTGTTCTCAAAAGAGGTCTCTTTCTTTTCTGAAGGGCAAAAGATACTGGGGAAGAAACCAGACACATGAAAATTGGGACGAAAAATTGCTTTTGACCAAAAACACGTGAAAATTTGTTCACAACCAAAACTTCTTTGTTTCTTGTTTGTGTTTCTGGCTTTTAAAAATGCTGCTTTTATTGAAAGTATCACCGGAAAAGGAACTAATTTTCCAGCTTCTGTTATCCATAAATATCTGATACTCTGACCTGGACAGAGGAGGGGACAGCAATGGCTATAAGTCTCACAGTACCTTTTTTTTTTTTTTTCAGATTCTGACGGACCCCTAGTGCAAGTTGGAACAGGTTTAGAAATTACGTTGTAGCTCAGATTTTTCCTTCTAGTTTTCCATAAGTTGAGAAGCAAAGTGCTACTGCCATTTGAAATTATAGTCATCTGGTTCTGTCTCTGAACCTGATAAACGTCTCCTAGGGTGAGGTCTAAGAATTGGGCTCATTTTACTAGCGTTCCAAAACTGGAGATGCTTCCCGGTATCTTACATACCAAATTTTTCCTCAAAATGCAATCTGGCTATGTAAAGGCAAGTTATGTAAAGGAAAAACTGGATGCAAAAAACACATTCTTCTTTCCAGGCTTTAGTGAAAACCGAGCAGTACTAGATGGAGACGGGAAAAAAGGGCAGCTGAACTATTGCAGCTACAATGCTTGCAGCCCCCATGAGAAGTGATTATGGAGTGTGCTGGTTCAGCTGCACACAAGTTAAAGAAAACCATGGTCATGTGCTGCAAGTGATGCTTGTAAAATCCTTCTCAGCTGATATGTATGATGCAAGGCATTGTATAAGTATTTCGTACTTCAGGTATCTTGATAATAGCTACTTGCAGCATTTTTGTTTTGCTTATACAGGACACAACTGGGAGCTGATACTACACTGCTAAGTGATATAATACACTGCTGAAGCCATGATCAAAATTTCAGTCTCAGATTTTGAGATAAAAGGACAAGTGCAAACAGAACTACCTTACAAGGCTTAAAGGTGAGACTATAGGCTCCCTCCCTCTAGTACATAAATATGTCTGTGTGCACATATACACACCTCAGCTATCCGCTTGCTACATTTAACTATCATGGAGTCTGCTGTAACACAACTATGTTTACCGAGGTTTTACTTACATATGGCCAGATTTTCATAAGAGCTCAAATACTATTTCATTACCTAATGAAATGGATAGGATTTTAAAATTTCTTTAACTAGCAACTGTGGGGAGACTGAACTGACCTGTTCTGAAAATTTATCCCCACTTGGGAGTGCTTTGACATGGATTAAAATAGAACAGTTATTTGTACTTGATCTCACCGTATCCGGGTGGGTCAGCGGAACAGTTATCACGTCAATATATAGCAAGTCCTGTTTTTCTTTAAAAAACAAGAGGGGTATTTATCAGGATAAGAGTCATTACATTCCTCCAGTTCTGGTATGACAGGAATTTAAGGTGGAGTGGTGCACAGTCCAGAGTCCCTCTGGGACTGTAACAAACACAGGTTCTGCCTGGGTCTGGCCAGAGTAATATGCCTTTGTGTTGAGAATGAACTGCCCAAACCAGGCCTTCCTAAGTCCACTGTAGTTCAATAAATCCAAACTCCAGCTTTAGCAGTATTTTTGTATCCAGCATATAGGTCAAAGTGTGAATGCGCTGAGCACCTGAGACCTACTCCCAGTTCCCATTAAAATCAACAGATCAGATCTTTTGAGTTCTCATTCAGCCCTTGCTCAGGCAAAACCCCCAAACGCTGAGTCATGACCCAATGGCATAGGCTTCGCATTAATCAGAACCTGTCTGGATTTGGCTAGTGTCAGTTGCTTCCCTTGTTTCAGGAGACAGTCCTTTAAACTTCTATACATCTGGGTAACATTACTACACATTTTGGTAACCTTAACATAAGTTGAGAATACTGTGTTTCACACGAACCATTCACAAAAAAGATTCATGGTCTTAGAGAATAGTGTATATGACCTATATGACTGCATGAGAGCCTTTAAAGACACTGCTTTACCAGCTTGAAAGCTGAAGTGTTGTGTGAATCACTGATCTTGAGGGAATTCTTCCGGTAAACATCACTATACCTTTGAACTGTTAATTGGACATTGTTAACAAGGATGCTGTATGCGGCATGCAGTCAGGGAAGGCTGATAAACCTAATAATAAGAGAGTGGACCTACCAGTTTAATTTTAATCACTGACATAGGCCGTGGATCATTTCTTTGGTCTCTATTCAGTGGAATGGCTACTGAAACGTGCAAGAACCTTGCCTTCTGCTGCCTCCTGGACTTGCCCTTCAGTGTTGTGTGCAACACTGCAGTAAGATTTTGAACCTGCAGAGTTCAAGTGTGTTATGATTTCAGTGATTTCACATATATTCTGAATCAATAAATTAAAAAGCATAGTAGTTTGTTGGCTTCTTTTAATAGAGGATATGCTATTTGAAATCTGTCAGTGTTAGTTAGGTAACCTTAAAGGGGAATAAATCATAAACCCTTGAAAATTACAAACGCATTAATCTAAACCCAGCAAGATTATTTGCAAAACTAAGGACTATTCATTTTATCAAGGGTAATCAGGACCTATAGACCTCATTTTACTCTGTTACTGAAGTCATTACAGAAATACCAGAGTTTTCTGTGACGCAGTACAAGGTTACTTTGAAAAGTAGCCTAACAATATGCAGTCTGGCTTCATTTCTGCATTGATACTAATGCAAGTGTGCATAATTGTCACGCAAGGATTCTATGGGAAAAACGTGAACTCTTTTCATCTTGTTGGAGATTGAATTCTACTTTCATTCTGTGATCATTATTTGCCCAGGATCAAAATCATTCACAATAAAAATCTATGCACTTTGTCAGTGATTCTGAAATTATCCAGCGCTTTGCTATCAATTTTAATTGACTTTAATTGATCAGCTGATGAAAACTGAAGAAAATCTGGCCTAACCCAGATGGCTGAATGCATTTCTGAAAGCTTAATACATTTTTACTTATCATTAGTTATGATATTTTGAGTAGATTTGACTGAAGTTATAAAAGTCACTTCTAAGAATTACTTCCTAGCTCCATACAGATATGGAGATATGTCATCCCATTTGCCATTTAATTGTGATTACAATTTTAATTCATTGTTCTTAGTATTGGCTATTTGGGAAGATTTCCACCAACCAATAATTGTAAAGGTTAGCATAATTGATTATAGAATCAAAAATACCCCATACAGCTCAGTTCATCTCACAGGTGTAACAGCTGATCCCAGCTATTTCAACAAAACTACACTTTTTGCCCCTGATTTGTTCTGTAAGATCTAAACTAACTTGAAATTTCCCTTCCATATGGTAAGTGGGTGTAGTGGAGCTGCATATTCTAGGAACCATCTTCAGAAGTAAAGGTATTTTGGTGAGTCATCTTGATGTAAACGGCTTGAACTCTGCATGGGAGTTCAGTGTCACTGCTGCCGAGTCATTCTGGCATTTCTATCTTATATGTTCCTTCTGGAATATAAAGGGCTGGGGAGCATGGGTAGGTTGGCTTGAGGCATTGGAGATAAAGGCTGAGAAACTGTTAGGAATATCTTTTGAAGAGAAATTATGAGTTGCACTTGGTTGTTACTTGAACTAAATCCAAATGCATATTTAGGAAATATTTGGACAATATATGGTATGGCTACAATTTGTTCAATGCAAAGTGGAAATTCTGTCTGCTTGTACTACTCTTAAGACTTAAACACCCAAATTAAAGGCTTGCTCAAGGGAAGGCAACTGAAGGAGGAGTCTTGGAGAAAAGCTTTTATATGTTTCAGATGGACTCCTTTGTTTCCTCTGCAAATGATACTTTCGAAGTAAAGAAAATGTATTTTCAGGGAGTCAGATTTAGGTTAGTGTTCTGGAAGTCCAATTTTGCTCAATCAGCAAAAATGCCAGCAAAATGCTACAAAGATTCCTAACATAATTTGGAATGCTACTTGGAGTTGTACATTCAAATAAACTGTTTCATATAAAAACTACTTAACCGCTTCCAGGTATGATAATTCTAGAATCATGGATTAGCAAAATCTGAAATTTTAAGGAAATCACTTAGTGGAAGAAGAATTGTTCACTAGCAAGGCTCTTTACCTCCACGATTCTTGTCTCTTTTGAACAACTAATAAATTTGTGAAGAATAACTTCTCCTTAAAGAACTATGTTAAGTCTACCCTAATGTGTTGTGTTTATCCAAGAACCTACCAATTCTGTTCTTTAGTGTAATTTCTACCAATTTGCATAGGACAGACATCAGACTTACAGGTCCATCTTGGAGCTTTTTTAGAAAGTTGGCCTCAAATTTGCCACCTTCCATTCCTTGAGGACAAATCCTATTGTAAATTACAGATTACATACCATGGTTAGTATGTCCTTTAGGAGCACATAACCTGGCATATAACTTGTCACTATTTGTTTTATGGATTTGTTCTAATGCCTTTTGTACTGACATTCCACTTCATGACAGATCCTCCATTTCATTCCTTTTAAGAAAGGCTCTAATGTAAGATAGTTTATAAACTTCTTCATGGTGATCAAAGACACGAAGAGTTTGTTTAGCTTTCTACTACAGCCTTGTCTTCTTTTGGTGCACACTGATCACTTGTTGGCCTTACAGATTTTCTGGCAAGATTTCTTGCTTTTGATGTGTTTGAAAAAGGATTTCATTCATAGTGTTTCTGCCTTAGTGAAGTGTTTCTCAGAACTATTTTTGATTTGCCTTACTTCTTTTTTAAATCTTACTAGACAAACTTTATGGGTTTTTTTTTTTCTCCACTTGGAAACAACTTCATTTTTTGGAGGATGTCTCTACTTCTAGTTCTCTACTTTGGCCTGTTATTAAGCATTCTGGACTTTTTTGGTCTTTCATAAAGCATGTCTGCTAAGTGGTATGCATTTGTTCAGAGTATCCCATATTTCTAATGTCTTTAAGCAGTTTCCACACCACCTGCAAATATTTTACATTTCTTGCTGCTCTTATTTGTTTAATTAAATGCTGGGGTGGTGGTTTTCTTTTTTTTTAATGTCTGTTTTTCCAAGAAGTTTGGACCTGAATACATTTTGGCCACTGTTGTAAGCCACTGAGTGCCTCTTTGTCATTATTATTTTGAACTAGGTCTTGCATACTGCTTGGTGTTAAGGAAGAATTTTTCTTCTCGTTGCTTTCTCCCATTAGCTGATCCCAACAAGATGTTATTACTCTAAAATGATATACAAAATTTTGTGTCATCTTCAGAAGTAGCTGAGAATGAATTTCACGCCCATGTTTTAAATTCACCTTCCATTTATCATGTTACTTCACTGAATAATGACTGGTGGTAAGGCAGGCAGGCAATAGGCATAGAGAATCTTCAAATTATCTACCTTCCTAATTTCCAGTGCAGAGTCTGCACTGAATCCTGCTGGAGAAGCATTCTTCTGATTAACTGTTGCCAAAGAAACTATAATGATCCCACTGTGTCAAAAGAAAAAGCCTGACCTGACAGAAAGAAGGCTTGTGAACTAATTAGCTACCTCAGTTTCTATTATTTCTGAATTTATTCTCTGTACATTACTTCTTTTGTTGGAGCAGCCATTGATAAATGAGAGTTCAAAGAATTTTTTCCTCGGATCCCTATTTTAATGTGTTTGAAAGACGTAAAGAACTTTCACAATCTGCCAGCGACAAGGCATGTGCTAAGCCTGTTACCCTTCCAGGTTTCACAGATGCACATGAATAAATGAAGATGTAATGCTTCTACAGATACTCATTTCTATTGTTTTGTCCAGGTTGTTCACAGTCTCTGTGATAACACAAATATAATTCCATCGGTCCACCAGACTTTAGAGTGGTCATTTCCTACAAATCCAATTTACAGACAAGGAACATGACACTGCGTTTTTGGAAACATCATCATCAATATGATGAAAATAAACATGAAATAGATAATGGACATATCAGATGGGAGTGATTCTTTTTTAATTTTACACTGATGTATCTCAGAATGGAGATATTTCTGTGATGAAGGTGAAAGATTAGAATTGCAGTTTTCTGTTCTGCAATTGTCTCCCTTTGTGACCTTGAACAAATCGTTTGTAATTTCAGTGCCTTGCTTTTTTATCTGGAAATTGATGATCGCTCTTCTTTATATGAGAGGGGTTTTATGAAGTACTTTTATTAATTTGAGGCAAATAGATAATATAGTGATGTAGTGACATTTGAGATTTCAAAGGGGAGGATGTTTGAACTTTTGTATTAAGCAATCTCCATTGAGCAGCTGTTAATTCAGCGGGATATGCTGTTTCACAGTGACACAACTCCTACACAGCAATGACAAATCAGCATCCAGCTGACGCCGCCAGATACTAAAGGGCACAGCCTCGGATGCCCTGACCCAGACTCAATCCTACCCCAGCAGCCCCGTCACACACGCACATTTCCATCAGTGCCTTCAGCATATGATTTCTTCCCAGTCAGCTCCACATCATCTTTAGTAAAACTGCAGACCTCTTGAGTCTCGTCAGGTCTTTTCCTATTATTCACTGCATGATGAAGATTTAACTAGCCAGCCTTACGACTCTCCTCATTCCAGGAAAACAGCGCAAGTTTCCTTCCCGCACTCACCCGGCTCCCTGCCCGCGGTGGGAGCGCAGGCCTGGGTGCCTCCTGCCCTGCCAGCACGGCAGCCGGGGACCTCGCGAAGCCTCTGCCGTGAGCGACGGCAACCACGGCGAGAAAAGGTGCATGGAGGAAAAGCACAGAGAGATCTAAAATGTATGTGAAAGCAGGGGCGCGGTGCTCATGCACCGACCTATTTTTACATCCACAGTCTCCCAGACACAGCGTACGGCACCTGTGCCCACGTTTGCTGTGCTAGCAAGTTGCACTCGTGCTATCAAGTGAGTAACTTAACCTGTGCGATTTTCCACATACTGGCCAGGGTATGTACGGCATCTTTATCCTTGCTGGCATTCACAAATTAACATATAGATTGCTTAAATACCATTAACCGCTTGTAGTAAAGCACGTAAGACTTCTGGAACATTTTCACAACCCTGGAAGATGTTGAAGTACCCAAACTCACGGGGTTTTATTCATAAAAATATTAATTATTTCACACAGCTGGTAGGCACTGCAGAGGGGCCATCTGATGGCCTTGTACTTCTCCCCGGACAAGGTCAACGCTGCTTCACGCCACTAACATCAGCGTTACAAAAAGTCGGAAGACGATCGCCGCATGAATTACACTCGAGTGCCACATCAGAGCCATTGAAGCCCCGTGGTGCTCCAGGCTGTTCAGCGCTCCAGCCCTGCCCAAAGAGCTGTTTCGGGAGCAGGAGGAAGGCACCGCCGCTCCCCTCCCCTCCCCTCCCCTCCTCTGCGGGCCGCGGCCGGCCGGCGGGAGCGGCCGGGGCCGCCCCGTTGCGCTCTACAGACGGCACAAACCGGCAGCTTTGCTTCCGCTCCCCTCGCCCAAGCGCCGCTCGTTCGCAGACACCAAACTCCAGCAACGAAAACGCTTTTCCTTGCCACCGCGAACGGCTTTAAAACGCTTGCCGGGGCCCGCTTCCACCCGCAGCCGCACCCCGGCCCCCCCGCGGCGGGCGGCGCGGCGCGGCGGAAGGCTTTTCGCGGCGCGACGCGCGCGGCCGGAAGCGGCGGGCCCCAGCGCACGCACATCCGGTGCCTTCCCGCCGCCCGCCCCGCCGCACGCCTGGCCTCGGCCCCCATGGCCGCCTCCGTGGTGAGTCCGCGCCCCGCCACCGCGGCCCGGCGGGTCGGGGAGGGCTTCGCTTGCGGCCGCGGAGCCGCCCGCGGGGAAACGCCGCCTCGCCCCGACGCGGCGTGCAGGGGGGAGGCCGGGCTGCGGGCCGCGGGCGAGGGCTGCTGCGTCTCGGAGGACGGGCCTGGAACGGCGGGGAGGGCCGCCCGCGGGCCGCCCGGGAGGGAAGCGCCTCAGGGTGGGGGGGTGCGCGGTGCCTTCGGACCGGCCCCTTCGGGGGGTGGTGTAGCCCGGCGGGCAGCCGAGCACCGCACAGCCCGCCGCTCGCTGCCCTCCCCGCGGGCATGGGGGAGAGAGGCGGGGAACAGGAGAATGGCGTGGGTTGAGATAAAGACGGTTTAATAGGCCAGAAAAGGAAGGCAAAATAATAATAGTAATAATATACAAAGCAAGTGATGCATGTTGCAATTGCTCACCACCTGCTGACCGACACCCAGCCAGTCCCCGAGCAGCAATCGCTGCCCCCCGGCCAGCTCCCCCCAGTTTCTATACTGAGCATGACGCCGTATGGTATGGAATGGCCCTTGGGCCAGTTTGGGTCAGCTGGCCTGGCTGTGCCCCCTCCCAGCTTCTTGTGCACCCGGCAGAGCATGGGAAGCTGAAAAGCCCTTGACTGGTGTAAGCACTACTTAGCGACAACTAAACCATCAGTGTGTTATCAGCGTTATTCTCATCCTAAATCCAAACCACAGCACTATGCCAGCTACTAGGAAGAAAATTAACTCTGTCCCAGCTGAAACCAGGACACCTTGGCCCCTGGCTGCCCCCAGGGCAGAGCTGGTTTCCCTCTGTCTCCAGAAGGTTCCTCCCCACGGCCGTCCCGCCTTCATTCCAGCGCCCTTGTACAGAGGCCTCAGGCCAGCCAGTGTTTGTGTGATGAACCACCATGTTTTACAGAGACCATCTGCAGAGGCCATGTAGATTGGCTGACTTCTTGGAATTGTTGTCAGAGTCTTCGAGGGGATTTTGTTGTTGTTGTTGGCTTTTTTTTTTTTTTTAATTACGGCTTTCCTGTTAAATTCTGGGAAGAAGGATTCCCAAGTGAGGTGGTTAGACATTGGGACAGGAGGCCAAAGAAACTGAAATCTCCATCCTCAGAGATGTTCAAAACAATGACTGGAGATAGGACCCTGAGCAGGCAGATCTAACTTTGAAGTTAGATCGGGCTTTGAAGTTGGCTCTGCTTTGAGCGGGCATTTGGACTTCATGACCTGCAGAAGTTTCTTCCAACCTAAATTGTTCCCAGAATTTAAAAACGTATGGTGCACTATGGTTATAAAGAACTTCTCTGGAGTATCAAAAGTAGCAAAGCTTATTTTTTACTTAGATTGCAGGTACCCTAACAGCTCATTCCAGTCTCCTGGTGTTTCTCTAACGCTCTCCCTTGTGCCCGTTGTGTGTGTTTGGCAGTGTATGTGTGCAAGCGTGTGCTGACTGAGAGGTAACAGCCATCCACTTTAAATAACATAACAGGCTGAGTTATAATCACTGTTCCCTTAGTGGGAGGCCTAATACTCTTTGTCTCCTGGTGCCAAAGAGTTTGTCTTGGCACTGCTGGCGTACAGCGTCTTTAAGACTACTTTGTCATTTTTGTTTGGAATTGGCCTGTGGGTTCAGAAATTGCTGGAGAAGATAGGAAGATGAAGAGCAGGCTCGTGTCCTTACAGCGGGAGATCAAGAGAATAGTTTCCCGTCCACACATCTGTAAAACTGCATTTGGTTCTGTTACGATACTTTGTTTAAAATATTATGATTTATTATTATTTAATAATTTTTAGGACGAGAGGAAATGGGCTCAAGCTGTGCCAGGGGAGGTTTAGATTGGATATTAGGAAAAATTTCTTCATGGAAAGGGTAGTCAAGCATTGGAACAGGCTGCCCAGAGAGGTGGTGGAGTCACCATCCCTGGAAGCGTTCAAAAAACGGGCAGACGTGGCACTTTGGGACATGGTTTAGTCTAGTCTACCCTTAGTTGGTTTAGTGTGCACTTTAGTGTTAGGTTAATGGTTGGACTGGATGATCTTAAAGGTCTTTTCCAACCTAAACGATTCTATGATTCTATTCTAGTATGTAGTAACGTGAGAGTATTTGGTTTTGTGGAGTAAGCAGGGATTATTTGATAGGCTGGTAAGTATTTTGCAGTGCGGAGGTTGCTCTGAATAGAAGTGGGTTTTGTGGTTATACTGGAGTTGTTCATGGTCGTTCTGGTGTATATTCATTAAAGACTGCCAAGAAAATGTAAGTAGTTAAATTGTGAAGTACTGATTGAGTTGCAAATATTAATAACATAATGCGGAAATAGAATAATGATAAATGACAATGTTTTAAACAAAATATCGTAACAGAACCAAATGCAGTTTCATAGATGTATGGACGGGAAACTCAGAACAACTGCTTTCCAGGATGTCACAGTTTAGGGTCTGTAAGAGATCGAGAGCTGAACAGCTAAACAACCTGAGCAAATAACCGAATGAGCTCACAGTGCAGCGATGGGACAACAAAGGCTGTTACCTTTGGATGAATGGAAGTAGCGAGATGTGAAGAGAAGTGTTTGGTTTTTACCTGTGGATATAGCACTGGAGTTATTGATACCGGAATACATCCAGCATGTGTGCATGTTCTCTCTCTCTCTCATTTTTATATCTATATATCCAATTATATACATTGTTACATTTTATGTATGTATATATAAAGGTGTTTTAGAAAATGAGACTATGGTGGCAGCGTGATGGGGTTCTTGCTGATTTTCAGAAATACGCTGAATAAATCTTGTTCCTTAACTTTATTTCAGAACAGCCATCACAGCAGCAAATATTTTCGCTGAGTACTTGCATGTTCACACCACTTGCAGCCAGCTGTAGCCCATTTTTCAATGTAAATATTTACAATTTAAATACAATAAATATATTGGCATTCAAAATGAATCCTAGAACTGTCGCCTTGCTAAAAGCTGGTACCTCCTGCAAGTGGGAAATGAGATTGGAATCAATTTCAACATTATTTGACATCATCTTTCAGTGAGGATGGAAAGGACCAACCAAAGTGACTTGCTGGAGAAATTGCGTAGATGACAAGGTTGCATAAAATTGCCTAACTGAAGTAATTTGGTATGATTTCTTCTCTCCAGGATTTCAAAACCTACGTGGATCAAGCTTGTAGAGCTGCAGATGAATTTGTCAACATTTATTATGAGACAATGGATAAAAGAAGAAGAGTATGTAGAAATTTTGACAATAGTTAGAACTGTCTTGTGCATTTTTTGCTTGCTTTTCTAAGTAGCATTGCACTTGAAAGCACCTGAAAGTTGGTTCCCATGTATTGTACTGGCCAGGTTGAGACCTCTGTTCCGCTTAGACTGCCCTGTAGAGGACGATTCTTTATGTTACTGGGCAGCATTGTTGTAAAGGGGGCCGTTTTAGAAAGTGCCTTAGACTTCTTCGTGATAATAGTTGTTTGTGTCCAACTAGGTTTTACAGGTACAGGATTTGGTCAGTACAGGCAGATAAAACTTACTTTGTTTGTCTCTGAGGTCAGGGTTTAGCTTATTTTTTTCCAAACTTCTTTTATTAGCAGTTACCGCTTCTGTTTCTGGGGTCTTCAGGAGTGCCTGAGGATAAAGTGGAGACTGGCTCTGAAAGTCTTCATGGACCACATTGGTGTGGTATCATGTAACAGATATTTGCACCAAGAGAGAGCTGTGGAGACTGTTCTTTGTAATTTTAAATGTATTATAATTGCATTTTAGTAACTTTTAGATTATGTGAAAATATCAGCAGTTGCATGTAACTTCATAGTCACTTTGTGCATAAGGGGGTTAGACAGAGATGTATCAACAGCTTGAAGGAGACTTAGGCAGTTACTCAACTGTTACAGCTTATGAAACATTTGGGAGGTTCTGGTCTGCTGCTGCAGATAACTGTTCTTTTTAAGCTTCCACTGTTCCTGCTTTTTAAGCTTCCACTGTTCCTGGTCTTGTTCACTTTTTTAAATTTTTTTTTTTTTTACCTGAAATTGCAGTTTCCTGACATAATCTGTGTTGTGTGTACACACCACGCCCCCCCCCCAAAAAAAAAAAAAAAAAATCAGCAATAAACTTATTCTGGAAGGGTAGCACTATCCTTTTGTTAGCAACTAGTTCAGTTCTATCAATCGCTTTGTTAAAGGAATCTCATCAGTATATAAAGTTGGAGGCATATGAGTCACTCTGCAACAGCAGGATATGTTTCAGTTAGTTTTAATTCTTGGTCAGGAGCGCTAATTGTTAAAAGGAGCTAATATTTCAGCAGGGCATTTTATCTATCGAAGTAACAGAAGAAGTCAATAATTCACAACATAAGGATTCAAAGAATATTGTTTTGTATGTTGTCCATTGTACATGTTTACGCATTTTCCCTAAATATGTATTTTCATAATCACTCAGGCTTTAACAAGACTTTATTTGGACAAAGCGACATTAGTTTGGAATGGTAATGCAGTGTCCGGGCAAGAAGAACTGAATAAATTTTTTGAAATGTTGCCATCTACTGAATTCCAGGTTAATGTGTTGGACTGCCAGCCCGTTCACGGTAAGGCTGTATTACGATTTACTTATTTTTCAGTCTTTTTCTAACTGTTGAAAATGAACTGCAATTACAGTAGCACTTAGTATTTCTTTTTTGGAACAAGCTTAGAGAAAATACTGAGGGTTGAAGTGTCAAGTTGTGCATAAATGAAGCACAAATCAAGAGATGCGGCAACTCCACACTTTTTCTCATGTCTGGGAAAACGCTTTAAGGACTTTTTTGTTAAGATCGTATTCATATGTGATGTATTTTCATGTATTGAAAAAGTCTGGCTTATCAGGTTATGTTGTCCTTGACAGTGTCTAAGAGTCAAGAGACCTCTACCGTAGCCTCTGATACTGACCTGCAGTATAATGTGGAACAAATCATTACCCTGTATGTACTTCGATTTCTTTACATCTAGAATAGATGTTAAGCTCTTAAGATTTCTGGTTAACGACTACTGAAGAAAAGCTTATATAATTGAGATGTTAATAAACAACTTCTAAGGGATATTTTGGGGATATAAGTAAGGAAAAAGCCTGTGGTCAAGCACACTTGCTTTGCTGTGAAGAAGATACAATCTCTAATGTCGGGGGGGAAAAGTGTATGCAACTTGCTAAATATAAATATATATGTATATCTCAAATAAGGAAAGCTTATTCTAAGCAAAAACTGAGGTTTTTGTTACAGCGCTTTAAAATAAACAACATGAGATGAAAATAGAAAAGCCATGAAAAAGCAGTGTTGGTGAGCAAATACACCATTGTCTGTATAGAAATGATGCAACAAAACTGTACTTTTTGTGAATGTGGAACCAATTGTTAGCCTATAACTAGTATAACCAGAATTGAGTGAAACTTCTGTGTACATTTCCTACTTCTTTACCTGTTAGTCTTTGTATGAGTTGTTCTGTTTATACTTTTTCTCCTTGTGAAGAGCAAGCTACTCAAGGCCAGACGACGGTCCTCGTGGTGACAAGTGGGACGGTAAAATTTGATGGCGACAAGCAGCGCTACTTCAATCAGAACTTCTTGCTGACAGCACAGGCCACGCCTACCAACACAGTGTGGAAGATCGCCAGTGACTGTTTCCGCTTTCAGGACTGGGCCAGCTAGCGAGGCCTGGCTGCGGGCAGTGACCTCTCTCATTCGACGAGTTGAAGTTAGCTGTGCAGACAGCCCTTCTCCACGGGTGGGAAATGCTCGCTCTTCGTGTCGCATCTGTCGTAATGGAAGGTCTTACAGGTGTTTCAGGGTTGATCTCAGTGACCGTGGGTCTAGTAGTAAACAATCGTAAGATGTGAGAGGTTGTTCGTGTTAGTTGAACCTAATAAAATGCTGAA
Organism: Pelecanus crispus; assembly: GCF_030463565.1. Taxonomy (NCBI): domain Eukaryota; kingdom Metazoa; phylum Chordata; class Aves; order Pelecaniformes; family Pelecanidae; genus Pelecanus; species Pelecanus crispus. The sequence continues at coordinate 4,596,845 of NC_134655.1, read as the reverse complement.
GGCAGTGAGCTGTGTTGGAATCATTCCTAAAATGCCTTACATGAAGCTATGCTGCCACATCCAGACTTCTTCTGTGTAATGCTGAAACTGTACTATTTCAACACAAAAACCTCTTAATGTACAATTCTGACCAAACGTGTGATTTTTTTTCAACTTGAAAAGATCTGTTTTTACAGTAGCATCTTCCCTCTTTTGAAGAAGATGCTTGTGGCATGTAGCTAGAATTCTCAAAGCTACCTATTCTTGGTTGTAAGAGGCTAGGAAGGATTGACAATGATTGCTACTGTTTGCGAAAGTAGCAAATACAGCTCCTGAGTGTGTAATCTCTCAAATAATCCATTGGAAAGCTAATATTATCTTCTCTGATATGAAAGGACTAAATAATCTCATCAGGTTTCCTTTTGGCTTAAGCTTCTCAGAATTTGGTTGTAGTTTATTTAAATTGATTCGTATGTAGGGCATGTTGAATGATTCAGAGCTCCCATGCCAACAGCTCTTGTCACATGCATGTGAAGGGCTTCAAATTGATTATTTTTCTTTTGAAGTCTTACAGTGTAAGAAATAGGTCAGTTATATCACTTCTCTTTGCTTTAACTGTTAATTCTGTCGCTATTAAGTTTGGACTATTTTTCCCATATTCAGTCTGCAAGTTTTGAATCTCTACTGTCTTTTCAGGAAACATTGTAGTAAAAAAAGTGGCACTGAAAGTGTGTATTACTGTGAAGCCTCTGATTTTTCTCTTCAGTACTGTTACTCAGAACAGGTGCTGTGATTATTTTCAGCTTAGAAGAACAGCTCTGAACGCAAACACCATCTTCCTCTCATGCAGATTTTTACTGTAGTTTTCATCATCTTTATAAACACTACCTTTAATTACTGATTCTGGGGTTTTTTTGTGTGTCTTGCTTTTCAACTGCTTTAAAATAGTTTTCAAGACTATAGGTTAAGACTGCCTGTCTTAACTGGGGAACTTAAGAGTAAATCTGAGTATCAGCAGATTTGTTTCAGACTGGTACATTTCTATTTTAAGCTGAGTAAAAAAAAAAAAAAAAAAAATCAAAATTTAGCTATGTACATGCGAGTACACTTGCTTGTAACTGAAAATACGAGGGGAACTTGTAACTCTGACCTTAATATATGTTGCAATGACAGCAGCAACCTGAATACAAAAGCGGTTACGACTGCAGCTCTCTTGTTTTTATGACTTAAATCGGGAAGACTGTGAAAATGAACAATATCTAACTTGTGTAAAACATCTTAAAACATCTGTACTTTGTGATATAATCCCAGAAATAATGGGATGTTTAGGTGAAATTGGTGGGTTTATTTCCTTTTAAGGCACTCTAGTCTTTACATGAGTAAGACAGAATTAGTAACCTGTCTCTATTCAGAAGCTGTTCATGTTCTGAACTATTGTGTAACTTTTTCACCCTGAAGAATATGAATTCCTGCAAAAAAATGCAAGAAGTCCAGAATCTTTGAAAACTGTAAATACATTGTTATTTCTGTATGTAGTGAAGAAAGGATCCCTCTATTTAATTACTGTTTGTTCTTAACAGAATATGTGAGGTGCATATATTTGTATGATCTCATTTGTACAAGTTTGAAAAGAAAACTTAACCCTAAGTTTGCCTGTTACTGATACAGCATTGTCGAACTGTGACACTGGTGTGGTGTGCTTTTGTTTTCAATTTGCTGTTGATGATATAAGTAGTGTTACAGATCTGCTTTGCATACGCAGAACGGGTTTTGACTTGTGAAATGTAGTGATGGGTGCAACTGCAGCATTTGCATGTTGAACTTCAAAGGCAGTCACCAGAACACACACTTGTATCTGTACCTGATAAGCTTGTCCTGGGAATAAATACTTAGTGCATATTTTTGTTCAAATTTTAATTTGTATAGTAGTTTTTAAGCTTTTTCTAGGCAGAGTGGCAGATTTATAATACATGAGGCAATCTTTCAGTCAAATGTTATTCTTCTCAATTATTTTCATGCTATTCAAATGCAGGCTGCTTTCAAACCTGACTTCTGCAATTAATATTTAAAAAAAAAAAAACCCAAACAAAAACAAACAAAAAAAGCCACCACTACCTGGAACATTGCTTAGGAAGCTGACTAACTGGCCTGGCTGGACAAACCCAGTTTAAGCTCTTACTAAGTAAGATGTGTAGTTGGAATTGGACTTGGTATGCATACAGGGGGGTTTGGAGAGAAATTTATTAGAACGTAATTGCTTCAGCCTAGGGAGAAGTGCCAGTTGTGCGCTGCCTATTTCCATCATCTTCAGTGAGGATCACTTAGGGCAATTCAGTACTACTATGATTAGCCATTGCTGTTTGTAACTGAAAATGCTGTTTCACAAAATATTTTTATGGAGCATTCTAAGTGATAATGTAGTTATTAGATTAAATCAATGATTTTACAATGGAATAATTAATGGCACAAACAAAAAAATCTCTTCCATACTAGCTGGAGAAGCTAGGGATGCTGCAGCTCTGTGCTGCTTGTTAAAAACTTCTGTGCCAAAATTAGCAGAAGAGAACATACAAATGCTTTTTATTCCGTTCAGTACAAAACCATCCAGCTGGTTTAGTGTTTCCCGTTGCTGACTCTGCTGTAATATCCGAAATTTACAATGAGCATCTATAAAGTGAACATGTTTATGTGCTAAACTGTAAGCAGGAGTTAATATTACCCTTTTTTTGCTGTTTGATACCAAGTTACTCATGTACAACTGGTCAGTGAAATGAAGCCAGCTGAAGAGCTGAGCGCTTCCACATACTAAATTGTGGCTACTGACAGATCTTCTCTTTTGTGTATATTCCCTGTATTGTCTTTACCAGTCATTGGTTTTATGTTGCTTTCTTCTTTTGGTATACTATGGTTAAATTGACTTAAAATATTTGTGCTGTTCCTTGGGATGGAGAAAAGTGATTTGTTCTGGTGGTATGAATGATTTGTTCTGACGGTTTTGATAGGCATACGCTTCCTTATCCTGATTGGAGAAAAGCACATTATAAAGAAATGCTGGTTTATCAGTAAAGTAACTTTCCACACTTGAATATATTTTGTAAGTTTTTGAAATTGTTTAAGACCTCTTGTAAGATTAATTTAAGAAAAAATGAAAACAAAAAACCTACCTGATGTTCTGCTTTTTTTTTATTGTAAGTTTTCATAGTTTGTTCTTATGATATTAGAAGCACAAGAAGTAATTTGTGGTTTCCTTATCTTTGCTACTTGTGTTCTAGGTATGAGTTATGTGTTCCAATTGTTGCAGCATGGTGCTGGGGCACTGCAGAACAGGCTGGCTGTGAGCTCTTTGTCAGTGCTGCGGTAAAAAAAAAGGTGTCTGGAATAATAACCCTATAGCAAATGCCTTACCAAGAGCACTGTCAAGCAGTAAACGGTGTTGAACTGGCTAGAGTAGCAATCTCAAATTGATGTTTCCCTTTAAAAGTTACTGAAGTTTAGACTGCTGTCCAACAAATACCTGGATGAAGTAAAACAGAACCTGTGCCAGATCCTTGGATTGTAAATATTTTCACCGAGAACATATTGTCGTGCCTCTGCTGTTTCTCTGCTAAGAAGAAATGAAACACTCAAATAAGGAGCGGTTCGTGTGGTAACTGCTGATTTGCTCACTTTATTTTGCTGTTTAAAACATGAAATTACTAATGAGCGCTTACACAGTGTAGATAGCAGCTTTTAGTTGCTGGCAATGAAAAGACGAGGATGCTGATGCAAGGTCAGCATTTGCGTGGAGACAGACATTGTTCTAGAAACGTGTTCCAGAAACAATTAATGCCGGGTATATTGCAAAGTTCTTGCTGTGTTTGAAGGTGTAGATTTCAGTAAGGCTTTGCAAGTTTTTTGCAATTATCCTGAGCAAGGCTCTGCCAGCTGATGCAGCGTAAAGAGTTAGGAGCGCTGGGACAAAGAAATCGCAGTTAGGGCCAAAGCAGAAGATATTTTTTGCATGTATGTTGAAAGTGAAGCCAGAAGTTGCTCTTTCAATATTCTCTGTGGGCTGAAGAAAATAATAGTTAAGTCTTTCTAAACAAGCTTTGCTTTTCTGATTCTAACTGAGAAGTAGGTCATTGATAGCTGAGCTTATTACTTCAGAAGGTTGGGTTTAGTAATATAAATAAATCTATCTTGTTACCTTCTGTGTCCAGTGATTGAATGGACTACGGAGACTAAATGGCGCTTTTACCCTGCATCAGTAATACAGGTGCCTTAGAATATATTATTGACGGAAGAAAGTGTGTTGAATTTCAGTGGCTAATTTTTGTCTTCTTACAATCTAATTCAGTTCAGTCCCAGTGGGTTTGCAGCTTCATGGTTTTTTAAGGTTTTTGACCAGTACGCAACATAGGACTTAGAAATGGTTGGCTTTCTGGGCTGCAAGCGCACATTGTTGGCTCATGTCCAGCTTTTCATCCACCAGTCCCCCCAAGTCCTTCTCCGCAGGGCTGCTCTCCATCCCTTCATCCCCCAGCCTGTATTGATACCGGGGGTTGCCCTGACCCAGGCGTAGGGACTCGCACTTGGCCTTGTTGAACCTCACGGCGTTCACACAGGCCCACTTCTCAAGCTCATCCAGGTCCCTCTGGGTGGCATCCCGTCCCTCAGGTGTCAACCGCACCACTCAGCTTGGTGTCATCTGCAAATTTGCTGAGGGTGCACTCAGTCCCACTGTCTGTGTCACTGATGAAGATATTAAACAGGACTGGTCCCAGTACGGACCCCTGAGGGACACCGATCTCCATCTGGACATGGAGACATTGACCGTTACTCTCTGGATGTGACCATCCAACCAGTTTTTCATCCACCAAACAGTCCGCCCATCAAATCCATATTGCTCCAGTTTCAAGAGAAGGATGTTGTGGGGGATGATGTCAAAGACCTTACAGAAGTCCAGACAGACGATGTCCATAGCTCATCCCTTGTCCACTGATGCAGTCACTCCATCATAGAAGGCCACTAGGTTGGTCAGGCAGGACTTGCCCTTGGTGAAGCCGTGCTGGCTGTCTCAAATCACCTCCCTGTCCTCCGTGTGCCTTAGCATAGCTTCTAGGAGGATCTGTTCCATGATCTTCCCAGGCACAGAGGTGAGGCTGACAGGTCGTTAGTTCCCAGGGTCCTCCTTTCTACCATTCTTAAAAATGGGTGCAATGTTTTCCTTCTTCCAGTCACCGGGGACTTCACCTGACTGCCGTGACTTTTCAAATATCACGGAGAGTGGCTTGGCAACTACATCAGCCAGTTCCCTCAGGACTCTGGGATGCATCTCGTCAGGTCCTGTAGACTTGTGTATGTTCAGGTTCCTCAGGTGGTCACAAACCAGATCTCTTACAGTGGGAGGGACTTTGCTCCCCCATCCCCGCTGTGCGGTCCATCCACTCGAGAGGTGTGGGAAGAGAGGCTGCCAGTGAAGACTGTGCCAAGAAGACTGAAGCAAAGAAGTTGTGGAGTACCTCAGCCTTCTCCTCGTCTGTTGTTAGCAGTTTGCCAGTCTTGCTCATCAGGGGGGTACGCTTTCTTTGACCTTCCTTTTCTGGCTGACGTACTTGTAGAAGCCCTTCTCATTATTCTTCGCATCCCGTGCCAAGTTCAGCTCCAGCCATGCCTTGGCCTTCCTGACCCCATCCCTACACAACAGGGCAGCGTCCCTCTACAGCATTCTGAAAAATTATCTACTAGAGACACCATGAATATTAGAAATGTGTGAAGAACCACAAGGATATAGCCAATTGCATTTGTATATTGAAGTATTTGTAGATGCATATTGTATTTAAGCATATCTGTATGCATGGTGTGTCTCTTGTTCCAGTGCAAGCTACAGTTAATGCACGGTGGTGTTATCTTATTTAAACATCGTTGAACCGTAACGGTAAGAACAGATGGGCTGATGTAAATCCCAGATTACTACAGTTCACCGAGACCTTGTGATTCTTTCAGGTATTGAAAGGTACAGATAGAACAGCAGATAATTAGAATTAGATGTTTTGTTAGTTACTTGGCAGGAGGTCTTGTGCTTTCCTTAGTTGTGAACTGTGTAATGAAGGGTGGACTTTTTCACAAGGGCAGCCCTTTTTTTTTTTTTTCTTTAGGTAGGCCCCACATACAGCATGTTGCACATATTTTGCATCTCGGGGGGGGGGATGAGAAACAGGTGGCTTACTAAGGTATGTAATTGGTGGTATTTGCTGGACGCTGACTCAGAGGGCCTGCCTCAACCATCTTTCAGATTTGCTGTAGGATGAAGCCGTAGAAAGCAGTTAGTAACCAGCTCCATTAAATAAAACGCATTAAGCACACATTTTAGTGTCCAGTGCATTGAAGCATTGGTAATGTTAGGTTAATGGTGCGACTGGATGATCTTAAAGGTCTTTTCCAACCTAAACAATTCTGTGATTCTATGAAGCTTTGATGTGTGCAAATCTCTCATACTCGGAACGCAGCCGTCCTTCCCCACCCTGCCTAAGCCAGCTGAGTGCAGTGGAGCAGTTAGCACTGCAGTTCCCAAATACTTTCTAAGCTATCGGTCTGTGATGCCTCTTGGCCAGAGTCCTGCTGATGGGCAGTGGTCAGGCAGAAAGAGGGAAGTGAGCCGCTGAGACAGGTTAAATAAAAGGGTTTGGATATGCATAACGATTCCCTCTTTCTTACAGGGGGAAACTTTGGTTGCGGTCAGCTTAATTCTGATTGTACTGAAGGAAATCCTCACGGATAGTGGGGCTGATATAACGTTTTAGTTATCCCAGTGCGCAAGTTCATTAGACAGTCAGCTTCTGCAGCTTAAAATATACATGTGTGCGTATATAGATGTATGTGTGTGTGTATATATATTGCTTATGGCTCTTCAAAAAGTCCAGGCTGAAGTTAGTGCTTGCGTTTTCCAGAGATATTGCCTGAACCCTTGCAGATGGAGGGAGCTGACTGGAACTTTCACTGTGGTCTAACAACTTGATAGGGGATTTTAAGAATATTGGCAGTTTGTTGGTTTCTCTGACATCCTTTTTTCCACACGATTGCCAACTCCTACATTTTCTTTGCTGAGCTAAAGATTTCACATATATCTACTGATACAATGCTGGCATATAGAACTATTGTGTAGACCCCCATTGAAATTCTTTCTGGAGCTTGAATTTTTTTCTCCACCCCATAGTTTTCAATTATTTAAATGTCTAAGGTATTCACTGTTTGATACTAATGATACTAAGATACTGTTTGATATCTAATGATACTTTGTAATTTGGGCTGCGGATATGGCAGTAGTTTTCTGCAGTGACAAAGCTGACTCGGAAACTGCCAGTCCTCACAAGGATTTGGGTTTGGTTTTTTTTTTTTAAACTCATCGCTTCAGGTATCCAGTTTACAATGATTCCCCACAAAGTCACAGCAGATAGCAAGATGCAGCGCTGGCCAAGTATAACAACTTCAGACCCTTTTGCTGTTGGAAGGAATATGCCTGAGCGTTATATAGGAAATACAAGTCTGTAACATAAAAATCTCTCCTCCTTCGAAGGTAATGTCAAAGCTGCTTTTTCCTGCAGCGTAGTTTGGGTAAAATGCAAACAGTGATTTGCATTATGTAGTGCAGCATTCGTAGTGAAGGTCCTTGTTCCTCGGAATTGTTCTTTATCTTTCTCTGAAAAAACCCACCCCAGACCCCAACCAAGAAATGCCAGACTTAACTTGGCTAGAACATCTGAGACATCTTGCCTGCCTAGGGTTTTTTTGTAGAAAGCATATGCTGTATGTCGTTTTAATCTTAAGGTTTAACTTGTACAGAGATACTCTTGGAATTACACGTCTCCGCGTGCGGAAGGATGTTACGGGCGGCTTTAAAACTTACTGCGTGCATCGGGAACGCCGCGGCACGGAGCTGGGGTACTGCTGCCTTCCTCACGGGAACAACCGGCGCTTCCGAGCTCTCCCGGTTCTGGGAAATGCCTCCCCGCCCGCCAAACCAGCCCTGCTTGAGCAGAATGGGAGCTGGCCCTGCGATCCCTGGCGCCCGGCGGACCTGCCGCTGCTCCGAAGCGACGGCAGAGCGCGCAGCGCAGCGGGAACGGCGCTGCTCTTGCTGGCGTGAAACGCTGCCCGCGGTGACGGCGCGGCGCTGGGGCGGCGGCGGTGGGATGGCGGCGGGGTGCCCGCCGACGGCGCTCGGAGGCGTCCAGCTGGGCTCGGCAGGGCGGGTGGGAGCGGCCTCCGCCCGCCCGTAGCGCGGGCGCTTGCGGAGGAGCCACGCGCGGCCGTCGGCGGCGTTAACGAGCGGCCCCGCCGCAGGACGGGCCCCGGGCGCGCAGGGCGGCTGCGGCGCGGCTGAGCCCAGCCCCCGCTCCCCGCTCCCTCCCGCGGCAGCGCTCGCTGCGCGGAGCCCTCCCGGCGCCCAGCTGCGGGCCACGGCGGGGCCGTCCTCCCTGCGGGCCCGCTGCCGCCCGCCGGGCCGGGCCGGGCCGCGCCGCCCTCACGCCAGCCGCTGCCCCTCGGCGGGGCCGCCCTCCTCGGCCGGCTGCCCCGCGCCGCCGCGGCCCCAGTCGCGCTCGATGTAGAGGTGGTAGGGGTCGTGCCTGGACTCCAGCTTCCGCGAGCGGGTGTAGGCCAGGATGAGCCCCCCGGCCAGGCAGCCGTAGAAGACCATGATGAGCAGGATGTACAGCGAGCCGTCGCCCCCCGCCCCGGCCCCGGCCCCGGCCCGGCTGGCGTTGCCGCCGCGGCGCAGCTCCCGCAGCAGGGCCCCGAGCAGCGCCGGCAGCCGCCGCGCCTCGCTGCAGTTCATGGCGCGGCCCGGCCCGGCCTCCGCTGCCCCTGCCCCGGGCCTGGGGGGCGGCGCCCGGGCCCCGGCGGGGCGAAGCTGCCGGAAAAGGAGCGGGGAGCTGTCCGGACAACGCGGCTGCCTCCCTGCCGACAGCGGGGAGCCGCCGGGCCCCGCCGGTGCCGTCACGCCCGGAGCCCAGCTAAAATGGCTGCCGCCCGAGGGGCGAGGGGCGAGCCGGCCCCCGGGGCCCGGCCACCCCCGAGCGGGGAGCACGGAGCCGGCTGGCTCAAGAGGCAAATCCCGCTTCCTCGCAGATGCCCAGTTCCATCCCAGTGCACGCTCCCACGCTGGGAGGGGTACAAGAAGCTCATTCTGTTCGACAGGCGCGGCTGGGCGGCCCGGTGCCGGTGCCCGGTCCTGCGCAGGGCAGGCTGCTGGGCCCGGCTCAGCACCGGCTGGGCCCCCGCCCCCTCCGGCAGGGAACGGGGCGAGCTGACAAAAACCTGCACCGCGCCCAGCCGACAGCGCACGCCGAGGTCCCTGAATTACAGAAGCAAGATCCTTCCGTGCAAGCAAATGCTTGGGAAAAATGCGGGTCCACCGCGCCGGGAAGGGGCCGGTTCTGCCCATCGGAGCTTTGGCAGCTTCCCAGCGCCGTCGCAGGGCTCTGCGTGCGAAGCCCGTGGGGGATCCGCGGCCCCGTGGGGGATCCGGGCCCCGTGGGGGATCCGCGGCCCCGCCGGCCCAGGCGACCCAGCACGGCGCTGCCGCAGCGCAGCCGGGCGGCAGCGAAGGCCCCGGGCAGGCCGGGCCCGCTGGGCCCAACAGCAGCGGCGCGTAGCAGGGAGAAGCAAAAAGCGCTGCAAGGAAAGGCGGCGGGCACGGGAGCTTGAGCAGCAGCAGCTGTGGTGGTCAGACGCCCACGGGCAGAATTAATTGGAGTAATTAAAGCAATTGGTGGTAGCTGAAGAGGAGCTGGTCCGTGAGCAGAAAGGCCTGGAGAGGGCTGAGTGTTAGCAGGCTGGGGGCTGGGCTGGTCCCAGTAAGTCTGGGCTGGTCCCAGTACGTCTGTGCTGGAGAGGGACTGAGGCTGCAGCAGACAGGCAAGTTATCTCCCACCCACCCCCCCAAGCTCTGTGCCCATAGTTACGGGTTTTTTTACATCCTATGAATGCTCCAAGGGCCTCAGACTTTCTCTGCTCCCAGGTTGTGTAGCTGGTAGCTTTTTAAATTTGGTTGTCGTCATGCTTATAGGTGAACGTGGCAGCTGCACATGTTACAGATTCACAATCTCTCCAGCATTTAGTCATTTTTACATCGTGCGGTTCCTTTGCCTGTTTCCAGGAGGCGCTGGGGCTGATCGTGGTGTTCTGTCCCATTTTCCTCTCATTGCTCTCGGGGAAAAGGATGCATTTTAGCAGCAGATGAGAACGAGTGCCTATCTGTAAGGGCAGCTGGGGAGGCGAGTTGGGGCGGCGGCGACTTGGGCTTTTCTGTGTAAACAGCATCAGGCAAGAGCGCGGTCCTGCTGGGTTAGGTTTTGAAGGAATAGCAGCTGGTTTTGCCATAACACTGCTTTTTTAGTCTTTAAGTTGCTCCAGAAGAAACACTGGTAAAACAGGATGTTTCTACAACAACATATTCTTCCTCCTCCCCTCCGCCCCCAAGAGTCACAATTCATTATTTCTTGTTTCTCCATCAGCAAAACAGAACTGAGAAACCCTCTGCTTCAAGGATAGTTACGATCTCCGCTCCTCCCCCAGCATCAGTGCAAGCCATAGGGTGCGAGTGCGAGATCGCTGCCGAGTCAGTAAGATGTGTTTCTGTTGTGCGTAGCGGTGGGGTTTTTTCTCTTACGAGTCCTTTTACAAAATCATGGCTCTTAAGCAAAGATTTTGGCTCAGATGTGTTGGAGGCATCTTGCTTTTTCGTTATCTAAGGGTGACCTACTGAAAGTGTATTGGTGGCTAGACAATGGAAATAGAATAGGAAATACAATAGGTCATAGCTTTTACTACAGTTAGAAGGGCTGAATATCCATTTAGAATCTCAAGAGAGCCAAAACCCAGGGTCTGATAGATTTTTCTTCACACAGTACCAGGTTTTAATTTGCTTTTCTACAGTATGTTTTTTGTTGGCATGAACAAATTTCCTGGCGTCTTTCCTCTGAAGGGATGGACTCTGCTTGCCAGTAAATGCTTCGAGTGGGCTGTACGTAGGTTAAAACTGAGTCAGACTTGTTAGAAATTCAGCTTGGGATGTGGTGTAGCAGTTGTTTGCAGAGCTCCTGACGAAGTCACTGTCCCCACCTGCGCATTTCCACCCCGCACGGCGATATCATTGTGCTGCTGCAAGTGTTCAGAGCAGAGACCCAGGGTTTAAAAATAACAAGGAAAAAAAGTCGCGAGGTGAGAGTTACAGTGTTCCATCAGAGGCAAATGTGCTCCGGAGCGCAGTGAAGTTCCGGGCTTTGGGAGGTGATCGCCCTAAGCTGTGTAGGGCCCGTGGGGCGGGTGTCGTGTTTTGAACATAGGGACAGAGCGGCCCTGGCTGAATGACCCTGATTAAATTTTAGAAAAACAGGCTGCTGGGGAGAGGTTGGGTTTGCTTAGACTTGAAAGACGGAAAGTAAAGTAGGGCAGGCAGCTGTAGAGTACAGCGAGCCATTCTTTGTGCTCACTCCCTGGGGGAGCACTGCAAGTAATAAGCTGATCTATATCCAACAGGAAAGGTTTAGGTTCGATGTTGTTTACAACAAATAAAAACCACAGCAACACCTCCCAGGGCTGGGACTTTTGTTAAGTGCTGGAATAATATGTGGACTCGCGACCTGAAGTCAGAGTTGGGCTGGTTTTAGTCCTAATTAGGTTCATCAGAAGCCGGTTAGAAGTAGTCCCACGCTGCTTCAAATCAAGAAGTGCTAAATTACTTCCCCCACCACTTCCTTACCTGTGTTTTTTAAAAAGTAAAGCTTGGATGACATCTTTTTGCTTTAGCATTTTAACGATGGGAGATCACGAGTGATAGGTGTTCATGCTCAGGGTCTGGATTTTCAGGGCTAATGGGGATAGCGTAGACGTGGTGGGCACACCGCTGCGATAGGAGACAGGTGAGGGGAAACGCAGAAATAAGCGTGTGGGACAAGCACACGGAGACTTCTGGCATCTCTGGTAATGTTCATCATTAACCAGGTTATTGGTGTTTCAAAATGGGAGAAAAATGCAACAGGGTTGTTTTTTTTTTTTGCTTTAAAAGCATAGGTGAGGATTCTGAGGATCAGATGCTGTGCCCAGAGCTCTGTCTAATTTAATTGGCATTGGTCTAACGTCAAGACTACTCATCGCCAACTAAAGAGAGTTTTGGACAGATTACCTATGATAATCGGCTTCGTTAAAACACTTTGTCAATATAGAATGGGTCTGATTTTCTTCAAAACATGTCTCTCCCCCATAAAGGTATAGCAAGGCTCTCAATATTACAGCTCCCAGTAGCAAAGCAATAGTGCAAGCAATACCCCATTTCTGTCGGAACTCATTCAAATTAAATTATGTGACAATGACAGGCCAGCAACGAGTGTGTATTGAGTACAGTCAGCCCTATTCCTCCATGGCTGATGTAATCCTATCATCTTAAAAAACAAAAAATACCCAACCAACCAACCAAAAAAAAAAACCCCCAAAAAAAGGCAATCAGTCTGCCTTGCAGCAGCACAGAGTTAACTGGAAATGTGTGTGGTGTTTTGGTTTTTTTTAAATTAATGCAGGTAAGTTCACGCTACTGTAGAATACCTGAATTTTACTCCCTGTACATCATTCAGAATTCCATGTAAGCAGTGACTGCAAGCTTTACTGATTGTATTTTGTAAATCACCTTTGGGGTGTCTTACACAAAAGCAGCACAAGATTTGTTATTTTTAAGCTTCTCATGTTTAAATTTTAGCCTCCAAAAGGGAAATTGATTTGCTCTCATCTAAATAGAGCTTAGCCATTAGGCAGGCTGAGTAGAAAAGAAAACAAACGAACCAACCCAAAAAACCCCACACCAAAACCAAATACACAATTAGAATTTATTTCCTGCGTTGCATGTAATTGCAGAGCATCGCTAATTTATCATTCTGGGATGTGGTAGATCTGGGTTTTGGTGGGTTTGGTTGTTTTTTTTTTTTTTTGACTGAAAATAAGTGACCCGCGTTCTCGTGTCCTGTTCCTTACACAGCCAGAAAGGGCTTGATGGGAACTGCAGCTCACCCGGCAGGCAGCTCTGTCATCTTACGCTCAAAGTTCTCTGATGTTTTCAGGGGCACTAAAATTGCATTGGGTTGGTTAAACACCACCTCGCCTACTCTTAGGGCCGTAACTCATTACTTTCTCTGTTTTATACTTCTTTCCCCCCTTTGCAAGCCATTTAATGACATCTTGCGTGCAGCGTTACGTACAGGACCCAGGTCTCCTCTTCCAGTCCCCACCCAAGTCCTGTGTCAAAGCTGTTCCCGAGAGGCGTTTGCTTAACCTTTGTTGACTCCAAGGCTCTAAAGAATTTCAGTGGCAGAGATCCTGAGCAACGAGTTCAGTATTCAGTAAGGAATTGTTTTAAAGTTCTGCGCTTCTTTTAAAATGTCAAACCCTGTCACTTAGCGCAAACTCGCTCTCTGCTCTCCCTTTCCGCTGGTGACTGCTCTTTTGTGCCTTCGTGAGGGTCGTGCTGGATGTCGTCGAAGGTTTATCAGCTCTTGCCATGCGCCACTCGCCGAGGCCAGCTAAGCTCAACTATAATCACCCGTCATAGATGAAGCTTGCTAGTCCCACTGTCGCTGTGGTTATACCCTGGCTTTCTCTAGATAGCCCGTGGTTTTTGACGTAGAGGGCCTAAATATCACCTTGTATCAGACGTGCCCAAACTGGATTTCTGTTTTTCTTTGAACTTCTCAGACTTAGGAGGATAACTTTAAATTCTGAATCTGCTTTCTGAAGAACTTGCAGCTACTCTGAGCTTTCTGGAACCTTCCTGCTCAGTAAATGAACTGCTCCCTCACACTTCAGTCCCATCTTGTCTGTCCTTTCAGCCAAGCCCAGGATATCATCTGTAACCATCCCATAATGGTTTTGCATTCCTTATTTTTAATGGTGAGAATGACATTCTGGCTCATCCTCCGTTTCTTACTTCTCCACAAGCTCTGTCATAAAAGGATTTAGAATTCATTAAAAATAAGGATAAAGTTCTTGCCAAACAGCAAGTTTTATATTTGCAAATAATCCCTGTATTTGAAGGCAGCCTGATGCAATCCTTCCCCTTCTCCAAAAATGCTTGAAAAGCTGATATGTAGCAAATGATCTTTTTTTTCCAAATCTAGTTCATTGCTTAAAAGAAAAACCAGGCCCACTCCAGGCTTTGTTTGCAACACCTGTAGCCTGTACCTGTCGCTGCTCCTTTTGAGTTCTTCAAAGGTATGCATGGGAGACCTTATCGCTCTCTGCAACTCCCTGACAGGAGGTTGTAGTGAGGGGGGTGTTGGTCTCTTCTCCCATGTAGTTAGCGATAGGATGAGAGGAAATGGGCTCAAGCTGCGTCAGGGGAGGTTTAGGTTGGATATTAGGAAAAATTTCTTCACGGAAAGGGTAGTCAAGCATTGGAACAGGCTGCCCAGAGAGGTGGTGGCGTCACCATCCCTGGAAGTGTTCAAAAAACAGGTAGATGTGGCACTTGGGGACATGGTTTAGTCTAGTCTACCCTTGATTGGCTTAGAGTAGACTTGGTAGTGTAGGTTAATGGTTGGACTGGATGATCTTAAAGGGCTTTTCCAGCCTAAACGATTCTATGATTCTATGCTCAGGTTCAGAGAGAATGTGAGGTGCTGAACAGTAACTAGAGACAACGTGTGCAATATATAAAGATCTTTCGGAACACAAACTTGTTGAACCATTTAAATTGTATTCCACTTTTGAAATGTTAACATTGTTTATGTGTATATACATATATATTGAAAATAGCAATCCTCAGTCAACCAAGACACAGAAGATACCTGCAGTCTAGATAAAATGTTTCATATAAATACATTCATGGTTTTAAAAAATAATAATAATAATAAAAAAAATCATAGAACCTGCTGACAGACTGAAGCGCAAGTAGCTTTCTTACATGTATGCAACTTTTGTGATGCTACCAGGCTGACTAAAGGTTATTTAACAATGACCAATTTTAAACACGGAAAAATTGGTAACGTGGCTCCAGGACAGTCATTTAAAAAGTTGCTACTGATATGGGAAGTATTTCCTGTTGTCCTAAACCAACTGTATGCGTCTTAAAAAGAAAAAAAATTCTTTTTTAGAAAAGCTATTTCCTCACTCCTTTTAGTGACTGGCGTAGTTCCATGCACAACTAGGTACGGTCAACTTCACATACCAGGTTTTCTTCTTCCCTTTCCCCTTGGGGTTCTTGAGCTGGCAATGGTCTGGCCTGGCCAGAGAAAGTTATGCATGGGGAAGGCTGAACTTGGTCCCAAGGAGAAGGGATGATTTAGTTAAAGGTTATATAGCCATGATTTATTTTTGCTAAAATCTGTTTGAACTGGAAAAAAGAAAAATACACATACATGCAATAAAGGAGAAACTTGCCCTGAAATTGCAAGCTAGTGTGTTCAAGAGAAGCATAGTACAAAATCTTTTACTTTCTGTACAGTGACAATATCAAAGAATTTTTCTTTTAACCATCATATACACAACACAAATAATATCAATAGAAATCTATAAATACTTTAAAATGAATCTGTAATATATAGCAGTTGAGGGCCACAGCTATACAAAAGGTAAGCAACATATATATATAAAACGATTGAGAAAGTGCAAAGTAGAACAGTATCAAGAGCCTCCACTTTTTACAGCATTTATGGTTCAAGTGTGAAGAGCTAGCAGGGATGCAGGAGCTCAGCTACAATTCAAAAGAAGACACAGTACAGCATTCTGCACACCAAATGATGAACTGTTATTAAATTAGATCTTCCTGCTTCTTCGTATCTATGGCTTCCAGTTAACAAGAGAAGATTTTTTTTAGAATGAATTTCTGTAAAGAGTGATTTGTCCCTTTTTACAAGTTCCATAAAGCAAAGATTCCCTGGCCACAGACTGCTTTTCTGCAAGTAAAACAAGACTACCTGGGGAAACAGCTGCTGGTTTCTGGTCGCCTTGTTATGCTTACCATATTTAAAAGGTGAACAGAAATACCTTTCCATAAGGTGAATACAGGCATTTAGACCCTGATCCTCTAAAGTACACACAGGCAGCCTGTACCATTACTCAGGTGCATGTGAAGGTCTAGAGGATCAATGCCTTCAAAACAAAACCACTAACTGACCCTCAAAAAAAAAAAACAAAACCAAAACCAAACCCCCAAACTCCTTTGCATTTCAAATCTGTTTGGAGACATCTGCCCATCAGTTTCACTGCTGTTTGCCAATCAAGATGCAGGTTTTGCGTTCTGCGTTCAGGTGATGCTTTCTCATCAGTACCTCCTGTCGCAGCGCAAGTCTTTGTTTTGTTTTATGCCGCGTATCCTAGTGGAAAGCTCTGCTTGAATTAAAATACAGTGGCAAGTAAAAACATATTTGGTGAGCTGGAAGTTGAAATAGTTAATTCAACGCTCTTGAATGAAATTTCAAATAACTTGTTTTAAGAAGGCTTTTCAGTTCACCTTTACTTCAGTAAGTGTACTTTATATTTTTTTTAGGCACTGTAAATATTCAAGATGCTAACTGATGTGCAGAAGAATCCCTCCATTCTCAAGCAGTGCATTATTAGTGATCTCTAGCAAGTTCTTGACTAACATTGTAGTCTTAGTTTTGTTTTTAAATGGAGAAGGGTAGAGTTTACTTTCTTTTCCTCCCTCACTAAGTATCTTACTATGACAGAAGAATCATCACAGTTATATTAATTTGTCTCTGAAATACAGGCCAGACTTCAGAATGAATTACAGAGAAGTTGCAAGCAGTCTGAATATGCTAGAGAACCAATAATAATAAAATGACCTGGTCATACTGCGTCACATGATGATGTCTGTCTCAAAACTGGAGATGCTCACATGAAACTCTCTGAAGACCATCAGCGTCTAATCTGCTAATAATTAAGAATTTGGAGTCTAAGACAGTCTCTGTTGTACTCGATAGAGATTATAGAAACATTCATCCATTTGGTATATTTTCTGAATGTGTGATAGCTACAGTATACACAGACATCCAAAACTGAGGCATCAGAAGGAACCACCTGCACAACTGTCTGGTCAACATAACTTGTTTATTTGCCTCCGTACATTCTTTCGATGTCGTTGAGGTAATGGTTTTTCAGTTCTTTCCTTTTCAGCTTGAAAGCATCTGTTACTAACCCAGTCTCTGGGGTCCATGGTTCAGGGCTTAACCGTACTTTGATGGGTATTTCAAACCGTTCTAATTTCACTGCAGGAACAAGAAGAAACAAAAGCATTACTATGATTATGTAGCCAAATGAGATACTAATTCATGCTACCTAAAAATCTAAGGTGAGCACCCTGTAGCTTGTATAATACGGTGTCCTACTTAATGAAGTAACCTTGCAGAAGGGCCGCAAGCACATTTAATCTTGTACCAATGCCGAGTGCTGGTTAGCGTGCAAATAGTCTAGTAATGCACTGTACTTACAGCTCGTATTGGATGTGACAGTGTAAAATCTAAAGCTCGCAACAAATGAGCGTGTAGCCTGAAGACCTGAGACTACTGTCACCAGAGGCTACACTGAAATCTGGAGTTGTATCTTTATTATAGGAGTGTAGTAATAACTAGATTAACTCGGAGTAGTTGGATGTGCTTCATATTTAAATTAGAATGAAGTACTCCTATACTTTCCATGGCTGAAAGATTCTTTCCCAATTTTTTCCTTCCTAAGAGTTTGTTTAGAGTTAAAAATAAAGGGACTTCTCAGTATTTTTTGTTACATGAGTCACTTATTTTCCCTTCAGCTGGAAGCGGTGGCTTGGCACATGCACAGCCCCTCTGCAACCAAAGCTGCTTCCCTCTCTTGCCCAGGCAACAGCCGAAGAGGGGGAAGCAGGGGAGGAGGTAGGAAACTGCTTTGGGGAGCAGGGCAGGGACATCGGGAACAGGGCAGGGAGCTGCTGCCTGTGCGCAATACTTGATGGGCTCTGCTGTCCGCTCCTGTACGTGGGCCAGGAAGGGGATCCCACATGCCTGCAGCCGAATTTCTGGGCCAGCCTGTGGCAGCCTTGCCTCCAGGTGGCAGCAAATGTCGGGCCGCTGGGATCCCTGGCTGTAAGTCTGTGCCTGGGAGCTCTTCTGTCTCTGTCTTCAAACTGGTATTGTAATGTACCGTTTCATCTTACTTAGATATATGCCCGCTCGTGATGAAGGTGTGTTACGTTCTGCTAAAAATGGGAACGAGCGCTTTAAAATAGTTTTGGAAGAGAAGTTGCAAATAAATTAGTTGTTTCTTAATGGTAGATTACTCTCTAGAAGGTAGAAAGAATGTATAAGCAAAGATTTTGAATAAACAAATCTATATGGATAGTAATTTGCCTAGTTCATGATAGAAAAACATGGATTAAAATGTTTACACCCAAGTCTGAGACCTATGGATTGATTTTTTTTGTTGTTGTTGTTGTTTTCAAGGCAAGACTTAACAGTGCCTTTCATTCTTGTTTTCTTGGTTTTAAAAGGCAGATTCTCCTCCCTAAAGTTTGAGAGGCATTGCTTAGCATGTGCTCAAGTCCAGTCTCACTGCGTCCTTGTATGAGGTGTCAAGTGCTTTAAAGAGTTTTTTTCCCAGTTAGTTTGTTAATTTTTTGGCCCCATAAAGGATTGAGGAAGTTTTTCATCATTCAGTACCACAGCAAGGAATAGCAGGCTTTTAAGCTGTTACAACCATGAGGATTGTGGTTGTTCAAAGCTGTAGGGGACAAAGTTGCATGGAAGAAAAAACAGCTTTGAAGCCTCTTGCTTAACTAGTTTTCTTATCAGCAAGTGTCTTATAACTTTCCTTCCAAATTGACAGCTCTTTTGGATCTTATTTTAACTGTATTAGACAAGCAACCCATCTCTAGAATTCAGCTGAAAAAAAAGCTCAGCTTTTTTTAGAAAATAAAAAAAGATCAAGTAGTTAACGTGACCAAAAAGTATGTCAGTTCCTGGGATAATAGGCAACAATCCGATGTTGTCTTTGTCTCTGATTAAACTATTAAGTTTGGCAGATAAAGAGGCAACAGGAAGAAGGAAGAGCAGTTAGTGAGGAAAACTGAAAGTTTTTGCTAGATAAGCACCGTGAGATTGGCTAGCACAATATGCCGCTTTACTTACTCTTGTTTGCCACTTCTTTAATCTCTTGCAGTATTTCAGCTTCCATTGTAGGATTGTTACAAATATCTACCCAGGTTCCACTGATGCCTTTCTGCTCAGCTAACGCTGTCAGCTTCTTCTGATTAGGAACCACAAAACTGATCACGTAAGACTGGTCGCTGCCACAGGATGGCAAGAGAAGGAAGGAAAAAAAAAGATCCAAACAGTTGAGGCTTCCGTTTTGGGCAGTAAAATGCTTACTTGCTGTTAGATACACAGATCCACAGTGTTTTTTGAACTGTAGTTAATCCCCCATACACAATCCTTGTGCATTAAGTCTTCACAACTGATGACTTATCAAAGGTATTCTACGTTGTTTTGCAACGTTAGGGTTGATCGCTATCATGTTTTGCTGTAATTTCACAAGTGCACATCTCAGTTTAGCTTCCCAGCTATACCCGGTGTTTAGCTAGTTCTCTTCTGTTTCCGTTCATGTAGCGTGTTTAAGTTGAGGGGAGGGCAAGGAGAGGCCGGGACTAATTCCGAAACTCAGTGGAGAGCTTCGGATCAGGTGCAAAGTGTCCAGATTAACTTTTCTCTGATTCTGCCAGAAAGCCAAAACACATGCTAAATATAATTATACGACTTTGGGGAAGGGATGGGATGGAACTGGTGTGTATTAGGATAGGGGAAATGCCACAAGAAAAACATAGATCGTTTCTTCAGCTTTTAGCAAATCTGGGCACCTGTGCTACTTCAGAGATGCTATTTATAACTTGCACTCTGGTAGGGGGGTTTGTTCAATGGAAATCATGGAAACCTATAGTGCATCATCAGCGAAGTGGGTCAGAGCCTATATTTCACATTTACCCTAAATGGAGTTTCTAAACTAATACCGCTCTTACCTTTTGGCATAAGCACAGATATTGTCAATCAATGGACAGTTCTTCAGTGCTGCCTCTACTTTGCCCAGAGATACATATTCTCCTGCTTGTAGTTTTACCAAGTCTTTCTTACGATCTAGGAGTTGACGGGGAAGGGAAAAAAAAAAATAAAGCTCATTCCATTTAAACTTTTGTGTTTACACAGACTCATCTGCAAAGCCACTCTGTGTATTCTGTGCAATGCTATGCAAGATTCTTCAGAAACATGAATTAAAGCATCTTACTAAAATTTTAAAGCAGCTGATAGCATGTACGTATTCTGCCAGCTTTACAAAGGCTTCTGTAAGAAATTTTATATAGCGCTACACTTCTTGTCACACAACTTGTATGAAAGTGATGGGGACTCTGATTTTTAAAGCTTTGTAATTAATACCAAGTGTTAATCTTACATTTATTCTTTAAAGTCCATGTGCTAAATTTAGGTAGTGATAATGTCACAGGAAACAGCATCACTTCCAAAATTTTCCTACAGCTGTGAGGACTTTTGGGAATGTGTTTTACACTGTGATTCTGCAAGCAGGTAATTTTAAGTAGCTTAGCCCTGGCAAAGCTAACGGGATTAATAGCATGCTTGTAATTATGTTTAGTCAAGATCTTGTAATATATTAAGATATCAAAAATTGAGGCCAACCTATGATCTGCAGACACCCATCTGGATGAAATTCCCCTATATCTCCTGTACAGAACCATCTCTGACCATTCTCATCAATGGAGAACTCTTCTGTTGTCTTCTCTTCGTTTTTAAAATATCCCATTGAGACATTAGGTCCACCAATTATAATTTCTCCTCTAGGATTAGGCTTGTCTTTATTAGTATAGCCCCCTGAAAACAAGAAAATTCCCCCACAGTTATTTTTAACTTGTATATTCTGCTGCCAAGAAAGTATTTTGAGACTTCAACTTGAAGTTAATGCACAGAAGTTGATGACTTATTTTTAATAGTAATCTTTAAGACTAAAAGATAAAGAATGATTACTTCATATGCTACACCTGGCTAAGCAGACAGGCAAAGAAACTACCTAAGCAGTGGTTAAAT
Organism: Pelecanus crispus; assembly: GCF_030463565.1. Taxonomy (NCBI): domain Eukaryota; kingdom Metazoa; phylum Chordata; class Aves; order Pelecaniformes; family Pelecanidae; genus Pelecanus; species Pelecanus crispus. The sequence continues at coordinate 4,575,783 of NC_134655.1, read as the reverse complement.
GAGTTACTCTGAAATCAAATTTAATGCTCTCACCTTCTTGCCAGTCTCTCAATTTTATTTCACAACAAATAAGAGGAGCTCCAACTCTGCCAGTGCTGTAATCAGCAACTTAGGGAGAGAACAAAGAAGAATACAAAGATTTTTGTCACTTGAAATATAAACTCAAACCATAAATAAGGCAGTAGCTTATCTCCAGTTACTTTACTGCAGTGAGGAACTACAGCTATCTTGACTTTATATGAGGGTTTGGTGGGGTTTTTTGTATAGCTGTGTCTTAAATTATGTATTTCCAGAAATATGTTAAGTACCTTCTGTAATTGTTCCAGCCCCACATGTTTCTGTTAGTCCATAGCCTTGACCAACAGGACAGCAAAAACAGATGTTCATGAATCTTTGTGTTTGAGGCGAGAGTGGCGCTCCTCCAGAAAGCATCATACGGACATTCCCTCCCAGTAGTGCCTTGACTTTTTTAAACAACAGTCTTGAAAGAAAGGAAAAAAAGTATTAAAAATCATTCACTCAGCTCACTTTTTATAAAAAGAAAGAGACACAAACCACCTTTTTCCTTCCTATCTGGAACACCTTAAAAATAACTTAATCATTCACAGATTTTAGTGGACAGCAGGGATAATAAAAAAAAATTATTTCTTGTGTAACACTTGAAGATGGCAGAATTCCTGTAACTTAACTAAAAAAACATTCCAATTTTATTACTAAAAAAAGTAACCCAATGAAAACTAACTAGTCATCTGTCCTGAAGATTAGTCATTCCTACCATTAAATATCTTATCCATTTCCAGTAAGAACTTGGATTATTTCAGTTAGTTGTTGGATGATATTTGCATGTTGGATGAGAACTGTCTGATGTCAGATAGCTTAGATGATTATTCTTTTAGACTGTTCACAAATCAAAAGGAAGAAGGTACACTTGGGCCGTGAATTATAAATTATACTTACACATTACACAGAGGTGCATCATATCCCCTCTTGATTTGTTCCAATTTGTAGTCATAGCCTATCTTGAACAGAGTTCTCTGAATATAGTTCATCTCTTGAACTTTACTCATGACATTTTTATAAATTCTGTCCATTATTTCCTACAAAGTGTTAAAAAGAGCAAGGAAAATTACCACATAGACTAGCATGTGTAAAGTAAATTCCATGTTAAAAATAAAGTAAAAAAACCCCTACTATTCTTCCTTTAAAATGGGTAACACAGTAAGAGTGAAAATGTCTGCATCATTGGTTAGGCAATGCTTAACTGTAATGTTTTTAATGTGTGATCAATTAGTCACTTTATAGACCATGACAGCTTGGAGCTATGTGAAATGAGTGGAATGAAGTATCGAAAATGCAGTAGAAAATGGGTGACCAGGCTTCTGCATTCCACAAAGTCTTAGCACTATCCAAAAAATAGTAAGGCTAAGTCACCCAAAGACCAGTATAAGCTACAGAAGCAATAGGACTTAGTCTCCTGATCGCTTTTTCCTATAAGGGGAGACTACGCATGGCCTGCTTACCCCAAGAACAGCAAGAGGGACTTAGGCTAAGTGTTACCTTGGAGACAAGCAGCTGAGATTGAGCACCCCAACAACTATGGCAGCGCAGCTTAACTTGCTAAATTCTGTAACTCAGCCGAACGCCCGTATCTTAAGGTTAAATCCATCTCGGCTAAAGCCACCCTGCTTTCGCCCTATGCAAAGTGGGGTTTCAGAGTGTGAACGTCAAAGACTTTCTGTAACCTATTGTTGTATCAGTAGCCCAGTAAAACATCACTTGCAGCTATTAAAACACATCTATGGTTTTCGATCAAAAAGGGGTTTGGCTTTAGCATACATATATTCTTGTGCTCATCTGCAGCATCAGTACTCAGTTCAAGCAATGACAACTGGAATTTCTATATTCTGCTTTTTTTTCCTATTAGTGACAGTTACTTACACGTGAAGAGAAACAAAAATGTTAGTAAATAGATTTTTCTAGCATGAACAAGATAGAAAGCATCATTTTTTTGCTAAACATATCTGCTTCTGCTTACTTACAGGCACAGCTGCCATCAGTGTAGGCTTAAGTACAGTACAGTCTCCTTTGCTTCCTTTCTTAATTTTACTTGACTGTAATAAGGAAAAAATGTCAATTTATGAAGCTGAACACCAAGCAGATCTTTAGAAAAGGACTAAAGAGGGAGATCTATTAGCATGTAATTTGTTTAAATCTCTTTCCCTGTCCCTCCAAAAACACATTTCCTGCGTAATTTTTTTTTTTCTCATTGTGATGGAAAAAGTAATGATAAACAACAATTTCAGCCAAAATGCTAGGTGTTTGACACGCCCAACCTGGTTAAGTCCACTTTGTATATCTTCCTCTTACTTCCTCCCTCTAGCACTTGCTTTCTCCTCCATCTTAGAATCATAGAATTGTTTAGGTTCTATGCCTCTACTTTCTAAATTGTTACTTTGTAATTAATCAATGTGAAAGTGTCTGTAATCAACCAGTGTGAAACAGGTCCTTCAGCAAAGGCAAGACCTTTTAAGATCATCCAGTCCAACCAGTAACCTAACACTGCCAAGTCCACCACTAAACCAGTTAAGGGGAGAGTAGCAATTTCATGTTTCCTGGCTTGGTGGCTGGATTATTTATAATGAAAGTGAAAACTCAGAATCATTAAGATTGGAAAGAACTCTTCCTCCAGGAGTTTTTGCCTGATGTAATCTCTATACCAGCAAAATGTACAGAAGCATTCTTTTCCAGCTTAATTTGCTCTTATTTATCTTAATTGTTAAATGGAAAAAGGCAAAAGGCTAAGTAGAAGATCTACAATAACTAGATAAAGAACTGATAAAGTGAGACCAAAAATTTAAAATCACTTTAAACAGTCTTATGTTGAGCTAATCTATTAATAGCTGTATTATATATCCCGATATCCAGTGGATAATGCTATATGCATTTATTAGGTTTTCTTTCAGATTTCCTAAGTATCATAAAAGTAAAGATTTTAATAAAATTTATATGGTATAACCTGCTGGTATAGTCCACCAGGAATGCCAATTTGCATCATTTTCTGAAAAAAATTACATTTCTGAAGTGTGCCATATACATCAGCATTTCTTTAATGAAAGAGGATAACTGGGCAAGAAGAATTCAGACTGCAAAAGCAAATTTAAGCTTCCCTGTCCCTCCTCACCTGATCCGATAGTGTGAGTGGAGAGGAATAGCCAATCCTGCAGCCATAAGTGATGCAAGAAATTTCTGCTGTCAATTCTAATACATGGGCCAGAGGCAAATAACCAATGTAAGTATCCTTGGGTCTAGGAAAGGAAAGGGAAGGATTATCCAATTAACAATGATGCGCAAGTGGACTGAAAATACTCTTTACCAGTTTAATTGTGTGCTTAGTTATTAGTTTTTTAAAGACTTGGATCACAAGTGAGGCTTACTCTTCTGCACACAAGAACGGTGCGATTTCAAACCCCAGTTTATACACAAAATGGGGAAAATCCTACCTTACTGAAATCAGTATGAATTACAGGATTTCCCTTTTTTTCTAGGAAACTCAAAGATCCCTTAGTGCTCCACTGCTGCTTCCTCCCCTTCCGGGAGATTTCATCCCAGGTACCAAATGAAGGATGAAATCACTGCATTTTAAAATAATCACCAATGATTTACAAATCCTTGACAGCCATCATAGCATCTCCTTCTAAAATAGTTTAGTAGAAAGAGAGCTGATCACTGAAGTACTGGGGCTTATTTCAGGAAATAATTTTTTAGACAGTTCTCAGCAAGAAACTCAGAGCCATCATTTAACAGAAGCTTTCAGCATCAAGTCAGAACTGGTTTTATATTCTATCACAGAAGGAGTTTAGCAACATAGCTTATTTCAGCTATTAAACCCTTCGTGAATGTAGTGACAAACGTACCCACATTCATGAAAAATTTCCTCGAAATATTAATGTGAGGGAATTTGCAGTTGGTTTTACTATCATCAGTGCACAATTTATTACTTTTCTGCTCATTTAGTGAATTAGACTTGAGCAGATTATGCAGCATGTGCATTATCCATCCAACAGTGCTGTCTCTAGATCAATGGAAGTGGTATGCTCTGACATACTTCCTAAAGTGATTCTAACTGCCCGAAAGCATCTAAAAAAATTCCCAAGTTTGACTAGATGAGGACTCTCCTTATCTGGTGGCATCTTCTGATGCACAGGAGTGCAAAAATGTATCACAGACTTAAAGCTAAGGATAGTAATTAAAAAAAAAAAAAAGTAGAAACAGCATGTGAGACGAGCTAGAAGGGCATCCTTTTCAAACAACAGGGTACGTTCACACACACAAGATATATTTCTTATAAATTAAAGATTAGTGGGCTCACAATAAAATGAAGAAATTTGATAACACCCAATGCCAGCAACAGACTTTCTATAAACTTAGGTACTTTTGGAGGTTTAGTTTTATCTCTCCGTACACACGACAACTAAGTGTTTCTTACCCCAGTCCAGGTATTCTCTCGCACTGTCCCGTCATTCCAGCTATTAAGTTTTTATGCTGCATCATCACTCCTTTAGGTCTCCCAGTAGACCCGCTGGTGTACATTACTAAAGCCAAGTCTGTAGGAACAGGTCTGCTTGGCAGAACGCTTGCTACAAAACGCAGGAGAAAAACTGTTATTAAGTGTTCTCTACTTTCTAAATTGTTACTTCTGTAATTAATCAACGTGAAAGTGTCTGTAATCAACCAGTGTGAAACAGGTCCTTCGGCAAAGGCAAGCACAAAGTGTGGTCAGTGCTGGATGCAGAAGTCAGTGATGAAGCGAGCAGTGGTCTGTTTTGAAGAGGAAGTGAGGGAAGGCAGGTTTTGAAAGGAAGGACAAGTATTTGGGCACCGACACAATCTGGGTGATACTTTTGCCATTACATCTTAAAGCTGACTGCAAGTTTCACAGAAAAAGGCTTCTGAAGACCAAGTAAACCTGTCAAGGGCAGTGAAGGGGAGGAATACAGTACCGGAGAGAAACAACAGGTTGAGGGGGAAAACCAAAACCAAAAAACACCCCAACACCCCAAAAAGCTGCAAGTCAGCTTTTCTGCCAATCGCTCTTCCAAAGCCAAGGTTGTAGAGCTAAGACTACTTTTTTTTCTTTTCTTTTTTTTTTTTTTTTTTTTTTTTGAATGAATGAACCTTCCTCAGGTAAGCTGCTACTTAGTGGAAAAGCAGTAAGCTTTACAACACTTTTGATTTTTCTTTTAGTCTGTTGGCATTTATTCTTAGGATGAAAATGATTAGCTTTCATGGCTTTCACAGCTAGGAAGGCAGCAGAAGTGTCTGCAAGGGAAGCAAGGTTTTTAGGGAAAAACAAAACAACACAACACCCCTCAAGGTAACTGCTGGTTTGTATCCCTACCTTAAGCTGATCAAAGATAAGCAGTTGTAATGAATGTGTGCTTCCCTGCAAAAAGCTCCTTTGCCAATTTATCTCCTCTTTTATTCAAGAGAGAGGAGATCTGACTAGGCACAGACTGCTGATTTACGGAAAAGAGATGATCAAGGTTGGTTTTTCCTTAAAGCAGATGTTTACAGTCACTCCTGGCTGCCCAGCGTAGCAAGGGATGTAATGGTTATTCCTCTAGCCCAAGGTGCTTTTTAGCTACAGATTGGTTAAGAAAAAAAGGTATTTCCAAACCACCAAGCAAAAAAAAAAAAAAAAAAAGCCTCAAGTGCTTTCTCCTCTTTTCTTAGAAAAAATAGTGAAGGTAAGATGAAGAAAAGGTAAGAGTAGCAGAAAATGGAACACTGCACCGGATTCTATTTTACTTCCTAAAATAAAGGTGGAATCTTAAATTATTCTGGTTATGGTTTAAAAGTTAAAAATAAAGTTCTACCCCAAAATACCTGACACTTGAACAAAGGTGCAGGACAATAAATAGAGATCAAACACATTTTCCATTTATTTAAAGGAAGCCAGAAGATGAACTGGCAATCTGCCACTGCCTTTGTGTTAGGGACCTGCACGGGTGGGTTTTTTCTGCTACACATCCCTCTTAACCTAGGTCTGATTTCACTGTTAACATTGCTTGACCGGTTCTCTGTGAAGTGATTCACTTACAGTTTTCTGGTTTGGCTCCCAGCTCTTCTACTGTCTGCATACTGTGAATCTCCACATTTTCAGGGTATTCCGATTTATTGATAGTCTTCTTGTCCACATAAATGATGTGTTTAAGACAGGAGACTTGTGGCAATGCAGTCTACAGAAGAGAAAGGAAATTTTTAGTACTGACTGCACTGTAAAATTATAGGGCTGCTTGTAGGCAGCTGAACGTGGTGCCAAATTACCTTAAGTTTGCTCTCAAGAAGTTCTACACTTGTGACCAGATATGATGCTCCACACTCATTGAGACCATAGATTACTGCCTCTTCACCCAGGGTGGCGTACAGCGTAACAACTGTTACAGTAACGAGAAAGAGAACATGAATGAAATGTTAAAGTAGTACTAAATGCAAAAGCTCTTGCTTTAGCTCACTAGAAAGCATTGCGGGAGGCATAAAATTAGCTCAGTGGGGAATTTACTAATTTGGAAACACAACCGCTTTTAATTTTTCCACATCAGAATTTTATGCCACAGGAGCTCTCTGAAATGAGGAGGACAGTCATATAGGAAGCATTTCTTTACTGAGAGGGTGGTCAAACACTGGAACAGGCTTCCTAGAGAGGTGGTCGATGCTGCAAGCCTGTCACTGTTTAAGAGGCATTTGGGCAATGCTTTATATGCATTTGGGCAATGCTTTTATAACATGCTTTAACTTCTGGTCTGGCAGTTGGACTAGATGGTCATTGTAGGTCCCTTCCAACTGAAATAGTCTAGTCTATAGAAGAAGAGAAATCATCAAAACAAAGAGATCCACCAAAGCCCGACAATAATGCGCTAAGCAACCACACAGTAAGCAACTGAGAACACGTGTTCTGCCCCGGGGCTCTCTGCAGCCCGAACTCAGGGGCAGAGGCGACGCTCCAAACACCACGGGCACCAGTCACGGCTGAAAGCTATGCACTTCCACAAGCAGCTCTTTCAGCAGCGTCAGCTACTTTGCTTGCTCCCGTGACGTTACTGATAGGGGCAAGGCAGAGAATCAGACTAAGGAATCAGACTGTTTTTCATGTTGTTAGATTATTTTTAACCCTGGCTGGCTACAGTGATGCCATTAAGTGCCTCACAGGCACCAAGGAGTTCACGTCTTCCCGTCACCTCTCTACTGAAAAAAATACCTTCCTATAGTATTGTCTGCTAGCTCAAACTCTAACCTCTAAAGGCCATTCAAGGAATTTAATAATCCTGTGCAATAGGGTTGATGTGGAAGGGCCAAAAAGAGAGTAATGTTATATGGCTGATTCTTCCTGCCTCTCAAAGTGTGAGGACCAAGACTAGCTTAAGCATCCTCTCCTACTTCAGTAGCAATGTCAGCTCTTCCATTATTGCCCTTTAACAGCCTCTCTGCGTACTCTACTGTATGACCTTCTTCTTGCACAGTCAGCTACTACTAGTACTGGAAGAAAAAGAGGCAGCCTAGTGCAAGCAAAACCAAAAGGTGGCAACAAAAATAAGCTATGGGTCAGCGTGTTGTATGCAGACTGGGCATGTGAGTGCATAGCAACCTTTGCTACTTCACCGAGAAGTTCGTATGCATTAAGTCAGGTTAGAGATTTTTGACAGCTTAAATAAAATTAAGAAAAAGTAAAAAACCCATATACATAACTGTAATGAACTTGAACAGCTTAATATCGCCAAAAAACCCTCAGACTAGCATATGATTTTGATTACCATTCTTCTCTCTTCTAATAACCATTTCATGTTTCGGCTGCATAAGTCAGGATACAGACAGAAAATACTATAAACACATTCCATGTTTTGGGGGGAGAAATGCAACTACTGACATCTTCAGAGTATTTTAAAAAAACCTGAAGAGTAACCATGCTGTTCTGTCATTCTAACATCTAGAACATTACTACACTAAAATCAGAAAAAACAGTCTCATAAGTATGAGCAAGTTAATTTTAGGGATCTCTGCAATGCATCGAATAGACTGGAAACTTCTAAGAATCAGACCATAGGCAGAGTAAGTTTATGAAATGCTTATACCATCAACAATAGGATTGGCAGATTCAAAATACTTAACAGTCAAACCACTGCTGAGGAATAGTTCTAAAATACATCAGAATTAAACAAGTTCAGCACTCACGAGGAAAGTTGTACTTGAAGCAGGTGAGAGCTGCAATCATCCATTCTGCTCGAGTCTCACAGAAGATGACAACAGTACTCTTTGGGGTTAGTCCCAGGGCAGTCAGTCCACTCCCCAAGCGATTCACTTTCTCATTTACTTCTTCATAGGATAACCATCTGTAAGTGCCTAAAATTAACTGGTGAGGGGGAAAAAAAAAAAAATTGTGATGACAAGAAGCTGCTGGTACAGCTCTACAAGCTTGTGTGAGTTGGTGCGTAACGCCATAAGCACACACACTGCCATTCATTAAAAGAAAAAGAAATTGCTTTAATTTTTCTTAAAGTAGAATAAATAGTGCATCCTGTATTGCGTTATTCTTTAACCACTATAAAATGGATGTTTTATATCATAAGATAATGATTAAGGAAGACCTCTAAGGAGACCTCCATTGTTGAGGCAAGATGCAAGGCAGCTCAAAACCAAATCAGAATTAAGTACAAAACTGTAAGTTTTACCTTTTTGAACACTTTTCCATTTGGTTGCATTTCATTTTCTTCACTCAATATTTCTCTGGTCCCAAGACAGTCCTTCTTCCCAAACTTTGCTAAAGCATGGTCAAACAGTTTGTCCAATGTGTCTGCTCCAGGAATGTTTATGGTTGCTAGTGAGTCAAGATGAGTGACAGAACGGTAGGGACTTCCAGGTTTGTCCGAGATGGGTTTAGCTTTTAAACGTTTTGCCATAGCCTTTTTCTTCTTAGCATTTGTAAGAAAATACCATGGAATAAATACAAGCATACTGTACACAGATATTAACAAGTACACAGGCAGCAAGAGAATGGCACGTACTTCTAGCCTAAGTTTCATTGCAGGTATTTAAAAAACAAAATCTCTTATTGTGTTCTGAAGCAGGCAAGAGCAAAGCAGCAGTGCAGTGTGGCGCAGGAAGAAGCAACAGTAAGTGAAACTTAGGTAATTCTGTTTCAGAGCAGCTGCTAAAATTTTAGTAACCTTTGAGAGCCAACAGTGGACACCTGCGGGTGAAGACCAGAGCCAAGCAGACAGCAGGAAAGAAAAAAAGAAAAAGAGAATTAAATTAGTAATATTACAGTCAGTCCAGTAGCTTTAGTCCTTTTAAGAGTTCACTTCAAATGCATCAAGACAAAGGAGACTGAAGTAACTGATTTAAGAGGCACGTACGCTGCATGAGCGTGTACTGCTCTGAAGACTAAAGAGGATGAATCTTTTCCATACTTGTTTGTTGCATCCACAAATATTTACTTTTCAAAGACTTTTCCCCACTATCTCTGTTTGAATAGTTCAGGGCTGTTGAGCCCAAGTCTGTCCTTCGCATTGTAATATTGCGTTTCAGCTACTTGAGTAATGCTACAATTGCGTAATTGTGAGAAAGGTCAACAGTTGTTTTCCCCCTAAATATTTGTACTACAGAGAAAAGATACAACAGGTTTCTTTACTGCTTTGCAGAATATTATATCAACTTTTATTCAGATTAAAATTTATCTTGATACAGAGTCCTCAAAAGTCTACACAGTGTACTCTAAAAACTAGATAATATTCCAAAACTGCTTTATTAACTTTGCCCGAGCAACTGAATTTTTAATCTATTACTTTTCAATTATCAATGTCAGACTCTTGGAAAGGGATTACACAGATTTGCTTTTCCCCCTCCAAAAACTACTTCAATATATGCATTTCAGAACTCCAGGTATGGAAAATGGAACCCAATTTGACCAATTTAATCCAATTTAAAATAAAGCACAGTTTGGCAAGATTTTATCTGCATGTCAGAAATCTTTCCTCAGTAAGGAAAACTGGGCCTGAATAAAGACCAAAGGTGTTTGGGAGAAAAACAAAAGCATCCTAGCAAACCACAGCTGGGGCTAGCCCACTGGTCGGCAACTAGTCCACGCTGCCACGTAAAAGATATAGGTTCTTATCTTCATCTGGATGGCATGCAAATACGGCATGCAAACACATCATGAATGACGCACACAGCAGGAAAAATAAAAGGCAAAGGTGCGCTAACAAAAGAGCGGTACCTGGGACACATAGGGGAGTGAGTAACGCTGAGAGCTTATGGCAAAGCCCAGTCTTTCATGGACAGAAGCTGACAAACAGATCAGAGCAGGGAAGTTTTCAGGGCTCCATCAAGAATTAAAAGAACGTGGGCACACCTCAAAAATGTACCCTTATTAACATATTTGCCACCCTCAGGCGATGAGGGAGGCTACAATTAACATTTCAGGTTAAACAAGACAACTGCTACTAACAGCATAACAGAAATCTATTAATAGGTTGTTGGGTTTTTTAATAAGAATTCCAACATCTGCAGTTGTGCTGTAGCCAATATCAACAGCATTTAATGTAATGCAAGATTGAGAGAGCTGCAGATACTTAAAATAACATGATCACCGCGTTAAATTTTTTAATTAAATCTATAGACTAAAATTGAATGATAGTATAATGTACTAAACTAAGCTCAGACTTGTTCAAAGAGTGTTCTGCATATTTCTTTTTATAAAAAGCGAATGCTATATTCTTTTCAAAACGTATATGCTTATTGTGCTCTAGTTAACCTCATCATCAACTGCTCAGCATACAGTCAAACCTCAGCAGAAGAGAGAACATTTTCCTTCCCTATAAGCTCCAGTTCTCTAAAATGAAGGTTTACTGCTTTATATTACAAATCTTGTATGATATTTTCATTCCAGTTAATTTGGTGCTCCCAAAGCAGCAGTGGAGCTTGTATTTAAAACAGAAGCCAGCCATAGTGCTAAGACTGCAGTAAGAAAACTTCAGTGCATGCCCATGATTAGACACAATGCTATACGTTAAAATAGACCTCACGGAGAACTCTCACTGCTCTTCACCTTCCAACAAAAAACATATGACCAGAAACGACGACTTGGATAAAAAGCAGGCTTGTTGGACTAACGCAAACAATTTACTATAATGAGACAGTACTATAGCTTTTATTCAGGCTGAGTAGTAGCTTTTTCAGAAGTAGTCCTACTGGTAAAAAAAAAACCTCACTACTAATCAAGAACTAATTTAGAAGGGGAGGAGAGGAATGGGCTCATATTTACTTAAATTCTTTAGCCAATGTTCTGGACTGACCAATAGTATGAAAGGAGTATTGTCTGTGTACATGTTATTACAACAGATACAAAGAACTGAAAATCATATTTTCACACATTGATGTGCTTACTACTTTCTAATTAAATCTATATTGACTGATGCAATTGACTATTAATATATACTTATTGCAATTATCTCGTCTTTCCACTGCTATTTTCCACTCTTTCTTACTGCATCTGGGCAATAGTGAATTGAACTGAAGTCGCTGGGGTAAGAGCTGTCCCTTTTTTTCACCATATCTAAAATTATGAGGACCTGCTCCTCTTGTCATCTAAGCACTGATGAGATGCAAATAACACAGTGAATTACAACAGTACTGTCATGATTTAAACAGGTATTTCACAAGATCCAATTCCCATTTTATTCCTGATTATCAATACTAAGTCTTTAAAACTGAACTAGGTTGCAGAATGGACTGTAAGACTACATGTGAAAAGAGGACTGTTTGAAAAATTACATCCTACTGATGTCATCTAATAATCCTTTCTACATGCATGAAATGTGTGGGTTTATATGTCAGATGATCTTCAAGTTGACTAAGCAACAAAACTCAATTCAGTATGGAACACTAACTTAAGAACTTTTACAGTTTACTGCAACAACTTTCCAACATGCTAAAAAACCTCATCAGAATGTTCAAAATACTGCCTGAAATAATATAAAAAGGTCTTAATGGGAAAGAATGTGTGGTTTGTGCTAAAAGTGGCACCCTGTTGAAATCACTTTTAGCACGTGAATTTTAAGTGCGTGTACAAACACCCTTTGTACGCTTGCAGCCAGTTATGCTAATGTTTGCATTAGTAAAAGTTAAAGGTTGCATTTCTTTCATTTTGAAATTTCAGATTATTTGAAATACTTTTAAAAGTGTGTATAAAAACAGATAACTTAGCTAATTTGTACACATTTATGGTAATTTAAAATGTTTCTATCCTGACAAAAATCAGTTGTAATTCTTAATAGACATCAGTTAGAAAAACTTAGTAAGTCCCAAAAAGACAAAGTTGGCTTTTTCCTTTGAATGTATTCATATAAAAACTCACAGATACACACACACACACACACACAGAGGTATACTTACAAGGTATCTGACAGCGATGACTGAGTTGTTTTAGTGTCGATTAGATCTATATTAAAACAGAAAAAAAAAAGGATTAGAGGTTGGGAATTTTTTTGCCTTGCAGAAAGGGGGAACCTTTAGAATTTCTACCCTACTACTCCTGAAGAACAACAGCCTATGAATTTAGACAAAGGTGGCACACGCAACCCATGCAAGAGGAAAGCAATGACATTATTGGAAAAGACTAAGCTTGCAAACTACAGCTCTTCTCCTGCAGCCAGGGCCACAGAACAAAGTCTGAAATCAGAGCACAGGTTCTGGAACAGAAGAGACACTCCTCTCTTTGTAATTTTTCATGAATTTAACTGAAAAATCTAGAGAATTTTTTTTTTTTTTAAATATAGAAAACATGCTTTTAAATAGTCACAAAAGCTTATGAGAGTAAGTAAGAGCGAAAGTGTGTGTGGGGAACACGGAGAGGGTTTATGCCTCTGGAAGTGACTATTCACGGAGGAGGAAATGCCCTTATCTTCTCTGTATTTAACTATTCACACAGAACAGAATCCACTTAGCCAGCATTTGCACACACAACTGGAATTTCTAAGTGTAACTCAAATAAGTACCTGTGGCTAGAAATTTTATCCTATGCAGTTGAATTTTAATAAGGCAGCAAATCATCATCTTTGCTTAGGAAAGGCTTTAATTAGGCCAAGACCAAAACACTGTAAAGGCTTAATACTGGGAGTATATGAATAACAGTGTTTATTGTCCTTCCTCTTGTGTTAAAAAAGCTTGCCAGGGATCCAATTTACTGTGTAATAGCATGATTAGAAGAAAACATACTTCTTTTTCAATCTACTCCAAACATTAATTGCAACTTAAAACATTTTCTCATTGTGTTACGAAAGTCTTCGGTATGAAAGATGACATTAGACAGGAAAAGGGCAGCATTCTAGTTCGTGAAGAAAACCTGGAATCTGCAAAGAAAGATGTTGTTTAGTTTAAAAACAACACCGGAGGAAGTCCTGGTTCCTCTGCGACCGAGCTCTTGCCAGCTTCAAATGCAGACGCAATTCTGGCTTTAGCAGTACTCAGGCTTGACTCCTTTCAGGAAGTTCCTACGTCTTCCAAAACAATCCAATATGAATAAGTAACAACTATTTCCAGAATTTCTCTAGCATTCAGGCAGATCTAAACATTTTGGAAACCGCAATAAACATTCATAATTTATAAGTGGAAAGGTGGTTCTACACAGTGAAAGAAACTTGAGTTGACCTGAATAAGTACATCGGTTATTAGGTAGAGTCAGTTTTTGGAAGGGAATTTAATAACTAGTAGTCCTGAAATTGTTCCAGTACTAGAACGGAAAGAGGCTAGGATTTCAAAAGGAAATTACAGAAAGGCTGAGAAATATCACATTGCCAGGAAGATGCAGCAAGCTTAAACACAATAAACAAATGAGTGCATACTACCGGGCTCTGTACAAATTTTGATTTTCCAGATTTATACCTATCACACACAAGAATGAGATAACATTTCTACAGATGAGAAGACTGTGACTAAATAGCATGAAGAGTTAGAAGAATCTTGTGGCTAATTACAACCTTTGGGGGGTTAGAAAGATTGAAAGAAGAAAAACCAAGGGAAATGATTCAGTTTTTACACCATGTCAGTGTTTTTATGAAAACAAACTCTGCTGATATTAATGCAAGTTACTCATGGTAGGGAAAAAAGTACACGAGGTCCGATTTTTGTTCCTTTCTCTCAGGCAGATTTCTACATATTTTCCTCTTACACAATTTTGTACGTCAAAGGGCAACGAAAACTCCAGGGGTAATCTAATCAAACGCCAGCAGGTTTCAGAAGTACTTCTGTGCGCCATCAAGGCAATAGAAGCTCGGAGCCCGAGAACTTTCAAGAGCTCTTACTATGTCTCTGCAGCATAAATACTGGTACCTATGTCCCAACAACCAGGGAGAGGGGAAGTCAGATATAGTGGATCCTGGTATAAGTTGAGGGTCCCTGTTTAAACATACACATTTTATCTGAAATAGCAAAAACACAAGTGGTGGTAGGAAATCTTGTTTCTCTTACTGCTGCTTAAAAAGAAAAAGTAGTTAATACAGTGTTTTACTTGGCTACTAAACAAAGATCAGATTTATTTTTGCTTTCAAGAAAAATATTATTGTTGTCCTTTATATTTACTAATTCTGTTTTGCTACTTCAGAACATATATGCACTTAATGTCAATCAGAAAAAAAAAGAAAATCAATTTGTAAGTGTCAAGTGTCATACATCTGTTGCTGCAACAACTGTTGTAATGGAAACCAGACCAGCCACGCTTACCCAGTATTTCTCAATTATCTAACAGACTGGTGTGAAACTCTCTCTCCTAATCTTGTAACATGAGGGCAAGCAAATATTTGGTGAAAGGGTAAGAGCAGTTTCTGTGCCCTGAAGGCAAAAAACATAAAAAGCCAAGGCAAGATTCCACAACTGAAAACTGCCCATTGAGAATACGCTGAATTGTGAAATTATCTCCTCTAGACCCACCTCTGTTACTTTTGCCTCATTAAATTCTCTCCAGAATCTGCACTGTAAATACCTGAGGCTCATTCACTCCAATGCTTCCTCTCTCCCGAGCCCGCAGGCAACCTGTACGGGGTATGCTCTGATCAAAAGCCTAGGGCACACACGCTTTCGAGTCAATCCAGTATTGAGAATGCTCGCAGTCACTGTAACTAATAGCAAACTCAGGTGTTTCAACACTTTTTTGTGGTAAAAGGAAGTAAGCGAGAGGCACCCTAAAAAGTTAATGAACATGGTAAGGACGGGTGGCTTGGACAGACGGTATTTCAGAAGAGGATGGAAAAGGAGAAAATCTGCAACTGAAAAATGCTGATATTACCTCAAAGCTCCTCCAGCATCTACAAAATATACTTGGACTAAAGGGCACAAAAATTGAAAAGGAAAACACATATTCTATACTAATGAAGACGTACTTCAGCCTGATCACCTCAGCACATACCCCAATCTCATCAGGCATTATGGCAAACGTTACTCTTACGCCCATGTTTCAACAGCAGAGAGAGGCGCCTGTACTGGTTCCACCCAACTTTTTAAACCAAGCACGTGAAAAGGCAAGCGGTGTGATCAAGGACAAATCGTAGACGATATGCGGCTGTGGAAGTTCCCCAGCAAAAGCTATGTAAACAGTCAAATAAGAATTCACAACCTCCTCCTTCCCTTATGTAATACAAAATGGACAGACTGCCTAGTTCCCCGTTAGCTACACAATCATTTTGCAACGGAAAGGTTGTGACTTACATGGCTCTGATGATCCAACTTGTGAGATTTAGGTTATCATAATCTTTTAATTTTCTGCTTCTTTCTCAGTAGTGAACTGCTTTGCAAAACACAAAAGTAGTGGCCTCTCCTAAGACTGTTGAATTATACAGTCTAGAAGATCCAATCAGTTTAAGACCTACGAAGACAAAGCCCTTTTTGCCCCATCTTCCGTAACGTTTTTATTGCCTGCAAGCACTGCCCTTGGGAAATTTGATGCCCCAAGTCAAATAATCCCCTAATACATACAAATGATACTAAAACCAGTTTCATACATGACAAAAAAAGGTTTGTTGCTTGCTTCCCCACATGAAAATCATGCCTCTTTTGAGTACAGACTTGATAAGTTCAAGCTTTTTGAAAACATTCTCTTATTTTAGGCAACTTCAGATAAATTCCAAAGCCTGTTACTGCACCTATGGTTTTGGAGCGTATTACAACAGAAGATCTTTGCATTCACCTGTACTGTACCAGTTTGAAACTACAGACTGGAGATCAATTCCCCTCTTTGTTTTATTTTTAAACATTACAAATTAAGCAGGATAAAATAATTAAATAAGATTACTGAACACCCAGACTATTCTGCATAGGTCCATATCATGGACTGTTGTGCATTCTCTAGCATAATACGTAACTACAAAGAAGCATTTAAACCTGATTTTTATAACCAGATTATGTTTAAAATTTTCATTTTTAAGGGTGATTCTAACTTGAAAATGTGATTGAAGATACTGATTACAGGCCAAAAAAAGATGGTTCAGCTAGAAAAGGGAGAAGTAAAACAATGTAAAAGCACAAGTGAGACTTCTCACTCCGTGTTTTTCCATGTGGAATACAAGCATCTGAAAACTGGCTTACTGTTCTGTGGTGTTCTAAGGTGAGCAGTTTTACTTTGCATTGAAAGGCACTAGTAACACTCACACGATTTACTTCTTCTGGGTAACTTCTTAAACTATGCCACCATTTCATCTCACTCAGCAGTGAATGGATAGTCTAGATTTTGCTTCTGCCCCCTAACTGGCACACAGCTGACATAAAGCAGGAATTTACTCAAAGCTGGGTTTCTTAACTGATGCATTTTTCATAAGAGACACAGTTTTCATAACAGAAAAGTTAAGAACTCAGTTTTCCCCGCATTTTCAGGGCACAATAAAAGTAAATAACTAATGTACAGTCTTTTACAGCCTCCAAAGTCAGAGGTAGTATTGCTGCTTCTGTAAGACTAACGAATGTGTGATGGGTGCACTGCAGATAGAAAGTACGAATGTAACTTGCGTAACTAATATTTTGCTTCTAATTGCTAGGTGCTTCCCTGGGTCTATTGAACATTCATTTTTATCTATTTTCGACTTGTTGTCAGTATTAGGAACACATGCACGGACAACAGGTTGTTTAAGAATTAGGGTGTTTATCTCCCCTCTTCTGTTATTATCTGATGCTTCTGATAATCATTTCAACAACATCCGTTCACAATGTAAGGAAATTAGGACATCAGGTGTGATTTATTTTGCAAGTAAAGATGAAGGAGTACAGGAAATAATCTCCCTGGGTAAAAGTTTTTTAAAATTTACCCAGAGACAATGTATTTGTGCTTACGCCTGTTGGATACAATTGCTTCACCGATTCCTGGAGTACACGCATTCAAGTTCAGACTCTGATCAAGTCATGGTATTAGGGTTGGACAAATGTTAATGACCTTTTACTCAACGAGGCAAAAAATTCATTAACGACATTACCCTAGCTGCATAGATTAAATATTAACACATTTCCTGGCCAAACATCTGTACAGCATGACCTAGGAGGAATTGTACGTACGCTTGTGATGACGCATTAGACATACCTCAAAGTAAAATGGCATTTCCCAATATAAAATAAAATAAATAGTACTACATAAGAACAAAAGTTAGGAGAAAGTATTGACCGAATCATTCTTTTTGAAGTAGGATTCAGCTAATAGATTCGTCTGACCGAAGCTTAGTAACTTGAGCACAGGAGAGCCAGTCATTAAAAGCTACTTCCTTTATTTATAAATTTCCTGAAATCTAACAGCATTGCTCTGTAATAACCTTTCTGTGAAAGGAGCAAGTCAAACAGTAAAATGTTAAAGTGCACAGACACAAGTCCAGCCTGGCAGGCAAACACGCAACGTAACGACAGAGATCATCATAATCCCTCTTAATGCTCTATTGAGAAAGTCCAGCAATATTAACCTCCTGCATTCTATTGAAATCCAGACACAATAACAGACTACAACAGCTTCTCCCTTTTACCGTAGTTACCCTGACAGATTATATACTTCTTTTTAAATGTCTTGCCAGCAGCGACTGTTGTGTAATTTAACAGACTAAAGTTCTAAATATAATTCTGTATTCCTTCAGAAAACCTGTCTCTTCAGCTTTCATTTTGACAAGCAATTCTGCCACCAATTTTATATTTACCTTTACTGCTTTTCAAAAAACTCCATCGTCTCTCATCAGTGGCATTAGGTTGCTTGCTTCCCAGACATTGGTCGTAATTTAGGTAGTGAAATTAATTACATACTTAAACAAAAAAAGGGAGGGGAAGAGAAGTAAATGTTCTTCCTCATGTACTGCATTAGCAGTCTTTTGCCTACCAAAAAGTGTACTGGGGGCTGGGGAGGGATTTTTCTAAAGTTCTTACAGGTTTTCCAAAATTCTGTGGGGACAGTCAACAAGAGGAGCACAAGGGCTGGGAAATACACTTTCCCTTTTCTCTTAGGAGCTCACATCCAAATGCAAATTCCTCCCTTTTTGTGACTAAGCAAAAAGAATTAGGCTTTCTTATTTGCAATGTGAAGAAATTCCCTCCTTGCAGATGTTCTGATATACAGATGTCCAAGTGTGCACTTAAAAAATAAGAGTTTAAGAAAACCGTTCCCACCCATGGTCATTTGAGATGGTAACCCCTGAGATTTCAAGCATGAGTCATCTCTATTTTTCATTTTCATTGTGCAACTAGTTAAGCTGCAGAGGAAAATGGTTTGAGAGTCAACAAAAATTAGGAGCATTGAGAGCAAACATATTCTAATCTTTTGCACAATCACAGTGTTTTCCAGTGAAAAAGTGATGATGTGTTTTGTATGTTGAAGGAATTGAGGTTTTTTGTGGTCTTAATGCAAAATTTTAGCACAGTCTATTGCTTGGTTCATGGTGAACCTATCCTATCGCTTTTCTAGCCAAACACACCTAGATGCATTTCTAGGCATCTGTCATCTCTAGATCCATACCTGGAATTCCCAGATAAAGCATTACCTAAAACAGGACTTCATACTGCAACTTTTTGCTCACTTTAAACTTTCTGTGAGCGAACTTGCTTTCTGCTACTTCCATGTGCGTTATGATAGACTGGGATATGCTTAGGGTACGTTTCTTTTACTAATGTTATTTGGCAACTCAGGTATTAATTTTTATAAGGAAGATCTGGAGGTATAGACTGGGGATGAGTTGTTCATGGATAATAAAACAACGCAGCGTATACCAATTTAGTCAGAGAAGCTGGGTATTTTACCCATCAGCAAGGGTGGTAATACTGGTGATGGCATTTTCTACCAAGGAAGGCAATCTTACTGACTTACTATATCATAACAGTTCTTTGATTTTTATCTGCATTTCAAAGAGGAAGCGAGATGACCAAGCAAATTTCAGTACATTTTCTCCTACAAAGCAAAGTGCACATTCAAGTTTTCAGATTTAACAGATCTAAACACTTTTTTTTAGAGCAGTGTAACACCACCAAAACAGGAAAACAATGCAAAAGTAATCCGAACATAAATATTCATACTAAGGCAGGAGAACAAGGTAGAAACTAGCACAATTCTTAGAGAAAAGAAGTTTAAAAGAATGGAGGGGGGAAAAAAAAAAGACCTCCGAGACAGTTTTAAACAGCGAGGGTTTGAACTTTACCACCCTCCAATACACGTGCACGCACATTTATCACACTTCTTATTTACAGACACCAACACGCTTGTTTAAGGTGTACAGTTTCAGAGGCAAGCAGCTTTTGATGTTCTTAGTCCAAAATATCCATGTAGCTTTTGCAAAAGAGCAGAGGACATACAAGATCGGGTCACAATATCACATGCTCAAAACCTGAGCTGGAAGGAGAGACAGCACAGAGCAAGGATGTGTGTAACCATATCATCACATGATTGTGCCTGTGCTACTATGTTCTAGCCCTCAGCAAAATGTACTAGCACAGCCACAGAGCTTCCTGAAAGGAATTTGTTCAAGCCCTGCCAGCCCAGAAGACATAAAAAAAGCGTGCATGACTATTTGCAGCAAACCACGCAGCTAGAACTCAAGTGGCTTGATGGCACGACTTGGTCTTTGGGTAACTAGATCACCCTTAATATGAATAAAGCAACTGCAGAAGTAACAAACTGTTTGTACAGTACTAGACTAAACAGAGAGTAAAGTGGTCTCAGACTTAACAAAATTTGAAGGAAGCATGAAGAGGAAACTGATGCTGTTGACTATTCTTTCAACTTATTTTTAGGAACTTTTTTGCTCTGAAAGAGGGACGGAAAAATCCTTGGTATGACAGCAATTTATGGTTAGTAATGAAAAAAGATACAATTTAATTTGTTAACAAATGCAGTGATACTCAAAAAGCTAACACTGTCAGAAAATGTTTCCATTTTCAACTTAAAAACACACAGTCCCCACTCCAAGTCTATCAGTATTTGGACTGATCATTATAAAAATGGTAGGACAAAGGTCGCTGTTGGAAGGTTTTAGCAAGGGTTATTTAAGTGCTCACTCCCTAGTTATTGTCAATCTTATTGCTCACTAGCACACAAAAAGCCAAGTCACTCTCTTTACCTTTAATGCAACTAGGTAAGTAGGTTGATCAATTCACGAAAAATCTAAAAAAGAAGAAAATTAAATAGTGAAAATTCTAGGCATCTCTTAGGTTATAAACATATCTAAACAGACCACTCAATCCAACATTTTCCTGGATCGGTAATATGAGCTTTGTCAGCTGTTTGTTGTCAATACCATTTGTACAATTGCAAAATACTACCTGCTACTTGAAAACATGCAACAGGCTGATCATGCACTTTACTTTAGGTCAGGGGATACCACTAGAAACTCATTACATTGTCATTCTCAAGTGCTATATTTTCACCCAAATTCTATGTTCTGAGTGCCTTCAGATGTTTGAATGATGTAACATGCTGCCAAACACTGCGCCTGACAAAGTTTTAAAATTTACTCTTGGTTAAAACCAGCATTATGACATTAGACTGCTTTTAATAGCCTCAACTCTAAAGCTGCAGCCACCCAGTATTCAAAGCGTACCTTTCTTAAAGATAAATCTACTTAATGCTATCCAAGTTACGGAAATATTTTTCATTTGCAGCTTTTTAAGGAAAGGTAAACTTATAAACTAAGAGGTAATATGTGACATTTATTAAACTGTTTTGTCTGAGCAAGACCGATGAATTACCTTAGAGAAACAGCCAACAGAAACCTTATCCGCTATGGCCTTTCGGAGACTAAGATAGCACACCCCCCCTTTGCCTTCGCATCCAACGTCTGGGCACAGACCACGACTCCGAAAGGTAGGAAAACAAGCATTAAAACAGTTGGTGTCATCCTAAAATCTCATACTCTAGGTATAAAGTAATATTAACATACACACAAGCTATGTTTGTATTTTCTTTTCATGCACATATTCCAGACATTCTGATCCAAGCGCAGCAGAAGTGACCTGACGTGCATATTCGGGTAACAGAGAGGTTTCCCCAAAGCCCCGCTCCCCCTTCCATCAACCCTTCCGCCTCTGCTGCCTGCCCCTGCCTGCTCAGCTCTTTCTCCACGCTGCAGTTCAGACTGATTTGGTCCAGGTTAAACAAGGATTAGTTTCCAAACAACAGCAACTTTTTAAGTGAGTGTTGGTTGTGCCTGAATAACAGCAGTATTTTTACATTGGGGAATGGGGGGAGAAAGACTACAAGGCTGGTCACCATCTGATCTTTCTCATTAGGTAATGTGATGTGGAAAGAGTCTTACACTTATTTCTGGCCATTCTGTATCCGTGATTATCATTCGTCAAACCATCTTTGAGCACTCAAATAACCCAAACTCAGCTTAAGGCTGGAACAAATTTTTGCCTTTAGTTATAGAATCATAGAATCATAGAATCATCTAGGTTGGAAAAGACCTTTAAGATCATCCAGTCCAACCATTAACCTACACTACCAAGCCCACTCTAGACTAATCAAGGGTAGACCAGACTAAACCATATCCCGAAGTGCCACATCTACCCGTTTTTTAAACGCCTCCAGGGATGGTGACTCCACCACCTCTCTGGGCAGCCTGTTCCAATGCCTGACCACCCTTTCCGTAAAGAAATTTTTCCTAATTTCCAGTCTAAACCTCCCCTGGCGCAGCTTAAGCCCATTTCCTCTTGTCCTATCGCTAGCTACTTGGGAGAAGAGACCAACACCCACCTCACCACAACCTCCTTTCAGGTAGTTGTAGAGAGCGATAAGGTCTCCCCTCAGCCTCCTCTTTTCCAGGCTAAACAACCCCAGTTCCCTCAGCCGCTCCTCATAAGACTTGTTCTCCAGACCCTTCACCAGCTTCGTTGCCCGCCTCTGAACACGCTCCAGCACCAAATGTTAGACTAAAACTGACAGACGGTTTAGCATGCTCTCTTTTTCAGTCAAATCTTCTGGAACCGTAACATATACTGCATAGGTATTGTTATTTAAAGGCATGCAAAAAACCCATGCCTGAAGAACCAAGCTTCAGTGAAATACTGCAATACCTGTAACAGCTTCTCTTGTATGAGCTTGAACAGCAAGGATTATATAGAATCCATGAACAAGCCAGCCTGAGTACTGACAATCCCAGAGCGGCAAGAAGTAGCATACTCATACAAGTATGGTTTTCGCCGGGTTTTATAAGGCATCACCTTGCTCCACTCCCTGTTCCAACTCGCACTTTCTCACCCTGCTTTTTATTGAAGAACAGCAAACTTAGTTTTTCCCTTCCAGTTGTTGCTCTTCCCTGTGGTGATACGTTTCATAACGAAAACACTTTTGACCAAGTTGTTTGAACAGAGGAGCTCATAAAAATGCAAACCTATTTGCATGCTTATGAAACAAACAGAAACTCCATTTTCATAATGAAAATTAAACACATCTACCTAACAAAGGCACAAAACCAAGGCTATCTTAAGTTCGGTATTAAATTATACTGTGTAAATACACAGTACGAATCAGCCGTACATACAGCTGTCTTTATGGAAAGTAATGTGCAAAATGACAAACTAATGGACTACTATGGACAGACAGAAACTACTCCATCCTCACGTCCTACTTCTGCATCTGGTGCAAAAAGACCACTGGCACCACAAACCAGGATCTCTTACTTCTTTTGCATTTTTCCTTTCTATTGATGTATCACTTTGCTGTTATTTGACATTACCACTAGCTGCAGATTTATTGTCTCAACTCTTCTACGTAACACTCAAAGCTATGGAAGATATTGTTGTAAAACTACACCTTACCTATGTAGTATTTTGATTCTTTTAGTATGTATGTTTTCATTGTGCAAAAAAAAAAAAAAAAAAACCAAAGCAAAAAGTGTCATGCTAATAACAGAGAAGAGGTTAGAGAGGTCAGTATTTTAAAGCAAATTTTAAGATATAACACAACTTGAGCAAATGACTTGATTGAATTGACGTAACATGACCTCAGTGTAATGGAGGCTCCAACAGAGAACCAAAAACAGCGCAACAAGCCTGCTGGTTCTCTGTCAGAGTCCTCGAGTTTGGGTTCATGGCAGCCAACTCAATCCAAATCCGGACTGCGGTGATCCCACGTTGACTGTTCCCTTGGGCTGCAAGTTTTGCAGGCAGCCAATTATACCCAACTTTCAAGTGAAGCCAGTTGTCTGATGCAGCTCCATGTTCAGCCACACCGTGCCCGTGTAAGGGAGGAAGTGGTAACCTCGGTGTAGTCCAGCTCACACGGAATTACTTGCACCTCTACAATGTAGCTGCCTAAGCACTTTAAACAAGCATAAACCAGAGCCAGGAGCATAAACCAGTAGCTACAGCTACTTTGCTGTCCTGGCCTGTCCCCTCCCTTGTCCCAGAAGCCAGAGTGAGTGAGTGCTGGCTGCAGCTTTTGCAAGGTTAGTGTGTTCTGGGAAGTGCAGCGTTAGGAAAAAAGCAACCAGAAGCTATAGAATGATAACTAACCTATTTTTATCTTTATTGAAAGCAAAAAAAAAAAAAACCCAAACCCCAAACAACCCACACTCAAATGCCAAAGCCCATTCCCAAACACTGAAATGTCTTATTAAAACTTTATTACAGATTAATTTTATATATTCCAAAACACTTTAATATGCATAATTATTTATTTATTGAAGGTCAGGAGTTGGTAATCTTCCTAATCCAAAGTGGCTGTATGATACAGGAAACAGCAGCTGACTACCAAGTTGACAGTTTAAGCTATGAAACGAATGCCCTCATTCATAAATTCTGGGGTTTTTGCTCTGAGCCAACATTCAGTGTGCAGCAATAGGCAGTTTCCAGCCCCTCAAACTTAACGAGCCTATTTGAGGTAGTGACATTTCATAAGCTGCTCGACTCCTCTAGCTTCCAAGACAAAACATTTGTTGAGAATGACTCGCTGTGTATTCTACTTGTGTACTTTAGGTAAACTGAACGTAATAAGATCTTTTCAAAAATTATTGCAAGTATAACTACAGAGAGGAAACAACAAAGCACCTGACAGATTGCTTAGGCAATGTGAAGTGTTTCAGTAAATCTGACCGGTTACATCAATTTGCCATTTTTTTTCCAGCAAGATACTTGCATCCTCATATCAGCAAGTATCACAATACAGGCTCCTTGTAATCTTATCATTAGCTTCACTCAACCCTACGAACTCAACAGGACACTGCTGGCAGAACTCATTGAAATATGGAGATTTAAATACGTAGCTGTATTTGCCACCTGCCATAAATATGTGCAGAATTGTGAACTGCAACATTGTGTGAAGTTAGATCAAACGTTTTGTAGTACCTGCTCACCTGTAGCCTAACTTGACAGACAGTGAGTGCTCTTCGTATTTCACCGAGTGAGAAACCAACAGTGCACAGCATTAGGTGAATACTCATTATTTGCAGCCTAATGTTTCTCTAAACACAACTTTCTTAGTAGACTTTGTGGTTCAAGTTGTATGGGTGGCTTCCAGCGTACAGAAACTCACATAATGGAATGTACAAAGCAGTAACTTTTTTAAAATATCAGACTTGTGGCCAGATGAGCAATCGTTACAGGAACACAAAAATAAGTGATCTTTTATTTTGGGAAAGTTGTTCTTTTAGCACATACTGTTGTATATGAAGCTTGCTATTGACCCTGGATGTAGAACAAGCAACTCAGTTTCCAGAAGCACCGCAGACCTTTAGCTTTCTCTTTAAAAGACCAGCGAGAGGGTGACTTTAGCTTGAGACTGCTTTAGTTGCAGGCTCATCACTACATGATACCCTGAACCAAGGAGCAGAGTTCATATGTTAGAGCAGAGTGGGTAATATGACAAAATTCAAGGACAGTAGTCAACATGGTGTCCACGCGATGCTGTGGAGGGTGGAGATCCGCTCGCATGAGGAACGGCGGGCTCTCTCCGGTGCCTATGGCAGGCTCTTGTCAGGAGCTGCCTGCACCAGGCATAGTCAGCCCCTCCGGCCCCACGGCTGTCTACAGCCGGGGGCCTTTGGGTTCCACAGCAAGAAACGGGCGTGTTGGAAAATAATGGCAGAAAAAGTTACCAGGTATGGCAGCATTTCTGTCTGTAAAAGCATTTGTGCAACTGAGGGACAGTAAGAAAAATTCGCATGCACTACCAGACTGTTAAAGAAAACCAAACACAAGCATTAAGTCTGTTCTTACTTGAGATACGTAACAAATATTTTCTGGCAGCCATGAAAGAAGAGCCTCAGGGCACACGTGTGCTCTGCAGAAACCATTTATTTGCTTTCTATTTCTTTTCCAAGAAACTGAATTGGGAAATACAAAACAAACACACTTATAACAACTGCTGACACTGAACAGAATTTCTCTTTGTGGTATCACATACTTAATATTATAATTTTTTCAGTTCCTCTCTATGCTAATATTTTTCTACTCCTATGAACAGGATTTGTGCAAACAAGGCCCTTAAAAAGGCTTAAGGGTCACTTGCCAATAAAAAGGCTTAAGGGTCACTTGCCAAGGAGGACAGTTATTCAATTATTTTATTCAGTTATTCAATTAAATTCACTCTCCATTTCTGACAACGGAGCTGAGCAGAAGGTGTATAAGGGATGTAACAGTTACAGAAGCATGACAGGTCCAACGGGCAGAGGCATTGCTAAAAATACAACTATTTGGGAATGGGAGGAAATACATGAAGAAATAAGCAGCGGCTCTCGCATGCTTGACATTTGTTTTGAGTTGCGTTGTTTAAAGGTCAAAAATTTCATCATGGAAATGAAGGTGGTTTGGAGGGCTCAGTCCCTGATGACCCCAAGCACAGCGGCCCGGAGATGCCAAACGACGCACCGGGTGTGCAAATGGGCGTTCCTACTCAAAGAGCCCAGCCTCGCACACATGCTGTGCTGGTGGACTGCCACAGAAGAACAACATTCAGGAAGAATCTTAGCTAAAGGGACTATCGCTACTCAAGTTACTTTTGTAAAGCTGCACAGCAAACACACAAACAAGCAGTTTTACAAACCGGACATCTAACTGCAGCAACTGTAGTTGAAACTGAGTAACCGCACATACAGAGGAAAACCTCGTTAAGATGCAGTCCAGAATGCACGTCTTTTATCTTACAATGGGTAGAACAGTGGTTTAGAAAAAACACAATAACCACCCTTTCATGTCACCTGAATGTAGTGTTGTGTCTCCTAGAACGCAAGTCACATTTATTAAGTGTTATTTAAATTTAAAATGCTACACAGTGCGCTGTACTAATACTATTTGCACTTTAAAATGGGCTGCACAGTATCATAATATAGCTAAAAACACCCCCAACAACCAAGCCAGGTCTGCTGTACAGGTCCAGCAAGTAATTTTGCAAAACATAACCATTAGCTAGGTGTTAAGAAAAATTTTTTACATGTTGGCTATGCTAGAACAAAAGCACAATGAGGTAGGCTAATCATCATTAACAGATATTTTAAAAATAAATCATACGTTTATTACAGATTTAAACAATTTTTTTTAAAGAAATCCTCTGAACACAAGCGTTTCTGTAACTGTCTTGGTATTACTTACTTACAAACTTACTTTCTATAGTAAGCAGAGCTAAACCAGAATACCACTTCAGTGTTATTAAAATAATAATTTAAAAGCCTGTTTAATTAGTACAAATTTTAAGAGTACAAGTACTGGAATATAATGTGCTATTTTAAGTCTCTCCTTGTTATTTCAGCTTGCTTCTAATTTTACAGGCTTTCAAGCATATCTAGATTTTTTTTTTTAATTCATAGATACATTAATATTCTAACTGCCATTATACACCTATGCTATCAAACATTCCCAGTTATCAGTGTCTGGAAATACAGGCATTTTCCCTGCTCACTAATAAAAAGTGATGAGCAAAAAGTCATGAGATGAGCTACAGCATCATCACACAGTTTAAAGTAAAACGGATGTGCATGCCAGAATTCTGCTCTGGTTTTTGATACCAGCTGCTATCAACAGACCAATGAATTTATAAGAAGAATTAAAAAAGAAATATAAATCTATTGCCCAATAGGCAAGCTACAAGTATGCTTTTAGAAAAAGATGCTCAACTGATGAAGCAGTAACATACTCTAGGGAATCAATAGTCACATCAATATATGTTGAAGGAAATCCTAATTCAGTAGTTTTGTCCTCACTGAGCAACAGTGGTATTCAAGAATAACAGATTTACAAGTCTCGGATTTAAAGTAATAACCAAGGATCCACCCTGGATCACTTTAAATCCGAGACTCTTAAATCTGTGATAATTGGTGGATCACTTTATCTCTACCTTGGAGATAAAGATACCTCACCTTAAAGCCCTGTGAACTCCCAGCTGCACAATATCGGTCGATTTGGCATTAACTGTACTACAAAAAACATGCAAAATTTAAATACAGAAAAAAAAAAAGAGATATTTTTCTCAATATCTAGCATTCCTTACAAAGCACTTTACTGAGGTGAAAAGTACTCTTTGATTTCAGTGGAAAGACCAAGTGCTTAGCCCTATCTGAAGCAGAGAGAGAGGGAAACAATTCCTCATGTCCTTCACATTACACAGCTATTCATAGAATCGTTTAGGTTGGAAAAGCCCTTTAAGATCATCCAGTCCAACCGTTAACCTACACTACCAAGTCCACACTAAACCAATCAAGGGTAGACTAGACTAAATCATGTCCCAAAGTGCCACCTCTGCCCATTTTTTGAACACTTCCAGGGATGGTGACTCCACCACCTCTCTGGGCAGCCTGTTCCAATTCTTGACCACCCTTTCCGTAAAGAAATTTTTCCTAATTTCCAACCTAAACCTCCCCTGGCGCAGCTCGTCCTATCACTAACTACTTGGGAGAAGTAAGTACTTGGGAGAAGTAAGCAAAGCATATAAAATGCATGCTGACTTTTTGATGCGGTAGCATTAGTTCCAACCTCACTTCCATCATAAGCAACTCACATACACAAACTTTAAAAATCATCCATTATACAAATTGACATTCTGCCAACATGTTGGCTAAAGGAAAACATATCCCACCCCTCCCAGCCCATGCCCACAATCACCTTTCCTTACTTGTTCTGCTCCTCCATTTCCCAAGGCTGCCTGTGCTATTTATTTCCATACTGAAAAATGGTTCAATGTGCCTTCTGAGTTTTCTACTATATTTGGGATCATCTTAAAATATAAAATAACTCTCCAGCCAATTGGACCAACACGCCTTGCTCGCACACACCCCTCCTATCTAACCTCTGCAGACGATCAAGTCCAAGCCAGCACCAAGTTTAGTCCTGACTCAAAAGCTACTATGAGCTACGGGCAGCACAGGTCAAAAGCAGCACGGGAGCCTGAATAGCAGAAAGGCTTCCGATCTAGGACAACAGCAGCAGCAGAAGGAATTTCCACCCCCACCACTCATTCCTAACCTCTGTATCATGCACTCGGTCAGATAAATAATGTTATGCACATCTGGCACATGATTAAAGCCGTATCTTGATTACAAGTGCGCTTTATATGAAGTATTAGGTAGGAACTGATAGCCCTAAGAAGTGGGGCAGGGAAAGCAGATCTGCCGTAGTTTATTCAAGTTCTGTCCAGTTAGTTTTGTTGATCTCGGCCAAGCAGCACGATGTGGATCACCCTAGGTACCTGCTGAAAAGAAAACTGAAACCACAACTCCCAAGCAACTCTGGCAACTGGCCAGAAGTCTTCCTCTTTGCAAGCGCAAGCCTAATTCCGTACAGAGTCTTTTAGTTCACATTCCTATAAAACAACGAAGACTTCTTGCAGTTCCAGTGTATCCGGGATTGAGGCAAGGCTCTGCCCGCCCACCGCTCAGACCACAAAGCGATCTGTGAGAAGGGGCCTTGGCGCTGGCAGGCCTCATGTCCACCATAGATCATTACACAAGCCCGTCACACCGCTTCCAATGTGTGTTTTACTTTCAGCGCGATACAACTTACTCTGTGAGTGAGTGGCCACAGAAGTAGTAACTAGTGCTGCGTTCAGCTTTCATTTTCACGTGCCTATCTACCAACTTCAAGGTTTTGGGAAAACAAGCAGTTACTAAGAGTGTCAGCAGATTATGGACAATCCTAATTTCCCTCCCCCATCTCCAACCAAAAAAAACCCAAGGAAACAAAAGAAAAGCAATAGCAAAGTGTTAATAATTCCTGTCTGCTGTAAAGCATAGCTCTACTAGCAGAAGAGAAATATTCTCTTAAGCTTTCCCTTGGGCCCTGCCATACAGCTAGCCTAATTCACTAAGCACCTTCAAAATGGAAATGTGACAAAGAGCTATCCCAGTTATGGGGAGAAGAGGAGGTAACTTTGAAACAATGAGGGACACCAAAGGAGTCACTGTCTAGCCGCTGTAGAATGCGGGAAAAAAACCAACATGGCCAACTTTTGAGATGTGCCCTCCACAAAAAGGGTGGAAGACATTGCACCACCAAAATAACGATCCAATATATGAACAAATGGAACAAGACCATAAATTTTGTTTCTCAGGGAATTGCTTCCCTCCTTCCATGGCACTTCCTTCTCTCCTGAGAAAATAAGCATCCCGAAGGACAGCGACCACATGCTTAGTTGCGCACACAATGAAGATTTCCCATAATAATAAACTCCAACTCTGTTTTTAGCTTAAGTAATTCCTTATTAAGAACAGTTTTCTTATAAACAAGCACTCATTCATTTGTCACGTTAACTATCTAGCTCTATTTATTACTCATTAACTTCAATAGATTTTGCATGTAGCTCAGGCTACTGTTTAATAATTCATTTGGGTATTAACTTCATTTAAAACAGTGTAATAGGCTGCATCTATTTTACTTGATTCCTATCTATAACATGACTTGGAATATATTTGTATCTAATGCCTTGCCTCAGTGATTTGTTCAAGAGTGGTTCCTCTAGTTTTATAGAAGTGCTGAAGCATAATCCTCATTTTAGATGGAGGTGTCATCCACTGAACACCGGTAATTTATTATGCTGAAAATGTATAGCTGCTGATAAACATTAGATTATTCAATCAGCAGACAATGGGCAACACTGTCACTTGCTTGCACAGTGTATGTTACAGATAGCGTTAAAGGTAATAGCCGAGTAAGGTTTGCATGAGATGCAAATGCCCAAATAATTAACACATCATGAAAACCTTTTAACAGTGGGGTTCTTAGGGGAGGAAGTGGTCTTGTCTGGTTCAAGTTTCTGCAGTTCTGTAGTTTGGGACAACAAGGAAGGGGAACTGGTAAATACAAAGAAATGAGTGGTAAGTTAAAAATGCATTAAATATTTCCTCAAATAACTTTTATGTGCAAATATTTAAGGCTTCTGTAGAACTGTATTAAAACACAAACTTTGTATCCATGCATGAAGAGCAGAAGGAAAAAAAAAAAGCGAAACCAAACAATCTTTCTGAAACTGTGGAACACTGTTAATTCTGTCTTTTTTGGGGGAGAAAAGATTGGTTTGGGGATTTATGTAAGATTTTCACATGTTGGAAAAAAAAAAAAATCCATGTCTTTAATCATTGCAGTAAGTCCGAGATGACAAATCTCAAAGATTCAAAAAGTAGAACTTGATTTAAAAGGAGAAATAGATGCTGCGTTTCTAATTCCTATTTGTAGCTTTACTTGCTAATCTTCGCACTTCAAATTGGCAAGGCTATAATGCAAGTTTGTCTATAATAGTAAATGACAAAGCATGTCATATTCATATTTTTATGCTACGACAGTCCAAGATGAAAAGAGCAACCGAATAAGGACAGATATTATCTTTAACCTGACAATCATCTTTTATGACCATCAGGGACTACAGCTGTCCATTTACTTTACATGAAGCAATCCTTAATTTACAGCAAATTTCTCTGTAACCTCCATCTATATTTATCAAGCATCCTCACTGAAAAAAAAAAAATCAAATATGAACCAGTTATGTTAGGAAAAAAAGGGGTTCGAGTACAAAATAGTTCTAAAGTTGCTGTAATTATTTCATTAAAGCATTAGGTACCAGAGCAGCACTCGGTA
The DNA here is from genome assembly GCF_030463565.1 of Pelecanus crispus. Classification (NCBI taxonomy): domain Eukaryota; kingdom Metazoa; phylum Chordata; class Aves; order Pelecaniformes; family Pelecanidae; genus Pelecanus; species Pelecanus crispus. The sequence continues at coordinate 4,544,235 of NC_134655.1, read as the reverse complement.
AGCCTGTCCAGCCCACCGTCCTTGGCCCACTGAGCATCCCCGCTCCCCCCGGGGCGAGGGAGCCGTGCCGTACGCGGGCTTTGCAAATAAGCTGCAGAAATCCACAGAGCGTACAAAGATGCTTTAGAACACCTGTGATTCTATGAGAATGCCACAAAGCAAAACTTCTCTCGGGGGGGGGGGGGGGGGGGGAACAGGACAACAGAAATATTCAACCGGTTTCTTGCTTTACTTTAACAGGTGCTCTTATGACGCAAAATTGAAAAAAAAAAAAAAAAATGCCCTGTGCGTGTTGAGCAATGAATCACACTTTCCTGGGCTCCTGCGTGTGCTACATCAGCATCAGACCATATCCTGAGCCCAGCCTCCTTTTCTGCATCTCCAAGGGGGAGGCGGGGGGGCTCCGCGGGACGCGGTCGCGCTGCTGAGGCACCGGGCAGGGCCCCGGCACCCGCGGGAGAGCCCCGGGGAGCCGGCGGGGATGCTGCAAGGCCCAGCAAGGGGCCTCTGCGACCGGTCGGCGGGCAAGGGACGGGCAAGCGAGCGGAGGGTCCTGCCGCCGGCCAGCAGCAGCAGCAGCGCCCGGCGTTCAGCCCCGCAGGGCCGGGAAAAGGCCGGGAAGGGCCGGGAGGAGGCGGCGGCGGCCCCAGAGCGGCGGTGCGGCCGGCTCCGGGGAGCGGGCTCCGGCTCGGGGGAGCGGCCGGGAGGGGCCTCAGCGCCCGCAGCGGCGGCTCCGGCGCGGGTTGATTCCGGGCAGCCAGCCCGGGCCCCCCCCCGCTCCGCGCTGCCAGGGAGCCTGCCCGGTGCCCGCCACCTGCTCCCGGGCAGCGGCCGGCGCCAGCTCCGGCCCAGGGCCTACCGCGCCCCCCGGCCCCGGGCGCATCCTCCCGGCCCAGGCCCGCCGGGAGCCGGGCCCGCGGCCCTCGGGAGGCTGGGAGGGACCTGACCCCACGTAACCCGCCGCTCCTTGCCTCAGCTGACCCGCCTGCCTCCGCCCAGGCGGGCAGCGGCCGCCGTCCCACCCCCGGCGGGGGCGGAGGACGGGCCGGGGGCAGCCCCGGTCCCGCTCCGCGCTGCCGCCGCCGTGCGCAGGGCGACCCGCCCGCCCCCCGCCTCGCCCCGGGGCGGCGAGCGCACCCGCGCCGCCCGGTCCCGTCCCGTCCCTCCCGGCGCCGCTCGGCCCGGGCCGTGCCGGGCGCGCCCCGCAGAGCCCCCGCTCACCTCGCCCGGCCGCCTCGTCCCGGCGCTGCCGCCGGAGAATGGGGTCGGCGGCTGTACCGGCTGTTAAAATGGCTGAGGGAGCGGGGGAGCGGAGGGAGGAGCGAGCCCCCGCGCCGCCGGCCCCGCCGCCCAATCCTCCCGCCGCCGCCGCCCCCGTGACGCGCCGCCGCGGAGGAAGGGCGGGGGCGGCCCGGGCGGAGGCGGCCGCGGGCCGGGGGTCGCCGGGCGTCGGGCGGGGGCCGCGGCCGTGCCCCGGGCCGGGCACACGCGTGGGGGGGGGACCCTTCCCCGGGGGGTGGCGGCCTGAGGGAGCAGGGGGACGTGGCGGGAAGGTGGCCGGGGCAGAGCTCCGGCCCGCGGCCGCGCCGCTCTGCTCTCCTGTTTATTTTCTTGGTTTTCCAGTGAGGCTTGCAGACGCTGAGGGACGGTCAGGCCTACGGGCGCCTGGCAAAAAACCCAGCTCAAGCTCCAGCCCCAGCCGCCCGAAGCAAGGCAGCCTCCCCGCTCCGGTCAGCGGGCTCCGGCTGGAAGGCGAAATGGCGCTGGCCGAGGCTTCGGCGCTGGACGGGGGTGGGTTACCCAGTTTTGCCCTCTGACAAATCTGGAGACCACCGAGCCGAGTCAGAGGCCCCCGCGGTCCTTACTCGGAACACAAGAAATGGGTTTCAGCAGTAGCACTGACGAGAGCGACTGGGGTTACTCACAGTGCGGTTCCAAAAGCCGGAGGCCACAAATATCCCTGTGATTCATGCAAGAATTTGCCAGATGGTTTTACATGTTTTGGAGGCTGAGGCTTCTTCAGAAGAGAACGAGCACAAAAGAACTAACTTTTGACAAGACACATAGCCGCTTCCTAACAGCACGTAAAGGAAGAGGAAACCTTTCGTGCTCCGTCCAGCCCAATCCTCCCCCATCCCATATGGAGGGGAACAGAGTGCGAAAAAAGCAAAATTACAAAATAAGTCATAGCTATATTTGGTAACGAGAGTTTGTTCCTATAAAAGATTACCCCTTGCAGGAGGCTAAAATGTTTTGGCAACGACTAAATGTGCAACATGGGTGTTATATTTAATAGTTCTCATTCGTAGAGGAGCAAAAAGCACATCACTTCCTTGGATGGAGGCTGAACGGAATCACTGTGTGGTTTTTCGCTTTGCTTGGGCTATATGAATTTTAGGGCAGTCTGTTATAACTCTCACTTTGTTCTAATTTGCTCCAAACCCCATTGTTTTGCCTAATGTCAAATCATGACTAATGAGAGGGCCTGGACTGTGCAAGATGCCCAAAGGCACATCTATTTCATGCAGATTATTTTTTTTCTTTATCTAACCTCCCTGTATTTAGGAAAGGTTAGGCAAACAAACTTGCTACAAATTTTTTTTCCAGCAAACGCTGACATATTAGCCTGTTTTCTAAATCTTTCTCATAAAGAGTAAATGGGTAAGAGAACATACTTGTCATTTGTTCCAACTATTCTATACTTGCTGTAGTCTTAAGTTTTGAATTCACTGAGCTTGGATTTACCGTGATGTACCCTGCTAGTGGGGAAGGAAGCATGTCTTGTGCGTAAGCAGAGCACTGGAGTGGCCACAGTGGGTCGGAAGAGGGGCTGAGGTAGCAGAGTACGCAGTTCCCGGCGGTGGCTGGTCATCTCCTGGGAAGAGAACGGATTCTGCAGCTCAGAGACGTTTAGCTAAAAGCAGTCTATTTCTCCTCTTGATAGACAAATTAATGGAAGAAAAATCCAATTGTTTTCTTAATCCAGATAAGCTTCTGGCGTCTACAGCTTGGTGTAGTCCCAGACTTTAACTTCACAGCTGTGTGAAAATCACTTCTGAATGTTTTGAGCCTTCTGTCTGGTATTTCCATTTGATGTCCCTTGACTTTTGCGTAATTAACCATGAATTATCATTCTCTCTTAACTGTCTCCGTGCCACTCCTTGTTTTACAGATTTGTATCACAGATTCCTTGCGCTACTACCTCATTCATCTCCCTTCTAGGCTGACAAGTCTAATGTTTTCCAGGTGCGGTTTCATAGTACCTCAAACAAATTTAAATTGGAGCTTCCATCTCTCTACCTCAGACTGCATGTTCTTGCTCCCACATGGATTTCAAGTGCTCCAGGTTGTGCACTCCTACTGAGTGCAACTCTTCCCTCACCTCTTCCTTTATGCCCTCCCTATTGGAAACCTCCTCATCAACCTCTTCTTGGACCTGGACAAGCTTTCTTTGAAAGCTTTCAAACATTCTTTTTTGAAAGCAAAGCAGAAACAGATTTGTTTGCTAGGATTTATGTTGCTATTTATTTGCTTAATAAAGCTATGGTCAACTAGGAATACCCCGAGGATAAGTGGAATACTTCCAAAGGCTTCAAAACAGGTAGCTAAGAAAAGCAAGCCTGTTGCCAGGAAGCTTACAGTCACTACAAGAGCTCAGAAACGCCTTTGCAAACATTTTAGGAGTCCACAAACAAAAATTAAAACTGCCTTTATATAACAGTATGTCACCCTGGTGAAAACCAAATCTGCCTGAAAGGATTCTTATTTTCTCTCATGTTGCAGCTGCTTTGTATCTTTCCAGTAAGTAAAACCCAGCAATGATCTCAGTGGAATGCGATCAGTGTAACAGAACTTCCCAGACAGTGCAATTTTTCTGTACCAACGCTAATTTTCGTCCTTATCATAGAGGTCAGAAAGAAGCAAGAGAAAAGTATGTTGAGGAGAGACTAAAGCCCATCTAGAAGGTCTCTGTTTTTCACCCACGATTCAGGGCAAGCTTGGGAATAGTCAACAGCTTCTTACCTCATTCCTGATATCAGCGAAGGGATTGCACAATGTTAGCACTTTTAATCTAAGTAGGAAGTGAGTATTTGGAGCCTTGTGGGTTGTTTATTTATACTAGGAGCAGTGACTACTGAAATGAACCATTTCTTTGATGCAATTGTGTTTCTTCACAGGGTATATGGTTAGAATCAAAACAACAGAAACCAAATTTTGAACACAAACTTTGCCATTTTGTAGCAAGCACTCTCCAAAATCAGTTGCCTCAGTTTTGTCTCAGGCTGGTAAAGTTTTAATGTGTTCCTTGTTCCTTGTTCTTTTTTCTTTTTTTTTTTTTTAATTGTATTTCTGCTACTTCTCAATAAACTTAGAGCACAACATAAAAAAAATCTGAAGCATGTTAGACCTCCACATTAACTCTGCTCATCAGGAGTAACACACTTTTGTTCACTCTAGGTCTTTTTAAACTGACTCTCGGGTTTTAAAAGAAAACACAACAAAACCAACATAGTGGCCAGTCATACACATTTGGTGACACAAAGGATTATTGATCTCTCCAAAGTAGTGCATTTCAAGGAGGAATTTCAAGTAGGGGCGAATTGAGGGATGGCCTATTGAACGAAGGGCAGCGTTTTAAGAGAAGGGGCCTACTTTCACTTGTATGAATTGTTTTGTTCTTTGATGCTTTTTGTTCAAGCTAGTGCCATTCCCTTCTTACTCTTAGGCATGAAACCAGATTGGAAAATTATCTGCAAATCTGTTTGTAACAGTTGCCGTAAAGTAAACAATTTCTATATTTTTACACAAAGAATAAAAAAACCTGTATCACAGCTAATATCTACAGCCAACATGGGTTCTTTTGGGGAAGGAGCAGGGGGAAGGTAGAGACAAAGTTTGATAGGTCTTCTGAGCTAAAAACCTTTAATCAGTTTTGGGATCCTGATCTACACGGATACGACTTCTCATTCAGAGTCGTTATGTAGAAGAATGTACAGCAGCTTGCAAGTGTTGAACATATACTTGCATTACGTAATTAAATCTTTGTTTTAAGCCATATTCCATGCATGAAACAGAAACGTGTACCTGCTTGCAGACATAACATCTGTATTCTGTAAAAACATCACATTCATTACCTGCTCAGATCTGTGCAGAGTTTAGAGCTATTTTCTTTTCCAGAGGTAATGCCTGACAGTAACTTTCTGCCTGCCTAGGCAGCAACAGAGACAACTTATTGCAGTATTACCCAGCTACCTATTACGCCCCGCAACACCTAAATATCTGCAGCATTTCAGAGACTGGGATATACTCAATTAATTCATCAGACATAGGGGGCTGCACTGCGTATCAATAGGTACAGCCCAGTAGGCTTCAAGGTACCTGTCCTACGAGGCCAGGCTGAGGGAGCTGGGGGTGTTCAGCCTGGAGAGGAGAAGGCTGAGGGGAGACCTTAGTGTGGCCTTTCAGTGCTGAAAGGGGGCCTATAGGAAGGATGGGGACAATCTTTTTAGCAAGGCCTGTCATGACAGGACAAGGAGTAATGGATTTAAACTAAAGAAGAATAGATTTAGACTAGACATAAGAAAGAAATTTTTTACAATGAGGGTGGTGAAGCACTGGCACAGGTTGCCCAGAAGGGTGGTAGCTGCTCCATGCCTGGAAACATCCCAGGTCAGGTTGGACGGGGCTCTGAGCAACCTGGTCTGGTTGAAGCTGTCCCTGCTCATGGCAGCGGGGTTGGGCTGGATGACCTCTAAAGGTCCCTTCCAACCCAAAGCATTCTATGATTCCACCATAGCTATGATAGCACACATATTCATGGTTTTGTGCTTAGATTGTGATTCTTTCATCCAAGTGGGCACCTAGTTATTTAATGATCTTGGGTCAAATCAGCACTTCATAGACAGTACCATTGAGATGGGTAGGTTTGCACACTACGTAAAGTCAAAGGAGAATGCAGTTTCAATGTTGTCTTACTGTACAGTTTACGACAAAACTGAAAAGCCCCATCAGGAGCAGGGCTTTAGAGTATTAGAGCCTAAATAGGATGCTATATGGACATAGAATTCCTGACTGAAGAATATACATTTTAAGAAAGGAAAGCAGTAGTGACAGAGATATTTCTGATCTATACCACAATAAATCTAGGGGAAGATTTGGCACTCTTAATTTTGTTGGTGCAAACAGTTACATAGCTTATTAGTAGAATATATGTAACTGTACAATCGTTAGATTGCTGTGCAAAACAAAGTACCCAAAAACGATTTTCTGGACTTTAGAGGGAACTTTGAATGGTCATTACAAGGAGGACTTCGAGTAGTTCTCACATAATGAAATATGTTCTAGTGCTGCCTAGTGTTCAAAAGAAAGAAAATAAAATGCTCTAAAAAGGAAACATTTTCTTAATTTTTCACAAGCTCCAGTCTAAAGTGCACAACCACAGTTAGCAATAGCCACAACAGGCCAGGCTTCCGATAAAGAGCCCATTAGATCAGGATAGATTATGGCTAAAAATATGGCTAAATAATTGTCATCTTCTGGTCTATTCCACACTCTTCTCATCAGGATTTCTTGAGTCTTACAATTTCCTTTAAGGGTATCATAACATTTTAAAAGCTATGGTGCCCTAATTTAGTATGAAACCATCTGCTCTCATTAAAGGAAGGACTAAAATTCAGTGAGGGCCTTGACCTCAATAGTTTTTCTATTTACATATACCACGGCAGAAGTTTGTCTTGACAGAAATAGCAAGGCCAACCTCCTAATCAATACTTTATTCCACAACTCAATTTTTTTATTTAGAACCTGGGTAGCAAAAGAAATTTACTCTTTCACCTTAACTTTGTTTCAATTTGTCATCTGAGCTCAATTTTTATAAAAAGATGATACTCGATTTAAAAAAAATAACACAAGTCCTAATCATATATGTCTGTGGGCTGGCTGCCACTTCAAGTACATTTCTGAAGAATATGTAACAGGCAAGTACAAACAATACCTGCTGTTGTACTTGCATACAAATCGTTCTCACAGGGAGCAGTCGCATGTGCACGTATTCCTCCAAATTTGTAATGAGAGAAGTAATGTTGGTAAGATTAGAATGACTCAACCTATTGCTTATCTGTTTGTAGTCATTCCTGTAAGTTTTGGAGGCAAATATATATCAGTAGATTTGCATGAAGGACAGACATAACTGTATGTCCAAAACATGTTTTGGTGCTTGAAGGAATACTTACTTTTTTATATGTATTTATTATTAATATTTTAGAATAACTGGCTTCCTATGTAACGATTTAACTATTACATGAAGATTAAATGTTGTCTTTGTTTATTGATGTTTCATTTCTTAAAGCAAAAACCATGAAACAACTCATAGTCCTTAACATTGACAGACTATGAGCTCTTTTCTATACTTACTCATGTAAAATCACATCTAAGTGTAATTTCTGAAAATTATTTGGTGATAGATTGGCAATCTGTTTATGCAGGTCTTATAAGATCTTCTTGTTATTGTGAACTCCCTTGTGTGATTTCTTTTAAACAAACTGTAACTAACTCCTGGAACATCTGTTTCTATGATTATATATCCCTATGAGAATCAGCACAACCACTGATCCTGCTTTTATCAGATATACTTTCTTTCAGAGACCGCTGTGCCCAGAAGGTAAAATTATGGAGTCACAGCACAAAACTCCAGCCCAGGGCTAGAAGAATTATATATGCTTTAAAGCATCCAGGTGGCCTTCCAGTCTTAAAATATTCTACACATCCTGTCTAAATTACAGCGAGCTGCCAGTCTGCCCTGACATGCTCCAGCAGTTCTGCTTCAGCTTGTTCCTGAACTTGTAAGGGAGTCCTTACAAGACAGTCTTGCAGCTTCCATCCTTTCTGTCATGATTTACAAGATGGAGTACCTATAAGAATTGCATTTACCCAGCTTGTCAAAATGTCAGGATTTTGCTGGAATTCAAATTATATTATTGTCATTCTATCTTTGCAGCAAAACTTTCAGTCGTATCTTGTTTTTGCTAGCACAACCTCTTTCTTCAGAGGCTGATTGATCACTGCATTGTTTCCCATCAGTCCAGCAGAATCGCCTCCATAGCACTGTGGACCATTGAAAAAAGAACACAAATTCCAGGAGAACAGCCTTTTAAAATATTATTTATGGACGGTTTGCAGCAGTGGTACAGATCCCTCTCAGCAATTTCGCATATTATACTGAACAATGTAATAAATGTGTATGATTTTTTTTCCTTGGTTACCTTTTTCAGACCTTTTAGAAGTGTGAGTACAAAACACTCCCCACATACACTTTTATCGCTCCCACCCACATATGTCTATGCAGGCTCTTGCTTACATGGACAAAGATGCCAGAGTAACAAGTTCCTACATTCTTAGTAGCATTTTTCAGTCAACAAGTGAACATTTCCTTTGCGTAGTAGCCTCATTGTCAGAATCTTTGGGTCTAAATTGATCTGTTTCCATTCATAAACAGTTGTGGTACACAAAGTATGTATCCATGAAAAGAACAGAAATGATATACAAAGAGAAGTACGGCTTAACACGGTGTCTTTCAAAAATATATTTGAGTTCTTACCCTAAAAAGTCCTTCCCATGTGATCAAGGATTTGACTCAGCACTCAGATGTGTAAGGTAAATTTTAAGGAAGAGCCCAGGTGAACTTCAGTCTTTAACACTGTGGTGAAATTAATAACACTGTGGTGAAGTTAACAACACTGTGACTGTTTTAAATGCTTGCACTTGTGACATTGACTTCCCTTTTGCTGTTAAAACAGAGAGAATTCTGCTTACACAATCAGTTTATCATATCAGTAGCTGCTACCCACTTGTACATGTTGTTCTTGGGTTTACAAGTAACGTCATATACGCAGGAAATATTAATAGAATATGCTTCCTTTACACTATTCTTCCAATGACTATGCTTCTGTTTCTGTCAGTAGTTCTATTACAAATTGATTCCTGGAATCAATTATTTAATTCATTCACATGACACTATATATGCAAATTGTTTGCAAAAGGAATTGTTATTGTTGTAGTAGTTATAGAAGAAGTAAATGCCTGTGGATGAAACCTCGTTCCAAATATTCACAGACACTGGAGTTGGGGTGGGGAATGGCTGCGTTCTGAGGTGTTCCCTGCTCCTGCTGGTCTTGTAATAAGAATTCAAAACTGCCTGAAAGTAGACACCATCACGTTATCTGTAACGATATCTGGCTCCAAAGGCCAGCTCAGATATCAGTATTCCACACAGCTGACAAATACCATGATAACAGTTTCACTTTGTTCAGATGAATGGTATCACTTACAGACCTATTTTCTTACTGGACAATGATAGTTAAGAAACATGATGCTGGGGGAGTTCCAGCTTTAGCTCGTGTTGCCTAGATAATTTAACTTCTTCATTAATGTGCAATAGAAGCATCTTCAAATAAAAGACTTGTAGCAGTTTGAGCAAATTAGAAGATAGTGCAAAAATAGGCAGGGTAACAAAAAGGTACATTATATTCACTAGACAAACAGCCTGAGCAATTCCATCTCTTACCAAGTTTTTGAATATTATTTTCATGGCTTCTTCCAACTTTATCACTGGGCCTAATAAGAGGTGTTACTCTTCACAAACTGTGCCTTGCTTATCTCCTGATTATCAAGGCTACAAACAGCACTATGGCTATTTTTTCTTTAAGCATTATTGATCAGTACTTACAGTAACACCCTTCAGGAGAAAAGTCAAGAGTAGCATAACTCTTAGTTTAAGACAATGGAGCACAACAGTGGTAGCACCTTTTCTCTTCACAGTTTAAGTATCAGTTAGTTCTGCCTGCAGAGGTTGTTCGGCAAGCTCTGAAAATGTGCCATTCCAGTACCAGTCCGAATGATACTACCATCAACTGTGCTACTGAGTTTTCCTCTTCTCTTAATGTCTTCATTCAGTCTACCCAAAATAGTACTGATGGCAGCCAAACATTTATGTTTTCACAACAGTGCCTGCAATACCTTGTAATTCCAGTTACCATCTTTTATTGACATGCTTCTTAGTATTAGCCCATGAAGTACAGAGAATGTAGAAATATTGAAGCACATCTGGCTTATCTACCACAATTAGGAAGTCTGAAACTTCAACTTGAGCATTTGACACCATGCTGCTGAAGAGTAGAGAATTACAAGCTACATCCTTATTCAATGTTGCACTGACATTCACTTCCTTTCCCAGAAATAGCTCACCACAGGAGAGAAAGCCTATAGACTGAGATACTGCTGTGCAGAATAAACAATTATTCCTACAAACAGCCGATCTAATGAAGCTGACCTGTGTTTTTAAAATAGATTTGAATTCCTAGCTTTTCTTCTTCCATGGATTCCTTGTTTAATAAGGGCCAACCTCTCATTGCACAATTTGTACTGTTAATATGAAAGATCATTCAACATTATTCAACATTTCCATGATAAACCAGGTTGCCATGTGACTCTGCACATGCAAATCCTGTATAACTGAAATTTTGACCCAATATCAAATTCTTTTCAAAAAAACCAAATTGATCTCAAGTTTAAAAACACTCTCAGGCCTTTAGCTAGCTAAGTCATATGTAGCTGTTTACACTGTTGTACAGAAGTTATCTGATGAACTCTGGCCCACAGACAGGGTTAAAACCACTAAAAAGCTTATAAGGTGGGATACCTTTTCCTCATAGAGCTTTTATAGTGAAGTCTTGGGTCAGTCCTAGTTACTTTGTGAAAGAAGCTTTGTCCAACGCCTCAGGTAGGAATTTCAGATGAGAAAAAACTAAAGCACCAGTCTCCTTGTTCAAATGCACTCACAAAACTAGATTTATAACCAATGCTATTGTTTCTTCCTTTCCCCCCTATTAATAATTTCAAATGTTAAATACTTTTATATGCTTCTCCAATATGCTACCACAGCACTTGAAATGCATATAGTACTTGCAGTATAGGGGAAGCACTACTCATTTATTGGTAAACCTATCACTTAATTTATGAGACTTCTATCCAATTTTCTCTTTTTTATGTAGCAAAACCAGCAAATGCTGCCTCAATGCAATTCCTATTACTTTACACCCCATGCACAAACTTAGGACCTTTCAGAATTCGTCTTGCAAAGAGACATAATTAAACCTGGGGAAGCTATCACACAAAGCAAAGGAACAAGGACAGATATTTCCACAAAAACAAGACTCCGTGAGAACTGGATTAGGCACTTAATGAGCTTCTGTTGACTTCAGCAGCATAGGGCTCTGTCCTCACTAATAGGCCAGCAACTTAGCTGACTGAAATATTATCAAATATTATCAAATTAATCTCCAGTATGACCCCACTGACTTCTCTGGTGCTACGCTGGGCACAAGTCTGGCCCACATGCTATAGAAAGTGTTGGCACAAACGTCAGGGAGTTCAGGAAAAATGGTAGAGGATTTGTGATGAACAGGCGGCTTAAACAGTTTTAAACCAACCAACCAAGATTTAACTTTAGACTAATTATTTTTCTATGGTGTAACTTATCGGCAATTCCTCTTAATACTGGATTAAAAAGTTTAAAATAAGCAAGCCATATTCAATACCACAGGAGGTCTAAAGTAATAATACCAATTAAGCCTAATAATCTCATAAGTCTGTAACTCCAAGACATTCCCCCGGGTGTTAGGTGATACTTTAGCCAAATAATTAAATGTGCAATTCAGGCAAATGAACAAATAAATTGTTTTAGCAGAGCACAATTAAAATGCCTGCCATTAACCCAAAATAATAATAAAACAATGCTGTCAAGTTTTTATCTAATGATCCATGTATTCCCAGAAGGATTCCTGCTTTTTTTCCCCACAGGCTAGGTGAGGAAATTGGATGTGTAATATTCAGTGATAACATCAAATTTTTTAGGCCTGTCTGGAGACAGAATGGGTGCAAATGCTGGAGCTGATGAGTGGACTTTCTGAGAATTCTGGTGCAAGATATTTCAATACAAACTATCCCATCTGCAAAGAGAATACGAACCCTCCCCCTTTTAAGTATCACAGAAGAGACAAGAGGGAAGAAGCACCTGAGAATTAAATTTCAGAATCTGATTGAGACTTTTAAAATCCTTGGTTCTACAAGCTTTAGACTACTACGCTCTACTCCTTACAGTTTAGCCAAAATATTTCAGGTTATTCAGGCCATGCAACATCCAAAATTACACCGTGGAAGCCTCTTGGCTTCTGCTAATAGGCAGACGTATCTAGGTGTCTGTGTAGCAGTACTCAAGCAGGATTATCAAGAGCTAGATTTATTGTTTATTTTGACATTCTATTGACACAACTTGTATCTATGCGGCAAGCTCTATTCTAAATTGCTAGGGAGTTGTGCTACTTGCACGCTTTACTGACTTTTTTTAATGATCTTCCCCAAAACCGCTCTGCCTTTGTAGTATGTCAGTGACCAGTGGCACAGGTAATATCCATTTCTTTGCTAAAAATCACCTGCTTTGAAGAAAGGAAAGGACATCTCTTTCATAGCAGTAACCCCTACAAGACTGGAAGCCGGACTTTTTTCCTCAGAGGTGCATGCAAACCAGGCTAAAATCAAGCAGGACCTGTGCTGCCACCTGCTGTGCAATTTTATTTTTTATTCTCAATTAAAAATGCAAGCAATTTTGCGACAAAAGATTATATTGCAGAATGCAGATGTCTAGCCTAATTTCTCTCACAACAAATCCTCTAGCGGGGAGGACTTAGACACATATGGGAATGGAGAAAAGCATGTCGTGAAGCATAGGGGTGTTTACTGCTGTGCACTCATAGTGTTTTCATGCAAAATCAGACAGGTTGGTGCCTCAGCTGAGAAAGTTGCACATAGCTGGGCCCCTGTCCGGGCAGGAAAAGACTGTGTCAAGGTTGAGATTGTGGAAAAAGTCTTCCCAGCAATCAGCCAGAGGAGAAAAGAAAAAGCAACTAGCTCTGAAGCATGATGCATATCATCAGCCAAGCTGTTAAAACGCTCACATGTACATAAGCCATGAGTCCTGATAAATTTAGAGAGCTCTGTGGTAAATGTTTCTAAGACTGAGACACTAATATTTCTAAGAAAGAGACTAAAAAGGGCTGAGCTATCTGGAAATCACAGACCTGAAGAAGAAAAACTCTTTTGCCTCCCCTGCTCTATTACTGAAAACTGTTAGCAAGCATCCGCTGATGCAGTATGCGTAAAGGAGCCATCGACTACAGGGTTCATCTCAATACTGAGATGAGAACATAAGCAGAGATATTAAATCTGCATGCAATACGTATTTTCTTGTTTCCTTCAAACGCTGTGCATTACGTTGGCCTAAGCAAAAGAACCTCTTATATTTACATGTCAACTCCTTTCTAAAAAAAATGCAATCCTTACACATTTCAAGACAACTTAATTCAAGTTATTTATCACTAAATTTCAGTCCAGTGACTGCTGCAGTTTAGAGCTGGTTCCTTCCTACCCCATCTCATTAGAGAGCTGTGGCACCTCTTTCCCTCTTTCAGCTCTAGCAGGAGAGAACACAATTCCTGCCTGCCTTTCTGCAAACATGGATGCCTTTTTCCAACATTTGTTCTATCAATGTATGAAGTATTAAAAAGTGCTTGATGGGCCTAGGCCCCTGCCAAGCCCTCAGTGACCAAATGCCCTGTCATCACGCCTTTTGCAGAAACAGGGACGTATTCTTGGTATTTTAAAGTAAAACTCCCTTACAGAAGAGTATCATGGATCATGCAGGTGGGTCACGTATCATTAGAACGGAACTAGCCCAGTTCTTACTATTTAGTTTCCTATGTGTAGAAAAGTAGTGATAGCAACATCCTCAAGAGATAAAACAACAAAAATTGTGCTGCCACTGAAAAAGAAAGGTGGGGTTTTTCGATTGCCTTTGTTAATAGAGCATTAGGATGAGCTTTTAAAAGGGTGAACAACCACTAGAGGGCCCATTATTCCATGTAGTCTTTTTAGCGAATTGGTTAAATGAACCTTTCAATAACAAAGAACTTAAACGTGACCTCTGTCTTGTGTGAGGCTCCTACACTTTACAAACTGCATGAACTTGCACAGAAAACATGTGAGTATACCCATTTTTCCTCAATAACTTACTAAACCAAACTCTAAAGACATGCCTCACCATGGGCTTCGCCATGGGCTGCAGGGGAATCTCTGCTCCACGCCTGGAGCACCTCCTGCCCTCCTCCTGCACTGACCTTGGGGGCTGCAGAGTCATTCCTCTCACATGTTCTCACTCCTCTCTCCTGGCTGCTGTTGTGCAGCAGGTTTTTCCTCCCTTCTTAAATATGTTATCCCAGAGGCGCTACCACCACTGCTGATGGGCTCAGCCTTGGTCAGCGGTGGGTCCGTCTTGGAGCTGGCTGGCGTTGGCTCTGTCGGACACGGGGGAAACTTCTGGCAGCTTCTTACAGAAGCCACCGTGTAGCCCCCTGCTACCAAAACCTTGCCACGCAAACCCAATACAAGGTTAAAGAGCAGCCTTTTGGTACTTTACAGCATCTATTTTCATGGATTATATTCAACAGAAATGTTAAAATGTGTGAGTGATACCTGTGTATGCTAATAAATGATAGGAGGATCTAACAGAACACATGTCTGGCCCAGAAATCTTTGCAAAAAATGTACACCGCCTGATATATCACTGTAAAAGCTGAGGTATTGAACACCTTGTTCCCTAAATACCACAAGACATAAAATACACAGCGATAACACAATGTGACATAATAGACCTGATCACATACTACTCCACAATAGAATGGAATAGTACAAATACCATATGACTTAATTAACCAGAGATTACATCATGTAAGAGTTCTCCTTCCTACCTTTTCTTTTGTTTCTGAGACTGGAATTGCATTTGGTTTATATCATGTTAAATATAGCGGTTCCCTGATTTTGAATACCAAATGTCACTGTGGGATTAATAATAAAGGCAAATTCCACATGGAAGTTTAAGGAAGACACAAGTGTTCAGAAGCTCTCAGGCTGAGATTCATAAGTAGTGACAGAGTGTCTCATAATCAGAAGTTAGATTTCAGTTTTTAAGACTGAACTCAGTCTTAACTAAAGGGGTTTTCAGTAAGTCTTCATGGACGTCAATGTGCCCAATAAACTGTAGCAAAATAGAACAAAAATAGAAAGCACAGATTCTTCTCCCTGCCTGTCTATGTAGATTTCTAGAATGACATACCTCCTACGTGTACCAGTCATAGCTAAAATCAACTCTAACAAACATGACCCAGGCTAACAATTCCTGTAAAACTGATATGGCAATCAAATTAATCAGTGATTTCATTCATTGACTTCACTTATTTTTCTGAGACATCAGCATGAAAAGTATCTTGTAGTCTACCTATTTTCAGATATTTCAGAGAGCACCTGCCATTTGGATCTGGTTCACTGAAAGACTAGCTAAACGTTGTTAGGAAATTTATCAAATTGTTGTGGATATAAGCATCTATAAATGTGCACTAGATTAATATAATATTTTTACTTGGAAGGCAACAGTGAGAAAAGTGCTGTTAAGGCTGAGCTTCCAAGAAAAAGAGTTTGGGTGGTTCTTTGTAAACTGCTTTTTATTATACTTAGCAATATTATGGTGCTAGCACTGGACATGAAACGAAGCCAATGCCTTGAAAACTGAAAAATGGCTAAACAATACAGGAGACAAACACAAAAGGGAGTGAATGTCATTGAGCACTTTAAGGCATAAAATGTTTAGTTACTGATGTGTGAAAAGAGCAGTCATCATCTTTCTGTTAGCTCTCAAGAGACTTCAGATTTAAGAAGAACACATAAATAACATCTGGATAGAAACTTTAATTTTCTTAAGAATACATTTTGTATGTTTTATAGCAGATCCATTTTTTTTCACACTCGTCTTAACAAAAATATTTTTCCCCAAGCTCCAAACAACTTCAGAGAAAGCCTTTACTCATTTAACATATAAGCCTACAAAGAAACGTATCACCATTTCTCAGATGCATCCTCAGCCTGTATTACAGTTACTAACAGTACAGTTTGACCTTTTAACTTCAACATGGGTAATTAATATGCAGATGAACTGTTAACTATGATTGTCTCAAAGCAAACCTTGCACATTCATGATATTTCTTGATTTCTCCCTGCTTTTACATCCAACTGCGTCTATTAATGTTGCAACTTTTTATGTAAGGGAAAAAATAAGTCCAAAACTGCAAACATGACAGAAATGTGATTCAATGAAAAGCTGGTTCACACAGTTGTCATCTAACAAGTTTCTGTTGGTGCTTTATATAATTATTTTCAGTCCATCAGATTAAAAAACATGAAAATGTGATATGCTTTTTAAGCTTCTATTTTGAATGTTTCAAGTTGACATTTACTTTTTTTTCAGTATTGTCTAGCATGTGTTCTAGCTAAATTAGCTGACAGGGAGAGGTATGATAAATGCAACAGCCTTTCATCTTTCTCTCAAGAAAATTCCTTGAGAGGAAATCAGCAATTACACTACCACAAGCTTTCCTTTAAATTCATAAAAAATACATATGAGCAACTAGCTAAACAGAAGGAAGTCAGAATAACTGATGGAAGAATCTCTACGAACTTAGATTTGTAGCAAGAAAAAAAAAAACCAAACAGCAAAATAAGAACGAAAAAAGCCACCCGGTACTGAGTGGTTTACCACATTGAATTTTTCCAGGTGGTTGCACTGTAGGCACTTCTGGTTGCAGGTACAGTTTTCAAAATGTGGACCGTAGATAATTCAACATGAAAAAGTATATCTATAAGCATCTCCTTTTTTTTGGGGGGGGGAGGGAATATTTATTCTAGGGATTAATGACAATCTAACCACTAGCTCTTGATTATTTCACTTGCTGATACCAGCATGCCAGAAGAAGGATACGACCTTACTGAGTTGCTGGGAGGCATCTTCTGGTGCCCTAGGAAGGAGAGTGCTGATTTTTTTGCCAAAACTTGAGAATGAACCACCAACAGTTATTCTGAACATGACCTTTTATAACTTACATACAAAAACTGGAAGAGAAAAGAAACCTACTTCTGAACTGGTATTTCTCCTCACTCATGCTCAATTTGAGCATGCTACATTTATCAAAACTAACAGTGAAGGAAATATTCATGGTTGGACGTTTTTCCTAAACGAAACAGTTTGGAAGACTACATTTAATATTCTCTTGCCCTGTCACTGAAGTACAGTAAAATTGTTTAAAAATGGAAATCAAAACTGATCAGTCTATTTCCCATGTTCATGCTCAGTAGAACAAAACCAGTAATCAGCACTTACCGTAGTCTGTTGTTAGCAGAAGGAACTTGCTCACAATTTCTTCTTTTCTTCTGGTTTGTGCGTGGGTACTGGAAAGAAGGCAGCAGAAGTACACACTAGCTAAAACCCCTTTTGTTGCCGGCAGTAAGGTGCCTCTCGGCTGGGAGCCCAAGAAGGACACCATGCTTTGATTCTTTATATACAATTTAAAGCCTACTCACATATTTGTTTTTACAATTTACATAAGCTATTGGCTTTGGCCATGACATCACTTGTTACCATTCACTTTTGAGTATTTGTTCACGCAAACCTCCCATTCAAGCACTCTTAGTGCATATTTATGCACCATTTTGTTGCAACTTGCCGCTTTCAGCTGGTTTGGTCTGGTCTCTTCTAACAGCAGACCCTCTTGTGCAGGCGAGGTCACTGTCAGTCAAGTTCTCTTGCGCATGGCTTCAAAGCCATCTTTACATGGTATCTTTTTCTTACGTAACATTCCCTCCGTTTGTTTTGTGCATACTTGCACGCTTTAGATTGGAGCAGAACAGTATTTGTAAATTTGAGCAAGACAGCTTGGGCGTACTTGAGCAAAACAGCAGAATGTGATCCCTAAAACAAGCAAAATTCCTAATATTGTTAATACCAAACTGATAAATTGTTTCAGTATTGGGGTAATAGAAGGAAATAGATGTGACAACCAGTTCCACCATTCTATTCCTTTCAGATCCTGTCTTACATTTTCTACTAAAGTTTTTAAGTTTTTCAGTTGGGCTTCTATTGGTTTATTGTTATCTGTGAGGTTGAAACAGCAGTGTCCTTCAAAATCTTCATACCCATGGTTCGCCCTAAGCGACAAGCAATCTGTAGCTGCTCCATTTTCTAAGATTGCTTTCCTATTCAAATGTTATTCCTCTTGCAGTAACAGGATCAAAGTGGAGGTGGCATTCAGAGTTTTTGCTAGCGTACAGGCCACCTGTCAGCTGATGTTGGCACCTAGTGCTAGCGCAGGGACCTCCCCTAACGATGTGCTTAATGGTCCTGCTTCTGCTTTGCTCAACAGATTTGGATTTGAGTCACAGTTTGCTGGTAGGGCTGGAAATAGGCTCCTTCTGCTCCTTGTCCTGTCACAACAGGCCAAGATTGTCCCCATCCTTCCTATAGGCCCCCTTTCAGCGCTGCAAGGCCGCACTAAGGTCTCCCCGCAGCCTTCTCCTCTCCAGGCTGAACACCCCCAGCTCCCCCAGCCTGGCCTCGCAGCAGAGGGGCTCCAGCCCTTGGGTCATTTCTGTGGCCTCCTCCGGACCCGCTCCCACAGCTCCATGTCCTTGTGCTGAGGGCCCCAGAGCTGGAGGCAGGGCTGCAGGTGAGGTCTCACGGGAGTGGAGCAGAGAGGCAGAATCCCCTCCCTCGCCCCACCGGCCACGCTGCTGGGGATGCAGCCCAGGATATGGTTGGCTTTCTGGGCTGCAAGCGCACATTGTCGGCCTATGTCCAGCTTTGCATCCCCCAGTACCCCCAAGTCCTTCTCCATAGGGCTGCTCTCCATCCCTTCATCCCCCAGCCTGTACTGATACCAGGGGTTGCCCCATCCCAGGTGCAGGACCTTGCACTTGGCCTTGTTGAACCTCATGAGGTTCACGCAGGCCCACCTCTCCAGCTTGTCCAGGTCCCTCTGGATGACAACTCGTCCTTCTGGCGTGTCAACCACACCACTCAGCTTGGTGTCCTGCAAACTTGCTGAGGGTGCACTCAATCCCACTGTCGATGTCATTGATGAAGATATTAAACATTTCAAGACTTAAAGTATTATTCTACTTTGTTGCTCATTTTGTTTGTGGGTTTTTTTTTCTTTTTTTTTTTTAAACAACTCCTAAACAACAAGGACACAGTTTCTAGTAAATCTGCAGGTGTAACTACATGCTGACGTGTAGAATCACATTTCTAAAGGACAGCTATATAGCTTGATATTGAGAAAAGGTCCCGATTTATATACTTAAATTCAAAGGATTTGAGGACAGTCTTAAGCTAAGCATGTACTTAAATGCTTTTTTGAATAGGAATTAAGGTCTTTTAGTCCCTCTGCTTTGAAGATCAACTTCCGATGCTTGTTGATGATATCTACTACATACAAGACTTCAGGCCTTGCCTTTACTTCCAGGCTTACTTAAGATAGAATTTGTGAATGATACATTAGGGAGAGACAAGATGCAGAGTGTTGTTTTACAGAGGGAGCAATGTTACACAAGCTGACTTTGAACTTCATACATCGTCAGGGAGCAGCGAGAGTGGAGCTGCTCCACCAAGGCAGGCAACCCAGCAGCCAAGGGCGACCATGCACGCGTAGGGGCAGCGACCTTGCCGACAACGGCACAATCCCACAGCACCAAGCCAGGCAAGAAGAACAGGGTTGGGGATGGGGACAGGTTCTGTCGAGAGTCCAGTGACCATTAGAGAAATGAGGGGTGACAAGTTGGGTCCAAGGCCAGTTCGGGAAGCGCAGTCAACCAAGTCAGGAACAGCCAAGGACAGAGCTGAGGACAGAGGTCTGCCTACCACACAGCTTGGATGAGGACTGGGGTCCAGGCCAGAGCTAACATGGAGCTCCCAGGCAGGTCATCTGCGAGTAGGAGCCCCACACAAGGCTGGTCCGGGTGGTTAAGGACTACTGGTACACTCGGGGCCCTGGCATTGCTTCATGGATTAACATTAGATTTCACCATTTTTATATTTCAAGAAGCCACAGACAGAAAAATAAATCTCATGTCAGATACAAGAACATGCCTCAGGCTCTTGTGCAAACGTTTTAGTTACAGGAATTTATTGCTTTTAGAGAACCATTTCTATTGAAGTAGGAGATATATATGTTTACAATGGATCTTAGTAAGAGCCTAAATTACCTAGTGAAAGGATGAGAAGAAATGGTTAACAAACAGAAAAGAGCAAAGCTTAGTATTCAGTCATTAACACTAAATTCTTATTCACAGATTTCAGAGTGCTTTTCAAAGAAGCTGAAGAAACTGCAACAGAGACAATGAAGGAACTGTGCTTAAGCCACCCAGCAGATCAAGATCAGAGAACCAGATCTTTTGGATTTATAGTGGATCACAATCTGAACAAGAATTAACGATATTGTGCTGTTGCAAAGAAATATCAATCATACCAGGATGTCCAGTTTTATATCAACTATGTTCCTTCTTTCTGAGTGGAAAATCACAGAAAAACAAGAAATCAGCAGGTCGTCACATCCATTGCCATGACCCAAATTAGGATCAAATCGATCAGCAAAGTGCTCCAGGTTACAACTACCTCTGGAATTATAATTGTAATGTTAATAATCTTCCTCAGGCAGTTAACCACATAGCCCCAGAAAAGCTTATGCTGGCATAAGGCAGTGTTGTGGTTTAACCTGGCAGGCAGCTAAACGTCTCAAAAAAAAAAAAAAAAAGAAAAAAAGGGTGGAGAATGTGACAGTTTTGGCTGGGCTAGAGATAATTTTCTTCACAGTAGGTGGTACGGGGCCATGGCTTGGCTGTGTGCTGGAAGCAGTGCTGGTAACCCAGGGATGTTTGGTTCCTGCTGAGCAGCGCTGACACCCAGCCAAGGCCGTGGCTGCCTCTCACCCCACCCCAGCCCCGAGCAGCCCGGGGGGCACAAGGAGCTGGGAGGGGACCCGGCCGGGACAGCTGAGCCCAGCTGCCCAAGGGAGAGCCCACACCCTATGGGCCATGCTCAGCACACGGAGCTGGGGGAAGGAGGAGGAAGGGGGGGACGTTGGGAGCGATGGCGTTTGGCTGCCCAAGGCACCGTGACGCGGGATGGAGCCCTGCTCTCCTGGGATGGCCGAGCACCTGCCTGCCCGTGGGAAGGACGGAATGAATCCTTGGTTTGCTTTGCTTGAGTGCGTGGTTTTTGCTTTACCTCTTAAATTGTCTTTATCTCAACCCACGAGTTTTCTCACTTTAACCCTTCCGATTCTCTCCCCCATCCCACCGGGGGGGAGTGAGCGAGCGGCGGTGTGGGGCTGAGCTGCCGGCTGGGGTTAAACCATGACAGAGAACATGAGAGAAAATGAGTAGCAAGGAATAGTGAATAGTCGCAGTTTCTCTAGACTAATGCTTAACTAATTGCAAAGCAAATCTTACTTGAAAGCAAACATACAGCCCTGTGAAATGTGTAAGTAATGGCTAGGCTGGTGGAGAATACTGAATGGATGTTCACTTGCATGCGTCTGGGTTTATTGCACTAACCTTCAAATAACCTGAAGCACAAGTTGCCTCTGGTTATAACCATATTTTGCTTTAAAACAGTGGAGCAGAAAAATAACAACAGCTGAATACATAACAAAATAGTAAATTTGCTTTTGGTGGGGGGAAGGAACTCTCCGTTTGAGTCTTTCTGGTCATAGTTACAAGTGAGAATCTGGCTGGCAAATCTAACCTTAATTTCCCCTAGTAACCTGAAAGCTTATTGTAATAGGTAGTAGCAGTCTTCCAGCTGTCTGGCTTTTTCTGCCATTCTGCTTCCCTGCTTCATCATAGCTGTTTTCAGGATTATGTTAAGGTAACATAGTAAAACTTGTACGCTTTGCTGAAGTAGCGCTTGCTTGGTCTTAGTAGGCCAATTCTTTCTGTTGCACAAGTTAATTGATGAGCTGATAATTGAAACTTCCCTTCTTAGTAGCTCAGCTTCACAGGAAGAGCCTTATTTTAGGAGTGGCAAATATTCAGACTAAATACTTCCGGACACTGAAGGGATTTGTACTGTTTAGCACAGTGAACACTCAGTTGTGGAGCAGCTGCCTAACAAGTCTGGACAGAGTATGACTGAACATAAACTAAGAGTAGTTATCCACTCATCCTGTGAAAGGCAGCTTACATACGCATATTGCTGCTTTTTTTTTCTTTTTCCCAACTCTGTTAGTGCGAGGACACTCTTGAACATCCTGGTCTGGTACTGTGTCATTACAGACTCCTCCCAGTACTTAATTTAACTTCCTAACATCTCTTCTGTTTTACCTGTCATTGAGCTGTCCTCATACTCACAGGTTTGGCCCTCCCAGCGGTAGGTGTGTGCTTTTTGGGAGTTACTCTAACGAGCTCACAGGTTCTCTGGTCTCCACCCCATCAAGCTCCTGTTATTCTGGAATTAGTCAGTGGTCATGTCATAGGAATTAAGTGTGCAACTTCAGCATGCAAGTCAACCAATGCTCTGAAGTTATTAGCCATACTCCTTCATTGCACGCTTTCCCAAAATGTTTTCTAGTGGTAGAATAGATTGGATATTAGGAAAAATTTCTTCATGGAAAGGGTTGTCAAGCACTGGAACAGGCTGCCCAGGGAAGCGGCTGAGTCCCCATCCCTGGAGGTATTTAAGCGCCACATCTACACATCTTTTAGGGACATGGTTTAGTGGTGGATGTGGTAGTGTTAGGTTAACGGTTGGACTTGATGATCTTAAAGCTCTTCCAACCTAAATGATTCTCTGATTCTAAAGGGAAGAGGAAAGGCAGTGATGATTTATACCACGTGGCTTATACCAGTATAACGTGCTGGATGCAACTTGATCTTACTGAATATCTTCTTTATTTTTTTAAAAAAAGCATGTTTCTGAATGGTCAAGACTATTTTAAAATTTAATTCTGTTCCCCTCAGCTTTGCATCACCTGCAAAGTTAATAAGTATGTTTTCTGTTCCATTATTTACATTGTTAATAACAATAAGAGCCAGGCTGAAGACAGGCTCTAGGAACCCAGCAATATATTCTTTCCTTTTGACAGTGAACTACTGCTTTCTATCTGGTCAGTTTTGTATAGGCCCTATAATACATTTATCCAGACCCTATTTCTCTAACTTTTTAATGAAAATGTCATTTAAGTGTCAAAACCCTAATCAAGCTGACAACAGGCTCTGTCCTATCCAGAAGGCCTGTTCCTCACTGGAGGAGAAAATCAAGTTATCTGGTGTGATTTATCTTTGACAGATCTATGTTGACTGCTATCATTCCCTGGTTATCATCTAGGTGCTAATAATAGTTTGTGAGATTATTTGTCCCAGTATTTTTCCAGGGATTTAAGTTAATTACACTGATCGAGCTGTATTTCTCTGGCTCCGTCCCCCCTTTGATAACAGCAATTTACAGCCTCCTCTTCTGTTTTTTCAGCATCTCATTCCTTCTTAATTCAGTCAGTTCTTTAACGGTCTTTTGATCATGTTCACTAGACTAAAACAAGGTGAAAACATTTGGTTTATCTGAGTGCTCCTAATCTGTTCTTCACCTGCTCTGGGCTGAGATAATTTTGTTCTCAGCATCATCAGTCCTACCTGCTGCTTGCAGGTGATCTTTTTTGGAAGTCTGATACCACAAAGGCACCAAACACTTCAGCTTACTTTATAATTTGTTAACAGATTTTCTTCTCTGTTGAGTAGGGGATTAATCTTTTTCTCTGTCTTCCTCTTAGTACGAATATACTTATAGAGCAGTTTTTATCTGATAGCTTTTGATAGTTCAACTGTTGTGCAGCATACCTTTTTTACTCTTTCTTTCTTATTCTTAGTAATCTGACCTGTCTTCCTTCATATTTTCTTCATGTGCTTAAGGTCACTAGAGACTTCATGATGTGGTCAAGCGTACCTTACTATTATTTCTATTGTACTCATAATTGGGATAAATGCGCCCTTGGAATTATTCTTCTGAAGCATCATTCCTTTTCTTAACTCCTTTCTTTAGACTTCCTTCCTATAAGGTCTTAACTATTAATTGCTTAAGTCTTTAGCTTTCACGACGTCTGTTTTTATTCAGCTGTTCTTTTCCCTTCCTCTTCTATGGACAACAAACTGTCATTTTGCAAATGCTCTTTTTTGTGGGGAAAACACTGCCCATTTTCATGTTCTCAGCCAGTTATTCTTCACTGGCATTCTCTAAAAAAACCAACAAACCACCCAAGCAAGCCCTCATATTCTTGTGGCTAGCCTATATTCTAAAGAAATCACTATGCCTGTGATACTGATACCTGACAATGTATTGCCAGTCTAATTATAGGTCTTTTCTACTTCACCAAAGAAAAGCTCAGGAAAGGAGAAGTCTGAGAAACAGACCACAAACACTGCAAAAGGTGAGAGAATGAAACGCAGAAGCGAGGTATAAAGCTGCCTGGGATGGCTTTTAGCAGGAGGAGCTGTCCTCTTCAGTGCGACTGAGGGAGTGGAAGGGGACGGATCTGTTCCAGGTTATTCACGGCAGCAGATGATCCAGTTGGTAGCCCCCTTGAGAGAAAATACTCTGCGCTTCTCTTTGTGAGCAGTACTCCTGTATTTTAGAAAGAGGGGAAGAAAAGAACTGCCAGAATACTGGTGCTAGTGCTGAGCTACTTGTTTTGGGTATTCAGGCTGCGAAGCAGGTTAATGCAGCAGGTTTGCGTTGCAGGCGTGTGCATGTCTGGTTACCGGGGGAGGCGTTCGCAGGAGGTTTCCGCCTAATCGGGTTGCGCATCTGGTTTCTGCATGTTCGCTTTCTGCAGCAGGTTTGTGCGGCAGGTTTGTACATAATTAGATCAACAACAGGTGTTTTAATGAATCAGCAATGACTGAGGAAACAGCCTTTGGTGGAACTCTTATCAAGCTCTAACGGTGGAAAGGAGCCCTTGAAGATCTTGGAAAAGCCCGGTGGGTCCCCCTTCTTTCCCCAAAAAAAGGAATAATTTCTTTCACAGCAGAATGGCGTGCACGTACTGCCTCCAGCTTTACAGACCAGGTGTCGCTGCCTCTCTGTCTGCATGGAAATCCCTTTGACCCGGCCAGCAGATAGCTGCCTGGTCTTTTCAAACTTATTTGTGGAATTAAGCTTTTATTTTCAATTAAGCGGGCTCAACGGTTCGGCCGGTGACAGCGCTGTCGTTGCACTGCCCTGCGGAGAAGGGCAGCCCTGTAGCGGCCAGGAAGGGGAGAGCGACGTGCTACGGGCAGGGCGTGTGAAATAAAGTCTGTAGTACGAGACAGCTCTGCGGGGATGTTCATTTGCGGTTCCAACCACCTTGACAACACCCCGTAAGCCACCACTCTACCTAGATCTCCACCCGCCTAGGCCTTTGCGGTAGTGGCAGGTACCTATCTGCAGGACAAGTGCTTCGCGGAGCCACAAACCAGTCGCCTCCGGGAACCAAACGCGGCCTGCAGCGCGCCAGGCTGGGTTTTGCACACCCGTGAGCAAACCGCGTTACGCGCACACGCCAACGGGGCCTGGGCCCGCACTCTGCGTGCGGCACACGAGCGCGGCCCTCCGCAGGCGCTCGCCCCGCGTTCAGGGCGTGAGCTGAAGCCCCTCTAAAAGTTCGGCCTTGTGTTTGGCCCACCGCAGCTGCTTGGCCGACGACGACCCGCTGCCATGGCGCTTGAGGAACGAGCTCATCAAGTTAGCGCCGCCTGAGGAATCGGGTCGGCAAACAGCGCGGCGTTGCGGGCACGCCAGCGGCGGAGGAGGAGGAGGAGGAAGGGGAAGGGGAGCGGGAGCAGCCGCGGGACAGCGGAGGCAGCGGGCGGGAGGAAGCGAGGAGCGCAGCGGCGAGCGCAGCCCGCCGAGGAAGCCGCGGGGGCGGCGGCGGGAGGCGGGAGGAGCCCGGCGGAGGGAGGAGCGGGCGCCGGGCGCAGCCAATGCCGGGGACCCGACCATTTTTCGGTGTGAGGCAGGCACGTCGGTGGGGTGATGCTGCGGCGCTGGGAAGGGGCCGGCAGAGCGGCGGGGAGCGGCCCGCCCGCTCGGGCCCGCACTCTGGGCCGGGCCGGCGCTGCCGCTGAGGGGAGCGCTGCTTCCTCCTTCCCCTCCCGCGCCCGGGCCGGCCCCATGGCCGGGGGCGCCGGGCCTGCCTGCGCCCAGCCGCGCCGCGCTCCCTGACGGGGCCGGCACCCGCCCCCGCCGGCGGAGGTGCCGGGCCCATGGCGGCGGCGGGAAGGGCCGGGAGCGGGGCGGCGGGGCAGGCCGCGGGGGCGGAGGCAGCGGCCCGGCGGAGGGCGGTGTCGGGGCCGGCGGAGCGGAGCGGAGCGGGGCGAGGCGGGCGGCAGCGCTGGCCGGCGGGGGAGGGCAGCGCGGTAACGGGGGGCGGGGGGGGGACGGGGAGCGGCTGAGGCGAGGGGCTCCGGCCGCTGCTCGCAGGCTCCGTTCATCTGTGGCTCCTCCCTTGCAGGCTGCCGCTTGCGGGGCTCGTCCCGGCATCGAAAGGAAGAGCCGAAAATTGCCCCGCGCTGAGCTGCCTGCTTCTCCTGAAGGCTGGGGAAGGAAGGGGAGCAGAGAGGGGCCGTCCTTGCATTTGATGTTTCGCCAGCCCGACGGCATTTTGGCTTTCATTCCGTCGTGCTCCTACCTGTTCCTGGACGGTGACGGGGAGGAGAAGAGGCAGCGTCCCACCATGTCTCGTTACAGCCTCCATAATCTCCTGGACTGGATGTACGGGGGTGTGGACCCCAGCTTTGCTGGCAACGGAGGGCCAGAATGCGCGGCCTTTCTGTCTGGGCAGCAGCGCTTTCTGGAGAGTTTGGTCTTCCTCAGTGTGGGCGTCGCGGAGATCCTTCTGTCCCTGTGGAAGCTGAGGCAGCTGCATTTCAGGGAGCTGGAGGGTCAGCTGCTGCAGCAGCCCCAGGCTAAGCAGGAGAGCTTGGGCAAGAATGTGCTGCTGGTGGTGCTCTGCCTCATCTTTGGGCTGGAGGTGGGCTTCAAGTTTGCCACCAGGACTGTCATTTACCTCCTGAACCCCTGTCATGTGGTCACCATGATGCAGGTAAGGCTTGGGTACGCTCACCGGGAAGTTCGCTTCGGTTTTATACTTGCAAAGCAGTTGCTTTCCCGTAGCCGGTTTGTGGACCAAAAGCGCAGAGCCAAAGTGCAAGTGCCGAGAATCGGTGTAAACGTTTTAAAACTGACTTAGTTTGCAGTCAGCTGAATTGAAATCTATGAAAAAACAAGTCAAATGAAAGGGTGAACTTGTAGCTATGACTAATGTCCAAATCTCTGGTTGAAAACGCAGAATATTCAGGCTGTCTCACCACTTGCTTTTGCTTAATCCTTGTTTCAAGGATAGAAAATGCTGTTTTCACTGACAGCAGTGGTAAAATTTGCACCAAATTTAATGCAGCCAAGATTGCCGCTTTAGCGGCTATGTAATTTACGTGCAACTTTTTCAAGCAAGTGACTTTTAGGGGTGTGAATGTATTTTGTGAAGGCGTTGAAGAAACAAATTACTCTCTATTTTATGCAGACAATGGTAGTTTACCTTTCTAATTTTAGAAGCTGAACAGTAAGGAAACAAGTGTTACCTGTGTTTCATACATGGGGTGAACAAACCGATCTGGCTTAATACCTGTGGATAAACTCTCTGCTTTAATGACTTGTGGCTTGATGCGTGATAATGTGCAATTTGTGTAGCTTCTAAAATCATGGAATTTGTCAATAGTCCTGTGCATGTACTTAACTGTTAGTTTCACTGAGCTTGGTAAGGAGTGTGGGAGATGTCAAAAATTGTTATTATTTTGTTTAATTTTGCTAATATTGTGGCGTCAACAGTGGACAACTTACAAAATTTAAGCTCAAGAATTCATAGAGGAATGTCAAAAAGGCCTTCACAAAAGCTGCCGTGATAACAACGTCTGTCTAAGTTTGGTAACAGATGAAAATCGGACCAATGCCATTCTTGGTCTCCCTTTGCAGAATGCTCGGTGATCTGGGCTGTATCGGATCAAGCCAGTTGTTAGTCTCGCTCTTGGAGAGCATTTCCTAACGGGAATGGAAACGTCTTTTCTGGTTGTAGCAGAGGTTTGAGGGAGATGGGTATTATTTCAAGAGGGGGAAAACAAGCTCTTACAGCAATATTAAAGACCTTTATAGCAATTAACTTAGAGTTCCACAACTTAATTAGTAGGTTATGTAAATTCCTAAGCAGTGATGCAATGTTAGCTCAGTAGTTTACACCACAGGACACTTGCTTCCCATGAAGCCTGGTAGCAATTGCTGTGCAATCAGTTAGTCAGTATTGGTAATGAAGGGGTAAGTAGAAGGTATGCGAGAGCTGTAGAAATAATTAAAATAAAATAAAATAGCCACATTCCATTTCTTGGCAATACTCAATGTTTACTGGAAAATTTTCCTATTAATTCTCTGGGAAGAACGGGAGGATATGTAACTATTATGATCTGAAAGTTTAGTTGTCTTGATGTGGTATTATAATATGATGTTATGATAAGTATTCAGCAAAAGCTAATGCTTATACATAAATGGGGGAGCTAGTATTGTTTACTTCATTCATTACTACTCTCCCCCAGGAAGACGGAGACTTAACCTCTGTAGTCAGGCATGGGCAGTTCTTACTCTCTTTTTGACCAACTGTGAAGTTTTTTTTAAAATAATCCTATGCTAATTACTCATTAGAAATGGTGTTCCGGCATTTGTGAAATTGAGAAGATGGGTATGTCAGCAAAATTTGGAAGTCACAGCTCTTCATCCTCAAACAGATGTATTAGAAATAGGCCTCGGCTTAATGTAGAGAATGAAAATAGCTGCAAAACCAACAGCTTTCAGCAGAGGAAACAGGTTAGATCCAAAGATAGTTGATGACCTCCATCAGCAGAAAAGCAGTACAAAGTAGCATTGTTTTTCCGGCCTGAATTTGCTGAGGGCAACAGGTTGGCAAGATGAAATATATGAAAATATAATTTATCCTTCGCTTCTGTTCTTACAGTAGTTTGTACATAATCCTGCTGCTGCACCTAAACATTAGGATGAACAAAGTAGGAGGTGAAGAGATGAAAATGCTACACCAATCAAGATCACTTCAAAGGGAAGCCAACAGTAGCTGTTGGTAAAGGTCTCTTCTTCTGCTCAATTTCTGTTTCCCTTTTCAGCTGAGACTGTTTCACCTCAGAGGCACAAAGGCTCTGAGCCAGAAATATTTGGAACAGGAAATCTTCCTTCAGATTTTTTCTGCATAAAAGCAAAAATCCTGCTTTTAAAGGACCTAAGACTGAAATGAAGTCACAAAATAAAATGGGAATTGCATCTTTGGTGCATTTGGGCAGACAAAACTATGTAATATAATGGATACTGAGTTCTACAAGTGAGTGTGTTTTGATCAGGTGTCTTAATTTCTGCCAACCTGTGTTCAGATCAAATCTTTTTCATAAGTGGGAAGAACTACTTTAGGTGTGTCATTGCAAGGATGAATTGTCTATCAAATGAACTTATTTAACTACCTAAACAGTTCTCATGGTTAATCAGATTCAGAGAATTTGTTGCTGTCCTGCCACCTAGTTGAATTAACTAGAAACAGTGCTACTCATTTCCAGCCCTAGTCTTGGTTTCGGCTTCTTGCACAGCTTTTGGAGGAAGAAAGGCAGTATTGTTTCTTCACCAGTGACGTACATGCAGCATCAATGAGAGATAAATACTTCAATTGTTTAAAATTTATATATATATTTTAAACCAAAGGTGGATGGAAACTTCCGTGGTTTCTTCGACAGCTCTCTGACGGGTATGGGGATGTTTTTGTGCAGTACAGTAGTTGGTTAGTGTGTGGTGCAGGGTGGGGGAAGTCTGTGGAGGAATTCATACTAAGCTCTTTCTTTACATAAAGAGTGGTCTTATTGAAAATTATTTGAATATCTCTATTAAAGAAAAGCAGGCTTTTTTTAGGGCTTAGGATATGATTGGACCAATGATGCTGCTGTAAACCTGGCATAAAAGGGTATCCTAAAAGGGAAACATTAAGTCTACTGGGCTGTTGCAAACCTTTTTTCCTTTGCAGAGCAGGAAAAAATTCAGCATATGTTTAGGGGACCAAGTGTTGTATTTTCAAGACATTAATCCTTTTGAGTATTTTAGGACCCATAGTTATGGTATTGAAAGTGAACATGTGAAGGAAACCTTTGAAGTTTCTGATTCAGCACTGTAAGAGGGAGGATTCACCCAATACCCGATTACAGCACTATTGATTTCTTTAAAAGTCTTGCAAAGGAGACTTTTAGCAGCATCCAGAGCATGGTTGTTGAGAAGTGTATACTAAGTGTTGTCTGCCTGTGTACGAGCATCAAAATACTTACAGCATTGCTTTAGTGAGGTGAAAGGAAAAATTCATGCCTTGCAATGTCAAAACCAATTAGATCAAACCCAATTTCTCTCTTCTATATTCTTTAAAGTATACATTTTTAAACTTTCAATCAAAACATCTGTGTTCATGTAGCAGTTCTTCATTTCAGGTTCAGTGAAGGAGCACTTAGAATTTCCATCAAAAACTCAGTGTTCTTCATGATTTGTTTCTGTACCCCCAGTTTGTAGTTTCCGACAGACATATTTTGCAAGCTGTTGTGCACAATAAATGGAACCTAATGAAGATGCATAAACACAGGCATCTCTTGATGTCCTGTAAGACATCAAGCTAGAGTTAACAGGCAACTAAGATTAAATGTACACAACTATAAACCAGGACCCAGAGATAAAATTAGTCTGTGTTGCAAAACAGAAATTTGGAAAACAAAATGTAAGGAAAAACTATTATGTGAAGCTGTCTCAGAGTTTGTGGCTAGCAACGGTAGGGTGAGTGATCTCGAAAGGCCCTGTCCAACCTTAACGATTGTGTGATTATTAGGTTTTTTTTTCTTCTTTAAATTTGAATTTTAGGTTTGTGAGTTGGACCTTGAAGCTGATAGTTTTAATTTGGTTTCTTGAAGCTTTGCTAAGACTACTCAGTTCTGAACACTGAAGGTTATGACCAACCAGTCTGTAGAAATTAAGTGTTAAGTTTCTTGAAACCTTGTTCAGGAAGTGGCAGACATGTGACTGTAATCAAATCCTAAAATGATAGGTAGAGCTAGGCGTTCTCTTAAACTGTTACAAATCGTCAGCTTCCTTGATTTTACTATGCCAGTGCCTTCTTCCAGAATGATAACTTAATACCAGTCTGTAAAATGAGTTTTGAGATTTTGTTTGTTTGTTTGTTTTGGGAAGAGGTTTGCAAGTGCTCTTCCTACAGAATAATTTCTCAGTGGTAAATCCTCAGCTGGTAAGTTGTCATAATTCTCTTCCAATTCTACACCGAATTATTGCACTTAAGACAGTTAAGCACTGACATTTGTCTGGCATAAAGGAAATGTTTTTTGTAGGAAACACCTGTATTGCTGGAAGATTCCTTCAAACAGCGATCTTTTTAGGCAGAGAGAAGTAAACTACAGGGGAAATGGTAGGTGGAAAAAAGGCAAGGGAAAGAAGTACAGGGGAGTCCAGTTTCATCCAGTGATCTCAATCTGATGTTTGCATAACTAAAACCAGTGCTAAGTGCATCTGCAGTTCAGTAAATACTAAATTCTGTGTTCATTATTTCCAGTTTTAGCTTCTTTAGAGACCTGGATCCTTTCTGTCCTCTGCAATGAGGCTACTGTGTTTTTGGAAACAATGGGCTGTTTTCAGAACTTACATAATAAACATAGCTTGACTGAATTCTGCATCGTTTGGGAATATGTCCCAACATATAACTAATTAATTATCTCCCTCTCTACCCCCTTCTCCTTGTGTTTTTTTTTGTTTTGTTTTGTTTTTTTAAATCTTGGAAAAAATCTGATTATGTGATCAAATGTGATTCCCCCCCCCCCCCCCCAAGATTTAATTTGTGTACACTGCTCCTCAATGCTTTGTAATATTTGGAAGAATACAGTTAAATTATGTATGGTTTTCTCTATTCTGTCTCTTCAAAACCTTGAATTAAAATTAAAGGGACATTCGTATCCTATTATTTGGGAGTATGAAGAACCTTTGATTACAGAAATTCAGTAAATTTTTATAGAAATGACACTGAGTAATGGTATTGGGTTACATGAGCAACAGCCTGTAAGTAAAAGTTTAGCAAGTTATTCAAATTTTGAAGGGTAGCAGTATTCTAAACCGAAGATGTTTGTCAATAGTTTTGTTCACTGCTTAGTATATTAAGATTTTTGGGCAAGATGTAGAGCAGCGAAGGCAAAACTTCCTATGAATATATATACATTTTTCAAAATGTAAGTTTCTAAATGTAAGCTTCTAAATCTCCCTTTTTGTATGTGTGCATATTTCCCTTATCTACATAATTTTTGTGTATATCTCCCACGTTCCAAAGCCTGGTACTGCTACCTGCAGTACTTGAAATTTTTAAAGCATCTCAGAAGACACGACTCAGTTTCAGGAGATATGATAAGACTGCAGTTTAGTAGAATTTGATATATTACGGATTGTAAAAAAATATTTAAGAAAAGCAAGGCTATATATTTAGAGTATAGTATGATTTATTCCCAGATCAGTGCATTTAGGAGGTGCATGAGACTGTTGTAGCAAGGTCGACAATCCTTTCAGTGCTCTGAAATGCTATCAGGTAGATGTAAAATTCATCACTTAAGTGGAAGATGCGCATAATCACAGCTCACAAACAATATCAGATTATAAAGTATGCAGCTCGATTTTTAGATCTGCATAATACACCAGCCTTTCTTTTTACAACCGCAAATTAACTTGCGATACTTCCTCTTCAAGCTAATTGCTAGAGAGGAAATTCGTCATAGTGTGTGGTGAAAAACTGCTGATGAAGAACAATTAAAGCACTGAAAGCACCGGTATTTCTTGGTGGCTCTTGCAAAAGAGTGCATTTGATTGCTAGAAAGGTAACAGCAGCTCAAGGGGCATAGATACGAAGTGACAGGTCATGAGACAGATCATCAGTTCCTTTATACTGGGGCTGAGATGCTCCAGACTATTAGTTTGGCTTTCAAAAAAAAGCCATGGCTTGCTTGTATAGCTTAATCTGCCCTTGGTTCCAAGAACTGTCAATTTTTTCTTAATTGTTACAATTTATTTTTAAGCAATGATTTTATTGTGTTTAAAAAACAGTCAGCTGAAGTTTAGAGGCTTAAACTGATACTGTAATTAATGTAATAATTATTTATTGAGCTGAGGAAAAGCTTTTTTGTGATAATTTTAACACTGTATATAGTTCTACCATTGTGCTTATTTTTAGTAAATCCCAGCGTAGAGAAATTGAGAAATATTCATATGAGGCAAGGCAAGGATTCTTAGTCAGAAGTAATAGTCATTTTAAATTAAAAGAATAGCAAGTGTGTCTTAAGGCTGTGAATCTTTGAAGAGATTACAGTTCAGCCACTTCAACTTAGACAAGATTTGGCTACTTTTCATTTTTTATCTGGAGCTGAAAATGTGTGTGCTTTAGTCAAGGTGAAAGGGATCATGGTAATGTCATGCTACCAATGAATGTTCTCGTTGAGGAATTGGAGTTCAAAGCTCTAGGTTAAGTTAAGCCTTTGTTTTGAAGTTGCTAGAATTTGAAAATGCCTACTGTGCTTGAGGATAGAATGCATGCTTTGGCAATTTTCTCCTTTATTCTGTATATTCTTAAAAGAATATAAAAAGTGGGGAAGTGACAAGAAGTAATCTTACTCTCTAAGAAGGAGTAGGACTCGCATGATTGGAAATTCCGGATGAAAAGCTTACCTTTCTCTTACCGCAAATACTTACACTGAGGGTTATTATCTAAAGGCCATTCAATGAGTAATTAGATAATCAGATATTGGTTTGTTTTGATGAGATCATCATAGATTTAAAGCAAATATCAATCAAAGTGTAACATATGTAGTTTGAGCAAGATGTCGTGGAGAGAGAGGCCTTTTTTTGGTGTCTTTTTCCTCCTGTTTAGTTTCTTTTTTTTTCCCTCCTCCTTTTTTCTTTTTTTTTTTTTTTTTTTTGAGAATGGAGCTATGAATAATTGTTTCAGTGTACTGTCCAGTGTTGTAAAGTATCACTGTTGGCTGTAATATATTTTTAGGATGGATTTTTAACCTATTGAGCAGTTTCACACCCCATTCCATGTAGGTTGTTTGCTGGCAGCTTAAACTGATGTCTCGGGAATAGCTGCCCGAGGCCTTTAGGACCTTCAGCGGAGTGGTGGACTAAAGCAAATAGCAGCAGTAACCATACTGGACACCTAACAAATTCCAGGGATTGGGATGACTTTCATCTAATGATTTCCATTCTAAAACCCCCTTCTTTGTTGTCTCCCTTGCACCGCTGTAAATGTCCCCGCTCCTAGTCCTGGGCGATAAGTTCTACTGCAGTGGTTGTACGTCAACCACGTTCGCTGCAGCAATTTGAACTGTGGTGATGTTCATTGAGAACAAGTTCTGCACCGTGAACTTGAAACCTGCGAAGCGTGTGATGAGACTTAGGTTTCTCGTGACACTTTCTCAGGGCTTTAGATAGATGTGGTAAGGGTTTACGTTTATTCAGATTGCCAAGTGCTTAGTGTCAAGTGAATTTGCTTGTTTATATTTTAATACTTTGGCAGTTAGTGAAATGCCAACTTCAGTTATCAGGAATATCATGTTATATGCCTTAGCTTTTTATGGGTTGTGTTACTGCTTCTGTTTCTTTCGCAAAAATGATCTGTAATAATACACCTATTAGATATTTATTATCCTGCTGTTTTTCAAGATTACAAATCTGTTGTAAAATCCTACAAATTGAGGAATTGTGAACTGCGACAAGAAAAAGGTATTGGTGACTTGGGGTAGAGTAGAGCGGGACTTTTCTGCGATGGTTTTGCCTCCGTAGGAAACTGCTGTGAAACATCATAGAATCATAGAATGCTTTGGGTTGGAAGGGACCTTGAGAGATCATCGAGCCCAACCCCATGCTTGGGGAAAAAGTAACAAAAAGGAACGTATTTGAATATGCAGATGTGAATCTTATTGTGAACTCCTGCAAGCTTCCACACTGTCACTGGCAGGTGTAAATGCGAGTTAATATAAATTCAGTGCAAATTAAATTTTCTTAAGAAATTGGGCTTTTGATTTTTTTTTTTTTTTAAATTCAGCCTTTTTTGTTCTTTTACCCCCAGATAAGTTTTTGATTGTCAGGTTTTGCTAAAGCGTTGAGCTAGGAATGGGATAGGAAGTAACCTACTACTAGTGAAGGGCTGGTGCTGATAGTGATTAGAGAAAAAGGAAGAAAAATAACCTCAGTGACACTTTTTCTCTGAAATACTAATTCCTAAGATGTGATAACTAATGCTACTGCACACATAGAAAATCCTGAGTCTTATGTTAATATTTAATCCTAAAATATGAGAAGCCTAGAAATCTTTCACCTAAGACCATAAAAGAGAAGAAGGTGAGTACAGGTTTGTCAAGTAAACAAACTAAGCCTGTGGAGGGGGACACTAACCTGGAATGTCCCAGTGAACACATCTAATTTACAAGACATTAGATTGTAGAGGATGGAAATTGTTCAGCTTGCTGCACTGCTTTCATCCCTGGGTAGAACTGGGCAACTGGGAGGTTGGAAGGAGGGACAGGCGGCTTCTTATGTTCCTAGAGTCTGGTTTATGTAACACAGAAACTTCTACTGTAGTACTACTTAATGGTCTGCCAGCGATGTTGCTTTGAATCATGAGTATTCTTAACACTAGATTAACGGTTCCACAGGACACATTAATTAATCCCTGAACCTGTCTTACAGCTGCAGTAAGGCAGCTGTGATTTTTATGCTAAAATATTAAATACATTCAAATTGCTGCTATTTAGCAATAAGAATGTAATGTCTTTTGATCTCTGTTGTCTTTTCAGATTTGGCAGTCTGAACTTGTCAAACCACAGTTAACGATTTTTTTTTTTAAAGTTACCTTTTAGAAGGCAAACAGATGGCTTTTAAGTGATACGGCTCTTCTGTGCTGAACTGATAGTTTATGCAAAACCAGTCGACATCTAACATATGCCTGGATGCTGTGTGATGGAGTTGTTAAACCATTACTTTCTGATAAATGATAGGGTGACTGGTTTGAACGTACTTAATAATTTTAGAGATAATTAACAAAGTCTTCTACATCTTTTAAATTATCCAGCTGCTTGAATGTTCCTTGCCTTACGTTTTACCATTGTGGGGGAAAATGGATGGTATTCACATGTACAGTAAAATACACTTAACCTTACCACTGTATCTTAGCCTTTTAAACATACCTTTTAATCTCTTCTGCTCTGGAGGGTACTTTGATACACCTAAGAAAGGGTGAAAATTTTTATTTCAGTGCAGATTGACCAAAGCCTGTGTGTCTCTCCTTCCCTCCCCCCTTTTACCCTCCTTTCTTCTTTCCTTTTCTTTTTTTGAAACCCATTCCAGTTTTGGATGAGTCCAGTTTCTGTGAATTTTTCACATTGCTCTGAATATTGCAAGTAGAAATTAAAATCTAACCTCTTGAAGTTTTTTCATTTTGAAATAGTATACTAAAATGATCAATTTATGACCTGGTTAAGCGATCATGACTGGAATGTTTGAAAAGAAAGAGATGTTTCCAGTCTGCTGCGAGGCGGTACTAAATCAAAGAGGCGGCTCAGGGACAGACAAGCTGCTGTTTTGAAAGGTAAATGAAATCTGTGCTGCATATGTGAGAGGCAGTGGTTTTTACGTGTGGCATGCTTAGCTGTCTTCTGCCAGAAACAACTCCACTCGGACATCTGTAAGCATTCCCAGTGATGCTATGAGTGCTAGTTTGTGTGATGTTTAATCTGGAATGGTTGGAGGTCTGTGACTTGTTCTTTTCTTTCCCTTGCTACCTTTTGAATTGTCGTCTTTTGTTTTTTTAGTTTGTTTCTGATCAAACAAGATGATCTTTGTGTTATGCATATTTCTGTCTCAGCAGGACTAAGACTGGTAGGAGAAAAGCCTCTCATGACACGTTTTGACTGCACTCTCTGCCTCAGTGTACTAACTAAAAAATACTTCAGTTCAGAGACAGTATTGCTGTTACACCCTTCATTCACATCCTTTTCAAACAAGATTGTGCATATCTTTTGAGAATAGCTCTTGAGCTTTTTACTAGTCTTGATTTTTTGAAATGTTGATAACTAAAACTAGTGGTGGAATGTGGCATGCTTACATGTCAGAGAAACTAGGCACTATTAGACAAATGAGAAAATTGGCAGGTGACAAATTATTTCATGGCAATGATCTCAAA
The DNA here is from genome assembly GCF_030463565.1 of Pelecanus crispus. NCBI lineage: Eukaryota > Metazoa > Chordata > Aves > Pelecaniformes > Pelecanidae > Pelecanus > Pelecanus crispus. Next base: position 4,506,922 of record NC_134655.1, on the reverse strand, counting down.
GCTTTTGGAACCTGTAACATAACATAAATACATACATCCTTGCCAGTATCTGAGAATTTTCCTAGACATAACTCTAGCATGTACCACAGCCTCTCATTTTAGGTATTTAATCAACTGGTTTTACGATCTCTATTTTAGGCAAGTCATGGCTCATGATGACAGGCTGGGTAAAATGCATGCAGGCATTCTAGTGTAATAGAGTGTAGCTACTCTAGGTAGTAGCTCACTAATGTGTTTGGGACTGTATGTTGAAGTTTGAGTTTCTCAATGTCTGAGTATGTTGGGGTTATAATAAGGCAGATACAGGCAAATCTGCTCACCTCATGACCTCTTCCCCCCCCCCCCCCCCCCAAAAAAAAAAAAAGTAATCCATAACAAATATACTGTAGAGGCACTGCTGGATTAAAAAAACAATTGTACAACAACAAAAACCTTTTCCTTTCTTACCGTTTTCAATCTAGCAATACAGTTAAATAGAAAATAGGAAACCAGATACGTTTGATGGTTTGTGTTCTTTACTTTTTTCCAGCTTTTTATAGAGGCATGTGCCTGTTGCTGAAGTCTAGATGTGCAAACTGTAAAAGAGGTTGTTTGAATAAAATTCTTTCTGTATGAACTTAAAAAAAATCAAATAATGGAAACCTCTAATATCTCCACATTAATGTGATACTTGCAGCACATGTAATGCATGAAGTGCAAGAAGTGAAAATCCTGTTAGAGTTTAATAGATAGAGATTAGGAAATTGGATTGTAGTAAAGGGAGGTCACATTAAAGTTAACATAGTTCTTTTTGGTTTCATGATGTTGCAGTCTTTCTGGATTTTGGGGTGTTTGTTTTGGTATTGGATTTTTTTCCATACTTCTGAAATTTGGGTACCTACTCTTGTCATAATTTGGCACTAGGAAAACAGATACAATCAATAAAAAACCCCTAATTTGCTGCAAAATACAAGCTTCTTTTGGTTGATACTTAGCATTTTTCCACATGCGTGAGTTTGACTTGTACGTAGAGACAATATTGCAATGTCAAGGAGTAATTTGTTTTCTAAACTCTGACTCCTAAAAATGAATTTATGAAAAATTATCTTTCTTCCCAGCTACCCAGTTCCTTTTCCAACAGTGCCAAACAAGGGAAATGTCTATGTTTTCTTTTAGTGATTATAAAGGGAGAGAATTTAACAGGGATTTGTGGAGGGCCAGTGTAATACTTCGTGATATCTGCCTATTGCTATCTTGTTCATCCTGCCAGGAAACCTAAAGGTGGGGAATGCATAGTCTGAAAGTGTTATTTTTTTGATTAGTTGGCAAATGAAGAGTTGCAAGTCCTGTTGAAGCCCTACAGAATGCCACCTCTCACTCAGTGCCATGGGAATAGTAAAGACTGCCTTTTATCTCTCTCTGCTTTTTATACGGGCAGTGACGGTTGATGTAGCAAGGAAAGAAACCTGCTGACCTCCCTGAACAGTGGTGGGGATCCTAACAGACTTTGCTCTGTTCACTTCTTAAAGAGAACAGTTCACCTGTAACCAAATGAAGAAACATTTTTCCCTAGGTCACGTCTTCCTAGATCAAAAGATTAAAAATAAAAGTAACACTGTGCAGGTTTGTGGTCTTCCACACGATCCTGTTTGTGATAAAAGAAGTTTTCGGAATAAACTAATGGAATGTTACCTTCTTACTGTCTTCAGAATAGTCCCTTTACATACAGGCCCTTCTATCTGCTACACTGACACAAATGAGTAATACAGTCAGATTTAAGGGAATAATGATCTCTAAAGTTTACTGAACTCAAAAGGTATTTCTTGGGAACTCCATCAAACAGTGAATGACAGGGTTGCACATGTTTCTTTTAGAAAATTTTTAAAAACTTATTACTACAGATGGAAAAATAGCATCCTTTTCCTTCTGCCTTCCAGCCTGTCCCAGGCCTGTGGATATCATTGGGAGCTTTCTTTTCTTCTTAATGCATGGTTGGGGGGGAATGTAGAAGAGACGAATTGGCAGCCCCGTCCTGGGTTAGTTCAGAGCAGCCACGAGCTCAGTCTCTTTAAGATCTTGTCTGTGAAGGAATAGTTAAGCAGTGCAATCCTGTACAGTACAGTCTCCAAATTGTAACAGCCCTGCTGATCCGTCATGTGTTGTGGTGTGACCTTTGTATTTGGGCTTATGCAGGGGAGTGCTGGCCACGCAGTTCTTCATGCCAGAAATATTTCCCATGGGGATGGACAATGATATTTATGGTCTTGCAGAGCAATCAGAATTTCTGACTTTTGTTTTCACCTGGGTCCTTAAGGTTGAAGTGAACTTTGATTTGCGGATTGACCAGTGTAACGAGTTTCTTTGCAGTTCATTGCCTGAGAACAGCTGTAGAATCTTCTGGTCCTGTGCTGGTGAAAAAGACTCAGACATCCTGACTCACAATATTGTCCCCACCTAGGACTTGTTATCTACACGTTTCCTCAAGGCCACTCGTGGTTTTGTACCCTGTCTTTCTCTTGCTCTTACTAGCCTGTAGTCTTTTGATTGAAGAGTCTTAATGTGTTAAATCAATCCATGTATGGAAGATGTTCTATACTTTTTGACCATTCTTGTTGGCCTCTGTAACCCTTTTCTAAATCTGCTGCTTTTTTTTTGAGAGAGGTTAAGGGGGAAGGGAATGGTCAGAACTGTGCTCAGAATTCAGTCTGTCAGACAATGTGTATTTTACAGCTTATTTTTTCCCTCCTGACATAGTTACTTTTGTACATTTTGGATTTCCGGTTAATTCTTTTGTCCTTTTCATTTATAACGTGAAAATGTAACAGGTAACAGATCTGACAGAGTAAGGAGGGACATTGAAGTTGGTTGTTGTTTTTTTCTAAATTGCAAGTTTAGTTATTCTGCCTTGAAGAAGGAGAAGCCTACTTCAGGGTGCTTTAAAATATAGCCGCCCTGTTTGCACGAGAACTCTGCAGTGTGCCAGCGAAGGGGGGCTAAGATCTGTGCTAGCCTGAGTGCATAAAACCCGGAGCGTTCCAGCAGGAAAACAGAGCCTGGGAACTCTGCGCAGCCATGCCGCTAATTGAACATGACATTGTTTGGTTTATAAAACATAGCTGTTTCTTCCTGCAAGGCAAAGGATTTTATTTCCAGTATGACAGTGAAATGTAATATGATTATGGGATAAGTATGTGAACACTTGTGGTCGAGCTTGTGAGCTTGGCTGCTGTGAACTAGATATTTTAAGAGTGCTAATTACTCCGAGCTAAATGATGACACTCTTTATAATGTTTGCATCTACTCAGTGATACAGTTCTTTGAAAATCGGATACAAGAGTGTCTTGTGCAACATCCCTTTTAAGAAGTTCAGGTTTATTTATCACTGAAAGTGGATACATGTTTAGAGACAAAGTGCTTGATATTAAACTGCTAAAGCTGAAACATTTGAAGATCTCTTCCATTATCCTAAAGTTTTAACATAAACATTCTACTTATGATTTCTCTACTGTCATAAAAAATGGAAGTCAGGCTTATTTTCTGGAAGATCCCTCATAACAGAAGGACTTGGATGCTTAAAAATATTAAATATTTATTTTTCCCTCATCGGTTCCTGAAACTGTGTTTCTTGCATTAGAGTTGACGTAAAAATAAGCAGCTGTGAATCTTGTTCTCTTCTTTGCCTATCTCCATGGTAGTAAAGTCTTTTAGATTGGTACGTCCATCTCGGTCTTTGTAACAATGCGATCCTTTTTTAATACTAGCTATTTTTTATCCTTTGTGGTGAGGTTCAGACAGTATACAGGCTTGACTTGTAGCTTTTGCTCTACCAGGTGGTAGCTGGAGCACACTGCAGTGTGTCAGAGAAAGAAATGACTGGTGTGATCAAGACATATTTCTGGTTTGATTATTTTGTGCATATAGAGAAAAAGGTCGATCTGTGCTGGTTTTTGGTTTTTTTCCTATTTTTTGGAAATAGGAAAAAAAAATTCTATCTTGGAAGAGCAGAGTTTCTTCCATGAAGGTATGAACTGTGTTTTAAAAGTAACATATATTTTCTGTCATATTTCTGAATTTAAGGAAATCATAAAATAATCTAAGTTCAAAACTCTGGATGAACTTAGTGAGACTCGAAGTATATCTCCTTTTGCTAACATACAACGTGGAATGTTTAAAAAGTTTGACTAATGCATGCAAGCAGCATGGGAAAAAATAGTTATTATAAGAGACTATAGAAGGTATTTATGGTCTCCAAAGAAGGGAAGATATAGTCCACAATTCAAGGATCTTTAGTTTAGTTAGTAAACAAAGTTTATTGCAAAAATATACAATGATGAAATAGTGAAGCATAGTAAGTGTTAGACACACCCAGAAGCCATGTGGATCTTACACGCAAGGTGATATATAAACCTCTCATAAGATGTTTCTGGCATATACTTTTTTTTTTCCGCCCCCTTAGCACAAAAAAGCATCCCTTAGTGGATTGCCGTCACGCATCTGTTACATTCTCTTCCTCTTTAACCTGCCTTGATGAGTTGAAAATTACTTGCTTTTTAAATACAAGACTTAAGAGAAACTGATTGGATTTTAACAGTATTCACTAAGAAAATGTCTCGGGGTACGTTCAGTTAAACTTATTACTGCCTCCTTCTTGCTGTGCCTTAGAGTTCTGTATGACTTGGGGGAAAAAAAATTGTGTTTGCGTGTGCATGTTCTAAACTGTTATTGAGACTGACTGGAATTAAACGTACAGGTAAGCAGATCAGAGAAATAAATGGCTGTACATTAAGAACTTGCACTGGAAATAAAATATTTGGAATTTGTACATTCATTTGTATGGTAAGGACAGCAAGCCCCGTTTATACACAAGGCCTCAGTAGTATGATCCAGGCTTCAGCGTTTCTACTGTCGCTGCAGCAAGTACACGATCTGGTAGTAATTAATTTGAATATACATCAGAGGCCTCTTCCCAGCCCTGCAACGCTTCAAAGAAACATGTTTGGTGAATCGTCTAATCTGACTTGTCCATAAAGCAGACACATTCTCCAAATGTTCTCACTTGAAGGGATTTAATGATAATTTGTTTCGTAGGTTGGCAGTGAAATAATCTATTGTGAATGTATTTTAGCAACAGCAGTAAAAAGCATGATCCATTTTTTTCCTGAAATACGTTTTATCAGACAGTAGGCCAAAGTCTCTTCTTTGCAGTAGTGGACAATCTAAAAACTAGGATTTTTATCACTGAACACTTATGTAGTAGCCTCTTTGTATCTAGAGTAAGACTTGCTGACATGAAGTATTTTAAGTTGCTGTGAGAGGTTTTGGACAGCAGTATCAAAAGATGATGGTTATCCTCTAAATTTAGATGGGACGTTGTTGCAAATCAACAATACTTTATTAGATAAAAATTTAAGGCAGGTCCTATTTATGATCAGAGTATGGCCTGTAAAGAAAAACAAACATGCTGCTCCAGTTGTATTCAGTTACTTTTGGTCTTCTGAAACAGCTAGCTAATAATTGATGAAAATACTTTAAAAATACTTCTGAGGGTGGCAATGGACAGATTTAAAGATGACTACTAAGCTTATGCATAGAGCAGGTAGCATGGTAGCCTTATTTTGGGAAGTATTAAGAGGCTTTTATAGACAGCCATCTCGCATGAGATCTTCAAGAGCTGGGTCCTGCCCTGCTAAAGCGAAGGGAAGTTCTGTCACTGTAAATGCATGGTCTTCGGCGCAGCAAGGACCTTATTGAGGACTAAAGCAGCTGCTGTAGTAAAATGATTGGTAATACAGTAATCTGCTTTATGAGAGACCTTTTATAATGACAATATCAAATAGGCTAGAGTTTGACTTGTTTCTTAGGCACTGGCGGAAGCCGAACCCTGGATGCTGCTCATACCACTTAAATCCTTTTGTATATAGGTAACGTGAGACCTTTCAATTTGTTCAAGATTTTTAGTCTTTTCTAGTTCTGCTTTAAAACAGTTCTTCTGGTTAGAAATGATTTGTGGCATACAGAACTGAGAAAGAAAGACATAGAAAATGGAGTCTAAAAGAGATCATATCATTAATTTAAATTTGTTCCTAACATTTCAGATTTTTCTTCTTGCCTGTCCTCCATGTCGGATTGCGATGATTCTCTTCAGGTAATGCATCTTCCTTACTATATTTCCGTCTACTTGCATAATGTGTTTTAGAATTTAATCACAGCTTAAGTCATAAAATATTAAGATATATATCCAGTTGGAAAGGCGTATTGGTCGGATTGAAAAATGACACCTTGAAAAAAGGGTCAGGGCTTAAATCGTGGGTGTTGAGCCTTGGTTCTTTTGTACTGGTGGTTTTGGCCGCGCTTGGCAACGTGAATTAGCTCAGTAACAGATGAGAATGCAGGCACCTTTCTACAGATTAATGTGTGGGCTTGTGTAATTTATGTCATGCCTTCTACCTTTTTGTTATCCTCACTAAAAATTAGTAGCTGGGCTTCACTGAAGGCCATACGTACAGTGTGGGTCTAGTTTTAAAATTGTGGATATAAGTTAAATAGTGAAAACAAATTCTTGCCGACTTGGGTATTTCTCAAACCTATGCAATCTTTTCAAAAATATTGCGTATTGTTACTAACCTGAGGAACCCCAAGAGTTTCTAATGTGCGGGAAGCTCTAATGGACGCTGCAGCAGAGCCCAGTGCGCAGCTCGGGGTGGAACCAGTGGTGCTGTGGGGAGGGTCACCGGGCTTCCCGGCACGGTGGTGGTCAGGAATGGCTGTAGGTGCCACCGCGCCACTTAACTCGGCTCTTTCTTGTCTCAGTGACTGGAAAAACGATGCTGGGGGCATGCCTCATGAATTACTTTGGGACTCCTACTGCCTGCCTACACCTTTTTCCTGCTGTTGCTTATTTGGGCAGGGAGTAGGCAGGATGCATTGATATGGTGTTAGCGTCTCCATGTCAGAGAGTGTGAAAAGTCCATCCGCTGTCCGGGAACCTGGATTTACTATGCATTTGCAAAAGACTGGTTGCAGAGCGGAGGCCACAATATTTGTTTTCTCTCAGAATGAGCCTTTCTGTTTTCTAGCACCCTGACAGCATATAAATGACGTTTGAAAAACTGTTTTGAAATTGTAATGCCTCCCCCCGGCAAGTGACTTTTAAATTCCTAACAATTTATGACAGGCAGTGGTTGTAAACAGTTTATTCTTTACTTTGTGTCTTATGTAGACTGAAACAGTACTGATACTATTTTTGTGTTCTTGTGATGCAACAGTGGTTCAGAAAAAGATGGCTGAAAGCTACATAAAATACAGTATTATAATACTACTTTTCTGCCTTATTCTTTACTTAGGACTTGCTGTTGCATTTTGACAAATGTAATTCTTTTATTTAAGGAACTTCTTCCAAATTCCTGAAGCTTTACTTTGAAGTTGTACGTTGATAGAGTTAGACAGGAGTAAAAACCTTTATCAAATAGGCTATTTTAAGCTCTGAAAGACAAATGAACAGCAAAATTTCAATTATTTAGCAGCTTGCATCATGAACAGGATTAACACAAACGGGCAGTCCAGTCTTTCTAGGAATCCAAAGCTCATTATAGAAAGCAATCCTGCTTTACGAAATTATTTAAGTGTGTGTTTAAAAAGAGGTTTTTGTCCTGGCTATTGCAGTTAACAGTATCTGGTTATTGCATTTAACAGTGGCTTTATTAAAATTCAAGCCAAAAGAATTTTCTTTAATCTCTTGCTGCCTTTAATAAAAGAGATACTAAGAAAATATGTGAAAACATTGCATTTCATTTCCATCTGTGAAAATAGCATCACGTCTCTTTTCTAAGGTTGCAGATGCATATGCTGAATGGGGCCCTCTTGGCATTGCTGTTTCCTGTTGTTAATACACGCCTGGTGAGTGTACTGTACTTTTCCGCCTCCTTTTTTATTTATCACTAAAATATTTTCTTTGGAAAGATGTTAGTCCTCTGCTTTGTTTGGCCTTTTAAAGTTCATTTTACCAGGCTGTAGATTCCTGGTACAGGTCACTACAATGGAGCCAAAATACCGATCTTAGATTTTTTTTTTTGTGTGTGTGTTTATAAATCAATGTGAAAAGCTAACACTGATGTATTCTAAGTGTAGAAAAAACTACTTTGTCAATTCCAGCCTAACCTTTAAATGGAGGGAAAACTTAATGGCTTTGAAAGAGGCTTTCATAGGTTAGTGTTGTGGCCTCTGGTCAAAATTCAGTTTCAGGCTTTTCAGACTATATGTAAATGTAAAATTCCTCAGGCATGGAAAATGCCAAATGGTGTTGGTGGCTGTCACCTCCTCTTTCCCAAGATTAGGCACAGCAGGTTTCTTTTTTCCATCTGAGTTTTCAAATCTACTGTAGAACTCCTGTCTCCTGCATGAAAAACTAGCCTGTTTGTATCCCTAGTAAGATTATTAAACCTATCGAGAATTAATGTTAAAAATGTTATCTTGAGTCTGAGCCATATGAAATATTTCTAAGGATTATTTTTGAGAGCTGTTATGCATGCATATGTGGGGATGTGTGTATGTGTATATGCATATATACCTACATGCTTGTTCATTTTTTTGTCATTTGACTTATTTGTAAAAATCTGTTGTTGCAGTTATTTAAGTGCCTATTTTAAGACAGAGTTCACTTAAATTTTTCTGCTTATGTGTTTATGGTGTCTGGATAAAGTACTTGTATCTATATCCATATAGCACGTGATACTATTAATGAAATTGTTGTGGACTTCAGACTCCATTACAAATCCCATTAGTGGCTGTCTGTTTGCAAATCTGACTGTCTTAATAAGATTAAGTATAAAAATCTGCATCTGTATTGAACTTTAGGGATGATATGCTATGTTGATTGGCCACACTGGTAGCTAGGAGACCTAAAAACTGATGGTTTTATTGTCGGCTTGTAAATTATTTCTTTTTTTCTCCTCTTTAAGACTATAAAATTTTGCCCTGAGACACAGTTTAGTTACTAGAGGGAAGATAATATATCTGTAGGCTTTTCCATTTTAAAAACAATCTTCCATAAAGCGTGACACACATGCACAGGAGGTTGGATCGTATTTTTCAGATTTCAGTGGATTTAGTAGTATAATAACCCTAGAGTTCTTTCAAGATTTACGTTGCCCTTCCTAATCTAGTAACTGCATATATTTTTTTCTATACTATAACAGCTTATGTGCAGTTTGCAATTATATTTTATTAAAACTTGATACTGCTGAAGGGGCATCGCATGAATAGAACAAGGGTTTTTTCCTGATAAGGAGAACTCTCTTTATTTTGTATTTCAAACTATCTAGTTTTTAAGTAAATATAAACTTTAGCATAACAAAATGTTTTTTTCTGGGTAACCTTTTCAGGATAAAATGTTGAGATATTTAATAAATCATTAGCTTGTATTTTCTCTGCCATTATCATAGATCTCATTCATATTAGGGCAGTGGTGATTAAACAGGAAAAATACAGACTACTTATAAAATTCTCTCCTTAATTAGGAATAGAGGAGCCAAAGGGTAATGTCCAAGAGCAAATATTTTTGGAATAAATACGACTTAGGATATTTTTGGTCTAACAGCGGCTTGCTAGGCTGTTCTCTAAAAAGAGTTTCTTCTGGCACAAGATAATGTGGGTGATGTTTTACAGCACTGCTGCTCTGACCCAGATTCTCTCGTGGTAGACACACATTCTGCTCTGCAACTGTCATTGGAGTTGTTTACACTGACATTGTCCTGAAAGCAATAAATGTCTCTTAAAACTTAGTTGGAAGTTCAGAAAAATTGCAATACTTTTGTCAGTGCTGTCTGCTCTGGTTTGTACTAGCTAAGCAAAAAACTTTTGATTCAGTCAAAAATTGTTGTGTCTGTGCCGCAACTTTTAAATTTCCGTTTCATGATATTTTAAGACATATTTTAGTGTGTACGTTTCATACAAAAATTTTGTACACTTAGTTACGTCTGTAAACAGTTGTAATATATAGTGTGTGGCACAAAGAGCATGAAAAATTGGGCACCTAACCCAACTATTAATTGAGAAGTGAGGAGGGAGACGTCTGGGGCAGAGAGGGTTCTGAGGTCAGTGGGAACTGGAGAGCAGGAGACTCTTGCCTCCCATCGCTTTGAGAGATGGTACCCACTGGATGTATTGCCGTAAGCACCAAAATGTCTTGCTGTTACCTTTCATAGTGTAAATTTCGTTTTATCCTTATGAGTTCAGCAGTAGGCATGTACATGCTAGCTAGCAAATCATGTATCATTATGGAGATGAAAGCAGTGAGATGCAGGAGAAAATATTAGATGTACAGTTTTATTTGTACATGTCAATAATCTGAAAGGGGCGAGGCAGAAGATACAGAATGAAAGGTAATTACTTCACCAGCTGATGGATGTTTGTTTAGGAAGTAGTGGGTGTCAGGCTTTTGGTTCTGCTAAACCTGTTCAAAGTAATTTCCAGAACACCTCTTACAACATCTTGTGGCGCAGTCTGTTCGGGTCATGTTTTTTTGCTACCAATTATGTTACTTAATGCATTGTAAGGATTCTTTTTGTATATATGATTCAATGCTAAATTATCCTGAAAAAGAAATATTTGGAAGCTTCTAGCATAATTTGACATTTTCCATTTTCTTGTAATGTGTCTATTAAATTTTTTTAGAGCCTCAGTCATTTCAAAACTGTTCTTAAATATTTGGCTGTTGCCAGTGGAAATGGAGAGTTGAGATATTCATTGAAACTACAGTAGAAAGTTTCTACCTTCTGTTGTTTTAACCTTTCAGTGACACTATACTTGTTAAAAAACTTGTTGGACTGTAATGGGCACCTGGGATGGTGTTCCCCCAAAAAAAGTAGTCTGAAAGATGAGGTCAGTCTATTCTGTTCTTTACAAGAAAATATTTTCCTGCCTTGGCATGATGTTGAGGTGCCAACAATTAACAGTCTCGAGCATCAGATGCACCCACTTGTATTTATTTGGCAACTAAACATTCGAGTTTTGCAAAATTATTTACAGTGTGCTGATGGATTTAATTTTTGTGCATTGGAATAGTCTTTGGATAAAGACAAAACAGGTTTTGTTTCTTATTCAGTTAATGTTTGTGAGTTGTTATTACCCTTTCAGAAATAAAGGGTATTTTAATTTTCTCTCATAATTTCTTTCCTTTCTCATGATGCAAATCATTCTTGGTCAGCATTAATAATTCACGTGGAAAATAGGCTAATCTTTTATGACCTTTAAGTAAATAGAGAAGAAGATGCAAAGGGAACCAGATTGTTACGTTCCCAAGTGGGAGCCTAGAAAGGTGTAAGAAAATATACACGAGTAGAAGGATTTCTTTTAACTTTGTATTTATATTATATGGAATAGAGTGTAGGTCCTGATAACTTAGCTGTGCGAGTAAATTCATTTAACTGCCACAAAAATTCCAGGTGTGTGGAGGGTAACTGGTTTTGTTTGAACTCTCATATTGCATTAATCAAATTTTAGAGGAAACTCTCTCCACTAGTTTAAAAGTGGGTTTTTTTTTTTCAAGCTGATGTCCTAAAAATGTTGATATAGATAAAGTTAAAAAAACCAGGACATGTCCCAGAGGTGTTGGACTTGCTGTCTCTGCTCACGCAGCTGAGATGGTGCAGTTTTAATGTTTCCAGAAGCTGCTACATTCTATTATTAGAACTATTTGGCTTCAGAGGTACGCATTCTAAATCTGTTTTAGGAACAGAATCATACTCCGAACGGTACTTACAGCACACTCTGTGTAGCGCCTCTGCTCGTTTCTGTTGACTGTTAATGTAATAATTCAAATGTAGTAAATGGTTTGCCTGAAATGCCTGGGCCTACACAGCAAAATGGAATAGGTTATGGTAGCACATTATGTCATATCTAAATTGGCTTAATCTAACTGGCACAAGGGAAAATAAGGGAACAGTTGCACATTGGGAGCTGTGGAGAGGTTGTGCTTTGGTTACTGGTAGATGCTAAAGCCAAGGTTTCGGCATCTTTCGGCAGTTACCTGTGCTACGTGCATTAAAGTGGTATGGGTGTGTAAGTGGAGTCTACTTTCACACTTTGATTTGGTAGTGTAAATCTACCTTCTGCAGGGGGTGATAAGTAGTCCTAATGTTATCTCTAGAGGAACTGCAAAAACACTATTTCTGAAATTGGTATTATTTACCTCATATAATTCCTGTTTTTAGACTTGACTCTACAAATGCCTGATTGTGTCCATTGCGTCATCCATGTGAGCTGGTTTGTGCAATCAAATGGAGTGACCGGAAGACAGTGGTGCCTTTTTATGAGACACCATAAACATCAAATATAGTGCTGGTCAAAGACTCAAAACACTGATAAAAATCAAAACTAATGCATTCAGTTGAGATCAGCAGTGCACCGAACAATGCCTTTTCCTGACTTTCTCAGTGAGCATCATCCTCTGCAGTGACAGGCCAAGGGTCGTGGTTCAACCCCAGCCGGCAGCTCAGCCCCACACCGCCGCTCGCTCACTCCCCCCCGCTGGGATGGGGGAGAGAATCCGAAGGGTTGAAGTGGGAAAACTCGTGGGTTGAGATAAAGACAGTTTAACAGGTAAAGCAAAAGCCACGCACGCAAGCAAAGCAAACCAAGGATTCATTCCCTCCTTCCCACGGGCAGGCAGGTGCTCAGCCATCCCCAGGAGAGCAGGGCTCCATCCCGCGTCACGGTGCCTTGGGCAGCCAAACGCCATCGCTCCCAACGTCCCCCCCTTCCTCCTCCTTCCCCCAGCTCCGTGTGCTGAGCATGGCCCATAGGGTGTGGGCTCTGCCTTGGGCAGCTGGGCTCAGCTGTCCCGGCCGGGTCCCCTCCCAGCTCCCTGTGCCCCCCGGGCTGCTCGCTGCTGGGGTGGGGTGAGAGGCAGCCACGGCCTTGGCTGGGTGTCAGCGCTGCTCAGCAGGAACCAAACATCCCTGGGTTACCAGCACTGCTTCCAGCACACAGCCAAACCATAGCCCCATGCCAGCTAGCATGAAGAAAACTAACTCTATCCTAGCCAAAACCAGCACACCAAGAAAAAAATTCTCTTAAAGTTGTCAGAAATTAGGCATGTCATGAGATGGAATCCTGGGGCCTTGCCCTAGCTGGATTTTCTGGAATTCATATACAGCTGTGTTTTTTGCTTTGTTATGGTTCCCTCCACCGTTGCAGCAGGACAGTGTTTCCACAGGGTCTTCGTGCTCCAGACTGTCAGCACAGGAGATGCTCTATTCCAAACTCTCATGAGTTATATAGCCTTTGGTAGCAGGTGCAGATTCTGATTCTTTCCCTCTGTATCTATGCCCCACCCTAACAGGATTAATTGCAAATGAGAACTAGATAAAATTCATCAATAAAATGGAGCAATTAATGCTACTTTAAGGGAGTTATAATTCCCTGCACTGACTGGATTGTGTAGAACAGCTGGGAGGGTGGGTACTGGTTGAGACACCTCCTTGAAACAGAGATTGTTTTTTGGGACTCAATATGCATTCATATCCATTACAGACAAGCAGATATGTGGCAGGAAATCTGAATGAAACACTCTGCTCCTAAAATATAATGAAAAGGAATTGTTGCAAATGAAATCTGGGATGCTGCTTTAGACCGTCATGCAGATGGGTGACAGCCCTGCTACCCCTTTATTTTATGGGGCTTTGCTGTTGACATTAATGACAATATTAACATAAAATTTCTTCTCAATCTACTCTTTCCCGATATTCAAATATATTGCAATGTCTTTTCTGATCTATGCCAGATATGTAAGCTGGTGCCTGAGCTGTAGAACTGCCTGAATAGTGTAACAATAACTTCAGCATGGGTCAACTTCTTGCTCTCTGCTAGTTTGGATGTATGCTGGAGAAGTGAGTCCTGGTAGGACTGGAAATAGTCTGTTTTCCAAATGCCCCTTGTGTCTGGGTTTTGTTTTGCGTTGTTTTAAGTGTTCATGTCCCTTTTTAGACTGTTCTTCTAAGCTTCTCTGGCAGCTGTTTCTTCTCTGCCAAATAAGTAATTTGCTATCACAATCTGATGCTGAGAAGTAACCAGTATGTTTCCCCCTTGATTTTTGTATTGTATAACCATATATATATTGTATATATAACCTACATAGCTTTATGTAGGTTCCTTCTCTCTGTTAATTTGTTCTGTGGGCTGCTTTGCACGTAAAAAGAAAAGCCTATGTTTCTGGTTTAGTTCTTTGATTACTGATTATGTTTAGGAAACTAGTTACTGGTTATGGGTTATGCATCTGAGTTACTGACTATGTCTAAGAAGGTGACTGGTACAGAATGACATTTGATGTTCACTAGATTCATGCTAGGTGTGCTACAGAAAAGACCAGAATCTGGGAGCTGAATTCCTTCCGTTCCTTTTTCTGCCATACTCTGCAGTCTTTGTAAAGGATGATGGAGGGAGAGCTCTTGCACAGTATAGTGCTTGAGCTGTTGTTATAAATACAAGGCCAATGTATAAATAATTAACAGAGGGAGGAGTACTGTGTTCAGAAAACAGAGCGAAGTGGTAACCTCCTAGCCCACTGAAAACCAACTGCTGTGTCTGAGTGGGTTTAAACTACTATTGCGTGCCATGCTCCTTTGGGGGAAACTCTCATCTGAGTATCTGACTTTTGGGCTCAACTCGACTGCTGTGCTGAAGAGGTTTTTCTAAAGCTTAGTGCAGTCAATGGAAGGACCTAGTTGCTTCCTTAGGGCAGTAGCTGGTTTAAGTTAGGACATCAGGTACGTGCTCGGAGGACTGCTGTTGATGGCTGTGACTCCTCATGCTCGGAGATGCAAGGGTGAGCTCTAATGCTTTGTGATACAGTTTCTCCTTTCCACGGTCTTGCAAGCACTGTGAGCAGCTGCTAGGAGTGTAGCTAGAGTAGTGGAACTGTACATAACTTACCTGTTCCTGGGGTGGAGGTCTGCTGCCTGCTCACTGTTCTTGGTGCTTCCCGGAGGGCCTTAGCGTGTGTCCAGGGAATGTGGCCCTTCTGAATCTGCACCGTACCAGGCTGATGTGGGGGCTAGAAGCACATGTGGCTGCTTGGAGCCAAACTCTTCCTGGAGGAACAAAACACCATTTGTTTTCTAACAGAAACTTCATTACAAAATGTAAAAAGTGAATAGTCTGAATATTTATTTCCAGCGTACTTTGTTAGCATGTTTTGATCTTGTATGTTAGAGGAATTGTGTATGTCAGTGTTAGTTTGGTGTGTTTTGAAATGTGTATGTTCTTATACCAGTGTTAAAACCTATGAATGGATGAAGCAGATCAGCTTTGCCACAAGTAGGAATCTTTAAAGGAGAAAAACTTACTTATTGCCTTGAGTAACAGAGTAGCCTGTCCTCTGTATTAATTTACAGTTAAGGGAGCCTTGAATATAAGTTAGTAGAAGAAATAGGTAATTTGTCCTTTTGTCTTGTACCATTAGTTGTTTTAAGTTTCTGGGTAAGGGAGAAGACATGCAGGAAGAGTGATGCTGGCAGCTGGTAAGGGAGACAGGAGTTTAGTACAAAAACCCAGCAAATAAATTGAAATTAATATACAGAGTTCAGATGAGTCTATCTTGGTAACAAATCTCCAGTGATTCTGAATCACTCTGGGGACAGGCGTGGTTGAAAAAATGGACCATGAACATCATTGGTTTGTTACTAGGGAAATGCTGCTCTTTGGAGTGGCTGCTAGGTTTCCACGGTGGCATCCGACAGGAGAGGACAAGTCTCTTGGGGCCTATGAAAGAGGGTCCACTTTGGAGATTGTTGGAGTCTGGGTTTAAATACATGTGGCCTTCACGGGTGCCTATGGTCAATTATTATTAGAGGGACCAACTCAATATTTTGACTTAGTTTGTTCTGTGAGTAAGTGTTGCTTTGATTTTTTTTTTTTTTTAATTTCTCAAACTTTACTGCTTGCTAAAGTGTTTACTTGTTTTCACAAAGAGGTTCTTTAAATCCTAGATTGATGGGTGAGCCCTTCTACCTTGTCTTCACTTGCAGTTTCTCTTTGCATATAAAAGGTACCTACCTGCTATCTGTGAGTGAGTCTTTCCTCGATAAAACAATTTATAGACAAGACCTTTAGAGCTAGGTGAGTCAGTTGCTCAGCACAACTTTATAGTTCATCTTTTGTGTTTGTTCTTTTTCTGTTTGTTGTAGCCTGGTTGTACACCTTGAGTGCTTGGTTGTACAGAAATTATACTTTCGCAGCTCTATACCAGGAAATGCACTTGCATAGTTAGCCAGGCTTCAGAACAAGCAATCTTTTATAGTGGAAAAAAAGATGTTTTGTTTTACACAAAAAAAATATTGCCAACACTACTGCAGCAAAACAACTGTTACTGTGTTCTCATAAGTGTCCTGAGCGTAGTGTTTGTGTAACTGACCCTCACAACTCACAACATGAGTGTAGAAGCTCTTATGAAACCAGAGATACTAAATAGAGAATGCTCCTTGGCAGGAGTGAGTGCCTCACGTTGTGTTGTTTATATCAGGAGCTATTGTTTCTGAAGTGTGCCTCTTCCAACTGGGAGAGGAAAACTGCTTTAGCCTCTTTGCAAATAATTTTGATTCCCTCCCTTTGCCCTCTGTCTTTCAACAAGGGACAGCAGAAAAGGTTCGGATTCAGGAAACCTCGCAACTTCCGTGAAGTTCTTGCTTTTGCATACTATTATCTTGCTTGGTTTTACGTTTTGATGCAGAATACTTGGAATAAAATAACCCAACAGATTGTATGGAAGATTTTTTTAGCCTAGCCTCCCAAGAGTTGGCTGAACATCTTGGAGGTTGAAATCAGGACACTGGTAATGTTCAGCTGGGGGATGCCAGGACTAGCAGAATCCAGCTGTTGGTTTTAGCATCTTTTACATTCAAAATAGCATACAAGAATTGTTGAATTTAAAAGATCACTATATTAATTACCAGCTGTTTATTGACTGCTGTTTATAAAGAAAACCAAACTCTGTTTCAACCTCTCTTTACTTCTGTTGATGCAGAAATTTTTGTAATGTTTGTTTCAGTGCTATGACTTCAGTGTCTCAGAACAATAAGAAAAGAAAGGCTTTTCTTTTTTTTTTTTTTCTCCCCCTCTTTCTTCCTGACAGACAAGCCACGATGGTAGGACTTGCAGCTGGATTCACTTTAGCCTGTAGAATGATAGAATGAGTCCACATTTGAACCAAAGCTAATGGCTTTGCGTTATTCCTGCGAGATTTCATACTTGTGTGGTGGTATTGTCCAGTTCTCACTTCTGAAAAATAATGGAAAAGTACGGCTTTTCAGCTTTGTAAGTGAGCTGCAGCAAGAGGTTGAATTCTGAATTTTGAATTTGAATCTTTCCTACTACTGTTCAGTTTTAAGTGTGTTGCTTTAGTTTAGGAAATGGAGATAGGCAAAGGCATTTACAGATGGGAATAACTTTAAAATACAGTGTATCACCTTTTCTAACTCACACAGAGCTAGAATTAGTTGGGTCTGGATTAGGGGGCTCAAATTAAACTCAGAGTTGTGGTTCAAGTTATTTTTAGCACAGTATTATTTTAGCACAGTCTGTCTGACTTCTCCTTTAGGAAGTAACATGAATTCAACTAAATACACAGATGACTAACTGTAATTTCCCAAAAGTTGTCAGCAGGTGAGAAATACCTGATTTACTACTACTAACTTGTTTACATACATCCTTCTGCAGCTTCTCTTTAAAACCAATAAAATGTTGGTTATTTTATATTTTATGTTATATTTGGTGAAGCTTAGCAGTTTCACACATGCATGTGGACTGCTATAAATCAGGTCTTCGATTTTTGCACAGGCCTCCTCAGTAATTGCTTATATATATTTATTTATATACTTTCCTATAAAAAAGACCTCATTTATAGAGTTCCGTCACTCACAAGGTAGCAATTATCTTTTCTTTCTAAATAGGCTACGGTCATATGGGGTGTGTGTAGTTTCTAGTTTGATTATTTTAGGGTTTTGCATTGTTACTGGTAATTTATACTAATTAAGAAGGGGAAAAGAGCAATCTTCTGTTATTCCTTCTTTGTTGTGCTTCTGGCTAATTTTGAGAATTGTCTACTTGAAGTGCTGCATTGCGTTTGTGGCAAGGGGAATGGAATGGGTACAGTTAGCTGCACTTGCAAAGCACTGACAATTCATGTCGTCTATTTCTTGATATACATAGGTGATAAAATAACTGAACTGAAGGGATTGTCATGGGTCATAAGGAGAATGGTTCCTTGTAGCTCAGTTGTTAGTGATGAAAAACATTTACAAATATTTTCCTTACTCCACAGCTTCCATTTGAAATGGAAATTTATTACATCCAGCATGTGATGCTTTATGTTGTGCCCATCTATCTGCTGCGGAAAGGAGGTAGGTTGGCAATTTACTCTATATGTATTGAGTTGGTCCCGTGCAATAAAAAAAAAGCTGTGCTTAATGGTTACCACAGGCTTCGCTCTTACTCTTTTTTACCAGTTTTCTCTATGTTGTTGCTTAGTAGTTTCTGATGGTATGTTGGAGTTGTAACCTGGCTAATAAAGACTTGTGTCAGGCACTGAAATGGGAATAAAAGAATGTTCTTTTGCCTAAAGGGCTATCAAGAATGTATTGGCATAATGCGCGCTGTCTCTTGAGTAGCATCTCTGCCATCTTGCAACATTCTAAATTGTTCGTGGGATGTATTTTGAAGACTTTTGCCTCCTTGGATGTCTCTTGAGAAGTACTGCAACTTAAAATGAACTGGAAAAAACCCTATTGTATCCCCATGTAAATATTAGTTGGCTAGTTAGATAAATTCCTAAAATGCTGAAGCTCTAACAAAATGTAGTGACACATATTAGTGAAATGACCTAACTTGCTTGTTAGCTCATCTAATAAGATTGCTGTCCTGCATTCAGTTATACCATAATAGTTCAGTAAGCCTGGGAATCCCAAATTCTTCCACTTGCCAGTGATTTTCCTAATTGTTGCTCCTTAGAAGGGAATGCAGTACGTGTTCATCTGGTGTGATGTTCTGCCCCCCTCTAGCGTTGACATGCCTCCAGCTGCATTTTCTAGCAGGGCTAAATTATTTCCCGGATGAAACAAAAGAAGTTAATTTATGGTCCGGATGTTCAGTAGCCTTTAATGAAACCCCCGAGGATGTGATGTCAAGCAGTGGGATACCACTTAGCAAATGCTCGGAACAAGCATAGTCAGCCTATTCCATTCTGGTGACTCTTTTGTATTTTATACCAGGAGTCACTTCGAATCCTTCACACTTATTTCACTATATGTTTGTAACCTTATGTTTGTAACCTTTTTGTTTTTCGCTGCTGAGTGAAACTAAATAAAAATGATCCGAAGGGAAGAAGTGAAGTATCATACTTCAAAAGATCATTCTGTTTCTTTCCCTCACCAGGGAAACATGCCAGCCACATTTAATTTTAATCCACCTTTGATATCTTAAAATTCTGGCAAATAATGCTGAAGTGCAGTATAGTTGTAGGAGTTACCCAAACTGCTAATCATTGCAGAAGGGGGGGAGAAAGTGTAAACAGCCGTGTAGTGCACTGTAGGCAAGGGCAAACCAAGCTCTTGTGTCGCTAAATCACTTCTTTTGATGGCCTTGAAGGTCACATATAACATCATTTTAAGACATGTATTCCTTTTGCTTTCAAGTTTGGCCTTGGATGTCACTTGATGTGCTCCTTTGACTTTTGTCTGGTTCATTGGTTTGGGTTTTTTTGGTTGTTTTGAAGTAAAGGTTCTCTGGGTTCTTCAGTGCCTGTTTTCTGGGGCTGGTAGGACTGTATCTGCTGCTTGAAGGGCTTTGTGTTGCACAGTTGTCACCCTCATGCAGTTTTCTAAATTTTTGCTCGTTATTAATTTACAGGTATTTGCTGCCATCTAATGTTGACATGATAGCAGTGAAATTTCTGAAAGAACTTTGTTGGCTGAATATGTCAATTGAGCTTGCCCTGAGCTGTGTAACCAAGAACTGTTCATTTTCCTGTGCGGTTGGCTCCTGATCCACCTGACTGCCTGTAATACCTCGTTAGCAAAACTCCCATGGACCTTTGTAGTAGTTATGGCTAGTGCCACAGCAGACCTAATGCATGATTTTTGATGGAAAAATTATTCAGCCCGACAACATTTGTTAATATTTTGTCCTTTCACTAGCACCTTTGTTTAAAGTACTTTCTGAGTAGATCAAACCCTTTATCCTAACTATATCTTGTGAAAATTGCTTTTTCATCGCTGGTGTTGATCAGCATGCAGCTTTATTTTTGTATTTTAAATAGAAATTTCCATCAGTGAATCTATGGATTATGATTGGGAGAAGTAATTGAAGGGTAGTAAAATTGGGAAAATTAAAAGGAATAGATTGTATATGGAAAAATGTGCAACTTCAGTTTTATTGGGAATTTTCCAGTATTACTGATGGCCTTAATAGGATTTCAATCGTAATATTAACACTTCTCAAAGGAAGGTTGAGCAGAACACCTGAAGCAGAGTTGATTTGAGGCTCATTCTATACAGAGCTGCACGTCCAAGTTTGTTGACATGCTAATCAAGTATCGTACCAGTCACGCACACACATTCAATTACCTGTTGAAGTGGTTCCTTTTTGAAAGGAAACTGGGTGACAGTAAGCAAGGGCTGTGATAATTTATTTTCTTTCCCTCCTTGCTATTCACTACAGTGGTGAAGACAGGTCATGTTGCACTGGCAGCACCACCTTCATGCCTCCCTCCATGTAAGTGTGGGGGCTTTACTATGCTTAGGATCAAACTGATGAGAGGGGTGTTCAGAACTCAGGCACTGCGCAGTGAACTCACTGAAGCTCAAGGATGCATTCCCTCTTGGGGATTAAGACCTCTCTCTCTCTTCCCTCTCCCTCCTCTCTACTGAGTGAATATAAATTTCCATACTTCCCTTTCTAACATATTTTCTTTCCAAGTGCACATATGCATGTATACATACACATGCATGTCAGGCTAGACAAAATAAATGCTTCTGCAGTGTGGCTCAGATCTTTCTTGGCTGCAGTAAGTTCTCATGCAAAATAGATGTAGTGCAGATGTAACAGGCCAGCACAGAAGATTCCGAACTCAAGGCAGTTCTTAATTAAGTGTGTCTGCTGTGGGCAACTTTTTTGCTGAATGAATCTCACCTTGTATCACCTGTGAACCCTTCCAGAAATTACAGTATGCATCTGGGCAGGATGCAGCATTCCTGAAATAGCTGGATATATGAACCAGACCTGTAGGTCACTGTTTTCTCTTGTCCTTAGGAGGTGAGACCCTTGCTTCCCTGTCTCAAAAAGTATGAATGCTTTTGTAGCTTCTGGATGGATTTAGTGTTGCATCACCTGAGTGCTAGGATGGGCAAAAGGGAGGTGCAAAGAATAAATTGTCAAGGTGGAATGAAGAAGACGGGAACCACAGCAGTGCAGATTTAGACCATGGAACCAACCCCTTCATTGAAAAACTCAAACCATTTTCGTCTACAGCTAAGCTGGTCTTCTGAAGCGTATGAGTATGCTCAGATGATTATACTTTATGCTACTGGGATACAGATTGCTGATAGAAGGCTTAGGGAGATGGCAGCTGAGGAAGTGTAATGTCTCAAACTGCCACAACTCTTTCAACAGTGCGTTAACCTGACCTTCTAAGATCAAGGTATTAGAGCCTTCAGTGGTGTTCAGGACAACTTAGTTTTTTCTAATTATATACTCTCAACATAATGGAAAAAAAAAATCTAGTTTGCGCTGCATCAGCCTTAGAGACTCACAGTTCTTGACTGTCTCGGTCCTTAAGCTAGTTTGGTCAGATTTTTGGATGGATTTGACAAGATTAGATGCGCACCTTATTTCAGAGCTTCAAATCATATTGAAATTTAATCAAAGTGGAATTGTTATTTCCCGAGCTCTGTGAGCAAATGATATCATTCCACAACAGTTTGAAATACAGGTTAATTTATAGCAGCTCCCTAACAGTGGAGTTCAGGAGATAATCTTTCTTGTGTTTTGAGATCCCCAGCATTATTTAGTTGACTTAATAACTTAATGAAGTAGAAAATGATGTTGGTGTTGAGGGTTTTGTTTTTAGGATTTGTCACTTTAAGGAGCAATCTGATGTATGGACAGCTGTACCCGAAGTTCCAGGATATCATGTATGTTTAATGAGACGCCTCTATGTTGGTGTCACTGAATGGTTGTGTGGTTCTGACGCTTTAGTCTGCAGGGGGAGGTAGTCTCCAGCAACCACTCTGCAAATGCACATTCTCAAAATTCACAATTCAAATGCAGGTTGTCCACACTGTGGAGAGAGTAAATTGATTTGGTTGTATTTTTTTTGGGGGGTGGTGGTGGTGGAATCTTTTGGAGCCAGAACTGACAGTAATGGCCTTGCAAATTCTGGACAGTCCTGTGGTCTGGCCCCATGTATTTTTAGAGCTGATTCACTGTTGTACAGCTGTGCACAAGTGGATAGACATAGACACCCTAAATAATTAAGTAGGTGAGCTGTTTGCTGGGAGTAGAGTCAGAATTTTCAGCTTATAAGGCACACGCTCTATTTTTATAAGCAATAAAGAAACTCTCTCTCTGACTCAAGTCATAAAGCCCTTTTTTGATCTAAGCGTCTTCAAAAGTGGCATCAGAAGTGATGAAGTTCTGGGGCATTGTCAGAAAGTCAGCAGAAGTTGATGGTTTGTTTGGGGTTTGGTGTGTGGGTTTTTGGTGGTTTGGTTTTTTTTTTTTTTTTCCTTTTTTTCCCCTTTCATGCAGCATGTCTCTGTCGCACTTTGGAAGATGGACAGAAGCAGCTCTGTATAGCCAGCGTGCTTAAGGGCAGTGCAGTGTTTCTTACCTAATGAGAAGCTGGGCTAAGTTGTAAGATGTAGAACACAGATACCAAGTACAGATGAAAGGATCAGTTTTCCTGTGGCTGTAAACTAGGAAAGCGCAATTAAAGCAATTGGGGATCTAAACGTGTGCTTTCCATTGGCTCTTACGAGTTGCGGCAAGAGTGGGGAATTACCATATTTAAAGACACTTCTAGCTGTTGTACCCTTTCTCAGCCACTTCCCCACTTTGACGCTTACCTGTATTTAGCAATATCTTTCCTTATCTTTTAACTGTAGTTGTAAAGCAGGCTTTATTACATACCTTAGTAGTAATCCAGGAAAAAAATCACTATATATTTGAATATAGTTAGGTAGTCATAAATCTAGTTTATCTCCATCCTCATTGAAATAACTTGCTAACATGCGGCACAGCTCTTTCACTGAAACTCCTAATTACTTGGAGAGCTGTCAACTCTTGTGTATTATTCTCCTACTCTCCTGCTGGCAGCTTCCATGTTCCTATTCCCGCTGTTCTCTACCTCCCGAACCCCATGTATTGGACATAAATGCCAGCTGTGCTGGTACTGTGGCAGTGTTGGGTAGCTGGAGGCGTGTGCTGTTGTTCTGGCTTGCAGGCTCATGCTGCAGTCTCTCTTGTAGCTTGATAGTTTCAGGATAATCTTGTTTGATGATTTAAGAGAGCTGGAGAGGAAGAGGAGGGGACATGGCTCTGGTGTGACCCTCTGAGCTTTATGCACTGGGCAGTTACAGTTCCTTTGAAACTATGGAGTCGCCGTTCCTGGAAGTGTTCAAAAAACGGGTAGACGTGGCACTTTGGGACATGGTTCAGTGGGCATGGTGGTGTTGGGTTGATGGTTGGACTGATGATCTTAGAGATCCTTTCCAACCTCAATGATTCCTAGTTTTTACTTTCATTAAAAAATAATCCAGCCACCAAGCCAGGAAACATGAAATTACTACTCTACCCTTAATTGGTTTAGTGGTGGACTTGGCAGTGTTAGGTTAATGGTTGGACTGGATGATCTTAAAGGTCTTTTCCAGCCTAAACAATTCTATGATTCTGTTATGAACCACTAAGTAAGGAAGTTAATGTGGCGTTCTCTGAGTGGGCCCAAGGTCTGTTAGACTTCTCCCTCTCTGTAGGAGATAGAGAAGTTTAGAAGGGTATGTACCAGTATATGGAAGAACTACTGCTACATGAAGGAAGAGGAAGAACTGCTGCTGCTTCTTTATGGAATGTAAAAAATGGTTCCTGAGAGGAGCAGGTAATAAAAGAGCCCTGTCTGAGCTGATTCCGATGACAGTAGCTGGCATTCAGGGAAACAGAAATCTCCTGGCATAAGGTACTGTTTTGAAATCTACACATAGATTCAGAGCAGCTGTAGGGGAAACAGTGGGTCTTAGGCTCATCCTCTTGAGAACAGTTTTCCTGTTTTCCCCTGGAAAGGAAGTTTGGTCTCTAGGCTAGCTCAATAGGCTGCACTACTAGAACTAACCCTTTGATCAAGGGAAATAAAATGGAAATAAATTTGCCTTCACACTTTATAAGCTTGAAAATGAAGGAATTGTAATAGTTGCTCTGAGCTTTGGATTAAGCAGGTCTACCTGTAATTGTGAGACTATTGAAGGAGAGTGTGCTGGGCTGGAAAACTAGTTAAGGCTCTATCAAATGTAGTGGGAATGAAAGCAAGACATTAATTAGGGAAAAGAGATTATTTTAACACCCTACTAAATTAAAAAAACGTACTATATTTAGGTTCTAATTCTCCAATTCAAACAGAGGAGTAATTTTCTCCTGCATTATGTTTTCACAGAAATACAAAGGGAATATTACTTTCTGTTAAGTTGCATTCACATTTTTACAAGCCTATGTTTTGAGAACTTTAAATAAAGATAAGAGTTCGTAATAATACTAGAACTAGCACAAGACATTGGGGGGAAGCAGTATAAAAGAAATTGAGTCTCTTTGTTGATCTTCAGATTTTTTAAAGCCATGCTTCCATCTCCTAGATGGCAAAATTAACCACTTGGCATGTTCAAGGTCAACAAATTTGTGTTGCAGAAGCAGATGATGAACCCCAAACCCTTCAATCTATATGAAATCCTTACTATCAATGCTATTGAAATAATGAAGTTTAATTTAAACTGAAATATCCACTGCCGTGCTATTTCAACACAAGAGCAAATATACAGCCTACTTGGATGACCCTGATTGGGGATGGTCTCAACTGTCTGGGGTGTGAGCATTTTTGAGAATGAGATTAGTGCCAGACTGGTAGTTGGATTGAATTTTTGAAAGTGCTTAATGTACAAGAATCGCCTGCGATCTGTAGTGAATAGAGAGTGAAACTCACTGCTACCTATTGAAACCGATTTCCTACGTAACAAGAAATAGCTTTTGCCAAAGCCAGCACAGGCCATTCAACCAACCACTCAGCTGGGTCTCAATTTTCCTGTTTGTGTGTTTCTGTTAACAGGCTGTGTGCTACAGAAAATAGACCACACTGCTCCGTTAAACAGTCATCTGTTGAATAGCAGGACCATAGAGTAATAAAATCTATAGTGATTATTTATCTAATGAGAAATGTACAGAAAATATCCCAGGTATGAATTTAAAATTAGTGTCCCAAAGCACACTTGGGAATCCAGAGCCCTCTGAAATGTTTCCGTGTGGAGGTCATTGTTTCCTTTTTGTCCCTTGATGTCCAAATAATGATACCGCTGAAAATCACACTATTATTTTCAGGATTCCGAAGTCTAGCAAGGAGGAATTTTTCTATTACAGAGTGAGATCAAAAGTCTGTGGAGGGTGAGAGTTGCTAATGTATCTTTTGAGTTGCTAAGGTATTTTTTGAAGTTTTGCAACAGAGAGAGGATGTAGCAGTGTGAAATTCTTTGCTGGAGGAACCTGAACAGCTCTCCTAAGTGACTTCTGAAACATGATTCCCTGACTAGATTGAAGCTGGGCATGAGCAGCTTGGGTTCAAAGCCAAATTATGCCACTGATCTGTTTTGTCATCTTGTGCAATTTCTTTAGTCTTTAAATGACTGCTTTCTCCCTCCAGTCCTGTTTCATAGCTGGGTTCACGTGTCTATTTTAGTGTTTATACGCTACCTGCACTGTAACTCCCCCAAATCTCAAGGTCTCTGGATTGTAGCTTTTTCTGAGTATTTACCTCTTTAGACTACTACCATCTGTTCTCAGGCTTTGTAGAATACTTCTGAAGTAACACAGGCAACTGCCAACCACGCGATTTCACGTGAAACCAAATTTGGTATAGCACTGCTCTGCCAGTTCCTGGGAGCTGTTTTAGATACCTTATTTAAATT
The DNA here is from genome assembly GCF_030463565.1 of Pelecanus crispus. Lineage (NCBI taxonomy): Eukaryota > Metazoa > Chordata > Aves > Pelecaniformes > Pelecanidae > Pelecanus > Pelecanus crispus. Next base: position 4,480,739 of record NC_134655.1, on the reverse strand, counting down.
TTATTTTGTGTTTTGCATCTAGGTTAAACATGCACCTAAAACTGCAAAGACAATACAAAAAAAACTTTGCAAGTCAAATGATGTTTTCTTTACCCTACGTCTGAGGAGGGAGCACAAAGGGTTTCTGTATAGCTTGACCAGGTCACTTAAAGGTGGTGCAGCCAAAACCAGAGCCACGGTCTCCTGAACTCTGACACCAAGGCTAGTTGCTTCTTCTCTTGCTCTCTGTAATGGAAAATCATATTCAAGGTTTTCTAAATAGGATACCAGCTCTTAGATCATGCTTGCTAAGTACGTTTGAAGAATTAGGCTGTTGTGATTTTTTTTTTTTTTTTTTTTTTTTTTTCCTTTGAGCTATGGAGCACTCCACTTAAAGCTATTCATGTAGAGTTCACTTTTACCTTTGGATTTTGCTTATAGTTCAGACACTTCTTCTGACCTTCACCTGCCCGCTGGATAGGAAATTTATAAGCTGCCTTATGCTTTCAAAGTAGCTCCTCTGCTCATATTTACCATGGTAGCACCGAGTCACAGCTCGCTTACTAAAAGCTGGTGTGCAGTTGTGTCTTGGGTAATTACACTAATATTGTTGCTTACTGAAGTCAGAGAGCGATATACGGGGTGCGTACGCGCTGCTGTCATTCAGGCATACAGTCGCCTCCTTACTCTCTGACTGGCAGCAGAGAAGCTATGCTGTTTCGAGTGGACAAGGAATAGATGTACAGCTTCAGTCAATAAAGCGTAGGTGATTTTGAACTTGTAACACTCACAAAATGATATTTAATTTAGATTATTTCAGGTAGCTACTGCAAAATCAAGCTGAACTGGCATGATGGGTACAAACTACGGAAGAAAATTATGCAGGAAAGAATTGTAAAAGGGCAACAGGGATTGAGAAAGCAGACCTCTAGGGATTTTAAACCTGAGACAGGATGCACCATCATGTGGTGGTGTGGTAAAGCAAGTCACAGCAGTTATTTGCCTTTATCTGCATACGATACCATACTCGTACCAGCTTTAGCCTGGTGAGTTCTGTCATAGCTAGCTACGCATGTGGAGTTATTGGAGTTCCCAGTAGCCTCGTACAGTATTTGCTGAAGTCTGTTGAACCTTCCTGGTAATTACTGAATGTGCTAGCTAGCAAAGGCTGATGTGAATATTGCACTCTGTGCTGTAAGCTATCCTTTGAGAACTGGATACACATTCCAATATTTAATAATATCTAATGGATCAGAGAGCAGACAAAGGCAGATTAAAAAATGCCAGTGTATTTTTATAATCACCTGAAACTCTACAACTTCTTACAGCAGCTGAGCAACATGACATTGTGCATCTTTTTCTTTTGCGTCCCTAGGTTAAGTTGTTAAAGTCATAAGGAAAATAGTATTTTTTTCCCCCATACCTTACATTGAAATTTTCATGTCTGCTAGTAAGAGTCTTGAGAACTCTGTAAACTTTTTTTGTTCTCACCATATGATGTTTGAATATTTAATTCCAAAAATAGTCTTGCATCTAAGGGTACTTTTATTAGATCTGATTTCCTTGGTACATTCCAGATCATGTGACATTGTATTTTGTCAGTAAACTGACAAAACCTAGTTTCAGGAGGAGAGAGAGAGGTGAACCCAGGAATAATGTGATACTTGTTACTTCATTTGAAGGAAAAAAATATTTTGCAGTATCTGTGATATTATGAAATTGTTTGTAGTGTATATCTGACAATATCTCCGCAGCAGTTTGCATTTCAAAGCACAGCCTGTCATTCGTGGATTGACTACTTTATACAGCTTTACTGTTCCTAGGCATTATTGGTGCAAGTTACTTTTTAATAGTTGTTAAACAACCATAAAATTAGGAAACGGCAATTAGGCTGTGCTCTGATACAGTGCTGTGCAGGAACTGCCACTACCTAGGTTAGTTCTGTGCATGCTGAAGTCGGAGCCCCCGTAAGAAGCAGGTGTTTTAGTATAAATAACCTGATTTTTGAAGATTTGTTGTATACCGTTCCTATATTTTAAAATCATTTAGTACTTCTGTGGTAGAAGGAAGAATGAGGTAAAAATCGCCGGTGTTAGTGAGAAGTAGGCAAGCTGAATGAGGTGCCATATTGTACATATTACTGCTGGACCAGAAGGAGGGAAGAGACTGATTGGGGTGCTCCAGGTAAGAAATAAGGCTCTCAAATATTAATTACTACAGTGGTATTGAGTAGGTTATCAGCTAAAGCCAGATGCCCCAACACCCACAGAGGAGAAGAGAGAGGATTATTCACAAGTGTTTGATGGACACAGCAATTCAGCTGAACACTAATGTATTCCTTTCTTTTCAAGGTATCTACACTCCAGAACCACTCCGCAATTTCTGGTGGGCTCTTTTATCCACGGGGTTTATGTTTGTGTATCATTTTAGCATCTTGCAGATTCTGGGATTGGTAAGTAAATACAGGTTAATAAATGGATAGTTTGCAAGTACAGTCAAAGTAAAAACACTGACTAGTTTTTCAAAGCATCCAGATATATACGGCTAAGACTACTTGCATGCAAATTTCTAATTGCATGTTCTGATGGGCATTTGTATCTCGTATCTCACCAGTATCGGTAAAATATTTCATGCATTGGTTACGTACCTGCATAAATCCATCTATTAAATGCACAACTGAATATGGATCTGCTTTCCTTCGGAAAGGAATGCTTGTGTCGAACAAAGGATTGTCACCTAAACATTTTTGATTACTATGGTAATTTCAAAATTACCATTTTAGGTGTCTGAATCAGTGCAACACAAAAATATTGTTAATTTATAAATTTGTTGTCACTTTCTCAGGTTACAGAAGTGAATTTGAACAACATGTTGTGCCCAGCCGTCTCAGATCCTTTTTATGGGCCCTGGTATCGAATCTGGGCATCTGGACACCAGACTGTTATGACCATGACTCACGGGAAGCTTGTAATCCTCCTGTTTTACAGTGCTGTCCCCATCTTTAAATGTAGCGTGGACTTGCTTAGACTCCCAGCTAAGAAAATAGACTGAAATTTCTCCCCATGGAGTAGTACGTACGGGAAGCAGAGATCCCTATACTGGAAAACAAAGAGGAAGGATGAGAGGACAATGTGTTTATACTTCTCCCCACAGTTTTTTGCCTCAGAAACACCTCTATAATCAAGTGAGGTTTTTTTTAACTGCTGTTTCTCACTGCCTATTGCCAATGGCAAAATTAGTGGCCTTATTCTGGGAAAGGTTTGTGTTTTATACATTTTGTGTAGATTACAGTAGAATCTTGCTAAGCCACTGCTAAAATTAGGCCAGGATCTGTCCACATTCCAGCGAAGAGAGTGGCAGCGCTACCTCGTTTTGACTTATTTTTCATTAAATATAAATACACTTATATCGTAGGATAGGAAATAAAGCTGAATTACAACACTCCACTGATGTGAACAGAACACACGTTGAAGTGCGTCATCCTGGCTTAACTCTTAGCACTTGAATGTTGCAAAATGGTCACAGCGAAACGATGTACACCTAATCTCCCAGTCGTAAGTGCGAAACAGGTTCTACTGTATTTTCTTTTAGCTGGTTGAAAATGTTGGGGAACAATAACTCATTCAAAAATCTTTTCTTTTTTTTTTTTTTCTTTCAAATTGACTACTTAATTTTTGAGCTGCTGTGGATGAATATCTATATGGCTGAGTCCCATCAGATCTTGATGCTTTGGAGATGCTTTTATTTGAGTGAGTGGAAAAATACCACGTTGAAATAATTTCAAAAGACCACGTTATGTGTAAGCTATGATAAGGTATTTCATTCACTGTTCTGACCCGACTTTGAACAAAATGTTTTTTTCACTTAACTTAGACTGGCGAGGGAGTGGAGATACAAAGTTCAATGTAAACATCAGTTTTCTTTTTTTACTTACTAGCTTTTGAAACATTCCTCCTCTGTGTTCTACACTGATCCTCACCCAGTAGATTGGTTAGTGAAGAAACAAAATGAAACTGTTCTCTCTCTACAGCTCTAATACATTCTGTATACTGATTTTAAAATACAAATAGAAAAAGGAACGTCAAATCAGTGCAGGCCTCTACTGAAAAAGAAAGTGTTCAGTTTACTAGTATGGCTAAATCTTCCTGTCAACATGGCTTGTGGAGAACAGGATGTAGATATGCAGAACGATCAATAGTAAACTCTGTGTACCTGTTCGAATTTTCCAAGGCTAGAGGAGAAACTGTTGGGCAGAAAGACAGGAAATCTTGCGTGTGTTCCTCCAGATAGTTAATTGTGAGTCTGTTACGCAGACTGTTGTGTTTCAGGGCTGCAGGAATTTTGTTGTACAAAGTTTTTTGCAATTTATAGATTCATTGTGTTGTCAAAGCTGTGACTTGTAAGATAAAACAAAACCATCATACCTCCTCCAGCTGGATCACGTGAAGGTATATTCTGAAGTTAAGGTACAGTCATTTATACCTCAAGAAGGAAAAGTAAGAATGAGAAGTGGTTGACTTTTTTTTTTTTCTTCCTTAAAAAAGAAAAATTTTCATTGGAGAGGGAACAACTGGCTACTTCAAATATTTTTACTCTGTATGATTAAAAAAAAAAAACACACTTCAAGCAGAAATATATTGTCCCACATCCTAATTTACAAACTGGTTTCTGGCTTTCTTCCATGCCTTGCTGCGTGTATATATATACATAATAAATATACTATACTGTCATGACATATACCTAAACTATCCATCAAACATGTATAGCTAGTCTTAGTTATACAGACTATAACAGCTACTTGTGTTTTTAATCAGAATTCAACTTGAGAAGGCTAAGCACCTGATAAGAAGAACTGCCAGCATACAGAATTAACTGTCAGTGGTTGAGCCTGCAAATGTCTAAGTCCATAATGAATTTCACTGAGTAGTCTCGCTGCGGCCTCAGTAAAGCTGGGCATACGTCGCTTCAGTATTTGTGGAGTGGGGACTAAAGAAAGAATGTGTTGGTGGTGAAGGGCTGAATCTGTCTGTGGAAGACCACCTAGTTCGCTGCTGAAGGGAGTTCAGGAGTTCTTGCTATTTATTTCAGCAGATTGAGCATTCCGTGATGAAATAGAGGATGGTGCGGGGAGGTGCTAAGATGCAGTGCTGGATGTTAAAGCATGGCCTTATCAATATACTTCATCCCCTATCAATAGCTGAATGAAGAGTGCTACATAGTGGCTCTTCCTCCCCATAGTTACTGGCACCTGTATCATGGTGTATTTATTTACTTCAGAATTTGGCAAAATGCCGTAGGCTGGATTCAGTCCTGTTTAGAAGGAATGTTTAGTATTACAATAGAATGATTTTAGCCAAATTTTGCAAATGTTATTTAGCATTATCTGCTTTGCTTTACTTTTTTTTAAAGAATCCTTCCTGTTTCTTTTTTTTTATTGCTTTAGAATATTGTAGCTACTGGAAAAATGTCTCAGTTATGTGAAAGTAGCAGCTTTTTTTGTTGTTTTTGAACTACCACATTTCCTATCTATAGTCATGTGCTTCAGGGCATTCTAAACAAGTATAAACCAGCTGCTATTTGCCACCAGTGACTGCCTCTGGTCAATTAAGACTGCAGAGGCATTTAAATAAACTCAGGTGTCTCACTCAGTGCAGGCTGCTTGCTTGGAATGCAAAATTTGTGAGCTCTTCTGACTGCCATTCCTGCTACTGGTTTTTAAGTCAATGTTAAATATATCCAACAGGAGGGAAATCCCTGGGGCAACTTGGATGAAAGGATTCTTGGTATCTTATCGCTTGCACCATTGACTTTGATAGCAGAACCACTGGTAGAGATTGCTCCTGCCTGCCCTCCCGCCCCGTATCATAGGTGTCTGTTGCTGCACTGTGCTGTGACTGATGCTTTTCTCTGTTATGCTGGTCCAGTTTTGAGTCACACTGGAAATTTCAGGCATAATTTCCCAATATGGAGTATGTGGACAGAATCAAAGCCAACGAGACTCTTGTATTCCCCTTCCAAACCTTACCTGTGCAGGTTCTGGAGCTTGTGGAACTCTTCTGTCCCAATTTAAGTTGCTAAAATGGTTAACTAAACAAGGTCATTCGGCAAAAAAGTAGAGAGGTGAACCAACTACTGCACTCAATAGGGGTTTTAGAAGTATTGGAGCTGCTGTGAAAGAGTCAAATGGTGCAACTGGAGTCAGGTGGGAGGGAAGGCAGTGGAACCTTCACCTCTTTGACAGTAAGCTGTTGCCGCTTTGCTTGTTGTACAGTATCAGTGAAGCAGGATGAGTTAGAATAGAATCGTTTAGGTTGGAAAAGACCTTTAAGATCATCCAGTCCAACTGTTAACCTAGCACTGCCCAGTCCACCACTAAACCGTGTCCCTAAGCACCACATCTGCGTGTCTTTTTGATACCTCCACCTCTCTGGGCAGCCTGTTCCAGTGCTTGACAACCCTTTCAGTAAAGAAATTTTTCCTGGTATCCAACCTAAACCTCCCCTGGCGCAACTTGAGCCCATTTCCTCTCATCCTATCACTTGTTACTTGGGAGAAGAGACCAACACCCACCTCACTACCCCCTCCTGTCAGGGAGTTGTAGAGAGCGATCAGGTCTCCCCTCAGCCTCCTCTTCTCCAGGCTGAACAACCCCAGCTCCCTCAGCTGCCCCTCACAAGACTTGTGCTCCAGACCCTTCCCCAGCTCCGCTGCCCTTCTCTGAACATGCTCCAGCACCTCAATGTCTTTACTGTAGTGAGGGGCCCAAAAGTTAAATTATTCCCTCCCTTCCCTTGCCCCTTTTTGAAGGCTTTTTAAACTTAATATTTCATTTTGGTTTATGGTATGGCACCACAAGTAACTGTATGAGCATAGCTGAGACACAGCCTCACAGAAGGTGAAGAACAGGTCAGAAAGGGAGCAGAAAGGGAAGGAACTCCTGAAGTGAATGTCCTGGAACTGCACCCCCTTTATTCCTCAGCTGTCTCGGGTGTCTGTTTGGAATATGCGTCAGGCAGCGCTTGGTCAATGTGCAGGATGTTGGTTTGAATGGGAAAGCAGAATACTTAAAATCTTCATCGGGGTTATTTATTCTCTTCCCTGGCAGAGGCTGATTTTCTTTTCCCTGAATGGTTTATTTTATAGGCCGTTATACTATATGGATGATTTCTTTGGTTGCTTTTATGCTTATTTATGCAGGAAATTAAAGAGCAAAACTATACTGCTATTCCTGGAAGCTAACTGGCATTCTCTCCTGGTACTACGCACGCAATCTGTGTCAAGGTAACTTGACGCTGTTGCCCCGTACCTGGTGATGAGCTTTTACTTTGCAGCAGGGCAGTGTACAGTTGAAGGGGTAGGCCTGGTTCTCCCAGCTCCAGTGTTCCTAAATCTCTTGTCACAGTGCTAACAGTGAGGAAAACATCAGCAATAGCTGCGGGGCAGAGCGGGCGGTGGGCCAGCCAGGCAGGCTATTCCTTTCAGCAGTAGCTGACTGTAAAATCTCACCCTGGACTGATTTGCTGTCCACTAGCAAGTCAGGCACACCACCAGAAAAATAAATGTCTTGTGCAGTGCTGCTGCCTAGACTTCACAGAGGAGCTGGTGTGTATTAAGTGTCTGAACAGAGCCTTTACTCTAATATTTAGTAGTGTAGGCACTTCAAACGAAAGGAACAAGGAGCGATGGATTAACCTGATTACACTTTCTGCCAGTGACCAACTCTAAATTTGCCTCCAAATGTACACATAAATGGAGCATTAGTAACTACAATAAGCTTGTTTACCAATCGGTTTGTTTATGCAGCCTTAGAGTAGAAGGCAGAAAAGCGAGCTAGGAAAATTTCTGCACCCACCGTAACGTGGCGATTCAGCCCGTGACTGTCGCGAGCATTGCGCCACGGCTTTAGCTGCCCGGGATAGGTGCAGTGCTACTTTTCAAGGATCAGACACCGTGTGCTGTGTTTGAGCTGGATCTGTTTGTTTAACTTCCTCCTATTTCAGCACCAAAGAAGAATTTGCATCTCGTTTCTTTTGAAGTGTGAAAATTAGCAGCTCTTGACCATGCTTGTATAAATCAATGAAAAGCCAGTCTATGAACACACCCCCTGCCACAATCAGGGGTTTGATATTTGTGTAAATTTGATATCCTCTTGTAAAGCCCAATTGCATTTTCCTTTCAGAAGTGGCTATTTGCAACTGTTAAACTACTGTACTTTACTTTTATGTCCCAAGTCTTGCATCTAAACCACAAGCAGTTGTTTCCTATGCATCCTATGCTAATGGCAAATACAGATGTGCTGTTTCTTTCTCTGTTGCAATTTTTTTCACTAGAGGTGGATTCTTCGGAATTAAATTGGTCCTAATAGTTAACAAAGCTCTGGAAAGGCCAAAAAAAAAAAAAAAAAAAAAACCCCAAAAAAACAACCCAGGAAGAGGGCATCTGTCAGCCCTTCTGCTAGGAGGTGAAAGGTTTCTACAGGCAGACAGGTCAACTTTGATGTTTTCATTTTTACAGTGACAAGACTCAAATCTGTTGATTTTTTGTGATCTTGTACTTAAAGTGATTATTGCTGTAAATCTGTCTTGCAGCTTTTAGTGTAAATTAGTCAAAGCCAAGCTGTTTGGTTTTTTTTTTTTTAAATGATTTTATTTTTCTTCAGGGTCAATTTTGTACTTTTTTAAAATTATTTCTGCATTTACTGAGTCATTATCTCAATGCTGCAGAGGACGCAGCAGGCAGACGGGTGAGCATACCCGCAGCGCTCTCACCAACCAAACTGTGCCGGGGAGCTGGAGGTGCTCAGGCACTGGGCTGAAGCACGCCGCGCTCTTCGGAAACTTGCAGTTCCACTTGCCCAACCTGCTCGGCCAAGCACGGCGTTATCCAGGCACAGAACGGTATGGCAAGGGCGAGGGTGGATGTGGGAAGGCTCAGCTGCCACATATGCTGTTAGTTCTGAATAATTTGTAAGAGTGTTATAAATTTTTGTAAACTTTTTAATGTGCTAAAACTTGGTTATGAGGCAACATTTACAAATAAGGGATAATTTGTGTACTTGTTTTTGTATTTTGGTCTGATGGGGGTTTTTTTTGTTGTTGTTGTTGTTGTTGTGCCCCAAGTCCAGAACAGTGGGCAAATAGTTGTTCAACCTTTGAATTAAAAGAAATAAATGCATTTTAATGGATACTGTATGGTTTTGTTATCATTGTAATCATGCCAGGCACCGAGTCTGTCTTGCTTAAGACTTCTTAAAACGAGGTAAGAAACCCAAAACTGACTTTCCACTTCAATTTGTAATATTAGCAGTTAGTCACTGAGGGACTTCCATATCTTTTCATAGCTAATCATCAGATCGGCTAAGAATAGGGATTCTCCTGCCTTAAGCAGTCCGTACTGCTAGATGTAGTCTATCTTGCACCCAGCAAGGGAGACCAATGATTACCGGGATTTCTGGAAGTTTCAAGCATTTAAGTATGAGCTGTGCCTGCTACCTGTCAATCAGCACAAGCCCAGCCTGAGTTTACCGGCAGACCTCAGCGTAGGACCTAAATCCTTTAATCGCTGTTTAAATATTCCCTGTCCCTGTCTTCCAGGTAAAGAGCTCAGCAAACAGTATTACAGTATGACGATGCTTTCTCGCCGCTTCTTCCACTGTTCTTGCCACAGCTTTGGCAGCACCTTTTAGTTCCTGTTCTACATCACTTCAGTAGAAGATCATAGAACGCGTACAGAAATTTCCAGCTCAAAACTTTGTTCGGAAAGCTACTGTAACTAAGGTACTCCGACAATATCACTCCATAGGTGATGGCAAAGTAGTTTTAACGCATTTCAGAAATACTTCTGGCTGTAATTAAAAATACATTTAAGTAAGTAGACTGCAATAATATTGTGACCCAGTACATCTCAGACAAGCAGATATTTTGTTGTGTAAGGTTCCTGGCAAATACTGTTCCTGGAAAAAAAGAACATGCAGGATATGCCCATCTGTATTATATATGCACTGTAAAAGTTTTAAGTTTTCACACAGCTGGGGAACAGAACCAATTCTCCAGCTTAATTTCTCTTGAATGGTACAAAGACGGATACAACAGCTTAAGTAGAAATGTAGTACGAAGGGCTTTATGGAAACCTGAGATGAACCAAGCGAGCAACTTGCTTTTGCAGGCACTGCTAATTATTCTCTGCCGCTCTCTGCAACTCTAATTGTAAGTCAGCTTTTCATGGTTTAATACAACATATATGTAATAATAAGCAAGTTTCCACCTCTGAAGCATCCTTAATACTCAGTACTGTTTTGCTAGTTTGATTTTTATGGTGCGGTAACGACATAGCTGGCTAAAGTAGCAAGGAGAGTGGCAGCTTTAACTAGCTAGGCGTCTGAACGGACTGTGAGTTTTAGGTAGTTTTTACCTAATTCAGACTAATGATACCAAATCTGTGAGATACTAAAACAACAATGGAAGCTATTTACTCAGGCAGGTTTTCCCTTCAGAAGGTGGTGGGTTGGTTTTTTAATCTTCTAAATCAAGGCTTCAAAGCAAGGGCAATAATGGCTGCATCAATCTTCAGCATCTAAAGGTTACGTGGGGTTTATGGGTTTGCTTTCAAAGACTTTGCATCTACAGATGGGAGATCTATTAATATTGAATTAGTCAAAGGCAAACAAAACCACTTCTAAAATCAGGTCTGAATTACAGGGAGATGTTAGAAACTTCTTGCTTTGCCTCAGGAATTATCCTACAGAGGAAATAACGCTCCCTTTAACTCAGACTCTGTAGAAAATGTCACTCAGTGCACTAAGAATTTGGCTCAGGGAACAAAGTTCTCCAAGTCAGTTTTACCTGTTTACCTGTACTTTGTTTTGTCACCAGCTGGACTGGGGCTTTGTTGCTTCACAAGAACATGGTCCTTCCCTTCTCAAAGAAAGCCTAAGGCATCTCTTTGGTAGCGCTCCATGCCACCACAGCGGTTCGCCAAGGCTTCCTCAGCCCCAGAAGCTCTGCCACCAAGCCAGGGTTACTACAGGGACACTGAAAACTGGTGCTGCCTGTTAAAGCTGTTGGAACTGAAGGTTCTGGTGCGCTGTTCTCGCTGGATCTGCTCACATAAAACAACTTAAAAATGGCCCCACTGTGTTAAGACTAAAAGCTTTTGGGGAAGGGGAACAAGGCTTCTTCCCTGGCCTTCCATACTTTGCAGGAACCCCATAAAGTCAGTGCAAACGCTACGCTATACATTTTTTCCCTAACATTTGGTCAACACGACAGTCTACACATTAGCTAGATATAACAGGCAAGATAAAGAAATCCCTCATGGCAAAGCAAGCCTAGCTATTACTTAAAAAAATCACACCTACTACTGTAAGAGTAATATGAAGAAAGTATATTGAAATTATTTTAGGTGGTACTCCAAGATATTCTCTGACATGCATTTTGTCACGTTATTCTGTTCAATAATGTTGCTACAAGTAGTGTATGCAACATACTGGTTACACCAGTATAACTGGTTCTGCAACCAAGTTTTGCTTAAAAAGGTTGAAACCACTTCTCCCTCTTGGAGAATTAAGGAGCCCAAGCCTGGACAAAATTCCATGTTTAAAGTTAGACGGAAAAAAGTACAAAACTGAATTGATAACTTCCATAAATACTGATAAATACACTGATATAAATAATGCTACAACTGATAGAAATGCTGATTTAACTTGGGGTGTTTAGTGACTCACTGCTGAATTAGAGCGAAAGCTGCGTGCACCTGGCCACAACCTGTTCCTACAGCTGGCAAACGGGAAAGACGGAGTTAATCACACGAAGCTGTTCCTAACTCACCATCAGCCTTTAATGTGAACACCGACTGCAAATGCTTAAATAAAACAAAGTGACCAAGCCGCACAATTAAGCAGAGAAACATAAAAAGAAGTGGTGATTCTTTTTCCTTATTTTATTGGGTAAATGATTTAAAAGGTAATAACAATAGTGTTAAAACTACTACAATATCTTTCCACAGCCATATCTCACAGACCCACAGATAACCTTCTATATGTTTTTTTTCCGCTTTTTCCTCATTTTTCTCAATTTTTAAGCCGTACTTATATTAAAATGCCCATTTCAACAGTTTCTTCACACTAATAGCAATTAAATGTGGAAGGAGGGAGGATCTAGTTATAAAGGAAGGGGGTTCAGGAAATCTGTGATATTATTGTAATCAGTCAAGTTACTAAGGAAGGAAGGAGAAGACAGAGGGCTGCCAAGCTACTCCAGGTAGCTCTAAGCCCATTGTGTGTCACCATTGCATTACAGATAACTCAAGATGCTGGTGAACAATTTAATTTTTTTTTTTTGTAACATATAAAACACTAAAATAACTTAGAAACTAGATCCAAATATCTTGAAAAGAATCAACTTTGATATACAAAAACAGTCATAAGTTGTTACAAAAGTTTCAAACAAAAGTTTGTTTTCTCAGTGCGTTTATGTACCAGCGCAATTACTGGGTCCAGAGCAAAGAAAGAGGTTTTTCTTTTTTATTTTTTCTTTAACAGTAATAAAAAACGAGGAAAACATATCTTTGTATATAAAGAATCATTGCTGGTCTTAAGAATAACTGTAACCAGAAACCCTTAAATCTGAGAGGCACACTTTGGGTTTCTCTTTTTTTTTTTTTTTAAAAAACTTTTTTTTTTTTTTAAAACATAAAAGGAAAGTCACCAGTTTATTTAAATGGAGGAGGCATTCACACTCCCCAAATAAACTTAATTCAATTAACATCACTAGCAAAAATCAGTTAGAAACTGTACAAAAATAAAAAAGTTAACATGTTTAATCCTGCAGGGATTTTGTAAGGACTGGAAGGCAGGCTTTAGGAGCAGCATTTGGGCATGGCTGGAGGCTTCTTTGGTTCGATCTAACACACGTAAGAGATGTAACCTACTCCAGACAACAATTTTAAAAACCCGCACATTTGAAGACAAGTAGAGAGGTCCGTATACAAACGCCAGGGTGTGCAAATGGATTTGACTGCCTTGACCGAAGAGGATCTCGGAGGTCAGAACTCTCGTGTGCCCTCCCCCTGCTATGATAGGCATCGGGGTTGAGATGGTGCAAAGTCAGTGCTACAGCAGTCCAGGCAGAAGGAAGGCCACTTGAAGCGTGACTAAGTAACAGTTGCACGTCAAGGCTACGGTTTCGTTGTCTTAACTCAGTTTACGGAACAGAGTTTTTAGGAACATCAAGCAAAAGAATTAAAAAAAACCCCCAACAATCTCTTCAATGAGTAAGGCAAACTGAGTAGTGCTCATAAAAAGTTAACGATTCCAACTTAAAAAACAGTGAAATAAGCTACTTGGTTGTACCTTAACTTCTTATAAAGTACCCCAAATTTAAAACAACAACAAAAAAAGGGTATCTGAACTCAGCAGTATTTCTAAAAGGGTACTAAACATACCTACGAGGGAATGACATTTGTGAAAGCAATTGTTGATCAGCTTTAAGCCAACAGACCTATTCTGTCCCAGTGCATGTCACAGTGAACTGCACGGTTTGTACAAATAAACCCACAATTACACAGAAACAATCCATAGCGTTTTCAGCACTTGCATGCTGAGGAGGTAGGTGCCCTAGAAACACTGTAGATTTTTTTTTTTTTTTTAAAGATTGGAATAAGCAGTCTATCATACAATCTGATTGACCACAGACTCTGTAACAGGCTTTTAATTAGCGATACAAAACTCTGGTCCAGAAGGGTCTGGCATGAACTCATTTCAAAAGCACACCTTTACAGTTTGTATAACACCCTTTTAACTATATTTTTAAGCAACGGCTACTAAGAGATAGACAAAAATGCATTGTGCATTATGCTGTATACAAAAAGGAGACAAAACTATCCTTTTTCCCCCCCAAGCCATGGTGGGAAGTATTGCTGACCTTGTCCTTAAAAACCTGCAGGATTGTTTATTCATCAGTATATCATTATTACACTGGTAAGAAATTCTGTATAACATCTGCATATATCGAAGATTTTTTAAAAAATCTGATATGATTTTAGATCCGCATGACCAGTCACGTGACCTGCTTGAGGTTGATTAGCACCTTTCAATACATATATATTTTTATATATAATAGATCTTTTTAAAAAACTTCTAACAATGAGCTCATACAGAAGCATGAGCGTGCTGTAACGAGATGACAGATAAAGATGGGGTTGGATGACTTTTTTTTTTTTTTTTTTCTTTTTTGCAGCAGAATGATTCGGTTTGTGCTCAGTTTCCCTATAAGGGCAAGAAAAAACCCAACACAACTCTATCAGGTAGCCACTTGTTCACAATTTCCACTTGACGACTAATCCATTTAAAAGTGTTCCCCAAGTAGAAACAAGACAACAGTATCATCCAAAATAGCCTCTGTATAAACATCTATTAATTTTTGCAGCTTCTGGCTGGCATCTCTTGGCTCCTGAAATTTCAGGCCCTCTGCTTATAAATTAAGGCATCACAACTGAAAACGTTAATATTTGGACATCAAATGCTGTGGATGAAGGAATACCAAAGACCTTCTACAAGAACCTCCAGAGAAATTAAGTGGCAAAGCTAACCTCACCTACGAGATGAGCGTAATTTATCCCTATCTGTGTTCGAAACCCTACTGAAACATTTTTAGAATTAGTCTGATTTTTTTTTAACAACTGAATTTTAATTGATTTTATCTATTTGACTTTTATATAGCTATATGTTTACAAACATTCATTATTCAAAATAACTGGAATTTCTGCTTACTGTGGTTTACTCACTCATATTAGGAAGGTCTTTTCTATAATAGACGGCACGTGTTGTCCCCTAGAATACGCACTGCACCACCACAGGTATTAGCGGGAGTCCTGCAGGCACGTGAGCAAGGAGCTGGCTCCTACCACATACCGGGCTTGCAAATATACCACGCATACCTTTTACTAAATCCTATTTTTACAGCAGGAAAAAGTTCCAATCAGTTTTCTTTCTTCTACCGCGTGGAGGGGTATCAGAATTATTACACAGTACTTACAGCTCTCAAGTACTATTCCTGTAATAGATGAAAACATAGAAAATTATGGCATACTTGTCCTGTGCTCTTTTACAACAGTCTTTTTTCTTTTTTAAACAATAGTTAACTTTATCTGACTATTCATGACTTGATAAAATTCAACAAGTTCAAAATAAGAACGAACAAAACAGGGATTTTTCTTTTCCAAAATAGGTTTGTTCAAAAAAAAAAAAATAAAAATCTCACTTTAAAAAAATCCCCCAAAACCTGATGCCAGAGCAGACTTAATATAGTTTGCTAGAAAGTCTGGCGTATTTGCTATATTTTTTCTATGAATTATATATATATGAGTATATAGTTATGTCATAGTCAAAGGCACTAAAATCTAAATCCATTTTCTTCCTAATATGACATCTGCTACTCACCAACCTGTTTTTAAAAAACTCCCAATTTGAGCTCATCAGAAAGGCATCGTCTCATTACAAATGCATCGGTATGACTAGGCTTGGCAGGGCTGGATCGCCCTCGATTCCCAGCACAGAACGGGAGACAAAGGTGTCCGGTAGCCTACTGCACCGCCTCGCGCCCTGTCAGTCAGAGCACTCGATTCTGAAAACGCTGCCGTGTTAACATCACCTCTCGTTGTACACGTAAGTGCTTCTCTTCATCCAAAAAACCATTTTGTATGTCAGCCTTGACATTTTGGCTGTGTGTGCTGGATCTGAAGATCATGTATATAGCTACATGAAATCTTTACTGCGGGGGTGAGATATTGTACACACAACATTATTAAGAACGTTATGAAAATGCAATTGTCTAGTATAATACCTGAATCTGATATGTTTCATTCCCCATCACCCCTATTAATGCAAAAGCCATGAATGCCTTTTTGCTTAGCAAAGCATCCCTAACTGTAATCCTTAAACTCTTCCTTCCATCCACAGTCACAGAAAGCCTTGATTGATATAATTCAACGTTAATGAAGTAGAAATTTAAAATTTCATAAAAAACCCAAGGGCTATATATGCTGCAAAAAAATCTGCAGTGACTCAATAATAAAAAAAGTGTGGGATCTTTGTAGTAATGTAGTTTTCCCTCCCGTTGCCACGATGAGCTTAACCAACTAAGAAGCCTCAACATGGCAACGGAAACTATCATCATAAAATGGTACAGTAATAGAGATAGCTAGACCAAGAAGGGGCAGGGTCTCCTGGGAAGAGGTCTGCAGAGAGGTCCAGTGACTGGTCATGCGGCTCAGTGTCAGGAATAATGGTTGTACGGTGGAAGGGGGTGCCCAATACCATTTTGGAAGTGGTGATGCTGACGATGGGCAAGGTACTCTGTGTAGCTCATCGTCATCTTCTCACTACGGTACCTAGAAAAGAGCAAAGAAGCAAAGTCAGGAACTGTTACCAGGAAGCTGTAAGTAGTACTAAAAATACTGCACTAGTGGTACGTTTAGCGGTAGCAGCTCTGTACTTCTGACGTTAGGAATAAGCCTAACTTCAGTTGCACCGCCATGGCTGTCAGGGTCATTCTTGACTCACATGACAAATAAGTGCTTATGAAAAATATTTTAAGCAAACAGAACTGTTACAAATTGTTGCCTACTATGTTGCTCGAAGTAGAAGGAATAGAAACTCGTGATAATGTATTGAGAATGTCCCATATCTTCAGCCCACTCTGTATATAAAACCTGGGAGAAAAAACTGTAAACAAGCACTACAGATTGGACATTTGACTCCCGCCTCCAGGTCATTTATAAAAACATTAAAGAGCACTAAAAGAGAGCCCTGGGGAGCCCCACTGGTGACTGGCCGCCAGCCTGATGTAACCTCATTTACAAAAACTCTTTGAGCCCAACCCAGCAGCCTTGCTCACCCAGCATATTACGGACTGGTCTAGCTGTGTACTGGACATTTTGTCCAGCAAGATACTGTGAGAGACCGTGTCAAAAGCTTTGCTAAAATCCAAAGAACCCACACCTACTGCCTTCCCTTGGTCAACTAGATGGGTGACCTTGGCATAAAAGGAAATTAAGTCGGTTAAGCAGGACCTTCCCCTCGTAAACCCGTGCTGGCTATGATCAATGACTGCGTAGTCTCTCAAGTGTTTTTTCAATAGCTCCCACAATAACCTTCTCCGTAATTTTACGAGGCACTGAGGTAAGACTGACAGGCCTGTAATTGCCAGGGTCTTCCTTCTTACCCTTCTTGAAAAATGGGACAGCATTTGCCAGCTTCCAGTCCACTGGGACCTCTCCAGGCTCCCAAGACCCTTGAAAAATAATGGAGAGAGGCCCCGCAGTAACGTCGGCCAGCTATATGTAACTAAAAGCAGAACCTGGGCCCTGACAACAAATATTTTGGATATACTTGCATCAGTGTTGTTTGACAACAAGGAACATATTGCCACATTTACACTTATCTGCAGAAGTGTAAAATCTCCACAAACCCAACGCTATTCCACATTTCCACAACTTTCACTTAGAAAGACCTTGCATAAGAGATCTGACGGGTGAGATTTGGTGAATCCAGCTACAGTGATTTAAAATACTGACACCTCCCCTTTCTATCGTATTTTTCTTGTGGTGTTCCTCTGGTTGTTCTCTCCTCTTTTAGGTCTGAAAAAAACACAACAGATGGCTCAGCCACTTGCACTCACAACCCAACACAAAAGCTTAAACTGCTGTGGAGTTCCCAACCACAGCAATTAAGGTGGCAAACACATTTGCTTCTGTGGCCTCTTTGCCAGAGGAACAGAGCAGAACATCTTGGGCTTGCAGCTTTTTGCCACCAAAGGTGCCCAGCAACAGCATGTGTTGCTGATGTGCTAATTTAACAAACGGCCGCCGGTCCTTGCTGAGACATCAGCTGCGGCTCCTCTTGAACCGATGTGAACGGTACACGGCACTCGGCACTTGACAAGTAAGCTGGCCTGTGAATGAAATCCCCTGCCACTATGAAACTAAACCATAAGCTTGGCAGTTAAAGTTGGTTGTAAGTGAGTCACAAAGCAGGCCAAAGGCAGCCTGACTGGAATCACATCTGCTCGTTTAAGCAGATGCAAGGGAAAATGCAGTTCCTGTCCTCACGCATTCTAGACCCCTAAATTGGTGCCCTTCTGTCAGCTCCACTATTTTTTAGTTCTCTTCTTCAAAACATGGTGAGAACTACTGGGTGTTAACCTCAAGTGAAGATAGTTAACCATAGGCTCGTTCTGATCAGCTTAAAGCTTTATTTCACACACAGGACATAAACTTTAATTCAGAGACTTGAAAAAGAAGTTAAAAGCACTTATTCTACTCTTCCAATAGATGTTTTA
The DNA here is from genome assembly GCF_030463565.1 of Pelecanus crispus. NCBI lineage: Eukaryota > Metazoa > Chordata > Aves > Pelecaniformes > Pelecanidae > Pelecanus > Pelecanus crispus. The sequence goes on along the minus strand of NC_134655.1, from coordinate 4,462,425 downwards.
CTGTATGACAAGAAGTTATTGTAATGAGGCTCTAAAAAAGGTTGTCTGATGCTGGGAAATGGTTACTATTTTAATACTACTGTTTATCATATGTCAGCAGAAGCTGAGTTTTTAAGCAAGTAAAACAGACAGCCAAAAAAAAAAAGTTTCTTCTGAACATTAAAAATTCTACTTTGTTTATTCCACTTATCAGGCCAGTGAGGTTGCTACCTATTTGGATGTGGAGAACTTAAATCCACTAAAATGGGGTTTGGGAGTGTGGGGGGTTTTTGGGGTTTTTTTTTGTTTGTTTCTTTTGTTTTGTTCTGTGCTCCCATGCCGTTGCTCCAAACAAGATCATGTAGCTGGAAGAAAATGTGTGCTATATAGAATTTTTGTTTCTTGGAAAAATATATTCCTTATTTACTGAGGTGTGCAGAAATTATCATTTAAGAACTATAGCACTGTTACTCTTGCCCTCAGCTATATTCTTTTTCAACAGAAGATAACAAAGTGTACAGCTGGAATGAATTAAAAGGAGATCGGGGTTCTGCATTTGGAAATTTAGCTGGATTCTGTACATCCTTCCTCCCTCATTTAACTTTCAGACTAGCATGTTTTCCCTAGCCACAGCTACTCCACAGTGATCAGGTTCCTACAAGAATCCAGAATTCTGAACAGTCATTGAGACACAAAGTCTTTATTCTTCATCCACATCACCACTGAACAAGTAATTCCTCTAATACTAAAATAGTTATTTTTCTAAGAAATGCTTTGCCTTCTATCTGGTCTAAACATAAACTGCTGCTAAGTAGTAGCAACATTTGTACATGAAGATGACAAACGTGGAAGCTGAAAAGAACCAAAATCTCAGGTCTTTGTCCTATAAAAGTGCATAATCAACCAGGAGAATCCAAGTATTTTCAAAGGTCTGAAATGAAAGGATTGGGTTTTAATTATGAACAAGGCAGTCAAGTCTGGCTTACACCTAGCTGCACTAAGAAGGAAAGAATTTCCAAAGAAATCAGGACACAGAAACAAGAGTAATACATACAACATTTTTAGAACTAACCTTGTAACCCTACAAGTCCCTAAAAGTTGGTAAAAGATGGGAAGGATGACAGTTTTGGACAAAGGATTCTGACTTTCTTATTTGTATCAATAGCATGTCAAGCATGGCCTCCCTGAGAGGAGGAACAGTCAGTAATTCCTTATGACTAAGATTTAAAAAATTCTTATTTCTCCAAGCATGGAATAGCTACCTGGAGTTTAGCAGTCATTTTGTACTGCAAGCTTATAAAAACACATCGGTTTAGGGGCATTCTTATAGACATTTACTCCTCCATCCTTCACCGTATAACTACAATATTACGGGCAGAATATCTGCTGCTAATTCTAAAATATTTTGGCTCCCACCCACTAAGAAGCCCTCAAGAACACATCTTATTAAATGAGCAAAATGTCTTCACTCCTGAGAATACCCTGCCACAGTTTAACTAGTACAGCCCCTGAAGATTCCCTTACAGCCAATGAACCAACTGTAAAAAGCAAGAGCTAATACACTGCTAAGATTTTTCAGAGTTATAAAACAAAATATGCAGGTACCCCGATATATACGTAGCCTGCTATTTAACAAGAGCCTTTTCTTTCTCGCTCAGTGCCGCTAATCCCTAGGCAAGGCACACATACTCGCAGAAGTCCGTACCGCTATTGTGAGAAGAAAGAAATCATTAATAATATATACAGGAAAGCTTACTATTAACAGCTGAAATAAGCACTTACCAGGAATGAACACATCACAGTATTACAAAACCAGGACTTATCTGTAGAATCCCATGATGCATACCTGGTTAGCTTTATTGTTTTCCTGAATTCATTAGTAATCGGAGCTTTGTAGCCTCCTTTCCTCAATAAGGAATCTATGGTTTGAATGTGGTCCCATCCTGTTGAATTTTACAGGAGTAAAAATTCGTGACAAATACGGCAGTAAGAACAGATGTTGCAAAAATACAGTACAGTATGTAGTGTTACTGATAATCAGAGTGCTCTGCTGAAGTTCTGTATAAAACATAGATCCTTCCTCCCTGCTTCAGAACAGCTGAAAGAAATATGACATATAGGATTTCTTTACACACAAAGTTCGCTCTACAAATAACATGTATTTTTATCTCGTAGTTGAAATATTTTAAAAGTGGACCCACTATATCCAGGTGTCCTAGATGGGGGTGAGACACAAAATTAAACCTTTCTGAAACGTTCAGGTACGATCATCTATCACAATCACTTTATACATTATAAAAGGCTATGACAGTATGAAAACTTAAATTTCTGTATAAAATAAAATTTAAAACAATTATTAGTTGAACATGTGCAGAGAACTTCAGAGATTAGACTTTTCCATAAATATCACTTAACTTTACAGTGATGTTTCTAATTTCAGAACTACTAGATTATATTATAGGTGGGTGGGTTATAAAAAAGTAGTGATGGATTAAAAAATACACATTGTTGTTCTAAATAAAATCTTCATGTTACTCAAAACTATTTATTGATTTTTAAAAAGCCTAATATTTTAAGTAGCTGTTAGACATGTTATTTCCAAAAGATGCAATTACATTACTCACATTCTTACATGGGAAAAAAAAAAAAGGGGGGGTGGGGGGGGTGGTGTAGTTTTGGGTACATTAAAAAATACAAATGGGTAGTTTTGGGTACTTTAAAGAGTCAGATTGCAATGCATGGTCTAGTATTTAGAAATTTAAACACCCCACCCCCAATTCCTGAATTTGAAAAAAGCTTGTTTAGTGATCACCAAAGGTCTCGACAAAACCCCACTTCTCTAACTAGCCAGCCTTAGATTAGAAAAACAAAATTGTCTTGGAAAGCCTCTGAACTTTTAAGTGACTATTTGGAACCAGAATTATCAATTAAAGATGATCCTCAGTAAAGGTTTCATCCTATTCCTTAACAGACCAACTCAAATATAAAAAGGAAGAGGCGGGGGGAAGGCAGCAAGGCAAAATGTAAAAGATTGAGACACGCTGTCAAGCTTGGGAAAAAACCCCGTAGTGAGTAGTCACAGCCAGCTGCTTAGTCCAAAAGATTACTATTCAACAAAATCTACTGTGGTTTTTTTAAGTCACAAACTTCAGTCTGTGCCTCTATTAAAAGGGACTTTAACAACATTATTTTGGACTTTCATACTGGAAGTAATTCCCTTCCATCCATCAAAAAAAACCCAGGAAGCCAGTGTTTATAAAAGGAATTAAGTACTCGTAGAAAGTACCTAATTGAAAAAAACCCAACTTGATCATTGCACATTTAGGAATAAATCAGCTGTTAAGATAATTGACCAGACATCCCATCACTTAGCAGAGTTTTTGCACATCACTGATATCACAGCGTAACAACTACACAAAAACTGACAGCTTTGAACAACTGTAAAGCTGGCTGACAGCACTGTACCACCCCTCCACATTTTGTTTTCCTACAGCCACACTGCATTTATGACTTGGTTAAAAAACAGCTACAGTTTACTGAATCCCTATAAGGGGATTGATACAGGCATGTAATTGGCATTTTATAGAAGAGTCTTCTTACAATTAAATATTGCTCCATCATCTGACATCAGTGCAAGGTCAAATATTGCATTTTAGATTTATATGTATGTTTAAATTCTCCACCAGATCATATGAAATAAAGTGCAACAATGACCTTGCTCCTTTGCAACCTCCGGTAAGTAGGTGGCGGTGCGTTTTGATCCTTTTTCATTGATGAATTCTATTCTAATGCCATGTACACCCACCTGCAAGAAATTGGCAGCTTTATTAGTACATTAAAAGAAAAAAAGACACAAGAGATTTCTAACATGACAAAACCCCAAATGTGACCCTTTCAGCGGTTAATACCGTTTCGCAAAGAGTTTCAAGAGGTGGCACTGAAGTGAATGTAATCTTTTTGAAAGGCGTTCACCTTAACAGCCTTGTAAGGTCGGCAGCGGCACAAAGACGGGCCTCACCTCCCCACCACAGAGCTGCAGTTCTGGTCTGGAGGAAAGCCAGCTGAGATGCGAAAGTCGTTCTGCCTCGAGTCTACCGTCTCCCTTGGACACCGTCAGCAATGTTGTTGCTGATAAAATCACGCCATCAGCAGATATAATCTGCAGGCGACCAAACAGCTGGCAAATTTAATGATGCTTCAATTAACAGCATTCGTTTTCTTCAAAGTAACAACCGAACAATGAAAGATTTGTCATGCTACGAACTCGAGCCTGGAGCCTTCAAAATTTCTGCTAACGTATGACGAGGAAAAGGAGATATTCCAAAGCATTCAGCTTCAAACTCCTATTTCCGTGCTACTAAGTACTCTAATATGACAAAATGCCAGTATGGAATCCAAAATTACTAATACCAAGGAGTTAGATGTATATAAAGTTGAACTGCCAAAAAAAAAAAATTTAAAAAAAAAAAAAAAAAAAGCTAGGCACCTTTCCAGGGCATTGTTTAAGCACCCCTGTTTTCAAGGTACAATAATTCTGTTGCGAGTACCTGCCCTTGGATCAGGCACGCCATAAAAGATATTCCATTGCCAGTAAGTTTTCAGTTGCTTTTGAGTTCTGTGCGTCAACACAAAAGCATTAGTAGACGGACATTTTTATTTTCACGCCCATGTAACTACGATGTTATGTCCATTTAAATCCAACATTGTATGTGGGAATGAATAGTTTGTGTTTAAAAGGGTATCACGTTATTTTGTATGGCACTTTTTTTTGGACACAAAACTAATAAAAAAAAATGCTGTAACAGTTTTTCCAGTGACAACCTATTTTACTGTAACTGCATGTCACTCAAAAAAAAAAAAAGGAGTATTTACAAAGCTCTACCACTCACTTGTCAATTAACATATTTGCTTATATTAAGACTTTATTTTTTTTTAATTTTTATAATCTTTGTATGTGATATAAGCATGGGGAAATGGGAGGAAGAGTGTCTCTTGTGGCTGGCCATGGCCTCAACAATTTTTCCCCAAGAACCTAACATTTCTTAAATAGGGAAAATTACTTTGAGACTAACAAATTTAATTCATTGCAAATTTTAACACGGTATTTCATTACCAAACACTCCTAAACCTAACTTTCATAACATGGATATATAATCACTAGAGAGATTAAATCTGTGTCCTCAGATGAGGTAATTATGAACCCAAAGACGTGAAAGTAAAATGAAATGGTGTCAGGAGCTGAAATGAGCCTACCAAGTTTATTCCAAGAACAGAATAAGTTTTTGCAGCTGGTGATTTTGTAACTGTCTCTATTCAGTTGCCTAAGCACTCGGATGAAATATTTTCAGGTTTTGCACACCTTCAAATCCTGCAGAATATTAGATTATAAATTCTACACAACTGTTTTGCACAACAGTTTCATGAGAAACCACCAGCAGCACCAGTGATGTACTAAGCATGATGCGACATTCAAGCAGTGGGTAATTGCATTGCACCGGATCTTTCCCTTTAACCATTTTAATGGCCTGTTGGGCCCGTGTCTGTAGAAGAAAAGGATGTAGAGCAAAATGAGTAAGGCAACACAATTGCACCCACAATTCCTCTGGTTGGGAAAATTTCCTAGCGTTCTGTGAAGCGTGAATTCCAACTGCATCGCTAAGCAGTATTCTTAGTCCAGTACAAATGGCTTTTCATTGTTTAACTCCAGTTAATTGAAACCAGGCCCGAGTTACACAAATGGAAGCCACACACAAGCAAAATAAGAATGATCCACGCTAAAATTAGCATGGGCACACACAGTTAGGAATTTATTTTGACTTCCTCAAGAGACCAACGTTCCTGCATCGATGAAAACTTCCGTGAAATTTCCCCAAATATTCCTAAGATGGGAGGTACAGGGTAGGCGCGTGTTTGGAAGGCATTAACTGGACTGCAACCGGCTTGCCTACCATGCTCAGCAGAGAACTTCATACAAAGCCTATGGCATGCTTCTCAGACTAACAATGCTGATGCACTACAGGCAAGTTCTTGTAGAATAACGTTATTTGTGCAGTTCAGAAAAACCAACCAACCAATCTTCTTTGGCAGATGGAGTTTAAATTCTGTCTTATCTATTACCATTTATTAGGGAATTGCCTACATACAGGTGACCTCCTGAGCTGCACAAAAGACTACACGGTTGCCGTATCAGCCTGCCAAACGGACAGGAATTCGTTTAGACCATTGCTACTGGGAGAGAAACGTGAAATAAGGAGACTTAGAAAGGCAACAAATCAATCTCCTCCAACAGAAATATTTCTGTAGGGTTTTACAGCATGAAATACTGTATACTATGTATCCAGTACTTGTGGAGATAAAACTTTTTGGCCCACTGCATAAGTGGCCAGAGGCTACCTAAAACTAGGTCCAGTGACAGTATTAATTAAAAACCTCAGACCTTTCACTAGATCTAAGGATTGCATTAAACTACATTTTTTATTTTACTTCTGAAGTGACACCAACAGTACTTCAGACTTCGTTGTGTATTTATACACATTCATATGCATTCTTTTTTAATGCATCATTTATTTACATACACCTTGGGACGGGGGAAAACACGCACACACCACATTTATTGTTCTACCAAGCGCTTCTGGCACTTGCTAGACTATTGCTGTAATACGTCTCTCTATAGATCTCAGTTGGGCTAAGAAAGAATTGTTCCAGAACCCACCCCGAAACCGAAGTTCAAGCAACTCTCATGTTCAACTGTTCCGACTCAAAGTTCCAAGCACAGTTTACAAATCTGTTCCTCTTGTACTGACTCTCGAACCATACTGAGAGGAAGAAATAACATTATTCTCGTTAGACTATCAACATGGAATTTGGATAAGTATCTAAAACATCAAGCCTTGTTGAAATTTAAGCTTCTAGTCCACTGTGGAGTAAGTTATGATCAAATAATCATTCTGTTCAGTTTTATCTACTGCACTGAAATCTGTAAGAGATTTGCATGCAATTATCACTACTTAGTTTAAGACGAATTAATTGTAAACATTTTTGTCAGAAGTACATTAAAGCAGGTAACAAAGAATCCGTTACAAAGAACGCACATGGAATACCCCGGAGCTGGAGTAGTGCAAAACCTCCTAGGCGTCAGAAAGACGTGTCTGCCTGGTCCTGAAGTTCACTCGCTGTTTGCTGTTTCCTCCGCTCAAGACGAGAAACACGGCTCGACGTACAACCCTTACCGCCAGCTCGCCAGTTAAACTGCGACAAACTCTGCCTGCCTCGGTCCTACCAGTAACAGCGTTCACGTAGCCCCACGATGAAGCAGATCAGGCTGCTCTGGGTGACGGCTAATCCTTCTACTGACTTACGGTTTGTCAGCTCAATCTTTGAACAGCAGCAAGCTATAAAACCTTTTCTAACAAAAGAAGTTGGCCTGTAACTTGTACAGTATTCCTTATGATACCACATAACATAGTACCTTTCCCCTTTATTTACCTAACTAGTGCTATGGAAATAGCTGTATACAATGCTTCAGATTAAGTGACTATTGCTCCTTATTAGAAGCTGAGCCTATTTTTTATTAGCAGTAGTCCACAGCTTTTTAGCCTCACATTAGTAGCAAATATGCTGGCTTCTTTCTGATCACCTTTAGTAGGGCTTGAATATTACATTCTGATTTAACAATGGAGGCGAAAGACTACTCAGGAGACTACTCTCTACTTCATGACAAGCATTCTTTTTTTAACGAATCATTTATTTACATCCATGAAATCACTGAATATTGTCCAAAGAGTAAAATACTGAGATCAAGACTCTTTCTTCTCTGTTCTAAGGCATATAAGCTGCAAGAGTTGCTGGTGCCACTGCACTCGCAGGAAGGAAAGAATTTCCACAACTCTTAAATGTGCTGACTTTGTCAACAATGAAAAGCCACCTTTCAGTCAACATTATTGGCTACAACTGTTTAAGCTAATATTTAAACCAGCGCGCACGGGCTAAAGGCCTTTTGTATCAACACAGCAAGCATGTACAACTCTGCAGACTTGACTTCACTGAAGAACGACAACTTCAGGGCAAAGATCTCTTTCAAGGTATTTTAAGGAAGAGCCGCTGGTCAATTCCAGTTATTTATTACCCTGTTGGAATTACAATAATGTTTCCCAAAAAGTTTCCTATTACATACAGTCATAATAGTTATGTCGTTTTAATTAAAAAAATGGGGAGAAGGTTTGAATTAGCAAGACAAGCTTTACCTTCTAGCAAAAACCCCCATGGATTCTTAATTAAATTAATGAGAAAATACATTTAAAAGGTGTTCATTTGCTATAACGTGAAACAGAGAGGGAATGAGTAGAGGCATTAATCTTAACATCTGTATTAAGAATCAACAGCAAAATCGGAGGCATCCTGAGGCAGAAATTCAAATTTGTGCAGGAAGGAAAAGACTTGGTAGAACGGCAGATCAAAAAGATGAGCTCAAGGAGAATGGAAATAGAGATAAAGCCGAGTTTATGCAGGGAAGGAACGACTGCTATCAGTATCAAATGTGTTTCAAAACAACTGGTCTTTATGACTTGTCTCCCAAGTAGTCCTTTGATATCTGATCTTTAATAAAAAAAGCAGTACTATCAAAAAAGAAACGTATCTTAGAGTTTCTCATGATGGAAAGGTGGTGAAACTCCACCCCAGCAGCAACTGGACCATGGCAATATTGCATGGGTTCTGTCTGGCAGAAATGAAGAAAGAGTTCATGACTCCCAGTGTTCATTTCAAAGCCCTACATCTGTTCAACTACTAAAGTGCACTGCAATTCATATAAAGTCACATGTAAGTAAGAATGCTAAATTACACTTCAGGAAGCATTCTCATGAAACATGGCATTGAAATGGTCCTTTAAAGGTTTGTACTTTCTCCTAGTTAGTTTTATAAAAGGTGAAAATGGCAGCAATTTGAAAAACCACATGGGAGCTAACAGCAGTCAATTCACTCGTATCTCCTGTTATTTGGTTGAAGTTCCTGCTGCAAAAGGATCGCACGTTGCTTTTTACAACTGAAACATTAATTTATTTAGTTTGGGAAGATAATTCATTAATCAGAGAAAAGAAGATCTATCACTCTGCTTCAGGATATAGGAGACACTCCTGAGCCGTGTCTTCAAATGATTTTGTCTCTGGGCCCCCAGAGCATTGTAGTTGTCCGAATTGGCAATTTTGAAATACTGTGACCTCTGTCAGCAAATTGCTGAATTGGCTCCCACAAGGTCATCAGCAGCATACCTACAGAAGTAAGGTCTCCTAACCAGGCCGATGTTTTTCAGGATGATCTGGAAATTAGCATTATACAAGATGAAAGATGAAGAATCTCTCTTTACGTCATACTCTAGACATCCTGAAATGCCTTTCTGCCATTAATATTGCATAAAAGAAATATGGAGGACATAAGCTATCTCACTGACAGGGGCACAAACAGCGATGAATCATTCTTTTAAGGACTAACAATTAAAAATTGTATCTCTCATATTTATACACAACCTCCCCTGCCCCTTTTGCATGGAAAGCTTGTGGATGATCCACAACTATATATTACGCAATCACTTGAGAAGCACATTTGACTTATAGGAGAAAAAAAAACCCCAACCCCACCAAACACCAAACCACGAATCATGGAACCTACTTTGTGACCATTTCTTAGAATTCCTAGGAATTTGCTAAAGGTTTTAAAAAACTATCATTAAAAAACCTTAAACGAAATAGGAGAGAGCAACTAAGCAAATGGATAACACAGGGACCATTATATTTTTGACCCCTCCATTCTTCCCTCCTAAATCAGGGTTCTCCAATAAGAAGAATCGTGAGAGTCTATAAAATCAGTCAGAACTAAGCAAGACTACAGTTCTGCATTAAGTTTGTTTACACTGTTGTTGAAGTCTCAAGGAGTCTGCAACAAGACATGGAAAGGGCATAGGAAGTAAAAGCCTCCTTTGTGTCACGCAAGTATTAAAGTTACTAATCAGAAGTCTCCCAAGGAACAAAGTCAAAACCAGTCTTTCCAAGGGAGAGTGGATTTTTGAACTCAGGCTTTGGTTTCAGCTTCTCTTTAAGGATGAATATTTTGGTCATCTCAGAAGTTTATTACCGAGAGAATAAAACAGCATCTAATAATATTTATAGACTATCCCATGGAAAGAGCTAAATGCTATTTCATTATGCACTTCGCACTTTTAAAGAGACATTTTCCGAGTATATTCATAGTCTGATTTTTAATAAAGTATTATAAATTAAATTAAATTGAAAACACCACTATGGTTACTACCAGAAGTCAACCTAGTAAAGCAGAAAAATTCTACCAGTTTTAATTTTGACTTCTAGCTTGGTTTAGTATTAAAAGTCACTACAATTTTGATTACTTGAACACATCATTTAAAGTACTCTACGGGCTCAGTGACAAGACAAACTACTTCTCTGAAAAAAGCTTCTTGTTGAGAATGCACACACAGTTTCGGCTAGGATTTATTTTTTGGTCTGACATTACATAAATAATGAATAATTCTGTTTATAGTGAAAATGCTGATAAACTCCAAAGGAAGCTTACATTCCTCTCACTCAGAATTACCTATCCAAGTAGGTAGTAAGTAGTAAGAAGTAAAAGTAAAGTAAGAAGTAAAAAGTAAAAGTAAGAAGCCCTTGTCTTTGAGTTGGACTGGAAATGTATTTTTATTAGACTTTCAGCTACTGTAAAATTCATAATGCTGAGGTTACTACTGGATACCACCATTCTAATACAGTAGGGCCTCTTACCATTTTACAAAGAAATGATATTTCTATTCAATTTACATTTCTTATGTGTGAATACAACAGAAAGCCTCTTTTTCTCTTAAGAAATCCTAAATATTTAGTAGGGCTAAGTAATTATTAAAAAGAAATACTGTAACTTGTGTGTTGTCTCTGGCATTATGACATGCCTACTATCATAAAAAAATATTTTGAAATTGTCATATGTCCACTCAAATATGGACTCAAAGAGCAACACAACAGTCATACTGAGAAGAGAAGTTCATCTTAAGTCCAGTGACTTCTTTTTTGCAAGTGTCTAATACCAAATAATTTGGGAAAAAGCAGAAGAATACAGAGTAACGCTTCCTGCAGTATACCTTTCCAGAAATAACTAAAAGCAGTATTTGCTGCTTAATCTCTTTTATGCTGCTGTTCCAAGAGAATGCATGCAGGTTTCCTAGAACCTAACAATTAAAATAGATTCAGCTCCACACATAAGGACCAAAGAAAAGCAAGAGCAATGATTTACTTGGCCTCACTGTATAAGGGCTTTGTGGGGTCTGTGCAGGCCACTTGCTCTGAAAGCAAAGAAAGTTTTGGGAAAGCAATAGTTCAACTCCCACAAGCTAAATAAGGCAGCTTGTTTTGGGATTGCAGTTTTTTGCCGTGCTTGTTTCCAGAAGCCTACATCAAACTATTAACTTTCATACTGGAACATGCTCTTTCCAGGATCAATGGACTGATCCATCACGTTTCTGTAGTTCGCTATGCTACAAAAGAGATCTCAGGCCACCATCACTAAGACAATACCTTGCTTGATGGAGTCTTAGACATAAATACAGCTCTGCAGACCACTCTCTGAGTGCGTAAGTGGGCAAGAATACAACTTCATTCCATTTTCATGGCTCAGACTTTTAAGGTGATGACAGTTCTACCAAAAGGATCTTTTGAATCTATGCACAAAACGCGTATAGAGTGCAAAACAGTGACAACTACACTAAATACATGCAGATAATTTAAATGGTTTGACTTCTGCTATAGATGTTCATGGTATCAAAGTAATTTTCTTAAAAGATATCTGACGTCCTTACCTCCCAGTCCATGTAGTCACATACATCTTCAAAGTTAGTGAGTAGAGACACTGAGCAGAAAAGCCGTGGCAGCTCATCCCTCGTCATTGGGGGGAAACGACTATCTTTAAGGGCACTGTTGAAGACAAAACAGAATTTCAAAGGAATTTTTTGTTTGTTTGTTTGTTTGGGGATTTTTAAGTTCAGGGATCTAATGAATCAACTGAAAAGTATAAAGGATAAAAAAAAATCCTGATGAAATGATGAACAGTTTGATAATCCAGTTGCCAGTGTAACACACTGACCAACTTTCCCAACTTTTTCCTTAGACATTTGTTTCAGTTCTTGGCTGGCCAGTCAGTCAAGTGGTGTTCTGAGGGTCATTCCTGCCTGAGCTGATTTTGGGACTGTGACAATCTTATTAATGAAGCAGCAGAAAGTTTTTGGAAAAAGCTACAAAAGCAACAGCTCTTCTACCTGCAATGTAGTAAATGCCTTTTCAAAAAGGCTTAAACTATCCACATAAAAGCAGAGGGGGAAATTCTATAGCCTGCAGTAATCAAACACAAAATACAGTAATCAAACTGTAGAACTTAATTATTCAGGGGAAAAGAAATCCAAACAAGCAGAATATTCTCCAAAAAAGAACAATATTCATGCGTACTGGCAAAGGTGAATATAAAAAGGTAAAAACATCCAAGGGCTCTACAGACTTGTAAACCTACAGGACTTGAAGATGTTCTGCAAAGCAGAGGTAATGATTAGTAACAGGGAAGCCTGCACACAGCTAAGCTAATTCTCAGGCTAACGTACCATTCTATAGACGTACACACACCCAATGGGGTAACATTCAATACAGAGAGGAGCTATGGGTGCAAATTCCAACGACACGCTTTGAAAAACAAAGCGATTAACAGACAGTACACAGTTACCACCATTTGTAAAAACCGACTTGCTTAAGTTTGGTTAAGAACCAGTTAAACTGGAAAAGGGAAGGTTACAGAGAGCATGGCATCTCATAATTTTTTATTCTCCTAAGATTCAAAATATGGCATGTATGAATATAAACATGCTCATCTCCAGCAAAGACAGTGATCTGCCAAAGTGACCATTTTGATGAGTGAAAACAATTTAAGATTAAGAGACTTACTAAAGTACTACCAAATTCTTCATAAGTCTCCTTGTTTCATCTAACAATTAGAACATTCTTATTTGTTTTACTTGGCATACAGCCAGAGATTGCCATTACCTGATACAATTACAGCCATGGTATTTAGAATATGGCTGAAGCCTCTGCATCAGATACCACCATTTTATGTAAGGAGTAGCATAACTTTATTAAAGCAGACCAAATAAGGATGCATAAGCAAAAAAAGGTAAAGTTTAGCTAAAGGAAATAATCATATGTGTAACCAGAAATAGCTTCCCATCATGAATTAATACCATACACTGAAGAGTTAAAACAGAGCTTTATTTTTCTGGGGCAGGGGGAAGGCAGGCATTTTTCCCAGATACGCTACAATTACAAAAACAACATAGTATTGGAATTTGCTTTGGTATTTTTACATTATAAAATAGGTCAGAAATTTAGATTTTCATTATGAAGACAAATTCATTATACAATTATGCAACGGTTAGCAGGCCTAGGCTACCTGTTATTTAGAAGTAATTCTCAGCAACTCCAGGTAAAGTTGCCATAGATGGGAAAGAAGATGTTGGGACAGTAAGTAACTAGCCAAGATAAATCTTTTGACATTTATGTAGGTCAGACAGGCCTACACAGACCTGTGAAGAACCAGGAACACTAAGGAGATTTAAAGCATAATGCCAGTGATATTGAACTAATGACTTTCACTGAAGATCTATCAAAAGATGGTATTCTTCCAGATTTTGTTGATGGGATTTGCAAAGCTAGCTTTGTAACTGCTCGGAACCAGGCAAAGTTCTCATCCTGGTGTTTCAGAGCAACATCAGAGATCAACTCATATCGCCACAGCATAACAGCAACCTAAGAAAACATGAACAGCTAATTCAGCCTTCATATCCCCCAACGTAAGGGGTGTGGGGGGGGAAGTATATGTAAAGGGAGGATACTCTGAACACAAGAACAACTCAAACCAGAAGTCCATCTAGCCTAGCATTAAGTTGTTAACTAACAGCGGTAAGCAAAATGAATTAATATAAGAACACAGTAAATATCCAGGGGTACTTTCCTAGAACACTCCCCAGGAATCCAGCTGTTTATAGCTTTGGTATTTTGAGCCAGAGATGGGATCTCGGCACTTAAGAGCTCTTCACGCGTTTATTTAATAAGCGCATGCATCCACACTTTTAGTGTTTTACCCCACCTTTTACTAAAAACTAAAAAATTAGGTTCAGAAACCCCAATCCTCTTAAAAATCCATTGCTACTACAGGTTTGCTTATATGCAAATTTCTCATTTCCCTGAGGTATGCTGTACCTCTATCATATAACCAATCTATTTGAATACACTACTGAAAAGTGCCTGGAGAGACAAGCATTATTTCATTAACGAAGAACAAATTCGGTTATCTTAGAAAACAACTGTATGCATAGATATTGCCAATACTTGTTAAACCTGTTTTTCATAATTTATGCAACAATCCTACCATGCAAAACATTTCCCGTATTGTCAGAATTTATAACCTTCAAAAAACTTTTTTTTGCACAGCTCGACACAAGGAGTTTATCTAACTTTCAATTCCCCTTCCTAAAGCTGCCAAAATGCACTTGTGAGTTGCAACTTTTGGAAGCAAAGGTTGTCTACTATGGTTGTAAACTGGGTGTACACCTGATCCCAACGTGAGCAGTAGAAGTCTCAGACAAATTCCCACTCATTGCAGATCTACTGCACTGGCATTACTAGATGAGAAACCATCCTTAATTTAACATACTTTAAGTAGTAGAGAAACAAACATCGTACAACGCACGCCTAAGCCACATCTCAGCTAGCCTGCTCAAATGCTGAGATAATAATTTGAAGCAAGATGGGTGAATCATGACAAATTTGAATATTGATAAAAAGCCAAGATATGAAACCTTCACACGAACACAGTGGAAGCAGAAAGGCGCACAGAGGCACAAAAGCCTCGGGCACACCCAGCAAACAAAGTAGTTCAGTTTTAGTGAAAGCAGAGCCGCGCAGTGAACGCTGCGTACTTATTAGCAAGCTTCGCTGGCTAATTCCAGTATTCAATAATACGACACTGGCACAAACACGTTGCTTTCACGGAATTACCTCATGATAACTAAAATATTGCTTATGCAATGACAGCGCCATTTCAACTGTACCTAGTTTCTTCAGAACTGCTAGGTGCTACTGTATCTGCACAGCCTGCTGAAAAATTGCTCCTCGACACCTCCGTGACTGTACACATCGGTGCACAGATCCTGCATTAGCACTCGTGCTGCTGAAGATAAGCGAGACACCTGGCAGAACAAGATCAGAGATTTGAGTAACGGTCTCTGACGCCACTGCGACTGGTCAATACGGAATATTGCTGCTATTCTGTTCCTCCTTACCCTGTCTCCAGACCCCATCTTACAATTTGTTTTCATCTTTCAAAATAGCTTTGTCTCTGTTGTTAGGTAAGTAAAACCAAAATTTACCTGGAGAAATTTGTGTTGACAAACAATCAGCAATTGTAACAAAACATAGTGAAGGCAGATGCCAACAAGACAGCATTTATTTGTACTGGTTAGCTACACATGAAGTGTTCTGTCTACTAAATGCAAAACTTATGAAACCAAAGTAGTCCAGCAATTGTATCAGATGCTAGTTTTAGAAGAACTAGCTTACAACTGAATAAACCTGCCCTAATGAGTTTGATCTAGGTGCATCATATACTACTTTAAAACTAGGAAATGTGTAAGTGCTGTATATTACAGTTAGAGTATCAGTTGCCTTCTCAGTCATTCTTTTGTTACTACTATGGTCGAAACTCTAAAGTAAGTTCAACGTACCTTCTGAAAGCCTGAAAGCAGACCAGCTTTGTATCATCTCTTCACAGAGTAACTGTTTTCATTTTTGCATCTTTAATGCTTGGTTAGCAGGAGACATAGCTCATTAGAGATGCTTCCCTTCAGAATTCAGCCATTATCCTTGAGCCTAAACCTTCTCTCTGTGGGTAGCGAACAGATCGCCATCGGCTGTTCCGATGGTGTCAGGAAAACAAGCGGATGGGTCCCAGTAGAGCTCCTCAGGGGCAGCTGCCCACACGGCACAAAACCTGAGCTCTCGGTGGTTAACAGACTGGCATCACCCTCGGAAGTGTCAGCAGATCTCAACACTTACCAAGGATAAAAAAGTTTGCACGAGCTTTTACTTTTGTTGTTCCTGTTCTGGGAAGAAAGAATGTCAGTTTGTAGAGGCAGCAGTTCGGCACTTACCATGCACTTCATACGCTCTACAAAGACGTACGCATGTCAGTTCAGACTTTTGCCTCACTTGCCACGTTAGCATGCCTCTGGGTGACCAACTCAAGGCAAGCCTGAAATACAGACAAGCTGACGTATGCTTGTTCTCCTCAAAAGCCTGTTACTGGTCCGAGCTGTTCAGAATGAAAAGTCACTGTACAATTGTCTGCCGGCATTCCTGATGAGCAGAGGAGACTCTGTTCTCTTTATTTGATGGAAGCAGTATGCTTGTAGTATTAGAATGTGATTGTAAAATCTTACTCAATCCATATTATATTCTTCTGTTAATTCCTCCATTAGAAAGAGATAATGATAATGGAACAAAATCTGGCATATTAGATACCAGGTTTCAAAAACATTAATTCCACAATTTTTCTGTTAAACTTAGAATTAAGGAAGGGTAAGTGAAAATAATTAGTAAAATAAGTTGGAAAAATCAGGCAGAGTTCAAAACTACTTTTAAAGACAAAAAAATACTAATTTTAAAGGCATTTTCTAAACCATCTGTTCTTTATTCGTTAATGCCCAGAACTCATTTACATATATTGCTGCTGACTAAATGGAAGTACGTGGTAGCGAAGAGTTGAAAAGAAGCAGTGCCAAGCAAGGGGAATTCTACTGCCCTTTTATTGGCCAGCTAGTTTCTCCACATGGAGTTCTACTCCATGTTAAAAGAGAAGCAGGCAAAGTTAAAATTGAATCCTGTTCAAAGAAAGCTATTTTTAGACACAAAATGCATACACACGCATGCACAGCCTTTCTAGTTAAATATACTTTATTTATGCAGTTTTGGGTGTCCTACTAAGATCAAGTAATTGCCAGTCAAGAAAAAAACAAAACAAGGTGTTACTCAGCTGTCAGTTTTTCTTCAGCTGAGCCATGCTACACAAATCTCAGCTTCTCCTCAAATGAAGTTTGTTTGGCTGTAAGCTCTCCAGAAATGTTTTTTAATAATTTCATTTTCCATGTACCACTCCTCCTTCTATTTGAGATCTAGAAAAGCTTGCAAACACTTTAAAGACACTGAAAATATTTAAAGAAAAGGAAATTGTTCAAAGTCTTTTGAGTTACCATGACAAACAGCATGAAGTTTAGCAAAAAATAAAATTAAGGTTTATATTCCTTAAGACTACATCTTGTTTTTGTAAAATACCACCAAAGCAGCTCTCTGAGTCATCTGAAATAACAATATGAGCAGGTGAACCAAAATGCAATACATCATTGTGGTGTCCATCTGTAATTTCTGTAGGCTATAAAAATGCCTTAAAAAAAAGTCAGCTTCAGTCTTTAAGAACCTATGGCTCTTAAATGTGACACGGCAGATGGGTAACCAACAGTAGGACACAAATTGGGGAAATAAATAGCAATGGAGCTACATTACTCACTTTACAAGTGCCTGAAAAACCTTGTGATTGAATTTAAAAGATCCTTTAAAAAAGTTTGATGGCATATAAGCACCAAAACCAGGATTTAGGTGTAGATGAATGGAAGTATTAAATGAATTACATTCTTGGTATTCTATTGGTTGTTATTTAATGACAATTATTAACAATGAAATTTCTCACTAAACCTCTGTTTTGGGGACAGTCACATCTACAGACCCAAACTGGATAGTTTAGGCAAAACTGGATACAATTTTGTACGTTACTGGAAACTACTTTGGGGGCTTAAAACATGACACAGGGGAAGGAGATGCAAAGGCAACTGTCAAACACTGGGCATGATATAAGTAGTACTTTTATAGGAAGTGTAAATGAGGCAGAGACATTAAGTGACTCATGCAATTTAGGAGGCTTGCACAGTGAGTAAGTGACAGAATCAAGAATAGAATCCAAGATCCCCGACTCCTAAAAATCTACTTTTTGTGACACCCCCTCTTTCACAATCTGCTCAGCGTACCATGTAGAAACATAGCTCCCAGAGGATTGATCAAAACAGAACTGATAAATTTAATCAAATTAATCCAATTAAAATAAATTTCCCCTTACTTTTTCAGTTCACTCTGCTATAATCAGTTTTCTCTTAACCAGCTTCTGATATTGAAGACAGCTAAACCAAACCATAATTTTTTGGCATCTAAACAATTCTTCAAATATCATCAGTAGAGTTATGAAAAACAGGCTGAAGATCTCATTTTACAACCTCTTACCCTCTTCTGATAAACAGTACATTGGCACTACTTGTAGAATTTAAGTCCTCTGCCTACCATCTATCTGCTCTGAAAACCCCTTTTCCTTAGCTCAGTAAGTATAACCCTGAGATTCTCGATTCTTTCACAGAGCAAAACCTGCCTAGCAGATTTACCTTAGAAAATGCATTTAACAAAGAAATGGCCCTACATCGGTAAACTGAGCCCTAAGGGCCTAGATACTGCTCTTCAATTAATTCAAAATATCCTGAAATTAATGAGTGGCAAACTCACTGGATTTTAGATAACAGCAAAGATGACAGCAGCAAGAGACACTCGGTGCCAGGGTTTCAGAAAAAAAAATACGGCAATATTTATTGTTTTTTCCATTGCTGGGTCACTGATGAGTGAAGTTAGTTAAGATTTTTACTTTTTCATTCAGTAACTTCAATAAGAAGAAATTAAGGAACACTTAAGCAGATCACCAGTATTTTCCTAATGAAAATCCGCTATCATAACTCAGTTTGGCAGAGACCAGAAAAAACTAGCAACTTCCCATTCCAAAATTTGCAATTAATTTTTAAGCCAGGAAAACAGGGCAGAATGTGCTCTTCTTCAGAAAGTGAAGTTATTTAAATAAAATTCTCCTAGCTTTCAGCGTAAGAGATCAGGCAGCCTAACACAACCCACATGACAGGCTTCTAACGAATTTATTTATGACCAGCAGAGTTTTGCCAACTTAAACGGAGATTTCAAGGAGTGATTTACATGCATCATCAAATCACTTGAATGCAAGGAAAAAGAATTTATTTATATTGGGGGGTTTTTTGTTTTCTTTTTTATTTTAGGTCATTTCCAGGAAGCAAAACAACTGTGAATGACGTGTTTTTCCTGAACCCTCCCTTACATTTGGGAGACAGAAAGGGAAAGAACAACATTTATACTTCCTTCACATTTTGTTGCTAAGTGGCAGTCGCAGGGTAAAAAAAGAAATACACACTTGTCGACATTTGGCACAGAAATACTTCTCTGAAGTTCTTAGCCTATTTTATTAGCACAGTGCAGCAGGCAACGGCAACGGTGTTTCAGGTGGGAGAAATAAAATATCGATCTGGCATGTTGGCTCTTCAATCAATTTTTTTAACTCCACAAAACTGAAGTATGCCAGAAAGTCTCTCTCCCCATCTCTGTCTGGATTCAGTCACGCAGTTTAATAGGAAGAAGGAACAGGCTGATACTCTATTTTAGACAGTTATTTCAGCTTTGAAAAGAGTACCATTCCTCTAAAAGACAACTCAGAGCATGTACATAAATTGTTTAGAAGGCCTCATCAGCAAAGGCAACCTCCATTCATTGACTAGGTAAGACAATTAAGTCTCTTTTTAGGCAGCCTAAGGTGCTTAAAATAAGCTGTCTATATGTCCTCCAAAATGTCTTACCTCTCTAGTAAGTGTGGAAATTGTTAGCAGTATAGAAATTGTTAATTGGTTAATGTCAGCAAGGCTGCAGTCGTCACAGGACCCAATACACTAAGCCAGCAAACACATCGGTTTGAATTTACAGAGTCATTCCCATTTTTTTCTTTTTTTTTTAAACAACTATGCAGGATTGGATATTGTCCAACTTGCAGATGGCATGACAGATTAATATAATACACTGATTTAAAAAATACATAATAACTATTAAGAGTAGACCCAGAAACAGAAGGACATAACAAAAAGTTTACAGTGTTCTACTTCAAACATTTTCCTAAGAGAACACTTTGGTTTCTTCACAATATCCTGAAGGACAAACTAATATACTGAGGTTTTATTACCAGTTTCAAATTGCCTGAGTGACAAGGAAGAAAGAACCTCTGGGCAAAAGAAGAACCATCTACCAAAGAGAGAGAAACCATCATTTGCTCACTGCAGTAGTTTCCTGAGCTCCTCTCCAGTCAGGTAAGAGCAACAACAGGGACAAGAACTACATTTCAAAGCTTTTTTTGAATTCAGATGTTAAAAGATCTAAAAACTTCATCTTTAGGGAGTTTGCCAAAGTCAAGACACCTAAACTTCTTGGTTGGTAAAATTATTCATCTAAATCTAAGATGTGCTTTTTTAAAAAAAAAAAAAAAAAAAAAACCACACACAACAATTTGGCAAGGTTCTGGATCAATGCTGCAGCTTCCTGCCGAACAGAGCAGGGGTAACGCGCATCCTCCCACGCAGAGACGCGTTAACACCAGTGCGCAAGCCACGTCAAAACGGTTCACGGGCTGGAACAAAGCAGAAGCGGCTGCTGCTGGTGATGACAGAACCCAGCAAAACCTCAACAATCCCCCCTTAATGGGACTACTTTCAAGAAGAATGCCGGAAAAAAAAAAGAAGACATTGTAACACAGGCAAAGTTAACAAAAGCTGTATTAAAAATGGTATGTATTTATGGCTGTAAATTAGAGATTTCTGTCAACACTTCATCAGTGAGCTGGAAATTCTTGAAAAATATATTTATAAAAATATTAACTAGTAGTCAAATAAAGGGGAGGGAGGAGGAGAGTAATTCAGGTATTTTGTTTGGACTACTCCTGAAACCTGAGGAGAGACAATTAGGATACACTGCGTTCAACTGTTTCCTCATCACTGCTTATGTCCGTTGTACATGAACTATTTTTTACCACCTGTTCCTTGTGCTGTATGAACTCACTGATTTAACATTTGTACAGAAGCAGTTCCCTTGGACAGCATGCAATGCAACAGTCACTAAGGCATCACACTATGTAGGCAAAGGGTTATGGAAATCTTAAAAAAAAATTACTTTAATACATACCGAGTTTGATACTGACTGCAAGTGGAAAATTTCCACATACAAGTGGAAAATGATGTAATGGCTTCAATTATATTCTTAACAGTATTTTTGTGTGTGTGTGCATGTGTATCGCGCCACCCAGGCACACAATCAAAAAGCAAACCGTACTGGTGTTGCTGATAAGGTTCTGGGACCTCGTTGTTTTTCCCCCAAACAAGTTCACCAGTTGTTTAACTCAACAAAAGAGGTGTTTATAGAATATTTCTAGGGATACTTAAAATGTCCAGACAAATCCTTATTTTCACCTTGATTTCTTACTCTATCTTGACTCCTGGCACATGCAGAGGTCAACCCCCGGCACGCACGGCATGATAACGCGGTCTGGGACGCTCCGCAGGGACTCTGCGGGCAACGCGAGTGCCTGTGAAGACACGGAGCCGATGCGCGCCTGCCTGATGACCGCTGTCTGAAACTCCTGGAGGTTTCACTCTTGCTGGTGCTTCAGCTGGGTCTGTCAGTCTTAGGTAAATACCAGAGGAAAATGATCAAACTCCTCGCCGTTTCAAAACTTCTCGTAAGAAAAGCAAGCTCATAACCATGGAGCTGTAAAAGCTAAGGCTTCCATAAATTTAAACCGAGCTTTTTAGAAGAAAAAAGAATATTCTAAGATGTTTTTTCTACTGCTCTGACAATTACCCAGAGAAATATTCCATCACACTCCAGATTCTTCTAATAAAGCCAGTTCATCATTATGCCACAATAACGTTACACTGTGTAGACATAATGCCTGAATTTGTCTTTCTTACTGCTATAATCTGTCAAGGAAACAATGAAGGCTTGTATGGAGAGGTCCTTAAACTTTAGGAGATTTTTGTGTACGAGCTGTTACGGCCTTCAAGTGGAAAAGTACGATCACAAAAGTCACAGCTCCTGCAATTTGCTCCCAAAAGAAAATATAATGCAGTTAGAATGACAAAAATCCACAAAGTACTATTGTGGTGTCCTGCCTAAATTTCTATGGCTTCAACTTCCTTACTGTTTCCTGAAGCCAGAAATCTTACGCTATATCACTTTTGTGGTTCTAAAGGACTGACTTTTCTCCTTGAATGTGAAGAAAGAGCAAGTAAGTTAAAAACTCTGCATTCTTCTCACACTGTTTTAATCCCGCAGGGTGTGGGGGGATCATTTTGCATTACTATACAGTACGTGCTATTACACTGGGGGGAAAAAAAGAGAAATCTTACATTAACCTAACTGTAAGATGCAGCAGAGCTTCAGTAACAGTTAGAGGTATGCCTTCACAAAGGTATGCGAAATCCAAAGTCTTCACGTAACAGGTCGGTGAGCGAGAGGTACAGCTTATAGCGAATTACAACGCAAAGCGTGCAATTCCTGCGCCTTTCCCCAGGTGCAGCAAAGCAGCTGTAACTGCCATGTTCCACACACTCCATACTTCCAGAGCAGAACAAAATCGGTTCGGTATATCCATGCAAAACAGCTGTCTGCACTCTGAATTGCTCAGCACGGACCTTGATTTTCTGACTACAGGGGAACACAAGGTAAAGCAGCTGTATGCAGCGGTTTCCTCGTAGGTGGCAGCTTCTTTTCTGCCTTTTCCTGGATCGCCCCTCACCCCTCCCTGCATCTATCATCACGCTGGGATAAATGAGGACAATGGAATTCAAAAAGGCGTGACAATTTTTGTGCCATACTCGTGCAAACGTTCTGGAAGCTGAAAGGTGTCAATTGCCATGGAAATGTCCTGGTTTGATACATAAAAAGCAAATCCACAGCACTTAAAACATTCTCACAACATAACACAGTAAGCTTGTCACAGGCATTCCAGAGGCTCATTTAAAAACTGAGTAACAAAAGTGACCAGGGTTTGGTGTGTAGGTTTTTGTTTGGTGAACACATGATAACAGACTAGTCAGAAAACTAATTGAGCTCCAACTGGACTAAATTATAATGTCACTAAAAGGCTCTCCAGCAGATGGCAAAGTTTAGATAATTAACAAAAATGAACTGCTCAATTACATTTAGATCGGTACAGCTTGAGCAAGGCTAACCACTCAAATCCCTAGGAGCATAAAAACAAGTCTCTAGAATTCTCTGCATCTCCAGCAAGTCCCTCAATACTGACCTAAGATCACCACTCCACCCCAAAACAGATACTGAAGTCAAGACAAAAATGTTTTAAGGCCACTTCATTGCTGAATTCAACCCTCATTTAATCAATTCATAAAATATTACTCCCCTCTAAAGATGCATTCAAGTCATAATTTTAAAAAAAGTACAAGTTAACATGAAATATTTTTAATTCTTTATGCACTTTAAAAAGCCTCATCTGAAGCACGTATATATGGAAAAACATATTCCTAAATATCTCAGCAATGCAGTGATATATAAATATATTAATATAATTTGAACATTTACATGTTCAATTTCCTGCAGCTTGTAAAAAGGGTTTATTTTTATTATACTGTGGAAAGCCTGGAACAAAAGAGTATTTGATTTTCCTCAATATTCCTTTTGTCACCAGACATATTATAAACTGTATTTTTATATAAAAATACAATGTAGTTGAATTTTTATTAGTTGTCAATATGGGTCACTTTAAAAACAACCAAGACAGTAAATGCTGGGGATGGAATTTTACAATTAAGCTTCGTTTTTATACCGTTTGTCACAAATACAGAAACTATGTTTTATGGTCAGGACTTTGAAACCACAGTGACGGACAAATTAAATATATATAATCAGGTTAAGAATAAAGAAAGCAAAAGGCATGGCAGAATATGCAGTAACTGAACTGAGAAGGACAAAGATCATATTCACTTACTTGAGGTGTTGCATTAGATGTTTCATAGAAAAAGATTAAGATAATAACATAATCTGAAATATGAAGGTATTGACGAGTATAGTATGAGGAATGAAAGGAAAGGTGACAGAATCCAGCCTTGAAAGTCTGGAACAAGTGCGTACGTTCAGAATAACCCAGGGTCCACACTTACAGATTGGAATATGTCCACTCATAATACAGGGCACTGAATAATATCCTGGCTTCTTTCCGAAGATACACATTTCATCAATATCACTACTCAACTTGGATTATGTTTAAGGCAGCTGTTTCTTATCTAAGTGCAATCTCTTACACATACTGCGAGTACCTCTGCAAAGAGATGCAAATCCGAGTGCTGTCCGTGGAAAGGTTGGTATATGAGCTCCTGGCATCTCACTAATTCTCAGTGGTTTTTATAAATACAGTAAAAAGGACGGGCACAAGATGAATCCCTTGTGGCACATCGTATGTAACAAGACCTCAGGGAAAGAAATAGCCACTCCTTACTTCATGAGAATTTGTAGGCACAAGAGAAACCATTTTGGTTTCTAGACGCTTACTCCTGCTATCATGAAGCCATCCTAGAACGCAGGCACAGGAATTGCTGCATCAGGACAAAACTTAATTCCCTACTGAAGGCAACAAACAAGGCTTCTCAACATTTTTTTCTGTTAATTTTATGCATGTGTAGGTTTTTACTTCATGTATGAATCTCATTAACAGATTAGGCTATGATTTTTCAATACCTCTACAAATCACCAATTAAAACCCAGTATGTTTTAGACATAAACACATTCTATAGAGATGGAAGCTTTGCTTCCTGCATTTCCTTCCCTTCATCTTCTTTCACACACAAATACATTGTCTGTATGCCACCTTCTTATGCTCCTTTTAGTAACTCCGCCACTTCTGTCTCTCATGAGAGTGGGTCACCATTTCATCCCTTTATTCCTTCCAGTTTTCCGCCGCAATTCTGTCTACTTGGGGTGGCGCATTCAGTGCCACCTGCAACTCGCTCAGCTTACAGAAGTGACTGGATGGGGCATTCACAAATCACTGTATCTAAGGTCAAGATGCCCAAGCAACAGAACCTTTGCAAGCTCAGCTGAACAGTACGTTCAGTTCCGAGTCTGCCAGCTGTTGCTCTGTATGTTTTCCACTCTAAACCAGGCTTGTGAGTAGCAAATCAAACCAGCTGAAGTGGAATGAAAAGGAAGTTCTGAAATGGAGAGGAGGCAAAAGGTTCAGGTTAGGCTACATCTGTCTATAGCCTCAAAAACTGTAACTTAAGTATTCAAGGAATGCATTATCTCAACAGTATTACATATATTTGAAAATTCTGCTCAGCTCCAGAATAAAGATTATTACACAACATGAAAGTATAAACACGGATGTTTGACTATGAGTTAACTGAAATGTGAAATTTGTGCTTACTAATTAAATATTTTACATCATATCCTCTTAGAGAGGCTACAGGCCAAATTATCCTCCCTTTGAAGGTAGTAGGAGTTTTGCCATTCATGGCATAAAGCCTAAAGCAGCAAATGACTGCCTGTTCTGTTCTTGTGTTACCTTCGTTTTCAACTACCACTAACTTCTTACATCGGTACGTATGTTTAACTGAGGGGATTATACCAAGAGCAACTGAAGCCTGATTATTCAATGTTAAATGAGTATACAGTGTGGACACACACAAAAGATCGGTTTATTTTTAATTATATCCACTAGAGCTACAATTCAACACATCTATCTAAAGTGTTTAATATTTAAATGGCAATAAGCTTCATCACCTTTCCAAAAAGCAACTCAGAAATGTTTCACCTCCCGAATGTCAGGAACACTTTAGTCAAACACACAGTTTTGTGAAATTGTGTGTAACAGTAGGTTTCCAGGAGCTTTTTTTTTTTGGGGGGGGGGGGGGGCGGGGGAAGTCATGCATTGTAGACTGCCATAAACCCGAAGAGGGTTTTCTGAGCAAGAAAACAGAAAGTCACCCTTTCGGTAATTGAAAAAGCAGAACACACAAAGAGGGGGTTGCTCTAACGAATGAGGCTGCATGCAGTGCAGAGACCTCCGCAGACAAAGCACAGCTGCTGCTCTTTGCAATGAGGGATTAGCAGTCTAGGTCAGAGGAAAAAAGCCTCTCTAGCTAAGTGAGCAAACTGCATCCTCAGCACGGATGAGAAAGGGCCATCTAACCAGCTTGCAAATTGTGTAGAAGCTTCTGGGAACAGAAACAAAACCAGCATCAATTCCTTGACAGAATGTGTAAAAATATTTCTGGTGAAAAGCAGTGATGCCCTATGCCAGGACTGAGGTTGCAATGACCTTTCAGTTATTTTAAAATTACATTTCCCCTTTCCCTTCCTTGTGTTCATATATATAACAAGCACTTTTTCGTCATGGCAAAACCAACATGCTATCTGTGGGGCTTTAACAATAGCATCTGGAAGTAACTGGCCTACAGATAATAGAAGCAGCTCTTTTAATTGTCTTTCATAAGAACCGAAGCTGTTAAAAACATACATATGCACACAGAACTTTTTTGGTTTTGTTGGTTTTGGCTTTTTTTTTTTTTAAATGCAGACATTCCAATCTCTTTCAAACTTCATACAGTTGAGTCGATGTATTCTGGCTTTAAACATTTTTGCTTTACATTGACACTTCAGTTGAATGGGAGTAAACTTTTTATTACATACTAAATGTATTTTTATTCTAAATCATTCTCTTTAGCAACTCTTCTCATAGAGAAAAAAATGAATAGTCTTCTACACTGAGAAACACTGTCTGAATGTTCCAGTGTGGATGTCTTTCTAATCTGGCTTTTGTTTATGAATAAAACACTGAAAACGTTACTGGCAATTAGGCTGGTATCTAAAGGGATGAATTAAGTGCATGCTACAGGTCGCTTGGGACCTATTTCAGTTTGTGGTATTATCGAAGTATAAGTCATTGAAATTACTTGAAGTATCAAAAAGTTGTACTGTTAAAAAAAGACCCAAGAGCTTTTCTTCTTTTCCCCTGTCAAATCAAACCAAATTCAAACTACTTAAAATTTACTCAACTGAAAAATTCAGTAAAAATAAGAAGGCGTAACATCATTCACTTCAAAGTCACATTTCCTTGCTGGTAGAAGTTTGCTATACCTGACTTCATATACTGACTTACACAAGAGTTAGCCAGGGCCATTATCACAAAGGCCCTTTTCAATGGAGCTGGGGCCGCAGCGCATGACAGATGGGGACGTTCCCAAGAGCTGTGCTCCGGCTCAGAGCGCTCCTTAACATCTGCACAAGTTCCCTAACTCTTGTGGGACTTGTTTATGTACTGTACTTCTCCAGCCTGAGAGACTACTTGCCTGACTATTGACCCTTTATTACAAGTAATCTGCATTTGGGGGGGAAAGATTATTGCATTGGAACAGCAAACCTAAATTTAAGCATGCGAGCTAACAGACTTTGTAGCCTGCATGTTACATTTAAAACACAGGTGCATGTCACCATTCCCTCCCAGCCCCCCAATATCCTTGCTTTAAGAATTGAGCATTATCAGTCCTGCTGAAATTGGTACTGATGACCAAAAAAGCTATTCTCCACTATGGTCAAAAAGCTATTCTCTATGTGTTAATTACAACTGCATTTAGAAAAGTTTTAATTAAATGTTTTGAAATGTTTTGAAAATTCACATAAAAGTAGGAATTTGTGAGGTTAGAAATTTTTTTGGATCTACATCAAATATTTCTAAGAAACTGTTTATTTACATACTTCCACAGCATTAGATGCTTTGTAAACTGAATCAATACATTGTCATTTACATAGCTAAGAAATCAAAGCACATTCAATTTCTGTTTCTAAATTAAAGGTTATCACCAATATACACTTGTATGGAGTGTATATATCACTCCATACACTTTTATGGAGTACAGTTGAAAATGGCAGAATTTGAAAAGCAAATCAACAATTCAAAGGGAAGAGACAAACCTGGAGTGCTTTTGTCCCTAATATTGTATTTTTAAATCATGTTAGGAAAAAAATAACTGTTATTTTCAGGTAACTATATATTCCCTCCTACAATGCATCAAATGAATAGTAAAAAACTTCAGTCATTTGTAAATGATGAAATTCAAGATAGGTCAACTCCCCCTCTGCCCCCCAAGACCACATGCTCACAAATACATACATTACATGAGTTGGAACAGTACAGAGCGCTGGGGCCTCTAAGACTTTTGGACTACCTCAGAATCTGAAGTGTGGTTAGGCTTAGATGTCCTCAGACATTCTTCAGCATTTTATATGGCTGCTTACATCCCACCAGAGGTGGATATCACTATTTCTTCTTCCAAGAGCTTTTCCACCATCTCAGCTCGACAGCTCTGTAAAGAACACAACTTCTCTCTTCCTGGTGTCAACAGGAATGAGTTTTAGGAACAGGTATCTGTTGGTACTATTTAAAAATACCAGGCAACAGTTTACAAAAGCATTTTAATTCTTCTTACTCTTGTCTATGGAAAATGGTAAATTCAATTTCGAAAGCTTCAACATCTTTGTGTTAAAGTGAACAGAGATAACGAGGGCTTTTGGAGCCTGGTCCCCCACACCCAGTTCATGCTATTTCTTCTTTATACAGTCTTAAAAGGAAGCATCAGAAAACACCTAAATGGAGGAGGTGCTGACAGACTGAAAACTTTAATTGAGACTCCTTTCCCACAGTACCTCCCACACAAAGCTGCAGAGTTTAAAGATTTTAACAGCTTCTAAGCATAAGAGAGAATTCTTTTTCCTTTGACCTTGCTTAATCCCTGATAACTTGTATTAAAACAGTAAATTTCACCAAAAATTAGCTCCTTGAGCCAAACAAAGCCTTTAAGTTTACTTCTACTGGGCAAGGTATCTCATACACCACTGCTGCACCTCAATTTCCAGCATCTGAGGAAGTGAGGGACAAACTATGTTAACATCCTTCTCATATTTAGCACATATAAGCACTGGCCAGTACGTGCAGTGGGAAGTTTTCTCCCACCTTAGCAATAAAGTTGTGGGAAATGTCCCTTACTCTATTATTAACAAACATCTACTGCTAGGCTGAGAACAGCCAGAGAGAGGAACTTGCTCGGAAACAGGTAACTTCTATGCCAACTTCTTCCATTCTGTCCTAGCTAAGAGTTTCCAAATATGCAAAACCATTCTTTAAAACGCAAGTGCTCTGAGACACACTTTATCTACACCTCTCTCTGCTGCGTGAGTACGCAGTCCTATCTTGTATTCTTCAGCACCTGCCCATAACCCAGTATGTTTTTGTAGTGCTTAAGGAATCAGTTAAGTCACCAAAAGTCTCAAATGAAAGCAAAATCCATTCTAAAGGATTTTTAGGAAATGTTTTGAAGACGTTCCCTTTAAAAGTATCATACAATAAGATGAAAAAGTTGACCAAAACCCATGGACTATCGACAGCTATCCATACTAGTAATGGAAAAGTAAGAGTTAGGGCAACTCTTAAGAGCTTTCCTAGGAAAACCAGGGCAGCCAGTTCCCCTGACTCCACCCTCCCTCCTGAATACTTATGTCAAGTAATATTCAAAGACAAATACAAATCTTACTTTCAACCAAACTCGTGTTTCAACTCAATTGGAACTCAGTCTTTGAACTTACAGGGTGTGCACTATTTTCTTAGCGTAACAGAAGGAGCCTGTGTGGGAAGAACATGAGATGCAACAGCATCGTGGGAAAGGCTGGAGTCACAAATGACATGGCTCCTCCCTGAAACCCATCTGGAAAGTCTGAGTAACTGCTGGATTTCCCCAGTTACTCATTCATATTAATCAAGTTTCAGGAATATCCGATTTATTCAAGATACCATAAATTACATCAACTAATGCAAGTTATTTTGCTTGATCATGGCTTTTTCAAAGCATGCATTTTATGAGAAGTGTATTTTTGAAATGCCCAATTTTTAATGCATGTTTAAAATAAGCTGATGAAATAAGTATTTTAATTCTGGACAGTTTCCTTAGTTATACCAAATGCTACTGCTTAGATCCTAGACTTATGACAGTCTCAGCAACCCCCTCCAAACTTCACTGAGCCGCTTTATACAGCAATTTTGTAATAATTTTGAATTCTAAAATACCATTTTTCCTAGATTTCCAGTTACCTTTCATAAACAGTGAATTCACAGAGTAAGTTTATCTACCAAATGCAGTAATGCATTCCCCTGTGCCAAAGAATCCATATTCTACAATTGTTTTCCCAGCAAAACAGTAAAATGGTTATCAATATTTGATAACCCTGGATTTATTTAAAAAGCTTTGGTAGGCCATCGTTACATGCTCCTCCTTTCATAACGATAATAGTCTAAGGACTGTCCTTCCATTTGTAGTGTTTTCCTTTGCTTTCTTTCAGGAAGTGTTGCTAAGGAAACAGACTATCATCTACCATTAGGTCCAAGGTTCTAGCAAGGTTTTTCTCAGGAAAAATAGACCAACAATTACAAAACTGGTATTCCCCCCACCTTTTTTTTTTTAAATAAAAAAAAAATTAAGGCAGAATTACTACATCCTCAACACACATAATGTGCAAGAAATATATATTCACTAGAGCATGTTCCTTCTCCCTCCTAAACAACATTATTTTATTTTCATTTCATAATCAAATAAGGAGCAGCATTTAAGCCGTCATTAAAGCAAAAGTTTGGGGTTTTTTCCACTTCTAGAGCCAGTCTGGTATTTAGCTTTGCCCATGGAGAACAGGCAGTAGACAGTTCTGTTAAGCAACAGTTCCCTGAAATAACGACCTGGCACTGTGTGCACAAAATCATTACAGACCTACTTACTGAATTGACTCTCAGAGTGTAACTACGCCTGGCTCAATAAATTCAAATTTGTATACTTCATTTAGAGTTCCTGGTATTGTGAGTTTACATCACAATCCATTTTACTACTAAACAATTATATTCCACTACAACAGATCGGATGATTTACCCAAATTAAAGTGGTGGTGTTTGTAAAATTAATGTCTGTCTATAATAGTTCAGCAACAATTTTTTTTTTTTTTTGCTCAGATGAAATTTAGAAATATGAACAGCTCCACGTTTCAGTAAAGTCTCATCTCTATACAGATGACATGGCAGGCAAAACACATGAGGCTGTACAAAATATCTGTATGTTAAAATAATTTTGCCTCAGTTTCATTAAAGGCAATCAGTCATCACTTAAAAATTAAGGTGCTAATACCTTCATTTTCTATTTTACCAGAAGCATTTTGGAAAACAGAAAGAGGGTTCTAAGATTATTAATAACACCTCTGGAGGTCAACACCACCACGAGTATATAGATATATAGATATGTATTTATCTTCTAATTTGTAAAGCAAAGTTTACTGCTGAACTGTCTCAATATACTTTGGCCCAGTTCTGACTTAGAGTTTAAGATAATTCTATTAAGTCAGCTGCAATTCCTGTAAAGATTGTAATAAAATATTAACACAATGTACCTTATCTTTACTAACACTATAATTAAATGTCCAGAACACCAATGGAAACCCTGTACATCTCATGTGCAAAGTTACAACTTCAAAAGATAATCAGAAGCAAACAGAAATATAAATTAAAGGACAAACCAAAATACAAATAAAATAATTTTAGAAAAAAAAATCAAAACTTGAGCAGGCTTCTATTGCATTTAAGATTAACTTGCCTTCTTAAAAAAGGCTTTCCTAACAACTTACACAAGGCTTGTATGCTAAAAGCTTATCTAATTTTATGTGACTGCATCAGCCCAACAAAAGAGATTACAGCTCTCTAGACATCCCACCTCACTTATAAACTAGAACAACCTGATTAAATTGCTTTTACTCACCAATTCAGGAAACTTCATGGATGCATTTTCTAACAAATACAATGTCTAACTGTGCTTGACAGAAATCACTTTCAATACGTCTGCCCCCCACTACCGATTTCAATTGAAACGCACTCATCTGCAGCAGCGTCCCCCACCCTTTCCTGCACTGCATTTTGGGGGGGAGAGAAACAGCACGTGGCTCAGATATGACAACTGCTGAGGACAAAAAAAGAACTCACTTAAGCCTGTTAGCAAAAGTGAAAATTACAGCTACCTTTGCAAGTGATTTATACGCAAAGGTAAATCAGGTGCAGCACAGGCCAGCAGACAGGGAGAGCGGACCTCGAATTTACAGAAGAGTAAAAACACCAAACAGAACGGGAGCATCTCAGCTACTCTGTATTTTGGCAGCTGAGGCAGCTCACAAATCCTGTGGCCACACAACAAAAAAACCTTAAAGATGCCGTATGTTTAGCCGTTACACTTTATCTCTGAGTCATGTAGAATATGTTGTAAAAATAAGTCTAGTAAAAATTGGTTTAAATTCCTCTATTGCCTTGATATGGCCTGTTGTTTCCTCGGGTCCATTCCCACCTTCTCTGAAACAGCTACTCCCTCCTGCCTTCAGCGCAATAATGCCACAAGGTTACAGTGCTTATGCATTTCCTAATCCCTTTCAAACACGGCTTTGGCTCAGACACCTTCCTTTTGCTAAGGAGTTTTAGTGACTGGAGATGGCTACAAAGCGATGAGAATCACTTAAACCGCCCACTCTGCTGCTGACTACCTGACGAGCGGGATCTGCCTTACACTGGTCACTGGAAGACGTCCACCTCACGGCAACATCCTCAACCTCCCATCTTTCAATGGGGCCCAGGGTACAAATTAGCAGAGAAGCTGTCCTGCAATGTCTTCAGCATTCTTGAACCTTCCTGAGGGCCAGAAAGACCCCGCCCCGGGCTGAGGGAGAAACACTCAGTACACCATTTTAAGTGTCAGCTTGGTACCCCATTTCCTACCCCCCCAGGAACGTAGGCTGCTCTGAAATCACTCCTAGCTGCAGACCCTGGGGCAGAGCCTTCCCACTCAGCGAAGGGATACGATGGTGTAAGTGAAAGACGTGCTGTGACCACCCAAGGAGCCCCAGCTGCCTGCAGCCTTACTGGCTCAAACAGCTTTGGCAGCATGTACGACACTTTTAATAATAAAGCTTAGTGGATTTTAAGTTGAACCCGACTAAAAACTTAACAACTAACCGGGGTCCGTAGGGGAAAGCGGGAGTTAGGAGTTACACATTCCAGATGGCCACTGCCACTGGCTTCTCACATGCTCAGTGGGACACACTGGTTGTCCATCCACTCAACTAGACGCAGAACCATGTTACCACAGATCTCCCTAAGCACCTATTCTCACCTCGAGATCCTCCCTCTGTTGCTGATCATCCTTTAGTAGGGGCAAAATCTGTGGCCTCTGCCTCAATAAGATGTCCTTGAAAACTCAGAGGCAACCAGTAGCCGCCTGCTTTTCGTAAAAACATACAAATGAAAAGGAAGCAAGCAACATGATGCTTCCTGGCTTTAAAGACGATGTTAAACTTAGAAGAATGGCATAACACTGGTGAGTTCAGGCTGTCAAGAGCCTACATTGCTCTCTGCAGAGTTTAATTTTGAAAGTGATAGTGTAAGCTTCATCTCACAATTATCAGGCATTTTTCATTGGTGGCCACCAGACACACAGTAGTAATAGAATTAAAAAAAGCTGACTTTCAGCAGTGGTCTACTATAAATCAGAGCTACAAAATAAGACAGCCTGCAAAGTATTATCAGTGGGCAACACAGAAGCAACAATGTGCTCTGAAATATTACATGAAATGCTATTTGCAGGAATTAATTCAGACTATGACTTCCGTGAACAGTGAAGGTCACAACAAATGTCAAAAACATATATAATTCCCCCAACTGCAGTTCAAAAATTGCAGTCTGATACATGAGTATGCTTTGCCCTGGATCAAGGGCAATGACTATCTACACCCATAGCAACACTGCCTGATAGTAAAGGCTTTGGAAAGTTAGCACTGAGTTGTAGGGGCTGATTACAGGGAGGGTTGAACAAGTCTATGATTAGTAAAAAGAAACAGGCATTAAACAGAGTAGTAACCTCAACTAAACACAAGAGGGAAACTGCCCTGTCTGCACGAATACTTACCTCTAGTCTTCAGTAAATAAGGCCAACATCAATATTAATGTGATCAGTCATTCAGTATTCCTCAATTTTACCCCTTAAATAAGTTTGCCATCCTGTAGTCTTACAATTGGATGGTTAACTTTACTGTGTGGAACAGGAAGAAAGGGTCAATGCTTTTCCACAGAGAGCAGGCAGGTGATATGGCAACAACAAGGACTAAGACTCTTGGAATTGCCAACAAACATAGAGCAGTAGTTGATGCCACTGGTAGCCAAATCCTCATATGGAATCTACACCCGAATTCAATTATGAGAAAGTTGGGTTTCATTGCAGGTTTCATTTCCTTCAATCTTGTGCTTCTCATCCCAAGCTGCCCTCTTTGTTTTCATTTCTTGATCAACCACATCTAGGCTGAATGTCTGACGGCAGTCATATTTCTCTCAGGTGGAGTGGTTAAGTAGAACACAACAAAAAAGACTGATTACGTCACATAGTGAAGACAGGCCTATGCTAGTTAAGGAGGGTGGGTTACGTATTATTTTAAAATTTAAATCCAGTTTTCAGCCATTATGCTAATCCACTTACAGCTTGGAGTCCTCCAGTTTTTCTTCACTGCTTTCTTCTATGACAGAATGCTCTGTCACATAACATCTCCCTTTATCTACCTCCTCTCTACTATTTCCCTCCCCAGATATGTATTCTAGCCTTGACAGGATAAACCAACGCAGACTTAAAACTTAATTTATATACCTATACTTGTTATATCCACTAGGTGTAAAATATGACTTCAAATTAGATGAAATGGATAGAAAAACTAAACTAAAATTAATAAATGAAACCATTTCATTCAGCACCTCAAGAGTAAGAGAGCAGGAGTTTAAAACTTCAATGCCAAAACCTAAGTCTTAATGCTGAACGGAATACACGAAAAAGTAATTTGTCAACCTGTTACGAAATTCTGTGGTAACCTGCTTCCAAGTTCAGTGTATTTTCTTGAAGGAGCTGTAAAACACAAGGTATTTTTCATAATCTGGATTGGTTTATTTTTATGCATTCAGGTGGGATATTCAACAAACACATTCAGTCTAAAGGACTACTTTGCCCATAATAAACTACTTATGTCCTAATATACAATATTCAATACTGTAAAACATTTTGGACAAGGATAGATTTTAATCCAGCTAGCCTCCTAGTAAAATTATGTAACAATTACTAAAACTGAATCTATCTTTTCATGAAGTTCTGCAGAAGATTTTAATATTACACTTCCTTTCCCCTGTGTTTCACTGATATAACTGCAGAGAAAATGGAATTCTAACATGTAGATTTTATCAGGAATACAGTACTAGCATTTTTAACTATGGGTATTCTCATCCCTCCTCACGACTTAGGCAGATGCATCCAATTAATGATGAATCATTCTACATAAATTTCCTGTTTAGAACATACTGGCAATACCAGCATAACAACCTACAGTGCTCAAAATGGGGAAGAGAAACTCACTTGGTCACACATCATCACCATTTTTGTTTATAGACCCCAAAAAGATGTTTTTTAAGTTGGGGGGGGGGGGGTGGGGGGTGGGGTGTGGGGGGGTGCAGGCGCCCCAAGAAAGAAATCATTCACTTCAGATTCCTAGATGAACTATCGTTATGCTATTTCGAAGAAACTACACTATTGTATGCAGATAGATGTATACGCTACACGTCGTATACAACTAGAGATCACTACTAGAATTAAGGAAAATTTATCATGATCCTAAGCACTACTCAGCGTGTTTGTAATAAAATCATGTGTGAAGGAAATGGAGGACATTTTGATCTTTAAGCACCAGGGCATATAAGAACAGCTTTTCTTCTGTACCATTTTACTCACTGAAACTCAGGCCACAACTCCACAGAAGGTGCTGAAAAAGGTAAGAATGAACTAGACAAACCACCTTGTTCTGTTTATCCACGCTGTATCTTCAGAATAACTGAAGAAAAGTGTGTCTCGGTCTCAAAGTAAAATAAACTCAGAAGAATATCTGCTTGTATCCTCAACTGAAAATTTTGGTCAAGTTCCACTTTCTGAAGTGGAGAGCCCATTCTCATTCTACCCGCTTTGTTGATTAATTTTTGCTTTCCCTGAAGGGGTTTTTTTTTCCCCCTCTTTCAGGAATTGTCGTGTCTTCTGCAGGAGCCTATTGCCCACATACTGCTGGATCAAGCTATAACATCCAAATTTCTGATCCCTCCTAGGGAGGCCTGTGGAGCTCCAAACTCTGAAAGTCCATAGACGCTTCAAAGGTGCTTCTTTTATTCCTCAAATGCTCTCCTTGAAACTCTGTAGTTGAAAAGACTCACACCATGAAGGAAACTAATCACAGGTAACCCTCTCTTTTTTTAAATAATGATTGATAGAAGGGAACAACTTCTTCATACATTCAGATATGAACTTTACATTTAAGTGGTCATATATGAAGTTTGGTTTTTTGTTTGTTAGGTTGGGTTTTTTTGTTTTTAAAACAACAGAAAACATTGTTGGTGCCAGACATGAAAAAGGTTCCCCATAAAAGGTAATAAAATCCAATATGCCACTAAATATAACTTTTTTTTAAAGAAAAAAAACCAACTGATGATCTCACAAAGATTTTTGAAAAATTGTTTGGTATATGGTTTCATTTTTCTCTTGTCTTGAAAATTACTGAACTATCCTCTGAACAGCCTAGTATAAACTTCCACAGCATGTGGCCATCGCTTAAATACCGCACTAAAAATATTTCAGTTCCCTTTAATCTGCATCACTTTTCATATATTTTGACTTCAGCTTTCAGAGTTAGAATGCAGCGACAAGAATCTTATAAGCATTTTTAAAGGTATGCAAGAATACAGCACTATTTGATTTGTGAGAACAGGAAAAAATCTATGGGCAAAGACTACTTTTTTGGCTATCACCTTCTTCCTAGTCTTCGGGAGTATTTTTCTGCACAAGCTCATTGTTCTCGATCAGGCACTGTAAAGCGTACACTTAAATGAAACACTCTCCAGTGCAAGGGGCAAGTTGTTTTTTCTCCAGTCTGGCTCACTAATAGTTAAGATTTTAAGGCTTTTACCCTTCAACAGAGAAATTGCTTTGAATTTTATTATAAGCTTCTTCTCACTGACCATTTTGATTGCTGAGGTTTCAAAGGACACAGACAGAAACATTCCAGATCACATAATAAATAAACCCAACACAATAAAGGTAACTAGGTCTTTCAGAAGGACTCCAGGAGATGAGCAGTTGATTTCTTCAAGCTGAGCAGAGAAGCATGAAATGAACTTCAGCTTGCAACAAACTCGGAGACATGTAAGAAAGAACATGTCCCATTTTAATATTACTTAATATTGGGATTGACAAGGCATTTTAACAGCAAAGAGGAAGATCCTGTAATGGAGCAAAGCCTCAAATCTAAAGTGATCTGGAGGCACCAATTATTTTAAGTGATGACAATTTTAGAGGTCTACACATGCGAGAATGTACTTTCTATTTTAAAGCACTATAAACAGTCTATTGTAACTGAGTGGAACAAAATTCCATTGATTCTTTAGAAAATAAACTTAAGAAAACTCTTAGAAAAAACAAGTAGAAAGCTTGCTACTAGCTCTAGTGATAAACTTATTAGTCTTCACTCTATGCAAAGGAAATGGAACAATATTAAGGTGAATGAATTTAGGTGTACATCAAAAAATGAAGGATTATGCTGCCAGGGAGTGAAGGATTATCATCACTTACCTCCCTCATCCAGAAGCTTCCCACTCAGGGGCTGGGATGTATCTGAAGAGTAACATGTAATGGAAATTTGTAGCATTAAATTAACTGCAGCTGATTGGAAGCACCTGATGGAGAAGAGGTGAGAATACCTGCTGTTTTAGAAGCGTGAATAGGATAATCCCCAAATCTGACTTTCTGGTCTTCTGCCCTGACATTAACTATTAAGGTTAAAATTTGTCTGAACACCGGAAAAAATACTACAATAGTCAGTTACAATAAGCTACTGGAGAGCAGTTTTCCAGACCAATAAAAAGAAAAAAGGCTCAAGTTATGGTTTTTGACTGAAACCATAGCCTCATGACACCAGTAGTCAAATAACCAGGCAATACACCTAGCATCAAAAGGAAATACAATTTTTCATTGATCAGTACAGTGACACAGCCAAAAAACCCAAAACAAACCAAAGCACACCTATCATCTGCTCAGTAGACTATTTGAATACAGAAGTCAAGGCTACAGAAAACAAAATCTTACCTAGTAAGTGTGTACTCCCTGAGTCCTGAATGCAGGTTCATGGCGGAAAAAGTACCTATGCATCCACGCAATCGCTTATCTCGACCAATCTTCCATGTTACAAACAGTGGGCTGTTTTAGGGAAGAAAAAAAAGACATGATCACAGAAGCAATATTGACAGTCGGTGTGAAATTACAGCAACAGTGCCCTTCCATTTCGGGCAATGGGGGGCCAAATCTCTAAAAATAACTGTATCTGAGCAGGCCATAGTATTTAGAAATGCCCTTTGCAATTCTTTTGACTGTTCTAGAAATGTTGCTCATGCGATCTAATAGAAAATAAGATTACTGGACAGAATGAAACTGCTTGGTCACAGCAGTACGCTCAACGTCCCTCACTTTCACCCATCAGCCTTATCCTGTGAACGGGAAAAGCCTCGCCTTAGACATCTGTACATAAGGAACCTTTACAGACAGGAAAAATATGCCTGTCACACTAGCCACCCCTCCACCTGAACACAAATACTTTGGTCCTTAACACTGCTGGCAAGAAACTACCAGAAATCCTTGGAAGACAAGAAAATTTAATAACACTCTCCAAACTTAAAGAACTGCCCAAGGAAAGGATATTTTCTCCATGAATCCCAAGTTAGTATTTAAGAATCTCAAAAATGACCAGGAGTGGAGGAAAATCTCCAGTAAGTTGAACATGTCTCAGTTATATGAGTGTGACAGTTACAAAGAAATACTTCTACTATCAAACAACTTTGTACCAATCTATACACTAAGGTAAGAAGAAAGAGACACACCATACAACTTTTTGCGACCCAAGTTTTCCCTGCAGTTCTAGAGCATTGCATCAATATGCAAGCAACAGAAAACTACACAAACTTCAATTTCTCAAGGGAGTGCACATGGCTCCTGCATACCTAGTCCTCTCAACTCTAACAAAGATTTCTAATCCTGAGATGAACAGGGACGTAGAGAGAAGAAAAGGATATAGAATTTACTATTTTTCCAGAAAGGAGACAAATCAAAGTGGATTAGACAACAAGAGTGCACTTTCCCTTACTGTTAGGCTTAACAAAACAAAACCCAAACCAAAAAAAAATTTTAAAAAGGCATTTTCAGTTAAACAACTTGGCACAGAGTGTTCTTGATCACAAACAGGTTCAACATTTCTGCAAAACAAGTAACCGCACCCTGCCCCCCTCAACTGCGGAGCGCCTCCCCCTTAAACCCCTAAGAAAATCTGGTGTTAATTTTTGTGGAAAGTCATAGGCCGTTCAGGAATAAATATGTATCATTCCTGAAATGAAGACTACAGCCATGCTGCACTAAAGCTGACAGAAACAAGGTGCACCTCTGACATTTAGAGCACCTGCGACCACCACACGCACACTTAAGGATGCGCAACCGATTTCTCTCCAAAGCTCTTTGATTGGGCGCTGCTCTTCAGCATTACACACGTGTACAAACCATCATGCTGAATTCATCTTGTTTTTCTGTACAGCTTTTTCCTACCGGGTCTCCTTACTATGTAGTCCACAGACATTGCTACGAAGATCGAGAAGTGTAACACGAGGCAACCTACCTCAGGCTAGCATCTGAGAAGCAGGAGATTACAAAGCAAACATAATTACCACATGTGCCTTTAAGGAAGGGAGCAGATCCGGAAGCATAGATACAGTCAAAAATTCATAAAAAGTCAAGTTGGCTGCATCAGAAAATAAGAATCATCTTCTGTTACTACTATCGGCTGCAAATAATGAGCAGATTTACAACAGCGCGCTGTAAGGTTAACAACGCTGCACTGCAAGACAACCTGTGATAACTACGTCTTGTCTGACTCCTCATCTGAAGGATCAGGAAAAATGTAATTGGCAAGTTTCTCTGTATTTTGCGAAACAGAACCTCCCTTCCTAGCTATGTTGAGACTCTTATACTAAGGCTAAGAGCTTTATTATATGAGCAGTTCCGCCATTGCACAACTGCACGAATCCCTGCACGGTGTCACAGAGATGGATGTAACTGTACGGGGGTATGTACACAGGGATGTGCGTGGGTTTGGACTCTCAAGGAATAGCCCATATTCCTCTCCTCCTCTGCTTTGTCTGGTGTGGCACAAGATATTCATCATGTGATGGCAGAAGAGGATATGCCTCTCGGTCTCTACAGCACCAATCATAGAATCATAGAATCGTTTAGGTTGGAAAAGCCCTTTAAGATCATCCAGTCCAACCATTAACCTACACTACCAAGTCTGCTCTAAGCCAATCAAGGGTAGACTAGACTAAACCATGTCCCCAAGTGCCACGTCTGCCCGTTTTTTGAACACTTCCAGGGATGGTGACTCCACCACCTCTCTGGGCAGCCTGTTCCAATGTTTGACTACCCCTTCCGTGAAGGGATTTTTCCTAATATCCAATCTAAACCTCCCCTGGCGCAGCTTGAGCCTGTTTCCTCTTGTCCTATCGCTAACTACGTGGGAGAAGAGACCAACACCCCCCTCACTGCACCCTCCTTTCAGGGAGTTGTAGAGAGCAAAGGTCTCCCCTCAGCCTCCTCTTCTCTAGGCTAAACAATCCTGGTTCCCTCGGCCGCTCCTCAATGCAGCAGCATCCAGCCCTCTCAGAACTTTCCAAAACCTGGTGCTATCGCCTGCTGGTAGAGCAACTTCCTCTTTATTTGATTAAACTGGACAAGTTCCCTTCTTTCAATGAGGATTAGTAGAAGAGGAAGCTGAAGTCATGTATTTCTTTTGGATTTCCTTTTATTTCTCCCCTCCTCCTTTTTTTTTTTTTTTTTTTAAAAAAAAGTTGATAAAAAAAACCAAGGAGCATAAAGCCAGAAGGGACTATTACCTAACATTTAGTAGAATGCAGGTTATTAGACTATTCTCCATTCAGATCAAGTGGCATTGTACTAGAATTTTCAAGAAAGGCATCCCAGTTCCCCTAAAATGGTATCAACAAAATTATTGGATTGCAATGGCACTGAAGACACTCTCTCCCCTTGCATAGAAACAAGCCTAAATAAGATTCAAATTGGACTTCAGGATTATTCTCTTGACCTTTATCTTCGGATTATGAGATTTATTAGCTGTAATACACTTAGTGGAGGGCTATAATTCAGGGAAACATATACGCATTTACTTTCTCATCAAAACAGAATTCCTTCTAGCATGCATCATTACTGCTACTTTAAAAGGACAATAGAAGAAAACACCCAGAGACCATCACTGAATGTCAAATAGATTATTGAAACATTTGCATATGCTTTGAAGGTCTTTGTCAACAAGTACCAACAGAAAAAGTAACGTTATATACATATATTTTTGTACCAGTGGTAGTAGTAGTATAAATACACCATTTGGACTAAATTTAAACCTCTATCCATTGGGTAAATGAACCACCACTGGTAGCCGCACATGCTACACATCACAAAATCCGACTAAAGATGTTTTCCCAACCTTTCAACTTCTGTATTACCCCACACTTGCCTCCCTGTTCCCCAGGAGCCGCTAAAGGTATCAGCATGTCTACGCAGAAGATACAAGCCTACTGAACAGAATCACTTTTCTTAATTACCATCACAGATGTCTTCAAAGTGCAATATGGACCAAAGGTTCAGAGCAGTCAGTGACCCAAGAGGATTCTCACTCTTAAGATTCAAGAAATAAGGCTGAAAGGGACCTTCAGGGCTCCTGCTACCATAAGGAATAATTATATTATATAATTCTGTTCATAAATTATCTGCATTCTCCATCTTAAAAATTACTAGAAATAATGGGGACAAAACCCTCAAAACAAAAAAATTAGAACATTGCCTCAAAACCTCACTGAAGTTCAGAACCTCTGGAAACATTCCAGTTTCCTGCCAAAATGTTTTCCCACTCAGCTTGTACCTAGTTATTTTTATGCCAACATTGTCCTTTAGTTTAAATAGGTTTTTTCCCTTCCTGGTTATTATTCCCCGAAGTATTTATAGAAAGAATTCATATGCCTCTTCAGACTTCACTCTGCTGAGCTAAATGGGTTGTGTTCATTCAGTTTCCTCGCCAAGGGGATCTTTCCATTCTGACCACCACAGCTCTTCTCTACGCCATTTTCCAGTTTAAATTTGCCTTCTTGAACTTCAGTGTCCAGAACCGTATGCAGAAGTACGGAGAAGGGTCTCACACCTGCATTAATGCCTCCATCTCTGAACTAGAAACACTGACTGCTACATTTGAGGATTAATTCTCACAGCCAAATATAAAGTCCAAGTCTGCCATTCCAAACTTTACAAAGCATTTCTAGTCTTACACTAAACAAAGACAACAGAAAACGTGTTCACAGAACCTGGACAAGCTATGCAGAGAAAAGAATTTGTTTCTTTTTAGTGATGTTCTTTGGCTCTTTATTGGCATCCTTGGTTTCAGCTGCTTGCCTATTTTCTCCAAGCCTGCAATGCTTTTCTTGTGTTTTAAAGCCAATAACCCACAAATAAACTTGCCATCTAATATAACGGCAAATCTGAGATCTGAGGCTAAGTGCCAAACTCTACAGATATCAATGTCAAGAACAGCTAAGTAAATATGTACATTTTCAACTTGAAAAAAATCCTTATTTTCATCTGTTATCTGCTTTTCTTAGAATGAAAAGGAGGGTTTTTCTACGAGCAACACATCGTTAGACCTAAAATGAAAAGTTGCACCTCCAGGCACTTGGAAGAAAACAGAAGAGAAAATCTTCAGTAAAAAGCAGAAGAGGCAGCAGATATGATGCTAGGAGTCCCTTTTATCCAACGATGTACAGCAAGGATATGCACTGCACGCTGGAGATCCGAGTCCGCTTTTTGCCTAAAGAAGTTTGAACCCACGTATCCCACAAGGGTGGGAGAGCGTACTGGGGTGGAGCGCGCTCACCTCTCTGCCTCTGGCTCCCTCTTGAGTGAGTATGAAAGCTGCGGAGTGGTGGTGGTGGTGGGTTTTTTTTTAAAAAAAAAAAAGTCACCAACCCAGATGCTGCGCTTCCCTGGGAGGGCTCTAACAATCAGCTTCAAGTACTTCTCTTACTCAATTTAGGGTGAAGCATCTTATTAAAAAGCAAAACAGCTCCAAGCCTGGGAGTGAGCCCTCTAGAACCAAGAGACTCGGAAATTTACTTGTCTGATGGCTTTATCCAGCTTCTCAT
Source organism: Pelecanus crispus (assembly GCF_030463565.1). Taxonomy (NCBI): domain Eukaryota; kingdom Metazoa; phylum Chordata; class Aves; order Pelecaniformes; family Pelecanidae; genus Pelecanus; species Pelecanus crispus. Next base: position 4,418,976 of record NC_134655.1, on the reverse strand, counting down.
CGTGGTGCCAGGAACCTCTGACGTACCCTGCTGACAGCGTTAACAACAGGAGTGATGCAGAGCGCCCCGAACCCTCAGTAGTTGAAAGTTGGTGGAAGATGTTTCAAACTGTACAGAAGCAGAAGGGACCAAATCCAGACCCTTAGCAGCATCTGTCAAGATCTTAATCATTCTTTCGTAAGGGTCTGGTTTTTGTGATTTTGGGTTTGTTTTGGGGTTTTTTTGGGTTTTTTTTGTTTTTTTTGCTTGTGAGCCACACACTGAAAAAATATTTCCATCTAAAGCTCTTTACAGGTGCCACAGCACATTCACAAGCGACCTGAAGACTATAAACTTTCCATCCAGCCATTGCCTAATTTACTATTTATTGAAAAGTCTTGCCCAGCTCTAATCTAAATAGCAGGCAACTGTTTCAGTTATTTGCTATAGAGGTTGTCAGGCACTACTCCATGAAAACCAGCTGATCATATATATTGTTTTTTCCTACTTTCAGTTGCAAAATTGAATTAAAGGAGACAGTTGCAACAGAGTTAAGAGTTTAAACTAATCTTGCTTCCTTATATACGACTGCTGTCATCAAAAGGGGCATACATACATAGTCTGTCTCCTTGACAGACTACTGAAATATATCCAACACCCTAAACACTGACCTTAAAGGCTAGCCAGAAAATGTGTGGCTGAAGCTCCGGAGCATGGGTCACCCGATCAGAGTGCTGCCCCATGGGTCACTTCAGCTACTATTACACTATTTTCATTAATGAAGAAACTAGGACAGCCCTGTACTTTACTTCAGCAGTAATCCTTTACAACTTCTGGAGAATAGGAGCACTTCACATAAAGGTCACAAGGTATAAACCTATGGAAACACTGAAAGAAAGTATCGAAATAGTCTCTTATGCACCATGCTTACCAGTGCCCTAAGTAAATTTCTTATTAATGTTTTACAATCAAAAATCACCTAAATCAATTATTGACCTGGTTGCTATATGTTACTGAAAACATTTAGACTGAAAGCGAAAGCGTGCCAGCTATTTTAGTAATCAGTCAGCTATCACAGTAAGAGTCAGCATGCCAATAACTTACACTGACATCATGTAGAAAGCACCGCGAAAAATAACCTCGTTTAATATAAAGCGGCACGGGATACAAGCTGTCTTTTATTTACCAGTACATTTAATAAAAATGGGGTGGGATTCTTGAAGTTGGGGTGTGGGGGAGAAGGCAAGAAGTGTTAATACATTGGCCTTTTTCTGGTACAATCAGGAGCAGTATGAAAAGTTTCTCTTCCTTGTTACAGCAAGGGAGGAAAAGAAAGGGGAGGAAGGTGGGAAGAACAGGGGAAAGGAAGGGTAACAGAGCAAGAATATTTCTCTACTTAGAGAAATGAGCGAGTTGAGAGAGAACTTTTTTGGTTTCACTTGAAGACTTCCAAGTAATAAAAAAAACTTGTAGGCCTTTGAAGTGAAAAGGATTAAACTTGATGAATTGAGAGGTAAAATGATATTTAGACAGGCATTTTAATTACAGTTGTTTAACCTACCATCTTTTATAACCAGAGAGGGGAAGAAAGTCTCTACAGCCCTAATGTTACTTGACACCAGGGCTGTCGGATCAGACACTTTGAAAAGCCAGCACACTCATCCCTGTGTAACACCAGAGTGCTTCCACTTCAGCTCCGAGGATTTCCAAGCTACAACACGCCCAGAAAGTACTCTCGACAAGCAAAGTTGCAGTGGCAGTGTTTTCCTTCTTGTTTTCCACAAGTGAGCAAGCTATTGTTCCTAAATTCCACAAATTTTAACATTTCTATTTTTTAACATAAAGCTTACTCTGTCTTATTTGGGATCATGCCACACCTTCAAATAATGCTAAACCCTCACGTAATACTGTTTCAAACCAGAAGCATCTGGAGAAAGAAAAATTAAAGTTTATCATTAGAACAGTACGCTGTGCTGCCTCCCACAAGCAATGCCAGCCGCATTCAGAATCACAGAAAGCAGCCTCCCCGCTAACGGATGCACTCTCAATTTTGTTATACTCCAGGCTGTGGCATTTCCAGATGTCACAATTCAGCGAGCTAATTCACATTACTCAATATAAGAGAGTACAGCTTCGTAATGAAGGAGGCTGGAACGCGGACACCGGTAGCTTTGTCAAGGGCCCCCGTACATACCCTGTGAGGCACGGGAGGGGGACAGACGTTGAACGTATCTAGTTTGCGATGAAAGGGGAAACTTGATGGATGGTATTATGGAGCTGGTCAACAACAACAAAATCTGGCGAGTGCCCTTCTGCAGCAGTCATACAAGCATACAACATAGTGTGAGGACATTTTAGCTTATCAGATATATTCTGGAAAAAAATCTGGTAAGACATGAGAAAGTCAAGATGAGTTCATTCCCCAAAGGGGAATAAGGGAGAATGGCAACACCCACCCACCCCAAGTTTATAAAGACAGAATTTGATAAATGTAGACAATTAATACATAAGATTTTCTGGAAGACAAGAGAAGCAAGAAAAGGAAGAAAAAGCCAGCAGCTCCTCACAGGAAAGGAAATTTCCTCAAAGCAAATGGGCACAAGTGCAAAAAAGACCACCAATCACAGTAATAGATCCACTTGGAGAAATTGGAAATAAATCAGGTCATTGAAAAGACAGACAGAAAAACAGCAAAGCACAAGAAAGAGAGGCACAGTGAAGACAATTAATTTACAACATGACATATGAATATTAATGAGTATAAAGGAAAAACAGCTATCATTTATGAGAAGAGAGAGAAAGATAAGGAAACTGTTGGCCAGCTACTTAACTCAGAGACTTAGGGTAACATCTGGCAAGAGACGATGCTAAGAAACCCCAACTGTAAAATGTTCAGTTTAAAAAATCCTAATGGTAAGAAACATAAATGCTGGGCCTGCCTGCCTGGGAGGACATACAGCTGCCATCATCACTGTATCCTCAAAGGCCTCCAAAACCCGGCCAGTGCCAGGAATACTGGAAATATATTTGATTTTGCCCTTTAACAAGAGACAAGACCACATGGCCTCCTGATGTTTACTGCAGACTCGTTTTCTGATTTTGTACGATGCAATGTAGGAGAACAAAGGGACAATTCACACGTGAAACTATCTGTTAAATTGTGGGAAAGACAATTGTCATTACAAACCTCTAGGATGAGGGGAAAAAAAAAATCTGAGAAAAAAATACACATTTGTCTTACACTTCTGTATGTTTCCTTCTATGTACCAGTATTACAGAAGTGAGTAGAGAGATGTAACAGTAACCGTATTCTAAAGATCAAAAAACATTAATCTATTTATTGCTTCAAAGAATGTAAGACTGAGTAGCTTCAATGAGCTTCAAGGTGCTATTCAACATGGACTTGAGTGTGTAAGAATGTAATCATTCTGATTCAAGAACAGAAGCCAGTTTCTGCAGCAACTTATCTACAAGTTCAAAGTGGGCTCTGAAGTGAAAATTTAGAGAAGCCCATGGATGATATTTTCACTATTCTGAAAGCCAATATAAAGAGCCTTTTGGGGGAAGGGTAAGTATCACTTTTTTTCTAGAATTAGCTCACCTTAAAAACTTTAGTTTCTCCTTCAGCCTACTTAGCCTAGATGCAAACAAAAAGCTAGTTTTTCTACTACAATGCCACTTAACACACATTTTTACATGAGTTAAAAAAGCACTGCTTGCTTGGCTACTTCTACACAATCGGAAAAAGAATTAGTTACCGATGAAAGCGTCTGAAATCCATTACCCTGCCTGTGTCCAATTACGCGCATACACACACAAAAACCCAACTTACTAGGACTAGGACTTCATCTAGCAAAATTCATAAAGATGAGAGCACATCAAAAAACCCCATAGATTTCCCCGAACAGGAGGAAATTTATTCTGTGATAACATTCTTCTTCCTCGTGGGAGATATGCTGAGATTCTTAAAAAAAGTCTATATTGCATTACTCCTTCAACACATTTAGTCAACGAAGCAGGTTCCTTACTGCCAATACATGATGATCTGAAGACAATCACTACAATCTACTGCCTTCAGCAGCTGGAAGCAAAATCTGCCATTTTATTTAAAATACTATATAATTACTGAAAAAGTTATTAAATACTTCTGAGGGCACAGCACATTCTTTCAGTCATTCTCAGGACTAAATGATCAAACGAGCAACTCTTCCAACGACTCTATTTCAGAAACAAACATTTAGAGATCTCTTTCTTTACCTATAAAACAGACTTAGTATCTTTGGTGGTTTTCCTGAAATCATTACATGCCCTACAGAGATCAGCCTCACAATTAAAACCTGAGCTGCTAGGTGTGAATTTGTTAGCAAGTTCTGCTTAGCTGAGCAGCTAATCTTAAGGAAGGTCAGAAAGCAGCTACTATTTTAAGAAAATCTAGTTTAAACAACAGCATAATCAGGGTTAAAAATAAGAGGACTGCTTACTGGTAGGTCATTTGCTAAAGTGAACCTACACCACCTTAAATAAGACTGCATTCAATATATTAAAATTCATTTTAAAAATTGGCATAAATTCACAAATACAGCCAGATGACATGGCTGTTCACTTGGCTGCAGGATCAGCGCTGCTGTTCTTGTATACTGTATTAGACAAGCTGAGGCAATATGGGCAGCATTCCAGAAAAGAGAAGGTAAAAGTAACAATTGACAAGGGTGGGATGACAATTTTTAGGTATGCCCAGACCGGACGCTCAGTCAGACACTATGCTGCATTTACAAAGTTGTCCTTTTGCACCTTCTCCCTCCAACTCTCACAAGACAATCCATCAACTTCGTGAAACAAATCGAGTTTCTATGGCATATGTTCCTAAATTTGCTGTTCACTTTGCTAAAATAAATATTTACATGTAACAAAATCCAGAACTCCTCAGAAATCACACAAGTTGGTTATGTAGGCTTATTTCGCACTGCTAAAAAAAGATTTGAATATTTACAGTTCCTCAGAGAAACAAAATCAACAGTAAAAGTTATGTTCTACACAAGCAGAGAATCGTGGCTCAGGATAAACCCGGTTTTACCCACCTCTATACTCAAGGCAGTTTTTAATTTGCCAGCCCACAAGTGTGCTTGAAACTGAACATAAGGACTTGGAGCACGACATAACATGGTAACATCCTCCATAGAGAGACTCCTCAGGGCGGTACGGGTGGCAATGGCAGAGCACTTAGTCTGCAGCACCACTGGTCACAGGGCACCTGGAAATTCCTCAGGATGGCACCTTCCACAGAGGTCATCGAATTACTCGCTTCATTGCTCAGGGTTACTGATGCACCTTTAAGTCTACATATCTTGTTTTAGGGTGAGACACTTGAATTTTCCTCTAAAATTCAATGTTTCTTCCCCAAATTCCCATAATGACAACCTCAACTGGGTATAAATTGAGTTTGAGGGACTGATTTGTCACGGTGTCTGCACAGACGCACAGCTGAGCATGTACGCACTAACCAAGAGGACCTACCGGTTCATCAGGTCATACTGCTTCAAATTACAATGCTTCAACAATGTTCCAACTTCGGTTCTTGTCCACCACAAACCCAAGATCATCAAGCAGTTTTATATCTCAATCAGCAGATATCAGGTTTATACATCTGGGTAGCTGTTAAATCGTTAAGTCATCTAGAATTGTCTTCAGAACATCAGTCCCAAGGGTTGTGCGTTAGCCACTAAAGCCACTTGTATTTCCAAGACATTAAGGCCAAGTTTAAGTGAGGATCCAACACAGATCCTATGCAGTTAGGCCAGAAAGGGTATAGGCATGGCTATATTTTTTAATTAAGGTTGGGGTTTTTTTAATTAAAAAAAAAAAAAAAAACCACAAAAAACCCCCACCCAAACATTAAAAATATTTCTAGCCCATACAGCTGTGGAGACAGCTTTTCAAGTATGACCCAGGTATTAGCCAATGTACCATCACAAGGTTATTCCAGCACCTTGGCCGCTGATCTTCGCAACAGCAGTGTTAACACAGCCTTAATGTTTACTATTTCTTGTCAGAATCACGCATGCAACAGGGAAAACATTAGTCATTTCAAATTTAGAATACTCTTTGCAATGATAATGAACAGTGGCACAAAGCCGTCACCCACACAAGAGAGGGACGGGAGGATGTGATTTGAGAGTAGACATGAGGAAGAAAAAAGCAAGGCAAAGTAAAATGAAAAATTCAGAGCTCCTCCAGAAGACTGTGGAAGTGAAGGAACAGTGGGGAAAGAGTTGAGTGTTTTGATCTTCCTCTAAATACCAAGTAGAACAAGTCTGCTAGTCTTTAATAATAAAAGCTAACGACATAAAAGGGAACTACCAGAATGGGACATGGGGTTACATCCTCTTTAAAACACAGCAATTGTGATGCCAAGGCTCCTCACCAGGGTATTATCACAGTACTTTCTCTGATCATGCAGACCATGATCCCCTGCTCTTCCACATTTACCTCTGACTACTCGGTTTAACGTTCTACCTTGTAAACTTCTGCTAATCCTACCCAAGTCCTGACCAGCAAGGTAAACATACAAACACGCTCCTCAAAACCAACCAACCAAATCTCTCCATTTCAACACCAAAAATCACTGAAGACAATAAATAATCAGCTTTGCTTTCTTAAAAAGGTTTACTGTTTTATACCTATTCTTCCCATTAAAGGTGCCTACGAGTCTCTCAGCACAGGTCTAGAGGGAGCACCACAGCTTGAAGACAGACATCCCTCAGCTACTTGAGGCGAGCATGCTTATCCCAGCAGTACAGCGCCACGCGTGTGACGGCAGATAGGAGGGCTCTGCACTTACCCTAGTTGATTCCAGCTCTCGTTAAGCACTAGATCAGGAATTGCTGAACTGTACACCATTCTGTAACAAAGCCATAATCACGTAACACTCCCCTGATCAGCATTACCAGCCTCACACAATTTGAGATGTGACAAGGTATTACAGAATGGGAATAAGTGACCAAAATCACAATTTATTCAAGGAACACTACAGAAATACAGCAGTAACAGGCACTGTTGATACTGCTCAAGGTAAAGGTGATGAAAAGCAGGTGTGAGTTTGGACTTGCCAGCTCCCATCTCTCACCAAGCCAGGGAGCCCTCCATCCCATGGGATTCCAGCCTTCTCGGCAGCCCAGCACCAGAATGGCAGGGATGGAGAAGCCACAGAAGCCCATCTCTACACAGCTCCTTATGGGAAGCAGTAGGGCACTCGTATCCTCAATGCCAAATACCATGGGTATATACAAATTTAAAAAGCAATCGTTTGTTTGGGAACTGACAGCTTAAGTGTGTACTGGATGGACTGGATGACCTTAAAGGTCTTTCCAACCTAAACGATTCTATGATTCTACTTCTGCCTCCATCAGGCTCTGAATGCGTTACGCTTCAAAATTCATTCTTCTGCCCATTGTACCCATTTCTGTATTTCATGTATTTTTATCCTTTGTTTCCCTTCTCCCTCCCCTTCCGTCTCCTTTTCCATTTTTTGTCCTCCCTCCATCTTTTCATACTTAATCCATCTCCCTTTGTGATGAGCTTTTAAAAAGGAGGAAGAAGAAATAAAGTAATACTCAAGTTATCACATTCCACATGCCCACTACAAGTCAGTGAGGGTTGCAGCCTTTCTCCCTAAATGGGTCGCTATTTGCTTTCATAAATTCTGGAACCCTCATTTTGATTAAAACCTCTGTGGCATTCAGCATGTCTCCCAAAAACTCACTAAAAAGTTATGAGAAAGTGGATTTTGAATTTGGGAATGCAAACATGAAGACTTAACTCCTCTTACCAAAATAACACTTAATCTTTCAAGACAGTAGACACGCTTATTAAACGCATCCAGAGTAGGGACTGTACCTCCAGATAAACTTTTGCTCTAATGTCAAAAGCAACCAAAACCAAGTGTCAATGTATTCTAGGTTATTAAGACACCATAATTTGTAACATTTAATAAAATTATATAACAATATGTATATTTACATTATAAAACTGCTCACATTTATGCTCTGACCTACTTAAGCAAATTGGTGTTCCCCAATTGCACAATTATGAACCAGAGCAGAAAAATTAAACTTTATGAAGTTAATAAATCAATGTAGTGCTATTACAAATTATTAATGTTGTTACTTCAGAGTCTGCAGTCAGCTGATTATGACTTTCTATGGGGCGTATTTAAATATTTCTAAGAAATATAATTCTGTTTCCCGATACCTTTATTATTAGTCATACATTAGACTACTTTTCATCAACTCAAACTTACTTCAGATTATACATTGAAACTATTGGTTTGTTAACAGAAACTATTCACAAAAACTATTAAAGCAAAGCTGGCATTTTCTCCCTGGCTATTCCTACCTTCCCCATACCCCAGAAGCCATGAAAAGATTTTATGTTCCCTTTCACAGCAGTAGACAGAAAAAATGGGAAACCACTGCATTTGATCCAGTAAATAGTTTGCATCAAGTAGCTCTGGCTACATTTTAAGTGTTTTGAACTGGACAGGTCCCAGCCAAAGTCACCCCCCGACAATTTTCAAAGAAAGTGAACAACTTAAAAACACATGCTGCTCCCATATCAAAAAATGAGCTCAAAACTCATGTATCCCACGTTCAAGTGTAGTCAGATGAACAAACATGTTAACAAATTAACAAGTGCTCAAATTAACAAGCACTTAAAAGGACTGGCACTACTTATCCTCCCCCAGCAACACTATGCAATCTTGTTCTGAGGAGGAGCAAGTAGTCCTAACTAGAGATACTAACATCAAAGAAAAACATTTTAAAGGATGCAACACCATCACCCTAAAAACTTTGGAAGCTTTGCAAGTCAAAGTTGAAACAATTTCAGTACCACTGAAGATCTCATGTATAGTTTATGATCATTCTACTTAGAAACTGGAATTGAGACAAAATATTTCCAGTGAAAGCATTTTCCTTCGAATAGTCATTTTTTTGCAATTAATGCTTTGAAAGGATTCAGCAGAACCCTTTCCTAAAATTCCATGAAGTAGAATATATCCAAAACCAAATGTTTTAAGAACACCACACCCAAAATGTTTTAGAAAGCTGCATAAGGTCCCCAGAACTTCTACCCTGTAAAAGAATAGTGAAGACAATGCTAAAGAGATCAGGTAAGAATAGCTCCAGCTCCTAGATGCTTTCTTTCCTTAGAATTCACTAGCAAGAATACAGCAAACATTAGTTTTGAGGTGCTAGTATAATGTTTCCCCTTCTATCACTAGCAGGATGATTCAGGCATAAAATTAGTTTTGAAAGTTGATAGAGAAAAAGCATTCTCTAGGCACTAAAAGTCTGGAAGTTTAGCGTCACAGCACCATTTCCATTCTTCTACAAGAGCAAGCAATTCCATGCTCACAAGTATTTGCTGCATGTTAACTACAAACCAAGAGCCAGAGAATATTGTTTTGCATAGATTTCAGACAGCAGCTTAACACACAACTCCTACCTTTAGAGTCTACACATACTACCTTAAAAGAAAGTCTGTTCTCATTGCCAGTGAAGATACTGAATTTTTTCTTCTGCTTACTTGACAGTTTTACCCAAACTGCCAGTGACCATTAGCAATGGGGATGCTGGGTTTTCATAAATTGTTTTTTTTGTGCTGCTGAAATATTACCTGAAGCAGTTAGTTAAGACATCAGTGTCAACCACGAGTTGTAGTTATTAAAAGGTCACACAAAATGTTATTAGAGCTCTAACTGGGATTCTCCTGCTACAGACAAATCATAACTTATGCCTTAATGAATTTCAGCTAACTGTGAGACACGTTCTTTCAAAATATTAGATGAATGAGTAGAAGCAGGCAGAAGCGTATGCAATTTGTTCTGGAAAATAACTTTGTTAATTAAATTCACACACTTTATACATATAAGACACTAGACATACAGTCATAAAGGCATCCATTTGGACCTTTAAAATGCTTTTTGTTCGTTGCCAAATGCACGAGGCATGCCGCGACATAAGCACCTAGGGGCACAACATAAACAGCTGAACAAAAAATTTATGCCAATGACTGAGAACTTGTCAAGCCTGTGAGAAATTAACACACAGGAGTTTTCTCCTAAAGTGGAACTTAGTTCAAAGGAATGAGAAATATTTAAAGAAACCTAAGAAAAAACCGGAACTACACAGGATTTTTTTAATAGCAGTAATATGTTATAAAACTTATATGCCAAGGTGTCAGCTGACAGGAGAGACTGCAATTCAGCCAAACATTCAAAACTATTCCTTTAAAAAACACTGATCCTTCTTCATGTTAAACTCCATATGCTAAAGGTCCCCTGCGTAACAGTAGCTTGCAAGAGACTTGGAACACTAGGGACTATACAGTAACAAGATACATTAGAGTATACTTGAATGTTTTTAAAATGCAGAACTTTGAAAATTTAATAAACACTTGATTATTTTGGTACTGGTTTTAAGAAGCTCATGATAATTTTGGAAGACGAGCTAAAAAACAAGCCTCAGCAGAATTTGAATTTGCCCTCTAATTCAGACTTCACTAACTCTACAGCTGGAATACATTAATCTTTTGGATCACAAGAATTACTATTAAATCAATGCACTCTAGATTGCACTATTTGTATAGAACTTAGCCATGTAATTTAACCAATGAGACAACGGTTTAAAGGCAGACTAAATACAGTGCTGGAATTGGAGCCAAATGGGATTTATATTTTTGTCACAGAAAAGACATACTAAAGACGGCACTTGTAAGACTGACAAAGATGATTCAAAATTAGGGAGTTCTCACTGCTTTGAATGTAATGTCTGCTATGGAGACTGTATGTTTTTAAGACAGACAGACATATGTCAGTCAGCACAGGTATAAAATACAGAGATATCATGCTTCCAGATGAACTAGATGATCTCTCAATGTCTTTCCACCCCTTAAATCAGAAATGACTGCACAGATGGTTGAGTAACAGCGAAGTCCAGAGCTGTTGCTTAAATAAAAACAGCCTCACCCAACCTTCCCATCCCCAGATTGATAGCCTCCTTTCCTGTTCTGGAACAAACATGTGTGATTGGGGAACCGATCTGGTTAAAAACATCTTTCTCTCCTTTTTGCCAGTTTAACTTAAACCAAGCTTGTTTCTCTGCTCTGTTTCACTGTGCAGGAGCACGTGCAGGCACATCAGCTCAAAAAGTGAAGAAGCAGCAAAAGAGGCAGTGAAAAAGGGCAAGCATGATGACTGCTTACATCTGCACCCCACAAGAAGAAATGCACGCAGTACAGCTTAAACAAAAAAAGAACAGCAGTAAGATTTTTAAAGAAAGATAATTACTTTTATTGGACCTGCCTGTATTGCTAGAAAAAGCAGAGGAGCTTTCAGCTACGTTGCTGCTTTAGCAGATTAGGCAAAGCAGAAGACAGAACAAAACTGCTCATAATGTAAACATAGCTGTGCTAACCTTGAACAAGAAAAGCACTTAGCATTTAGGCAGAGAAGTGTGTTAGCGACAGGCCAGATGACCTGTCACTGGTCCCTTTGGAAGAGGGCTAAACCGCAGTTAGCGACTTGGTAGTGTTAGGTTAATGGTTGGACTGGATGATCTGAAAGGTCTTTTCCAACCTAAACGATTCGATGACTCTATGACAGAATGATGCAGTAATACACAGAGCCAGTGTGTCTAATCGAGGCCCCAACTTTTAGTACGCAGCAGACATGCCTTAGTTACTCTCAGACACGAAAATAACAGACAAAGCATCATTTTCTGAGCAGCTACACTGGTTACTACATGCTTTCACTAGCCATACAAGTAGACAACCAATAAACACAAAGACACCCGCTCTAGTTTGGGAAATTACTGGAGGATACAGCAGCATCTTTACAGGCTTTCCCTGTTCTTATATTCCTCCAGCGGTATCTGTCATTGGCCATCCCCGGGAGACAACGCACAGGGCCAAGTAGATCCTCATTTGAGACATCAGTTCTTTCACTGTCTCTTATCAAACACAACTTCACACAGATACAGAGGTGCTGTCTACAATAATTTTGCTTCCAAAAATGCACTTTTTATATTTGAAGACTGACAAGTTTAGGGTTATGTTTTCACTACAAGGGAACAAATCTAAAAAGTTTAAAAAAACCCCCCAACTTACCACAAACCACCGCCTCCTATGAACCTCACTGCAGTTTTATAATCGATAACTAGCAATGCCATTAAAAAAGCGCTCTCATGTTACCTATTTGTTTTCTGTTCCACACTGCATCATGTCTTTTGCCATCTCAAGCACTCACGTGGTCATAAGTTGGGTCACAGCTAATCTCTTAGAAACAATCCACCCTCCGGTTGGTATTACTGCATCCTGTTGAACTAGGGATCCTCCTTGCAGCAGACAGCCTTAAAGACTAGGAAGCAGACGGGGGTATTGGACGACTTTACTAGACACACAGCTAGCTGTATTTGTGGCATCTGGCAATCAGTTGGCACACTGCCCATCAGATGCAAAAGGCAGCAACCTCACAGGGCATCTACATTGGCTATTTGGTGATTCAGCAAAGAAAACAATAGCCCACAGGATCCGTGCTAGTAACACTAGTGTATGCAAACACAGGATGGATGCTCTGGAGAATAAGTTCAGGTCATTGGGCAGAAGACTTACATTCAGGATTTTCATGGTGTTATTTTCTGAAATGCTGCCAGTTCCACATGCAAGGCCTGAGAGGGAGGCTGAGATAGGAAGTCAATTATACGGAGGGAAAGGATTTAGGCATGATGAGAACAGGAAGAACTTGTTAGGCATGCACATTAGCCATGCCAGAGTCAGCCAGACTGCCCTGCTAATAAGAGTTTTGGAACTTACAAACTTCTACACTACTGCTAGAAATTTCAGCAGTAACACATGGGAAGCCCAAATGCTTGGCCTCACCTGACACCCTCAAAATAAAAAGCATCTCCAAGACTTGGTGGAAGGAGGACAAATCAATACAGTATAACGCCGAGAGGCTACCAGCTTACTCAGCAATTCCAACAGGAATGACAAAGAACAGGCAGGTGGGGAATGGCACTGTTTAGGAATGACATACAAACATTTAACGGCATAAAGTATTACAGAAGAAAAACCCAATGAACTTCTTATGGTAGAAGTTGCATAATCAAGTAATAAAGAGATATCATCAACTGCAGTACCAGTTCAGGGAGATTATAAAATTGCAAGTTTAGGAAAGGTAGTAACAGCGGGCAACTGAAATCTCCTGATATAAATTAAATTGGACCCTGTGCCTCATCAGAATGACATGTAGAGATCCCCCCCCCCCCCAATAATCACTGCTTCCTTGGAAATTAGTGCTAGGTCCTACATGTAAAGATGCCATTTTTGGTTTGGTTTTCAGTGGTACACAAGACCTAGTTAAAGGATATCAATAGGAAAGCTGCTCTGTAACTGTGTCTGCAATGTAATTATATTTCAACATTGTAGTTGAATACAGCAGGCAATAAAAATATTTGGCACATGGATAATGAATTTCAAGAAATGGAACAGTGTAAAAAAATTGAAGGAATTAGTAATCCTCCCAACCCATTCCCCCCTAAAAAAAACCCAAACAAACCAACCAACCCAACCCAGACACACACAACCCTAAAAGAGCAATCCAAACAGCAAAAAGACCACAACAGCTTGGAGGCTGTTAAAAACAAAGCCACAGCCACCCCCCAAAAAAAACCCCAAAAGCAGACAAAATTCTGTATTAAAAGACCAGGTAAAACATTCACCACGGTTACAAGAGAAAACAAAAGCAGTCTAAAGAATATCTCAGTCCCAGCAACAAAGTCCTACACCCTGCATGACTGAATAGGGAAGTTAAGGAAGGCATCAGAGAGAGGTCAGCTTTTAAAAACCAGAAAGCTTGCCTCATGAGAACAGAAGAGATTATAAAACACACGGTAGGTCAAAAGTAAACAGTAAATAAAGAACTAAAAATGTTTGGGTAGCACCTTGCAAAGTTACTTAACTACATCAAAAGCAGGAAACCGGCTAGAAAAACCAGTGGGATGTCCTGCAGACCAAGGGGAAAAAGGGATACAAGGATGATGGCACCAATGCAGAGAAGCTCACTGAACACTGTTCCCAGTCTTTACTGGTAAAGCAACTGGGGAGACTTTCACACCTACCTTTATAGTATATAGGTTAGAGGGACTAGGTCAATTTGAATTAAGCACAGAGGAGGCACTAGGCTTAACAGACAAGTTAGACATAGCTCACCTAGATCAGGCATTTACAGGACAGTTCCAAACCTGAAACTGAAGAACGGCTGGGCAACAGGTTGCCAGTGTTAACTCCAGCGCACATAAAAGACCCCAAGAGGACTGGCACTACAGAAAAGCAAATGTGATTTCCATCCCTGCAAAGTAACAGCAGATCAGATCCCTGTGCAGAGACAACTACAGTCTGTTGGAAAGAGCATGCACAGCTTCTGTAAAAGGAAATCCTACCAAGACCACAACTCTTCCCCCCAGCTGGTGCCAGCTTACCTATCCCTCTGAATTTGGGGACTGAGCTGTTGGACCCACTGAATAGCTGGGTTGAACACTGGCTAGTCCTATGGAAGGGATCAGTCAGGATCATTTTGGAGAAAACTTGTAAGTGTAATCCTCAGCCACCCAAAAGGGGCTCAAGACCTTCTGTGACAGCCTGCACATTCCTCTGCTACATATTGCAGGCTCCTGACAAATTTCACCATCTTAAAACCATGATGCGCAGGTTTGCTGTACGTTGGGGTGTTTGCAACTACGTGCGTAAAAGCACCATGATGCACCCACATGAACTCAGCAGGGGAAGAAAAAAAAAAATCCCATTAACCTTGTTTAGCCTTATATTCCAGCCTGTAAGCTTTGTTCTGATGACTGGGGAATTGGATGTAGGGCAAACAACTGGCAATAGTGCCAACAGCAGACGCACGAAAGGAAGTTTGTCAGATGTGATTGCTTTTTCTTCCATAGCTTCTGGATGTACTCACAGGCACCAATCTACCAGCCGATAGTACCAAAAGCTGGAAGAAGTGACCGAGGTGAGTCCACAAAAAAAATTCAGGTTGAAACTCAAGCATTTCTCTCCACTGATACCTTCAGCACTGCTGGAAACAATAGCAGGCTACCGGTCTCAACCAGGAGAGCAGTTAACAGTCTCAGAGCAGACAAATTCAGGTTAAAGCAACTTAAGCTGCAGTTCTTAACAGCCTAAAATTAATAATGGCTGGTTGCAAGGGTCCCATCCCTTCCCAGCCTGCATGGGAAGACCCAATCCCTTAAGCCAGCTCTGGTATTTAGTGTGCTAAGAGACTCAGCAAAAAAAAGTCTTAAAACTCAGCAAAAAAAATAGCCTAACAAAAAGCAGTACAGTATCTGCTGCTGACTTATCAAGCAGAAACAGCACAGCAAGCATACGCTGATCAATGCAAGCAGTACAAGTGAGGGTGTGGGGCACACACATGAGGATGTTTTGCTTGCCATGGACGTGCAGCCTCATCCAAAAGTTGCATTTAACTCACGTGAGTTCCCCAAACCAGCAGACTATAGTCACTCTGTTAATTATGCGTGCAATAGATTTGGTATGTGAGTGAAGTCAGATTGTGAAACTACAGTCCAGTTCTATAATGTCATTCAAGTGGCTGGCAGGATACAAATGCGCTGCATAAGGTAGTCAGCTATTCAGCACTAACAACAATAAAGAAAAACAAAATTCTGGAAGACCTAGAATTAACCTCAAGCAAAGAGACTACAATGTTTCCACAACAAAGCTTAAACATTTCTTTCTAAAATTAAATATTTTCTCAAACACCACATGAGATGCAAACAGGCTCTCATAACTATGTACAGAACACCTTCAGTAAGATCCCTTCAAATGTCAAAACTGAATTTCAAAAACTGTCTCATCGGCCTGGAAACACTGGAAAATAACCAGGGTGCATTTTAATTTTGACGCATTAAAACCAGTGCGTGCAAGTTTTGTTTTTTCTTCACTAGATGCCATTTTGTGAAAACAAAAAGCTAACTACATTTTCAAATTAACTTTGCAAATTACGCAAAATTTCTGAAGCTATTTAACACGAAATTACAACTACATTGCACACCAGCGAAACATATGTAGCCTTTCAAAAGTAGTACCACAGTTCTCTGGAAATACTGTATGCTACGACTCTGTCACAAAAATATATAGTAGAAAACCACTGGTTTTGTTAAAGATAGTTATTTGGTATACTACCAAAAAGCCCCCAACAACTCACTATCCATGAGCAGATCCCACACAACCATAACTCAACCATTCTGGGAATTAACCGAAATAAACATCTGTGGACCAAATCACTGACCTAAGGGGCAGTATTATTTTGTTGTTATTAAATCTGTACATTGGTTAGTCAATGAAGTTTCTAGAGGCTAAACCACTGAAGGTGTATCTTTATTCCAGAAGACGAATTAAAGATTCAACCATCCTACTACCTATTTATTTTTAAAATCAACACACTTATAATGGTAGATGGCTTTTAAAGGACTATGAAAAAGGCTGTAAGTTCCTTGACAACAACACAGAGGTCTAAGTTGTTCCTTTTCGGATTTCTCAGTGCAATGCTTTAAGGCGCCAGGCCTCCTATTTTCACCTCCTCCGAGGCAGAAGAATTCAACTATCGTGTCACTCACTGACCTGACTCCAGGCTACAATTCTTATTCACCAGACCTGACAGCTGGAGGTTGGCACCTATTTTTCTTTCGGTAACCTGTGCCAGGTGGGTCTACACTGTGGTTGGCAAGGTCTGCTGAAAACTAAAGCATGGATTTACATGCTTGACTTTGCTGAGGTGCAGCCACTGGTAGAGCACCCACCCCATCAACAGCGCTCAGCTCTGTGCCAGACCATACCCGTGCACAGGAGGTGGCACGGCCCACCTCAGCAGTTTACCTCATGGTGTGAGGCCAAACTCTTCCTTTGACCATCGTTTCCTGTTTTGTTTCCTTAGGGGTTGCCACTCCCTCAACTGCATCTAAGCCCAAAACACAGGCAGCAGTGGCCACCCTACAGCTGATGGGGGAAACCTCAGCTGGGATGAGGGGGAACAGAACAACTACCATTTGAAAACACTGATAAACAACAAACATACCAGCTGTGGAAGCAATAATCACCTACTATCTCACTTCACTGGTTTGGGTTTTGGGGTTTTTTTTTCCCCCCTAAAAAACAAACAAAAAACCCACCAAAACCCAGCTTTGCTTAAAAAGTTGTTCACATACCCCAATTTCAAAACCTACCAATTTGAAGTCTTCTGACATCTCAAAGTAAACATGGAAGCCCCGACTTCCCCAGATACCTCAGGGTGAGCCTGTTGTTTCAGCTCCCTGCTACTCCCTTTCATAGAACCTCTCCTCCATTTCTTTGCTGTCATGAATTGCTGTGTAAATCAAAATCCATTTTGTTAGTTGGCTAAAGTCAAGTAGTAAATTCTCTCCAGCATCACTAGTTCAAAAAAATTACTGCTTAGCAAATACTCTGCCATTTGAATTGTGATTTCCTTGGGTTTTATTCTGGCAACCCTTCTTATTAACAGCAAAGATGCTGTGTTCAGAAAAGCAATATCCCCATGCCCTGTTCAACATGAACCATTACCCAGTTATGGTTCAGTTCCAATTCAGTGAAAAATTATTTATACACATAACATTCTCCACATTATTACCTCCACAGAGCTCTGTTACTGACCAACGTTTGCTTTTATTCATCTCCACCTCGAGAAAGGCATAAATCTTATTCAAGCCAAAAGCAGGGTAGAAAGAACAGTAAGAGTTTCTCTGCAAAGCAGAACAGTCTATTAGAAAACAAACCCCACTTACTAAGGTAGTAATCCTGCTAGACCTAAACAGGTCACAGAGAGCTACCTTGGGCATCTCTGAACTCACACTGAAACAAATAATCTGTTCAAAAATAAGTTATTCCACTTTTCTATCAAAAGCTGCCTACAGAGAGTTCATCTAACAGTCCTTAGAGATAAGATATTAAACTTCATCTATCATCACCATTCTGCATCTCTCCTTTAAAAGAAAAAACCAAAAAGTATCAGTGTCACAGTTTAAAACACCTATCCCCATATGCAGACACAGAAGCTATCAGTGACAGCACTGAACTTCTGTATCAGAAGTATCTGTGGATCATTACTAACTACTATGGCTGTACAAGAGGACATGAACAATTTACCAACATCTGCAAGCGTCAATTTAAAAAAAAAAAAAAAAAGAGGAATTTTTAAGACAGAAATAAACTGACAATAATGTGATACAGAGAAGACATGCTTTGTCACAACAGCCTGATAACTGGAGACTTTCAATGGCAAAACTAATGTTTTCATTCTTGAAAACTTCATCACCAGAAGATTTCTCAATCTAGAACATTCTAGCAAGGCACAAGCCACTAAGGGACCAGGATTATTGCCATCCATCAGTACCCTTTCACAGGGGGACCATGACAAGGAAAAAAAAACCCACACTGATGCCTAAAGCCCAAATCCACTCCAATGAACTCAGAGAGAATCTATCAAATCTATTAAGCACACTACCAAAGGCAATGCATCATATATTTCTTATCATAAAGTAATCAAGATCTACCTAAACTATTTGAATTGCTTGCCCCCATTAATCCTGTTAAAGGTTACTATAAAGCCATACTGCTCCAGTAAGTAGAAACCTTACACTCTTAATATAAAACTTATTCACAGTCATTTTATACCCTTTTGTTCTTCTCGCAGTACTGGCATCTAATTTAAACAGTTAATTTGTGTCCCTCTGTCTTTCTCTTCCTGTATACACATACACAAACATATATATTATACACACATACACCAGTATGTATACACACATATACATACACACCACCCCCGATCAAATTTTGTACCTCAGCTATCGTTCCAATCCTCTAAAGCAGCCTAGCTCTTCTCATCTTCCTTTGCAAGCTGATCTCACACTTCTTCCAGGCACTCTGGCTGCCCTGCTCTGCAAACAGAAAATGTCTTTTTCCTGAGAGTAGCAGAACCATAAAGTTTTACAAATAAGATCTCAGCCACTCTCTTGTACAATTGTATTTAATGCTGATAACTGGTAATTTCTCTTGCCCTTTACATATCTATAGCATAATGAAGGCAAAAAAGACAACTGACAGTCAACTGGTAATACCTGGAAACCACTAAGGAAAGAAACAAACTCCTAACTTACAGAATCAGTTTTTAATTACTCCTGAAGTACATGAAGCTGCTCTATAAAATACTGATTTTCATCCCATTTCTAACAGTATAGGCCCTAAAGTATTTCAATCATTGCTGTACAGCATTCTGATCCTCCTTCCAACTGTGCCTCATTAAAATTTCATTACAATCAACCCATTGCTGGGGGGAGTGGGGGTGGGGGTGATGTTGGGGACAATTACTGATAAAAGATGTTGCTTCTGGCTCAAAACATCCCAAACTGCAAGTTGCTGAACACTAGAGAAATATTTGGGGAAGTATAATACGGTCACCACTTGTACCTTCCTTGCCACCCTACCTTCTCTTTCTGCTCGTCTCCATTTTCCAACATCCAGTAAATCAAGGAATCTTGTTTCACTACAGAACCATAGTTTACTGGCTCTAACAGGGCAGTAAATGAGTAAACATACTCTCCTCTCAGTTCTAAAATGCCCATAAAAGCATGGTGTTCATGCAACTAGGACACACAGGATGTCTAGAGCAGAAACAAAATGATTTTCAGAAGGTCTTGTCTTCAACTTGCAGTAACAGACTTAAAACTGTCTAAGGTGTTCTCAGAGAAAGGATTCACTGAATAGTAGCCTAGAAAGCTGAAGGAGGATACTACGACTAAGAGTACCCAAATGGAGAAAACTATCCTGAAAAAAAAATTTCATTGAAAATTCTGTGATTTAATTGAGAAGCAACAATAGCCTTCAAAGGATTCAAGCCAACACGAGTACAACCGTAATTCATTTCAGATATAATGGATAACAGCTTAAAAAAAAAAAAGTGTATGCCTCCATGTTGCCAATTTAGGCAAAAATATCCTGAGCCAAGTCTGGAAAGCTTCCTGGCGTGCCTTTCAGGGTAATCCAGTCAAGGGAAAGAACAATCGCAACAATAGCCAATTTCTGTAGTCCCTCTCACTACTAACTTAACAAAGAAAAAGTAGGTTGAGGTACCTTATTTTTTTCAGTAAGGACACAAGGTAGAGAGATTGAGGGTCTCATCCAGGTTTGTCCACCATAATGACATGGTCAGGAACAGAACACAAGTCTTCCCAATCTCGCTGCAGTGATTTACCCTTCAAGTCACACTTGCCACCTCTAATAACTTGCATACAAAGAAGTTGGACAGAACTTGCAAAATCCTGGAAACACTGAGGGGTCCAATGGCCAATGTTTTTGTGCAAGATTCTCTCTTTCTTTTTAGACTAATCTAATCACTTAAAAACAATTAGAGGCCTTATCTGTGGAACCATCTGAAGATTACTGATCTCTGCAATGGCAACTTCCAAGAAATTTCTGGCATCTCCAAAAACCTAAACTTTAGTATCAAAATGTCAGAGACCACTCTGGACTGCTCTTAGTTTTCTCCTCCAGAGCAATTTCCATTAAACACTCTACAGAAAATGAAAACCAAGAAAGTATACTGTGCTTACGCTGCCTAACTTTTGGATGTATGTCTGTGATCCATACGTTTAGATGACTACTGCTCAGAGGAAGAGTAAATATCTCACATCTCCAATCTGCAACATATTGACTTTTAAGATTAAACCATACCTAAGCATGTATCAATGGCTTAGCACTTTTCCTTAGGGAAAAAAAAACAAGAACTTTTTTTAAACCAAGACAAAACTTCAGTGAAAACTTCAAAAATAATCAGACTTATAGCCTCCATAATTCAATTTATGAATTTTGACAGTCTCAGTCTGCAAAAATTGTCAGAAACCATACTAGGAACCATTCAGGAATAGCCCACTTATTCAGCAGGGACAAAAGTTTCTTATTTCCAACCACTTATCATAAAACACATCGTAGCGGCAGAGCACGCATCACCTTCTTCTATCTTCATCCATCCTGTCTAGTCTAACTACTTTCAGTTTATGACAAGTAAGAGTCCTCTGCTGCTGAGCATCTCTGACACATTTAAAGAGGAAGAAAACACTTAAGTTACCAGAATGGTATAGGGCAGTAGGCAGTCTTTGAGTAGGTTATTCCAAGCCACCTACATGACGTATGTAAAAAAACTTAACACTTTGAAATACTCCAAAATTAAAAAAAAAAAAAAAAAAGGGGGGGGGGGGAAATAAAAAAAAAAACCAAAAGCAGCTGGCAGCAAATAACCGGAAGCACAGATTTCATATTCTCCCAAAAAGAAGCACTACTGGGAGCTACTTTTTGCAGTGGCTTACATTTCTATGTTAAAATATAGTCCAAGCACAGCAAACCGCAACAATTCACCCTTGAGGTGAAAAGAGACCACAATGGTAAGCGTATATGGGAGTATCTGTCTCACTTGAATCTGTTTTCTGTGAAATAAGAGAAAGGTAATTTATATTCTATTTATCCTTCTTTATAACCCTCTATTTTTAGTGCTTGGTTTTATCCAGCATTTCTTCCAAATGAACAGCACTAATCTTTACCTTCTTTCAACTTTTATTCCCAGTATTTTACAGGAATTCAGGTATTATGGTGGTGAGTATCGCACATGAGATTTTTGCCACCTGCCTGTTCTCTATCTGTTTACTTTTCAGTTCCAGTTGAACTGAATCAGAGCCAGAATTATGCTCCTATTTCTTAAGGAACAATGAATCTATAATCAGTAGAATTTCACATTCTATCAGCATGTTTACAGCGATTAGTTTTAATATTACATTTCAATTTGGTTCTTCAGAGTTTGGATAACCACTTGTACAACACTGTACCACAAGAACTTGCCTTCCATTGCTTGGCTTGCAGTTTTTCATCTGGGCCAGTGGCTTGCTGAAGTTTTGTTCCCCTCATGCATAAGGGATACATCACTTGCAAGGGGTACATTACTCACCTCCCCGCAGGCACTGCAGCAGTCTTTGAAGAGGGTTTCTTTCCTCACTACGACTACACCTTTTCTGTGGGTTTTTCAACCACCTCCTCAGCCTCCAATACTCTCTCTGCAGAAAGACTACTTAGAGAAGGCCTGTGCAACACTTTTCTGACTGCATTCATTGCCTGCTTAATGTGGCAGCCAAATTAAAGTACTAAGGACTAGGGAAAAAAAAAAACCTTTTTCTCCTTATGAAGCTTACAAGGGACCTCTACCTAGCACATCATCTTCCCCAAAAGTCAATCTTTTAGCATCTTTATTTATACAGAAAAAACTGCCTTGCAACTTGTCATTCACTGACAGCTGAACTTATCCTTGTGCTCACTTACCGGGTAAGGAAAATGGTGTGGCACCCACTCCTTACATTCTTACAGTTACCTGGAAAAGGGGCTGGAAGCAACCAGATTTACTTAATTGACTCACATTGTTGTTGCCCATCAGTGGAGGATCACACACTTTTTTCCACCTTTCCTAATACACCTAAAACTCATGAACTCCAGGGCTTCATCCACACAATTCTTATTGCTGTGCAAAATGCCACATGGAAAACAAGGAAAGTGATTTAACTCTCTGGAAAGGATGCAGCAGAAGTAATTCTGATGCTGATTACAAGAGGATTATGACAAGGATCCTTCCCTCCTTCCTCTTCCGTTTCACACATGGACTCCCAAGTACCACCCAGTGAAGTGGGCAACGTAGCAGATGCTGGAACCCATCACGTGCCAGTGAAGCCTGGAGAGGAGACATCTTTGCTGGCAGAGGGTTAAAGCATAAATTACAGGAGTCTGTCTAAGGCTCATATATTACAAACACCACAGCCCTAGGCTGTGCCAACAATGCCACAGAGTTCAAGCTAATGGGAAGAAGGGCATAAAATGAGATTTTCTACGGCATTAAGGATTGTGAGAACTCACTCCCTATAACACAGAAAGGCACGAGTGCTCTGGAAGACATACGTATGTCTATATGGCTGCTGTCCCAGTGACCTTGCCACAACTCAGCGGAGCTGTTCTGCATTCCATAAGATGTCATTCTCATGAAATTAGCGCTTTAATAACCTTGGCTGCAAGTACTCAGTGTGGCAAAGCAATATCCACATACTCACAAGAAGCACTGCCTTCCAGGAAGCTATCAAAGCCCAGTCAGATCACAGAAATTTAAGGCATATCCTGTAAGGCACAGAAATGTACGTGCGGTCCGGAAGGGGGACAGCAGGAGTGAAGCGATGTGACCAATGCAACAAATATCTCACAGAATAAATGTTTATGGCCAACGGAGCAGGGGAGTAACCCACTGAACAAATGAAGCCCTTTACGCTGATCCATTTTGACAAGATCCCAGTTATGAAAATGAAAGGCTTTTTAAAAAGTCATACAAGTAGCCCAGGAAAGACACCTACTCTTTACAGCGCTGGGCTGAAAGACACCACAGCTTTTGGTCAGTCAGCATATACCACAGCACTGACAAACAGTAAGGAAATCTAGATAATGTATCAATCCAAGTTCAAACGATTAACTACATACTATCCGAATGCAGCACTAGGACCAATTTAACAGCTACATTCTATTCTACAGCTGTTGCACTCCCTAACATTCTTTGCTATTAAAGGACACCTTTTTGAGAATTTGTGAATCAGCTGCAGTAGAGCTGCCCCATCTTGTTATTTAAATGCAAACTTTGCAATGCCAAACTGAGCACCAATGTAATACCCCACTGCGTAGGAACATGAACACCATAAAAAAGGTCAAGCATTTTCATAATGCTTTGCTAATGAGGGTCAGAGCCTGACTGGACTTGTTTTGGCCTCCAGCCTAGCAACAGTTTCTGTATTGGCCAAAGTCTGATGAGTCTACTATTATTTTTAAATAATTTGCATCTTTCCTGCCTTCCACAGAGACACTTACCACAGAAACCACCAGTATATGGCTCAAACAACTTCTGTGTTAGCATACTAGCACTTCTACTTCTGAAGACAATAATTTGATGCTATGGGAAACCTGCAGTTAACTGTAAACAAGTACTTAATGTAAAAACAGACAGCTTGGCGTACTGAGTTTGCACCCTTAATTATGGCATGAGTCTGATTCAGAGAACCAAAAACTATGGACTAGATAAATATATTTCATTCATTGACTGGTCACAGCCTAGAACTGTAAATTAAGCTGAGCTAGCCCCATCTTCCAAACTTTTATTTCCTGGTTATCTCTTAGTTGTCAACAATAGCAACCCCTCCCTATCTATCTGGAGATGAGAAGTTAAAAGGATGTTTAGGGCTTGATAACAGAACTGTCCATACACTTAGATGATATCTACTTGTTTCTTAACAGATATGACAAAAAAAAAAGTCCCAACATTAGATTCCTCTTGTTTTAGCATTCAATGCCAGAAAACATTACAATTATAAAGGTGTCATAAGAAACAACATGTTTAACTCACAACTGAAGAAGAGGCAGAGCTTTGCACTCTTTTAGTAACTCCAGATAAAATATCTGCATTCTTAAATCAAGTCCTCCACAATTTCTAGCAAAGAATATTGGGTTAGATGTACACATGAAGTAAGTCAAATCCAGACCCAAAACATATTTTGCTCACTGGCAGACAGGTTAAATAGGAATATATAATGTCAAAAACAATGTCAAA
Source organism: Pelecanus crispus (assembly GCF_030463565.1). Lineage (NCBI taxonomy): Eukaryota > Metazoa > Chordata > Aves > Pelecaniformes > Pelecanidae > Pelecanus > Pelecanus crispus. The sequence continues at coordinate 4,394,231 of NC_134655.1, read as the reverse complement.
ATTTGAATTTGCAAAATACACGGAAATCTTTAGCAGGAAGTTACCTTCAGTACAGGACAGAGTAAAAGAAAACATGACAAAAGATGTGAATGTAACTAAAACAAAGGAGGCAATAAAAATGAATGACCAGACTGATGGCACAGGGAGAGGTGGCTGTTGACTCCTCCTGCAAGTGGTGTGAGAACGACTAACTTCTGCAAAACGAGTATTGCAGTGAAATCAGAGCATTTACCATAACTTTGTGGTGATTGTTTTTAGCTGAAGAAACAAAACCAGGGTCCATCCTTAAGACTGCCTATGATATGATCTCCTGTAATAATAGAAACTACCTCATTTGGACATAAGAACAGCTCGCTAAAATGAGCTTATAAAGGAAAAAGCCCTCAAATTATAGTTAACCTAACTTGGAGTTTATCATAGCAATATTTTCTCCATTCATCAATCGTATCAGAAGGCAAACATACTGGCAAAGGTAAGTCCTTTCTGAAGCCATGTAGCTTTATCCCTTGTCCTCCTCTGCTGTACCAAGATGCATTCACCAGTCCTGCTTTCAAATATGCTGGGAATTCCCTGCTGAGCACTGCCAACACCTGTCAAAATACACATTTTCTACTGTACTGTGTTTTAAAAACGTGTACCGCAGAATGCCACTCTGAAAGAACCACCACTTCATACTCCAACATTTAATATTCAACAGTAAAGACCGTGTTAAGTCAGAAGAAAATACTGAAGCTTATACAAAACCACATGACATTCACATGAAAAACAGAATGAAGTCAGACAGACGCACAGACACAAGAGAACACTTCCCTGTCTGTGTGCTTTATTGCTGGTTTTTTTGTTTTATGACTAGTGTTGATCTTTAGCCATGACCAAGCAATCATTATAGCTGTTCTGTAATGTTACCGAGTGTGACAATAAATACAAATTATTGCACAGACTCTGCCACACAAGTAAGTCTCCACTGCCATACAACAAAGTCCTGCAGCGAAACAACAAAATTTCAAACTTCTGACATCACAAATAGTCAATAGGTACAGCTGAACTCTGAATAGGGATTGCAAAGGAAGAACGTTGTTTTTTTTAAGACAATGTGAAACTCATGCTTTGGTAAGCTTCCAGGCAAAGTTTCACAAAAACGCCTGTAATGAAGCATATACCAAGGCAAGCAAGGAGTCAAGGACAAGGCTCCAACTTTAAACATTACAGTAACTTGTAGAGACTAAAACAGGAAATCAGTCTGCAGCCAAGAAACAAGAAATTGAGAAAAGCATGTAATCCTATGAACTTGCAAGCTGTAAGATTTTTAGGTACATGTATGTGTAAGCATATGTACACACCTACAGACAAGCCTAATCTTTATTCAACACCCTAAACGAAAGCATCAGAGAATACTTCAGCATTTTGGAAAAAAATCAGGTTTGGGACTGTACAGGAAGATTTTAAACTACTTCAATCTAAATTACTAGCAAATCACCACCACTAGTGCCAACAGAGTATCAAGACACAGTAACTAAGGCAAAAACTGGATGGCCAGTAACAAACCGTAGAACCATCTCTTTACTACAGGGTCAATTTACACTCACTCTGAGCAGAATCACAACTTTCCTTGAGAGTGTGAAAACTAACAGGCACAAGATTAGCTAGCTCCACATTTTTAAACTGCATTAAATTTAAATGTCTCCAAACCTCACTAGTGAAGAATTAAGGTAGCGTAGTACTGCTACCCCATACCCTTCTAGAACATATAAACTGACAGATCTTAGATCTGAAAATGCAATGAAATACAAAGGTCAGGCACATCAACACTACAGCATATCTATATCTCTGTCCTGTAGCCAAATGGAACAGTTGCTGGAAAATACTACAAGTCACCAATGAAGAAAGGAACTGGTGGATTTCCAAGTTAAGCCTTTAGGTCAAGACTGGATATCGCCTAGCAAATATTTTAATCCAGAGGTCTTCAGTCACAGAAGATGGTCAAGCCATACAGATTATCCCTATGGCAAAGAACATGGTTGCCAGCAACGCTTCTGTCTGGCGGTTGGAGCCTCCGCACGTGCAGAGGGCTGGCAGCCCGCGCAGGCACAGCGGGTCTGATGCTTCCCTAAAGCACCAGATCTACCACAGGTATGCAGATCGGCTATACGCACCGCTTAATGCCTCTGGCGCAGACCCCCCTGCCAGATGAGGAGGGTATGAGCAAGCCATCTTCTAGGCATTTGATGCAAGACGTTCACGGTAAAGATCTTTCCCAAGAGCTTCTCAGTCAGATGGGAAGCAGGGCACGGGCTGCATTAGCCACTCCAGCTGCAAAGTGTTGTTCTTGGCTACCAGGTACCAGGTGACAGGAGCAGAACAAGCGACTCCCCTTAAAAATTGTGTCAAGTATGGGTGGTCACCACTAAAATAATCCTGTTCGCTAGCAGGTGACCTTCAGGAAGAGACTATAAGAAGCAAAGAACCGGCAAATGCATTAACCTGCTGGACTGCCATACAAGGTCTTCCCCACGAAGATGTCGCCATTAAAATTAAGTAGGCATGATGAAGAGCTTGAGGCAGACACCGCGCAGGATCAAAAACTCCTCAGAAGGGTGATTTCTGTGTGCCAAGGGAAATCTTTACAGTGAGCAGAGATGTGAGAATCCTTAAGGAAAAAAGTCTTCCTCATTCCCCACAGCACAGCTTAACTGAACTCCTCTTCACACACTTACCCTTCCCATCCTGTCACAACCTTCCTGCACACGCTTGCACTTCCACTCAAACACTTTTCTACTAGAAGAAAAATAGTAGTGAGTAGTGTGAACCTTGAGCCCTTTCGCACTGGCGGGCGGCCCTTTCCCACTTCCACAATGGAAGGCAGGACATAGTATTGTTTCCACTGACCACGGAGGCACAGGGTGTGCTGCGCAAGACCAAACCAGAAAGGAAATAAAGGGATGCAAGTTATTTGTCAGAAAGGTAACAAACACAGGAAAAAAGGCTAGTCAGTTTTCCTTCTCCCTAAATGAGTGGGGTAAAATGTTTTTACAACTCTTCATGCATCCCCTTACAATTTATTTCTATGGCCACTTCTAAAAAAAAATGTCTTTAATCAACTGCAGTGTTCTATAACTTTACTCATCAAACTGCGTTTCAATACCAGTGTCTGAATGACACTTTGTGTAAGTGACAATTTTTGTCTGGGGCAGCAATTTTCAAACTTTGTATCAGCTTCCACACCTCCGGGATAATTTTCACACTCCTTCTGCACCTGTAGTTTGAGCCACCACACTGCTAGAAACAAGGGGAAAGCGCATGCCCTGCAGAACATATCCCATGAAGAAGGGAAGGGGTCACTTAGCGAGCAACTCAAAGTGAAGTGAAATTATAGGTAGAAGAAAGCTCTTCAATTAAGACAGCGATAGAATAAAACGTTGGGAGACCAATGGAAGCCTACAAGAGAAGAGGAAGCCTGTGGCTGGAAGGATTTGGTGAGCCTATTCTCGCCAAGACACTGCTGGACAGATTCAGTATCTTCCAGCTACCTTCTTCTGACTACATGAGTCACTCTTTCCAACCCAGCTCCCTAGCACTACCCTCAACCAACACCCCCTATCCTGTGCTTTAGGAACTAGTCAGAGATATGAAAATGCCACCTATTTCATCCATGTATGGGCTGTGCTAGAGTCCAAAACCTGCACCCTTTCAAAACAGGCATTTGGTCTCATTCCTACTAACTGCTCCAAATTTCCTTCCCTTCGAGCCCTGCCATGGTCCTCACCTTGGCATCAAAAAGTTACGAAAATCCGGAGGTGTCACAAGCAGGTTTTGTTCAAAAGACAACGCACCAGAACCCCTTGTCCAAGTGATTCAGCCACCTGCTTTTCTTTGATCATGCCCAGTTTCATTGTTCAAAGACCTGCAAGGAACATGAGTCATGCCTGTGTGAGGATACCTGCTTACAGATCTTTCATCCTCCCTGTAATTAATGTAATATAAAAAAAAAATATTTCTAGAATTCACATACATTATTTTAGACTACTACTCTTAGAACAGATCTTTTGGTCTACGGACAAAACTTCCAAAAGGATTCCAGGCAAAAAGCGGCAACATACATTCACTGAAAACTGCCAGTTCTCATTCAGGTTTTTTTGCTGTACAGGATGAAGCTCAGCTTCGAAGACAACATCGTATCTTTGTGAGCTACCCAGTTATCGATAAGACTGTCTGCAAATCTTTTGAATGCTTGAAGTCATGCTGCCTCTGAACACTCAGCAGGAGCAATTTATTCACCAACCTAGAATTTTCCATGTAATACTGAAGAACTTTTTCAAAGTTGCTTCCCCAACTGCACAAACATAATCAGCTCACGAGGCTGCTGAAAGCAGCAGTTCTGCCATCTGTCTGCTTATTCCCACCTCATACTTGTGCAGGCACAAGTGTTTGTGAAGCCATGCAACGATCTAGGGGGAACCAATCTCTGTGAAGACTAACCAGGGAGAAAAATAAAATTATGATTAGATCATTTCTCAATCTGTACAACCCATGCATGCTGGCACAAGCATGGGAATAAGCAGAAATGATATCACTAATTTTAATGGCGATGCCATTTTCAGCCATCCATTGGTACAGCAACTTTTCACCAGGTCTAGCAACTAAATCTGAAGAACACCTAAGCACACATACGAATTTTAGAAAAATACAACTCATTGTACTTAATTTCCTATTGTATTACCGTTAAAGCAAGAAGTGGGAGCAGAAAGGTGAAGTGATCTACTGGTTACTAAGAGGAATCAAAGTGCTTACTGGAAAACGTTTCAGTGGCGAGATCTCCACCCCACCTCAGTTTCCTCCACTAACAAAACAGAGACAGTAGCACTAATCTGTTCAACGAAACATTCCACAATACAATTAAAAAAACATAGCAACAACAAGGTAATATTGTTACAGAGAGACACAGACAGAATTCCACTCTCTGACAGCAACGAAAGAGTGAAACGGCACAAAGCTGATGCTGTAACCTATAGTGGTCTGGGATGGAGAACAGACACAGGACAACACAAAGCAAAATGGCTACTCAGAGCAGCAGCTCCTAAACAGGTGGTATCTACAAAAGGACAAACATAGATTTACAAAAGACCTGGGTAAAGAAACTCACAGTGGAGTCTCCCTGCCCTCCTTTCATTATTGGTACTCTGATGTAATCACACAGGAGTTATGAAGAGCGTATAGGGAAGACTTGCTGGGGTGGCAGGTTAAGTAGGAATCCACAGAGATGGGTTGTCATGACAGCAGCTGAAAGTACGCAAGAGATGTATAGATCCTGGGTGTTAGAATAGCAAGGACTCCAAATAAGATCATTAATACATTACGTTATTTTTAACGTTGAGAAGCATACACTACGTCTCATTAACGAAACACGGACTGCACGATAACCATTTGCATTGCTGAGGGTGCACGAGGGTCTAGGACACACAGAGAAAATTTGTATTAAGTACTGGTAAAGTACGGGTTCTCACAGATTCGACAGCCATACGACACGTAAGAGGAAACAAGTGACATGCTCTCTGGTGGACCAACACACTTGAGTCTCTGCTGAAGCCTGGAAACTCACCACACGAGCTCCATCCCATTTAAAAGCAAAGTAAAACAGCAGAAACTTAATTTCAACAACGTCTCACGTTAACTTTGCATTCAAACAGACTTGGAGCATGCAGCGACTCAGTAACTCGTCCCAGCTGAGAGGAAGTAACTTCCTGTCAGAGAGAAACTACTCCCTGAAGTGTCTGAACTCTCTAAGAGCACGCCCGGCTCCCCGGCGCAGGCAGGCTGCAGGTGCCGACACGCTGGGCAACGCCGTCCCGGCAGGTCGCTTCCGAAGGCGGGAGGGCACGGGGCTCAGGACAAACACTGAACAAGAGCGGCCAGGGACGGGCACGAAGCAGGCCCTTGGTGGAGGCTCTCACAAGGAGGCTTGGGAGGCGGAGGAGGATGGGAGTAACAGGTGTTTATGCAATCTGTTCAAAACTCCGGGAATTCGATGTGGTGGATTACTCAGGATGTCTACAACCGGGTGATCTTCAGGGGTCGTTACAAAGCAAGGACTCCGCACAGTTTGAGACCGCGGTAGCGTTACGAGCGCCCGGCACAGGGAGCGTACCGGTACACCAGCGCTCGCAAATCCGGGATTCGCACGACAGGTCCCTGCGCTGGGTGCTCACCACCCAGCACCGGCGAGGCAGAGGCCCGTGCTCAGGCAGAACACACGGCCAGAGGCCGCCGAGCGAAGGGGTCCCAGCAAGGGCTGCCGGCGAAACCAGCGCGGAGCGGGCGCTACTGAAGGCAAAGCAGGAGCGGGGAGCGGGCACGGAGCCCGGGGCGCTGCGGGAAGCGCCCGCAGCCCGAGGCCGCCGCGAAGCCCGGGCCCCGCGGAGCCCACGCCGGGGCGCGCAGCCCGGCCCGCCGCGCTCGCACAAAGGCGGCTCGGAGCAGGGCGCTGCCGGGGCAGGCGCGGCCGGAGGTGTGAGGGAGCGGCGGGGAGCTGCCCCCGCGGGGCGCGGCAGGGGTTCACGGCGCGGCCGGCCCAGGGGGGCAGGCGGGCGGGCGGCGCGGCGCTCCCTGAGGGGAGCCGGGCGCGGGAGGGCAGCGCGGCCCCCGGGGAGCCCGGCCGGCGCCCGCACGGCCGCGGGGCGGGGGCGCCCGAGCGCCAGGCCCCGGGACAGGCGGGCCGCGGCCGGGGCCAGGCGAGGACAGGGGCCGGGCGGCGGCGGCGGGAGAGGGGGCGGGTGCCGGCGGGGCGCCCGGCCGGGGGAGCCGGGCGGGCCGGGCGCGCAGTAGGGCGGGCCGGGGGCGGCGGGCCGGGGCACGGCGGCGGCGATACTCACTAGGGGTCGTTGGTGAAGCGGGGGCTCCGCGGGGGCTGGTAGCCGTACAGGTGACAGTAGAGCACGTCGAAGCAGAAGCAGCACATCTCGGCCGACACCACCATCTTCCTGCAGCCGGGCCCGCCGGAGCCGGCGCCGGGGGAGGAGAGCAGCGAGGCGGCCGGCGGGGAGAGGCCGGCGGGGCCCCCGCCGCAGCTGGGCGGCAGCGGCGGGGAGAGGGCGCAGCCGGCGGCGCCCCCCGCCAGCCCCCCGAGGCCGTTGAGGCGGGAGCCCCCCGGCGGGGGCAGCGCCCCCGGCTCGCCCCCCGCCGCCGCCGCCCCGCCGCAGTGGGAGCCGCTGCCGCCGCCTCCCGGGCCGGCCGAGCCCGAGGGAGGGGAGCTGGAGAGTTTCTGCTTCTTCACCCCGCAGCAACCCGCCGCCATCTTGGAGCCGTCTCCCCCCACGCAGCGCTTCCGACCCATGGCGGGGGGGCCGGCCGACCGGCCGGGGGACGTGCGGCGGCCCGCTCCGCCTCCTGCCGGGCCCGCTCCGCCTGCAACGGGGAGGGGGCGGGAGGGAAGCGGCGGGAAAGGGGGAAGAATGAATGAGGAGCGGGAGGGAGAAGGGGGAGAGACAGAGAGAGCTGCGTTAGAGCGAGCCGGTGAGCGGCCCGGGGCCGGGGGCAGCGCGGCCCGCAGGTGTGGCGGCCGCGGCGGGGCCTGGCGGCCTCTCCCCTCCCCTCCACACGCCGAGCCGCCCCTCTCGCCTTCCCCCCCGGGCTTTTTCTCCTCCTTCTGCCAGGGAAGTGGAGCAACTCCACCCCGCGTGCTAAAAAAAAAAAAAATAATGATAAAAAACCCCCCACAAGCTGGAGCTCCGCAGGAGCCGCGCGGCAGAAGCAAAGCCCTTGAGATGGTTAAAAACACCCCGCTAAATAATTCAAGTGACCTGAGATGCCTTTCTCTTGGGAAGAGAAGGGAGGGGGGAAAAAAAAAATAAAGCAGCGAAGCGAGGGGCTGTCTTGGAGTCTGCAGGCTGAGAGAGTGCTTGGATGCACCTATTAAACATGCAGTCGTGATGGCTAAAAGCTACGGGCTTTATATATATATATATATATATTTTTTTTTTTTTTTTTTTTTAATTACAGCTCTGTTAGTTACTTCCCATCCAATAAGGAGCGGCTCAGAGCGTAGGCCCTCAGCTGCGGGGCAAGCGGCTGCTGCCCTGTGAGACCACAGCCCTCGGTGCCTGCAGCCCAGGCTTTCCCATGGTGAGAGCTCTAGGGAAGGGAATTCCAGAGGGAAAAAGATGCCGAGTTCCTGCAGTGCTCCACACATCTCAAATGAAGCTTACCAAGCTACCGGGGTGGGAGGGGAAATGTGTTTTATATTAGCCTCACGTATATCTGAATTTATGGTGAGACTTGCAAAGGGCTATAAAGTAGTTCAAAAGCTGTGTGTATGTATATTTAGAAAATAACACCTCACCCGTCAGTGTTATCTCTGGCATGGGATGTAACAGCTGTTTAACATAGAATAGCAACACCACAGTATCAAGGAAGACAAGGGAGTGAGGACTGCCATAGAGTTAAAATAATATCGTGAGTTTAGAGAGACAGACGGTCATTATCTGAGCTAAAATGCAGTCTACAGAAAGTTTTCACAGTCGTAAACTACTCAGAGACTCAGTTTTACATTTCTTGTTGGAAATGATTTCTCCAGCATCCTCATGATCTTGATTTTGTCCGGATTTTGAATTATGGATTTGAAGAGAAAATCCCCAGTTACTAGAGCTCCAATACTAGCGGGTTAAAAAGCCCTTTGAGGGTTTCTGTCCAAATACTGGCCTAAACTTCTCTGGCTTTGACTGTGAATCATAGCCTGAGGTGAAACAGCTGCGGGGGAATAATAGCAAACAGAATGGAGAAGAATTAGATGGTGTAAAGCAGTCTTTTACATTTTTAAATGTAATGTTTATGTTTGGAGTTGGAGAATACTTAAGAAAGGAACCCAGTTCCCCTCAACCAACTTTCAAGTTTCTTTCAAAACAAAGGCAGTGTTTTCCACTTAGGGGATTCATTTGTTTAAAATCAGTTAGCAGTGACACCTTCTGTTGCTTTTGGGAAAACAGTTTCTCCAGGTATTGAATTCTGGCTTTTTCTAATTTTTTTTTTTTTTACCAGCCTACATTATTTAACACCATATTTGTAAAAATACCAAATAATTGCGAAAGCTCGTGATACAGACATAAATATAAATCGTTCACTCCACTGGGACACATATTTGTAACGTTCAGTGTAAGTCTCAGAGCTAGGACTGACATCCTTAAGCAGTATCAAGACTACTGATACTGCACAGCGCTCACTTTTTGATTAAATATTGCATTACAATGGTCCCTGAATGAAAGGGTAAATTAAATATATTACTTATGCATTTAAAACAGCTTACTTTTTTTCCCACCTCTGCAGGTGTTCTTTGCTGTATTTGCCTATAGTTGTGCTCCTATTTTACTTCAGTGCAATGTAATCGGGAAGACACAACTGTATTATCAAATTTTTTTGTCAGTATCTTGAAGTGGAGAGGACTGCAGACTCGCAAAACATTTTTCATAGCTCAATGGAAAATTTCCATTTATATTTAAAGAAGAGTTTATTCTTTGGATAAGATGGCTTCAGTTAACTGCAACATCTGTTTCATTGGCCCTGTGCTTCAGTTAAGTCTCAAGGACCTTTATGTTTCTTATTACAAGGAACCCTGAATGTGTTCAGTTCCTTCACGTATGTAGTACTTCTATATTTTGCTAACTTTAGCAGATTTTCTCCTGTTGGTGGATGACTATGCTGTGCCTCATATGCAGTCAAATGTACTGAGTGAACTCAGTATAAAAAACAAGTTCTTTAGCAGTACAAATGGAGTCAGTATGGTAGTGCAATTAGATCAGTGTAATTTAGGTGTGATGTAGCTCTCCTTTATGACTCCAGCTGTTTAGCACTATTGCTCACCTCATGTTCTAAAGCCCGAGTGATTTTAGAATTGTCACTTGTAACAAATGAGAGATTGAAATTAATTTTTTAATTAAAAGTCACAACCCAAGATTCTTGAAAAGAGCTGTTAGAGAAATGATGATAAGAAGAATAGAATTATTTGCAGAAAGATATTTCTCAGTGATCCAAAGCTGCTCTGAAGGATTGCCCCCTTCTTAAACAAAAAAATCAGAATGGCTGGTATCTGGGGGAAATAGTATGCTAACAGACACGATCCAATTCCTTTTGAATCCAAGGTAAAATTTGCACTGACTGTAGTAGAAGTCGGATTGTTCTCAAGTAGGCCAAAAGATGATCTATGTTCTCAGTACCTCACAAAAAAAAAAAAAAAAAACAAAGATGAGAACAACCAGAACAAGGAAACAATGAGCCAAAATTGGGCAGCATCAGTAAGCAGCAGTGATATAATCCTTGCCTTATTAGTATCAATTCTTTTAATAGGCACTGTGACAGGTGAGGGATTTAAAAGGGTCCTTAAAATAGCACGCTTAGGCTGTGGTTCTGTGTGCATTTCTGCAGTAGTAGTAATGTTGGTTTAAGCAGCTCTACCTCAGCTAATTGTTCTGTTTCCTGACCCACCCATTCTGTTGTGTTCATGCAGCTGTTTGTGCAGATGTGAGGCAGAAGATCAAGCTGCAAAACAATTATTCTTTTCCTTCGATTATTTTTCAGCCAAATCAGTTCTCCAGTCTGGTTTATCAGAGGGCCGCACAAAAATCTGTGTTGGCCTATTGGAGTGGCTATACAGAATTGAGAATTAATAGCCTTGGGCAGCCTAAACAGTGCTGGGGAAAAAATGAGAAGGTGCAGCCTAAAGTGGAATTGCACGTTGTTGTGGTTTAACCCAGTAGGCAGCTAAATGCCACACAGCTGTTCACTCACTCCCCCGCAGTGGGATGGGGGAGAGAATCAGAAAGAAGGTAAAACTGGTGGGTTGAGATGAATTTAACAGGACAGAAAAGGAAGGGAAAATAATAACAGTGATAAAAGAATATACAAAACAAGTGATGCACAATGCAATTGCTCACCACCTGCTGACCGATGCCCAGCAAGTTCCCCAGCAGTGGCCGCACCCTGCCCAGCCAACTCCCCCCAGTTTCTTTGTTCAGCACAACGTCATATGGTATGGAATAGCCCAGTTGGGGTCAGCTGTCCCGGCCGTGTCCCCTCCCAGCTTCTTGTGCACCCCCAGCCTCCTCACTGGCAGGGCAGTATGAGAAGCTGAAAAGTCCTTGACTCAGTGTAAGCACTGCTCAGCAACAACTAAACCATCAGTGTGTTATCAACACTATTCCCATACTAAATCCAAAACACAGCACTATAGCAGCTACTGGGAAGAAAATTAGCTTTATCCCAGCCAAAACCAAGATACACGTATTTGTGGGGAAACTGTAAGAAATCCCAGAAATTTGAATTTTAAATAATAGGTGAAGAAAGCCAGTTGAGGAAAGATATGAAAGATAAGGGGTGGATAAAGAGCCTTGAAAGGGCTGAAGGGAAGTAGTTTATGCTTGAGACTGTAGAAAACTCAGAGCTAGGGACTGAAAGACAGGGAAACAGAAAGCCCTCTTTTCAAAATATATCATTTTCCACTTTCTTAGAACTAAAGGAAATGTTATACCACAGTTAATTCTGTAAAAACCAAACCGCAAAAATTGAGCAGTAAACAGCTAGCATCTCGATGAAGTTGTTGGTTATTATTCCAGTTAGTTATTATTCTAGAGAAGAGTCTGTACTTACATCTCCCAAAATTCAAAGGTTAAATTCTAACTTTGTATCTTCCCATCATAATGATCTTTTTTGGATGGGCCTGCCATAAAACTGGAAGATTTACATGCTGCGAATTCCTTTGGTCTGAGGAGTTTCCACCCATTGTGGAGACAGTCTAGACAACTCTTCCCCTGCCCTGCAGCCTACAAGGCATTATGGCTGTAGCTGGGAAGAAAGTGGGTTTGCCTGTATTGCTTTCTCACATTATTCCCCAACTGGTCTATCACACTCTTGAGGCTCATGTGAGTTTTCCTCAGTATATTCTGCTTAGGCAGAATAGTTCCTGTTCTTCAGTATGCTCCCTGTCTCATCTGTCCCCAGGAGAAATTAGATGCAGCTCTGAATCTAGGCCAGAAAAGTGTGCACAAAATCCAATAAAGTTAATGAAAGTTAACTTGCACATGTCTGAGAACAGTAATTGTTCCTACCAGTTAGAGGCCATATCCTGCTATTGTTCCATATATCAAGCTCCTATTGAAGTCTCTTCTAAAAAATCTTGTACAAAAAGTCATCTCAGGATGTGATACCAGCCAGCAGCCAAAAGGCCCTCACATGTTGTGTTACTGGAATCCTGGCCCTGTTTCATATTTTGAGCTATGTTATAATTTCACCATACTGTGAATCCAATCTGTGTTATTTTAAAATTAACATTGTTTTACAGACATTTTTCACTCTTATGCAAATTTAGGGTTTGGTCCTGTTAAACCATCTGTGCATGGAGCTTGCACTGCAAAACTGGGCATCGGTTTGTTAAAAAAAACACCACAAAACACCCAAAAAAATGCCAAAAAAGCCCCTGCCAAATGAACCCCCCAAAACAAACAAACGAGAAAACAAAAAAACCCACCACGTATTCTAAAATGTTATTTGTCAAACTAAATATCTAGGACTGGACAGTTTTCTATCTAGAGGTAAAAAAAATGTGTCAGTGGAGTCAGAAAAGTTATTTAATTAAAAACCTAAGGATCAAAGCACTTGGTATAAATGAAAGGTGAGACTAGTAGTAGCTTTTTAATGGAATTCTTTTTGCTTAATTCCATGAGCTGGAATGTTCCTCAAATATTATGTTAATACAATATCCTGTGCTTTTTGAATGTATTTTTCCATTGTACAGTGATAAAAGATGATGTAGCTTACATAGCTATATTCTCAGCATAAATTCACCATGGTTTCATTGAGGTCAGTGGAGCTACAGTGATTTATGCTAGCTGATACATTAATAATAAGCCTTAGGACATATTTTTTGACATGGCTGTTTGTAGTTGGTCCCCTTCACAAAATGTTTTCCACTACTGTAAAGCAACCCATATCTGTTAATAGCATTTCTCATTTCTGAAGATTCTAAAGTGCTAGCTTTAAGAGTTTTAAGTTAATAAATTTAGAACAATATATAGGTGTCTGTTTATCCAGTTCAGTCACACAGCCACCCCTAATGAAACCTAGCAACAATCTAATAGGACACAACAATTGAGGTGTATTAGGAAAAAATGTCATCATTAATTTTCAAATGAATGAGTAAATTAGGAGGATAGAATGCAATTGCTGAGAATTAAAATCTGATCAGGACACCACAATTACATGCCTGTTTGTTTCTAAGAATTGCATTAGATCTTTAACCATCCCAAGTGGTCAGCACTTGATTTTGTATCTCATGTAAAAACACCAAAATGAAACTTTCATGTAAATTTAGTTAACGCAAGGAGCAGAAATTTCACAAAAGAGGGGAATGTTAGCAATGTTAATTGATTGTTAACAATGTTAATTGATTAGGATGACAGAAATGCTCCCATGTAAGGAAGCTAACAGGCATAAATTTTGATCTTCCCTTTGATGTAAGAGTGCGCTTCCTTTTTCAGATGTTATTTAATTTTCTTGTGAAATTATTTAATTTTTTCTGGCTGCTGCTTTTGCTATCTTTTTGCACATATTATCTAGCTTTTGATGTGAAGGAATTCCACCTCCATTGCTCTAACGGCCAGTTCTTGGCTTAGGTTCGTGCTCCCTTGCTCTGGTATTTTACGCTGCTCAGATAGCATTGAAGCTGTCATCTCTCTATTCCTTTCAGAGAAATGAGATATACTGTTCTTTTCTCCAATGACTGAAGAACTTTTCTTTAATCTTTGTGAGCAGCAAAGAATCAGTGAATCCTTCTGCCTGCCCTTTACCGTTCTCACTTCTACAAAAGAACCTGTTAAGATGGCCAAGAACTGCTTCCACGGTTCCAGGTGGGAACGTCTAATCACTCTATATCGGATGTTTTTAGTCACACCTCATGAAGTATTTTGACTGTTGTTTTGAAAGAAAGTTCATTAGCTGCAGGAGACTATTGCAGCTTATAAAAATACGTTTGTCAGTTGTAAGTATTTCTCCTTCAGTACTGTTACGTATTATTATTTACTGAATTTTTTTTTTCCTTTTTCCCTAGAAGTATTAGCATTCTCTATATTAGATGCCTGAATTACTTAACCTTCTATCTTCCAGTGCTTCTGATCGGTACGTGTCACCCTGAGTGTCATGTTAGTCCTCCTTTCTGTGACTAGTTTTATAAAATCACCATTTATATCACTTTGGTGCACTTTCTCTTTTTCTGCACAAAGGAAAAAATGACAAATGCCAGTGTTTTGCCATAAAGGTGCTGGTGCTTCAGTACTATCAACCTGTAACTGCTAAAAGTAGTAAATACATTGTCTTAGAAGAGCCTAGAGATATAGATAGAATGTTAATTAATAGCAGACGTTACCCTTTGTGGCAAAAAGCCAGCAGGGCTCCAGCAAAACCTCTTTGCAGTTGTTACTTTCATCATTGGCGATTTGTGAGTGCAGCCCCACTAAGGCTGATCCTCATGGCACTTTGGAGTCACCTCTCACCCTCACCCCTATCTGCTTTCATGCATTCAGTCCTGCAGATTCTTCTTTTTTCTTTTGGGTGTGGTAGCAAAAGCCAAACGGCTCATGTACACCACATCCATAACTCTTTCTTGTATCTTTAAGGCTTTAGAGGAGACTAGCAAGCCTGAACCCCAAGTCCTGCAAGCTTCTGAATAAAATTGAATCTGTGGGAACTGGTAGCATTCAGTACCTCACTTATTCATAGTTACTTATTCATTAGTTTTATTGCTTCCTTTCTGTAGAATTCATGTTCTCCAGAGTAATATTTTCTAATGTACTTTCTATTGCAAAAGTCAATTCTCCTTTCAGACATGTATAAATCAAATTACTCCAATGAAGTCAATAGAATTTCACCATTAAAGAATGATGAGTTCAAAATCAGGCCTTTTAAACCTGTAGGTTCCCTTGTAAATTGATGAATGATTTGTTTGTTCCTAGGTCTCCTGAGCTATCCTCTGCTTTCAAGGAAAGTGGTATTTATATAGATACATGTCCATGCACACACAAATTCTGTTATACAAAACTGTATGTCTTCTCAAGCTTCTTATCTCCCACACTTCTTGTATTCTCACTCTAGGGAAGGGCCTTCAGGCTACCTGCTGGTGGTGATAACTTTTTGTCACAGTTATTTAATGTATAAAATAAATATGTTCATTTTGAATAAAAAGCAGCTGATAAACATGCAAGCTTCAACAAAGTTTCACCCAGTTCTTGGCACAGTAGTTTTAGCCCTCTTGTGCAGTCTTCATTCACTGTTGCTGATATTTCTATTTTCACATTATCTATGTAACTCAGTCCCTCCTATCTGACATTACAGCAATTTAATTTAACAGACCTTTTGTTGTTAACATGATCATTATTTACACAAAGTAAAAAGTATTTCAAAAGAGTAAAGTAAACAGTATTTCTTCAACTACGAAAGGAGTCATAGCATTCAGGAAGCACTGCTGCTTATGTTTTTCTGCTAACTGTTGTAAAACGTGAAGTTGCAATCTTTAACACAAAGAAATATCTGTGATCATTAAGACTCACATCTGAGCTTTAGTTTGCATGCTTGTTTTTCTCAATGGTTTTGTTAATATTCTAAACCTCCTGACTGCCAGAGATTGCACAGGGGTAACATTTTTATTTAAACACTGTACATTTGACTTGAGGAAATGACCATTTCCATGCAGAAAGAAGTAACTGAGATAATCCTTAACACTAAAAACATGTCCTTCTGTTACTTCAACTGAGAAAAAGAACTCCTTTCCTTGTGTATCTTAAACTATATCAATCTAGTGGTTCCAATTACAAATGGGATTCTGAATTGCATCTTTATAATAATTTATTAATTTTGGTCAGCATTTCTAAAGAGCATTTAAAGATTGGAAGAGTGACTGTGAGATGCTTGAGGAGAAGCCTAGCACAGCATGTCAGATCTAAGGAACTGTTGCTGAAATAGTTCAGGGCTATCATTTCATGGGGTAAGTCCTTACAGCTAACATTCAGTTTAGATTAGGGATTTAGAAGAAATCTGAAAATAATTTCATAAGAAACCCCATGAATTTAACTCTCTGAAAAAAAACCCAAATCAAAGTCTGAATTCTCTCTTTTTCTATTGCTTATTTTGTGTTTGTTTTCACAGGTCAAAGTCCCACTGTCCAGTGTCATCACATTCAAATCCTGCGGTGACCTGTAAGTATCTCACCTCTAAATTTTCTATTGCAATACAACAGCTGCATGAAAACAGTTGTGATCACCTCATGAACACTAAAAATGTGTCTTTCATGGAACTATCATTAGGCATTATATATCAGGGTACAGTTTGTCTTGTTACGTTAAATGCATGTAGTTCAAGCATGTATGCTTATAGTATAATACATCTATATTTTTAAATGCTAGCTCACGTTAATCTCATTCATTGCATTTTAAATGGAAGACTCACAGCTTATCAAATCTATTTCTGTTTCTAAACGTACCCTTACTTTAAAGCTAGTTCTTTACCTGGTTAAATCAGAAGTGAAAGTTATCAAAGAAAAATATTACATTTGCCCTTTGATGAACAATTACCAAGCGTTGCATATTCAGAGTGAAAAATGGATAGCTTTTTATTTTATGAGTCCACTAACTAATAGTGAATTAGAATAAAACTCCTGTGGGAACACACTTGACATTCACATGAATATCAGATGAGTTCATTATGATCCCCTGCTTATAAAAAGAATGGCAAATGAATTCATAATTATTAAGCATTTAAAAATAACACATTCCCCCAAAAGATACAGTTCTGCATTAAATACCCGGCTGTAGTTCAGCTGCAGGGCTTTGAAGAACCTGAAATGAAATGGTAGCACAGCATATAGCTGAAACTGAATGGCAGGCTGATGACTTGGTCATTTGCCACATTCTTTAACTGCTTGGTAGCCAAAGTAATGAAGATTCATATTCTATTTAATGCGTTTGAATTAATTCTGAAATTTTTAGATTAATCTTGCTTCCAAAGCAGAGAATACAGAGTAGATTGTGCTGGGTATATGTATAAAGAGGAGGATTACAGCACATATGGCTACTGACATGTACTCATGTTATAAGTGCCTGTGGGCATCTCATTTGAAATATACATTAGAGTTGCATTTCATAGGGCTATTTGTTGATGGATGTGTGGTTGTATATATGACAAACAGCATTCAGGACAGTTATTTTGCTAGAAGTGGCAGTCTCAAATACTTGCCAAGCTGTCACATCAGCATACTGCTCACAGCCTGGCAGGAGGCAGCTCTTGCATGAATCGTAACCTCTGCCCTGTGGTGACACGAAGAGCACAAGGGTCCCAAAGGTTGCCCTGTCTGCCAGACAGAGAGGGAAGTAAGAGATGCTGAGAGCAAAGTTCAGAGAACAAGACAGAGGACTTGCAGAGGAGGAGAAGGGGGATAAGGAAAATCCTGCTCTTTGAACTACCTGCACCAAGGACATAAACAGAAAAGGGATCAGAAGTAGATCAAATTAAGATTGTTCTAAGTGCTGTCAGCACCTAAAGTGATGCAGAATTCTTGTCTCCCCAAATCTGACATGTGATCTTGATAGCCTTTATGGAGGTGGAGTGAAGAAGATTGGGATATTCTGTGTGAAATTTTCTGTATTTTCTGTATGTAGCCCTCCTTGGTTATCCAAGGAATAGAGAAATAATGCCATATGTGACTTCGGTATTCCTCTTCCCAGTGTAGAGGTAAGGAAATGTGTGAAAGACCTTGTGTGCATATAGATTTTAAAGTCACGTCGCTACCATGTTTTCCCAAGTTCCCTTCTCCTTAGCAGCAGCCCAGGCTCTAACATGGCTATGTTGCCATCAACTGTGTTGTCATGCTGATATCAGGAGGAAAAGAAGTCATGTCAGATGTGATCATATTTGTATTTTACTCAGACTGAAGCTGCAGTCCATCATGAGGTGGACTCCATGACCGACCTAGGCTGTGTGCTTGAGAAAAAGGGCTGTAAAAACAAAAAATGCAGAGTAGGGAGGAAGTAGAGAGGGAAGGGTCTCAGGACTGTGGAGGGTGAGAGTCAAGCTGTATAGTCATGAAAAGGGTCATGAAGACTAGAAATACATTAACCAAAACAGAATTCTGGAACAGAATAGTACACTTTTCTAGTCCTACTTACATAGTTGTCACTACTAGGGAAAAATAAATCAAAATATCAGAAAAGCTGTTTGTGCTATACAAAGTTTGTGGAATTATTTGAGAAACTGTTAAATGAAGATAAAATTAATTATTTCTGCTTTGGAACAAGAATCACCAGATGAGCTTTAGAAGTTGCATAGCTGCCAGTGGAAGAATATGGTTTATACATAAATGAATTACATTGCTGAATTACATTGCTTTTGATTTTAAAACTCTGTTGGCACTATCTCATTTAACTTCTGGCTTGATCTGTGTGGGTGGAGTTTGGATGTATGTCCAGACAAGTAGGGCTGAGCTGATGCTTCAGAGGCAGGTGAAAAATACCCAAACCTAAATCCAATAGATAAAAACTGTGTACCAGGGAAACTAATTGTGCATCAGGGAAACTAACTCCTTCCTGAGTCCTGTGGATTGCTGGCTGAAGTATGTGGTTTGATTGCAATTACTGCCTTAATGCAGAGTTTCAATTCTTATGGGTCCCACGAGGACAATGCAGGAAACCTGTTCTATCTGCGATGTATGAAGTGAGAGGTATGAACCCTTGCATTCATGCATTCACAGATTCCAGGACCAAGGAGATAATCATAGCCATTCGTGCTCACTATCCTACATACACCTTTTTTTTTTTCCCCTGAAAGATAAATTAAAAGTTTGGAGGTTTGTTTACCTAGCTTTTAATTTGCTAGGTAAAACAGGGTGGCCTGTGCATCACCCTTCTGTGGAAAAAGGGAATCCACTCCACAAAGCTTGTAGAAAGCTGTAAATTAGTTACTTTTGACAAAATCAGACAACTGTGGTCACTAAGATTCCTTTTGGAAAATTAGGAAAGGAAAAGTGGTAGAAAGGAATTAATGCTTGGAATGGGCAAGTCCTGACTAAGAGAATCAGAGGAGCCATCATCTGTGCGAAGGAAGGGCAAAATTCATACAAGATTTACTTTATCTTTTAAAGGAAACAGGTACAGTTGTGAGGAGCTTTGAATAATTTATATTAGGATTAAAGCCTTGGCTTCAGAATGTGCTTACAATAAGACAAGTCTCAATCTGAATCACCTCAATTTGTCATATGTTGTCTTGCAGCAGATAGCACAACATGTTTGTTCTAAATCTTATGAAACAATAATTATAGTAAGTCAAGGCAATTGGCAGTGATTGAAATACTAATAATACACTGCATTTCAAACATTTGTTTAAAGTGACCTCAGCCTGTTATTTTACTGCTAGAGAACAAACCTCTCTCAAATTGCATTTGTCTACCGCTGAAATGGTCCGATAGTATACACTACCCAAATTAAGGCTAATTGCTAATAATTTATTCACCAGAAGGTTTGCTATTATCAGCTTTGTTTATGTAAAATGGAGATTAAAAAATAGTTCTCCTTCTTGCAAACTGCTGTGCAAATTTCATCTGCTCTTATTAGGTGTCATTATCTCATAGGAATGATATGAGATTCTTCTAATAACAGGAAAAACGATAAGCAAATGTAATATAGGACTCCAAAAAATATTTGGATTTTAGTAGGCAGAACACTATTTATATGTGTTAAATCTGTAATATATGTTATAATCTTTCCATTCTACTTGCAAGTAATGTTGCCATAAAAATTCATGCCAAGAAAGGAATAAAGCTTTTGAGTGTAGTATGTATATACCACATATTTAGCAGAAAACATGTACAGAATTTTTTTTTCTTTTTAAATGTTTTTATTTTGGCATTACCCCATCTTATGTCCCAGTGCTTTTTGCTGCTCTGATTCAAAGTGTCAAGAACTTGGACATAGGTTCATTAGGAAAACATATATATCCACTGCATCTCTACACTTGTATTAAATAATGCAAAATCACATCTTAGCTTTTGTGAAGATGTGCTCTTGGAAATTTCAAAGAGATTAAACTATGTTTCTCTAAGAACTATTCTTTTTAGCTACTATTTTGATAATTATCTTTTTTTTTAATAACATATCTAACTGATTCTCAATCGTATTTGTTTCAAAGGATGGGGGATCTCTTAAAATAAGTGGTATTTTTACTTAGAGAATTTAAAAGAAGAAAAAAGATAAAAAGCTCCTCATCATAAAGTTCAAGCTACCTGATGGCCTCTGGATGTAACTCCTTCCTTTTCCAGAGGGTTGTCCTTTCTCAGTTCTGGGGAACACACAATATGCTACTCATAGCCAACAGACAAGATGAGGAGAATCCTATTAGTTCCTTACCCTCTGTAATTTAGGAACTATATTCACTAGGTGATTACAATTCAGCTGTATATATCATTACATTTATTAACATACAAATACATTTAAATTTCTTATTTATGGGCTTGCACATCACTGCTTGTTCACCAGTGGTACAGGAAAATGTAGTTTTGTGTTAGTTTATAATGAATATGTTCTTGCTTGCAAGCACTGGATATGTGGTGCAATGTTTGTATTCCAAACACTGCAAGAGAATTTTAAAATCCAATTTATTTATTTTAGTAGTCTGCTTGGAAACATTTGCTCCATTTTGTTATTCTAGCAGCTTTTTACTGATTTTCCTTCTCTACCCATGAAAATTAAATGCAGAGTTTTAATATTTTAGATCATGTTCTTCCAGGCAACTGAATACGTGCCCCTACATGTGAAAAACTCAGTAAATACACTGCCTTTTTTCGGAGGAAATAGCCATTCCTCTTCCAGAGGTAATTTCACAGTTGTGGGGTTTTGGTTTTGTTTTCCTATTGTTATTCTGCACAGATAATTGGTTAGGGCTTTATCCAAGGATTTTTGGAATCAATGGAAAGGTTGGGGGCTTTGGATGGAGGTCTCAGGGGTGGAAGAATATATTCTTTCCTGTGTTAGAGCCTGCCTAAAAAGGAGGGAGAAAGATCCCAGGCGTTCGTGGTTCAACTACCCTGATCTCAGCACGGATTGGAGATGTTTAGTGTTGTTATGCGAGTGAAGAACGGGGCATGGGATTCTTCCATAACCATCTCATTTTCCTGTCATCATTATGTCGGGACAAGTGTGGAGCGGTAGATGCAGAAGCCAAACCCAACGGTCTCCTTCCTCTACAGAAATTCTCCACCGGCAATCTGCAAGCGAAGTCTGGCTTGTACTGCCTGAGCCATGCAAACTGGGTAGACCTGGTGCCTACCTGAGCAGAGAGCCAGCTCCTGGGTGGTTGGCCTGCAAAACCCTTCCTGTGGAGAACTGCATGAAGGGCAGAGCTCCGCCTGCTGTTAAGTTTTCTTTATTTTCAAACACTGTCAGAGTCTGGTACAAAACAGTGCTGCGTGTCTGTGCCTATGCAGACTTTGCTGCATAACTTCTGGTTGACTGGAGAGATAAAAATAATCCCTGACATAAATCGACTTCATTCTGCCTCAGGACAGAATTTAAATACCTTCTCCTGGGTGTTCTTCCCTCTTTATAAAAGCAGCAAGTTCACTTTCTAGCCTTCACACTCTAATTCTAGAAAATCTTTAATGAGGGACTCTGCCATGGTGAGAGTAGAGCAGCTGCTGCTGCACAAGGATACAAGCAATACCAATGATGGACACAGTGGCAGGAAATGGAAAGGTATTTTAGAAAGGCTCTTGAATATTTCCTTTAGCAAGGCTCTTGATTATTTCCTTTCCCAACATTGTAGGGCCAAAATGTTGCTTGAATTTATGAATAGAGCTGGACAAAAATTTTGAATTATTTTTAAACTCCTAGAATAACAGAGGTTTGAAAGGACTGGGACCATTTTTGAGATTAGGTTGAACTAGACAAATAGTTTCAAGTGGAATAATAGGAAAAATATGAAAACATTTTCTCAGTTTTTAAAGGAACTATTTTAACGTGCTTAAAATTAAATTTTTCATCTTTTGAAACTGAAATACCATTTTCCACTTCAAAATTAATCTAAATAAAAAAAAGGAAAATACGTTTTTTTTTTAAAAAATGGCATGAAACATTTTATTTTTAATTGAATGTAATATTTCAGGTTTACCCCAAATTAAAATTACTAGTTTTTTGTTTTGTAAGAAAAAAAATGTTCTGTGTGAGCTCTATGTGAACTGAGGTTTCTGCTTGCTTCTTTCTGACTTGTTGGTTTGGTTATTGAACTGGAGAAAACTTCACTTGCTCAGGTCTATGAAATCTTCATGAGACACCGTCCTAATAATTTTCAGGTGACTTGTGAAAAGACATTTGCTTATGCCTCTGTTAGTGTGTAAGAATAGTTCCTCCCTTGTGCTGTACCAGTGTTAGACCTTGAGCCTTGCTGCGTGCTCTGCCTGTGCCGTACTCCTGTTCTTTGGGACGAAAATGTAGCGTGCAAGGGTTTGTGATTTCAGCAGGCTACACATGAAAAGAAGGATCTCTTAGTTCTGATGTGATTGTGGGGTACCTACCTAACGTATCATTAGCTCAGTATACACTGAGTAAAAGAGACCTGATCCGTCACAGATCTTTCCCTTATACTTCATGTCCCTATTCTTCTCTTTCATGTTCCTTGTTCTCTTGTCAGGCACCAGTTCATTTCAAATAAATACAACATTTGAAATTTTCATGTAAAGTTACAGAGCAGGAGATGAGAACCCCAGGTGCCCAGTCAGACTCTCTCTTTTTCTCAGGCTGATCTGGGCAACTCAAAGGCTAAATCTTCAGATCTGGGGTTCTTCTCCCATTATTTGTATTGACCTTATGTGGCTGACTTGGAAGGATCCTTAAGGATTTCAGAAGGTGTTTAGCTCTGTCATCATTGCCACTACAACACTGTGGACCTTTGGAAGCTCAGAAAGCTGATACAGTTTCCAAGAAAGGCTTAGCAGACCTGTCCAAAGGGAACTAAGGTAGATAATGAAATTAAGTGCTACATGTCTCCATTCAGAACACCACTTGAGTATGTATGTGTCTACAGATTTGTGCGTAGGATTCCTATCTCTCATATGGTAGTTGCCTGGGTGTTGGGGATTTTTTAATTTTTTTTAATGTATTTTAAAGAATAGTTAATAGGGTTGGTCTAGTAGCTAAAATCTTCAGCAAGAGGGTGACACTATAGACAGTGAAAAACTATTACTAAGAGCTAGTGCCTGTAATCAAAACAACTAATAAGACTCTGCACTCTGAAGAGACAAAAATGAGCAAAAAGAGAGAGGAAGGGAGCACTGTCAGTGCAGTTTTACAGATGGAGAAGGGGCCAAGCCTTGATTCAATAAAGTATGGAGGCAGAACCTGACTTTTAGCATTTCCAAATGTGTACATTTCAACATATTCTGTTTGATACTGGCAACGCTTTATGCCTACGCATTTCTAATTTTAACTGTTCTGAATTTTTTTTTTTTACTATCAAAGAGAGGGTTTTTTTATAGTTTCTCTTCGAATTTATTTCTTAAATACAGCAGAGCATCTCCATTCTCAGCACAACAGCAGATTTTCAGTTTTTGCATGGGGATGTGGGGATTTTTTCCCCAAATTTTACTGCAACTGTTCAACTGCACACATCCAACAGAGAGAGAAGCAGGGAGGGACAGATTTACATACATTGACTGGATGTGCTGACTTTTCAATACAAAATAACAGGGTTATTGTATTGCCTCAAAATAACAGTCTTAGCCTGGAAGGGATATTTCATTGACATTGAACTGAAAACACAGGCACAGTGTGATGGATCTTAAAATTGGCTGGACTGTTTCTGGATGCCTCTGTTGTTCAGTATTCATATGAAAATCACTGTGCCCAGCATAAGCAGAGTAATGGGGTGAGACTTTTTGTCAACAGTATAACCTATAAGGCAAGTTCTAGCAGTCAAGCAGGAGATCAGAAAAATGGTACATTCAAGCTGCTTGTCTTTGTCCAGTGCTACAGTAGTAGTTTGAACTCAACGATACAGAGTACGGAGAAGTTTTATCCTCACTTATGCCTTGACACACTCTAGTGGCAGAAACTTGCAGTGCCATTTAGGCAACGGAGCCCAGTCGATTTCTTTTTGATGCAAAGCAATAGTTACAGTGGATGAAAATTTAGGTGATCATTATTGAAAGTAATCTAGCCGTTCAGAAACTACTGTTCAAGTCCTGTGCTTTTATAAAACTTGTATTACTTTTTATGTTTTAATATATAAAATGCTGATGCAGGGATTTCACTTGTTCAACATTTGTAGAGTTTTGAGCAACACACCCTGACCTGACTGAGTCATTGAGGTATGGCCACAATATTTATGCAATACATCAAAGTCAATAAACAGCACCTATCCACAAGTCCTAGACACTTATCCTTTAATGGTAATGGATGCAGATCTTGTGCAACCTCATCTTTTAACCAACCATCATTAAATCGTAAATCAATAGCCACATAAAAAAATGTATTTATAGCTAAGCTCTAAAACCAGTGGCTTTGCTTATTGAACTAATCATAAATGATTCACTGTTTTGTCTTCTGAGAAGACATAATGGACCACTTGGCTGCCTCAGTTATCTCTTCATTTTTCCCTCATAGAGCTACTCTCTGGCAAAATCCCTCAGGTAATACAATAAAGTATCTAAATATATGCTCTATCATCATACCATTTATAAAGATAGCCCAACCTGTGGTGAAGTGTTTTCTCCAGGATCAAGAACTTTCTGTTGCAATACTTTAGGTTTGGCTGTGGGCTACTACTGGTCCTCTAGCCTCACTGCTGTTACAGTTTGGGTTGCAGTAGGGTGGAGTATCTTTTTGTGCTTTACTGCAATTCACACATTAACATGACTAAAGTATTTCGCATAGCACAACTCAAAATTTCCCTTCCTCAGGAAATTTTGCTGGTTTGAAACTCATTTGGTTGCATCACAATGAAAACAAAATCTCGTTTCCCGCAAAACAAAAAAGTAGAAACATTTCATTCTGATTTAATGTTTGAATTTATTATTGTTGCTTACACAACCCAAGCAGATTACGTGTATCTAAGGCTCTGCCTGTTCTTTCTTCCTCATTATTCTCTATTTCAGGGACTCCTTCCATTCTTTCCTCAGCTCAGCATGACCACAGGTTTCCTCTGCAAGAAACCTGTCTGCTAGTCAGGATCATGGTGGGGGGCTATATGTACTCAAATTTCCCATTATCTTTCATTCTCTTTTTGCTAAGGATTTGTACCTTTTTCCATCTGACATTCAGAGCCATTGCCATCAAATTGTATGTCAGATTTTATTTTGCTTGGCCATTAAGCAACTTCTGAGTCTTGCTTTCTGGTTATCTGGGTATAAAAGAGTCAGAGATGTTTTAGACTCTGAGGCTTTGTAATTTTATTTTTTTTAAGAACTTTTCTCTTTATATGGGTAAGTTACTCCAATAACACTAAATGTAAATGTTCTGTCTAAATGCACATACTTACATGAAAATATGCCTTTCCCCCAGCTCCCTGAGATGCTTGCTTTGGATTTAAGAGTGAGTAGTTTTTAGGCTGGTGCAACTCAATCCTAAATATTGGAAAGATGCTGACCCAAAATTAGAGCTGGGGTGAATGAGTAAATCTCCCATTGAAGTCAATGGGCATACTGCCAGTTTACACTGGGAATGAATTAGATCTTGGGTTTTTTGCATCCGAGTTTGAACTATTGTTCTAAAATAGCATTGTCAGACTAGATATATCATAAATTTGTAGTTGTGTTGTAATGATTATGTCATGATTAGTGATTAGATCAGCTTTAGAATTTTTTTTCCTTGTCCTGTGGCCAAGTTCCCTGAGGACACAAGCTGTGAGTTAGATTGGAGCTCTGAATTCTTTTTTCTTGTGGACAAGGCATTTCCAACACCAGGCATCTGTTCTGCATTCATGCATATCTACATGCAGCCCTATTTGGGTAATACATTGTTTCTTCTCACTGTTCTGCAGTGATATAATTAGAAATGGAATGGCCTTTACCATTCTCTGGGAGTTGTGCTATCTGGAGATCCATGTTCCTGGTTAGCATAGCTGAGAGGGCCAAACTTTGGGGAACAACTCACTGCTCGGTTAGTTAAGGCAACACCATTCAACATATGTCTCATATATCCCAGGACTGTAAGTATTCCTTTACATTACTGTCCATTTTTGATCTAGACCCTAATCCAAGCAAAGAGTAAATCAGGTCATAAGAAAAAATAAGAAAACAGTGGATGAGCAAACATCTAAAGAATACCACCTTGAAAGATTCAATCTCTTGTATCTAATGAGGCATCAGCAGTTAGCCTAATGTCTGGACCTTGTAAAACTGCAGCATGGAGATTATCTCCTGGCATTCACTGATGCAGTAATCAGTGTTGAACTATTCAACTTTTGATAATTTATGTGCTTGCGTTGTCCATCTTTGCATTTTCAGCTAATGTCAGATGCCTCTCTAATTTATTTTTGCATCTACTTTAGGCTTCCATTATAAATAAATAAACACCTGAGTATTGCAGGTCAATGTCTTAAAAGTCCCCTCAGGAGCTTCCTTGACGGGAGGGTGTCTTTCTCCCTTTAAGACAGAAAGGGTCAGACTTGGAGCAGAGAAGTTATAATCTAGAGAAGGCTAGAAAATTTGAATAGTTTCAATGGACAAAAGGAAAAAAATTAACTAAGCATATAACTAACTTGATTACCTTTGGGCAAATCATCTCAGCTACTCTGAGAATTTATGTCCTCTGGTGCAGTCAAAGGAATATGACTGTCCTGCACTCACAGCCAGTTCAGATTCCAAAACAATATAGCTCTTTTCCCTGCCAGTTTAATAACGGAGATTGGTTGGCAGATTCTTCCATCTGGTATGCCCAGACCATACTTTGCAGTGCAGGTTTTACTAACCACGTTATCTGTTATTTCTTTGCAAGGTGGGAAATTAAGCTTCCTTCTTTCTTCTCCCTTCTTCCCCTGAACAGTGAAGAGCTTTTTTAAAACTATCACCAAGTATAGATATTTTGGGCTGTGAGACTACAAGCTTTGTTATGTGGCTATGGTTCTATTCTTTTACTTCAAGGTACTAATCCTAGGAGGCTTAATTTGGAAGTTTTAAAATAATTCTTCCTTCTGTTTAAACAGTTTAGTTGCCTTCGTGAAAAAGGCAAGTTTATATTAAAATTCAGGAAATGTAAAAGTGCACAGGGATTATAAGCCAGTGTATTGCAATCTAAAAATTCTGTGAAGTGGCTCGTTTATTTGCCCCATGCCTCTGCAAAGCCACTAGATAGACAAATGCATTATGCAGATACAGAACTGGAAACAGAGGTTATGTGATGCCCAAGGCCATTCAATGAGTCAAAACTGAGCCAGGGTGAAGTTCCCATTTTAGTGTGCCTATTAATAACACCAGCACCGACAAACTACATGAAAGAACTAAATTTGGGGGCTGTGTGATGTCAGCATGATCTGCAAGGCTGAAATAGCATTTGTTTCCATCTAACTCTAAAATGGTTAAATTATTAGACATAAATATGACTAGATCAGTATCTTATCTGAAGGCCTTCTCATACTTAGTGGTAATAATCTCTTTCTTCTTTCCCAGCTGAGGCCTTTTGTTTTTCCTTTGCAAACAGAAAAAAATGATTCGTTTCAACCCTTTTATACCTTCTGATTTTGAGGACTGACAGCTGAATACTGTGTCTGGCATCAAGAAAGACATAGTCACAGCATAAATGAGACAGTGTTAATGAGAGCCAAATTTTACCTGCATTTGTTATCCTTGTTAAAAGTAGTATTTACATTTGGTAGACCATTGCTGCATTGATATATTATATTTGAGTTTGTATACTTTATCTAGCTTTATGTGAAGTTAGAAGGTGGCAGTGGAAATGATAACGCGTAATAAGGAGACGTCGGAGTTAGGATCTGCTGTATGTTGTTAGTATCCATCAGTGACTTGCCTTAGTGACTTGGGCTTGGACTTTCAGGAATTAATAACATTTTTAGATGCCTTTGCTAATGGTTCTCCTTCTTATGATTGCTGGCCTGATCATCATACGTAGTAAAACCAAAGTCAATCAAGAATCAGCAAGATTAGAAAAATACCCACTAGAGCTGACTAGAGAAAGTTTGACAGATTTGATGGGGAAGGTTAAGGAGTCTATTGCAGCTGTGTTTAACTGGAGCCAATGTCTAGAAAGCCAAAAGACGGTGTCAGGGATTATATCTATTTATCTTGCAGGCTACAAAACATTATCACTGAAATTCATGAAACGTTAATGACAATGGTTTGTTTTCCCAACTAGTTTTAAGGAAAATTATTAAGTGATTCAACTAAGTCAGTCTTTTTATAGGTAACATTTTAAAGTATCCAGCTTACCTGTTTCAAAACTTTTACTTTTTTTTGGGCAACGAATTAGATATCTTAAAATGCCAGAAATAAAGTCTTTTCATCCAATGGATTTATTTCTTTTCAGTGCAGTTAAGGTAAAATTACCCAGTGAGTGCAGTTGAACTGTTTCTTATAGCCACCGTTTTACATAGCCTCAGACATGTAATCTTTAAATGGATCTCCTTGATATATGGTACTCCCTGCTGCTGCTGTGAGAGCTTACAGCCTTACAATCTCAAGATAATTTAAATACTTGAATATTATGGAATTTGCAGTGACTGATTCCAGTTTTAATGATGGAATTTCAGTCATAAATTTTGCAAGGATATCTTTCAAAAGTTAATTTGAAAAGAACAGCCATCCATTTCTAAAAGTTAATTGCACCAGAAATGCTGATCTGTTGAAGGCTACTTAGAGCCTTCTCTTTATACCGCAGCCTGTGAAAAGACCTCTGAAGTATACAAGTCAAACATACTGTAATCTATATGGCAGTTGTAGAATCTACATAGAAACTGAGTTATGATACTCTGACATGTTTTTGACAAAAATTTAACCTTTGTGCTTGAGGTCTGTTGCTTTGGTGTCAAATGGACACATCAGTCCAGATCTATATTATAGTCTCTGTCTCTTGTCCATGTGGCATTCAATTTCATTTTCTTTTGGGGAAAAAAGAAGTAAGGGTTTCATGCTCTCAGTCTTCCCCTCCCTCCACAGTGAGGGCAGCCTGTTGGACTACCCGGTCAACTTGGGTTTTGAGCAAAAGAGGAAAAATCTTAACATGAAAACAACTTTTCGGTACTCGTTTACACTTAAAATGCATTCAGTATACCCTAATCTGTGCAGCCTCTTAACAGATTTCCTAGATTCTTCAGAATATCAACAAGAACCAAGTTTGCTCCATTCATTTTACTCTAACTCAAAGTGCTAGTTTCATTTGTGTGTCTTAAAGAGGCTGATGCTATCGCATCGATGTTACCTTAGTCTTTGTACAGAGATACAAGTAATGTCAAAAGGAGCAACATCTGCTGAAGTAAATGACAGCACCTATCCATTCATCCATGCATTACATCCACGAACTGATTCTTATCTCACTTACATTAACATGTATCACAGTGACCTAGAAAACAGTTCTGGAGCGATTATAGTGTTGCAGCAACTTGCAAAAACATACAGTGCTTTTGGTAATTGATCATGCTCCATCTCAAAAAAAAAAAAAAAGATAGGATTCTTGCTCCCATCTCACTACTTCAGTGTATTCTCCTCATTCTAGTTGCTATGCTTGATTTTTATCTGTTTGTTCTTGGGCCAACATTGTCATACATCTTAAATAATTAATTTCCCTGATTATATCTTTACCAATAGCACTCATATTCCTGGCTCATTGTTATGATATGTATTGATCTTTCTGTATTGTGAGTCACACAAACTATATAATATTCCAAATAGGCACTCACCCATACTTACAGGATGCCATCAGTGGTGTACTGTCTCTAGTGTCTTTATTTTTAGTGGCATACCATAAAATGGATTTGTCTTTTTCTCAGCTGTAGCACATTGGGAAGTGTTGGGTGGAAGCAGCTGCACTTTGCTTGTCTACCCATCTCTTCCCACTCTCCTCCCGGGATGTCCTGTTTCATCTGCATTCCTGTGTCATTCCCACCCTGCTGTCCAGGCCCTGTAGCCCCTCTCTCATCCTTCCCAGGTAGCCCTTACTACCTTCCTGTGCTTCTCTAACTGGTATCGGAGGCAGAGGCTGCGGTTGAGGTGAGAGCCAAAAGCAGGTCAAGGCCTGCTCCTGCTGTGGGATCATGTGGGAAGAAATGGAGATGGGAGGATCAGAGAGAAATGGGTGCAGAGCATCTTCATGCTTCTGCTGCCACCTGGGAGAAGGCTGGGGACTGCTGGTGCTGCCAGGACTCAGCAGCTACAGAGAAGACAAAGCTGAGCTACTCGGACTAGCCAAGCTCGTGCCTACCTCCTCACACACAAGTCCACCGCTTGCCACTCCAGGCTGCTCCCTCGTTTGCTTATTCCTGCCTCCGATGAGCCTTAAATTTCTACTACATTTCCTCTCATTTCTGTTACTCTGCGATATTCCTCCTCTAAATCAATGCTGCCTCCCAACATATTGCCAGCACAATTTGTCAGTGCATGCCTGGTTTTTGTTGCAGAGTCCCCCTCTATGAGACTATTAAAATTCAGACCCAGTCCTTGAAGAATTCTTGTACTATTCACTTCTTCTTGTTGATTGCTCTTTCAACCCAGTCCCTCAGCTCAATTTAATAGAATTAGTCTGGTGCAAAGTGACAGCCAGGAAAAATAAAACTGTTCCTTCAATTTTAATGAAGAGTTCAGCCACCTGATCAGGTTGTTGCAGTGTAGCGAGTTACTGCATGTCAATGGAACCATTGCGACTATAGGTGCTTTTAGTCTAGCCATTTACAGAGTAGTGCATGACCAATTAAACTTTTTTTAAACCGAATTTTAAGCTAAAATTGAAAAGAGTAAACTTAGGGGGAAAAAAAAAAAAAAGTCAGGTGAAGAGAATATAACTGGCCAATTACCATGGCTGTGCTCATGCACAATAACTTATTTATTGTAACTTTACTGTGTGTCATAGGATGTCATTAAAATTGGAGGGAGCCACTTCTGTGATTGTTCAAGTGAAGGTATAATTGTGGTTTTGACTCATGTTCTGACTCCAGAACAAGTTCTACTGTAAGTCAGCACAGGTTCCACTTCAGCCATTGCCCTTACTGATATCCATTAGCCCTTTAGATATACTTGTCTCTAGGCAGGGACCATCAAGTATGAGTTATGAAGTGCCTGGCATCATAGCTGCTGCTGAATTATAAATCAGTACATTTATAGAGTCAGTTAATCTTTAGTATCTTGTGTGTGGCTGATTTAATATATATGCGGGGGGAAAAAAATGTGCATTAACATAGCATGAGGGAATGTCTGGAGAGTTGCTAATCCCCATGGTCTGTGTTCCTTTTCTAACAAAGATGGAGTCTGCAACTTCCAGAGAGCTCCCGTATGCAACAGTTTGTTTTTAAAAATAGAAAGTTAGTATGTCCTAGAAGGCATCTGCTTTTTCATTATTCAGATTATTTCCTTTCTGCACATATTGTGAAATTACATGCACTGTCTTTCTAAGAATAAGTTTTATCAATTGCACCATTTAGTATGACATTTTCTAAAATGAGCCCAAACAAGGACCACTTTGACTGGTTACCTGTACAGGTGTATCACTGTACTGAGTTTCATCTCACTGAACTCCCAAAACATTCAATTCTGCACAGACCTGTCCTGTCGGTAGAACTTCCTTCAGTCGACTTCTGTTTGTGCTGGGAGTAACTTTTTTTGAGAGCGAGAGAAATATGTGACCTACATTTACATGTATGCCTTGTAACTTGTCTAATAACATCTCAGTCCTTCTGTTAACAGTAAACAATCAAATGCTTTGCTAACTTTTAGCAAAACACATCCAGCTATAATAATTTCTTTCTTCCTGAGGTCTCTGGGAAATGTGTTGAGTCTCAAGATTTCCAGCAAGCTGGGTGCTAACATTTGGGATTGAATTTAAGATGGATCTAAGGACTAAAGGAGTGATTCGTATTTCTCATTAAGCTAATTTAGTATTAGTGACTTCAGTGAAACTGAGGCAGAGATTCATCAGTGGGAGGAAAGAGCCAGGCTCAGAGAGCAGTCTTACGTTCAGAAGCAACATAGACAGTATCACAGAAATTGTCTCAAAATTGAGGAGAGGCTTTCAGAAGCAAAAATACCACTTTCAGAGCCTGATCCTAAATCTACTGATACCAGTTTAACTTTTCATTTTTTGCTTCTAGTTTTCTGAGTTGTAAGTCATTATATCCTGGATGACTTTTTTTTCCCTCAGTTCTTTGCATATCAACATCAGAACTTTTCCCATACTGAAAATTAAGCCCTAAAGACCTTCAGTCCACTCATGTACACATACAGCACTTCCCCCATCCGTCCGATCGGTTTTATAAATCACTCAAGAAACATTTGCAAGCTAGAAAATGAACAAAAAATTCTCCCATATTGAAAAGGTGAAAGGTGAGGTTTGAGTAAGTTCCTAAAACACTGTTTCAAAGACTGTGCTAACTTTTGTTGCTGCTGCAGACTGTAATGTCTAAGCATTTTGATAGGAAATACTATGGAGCTACAATTCTACAGTATGCTCTTGTCTGGTCTGGCAGCAGACACAGGTAGTTTTGATTGCTTATTCTATCTGAAGGCGTCCCTACCCCTACTGCAAAGTCAGGCTTTCTAAAAGCTCTCTTAATAGGACAACAAACACTGAGTTGCAGTCAAATATTTGGATGATGTACATTAAGCCCTCAGGGGAGTTCTCTGTTTGCTATCATCATATTACTGAACGTGAAAGGATAAAGCATAAAGCAATTCCAGTTTTCTAAAAAGCCTGAAGTACAGGAAAGGACAAAAAGAATCCCTTTTCCCGTTTCTGTCACCAGAGATTCCCTGAATTTGGTCTGTACATTCATTAGACATGTACTGTGTTCATCTTCCGGCAGTAGTAGGTGTAAGTAAAATGTCCCTGAGGATGTTAAACTATTTTTACAAGTATTTCAATAAAATAGTATGTCCTATAAAATTGGAATCTCGCCGTTCTTGCAGAGCTTACTTGATGCATTTCTGTGAGCGTATATAAAAAGAACTGCATGATAAAACCTATTCATTTTTAGTACAGCTGGGTCTGCTGCATTGGTTTTGTGCTGTATATGTCTTTGTAGTGTTAGCGCACTGCTGTGTGGCAGCTTAAAGGTATTATAGCAGAGCCAGCACACAAGACAAGAAAGCTATGTATATAACTGTAAATCAGCAGTAGCAGGTCTTTTTTTTTATAATGCTTCCATCTACTGTACATAAAACCATTCCCTGATTTGAATAATTTGCTGAGCTAAATAATAAGACTAGCAATATACCTAAAATAGGGAAGATCAGGCAATAGAAATATCCACAGTTTCAATCAGGATTACAAATTACAGATCTCCAAAAGATGCTAAAATGTAAGGAAAAAAACCCAACCCCTGGGACTGATCAAAATCAGTGTCAGTCATTGATTTCTAGAACACACAAAGAGACGGTGAGTATAAATGTGTTACTTACAAGTGCTGAGGATTTTAGGGAATGAAAATGGAGACCAGGAGCTGGAGACTGCCTGCCATGCCAGCAGTGTTGATTTAGAAGCGATGGACACAAATAAACGTTCAGCAAAGCTTAAAAAAACTGCAATGCAAGGCTAGCCAAAAGTGTCCATGTCCTTACCGTGCTGTGGCTGGCAGGCAATCCGTGTCTGGGAGCCTTCAGTCCCTCTAATCAGGCTCCGGGGATTTTGTTTGCAAGAGAGATTGTCCTTTAAGTGATCAGTGCAGGAAAACAGAGAAATAAAGAGAAATGAGCAAATTGTACAAGGCAAATAGCTGCAGGTCTTTAGCATGCTCCCTGCGTTTTCCTGAGCTGCATCTGCAGTAGAGAAAATATCCCAAAAATAGCTCAGGCTGCCAATGACTTGCTGAAACCTGAGAAAGAATTGCTGAATTTAAAGATCTGGGTTGCTGTGGGTGTATGATTAAAGTGCGAAAATGCTGGCAGGAAGAACCTAGGATGAAACCACATGCTTAAGGAGTAACTTGTGAGTTCACTGCTATCAGAACAGGAGCTGACCTCTGCTTTCCCCCTCCTCCACCCAATGCCAGTTAACCCTTAAGAGTTCAGCTTGAAAGAAGGTTCTGCAGTAGCAGATGGAAGAGGAAATATGACCAAAAAAAGTTATTTTCAACTGTAATATCTGTGATGTAGTGACAATATTTTATAGCAGTGCCCCATTTCCTAAATTTCAAAGCAGTCGGGCAAGCCGATGTGTTGCAGAGGTCTTGGAAACGGCACAGTTCTAACTTCTGGAAAGCTCGGTCTTGTATAGGGTATATGCTAAATAACCCCTTTAAGCTGTTTGTGGTCCCACAGAGTGAAAGGGATTTCAGGTAAAGTTTTGAAGAAGGAAGGAAGGATAACATAAGAGTTAAGGAAATTTTCTGCAGACACTGACTTACCGACAAAATATCAAGAATTGCCAAAGTATTTGGCACAGCCTTGGAGGACGCACTGGTATCTCTATGCTGTGCCCAGAACAAACTGCAGTAGCTTAAGGACTACTCCAGGTTGTTCTGGTCTATAAGTGTCCCCTATGGATTCCTTGTGCTTACACAGATCACTAGAGCATAGCATACTTTAGCCCCAGCCCTCAGCTTGCTCTCTGGCACTTTTTATGTTACTTCCCTGATTTAGAAGAGAACAACAAGCATTTGGCACAAAGCTGGGTACATTGGCTTGACATCAGTTAAGTTTCCCAAGTAGTGCCAAAAGTAATCCTCAGTAACCTATTTAGGACAATATTAAAGCTGCCAGAGCATGGGCTAGGACCTGGTCCCCAGTTTTCTTTGTACTGACACTGAAAAGGGAAAAAGCTTCAGTACTATAACTGGGTTAGATTCAAACCACATGGGACTGGATTATGAGAAGCTGCTGCTTTGGAAAGCAATTGTGCATTTGAGAAAAGAGCTGAATATTGCCCTTACTTCAGAATGTGCTTTTGTTTTAATATCAGTTTTTTAAGATGTGCCAAACAATAATGGCATCATAGGGAGAACAAAATATTTCATGTGCTTCAACCATAGTGGTGTGTGATCACTTATCCTGATAGGACTGTCCACTTCATGCGATGAAGCTATACTTCTTTAAGAGTATCTGATCATTTTGTCTTGAAGATGCTGTGTGTATGTGAATGTATTTAATATATACTATAGCAAATATATACAGCAATATAGTTGCTGTAGTTTCACACTCACAGTGGCGTTCTGTGGGACTAAGGAGTTAAGCATTTGTCCTATGAAAATAAATAGGCGTCTAAGTTGCACATGTACAAGGACAGCTGAGAATGCCTAGCTATGACCTTCCCTTTTGTAGGTGCTTTGGAGAAAAAGGCCCATTATCAGGTCTTTTGGTCTCTCTACAGTTCTAACTGTTCTGCTCATAAGTGGTGTTCTAAGAGCTAGAAGAGTACACAATCCCTAAAGTAGGCTGGTCATTTTATTTGTATTTATACTCCAGCAGGCACTTTCTGAAGTACTTCTGTTGAACAAAAGGAAATGTTGACTATTAGAAATTATGGCCTAAATAATTATGGCTCATGTTGCAGCATTCACTCTCAGACAAAAGGCAGTAAGCACTTTTACATATCTAGTGTTGGTATATATTATCTCATAAATTTCATGGTGAGCTCAAGAAGTCTGTTTACTAATCTAAAAAATCCTGATGCAAACCTCTGTTCCTGTCTTCGAAGCAGCAAGTGATAATACAAACGACTTTGTAGGCACCTTTTTTGTAAGTGAATAAAACCTAAAGCCATTAATAATGATGGCTAGTGGGTAATTCATCATGTATGGTACACTGCTAGTGATATATCAGCACAAGACTACCATTAGAGGCTAGTGTTTGTGTGTTAGCAGCTGAACTATGCATTAAAAAATGAGATTTTTTTCCCCCACAAATGAGGTCATTAATTCAAACACTCTGTTTGTCTCTCCTTGTTATGCAGAGGTTGCTAATGCAACACAATAAAGTGGTGCTTCATCTCGAACAATTGGAAACTTAGTATTCCGAACCATTCTCTCTTTGTTCCGTTCTCTCTTTGTTGAATTTCATTAGTACTGAGAGTCTTGATCATAAATTATATATATGAGATAACGCATACTTTTGTATTTTTTAACTTAAATATAACATAGGGCAAAAGTGAAAAGAAAATAGCATGACAGAA
Organism: Pelecanus crispus; assembly: GCF_030463565.1. Lineage (NCBI taxonomy): Eukaryota > Metazoa > Chordata > Aves > Pelecaniformes > Pelecanidae > Pelecanus > Pelecanus crispus. The sequence continues at coordinate 4,357,905 of NC_134655.1, read as the reverse complement.
TTCTGGGCAGAGAACAGATGGGTGGTTTGGCATGGAAACAAAGAAGTTAGCATACATTCATTGTTATTGTAGTGAAACACTAATGCTTATGGTGCCTATCGAATAGATGTGAGGACAAAGTACATCTTGCACTAAGCATGATGCTTTATACCATGATACCTCTAAATTATCTAGCACGGTCTTGAGAGCTAAATGTTTGAAAGCTATTGTTCTTTTCTTCAATTCAGTAATTTCTTTAATATCATATGACTTGAGTTTTGCCTGAGCACCCAGTATAAGCAAAGTATTGGCTTTCATCTTTGCCTTCCCTGGAAAAAAGGGGAGAAGTACCTGAAACTAGTGCTATCCCACCAGGACTGACTTAGCTGTGAGCCTACTGTATAATCTAGTGTGATCAATAAATCATCTGCCGTTGTGTCTGGGTGGACATCAGGATTTGGATTTCAGCATCTGGTAATGTTTGAGAGTCTTTACCTGTGGGTTTTGGTTGATCTGGAGAAACAAAGTCCTGTTTCTACCAGTGCAATCGAGTCACCAGACTAGTGTGGCTGTAAATGAGAACTCCGTTCCAGAAACTTGTTGAGCAAAATAAACCGGGAAATGCAGGTGAATGTTTTACACACTTCACTGGGGCAGGATGTCACTAATTGGTGTTCCTATTAGACAGTCTCTTGTTCAGGGAGCTCTTTGGAACATGAACTTCAAAATTATGCCTGGCACATGTAAATCACTGATGTAGGAAAATTTCCAGTGGGTTGACAGGTAATTATCTTTTTATGGAAATGCTAGAGTTGGTACAAAAATGACATTTTGCATTATCCATAACTGCAACTGTGATTTGAAAAAAAGGCCTCAAATGCCAGCCCTGGTAAGATCAGTTGGAAGAGAAGGAACACAGTCCCTTACACTGCATTATGAAAACTTTAAGGATGAACTTACCCAAAGTAACTTGGAGTTAAAAAAAAAAGACCAAAACTCATATGAGAGCTTTCTGAAGTCAAAACAAGCTAATCATTAAATTAATATAATACCTTGGCTAATAGGTTGGAGAAAATCCTTGTTTTAATAACATGAGGGAACACTGACCAAGCCTTGGCCCCATTGAAATCAATAGGAAAACTCCTTTTGATTCAGGGTGCTAGATGAGGTCCTAATTAAAGTAGTAAACTTGGAGAAGATATGCTGAAAGTGTCTGTTAATGGTGAAAAAATTAATGGCAAAATAATTAATGGCCTTGAGAATAAAATAACATATTATGCTTTCATGAAATGCTAGAAATGTAATGCCCAGCTCAAACACCTATGTAGCACCCACAAAGGCAGCTATCTCCCGTTCATCGGTGCCTTGTGAAATTTTAGTAGTTGTGCTGAATGAATATGTGTAGTTTCTATAAATCCTTTGTTAAAGGAGCTAAGATAGTGAGTAGAGCTTAACCACAAATTATTATTTGAAACAGTTACAGGCATAATCCCAATTCCTCACTGACAAGGTAGATTTAACTATCTAACATACAATATATTTCTTTTTCTTATGAAATAATGTGGAACGTTGCATGATAGGGACAAAGAAGCAAAATTAATAAATCTTGAGATTTTATTTGCTGAAATTTTATTTTAGTCTTTTTCCTAACTTAGAGTTGAAAAATATCAGTGTTCAGAGCAATTTTCATGGTTTTTACTATGTTATCACTAAATCAACACCAAAACATTTTTGCCAAAGTTTAACAATGTGGGGTTAAACTGGATCTATTGAATTAAAACAATTGAGAGTTCCTTGGGACATTCAAAAGGTTTTCCCCATTTCATTTAAGGTATCAAATCAACCAAAGAAATCAATTGCCTCAGCAATGTCTGGGAGCAGAGTATGTCAAGGATATAGTTTGCTTCCCTGAGTTTATAATGAAACATCTTCTGTGATGCCTTTCATGTAATATGTTCCTAGGTGCTTTGTTTGATATTAAGTGATAATTCAAACACAGTCATTTGGAAAATGCCAATCTAAAAGCCTAAACATAAGGTCCACTGGATCTTGGAATAATCTGTTGCTCAGTATTATATGCTAAATAAACTTCTGGTTGGAGTGCTGGTGATTCTCTGAGTATGCATTATTTGTAATACGGAGATTTTTTGCCTTCTGTTATAGGGGTCTGGGTGTGATAGAATAGGGCACCCTGAGGTTAATGGCCTTGATTACTGCAACTCTCCTTTTCCTTGTTTCAGTACAGTGATATGTAGGTAGCACTGTTTATCTAGGCAGAGTGCAAAAATGTGCAAAATATCTTCTTTTATGGCAGGAAACTGAAAAGTAATGCCCCTTCCTGTACCTGACGACTGATTCACATGGGTTTGCTACAATATATTTCTCCCATTCTAGCCAGGGCCAATTAGGCATAGACAGTTGCTGTTACCTACTGTATTGGGTTTGTGTGGCAAGGTTGTGGTAGCAGGGGGGCTACACGGGTGGATTCTGTGAGAAGCTGCCAGAAGCTTCCCCATGCCCGACAGAGCCAGTACCACCTGGGTCCAAGACGGAACCGCTGCTGGCTGAGCCCATCAGCGATGCTGGTAGCACCTCTGGGATAACATATTTGAGAAGGGGGAAAAAAACTGCTGCACAACAGCAATTGCGGTGGGAGAGAGGAGTGAGAATATGCGAGAGGCACAGCCCTGCAGCCCCCAAGGTCAGTGCAGGAGGAGGGCAGGAGGTGCTCCAGGCGCCGGAGCAGAGATTCCCCTGCAGCCCTGGTGCAGCCCATGGTGAGGCAGCTGTGCCCTGCACCCATGGAGGCCCACGGGGAGCAGAGATCCACCTGCACCCGGGGAGGAGCCCACGCCGGAGCAGGGGATGTGCCCCAAGGAGGCTGGGACCCCGGGGGAAGCCCACGCTGGAGCAGGCTCCTGGCAGGAGCTGTGGCCCCATGGAGAGAGGAGCCCAGGCTGGAGCAGGTTTGCTGGCAGGGCTGGGGACCCCGCGGGGGACCCACGCTGGAGCAGGCTGCTCCTGAGGGGCTGCACCCCGTGGGAGGGACCCACACTGGAGCAGGGAAGAGTGTGAGGAGGAAGGAGCGGCAGAGACAACGTGTGGTGAACTGACCACAACCCCCATTCCCCAGCCCCCTGTGCTGCTCGGGGGGAGGAGGTAGAGAAATCAGGAGTGAAGCTGAACCCGGGAAGAAGGGAGGGTGGAAGAAGTGGATGGTGTTTTATGATTTGGTTTTATTTCTCATTGTCCTACTGTGATTTGATCAGTAATAAATTAAACTAATTTCCCCAAGTCTGGTTTGCCCATGATGGTAACTGGTGAATGATCTCTCCCTGTCCGTATCTCAACCCACGAGCCTTTTGTTATATTTTCTCTCCCCTGTGCAGCTGAGGAGGGGAGTGATAGAGCGGCTTTGGTGGGCACCTGGCATCCAGCCAGGGTCAACCCACCACACTACCAGAAACTCTTCACTCATTTTTTCTCTTTGCTCTATTTTGTGCCTTTCTGCCCTACTGTCTTTCTCCTTCGTGTTTAAAACCCACTTTTAATCCCCATCTCCCTTGTCAAGTGTATTCTGACTGTGGCTCATCCCACCCTACTCTATTCCAGACCCATACTGTTGCCCTGCATTTTGGTTTTCTTCTTTAGCTGGAAACCTACTGTTGGGATGGGTAAGTCTCATCTTGTATAACTACAGGAAAAGTGCCAGTATAATAGAAACGCTTTGTAAAATTGGTTTCTTGTCTACAGAGGACTGACTGGAAGATTTAGTGAGATTCCTATAAAGATCCTGTTACAATCAGTGAAAAAGAAAATAAAAAAAAAAACAAAACCAGAGGAAAGCCACAATCCTGCCCTCCCTCTAGGCACCAAGTTTCTCATCAGTTGTCATCACAAATTTCCACAACTGCTTTTGGCACCATTTCAAAAATTCTAACTCTGTGCTATGCTTTGTTTGATTAATGACTAGTTCCAGAGATTTTCTCTGGTGATCCTCACATGAGACATAAAGAAATCAATTGCCTCAGCAGTGTCTGGGAGCAGAGTACATCAAGGATATAGTTTGCTTCCCTGCATTTATAATGAAACATCTTATTGTATTCCTTGCCCTAAGGTACTAATTCGATACATTCTGCATCTGCTTGGCCCGAGCATTGCAGGTTTGCCCTAGCAAAGTGAGAGAATAGGGTAAGAAACCAATATTAACAACCACCAAAACCATAATTAGTCCCATGCTATGAAGCATTCAATTTGGGCTTACTATATTTGTTCAGTTTTATATATACAATAGTATAAACCAGAATACTCCAAAGCAACTGACTCCTGGATACTAACAACTACATTACCAAAAGTTTTATTCTGGATGTAGGGAAAATAGTGAGCAAAATGGTCCTGGTTCTGCTGCATTGTACAGCTGTAAATCCAAGTAATTCTTTCTAAACTTACACATTTCAGATCAGTGTAGAAATTGAGTTAGATAATTGGTATATCCTTTCTTGAGATGAGCTTCACAGTGACAAAAAGGAAAGATGCTTTATCTCATAGTTGTGATTAGTGCAGTTTCTAAATGCATGGACTTTTGTCAGAATTAGGGCTTTTTTGTTGGACTGGATTTTACTCTGAAGTGTACAAATCAGGAAAGGTTCCATTAAAAGTCAGCTGCAGCCCAAAGCCCATCAGTGTCTGTCTGTCTGATACACTGACTGTGGGGAAAATTTGCTGTTCAGTTGCTGCATTGCCTTTCCCTTCTCTCAGCATCATTATCTGCTCCCAGTGCAGTGATTCTGGTCTAACATGGCTTAGAGGTTCCTCTTGTTTAAAAATACTTTTTATATCTCTGCTGCCTGCAGTCAGTCTATCTAAATATCCTGGGAAAGTATGCACAGCAAAATAGTATCACAGTAGTCCTTTGAGGTAGGGTAGCAATTTTATAATAAGGAAGAAATGGAGTAGAGAAGTTAAATGACTTGTCAAGGGCTGCACAGGATATGTCAGGATCCAGACTGGAGCCCAAGCATGTGCTTTTTTTCAATCTATAGCTGATTTGTGGTACATTTTGAAACTGGGGAAATTTGGTAGTGTCCAAAATCAGTTAAAAAAAACCAAACCAAAAAAACCTTGAACAAAGAGGAACAAAATGCAACACCAGTAAGGTTTCACAGTGTGTACCATTGTTCCAAAATTTCCCTTCACCTCAGAGACTTGTTGCTACCTTTTCTGTCCCTTGGAGCTCTTTGCTCTGCATCCGATTTCTCCATGGCAGTGATATTTTTATCAGCTCATGGTGTTTTTCCTACAACTGAAGATGTCGGACATCTTCTGTGGCTACATGTACTCTTGAAGTTTTGTATTTCTCAGTTTAGATAGTACTGTCTTAGGAAACATTGTGTTCATTAATATCTTGAATTAGGAAAGCACAGAAGCATGCACCTGAAGATAAGCTTACATTGCAGTAGGACCATATTTAGGACTATATTAGGATTATATTTAACCATTCTTTTGATTAAGTGTAATTTTCATATCTGAGGTACTTCAGTACTATTCTGAGGTATCTTCAGTACTAGGGCTTTCTCATCTCCCCCTGCATATGCAAACTTTTGGTTTCCAGAGACAAGATTTTGCAGTAGTTGAATCGGAGGTCTGACTGGGTAAGATAGTTCTTCCATTCCTGACCAAACAGCCTGTCAGGTCCAACACCAGTTTATCTGATGTGTAAAGTGGCCAGCAGGGCTTCATAAAATTATTCTTTTCCTTCAACAGTTTAATCCCGTGGTCTTTTCTCAAGAAAAATTCTCATGACTGCAGTAGGAATTTTGCCTGAGGCCTGTAGAATCCTACCCAAGATTTAACTGTGCTATTTGACAATTACTGGTTATAACACACTGAAAAATTATCCAGTATGAAACCCTAGTGGATCTAATTCTGACCTTTCAGCAAATTGGGTGTGGATAAGAAGCCAAACATTTCAGAAAGTGTTGTTAATATTAAGCAAGGGAAATAATTCAATGGTATTTTAAGTACATCCCATTGGTTAGCTAAAAAGAGAAACCGAGAAGTAATATTTAAAAGCAGTTCCACATAATCAGCCTCAAAGACTGTGGTACGGGATTCCTGTGTTATGGTTAATGGAGAAGAACAGTTGTTTGGACAAACAGAGGTGGAGGTTTTAATCTACTGATTTGTTCCATGTAACACATTTTTCCACTACTGCACCATGCTTTTCAGTAACGTCACTTATAAACCCCTCCCAAGTTTTAAATTTATGGGGGGAAGGTTATTGGAAAAGCTTTGAGTTTAATATGAAGTTCTCAGCAGATGCAATGTAGCAGTTTACTGTAAAATGATATTTCAGTACCCTGGTGTCCCTGAGGCAGGTACATTAACCATGCCTTCACCCCCATATGTTTATTTAATGTTTGATATTTAATGATCAAGTTTGCTGTCCTATTTGGGCAATACAAAAGCCTCCTCAAATACACAGCTGAGATTTTTCTAGTGCAAATGTGCTGTTCCTGGTAGCCATACTCCCTCCACTTGGGCTGTCTACAAAAGACATTGAAAAGAAAGAGGGTAAGAAGGACATGTAGGTCAGTATGGCTGTCTTGAGTCACCCAGCCCATGGGTGCTGTAGCCTGTGGCACTCGAATTCAGCTTGGGGTAATGGCAGGAAAAGAAGCAGGGAGTCAAATGCATCTTACTGATGTCTTCCTCTCAATGCTTCCTCAGCTCAACTGAATTCACGTGACAGCAGTGATCTTTTGCTAGGTCCTTAGGGAGTATACTATGTAAAATACAAATTTCTTTGCCTTTTGAAGTATGTTTCTATTGATGCCTGACCTTTACTTTGCTATGACTTTCCAATTCTGCATCATTTCTAAGAACGGTTCGGTCTTACAGGCAGCTGAAGAGCCTCCCTTAGCCCAGTGGCTCCAGCTCACCTTCATTGTTTTGCTAGCATTTCTGGTGCTTTCCCTGAGATGGCTGTGGGGTTTTTTAACAGAAAACTTGTGTTTATTTATTTTTGGTAATCGTGGAAGCCATTTAATCAGAATATTTAATTAAGTTTCTCTCCAGTTTAGGTCTGGAGCCAGCTTGGGTTTGTTTTAATTAGAACAAGATTTTCTAAACGAAGCCCTTTTTCAGTGGCTTTCAACTCAATTAGAGATCAGAATCTTAACTTCTGTTTAGGGCAGGCATTCAGAAAAGTCTGTAAGTCTGTCTATAACTCATACTGACTTCAGTGGTACTGTTCATGATACCTTAGAGATGAGCAAGCGCTTTGATGCCTTGCTAGCCTAGGCCTGAATTGATATCAACACAGGGCTTGGGAATTTTAACGTGTTTTACCAGGCCAAAGAAGAAATGAAATTATAACTATTTGTTTTATTACTGCCCTTAAAAATTATTGATTTAATTTTTAATTTCAGTGAACACGTTTGGCATCTTAATTCCCAGGTGGATTGACTTAGCAGCAGAGAGTGATCACAAGTTATGGGGGGAACCTGTGGGAGAGGCAGAATGGGTTAGGATGTCATGTCAGACCCCATGAGTGTGGTCTGGTGTGGTTGGGCTTTATAGTTCCAGCCTTGAACTGGAATGTCCCCTGTACATGTAGCACTAGAAAAAAAAGACAAGATATTACCTGGATCTTTGGAAGCATGTAGAGCCACTGCTTTGAGATGGTGGAGTCACCATCCCTGGAAGTGTTCAAAAAACAGGTAGATGTGGCACTTTGGGGCATGGTTTAGTAGGCATGGTGGTGTTGGGTTGGACTGATGATCTTAGAGATCCTTTCCAACCTTAATGATTCCTAGTTTTTACTTTCATTAAAGGGTGGTCCAGCCACCAAGCCAGGAAACATGAAATTACTACTCTACCCTTAATCGGTTTAGTGGTGGACTTGGCAGTGTTAGGTTAATGGTTGGACTGGATGATCTTAAAGGTCTTTTCCAACCTAAACGATTCTATGATTCTATGCTTGAGTTGACTGGCACCAGGCTGTTTTTCTTACAGTGCAGTTTGCACTGAGTAAGCAAAGGGCTGGAGCCAGATTCCCTGATAATGCATCTAATGGAGCAGAGGTTAGTCTAATGGAGCAAAGGTTAGTCAGGTATATATATCTTCCTAAATCAGCAGCTGTCTCCAAATATGTTTAACTTTCACCATTGCAAGTGAGCAGCCAATTTTGCTGTTTCTCTTTAGCCAGGAGAAATGCAACTAGTGTAGAAAATTGCCAAATAAGAGCTTGAAAATGCAGTTTAAAGCACAGACGTGGCAAACAACAAATGCTTTTTGAAAGGAAAAGACAATCTGTGTTCTGAGAAAAACCTTCACGAATCCTGTGCGCTGGTTTCCAGTTGCTAGAGGGCAGCATTGTATAAACAATGGGAGTGGGACAGCTTAAGGTCTGCAAGCACCTAACCACTCTGAGTTTAAATGTGGCACTTCTCAAGGGTTTCAGTGGTTTCTCAGTTTTGTGATCAGGGTTTAATTAAATAAGCTATTTCTACTTTGATTGCCGTCTCAGTGATGTTAACATTCATGTATCTACATTTCCCCTGTTTCCTTTTGGCTTATCATAAATGCTTAAGAGGCAGTTGCCTTGGTCACTTTTCTTCGTGCAACAGCTAACATAAGTAAAGAAATTATGAGATTTTTAGGAATGGTTTCCCTATTTATTTTATTTACTACACGAAAATCGTGTACAATTAATTAATTTTCCTGCTTCCCCAGTAGATGGCATCTGCAAAATATTTATGTATTGGCCCCTGAAACAGAGAACAGTAAGGTATAAAATTTGTGATGAATTATTGATTTCTTACTTATGGGTGTCGTTTTGCATTGTGTCTCAGAAGGGTGTGCCTCTGCTTTATGTCGCTTCTCTTTGGCTACTCCTTAATTTGCTAATGCAATGCTTGCTGTACATGCATTTTAAAACTGAGTATAGAATCAGTTTTGTTCACAGTGTTCATAAACAACGAAGCACTAGAACAATACTTACAATAAATTTTCATTTCAAATACTTGTACAACCCAAATTTCAATTATAAACAATTATAAAATGTAAATATCTGAAATTCCTGCAGTTTTGGTAAGATTATTGAGCTAGCTAGATAGAGCTTTTTGTGGCATAGAAGCCAGCATAAGAAAATTGGTCTTTTAAAATGTGGCAACTGATTTGGGCATTCTGGGTGGGACATCTTTATTGGTCTAAAAACTAAGAACATCTCCAAACTGGGAGCTACTGATAATGAATATTTGACTATAGTTGCTCTGAATACTGTACTGCTGCTTTCAGCCTCCTGTGGAGTTTTATTTTGGTTATTGTTCATTTAATACATTTCATAAAAATAGCCAAAAGCATCTACAGGGCTGCCCTAGACTTCCCTCAGCCAGGCTCACTCTCAGGCACGCTCCCTGTGTCTGGGAAGGGCTGGACTTCACATTCCAGCCCCGACCCTGACCGTGCACTTTGCACTGAAAAGCTGTCGGCATGCTCGATGTGGAACTCGATGTGGGTGATTGCTTATGCAGAGTTTATCTTGCTAGACAAACCATGTTTCGTAGCAGAATCCTCAATGTCTTTTTAGGGAAATTTTATGTACTTGTAAACTAGTGTGAATGTAAGGGAAGACACCAAAAGTAGCATCGGTCACAAAGTTTCTTCCATATTGTCCCAGCTGCTGTCCCTATGACTTTTAAACAATGTTGATGCCCTTCAAGATCCATGAGGCCAGGGTTATTCCTTTAAATTCCCCTGCTGCTTGATGGCCTACAGGATTCCTCCTGTTTCCCTTAGAGCCTGACGTTCAAGTAGCATTTCTTTCCTGCAGAGTCAAACACGGTTCCTCTCATCCCCCCGAACCTGCTTCTTACTCCTGAGAGCAGAAAGGAGAAATCTGTCAAAGAGCTGAGACATAAGATCCTCTCTGAACGTGAGGACTGTCATTTAGACACGATGGATATTGAATGAATGTCATTACTTAGGCATAGTAGATATTGATGCTGATGCAAATTTCTTTCACTCAGATAAAAAAGAAGTATTTAACCATTTTAAATTCGGTTACAAAAACAAGGCCATCTTCTAAAGAAGTGCAAAATAGCATAGTACTGTCAAAACCAATGGGGTGAACTGGCTTACACCAGCAACAAATATGCTCCTACTGGCCTCTTGCATTTTCCCAGTAATGTCTGCTAATAAAAATACGGCCTGTAATTTGAAAACTCTTTGTTTTAAAAAAGCTAAATTAAGGAATCCATCTGTATTTAATGAAATGATGGGATGGATGGAAAGTCAGAAAAAGTTCAGGAGGTGTTGAACCTTTGACAGTTTATTTGCTTGAGTTACTAAGTTGAAAGACCTGCTTTTGTGCATGGTCACCATTTCCCAATATGCTGAGGGCAGCCTGCCCGAATCACTAGGGTCTAACTCTGCAAGAAGCTCCATGTAGATAAACCCTTACAACCAGAGCAAGCCACCCTTCCGACTAGGTGCCAGGCTCTGGTCTCTCGGGATGGCAGTCCTAGTGACTGCGCATATGAAACCTGACTGGACACCAGTGTAAAGTAAGTAGGGTTTTAGCTCAGGCTTTCATTTGCTAGCCCTTTGCAACCAACGAACACACCCCACCGGAATTAGAATCTACTGACACCCACTATGGACAGTCTCAGTGAAGGAGCCACGGGGACTGGTATGGTCAGTCCTGCTGCTTGGGCATGAAGCACTGCGGTGCTGAGACCACCTGAGCCTCTCCTGTGACCTGCGGCAGCTCCTTCCACAGCCCGCAGCAGGCTTTCCATTTCCTACAGCGGGAGCTGAAACAGGTTTCTGGTACCTCCCAGTCCTTGCAGGCTAGAATAAACTTTCCCAGGGAAAGTCACCCCATCGCTGCCTGTTGTGTGGTTTCTTCCTCTTCTCCCCTGTACCTGCCATAAATCGATTTACACTGGCAAGAGAGTTCTGGAAGGGGTACCACACTTCTCATCTCCAACGTGTTTCTGCAGGGGTGAGCAGCGACTTCAGTCTCTACAGGCTGGCAATCTGCTTCCTTTCACCAATGCTACAATCAGTACATTTTTTAACTCTGTGCCTTTATTTGCAGGCTCTCGGTATGAAATTTCTTTTGGTTGTTTGTCTAGTTTTTAGTTTCACAACTAAAGAACAAAAAACACTTTTAGACCTTCTTTTAAACCCCCTTTTTTTTTTTACTTCTGGGAAGCAAAAAGCAGCCAAAGACACACAGTACTGAATAAGTCCAATTATACTGCATTCTTGTGGTTGAGTAAGACACAGAGCAACTAAAACAAACTAACATAAACAGGGAAAGCCAAATTAAATACTTACATTTGTATAGCGCAAGAGGATCCTGGGCTCAGGAATGTAATTCAATCTTTATTTATTTTTTAAGTAGGCAGTGCATAAAATAGCTGGGGATCTTTGCAATGCAACTCTAAGGTAGTGGAATACTTTTTGACTAAAGAGTCAGCTCATACAGTATTGTAGGGGGACTACGTGTTTGCTCAGCGTGCAAGAGAGCTTTGACAAATCTAAAGAAAGGATCACCGAGTCAGTCATGGCTCTTCATAATGCAAAAGCAAATTATCAGATGGATACCTGACACCATATGGGGAGAGAGAATTTGGGTGTCTAATTGACACATAGACAATCTGCTTAGCATCGGAAGTGTGAAGTTCTACTTGAAGCAAAAATTATTGTGGTATGTAAGGAATGCAGATGTTTATCTATATATCATTGCCACTGGGCCTTCTCACAGTCCTCTTAATAACTGTGCTGCAGAAAGGGCTTTTGGACTTTTCCAAAACAAATCTGACCTTCCCATCACTCCCCACTTCAATGTGCTTTGTACAAAAGAAGCTACGTGAAAAAGTAGCTGCAGCATAGTATGGGTGTTAGGAAATGGCCACAGCACATTATTTTATAGCTGAAGATTGGGGTAGAAAGATTTCATTTGGAGGTGAGTGCAATTCACTCACAAATCATTCACTCTATGCCAGTAATTCCTGCACTGCTTCTCCGGTCTGCCAGCGCTGTACCAGGTGCTGGCAATTGGTCCCTGAAGGACTGACACGCACAATGGCTGTTTTCCGCTGTTAGGTTGAATTGAAGAAGCTGCAATATGTTAAATACTTTACTAGTTACTTTTCTGTGGACACAAATGCCGGCAGCCATCACTGGGATGTTTGGAGAATGAAGAAAATGTGGTACATATTCACAAATGAAATGGATCATAACCTTCATTAAGCAGTGGTCCAGTTAAAGACTATGTAGATGATCGGTATTTCCAGATTCGTCTGCCTTTATGAAGGGTTGGTTTCTGCACAACCTGAAGGTTGATTTCTGCTCAATGTTCATCTCAGTAACAATATGCATCAGGAATTCCAAATCCATGCAATCCATACCCATACTCCAGATTTACTCTGTTATAATTATGTATAGAATTTGCCTTGAAGGCTGTGATAGAATGATAGATCCACAATGCTTCTATGGCTTAATGTAAACATTGCAGGGTGTGGGGGGAGTCTCTCATTATCCTCCTTTGCCAAACTATCACTACAATAATTATAAAGAATCTTTGTAAATGTTTTTTTATTTCTTTGAATCGGTCTCTAAAGGAAGATGTCAGAGAGTGGAACCATTTGGTGCCCTGTCCTGGGGTTTACACCTTACGGCCTTCTGGGGGAATAATCCCCATAACTCTGGCACTTTGCCTTGCATCGGTTATGAGGACAAGCGACAAAATTCTTAAACTAACAGGCCCAAGTGTTTGTCAGGAATTTAAAAATGTTGTCATCCTGAATTATTTCAGCCAATCAGCCTATCAAAGGAATGTTTAACCTCCTGTTTTTCTTCCCCCTTTTTTTCTTTCTTTCTTTGAATGTCTGTTTTCTTCTGCTTCCCCCTCCCCAACTGGCTGCAGCAAAGAAAATCTGTCAGGTTTTTCTGGAGTTTTTCCCCTTTAATATTCAGTCTGCACAGTCTCCACATAAAAGGTTACCAACCTTGGCTTTTGCATATACAATTAATACTTTATGTTGTAATTTTGCTTTATGTTGTAATGCCACTTCAGTTTGCTGACCAGCCGTGCACCATCCCCGGCTGTTATGATATGTAAACCAAAATATCAAGATGTCGCTGTTAAGAACAGTGGCCTAGCTTCAGCTATTCAAATGCATATTTAGTCCCTTGTAAGGAGCTAGATTTTTATATAGCAGTTTCCACAGAAACTGCTGGAGACTCAATAGTTCTGGAAATCCGGCCCCTCATTAGTGTGCCTACGTATGGATATAGGTACTTTATTAGAGCTGAAAAATGAAAAAAGCTAATATTGAGCTATTACTAGTTATTTCCCCTCTTGCCCCTCTGGCTCCTATCCCATGTTCTTCCTTTGGCAGCTATGTTACCCAGCCAGCTCCAGTGCCTGGGTGGCTTCCCCACTGAACCAGGCCAGAAGTGATCTGTCCTTTGGCAGTGAATCACTGGTGGCATTTAAACAGAATCTAAGACTCTGGACTGCTCTTATCTCTCAGCTGAAGATCGTGCTGTCTCTGTGTATGTATAGCAGGGCTACTCAAGTGATGGAGTCCAATATGGATTTTCTCATCTTGTTCATGAGGCATGCAATTTGCAAAGCCACCACATGGTTCTCTATTTACACTAGACAATGTGCTATTACAGAAGCTTCTGGGGCTGCTGTAATTCTTGATAGGATTGTCCTCTTCTCTGTCTCTCTATCTCTTTTTGAGGGCCAGGGGCTTCTCATCCAAGTAATGTACATTGGTAGAGTGGGAAAGTCAGCAGATAGTAAGCATCCTAAGAGTGTAAGACTGCATATGGACAATCACTCAAGACACAAAGGGAGTTGGTTTACTAGAGTGTATGTTGAGATATATACATTCCCAGTTTACCCACCCTGTTCTCTACCTTCAAATCCCATTAAAGATTTAGTCTTAGAGCTGAGCGGAGCTGACAACACAAAGTGCATCGCACCCATTTACACTGCATATGCAGCCCAGATGATGAGGCAGGACATGAACACTCCTCTGTGGAATCTGAGAAGTGCCAAAAAATTGTTCTCTCTGGAGTACTCGGGCATATACTTATACATAGGATGAACAAGCCTGTGGACTTCAGACTTAATGGACTTTCTGGGCCTAAGTAAGTAACCTCCATTTTCTACTGTTGTCAGGGAGCAGCCTGTAGGGTTTTGCTGCTGCCTTCAGATGTGAAGGGAATGTCTAGCGCCTGGCTTGTCTGGCAGCACTGCCTCCTGTGCACTCATCTGCTTCCCGACAAGGGAACCTCCATGTTCTACCCAGCGGGCCGTGGTAAAAGTTAACAGAGTAAACTTGATGTTCGTGATTTCCCCCTCTGCAGTATTTCTAGCAAATTGGGTACCTGAATTCCTAAAGGGCTGGGATATTCTAGATATAACTGCCAGTTTTGGGGGGCTCACAGGATGTCCAGCATAATCAATGCCCAAGGGAAAGCCAAGAGAACAGCTGGAGCCTTGCTAATAGTGGGAGAGCTCTATTCTGTGAAAGGTAATGGAAAACTTTACTGTTCTGTTTTGGTGCTGAGTAACTTGATCTATGTGGTTATTTTTATTCTTTTCTGTTTACATTCTTAGTGCCCTTTTCTGATTTTTAGACATATATGTACTTTTTCCTTCTATCTCCTATGAGCTCCTGGATGGAATTCTGCTGAAACCCCTTCCCCCTAAAAACACAGACAAATGCAGATTAAAGGTACGTGCTTTTGTGAGAGGTCTGTATTCACACTGTCACTCTCTGGATTAAGATTGCTGTGGTTTATGTATGTGCAGCTGCTTTCTAATTAAAGCCCACATCTGCCCTGGCTTTAACACCAGTCAACTCTAGTGAAGCCATTAACCCTCTCTGTTGTTTCCGCTCTTTGTCCTATGGGCACATGAAAGGTTAAGTGGATTGAGACATGACAAACCAAAAGCACAGTTCTCAGTCTTGCTGGGTGTATGCTCAGTAAATCTGAAGAGGGAAGAACATGGAAGGCAGGTCTCTTTCTGTTCCCTCAATCTTAATAAGAATCTGGATTTTTGTCTAATTTAGTACACATTCAAGTCTGGGCTGCAGTCCTTCATTCTGCTGCTCAAAGACTTTTTACATTATCGTGTCTGCTCCCAATCCATTCAGTTGCTTACAACCTCTGACAGGCCCCTTCTGGGAAGGGCATGCATTTGTTGTATGAAGTGAGTTACCCTGTCAGCCACCCACCCAAAGGATCCCCTGTGTCAAGGGAAGGAATCCTTAGTAATTTCTCACTTGTGTTGTGTTGCTTCAGCTGTACAAAATAAGTAGGAGAGCCCCGCGGTCTGGCTCTGGAGACTGGGCTCTGTGCTCACATAAGGCAGAGCCTGATGTCCAGCTTATAAAATTCAGGAGACCATGTCATCCAGAAGGGATTTTTGTGTGATTCCTCTAAATGATAGATGAGATAAATTAGTATAGATGAAAGTTTTGTCTCATTTCTTTGGGACTGAGCAATAAAATAGGGAATCTGTAATATGAATTAAAAAAACCCACCAAAACCAAAAACTAAGGAAAAGTTGGCCTCTGACCCTTTGAGCACTGTTTAGACTTTCAAAACTGAATCAGCTCAAGTTTGTGGCTTATTATGCAGGCTGCTCTTGATAACTTCTGAAACTTCATCCAAATGAACTATTCAGATCCTGGGTGGGGTAACACTAATGGTGATGTAACAGACCTGAGGTCAATGCATCTCCTCCCAGTGTGTGGTCTGTGAATAATCTGTGGGCCTGTGGGTCCCAGAAGGAGTGATCTCTTTGTGAAAGAATTTGGAAAAAAAAGGGTAGCTGTATCACAGTTAATACTCCCATTTCCTCAAAGAATCCATTCACTGCAAAGGAGGAAGGAACATGCCTTTTCAACATTTGTCTTTTCAAGAGCACTCAAAAGTGAAGGCGCTTTGGCTGACTGAAGTTGGGTGCACCTGAAGAAAGTCTGTATTTGAAATGAGTACCTGCAAAATAAACTGAAGTCAATGTATGATGCAGGTGGCTGGCAGTTTCTAAAGTCAGAACATTTTTGTTTTGATGCCTACAAATGGATTTAATTGTAATGTGTGAGCTGTGATAATCACAGAATAGGAGAGAGGATATTGAACAACCTCTTCTCTCTAAACATGACTTTAAGAGCATTGCTTTATATGTTGCAAATTTTAGAACATTAGCTCTGGTGGCTTCTTTCCTCACTTGACAAATATACTGCGTAGAAATGAATGGCTACATGGTAGTTTTAAGGGGAACCTAGTGGGTTATTTTTTAACCAAATGAAAGTTTAACCTTCCTGTGTATGTCCTGTTCCCCAAAACGCTGTTCAGATTTGAAATGTTAAGTACCAAAGTTTACTGAAGAAGTTCTAAATCTCTCTCTGTAATATTGTTTTTTCCTGTGTAGAGCAGAATGATTGGTGTAATTATTTTATCCTGTGGCTTTATTTATATCCTGTAGTTTCAGGTTGTGAACTTAATATGGTAAAAATTATTCTTGACTCATGTGGTTGAGGTAAAGCTTGTGGATTGATTCAAAATAACAGCGGGCCTGATGGATGTATGTATGTCTTTGTGGATTTTCAGAAGGACATTTTTCAAATGTCTTAAATGGAGTTTTTTACTTGTGTCAGCATGATCCCCCTTACTTATGCCATGGCCCATGGAGAAGTTCAGATGGGAACCAGGGTACCACCTCGACAAAACTTAATGAAAGAAAGAAGCAGTGAAGCTAGTCTGCAGCACACTTCAAAGCTTCAGAATAGCTGCTTCCCATATACTTCTGGATGGCAAATGTGTGTTACCTGCAACATTTAAGATAAATACCGTCACATAAATTCTTGTCAGTAGGTCCCCTGCGAGCCACTGGCCAAGTTTTGCAACCACGCACCAACTTACTGAGGTGTCATAGCGTCTAAGGACTACAGACATTGGCAGACAGATCAGTCATTTTGGACTGGTATTATGTTCCTGTTTTGTTAGCAGAAAGATACCTTTACCAGAGAATATTTCCTTTACCTCAAGTATATCCCTCATATGTGCCTTTGTGTGCATCTGTGTATATGTTTGCTTGTGCCTAGAATTGACTATATTTATTCAGGAACAGTATCCAGTTCTTCAAATACGTATAGGAATTGAGCATTAACCAACCTTGCTGCTTAGAAGATAAGACTGTTTGCTAGGTTAGAATTTGCAAAAAGAGGGATTAGCTCACTAAAAGTGTCTGTAGGGACAGTGTTGCTAGGCTATTCTCTCTATGAAGAGATTGATAGAGGTGATACAGTCAAGAGAGAAAAGTAGGCTCTTCTGGAGAATGATTCAGAAGAGGATCCTCATGTGCTTTTTAATTGTCATTTGTATGCTCAGTCCTGAAAATTCCTTGTTTTTCACCAGTTGCTATTGGAATATTAAATATTGCAAGCAGAGAGGATTTCAATTAGAAATCCAGAGGAAGAGAGAAAATAAATAGCCTTTCAACTACCCACTGAGCCTTGGGCAAGAAAACTCATGATTTTGAAGGCAAAAAAGAGACCTTGACAAATTCATGCTGTCGATGAAAACTGGCAACCTTGTGGCTGATAGTTCTCATGAGTAGTCTGTTTTCCTCATGAGCTAATAATTTTTTTTTATTTATTCAATTGACATTATCTGTCATCTGTTTTGATTTGGAAATGAATTGGATAAACATGTTTTCAGAGATGAGGAGCATACATTTTCATATATTCTCCCTGGTCGGGTGATAAATATGATGCACATTAGAGCATAATAATGAAAAATGAATAACCCAATGCAGTTTTTTCTCTTAGTTTTAATAGTTCATAATATGGCCTCTGACTTAGGAATTTATACATGTAAGATGACCTTGGCAAGCTAAGTCTCTGAGGAGAGAATATGTCTGAATAAGCATGGTTTATATATCATAAAAATTTAAGCGGCTGTTCTATATATTGATATTTGACAGGGAATGAACTGAAAGCAAGAGTGCACATAATTTTTTAGAAGTATGGCTGGATTAGTCTGAGTTGTTATTTTTTGTTAAAATTATACAGTAATGCTTAGTCATACCTTAGATGCGGTTACTGGAATAAAGGTAGATTATGCCCTAGAGGTAAGAATCACTTTCATTCCATTGGTGCCTGTACAATTAAAACCATATTGGAGGGATCATATTGATTTAATTCATTGGTATAATCTTTGGACAAGGCCTTTTTCTAAGTTAATGAACAAGCAGGCCTTACCTCCTAATGGCCAAGATTGTGTACAGTTTTACTATGGTAACTAAAACATACTGCTTTCAACTGTATTCATTTTTTGAGTCTTACTCCGTTCAGTAACTACATTTCCAGCCATTGTTCCTTGTGAAACTGAAAAAGAGAAAAATCTTCCTTTTCTCTAAGTAGAATGCAACGCCAAACCAGCAATTTTTACTGATGCATATTTGAATTACAGAATAAAAACAAGTTTTGAGGAAGAGTCCCAAAACCACACCTGCCACCTCAGTGAAGGATCCCAGACTGAAAAGGACTTACTTGTGGATAAATTCACATGTCTTAGGAGAACAGTCACTTCTGTCCCATAGACAGGAATCCTGCATGACCAGGTTTTGTGAAATTTTGATTTGTATAGCAGCCTTTGAGAGTTTGCTAGTATCACACCGAAAACATGGAGCTGCCTCTCCTCTAGATCCAAACACTTAGAGGAATGTGAGCCAGTGATGAATAAGGAGATGAATAAAAAGTATAGCAGCAAGCGATTTCCTTTTCTTATTTTAGATAACAACCAGATCAGCAGCTATACCATATAGTGACTCAATACTTGCACAAAGGTCGTCTTCATATTGCAATAATTAAAACTGACCTTTAACAAGAAGTGAGTATAACTGGCAGTTTTGAAGACTTCTGACCTGCTACAGCAGTAACAAGAGTCAATATGAAAATGAGAATCTGTCCTTTACTTCTTCCCTGTGAATTTTTTAATATTGAATACATAGTTGTTTTTGAGACTGCATATCTTTTGGGGTTGGTATTTGTTTTGGGGAAGAAAAGTTCCTAGAAATTTCTGATGCTTTAACTAACTAAATTCAGTGTGAGTGTTGCTGGTATTGATTTTTTTGACTATTGAAAGTAATTTTGAAGACTTTCTCCAAGTCATGTTTTCAACTTTCAAAGGCTTATTGCTGCTCTTGCTTCAAGTCTCGCCTCTTTATTGCAGATTATCAAATTGTATACGAAATCTCCTGTCCAGTGTTCATTCACAGACTGGCTTTGGACTAAAAATGACCCCTTTATGTGCTCATGACACACCTTACTTATGCAAGAATAGTGTATTATTTTCCTAACGAACAGCTGCATTTGAACTGATTTAACTGCATTTCAACTGATGAAATACAGTGCGCTCAGCCTTCACTGAAGGAATGTGATCACCACTCTTTTGTCACAGTAAACCAAATTTTCTTGTATCTCTTTTGTCTGGAATGGTTGCAGCAGCATTCCTCAAAAGAACACTTCTGGAGGGAGCTAGGTCTCTAAACCAGCTAACCCAACAGCAGTCAGGGCATTTGTAAATACAAAATGAAACCTGCAGAAGTATGAAATATTCATATCTCAGAAAACAGGTTTTCTTTTCTCTGGCCTTGAACTGGCATGGGAGCTAAATCTAAATCTGTAGGACATACAGAAATAGCTAATAATTTTTTAATGAGTTTTAGTATTTTTCCTAAAGCCTCAGCTGCTAGAATAATTTGATTCTGCAAGCATCTTAGTTTTCAAAATAAGTTCTTGATCCCCTTGTTGTGAGAAAAGCTCAGAAACACAAACCTCAAAGACTTAAAATCTATTAAAAAAAAGTCCAAGGTCTATTAAAAAGGGTATTTTGATTTGGCTCATTCTTCAGGGAAGGAGAAGTTGATTTATTTTTTAAATGCTTGAGACAGACAGTCCTTAATATCTCTCACACTTTATTAGTGCTTAATTATGTGCCTTCTGAAGTGGTAAGAGACACTCAAACTGCAGCAGAACGTAACCAGTTCCTACTAAAACCTGTTTTTGTTGGCTCCACAAAAAAATCTCTTCATATATTGCCACCAGTAGTTGCTTTGCTGAAACAAGGCTGACTCACAGAGCTGAGACACCTTCTTGCAGCTGCTGAATACAAAGGCGTATATCCCCATAACATTACTACTTCTTATGGGATTCTCCCAGTGCGCTTAGTGCCAAGAGCAAAATAAGAGCTCTTTCCTTGTAGCCTTTAATTGAGCTAAGCTCTCTTTGATTCAAGAGTTAGTTTTGCCTGAGCAATGAATGCAGAACTGGGCCATACAAATAGTTTCAGTATAGATCAAAAGATTATTGTATGTAGATATTAACAACTAACATTATTGATATTAATGAAGAGACATACTGTGCTTACCATCTGCAGATGTTGGAGTGGGTGGATAAGATTTGGGTTTTAGGGAATTGGAAACAACCTGATTTTTTTTTTCCATTTGGTTAATTATGAAATGATTCTCAAAACAGATAACAGTGACTAATTTGGCCAATGAATTTAATGGGATGAAAGGCAAGTACAGAAACAAAGCAAACAAAGAAAGGAGAAAAAAACCAACACAGGAGCTTTAGCTTATATTTAATGATGTGTAATTGCTGTTGGTACCAGAAGGAAACTTTTTTCCATAATTAGTAAGGTCATTTTTCAGTTTTAGATGTTCAAATTTCAATCGGCATTTGAACTCATGATAAATATCAATGGCAGAGATTGTTGTTTCTGACTTATACAAGGTTTAGAATACTTATGTATCCTGCATCAGCCAATAAATCTATGGTTCAAAGGAGGAAAAGTATGTATGGGTGTTGTTACCTGTCTTATTATACAACTAATTATTTAATATTTTCTGTTCATAGGCTGTTACATTTTAAGTTTTTAATACAGAAAACAAATCTTCGTGTTCTATTTTGTTTGGGGACTTGCATAGTTTTGCTAGTGTTTCTTTCTGCCTGCTGCTGTAAGAAAAATCTTCAGTACATTTTTTGTGTGCTAACTATGGCAGTGTTGCTTCCCTGACATTTTGCTTGCTTTAAGAATGAAACAGTCCTCAACCCAAGGAGCACGCCTGTCAGTCTTGACTGCTGCTAGAGCAAGAGTCTGCTTCTAAAGGGAAAGCTGACTGTGAATTTTCTTGGCATTATGGATCATGTACCATCAAACTTAGATGACAGCAGATTTGTTTAAACACAGATTAAAGAAGAATCATAGCTCATTTGTGGCAGTTTCTGCTATGGTCCTTCAAGAGAGATTTTTTGTGAACACAGTCCCCTTGTCTTCTTTCTCTATGATTCCTCTTCCATCATCAATCCCTCATCTTGTCTGGACAACTTCTTTTCAGCTCCTTTGTCTTTTCTTAGGTTAGTTATCTGTTAGGTTTTCTTTACTCCTTCCTAGATCTCATTCTGACCATGCATCCCTGGGTAGGAAGGATACCATTTGTTGAATCCAAGTACTGGCTTGCTGTGTTCCTCAGAGGACCTCTAAGTTGTAGGAAAGAACCAGTGCTGTGGTAGCAGGGTAGCATGTCGTGTCATGGTTTTGCAAGGAACGCTTCGTCTTCCAAAAATGCCAGTACAACATAGTTCAGTTCAACTTTAGCTAGGTTTTTCATGTTCAGTGGAACACGTGGGACACTTGGGTGTATGTGAGACACCTGTTTTCACCTCTTAAGCCTCACATTGTAGCCAGGGCTTTTCCGTCCTTATGTACAACGATGAATTACCGCAGTACTTGCCATTGTCCAAGTATGCAGCTTGGTTTATTCAAGAGTGGGCACCAATAGGCTCTGCAGAGGAACAGGCCTAGACAGGAGAGCAAACGCAGCATGGCCAATGCTGTAACTACTGCTAGCAGTGTGACTCCAAGGAAAAAGCTGCTCTGTTCATGTTCTGAGAGACCGAGGCTAAGAGCAAGGGCCGAACCAGCTCCAAAGCAGCAGGGGTGTAACACAGCTCTTTCCTTCTCAATCTGCGCAGCACAAAGGAGATGTCACAAAGATGAAGTGACTTGCTTGAGGCTCCACAGAAAATCAGTGGCAGCATTCAGCCTTGAATCTCCTGAGGCAAATGAGCGCTTATGCTCTGAACCACAGTGCTGCTCTGCAGGCCTTCCATCAGTGCACTACATAATGTTAGTCTTATTAATTATGAGCGTCTTTGTCTAACTGGAGCCAATGAACCTTAGACTGCTTCGGGGAGGAGGGATGCATTACATGATAATTACAGGATGCTAGAGCTGTCCAAGAACATTTTAAGTTGAATGTATTTGATATTATGCAGATATAAAAAGACTGCAGGTGGCTGCTCTCTCAGCTTCACCTCTTGACTTTTGGACTGTGCCTCTACAGAGGATTTTCAAACACTTTTATGCCGGGACAACAGACAATGGAAGGCTGCCCAGATACAACTTATGTCCTACTGGGAGGAGAAGAAATGACCATCTTCATGTTCAGCTTCTCTGTGCATGTGTATTTCATTCTGGCCAACAGACGTAGAAAAGAAATAAACAAAAGAACTGCACTTTCAGTAAAAGCTCCTACTTAAGTCGCTTGTTAGAACAAAGGACTTCAAGCAATCTCAGTAATAAGCAATAAGCTACTGACTGACTGTAGAAAAAAAATTTAAAATTGTGGAAATATCTTACTGCGTATAGAAGGATTTTTAGCTGACCTACCTAAAAAGGCATGATTCTCCATTAGATTTCTTTTCTTTTAGTACTGCTAGGGGGGTGGGACTGAGAAAAACTGTTTTGCATTGCCTTTTATTAAGTGCTGAATCTCATCGATTGTGTATGCTTTTATCGTACTTTATTGTAGGGATAATTTTAAGTTTTATAAGAAAACTTCTCATATTAGACTAATCCAGTCTAGACATTGATTTCAGTGGGCATTAGGACTTACTTAAATATTTTCCAGAAAGGTTTCTTTCATCACTACTAAACTTGGACAGCAGACAAATGAAATGGATGAAAAATATGTATTTGGGTTGTGGCATGTAAGAAAGGGATCTCAGTGCAATAGCCTGTCACCAAGATATTTGCTTTTGAAGTAGTTATGTTTTTTAGAAAATCCCTAACTTGCTGTAAAATGTATGATTAGTGAGAAGCTTCAAAGCAAAACATTCTTCCTTCCCACTTTTGATTATTTGATAAAGAAAGGATTCTTAACATAATCATATGCTTAAACTGATTATGTAAAATAGCTTTTTAGCACTTAATATTTGAGTGCAAGCCTGGTCTAAAGTGAAACCATAATGGATCTTTGTTACACTATCAGATTTCATAAAGAGGCTGTTTAACTAAGTTTGTTCTGTACAAACAAAACAATAAAAAACAAGTGTGAAAACCTCATAATTTTAGGACTTTTCTGCTGTGGAATATCAGTTTCTTTGCTGAAACTGGGGCAGATTTCTCTATCATTCCAAATCTTTTATCTTGGAATATTTTAACATAATCAGTGCTTTTTCACTGTGATCATAAGGTTTCATTAATTTTTTTCAAGCTGTTAAAAGAGAGAGTGGTACTTTGGCATGGATTCGCAACAAGCTTTGATGAGTTCCAGAAAAGTGACTGTTATACAAATACAAGGAATGAAAAGAACTTGTTATCTTTAACAAGAGCTTGATTGGATGTAATAAAAGTTCCTTGTTAATTTACTGAAGTTAGCAGCTATGCTGGTAATGAATTTATAATCAACAACATTTGATCTTCTGCGGAAGCTTTTGCCCCTTTCTCCCCCCAGAAATGTTTCTGGAGAGAGTCCAGATAATTTCCTTTAATAGGGATTAAAACTTTAAAGGAGTATTGCTTTATAGTGACCCTTTTTGGCAGTTTATCAGAACACTTATGCAGCTGGTAAATGTAACTACAAAATTCTGTGGAGGGATGACTATTTTTCCTTAAACAATCTCTCCTCTCCCCTCCCTGCCATGGGCAGCACATTGTTTACAGCAACACTGACAAAATAAAGATTCACAAAAATGAGTTACGTGAACAGGAAAGCTTTGATTCTATGGGAATAGCTCCAAAAAAGTCTTTTGTGTAATGCATGTTAAATGAAGTCATTATCCTAGGACTTTGAAATAATTCTACCCAAATAGACATAACTTGGTTTTTTTAAGTAATTATGTTACATTTAGAGTTCTGAGAAATTGTCTGTGTTTTTAACATGAATTAGGACTGACATTCACAGGCAGACTCACACAAAGGCTGTTGAAGTGTTGTGCTGCATTTGTAGAGAAGTTTTCCTCTTGACTCATTTTGATTTTACAGTGCTTTTTACAAACTGGTATTGTGGGAATTCAGTGTCTTAGTGGGGAGGAGGTTGTACGTCTGTTGTTTTGTTAATTTTTAAAAAGTCTCTGTCACCTCTGTATTTCCTTAAGTTCCAACCCCTGCCAAGTACTGTCCTGGTCTACAGGGGTGAACACCAATAGCATAGCGACAGATGGACAGGGTAGACAGACGGCCCATATAATCCATCCTATGCTGGTTTTATAAGTCTATAAAAATGCAATAAAGAAAAGGGTCTCATTAGGTAGAGGCAGGGGGCTGATTGATTTGCAGGCCACACTCAGTTTATAGCTGCCTTCTGTGTGAAAGTCCACCTTACAGTGTAAGTTTACCCTGTATACCATGGCTTGTTTAGTTAGACTGAATTTACTTCTGGTAACGCTGAGCATTATTCATGTTTTTGTGGTGACTTTTACCCCAATTTGGCACCTAAGTATGGACTCACTAGCATTTTACTCTGTAGAAATAAAACCCTTAAGCCAGAGGTCAGGAGAAAAGCTGAGTGAAATGCTCCTACCAAGTGTGGGTTGTCTGAGAAGGCAGGAGCTCTTTAATTGAAAGGGAAACTTAACACTGTCAAAGCTCTCATTTCAACTCACGTGTATTTTTCTGCATTGCAGCAACCACCACCTCCAAATATTGAAAAAGGCTAAAGGAAAAATACTTTGTACATCATCAGTCTCACTGATTCTCAAAACAATCCATTTTATCTTTTGTTGTGAGAGTGTTTCTAGGCAAGAGGTTTTTTCCTGTAAAAGAGATAAGAGCATATGATTTTAAAATTACAAAAAAGGCAGCAGGACTGAGAGATCTGGCTGCATCAGTGATGCGGCTTTCTTCAAATAAAGCCTATTGTTTTGCATGTTGCCAAACACCGCTGCAGGTGGATTCTGGGAGAGAGGCGAGTGTGCCTGGCCCCTGCACCGCAGAGCACGAGGCGCGTTAGCACCGAGCAATGGGTAACGTGTCCTACTGCCGAGTCATGGCCGTGGAGCAGGCGGTTCCTGACGTGGGGAGTAAGGGCCAGTTTTTGACTCTGCTGCTGACCTTGGGCAAACTGCGTTATCTTCCTGAGCCTCAGTTTCCCAATCTGCAAAATGGGACCAAGGACCATTGTCATCAAGAGGTTAAAATTATCTCTGTTTCAGATAAGTATGAAAGAAGTTTTTATCTTAGATAAGACTGGGACAACAGAATGTGTTGCCCATACACAATGTATATTTGGGAATCCCACCTAAATAAATGATGACGAATTCCTAAAGATGAACTGTTGATCCAGTCCTATGGAACCATGGATATTTTTATTTATGTAATAATTTAATATTTCAGTGAATCCAATTAAGCTTTTCCTCAACTATCTCCTGTGTCTATGAGTTCTAGAGATTCTTGTTCTGCATTAAATAGTTTCCTTTTATCAATTTTTAAGTTTTTGCCTCTAAGTTTTATTGGATATTACCAATACTTAAATAAGAACAGCATTTCATAAACATTTGTAGTAATTTAAGGAAAGGACCGGTCTTAAATTAAAAATGCTTCTTAAGTCCATTTGGTGGAAATTGTTTCAAAGTGTTCAGGATTATTAATGTTCCAGAAAAAATTCAACCTTAACAGGGCTGTCATTGGATAGTTGAAAGGTCTCACCATTTACATTCATGACATTTTAATTCATTTTTTTCTTTCTTATTGGATATCTAAAAGCTTCTCTTTATCCTTAAGAGAATAAAATGAGAAAATTGGCAAACTTAAAAATAAATAACTGTGTTCCAGCCAATAATGATTTGCTAAATTGTATCGTCATGCCAGAAAAGATTTAAGTCTTGAGTTCAGTCAGAGAATTCCAGTTGCCATTATAAAACCTTCCACAGTGTGTAAAGTCTTTAAAGGCCATTGGGAAAAAGTCTGTCTGGGTATTTAGCTCAATCTTTATTATTATTATTATTATCATCATCATCATCATCAATCTCCATTATTATTGTTGTTGTTGTCTTCCTCCCCCCACTTCCTTTTTATTCAAATAAACAAACAAACAAACAAACAAAGTAACTCCCATGTGATGCAGTTAACCGTACAACTCATCCCTACCCTTTGATACTACATATTACCCCCACGGAGCTGATTCTTCAAAGCCATTGTCTGGGTTTGAGGAGCCAGTTTCTGTTAATTTTAATGGGGATTAGACATCCAGTCCCTAAGGCAGCTCTGAAAAATCTCCACCAGCTTCTTTATGGCTCTTCTTGGAGGCAACACAATGTTTACCCAGTTATGTAGCTGCATTTCCCAAAACACTGCTAACATAAAGTTAGAGATCGTCTTGCTCCCTCAAGTTTAAAGAGCCCCATTTTTCTGTTGAGCTAAATTTTCTATTTCATTTCTGTTGAGTCTTCTATATGACACAGTTTCAAAGGGGAAGGACAGTTTTGGAAAGGAACTAGTAGGTCATCCTTTTTGCATGCAAGGAAGATGACAGCTTGGTTTTTGACACGCATCCTGTAACAACTGGTTTATATCCTGTTCTCCTTTTCTGGACATTACATGGACAGCCTTCTTCAGAAAACTGATTTCTTTCCATCCTGCTCTGAATGATGTATTTAAAACGTGCTTCACCTTAAATATGCAGGCTTTCAAAACAAAGTTACTGAACCAGACAAGGGGGAGGGAAGAGGAGAATTGCCTATTCCAGCAGAAATAAAAAGCAGCAAACCCAAGTACATTTTCCATTCATTGACACACGTACCCCAGCAGTAGTCTGGATTCCCTTTCATGCAGTGCTACCCTTCCGTCTGAATAGACTCCGGGAAATAATAAGAGCAAACCTCAACTCTTATGTTAGGCCAGCTTCCTTAGAGGTATCTGCTCTGCAAACATTTCCTTTGAAAAAAGTAAGAAGTTTGCCATGTATATAAACAGAAGTATCTTTAGTTATAGCAACATGGACGGCTGCTAAATTGCGTTTAAATTGTCCTTGTTTAATTTATGTTCTGTGCTGTCTTCCTTGTATATATCCCTTAGTTATGTTTTTGTCAGTTGTGTTTCTTTAAATGTATTATAAATCTGTATTTCCCTCATAAACCAGTCTGGAAAAGGGCATCTGTACTGGAAACTGGTTTTAGTGACTTGACACTTTGGCTCTTTTATGTTGGGAAACGAGTTTTAATTTTCTTAACATAGGCCAGGCATGGTACATAAACCTCTTCCCCCCCAGGGAGGCTTTTATGTTTGATTCCTTTAGTGGCAAAGCTTTTGAATTTCTCCCCTTGATTGACTTGATTATGATCTTCCCAGTATATATCCTTCATGTTGATGAATTCCTGGTAGGGATCCTCAAAGGAGTTTACAAGCCTCAATGCTAGATGAAACAGAAGAATTAAATTATCCCTGCAAAAGCTGCTACTAGTGAAAATAGGAAGTTGAATATTAGTGCTGCAGGTTTATTTATTCTTTGGGTGTCTAATTTGAAATAATGGGGAAAGATTCATTTGTAGAGAATAGGTGCTCTGAGGTTTCTGCCAGGTGGCTCTGAATCTGCACAAACTCAGAACCTGGTTTGGAAATGTAGGTCAAAACCCCTGCAAATGTTGTCCTGGCTTACTCTGCTCCTGTGCTTCGTTAATGCTGGGACAGAGTGGATCTAACCATCTTTCAGAAGGTCTTCTACTCACTTTGGAGAAAATTGTTGGTAGAACCTCACCGCTGCAAGGAGCAGCTAATCCAACAATCCATAAGAGAACTAAGCAGCATGTAGCCACCATTCACATCCCTGAATACCCATTTTGCTAGAAAGCACGCTGCTTGGAGTATATACATGGCAGGCAATGCTTCTGTCTTCTGTTACTCAACATGTTGCATCAGAAAAGGCTAGAGTTTGCACTAGGAAATGTGTCACATCTTCAGAATATGGTTGGCTTTCTTAATCATTGGCTCTTGCGGGTCATTGCTGCCCAGCTTCCATTTGGCTGTAAGCACGACACACAAGAAGGCAGCTCAAGTCATCTTGAACCTCGCTGTGTTCACCGGTGTGGACTCGGCCACACAGCATCAACACAACTGTCCTACTTGGAGTCTTTTTTAGGTGAAAGGCAGATTACCTGGGGATGGAAAATGCTGTTAGAACTAACCACGATGACGTAAGGGCGGTAAATAACATAGAGTGCCTATGTGCCATATCTATCCATTTACTTACACATTTGTTCATGATAGGTGTGGCCAGGGGTGCTCTGAGATGCTGTTCCTAGAGCTGAGACAACCATGATGAACTCAACAACTCTGGAATATACATTCCAAGAAACAAAATGAGGGCAAGATATTTTAAGCCTCATATAGTTTTCATTGTTGGATTTCTGGTGTAAATAAAGATTCACAATTTTTTATATTCAGGGAAGAGAATCTTTATTGACTTTGTCTAACAGTAAGCCATCTTGATCAAAGGATGAGTAATTTTTGGTACTCAGCTTTACAGTCTTTATGGATATATAACTTTTTGAAAGTTAGCACTTTTGTAACTGGTTCAAGTTGGATGCCACAAATAATCTAGCATGGACTTAAGAAAATTTGGCAGATAGGTAGTGATAAGGCTGGGTGCTGCACCTTTAGCTGTAAGATCCCAGCTTTGCACAGGAAGGGGCTGGGAAGCATTTCCAGTAGGAGACTGGAGACAGACAGACCTGCTTCTTCCCCTTTTGTGCTTTCACACCCATTTTTTGTTTTTAATTCATGTGAAATAAATAGAGAGCCAGTGGAATGGGGGAGAGAACTGGAAGTGTAAAAGTGAGAAAACACATGGGTTGAGATAAAAGCAGTTTTATTATCATTATTATGATTATTATTATTAATAACAACAGCAACAACAAATAATTGTAAGGAAAAGGAAAAAATAACGGAGAAAAAAATAAAACCCAAGAAAGACAAATTATGCAAATGAAAACGATTGCTCACCACCAACCGACTGATGCCCAGCCAGTCCCCGAGCAACATCCCCCCCACCAACGCCCCCCCCAGCTCCGTGTGCTGAGCGTGGCCCATAGGGTGTGGGCTCTCCCTTGGGCAGCTGGGCTCAGCTGTCCCGGCCGGGTCCCCTCCCAGCTCCTTGTGCCCCCCGGGCTGCTCGCTGCTGGGGTGGGGTGAGAGGCAGCCACGGCCTTGGCTGGGTGTCAGCGCTGCTCAGCAGGAACCAAACATCCCTGGGTTACCAGCACTGCTTCTAGCACACAGCCAAACCATGGCCCCATGCTAGCTACTATGGAAAAAATTAACTCTACCCCAGTCAAAACCAGCACATTCAGAAAAAGAAACTCAGTAGAAAAAGGCAGGATGAATGTAATTTTTTTTTTTTCAGAAAACTATAGTTGGGGCTTTTTCACAAATTAACTCAGATAGGCTGGAGTTAATAAGAAAGAACTGGAAGGGCAGGCAGGAGAGGCAGAGGTATAACACGCCTGAAAACAGGCATAAATTTAGGCCTGGACATCTATGTGTATAAATGCTTTTCTAAACACATAAAATAGAAATAATACAGAAATGAAATACAGGAAAGCATGAATCCCTCGCAGTGCAGAGCTCTCTCTCCCTCCTACATTGGCTTTAAGTCTCTCAGCTGTCGTTTGTCACTGTTGTTAGAGCTGGCTGAAAATTGTCCAAATTTTATGAAAACTGTCATGACCTTTTTTCCTGACTTGACAAATAAAAGGATGTTTTTTCAGGGTGGGGAGAAGTGTTATTATCTCTAACGAAAATAAGTTTATTTTTTTAAAAACTGTTTTAATGGTTGTTGTTTCTATTTCGGTAGGTCTGTGTGTATGGAAAATGATGCCAGAATGCTAACACTGCATACTGCCAGAAATCAGTTTTGATCTGCTGCTTTCTCGCTGTCCCATTACAAAAGTGAAATGATTAGGGTTTTAATTATTGATTATCTTATTTACGTAAGTGTCTAACCTATTTTTAACGCTCTGGACTCCTGTGTGTGGTCTCCCACAGCAGTGTTTTCAAAGACTGCTAGCAGAAGAGGGGGTTTTTTACCAGTTTTGAATTTGCTGCTATTCAGTAGATAAAAGAAGGAGAAAAGCAAGGATTTGTTAAGATCTGGGGGTGTAGCTAGTTCCTTTTTGACCTTAACAGAGTGGCACGCTTACATCGCATCCGTACCTGTTTTCCTGGGGAACCTCTTGCTGACTTTTGCTGTGTCTTGAGGCAAATCCATGCTACAGAGAACTGGGATTGGTTTTCCCCCAAATCAAAGGTTATTAATTCTATAAATGGTTCCAAATGAAGATCAGAACATATCTAATACAGACCTATATTTTCAGATGGCAGGATTAATAAATGAATGTGAATTGCATGAAAATAACTTCAGTGAGAAAACTCTTGAGTTAGCCACAGGTTTTTGGAATTTGCAGGCCAGAAATGTACAGTATGAGAAAATATTTCTCCATGCAGTTTCTGGTGAGGTTTTGATGTTTTCAGAGCTTTGTAGATATTTTCAGACCCCCAAAAATGAAATCTGATGATCCAGATAAATTCTGGGATTTGCATTTTTGGGGTGAGACCACAATGAAGTTTGAGATGTCTTGTTTGTTTGTTCCAGCATGTGCTGGGGATGATCTGCTCAATGACAGTGAAACTTGAGCTGTAAAAGCTGGGGTTTGGCCCAGTGTAGCTCTTGTAGGTAGGACCGGTAGATACCTGCCATCTGCCCTTCACCCCAAGGGTATCATGCCGTTACTATGCCATATATATTGACATTTGTGAACAATTTAAGGGAATAATTTTTGTGCTATAACCAGGCGTGTGGCTTTGAATATTTCATAGTCCACTCTAATGGTTGTGGTGGGGGAAGTATGTCTGGAAATAAGGTTCACCCTACAGAGGAAGTATGCCAAACGTGGGAGCCAAGACCACAGCAGAAAGGATTGCATGCAAACAAACAATGAAGTGCTGCACAGGAAACTGCTCAAGAATTTGCAAAGGCAATCGACTGTAGTTGTTCAGCAAGAGACAAGACAAGACTGGTGCGGTGGTTTCTTCACCGTTCCTTTTCCATTACAGATCCTTTCCTCATGTTTGCCATCTGCACAACTGTAAAAGTTCTCTTTCCCCCCTCCTTTGCTGCCTTCCTTCTTACCATCTCCTATCAGGAGTGAATGTCTGTGTCTCAGAAGGGTGGCTTTGAGGAAAGCAAAATAACCACGCACAAACGTCCAGCTCTAAAACCACAGGTGCATTGTAGGAGTTTCAGTCATTGTTTTGCCTCATTTTATTTCTCCTTTTATTCTTCGGGCTAACTTTTTAACAGCAACCCTTGCCAATGAGATGACAGAAAAACCCCACTGTTCTCCAGCAGCCTTTAGCGTTTTTGAGTTGGTGCCCAAAACTAATTGAATTTATGGAAAGAGGAAATAATGAGGAAAAATGCAGATGAGGTAAGGGAAAAGCTTCAGGGACTGGACTAGAATGTAGATGAGGGAAGTAAGATCCTGGGAATAGTCAGTTCTAGAATGGCTTTGACTTTATTAACGAGTGTGAATTGAAAAATACATATTTATTATTGCCTTGTTTAATGATCTAGTGTGTTAACAATTTAACTGGCACCTAGAGGCACTTTCCTCAATAACAGACTAGGCTAATGGGACTAGGGCTTCCCCACTGTATGGTGTGACACTGCACTTTCTCTCTTCAGCTATGCTCTTTCTTTTTGGCACGGGTTTATTCAAAATGATCATCTATCGCCACTGCCTTTTCACTGTTATGATCAACTGCATGAATAAGATGTTTGAAAAGAAATGTGCTTTGCGGTCTGAGGGGCAGAGGAACTGAAAGGCAAGGAGGACTGACAAGCCTAGGGAAGATGATACGGCCTGTTGGCAGGAGTGATAGGGGCAGGGAAGAGAATCAGGGTGAATGGTGCAGGGCTGAGGCAGCCAGGCAGAGCAAGAAGCAGAAGGCTGAGTGCAAAACAAGAGTGCAGCTTTAGGAGTAAAGACTGTACTGAACAGGAGGAATATCACATTGACATATGCTCTATGTGAGATGTAATTAGCTGTGGTGGTGACATGGGGATCACGTAGTGCTACAGCTTCTGCTCAGTCACATGGATGAAACATGCGCTCCACTGGGCTGCCTGCAAGTACAGTAGACCTCCCAATCTGCCCCCAGTAAATCTGCCTCTCATATAATAAATTTACAGGTTTGTAGAACTTCCTGAATTCTTTCTTGCTGGGTTTATCACCAGCATATTTGGCATATTTTGTTAAGGAAGAATATCCATTGAGAAAAATGGATATTTGAAAAATGGCTCAACATAGAAATTATGTAAATGCCCACCATGGTACTGGATGACTGCCGTAGTTCTCTTCCCCCCATCCCTGTTCTCCTCAGTGGGGCAGGTGAGCTGTATCTCTCAAGACACAGCATGGACAGGTGCTCCGGTGGTGTGTCATCTCTGTGAGAGCAGGTTGTGCGTGATGGGAGATGTGATCTGATGAGGGAGACTTACAGAGGAAAATGGGATCATGGAGTACTTGGACTTCAACTCTCGCAGGGTACCAGAGAGATCCTCCCTTGATGTTGGTTTTCTTCCCGAGCTTCCAGATTTTACATGGAAAGCTTTTACAGTGACAGAATGTTTAGCTTTTTAATAAAGACACACATTCTGCACAACTTTCTAGAATTCTTGGACTCTCTTCTACCATATATGTGGGTAGGTTTGGAGTGTTTATGTGGCTACCCCTGATCTGATTCCCAGGGCCCACTAAAAAGGAGTGTATTTCAAAACACTTGGCTTCTCTTGGGCAAAGGAGAAATTAATGGTAAATGCCTCCAAAATGTGAAAGCTTTAACCCTTTGGTCCTTTAAAACCCAATTCCCATTGGTGCTAACTTCCCTTTCACTGCAAGATAATGAACTTTCACTTTGGTTATGTGTCCTCACCTTCAGCATGGGCTCTCTGCATAGCTCCCGTCGTGGTCAATTATCTGGCAGGAGAGGCCCACAGCAGCAGAGACTATTGCTTAATTGTTATTGTGGGGTGCTTATGCAATGTGCAGTTGCCTGGGCTCATTTACAATTCTAACACATCCATTGCACCCTGCATCAGGAGTCCTGTGAACTGGACAAAAGTTAGAAAGTGGCAGCGCTGTTCCTGGCCAAAAGCTCATTAAGATAGACATCTCCTGCTAGTGAACATCACACAGATGACACAGACAGCTCACTCCAAACGAGAAATGTTCTTTTGTTCTGCCTTACTGGGGCTTTCAGATAGAAAGAATTTGAGGCTGCTCAAAGGGCCAGCTGTGATATGAAGGGAACAGGTTTAAAATAGCTCTCAGGGGCAGTAAATGCTTAATGATCAGATCTTTCATTGCTCTTGGAACATTTGAGGAAACTCAGCCAGCTAAAATTTTTGTTGATTACTTTAACAGAGGCCCTTTGTTCATATTATCACGCAGAATAATTAAGCCAATGCAAGCAAGTCTGCTTAGCCATATACATAATTAAAATGTTAGGCTGTGATTAAACAGACCATATTGGCACTGAGAGCACCTATTCACTTCATAGAAGAGTTCCATCACTGCCTTAAGCTTGTTTTTACCCTGTTTTATTTGTTATTATTTTGAAAAAATGAATTTTATACATAATAGGTGCATAAGATGGTGTGTTTCCAGTGAGGAGTTAATGAGATTTTATAATGGAGAAAAGAGAGATAAGCATATCCAAAGTAGTTAGCTTATAGGGCAAAATTTAAATTGTAAAAAGGAGCACATCAGTCTATTTTAACTTACTTAAAAGCTCATTTGGAAGGGGTTATGTCAAATTTTCTCATTTCCTCCCTGATTTTGGCATCTCCTATGCAGTACTCAAACCTTCAAATTGAAAAGTTTATGATTATGTGGCACCTGAAGGTTTGTCAGAAAGGAAAACCCTTTGATGTATAAAATATTTTAATTAAATGCACTTTCAACTTGTTGGACTACCTGGTTTAAGTCAAAAGCTTATTGTCAAACATTACATCATTCTGAGGTCTCCCAAGCCTAATCACCAACTTACTTTTGGGATTCTCTCTCAGTTGGCAATTAGTGAAAATAACAGTTATGCTGTTGGCAGGGGCAGACTGGCTTTTCACAAGTTTTTGCAGAAATGGGCCAGGATCTTTTTTTGATTTCCAGAGCAGCAGAGCTGGAATTTTACAGAGTTTCTCCCAGCTAGGGCACCAAGAGTTCTTAGGAAGCAAATTTTGGCTCTCCTGCTTTTTTTGGTCACAAAATCTTGTTTTACCAGAATTTTTTCAGAGCAGAATAGGTACAAGAAGGTGTCTTTAGCTCTAGCACTGTAAGGATGCTGGTAGAGAGGAGACACTTGATAGAAATCAGGTTATTTTGATACAAGGGAGGAGTCTGTATTTTTTGACTGTTTTTTTTTGTTAATATATGTTAAGTAACATATTATAGACCAGTAGCAGTGGCTTTAAGATATGTTGGCTGATTGAAGCAGACCCAGAAGAGATCCTGGGGTCCACCCTGACTACCTTTCATGTATTACAGACCAGAGCAATCTTTATTTACAAGCAAGGTCTTTGGATGCGTTTTCTGAGATGGAAATAAAAGCTAGTCTGCTGAGTTCATCCCATTGCGCTGAAGCAGAACTCAAAGTGACAAGTACTCTACTCTCTTTACTAATCCTCTGGGCTAAGCAGTCCCCTGGGAACCTCTGTTTGGAAATCTATTAAGATTTCACAGGTTGTTCAGCAGGAGTAGCAATGAATGATTTGCAATGGCTGTGAAAACTGCAATTTAAAAAGAAAATGTGAAGATGAGAAGAATTTTTCTCCTTACACTTATAACAGACAACGTCATATTTTTCCTAATTTTTTTCTTGTGCCTTCTTGTCCAGATTGAAGTGCTCATTCCTCTGTCAGGTCTGATGTCCCTCTAATGTGCAGACTGATTTACACAGAATTTCATCTGATAATTTCCTTTGAAATCCTACTTGATGTATCTTTTTCTACTGAGTTTCACAAAAACCTTCAGAGTTCATCGTGATTATTATGTAGCTTTATGGGGAAATTTAGTTTGAGGGAACAGTGGCAGTCAGTGAGTTTCTGGTACATCTGAGCTGTGTCATCCAAGACCTGGAGAAGCCCGTTTGCCTGTTACTGGATTCTTGGCTTCAAGAATCTTCCAGCAGATTGATTTTGCTGGAGCTTCATTCTAGAGGTACTGTTCTAGCAAATGCTCCTTTCAATATTTTAATCATAGACAAAGAGATAAAATGTCTCTTAAGAAATACAGTAGTTGGTGGAGAGGCCAGGAAAAAGAGCTCCAGTTTTTAACATTTAGAATTCAAATGCAGTTTTGCCGTTGTCAAAAGTTTCTCCACTCCTCAATTTCTCTAGGGTTTGCTTAACTTCTTGCTTGAAAAGTAAATTACTGACTACATTTTCTTAGGCACTCTATGTATTAATATAAGCCATGATCATCACGAGCATGGTAGTTATGATAGCATTGTCTTAGTAAGAGTGAACTCATCATGGACATCATTTAGATGGGGTAAATAATTTCCAACATATGCTGACTATAAAGAAATTGGGAGCTTGTTATAAGCTCATGTCATGGGAAGAGCCCAGTCTCTTTAGCAGGGACTCATCAGTGCAAAGGTCTGTAAAAAAAATGTCTGACTTTGAATTAAGGAGGAAAATCAGGGTGGGAAAAGCTGTTCTAAGTTTTTAAGTCTCTGTAGGCTTTGACCATTATTAACAATTGAATCTTTCAGCCATTTATGATTGCAAAATAAAAGAGACTCTATGCTGAATGTTCTTTGAATTCATAAAAAAATCTGCACTTTTTCCCTCTCACTTGTGAAAACAAGCCATAATTTATAAACTAATTCTTTCAAACAATAGCAGCAGGGTTTTCATTTCCAGAAATTTAGCACATTTGCTGAAGCTCAAAATAACTTTTTTTTTTTTTAAATTTAGACTTGGTTATAGTAATTTACATAGTGCGAAGTAAGTGAGAAGGGCTACTGCTAGGATTTGGTTGCATGATTTTACAAGTGGTTTGTATTTATATAAATGACCAAGTTAAACTTAGTGGATAATCAGTTCTGATTGTAAACATCCTCTAATATTTTATAATGCTGTCATTGGACCATTTTTGAAAGGATGCCACTGTCTGGCTAGATCTAAACCCAAAGATTTTGTGAGACTTAGCTTATGGGAATATATAATACGGCATTCAAAGCAAGGAAATATTTTCTAAGAGCACAGAATTGAAAACATGATCTCAGATACCAAAACACAGCTTTCTGGAACATATCATCACTTGGAGCTGTACATGTGTCTCTGAGAATAATTTTTTGTAAACTGAATAACTGTATTTACAATCAAATCTTCCTTTTTCTAGGGAGAACTTTGTGAAGATTGATTAGTTGGTGACTGTTGTCTATTAGTTTATGAGATAGTTATGCAGCCATAACTATAAATACTTCTACATAATGTCTTTTCATTTCACTAATGAAGAAACTAGCCCAAGAGCTCAGTTTTCTTATTTGATGCTTCTGCAGCATTTCCCATTCCACCCTGAGTACACTACGAAAATTTTATATAGGAACTATTTCAGCCTCTGTTGAACTGCAG
The DNA here is from genome assembly GCF_030463565.1 of Pelecanus crispus. Classification (NCBI taxonomy): domain Eukaryota; kingdom Metazoa; phylum Chordata; class Aves; order Pelecaniformes; family Pelecanidae; genus Pelecanus; species Pelecanus crispus. The sequence goes on along the minus strand of NC_134655.1, from coordinate 4,320,902 downwards.
CTACCTCAAACTGCAGATTTAACAACCTGGCCATGCCGCACTACACTTTAGTACGGGAAATGAAAATAAATACCGTATTAATTTCAAGCTAGATGTTTTAACGGGAAAGTCTGAATCTTCCCACTTAGAGATGTGGAACAAAAATACCCCAATACATAAACCTTAAACATCACTTGACTCCTATTTATGCCTCTAAAATTAGGACTTAAATTCATTGTCCCATCCTAGCTGTTGGCAGAGGGGAGAACTGAGCTGGGGAAGAACAGGCTAGAGCAACAGTGATGGCTAGGGAACATTAAGTGGCTGGGAATCTGTCTGTGAAAAGTATAAAATGTACCTTTGGTACACACTAAATACTATACTACAGCGCACTAAAATGTGTTTAATGCCAGTACAGTATGTATCAGTATGAGATCTTCAGGGACCCCTTCTTAAAGGGATTGGGAGCTTTGCTATTTAGTTCAGTGGGAACAGAATGCAGTTTTAATGTGCCAGATTTTGTGGTGTTGTGATCCTGAAACAAACAAAGAAAGAAGAGAGAAACAGGAGAAGTAAATCTATAGGAGACAGAATTGATCTTGGTAGAGAGATCAACTATGGGTGCTTTCTGAGAAGCAGTTAGCTACACTTGAAGCTCAGTGTGATGTACTAGGTCGACCTCTTGCGCTGAGGTCATTTGAGGACAGACTGGGAGTTTTCACTTTGAGTGGTAGTGAAATCAGGCTCACTGCCTTTTCTGAACATGCTGAACTGTCAGCCGGTGTGTCTACATTAAAAACTGTTTCGCCGGTTTAAAATAAATTATTTGTTTTTGCTTTGGATGCTTTGCATTCTTGCTCACAGTTGGGCTGGTGTTATGTGAGAAGGGCAGCGTTGTGGGTTCATACTCATATATTCATGTAGTTGCAGACATAACTTTACCCAAGAAGTAAAACAGTCCAAAACCTCAGATGAGAAGATGAAGACATTTTTAAAACACCAAACAAAAGCAATAAATGGAAATAAGGATTAACTTTGTCAATTTTCACCCCTCCCACAATAAATCTCAAAAATCTTGGCTTTTATCTTAGATGGATAACACAACAGGCACCAGTGCACACCAATATTACGCAAATACTTCATGTGCTATCAATTATTTTGGAAGTATTCATCATCTGAATTGTGCAATGGTTTGACCTTTTTTTTAATGCAGAGTGTATGAAGATGAGAGTGTTAGGCTGACACATTCTTTCTCTTGCACTTGTGTAGGCATATTTAAAAGTAATTTCAGAAGAACATAGCAGCGAATAGGGCTCTCCTCTTGGTACGCAGCCCTTCCTGGCCTGTGGTCAGGTGGAGTCAGAAATGATCTGTGGTACATGAGAGGGGAATAGGAGTGAAGGGAGAAATAAGATTTAGCATGCTGCTAAGAAGTGTTTGGACGTTAGGTAATCAAGAGAATACATTCCGTGGGGATGCAGCTGCGCAACCCCGAGTGTTAGTGACTTTGTCTGCAACTACTAGGAAGGCTCACGCCCCTCAGATAGCTGGGCTTGGAGAAGGCGGCTGGCACGCGAGGAGAGCAGAGCAGAGCAGGTATGCATGCCTAGAGCGTGTCCTCATGGAAAGGATTCTTGTACCAGGTGCCTTGCTAAAATAAAAAGGTGGCTAAGATGAATATGCAGGTTGTGATGAAATAACAGAAATTAATTTCATGAAGAATTTCCAGAGACGTCTTGAATTTCAGATTTGATGTATTTATTGATTCAAAGTGATTTACTGTGGAACCACTTTGAACAATCATCTTTCCCAAGGCTGATACTCTCCATTTTAGTTACACTGCTAGCCATGTGTGAGTTAATGGTTTACACTTTTTTTCTCATGTTTCTTTTTAGTCATTAGCACAGATTGATTGCATCAATATTTCCCCAATTATTTTGAACTTCAGAATACATATTGCCCAGAAAGCAGTGTGTCCTGTACTGCTCTCTCAGTTGTCAATGCTTGATTTCTTCTGTAGTTGGTTTCCATGTATGGATGTTAATGCTTTGATTTTAAAAATTAATCATGCTGGGTAGGTGAAAGCTGAATGAAATTGGGTATTTCCCAAAGGTCAAACATATCTCTGAGCAGAAAATCTCTATATTGCAGGTCCTATGCTGTCTCCCCGGCATACTATTGTTGCCCTACTACCAAGTCCTGAAAGCAAACAGTCGTGGCTCTTGAGATTAAACAACTTAAATAACCTGGTAGTTTGAGCATCCTGCTGATCCTTCTAATTTGTCTGTTCACGTTACCCAGGTTGTGATAATTTCCATAGCTTTTCAATTTAGCTCAGATGAGTGCTAGTGTAAGTTAGCTTGCAAAATTCTGCAGAAGACATTCCTGAGAGAGGACCTGAAAGAATGAACTACCACAGCTCTGGGGACACCTCTGTCCTGCTGCAGGCTTTACGCGTCTGATTTTCAGACGTAGTGAGCAGTCAGGGCTCAGTGTCGACCCCGTGGATGCTGAGTTCCAGCAAGCTTTTACTGCCTTGGTCTGAAACTGACTCAAACGGGAGCAACATGACCACCCCTATGGATTAAACGCTGCAGCGTAATGCAACAGTGAATTAATTGAAGCGACCCTGTCTGTGGAGGGCCACACAACCAGTCCTGCTGAGTTCACTGGGACTCCCATGAGTGCACTCCACAGAACTTCTCAGGCCCGGTTGTAAGTGACAGTAAGTCAGAACTGCTCATAATCTAGGAATATCTTAGGGTTTTGATAAACTTGGCATCTTAGGTGCACTGCTGCAGTCCATGTGGTTCAACCTGGAATACTGTGTCCAGTTTTGGGCCCCTCAATACAAGAAAGACATTGAGGTGCTGGAGCGTGTTCAGAGAAGGGCAGTGAAGCTGGTGAAGGGTCTGGAGCACAGGGCTGATGGGGAGCAGCTGAGGGAACTGGGGTTGTTCAGTCTGGAGGAGGCTGAGGGGAGACCTTATCGCTCTCTACAACCACCTGAAAGGAGGTTGTAGTGAGGGGGGTGTTGGTCTCTTCTTCCAAGTAGTTAGCGATAGGACAAGAGGAAATGGGCTCAAGCTGCGTCAGGGGAGGTTTAGGTTGGATATTAGGAAAAATTTCTTCATGGAAAGGGTAGTCAAGCATTGGAACAGGCTGCCCAGAGAGGTGGTGGAGTCACCATCCCTGGAAGTGTTCAAAAAACAGGTAGATGTGGCACTTGGGGACATGGTTCAGTAGGCATGGTGGTGTTGGGTTGATGGTTGGACTGATGATCTTAGAGATCCTTTCCAGTCTTAATGATTCCTAGTTTTTACTTTCATTATAAATAATCCAGCCACCAATCCAGGAAACATGAAATTGCTACTCTGCCCTTAATTGGTTTAGTGGTGGACTTGGTAGTGTTAGGTTAGTGGTTGGACTGGATGATCTTAAAGGTCTTTTCCAACCTAAACGATTCTGTGATTCTATGAAGCTCACGTTAAGGATGTGGGTGAGTGCCGAAGCCTTACTCTGCACCCTGTCAGTCAGTCTAAGTCTTGAACCTGACTCTTCCATAGCTCAGTACCTGATCCCACAGCAGGCAGCCACGCACGGCACCCAGCTGGGTGCCCGGGTTCAGGCTTTCTCTGAGGTGGCAGCAGCAGGACCGCAAACCAGGGAACTGAAACCAAACATCTTGACCAAAGAGCATCATACACAAAATGTCTTGTTTTATTATCAACTTCAGAGTTTATTAATTTATCAAACCAGGTCAAAGTGATACAACAAGTACATAAATAAGTACCGTAACAGACAGACATCCCATGAAGAGAATGAAAAACATGACACTATGTATTTTGTTGTCTTAAGTGACCAGAAACTGGAAAAACGCAACACTGCATTTTACTAAGTGATGCTTATGATTTTTTTTTTGCTTTTCTTAAAAAGTGTTTATTATAAAATAAATACACAATCTGGATTCTACCTGTCCTGTCACAAATACAAAAAGCTGATTGCCTTCTTCTTCTTCTTCTTAAAAATAAAAATTACGAACACTGTACACTTTCCACTTAAGTCTTTTTTCACCAGCTACTGCTACAAACAGACGACGCCCGTGAGGTGAGAAATCAACTGCTGGTCTTCCCACCAGATCGCTACGGTTCCTCAGAACCTCTTCCTTACAACGCCTTCACCAAGGGAACGATAAGGTTAACTCATGCTTTATTAGAAGATTTATAATAAAATTCGGCACTTCTGCAGCACATTTCGACCCCGCAGATGCCACAAGCGGCGGGCGCTGCCGATGCCCCACGGCTGCTTGCAGAGCCAGGCTGCAGTGACCTCTGGCGCAGCGAGGCCGCAGGGTGTGGCGCCGCCGAGCAGACAGCGGGGCAGGGTCTGTGGCGGCACAGGCCGCAGTCCGGCGGAAGGGTGGCACAGGCCGCAGTCGGTCTGTGGCGGCAGAGGCCACAGTCGGTCTGTGGCGGCACAGGCCGCAGCCCGGCGGAAGGGCGGCACAGGCCGCAGTCGGTCTGTGGCGGCAGAGGCCACAGTCGGTCTGTGGCGGCACAGGCTGCAGTCCGGCGGAAGGGCGGCACAGGCCGCAGTCGGTCTGTGGCGGCACAGGCCGCAGCCCGGCAGAAGGGCGGCACAGGCCGCAGCCCGGCGGAAGGGCGGCACAGGCCGCAGTCGGTCTGTGGCGGCACAGGCCGCAGCCCGGCAGAAGGGCGGCACAGGCCGCAGTCCGGCGGAAGGGCGGCACAGGCCGCAGTCAGTCTCTGGCGGCACAGGCCGCAGTCCGGCGGAAGGGCAGCGGGCAGCTCGCCCAGCTCTGCTTTTACAGGGCTTGGAACGGCCCGCTGCTAGCGCCGGCTGTGTGCCGCGTCGTGCCGTCGGTGCTGCCAGCTGCCCTGGCCAGGCGCTGGCAGTGGGGTCCCCCCTGAGGAGAGCTGCGGAGCTGCCCCGTGCCGGACGCGGCCGGTTCCAGCCGGTTCCGGCCGGTTCCAGCGGCCCCAGCGCAGGGCCCGGCTGAGCCCCTCGGCGAGGCTGGCGGCACCTCGGGGACGCTGTATTTGGGAAAGGGCAAAACGCTGCTGGTCCGTGAGGGGAAAAATGAGAGAAACAGCCCCACGCGGCCGGGCCCGGGCAGGAAGAGGCGCTGCCGGCCCCGGCAGAGCCCGCCCTGGCCGGGCAGGGCCCAGGGATCTCCCTGCAGCCCACGGAGGCTTGGAAAGAGACCCCCGTGGTTCTTACTGCTGCCAGGTGAGTAAGCCGTTCCCTTGCTGGAGGAGCTCCCTTTTCGCTGTTTTCCTGTTATGCGGAGGACCGTGTTGAGTGCTTGCTAGGGAGGGAAGTACTCCCAAATACTATCTGCTCCGTGTCCACGCCTAGGGACAAGGGAGTGGTTATATACAGGCCAGATCGCTAAGGATAAGGACCAGAGATCACCGTCTGCGTATTCTCCGAATTCCCTTCGTTGAGAGCCCAGCATTCCATCCCTCCTGTGCTGCAGGCAGCACAGGCAGGGCCTGGGTGCCACGGAGCAGCCTGGCCCCGAGGCCGGCGCTGGCTGCCAGGGTTGGCTGCTCAAGGCGAGGATCCCCTCAGGATGGTGAAGCTCTGCCCGAAACGGGCTTTGGGCGTTCAGCACTGAGCTCTCCCGCACCTTCACCCCTTTAGAAATGGGTACACCCTGGAGTCGTGTCACTGGCAGGATGACAAACCTCAAAATCCCTGCTGTCACCATTGATTTCACTCCCTGTGAAGACCCAGCCCCTGGCTCAGGCCATTTCCATAAGCTTTGTTTCCTAGCATGCGTTTGAACAGCAGTATTCCTGTCTGCTTGTGGAGTAGAAAATGGGAGCAAAAGCAGGCAGAGTCACTTGCTTCTTGGGATTTAATCCAGCATCGCAGCCACAAGGCAGTGAGAAAACTCTTCAGAGAAAACATTTTTTAAATTACACTTTTTCTGCAGATGAGAGACACCTTTCTTAAACACACTGTAGACACTATGCTAAATTTAACAGAATCTCTCAGATTTGTTTTTCACAAAGATAACAGTTTTCACAGAGCTGCTGTGTTCTGAGGGCCAGCTGTAGCTGTTCAGTGTTTGTCATGGGAGAGAGCTGTCCTTGAAGTGTGAGAATTGAGAGGTGACCCTCAGAAAAATGCAGAAGATTAGGTTTGTAACAAATCAGACAAATAAATTAAACACTGTCACAACTCTTAAGGAGTTATTAATTGGGAGGTTTAACTCTCTAGGTGTTTTCAAAGTACTGCAGGTACTTCACCACCTTCTGCCACATCACTTTAGAAGGCAATTTATCAGCCAAGACCATGTGTTAATAGGGCCCAGAAGAATGAAGTTATTAGGGCTGTGATAGGGTGCTAACACTTCACAATTTTTAGAGAAGTGGGTGGAGGATACAGTGAAAACCACTTAAAAGTGAACATTTGCTCAAATTGCTACAAAAATATAGTGATTGCCACTAACACCTGCTGTTCAGTTCATGGACTCGGTTTGCTCAACTACAAGACATCATCCCACAGGCAGGCTGCTTAGGAGTTTGTTAGTTTAAATCTGTTTTTTATGTCTCCAACACAAGTATTGTATCACTTGTATTTTTCCTCCGCTACTAAAAAAATCCGTGAGTCATTTCAATACCAGAAATGGTATAAATTCAGCACAGGAAATAATGCTCTCCATAGCTCCTGCACATTTATGAGGTGTCTTTCTTTTCATTAGTTTGAATAACTTGCCAAATAATAATAATAAAAATGTTCTGTTTTCTCTTTGTAACTTGTAAAGAAATGCAACTCTGGGAAAGTACAGTCTCTCTTTCTCCTTCCCCCACCAGTAATACAGAGCCTCCTAGTCTTTTGGAGGAGATATTTGAACGGTTGACACAGACCACTACACATAAAGCAGCAAATTTGCTGTGCATGATGTGAATAATTACTGCATTATAGTTTTGGGTTTTAGGGCAACTGTTGACTTAAGCAAAATAAGCCTGCAGTCCAGCTGCAGATCCAAGTTTTCATAAGTTTTCTTGTGTTTCTCCCTCCAGTGCTGTCTCCCTTAACAGTGACCCTTTTCAGACTTCTCAAGGTACAAAACCTTTACCAAATCCTCGAGCTCAGTCCTGCACACTCGGCTTTCACACATTTGGCTGATCTGAGCTTCTCCCTCGCTAAATATTTTCCACTGGCCTGAAAACAAAAATACAAAGCAGACAGATACTGACTTAGAAAAGGGCAAAGGGAACTTCGAAGACATTTACAAGCACTCTCCAGACCAACTGATTCACAATGGTCAAAGAGAGAATGTCCAATCCTCCCATGGAAAATATTCAAAGTATCTTACAATCACGTAACATATTCCATGCAAAATGACTTTGTTAGAAATAACAAACAAGGACCGGAGTATTATTACTTTCTTTAATTTAGTAGTACTCTAAGTTGACCCTATTTATTCCACCATTTATGCCGTTGTATACTCTGCTTTATGACAGGGTGATGTGAAAATTTAACTCTGATGGTAAACCAAAGTATTTAAAAGTTGGGAAGCAACAAGTCTAAGTGTTTCATGCACTGTGAACTCTGCCTACCTGTGTGTCATACAAACTGTGTTTGCTGGCTATTAGTATTTCTACGCATTTTTGATACTGTTAATAGAAATGCCCGCTGTCCTGGTAACTAGAATACTGTATTACAGATAACAATGACAAGCTTATGGAAGGCTGACAGCAAAAAATTAGGAATCTTTTTATACGAAAAGCTGCCTGCTTCTCGCTAAGCCTGTATTATCTAGAATATATTATTCCTGGGAAAAATACCTCCTTGGCTAATTAGAGACCTCAGAAAAAATGACAACTTGTGATGCAAAAGAACTGGGAACTAAAAATGTCTATACCTTAATTCAACTATCAAATTAAGTGTCATATCCCAAGCTGGATTAAATACAAAAAAGAAATTGAATCAAGAGTGATAAAAGAATTAAATATCCTTTCAAAAGACAGATTTTAATAATGAAGATATTGTTACGAACATAGGAAAGGCTTCTTTCAAATATGACATATGTATGGAAGAGAACTTCTTTAATCACCTCTGAAGTTTTTCCCTTCTAAATGACTTTCTAAAAAATTGGGGCAACTTAACATGTTACTTAAATAAATCCAAATTGTGCTGCTGTGCTGACATCAGTCATGTTTCAGACTTTTGGCAGTATGGGCAGAAAACAGCCTAGCTTGTATTTTATCAAAATACAGGAGACTAAGATAGCATGGACATGAACTACTCTTACATAAATATTTTAAATTGCTGTATTTTGAATCTTTAAATCTAAACTTATAAAATATTGGAGCCATGTACTGGAGGAAAAATTAGTACATCTGTTTGACTGTGTTGAGTAAAAGAGACTGTTTTTCAAGGCTACGATTATATGGAGAATAGAAACCTGAAGAGGTAAGAATTTTACTTACTAGGGGTTGTCCTTGTTATCTGCTTGAAGTAAGGAAGTTCTTCAAATTCTCTCTTGGACACTTTTTCAACATAGAAGTGGCGCAGAATCCCTTCAGCAAAGAGATGAGAAGTGCTTGTTACTGGAAATGTGCCTGTTGTTCTAAACCTGGGTTGCTGTCCTGCCTTTATGTAGAATTACTGCCATGTCGAGTCACCTTGTGAAATAATCCTTACCAATTACGTGGGTTTTCAGCCTATTGTTTTTTATACTGTTTGCTGCCCCCCTGTTTTTTTGCTACTCCTCTGTAAATCCTTCTGTGGATTTACGATTGCGGAGAGTTTGTGAGGGGTGTGAGAATTTGCCAATTTTTTTCCAACACAGCTGAACCCTTCCCTAGTAAGAATAAATGTAAGATTGCAACAGAAACCAAAATCCCAGTGTCTTGGAGAAAACCAGTATCATTTTGCAGTCAGATACCATTTTGCCTGTCGTGAGCTAGCAGGCAACATCACTGTCAAATCATCACAAGGCTTATGGCTTCTTGAACACACACGGTGGTTATTAAGCATCCGGTCCTCTGTGACTTCTTTTCTGCTCACACTTTGGGCTTGGCTTTGTGCTTTAAAGTGCATTCTAGAGATGTATCGTTTCCGTGTAAAGGGCTGCAGTATATGAGGGTTTCCTATGAGGATCACATGCTTTTTGCTTAAAGTAGATTAAATAGATGGGTTTTTTAGGAGGCTGGAGATAATTTTTATTATACTAGAAGTTCAGGATTTGCAGAAATGCTTGGGCTTCTGAATGCTTTTCTATTTTTTTCTGATTTTACCAGTTAGTCTGGTAAAAGATATTGTTTCCATCCTTAACACGTTTTTTGCCCATATTCTAGACCGTCATGGGTATAGCATCGCTAAGGCAGATAGAGCAGACTGATTTCAATGGAAAGCTTTTTGGTCCATCCTGAATAAGAACCTGCAGGCACTTGGTTCAGACCCTACTACCCATTTCTCTGCAATAAATTACACAGGGTATTTCTGACAACCTGTTTGTCATCGTGCTTTTACTCACAATGAAGGGTAGGAGTTTGCAGAACTAGAGCTGTGTATGTTAGTAATGGTTTCTGTACAGCAAAACTTGAGTATGTTGGAAGTGGCTGTAATAGAGATATCCTAAATAGCCAGAAGAACAGCAGTCTCAAGATGCTTGGATTTGTAAATTGTCCTGGGATTTTAATGGAAGATGACACGCTGTTTAAAGAAAGAACTTGCTCAACTCACCTTTTCTAATTGTCCACACATGTATTTCTATTTGAGGTGGCTTTTCAGTCTCTACTGCAATTTTTCTGATGGTTTCTCCGTCCTCTGTAAAAACGGATTCATAGACAGGAAATGTCTCTTTCCCACAGAAGTAATCCTTGTTGTCAAAGGTTTGACTTGGCACTTCTTCTGTTTAAAAAAAAAGCCCAAAACACATACTACAGCTGCAATCAAGTCCTCCAGAACTTACTTGGCACCGATAGCCAAGCAGGTTTAGTTTAAAAGTAGAATTTTCATTTGTATGGCCACTCAAATCCATCTCCAGCTAAGCCCCAGACATTTAATAGTGTTCTATTCTGCTAGATTCTGATGGCCTGTCCATAGTGGCAAGACAGTATTTGTATTTATAATCCAATTTTGTAACAAAATGAGCTCTGTAAAACCAGGTGGTCTGTGAGACTCCTCACAATTTTTGAACCTGTTGTCCACTTTTCAAGCATATTTGAAATAATGGTAGAAGTCTCAGAGGTAATAAAATAACTAAATGGAAATTGGTGGTTGGACAGAGTGAAGAGACCCAAATTAATGCATTGCTGAGGAAAAGGGCATGTAGAACCTACAAGGTTTGCATTTTGCTTGGCAGCAGCCAGCTGGCCAGTGCAAGCCTGGGCTAGCCACAGTGCACATTATCTCTTGCCCACCTGGTAAAGTTGTAGAGCATAGAAGTAGAAATTGTAATTATTCTGTTGGTAATTGGAAGTTGGACAAGAATGTAAGATGATGCAACTCAGAAACTCGGAGACTGCTGTTTGTGGAAAAGCCTAATAATTAATACATCTCCACACATGCAAGACAGACTGCAGGAAGAGGTTCAGCTTTCTTAAAAATTGGCACATAGAATCTCAACGAAAGAGACAGTAACTCTTTTTGCTATTAAGTTTTCTATTGAAGCCTGTTAGTCAGATTTTCCTGACTGTTCTCATCTCAGATGAGCCCAGTGTGGATCTCTGATTCACAAGTATCCAAAAAGATGTAGATACACACCTCCTGTCTGCCCACTGCCACTGCATCGTGCTTTTTCCCAGTAAGCAAGGCCAGCAAGAGAAAATGGGAAGCGTACATTCTGTGAGGGATTTCTATATACGACTGAACAACTCATTTCCTCAGAGCATTTCTGCCCAATGCATCACCAGACAAACATAGAAATGGGCCGTACAGATTAGAAAAGAAGTTAAAGGCACAGAAGGGAACTGGACACTCCTTTAGCCTTTATAGCATATGCAGCATGGCTGCTCATTTGGCAGACCATCAGCAGATTCATCTTAGCAGGTTTTTCACTAGTTGTAGGCATTGATTTTAGTGAGTAATGTCTGCGTAAGTTTAATCATTAGTGCAGCATAGAAACAATGCTAAATTTGTGGTAAGTTAGTATTTATAACTGACACCAATCAGTTTATAATCAGGGGTTTTGAATCCTTATGGTACATTTTAAAAAGCAGAAATGATATTATCTCCATGCAAATTTCACAAGCTAGAAAATGATTTGAAGGTTCTGTGGGCACTGCAGTGGGGGAAGGATGGGAGAGTCTTTTGACAGTAATGAACTTTCTGTGTACATTTCTGTAATATTCTCTTTGGAAATGAGCATCAGGAAGTCATGCCAACAGTAGAGAGAAAGGCAGTGACTGATCAGAATGTGTGTGTCCCCGGCAGGCAGCCCCCCCATGGGAGGAAGAGCAGTGAAGAGCAGGGCTGGCCAGGCAGCTCTGCCCATCTCATGCTGAGACCTCTGTGCACACATTAGAACCTCGCGCACAGCTACTGCTATTTTCATCAGATCTTATTGTGACCAGAAGGCTTGAGCCAAGCCCCTTAACATGCACAGCAAAAAGGTGGTCTGTGATCAACTTTGTTTTACCTGGACAGACTTTACAGCATTTTCCTTCTACTTTCTGAGGGTATTTGCAGGGATATTGTTCTGGACAATGAATTTTCTTACATTCTTGTTTGGTGATGTTGCAGGTGCACAACACACACTCTACGATTCCAAAGGCCCGGAGATTAGGATGCCAAGATTCACCATGTGAGTATGTTTTGCCATTGGAAACACAAACTACAAAAGAAGAGAAAAGGACGAAAAAGTACAACTGGAAAAGGTACGTTCACTGGCTACCTCTCTATGCATATTCATTTGATTCATGCACATTTGTTTAAAGCAGTGTCTCTGTACAAAATCTGTTAGTGTCTCCAGCCCATTTCTCTGCTTGTTAATTTTAACTTGCAGTTTTGCTGCTTAAAATGAGTCTGAGCCTACGAGCACCCTTTTCTGAGCAGTTTTGCCTCGATTCCAACTCTGCTGACGCTGGTGTCCATCACTGTTTCGAGGAGAACAGTGAAGGTGGCCGAGTCAAGTATTTGACTAGCTCCTCTCCAGTGCACGCATTTCAGTCGTGCATCATTAACCAGCTTATAAAACTCACTCCTCCTTCCCTCCTAATCTCAGTCCACATGTGGGATACAGCCTGCTACATTGGCTCTCGCTTCTAGAATTGAACCTGCAGATGACAGGATCACGACATGTGCTACTGAGTCATCTGCACATTTCTTACCATTAGCTGAACACAGCTTTTGCAGTGAGAGCTGTGCTATCAGCAGGATGGATTAGTGCCGCCTAGGCCTTTTATTGCTTTTGCATGAGAGTTCCTGCTACACAACACAGAACAAAGCAAGGGAATGTTGCAAAATGAAGTTTAATGTCCTTTGTGGAAATATATATGTCTATAGGTATATAGAGGCATTTGGGAATCACAAGAAAACATTAAGATGAAAGGATGCACGTGGGACTGAAATTTCATTCCAATAGCATCTAAGCACCTCAGAATATTGATTCATCGGTGCCCTTGGGAGACAGAGAAATACAGCTGACACAAGGAGAGTGGAAAAATCCATGCCTGGTGTAAGCTAGTTTGGGTCATCTGGCAGTTAATGGGAATCATATCACTCTACACCATGTTTGCATTTGTCCTATAAACCTTACTCCTTTCTTTTAAAATATTTTATAAACACAAAGAAAAACGCAAACTAATCCTAACAAAGTGAAAGAAAGGGCACTGCCTGATTTCTAAAAGCAACTAAAGTGAAGCTGGGATAAGTTGTAAATATTTCCCATTCTTCTAATATGCCATCATTTTTATTAATGCCTTTATTTGTAAAATATGGTCCTATTTTGCCTGTAACTTTCAAAAGCTATTTAATTTTTATCTGTAATCTGAAATTTACATCTAACTGGTAACAGATGTGACCAACTGGCTTATACTTTACTGAGTTACTGAGATTTATAGGGAGTGTTCTTTGCAATGTATTGTCTTTCATGGGGTTATGCTATCATTTGGCTTATAATTTACTACTTTTTAACTCTTTCTTAAGACATGTTTTTATTTTAGAGGTAGGAAATTGTTTTGTTTCTCAAATAAAAGCAAATAAAGTGTTATCTGTATACTAAGAACAGGGGAGAAAAAACTATACATGAGAAAACTGGTAAGTACTCAGCTGCTCAGCAGGCTTCTTACATGCTGTAAGTACTTCTTAAATACTGTATTATTAGTTATGCTTATATGGATTTTTTTTTCCCAGCTAGAGTTCTCCAGATCCTTTATGGACATAAATATTTCATGATTTCCCCCTGACAGGGGAAGGGATAATACATGACATTGTGTAGATACATATTCTCTCTGCTTTAAGGGTTTGTTTAGTACAGAACAGTTAAGTAATTACTCTGAGGTAGCAGATGAAGCCTCCAGTAGAAGCCAAAATATGGCAAATAATTTCTAGTTCCCTGATGCCCTGTTTTGAGTGCTCTTCATGTTTAGAATGACAAATCTGTATCCATGCAACTGCACAGTATTTGCATGTCAGGAGAATTGTTGTGTGTTTATTTTTTAACTTGTTGAAATGCGTCTTAAGGGCCATGTGCATTAATTAATAAAACACTTGTTAACTGCACAAGAACAAAAGAAAATACATGGTCAGCATTCCTGTTTCCATCATGGGGATCTCTCAGACACTCTCCAGGCAGCGAGTGTCTGAAGTTGTGGCAGTTACTATATACTGCATCCAGAAATATGCTATTCGTCTGTATGCTCTTTAATTGCTGAAACCAATCAGTTAGAAATTGCTTTGATGATGTCTTCATGTGTGAATTACATGTCAAAGATATTGCACTGCCTGGAGATTCCTGCTCCTAGATTCAGCATAAAACACTGGCATGATCTGAATGTTTTTTCATGCTTGTTCAGGTGGATAATAAAGATCCTATGGCCAACATTCCTTCTGTTAGTTAATACCTTAAAAGATTAGTTGGCCCTAATACAAGGGCTTTTAACTCTTTGTGGGTAGTTTCTAAGTGCATACTGACTGGTAGTTGTGGATAGATGCTGTTCTGAACATGCATTTTTACAGCTATTTCTTTTATGGCTTCTTAGACCTGTTCCTGCAGACCTCTGTTCACTGAGGTACACCCACTGTGGGAACGGAGCGTCCCACCCTTTTTATTCTACAAAACCTGCTGTCCCACTAACTGGAGAATTGGTATTTTCCCTCTATTTTTGTCCTTCCTGTAATGCAGCAGGAAGATGGCATAGTTATGTTTGGATAAGGTTTGCCTTGGTTTGGCTCAAAGTTATGCTGTCCCCATAATGTAGTGTGTCTTATATTATATTATCAAAAGGCACTAAAGGATTCTGAGAGTGAGATTCATTACCTTGGTCAATTTTGCCTCTTTACAGCTCAGGCATCCAGTACCAGCGAATTGCCTATTCTGCCTCTAGTATTAGTCACGGAGGAGGAAAAGCCCAACTAGCTTAAGGTGGGGGAAAGTCATGATATTGTCTTTCTTGAGAATAATTTGCTAAGCCTTGGAGGCAGAAAACCTCTTGATACTATGGCAAAGCTTTATGGTGTGAGATTTGTGGGGCAGTTTAAACATACGCTGTTTACAGCTAGTAAAGTTAGAAAATAGGAGACAGCATAAAGAAAATAACCATGAACAGTTTCCTACTGGACAAGTCACTGTGCAAACAAGTTAGCGAATCTAAAGGCATCGTGGTGTCCTTTATGGCACAAAGTGCTCACTTCCCTGGTAACCACTGCATGTGTGCTCAGAATTACGTAGCACAATCACACGAAGTAATTCAGAGAGCAACACGATCGTGTGGGGCCTTTGCAGAGTGAAATGCACTGTTGTATGTGTAGGCACAACTGATCGCAGTCAAGAGCTGATTTTGTATCCGTAATAGCTTATTGCTTTTTGCCTCCCCGATTTGCATTGGGTCTCTTATACCAGTGTGAATTTCCAAGATTCTGCTGTATATTTTGAAGTGATTGATTCCTGAGCCAGAGTAATACTATAAGAAGTACTTGTCTTTACCTCGTCCGTGCTTATGCTTGTTGTTGATGACGATTTGTACTATTGTTCCTGAAGCTTGCTGGGGATCCGGTAGGACTCCACGGTTAGTCCTGGCATTGGGAAATCGTGGAATGTTGACTACCTGCCTCGCAGAGCTGGGTGACAGGTCATAGTGGGAGCGATGGTATGAGTGTCTCTGAAGACAGAAAGAGAGCAGGAAAGTAAATGTCTCAGTCCAATGAACATGGGGAAAGAGGCTGTACTAGAAGCTTAACACAGGCAACCAGCGTGTTGCCAGTATCATCAAACATCATTGAATGTAATGCATGGCACCATGCTAAATAAAGGCCATACAGGTTTTGCGGATAGTTACCATGGTAATGAAGTCATCTACACGTACGCAGTTGTAACTCATCTCACCAGACTGTATGTGTCAGTGTAGGTGTCTTTATCTAAGTTGGTCATCTGAAGTCCCTAATCAAGTCAATGGACAGAGAGGCAATTTTAGAACCTGACCTGTTGTGGATCTCTACATCATGAGGAGATGAATCACAACCCAAAGTGCCTATTTCACTCCATGTGTTAAAAATGGTGTTCAGAGCCGGATATCTACTTTACTGATACGTACTCTACTTTAATATTAGATGAGAAAAATTGTAAGCCTGTCTAGTTTTCCTCATCAAAATTGCTTTCTACTGGAGCTCCAGTGGCAGAGCACGTCCAGAATGACTCTCCAGCTTCTTGTTTGCTTGCAGCTTTAAACTCTCATGCAAGGCCAGGGTTAGCCTTTCCCAGGCTGAACAGAACCTTACTAGAGTCTGTCTTACAGACTGGGAAGTCTCATTTTATTTGCAAGGGAAAGCAGTAGTAGTAGTAGTGTGCAGTCTGTTTTATAGAGCAAAAACACTGGTTGTTTTCAGAGAATTATTTTCCAAAATACCCACGGGCATGAAGGAATAGTGTATATGACAGCAGTTATTTCATAAGGCACAATTCACTAATCCAAAGACCTGTTGGTTCATGTATTTACGTAGTGCACCCAATGCTTAAAAGCTCTTCGTATTCTCTCCAAATGCTGTTACAAAAATAATTCCTTGAGGAGTAAGTTGTTAATGGATATTCTTAGCCCCAGAGGTAGTGAAGTCCCTAAAGTAAATATATACGTGTGTATATGTCAGCTGGGAAATAAGTGTTCGCACTTACGATTTAAAAGTGATGCTTGCATAGCAAGCAAAATGCTGTAGAATTTTATTCTTATACAGCATATACAACACAGACCAAATCCAGAGCCCGCAGGAGCTCATGGGAGTTTGTAATTCAGTGTTATTCATGAATTCAAGTTGAGTTTATTCAGGGGTTTGCAGAAGTGGAAGAAACTTATTTTGGGGTAGATTCACAGAACCCAGGATGAAGCAGTAGATATTCAGGCCTGTTATCATCCTTTTCTCATTTTTCCCCAGTGTGATGGCATGCACATCACAGCAGGAGTATATGTCTTTGAATTGTAGGTCACACTTACGGCTTCCCTGTTGGCTGGCTGCCGGAAGATATCTCCGTCGGAATGTTCCCATGATAATTCTCCATCTCCTGTACATGAAGCAGAGCAGTATCAGTTAGGGGAATAATTGTGCAACACCTTGGGAGATACTTAGGGGAATGTCTCATCCAGCTTTACAGCTGGATTTAGGGTGGAGGTTGCATCAGCGTGTAGAAGTGTCAGTCTGTAGTCTGACTTTATTGTACTAGATTCTGTAAAGACCAAGAAGAAGATCCCTTCCCAAACATTATGCAAACTCAGGATTAAGATTTACTATCAGATTTATGCGGCTTAACAACACGCTATGGGCAAGGTAATTCCAGCAACCATTTGCTATGTGATTTCAGGCAAAGGTGGGGACGCATGACTTAGCTTAGCTCAAAGGGAAAGGCTAAATTGTGTGACCTTCCATCTGCTGTGGGCTGAGGGAACCCACAACCACAGTTACTGTTGCTCAGCTAACATGCAACTTGACTGAGAATTGAATGCCGAATTACATTTTTGTAGTCAGCTCTGAAGTGTGGCCATTAATAAATAACATTGTATCACATATCAAGAAAAAGTAAGCCATACTTTGTCCTGCAAATTTCCTGTCCCCATATCTATATGGTTGTTTTTTCCCTCTTATTTATGCTTCTTTTAATAAAAATTGCTAAGTCACAGTTCACCCCCAGGTATGATTATGAACCAGGGAGGTGCTTTCATCTGTTTGTCGAAGATAGACTGCTTCATAAATAGAAGTGATGGCCATGCTCCGTGCATGACTCGTTAGACACAAACCAGCAACTCCTCCAGGAAGCCAGGCACATGCAGTGAGCTATGGCAGGATGTATGAGAAGTTGGCCAAGACCGGATCCCATCTAAGCTCATAGGACCCTATATTTGTATGTAGAGAGTATGAAATGTTCAGCACCACTTTTTTGAATCAGGCCAATAAAAGTGCTACAGAATAAGGCTCATAGCACTAAGGACACTCAAAGTAAGGACATTCTGACTTGTCTTTTAAAAGAGAAAAGGTTTTGCTAGAGCATTTGCAATTTGTGCAGGTGATGCAGAAATAATGAATGCTTTTGAGAATCAGTGTGAGGGACTTGCAAAGCCAGTTACTCACAGGCAAACATGATTCATGGAAAGGAAAGTTGGAAAGAAGAGCCCTCAGTTTGTGTTCAGTAGCACCCAGCTGTTTTCTTTGTAAGACAACTTCATAAATACAAACATAACTAAGCATAAGCTACGGTGGAAATTAGAGCAGGGAATAATCAGTTCAGGCTAGAGAAAGACTGTGGCTTTAAGAAGTTTTTAGAGACGTATTTAGAGGTGTTCCTTGATAGACAAGCCATGGAACTTGAACTGATACCTGTTTCTCGGAACACTTGTACAAGAACAGGAGAAATCACTTAGTGTGGAGAGGAGCTTGGAATTTCTCCCAGCCTTGGAATTCAGGTACAGGTACAGATGACACTACTTTGCTAGCGGCTCAAAGCCTAGCTCTAGGTGTGCCCAGCATTGCACCGGAGCGCTGAGCAGCACCACTGCATCATGAGCCTTACATTAATGGCACAGATCACGGGCTCGGGTCCTCAAAGCAAGATAGCTGCTGCAGCAGTAGTAGTGCATGATACTGGCTTGGGAGAGCCAGGGTGCTGCTGCAGGTGTGCCTTCAGTTCTGGAGTTAACTCATCCAGACTTAACCAGATCCATCAGGGATCCACCACCTTAGTGCATACTATGTATTGGCATTTTATCCTCTGTGCAGTTTATGAGAACTTCCCCTTAACTTAAGGGGAAGTTGGATCCTGACATAAATCAGCATCTGAACCATAGTGCTTGGAGCCTTCTCTAGTCAGCAGTAGGGGAATGGATAGGAGATTCAGCAGATTTTAATACATATTGTTAACATATTTGGCTACGCAGGGAGCAGAAACCGACTCTCAGTTTCCTCCCCATAAGCTGTGCTAGATCTTGATGCAAACATTTTGTTTAGGCTTGCCTTTCACAGAATCACAGAGGGGAGATAAAACAGTTTATGCCATACTGAAAAGGACAAAGTTGATTATGAGATAAATGATCATTTTAACGTTTTTAAATAAGAGTAATAGACAGTGGAATACATTAAAAAAAACCTGCATCAGTGGAGACACTGGGTCATCTCTACTGCATAATCCAATTTAATCTCACCTCTCATATGGAAATTCTAATGAACTTGTTTCTCATTAGTGACTCTGGCTGAAGTGACTGATTTCTCCAGTGTAAGGCTAGTTTACAGCATAGCTATGTCTGATACTTCATACTTTGATTTTTGTAACTGGAAGAGGTTGGTTTCAAATACAGATCAAATAACTATCTGGGAACGGATATCAGGAATCAGATGATTAGCAAGGATTTATTTTAATTTACTGTCAGCGTATTATATTTAAAACAGTGTATCCCTAAATTTCACCCTGGGAAGCCAGGACTATCACCTTGCCTGCTTGAGATCAGAAAGCTTTATAAGCAGTTTGCCTGGCAAAATGTTTCAAGATTTGTAAAGATACTGTGGAGTAACATGGCAAAGCAGCACAGAACGAGGAACAACCTCCATGCGCAGAGATCCTCACCCCTGCTCTGACTGAGCTGATGTATTTATGCAGCACATGGCATTGCCCTGGCGAGAGGTTAGTTCAAGTCCTACATGGTGCCACACTTAAGTTAATTACCACTGCATCTCTGCAGGTTAAGTAGCTTAGACAGCTTGCTGCACTGACATGACTACACAGCTTCTATCCAGGAACTTGTTCCTTCAAAGCGTGCTGTACTATCTCTGCATCAGGCTGCATTATTAACCACTGATGCACTCCGAAGTACCCTCTTTACGGCTCAGCCCCTTCACCGCTCAGAGTTTTTGGTCCAGCGTGTGTCCTCAGTAGACCCCTTAGGACAGGGACTGTGGGACTATGCTAGTTTGCGTTTCACAACTCTAGCAGCATAGGCAAAATTATACAACCAACAATATAATACTCCTTATTTTCACCATGCAATAGTACTGAGTTCAAACAAGCGGAATCTCAGAAGGATTCTGGTGTGCAAAGGTGCAAGCAGGAGAGTTTTTCAAAGCAGCCTGGCATCACTGGTATCAACAGAGTGGCAATTCTGAAAACCATACGTACCTTTAGGTGCCGATCTGCATCTTTGAGAACTGGCCACAGGTGCTTAGATACCCTAGAAGTGGTGGTTCAAATGCCACAGTACTAACAGTGAGATAAAATACTGTGCTGGTTTTGACTGGGGTAGAGTTAATTTTTTCCATAGTAGCTGGCATGGGGCCATGGTTTGGCTGTGTGCTGGAAGCAGTGCTGGTAACCCAGGGATGTTTGGTTCCTGCTGAGCAGCGCTGACACCCAGCCAAGGCCGTGGCTGCCTCTCACCCCACCCCAGCCCCGAGCAGCCCGGGGGGCACAAGGAGCTGGGAGGGGACCCGGCCGGGACAGCTGAGCCCAGCTGCCCAAGGCAGAGCCCACACCCTATGGGCCATGCTCAGCACACGGAGCTGGGGGAAGGAGGAGGAAGGGGGGGACGTTGGGAGCGATGGCGTTTGGCTGCCCAAGGCACCGTGACGCGGGATGGAGCCCTGCTCTCCTGGGATGGCTGAGCACCTGCCTGCCCGTGGGAAGGAGGGAATGAATCCTTGGTTTGCTTTGCTTGCGTGCGTGGCTTTTGCTTTACCTGTTAAACTGTCTTTATCTCAACCCACAAGTTTCCTCACTTTTACCCTTCCGATTCTCTCCCCCATCCCACTGTGGGGGAGTGAGCAAGCAGCTCACTGTGGTGCTTAGTTGCTGGCTGGGTTAAACCATGACAAATACATTCAGAAATTCTCAGACATTTAGACGGGCTTTTAGACAGACATTTAGGTTTAGACATTCAGAAAGGCTGGGAAGGCCTCTAGAATCAAGTTCCCCATGTGTACAAGATCTAAAACACAACTGCTAGCAAAATACTGAAGTCACCTGAGTATAGACTGACACCTAATTTAAACTGGAGTAATTGGCCTTACCCTCTGAATTGAAATTCTTGTGTCTTGCATAACTTGAGTGGGTCTGGTAACCTGTCAGATAGAAGCTTGTCTTTTATTGCAAAGCTTTTCTACCCAGAGCAGTGTCAGCTATTTCAATACATCATTTGAAGCCTTGATTTACCTCATTACGGGGATGCAACTTTATCATCAGTGCATTCTCTCCTTGTTTCAGTTTAGGACAACAAAGGTAGCAATGTTATCCTGGTGAAATTCGAAGTTTAATTTTTCAACACGCATTGGATTGTAAGTACATGGGAAACTTGCAGATAGTGTCCTGAGTGACAGTGCTGGTGCACAGACAGGGCTCTGACGGGAAGGAGTAAACGCAGAGCCTGTCCTTCTGTGGTTGTACTCGAACTTACCTCTGCAAACTGGACAGCAGGACTCCGGAACAGAAACTGGGAAAGAGCAGGTTAATTTGGGACAAGTCTTCAACCCACAGTACACATTTCCTTCCTGCCAGTAAAATACAAGGAGAATTTAGAAGGAGTCATCAATTCGTCTGGTACTGTATATGCATTTTTTATGGACATGCTTAAATCTAGTATGTGTGTTTACATAAATGCCACTCTGGTATGCAAAAGCAGAGTATTAGACCAAAGAAAAATCTGAATAGCTTTTTCTAAATTTGTTGTCGCACAAAGGAAGGTCCCTTTCCTTACAAAAATGGGGAAAAGGGAAGAGGTAAAAGTATGTGGGGAGAAGAATGCAATTATTGCAAGCTGAAAATGTACCCAACATTGTTGGTACTAAAATCTCCCTCTGTTGTGTCTTACCACTGAACTGGAGGAATAGCTTAGCAGTAACTGAAAGTCATAAAGCCTGTTCAGTACTTGGCCTGTTAAATTTGTAGTTAATTTAGAATATGATGGTGATTTGATTAGCAGAGGTCCAGAGTTGCCAATACTTGATACTGAAGAGCTGGTTGGATCGAGAGGGATGTTTTGGTTCAGACACTGGCTCTGAAGAGTCACTGGGTGACTGCTCAAACATACTGGCTTTGAACTGGTGACACCTCTGTAGAGGCCCAGTGCCAGTTTACAGAGCTGTCCACTCCCAGCCTGTGGGGCTCTACTTATCACCTCAGTCCAAATGAATTCCATTCCAGTCAGTGGCTTAGTGCTATACTTTCCAGTCAGGCTGAAGTGAAATATTCTGTATATGCCAAGTAGCAATATTGCAGCTACTGCTGCCTCTGCACCGTAAGCTCACTTACAGCAGATGCTTGACAGGGTACGCTTTGTCCACTGTGTTTGAGTCAGAGGTAGCCCGGCATTTACCAGGTACTGCAGACTGGCTCTGAGCACTCTCATGAGTTTCAGCATTAATTCTCAATTCCCAGCCTTTGCTATGTATTGCTTATATTTCAGTGTCATATCTTCCAGAAAGGAGAAATGAAGCATAGACAGAGCAGGACTCTGTCAAATCACGTTACTTACTGAGCAGCTGCACTGGGCACACTGGTTTGCTTGCCTGTTTTGGAAAAGCCCCTCTGCCACAAACATTTCGCCATGGTGGTAGGTGGTGCCATTGTATTCACAGGATTTCCCGGTGATTTTGCTGCTTACTGAGAAAAGGGAGTCTTCTGGAAGCAATGGGAAAGGAACAGTTCATGCAAATGGTCTTGACAACAGGCAATATCACAAATACAGGAGAGGAAAAGCTTCCCTTCTCCCTCATTTCTCTTTATTATGAAAGGACAAGTTTTGTCATGCTACAAAGTGTAAGTGATATTCTCATGCTGCTGTTTGGGTGAACTTTAATAATTCATACTTTGAGTTGACTGTCCTAGTTAATCTTAGGATGTTGATGATCAACGGCAGTGCCAGCCCTGATGGCCGTGTTGCATGCTGCTGTATTTTCTCTTGCTCTGTCTGCTGTAGCATTTGGTATTAGGCTAGATAGGTGCAGTTATGTGGCCACTTGTTATATTTACATGGATTTTGCATGCTTTAATGTAGAAGGCATTAGGTCCTGTATACGCACTATCAATCCCACTCTCAATAGCACTGTTCTAGCATGGTTTCCCCTTTCTTAGTATTGGTATCATTTTATTAATGATTGTAGTGTTGTAGCCCATAGAAGACTTAGTTGCAGGTTAGCAGGTTGTGCCATACATAGAGCATGCATGATGCCGCTTCCATGCTATCCACAGGCACAAACCTACTGGTAGAGGAGCAGTGATACTGATGGTGGAACTGTGTCTAGAGAAAACTATGTACTACCTAAGTGTTTGTTCCTAGTGGCCTTCACAATGTGTTGCTGCTGTTGTTTTCAGAATGGGCAAAACTTGTCAAAGGCAGACTTCAAAAGCCACCCAAAAGCAGATTTTTCTCTTACATGCATTTTGATGTCAGCTGTGCAAATGAGTACATTTTGTTTGCAGAACTTAGTGCATATGACAAAGTGCACGAGATGGTGGTGTCAATTCAACCCTGAAACCTCCTGTTTCAACTCAAGATCACATCGAGTTCTGCACCACATGGGTTAAATTTTCTTCTAAGACATAAAGCTATCCATACCTTATGTTAAAACATCCCCTAGATTGTTTAACTACTAGCAGTTGACAAACTGTGCAAAGGGATTATACTTCACCTATGAAATGTAAGTCACTTGATACCTGTTGGGCAGTGAATCTGGCACGATGCGTTTACATTCACATGAATTTAGCATCTCAGCATGGGAAGAGGCATTTCGAACAAGAGCTCTATGGAAGTAACAGTGGGGTGTTTGTTCTCTGGAGCCCGAATCACTGCAAATTTCTAGGAATGCAGCTGAAATTTCAGTCGCTGGGTTTGGGCTTTCATGTAAAAGAAACCTGACCTGAAAATTCACGTTCTGCTGTAGCCCCTTTCATTATCTATCAGATAAACCTGGGGAGATTTTTTTTGTGAAACTGTGCCACCACAGAATGCACATTTTTCAGCTGGGAGCTCAAGTGAAAGAGCAGTTTTCTGCAGGCACGCACTGGCATTGAACACTGACATTTAGAGTTTTCCATAAAAGCATGGTCCATCAAATCTTAATATTTTGAATGGTAAATGTCAAATCTGGCTGTGGAACATACGTGTACTCTAGTATTTGAGAGTCTAGGGGGTCAGCAAAGAACATTCTGCAGGACAATGGCAGGAGAAGTTAGCCATTTGGGGGTTCTTGCCTGACATTTCATTTCTCTTCAAGAGACAGACATGGTATTTGCACTTCCTCCTTTGAAGCAAATACATCATTATTTCAGTGCAATCAAGGGTGTCTAATGATACCTTTCCAAAATCTTACAAATAGTACAGAGTTTTGACAACACCTGTCCTTGGCATAGAAATGCGGTGGTTTTGGCACTTTCTGTATCGTTTGCTAGTAATACACGTTCTGGAGTGGCAAGATGTATGCCCTAATTAAGACACATCCTTTGAAAGTCATCAGCAAAAAATTCAAGTGACAAATTCAGCTACTGTCCCATTAGGCACAAATACTGGAAAACATGAATAAAGAGGCACTTCTGAGGACTCTGCTACCTCCCGAAACTTACGTCACCATAGTTTCTTGGGCTTTCCGAGAGTCATCTCATGGAAAGCAGAGAGAGAGATTGCCAAACACTTAGTTATCCCCTTGCCCCCTGGGCAATTGGAAGAGCAGTAGAACTGGTAAGAAATGAAAATGAAAGGAGAAATGAGAGAATACAGATGGTTCTTGTCTGGATAGGAGGCCCTGTTCATGGAGACTCTGCAGGACATTGCTGTGCCCATGTGGGATGCCTGTCCAAAAGCAGTGTTTGGCTTGTGGTCTGACATTTGCAAAGACCATTACTTGCATGACTCATCCTGACTCTTCAGAGTATTGGATGAAGAGAATAAATTTTACTGCAGATTTACCTTGGTATGTGCCACATTGCTCAGATTGGTATGAAATCACCAAATGCCTTTAAGCTGTGGCTTCTAAATAAGAGGAGGAGGAGGGTGAAACTTCTATTGCTTGGAAAATGACAGTGGAAAGTTGCAGTAGGTAGTTTTCATCTTAATTTCTTTTAAAGTTACGCCTATAAGAGCTGAATCATAACATGCAGCCCAAAACACATGTATGTCTGCCTGTCTTTGGAATATGAGATGAAATTCTATTGCTATTTTGAAAGTCTTATGTGATGAAATAATTATAAGAAAAGTCAGTTTCAGTTACAGGGAATAAGACCATGGTTTAGGTCCTATGCTGCACATACCCGTGCATATGATTCTCTTTTAGCACATGAAGTGAATGGGCCTATTTGGTTGCATAAACTAAGGTTTAGAAGAAGTTTTCAGATCAAGGCCACATTACTGTTTTTGCAAAAAAATGTATATAGTCATGTATTGGACACAACGTATTGGAGAGTGTGACTGATCCTCTCCAAACACAGCATCTGTCTAAAACTGCAAGGAAGCTTTGTTTATATTGCACATCTAAATACTATACTGTCTGGTGCAGTTTCTCTCTCTGTGTCTTTGCTAATGTGTGACTGACTTTCTACAACTAGGACTTGCCTTGGTTTCTTTTCTAGTGCTCTTTAAATCATGGCTAATTAGAGGAGTTCGGACTCCCTCATGATATCATATTCTCCTGTAGAATGTGAAATTAGAGATATTGTGGATTGTTTAATAAGTGCCAGGTTTGAACTTTGAAAAATCTTGGCATGATTATTGATATCAGCATGCATTATTCTGTGCCTTAGTTAAGATATGTTAGAATTAGATTAATTAACTGCAAATATACTGCATTGCTCAAAGCTCTATTTGTAAACCTTGCTTCCTATCAGGATTGTTCCCAAAGCTTTATCTGGCATTTTAATGGTGCTGACTAACATTGCTTTAATTAGCTGCCTCTGTAAAGTACCAGGAAAACCAAACCATCTGTGTGAATCCTTTTAATTAACTGGGTTCAATCTGAGCTTTTCTTTCTGGCATTCATAGCATGTCAGTGGAAGCAACAGAAAACATACAAGGTAAAGATGTTACAGCATCAATCGAAAAGGAAGTATCTTTGTTTCTGTGGTTGGCATTTGTTCTCTAAGGGCTCAGACTTCAGTATAGAAGTTGACAGGTCATGCTTACATTTGCCTGCAATTTTAGTGCGATCAAGATAAGACCATGAGTTAGCAATATAGATAACACTGATTTATCACCGGCATTTGCATTAGATAACAGCAGGGGGCTAAGATGTGCAACCTAGGCTTCACGTGACTTGATATGGATTTGAACTTGCCCTGAAAGTAGCTTTAAAGGTTGAACCTGGCTGAAGAAATCTTTCAGGTTTTACAAACAGGCAACAGAATACAACTGTATCAAAAATGGATTAGCTTCAAAACAATTTTTTAAAAGCAATTGGAGACTATGGTGACTATGCTTGAATTCTTACATCCAAGCATTCCTCTCTTTCCAGACATGGGATTCTGTCCAGCTTCTGTTGTCTACCTAGGCTGTTTTTCACTGGTGTACCGTACACACAAGGTAAATCCTAGCCTCAGTGAAGCCAACAGAAATGTTTCCTTCAGGGTTCAGCCTAGGTGCTTGCTCGAACGCTGCTTTTTAAAAATACATTTGAGATGGATGCTTGTACTAGGAGGAAGTGTTGATCTATATAAACAAGCTTCATATCAATTCAGACCTGTAGCACAGCCTGATAGAAAAGTTCACTATGAACTAGAACTGCGTGTAGGTATAGTTCACGTATTCCATGAACATTCCCTGTCGATTTGACAGGGCGTGTGAAGAAGCAGTGTGGCAAAAAGTTGGCCACAAAGGGATGCCAACTTCGTGTGAAGTGCAGCACTAATGCTTTCCTGATAGTCTGACAAAACAGAGTTAGATATGAATTTGATAAACCACAGACATTTTATGGACATTTTCTGGTTCAGTGGAATCTGCTCCCATTGCAGGTTTTCATGGAAACCTGCCTGGGTTCCTGATGGTCTGCCCGCGACTTGAGGTTTCCAAGGGCCAAGGTTTGAGGGCAGCCGTACTATGTACGCAAACCAGGGATTCCTGGCTTCTGGAGCTTTCCAGTCTCCTGAGAGAAGCAGATGCTGTGTCACATGGATCACAGTTAGTTTTGGAACAAACATCTTTTAGCTTTTTCTGTTTACAACTATTCCTTCCTGGATTGTTATAAAAGCTTGGTCCTGAGATGCTTTACCCTTACTTGGATACGGAGCAGAACAGCATCAGTTATCTGCAACTAATCCCTTGAATAGCTTAGACAAATTCCACAGGCAGTTCCTAGTGTTTGAAACAGTGGTAACTTCTGTAAAAGTATTTATGCGGAGAGAGAGAAAAGCAGTAACTGGCTATAAGCAAACAAGCTTTTTGGGAACTGTTACTGTAGGGTGACTTGCTTGAGGAAGGGCTTTAGGATCCAGGCCTTATTACAGTCCATTAAGTTTTCAACTTGGATCCTTCTGGATAAAGTCAGGAGGTACAGGTACAATTGCTAACAAACAATTTTAGGACACTAACTAACAAACTGGCAAAACCACCTCAGAATCAGTACAGTCATGGCATGGTAATCAGTAAAGTATTTGTGATGTACATCTGACCTTCAAGACAAGAAAATCAGTTGCTTTTGGGTGGTCTTTGCCATTGTGGACAATGAGACCAAGCATCTTGGCTTTCTGAAAGTCACTGTGCTGAGTTTTACTGATCTGCAACCAGTAATAGGTTGAAGTGGTAACTGAGTGTACTCCCAAAATGGAGACTGTACAGCTCAGACAAAGAAGGTGTTCAGGCAAAGTTCATGCTGCTGCACCCCTCTCAGCAGGCTCTCTTAGGACCCTGCACAGCACCTCAGGGGTGGGTCTGTGGGTTTTTATTGCATCTCTATGAGATACTTTCTTGTACAATATTCTGGTCATTCTTGTTAGTACTTCACACTCTCACTATTGCTTATTTTAGTATCAGAACATCTGGCAAAGATCATTTTTTAAAGATCCTACAGACTCTTGGCTTACTGACTTAGAAACTTTTTTTAAACTGCAACATTCAGAATCAGCTAGTGTCATTTACTGAAAAAGATTGGCTTTTAACATCCAGCAGAAACACTAGCCGCTCAACCTGGCTTGGTTTTTGCAGTTTGTCTGTTTTATTAACCACCCTTATAAAAATAATCGAGTGCTAAACAATATGAAATTAATCCCGAGGTCTAATGCCTTAAGAAACTTACCATACTGGGAACTGTTGTGCAGATAGTGTCTCTGGTCTTTTGTAAGTAGACAAATGATAGGTTAGGAATTTGAATCCAGAGAGGATTTTGTGAAACGTGTTTTCTGAATCAACATGGAGCATAAGCATGTACAGACCAAGAGACTGAGGATTTGTTTTAGAGCCCTGTTCACTAGACAAGCATTTGAATTCTGCTATAACTCTGGGACAACCGTTTGCATTGACATCTCTCCTGCATATTCGCATGTATTCCCAGTGAGTTTTGCTACTTACTGAACACAATTGGGAGAGTCAGTTTAGTTGCAACAGGTACTTCAAAGCTCTCTAGGCTGTATCCCGGTGCAGGAAACTGTCTTTGGATACCAGCTAACTGGTCATCTCACATGCTGCTTCTGTACAGAAATCAGGTCACCCCAAATTGTAACGTAACATGATGTGAGGCCATATTACTTGCCTTGACATTTCAAATTGGCATAAGAATTGCAGGTTAACTCTTGAAGCAACACGTAAAAGAGCAGTTATGCAGGTCAAAATAAAACACAGTTCTTGGAAATGTGCAGATCACGAGCATTTCTAATGCCAAAGGGAAACGTGACTAGAGTATGAGAGTGCTTCTCCCCGTTTTGCTTATTGAAATTTTTATGAAACGTGAATCAGCTTAGGTACACACACTGTCCAACGCAAGTAGGCAGCACTTTGATGACCTGACATGTTTTTGGAAAACTGTTTGCTTAGGTAGGAGTTCCACATACCCCTAGGTCTCCTCGTTAAAAAAACATTGTTAATTCTCCTCCTTCATGGAGTCGAGGTCTTTTCCCTACAAGAAAAATCATTCTCTAGGGTAATGTGCACATAAGTCAGTAGAGAGATACAAGGATGATTCTTGCTTTTTGAGTCTTTCTACTGGTGTTTTTCATAGCAATGCTGAAGGCTGACACAGCGGGCTTCAGTTTCCACTGTGAAGGATTAATTCTAGGAGGCCCCAAAATACTAACTGAAGTAGTCTGGAATAGCAGTAATGGCATAACTTACTCCTGTGCAGAAAATTACATTTCTGGGTGAAAACCTGCAGGTGGAGTTGCAATTTACAAAGTGGGTTGAAAAAAATCCAGGCAGCAAAGTAGAATAAAATGCTAACTTGCACTGACCGCAGTTCATGCGAGGAGCTGGAAGCATGAAATGCAGGGAGGAGAGAGTTGCAGACAAGATGTTGGAAGCTTTATTTATGTTATGCACCTTGTTACCTCTCTAGCTTTCCTCACCTGCTCCCAGAATGCAGGTTGCAGTTGCCAAAGGCCAACCACAATGTAGAAAATGCTGTGTTTTCCTCCACCACTGAAATGTGTTTTTAACATGAAACAGGCTGTCACCCACAGGAGTTGTACGTCTGCCGTGGAATGGAATGCACTTTGTGTCTGTGTATGGGACACAAACTTCCCCAAATTAGCTAGCCTGGGTACTCTCATTCACAGCAATAGCTCTATCCTGAGCCATACACATGCAGAGTAGGAGCTGTGCCTCCCACTCCAACTTTCAGCTTTTATCTGAAAGCGGAGCCGGGATTGGCAGCAGCAAAAACAGTTCTTGTCTTTTTTTGCCAAACACCCATGACAATGGGCTGACTCATGGGTCTTTTTTTTTTTTTTTTAATTCAGGTGCAGAATCTTTAAAACTTTAAGGGTAACAATATACCCTAAGGTCCCACCTTGCATGTGGTGACCAGCATCTGTTCCACCACAGCATAGATTAGTCCATTTCTTTCAAATCGGTCCCAGCAAAGCCAGGGAATGACTTGTGGAAGGAAGTACTCCTCAGTGAATAACTCTGGAGACTAGAACTCCTAAGTAAACAAGGTGTAACATTTTAATGTCAATTTTGGGGCAGCAATATTGAAAATTAATTCAAAGCACATGAGCTGTGCTTTGGTTCAAAACATTTCCCTTCAGCAGGTAATGTGTTTGCACCTCATGCAGGAAGAACTAAACTAAAAGGAACGTCCTGACAAATGGTGTGCTTCCTTCTCAATCGTGTACGCTATGTACATTACTATGGCTAGTAACGCCCTGTGTCAGTGGTACATGGGGAGAGCAACAGCAAGTGATGTATTAGCATCACATTGGATGGCAGCGGGTTTGGACTCTCCTTTGTAGTTACGCACGTTTGCTGCCTACTAACTGACGTTACTTATCTTTCTGTGTCACCAAGGACATGTGTACAGTACTTGAGAATCTGAAGCTCCTTTGCAGCTCCTACTGCAAGATACAGACTTGTCTGGCATCTTACTGAGGCAGGCCCAGAGTGAGTGACTGCAGTTTAGTCTTAGAGTTACTTTTGACTGCACAGCCAGTTGGAACATGTTTGAATCCTCTGTCACCCCCATGTACAGGAGAGAAACACAAAGCGGGTCAATCTAATCACTTTGAAATTTGCTTTGCAAGCAGCCTGGGCTAATCCTCTCTCCAGCTTTCCAATGATATGTGCCTGTTCCTGTTGCTGGAGCAGCCATTTTGACAGCTAGATAAGCATGTATAGATGTGAGCAGTCATGGAGCTGCTCTGATGAACAATATCTGAACTAGCCTCCTTTCACCTAAGGAATCAGAGCTCTGAAAAAGTGGTAATGAGTCCTTTGACCCCTGCTGCCTTGCTGTCTGTGTTCCAGGGGGTTCAGCCAAAGCTCTTCCCAGTCCTGGAAAAATCTAAGTGCTAGTACCATTCCAAGTAAAAGATAAAGAAGCCTGCCTCCAGGCAGAAATCCTCTATGTTAGGCTCTTCCCTCTACTACACATAAGCCAATGGAATATGGTTATTATATATAAGAAACAGCTCTTCGGTATGAGACACGTATTTGGAATGGAGGAATAAATATGTGTTGATAATCTGATCCTTACAAATTCAAACCAGAGCAGCCTAAGACTTAAAGAGGTGAGGGGAGCATCCTGCAGAAAGAGATTCTGCAGCTTGCTGGGAGAGTGACAGTCGGTGAGATTTTGATCATAGTTGTGTTGAAAAAATCTGGAACAACTCTGTTGATCGAACTAACCCTGATGCTATGTGTTCAAACCAAACTGTATTTTTTAAATATTCTTTAAGAAAAGATCCTCATGTTTATATGGGAAAAAGATCACATAAATAATATTCTTCTGTTTATGCAGTGCATTTCACGCACAAATAGCATTGCTTTTATGTAACACAGAGCACTTGCTGTTCCAGTGAAACTAAGGTACACTGACAGCCGTAGGTTTGCTTTGTACCCAGAGATGCAATTAATACTTATCTT
Source organism: Pelecanus crispus (assembly GCF_030463565.1). NCBI lineage: Eukaryota > Metazoa > Chordata > Aves > Pelecaniformes > Pelecanidae > Pelecanus > Pelecanus crispus. The sequence goes on along the minus strand of NC_134655.1, from coordinate 4,289,763 downwards.
CTGATTCATTTGCACCAGAAGGGCCAGTACAAAGAAGCGTATAGCTGGGAATCTGGATTTCTTCATTCTGCCACTGTGGTTCACTTCCCCAAAAAGGTCTTCAGTGCAGGAGATGTTCTGGATCATATTTTGGCCACCTTAGCATGAGTGTGCTATGCTGGGGCTACTTGGTGAGAGGAGCCAAATGCAGAGGGGATAAACGAAAGAGAAGACAGGGAATCTCTGTATTACGGGCAGCAGGGGACATTGTGGAACACAAGTGTCACAGTGACCTGGCATAACGCATGCTCTGTTTTTTCCAGAAATTTACCAAACTTTCCTCAGTATCTGTGGAGGCCTCTTACATACATTTGTCTCAGAAAGGCAGGAAACCTGAGAAAGGCAGGAAACCTGTCAGCGCCATTGCCTCAGCTACTACATATTCCTGAGCTGCTCCTAGTGCAGCTTCAGGGCTGGACAACTAAACGGAGCCCTGAGTGCCATTGGCATGTGGTGGGACAAACTGCTATTTGCAAACTGACTGTTGCAAGGTCAAAACCAGCAGCTGCTGAAAGGGTGAATGTTCTTAGCACTGTCACATCAAGAAGGGTAAATCACAAATATTCTAGAGCTACTTCATCACCAGAACTAAATCCTGATTCACCATCTCATGAGAATACAGGAACCTCAGATAGAGAAAACCTATTTCAGTGCAAGGTTATCTTCTAGGGATCACCTAGTAGTATTTTAAATAACCTTTGTGGCTGGAGGTCCTTGGGGGATTAGAGCACAGCATAAGAAAGCAAATGGATTTCCTTCCTATTAAAAATTCCTTTTCTTAATTTCTTCCCTCTACTTTTGTTTCCACTCTACATGAATGTGTCACCTCAAGGTCTGATCTGAAGTCCATTGAACTAAATAGATTTGGAACCCGGCCCAAACACCTACTCTGTGTGGTACAGTGTAAAGGCAGTTTCCTCTTTCATCTTCTGTCTCATATTTCTACCATACTCCCTAGCATTTCTAGAGAGGGGACTATATCACAGTCAGTAACAGCATCTGTTTTCACAGAAGGCTGAGTCCAAAAACTATCAAAGCTAATAGAAATCTGTTGACTGACTACAGTAGACCGTCGATCAACCCTCAGTCCATCTGCATTTAGCCTTTTCCCTCAGTCATGCATCACAATCCAACTTATTATAAATCTATGATTTAAAGAAACACAGATGATGTGTGAAGGTCCCTTTAAAAAACAACAAAAACAGTGCAACAAGGTTGTTTTTAAAGCAGTGACTGAGGCTGACAGTAAATTTGGATTGAAAAGTTGTGCACTATCCAAAAACTGCAAACAAGCTCTAAACAAAATCCATATGTTCCTCTCAGAGGTGCAGGTGTCAAAGATATTAAGCCGCAAAATGCTTTACATTAAAATAACTTCAAGGACCAGGTTAAGCTCTAAAAACTCCAAGGTAATTCAGAGTTAATCACAACAGCTAGTCTTTAATATGGTCAGACGGTAGAAAGTGTATGAAACTCATTGCTTGAAGGAACTAGTAGCACCTTATCTAGACATGATGAACTTTCATACAGATTCAAGGCAAAGATGTAGTTTCAGTTCAAACATTCAAAAGGCTGTTGGTTGTTTCTTAGCTTTCTGGGGCTGAAGTCAAACTCTTCACATTATTTTAATATATTTTCTGCAGCTTAATTTCCTGTGTTTTCTTTTATAGTGGCACACAAAATTGCCCAGCAAAACTCTGAAGGAGTCATAAAACACTTTCTAGGTTGGTCCATTTTAATTCCTGCTCTAAGGTTGAACTATTATATGAATCTACCAATCACTCTCCCAGCCAAGGACACAAATTGAGTGAAGTGTTGGTGCATTTTGAATCCTCCCTGAAGCATCTTTGAAGCTCTTGGAAAAATTCTGAGCAGCCTAGCCTAGCCTAGCCTATCCTATCCTATCCTATCCTATCCTATCCTATCCTATCCTATCCTATCCTATCCTATCCTATCCTATCCTATCATGCCAGTCCAAAGAACTGAAGTTCTAATTGTGTCATCCATGTGGGAAGATATATATTTTTTCAGTGCATTTTGGATGCCAATTTACAGATAGATTGTTTGAATTTTTATGGTCAAAAAAGCAGAGTGGAAACAAGTGATAACCTCAATCTGACTGTGATAGCAAACATTCCTTATGAAGCTAGTAACAAAGGCAAATCACAAAACAAACTGAATTATTTGAGTGCACATCAATAGGAAAAAGTTAGACATCTCCCAAGAATGCCTATATCAATTTATTTCCAAATAAAATTTACTTTCAAATAAACAATTTGTTTGAACTATCTGACATTGTTGAGACTACACAAAAAGCAGAGCATCTCACTAATCTCTGGTGCTGTGTAAAATTCTGTGAGTCTTTCATATTCCAGATATGAATATCCACCTTGTTTGTATATGTGGAGTAACTGTAAACAAGCATGGCTCTGTAACTCCATGGTACCTCCAAAGGAACCAAATGCAGACTGGAAAAATTTGAAATTTGCTCTTATCAATAGATAATAGTAAGCAGTTCTCCAGTTATTACTATCAGCTGCTATGTATATTGGCATACCCATTCCGCAGTCTCCTGTACCATGACTGCTGAGAGCTTGGGTCACAGGTTATTTTTAATTTCTTTTTCATTATCTGAAAAGTGCAGAGGTGGGCAGTGAAGGCATAGCTACTGGGCCTGCGGGCAGTACAACAGCATGGATTAAAGGTCTCAAGAGATTCAGATGCTGAGGTAAAGTAACAAGGGAAGGCAGAGGTGAACACTGAAGGGGAGCTGAGTATGCAGAATTTCTTCCATGAACTGAGGCTCATGTCAGAGATGTGACAAAGTGGGCAGGGTGCTGAGAAGTGGCTGTTTTTTCTAAAATCTGAGATGCGCCTATAGCTCCAAACTCATATTTCTGTCAGTGGACTGTTACTTAAGCGCCAGCTGTCTATTCCTTGGTCTCAGGAAGACAGTCCTTGGAGGACTCATTGCTGAGGTGGTTATGAACTTGTTATATGCCATACATCAGTTACAGAATATAGAGCTTTTATTCTTTGGGTGAACAGTTCAGACAAGCATGGATAATGGTTTCAAATGGTCAAGATTTTCAGGAGTCTAGATTTTTATATTATCTCTCAGACAATTCAGCTGCTTCCAGACATGTGGATAACGTATGAGCAAAGAATAAAATGAGTAGGACTTTCAAGCTTTGCGGTTCATTCATTAATATTTATTATTCCTGAAGTTTCCCCACTCTCATATTCCAAAAATAATTGTGCAGAAATCTCTTTTTGCATACTGAGTTTTCTTTTTCCTCAATTTTTTAGCACTGTATTTTTTATGGAGACACTTCCAGGGACTTTTCAGTTGTCTATGTGGCACACTATGCTGTCACTGATAGATTAGACTTTGTAGCTGTCATGCAGGTCAGATGTTTGAACTCCTCCAATGCTAATTGTTGGTGGCTACAAAAGAGGTGTGTGAAGGGAACCCCAGTTATTATAATGTTCTACTTTCAGTACCTAACTTTACTGATGCTTGTGCTGCCATAGATTTTTTTTCATCTGAACATTTCTGCCAAGATTTAACCATTCTCAATCAATGACTTACACAGATTGTCCTCCACCGTTCCTTAATCCTTGCTAGCCGGAGTGCCCTTCATGTGTCAAGCACAGTGCTCCCATCAGCTGTGTGTAGCGGACTAAGAATTCAGTATCAAAATCACTTACAGGCTGCTATTGTTTTCCACAAGTGATGGATTTTATAACATTTCTCCATAACTTATCAAGACTTCCATGAAATGACAGCTGCTATTGCTCTGTTGTTTTTATCTCACAGACTACCTCTAGGCCTTTAGGAGGTACCTTTGTAAGATGCCTTTTTCTAATTATTGTCTCAAAATACAGCATACAACTTTCAGTAGCTATAATATTTGCTACTGTCAAATTCAAATTTCAGTAGGAATCATGAAAGAAAGAAATGCTATCTGCATATCATTCTTCCCTTGAGAATCTCTCTGTGGCCTCTTCCTTAATCCTTTCACCATTATATAAGAGAAAGTAAATCACAAGCTCAGAGATTGTTTACACTGCTGCAAGACCAACAGCCTCAAATCTTTTTATGAGGTAAGATGGCAAGTGGGTGTTCTGGCAGCACAGTTCATGAAGAAATTCTGCTGCCTGGGCATTTAGGCAGTAGAGGGACAGATTAACATATAGAAAGGAAAAGGGTTTCTATGTTTGCAACTTGTCAGGGTTGAGAACCTTGAAGATCTTTCGTGGTAGGGCAGAGATCTGATCTTTTGGACAGCGGAGAGTTTGAAAGTTTTGCAAGTCATATGTGACTGCTGGATCCATCTCCAGATTCTCATTAAATACTTAGGTGTTTGAAACGTGTATTGGTTCAGGCACAACTTTTAGAAGGATGATATGCCTTTTGCCAGGTTATGCATAAGAATTCTTGATCTTGAGTATTACTATAATACTCTGTTTTCAGTCTGGAATTCAGGATGTGAAGTGTTTCTGGCTTTAATTTCAGAGGTGTAGCATCAGTCAACAGAGATATGTTTTATATGGGAGGTAACAACTGTTCTTTTACTACCAGCATGGAAAACAGTATCGGCTCAGTAAAAGACCACCTGAACATGTCCTAATATTACCATATTCATGTTTTTTTCTCTTGCCTTCTCAGGCCTCGCACCCATCTATTTAAGGCAATTAAAACTCCTTGTAACTTCAGTGAGATCTGGGCCATGAGTTTCTTACCGAGTGATATGAGAAGCATAGGTGGTAGCAACAAGAACTGTATAGAGAATGGAAGAGTTGGGCACAATATGCCTTCCTCCATCCCACAAATATTTGTGAAATAGATCAGGTTTTTCTGAATGGAAGGCTGAGAAGACTAGACCTGAAAGCCTGAGAGCTCTGGTGCGTAAGCTGGGTAGAACCCAACACCTCTTCACCAGATGGTTTATCGTATGGGCATTCTGCACTGGAAAATCATTCCACCAGAACATTCCAACTGCCCAGGTTGAAGGTTTTGGTTGTAATTCAGTGCAAGATGCATTATATTATACACATGCTTCTGTGTTTACATATATGATGCGTATCAGGTCAACAGGTAGCGTACATACTCAGCATCTTGCAAGGCTGAATCTTTTAGTGCAGTGTGTTACCTGGACTAGCTCAGTTACTGGAAGGAATTGAGAAAAGGTAGCACTGAGCTCACTGCAGGCACATTTCTCCTGCTTCTTCAGTGAGTTTTGCAGTGCAGTCAGTTCTGCACTGTCCTAACTAGGCTGTTTCCAGGGTCTAAAATACCTAGTTCAAAGATACAGCTATTACGAAGTCATGCTGTAGTCTACTGTGCAGACATAGCCTCATTTATTTTTAGGTGATGTTCTCAGACCACTATTGTGAGATACCTGATCCGGTCCACTTTTGTATTTAGTCCAGCTATGTATATAGGTGCCACATGGCATTTTGTTGTTATTTCAGTATCTAAAGAACAATGAAAATTACGTCAGAAAAGTGGTTTGAATTCGATACCGAAAAATCATAGTACCAAAGGAGCTTATACTTGAATGTGTTACTAATCATGAATGTTCTTGGAAGCCAGTGTGTTTAGGTGGGGCAGCAAGCTTAAAAAATACTAGAGCCAGATGGGCTGATTCATACATCAGCGTGCAGCCTTATCTGCTGAGAAATCAAACCAGCAAGTGGAATATGGAGACCTTTTCTAAATCCTGCCAGTTGTGCATTTTTGCTTCTGCTGTAAGCTTCCCCCATCATAGATTTACATATTCCAGAGTGTACTCAAAAATACTGATCTTTAACTAGACTCTAAATGCTTTGGTTTGCAATCGTTCCATGTAGAAATGGTACAATCTACAATAAATGTTCCACTTACAAAGGCACTGTCCATAGTAGTGCCATAAAAGACAGCTGCAGCTAAATGCTTGATGAACTTGTACATGAAGTTTATTTTCATGACAGGAGGCAGGAGGTCTGAAGTCAACTCTAGCTCAAGAGCTGATCCAGCTCTAAGAGTGATGGTGAATTCCCTCCACGACTCTATAAATCACCTCCCCTCTGACAATGCCTGGAGTAACCTGAGGTGGAAGGAAGGAGTTCAAGCTCGGAAGTATGTGATGTCCTTTTGGGTCTCACTAATGTGTAAAAAGGGTTCCAATGAATGTGAACCTAGTATTTTTGGTTACATATGTGTGAGGATAAGAATCTAATTCAGATAGTAAAATACTTTTCAGAGCTGCAAAAGGAAGGTATGTCTAGTTCTGTATAAGACACAAGGCCTGGATTTTGCCAATGCTAGAAAGAACAGGTTTCAAAAAAAAAAAGTTAGCAGTGAATCTGTGGTAGAAGCTGGTAGGATTGAACTACTCGTGAAAAGCAGAAGATGCCTCATAACATATGTCTGACAACTGCTTCAGATTCACAGTGGCTGGTGCCAGGGAGACAGGATACAAACACTGCATCTCTTTGTGTCAGCAAGTCCAGTGTCACTATGGATGCAGGAGACATTAATTCCAAGGGGAGAGCAGTGCCAACTTTTCTCAAAGGAATCCCTTCAACAGCTCCTTCACTTAGGTAGTTACGAAGTTCAGTTTCCAATGAAAGTTGCTGCCTCCTGGCATTACCTCTGCTTCGTTAAATAAGGAGGCAGTTATTTGGGCAGTTACACTCTACAAGGCCTGCAGAAAGGCAGGAGGAAGAGCCCAAAGTCACCGTGAGTAGCACTACTCATTTCTGAAACGCAGCTCGAGAAACTGAGGGGAAACATATGTGACAGAATATAATGAGCACTTATGAGAGTAATTCGAATGGATGGCTAATGGCCAGAGCTCTGGCACGTTCCATTAAAAATTAACCAGGGAAACCAGGGAAGCGAATTTCCTGCATATCATGGGATGCTGCACAAAAGACATTGTATGCCAGACACATAGGAATGGAAAGCTGGCCCAAGATGTGTGAGAATGCTTGAGATTCCTATTCAGATCAGGCACGAACATCACCACTGAAGACAGAGCATCAAATAGGATATGCATAATCACTGCAGAAAGCAGAATGCAAATAAACCCTGAAATCACAGGAGACTCCTGGTCCTCTTCTGCCTAACACTGGTGCAGATCTACCTGAATTACAGATTCAATTAGGGAAAAAATAAACCTTAGTGGAACTCTCATTTTTATGCTGCCCAGCTAGTAATTTAATGGCCCCCCATATGTAGCAGGTAGACTACAGATAGACTCTAGGAGCAGTTAAGACAAGGTGATGGATCACAATTCAGGAAAGGCTCATTCTTATAATTTTCTGGATTTATCAGTTTAAACACACAGTACAAAATTCTAGCTGAAGACTGTAAATAGCAAGAACTTAATTTGATAAGAAGGACGTGAGAGTTTACAGGGGCCCTTACTCTTCCTTACTAGGTCATTGTAGAATGTTTTAAAATCTTGAGAGGTATCACGACATTTACAGCCTCAGGAACAGAAAAAAGCCAAAAAGTTCACTGCCAAAGAGCACTTGAAGCAAAAACAGTCAGTCTAGAAGCATTTATGTTTCTATACTAAATACTGTACAGCGATATTAAAAAAAAAAAAAAAAAGTTCCTGACCTCAGATGCCAATTACATACTGAGAGTGGGATTTCTGTGATTTAACTTAAGCTGTCACAAAAGTAAGCATCTAACGTAAGCTATTTGCCTGTGCTCCCTCAATAATCAGTGGAGAGAGACAGGCATCTCCAGGGAAAAATTCTTCTCATTCTGGGTAACAGGATGAATCACCCTCTGGGGACAGCATGTTTCCAACAGCTATAAAAGGTATCTAGATGATTCCCTTGCCAACTGAAGCTTAGATTAGCTGGAAAAACAGACCAGATTTTGGGCACACCAGCACACCAGTCCTCCTTTTGAGCTGAAAACAGAAAAGGGGCTCATGTTCCCAGCATCTTACCACTTAATCTAACAGTACTAGTTGGTCAAATAAAGCATACTACCTTACACACTTTCTTTCCTATGTATTAGACCAGCGTAGATAAAACTCTACCATCATCTAGATGCCAAAGTGTTAGATCTAAAGTTGAATGGGACGAATCCCATCCCAGGACACAAGAAGAGTGGCATCATGGCGTCAGATGAGTTACGCACTTGAAATGCTTCTTCTTCATCACTGATTAAAAAAGGATTCCAGATACCTAGATCAGATATTGATATACACATCTGATAGACAGACAATTGTCAGGACAGATGAATCCTACCAAAAATTGACGTGCGGGTGCCATGTATTCTCCAGTGAGTGCAATGAACGCACTCCAATCCCAGCTGAACAACAAACTGACTTGTGCGCTCACGTCCCTCCACCGTTGCCTACTGCCTCCTGCTCACAGGTTTTGGTGGGGGAACAGCTGTTTTCCTCAGACAATGAAACTCTCTGGAGAAAGTCAAATAAAACCCCTTTCTATGATGCTGCATGAATACTCTTTTATAAAAGTGGAAATGAGGGGTGCCACTAAGACAGACATTTAGGGAAAAGCTCCAGTCAAATCTACCAGCCATTAGGCCATGTCGGGAATGTTGTAACAGCCTCGTGAAAGATCCTGCTTAGTCTCTTTCATACAGTGGCTCTTAATAATGAGCATATAATAAATGTACAGTCTGGAGGAATTTACTATACAGTATCCAATTGGATTTATATAGTCATAAACTTCTACAGCACTGCTTCTATGATTTACAACAGCCTCTACTAATTATGAAGCTATGCCTGGATTTGAGATGTAAAAGGCAAATGTTAGCAGACTGGTTGTACAGTGATGCTATACAAATGCACATTTGTCACAGCAATTTTGAATTGCTTGTTAACAGAGAACCATTGCAAATAACCATGTATTTTAGCCTACCCTTATGAAAAGCACCAAGAGCAGAAACCTTGGAAGTTTGTAGGATGGGGTTTCATTGTGATGGAACATAGAGGTAAGGGAAGGAGTGGGGGGCGGACAGTCCATGGACCCCATCAATGAAACTGCTGCCTTCTGCCTGGATTGTAGGGGACTGGACTTGGTAGCTTACCTGATCCCTTCCCAAATCTATACTTCTGATTTCCTGAAAAGAAACCACCATAGGAAATAGCGTAACTTACTGTAGGACAAGTCTCTCATGACCTGAATGGATATAGAAGGATGTTTACTTCACAGAATTTTTCCCGCACAGACACTGAATTTTGCTGTTACTCAGCATAGTAAATAACTATTTCAGAAAGCGCTCTATGTCGTTAATTGGAATTACCTGGGCATCGCGGGCAGCACAGCTGTGGTACATGCACAGGGGAAGGACAGTGTAGACTCGGGCATCTTATTCTGCTGCACAGTACATTTCCATTCTGCAGGTGGAACATAATACAATAATTGAATGAAATGGGCTGTCTCACCAGTTTCTGTGTTCTCTATTCTGCATCTAGATATTTTAAAACCAAATGCCTTTTTACAGCATTCTGATTTCACTCACAGCAGGGTAAGCCCAGACTACTTTTACTGCCTCTGAATTTATGCTGGAGGTCAGAATGTAGCAGAAATCCATACAAACCTTAAAATAGAGGAAGTGCCTAAAAAATGGATCACAACTGTGCTGGTTTCAGCTGGTATAGAGTTAATTTTCTTCCTAGTAGCGGGCATAGTGCTGTGTTTTGGATTTAGGATGAGAACTGGTAACACACTGATGTTTTAGTTGTTGTAGGTAGTGCTTATGCTAGTCAAGGACTTTCCAGCTTTCCATGCTCTGCCAGGTGCACAAGAAAATAGGAGGGGGGTCAGGCCAGGCCAGCTGACCCAAACTGGCCCAAGGGCTATTCCATACCATATGGCGTCATGCTCAATATAGAAACTGGGGGGGAGCTGGCTGGGGGGCAGCGATCGCTGCTCGGGGACTGGCTGGGTGTCAGTTGGTGGGTGGTGAGCAATTGCAATGTGCATCACTTGCTTTGTATATTATTATTACTATTATTATAATATAGTTATTATTACTACTACTATTTTACTTTATTTCATTTATTAAACTGTTCTTGTCTCAACCCAGGAGTGTTTCTCACTCTTACTCTTCCAATTCTCTCCCCCATCCCATCGGGGCAGGAGGAGTGAGAGAGCGGCTGCGTGGTGCTTAGTTGCTGGCTGGGGTTAAACCACAACAGCAACAATCTTCATTTATGTTTTCCTTTTGAGCAGATTATGCTTAGGAATTGCATTTCCAAAACTAAGACACAGATAATGAATGGTAGGTCTCTGAGATATTCCTACTGAGGATTAGTTCAAGACCACAAGAAACAATAGCGTCTGTAATTGTTCCTGAAAACTGTGGAGAGTCTTTTGTTTTCATTTTATGGGTTCCCCAGTAGACAAAAAACACCAGTTGGTAAGTAGCCATTTTTCTAAGAAATATGAGCACGTCTTGGGAGTAGTGTTCATTATTCATGTCATTAACATAATATTCTATTTGACCACATTTAAGTTTGATTTATAATTAAAACACAGGGAATTTTCATTCTCCAGTGTCTGTAACCAGAAAAGACTATCCATTTCACATTCCCATTTCCCATCTATAATTCATCCTCCTAGTTCAGCTCTGAGTTGCTCATGTTTATAGCAAGAAAGATCTTTCAGTATGAACACTGATACTATGCTATGACTGTAGTTTTAGGTGGTGTCAGGAATAAACCCACTTCATTTTCGTACGCCTTCTGGAGCACTGAAATGTTTCCAGTGGAGGTGCAGACTTCCTTAGATAGCATATGTATAGGCTTTTCTAGCCATCTCTTTCAAAATAATCCATCGACTCCTGAATATCTGCAGACCGCAGGCTGGAATCATACTGTTAGATCACTACTACCCACGAACTACATTTGTGCATCTGCTTTGGAAAGAGACACTAAAAATGATATCACCATCTGTTTCCAATGATGACTGAAATTAAATATACTGCGTTTATAGAGAGGGAGCAAATTTTAGGCTGTAGACTCTTTGCAGGATAGGGACCATCACTGGTCTGCACAGCTCCTTGCCCAGTAGACCATCATTGAGAGCCTGTAAAGCACTGCTGCAGAAGAAAGGCTCTGCTGGCCTGGCTCCGTGTTGCTTACTTGACTTGTTCCATGGCCTCACTCCCTTTTTAGTTATTAGTCCTGTGAAATCTCCTGAGGTGAATGTTTACTTTCTGTGCATGATCAGCTGTGATAAAAATTCTGCAGGCCTACTTCCCTCCTCAGTGCTGCCTGCAGTACTCCGCTGTTTGCAGCAGGACAGAACTATTTTAACTGATCTTGTGCTTGGTAAGACTGATCTTATGCTTAGATTCACAGCAACATTTGGGAGACCAAGCCTTACTGACTAGAGTAGGACTTAAGCTCCCGTAGGCCTCTGCGAGTCAGGGCCATGGTTGGCATTTCTCCATCAGATACCCAAAGAGAAACAACGCATCTCTCTTCCCGAACTGCGTTACCAGTGCTAAGGGTGGAGAGCATTTGTTTTAGCCCCTAAAGTCTGCAGATGTGACTACACGCAAAAAGCTGCTGTATTTTAGAGAGTAAAATAATCATCTGACAAATTGTGGGTGCTCCAGTTTACCTGACAGTAACAGTCAACAGTCTCCACTGTACTGGGGGCAGGGAGGAAGGGTTGTAAAAGAAAGGGGGAACAGGGTGAGAACACTGAATTATGTTTAGTTTTATTCTGGTTTAAGTATGTAAATTAGAACTTGTAAAAATACAATACTACATACACACGAAACCAGGAAGGCTTTTTTTTTTAATTGCAGGCTGAGTAATTTGGCCTCTAGTTAGTGCCTCTAGTTAGCTAATTTGTCTCGCCTTTTTCTTAAACATCAGAAGTGTGCACTGGGGGGGATGGATGGACAGACTGTTGTTTAGAGATGGAGCAGACAGCTCGGTCTGTTGTCTGGCTGATTTGACTTGTTTTGTGCAGAGATCATATGCATTGTGATGTTTAAGGCCAGCAAAGACATTTTGGTTGCACTGGTGATGAAGACCCCCGGGGATTTTTTTGCTTTTCTCTGCAGCGTGAGAGAGCAGGTTGCCGCTTCAGCCTCTGTACATACCCTTTGCCGAACCGATTTACTGCCAGGGAATCACGGGCAGGTTACGCTTAGGTCTCTCCTATTTGCTGCCTGTGGCACACTTAAGTTTCATTTTTTATGCTGTAATATTTGGTTTAAGGTCTGTGCTTGTGCTATGTCCTGGCATGTTTTCTAGTGCTTTATCTAGCCTTAATTTTGCTAGAATTATAAATTATTGAGAGTTTCCTGATGAGCTGGCGCTTTTACTGTAGGTCAGTATTCTGAGGGCATTTCTTTTGGCCGGGACAAAGCTCAAATGAACGGCTGGATGCTGCAGTTGTTATTTGGAGTCTTCCTTCCAGGCAACGAGAGTCACATCCCAGAGATCCCTCACCATCCTCACTGCTGAAATAACCCCAAGTTCCATTCTGCACCCTCACGGTCCGACAAATTAAACCAGAGCAAACAAGGAAGTACGAGTCCAGAACCACGCCTGAGCTGCATGTGTACTGATAATTACCACAAGCAGCTTCCTTCTTTACTAACCTTGTTGCCCTGAACTGTCACTCTGGTCTTCCATGCCAATGTGTGAAGGAAAGAAATGAAACATACTCCGTTTGTTGGAGCCTCGCCGTGCGTGGGTATGCCTGGATCACAGCAGTGCTGTTCTCTAGAGGAGCATTCCATGCACTTCCCCATTCCTCCAGACTGTCTAACATCTTCCTCAAAATCACTGAGCAATGATTTGTATCCAGTTCTCTAGGGTTTCCAGTGAATTTCATCCCCACCCAAGACACAGCCTTCCAGCAATTTAATGAGTGTTTTACCACACATGGACTCTGAGGGAGTTTTCAACTTTGCATATAGATGAGCAAAAGTGAGTGGAAACTCCTTTTTGCTATAACCAGGGACTTTTCCTGTTCTTCCTACTACTTTTGCTTTTTTTTCTTACAGATGCATTCTGCTGCACAGATCTGAGATGCAGCCAAGCTTGTAGGACTACTGTTTGTGCATCTCTGCACTAAATTGTAGTAGCAGATCCCTCAGAGCAAATGCTGCACAGGGGCCCAATATTTTACACTTGCAGGAGGGAAAATAGCCAAGAAACACTATTCTGCATTAAATACAGCAGACAAAGCTCAGCATCTGGAGTGTCTCATGTGTTAGTGATTAAGAACCCTTATTGTTTAGTCATTTTAAAGTACTCCAAGGGACATATTATGCCCTCATTTTCTTCCTGCCCCCCCCAGCTGTATATAACATACTTAGGGGATCTGACTGCTGTGTCTTTGTATCAACTGATGGTAGCCAAGGACCTGTCCTTTCTCCTCCTACCCGATTGTCTCTGCTCTCCATACCCTGTTCTCATTTTTCATCATCTCATTCTTCTTTCATAGATTCTCACAAATGGTGATATCCAAGCCTGTTCCCTCAGCACTTCAGGGCAGCAGATGCTTTGACTGTGGAAATGCCTCTGAAGATGTGGGCACTGTACATAGATCAAAACACTACCAAATTCAGGTTCAGCATAATCATCCGTATTGATGGAACTGCAAGGCTTATATTTTGGTAGTGGGGTCCAATTATTCAAGATGCAGTGCTCAGTACTGACAAAGCTTCTGGCTCGTTAAGGAGCTGTTTTGTCTACCCCATGCAAGTATTTTTTGCCAGTATTGGCCTCCTCTGTTAATGTTTTCTCTTCGCTAGGATCACCTGCCTCTATTTCCTGCAGTATGATCAGGACCCATTAATAAAAACAGATTTGGGCTTTGTCAAATTGTAGAGACAACATAAAGGATTCCAGTCAATTAAGCAAGTAGACGAAGTTGTAGGATCAATAACTCAGCAGTCCTACCTCTGAGCAAAGACAGTTAACGCAGTAAACAAGGCCGTAGGGTTCTAGATAAGGATGCCATCTTTCTCCTACACGGTACTTCTTATCTTGAAACACACAGTATGTATCTGAATCTGTAAAACAGTAAAGAATTGAAAGGGTTATGAATAAACGTTCCCATTCCGTGCTTATGAAGTGTTTTTAGGTGGGCAGTGTTTTCTGTAAACTATTTTTTCTTTCCCTGGAGAATCACACAATGGAAATGCCCTTAATTTCATGTGTTGTTTCTAACCTCCCAAACCAAAATACATGACATGGCCTCCCATCTTTCCCAAATCGCAGCTCCTGCAATAGCTGACAGAATGGCTTTCATACAGGGTGAGTTTATTCCTTCACCTGCAAAAACACAGGCTAAGATCCCGTTTAGGTAACAAAATTAAAGTGCTCGATTGCTCAGGCAGGTTTGTAGGAAGCAAAACCTTTTCACTGCAGAACCAAAGCAATTGGCTCAACTCAGGAAAATCCCAGATTGTACAGCAGATTTGGAACAAGGGGGCTGCAGAAGGAAGACAAATGCACTGTATTTACACTGCATGTTCAGTGTCTCCATATTTTAACAACGTAATAAAAAAGAAGTTTGTCCTAGTATTTCAGAACAATTTGTGCTGACTTACATATGCATCAGCATTCAAAATATTTAAAGACCTTTCTGTTCATTAAGCACTTCTAATCTTGCAGATGTGGTTTTGCATCTACCTATCAGACATTACTGCCCTGTCTCTCCTTGTCACATTATGGTTTCACACTGAAAACTCAAGTCTCTTCAATAAAAGGGTGCTTCTCATGTGTTTCTGTGAGAGAAGTCCTTCCTGATATCTTAATGATGTCCAAATTCATCTTAATTCATCACCCTCAGTATAGATGATACTTCAGGGTATCAAACAAAATACCTGTCCTCCAAGTGATAATCCAAGCAAGGGACATTCTTCACATTTACTGGGTTAAAAAAAGGTAGCAAGAGGTAGGGATTATTAGGAGCAACTGTGAAATGATCTGCTTTCACTTCACACAAAAGCATGACAAATGAAACGCAGGATCTGGAAAAGCAGACGGCTGAAGCGGAGTCTGATAATGTCTCACGCTGTGCTTTCTTTGAACAGGGATACCTGCACATTGTTTTCTTGTAAGTTCAGGGGAGAAGATGGCCTTTCTGGAACTCACTGTCTTTTTTTTTTTCCTTTTCGTCTTTTTTTTTTTTTTTTTTTTGCATCTACCTCCTCAGAAGCAGAGGCTGCGGATACTGAGGCTGCAAATTTTAACTACTTCTCAAGGGCAAACAATGTCTTCTGTTAAGAAGAAAGCCAAACCCCAGCCTGTGCAGGTGAGGAGAGCATTCCAGAGAGCTAGTAACAAGGCTGTAGCTGTCAGTAACTCCTAGACTTATCTGGGTAGTTATTCCTCCTTGCTGTGCTTTCTGAAATGCGTTAACATCTCCCACGGATGACAGGCTTTGTAGTAACGTTCCCTTTGTTTTGTTTGTATTCTTTTTGATTCTTCTCAAGTTTTTGACAGTGCTTAGACTCTTAATTTTCTCCAAGGATGTATCTAATCCAGTTCATATGAGGTTGTTTTTGGAACACAACAGAACAGTCTTGGACAAACTTTAGACTAGCTGCAAACGTCAGCACAATACTCTTACAGATGGGACAAAATCCAGATAATCCGTTAGATGTTTACAGAGGTCACTAAAATGGAATTAAGCACTCTCTTGATTCAGGATATTTGAAATAAAACAGGTTCTAAAATTGATGTGTTATGTTCTTTATGATGCAATGAAACCTGTACAGCTTCAGGAAAATGTGCCCCAAATGTGCGTGTGACCTGATTCCACTAAATGTAGGATTAGCAGGAGGAAGAATGTTAGAAGGTTTTGAATGCAGTTTCACAGTTTAGGACATTCTTGTTTGAAGATCTTTTCTGAACCACATCTGTCAAATAGAAGGAAGCTGTCAAATTTGGGTGAATGTGACAGCTTTGTTTGAAGTTTACTTACGTTTTACTTGTTCTAGTTTACCACCATCTATGAAAAGGAGACAGAGCACACCAAAAAAGATAAAATGAAAATCCTCCAATATCCACTTTTTTCTCATCTTTATCGACAAAAGGAAAAGAAAGAGCCTCCAAAGTAGAGAATGTCGAGCTGTTGGAAAAGAAAAGATTAAATTAATTAAACTAAAATCCTGTAAGATACTTAAATTCTCTGACATGGTTTCATCCAGCACACAGAAATCCTGAACTGCCAGAACTAAAAAATTAGTCTAGATCATGGATCTTCATTTCATGGAAACATCTTTGGCTTCACATCACTTCATTTTTGGAAAAGGGGCCACATTCCCATTCACGACAGTGGAAGACTGGATATTACTTCTAATAAAGTCCTTATTTTATTCCAAAGCAGAGAAACCTAGCAAGTAAGCAATCTAAATTCTTCAAGTTCTCTTTCACAAGAAGCTAGTTTGGGAAATTTTTTTGTAGAGCAGCTCTTTTGGATGTAACTTAGGAAATACAGGTGGCAGTTGTAACATGTTCGCTTCATTGTAAGATTAACCTTGGGTATACCTGGTGCCTTGGCCCCGCGCTACGGAAATCCACACTGAGGGTGAAAAGCTGGCCACGCTGTAGTCAATGGGAGCTCTCCTCGCTGCATCTCAGCGGCTTCCACCGCTGTTCAATTCCCCCCTCCTCCCCTCTCCCAACTACTGTTGTTCTGGGATTGTGTATAATTAATTTTTCTAGAGTTAACCCTTCCGTTGCCTTGGTATCTGAAAGCAGAGTGGTGGCATGACACACCATCTTCATCCTTGTAGGTCTTTAATGGCAAAATCTTGCATATGGAGCAAAGCTTCATGTATTCTCCTCTGCGTGGCGCAGAGGCGGTATCGTACCTGCTGCATGCGCCATTCTGTTTACCTTTCTCTGGCTTTTAAAAGGTGAATTATTTTATAATGAAAAAAACAAGGGAGAAAATAATTAAAGTAGAATTTCTCTTTGGTAGCCAACCTAAGGTTCTAAATTGAGAAATATGGTGATGCTTTACTGTTTATCAGAATTCATTGCAAAAGTCTTATCTTCCCAGAGTACACTTGTTCATAATTTACAATGTTGGAAAGATTTGGGTTTAAGAGTTTTGATGTGGATTCACAATTAGTTTTACAAAAGTTAAAAAAAAAAAAATTCACCGTTGGAAAAATAAACAATCTGCCTTGTTAAACTGATTTGACCTCTTCAGATTTCATGTAAATAATAGAACTGTACCTGAATATGTTTCAGCTCACAGATAACCAAAGCAGAAATAATAGTTTATGTATGTATATTCCAAATTAAGCAGTGGATAACTTACAGAAATGAACTAAACAGTAAGTTAACAACCACTTAAAAAGAAAATCTTCCTATTAAGACTGTTGAGATCTAGGATACTGTACAAAGGGTGGGTGATCTGATTTTATCAGAGTGTTTTTATTGCCTTTACTGTTTAAGGGGTGGGTGATCTGATTTTATCAGAGTGTTTTTATTGCCTTTACTGTTTAAGGATTCTCTACTCTACATTCCCAAACCACAACCAAAATGGACATCTTCCTTAACTAATCAAATCCATGCAACTACTCCATCTATACTCAGTAAGCTCATTCAAAATAATGCAAATTGCATCTGAAAACACTCAAAAAACCCAACGCTATTTTAAAAGCACACTCCCTGTGCAGTAACAAAATAAAACTTTCCATTTATTTTGGAAGCTGAGAATAATATTCCAATTTCAGAAGAAAAGTGGAAGTCATTTTTTCCTTTCGACGTGTTCAAATCGCATAGGACATTGTTAAGCCAAACAACCTTTCAAAAACTTGTTTAAAACTAAAACCTCGTAATTTAGTCCCAGGACATCACACGTGCGTTGAGAACAACCGCGGCACATCCCTGGGACTAGCAGAAACGTGAATGTTTAAATGTTTCGGCCTTCCTGGGGGTTGCTTAAGCAAACAATATTTATAAATGGAGCACAATTATCCTTTGTGCAGCCCTTTACCTGTTAGCTAGATGGGTTAGTTTGAATAGAAAGGCTCAGAAATCCATCCGTTTTAAATGTCAGGGCTTCAAAAGGAAGAACATTTTAAAACTTGGACGGCTTACGCTCAGAAATGCTGCACGGTAATGTGAAATGGAGGAGTTAATAACAGAAATGGGATGGGGACTTTTGATGTCTTTCTTAATTCTCTTTAATTTCTGTATTGTTGTTACTCCAAATACAAACACATACTTTTCACTATTAGCACACTCCCTTTATTTCCCCAAAGGGCAACGTCCTAAAAATATTCCTGGATTTAAATAATCTCGGTTTGGATTAACCTGTTAATTATTGGTGTGTTTTCTGCTTGGTACAAACAATGAAAGCGATCCACTGCTCGCATGAATGACTCGCAGAAACAAGGCGCGGGCTCTACTTCCAACGCCTCGCCCTCCGGAGAGCCCGCTTTGGGCACTGCAAGGGGCACAGGCCGGCCTCGCCGCCTTTTGCCATTAATTTAAAAAAAAATATATATATAAAGGGCAAAAAGCCGGGCTGGGGCTAGCTGGCAGACGCGGTGAAAGGCGCGGTGGTCCCGGGGCGAGGGCCGGCGTTTGGCCGGCGGGGCCAGCGCAGCCGGGGCCGGGGGCTGGGGCCGGGGGCTGGGGCCGGGGGCTGGGGCCGGGGGGCTCCGCCGCCGCCGTGCCCGGCCCGGGCGCTCCCGCAGGCGGCCGGGGCCGCTGATGCCGGGCGGGCCCCTCCATCCCCGCCGGCCGGGGCCGGGGCCGCATCTCCGTCCGCTCGCCCCGCGGCTTTTGCTGCTGCGAGCCGCGCCGGAGCCTGCGCTCTGCCCGTCGGGGGGGGGGGGTAAGCAGGCGAGGCTCCCGGCGGGCAGAGGCGCCCGGCTCTCGCTGCTGCAACGCAGCGGCCGTCCCCGGGGCGCCCAGCCCGGCAGCGCCCCGCAGCCCGAGCCGGGGCCGGGCGGGACGCCCGGGTCGAGGGCAGCCGTCGGCGGGGTCCCGGTCCCGGTCCCGGTCCCAGCCGCGGCGCTTGCCCGGGGCGCCGGGAGCGGAGCCGCAGCGCGCACGCCGGGGCCCGGCCAGGTGCCGGCGGTGCCACCGAGGGGGCGGCCGGTCCCGCGGCCGGTCCCGCGGCCGGTCCCGCGGCCGGTGCCTAGCGTCGCCAGGGCGAAGCGAGCCGGGGCGACGGGACGGGAGGCGCCGGGTCCCCCCGCGGGGCTGCCGGGGCCGCGACCCCAGCGATCCCCGCGCCCACGGGCGCAGCTCCGGCAGCGGGGCCGCGCCTCCCCCGGGGGCTCGCCGGGGGAAGCAAAGCTCACAAACCTGGGGCAGGGCTGGAGGCCGCTCCGCTCCGCTCCGCCGCGGGCCCTGCAGACCGGCTGCGAATAGCGGCTTCGGCTGGGGGAGCCCCCGGCTCCGCTGCGCTCCGCTCCGCCGCGCTCCGCTCCGCTCCGCCGGGGTGCGGGAGGGCTCCGGCCAGGCGGCCCCGCTCCCCGGTCACGTTGCCATAATCTTCTCCCGCGGCTCGCCCGGGGCTTTCGGGTCTCCCCTTCGCTCCCGCGGTGAGGGGGCGAGCAGGGCACCGACGGGTCCCGCGGCCGCCGGCAGCCCCCGAGCCCCGGCTGGCGGACGGCAGCGGGCAGGGCGGCACTCCGCCGAGCCCGAGCTGCGGGGCGGGCCGCTGCGGAGGCTCCCGGGCGGGCGGGCCGGGGGCACCTGCCACCGCCTCCTGCCCCAGCGGGGAGCGCAGCGAGGCCCCGCGCCGGAGGATGCTCGGCGGCGGGTCCTGCCCCGCAGCCCCGCCGGCACTGGAGCGGCGGCGGGAGGAGGAGCGGAGCGGCCCGGCGGTCCGCCTCCCGCCCCGGCCCCCTCCTCTCCCGCCGCCCGCTCCCGCCGCCCGGCACGGCCGCCTGACTGACACGGCCCGGGGAGGGGTTTGCTCCGCCGTGGGGGGCCGGGGGAGGCGGGGGCCGGGGTGAGCGCGGCGCTGCGCGGGCGGGGGGCTCCGGGGGGCTCGGCTCCTGCACCCCCCGGGCCCTGCGGGAGGCACCTGCGGGCCGGCGGGGCCCTGCCCCGCTGCCTGGGCGCCGAGCTGCGGGATGGGCGACCGCAACGCGCCCCGGGGCTGCGAGGGGCTGCCCACGGGCGGGGTGCCCGCCGCAGGCCGCGGCCGCTGGGATTTGCCAGACACCCTCTGCTGATACCCTCTGGCCTGATTTATTGTGTCGGGAGGCTTCAAGGTCACATTGAGATTCTGGTGGAACTAAATTAAACCCATGACTCATGACATTATATGCTTGGTCAAACATTCTTTTTCTGTCCTGTTGTAGCCCCTGTAACTAATAAGAAGAGATCAGTGAACCCTTGACAAATGATCTGAGAAAAAGGGTGAGGTATGAAAAGACATCATGTGGAGAAACAAATTGCAACCTATTTCCCCTGGTTTGGGACCAGGGTGTTCGGGGAGCACTGCTGGGAGGTCATCCACCTCCCAGGCTTGGTAGGTATTTTCAGAAGGCTGAAGATTTAGCAGAACTTTCCTTTCTTCCACTGTAACTCAGCTGGACGAAATATTGAAAATACAGTGTATGGTGAAACCTTATATTAGCACAAGGAAAGAACAGTTGACTTAGGGTTTTGTAGCGTGACTTCGTGAGTGACCAGGGCTGTGTGTTAGTAAAATGCGATTTTATAACTGTTAATATTAAAAAAGGAAAAGAGAAAGAAATGGCATTGTAGAGCTAAGCATTTCAAAAACGCTGCTCCCTGCCTACTTCTGTGTCAGTCTTCCGCTCTTTGCCTCGCCGTGCACAGGCAGTAATCCATGTGCCTAAGGAAAAATCATCACTTAAAGCTCTTAGTCCTGAATGTGGTGGCCACTGCCCCAGGCTGATAGTTTTGGAAGAGCCACTGTGTGAAACAGGGGTGGGCAAATGGAAGAACAAATGGTAACTCTGAATCAGAAATGTGATAGTAATTTGCACTTGAAGGCAGAGATTCTGAGCTGGGCAAGCTCTGGTCCTGCAGAGGTACAGCCACGCTGCAACTCGTGGAGAGAAGAGTTAAGCGTGCACGCACACGCTTCCAAATTGTGGGGCCGTAGTAATGTTCCTTTACATGTACTGGGTTAGACTGTGCGGGCTCAGCCTGCGAGATAAATCGCGTATGAATAACATACGCACTCAGATCTACGACTGAACCGATCCTGTTGCATTCTGCAAAGAGCTAGACCCAAAGCCAGTCGGCGTCTTTGCGCTGGCGCTGACACGGGGTGGAAGGACTTTCCTAGGAGCTGCCTTTGTCTGTCTGGGAGCCCACCGGGTGCGGGAGCAGTGGTAAATCTTACCCTAGGACCACTTCACCAGTGCCACTGATCTCGTCTCAGAAACTGTGCTGGTGAGTCTGCATGTGGTAGTTTGTCTTCCAAATCAAAAATCAATCCATTCCCTACAGCGTTAGAGCTAAACTGATACGGCATCAGATTTCAGAGGAGTCAATGAGATATTAAAATGCCCCTAGTAACATCGTTAAAATGACATTTCTTTATAGAAAAGGGACATTGCATGGGCTGTCCGAATTCCAGTAGAATCTTTTGATCTTCTGAATTCCTGTTTTACTACAGCTGGATGAAGGCTGGGTTCTCCATGCTGGGTCTCTAATCTGCGAGGTTTTTTGTTCTGTTGTTGATGTCATTGATTAGAAGCTGTATTCTTTTTATGGGTAACGGTGGCCAAAGTGAACATACGTATGGTGTCATTTTCAGAAGACTTTAAGCATCCTGGGGAATGTGAGTATCTCTTGCCTTCAGTGTTACTCAAACCCAAATACACAATATGTAATTCTGTCTAGAAAAGAAAAGAGATTTAAAATCTTTGTGAGTAGGAGTCCACAGGTCCTTGTAGGCAGGCTTGATAGTTTGATTTTATAGCATCAATATGACTTTGGTAGGTGCAGCTTTGGGCCTGGGCAGGGCTCACTTTTACTGTGTAGGCATTCTCCAGAACAACTTACCCAACACAGCTACTCAACTCTGTCAAACTTCCTCTAGACAGTATTCATCACCTGTATTTCCTTCTCTGTGCTGATACAAAGTCCAGCATGTGTAGATAAACAGTAATCGTTGCAGTACTCTTTACGCATAGTCAGTGTAGCAGTAATGAGAAATGAAATATTTTCTATAGACTCTGTGACCTGAATTCTTTTGCAGAGAGATTCTTTGAAAGAAATTCCTTATTTGGCCTGAAGAGTGCCTTGGGAAAGTTGCTATAGATGCCAGCACTTCCCACTGCATTCTGTAGGACTGTTTCAGAGGATGATGGTGTCTGATGGTCTCTGGAGATACTCATTCAGGTGTAAGACCTTTGCTAAACATAGAAAATACACAAAATAGAGCCCTTTTCCCACTTTTTGGCAGATTTAGATTGTAGGGAATTGGCTGAAAGAACCTTTCTCTGAGGTGAGGGCTTGGGACTCTGAATGGGCAACGTGATGGAAACCCAGGCTTCCAAAGGCAGGATGCCCTAGTCTTACTCCTAGTCCTGATCCTGCTGCTCAGGCTGTGCTGTTCATCAGCTGCTGGGATGTCCCCGAGGGCTTTTTAGCGATGATGCAGTTTAAAATTGTCAGGGTCTGCTTCTTTCTTGGTCACGTACAAAAGCCGCCTCTATGTCTTGTCATGCATCTTCGCATGTCGTAGCGTCCCAGCGAGCGTTACGGTTGTTAGGTGGAAGGGTAACGTGACACGTGCTGGACATTGTGCATGAATGAAACGTTCACAGGTGGTCTCTTGGTGAGTGACCCTTGCTGAGCTTGCAGGGTTTGCCAGCGCCCTTGGATCCTGCTAGTGCTGCACCCATGCCCGAGCTGTTCCTCTTCTCTCAGCTCTGCCTAAGTCTCGCTGAGGAGTAAGTACAATTAAAAGCTACTACTCTTTGTGCCTTGCCACAGCCCAGTATGCTCTGCCTTGTCTTGCAGCTAACACAGCCCCATGTTAGGGCGTCTGTCTTATTCCCCTTAGACTAGGGACTTGGCAGACACCTTGCCCTGTGCTCTTGCTCAGCAGTGGGCTGTTACTGCAATTTGTGAAGTTCAGGGCTGCTGCGCACGTGTGACGCAGAGAGCTGCAGACAAGCATCAAATACAAAGTTGTTGCCCTTCATGCTGCCAAGCAGAACTCGCTGCTTGAATATGCTCTGCGTCCTGCTGTCTGGAGAGGAGAGAATTCCTCCCGATAGTGGGCATTAGGAATTCAAGGATGCCCTAAGTTTTTAAGAGCACGGAGATTTAGCCATGTAATTCTCATTAAAGATAATAGAAGTTAAGCAGCTAATAAACTCTGACACTGGAGTAGAAATCCATCTTCTTGTGCTGCGCCTCACAGTGACTGAGCAGTATGTAGGTATCCTGCTATAATTTCTCACTTTTTATGAGGGAAAAAAAAGCAGGATAAAAGATTCGTGCCAATGCTAACATGTTTATACACCATGTGGAGTTTTCTTAATTGGAACAGACATTGAGCTTTGAGAGATGTTAGACACATGACAACTTTTCTTTACCTCCCTGTCTTTTTTTTTCCCTTTACTTTCAAGAAAAAAATATTATCTATGGTCAAATTTTCACTAAAAAGTGTGAAAGGAGGTTCTTAAACTAATTAATTCCTTTGTTTTTTGCATTCCTATAAATTCAGTGGAGCCCTCTGGAAAATGTGTCTTAAGATACTGAATATTATTCCCAGGATTTTATAAAAAACTCTAAATTACTTTTTGTGGTTTGGATCAGCCCTCCAACTATCATACTGGGAATACAATCTGGATGTTCATCAAGCAGTCTTCACATACACTGTTAAACAAAAAGGGCTTCAGATGTGCATGATTTTGTGATTATGGCATAGGATGGTCAGGAGCATTCTCCGCCCTCCTGTTCATTCTGTAGCACTGACTTCATCCGCGGTGGGGTTTCAGTCCTCTGGCACTAGAAATTAATTTACTTATTTCGCAGTGAGACAGATGGACATAGTGAATCTGCGATTTCAATATAGTTTGCTAAACAACAACAACATTATATAAAATATCAAACTGCAGCCCGATTCCTCATTACCTTGATGTGGACATATTCAGCTGAGACTGAGGAGTCGCTGAAAACCTTTCATTGTTCTGTAAAAATGCAAATAAAATATATGTTACTAAACCTCACTTCCAAATACACAGGTAAGAAGGGAGTCGCAAGAGCTGCCAGTAGCAAACATGAAAATGCAGGAGAAGGGAGCTACACAATTTTTCATTCTGTCCTAGAGCAAATGACGCTTTGCTAGGCGGGGTGTCGAGAATACCAATGTACAGGTATACAATAGATGTACATGCACGCAGAGGTGAGGCCCTCCTGAATTTTGCATTGATTTCGAAGTGCTCATCTGTAGCTGTTTCTGATCTGATTTAATCTAATCTAATCTAATCTAATCTAATCCAATCCAATCCAATCCAGTCCATTCCAGATATTTATAAAATACCTATGACCACCACACTGTGTGTGTGTAGCTGTAATTATGATCCTATAATTCTCTCTCATACCTGTAATGTCAAAGAAAGTCTGCAAGACAATTTGTAAGAATACAGAATTTTTTCTATACTCATGAGCTGCATGAGCTTCACCATGGTGTGTCAGAACACCAGTACTCCGTGGTTTACTGAGTGTGAAATAGTGGTGAGGCGTCATCACCAAGATATGTAGAAGCAATTATTACTCAAACTTTCAAAAGACCCCAAGGAATCTACACAAACGACAATGAAATTGTGAAAGGGCTGATCTTTGAGACATTCCCAGAAAGTTTTCCTGTCTGTCCTCTCTTTCCTTGTACCTTCTTATCCAGATAGTTGAATTACCGATTCAGAAATTCTTGACCAGGTACATCTTACTGTCAGTGGTGCATTGTAATCTTTGACAGAAACCACTGATTTCTAATTTGTCCCCTTTGTATGTTTATCCACCTAATTTACCCTTTTTTAAAAAAATGAAATTGTTTAGCCATGCCAGACTTAGCTTTTTGTCTTTTTCTAGTATTAATAGTAGTAATGAATTTCTTTTGCATTCTTTAGTCTTGTATTGAAATGTAATGGGTGTTGGAGGCATAACATCAATGAAATAGTTGAAAATAGAGCTCTAAATCCCTAGCTGATGCCACATATTTGAGGAAACTGAAAGGGGCATTTTTCATCTTGAGATATCAAGTCCAAATCTTCGGTCCAAACTCTCATCTACAACTCTTGTATGGACAGCATTTTGTGGGCGGGAAGCAGGCACAACATACAGTTACTGCTTCTACCAAAGTGTAATACTATATAGCATGCAATAGCATCTCGGTGACCATTTTCAGCAAGTGAAAAGCAGGATCAACCGATCCTTATAAGTGATTCTTTGAGAGTTCTGCAAGGAGCTTCACCTTCATTGTTTTTTCAGTACCACGCGTTCTTGGAAGCAGCAGAAGGTGGTATAGTTCACACAAAACCACCACTCTTCCCTGCCATTGGAATTGTTGACTAGAATCACACTTGGTAGAAATTTGCAGGAGTTTAAAAGAATCACAGTGATTTGCACTTGCTGAGGATATAGCTATGCATGAGAAAAGCAGTAACAAATCTTGCAGATTGATCACACCATGATAAAGATCCACTTGGTGAGGCATTTCTTTACAGCTGAGATCCACCAGATAAACCCAGTCAGTCCTGTCTTCCAAGGCGTGACAGAAGGAGTCAAGGCAGGCTGAATGAGGCTCCAATTGCAATTCAAATATACTTTTATAAAACCGTGATTAGTGCTGCTAATCTCGCCTTGGTGAGCCAAAGACAATAACAGCGAGGTTACCGAACACCTCGGGTATTATGTAATTCTTTTGCTCAGAAACTTGCTGGTGTGAGAGTGCTTTTGAAACCCATTAGGAGAACTGAACTTGCCAAATGAGCCTTCTCTAGGGAGAACAAAGTCAAACGTGTGCCAGCATGGAGCCAGAGCCTGCCAGGGGCTGAGCACTCGCAAATCCCATTGCTACCAGCCCGAGCTGAGGACGCAAAGTCCTTCGTGTAACTGAGCCCAGTTGTAAAATGAACTAATAGCTGTGGACTTGTCTTTCGCATTGATAACCGTGTTGTGTATTTACTGGTAACAGACCCTACGGCGTTGACTCGCGCTAAACTGCGACGCCAGTCTGCTTGGTTTGACTGCACGCTTGGGAAAAGCCGCGTTGTCCTCTGCCTCGCGGCATCCGGCTGACCATGGGGCACTCCCCAGCGCTGAGTTAGGCCAGCCTGTGGGACCACTTGTCTCTCTCGTCTAGTTCCTAAAGCCAGTCTAGAACTTTTCTTCACCAGAAGATGGTGATCCTTCACATGGACAAAGTTGTAGAGAGAGGGAAAAAATAGGTGAGCTGTCTCAAAAAGCCTCAATGAATTTTCAGCAGAGGATGGGAACAGTGGAAATTTCCAAGAGGATACTGGTGAAATTATAAATGGCTCTTTGAGAATAACTATCTACAGAAAAAAAAGTTTAAAATAAGGAAAGTGGGGGGATTTCCTTTCATCATTAAAAACATCAGTGTTAAACACATGGAGAAAAACAAACAGTGAAGACACTGTTGCTAGTGGGCTGGCTTTTTAAGTATTAATGGAACCTCACAGAACAAGAGTTTCTTTTATTCTTTTTATCCCAGCTCCCTGCTTGCAAGGTTCTTGTGTGAACATGCAGCAGTTTCCAGGGCTGTGAAATTATCAGACCTGGACCAATGCCAGTACAAACCAATTTATTGGGGTCCAGCAATTAACTAAAACCTAGAAAGCTTGATTAATTGTGGCACTGCTCAGCAGGGAACATTGAGAAAAAAAAAATCAGACTAAACTCCATGTAGTGTCTCTGTTCCATATACCAATTTACTATATGTAAAAAAAAGTTTCCTCTCTGTAAATACCCTTAGTATATTATTTTGCACCATGTACAAAGAACAATTACAATGGTATTTGAGAAAATGCTAGTTGATGGCTCTCTGGATAATCATTGCATAATAGCTCTTACTCTGTTATAATTTTTTGCTGTTGAACTCGTATCGTATTGTAACCCAAACAATGGGATATATTATTTTAAAACACTGTTTTGTCAAGCTTATCTCTGGAGTAACATCTTGAGAACCCAGCACTGCTCTGTTTCTTTATATTTCCTCAAACATTGATGTGTGCAAGAAAGGTGAGGGTTTGGTAACTGTTCAGAATTATTTAGGATAGAAAAAAGCAAGCAAAAAAGTTGAGCTAAGATTCACTTTACCAGGGCAGAATATGCCGACTGAAATGAAATCCTGTAGTCTGACGAGACAGACAGGAACTTATGCAATTGGGATGTTTAAAAGCTGAATTGGAAATTTCTTATACATTATGAGAAAGCGATTACAAGGTGTAATTAAGGTGTTAGCTGATTTCATTATGGTAGTGTTAACAAATAGTGTCCACATTGGTTGTTTTATTGCAGGGCTTGTCATAAAACCCAATGCATAAACCAGAATTTTAAAATCTCATTTCTAGTTGCCTTAGTGGTACATTAATCACTTGTAGTATAGATTACTGAGAAGAAAGTAAATATTCCAACGCAGTGTAATGCACTGCTGCAGTGTGGTGTAATGGGTAGTACAAAACACTGGATCTAGCAATTCATCCTAGTTCCTCTTACATCAAAAGAATTCAATGGCTAGTAATGGAAAAAAAAGCTGTCTGAGGATAAAAAAGGAGTGGTGAAAGAATAGTCACCCCTGCCCAGTGAAAAGGGAAAGACAGGTACATGCAAATGTTTTTACCTTTTCAACGTAATTTTGTATCCTAATCTGCATCCAACTGCGACACTGTCACATTCTCAGATTGAAAGAGTGCAATCCGCAGACAGTGCTAAATCACATTAGGCGGGGGTGATAATAGAGCCCGTGCACGCATAACATCCAGGCAAGACATCTAGCTGGGGCTGTAGGGTGATTTGGGACATTCAATGAGGTAGGAAGGGCTGTCTCCTCCAATTTCACTGTATTTATTGAGGATTTAATGTATTTTTTTAAAGATATTTGCAGGGGAAATCGGTTTGTCGGAGGTCATCTAATTGAATCTACAGCCCTGGCAACCCTTCACAAAGGCTGCCAGAAATGACCGAGTTGCTAATGTTTAACTGTGAATACCCAGCAGGGGTGCTCCGCAGGGCTGAATACAGTCAATTATGTTATTTTTCTAAATATTAGTGACTCAGCTGTCTCTGCTTGTGAAGAGTTGCCAGGGTCACAGATACAATCAGACAGATCCTCCCCCCTTCACTTCTAAGAGACCGGGAGAATCTTTTAAATATCACACTGAATAATCCTGAAGTAGAAGGAAGGGTTCTTGCAAGGCTGTGCTTCTCCTCCGGAGTGGTTGCGTACAGTCTCGTGGTTTTGTGGGGTTCTGGTGGGCCAGACAGGGCAATGTGTAATTGCTTGGGGGGAGCACTGTCGTGGATAAGCAGCCTCAGTGAGGTCTGTGAGATAAATACGAATTTCACAGTTTAGCTCAGGAGGCACTAGATCCTGAGATCTGACAAAAGACATAGGTGCCAACGGCTTGTGTCTCCCTTTTAATACTTACTCGGTTCTTTCTGTCTCCCCAGCCCCACGCCCTGCTCCTCATTGCGCTCCAAATATCTCTCTGGAAGGAACGTTTTTACCTACCATAACAATTCAGTTTCCCATTTTCCTCTGTAGATTTGTCAGAGGAATACAGCGCGGTGGGTGAGGAGAGCTCAGCAGAAGCAGATTCTGAGCAACATCCACTGTCCAGAGCGCTCTGCAGCTGAGACTTGCAGATGCCCCAGCAGCCTCGCTCCTTTGCCCTCTACACAGAGCTCTGCAAGTATTTTAGTTTTTGATTGCAACTTCCTTAGTTTTTGCCACAAAGACTCTTTTCCAAAGCCCAGCCTTCTCCAGCAACAGCATCCCTATCCCTGTGGTCCACAGCCCAGCTCTTCTTATCTGATCAACAGTGTTTGGCAGAAGGGAAAAATACTTCTAGAGCGTTTGAGTGCCAGTGCATCGTTTTGGCCCAAGTTTGAGGTAGTGCTTTGGAGTTGGCAAAGTTTCCTAGTTTACTGCTGTTAAATTTTATCCAACTTTAGGAATATTATGTGGATGTGGCCAATCTCCAGCTATTCTGAATCCATTGCAAATACTTTGCCAGCATGTGTCCAAGCATAATCCAATTTTGATGCTTTTATTGTTGATACAATTTCCCTATAAGTACCTTCAGGCGTGGAATCTGAACTGCAGTGGACAGGAGTTCAGCAACCAGCCGTCTGGAGCGCAACTCCTAGGAGGTGAGACCTTTCTTCCCTTGAGTCCCTGTCTCTCCTAGGGTTGGGAAGCCCAGACTGGGTCCCCAGTAACCACTGATGCTGCATCTCTGACTTGTTGAACATATACAGTAATTAGTTTGTGAGTGAGGATCTTGACATTTCCTTGGAGCGAGCAGAGAATCAAGAGTCACGAAATGTCTTTTGCTGTTTGACGTCAGTACACTTCAGATCGGGGTACCAGTGTGCCAGGTATGTTAGAAATACAGCAGCTAAATAAAAGTGCAGTGAAAGCAGAACTGAAGTTTCAAATGCTTCACTACTGCAGCGATCTTGACTTTGAAGACCGGGACATCATCGAAAGGGTGCCTTTGTAGCTTGTTCTTGCTATAAAAACAGGGTGGAAACGAAGCCACCTTCTGTTAAAACTGGAGTTTCCCCTGGCTGGAGCTCCCCTAGGGAGAAAGAAAATAACCCAGCAAGGGAGAGGAGGCTCGCTGTGTTTAGACAGCCTGTCCTCTTCTGATCCACGCGTACCTCTCAGGAGGAGGAATTCCCTAGGAAGGTTTTGATGTCTGGCTAATTACCAAGGCCAATGTCTCCCTCCTGTAGGAGGATATGGTTTGGGGCAGCAGCTGTGGTACTCTAAACCGAAGAGGAGATGGTTTCCTCAGTGTTTTCATTTTTTAATTCTTTGCCTTCTCCCCAGATTGTTGTCATGATGGGCAAATATGTAATGTAAAACAGTACATGAGGACTCCATTGTGGAAGACTGGAATCTGGATGTTACTAATGTTGCCAAGTTAGGTGTGACCTATTTTGGGCGCAGAAACGATCAGGTCAGCAGCATCCTATCTTGCACTCCGCCTCGTCCAAGTATCCCTCAGGGAGAATTGATGTAAATGATGATGTGCATTGCTATAAGCAGCTGACAAACACATACCAAAGTGAGAAAGGAAGATATTTCAAACTTCTGTTTCAGTAAATACACCTTATTTTTCTGTTGACACTGGCACCCGTTACTGTTCACAAGACTTCCTGGTTTTCTGTTCATTATTCTGTAACATTCAATAACTTAAACTGTTAGCAGAATCATATCAATAACAAAAGTGATCTATCAGTCTGTGTGTTCATTTTGCTTTGTGAGGGGAGAATTCCCTACTGATTCTGTCACCAAAGAGCTCCACCCTCTTCTGTGCATTGAGAAATACAAATATTGTACCAGTGATTGATCATGAGGCGTTTTGCAGGCCAAATTCATGGCGAGTGGAAGCGGGCAGGAAAATTTCATTTCCGTTTAGTTGAACTCATTAACGTCAGCAATTGATTGCTTTTTTGTTCTTCTGTGCCACAGTTTTTGACTAGCTGACAGAACTGGTTTAAGGAATGTTTAACAATATCTGATTGCACGATTTAAGTACAAGAAAATTAACATCTGGCAGTACAGTGAGAGCAAAATTATTATTGTTGAGGCATTCTTAAAAATCCTTTCCATTTGAATCCAGCCACATTATGAAGAGGGAGAAGGGAGCAGGAGTTCCAGCAGCTCAGTGTTATATGTTGCACTGCCAAAATGTACGTGCCCCATCTTTTGACGGGGGGCTCTGCTGACAAGGTGGGGTATCACCTTAGCTCATCTGGTGATTTCATGGCTGGCACTGCTGTTATACTGCACCGTCTTATCTGAAGGAACTGTAGAACTTGTGCACATTTCAGGTTACCTTTTTTAGAAACGGAGAAACTGAGACACAGTAAGAGGAAATGCTTTGCATGGAGGTGCCCATCAGGCTCAGTGGAATTACAATAGACCCTGTCTCCTGAGTTTCGGCTTGGTGTACTACCGAGTGATATTTCTACTCGATAAACATGCTTTTTCATATATTTAGGCATTCCTTCAAGTATTTCAGGTCTCAGGAGGATCCAAATCTCCTTCTTCCTCAGTTAAGAAATAGGAGAACGACATATGAGGTCACAGCCTTTTTTATTCTTCTACCACAACCCTTTAAAAGAGAAGGAAGAAGCTGATATTAAAAAAACCCAACACCCAAACAAAAACCTCCAAAAGCTGGGTGAAAGTTTTAAAAAGAGCCAATCCTCTGTTTGCTTTTCCTTTCCGCCTTCCAAATTTACACAAGGCTAACTGTATTACAAGGAATGGATTAACACAGAAAGGTTCTCTAAAGCAGACCTGTTGGAGTTATCTTTAATATTAAAAGCAGAGTGTTTGTTTTCTTTAATATGGAGGGCAGCACCAATAAAAACACCAGTGAAAGAGGCCAGTATTACTAGATCGCATGTCTGCTTTTATCTCACAGTGGAGTTATAGTAGAATGATTTTTTGCTTGGAAACTTTAAAGCTGGACTGCATCCTTTCATGCTGAAATCATATCTCCTGCAAGGATTATTGGAGGATATAATGTTTCCTTCAGCTTCTTATTTTCTCCACTCCTGAACTTGGACTCCTGACCTCAGCTTTTCTCTGGTTATGACCAAGCATTGGCCTTCAATTGAATAGCTGAGCTTTTTACAATCAGATCAGCTCCTGCTCTTGTAATTTCAGACTCATTTTGTGACATTGATATTGTAGATCTTAATTAAAAGTCAAACATTTTATATCTTGGGTAATGACCATACAGGAACTGCCAGGTTTTGCTCCCATGTGCGGAACCATCCGAAACATTCAGCGTGTGTGACTGAAGTCGGAGGAGTTGTGCACAGTTTGTATGTGGGCCCCCTTTTCCTCTTTGTGTCCCTTCTGCGGCACAGTTCCGCACCTGTGGTTTGCTCTGTGCGGTCACAAAGACCAGTCGATGAATGGCAGGTAATTCAGCTTCGTGTTAGCTGAGTCTGGAGCCTCTCATTAGTTGAAACAGCTAATCAGGCAGAAATCTGTGGGGCTCTGCACTTAATTACAGGGCAGGGTTAGATGGCGGGTAGTAAAAATATCTGTTGCTTGGCTATGCCACTGTCTCTTGCTAGCACCAGTGGGGGCTAATTGCACCGGATTAGCTGTGTAGATAAGGTTAGATGTGCTATTCAGCACAGTACTGAATCTGGACAGCCTTCTGTTCACGGGACTCATGATTTGCTTTCGGGCTTTTAAATTGTTCTTTATTAATTGGCTCTCATGTGCCTTGTGCTTTCTCTCGCTGAAGGGACGCCAGGGAGATTGAATTTTGGTTGTGCAGCTACAGTATCAGCTTGACTGTACAGCTACTGATCTTGTAGCCAACACCTTTGAATGTCTTTGAATGGGTGAGACACCAAAGAAGATGTTGGGATATGGTCTTGAAATCATACAGCACTGGGCTTGATAACAGTCACATGTTACCACTGTAACAGCTACTTCATGGACATTTCTTAGTTGCATGAGTGTGAAAGCAAGGATAACCAGGTACATCTGCTATATCGTCCTATAAAAGCTTCGCCTTTTGTAAATAAGCCGCAGCCTTATAGTATATGAATTACTTTCTGGTGAGAGTGGGACTTTCAGAGTACCTTTCAGAAACACAGATTGAGAGAAGGTTACTTAGTGGAGTCTTTCAAGTTGATTAAACGATTTTCCAGAACACAAAATACGCCTGAAGAAATGGGACCACTAGTGAAGTTTTGCCTCTGAATATAGCAGACATTATCTTCACTGTGAGTGAAGTCAGTGGCAGAAGTGTCTGGTATAAATGGAAACAGAATCAGTACCTATCAAAGAGCACCAGGTTGCAGATTTACCAATATTTGAATTGCCAGCACAGATGAGGACAGTTTATGAGGTTTTCGCAGTTACAAATTCTGTATTTTGAAAAAAATTATTATGCAAAAAGTGATGTGTTTTGCAAAGCCGTTTATGCCTTTTGATTGAAACCTGACTGTAAACCAGTTATTTTAGACTAGTCATCCTCTTAGGCTTACAAGTTCATAGGAGGAATTACCTTCACTAATGCACTTGTTTGATTTATTAGTGTAGCCTGCTGGTGGTAGTGAAAGTACAATAACTGGGCCTGTAATTCACTGTGTCATGAAGAAGTAACTTACTAAACAAACATAACATAGAATATAAAACACTTCAAGCACTAAAAGGAGGCATTAACCATTGCTAATTAAACTTGAACTTGCAGGTATGTCCTTCTTATTAGTAGAAATGTAGGAAACACTCCCCCTTAGTGGTGGTAAGGAAGTATTGCTTAGGAGATGGTTGCACAATTATTTGTTCATCTTGCTGTGGACGTTGCGGTGAATGTCTTTGTTGCTAGCAATTAATAGCAGCACAGAGTGTGCAAAGCCTTGAGTTATGTCCTGCCATTGTACAATAACTAATGATTCTGAAAAAAGCAAGCCAGCCATAGTCAGAGGTGGTTTATTTTCAGAACGTGCTGAAAGGTATAGAACTCGATCCCAACATCGCTGGTGCCCCAGTGAGTTCCTCACTTTTACACCAGTGCTGCTGAACTCACAGTCTGACACCTCTGCACTGTAAGAAAATAATTAACACCTTCAGTTCCCATTGCAGCTGACAATAAGCTGGAGTGCATTTGTGCAGGTGTGTCCCAGGCAGACAAAACCATAGCATTTTTCCTGATGTCTTGGCACCCAGGCTTCCTCACTGCCTTTGGGAGAAGGCATTCCTGGGTTTCAAGCGCTGCTCTGGAGAAACTTGCTTCTTTTTCTCTGTGCTGCCATGGTCTATGGATTGTCTGAAGATTCAGTCTCCAGGGCTGTGTAGTTTGCCTGCAAGAAATTCATTATCATTTAAAAAATGAGGAGCCGTCATTTTCCACTCCTCAGCCTAACAGATCTAATTGCCTTGTGAGGATATTAAGACCATTTACACATGTGTTTGTGTGGCTTCTTTTAGATCTTTTTAAAACCAGTATTCTGTCAAGACACTATTTTTTTTGCCAGTACGATTTTTTTGTCTCATCTCTGGTGTGTGATAATTGCTTGTCAACAAGAAGAAAGGAAGGGCATTCGGTGGGAATGCTGCTAGAGTCTGGCTGCATAACGCTGCCTTTTTTGTACCTGTTCCTGGAGGGTCCCAAAGCCTGACACTTCTCAATTACCCTGGCGCAGCATGTAGAGATAGTATAAGCCAAGGACCTGGGAGGCTTGCTAACGATTGTCTGGATTCTATCTGCTTGGACAGTAGGCTCTTTGGGGATTTGTCTCTTAAATCCTGGATATACAGGATTCTGTCTGTTGGGATATATTTGGTGAAGCTGGGTTGCCTCCTAAGAATTTTTCCGGTATAGAGATGGGTCAACATGTTAGCAGGAACAGGCTCAGAATGTGTAACTATAATAATCATGATTAATTTTCCTCTGCCGCTCTCTAAAGATAGAAGGGAAAGGAACGGATCCTTTGAGCAGTGAACTATCTGCTACCTCACCATTGCTTTTAGCCTCATTTCCTGCACTCACAGCTTTCTTCAGTCACAGTGGCGTGTTCAGTGCGAAGCTTGCACTCTGAGCGTTGGAATGCCTTCAGCTGAAAACTTGTCCCAAATCCTCCATCGCGACTTTTTAGGAGAAGAGCCCAATCTGTCCAAACATTTACATGGATGCTTTGTCTAGACCTTTGTGTTTCTTCACAGTCTTCTCACCTCCTAAGTGCATCCTTGCAAAGCTTTAGAGAGGGTCTTCCTTTGGAAATGTCTGTGGAGATCTTCTTTGGAAACTTGTGAGTTGCTAACCATCAATTTACTCAGCTAACTTAACAAGCAGATGTTTGGCTACAGCATCAGCCAAAGTAAAAGAAGTTGCAGCAAATAAAAGCACCATTTTTCATTAGAATATCAGTAGCATGATATAAAAATTGCCAAGTTTTGAGGAGAAACAGTCTTCGTCATTTTTCTCTTGTAATTACTTCAGATGCAGCAGAGTGGTTTTTTACTTCAAGTTCGTGGTTTTTAAGAGCATTCATTTCCTTTGGGAATTTGTCTCTGTTTTATTAACAGCAGATTGTTTTTTCATGTTGTAGCATTTATGGGGAGAAAGATGTAATTTTTATACACACTGACAGTATATTGTTAATAAAATACTGATAATAACAGTGAGACATCAGTTACCAAGTTCTAGAAGAAAAACTCACACAAAAAAAAGAACATAGAAGAGCACGTTAAAGTAGTAACTCAGACATGATCTCCAGAAGTGACCAGCTGTTGCCAGCTCCCTCTTTCATTATACCGTATATGATGCCCATAGCCGCTAGGTAGCCTTGTATTCTGTACGTAACGCTCTATATGCACAGCCATACCCAGTCAGGACTTTGCGTTATGGGCTGTGGGACTGACTGTTGTATAGTTCCGCTTCTCTCTCAGGAGAGTAGCTGAACACAGTGGGTAGTATGGCTGGGGCCTTGAGAATGGATAGTGTTGTGGACGTGTGTATTTCGGTAGGTCCCTGAGGCCTGTGGGTATCTCTGTACTTTAACCGAGGACACTTTTCAGGACTCAGCCTGTCAAATCTCCTGTACTGCCTGTTCCTCAGACTCGTGCCCTCTGCTTGCACTCTGGGCATAGAGGTTTACCCAGAGAAAGATCATAGCAGGACTGTACCATAAATCACACTGAGATGGAGCGTGTGTGTGTATTGAAGAGGAGAAGGAAGGGAGGAAGCTGAGCCTGCTTGCACATCTAATGGAAAACACTTCCAAGGGTATTCCACTGGCCTAGTACAGCTCGCTGGCCAACGCACATTTGTTTCCCACTTCCCAGACTAGCCTGCTTTGCTGGAAGGTCTCAGAGCACACACCAACATGCCTGTGAGATGGTGCCTGATACACTGGGTGCTCATGCAGTGACTCTTTCCCTATATGTTTTGTAGGATTCCCTGATGTATGGAAGCTTTTGGCTGTTTCCCATACCTGTCACCTGGCTGTACCAAAATAGGAACATTTGAAAGCAACAAAAGCTGGTGTGAATTCACAGGATATTAATGAGCGCTCTTCCATAGCTGCCACATGGCTCTTCAGACGCAGAGCTGAGAAAAGGCATCGCTTGTTGGGATGAAGCAAACCACTATTTCTTTGCCCTTCTCTGCCTGTAAAGCTGTCAGTGGATCGCTCAGTGCAGTCTTTAAAAGAACAACTTTCTCTAATTACAAGCAGACTTGTGCTGGAAGTGCTGTCTAGTAGTAAGAGCAAGGCATATGTGCAGATAGGACACCTACATCTTTCCGGACATTTTAGTACTTCCTGTTAGTCGACAAGCAAATCTCTGTGCCTCGCAGTTTCCCCTGTGGAGAAATAGAATGGAGGTGTTGTAAGGCTTCATTTAAGCACCATCTGTGAGATGCTTTGAGATCCCTGCGACGGAAGAAGGGTAGTGGTGGATGTCTGTGCTGACATATCATGGAAATCAGAAAGGTATTTTGGGGTGCGAGGAGGGATTTCTAATAGTCTGTGTTAGATTGTTAATGGGAACTTGCTTTAATTACGTTGTGGATTTGTTCGCATCAGCTTCTTGCACAGTCTTGTTCCTTTTCTGTTCATTTCAGGAATCTGACCGGGAATGGTTGATTTCCTACATTCATACACATTGGAGAAGAATTTTAAAAACTTGAAAGTATCAATAGCGCTTTAGTGGTTTCATGAAACTGTCAATTTTTTTCATTGGTTTTATGAAACTGCTAGATTACAACAGATGGATTCATTTATCTCGCTATGTCTTTATATATATTTAGATGGCTCCCATCTCTGTGGGGACTTGTGTGCCTCCCAAGTATTTTAAAATAGAAAAAAGCTGTTTCCTTCTCTGCCTTGCTTTCTATCTAGCCCATAAGAGGAATAGCTTGATTAGTTTATAGGGCTTGGATTTGTTGGGCTGGGTACTAGCATTCTCTGCATGTTTCTGCGTGAAGAAATGAAGCTGAGGAGAGAAGTTTTGCTCTTACTTCTGAATGCGTTGAGATCTGGGTTATTTGTATCTCCGTGAGGCAAAATAAGTTCCATAGTGCAGAAATACTGCCTGGGAAAGGTGAAACTCCTGGTCTTGTCTTACCCCTTTGGCAATGGCTGCAGTGCCGAAGGAGCTGGCTGTGGAAGAAGACTATGAGAGGCTCTGAATATCAGAAAAGAAGACCAAAGCCTGTACTTAGTGAGAAACTAGGGCGAGCAAAGCACCAGGCTGCTCTCCATTGCTAAGCAGACATCTGCTGTATTTTACACGAGCTGTGGTTTATTTCAAAGCAGAGGGAGTTGCAGTAATTAAGCTGCAAGACACAAATTCATGCATCAGTGTGTCCAGGCGTGCACCCTTAGGATGAGGTGCGATCTTCTGGCCAGTCCCACCTGGAAGAGGGCATTTCTGCTGACAGGGCTGTTCAGCCATCCACTAGCAGTGCGGAGGCCGCAGACGCCCCGCGGCTGTGGGACAGATGCAGCCAGCTGACTAAGCACTCCGTTGCTGCTGGGATGTGAAGGAAATGTTGAACGCAAAACTGAGCACAGAGATGAGTCCAGAAGCGCAGGTCCTAAATGTGCCACCGGACAAACCAGATGTCAGCATCAGTGACCATTTCTCTTTTCCCACAAGGAAGAAGGGGCAGCGCCAGAATTTTACAGGGGTTAAGTTCCACCATGATGCTGTGAGCAGGTGGCTTCTGGGGGCAACAGAGACCTCAGTAAAGAGTGTCCCAGTCATCTCCTGTGAACATCTGCATCATCTGATGTGAGTTACTCCTGTAGTAGAGTTTAGAAGAGCCTTTTCCAAGCCATCTACCGCCAGCACCCACAGGCCTCCAAACAATTATCAGGAGTTTCAGTTGCTGTGTGTTCAGGCCTGCCCAGGCTAGCCTTGATCTTTCTGATCTGGGCAATGTGAGCATTGTAAACATGGTGGCATGGATCTCACCAAGCTTGCCAGGGGCTGCGGAGACATTTTAAGGTTGATGCCACCAAATCCTCATTACTAGTGGCATCCCTGTAAGCTGGAATCCAGTTAGCTCAGCTATGCCTGTTAAGTGTTGACTCCATGCTTTCCTCCTGCCTATGGTTGTGGTCTTTTGGTCCACGTGCTCAGCTCTCTCTCTTTTTGCCCTTTCTGCCACAGGTCGTTGGAGCACCCCAGTGTGCTGTGTGACAGGGAAGGTGGACAGGGGAACTCTCCAGAGTAGCTAAGACTCAGAGAGGGACTGGGTTTCACTGCCTCATCTCTACTCCCGTGCTGCTTGGCTGGGGGAGATGTTCTGCAAGTCTGTTTCAACATGATGACACATGCTGAATTAAGAAATTAACATTTGCCTTAGTTAGCTGGATGTTCATTTGGTGCCTCTCTCACTCTCTGCTCCTCAGTCTAGGCACGAGGCCAGCTGCAGTATTTAGATCTGAGCCCTCTCTGTTCTATAATGTGCTGTGGAAGATGCTACACACTTATAAAGCACAAATCCCCACAGTGCCCGAGAGCCAGTTACCTGTTAGAAACAGAGCAGCTCTGCAGCAGCGTAAGGCAGAAGACTGGTTTAAACCAAAACTACTGATAGTGATTTAGGTTGCTGAACAAACCCCCTGACAGTGCACCGTGCTGGGGACACAGTCAGTGGGTGACACGTAACTTGCAGCAGTGGTTGGCGGGTCCTAGAACCATAGAACCATAGAATCACAGAATGCTTTGGGTTGGAAGGGACCTTTAGAGCCCACCCAGCCCAACCCCTGCAGCGAGCAGGGACAGCTTTAACCAGAGCAGGCTGCTCAGAGCCCCGTCCAACCTGGCCTGGGATGTTTCCAGGGATG
This sequence comes from Pelecanus crispus, assembly GCF_030463565.1. Taxonomy (NCBI): domain Eukaryota; kingdom Metazoa; phylum Chordata; class Aves; order Pelecaniformes; family Pelecanidae; genus Pelecanus; species Pelecanus crispus. Next base: position 4,250,698 of record NC_134655.1, on the reverse strand, counting down.
GGGCCTCCACCGCCTCTCTGGGCAACCTGTGCCAGTGCTTCATCACCCTCAGGGTAAAAAAATTCTTCCTTATGTCCAGTCTAAATCTCCCCTCCTTTAGTTTAAATCCATTACTCCTTGTCCTGTCACGACAGGCCTTGCTAAAAAGATTGTCCCCATCCTTCCTATAGGCCCCCTTTCAGCGCTGCCAGGCCGCACTCAGGCCTCCCCGCAGCCCCCTCCTCTCCAGGCTGAGCACCCCCAGCTCCCCCAGCCTGGCCCCGCAGCAGAGGGGCTCCAGCCCTTGGGTCATTTCTGTGGCCTCCTCCGGACCCGCTCCCACAGCTCCATGTCCTTGTGCTGAGGGCCCCAGGGCTGGAGGCAGGGCTGCAGGTGGGGTCTCACGGGAGCGGAGCAGAGGGGCAGAATCCCCTCCCTCGCCCCGCCGGCCGCGCTGCTGGGGCTGCAGCCCCGGAGCTTGGTACCCAGCGAGCCGAGCTGGCCAGCAGCAGCGGTGCCCGCGCACCACAGGATGTCACTGCGGAGCCAGCAGCTGCGCTCTATTAAACTGCATTTTGCAGCTGCTCCCCTTGCGCTGCCGGCCCTGCCCGCCCGGCGCTGCGGGAACCGCCGCCAGCTCTGCCCGGCTGGGCCTTCCGAGGGCCGGCCCCGGGCGCTCAGGGCCGCCCAGCCCCGCGGGCACAGCGGCGGCTTCGGCTGCCCGGGCCCCTCCGGGCCCCCGCGCCCCCAGCCGGGCGGGCTCCACCGGCCGAGCGCGGGCAGATTTCCCCTTCAGCGGCGTGAAGAAAATGCTTTTCCCCCTTTTTTCCCCTCCAAAGCAACCTCTGCCTTTCACCGCCTCCCCACCCCGCCCGGCGGGCCGCGGGAGCGGGGCAGCCCGGGATGCCGCTGCCGCCGGGGGCTGCGGGGGCCCGGGAGCGGCGGGGCTGCGGGGGCCGCCGAGACGGCCCGCCGAGACGGCCCACCGAGACGGCCCACCGAGGCGGCCCACCGAGGCGGCCCGCCGGCCGCTGCCAGGCTGCACCCAGCCCCGGAGCATCGCGGAAGGAGGAGGGGGGCGAAAAGGGGTTTCACTTCCGCCTGCTTGCAGGAACCACAAGCCCCCAGAATATATTAGAAGAATAATAACAGAAAGGTGTCCCCGTCCCCCCGCTTTTTTTTGCCCCCCTCCCTGCCCTGAAAAGAGAGGGAGGAGGGGGAGAAAAAATCGGAGAGGCTGCCGGCAGGCAGCTCAATGTGGAGCTGGTGAGGCGCGGCATCCCGCCGGCAGCCGCGGCCGGGAGGACGGGCGCAGCCTCCCCAGCGCGAAGAGGCCAGAGAGAAGGTCTGTCCTTTGCTTTTTTACCTTGCGTGCCCAGGCACGGCTTGACCTGGGTGGAAAGGGAAAGGCAGGCTCCTTGCAACCGGCTTCCCCAGCCTACAGCCGCCGCAACAAAGCCCAGCCAGGGGGTCCGTGTGGGGCTGCGGGTCGGGAGCTGGGGAGAGCCCCTGAGCTGTTTGTCAGCTGCCCAGGTCTCCTCGATAGTTGCCAAATCTGTGCCTTCAAACCACCCCAACCCCTCTCTTCCTGTTCTGGGGGATGTGGTTAGCGTGAGGCTCCAGGGAATATTGTCTGTATGGAAAGCGTTCCTGCACGTGCCTGGTGCTGCTGGTTGGGCCTGGCTGCGGTGGGGAGGACGCGGGTGCCGCGCCGCCGGCTCTGTCTGTGCGGGAAGGGAGGGTGCGAGGCAAGGGAGGGTGCGAGGCCAAGGGGTCTGCAGGCTCCTCGTGGTGAGCCACCGGGGAGCCGCGCTGCTTGCCCTCTGGGCCAAGTTGAGTTCATTCCCATGCTAAGTGTACCTTAAGTGATTTCCTCTTCCAATAGCTTAAGATTAGTTGCTTTTCACAGATGAAACATCTCCCAACTTTTGCCTTGTTGTTATTTTTAATCTGAAGGCCCGGTGGGATGATCTTGACTGTCTTTGCATGAATCACTTCCAGACTCACAGGAAGAGAATAGTTGGAACGGGCTCCCTTTGAAGCCAATCGCAGCCTAAAAGTCCTCGTGTTGCCAGTGACGTAATCCATCTGCCTGTCTAACCATTCCTGGGTTAGATCCGATGCCCTAGTTTAAGGGAACACCATCAAGCAGGCTGAGCAGTTTAAGAGATTGGTAACGGTGAACAGAATATTAGAAATGGAGATGAGCGCTGTGAACTTCTGCTGATACAAGATGGAAGGTTAAATTGGCCCCCCCTCCCCTGGGATCAGGTGCAAAGCTCCCATTTGCCCTTGTTACTGTCACTCCAGTGCAGCATTTAGGTTTTCTCTTCTGGCAAACTCTGGGCACACTCTGTCCAACAGAGAGAGCGAGCGCTGAGGTCACATAGAAAGTTTGTTGTAGCAAAGTCGCTAACACCGAGAGAGATCCCGGCAGGGATGACTTACTGGCTGCTGAACACATACCATCTTTTTTGCTTTTGTTTAAGAAGTAACTGTTCTAACAAAGTATTGTATCCCCACTTGTAAATAGTTTTCTTCACAAAGGTGAAACTTGCGGTCTTTGTGTCTTCAAGTAATTCTCATTTGAGTGAGAATCGTCAGGATCATACAAAAACTCAGCTTAGGATAAGTATATTTTAACGGCGAGAATAAATGTGTTGACTGCTGTGGTCTCCAGTATATGTTTTAAAAGATAGAGAGGCTGAGGAGCTGAATGGGTAGGGCTATTCTAATAGCTCTTACGTTGAAGGTCGCTTCTTAACTAGGGATCATAAATATGCTCATTCTGTTTATATTTATCTTCATTTGCCTTTTTAAATTTATGTTTGATGTCTAAGAGAGCTGAACACCTTGAATTCCAGAGTGCTTTGATGCCTCAAACCTGTGTGTTGGTAGCTGAGCCTTGTACTTTGGAAGTCTTGCCAGAAGCCTGCTCAATTTAATATTACTTAGCTGTATAGCAACGTATAAGGGAAGGGATTTGCTTAAGGCCACTGAAAGATTGCGCAAAAGACCCTGGCCTATCCCTGCCATGTGGCTGCGCTTGCTCTTCCCATTCCTTTCCTCTTGCCCCTCTTTGGCCAGCTACAAGTGTGATAGCTAGAGTTGTTCAGGAGTTACCTGCCCTCCTTAATTAACCTTTTACAGAAACTGCGGTCACCAGAGGGAAGAGAAAGTACAAGTTGTTCAGTCTACGTAGACTTAAAGAAAGGAAAGTACGGCACAGAAGAAATAAGAAGCAATGAGATAATGCAGACTGAGAGCTGTTTTGTGAAAAAAGAAAAAACAACTATTCCATCTGTCATCTTGTTCGTTTCCTTCCATGAAGTCTGAAGGTGTGTTGAAAACAATTTAAAAGTTCATGTTCTGGAGCATGTGAATTAGGCTCCTGACTTGTATCTGAGAGAGTGAAGTGACTCGTCAGTGGTCCCCCAGTTAGAGCCTTGGCTAGCATCCAGCTGGTGTGCAAGAGTCTGATGGTGTGGGTAGCTGCAAAGAGTTTTAATAATGGGCTATAGAGCACAGTTACCCTTTTGCTTGTGAATGTGCAGAGGAAGGGAAATAATTTTCTTTCATTCTGCTTCCCTCTGAGTAACTTCTTCTGAGGTCCCTTCTGCCTGTGATGTGACTGGAATTTGTGGTGGAGACAGGACGTAACTATCGCTTCTTGGTTGGCTGGAGAGGAAAGCCCTGCTTTAGCCTAGTTAGGTGGTTACGTAGATCTGCTGCTGTAACGTGGTTAACAGCTGCGATAGCACGGTGAAGTCTAACTCAACTATATATCACTTGTGTAAACTGACTCTTGCGAAGGTAATCATCACTTCAGAGTCGATTACGCTCAACTCTGAGCCTGGGGTTCATACCACATAAACATTTGCCTTAGGGCAGAGAAGGCTGCACGGTAGGTAGGAGTAACAGTAGTAAAATCTTAGCTTTGGATTATATTGTTCATTGCAAAGATGTCACAATAAGTGGGAGGTGCTTTACCTGCTAGTGAAATACAGTCCTGTAGGTAAAAGCACAGCATGGTGCTGAACAGTATAGTACAGGTAGACCCGTCTCTCTGCCATGGGGCAGCTCTGATCCAGAGTCCATTGGGAAATGTGAATCTTCCTGCATCTGCTTTCTGATGTAGACGTTTGAATTACAGAGATATCATCTTGGTCTTCAAAAATTACGGTAACAACCCTGTTCCACCTCCCCCCAAACCCCTACCAGCGGCGGCAACGTTACTTGAATGGTATTGTATGGATTTCTCTTTTAAACCGGGTTTAGTCTAGAAGCCAAGGAAATCTGAATATTTATCTGCATTAGCAGAATGGCATTAAATCCAAAAACCTTAGCTGCCATGAATATTTATTCATATCTTAGCTGGCTTCAAACTGCATCTCTGGCCGATTGCCATTCCTGAAGGTTATTTTTGCAGAGGTTTTGGGGTGGACGCTCACACACTGATACACCTCCAGATTTCGTGTTCCCTGATATTTCTAAACAGATTGTCAGTAGTTGGCAAAACAACTACATGAAAACAGTCAGTCAGTGAAGAAAGTACGGGCCCAAAAATACCTCTGGGCATCAATAGAGAGCACTTTAAATCATCAGATCATAACTATTCTAGTATATGTAAGTACTCCTAGTCTCTCACAGTGCTCTCTAAGATTGAGTGCACTCAAATTGCCCTCCTAGTTGAAGCCTTAGCCCTTCAGATAGAATGAGATGCATTTTGAGATCCTGTAGGATTAAAAAAATCCTTCTGATTTTTAGCCCCAGTAATCTTTCTTCCAGAGCATCATATTCTAGAAGGTTTCACTATGGAACCAGTTGTTCGTAGTCCCAGGGTCCTGGTCTGTTGAGCACAGCAGGATATGTGTAGTATCTTCCTGAACACACTGAGACCATGGTGGATGCAGTGTTCAGAGAGTGCACTGGAGGAGGTTTCTGATTGTAAAGCTCTCCAGTGTGGATGCTGACCGTTGTGGGTGTTTTGTGAGTAGTGTTATTATTCATCTTAGCTGAGCACTGGCAGTCTGCCTCTATTCTTGATCGGTGCAGAGAATCAGCTTAAGTATTATAAACATGTATTAATATTTACTAAGGCCCTATGGTATGGTCCCAAATATACCCAGGAAAAATCATAGAATAATTTAGGATGGGAGTGACCTCTGGAGGTTATCGAGTCCAACGTGCTGCTCAAAGCAGGGCCAGTTCATAGCAGGTTACTCAGGACATGGTTCAGTTCAATTAACAATATCTCCAGAAATGGAGATCTCTGATGCCATTTCAGTGTTTGACCATCCTCATGAAAATAAGTGATATCTAATCAGAATTCCCCATTTTTCAGTTTGTGTCTGTTACCTTTCACTGTCCACCTCTTGGAAGAGTCTAGCTCCATCTTTTCTATACCTTCTTGTTAGATACAGATATATACATACATACATACATATACAGATATGTAGAGAGAGTGAGGGTAGAAGAGATGTTAAAGGCCTTTGTATAGGTGCTGCTGGTTGCAGGCAGCCTTACAGTTTTTGCTATATTCTAATTTTTTTTTCCTCTCACTAGACCTTGTTGAGACACGGTTTTGGAGCCAGTGGTACTACTGCAAGAGCATACGTAGTGCACTAAGATCTTCACGTGGTTTGCTCTGATGTGAAGTTAAGATTGGCACAGCTATAGCCTTGCAATGAACTTATCTAGTGATATCACAGAGTCTCCTAAATCCTACCTTCGAATCCAGCATTATGTGACAGACTGTGGATGTGTTACAGGACTGGATTAAGTGCTGAATTAATGTGTCTCTTTCCACCTGTGGGGTTTTCTGTGAGCCTCTTGCAGTTTCAAGAGCTTGAAACCCCATTTGTTGGCATGTTTTACCCCTAAGGGATTAATCTGATTTTGGAGTGGATCCGTCCCGTAATATTTGTACGGTGTAAGACATTTCCTTCCCTGATACCGCACTGTCCAAGTGTGCCCCAAGCAAAGTCACAGACCAGTGTGTCAGCAGTTTCCAAAACTTCAAACCTTGGATACTATTGACTGGCAACATTTCTGCAAGGCGGCTTGTGACCGTGAGCATCAAACACTGGCGAAGTGATGTTTCTGTGGGAAAGGGAAAGGTATGGGTCACCTGCTCTGGCCTCGCATGTCACTAGCGCCTCATGAACAAGAGCTTTGGAACATGTGTCAGCCAAAGCAGAGTAGAGATGAAACCATGTAGAAGATAAAACCTCCTTTGTAGGTGAAATAATGGATAATGTCCCCTCCTAAATACAGCGTTGGGGAGTGCTGAAGTTGCGAAGTTAAGTTTACACTTAATTTTCCCCAACCCTCCCATCTCCTGGACCACTGCTCCTTTTCTATAGTGTTGTTGCTAGGTTGTATGGAGCTCATTAATGAAATCTTTTTCAATAGGCTCAAGCAGGTTAATGCACTTTGACCTACACATGATGATGTATTAAAAATCAGTTAAACACTGATTGAATTTTCGGTAATAATTGCTGTTCTAGTCCTTAACGGCTAATTTATGCAGAGGTTAGCAGAGGGCAATAATCAAACAGTGTATCTTACATAATAAGACAGAGGATCAGCTGGAAAAACTGACCTGCTGTCTGGCAATTGCTGTGAACTTGTTATTTTTGTGGAAGCGTAAGAACTGCCGTATTACAGTGGGTCTGAAGGTCACCTACTCTGCTGTTCTAGCCTGATGTGACTCGTCCTGGGTGGCCCAGGGGACAGTGTAAAGACCATACCATAGGGACTTGCAGGCTAGTCCGTGTCCCCACATTGTAGCTCATTTTTTGCCTTCAGAGATCCGCATGTAGTTTAATCTGTTTTTCAGAAGTTTATCATTATGAATTTAAGAATGCTTTCCAGCAGCAGTGATATGAAATCCTAGAATAAGCTGCCTAGGGGGGCTGTGACGTCTCCACTGCTGAAGAGTTTTGGGAGTAAGAAAGCAAGGATTGCTGAGCACGCAAGTATTCAAGTGGGGGTCTCGGGTCTGCACCGTCAGCTGAGAGCTTCCATTTCCCACACACATGGTAACTCCTGCGTGCCTGCAGGACAAACTCTCTTCCTTGCCCATCTCCCAGCTCTTGCCATCAAAACCATCATTTTCATCCGGTCTGTGGGTGCATGTGCAACCCAGGGCTGATCAGGTAGAGCTGAGGCTGTGGCACTGTTAAAGAGATCTGAGCAGCGCTGGTACAGAAAGGGTTAGCATGGAGGTGTCCTGGGTGCCAGCTTGCTAGGATTCTTTGGTGGACTGTATTTGTATGCATTTCTAATCCCTTTTTGAATCTTCTTAGGTTCTTGGTCTGGATGACTGCCTGGTTGATGAGTTCCGGGTTTTAGTTGTCTATGGTGTAGGCAGAAAACATGTCTTAATTGCTTTAATCTGCCCACTTCATAGTGGAAGCTACGGTTCTGTAGCCCGATGAAGCACCGATGGAAGGGCGCACTGCAGCGAGCCAGAGAAACATGTTTCTTTCATGGTGATATTGGCAAACAAAGAGAAGCTAAGCAAAGCGTGGGAGAGGTTACCATTTCCCTCTTCCAGGATACTGAGGTAGTTACACAAACACATTAAAATATGAGATAGAAGAGTGGGAAGATACACGCGTGGAAAACCCAGTCAGAATTCCATTGAACTAATAGGAGTTTTTGCCCTTTGGTTTTTGCTCCACACCTAACCTTTAATGTATCTCATCAGTCTTGCCATTGCACAAGGGCCTCATCAAAGTTTGATTAGCTCTTCTAAGGAAAACAGTTTCTTGCTGAGACACAATGAATCAAATCCTTCAGGTTAAATTAAAAGTCAGGAAGAGCCCAAAACCAAACAAGGCAGTAAGTTCGCTGACCTCTGGAAGAAGCCTGGGAAGGCTGTTGCTGAAACAACCTTCCCTGCACATCTGCACGAGCTCCTGCAGCAGGGGCTCCCAGGCTGGTTTGGTCACTCTTTGGAGTACACACCGGCAGGACAAACTTCTCTGAGAAAGAGGATTGTAAATACAGGAAGATATCCATTTAGTGCTGAGATCACAGGACTACAGTCAGCTGATTTGGATTCTGTCCCTGACTCTCCATTGCCTTGCTGTGAGAGGCTGGATTGTTCAATTAACCTTCCTGCGCTTCGCCTGTTCCAGTTAGAAAATTTTTATTTATCTCTTTGAGATCTTTGTAAAAAGGATGCTAAGTATCATCCTCACTCTTTGCTAAGACAGCTAGAGGCAAATAATATAAAAGCTCCGTAAGTGCAGCACATTTTGGCCTGATGGATCTTTAACTACCGTTTCACTGGAACTCCTTAATAGTCGTAAGGACTGAAATGGAATATCCTCCTCTCTCACATTCAGGAAGGCACTTCAGGCAAGTGCCTGCCGGCCAGATGTCCACCACAGAGTGCACTGGGAGAGCACGTGCCCACGACAGATGACATGAGGTTTCGTCACGGTGTGGGATTTCATTTCTGCCATCCCACCCGCAAATCGTGGCAACCGTGTGACAAATGGGACAGAAGCCTTATGCCTGTATTCTAGCGTTTTCCCATAGGGTCAAAGCGACTGTCCCTTTTTATTTTCAGGTTATTGCTTATATTATTAATTAATGAAGGGGGGAGAGAAAGAGGACTTTTGCTTTTGCCCCTCTTCAATTTTTATCAGGGGAAAAATTATACCTTTATGAACTTGTTTATTTTAAGATTTTTCCTCTGCTAACAGCTAATGATGTTTACCACTGATCTCCTCAGCTGTGGCTGGAGTATCTTTGGCTCTGAGCCTGCACAGGAAGAATAAGGGAATAATAAGCTGAAGGGCTGTTTTTAGGGGATTTTTGCCTATTGTTTGTTTTCTTCATGTTGTGTGTGGTGCTTGTTTCCATGAGAAAACTCTAGGTAACCACAGAACTGAGGAAATTCTAGTATCTTGGGAACTGAGGAGTGAAAGATGAGAAATCTGATGGAGAGGAGATTTGCAGGCAAGAAACTGTTTATGTTTTTACAGAACATTCAGCACTTGCCTGCAGTGCTTTAGCTACAGTGTATTTTTTTTTCTGTAGACCACCCCAACTTGGCTGCTTAGCAGAATCTGAGAAGAATAAATTAGATATTAGAGATCATTTTAAAATAATACTTTTATGACCACCATCCCAACTCTATGGCTATAAATATCCAGCACAAATGCAGTGTTATATCTTTACGTAGTGTTTTACTGTAAAGTTTGTGCTTCTCTTCTTCCCTTCTCTCATTCTTACTCTGTGATGAGTGTGAGAAGTCTTAGCCCTGGGAGGAGGGGATGACAATTCCCCTCCAGCAAGCATTACCACCATGTCTCTGCATCTGCTTGCCTTCTGGAACCACTTACAAGGAGACACCTGCAACAGTGGAAAGTGCTTTCCCCAAAGGTAGTGTCAAGAAATGCTGCTAGATTTACATTTTCTCTCTGTTAAACAATGCTGAGTATTGAGCAGTGGGTCTTTTCAGTGGGCTATGTTCCAGTGGCAAGGTTGCAAATTCTCATTTGATACAATTTTTAGAACTTCCATCCCCAGAACTATCTGATTGGAAGGAAGTTGAGTGAAATTTTAAATTCTTGAAGCTCAACAGTTCTGAAAAATAAACCCTAAGCAACTCTGCTTGAGATTACATAGGGAACCAGCTTTCAGTGCCTGTCTCTGGTGTTTTTTCATGTTTCATCTGTCAATCACAAAATCCTCAGTCTTCCTCTGAACTCCTCATCCAAGAAAGGGGACTCATAATTCAGTGGAGTCCAGTGATCTTGTGACCCAAAACATCCTCCAGTTTATTCAAAAGCTTTCCCCAATTTCAAAATGTTTCTGGAGAACTCACCATTTTCAAGCAGTTCATTTAGAAGGAAATGTGCTGAACGAGATACAGAAATAGTTATTTGCTTTCACTGCCCAGATACAGCTTCTTGAATTTTCCAGTCAAGCTCAAGAACTATTGGTATTTATTCAAGTAAGATGATGAGATGACTGATTTTCAGTTGGCAATTAGTACATTGGCTTTAGGGAATGAAAACTGTTACATGAGAAACGAGAACATCAACATCAACAAAAGATTTTCGTCTGTTCCTTGTGCCAGTTTGTGTTGTGTGTAAATCTGTAATTCTCAGCTGCCTCACCATCACCCATGCCTGGAATCTGGGGCGTGCCTGTGGTGTGGAGCGACTTGCCTTTGCTAGCTCTTTGTCAGGCTTGTTTCAGAGAACAGCTTGGGAAACTAAGGGCATGTTTAGCCTGCTGAGATCCATTCTAGTGGATCCATGGCACCGTCATCCCTAGAGTTTTGCACTTTTGACTTGGAATGAGGTTCACCATCTGTTTGAAACCCTGCAGGTTTTTAGTACCAGTCTTCACTTCAGAAGTTCTCATCATTGGGATCTCAAGGGGGATCCAAGCAGGTGAAGCCACAACTGCAGTTTTCTAGAATAAGTGCAGTGATAAGGAAGAGGTACATGGGCACACGATATCTGTGTGGAATGGTTTAGCTCCTCTTTTTAATCCCTTGGGTTTGGGAGTGGAAATAACACCCCCTTTTTTTTTTCCTTGTTTCTTGGATGGAGAAAAAAAAAGAAATGAGCTCTGTCCTTCTGTGCCTTTCTTGCAGAGAGCGTGTGAAATAGTAAGCAATCTCTCAATTAATGCGCTTCCTGGTTTTTTGATAAACTGACTTCTTCTTGTAGGTTTTTCTAGATTTGATTTCACTGATATGTGTGATGAGTGGAGTTGAAACATTCTCTTGATGGTTAATAACCAGCCAGGAAGCAAACTCGGCTTAGCATCCCTGTCCAAGGGGCACAAAGTGTGAACTACAAAAGGGCTGCAAATCAGAGATCAGAAATTAATTATTAATTAATTAATTCAGAAATCTGAATTAACTCAGCCAAGAAGACAGACATCTAAACACACAAAGCTCTGTTCTTTATTAATGTTAAGATACCAAACACACATTCTGTGAAACGCCTTATTTAAAGTGGAACTTACCTACCTTTACTAGAAAGGGCAAAATATCTCATGAGAGATTGCATATGATATCCTAAGTCTCAATCTGAATTTCTCTCTGGAGAGTCCAGGCCTTGGCTGCTTTTTACTTAACTCTGAGGCTGCAATTAGGAATGGGGTGAAGTTTTGCATCTTTTGAGATCAGGACAGCCTTATTTTTGAATCCGGGTAAGCGTGTGCATTTCATACTATTTTTAGAGCATTTGAGGCACAGCTTCCAATTTTGTATTTGGAATTTGTTCTGGTTCTCAATGAGAGAGTCAAGTTGGATATCAATGGAGATACCATTTATGCTTACAAGCAATTACAGATGCAATTGATTGCACACAAAATTAGAAGCAATTTAAGAAAAAAAAAAGTGTAATTTTAAGAACTCTTAAGTCATTTGTCTGGAAGTATTTTGATGCATATTAACAAGGACTGTTCATTTCCTTTTGTTGCGTGTCCAAAGTTTAAATAAGGTGCTTATGGAGTGCAAGTCGTTACAAAGGAGATGGATTTCTTTATTGCTTGACTTGCTTGTGAAATACATTTTATGTAATGAAGCACTGATTACCTAAATTAGAAAGCCAAAACAATGCTGTTGTCTCATTTGGTAGGAGGCAGAGATTGTGTGGACAACTGAAAGCTTGCTTAAAGGCAATCTGTGACCCACTCCGTACTATTCTTACGCTAATGTGAGAATGGGTATCCTGGGCACCATCTGCTGTCCCTGAGGTCCTGGCCTTGGGCATTCAAAATTGGTTTGCTTTATTAATGCTAGGCCATCCAGAACAGCAGCGGTGCATTTGTTATAGTCTATGAAATCAGAGGTTCCAATTGTAAGCATACAGAGATAATTGTCACTTTTAATAATACACTCAAACATGATAGCTACCGCTTTTTCCAACCTCTTAGGCAAAGATGCCATCTTTCAAGCTGTAGTTACCTTCAGCAAATCCAACAAAGGCCTCTGGCTTTTCAGGGAGATGGGTTTTACTTCCTTGGAAGGTCATTTCATTATATGCAGGATGGATTTATTGGCTGGCTCTGCGTTTTAAGTTTTGTAAATGCCCCCTAGAGAAACAGAGGAGTGTCTTGATATAAATCAAAATTAATAAATAGGACATATGATGTGATTATTTTTAGAGGGGCTAAAGGGATGGGGTATCAAATATCCTCAACTAGTCTAATTAAGCCAGTTGAGGTTTAAAGGACACCAGGCGTCAGTTTTACCTAAGCTTATTCGCAGAACAAATGGCTACAATCTCAATTGTCAGTATCTTAATAAAGTCTCCTCTGATGATGCTTCTGTTTGTGCTTATTAGCTATATAGTTCTTTTGGTGTTCATGGCTCTAATTAGAAAGCAATTCCTCCTTCTGTTCAAGCATCTGAGTACTTAGATTGCTCATTATCAAGTACCCGTAAGACACAAGTCAGGATAGTTCAACTGGTAGCCAGCAAGCTAGGTCCATCTGACCTGCTGCCTTGGGTCCGTGGTCTCGAAGAGACAGAGCGCATGATGCTCAGAAACTTCGTGTCTCCTATTTCCTCCCGACAAGCTGACACAAGGTCTCCAGCCTTCTGTAGAAAACAGCATCTTGGCTTCCATTTTACAGGTGAGTAACGTGAGGCATGGCTAATGCTGTGCCTTGGGTCCCCAGGCCTGAGTCAGCACGGGGAGCATTAAGGCTGTGCCAGATTCAGCCCCAGACTGCTCACAGTGGGAGTAGAAGGGGAACCGGAGATGAGAGGAGTGTGGGGAAACAGTGAGGCGACGGTAAAGCAATGTGGCAGGCACTAGTCTCAGCTGATGTCAAGCTTTTTGTGGTGTCCTGGTGAAAGAGCATTTTATGGCAGAATGGGAAAGGAACAGGTTGCCCAAGGCTGTTGGGTTATCCAGTGAGAGTATAATTTTGGGTTTGTGAGTCGGACTGTCCTGATCTCTCCATTTCAACATGATGCGTGTGCAGAATTTTTTTACGGTGACCTCTGTGATGGAAAAAATCAGCCAATGAGCCAGTCATCTCCAGTTACCTAAATAAGCAACATACAGCCAACAGGGAGAACAACTTTCAGTAGCTGCTTCTGTCCGCTCCCTTGCCTCCAGAGCTTTCTGTTGTTTCTTTCAGTAATGGGTGAAGGAGACAAGCACTCCAGGGCTGGGGAAAATGAGAGTTAATTACACTGTGGAAGGGGGTTGTTGCACAATGCTAGTTCTTTCCCATCCCTGTCTCAAGTGCTTGAGAGTACAACAGAGTGAACAGAGGCGTTCTTCAGTACCATCCTTTGCTTATTCTGGAAGCACTGGAAATACAAAGCTGGACCTCGTTCCTTTAAATGAAGACAATGAAGAGAAGGCTTCTCTTTGGTCTCAGCATTCATGTAAATTGTGCCAAGGTCATGTGAAATTCAGCAGAGGTAGAACTAATATTACATATATATTTTAGAAAAAATAATAATATTTTAACAGCATGTGTATGCACTCCTTAAAGTTCTAGATGAATCTATGTTTCAAAAAATCTAAAACCCCAGTAGTTTTTGCTTTGGTTTCCTTACTGTAAAAACTAGAGGGAAGTCCCTGAGACATGCATAGAGGAGAAAATATTTGTATCTGGAGGACTAAGTTCAACAGTGGGATATGAAAGATTGTTCTAGAAATCACTGTAGGTAATATTCACCCTTGGATCCATCTCCCTCACTTTCTGGGGTTACTACGTATCACTCCTGGATATGGCCCATGGAAAAGAATCCTTTAAGAAACTCTGTCTTAATGGAGTGCTGGTGTAAAACAGAGGTGAAGATGGGGGAGATGTGGCATTCTACAGAATAATGAGGGGGAAGCTGACAAGAATGTCCCCTTTGGCTCTTCTCAGCTGAGGTGCTGAAGCTGTACTGAGATCTGAGTACGTTAAGACACGCTCACAGATTGCCGATTACTCTTAAATTTCTCAGCGATTGAGAATGATCAACTTCTTGTAAAGTAGGGCACTTACTGACAGGAGATATGTCGTCAGGCTGTCAGCAGGGGCTGCCGCTCCTCTGTTGTATTGTCAGCTGCCCAAAGTGGAGTTGTTCAGCATGTAGGTGTGCCTGCTTATGAATGTGGCCCTATAGATGCATATGCAGAGCTAGAGCAAGCACTGAACCAGGTATTAGAGATTTAAGGTCCCTCATGTGTCAGGGCAATTTCATCTCACATCAGGGACTAATATTTGAATCCGTCACATCTCAGCTCAGCACAATAATCACTGGGTTTGCATATCCTGATTGGTAAGGCTCCCATTTACATGTGGATGATGCTTCAGAAAGATTCTGCTAAATTAAAACACTGGAATAGGTTTGTTTTCAACTCATTGTAGAAGGCAGTGAAATTCTGAAACCTCAAAAAATGCCATGAAGCACTTAGACCTTGTATGCACTACCTTCAGCTCACACACAGCTGGGACTGAAGAGTATCTGCAGGGGGTGTTTGTATAAATGCACAGCAGAGAGGATTTAAAGAAATGCTTGTTATCATCTGGGGTGCAGATCTTCTTCAGTGCTTGACCAAAAAATTCTGCTCTGCCTGCACCTTGCTGATGCCTGTACACACAGATAGTTACAGCTGTACATGGTGTGAAATAGTGAAATAATCATTCAATAACCATAGTGAAATAACCATTCAAGTTAGGTTCTGGTGTTCCTAATTTGTTCTTCTCTTGCCAGATATTATACTGACAGGGTTGATTGAACACTTCTGAAATACATTTTTAGTTTCTTCCCTTGAAATAACATTGCCACTCCATTGGAAGACAATTGACAGTAACAACTAGGTTCTGACGAGTGAGGGAAACCAGAAACAGCCAGAAGCGACTGTTGTTAGAAATGAAGAGTTGGTGCCTGCACATGGCTGTGCTGTGTTCCTTATGTTTTTCATTGTTGGCTGGATAGGAAAAATAGTCCTGTTAGCATGCTGGTGCTTACATGAGGCGTAGGGATATCTGTCAAAATCTATTGAGGTGCTTTGAAAAGTTGTGAAATAACATTTCTGCAAAGGACGCCGAAGCTCTTGGAGAGGCTGCAGGGGTGCTGGACAACCTCTCAAGCCTTTATCACAGCCTGGCAGTCTCCATCTTGAAGAAAGCCACACTTATACACGTACATAAACAACAGCAAGGGAAAGTTTGTGTCCAAAGAAGTTAAAAAGAAATTGTGAAGAGAGATATATTCAGAGATGGCAGGACTGCAGTGGGCAAGTCTTGGTTCTTCTGTGCAATGCTCTCTAGAGTGACAGCTTTAGTTAGGGGTAGTGTAATTACTTGCTTTTGGAATGCCTCATATTGTTTCCTTCAAGCTGAGTTAACTTAACTTACTGCCACAGCATATTTCATTTGTTCCCTTATCAGCAGCTACTGGATGTCTTCTGTTCTCCTTGTTATGGGAAGGACAGTTGGGAAGGCCAGGGGCCAAGGATGGCTCTTGGAGACACTGGATGCTGACAGTGGCTCAGCTTTGCTCTTTATTGTCTTTGTGTGTCTGACGTGATCTAAACTGAGCCAGGTACTTGGTTCCGAGGTAGGTATTTTAAGATGCTGAGATATCAGTGTTACACAAGTATTTTGGAAAACAGACCTTCTCTCCTTCTCCCTAAACATGGTGACATTTGCTGCTGCTTGGTGCGATGACCCCGCTGGGGATCAAAGCCTCGTGGTTAACCAGGGACTGGCACTAGGAAGTTAGAACTTGTTCTTGCACCCATTTTCAGACTTAACATACAGTTAGATACGGTGGATGGGCTCTGGAAGCTATTCATTGTAACAGCAGTGGGAATGCCTCCCCCCTACCTTGTGAACCCAGGAGAAGGCTGAGCAAAAGTGCTTCTAATAGAGTACCTGAGCTGAGCGTACCCGGCCACGTTGGGGTGACTTGGCTGGAAAACAAGAGCTGCCGTATGTTCTCCCCAGTCACCAGCTTCTCCTTTCCCAGAATTCCTGTGAGTACTTCCTTTCTACCTGCAAATTAAAACATCTTTAAGCCTTAAAGAGCATGGCATGGCATGATTTACATCCTTCCATTCGTGCACAGTCATGGTTCTTTTCTAAGCAGAAAGAGAAGTTTTAGCAGAAGACCGGGGAGGAAGAAAGCTGAATAAAACAGTAATAGCAGAGGTGGCGGGAAGAGCAAGACTGTTGGTTTCCTCCTGCTGGTTCTGTGCATCTTGCGGTGCTGCTGGGACACCTTCCGCTTACAGCCCCATACTACACACACTCGGCAAGAGCTCTTTCTCAGCTCTGTGTGTGTACGAGACCACTGATTTGCAAGGCCTAATTTAAACTGGTAGTTCAAAAAGCTTGCAGCTCTGCATACACTTCCTCAGGAGAAAGGAATGTTTTCTCATTCCTGTCTTACTTCATATTTCACAGCTGCAGTTTGTCTTGTTTTCCCTCTGCCTAAGGCCCAGCAAGTGCTGCAATGCACAAGGGTTTAAAGGATTATTTATTTTAGGGCATTGACGCCTTCTTTGAAAAGCTGTGTATGTTTAATTTGTTTTACTGGGGACTCTTATTAGAGCAGCATGGGGAGTTTGCAGGGAGAAAAAGGAGGCATGAAGTATGCGTATCTCTTCCAAAAATGTGTTATATAAAGATAGGCCTCTCAAATGATCTTAAGCAGGATGGATTGTGATGATCTTTGCTCCTGCATTCATTTTTCTTTTGCAGTGGCTGTACATCCCACTTTCTCCACCTTAGTGTGACTCCATCTCTGATTGCACTGATAGCTGAAGGTCCTTAAGTCATCCAACACAGGGGAAGCGGTCGCAAAATTAACTTCCATTAACTTCAGTAGGAACATGATTAGTCGTTAGCTGCACCATCTCCAGCCAAAACTGATTCTGGTTATAGTGTAGGAAGTGAAGCACTGATAAACAGCTACCAAGTCCTCATCCCCGGCCTATGGTCCTCTGCATCATTATGGCAATGGTATGTTGCTGCTCTACTTCTAAGAAGACTTCTTGGAAAAGGAGGTAGACTTATACCTTGGAAGAATAACTTGGAAACAGCCATGATGGCTCTTGAAAGCTTTCAAGCCTGGTAACTTGTTCAGTGTCTCAGACATCTTGTATTCCAGGGTGACCTAGCAGCACCGAATCTTACAGTTTGGTCAGGCTACTGCTGAGCAGTGCCATCTTACAGATGTTGATATGCTGCCAGCAGAAGAGTGCAAGGACATGGCTTGCCCCATTAAATGGAGGTGTCACTTTTGAATCGTAAGGGAGGAGGTGGAAGTGTGACCTTCCTGCCAGCTTGAGATCCTGAGAGGGTGGACTCTTGTTTCATGCCAAGCTTTTATTTGATTATTTCCACTAATAAGCGCGTCATCTTGCCATCCCCCTCGCAGAAAAGAATTCAACAGCAGAACTCAAAGAATGCGGCAAGGCTGAAATGTGTAAATATATGTTAAAAACTCCCTCTCGCTATAGAATCATTTACATTTTTTAATTCAAGGGGAAACTTGAAAGTCCATCCATAGCGTGCCACTTATCAGCCTCTCTGATGTCTGGTAGGCTTTTATCAGGTTAGGGCTAGTTTGTTCTGCTGTACATGGGAGTGCTGGAAGAGTAGGTTGGTTTAGACATGCTGGTGTAATGTGATATATACAATTAATGTTTTGCTCCCTCATCTCCCACCCTCAAGATGAGTAAGACAGAAAGCTAAATCTTGCCTTAAGCCTTCCCCAGAGCTTTGGAAATGTTTGGATCAAGGCCTCCCGAACAGCCAGACTTCAGGCTACTTGATTATCCCATCCCGAACCTGGGGAGACATTGGTGGGTTCAGCAGAGCCTTGATGTCTCTCTCACACAGCCAAAGGGCACAAAGTCTCCTGCGCTATCTCAGGCTGCATGGAGTGAGTGTGACAATTCCAACAATGTTAAGAGGTTTCCTCTGAAATACATTTTGTATAGATCTGTAAGTCCAAGCACAAATGTGCTTGATTCTTGAATGTAGGTGTCCCCTTTGTGATGATGGGAAGAGACCGGGTAACAGACTAAATCTGTCCAACAGCATCTACAAGGGGAGAAAGCATTTCCAATACCTTTTTTACCTGGAAGAAATCTGTACAAGAAAACACACTTCTAACGGGGATATGCACCGTTCTTAACTTCTATGAATTATCATCAATCTGATGAGGTTGTATATTTTTCCTAAAATCCCAGCTCCAGAAGTCAGGTGATTTATGGGCAGAGTGTCTGTTTTCATTTAGAAAGAAGTTTCTAGTTCTCCTTGCTGTGAAGGGAAAAAAAAGGAAGGCTTGAATACAGCTGCAAAAGGCAGAAACACCATAAGGCAAATAAAATGTATAATATTTAAAACCATCTTGTTTTCTAAGCCAATCTCATTATTTTTTAGGATCTGAGTAATGATTTTTGAATGCCCAGGTTGGCTTTGGAGACAAGAGACCTGATTTTCACAAGTGCTAAGTACTTTACTCCAGCTGTCACACCTATAAAAATCACCCATTAAAATCATGCCTGGGGTCCAGTAGTCAGACATACACAGTTGGGGGGTGGAGAGAAGAAATGCAGAGAGCGTGGCATATACAGAGCTTTACCGTACCTGCAGTATGTCATGGTAAACGTGAACTATGTTAAGCGACGTTGTCTTCTCTGAGGCAGAAACAAGAAATAACAGTAGGGGTGTCTTCATATAGGCTTTTTGGTCTTTTATAATGTGAAATATTAATGCAAAAATATTATGAACTAGTTATGAAATCAGCATAGCTGAGATTTACATCTAAGGAACAAATTAGGTTAAAGGGAGGGGGAAGTAGAGAAAAACACACGATAGCAAAGGGAAGCCAGAAAGGATCTTTCTCTAAGGAATAACCTAAAGTAAAACTGCGCAAATTGGGAATTTTGTCTTCATTTGAAAAAAGGTGTGTGTGGATAGCGGTGCAAAGTCCTAATGGAGACAAAGACCATCTCACAGTGTTATTTTATTACAAATTTTGCTGGTTTAAGGTTTTCCTTAAGGCCTCAGCTCTTGGATTCAGGGGATACTCTCGGCATCCCTTAAGGAAGTAATTTCCTATGTTCCCCATCCATGGAAGAGTGAGTGGAAATCCGAGCCAGCTGCATGTTTAAAGAGGAGAAACCTTCCCCATCTCCAACCCCAAGATTGCTGTTTGTTTGTGTGTGTTTATTTTGAGGCCTGACTCTTGATTTTCGAGTCCTGGGGGTAGTGATAGTCCAGCTTTTACCCCAAGGTCACTGATCGAACCTGGTTGTGCGCTTCCCAGTGGAGTTTACCTCATTTAGCAATCTCAAGGTCAGGACTGCAGTCCTGACCGCATCTCTGCTAGACTTTAAGGGTAACAGTTTCCCTGTACGTACAGTTTTTGGTCTTTTGCAGCAAAGGCAGGCTTTTTTGAAAGTTCGGGTTCAAGGCCAGCAAATTACCAGAAATAATAGAAGCACTCAGAGCTTTGAATGTTTTGTAGTTTTAAAATAACATAAAATTTGATAACAGGAATGAAAGGGGAGAAATTGCCTGACAAAGTTTTGGGAATCAGTATGTCTGTTTGTTTGTCTGGGGTTTTTTTGCAGGTAAGTCTGGCATGAAGCATATGAGTCTGTGTTCGAGTTATTGGCAACAAATTAATGTCAGTCACATGCTCAGTCTTTACTTTGAGATACCTTTTGTATTTAAAAGATGCTATAAAAGAAATGGTTCTTCCAGCAGTTTCTCTGGGCTTTGCAGGTCTTTTGATGGGGAAGGAAGATGGCTTGGCTTTTGAGTGAGATGATAGAAAGTTGCGTGTGTGAATATCAGTAAAGAAAGGAGAGTCCTTAACATGAGTGCATGATATATACTCTACCTGCTCATTTTTCCAATAAATATATATACATCAAAGACAAAAGTGCCTCTGTGAACAGCGCTGAGCCAAACCTTCCTAACAGAGTGCTCTGAATGAGCTCCTTTCATTCCACAATTCTACTTGTGCTTTTCAGTGAAATAAGCTGATATTTCCACCTACGTGTTCTCCTGCTGCAGGAGGCCTTTCTCTGTCTACTGGGGATCTTCCTGAATGCGGAGGGTACACAAAATCCCTCTCCTTGCAAGTAAAAAAAGAGAGCTCAGTTTTGTGCAACGTAGTGGTAGCTGGCAGATGAAGCTGTGTGTTCACAGAAAGGGAAAAGTATTCTTTTTTCTGTATAAAGGCGCTTAAAGTAGGTTAATTAACACTGACCCCTTTTAAAGGGATGGCTTATGTGCCTGCTGGAGGGAGGGGAAGCGAGAGTCTCACATGTGTTGGTGGAAATCTCCCTTTCAGTGTATTTGCCGGCCGGTGCTGGGCTGAACAGGCGGTGAAGCCTGACAAATCAAGCAGCTGTTTGCCCCACAATGAGCCAGCTGGTTTGAAATCCAGGCTGTGTCGCAGGGTCCCTTGCATATTCAAAACCAGGGCATATTTGCTCCTTTAATTAGTGTTTTCCCTGGTCCTTGGAATATGGGTTTGTGACAGGGGGCTTGTTAACGGAAGATCAAGAAAGATTTCCTGCTTTCCCAGCCTCTCGGAGGGGGAGAGGAGGAGGACAGCTGGGGGACCCCTCGCGGCATGGGAGGGTTGCCGTGTGGCTAGCGCGGAGTTTCAGCGATGGAAGAGGGGATGGAGGGAAGCTGCTGCTGCTCATTGCAGACAGGGTTTGTGTCAAACCAGTACTGCACGTTTTGAGCTTAACCACAGCAGTGTTTAAACTTGAGGGAGGATTCTGGCATGGTTGCAGATCGGAGATGTGGCCTTTAGGACTTTAAACTTTTCCTTGGGCCCGTCTCTCATCAGGTGCCTGGAGGCGGCTACAAAATACGGCTGGTGGTTATGTCTGTAGCGTGAGGGTCCAGCCTGTGTGATCCCGGCATAGATCCCACACAGATGTGCCCTCCACCAGCTCCCAGGAGTGAGAGGGAACCCTCCTGTGTGACTAACGTAACGCAACCAAGTAGGCTCCTGTTAAATGACTGACTTCGCTGAACTCGGATGATTCCGTTGTCTTCAGTCCTCGCAGTCCTCGTAGCCTGGCTGATAAGCCCATGGCACTTAAGAGCACAAAGAAGGAATTTACCTGGTGCTCCCAATCTCCACAGGGGATATTGCCTCTTGCTGTCCTTTATCAGCGACTTCTTCTGCTGATACAATCGGGAAGCTGCTCGTATTGGATTATTATTAGTAACACTGAGAGCTGTCGGATGACTTTGGGTAGATTTGCTCTCTCTCTTACGTTGTATTGTGCAGGAGGGGCAAGGCAAACCCTGCATTTCCAGGGAAACAAGAGGTATTAAACTTCCAATAAAGCTTCTTTTTAAAATGAACAATGATAAATTAGCAAAGTGCTGAGTGGGGTTATTTGTTCTATGGAAGCAAAGCATTGATCACCCCAAGAGTCACCATTTTTTTTGCTTATTTCAGCAGTATAATTGGGAATGGATTAAACTGTGACTCAGTTTAACTCTTTGTTTGTGGGAATGGTGTTAGGAAAAATCCAAATGAGGAGAAAATGGAAATTGGTATTTAGTGTCTCAGAAAAGTGCGGCAAATTAACAAGAGTTTGCTAATTTTTCATATTATTATTGCCTGCTTTTAAAGCTTGTAGAGAAATAGAGAAGGAGGTCTGAAGAATCTAGTTAGAAAACCTGACCAGTCCTTTCCTTCTCTATTTTACCTTGAGAGAGAAAGGGGAAATTCAAACTGAAAAATGGGCCATGGATAGCAGCGGAGAGACCTTATTGCATACAAAGCAATGGGCTGGACTATAAGAATTATCTGCCAAGAGGTGTCTTCAAGCAAAACCACACAGTAGGATTTGAAGAAGTGGAAAAATATTGCCAGTGCTAAGAGCTTTGGCAGCTCTGAAGCAAAGACAACGTGGAGGGCAGTCAGTTGGGAGGCTTTTAGGCTGCAGCAGCTGCTCTTTGTGAGGATCCTCTTTTGCACTGGATCGTTCCGTGTGATCAAAAAAGGTGCAGTAGGGGGGCAGGACGGGGCTGTTCGTCTGCCCAGAGACTTCAGAGCTTCTTGGAAGTGGTGCTGAAGTAAGCAAGAGCATGGCAGATCATTTTCTTCTGCGCTGCATTAGCTGCTGAAAAGAAATGGTACATGTTGTTTAACTAATTAAGTTTCCAAGCTGTGTAATAGCATGTTTGCTGGAGAGATACTTTAATGGCACCACAAAGTGTCCTTGAGCAAATTAAAAAGACATTACTTCGAAAGGTAACTGCTCTGAGCCACACCAGGAATTTTGGGAAACGCCTGGGATGTCTCAGGCAGAAAGACACGTCTTTGTTATCAGGAGGATAGTCCATGCTCCTGGGCACCCACCGAGACAGGGAAAGATCTGCCATTCCCAGGAGAACCTTATAATGTGGACTTGGCAGTGTTAGGTTAATGGTTGGACTGGATGATCTTAAAGGTCTTTTCCGACCTAAACGATTCTATAATTCTGTGATTCTATGAATGTGGCTTCTGGTGGGGAATTCTGTCCCCAGCCCTCCAGAAGGGAAATCGGTGAAGTTCACAAGACTCAGCTGCTCCGAGATCTGACAGCAGCCCTTCCCACACGCTCAGAGAAACCCATGTATGCGCTGCCTTCTGGACCTGAACCCAGCAGACCCAGTGGGATGATTCCCTCTGCTCTTGGTAGCTTTGGGGTGGGCCCGTAAATGCTTCGTTGCCGTATTTAGGTCTTCTAGGGACAGCAGACTGGGGTAGAGACTATAAAATGTGTCATGCATCCTGTGGCTCCCTTCTTCCCATCTGTCTATGTTTTCTTCCCATTTGATTTTCATTTCCCTTTGTCCAGGGCCTTGTTTGCTGGCCAGATGACCTCCTGCAAACCCACTCTGGTTAGTGGTGTGAAGGGAAGTTCCCAGACTGACTCCTCAGGGCTGCGGACTCTCTTCACTCCTGGCAGCAGAACTGCCAAGGCAGCCTGAGCCCAGACAACCCCTCTCACGCCTAGACGCTGGCCACACTAGCGCAGAGTTCTGGGCCTGAGCTTGGATGTGAATTTGGATCTGAATTTGTAGAACAGCACTTGGATCAGACCTTTGGTTCAAGACTCCTTGAGGATGGAAACCATAGCCCGCTCCCAGAGCCAGAGGGGGTTTGGCTGAGGCACTTGGTGCTTTGGATCAGCCCAGGGGTGGGGTGTGAAGCTCCAGGAGAGGCTGGCAGTTGGTGCCGGGGCAAATTAAAGCTCATTTCTTTCTGCTTGGCCCTCTGCTGGCTTTCTGGAGGCTGTTGTCCTGTAGCAGAGGCAGGAAAAGCAGAGGTGTCTGCACCCTTCGCTCCCCTTCCAGGCAAGAGGGACATGGGGAGAGGTGAGATGTGTGAGCAGGGGGAGCAAAGGAGGGTTGCGTTGGGCTTGCTACATTACAAACGAATGCTCATCGGAAACCTTGCTTTTGGGTTGCATTTCCATCTGTCCCTGTTGGATGCTTCACTTGACAAAGCTTTTGATTTCGTACCTTCTCCTCTGTGGGTGCTGGAGGGAGGTCTCCCACGCGAGGCTGCTTTGCTTAGATGCACCTGGGCCGAGCCCAGCTGCTGGGCCAGCCATGCCCTGCCCCTCGCTGCGGGGGGCAAACGGGGCCGGACCTGCGCGTGGGGGCTGAGCGTAAAATCCACTGCGTGCCCTGATACGGCACGAATCGCAGGATGTCTCCATACCGAGGAAGGGACCCCGCAAACAGAAAGTGCTAATTTTGTTTTCCTGCTGTGTTTCCCTCCTTGTGCGCTCTGCCAGGTGGATTCCCGTTCCCGGTTGTCCTGCAGCAGGCACGGTTCTGTCCTCCTGCTGCTTCCTTGCTGACGGAGAAGCAGTCGCAGGACCTGCACCTCCTGGGGAATGCACAGTTATTGCTGAAGTGTTTAGGGTTTTAGAAATTACTTTCTGATTCTGTAGCTCGCAAATTCCCCTAGCACCAACACCTCTCCCCCTCCTTCCCTACCCGCTAAATTTTTCTTTGATGAAAGCAAGCAGCACGTGCGTTCGGAGTGCTGGTGAAAGGGAATTTCCTAAGTAAAGGTGAACTGTTAGGGCATGTGTGGTCTCCCTTTAGGAAAGTGCGTATGTTTGTGATAAAATTGTTCCTGTGTAGATCAAGACTTTTTGATCTAGAAGTTCAAGCTGCTTTTTGGCTTCCATAATGGCTCCCGGATTGTTTGAAAATCTTGACTTGGTTACAAAGTCTGGTATAACGTGTATGCACAGCAGTCCAGAGCAGAACTCACTGGTTATTTAACTGTAATTCAGGGACTCGGGGGAAGCCCGTTAATGCGCTTGCAATATTTTCACTGTATGTGGGTGATCTCACTGATTGGTTCTGTGTGTACAGAGAAGGACGGGGATGGTTTGCAGTTTGTTAGCCCCATGATTTTCACAAGATACAGGAAAACTGGAACCGCTCTCTGGAGAGGAGTGCACTGGGCAGACGTTCAGCGTATGAGACAGTGGACTGTAGTGGCAATAGCACACCAGGCACCTTTCATGGTGCATGTCAAACTGCTGTGCTTATAGAAAGTAGAATTAAAATTATTTTTTATTACCCCCCCCAAAGGGGTTTTGGTAGAAAATTATGCATAATTGAAAGAAAATACTTTCCTTTTCTTTGATGGAGAGGTGGAAAGGAATCAAAACTCTAGTTTTATTTCAGAAACAAATCATTCCTTTTGTGTTTGATTTTTTTTTTTTTGTACTTTGGGTTTTCTTGAATGCTCCTTTCCACCACCCCCAGCATTTTTAAACTCCTGATGCAGTTGCATGAATAAAGCTTAGGGGTTTTTTTAGGGGTATTTTCTTTTACATTTTCCTTTCCCCACTCTTTGGGGAAACAAAACCCTTCTCTGTAAAATTTCCAAAGCAAAACAAAGGAGAAAAAGGCAACAGTGTAATTTTGCCACTCTGTAACTTTGCCAAAATTGGAGAGGCTTGGAAAAGGTAGCAAATAAAAAGGTGGGACAACAAAGAGGAAGAAAATCAATCTCCTTACTCCTATTTTTGCATTTAGAAGTAGAAAATAGAAGAAGCTTTGAAAAATTTTCATTATAGAAATTCTCACTTCCACTCCCCTCCCTCCTCCTGTATCCCCCTGTGCTTTTGATACGTTTTGTATTCAGGATGCTTTCAGGGAGGAGAGCTGGAAGACGAGCGCGGGGTGTGAGTTTCAGCAAGCTCTAATGAGAAGCACCTTGGGTGTTTTTGTCTCCTGGTAGAGCAGCTTTCTGCACGCTCTTGCGTTGGCTCCTCCTGTGTCTCGCACCGCCGAGGGGAAGCAGAGCATCCAGGCCAGTGACGCCATCGGGGAACATGCTGTTTGGATTTAATCTGTATGCTGGACCTGACTGACAAACAGTGGTTAACCAGAGCTAAAGAGAGGATTGCAGGCATAGTTGAGCTAAAGGAGAAACGATGTGAATCTAATTTGACTGGATTGCTAATCACAAGGAATATTTTTCAAACTCTTTCTGAATCATTATGGGGTGGAGGAGTGTAAAAGTTGGGTGAAGAGTTTCTATGAGAAGAAAAGTCCCTTCTGCTCAGGGCTGTTTGCTCACTGTTACAAGGAGATGTGGGAAGGGTTCAAGATGCAACTGAATTGTTTGATGCCGAAGAGATGGTCTAAATGTTCAACTTTGCAAAAGATCAGTGCAAGTGAATTTTTGTTTCTTAATGCTGTGGTGAGACAACCAGAGACGCAGAGGAGTCTGAAAGTGCTCCTCCTACAAGGTCTGACTTTATTTCATGATACGATCTACACCCCAAACTGTTATGGATTTCCTTATAATACCATAGGTTACCAAGAAGAGATTTATCATCTCTTTTGAGACTTTCCTAGGTCTTTGCAAATAACAGCAGGAAAAGCACTAGCGGGAGTGGCGGCTCCCTGTTGAGCTCACTGCCCAGTATTTTTCAATTTAGTACACTTACATTGTGAAAAGTAAATCTACCCTAAATAAGGAGAAGAAGAAATAGGTTGGTCTGCGTTCTGTCCCATCTCTTATCCGCAAGATTTGCCTGACACATGCTAAGCTGTGACTGGAACAAGTGAGCAAGCTGAACAACTTAGGGAACTCTTATTTAAGAAATGAGTTCTCCATTCTCTTTTTTTGTTTGTTTTTCCTGTTTCTGTAGAAAGAGTGATTTTCCTCAATTTTGTTTTGTTTTGGAAATGTGGTGGAGCTATACCTTGTGACAAATCCTTAAGGATTTGAAATCTGAACTGTATTGCATCCAACAAAACCCACTTTTTTTTTTGAAGCAGGTTTAGTTTCATGATCTGGTTGACTGTATCTGTCCAGTTGTTTTGCTGCTGTGTAATTTGGATGATAATGGTTGCCATCATGTGCGGTTTTGATCCATGTGAGGCTATTTCTTGTTTGATCCTACTGATTTCAGGAAAAAGAACTCATGTTGCCAGCTTCTTCTTGTAATGAAAGCTGCGGAAGCAATGTCCAAATAGATTGGCTAAGCAAATTCCTTAGGCCTAGCAACAGTTTGTTTCACTTTGTTAATTGGATGAAAATTGCTTCTGGAATCAGTTCTGCAATGAAATGCTCATCTTTGCAGATACAACTCTTACTCACTGACACTCTTTCAATCTGGTTTCAGCAAACATTCTAGTTTTCTAGTTTTGGCAAACTATTTTTTTTTTTTTTTGTGAGGAATATCGTTTGCCAGGAGATGTAATCAAGGGGAAGGTGAAAGAAACATCCACACAGTCCAAGCGACTGTACTGGTGCGGACATCTGTGTGCAGTGTTTTGTTCTGGTGTAGATTCTGAAACCAGGGCCTGGATTCAGCGTTGCTCTCGTGATACCAGTTCTGCTGGCATCTGCTTTGGTTTGGGATGATTTACTATGTGGTGCATTTGTAAGCAGGATATGCCAAAATTAGAACCATTTATCTGCCTGCCTTTTCCATCCCTCAAATGTATCACTTCCAGCTACAACAGGGCCTTGATCGAAACCAGTTCTGACTTCTGTCCTTTTCTGGTAAGAAGGGTAGAAGAACAGGGCGAATCTTTGCTCTTTGCCATCCTTTATCTCCCTTTGGTTGTGGTTTTTGTGGGATGGCTTTGTTTTGCAGATTGGAATTTGAAAGGCAGAGTTGATTTTTCAGTCCTAGGAGCTGGCAGGACAGTCCCAGGGAGATCCGACCTTCTGGTGGACATGGCTGCAGAAAGCTGTTCCATTGCTATGTGCTGAATTGGGTGCATGGCCAGCCCCGGCGGGCTCAGGGTCTGTGGGTGATGAAGAAAGAGGTGGAGTAATTTTGTCCTTCTGAACAAAACCCAAAAAGCGGGAGCAGGCAAAGCAGGGGCATTTCTTACGCCACAGAGGTAAGGCGTTGTGGTAACTTGTCATCCTCTTTGGTTGTACCGCATGTGACTGCACCTTGGATGTCAGCCTTGCCGGGGACTAAGTGTGCGCCTCACTAACTTACAGTATATTCAGACTGACAGGGTTTTCCCAGTTTATTAGACTCATTTGAAGAGGAAGCTGGATGCATTTTGCTAGCGCAGCGTTTTAGACACCTCTGTGATCCTCAGCCACGCTCTTAAACCTTAAATTCTCATTTAATATAGGGCTTACTTTTCCTTTCCCAAGTGAGTAAGCACAGAGCTGATGGGAGAGGACATCCAGCTATCCTGGACTCTGAGGCTGGCTTGTAATTTCCCACAGATGTAAGGGTTGCACCACGCGCTCTTCCCTCAAGCCCCAATAGCAGCCTCTTGCTTCTCCTGACCTCCTGTGCCATACACAGCTACCTGGGTGGACCCATGAGCCACCCACCCAGTTCACCTGCGGACCCATGAGCCACCCACCCGGCCAGTTCATCAGGGGAGAAGGCGGCCATAAACTGAGGAGATGGGATCTAACAGAGCCGTGTTTTCAGACGATTCCCACTAGAAGGCACCCCTGCCCAGCCAGGAACCAGCCCCAACAGCTCCAACAAGGGCCAAAAGATGGTGAGCTCCTCAGGAAAGGTTTTTTTATGGGATGTAGAAGAATAGGATAGTGGATCAAATTTCTGCTCTTGGACACTGCTGCTGGACAGATGGTAAAATGGTCTACTTTGCTTCTTGCACTTAGGAGAAAGATAAAGAGCTGCTGCTTTGGAGGGGCATGATGGGCAGTGATGGAGTGGAGGAGAAGGCTTCTGCACCTTTACCCAATCTAAAGTCTACATGACAGCAGCAATATTTTGACCCTAAATTCTGGGAGTAAAATTCCCAAAGATTCAAGGTGGGTTATTTGGACTGCCTGCTTGCTCTGTCTGCAGTGGAGATTATCTGAATAGATCTGTGCAGACTTTTCTAGAGTTTCTCTTTCCCTGGCTATGCCATGCACAGTACTTCGCTTGGCTGTTCACAGCTGACTAAATCCTTTTAAGAATGAATCACTCCTAAATGAGAGGTGACAATGGATATGCAGACAGCAAGGAGTCAAGAGTGAGATAGTGAATATTAGAGAAAGGCTAAACTAAATAGGGAGTGAGCAGCATAAACTTGCAGCCCTTGTAAATAGCACTGCACTAAAAGGATGCGTTTTATTTAGAAGTGTAGTTCCCAGGGAGAATTTAGATTTCCTGACCCATAAGTTTATGTCTGTGAACTTGTCCTGCCTTGCCAGCTCTTAAAAGAGAAACAGGATGGCACAGGTTAGTATTCAGCAGGGAGATTCCCAAGGCAACATCCCCCTCCCTATTGATTTAAGACGTGGCATCAGTGACTGATGAAATAACGCTCTTCCCTCTCAGTCAACCTTGCCGGACTGTGGAGCAGAAGAAAATGGATGGGATGGGGCTACTTGTCCCAGGCTCTCGGCATTACATCTTGTGTGGCGAAATCCCCTGTTGGCTTATGGCTAAATAGCACGCTCCTGCTTTGTGTTCTAGCCACTGTAACAGGTCAGCGGTGGCTGGTTTTCATTAAGGAGGTGACTTTACTTCAGCGGAGACATAAGTCACCCTGGAGTTTGTTTTACACATTGGTTTGGGGTGGACATTGGCACAAGGTTATTGCCTAAGGCAGAAATTTGCAAAGAGCTGAAGGGAGTTAATTGTCCAAATCCCATTAAAACACAATATAATTATAAAATCCCATTAAAATGCCATATAATTATATAGCTTTATTTTATTTTAGTTATTTATATTTGTGCAATGGACAGTGATTTTTTTGCATGCATCTCTGTTGGAAGCACTCAGCAAGACTGATGTCCCTCTGAGCGCTGAAAATTAACCATTTACTTTTTCTAGTGTAACAGTATAAAAGAAAATGTTTGACTATTTAAGAAATAAGGTATCTCAAAACTTCATTTGTCTCTACCTACATCCAAAAATCTTTGACATGACTAAAAAGACTAATTACTGCTTTTGTCTTAAAATAAGCAAATCAGACTGTGAGGCAGTCAGGAATCTTGAAGTAAAATGAGAAAAGGATCTTATGGATAAAATTGTGGCAGATATGTGGAAGATTATCTGGTGGAGTTGTCATATTGGCTTCTTGTGGCTTTCACTCATAATTGAATTAAATGAAATTTAATAATACAAGCAGAAGGGCATCTGAACATTGTCTAGTACCTATGGGAAAAGCAGTGAAGGAACTGAGAGAATTTTGCCCATTAATAAAATGGTCTGTGGGGATTGAGTTTATTAATTCCTTCTCTGTGGAAAGCTGAAGCCAGAAGCAGGAGGGTGGTGGGAGGGAAAGAGGTTACTTCAGTATGTAAAAGCCATTGGAACCTCAACTGGTGGTTTGGGCTAAAGGTTATCTTGGGGCATTTTTTTGATCTTTGGTGATATTTTCCAATTGGTCCCAAACAGGACTTCACAACACTGTGAACCATCAGCATCCCAGAACAGCTTCCCTTTGGGGAGTGATTCATTGTGACAGATTGTCAGGGGGATGCTAGCAGTGCAAACAATTGCAAGAGTTGGGATTCTCTTTTATTTTTTTCTTTTTTCATTTTTGGTAGTGGTATTTTTACCTCTGCTTTCACTCACTTTAGAAAAAAGGTGCTGCTGGTAGGGCAGATGTGGAGGGGGAGGACTGAGCTGATGAAAGGACAGTAGAGAGGGTGTTTGCCCCTGTTATAAAAAACAGTGGTTTGTGGCATGATGATTTATTCATTTAGGAAAATATATGGTAGGAAAATGAGGTAGCAGAACTCAATTTCTTCACATGTTCTGATCTCACTGACCTCAGAGCAAATGGCTTTAATTTTCTTTGCTAATAATGGTGTTTTGTCTCAGTGAGTGTGCAGCTTTGGAGTTACCTGAATCATTGATACTGGCTTAGACTAAATTATGATCTGTGCTTGGGTTATCTTCAGACATTTTTTTAAATTTAATTTGATGTTTTTGTCAAGTGCATCCAGAGCATATGGAGAGGCTGCTGGTGGTTTTGTTTGGGTTTTTTTTGTTTTTTTGTTTGTTTGTTTGGTTTTTTTGCTTTTTTTTATAAAGCCTAGGTACAAATAAAGTTCTTCCACCCAGGTCCCCTCCATCTTCTGTCTCAGCTCCCTGCATCGTCCTTCTCGGAGAGCAATGAAAGTTATCAAATGTCATTTTATCTCACTTCTCTTGGTACTGCAAAGGTCACCCCTCCAGACTGATGGCTGCATTTCCTCCCCTCTGAAGATCTCTCTACTGCCCTTCACCTTCTCCCTCCTGTCAGACACAAACTGCTCATCTTCCTTTCCCTGATTCCTACCTGCCCACTCTCCTGAAGCTGCTTCCAGCCAACCTGCCCGACACTAGGCACTAGCTCAGCCACTCTGGAAGTCAGTGGCAGCTAGGAGGGAGTGAGGAGCCAATTCACTGCCAGTATCTCACTTGAACTAACCAGAAAGGCTCTTTAGCCTGTTGGGGGGTCTTTGACCACTGACCATTGGACTTTGACTCTCATATGGGAGGTTGATCCTCCAAGATCCCCAGTAAAACTTTGTTTTCTTCCTTCTTCTCCTGCCTCGAAACTCTATCTTCCACAGCAGCATTTATTAAGGATTATTCTTCAGCTTCTTTTGACAGTGGACAGCACTATTCCTGTGTTTGACCTCAATACTCCTCTTACTTCCTTATGCATCCTTAGCTGTACCACCATGTTGCTTCATGCTCTGTATTTTGTTTACCAGCTCATTGGGGAAGGCTGCTTGGGCTCATTTGGTCCTCTGGGGTCCTGGCGCCGGAGATGGGTCTTGCAGGCCCCACTGCAATACTGATGATGATGTTTATTTTAGAGTTGGCTAACAAGGGCAGCGAAGTCTTCAGTTATTAAGGACACTCAGATAAATGCTGGTTCTTTCTGTGCAGCAGCATCGCAGCTCTTTTGGAACAGGCACTTGCTTCTGTTGGATCACACTTGCATGTTCTGCACTATTAATTTCCCCCTACTGCAATCAATCTTTTAATACTAAGAAACATTAACTATCAGCCCATATTTCATATCACCTCCATAAAATTACTGAGCAAATGTGAGCCACAGGGTAGATCTTTAAATGGTATAAGTACCCTACATCCCTTTGTCATTGTTTGACAATTGGGACTGGAGGACAGCTCATGGAGCTTCTCACTGATGCAAAAGTGACCTGAGAAATGGAGGCAGAGGGAGCTTCTTACTGTTTGGAACATCCACCACTAGTGCTGTTGTCCCTCGTAGGTCTTGCTGAACCATGCAACAAGGAAACACAGAGTAGGGAAGAAGAGGTGGGTCCCCATGCAGAAGGCAAAGCATATGGCAGGGTTTCTATAAATTTCTGTAAATTTTAGTGCCAGCTGCTTCTGCTATGTGTTTCAGTTCCTTCAGGGGAGGGGCAGCAGCACTGGGGAGAGGACAGAGAGGCTTGTGTAAGACCATACCAGCCCTTTCACCATCTTTTTCCCCTGTTTTGTACCTAGGGAGTTGGACACATGTAACACACATGTGGTGGATCAGGTGAGCCCGCAGCGTACATAGAAGAGCAGTGAGTGACTGCTCTGGTTCTTTGTCACTGGGCCCCTTTGGGCATTGCAGGACTCATTCTTCACTGCACCAGTCAATAGTGATTTTGAATCCCTCAGCGTTGTGTGGGAGGTGAATGTGTGTGGGTTGTACTATGTACCTCGTGGGACAGTGACTAGATGTGAGTTGTAGTTACAGAGGTTTCCTGCGATGGAACTTCCCTACTATGTCTTTGGCCCTCATCCCTGTCTTTGTTTATTTTTACCTGATTGAAACATCCATCAAGCAAACCAAGAAGCCACCCACTTTTGACTCATTGATGTAGAATATTCTTTTTAACACAACCACCAATACCCGTTTTATACAAGGCTGCAGTTCATCTGCTGCACAATAACAACACAATCCTGATCTTGGCAGCATTCAAACCATCAAGTCCGTGTGTCTTGAGCCAACTGCTGACATAAGGTGCTTTCCACCCCTTTCATTGCCCTTTGTAAAATGCTTTTGAACTTCAAAAACCTGGTAAAATGAGTATCCTTTGCTCTGTGCTTGGAAGGTCCTTGAAGCCAGGCTGTTTTGAACAGAAGCCAGCCATGAGCACATGGGCTGATGACCCTAAATGTGTGCGCATCCTATCCGAACTGGCCAGATACAAAAAAGATAATTTGTATGTATGCTACATACTCCGAGCTATATGTAAAATTAGGGTAGTTCAATGCCCAGACTAATACAACGGACCTGGGCAGTGGGCTGGAGAGCAGGAATGTTCTCAGAGTCTGCCCAGCCTACAGCCCCTCTCTTTATAAGAAGGATGATCCAACTTGGACGGTTCTGCTGGTCATGGAGTGGCATTGACGTAGCAGGGACCAAGATGTCTACCATGTGAATACTTTCATTTTCTCACCACTTTGTTGCTCATCTTCAAAACTTTACTATTAGTGTTTTCATTTGGTAAGAGAGAGCCTTCTCTAAAATAGCAACCCGTGATAAGCTGTTGAAAATATTTAGTTGTGCACCTCTTAATCTAGATTTGCACATTTTTCTTGGTGCTTACGTGATAGGGAATTCAAATTCTGGAATATTTGTGCTTAGACAGCAGCCAATATTGTATCTAAGTCCTGTTTTGTCTTCCCCACATGGTGAGGAGCAAAATGCCAGAGCTGTGCTGACCAGTGGCATAAGAAAGGTCTTGTCCTTCTTAGAAATGATTAGAGAGTCCTGCTGTTGTCAGCGTTTGAAGAGAGCTGTTGCCAGGCTACTTGACCAGTCAATAATGAATGCTCATTAATCTATTTTCCGCTTCTTGATGACAGTTGTTTGATAGCCTGATCAATTTTATGATTGCCATTTGTGTGATGGCCTCCTGCTGCTTTACTCTCTCTTTTTGTTTTGAGGAAGAGGAGAGCAAAAATCTGAGAGCCTTTGTTTCCCCCAGCTTTGGGGATGAGGTGGAAACACCACAAATTTTTTTTTTAATTTGCATCAGTTTTCAAGATCAAAATCTTTTGCAGTATTTTCTGTGACAACCCTGAAAGTATAAATATAGAAACCACAGACAGTTCCCTGGAGACTGAGGGCCTAATATATGAATAATCTCACCTCCTACTTCATAACAATATCATAGGAAAAAAAGGTGTATTATGCATACCCACAGCTCTACTTCAACAGTGTCTAGTCTGGTGTGTGAAGTGTGTGTGTAAATATTTGAAGGGTAGATCTCAAGTCACTATTGTGGGAGAGACTACACAAATAAGGTGATATAACTTTGTGCTAGCACTTGGTAAGGTTTTGAAAATGCCCTATATCCGGAAGCCAAAGCACACTGGGGCTGGGCTTATAGCCAGTTAATGCAAGGCATGGGTCTTACCCGGAGCTTGGAAGCATTATGGTGTTTTATGTGCTGATAATCATTCTGTATACTTAAAAGCACCAGTTATCTAATCAACTGATATTTAAAATGGCACTCTAGTTCTGCTTTGTCCTCACCAAGCATCTCTGGACCGTGAAATCGTTCTGGAAGTACCAAAATCCAGCTAGATTGGCAAATTGTTAAAATAATTGTGGGATTGAAGGGGATCGTTCCAGACTACAGAGGTTGAGTCTTTGGGAGTAAGGTTCTTTGATTTCTTTTGCTTGGATATACCTGTAGGATAAATTAAGGATAACATTAATCTAGGTGGGGACTTGGACCACTGCGGCAACACCAGCATGCCCTGCCCTCTCACTGTTCCTGGCAGGGAGAAAAGTGATTCTAGCAAAACTTTGTGCTTTTACTGTACACGGACACCTCATCAAAATGATCTGTACTGTTAAAAGCACAGTCTTGTCAGGATAATGTTTTCTCTGCTGGCACAGCTGGACCAGTGAAGGAAGGAACAACCAGATACTCTGGGCTTGGAAAGTCTCAGACTAAAGCACTTGACCCTGTGTCCTGACTGGTCAACAGCCAGCTGAATACTAGCCAGCAGTGTGCCCAGGTGGCCAAGAAGGCCAACAGCATCCTGGCCTGTATCAGGAATAGTGTGGCCAGCAGGAGCAGGGCAGTGATTGCCCTGCTGTGCTGGGCACTGGTGAGGCCACACCTGGAATACTGTGTCCAGTTTTGGGCCCCTCACTACAGTAAAGACATTGAGGTGCTGGAGTGTGTTCAGAGAAGGGCAACGAAGCTGGTGAAGGGTCTGGAGCACAAGTCTTGTGAGGGGCAGCTGAGGGAGCTGCGGTTGTTTAGTCTTAAAGGAGGCTGAGGGGAGACCTTATCGCTCTCTACAACTACCTGAAAGGAGGTTGTAGTGAGGTGGGTGTTGGTCTCTTCTCCCAAGTAACAAGTGATAGGACAAGAGTAAATGGCCTCAAGCTGCGTCAGGGGAGGTTTAGATTGGACATTAGGAAAAATTTCTTCACCAAAAAGGTTGTCAAGCATTGGAACAGGCTGCCCAGGGAAGTGGTGGAGTCCCCATCCCTGGAGGTATTGAAAAGATGTGTAGATGTGGTGCTCAGGGACATGGTTTAGTGGTGGGCTTGGCAGTGCTAGGTTAATGGTTGGACTCGATGATCTTAAAGGTCTTTTCCAACCTAAATGATTCTATGATTCTATATATGTACAACAGCTTCACTGTTGAGTGGAAGCTATATTCCTCTCTTATTCTGGGCAGGGTGAGGAAGGGAACAGGGATGCTTTTGTGAGGGCAGCAAAGGGGGTGGTCATCCCCTCGTCACTGGTGTGCGACATGAGCTCTGGGTTTATCTGGCACAGAGGGAAACATCCCGCTCGGCTTGCAGGATGCAGCTGCTCCAGCCCTGGGAGAGGCCCGGTGTTGCTTTGTGGTTCCTGTTCTATGGTGGTCGGGGCATTCCCCTCTCTGGAGCGGTTTCCTCTGACATCTCCTGCTAGCACAAACCTCTCCCGTGTGTGCCAAAGGTAAAGGGAAAGAAAACCAACCAAGTGCCTTTTAGAGTCAGTCCAAATTTTCTGGTGCTGTTTGTCCATCCAGTGCAGACAGGACTTTGTGAATGGCTTCCTGAATAGCACTGGATGTGTTGCTTTGTATAGGAATTACATAAGAACTATTTGCATCAGCGTAACGGCATTTCAGAAAGTATCTCCTTTAGATCAATTCAAATGAGTGTTGCTGCGGAAATAAATGGATGCAAAGGTCAGACAGTGATTCATGTACGGTGCTAATCAACTTCATGTCTGCCGAACTGCAGATTACTCTGGTATTGCTTCCTCAGCGCCACACTACATAAAAGCTGAAGCAGAAGGTTAGTTAAACAGGACAGTAGTTTTTCATGTGAAAAGCAGTAGCTGCCAAGGCCTAACTGTTGAGAAAGGATTTTTTTTTTGTAGGAGGAAACCTAGAGAGGCGCACCTGGCTCTTGTATTTTGGATTCTAACTTGGAATGCTTCTGTGATGGAGAAGTTATCAGCTTTGCACAAGAAACCAAACCTGTTGGTTTCTAGGAGGAAGAAATAGAGAATTTATAAAGTCTGTGAGATGTAATACCTAGACACAGCGTTAAGTGCTTTAGTTCTGAGTCTTAAGCTGTCTGGATATGCTGAAAGACTGAGCAACCACTGAGATCAGAAGTTGTGCCTGAAGAACAAATCATTCCTCTAGAGCACTTGTCATCAGCACATCTCAAAGTGCTTTATAAATGAGGCCACTTTCCTAATTTCCCCTTCACAGCTGAGGAAACAGGCACTGAGAACGACATGGGGAACAGACAGACCAGGGTGGAGCCAGGACCAGAAGTCATTCATCCTGAGATGCAGGAGGAAGGTTGTCCTTGGGGCCTCCCTGCCCTTGAGGCCCCCATTTTGGAGCTATGGAAATGGTCCAATAAAGATATTGGAGAAATAGCTGTGGTGCGTTACTTGTGTGCTGGCTCTGTGCAGCCCCTATGCTGTGCAGCCCTCGAAAATTATACCAATACACCAAAGGCTGAATGTTTTTTTAATTCCCTTACTAGGATCTCATAGAATAGCATAGCATAGCATAGCATAGAATAGAATAGAATAGAATAGAACAGAACAGAACAGAACAGAATAGAATAGAATAGAATAGAATAGAATAGAATAATTTCAGTTGGAAAGGACCTACAATGACCATCTAGTCCAACTGCCTGACCACTTCAGGGCTGACCAGAAGTTAAAGCATATTTTTAAGGGCTTTGTCCAAATGCCTCTTAAACAGTGACAAGCTTGGGGCATCAACCACCTCTCTAGGAAGCCTGTTCCAGTGTTTGACCACCCTCTTGGTAAAGAAATGCTTCCTGATGTCCAGTCTAAACCTCCCCTGGCGCAGCTTTGAACCATCCTAGAACCAACACGTCCTGTCACTGGATACCACGGAGAAGAGATCAACACCTCCTGCTCTGCTTTCCCTCCTCAGGAAGCTGCAGAGAGCAATGAGGTCACCCCTCAGCCTTCTTTTCTTCAAACTAGACAAACCCAAAGTCCTTAGCTGCTCCTCATAGGACATTCCTTCCAGCTCTCTTCTCCTACCATCTCTTCTGGATTGTTTCTTTGGCTGGTGCTATGAAGGTGATCAAGCAGGATGGTTACAGCAGTCTTTTAGGAAACTGTGTGTCCTGGGAGCAGGCAGTGGGTTTTTCTGCAAATTATCTTCCTCATTGTCAAAATTATGCTCATGATCTTTGTACAGCCCAACTGGAGCTCCTCATAGAAATGCTCCCGAGCCTGTGCTCTTCTGGGTCACCCCCTCTTACATCTGTCCCTATGATCTATAAGCGATCACTCGGTCACCTTGAGGGAGACCTCAGCTTCTTCTCATGGCTCTCTAGGGTGGCCAGGATCCCTGACTACCTTGCAGTGTAGCTGCCTTAGTGTTTAACACCCTATGCTCTTCTGAAGGTGTTTTTTGTTCATGATCCAACCCTCAGGGGGACGTGCTTTGGTCCCACTTTCATGCATGGGGGCGTGGGACTGAGGAATTGTAGAACAAGACAGGAGAGTGGATCCATGCAAAGTTTGGCCTCTGAATTGTGTAAGGAGTCCCAGAGCAGGGAACTGAACCCAGCTGCCTCATCACCCAGCCCAGCCCAACCAAACCCTCACTCCGCACCAGAGGCCTACTTGGTTTTGCCCCTGAGACTTAAGTTACGGCCCTGCCCCTCTAGTCTGGGATTTAGTGATGTAATTTCAAAAAGTTTTGATTGATGGGAAACCAGAAAGAGATCAGAAAATCCTGCAATGTGTTAGCAAATCACTCTGTTGATTTATATGCAATGTAAATCACCCTAAATGAAATGCTCTGATTTATCCATCTTTACTTCATACTTGTAGCAGGAGGGACTGATTTAGTGATGCTGAGCCCAGCCATTAATGTACCACGTTCATAAATCGTGGTGCACATGTGTTAAACTGGGATTCATAAATCCCAGTCTGACTTTCTGATTTCACCCCATAGCTGTGGTAATGGGCACCTTGAAAGTTTTGTCAGCCGTACGAAGTATTGCCAGACAGAGGACACTGTTAATACGACCTTACTGGGGATTTCCTCTCTCGGAGCCTGGGGATGCTCTGCACTTTTGAATTTGGAGATCAGATCAATAATCTTTGCTTTCCCTTCCTCATTCACAAGTCAGCAGAAAGGAGAGAAGGATGGATGTGGAGAGTCGTGTCTGATGGGCACATGGGGGAGGAGCGGGGGAGCGGGGCTTTATGCAGCTGTCCCTAGTAATGGCTGGTTCTTTTATTGCCTGCTGCTTTATGTTTAGTGGAGTCACAGGAGATCGGCATGGGGAAGAGGGAGACAGGATTTAACATGAGGAGGCATTGCTACCGTCCTTCAATCTGACTTCCTGAATTATTCAAGACGTGGTATTTCACCTTGTAATTCTCACAATGGGGCGAGTAACTTTGTAACTGAACTAGGCAACTGTGAAGAGATTTAAGCATCCTCCCCTAATCCCACCCCAAAAATTTACTTTCAAGACTGTGCTGCACAGAATAAGTTTTGTGAGGTACGAAATGCAGCTGTGCCTTTGCCCTGCAAAGCTGTGAGCTTTCCACCTTTGTAATTTTTTATTTTACATCAGTACTGGGCTGTAAGGAGCCACAATTGGCAAGTTCTGTGTGAGCGATGTGTAATTCATGTTTTTCCACGAGGACATCCAAGGTGCAGGAGTTTCGTGTAGGTAGCTTTTAAATGAAATGACTTACTTCGTAATTCCAGGTATGCATTGTTATGCTTTTAAAATGGAAGATGGCTTTGGCTGCTGGAACAAAATAGAATTTTAATTAGATTAGGAATTAAACCAAACTACCTCGCACTATGCTCTTCCCAGTGCTGGGTAATGGCAGATGAGGCTTGATTATAATTATGGTGTCACGACTGTTAAAGCTTTCTAATGCACATAATGGTGCTTTAAAAATGACCTCCTGCATACTGAGATTTATCAAGTTTTTATCATTTCTGTACGTCTAGATTAATTGATCATAAACAGAGCTTCAGGAAGGTTGAGGAAACTGTCTAAATTGAGTGTTCTCCTGGGACTCGTATCTGGACTGTTTGACTGAATTTCTGTGACTTAACGACCCACCTTCTCCCTCGCCTGCGGTCTGATCCTGCGTATGCGACACGCAGCGGCAGGGGTAGCTGTACAAACCACTCAGTGTATGTGAATACGAATCAACTTTTCATTCCCCTCAACAGGAGTGTTCGTGCCGAAAGGATCGCTAAATATTTGCCTGTTTCTCGGACTTGGTGCTTGCTCACCCACCAACCAGGCGGAGCAGCCCTGTGGTGGGGAAGGGTTTGCTGGGGTCTCTGAAGCAGCAGGTTTTGGCAGACAGCAAGGAACTTTCCCAGGTCCCGGGGTTAGTGTCTCAGGCTCTCTGCTGCACTGTGGCTGGCTGTTCACCTTCCAGATTGCAGAGGGCCAGAGCAAACCCAGGCAGAAATCTTGTAAAATAAAGGCTAAAGAGGTAAAAAAATTTCAATTACGAGAAAGTCTTCTGTGAACAATAAGCTGTGTCTGTCACTGAACACTGTTGCCATTTCTAGCATTTGCTAGGAACATCCAGTGCTGCAGAGAAATATTAATTCTCCTTTTTTTCTCCAGTGATCATCATCACTGCAAGTAGCACAGTTTACAGTTTGCTTTTGTCTTCAGAACTGATAACTCTCTTGTTTAACAACTGTAGGGAAATCTGGGACAGTCCCACTTTTACTTAGTGGCAGAGCATTAAATGTTGCAATGAAGTCTTGATTTTCATGAAATCAGCAGCAAAATTTTTGCTGACATCAGAAAAGGCAGTGTGCGTCTATGGATACTTTCTGGTTTTTCCTGAAAAAGCCAAACTTAAGGCTAGTTTGATCTCAGTTGACATAATTTTAATTAAATAATTACTATACAGTGGCTCTTAGATCCCAGAGCAGATAGGATCATCAAGGGCTGGACAAGGCGGTATTGAGCAGCGGACTCTGCTTCACAGACGTTATGATCTGAAGTCACAAGTCAGGAGGGTGCTTAATGCGTGTCTAACTTCTGAGCCCACAAATAGCTCCTGTGACTTCAGTGAGAGGACTCGCATGCCTAACCTTAAGTAAGTGCTAAAATACCCAAGCCACTTCTAAATTAAGACCTAGCATGCAGACGGTCTTTCTTGAATTTTAAGTTTCCCTGCCTGGCTGCCCTGACCTTCTGCAAGCCTGTGGAGGGCTGATAACTGTGTTTTTGTAGATAGACTCAGCCAGTGCGGTTTCAATCTAGCAATGATGATGGCCTCAACATTCAAAATACAGAACATCAGGCTGTGCTTCCCTACTCTTGGGAATTTAAGAGGGAGAACGCTGTTGAGAAGAGCACGATGTATGACTGTAAAATGTAACTATAGCTCAATCAACCTTGGTCACTTATTAACATATCTAGCAAAGGTAGAGCGGAATGGAGGATCTGGTAGAGCCTTACAAAAGTGCCCGAGGCACGTCGGGGTGCGTGGGGCAGTTGTCTGCGTTGCACCTTGCCAGCTCTCAGGAGTCACCTGCTTGTGGCTGGGAGGCAGAGGCGAAGCAGTGTGTGGAGGGAAGATGTATGCATTCTGCACTCTTCCAGAGAGCCTTTTTCATTTTTCCTTTAGTTTCTTCTTGTTTTGTTGCTTACATCAGTCTTGAGATCAAAGGCATTCCGATGGGACTGACAAGCAGCTTCTTTTTTGTGGGAAAGAAGAAAAAGAAGTCCAATAAGTTATTTTGCACAACTTTCTACTGTACCATCCCTTTTAATTGAGTTTGCTCCTGTGATCAAACTCAAGTAGCTGTTGATCGTATTTTTGGACAGGGTTTTGGCTTCTGCCCTTTGAAAAATGGA
This sequence comes from Pelecanus crispus, assembly GCF_030463565.1. Lineage (NCBI taxonomy): Eukaryota > Metazoa > Chordata > Aves > Pelecaniformes > Pelecanidae > Pelecanus > Pelecanus crispus. The sequence goes on along the minus strand of NC_134655.1, from coordinate 4,209,901 downwards.
AGGAACTGTCTCCTTAAAGTGAGAGCTTGGTCTTTAGGGCTCTTCACCACGCAGCATCTCCTCAGTGGTCTCACCTATGACTGGATGAAGATGTTGACTGTTATTTTTGCTCTGTCAGTCCCGAAAGATCCACTTGCTGATTCTCCGGTCAAATCCCTGTGCCTCTGGAAAACTCATCAAATCTGAGGTAGCCACCATTTTACTGGGTTGTTTTTTTGATACTTCCTTGAAACCTCTCTCTACGGAGAGGCCTATGTGTTGCTCTTACCTGGTACCAGGCAGGTTGTAAATGGTGTAGGACAGGGACAGGCATCCTTCCTGCTTGTCCGTGCAGAGTGGGGATCTGATCCCTCAGCGAGTGCCTAGAAACTGATATATTGATTAATTCCTTCTCAGGGTAGCAGTAGGAATGAGTTACAGGTACCAGTGACTCCTTCAGAGAATCTGTTCCATTATTGACCAGTGTGCTCTGAAGATGCGTGGGTGGAAGGGTAATGATAAACTTTCCTCAGTCATTTGGATTCTAGCTGAGAGCCAGCTGTATTTGAGTAACCCTTTTGCTTGTGCGCACTGAAGGCATCTGTGCCTGTGTGTGCATGTGCTGCGTCTCCAGGATTTATTAATTCGGATTAAATTCTCCCTGTGGTAGGACACCTCATATTTCAATACCTTACGAAATTCTAGGTGATTCCCAACCAGTTTCTAAAATGTCACAGGAAATCGCAAGCTTTTGGCTGTGTCGTAGGTAGAGCCCCGTTGCTGCAGCGTGCAGAAGGTGGGAGCTTGCACTGCGCCAGCTGCCTTCCGCCTGGGCAGCGGTGCCCTCCTTAGCGCTGACGATCCCCAACAAAGCTGCACGCGATTCTGCACCTCTTCTAGGTCGGGTGCAGGTGAGACAGGAGAGTGTGAAAGGAAAGACAAACCTGTCGGTATTTCTTTCACTATATATTTGACAGAAAGGCTTCTATTTATTTTTGAAGTGTTTGTAAAATAGGAAGATTATATTAAAGAGAGGCATGGATACAGTTTGGAGGTGGTAGCAGTGGAGGTGTGCAGGAAGGAGGTATTTGTTTCCTGTGTTTCTTTCTGCTGTGTCTCTCCCCGCATATTTTTTACCCATTTTCTTGTTTTCCCTCTCTCCTTTCATTTTCCTTTTATATTTTTACCTCATGGGGTGGTTAAAGATACCATTGCAAGCTCCATGCAAGCACGGAGACAAGAATGAGCTCACTAATGTTTTGGTCACGACAAACAGTCATTCAGTGGCACTGCCAGGCTTTCAGAGGAGAAAAGAACTACAGGCAGAGGGATCACCATTTCCTTAATGAGAACGTCTGCATCAAGCATCATATAATCCAGCATATAATCCTTCCATGTCAGACCTGGAACACTGAATCCTTAGTTAAGGTATTGAATGAATGAGCATATTACAACCTTTTTTAAAAAAAAAAAAAAATATATGCTGTGCTAGAACTCTCTCAACTTAGAAAATAAACCCTTAAAAGTAATTTTGCCTGTTTCAGGCCAACTGAATTTCCTTCTTTCTTTCTCTGCACTGTATGTTGTAAAATGTTTAAAAAGATTTTAAGAAGTAGACACTCTGCTTTCTTTTATGTGTTTGCCTACTTTCTGTATTCAGTGTCTCTTGGACCATATGTTGGCAAATGTTGATGGAGAGGGGAAAAAAACGAGCACAATTCCTTTGAAAAGTTATAACTAAAGATGGAAGCATTTATCTTCCTTTCTGGTGCCTGCAAATTCTAGTTACAGAGACTAAACAGGAGACCAGAAAAACTTGACCACCTTTCCTCTTAACGGTTTGTTTCACTGCAAGAGAGTGCTTTTGGGTAGCGTTATTCCAGTAGCTTTTACAGAGAGATTCCTGATGCCTCACTGTAGACGTGCTACAGAAAAATCACAACTGGCAATTCATCCTGGAGAGCAAGCATGGGGCGAGTGTCTGTGTTTGTGGTGGAGAGGCACAAATGATCAGGGAGCCTGAATTCACCGAGATGCCATTTTTCTCCTCTGGGCATTCCTCCTTGCAGCACTTGCTGCATTTGTGGCCTAGTTTTAATGAGAGATTTTTGACAGCAGTGGTGAATGTTGACATTTTTCTCTATTTTAATTTTTTTTTCCTTCTTTGGGTTTGAGCTGAGCACCCAGTGTAGTGAGGAAGCTTGAGAGTGCCTGATTCAGCCCTCTGACTGCAGGTACCACGTCCTGGAGTCTGCTTTATAAACTCCTGAAGATGGCTAATGGTTTCTTTCCCCCATCATTTCTACTGAAAAGTAGCTTCTGCCTCATCCTTCTGGTAATAGAAACATCATCATTTCCAGTCCAAATTTACTTATGGCCTTTTTATTCTTCTTTGTTTATTTCTAGTCACTGATCTTGTCTAGCTATTTTTCTTCCTTCATGTTTGCCTTTTGAGTTATTTCTGGATTGCAGCGATGACCCTTCTCAGTCTCTGTTTGGTTAAGCTAAAAAAAGCCGGCTACTCTGGACTCCCATAAAGGAATGTCCCTTATTCTGATTATCCTACCAGTCTTCATCAGTCTCTGGCTTTTCTGGAGTTCAGTACGTGTGTGTTGAAGAGGGGCCCACACAACACCCTCTGTGTTCTGGGTGGTTCCCCCAGGTTCTGGACTATTTAAAATGGCTTTACATGTGATTTTCAGTAAATACGTGGTTTTGTTTTTTAAACCAAAACCCCAACCACCATTCCCTGAATGCAAAAGCAAATTCTTGTCTGTGCAGAGTAAGGAATGATATGTAATTCTTTGGAGAGCTAAAGGGTGGAATATTTGTTGGGACAGTCCAGATGCTGAAGGTATTTAAATAGTCTGCTCCCCTTGCTCCCTGGGACACTTACTGCCACCAGTCCTTTATACTTGTCTGCTCTGGAATCATGGAGTCATAGAATTGTTTAGGTCTCTAAGTTAGGGCTCTGCTTCTTTAGGCAGGATGCTGTTTTGTAGTAATGAGCAGAACATTTAAGTACAGTATTTATGGGTTGTGTCCAAACTATCTGATTAGTTGCAAATCACAGCAAAATCTCTCAAACCTGGCACAATCTAGTCCATATCGGAGCAGGATTTGCCCAGCAGCCTGGGTGCTGCACAGAGTGGCCACTGTGAGCCTGTTGCAGTGGGGGATTTGCTCTGTGCTCTTGTGGCACTTCCAGCAAGCATCTGACTTTTTACTTACAACTGTTCAGCACAGCCTGTGTGCATAAGACAGAACAGGGTGGGGAGGTAGAAGGACAAGCCTGGTAGGGGTATCCAGCTGGCAGAAAAACCAGAACCAAATTGCAAGGTGTAAAAAACCACCTGAGGTCTGGGAAAATCTGTCCCTGGTCTGCAAAAAATAGTGAGAGGAGTTATTGTGCCATTTGAAGGTATGGGAGGTGCAGGTAGCAAGCAAGAGTTTTGTTGCAGCTGGAAGCCATAAGTCAAAAATTTCAGTCAGAGAAATTGATGGCACTGCATGGCTTGCTGCCAGCTGAAGGTCGGGCCTAATATTTGTTTTCCCAAGTAAAAGGGTTCAGTCAATCTTGCAGCATGCCTGGAGAACGAAGGAGCAAGACAGAGTTAATGCTTGTTCTGTTAATTGCCCAATGGCCATTCTTTCAGCACAGATCTGTGTTTATGTGCCAGAAGAATTTGGGTTTGTGTCTGACACAGGACATCTGACTTGTGGAGGGACTTCAGTCTGGGCTGTTATTCTTGGAGGACTGGGGAAATGAGGGCTCATCCTCCCTGCCCTCATAGTCTGCAACTGGAGATGCCTTTCAGGTAGGAGTCGTTTTCTATTGATGGCCAGAGAGGTGAGTGACATGTAAGCCCTCTTAAAGCAAAGTGAGAGGGGAAGAAAGAAAGAGAGAAGGGACAGAAAGGTCCTGAAGGGTTTTCTTCAGCCTGGCTTAATTTGGAGGTGACACTTCATATGTCAATTTAAATTAAGCCATTTCAAAGAGCACCCATCCCGGAGCCTCTGATGCACTCTTTAAGATGGCAGCCGTGGGGCACGTTGGGTGACTGACACAGTTTTGGACAGAGAGGGAGGGAGCTGCAGGAGGAGCTGAGATGAGGTGCTTCGTGGCAGGGCTGCTTTGTCCCCTGGTCTGTATGATCGCATGTAATTACCAGGATGTAGCTCACCCCTGTTTTCTCTAGTGTTTTGGTGCATTAAGTCCATGTATCTTGTACTTATGTCATGGTTTTCTGCAACCCTCCTGATCTGAGTAAGGTTTAAATAGGAATCTTGTCTGGGTGTTGAACAGTTAATGTAATAGAAAGCTAACACCTGCATGTGCAGCCTTGTCCCCTCCAATGCAGCTGAATAGCATTTCATGATGGCAGAGAAATGATTCAGTAAAACCAGGCCCTGCTCCGTGGGCGATGAATGACGTTCAAGTGAAGTAGAGGTCACTCGTGTTAATCTGAAGCAAAGAGGATTGTGGGACAGGGGGAAGAGGGCGAACCTCCTTTTATGTACAAATTCTATAGCTCAGAGGCTTAGGAAACACTTCATAGGAAACATGTGCAAAGTATCCATGCCATTAACCTTTTCCGAGAGGAGAGACAAATGGTTTTCCTGCTTCATTTTGTGCAGGTCTCGCATTTTGTTACGTATGCAAATTGTGCTGGGTGGCAGTGTCTCATACAAATAAGCTTGAAATGCAGAGGCAGCCATGCAAGCAAAATGGCTTGCCTCTCCCTGCAGCTGCAATGAGACTTTTATCACAGGAGGACCGGGCGGGGAGAGGGCCTGATTTGTAGGGAAGCTTCAGGAAGAGAGAAGAAAACCAGGAATCCTCCAAAAATGCTGGCACAGTGGCAGAAAGCGCTGCATCCATGCTACAGTGCTACCCTGTATTTTTGATGACCTGAGGAGCATCCAGCACTGTTTTATTTTTCTTTGGGTTTTGGAGCATCCTTATCCTAACTTCTCAAGGCATGGAAATACATGAGCAGCTCACGGCTCTGCGGAACTGGGGAGGTGACGTTTGAGAAGAAGAGATGAACAGCACCTTTTTGAGATCAGGACCAAAATGAGCGTGGAAGATAACACAGATACGACATGCAAGCAGGCAGCTTTGCAGGGATATTGACTGCCTGTTGCAAAGACAGTGTGCAAAGGCTGGGCATTACATTGTGCTGCTAATGTTCTCTGTCCCAGATCCTTTGTGGGGCCATGAATCAGGCTTTTCCACGCTGTTTAACATCAGTTACTGATATGCCTGTATAGGATCATCCCAATTATAAGTCTTTTGTGTCTCTAACCCCTTTGCAATGTTTCTTTTGTGAGTTGGGTAGGCATCAGGCACTTACATTTCCAAGGGATGAGTCCCCTGTTCTCTCCATCTTAGGCTGTGCTTTCCCGTCAAGCGTGCCAGGAGCGAGTATCCGGCAGGTTAGACTGAGTTTGACTTTAAGAGTCTGCAGTGTCTCTTGGTTAACCTAGTGACAAGACCAAATGTTATTTAATTTTAGTGATAGGTGACAGCAAAACAGTAGAGAAAAGGGGCTGGAAGCTGATAAAAGTTCATAAAGACATGAGCTTCCCTGGCTTTTGTTTGCAACCAGACCTTTCTGGAGTTACGGTTCATTTGACGCTCCTGTGCTGGAGCAAACCAGCAGTGCTGCCTGCCCGCAGACTGTGAGAGGGGCTCTGAGCAAGTGCCTGTAGCGCAGTCCCTCAAGCAGGCGAAAAGGGCTACCTGGCATTATCGGTTTCTTCTCCAGGTAGGTGCAGACAGCCACAGCTTGAACAGACTCCTCGCTTTCAGCTAGGGGAGCTGTGAGAAGGAGGGAACAGTGCAGCTGCAGATTCGCACCGTGCCTCGCTGGATCCGTCCGCTCTTGCTCTTTGATCTTTTTTCACACTGAGTTAACAGGCAGCATGACTGCAATGTGATGCTTTGGCTGTAGACTGCGTTGTCATGTTGGAAAATGAATTGCCTCAGAGCCTTCAGTCTATCTCCTGGGCTATTTGCCGTTAAAACCAGGAAACCTGGGATTTCCACGTGATTTTGAACCTCAGAGCTCTGATGTACAGAGAAACCCTGTCTCTCTGTGTTCATTCGTTGCTGCTTCTGATCCCTTCTTTTCTCCTCCATTATCTGAAATGCTTTTGGAAACTTCATTTTCAAAGCACTATACCGTCTCATGGGCCACTGCTCACTTGAGTTTCCTTGTGTGGGCATCATGGAAATGCAACACTGGTTTGAAATGTTTGGCAGACAAGACAGGGGAAAATACATCTGTGGGTTATTAAGGGTGAGAGTAATGTCTTTTACCTTCAGAGTTTACAGATATTTTTTTCCCTTCTGATCTGCCAAACACTTACGCTTTTCAGCTTTGTCTGTGTCCGGAGGGTGTCTGTCTTGGCAGGGAATTATCTTGGACGTGCAGCCTGTGTGAAGCTGCCTCGGGCACCTCCTGAGCGCTCTGGCTCTGTGGCTCAGTCCTTCTGCGCGCGCTAGCTTCTATCAGCTTTAGCGTTTCACCTCGGTCACTCATGAACTCATTCGGTGGCGGGAGACTTTGGTATTTCATTTTGTAACTATTCATTCTGATGTGAACTGCAGGTTTCAGTAAGAACCTGGGCTGCACTCTTCCCTTGGTAACTGAAAACCTCCTTTCCCCGGTGGTGACAGCCTGCTGCCCGTGCTCCTGACACCTCTGCCTGTGCAGAACGGGCAAGTGATGACAACAGAGGGGTTTTTCTAGTGAGTTCCTGATCGGAGCCTTAAAACTCACTGAAGATTAAGCAAGTTAAACCCAGCTTTTCCCCTGACCAGACCATTGCCCTCTGAAAACAATCTTTAGACAAAAAAAGCTCATTTAGTGCGGTAGAGTTTTCCCAGTTGTTAGGTTTTGTGTGTGGAGGTCAAATCTTTGGTTAATGTTTCATTTTCGTGGCCTGATGTAAGTTGTTTCCCTTCCATTCCTACTGTGTTCCTGGCAGAAAGGGAGGAGAGATACCATAACACAAGCAACGCCCTCGTTTCCCCAGCTTCGCTGTGATGCAGAGGTATGTGATTGCCACTCGTTTTTGCAGTTTTCACCAGAAGTAGTCTGTAACTCCAGCCATTAAAAGCGTGTTGGACTTGTGTGTCCGTTATAATTGCTAAGGTGCACGAGCTGCTTTCTAGAGGTGCCCAACACCTGGGAACTTCATTTGAAATGGCAAAGTGGTGCTTCTAAAACCAGGTTTACTGTGGAAGGGAGCACTGGGAGGAGCCTTTTGCGTCTTCCTTTCTCTCCCTCTGCTGTTGCAGGTAATTATATCCAGTGATGCTTTCCATGAGCATAGTAGGTGCCACATGGAGATCACTGGGTTTCTCGCCCCATTGTAGGGCTGTTCTGCTCTCTCCAAGGTTAGAAGCTGTCTCCTAGCTTACAGTTTAAACTTAAGGGCAATGTATACCTGTTGCCCACATCATCAAGGTAGAAAGGCAAGATGCAAAGGCTGTATTTTAATTAGACCACAATCTAATTAACTCACCTCTGAACACAGCCAGACTGCACACTGTGATTTTCTTGCTCGTTCCCACTTCTTTGGGGATTTGCTACCAACCTTTCTCTCTCTGTGGGGGGAACCAAGAAGCCAGGAGTTTTGAGCTCTGTTTCTGGCAGCGCTACTGATTCACTTGTGACCTCGTGCAAGTCCCTTTGGGTTTTGCTTGTAGGGCTTTACAAACGTAGGAGAGAGATGAACACACTTCCTTCCCTTCTCAGCATTTATTGTGATAGTTTATTGTAATTAACACTTAGAAAGCAGGGGGCTTTAGGGTAAAGGGTGCTGCAGAGGTATACTGCTATGGGAATACAATTAATAAATAATAACACGTATGGTACAGGAGTTCCCAAACTGCATATTGCAATGGTTTATTTTCATTATTTGTTTACTGCATACAGTCTATATGAGTCATACTATACATCTCCTTAATTTTCATTACTGCTGGAGAAACCCTGGGTAGGCAACATTAATATTCTACTTCCTGAAGTACTGACTTAATGGAACTGTGATCACAGGTAATGGGAAACTATTTCTACTTTGTCCTACTGTTCTTTGGCTTCCAGTTCTCAGACTCCAGCTCTCCCAAGCTTGTTCTCAAGAGGATGGGACAGTTCTAAGCAACTAGTCTGACCTCCCATGCAAAACGATCGCAAACTTTTATCCAAAGATTTCCACTTCAAGCTCAATAACTCTGCTTAGGTTAGAGCATGTCATTTAGACAGACATCCAGTGGGGATGCAGAAACTGTAAGTCAGAGAAAATCTACTGCTTCGCTTAGTAAATTATTTCAGTGGTGCATTACTTTGGTCTAAAAATGCTCCCCTTACTTATTTCCAGCCTCCAGTCTTTGTTGTGCTTCTCCTTATGCTTTTGTTTAAAATTAAAAAAGACTTAAGCACCCACTAGTCTCAGGATTTTTCACTGCACAGGTACATACAGACTGTGATTGAGATGCATCTTAACTTTCTCGTTACTAAATTACAGGCACTGAGCTCATTTCGGCGCTCTCTGCAAGAAGGATTATCTGGACTTTAAATTCTGTTTTTTTATCTCTTTTGCTAAACTCTGTGCCGTCACACATTGTCCTTTTTAGAGTGAGCACCAGAACTGACACTACAGCAACCTGGTAGTGATGGTTAACCACTTTTATCATCAGGAGCGTGCATAACTCGGATGCCTTCCTGGGAGTGTTTAGGATCTAAGCCTTCTGCTTTGACGTGGCTCTTTGCAGGATGAGTATCTGTTTCTGACTCCAGTTATAAGACTGTTTCCTGTGTGAAGGTGAAAAAACAAACAGGAGGGGGTGACGAAGCAGGGAGAGGACAGAAGGAAAGGGAAGGGAGAGCGGCACTGGATGCTGTGGTCTTAGGGATGGCTAATGTGTGTGTCTGTACAAGGCAGCAAGAAGAGCTTGCCCTACAGGGCATTAATTGAGAGTGTAAAAGGATGAGTTTGGCTCCACGTCAAGGGCAGCCATGGAAGGAGAACACAAATCCTAAGCCTGTGTGGTTCAGCGATGAAGTGGCTCTGCTCTTCGCAGAGCTTGCGTCAAGGAGACTTTATCCGAGTGTGATTTTGTTGCACCTTCGGATGTGTTTCATCCTCTGTACTCCAGTCCTTTGCTCTTCATCTCTCAGCAGCCTTCATATTACTTGTCAGTTGGATTGGCATGTTCCCACTGTTGCCAGCTTCTCTAATTTTGCCAGTCTTTTTTCATAAAGCTCCCGTGAGTGTAATTATTGCCCTGATGAGGGTAGGTGCTGCATGGCTCCCCTTCAGTGGGCAGAGCTCATAGAGCACAGGGGCTCTGCTAAGTCTCCTTGGCATTTTGGGGGAGCAAAATAAGCAATGGTGTCTGGCAGATGCTTTTGACTTGGGCCCCTTTAATGAAATATTCCTTTGTGCAAAGTGTGCAGGTTTGGGATCCCCTTGCTTCTGTCTCCCAGGAAAACTGGATAAATTACCCATGTTTGTCCCCCAGCAGCTATCACAGCAAGCGTGGTGATTAGGGATGAGATCACTCATGGTAGAACCATTCTTTCAGGCTCTGAGCACACTCCTCAAGATACCTGGGCATCTGAGTCTTGAGGATTGCAGCTGCAATCCTTAGAAACTGAGGTTCCAGGGGGCCAGACAGTCTTTTGAGCAAGAAGCCAGTATAGGTATATGTTGGATGGATTTTTTTTTTTTTTGCGTTGATGTCATTTTATCCAGCTAGCAGAAGCATTACAAAGAATCTCTTGAGATCTCAAGTGTTTCCTTAACTGCTACCCTTTCCCTACCAGGAAAACATGTTCATTTTACTTAAACAACCCTTGTAGCAGATTATAGAATGAATCCACATGATTTCATAGAATCATAGAATCGTTTAGGTTGGAAAAGACCTTTAAGATCATCCAGTCCAACCATTAACCTACACTACCAAGTCTACTCTAAACCAATCAAGGGTAGACTAGACTAAACCATCTCCCCAAGTGCCACATCTACCCGTTTTTTGAACACAATTTATTTCCTGCAGCTGATTTATTTTTATTTCCTGATTTATTTCCTGCAGCTGATGAGAACGGAGAGGCTGGGATATTGGAGAAGGCACAGACTTTTTCCCCTGCTAAGGAGGGGACAGGGACCCCCATGGTACCTGTGTGCTCTGGATCTGGAGAGCTCCAAACCCCACAAAGTGGCTTTGTGAAGGTTAATTAAGGGAGAAGGTGCCAGTAGATGGCACTCATGAATACACAACATTGTCTCAGGGTTTTGCAGGACCACAATCACTTCTTTTGGGCGTGTGTAGCAAAAAGTGCAAAATAGTGCAGGATTCACATGCTGAATTCACAGACCTGGCTCCCAGGCAGGTGGCCCGTGCTGCATTAAGCAGGTAGCCTTGGGGCTGGGGAGCCCAGGAGGTGGGGAGGAGCAATTGCTGTCTGTTAGAAGAAAACTGATGATGCCCCTGGATTTGATGGCTGTGCTCATCCCCCTCCCCACCCTGTTTCCATTCAGAGCGGCTAACCTTTCCCAGCCTTGTCTGTACAAGGACACTGGAGGGAGGTGTAGTGACGCAGGCCTGCCAGCTCAGTGGTGGCAATGCTGGACAGACAGTTTACTGCAGGGTCAAAATGAATTTTGCTTGAAAAATTACAAAATAGTATAGGAAGTAGAGTCCAAAGTACAGTGGGTTATTCTGCAACACTAACATGTATATGGGACTGGCTGTGCCTCTCCGTTTCACTTAGGTAGGGTAAGATTGATCTGTTTCTCTTTCTCTTTGCCTTATTTACATGAGGTTTGGGTAGCTCATGGAGTGGAGTTACTACAGGTTGGCCGCTGCTTGTGGGCCAGCACCCCTAAAGGAGGTGCAGCGGGGGACAGGGCAGACGCAAATGTCACCCTGCATTGTGCCCCCCCTACAGAGCTGCAGCCCACCTGAGGCAGAATTTAGTTTCATATTTTTTGAGACAATAGAGGGAGGAAAATTCCTCCGTTATATGTGAGCTCTTTTGGTTTGGGGTTTGCCTTTTTGAACCACAGCCAAAGGAGCTCAAAGGCTGTGAGGCTTGCGATGCTTTCAGTCCCAGTGCTTTCTGACATGAAACCGCTAAACAGCAAACAAATAAGACCTTTCTCCTCCTGTCTCCTGAATCCATCCAGCTGGTCCGGAGCAGATCACTTGGGTGCAAATGAAACACAGTTTCTTAGTCTCCATCCAAGGGGACTGGTGTTGGCATCACGACTTTCCGCCTCTCCAAGGAGTGGTGGGGGTGACAGTGGCAGGAGGCGCGAGCTGGGGTGTGCAAGGCTGCCTGCCTGTGCCAGCTGGAGCTCAGCGGGCTCTGGCAGGCGCTGGCACTGCCTGCCCTGCGACTGAGAGGAGTTAGGCTGCCAGTCGTGCCTGCCCAGTGCCCCCTCCTCGGACGGGCCTGTTCAGCTGCTGTCTGGGGCAACAAGTGGCCAGAACTGGGGCTTCAGTCTGCCAGCATTCGTTCCTGATGGGGAAAGCAGTGACATACAGCTTCTATTAGAAGACAAAAATGGCATCACAGGCCATCTGAGGGCACATTTTCAGCAGTCGGAGTGAAGGCAAGGTATGGGCTCTATTTCTGAGCCAGAAGAGCAGTCTGTTCCTGGTCCATGGGACTTGTCAGCCCAGCAATGATTAGTGAGGCAAAAGCAAAGGCTGCAAAGCTCCTCCTGCCCAGCTCTGGTGAGGGAAGGCGATAAGGGATTCATAGTGCAACCAGGAGATAATTGGCAGCAGTGGCATGAAGCGATGCCAGTCCCTTTTGCCATAGCAATTGTCCAGACATTTTGTTCACAGCTGTAATTCACCTTGCTGTGCCGTCGTTCCGTTCTGGACCATGCAGCGTTTCAAAAGGAGCGCGGCTGCCATGTAAAATCAAGTGGGATGGCACAAAGGCTGTGTGCGGGATTAAGTGTGAAAATCCATTTTGCTGCTGCAGGGCTTTGGGGAGGCAGGCGGTGAAGGGACTGGATGTCCAAAGGGCAAATCAGCCTCCTCTCCCCTCTCTCTTCCCTCACTGCAGACACCGGTAAGTGTAGCTAAGACTGTACAACCACTTAACTCCTTGTGAGGAGGAGGAGCTGGGCTCTATGTGCCTCAGCCTGAACTGACAGATCAGATCTCTTATGGGAGGTAGAGCCCATGTCTTGAGCGATGACAAGCTTGAAGGAGGAGGGACTGGGTCTCTCTGATGATATCTGTGTGGAAAAGTGAACAGAGAGGTCTGGGCTTCGTTGAAAGCTGTACTGCCTCTGTCTGTCTTACCTTCTTCTGTGTTGCATACTGCAGCCCAGGCTTCATGTGTCTGCCCTGTGCATGGGGAGAGGGGCATGAGGCTGTCTGCTGATGGCCTCGACTGTAGCGTGACCTGCAGGTGTCAGCTCCAAGGAGACAGTGTGGTCAGGGTGACTGGGCTTGGCTAAGGTGGTCCCTTTTGGACCTTCAGACCAAGTTAATGGGAACTGAAATGTTGGTGATGGGTGAGCCGGTCCTGCTCGGCAACATGGGTCTCTACTCGCCAGCTTTGGGTCTGTGGCCATGTGTCACATCGTCCTGTAAAGAGCGAGTGTGCCCTGGAGCTGCCCAGCCCCGCATCAGTCCCTGAGCTCTGCCCCAAGGAGCTGCTGTCTCCAGAAGTGGCTCCTTACCTGCCGTCTGCAGGGCTGTGCGCAGGCCTCTGAGATGCAGCAAAGACTGCTTGCCAGAAGGATGGTGCTTCTCTTCCTCTGATGATGAGGAATTTATCTGGCCTTCCCTCCCCTGCTTTGCTGAGACATTCTGAACTTTGGGGATTTCCTCCCCTCACCATGGGACAGCAGCTATTCCTGCCGGGGCAAGCACCCATTGCCTCCCTGAGCAGTAGCTCTCCCTTGGGCTGTGCAAGATAATTGGCCTGTTTCCCTGGTGTGGAGCCAACGGCTGTGCAAGACGGCTAACAAGAAGAAGCCAGGGTAGCAACAAGATTAAAAATATGTATGAACAAACATCTTGTTTCGACTGCAAGGATGCACTGAAGCATAAGAGTCTGGGTCCCGCAGTAAGCCAGAGGCAGACTGGATTGGCATTCAGACGGGCAATCGCACAGTAAAGCAGCAGTGGTGGCACGGGAAAAGCGAGGGCAGGAGCCCAGTCTTATTTACAGTGGTGTAAGCTGGAGTAATGTCATGGAATCACCTATTACATTTAGCTGCATCCTGTTGGCTGGAGTCCAGCGCAGATACATGGTGGCAGGAGAGCAGGCAGGATGCCGCTGAATCCAGTCCTGGCCTCTCTGCCAGTGGCCTCAATACAAGATGGTGCCTTTCATTGTAAAGATTGTTTGCATGGAGCCATTATCTGCTTACCAGATACCAAGAGCAGGGAGACGGACGCTGAGCGTGGTGACCCCGTCCTGGTGGGCTCCGCGGGGCATCGGCAGAAGCTACGCGTGATTGTCAGTGAAGGTGTCAGAGTGACACAGAGGTGGAGTGGGTGCTCCGGTGAAACATGTTGCTTTCATGAAAAAATAAAGGAAAGGTATTTAATTTTAATTTCTATTTTAAGGGTGATTGTTCTTGGCTGGGTTGGGTCCCTGTAACACTTCACAAAGTGATTTCAGATAGTTGAAGGCTGTCAACACACCCCAGTCATTTTCCTCTCATGCAGTGAAGGATTTTTTGGGAGGAAGGTTTATGACATATCCTTGCATTGAAGCAGCTCAGACTGGCAGGGAAACTTATCAGCTAACTGCAAAGGCACTTTCATGACAAGGAAAGCTATCTTGGTACATTAGCTACAGGTTGCACACGTGCAACCTGAAGAGATGAAGGCCTGCTGTGAGATCTCTTCACAGAGAGAAATTCATTTGCTCACAGAAGGAGATGGTTTCTCTGTTTATATGCTAGGTTTACCAGGGACCATAAACCCCTGAGCTTCGGATTTCATGGGTACCAAAAGAAGGAGATATCTCATGGAAGATGGGGTTTAGTGGAATAGTTGGGCAACCATGCAGGTTTGTAGCCTTTGTGATGCATGAGAGCACCCAGGCACCATGGCTGCGACAGGGATTCCCTGACCCCATGGAAGCTTCTTGACTGCCTGGATGTCAGCAGGCCTGGGGTGGAAGGGGAGTCTGATCTGGCACAGCAGCAGTGCAGAACAGGTCAAAATCTTCAGTCAGTCCTTGTCTCCAGTGGCATTGATGTCCTGTGTTTATCTGGGAAATCAGACCCTCCAGCATCATCCCATATATTAGCAATTCCAATAAAAATAATAATTGGATTCAGTCCATTGCATTTAACATTTTAATGTCAGCTGGGGATTTCTTTCTGATCCCAGCTCTTGATTAGGTGACATCTTTAAGCACCAGATTAATAAGCCGGACTGTATTCTCTGAACACCCGACATTCACAGCCAGAGATGAGGGCTGAAATGTAGTGCTGTCTGCACTGTCGTGCTTTATGTACTTCACTGAAACTGGTCAAAAGGTTGTGCTCACAGTTCTTGAAATATTTTTTCTTTTTACATTTGGTTTTGATCTGACCTGGATGGAGAACAAAACTTCCCTAAATTTGCCATGAATTAAGCACCAAGAATTAAGTGGATGTTAAAATTGATGCTTTCTTGAGTTTTTTGAAGAAGCTGGTCACTGAAGGTGGTATGAAAAGGTCTCCACATCTAAGACAGGTCTCACCCTCTCTCTATGGACTGTCTTGGGCTCAGGGTCTCATGAACATATCTTTCCTTAATCTTGGGGTTCAAAACTCTTCTACTGTTCAGATAAGACTTGTCAAACCTGGGTTGTTTTGTACTCTGAAAAGCATAGTTTTTAGAAGAAAAAAAACTATTTTGCCAGAAAACTCATGCTCCACTGCCTTCTGGACTCTGAACTTATGATAAAGAGATTTTTTCTGGGATTGTGGCCTTCTGTCTTCAAACCAACGCTTGGTCCTGTCTACGCTATGTCAAAACAGACCTTGACTTTGTCAGTGACACGGAAGGTAAATCTATGGATCAAGCTTCTCCTTGGTGTTTGTACCTGCACACATGCTTAGCTGGGTGACCAGCCTTCACTATTTCTTATGGAGTTCTCTTTGTGGCCAAACAAAATGAAGAGTTTGGAGACAAACAGTAGTGAAATACTGCTTGGCATGGACAAATCTATAAGCTCTCACAGTTTACTGGCTGTGTCCTGATGTATAGTGAGCTACAAGTGTGGGCAGAGTTACAGGGGAGAAAGGGAAGGAAGGTGCTGGAAGGGTTGACAGACAGTGATGAGAAGGAGAAGGTGGTATTCTCCTCTGAAGAAGTAACTGCACTGAGGCAAGGATGTGTTTTAGTCTCTAGTAGCTCCTCTCAGTACACGTACGTGTTTCTGGCACATTCTCCATTTACTGTTGTGATGTGGTCAGTCTAGCAAAGTAAAAGTCCTTGCTCTGGAACAAGTTCCTGAATCTTGGAAGTGTCTCTCTAAATTGGGTTTCAGAGGAATCTTTTTCTTCAGATGTTGCAAATTGTTTGTATCACAAAGGCAGTCTCAGTCCTGCTGCTCTGGATGGTATTAGGCACACTGAAGAAGAGGGGCACTTCAGCTGGTGCAGTTGATGCCTGTCTGCTATAGCCGGGAGCCGTTGATTCTTTAATGCAATATCAAATACTTTGCCTGATCAGCAGCCAGAGCATTTCTTGCATTTTAACTTTCTAGGTCACAACCCCGGTAAGCTTGGGAAGGGTATTCTCTAAGTCAAGACACACATTCTCTGTCACGCTTTTTATAACCGTAAGGCTTCAGCCTAGCAGGCCGGTATGGAAGTGCTATAGGATCACAGACAACCCTTGTCTCCAGTCTTCCAGCTGCTGGGAGGACACTGCCCTGAGCCAGCACGGTAGTAAAAATCTAACTGTCGAGGATATTCTCCAGGCAATGAAGTCTTCATTCATGGAATGGGAACCACAATAAAGACCTTCTTCTTCTCCAGGCCCTCTGGGCTGATGTTATCCCGATGCCTGTAGTACCTTTGCATTGCAACATATTGGTAACTTGGCGTTCTTCAGTACTCGCAAGCGGTCATGCGGTGCTGTGTGTTTGCCATCCACAGCACCTTTGTTCATATCAGCCATGACATCGGTGGAGTTGCCGTAGCTGTGAAGTCAAAGTTCGTACTGATTTAGTATGAGGTTAATTCTCAGGTTCACAACATTTGTTGTGGGGAAAAGTGGATCTTCAAGAGAGAACTGAATGAGCAGGAGAAGCCACATGGAAATAAGGATCTGCTTTCATTTGTGGGGATAGGGAAAGGAACCACTAAAGGTGAAAGCCGCCTCAGCTGTCCCATCTGCTTTGCAGGAACAATTCAGACGCTCCCCAGTGATACTGTAGCTGAGGGTCTAGGATCTCTAAGGGGTGCAAATCATTATGAGTTTGTCTGTGCTGTAGGCCAGCCAGGGGTAAGTCAACCCAGGCTTGGAGGCTGTCTGCCTGGATTACCATGGGAGGATGTCCAAGCTGCAAGAATTGTTTGCATGGATACAAACTTGCGGAGCCCCCGGTAGCTTTGCTGTTCTCACACCCTTGGGTGATGCCTTCATCCTACGCTCCTAGCAGCTGGGATGCTAAAGGAAGGATGATAGTTCAAGGGGCTAAAAACAAGATAGCGAGTCTGTCTTCTTCAGGTTGTCTGTTTCTGGATGTGAGTCTCTATCTCCAGCCTGTTTTTTAGTGCATCGCTGCCCCCGTCACAGGTTCCTCCCTCCCTGCTCCCATGGAGCCTGTCTCAGGGCAGTAGGGGAATCCTGACTTAGCGGCATCAGACTTTCCTGCTCTCTCAAGAATACACTGAAGGCAGCAGGAGATGAGGGATGGCAAAGTTTTCCTGGCAGGTGCTTGACACTGGTCCTCTTCCACAGCAAACAGCACCCAAGGCTCCTGTTTCTTCAATCCAGAATCATCCCCCATGTGAAATCTTCTGGTGATGGAGTGCAAAAAGAGGTCTGAATCCCTGCCTAAGCCTTTCTGTTTCCCTTGAGTGGGAAGGAGCCAGAGAGGAAGATTTTTTTATTGCAAACATGTCTGACCGAGAAACATTAAAAAAAATCAATAGTGACTTCAGTGTAAAAGTTGTTAATGCCATTTCATTTTCTAACAGCCTTATTGGCTTTAATCAGTTCATTTTCATAAATCAGATCAGCTACGTACCTTCCCTTTGGGTGTTACCTTCATGTGGTTTGGTCTGGGATGCTGAGATGCTCTGGACAGTCACAGATTGTATATTGGCCTCCGTATTCAGCATCTCTAAAACCCCAAAATGTCAGGTACCACCATGGTTCACCCCTTTCGAATATGAGCATCGCGGCAGGAGCTCAGCAGGTCTCCCCGCGGTCACGTGTGTTCTCAGCACAGGGCTGAGCTGAGGTGTCAAAAGCGGAGGGCTTTGCAGGCAGGGCTGCTTCCCACTTACTCCGCCTCAGCGCTGCAGTCATTAGTCTTAACGGTTACATCGAGGTGAATGTAAATTAAAACCCCAGATCCAGACACTGCCACAGTGCGGCTAAGCCTGAACGTAGCCTGTATAATGGTGCTGTTCTACCTCTTGAGCCTCTCTGGTTTGATGTCTCCCAGCAGGCACAAGGATCGGTATCATTCCAGCAAGTAGTTGGGGGAAAAAACGGAGAATGACTTGTGTAAAAATCCAGTACGTTGGCAAGTGCTTTTCAGAGTAAACCAAAGATAAACAGCTTGAAGAATAGTTTTTATATGTCTCACCCAGCTCTAGACATTTTACAGGTTGAAAGCTGAGGCACAGTGACGTGTGGCTGTTCCAGTGAAGAATCAATGTCGAATGACAACTATTTTTCGAGGAGAAGATAAATTTGCTGCATTTGCCCATCTCGCTGTGGTGGTTTTACTGTCAGATTTTGCCCTTAAAGCATACGGCAGCGTAGTTACGTGTATCTGTTCCTAAATGAGAAGTAATCTCGCACCTCTGCTGAGACATTGTAGTGCAGGGGGTGGTGCGTGGTCACGTATCGGTAAGTCTGGTGTTTGTGCTGGGCCACGGCAGCTTGGCCACACTCCCCTGGGTCTGGGGTAACACGCTGCGTCTCAGAATCTTGTTCTCTGACACCAGGAAGGACTGGAAACTGTTCTGTGCTGTTTAGGTCGGTAGGGTGAATCTTGGTTTTCTCAGGCCTGAGAGCAGAGTGAATTCAGCATCTTTAGCAGATAAAATCCAGCAGGCAGGTGGGTCGTCTTTGCTTGTGTTCAGTCAAATGTGATGTTCCCTGTGAAGGAGGACGGGAGACATTTAAGTGCAAACCAAACAGGGTTGGACTTTACAGGGGTCTCCTGAAAAATTCTGAATCCTGTTTCTGCAGGAAGCTGTGATGTGTTCTGTTCACAAGCTGTGATAAGGTAGGGCTTGATGTATTTAAGCTGTCAGTCCTGCTACTCCTGTTGGAAGGTGTTTTAATTTGCAGTTTACAAAAAAAAAGGGCCTGGGAGTGCCACTGGGGCTCGGTGGGAGGCAATGTTACGGGGAGGTTAGTGCACAGCTGCCGCTGAGCTGCTGTAGCAGCTCTTTGCCTCAGTTTCCCCTCTGCTAAAACTGGAGGAGTGATGCTGCTGGGCTGTACAGCCTCTCGTGGGGAAGAATCACTAATTACAGGGTAGTATTTCGGAGCACAGGTTTAAGCAGTATCGGCTAGTATTGTTTCCCTCTTGCAAAACCCTGTTGCAGGATGGGGATCTCCTTGCAGACATTCCTGTCCCTTTGTTCCTTTCTGGCAGAGGCAGGATTTGTGAACCCGGTACCTGATACTAATCTGAGAGTATTTCTGTTACATGTAATCAACTGTATCTCTGTCTTAGCTTTGAATTTTATATCACACACATCCCCACAGTAGGAGAGCACTACATGCAGTTTTACTAGTTCCTGGAGGTGGATTATATCCCACTTGATTGTTTACAACAGTTGTGAAGATTCAACAACATTTTAATGAGGTGTAGCAGTGGTATATTTAGAAATGTATCTCTTAAATGCAGTCTTTAGTAGTTGCTTGGTGTTTAATTGGCATGTGTTAATATTCTTATTACATCTCAGTTAAATCCACAGTCGAAGCATTAATTTTTAGTAGGAAAATTATGATTTGAGGTAAAAATATAAGCTAAAATAAAAGTACAGCTGCTTTGAATCTGTAGACTTTATTAATAAAGTCTTAGACTGAAGTGTTTACAATAGGTGTTTTTAAAACAGATGAAGATGACATAAAAGAAACACTCTGTCAATTATTGCTGTAAGATTCATAGAGAGTTATCTATGGAGGTAATTTCTGTCTCCTCTTAGGAAAGATTCAGACTTCATCCTTTTGCAGGAAAGTTTTTTTCAAAAGTGTGATCCTTAACGCGAATGTGGGCGTTCTTCTCCAGGGACCTGGTCCCGGGGATCAGTAGTTTGGCAACTGAGCTTCTCCAAGCTGCGGTGTTATCCCCATCCATGAAGGTTTCAGACTGCAGCACCCCAATCCACTACTATTGCAGCCAGCGGTAGATACCTCGTGGATTTGTTGAGAACAGGGTGAAACCCATGTTTCACAAGGACAAGGTGAAGGACAAAAAGTTTCCCGGGGCCAGAAGACAGTGTGCGTGTAGGTCCCAGGGGAAGACACTGTGTTTGGCGCCTTGCCTGATCCCCCGGGCTCGGTCTCCAGTAATGACAAGGGGACATCTCTGTCCTGCCTTGTCATTCTTGCACCTGAGCCGAGAGGATCCTTGGGACAGCAGAGTCATGCATGAATTGTCTTTGGATGAGCTGAATTTGCTGCCAGGCCCTGCCCTGCCCTGCCCTGCCCGGGGTTTGCAGTACACGTACTTCCCAGTGCCCCGTGGCGTGGCGGTGGGGAGGTATTCTAAGCATTCGCAGAAGTTACCTGCAAATGGGGTCAACTAAGGCGCAGAGTGGTTCTTACCCTCTGAGCGGTAGCGTGTGAGGCCGGCGGCACGGCGGGAAGGCCTCTGCGTGCCAGCCTCACCGTCTCACTCGTCCCAGGCTGCGTTACTGCCCCGGGCACCGTCGCCGCTCAGGGACTCGAGTCGCTCCCAGGCAGCACCCGCGTGCCCTCCGTGCTCCGTCTTTGCCTGGGTCTCGGCGGATGCCAGACCCCACGGCTGAGCAGTTGGGAGCCCCTCACTGCTGGCAGGCAGCCGGCCCGGTTCCCATCGCTACGTGTCGGTAGGTGGTTCCTGTCTAACGAAGCCGCTTTCCAAGGGAGGCCGTTGACGTGCTCCGGCATCGCCAGATGGTCCCCTTACCTCTCCTGCTCTCACGCTCCCTCGGAAGCATTAATGATCCCTAAGCCTCTCTGGTGGAGGGGCTCCTTTTTGTGACAACCTCATTACGTGGTTATCGGGAGCTGCCACTATCCAGGTTGTCACGACAACCAGCCTGATTCAGAGCCGCTGGGAAAGGTCTGAACCTCAGGCAAATAACCAGCCCCAGCTCCCAGCAGATGCTCACCCGCAGCCAATCGGCGGGGCGCTGGGAAACCATGACATCATGGCCCGAGCAGGCCCCAAAATTTAATTGTTAGCTTTCGGCGTCCCTCCGTGTCCCTTCCCCCCCGGTGCTCCCCACGTCAGCCCCCCCCGGTGCAGCTAAGCCGGTCGTGCTGCGGCACCGCCGCAAACTGCTCCGGAGCTGCCTGGGCTCCGCAGGGCTGGCGGAGGGGCCCCCTGAGCCCCCGCGTAACGCAGCCCTGGTCAGGAGCGAGAGCCACGGCGGCCGGGCGCTCGTGCCTCGGCCGTCTGGCGCAGGCAGAAGGCTGCAGGGTGGTGTAACACCCACGGACGCCAGGAGCCGGAATAGGTTGCTGCTTATTGGGGTTTTGTTAATGGGGGTGGGAGTTAGTTGTCAGGGTTAATTTCATCTGCAGGACAAGCTCTCTGGTAGCTACCCCTAAGTGTGGCCGATTAATGGGATCCTTACTCCCCCGCTTCCCATGAAAACCTACTGACACCCAATTACCAGTCACGCTCTGTTGCTCCGATTGTGTCATGTTTGCCAGCAAGGTGTGATAAATGTGGCGGAACCAGTTCTGTCGCGGATGGAGAACGTGTCCACCTGCCTGCCCTGCTGAAGCAGGGAGGGGTTTGTTCCGTGGCCTTGTGCCTTCACTAGGGTGTATCTGAGGCACCCCTGGAACCGCGTACCCCATTAAGGTTACATCCTGCACGGTGCTGACCGAGGTGCCCTGCAGATGTGCGGCTGCAGAGCTTTCCTGAATTCCCGCCCTGCTTGAGTGCCTTCCCCGTGAAAGCAGGATCAGGCAGCTCTTTGAAGGGATTCCTCTTTTTGCTCAAGAAAGGCTTTTCGTTCTTTAACTTCCTGGCCATGCCAGCTAAGTGTACATTTGGTTTCTGAAAATGCTGGTGCTTGGTCTCTTACTGAGATGTTTAGCCTTGCACACCCCTCTTACACAGGGAAGGGTGCTGGTAGTTTCAGTGCGAGTCTGCAGCACTGCAGTCGCTTTGGGAGGATCTGTCGGCTTACATCTAAAAGGTGAGGTTACACAGCTTTTGGCTTCTGAAGTCCTCAGGCATCTTTTGGAGGAACAAAGGCTACAAGAAGGCTATTTGTTGCTCAGAGCTAATATTTCTCTTTCTCTTGCTTTGCTCTGTTGGCTACCTGGCCCTGTATTTCCACGGGGCTGCATCTTCGGGAGGAATTGTCCCTGGGCCGCTCTTGGCTGGGGGTGCCCCACGGAGGGGCTGAGCAGCTTGTGCACAGCCCAGCTCGGGGACACTCCAGCACGATGGCCCTGCCACAGCCAGCCCTGCCCTTATCGGCACACGAGAAAGGAGCTGTTGGGGCTGGCGATGGACCTGGGCCAGCCAGGTCCCTCCTCCTGCTTCTCAGACTCCTAACGCGTTGGGCATTGGGGATGAAATTAGGGCAGCTTCTGAGGTTACTTTTGCAGGATGAGACCCTTGCTCGGAGACCTAGCTGGCTCCTGAAAAAACAGGGTTCAGGCAGGCCCTGCGGGTCCGGAGGCCGGACCTCGTGGGCGTGCAGACTCTCGAAGTGTTTCCAACTAGCTTTGACACCCATGTGACAGTCACGCAGGATTGACATCTAGCAGGGACCAGCGTGCTTTCCCATGCCCTGGGGAACAAAGCCAGCACCCTGTCCACATCTAGGGCTGGATCAGGCTCAGCAGGACTGCAGGTCTGGCCCAGCCCAGCCCCTCCCAGGTATCACCCGTGGAGCGAGTCCAGCTTGCACTGCCGAGCCCCGTGCCCCGGGGCTGTGTGGGTGCCCCGGCCATGCAGTCACTCACCTTTTTCCCTCTCCTAGCAGCGTGCCGCGAGCAGTGTGCCCGTTGTCGGTACACCTGGCTGCTCACAGCATGCAGAGGAGCGCTCCAGCTCTGACGGGGTCAGCCTCACGTACGGCTGGAGCGAGGGGGAAGAAAGCTCTGTGGTTTGGGCAATTTCCCCTTTCTGGCCTTTGCCTTTGCTTACTCTCTTTGTCTCCTTTCCCAGAAAGGCATGGGACAGCCATGGGGCATCAGCTTCCCATCAGGCATGGGACCATCGGCTTCCATCCAGCAGCTTAAAGATAGCTGAAGAACCCAAGGAGGCTGAAACAGCACAGGTTCAAGGGCTTTGTGGTCTTTAAAGGCCAACCACAAAGGCACAGACTTTTAAAAACCCTCTGTGATTTTCAGGAAAAACTCCACCATGCGCAGTCAATGTTTACGAGGTTTCCTCGGCTCCGAAGAGAGTCGTAACTTTGGACCAGGCTGAGAGTAAGGGATCTGATCTTGCTTTTTCACTGCGTGCAGTCATGGAGTCAAGTTTCTGCTCTTTCACAGGGGAAAGAAAGCTGAAACTTCCTTCATCTGCTCTCGCCCAGCCTTTGGCAAAGTCAGACAGAAGCCAAGGCACCGGGCTTGGTGTCTCAGGGATCCTGCAGTTTTCTTACAGTGCTTGTAAGCATAGTTTTGCTAATAGTTGATGCTAAAACGATGTTTTAGTTGGACTTTTTAAAATGAATGAAAGTGATTCATCCACAGATTCAGTCCTAACATCTGTAATTGCCTGGCTTGCTGCTCTGTCTGCAGCTCTTCCTTGAGCTGCCTCCCTCCTTCGGAAGCCTGTGAGCGGGGCACGCACCTCACGCTGCCTGCGGCGCGCTGGGGCCTGGGGCTGGTAAAGGACCTACCGTTCTGTGTCCGAAGCAATCGGGAATAATTTTTACTCTGGAGGTGGCCGGGTACCGCTTGTCCACCACTTGCTCAGTCCTTTCCAACTCTGCGGGCTGTTTTTAAACAGCAGTTTGTGGCAGCCAGTGTGGTTTGCAGGGCACGGCCCTGCAGCCCCGAAGGGCTCCCTGACAGCTTCTTCAGCTGCGTTCCCTTCATCACCGCGGTCGGGGGACATTCCCCTAAATCTTTGCATAGACTTTGAAGGGGGAAAAGCTGGCCCAGAGCCTAAGCCCTCTGCAAACTACCCTGTGTCAGCTCAACAAGACCCTGTCCTCTGCAGGGGTCACCCCATCTGCTTGTCCCAACCCCCCTTGGATGCACGCTGTGCTGTCACTGGGGTGGACGCTGCTTGCGGCAGAAAGCGGGGGGCACCTCTTCTGCCACTGTCGAGGGACAGCGGCCTTGCACCTCTTCTGCCACTGTCGAGGGACAGCGGCCTTGCACCTCTTCTGCCGCTGTCGAGGGACAGCGGCCTTGCACCTCTTCTGCCGCTGTCGAGGGACAGCGGCCTTGCACCTCTTCTGCCGCTGGCAAGGAACAGCGGCCTTGCACCTCTTCTGATGCTGTCGAGGGACAGCGGCCTTGCAGGGTCGCTGCTGCCCTTAGAGGGTCCCGAGAGTCATCTGTCCGCAGGGGCATTTCTCTGCAGGGATGGAAACAGCACTGACAACGCTCCATGGCTTGGCCGTGATCGCTGCAGAGCCAGCCGGCTAAGCGATAGATTTGACTCGTACTGGGGAGGAAAACCCGGCGAGACCTCGGCGTAGAGCAGGAAGGGACGGCAGTGATTCAGTAGGGGCTGCTTGTCGCGTCAGCGTTGGCCGAGTGACTCAGTGTGCTTTTGCTTCTGGAGAACTTGGCCTTTGAATGAGCTGTAAGGCGACAGTGTGACCACTCGTGGTCAGGGCAGGTCACATGCCGTGCAGTGGGGCTGGGGGGTTCGTTATCTCCTCTTGGGTAACGACGTGACCCACCTTACCTTTGGCAACAGCAGCCAGCAGAAGGTAGTCTTCATTTCTTGCCCGTGGCTGCTGCATCATGCGTTATTAAACACTACCTTGTGCCTCTCCCTCGGGAGAATAATGAAAAAAAGGTCGGAGATGTGGCCATTTGGGATGGAACAGCACGGCCCTTTCCACAGCCGGGGGTGCCGGGGCAGAGCCGCCTGGCAGCCCCGGGAGCGAGCGGGGAGCGCAGCTCTGCTCCTGCCCGCGGGCTCTGCTGCGGAGGCTGTGTGAGCGGTCGTGTTTGTCTGTGCAATTTTTTTGGGGTGTTTTTTTTCTGGAAATATTGTCAACGTGAGGTCATCCTCATCAGAACAGCGGCTGTTTCTACTTTTCAGACCTTTCGTGGAGGAGCTGAACTCGTGGGCTCAGAAGCGGGAGCGGGACTGTGCTGTGCCTGGGGAAGCGGAATTCTAAATGGAAGGAAAGGGGAAAACACGGGCTGCGGAGAAGGAGATTTCCCTCCTGGTGCGTTGGGGGATCTCGGCAGGGAAGGGCCCAGGAGCGGCCGGAGCCGGGTGCTGGAAGGCGCCCGGTGGGTCTCCCCCGCCTCGGGATGCTGACAGGAAAACCCACAGGCTGTCACACGGCAGACGTCATTTGGGGGGGGACGGGGGACAACCCGAAATTGCACGGTGCATTTCCGACTCCCTGCAGACGAGGACCAGGGAGCATCGCGGTGCCTTTCAGGACACCCTTCGGTGCCAGCCGGCTGCCGGCCCCCGCCTCCCGGCTGCCCGCGCACCCCTGCCGCGGCCGAGCCAGGCCGGAGGGGCCGCCGGGGGACCCCCCCGCGCCGCGCTTTCCCCACGCAGCTGCCTTGAACCACAAGATTTGCCCCCCCTTCCCCGCGCGCCGAGGGGCCGCCGCAGCCGCGGGCGGGGGGGGGGACGGGACGGGACGGGACGGGCGGGCGCAGCCAATGGGCGCGGCGGGCGGCGGGTGACGCCACGAGTCGGGGCGCGGCGGCGCGTCCCGGCGGCGCGCGCGGCGATTGGCGCGCGGCGGCGGCGGCGCGGGGGGCCGGGCGCGCGCGGCAGATGGGCTGCGGCCGGGGGGGCCCGCGGCGGCGGCGGCGCGAGGCCGCGGCGGGGAACGGCGGTGCAGCATGACAGCGGGAGCTGCAGGTAAGGCGGGCCCTCGGGGCGGGCGGCAGCGGCCTGCGGAGCTTCGCCCGGGGCCGCCCCGCGGAATGCGGCGCCCGCGGCCGTTGTGCGCGGCGCCCCGGCTCCTCCCGCCGCCGCGGAGCGGGGTGGGGGGGGAGCCCCGCCGGGCCGGGGGCGCGCGGCCGCGGGGGAGGGCCGGGGCTGCTCCGCTCCCGGCGGCGTCCGCGTCTCCGGGGTTGCTCTCCCTCCCGCCGGTGACACCTGTGTTACCGGGCAGCCTCCGCGTCGTCTGGAAATGGAGACCGGCGTCCTGCGGGAGGGGGCTCCCGGCGTGGCTCCGAGCCGCGGAGCCTCCCTCGGCTCCGAAGTTGTGTCGGCGCCCGCGAGGGCCGCGGTGCGTGTGTGCTCCCCGTCTTCAACAATGCGGTGTGCTGGGCTGTGCTTCTGCAGAGCAGCGAGCCGTTCCGGGCTATAAATAACTCTGCCTCTTCTTTTTTTTTTTTTTTTTTTTAAATACTCTTTATTGGCAACACGCATCCCATCGACCCCTTTGAAAACGCCTGCCAAGTTTTTGCTGAAATGCGTTCAGGGAGGGGTGGTCTCTCCCCGCACATGCACGCTGGTGCCTGACGCCACGCCGAAGCCGGTCCCCGCGCTGGGTTGTCCCTTTGTCCCAGCCCCGTACCCCCGCCAGCCGAGCGAGCGCTCCGGCGCGCTGCCTGGCTGCTTCAGGCTTCCCTCCTCCGCTGGGGGATGCGCTCGGCACCCGTGCCCCCTTTTTGGTCATTCGGGCAGTTTGCAGATCCGGTTTCCACCGGTGCCAGAAATGCGCCCCGTTTTAAATACAGCCATGCATTTAGTGTAGAAGGGTGAGGGAATTCAGATGGGAAAAGCCATGGCTTCAAAGCGAGCAACGTCTGAAGGAGATTGTGGGCCTGAGCTGGAAGGAGCGGGGCTATTTCTGGACTGGCAACCCCAAAGCCTGTCGAGGGGTTGGATTTTGTCTCTCCCCGCGTGGCTCCATTTGCTGGGGTGGGCACGGCGTGCGTTAGGAGCGAACAGCCTGGTTATCCGTGTGGAGAGTTCGGCAGACGCCCCTGAAGGCTCCGTTCCCCTCGTCTCCCTGATGCCCCGCCTGCCCGAATTTTGACGCCGTGCAAAGATCGCGGGCGAGGGGAGTCCGCTTTTTGTTTTCCTTCTGGGCGCAGTCGGTGATGACGTTCCGCACAGGGAACCGGGAGGCCGGAGGTCAAAGTGGGCTTTGCTGAGCGCCTTTCGGGCAGACGTGAATCTCCCCAGAGCGAGGAGGAGGAGCAGGGAGGGCCGGGGGAGGCTGCAGGGCCGGAGCCAGGCTGCTACCTGCCTGCCCGAGGGGGAGAGGGAAGGAAATGCTGCGGCCAGAGGGGATGATGAGATGAGATCTTCTCCCCTGGCTCCTCCTCTCGTGTGAATCCACCTTCTCCGTGGCTGTCAGGCGGAGAGGGCAGGAAGGGGGAGCGCAGCGGCAGAACGGGGCCCAGAATGCAGCCCCAGCCAGGGCGACCGCCTGGGGCCAGGGCAGCTCGCGCAGGAGGGCGTGCCGGAGGGGACCGCGGCGTCCCCCATGCGGGAGTTGGTGCGGGGACTGCTGGCAGGGAGCAGGCCATCCGTGCAGGATTTGGGGGGATTTTCAAGCACCTTTGCCCCATCTCTCATGGACGCGGGGTGCATGGCTGCAGGGGAGCCTCATGCTTCCAGGAAGGGCGTTCAGTCACAAGTTACCCAAGGGCGTGAGCAGAAAACACAGTAAATCGGGGATGATTGGTTTTAGGCCTGGGACATGGGCTGGTGGGTTGTTCAAGGCCGGGGAGTGAAGGTTGCCATGACAGGTTATGTGCATGGAGGGGATGGATTGCCGTGATCCTGGGTTTTCTGTGGTGGGCGCAGGGCTGGCGAGGGACAGCGATGCTTGCGGCTGCACGGGCGGGAGCTGCCTTCCTCGAGCAGGGACTGGGCAGAGGAGCTGGTGGCAGGCACGGTGCGGGGGGCTGGGTTTGGGGGGTGGCTGGCCTCACGGGTGGGGGGCTGCAGGGGAGTTTGTGCTCTGAACCGAGACCTGCGTGGATGGCATTTCTTCGCTGAGTGACTCCGGATAACTAAAAGTAAGTCTCAGTAGCTCCTGCGAGCCCTGAGCTCCTGTTACAGGATTAAGTTTCCAGCCTCGTAGGCCACCGCTTGCAGCAGCGACAGTTCAGGAGGCAGCTGTGGCAGCAGTGCCGCAGGAGGCAATAGCCGGGCTGAGCCGCTTTGGTTGTCACAGGCCCAGTGCTCGGGCCTGGTTCACCTCAGGGCTTTAGCACGAGCATGCCAGCTCCTCGTAGGGAATGTCTGATGGGGGCTGTGGGCCCTCTAAACTACAAGCCCCATGAGATGGTGCAGGGGGGTCCCGCAGAAGTTGGCGAGCATTTTGCTGTTGACTACAGTGAAGAGGACTTTACGTCTCAATTAGACCGTTCACTGTAAGACTCTGGCCAAGGCTCAGTATTTAAAAGTGTGTGGAAGTTGGAATCCAAATCATCCTGTGTGTCCTGAGCTGGCTCACAAGGTCTGGAAGAAGAAAACCTGGCACGAGAGGTCATCTTCTTCCACCCCCCATATTTCTCTGCAACTTTTGTGCATGTGGTTACAGGGGTAGGTGAGACAAATTCAGCTCTGCAAGATGTTCACCGTAATGCACCCAGCTCCTGTGTTAGCCGTCTCCTGGCCTGGCAGCATTCGCTCCTAGAGGACAGCTGGTTTGTGGTGATAATCCCATTTCAGTTCCTGTTCCCTCTGCCTAGGAGCTTTCTCCTCTTTTTCTTGTAGTACTTTAATTGTGACTGTGGATCCAAGTGTTCTTGGAGCTGCCAGTGTTCTCGGATCAAAACCAGCCTGGAAGCTGGAGGTCTTTCAGATCTGCCTTCAACTACTCCTTCATTTTAGCCATGTCTGCACAGAACCGGTCACAGGGGAGATGTTGCCAGATTTGGCTTCTGCTCTGGTTGGGCTCCCTGTGACTCTGGGCCGTTAACGCTGCTGTCGTTTATGCCTAGCCGGTTTGAGTACTGATTTCTGTTCCTTGCTGTGCTGCACGGTGGGCAGGCGGGATCCCGCCCACCGGGATCTTCCTCTTTCATTACCTGCCTTAGATCCTGCAAAAGGAGCTTGAAGCTTTTCTCCCAGGAACGTAAAGGGCAAGGGGAACAGAGTGGGTGGGTGGGGGAGCAGCAATAGGAAGGGGAGAGAGAAACATGAATTAACTTTCACCTGCAGACGTAAACCTTTCTACTGGCCAATGCTAT
Source organism: Pelecanus crispus (assembly GCF_030463565.1). Taxonomy (NCBI): domain Eukaryota; kingdom Metazoa; phylum Chordata; class Aves; order Pelecaniformes; family Pelecanidae; genus Pelecanus; species Pelecanus crispus. Next base: position 4,181,184 of record NC_134655.1, on the reverse strand, counting down.
TTTGTGTTTAACTAGCATTTTCCCCCTGCAGCTCTATTTTGCTTTTTTTACCTTTCAGACACAAATAGTTGAGCTTACGTATCTTCTGTTTCTTCTATGTTTACTTTGATTTGCCTGAAACTTGAAGAATGGCATTAGGCTGAGTGGTAGTTGGTGGGTCTTGCTGGGCCTGGGTCAGCACAGGTGGAGATGCTGATGTGAACGTCTTGTCTCAGACCTGCTGTTGCTGGTGTGTCTCCTGCTCCTAGCAGTAATTCTGTGATGGAAAAATACGACAAAACTATCTGTGGTTTGCTAGTGGCTTGTCTCGGTGCTTTGAGTTTTGGAGATCGTTTCCAGGTGAATGTCAGCAGCTGTGGCTTGTGTGCAGCTGGCAGCACGTGTAGGGTGTGCTCTGCTGGGGATAGCAAAGGGACTTTTCATTTTGCACGTTTAATTGGACAGGTGCAGCTTAGCTCTGGCAGTGCCTGGTTTGTGAGTTGGCCTGCTGGGTTTGCTGAGGCAGGAGATGGGGCTGCAAGGTGGCCCTCACCTCCTCAACCAAGCGGTGTGGGAGATGGCAGGTGGTGCCTTGCTCTGGGCAAGCAGCATGGCATCCACCCAGGCAGTCCCACTGACTGTCATCCAGGAAGCCTATGATCTTGTTGATGTGGTCTCGTGTCCCCAGCTGCTGGAGCTCTTAACCCCAGGAAGCCCTGGACAGGCGGGCCTACGATTGCTCCAGGTCTTCTGGCTCCTGGGTTGGGAGGATCTTCTGGCCACATATGCCACCAGCCCTACCTGCAAGTCTGGCTCTTGGAGCACTGGGCTAGGTGCACCTCTGGGTGCTCCGATGTCTGGTCTCATATCCTCCCTTACAGAGGCAGACTTAGAAATCATGTCCCTCTTAAAACAGGGGCATGTCCTGCTCAGTTGAGAAAGCTCTGCCATGGATGTTGCTTAGCATGAGCAGATGTTATCTGTTGGTTTGTCTTGCTCTAATGACCTATCATCATGACTGTGTACATTAAGTATTCAAGGGTAAAATAGTGTTGTTACGTATCCAGTGAGCTCATTTCCCAACATTTTTTGTTGTCAATTGCTTATCTAGTAGTGCATTGACAGATGCAACTCACTCTTGACTGATCCAGAGCAAAGCACTTCTCTGCCCTCGAGTCTTTGCTGTCAGTTACACAGCTGGAATAGTTTGCACTGCTTCCATGTGACAGTGCTGGTTTGGGGGCTCTCTGTGTAGCACAGGCACGGGACACTCCAACACAGCACCGTGTAAGACTTGCAAAGCTGGGAAATGGCGCAGTTAAGGTTGGACACACCTCCTTTACTCTGTCTGCTCTGGTCGTGTGTACTTTTTTATTGCCATCGGAAGGAAATTAAGACAATTTGGATCCCAGAATGTGTTCAAGAAATCTTTGGGAAAGTTTTTCATGTTTCTTCATAATCCTAAGGGCAAAAGCATGCTTCCGCAGAGAAATGGAAACAAAGATTCTGATATGACCCTTTGACTCCTGAAAGTGATCCCTTGCACATGGACCAAGGCTGTGCAGGCTGTGCTTTGATCCCTCTTGCTGCACACGCCTGTGCTTGGCTGTCCCACAAGACAGCGTACTGCAGTGTCATTTTTGTCCGACCTTAGATCCCCTGTAAGCCTGAAACAAACTGCCATTTCAACACTGCAGTACAGCGCAGACTCCAGAGCCGGACCATTCTCATTTGCTTTCTAATCCTCAAGTGTTGAAAATGCTCTGGCACCTTAGCAGGCTCACCGTTGCTTTGCAGGGTGTACGCACAGTTGGCTGCATGTGACGAGGGGAGTACGAAAACATTTTCTTGTCGTGTCCCCTGAGCATGCTCGTTTCTCCAGACAGTGCTGTTGGAGGGGCAGCAGCTGTGTGGCCCCCCAGTGCCTGTCCCTTTGCTGGCATGAATAAATTGCTGTTTGCTTTATTTGGGAAGGGCACTGGAAAGTACTTCTGTGCATCTCTCAAGGGGAGTGAAAGGCCTAATGTTTTCCATTTACTGTCTCCTCCTTCTCTATTCCCTATTGTGAAGGAGAAAATCCTCCAGATCAGAAATTTTCCACTTGCTTCCCTGCAGAGAATTTTGATTCAACCTGCAGTGCCCAGATGTGAGCTCATATTTATCAGGTGCACCCAGCCACTCCCCAGATGAAACATGGGGCTGCTGGTGCATGGTAAACCTTAGAGGGGAGAATGGATGTTGCACAATTAAAATCCTGGGCATTGGCTAAAACAGTTTTTAATGTCCCCTGCCCTCAGAGGCAGAAGATTGTGGACTTGGATTTGGGATGCTCTTGAAGTGTCACCAGAAAAGCTGTCAAATGTGTGCATGCAGAAATGGAGGCTTGGAAAATGCCTTTAATTGTGATTCCACTCTGCACAACACAGATTGTCATGCTTTGAGCTCAGGTTTGTTTGTATTGGGGACAGACATTGATACCACAGCTCCTATCGGGGCATGAATATTTCAGCAACTGAAACGATGACTGCCTGCTCCAGAAAAGAGCTGCTTACATCCTCATTTGATCTTTTTAGCGAGCCTAGCCAGCTCAGGTTGGCATCCTGGTTATTTATTTCCTACAGCTATGGTCTCTGTTAGCTGTGCTGTGCTATGACTCTCCTTGCTTCATTCCAGAGGCTCTGGGAACTCAAATTGGGAAGAGGTGAAATTTCTAGCAAGAAAAAAAAGACTAAAGCAGCCAGAATTTGCTCCCTGTTTTGTTTCTTTTTGAGAAGGCACCTTGCATTTTGCAGGATGTGGACCAGAAAGAGGTGGGGTAATATTTGGAAGTATCTAGAGTGGCAATCTGTGGGGACAGTCTTCTCCTTTCATTTCTGCCCCGCACCCTTCACCACACCTTCTCTCCATGCTCTTGTTCTCTCTCCACTTCTTCTTGCACTAGGGGAATACAGAATTCTCCTCTCTAGTGGCATTAATGAATAATATTAAGCACTTCAGAAGGAATAAGCTGAGAGTGGAGCCTTGTTCTTTTCTGCAGTATATTGACAGTTCATGCACAGAGATTGTGTCCTGGACCCTTCTTTTTGAAAGCTATAGTGATATTGAAATGCTGGAACTCCTGGTACCACTGTGTGTTTCCAGTGTCTCCAGAATGTCTCCAAAGCATCTAATTAGGGGGCACTTCGTACAACCATGATCCATAATGCATACAGTGAGAGCTTTTGAGCAACTCTCTTTTCAGGGCATGCCCTGTCTTCCCCTATGGTCTGTAGAGCACTCTGGACACTCAGGGTGAATGCCAGGCTGCTTCATGTAATAAGGTGTGCTAGTTTTGACTGGGGTAGAGTTAATTTTTTCCATAGTAGCTGGCATGAGGCTGTGGTTTGGATGTGTGCTGGAAGCAGTGCTGGTAACCCAGGGATGTTTGGTTCCTGCTGAGCAGCGCTGACACCGAGCCAAGGCCGTGGCTGCCTCTCACCCCACCCCAGCAGCGAGCAGCCCGGGGGGCACAAGGAGCTGGGAGGGGACCCGGCCGGGACAGCTGAGCCCAGCTGCCCAAGGCAGAGCCCACACCCTATGGGCCACGCTCAGCACACGGAGCTGGGGGAAGGAGGAGGAAGGGGGGGACATCTGGAGCGATGGCGTTTGGCTGCCCAAGGCACCGTGACGCGGGATGGAGCCCTGCTCTCCTGGGGATGGCTGAGCACCTGCCTGCCCGTGGGAAGGAGGGAATGAATCCTTGGTTTGCTTTGCTTGCGTGCGTGGCTTTTGCTTTACCTCTTAAATTGTCTTTATCTCAACCCACGAGTTTCCTCACTTCAACCCTTTGGATTCTCTCCCCCATCCCACCGGGGGGGAGTGAGCGAGCGGCGGTGTGGGGCTGAGCTGCCGGCTGGGGTTAAACCACAACATAAGGAAAAGCAATAGGAATCTGGGTATAAGGTAGTTTTCCAGTTCTAAGTCCTTGGTGTGGTAAAATCTCTCTCCTCTTACTTAGTGAGCAACAACATGTGGATGAAGTTTCCAGGCCCACAGGTGATGCAGGAGGTCAGTTACCTGATTTCTTGAGTATTTTTCTTGAGCTGTATTTCATGGTGTTTACATTGCTGATCCCAGCAGAACGGCAGAGCTTGGCATCATGGGTACAGCTGAACGTGTGTGGCTCTCCGTTTGAGGAATTGGAGTGGTTATCCTGAGTATAATTGCTTGCGTACCAGAACAGAAATTATCCGTTGAGAGTAACAGCTCCGTATGTACCCCAAGAAGCAGTCTGGTAAACAAAATCCCAAAGTCAACCCACAATACGACTTTTGGACAAGGAGAGGAAAAAATTGTGCTCTTACCTATTCCAAGCAGCCTCTAAAGCATGAGTTCTCATTAGACCGATGGCTTTTGTTGGTGGGTCATTAGGCAAAAGGTGCTTTGCGCTGGTCTGTCCCGCAGTGTTAGCGAGACGTTACGGTGCGATCCGGGGAGCTGGCCGTGCGATCCGGGGAGCGGAAGGGGCGGCTCAGGCTGGTCCGGGCTCCCTCCCAGCGTGCTCGCTTGAACCGTGAGCCTTGGTGCCAGAAGGCAGCGAGCAGTAGGTGCATCCTTCAAGCATTTTTCTGCACTCGGAGGATCTCAAAGCATATTTTCTGGGAAAACTGTTTTAAAGGTTTACAATAAATGGCTAAAAGTCAGGCCTGGAGAAAAAAAGCAGAGATGTGTTAAGGCAGGATGTGACTGCTCCGGGGGGCTGGGTGCCAGGTTGACTTGTCAGACACACTGGAAACACAGGGATGAAGTCAAATGTCCAAGGTCATCAGTAGGGTGCTGGCAGAGCAATGGAAGATATGTTAGAAGCAAACGTGATTGAATTCTTGTGTCCTGAACTCACGGTGAGGAACCGTGGTGTTGGTGTAGCCAGGGACCTTGCAGACCTAGGCCTGTAGGTGCCTAAATGGTAGAATTTGGGTCCATGGCAAATAATGAGGACGATTTACTGTGGAACATGACTTTGTGTGTCCTTTTTCAAAGCAGATCTGTGGTGCTTCCATCCGGCAGTGCTAGGGACAGAAGAGCCCCAGCACCCTGCGGCTGCAAGGCTCATTTGAAACGTACACTGAAGAAGGGACACGTTGAATGAAGAATTGCTACTTGTGACGTATTGGGTAAATGCATCCGATACAAGGAGCTTGTGAAAGGATCTGGATTCAGGATGTGCTTGTGCAGAGCAGAAATGTTCTGGTTTGTGACTGTTTTGAACAAAAAGACAAGGCCCGCCTCCCCCTGCCCCCAGCTCAGCCACCGTTGCGGGCTGGTGGCTGAGCCGAGTGCTGTAAGGTAGCCATTACACACTACACAGGTGGCCACGTAACGCAGCGGGATTTACAATGGAAGATGTAGGGACTCTCTGGGGACTGAGGATTTAAAGGCTTTTTAGACACTTTGCGTTTCACTTGTATGTGTTTGGAGGGGTGTCCTTGTATGCGTATATATCATATGCAAACATATTTTGAGTTGCTGTGTGTTTTGTCTGAATTTAGAAAAGGAGTGATTTGGAGAAAGAATCCTCCAGGAAATGTTGTTTTTGCAAGCATGGGCCTCTTGACTGTGATTTGGGGGGGAGGAAGGAGTGGGAATGAGGGGGAGGTTCACTGAGGTTTTCTTCTTTTCTTGTAGCGTTTTGGGAAAACTCCAGCCAAGGCCCACATACAGTCAAATGAATCAGCCTCCCTTTTTGCCATAAGTAATTGGCAGGTCTAGCTGCAATGCAGTTTTGATGTATGGCTAATACACTTTTTCTTGGTTAATTGAGAAGAAACACTGCAGTAGACGCATGATGTTGAGTTGGCCTTTGTATGGAGTCTTTGAGCGAGTAGGGAGATATTGTGGGCTTCTTCTTGAGAGGCTGGAATTTGCTGCAAATTATATTCCATACTCTAGTCTGAATGCTGTCCTTGCTGTTCATCTGCTATAGAAAATACGTTTCTTGTTGCATACAAGTGTAGAGGACACTGTAAGCTGGCGCATAGCACTGTTGCTCAGTGCAGGGTTTCCTTGGAAGAGTCTCATTTTATAACAACTTCAACAGAATATTCATGCTCTTAGATGAGCGACTGTTCCTGTGCTGACAAATAAAGCATTTTGGCCTTCTCATATGCCTGTAACAAAATGAAATTCACTTGTTTTCTAAAGCATCTGGTGCCAATTCAGACTCAGAGCTTTCTGTGTCTGCTGTAGGATTTCCACTGGGCTCGGAAAACTTACCAGACAAGCTCAGCATTCACCACTGGAAGTATCTGGAGTAACTGGAGGGCTTTCTTGTCCTGGAAACAGGACATGTAGCAGTTGCCCTTGGCAGGCTAAGACTTGCCAAAAGCCTTTTATTTCCTGTTGGAAGCCTCGTTTTACATGGAAGGACTATACTACTTTCACAACTGTAGTATCTGTTGGTAAATGCTGGCTTTAATAACATACGCTTCACTTTAGCAGAATAGCAACGGTGAGGGATGAATGTGGAGCAGTGAAATAAGCATGCTGTATTGGGGCAGTAACATTAGTGTTATTCTACAATGTTTTAAATAGTAAATACCGTACCTATTATTTTCATAGCATTTGAAAATTCATTAGAAACAAGTCCCTTTGAGGAACCTGTAGTCATAAATGTGATTAACTCAGCCTTGGAGTTTTAGTCATGGCCAATGCTTTGCTAAATGCTGTCTAAACAGAGCAAACAAGCCTGACCTCAAGTTATTCTTTCATGGGATTGCTTCATATACAGGCAGCATGTGGCCCTCCTCCCCCCCCGTTGTTCTGTGGGGGAAGAAAACATTCAAAGAAAGTACAAATGTAAAGTCTTCACAGGGGGCAAATAAAACGGTCGGCTCCGTAGCATGTTGTACCTGAAATGAAACACAAAAGCGGCTGGGTTTGCCCTGCACCTTTGTAGGGGGCTGAGGGGACTCTTGGATATTTGAAGATGCAAACACATAGAGAGCAGAATGGCATCTCCTTTCCATGCATACTTAGCTGAACAACACTCCTGCCTGTTTGGTTCAATGTGTTATGTGTATCTGGAGAGAGATTATATCCAGGCCAGTTGGGCTGAAGTTTGCTCTTTCTCTCTCCAGTTCACTGGACAAGTGTTTTACGTTTTCTTCAGCATAACTTTAAATGGACATTGTTTTACCCTGTTCTGCAAAGGAGCTGGTATTTCTACAACTCATGCTGTCTTGTAAGTAACCTTTTTCTTTTCTGAACAAGGTCATTACATCATGATGCAGTAATCCTCTGCCTGTGGGATAAACCATCCTCTCTGTCTCTGTCTACTGCTCTTATCTGTGTTTGTTCTTTCTTAAAGTGTGCACGGGGGGAGGAGAAATGAGGGGAGAGCAAAAGTTTTGATTCTGGCCTGCTAAACTATGTTTAGAGAGAATAATGCATGGGTTGTGAGATGCAAAGGGCTGTTGTCTCACAGAGCTATTGCTTTGATACTTTATCCACAAAGAGAAGCTCTAGAGTCTCAAGACAGAAGAGCCCAGAGATGAAATTACACCTTTGCCAGGCTCTGACAGGTTAAACTTTACAGAGATGCAGGTAGGAAATTATCCACAGACTGAATTGCAAAGGAGGGCTTTAAAATGGGCTTTAAAAACCTGTTGGGGAGATTGAGTGGATAAAAATAGTTAGTTCTTGTATCCCTCTTGTTGTCTGTAGAGCTAAAAGCAACCTACAAAGGAAGGATAATGTCGTTATCTTGGTCTCAGCCCAGAGGAACCGGAGGGATGGAGCAATGCCACTGGGGGTGGACGGGTCAGCACGGGAGCCGGCAGCAGGACCCAGCCATCTTGCTGCCTGTCCCATTGCCTGGCCATTAGACTGAGTTGCCTCCTTGCTTACTGCAGTTTCTAATTTGTCTTGGATATGTCTCTGTACTTTTTCCTGAGTCAGTTTACACCACAATGTATCATTCACGGCCAGCCTGGGGTGTGCCCGATGAAGTATGGGTCATAACTATTTTTGATTCATTTATAAAGGGATTAGGTGACGTGGTTGCCTGGACAGCAGGGACTGTACTTGGTGACCCGGCGGGTCTCTCCCGGTCCTGTGGTCGTATGTAACCTGAGGTGATGCCATCTAAGCTGCATCAAGATGCCAGTGATGTAATTTCAAACTGTCTGGCCTGAGCGCCAGTGAAGTCAGGGAGGCTGCACACGTGTAAGATAGGATTGGCTTTGATCCTGTCTATTTTGCCCAAATAATAAGTAGAAGATAGGCAGGGTTTGATTCAAAATGAAACCAGTTAACTGAGCGGAGAAAGTAGAGCAGATGTATTGGTGGTTGATTCCATCTTTCACCTGCTCTGAGAGGAAATAGCCCGTTATATTTTACTGTGCAGCTCTGAGATCTGTTGCAGATTAAGACAAATAACTAAGTTGAGTCATTGGGTTGTAGTGTCTCAACAAACCACTTAAAAAGATGTCAGGCCCTCACTGTGCGTGGATGTTTAGGTGGCAGAGAGCTATGAAAGAAACACATCTAGAATCACATGAAGACTTCACTGTTACCATCATGCCATACCTTATAGCTAGCTGTTCAGAGCATTGCAGTGATAGAGCACGTGTCCTCCAAGCTGGAAGCAACAGACTCCTGTAGCTGTCAGCAGGACGAGATTACGATGGACACCTTGCAGGGCATGCTGGCGTGGGTACAGCTTTGCGCTCACATGCCTTTACAGCTGTCAAAACAGACACGTGCATCAAGTTGCTTGGAGTGCAAGCAGAGGAGCTCAGATTGGGCTGTGCCCGTCTGTGGAGACTTAGCCGTGGCTGAGCAGTCCCTGTTCTGGTCAAAAGGGACACCAGTAACAGCCACTATATCCTCATGATAATATTTCTATGCTTTGTACTTGTCCCTAATTTATTGTATCCCAAAATCCAAGAGTCTTCTCATAGACATTGCATTGCTGATGGCATCTTCATCCATGTTTCAGCTGTGCTGCCTCTTGATGAGAATCGGCTCTATGTAGTTTGGTCCAATGTCAGAGTGTTTTAATGGAGGAAGGCAGGTTTCTAAATTATATTAATTCATTATGTTCATTTATCACTGCCTCTTACTAGAAAAATTCTAGAAAATGAGTTTATACTACTTCATTTGCATTATTGGTTTGCTTCTGTTTAATTCTGGCAGAATCTTTGGACCCAGATTCCAAGGGGATGACCGTGATGTAGGAAAAACATGGTCACAGCAGAACTTCCCAGCCATTAGTTATGATAGCTTTGACTTTTCTACCTGGCTAAATTTCAGAGCAGCATTGATTTTTATTTCTTTGTGTAACTTGTGATCTGCTGAGTTATAGCCGACAGCAGCTTTTCCCTACCCTTAAGGGGTCATTCTGCATACTTGTGTGTGTGTGAAAACAGCAGAATCACATCTTAAAAAGAAAGTCCTCTAAACATGCTTAGCTGAGTGTTACCTTTCCCTTTGCACTTTGTTTTTATGACATTGGCTTTAAAACTACTTTCAGTGCTTTGATGTGGGCTCATAATTTTCTCATTGATGCTATTAATATTGCATGCCCACTTGCTCCATGGTGGGTGTCAGCACTCGCTAACAGCAGCCATCTGTGAGAAAGGAGCTGTTTCCTGGCGTGGAGTAAAATTTAGGCCAGCTGTGGATGCTGGAACCACATCCTAGAGACTGTCCCTCTGGGCTCTGCCTTCCCTGTGCTTTGCCTGAGACTGTGCAGAATTTCTGGTACCCAGGATCCCACAGCCTGTGGAGCTGCGTTTCTGTATTAATGTCTGTGCCTCACATTCGGAAGGCAGAAGGTAGGGCCTGAATTATTACTGCATTGGGCTCTTGCCGTTGTCAATCCAGAAAGCTGATATCCCTCAACTCAAGGGACTCGCCCATTTCAATCCATTTAACTGTGATGTAGTTACCGACAAGTGATGCTCTTGTTCAGTTTGGGCAATACTTGAAACTTGACGTCTCCCCCTGCACCTGTTCAGCACAAATGGGTTTTTATGGGTCTAGTGAAACAAGTGAAAATGCAATTGTAACTCTGGCCCGATAGTTTGGGGGAAGCCAGTTTTCTTGTATTTTTTCCCATGATGTTGGAAAAATTGTATTGCTCCATCCTTTAGCTGTAATTCCTGGAAATACAAACCAGGTTAGAATTGAGAGAGCAGGGGAAAACAAACAAAGAAACTCCAAGCAGCATCCCAGGTAAGTCTTGCATATAGAGGATGTGTGTTTTGCCACATGTTGAATTGTTTTGCAGTTAAGCTTCTGGAATCTGAATGGATTTTCAAATCTGTGTCAGAGCTCAGTGGTGAGATTACTTTCAGAAAAAAATAATCGGTCAGTACTGTGTTCTTAGTATGCGTTAACTGTCTCACTAGGGGTTTCATGGCACACCTGCTATCCCAGAGGCCAGTCCTTATGAAAAATAATGGCCTTTGGCCAAATACTGCCTCCGGTTATGTGATCCAGCCTCAAGTTTTCATTTCATTTACAGAATTGAGGTTTATAAAATAGCTGTGTTTAGTAACTGCATCAGTTCTCATCTTGATGTGACACCTAAATAGCATTTGCAATAGGAACATGGTCTCGAGTTTTCTGCTGTTTTCCAGCACGCCTTGGTCCTTTCTATAGCTCCCTTTCAAAGTCCTTTCCCTCTCACAAGATGTCCTTTCTCAAACGGAGTTCTTGGGACAGGCATTTTGCAGATGGCTGCAGGTGTAGGCCAGTCACTCAGAAAAGGGCTTCTACCCTGGAGGTGCTTCCTTACAGACAGGGAAAAGAATGCACGGTTCTGCTGTCCAAGTGGCCTTTAGACGAATGGAAACTTGTTTCTTTGAGGGGAAAAAAAAAACTTCTGCAAAGACTTAGGAAGTGATTAATCTCCATTTACACAGTCTGCAGTATCAGCTTGTCAGACTGGCATCATATGTTGCGCTTTATGATATAATGCCCCTGAATGTGAATCAGATCAAGGCACTCTCACAGTTTGCAGCAGCCAAAGTTATATTAGTGCTGATGATAATTGCTAAAAGAGTATAATGATCTACCCGGATAATCATGACTGAGTTCTATCAGTAACACCGAACACTCACCTTCTGATAAAGGCCCCAGCTTTCAACTGTTGTGAAACTTTGCTGAGCTGGGAATGGTACAAGCCCAGAAAACTGGCACAGAATCGGCCTTGGTGGCTGGTCATATACTGGCCACATGGAAATGTTGTGTGGGATCAGAAGGCAGGTTAGGTTAGAACTGGGTTTATGCTTTTCTTCCTCAAATTTCTCTGTCATAGAAATCAGTGGAACTAGTGAAAGGCAAAGGGGCAGAGAAACTTCCCTCGTCAGCTCACAAGTCATCAGAGATTTGTATTATCTGATATGAATCCTGTTTCAGACTTAAAGGAATGCAGTCCCAGATCCTTCAGCAGCTCCCATTTTTTCCATTGCAAATACCAGAACCGCTGTTTAACCCCCACTGTGGCGATCTTGGAGGAGAGGCCAGGACATGAACGGGCTGCAGAAGCACCGGTCGCTGTCTCGGTCCTATGGGTGGGTTCTTGATGTTGAAGATGTTAACTTTGGCCAGGCCCTGAAGGTAATGTGCAGGAATATGTGCTTGGTAAGTCTAAGTAACTCTTGCTTGGCAGATGAGTAGAAGTGTTTGCTTTCCATGTGGATGGTGAGACACGTGCAGCCAGAGCTGGATTCTCCTGGATTCTCCTGGGAGCTGAGCACTGCCGTCTGTGTGCACCTGAAACAGGCAGTACTTTCGCTGCTGCATTACTGAATCCCGTCATATTCTCTGACAGCAAATGAATGAAGTTTTGGTCATGGTTGGCAAGAAATTTATGGGTAAGATGTTCAGCACAGGAATTTTGTTTCAAGGAAGTTCAGGGAGTGAATGCAGGAATGGTATGGATTCAGGTGGAGGCCTTGCATGAGGAGCAAATGGGCTGTGCGGTGGGGTCTGGTAGTGTTTTCTGCTCAGGCTGGCATTTCTTTCTGAATGAAGATTGAGACGAAGGGGTTTTTTTTTTTTTTTTGGCCAGAGAGAATGTGGAGGCTCTCTGTTTCATTGGTAGATGCTGTTTGTTGTCTCCTTCATAAAATCCTTGATGGAAGAAAGAATTCTTTAAGTGCTCATGCCAAGTAAAACAACAAGAGGTGGTGGCTTGAAATAGAGTTAAATATTTCTAGGAGAAGCATGAAATGTATTCTATTTTCAACGCGTGCCTTAATGCCACATCTTAGATTTTCCTTGATAGCATTTCTAATCAGCAGGTCCTTATCCATTCTCTACCAGTATTAGTTGCAGCTTAATGACATATAATTATATTGGTTCTTTATCACTCTACTTGCCAAGTCATTTATCTCTTGGATGGAAGGATGGAGAGGAGAATTTATTGCTTCTCTGTCTCTTGATGTTCTGCAACGTAAATGCATTTTTTGCCAAAGCCTTGGGGAAGGTGCATTATCTGAATTTGCAGGCGATTGTACACCTAGAAATGGAGGTGTTGCACGCTGCCTGCACTGATAATCTAGCCCAGTCCTTTTAGTATTACATTATCCTATATCCAGAGTTTGGTGAAAAGGAGATTAGTGAGATAGCTGGATGATAAACAGTAATTTCTGATGTGTGCACATTCAGCACTCACATGCACATAAATTGGATTTCTGACAGCTGTTGCCAGCAAGTTACCAAAGCAGACTTTTTACCGAGGGTAAATAGGTAAAGAGTAGAGGTGTGTAATTCCTGGGGCACCAGAGCAACTGCAGCGTTCTCTTCCAGGGCCTAAGGTGACGCTGCAGCGAGACGGGAGCTCATCTCCCCTCCAGCTTCTCCATGAAGTCGGCGTGGGCCAGCCGCTCACCAAGGCACTCGCTGCTGGGAGGGGGCTGCGTCCTGTGCTGATGTGCCCGCTGGAAAAGCAAACTTGGGTGCATCTTTCAGAACTGCAAGCACAGCTTTGGCTGCAGAATAGACGTTTCTTTGGTCTTTTGACTTTCAAAGAAATGAAGGTAATCCATCCTGTCGGTCTGGGAGAGGAAGTTTTGGGCTTGTCAGAAAAGTGGCAGCAGTTTAACTGATTCAGCTATAAATCACCTGCTTCGAGTGGTGTGGACACCCGGTGTAAACGTGCTTGTGCAAATTCCAGCCTTTGATCCATTTTGTGCAACTGGATTGTCAAATTAAGTAATACTGGCTGCTGAAAGAGTTAGGCCCCCTTTAAATGTGTTGGCATTAAAGCTTAGATGGTAATAAACCATTTTCTAAGGAGAGCGTGGCTGGTGTCTTCCATGTTGTCAGTTTGGGTGAAGAAACTGAAGGGAAGGGTGATGAGTTCCAGTAGATTCAAGTCCTGGTGGTCCTCTCCCCCTCTCTGGAGGGAGTTGCCGTTCTTAGAGCCCAGCTGCGGGAACGTGTGCCTCAGCCTTTGTCACTGTGGAGTTGGAAAGTTAGCCCAGGTCCCTTCAGTGGCACTTCAGGCTAAGTCAGCAGATGCTACATACGAATGGTTTAGTACGGACGCATCCTCCTTTCTGCCAGCTTTTCTGGGTGAACAGTAGCTTTTGGCAGAAGGGATTCTTCGAATAGTCTTACAGGGCAGAGCGATGTCACACGGCTGCGTTTGCATGTTAGGAGCCTGTGGCCCCGTGCCCATCTCCAGAGCTCTCTTCAAAGGTTCTAGGCCAAGATCATCGTTTGCTTGTTATAACCCACCTGCTGTGCTTGGAAGAACTGATTCATGTTGAGTCCAGCATCACAGATTCATAGGAAGGACAAATCCAAGTTATCTGTGGCACGTGTGTCAGAGCGCCACAATAATAACGGGAAATGACAGCAATACCTCCCCTTCTACCTTTTCCAAGCACTTTCCAGCCATTAACTAATTAATAATCTGCACAGAATCCCTGGGAGGTGGCCAGCAGGCGGGTTGTTTGCTGGAGGGAGGCTGAGTGGAGATTCTAACATCCTTGGAGTCTGGAGAGCCCAGCTCGTGATACCCTGGTCGCTGTGTGTGCACAGCACCGCTTGCAGGTAGGCGGAACCTCAGCTCTTTCCCTGTCGTAGGGCCAGGTAGGAAATGGTTTTCTCTTCTATGTCTCCCTGGCACTAAGACCTTTTAAAGCTTTTCAGAAAAGAGTGGGAGTGGAAGAAATGCTATTAAGAAGTTTTCACAAAGGAGTGGAAAAACTGTCCCTGGAGAAACTGGATCCCCTGCCAGCATACCTGATGGGCTGGTGCCTGCATTGAACCTGGGTTTCCCACTCCTGTCAACAGCCCCAAGTCCACACTTTCTTCAGCTGCTCTCTAAGGGAACAAAAATGCTGTTCCATCTCAGTTTCATCCAGAGACATGTCCTTCTGAGGAAGCCTTCCAGAACAGTGGCATATTCCCATGAAAAGACTCTCTTTCAAGCCACTGGTATGTAACTTGCTGAAAAATTCATGACCAGCTCTAGTCAGAGACCTTGCCTCTCCCAGGAGCATGGCCTGTGCCTGTCGGATTGCAGTGTGCCTGCAGGGAGTCAGAATCCTAAGTACAGGATCAGTCCCGGGTGACCGGGGATTTGTTACAGCATAATTGTAGCCACTGAGAAATGAGGGAATTGTAATTATGCAATTGGCCAGAGTCCCCGTGATAAGTCAGTTACAGAGCAGAAGAGAACATCGGATTCCTGGCACTTCCTTCTGTGCTCCTGCACAGAGAGGCAGGATGGGAAAAGCCCTTCTGATTTTTGGATTTGATTCGGATATTGAAGGCTGTATTTTAAAAGACCTTAGCTCCCCTTGAAAGCAGCAGAAATTACGGGGATGTCAGTAGCAGAATTAAATCAATTTTTTGAAAGAAATCAGCCACTAAGTGATGTAGCTGAAGGGGATCAGAGTCTGCAAACGTGCAGAGGGGATGTGGTCAGTGCATCCAGCAGAAGAGTATTCAGTGATGTGACCAGGTACGCCTGCCCCTATAGCTGTAGGCAAATGTTTGAATGTCAAAATATCAAGGTACACGTAGCAGAGGGTATGCACCTTTACAAGGACAAGACAGTCGTGTGGCAGGTAAGACCTAGTGCTGCAAACCACCTGATGGCTCGGGGGTGGAGGGATGATAAAGCTGACTTCCCATAGACCTTTATCCGAATGGGACTGTTCTGGATGGTGGGTAGCTAACAAGTGCAGCAGTACGCTAGGGCAAAAGATGATTTTGCTGTCATTGTCTTCAACTGGCAGCGATTGCTATTCTCTGGAGTATGGGAGATGCTTTGTACAATTTAATTTGGAATATAGATTTGATGTTTTAGATGCTGTGTGTACAGGGGGCAGAACCTAGGAATTCCAGTTGTATTTCTTGGCTGGAGAGCTTACAACTGCTAGCGGTGAATGCTAGACAGCAAGCGGAGGAGTTTTGGCTCTTGGGGTGTATATCGGGGGCAGATAATGGCATGTTTGTTAATTTATCTCATTTTTTACATCCATAGATTGATTGAGGCAATTTGGATTGGTAACTTAATCTCTGTGCGTTGACTTCCTAATTTGTAAGCTCTTTGCAGCCTGGTGCCCGTGTTCTGGCTAGCTCAGGTAAGCTCTGTTCAGCTTCTCATGCCAAGGGTGAGCTTTGTCTGGCCCCGGCTCTGCGGTGTACAGTCCGCAGCGTCAGGTGTCAGTGCTTTTTCTCATTTAGGCTGAAAGGCTGAGACTTTGGCAGTGGAATGCCCAGGATTCTGGCCCTGGCTCTGCAGGCAAGCGTGTGATTTGTCCAGTAAGAATTCACTGATCACTCCAGAAGTGCTTTGAGATTATCGGAGTTAGGGATGGGTGTTACTGAAATTTACCCATATGGTGTCAAGGGGTTTAATTGTAGCTGGCAAAGGGCTTTGTAAACCTGAGATAAATGATTCTTCAGATGCACGAAATGATATCATTCTGTGCACATATTTTCTAGATAATGGAAGAAAAGTATTTTAAAACACGGAAAGTGATATAGGAACAAGATCTTTAAAGCGTTGCATTTATTTAGGAGCTGTTGCAGGCTGGATTGAATCTGAAGATAATGAAATAGTAATAAACCATGATGTGATGACCCACATTTTCCAATGGAGGCTCATTCAAGTGTGCACACCATTCTGCGTCGTCCCGAATTAGACTTGCAGGTCCCAGGATGAAATGGAGAACCGTGCTCACTGGTAGGGCAGGACTTTCATGTGCCTGGCACGCACAGAAAATGATGCAGGGCCGCCCGTTCTAAGCCATGGGCTTTGCCTTCGCGCTTTCTTTCTTCCCAGGGTTTGCGCGTTTACTAGCTGGCGCCTTGGCGTTTGGCCCCTGTGTGGCAGGCAGCCTGGATTTTGGCATGCTGAGCCTTAGAGATGTCCTTGACTTCGGTGGAAGCAGAGGGAGCTTAGTCCTTGGCAGGATTGGGCCAAGCGTGTGAGTCAGAGAAAGGGCAAGCAGCCAGGGCATTTTCCTCACAAAGGCAAGGAAGCTGAATTCATTTAGTTCTTAAAGGAGCGTTTAGCTCCTCAGATTGGAAGGGCCCATAGAAACCTGATACAGCATTACTGGAGTCTGTTCGGTGACTTCAGTGGGAATTGAATAAGAGACTAAATGTGTTAAAGTCTTTGCACTTCTAGCTGTAATGATGATGCTGATAAGCAGAATTGAATTAAAGATAATAGAGGAAAGAGCTGTCTTCCCCGTACTGTTATCTGGTTTCTCTTGATAGAAACGTCTGCATCTAGATTATTTTAGGTTTTGTTTTGTTTCCCCATGGTATCATACTCTCTTTAATAAATAATTTGTGGTTCTTTGTGACAATTTTCTTTACTCCTGAAGAGAGGAGATCCAGTTTCGTGTCCCTTCTGGCTTTGAGGTGTGTAGTTGCAAACAGCTTCTACCATCTCTTTCCTTCTTAACATTTCCTCCTGTTTACAGTTGTGCCTGCACCTTGGGAAAAGTTTACTTAATGCAAGGTAAATATTTTCTCTTCTCTGGTACACAAAGGTTTTATTGTCTTATTTTGTTTCTGATGACAAATACGAGCTGTCTGAGCTGCAAGAAATGATTAATTTTGCAAAAGAACCTTCATCCCTTACAAGTGGGAGGATGCTTTCGTTCAGGTGTAGAGACTCAACAGGACGGGTGGTCACTGCCTTTTCGTAGGGGCTGCTCTTAGGTTTACCCTCTGAAACTTACACAGGGGGGAAGAAAACCCCTGAACATTTACGCTGGTAGATATTTGGCTCGTTTTCCACTGTAGCCTTCTCCTAGCCCAGCTCTGTGTCTCACTGGTGAGGCAGATCTCTGAGCTGCCAAGCAGTGCTAGCAAAGATTAGGGCGTAAGGTATTTTTTGTTGCTGTAACTTGTTTCACCCGGAACAGCGGCACTCTAATGAGAATGGCTGGCAATGGTGCATGTTATCAACAGAAGTTCTGAGGACATTGCTGACTGGTGTATCATGACGTGTAGTCTTGCAAAGAGAAGGTGGTATTTTTCTCTTGTGATCTGGCCCGCCGAGGAGCCAGTATTGGACTACTGTCTGCGGCACTCTGAAATCGCTTGGAGTCTCCATTGGTTAGGTAATAATTTGGTGTGTTAATCTGCTATCTTTTCTTCCACTGAGTCATGCACATTGCATTCTGTAACGTCTCCCTTTCTGCATGTGTTTGCTGCTATTAGTGACCAACCGGGAAGTGCTGTATGCTGATGCCCTCTGAAGAACATGGTCAATTATCCCTTGGATGTACTCCACGAGGTTGTTTTTGTGGTCCTTTCTCCTGGCTTGTGACCCAGACAGTGCTGGTGACTAGTAGGGTGTGGATGGAAATGTCACATTCCAGGGAGCGTAGCTGCTGGCTCCTTTTCTGTCTGAGCAGATGTACTTTGTGACCTGTTAGGCATCGGCTGGTGAATGGGATGGGTCACTGGCTTTCCAAGCTTGCTGTTCTTAGGTTTGCTTCTGAGGCATCTTGGTGTTGCTCTGAGCTGCTGTGTAGGGCTTTGGTACCTCAGGAGTGGGCAGGGAAAAGCAGGCATCTGCCTAAGGCTGTAAATTAGGGAGGAGCTGACAAAATCATGCTAGTAGCAGAGCAACTTCTTGTATACCAGCTTCTTTGAGTCTCTCAAGAGATAAGGATTGATCTCGGTCTCTAGCTTAGTGGCAGGCAGCCGGAGCTGTGCTACCTGTGTTCCCAGCTCCTGGCTGTGACTGCCTCCAGCCTTGCCCGCTTACTGGAGGCAGCAGGCTGATGAGCAGCCCTTCCAGCCGGGGTGGGACCCGTCGTCTGGCCCGGCTCCCCGAAATGACCCTGACCCCACCCTCTGCTGCTGAGGTCCCTTGCGCTCCAGGGTGGAGGTTCTTGGTCCCTTAGCACTGCCCGTCACCGCAGCGTGTGCTGATGGCCTCGCGTGTTCCCGGCCTTCAGAGTGGCGGTGCAGAGTCTGCACAGCTTTTCCAGCTTGGTATGCTGCAAGGTGCTCATCACATCTTTTGCTCTAAGAATTTCTTTGAAGGCCTCGGGGGTAAATGCAGGGCCAGGAATTAACCTCACTAGGAACAGGCTCACTCGGTGATGGTTCTTAGATCATGGTTAGTCTTTGTGACCTGTTAGTTAGTGTGGCTTTTAATTGGTTTAGTGTGTTCTGTGGTCATCTTTTTTTTTTTTTTTTTTTTTTTTTTTTTTCTGTTCTAGTTTCTTAATCATAGCCTCTTGTCTTCTAAGGCCTTCTAGGGACATAAGTTTCTATGAAAATGATCACATTTCTCTGTCAGATATGTTTATCACTTCATGTTTGCATGGCCCTGCTGCCAAGCATGGGATGGTTCTGTCTGTCGGCTTCTGTCAAGCTAAAGTGACAATGCCTCTGGTTTTGTGAGTGTTTTTTATCAACAGCTTGTATTTGCCCACTGACCTCAGAACATTTTTTATTATTCTGTGTTTCCAAAGTTTGGTGGCATTTCTCCAGTCTAAGATTGCCTCTTACCGTTGCAGCTGGCTCTACAATCCAGCTGGAATCAAATTGGTCTTTGATTTAATGGCACAGCAGCAAACATAGCTGTAGAATGGCTGGCAGCTTCTTTTGCAGAGCCTGACTATTGAGAGTCTGTTTGTCTGCTGAGGTTGTACTGCAGAGATCCTTCTTTTCACAGGAGCATCCTCAGTTGCTTCATTCATTCTTGTTACTTACTTTCTGGAGAAACTGCATTGCAAAGGTGTTCACTTTCCTGTATGTGTTTACCCCATTGCTTTGAGCTGAGCACTCGCCCCATTGCTCTGAGCTGAGCATTTTTTCTTTTTGCATCTTTTTCTGTACTGTGCTCTGGGCCACAAAGCCTATATTTTCAGGCAGTCTGTCTCTCTGTGCTTCCTGGGTTCCTTTAACCTCATTCTTACTCGGTGCAAATGCTCTTGCTCTTTGGGCCTGTCACTCTCTTCCACGCTTGCTGGATGGTTCAGATGGCCGTGCTGTTCGGAGGGATTGCTCTAGAGCTAGATCAGGAGCCTTGCAGGCTCCCCTGTAAGCCGGAACGATGCGTGTCTCGGGCTGTTACCTATTTCACTAGGGGACCTGTAGTATCTCTAGAGTTACACGTAGACACGGTGGCACACAGCTCTGTAACCAAAGCATTTATTCTTTTCTCTGCTTCATTACTTTGCTTAAATGATAGTGCCTTTAGACAGGTTCATTTTGTCTGAGATCAGACAGTGTATCAGCTGTTCTGGGTGGGGTTTTTTTTTTTAGACACTGACCCTGGCAACAGCGTCTTACTTATTTCTTGTAGTTTTCTGCCACTTAGTAAAATCCTTTCACCTCCATTTTTCTTGTCTTCTCCTCCTCAAGGACAGATCAGTGTACAGGCTCTGTTCTTGCTTCTGTTGACTTCTTTTCCTAGTAATCCAGCATTTGCAGAGGTTTGCTATCCCCCCTCCCAGTATTTCCTGTTTTTTCAGTTCCTAGGAGGTATTTTATGGGCCTTTTACTCTTCTTCACTTGCTGTCCAGGTTGCTGACACTGTATTACATGTACTGTGTGCTGGCTAACAACATGGTTGCTGTCAGGTTTCTGAAACTAAACTGGCTCTTTATGAGGTTCCTCAAAGTGTGATAGCTCTGGTGAAATAGAAGCAACCTCCCATCTGCATTAACAGCAAGGGAGAGAGTTGAGTTCCTCACAGAGCAAGAACAGACACACAAAGACAGGGAGTAACTTCTCTAAGGTCATTTGTGATGTCTGTGGCAGGTGCCCCATGCTTGTACCATCAGCATGTGACTCTGCCTTTCAGTGCAAAGAAACAAAACAACAGGCAGAGCCCTGCTCCCATGCCCTGGTGAAGACCAGCTCCGGGTACTGGTTTGTACCGAGGCAGAGCTGGGAGCACTGTGAGCCCAGCGGCTGGCGGTGTGCTGCCAGCTCCCTCGTATCCCACCGTCCTCCCATAGCTTCCAGTGTTCCTCTTGGGATGGGGCCTGGGAAGGAATACGCCTATGTCGCTCGCTGCGGACGTGGACAGCTTGTAGCCAGGTACCCATCTGAGGTGGCGGCTGCTGCTAGCTGAGCCGAGGAGCAGCAGTTTGCTGCTGTCTGCGTGCACATGGAAATGCTCTTCACAGTTTCAAGAGTTTGTCGGTACCGGGAGTGGGGCATGCTGGGGCACAGGCCCCTTGGAGGCTGCCAGAAGGAATTGCAAGGCTCTGCAGCTCTACGCAAAACAAGCATGGAGACATACCGTCTTCTGTCTGCTCTCCAAGTTGGCTGGTCGTGAGCCGTCTCTGTCTCGGCACTGTGTCTGTATATCAGGTGCGTTTGTTCAGGCACAGCGCTGTGTCAGTGCAGCTGGCTGTGCCTCCTCGCTGGCCATCTCGGTGCCCTTGCTGTGTGCCCAAGTGCCCACCTTGGAGGTATGCCTGGGGAGAGCAGTGCACCTCCAAACCCTTGCTCCTTGTTTGCAATGACTGGAGGATAAAGACAGGCAGAGGAGCTGTTCAGATTTTCTTGGACATCTTCTGTCCTTGCATACTGCTTCTCTGTTGTCCTCCCCAGTTCTTGGCCTGCTTTCCTTCTTATAGAATATATAACAATGCAGCTGTCATTTTGTGTCTCAAAATCCTTAATTAATATACTTCAGTTTTCTTTTAAGGCCTGAAGTTGTTGTAAATAGAAAGTAGGGGGTGTCAAACAGTAGTAGGCTTCAGCCAGCAGCAGGGTAAACGTTGAGGAGCTGATTTAAAAACAAGTTTCTTTGCAGAGCTTTTATGCCGCAAATCTGATGTGTGCCTGGCACAAGGAATCTATTTTGGGTCCTGTTGTTGTCCTCTTTCCTCTTCCTTTGCTTTTTTGTTTGTTTACTTGTTTCTGTGCTTTTTGATGGCTCCTTATTTTTGGTGCTTTCTTTGACCTGATACAAGATTGCATTAGGGTCAACTGCTGCTCTGGGAGTTTGTACTTTTCCAGGGATTTGCATTAGGACCTCAGGCTGCATTAGAAACGCCTACGGAGCAATGGAGGCGCTTCCCGTCCAAAGGAGCAAGTGCAGACAGCTCCACACGTTCTGGACAGAGATCTTCAGAGATGGGGGTACCCTGATGTGTTGGGAACAGGTGTGGCTTGGCTCTCATCTGCTTATATCAAAAAGATTTGTGTCCTTTTGCATCAGTGAATTGCAAATGTGCTCCCAGGTTCATCAGACAAGGCATCTGGGGTTGTACGGAGAAGCTAGTGTGTGTCCTAGTGAAAATTTGCAGGAAGCAGGAATGAAACCCAGAAGTGTTAGATACTTACCAGTTGCTGTAACTAGGATTTGTAGCACGGACACGGTGCCATTTCCAAAACCAGAATGGTCCCTGCTGCCTCAAGCACTCTCCCTTACAGTGACTGGGGCTGGGAGGTCCTTACTCCTGGATGCCACCAACTTTTGGGGGGGGGTTGTTTCGTCCTGCACTGAGCCCAGTGTTCTTAGCCGTGGTGGTTGCAGACTGTGCAGGAGGCTATGGACAAGTGCAGAGGAATTGTGAGTGGTTCCCTGAACCCCTTTATTTTGTCATTTAGGCGGTAAGAGGATGGTGAACTGTTTTCCTGTTGTAATGTGGAGTCAGGCAAGAAGGAGTAGTAGAGCACTACTCTGGAGCAGAAGGTTGTCTTTATTTTTCTGAGCAATGAGGTGTTAATTGCTGAATCCCTGTTTTAGCAGTTTAAAAATACCAGACCATTGTGGTAGCTGAGAAAACAACAGATTTAGTGTGTGGATCTTGTTTTGCTTCCTGCATATAGGTGTCATTTCTCCCCTGACCTATTTTAAGAACAGCATTTGTGTGCTCTCCTAGTCTTCCCATCCCGCTGCTCTGAAGCCAGGGTCTAGCTGGCAACTGGAAACAAGTGCACGCAGCAACGGCTCCATTCCCCCCTCTGACTGCTCCAGATCCATAATACCCCCAAGGTAGATATGCCATTACGCACGATAAGATCACTAACGTAGCAGGTGAATATTAGATATATGAAGCTAGTCAGCTGTAAATAAAAGGCCTGGCAAAGAATAAAAGGCAAAACGTTGTCCCGGAGGAAGTAAATGGGGAAATGAATGCCTTGCTGCCCTGGTGTCCCGAAGAGATGATGCAGAATCTGGAACGCATCCACCTCCCGGGTGAAAGGCGTGTGGCAGCCTGGGCTTTGCTCTTTCCTTACCTGGAGGCAGGAGCTGTGTCCTTCCAAACATACCATAATGTCTTGGTACTGTCTTTTCAGTACAGCAAATCGTCTCATGTGGTGTTGGTCTCTGTCTCTGCTTGTGGCGTTTGGAGGCCTGAAGTCCATCACATGCTCTCCTGATTAGAGGTCTTTGTCTTCAGCCCCAGCAGCAGAGCTGGAGACATCCAGAGGACTCCCTGTTCTTCATTTTTTCCTTCTTGGAGTGGGGTTCGCCTCCCATCTCTGCCTGGCAATCCCGGGGTGATTGAATTACGCCTTTTAAATGTCAGATCCATCCTTCTCTGTCACAGGGGTTGAATGCTGTTTACTATAGCAAGTTTCTCAGCTCGCAGACTAAGGGTTGCAAAGGCAAAACGAGCTAAAAGGTGGCTGGAAGGTGCTAGAAAATGGCAACTGTCTGTAATTTTCAGTTACTGGCATTGTATTGCTGCTGCCTCATCTCTTCCACAGTTGTGTGGTGGTTGGTGGCTTGGCCTGCAGGCATCCATGGGGCACGGGCCCGTGCTTCAGCAGAGCGGGGTCGCAGTCGGCACGGTATGCCCTCCCTCTTGCTGCCTTCCTGGAGAGCTGCGCGCGTGTCTCTGGAGGCAAAACCAGCTCTTGGTCTGCCCTTGGGGACCGTTGCAGGGGAAAGGGCCACGGCCATTTCTTTGGTGAACGTTTTTAGGGTGGGTTGGAATGGTGCTAGGCTGGCAGGGTTCAGCTGGTCACGTTTATTATGGCAAGCAGAGAATAAACTGTGGAGGAGCAGAGGAAGCACCAACACCAGCAGAGAATATAAGGAACAGGGAAACTGGTCCTTTTTTCTTTTTTCCCTTTTTTTCTTCTTCCAAACCTTGTTTGATTCTTTTTTTGATGTAAACAAAATGAAAAACTTAATAGGCAAGATGCCAGGTTGTTTATTAAAAGCAGTTGTAATGTACCAGCTGGAATTCAGTAGGAGTTTAGGGTGCCCAAAAAATGTGAACTCAAGGACTTTTTTATATAGAGAATTTTTATTATGGAAGTGCAAGCAAGAAGAGGCTTCCTTTGGTATTGTTTACATGGTAAGAGAGCGAACAGCGATGAGAGCAAGCTTACATCTGCCAAACCCTGTGACTGGTGAGTGCTCTGCCCAGTTTGCTGGTTTTAGCCTGGATATAGCTGGGGATCAAAACTCTTGAGTGGCCAAATTCAAGCTCCTGTGCTGGTGGCTAGTAGTGCTGTCGGCCTTTCCCCTGCAGCGACAGAGCAATAGGACAAGAGGAAATGGGCCCAAGCTGCGCCAGGGGAGGTTTAGATTGGATATTAGGAAAAATTTCTTCACGGAAAGGGTAGTCAAGCATTGGAACAGGCTGCCCAGAGAGGTGGTGGAGTCACCGTCCCTGGAAGTGTTCAAAAAACGGGCAGATGTGGCACTTGGGGAGATGGTTTAGTCTAGTCTACCCTTGATTGGTTTAGTGTGGACTTGGTAGTGTAGGTTAATGGTTGGACTGGATGGTCTTAAAGGTCTTTTCCAACCTAAACGATTCTATGATTCTGTGAAACAGACCTCAGGGCTCTGCCTTGGGGTGCTCCAAGTCCATTTGGAGGTGGTGCAGATGGTGGGGTTGGTGGGCGAATGTGTGTTGCTCTGCTGAGAGCGTAGGCACAGACCACTGCCTGCTGCTGTGCGTGTAAGTTGGAGACAAACCCTGCACCCAAATGCATGCGCGCTAGAGGGGAACAAGAAATGAGGAAGAGAGGATAAAAAGTAGGAGAACATGGTAAAGAGGCTCCCAAGCTGTCCAAGGCCAGTGGAAGAACTGGCAGTTCAACCTGCATGTCCTGAAGCTGTGTTGACAGAAGAAAGCGGTATCTTCCTGCCAGTATGAAGTGATGACATCGCCCTGATGTGGTTCCCGTTATATTGGTGTGAGGGAGCTTTGTGTCCTTTTCTGCAGAAAGGCACATGCATGATGTGTAAAATAAGAGACATTTGCATTGATGCAGTACCACAGCATGATTTTTCCTGGGGTATTTCTCAGGTATAGGTGAAGCACACATGATAGCCTGGTACCTTACTAGGCTGGTGTAGATTCGCCTTTAACGCATTTGCACCAGAGAAGATGAGAGAAGGGGTGAGATTCTTATGCTGAGTTATCACAGTTGTGATCTTTGAACGCAACGATAGTGTGCTCCCTACCGTATAAATACGGGTATTGTTCAAACCCTGTGAGATGAATGTTTCAAGTGTCCAGGTGCTGTTGCACTCTAACTCTTGCTGTAAGGAGCAAACCCAGGTTTGGGTTCTCTGGATTGCTTTAGGGCCTTGCATTTCTCCAGCTGAACTAAGATGATCACAGCCCTTGGGTTAAGCCACTGCAGAGATGCTGCTATAAGGCTTCCCAGCATGAATGCTCTTTTGTACCAGAAAACGATGATGTCTGAAGAGCATAGATCCTTTTACTCTGTACTCAGGTTGTCTGGCCAAGTGAGCCAACAAGCGTTCAGCATGAACCTGCAAAAAATGCAGCAATGTGGGTTACAGAGCCTTACTGTGGCTGAAGGATTACTGCCTGTCAGTTGAGTTGGGATCAGCGACGGGTCCATTTTAATTGTCAGTTAGAAAGCATTAAAATCACTTTCAGGATGCAAGAAGGAAAGGGCATGGGCGGGCTTTGTTGCCATGCTCTAAGGACTCATTAAGTCACGGAAAGTGGATTGCTTGTAACTGTCCATATGTAGCTTGCAGTAGGGGCTGGCTTCTCATTCTTGATCTTCGACACTGCTTCAGGATTGACTTCAAGTTGCTAACTCAAATTAGAACTCAAACAATTTATCTTGGCTGTTTTAATCCAAATTAAGGTAATGAAATTTTTATTGCTGCAGTTGCAATGTTGGTGTCTCCAATAAGTAGCTTTTCTTGGTTTATATTTGGCTCCTCCTAGAGAACAAAAGTGAACCTGAGGCTTAAGCTTTGAACTAGGAATAATAAAGTCCATATGGAGAATTATTTTAGTCTATCTACAATGGTTTAAATCCGCACTTCATTTCACATAGACGCTTTCATGTGTAAACAAGGGCAAGGGATGCAATCCTGTGGAATGTGGGATATTTGATAGGCACAGTTGATTTTGAAACATCCCTTTCTGCTTTGTGGAGCCCTTCAGCTGTGCAAATAAAAAGCAAAAGAGGGAGTGGTAAGATTTTGGGGGTTTTCCTCTTGCATATGAATGCCTTTTCCAGGTACTTTTTCATTATTTCTTATCAATCCCAGAGAAGTGTTTCCTGTTACATTAAAAGGAAAAAAAAAAAAAAAAAAAAAGGTGGGGGGGAGGGAGTGTGAGCTGTGGCCCCCATGGAGGTAGTTCTGGGAACTTCTACCTCATTTTGGTGTCCTTCACTTTTTCCTCTTTTAGCTCATTCTGGAGCGTCCATTGCTCTGGCAGTCTAAGCATGTCTCCAGATCCAGTGGCTTAGAGCACAACCTTTTTGTTTCAAACCATGATTCAAAAAAAACATGACAAAAATACCCATGTAGCTGTCCGCAATTGGGTATGAGTGGGTGAAGGTGCTGGTGGCTCTTCAAGGCGGCCGGGAGGGTGGAAGCTCTCCGCTGGCTCTCTCGGGGTGCCAGAAGTGTCCTAGTGACCCAGCTAGCTTTTCTGCCTCACCGGGGTATGATGTGTCCATACCTTTTGTCATATGAAGTGAAGTCACCCTTCCTATCAAAAACAGTTACCTAAAAGCATGTTTCTTAATGACTGAAAATCCATATACCGTCAATGTTTTTAAGATAACAGTGACCAAGAGGCTGCCTGGCATAGGGTTACCACGGGGGCTTTCCTGACAGCCAAGCTTTGAACATGCACTTGCTACCCCAGCTCCCCCTTTCCGCATCTCATTTGCTTGTTCTGTTATGTGACTCTGTAAATTAGGTGGTTTTGCAACCACTTTGCAGGCCGTCCTCTGATGCTGTGATGCTGCGAGGTGCTCGCTTAACATAACCCCTAGGAACATACTTCCTTTCCTTGCTGTGCCGTTACGAGGTTTAATTACTGAACGCCTGGACCAGGTTTCATGTGGAAAGCTGTTTCACCGCCCCGCACCCTCTGTACACACACTTCTTGCCCTCCCAGGTCATGCAACCATCCCAGAGCTCAAGTGCTTTAGTGAGCGGCCAGGATCCCGGCGTGAGTGCAGTTTGAACGGATTGCTTTTGTTTTGATGTGATTAAAAAACACCCACAAAGAAAATATGTCGGGCTAGGGGTGTGCTGTAGGGCTCAGCCCCGTCCCAGCGGGCTGGAGAGGGACTCCTGCTCTCTCCAGTTCTTCTTTCACGGTGTCTCCCAGCTATGCTGAAGCCTGATGCCCTCGTTCATGTTGTCTCGTACATTAAGCACAGCCCTTAAATATACCCCTAACTTTAAACATCGCTGGCTTTAGTGATGCAAAAATAATCCCATGTTTTCTTTTTTGGGACCACAGCCTGAAGAGCCATGGCTTTGTACTGAGAGGAAAAGTGAGGGGTGCTCTGTTAAAACCTGGGCAAGTCCCAGTACTTGTTGCACTTGGAAAAGTGGAACCTATGTGAGAGGCTGTGAAGCTTTTGTAGTGGGAGCGGGTATGGGGAGTGTGCAGAGCGGCAGCGAGTTTCCACCCTGTGGGAAGAGGCGCTTAAAGCGGGTGGGCTGAAGGGTGGCGTGAGATGAAAGTCGGATGCATTTTGTAAAGTGTTGCCTGTGGTTGCATTGGCAGTTTGCAGAGAAAGAGTAGAAAGAGTTGTGGAAAGAATGCAGTTACATAGGCAGACTAAGCGTTTGAAGAGGAGAAATCCTTGAAGGCCATTTACTGAAAAATGCTGTCAAATGTAAATTAAGCAAGGGGGAAAAAAATGTTTGCAGGTTACTTCCATCGGTTGTGACAAGCTCCGCTGCTTCAGTGCATTCCCAGCTCTTAGCATTGTAACTGGGTGACTCTTGAGGTCCAGACAAAGGACATAATAATTTAAATTTGAAGAAATATTTAGTCAAAACCATTAAATGCACAGCTACTGTATCCCCATCCCTTCTGTATTAATTTTTTGACACTGTCGGTGCAAGTGCACCGTCAAGAGTGAATTTTAAACCAGTATTAGTAAGTCACTTAGTAAAACCCTTAATGCTGCAATTCCTGACAGAAGGTTGTTTATCCCATCTCAGAAAACACACAGTTGTGAGTCTTTTGTGACCTGGGTGGTTTTGCTTGGATACAACCTGAATCCAAAATACCCCCTCCGCACAGGGAGCTGCTTCTGAACTGCCTAGTTCAGAGGCCAGAAGTTACTTGTAGCAAGTTTCAGAGGACAACTTCTGAATAAATGAATATATTGGAGGAAATCATGGGCTGCTTCCAGGGTGTTTGCAAACAGAAACAGAGAGTACATTCATCAAAGAAATTACTCAGTTTGAATAATTTGTTCAGCTTGGAGCATGTTTACCTGCCTGTGAGGGGAATGGGGAGGCTTAATTGGCAAATGTTTGTATTGTGCTTTGAGACAGTTGCATGAAAGGCCGTATGAAAGTGAAGCGTTACTGTTACGGTTCCTAGGGTTGTAATTCCTTCTGTAGTTTGTCTGAATGCAGCCTTTTTTGGGGGTTATATAAAGAAGGGACACAATGGTTGTTTTGCAACACGTGTGCGTGCGGGAGGTCCCAAAGGCACCGAGGCACCCTTGCTGCGTCTGCCCTGCCTGCAGAGCCGGCCCCGCGCACCCACCCAGGGCACCCGGGGATGGGAGCAGCTGAGCACAGACCCGAAGGGCATCGTGGACCCGGAGTGCCCAGGCAGAGTTGTGTCTGCTTTAGCTGATGCTGAGAATATGTCCCCTTTTTTATCAAAAAGGCACGAGTATTGTATTTTAACTTAACCATGTTTTGCAGAGAAGACAGTAAACATCTTTCTACAGAAGTAGCAAAACCATGACTGCATCCATTCTGCACAACTAACCGGCTGCTCTTTCAAATGAACTTTAAGAAAACTGCGAGTAAACATGCGGATGTAGAAAAGCAGATACAGTTCTTCTGCAGCTGGGCTGGGAAGTACTGCATAAATACCTTCAGATAGTATTTAACAGACAGAGTGTCTCAGTACTCAATGTCTAGAGAGAATCCTTCTCGGTTACATCACCATTGATCTTTGGGAAATGGATGAGTATCACTGGGAGCAGAATTTGGCCCGTATAACTAAGTAATAAAATATCTTTTTGCAGGAAGTATATTTATAAACAAAGAGCGAGCGTTGCATCTTCAAGTTACATTTGCAAAGCTACTGCCTGAAAATTGGCATGGCTCCTTCCAGTCAAGGGATCTTAGAAACAGTTTTGCTGCATCGCAAGCTGCAATAGTATCTCTGAGGCTTTGAAAATGAATACCAGTGTCTCTGCAAACAGGATGCTCTTTGTGAGTTTTAATTGGAACCAGTCATGTCTGAATGCTGCAGACTTTGAAATAACGTGACTAACCTAAGAAAGCTGTTCAAGATCTATCTACAAACAGTATTCCCCAGATACACAGGGGTGAAGAGCTTACTGGGATAAAGGCCTAGCCTGAGATTCTGCTCTGAACTTGAACTGAATTGAACCAGGGTTTTTTTTGTGTGTGCTGTTTTGAAGACATTTGGGTGCTTCAAATATCTTCCTCTCCTCTCCCTAGCTTGGCAAGAACTAGATGCAAAAATATAAGACAGGCTTTTGCAAAGGGGGAATTGAGTCATGGAGAAGCTGAATGCCATATATTTAAAGTCAATGTTTGTCTTTACACTTAACAAAACTGGTGATCGGAAGAGGTATGGGGGAAGGGAAGGGATGTTGGATCATCCTCTGTAACGCTGTAATAGTCCTATAGAAGCAACTGACCTGGCTGAGAATTTAGTTTCAGCTTTTGCCACTTGGCTGGGAAGCCCGAGCCAACATACTCGAATATGCTTCTGTATTTTGGTACAACAGGCTGTTTCTTTAAATGCTTTCTTAAAGCCAACGGGCATTGAAAGGAATTTTCTCTGGAAGTAGGTAGTTATTGGGTATCTGTCCTCTTTGTTGCACACATGCTATTATTTTACGCATTTCTTTTAAAAGGGTTACCAGCACTGCCTTGGTTGCATCAATGAGGTCTTTGAGGACTGAGATGAGGAAGATCCTGTTGATCGTGCACTCCATCCTCTTGGCGAGCACAGGCTGGCCTCTTCCAAAAGCTGCTGACAACCTGGGTGCCTCTCGCAGCTCTGGTGTGGTATGGTGAGCTGCTCTGGTTAGCAGCGCTCGGAAGCGGGGCACAGTGTTTCACAGGTCTGCGTGCAGGGTTTATCAGGATCTCATCTCCGCTGAGGAATTATTCTGCAATCTCAGTTCTACTTTCTAAAAATTTACTCTCTAGCACTCAGGGATGCAGGAAGAGTCTAAAAAAAATGTGACAGGAGTATAAACCAATGCCATGCTGTCTCCCTGAGCTTGTGAGGGCTGTGGAATGTTAGCTCGGAGACCCTGGAACTTCTCCCTACCCTTCAGTCATAGTCCCGTGGATTTTGTGATCCTTTAGGTGTGGAGTATGTTACTTCAGCATTGTTCTCTCAGAATTTGAAATTCTGATACAGGTGAGAATTGGAGGGGTTTTTTGTCTTGTTGAGGGGTTTGCTTTCAACAGCTTCTTTGGGAGAAGGTCTTGAGTGGATTATGTGCTGCTTGAAGTACTGCATAGAAACCTGGTCTGCATGAAGTCAGAGACTTGGGAACTCATCTTGCACCTAGGAAATGGAAGTTTTGTGACCATTTCTATCCAGGGAAGAATGCAATCATCAACACCTTGCATGTCAAGTTAAGACAGCATCACAGGGACCGAGGTTGCCCGGGAGCCTGCAGGGAGGCATAGCACAAACTCGTGAAACCGATGTGTGTTTTGAGTGGAGAGACTGGTGTCTGTATGAACGAGAGGTGTATGAAGGGGATGAGGTAGCAGAGATTATTTCTGGGAGGCAGGAATTGGTGCCGCTGCAACACTTAAGGATTCTTAATGAGGCAGTAGTTATCATTTTTGGGCATGGGAAAAAGGGTACAAGCCCCATTTTATAATCAGGAGGCTGAATGCACTGTTTTGCTAGGAGTTTCCTAGGAGTGCTTTGTTGCGTGCTTGCTGGTTTGTCAGATGATGAGAGCAGTGAAAGCATTTTGTTTTGAAAGGTAATCTCCAAAGAAAGAAATTCTCAGTGAACCTCATATTTGTAAGCAATCAAGATAATTAGATTTTAGAATAGAATAGACTATTTCAGTTGGAAGGGACCTACAATGACCATCCAGTCTAACTGCCTGACCAGTTCAGGGCTGACCAAAGCTTAAAGCATGTTATTAACGGCATTGTTCAAATGCCCCTTAAACAGCGACGGGCTTGGGGCATCGACCACCTCTCTAGGAAGCCTGTTCCAGTGTTTGACCACTCTCTTGGTAAAGAAAAGGTTTGTTTGGGTAAAAAAAAAAAAAGAGAACACCAGAATTTGACTGTTTGACTGAATATGTGGATGTGGCATAATCATTTCCAATCGACAGAAGGAGGTTTTGGATGGGGTTGTCCTATGCAGAATAAGACTAGCAGGACCAAGCACTTGTTATTACAACAGGAAAAACTGTCCCTAGGATAGAGTTTAACTTCGGCTAACATGCTCTTGACGCTTCTGTGCAATGTAAACCTGAGAAGCTTGAGCTGAACACACCTTGTTGGCCCTCCATTCTTGACAGGTTTTCTCTCAGCTAAGATTGGAGTGAATCAGTACAAAACACTTAAAATCTGAAGTCTTACGTGACAGTGAATGTTCTTTTGTTGTGATGCAGTGGTACGTGGAAATTCTCAAAATTCGAATGAATGGAAGAGCAGATGGTCTCTGATCAGGAAAACCATAAATCGTAAGTCTCTTGGTGTGTGTTGCCTTGTGGTTTGCTTTAGTTTTCATTTAGCCCAGCTTTAGAAATTTAGTATCAACTGTTAAACCTTTTAGGCTATCTTCCCCTCTTCTCCCCCCCCCCCCCCCCCCCCAGTTTAGAAGTGAATAAAAGAGCTTTGTACAGTTCTTGAAACTGAGCCTGAAACAGCTCTGAACAAAATATAGTGTTCCTTTCAAAATCTTGGAAATAATTACGTCATAGGCAAATTGGGCCAGAAACCGTTAATAGTATTCTTTGTGGAATGAAATCCCATGGGAGGACCCATTTCAGCAAACTGGCATTGTTTACAAACAGATACAGTGGCAGATACAGTTGTCCCATTCTGAGGGACAGCTGAAACTTTGTGCCCTATAATGGACTTCACAGAATAACTGTCTTGCTTTTGATAACAAGCTGAAAATGTGCCCTGGTGCTTCTGTGGCCAGCCTTACGCCAGTGATTTCGGGGAGTGAAGGCTGTCTTTGGCACTGGAAAAGTTATTTGTAGGTGGGTTAAAGAGAAAATAAAAGCTTCTGTTGCCGTAAGCTCCTAGTCTGTGAGAAGCCAGGAGGCGTGGGGTTGCTACTCTCCCCTCAATTGGTTTGGTGGTGGACTTGGTAATGTTAGGTTAATGGTTGGACTGGATGATCTTAAAGGTCTTTTCCAACCTAAACGATTCTATGATTCTATAATTGCTGGAGGCACAGGGAGCCACGTCCAGATGTGTCTGTTGGGCCTCATAAGCTGGGAACTCCCTCGCGCTTCCCTGTGCAGAAATACCCGGGCGTCGTGCGCTTTCCCTTCGCCAGGATAGCGTGCACGGCACACATAGTTCGCCCGATTACCTTGCAGTAGTTTCATTGCTGGTTCCCCTGCCCCGTTACTGGAAAACCTTCTGCATTTTGGGACAGAAATCACAAAGATTACTAATGTTAACTGTTTGACCTAAATCTAGAAAAGCATTTAGTTCTCTAGGTAAATAGGCTAGTCTGTACTTGAAAGTTAGATCAGCACAAACCATAGCCTCGACACAATTATAGCTATTCCGTGGTGATAGCAAGCACGTTACTGCCTACATATGTGCTTCCATAGGAGGGTGGGCCATGTTCCTCCATCGCCAGAGCAGGTCTCCCAGTAGATCTCTACCTGGAGGGCCGGGCTGTGTCGGCAGAACCCTCTTGTGGGGACCGGGCACGTGCTGGGGACCACGGGTTTCTGTGAAGGGTCACTTCTGTGCTTTCCCAGGTGGTGTGTTCCAAATGACAAAAACATCTTTCTGTCTGACAGCTGCCTCCAATACTTGACTTCATTAGTTAAGAGTGCGCGATCTTTTCGAGACTTCTAGGCCTGAAGGCAAAGCTATAGGGAGCAGCACCTTGTCGTTGGCTGCCTGTGGTTCAGTATTACCTGTGCAGTATACAGGTGGAGGTGAGCAACTCCATGGTGTAGGGGAGGTCTAGTAGTTCACATAGGACTTGAGCCTACAAGTAGACATCATCTTTGGCTGGTGAACACCATATTGATCTACCAGCAGAGCAATTGTTCGAGTTCTCCCTAATTTGCTGCAGGCAAAATATGCCAGAATAGTTCAGATCACTGATTTAACACAAACCAGTTGATGAAGTCAGCTGGGAAGGGTGCTTATACAAACTGCTCCCCTGATGGAGGCGAGCAGCTGGGGTCAGCAACGTCTTTGAGTGCATGTTTGCGAACCAAGATCTCCAGGATCCCCGTTTCATGCTGTACGTACTAGGGGGAGGGCTGGGACCAGCTGTTGCTGGGGTTTTCAACTGTGTGACCCCGGGACGGGTCCCTGGGATTCCTTGGGGATCCAGATGTTCAGCAGCCCTGCTTTGTGGACCCAGGGAGCGGTCCAAAACAGAGATGTGATGGTATATTTAATTTATTGTTCTTGTCACTGGGCAGATGCTTTGAATGCCCAGAGAGGTGGTGGAGTCACCATCCCTGGAAGCGTTCAGAAAAGAGGTAGACGTGGCACTTGGGGACATGGTTTAGTCTAGTCTACCCTTAACTGGTTTAGTGTGGACTTGGTAATGTTAGGTTAATGGTTGGACTGAATGATCTTAAAGGTCTTTTCCAACCTAAATGATTCTATGATTCTGTTCTATAATGTCAGATCTGGCATTTGGAGATTTTATTTAGATGAAATTAAAACTGTAAGTCAAGTAATAAAAAAAAAAGTGATTGTTTTATGTGTGTTTAATTTGAAAATGGTAACAAAGGCTAAAATGCCCATGTCATGAAAAACAGTCTAGAGTGAACATCTCTAAATGTTTAAGTTGGTCATTAGTTTACATGGAAGGTATTGCCAGTTAAGGCAATGTGGGTTTGATTATGCCCTATTAATAATTAATATCAGCTGGAAATCCTGGCAAAATTCCAGCTATATCCAAATAAATGCAGTTGTTGAAAACGTTAACCTCTGCCCTTAAAAAAAACCAAACCAAACCCAAAAAAAATCAACCAAACAACCCTGAAACCCCTCAACCATTGCAGCTTTGCCTGACCAAAGTGAGAGCAGCAATGCTGTTCGCCCTTGAGCTTCAGGATCTCTTTGTGTAAGTGACGGTCACCGTATTTGGCCGATACTTCTGAAAAAAGGCCTGCGACTTCCGCAGCTGAAAAACACAAGTTGCTTCATTTTGAATTTAAGAGGGTAGCTGATGACTGCAATAATTTGTGTTATCTGTGAATCAGCACAAGGAGAGATCCATAACACATGCACAGTGTCCGCATGTGCCTTCCATAAAAGGAGCCACATTGATTTTAGAGGGGTTGAAGGCAAGGTGCCTGTAGAATTGTAACCTTTAAAAATATGCAGTAGAGCCCACATCACATCTGATCTGTCTGAAATCATACTCTATTTTCAGGTCTTAAAACAGTTCATTTTATCAAGCGTTGCTTGTTTGTTAAACCAGCTGCTTAATCCAGGCTTGAATTTTAATATTTAAGATACACTAGAAAGATTAGGAATTTGAAAAGTCTTACCTGCCCTGTATTTTCCCAACTCATGAAAGTTTTGTAACAATTTCTGGGTATTTTTTTTCCTTAGATCAGTACCCCTGTTCTTAGCGGTCAACAAAAGACTGCACGTGCCCACTCCTTGCTGATGGGACTTGACTTTGCTGATGCTGACTGATACTTGGGACTTCATGGTGCGGTTATCCAAAGCTGGGCCACAGACAGCCCTGGGGTAACAGACCTGTGTGGTAGCAGGACAGAAAGAGGAAAACTTGAATTGTTTTCAGGATTTGATCATTTTCCTGCTTAGGTTTTGATTGATTTTTAAAGCAAACGTATTGCTCATTTTCACGTGCAAGGAAGCTTTTAATTCGTATTTCTGAATGAACTTCCTCTGGGAAGATCGTTCCTTTTGAAGCTCCATACTCCCAGGACTAAACCCTCTCCAAACACGGAGCAGGGAGGGAACAGAGATCTTAATGCTTGCTATCCATATCCCCCCAACACGCACCTTGCTTCTTACATCATAAAAATGGTTCACTACGATACCAGGTAGTTTCAGTAAATCATTTAAATTTTGCTTTGGTCTGTTTTTAGAGGAAAATTTGGATTGTAAACAACTGCAGGAGAAAAGTTGTAAATAAAAACTTTAAAAGCCTTTAACAGGGATTTAAAAAGCTTTATTTTAATGGCAACACAGTGATTTTTAGGAATTGGCCACTGCATTTATTTATAGCAAGCAGCAGTAACCTTATTCAGAGCAAACCTCTAATAGAGAGGCTTCCCTATGCCACCAGAAGGCTTTTGTTGCCCTCTTTCCTCCTCAGGACACCAGCCTTGGCATCCTTACTTGACAGGTGTGCTTTCTGTTCTGCTTTTGCAGGAGGCTGTGAGGGCTGCTGAAGATGTCCGATAGTCTGGATATTGAAGAGAAACCTCCAGCCCCACCGTTGAGAATGAACAGCAACAATCGCGATTCTTCAGCACTAAACCACAGCTCAAAACCGCTCCCCATGGCCCCTGAGGAGAAGAACAAGAAAGCCAGGCTTCGCTCCATCTTCCCAGGAGGAGGGGATAAAAGTAAAGTATCAGCAGCGCGAATGGGTGGCTACATCTCTGTTTGCTTTCTGTTGGCTGTTGGTTGCCGTGTTTACTTCCTGCCACTGCTTTCTTTCTGTTTCAGTTGCAGAACATGGTAAAGTCCTTCCAAAGCCTCTGTTCCAATTACTCTAGTAACATGTTTCAAAAGAGGAGGAGGTGTTCCGTCAGTTACTTTCTTGTCTTTGAAAAGCCAGTAAGACGTGCACACATTGTGTGACTTGCCTTTTAAAAATAACTTTATAGTTAAGCTGGGGAATCCTTTCCTTTGAATTTTGCTTTGCATTTGCAGTAAAAACACAGATGAGGTTGTGTACTTTTGAAAATACATTTGCAGAAGTGAGAAGGCAATATGCCTGACACTTTTGGGTGGGTTTTTTTTTTTTTAATGCACTTACATTCCAGGAACAGGAGCAAGGCTCTTCTGCTTGTTGCTTTTGCAGTGAGCGTGGACGCAGAATGGCTTGCTTTAAAATGTGCTAGGTGTGGTTACAGCATGAAAGTCTTTTGAACGTGCAGGAAACAGCATTTCAGTTGCATTCTTTGAAATGCATTTGCAGAAAGCAGTGTGTTTTGAGTTAGTGTATTTACAGAATTAAGGGAAGGGATCTTCTTTTTTTTTTTTTGTAATGCCGTGGGAACTGATGGGCTGCACCTACAAGTGCTAGGGAGCCGGCTGATGTCACTGCAAGGCCACTCTTGATTATCTTTGAAAGGTTATGGTGACCGCAGGATGTTCCTGATGACTGTAAAAAAAGCAAATGTCGCTTCTGTCTTTGAGAAAGAGGATCTGGGGAACTACAGGCCAGTCAGCCTCACCTTCTTCCCTGGGAAGCTGGTGGAGCAAATCCTCCTGGAAACCATTTCCATGCAAATGAAAGCTAAGAATGTGATCAGGAATAGTCTCAGGGGTTTACGAAGGGGAATTCGTGCTGAACCGTACTGACAGCTTTCTACTGTGAGATGACAGGCTTGGTGGTGAAGGGAGAGCAGTGGGTGTTATTTCTACTTTAGTAACGTGTTCGACACAGCCTCCCATAGCATCCTCACAGACAAACTGGTGAAGTACAGTCCAGGTAAGTGGACAGTGAGGTGGACTGAAAACTGACTGTAATGCTGGGCTCAAAGGGTTGTGATCAGCAGCACGAAATCCAGCTGGATTTCGAGAGGGATTCCACCTTCGACGTGCATCGCTGCTCCTCCAAGGAGAGCTCAGAACTACGGAACTGCGGTCGTTCCCTTGGAGCTCCAGCTCACCTGCGCTGCTCGGCTGCCCCCTTCACGAGTCTCTTCCACAGGTCGCGTGGAGCAGTTGGAGGTAGTCTGGCATTCAGCGCTCCTCACAGGCAGCAGAGGCACAACTTCGGCCCCGTTCCTCCCCTCGGTCGGGGGCAGTCCTGACAGCTCCTCTCATGTGAAGCCTGTGACTGGATGGGCCCGTTCCTCAGGCTGGCCTGGCCGCTTCCCTCTGCAGAGCGCTTCTCAAAATACCCCTTTCTGGGAACAAAATTAATTTTCAATTGACTTTATTTTAAAGGCCAAAATTAAAATTTCTTCTGGCTTGTTTAATTCCTGGAAGGACTTGGGTCGCTTCTTCCCCTGACTGCCAGCAGGATGGTACTATCCTTCTCCAAGGGAACATTTCTTAAGCAAGAGGTGCTGTGCAAAATGCGTGCAGGAACGGGGAGATCCAGAAACAACCCCTCCTGGAAATGATCAGTGACATTAAAAATAGATGTAATTAACTACCAGTCAGAGCTGTCTTAGGAAACATACAAGTATCCTGATTTTAAATATGACTGTGAGGGAAAGTAAGCTAAGATTTATAGCTTAATTTTGTTGGGTGAAATAATAAATGGAGGCAGTTTAGCTTGGCTGGCCAAGCCCCTTGAGGTGGTTTAATCTCAGGGTTGGTTTGTGGGTCAGGGTATCAGCTGGCCTGTGCGTGCTTCACAGACTCACTGACACATTTTTGAGAGTCTTGCTTATAAAACAGAAGGTGATTAATATGGCTGCTCTCATCTACTGCAGTGCTTTGCAGCATCACAAATTTATATTAATAGTCCACTGTCCACCGCTGGTACTAGTAAACAGAACGTGAAGAAAACACCATGACAGGGTGTTTCTGCCTGAACCTGCAGGAACTTTGTTGTCTTTCATTTGCTTACCAGACAGGAGGGATGTGAAGATGAATATGCTACAGTGCGTTCTCTCCAAGGCAACGGCGTATGCTGGGACTGCTGTGCTCGGGGACCAGGAACCTTTCGCAGTCACTCCCCTGTTGGAGTGTAGGTTTTTCAGTTCGGGTTTGAGCAATTCTGTGTTTAAAACCTTGTTTTGGCAAGCCGCTGATGACTCTTTGGGGCCTCTCTGTGCTTCTGTGGTTGAAACAAGTCACTTAGGCATTAGTGTCCTGCTCCTTCCCATAATGCCTGACCTCCTTGCGTTCCTTGGTATATCTCCTCTCGCCTCTGTCTCTGGGGTAAGGTACCCCATTCCCTGGGGGCAGGAGGCCAAGGCAGTAAACTGAAAAACATTTCCAGTGCCACGTGGGCAATCTGTGTGGAACAAGGAGCTGAACCTGGTCCCCCATAGCCTGTGCTGAAGCTGTGAAATTGGCTTTCCTTTCTTGGAGGTAATGATGGTGATGGGAGCCACGGTGGAGTTCATAGCATTAGTGTTTCCTTTCAGCAGAGTGCTGTTACCTCAGGAGAGTTGAGAGCAGAAAGAAATGACTTGCATTCTTCCAGTTGTTTGATATAGCCTTGTCTTCTTTCATTAAACCACCTGTAATTGCTGTGCTACAAAATAAATTAATACTGTGTGTGAACTGGTGGCTCGATGAAGGTGCTGTAGAGCATTCAACCTAAAGAAGTGAGAGGGGAGCAGGCCCACCACAGCTCAGATGCCCCTTTCAGCTGAAGAGGTGCACCCGTGTTAAGATTCCTGGGTGAATAATATCACTTCCCTCGAAGCTGCTTTAGACTTAGCTGCAGATGGGAGCAGAGTCTGACCTTTAGTCATCTGGTTGCCTTCTGTACAGAAAAACACGAAAAGAGGGAAGGAGAAAAACCCCATGGGGTTAAGATTAATGGAGGAGAAAGAAAAGGACAGGGCTGCTGGGGTAGGAGAGGAGGAGCAGAGCAGGAAGGAGGGTGGGAGGACAGTGTGAGTGACAGTGGAAGGGAGAGGGGATGGAGGAAAGAACAGAATGAGATGAAGAGGCGAGCGAACAGGAGGGCGTAAGCGTGAGGTCAAACTCTTCCTCCCTTTCTGCAGAAAAGCTGCCACTTAGCTGAGTCGCGCTTTTCTGCCGAAAACTGCTCTTTTAACATAATAATGATGGTGATGCTGCAGACTGTGAAGGACAGAAAACTCTTTCCTTGTTCTCTTTTAATCTGTCATAGTTGCTGAGGTGGTGTGGGTGGCCCTCGTGGCTAACTGCTGTGTGGCAGGAGTGTATTGTGAGGGGCATTTATACAAAAATCGAATAGGAATGTCCAGTATAAAACCCTTGAATCCAGTCAGTCATTGCTTCAAAGAAGTCATGCCTTTTCGTATCATTTTGCCAGCTTATGTAAAACAGAAGTGATTTGGGTTGCAGGGCACAGACAGAAGCGTCAAAGTTTTTAGACTGGGGAGGGATGAGGGTGTTGCAAGGAGCTGTGTAATTCCATATTTAATTTGTAGTTTATCAGCGTTTGGACCATAGGTGTTACATCCACAGTCTGGTAGGCAGAGGTCTGTGAAGCAGATGAGCCAAATCTTGGGGAATGAGCTGGAATGCTTGGCCCCCGGCAGGAGAGGCCTGGAATGGACAAGTGCTGCTTTTGATGGAGTGTTTTCTGTAATGCCTTATTTCGCTTCTGGATTTGACTGTTGCTTTGAACTGAATTTGATGATCCTTTAAATCTAATTTTCACTGCATTTGCTTGCAAATGATGAGGTAGGAGAAGCCAGTTTTGTTATTTACAATAAAAAGTTATATGTGCTGAATGGAGATGACATCTTGTAGCTGGCAATGTCTGTCATGAAAATTAAACAACATAGTCTTAGAAATAAAGGAAGGGGAAAACCCTTTGCATTTGTATTTGATATATTGCTGCCATCTTTATTGAATGCTAAATGAAAATAATTTATCAATTAACATTGTTTAGGGATGTGCAGTACAGACAAAAGGGGACAGTTAAATATTTAATGAGGATAAATGCAGAGAAAGGATTAGAAATGTCAAAAATACTCTGTAGACTATAATTATGACGAGCAGAACATTTTCCAAATAAAGGAGGCTGTAAGGTAGAATAAGAAAGATATGCAAAGAGAGGCCTCGTGGAGCTGCTGTCCGTGAGCAGAGAGAGATCCAGGCTGGGAGAGGTGCTGATAGATAGCGAGTTCAGCCTTTGGATGAGACCCCTAGGTAAACCGATGAAGCTGGCAAACGTAATACTAAAAAACCAAAGGAAAATGTTAATTTTTAAAATGTTAATTTTTAATTTAAAAATGTTAATGTCCATGAGTGTAGTAGTGCGTTACATTATGAAGGCTGATGTGCCAGAAAATAGATCTCGCTGAGCTCCATCCTGGTTGATATTGGCAGAAGGGGCGCTTGCTTTTGCAATAAAACACACACAAAATTGTCTTCATCCAGCTGGTTTTGATGTGCATAGTATGGCTGTCACTGGCGCTGCACGGAGGGAATGTGGAAGGCAAGGACAGGACCTGAACAACTGCTCCTTTCTCTCCTGCTCGTGTGTAACTATGGCACGTGTGTTCATATCACCGTTAATAAATGGGGATACGCTGATCCTGTGTACCCTGACATACAGTCCCATTAGAGATCCTGATATCGAGTCCCATTGTGATAGGCACAGTATAAACCTGTCGTGTATCTCTGGGTTTCTCACAACTGTTAGCGTGCAGTCATGTCACATCAGATCTATAGAGCAAGCCTGCTCAGGACCACGATGCGGATATGTAAACCAAACCCGCATTAAACTGGTAAGAAGGGCAGCAGAGAAGAGGTGGGATCCTGGGGTGCCAGGTGCTTTCTTTAAAGACGTGAGATGGTGTGACTTTTTTTGTATTCTACATGAGCGCTTTATGTGTGTCTTATTTCCTGAGTCTGTGTTAATAACTCTCGCATACTGCAAGCGGGCACTGTAATATTTGTTCTGTTCCAATCATTAGCGTGTAATTTTTCCACTGAAATGACAGGTGTATTTGGTAGAATGGCAGTTCCCCTCTTGGCTGTTACATATATACCGTTGGCACTAGAGAAGACCCTACAGATAGCTCTGTGCTCTATTATTCAGGCACATGGTAGTTGGTCTTGGAGCACACTGGTTCTCCAGGGAAGCCAAATATTTCAGATACCTGCCAGCAGGATAGATGTTTGAACGTGGGTTTACGCTATGTTTATCTGGGTGTTTGGGAGTCATCCAGACCTGGCATTATGGTCACCATTTTTCAGAGAAATCTCTGTTGAACATGGATTCTTGATGCATCAGAGTGAAGGCAGCTTCTCTCAGCCTTTATTCCGCTCATTCTTTATCAGGGTCAATAAAACTGGGCTGAAGTGAGCTTTGTCAATAGTAAAAAGCACAGGAGATGGATGACAACAAGGGATGTTACTTTCAAAAGGTGTTAAAATAGGAGGGAGATGAGAAACGTACAGATTGACTGAATTCCAAGTCTGTCTCCTTCAATAAGATAATCCACGCTCTGAATACTGGTGGAGTGATTTAAAAACAAGGAATTCCTGGAGACTGATAAAGCCTGAGCTTTATGGTTATATGTCTTAGCTAATTGAGAGTTCAAAATGAAGCTTTTCCAGTGGCATTTATGGGATCTTGTTGCTGTGCAGATTCCGTGGTTTCTAATACAGAGCTGCTGCTTCAGCCTTTTACTCGGAGAGGAGGCAGGAATAGGATCTTTGTCTTCTCCTGAGCTGCCTGTTTTCACAGAACTTGTAGGAACCTGGTTATCGTAAAAAACCTCTCCTCTGATTCAGCCGAGTTTGACAACAGGTTCAGAGCATCTCGGAGAAGAGACACACATCCAAGCAGGCATGCACATGTGTGTCCTGGGCACTTCTGCAGGAACCACAGGGCGAAGTCCAACAGGAGTTAGTTGCTAGATATGAAAACCTGATGAAAAAAGAACTGACAATAGAAATCATACTGGTTAGAGATAGCTGAAGAAGGCTACTTCATGAACAGCTTACTTAGGCAGCTGTGACACTGATTGGAAGAAAACCAAAATGAAATAACACCTTCCAGGCCTTCCCAAACAGGGGTTGACAGTTAGGCTGGTGTTGTATTAGCTTGGGTCTGTTTGTGAAGTAAGATGGACGTTAATTGATTTCTTTTCCACTTTTAAAATACTATTTTGAGCTCACTTGATTGTGAAAATTTTTGAATGAAAAGCTGTGCAGAAAATAAGCGTGTATTAATGTTTTGCCTCTAGCCAACAAGAAGAAAGAGAAAGAACGTCCTGAGATCTCTCTTCCTTCAGACTTTGAACATACCATTCATGTGGGATTTGATGCCGTCACTGGAGAATTCACAGTAAGTAACCACCGTATTGCGTGCTTACCAGAGCTTCTAGTTTCTTGATGGTAAAATAACCTTCTGTTGCCAGAAACGTCAGATGACAGCAGCCAGGCTGTGAAGAAAGAGACTTTTATTTGTTGGGCTTAGGATTTGGAGTGTTTTACTTCTGATTCAGGCTGCTTTTTTTTTCTCCAAGGATTGTCAGCAGAGTGTCTGTGGAAAACGAAAACTAGGAAGAACGTAGGTGTATGCTTTTATCAGTCTCACAAGCTGCTGCAGGGGTTGGTTGTTCAGTGTCTTTGGAAAAGCATAAATCCCCCCCCACACATGTGCATAGTGTATGCCTTGCTGTAGACAATCGGCCCCAAAGTGCAAAGTCCAGCTGCTCTGCAGACAGCCCTTGCAGACGCCCAGAAAGTGGCAGCATTGTGGAAGTCCGTTCATTTTAATTTAGTATCCTTCAAAATATGTTCGTAGACTAGGTGATCAGACACGTTTCTAGCCTTTGGGTTAATAAAATAGCAGTCAGCTTTTTCTACTTATATCATAACAAAATGTATGATGTGTTGGGAAAAATAAGTCTGATAGAAGCTCCTTGAAGTCTGCAGGAGGCTTCAAAGCATTTTCTCTCAGACTACTAGTTAGGTGCCGAAACCATTAATCCTTAAAGTTAAGCTGGCAGTAAGCTTACATTTGGTTGAACTGTGGAGGTGAGAGGAAGCATTAGCAACTCTCCGTACCGTCAGTAGCACCCTGTGAGCTAAGTGGTCAGACTGTGTTATCACCGTGCGTCAAATTGTAAAGTGTGCTAGTGCTGGCTGGCTGCATACACCAAACAGGATGGGACAAATCATTTGCCTGGAGAAAGGGTGGTTAAGTTTTCAGAATTCGAGCCCTAAATGCAATTTCTTCATCATTTTTTTACTTTGATTGCTACTTTTGTTTCCCAAAAACATTTCAGAAAGCTGGAAACTTTCTGTGTGCTACAGTAGCAGTAGAATACAGTAACAATAGAAGAAAAAAAGACACGTTTAATGCCAGCATGTCTTCAAAGGAATAGTGAAATTGAATTATCTTTAGTAATTAGGAAATACAGCTACATTTAAAATATGTGGGCTAGTTAATTAGCCTTTTTGAAATAGATGTCACTTACAAAAATCTTACGTCAAAATCTATTCTGTGCCAAACCCTAGGGCTTGATTAAATGCTCATTTAAGAAGCCCAGATGTGATCATTTTTGATCAGAAACTTAGCATAAAGCTTTTGAAAGTGTGTTTTCCCTGCTATCTATCCCGGTTTTCCTCTTTTTTTCCCTCTCTGTCTCTCCCTGTAGCCACATTATTGTTCAGCTTAACCTTAATGCCATTCTCCTTATCTTGGTATCATATATTCTGTTACTTTCTGC
The DNA here is from genome assembly GCF_030463565.1 of Pelecanus crispus. Classification (NCBI taxonomy): domain Eukaryota; kingdom Metazoa; phylum Chordata; class Aves; order Pelecaniformes; family Pelecanidae; genus Pelecanus; species Pelecanus crispus. The sequence goes on along the minus strand of NC_134655.1, from coordinate 4,137,546 downwards.
TTTTGTTTTCTCCCTTTTGTGTTTGCATCCCTTCTTCCTGTCTTATCTTTTCTTCCTTCCCTTCCCTCCGTTCCCTTCCCTACTGAATGTTCAGCTGCTCTTATCCTATATTTGTTCTTCCTTTCAGCCTTGTGCCTTTATTTCTACCCTGTGCTTCAGACTTTTTCCTTCTGGCTCTATGTAAGCGCGATGGGTCACAATCGTGTTCTCTTGTAGACTGGTGGTGAGGATCCCAGTTAGTTTCACGTCCCTGCCAGCTGGAACAAAAAGGAGGGACGTCGAGCTTAACACACTTCAGTTCTAAGCACAAGCAGTCTCTATCAGTACTTCAGAGATCACGGTTTGGGTCAGTTTGAATGTTATTATTCTCATCCAGTGTGTCAAAACAGTCTCTAGCATCGGAGATAGATGTGTCCGATGCCACCAGCACGGGTCCTGGCCTTTTATAGAACAAAGTGGTTGTACATGGCTAAGTATGTCCAGCTTTATTGCTGTAGCACAATTTATTTTTAATATCTTTTTCCCTTTCAAAACAGTGGACATTAGGTGGCTGCTGGTTTACAATTACACAGTATTTCTACAATAATACTTGTTCCTAAAGCATGGAAGTGCAGCGCTGCAGTTTGAGAAGGCTCTAACCAATTCAAAAGAAACCAAAGGGACAAGTGAATTCCCCTGTGCAGCTTGCCAGCACAGGACTTAGCGCCGCAGTCCTTAGCGGAGTAAAATGTCAGTCAAAGCAAGGGGATTTCTGCACCATTCAGAACTAGCTATCAGCTCCCAACTAATCCCAGATGCAAGCATTACATTACGCATTACATTAGGCATGTTTGATTTGTCCCAACCTGGATGCAACCCATGTATCAGCCGGGTAGTCGTGTGGTAAGTATGTCCTGCTGAAGGGACCGCCACGAGCCATATCATGTAAAAATATTCCCACTGTCTAGTGATCACACTGTCTGCCTCTTTCAAAAGTTTGGAAGTGCCATGGGAATGTCCAATAAATGTGCAAATATATGGGGTTTTTTTGTTTCGAATTATTACAGTTGTCATGCCAGTAGTGTCTGTGGTTATGTGCAATGCATTGGGCCATTTTCTGACACCTAACAGTCACCCCCCAGCTGCATTACCTGATTGCTGTTAGTTGCATCTCAAATCAAAGTTGCATGGGCTCCTGAGTTTCGGCTTTCAGGCTTGAGCGCCAAGCTGTGTTGTTGCTCATGAACGTATGTTATATCTCCATTTCACTGTGCTTGGAGCAACCACATTTGCTAAGAAGTAGGGCTTTTAAAGCTCAAAATAAAATTGGTTGGAAACTGTTGGGCGGGAGCATGCTGCTAGAGCTTTATGTTGATTTATTTTGAAGAAACAGTTGCATTTTCTGAATGGAGGAAGAAGTGTGGTTTGCAGGGCTTTGGGGAGTGCGTTTTGTAAGGCATGCATTTTTGAAACAGTTTCCTGATCCCCAATCTAGAATAAAATGTGGTCACCCACCAAACTTTTAAAGTGTCAAGATTATGACATGAACAAGTGGGAGAAAGTTGTGGCTATAAGATCCAAAGAAGTTGCACATTATTAATCTAATCAAACATTTCTTTAGAATTGTCCTGATTTTCAGTCTGACACGCATAGATTATTTGCATTATGACAATACTCAACCTCCCAGTGTGGAACCTGAGTTTGACCAGCTGCTTTCTCCACTGCACTTCGTTGACTCGTGCACTGGCCAGTTGTGATCTTGGGGCTGGAGAACCAGTGGAATAAACTTGCGTAGAGCCATTCAAAAATGCTAACCTGGCTTTCAAAACTAGACAAACAGCAAAAGCCCAGATCTTTTTTTTTTTTAACTAAAAAAAGAAATCGCTGGTAATTTTTCCAGTCTCTTGCCATTAATACCCAGTTATATATTTTTATGAGGGAGAGAAAAGCTGGTTTAAAAAAGAGAGGAGGGGGAATGATGCTTCCAAACTTTGGAACAGTTGTGATTTTTCTGTTTTCCTACGCCTGCCTTCCTGTAGCCTGTCCACCGCCTGATCTATTTGGTATCTACCTCGTAACTCCCATTTTAGATGGGACTTCCCCATTTTGGCCCATTGGTTTCCTCCTACCACCTTCTAAGTTGTCCCACATTCTGTTTTAACTTTCTTTTCTTTCTTTATTTACGTCCATTACAGCCAGATCTCTATGGCTCACAGATGTGCACAGGGAAGCTCCCAGAGGTGCGTCACAGGCCCAAAAGAATCTTGCATCAAAATGCTTCTTTGAGATGTCATAGCACTGCAGCAGCAGGTTGATGTGTGTGCAGTAGATTTGTTGCTTGGCTTATCCCACTTTTTTTTCATTAATCCTAAACTTTGGAGGCCCATGTCACACATTGTTTTGTGGAGAACTTCTTAGGAAGAAGCTATATTAAGTGTTTACCTAGATTGGGGTGGCACCGAGGCTAAGTTTAAATGTACTTCAGGTGTAGTTTTTCATTCAGTAAGCCCTACAATTCGCTGGTAGATGTTGGCTGTGCAGTAAATGGGGAAAATTACAGGCTTTCAAATTTAGGAAATTATACTGGATATTTAAAGCATATTTTCATCAATATATTTTCAATGCAGAGCTGCGGCTTTCAGCGATTGGATCAATTTTCAAATGCCACCTTCACTTGTAACATGTCTGAGAATTCATGCAAGGCTTTGGCACACTCGGCCTGTTTTCTGAGTCCCTGCTTTCTGCATATTTACAGTAGAGAACCTACAGAGCTACAGGAGCTCAAAAAAGAGGCATCCTTAGCAGCAGTGGTACAACTCAGTGTTACAATTTTGAGAATTTAAATGCTGATCTTTAACTCCGCAGCGTTTCCTGGTATGCTGAAAATTAATTGTATCAGGGTGGGGTTTACCTTTTAATCAGACGGCAATGATCATTTCAGCAAAATGTGTTTGCGTTATTAAGCATTAAAAATCCAGTGTAAAGCTCCTAAAATACACTTTGTTGTCCACAAATGTAGAATAGTCTTGTTATGTCTGCACTGAATCACCAGGAAAACAAGCTAAGCCTTAAATCATTATTCCATGGAAGAGCAGAGTTGATTTAAAGATGAGTTTCATGCACTTTTTTTCCTATCACAGTCATAACTTTCTTTTCTTTTTAAAGTTGGATCCTGGTTTTAGCTCTATATTTTATAGAGAAGAGAATGATTGCATCTAATGTATAAGCTACTGATTTTAATTGTAAGGTCAATCAAAATTTCTGAAAGTAATCTTACAGGTAGCATGGGATCTTGGTAAAGATCTGTGAGGCTGTGGCTGTTAAATATTCTAAATTCGCACTCTTTCCACTTGACACCTACAGGGCATTCCAGAGCAGTGGGCCAGGCTACTACAGACCTCCAACATAACAAAACTGGAGCAGAAGAAGAACCCACAGGCTGTTCTAGATGTTCTCAAATTTTATGATTCCAAAGAAACAGTTAACAACCAGAAATATATGAGCTTTACGTCAGGAGGTAAGTCGACGTCTCACAGCGAAAAAGGGAGTGTCAGGCCCCAAATGAGTCAGACTGAAGTTCTACATTCAAGTGGTCGAGAAGCAACCTTAAAAAATTCCGCTTCATGGAATACTCCTGAAATGAATTATATTTCTCCTTTTGTGCCCAAAATGTTATTGAAACAGTGACTTTTCTTTGTTGCTTGTTTTTAGAACTAAATAAGATACTAGATGGAACAATCATTACCATTTTTAGTCAAAAGCATTAGTGGCCAAAGGTCACATTTACTTTTGTTTCTTCACATCCTTCTTCCTCACAGTGTTCAGATTGGGGTACGAGGTATACTTTTTTCATGCATTTTATGAGTTACTCTTGGACCCTTGGAACAATAGGTTATGGACTATGAGGATTTCTTGTGATACTTTGTGATAGAGGAGAATCTTCCAGGATTTTGTTGCATTAGCTGTAGAGAAGATCAGGTTGCTATGCATAAATTCACAAACCAACCTAGAACGGCTGCTATTGTGATGTGAAAGGAATGTTGCCACAGAGGATGAGAAGGATGGCTCAGTGTCCAGAACAGTCTCTGTACCATTCCAGGAAGATCCTCATGATTTAGGCATTACTGTCCAAAAGCCTGCAAATGTGATGTGATGGGGATATCATTTTTTCCCTTGGTTGTGTACAGTCTGCAAAATTGTAGTGTAGCATTGCAAAAATGAGAGAGCAAGCCTGTGCTGTAGTTCGCATTATTTTTTTTTCTTTGGCACATTCTTTCTTTTCTTTGCTGGACAAACTCTGGCTGGTGACACATCTAGCAAGTAAGAAGAGGTTTTTACTAGGTGCAGCGTACCTGGCTTTTGTATTGATGCCTTCTTTTGCTATTCCTTAATAACTGAGTTGATTTTTAAACAAAAATACCATTAAGATACCATTACTTTGGTAAAGCTAGTGTCAACAGCTTCAGCTAATAAGGGGGTATTTCTGTCCAACAGGGTGTGGACAGCATTCGTAATTGAACCTGCAGTGGTTCAGTTCCCTACACATGATAGTCTGTGGCGGTGGAGTCTGTAATTTCCTCAATTTGCTGGTTCAACCAGTACAACTTCCAAAATGCAGACTGGGATAGCTTCTCAGAAGTCCTTCTGAAAACTGTGCAGTTATCTTCAGAATTTACTAACATTTCTTTTGAGGGAAAGCATCTTTTTACCTAAATTCCATAATTAAAAGATATGAGTGTCTAACTTCACACTTAATGTTTGCTAAAATAGCAATTACTTTTGTGATGAAATGCTCTTGAACTTGGGAGCTGTTACTGTGCTATGTCAAATAGAACTGCCACGGCTAAGGGGGATTTGGGGGAAGCTTTTATGGGGAAACATTTTCAGCAAGCTGAAGAGAATCAATGCATGCAATTTATTTAAAAAAAAAAAAAAAAAGAAAAAAAGCTGCTTTAGCTCTTGGGTAGAACAGAAGCATTGACTGTTAAAGAACAATTTGCGTTTTGTTGACCAAGTTTCTATTTATTTTATTTACTGGCAAAACAGGGCAAAAAATAGATATAAGAAACTGTAGAAAAAACCCTAGTATGTTGTCCTATTACCTTGCTTGCTGTGTAAAATAATTGTTGTTACTGGAGAGATGTAGTGAAAGAAAAATGCTATTTGGATTTACTTGGTCTGTGGGATTCCCCACAAGAGGCAATTTTATAACAGCAACTGCTTGATTTTCCCTTGCACATTGCAGATAAAAGCGCCCATGGATACATAGAAGCCCATCCTTCGGTGAGTGTGGAAGTAACTTTTTTGTTTCATAGCGTTTAACAATTGTGGAGCAAGCTGTGAGCTTTCCCTGTTGTGGTAGAGTGCCAGCCTTGTGGGCTGAAAGAAAGTACATTTTAGTGTCTTTGCCCCAGCAGAAAAGGGATCACTGGCTGTTTTCTAATTTTCTGTTTAAGAACTTTAAACAGATGAAAGTCCGGGTTTGCAAACAGAAGATTGCTTGCTGTTCTTAGCCATGGTGGAATATATAATTTGCAACAATATGCAGTGCTGTCTAATTAGCCCCATTTTAATTTAGTTTTAACAACTAAGAATCCATTTCTATTAAATTTTATGATTTATCCTTAGTACAGCTGGATATGTAGCTGAATATAAATAAGGTTATAATTGATATGTAACTCACTGGAACCATTGAAAGAAAGTTTTAAATAATCATCCACTCTAATTAATACTGGATTGCCATAGCAATCCCAGAGATGTAGTCATGACATCCACATTAATGTTGACCAGATTTATTAGTGTTAATGTTAGTGCATTAAATAGCAAATGACTGAATGGGGATTTGGCCTTTATTTTCAGGTGTTAAGCGACTTAATTTTAGGTGTTTGATTACACAGCAGAGAGTGTGTATAATGAAATGAAAATAATCTTTAAATATTCACGCTTCAGGTTTTCGGTTGATGCCACTTTCATTATCTTCAATAAAACACACTTTTAAAAGGAAGTCTGGGGTTCACTAGAGCATAGTGAGCCTTCCCAATAGCTTTTCCAGTGGGTGTGGGCACACTGGCAGATGCCGGGGTATTTTGTTCTACCAGGCATAGACAGTGGTGAGGCAGTCAAGATGCCAGCTTTCAAAAGTTACCGACTGAGAGGATGCTGGTTGAATGTTACAGTACAGGGAAAACAACTCCGTGACAGGATCGAGCAGTCATTGGAATGACTTTAATTTCATTTAACTCCTTAATGGGAGTCTGGCATTAAATAATATGACATTGTGTATGTTCTAGCTGCACAATTTAGTGCTGTCAGACCAAGCGTGGAGCCCAGTGGAAAAAATTGTTGTAAGAATTTGACATAACAAAGACATGATTATTCTCTTCTTTATTTTTCCCTTAATCATCTTCTATCCCCACGTAAGCAAAGTGCTAACGATGCATAGAAAGCTATATGCTGATCTAATGTATGACAAAGTAACATTCACCTTCCCATTAGGGCACCTCTTGCTTGACAGAGTTGGCCCTTAAACTGGTGTTTAGAACATCTGACGTCATTCCCTGCTTTGGCCAGCTTAGTAGCCTGTTTCACCACTGACCTTTAAAAGTTGGGTAACTGAACTGAGTTGTGCAGAAAATACAATACCCTCTGTGTGTGTGTGTATCTATGTGACTGTTCAAGTACAGGTGACTTAAGGCGGCTATACAGTCATCTATTCGGTAAAACACAGGCGTGAAGATTAGCTCTCCCTGTTTCCTGCAGGCCGTCCCTTACTGGTGATTTATACTGGACCAAATTGGTGCCATTTTAAAGATAACGCAAATGAGATGTGGATGTGTAGAATAGTGCCTTGGATTTGCCTCGGTTCCCTAAGCGGACTGTTGTAGCCAGGTTTAAAGCAGTAGGTAGACACTTCACAAGGCACCTCTTCAGATTTTTGTTTCAGCAGCAAATTTAGGACAACGTGATGTAACCTCCTGCCTCTGAGCAGCAGCTGGGACTGGTGGGGGGGGTTCAACTCACCCGACTTTAAATATCTGCACTGTAGGCTTCAGTTTACATGTAGACAGCTGATCAGCCAGGCTTCCCTTGCCTGCCCTGCGTTTGGAGTCTGCCTGAAGGTCGACTGCACGCTGGCAGTGGCTTTTATTCTCCGCTGCCTGTAACGGGGGCCGGGGTGAGCGGTCGGGACGCCTGCCTGGCAGCCCCGGGCACGTCGGCAGGAGGCACCTTGCTGCCGAGAGGGCTGCATTCGCTTGGGTTAGTGTTGCCATAAGAAATAGGCAAACAGTGGACAGATCAATGCGTTAACTTAGGATTAGGTAAAGAGGAGGATGGTGCTGAAAAAGGAGCTACGAAACAGGGAGATTCAGTACTGTGGAAACGGGGCAATATGATTACCCCACGGGTAAAATAGTAAAGAAACAAAAAACTATTCTCTCCAAAACCAAATTCCCAAGCAAGATGACGAAGGAGGCTTTGCACTTTGAAGTGTTAATTAGCCTAGCAGGTAGACACCTGTGAGCTTAATTAACTGTTACCATTTCTGTAGACGCAATACCAAAGCAATTAACCAGCAACCAGATGTGATTTCTGGTGATACAGCCAAGCATTACATTTTGTGAAATTAGACTTTGACTAAGCTTGGGAATTATTTAGTTGTTTTTAGCAAAAATGAAAAACACCAAGACGAATTAACAAAACGGCACAGTAATTTGTAGCCTTTAAATTGCATTGTGCTGTGTGTAACTTAGAACTGAGGCCTATAGGACTGTAGGCATGCCTGGATTGGTTTCTAAGCAGACTCAAGTTATGTGTAATATCAAACCTCCCAAGTGCTGAAATGGTGACTGTCACTCTTGTTGCTGTCTGTCCACAGAGCACAAAAACAGCATCAGAACCCCCGCTAGCTCCCTCTGTTTCTGAAGAAGAGGATGAAGATGATGAAGAGGAGGAAGATGACAATGAACCTCCACCTGTTATCGCACCACGGCCTGAACATACAAAATCAGTAAGTCCCTGCTTTGGTTAGCACTGTATTTGGTGAAATTCAGAGCTGCATGTTTCTGATCAGACAGCACTTGCAGATGAAGAGTCTGAGGGCTGAAATCTACCATGACATAGTGCTTCACCCAAGCCACTGACACCAGGAAAATCTGTTTTGAACTTTCACATTTAGTCATGAGTTTCCTGTGATCCTGATAGGGTCTGTGAATTTATCTTGGTATCAGATAAGAGGTAGCGCTGTGTCTTTTAAAGCTACCGGTGTAAAAATGAGCAACTTTGCCCAAAGTTATCTGTGTAGGCTCTCTGTCATCAGTGGAGAGAGTGGTCATCAGACGCAGGTCACACCCTTGCAGGATACATAGGAGAAACTGTCCCTTGGAGGTACCTGTCCCTCTCCACAGAGTAGCTAAATGAACAGCATAGACTACACCCTTAACTTTTACATGGCTGAAGTTTGGTGAGAAGAATCCTACGCAGCTGTGCGTTGTAAAGAGGAGGTGGGTCTCTGAAGGACTGGAACACAGTTCCTAATGGCCACTCCCTGAAGCTTGAAATACTGATGAGAAGTCAGTTCAACAGTTACGATCGGAGAAGGGAAATGCTCCCTGCTTCTATTCAGACACTTACGTACCAACTAAAGAGTCATTTTATTACCCATGAAAACACATGAGCATTAAGGAACAAGGCTCTGGGGCCCTGGGCAGATCTACTTCTGTATCCTTAGAACACAGTAAATTCTTTGTATCAGTCATCTTTCTGAAAATCGATGAAAATTGAAAATGAAACTGGCCCTGAACTTGTGTAAAACTAGCCTTTCATTTTTGCCCATTAGTTTGAGAAGTGTACAGCAAAAGCAAACGCTTTAAGGGCCCTGGATGTGGCAGACAACATCTTCCTAAGGTTTTGCATTTGAAATATGATCTCAGTGGCATCTCTGCAAGCCACCTTTCTGACACAAAATAATTTCTTGTCACAGATCTACACACGCTCTGTAATTGAACCTGCCGCTGCACCAGCACCGGCTAAAGAAGCCACCACTCCCCAACCTGAAAACTCAAACACAAACACTTTGTACAGAAACACAGACCGGCAGCGAAAAAAATCCAAGATGACAGATGAGGAGATCCTAGAGAAACTGAGTACGTATTCCGTATTTCTTGTCTGATACAGCAGTGTACTGTGTGCATGTTTCAGGGTTATATGTACCAAATGTTCATCCTCAGCTTAGTGTCACAGAGTCACTTACGAACTCCCTACACAAACTGTTATTGTTCTTAAGAGGAAGTGAGAGACCACTCTGGGTATTCCTTCTGCCTCTGAGGGCAGCTGTGACTGAGTTGGATTTGCCTGAGCTTCCTCCTGTGCTAAAGGCAAAAGCAGAGATTGTTTCTGGTTGAGCAGAAGGCTGTGACCTAGTGGATGACCTAGTGAACTCCTGTGTGCTGATGGCCAAATTGAACAGAATATTTGGCTTCCTAAATTCTCTTGATTTGTGACTTCTCACCAGTCATTGGAGCCAAAATACTTTGCAGAAATCTGTTGGTTTTTTGGTTTGTTTTTGGTTTTTTGGGTTTTTTTACCAGGAGACAACTACAGCACTAAGCTGATTCCTTCAGCCTCAAGGAGCTCTCCTGCCCCAGGTATTCTATTGGTGTCATTTTTATGACTGTTGTTACTACTGTTGCTTTTACTAATATATTGGAGTTCATTGTTATAAGAATTCTACATTTTTGTAAGAGAGAACTCCTTTGAAAGAACATCAGTTGACACCATGGACAGAGAGGAAGAGGTGTTTTCAATGTGCCCCAGAAGAAAAGGAAAAAAAAAAAACCAAACCCAAAACCAAGCACAAACAAACAACTTCTATAACAATCCTTATTTTATTTCTTTACTTATGCTTATAAAGATGTATCAGAGACACATGCGTGTGGCGTCATCAGGTAAAACCGCACTGCAAGCGTTTCTCAGGAGCCAGCCTCCAGCACATCCACTGTATATTCCTCAGATACGTGGCACTTTGTCATAGCTAATTCCCAGGCAGTTAATACTATTAGAATCCTAACCGTTGGCCTCAAACCCCTGCACAGATCATACTCCAGGAAAACACATCAAGCCCTTCATGATTCTGCAGTACAACCAATTTAATCTGCTTCTTGCAGGTAATAGCTGCCAGTGCTATGTTCTTGGATAATAAATTGTTGGGTTCATAACATAGCCCAGTTTATTCCATGTCTGCTGTTAACTGTTAGGACAGAAATTGGATTGATCTACACCTCTTCGTGTTTGATCTTAAAGCCAATAACATTCTGTCTTTAATGGGGGCAACGGCTTGTAAATGGGTGCAGTCTGGCTGTGGCTTCTTCAGGGTGGTTGTCAATGCTCGTTCTTGTGCTATACCAACCTTTTTGTCCTACCTGCCCTGCCACGGATGGCTGGTGTGACTGCAGAGGCTGAAGCCTTCCTTAGCTGTGAGATTTCAGTTGCTTGTGCTTAGTTTTCTGCACCCTTAGCAGTAGGTTGACAGGAATATAAAGAACTGAATCTCAGTGCCATTAGGGAGTATCCAAGGGATAAGGCCAATACCTTTAATTGAGGGTACAATGAAATAAATTCCAGGGCATATAGTTACCTGCAGGTATGTCAGCTTATAAAGGGAGGAATTGTAGCTTCTTCAACTGAGGCTAACTGTTTGAGGCAGGCTTCCAGCATGAGATCTGCAGGTACCCTGCATACGTGAACGTAAGTATGCGTCTCATTTATTCAAGCTTCTGTGTATGCCAGATTAGGACTGAGCCCGTGAATTATTGTGGGTTATATCTTTGAAATGTTACATGCTTTCGTGCCTTTTCTTTCTTAAGAATTTGATACCAAGCAAGTAAGGTCTGAAAGTCTGCCCTTGGGCAAATTGTAATGTGGACAATGAAAATCTTTTTGAGCTTTCATGAAGCTATCTGAAAACGGGGGTGATGCTTTTTTGTTACCGTCCTGGGCTAATTATATTTCAGCGTGTGTGGTGGTTGTTTTTTTCTTTTTTGTTTTGTTTTAACTCATATGACTTCTCCACCTTGCCTACTTCCCCCACAACTGATTTTATGCTACTTTTAGGAAGATGTCCCCTGCCCTCTTTTATCTTAAATTGCTTTCGTAATTCTTTTCTGCTTGAAATAACTCGAGTTTTTTTAAAGCCACTTTCATTACAAGTTTTACTGGGAATAAAGCCTGTAATATTGAGATAAGATCAAGTAAAATTCTGTCTGTAATGAAATCATATGTTCCACTGTAATTATAAAACAGAAGTGGCCCAATTCTGCTTTCTTACCCACTTAATTTAGGACTTGATAAACAAAAGTGTTTAAAGACATCAAAATAGCTGATATGTTTATCTTTTGTCCAGACTAGAGAGTTCTTCTCTGAACTGGAGCTGTGTAGCAGTCACTTTGTTGATTTTAGTGCTGTCATATTTGATGTGCATTGGCTTAAGCACACAAAACCAGCCACAAAGAACTAACTTGTAAAAGCAGCTACTCAAGTCTTGAAGAAAGACACCAGAAATCTGAAGCACGAAATCAGTGGCAAATTTGGAAAATTATTCTTCAAAATATTTGTTCTGCAGTCTTTTTCTTCTTTTCTAACATGAACTTCCATGAACTTCCGATATCTGTTCTGATAGATACACAGTTCCATTAACCAGCTGAAAATAGCACCTAGCCAGACACCAACAACATAGTGGTTTTCATCTTGTCCCGCCCAGCACAGGATTACGACAGTGTTTGGCTTAGTCCTGCAGAGTCTCACGGGGATCCCTGTCTGGGGGTGGTTAAGCTCGCGGTGTGAGCGGGAGGGTACACTTTCTCATCTCACATCCCTTATTCCAGTCAGTTAACAGGGAGTCCAGAGTCCTCTGCTCATATTCTTCTTGACTGAAGAGTTACTTTTGTAGTGGAGACGCACTATAGAGAAGCAGAATGAAAGCTTCATAGAATCATAGAATCGTTTAGGTTGGAAAAGACCTTTAAGACCATCCAGTCCAACCATTAACCTAACACTACCAAGTCCACACTAAACCAATCAAGGGTAGACTAGACTAAACCATCTCCCCAAGTGCCACATCTACCCGTTTTTTGAACACTTCCAGGGACGGTGACTCCACCACCTCTCTGGGCAGCCTGTTCCAATGCTTGACTACCCTTTCCGTGAAGAAATTTTTCCTAATATCCAATCTAAACCTCCCCTGGCGCAGCTTGGGCCCATTTCCTCTTGTCCTATTGCTAACTACGTGGGAGAAGAGACCAACACCCCCCTCACTACAACCTCCTTCATCTGATGTTACACGTTTCAGTGAGATGAAACTACGAAAAGTTAACCAGGTCCTGAAAGCGTTACGCCCTTGGCTTGGACTCCAGACAATCCAGTTACCCCAAGTCTTGCAGGCTGGCACAGCAGGGCAGGACCACTTCAGGCTGCTTGAGACTGTGTCGGCATCCACAGCCAGCACCAGGCGCTCGCGCTGCCATCAGCTGTGGGCACTGGCTGGCGTTCCTGGAGCGAGTACCGCGGGGCAAAGGAAAACTCTTCTCCTGCAGCTCCCATCAGCGATCTTGCCAAGGCCAGCAAAATTGTTTTAGCAGGGAGTGTACCAGATGGTGTTGATGCCCCGTCTTCTTGCCATGCTGGCGGGCAGAATTCCTGGCTAGGCATCCAGTCAGATGCCCATTTGGATGCTAAAGCCTTCTGCTCCAGAGAAATGGCCTGGACAGGGGAGAGACGTGTTTGTTACTACTCACAGTGAATGGCGCATCACCTAGTTTTGCTTTGGATGCACAGGTGAACAAATAAGTATGTGTCTGTATTTGTGATACAGGAATATTGCCAGATCAGTCAAACAAAATATGCTGCGAAACATTGGAAGTCTTTCCTCCTGAACTAATCTTCTTAAAGTATTTCAGTGACGTACGTTCCAAGTTAAATCTTTAGAAGTCATTTGCATTGAGCCGTCACCTTAGACTTCATTGTTTGTATTTTATCTAGGAAACTACCGGACCAGAAAAAACAATACTGGTTTTTTAATTATTCCTTCAGACTTGTTTGAGTTTATCAGATTTTGGCTCTCATTTGACGCAAACACAGTATCCTAATTACTGCTTGCTTTCCTTTCCGTTCAGACTGCCTACACCTCCGAGTGGGCAAAGAAGCCGTCAAGCAGTGCATGCTTTAATTTTAGCTTTCAGTGGCACATGAGCTCCACAATGGCTGATGGATCCGGGCTGTCCCATGCCCTGTGCCGGATGGGCCGGCCCTGCCTTCCCGCTGCTGCCGGGAGGCGGCAGCATCCCATCTGGCCTGGCTTCCGAACTGCATCGCCTGTACTCGTGAAACTACCAGCATCTCATTTGTGCAGCTGGCTGTGTAACGCTAGCGCCTGAGGAATATTGCTGTTCTTGTTACCCATCACGGCTCTGCTTCTATGTGAAGATGAGCATGTGTGCAGCGTTGAGTGCGAGTCAAGTGCTAGTTACTGATCCGAGGCAGGTCGAAGACAAGCAGTGTGGCTCTTAAAATGGCACAAGCAAGGTCTTCTTCAGAACTTAGGCTGGTAATAAATTATGAGGGGTCATAGTTCTTGCAGCCCCATAATTATTGATTATAACATGAGATTCTGTTCTTTAAAAACATAAAGGCATTCTTTTGGCAAACTGCTGAAAGGTTGAGAAGATCCCCTCCTGGAAACACTTTGCAATATTCTTCCTGTTCTGCAAATGGCACCTGTTCATAAAAATTGATTGCAGAACCCAAGGTGCAGTTAATCTTCAGAAGTATTAAACCTTCTGTTGAATCACACAGAGTATTTATAGAAAATAAAGAAAATAAAGTATTTAAGAAAATAAAGGCTTCATTGTTCCAGCTGTCACTAATGTTTATAGACAACAAACACTTGCATCAGTACTTGTTCTTTTCTGATACCTGTCTCCTGTGACTGTTTCTCCATGTTCGTAGTTTCCTGTCAAGGTGACTCTCCAAAGGACTGTAGAAAGTCAGTCTTTGTGGAGGCCGTCTGTGCTACGGAGCTGCCTGTGGTGGTGGTGTTACCCGACTGACTACTGTCGGCTCACAACCCCAGACAGTGGGGCTGCATTTCTGATCTGCTGGAAGGTGGTATCTCCATTTTTAAGCGAGCATCTTTAATTTTGTTTCTTTCAGGGAGCATTGTGAGTGTGGGAGATCCTAAGAAGAAATACACTCGATTTGAAAAAATTGGCCAAGGGTAAGTCCAATCACAGTTACTTATACAAAAACATGGGCCAGGTATTTTGCTGGTGTAATATCAAGTGCAAAGTTGGGCAAGCTCCAAACATGGTCAGATACTGGGTTTAGATTCTCCTGTCTCTCAGTACTGACCAGAATTTCTGTCTGTGGTCAGAAGGCATCATCAAAGACAACTTGGTGCTGGCAATGTCTTGTCTGCAGCAAGAAGCAGGACCTGGAAGATCTGCTGTCCCTCAAGCTTATTTTTCTTAGGAGAAATAATTTTTGTATGTCTCAAAACAATACTGCCACGCTAAAGAAAGGAGAAGAAACTTTATGGCCTAGAAGAGCAAGTTACCAACTGGTAGTTGTCAGATAAATAACAGTTTTCAATAATATTTATTTCAAATATTTTGCTTAAAAAAATATTCAGTGATCAGGATTATAACCACATAGTTTAGAAACTGAAACCAGAGATGAAATAATAAGCTCTCCTTTCTAGCAGAGGTAGTAAATTCAGTAATAAATACAGTAATAAATACAGTGTCGATGCACAAAGTATGTGATGAGAAAATGGGTCATCTGCCTGATGGCAGACCACTCGTGGATCCTGCAGGTTTTAGGAGTTTACTGAAAATAATCGACCAAGCTATTCCCTTTTGAAACCCAACTTTGCTTACTGGAAATAGGATTGATTTGAAATATTTCCTACGTGAGGAGGCAAGAGCAAAAGAAATTACATCAAAATTAGGTCTCTGACTTGCATTTTAAATATGGACTGACTCCCTGCTCGGTCAAAGTTTGCTTGGCTGTGTTGTGCTTCTCGGAGGGCTCGTGCCATTTGTGTAACACCAGGATCACACTGCTGTCAGTGTATGACAGAAGCTGTTTACTGACATCAGGAGATATTTTTCTGCCTTAACTGTTTATGAGGTTTGAACTCAGGGTAGCACGTTGCTGAGCTAGAAGTGATTTATACTGCAGAAAGCCAGACACACTCACGCTCTTTCTCTGGCAGGCTTTATGAGATATATCTTGTTTGGTAGGGCACTTGTGGGAAGGTGTTTCTGCTCTATTCATTGTATAAAAGCCCTTTCTCAGATTCCAGCTTGCTTTCTACCTGAAGCTTTGGTTCTTATTGTCATTTGTAAAATGTCCGTGGACACTTAGAGCTGTGCCAGTCTCTCAAAAGACAAGTGTCAGCTGAAGAAGTGAGAGAATAAACATGCATGTGAAGCAGATTATTGCTGTCGCCGTGAGAACATGACCGTCACCCTCACAATCTTTTATTTTGACAGTCCTAGGAGTGAGCTTGTACAAAGGTGCCTCAACAACTGGTGGAAAGACAAGTGGCTTATATCTGGCCTTAAAGGGTATCTAAATTGATTTCCTCCAGCTTTTAGTACAGCCTGAAGATTGCATGCCCTTCTTACAGAGGAGTGAGTGTGCTGCCGTAACCAGCTCATGACTGTAATGCCGCAGGTCAATTTACAGTGATGAGGAAAGATCCTAAAGAAAAAGTCATCACAAAGGTAATCAAACAGGATGATCAGGAGGAACCGGACTGCTGCATGGCTGGGGTTAGCGTGTCTGTCTGCAGCAGGGCTGGGCTGAGATGCACAGCCTCGGATGGTGCTGGCGTGCTTAGTTGATGCAGGTGCCAGTTCCCGAGCTGCACGCCTTTGCAGTGAGTTGGGTACAGTGATGCCAAAGGCACTAATAGTGTTGGAAGTGCGTAATTTTTTAGTAGCTGCTAATGAGAGCACTGCAAGGCAGCAAGAGATGTGGCTGCTTGGAGAACTGCAGGTAGAGAGAAACTCTTGTGTAAGGAAAAAGCAACTTGACGGGCACGTAGCACTTCATGGCTTCATACTGCTGGTGAGTTAATAAACAGCGTGATGGTTTTACAGCCCCTTTGCAGTCAGCAGGCCTGTGCTGAAGAGCAGATCAGCTTCAGTGCCGAGTCTCTGGTCTGTCTCCAGCTGAGGATTGAAAATGCTGCTGACACTGGGGGAAACTTAGTTAACCAGTGCTTGATAAAGAGGCACTGTTTGCTCAAGCAGCGTTAGCTCTTGCTAGAAAGACAAATGAGTATGGAGCCATGAGCAGCCTGGGTTCAGGTTGGTTTTTTTGAACTTGTACTGCACTGCATCACAGTGACACAGATCTACTTGTGGGCCCTGGTACCTGCCTAACTGGATTAAAACCAAGATATTACAGAAGCATTTAAAAGTTAGATACAGATCAGAAATTATAGTTGCTTAGAAGTAAAAGTTCGTAATGCAGAATTGCAGAGCCCTTGCAATTAATTCAGAGCTTTACTTAAATTACTCACCTTTATCTAAACTCCTCGTGGATGGCCTGGAGCATACCAAAAGCATCCTAATTTAAATAGCTGTTTTTAAATAAAACCTGACGGGACTTTGCTCAGGAGGTACAGCTCAGTGTTAGCAAGTCTGAATAAACGGTGTTGGCTTTTTATGAAAACAAATTGGATTAATCTCAACAATTAGTCATAGGAAAATGCATTTGCATTTATATTAAAAGAATACATAGCATGCCCAATGAGAACATTGTTCTCAACACGGACCTGGTGCCTGTTGAATTAAAATGCTTCAGAAGCATTTCAGCCTGCAGGTAAACAAACAAGCTGGAGCATTGTGTAAAAATGAGCAAACTGATTTGGGCATTTTCAGTCAGTGGGACACTGCCGGATGCACATTCCTGTTTCCCAAAATTCCCACCCTGGCTCTCCCTTGCCTCACTGCCCACGCAGACATGGGCTTCTTAAAGGATGGCAGTGTAAACCTGTGGTTTAGCTCGGAAGGAAGCCCCGTGAGGGTTTATAAGCCTGCAGTTCCTTTTAAACCCAAAGGGATTTCTTCTGATCGTGGCCTTTCTGGCCCTTCACATCACTACAGGGGAGGAACCTCTTTTAAGGGGAGGCAGATGGAAAAAAAAAAAAAAACCACACTGTCTAGTCTGCAGGTGAGCATGCCATTTGTATCTGGTGGCTCTACAACACAACCTATGTCTGCCACAGAAGCAAAACAGAGACACCATGAAGGGTCCTTCAGGTGTCTGGTGCACCTAACCAAAGCAGCTGCTGATGGCTCTTGACACAAAAAGAAGCTGCCTAAGGATCTTCTGTTTTGAGTAGATCTCCATTTGTGTGTGAAACGAGATATGCCTTAACCTGCTCTAGCTGCGTCCTCTCAGGATGGCTGGAGAATAGTTTCCTTGCATGCTGGAGAAGGCTGTGTCTAGATCCTTTCCTCAAATGGCTGTCAGATGTATTCACGGTTCTCAGAGTGACTGCATGGTGTTGCCTGAATTTTGCAGATAGATTCAAATAAGAGGTCTGAGAAGGCACAACTAGACTGTATGTTACATTCCGTGGGTGGGGGGAACCCAGACAAAAAAACACACAAAAGGGTGGGGGGGAACCCCAACAAAGCAAAACTGGAGAAAATGGAAAAATAATTAAATACATTATTTTCCCGTTTTTGTAGACAACCCCCCCTTAAGTTTTGAACTAAAATAATTTAGTATGTACGTTTGAGATTTGCACCAGCCCTTTTTCTTACTGTTGAACATAAGTTTTATCTTGGATACCCTGCATGGCAGAGGGCTGGTGGGCTGCTGCGCCGTGCGCTGCTGGCTGAAGGAGGGGACGAACGAAGGGGTTCTATAAACACTACAGGCAGCAGAGGTCTCCTATCTGGGCTTGCTTTCACTCATGGGGACTAAACTGCTTCTCATTTCTTCACTGCTGTTTTTTCTAGGGCATCAGGAACTGTTTATACAGCAATCGACATCGCCACGGGGCAAGAGGTAAGCGTCAACAGTCCCAGCAGGTTTTGCAGGTCTCCAGTGCTTTCCCCGCCGGTGCGAACTGTGGATGGGGCTTTTGGGTCACCAGCAGATCTTCACTCCAGAGGCTGCTCCTCTGAAGCACAGACTAGTGTCAGCCTGCAAAACGCATCTTCTGCTAAGGCCGTTCCTCCTAAGCGTGGACTAGAGTCAGCCGGCAAAATACATTATCTGCTGTCTTCAGCTTTTCAGTGAAAGCTCTTTAAGGGCAATGTGGTTCTGTGCCTCAGTAACTGAACACTTAACGGTGGCCAGCCCCTTTCCAGCAGCCATTACGCTGAGGTGGTGACTAACGCCTGAAAAGGTGCCTGTGAATTCCGGAGGGGAGGTCCTGGTCCCCCCGGAATCGGTAAGAGCCTTGGTGCTCTCTGTGCTTGGGCTGATGCTTCGCCCATAGCTTTTTAGTCCAATTGTAAGAGAAATAATTTTTTTTACTTACTGTCTTCAGAACAGGTCAGTGCTCTCCACAGTATTGTTGGTCCCGGCCTGGTACCATGTCACATCATTGTTGAATGGGTATTTTAATGGAGAGAAATCTGTAAAGAAATTCCATCGAGCTTTTTGGCCTTATAAAAACTATGTGATTTTTATTGCCAGTGGAAATATATTGGTTTAGAAATTGTTTTATCTCTGTTCCTCAGCGTGCATGAAGTTGTGCTATTACAGAGAATATTGGTCTATATCTACAATTTAACTCTGTATATTTACAGCATAAAACCTGCATGTGGACCTGGCCGTAGTTTGGTTAGCAATGCAGATGGTAAAATCTAAAGATCTGTCATAATGAGAGGCCTCGGAAGAACCCTAGGGGTGGTCACAGATTCCCCTGTTGCTGCGAGGAATAAATAGCTTCATTACGTTGCTTAATTTTGGACAGACTTTGTCCGTATTAACCACCAGAAGGAATGCAAGGAGGGAAGCATTATCTTTCGGAGAAGGACACACTAGCTCTGTCTTAATTACTAAATATATATTAATGCATTGACTAGCTGATGGCGGCTGCCGTCATTCAGTCCCAATTTATCTTAATCACAGGTTCAGACAGTAATACTATTTAGCATTTTTTCCATCATGTGTTTCATCTTCAAAGTATAATGCAAGACCTAATTAAGGAGAGATCATATTTAGGATGCAATTTTGTGGTTTAGTCATACTGAAGCCGGTTGACACGCACACTGACAAAGGAGAAGACATACATACATCAAGCAAAGATCTCTCCTCAACAATACAGTCGTGTTGAGGTCCGGTGTCAGTGACAGCCCATTGCAGCCCGTGAGCTGGTGGCAGGGAAGTGGGGGCCAGTGGGATGAGAAACAAATCTTGAAGGAAAGCAGTATTAACTCCGCGAGTCCCTAAAGTGGCATCTTAACATTCGTTTCCTTTTCCAAGCCAGAGTTTTTGAATATATACAATATATATTAGTAATAAACAGACAAGGTGGTGTCCTAGAGAATCCCGTTGCTCTTTGGAGCTACAGCTTAAGATTTCTGATTTATCATTTCTGGCTGCCAGCAAATACATTGGAATCTTACTGGTAGTTTCTCACCCACCTGCAGTGCTGCACTTCATAACTGCTTTTAGATAGAGGTCTACAAGGGATCTAAAAGCCCTAAGCCCTGCTTGTAACCCTGGGTGTATCCATAAAATACCATAGAACTGATTATGTTTTTTAAACCCAGAAGATAATTGCAAATCTAAACTGTGTTAAAGAATGTTATTTAGAGTTGCAAAGTCAAAATTCAAGAAGTTAGGAAGTCCTAGGATTGTATTTTTTTGTGTAACCTCCATAATCTTTTTAGTATGGCATTTTATACATAATGTACATATGTGTTTTCTTTCAGTTATGCAATCAAGTCAAGAATAACAGCAGTTGCTGAAATAATGATCAAAACCCATATAATTGCTAAAGTATTACCAGCTGGTTTTATATATTTTCACACTAACAAAATCACTTCCTGCTTGCAAAATGTGCATGAATAATAATAGTGGTGATAAACTAAGGCTATTTGAGAAGAATGTAGGTCCAGAGAGTGTTGTTAGAGATTTGTGGTCGATAGTTTAAAGACCATTTTTAACAGATTTTACAAGGCAAAATGTATATGGCCATGCGTCCTTTAGGTAGCACCCAAGCTAGCAGAGAAATAGGGTGGTGCAACCTAAGTGTCTGAGCTCCTATGTCTAATAACAAGACAGTTTGGCACAGCTCTGCTACGTCATGCTGAAAACACTCACTCCATGCTCGTTCTGATCTCGTGCAACGGACTACTCGAGTTAATGGTTTTCAATGTCGTTTTAGGTGGCCATAAAGCAAATGAATCTCCAACAACAGCCCAAAAAGGAACTAATTATTAATGAAATCCTGGTCATGAGGGAAAATAAGAACCCCAATATTGTTAACTATTTAGACAGGTAAGTATTTCTGGTATTATCATGTGAATGTCCATTTACATACTGCAAGCCAAAGATTAAAAAAAACCCCTTTGGTCACTGGCAGAAAATTGACCTCTTCATTATTTATCTACTCATATACAATGTATGGGAGGAGATTGCATTTTGTCTGCATTTATCTTTTCTGGTATATATAGTTTGAAGACTGTTTTCAAAAATCTGCATCAGCCATATCTTACTAAAACAACAGCCTGTAAGTTCACTACCTCCATGTTTTGTTGGGTTTTTTTGTTTTGTGTTTTGGGGTTGGTTTTTTTCTTTTTTATCATTTTCTGTGTCTTCCAATAAGTGCTGATAAGTCATCATAGAAATTATTTCCCTTGGGCTGTTCCCACTATTTTCCATTGCTGTGGATGCCAGGAAGACTAGGTTCTTGTTTCCAGAAACACAGAAGTTGCCAGTTTTTAAATTGTTTTTCCTGTTTCTGAATGTATTTTATGTAAGGTTTTCCAAACTGTTGACTAATTTCTATCCTCAGTGGTACACACCCTCCTACCATGGACAACTATGACAGTTGCGTTGCCTTGTTTCTGGAGTTAATCATGGAATTTATGTGTTAAGATGATGGACCAGATGATATGATATGTCCTGGTTTAAGATTTATCTTTGCCGTTACTAAACTGCATTTTTCACTTGCTTACCATCTAAGATGTCTAATTTTTCACTTATGTGCCTTTCTCATTTAGACCGCGCAGATTCTGAGTACTGTATAGCCTAGAAGGAATGTCTAGTCATTTTGTTCTGTCTTTGTTTAAAAATGACCCGGAAACAAAAATCAGCTGTGGTCTTTTTCATAAGGTAATTTAGCTTTGCACATTCATCTCCATGCCATTGTTTTCTTCTTTCAGCTACCTAGTCGGTGATGAACTCTGGGTGGTTATGGAATACTTGGCTGGAGGCTCTTTAACCGATGTTGTTACAGAGACATGTATGGATGAAGGACAGATAGCAGCTGTCTGTAGGGAGGTAAGGGATCCCGCGTGTGCTTCCAATTACTTGGACAGGATGGTACTAAAGAAGTGGTAAGATGAGTGATTTCATGGTTGGAGCTTTGTTTTTGTGTTGCTTTTATAATATGGAGAAGAAAGAGCATCTCAAGTGAACTGCCTGCCAGTATTGCTGTGCTTGTTATACTCTTATATACTGTTATTGTACCTTTTTTTGTTTGTTTGTTTGTTTGTTTTACTATTCTCAATTTCGCCTCTTTAAACGTTTGCCTGGAGCATGTCTGTATTGCATTCCTTGCCTGTAAAAGCAAATATGCTGGTGGCAGAATTTTAAAACAACAGCAAAGAAAAATAGAGACTCATTTATCACAGTCCTCAGCTTAAAAGGGTAGCATTCCACCCAAAATGGTGTTTGCTTCTGAAAAATGACTAACATGCTATTTCCAAGTCTGCTGTAGAGCCTAACAATAAAATTTTTGTCACGCAACCTCCCACCCGAACGTGATCCACTTCATACCGAAGGAAGGGACGACTTCTTTTTTGGCAAACAATAGTTTGTCATATGGATGGAGATAGCACATTCATTGCAGCAGTAGTCATTCTGTCTGTGCTTTCAGGGGATAGTCTGTAACAATAATTGACATTTCTCTTTCAAAAGCTAATACGCCTTCATTTAGAAAGTTCCTACTCTAATAGTGTTGAAGCAGCAAGCTATTCCTCTTGACAGCACAATATTCTGCCATTACTCACAAGTCATCTAGAAATTAAATCTTTTAGAGCCATTTCCTTTCTTGTGTGATGAAATCAGGTCATTAATTTTTACCCTCATGTTTCTTTTTTATCTATCAGTGCCTGCAAGCACTGGATTTCCTTCATTCAAACCAAGTGATTCACAGAGACATCAAAAGCGACAATATTCTTCTTGGAATGGATGGATCTGTCAAATTGAGTAGGTATTTTTGGTCAGGCGCAGCGTTCCCAGGATGTGGCGTGGGGCTGCTTTTGACTGACTGCCAATTACCCAAAAGTGATGCCTGTGGTAGTGCACTGACCACTGCTGCAAGCTCAGAGCGCAATTCCGCCGTGCAGAGAGGTATAGAAAGGAAAAAGGTGTAAAGAGTGGCTTTGGTTTGTGTATGTCCCTTCCAGAGGGAGGGAGTCACAATCTAAAGCTTCAAGTGAATAAAAGCCACTGCATGAAACTTGGGGATTTTTTTTAAGTGGCCAATCCAACATTTCCTTGGCTACAGCACTGAGTAAACAGAGCATGGCTGCTTTTCCAGATAGATTCAACAGCGCATTCTCAGGCGTATAGTGGGGATTCCTTTTGCTTGGTTTCGTAATTCAAGCTAGCTTTAACAATACTTGTTTTTCTCCTCAGCTGATTTTGGCTTCTGTGCTCAGATCACCCCTGAGCAGAGTAAACGGAGCACAATGGTTGGGACTCCTTACTGGATGGCACCAGAAGTGGTGACAAGAAAAGCATACGGCCCCAAAGTGGACATCTGGTCACTTGGGATCATGGCAATAGAAATGGTGGAAGGAGAACCTCCTTACCTTAATGAAAATCCTCTCAGGGTAAGGTGCAAATAAAATTAGATACCGCTGCCTTTCTGATCTATCCCATGGTTTGTCTCCCATGAGACAAAATCCCAGTCACATCAGCTTGAACTAGTTCCAAGGCCCGCTTCTAAAAATGTCACGGGAGCTGTCAGCATACACTGTAGCTGTGGTTATGTCAGTGGGAGAACCTCAGAAGAGAAGTGACGCGTAGCCAGTTCAGAAATGTGCCGTTTTTGCATTCAACGATGTTGAAAGTTCTCATGTGGTTTTTGAACTCTCTTTGAGCTGTCTCCAAATGACAAGAATTTTTTAGCAGCAAGTTTCTCCAGTTGGGGAATTCTTATGAAAAGCATTTCAACTGCATCTGCAGGCAGAGAACTCTTTTCAAACTCCAATCAGTACTGATTGCTTACCTGAGCTTTTCAGGAAGTGTCACTGGTTATAGTAATGCCATAATTATTTATTACCAAATACATTTCTAAAGGTATGTTGTAGCACAGATACTTGTAGTAAACTAATGTATTTTTAATGTTTTGAAGTTCTTCATTTTATCCTAATTCCTTAAAATGAAATGACCAGTTCTTATACCAAAGAGGCATGTAATAGTGGAGGAATGTGTACCAAGATAAAACCTCATGACTGGCAGCTGAAACAAAGTTAAATGCTGCACAGTTAATTCCTGATAGGATGCAGGAATTTATGAGGAAATTAATTTTTGCCTATGTGTATACATGCGTAATTTTTGTTAAGGCTAGAATTAAAACAGAGCATGACCTTTAGCTTTACTCATAGCAGTAATGCTGTGCTCTCGCTGTGGTCTGTGGCACCCCGACTGTGTACTGCAGACTGAAAGAAGAAACAACAGAATGGTCAGGAAATAACCCCCAGCCATGCTGCTTAAGAAAGGGATACAACAATTATACAAACTTTGGTCTTCCACTCTTTTTGAAAAAAGGTTCCTGAGTTTTCTTGGCAGACTTCTTTTGGTTTGGTAGGTGCCCTGGGGTTTTTGGTTCCGGTGCACACATGTGGAGTGGTGTGCGCTGTGCTACCTCGTGAGGATAAGAAAGAAACAGGTTTGGATTCAGACTGATGCTGAATAAGCAGAGTGCACCATAGCTGGCAGGGTGGCAGTAGGCCTGTGTCACTGCAGCCCAGTTTTACCAGCAGAGACTTTTGCACATCACCACTTTTGCTTCAGTTTCCAGCAAAGAGAGGACCCCATGTTCCATTTGCTTCCATGGAATACCCTTGCAAAAAACGCATGTGCCTTGTACAAGGCAGCAAAACCAGATGAGAATTAGCATTACTGGTCTGGGTGCTGAAAACTCCCTGCTTCCTTAATCTCGAATGTTGATTAGGGCTTCTCAAGAAGCCTCAGTTCAACTGTTAGAAAGATCACTGGGTTTCTTCTCTCTGACCAAATTCACATTCAGGTATTCCTGCTGTTAGTTACCCAGATTATTTGAGACGCTCTTTTTCTCCATACATGCTGGAGTTAAGATCAACTTGAACACTTAGAGCTTCAGGGCATCTTCAGGTGTCCAAGTAAATCGCAGTAGATTCAAATCAGGCCTCTGAAGTTGGTACCATCTGTATCGGCTTCCTGGACTCTCTTGCAGAAGCTGTTGCCCCTGAGCTAGGAACAGGGAACAGCTTGTGATGGACTGCCTGAAGTTCCCCAGTTATCAGCTAGTTTTACTGAGGTAAATCAGCCCCAGCAGGGACCGGATCCATCTGCTGTTCTGTGTGCAATCAGAGACTTCAGTGAGAGGTCTCAGCTGCATCCAAACAGGAGAGCTTGTAAGCAAGACCTCTTTTTACAGCAAAGTTGTTTTAGCTGATGGCACACAGTAGTTGTTGGGTTTAATAGTCACATTTAGACCACATTCAGGGAATTCTGCAAAGCCTGGAAACGAAAGGATGCTCTTTCATTTTTATGAATGATTGTTTTAATAATGGAAGGCATGCAGTTACTGACACTAATTTAAATACATAAATAAATTATAAGGGCATTAAAGGATCATTAATCATAGAGTTAACAGCAGTCTTAATGTAGATGCATTTGTTGTTTTCCACATGTAGAGCAAATGCATCCCATGTTGCTTAGGTTCTTTCCGGCCTATGCGGAACTCACAGGAATGAACCGTTTTCCAGCCATGGGTGTCCTGGATATTTCTGTGATGGTATTTGGGTTCTCTCACTGCCATTTCCTTCCATCAGGCATATGCCTAGGGCCTGAGGGACAAACAGTGGTGCGATAAATATCCTTTGAAATGCAGGTTGGACCTCCCTGGTTTCAATTTAAAAAAACAAACAAACAAACAAAACCCCAAAAACCCACCCACCCCCAAAATCCCAAACAAACAACAAACCAAACCCTAAGCATTTCTGTTTGCTTTTTCATTTGTTAACCACAGCGCATCAATTTTCCTCAAAACTGTAGCATATTTTCCAAATGCTGTGGCTCTTCTACAGTTTCAGGCTTCTAAATCATCTGTATATTGTTCTGTCATGTATCTGGGTGGTCTGGATAACTTTGGGATATTGTTTTCACAGACTGCAGCTATAATTGTATGTCAAATCCTTTCTTGTTTCTTGGTATGTTAAACACATCAATGAGCTTATTGCCCCTTTGCAGCTACTGCAAACACTGATTTCCTTTGTACTGTACTTGTTTTGATTTGCTGGCTGTATCGTAGCAAGCCAAAAGATACACGATAAGAAGGTACTTCAGCTTCCCATAGACCTTTTTGTGTTGTAGAAATACTTAAAAGGTGCAGTACCTAGCTAAAGATGACTCTTCCTCGTGATTCACGTTCTGTGAAGAAACAAGCAACTAAAAGAGCTCCATTTGTCCTGGCACTCCTATTTCACAGGTGAATGTAGCTGGAATAAAATTTCCAAGGTTGACATCAGTACTGTATTCCTTTACTGCAGGAGAAGTAACATCCCTCAGGTAGCACAATTTAAACATAGTGAGGGCAGGCACTCCAGCTCGCCACTGTGTCCCGTGGCTGAGGTCAGCTGTGGATGGGCAGGATAAGATTTTGTGACACTTATGTTGTGGGAAAAGTGAAGAAACTTCCTTTTATTGTTTTTACTCTAGGATAGTTCATTTGCCTTTTTAGGCTTCAAGATTTTCCTCTGTATTTAAGAGGATAATGACAAAGTCAATTTGGTCACGGTCTATTTAAATGCCAGTAGCGCAGAGCTGTTATTATCATGGCAGACATTTTTATGGAAGACTCCTAGGCCTATTTCTATTATTATTACTCTATATTTTAGACATATTCTGCAAGTTTAAGTTTGAAAAGTTCAAAACGTTTGTCTTATTTTTCTAAATAACATCTTGTGAAAGCAGAATGAACTCATCTCTCTAGCTTCTCAGCGTGTTAGACCTTGGTTTCAAGTGAACCACGCTGGATAATGCTCACCCTGTGTTTTGCAAAATTACGTTATAATTCCTTGGCCTGAGGAATATCAGGATGACTTGCTAAGCTGCATGAACTGTCAGCTGCATGGAAGTGAGCGTCCTTGGCTTTGCTTAAGAAACTGAAGCTTAGCTTAGGCTAGATGCTCTTGAGGAGGAGAAAGGCTGGAATGTTCAGGTGTTTGGATAGGCCTGTGCACAGAGCGACTGTGCGTTCAGATGGGCAGCTGGGTGTCTATGCACATCATGGAAGGGAATTCACAGAGGACTCAACCCTTTACTCCTAATTCTCAGGTAACGCTTTGCTTTGGGTTTTAAGTTTTTCCAGCTCTTCTGTCTGTGAAGATGACCCTGAAAACATGAAACAAGTGTAATAGATCTAATGTTATCATTCCTAAAAAAAAAAAAACCAACCAACCAAACAAAAAACCAAACCACTTTTCTAAAACAGTGGTTTTGAGACTTGAACTACCCCCCAATTCTTCTCACTGGGAAGCTTGCCTGAAACATGAAGATTATAGTTTAAAGGCAACATAGGCTATTCTGCTTCTTGTCCATTCTTGCTGAGATACTTAGTGAACGTATTTCTTTAATAGTCCAAGGCACTTTCTCCATGTCACCAAGCCTGAGCTTTCAATAACCCAACTGCCAAAACCTCCCATTTCTTCCCTGGCAATTTCTGGGATGGGGACATCATTAATGTATTTACTTGAGTATCAGAATTAGCACAGGGTTACCATAGGGATGGAATTAGTAATTTTTCTGATTAGACCATGAAAAGTTTTTCTTTTACCATGTAAGTGAAGCTCATCTGGAATTTGGAGACTGCTGAAAGAGATAGTTGCAGGTGGCTCCTGTCTGCCCAATTATGCATTTTCTTCATAATATATTTGTGCATGCAACTTAACGTGTCTGCATTGAAAATGAGGTTCCAAATGTTTCTGTTTCTTTATCCAAGGAATAAGCTGATGGATTTACTTGTTGTCATCCAGTTATCATTTTTATCAAGAACAGAGCAAAAAATTTGACTACCTTTATTTTACAGAAGCTGTTCTGTAGGGACCAGTGAGCACTGCAGAGATGCACTTTATGTAATAATACTTTGAAATAATATAGATAGACCAAACGCTCTCTTTAAAATAGCCTGTAAAGCTAGTGTCAATACTTGGAGAAGCAAAATGTGCTTTTGCTGATGTAGTTCATACTAACTAGGTCAGCCAATGAAATCAGCTGTCAAGGCAAGATCATTTTGATGTTGGAATAGCTGTGTCTGCAGCAGGGGTTTTTTTGCTGGTATAGAAAAATCATCTCTAACCCCCTGCCAGGGAAGAAACTGCCACTGGAGACTGAACCTTAAAAAAATGGCATCTATGTGAGCGGCTATGGATATGAAAGAAACGGGTGGAGTCTCGTGTTTCCTTTTTCTCTAGGCGCTGTATCTGATAGCTACGAACGGGACACCAGAGCTGCAGAACCCCGAGCGACTGTCCGCCGTGTTCCGCGACTTTCTGAACTGCTGCCTGGAGATGGATGTGGACAGGCGAGGGTCTGCCAAGGAACTTCTGCAGGTAAAATGCGGAGCGGCTGCAAGTGAAATAGCTGTACTACCTAAGGGTTTTCTCATCGGCTAAACTCGAAGGCATCAGATGGAACCCCCTCTTATTAGTCTCCAGTCTTGGTGCTTTTCAAATGAAAAATAAGTAGAATCATAGAATGCTTTGGGTTGGAAGGGACCTTTAGAGGCCATCCAGCCCAACCCCCTGTAGTGACAGGGACAGCTTCAACGAGAGCAGGTTGCTCAGAGCCCCGTCCAACCTGACCTGGAATGTTTCCAGGGATGGAGCAGCCACCGCCTCTCTGGGCAACCTGTGCCAGTGCTTCACCACCCTCATGGTAAAAAATTCCTTCCTTAGATCTAGCCTGAATCTCCCCTCTTCTACCCCTTGTCCTATCGCAACAGGCCCTGTTAAAAAGTCTATCTCCATCTTTTTTATAGGCCCTCTTTAAGTAGTGAAAGGCTGCAATAAGGTCTCCCCGCAGCCTTCTCTTCGCCAGAACAACCCCAACTCTCAGCCTGGCCTCGTAGGAGAGGTGCTCCAGCCCTCGGATTGTTTTTGTGGCCCTGTTTTGTATTCTGGTAGTATGTTCAGTTTTACATGGTGGCAAAATAACTGAAGTGGAATGTACCAGGTACGGAGGCCTGAAATGGTGTTGGTGACTACCATATACAGAGATATGACCAGGGAGGAACCCAGTGAAATCAGTCACAGCCAAGAGGTCAGAGATTTGGCTGTGGGAAGGAAGGGGCTGTGGGATGCTCACTGTGAGCATCAGAGGGGCCCTGGCTTGTCTGTCCTGCCCCGCTCTTAGAGGCTTCTGCCACCAAAACAGGGACGGCTGAGCAGGCCTTGTCACAGCTCCATTTGCTGCCTGGCACAGTCGAGTAGATGAGAACTGCTACAGGTTTACTGCCAGGTCTTGTGGCAGATCGGGAGCTGCAGCGCGTGCCGCTTGGCTGGCCCTGCTGTGAAGGGGCCGGCCGGCACGGGAGGGGAGGGCAGGGGATGGTTCCCTGCCCTGACGACGCTGCTCTCACTGCAGCCCGGAGCAGAGTCCATCAGCATCTGTCACTTGTCTCCCTGCTCTTGTCTTGGTGCTGAAAACCTGTACCTCACTGGCCTTCACAACAACACATGGGCCTAAATACTATGGGGATAAACATTTCCTAGAGGTATTGGAGTTCCCTGAGGAATGGCCCATGCCCCTCCTCTTTTTTGACAACTAAAATAGCCCATGTCTTCAGAAAACAGGAACCTAAGTAAGTATTTTGAGTTTTCCAAAAGGAACAAGGCCCTGGCACAGCAGACAGCATTCCCAGAGCGCTGGCAGGGCAAAAATCCCAGCAAGCTGAAGCCACCTTGATAAACGGATTAATAGGATTATGGGCCATGTTTGCCTTGATAGCAGGGTACTGGCCATGAAGACACAGGTGCAGGTGGTCCCCTCAGTCCTATTTCTGCATATTCCTGGTAACCAGAGGAATACTGCTCGAGCCTGTGCGTAACCGAGTTTGGAAAGTAATGGTTTGTTTCTTTCTTTCCTTTGGGCAGCATCCATTTTTAAAATTAGCCAAGCCTCTCTCCAGCCTGACTCCTCTGATCATTGCAGCAAAGGAAGCGATTAAGAACAGCAGCCGCTAGCACTTCAGGCCGGCTTTCTCCCATGCCAGCTCAGAGCAGGACTGAGAACAAAAACTCTATAAAACCTCAACTCTTGTGCTGCAGGACAGATGGACGGATGAACAAATCAACGGTCACAGTCATGGTGGTAGGAGGGAGAACAACCCAGTCCCTCAAGGAGTAAAATATTATCATTTGTCTTCTTCCTGCTTTCTGGCTCCTTAATTTATTTTTAAGATGAAACAGGGCTTAAGACAGAGAGGTAATGACCGAAAATGCTTTGCTGCCTCAGCCATTTCCAAGGTAAAGCAAATTCAGTTGGAAGATTCCCTTCCTTCTCACCCTGTGAATAAGCTGTACATTCACTTTTAAATTGTCAGTTGTTTCTTAAAGACAGAAAGTCCCTTTTACGGGTTTTTTTGGTATGGTTTGGAATTGGAGAAGGTTCTCCTTCATTCATAAACTCCAGACTGCACTGCCTTTTGAATACGGCCCACTCGCTGGTATTTGCCCAGTTGCGGTACTTCTAGATGAGGAAGAAGGTGAAATTGCATTTCCAACCACAAAGGAATCAAGAGTGGGGCAGACAAAACATCCTGTTGAGATACAGGCTTTCAACTGTGAATATATAGTGTTTCAGTTCTTGAGAATTTGATTTGTATAACTAATTGTAATCTGTTTGCCTGGATGAGAGTCTTACTAAAACGAAAAAGCAGAAAGATCAGTCAGTGTGCTCAGAAAGGGCTCAGCGATGCAAAGCTGTGAGAGAAATGGGAGGCGAGAGCGGGCCCGGCCTTGCCTGGCGCTGAGCCCCCGCAGACCCTTGCAGAGCGCAGAGCTGCCGCAGACCCAGGCGGGAAGAAGGCCTGGCCGTAGCGGCCAGCGGCAGCAGCCGGGCCCCGGGTGCTTGCCTCTCCTGGGACCGGACTGATCCCCCGTATCGGAGCCCAGCTGGCAGCGGGCTGCTCCCGAGGTGAATCGCGGCCATGCTGTGAAATGCGCGGGCTGGTGGGATTAGCCGTCTTGAGTCTGTGCAGGAGTAGAGAAGGGCGAAACAGAGCTGAGCGGTGGTGTCGCTTCCGAGGATGCCGACTCTCCTGGTCGCCTTGTGGCTCCTGGGAAAGATGAGTAGCGCCTGCGCCTCTCTCGGCAGAGGGGGAGGGAGCCGGGCTGCTCCGCAGGCTCGCGCGTGGGTGAGCGTCCTTTAGGCACGCCAGTTGTGCCGCGGGAGCCGAGGCCGAAGCGAGCGAGTGACAGCTTCCGCAGTTCAGATACGTGCGAGTCGGTGCAGCAGACGGCTCTGGAAGAAAGCGCATTGAAACCTGGAGTTCCGCACTGAGCGAGAGCAAACGTGTGAAATGCAGAGGGGATCGCAGAAATATTTAGAGGCACCAAGCCAGCCTGCTTTCTGCTGTCCCGCGTACAGCAAGCGCTGCTGAACGCAGCTCTGACTTGCTGGGAGAGAGGGAATCCTGGATGTGACTGAGGATCGTGCTTGACTAGTCAACTGATTTGTAAGGGAGCAGAATAGTTCTAAGTATGCAATTTGTGTTTTATTTATTCATTTCTGAAAGAAAGACGCAATGTGGCTTCACTCAGAAAAAGCATTTGCATGGAGTATTTGTTGCTGTATTTTAGTAGTACAACTAATCAAAGACCTTCAAAACAGCAATTGAAGCAACACCCACCCAGTGAGCAAAAAAAGAAAAAAAGAAAAAAAAAAAAGAGTAAAACAGCTTTCTGCTGTAGATCTTCATGGTTAGGCCTGGTCCTGCAAAGGGCTAAGTAGCCTTTAAGGTACTAACCACCTTCATGTTGTGCCAGTGGGGATGAAGGATGCTTGGGCTGTTCTTGAACTAGGCCGTTAGCTTGTTGGCTTTGGCTTCTGACTTGGTTACAGTCTTTGTGTTGCAACTGTCCTTAACGCCGCCGGCTGACCCACCCTCGCTCGCGCTGTCCGTCCCAGCGTCCTTGGCTGAGGCAACAGACGGAGGCAATGCTCGTTGAGTTACCGCAGCTAAGTATGAATTAACCTTTCCTGATTTCCTGGGGAGCACAACAGGTCTGATTTTCAGATGCCTAAGTAACAAAAGATTCTGTTTCTTTTGTGAGGTCCCACTTTTCTCCACCAGCTCAAGCTGTCTGGCTGGGGGAGAGACTTCCCTGAGAAAGAGAATAATTCGGGCTCGAGATGGGCTGCCCTCAATTTGTAAAGCATTCATCTGAATGAAACATGTTTGTATTCCATGTAAGAAGTGAAGAAACAAGTGACAGTTTCTGTTTCCAGTATAGCTTTTATTTTTTCCTACCCACAAAGGAACAGACAGCCGTCCTTTAAAAGGAAAGCATTTTTGTTGTGTTTGCTGGCCATGCAATATAAATACTTAGGTTGACACACTACGCTATTTGATTGGGTTTTTTCCTATTTATTTTCTTTACCTGTAAGTATTTCAGCATCTCTGCTTTAAAAAAAACCACCACCACAACTTCCCAGAAGATAACAGATGTGAAAAATAGGAAAAGCAAATGGTAGCAGCATTTTTTTTTAAAAAATCGGTGTATGCCCCAGCATACAGAATATTGTTGGCACTGGCTTTTTAAAGACAACTGCTGTAATAAGAGGCCTTACTTTTTATTTTATTAAATGCTGTATTTATTGTTCTTTGCATCAGCAAATCTAGAGATTTTTCTTCTTAAAAAAAAAAAAAAAAGAATTCCTGGGGAGGCAGATGGGATTCAACAGAAATAATCTCTGCCAGTGGCTTTCAACGTGGACTGGAACTGCCCAGCTGAGGCCGTCCGACGTGCAGGGAAATGCACCTCTAGCATCCCTGCGCTAGGCTCCGTGCTTGAGACCGTCTCTGGCACTAAATTCTCGGTCACTTGATACTGCAAGATGGCAGCTGTGTTTATATCCATAGGAAATGTGGAAGAGGCACATTAATATATTTAAAAAAAAAAAAACCACAACCCAAAACCCCCATTCCTGAGAGGGGCGAGTCTTGTACATTATTTACAGGCTTACCTAGTATGTTAGGATTGACAATAGCGTTGACCTTGCAGAAAGGAAAGAGCTGAATACTATAAAATCTCTGGAACCATCTCGGGTTTTCTGACCGCTATCCTCACATTAAGGAATTAGTTATATATATATTTTTGGAAGTATTAGAAATAGGCTGTTTCTGTTGCAAAGTGCACAGGTAAACAGGTTTCAAACACTTTCATTCCAAGGTTTTAAATGATTGGTTAATTGTCTTCATTTTTAAATTTGTTAAACAGTAAAAAAAAAAAACCCTACCCAGAGCTTGACTACGCTTCCCATCCCTGCAGTGAAGATGTGTGAAAATGACCCAATAGCTCGCTGTGGTTTTAACGTGTTTCGGGACAGAAGCATGACAGGGCTAAAGTCAGGGAAGTTTGAGAAGCACAGAAAAGTTTATTTATTTAAGAAAAAAGGAAAAGAAAAAAAAAAAAAGACCCCATACCTATGTAAAATTCCATACAGCTCCTGCATGCGCTCCTGGGAGCCTGCGTGGGGTGGATCTTGCAGCGCTCTCGGGGTTTGATCACGAACTCGGGCCGGGGTTGCATTCTCACTTCTCATGTCCAGCGCTTTTGTAAATACGTGTGTGTTTATTCTCCATCTTTGGCCACTGGCTGGCCGACTCGCACTACACACAAATGAGCTCAAGTTGGCTTTTTTTAGCTGTTTGTGCTGAGTTTGAGGCCAGTGGCTGCACCTCGGCAGGTCTTTCGGTCAGTCTCCCCCCATGTCCTGCCACCAAAAATGAAGCACATTCCAGTCACCACGAGAAGGGAAGTAAGTACCTGTCCCCGTCCTCTAGTTGTAGGAAATGTCACCGTACCCTCTTGTCTGTGTGGCACTTATTTCCCAGATATAGTCGTCGGTGTGGCTACTGAATATTCCTCGCACTGAGCATGTAAATACAGGTATCGCTTAGTCCAGCCATGAGCAAATGCAGTGAGCAAAGAGCCATCGAGAGCTCTGTAACACCTGCCATTAGAGACAGGAGCCAGTGTTTCTTCGCTTGACATCCAGGGCACGCGCGCTAATGCCCGCTTCGCCTTGCTGACGTTCCCAAGTTAGTGGTTAATGTTCCGCACAACTTCCTGGTGTTCATTCCTGTGCAGATGCACAGCAACTTAATGATGGGTGATGGGACAAGCTGATGAAGACCCATAAATATAAGTGTTCAACTTCCCCCCCTCCCCGCCCTGACCAGGTAAATATCTTTAATTTTAGCCCCCAGTTTTCAGGAAGCAGGCAAAGGCCAACCATCCAAGGTTTCTTTGAATCCAAGGTTTCTTCGAGTGCAATTTGCAATTCAGGGATCTTTAAAACTCTCTTTGCTTGTGTCTGTCTTTGAGCTGACAGGGTAATTTCTTTTTCTGGCTGAAGCTTGCAGAATCTTGCTTATACATCCTCCCTTTGCATTTTAGAGCCGACTGCCGTAATCCTAGCTGTGCATCATGCGTCTGACTGTCACTGGCCTGAGCCTACCAATGGTTGCATGCACCTTTGGTGACAAGAGCCATCTCCAAAGGAAAAAATGGTATTGTAGGAAAGAGAAGGAGGGATGCTTACATGCTCTTCGTGAGTGCACCTTGGACTGCCATCTGGGTATGAGCCTGCAAACTTTGTTCTCGCTGCTTAGCAGTTCTCACAGGCAAGCACTCGCGTTCTGCTAGAACCTGACCTGAGGAAACTGGGGGCAATATCATTAGTTAAAGCTGATAATATTGGAAAATTGCTAATTGTTTTAGTAACCTATGAGCACAGTGGCTTTGCACTGGACAGTTCCCCAGCAGCTGCACATCAGCTTCAGCATCTGTGCGTCAGGTGCCTCCCGCTCCGATTGAGTGCCCCCATGTGAGCTTGGGGCTCATGCTGGGTTTCTGCAAGGCTTGCTAGCAATGTTTGCCTTGCCCAGCTTACGTACAAAGCCAGAAGGACTGTGGTTGGGCGCAGTGGCCTGAGTTGGCAATCCTGAGTGCAAGTCAGAAGAGCCGTTGGTCAGGTGTGCACGCACCTTTGAATCACAACTCTCTGATGTTACGGCTTTATGCATGCTGGCCACCATAACAGAGGCCAACCCCAGGATCCCGGTGATGAATGTAAGTTCTGCGTGAAGGTTTCCAATTCCTCTGTTCTCAGTTGACAGCTCAAGTTGGGTGCCTCCAGAGAGGGACCTCTACCCAATTCATGCCTCTCAGTTATACCCGTACCACCCATCACCCAATCCATAAGTCCAATCACTTAATTCTGGTCAGTGGTCTCTTGATTTCTTACTGGTTTTCACTGTTGCTGGGCTGGCCTTCTTCTGAATTTACTTCATTCTCTTGGAGTTGTCTCCTCGGTCCTTATCTTCTTCATTCCGCTCATATCTGGCGGAAAAGGACCTTGGGGGGGGTGTTGGTCAACAGCCAGCTGAATACTAGCCAGCAGTGTGCCCAGGTGGCCAACAGCGTCCTGGCTTGTATCAGGAATAGTGTGGCCAGCAGGAGCAGGGCAGTGATTTTTCCCCCTGTACTCAGCACTGGTGAGGCTGCACCTGGAATACTGTGTCCAGTTTTGGGCCCCTCACTACAGTAAGACATTGAGGTGCTGGAGTGTGTCCAGAGAAGAGCAACAAAGCTGGTGAAGGGTCTGGAGCACAGGGCTGATGGGGGGGGCGGCTGAGGGAACTGGGGTTGTTCAGCCTGGAGAAGAGGAGGCTGAGGGGAGACCTTATCGCTCTCTACAACTGCCTGACAGGAGGGTGTAGTGAGGTGGGTGTTGGTCTCTTCTCCCAAGTAACAAGTGATAGGACAAGAGGAAACGGCCTGAAGTTGTACCGGGGAGGTTTAGGTTGGACATTAGGAAAAAATTTCTTCACGGAGGAGGTTGTCAGGCACTGGAACAGGCTGCCCAGGGAAGTGGTGGAGTCCCCATCCCTGGAGGTATTGAAAAGATGTGTAGATGTGGTGCATAGGGATGTGGTTTAGTGGTGGGCTTGGCAGTGCTAGGTTAATGGTTGGACTTGATGATCTTAAAGGTCTTTTCCAACCTAAATGATTCTATGATTGTATCTGCTGGATTCAGCTAGTTCTTTGTTAGCAGGATTAGTTTTATCAAAAAGTTTACTCATGGCCAATTGTGGCCTAAGGCTTCAACTATTTTAGCTACTAGTGCTAAGCTGCTAATGCTACATGAGACTCTTCCGAGAGAAGAATACAGTTAATCAAATTTCTTCTGTAACACTGAGGGAGGGCGTATATGACCTGGGAACGTGAGTATTGCTTGTGTGTCACCTCTCTGTCCTTCACTCCTTTCAGGAGCCTGAAACAGAGAAGTTTTCCTAAAGAGAGAAATTAAGCAGTGCATTACCTCTCACAGGTCTTGCTCTTTCCAGTTTCTGCGCTTGACCGATTTTGGCCCTCTTTCTGTGCCCTCTGTCCTTCCTGTGCTCGGTGGCTGCTAACCAAGACTCTGTAACTGGCTCAGATAAAGTGCTTGAGCTCCTCACGTCTCTGCCCTTTGAACTGCCTCTTTACAGCGGCATTTTGACTGTAAGCGTGCTCTGGCAAGGGAGGGACCACCTCCATGTTGTGCGTAACCTCCGGGAGCCCAGGGCCTGTCGCCTGAAGCCCATGCTGGCGTCGAGGGCACGCAGATGCCTCAGGCTGGTGTGCCACTATTGCAAACACGAGGGAATAGTGGCAGGGTGTTGGTTTTAAAGTCAGGTCCTTTCACTGCTGCATGTGGTGTGTATCATTTGTCCAGCCCAGCCATAGACTTGGGGATCAGATACAGGCGCTGCTGCTACTCCCACTATGTCAGTGAGAATTTGGTTGTTGGCTTCAACGACAGCAGAACAGGTTGCTCAGTGAGCGGGTGCTGATAACGCCCTGGGTACCGGGGCTGGAGGAGTCCCTCGGCTGCGTGGGTGGAAGGGAGCTGCCCGTTGTCTTATCGCCGCCATGCAAAGCTGCCCAGGTCAGACGTGGAGCAACGTAGCAAACGTGAAGCACGCAAGTCTCCTACATCCATGGCTGCTGAGATTTTTGAACTTTGAGCTTAAGGTGCACAAAGGCAACTGCTTTTTTTGTCACACTGTTTATATTAGTGTTAAGCAATGCTGCTAAATCAGTCTGTAGCACAGCACCAGGGGAAAAAAGCCTCTCAGCTCTTCAGGTGCAACTCGCGTAAGCTGCCGGTATCTGCCTTAGCAGGTAAGCAAGTGGAAGGGGAGCTGCTCTAGACGGAACGAGTAGCAAAGGCCTGCACACACCGTAGCCCCCAGTGACGAGAACCCCTCCTTCTTGGGCAGAGCCCAAATTCAGTGGGGGAATAACTGGGAGTTATTCTGGTGCTGCGTCTGCGCCGCAGATGCTGTGCATACAGACATACGGTTCAGGAAGATCTGCAAAAGAATTCTGCAACTCTTGACTGGATCAGGATGTAACCAATGCTAAACTCCAGTTTAGTCCGAAGCAACCAGTTTACACCTATGCTGGTGTCTGCTAGATTTTTTTTTTTTTTTTTTTTTTCTCTTCTCTTTCTTCAGGGTATCCAGACAAAAGTAAACAGAGGAGGAGCCAACATTTTCATTGTTTCTCAGAAATGTATCTCATTTTGCTGTACATTCCTTTTTTAGGACGTGTTATCTGTTTAAAAAAAGAAAAAAAGAAAAAAAACAGAAAAAAGAAAAAGATGAAAGATAAAAACAAATGTGTAGTGAAAAATCTTCTGTAACTTTGGATTAAGCGGTAACTGATCTTTTTAAAAAGAGAACTAAGTTATTTACTTTGTAACTGTGCTGATGGCATGGATCCATCTTACTGACCTCAGCATCCTTTTTTTTAAGATTTTGGGTTTTGTTTCCAATATTAAGTTATTTTAAATTGTGGTTGAAGCAATAGAAAATTGAAATATGGATTGTGCATGACTGTGTCTTGAGTGTAAAAATATTGCAGTTTGAAACTTGGACCTAAAGTATTGCAAATAAAAGTTATAAATACCAATGGATGGTGTGACGGCAGCTTTTCCTGTAAGATTTGCTGGTGCTGTTTGAGAAATGGCATCAGGGCTGGCTGCAGGTACGCTGGCCTCCATCATGTGCAGTCACTTCATCAGCCACAGATGTGGCTGCATGTGCGTGTAGTCTTACGCCACGAGTGCAGGATGTCATGGAACAGGGCTTCACCTGTTTTACCCTCTGCGACTGGAGCGCCGGGTCTGTTGTGTGCGCAGAAGCAGCCAGCCTGCCTTTCTGCTGCTCCCCAGTTTGCAGAAATCCATGGAGTGCCGTCATTTTTCATTGTGCTGCATCTCCACTGTTCCGTATTTATAAAAAAAAAACACCACCCCCTCCTGATGAACAGGGGGAGTTACACAGATGCCGATTCGCCCCACTTCCTGCCCAGCAATCTCCAGCTGCTTATTGAACACAAGCCGCTTCAGCTCTTGTGCTGTGCCAAAATCACCTGCCCGCCTGCGCAGAAGAGCTGGAGCCAGAGCTACGGGGACAACCTGGACAGTGCTGCGAGGCCAGCGCTACCCTGGAGCCAGAGCTATGGGAACAACCTGGACCGTGCTGTCCGTGCTGTGAGGCCAGCGCTACCCTGCAGCCAGAGCTACGGGGACAACCTGGACGGTGCTGCGAGGCCATCGCTACCCTGCAGCCAGAGCTACGGGGACAACCTGGACGGTGCTGCGAGGCCATCGCTACCTGCTGCGCTCTCCGCGGAGCTGTGCTCTTACCTGGGAGCTGCTCCATGGCTGAGGGGTTTGCTCGTATGTGCCAAGAGTGGAGGAAGGGGGGGGCTCCAGCCCCCGTGCAGGTGAACGTGTGCCCCCTGCTCCATCCTCCCTCAGCCTGGCCTCCGTGCCAGGTCCGTGCTGCGATCCACACGCGCTTCAGTGTCCCGGTGAGTGTCCAGCTACTGCCTGCCCCAGCCGGGAGCTCTGCTGATGCTGCCCGCCCGCCCTCCGCCAGCCCTGGCTCTCAGGGCACCCCGGCCCCCGCTCTGCCACCCTCGGGCGCTGCCCGGGTTACCTGTGCGGAGGTGGGCTGGCCAGGCCGGGCAGCTGCGGCCGCGCCCGGGGGCACCGGTCCCGCTGGTGGGGAGAGCTGCCGCAGAGGGTGCACAGGGGGAGCGCGCCTCACGTAACGTACAGCCCGCGGCCTCCCCAGCTAGCGGCACGTATGCCATCCACGTATACATGTGCGTGTACTCCCCCTCAGTAACGTAACTAGCAGTTCATCTGGCTGTATTTTTAAATGTGTGTGTGCACATGCAGACAAGAAACCCTTATCCAACGACGTAACAGTAACTGGCTAGAGAGAGAGGGTATATGCATGTGTATGTACACAAAGAGCAAAACAAATAACAAACTCTCTAGTTATCTCTATATACTATAGTATACAATGTATGTATTTTATAACTACATTAAAAAAATATGCATACACACATATCTAAAAGCACTTTAGAATAAATGGCAAGATTCATGTACTGGTATCTATACTGTGCATGCGTATAAAATGGATCTCATACTACTGTAATACTAATGAAAGTGGATGGCGAGAGAAAACATGTTAGATGGTTATAAAAGGGTCTCACATAACTAACACACTAACCCTTTACATATACTATATATACACACCTATAGTAAATGTCCATGTACTTACAGCCATAGTGCCTTATGTGACTATATAACTCAGTTTCACCATCCATATATATATTATACACAGAGTGAGACCTTTATATAACTAAACAAAAGTCTCATGCTCTAGCTCTCTCTAGTAAAGCATATATATAATTTTATAAACACACATACATGACCCCCCCCCCCCCGATACTCTCTCCCTAGTGATGTATTGCTGTATGAGTTTGTATATGTACATGCAAACTCAGTGAGACCCTTAGAACTATATAACACACGCTCTTGCTATCTATATGTGTAACATGGTATATATATATATATATATATATATACACACCATAATTTTATATGTAGCATATAGCTATGTATTTCTA
This sequence comes from Pelecanus crispus, assembly GCF_030463565.1. Classification (NCBI taxonomy): domain Eukaryota; kingdom Metazoa; phylum Chordata; class Aves; order Pelecaniformes; family Pelecanidae; genus Pelecanus; species Pelecanus crispus. The sequence goes on along the minus strand of NC_134655.1, from coordinate 4,097,836 downwards.
TATGCATATATATACACATACATACAGAGCTATACACAGATCTATTAATATATGTGCCTACCTACACGTTAATATAGTATATAGACAGTGTTATATAGTTATGTGCTGTGTACATATAGTATATTTTTTAATATATATAGAATATACATACAGAAACCCTTATATAACTATGTAACTCCCCATCAACATATATTTGTATGTATTATATGTATATACACAGAAATACTTGCATAACTACATAATACACTACATATACTAGGTAAATACATATAAAATATGTATATAACATAAATTGCTAGAGGGAGTGTTATATTGGGGGATGCATGCAAATGTATAATATATACACGTGCACACGCACAAAACGCACTCTATAATTCTTCTATTTATCTATCTAATTATTCTATTTATCGCTAGCGAGTGTGTTACAGTGCTGCAGCACTCTACCCTGTATACAGCCGTCACGCGAGAGAGACGGGGCGGCTGGGGGGGGGGGGGGGGGGGGGGGCACACTGGCCGGGACACGCCACACGCAAGCACACACATGAGCACACAGCTCGTCACAGATGCTGTAGCCAGCATGAGAGTGGTCTACAGTTACAGAAAGGCCTCCGTCTATATGTGTGTGTACGTATGGGGGGAGATGAAAGAGCCACAAGAGTGGCCCTGCTCTACCCATGGAACACTCTCTGGCCCCCGGCCCTATACGTTGCAGTATGTACATGCATACACACGCCCACTAAAGACAGAGCCACCCCCGAGCTAGCACCCCCGGCTGTACGAACACTGTGCCGGCTCCATCGCTCGGCTCTGTCACACCTGGGAGTGCGCACCAGCCTGCATGCACACCCCCGACTCTCGAGCCATAGCCCCTTTTATAATGAGCCTGTCTTAGCCAGCTGTATGTTATACTGTGTGTATTTATATATACACAGAGGTCCTGCTATAAATGTTACACACTGTATGTATTATATCCTGTATAGTATAACGTATCTTCTATAAAGTATATGCTATATATTTTATATGTGCAAACGCATACACAGCCTTTCATATAATTCTAGCCATATATATAATAATATATTAAAATATAAAAATAGTATATTAAAATAAAAATATTTTAATACATACAAATGTTTTTATATATACATACACTCTATAGGGGGAGGAGAGAAAGAGACACCCTTCTATAATCATAGAATCACAGAATCATTTAGGTTGGAAAAGACCTTTAGGATCATCCAATCCATCATTATGTAACTCTCCATTTTACACATAGATAGTTTTAGATGTGTATATGAAAATATTGTAATATATGTATATATAGGTATACACAGACAGGCACCAATTCATACAAATGCATAACTCTATCTTCTATATGTGTGTATATATACACACACAGAGCCTTATAAAACAATCTCTATCCATTCATATGTATATAGCTATGTATGTAGCTATAGCTCTGTGCGTACATATGTATTTTTTTTACATACAGGAAAGAGCATGCACGCAATATACATAACACTTTCACTCTCCATGTATGTGTTATACATGTAATACCAAGACATGTAAGACAGACCCTTATATAGACACACATATAGCTGTGTAACATATACTTAGCTACATGTATTGTACTATATAATGTCTGCCGGGCTGCCGGCGGCGCGGGGCGCGGGCGCCCCCCAGCGGCCGCGGGCGGAGCGGGCGGGGCCGGCCCCGGGGGGAGCCGGGAATGGGGAAGGCGGGCGCCGGCAGCGGGGCGCCGGCAGCGGGGCGCAAGCGGCCGGGGGGCCAGCCGCACGCTGCGGGGCTGGATCCGCCGCCGCCGAGCCTGAGCGTGAGGCCTTGGTTTGGCGCCTTCCCTGCGAGGCCTCGCGCAGCCGGCTGCAGGGCGAGGGGGCACCGCTACCCCCCGGCGTGGGCACATGGGCACCCCCGGGCGTGGGCACCCCCGGGCGTGGGCACCCCCGTGCATGGGCGCATGGGCATCCCCTGGGCGTGGGCACTTGGGCACCCCCCGGGCGTGGGCGCATGGGCACCCCCCCTGCAGGGGCACCCCATGGGCGTGGGCACTTGGGCACCCCCCGTGCATGGGCACCCCCTGCGTGGGCACCCCCCGGCGTGGGCACTTGGGCACCGGCCCCTGCGCAGCACCCAACGCCTCCCTCCCGTCGCGGGGTCCCCGCCAGAGGCGACGGGACCTGGCCCTGCTTTGGCTGCGGAGGTCGCGCTCTGCGGGAGCGGCTTGCCCCCGCTGAAGGCCCAGCTGGGCCGCTGGCCCCTTCTCCCAGCGCAGCGTCTCCCACGCCCGCGCCATCGTGAGCGTGGCAGTCCTGCGACAGGAGGAGAAGCGCAAAAAGTAGGTGCTGCGGCTCCTGGCGCAGCACATGCCAGCCTTAACGCTCACTCCTTTGGAGTAGGAAAGGCCTTCAGCCTTCCTAACTCGTGGCCAATACGAGCAGTACTGACCTAGCAGCACCACAGAGTCGGCCGGTTTCCCCGGAAGTTGCAGGAGACCATTAGCGCAACACTCACGGATGCTGGCTGGAAGCTACAGCTCTGGCTGCTCGCCGCTAACGTCTGGGACCATCCTCTGCACCCCAAGCAGTAGGCGATGCTGTGGGGGTCAGGCTATCTGTCTACCCTGCAGCCGTCCTAGAGTGAGAATTCAAAACAGTGAGGATTTAGTTGAGACAAACAGCAAAAACATGGGTGGAGTGGAGCTCCTCTAGCCCCGACAGCGCTGCTGTGCGCTGTGCTCAGCAGAGTCAGTCCATTATTCCCCGCGGAGGTGACTGACCTGGGCTGCCAGAGGAGATGAATAAGCGTCAGCCCAAGCCTAATGGCAGGGAGAGTCACAGGGATTCACGGAGCTCATCCTGGTGGAGGGAGGAGGGAAAGGGAATGGGAACACAGCAGCGGGGACAAAAAAATGGGCTTCACTGAAATAAATAACATTTTAAGTAAACAATATAAATAGCAGTCTGCCTGGGGCCGAGGGCCGGAGAATGGGTCTGAATTACACCGTAAAATCTAACGGGACTCCTGAGACACTGCTGTTGTGCAGCCAGGGACAGGACGAGTCCCAGACCTGGCGCTTGGTCTTCCTCAGGGTGAGGGACAGCAAGGAAGGCTACAATACGACGGAGACCATGATGAGCTGGGAACTCATCGGGGAAAAGTAGGGAGCAGTTGTGGAGTTCAGCTGAGATACCAGCTGTTTCATTTCAGAAATTACTGAACACGTTTATTTTTTTGTTAACCTTTTATTTAGGTCACTTCATATTGAAAAGTAAAGAAAGGTTAAAATGAAACATTTTTTCCAACTATTTCCCTCTGTTTTAATTTTTGGGGGACAAAAACTCTCTGCTGAAGGTGGCCCAACCACGTGCATAAATGCAGTCCCCCACAAAAAAAAAAAACTTCATCTTCCCACAAGTCATCGTTAACTGTTAAAAAATACTGCCCATCTCTGGTAACATTTGATCTTAAATGCCGGTGTCTGAAAAGGCAATCCTCTTATCTCAAACGTATCACATCTACCTCCCCTGTAAGCCAACAGCCCACGGAGCTGGCTTTGCTTTCAGTGCATGGCAAGATGTACAACAGGAGAAAGAGCCCGCAGAGCAGCGGGCACCGTCCCCTGCCCAGCCTGGGCTCTCTTGCAGGGAGCAGGCAGCAGTGCAAGCCCCTTTCAACCTCCTCTTGCCTTGACTTCCCCTGGGATTGCTCCCACCTCCCACGTACCTGCGTGGGAGGAGAAGCCTGAAGCCTCTGTAAATCAGCACAGCCAGTCGCGTTCCCAGGTTGGATCAGCTCCTGCTGATGGGCAAATCCTGCCTGCTGCAACTACTTCCAAAAATTAATAAATGCAGAGGTACAGACATTCTGCTTGGTCTCAGCATGCCTGAGCCTCCCACAGCTACCAGCGCTGGACTGCAATACCCTCAGGGCAACGCTGAGAGAGCAACAGAGCTCCATTTCCAGCCCAGCCAGCACTGGTGTCTCCATACCACAGCGACAAACTGTGGGAATGTTTTGAGCTGACATAATTATCAAGGCCTAAAAATCACCACCTTTATACACTCCACCCCGACTTCCCTCTTTGTCAGGCTGTACTTTACAAAGAACTGCTGGTCAAGCTCCCTCTGCCCCGCTGACGCTGGGGACGACCCTTAGAGAGATGCTGAAATGGGGTGGCGGTGCTGGCAGCTGGGGGCCAGGGCTGCAGGGCTCAAAGGAAACAGCCAAGGGACCCCCCCAGCGAGGAGGCAAGGTGGCTTTGTGCCCTCCATGAGCTCCGGCAAGCTCTCGGATCAGGCACATACTGGGGCAGGGAGGCATAAGCCTCCAGTCTCTTGCCGGCTGCCTCCGTTCACGGAAGGGAAAGCAGCTTGGTCATGCTGGGTGCTATCTCTGAGAGGAACCTTCTTCAGGCTAAAGAGTGACCCAAATCAATCAGCTGGCCAAGCCAACCCCTCCTTGCTAAACCCATCTCAATGCGGAACAGCCCCTGGAGAAAAGTCTGTCTGAAAAGGGGGTTATACGACATGACCTACTGTGCTCTGCCTCAGTGCGCTCTCCTGCGCACCTCGCTGCCCTACGAATTGCAGCGTGGGGCTTTAGCCACGCTGGAAGGCCAGCATGGTGCTCTCCACCCACGCGGTGAAGGTGTGCCAACGGGCTGCAGCCACCCCTCGTGCCACGCTGCTGAGAAGCAGCTACCATGGCACAAAATAGCGTGTGTGGAAAGCGAGGCAAACAGGACCTGCATTAGCAGGGCTAGGACAGCCCAGCCTGAGTTGCAGTTCCCTGGGTGGCTTGCCCGAGCTCTGGTCTGTATGAGAATGTTCATGCTTTTTTTTTTTTTTTAAATTGCAGTTTACAAACATATCTGAGAGTAGGCAACTCTGAAGCTATGCGTTTACAGAGAAGAATTACACTTGCCTGTGGGGCTGTCGACCACATGTAGTTCACATCTGACAAATGCTCTGTGTGCAAAATGGCTTGAGCCCAAGCTACCTAAAAAGAGAGCTGGATTTAAGTACTTGGTACAGGCAACTAAGCTGATGTCAGTATAATATCATTCATGGCCTTACATTCCATCTCCAGCATGTCAGAGAAAGCATTTTCCTACCAGAGCAATGATCCTTTTGGAGCCCTGAGGAGACTTCAAAACCTTTTATGAAGACATTAACTCTACTGAGGGCCATTTTATAAATTATAAAAATTGCACAAAATGGCTGAAGTGGTTAGGAGGTACAGAGAAATCCAAATTTCCTGGCTGTACAAAAGGCAGAATAGTCATCCTTTAGCTTCACTTTCAAGACCAGAATTTGCAACCATATAAAATCTACTTCAGAGAGGTCTAACACAGTGAGCCTCTTAATACTGCCAGAATCACCACACAGCTTGACAACACAGAAATGTCTGCTATGAGGAAACCCTGCCATCGGGCTATATGCAAAAGTTAAAAGAAAGTTTGTACCAGAACCTTGCTTTAAAGGAAATATGAAATGATACCTGTCCTCCATTACACCCAAGATAAACTTCATCAAAGGTGTCACCTCTGTCAGCAACAAACCAATGCAAAATTTCAAGAGTGAAACCCGACCTGCCAGGGCACAGCATCTTTGTTTTACAAACCCATCCTTGTCATAAGCTCATTTTGTCCTCTTTCAGTCTGGTGCTACCCACCACATCTAATGAAGCAAAAGGAGCATTATTCCATCTTTAGCATCATGTGGGTTAAACAAAGCCTCCTTAGCAAGGAGGCTCCCATTACTGAATTTGTCCCCTGAGCAAAACCACAGCTGAATTGTGAGGTGCCCTTCTCTTGGCCAGAGATAGCAACTTGTGAGTCATCAGCTTGAGGTGGAGAATAGAAGAATAAGAAAGTCAATCTAAGCCTTTATGCGGGCAAAGCTCTTATTTGCTGTGGTGTTCAAATAGGCACTGCAAAACCTGCCCTTCTATTTTAATGTGGCCCTGGCATGCCTGGTCTTAAGGAGCTATGACTGAACTCCTTGAGTCACGACATTTTCACCAAGGAACAGAAACATCTGATCTGTAGCAATCGCAATGAAACTCATCGAGAATTTTATATGCCTATATGGGGAAAAAAAAAATCCAATCAAAGCTTAAAAAAATCTCCCTCCCAAATACAGCCTGGCAGGGAACAAAGACTGAGCCATGCGAATCCACCTTGTGCTTCCCACCCCACCAACCTGCTGGTTCGTGACCATGGAGATGCAGCCATTCCTGCCTGCATCCAGTCCCACTGCCGAGAGCAGACGACGATGTGCTGAGAACCTGTGAGAACAGTCACGTGTGCTTCCAGCTCATGTGCCGGCAGCTCCTGAAAGGATGGTCACATCTTAATAAGCTTATCTGCTAACGTTTAGTTTGGCCCCTCTTCTACTGTATTTGCCGTACCATGAACATATATATGTATAAAAGTATGTATTTTTCCCTCTTTAAAAGCCTCTCTCCCCATTATCCGTGATAATGTGGAGAGTTAGAGGTTTTTTTCTTTTTAAAGCGATTATGATTATGTGCAACCTTTGCTCCCCAGTCATTCACACAGAAAGCACAGACAAGCCCCCCTACTGCGAGGTGACAGCTCTGTCTGGCTCTGCGGGGCTTTGGTATTCATAGCTCCACGAGGTCATCGCTGGAAAAAACCTTGACAGTGATGTGACCTGGCACCTCGGCTGCTTCTCGGCTGCCTCTCCCTCGGAGCTGCAGAGTCTGCTGTTCTCTGGGGTCACTGGGTGAAGCTGCCAGCACTGCCTGTCCGAGGAACTGGTCACACAAGATGTTGCTGTTCCAGACCTAGAGACAAGGGAACAGAAATAAATCCAGCTGAAGCGGTGCTTCTCTCACACTCCTCCTGAAAGGGTTGTGCTGGAGGAGGGTCACCCCCATTAACCCCTTGAAAAAGCAGTGAGGAGGGGGCGTACATCTAAATTTAGCTAATTGTCTAGAGAACATGTGGGAGATTCTGGATTTGCATGCTCATTTACATACACTATGCAAATAAGGAGCTAAATGCAGCTTTTTGCTTTCTAGGTCACAGCCTGCCTAGAAGAGGAATAAAAATTACCTGTTTGAGCTCATCAGCGGTAAAAACCTACATGCAACCAGCCTGTCTGTGCCACTCTGCCTGCTCACGCTCATCTCTGTGGTGTCTTCAGTGCTTTTCCTCTGACTGTGTTAGAGCCAGGTCCACGCTGCTAGAGCAAAGGACAGCAGTAGTTTTGGAGTCCTTGGACATGTCCTTTGTCACTACTCAGGATGGGGCTGGGAATATAGCAAGCACCAACTGAAATGGTGCTAAGAGTGCATTTTGCTGCTAGTCTCACATGCCAGTCTTTGTTTGGTCTGTGAAGTTCATTAGTATCTAACTTTCAGTTATCCTGGAAAAATCAAAGTGTTTGAGCTGCATACTGTAGAGAGATGGGGTGAGATCCCATGCGTAAATCAAATCTTTGCTAAGGATTAGGCAATCCTGCACATGCCAAGAACACAGACCATGTTCCATCAGCTGTTGTATCAGTTCCCTCTAATCCATAACTACAGTCTGTAGTTTTGGGGGATAACACTGCTATCATTCTCCTTCTATTTATAATATTTGTAGAATATACCTATTAGTTCAGAGGAGTACTATGGCACAGGAGTACTATGCACCAGTACTGCATTAGGCAGTGAAAAGTCAGAAATGTATCTCTTCTTGCAACACGGTGCTATAAAGCTATTTCAGTTTCTGGCACTTACATGCCACAGTGAATCGATTCACAGATTCATTGTAAGATCTGCCTACGCTGATGAAAACGACATAGCACTTAGTCTAATACTAGACAACTGTGCGTATCAGACTGAAATACTGTTCTACTCTCCCAAAGTCTTCCTGGACTGCCTCATCTAAATACCAAGCTTTGTTTCTCCAGCTAGTGCTGAGGTAAACAGTGTGGTCTGGTTCCCACAGGACTAGAATTCAAGGTGAAAGGCTTAAAACTAGCCTTAGCTTTGGTTTTATTTCAAACACCAACTCTGGACAACACTTGGCTTTTGTCTCTGTTTTGTCAGGTACCAAATGAGGCAAAATGTAATTCTGCAAATTCTTTCAAAACCTTGGAATAGAATATGCCATCTGATCCCTAAGTGTCATCAGTTGCTGTTTTATGGAAGAGACCTAGGCTAGAAAATCAGTAGGACATCTGAATAGCTCCAGGCATAGCCCAGTGAGGGGAGCAGAGGTTCTCACACTTCTGTCCGGGGTATCAGTCATATGAAGGAAGAGTGAGCACATGTCAAGCCCAGTGATGCTGTTGCGTTCCCCCGCTGTTAGCAGCCCACCTGAGTGGCTTATCTCACCTGGATAACGATAGGACTGTCCATGTTCTTTCTGTAGAAAATCACTTGTGTGTCGAAGATGGCACTGGTCGTATCGTGCTGCACAGGGGAGCGCACGTTTTGGTTCTCACACTTGATGAGCACATAGGGATCTGCTCCTAAAACACAATCAGCAGCACAGCTCTTAGGACACTGAATGGCAGCTGAGACCTGCCCAGAAACCCAGCAGAAGCAATCCCCTCCCGTGCCTGGCAGCACCACTGCTACTGACACAGGAACAGGCATCAGAGCACGTCACATCCACTGCTAGCTGCCCCTCAGCAGCAGAGGTGAAATACCTCAATTCTTGTAACAAATGGATGCTCAGAGCTGGAAACCAAGCACCATTTGCTGTCATACCAGCTCGCTCCTGGACTGGGATTGCGATCTTTCCACATTCCCTTGCTATGTATCCTCCTGGCTCGTCTAACAGAAAGTCTTCAAAGTGACACTCCAAGCTCCCCAACACTGCTTTAAATGTGAGACCCAAAACGCATCTGTGCATATGCAATCTGATACGTAGTTCTGGGCGCCTGGGCCAAAACGGGAGGTAAAAACTGTTCATCATCCACAATTCCTGTGGAGGGCAAGGACAGGAACTGCACAGAACTGCTTTTAGATCACTGAATGCACATCTCAGAGCCCACCTTTAGACTGCCTAGCTTGAAAGTGCTGTCTACTGTATTCTGATATTTGTTTTAGTGTTAGGAGGTAGTTTTCAAGGAGCAGTTTCTCTTCCAGAATGTAAAATATTGTCAAAGTGCAAAAACATTTTGGAGGCGTGCACTGGTCTCAACAAAGTCTTCTGTGGGAAACTGGCAAAGCAAATCCTCCCCAGTTTCCCATTTCATTCCCGTGAACCTGAGACAATTTCTTTGATTCTATCATTTGGATCGATGCAATTTTCAAGTTTATTTTATCACAGTATGTTTGTATCTCTTATAGGTCCTAGTTAATGTTTTAAATTACACTTTAATCATATGTAACCCACTGACATTATTCAACATTCTAGAAATGCTTTGTTGTTTTTACACTGAATATTTTTACTTTGTTACAAATGTTAATATTTTCTTTCCATTCCAGTAGGGAGCCAGAACCGATTTAGAAACACCTGTGTTTATCCTCAAATAGAATGGACCATTTGACTTTTAATTAACTTTTAATTAAAACACAGGCACTACAATTTTTTTTGTATTTCAACACAACTATTTCTGTGCATTCCTATTGTTAATGACAGCATATCTGCTTTTCCACACCTTGCTGCTTTTTAGATATGGGTTTTAAATAAACCCCACTGAGTGTGTGTAAGTTAGACTTGTGATCATTACACAGACTTGTGATCTTACACACATTTCTCCACCATCTACTTGAAAATGCCACCACTGGAATGACAGCCATAAGGCAGCATAATTTTAAGGCAGCTTTTCTTTTTTAACAATTCATACCCAGGATGATTTTCCTCAAACATGTCACTCATTTACAAGACTGGATACCAACATCTCACGCAAACAAACCACGTAACAGCTACATCCAAAACAGAAGGAGCTACTTCCGAGAAAGAAACAGATTTTTCCATAAGCTGCACCTGGCCAGACATGCGACAGTCCTGTTACCCTGACAACATCTCACACTTTCTATAGCAGGTAGCAATGCATTGGTTTTTCTAAAAGGCAATTACTTTCTGTGTCACTGAAAGTGTGGATTTAGCTCTGGGGCATGGGGTGGCACCACGCTGTGTAATCAGCAATGGAAAAGCTCCCCCCTTTGCAAAGAGATTCGGAAAATGGATCTGCATAAAATGGGGTCTTGCATGAAATGGTGTCAACTACTTTAGCCGAAGGCAAAGAGCAAAGCAACATCTGATCATTAACAGTAATTAAGAGATAAAGGGCATGAGAAGGGGGGGGAAAGGACACAGAACTTAAAGAGGTAACAGCATATCTGCTGGAAGAGGGAGCTGTTAATGAAGGGACTTGCTAAGTGAAAGGAAAAGGAAAGCTAACATTTGAAAGAAACAGATTCAAATTCTCAAAAAGAGCTAGGAAAAACAGAGGGAGGTAGAAGAGGAACATGAAAGGTACCTGCACAGCACAACCTCATGATGGCATTGCTGAGTGGTCAGTTATATTTAGGAGGACGGGCTCCAATTCCAGAACAAAAGAAAGAAATGAGAGAGCTGCACATGTGGGATGAGACAAGGGACGTTCTCAGCTACAGTTGGCCCAGGTCCTTGCAGCTCTGAGCCTGGTTTATTTACAGTACAAAGACAACGCAGAAAGGGCTACGAACGTGGAAAAGCAACATCCTAGTATTCGCCATGAGCTAGGAATGAAAACAACTGGAGCCGCTGCTCTGGCAGTGGAAGGAGGACTGGGTTCCGTTCTCAGGCACACACATGACTCAAGCTATGCCCTGAACACCATACTGTGTATAAACAACTGTTTCATCTCAGTCCTATGGCCATGCTGTTGTATTGGGAAGTTGTACAAAAGAGCAGCACAAAGGAAAAAACCTGAAAACTGTAAAAGCCCGAAACACTTGAACAGTAATGACATTTTGAAGGCTTAAAGAAATCCATGACATTTCTAAGGCTTAAAGAAATCCATGCACAGTAGTCTTAAGGCTAACTTTTTTTTTTTTTTTTTTGAGACTTGGACTGAGCATCTAACATCCACATCCTTTAGCACTGTACCAAACACAAAAGGCTTTCTAGAAAACGTTCTTGAGAAAAAGTTCTCAGAGACATTCCCACGTTTCTCCAGCTAGACCACTCTTACTGGTATGCGAAGAGCCATGACAAACTCAGTCACTGGAAAAAGGCGTGGGCCAAAGAGAGCAGACGCAGTGCTGAGCCACAAGCACTGCCTTGGGAATTACAACAGGTTGGTTTGCCTTCTGCAGTTGAGTCTTTGCTCATGTGATACCTCTTAGCTTCTCCTGCCACACAGATAACAAAAGGGAATCTTTCCACTGGCATCAGTAAATCCTCCCCACGTGCCTGCTCCGTTTTCTCTCTGCTTCCCTTCTCATGCTTTGGACATTTATCAGCTGCTTTTTGCCTTCTCCTTCCATTTCTCAGACTGCTCCCAAGGCAACTGCCGTTCAAGGCACCAGATACTCTGCTTACCAGGTATGTCACATACTAGCAATCACAATACCTAGTTTAGAAAAGAAATGGTGAAGGGCAATTAAACATGCGAATTCAACATGGAATTTCAGTGGGAAGACTTAAAAATGCAAAAGATGATTTGTTCTCAAAGACAAACTCTTGGGAAAACAGTGTGACAGACAGTAGCAAGAGCAATTTTTAACACAGACTTGGGAACGAGAGACAGAAAATCTCCAAGCACACAGTGCTTCCTCATCTTCTTGCAAACCTGCCACTGCACTTGGCTCACAGATAGTTGGATCAACTTCAGAACAAGCTAACTCAGAGCGAGGTACTTCCAAGAGAAGCAGCCTATATCCATTCAGAATTGAGTCTGGGCAGCTAGATCCATCCACTATTCTTGACAACAGCAAATCATCCATTATTTTTTCCAGACAGTACAATGGATCAAAGACAGCAGTAAGGAGGAGCTTTCCAATAAACATTTAAAATACAGATTAAACAACCTTCCTGTGGCAGGGAGCAGGGTTCAGATGACAACCGGCTCGTGAACCAGGCCGGGTGTGCACGTGCTATGCAATCTTCATTCTCTTCCAGTTTTAAGTAGTTGCTCAGAAATTTGGGCTAAGCACAACTCTCACATGACAGTGATGGGCTTATGTGAAAAACAGTGCATTCAAGCCTAAAATCCCTCTATCCAAGTTATATCAAAAAAAGGTATCTCTGTTCAGGCTGCTCTTACTTTCCACAACGGCATACCCCAGTGTCAAAGTATAGAGACATCCCGATGTTTTCAGGACAGTTTGTCGCAAAGATGTAATGCCGTGTCTCAGTTCTCAGAAGCTTCAGCATGAATCATAACCTCCTCCTTTATCATCAAGTTTTGTCCTCTCTTTGTACTAAGGGACGATAGTGACAAACCAGGCAGGTGGCTGGACAAGGTGGAATACAGCTGACACGACAGAGACTGAGCTGAAGAAAAGCAGCAGCCTGAGAGCTGAGATGCTGCAGATCAGAAGGTGAAGTCAGGAAACCCTTGTGAAACGCAGTGGGGCTAGTCAGACACAGCAGCTCAGACAGAAACAAGTTGCCATCAACCTTCGCACCAGAAAATGAGTAACTTTTGTGTGAGGTCCTCCTAGCAGCAGGAAAACACAACCACTTAATCTACCTATTTTCTACTTGAATAAACATATTGACTGTGCCTAACCTGAAGGGAAACCTCTACTTGTCACTCCCAATGGCAATTGCTGTGTGGCCTCTTCCCTCATCTCACACTATTGATTAGACAGGAGGCTGCTGTTGACTTTTAAGTCCAGTTCACATCAGGAGATGCTCCAGGAGCAGCAGGTAAGGCTGGTATTTCGGTAACTGCCCACGTGACACTGGGGTCTAAACTCACTTCTGAGAAAGCTGGTCTTTTTCAAATGCCTGGCTCCTATTTCTCCTCGAGATAAGCATGGGAGAGGGTTCAGGCATGGATCCAGAGAAGCCAGAGAGGAGACAAGACATGACAAGGAGTTGCATTCTTTTGTGGCAATATTAGGAAGCAATCTTAGAATATGGGATATTTAATGGCCCTGAACACATTACTTTCTAGTGTAAATTTACAATCCATCCAGCCAGTGTGCTTCAGGGAATTTCTATATCCACCTTTTTAATCTACCAAAAAAAAAAAATCCCAAAATGTGAGAAACATGTACGATACCCAGCTTTTTATGTTACCAAAAATGGACTCCAGTATCAATCAGGAGCTTTGCCAAATTTCCCAGCAAGGTGTCCTTAGAAGGCAGAGTGCCAGTTATGGGCGTTATCCTTGTCATTGCACAGCTTGATTTTATTGTGTAGCACGAATGTCAGCAGTGCACATTTGGCTTCATGGTTTCTATATTTACATACTCTCCCTACTTCATTTGTCTGAAGCTGCAATAAGATGTGGCATCCTGCAAGACAATCTATGAATGTACTCTGTGAGTTGGAGATACTTATAGGAAGAAAAGGCTATAGGAAAAAAAATACTTATAGGAAAAAAAAGACTCAAACAGGGATTTCACAGCAGAATTCAAGATAATGAGGAAGCTACTGAAGTCAAGTAACTCAGCTCTCCTTCAGTGTCCCCTGAATGGATGAGATTTGGAACTACAGGCTGAAAAGAGACAAAGGCTTTTACTGAAAGCTTTATGTTGATACAAAAGGAAAATATTTTAACTTTTTTGGTGAAGTTTTATTCACAGTCAGACAATAAGATTCATTTAGGTTTTGTGTTCAAATCCCCTTATGTTTTTGATGAATTTAAAAATGGCACGTTGTTTCACACATGGAAATGGAAACACTTCAGAAAAAAATTGACAATGAGAGACTGATTTTTTTTTTCAGCCACTTGATAAATTCAATATTAATTCACAAATAGTATCACTTGACCCAATTCTGCATTTTTTTTCAGCAGCTAAAATAATCAAGCAGAAGTTTTGCTTAGGTTTAAACAGAAAATCTGTGAGTCCATTTCCTACAGACAGTTCTTCCCACAATAGATTACCCTTTTCAATTCTGTCAGGGTAATGATCAGCCCAACGCTGGATGTTGAAATCAAAGTGGAAGACGATGCTTCAACTCAACCTGACCACGTGTGGTAGTACTGGGTCCTAAAGGTATTTGCATTACACTGTAGTTAGAATAACTACACACATTTGTTGTAAGTCCTATTTGTATATTCCTGAGGGTCCGTGTCACAATGCACCAAATCCCACAATGTTCTCTAAGCTGAAGCCTGGTCTTTGGCAGCTGCAGGCAATTGTTGTCAATGATCTTGTCAAGCCTGTAATTGTGCTAAGCATTGTGAAACGCTAAGGGTGGAGAACTGGCTTTTATTGCTTTACTGCAGGGCATGTTAGAGAAAAATGTTTAAGGAATTTTAAAAGAAAAAAACCAAAACCCACCCTTAAAAATGAAAATGTCCTTCACAGGGCAAGAACAAGAATATACAGCCTCTTTTCAATGCACTGCTCTGCTATTCTTGTCACATGTAGCCCCTTCAGTCTCACCCATCCATCCTGCCTTGCGGAGGACATAGAGCCATACCACTTGTTTGACTGGGCTGTTTGTGGCTCCTGTTTTTCAAGAAAAGTACCAAGAAAAATTAACTGAATCAGTTTTCTATCTGTCTTCCCTCCAACATTCCTGTCCCCTGAAGTGACAACCAGAGTTAACAGAAAGTGGCTTCCACAATGAAAAGTACATTCAGTGCCCACTCGGTGGGTACCAGGAATAACTATGAAAAGGGGACTGGAATAAAATTGTAGCCAGCTGGTGGGAGAAATTTTACAGCTGCTTTGTGAGACTGAAGATGAACTGTACAACAGATCTAAGTCTAATGCTTTCTCTACCACAAGAAGGTAATGCAACTGAGCTCCACATCTTAAACTGAAGAGAGCTGAAGAGTTATCTGGAGCAACCACAGCAGATGTTTCAATAACCTCTTTAGTTTCCTGTTCCAATTTCACTGTAGGTCACTGCTCCTTTGCTTTCTCCCTACTGACCACTCAGTGCTGGATGTGTCTACCTTTTTCTGTTGCACTGGTCATGGAAAATGAAGACTGACAGAGAGTAGAAGTAGAAAATGAGGAAGCAAATGACAACTGGGTAAGTCTCCTAATTAACTGTCAACATCAGGTGCCAGAAAGACATTTTAGTGTCCCTCAGGACACTTCCTTTGACATATAGGATCGTAGAATCATAGAATCATTTAGGTTGGAAAAGACCTTTAAGATCATCGAGTCCAACCGTTACCCTAGCACTGCCAAGCCCACCACTAAACCATGTCCCTAAGCACCACATCTACACGTCTTTTCAATACCTCCAGCAATGTATTTAAATACCTCAACCACTTCCCTGTGCAGCCTGTTCCAATGCTTGACCACCCTTTCCGTGAAGAAATTTTTCCTAATGTCCGATCTAAACCTCCCCTGACACAACTTGAGGCCGTTTCCTCTTGTCCTATCACTTGTTACTTGAGAGAAGAGACGAACCAAACCTCACTACAACCTCCTTCCAAGAAGTTGTAGAGAGCGATAAGGTCTCCACTCAGCCTCCTTTTCTCCAGACTACACAACCCCAGTTCCCGCAGCTGCCCCTCACAAGACTTGTGCTCTAGAACTTTCACCAGCTTCACTGCCCTTCTCTGGACACACTCCAGCACCTCAATGTCTTTACTGTAGCGAGGGGCCCAAAACTGGACACAGTATTCGAAGTGCAGCCTCACCAGTACCAGGGGACAATCACTTCCCTGGTCCTGCTGGCCACACTGTTCCTGATACAAGCCAGGATGCTGTTGGCCACCTTGGCCACCTGGGCCCACTGCTGGCTCATGTTCAACTGGCTGTTGACCAACACCCCCAGGTCCTTTTCAGCCAGGCAACTTTCCTGGGGTTGTTGTGACCCAAGTGCAGGACCTGGCACTGAGCCTTGTTGAACCTCATACAATTGGCCTCAGCCAATTGATCCAGCCTGGCAAGATCCCTCCATAGAGCCTTCCTACCCTCAAGCAGATCAACACTCCCACCTAACTTGGTGTTGTCTGCAAACTTACTGAGGGTGCACTTGATCCCCTTGTCCAGACCATTGATAAAGATATTAAACAGCACTGGCCCCAATACTGAGCCCTGGGGAACACCACTTGTGACTGGCCACCAACTGGTTTTAACTCCATTCCCCACAGATCTTTGGGCCCGGCCATCCAGCCAGTTTTTTACCCAGCAAAGAGTACGCCCATCCAAGCCTCCAGCTTCTCCAGGAGCATGCTGTGGGAAATGGTGTCAAAGGCTTTACTAAAGTCCGGGTAGACAACATCCACAGCCTTTCTCTCATCCACTAAGTGGGTCACCTTGTCATAGAAGGAGATCAAGTTAGTCAAGCAGATACACAGTCCTGTACAAGTCATTTAACCTCTCCCTGTCCTTGTTTACCCAGCTGAAAATGGTTCTTTGAAAACCATAATTTCCTCCATGAAGTGCTATTAAGCTTGTGGTAATGAAGAACAAACTGCTCTGAAGGCTGTGAATGACATAGCTGAGGTAAGTGTAAAACACTACATGAGTCTGTGCGATTCAGCTGTCTCCCTGGGTATTTTCCATTTAGAAAACACATAACCCTGAACGGTGAATTTCTTACTAATCCCCACAAAAAGCTTCTCAGGAGGGTCTGGCTACTACTACCCATCTAGAACAGCATAGATGACACATAACTCTTGCTGCTTTGCATCATCTTCATCTGATCTCTCCTTTTGATCAGATTTTACAACATGCTGAAAAAAAATCCCATAAATCTTCAGTTTGGATAATTTCTGACTGCTTATATATCAACTCAGATCATATTTAGAGGACTGAAAAAGCCCCTTCCACTCTTCCAGGCTCACTTTACACTTACCGCCTGATCTGTCTTGCTTCTGTAAACCATCTGCAGAGTGAACTTTGATTTGGGTGACTCTGCGTGGATAGCCACAAAGAAGACTCCAACATGTCATTTTAGGCTTATCTTCCTTCAGCTCTCTGAAATATCATGGGAAAAGCAACTGAAGCAGTGAATGTCAAGCAAACGATAAATGGTTGTGGAAATTTGGCATTTTCAGAACATGAGATTTGTACTCTTTCCTCATCTACCATTTTGGAAGTTTGTGGTACAGAAATGACAGACTTAAGAAATAAACACAGAGTAAAGCAAAGTAAACCTAATGTGTGTCAACTTTTGCATGGCAGCAAAAGTGGTGGAAAAAAACCCCTTTAAATCATGCAAAATAGCAGCAAAGCAAGAAAAAAAATCAGCAGGCCTGATTTCACAAAACACTAGTTTTGCCCTTGTAGACAGCCACTGTTTTCAAAGCAGATGGTCAAAGAAATAAACAGTATCAACTGTAACTGCAAGCACCAGTGCTTAGTGTTCTGACCTAGAACTGGAGGCAACTACAAAAGCTAAACTAAAATGTCAAAAGACCCAAACTGAATTGTCCACTATGTTCCAAAGTAAAAATGTCCTGACCATGCACAAATCCCAGTAAGCCATCTTGAGATTCTTGGAGGTGACCCTGACCATCTCAAGGGCCTAGTTCTGGAGCAATATGAGCTAGTGAGTCAGGGATATTTGAGGGCAACCAGGCAACCATTTCCAAGGAGATGCAGCCAGTGTGGGCAAGGGAAGATCTCATGTAGCTGTGAGTGCAACCTACCTGAGTTTTGACGGCACATCTGTGAAGAGTCTCAGGATAAACTCTGTAATGATGCCAGGATGATACGTAGTTGGGATAAGGACGTAGCGGCCTTGCTTAAGGATCCTCTTCAAGAACACAGTGCGTGTGTTGATGTATGGAGATGTGGCCACTCTCTCCTGCACAGTCAGCTTGTGTAGTCGATAGCTTCTGTTATCCTCCACCTACAGCCACAGAGCAGTACAAGGATTAATGCAAGGAGGGATACCAGAGCTAACAGGCAGGATTTTCCCTGCACATCACACAGCCTTTTATGGGCAGAAAAGAAAATACGCAGTAAAGGCAAACAGTTTGGCAAACGGGTTTTCACCCACTGAAGCTGTGGCAGAGATAGTCCTGACAGGCAACCCAGTGCTCCAAGCGCTAGCCCACAAAGTTTCCAAGGAGTGCTGTTCTGCGCTTCACTGCATCAGTATATACATGTATACCCCTAAGTGGAGGTGAAAGTTTGGGACTGGCAAAGACGTGCATCCACTGACAGAGACATAATGCTACGGCAGAGTTTTCTTTGCTACTTTCAGAGATGCATGTGATGCAGGACTCCACCTGCTGAGCTACGCTGCCATCTTAGATGAGGCTGAGATTCATCTGCCTCCTTTCTCTAGCATGTAGAGAAAGCATTCCAGTCTTACATAGCAGGCTCTCAATCCAGATGCACACAGCTGTATTTTCATTGCCCTTTCCTGAATACAAAAGTCACAGAATAACCATTTATGTTTTGTTCTAAGCCTTGAAGCTGTGCTTAACTATTAACATCCTCTTCAGGGAACTGATGATTGCCACAGCACAGTTAAAATATAAACCTATTTTTTAAGCAGCTCCTGGGGGCAAAGACAGCCCTACATTCTTTTCTGGTAGTTCTCTTCTGTGTTCAGATAATTTAGGCCATGGTCTTCCAAAGGCCTTTAGTCATGATAATGAGCCTGGTGGGTTAGAACACTTCTGAAATAGAAAAATTATTGAACAGAAATAAAGATAGAGCACTGATACTTTCCTGAAGGTGTGATTTTCTTTTCCAAGCCTTTCCAAATTACATATACAGGCATGAACAAGGCAAGGTAAATTATGCTACTTTCTGTAATGACACTTTTCAATATATGTGGTTAACAGGTGATTGTCAAATGATGTGTGTCAAAAGGTTCGATGCAGATGTCAGTAACTCTGACTGACTTAAAAAGTGACTATTTTTTAGGGTAGGGCCATAGACTCAGTGTAGTCCCACTAGCTATAGCAACAGATGATAAGATAATCCTGATCCTCAGTGAAAAAGCAGATGCATAGTTGTTGTCTCTTGCTTTCCTCCTCCTTTCAGTTCACATGTTTTCATTTTACTCAATTTGCCCTGGGAGTGCAATTTAATTACTGTTTGGGATCCCTTTGGTTCCTTTTCACATATGCTCATTTCCTACTCACTACTCCAGCTTTTGAAAACACTCTTGACTTTTCTAAGTGGCAAAAGAAAAACTGCAGACTTTTCAAACTCATTCCCTTGGCTGTATTTGCTGATGAAATGGAGGCAGGAGCCTCCAGTGAGAAGGAGAAATAACCCCTCCATTTTCAAGCGTTAATATTTTTTTGTCTTTCTCTTCAAAGCTTGGGGTAGGTAAAGCACTTAAAATTCTTTTGCAGTAGGGAAAAATTGCTTATATTCCATTAGTTCAAACAGACTTTGAATTGAACTAAATTCAATTTAGTTCAAACAGTCTGTCTAATGTCAGGTCTGGTGACTGAGTGCAATACATATGCAAAGTTCAGGCTGAGAGGAGAACCAGACCCCACCACAATAATCATGCCTCTATCTGCCAAAGATCTCATTGCAGGATGAAGCAGGACTGCTGAACAAACTCTGAACCAGGAGTGCAGATGGCTGCTTACCTTCAATATTTCAAAGCCAATTGGGATGCTGTCTCCTTTCCCTTCTTTCTTGTATTTGCGGCGATCCTCCTGTTGCAATGAGACCAACACTTTGTCTTCAGTCTTCTTAACATCAAAGATGTACTAGTAGAAGAGAGAAGAGGGTAAGCTGTTAGAAATGCCTTAGGATACTGAGGATAAAGCCATCACCAAGGAAATATGTGCATACAAAGGAGGCAAATAAAAATACATTTGGAGGTGGGAAGAGAGTTCTCCATATAACAGACATTCCCAGAGAGTCACAGCTGAAAATTCATGCTAATAATAATGATCTTTAAACCAAAAGTATCAGGGACACTGAAACAGGTAATTCACATAAAGGACAGTATGAGACAGTATTACAAAATAACTGAGGCAGCAGAAGAGAACATCTCCTCTGAAAGCAAAAGACAAAAGATTAAGTTTTATTTGGATATATAAAAATCAGGACTGAGACAAAAAAAATTAAACCAACAGAATTCAGATGGGGGCTTTGATAATTTCTCATTCTTCATTTAACTTGAATATCTAAATAGGGCCTGCAGATTTCAAACATCTTTATATAGAACCTGCAAATGAAGGAATCTTCCAACTCTTAGTTAAAAAAACCCAAAACCGACAACTTTGTTCTACACCTACAATTTCTATTTAATATAAGAATGACAGGAATGCTAATTTTGGACTTTCTCAGTTTTCCTGAAAGTCTTAGGAATACCCAGTAAAAAGGGCTAAGAAGGACTCCTGCATCTTTAACAAGCAAATCTTTTATCCAAACTATTTAAAGTAAATTTGAACCAACTTGTGTTTAAGACCGATCACAGGAAATTATTTCAAGTTTAGGCAGCAGTTCCCATCTCAATAAATCAGACTTGAATTGCTTACATTAAGTATCACTACCAGACCAGTTCACAAGTAGGTACCCTTTCAGTAGACAAAAAAGGTCAGCTAGGTGTTTCTTTATACAACAAAGAATTAAACACTCAAATTTGTTCACTGTTAGAAATGCCTTTAAATTTTGTTTCTTTCTTGCATACAGGGCAAATCTGAATTGTAAGAACCAGTGGAGGGCAATAGGACACTATTTACGCCAGGTTTAGGCAGATACTGTATTCTTCCATTCTCAAAGACCTTTAAATGTGAAGCAAAGAAATAAAAGCATAAAACTGCAGTGGTGCACAGCTGGGTACTATGTGCACCACACATTCTGATTTAAGCCAAAATTCTCCGACAGAATGGAGAGGAATATCATCAGTGGTTCAATCCCCCCTCCCTGCTCCTCCGAGAGCTGCTAAAAAGCAAATCTTCATTGAGCTTTGCTCTGAGGTAGATACTGAGATTGCCTTGGTTGCTGTTGTGGAAGGATCCCCTGTAATGACTTCACATCCCTCTGTGGTTAGAGCTCTGCAGAATAAGGCACCATCCCATTTCTCAGCCCTGACCCTCGCTGTCTCAGGCAGTGTCACACCCCCATGGAGGAAACACCAACCTCTAGCAGAGTTGGCTGAAGCACAGCAGTATTGGAAAGAAAATCAATACCTTCCCAAGCCTCTGGGCTTCATTAATTGTTCACGGTATTTACAGTCCAGATTGGCCTCCTACAGAACTACCACTTGCTATTCTGCGCTGGCTGGTTTTTGGTATAAATTCAATACTTATTTGTGTACTATATCAACATTGTGGCAGAGAAACCAGAGGACCCTAAACAGAGTCCCTAGGGGTTGTAAAGAACTTCTGCAAAGAGAATCTAAAAAGTGGGATCTAAATATGCAGCAACACCGTGTAAGGCATATTTTAATTCTTGTCCCTGTTGAATCATACGTGGTGTTACCTTGTCAGATAGCCTAGAGTGTTCCAGGGCAAATGGAGGTGTGGAAGGGCAACTGTGAGAGTCCAAGAAAGCTCTCTTGGTCTGATGAGAGGTATGCAACTGTGACGATCTTTGATCTGATGACATTTCAGCTGTCCTAATGGCTAACAATCTGGAAATCAGCAGGTGGCTGTAGGAATACATTTATACTTGGCTTAAATTCCCTTATTTTGAAGAGACTGGAAGAGTCACAATCCCTCTCTGTATAGATAAAGTTCACAGGAGGCCATAGGAATACATTTATACTTGGCTTAAATTCCTTTATTTTAAAGGGACTGGAAGTGTCACAATCCCTCTCTGTACAGATAACACAGGAGGCCTCAGTGTCAGGCATTTTACTCAGGCAGAACAGACAGAGATTATCTCTAGACTATGGTAGTATGTGCCGCAGTAATTTATAACAGCCCTAAGCTAACATAAATGTGTTCCAGTGCTGCTATTAAGAGCCTTTTAATCAACTAACCCAGAGATAACACAGGAATAAAAAGAACTTCCATTGCATCAGGCATTGCGCTCAACCGTAACGTGTGTATTTTGTTCTCTGGCCACTAAACACTTACAAATGAGACCCAGACAAGCACTTGGAATACGTCCAAAATCATAAAGGGGAATATCTAAATAAAATCACCCACTGGAAATGAGGCACTGACAGAAGACGGAGCAGTGCAGAACTGCTTCTCCATCTACACTTATGTGACAGGATGAGCTGGGAGTTTGAGATTCACTCCTAGTCTGAACAGCAAAGGCTGCACTTCTCCAATGTCCTGCTATGAAAATTGAGGGGTGCAGACAGAAACCTCCCACATAAGTGCAGAGAAGCAGACACAAGAACATCTTTAATTAATCTAAAGTATGTGGTGAATTACAAAAGAACAGAAAGGTCAATTTTCAAAGTAATAACTAAAGCAGTAAGTGCCCAGATCTCATTGACAGTAATGGAAGTTTTATGCGTGAATTTGCACGCACTGGGGTGAAAACATACAACACTGAGAAGGGCAGGAAGGTGAGAAATGGAGTAAGAATGGATGAACAGATAAACAAGGAAAATTCTGTAATGCTGATGAGAGGGTGAGCTTGGGGAAGAGACTAGATACTTTCAGGATCTTAGATTAATGCAAAGGCATGCTAACTAAATATAGTGGACCAAAACCCCAGTCTGTTTAAAAGTGTTAAGTGAATGGACTTCTGTCATTAGAAAAATCAGACTTGCTGCCTTTCTACAACTGGGAAACTGAAAGAAGTCCAGGCGGGACTTCACTAATCCTGGTGTGTCTGACTCATCAGCCCCAAACATGATCAGCCCTAAACAAATATCTAAACTCTTCTGAGAGATTTCATAGAAATCACAGAAAAATGCAGTGAACCAGCATACTCTCAGAGGACAGACCCTGGCAATGAGATTTCTGTCAAGTAGTCACTGCCAACTCCTAAATAGGGTAGACACTTCAGAAGCCCTAGCTAAAGTGGATACACTTCAATACCTCACAAAATACAGGGATTCCCACCTGGGGATTCTGAAGGAAGGTCTCTTTGTTATCAAAGCATCCACCAGAGCGATTTAGCAGGGGCTCTGAATTCTTTGCCCAAGCCCCACGCATCATTTTCTTCTCCCAGGTCTTGTGGATACTAAAGTAGGAGGTGTTCACAATCCGGCAGATGTCCACATCAGTGAAATTCTTACACCAGTCCTCAAACGTCATCCTGTTCCATGGGACACCAGGAAAGTAATGGTTTATTTAAAAATATGCAGTGATACTCAAGCAAAGAGCCAAAATAACACACAAAATCTTCCAGTAATTTAAGAGGAGGCATTGCTCAGTTGTCTAGAGGGCAAACTGATTCACTGGAAAGCTCTCCATGTGGAAATACTTATGAAGCCACAATCACGCTATCTTAGAACTTAATTTAGAGAAATATCACCTCAGTGTGTTTGGTCAGTTCTGGATTTGTTCCATTGCAGCACCTAAGCCTAAAGGATAGGTTGTATCTACCAGGCTGGATTTGATAACATATATTTTGCAAAGGTGAAAGAGATTACCTGCAACCAAACCACTGTTACCTCTGTCCCTGAGCATTACTCAAACCTCTGTACTCTGGATATAGCTTTTATGTAGCACCACCTCAGTGCTATAACTTGTGCCTGCTGCAGTGACAGACTGGATTGCAGACCAGTTAAAAAACAGTCACCTCCTCTAAGAGCTTGGTATCGCTGAACTACCATCATGCCCTGGCTTATTAATGGCCCAGAACCAAACCCTATGGCTGGCTTCCAGTTGCCAGTTCTGACAAAGCCAAGCAAACAGAAGACTTTCCATACTGAGCCCTACCAGCACCTTTGATGCAATACTGATGATCTATTGAAGAAGTTGCTGGACTGCTTTGGTATATCTAGAGCTTTAAGCAGAGTCAAAATTATTAGAGTTCTAGAGATTCTGTAGAGAATGAACACTTCTCATGCCCATGCTGGAAAACACCGACAAATATCAAAATTCATTGGCTGCAATTGTATTTACAGATACTTCAGCCATGGTTGACCTAGAAATCCTACAGACAGGCACAGTAGTCAGTAAACAGGATTGACAGCGTGTTCAATATTTGGCATTCTGTCATGTAAACCAGCACATGTGTTGTCTTGGATTTTGATTGAGTGTCCTAAATATAGATAATAGATTTTGAGGGTGTTTGAAACTTATATTTACTAAGAGCTACTAATTTTGTTCTGCTAGTTTTTAATCTATTTTTTCTGTCTTCTCTGTCATCCCTTGAGAGTTTAAAAGAAACAGACCTTGTGCCAGGACTGGATAATCTTATCCATTTGGGGAAGTTGTTTTCGAAGCTGCTAAATGGCCAAATTAATGACAATTACTCAGTGTAGCCAGTATCTCCAAACCCTTCACACCCACTCACACCCACCCACACCCACTCACCAGAACTCTCCATCATTCTCAAGAGTGAGTCCCAAGTTCTTACGTTCTGAATTGCTGACTTTCTTCCACTCCTCAGAACTAAAAAGAAAAAAAAAAAAAGAGGAAAAAAAAAGAACAAAGATTATTAATAACTTATATTAAATACACTCACCTGGAAAAAAAATTGCAAGTAAAATTCTCTAATGGTCCCTTGTTATAAAGGTAGCATCGGAGTACTGAAAGGACAGATGATATTCAGGAAGAAAGTGTGGGCCTTATAGGAGGAGTCTTAAAACATTAATTGATTTGAAAGCTACTAAAAAAGAAAGAGGTGAATAGGAAATTGGCATAACTAGAGCAGAACCTTATTGATTTCCTTTGTCATACCCTCCCTTAGGACACTTAAACAGCTGGTTTGGAAGGTCATATGAGATTGACTCCATTCCCTGGAGGCCCTTCAAAAGAAACGTGGTTTTCCTCCTCAGAAGCTTATTGAACACTTCATTTTGACCAGAGTATTCTCTTTGTCTTTCAACCTCCTTAAATAAAACAGGCCTGAGGTCTGCAATTTCCCCAGAGAGCCTTTGAGAAGAAAGTGTTGCAGCACGAGCCTAGTGTCCAGTTTCCAGAGTAACACTACACTGCACAGACATTGCCTGCATTAGCATATAACTTATGTGCTCTGCATTGTCCCCTGGAGGCACCTGCCTCTTTCCACTGGCTGCAGGGGAGCACAGGATCCTAAATGCAAGCAGTCTGATGTAAGCATCAGACAACATGATAGAAGACAGCATGAGCCCCTTCCCTAATGTGTTACATTAGACAAACAGAGCCACAATTCCTCATTCCCATTCCAAAAGTACTTGGAGGATAAAGCTGAAGGTGGTTGGCAGAAGGGAAGGGAGGTTGCTTGCCATAGCAGACATTTTCTTAACCTATTTGGAAATTCTCAATTTAATTCTGTTAGGCCAAAAACCATGGGCCAACAGACTCCTCAGTGCAGCTGTGCCAAGACAAGGGCTAGTGGGGAACTGCAAGGGCTTAAGCTAAACAAGACACAGTAGCTCTTCCACGCATTCTTCGCATTTCACCTGAACCAAACCCTTTGAAAGTAACAGATTTTTGCTAGCTGAAGTATGGAAGTTAAGAACTTAATAGGCTGTTGTTAAGAACACTGCATTATTAAATGCTAACAGTGGCTGGTAAGCACAGTGTTGAACCGTAACATCCTAGTTAAATGTTTTTCATGTGCAAATTGCTAGTGACGGAACACATCCCCTCCAGCAATCATTTCTGTCTCTGTAGGGGTGCCTGCTAAGCTCACGGTCCATGTTAAAATTCATCAGAAAATAATTCAAGAAATCACAAATGTGGCGATTTTACAGCATTTTTCACCAGTCACTTAAATTATCTAAGAAAAAAAGACTTATGCCATCTCCAGCAGCTAGCAATTACAGATGAGAAACTGAGTCACAGACAAACTCAGTGGTGAAGCTGGGAACAAACCTCATGTTCTTGACTCATCACCTTAATCGTAGGCTGCTTTTCTACTCATGATCCAGTGTGCCAGAACAATGATGTATACAGTAAGCTAAGGTCCAGGAAGCCATAACCTCCTGGCTCCCCCAGGATGTGTTCATTTGCTCAGAGAATGCTATGCTTGGGAAGAAATGGCGCAACGGGTCAGCCATGACTAAGTATTGCAGACTGACGTTGTGTCTCAACAGTGTTTAACCATACATCTAATGTCCAGTAGCCCTAATCACAGTTTCATTCCTTTGACACTGGATTTGCAGCACTTACTTGTCGCTCCAGGCGCCGTTCCACTCTCTTTTTCCCCAGGGGTTCCTCAGTCTGATCATGAACAGCTTTTCTGCCTTAAAAGAGAATATGAGCCTTTCTCCAAGGCGCAGCTTCCGAATTGCAGTCACTGAGTAGGCATGGCCAATGACAAGACCCATCTGTGTCTCCATTTCATTGGTACGGCCAGAGGAAGGCTTTAGCACCAAGAATGACAATTAAAAGAAAAGAACTCACATCACTGAGGGACATGACAGCTACACGGTCAAGGGACAGGACAGGGGAGGCTTATTTTCCTTCACAGAGCTGTATGTTCCCTGCCCAACTGATTTGACTATGCAGGAAAACAACAGCACTAGGCTCACTAGTCTGGTCTTTTGCATGATCAGCCAGGTTAGCTCAGTTGGTTAGAACATGGTGCTAATAACGCCAAGTTCACAGGTTCAATCCCTGCTTACTGCAGGGGGGTTGGGCTCGATGATCTCTCAAGGTCCCTTCCAACCCAAAGCATTCTATGATTCTATGATAGTGCCAGACAAGTCCTAGCAGACGGAAGACCAGAGCACAGGCGAATACTGCCTGTTACAGACGTTCTGTCTCCTCCTGGCCTCAGAGAGTTAAAGACTGTGCTGATGGACAATCTTTATCAGCCTTTCCAAAATCTCATCATGTTTACAAAATAGCTCTTCTGGATATTGATGACTGTGCTCAGACATAGCACTGTCTGGTGGTGTCCTCAACTGGACACTTTGCAGGGCCTAAGGATTTAGCCAGTGAGTCCAATGGCCGTGTCTGTCTTTGGGTAAATTTGATACCCAGGAAGAACTACTGGCAGTGGCAGTGGGTAAAAATAGAGGGCACAGGCAAGAAAGCTTTCTAGCCATTTGTCAAACCTGTCCTGTACCTCACTCATGACCTGGCAGGCCTCTCTTATGTGGCAACTGGCAGATCTGCAGGCTTTCTTAGGAACTGGGTTTGCTCCTCATAGACTTCACATAAGCAGCTTAGTTGCCAGCAGTGATCAGGCAGTAAACTGTCCTGCTGGATGACCTAGGCCTGATCAGATGCTGATCTAAGAATACAGAAAAATTGTCAAGCTCTGAAAAAGACCACAATTTCATTTAATGCATCCAGATCAAAATCTCCTAAGCGCATCTAAAAACATAAAAGCAGTGTCATATAAAGATGCTGGAGTTGCTTTGAATGACTGGCCCCTTACAAAGCCAGTACAATGCTGCCTCTGAGCAACACACACCAGAAAGGACAGCGGAAGAAGTAAAGGTGTGACAGTGCTATAACCCTTCTTCTGAGCCAGAAACAATCCAAATGGTCATGCCTCTGGATTCATCACACCCTCGCTGGAGCCAGCATGGGCATCTTTGCACTGAGCCATATTCAGAGTCTCTCTCACTTATATTGGGCTATAACCCCTTGGGCCTCGAGCCACTCGCCCCCTTGAAGAGCAAGGAAGGAAGATTTGACTCAGTGCAGATCCTTCCATGTAAACTTGTAATAATCTAATTAAGAGCTCAATGATCAAGCAAGCCTTTGCTCTGCTGGAGAAAGACTGATTTATTAGAGTTATGAAATGCACATAGTACTTCCTCAGATACTTTTACTTCTTTCACTATTTCTCTGGTCTAAACAGACAGGGTCCTTCTCGTAAGGCAGGTGTTGCACTGATACAACAGTGTTCAGTCCCCCAAGATAAGAAATAGGGGCGGGGGGAGGGGGGAAGAAAAAGAGAGATTTATATCAAATTGGAACTGACAGATGGTCTGGCAACTGTAAGACTCGCCAAGACCTCTTTGCCTTTCACCGAGAACAGCTCCTAAAGAATCAGCTCATGGGTTACACCAAGACTGGCTGACATTTCCAATGGGTTTGGGCTTTCTCCAATGTAACACTTCCACTTGCATTTTTCACAACTAAAAGCAAACAAGAGTCCTTTACAGCATGGGAGTCTGTAACCTCTCCTGATGCCTTTATTATCCCCCAGGCTTTTCTTACTATTGGGCTGCCTTTCCCACCTCATTCCGAAGGCATTTATTTATTTATTTAAAAGAGATATTTAAACATCTACTGTCTGTCCAAATTTCTAAATGCTGAAGCTCAGGGCTATTTTGTAATCCAAGGAAAATGATGACGTTTGTTAGTCAGCAATGAAGCCGCTTGAGTATTAAGTATTCTATACCTAACAGGCTTCACTGTGTGTATAATACATCTACCAAAAAGTGATAAATGCAGATGAGTCAAGCCAAACCAGTAGGAACAACCCCTGTGTAATCAATATTTAGAAGTATCTTCATTTGACAGGCAGAAATACAATGCCAGGAAGAAGTGAAAGCATTACAACACCCTAATTAATTGCTTTTTAAAATACAACTCACCTAACAGATCCACTTTAAGAAACTGAACTGCCTTAGCATTTGAGAGCAACCTATCATCCCAGAAACAATGTTTACAACAACAACTCACACCAGGAAGTCTAATCTACCAGCCTGGTCTGAGCAAACCAGATAGAATTCTTTCTACATAAAAATTCAGATCTTGTGAAAAAGGTAAAACAGACACCAAAGCCCTAGAAGAATTTGTTCCTGAGCTGTTGCCTGATGTTACGGGGAAGGACAGTTCAGGACTCCTGTCCTATTCCAGCTGAGTTCTCAGGTTCAAATTCATCTTCCAGAAGGTACCATGTGTTCCTCTTTGGTACCATGGCACTGGTGCAGGGCAGTGCATGGCCAGGGCCAGCTAAACAGATAATGTTCTCAGGCATCTCCAAACATGGCTGATTTTCTGTCATTCTAGACAACTGCACAACTACCATGATACTCGCAAGGGAAAGAATGATCCCTATCCTGCAGGCCGCACTTTAAAAATCATTTAAAAGCGATCTTTCAGGAAACATTCAGGTGCCATGGCAGTTTGTTAGCCCTCCACATGTGGTAACAGCTTCAGACAAGGTGAGAATTTCTGTGCTACCCAGTCATGGCCTGACATTGCAGACTTCGATAGAAGGCAAGTTAAACCTAGTTGTTACTGGTTTCCCTCCTACAGCAAGGGGCTGTACAAGGCCCTTGTCTGCCTGTGGTTTGTGAAGCATATAGCACCCTTCAGGAGCTACAATTCATCCGTATTCTAGCACCTCAAGTGAATGGAGAGAGGTAAAGCTTCCACAGAAGGCAACCCTGTGGTTGCCTTCACCAAGGGTTTCACCCTTGGGGAAGCCATCCCCTCTCTACTGACTAAGGGATTAGCCAGCGTAGGCAAGTTTTGCTGGTTCATTCTGATGGGGAGCCTTATTAACAAACTGCACTACCTGAATAACCAAGCGAGCTCAGCCTTTCTGCTCAGCTCCAGTGTTACACTGATGAGACCACTGCATCATCACAACCAAAGTTAAGAGGTCTCAGCAGCTCAGTACCAGCAGAACTGTTTTCTGTAAACAGATTTCCCTAAGAAATAAAGAAACTGAATGCTGCCATCTGGCCTGTAAATTAGGGCATTCTAGGTGGATTAACCTCGGGTCAATACACAACTGTGACCATTCAGAAAGAATAGCATTTCAGATCCACAGTAAAGTGGCAGCACAAACGGCTTTGCGGTTTTGTGATTGTATTTAGTGGCTCATGGAGTTGTACTTGGCTGACAGCACTGCCAACTTGCTAGCTTTTTCCATACAATGCTTTTCCAAAGCATACAAACGAAGAACATACTCAATATACATATGCTAATAATGGTATTTTTTCCAGAATTTTTTCACTGAAATTAACTCTTAAAATCCAGCTCTCTATACATACCATAATGGAACAGCTGATCAGCCCGCCTCTTTTATGCACTTTCAGCAAGTCTTCAAACAGCTTCATCTGCTCAGAAATAATCTCACCATATTTGCCCTGAACCAAATCAATAGATTCTGCCACTGCTCCAGTGAAATCCACAATTGCATCTGCAGCACTGCCTCCATCTAGGGCTTCGTAAGATCCAGCCAGCCTAGAGGTAACACAGAACATTCTCAGTCACCAAGTGGCTGTTAGAAGTGCTCTAATTTGGCTTGAATATAGGTAATATAATATATTTGTGTCTCACCAAGGAAAAAACAAAACAGAAAAAACCAGCAGATTGCAGATAAACCTTTGCTGGATTTCTAGGAAAGGAGTGTAATGATCCTTAAGTCTGTGGGCTGCTGAAGTAGAGTGCATTGCACTTTTTTGTGATTCACCTCCTCCATGCAGATTAAAGGAGGAGTTTCAATCTTTTTTAGGTTCTCTACTAGCAGCAAACCTAAAACCTATGGAAAGTATGATAGAGTTGAAAGACAAAACAGATGGATAGAAGGGACAGCACTGAGGACTAAAAGGACAATAAACTAGCTCATACTTTGCATAAGCTTTCTCCAATAATGCGCTCCAGAATTCATTTTTCTCATTGGAATGGCAGTAGATCAACTTCCCATCCATTGTCGGCAGCAGGTCATCAACAACAACCTCTGTCCATTCTCCAAAGCACCAGAAACGGAAACGGAAAATCCCAGCATATTTCTCTGGGTTTTTAGGGTCCCATTCTTGTTCATTAAAGTCTGGAATCACCTGAGAAACCACACAAGGGAAAGTTCACCAAATGCACTATGTTAAGATTTATTCAGAGGGCAGACTGCCCTGGAGCATGCACTATGCTGGTATTCAGCTTCATGAGCAGTTGACCTTACATAGATGAAGCAGTGAAAAAAAGAGGGTGAATTTGGTACAAAGTCAAATATAGTCCCACTTCAGAGAATCTTTTAGCAAAGTAAAATTCAAATTAATCTGCAAAGACAAACAGAACTTATTGCATTCTCTGGCTTTGCTATATCTCTTCTTTGGTGCTCCACGGACTGTGGAGTGGAGAGGTCTCATAACATGAAAAATGAACTTCTAAAGAAAGGGAAGATTTGAATCCACCAAAATTCACCGCTCATCAGAGGCACATTAGTCCTAGCAGGAAAACCACTGGCTGACAGGCAGGGAAACAACCAAGGTTTATTAGCGTTATTTTATGCACCAAACACATTGATCACCTACCTGCTGCCAGAGGGTCTTCCTCAGAGCCAAGCAGGAGCACGCAGCCACAAACCAGCAGTTCCCCAGGATGCCTTGGTGTAAGTCATGGGAGCTGATTCCATTCACAAACAGGTGGGGGTCTTCACATAGGTCCTAACAAAGCAAGCCAGAGATTACTGGAGACACCGCTCCAGAAATGATCGCAGCATCCTTCCAGCTATTCCTCTCCACACTTGTTCTGCATCACATTTCCACTGAAGCGTGAAGTTTCTGTACCAGGAAGTTCAGAAGTCCTCTGGCACTGAGTATATTTGAAAGTCATTTTATAGACAATTATTTAAGTTCTTACAAGTAGATTCTATTGCCCTATCTAAACACCAGAATTTGACATTTTTTTTGCCAGAGTTCCTAGTTGTGCCCTCAGCAGAAGGTGATCTTTGAGGATTGGAATGAATTCAACATTTAGAAGACTTATTTGGCACTGGGGCAGTTAACGAACTGAAAATAAGTGAAAGGAGAAGTAGGAAGCATTACAGGGAAAGGCTTTGACAAAAAAAAAAAAAAAAAATCAAGAAAAGCAGCAGGAAATGGTGCTTACTGATACCAGAACTCTAAGCTCCTCTTCCTTCATTGCCACTCCCTTGGCTAACATACTGGAAACCCTCCTCTACCAAAAGCATGAGTTACTGCAATGACCCTGCCACACAGCACCAAAGAAGGCAGAGGATACACATCTGTGAAATACACCTGTCATTCTCTGGGTCTAATCTTTCTCATTTATCTGACTCTTATTATAACCACTCATTCCTCCTCTCCCATTGCTTTCCTGGCTCCATCTCTATTTACATGCAGATTCTCACCAAAGCATAGCTGGCTCTTCCTGTGATGTCTCCCTGCTCGTCACTAGCTTGCCCCTTGCTGTGTCTTTATAGCTTGCAATCAAGGCACTAAAAGGAGCACCTCTAAGTATCATTGAACATGGGAAAGCCACAGAGGTACATTTTGCAGCAGTATTGTGTTTGTTACCAAGAAATCCTTGGTAGACAGTGTTCTGCTGAATGGAAACGCAGGTGGCCTCACAGTCCCAGAGAGAACCTCCCAAGCAACACTTCAGAAAACAGGTAATCTGTCCCATAATTGACATGGAACCCACTGTTTTCAACCCCATGATTGCTCATGACATTCTTGTGTGAATCATTGCTTTTCCTGACTGGTTGAGAGGATGGAATAGCAGACAGGGGTAAGAAATTCTGCTCTCTCACAGTATAAGAATAACCCTAAATTTCAACATTGTGGGATCTTAATGCCTGGATCTTATATCCAGGCATTAGAAATGAAGAATAACTAACTCCCTCTCACCTCAAAATGGCAGGAGACTCCAAATTTACTGCAGTCTTTCCAGTTTGTTATCTGCAGCAGAATAAGGAGCTGTGCTCTTTATCTCATGGATTATCACTGCCCTTTGATAATTACAGATGATGATCCCAAAGTACCAAGATTGCAATCCAAGACTGGCTACACACCACGGGCATGTCAAAACCTCTCAGTCTTCCCTTTGATGGGACTGTGACAAATCAGTGCCAGCTGAACTTATTTTCAGAGAAAAGAACCACCTCAGTGCTGAGCTGAAAGCCAGTTTTCCTGGGGTGGTTTAGCAGATGGCAGCCTGAAGTCAGCTCATGCTATGTAATGCATGGAGCTGCTGCCGTTTTCTGGTATTTTTGGCATGAGACTTTTCTCATTAAATAACAATTGGTAGAAATTTTAAATGCCTCTTGGGAAACAAGTGAATGATCATTATATGACACTGTTCTTCTGTCAGTATTTCTTACATGTGTCTTCACTTAGAGAAATTTAAAAGCTTATTAACAGACCTTAATAAAATTCTGAATAACAAAATGGTGCCTATGAGGAAATCTGACCATGTACAAGATACTCATCTGCATCATAGACAGATTCATTCAGTCTGCCTGGATGCTCTGATATAGAATGGCAACAGGAACTTCAAGCTAGTACTTCAGCTGAGGTTAATCAACCCAGTTGCCTGTTGCAGAGTTTGACATCAGTTGACTACCTGGCCTTCACGGTGGTAGCACACATTCTAAACCCAGCTTGGGTAGACTCAAGTTTCATATCCCATTTCCATGCATCTCTGGCAGTAATAATTTCTAGTTTGTTTTTCAAAATGTTATTATGCTAGTGTAATAAACAAGGAACAAATTGAGCCTTCAGGGTTAAAATTCTCCGAATTTTTCTATCACTAGAGGAAGCCAAAACTTGCATTGGTTTTGAAAGAAATTAAGCACTACAATATATTACAAATATCTTCTCCTATTTGGTCTGCTTTGCTAAAAATAACCACATTAAACTGTCATTTTTTAATTGAAGTGTGTCTCACATCTCGCACAGTCCTCAGAGAAAAAACAGAGAGCAGCATGTGTCAACTGCCAAAACTTATGGATGAGATTAGCATTTGCTGACCACTGGGGTCCAAAGCAAACATGGAACAGCAGAACTCAGAAACAGCACCTCCCTGTTTCCACCATAGTCACTAAATTCTTCAGGATCCTGTTTGATAAACCCTTTCTTATGCAACTGCCAAGGAGCCCTGGACTTCTGAGACTAAAGAACTGTGCAAGAAAATGACATTAGCTCTCTTTCTCTTGTTATTAATTACAGCCATGATAACAGCTTCTATGATAACTGTCACTCAGATGAGATGCACAATAATACTCAGGTGCAAACTATAGCTAATTTCAGCTGTTTGCTCTCTTCTGGGCTTTTCGCTTTTCACCACTTATGCATTATAGCAAATTCTAAGGAAAACTTTTGAGGTGGAATTAGCTATCTAAGCCACAATTCCCCCCAAACACTTCTAGATGTGCTATTTAAATATATTATTCTGCAGTCCTTGTGAGGATCTTTACACATTTTTCATTGCCCCAAGCATGTAAAAAAAAAAAAAAAAACATTAAAAAAAGAAATCACTTGTCCAATAACAGTCCCAGCAGTGATAATTTTAGGACAGTTGAGGACCAAGCCAACTACCATCAGAGGAATTACAAGGAAGAGAGACTGACATGATATGTGGCCCAGGCATTTCAGGAGACCTGATGCCTTCTCTCCCTTGCAACCTAAGCACTTAAACACTTGGGTTCTGAGTTCCACTAGAAGTACCTCCTTTGCAAACATAGTGGTTTAACCCTAATCCCTTTTCTCAGGATCAGTCTGCATCATCTGTGCTGTAAAAAAGAGAAATATCTTCACATTTCCAAGAAAAAGTTTAAAGGAGGTTACCGGTTCTTATTATACAACATTAATGTATAATAGCCACACTATTTCTGATACACCACCACTAACAAAAGCAGTTGTTGTATTATTTATGCCCACAGGGAGCATTCCACCATCCAAGACACAGAGCGCTCCCCCGTTCTCCCCTTATGCATGTGCATAATAAAATAAACACCATCTGCAGAACTATAATTAGGCTGTACAGAGCCTGAAAGTGAGGCAAGAGGTTGCGGGGGCTCATGGTTCTGCTGAAAACCCTGACGCTCTTATTTTCATACCAAACTTTCATTTGCATGACAGAAGTCTATCTGTGTCACCTCCTATCCTTGCTGCACTGCATAGGCTTGAAATATCTGACATGTAGTGTTACACAGCCACTGATGCTGTGAGAAATAACGTGGCTCACAAACCCCTTCTTCTGATTTTAATTGGTTCATCTTTTTGTAACGGAGCAAGTAAATGAACTAGTTAACAAGCAGACTAGGAGAACACTGAGCAGTCTGGAGATGAGAAACTCAGCATGGGATCACAGGAAATAACAGTGGGAGAGACCTTGACAGATAGTCAGTCCCAACACTTGCCTAGTGTCCAAACTGGCTATCCCTAACCTACTTGTGACTGAAGCTTCTCTAACCTGCATTTAACACAGCCCATGAAGGAAAGTCCACATGCTTCCTCCACTGGTCAGCAAAGAAGTGCCAAGACTTCTGTGAATGGAGAGAACAGTTACCTTTCCTTTCTAGAGCAAACCCTCATCTACAATAATCTACAAACCTCTAACAAGTCTCTCTTCTCTAATCTTAATAACTGGTTCTTCATGTTTTGTATCACTGGTGAAGTGTGGTGCCCAAATCCAGACACTATGCTCCAAATGAGGCTTTAGAAGTGCTGAGCAGAGCTTGATGCTCTTGCTTACTGAAGCTGGGGTGCCATTTTTCTGTCTTTTTCACTTGAACTTCACCTTTTTAACTTGTGTTCAGACTGTGATCCACCCTCTGATCCTATTCTATGGACTTGCTGCCTAGTCATTCTTTTTCCCCAACTGAGACATATAGTCACTTAATACCAAAGCACTGTACTTCATTGCATTGATGAAGTGATGCTGAATTCCATCCTATTTATTCTACACTATTTTCCCAAGACATCAAGATAAGTTTGAATTCTCAACCTTGTCAACTGGCTTGCAATCCTATCCCAGTCTGTGTCCTACAGCATTCCCGTACATGCCTTTCTAGCCCCTCATCCAAGTAGTAACGAAAATACTGAAGAGTACCAGACTAAGGGAGATTTTTGTAGGACTCCATCAATACAACACCAGCTTGAGAGTGCTCCAAGTCATTTATCTCATCAGTTATGCATCCCCATTACAGAAGTTTGAATTAATCCAAATTTTCATACTTTGGAGAGACATATCAGATATTGCCAAAGTCTTATGAAAGTCAAACTATATCAGACCTACCGCTCCTCTCTTAGTCACAAGAGCTGTCCCACTGTATGCTGGAAGTAAATCAAGCTGGTACATATTGGTGTATCTGACACAATACATTTTTATAATACAATCTATACCATCAGACTAACAGTCATCTGCTTAGGTCTGACAAATTGCAGTCAGGAATTTCACTGAGATACAAAAATGTTTGGACTGTAGTACAAATGTGAAAGATGGCAACTTAACTTTTCTTTGCTACAACATATCTTCCTTAGGAAATTTCAAAACAGTGTGAACTATGGGAGACAACAGACACCCATTTCACTTGAGCTGTGAAATGATTTGTATGTTGCTATGTCATGATTCCCTAAAAAAAAAAAAAAAAGAAGAAAGGATGGGTTTTATCTGAGACCAGAAGCACCACAGAAAAGTACAGGAGATAACTGATTAACTATATGCATTAACTTCAGGTTGCTGTGACTACTTTGAATCTTAGAGTAATTTAGCTGAAGGAAAAAGTCCCCCTTAGCTCTGAAGATGCATCTCTTGGCATAGGAATTGCCAATATCCATGAACTAAAAAATATGCAATATTGGTTATAAATAGGGAGAAAGACATTCAACAGGTTAATTAATTAGCTATGTGTCTTCACAGACATTAACTGAAGTTGCACTGAAAAAAATTATGAGAGATTTCTGATACCTGAGAAAAGGGAAAAATTATTTTTTAATGGATTAAGGTCTGTCAGCTGGCTCAGACAGAAAACAAGAGATTCAGGGAAATGGAAGAAGAAAAAAAGCAATAATGATGTTTGCAACTAAGATTTTCAAAGGATTCAGTAGCATTTAGAGCTTACTTTCTTCAGCACCCTTTAAAGAACACAGCCGTAACATAAAAAATAATCTGCCTTTGCTTGCACACAAGACCTACAGAGACAGGCACTTTTCCTTGATTCTATCAGACTGATCTACTTAAGCCCAGTACACCATTCCCTTAAATTTTTTTAAAGCAGTTTGAATTATGTCAGAGCTGAGAATTCTTTCCATTTTCTTCTCTTCTCCCATCCTCGTATCAGACTGAATCAGCTCCTGTAGAGAGTGAGGTCAGTGTAGGGAAGCAAGGGGAAAGGCAGTTCTTTCTGAATATGGATGCAAAAATTCAGCTTTGGCTACAGCTAACTATGAACCAACCTCACCTAAAGGAAGGCAGCAAAGACAGCACTTATTTTGAGGCTGTGTAGCTGAAGAGGTAGAGGAGATTGTCTGTCCTATAATAAATCCCAGCTGCGCTGGCATGTTTATAGAAACCCTCTCCAGATCCGGCTCTTTGCCAACGCAATTGCAGTTAGCCCTAAAAAGAAAAATAACTGAGTCCAGCTGTGCTAGATACTTCAATGTAT
Source organism: Pelecanus crispus (assembly GCF_030463565.1). Taxonomy (NCBI): domain Eukaryota; kingdom Metazoa; phylum Chordata; class Aves; order Pelecaniformes; family Pelecanidae; genus Pelecanus; species Pelecanus crispus. The sequence continues at coordinate 4,060,459 of NC_134655.1, read as the reverse complement.
GCAAAAAGCCTTTTGCAACTTTGTTATGCCTGAAAAAACTCTGCCTATGGAGTGAAAAAAGAGAAGTCCTAAGTTACAATCATGCCCTGTGGCATAGCTCTAACCCCTCAGAGGACAGGTCTCAGAGAAACCTCCATCAAAAGAAAACCGGGGTCAGATATGACCCTGAGTGAAACAGCCCTTGCTGAGATCAGGAAGTGACTTTATCATCAGTGCTGTTACACCATGGAAATCAACAAAAGGAAGATTTAGCCCTCAGGTTTCTGTCTGAGCTCAGGATGTGTAATTCCTCTGTAAACTTCATGCCCATTGACCAGCAACATCAGTTCCTGAGAGCAAGATAATGCCCAATACTGCTTAAAATGGAAACCAAACCGTACATACGCAAGGGGAAGAGTATGCCAGTTTGCTCCAGCCTTGTGTAAAACAAAACTCAGTTATTTGGGGACTGAGAAATCCTTCTTTCCCCTCCTCCCTCTCCAATAAATCCTGTTACAAAACCAAACGCATCGCAGACATTTTTATAGTGTTCTTTTTTTCCATTTTCAGTTTGGGGCTAGTGGTGACTCAGTGAAGGCCATGGGTTTCGGCCTTGCCCTGCCTATGGGACATGTGTATTTGGGGAGGATCTGAATCAATGTCTTGGAAGAAAAAAAGACCAAACATTGGGCAACATGGTGTGTATCTTGGCTGCCTCTAGATTTCACCTGACCCTTGGAGTGCTAGAGCTGCTCTCATCTGGAATGCTGAGAGTTGCTGGAAAGGGTACAGATGATGTGCCATAGGGCTGACCTTTTCCTGAACCTCAGTAACAAAGTGTTTACTGAAGCTCTTAGAGTCCTCTACCACTTTATCCCAGAAATTACTCAAGACTACAAGAAAGACTTTCTGTTCTCTCAGGACCCTCTTAGAAGTATATCATACCACCTCTTGCAGTACTATCTTAGTTTGTAATGCTTTAGATCAATGCCCTACAGAACTGCAGCACATTGTTTTTAGAGAAAAGCTGCCTTGAGGATAAATTTTTTTTCTCACTGAACTTGCCAGACAAAAGCCTTCGTCTCCTGCCTTCTTCCCCTAGTAGCTATTCCCTTCTCTAAATTCAGTACTACAATTTGTGTTACTTTTCCTCATGAGCAGCAATCAGAGATGCCAATTCTTAGGACCAGATTCACCTCAGGAAAAGAGTCATGTGCTCTCAGTTAGGCGTCTGAACTCCCCTGTAACCAGAATACAAGTTCTTTCAAAGGGCAGTTTACAGTCACTACCTTGCCACCTCTCTCATACTGTGCTAACACTGGAGACAGGCCTATCTCTCTATTGATCATAAAAATCAAGGTAATAGTTCAGAATGGGCCCATGCCTTTTAAACAGTTGCTACACAAGATGTTATCCTTCGTGTCTTTGATGAGGATCTCATCAAATAAACCCAGTAATACACATCACAAAAGCAGGCTCAGCTAGTTATAGGAAATGCATCCAAAGCAGCACAGGTTGAAACCTGGAACATAACTATTTTAGAAGTTATTTTATCTGAAATTTTAAAAAAAGCATTAACTGGTAATCTGAAGTTAAAATCTCCCAAAGATTATTACTGGTTTGGTGAACACAGACACTGAGCAGCCTGAGACCACTTTTGGTTGGTTATTGTACCGCCTTTTCTGGAATATCTTGTTTCGTCCATGTCTCACTCATTAGCAATTCCAACCTCTATGGAACTTCATTCTCTGCTATTCCAAAGCTACTACAAGTTTGACATAATTTGGGGAGAACAATTTAATCAAAGCATCATTTTAATTGGCTAAAAATGTATATATTTCAGCTTCTTGAAAAAAGTAATTGTTTTCCATCAGAAAAGACATCATTTTTGGGCCACTAACCCAAAGTTTTCTTGTAAAATGCTTTTACAAGAATTTACTGTGATTTTGAGATGGTGATGCTCCATGAAAAACAGGTAGATATAGTAGATATATTACCTGAGGCTGTACGATATTCAACACTTACTACTGTAAGCGTAGACATCAAAAGAACTTTTGCTGGATGAGCTGCCCACCAGCAGGAATAAGGACATTACAAATCGATTCCTTAGTATTTAATAAAATCCATCATAAGTGAGTTCAAAATTGTTATTAGAGATTAGAATGTGTACGACAGCAAGGGGATACACAGCATATGGGGACGGGCCCCAGACAAGTCAGACTCATCGCACGTGAGCTGTGCAGTTAGTCTGCATGTGTGCTGTAACCATTTATTTGCAAGTGCTACTTAGCAGGTTGTAACTGCTCCAAATGGGCTGCCCGCAGTCCAGGGTCCAGCAGAAAGGAAAGAAATTGAAGGCATTTTCAAAAAAAAAAACAAAAAAACCCGGAATGTACAGTTCTTCTGAGAAACAGGTGGTGGAAGCCAGCCTAACTCTATTTTCTGCAAAGACCAACCTACCAAAGCAGTGGAAATGTCTCTGCATTAAATACAAGTAACAGAGGGATGGCCAAGTTCAAAGAGAGTCAGTTTAGAGCGACTCCCCGACATCACTTCCAGGCACACACTAACGTGGCTGAGGTCAGACATGGGCTATAAGTCCACTCACAGTTCATCAGACTAAAAGGTCACCCACCATTTAGCTATGTTTTTTTACTGCTTCCTCAGAACATGTTTTTCAATCAAGTTCTTGAACTAGTTTCCTAAGATGGGAAATAAAAACAATGAGAAAAGGAGAATGGAAAACATCACACACAATTTTTCACAACACTGAAATATTCAGCACTGGACCAGTACGGAATAAACAATTCCCAGGTCTGTATGCCTGACTGTTCATCTCTGGCTGGGGAGGCAGCTATTTTCTTTGTCTGATAACAAGCATCATTTTGGCTCAGTGGCCATGACCTTTCTAGGCTTGTCCAGTCAGACCTTATGCTGTGTCTCCAGGGGCTGGTAACTGATGTAGACTGAATTCTTCATCACTGCCTTTTATGAGGAAGGGAGTATGCTGTTTACAAAAGAGAATTAGGTAGATTTCAGCAAAGTCACCCCCTTTTTTTTTTTGTTATTACATTGTGAACATTTTTTGTTACTACATCAGGCACTGTATGTCAAAAACAATCGGATCATCTAAGAAACATTGTTGGGAGTGAAAATTCAGATTAAGATGGAGGTGATTTGTTTTACTTGAAAGGAGATATTTCTTCTGTATCCAATGTCAATACACAGACTTTAAAGGTTAAAAAGCATGTCTAAACCCAAACATTAAAGAGCATAAACCTCTTTAGCAACAAGTTCCTCCTTTCCCCATCCCTTTCCAGCTTTCCAGCAGGGTTTGGTTTCAGCCTACATTCCATTATCTACTAATTGTGGCATTTATCTCAGACACTTTCTTGAAGATAAAAATCATTTATGCTCTTCTCCCAGTCTCCTCATCTTTTTCAGACAGCACCTTGAGGTGTTCTCCCCGACTCACTTGCTTAAAGCAAAAACATTTTAATGCCTGGGATAACAGTGCACGGAGTAGCTGTTGTAACCTCCCAGATACGCTTTTGGAGTTGTGATATATGCCACGCCATTCTGGACTAGATGTTTCCTTCATAACATAAAAAGAGGAAATGTAAACTTGTACATAAAATCCTGATGGTAAGACATAAGCTTCTTAAACTATGGACTTGGAATATATAAAACTTTGGATTTTGAATTTTTTTGTTTTAAATAGAAATTTTGTACTAGCCAGCACAACCCAACTTTTCTGAGCCTGACATTAAGTCAGAGTCAACGGAGTCTCTCAGTTCCAGCAGGACATGGATCAGACTCTTAAATGCTAGTCTGGACATCCTTTCTGGCAAAGATCAGCCTACGATCATGTAAAACAGAGAGTATTTGTCTTTTAGTAACGCAGAGATATGCCCAATACCTTGCAGAGAACCATACTGCTTTCACGCCATCAGAACTTTATCAGATCACTCATCTACAAGCTCCAGAAAAAAGCCTTCCCATCAGGCTATTCCTTGAGCCTTCTGGTGTAGCCCACTCCTTCCATTCATTGCCCAGACTGGGTGTGAGCTGCAGCCAGGAGCGAGACACCAGCATCTAGTGCTGTCCAGGTGCTAGCAACTGTCAGGGCAGCGAAGTGTTATGAAGTTAGGATAAACACGAGCACCCATCAGAGTGGTCAGAAAGGTCGCCAACGTTGCCAGCTGCAGCCAAAGGGAGTTAATACCTCATTACCCAGGATACGGAGAAGGCTGAGGTACTCAACGACTTTTTTGCCTCAGTCTTCATCAGCAAGCACTCAAGCCACACTGCCCAAGTCGCAGAAGGCAAAGGCCTTCTTCGTCCTTTCATTAGGAAAATGAAGAACCACCCACTGTAGGAGAAGATCAGGTTCAAGACGATCTAAGGAACCTGAAGGTGCACAAGTCCATGGGACCTGATGAGATGCATCCTTGGGTCCTGAGGGAACTGGTGGATGAAGTTGCTAAGCCACTACCCATCATATTTGAGAATTTGTGCAGAAGTCATCCAGTGAAGTTCCCACTGACTGGAAAAGGGGAAGCATAACCCCCATTTTTAAAAAGGGAAAAAAGGAAGACCCAGGGAACTACAGGGCAGTCAGCCTCACCTCTGTGCCTGGCAAGATCATGGAGCAGATCCTCCTGGAAACTATGCTAAGGCACATGGAGGACTGGGAGGTGACTGGTGAGAGCCAACATGGCTTCACTAAGGGCAAATCACGTCTGACAAATTTGGTGGCCTTCTGCGATGGGGTTACAGCACTGGTGGATAAGGGGAGAGCAACTTATGTCATCTACCTGGACTTGTGCAAAGCATTTGACACTGTCCCACACGACATCCTTGTCTCTAAGTTGGAGAGGTATGGATTTGATGGATGGACCACTCAGTGGATAAGGAATTGGCTGAATGGTTGCACTCAAATATTTGCGATCAACAGCTCGATGTCCAAGGGGAGACCAGTGACAAGTAGTGTTCCTCAGGGATCGGTATTGGGACAGGCACTGTTTGATAGTCTGAACGACCAACCACCTTCCTATTTTAAGGAATCTCACTGCTTGCCTAAGAGTTCAAATTCTGAGGTATAAAAAATGTTGCATCAAAAATGACACAGCAGCACTCGTTTTACTTCTGAATACTGAAAGCACTTTTATGACTCCGCCAAATCAGCAGATCATCTCTCATAAATTCACAGAAGCTACCAGAAAGAATTTCATTTACACATCTTGAAAATAAACAGCAGCTTCTATTTCTAAAGCATCTTTTTAAAACCTTACCTTGGAAAGATGTTCATTTAGCAATAAAGTTATCAGCACATAAGTTTCTTCAGTTTTGAATGATGAAACTGAAAAACTCACAACAGTGATTTCCAAAGTAAGATACTTCAGCAAAGTCACAGTTGTCATACCTGCCAGGCAATCAAGCACATGCTTTTGCCTCCATGTAAGTTAGCTCTTATTTTGTCTAGGATAGATTGCTGTTAGAGGACTGAAATGAATAAAACATTTTTGGATAAACCCCTTTCCTTCTAATTATGTCAAAACTTCAGAAGTCTTTTGAAATTTAAGGAACCATATTAGGTGCTAGAGGGTAAACTTTTTAAGGGTAATTGTGTGACTAATATGCCATCTCTGCAGCTGATGATGCCAAATGACAGCCAGTATTGCCACTATATCCATGACTTCACTTTAATCCACACTTTAACGAGGCACCCTCCTTTCTGGTTCTGCCTCTTTCATTATGTTCTCACATTTGCTTTTCTTCCCCACATTCTGTTATCAACTCAACACATTTCAGAAGGAATCAATAGGAAAACTACTTCTGTATCTCACAGACCTGTTTAGGAAGCTTGCTTTCTGGTATATCCCTCTCTTGTGGGTGTTCTGATATCTAATAAAGGAGAAGCCTTCCCCCAGGGTATCCTGCTCCCATTCAACTACCTGTTTTCATGGCACGTGTAGTTTCACCAAGACATCTACCCATCTACCAAACTGGGTTGAAACTGGTCAATAGTGAAGCATTATTGGGCACACAGACTTGGAGACAATGTAACTATAATTGTGCTTCCTCCAGGGGGAAAAAAAGGCCAAAAGGAATGAAGAGCATGATGGCAAGTTGCTCACTGCTCAGTGTTCTCCATTGACACTAGTCAGTCTTGCAGATTAGCATCCCCTAATATGACCAAAATCACTTGGCCACTTAATGTCAAGGCTGGAGATACCTCTTCCTCCTGCCTCATTCAGTCTGGGAAGTACTTCTACTTACTTCGATGTCAAATGCAAGTGACTCCAACCTCACAATCACTGCCAACGTTTTCCCTATCATGATCCAGGATTTTCTTCTGTTTCAACCCAAAACAAAGACTAGAGCAAATTCAGTCAGACAGATATTATGACAAAAGCCTTTAGCCTGCCAGGGTATTGTCAGAATGTTTACTTGGTCATGATTTTATCCCAGTTGAAGTGCAGTCAGTTTCATCTCTGTCTTTAAATTGTTTAGAGGCCTGAAAGACCTCTTGCTTGGAAAGACATGAGAAACTTTTTTTCTTATTTATATCATGCTGTTTCTTTACATAGCACTTTCACAGCATTTATCGAGCTTATTTTTGGTTTTCCCAATGTGATATAGATATACTGATTTGAATTCACTATTTCATTTCAGACAAATTCCTTCATCAAACACTAACATCACATCTGCCTGATGCCAGCCTAAGACAAAGATGTTATTCAACTGTCAGAAAACAGAGAAAGCCAATACGGCAAACAGAAGACCCAGAATGATTTTATCACAAAATTCACTGCTAACAGCCTGCATCTTCATCAGGTCAAATAAAGTTAGTATGAAGATCAGAGTGTATATCAGAATGGATGGTAGTTCATTAAGGATCATAAGATTGCTTATTTTCAAGAAGAGCATCATATACATATATAAGAAAAAACAGGCTCTGTAGAACTGTCTAGTTAGAAAATCACCAAATTAGCAGGTACTGAACAAAGGTCAGTGATGGCCAACAGATGAGTCAGTGCCATCACTGAGAAATTACCCTCCTGATTTACCAGTTTAGAAATCCTGGCAATCCCAAAAAGCTCCCACTTATCTTTTGCAATGACTACTACCAGCCATAGGAATATTCACAGTGGCCAGCCTCACAATACTTTTCCAGAGAGCACAAGCTGTTTGACTTGCAGTTATGGATTTGAAGTTACATTCTGGGGAAAACAGAAGGGATCCAGACCTCCCATTCCTATTACAATGCATTCAAAGCATCATAAAATTTCCTTTAAAGATGGAGATTCGCTATGAACATTTAGGAATTGCTGTGAGAACTTCAAGCCCCCCATCATCTGAGAAGACAGAACCCTCCCAAGGTCTTCTATTGTGAGAAACAGTCTGCTTGTCTCCCAGGAAGAGAAGTTTGAGAGGTGCTGATAACTCGGACATGAACTTGACTAGACATCAAATTCCAGCTAGTCTGAGAGCACAGTGCTCCACCTCTAAGTGCTGGAGAACCACTCCAGTTCCACTGCTTCTCTCCTGCCAGGTTTAATTTCTTTATGATGCACCAGGAAAAACATCTCAGCCAGCTGGAACTCTAAACCCCATCAGGGACACTGAAATCATTCTGGCTCATTTGTGTCTCCAGTAACCTCTCTGCTAGTTCTCAACGCACAGACCACTTCCAAGAGAAAATCATGAGTCACCTTTTAACCCTACCCTCACGCTATCAATCACATTAATTATTTTATTCAATCAGAGTCTAACAGTCAAAGTAAAGTTAGTGCAAAACCTAAGGAAACATATCTTAACTCTCAAAAGGCAAGGAGAGGGCCTGTTTCTAATAATGCTGAGGTTTGCCAATGTTGCTTTTTTCTTGTCTTATAATTTAAGTATTTACAGTGCAGCCATTATGTTCACTAGAGGCATTTTTTATTTTTAATTTTTTGCAGATTTTGGAATGTCTGCAGAAGTAACTTAGCATGGTGTCCCTGTCTCTTCCAAGCACATCACCCCCCTTAGTGTCTGTAGTTTTCATTCTAATCAAATGTAGAGAGGCAGGCCAGATTCTCAGCTGTAAATCATCATCACTTTAGCTAAGCCAAGGGGGTGATGTTGCTTTATACAAGCAGAGGTGCAAGGTCTCTCAGTCCACCTCTATCCATAGACAGATATTGTTTCGGTTTTGTTCATGAGATATGCATCATGCTTTTAGGAACAGAAACAGCCTATTAAGAGCAAGGATGAAAAATGCCATGGTTGGATTACATTTGAAATGTTTGGATTAAATTTGAATTATTCCTCTTATAGTCCAGACATTAGCTGTTTTACCAATTAGATCATGTGCCCAAATGTGAAAGCAGCTTTTAGAGAACTATCACTTCTAAGAACTTTCATTTGTGGAGAGCAGAGTCAGTGAGTGAGAGACAAGGGAGGAGAGGCCAGAGAGTGGTACTGGATTCACATCTCCATTTAGGGAGGAAAATAGATGTCCAAGGCTTAAAATGCCCTTTATCTGAAGGGAGGAGAAAACTGAAAACAGTAAACATGCACAAAAACTACAGCAACATGAGCTCTGCGCAAAGTCTTTGCAAAAGGATCCAATTATCTATAGAGTTATCCTAGTGACCAAGGGAGAACAAAGCCCTGCATTCATGTTCTTCATCAGTCCCACAAGTATTTGTACCCGTGGTAAAGCTGAAGCTGCTATAAAACTGTAAACTTGCAGACCAATGCTCAGCCCACAGCTGGATCGTTATTAAATGAGATGTAATTTTTTGTTCACCATCACAGGACTGAAGGTTTGGTACAGTCTTACGAAAAAAACCTATTTTGATTATTTATTCACTATATCAGACTAGAAAATGCTGTCTCCAGGCAAAAATCAGACCTCAACGTGCTTTACACAACATAGACACTCTTTATCAGACAGGCCAGTCCTGGAAGGCCTTTTTAGTTAATGAGGCCAGTTCTGCAATTTTCCAGGGCCAGTTTTCCACCCAAAATGTTGCAGCCAATGAAATAAACATCTGCACAAAGCTGTATGTTTCATTATTTCTGGTGAAACGGATAGATATGGGAGTTAGGGAGGGAATGTTGAGGACTTTGTGAGCCTCTAAAGAGGCTAAAGGTATTGTGCATTTGTGGAGTGAAGGTAAGAAGTAGGGCCTGCCTTCCCAATTCAAAGAGCATGTATAGATGTACGTATATACATGTATTATATAAATATATGAGTGTGGATGACTGCACACACAAGACCAATTGGCCTCAACATGAGAAAACTGAGATGGAAGTACGAGGACTGTATGGACACTCATTATCCAACCCAACACGGGAGTCCCAGACCCCATACTAACTGCATGCTCATTAGACTCTGCACTGAAATCCCCCGTGGCCCAGCTCTGCTCTCCCTGGTCACAGAATGGGGGAGGTTGGAAGGGACCTCTGGAAGTCAGCTTGTCCGACCCCCCTCCTCAGGCAGGGTCACCTAGAGCAGGCTGCCCAGGACAACACCCAGATGCCTTTTGAATATCTGCAAGGACAGAGATTGCATTTCCTGATGCACAGGAGTAGGTCAAGGTGGCTTCTGACACCTGCAACACTGGCCAAAATCCAGATCCTGACTCCTACACTATGACATGTTTCAGTTAATTGAGCTCAAAACTCAAATATGCAAACGCAAAAATTCTACTTCATGCATAAAAACCAGAAGATAACATTTGCTCTTGACAAAGACAGTGTATTTTCTTGAGAAAGAACATTTTATTTCCTGCAAACTTGAAAAGATGCAAATTCAAAATGTTTTAGCCTTTATGATTCAGTTAGAAACAATGCCACATGCAGGCAAGACAGCAGTTCTAAAAGGTTCTTTCAGCTGTGAAGGATTTTTAAAAGCTTCTTTTTAGCCAGGAAAATATACATCTTTAATTTTTAAACAGAATTAATCTTGAAGAAAACATACATTTAAATCACAGGGAAACAGCATGAAATTCAAACAAATTATTTTGCAAATCTAAGATATAATGGCTTACAAAACCTCAAATTTCAGGCCTTTGCTCATCCCAAATACCCTTCTAAATACAGAAATAAAATGAGAAAAGTATAAAGCTATTAACTTACACAGCACTTTTTGGGTATGGATGCTTTCTACTCTTAGGGAAGAGTGTTGACAGAATAGTACCTTAATTTCCTTTGCAACTGTCATGTTTGGGCTATAATTTTTCCTCCAGAGAAGCCAGACATTTAATTTTTTAGGAAGACTAAATCAATGAACTAACAATTACTGTAAGATGACTTATGCTAGCTGAAGATTTGATCCTGGAGCTTTTTGTTTTATAGGCTCAAAATAAATTTTACCATGTCATTCTTACCATCATTACATTGCCTCAGGACAAATAGAAGCTGACTCTGAGAAACCAATTTTCATCTAATGATGATTGAACTCACTAAATAAAACCTGACATTTTAAACTTTAAAGAAACACTCAGAACCTTGGAATTGTACTGTTTATGTTACAGAAGTGACATTGAGGTCGTTTAGTATTTTTTCTTTAGACCGCAACAACATAAGAAAGCCTCCGTGCAATGTGAAGGAGGGAAATAGAAACTGGAAAAATTGCCAAGAGAGAAGATAACAAAATACTGGCATCTGGAGAGCTGTCTGCTTGGCAAGCATGCATGTCATTTACAAATGTTTGCTCATAATTATATCCCTGGAAGACTTGGGTGAGTAATACTGTTGAGAAAGATGCCACTTTCAAAACACTGCCTCTCCATCATATTTAAGTAAAATGCAACACTCACTGAAGGGTGAGTGTATCTAAGGATATTGCCACAAGGAAGGGGAACCCATGCCTCACACTGCCCTGGTACCTATGAGACAAGGAGCAGGAAGGATGCAGCTGCGTATGACGACATCCACTGAACTCCCAGCTCTTCGGCAAGCTTTCTGGAGGAGGGAGGGCAGGGATGCTGGCAAGGTGCCACCGTGTTTTTTGCTTCCCATCATGACATAGCCAACACAGAAGGGCACAACTAAGAACAAAGAATTTTCTGAAGTGACACCAGAAACAGGATTGAGGCATCAAGTTCACGTCATACAGGGTCCACTCAGTCACCAGACTGTAACGAAGAGGTTAGGCATGGGGTATTTGCTGATGGCTGAAGGCATTATAGTTTCTTGCTCATCTCCGTTTCTGGGTAAGCTCCATCTTAACAAGATTTTCCAGGCAAAATAAAAATAAAATTATGGAATTAATAAAATAAGGATGAGTGAGCAACAGCTCTATTCTGGGAACATTTTGGCAATTCCAGAAGAAACATGTCACAACTTCCCCAGATGAAAACATTAAGGACAAAATATTCTGGGACAAATGGTTTATCCAGTCAGAAACCAAGACGGAAACAAGCCAAACAATATTTTCACAATACCTCCCATACTCAGCCTATCGGGGGGCAGGCAAGGTGATAACCTAGACCACAGCAAAAATCCCAAGGCTTTGAAAAAGGCCAGGGTTTCACCCCCAAAAATGTGTTATTAATACTGAGGTGCACCATCTTATATCACTGATTGGAATGAGAGTGAATTAAACTAAGTTCATAAGTTCCTATTGTTTAGAAAAGGATTATTTCTAAAATAACATCCTTAGGAGAATAAACCAATATCTGTTTCAGTCTCAGTAGCACTTCTTAAATTAAACACCCATCTCAAAAAGTGAGAACATCCCCTCCCAAGTTCTGGAGCACTAAGTTCTCCCATGTTTTCATTTTTCAAATTTCTTTACACCCAGAAGCACAATCAAGGTCTCTTCAGGGCTAAGCATGCTGCCTGAGTCGGGCATCACCAGTCTGCTGCAGAAAGGTGAGGAGAAACACAAAAACCTAGAACAAAGCAGAGTTCCTGTTCCTATTTCTGATGAACCTTTTCAAACACAGAAATGAAGCCCATCTGAATGAAATACCATAAAGTTTTTAGGGCTTCTTATTTAGAATATGGCTGAGCCACAACACACTGAAGTCCCCAGTACCCCTCAGCCTTGATGTGAACTGCAGATTCTGGTCTAGGAAAATGGGACATGGACGAGGGTCACACAGCTGTACATACCCCTCTGAGACTTAAATCCTGGCCATTGCCAGCAATAACTGCCAGAAGGATTAAGGGAGTTAAGAGATCCCTACTTGTTTGTTTGGCTATGTGAGAGGAGTCCTCAGGGCACCGCACACAGCTCTGCTCACTTCCTCACTACAGGAACAAAACAACTGGGAAAGAAAGCATTTAACAACACATCTGTGACAGCCCTTTGCATTTAATGATTGCTCTGTCCAGTAACTTCTCCATGCTTCTTGGATCCATCTTCTAGAAAAGCAGATGGCTATACTGTCCATCTGGAATATTACTATCTTCCCACCACTACTCTTAGCACAGGCAAATACTGACTCACATCAATGAGAAAAAAAAAAAAAAATAAATCCCCCTTATGAAGCTAACACCACTTAAATTTTACAGCACAGATTCTGGGTCTCTGTCTGCCTTCAAAATGCCACAGATTTGCCCTGGTGTGACAATTCAGATCCAAAGCACTGCTTCGTCCTTCTTCCCGCTGCACCATTCTGCTTCCCAAGTCCCTGTCAGATGTCCATGTATGTATATAGAATCATAGAATCATTTAGGTTGGAAGAGACCTTTAAGATCATCCAGTCCAACCACTAACCTAACATTACCAAGTCCACCACTAAACCAATTAAGGGTAGAGTAGCAATTTCATGTTTCCTGGCTCGGTGACTGGATTATTTATAATGAAAGGAAAAACTAGGAATCATTAAGATTGGAAAGGATCTCTAAGATCATCAGTCCAACCATCAACCCAACACCACCATGTCCACTAAACATATCCATATCCATAGATGTACATACATATCCATGTATGTACATCCATGTACGTACATCCATGCCTGGCTGCTCCAGGGCAGGGGACAGGGGACCTGTGAGCGTGAAGCACTTGCAGTTATTAACAGTGGTTGGGACCAGAGACAAAACTTCTTAGTGACTCTGGCACCCACAGCCCGTCATATAGGATTCATATTTATATTAGAAATTAGGTTGGTGTTGTCACAGGTGGAAATACTATTGCAAGTGAACCAAGATTTCAGGTTGCTGGGGGTTTATATTGGTGAAATTTATAGTTGTATATGAAGTTTATATTGCTTCGCTTTTAAAATTGTCTCTCCAGCAAAATGCAATCAAATAGAAATTGTTTGCTGTTAACAGGACTCTTGCAGGGTCCAATGCATGGCAAACTTCCAGAGACAAGCCTGTTAATTATTACTTTGACGTTTTGGTGACAGAGATTACTTTAGAATAACAACAGGCCAAATCTGCAGATAAGGCAAACACCCATTTTGCAACCCAAACCTCTGACAATGAAGTCTAATTAGAGCGCCTGCTGGAAGATGAGGCGGGACTGGCAGCAGAGCATGTCACAGCCACTGTGAAAGGATCGGTGTCATGTTGAACATGAACTAGCACAGTGGCCACGGTCTGGGCACTTTGAGCCAGGATGGTCTCCCATCCAGGCTACTACTGTTTTACTGTGATCAACGTAATGTGCCCTCAAGTGCTTGAGGAGGGATATCTTTTGGCAGCCATCTCCCCTGCTCTGGCAATAAAGGCCCTTCCCTTCACTCTGCAGGAGTTGACTCCATAGGAGATTAGCTAACAAGAACAGATGAATAATAATGTTAATCTTAAACACAGGAGACTAAACTGTATGCTCTCCGGTGCCTCCTTTGGAGTCTCCCTGTTTCCCCAGGCTGCTTTCAGATGTTAACAACATGGCTAATGTGACAAAAATGCTCCTGTTTGTTTCTTCCTTTTCTAGCCAGCTAGAAAAAAACCAAACTCTTCCCAGTTGTGAAACACACAAGCACACCCCCAGGAAAAAAAAAAAACAAAAACCCAACACCTTTGCCATTTCTCGGCCAAGTAAGGGCAATGGACTGTATGAAACAGCTGCATGTAGCTCACTACCTTCATTTGCCACGGTGCTGCTAAAGGGCATCACACTGGTTCTGGTCTTCCCTTCTGCTCTTAACTCACTTTGGCTACCAGCTCCATCTGCCCAGTTTCTGAGGCAGCAAGACATAGCACATCCCAGATGCATCAAGATGCTCTTGCTTCTCTAAGTCATGAACACCCAGTCTGAGCACTCTTCTGCCTGAAAAGGATGACACTCATTTGGTCTTTTACCTCCTTCTTCCTCAGGGAAGCACACCTTTCCCTCAAACTCAAAGCAAATCACCATAAGAAAAGCTAGAAAGACACACATGCACGCCCTGGTACCCTCACCACATCAGACCTATTTATTGTGCAAGGCAATTACACTGATCGAGTCCTAAAAATAGGTCCTGAAGCAGAGAGCCTAGCAGAAACGGGCTGGAAAAGCCAGCGTGACTCTCCTCAGAATGTGTAGATCATCAGCTACACCACCACAAACAGCAGCAGTTTGGATGATTTGCCTGGACAGGTTGCTTCCTTTATTTCTGCAAATAATATGAGCAAAGAAATGTCATACGAGGAGGAAGACAGAAGAGCAGCGATAAAGAACAGACAAGGAGGGGAGGAACACATGAAGGTGTGTTCCCTTGCAAAGGGAGAAGTGATTTTCTTTTCAGAACATGTCCAGTGGGGAAAAAAAAAACCCCAAACCAAAACAAAAACAACCAAACCTTAATAACTTAGGCGAAAATAATAGGGGGAGAAAGAAACAAAAAGCCAGCCCATGATGTTTTCAGGGAATTACTTGGCTGGACACCATCAGAACATGCCGTTCCAAGTACCTTAGAAGATCAGCAGGGGAAGTAAAAAGGAACTACTTTACAGCTGGAAAATGTTTCCTTGCCTCCAAGAAAAAAAATTCAAGAAACATTTCATTTTTATTAGTGTATTTGGGGGAAAAGTTGCAAGATTAAAAAAAAAATTTAAGAAATTGCTTCAACTGAATATTCCCCCCCAAAAAAATACCATTCCCCCCTCCTTTTTTCCAAAAAGTGTTTGCTCCTTAAAAAGACCGATTACTTGGAACAGCCAGGACCATTATTAAGTTGAAAATTATTACAGGATCATATTAGGGTAGCAGTAATAACGACAATGTTCCTCTATTATGATCCTCTGCATGAGAGCTTATGCTCCTGCTCGCTAGCACAAGAACTCCAGTTCCAATGGATTCCAGTCACTTTTTTGAGCTCTGTAGATCAGAACATAACACATATATTTAAGTTCTTAGCACTGTTATTTAGGTTTATCACTGTATTTAGGTTAATATAAGAGGACAGGAAAGTGAATTACAAATAACTCACTTTTTTTCTTTGCTCATACAAGAAACAGTCTGTATTATTCTACAACATAATTATACAAGCCTTGAGGTATTTTATTTAAATAGCTTCTTTAAAAATACACTAAATAATAAAATTATATCAAGATCGGTTTATTTCTCATTAATCTTCTCAAGGCTCTCTAACCATGGTAGTCATTTCAAAGCTGCCAACCTATAATCACTCAGAGTCTATTTTTCAAAGTCATCAAACTCATCCCAATACCTCATAAGCCTCATCTTTAAAGTTAGAGCTAGTTAACATAATTTGATAAAAATTTATTGTTGTGGGAACAAGAGGGAGACACAATTCATAGCCCTTTTTTTTCCTAATATTTCCAGCAGTAAAGTTTGTCGTCCACATTACTCATGGCCATAAATTCCAGATATTCCCACCCCATTATAACCAATATTCCATGCACCAAGACAATTCCCATGAATGCTCAATTTGTTGGTGAAAAGCATGAGAAGCAACAAAAGGAAGATCTGGCCCATAAGATCCCATGCAATGTTTTAAAGCACTGGGCTATGGTGGAATGGAGAGAGTTGCTTGTGCGCTTGTTGAAATTTTTCAAGAAAGAAAAAATGCGAGCACAGGTCCCTTTTCAGTCCATATCAGAACAGAAACCACCATTACAACTGCATGTATTCAGTCACCAAGCCAACCAACCTAAATGTGATGTGCTCACATAAGGAAGAGAGCATACCCAGAAGCGCATCAACATACCCTTCACAGTATTTCACTGAGTCTGTCTCGTGTACACAAAGTACCTGTATTTTAGTATACAAATATTCTTCTCATATCCATAAACTGAAATCCTCTTCAGGTACAAATCAGTAGATAAAATTATTAATATCTAAACCAAATGCAAAAAGCTTGATCCACCCTCATCCTTAATATTTCTATAAGCTAGATTTCAATACCCCCTTCAAAATACAGGCAGATGATTTAGTATTTATGCTTTTTTCCGAAGCAGAAAAAATATCCAAGACAGTACTTGCTGATGCTATTTCTCTTACATTTTTAGCATCCCACATTTACCTGGTCATTCACATCACTTAAGTCCCATGCATAGAGGGGCTTTACTGCCTAGACTTGTCATGAGCATTCAATTGGCTTGACAACCATTTCTGAAGTGCAACTAGAGACAAGATCAGGACCCTGTAACTGATAATGAATAAAACCAGTTGTATGAATCATTTTAAGCGATGACTGGTTAAGTGTTCTTGCCTCTGATTAAGTGTTGCTGGGCTTTAAAAGCATGGGAAACATCAGTCTCAATATACTGCCAGGGTGCTGCTAAGGGCTTTATAATGTTTTAAATTTCAATGGATTCACATGTACCTCTCATGCACAAAATCATAGTTGACCACCTCTGTCTCAGCACTCCAGAGCAAAACCATGTGGCAACCACCCCACTTGAACATTACATTTCCCACTGTTGGTGAAAATGATCCAAATCAACTGATTTTACCAAATAAGACAACAAGAAAGTAGATTCTGAATCCAGATGATCCAGAATTACAGCCATACAGTAAGGATAAGACTTGTTTTGACCTGGATTTAAAGACCTCCACTTTTGGACACCTCCTTCTAGTAGCCCAATTCCACGGGGCCTTTGTAAACCCTACTGTTCCAGTCTGTGGATCACCAGGATGCAAGAACAGCGATAGGCAAGATGTACGGAAGACTGCTAACTCCATTAAATCTACCCTTGCTAAACAAATACAGTTCTTGAGGCAGATTTTTTAGTCTCTCCAACAAAAAAACGAGGCTCAGAAGCCAAGTGCCAGCACCAATTTTACCCTTAAAGAAACACACAGCATGATGGAGTCCTGCCTACACCAGGATCTCAAA
Source organism: Pelecanus crispus (assembly GCF_030463565.1). Taxonomy (NCBI): domain Eukaryota; kingdom Metazoa; phylum Chordata; class Aves; order Pelecaniformes; family Pelecanidae; genus Pelecanus; species Pelecanus crispus. Next base: position 4,043,243 of record NC_134655.1, on the reverse strand, counting down.
TGGGTGGCAATTCACTGTTAATATCACTAATGTTCACCCATCACCCCGCCCCTTCCCCCCTAGCTCAAAATTAAATCTAACAACCTGAAGACAATTCGACTTAATTGCAACTGCATCATCTTCTGCAGGATCCGACTGCCAATCCCTGCCATTTCAATGTGCAGTTGCTAGGGCAACGGGTGTGAAGAGCATCCTTTTGTGTTGCCACATGCATCTTTGGGAGGTGTGCCAACATCTGAGCTCCCACAGCTGGGATGGATTTAACACCTTCCTCCCCAGGAGCAGCCCATCCTTACTTCCAGTGCAGGGGCTATGGTAGCCAGCCCTCGGAAAGCAGCTACTTCTCCTCTGCAGATCGAAACCTGCTTGAGAATGACAGATGGCTGCAGCCAAGCTCAGTATAATCAAGCACAGAGGATGCTGTAACACTTTACCAAATAAAACGTTCAGCAGTGCTAGACTTCATTTGCAGGAGGTTATGGGGTACACAGTTCATTGTGTACATAGCTAATGAGGAAAGAAAAGATCATTTACCATCATTTAACAGTAATTTTCTTCTGGTGGTTTCCCATCTGCCTGTTGTTGTCCCCTCACCCGCCCCCTCCATACTAACAGAAGGTCGCATCATATCTACAGGACTACACAGTCTTCTCTCCACCTCCACAATTTTAACCTAGAAAACATGATTAATGTGTACAGAAACGTTCCCATCAACCTCTCCAATTATCTTCCAGGGAAGACTTTCTTTCCTATTTCTTTAAGATGAAGGGTGTAAAGTTATGCCAGAGCCTACTTCACCTATGACCTTTTATACCTTTTTTGAGTCTGCAAGGCTTATGCTGTTCTATAAAAATCTAGGTGCACTCCAACCTTTCCCTTTATATATGCACACATGTATGTTTAGCAAAGATACATCTGACTTAATCTTTTTCATAGCTGAGAACAAGCTGGAGCTCAAGATCACAAGCTAAATCTGCTTTTAATGGCAAGTAAAACATTTTTAACAACGGCAAAGAGCCTCCCTGCTACTGCACTCGTGTGTAATCACAGCTAATTACTGCATACAAAAGTGCCTGTTAAAATGATAAATAGTGTAATCTAGGAAGTCTTATAAACCTCTAGGAGCCCCATACAGAACCAGTAATGGAGTGCAACATCTGAAAGTCACCCACTGAAGGTTACAGTTGGTACCGCAGACTCACTTCTTCTGTCTGTGGAGGAGAACATCCATGTGTTATGATCTAGGATGTGACAGATGCAAAATGAAGCAGCCACCAGCTAAGATTTATTTCATGTTAGCACAAGGCCAAGTCTTTCACAGTCCTTTTCTCCTACAAACATGTTCCAGAGAAGCACCACAAATAAGCAAGCTGCAAGACACTGGTGCATGGCTCACACAACCTACAACGTGAAACCACCTTTGTATTCCCATCAATGCCTCCATATGTTTGAGGCACATAAAAGGATTCGTGAGCTCCCTCGAAGCTCTGCAGAGGCTCACCACCACACTTTGAACACATTTCCTCACCTCTCCAATTCAGGCACATTCCACGTGTGCCCATATTTCAAGTACAAACACAAATGTCACAGCACACAGGTCTTTGCAACTTGTGTTCATCTGCACTTCAGCAAGAGTCAATAACCACCACCAACAGAGAAACATGGACAATTCTGGGCATAGACAGGGAAGCAAAACCCAAAACTTTGACTGTTTCAGGATGCGTCAGCAGCCTTTGCAGAATAAGTCATTTTCACAGAAGAACAATAATCAGACCCTGCAAAGCTTGAGGACAAGGCAGGGGGCAGAGGGAGGGACCTCTATTCTGATTAAGCAAGAGCACTGGCGTTGTCCCATTATTTTTAACTGGAAAGAAGAGGCTGAAGGGAGGAAAAAAAAGCACGTTCAAATCTGAAAAAGTGATCATTAAATCAAGAGCTACGCTCCAGAAGGGAGCTGGGGGCACGGGAAGGGAAGCTGGCAAACCAGAGAAGTGTCACTATTCACAGGGGCTGTTACAATCAAATCAGTTTGTCACTCAGAAGGCAGCAATGTAACTACACTATACTGCTAAGAGTTCACATCACTTTGTCATGCCAGTTTATGGTATTCCCCTTTAATCTCCACCCTCCTCCAGCTCTGGATTATCCCTAGACCCCATCCTGACAGATATCCCAGGGTGCAATGAGCTGTTAGTCCACTCCATGCCCCAAAACTGTTCTTGCAGTGCACTGTCGGGCAAGTGCTCAAATCCAGACGCAGTGCCAGGATAACCTCCCTCTCCAGTGCCTCTCCTGCATGCATTACTGGACTCTGACATGTAGTCCCAAACATAAGCAGATGTCTCTGGTCTTGGTCACAGACAAACTGGAAAATAGGGTTAGACTGTAGCAATGCAGTTACCGAACAGACAGAAGAATCAAATGATGAAGACATGCATTATCTCTGAGGGGCATTTAACCCAGGTGTGCTTACACCTGACGGCCAAGTCTTTCATAACACTCATTCCACAAAATTTATGAGGACTGAGATACTGTTAAACATTCTGGAGGACTGCTTACTGTGACCACAAATCCTGTCACTGGGAACTTATGTGGAATAAAGAACATTAATGCAAAATATGTAAAGGTAACCCAGACTAAGTGCCCAGGCAGGCATGCCCTGAGCCTCTCCTGCCTTCCAAAGGAGGGCAAAATCTTCTAAGACAGGTATAAAGGCAGGGGAGGTTTCCAAGGTTCATATCAGCACCTGCAAATACAAAGATTTTTTAGCTCCCGAGACAACTGATCATTTTCTACCAGTTAGAAGCAAACAAAAGCTGGTGCCACCTTCAAGAAACACGTGCAGGTGCAGAGTCTGAGCTCCCAAGTTCTCTGGCACCTCAGTCCCTCACGCTGCCCTGGATAAGTCACCAACCTGCTCATCTCACACCCCCCAATTTGTGAACTGGGGAAACACTTGTTCTGTTTATTCCCATTGCTGTCTCATTCCAGAACACAGTGCCTTATTTCCTGATCCTTTTCACTTGCATGGTGATAACCACCCCTTAAAGGGTTGGAAAATTGGTGAGAAGAGCAGAGAACTGGGCCCATGGCATGCAGTGTTTCTAGGAACACGGGGCAGCCGGTGGGCCATGAGTATGTGATTCTCCACTTTCAGATATCCGACCTCTGACACCAGTGAATTAATGGTGATTTAAGCAAACACAGCAGCAGTCCCTCCTGTGGCCTGGGACACAAGAGGGGTGTCTTGGGAAGCAGTTCAGCAGTACTGTCAACACAGCATCTGTCTTTGCCATCTTACTGAAAAAGAACCAGCTCTGTCTTTCCAGAATATAAGGGTACAATCATAGCCCTTTCATAAATAAAAGATGCAGATGAAAGCAAAAACAGGGTTTATAAAGCAGAAGGTCAAGCAGGGAAACCAGGAAAGCACATGATAAGACTCTCATTCTGTAGGATCAGACTATTATTTTCATTTATGAACAACTAAAGAATGTCGCTTATCTCCGAAGCATGCTTATCCACTCTTTCCCCACATGGATGCCTGCCCTGGTTGCGGCATCATTGCTATCTGTTTAATGCTGACAAAGATGTCTGTGGGATTTAATTCTTTTTACAAGGTCAGTGCTCAGTGAAAAAATTGAGACAAACACGAGGTTTAGTTAAAAATAAGACAGACAAAATATCCTTTCAGCAGAGTGACTGTCGTTCACGGGTATTTTCACTAGAGCTGCTTGCTGCTGAAAGCCGATGCTGAGCAGGACCACCACACAGAGGCAGTGTCTGCCCTCAGTAGGGGGTTAAGCAGGGCAGGACATCCCAGGGCCAGCAGACACAGCAGTGGGCGAGAGGCTTCTCCTACCTCTTGGCAGGAGACAGCTGCCCCCACCCCCACTTCAGCCTGGCAGAGGGGACAGAGACTCCAGGGAAATCACAGGAAAAGAGCAGGATGGGCTTTGATGCCAATATCAATGGGCAGAAAAAAGTGTCCACCAGTGGGGGGGGATTCTTTCTTCCTCTTTTTCTAACAAACCAACAGGTTTCCCCCACAGAAAATTGCAGGTGTTTTGTGTCTTACATCATTGCTTTTGATCTAAAGAAGAATAGAATTAGACTGGATATAAGGAAGAAATTTTTTTACAATGAGGGTGGTGAAGCACCGGCACAGGTTGCCCAGAGAGGTAGTGGAGACCCCATTCCTAGAAACCTTCAAGGTCAGGTTGGACGGGGATCTGAGCAACCTGGTCTGGTTAAAGATGTCCCTTCTCACTGCAGGGGGGTTGGGCTAGATGATCTCTAAAGTTCCCTTCCAACCTAAAGCATGGGATCTAAATGGTGGGCAGCTAATTCTAAAAAGGAGAGTCTATCAGCTCTGCATTAGGTTCTAAAAGCACTTCTTGAAAACGGCTGTGCAAAAGCAGCCATTTATAAAATCTTGCTCACAGACTGAGCCCTTCTGTCTGAGGACAGTTCTGATCTGCCCCTGCATGACTTCCCCCACAACAGGCAGATACACTGTCCCTCTGCGATGGTGTGGAGCAAACAGAAGAGGGAAGGACATACCTCAATTATCATGTGATGCAAGGGGGTCAAGTGCAGGTGCTGCAATAGGAAGGTGGGGATATGCTGGCCCCACTCTCCCTCAGTGGCAGCCTGGGACTCCACAGAAGCAGTGGGAGCACCTCCCTGGATGGTGCTGGGGGCAAAGGAGGGAATAAGCTGTACCTCATAAAGACACGTCACAGCAAGGAGGCTTCCTGCACACTGAAGGGCTCTGGAAGACACTGCACCTTTGAAATGGTCATGCTCAGCTCAGTTATTATTTTGCAGGTGGACAGAGGAACTGAAATATTAGCAGAGCCCAATGTCCTGAAAGACCAGCAAAGGGTTCATCAACACCTGAATCCACCCTCTGAACTTCTGGTAGGCAGAGACCGGGCACTTGTGGGCTATGATTCATCTCAGCCTGAAGCCAAGATCTTGGGTACGTCAGTTGATTCACACCCTAAATACATCAATTCCTCTCCACTGCCTGGAATGGGAGCTGGTAATGACTACCCCACATCAGACATCCATTACAAGCATCTAACCTTTGGGCAAGGCGAGTCCTGCCCGGAATGCCCATAAACTGCCTTGGGCTGAGCAACCAAAGGGTTGGCCAGGACAGGCCCTTCCCTCCTCTCCCCTGGGGATACAGCAGGCCAGAAGGGCAGGAGCCGAGACGCTAACTGCCAGGAAAATCACAGACAGTGTCATCTATCAACAATTCTGACAGAAAATGTCACTCTGACAAAGATGATTTTTTTCTATGAAATGAAGTCCAACACTTCCAGATTTTTTCCCCCGAAGTGAAAAACAATTTGGCATTTTCATACTATTTTTACTTTTCATAACCCATCACTGGTATGGAGAGTGTCACCAAGGAAGGTGACATAGAAACAAAGCAAAATAAGGTCCAAGCTCATTTTTAGGCAAGTCTTCTGGCACATTCAGACTTTTCTTTTTCCTACTTAGAATAAAATATGGAATTTCACAGTGCTACAACTTGCCAATTCCATGTTTCAGCCAGCTCTATCAGATATCCCCGGTGGGGTCAGACCTTTTGAGTTCATTTACTATTCAACACTGAAATACAGCATTATCAGCAAACATGCACCTAAGCTCCTGCACACAGTCAGAACCCACCAGCCTCGCCTGCCAACTGCATACCATGCCACACTGCACCCAAAGAAACCGAGACCCAGTACTGCACATAAGCAGTGCACAGTGCTCTTATTTGTTGGATGATCCTTCCATAACAACATTTCTCCTTGGAAAGTCACACCGTCCTAAGGAGACTGCATGGTAATTACACAGTGCCTTTTGTGTTCACCCGTTTCTTAATACTGGGGTGCCACAGAAGTAACACTACCCTGTCTTTCTTCTCTTTCCCAAAGAGACTTTAAAAGTACAAAACAAGTAATTAATGTCAGGTTGTTAATGACTTATCACTGTGAGCCTGACTGGAATGAGCAAACAGAACATATTTAACATTGCAGGTGCAGATCCAAGGACAAAAACAAAGTGGAAGAAACCCTTTACCGATTCTCCTCTTTTCTCTGTCTCACGTATTCTCCTTTTTCCATTAGAGCAGAATAAAACCCTTTTGACTACACAGATAGTCTTCCTAAGTATTTGCTCTGTCTGGCCACCACCAACATTTAGGGTAACTGAAAAAAGCATGAGCATATCTGTGAGCTGAAACTAAAATACCGGCTTTCACTTCTCTCAGAAAAGCTTTAGATTCACAGATCCCAAATGTACTTGTTTGGACACCAGCATCAGCAACTGCAGCAGCATCCCCCAGCTCTGTGTGTGCTGGGCAGCACTCCCCAGCTGCTCAGACAGCTACACAGGCTTCCTACAGCAAAAAGCTGCTTGTTCATACTAGTATACATGTACCAGCATCTGGACAAACTATCCACTGCCTATGTAGTGGGAGGACAGGAAACAGGGTATCACCATTTAGTTCCTCCACATTCCAGATGCTGTACAAACATCTGGGAGTGGCCGGGGGAGACACAGCTGTAGTTTTTGGGTGAGTTGGCGAGGCAAGACAACTAAGTGGCCTGCTCAGAATCTGTCTCAGTAGATGAGAGTTCTGGCCTTTGCCTTATGCTCATATTGCAAGGCCATTTCCCTCTCCAAAAAAGGGAACACTCTGGAAAGCCCATCACTCCAAAAGGACAATTAAGCATTCAGCCAGTTAATTTAGAGTACAATATAGTTCCATATGGCAGAGAGGAGATAACCCATGAACAAACATTGGGAAGTAGATCCTCACCTGTGCTCTCCTGCACAGAGATAAGCCCCTCTCTGTCAAGACGTTCTAACAGGCTCACCATGAGAACAAAGGCAGCTTCCACCACCTCCTAGGCACCAACTCCCTCTCTCCCACCCAAGATGACTGGGCGGGAGACTGGGATGCTCTAGCTATTCTCCACAAATCGGTAGGAGTAGCCCCACATGGGGCCCAAGAGCTGCTCTATCTTGGAGCAAGGAAGGGGAGCAAGGAAGGGGAGCAAGGAAGGGGAGCAAGGAAGGGGAGCAAGGAAGGGGAGCAAGGAAGGGGAGCAAGGAAGGGGAGCAAGGAAGGCACAGCTTTAGAATAGCACACAGAATCACAGAATGATTGAGGTTGAAAGGGACCTTTGGAGGTCATGTAGTCCAATGCCCCTACACCATTATTCAGATCATTAATAAAGATGTTGAACAGGACTGGGCTCAGTATTGACCCCTGGGGTACAATGCTAGTTACTGGCCTTCAACTAGACTTCATACCACTGATCACCACCTTGAATGAACACACACACACACAGAATGGCCTAAAATGGCATCCTTGTATAGAGCCTAGCTCTTGCTTCACATCTCTTAGGAAGCACAAAGGCCTTCCCTGACCTCGCTGTGACTGTTGCATGGTATTTCCCCTTCTAGGAGGGGATGAAAGACTCCAATAAACAGGAAAGTGCTACAGAAATAAAAATAAACCCAAAGACTTTGGAATACTTAATTTTTTTCCAAATCCATTCTCCCCATTCTTCAGTCTCATGTCTTACTTGGAAAACCTAAAATGAGAAGCAGGAAAGCAACCCTTGCTCAGTTCACTAAAATTTCAGTATTGAAGCTGCTGTGAGAAATGACCACCCCCAGAAAAAAAAACCAAACAAACCCAAAAAACCCCCCAGTCTAATGCCATCCAGGCAAATACAGCAGAGCCTTGGTCAGCCTCATCTGTTATCCCATCACAGAGAACAGGGAACAGTACTAGCTGCATATGAAGTAGATCACATTGTCACTGGCATCATGTCTTCTAAGAAAAGACACCCAAGTCTGTGCTTCCAAAAAGATTAATCGTAATCCCAAAAGTGGACATGGGTGAAGTAAAGGACAAATTCACCACACTTAAGAGTAAAAACGCTGTCTGCATCTGGCTAGAGGCTTCCACTGCCCTCTTCATTACACTTGTCAGAGTATGAGAACAGATTACATTCTCTGATGGAAAGCCACATTGTCAAAGTTGAGAATGATTTTGTGTTCTCCTGAATTATTTGCTTATGGCTGTGAACTACTTTATAAATACAAGATATGTGAAGCATAAAACCTGAGAGCAAACCAATTAACAGAGCCCAAATATAAGTAATATTAACAATTTGAAATGTCTAGTACATTGGTCATAATTAGAAGGGAATGACATTTGTTTTCCTGTTAAGATGCTAGTAAAAATGGCAAATAGACATAAGCATTATTGGTTGTGTACAGACAACAGCTGTTCATTTTGAATATAAAATTACTGGTGTGTAGTTGAGGTTTTATAGAAGTCAAAGGCAAAATCCACAGTAACTTCAGCATAGCCATGCAGAGACCAGAGATTATATCAATCAATAAAGGAAAACTCTCCATTTCCTCTGGGTAAAACTTGCAGCTAAGATTTCACCAGAACCTGTCTGAAACACAGCCAAGGAAGAGGGTATCAAGTTCACTACAGAACAAAGGTTTGCTTAGACACCTCTTGGGAACTCACCTTCTCTCCTCTGCATCAGCTACACATCTGTATAGTTGAGTGTTTTGTGGGATTAGCTTATGAGCATCCTGCCTTATATTGCAGAAGTCATTCAAAGCTCTTAAGACCCACATGTAGCTGGGCTTTTTGGTTCCAGTATAGTTAATACAAAAGGTCACCTGGCAGTCAACTAGACATACACGGTTTCCCCTTATTTTTGGTACTATGTAGAGAGCAAACCAACTGAATCTGGAAGCACAAGTTAGTTCCCCATGGAACAGAAATTAATCCATTTGCTTTGACCAGAAAGTGGGTATATGCTGATAATGAGGACTCTCAATTCATTCCACTGGTGGAAGTTAGAAATACCCAAGCATTTTTTTAGTGTCACAAGACCACTCCACCAATAGTGCCTTGCTGCTTGCTGCCTCAGACAGACCCCTCGCTGGGCAGACTGTGACTCTTCTCTTTCCTACTCTCTCCTCCAAGAAAAATTACAAATAATTTGTTTATACATATAAATGAACTAGCCAGCTATCTGAGATTGGAGAAACTTCCCCTTGCTACTGTGAGACTTCCTTTCCCCATGCATTTTAATAAGGCACAAGTTACTCTGAAAACATGCAGAGAACTATAATAATCAACAATAATCCTACACTATTGAGTTGTTTCCAGTATTCCAGGCAGGAAGATGCTATCTATTCAGTTAATAAAGTCTAATTTTCTATAGTGTTTTTTGCAAGGGTTCTAGCTAACTTTAAAGAGACAACTTGCGGGGACACTAGATTGGATAGCTAAAGCTCAGATTTTATATTTCAATTACTGTGCGTACACACCAGGCCCTCAGAAGTGACAGCTATTGAAGAGAAACTTCAATTAAGAATCTCAACACCCTGCTGAAATGCTTCTGTCAACACAGCAACCTAGACAGGTATATATCCACAGACTGACCCAGGAAATGAAGAATTTATTCACAGAATATATTCCTGTATTGACTGATCTATTAACTGATAATTAATTAATTACCAGCATTCTTAATTAATTACTGGTATTCTTAATTAAATAGAGGGCTGATTTAAACATCATTATCGCTGGAGTCACCTCACACTGTTCCTTGTTATTAGAGACACATCAACAGTGAAAAGCATGATTATGCTGCACAGAACGCTTCCTTTTTGTCTTTTTACAGTAAGGTATGACTTTCATTTTGGACAACAGTGTGACACAGAGGGGCTGCTGTCTGAATCACACAGTGACAGGAAACGAATGGAAAAAGGGAGGGAGAATATATTCACATAACTGTGTTTTAGCACAGAGAAGACAGTAGGAGTGGAACAATACAAACAGCACCTCCTCCCAAGGACAGCATCAGTTACCTTTGGGCGCTTCCATTCAACTTTCCTTGGTGGTGCTGACTGATAGAAAAGGGACTCATCTGAGGCTGGAAACTCGGGATCTTCGAAGAGCTGTCTCTGCTGGATACACTGCCCTTTCAGCTCGTGGTACTTCTGATCTCTGAAGAGTTGCACTGATGAAGACATACCTTTCTGTCTAGATAAGAATATTGGTTTGTGCAAATTATGAAGACTCTTTCAAGTCCATAGGTGACACCACCCACTGGTCTTTAACAACAGAACATATAACTTGTTCTAAACAAGATTAATTACTGATTTCTGTCAAAAAAAAAAAAAAAGGATTATAAATTAGATTATGTGAAGTAGTAGACTGGAAAACCATAAACCCCAAGATAATATTATCTATTAGGATGGTATTTTTGGCTGAACAGAACTCTTACCGGGAAAGACATTAGAGAGTCCAGACCAGACACAAAAGCAGCATTTTGCTTTGCTTAATTGATTGGAAAGGTAACAGAGTGGAGCTTGGCTCTCAGTCTGTACTATGTGTGAAGGGCTAGACCATCTTTCTGTCCTACATTCTTCTTCTGGCCACTAAAGCTCTAATTATCCACTCCAACTCTTAGGCCTAAAGAAAACCAAAAACAGATTTTCACAGTTCTCCATCTTAATTTAAGTGACAATACTTCGGCTAGTATTATTGTCTTTGAACTTTATGCTATATTTCAGGGAACTGAATTCCCAGAAGCAGCCAATATTTGCAAATAACTGATGAGAATTAAAAAAAAAAACCACCAAACCAAAACACCAACCCACACCAAACCTCACAACAACAAACAACCCAAACAAATTGCTCTCAGGCCTTAGTTCCCAGAATCACGACTATCTGACCTGGCAAGTTTATGGTCACAGCCACAGAGCTTAAATAAATTACTTTAAAATATTCTACAAATCAGAAATCAACTACAGAAATCATTCAGGATAGTCTGAAGTCTGGGAAACATGAGGGATACTACCTCTGTTTAAAGAGAGGGAGTGGAGAGAGTATCTGAACTTACTCTGTTTGGAACGCTCCTGTGCGTCAATTCCTCTCCTCTTCCTTCCCACCACGGGTTAGAGAGGTATCTCCCCTTCCTTGAGTTATCTACAGCAATAAAGACAAACGCAGGTTGTCCTGATGTTGGATCATAAGAATTAAACAACATGCATGCAGTGGAGCATGGCATCACATCGTCCTAGCAGCCTACTTGCTGTGGTCCTGTTGCAGTGACCTCAGCTCGTGCTCCTTGAGCCACTGGCCGCACGAGTTGAATGAGATTCCACACATTTGCAGAAAACTAAGCCAAGCTAGGCACAAGCCTTTCCAGGCATGCAAGCGAGCACAACGGGAGAAATACAGAAGAGCAATGAGGAACACCTGGAAGTGTCAAATTTATCATGGTCTTTGTTCTTGTGAGTGAAAGCTACCGTGGCCAAAATAGTCTAGGGATGGTTTTAATAGCTTCCCTCTCTCTCTCCTCCCCCCTCCCCTGCTCCTCTCCCCCCCCCCCCCGCCCCCCAAAATAAATTAGATGGTCCTTCAAGGATGAGAAGTACTGCTCTAATGACTTCACTCATTGGAATGAGGAGAATATTCAGGAGTGCTCTTCTAACCTTGTTGACGTTCTTGCACCCATTCCAAAGCCTCCTACCCACAGTCCAAGTAATCTACCCATAAGTGCAAGTACCACCTGATTTCTCCCAGCAGAATCTTACATGGCAAGGTGACAAAGAACCAGTTTATTCTTGTTATTTCAACCACCCAAATCTTCAAACGCCAGCTCATTCTCCATCCTTTCTCAAGGCAAAAATCCAGCAATAGGTTTTGCATACATCAGGACTGTAATGACTTTGAGTCAAACCCTGATGCTGCTGGAATCAATGGAAAAATTCGTATGCCTTCAGCCAGGCCAAAGCTCCCCCTTCCAGAACTAGGCACTGGAGTCCCTTCGTGACCGTGTTACCCAGTTTCAATAAAACAAAACTACACTTAAACAAACTGTTCAAAACCAAAATGGTTCAGTGAAAGTATGCTGTTTTCAACAATTTCCTTTTTCTTAAGGACTATTTTCTTGCTAATGTTCTTCCTCAAAAAAAAAAAGTCACAAGGCATCCATCTCACTTGGCAGATGGCCTCCCAAGACAAGGCAAATAGACTTGCTTCCCCCCACAAACCAGTTCTTCAAATTCAAGTGCAGAACAACTTGTCGATTATACAAAGATAGCTCAGGGACAAAAAAAATTAAAAAAAAAAGATATTAAATAGTTTGCCAGTTATCATGAAACAATCTATATCCCACCCAAATTAGCCATTCTTGCTTATTAAAAATTCCCCACGAGCTAACTAACATTCGAAACCAGGCCTACTTGCAAGATATGCTTGTTTTTAAAATAGCCCCTGGGTGATAAGTTTTTCAGCTGGCACTACCTAATTCATAGCGATAGGTTTTTAATGACCTCATTCCCCCACCCTTTCTCCCCTTCTATCTACTGGACTGGAATGCGAATCCTTCACTGATTAACACCCCATTACACAACAGCCAGTCTTGCAGCAATGCACAGAAAGCGGTCATAAAGTACAGCACACGAAATCAAGCTGCTACCCACCTCACCCTGGGCTCCACGGGGCAGTGCTCACCAAGGGGAATGCTAACATGGAGAAGGCTTCTCCCGCCAGGCTGTTAACCTGCCCCTCTCCAGGCTCCCCGTGCCATCCTGAGCAAAGGAGCGAGCGCGTGTCTTAGAAAGGGACCTGGGCTCCCGGGGCTGCCCAGCCTGGCTGATAGCTGCTTTCCATCCGCCCCGGAGACCCCAAGCTCTGGAGCTGAACTGAGGTCCCATCACCATCTGGTGAACTAGTAGGAAGCCACTTCGGCAGGAACCCAAACCCACCCTTTTGAAACAAAACATAATTCTCTCTTTCTTGTTGGAAAGTTCACAGTAAAGAACATAAATGCAGTTTCTATACAATAGCCTAGTGGTTTGAGCACTGAGGATGGAGGACCACAGCTGAGGCCCTCCTCTTCTGGGGTGTGCACCTACCAGGACATGGCCTAACCTGGCCGAGACAGACAGCAGGCTCCTGGCTCCCACTCCAAGGTTTATTTTTGAAGCAGCTCCCATTTTTTGACCCTCAGTGCAACACTGAAGCTCCCAAACTAAGAACCACACTCCCTCCTCCTTTCTGGAGTTCACAGTACTCAGTAGCACAGCTTCCCCTGCTCTGCACCCAACACTTACCCCTGGTTCGGCTGACACTCATAATGTCCGACTGCGCTGAGGAAACACCAAGCACGGCTCAGCAGCCGCTCTTTCCAGGGCTCCCTGCACTGTCATGTGATACTGAGTGAACTACACACAGCGTAAAGAGGGCTAAGAAGCATGGTCCTAAAAATACCGTACCACAGTTCAGAGGCCTGCTACTATTCTGTGGAGAGAAAGGGACCACTCCAGGGGAGGGACAGAAGAGAGAGGGAGGGTGGAAAAAACACCAAACAGCTCTACAGGTCATCCATTCTTCTATTTTTGTTTAATTCCCTGACCATATACAATTACAGTTTTGCTTTTTATCTTTTGCAGCCTCTGAGCTGAGCTGCCCAGCACTTCACCTCTCTGGGCAGCACGGCAGCTCCACAGCTGACCCCAAGGTTTCTACAGCACCATAGCAATCCCCCTTGATATCAGCAGGAGTACAGGAGGTCCCACATCTCTCACCTTCCAACCACTGAGCTATAAAGTCTTATCCTGACCCTCTCTTTTTCCAGTGAGACACCTATTTTGATCAGAAAAAGGATTTCAGCAGAACTGTGAAGACAAGCCAGTGCAGGTCCCCTTTTCAATTAGGTTCTACTCGCGGAGCAGAGACCTCTTCTCAGCCTGAGAAGAGAAGCATTTCATTTGTACTCACAGTTAATACTGAGAGATGCTTTCCCCTGTTGGAGCCAGCAAGAGGATGGCTAGATCACATTCAGCACAGTGGCAAATACCAGCTCCTGGTGTTATTAGCAGCCTTAAATTAAAGGGACATTCACTTGAAATCCAGTTCTTCACAACAGCAGTAAGACGAGCTTAAAGTATTATTTCCACTACCCAATAGTATTTCTTTACACTCACATTTTCCTGTCTTAAACTTTCTCTTCCCCAGCTGCTACATAGATTGACAACAAGCAAGACTGACTAAGTGTCCAGACAGGCGTACGAGGGAAAATTACACCCTCGCTACCATTAAATTCATGCAATAAGCACACAAAAACTAACAGAAGTCATCTCTTCTCAGCCCATTTTTGTTACTCCGTGTAACTAAGAAACACACAGGGTAAAAAGTCAGAGAGAGAAGTTATTGCAGCTGTTAAGCCAACTGTGCCCCTCAGCAGCGAGCTGGCTTGCATGCAAAAGCATCCCTCCCACTCCCATCCCTGCAGGAGGGGCGCAGGGACGGAACAGAGCTGGGTTTGCCTTAACAAAAACCAGCGCTTTCAGTTCCAAAGGCGAACAGTGCCAAGCAGCTGCAGTGAACCCGCTGTTCTAGATGAAACTCCTCTTCAAGGAAGAGGCTTGGCACATTGTAACACATAAATTTTACCACACACCCCACTTTCCTGTTCCCGTTGCAGGACTCAAAGGAATTTCCATGCACAGCACCAGGACTAAAAGGGCAAAGTGCATTTCTAGCCAGTATTTAACGCCACCATTGAACACAGCTTTGAACATGAAGCTGCTTCTTCCAGCAAGTGGAGTCCTGAAATGAAACTGCCAAAGCTCAGGCACACCCCAACCTTGGGACCACGTTCCTGCTGTTCCAGGAGTCCCCATCTGGGAAGACCACGGAGGGATGCCAGGAAGGATACACACAGCATATGCTGTGCTCTGGGGTAGCATCCCAGTTTTAAGATTATTATCCATTTGCAGGTACCAAGCTTGCTTTTGTTTCATGCAAACAGCAGCCTTACCAATAGTAATAACAACCAACACCTGGTTCTTGGGTTTCTCATTTGTAACTGCAGTTGTGCCCTTGTCTTGACAAGGCACAAAAACCTCCCGACTCTAACTCTGTTCTTTCAATACTGACTGATAACCAAACCTCAGAGCCACTGTTTAGACTGTGGCAGCAAAACAGGGACTCAAGCATTTACCTGTTTACAAACATAGTTTAGTATTTTCCCAAACATCTCTTTCTCGAAACTCAGCTTGCTTCAGAGCAATCAAATCAGTAAGTGCCTCCAAAAAAGCAGCCCTGCAGCCAAAAGCTTTAAATTACTCTGAACTGGTTTTCTGTAAAAACAATTAAAGGCACTTCCAGGGCTCCAGCTGGAAAAGGTTATTGCCTTCTCTTCCTGTGCAGAATGATCACACGTCCTCACAAAGCAGTGACTTTGCAAATTTGTATTAAGAATGCGGGGGAATTTAAAGCGGTTGAAAAGCTTCCACTTCACATACACTGTGGTTTCGTAATCTTGGCTATTCCACTGCTACTGATGTATCAGAAGCATTACTGCCCATAACACAGACCATTGCTACCGGAGAAATTTACTCATTCAATTCTTTAAATAGTTCAACACACTAACTGCACTGGGAGTCTTTATGCTGGATTGGGTATCCTCTCTTCTCCTGCATAAGCCAATATAAAAGTATAAAGTCAGTGTTAAATGGGTATTGTATGGATATGCAATTGCATTAGTAAGAGCACATTCAATTTGGATCAGATTTGCTGCACAGGGTACTTTAATAGCACCTGGTCCAGTATTAATGACTGCGGTCCCAGGGCTTCTCAGTTGTTTTGGATGGTAATGCTCTCCCCGGCTTGGATGAAATACCAAGTTTTATTGCGTGCTCTGGGGATACCATGATTGTGCGGCATTAGCCCTTCTTTCATCCAGCTTTTGGATTTTTCAACAAAATAAGGTTAATTTGACTATTTTGTGGCCTCTGTAACTCAGTACTTTAATAGGCATATAAAGGTTTCTCTGTCTAGCTCAGGTCAAGAATTTGCTAAGGGAAGGAGACACAAGCTTCTGTGTCTTCTCATAGAAACGGGAACATGCAAACATTGTTCTGCTCTGCAGTTTTGCCACACTTAGCATTAAAATTGAGAGAGGAAAACTCACAGTTTTTTGTCGGAGAGTATCTGTCCATATTTTATCACTTGTGAGCAGAAATGCAGGGGAGACTAACTGGACACCAGGAACATGACTGGCCACAGCCTGTTTGCTTTCATGGACAGCATCAAGGACTGGCAGAATCATCTGGCTACAAACCAAAGCTTTACTACAGTAAAATTAATCACAACACTTGTACTGCAACATCACGGGGCTTAACCGGCCTTTTCTTTCAGGTCTCACTGGGACAGAAGAGACTTGCTATCGCACTTTAGCTGGGAGCCAGAATGCAGTTTGTACTGCAAAGCCTGTGTCCAAGCAAGTGGGCTCAGGAGGCTGGGTGGCAGTTCAGGACCAAGCCTGCTGTCCCCATAAGCCTGGGAGCCAAGCAGGAGCTCCGCCAGAAACCCTGTCATTGACTTGCACAGTTTATTCTCTCTCCCAGTCAGTTCCTGGCGAGATAAAAATGCAAGCCTGTTCTTACCCTTCAGGGAGAGAGTGCTTGGAGTCCGGGCTCATGCCCCGCAAACGCTCTGCGGCTCTTTGGGGTGTGAGGTGTTGGCTAACAGCGCGCTGCAGCCCCCACCCCACAGTACAGCTGCTGCGGCGTTAGGGCATGAACTGACGGTGCTGGGGCTGACAGGGGGAGCGAACAGCAGCTGAGAAAAGCTGCACTTACAGGTGATTATGCCCAAGGGGTAAGGACTCCATCTGGCACGAGCAGAAGGAGGCTGAATTTGTAGGGCTGATGGTCGGGGATGCGTGTGACCTTTTCAGCTTGAAAACTGAGCAAAATCAACAGACATGCGTATGCGATTACTCAGCAGTACAATGCTGATTTCATGATCAAAACCACTAGAAGTCCTGGCAGAACACACTCGGAGAGGGTAAACTCTGGCTTTGCTCCCTCTCCTCTCTCTGTGTCTTTTCTGTGAGAGTTTATCCCAGCATAGTTGCCTGCAAAATAGCTTTTAACCCCCTTGGGCAAAGGCAAAGATTTAAAAAGGAATGGAGTCAGCAACAGAGCAGACTTTTGCCTCCAACTGATCGGTTTCCAGGTGAAACCTTCAATGGCTAAAATGCTTAAAGACCACTGCAAGCAGAGAAAAAAAAACAGGGCTCCTTTCCTTCAATTCAGCTAAATGCTGCAAGGACCAGGCACCCTCCCAGCTCACCCTCCCCTGCCGTGCACACCTGCAGCAGGGAGTGCTGCAGCCGGGTGCCAAGCTCGGTCCCTCAACGGGAGCCCAGCAGCCTGACTCTGCTCACACCAAACAGAGAATTATTTCTCGGCAAGCGCTCTCAGGCAGAGGCTACTGCTGTCAAAAAGCAGCACAGGCTGCCCCACAGCCTTCAACCAAACTAGGAAAGTGGGGGGTTTTGCCGCTGTGTTTTGTGTGGCTCTCGGTCTTGTCCACACGTAACAAGCAAATTGCTGGAAGGCGTCTGCACCAAGACCCCGAGGGGCTCTGCCAGAGGCACAACTTGTTTGGCAGCCACAACTGGAAATCCACAGTGCACCAAGCAGCTCTGTTGTACTGAGCATGTACTAAGTTAAGGGCATACAAAGTCCACAAGCTATACACATGTGTGTCATTTAACAGTTTAGGCATTAAGCAGTAGCTTGAGTCAAGTTTTTTAGACTACATCTTAGCCTTAAGGCCTCAGCATTTTGCCTCTGTCCCCACTGCAGATGCTCAAGTCCCCTTGCTAGATCTCAGCCAGCATTCAGAAATTCAAATCTCCACACATCCGTGCTCCGAGGGTCTCTGACTCCTAGAGCAGCCAGGGTGACGGCACAAGTATGAATATACAGCACTACAGATCAACATGTGCATGATTGCCTGCAGTTGACATGCAAGATTAAAATGCTTTTCTAAACAACCGTGCACCAGCACTGTGAGCACGTGCTACCTTTTCAACAGGACTCAGAAGCTTGGTCATTTCTGTTTCAGGACAGCCACTTGCTCATCTTTTGCTGCCACTTTTTCCTCTAGTGATAGAAGTCCTGTTTCGGGCTGTGTATATTGCACAGGATCCAATCTTAGCACAGCTTGATCCTTTAGCTAAACTAATACAACGTCTCACTTTTTAGTGAGGACGCAAACTGGCTAGGGGACACATTTTTTAGAATATGCAGGCAGATGGGATTTTCCAAGGTGCACAGGTGTCTGCATACTTCAAAAAACTTGACCTTCAGTGGCTTCCACTATAGCCTCAAGACCAGACAGATTTCCAGCTAAGTACAGACAGGCACAATTCCAGTCTTGAATTAAAAAAAAAAAAGTAATTTAGTATGGTAGATACCAGTTGTTACAATTGACATTAACCCAAGTCAAGAGATCTACAACAAACTCTAAAGAAAATGCTAACAGCAACGTCAGTTTATTTGTTCAAGCCAAGCTTTTGTGCTGAAACGACACAAAACAACTTTCTTCAGGATTCCAGTATCTCTCCATTCTGCCTTTTCATAAAAGTTAGTTTAAAAGAGACCATGATTGTAAATTAATGGGTAACTCCCTATCAGGCCACTCCATTATTTTATGTATCCACTTATCTGCTATTTTAGACACAGTATAAAAATCTCTCCTTCACAAGACCAACCAAAAAAAAGTAAAATACTCATTTGAATTTCACAATGAAAGAATCCACAGCGAGAACTGACAGTATTTTGGAAGATTAGAGACAGTATGGAGAATGGAATTACATGAGCACTGACATCAAATCGCACTTTATCAGTCTGGCCCCTTTATTGAGTATAACTGATAAAGATGCCTGTAGAGAGAAGTCTAGCATTAGACTGGTTATCCCAGAAGAAATGAGAGCAACCATGCTTTTGCAATAAATCACAATGAGTGCTTGGCTCAGAGTTAGCATACAGTCGAGATGTGACTTTCTGAAAGAAATGTATGTTACTGCAGCAGACAAAAGCATCTTCTCACTGTGCTGGCTGAAGTGCTCATTACTAGTAATACAGAGAGTTTTCATCCTGGTGATAAAGGTGCAAAACAAGCAAATACCAGTTTACAGGCTACCTCTGGCACTTACCTGGCTGAGCTCTGTCCCTGCTCTGAGGCACATCCAACTCCAAAAGGACTCCTGCAAACAAAGCTCCCCTCGGCTTCTTAACCTGCAACTCTTTGGACTGTACCAAGATCACATCACCGGGGGGGTGTCGGGATGACCCTTCCAGTGGCGAGTCACAGGGACACCGGGAAACCTTCCAAGCTGACCCAAAATGCAGAGCCTTGCTTACTCCCAGTAAACTGTTGGTTAGCTGCAATTGTGGCTATAACTGTGAATGAACTTTTAAAGAAGGAGATGAGGCGAGGCTGTTTGGCAACAGTTGCAGGCATTTTTTGTGTGTGTGTGGAAAACAGGGCAGATTAGCATGCACCATGAAAAAAAATTATATTCCTTATTAGGCTGCATGCTGTTCCTCACTTGAATAAAGCCAGTGTCAATGCCTCTGCCTGAGCATGTCCCTTCTGATAACAGCCCATCCAGGCCGTAGAAGAGTCGCACAGGGCTTCCGTGGAACTCACAGCTGGATGGGGTTGTGCAGACCAGGAGATGCGCAAAACCCGATGGGTGGCTTCGTGCCCTGGACTCTGAGCACCGTGGCGAGGCTCTTGCACACTGCTGGGTACTTTCTCCTGGCTTGACTGTTCACAGTCTAGAACTGCCTAATTCTGCCATTCCCGTTTCACTTGGAGAGAGGAAAACAACCTGCATGACGAAGCAGCCCTGTCCGGGAGAGCCACAGGAGAGACTCCAGAGGTCCCCAGCCTCAGCCCCAAGGAGGCTGAGCTGCTCCGGGGCTCCGCACCACTGCGGACCAGCGCTCTTGATCTCCGATCCATCACGAACCTGCCCATCCTCACTCGAGGGCTCATCCTGTCTTGCTCCTCTCCCTGTGCCAGCAGAGGAAGATGTATCGCTTCATAGGGGTAACAACATATTTTGGAACTCGGCACACTCACACATTTCTCTGTGCTGTGGCAAAATAAAAAATAGGACAAAAAGAAATTCTCATTAAGAAAAGGGTTTGGTGAAACAAACTTCCCTCCATACTCTGCTCAGCCCCAATTTCATTTTGGGTAAATCCTAAAGATTTGGATTAATTTGACATGAAATTTTCCTCATTTGAGGGTTACAATACCTTTATTTTACCGTTAGGTAGCTTTTATTTATATTTTAGTAAATGTAGTCCAATTTTTGAACAAGCATCATTTCAAAATACATTACAAAATCTCATTTGTACTGGTAGTTTTAAGTATTCTCCCCAATTTGCTTCCTCCATTTAGTCCTCCTTATTTTAGCATAACTGGTCTAAGTTTACAAATAGGTCCATTCCTTGTCCCAAACCTTGCTATTCAGCAAATCTATTTGCCTAAAGGGGTTTAGACTCGGGGGATGACTTACATCCAGAAAACACTCTGAAGATGAAGCGTTAACTAGTATCATAAATTTCTGTACTGCAAGGTTCGCTGCAGGACTGTTTGCTCTCCTACAAAGCACTTACCCGACTCCCTTTTGAAGGCATGCTGAAATTTGGACAAAAAGTCCCTGGAAACTGCCACTACAGTTTTAGCATTTAATAAGTAAAAAAGCCCTACATACTAAAGCCATGTGTTTTCAATTCACGATTGAGTAAGTAGACCAGAGTTTAAGTCATAATAAAAAGCTGACATCCACCTATATATACCACGCACACTGTGATTCATTTGCGCAGTTGAGGGAAGAACATGAAAAATTCCATGCAAGTACAACAAAATACTACTTTTTGCGAGCTGATAATAAATATTCACAGCTTATATAGACATGTTCTCACATTAGCTGCCTTTGATCCAATGTGGAACAAAACCATGAGAACTTTTTCATACAAGTATTAAATCTGGCGGTGTAATCCAAGAATTGTACGCAATTTGTCTGGGCTGAGGAGAGGCTCTTGCTGGAAGTCTTGTCAGAAACAGGAATTCCTTTAGATGGGCAGCAAGATGAGCCACGCAGGCAGCAACCAAGGGCAATCAGACAGCTCTGGTCTCACTGCAGAACCATGGCAGAAAAAGCTTGTGATTCAGTGGGGCTATGCCAAAGCATTCAAAAAGACATGCTCACATATACTGCTGTGGTCTGGAAAGAGATCTCACTTTTTGTGGACAGTTTAACCTTCCAGTGTAGTACCTGAAATCCTTGGATGTTCCCAGCAGCCTTCAGCCTCCCTGTTAGAGGTGTCTTGAGCATCATCATCACGCACTCCTCTAGGCTGGTTTACATCAATGACTGTGCTGCATCTCCAGGTGTCCCCAATTTCCCCATTGCTGTCTTGCACAGCCTGCTAACACCCCCCAGAGCAGTGATCCACCACACTCTCCTCTGTCGCTTTCCAAACTTTTGCACCCTCAGCAGGCAAACAAGAGCCCAGAGCTGGCCCTTTGTGTAAAGACACATCACAGCACAAGCAAACAACAGAACTTGTTCCTTCGCAAGGCAGCAGTTCCTGCACGTGTACATTCAGCACCTAGCTCTGCCCCTGTGCTCAATCCATCCATACCTCCATAAATACATGCCCTCCCCTACAAGGGAACGCCTTGTCATCGGCACAACGCTGCATCCACAAGCAACTCCAACACCCGTCAGCCCTCAAGTCCAGCCACAGGAACCACTCCTCACCCCCCTGCAGCACCCTGGCCTTCCCAGGGCAGCACATGGCCTAATCAGTGCTTTGCCACCTGTGCCTAATGCAGAATCACTCACAGCTGCAGAGAGGACACAGCTCTGTGCTACAACCAGGCAGTTCATTACATGGCTGCCAGAGACTACAAGGGGCTGCTTTGACCCGGGCAGTGTCCTCTGGCTCTGCCTTCCTGTGGGGCCATCAGCAGAAGGTTTGATAGCAGGGTACACAGAACAGCTGTGGGCTTACCAAGGCAATGGGTAGCACTTCTGAACAGTTATCAAAGGGGTTAAGAGGTGTCCCAAATAAGGATGTTAGTGGGTATCAGCATTAATTGTGGCTACTAGAATAAATGAACTGTAGCGATCAGAGGCTGTTCCTCTGGGAGCAACTTGACCCTTCCTCCCAAGCAGTAAACATGGCACATTTGCCATTTGCATTTGGTTCAGCTCTGCTGGGGCTGCCATATCTCTAAGTTCTGAATAAGGCAAACGCTAGCAAGATAGTAACAGGCCTGAACAACGCCTAAAGCTGGTGGTAGCGACAGAATTTGAACAGGCTATGGTCCAAAGCCACACCATTTTACTCATTGAGTATCTGCAGCATCCCGCTATCTAGAACCAAGCACTGTTCCTCTCTTCTTGCCCAACCCTGCTCCAGGAGAGCTACTCTTACGGAAACACTCTCTTCACACAGAAGGATGCAATGGCAGGCTCATCTTCAGGCCAATGGACTTTTTTGTTTCACAGTTCAGTCCAGTTCCAGACTGCTTTGCTCCAATAGCTGTTCTCATGCCTGTCAGAAATGCTGTTACTGCAAGGTGTCTCAGTGGCTTTGCCCCACTCATGACTGTTTGTCACAGAAGCCTGCAACCTGCCCATCACCTTGCAAACACACTCCACTGACAGGTTCTCGTGTCCCACCAGAGCTACATTCATCTATTATTCACTTAATTTCACGGGGCAATTTGTTAATAAAACATTAGGTGGTTTCCAGCAGAGATTCTGCTTAAATCCTACATGTTTACTCTACTCTTTCTAATTTAAGCAGTTCTGTACAGAGAATAGCCCAGGAGGCAGAATCTGAAAACTAACCAAGATTCACAAAAAAACTTCCAGGGTTGTGTATCCAGTCAAGGTCTGATTTTACTCAACAACAGCATAGTCAATCTGGATCACTCATCCCTTGCATCTTGGGATTTTGATAATAGGTTCCTTCATACTTTCTTCCATGGCATAAATGCCAGGATGGATTGGAGTAAGGGATTAGTGCCAGAACCTTCTGCACAGCACTGAGTAAAAGGGAGACAACCCCTAAAAGAGAGGGCACAGAAGGCGATGTGCTTTGCCCCTGGCTACAGCTGTCAGAGAAGCTTTTTGCCCACTGAGAGTGCAGGGCAGGATTTATCCCCAACTACCTTAACCACAATCATAAGAAAAATTTCTAAACCTTGAGAAATAAAAGGCCCAATTCTGCAACTCAGAGACAGCAATGATTTTAAGGGAAATAGGGAAAAACAAGGCAGCATTGCCATCTCTCGGGTTCCCCTGCGGAGTGAGATTTGAAGCGGACGTTTGGAGTTATGTTTCAGGCAGGCTGGTCATGGGGGGAAAGGAGACTGAAGAGGAGCAGAGAACACGGCTCCAGAGCAGACACAGCCTGAGGGAATGGCCCCAGGACTTCCCTGAACAGACACAAACCCGGCTTGCCCGTAAGCCCTTCAGAGCCCAGCTCTCCCCTAGGCCCCGGCAACAAAAGAGTTGCTCAGCACTGTGAGAAAACCAGCTTTCTGCTCGCTGACGGAGCGCCATGGCTGCACCCTGCCAAGCCCTGCGAGACCCTCAAGAGAGGCGCAGCCCACTGCATGCACCGACACCACCTCCGCGAGCAGGAGAGGCCTCCTCCGCGGAGGCGAGGGTGCGTGCCGAGCACCCTGACTGCGAGCAGGATCACGGAGGGGTGAGCGGAGGGGGCTTCCCTTTGCTGGGTGGGTAGGGTGTCCCACACCTTCCCAGCTGGAAACCTTGAGCGGCTGTGGGTAAATCAAGGCCGTTGCCTGCAGCTTCATCCCCTTCCTGCTGCCCCAGAGCGCTCGGTACCGGGGCTGCAAGAGGAGGCCCTCCTTCGACAGCCGCGCCTTTGGCCCGACCGCAGCCCCTGCCACGGAGGCCGTCCTGCCGCGGGCGGCCCAGCAGCCGGGGCTCGGCAAGAGCTGCGGGCGATCGGGTCCCCGGGTTCCGGCTCCCCCGGCGGTGAGGGCCCGGCCGCCGCCTCCCGGATCGGGCCCTTGCCCGGGCGGCGCCGCCGCCGACCGCTAGGTGGCGGCCTCGCCCAACGGTGCGCGAGCGGCCGCCGGCGCCAGGAGAGGCGGCCCCGCCCCGCCCCGCCCCCGGCGCCGCCCGCCGCCATCTTCCCGCTGCGAGCGCAGGGGCGGCCGGGTCTGCGGCGGGACCAGCAGGGCTGCTGGCACCCGGCTTCGGGGCGTCGTCTCTTCTGCGCGGTGGTCCCTTGGGCGCTGCGGGCAGTGCCAGTCGCCTGCCTTGTGCAGGGCCAGGAGAGTCCCCATGGTGCCTCCCTTGAGTTCACCTCAGCAGGGCCAGGAGAGCCTCCATCATGTGTCCCTTGAGTTCACCTCAGCAGGGCCAGGAGAGCCTCCATGGTGCCTCCCTTGAGTTCACCTCAGCAGGGCCAGGAGAGCCTCCATCATGCGTCCCTTGAGTTCACCTCAGCAGGGCCAGGAGAGCCTCCATCATGCGTCCCTTGAGTTCACCTCAGCAGGGCCAGGAGAGCCTCCATCATGTGTCCCTTGAGTTCACCTCAGCAGGGCCAGGAGGGCCTCCATCATGCCTCCCTTGAGTTCACCTCAGCAGGGCCCCTATGGTATGTCCCTTGAGTTCACCTCAGCAGGGCCAGGAGAGCCTCCATCATGCGTCCCTTGAGTTCACCTCAGCAGGGCCAGGAGAGCCTCCATCATGCGTCCCTTGAGTTCACCTCAGCAGGGCCAGGAGAGCCTCCATCATGCGTCCCTTGAGTTCACCTCAGCAGGGCCAGGAGAGCCTCCATCATGTGTCCCTTGAGTTCACCTCAGCAGGGCCAGGAGAGCCTCCATCATGCCTCCCTTGAGTTCACCTCAGCAGGGCCAGGAGAGCCTCCATCATGCGTCCCTTGAGTTCACCTCAGCAGGGACAGGAGAGCCCCTATGGTGTGTCCCTTGAGTTCACCTCCGGAGGGCCAGGAGAGCGTCCATCATGCCTCCCTTGAGTTCACCTCCGGAGGGCCAGGAGAGCGTCCATCATGCATCCCTTGAGTTCACCTCAGCCTGGCGTGTGGGCACCTCCTGTGCGAGCAGGCCATGCCCAGCAGTGTTCAGAGAGGAAAATGGCACCGGGGCTGGAGGAAGAGGCTGGGTCCCCTTTCACAGCCGACGGTGACCTTGGGCAAGTCATTTCACCTTCCTGTGGTCCCATGGGTGAGGCAGGACTTTTGCAGCGAGTGAGGTGGCAGATGTCCTCCGTGGGGGTGTGGAGCTCGCGCTGGCAGCGAGGGCCCTGCAGAAGGGCAGCGGGACAGATGTTTTTAGAGGCACACTGGAAATGTGATACGCTGCCGTGTATCGTTTGTGTAGGCAGATGTCAGTCATGCTGAAAAACACACATGAAGCGAAAACTCCCCGAGGAGCTTACAGAAGACAGGAGTTTCCTTCTCTTTGAATTGCCATTCGTATTCTGAGTGTTGTGTAAACATTAAATATTTAAAACATTGCCTGTAGCACTTGTTTCTCGGTGGGATTTGGATAAAGCTATTCCTGTCTCAGGGTCATGAGAAAAGCTCTCAGGCTGAACTGTTCTCCCTTCTCCATCTGAGCAGCTGAGACCTCTAGGAGCGGTGCCCCTCTGAAACAGGGTTAAACCAAAGCCTCGTTTAACATTAGGAGGAGTTGGAAGGGCATTCAGTCACGTTTGCTCTGTCACTCATGGTCTGTGGAACAACGCTGCTGCAGGAGCATCGTCCGAGCCTCTCCTGAGCGTGCAGTGCAGCGCTGCGCTCCCAGGCAAAAGGGCCAGGGCAGCACACGTTAGTATTCCCAGTTACGACGCTTGCTCTAGCAATGCTCGCTGCAATTCACGTCTGCTTTGGAGCCCATGAGGTTTTACCTTGAACACTTGACCACATAATGACTTTTTTTTTTATTTAGTGAAGGCCTGTCTTCTTGCAGTTTCAGATCCCAGCTCTGCTACTGATAGTGCTGGTGATTTCAGGTGCTGGTAACTATTAGCAGCTATTCAAGTGTCACATGTGAAACTCTACACAGAGTCTGGAGCAGTGATTATCCTTCCTGCTGGCACCTGAAAGCCAAAGAAATTCTAAGCCCCCTTTTGGCACCTGCTCTGTGTTGTGGCTGTGGCCCTAGGTGACTCCCCAGGTCACACAGAAACCTGTGGCTGCATCAGGAGTTGAAACCAGCTCTCCTGAGTTGTAGCCTACTGGTCTAATTACTCTTTTCCTAGTGCTATTGCCTGACATTTTTAAAAGTCACAGCTGATCTACTTTTCTGACCAGCAGCAGAGTATCTTGAGTCATTTAGGTTTGAAGATTTAAGGATATTAAGGGCAGGCTTGTTTTTCTGTATCTAAATCTGTGTCAAGGGGACAGAAAGGTGTTTTTTAGTTTCTGCTTTAATGGAATAACCCATGAGGGGGCTGCTGTACTTGCCCCATGTGTGCCTGTTCCACAGTACTTTGTCATGAGACACTAGCATTATGAAATTGTCCTTTAAAAGGAGCCATGAGGAGGGCACAGGAGGACACGTTTGCCCTTATTCTCAAGTTCTCCAGCACGTAACTGCACTTTTGGTTCCCCTCCCCACCCGAAGGACAACCTATTCATTTGCAGAGCTACAAAAGCTTGGCCTCATCTCACCGCATTTGGCTCATCTTCCTGCTGCATGTGCACAGTAGTACATGGGTGGGCGACCTCATTTGAGAGTTGATTTCATTATAGATCAAGTGTGTTCCTCCCCCTCACCATATCTCATAGTTATCTTCTTCCCTGATGAGGACTTCTTAATTAAAGCATGAACAATTTCTGACAGAACAGCATCTTCCAAAGATTGTCTTTCCTGGGTGCACAAATGCATTGTTCTCCAGAGGCCAGGCTAGTAATCTGTTAATTTAAAATCAAGGGTTTTTTTTGCTGCGTCCTGCTGTATGTGCTGGTCACCTTTCTAGGCAGTACAGCAAGAATCATAATTTACAGGCTGATTACAGATTTGGCTGTGTTTGCATCTTCAGTGGGAATTTTTCTGGTTATTACAGTCAGGCTGCTGTACTGTGCTAATACAAGCTTAGGTTGGCTTTACTGCCTTGTGTTTCAGCAAAGCTGGGGCCATAGGTGTCAGAGAATGGCGTCTTTGTCCCCCTCCTGTCCCCGAAAAGAGCAGTTGAGTTCCCCTTTTCCACCAGCAATTGAAAACCTGAGGAGATCATATTGCTTGTGGGAAGAAAGTCTTTCTGGTTGCTCTAGTGCTCTCTTCCAAGAGCCTCGCAGTCTTACGGTGATCCCACCCTGCGTCCCAAAGGCACCGAGGTCACATCAGCGCAGTGCTGCAGCACCCAGCTCTGCAAGGGAGCCTTCAGGACCCCAGCTAGTGCTGCGGTGCTGCATGGCTCAGATCTCTGCGCCGTGTCACGCTGCGTGACGGACGCAGGCTCTTAGTCGCGTCTCCAGCGTCCAGAAGTTCATCAGCTTTTAAGGCAACTAAAGATGTGGGTCAGCCAAATGGGACTGATAAAGCACTGATATACTTAAAGTGGTGCCGCTGGGGTGTTTAGACCACTAATGCGTTTTCGCACCTCTCCAGAGGAACTCCCCGTGTTCATGAACACTCATATCCATTTGGACGTCTCTGCTTTAGAAGGTGGACAAACACTGACTGCTGTGTTGTCTAGAGAGCAGCAAGCAGCCAGCCTGTGGTAACAACCTCTGAGAGAAACTGTTTAAAGTACAAGATTTTATGACATACAGTGAAAGGGTGCACCTGAGAAAGTGGTCAAAATCATGATATCTTGCCCTGGGCTCTAGAAGACCAAGATCTGAACACAGATGCTGAACATCATTTCCAGATCTAAAAATCCTCCCCAGTCTGTACATACCACTAAAAGCAGTAAACCTGCTGTGACACCTCGGTGCTGTGAGTGGCAGCCTGTGTCACCAAACTGATGTGTTGCCAGGGACCTTCGGAAATAACTTTTTTCTCCTCAGCTCCGGTTGCCTTCCTGGCTGCCACTCTGTCACGGTGACTAGAAGAATAGAGGTTTAACCAGCTTAATGGCACTTCCCATGACCGTATGTGGGTGCTAAAAGCACACTCCGAACACTTAAATTAGAAGATGACACACGCATCGTGGCTGGAGTGCAGTTGTCAGAAGAAACAACTCGAATCTTTTCCAAACAGCTGTTCGACTGCCAACACTCGCTTGGGTGCACCAACTGTGGGAAGACCCGTGCTTAAAATACATGGGTTTCCAGCACAAGCAAGCAGCGGATTTAACTTATTTAGCGTCCTTTACTGGCTCTTGCATTTACCACCCCCTTGCACCACACTGGTGGCCTGGCTGGTGCACTCTGCCCTGAGCAAAGCAGGAGAGAGAAGGCGCTTCTCTGTCCTTGGGAGAAGGTGCAGGTGCTGCTTCGCAATGCAGATCACTCCAGGAAACCCCAGCTGTAGCTGGGGGCCTAGGCGCTGGGTTTGGACAGGAGCGGGCCGGGGGTGTCACCGCTAGGCCAGCACCGTGTCTCCTTCAGTGAGAGGTGCTTCCCTGAAGGCTTTGCAGGCTCCGATTATCCCGCTGGTTTCAGGCTGTGAGCACGTCACTGTAACTGTGTTCCTGATCGCTGCTTAGATCATCCAAAGATAAACATATTTTGCAAGATCTTTCCTGCTTTTCACCCCTGGACACATCAGTGGAGTTTGGGGCACTCACTGCCTTACTACCCTACTGTATAACCCCAGAAAAGCAAGATAAACTGAACCAAAATATTTGCATCATTTAATACATGCAGATTAGGGAGAAGCAGAGTCATAGTCATTGTGAAGCGTAACATTTCTGGGATCTCAGGGCAAACAGATTTGCGTAAAACATTGATGGGAATCTTTAAATTCAGTAGACCTACTCGTGAATAAAAAATACAGATTAACAATGAATGATTATTGTTATTTTCAGTGGCAAAGGTGTGTATATGGTAATTGAAGTCATACTCCATAAAACGTTACTCCTGCTCCCTTACACACACACAAATAGGTGATAATCTTATAGCCACTTAACACAAGGAGTCCAGTTGTTTGATGCACCATACAGAGCCCAGGTGAGTATTACTCATATTAACCAGATTGCAAGTACAAGGCTGAGAGCCTACAATTTCAAGGCACTGGAGTTCTCATTTACTTTGGGGGCTGTAAAATTAAACTTTTTTGATTTGGTGCTTTATTTTAAAAAAAAAAAACCAAACCAACCAACCAGCTGGACTATGACTCTCTTTCCAGTGGACATCTGGACAGTCACATCTGTTTCCCGGTGTGCAGGGCCTGCGTTATGGTAAAGGTGACACTTGCACGGAAAACTGTAGCTTTGAAGTTTAGGTGTATTTGAGAGGGGCTGGGGTAGGGGAGCAGATGGCTACAGTGGAGGACAAGGGGCAGAGCTCAGACTGTAGGAGAAACCACATAAATTATCTAGATTTCTTGACTTTTAAAGGTGTCTTATTTACAGAAAAGGTAAGATTAAACATCACCACATAAACCCTGAGCCGTAGAGTTGCTACAACCACATTCAGCATTTCACAGAGCTAAGGTGACAGAGCCCAGTAAATGCTCTATCACACATGGATCTGGCTGCCATATTTTGGGCTGCAATTCAAAGCCAGCAACCACAGAAAATGTGGATCATTTGTAGCTGACAAGCCTGACAGGCAAAAAGTATGTTTTCTTTGATTGGAACCAGATTGTACACCAAGCAATGGCTGAGCATCAAGTAATGGCAATTAGGTCAAGAGACCAGCCAAAGGGTTTCCAACCAGGCCAAAACATTTATTTCAGTCTAAACAATTGACACTGCATAGGGCCAGTGCACACGGACCTAGAGCTTCTGGAAACAAACACTGTTTTGCTGCTCTGATGAAACAAGGTGTTCAAGGATACCTGGCTTGCATTTCTGTACAGATCCGGGCTGATGTAGCAGGAAGGCTGGACTTCGGAAACTTAGTTTTGCTCTTATTTACATGTCTGTGAATCTGGAGTAATTTCACACGTGTCAGCGGGATTCATACTAAGTTGGCAGCATCATTTCCACTGGTTTGTGGTGCTGGTGCCACACTATCACCATCTAGGTTTCCTCTTAACGCTCTCTAGAGTCCCTGGAATAGCTGTGCTTCATAGATGTGCACAGCGTGTTGAGGGGTTTAAATCTGCTATTTTCAGAACATTTTCCATAGGCAGGAGCGCTACCTCTTTATGTTTTTTATAGATATTATCCAATACATAGCCCCCAGAAAAGACACCAGTGTGCTTTGTTTGCTCTTGGGGTGCATAAAGACACAAGCAGAATAGTTTCTAAAATACTTTTTCTGATAACATTTGCTTCAGTTTCAGTTCAGGCACATTCAGATAAAGGCTGTTCCTAGGGTGTTTTTTCTTCTACTGGCTTTATTCTGGGAACTGCCTTTTTTTTTTTTTTTTAAAGTGTGGTCTTTCATTGCAAACAGAACTGTACTGTATGTGCTGCTTCTGGCCTGCCCAAGCGTGGCACGATAATCACAAGTGGGTGCCAGTAATTGGCCATGTGGGGCAATGTGTTGGTAGCCTCTGCTGTTTGCCAGTTGGCATAGCATCTCCTCTGGATCTAGAGGGCAAAGAGCACAGCCCTCTCTGGGCTGACATGCGGTGACCACAGGGAAAAATGGATGAAGGGCTCCATCCAAGCATGAAACATTGGGAAGAATCCGAGCTCTTTCAGGGCAGCCTGGTCTACAGCAGGGATTGCCAGAGCTGACTTACCACATTCACTTTTAATTCTGCAGATGTGAAGCAGAAACAAACAGCAAAGTGGCTTGTGCTATATAATTAAATGAGGAGGCCTAAGCCTTATTAACATTTTTCAGTGCTTACAAGGAAGAATGTTATTGTCTTCACTGTGGTTCTGACAGGGCAGCTGTGAGAGAACTGGACCTTTTTCAGGCCTGTGTGGGAAGGCAGGACAAACACAGCATATCTCTCAAATCTCACCAAACTTCCCAAAGCTAATGAGAGACCGAACAGGCCTTGCCCAGGCCCCTAATGCCAAGGCAGAGTTCAGACAGGGGCCAGATCTTGCTGGTTTGGATCCACAGTTTTGACTGAAGTGCTGCCCGTAGGGAAAGAGCTGCCTTTACCTGCACCGCATCTGGTGCCCCACACTGAGCTCATCCTGTTAGTCAAAAGGATGAGTCTTATACAGGTTGGGCTGTTTCAGTCAGGCAGATGTGGGTCTTAATTAATTCAGGGCCATCATATTTCCTCCCCAGTCTTTTTTCTGCATTTGTACAAGTGGGACTGATTTGGGAAATGTGATGAATTAAAATGAACGAGTACCTCTATAATTCACAAGTCATAGTCAACACACACTTGCCAAATAAAAGCATCGGAAAGGTTTTTATCGGCCTAAATATTGAAACCAAATTTTATTTTTTGAAAATGACATTACACGCATCTTGCAAATGTACATTTAGATGAGAAAACAATGAGTAACAAATATTGAGAGCAAAGCTATAAAGTGGACAGGTTCTCTGCTGCATGGCATTGCATTACAAGAATACTCAGACCTGGGATGGTTCTTACAAGCAGTAAAAACAGTTCACAACACCTCACGAAAATGGAATTTTTATCTACAAAGTCAAATCTTCTAACAAAAGGAAATTCTGCTAAGGGAGAAGAGGCATGGGGGATAGATGTGTGGAGCTAGGTACATTTTGTGGGTTTGTAGCAGGGTTTTGTGGGGTTTTTTTAAGTCCATTTCTTACAAAAATCCATCTTTGTGAGTGACCCCCTCTTTTCCAACCAAGGCTTTGACTGTCTTCTGTCCTCCAATGCCAACAGAACCACAGCTATTAGACAATAAGCCCTGCGTACTCAACTCAGAGCTTGGGAGCGTGGAGAAGGAGTTGCCTACAGAACCCCTAACAACGTAATTCCTATATACCATCCCCCACCCCCTTCCACTGTGTATCCAGGAAAATCAAAAAGTGTGTGCAAACTCCGCAAATCAAGGGCCGCGGGACTAGTGCCATGTAGAACAACCAGGTGTGGAAGCCACGGCCAATACACCACGTGCCACATGCCTCAGCTGCTATGGATCAGCAAGATCTCATCGTTTACCAGTGACGCAAACTTCCAAAGATTTAACTTGTTCCCCAGTTCGAGCAGAGGCAACAGGTGACTGATCTCTGTCTGTTTTACCTTGAAAGTTAGAGTCTAATCAAAGTGCCAAGGCAAGGCGCTGTGAGAAATAAGTTCTCCAAGAGAACCTGTTGAGAACTGCTTTTCAAACCTCATTGTGTATCATTTTATTTATGCCCAAATCTGTACTTTACAACCACGAGAGAGACAAAGACAGAATAAGAGAGAGGGAGAGAGAATCTTTCCAGGAGGAAAGGAAGAGCTAATTAAGAGAGGTACAGGACCATGCATTTACTCTCAAAAGCTTGTTCACGAGCAAGCTAACATTTCTAACACTACAACCACTCATCTACATCTGTTTTCTAAGTAACTGAGTTCTACCTACAACTAGGGAGCAGAAGGGTTTTTTTTTTTCTTTTCTTCCCCCTCCCTTTAAAACGTCAATAAAAATGTTTTCTGTACAAGTTGAATGGCACAAAAGGTGGTTAAAATGCTAAATAACTCACCACAAATGGAGAATGCAAAATTAGTTCAAAACATGCATGGACTGTGTACAGGTAAGCAAGGAATCATTGGCATAAAGCTGCAATATATTACAAGATGATACAGTTGAGATCTTTTGGAATAACCTCTGCTTGTTCTGTCCCTTTAAGAGAACTTCACATAAAAATTCAGCGTAAAGGGAATTCAAGGTATATATCCAAGCAGAAGGTTAACTACTGGCAACATGATTTGTCTGAAGAGAAAAGCATTTTCCCTCCCCTTCCACGCACTCCCCCAAGGTACAAAAGTCAATGTGATTAGCATTGCTGCAGGCTTGCCAAAAAGAAAGGTTAGATAGATCTGTTTTAGGAGAACAAAAGCACCATTTAAATTAATAGCTCTTTGTACAATGTCATTAATTAAATACCTTATTATTTAAACAAAAACAAACTGAAATTTACCAATCCCAACAAAATAACAACTGAACCCTTACCACCCACGTGTCCTCCAAGGTTATGTACACAGAGTTTAAAGTATACCAGCTAAACTTTAAACCCGGCTGCCCCTCCAACCCCCACCCACTGAATGACAATAGAAAATACATCGTGGCCTCTCAGTTATATTATATTGCAGCTTTGTTATTAATGATGAAATCATACAAACTCAATGAATGACCTAAGACAGTAATCCATGATCAGGTGCCAGTTCAGCTGCATATCTCCCTCCCTCAACACAACTGGTTGGCAGACTTGCAGCTCAGAGCACGCCGCAGAGCGCAGGGCCACGAGCGAAGGCAGTTCATGCTCTTCAGAGAAGAGCAGTGTGAAGAACTCGGGCTTATGCGATGAGAGCCGCTAACCCTAGCTTGTGATTATACTTGTGATGAAGAAAATAGGCAAAGGCTAGTAACAGCAAAGTCAGCAAGCTGATACTCCTTTCCTGTGCGTCTAGACTAGACTGTCATAAAATACAGACTATCATGGAGGGGAACCTGTCCTCATTGCAGAGAATAGAAGGAGATTTGGCTAGACAGGCTTCCTCTTTCTAAAAGACCCTGGGTGTCTTCTAAACGGATAATCGCAGCTGTACTAGTACTGCCACGGTGATAAAGCTGCTTGGATCACACATCATTTAAATAAGAAGCAAACTAACAACAATTTTACATGTCAGAATTCATCATGTAATTATAACTCACAGGCTTTCTTGTTCTTACATTCAATACTTCTGCTTCACCTTATCTATAAACACCAATTAGCAGTGCAATTAATTCCCTAGACATTCTTCTTTTTAAGGAGACGCATCATTAGACATCACACTAAATCTGGAAAAAGCTCTTCTGTTGTAGAAGGGGGGGAAAAAAAGGAAAAAAAGCTGTGTGTTCTGCAACCCCTCAGTGACTGTGTGGTCAGCATGAGAGGGAGACAGAATATAACTACATTTCAACTGCCACCTGCAAAGGGAAGTGAATTAAAACCCCATCCATCTCTGCTGTGCCAATGGTTGGAAGCAGATGGAGAAAAGCAGCCATGCTGGAATTTTTTTAAAAAAACCAAACAACCCAAACACAAACCCCAAAACCAAACAACAACAACAAAACCCACTAAATGTTTCACAGGGATTCTCTGAAGGTAAAATTCTTCATTTCAAGAACTGGGCCTGGACCCCAGCTCATGGTCCATTTGGTCCATTACAGACATTTCCTAAGTTTGGCTCTGCACATGGGTTTCTCAGAAACTCGGGGGTTCAGAACCAGGGTTTGGTTCAGGTCCACCCTGACCAAGTGCCACCAATGTGTTTCCTTCGGACTGCACGTGCAAAGTGAATCGCTTTCCTCTGCAAGAACCCCACTGTTCAAACGTGACTCAAATTAATCTCGATTTCCTATATGTAACTGTTGCAAATAGAGCTGGAAGAACCAGGTTGGATAAAAATCAAAAGCAGCCTTGAGTTTAGATGAGTCACCTAAAATGAACTGAACCTTCCTTTTTTATGTTCAGAGACATTTGGTAATATTTTTCTCTAAAAACCAAGCCAACCATAAATCTCTATTCCACTTGATACTAGCTGGGACTAGAATAGAAAAATACTGGAAGAAATAGAAATGCTATTTCTAGTTCCATAAACCTGCTGGGCTCAGGGCATGTCTATTGGTAGACTGAAGTGAGAGCGAAGTGAGATAAAGCCAACACTCTTTAGAACCAGAAAATATAGAGGAGACCCTGATTTGCTAAGGTTCCTCATTTAATTTTCAATTCTAGACATTTTAAGATATTTCAACAAAGAAAACTATTTCAGCTTTATCATTAACTATAATAAAACTATACAAAATATCTCCTATATATAACTTGCTATTAGAGGTTCATACAAGAGATCACCTTGTAGCTGCGGTCAATGAGGCTTTCTCTGCAAAGCCTGCAGCTGTCACCCAGGAAACCGAATCCGCACTTCAGTAATCAATCACACAAGAATTATTGACAGTAGTCAATCTTTGAAATAGGAGACCAACCTTGGACCAAATGGATTGAGCTCCCTTAATTACAGAGAAGCTTCTGCCTGTTTAAAGCAGCAGAGAATTAGGTGTATTGGGTTTCACTTGTGTTAAATTGAGCGTCTGAGAATCTACAGAAACAAAGAGGTGCAATTCTTATGCAAAAAAAAACCCCAAACCCCAAAACTGCAACTAAACAGCAAAAAAACTGTGTTCAGATAAGTCAGTTGTTTTGCCTTTTAGGATTAAATTCACAAGCACGGTAACTCAACTGAATTTAGAAAAAAGATCTCATCAGAAAACTTCTGTTAAACACAGATCCCCTTGTTCAGCACAGACTTCCCATTGATTTATTGAATGCAGCAGCTCTCACATACATGGCTCGGCATTTCATGGACAAGATCATCATCAGCCCCTCTGCCTGCACCACAAATCCAGCTAACCTCCAGGAGCCTGTCGTGGCTTTTTCACCCTGGTGCAAGTGGGTTGCTACTTTTTCCAGACTTTGCTGAGCTCCATGGAAAGGGATGGGAGGTTCAGAGGTGCCCTCATTCTCTTGCACATGCCTTGCAATTCCCCAGTGTGCCAGGCCTGTCCTTCTCCGAGCCAGGGCATGCTGATGAATTTCTATTTCTGATCCGATAGGGAGGAATAAAAATAAAACCAAACCACAGGTTGGTACTGTCATTCAGCAAAGGACCGGAGCTTCCCTCCCCCATTTTAGGGATGACACGTGCTGGCAGGAGAGTAAAACAGGAGCAGGGGAGGAACTTCAAACCAAGTTCTCCTGCCTGCGGCCAAGTGTGACCTTATTTCTGCCATCGGGAGAGGCACACACACTGTTGTGGCAGATAGCCTGCATCCTGGCTTGGATACCTGCAGGGGCAATAACTCTCTCAACATGTAGCCGGGAACCCCTACTGCTTTTGTGTCCAGAACCAAGCTGCAGATCCTCAGCTAGCCCCAGCTGCCTCTTTTGTTTGTCCCTAGAATTTCTTGGCTTTTGTCTTTTATTATTCCCACACATCAATAGCACTGATGTTTCCAATGTTCTGCCTCATGCTCTCCCTACCATTTGATTCTGTGAAGTTCAAGCTCATTTCATCACTCAGTAAATGCCTCCTAACAAATGCCCCTTACCATTCCTCTTAGAAACAAGTCTTTTTTCTTTGTTTCCTGTGACACTGGCCATCATGGTATCTCTCTCTAATGATGCCAAGTTTCTTTTTGCAGCTGACAGACTCTAATTACTGCAAAGATTTGTTAATTCCCTTTGGGCATCCCCCTTCTTCAGTTGTTTGAGTGATAAACTGTTAGACCTAGGGAAGCTCTAAACTGGCTCGAGAGTCCTGAGTTACAGTCCATTGAGATAGAGAGCAAGAGTCAGAATAGGTGAGTTCAACTAAGTGCATTAAGCAATGAAGCTGAAAGGCAACTCTCTCCTATGAAGCCATCTGGCCATGAACACTTTCTAAACAAGAAAGCTTTCAACAACAGGCCCATTGTTTTCTTGGTAGAAGGCTGCTGAAATCATTAGACTTATTCATCATTTACAAATACAAGGCCCACATTTTGAATGGTAACACGAATTGCCCCCGATATGTACACGTACTTGTAACAAAAAGAGGGGCAGCAGGGCTCTGTATTCAGGCCAGAGGTGGCAACTCCAGATGAGAGAATTGGGTTGCTGGATGTGGATATGGCCTTGCTCTCAGGGGTGTTGCTGGCTCCTCCATGGGTTTGGGGGGGAACTAAAAATGATGTGTCTGTCTTTCATCATTAGTAAAATAATGAAGCATTTTTACAGCATAGCTTTGAGAGAGCCAGAGTTCCTGAAAGGACTTGCCAAAGACAATGGACCATAGTTTGCTTCTATAAGGTTTTCAGACTTCACTAAGTAATGAATAAATCTCAAGAGAAAGCTCTTCCATAGCTCTTTGTATCAGCTTATCTGAAAGCACCTTACAGATGGAGGTAAGTATTGTGATCAGCTCTTCATGCATTGGGACACCACGGCGCAAGGAGAACAGCTCTGTCCACAGTTATGCCAAAGGCCAATAGCTCTGAAATCCCAGTGGCTCTGAAATCCCACTGCTGAATCCACTAGGTCTGATTCTCATTTGCTCAGAAGCTTATCTATTGGCTGAAAATTGGTGTCAGTGTTTTTAACCTTCTCTAAACAGAGTGTCCTGAGGGATGGATAGTGGTCTGTGACCCCAAAGCTCTGCATCTTCCCCTGCAGAAGTAGAACTCATACCCTACCCTACAACCACAGTTCTGTTAGAGCAGCTATGCAATGGCATTGCTGAAAAAAAGCCTTTCCATCCACCCACTTAAAATCTCTGAGCATCTCCCCTCTCCCTCTTAAAACATGTTTTTTTGTCAGCTTGGCCCCAGACCTTCAGACAAACATCAAATGACTAGATCTGTTCCAGAGGAAACAAAACAAATCAAAAAGAGGGGTCTATACACATTGCTGGTCCCAGCCTTTCACCTGGTGGCACCCAGAATGAGAGACACCAAATCTCAAGCCAGGAGCAAAGAACGAGGGTGAAGAATATCTGAACAACAGAATCGATAACCAATGCAGCAGAACCCAGCCCAGTTCACTCCACGATCAGCGAGGAGCGGCTACGCTGCGAGACACATGACTCAGCTTTAACATTTCCTGAGACACCTTGGAGAGGCCAGCTCAGATTCATACAGATGGGACAGAGGCATCAGCCACAAGAAATCTGTTTATTCTGGAGACAGTAATTTTCAAGAGCTGGTTGAATAAATGCGAGATGGGCTAAATATCTCAAGAATCAAAGTCTGTCCTGTCCCCTTTTGTCAAGGGCATTTTTACCTAGGCCTTGTTGGGCACACGTATAGTCCCGCTTCTGAAGCCCTAAGCATGTTGGAAGGCACTTAAAGTCTTAACCTTCTTGGCCTCGTTACACCAAGGTGGTGTTTCAGCTGGATCTCTTCTAGGTATCTTGTGTAAAGCACTAATCCTGTTGCATGGACTGACCTCACTCTTTGTCTAGATAGACAGAAAAAGATCTCTGTCTTGTGCCATCCATTTGCTTCTACAAAGAATCTCACCAGTCCCAAATACTGTTCCAGCCTGCTTCCATCAGCAACCAGAAAAATAACTTTGAGCCTAAATCACCACTAGAAAAAAGAAGCTGTTTTGTTCTGTCTTGGTCACAATCAGCACCTTGTGTGTGGTAAACGCACCTCTATATAGCTTTTCTCTGGTTGTGGATTGTCTTAGCTTGAGGAGACACTTTCTGTACTAATTTTATACCTACTTTACTTGGCTGTTTTTTCTTCCTTTCTCTAAAAATGATTCTGTCTCTACTATAGTAAAAAACAACTCTCCAATTGCCTTGAATGGATGCGGGGTACCACTGAAGTCAATGGCAAAATACACTCATGTGCTCTCACTGCAATAAAGAAGTCTCATACTGTAAAGTCCACAACGTGCCCCTGCAGAGAGGATGCAGCTTCCAGGGATGGCTGTCGCTGGAACAGTGTCTGTGTAGGGATTCAGCACAGTGTTACAGAGCGATTTCACAAGGTGTTCTGTGAAGTAGCAAGACGACCTCAAAGGCATGAAAAAGCAAACACAAGCATCCTAGAAAATGTCATCAGTATCCATATGGATAAGGAGAAACTAACACTTTTATGCCATTATTTCCTATTAAAAATGCCTGGGTGTAACATTGTTTTGCTGTTTGCCACAATTTTTGGTCCTACCTCCCTTTTTTCCCTTTAAAAGTACTGTTCAAGCAAATGAGAGAGAAATAACAGCTGGACTGTGTGTGTGATTTTTTGCATGCATACATGTATGTTAGGTAAATATGAAAAAGAGATGTAGAAGTTGTTTTCTAAGCAGAATTCTTTTTCTGTTGTCTATGAAAATGACACAATTAGTGTTTCTAGCTCCTGAGAAGATGGTAAATGATGTGCAGATACAGGAAACAGACAATGGTAGGCAAAAAGCTACTTCCATCTCCCACTGCAGAGTGGACCAAGGTAAAATCCCATTACCAAACTCTTTCAAAATTACTTCAAGTTCTAGAGTCTTGGTTGAGTATTTTAGCTGGTGGAACTGAACTAGCTCCAAATCTTATAACAGACGAGGCTTTCACCCAGAAACTTCAGGATTATAAGTACCTTACAAGTGACAAAAATCCTAAGGCTGAAGATTTTGCTGCATTGCCCCGATCTTCTACAGTCAAGACTATCAGTGGAATGTATGAATACTAAATATATCAGTCTATGCTTGGAGGACTGCTCTAATTCCTTCCTAATGATTGTGTCCGAAACAGGTATTTTTACTGTGTATGCAAATTTGCTAAAATATACTGGATACTCAATAAAGGCAGGTTCCGAAGAAACAAAGCCCTACTACTTTAAGAGTCTCTCCAATTTGTTTTTAAATACTGTATGGTTTTAAAACAATATAGTCTTAGTGATTCAATTAGTCTCTGAAAACACTAAAGGCAGACTCATGAGGGAAATTAGACAGGGTTTTTACAGCAGAATTAATATGGCAAATCCTCATATCCTGTGGAGTTTTATGTGCTTGTAAAAGTAGAAAAAAATATAAAAGGTAAACTCTGGAGTATATAGTGGAATTACTATTGTCTGCTCCAGGATCTCATAGGGTCTGGGATTATTATAGTATATTGAAAGTAATTACTAATTAATTCCAGTGCAGGAAAGCTTTCTGACCAAACCCAAGCTTATACCTCGTGAAAAATCAACAGGAGTAACGCACGTGCTAAAATTTAAGCATTTCTTTAAGTTCTTTCCTGAATCAGGGCTGTCCCTATATTTAAATGACTAAGGTACAATGCCTGTGCATTGTTTCTCTTTGTATTCAAATCTATGTTAAGGATCCTACAAAGCCAAAGATAACTAGTTTTGAATGTAGGTAACATTCCACATGCATTTCTGTACAAGAACTCATGCAATATTGGCATTAATACAGACTTAACTATTACAGCTGAAATGCTCACTGACTTCTCCTACTGCCCAGGCATTTCTACCTAGAAAACTGCTTTTTAAAACTTGGGAGTTTGGTCTCATACCCTGCTTTCTTTGTGGCTTCTAATGGTTTGAATGGCTATTTTTCCCAATGAACAGTATTTTTTTCTTCTTCTTTTAGGCCTTCTCAAGGTCCCCCTAATTCAAAGGAATTGTTGGGCTCAGTGCCCACCCCAGGATGCTCCTCATGCAAACAAAACTCCACCCACAAGGGAGCACTTGCAGGATCAGGTTTTAGATGCGCCACTAGGTGCAGCTCAAGGAAGAAGGCCTCAGTGATGCCTTAGCACACTCCACCAGGAAGTGTATCTTCAAATAACAAAACACTACTTGCAGCAGGAAGGAAAGGATCCATTTCTCAACAGCTACCTCAGCAACCGTCCATCCAAAGGTTCATTCACCCCTTGGGATCCTGCTTTATTTTACACAAACTGAACTCACAGACACTGGATGAAAGCACATCTCGGACTTCTTTCCTACCACTATCAGCTCTAGCAGTTCAGTCTGCTTATGGGTATCAAAGGCTTAGGTTTTCCTGGTGGCTCTGTGGTGAGTGTCCTGTTCTGAATAGCAAGAGATGTCATTTCATGGCTGGTCTCCTGGTTTAGCAGAGACTCAGAGGAAAGGTGGCAGGACATGCTAACCCTGACTATGGCAGGAATGGCCTGTGTCACTGAAGTGACAACACCTTTGACTGGAGTCCAGGTCCATCATCTCTATCAGGCAGGGTCATGACTACTAGTCAGGGTCCCTGGAAAGGCAGAGACTTGGGGAGGGACTCTTGAGATTTCCACCAACAGAACAGAGAGAGGGTAAAAGGATGTCAAATTATCTGTCCCACTAAAGCTTTTACTAAGACAAAAGCTCTGATGAATAATATTGTTAGCATAACCATGGCCTTTGACATCCTTATGCTTAAAAAAGTCATATTTTCTCATGACCAGTGTCTACAGTAGCACCCACAGGATTAAACAGCCAAAAA
Organism: Pelecanus crispus; assembly: GCF_030463565.1. Lineage (NCBI taxonomy): Eukaryota > Metazoa > Chordata > Aves > Pelecaniformes > Pelecanidae > Pelecanus > Pelecanus crispus. Next base: position 4,002,113 of record NC_134655.1, on the reverse strand, counting down.
TTAGCACCCATAACCAAATCTGCACCCAGACTATTTCAGCACCTTCTGTTAGAGGATCTGAAAGCACTTTACAAATGTTAACCAACATTTGGCCTCACAACCCCCAGTGAGGTAGAACAGTGTTGTCCCTGTAGGGGACAGATAGACAGATCGAGGCACAGGGTTAGTAAGAGACCTGCTCCCATGCAGACACTAAATTTAGCAACGCCAAGGGCTGAATGAAGGTGTCCTGACTACTGCACCTATGCTTTGTCCACACTACCATCCTTTCCCCACAAACCTTCAACATGGGCCCTTAGCCTTTGAACTAAAACTAGGATTCTATATACAATTGGTGAAATGATCATTTAGCAGTCGCATAGTCAGAGAGTTATTCAATTAAATGAAGTTATTCGTGGGAACAAATGATTTCTTGTGCAAAACTCTGGGTGTAAATGATCATGCACTAAGACTACTGGGTGCAAATTTGGTGCATAACAACTCTGATCCCTTGATAATTCCCAATCCTGGCCTCTCTCCGATAAATCTCTTTTTTAAGTTGCATTATATGTGTCATCACATGAACCTCTAAAGATGCAGCCTGCACAGATTGTTTCATACCGCAACGCAAGCAAACAAAACATGGAGTGGCTTTGGGAACAACCCAGTATTTGTGTAGCATCAAACATCACAACGTTATAATTCATTCTAATCACAAGGGGTTGCAAGGGAATAGGTGCATATGTTGAAACAAAGGCAAACAGAGCAACAAAGAAAGACTGGATTGCACGGACTTCATTTAGGTAGAGTTCTCATAATCAGTTTCATCAAAAGCTTATTCCATGAGAAAGGGAGGCAATGCCAGCTAGCCTATGACAAAGCTTCGGCGTAGTAAAAACCACCAGCCCTGCGTGAATAGATGAACTTTGCATTCTGTAGGAGTCATTACCAATTAATAAAAGCAAAAGGTTTCTCTAAATACAGTAAGTTTGTTTTTGTCAGATAGAAGAGTTTCCCAAAATATGGGTTTTTGAACACCACAAAATTCCATTTGTTATATAAGTAGAGAATCTGGCCATAGTTAGGAATACTGAAGTGTAAAAAACCAAATATGTAGTCTTAAACATTACAAAAACCTATCAAAACATTCAATATTTTGAATCAACCTTTTTTTTCCCCTACATGTGTCTGTTTTGGCAGTGATGACAGGATTTCTAAACTGAGTTGTTGTTATTACTGTTCTGCAGTTGTTGGTTGGGTTTTTTTATACATTTTTCTGAATGTGTTTTTTAAACAAAAGAAAATTACCAGCTTTTATAAAAAAGAAGGAGCTTGAATCCTCACTCCCAAAACACAGATACAAGGTTTTCCTTTATAAAAAGTGTATTGATTTTTTGCTATAAAAAGTGACCTATAGGGTGTCAAACCTGAAAACAAATTTTCACAGTGTTTTCAGTGTTGGCTGTTCACAAGGCATTACTGTTACAAACAGAGATAGAGAGATACCATAGGGTAGGTATAAAAATTTGTTACCAGCTAGCAGTATCTTTGGATCATATGTGAAAGGTGTTCTACTCCAGATAACTCAGCTGACTTACATTTTTTTGCTTAATCATTAAAAAAAAAAATCCCAATATTTGAATCAATATTGTACTAACCTCACTTAGCATCTTATGCAATCATTCCTAATCTCATCCAAGCTTCTGCTGACATACTCGGCATCAAACTAGTATGTTGTTTCTCTTCTGCCCTCCAGCAATAAAAACTAGACTAATTAGTATGCAGGTGCTAAAATCAGGGCTGCAAATGAGGAGCAGGTGAGCTGGCAAACGTTGGCAGTTTGAACAGGTGGAGAATATCATTTGCTCTACTTGAGCTTGCAAATTGGTCAGCAAGCGATCCATTTGCACACTTCCGGGGGGAGCTACTTTACTATCACTAGGAAAATTACATAGTTGCAGCAGAAGAAGAAATAATAGAAGAAAATGGGAAATGCACAGGATCATTGGCATATTGGCCCCAAATTGCTTGCAATGTCCATTTTGCATCCCTATAACTTGGAAGAATGGTATCCCTCTATCTCTATAGACTGGTAAGTGTTGATTTGTGGCACGGAGGATAAATCACAGAAAAAAAATGACATATAACTGTGTGTCCTTTGTCTGATTTGAAAGCACCAGTCACCTATCTGCTTATTTTGGCAGAAGTACTCTACTGTATCTTAAACATAGCTTGCAATATGGACATTTAGCTTTGTGTCGCTTTACATGGAATCTCCAAGGGAATCCGAGTCATCCAAGGACAGAGGCAGATACAAGTCCTGTAGGGAGAAAGAAGAAAATGTTAACTCACGCAATCAGTTTCCACCTTTGGTCATGCGTAAGGAAGCAGTCGAATGGTCCAGTTCTGTGTAGTTTGCAGGGACAGGGTTGAAGACTCATGCACTGGTTACTGCATGGGCTGACCAGTTGTCTAGGTAGTTCAAGGCTAAAATGAAGGCAGGTTACTTGCAGAGTGGAGCGAGAGAATCTCGGTACTAGAAGAAAGACATATGACTGTTCAGTGATAAGTTTGAGAAGTATTTTTTTATTGCTTCTGGATCAACATGTCCATTATAGCACATGCATGAAAGAGCAGGACTCCTTAAACAGGTCTCTCTGAATCTAAGTCCACAATAAAGAGTCTTACCTTGATTTGACAGCTACCCTTAGGACAAATCTCTGGGAAAATCACGTTCCACAATTTATTCTTTATTTTAAGTAATTTCTGATCAATGTTCAGAAAATAATCCCAAGTTTATTATTTGGCTCAAATGCTGAATGTAAAGCTTTTCCAGGGTCCCTTTCTGGGGTAACCATCTTATTCCACGTCCTTGAAGTTCTGCATGGTATTATGTACACAAACCTGCTCAAGGGCTAAAGCTGTCCTTGCACCTTTCTGAACTCTGACCCCCACACAGGTAATAACTGTGAGCAAAATGAAGAAAAGCCCAAATACACAGAAATTCACAACAATCTTGATGTAAGACGAGGTAGAATATGACTTTGTGGTGAACTCAACCTAAGCATTTATCATTTGAGCTTTAGGGGGAAAAAAAGGAAAGTGATTTCATCATAAGCAGGAAATTGCTCCTGGGAGAAAGACAATGATGCATGAATATTCTGGTAACCTAAAATGCTACATTCGTGTTTGCTGATTGGCTTAAGTTAGTGGAGAAGCTCATAGATGGATTGGCTTTGCCCTCAGCAGTCGCCATCTATTACAAACGTTCTAGGGGCTTCACTGGAAAGGTCATAAATCAGCCAGCTGAAAACATACATAAAACATTAAAGAAGGTGAGATTTACTTGTCTTTACCAGGAAGCAAGTACTCATCTCCGAAGTCCTAAATGAGATAGTGTTTGGAAAGTATCTTAGGTCCTTGATGGCTGAAGGAAAAGATGCAGTTTACAGCATTACTTTTGCTGAAATACATGCAAGCAATTGTTGAATTCAGACTATGGGCCAGATCCTGTTCTCAATTATAAATTAATAATGAATCTGGACCCATTGTGTAATTGGTGTGTTTCCTCAGACTTCGACTGAGCAGCTGAGATCAGAGTGAAGTCCTGAGGAAAACACCGATTTCATTTGGATTCAGCTCTGCCTTTGTTAAAGAAAGTCCAATAAAGCTGAGTAACTACAGCCTCTCCATATGTTGGCAATATTTTAAAGATCTGATTTTTGAGAAGCCAAAAGTCCACCCCAAGCTCCCCCAGTACCATTCAACCCCATGTCCAAACGTCTGCGATCCAAAATCTTACACATTGGAGGTGTAATCCAAAGCCCATTGGACTTTTGGGGATTCTTCCCCTTGACTTCTCTGTGCTTTGTTCCACCATCATAACAACTGTAGTCCAGCTGCTGCTGCCACTCCTCACTTTGAGAAAAAACATAATCCTCAAACAAAATGAGTTCAACCCGTGCAATCTAGACCACAGTGGATTACATGTTGCTGGCTGACTGCAAAACCTCACCACTATCAGAATTTTTTAATTACTCTTCCAGAATGTCAAGTCAATGCTTTCACAGTCATACTCGGGCTGAGAGGTACCTTCTGATTACTAAAGAGAAATCCCACTGACCTCCTCTCATACTTACATTTATGTTAAATTTCCCATTTCCGTATCAAGTAAAGACTGTTGGAAGCAACACTGTGGCTATTCCAGAAATGAGAAAGCCCATGGAAATGACAATCTGGACTCAGTGCAGAATGGCACTGAATAACAGGAACATAAAAAGCTGTGACTGCTGCTATACCTTTTAAATAAATCAATACCTGAATTATCTGTGAGCCAGCACAGGTTTAGTAATCTCTACTAGGATGCCATGCTACCTGTTAGACACCCTGTTTGTTACCAGGAAAAACAGCTACTGTACCAGAACACAATTACTACATCAGCTGTAAAAAAATCACTTATTTCCTGTAAAACAGAGCATGGCCTTAAATAATTAAAAAAAAAAAAACAACCTTGAGAAGCATCATTAAAGTGAAGTCTTAGAGCTTCAGTAACATGCGCACTTCTTCTGCTGTCTAATGGACCAGATTTGCCAACACTTTTCAAGAGAAGAGGATTTATATGAAGAGCATATCCATCAATAACTTGAGAACTTTTTCAAATAGTGATACAAGCTCAGGGTTAAGTTATCTATTCTGATCCATATGGATGATCTCCAGCACACATTAAGAATTCCAGTGGAAGAAACAGGCCAATGATTTGTTGTTCACCATCTTGTTAGAGCCCAAAGTGACAACCCTTTTAAGTAGTGGGCCAAATTATCCACTGTTTCAACATAAGGAGTTGTGCTTCCAAAGAATACAGCCATGACTTAAATGACGTACAAATCTGAGTAGAGTAAGGAAGAAACAGATGTAGTAAGGTATAAGAAACGTAATACCTTGTGCTTACGGAGGCTCCCTGGGCTGGTAGGTGTGGAAATCGGGGACTGCTTTGATTTGGGTGTAGACAGCTGACTGCTTGAGGTCCCATTTGCTGCCAGAAAATAAGACAGAAGCTAGCAATCAGCCAAGCAAAAGGAAGATCTTCTTTCTCCTTTGGGAAGATGTAAGGTATCCAAACATTTAACACAGAAATGCTATAGTTTATTCATGTTAGGCAGGAGAAAAAAAAAAAGCAAACAGCATGGCTATTCATGCAACTTAAGACTTTCAGCTGTTCAGGATAATAGACTGTAAAATACAGTGAAATACAAAATATGTTGAAGGAGCAATCTTTTACACTACAAATATTCACCAAATTGATCCAAGATATACATCACCAGAAAAACAGGAAGACAATTTCTATGTTCTCAAACAGTTTAACACAATTGAAACCACATGGCACATAAGGGCATTGAGTGGAAACCAGAAGCTGCAGATATCCTGGATGCTACACAAGAAATGTTAGATGTCAAACGTACACATTACAAATTACACAAACAGCTGCCTGGAATGGCCTGGATGTAGTTAGCTGTGGCTGGGATTAAATGACCAAAAGAGCCCTTCTGAAGCCCCGGTGTAAGCACAGGGTGGCATGTCCCTGTTCACTTCTCGGGGGAGAGGCCAGAGCTGGCTCTGCTGTTCCTCCGCTGCCTGCACCAGCGAAGGGAACGCGTTCCATCAGGGGGAGGAACAGGAGAATCACATCAAGCAAAGATCCCCTTGCAAGGATCAAAATCTGGCTTTTTGGGTTGCTTTGCTCATGTTGCTTTGAAGAAAACATAGCTATTCTCCATTTTAAAAAATATGATTCGCTTAAACCAAACGGGTTTAGGAAGGGTTGTTTGTCGAGGCCTTCACAGACCTGGCTTTTAGTTGAAGTGAAGGGCCCCAGTTTTATGTCAGGACAAGCTATTATGCATTTATTGGACTAAAAAGGAATCAAAGTAAATAGCATATTACGCAGAAAAAATGAAGGGAAACAAAATGGAGTAAGGATAAATTAATTTTTTCCTACCACTGATGTTCTTTGAAGTAAGCTAATGTCTTTGCCAGGTGTCACAACACATATTTCATAAGGACATACTTACTCATAGTGAACTTGGTCATTCATAGGTTGTGTATCAACTCCAGGGATACAGACCCTCTTGTTACCAGGGGTTGTAAACACATAGCTCCATCAGCACAAGCAGCATTACTTGAGGGAAGGAAATTCAAACTCATGCTGGCTGTGTCGAAGTACATTATCTTTTCTGGCCTTTTCTTTTTGCAATCCAAGCAGCAGCAAGCTGGAGGCCTTATGAGCATTAAACCATATCCCAATCAAGTCTACAGAAAGTGACATTTCCAAAACCTACTCCAGATGTTAACATATTCAGCACAAGCCACAAAACTAAACCCCAAATATTTTGATTGTCATTTCCTTAAATGGCAATAGTGTTGCCAGCCCTCCAGATAACTGTACAAATCCCTACCCCTTTTAAAGAAAGCATTTTTAATTGTGTTGATGTTTCACAAGAGACAGACAAGCAGGTAACGGTCCAGGATTGTTGTCCTGCTCTCTAAGTGGTTGGGTGGCCGAGCCCAGAGAGTAGTGATAAATGGTGTTAAGTCCAGTTGGCGGCCGGTCACGAGCGGTGTTCCCCAGGGCTCTGTTTTAGGGCCAGTCTTGTTCAATATCTTTATCAATGATCTGGATGAGGGGATCGAGTGCACCCTCAGTAAGTTTGCAGACGACACCAAATTGGGTGGGAGTGTCGATCTGCTCGAGGGTAGGATGGCCCTGCAGAGGGACCTGGACAGACTGGATCGATGGGCCGTGGCCAACTGTATGAGGTTTAACAAGGCCAAGTGTCGGGTCCTGCACTTCGGTCACAACAACCCCATGCAACGCTACAGGCTTGGGGAGGAGTGGCTGGAAAGCTGCCTGGCCGAAAAGGACCTGGGGGTGTTAGTAGATAGCCGGCTGAACATGAGCCAGCAGTGTGCCCAGGTGGCCAAGAAGGCCAACAGCATCCTGGCTTGTATCAGGAATGCTGTGGCCAGCAGGAGCAGGGAGGTGATTGTCCCCCTGTACTCGGCGCTGGTGAGGCCGCACCTGGAATACTGTGTCCAGTTTTGGGCCCCTCACTACAAGAAAGACATTGAGGTGCTGGAGCGTGTTCAGAGGCGGGCAACGAAGCTGGTGAAGGGTCTGGAGATCAAGTCTTATGAGGAGCGGCTGAGGGAACTGGGGTTGTTTAGCCTGGAAAAGAGGAGGCTGAGGGGAGACCTTATCGCTCTCTACAACTACCTGAAAGGAGGTTGTAGTGAGGTGGGTGTTGGTCTCTTCTCCCATGTAGTTAGCGATAGGACAAGAGGAAATGGGCTTAAGCTGCGCCAGGGGAGGTTTAGACTGGAAATTAGGAAAAATTTCTTTACGGAAAGGGTGGTCAGGCATTGGAACAGGCTGCCCAGAGAGGTGGTGGAGTCACCATCCCTGGAGGCGTTTAAAAAACGGGTAGATGTGGCACTTCGGGATATGGTTTAGTCTGGTCTACCCTTGATTAGTCTAGAGTGGGCTTGGTAGTGTAGGTTAATGGTTGGACTGGATGATCTTAAAGGTCTTTTCCAACCTAGATGATTCTATGATTCTATGATTCTATGATTCTAAGTGCCCAGTACCTCTGTATACCATTACTCTAACTGTAAAGACACGCGCATAGGAGGATGGATGATTTCAGCATATGGGACTTATGCTTTCAATTGTAATAGCTGAATATGCAACTCAGTTACTTAAAATTAAGCAAGTAGTTGAGTGTCTGGAGGAGACCTAAGAAGTGTATAAAGTATCATACAGTAAGAAGGAGGTGTGTGAGTGTTGTATTTTTAAGAGCAAAGCCAGTATAACTCTTGCTTGAATGCCTAAGACAGCCTCATTCCTCTTCTGTGTTATCTTCTTGTGAGAAAGAGGGGGGCAATTAAGGTTCGTAGTATCACTGGCCCGAATGTAGAGGTCACACATTTGAACTGAAGTAAGTGTAAAGAAACATGTGCTCTAAGCCACGGGACAAAGGAGGAACTGCCAGCATGTTGAAGCAGCTCAGATTCAACAGATTCATGGTGACGTGGGCCCTCTGTCTTCATATCCATCATTTCTACGCAGAACGCACTATTGCGAAGAGAAGGTTATTCATCACAGATAGCTTTTTTCCCCCTTACAAATGCACCTCACTGAGGAAATAGGTATTTCTTAAAAGGTGGTAGGAATAATGATTTATAGATAATTGGGGAACAGAGTGACCCTTCACCTCCCCATTCCACTCAGACCATTCTTTATTGGTGGGAGGAAAAAACTAGTTATGGAAACCCAGAAACAATTACACACCAGTCCCTGCACTGTGACATGCTGCTTTTCACTTTGCTCCACTTCTACAAAGTGAGCTGCCCTCGAGGTTGGTGGGGAAAAAAAGTAGAGTCCACTAACCATATACCATATAATGAAGGCAATTCAGAAAAAAAGAACTTGGATCTCTTTTATGTTTTGGTTTTGTTTTTTTTTTTTACTTTGGGTTTGCTATTACAGAAAATGTGGGGTACAATAGTACTAATATAATCTGTATTAGATAGAATCCATCTCTAATTTCTAAAATGCCTCTTTATTTATTTATTTCCAATTGTTGCTGATCCTGATGCAGGAAGTAATCCTTCCTAAGATGAAGAATGCCTCTTAACAGCTCTACAAAGAACCCAAATTTCACTTCCACAAACAGGAAGACTGGAAGAATGGCTAACAATCAGTGTGCAGCAAATAGATGTAATTGCTGCAGGGAAAGACATAAATTCCCTAATACAGTGCGACTTTTAAGTGCTACAGCAGGGATGTTAATATTTTATGAGCACCAATGAAAAAACAGATGTGACATCCAAATCAGAAATCCAGTGAGACAGATGTATATCATTACAAATACTCACAAAGAGTTTTGCAGCAGGAGCAACAATTAAGAAGCCCAGTTTAATTTTCTTTGTGTCTGATAATGAAGAATAGTGTTCATAATCAAACTTGCATGCATTTCTTTTGAACTCAAATGCAAGAAAATAACGAGAGGCAAAGAGAAGATCCCAGGTGGTGTATAATGCTGCTGCTCCTCTAAAATCTGCTGATGACTTATGGTAGCTAAGGATCTCACGTAAGCTCGGCTATTGGAAACCATTCTTTATAACCAGCTTTCATTTTAATTCATTTGTTTTTTTTCCACCACGTTACTGTTTGCGTATTATGTCTTATTTATGTCATTGTATTTGCTTTGCAACCTCAATTTACCTTAAAGCCCCTTTGTGCATGACACATCCTTCAATTGCATGAACACATGCACTACCTTGTTTCATAGGATCCTTACCTCCTTCAGTGCACAAGACAATTTGTACTCGGGAGACAAATCAGGCTTGTCCAGCAAATGAGAGGGAGGATGGAGAATATAGCATAATGCCATGTTTGAGATGGCTATGAGAGATCCAGGTAAATGGAATTCTCTGCCTGCTTCTCCCACAGATATTTTAGCCAGACTTCTCATATGCAATTGTTCCTTGAGTGTTGCTCAGGTTTGCCTGGATGACTGGGACTCTCGATCTGAATTTCCAGCAATGATAAGCACTGAGACCTGTAAATGAGGTTAGTGAGGTCCATCTTTTGAACTCACATTTCTATCAGTGAACAGAACTGGAAAAAGCAGGGCCCAAGGATCACAGTGAGTGCTCAAAATGTGTGGAGATAACTCTTTTTCTGTCCATTTGTAAAACAAGGTTAATACTCCTTGCTCTGTTGGGGTTCCCAGGGTTCTGCAGATGAGTTCCTAGTTTAAGCAGCACATGCTCATTCTCACAAGCGTGAGAGAAAGAACCATGAAATACATGGATAATTTTGTCTCCAGGTCAGGGTTTGAAGCGTCACCAAGAAAATAAAGAGAGGCAACAACCAGAACAAGGACAGCATAAAATAAATGTAGAAATAGCAGCTCATTCAGTGAACACAAGCCACCCTGCCCTCCAGGACAGAGGAGCCTGTGGGAAAAATAAAGACTCCATTGTAGTGTTTATTCAGGAGTGGAAGAATTCAGATTGCACAGTCATCCTTCGCTCAGGCACCTCCTAACTTCCAAGCACTCATCTCTGCAGTGCTGGCACCCTGTTCTCATCACATTTTGTGAGGATGATCTCTCCACTAGATGCGTACTGTGGATTGTCAGCTAGCAGAACGTAAGTAAGCGCAAGTGGGATAACAAGCTGCTCTATCTCATGTGCAATCCAAAAGACATCTGCTGCCTTTTTAACACATTCATATATAATGACCCCGGGGAGCCAGATCTGCAGTCAGGACAGACTGACGTTCTGTATCTGTTTTGCTAATTGCTGCTGCCTTGTGAATATGCTTTTGTCCCTTGACCCAGGCCCTTCCATTAGAGGACTGAGAAATTAAAGTCCTGCAGCAGTGCCTCAGAGCCCTGTTCACAGGCTCCCTGAGCCAAATCAAGGCAAAACTGGGGAAAGACATTTTCAAATTTCAGCTCAGGTACCCGTGGTTCTGTACTGCCAAGGACCAAGATCATGCTGGGTTTAAAAATCATAACCTCTCCTATCACAGCACATGTATTTATACAACTGAACCCTTGTTTTTTATATGTTACTGCAAGATAAATTCATCTTTTTATAACAAAGAAGTAATGGCAAATGACATCACTATTTTCTCCCCTGTATTTCTCCCTTGAGATTTAGCTCTGTCTTTTATTTGGTTTGACTTCTTATTGGAGTGGTCTGGTAAAGAAATTTTGCCAAACTTCATGCTGACCCCACCCCATTTAAATCTCAGGGACCATAGGAGCAGCACAGACACATATCTCCTTACGCCCAGTTTTCCTCCATCATGTTAGGAGAAGGAATTGGATGGTGTACTGCAGGTGTAGTTTAGTCTGGAATTTATTGCTCTGAGCTATGTCATTTAGCAAAGCTGACTTCACAGAAAGAAAAACAGGCTACAAAAAGCCACAGAAGCTTTATAACTCCAATTCTGCGCACTAAATTGGCATCAGATATATTTGGGTCATCCCCAGTAGAGTTCTTATGTTTTAAAAGCACAAAGTCTGACAGGGCCTCACAGGCTCCCTAGGAGACCTGTTTCAGTGATTAAGATGCTTATAATTGAATGTGTTCCTAATACCTGATCTATATATCCCTTATTAAAGATTAAACCAATGTCCTGTCCTATGCCCAATAAGCACACAGGAAAATTGATCCTTATCCTCTTTTGAATAATTCAAATGCATTTGAAGAGTGTTAAATTGTCCTTTTGCAATCTTCCTTCTTTCTAAGTTGAATCAGTCCATTTCCTTCAACCTTTCCTCCCAAAGCAGCTTCTGAACCCTAGGAAATTTCTTCTGGATTTTCTCTAGTTTGCCTATGTCTTTCTTAGCATGTTCCATCCATACTAAAACACAACAACCCAAGCTCAACTAAGGCCAGACAGAGACACCAATCCCTTCCAGTCTCAATTCACACCTGATATGTGAGAAACTAGTTCAGCTCTACTAGCTAACATTTGGCAGACAGAAGAGAAAGGCACATGGATACATTCTTGTAGAGGGAGAAGTAAAATCCTGCTGTATTTTGCTAACCACACCTTGCTGGAAGCAACAAGTTGGGAGAGTTAGGTGGAGGATATAGATGAAAGACTGCATCACAGCTCCAGCACCAAAGAGATGGGAAACTAAAAGATACGTTGGAAGCCCCGTGGGAACTGCTGGCAAAGCAGCTAGGGCCTTCCAGTCAAACTGAACCAAGAGGTGAAAACAGCCCCACGATGGAATGATCAGCGCAGTGTCTGGAGGAATAGCTGGATCACAACAAAAATACACTGGCATTGCTGAGAAGGTATATATATGGGTTAGGGGTTAATGAGAGAAGGAAGAAAGGATTCCCCTTGGGAGTATAAGGACTATGGTCTGTTACCATCTGCTTATAGCAAGACACTTCATTTTCATTCATTCATTTCATTCTCAGCCATTTAAATGACTGTATGGTAAATAAAGAGGCAAAAGTACCGTGCCAAGAAAACAGTGTTTAACACATTTCTGTGGATTAGCTACCTCATTTTTTTAATATCTTTGGAGCTGAAGGGCTCTGGCTGCCTAGAGGGAATTGAGCTTTTCACAGTGAGGCCATGACACATCTAGGCAGGAGGCAAATTACCTCCGGCAGAAGGTAGCAATTCAACCAGTGAACTCGAATCACTGCAGCTGGGAGCTGGCACTCTCTGTGCAGTTGCGCTTCATGCACGGCCTGTTGTCCTGACATTTTTTAACAAAATATTTTGTTTGTGCGTTCTTTGTTGCTCCATGTTAATCCTTGTTATTTTGGAATGGGAGCTGACCACTTACTTAGGTGGCTTAGTACCAGGACTGCTGTAACAAGACAGTCAAAGAATACATTACAGTTCACATATAGCTGGTGATAGGAGCAATTAAATGGCTTAGAAGCTGCTTCCTTTTCAGTGCTAGATTTACAGACTTGCTACATATATTTTCTTCTTTATTCTGCTGTTGTTCTGACTCAGAGGTGGCCCCAGAGACCACAGTCAGGAACAAAGCTTTGGGTGCCATCAGCGGAAATGGGACTCCAGCCACCAGTATGATCTCTCTATGGCTCCCCCAGAAGGCTAGTTATACCTGGATCTACGTTTCTTATTGAGAAGTAGATCACTAAATTCACAGCCAAAACCAGAAAGAGCAAAGGATATCAAAGGTGAATGGAGATCACCTGGCACAGAAGGCAGATCCCTACATAGAAAGCTTCCAGGCTGACAAATCAACTTAGATGGGGATCTACATAGTCTCTGATGATGGCTAACATGGCATCAGGCCACACAGTTGTATTCATTCACATGTGTAACCTGACAGTTTACTGCAGCAGGACTGAATGCGTTAGAGAGCGTGCCGGTTGCTGGAGCAGCCTCTGATCCACTGGAGCGTAGATAGTGGCCTTGCTAGAGCGTGGCTTGCCTCTGTTGGAAGGTCTGGAGCACATGCTGCAGCCACTCTGCTTCTGGAGATCTTTTGCTCTGTCAATCTGTGAGATAATAGCTTTGGTTTTAGCAATATTATTCTCCAAGTGCTTTCAGAATACACAAAAAGCTCCAAATAAAGAGCCTCAAAGCTCTTTCCTGTGCATGATTCCATGGGCAGATTACAGAGGTCTATATACAGATTGGTTATCACTGTCTTGGACGATCCATTGGGAAAGAAGGCATGAACAGCTTAAATGCTGCACTCAAAGCCATGGAATGAGTCAGTGAAGGAGACTGGAAAAAACCGCAAGTCCCCGAATACCCCAGCCTGTGTGGAGGATAGCTGCTGCTCAGGCACAAAGCATTTCCACAGCTTTGAAGGAGAAGTGTTTTATTTATGTTGACACATAAAGATCAGAAGTGTTCCTACAGTGAACGGTAGAGAAAGCAGATGCAATGTTTGCATGCTGTCAAGGTTACATCCTGAGAATTAGCACTAGCAAGCTCTGCTGAAGTAGTTTTTTCTGTTCTCTCTGTGCTATAATAGTGACTTATTACTTTTGTCCACTATCTGCTGGCAGCATCAAAGCTCCTGCCAAGGAGTGAGGCACAGTTGTGCATGTACAATCTGCTTTAAGCCTTAGCTGCCTCTGTGGGCAATGCATGTGGACAACTGTCCACATGCAAATCCACTGCATTCTCATTTTTGCTGCTGATAATAACATACCATTTTCCCATATGCTTTAACAGGGAAATGGAATAATTAGGATGACAAATAGGAGAAAACAACATCCTTTTCTGTAACTGTGGCGTGCTTGTAATGAGGAGGGTTCAGACTTCTTTCACTCAAGCAGCATGAAGATTTACTTCAGAGCCTGCATTTACATCAGTGCCCAGATATGTCACAATGGCCTTACAGACTATGGTGGAAAAAACGATACATGGAAAAGAACTGAAAAGAACAGAAACTAATAACATAGAATCAAGGAAACTCCAAGTTCTGCTATGACAACCGTAGCAGAGTGAAAGACAGCAAAGACAGAAGGTACAAATGGGTAGGAGATCAAACACATCGCAAAAATATTCAATACACTTGAAATAAAACTGCTTTTTAAATCCTTTCACAAATGAAATAGGTGAGAATGCTGCAAAAAAAAATGGGTCAGATCATCTTTTATTAATCAGCTTTCATTCAGCATTCCTTGCCTTTTTAATGTGGTAACTTCAAAATCCAGCTAAGCCTGTTGATTGTTTATGTAAATATTGACTCTTAAGTAACATTTAGACTCACTTTCTTTATTACAAATTCAAGGGACAAAACCACAAGATGGTATTCTATTTTTGTCTCTGTCCTGAGAAAACAACTGTCTTTACATTTTGAGTGCTGAGAGAGTTCAGTAATTTCTCATTCTCATTAAGCAGGACAGGCTGCCATTTTTTTCTGTATTGAAATCACATGAAAGTACGAAAGACCCTTGTCTAGATGGATTAAAGAAACCTGATTTGTCCTTCATTACTGGCCTTAACTCCAGGAGCTGGCTATTGTTCAGCATTTCTGGTTATTTTAATCTCCTTCTGAAAGGCTCTACTAACTGTGTTCATTAAACTTCATCAAATGACTCACCATTTTGTTCCTGTGAGTCATTCAATCAGTTAAAATCAGGAACACAATAGTTGCCGTTTCCCATTAGACTACATGTTCATGCAATAAAGTCTAGTTCTGGTGGTAATTACCATCTGATGCTTATGGAGAAGGTTTAAATGCTGTTTCACAACTCATGCTGACTCCCAGATTGTTGAATGGGAGTTGTTTGGGTTTTTTTAAATCATCAACATATTTTCCATCATGCCTTCAATGTACCTATGCAACTTTACCATGCATTTGGGATTGCAAAAGCTTTTTAGATTATAGCAAGCCTGAGTTTAAGAACAGCCAACACTGGAATCTTGAAGGAAAACTCTATGAGTGCAGACTCACCTTACAGAGAAATAACTTCTTTAAAATCGCAGAGTCTTGGCATGTGCCAGCCAATTTCACATTGTCTCTTTTGAAGAACACCAAGAGACCCTAAACAAATTAACTGCTTCCTGGGGAAAATCTTTCTGAATACTGTCAGGAGAATTTTATATCCAGTAATCCAATATCTACTAATGGTCAACTGTTGTGTGGTGTTCACATGCAATATGCAACATGTTACCGTGAAGGTGAAAAGCAATTTCTGGTTTATATCACCTGTGTTAATACTGTGGGTCACTTGAATTTAAGCTATGAAGCTCTCCTGGAATCCTGAAGTGCTTATTTGGTGATTTGGCCATTTTGGTTTTCTTTTGGAAAAAACCACACAGACAGATGACACACCTAGAGATCCACCCTCTCCATCATGACTCTAAAAACTATCAACTACCAGAAGTCTGATATTCAGCCGAGCCTTTAATTTGTAGGCTCTACAGATCTCCAGGTGTGCTACACTGCCAATCCAATTGCTGCTGAAGAGGGAGGGAGGTATTTCAAATGGTGCAAGCTGCTGCAACAAATCAGGATTCCCATTTTCCTTCTCTTCTATTACTGAATGAATGTCTCAGTAACTCATCAATAAGCCCATCACCAGTTCTCCAATTGCAAGGTCACTGGTCTTCTTTAAATAATGATTAGAAGGGGACACTTCTGACCTGTACAATAATTAACATTTGCATTGCACAGGAGGTTATTCTAAATCAGTCTGTATCTGTAGAGAACATATGAGAGCACTGTGGACCTTGATTTCCTGCCTGTGAAATGGAAACTTCTTTTAAAATTTCATTAGGGCAGGAGGCTGTGAGACGGTGAGTGGTATGACCTAAAGCCACAACTGCACTTAACCAACCAGAGAATTCCTCCCCAATATTTAGTGCCCCTGTACACTAACACGAGCTTCATGGTTTTAAAAAGTGCCAAAGTTTCACATGCAAACACCCAAGGTCAGTGTATCCAAAGACACACAATGTATGTTTTTCTTTTGAGCAGAGTTAATATTCAGACACCAGAAAACAATCACTCACCATCTTGATGGTTACCTGAATCGGCTGGAGACTTGCTCCGGCGCATGGGGGCTGGACTCTTTGCTGAGCTCTTCTGAGGGGTGGGAGATGACTTACTGCCTGTGGCAGCCGCAGGGCTCCCTTTCATCACCCGGCACTCTAAGGAAACAGACAGCAACCGTGGTTGTGGCCATACCTACTCTCGCTGCCTATGGTCACCAGGTATGAAACACCCATGGGCAGCTTAGCGCTTTGTCTCCAAAAAGCTGTAGAAAACATCAACGACAAGGGAAAAGCTGATAATCTCCATATTTTCTCCAGAGCAGAAAGGAGACCTTTTTAGGGGGAAAGCAAAAAGAACAGCTTTGCTCCTTTAGAGGAGGCGCTGAGACAGCGTATGTCAAGATCAGGCTGGCTCCCCAGCAGGGCCCATCTCTGTACCTGTGTCCTACCAAAGATTTTGTGCCCTTCCCCTTGCCTTGGTTCTCACCAACTAGTGAGCACAATGAAAATGGTCAACACTGACTGAGGGAAGAATCAGGCCAAAAAGCCAGTTAATTTGCTGTAACCCTTCCATGAAGACCTAGTAGTAGTAGGAATGATGAGTGCAATTTATGCAGGTGCAGGAAGCCAGCAAACAGCTCATGGCATGACGTAAAGGTCTCTAAGTGGCAGATGGGACATCTGCCCCAGGAGGCTTTCACCCAGCCTGAATCAACCTCTTCTGTAGTTTCAACAAGCTGCAACTTTTCAGATGCAGAAAGCAAAGAAGACAAAATGGTTTTACAAAACACGTCCTCTGTCCTCGCCACTCATCCCTTTCAGAAAGGTTTGTATAAACAAGTCTAGTAGATTTATGTACTTAAAGACATGAGCAGATGAGAACCCCAACTGTGTTTTCTTAAAAAATAAATAGGCCAGGAAGAGTGGAAAATGTAAACATGATCTACGGTGTCCTGCAGAAAGGAACTGAAATGCTAACAAATGTCTGTGTGTCCCAGGATTTCAGGCATGCCAGACCTTCAAAACCAGGGTTTATTTACATTGAGAGCTAATAGAAAAAGCACTTTCCACCCCTCAAGTTATTAACTTAACCCAGTTAAGAAGGCAATAAAAAGGGGATTTCCTTTTTGTCAAATGCTAACTGGTCTCACCTCATCTCCTACAACAGATTGTCCTCACAAAGATGTGAAAAACAGGTCTTTTTTACAGATGTGAATTAGATGTTCCACATACAGACAGTTTTTTATGGAAAAGTTCAGCTCAGCATGCATGGGCTGGAGCGAGGACTCCCTTGACTGGATTCCCTAATGGGAATCAACTAAGGCAGCACATAGCAGATAAAGAATTCGTCAACCGAAAACAAGTTCTCTGACCTAAATGCATGTGTTATTTATTTATGTATCAGTATATCTATGAAAATATAATTGCCTTAAATTTTTCCCCAGGCTTTCCTCACTCTCAGACAGTCAAGAGTCAGTCTCTTCTTCTTCCAGGTAGTTTGCAAAAGTTTGCTGTTGGGTCATGTGGTACAAGAATATGAAGAGAGGATGCCCTGTGCTCCAGGGATACTGCATAGCAGTAATTAAACTGCAATGAGTTTATTCTCTCTCCTGCTAAATGGATTTTGGAAACTGTAAATCAGGGATAGAAAAAGTTTTCTGGTTGTTTTGGTTTTTTTTTTCCCAAAGGTACTTGACTTCTCACAGATGATGCCACAGAAAGTCTTGTAGGGCTCCAGCACTGATATAGCCCCAATTTTTTATACATGAAGAGCAGTAATGACTGGGGGCGGGGAGGTGTGGAAGGTAGACTATCCCTCCTCGATACTAAAGAATATAGTGTTTGATGAGACACTGTGAAATAGCCACTAGGGGAAGTGTGCAAATAACTGCTCCTGGTGTTAATCAGCGCAGCCAAAACATGGGGAAAAATCATCTTCAGTCACTGCAGAAGTAATATTTTTCAAGGCTCTTACATACAGCTGTGCAAAAACAAACAGTGCAACATTTTGATCTTAAAGCATGATCCATTTGCCAAGCCATAGGCACCAAATGCTATGTGAGATACACTAGAGTGGAGCCTCCCCGGAGCTGAGGGGGTCTCCTGGTGCCCCTGGGTCAATCATATCTGTCAATCATCTGTCAATCATATATCATGTGGGTATCTCAGAAACCAAGGGGGTCTCAAAGGGTGCCAGACATCTATGTTTAGTCACCTGAATTACTCCCTAAAAAAATAAACCTAAAAAGTGAAAATACTTTATGTTGTGTCAAGAGCTTTCAAATGTATTTTCTTCCCAGGGGAGTAACTCCTTGAAAAGAAACTCAGCTTTGCATTTTCCAGCACAGAAAGGCTGACTCTGAGGAATTCCTCCAGCTCAGCCGTTGGCAAGTGTCAGTGCACCAAAGGCAACCCCTGAGCATTTGCACATCTTGAAACAAGGTTCTAAAGGTGGAAACCTGACTGTGCTGAAGTTAGCGTAAACAGGCCTCTCAACATCACAGGGGGCATGACATTTCTGTGGGCTGATGCTGAAACCAGTTGGTAGGAATGAGGCAGAGCAACGTCATCTGGAAGGCGCTCAGCAACAGGGATTATAGGGCGGAAGCTGTGGTGGGCAGTCAGGAGGAAAAAGATGACATAATCCTCTCTTATGCTATTTCTCATTTTGTTTCCTGATGTCCTGCCAGAGTGAACATAATAACCAGCAATCCAAATGCATGTCATCCAGACAGGCAAGAAAAAGGACCCCATGACAGAGGAGGTTTTAATGTGACATTCATCTGCAAGACCTCAGGACTCACGGTTCTCCTTGCAGCATCTGACTCATAACAAGGAAGGATGATGGGTGATAACGGGAGAATACTGCTGGCTAATAGCTCCTCATCTGCTTCTTGAGAGGTGCAGGGCACCCCTACTCCCCTGAAAATACTACTGACAGCTGCAGTTACTCGGTGCCTTCCCAACAGCAGGCTTGGCTTATTTTTGTAAGAGAAATCCAAGCTGGAAAAATCAGTAGTAACCGGGAGTGTAGGCAGAGAGCTGGGCTTCCCATCAAGTTGTTCTGCTAGGATTGCATCCAAACTGTTTTACAGTGTGGAACTCCCTGCGGAGCTGACTCAACTGTGGAGCGTTAAAAAAATTACAAAGCTCAGGTTACAGATTGCTTCCCCAGCCTGACACAGGCTTTATTCTCTGCCTGCAAAGTTTCAGCTGAACCTTGGAAACTTTCTTTGAATTAGCCAAGACCATCAAATGGGTTCATCTGGAGTACACAGGTCAGAAGTACCATCATCAAATAAAAGCAGGCTTGCAAAGGAGTCATAAAAATACAGTGCTTGACGATTAGAGGCTGCTTGATTTCCTGATATATAGCAAAAGTCCTCTTTGGTCTTCAATGCTCAGCCAGTTTGTAGCATATAAGACAGCATGGGGCTCCTGTTCCTTATAGAGGACAGCTAGAGCTTTGAGAAATGAGCCTGAATGTTTGGAGACCACATTTTCTTCTAGTTTACATGGTCAAAGTTACATTAATTTACTGTTGCTGCACTCACTGGCACCAGCAGACAGCCTGCGTTCTTGGTGTATACGGCTTCAAGGTGGGGTAGGTGGTGACTCCTACAAGCAAGCTCTGTATATTCTGTGAAATCAAAGATTTCATGACTTAATTGATCATAGAGACTCGCATTAGTACAGATCTGTGCTTGCAGTTGTAACAGGGACAAATAATGGAGCTGTCCCAGTCCCCTCTGCAAAAAGGGAATTATTGCCCTGCTTTTTGAATCAGCAGAAGACAGCAGTGGAGGGAGTGATTTTTCTTTTAACTGTGCTTGTTCCCATTTTTTAATACTCACATGTGTAGCTAAGGACAAGAGTCCTTCTACTGTTTAGTTCTCAAGAAAAACGTATCTATCTGACTGCAGCTGGTCGAAAGGATATACACTACCAGATTTTGCAGTAAATGTCAAAGGGTGTAGGAGTTCATCTATTCTGACTTGGGCTACCTCAGTCAGTATTTGCCTGATTATAATATCCGCTGACTGTACAAGTATCACAAAAGGATGTTAAATTCCATGCACTAGGTCTTAAAAAACAGAACAAAAGCATGCAGCATTATTATCTGACACAAACAACTGAATGGAAATCAAATAAAAACACAGACTGGAGAGCAGTGTGTGTTTGATGTTACCGCTTTCATCCAGAGAAAAGTCATCCTGTGCATAGCGGAATTTTTCTGGACCACAGGCGATAAACACATCATCATCCCCAAAGAAATCATGGAGACAGGTCACCTACAGAGAGAGCAAAGTCATTCATTTTATTTTTAATTGGCAACATTCTGATGTGGCTTAGTTTTAATTTAAACGGGAGGCAGCTGCCTTTCTGCTGTTCCCCATGTCCCATGCTAATTCAGTCCTACTTCCCGTAAGCCTGGTGCGCAACACACAACTTCTTTGGGCAAGTCAAGCGTAAAAGTGTAATTAAAAAAGAGGAAAAAAAAAAATCCCAACTACCTTGCAAATTCTATGAGGTGTGGCATTTCCAATCCATTCAGGAGCTGACAGAATACATTAGTCACCCTAATGAATGACACAGGCATTCCTGAGCTACTTCTAAAACAAGAAGCAGGGGTGCCCCCCATGCCACGTTGGTAGGCAGGGCTGTGACACCGCTGCCCATGCTGATGAGTATCTTAGCACCAACAGAGCCTAAAAACTCAAAGAACCGCTAAGAAGGCAAAGAGCTGCTGGGCGCAGCACAGGTGCAGAAATGTGACTCTTCCTGAGCAGGCAATCTTGATGATAGTTTTTAAAGCCAAAAGGTTTATCTGTGCCATTGAGGGAGAGGCCCGAAGTATCATTGGATGCCCTTCCCAAATGCTTGCATCATTTAAATCTACAGATATACTCCAGATGTTGTGTCTCCTCCTCCGTGCTTCTGCCACCCAGACATGAGATGATAAAGCACCATTCCTCACTGCAGAGCTGCCCATCCCACAGAAGGACGAGGTGTGGGGAAGGCAGTTACTAAGTGGGAAAGGCACAAGCCAGGGGATGGGAGGTGTGCGGCAGCCACGAGTGTGGGAACTCTGCGGGGAAAGGAAAAGCAATAGCTTTCAGTCACCTAAAACTAAGCCCTGTGTCTGGGGACACCACAAAAGCAGGATGTAGAAAGCTGTTTGAGATAAACGGAAGACATGGTCATGCTGGCTAATGGCTCTGAATACCTTGCTTCTCTTTTTTGCCGTCCCAAAGAGGGGGAATTTGTATCTTGCAGTACTTGGAGCTCCAGACCCATGGCTTGCCTTGCAGCATGAAATAGAAGCAAAGCACAAGATGTGGGAGCTCCAGATCCACTGATTTCATCAGAAACCTGATGTCTGAGAGTTTGGAAATCTGAAAATGCATGGCAGGTTGCTGGAAGCATGCTGTCAGGAGATGGGTTTAAAATGCCATCATGCTGGGAGCTAGTCCCCATATTCAACTGGCAGAGATCCGTAACTACTATTCTACAGATGATGGACTTATTTTAACAATATTTTTAACAAAATCAAGAGGTGAACAACCAATATTCATCACAAAAACCAAGCAAAATACCTGATTAGGTACAGGAACAAGGAAAATGGAAGAAGTTCTAAAGACTTTGAAAAGCACATCCTAGTGATAAATCTTATTCAAAGGGTGGACTGACTATTGGGACAGAAGGGCACATCAGGCTTGCGTCTTTGTCTTCTGTCCTTCTGCTTCTCTGTAATTAGTTGGGAGATGAAGTATAGGATGAAATTACCATCTGCCACTGTCCTCCCAGCTGGCTGAGAAATATCATCCCACTGACTGGTGGACAACTCAGCTCTCTATACAGCTAGAGGGTCCTATTTAATTTTTTTCCCATAGTGTGGAGCATTACAAACTCCCTAGGGATATCTGAGTGACCTGGGACAATAGTGATGCCCACGGTTGGCTCCTACTCTTTTTCTTCAATATAATATACTTGAAGTCATTGTTCCTGCATTGTTATATTTTGGTTTGTTTGAAATAGGACTCAGATTTCTTGGGTCGTGTTAGGAAATGTTCTTGTAGACTGCACAAGTACATGGAATGGATATTCTCTAGGCCTCTTGGCTACAGACACCTACATCATACTTGCATGCTATTGCAAGGAAATGGGCCACCACGTCCTGTCCAATGTTGCCATCATAATGAGAACTGAAGCCCCATGAAGATATTCTGGGACGTGTTAAGACCTCTTGTTCTGTGCTGCCTTTCTAAAGTAATGGGCCTGGCTCTGCTGCAGCTCACTTTCAGCTGGAGCATGCTGCAGGAGGGACAGCCTGTCTTCTGCCATCTGGCATTAAATATTGACAAACAAAAGGATATACAGGTTTTGCTCTGACTGAAAAAAGACTGTGGCTGCAGTTTCATTAGACCTTGCCTGTCCAGATACCCAACCCACATGAGTGTGGAAGACAGTAAGACACCAAGTCCAGCAGACTCCAGATGTCTGCTGAGGGCATTTTTGGCTTTGCTCATTTTAGTGGGAATATCAAGAAGGGCTGAAAAGCAATGCATTCCTACAGAAGGTGTCTCCACTTAACACCATTAGCACTTCAAACAGGTAATACCTTTGTACCTGCAGGTACTTAGGGGCAGGAGACCTTAGTACCACTTGCCTTCCTCTTTACCGCTGGTGCAGGGGGTTGGCCAGCAAAGCTGAGAGCACTGCTGGGCATCTTTTGTACCAGCCAGGACAATATTGCCGGTGACCATTCAGCATCCACTTTTCTAGGTGCTGCGGTGTGAATAATTAGCCATTCAGATATTTACAGTTACAGCTGTGGTAATTTACACAGTTACCAGGGAAATAATTGATGCGATTACACAGCAACAGGAAGATAACTGGCAATGGTAACTCCACTGGAACCAGTGGTAATCACACAGTAACTCATGATAATGCTGTTGTGTTATCTCCATGTACCTAAATTTAATCCGAATCATCTCAGTGCAACAACTAGTGGAAAATGTGCACATCATTGCTCTTTGGGGAGATCCATAAACACCCATGCTTGCCACCTGTATCTTGTAGAAAATTGCCTTTTATTCAGGCTCCTGGCAAGCTGATAGGTGCTCTTCTGAGGCAAAGAAAGATGATGCTCTTCCATCTTCAGAAAATGCTTTGAAAACTCATATTTAGTGGAAAGTAACACTGTTATTTTGAAGAGGAGAAAAACACCACTGCGAAAATAACGTTGGTAGGCCCAACTTCAAAGCCTTTGTGTAGCTATTCAAGAGGCAAGTGTGCAGCACAGCACCTGCCTCCAAGGGCTAGAGGGATGACAAAGTGCCTCTATCCAATTGACTTTGTCTAGATCTTCAGCCTGAGCTCCTGACATCCCAGCCATATACCGACTAAATAGTGTCAGGAGGAGAAAAAATGCTCATCTGCAAACATACCAGAGAGGAACATTTCCAGCATCAGCCAGCCTGGTGCAGCCTACCAGCCACACGTCTGAGCACCTGGGTGAGCCCAGGGTAAACGTGACTTTTTAAACTTCCATTTTTCCAGGAGATCATTCCAAGCAACCACAAGATTGGCACTGACATTTTTAATGGAGGTATCAGGCTGATGGCTGATGCCCAGTGTTTTGGCACGTCTGGGCACTGGGATCTTTACAGAGGGTGGATGCATTGCAAGGGACTGGAGAGAGCACTGGAGATAACCGTGGGGAAACTTGCTGTAGAAAGAGCCTAATTTCCATATCTACTGATCCATTTGAGCTGGACTGTGAAAAGTTAATTTCAAGCTCTAATAAATCAACTATAAAGAAGGCTTTTGGCTATCTTAATAAGGCTCAGTATTTCACACTGGTTAATATAATGTATAATTAAAGCACTGCCTAAGAGTGCCAGCTCTGGTTAAGATGCCAAACATTAGTGAAAAGCTTGCTTTTCACATCAGCATGACGTTCAAAATGGAGCAAGCTGAAATCTGCTATGGCTTTGATCAAAGGTAGAATTTTCTTTGCAAACTTCAGTGAATTCCAATTTCTGTTTGCCTAAAATTAGGTTGAAAATAGTTAACATGTTACCTACAGAGAATTCTCCCACAGAAAAGATGACATTTCAAACCAGCACTTGGTATTACAGTTCTCCCCCTGAGGATGTGTGGCACTGATTCATTTGCAAATAATTGCATTTGGCTCAATACACAAGATCCCATTTGAATGCTAAGTACTATACTTATGCCATGGAAAAGACTTATGGGTTGCTTAGCTCAGTACAGAAACCACTGCGCAGTTAAATGTAGTGCAAAGCTAGATCACCACATAAGGGTTCAAAAATTTCCCAGCCTTTTAGATGAAATCAGAAGGAACCCACAGGTGCTCTTGTTGTCTCCAGGTATAAGTTGAAGTGTGTATTTTGTCCTTGAACTCCCTACAACCACCACAAGCAAAAAGAAAGTACAGGCAACCAGGAAAGCATTCAGATCAAGGGTCCAAACACAATGGAAAAATACCAGCATGCACAAGGATAGAAACCTGATTACATGCCAAGCAGAGATAGTTGCAATTCACTTTACTGTATTCTTGTCCCTTCAGATAATAGGTTATTATGTGTATTTTGTAATTATGAACAGCTGGCTGGATGAGTAGTGGAGGCTGGTAAAGAAATTAGATAATCTACTTGTTGAGCTCCTAATATTCAGGAAACAATAACTTCTGTATTTGCTTTATTTGTTCCTTTTTGTTTCCTGCTGTAACTTCCAATATTAAGAACTCACCACAACATGGCAGAAAAGACAGACAAAACACAACCCCACTCTCATTAAATAGTGCAAAACATTGCAAAATTCAGAAAATAACAGGTGTCACATATTACGCAGTTTTAACTACGTTGCTTATGTTCACCACGTGTGTGGTATTTCCTATTTACCTTTTGTTTATTAAACTTAAATCCTTGATCATTACTGTATGTCCCTGAAACATGCTCCATATGTACTGCTGTCTACATAAAGTCGCTGGAGTAAACTTGCTTTGTGAAAACATGTGACTTAGGTGCTGGATCTTACAGCACCAGAGCCAGCTTGCCTAAGTGGTGCATAGGAAAAGAAAAACACCAGGAGAAAGTCCTAGCTATGCTCATCCCTGCAGGATGTGAAGCTAAAGAGGACGCAAGCTGGGAAGCGGGACCATGGGCTGCTCTGCTGGGATAGCTGGTTCAAGACCTTATTAGCCCGTATGGAACATTTCAGGGTTGTTCTTGACAAGCAAGGCCAAACCTCTACCCTGCACTAATTGTTTTAGGGGTTTTTAGTGACTCCAGAATAACCTTATAAGTCTTCTTATCTCCATTCTTCAAATGTCTTTTTTCTCATGTTTTCTCAGAAGAAAAAAAAAAAAAAATAGTACAAGTCTCCCCCCAAGCAGTCTGGACAGTTTTGAAAGTA
Source organism: Pelecanus crispus (assembly GCF_030463565.1). Classification (NCBI taxonomy): domain Eukaryota; kingdom Metazoa; phylum Chordata; class Aves; order Pelecaniformes; family Pelecanidae; genus Pelecanus; species Pelecanus crispus. Next base: position 3,976,657 of record NC_134655.1, on the reverse strand, counting down.
TATGTAGTGCTTTAGCTTACTCTAATCAACTATTCTATTTATAGCCAATAATTAGTCTGGAACACCATGAAAACCCTGAAAAAAGTTCACATCAACAAAAATTTACCCCAGCTGATAACCTGAAAATCATTGTTTTTAAATGCTGCATTTTGCTCTTAGCTAGGAATTTATTAAAGCACAAGACAAAACCCGATAGTAGCCTGCTAGTGCAAGGACCTATGCTGCTACCCGAAAATGGTGATTTTGCTGGTGACTGCTATCATGCACCCTTAGCAATGACACTGGAAACCATCAAATTAGTAAGATTCTGTCTTTTGCATTTTTAAGTTTACAAAATTTTGTTTATAAGAAGAATTAAACTTGTGTATATAATTACAGTAGACAGGATAAATGGCATTGATTTCCAAGATACATGTGCATGCCTTTGTTTAAAGGAGGATAATATTTAATTTGAAATTCCTGATTAAAAAGACAATATTGACCTAAAAAGGAGCATACTGCGTGAAATGTTTTCTCTTCAATTCCTGTAGCTTAAGCAATTCCAATGAAGGAAGTTAAATCTTCACACTCCAGTTGATGAGGCACAAATTTATTTTTTACAAAGTAATTATTTCTAATATATTTGATGGTAACATTTTTTCTTTGTGTCAAGGTTTGATTTTTTAAAAGCTTTATATTATATATTACAGAATATTACAGAAGAAATAGAAGTTGGCAGAGATTAACAGAGATTTTAGGGAGTACAAAACTGTTTGCAATTCCGTAGGTTTTCATTAAGCGTGGTTTCTTTTCTTGTTAAATGAAATCCTTCTCTGCCTATATTAGAAAAACCTTCCCTGAGAGGACAATATAGCTAGGATTTCCAAGAGGGGATTTCTGCAGTGACAGTCCATTAGTGTCTGCTGCGGCAATTTTAATTGCAGAAAGGAAAAATATGGCCTTCTGAGAGATGCCGAGCCTTCTCGTTCATTTTAATACAGTAGTTGTAGAACTAAGCATTTTTCAGGATTTTGACAAAATGGAGCTTGCCTCAAGCATCTCTCTGGATGTGAGCTCACAGTTTGCTGAAATATCTGTGGTGCTACAGATGTTCTGAGTTCACCTGGAAAAGGAGTAGTAAATGCGCAGGATATGTACCTGCACAGCTGTGAATAACTGGCTATTTCTACCATCCTCCAGGAGGCAGCAGCAGTATTTTAAAAGTGTAATTCATTAATAAATAAAATAAATAAAAAGAATTAGAAATCAAAAGCCTGAAGACTTAAGCCTTAGTCTGAAACACCTACCAGTGCAGAACTTCCTGTGCTTTAAAAGGGTGTTACGATTAACCAGCTCCTTTTGTTCCCTTTTATACTCTGCAGAACGACAGAGTTCGCAGCGTGGCTAATGGGTTGCCCTCACTGTCACTCTCTACAAGGATGACCATTGTTACAGCAGCAACATCGGCTCCAGCCACATTTCGGTTGCTTTCACTGCTGGATTGAGCTCTGCAGCTGCTGTGGTTGCCAGTTTAGCAGGAGGCCTCCGGTAGCCTGGACTGGCCATCGCTGTTTGCCAAGAAGATGACAGAGCACGTCTTTGAAGAGGAATACATCACCAGAAGGGTTAACTGAACTGTCCTCTTCACCTTTCTGAGAAATGTCTTTATCAGAGGTTCTTATTTTAGCTGATGGAGCCGGGTGAGGCTGAACGATAAATGATCAGACACTGTAGCTAGTGATTATTCAGAACAGTGATTTATGTACACAGTCCTGCTTCCAGACTTTCTATCTCTTCCTTATGTCACAGAATGAGAAAAGACCTCTGCCTACGTGGTCAGCAGAGGTCTGGCAAAGGAGATTTGGAATAACACCACCACAGGTTCGACCTGGGGGCTGAACATCTTCCATCTTGGGGACTGTCATTAACCAACTGCTTGACTCTGCGCAAGTCTTAGGATAAGTGAGGGCCAGCGCAAGGCTTCTTCATCTGCTCCTCTCTTCCTTAGCCATAATGACTTTGTTGTCTCTGTAATATCCCTCCTCTTTAAGAATTTAGACAGCAGAACAGAAAGCGATACCAGTACATAGGTAGCTTCAAACTGTTCCCTATGTTTCTGCAGATCTAATGGTTATGCTCAAAGAGATGTCTGTTTGCTTTCTTTAAATCATCATACTTCTTCAGCTTGTAGGGTTCCTGAGTTCAGAACAGGTGAAAAATTGTCTTCAGAAACAGCTTCCTTTAAGGCCAAAAAGACCATAGAAGACAATTTGCATGCCATACACACATAAAGCCTGTCAAGAGCAGAACTGAACTAAGACATACTCTTATTTTCTAAGTTGCTTTGATAAATGCTATAAACTTGAACACATCCGACCATCTGTTAGCTAAAGACAATTAATGTTTTTTAGATGCCTGCTTGTGTCCTTTCTCTTTCAGCACTAGATGCAGCTAAGGAAGTCAGACTAGCAGCTAGACAGGCACTAAAAGTTAACAGAGCTGAGAATGTAACTAAAATCTGTTTAAACTCTGTTTTAACTCAAACCAGAAATCTGATGGACTTATTTATTCTCCAACACCTGTACCCCAAGTCAAATTGGCAGTGGTATGTTTATTTCAGGTCTGAGACACCAAAGTCCTAAATCACAAAGGCAACTGTGCTTTACAATTAATCAGTTGGGTGTTTGCAATCAATAAAGAACAGTACAGAAACCAAACACATACAGACTTGTCCACAGGAAGACTCAGCAAGGTCATGCACCAGAGCGACTATTGGGAATTAATGAACATGCGGAGTAGACTTTAAATGAACTGCTTTCTCTTCTCTTAGAAGCTCTTCACCACATGTCCAGAAAGAAAAAGATTTCAGAAGACTTAAGGGGTTAAGAGGATATGATGGAAAATAAAGATGTTGATACTGGAATGCACAGCACTTAATACATTTTAACAGTCTGAAGACTGCAAGCCCAAAGCAGACACTGAATTGATTTACATTTTATTAGATTCTGGTTTCCTGCATTTAAAAAGAAGAGATGTTTGGATTCAATTATTTCTTTAAATTATGCACACACCCACTCAATAGATTCCACATTTGCATTCACAGAAAGAGAATTACTTATCCACTTTTATGAAAAAATACTGCTTAAAATGGGTAAGCAATAGAAAGATGAGCAGAAAAAGCACAGATGTTGACATTAAAAAATGGATCAGGAGCACTGTTGCATGCCCAGCCCATGCCATAGAAGCATGTGCAATTACACTTTGGAGAGCCCTTCTCTGAGCTACGCAGCAGTAAGGGTAGGGGACTCTGTCATCTGCTCTTCCATCTCTGCTCTCCTATGCCACCAAACACCCACGCCCAAATCTGGCAAGACCGTGGTCGTGCTGTCCCCTCACTACTGTGTTTCCAGCAAGCCACCATGAAGAGTAGGAAAAACCATCTCTTCCATCTAGGTTTCAGGGCCCATAACTTAACCTCTCAATAGAAACATGCAGTGAGATTTCCATTCTTTAAAACATTATTTAGAGATCTCAACTTTTTCTTGTATTCATGAAGAGCCATTAGCTTACAGTTAAGTCTACACAGTTTTATTTAAACAATCAAATTCCACTCTTCTGTAGAGACTTTTTTCATCCTTTCTCAGGTTCAGAAGAGAAAATTCTGGGCAAGTCAGCATGATCAAGTGTTTTCTTTGATGCAAGAGGGAATTTTTCCACCTTTTTATTGATGAAAAATGCAGATTCTCTTAATTAGGCTGTATAACTACAGTAGGTTGATTATGACTGCTTTATGTCCACTTGAACTATTTTGTTATAATGCAACTAAACCAGAGTAGGTACACCGACTTCTGACCAATATGCATTATTTCTATAATAAGCATTTGTGATGCTTATTTAAGTGGAGTAAGAATAAGAAATAAGAAATATTCATGCATGTATGTGCACAGCAGCTTGTAAGAATTCCTGCATGAAGAAACACTGCTCTCAAAAGGGCCGCAGCTCAAGCTGCCTGTTTATTTAAGTATTGGAAATGGGTAAGTTTGAAATAGAATAGAACAAAAAGCAAGGGGGGGGGGGGGGGGTGTCAACAGCCAAGCTACCCAGTAGGAATGTTAAAGCTGAATTTAATATATCTGGTGAATTAGTGGTGCTTCCAAACGGTGTGAAATCCAGTTAGTCTCTGGAAGAAAGGTTAGTTTGTTATCTCCATTCCCTATGCATATGGAGGGGACTACGAAACAGATATTCAGGTTGTTGATTCTTGTTACCTAGAAGAAAGGCTTGCTCTTGCATTCATGAGGGTATTAGGTTGAGGATAAATGTGCTGTGCAGTTTCGGGGCATAAGGAACACAGCCATCAAGACCTATGTATAAAAGATTACCCTTTCTCCAGTCAGAAAACCATAAACCAAAAATTCTAGGTGACAGATTAAGACTATGAAAGGAAAGATTTCCAGCACAAATTGCCCCAAAAGAGGTAGCACTTAAGAATTCAGAGAACTGTCAAACCGTTCTTCCTAATTGTCCCCACTCATCACTCTTGAGAGGGAACAGTAGTTCTGGACTACAAAAGAGCATTTGGATGTAGCATGACTCCATGGCCAAGTATCATGGCCAAGGTCAAGCAACACTACTTGAAATGGGAGCCTTGAATGTAGGGGCACAGGGAACGTATCAACCTACTCAAGGTCAGGCTGAAGAAACAATGGGCTGGAATTTCCAGTTAATGGGATTGCCAGCAACAAGCTCCTAAAACCTGTAGCTGTTGCTGATCCTATTGTGCATATCTTCATAAAAGAGAAAGGCTCTTGTTCAGCTTTGTGTGAGTTTTTCTTAAACTGTAACAATGGCACTGATGGTGATGGAGAGGCATTGGTAAATAGATCCTCACCCTGGTTAAAACACAAACAAACAAAAGACCCTGCACCAGGATTGAATAGTTTGGTGTGTGCCTGCAAGCAACCCCCTCCATCTTCAGGGAGCACAGGAAGAATGTTACCATTAGCTGACCAACAGGCCCAGAAGGATGAAAAGCTACACCAAGCATTTACTACTTGTAAGGAAGCTCTAAGGGGCTGGAGGAGACCAACAGCCACACCCTGACTTGGTCTCACAGCTGGTCCCTGCTTCCCCCAAGGAGCCCTTATCTCTGTACCCCATGCCACAGCACCTAGCTGGTGCATGAGAAAGAAGGTCAGAACCAATGTCCCCACAGCCACCCCTCTGCCTGCTGACTTTCGTTTGGGGAAGATGGTGGGGAAGGGAAGATGTAAAACTGCAGCTGTGAGAACTGCTCTCATCCCCACATGCAGCATGTGTTGTCTGCTTAAAAGACTAAGATGACATCTCTGCTTTCCTTACCCACTAGAAGGGTGCCCTGGGAGTCTCTCCCTCCTCGACGTCTTACCAGTATTCCTGGCTCTTGCTCCTTCTTTTCTCTTATCAGTCAGCATTATGTAAAAATACTTCCTCCAGTTAATTACTTCATGGTCAGATGCATCAAGAACTTAATTCTCAGCCCAAACATTTCAAAGGACAGCACATTGGCCAGCTACCAAAGAGCTCCCTTTGTACTTTCACCCACCTGGGTACAGTTATGGACTTCAGCCCAGTACAGCAGTGGCCAAAGATGAACCCTCACAGAGGGACAAAACTGATTTATTCATGCATTTCCATTTTCTAGGGATAAGTCCACTGTCTTGCAACCCACCCATTCTGCCAAACTACTGCCCAGCACGTAGCCATGGAAGCAGAGGGCAGCATGCCTGCACAGTGCTTTCGGGCAGAATAAAGATCTGGCAGAATGAAGAGGATTACACAGTTGTACGAAATAGCAGGATTTGTTCCTACAGCCTCTTTGCGATGTGGTGTAAAGAGACCTAAGAGAGGAAATTCTGTTTTCGATAATCACACAGAGTGACAAAGGAAATAATCTTAAATATGAACAGATTTGGTTTCCATGTAACAAGTGGATGTGTTTTACTCACTGAGGCAGCCTTTCTTTAAGAAATGTAGTTTTTCGACATTGTCATGAGTCCTCCTGACATCAGTAACTTCCTTCCAAAATAAGTGCTAGGGAAAAATCAGTGTCAGACTTGCCCTTATTATTAGTGCATCAGGAGAGCTTGAGGACACTTCAGTTAAAGTCAGGCATCAGCACTGACTTTGAAGGCAGCTCGTTTCGAACTGCCTGCACCTCCCCTAGCACAGCAGCACACTAACACACTTCACTACGGATAACCTTGTCTTCCTTGGCATTTGCGGTAGACAGCATATGTTAATGGCAATGTATTATCACCATTTTTCCTGGGGAAGATGCACTCTAACTTGGTTGTAATTAAAAACCTTTTCTGACCAGACAAGACTATTCTGTCAATTCAGCTTATGGACATATTTGTCTCTCAGCCTACACTGGTTTTATTCAGGCTCTAGGTCTCCAGTTGCACAGCCTTTCAAACACCTCTGCTATTTTTATCATTTCTAAAGATACTTCTTCTATTAATTAATTCTTGGATGTGTCCCTGAGCTCGTATTTTGTACAGGTTCCCCTCTGTTTTGTTCAACGTCTGCAAAATCCAGAACACTTGCTCATCAAAGGAGATGTAGAAAAAGCTAACATTTTTACTTCATGCTATCAACTTTAATGGAAAAAAGACACAAGTATGAAGTATTCAACCTTCAAGTCATCCTTCCTAATACGCATCTCCAAACCTGAGAGCGAACAAACCATCCTGTCCTCCAACAGTGTAACTTCATTTGCAGCCTGTGGATCCAAGTCAGCCGAATTTCTGAAGAAGATGAGAAGATGCAACTGGTTCTGTATCTAATTAACACTGACTTTGCATTTCACCCCACTCACAGCATCAAAGCTGTTGCTCAAATGCTAAAATATTCTGTAAAGGCTCCTAAAGGCATTTTGACTAGTTAAATTTCAATGTTTGCAAGGATCTTTATTACACTGTTAATTCGGGAGATTAATGGGAATTAAAAATGGTGTCCTTTTAAAAATTAAATTGTAACAGATGCTACATTAAATCTAAAGGAAAGTAACAATTGCTATCAAGCTGTTCTTTCAGAGAGTTAAAATTTTTTCCTTAATTATAATTCTGAACATGTTCTTTGTGTTTTGGGAGATTTCCTGAATTTACAGCAAATGTGTATGCCCTCCCTGTTGGAACAATTTTGTTTTCACCCTAATTTCTGTTAATCTTTGAATAAAGCTATTAAATTTTTTTCTAATTAACAGGTCTTTTTGATTCAGCTGACAGCTAACAGAGTAATGGAAAATTCAGCATTGTGTCCTGAGCTAAACCATATTAGGGTAGAAATTAACAATGTTAAGCAGGCTGGGAGATAAAAATACTTTGTACAGAACATGCAGTGAGGCTGCCGAAATGAATGTCCCAAAGCTTCTTGCATGGAAATACCTTTTTTTTCTTTTTTAAATTTGAAATATATCCCATCCCTTCCATGTCTACAGGACCAATGACAAGTTCTAGCTTAGTATGCAGTAATGTTAATGGAATAATTGATGCAGGAATACTGAAATAGATGATGTGTAAAATGGCAGGCTGCATAATTGTCTGGAGTGAGTTCAAGCATTTCTGCAGTGAAAAATAGTCCTGTTTTATAATCCTATCACGTCTCCTTGCTGCTGTGTAGCAAGCAAATTTCATTTGGAGATGATCCCAAGGTGCAGTTGATTTACTAGGGGGATTCCGAAAGGCAGAAGGTTAAAGCCTTCTCACCCCAACTAAATAGCACCTGGGAGAGGTATTAAAGGGCCCACACTAATTTTGGGAGTATCATTCAAATGACATCATTATAATAAATGTACATATAATCCAGGCGAATCTTTGCCATTGAGCAGTGGCAGGAGAGTACCTGCTTAAAAAAAAAAACCCAAACATTCCTTTTTAATATTTTGCCTTTCTTTTTGAAATATAAAGTATTATGGGATGGAAGAAGGGGGAACAGAAAGGAGTTTTAAAAATTATGATGCAATTAATTTCTGCTTCTGTGAAACATGCAAGAACCATTATATTGGGATGGCACTTCTCATAAAATGAGTTGTAGACTACTGAAGCAATTAGAAACTAATTGCTATGAGATTCCCCCAAGAGATATATAAGAGAAACGGGAGATGGCCAGAGACTTACAGGCAGAACTGTATCTGTTTCTTTCCCAATCTCTGTGAAATACCAAATTCCACTTCTACAGGTGCAGAGGTGACTATATGAGCTCACAGATCAGCCAGCTGCAGATGGTTGTACACATTTACATTCCCTTTGTGCAGTCTCCAGGATAATTGGGTACTGCTTTTCTTATTTGAACCACAGAAAGAACACATCTGGATTTTTTCCTCCTTTCTCCACTGCTGCATGAATTCATCAGCATTTCACCTATCCTTCACTCTCTATCTCTTCCCCAGCCCTCACCCCTCAAGACTGACTACGTCGTTTCCATTTCTGCTGGTGTGAAGAACACGAGCCTGGCATCTGCCCACACAGGGCTTCTCTCTGCTGCTGCTGCTGCTTGCAGGAACTGGACTGAGCTCTTCATTCTCAACCGCGCTCTGGTGTGAGACAATAACGAGCACGGGTAGCACCTTTCAGTAGTCTGCGCCTTTCCAGGGGTAGATAGCGTAGATTCTTTCCTCCCCCCGACCATTCCTGACGATCCTCACCTCTGCAGAAAAGGAAGTATTTCTTGTTCTTTGCAGGTTTTGAGTCTGCTTCTGATCTCACTTAGGCACCCAACAGCCCTGGGTCAAAGCACCAATTCTGAGTCCTCATTATGACTCTCGAGATCAGTAACTTTGCAGCTACAGTTAAACCAAAAGGATGTTAAATAACCCTTTGTTAGGTTCCGCAAAGCTGATACCTTAATAGCAGTTAAAAGATGCGGGTGTTTTGTTTGCTTTTGTTGTTGTGGGTTTTTTTTTTTAATTTTGTTGTGGTTGCCAAGAAAGAAACAAGGCTTGCTGTGTGTTCATGGTGGAAATGCTGCTCATACATAAACTCATATGTAGACACTGCATAAAGACTGAACATACAGCTATGAGAAGGAATGTAAACAAAAGGGCCAAATCTGTATTGGCATACAAGCCTCTCGGTACAAATCTACTGAAGTTAGAAGAATTATACAAAGCATCAGTCTGACTTTACGCCCTGACTATACTGACAGCACTTCTAAAACTTTGTATTTTTATTTTTTTCCCCTCAAATGTTTTATAGCTTCCCTTTGCTCCCTTCCCCTTTCATCTCAGATCATTTTTGACAGGTAATCCAGCAATATCAGCCTCTCCTGTGGAGATCATCTCTATACCCACAGTGGTATGCTTTCAATTTGCTCCAGCACTCTAATAAACATCTAGTGCAGACAGCGCGGGCTGAGCTTTTTTAAGAAACGTCGAATGTCTGCAATTCCAGTTGGATTCAATAAGAACTACAGAAACACAGCATCTCTGAAGCATGGGATAGCAAGAGTAAGTGGAGAAAAGTAATTGCAACAAGACCAGTGCTATATTTTCATTGGTGTCTCTGAAGAAATACTGTTCAGTCCAGAATATATATTTCCATAGGGAATGTGGTGCTAGAGTTCACTAAAATGTCACTGTACTAAACCAACTGCCCTTTTTCTTTCCCTTAATTTTTCCTCTGTACCAAGAGGCAGTAAAGCAGCTGTGACCAAATAAGGCAACACATGTACATCCTTTAAAAAAAAAAATTAAAATACCATATCCTGGCAATTAGCATGCTGGTGCAGTCAATTCTTGGAACATCAAATCTACCATGATACTTGCACACTAGAATGATTTAACAAGCATTTTGCTTTTACTGTGCTGTCTTGAACTCAAACATGCCAAAGTAATTTTAAAAAATTGACACTGTTTTTCCTCTGTAGTCCAGGCTAAATATTTTGGGTTTTTCCTCAAGAGAATACATAATCCAGACCTTTGTATTGTTTTTGTTCCAAGGCAGCCTTCTTGCCTAAAAGAAGAAAATAGCTCTGGCTGCCTAGAAGAAAATTAGCCTTAGATAATGAATGGTATATTTTTCTCTGCAATTGCTTTTCACTTCCTTGTGATACCTAGGCAAGTATTAAATTCTCTTATCCAAGCTGACTTATACGTAAAAAGTTTGAGAAGTATGCTGTCCGTTTTCCCTAGTTATCTGATCTGGTTCCGTAGATCCAGCCACTGTCCCTCTAGTGCGTTGCACTAAGTCACCGTTTTATTTGGTAGAGTTCTGACCGTGGAAATCGCTCTTTGGGCACACACAACATGTTTTGTACGGGGCTCTTGCCGAGCACAGGACCGTGCTGCTCGGGAGCCACGGGTTACTGGGAGAGCAGTGGGCAGGTCTTCAATGCAGAGCTTCCTGGTACTTGTATGCAAACCAAACTCTCCTGGTTACTACTTAGTTTAGTAAGATGCTATTTTGCATCCAAACTTCCTTCACTGGAAGCAAACCCAGACTGTATCAGTATACAATTATTTAAGGACTACCAGGTGTTCATATAACTAAGCATTATATCACGATAAGAGATTGACTCATAAGTGTGGATTTTTATGTTATTCTGGCTACTAGATGTAAAATTTAGGCCAGTGGCTGGCAGATAAAGCTTCCAGTCTTTTCCTGAACAGATTTTTCTTCTCTTCAGGATGTAAAGGGAAATCTGGGAAGTCTTAGGCCTAAGCCTTTGTTTTTGTAATCCTCTTAAAGGTGCCCAGCTCACCTATATTGAATTAAAAATAAAGCATCAATATTGTAAGCCTTTCCACTGTGCTCCAGTAGTACACTCCGATTCTGCCTTAAACGGACATGTCTGAAGAGACCCCAGGGGCACTTATTCAGTCCTTTGCATCTCGTCTAATACCGATGAAGGATGTCTCATCCACTGTAATGCCAGAATTTGGTCTTTGAACCTAGTTAGTACTACACCCAACGAGACACATGGCCAGGTTTGAGCCCTAGATATGCTATCAGTGCTTGATAGCTGCTCTGTGTGGTGCAGAATTTAAACAACGTGACATATGTACTTTTAAATGAATAAGACGATGAGATACAAAGAGCAGTAGTATTACATATGGTGGTGCCTGGGATATAGTAGTAAGCCATGTGAAAAATAATGCCATTCAATATAGAATTTCCTTGTACTAGATTTAATTTTGCATGTGCTGATGAGAACCTGGCCCTTTTTTTAGCAGGCAGCATCATACCAACACACAAGAAAAGGCATCCTATTTAAATTGTATAGGTATTCATTTTATTGTCATTTCCCACTCACAGTTATAGCCACTAATAAGATGACTATTGCTCTCTTGTTTGTGTATACAGACCAGCTTGCCATTTGGGGGTTAATGAATGATAGCAAGTGGAAGCATGAAAATAAAATTAGCAATGCCCAGAGCAACCTACTTTATCAAACTCACCAGTTTATAGGATTAGCAATGGATTCAGTGCAAATCTCTTCTATGGGTATTATAAGCAAGATTTATGCCAATTAGCAGTAACAGTGCAGATTATTTGGGAAGAGCACTGACAACAGTTAAAAGCTCCTTCTACTTTTAAACTATGTTGTTAGGACATTCATTTCAAGTATTCACGTCCACTTATAAGACTATTTTTACTCATCTCCCAAGTGCTATTTAATTTCTTACGTGCATTCATGGTGTTGTTTCCTGAGGCAGTAAAGACAACTAAATCATTTCTTTTCTAACCTAACTCTTGCAGTAGCTACTCTCAGCCTCTTTGGATTCAGGTCAGGTTGCTCTCAGCAGAATCCAACATGTATTACATTCTTCACTCCTCTATAGCAGACGTGATTCTGATCTCACAGAGCCCAGTGGGAAAAATTCCCCATTGACATCAACATGCGTTGAATCAGGCCCTAAATTCCCATAGCAATCAAGAGACGTGAAGGAAAGAATTCCAGTAATCTACTGGTAGATGCCCCTTGACCAGTGGAAGACGTTGGCCTGTCTCCACCAGAGGAACATTGCCAATAGCATATAGCTCCAGGCTCCTGCAACGCGCAGTTCTCCTGCGGGCATCAGGACAGCAAGGTCCATATATACATTTCATACATAATCTGACTAGAAAGTGACGACTTTATGGAAGGTAGACTTTTCCCATATACTTTCATGCCTACAAGACAGGGACAAGGCTGAGGCCAGTGTTGTTGTAGACTAAAACACCCCTTGGAAAATCAAGTTTGATCCATTTGCGGGAGGGAAGACCTTTTGCTTTGCTTCGCTACAACCCAGTTCTAATAAATTACTGAAGTTCCAAGACAGTATCCTCTCATCTGTGCACAACAGCTGATTTGGAGCCAGGGGGGATATGTGAGCTGGTACCACTCTGCAGTGCCTGCAGGGGCAAGGACGGCCAGTTTGGTCTAATTCCACACATGCACATCTTACAGGTTCACTAACAGACACCCTCTGCTTTTGCTCTAAAACAGTTGATAATCTCTTAGCTAGTTTATTCTGAAGAAAAGCTGGTTAATATAACTAGTTATTTACAACTGTGACAATTAGATTGAAGCAATTTGCGTGCGGACATAATTATGTTCTTAATGAAGATTAACTTAAATGAAATGCTTTTAATTACAATTCACACAGCCTTTGGCTATTGTGCAGACAGTATTCTGACATTTATGCCTCACCAGAAATGAGATTTCTACTTTGCTGTGTCAAAGCTGACCATAATTATTTGCTGGATATTTGATGTCAGATGCTGCTAACATTGCAAAAGGTTTCAGTGCTGTAAACCAGTGTGGAAGAATTAGAGATTGAACCTTTGTCAGTCACTTTCAAAAGCCATTTGCTCAAACTCTGTGATAACTCTCCATCTGCCTTCATGATTGCAAGTACTTCTACCTGTCTGCTCCAGCTTTCTCCAAATGCAGAGAGAACGTTGCTGTTTATTTCAGTAGGAGCATGTGGAGGCCTGCATATCTGTATAATTTGCCAAAGTCCCTTCTTCTCAATATTAAATCAGGAGAAAAACAACGATGTGAGCTGCCCAGCATGCATATTAGATCCAAATTTGAAAAATTAATTCCAAAGGATCCTTAGAGGCAGCATCTTCATTATACAGAAAATCTTGGCATGTAAACTCCACCTACCAGCATTCAAAAGGAATGAGTGATCAAAGCCAGATTACAAATTCATTAGTGATTAATCTGTCTGGAAAGCCTTCCCTGATGCTTTGCAGGAATATGATAGTAATATGATTAATAGTAACAGTTACTATAGGGTTATGGCCAAAACTATAAACAGCTAAGAAGCATGACCACAGGAGCCTTGGAGTTTCATTCCCAAAGAGATCTTGCTTGGTGGAGATGTATTCAGAGCGCTGTGTCCTCTGAATCACTATGGCCACTGTGCTAGAGACCTTTGCAAGCCTCAGCATGATGAAGAGTTGGTAATAAGTTATTGCCTTTGTTATGCCCTGCACAACTCTAGTGCCTTTAGTAGAACTGAAGATGACGTAAGTCAGTGTAGAACTGGGCCCAGGGCTTCTCCTTTTGAGGTCTGTCTTGTTCTACAGTGTTCTCTCAATGTGTTGGAATGGGAATGAGTTATAGAAAATATTTCACCTCTCCTCCCTCCTTTCTGTAAGAGACTGTCACAGAAAAGACTATCACTGTGTGCATGCATGCAACATACTTCATTGCCAGGCTGGGCATCCCTGTGGCTTGAAGCATCAGCATTTTGTCCTGCCCCAGGAGGCCGTGACAGCTCCCTACCAGCCCTCCTTTTGAAGGGGAAATCAAAAGGTGCCAAATTTCCCTTTAAAGCATAGTCTCAACATAGAGAAGGAGTGTTTTGTGCAATAAGACACAGCGTGGAAGCTCTCCAACATCTGCACTGGGCTAACATGCCATGGGGCTTCTCCATAAGGCACTTATAGCCTGCCAGACTTGTTTCAGTTGAGTCATGCTTATCCCACTTAATATTCATTCCAATATATATTTCATCATGTTAATACATATTTTATTGCACTTTTTGTACCAATTCCTCTAGCATTTTGCTTTTGCAATGGTGCCTAAAAACCTGTGATTGCATATAGCCCTGTGTGCATGTTTGTGACTTGTGCAATTCCCTCCTGTGCCTAGGAGGGACTGACCTTCCCAGCCTCCTGTTCTTGCTATGTACTACTTCCAGTTTAGTTCTCTCTTCTTGGGTTTCTCAGCCCACGTGTTCTCCATTATAACAAGAGTGACTCCATGCCACGTGTTCCCAGCTCTGCTCAAGCCATTCCTACAAACTTACACCATTCAGCTTTTCTAGATAGAACATCTATGGCCACTCTACCAATATAAACCAGGCCTTGTAACTTGTACTTTCACCCACAGTCCTCCTGGTTGGAATAAGTTTTATTCATAGAAATGCAGATTATTATTTGGTAAAATATTAAGAAAAACGCATATTTGTACAAAAGATAAAACAAAGCTCACCAACAACCTTTTTCTGAGCTGCAATTTTTGACATAAGAGACTGCCTCATGGGCTGGCCATTGCTAGAAGTGCACCGCACTCTGAAAAATGAGGCAATGGAAACCATGAATATTTGTGAAGGACATTATTTCCAACATGTTATTTGAAAGAAGTCTCCTAGCTTTTGAGAGCTCTGCAAAAGAATATATATCATAGTCTGATGATGCAGCTGTCTCATTCCACATGCCAAGCTAATCCTATAAAGAGCTATCTGAAAATACATAGAAGTGCATGTCTGCAGAGCTGTACATGTGTATGTATGTTTATACAGTTATGTACACAAAGATAATTTCAGATCTTGAAAGAACATACAATACAATATTTTACAGTATTACAGAGGAAATGATGAAGTGGTTTCACCATCAGATCTTCAAGGATGGGAGGTTAAAGCAGCTATTTAAGTTGCTATGCTGTCAAATTAATTCCTATAAGGAAGTGCTTCACTGTCTACAGAAATTGCTAGTGGATGTAATGACTCATGTTAGGATTTAAAGCATTTGAAAAAAGCTCCATGAATGTATCAAAATCATTAAAAGCAGTATACTTGCAGAGTTATGTTTTTTTAATCAAATTCCATTTATCTTTTTGCACTTAAATTTAACACACGAATTTTAGCCTGTTTCCCTAAGAGAAATCTAATATACAAATTTCATACATATTTATTTTTAGCAGTACAAAATGCATCCTCTTCCCAACACACTTCAGAGCAGATTTACACAAACTAATTAAAAATCCACACACGTACGCACATATATATATAAAAATAAAATCTGCTTCTATGTGTGTGTATATATATATAAAAATCTGCTTCTACATAAGGGGAAAAGTTACCGTCTTTGTGGTCACCCAACCATCCCCAGGGAATCATAGAATCATTTAGGTTGGAAAAGACCTTTAAGATCATCCAGTCCAACCATTAACCTACACTACCAAGTCCACACTAAACCAATCAAGGGTAGACTAGACTAAACCATGTCCCCAAGTGCCACCTCTGCCCGTTTTTTGAACGCTTCCAGGGATGGTGACTCCACCACCTCTCTGGGCAGCCTGTTCCAATGCTTGACTACCCTTTCTGTGCAGAATTTTTTCCTAATATCCAACCTAAACCTCCCCTGGCGCAGCTTGAGCCCATTTCCTCTTGTCCTATCACTAACTACGTGGGAGAAGAAACACAAGAAAGAAGAGCACTACTGGCATTTCTTCAATGTTGGGTGATTCAGGCATGACAGGGCCACTGGGGAAGGCAGCTTCCAAATGTGAGGGCCCTCGATGGAAAGTTATCACTGAGGTATTAGATCTAGGAAGCATGCAGGGCACCCGGCTGATCCTAGCCGGTGCCTCAGCTCTTGAGGTAAAAGGAGCCCTCTTAGGAACTCATGCCCCGAACTATCTGCAGTTTTGCAAATCCAAGTCAATACCCCAAATTCTAAATGTAGCAGCAGGGGAAAGAAAAAAAGAAGAAAGAAAGGGGAGGGAGGGCAGGAAAGGTATACTAACAAGTCACAGCCTTGCACTTTTTCTTCCTCCCTCTTGGTGTTCCCTAAGCATAACACAAGACAACAAAGACCAAATTCACAGGTTACAAAGGGATGGATTAGTGTACTGAGACCCAGTTCACCAGAAGCAGATGGCCACAGGAGTCCCTTGGGACCACATATCACAGAGACTCTTGGGCAAAGTGAGGAACAAAGCCCTTGCTGCTGTGACAAGTGCACACCGAGAACAGGTCAAGATCCCTTCCACCACCCTACTACAGACCAGGATCTTGTCTGGACATGCTTCAGCCAGTTCGCTCTTTGGCCAGCAAAGTGCAGAGACTGAACTGCCTGAATTTAGCTAAAATAAAGCATTTCACTCTCTCACTGAAGGTAACGTAACCCAGCTTGTTTCCCACCATCCACTGCTACATCCTAATCTACAAAGCACTAAGGAAGACTGACACAAACAAAGTTCCAGAGATCTACCATGCAAGTGCAAGGATGAAGACACTGAGCAGCGGTACCCTCTAACCACCCCTTGCGGGTGAGCAGGCAGTGCCTCAGCGGGTACCAGCCTGGGGCAGGTGGAACACAGACATCCAACCATTCCCACTGCCAGCAGACTTGACCAGGAGGGTCAGGATATTCCCTGTGCATCCAGGTCCTCCCAGTAATAGGTAAGGCCATTTATCTAATCAGCAAAAAAGCTTGAAAAGCATCTTCTAGTACTCTTCTATAATAAATAGTAAGCTTTGAAGTTTGCAAAGGATGCTGAAAAAGCATCCTCCATTTTTTAGCTAATTCCCTTCTCCCGCTCTTTCAATTTGTTATGTTCCCTGTGACAGACAAATGATGTAGGAAAGAGGCTCTCCTACCTAGTCACGCTTAGGGCAAGTAATGACCCCAAGCCTTAGGTCACCAGCCTGTTTGCTGCCCTCTTCTTTCATCTTGTATTCCCACAAGGAATTCTTTGTTCATTTTGGGGCTGTGAAAAAAATCAAGTTATTTCAGCTGTTCACACCTACAGACCCATTTCCACCTCACAGTTCTCCAGGGATAAGCAAAGATTAATTGAGCTCTCCCCAAAGTCCTTACTTTGATAAATGAAGTTTGCCTACATGCTTTGTCCAGGAAGGGCAATTTTGAACAGGTATGGAGTGCACATAGTGTAGCAGTTAAGCACAGTGCAGTTGGGAGTTTAGTTTAATTGACAAGGAAAAATAGAAATAAATCTTCCAAGCGCTGTGGGGAACAAGGCTACCTTAGTGGGGGAAGTGAGAAAGGTGTGGGAAAGGATCACTCAGCTGGGGCAGGGAAAGGGGAATGCTGAAATCATCTCTTGGCTCTCATACCTGCTGGGCGACCTCGACAAGCCAAGCAGACGGAGGGTGTAAGGCAGAGACGGATCAACGAGGGAAGGGCACTTGGCCGCTTTGAGGACCAGTGTGAGCATTTCCTATCCATAAAATGAGGACAGTAACACATGCTTCCTTTGTAATGTGTCTGAGCTGCACTGGTTTATGTGCTTTCTGAGGATGCAGCATTATCTCCCGCATCCAACACCAAGATCTCTTTGATGCTATTCTCCAAATGTACTTGCTTTCCCTGGATTTTGGTCTCACTCGCCCTTGAATAACTTAACCAAGCATGAGGTGCTTAAAGTATTCTTACGCTTGACTAATTGCTTGTTTTGGAAGGTGCTCTTTTTTTTCCCCAAATTAAAAGGTATGCTTAGCCAAAGTAATCCTCTTTTGTTGAGGTGTAAATCCATTTATGCAAATTACCACCCAGCTTTTGAGGGCTGGAAAACTTAAGAGTGTCCTATATTGGACTGAATCACAAGTACTTCTTCATTTCATCAACATTTCCTGAACTTCCCACTCTAAATTCCTGCAGCAGAGAGTCTGTCTTTCTCTGTCAGTGTCCTTACATTAAAATTTTTAATCTTCTATGCCGCCTGCTGGGACAATCTGAAAAAGGAACCCAGAATAACCACAGTAATCACAACAATTCTAAACTTTGAACTTAAATTCATCCATTTGGCACCTGTGATTACTGAATTTGAGCCAATTTGACACCACCCTTATTTTGACGCAGATTTGCCATAACACTTCTTTTGCTGTATGCCAGTTCAATTACAAATAGTCTTTCTCTGCACTGCTGCCTTCCAGATGCACTAAACTTCCCTCCTGCAGACTACAAGAAAATGACTTGGCTCCTTTTGCACGGCTTACTTTTTCCATTACATCAGGCAAATAAACAAGACTAATTTGCATTAAGTTAGTATATCACAACACCCACCCCCACTCCCTTCCTTTCTTCTGGGCAAATACCAAAAAGAAAAAAAAAAAAAAAAAGAGGTCCAAACCTCATGCACTGGTAACTTGCATACTTAAATATCCATATCTTTTCTTATTCTAGGGGAGAGAGGGATAGAAAGCAAGAGGAGTTATTATAACATCTCCCCATGAGGCAAACATTGGTTGTCTCATATAACTGAATTACATTAGTGGTGTTCAAGGGCCAAATCCTGTTTGAGCTTACTTTTCAGTCCATCAATTTTATATAAATGCTGGAATAAGAGGGAGGAGAATCTGGCCAAATACCCTAAACTAGGTGAATAAGGTACTGGATATTTGCCTCCTACAGATTTTTTTTGTAACTTCCAACCTCTGGTATCTTTGTTATGATTCATCCTGTGATAATTCTTAGAGCAGCACAGACCCATAGGCATAGGTGTCAAGCAAAAAGGCACTGCTTACTTTCCTTACTCCTCAGTGAGCAAACCCCTGGCAGAGCAAGTGCAGGGTATTTTACGTTAAATCCTTTCAGACTTGAGATCAACTGTAGCAAGCAATACAGGTGACCTATTTGATAAGGCTGCAATAATAATCCAACTGGATACCTCTTATAACCAAGCAAACTTTTGAACCTTACTGATGCCCCACCTGTGTAAAACAACAAGATAAACTTTTCTAGTCTAGCACATGTGCACTGGCCAAACTGGATTTAGACCACCTGAGGATCTGGCCTTCTACAACAATTTTCTAAAGCCCCTTTGCCCCCACTGGATGTGTTTCTAAGCATAGCTACCTATTAAACAAGATGTCTCATAAGAATTTAAATTTGCAAGAAGAAAGCATCTCCCAGGC
This sequence comes from Pelecanus crispus, assembly GCF_030463565.1. Taxonomy (NCBI): domain Eukaryota; kingdom Metazoa; phylum Chordata; class Aves; order Pelecaniformes; family Pelecanidae; genus Pelecanus; species Pelecanus crispus. Next base: position 3,957,540 of record NC_134655.1, on the reverse strand, counting down.
ACCCTTTCATTCACCTGTGCTGATATATGTTTTACTTTCTAGAGACTGACTGCCCATTGGGGTATGCAAAAACTTATCCTTCCTTACCAGTCTCCCTCTGTAGCCACATGTGGAAGCTGTTGTTCATCACCAATCAGCCAACCATACTAATACGAACTGGTGAAGAAGCATCCTGGCAACGGCCTGTGCAAACCAAGGCTGTCCCCAGAGCAATGCAACCATAGCGAGGCAGAAGCGCCCTATATTCACTTCGCTTCTGATTTGCTGTAGCTCTGCGGAACCCACACCACCAGAGCTCTTCTCAGACCACGTTGCCTGCAGCCCAAGGCTTTGCTCAGACATCTACACCAACACAAAGTGAGCACAGACTGCAAAGGAAGACAGAAAATCAGGGTCTTCATGGCCAGCTGAGCAATAAACAAGCACCTCTGCTAATAGGATTAAATCCCTTGCTAGATTACAGGTGCATCAAGTTTACAAATAATCAGACTGGGGCCAAGCCCTCAATTTGCAGCACTTGATGCTACAGGTGACAGCTAGCTCTGGGGCAAACACACTGAGCCTTTTGGTACACGCATATTCGCATTTGGAAGTTCAAGATAGCACCCTCATCCTCTCTAGTCAACCAACCATTTTCCTGTTTTCCTTTCAGCACATTAAGTGGATTTCTACCTTACCCCCCTCCGACCAGGTTCAATTTGCCTGTCACTTGCTACCACGCTGATGACACGTGCTTGCTAATGGCCTCTGCACAGCAGACAAGCCAAGTGCAACGTGGAGCAGATGTCTTCTCAGTAAGTAAAAGAAAAAGCCTTTAAAGTTACCTCCCCAGGAATGGAGGAAAGCTGGAATCAGAACTCTGCTTTGTCTTCTGCAGTGTAAACAGACAAATGGTTGGACTGATAAAGTCCAGTTCTGCTGACCAGATTCACTGACGAGATTTGGGCACCACGGTATTGCCTCACTGGTCCAGTCTGTCTGTTTACTACATTTCTGTAAACACCCTGTAAATTACTAAGCCAAAGCAGAATCTTTAAAGCTACTTCTCTTACCCCCCGCTGATGCAGCAGAGGAAAAGGGTCTGTATCCTGGGCTAGGGAAAGCTTGGAACAGCAGGAGCTTGGGTGGCTAACAGTCCATCTCTGACATGTGCAGCATGAACAGAATAACAACAAGATAATTAGGAAAGCACCTCTGAGGAAAATTTCCCTTCTAAGGCGAACAGGAGAAGTTATTTCTTGGAGCTTCTTGCTTTCCTGTTAAATGCAGCTCATTTGCCACAGCCCAAGCGGCTCAGCTTTTCCACTGAGCTGAAGCAATTGCTTAAACAAAGGATTTGCCGGCAGCTCGGTTACATCATTGCTGCTGGCTCTGGCAGGCTGCAGGCGAGGATGTGTGATTTCCACAGCAACACAGATGCTGAATGCTCAGTACCGGGCAGGCTGACTGCACTAAGTTCCCTTTCTGCTGAGGGAAGCGTGCTGCAAGGATGCAATTGCTTTGCAATTATTCTGACCTGCTCGGGTCAGATAAATTAGGAGAGATTCTTCTCTGCTTCCCCCCCCCCCCCCTGCAGCAATGAAGAGGACAAATGCCAAATCTCCTGCCTGGAGCTGCCTCAGATGCAGGGTGTTCTTTGGCAGGGAGAAAATTGTAAACATTGTTCCACAAGGTGGTCATCTGGTGCCTAGGTGGATAAAATGGCAGATTCGCCCTAAGAGGAAATTGGGTAATTGCTAAGACTGGTAGAACGATGCTCCTATTAACAGTATTGTGTTTAAAATCCTCTGAACACCCTTTCCAAATACATTTTTAAACAGTCAGCACTTAAGCAAGGGACAGAAGTGACACTGTTAGAAAGGACAAGGGCAAGCAATAAGAACTACATTACTTTGGTTTTAAAAGCAGCTTTAGGAACAGATTATCAGCTAGTGTAAATCAATAAAACTGCACTGTTTTTAATAGACCTTTCCAGGCTTTTATCAGTTCTTACTCTGCAGATAGCACCTCAGACCTTCCCGTTTACAGCATCTCAAATTCTTGCTTTGAGGATATCCTATTGTCAAGAAGGATCTATTTTTCCAACAGGTTTCTTGCAAACATAACCCAAAATGTGACAGCCAGGCAACTCCCATACCAGCCCTGTTAATGGATTTCTGCAAGTTCAAGATCTGCATGCATTGTGCTTTGGGAATGTGTTTGTTTTGAGTGCTGTCAGAAATAGCATCTCTACCACTGTGCCAGCTCAGGGAGAATTACATGGGTGCTACCCACAAGTAATTCTTTTACAGCTATCCACTGAGGGTTCAGCATCTTCCTCCCAACTATTCAGCTAAAAGGAGGAAAGGGGATAAAAACCTGGAGTATCATGCCTAGTTGTTGCAAATCCACTCAACGGGTAATTGATGGTAGCTGAGGATGCAGCCTCCTGTGTCTCACATTAAGTCTAGCCCTGTTAGCAGCACAGAAATAGCCAGCCTGCTCAGGAAGGAGTTCAAATATTGAGGCATGGTGCCCCAATGACACCAGTCAGAGCCAATGTGACCTGACATCAGCATTACTGATGTGCAAAGACCGGGGGAATCCAGCACCCCCAGGTCGGCAGCAGACAGCTGAAGCAGATGAGGGTATGGTGAGGGCAAGGTGAAGACCCACTCTGCACCATCTGGCAGGCGCGAGAAGAGATGCGCTCTGGGTCCCACAAAATGGTGCGGCGGTGGCTATTTGAGTATCTGCTGCCCCGCTGCTCCCAGAGGCTTGGTGCCTGCCTCGGGCGTGACACCCTTGGGAGCTGCTGTCGGTGCCCACGCCGCTATCGACCCCCCGGTCAGGACGGTGCCTCAAACGGCTTCATACTGAGAGCAAGGCCCATGGACGTACGCTGAGAATCTGGCTCACCGCCCCCACCCCCCTTTACTCTTACTACTGCAGCATAGCCTGATGGAAACAATAAAAACCTTGAGGCTATTTATGTTTATTGTGTTCATTTTCCACACTTCTGTCCAGAGAAGCAATGAAATACTGAGCAGCTGCACCCACAAACACCCACGCTCAGTCATGCATTACCTGCAATCTCCTTTATATTAATCAGCTCTTACAACTGGTGTAACTTTCCATTTGCCAGGCAAGGTAGGAAGCTTTAGCCTGGCTGTAGCAGACTCCAGGTATCCGTTATGTGAGTTTGTTTGGAAAGCCTGGCCGGTGGCTGAATTAAGACGCTACGCTTGTGAACAGAGTAGCTGTTAGAACTGCAGTGATAGGGATGTTCCAGTCTGGGGCCAAGGTCTTGGTTTGCCGAGTGTCATGGAGCTTATTCTCTCCCTAAGCTTACAGGCCCTAGAAGATCTTTTCTCTCTTGCAGATACCATTTAAAATCTGGTACAACGACATATGGAAGAGACAACAGCCATATACTTTTCTGCTATCAACAAGATACACATTGTTGTGTGAGAACAAGTAGGAAGTGCTGAGACAGCACAGAACAACACTGGGGAAGTGCTCAGTGGGGAATCAGAGCTGGAAAGGCAGGGAGAGAATGAACCTTGCTCCGCTCCCTCACCCTCCATGTGCTGGCTGACGAGGCAGGTTGGACACAGAAACTGAAGCTCTCTTCAAGACATCATCCAGTGAGGCTGGAAGAAACCTCTGGGTTTTGTCATTTCTGCCTGAACTGCAATGAGATACTTTTTCCTTCCTTATGATTTTTATTATAAATTATTTCAAGCTCTTGGCTTCGATATGTGGTAAAGATACAAAATGGTGAGCGTGGAGATAAACACAGTCTGCTTAGGCACCTTTAGTACAAGAAAATGCTGACGCAGGGCATCAAAACCTGGAAATACCAGAATTGCTTTAGTCAGGCTGCAAAAATGCCATGCAATTACCAAACCATTAGAAAAACCCAGAAAAGGCTGCATATGCTGGGGATCCACACAGAGACTTGGCTATTGCCACAGCTTCCTCTAGATTTCTCAGGGGTTCCTCAATGTCACAAACGGAACCCAGCTAGGTCAGGGACATCTGCATGAGGGGACAGCCCTTCTGTGGGGCCGAATGCACACAGGTCACTGACTCCATGCTAGAGATGAGTCAAAAAAAAAAAAAAAAGTACCTCTTGGGGACGCTGTGACCTTTACTATTACAGATGGGTTTATTCTAAATGACAGAAGCACTTAAATAACTGGGTAACAGTTTCCCCTCCAAAACTGCATTTCTTGCTACATCAGACATTGCTGACTCTTAAATTATAGTTTGTCATAAAGTAGATTTTCCAGTCCTTGCTCCACAGGAGCTAGCTGGGACAGTGATATCATTCCTAAGGAAAAGCCACAAACACTGAAGTGAGCTACAGTCAAATCTGATTAAAAACAACGCAAGTATTTAGAGTTACAAAGAATGAAACTTTCCGCAGCCAGCTGGCCTGGGGGGGGGGGAGTGGAATCAAGGTTTAGTTTGTGCAGACTCTCTTGTGTAGTAGCAGATTTGACTCAGTGCACTGGCATTTTGGATGCAAATGCTCAAAGGGTGGCACTAGTAGAATGGACTCTGCACAGAATGGATATAAAGGCTTGACTGTTGAAGAGCCTCATTTGTGCACCAGTGAGAAGCAAGTCCAAACTGAAGCATCTAGTAACAACGGAGCAAATAAAGAGCAGCCAAGAGGGACTGGAGCTGCAACAAGAGAGCAGGGCATGGAATAACAAGCTTCTGCAGTGAGAAATAAACTAAAACAAAAGGCTGGTTTGGAAAAGCTTTGGCGGTGGAAATAACAGGACACATGTACACAGATTTCTTCCAAACGGCCAGCTAACCGCTGTTGCTTGTAAAGCTGTGCACACATTGTGTTCTGTGTTAGTGGTTAATCCGCAGCTGATTAAGATCCACCCTGCCTGTGCGTGCATGAAGAGGCATCTAGCGAACGGACTGGGGGAATGATGCTTAATAACAGCACATTTAGTTGTGGGATTTGCAGCTGCAATTATCTTTACAACCAGGAGCACAAGAGATACGAACGCGGTCCTTCTGAGTCTGAGAAAAGGAGCCTCTGTGCGTGCAATTACTTCTCAGCTGCGATGTGAAACACACTGGCGCATCCTCCTTTTCAGAGGCTTCAATTAAGGAACAGTGCTGGTCTTCCCCTGTGTCACAGAAGGCCCTGAATATGTTGGACCATCAGACTGAGGTCGTGGCCTGTGGAAGTCTTCCACAGACTTCAGTGAGCTTTGGATGAGGCTCTGCTGCTGGGTAAGAAATAAGTATCCATGACTGAGAGATTAATACATACCTATATAGAAAAGGATGAGTTCAAGGCACTGCCCAGGTCCCCCTGTGTGCTATACTCCAGCCTTTTTTATACTTCTCTGAGGTTACACAATAACGTAAATTACAGGTTTATTCAGAATGACACCACACACACTGATTGACACTTCTTCCAACTCAAGCAGTGGAAGCCCAGCACACAATGAGCGGTGCCAAGCTGCAAGGCATAACCTGGATCGCTGCAGGGCTCGGGAGGGAATCCTTTTCCTCCCGCTCCTGTAGACTCAACAGCATCACCCAGGGAGCATTTCCAGCTAAAGCAAAAAGAGCTGGCCAGGGCCAGGGGCAAAACAAAGGACATGGTAGGCTAATGGTCTCATTCCGTGTGGCAAATCCTCTGAAATCCACTAACAATTTAGAAACATAATGCCCTCACTTTTATTAGTGACATGCTTCAGTCTTCCATACAAATTGGAGACTACAGTTTACCTATTACCACAAACTTATATTCAGTGATTTTTCTCAAAATAGGACGCATTCGTCAAACTGCCTAGTAGGAATGTCTTTGCCCCTGAACATAGCAAGGATTAAGGTGTGAAATTCCTATTAGGGCAAGGGGATTAGGCTGTTGCATTTACATAAGGATTTGACACAGAGGATCAGTTCATCGGTCGGTGTATGCAGGCTGATGCACAGCCTCTGTGAGGGGCTAATAGCTGATGTTTCAGAAGAGAGGGAAGCTCCTCCTTCACAAATGCACTTACATCTTTTTGCATAATGCTGCCTGGAGAGGCCAATTCCTTCTTGATCCCTTCAATGATCACTCTAAACCCTAAAGCATGAGCTACAGGATTGCCCTGATTATTGTCTCGATACATTTACATCTGAAGTAGTCAATTGGAAAGTAATTGATGAGAAAAACTGTTAGATTTGGAATCAACAAAATCGATGTAAATACCATGCACACAAAAATATCTGGGAAGCACCAGCTCAGGGATGAAAACTATGCCACAAGTACCTGGATAGAGCGACAAAATGTTTTCAGATCAAAAAAGAGACTATAGCTCAAGCACATGTTTTTTAACAAAGCAATACCACCTGGGCTGCTGTCTCTTCACTGAAAAGGTTCATGTAATATGGCCCTGTGCAGGCATGTGGGCATAAAAAAAAGTCCAGAAACCCAGAGTGTCTCCTGTAACACCTACAATTACAGCTCGTGAATGTGAGGCACTAAAATTCAGAGTCCTCATTTTCACAATCAGATCAGAAGATCACACCAACTTAGTCCGTTCCCTCAGCAGCTCTGCATGCTAGATTTAGCACTGTGTTAAGCAGTACATTTCCACTTCAGTTTGCATTCCTCAATCTTCCTTGACTTTAGCCCTAGGAACAGAGCGGCCCAAACTCTCAAAAGGTAGTTTTATTTCTTGGTACCTCATGGCTTTTGATCAGGGAAGAAAATGCACAAACCAGTAACACTTTCTGGTCTTGAGTTTAACAGCATATCCTTTAGTACATTCATGTATCAGTTTATCCATGTTAGTGTGCGTTTCATCAGTGAACTGTAAATATTCAGTGTTAGGGTTTACTTTTTTGGTTACTGCATGGCACCTTGCATAATTAAACTACCCAAAAGCATAAAATTAACAACTGACTAGAATTAATATATTACAATTTACACCTGAAATAAGAAAAAAATCCTGCAAAAGCAGAGTTTACAGCTTCACTAATTTAGGAATATTGTCAGTGGTCACTGTTAAATATGATAGTATTAATAAGAAGAGACCAGCTTCAGGCATGGCCAGTTTCCTTCCCTCTCCTCTGTTACTGCTTAACACCGCTCCTCAAACTTGGCAAAGACCTCCACACAAGCTAACTTGCAGGGAGCTATTCATGTGCTTAAATGCTTTGATGCATCCGAGTCGGTATGCTCAGCACTCGGTAGCACGGAGATCCAACACGTGACTGATGCTGGCACTGGCGTTAGAGGTCCTGCTACCCCAAGGTCCAGCCTGTCTGACCCTAAATAGAAATCAGATGAAACACCAAGTAACGTAGGATGACATAGCCTACGTAGGAGCAGAAATGGGAAACCAGGAGTTCATAAAACCAAGGCCTGTGCCCAGATCATTAAATCACAATGCTTTCACCTCTGTAAGTTATTAATTGTTTTTATCTTGCACAAAATCTGAGCAGCGGTGTATCCTTCTGAGGTAAAGTCACTAACAGCTATTTCATAGATGTGACCTGCACCGCATATGATTATTACAAAGAATGAACAGGCAGGCAGTCACACATTGGATTAAGGAACAATTATTCATTAATCCAAAACCCAGTCTCACGTGTTGCTTTTATGTAGGACCTGGTAAAAGCCTGCCTGAACCAGAAGCGGAAATCACGCCTTTTAGTTTTATTCCTGCATTTCTGAAATAACAGGCTACTTCTGGTGCACGCTGTCACTTCCCTGACTCAGGGAGAAAAAGGTGGATGTTAAAGAAGCCATAAATAGTATCTGCTGGTGCTCCTTTTTCTATTATGGTGACTTTGATTCAGCTCCCTGCAATTAACAGGAACAAGAGAAAGACAAATAAAATTATCCCAGCTGTTTGTGGCCAACAGACCTGGCCTCCCAGCTGAGAGCTCTTTGTGCTGCTGAGAGCGTCACCAAGCAACCAGCCCTTGCAGCTGCCAGACTACAAAAAAGAAGTGAAAGCATGACTTATGGAAAGGAAGCACATGTGAAGGGGATAAAGGTTGGGACTGAATCAATCTCCATTTTGTCTCCTGCCTAAATATGGCACCCGATACAAGAAGAGATCACCGTCAATGGATCTCACCCGCTGAGGGGGCAGAACCCAGACGCTTATTTTGTTTTAGAAGCCAGACCCTTGGAGTACTAAACCCAGGTATCCTGTACGTGGTATCTGGATGCAATGAAAAGAAGAGGGTCAAATCTGTTATGATGATATTGAGACTTAGTATTCTTCATCAATCTTAGCTGGTGGTCCAAAAAGCAGCAGAAGGTGGTCCACAATACCGCTGCCAGAATGACTATATTGTCCCAGTTGTAAGTCAAACCCACAAGTGGAGGTGAAAAAAGATTGTCTGATAATTGAAACAATATGGCAAGGAAAGCAGAGCAAACAGGCAAATCCCTGTACACACAAGCAGGGAATGAATAAAATGGGAGGGAAAAAAATGGAGAGATAAATGAACATTCAAACTGTGCGCTATGTTTTACTGATTGGTATAGCAATGCTAGCTGTCAGAAAACTGTTAGAAATGGGTAACAGACATTCTTCCTACAGAATCTAGGCAGTCCTTTGGAAAAAAGGGTTGAGAAACCCTGACTGATATCATCCCTGACCTATATGATTCTATGATTCTATACCATCCCTCCAGCTCTTGGCAGGATGAATAAGCCTTACGAGTTATCTTCTGTTTTACCAAAAAACAGCTAAGACAAAGATGCGTGAAAACTTTTTAAACTTGAACATTAAAGAGAGATTGATAAACTCATTTCAGCCTCCCTATGAGTTTAAATGTGTCAAGGCACACCTGTCCGAAAACACCAAATTAATTGCCTTAGTCTAGGTCACACACTGCAGCCGAATCTAGGATTGGTGCCAGGAGACCCGAGACCCAAGACCCACTCTTGCTGCTTGAATACCTGAAGCGCACTGCCTCTCATCTGTGACATACGTAAGATATTTCCTGCAGCAACTACCTCCTCCTGTTTCTGAGAGAAAGTCAGTCTTTGGTGAGCTATGTTTATAAGAAAAAACCAAGTTCGTTTTCACCAGTATTAAATATTACAAGATCTGTAAATTAGTGCTCAGTGTATCCACTTTTGGCCCAACTTTATTTTCCTTGTTTACTGTCCTTTTCACACTAAATTCAACACTTCACACATGCAACTGGAAACAACCCAAACAATGAATGTCACGATCAGATGGCATTTTTTCCAGCATCTGTTTTCTGGAAGAAAAAGCGTTCTGAAGAAACTGTGTAAAATGGAGCAGTTCTGCACCATTTGGCACTAAATCACTACCTGCTGCCAAGAGCAATGCAAAAACTTTATGAAGAAGCTTATGATATAGATAAAAATTCAAGGAAAAGCGGACATTTCAAAAGCTGTTCTCCATTTTAAAACTGCAATAAATGCCAAGATTGTAAAGATCTCCGTTGCTTTAGAGTGCTAAAAATAACATTCGCCAACAACTCTATCGAGACTTTTATACAAAATTCAGCCAGCCTTATGGCTTTCATTTTGATTGCAAAACGTACACATCATTTTGCAACCCTCTGTGACTAGAGTTGTCTAAAATGAAGGAAATACCCAGTACCGTTTACTCTCAAAGTATTAAAATTCACTAGAAGCAAAAAGATGCCTCAATTTTCAGCTGGTATTAAGAGATGTAAGTTCTTGTTTCTAATCCACTATGAAGGGCTTTCAAGTAGGCAAGAATAACATTCTTAGCTCCTAATGTTAGCTATCTAACTCGACTCTTTGATACACTTAATTTACATGTAATCCTGCAGCCTGCCAGCAGTTGATAAGGTTCCTGATATGTGCACATTTGAGAAAGAGAAGTTTAGTCCTCTTAGTGCCTTTCTGGACAGCTGAGCTCCATGATGGAAGGCTGCTCCCTTTTAAGGTTTCAGACAGATTTTTGCTTCTCTGCAAATGCTTCTCAGCATTTGTCCCCAAAAAATTTATCTGCTAGGTTTAAAATTCTTGACAAAGTTGAAATAGCTGCACTGCATTTTTGACAGTTTCCATTATTAAAATATTTCACAGGCTCTTGTAAATGCTAGGTGGTACGGAAAAAGGGTGAAGAGCGTAGTTTTTCCTCTCCAGTCCAATGATACTATTTTGTAAATATAAAGACAGTGCAGAAGTTAGACATATCGAAGTAGTGGTTGACAGCAGTTACAAATCCTGAGTTAATGGCTATACAACACACCTGACTGATGAATAGACATGTACACATTAAGACTTTTACAGGCACTGTATTTTGTGCCCCTAATGTAAAAAGTAGGATCACTCCATGAAGTTTTGACAAACCCGTTTCAAATGTTCTACCGTGCAGTGGGATGACATGTCACCTGTCTATAGAAAGTTAGGGTATTCCCCATCTGTAGAGCTACAGCTATAGCTTCTCGCAACATCTTTGCCTAACCAGCCACCTTGGACCTCCAAAGGAAGTTAACTTACTGGGTGCCAGGTCATCCCAATACTCCAGCCACAGGCAAACTCCCAGTTTCATATTTGCAGGCACAAAACCGTACCAAGACTTAGAAGCCATGGAGAGCCACATAAGCCTGAGTGATTTAGCACTAAACACTCCATAGTATATGTGCTCTAACCATTTGTAACCTACTTCGTGTTTCACCAAAGTCCCAGTTATACTGCATTAATGAAAGAGTTACCAAGCACCTGCATGAGCTACCCCACCCCTTCTAGCTGCTTCAAGAGGAGATGGGGGAGTTGCAGAGGGCTGCAGTGCAGCACAGTCACTAGAGAAACTTCTTATTTACTTCCATATTCTGAGACACATTTGTGAATGCAGAGAGGTGAAGTGGAAGGGTAAATGGAATACAGCAATATTTTAAAAAGCTGTTCCTTTCTGTCTGAATTTCGAATGCATACCATATGCTTTAGCATGTTGTTTTGATCCTGTGCTAAGATATTCTTTACTAGCTTGCCTCATCAAGACCAAATCTCTCTGCAGAACAGTTATTTTTTATTTAAAAGATAAGAATAAGGGTAATTTCTACCAGCGTGTGCTGCTTTGCACTTATGATCATCCATTACACTGCCTATTCATCATCTTGGTGTCTCACTTGTCTCCCAACTTTCTTTATTACAGTAATTCTTTCATCATCTTCACCAAGTATTTCCACCTCCAGATCACTCAAGACAACAGTAAACACCACTTGTATCTTGATATTTAATTTTTACTCCGATAAAAAGTTATTTCTACCCTGGTTTCTTCTTCTAAACCTGTTTCCCATCTGTGACAGTATTTTCCCTTCTTATCACTACTTCAGGTTCCTTAATAGGTTCTTGAAGGAGCCTTTCCTCATGATTTTTTCAAGTCCAAATGTCCACTGGCTCTCCCCATTCATGATCTTATTTGTTCTACTATTCTATACTAAAAGATCATCAAGGTGAAAGTTTTTCTTGCAGAAGTTATGTTTACTCATACCTTGTTACGCCATGTTGTGTATTTCACATTTTTAACTTTCATTTCAGTTGTTATCTAGTACCGAAGCTGAGTTTCCCAATGTATTTCCACCACCAGACATACAGAGAACAGGTACACCCGTTAGTCACCATTCCTGGCCTCTCTGTTCCTCTTTCAGCAATATTAAGGGCATAAGGGAGTGAGGAAGGGCACAAGAGATTATGTCAAGAGCGCAGTGGTACAGCAATACCTTGAAGAAATGCTTCTTTCACACAAGCACGCACACACAAGATGCTTTCCTAAACCAATTATTCTTTCCTGTTCAGAGAACCCGCATAAAAGACAGACACCTGTAGCCATAAAGCTGTTCTCCCAGTAACAGTTAGCATCATTTGGTGTTTCATGCGGAGGCTTGAACTGGTCCATCACAACCAGGGAGCGATGTCTGCAGCGAGGCAGCGGCAGAACCAGAGCTGTGGGCCCTGGCAGCCGCAGGGGACGGAGTACCAGATAAGCGGCACAGAGCAGATGGCGAGGGCAGGGGAGTGCAAGGAAGGAGCCTGGAGTCTTGCTCTCTCCTGCTGCCCTGCAGGCTCACTGGCTGCATAATTATTCCTGTGGAGCCAATAAAGCTCGTTGTGTTCATTGTCCTGCAGTTAACAGAGCTCAGACCTGGAGGACGGGAAGCACTGACCTCTCACGCCAATTCTGACTGAAGCAAAATCCCCTGGAAAAAATCATTCTAATGAATGGTGTGTATTATCTCACCTCCCCCATGTCTGTTTTTTGTCCATTTTGTTCATAACTAAGTCCCCCATTTTGGAGAAAAAAGAAAAAAGAATTAGTAAAAAGCAGCCTATATCTTACACCCACTCTAGCTGAAAAATCTTTGATCTGAAGTATTTTTCAAGATAAAAAAAAAATATGAGAGAAAAGCATCATGAGCCAATATATACAAATTTCCTATTTATTTTAGATGATGTAGATAATTTAAAAACTCTTAGTGACAATGAGAGTTGCATGTATCTTAAAGAAAAATTTTAAAGTCAGCAAACGTTTTCAAACTGCAGTTAAAGACTCCAGTAAAATGCCTTCGGTATATTAAAGTAAGGGAAGAAAAAACAGTAACACAACTCAAGGATATCACTGTCAGAGCACAATAGTCCCTGGGATCCTTTAACTAAAAGACGAATTTAGATTGCTTAGACAGCAAGTTGAGCTGCAGAGTTGTGTTCTGCAACACTTAGTAAAATGTACTTACACAGATAGATACACATGCATATACTCCTACACACCCTGCTTGCTGTTAAGCAGGAAACTAGAACTATGTCTATTAATTCAGAAAGGGCTGGCTTGGCTGTACGTTCACAGGGGAGAGAGGGTGTGTCTTACGGCTTGGAGCAGTGAATGCTCTGGTTATTAGCCTTGCTTATTTTTCCCTATTCACTTTGAATTCAGAGCTAAGCAAATCTCCAGGAGCAGGCCTGCAATTCCAGCTCTGTATGCTAATCAATTTGCTGCAGCCTGAGAAGCCCTGAACACAAGCTGGAATAGCCCTCGGCTTTCATGGCTTGTCTTTGCACTTCCCCACATACGAAGGCCTACCTTAGCCAGTTCTGAAAATCTGGATGGATTGGATCCAACTTTTTTTCCTCCTCAACTCCTTTAGACATACTTTTATTACACACATTTCTCTGCCAGTATCTTTTGTCATCTCTGGCAGACCTGAGGGTGGATGGAAGCTGTTATCCTCTGCACATGAGCAAAGCTATCACTCCTTCCCTTGCTGTCCCACAGAGACCTTTGAATGACACTGGCATCGCGTTCAAAGGACAAGATGAGGAGGCTTTTGACAGCCTCTCGCACTCAGTCTGGGCCCTTTGCAACACGGATTCATTTCCTTAACACTTAAGCTCCATCAAGATGCACATACTACATACAAGAAAGAATAATCACTGGTGCAGTTCCATGGGCAGTTTCAGGGACGAGAAAGAAGGAAATACTGGTGTGCTGGATGTAGCTCTATCGCATTATTTCTTACCAGCCTCTATTATCAGGCTGTACGCCTTTACCCACATCTAGTGCAGGCTCTTCCTAAAGAAAAGTGTAAGCATGAGCTGTGTCATAACTGACCTGCTACTGAGTGAAAACAGCCTTTTGATCAAAGGCCAGTAGGAGCTGAGAAGGGAAGGGGGGAAGCAGTTGCAGGCAGACACGGAGAGGTAGAACTTGCAACAAGATGTGGAATAGGGCACCAACCACCATCAGATTCTCAAGGTGTCTCGCACTGGGTGAACTCAGGGGAGTATTCCCACACTCTGTGAGCAACTGCAGGTAGGGAGATGTGAGCAAACATACTATACGTGATGCCACTCACAGCCTAAGACTAAGGACCCTGGCGCAGAAGAAAATGCAAGGCATTTCCCCATTACAAACAGGGAAAATAGATGTATTTGATTATTCTATGCAATCAAAAGAAATAAGACATTAACTAGAGTCAACGCATTGAGGTAGACGCTTGCTTAGAATATGTTCAACGTAACCTGCTCCCTCTTACAGCAGGAGGGACTCCCGTTCACACTGGTGGGATTTCTACTTGAGCACCAACAAGAAACCAGAAACTTAGTTTCAAGTGACGATGCAAACCAGCAATGGAAAAAACTACAAGGCTTTCTTGGCCTGTCTCAGCTCCTGATATTCAGCCTAATTTCCCTTGCTCATTTTAAGCCCATTTATTCCTAAATAAACCCTCTGGCACTACAGTGAATAATCCTCTTCTCTCTTGGGATTCAGAGTGAAAAGGGAACATGTCACTCTGTATGACAGAAAGAACTGCCAAAATAAAGATGCTAGTGAGGATTGAATTTTTAGCATACATCTCTTTCGGGGTGTGAATAGCACCAGGATTCAGTAATAGGGGCCACGTACTTCTTGGTCACCAGGTCAGATCTGACTGCATCTTTCAATAATTTTGACAGCCTGCCATCTGTGACACAAGTAGCAGGTGTTCATGTGGATCTTGGTCAGTACATGTCTACTAGCAAGGCTTGTCTTTCCAGAAAATCAATTTTAAGCAAGCAGCAGTGCAACTCTGGAGCCTGCTTCTGGACTTGGAGCCTCACTGCCTCAAGAGGACAATACATTCACAACAGCTTTAGCCAGTATTTGCATAACAACAAAATGCCAATTAATACGTAGCACCAAAGCCCTGCTGGGTGGCATGCGGGAACACACCACCTCCTCCAGAACCTGAGGCTGAGGCAAAGCAATGGCGAAACATCCACCCAAGTTTGCAGGATGATGGTCTCCTCTGCTGCCTCCCCTTGCTCCGCAGACGCTTTGGGGAGCTGATGGGAGAATGCACTGATGGCAATCAGGTTAGTCTCAGTGCTCACAGGAGAACAGATTTCATCAAGACTTTAGCTGCTGAGATCAGACTGCTGCTTTGGTAAGTACAGGAATTAGGATTCATGGTGTTCCAGATAGGCCTCTTTTCACCCAGATTCTGTGGCCCACAGACTTAAGTAAACAGAAATTAATAAGCATAAGGTTTCTGAAGAACATCTCAGAAAGTCTTCTGAATATTTTATCATAAGTGCTTAGATACACATTCATGGAAGCTTGGCTTATTCAGTCTAGCGAATGATAAAATCCTTAAGGGATACCTGCGGACTAATTGGTTTTGTCTGTGTTAGTGTCTAGTCATTGCATGAATCAGGCAATGATGAATTTCCAGCTTAGACTAAGAGCTCCCTAAAGATAGAGAACTAGGCTGTGTTGTCTGGCAGTGTAAGTGACTTGGGTTCAAAAGTTCTTCAGCCCATACATTATTACTACCCTTCCTTGCATGACACATGGTTGCTAGAGAGGAATAATCTCATGCATGCAAACACCCTAAGTCAGAGGAGTCTGCAAAAGCAATGAGAAGGGGTGAAGCCGGGAGTTAATCCTCAGCCCAAGAGATCTATCGGGGGAGGCGGCTATGGGCAAAGATCCTGCATGCACAATTCCTCTGCTAGTGCTTGCGATCCTGACCTGTTCTCTTGGTATCAAAATGGGAGATTTATGCAAGGCCTGCCAAATCTCAGCAGTTAACAAGAAGCACGGAGAAGAAAGGACTGAGAAAAAGATGCAAAACAGATTCAGTTGTATTGTTACAGCTTTATGCAGCAGGGAGGGAAGATGGACCCACCTCTCCCCTATTTAGCACCAGCTGCTGCAGAGCCTTTTGCAGGAGGCAGGATACAAAACACACTTGCACCCATCTCTTGCTCTTCTCTCCCATTTGCTTTGGGGCTAGATCCCAGCTTTACACAACTGCATGAAACTGCTTTGTTCCGGCGTGACTTCAATGTAGTTTTCTGGTATCCAAAAGGGCAGTCAATTACAAAGTCTCAGAAGGACAAGGAGTTTATGACATCCTATCCCTCAACATGTGTAATAACACAAACCAATTTGCTTGCTTTGTAACCTTGAACCTCATGCCTCAGGGTGTGAGTTAACTATCTCCAGGGCTCTAGAGGGAATATTTTCCCTCTGATCTTTCAGCAATGCGGATGTTACTAGGTACGTCGTGGAGGTATTCACCTTCTTCTTAAGCAATTACAGATTACAGCCGTTAGAGGCATTTGTAAATATTGGTATAAACCTTGCTCTATGTCACGTTGATACATTTTCATTAATATAATCAATAGAGCTACACTATCCTGGAAGAGTTGGGTCCACTGCTAGCACTGACACTTGAGCAATGAAGTTTTTACTAGTTTGTTTCCAAATGCCAGCTTAAAATCAGTGCAGCACCTCCAAAGTTTGGTTGGTTTCTCCAGTGCAACTCATATGGATGCATCTAAGGTAGCTTTTTAGTAGTAGTACAGTGCTAGCTGCTTTATCAACTACTTTGTTGGCTTTGATCCCAAAGTCCCAACCTTTAACCTGTTGTGAGCTTAGTCATGCGGCTTCTCCCTCTGTGGCTGCTGCCCTTCCTCAATGCAAGTCATCTAAAATGAAATGGCAACTTCTTCTCTGGTCAGGAGAGGTGGGCTGGCCTCCCAGGCATTTGCATCAGCTTTGCAAACAGAAAGATGAACTTTGCTCATCACCTGCCACATGAAATCCTTATCAAAGCAAAGACTGCTAGAGGGGACCATTTTATTAAGACTAAAAATTCTTTTGGGAGCACAGTCACAAATGCCCTGACATGAAAATGTATGTAATTTCATCTGATGAGACAGCTAACACTCAGATGGAACAGAAGCACTTTGTCTGGGCTAGGTAAAAGCCAATGAATAGCACATGTGTGACTTCTCCCTGGGCTTGAAGATTTCAAAGTCCAGAAGAGATCATTGCATGTTATTATAGCTAAAAACATACTAATTTCCCTGCTTGTTGAGCAGAATATCTATACTTATGTGGAACTGAAGCATACAAGCTCTCCCGCTCTGAACTGCTGTTATTCTGCTTGTTTAGGGGTACTAATTGATGGGTCACAGAATGGGGTATTTAGTTAATTAAGACATGGCAATACATCAGCTGGAGAAAAAGCAGAAGGAATTCCATACCACAGAAAATATCTTAATGCTAAAGTACACCTGAACAAGTCTGATGAATTACTAGTCACTCCAGATTATCACCCATTCAGCCAATCACAAAAAAAAAGGGACTGATTTTTGTTACTACATCTCCTCATGTACTTGCTGAACAACTGACAGACTTTGGAATACAAGCCAGCACAGGAAAAGAGAAGTTCAGTATGTACAGAAGACACTCGCTTTTACAGGTCACTTCTTAAAACCAGGAATGAATACAGACAGACACCACTTGCAAAGCAAGGTGCAGAAAGCAGATGATGAGCACTGGGCTGTCAGTGATGAAACAGCCTCTTCTTTTCCAGAAAAACACCTACTTACTGTACACCATGGTGAGAAAGAAGCTCAAGCACAAACGGGACAGTAAATTTATAGAACATTTGCAAAGTCTAGTTCAGACTACTGCATTCAAAATATCTGAATGCAACTTCATCCACAGTCTCAAATTCTGTCTTCTAATTTGGTTTATTAATGACATGAGGCAGAAACTGTCATCACGTGTTTATAAAATAGCCAGCGCTCCCAGGAATCCAGACTTATTTGGGACACTGGATATAACTAAGAGTTTAAAAAAAGGGAAATAATCTACCAAAACAACTGTTTTCCAACATGATCCACAGATCAGAGCAAATTCAATCCTGCATATGTATATATTAATTATATATACTACACATCTCCACACAACAGCAGTTGTAGTCATGAAACCAAGTGCTGAATTTGATCCACTGCAGTATTTAATGCACTGAATTCTTTGACCTATACCATTTCCTATATGGCCATGAAAGTTCAATACTTAAATCTCTATTGTGATTCTCTGTCGTGACTCATTTTTAGGCAACAATTTGAAACGCCTTCTAAGTTCTGGGGTGTCCATCAAGATGCGATGATATGCTCCAAGGAGGCAAGGAGCTTGAGTACAGACAGACAAGGCACAAGGCTTTAGAAATACGTACAAACCCAAGTTAAATAGACTACTTAAACACAAGATGCTCATTTAGCAGTTTCAAAAGGGCCATATTTCTACCGACAATCCAAGACAAAGAGAAACAAAATTTCCTTAAAAAAAACCCCAAACCTAACCTCACTGTTGTTTGGAGTGTTACATTTATTCAAACACACCCCATCCAGCTCTCAGTTAACTGCTTTCTCACTCCAAATACAGCAGGTCTGCAGTGCATAGAAATGTAATTATTTACGCACCACTCTATCATTGCCACTACTGTCTGTACTTCTAAAGCATCTTGATTACTCTACTGATGAGCGCCATGGAAATGCCTATAAATAAAATAATCATCTCCCCTCATTAAGTTACAGCTCATGGACTGAGGAAGGATGATTTTCCTTTGTACATTCCTTTTGTAAATTTTATCATCTCACAACAGAGGGAGTAACATGCCTCTGATGACACTCAAAGAGACAGACTGTCAGGATTCTTGTCAGTATTTCAGCTTTGAGCAGCTTGTGTTTTTGCATGAATATTTTCTCCTGAAAATACAGTACTGTTTGTCAGAATTAGGCATTCAAGAATCTCTTTCTAATGTCAGAATCAGACATGCAAAAAACCTCTAATATCATGTCAGAAGGTCAGATTTTATGGAGCAGTATGTCATGGAAACCCTAACAGCAAACACTGTACCCACAGCAGAAGCTTCTAGCTCTAGCTTCAACAGTAAGAACACATACAGGTGGGCAATTTCAAATAAACTTAGATTAAAAAAACACAAACATTGAAGGAAACCTTCCAATAAAAACAAAGCCTTGGTGAACCAGGTTTGCTCTTCAGGAAGCTTCAACAGTAATTGATGCCACAAACAGATATCAAACATTCCATTGTTGTCAAATCACAAAATCTCACTCTTTTCAATAACTGCAATACTGCATGTACGTTTGCATGCAGTGAAACTCCCAGTGGTGTCTCTAACACATAATGAAATATCACATTTCATAAAATGGTGACTTATAAAGCCAGCAAAAGAAGTTAAATGTGGTGTCTTTACTCAGACTTTACGGAAATCACATTTCTGCAACAAAAACTGATGGTGAAGTTGTCAGGTTGCCCCAGTCAAAACAGTGCCAAACTGAGGCACCAGCCACTGTACAGCTATTAGAGCCTGGCATGAGGAAAACAAGGTTGCCTTTTCTTTTTTGATTCAAGAAGAGTTATGTATGGTGTCTGCTATAGGCAACAGTTTGCACCAGCAATTGCTAAATTACATAGATCTTTGCGCTTCTTGCTCAGCTGTAGCCCCATGCAAGGCAGCCACTCCAACAACAGATCGCAGTCTACCCACAGCAGCACTACTCTAGGCAATCTGTACCTTGAGAGCAAGCAGCATGGCCCAAATCCCCACTTAGGAATTAACACAATTTCACGGGCTGGTCCAGTCACCAGGCCACAGCTCAGTTCAGTTTATGGGCTGGTTTCATCTTGTTCTCCAGTCAGATGTGGAGGGGGAAACACCACTTACCCCTGTAAGTAGCTAAAAGGTGGAAAAGAGAACAGTTTGATGCAAGCTCATGGGGCATCCCTATTTCTACACAAGGTCCAAAGCAACATCTCACATCCAAAATGCTGGCTGTTCTCAAAGAACTGAGGCATTTTACAGGTTAAGATCCTCATTCACAACTGTGAGAGCAACAGGACTCTATGTGTCAGCATGAGTAGGCATCTGCTTTCAGGCCAGATCCATCTATTAAACCCTTTGTAAAGCTGCTGTGATTCAAACCGCATGGTTCTGTGCCCACGTATTACGATTTCCTCAGAGAGGATGGAGCATTTGACTCTCTCCTTCCTCTTCCGCCAGCCACTTCCAAGGTTTCCAGTACATCAGTCCCTGTATCACTGCTTATTTACAGCATGCTACTATATCTATGGACAGTCTAGCTGGAAAGTCACTCACCCATGTGCAAACTATACATCTTATGAAGAAAAAGTACTGGGTTGAGACAAGCAGTAAGAAAAGCTTTGACAGGCAGATGAGATTTTTGTATATCTGAAGCTAGAAGCAGCCACTAACTAATGTGCAGGATACAGAAGTTGGGACAAAGCAGGAATATCAGACAGGTTAGTGACATGCTACTTTCAGCTCCCAGACACTGCACCTGGACTGTGCAGGGCACTTTATGAGCCTATATTTGGGGTTGGAAGGATGAACATTTTCATATGTAAAGTCTGCATGTTCATTGGATGCATTGCCTAGGGTTGGTGTAGTATTTCAAGAGCCAATATTTGAATAATTTTCTCCAGAGATGGGAAAGAGAGTTAATTTAAAGCAATAGCATCAATCCCTAGAATAGCCAGCATCCAACCCCCACTCAAGAGCTGTGCTGCCTCACTCCAGAATCTGAAGCAAGAAAAATAGTGACAAAAATAAGATCATCCCTCAGTTACAGAAGACACAGAACTGTTAAACCAAGCTCAGAATTTTCCTTCAAGAATCTAGTTCTTCCCAGTCCCCAAAGTTATCCTCCACATTCCTTTAAGGGTTTTCATAGATACAGCAATATGAAATGGTGTAGCTGCTAACAAGAGACAGATGTTTCCTTCAGTTCCAGGAAAATCTAGACATGAAGCACATTATGATGACCCACTAAATATTTTTGGCCCAAATCCCTTTCTGCATGTTATCTCCTCATGCATTTAGTCAAGAAAATGCAACACAGTTCCATGCTTTTCCTGCTAATTACCAAGCTAGACAGAAAAGCATGCTTGGATCAAATACTCTCTCTTAGCAAGCCTTCATCTGAGGGCAAGGAAAGTCAAGCAACACATTTTCACTTAGTGAAACCAAAGCTCGAGAGTTCTTGCAATTACTTCAGAGACAAATCAACTGGTGGCTGTGAGCCGAATTCCCCATGTTATTTATTTAGCTAGTCCAGAAGACACGCACTGCACGCTGGCGTGCAGGATGGAGCATCTGTTTCACTCAGACGGTTGGCTACATTCTTTACTTGATATTAATATCAGTGAAAATTTAGTAACTTAACCACTGGCATGAGAAGTCTGACTTCTAAGAGGACAGATGGCAGTGATCATCTCAGGTTAATTTTAGGCTTCAAAAATTGTTCTGAGTCAGCAAAGCCTCAAGATAAGAGAAAGAAAAAGACATAACATCTGTAAAATCTCCTACCTGTTTCCCATCCAAGGTATACAGCTTTTTGACCACTCCTGTCTCCAGTTTTATAGCTTCAGTGATATCGGTGAGAACCTGCTCAAATGAATGGGCAGTCTTCTTGTTCAAGAGCACACGGACTGCCTTCCGGGGCTTCACCCCGCTGCGGATGATGGTTACCAGCTTGGGACGCACAAAATCTTTGTTCTCCTTTGCCTGGGCGCTGTTGCTGCTGGCCAGAGACTGAGGTGCTTTCTGGTTGGCAGATGTCTTCACATTGACAGACCAGTTGGGATTGACATTCTTGGTGTATTCCACCTTCTTGAAGAAGTTGTCAGATGAGCAGACGTAACTCTCCCCTTTTGAAAGAAATGAACACCGGTCTAATTCTGCAGTTATTACCATAAGACTGCTGAAAAACAGACACTATAAATTTCTCCCATTAATCATGTAAATCATCAATCATTGTTTTCATTAGCACTTCCATGACACCTTGTTATTAAGACATTTTATCTTATTTTAATTTTATATTTATGCTTATTTAAAATATGACTAGTATCTCCCCAAAGTAAGCAAGTCAGCCATACCTTGCCTCAGCAAATACATACTACCACTCAGTCACATGAACCAGGGGTTAAAAAAGGTTGAGAATTATAAAGGTATTTAGGTACCTGAATATGCAACTAAGCTGTCTAAAAGCTCCTAAACACCAAATTAATTTAATCACCTAAATTATTTTGTAAATTTGCCAGCTTCTTCTCCATCTTTATAGACCTAGCTACTATGTCAGTCTCTCCTCCCCTGCCAAGAGGATATCAACATTCATCCACAAAGTACCTTTTGTGTCATGCCTGAAAAATAATGAAAATTTGATACTGAATAGTCTCTACCAAAAGCAGCTTTGATAAATCTAGCAGGCATAACAAATATGCTTCATTATAGTGTCAGTGGTTTATTAGAGGACTGACCTAGTGGCAGCTGAGATAAAACACACCAAATACCACTGCTTGCTTTTATATGGCTGGTACCAACCAAAAATATATTAAATCTAAATTTAGACATGGTAGAGAAGGGTTACACAGTCTTGTTAGTAATTCACAAAAAAAGCCCTTCCCTATCCCATCCAAAATTAGTTTCAAGCTTTGTCTGTAATTTACAGGATCCTAGCTATCTCAGGTTTTAAGAGCACCTTAAAGGATTTGTAGGATCTTCTTTTGGGCCTGCAAATCTGATGGATGCTAGAAGAGTTATTACTAGAATAAGACTGTAAAACAGTATCCCTAAGGGAATGTAGCTGTCTAGTCTGAAATGGCTCAGGCTGCTGAGCACTTGAGGATGCCCTGAAAAAAACCTGACATTGCTAGAGGAAGAACTTTTTGTCTCACCATTAGATAAAACTTTAATAGGAACTGAAGGCATTACATGGGTACCTGTAGGATCTTACAGTTTCTTTTGGTGTTTTATTGGGCTGATCTTACAGAATGAAGAAGTTTGAGGTTCTTCAAATATCACAATAGGTTTGCAATCAAAAATATAGATTTAACTATTTTGAATAAGAAAAAAATCCTTCCACACATAAACAGACTGGCTATATTTCCTTATCTGTTCTGTCGTGCAAACTCCAGGGCCTGGACATCTTTGAAAAGCCTACCCAACCTCTGAGTCTGGCTTTCCATCACAGAATCTTTAGGGCAGGATTTGACATCCAATTGGCAAAGGTGTAAATATGGATTTCCAAACAACTCACTGATTTCCACAGAATTTTATGGTCCAGGCATGTAGTGTATCCAGTATAGTGTTCATATAGTCATCCTTCTGCTGACTAAATTGCATTTTTATTGGAGGCACTGAGATGATCCCTTCGTAGAAAATATGGTGAGATCCCTAATAGGTTCACAATAAACAGAAGGCTTGAATAGGCTTAAAACAATTGTCTGTGTAGTATTTATGTCCTTATTACTGCTAAGTGTTTGATGTCACAAGCAGCCATAGAAAGGATGCAGGATGCTAACTATTTTTTTAACCCCAACTTTGTACCCAGTTTGCCAAGAAGTGATGTGTACTCATGGTGCCTACATCACCAACTGCAGCTTTTCTCCGTCTCCCCAGTTGCATAAATGACCAAAATCATTTATCAACAGAAAGCAGATATTCTGTTTTCCCTTCTGAAGATGGAACAGAAATACAGAAGGCAGAAGAGAGCTAACAAGGTTCATAACGAACACTGTCAGTTGGGCATTTTATCAACTGGCGTACCCCAAACTAGTGCAATAATCGCACCAGGAGGTTCTGTTGGCTTGAACAAACAATACAAATCTATATTTGAGGTATATATGCTGTCAGCGAAACCCCTCAGTAAACTGACCATGTAGTTCCCATAGCTGAAGCTCCTTAATTCCTTACATTTCTTTAATCTGACTCAATAGAAGCATAAAGATACCCCACAGAGTACCATACATTATAAAGAATTCCCACTGGAGATATTGTTTTCCAGAAGCATCAAATACTTTAAATCTTTCTGATTAATAAGTGATAAGTTGTGGCTTATTCATCTGCTTCAGCCAAGCAACACCTGGTGCAGAGGGGGCCCCCGCTTCTCTCCAGTTTCACAACTGAGTGTGAAGTGCAGCAAGGGGAGTTTGAAATGCTCATGGGGAATTTGCCCTCCTCAGAACCTGAGCCCTCCCCGGCCCATAATCCCTGGGTGGCAGAGCCTTTATAAGCATGCTCAACAGAACTGTAGCATTATCCTTTGAGAAAAGAGATTTCTATGTTTCAGTGCAATACTAGGAATCACAGAATCATAGAATCATTTAGGTTGGAAAAGACCTTTAAGATCATCCAGTCCAACCATTAACCTACACTACCAAGTCTACTCTAAGCCAATCAAGGGTAGACTAGACTAAACCATGTCCCCAAGTGCCACATCTACCCGTTTTTTGAACACTTCCAGGGATGGGGACTCCACCACCTCTCTGGGCAGCCTGTTCCAATTCTTGACCACCCTTTCCGTAAAGAAATTTTTCCTAATTTCCAACCTAAACCTCCCCTGGCGCAGCTTAAGCCCATTTCCTCTTGTCCTATCGCTAACTACATGGGAGAAGAGACTAACACCCACCTCACTACAACCTCCTTTCAGGTAGTTGTAGAGAGCGATAAGGTCTCCCCTCAGCCTCCTCTTCTCTAGACTAAACAATCCCAGTTCCCTCAGCCACTCCTCATAAGGCCTGTGCTCCAGAACCTTCACCAGCCTTGTTGCCCTTCTCTGAACACGCTCCAGCACCTCAATGTCTGTCTTGTAGTGAGGGGCCCAAAACTGGACACAGTATTCCAGGTGCGGCCTCACCAGTGCCGAGTACAGGGGGACAATCACCTCCCTGCTCCTGCTGGCCACACTATTCCTGATACAGGCCAGGATGCTGTTGGCCTTCTTGGCCACCTGGGCTCATGTTCAGCCGGCTGTCAACCAACACCCCTAGGTCCTTTTCAGCCAGGCAGCTTTCCAGCCACTCTTCCCCAAGCCTGTAGCATTGCATGGGGTTGTTGTGACCAAAGTGCAGGACCCGACACTTGGCCTTGTTAAACCTCATACAGTTGGCCTCGGCCCATCGGTCCAGCCTGTCCAGGTAATAAGTGATTTGAATACTATTCTCACCTCTGCCCCAGGCCTCCCTGTGGAAGCTCCTGACCTCACCTGCACCTCTGCTTCCCTACCTGAAAAACAGAAGTAGCAATATCTGCCACTGAAGTGTTGCAAGGCTTGACTTTCATCTGTGTTTACATAATACTTTGAGATAGAAGATGCCACAATGAAAGGAAGTATATATTTGCATTGTGTTCTATAAACACCTGAGGTCTTGGAGCGTATTTTCCATTAATAAGTTCCATGTTTTAAAGTAAGCAGAAGAGATTATTGGTCTGTTTGGTAGAGTACTATTACTCTTAGTTCCAGCTGAATCTTTTGAAATTCTTCACTGCACACCATAGCTTTCCAGTGTATTTACAACTGCCTACACTGAAGGCAATAGCGGCATGAAGGCAATACTCTTCTAGGCTTTGTTTCCACAAATGTGATATTAGGTAGTGCATATAGATACACTGGCCTTTCAAATTGTGGAAAATATAATCTGCCCTTTCTCACTTTGTTTCATTTAACCCAAACCCTAGCAAATATTTTATTGAATTCTAAAACTGGACAGAAATTTGCTTGGAGTGACACTTCAGAATAGCAGTTCAGAATCGCAGCTCTTCTCAGCATCGTTTCTGCCGTTATAGCAGTAGAGCTCCAGGGAAGAAGAGCTTTTCTTTCCTTCTTCCCTGACCTAAAGATGTAACCTGAAGTTTTAACTTAATTTAAAAAATCATTTCAACTAATGTCTTCCCAAACTCAAATAATAGCAAAATTATCATTCAAGTTCCTCAGTGAGGCACATCCCTTTTACCATTTGCCAGCCAGGAACACGTGCTATTTCACTTCTCACAGCTGAGTTTTACCCAAACCTTACCATGGTAGCAGGAGCAGGCAAGCATGGGCTGAAGACCTGTGAACTTTCCAGCTTTGAACGTGTAGTATAGCCAGAAGATCACAAAAGGGAGAAATGTTATGGGGAATAGTGCTACCATAGAAAGAGGAGTGGTTTCATGGTTTCTCTGCTACATCTGTCTATGCTGAGCCTATAATGAGAAGTCAAGGTGTACAACTGTGCCAGTCAAAGAAATAGAACTGATAGACACAGCGTGGTTGCAGAAGACATGCACAGTCTAACAGAAGGAAAGGGGAGGAAATGGATATGAGATTTTGTCAAAAGCAAAAGAAACAACTCCAAGAAGTATATTGCTCCCCAGCCCTAAGCATAAAAATCTGCATGCAAATATTTTCAGGAACACGTCTTTAGACAGCATGCAGCTGTGTACATGTGCAGAAATCCAACTACAAGCCATGAAAAGGTATAATGAACAGCCATGTCATTACTTCCAAACAAAACCCTAAATGGCAGCCCCAAAGAGACATACTCATGCATTGGGGGAGGGAAGCTTTTGTAAGAGTGAGAAGCATCATCCTGACAAGATCCAGTCTGCTGCTGAACACCACACTATGGGCATGATACCAGTGGTGGTAAGGACAGCATTTTTTTTAGTGCAGGCCAGGTCAGTACAAGATGCCTTTTCTGCACTGCAAAGCCAAAACCTTGCAGCATGGTGTGCACTTGTCATTGTGCTCCAGAGGTGTCACAATTTCCATCATGCCACCAAACCAGCCAAGGCATTTATTTATTCCTTCTATCCTGCCCTTAGCAATAGATGGACTGACTGCAGACCTTTGACCTTAGGTCATGATTAGCATATTTGCCATTTGAAGCCATGGCTTGTATCACACTGAATTACTCTGGTTGCAAGTGCATTACACATTACTGTGCTACCAATTTGATAGAAGCACAAGGCGATTATTCAGCTCCTAAAGAAGGGATGATCTCAGCAAAGATAAGGTTTGCCTTAGAGAAGGTTTCTTAGAGAAACTCTAAGCCCAAGATGAGTGCTAATCTTTCAACCCTCTTACAGCAGCTCCTTGTTACTAAAAATGACAGGCTGCGCTTTCAGAAAAAGTTATCCTTTCTAAGCATGCACCAGCAAGTTTTCAAGTATAATGAACTGTGGGCAGAAGTCTTGCGAGAAAAATCGGGAAAGCTGGATTGAGGCCATTTTGAAAGTGTAACTGCTAACAGTTATTCCAAAACCAGTCTCTGTGGGCTGCAGTCAATTATTTTGGTTGTTAGCTCTGCTGTCGCAAAGTTGAGATTGTGCTACTGTGCCCAGCTTTCACATTTCATGGGATTTACTATGACTTCAATAGGAATAACGTGGACTTAACACCTTGCAGAGTTCATTACATATGGTGTTAAAGTAGGCCTTTAATTTCAAATGCATGAACTTCCTGCTACTTTAGGCATTAAAAAAGATCTTCCTCTGCCTCAAGACCTACTCCACCATGGCAAAATGAACTCCGGAAGAGCTTCCTTCCTTTGCTTTTCCACAGGGAGCTCTCCCATGAGAGAGAAGCACCTCTTGTTCTGTTGAAAAAGTGAAAGACCTGCATGATTACCAAATCGCCTTCAAACCCACATGATGCCCATAGAGAATCTGTGGCACCACACCAGTCCTAGTGTGACAGCCAGGATGAGCAAGCAAATAAATCAGAACCACAAGGATAAGTTTTGTTATATACGATGTAATTAGCCACATTGTCAGGACAACAGCCATAGAAAACAAGGCCACGGGTTACCCAAACTTCAATACTGGACTACATGAATTTCAGTTTTCCAGGCAAACTGGAACACACACACATTGGGTGGAGATTTCAATGTACTTCCCATAAACCCCTCAGTCCCAGCACACACCAGGCTCTGTACAGCTCCAGGGTGGAGCCCCTCCTATGATTACTTTAAACACTCCTGGACAAGATTTTGGAAAAGATTCCCCAGGGCATGACAGGATACAAAAAGCTTGGAAACACTTTCTGGAATATCTCACACAGCCCAAGAACATTTGCAATGAAATCCCACCAAACAAAACAAAATCCTATTCAGCTTTTTCTAGTGTTTAATCTGAGGCAAGAACAAGTTTCAGACAAATAGCCCAGCACAGGAGAAGGGCTTAAAACCACCCTTGGATGGGCCCTCTGACCACAACGCGAGGGGGGCTGTGCTCTGCCTAACAGCCTGAGCATACCAGGAGCTCAGAAGGAAGGACCTCTACAGCTTCAACTAAATGTTGAGTCTCTCAAGTTCTAGTTTTAATCTTTATGTCTGCATTTCTGCCTTTACTGACCATGTCTAATCCATGCTATATTTGTATTTGATAGGTTTATTTTCACATGTATTTCTGAGCCTGACCATACACAGCAAAGGATGCTTAATTCACATGAAATCAGCCACTGACTAGAAGCAGGTCCAAAGTCCACTTATAATAAAAAACCTGAAAGATGCAAGTATCTCCAAACCACTGACCAGACCCTGAAAAAGGCTCAGGAAGGGAATGAAAGCACTTGAAGAAGAAAGCTCAGAGCTCTGACTTCCATCTTTGTCTTGTCTATGGACTTTGGACAAACAAGTCAGACTGCTTTTCTGCATCTCAGTTCCTCATCAGTTATAACACCTTCTTCCACTTTGACATGTTCAGACCATGATCTCCCTGGGCAGGAACTCTCTCTTCTTACACATTTAAACAGTGCCTTGCACAGCAGGTTGCCCCATTGGGTCAGCACCTCTAAATACATTGTGACAAATGTCTAATCTGTACAAGAGGGGGATTTGGCTTCTGGGGAAACATCAGTCCCTCACTCCAGAGGAATCAAACCAGTCTCCACAAGTACTGAGGTTAACTCAGAGCTGCAATGGCTTCAACAGCCAGGAGTCTGTCTTGTGCCTTTCCCTCACTCTCAAGTTGCACCTCGCTGTCCCTTTCATTATTTCAAGAAACTGCTAGTGGAGCCACATGGAAAAGCAGCAAAATTATGGAATGGACTAAAAAAATCTTTTGTCCCACAAAGAGCTCATTTGTGGGACAATGGGGCCAGCAAGCTGCAACCTGAGTTTGGAACACATGGCCAAGAACAACATTTCTTAAGCCATCTTTGCTGCTGAAGTCACTGCATAACATCAGCTTCCACCTTCATCCAGCCCTCCATTCAAAGAAAAAGCACAATCAGAGCCGAGACAGGGAGAATTTGCCATCTCATCACAATGGGTCTACAAGAACAGAGAGGCTCAAAATGAACCAAGGAACAAGCCACCCTTGTCCAGGTGTCAAAGGCAACTAGATTTTAGTAGAAACTTGCACGACAATGTGAGCTGCTCTAATATCAGCTTGAGCAAGGCTGGAAAAGATGGCACATGATTTTTTTTTAGTATCTTTCATATTCAAGTTTTCTCACAGCACAAGACACAGAATTAACTGTTACAACAGTTGCTCACCAATAATCTATAAAGGCAGCTTCATATATTGACTTCCTAACACCTTGGTCACTAGAACCAATTATAATATGAAAGGGAATAAAGATCACCTGGTGCTCTTTTCCAAAAGATTCACTCATTGACTAAAACAATCATGATAGATAATAGCACTTGGGCCCAATCTCCACTCGTGACTCAGCCAAGAGAGTACACAAGTGGGAGATGCTGTCAGCAATTTACCTGTAGTCAGGATCAGCTGTAACAGTACAGTAATAGGATGCTGTACTGCATTAAACCAACATATAGATTAAGGAGGAATACAGTCCTAATCAATGGCAGCATGCGTATTGTTTACAAATAAATTAAAACTGAATGCTGACAATAGGGAATCAAGATTAAGATGATGACGACAATGATGGAAGATGGCCATTATGAGTGACAGGAGGGAGAAAAAAATTAGCAGACACGTGGATTTTGAGAGAAGGTCATTGGGAGACATGGACACAGACAGCTCTCTGGTACAGGAGGCAGTATGGAAAAAGCAGCCAGTGGCAGGTGAGGAAGAACTCAGCAGGCAGCAAAAAGCGCCTGTGAGACAGAGTCCTGGTGGGCTTCCAAAATGTGAGGCATTAGGTTTCAGTACAGGAAAGGACCAAGAGGCACATCCCAACTGGCAGCTAGGAGGGATGTGATCAAAGAGTAAGACCAACTTCACTTGTTCCATCTTGGACAGACTGGGAAGTAAAACATCCATCCAGAACCTTATGAGAATGATCCTGAATGCCAGGGAAGAAAAGACTACCAAGTCTGGGTCTGGAAGCCAAAAGGGTTATTTCCAAGTCCTATTTAATTAGCAGCACACCAAGTGGTTTTTGTTCACCTGAGATGTCTGCCGCAAGGATACTGGTATAATGCAATATCATTCTCTACCCTCCAGAAGTACATTCAGACTACACCACATAAGCACCTTTTTAAATCATGCAGAAGTAATCAAGTACTTAGAATGTGATGTGAAATATTATCAGTAATTCACCAGCTTTTGCAATCAAACTACTGAGATGAGCCTCTCTGATGACTTCCTTTTCTTAGATTCTACTTGTTTATTGGAAATTACAATAATAAATTAGTCACATTATAGCAACTAGAACTGGTTTAGTTACCCTCAGTCTCCAACCAGAAAGCTAATTTATATGGCAAACATATACTGTTTGTGTATGTACTGTTCCTTTATGTCACAGCGCAATTACTCTGCAAGTTCTGTTTTTCCATGCATGTACCTAGTGCACAGTTATACAAAAGCCCAAGCTAATAGCATAGCTTACCACAAGGTTGGTTACAACCATGGTATTATAAATCAAAAGCAATGTCTTTCCCAGGCTGCTTTTCTACAACAGATGCATAGGTCATCCCTAGAAATACGGGAATATTGTTATCATTAAACCATCAGTAACAGCATGCAGATCTACTTCTGCATTTTCAAACACTGGATTCCTTTGTTTTCACTCTGCTCAGATCGTATTTTCCTAGCTGATGCTCTGCTGAGGACAAAGCCACACAGACAATCCTATCTTTGGTTTAGTGCCACTTCTTCAGTGCTGCTTCCAGATACCATTTTGGCAGAACAAAGCCAGAACTCAAATGCCATCATCTCCTGCCAGTACTGTAAGCAGTAAAACAAAATTTTCAGAACTAGGTACCTTCTTACCTGCAGCAAAACCCAGTGTCAAGCAGGTATAACAACTAAAGGTTTCTTAACTTCACTGACAAAAAGCAGGAAGAATATAAAAGGAGAATAAAGAACTGCATTTTCTCCTGTGGAGTTATTCCTGAAGACTCACATAAAACCTAGGACAAGCAGGACTGAGAGCTGCCATTAGAGAAAGGCTGTGGCCATATTAAGAGATCAGAATGAAACATGGCAGAATCTCTAAAATTAAGGGAGGCCACACCTCCATTTGACAGCTGTAACTGGGCTGAGAATAACTCCACTAGGACTGCATCATCTCTCTGAAAGGCAGCAATTTCTTCCCAGTAAAACTCCTCTATGGAAACCAATATTTATTCTGTGTGATTGTCCCCACAAAGTATTTTGGGGAAATGAGTATCCCACTTGACAGACAAGGAATTCTAAGGAGACATGCTTTAGTCAAGGTCACACAATGACTCACTGCTGAGGCTGCCCCTGCAGTGGCTCACACACTCATATCCATTGACTTTTAGTAAAGGCAAAAGCCTTGTGGATTTTCTGTAGTCACCAAGTCAGCCAGGTCATCTGCTTGGAGGGTTCATCAAGAAACAGAGAGCGCAACTCCCCTCTTGCAACAGAGTAATTGGGATACACCAGGTCCAAACAAAGAATGGAATATCTGAATTGCCCAGGGAAGAGAAAAGCGGGGTGGACGTGGGTGTCCTCTGTGCACCCCGCTCAGGCTGCGCGGCCAGCAGAGCTTGCCCACGGCCATGCCTTGGGCGAGGAGGCAGGGCTGGCCAGGTAGCAATTTCATCCTGGGGGTCCTCCTGACACTCCCCAGGAAAGGCAGCACCCACAGCAGCAGCTCGCTGCTGCAGGGAGCTTGCCAGGCACAGACAAGGCTGGCAGCTGAGCTCCGCAGGAGTGAGCCTACCCCCAGATCACCCGCTCCGGACAGAAGGAACGATTTTTGACTCATCCTTCATCTGATAGTCCAAGTGACACTCAGAGGAACAGGCACACCGACACCCTCTCCAGGTACAGGGATACACTCAGACCTGCCCTGAGCATCCCCTGCTTGCTCAGACCTGCCACGCAGGGGATGCCTTCCCACGCTGCCCCACACACCTACCACAGCAACCCACCCCACCACACACAGGCTCCGCAGGAACACTGCCCAAATACACCCCCTTACGCCCCCCATCTGAACATCTCAGTACACCTCCCTTCATACAGACCCTGCATGAACCGTATTCAGACGCGGCACATGAACTCCCAACGCCCCCTGCACACACATTGCTATGCACAGCCAGAACTCCCCCTTACACCCACAGCCGGCACCCCCCCTTACACCCACAGCCCAACACACCTCCATATGCCCCCTGAGCACAAACCCCAACACACACCCTGTGCGCAAACCCCCTCAAGGAATCCCAGCACCTCCTCTGCAATTAACCCTCCTTACACCTTCCTACACACACACACACAGAGAAAACCCCAAATTTCACCAGGTGCAACCCCCCCAAAACACCCTTCTCCATACACACACCTTGTTCGTTAACTTCCCCCTCTAAACACACTGTGTGCACTCCCAACACACCCCTCCACGCACTCCCCAAACCCTGTAAAAACCCCTAACACCCGCCTTCCGCACATCCACCACACACGCGCTGCATGCAGCCCCAACACCCCGCTCCACACACGCTCCAGTCCCTGCACAGCCCTGACCACACCCCTATACACACACATTGTGCATGAACCCCTCAAAACACCCCTCCACACAGAGCGCATACACCCCTCCCACCCCCCTTACACACGCACCACATGAATCCCCCGGCACCCCTCGCTTTTCCATTCATACCCATCCACCCCAGCGGAAAACCCACATCACGCCTCAGCCCCTCCTCTGCATACATCTGGGACCCCCCCCACCCCCAGCCCAGACAGACGTGTGGACGCCCTCAGACAGCCCCCCAAGCGATGGACACAGCCATGTCTAGCCAAGAGCAAGACACACCCCTCCAGCTCTACATCTGCACCCGAGGGAGCGTGCTGGGGGACACCCCAGGGGCCGTCAGCCCCCGCACTGCCGCCCTCTCCCGCACCTCTCTGGAGGGGAAGGGGAACGGGCAGGTTCAGCACAGGGGCAGAAGCATCCCCGCGCGCCCGAGGAAATGTGACCTTAAGAGCAGAGCCAAGTGGTGCAGCCCCCCGCCTCCCCCGCCTCCTCACTGCACCAGGCAGCGATGCTTCGTTACCTTCCTCCAGCTCATCCATGCTCCCGATCTTCCGCGACCCATCAATGGTGTAAATGTAACGGACTCCCTGAGGAAGATTTATGTTGTCGGACAGGGACCGGGTCAGGTCAGCCAGGAGAGCATCAAAACTTCGGAAGCGGTCAGAGGACACGGCATATACAATCCCCTTGAAGTAGCGGTCCCCGTTGCGATAGAAACGCACCTTCTTGGCTTTCTTCTCATTACTCAGTGCCTGTAAGGTCCTGGTTCTGTAGAAGCTACAGTGAGCGCTGTGAGTGGGGCTGGGCAACCCGTTCATTCGTGAGCCTCGCATGTTTCTGGACGCCTTGTCTCTTTCGTCAAAGTGTCCAAAATCAAGTTCCATAGTTTGGTGAACCCTAAAGATCTGAAGCTGAGCAGGAAGGAGATGGGGAGAAAAGGAGTGCACAGGGACAGGTTAGAGCCAAGCAGAGCCACAATCCAGACAGAAAAATGACACTAATGCTGTGCCTGGAGCAGGACAGATGTATTTGGGAAGCACCCCCTCCCCTGACCCAGATTTGCATCGATTCTGGGGACTGAGGGTAGGAGGGGTCCTCACATTTTGAAAGGGATCCAACTACAGGGGGCAGGGACCATCATTCTAGAGAGCTGTCTGCTCCTGCACCTGGGAGTTTTCAAAGTGCAGCAAATTGGGACTTGGGGCCAAAGGGATACATGGCAATCGCAACTCAGCCCCAAAAAACTCGGCCAAACACCAGTTGGCAATGAATTAAACCTCTGAGCCCTGTGAGGTTTCCTTTGGCAACGGAAAACAAGGAGATCCCAGTAAGTCAGCCCTTCAATCTGTCGAATAACGGAAGGAACCAGAGCATCTGAATGTTTAACATTAGAATAAACTGGCATTTATGAAAGAATGGTCACAGGGGAATAAGCAGTTTCTTTGTGACAGCCTGTTCAATAAGGGTTAGCAATGAGATCCAGCCCACCCTTCCCCCTATCCGCAGCCCCCTCCTAGCCCATCAATCAATTCCCAGGACCAGCCTACATCTAAGAAGAAATGACTGGAAAGAAAAAAATCTGTCATTGAAACGAGGCTTCGATAAGCTCTTTTCAGCCCGAGTCTCCTCTGAATTGCATTTCTCCTCCCGTTTAATGAGGAGGAGAAAATAAAGGGGCTATTTCCACCCCTCTTCCAGCCTTAAGCGCTGTAATTGCTGGAAGTGCCCCTGCCCAAGGGACCCGCCGCCCCTGCCAGCTCACCTTTCATTGTTCTGAGCAGGGGGGCTCCCAGCCCGAGCCACTTGCAAGGAAAAGCTGAGACTTGAGCTGACACCCAGCAAGCAGGAATTTCTGCACGGTCTCTGGTTTATGCTCAAGCGCAACCTCCCTCCCGCACCAAAGCCCAACACAAAAGGAGGAACCCCCACCCCTGCAATAGAAAGACCCTTCCACTCCCCCAGCACAACCAGGAACATGCAACTCACATATGTTGCTCGCATGTTCACACGGGGCAGAAAGGGGATTTACTTGGCTTAGCAGCCAGGTATAAATCTAGGAAAAGCTGTTGCTATCTCTTCCCCACCCCTTACATTTGCCAGAGCGAAGCTCCTTCCCCGTATTTTACAATGTCAGTGTGACCTGTGCAAGAAAAATCATTGTCCCCAGTCTGCAGTAGAGCAGGAGATGACAATGCGGGTGATCTGCACAGAAGCCCCAAGTTGGGAACGTTTTCCCCACGATGTCAGTTGGGGTAGCTTCAGTCTGGTGTCATGCAGTGAACAATGAAACATCCAAGCAACTTCGGGAATGAATCAGAGGATGCAGGGGGTTCGATTTTAAAATGAACTGCAGATGCTGTAAGGTACTAAGAGAAAGATTCCTCCTTTCTATCTGACATCTGTTACTTTTCTGCATGCAAGTTACTCAAAAAAGCTCTACTCACCGGTTTTCAGCGCACAGGGTGGAGATGCTGAGAGAAAGAAAACCAGGCTCACTCTGCCTTTGTTGTCTGAGCTCCAAGCAAGAAATTCCTGCCAGGGTGGATGAGACGCCTCCTAGGTCCTAGTGCCTTGTTCGATCCCTTCACGGTAACTTTGCCTCAGTGGTTTTTACTCTCATCATCAGTCGTCGTCTTGTAGTCTTCTCTGTATTTGAGAAAAAAGGGGGTGTTCATTCCAGCTCTGGATGTGTTAACAGATGGGTAAACAAAAAGTTTAAAGGGGCAAGTTTTGGGGTGATGTTCTGAAGGATGCAAACTTCCCCTTGGCTCTAGCTTCACCAAGAATGCATCTGGCCCCACTGAAAAAAAAAAAAAGAGCATAATCAGACTGATGCACCAATATTAAAGGATTACCAGTACAGGGAGGTCATGGCTACAATCCCACAGTGTGCTACAACGCTGGCACAAGACTCCTGTGCGTTAGGAAAGCAACTAAGAAAAAAGTTGACCAGTGGAACTGGGCACAGTCCTGCTCCTGTAACTGGTGTTACACAGCATTCATGGTTTACACTGGCAAGCAGAAAGGGAGAATTCACTTGGTAGTTCTGCATGTGGTGCCCCTGAATAATTTTTCTCCGTTAACACTGGACATAAGCCAAAGCCAGAGCTCTGAATCCCAGTTCATTCAAATCCCTGAGGGGTTCAGGATGGAGTCATTCAACACAAGCTTAACCCAACAGATTCAACCTGGCTCATATCCCAAACTAAGAGAAGTTTATTTTCCAATTCCACTGCAGGAGGAGTCAGCTGTTAGGAAATTGCACTGGGCTCTTTCACTTTGACAGCAAAATCTTTCACCTGCTTTCTGGATGGAGATTTCTATCCCACAGTTAGAAGAGCAGCACTCCTAACCCCAGTGGTACTGGTCCCATCCTTATTTCAGAAAAGAACAGGATTTGGAAATGGGTCTTCCCATCTGTAGAAGGAAATCTTTCCTAACAACACTGCGTCTGTTTTGAATGAAAACATCAGATTTTGTCATTTTGGCACATCACAGCAGTATCACATTCACACAGAAAAAGTTAGTATTTATTCCAGCTTTGTCTGCCCTGTACATAATAGTCCAGGCAACACTGGCACAAACCTACCAAAAGCTCATCTTTTTTGCCAGCAGCTTTCACACATGACATTTGCAAAAAGTTTCATATTCCCTGAAACCATCCTTTTATTCGTCAAAGGCTCCCATGCATCCTCCGCTAAAGCTGTTGGCTGCTCCCTTATGTGCCTGGTGGGTTCGCTACAGAGGAGACCACAGATCTGCTCTCCTTCCTCAGGAATTAGCACGTGAGAGGACCACAGGAAAGAGCAGGGTCTGTGCTCTCCAGGGCGTATTTCAGTATGTCTCTGGATGCAGACGCAAGAGGTAGGTGGGACTTCAAGCCTTCTCCTTCCCATTAGATCCCATTCCAAATTAGATAATACCTGGCCATTCATCACCTTGTGCTTAATCTGTCCAGGATCAACAATTCTTCCCTATACTACAATACTGTTGTAAATATAAATTTATTCATACTTTGAAAATGTGCCAAAGATACAAATCATTATGCATGTGCTGAGTACAGTAACAGCAAGAATAGAGAAAAGGAAAGCAAATTCAGTCTTCAGTGGTGCACAGATGATAGAGAAGAGGCAGACTGGGATGATGTCTAAGGATCGGGATGCTACTCCAGGGTAACCTGGCAGGATGATATAAACCCATGCAGTCAGTAGAATTGTATAACAGCTTACTCATCTCCCAAGTTTGACTTGCATGGAGAGTTCTGAGGACAGCAAAGGGTCTCAAACAGCATTAACAGATGGCTCTCGACTCTCTTCCACATCTGAGACCACACCGGCTGGTGAGAAGATGAAGCATGTCTATATGGACATGTCTGCTCAGGACACTGCCAGAAGCTTTTTGGAACATGGGCACTTCCTTTTAAAAGCAGAATTACTCCAGAAAGAGACCTGGTATTTGTTCCTGACTGAAGGATAAGGTTTCTATAGCCAATGATGGTAATGCTCATCTTAGGTAAAACCTCAAGTTAATCCTAAAAGGTGCCCCAATCACCTTCAGTACGGTTGCCCTCCTTTAATCCTGCCACAAGGCAAGAAGGATCTCAGCAGCCAGAGCATCATGAGAGGTGAAGAGCCCTGGAGCCACACTGATTTCACATGTTCTCAGTGGAATCGCACCATATTTGCTTCTCTACAAATCAGAACAGGATCAGCTCATACTACAGACATTGGCTGGGCTATGCAATAAGGCACAGAAGTAAAGAGCTCTTTCTTGATGAATGCAAGGGCCTGCTCCTGACTTCACAAAAGCTTCTTCACTGGCCTTAAGGAGTTACTGCTAGTCAAAACCTATGTACATCAGAAGAGACTCACCCTCTGAGATACCATAATCTAAAACATTTTATGTAGCATGAGTGATTGAGAAGTGGGGAAAAGAAGTCTTCTTCCCATCAATAATTTCATCTAGCTAAAAAGGAAAGATAAAATTAGCTCTTCAGATTAAATTATCTGCTTTAAATCAGATGAATCATCTTTCCTCCAGGAAGCTAACATTTAGACTTTTGCCTGGGTAACTAATCTGTATAGACATGTTTGTTGACATTGCTGAGCAACTGTGATACTTTGGAAAGGGGCAGACTGCAGGTAAAAGGGGTTTTGTGGCTGCTTTGTGCTAACTTCCTCACAAACGCCTAGAAAATCCAGTTTCTAGCATCATTAGGAGTTGCAGTCTTAAGTACTCTCTATGTCAATGCCCAGTTGCTTTGCTATACATCATCCTGACTTCTATAAAAAATTGCATCTGATAGCACAGCATGTTCTCCAATCAGGATGTAAGTTAGGGTGGTAAGTAGCTGAGATCTAGCTGCAGCACAGATGAGAATTCTGGAAAAAATTTAAATCAAGTAATCACTGCTTTTGAAGGAAGTCTTGGATTAACATTTTCAAGTCAGTCTATTTAGATGCACGTGTTTAATTATATTTCTTATTTTAACCTCTGTTTTTCTGAACTGCTTTGAAAATGTCATCCCCGATCACTGATTTCAAAGCTTTGCTTGATGTGAACTTACATGCCAAAACCCTCTAAAATGACAAATTACTATTTCAGGGCTCTGCCAAATGTGTCAAGGCACTCAAAACCAAACCCCCATAAAGCCAATGGCTCAGTCTTGACCCTATAGAGCAACAGGCTTTAAACGTGAATCTTCAAAGAGCTAACTGTTCACTGAAGAATTATCCTATACCAGACTATAGAGTTAAGTCTCTTCTACATAATACTACGAGCTAATAAGTAATGGGGACTTGGCAGACTTTCACCACATAACATTTGTTTCCTTTGGAGATTTATTTTTACAGGGACCACACACATCTGAAAGTCTTTTAAATACCAACGCTAGTAAGCCAAAGTCAGCTCAGCTGCTGGGGAGAGAAGGGTGGAGGAATACTTCCAGAGCATAGTTTCACTCCTCCAAGCCTTGTAACCATCTGCAGAGGCTGTTCAGACCCTGAACTCAGAGGTCTGGACCCTTCTACAGCCTGAATCACTGGAAACCCCAGGGAGCAGCAAGGACAAAGTTTTCACTCTGGGGAAGGAGGAGAGGGTGGAAGCAGAAGCTGGGCTCCAAGGCTGCCTCCAGCAGCCGGCCCATGTGGGGCTCCTCACCTGTGCTCCGCAGCACCAATATCTCTTGGGTAGACCTGCCACTCCTCCAGAGCCAGCCTCCAGAAGCTGTGCTGAGTCACTGCATTTGTGCACCCTTGGCAGATCCCCTCAATCTCAGCAGATTACTTTAGCTTCAGATAAGCTCCTGCTGAAATCTGGGAGAAAGAGGCCTTTGCATCCTCTGAGGGATCAACAGGAAGCAGGCTGCAAGTGAAAAAGCCGTTTCCTGTGCTAATAAGCCTTTTGTAAGTATCTGGAAACAATGCAACTCATAATGAGTTATTCGATGAACTCACACAAGACACTCCCAACACATCCAGATACAAGAAAGCATTCAAATGCACAGCAGTCATCCAAAAGAAAAATACCTTTTGCACTACACTTCTTCTGGCTCATCCCTTCCCTACTACAAACAAATCATCACAATCAATAAATCTTTCCCAGCTGAAAACAAATTCCCTGATAGCAGAAAATGAAGTACCCCCACCCCAGTACACACCCCATGATATCTTGGGTAAATCCTGCCAGCTCCAGTGAGGTCCACAAGCCAAATTCTGGTGGCAGTTCATTTTCCCTTAACTGCAATTTGCAAAGCTTGCAGAAAGCCATGGAAACGTCTGCCACATGCATTGTCTGTTCCCTGGAGGACATGGAGAACCTCACAGAGATTGTCAGTACATTTTTGCTGACCAGATTATGTATGACATATGGTCTGCAAGTCCCAGCCAAGGTCATGACAAATGGAACCACAAGAAACCCACATGTTTCTTTTCTCTGAGGTTGTCCATGGGCTGCATCATAGCAGTTAGGAGACTCATGACCAAGAATTTAATAACTTCTTGATAATTTCATTTTATACAGTAATTCTAACTGAAGACATGATTGCCAGCCTCTCTCAAAATGCCTGCTGAATGTAGCATTGATTTGAAGGACTTTCCAGATGGAATATTGAATGATGGAAAGGAAAATCCCATTAAAGCCATCACAGGGGATCATGTCATGTTCAAGTTGGAAATGCAAGATATTTCCTTTCAAACATAGATCCTCTCTGTCACTCTGAAGGCAGTGACAGTGAAGTCAGGTGACACTGGGGGAGCATTTGTAAAAGATACCCAAACAGCCCGTCTTACAAACTTAGAAATCACAACAATAGACCATATCAGAAGTTGTTTTCCACAAGAGACTTCCACTCAGTACACTCAGTCAATGTCATCCCAGACCAAGCCCAACAGAGGCTGCAGGATTAGCCACATAAGTGTCCTAGGCAAATACCTCTCATTATCAAATAGTGATGTGATCTACAAAACTAGCATTTGAAAAAGAAGACGAAAAGATGCCTTCAGTGGCCTTAGGAGACATTAAGAGCTTTTGAGCTCTGATATTCAGCATGACATAGGACAAAGACTAGAGGTCACAAGAGGGCAAATTACACCAACCCGGAGTTCTCATAGCCTATGTCGGTCTCATTTTGAACTTTAATATTACAAGCATTTGTCAGGTCCATGCACCCCAACACATTGCCCATAGGTAGTCTCAATTCAGGCCCACACCATCTTTGGAGCACACACCCCTTACTGGTAGAAGGCTCACACTCTGGCACAGCCTGTGTTTGTGCAAACACATCTGGCCTCTGGCAGCGGAGCATGGGTGCTGGAAAACTCGCAGGGTAGCTATAAGGCTCTAAGGAAACCTGTCTCTTGGCAGGAGATGAGTAATCAGTATTTAGAGTGTGGATTCTGGCTGAGCTCAGCTGTTGTGTAGAAGCTTTGAGCTGTCAGCTACATAGTAGGAATAATTGTCATTCAGCTTGCTCACCTCCTACCAGCAGTAACAGCTGAGAGATAGAGGCAGCTTGAAGGTTTTTACGCTCTCCAGGAAAGAAGAGAGCAGAGTGGGGAAAGAGTGCTTTTGTCCTGGTGTTTTATTGTTTTCAGGGGATGGTTCCAATCTGTTTTATCCTAAAAATTCACAGAGAACAGTAATAA
The DNA here is from genome assembly GCF_030463565.1 of Pelecanus crispus. Classification (NCBI taxonomy): domain Eukaryota; kingdom Metazoa; phylum Chordata; class Aves; order Pelecaniformes; family Pelecanidae; genus Pelecanus; species Pelecanus crispus. The sequence continues at coordinate 3,916,872 of NC_134655.1, read as the reverse complement.
ATGGTGATTTTTCATGGCTCTAGATACTGCTTAGCTATTTTGCTACTGTTCTTCAGGCACATAAAATTTATCTATAATTAACTATTGATAATCATTGCTTTGCATCTGTATTGAGATATAAAGGTAGATACGGCAATGAAAAACCCCATTTAGCCACATTAAAAGAAAAACTTATCTGCTCAAAGTCTCATGCAAATTAGAATACACAAGCACACTGAAAGACCATTGTTTAAACATCAATGAACTGAGATTTCTTGTTTGCATAGCTACAGTCTCTCACTCTAGAAAGACACAGGCTCATCGCAATTGGGGAGAATGGAAAAACAATAAAACACACTATAACATACAAGGTCAGCACTGACATCTTCAGTCCCCTTTCTCCAGCAACCAGAGCCCACACTGCAAACTCTATCCTAAACTAAACCAAATCTGACCCTTCCTCTCCCAAAATTACTACCAGGCTTTGAAAAGCTGGGTCTTGCATGTAGCAGCCAGCAATACCCTGTTTGTTTCTAGTACAAGGCACTCGAGCACTGCGAGCATGGGAAGGAAGCAGGTTCCAAACACACGCTGACATGTAAAGCCCTGTCCCCAGCAGCTATTTATGTTTCCAGGGAGTTTAGATACCTCCTGAGAACCTACATAGAGCTACATGTATGTTTTATCTTTAAAGCAAAGGTTACAGTATGGAAACACTGTAAGACACTCTGCCTTCTAAATAGCTCTATTTTAAGTACTGAAACTCTGATCTGAACTTATGCAGCTCTTCCCCTGTTCCCTCCATGCATACCAGAGTTGTGCTGACAAGTGAGAGATGGCTTCAGGCAGAAGTTCTCCTCCTTGTCTACAGTGTGACCATCAAGAGACAAGCACAGGGCATCCTCCTGCTCCATTCCTGTCCCTGCACAGACTCAATGGAGAGAAGCATCTCAGCCAGCAGGGATTCAATGACTATCAGTGCTTTGTGCTGACCTTTTTAGGAAAAAAAAGTAGTACTTTGCTGAAAACTAGGTCATTGTTTAACATTTCAGGGGAGTACTAGATGATGGTTTGGGAGCTATTGGGCTAGCAGGTGATACCAGAAACTCCACAGTGCTGATTCTGATGCTGTTTTATCTTCAGGTTATACAGGTTCTGTTCATTAGGAAACCCTCACAAGATAAAAAGTTGTTGCACACTGCTCACAGATTATTTGTTCTTCCTCATTAGATGAAATTCCCAGCCTGGAAAACTTTGTGAACCACAGTACAATTGAACAGGAGAATAAGAACCATACCAGAACATCATGACTAGTATCCCAAAGTTTGGACCAAGAAGCAGATCAGAAGAAACTCCTGGTCTCATCTGAAGGTGCTGTCAACTACACTTCTGATTCAATGAGCTCTCATAAGGGCTGTCTAATACCAGCTATGTAAACACTCAGATTGTGCAAGGATAGTAGGAGCTCAGGCAGCAGATAAAGCAGGTGTCCATTTTAGACTCAATTCTAAGTAGTTACTGGTCACCACAGAGCTAGAGCCAAAAGGCAGCTACTTGCAAGCCACAAGGAAATATGGATGTTTCCTATGACCTCAAACTCCAGAGAAACAAGCCCTAGAGCCACTTACTGTTGAGCGTGTAAATGAGACCTGCTCCCCCTTCACTGTGAATTTGAGGATGGTCTTTACATGGGATGCATGGGAGCAAGTGGCTCAAATAAAAAAATCAAGTGATGAAATGCTGTGATAGTGCAAAAAAAGAAAAAAAATCAGGTTCAATCCTGGCTAGCTGCAAGAAAAGGATATCAGTAGCAGACTGGCTTTACCAAGGGCCCTATGGGCTATAACGAGTCCTCTCCTCTGCTAGCATCAGCTAAACTACAAAGGCAAGGGCCCTCCTGCAGCAATAGGCTTCAGCCCCCAGTGCTGCATGTACATTAAGTCCCAGCAGAATGTCACCATCCCACCTTTATACCATGGGATAATGGTGTATTATTATAATTGCTACAGCCACTACTTTTGTCCATCTCCCGCTTTATTCTAACCACCAGAGAAAGGCAGATCAGCTGAGTGCAGCCCCACTACAGAAACAGGGTACAGCCATAAATACTAACAGGCCATTTTTTTGTTCTTTGCACCCATGAAGTGCTTTGCTGCTTCGAGTTAAAGTTGTATTCTGTTTCCAATTAGAAATCCAAACTGCTTGTTGGATTAGGTGACTTCCACTCACTAGGCAGCCCAACAAATATTTTCAGTTTGATCCTTAGAGTTATTAACCCTGAAAGCACATGGAACGCTCTGCTCAAATACCTCTTACTCAAGATTAATTCAAGGCCCACACCACAACATGAATAGTCTTTGCATGTCTCCTGGGCATGGCCATGACTTGTTTCATTGTGGTCACCCTGCAGCAATCCAGCCCTCAGGACTGCTGACTAGCCCAAATCTCCAGTTTGTGGGCTAAGTCTGTAGACATAACCCTGAAAGGGAATTATGAAAGGCAGTGTTTGTCTCACTTTTAGCCCACACAAGCCCAGTCATCTCCAGGCTGGTCACGCCAGAGATCCTCTGATTCTCTTCTTTATGGCACTCTTCCCTCACTACACTTTGGGGTATCCATTTTAGGCCTCCTTCCTTGCCCCTTCCATAGATGTGTGAAAGGTGGAGAGAGAGGTCTAGTTGTACTTCCCGCATCGCTAATCACAATCCAATCGCACACACGCCACTCTCGTAGATGTAGTAACACCAGCACACACTGGCTCCCTGTGAGGTTGGCAGATGTGACAGGAAATATCGTGAGGCACAGATGATGCACAAGTTCAGTGCACAAAGGGTACCTCCACTGTGCCTTGCAAAGCAGCACAGACCTGCAGAGTGCCCATGCGAGCTCATGTGCTGGCAGCAATCGCGCTGTAAGGACCTCCCTGCAACGCCCATTCATGCTGTGTGCCTCTTTCCTGTGCCATAGGTGTCTGTAGGACACCAACGATGCCACCCTGTGGTAAAACTGAGCATCAGGAGTGGAAATGGTGATCCCTGTTCAGGTGCTGATCAGTTTGGAGTGAGTGCTGCTCATAACCCTGCTGTTGGGTTCCTAGAAAAGAGAGGAAGGACACATGGGGACGACAGTCACTGTGCTCTAGTAGCAGCACTGCTGTAGCTGTGGGCCAGGAAATCCCAGGAAGGACTTGCAGTAACAACAGCTAGCCCATCTTTTGTGTGAACTGCTATGGCAAGAAAGAAATTAGTCACCTCTCCTTCCACCCCCTTGGCAAGCAGCAAAAAGCTAGGAAAGGAAAGATCCTAACTTTTTGGCTTGGTGATATGCGAGGACACTGCAAGCTCTGAAGCATGCTCACTGCCCTCCAACCCAGTGAGCAGTAGCATAGGTCCGACCCTTACCCAGCTACAGAACTGAAGACTGTGTAATGGCTATTGATCATCATCATATGTAGTGTCTGTTCAGCATCACATTATATCCTGCTAGAAGTGATCACTTGTGATCAGAAATTCAGGTAAAGCTGAACAAGACAACCCATTCATAATGGATTTAATTAAAAAAAACCTGATAGCTGATAGTCTTGTGTTGCAACTTCCTCTTACTTACCCAACTCCTGTAAATTGATTATTCTTTCTACAAGTTTCAGTATAGATGTATTGGGTTTGCATGGCAAGGTTTTAGTAGTGGGGGGCTTCTGTGAGAAGATGCCAGAAGCTTCCCCCATGTCCAACAGAGCCATCGCCAGCTGGCTCCAAGACGGACCCACCACTGGCCAAGGCTGAGCCCAACAGTTACAGTAGTACCGCCTCTGGGATAACATTTTTAAGAGGGAGAAAAAACTGCTGTGCAGCAGCAATTGCAGCCCGAAAGAGGAGTGAGAATATGAGAGGAACAGCCCTGCAGACACCAAGGTCAGTGAAGAAGGAGGGGGAGGAGGTGCTCCAGGTGCCAGAGCAGAGATTCCCCTGCAGCCCTGTCACAATCCAAACTGGGCTGCCCAGGGAGGATCATAGTGGTTTTGTGATTCCCTTGGGCTGAATTAAGGTGAAATGACACCAAATGATCAATTAAACACTTTACTAATGGTAAAAACCAACCTGAACTCGGAAAGCATACCGTAGGCAATGTGGGTTCTAATTGAAATACTTTGAAGAGGAAAGAAAAAAAGACGAAAAGGTGGGGGGGGAGGAGAGAGGAGAATTATCACCACCCTTGGATCCCACGATATCGATGGCAGGCATGGCAATCCTCCAGCAGCAGGTGCGCTGCTCTTGGAGCACAAGGCCTCCAGCTGTGCCAGCAGCACTGGGTGGGAGAGACAGGTCTGGAGCAGCAGCAGCAGCACGGACCCCTCCAAGTTGTGTCTTTTATAGGCCAGTCCCCGCCTCTAGTCCCACCCCCTCAAGGACTTACATGGTTCTTGTTCCAGAACGTTCTTCATATTCTGCACAGGCACCATTGTGGGGGTGGTTGCAAGGGGTCTTTTGGGTGGTCGTGAGCCCCTTCCTCAAATGAGCTCCGCATGCCTTCCGGCCATACACAGCACATTGCAAGGCACAGCAGAAGGCAGGACTGGCACCCTCTGACAGCCCTCCCCAGCTCCATGCCAATCGGCTTTTCACCTGTGGCTCAGTGGTGCTAGGCAGACCTTGTCTCAGCCACAATGTTTGAGACATTAACTCTTTCAGTCTCTCACAAGTCCATGGTGCAGCCCATGGCAAGGCAGCTGTGCCCCTACACCCATGGAGTCCCCCGGGGAGCAGAGATCCACCTGCAACCCAGGAAGGACCCCATGCCAGAGCAGGGGATGTGCCCAAAGCAGGCTGTGGCCTCGTGGGAAGCCCATGCTGGAGCAGGCTCCTGGCAGGAGCTGTGGCCCCGTGGAGATATGAGCCCACACTGGAGCAGGTTTGCTGGCAGGGCTGGGGACCTGAGGCTGCTCCTGAGGGACTGCACCCCGTGGGAGGGACCCACACTGGAGCAGTTCATGAAGAACTTCAGCCCCTGGGAAGGACCCACATTGAAGCAGTTTGTGGAGGACTGTCTCCTGTGAGAGACAGGGGAAGAGTGTGAGGAGGAAGGAGCAGCAGAAACTTTTGATGAACTGACTGTAACCCCCATTCCCTGTCCCCCTGCGCTGCTTGGGGGGAGGAGGTAGAGAGAATCAGGAGTGAAGTTAAGCCCGGGTAGAAGGGAGGATTGGGAGGAAGGTGTTCCAAGATTTGGTTTTTATTTCTCATTACCCTACTCTGATTGGTAATAAATGAAATTAATTCCCCAAGCTGAGTCTGTTTTGCCCATGATGGTACTTGCTGAGTGATCTCCCTGTCCTTATCTCAACCCACAAGCCTTTAGTCATATTTTTCCCTCCCTGTCCAGTTGAGGAGGAGCAGTGATAGAGCAGCTTTGGTGGGCACCTGGCATCCAGCCAGGGTCAGCCCACCACAGTAGACTAAGCACACACTTCCAAGAGTCTAACAAGGCAAACTCAATCTCAGCAAGCTCACCTGAGCCCATGAGCTTTGAGCTTCTCTCAAATAATTTTGAATGGTTAGACAGGCCTGGACCACTGCTTCTTGGCAATGATGCAGACAGATTTATACACACCTTTCACTTTGCATATTGGGATTAATCAACCCTAAAGTGGAAAAGGAACACGGACATACTCTGGGTTTTGCCTCACAGGATCATGAAAAGAAGAATTAGCCTTGCTTACACTATAGTAGCTTATTATTTGAGCTATTTCTAGGGAAAACAAGCTCCAGAGATGGAATTTTAGCTCAGTCAATATTGCATTGAAACATTAGCTGTAACATGACTTATTTGCTTCAAGTCACACCAAATGAAGGCTTTGCAGAAGCTAATTATTGTTTTGTTTCATGTGTCCCATTGGGTAATGATAATAAGAAACCATTTCAAATTAGAACAGACACTAGGAACAGGCTCTCTACATGACAACACAGCTTTGTTCCCTTTAATGCAAGGTCTGCTAAGTCAGTGCAGACAATTGGTTGAAGGACTTCTAAAATGCTTGAAGAAAATAAGTTATCAGGCACTTTCACTTCAGGCTTGCTTGACTCCCTTTTGTAGGTGTCCTTCTCTTTGCTACCCCCAGCAGGAAGCAGTTAAAGGCAGTGCCAGCAGATGGCAACCCAGGAAGAGTTTCTGTTTGCAGCAGCTGTTTGAGCCATGCAGGCCAGCAGCATGGGCAGCCAAAAGCATCTGCTTTCCTGCCTCGGCAAAGTAGCAAGAGGGTCAGAGAAGTTCTGTGTCATTACAATTAAATCTTTGAAGGAGCTAAGAGACTAAAGAGAGTATCTGGGTGTTTTAGACTCTAGCCAACCACTCTGCAGCAGAGACACCTCCATCGTAGTCCCTGAACAACCCATTTCAATAGCCTTTAACTCATTCCATAAAATTCTTACTAGCTTCTCAATCCTAACACATGGGAAGTTCACACCACATGCACGTGGTCACTGACCACTGTGACTTAGCAGTGTCAGTCTCCCTTTTTACTTCCACACTCTTGATGAATATTAGATGCAAGTGGTTTCCTTTGAGCAGCCCTGTCTGAAGCGCAGCTTTGAATTCACACACACATTGGCATTTCAGGCAGCATAAAACCACATGCACGCAGACCTTTTTCTACAAGTCCCCGTGCCCAGGTTTTCATTTTTGCTAGCTCTAAAACTCCTACTTTATGCTGCAAATTCCTGTTCAGGCACATTTCCCTCTTCCTTCAACAACTCATGGTATTAGGCAGTTAGGGTTTACATGCAGAAAACATTTTCAGTATCACTTTAAGCATTTGGAGTCTTCCTGGATTTTCAAAGGCTGTGAGGTAGCAGGTCTGATGTTCCCTGCAGAGTTAATGTACTGCCTCTTCTGAAGGAGCAATGCCTGCCCACAGCCACAGGACCAGGGTGCCCAAGGACATGTCAGAACCCCAAGGACTGAAGCTAAAACATAAATTCAGACAAGCCACAACCTGTTCATCCCTGCTTCTGTCAATAGCTCAGCTTTGTACTGAGAAAGAGCCCAGCTCAAGATGCCTGCTTGCTGACTACACCTTACCAGCCTGGCCTACACAGACTACATGAGGAATACCTGCTCAAGAATAGTCTTCAATCTATTCTTGAGGCTGTGCTGCTGCATTTACAAAGGGGAGAGTTTAGATCTGAAATTGTGAAGAATGCTCAGTCTTCCCAGCACTTAACAAACCCTAAACCCAGGCACATGCTTCACCAATATGAGTTTTCTTGAGAAGGGATGAAAAACTTGAAAAATACCCCTACACAGTGTGATAACTAGCAGGACAAACACATATGGAAGGACTACATGAAGTGACCATTTTAGAGCCATTAAAGGGGATACAAGTGAGCTGCCTAGCGAAGGAGAAGATTGTAGCAACATCTAGCTAATTAGTAGGGTAGGAGACGGGCAGTCCCATTCATTGACCTACTGATGGAGCTGGTGCTTTTGATTAGGATCTGGAATTACTGTGTTGGAGGGCTGCTTTCCATCCCTTCACCCAGGACAGAGATTAGCAGTAGTTTTATGTTAATTTATGTTAGCTGAAAAGCTAGTAATTTTAGACACATTTAGATTTCAGAGAGGGACTGCCTATTAATATTCATCTCACTCCTATAAATATTTTTCTAATCCACTGCAGGATTTAGTAGGTGGTGGATGTCAGATGTGTCACTGTGCACATTGGATCTGTTACAGAGCAGGGGTCATGTTTGGTCATGCGGGTCTCGGAGCAGGAGTGAGCCCATGCTGTGGCAGGGATGGATGCTAGCTCACTAGCCATGTGATGTTGAAGGCAGCATATCTGTGTTTCTGCTACAGTAATAGGGGCTGGACAAGTCCCAGGACAAGCACACATGATGTCTTAGAAGCAGCTGCCACAAACAGCAGTCCTTTTCTCAGTCTCTTGGGCTTTCCATATTTTTGGCTTCTCCTACTAACTTCAAGTTACTGCTTCTTAACAGAGAAGGCAGATCTCAGCTTTTCCTTATGCTTCTTCAGGGGCTCTCAAAGCCAAACTACTTCTGAGCCTCTCATTCACATAACTCTTCTCTCAGTCTTGTGTTTCCCAAACACCTTCATACATCCCTTTGCCCCAACAGGATGTAGATAGCTCTAACCCAGACTATACTTGTTAATATGAAGCAATTACCCATCACCATTTCAACTTTGCTACTCCCTACCAAAACTCTGTTCTCCCATTTAGCCACAATCCAGTTGAATATAGACATCCCAGAAGTGGCACAATTTTCTAGACTCTTTCCACATGCACTGACCTTTCCACATGCTTCCACTCACTTTCCCATCAATAAGAACTGGTTCCAGGATAAAAAAAACCCAACTTTTTCCCTCTGACTGGCCCAAACCAGTTTCAGCCACAGCAGAAGCAAAGCATTCATTGGTTTAGCTGCCCTATTGTAAAGTCTCTGGTGTTTGCAAAGTGTCCAGAGGGTATACAACGGGATCTGTGACCAAAATCATGACATAGAAGACCTAAAGCCCTTGATCCAAGGAAATAAGATTTCTAGAGCACTGAAACAAAGAACACAAGGCAAGTAAAGTAATACCATTCCAAACAACGACCAGTAAGTTACTCACAAGTTGGGAGAGGCTGCACCACATAGGCTGGCAAAAGAGCTTTTGGTTCCTTTATGTTCTGCACACCAGCTGGAAAAAGCAGCCATGGGGTGGATAAAACTAAGGGTGAGCCATCCTAAGGTGACAGTCATTATCAGACTAACACCACCAAGTAGGAGAGGTGCTACTACACCTTTGTTAGAAAACAGTCTGCTCCATGCCTCAGTCAGGAAGTCCTGGAGTAGATGCAGGGTGATGTTAAAGAAAGGTGCCTTAACTAGCAGAGAACACATCCTTCAGAAATGAAGCAAGCAATAATTCATTCTAGTGTAACTATTCCCTGAAGTAAATAGCATTAGATTTGTTTCTGGAATAACTGGCTCATTACCTCAGCCTGTGGCAGAAGCAGCAAGTGCCAGCCATCTGGAGTGCTAGATGGCCTGTTGCCAGCATAGCTCTGATGCTGTGGAAGAGGTGGAGAGCAGGGGTGAGTTAGAGCAATGAGCACATGTACAGCACAGACAGAAGGGAGAGTAAGGAAAGGAACATGTAGGAAAAAACTAAGGAAGAAAGAACTACTCTTAAAGAGCCTGTAATTCATGTCTAACTAAGAGGAAGCAGATGTTGGAAACAAAATTATTTCCAGTCTGTTTGCTAGCATGAAAATAGGGGAAAAGACAAGCTAACCAGAGAGCAAGAAAAAAAAAAAAGAGCAGGCTATTCAAGAAAGCATTTAACCCACTGCACTGAGTCAGAAAATCCCTAAGCAGTGAAAATACCATGACCTGAACACCAAAACCACAGCAGGAGCATCACAACACAGTTCTCTACCATACTTACAGACACAAAGCTTGTCTCCCTTGCTAAGGGAGCCTAGGGTCTGTAATGTTCAGCACACAGGCTTCCTGTAGACTCTGCTTGGTGTCTCTGGCACAAGCCATCACACAGGCTTTCATTGCCTTATTCTGATGCTACAGCACAAAAAGCATTCAGGTGAAACTGGGTATTTTGCACAGCCCAAAGTATTTTTTTTTCTTTTCAGATTAAAATTCAGTACTATGACTAGTTTATCAGCATAAAAAACAGCTGTTGCCTAACCACACACAGATATTTCCTAGAAACATAGGTACAAAAAAAAAAACAAACCCAAACCATTGCCCTCCCCCAAAAGAAGCCCCACAAACCAGCCCAAAAGAAATACTATTTACCACATCCAGAAAGAGGCCTCAAAGTACCAAATCCTAGTAAATTTAACAGATCAAAAACCCCACCAAAACTTAGCAAACAGCCTACCCTCTAGTAAGAGTTTACATACCTTTTAAATAGAGGCTTGCTGGCAAGGATTGGTTCAAAGCAAAAGCCAGGTGTGGCCATTCAGACTACCTAAAGGAAATGGGGGAGTATGGTTTTCTTTTCCTAGTATTTACTGATACTGGTAAGGTAAGGCTATAGTCAAGAAATTGTAACACTTCAACAGTATATGAGTTTTGTAGTAGCCTGCTATATAAGAAGCCTATTTCTGTCTTCTACCATTATGGGCTCTTAAAGTCTGAGCTTTTTGTGCTGCAAGGGCTTACAGTCTAATTCTGAATATAGAAGTTAAGGCAGCTGTGTTTGCCTTCTGTTGATGAGAGGACATCAATCAGCCTGTGGCACTCTCCTCTTAAAAAGTCAAGGTCTCTAGTGAGTTTTTCCCACTACTCTGTCTCCTTCATTTTTCCTTCCTTGTTCCCTCAGGCTCCTTAAAGAAAATTGTTCTACTGTTTAGGAAACTGCATGTGAGAGTCATGCCTGTAGAGAGCTAATGTGATATTGCTGTGCTGCAGAGCTGGGATCCCTTTCTCTGGAAGTAGGGGAGAACAAAGCTTTCCCTGTAAGGGAAAGGCAAGCTGGTTTTTAGGTGAAACATGACAAAGTTCTGCCTTTTTGCCACAAATTAAAATGTGCTAGTTTGGGCTGATTCTAGGGAGGAAATGTTTTATCACCAGACAATCAGGAGGCCAGCAGCTACCACTGATTTAGCCAGCCACAAACTAGGAAGCTAGGTCGGGTCAGAGTTCATCTGGTTTTGTTCATCACACACAGAGCAAGACAGCTGTTTCTGAAGCTGTGGTAAAACCTGAGCAGTAACACTTGGGCAATGACCTAGCCCCAGGTTGTTTGTCAGCCCCAGATGGTTGGTGGTTGTTCCATGCTGTAAAGTTTTGGTCATTGCTGATGCTGCAGCGAGACTCTTTTATGTCAGCTACCAGCTTTTGGGGTCTTGGTTTTCAGTTGCACTTTCTGCTGGAGAGTCTCAGTGAATCTGCACTGTCAGCTAGAAAATAATTTTGTTTACTCTTTGATAAATTTATAAATACTTCTTGTATAGTATTTATTGTCTAAATAACTTGCTAAATGTTCTGGAGCCCTGAGATCCTCGACAGTACCCAGAAACGATGACTTGTAGAGGTTATTTAGAAACTTTCAACTAGCATTCACTATACAAAGTGCTTGTCACTGGATACTCCTGTTTATTACCGCATATTGATGCCTATTTGCTCTTTACAAATGAATATGGACACCAAATAAAACAACATAATGGGATATGCAGTGAAAATGTGGTTGATATTTTGGGCTTCTAGCATGCCAATCCATTCTTTTTCAGTGACAGAAATCTCAAAGGTAATGAAATTATTATTGCTGTGGGTTAAAGACGAGCCAGATCATGTAATCAGTGAGAGCTGGACAAACCTTTTGTCACTGCAGGGATTTCACAGATGTAAATGGAAACAGAATGTTGTTCTACCCTCTGCACCCCAGAAACTGCCCTGGACAAAAAGATGGGTGGCAAGGAAAAAAGAGCCCTGGCATTCAAATGCCTCACAAACCTGATCATGTGGTTGAGGAAGCTGGGGAGCTTCTGGGTACAGCAAAGGGAAACCTTCAGTGAAAACTCAGAGCTGTTCCTATTATGAATCCAAATGTACTTTGACTTCAGAGTCAAGTAAAACTGAGGATTAGGAGTGTTTCAAAGGAACAAGGGCAGGATGATGACTTTGCTTTGTATTTTTTATCCCACCTTTGCACATCCCACCTACTTTGGCTCCTCATCCCCTGGGCAAAGCATGACTACAGGTGCTAAATTTGAGGATCAGTCCAATCTCAAACAAAAAAAAGTAGATGATGGAAACAAGCAAAGCCCTCAGAGGAACAGTGATTCCAACTGGAGATAGCATTTCAGGACTGGCCAAGACAAAGCACATTTCTAGCCATTTCTCTCCTCCTGCTGACCTAATAACTTCTTGTTAGTTGCTGATGCTGCATCGGACCCCTTTTATGTCAGCTACCAGCTTTTGGGACCTTGGTTTTTAGTTGCACTTTCTGTGGAAGAGTGTCAGTGAATCTGCACTAAGACAGCTACGAGCCGTTGCTATCCCAGCCTAGTTCCCTGCTTGGCTCTTGTTCTCTGCCATTGGCTCACTGTCATCCTCAGCTAGTTCTGCCATTACTTGCATCTCGTGGGTTTTAACTTGTTGTTCATAACTCATCAAACATATTAATAACAGAGATGATTGCTTTTATCTGCTGCAGTTCCAGAGAGATTTGGAGATTCATGGTTGGATAATGCAGTTTGATACCACCTGCCTCCGAGGAAGGGAGAGCGATGGCTGAGAGCTCGCTGTTTTGCAGGGAATGTTACTGAAGGGCATTGGTATGATCTCCAGCCCTTACAGATGGGAAAGTAAAATCTCCTGAAAGTTGTTTTAGTCCACTGTATAGATCATTGGGGCAACTCAGCAGAGATTTCTCCAGTTGTCCCCAAGGGAGGGGCCTGGCAAAGAAATACCTGTTGCAGTAAGCAAAGGGTATAGCAGCTTTTCTCTCTGAGCCTTTTGTATATGATCTCCTTCCTCTTCTGCTCCTGCTTTCAACTCTCCAACTGGCACAGCTTTCATGGCAATGCTGAGCCCTGTTTCAGTGCTTGGGGGTGGTTTGAGGCTGCACCACCTCCCTACTAGGCAATACAAAGCCTATCCCAGTTTAGGTACAAAAGAAGGTACACAGTCCTCTGGTAATACAGACCTGATGTCCTGGATATGGAGAATTTCTCTTCAAATAGATTGGTAGCTAGTGAAGGCCAAAAGGAACTGTGAGATCCTCAAGTCCTTAGTTGGATCCTTAGTGTAACATTTCAGTAAGGATGTAGAGCTAATAGCCATTACACCATTATGATTTCTAATGGAAAAATATCCAAACTTAATCTAAAGACGTCAACAATAGAAAGCATCAAGTCCACGGGTTTTGTTTCAGGTGGCACCCTGCCTGCAGTTGCTCCATCCTTCTGGAGCAGTTAGGTTATGCAGTGGGAAGAAGTGTCTGCTGGCACTTACAGAGCAACTCTTCCAGCTACCAGGGAAAAGACTGTGCTTTCTAGGGCAAACCTGGATGCTCTTCTTGTCCAAGAAGACATTTATTCAAACTTCATCCAGTTGTTTTAGGCAAAACCTACTAAAGCAAAAGGAAGCATGGGCAAGTGATGGAAAAAAAGATGTAAGAAGCCAGGATAAGGAGTCCCCTATGTAACAGCTGAGCCCCTTTCTCTCTGATGCCCCTGTCTGAGAACAGGAGACAGTAAGTGCCTACAGTAAGTGACCAAGGAGTGCTTATACCTTTATATTTTCTTCCAGAAATGAATATATCTCTTTTCTTTATGGCAGAGTCTCCAGTACCTCTCTAATGAAAAGCACCTTTTTTGTTTCCCTAAGGTCATCTGTGCTGGGAAGGCCATGCTTTGCTGGTTTCAGCCATCTAATTAAGAAAGGGGTTGTGTGAGTAAGCAGGTAGCTGAGGAGCTGATCTTTTGTGAACAGAGCAAATTTCATTTGTGCAAAGAGAAACGTGGGGCTTAGGCTGAATTATCAAATGAATTATAACAACAGATCACTTGCCTTTGCAGTGATTTAATTATCAAAGATTTTCCTAATGAAGGGAGGGCAGAACCAGAGGAGGGACAGAGCATTTCCTGAGGGAAATGTCAGCTTGCCAGATGCATCCCTTACCTGGTGATGTTAGGCCAAGGTCATTAAGGGAAGGTGACATGTTGCGATCATTTGTGATGGTTTGTGTTGCCAAGCGCTAGCTTTTCCATGACATGGCATATATATTGCCATGTAGAAATAAATGTGTAAATCAAAGTATTCAGGTGAAAACAGAACACTGAAGGCCACTTTTGTTCCCAGAACAAAGACAGTCAGCCACTGTCATGGGTATTAAAGCTACATCAGACATAAAGATGGGAGAGCAAAGAATTAAGCCAGTTTCACAAGTGGCTGAGTCAGAGAAAACTAAGTGCTAGGAGAAAAATGTAGGACAATGCTGAGAGCTGCATCCAGAAACGGGCCTCATCTTCAACATACCACCAAGTATAGGAACCATTTCTAGAAAAAAGTGTTATGCCATTAATGAATATTTGGAAGATTAGCTAGAAGGCATCCAAACTTCCAGTTTAAAGCACCATGTGAAGGGTGCTGAAGACTACTGTAGGCAAGCTGGTCTGCACCAGCCTAGCAGCAGTACAGAGTCCAAAAACAGTGGGATCAAAAAATATATTCAAACCTTTCAACCATAGCTGCATAAAAATTGGCAGTATCCCATGGATTTCTGGGAGAAACAGCAGTGCTAAGTAGATAAAAGATTAAAATGATGGATACCCAACATTACCTATTCTCTCTTAGCATATGCCCCAGCCTCCTTCATTCCGTTATAGGGAAATGGATCATGAACCATCAGCCAGACCTTTGATGCCCAATGACCAGCTCTGTGGTGCTTTTTGGGACAATTACATTCTCTTGCATTCTCACTCATGCCCAGAGATTTTCAGCCTCATGTTTTTTATGCTGCACAGAAACCTAGTAACACACAGTTACAATTCCCAGGCATGAGCAGCTCAGCTCTTACTGTCTGAGTTTGTTACCATTGCTATTACTTGCTCATGGAACTAGCTCCAGCCCTGTTACCCAGATGTTAAGTCAGGAACTGAGCTCAGTCCAGATTCCTGTACCAGTCAAACCAGGCAGCACCCATCTCCCACATCATTAGCTTTAGGGGGAAATAATCAGTGTACCACTTAAATTTAATTCCAGTTTATCTCCATATTACCCCAATGAGTTGAAGATTGTTGCATCATTTTAGACAACCTTTTCTTCTGAAAGGGCTTTGGCTTGGCCTTGTACCACTTTGTGCTGCTAAAGCATTGTGGGTGCAAGTCAGGAGTAGAGTAAACCATATAACCACTATGTTAGACCCTGTGACCTGGGACACAGACCAACAGAAAGGCATTTAAATGGGCTTCTGTTCTTACTGCCAAGCATTGTCAGTAGGGATACTAATTTAACTGCTTCATCCTCTCTGGCACACTGGTTCACTTCAGGATTGCAGCAGAAGACAAGGAAGCTTCAGCAGTACATCAGGAAATGAAAATGGTGCTCAGGTCGTTAAGAATATTGGGAGGTATTTCAATGCATTGAGGCCTGAGCAAGATCAAGCTGGGGCAACTGAAATGCTGCTTTTGCTGCTTGGATGAGTGGCACTAGAATTCTTCTGTACATGTGCACTCTCTTTAGTTGCTTCTCTGTAGTTCTTTCTGGCAGGCTAGCATGTTTCCTGTGCAAGGAGCTTACCCGCTTTCTCAGATGAATTATCCAAAGTACCTCAGACATTTTAACATTTCTTGTCAGACTCATAAAACAAGTCTTACCTCAGCTGGCAATGAATCTGATGTGCTGTGACAGTCACAAGCAGGGCAACAAAGAGAATCATTAAATGTCAGTAGATCTCAGAAAGACCTCAATGTCTCACTGCCATAAAGAACAGGATGTGTCTCCAAAACTCACAGTCCTGTTTTCTGCATACAGGAATGTGTGAATATAGAGACTGATGTGCCAAGTTTCATTAATGCAGATTTCCTTTGAAAAGAGTTATTTATTTGTGGACCTTGTCTTACCATTAGGTCTGAGATTGTGCTTTTCTGTGACAAAGAGCAGGAGAGAAATCTCTATTGTCTTAATTTCTTTAAGAGATATTTTCCTGCCTACAGGAAGTATTAGATGGGAGAAGACAGCTCCTGTATCACAGGTCATGCATTGCAAATTGTGTGTACATTTAACACAACATGATGGTAGCTTGTAGAATCATAGCCACTGAAAATGAAATATCTCAAAATATGAAAGGGCAAGAGAAATTTTATGGCTAGAAAAAATAGGGCTACAAATCTTCCTGCTACTTTAAAGGAGATTGGCTGGTTCAGGAAGATTTAGAGATTTAAATTCCCTTCAGAGAACTTATATTTAAATTAGCAGAGTTGATTACACTGCAGGGTGTTCAGACGTTCTTCTTTGGTGGCTGGACTTTACTCACCCCCAGTGCAATTTAAGCTGTATCACTGAAATGGACAGAAAGACCGATCAGAGGAGCCTTCCAAGGCAAAATCACTGCCAGCATAGAAAATACACTTCACCTTTGCTATTTCCTCTTAACTGGTGGCAAGTGCATTACTTAAAAGTAGACTGGGTGAAGTACTTGTAAATGTACTGCAGGGAAGAGCTATTTCCTAACAACTCTGCTTTTGGTGAGAAGGGAATAGGTTCACCCAAGTCACTGCTGGGTGGACACACAACCAGGTGCAGAGAGAAGGTGCCAGTTTAATTGTGGGACTTGTAAGACTGCATCTTTCCCTTCTGTTTTTTCCACCTGCTTTTCCTTACTGCTAGCTAAACTTTTGGAATAGTCTCTGCTCACCAGAACACACAGTGGGTGAGAGAGCCGAGAATGAACTGACTGGTGTGAGGAAGCTTCAAGGAGCTGCGACCCATCACAAACGGTGACCTCTTGGGATGTCCTTGGGGTTTTGCCTGGAATACAAACATGAATATCTGGATGTCACCCTGCGCCAGCAAGAGTCAATCAGCCAGTAAATTTCTGTACTGTCCTCAATTCTGTACTGCGATTTAAAAACCTAGCAGAGAGGCAAGTGAAATCTTTTTTTTTTTTTTTTTTTTTTTTTCTCCCCATCAGAGAAAAGGCACATTCATTTTCCTAAGAGTGACCAGCTCTTTTCAGTCTAGCACAGTCTGGAGCTTTCCTACAGTCCCTATGAAACAGAGGAGAGCCCATGCTGTGCCTTGGCAATAGAAGTCACCAGAATGAAGCACTTGCAGACAACAATTATGTTCTGCAAAGGAACTAAGAGCTGCTGAGGTTTTGCTGTGGCAGTGAGTGATAAAGATTAGCTAACCCTGCTAATGCAGGGTTATGCAGAGATATGCAGATGCTTAGTCAATCTCAGAATTCAGGAGCAGTTGGCTGATACCCAACCAACCAAAAAAGCAGATGCTAAAACCTTGTTTAATATTCTGCTGACAGCACTGTGGAGGTTACATGTGAATAAATGGGAAACAGCTGCCCACTGCTGCTTTTCCACTGCAGCGCTGTCCAATATGACCCACTCACTGAAATATGAACATGCAATGAATTGGCTTTGCTCCTGCAAGCTTTGTGTGAGCCTGAGGTGGGCTGGGGGCAGGGGAGGACGGCTTGGGCGGGACAAGGATGGACAGTGTATAGAAAGAGTTATAAGGAATAGGAAAGAAATTGGAGTGGGTGGGCAGGGGACTGTATTTGCAGAAATGAATACTGCTAAAGCAGCTCAGACTTGAGGAACTAACCAAATTCTAGACCTTGTAAAGGTCTCTCCATTCTTGTAAGAGCATTTATCTTGACTGCCAGCAGGTTTTGAACAAGGCTTCTCCAGTGTCACAAGCATGAGCTGCTATATTTTAAGCTACAAAGCCAGGTCCTGTGAAATATAGCAGGCCAATCTGTGCTCTGTGCTGAGCAACAAGAAATTGTCAGTGGTTACACCAGTCCATTCCTGGCTGCAGGCTCAGAGCTTTGGCAGTGGTAACATCCAACACTGATATGGTGAATTCCAGAGGGTCTGCCACCCACATGATGTTAGGTAGGCTAATTCAGCCCCCAAGAGAACACAGCACCTTTAGGAGCCTGCAAGCCATCTGTCAGCCTCCAGCAACTGAGCAATTCAGCTTTTGCGAACAACCAAGGGAGAGTGCATCAAACATTGGTGGCTATGCTAGTGCTCAAAGAAACAGTCCCTATATTCACATCAGCCCAAATGCGCAGGGGATGCTAAAGAAGAGCCCCTATTGGTGATGTTACCGTGCAGCAAAGTTTGCTTCAGGACTCTCTCAGGACCGCACTCTCAGTACGCAGACTGGGTATGGAGCCAGCTGCAATGTCAGTGATGAACTTGCCAACATCATACTCACAAACAGCTCCTCCGAGGAGCCCAGCTCTGGGAAGTAAGCACACAAATGGTGGAAAATTGCCTGGGGAAAGCATGGCTCCACCAAGGAGTGACTGTAGCGCAGCCCAGTAGAGCATTGCCATCACAAGCTTCCATCACCAGTATAGAGGCTTTGCATCTGGGCAATATGTGAATGATCTCTTCAGTTATCTATATGATTAACTGATCTGTTTGCAGTAAATGAGGCAGAGCACTCACTGCAGTCTGGTGGGGCCCACATACAGAAATTTCTACAGAGTGGTGTAGAAATCTTATAGCTGATGATTTTGGGTCTGCTCCAAACTCATGGAAATTGAGATTTCCTCATTCTAAAGCAGTGGCCCTTAGAGGTCTAATCTCTTACACTGTCATCCCATTTAAATGCATACATTTATTCCCAGGATAGTCTTTGCAGGACTGACCCCTGCTGAGAGTCCCAGAACATCACACACACACACACTGTACATGCTCCTGCTACGGCTTAAGAAAGAGACCAGCAGCTCATTGCATTATTCCTACATTTGCTACTCTTTTTCTTGATTATTTTGAGCCTGTCACTAGAAGTAGAGCTGAAGCAGGAAGAAATGCTGGTAATAAACTGTATGCAGAAGCAGATAATGTGCCTTCTCCTCCCTATTGCACAGGACTAAAATCCTAGGAAACAGAAACAGGGATTTTGTTGGCATTAGCGGGTAAGATAACAAATTACTATTTCTTCCAGAAGTGGAAATAGAGCATGTGAAAGCTTTACAGAGAGCAGCACTAGCACTGAACAGATACTGACACAGACTTAACATTACCTAAAGCCATTGCCAGGGAAGGATCAAATGCCTTTGCATCTCCAGTGGGAGTCATGTGTGTATGGAGAGTAGACCTGGCCCAGAATGTTTCAATGCCCTTTAACCTGGGTACATGGAACTGCTGTTTAAATAACAACAGGGACCTGCCAGAGAAAAGGCTAGTCTTCAGCAACAGTATGGCATCTCTAAGGTGTCTCTTTTCAGTGTCCTCCCCTGTAGCAATGCACATCTCGTCTGGCCACTGCTGCCCAGCAAGGAGACTTCCTACTGCTTCACAGGACAAGAAGCCTCTCTCTCTTCAAAAGAGCAGCACCTGATTTCAGTGCGAGATCTACGCAGTGAAATGGTCAGTGTTTGGATCTGATGCCTAGGCACTAGAGAAGTCTGGGGTTTAAGAAGCTGGGAGACGCTGGCAAAGTCGATCTGGGGCGTGGATAAAACCTCCTGCTATCAGTGAGAACTAAACGAGGTTGTGTAGAGCAAGGCAGAGTGTGGTGTGCATTTGAGGTCTGAGAAAAAAAGGACCAAGTGACCAAGCAATGGACTTCATGTGTGTCATGCAGGAGAACCATGTGGTAAATTTTTCTGGGTAGAGCTCTTTGTCCCTGTTGAAAACATGTCTTCATCTATGCAAAGTGAAGCAATAAAGCAACTTTTGTTGATAACATGCTAAAAATAAAAAGAGAGATCAGTCTTCTGATAAAAAGGAAGGAATGTTCAATAAGCTTTTTGTCTAGCCTCTTCACAGAACAGTGTCTTCCCAGAAAGTTGATCCTGGAGACAGAAGGGAAATGCATTTTGTCACACATAGGCTGGGAGGGGGACCAAAACTGGCTATTAATAATCAGGCACATTAGTTAAGCACAGTCACACAGTGACATTTATTGCTTCACCAAAAATGAACAATAATTAAGTGGAACTGGCCAGCTTGTTCTGTTACTGGCCCAGAGGCTGGGGAAGAGGGAACTTGTGACTGCTATTAGACAAAGGCATCAAATGGAAACACCCCTGGCTTTACCATAAATGTATAGCAACTGCTGTCATGACTCAGACTGAGAGTCTGTCTAGGACGACATCCTGTCTCCACTGTTGGTGGAAAGCAGTAGATGCTAAAGCTGTTGTATAAAAAAGCCTACAGTGAAACAGAGTGGGTACTCTAACACAGACACTATGCAGTTGTTCTGCATTTGTCTTCATACTGTCTGCTCTCCTCCTCTTCAGCACTCTAAAAGCACCAGTTGGGGATTAAAGTTTGGAACTAGGGCTGAAGAGCCATCTCTACTCGGAATTCACTGGTAAATATTGTACCTGAGATGAGTGACAATAGTGTAGCATCTTTTCATCCAATGAATCACAAAGGATTTCAAAATTGGTTTATGTGATGTAACTCTCTTCTCGCTCCCTCTCTGCAGTAGAATGAAGTGGGATACTATTGCACAGGGTCAGGGCAATGTGTGGGGTCTATGTCACAGCACAGAACTATGGGGCTCTTTGGCAGTAAATGGCAGGTGTTAAGGCACAAACGCCTTGGGGTAAAAGGAAGAGCAGTGCTTAGGGAGTCATGGCAAGAGAGGGATCCCGGCTATTGGGAAGGGTCACTCCTGGGAAGTGGATTAAAGGGAAATACCTGAATGGCTGTTTTATGAGGAGAAGAGGAGGCTGAGGGGAGACCTTACTGCTCTCTACAACTACCTGGAAGGAGGGTGTAGTGAGGTGGCTGTTGGTCTCTTCTCCCAAGTAGCTAGCAATAGGACAAGAGAAAATGGGCTCAAGCTGCGCCAGGGGAGGTTTAGATTGGATATTAGGAAAAATTTCTTCACAGAAAGGGGAGTCAAGCATTGGAACAGGCTGCCCAGAGAGGTGGTGGAGTCCCCATCCCTGGAAGTGTTCAAAAAATGGGTAGGCGTGGCGCTTTGGGACATGGTTTAGTGACATGGTGGTGTTGGGTTGATGATTGGAATGATCTTAGAGATCCTTTCCAATCTTAATGATTCCTAGTTTTTACTTTCATTATAAATGATCCAGCCACCAATCCAGGAAACACGAAATTGCTACTCTCCCCTTAACTGGTTTAGTGGCGGACTTGGTAGTGTTAGGTTAATGGTTGGACTGGATGATCTTAAAGGTCTTTTCCAACCTAAACGATTCTATGATGCACAGGAAGAAAGTGCAGCTATTTTTCCCACTCTGATGTCCCTGACTATTTCAGTGATAAGCACCAACAGGTTCTCATGCCCACCCACAGGTTAAATACAAATGAGGGCTTATTCCTAGATACATCTGCGATGTTGATATTTGTCCCAGGAGGCAAAATGTTCCTCTGCACTAGAATCCCCATGCAGACAGAGGCCATCAGGAACATCTTAGCTGTAAGATGAATTTTCCTATGTTTTACAGGTAACCACAGACAGCCACCCAAAGACAAGGGGGCTGAGCAGCACTGATTCAACACACTCTTTCAGACCGATGGTACATCAAGCACCTTGCATGAGCAAGGCCATGTTGAGGAAGGTGTCAGAAGCTCTGAAGCAGATGGATGCAGGATAATCCGAACCCTTGGAAGATTTAATCCAATGCCATGCTAGTCAGGTACAGCAGCATGGGCTTTTGTATCACTGGAAGAATTTTTTTAGCTTAAACTATGATAACTCTTTTAGTACAACTGGCAGCAGCTCAGGATGCCTGTGCTGGGCTCTCCTGTATAGAACAGATACATCCAAAGGGATGGATCCAAAGGATCCAAATTCTTCAAAATTGTAGTGAAAACTGGTGGCAGAGCAAAGATGGCAGTGTTTGCATCTGTGACTGTTTTTTACTCTCCTGCTGTAAAGATTTCAACAATGTTTCCTCCAAACAGGTTTTGAAAGAGTTCATCCTACCCTGGATGGAAATGCTGATATCTGAAATGTCGAAGTGTGTGGGTGGGCAGAGTTCTCTCAGCTGCATATTTTGTAAATGAGAACTGAGAAAAGGGATTTTCTTCTTTAAGACTGGAATTAAAACAAACAAACCAAAGCAATAACAAGTGATGTAATGGGGTCATCACAGAATTGTTTTCCTTTCAGTATAAACTGTCATAATTATTATTTAATGATAGCAATTGAAGAACTTGTCCCCCCTCAATATAGGCATGAGCCCATCTGTTAACTGTGAATCATGCAAATAATGTGACATTGGAGACTTCAGAGAAAGGTTTAACTGTTTTGCAGCTAGCATTCCCCATACTCTACCCATTGTGCATTCAGCTTTATGGTCTGGCTGGGAGGATTTGGTTAGAATTCAGGGAATATCTGTTCATATTTTAAAGATCTGGAAGTTATGCTTCATGGGTCCCTGGCAGTAGTGAGTTAGTGAATACCTGAGTCTATGAGCTCTGGGCTCAGACCAAAATACCATCCTGCATAACAGTGAACTCTAGCTTTAGGATGGTTCTGCTCAGGATTTGAACTCTGAAGAAAAAGCCATTTACTGATCAGCGTTGTAATCACAGTGCTGCCTGGCAAGTTCAGGTGGTACCTTTGTAACAGGAGGAGAGGCACATGTTTTAACATGTGTCATTGTATCTGAGACCTTCCCCGCATCATCTGTGCCGTGAAAAGCACCTTTCAGGTGAATCACATCTGAGCCCTAATCCTACAAGCTGTTTCTGCAGGCAGAAATCTGTGTGAAGCCCACGGGAGTCAAAGGGTTCTTTGCACACAGACAGGCCCAGCTCTGGGTGGGCTGAGAGGGGCTTTGTGGTGATGGTGTGTCCAGTGGCTCAAGAGTGACTCACCCACTTGCCCGTGGACCGATGTTAAGTAATACTGAAGACAAACTGTCCACAGCCAGAGCATGGAGCCAGGCAGCGGGGAAATGGGGTGGGAATAAAAAATGAACAAGTAGATTTTCAGGCTCCATCAAGAAAGTCCAGAGCTTCAGAAAAAAACAGATAGAGCACCAAAGCATAAAACATGCACATTTCACATGTATACACACTTCAGGTGTTGGTTTTGAGACTGAGGTCCATACCAAGTCTCCCCTGGGGCCATGCAGACAGGAAGAAGAAAATCCTGTGAGTGACCCAATTCCCAGCAAATGCTGCACTGTCTACATGGATTATTTTTCCATCATGCAGAGAAACATCCTAGTCTTCTGGAAGCCAGTCTGCTCTCTTGTTGCTAAAATAAGGCCCAGTTGTTAGTATTTATTGTGCATTGTCATCAGTTATGTTAAGATCATCTGCTAAGCAGTGCAGACGGGCTGTAAGACAAGCTTGATTGTGAGTGTTAAAAACAAGCACCCATTTTAAGTAACTAAACCAGAGTGGCTCACTGTCATGCAAGCACCTCTCAGGTTGTATCTAGCAACTGGCCAGCCAAAACCAGACAATCAGCACATCTGAAAGCTTCTCCAGATTTACCTGAAGCTCTTGGGTCTAGAAATTGTGCTGAACTCACTAAAAATAGGCAAGGCCACAAGAACCATCCTACTTCAGAGGAAATAATAATATTCCAGACCACGGGCTGGAGAACACAGGATCTGTTTTAAGTTCTATCCCTGACTCATTGTTCAACTAATTTTTGCCAACGCCCACAAGGACCTGTGTGGGACTTTGATGGAGGGAGGCTGACATGTACTTGCAGTTTGGATCCAGGTGGAACCTGCTTTTTAGATACCCCTTGCTCCAAGGGATGTCCATATGACCCAGCTCACTGCCAGCTGGCCCTACCTGAGCTAGCTCTCATCGACTTACCCAGACTGGAAGTCTCTTCTGTGAGTGGTGTTAACGCTATTTTGGGGACCTGCAATGCCTTCTTCACAAGCTCACTCATGAAAATGAAGCTTAGGACTGTTTCAGACGGAATTCTGTGCAGAACAATGTAGCCCTTCACTGACCAACAGTAAATCAGGTTGGAAATGTTCCTAAAAATTAGCAGTAACATCAGACTAGACTGAATTTCTTCAGTTATCTGTGGGAGAATGAGTTGCTATAAATAAATTGAAGCATTGCAATATTTTTGATGAAGGAAGTTCAAAACAAAGCCAAATTGTCAAAACAGCCCACAACCTTTCAAAGCAACAAAACTCTTTTAGTCCAAACACATGAGCATTTTCAGACACACTGTACTGGACAAAACAAGATTGTGTGGGAATGCACAAAGGGAAAGGCACTTGGCTCTGCTGGAGCAGTGGGCACATGACCACATGCACTTACTATTGACAGATTGCTTATGGGGGGCGAGGTACTAATAATTTTTCCCTTTTCATGAAAAAGAAATGAGACAGAGACAAGTCAGTACATTTTGGGGGGCCCTTAGTGGCCTAAGCAAGAAACAAGCTGCAGACAACTTTCTTTGCTTTCAAGGTTGCCATCCCATGGACTGTGGTATTTCTCCCTTAAAGCTGGCGGCAGCTAGACCTATTTCACACAAATCTGAATAAGCAATAAATATTTGAAAGTCCAAACATTCATTAGAGATTCCTGATTCAAAACTGACTGAAACATGATATTTTATGTGTTCCACAACCTTGTTTGTGGTATAGATCATCTGCCACTCAGTGCCTTGGCTATACAGACGAAACTTATTAAAACAAAAACATCTTTACAACAGATTCCACTCTGCTAAGACAAACAGTGCTAAGTGCTGTCACTTGCTTCAGCATCTCTCCCATAGTGACTTACCCTCTTGTCCACAGCACTTGTACAGTTCTGGGTGAAGACTAGGGACCATCCTGATCTTTGGAAAAACAGCTCCCCAAGCAACCACCTTAGGCAGTTCCAGTTATCTAACTCTCCTCATGGCAACAAGGGGCCTTCTAGTACCGTTGTGGATGGCCAGGGCAGGGGTGGGGAAGGCAGGAAAGGTAAAGGACAGGTTTTTTTCCATGTAACATGTCTAATATCAGCTGAACACCTCGGGAGTTGGACCTTGTGGTCTCTAAGGCTAGAGAGGAGCTGGGCACCTCTTCACGGAGGTGTCCATGGGTAGCTACCCTGAACAGCTACAAAGCCTGTAACAGCCACAAAAGCTGTTAAAAATCGGATGCTTGGCAGTCCTCTTCAGCGCTGTCTGACTGTACCTCACTGAGGGACTGTGTAACTGTGAAGTGTCTTGAAATACAGAAGTGCTAAGTATGATTATTATCAACATAAGTAATGAATACTACTAGAAGTTCACGGTACTGAGTTGATTTCTAAGCCATCTGGAGCCGGTTTCTAGCAGTGCTCTCAGGGGAGAAATGGGTGAACTCCCCCTAAGCCCTTTGAAAGCTAGTGAAACTCCAGGCAAGTGAAGCTGCCTCTGCTCAGCACAACAGCTCAGTCAGTGAACTCTCATCCAGGCAGGGATTAATCACGTAGGCGAAGGAGAGAAATTGTTTTAACAGCGGGAAAGGGAAGGACAGTAATAGAGAAATGGTGAGTTGGTATTAACTGTAACCTCTAAACAACAGGTGGAAAATATATCCGAACAGAATACACTTCCGACATGACAGCTCCGAGTTAGAAGTCTGCTCTAATTTAACACACTTTCTGCCCTTAATACTAAAAACTCAGCCACTGCTTCTGTTTTCTCTGTCATCTTTGACAAGCGTACAGGCAGCTACCAAGTTGTGGCTCTTTCCTGAGTTCAATATACAGCACCTACATTAGCAAAAGAGTCCTCTGCTTGGCCCTGGCCCTCCCACACACAAACAGCCCCAAATGATGGAAGGTCTTTACAGCTGAGGGCTTGAATAAACCATTCTGGGATGGGTCTGCTGTGAAAGGGACATGGGGGAGAGGAGTGCACAGCTCTTTCTCCATTCACTGCAGCTGCACTGAAAGCAATTTTTAAAGACCCAAAGTCTGCATTTACTGTGTTCATAGGATTCCTGAATTTGGGTAACAAAAGGATCCATATAGGAACATATAGATTACACTCACTAACAATCATTCAGAGATCTTATTTGCTCTTTGTCAAATCCAAATTTCACTCTAAGACTGGTGTGGGACCATTATAAGAAAGATGTGTACAGTGACCCGATACGAAGCTTGAGACACAGGGCAAATAATGCAAAGGAAAGAACCTAATAATCTCCCTGGTCTTTTGCCCCCAGATTCTTAATGGCTTCTTGAAAAATTACTTTCACTGGGTTCATATCTCTCTGTATTTCCAAGGGAGTTTGTACACCTTCATTTTATGTATCACAAATTTGTCATTGATTGGCCCAAAAATTTACATAGAGAGAAAGCCTTATATACTTCTCAACAATTGAGGAATTCAGCAATCATTCAGTCTAGCATTCATCAGTCTCAGCTGGTATAAATTGTGGCATTATCTAAAATTCATCTGTCTTTATTATACCCTGCTACAAAGGAAACAAGAAATCTAAGTGTACCCATCCAGCAAACAGCAGCTTGGACCTACAAAAGGGAGAGATAATTTACTGCAAAATCAACAAAGGGAAAAAAAGCTGAGCAGAGAAGCTGGATTGCATGGACAGGGAGAGAGAGCCTTTCATTTCAGCACTGCTCATTAGCATTATATAGAAAGCAGCGTCGCAGGATTTCAACACGTCTGTCTCTTCTGAGTCTCATAACTCAACCAGCAACATAATTCCTGGTTAAACAGAGCTCTCACTTGTTTCTTCTTAAATAAGAGGACATGTACCCAGGCTTTGAAGGTGCTGCCAGGTAGTTTGTTAGTAAAACAGTAATTGTACAGATTCCAGGGAAAAATACACATAGCCTTCCTTCTGGTTTATCATTGTACTGTCATTCCTATGTGCCTAGCAGGGAATCGTGGCATAGACTGCAATACTGGGCACTGCAGATGATATTACAACAAAGGAAATGTGAAATAAAATCAGCAATCAAAGCTGCCTTCTGAGTCTTGGTTTTCAGAGGGTTCATCCCACCACAGAAGCATGGAGGAGCTGTATTTTTTCCAGGAACTATGGTTTATTTATCTAAATAGTGCTGCATTGCAATAATACACTGTGCTTGTGAGCTCCAGAGATTGAAGCCCTTACAGAGATGGATTTATAATAAAGGCCTCCACCCCAGGAGGATGAAAGAGTTGTGCAGCTCTGGGTTTCATTACCCTTTGGCCCCTCAGGCTGTGGCCATGGGGGACCAGAGAGGGAGAGCTATTCTGAGGAGACAGTTTTGATATTAAACATCTCTATTTTGTCACACAGAAAGCTGCAGAGAGAGAATGAACTCGTCTTTCCCAAACCCCTGTGTGGGACCCACTTTCCAGAGGGGAACATTGCTCCCAGTGCCCCGAGCACCAGCCCCATGGCCCCAGGCCATGAAAGACAACCTGGAGGCACTGGGAACTACCAGAAGCCAAGTGGCCCATGTGGGCCAGTGGGTCAAGTTCACCCCGTGAGGTGCCTCCAGCCAACAAACCTGCTGCGGCACAAGGGACGTGGACACGTGAAATACAGCCACACGCAGCTATACACAGCTCAGCGCTTAGAGCTGCAAACTGCAGCTGTTCCGTCTATGTGCTGGTCACCTCCAGCTGTGCTCCACTGCTGGTGAAACCTTGGGGCTCACTGCAGTGCGTCCCAAACTGACATCTGTCCCCAACAGACGGAGCCTCCCTGTGTAAAGCAAAGGAAGTCTTGTTCCCCATCACCCTTCTGAAACACACACACAACTAAAATTAGAGTGATTCATTGATAAGGTTTACCCTAATTTGTGTCATAACTGGAACAGGATCACAAAGCATCCTGACTTTGTCATCTGGAGGGGGAGCTAAGAAATACAGGTCAAAAGGTGTGGTAATCAGAGGGATCAGGATGGTTTGGGTTCTCACCCCAACCTTGGCTCCTTCTGCCTAATTTCTGTGGCGCCTTGTAGGTAGATCTGTGCTTCACCCATTCATAAATGGTGAAAATCATTTTTGCCCACAACACTGCAAAGTTGGGGTTATGCTTACTCATGCAGAGTTTCAAACTACTCAGGGGCAAGAGCACCTGTAAACTAGGCCAGCCACACAGCCCTTCCCAAACCACCAAACAGTAAGCACAGGGACAAAAATACATCAAAAGATCCAATGCCAAAGAGCAATGTTTGGGGACTATCCTGAGGGTCTCAGCCAAAAAGTGACACCTGTCCATGGTTCCAGACAGAAACCCAGCTGGAAGCCCTCACCAGGTAATCCTTCCCAAGAGGCACAAAACAAAAACCTTTGCACCTTCCAGAAAATTAGAGAGAGAAACTGATAACCTGTCCTCCTGGCTCATGTCTTACTCCACAATTAGCAGGCAGCTCAGTCTTGTTTACCACTTGCAAGCACGAAAGGGTTAAGACAAACCTTGCACAAACTTTGCTGCGAGCTGAGCTCACAGCCTCCCTCCCTTCCCTCCTTGCCTGCTGCCGAGACTAGACACAGCAGCTCCGGAGCACTACTGATCCTCTCTGCTCTAACTGTTCCCTGCTGCTGCTGAGGGAGGGGACTGGCTGTTTCCATCCAAGCAGTGAAGCTCATGAAGAGAAGGCTCCTTGCCCCCTTCTCCTATTGCCTGCGAAGGAAGGGCATCAGCAGTGATGCTGTTCAGTTAGACTGTCACTTGGCGTCTCAAGACCAGGAGTAAGAGCCATCCCTGTCAGCGAACCATGTGAATTCAAGAGCAGAGGAGAAGAAAGTGCACTTGGCATGTCTGTTGCTCAAAGGACAATATCCTGACTCCAGCAATAAGACAGCAAATCTTTTCTGCACAAATCCCACTACCTGGGAGGAGATGCTCCTAGATAAATCACCAGCAAGCTCATGGTCTGAACCAGCTGCTCTAGTGCCCAGTCCCAACGCACCTGCCTGCTCTGGAAGGTAACTATGCTTTATTCTGTTCTCTTCCTATGCACTACCACAGCTGAGACACTGACATACTGTCTTGCACTTCAGCATGAGAACAAAAAATACCGTCCGCCACTGAAAGAAGAGACACCCCCCCACACTTTCCTCTCCCTCAGATTCTCCCTAGAGAAAATGCAAGCCATGGACGGAATTGATACTTTAATGCTTTGTCTGCATTTCTTCAATGCTGATTTTTTTCTCTAAAGGTCACCTAGACAGGACACAACTGGTACTGTCTGTGTTCAAAACCAAACCTTTCTGCGCTTGCCAGCCAGTGCAGTGCATTTTAAATTAACAGCCTTGGATAAGCTACACAAGTAATTGTTGTATTTTGTCCCACTTACCTCTTTGTAGTAGTTAGAGTATCGGGTGGAAAAGCAAAAGAGAACTCAGAAAGGTTGCTTGCACTTTCAGAGATACCTTGCTGGCAAGTGGCACTTAAACTGAATATGGGAGTAAAGGAAGCAAGTAGGCAAAACAAGACATTTACTACAGTTGGAAGATCAGTTTGTACTGTCTGTCTGCACTGTTTTGAGGAAAATCTTTCTTTCTCTCTGCTCCTCTGTGACCTACAAAGGTGCAGAGTAGGGCCATGCAGGCTTCATAAAAACTCCCCAAATCTGAAGCTCCCCAAACCCTGATAGCTGCAGTAGGAGGATGGTAATTTCAGCGCCCATGAAGTTTTGGCTCATGAATTTCCCATCTCGGTGACACACTCTGAGAAGAAATCTTTCTGTTGTTTTGTATAAGACTTCTATTTTCATTACTGATTTTTATTAGATGAAATATGTTGAGTTTGCGTTTTTGTAGTCCTTGCTTAAAAACAACCACAAATTGATAAAAAAGGAAGTGTCTGCTTGGAATCAATCTGTACCCACTGAGCATCAGTGAACGCTCATGGTGCTTGGCACCTCTCAGAAATGGGAGTATTGTCTAGCCAGAGAAGAATGACTAAGCCTTGATCAACAACTTAAGATCACAGGGAATGTGGGCTCTAGTTATGCAGCTCTGCTCTATACACAAACTTCCACTTACTATCTCTGTCCATGGACTTGAGGGCTTCTCAGGGTAACCAGTGAGGATTTACCTCCTGTAATCTGAGTCATACAAAGTTATAGTGCTGACCTGCTTTATACACAGTTTATTCAGAATCTTTGTGTACCACTTGTTTTCACATGACCTTGGTCTCTACAGCCTTCAAGCTTCTGTTTCTTAAAGGGGAATGTGCAAAGCTAAATCTACTAATGCCCAAAAAGATGTGCTCAGTAAGATAATTGGTAGATTGAAAAGCAAAAATCTTTGGGGTTGCCTGGAGCTACTGAATTATTTCTGGCTCATTTCTGGGAAAGAAGTAGTTAATTTCACAGCTTTCAATAGTCTGAATAGTTGATTGCTCCTGAAAATTCTATAGTTGAGACTAAAAAATAAAAACTGTGCCAACTCCCCATTGCTAATAGTTTTTATTATTAACCTGCTCCTTTTATCAATAAATGCCCAGCTGAGCTTTGTTAATTCAACGTCTTTGTTTGTAGTTAATTATTGAACTTCAGACTAATGTCTTTAGCATTCTGCCGTCTAATTTTATGAAGTATGTAAAGCCATTAGGCTCTCTGCTCCTTAAGGAGAGAAACTAGATCAGGGTTTTGCTCTCAGTAAGAGAGCAGATGAGATGGGCAAAGACATTGCTCTGTACTTCAACTCACACAAGTGTCAGGTTCCAGACTGATTACATTTCATTATGAACAGAGAAATCATATTGTAAGAACAGAGGTTTAATATGGCCAGTAACCTTCACACCCTCTATTTCCCACCTGCTGTGTAATTTAAGAATAGTCTTCATGGAGCAAGAATTTCCATTTATAGGTTTGAAGCGTGAAAATCACGGTTACTGCCCTATAATTGAGAGCAAAAGTGCCTGGCTGCAACACAACCTTTGCTTTCATGTCCCATGCTTCTGCATCAGCACCAAACCTGCTGCCAGAATAACTGGCTCCAAAGGGGTTAGGTCAGCCCCTGGAAGAATACTGAGCAGCCCTTTTCTACCATGCTTGCACACACCCTCCTACACAAAGCACAGCACAGAATCCACTACCCATGCAGGGAATGCAGAAGTCAAATCCCCACGTAATTTTTTCAATGATCAATTTGGCCCAGCTTAGCCAGCGCATTACTTAGCAGGATCTGGCCCAGTACTCCCTAAACTGGGTCGCTGTTGCCTCAAATGCTTTGATACTGAAGAAGGTATTGCAGGAGCTGGGAGGTAAAGTGTAGACAATCCCCAGCGTCCCTTCTCCAAAAACTCAGCACATCCGATGTTTCCTCATCACCTGAGCCAAAGTAGGTCTGTCTTGCTTGTAAGGAAAGTCTGAGTATCAGCTCCTTGATGACTCAAGGCCTCCAGATTTCAACCACCTCTCTGAAGAACAGCAAGGTGTTGTTCCCATTGGTGCATGGGGAGAATGTAACCAAACATTGTCATAAACCAGCTATATTTTACAAACTGAAGGCCCATGAAAGTCAAAATGTTTTGCAGCAATATGTCTTTTAGGTGAAATCTTTATCTAAAAGCATTAGAGCTTTTATCATTTTGACCTAATGTTTCATTTTAATCTGACTACCATGGTATATTACCATATTAATATTACTCTATTTGCATCTCATGTAGGTGTATATGTAGTGAACATTATAAATGACTCCATCACTTTGTTTCAGTGCTACCATTTTTGCTTCAGCTAAAACCAAAATTCTGGTCTTATCAAAGCAGAACATGATGCTTTTGGATGCACCATTTACAGTGAAATTTTGGCATTTATGTTTTCTGTTTCCAGCTGGAAGAATTGAAAATGCAAAAACATTAAGATTCCCCCCATTTCTAGTAAGTTCTGCTCCCAGGAGGTGAGTCAAGTGTCATACCCTGCGGCAGAGTTGCCGCAGTGGGACAGGTAGGGATCTGGACACCTGCCAGGTACATGCTGCCTCAGAAACAGTGGGTCCTGATAAATAATAAATGAGAGATACATGGTGGAAGACACTGGCTGGATTCATATCTTCCCTTCCTCTGTGACATCTAATTCCATAGACTTTGAGGCCTTCTCTTACCCATAAGTAAGTAGTGAGTGTTACCCGGGGAGACCTTAACAATTAGATTGGCATGGTCTTTCTCTAAAGTTAAATACTCTGCTTCTCCTGATCTCAAGGTGTCTCACAGGAGTATGACAAGGGTTTTCTTATCTATCTGTTCTAAAGATACCACATACAGGCTAGGCTATTTTGGTACCTGGTTTCATTTCTCTATTTTTTTCTCTCTCTCATTTCTTCCCTTTTTTAGAAACGTGACTTTTTGACTGTTCCTAAGGGGAAACTCAAAACTCCATACTCTTTAAGCAAGTATCAATAGCCCTGGATTAGGAGAGAAGAGATCCCCCAGCAGTCTGGCAAAGCAGAAAACTACCTTCCCCAGCTCATACAAGGATAAACCACCTGCTGCAGGAGAATCTGGCAGAAAGCTGGCGCAGTTTGTTTGGAAAACAACACTTGCAAAGACCAAAGCTGTGCAAACTTTTGCAGTTCAGTTTGAGAGAAGGACCAAAGCTTCTCACCTAACAAAGGAGGTGATCTACCAAAAGAAGGACCAAAGCATTTTCAGGACAAAATAAAAGCCAGATGGCAATGTAAAACACATGTCTAATGCTTGTTGGCATTGTAATAGCAGCTTGTAAAATGGTTTGCAAAGGCCTGTCTCATGCAGTCTGCTTAACTGTGTGAACCAGCAGCCTTGAGACCAAGAGGATGGAGCATTTCTTGCTGAAGCCATCGTGCCACCTGTCCTAAGTTTCCTCTCTTGACCTCCTTTGTGAGTCTCATGGGGGAAGACAGGAAATCTGAAGGTAAATAGGGAAAATGGACCAAAGCTGACAGAGAGCAATGACTGAGATTTATTTCAAATTCCGTGGAAACCTGACTGGCCGTGTCCACTTTCCAACTCTGGCTACAGAAGTAGACACAACAGCAGATAAATATTCCAGCCTCTATGTGTATGTGGGATTGTTCCTAACACTTCTGGCTATCCTTCTCATATTGCTTTTCTCCATGCTTTTGCGCCTGAAGCATGTTATTTCCCCAATCACCACGTCTCCAGAGAGCACTGAGAATGTCCAGCAGTTCACAGATGTGGAAATGCACAGCAGGATTCCTACCACTTAGAGACCCCAAAGCAAAGAGGGCTCTGTGCTTGTGAAACACATTTTGTTCAGCACAATGGTGGTGGAAAGAATCCCTGCCTGCTTATTGAGCCCTACAACTTACTGCACAACCATCAACAGCAGCACAGAGCATCTGGAGAGTATCACGCAACTCAGACTGACTGGCTGGGACCCATTGGCTGTTGACACGGCAGGCAACATGTGTGCAACACCCTCAACAAAATTTACATTACAGAAACCTACTGCTGCCAGGAAAGACTCATATCCATCTAAAAGCCCTTGCTTTTATGGTAACAGCCGCAATAATGACAGCCAAAAACCCGAAGAGACACATACCAGAATGTGTCCTGGAGCCTGTGTTTGCTGACCTATCTCTCTGCCCTTAAATTCCTTGCTTGTGAAAAGAGTTGAATCAACAAAGTTAAGTGGCATAAGTGGGAAGAGCCCACAGGGCACATACAGAAATTATCAGTGGTTTGGAAATTCTCAGGCATTTCTCCCATTCAAGAAGGAAAAGCTTAAACTGTTTGGGTTTTTTTTTCCACTTGAATGGCAGGTCTACATAATGGAGTTTCAGAAGTACACAAATGTTTCATCACCTGCTGGAACTATTGGTTTCTGACATTAAAAACCATACAGTGTATAGTTGCATTCCAGGTATCAGAAAGAGACAGAACTTTTAAAAGAGGAAAGAAAATAAAGATAAAATTTAACAGAGGTTTAAAATAAAAAGAAAGCATCAGCAGGAAATGAGCAGCAGGAGAGAAAAAATGTTAAAAGACACTCTACCTCTCCATTACATTAACTGAACTGAATACAAACATGTTCATGCCTTTCAGCCTTCCCAGGATCACTCAGTAATTAAAATGCAGTGTGAAGTTTGTGAGTCAAATGGACATCGTCCTCCTAACAGACTCAAATTCATAATAATATTTCCTCTCATATCCATGTTGGGTTTTCTTTCTTAGAAGACAGACCAGTTCTTCCAAAGCTTTTCATTTGTTTTACTCCAAAGAAAGCTGAAGAAATGCCAGGGCCTGGCACTGCAATAAGGAATAGTGTGAACAGCTTTGGACGTAGACTAGGGAACATGCAGATGGAAAGTAAACTCACTGAGCACTAAAAGATAGGACTGGATTCAAATATCCTGGTGGATAAAAAAATGTTTACTTAAATTTATGAAACAACAATCTGACCCAATCCTCTTACCTATAAAGGATGTGCAGAGGTAGACTGCTTCTGTGGATGGGAAAGATGGAATCAAATATGGCATATCACTTCTGGGAGAGCCACTGCCTCTTACAGAAAAACCCTGAGTGAGATTGTTTCAGCTACGTCTCTAAAGGGCACGAACTTTACCCAGCTTACCTTCTTTATTACAGTCTAATTCTAGCTTAGCGATAAAATCTGCTGGTGCTTTCCACATTTATATACACTTATTTGCCAATTCTCCTCTCTCCAAGGGCTTGGAAAGTGTAAACTCCCCATACAAAAACAGTGCTAAAGTTAGAGATGACACTGACTCCGTGGACTTGTGATAGTAACAAGGAACTGTTTCTCAAATGCTTTGTGTACAATAGGTTCTTTATTTACTGTTAAAGGCCTGCATATGGGTGAGCTGTTTGGACTAGGAATATGGCTTTTACAGAACGGCAAGTAACGTCCATACTGGATACAGCTGGTCCACAGGCAGGACTAATGTTTTTCTCACTGGTGTATTCAGTATGAAACTATTTAAAAATTGCTTCCTTATATCGAACAGCACCTTTTATACTCCATTAACCCCCACATAAGCAGGTTTAATCTGTGAAATAGCACAATGACTGTGTAAGGGAATACAGCAAACAATACACTCTCAGCAATATCTCCCCATGCCATGCTTAGCTATATTTACCTGGAAAAGAAGGCAGGAGGCAGGCTGCCCTCAAGCTTTCTGCCATGGGGACAACACACAGATATAGAATCATATCGCCAGGCAGGATGGTAGTTTTGCACCCCATCTAAAGATTGGCTCCTCAAGGAGTGTTACTCTCAGAACTGCACAAGAGCCCAAATTCTGTGCGATGATTTGGGTATTAATCCAACTAAGACAGATGGCTACTGACTTAGTCAATGACATTTAAATTTAACAAAAATCTATGCAGATCAAATTGGCTTGTCATTCATTCAGCCATCACGAGGCAGACTAGCCCAGGCTCAACATCTGGCTTGCCCTGTACGGCCTCTCAATTTTCTTCATGTGCCATTTGAAAGCTACAGCTTACTTAGACCATAAATGTTCTAACATACTAATCAGCAACTGAACCACATTAGCCTTCCAGCACAATTATCTGTGGAAAAGCCTTATTTCCAAGAAGCTGCAGGACAGATTCAAATATTGACATAAAATCTCAGACCTACTAATGGAAAAAGACAGTATCAGAATCTGAGTTGGGACCCAAATTCTGATTCCTCTGATCTCGGCTGAAAAGCCCCCCCAGAGGTAGGAGTCAAGGCTGTGTTTCTTTCCTTCATACTAAAGAATGTTAATTCAGAAGAGTCTCACAACCCTTTATTCAGTAAATATACTGTAAATAAAAGAGCAATCACTTTATGTATCATTACATTATATTACATTATATCTTTGGGCAGACTGTATTTCTATATAATACTGCTAAGGAAGGCAGCCCTATCTTCTAACACAAAAATGACAATTTTTCCTTTCTAAAGCTTCATTTCACACAAAGTATCTGTCCCACTTGATGCATCTACAGTCCCAGAGGCACTTAGAGTGCCTCATTTGCCTGTGCAATGCCAGCAAATTTTAAAGCCTTCCTCATTGAGAAATAGAAAAATTACTTTTCCCCCTTTTCATTCTCATTTGTAATGTCCAAGACCCGATGTCTCTGAGAAAAGAGACTGTTGGGATGCGTTGACCTGTGTTTGCTGAGCGGCCTTTAGTGGACTTTGGCATTCTTTGGCTATAAGGAATGGTTATTGGAACTTTTGCATGGATTTGCTGGATCTTGGAGAACTGTGGGTCTCACATCCATACCTTCCCCTCCAGCAGTCTGTTTCCTTCCCACTTATCCATCTGCTACAGAAAATTGGGGGTTTTTTACAAAAATAAAGAGACATACTGCTATCAATGGTGAGTCATTGACTGCTCTGTACTATTCCCACGTATGGATCTGAGAGACCAGCTCATACACAGAAATAGGCTCGAGCGGTGCCAGTCATTTCAAATTAATTGTTGGCCTCGGGGGGCATCTGTGTAAGAAGACCTCTTACCAGTCTGTGCTGGTATTATTTGAACCAGGACAGTTTGCTCCCATCTTTACTCCCATCTTAGACATTGGAAACAAATATGACTAGTAAATTCATCACGTCCTTCATTCCCTACCTGCGGGGGAAGACAGCAGCAAAATGACTACGCATTGCCGTTCTTTGTGGGTGGGACCGTGAGGTCAGAGTAAGCCTACAGTCATCAGAAAACCCCCATCGCTCCCAAATCTCCCAGGGTATTTAGTCTAGGAGGTGTCAGGGCCTGAGTATGGTGTAACTCCCCAAACCATATGTATTCTACAGGATTTACGTTTGCATAATCTCATCTACATGATTTCCATCCATGTCCATAAATTTTCTGCGTTAACCAACCCTTAAGTATTAAGCAGAAAGGGTTGATATGTAGAATATGTTCATTCTCTGTGTCAGAATATATAAACATAAATGTATGTTTTCTTATCCTCACAGGGCCGCAGAGAAGAACATAATTTTGCAAAGAGCTTAACTCAGCAGAGGATCAACCTTGAGCTCCCTGAAGGACCTTTTTTGATTTTACTTGAAAAAGAAATTAAAAAATGTTTGAAACCCAAATATTATGTGAGGTGACACATCTATTTAAGTGTTAGCATTAATGAAAACTTACGTGTATGCCTTGTCTTCACTAGGAAAAGAAATATGTCCTTACCCTGCGGTCACTAATGTGGTAACTACTTATGAGGTAACATCTTAGTGCAGATACACAGCTATAGCTTTAAAGCAGCTTAGCAGACCAGGAAAGATGCAGACAGCTGCTCCTGCTACTTACCCTCTGCTGACAGTAAATGCTACAAGTCACCTTATTTGCTACAGATTAGGTAGCAAGTTAGGTGAGATGATTGTGGAATGATTGTATTTTTTTTTCTGAAGAAGATGTATCTTTGTGGTGTATCTATACTTCAGCTTAATTCTGGTACGGACAGAAAGTTTGTTCACAGTCCTATTTATTCCTGTGCCCTGCAAAAAATGTGCAGTCTTAAAATGACATGCATGACTAAAAATTCAGATGCAGATATATCTGAAAAGGGGAAAAATCCCAAATGGTATTTTCTTGGTACATGAGCTGTCAACTTAGTTGTTGCCATTTTGATAGAAAAATAAACCTAGAAGTCTGCTTGATAGATGCAGTGGGCTTAAAAAAGACTACACGGAATGCTAAGTAAAAAGCATCCAAATACATAATTCTATAAAGAAATGCTAAAGCTACAAGAGAAGATTTAAAACTACGTCCTTGTGGATGGGGGAAGATAATATTTTCCGTTACTGTTCCTGACACAGATTTCACATTTGTTCACAAAAAGGAACTGCATGTTATATATTCCATCTACCAAAAGCCTAACCCCATAAAGCCCTCTGAGATCTTCACCATCCTCGGGCTTTTACAGAAGGTTGTGAAGTTCCAGCATGAATAAGAGCGGTTTCAATTCCTGATATTCATTCTGTGGGCACAGATATCAGAAGAAAGCCTGAAAAATTACAATGCTAAGTTGGTTCTTTGTGCATTTGCTCTCTAGAATGCAGTATATGAAAGTTTCCCCCTCAGTCCTTTCATAAGAGAGAACAGTTAAAGTATTGTCTAGGACAGCTGATGTTATGTGTGAAAAATAACCCTAAACTGAATTTGAATTTTGATGGATTGGATTTTTCAGAGGTACTTTAGGATTTCTTCAGCTGAAGGCAAAAAGAAGTTGTCCAGCTGTAAGCAATGCTAAGTTGTGAAAGCAGATCTGGATACAAGAGAGAAAGGTCTGTCCAATTCATATGTAATTAATAAATAACCCACTCCCTATACTCCCATGTCTATGTAAACTTGTCAACTGGGAAACAAATGATGAATAATTCAGAAGACCTTCCCCTCCCTTCCTTCTTCTCTAGATTTATGAACCCATTTTCAAAGTATAATTTGATCAAGCTAATAGCCACAGACTTCCTAAACTGACTCCCTCTGCATTAATTCTGTCTTCATGGTCATAGTCCTACTCTTGCAGTCCCATTTAATAGCAATCGATTAAGATACAACAACAGGCACCTGCAAGTCAAATGAGAGCTCAGCAACATTCTTTGATACTTGAAATCTGTTCTGCTCTGCAAGCAAGAAATTTATCTTATTTAATCTGGGCTGTTGTCCTGAAACTAGTTCCTCTTCAAGTCCTGAAATACTTGCACCACAATAGCTACTGGCTGATGTTTATTCATGTAGTTTTATGAAAAAACAACATACCTACCAGCAACATTGAAGGATCAAGTAGCACCAGTCTGGGATAATTCTATGTACCCCACACATGTGAGCAAACATTAGGCAGACAAGCTCTTCCTTAAAATGCAGGGGAAATTCAGAAGCAAACTGGGCTTGGGCTACCCGTTGAACTGTGTGGGCAAGCAGGTGCTGAATTGGGGCACTCTTTACAGGACAACGCAAACACATGAGCAGGATTTGAGCGTATCACAGGCTGTGGCATCCTCCAGCACCTTCCCACTATTCTTCCCATGTCCCTTAAATATCTTCCCATATCAGAATCCTGTCTTTGGCCCAGAACTCAGAAGTGGGTGTTTCCAGTGCTGTGGTGCACAGAGTGGCTGAGGGTGGGTTTTTTAAGGCTACGTAAGCCTGTATTATTAGCTTGAAAGACACAAACCTGGATGCCACCTTTTGCTGAAGCAAAATTTGCAAGAAAGATCTCCTCTTTACTCCTTATGCCTTAGCAATCCTAATTCAAACTAATTCATATTCATAGCAGCTAACGTGCAGCACTTTTCATAATGTTACTCCATAATCTTTAGGTTACTAGGAACCTGTCCAAATAGCTGTGGCATGACTAGCACATAATGCCCCAGGAAGCTCACATCTGGGCCAGTGTGAGGTTACTGCAATACACTCACTGGCAAATCTTACAGCTTGTCACAACAGAATCAAACTGATGTGGGTTTGCTGTTGTTCACAAATTTTCCATGCTTCCACAGCTCAGAAAATCTCTGAACAGCCCTTTTGGCAATGACTCTGTCAGCATGTGGAGTCCAGGTGATAACACCACACTGGTTTGCATTTACTTCATGTTGGCACGTAGCAGGGAAGAAATGTGACTTGCTGTTGTTGAATGCATCCAACAAAACAGAGAGAGGAAAGAGAGGAACATTCTGAATGCACTTGGTTTTGGCTAATGTTGTGCTATGTTACACCCTGAATTTCAAAGCTGTTTATTGTTATAGAACATAACCAACACTGGAAGGGACAGCTGACAGATAACTATGGCATGGCAACATTCTCTATATGCACATCTGCAAGCTACTCGGGAAGAAACCACTGGGATCAGAATACTGAGGCTGCTTTTCCTTTGACTTTTGCTTGTAACTATCCATTAATTCACTACCAGACACACCACTGCCCCACTGTCCTGCTTACCTCCACACTCAGACTGCTCAGCACCAGCTTAGCTGGCATGAGGCTGAATAAAAATTTGCTGCAAAGCAATTTGGGAAAGATATGCTGACAGACTGAGTATATACTTAGCCTGGGTGAGATTCTGTTCTTTTTCTACTTTTCCAATGAATTTTGCCTAGCTTAGAATTCTTAAAACATCTCCAAATGGATACTACTTTAGTGGAAGTTCAGTGTCTTCAGTGCCCATGCTGGATGACAGCAATAACAAAGAGATTAGTAAGCTTACCATGCTTTGAGGTAGTGGGATGGGCCAGATGCCTCTTGAAGGCCTTTCTCTGAAAAGTTACCTTACATATCCATGAGCAAGTCACAGTTCAGACATAACGCTTGTCAACAACACCTTTAAATTTGGTATCACGCCAGCCACTTAAAGGCTTGAATAAGCCTTTACATTTTATGAATACTGATTAGTATATCATTGCCTCTTTTTTTCTCCTGCTGAGGAAACTTGAGATCACAGGAATTACTCACACCTCAAGAGCAGGGAACAGAGTAAGATACTTACAATTAAAACTTTAGGTCAGAGTGTCCAGTTCTCTTTGAATGTAATTTAAAGGTAAAATGAGAAGCCAACCAGCTTTCCCTGGACTGTTACCACATGGTTTGACATCAGCATTATTGAGGCAGTGAGTTGCTAGGTTTTGTCTGTTTTCTGGAGATTTTCTCTTTGTGGGTGTATAAATTCTCTCATATGTTTCCTTCAAGGAAAGACAAACACAGCAAACAAACGTCTCCAGGGCCAGGAAGCAGTGAGAGCTGTTGTCTGTCTCTCAGGTGATTAGATCAAGCTATACCAGATTTTCACTTCCCAAGGTATCGTCTTTCAGCAGTAATCATAATTTGGTTTTGTTTTTTTTTAGTACACCAATCTGTAAATAAATGCAACATGCAGTCCTCCTCTTGGGAAGGCTGTTTATTCTTTCTTGTAAGTGAGTCTCAAAGATCTTTCATTCAGTATTATAAAGTATGTGAGACCATTCCATTGAATGAAAATAAGAGTTTGGACTCAATTTCACCAGACAGCTGGGGAAGTGTGTTTCAGGCAATTTCAGTGTTAAACACCGCCTCTTTATTTAATACTGCAGGTTTAAAACTCATAATAGAACATCAGGCAAAATAAACTAATGCCTAGTGATATATGTATGTGTGGTTTTCTCATCCCCAAGTGCCATAGCCTATTCTTTGTCATTCTCATCTACAAGCATCCTCTGTTGTGCTGAAGAAGCCTTGCAGCTCTTCTCTGGTGACTATTTTGCCATTCAGCAGTCTTTTGAACAACCCTCAGCAGAGCTTTGCAGCTTAATGAACTATCTCAGGTTTGCAGAAATCCAATCAAATCACTGTTGGAACTTGGTCTGAAGATTAGGACTGGGAGTGAGGAAATCAGAGTTTTTCCCCTTTTTGATCACAGGCAACCCATTTCATGATATAACATGCCCGGTGACAGAAACTACAATACACAAAGCTAACTGCATGCCTGAATAGTCTGGGTACCCACGCTAGTTTGGAGTGTCTCAGAACTTCTTAGGAGTATAGTAGAACTTGTTTTCAGCCATTCTCTTCCCAAGTCTCTCTAGTCCAACATTATTCCTTGAGTATATGTCAATAAATCTATCAACTCTCTATTGACAGTAATGCTTTTAGGCATAGATCAGTCATTATATTTAGTAAGAGCCTAGATAAAGGATGAGAGGAGTTTACACAAACTACTCCACATTCCCTCTTTGTCTCCCAGGGTAGTCCTTCATCTTTTTATGTTTTTTTTTCTGTGGTAAGTGGCTGGCACAGGCTCTCTCTGGCTCTTTTTATCTATTGAGAAATGTATTATAATTAGCATTCTTTAAGATTTTTAGCATTTCTAGAGGGAATTAGTTCTTTACAGAAGACGGGTTTTCTCCATTGTGGGATTCATACCATAATTAGACAAAATGATGGGCTAAGTCCCAGTGGAAAAAATGCACTGTAATTGGTGTTCATTTTTGTTACATAAACCCATGGAGATCATGCTGATTCCTCCTATTGCAGCCACTTCTGAAGCACAGTGTTCAATTTAAAACTGATCTATCATTATTATTTAGTACCCACAAGTATCCTCAAGACTTTTTTCCATCTAAGTCATCTGACGTGAACCTTCTTCCTCTGAGAAGAATAAAATGTCCCAAAGAAAATTTAAGATCAGTGGCATTTGCATTGCCTAGTCTCAGAAGCAACAGATTACAGCCAGCCATGTTTGCCCCGTGTCCCCTGTTCAGGCATCCTTGAACTCAAGTTAGAAAAGAAACACTTGGCATGGCACAAATCATATCTGTATGTCCAAGTAAGATGCACAAAAGAATTTCTTCCAGCCTACACAGTACACAGGCCAAGAAAATAGCTGATTATAATCATAGAACAGAGGTACCAGCTACCAAAGACAGATCTTATTGAGTACAAGCAATGTATAGCCGGACTTTGTGGAAAATAAATAAAAATATTTAAATGGGTTTATTGCATCTAACAAATCATTAATGAGGATGGGTGTTATTGAGAATTAACCAAATATTTGTAATTAGTTTTTAGATGAGACATACCAGTCTCACAATTTTTTTGCTATTACCTTGCTGATTTCAGAAATCCAGGATGCTCACAATTAAGCCAAGCAGTTAAATTCATCTCAACCACAAATCTATTTTTATGGAGGAACAAAACAGTACTCTGTGTATATACAATTCTTCTAGCTAATTAGCACCTTGGGGTAGGCTGTTCATAAACAGAAAACAGTAAGGGACCTGCAATATATCCCAGCAGTACCTTGTGTAATACCAGTCTCAGAATCAACAAAGATTTCACTTGAATCCTCACCAAGTCACTGCCTCACAAAATAAAAAATAACATTCCAGGTTCAGAGAAACCAAAGGGAATGATTTTGCCTATCATGACAGAAATCTAAGGCCCTGGAGGGAAATGGGACACTGTCTGCTTCAGAAGACATTTTTTTGATCTTAGACATGAATCATTTCTTCAGAATTAAAGCTCATTACATTCAGAAAAATTAAC
This sequence comes from Pelecanus crispus, assembly GCF_030463565.1. Classification (NCBI taxonomy): domain Eukaryota; kingdom Metazoa; phylum Chordata; class Aves; order Pelecaniformes; family Pelecanidae; genus Pelecanus; species Pelecanus crispus. Next base: position 3,874,336 of record NC_134655.1, on the reverse strand, counting down.
TTATTTTACTAGTTATGCCAGAAGTGTCATTGTATCAACTGTGGGTGCTGCCAGGCAATTATATCCCTTTGATAAGGGACAGAAGAGGAAAATTATTTGCTTCGTGGCAAAGGCATTGGGTCAAGTTCAAGACTGTCTGATAGCAACCTGATGCTGTTCTATACAACGGTTGCCCAGCAGCCTGCAAGTGTCCTCAGTCCAATTTCTGATGGCCAGCTGCCTGTAACTCCACTGAAAGCTCAGAGCCATTACCAAAAGGATTAGAAATGGACAATGCTGTGAAGCATGAAGAATTTTCTCAGCCTTCGTAGTTCTAACTCCCGAGGCAGGCAAAGGAAAGCTGACCTATCTGTATGTCTGCAAGTATGTTTTACCTCACTTTTGGATGGATTAAAGACCTCAGTCTACCCTCAGCTGTCAGCCCAATCTGTGATATGCTTAAAAATCAGACAAACCAAAACCAAAGCCCTTCATTTGAACTGACTTCTTTAACCATGAATCACCATTTTAATATGGCACAGTAACAAGAACAGTGCTTTGTAGTGTGCCGCTAACAGGAAACATCAGTACGCAAAGCCTTATGTAAATAATCAGTCACATTTCGTATCTGAACATCTCAGTTTCATCAGGGAAAGGGAAAGGCAGTGTTACTGTAGATGGAAGTACAGGTGGCCATGCATAAGTATGCTACAGGGTGAAGCAAACAGGACTATCATGAGTTCAACAAAGTTTTCTCTAAGGACAAGATAATGTAAAACAGTCTTGTTTTGACATTAGTGCAAGCAGCAGTAATGACTCTCCCAAATGTAACACTGAGCTCTGTTTTAGATCTAAGTCAGTTAAATTACACCTGGGATGAATCTGGTCTAACATTTCTGAGCTAGTTCTAGCAAGATTAGTTATTTTAAACAGATGAATGTTATCCTGGAATTATGATGCAAGAAATCCTGAGAGAAGATTCACCATTATATATTGACACCTAAATAAGAGTATATATTTGTAAAGAGCACAGGCACACACACTCAAAACCATTTTCCAGTTGTAAACACGACTATATATCTCTCATGCATCTCTCTACATACATCTTTAGGACATTAAAAAATAGAAGCCACAATGTTTTATCTTCACATCTTTGTGAAATTCACCACATAATATTAACCTTCTGGTTTGCCTCTGCATAAAATATTTCTAGCATTTATGGTGGTAAAAAGAAGGCCATAAACAGGAAATGCATGCAAACAAGGATGTTTCTGGTATTGATTCTTCTCATATGATTCACTGCTACATAAACATGCAAACAAAAAAAAATTGTGGCCCAGACAGAGATGTTAAAGAATCTCCAAGTTGAGCTCGCTGGTTTTGGCAAGTATTTACTGGCTACTTTGATCCCTAATGTCTAATGGAAACTAGACTGCCTGTAAATAATAAGCTGACTATCATCTTATTAGTACACAAAAAGGAGAGATAAATGAATCACAACCCTGTCACTGCTGTTAGCACTGCTGCTGCTGTTGCAAAGGCTTGGGAATGATGCAGACAGTACAATTCCTCTAAACAAGACTTGCTGGAAACAGGCTTGGTGCATGAAACATCATTCGATCTTTCAGGCCTTGTGCAGATCTGTATTGGCTATCTCTGTTGATCGGCTAGGAAGTGAATCTCATACGCTTTCACTATTTCACTTCGGTTTTGAGAGCCAGCTTGAGAAGAAAAAACAGGCATTGTAAATGTAAAGATGCTAACACTACGCTAAAAAGACCGAGCAAAAAGGAGCCTGCACGCTTGATGCCTTTTGATCCCTTCGATGCAGCGTATGCGGGCAGCCCTCTACTGGTACGAAGGCCAATGATCATGTTTGCCCAACACCCGTGCTCTTCTGTTTTCTTTCCAGGAAGAATTACAGCAGCTTTTCATTAACTGCAGGGTATATTCAGCTAGTCTACATACTTCCAAAATCCATTTACTTAATCAGTGGACTGACTTGGGTCCCTGAAGACTTCCAAAGAGCAATTCAAAATGCCTACATAAACTACTGCTTCTGAGAGACAGCTATTGGAAAACAATAGGCAAATGGATAGAGGTGAAATTTACACTGGGTTCATAGATCACCTCCTTACCTATTTTTATGTTGCATGGCGAAGAGAGGTACTTGTATGTACTTGTATAGTTGGGACTGGCTGGGAAAAGGGAGGAACTGCTCACTTGGAGCTCCTTCCTAAAGATCTAAAACTTTTGGTTTACTTGAGCATAATATTCTAATTTCCTTCAAAAATGCACATCAAAAAGAATAATTGAAACATGAAGTCTATCTCAGGTCTTGTAAAAATGCATGCAAGGCCACTTCAGGATTTGATTACATGTGCACCAGCACAAGCTGCCTTCAGAGAACAAAGCTCAATTGATTTCAGGGAGTCTGATTTGCCTGGATGAAAATGAATTTTTAATAGATTTGGTTGTCAGAGGGATTACACAGGAATATGAAATGGCAGGGCATTCACACAGCGGATTGCTGTGGAGGTGTTTGCTGGTGGCTAGGAGGCAGGAATAGCGGTGTGTGTTTTCCACAGACAGCAAGGAGTAGTGCCAGGCTGTCACAGGCGGAGGTTCCCTGGGGAGCTGAAGGGACCAGTTGCCAGGAGACATCACCATTTCGAGCCTTCACAGCCAGGATAATGTTCCTTGCGACAAACCTCAGACTCCCTCCTATGACTGCATACTGGCCTGTTTTGCAACCATTCTTCAAATTATTTCCTTTACAATCTCCCAAATATCCCCAACACTTACTGAAAATTACCAGCTTTGAGAAATTTTATTTGATATGAAGCCCATTTTCTGGTTCTTTAATGGATGCATTTTACCCTTGACAGAAATCTAGCAGAGGCATCAAGCATGAGTAAAGAACCAGTTCAACAGCTGGTACAAGTGAGTTGAGCCACACTCCTTGTAACAAGGATTGAAACACAGTACGTGCTATATCCCAGTGTAGAGGTGACCTCCTGCTAGGGCAAATACCAGCAGCACTTTACTTTCATAAATTAGTAAGCTCTGAGCTTCCAGAAGTCAGGTCTCAAAGAATCATGACATTGTTTAAATACAAAGCAAAACAGGAGTAGTAAAAAGATACATAGTCATATAATAAATATTATTTATGTGTTAGTCTTCAGGGCCTTAAGATTCAGCGAGTCTTTTTCTCAGTCTCCTCTTCAGAAGCATAAGGCCTTAAAAATCATGATTACATAATTCCAGAACCTGGGGCTTCAAGGCACGCCATCAAATATTGCAAAATTCAGAAAAATCCATGAGAGTTGTCAGATCATGGACTGATACAACACTCTTTCTAGCTAAGCCACAGCCTCCCCTTCCACTTCAAATGTGAAATGTTTAGTCAGTGGACACAGTTCCTCCACGCTGCTTCAGTGCCTGTCTTCTGCTAGTCAGCCCTGAGGAAGAGGTGATCTGACATGCCCGTCGCTGTCTCCAGTCAGTCTGGGCCTTTGTGTATGTGTAGGCTACCTGACAACTGCCACTGCCAAATAACAAGCCCACAAAGAGACAATTCAAAGGATGTAGAAATGTCGTGATGAAATATTTCAAAGTATACTATTTAAATTTGCCTGACAAATGTTCCTCCGTTATTTTCCCAGACCAAGCATCTCTGAATCACGGTAATATGAAGGAATCATTCCCAAAAATATTCTCCATCTAATTTTCACAGTTCCCTACAGTAACAGAAATATCATCCCTCACAGGTACAGCGCTACATCTAAATGAGAGAGGAAAACGAAGTGAACATTTTTTCAGTTCAAATTTATATAAAGCCAACTAGAAACAGAAGAAAGACTCTCTTTACTCATTTTGCACATTCATAAACATACAAAAAGTACTGAAACATAATGTAAATTTAGTGTGGAGAAGTCTAATTGCTCTCTTGTGCCCCATGTCATCCACTGCACCATTATATCACAAGCCAAATGGAAAACCAATCTGCACACAAAATACAAGGTAAAGGAAAGACAGGGTTGCATTTTTAACTAGCTAGTCATAGGCTTTTTTTTTTCCTTCAAAGAAAATCAGACTTTGTAGGCTTACAGGTTTACCTGCCTTTTTGTTGGTGTATATTTTTAAATGATTGCTTCATTATTTGATACATTGTCTGCAGCCCATGCATTTTGGGGGTCATCAGAGTTTTATTGTGACAGTTGTGAGTTAGTCTTTAGACTTAAAGAGCAAACTGAGGGCAGTATGTATTTTTCAGAAACCAAGACATAAACCGACTAGTTTATTTTCATGCATTTTCTTACTCCTGAATAATATAATTATGGAGCTTTCAGGGCAAACTGCGGCAAGCTGAGCTGAATACAAAGCGACAGCGCTCAAGACTGAGCCATCCAGAAACATTTCAAATAAAGGCTAAGGAGAAGGGAGGAGGCATACATTGTTTCTCACTTAACAAAAACCAACTTGCACTCATGCCATCTTCAGTTTCTTGCCCAGATGTTGTCACAGGAAGAAAATATCAGAACATAAATTATGCCATATAAAGCACAGATGGGAGCAAGCTCTCACAAGAACATATCTTCCATTTTAGCCCTTTCCTAGCCTCCCTCTGGGGTCTTGGACTACATTATGTCAGACTGAGCCCCTATTTCTTGAATGTCACTGATAATATCCCGTATCTTGGAGAGAAACAACTGGCACTGCAAAGAGAGACTCTCCAGCCCAAGCAGGGACAGGTTCACACAAGGTTTGCCCCAAAGGCAATGGCACTCAACTGCCTGAGCCACATGGCTTGGAGAATGCGATCGCAGCTACAAATCACAATGAAAAGGCAGACGTAGGTGCAATCCCCCAGCATTTAAGCCAATCTAAATCCAAGGTGCCAGCCACAATTCTGCCTCCTTCCTTGTGCTAGTACTGGTGCTTGTGCAACTCAGGGAACTGATCTAACTGCAAACAAATCACTTTCCTGTCAGATCAGTTCTCTGAATTGGATCACTATGTGGTTGTAGGAATATCTGTAGAAACGCAGGGCAGGGGTAGCAATAAATGGCCAGAAACAAAGCATAGCAACAAGTCTGGATTACCTGATCTTTAATTGCCTTAAAACTGCAGGGGATCAGCTCCAAGTAGCTCATTCTGCAAATGATCTGTAATTCTCATGGACCAGAGCATAAGTGCTCATGGACAAAATTCTACTTACGCCCTACACAACTTCTAGTTAAAATAGCAGGTACAAATTAGCATGAGATTAGGTCCTGTAATGGATGACTTTCCCTTTTCTCTTTATTTTAAAATCACCAAGCCTAATTCAATATGCAAGTGGAATGTATCCTCCAGTGAAAACTCCAATGCGAATTTAAGTCACTGCAATGTTACTTTTCTCTTCTAGTTCCTATACAGCATGATGCTGGGAGTACAAGCTGCAGGGGACACTGACACATGGAAAATACCAAGCTGGAATGACACAGACCTGCTCCATACCACAGAAATCATTCCACTGATTTCTGAATTCTCTTCATTCTAGAAGGCAAATGAGCAAAACAGGGTCCTGTAAAGTGAAATTCACTCACACAATAAAAAGCAAAAGGATCAAATGCAAAACCTGATGTGCCATGATCCTGAACATACTGTATTTTAATAGCTGGTTTAACCCTTATTTCAAACAAAACTGTATATAACATCTTCCACAAGGATTATTAAAAAAGATTCAGTGTAAGAAGGACTCCCTGTTGACAGGTGCTCACTTGCTCCTGGATGGTTTTGATTAAGAAAACTGAAAGACAGATTCCATTTCACACACTAGTAACATTAGGTCTGTTTTTGCAAACTGCTGAGTATGGTCAGCTGTCCTTGAAACTTGAAGTACAGTGCTCTTCTGCAATCAGGCCTTCTACACTTTGGAAGAGCAGTATGCTTTTTTCCCTTTGAGCAGTCCTTTGATCACACAGAAATTAGTCCAACCATCTTCTGAAGAGTAAGAAAAAGTCAGTGAATTTGGCTTTTTTTCTTGAGGTGTGTGGGTTTATTGTTACCTAACATGTCATTCTCCTAAAATGCCCAATGTTTACTTTAACTTGTGAATACCCTAAAGCACTGACAAGAGTAACTGAGCAGAGTTTAGAAAATACCACCAAATAGGCACCCATTGACTGGAAGAATAAGAAGTTTTTCCATATGCAAACATTAACAGTCAGAGCAAACCTAGATATAGGAATTTAACTCACAGTACTACATAGACTGTACTCCAGTTTCTCTCTCACTTGAGGATTGGGAAGATTAGTATTATTCAAAGTATCTTCATTTTTCTAAATTCACATTTTACTCTGCTGAAATTTGAGGGAGCAAACAGTGAGAATATGAACAAGTTGCTGCTCATGCATGGAATAGTTTCTTGAGAGTGCCTTACTTTATAGGAACTTTAAGTTATGAGTGGATGGCTGAATGCAAGGTCACAACTGAGGTACAACAGCAACCACCATAAACCTGTTCTAACTGCAGAATGAGTGTGTGGACTTATGATGGTGAGTTTATTTTTCAGTTTTGGCAGAGTAAGAGCATGCATGTGGTGAGTTATAGTGCTTTAGTTACAAATGAGCAGTAATTTCCTAAACTACTGTAATTAACCTAATATAAAATAATGATATAAACAGGAAAACACTCCAATATATTTAAATTATATTCTCCTCATTAAAAAAAAAAATTACAATCATTTAATTATCCTGTCCTTACCTTTTCTCACAAAGATTTACACACATGCTGACCCTCATCTCTGACACACCTGAAAAATTTAGTATCCTTCCTTTCATCCCAAAGACTGACTTCCTATCCATCCATTGTCAGGGCCTTGACTGCACTAATAGGTCTTAAATGCCTTGACCAGCCTCAGCTGGGGCATCCACCCACACCCTCTGACCGTGACTTCATTTAAGCTCAGGCTTGAAATAGAATCATAGAATGGTTTGGGTTGGAAGGGACCTTAAAGATCATCTAGTTTCAGCCCCACCCCCTGCCATGGGCAGGGATATCTTTCCCTAGATCAGATTGCTCAAAGCCCCATCCAGCCTGGCCTTGGACACTTCCAGGGAGGGGGCATCCCCAACTTCTCTGGGCAACCTCTTCCAGTACCTTACAACCCTCACAGTAAAGAATTTCTTCCTCATATCTAATCTAAATCTACCCTCTCAGTTTAAAACCATTACCCCTTGTCCTATCACTATACTCCCTGATGAAGAGTTCCTCCCCATCTCTCCTGTAGGCCCCCTTTAAGTACTGGAAGGCTGCTATGAGGTCTCCCTGGAGCCTTCTCTTCTTTAGGCTAAACAACCCCAACTCTCTCAGCCTGTCCTCATAGAGGAGGTGCTCCAGCCCCCCGATCATAATCATGGCCTTCCTCTGGACCTACTCCAACAGCTCCATGTCTGTCTTATGCTGGGAGGACAGAGACAGAGGTGAGTTGTATGTGGTGTTGCTGCTAGTTCTGCTTCTGAATTGCTGTTTGGGTTTCCTGGATTGACCTTGGAAATGGCTTGTTACCTTGCCTTTGCCTGATGGTCACTGGACCTGTTGCTGCCACTGCTCTGCTCGCTTTTCTCTGGTGTGGTCAGTCTTGTTGGTGAGGTCTTTGCCTGGCTTATGTTGTGGTCACCCTCAGCTCCTGGCTTCCTTGTCCTGAGGGAGAGCAGTAAGAGTTGGGTGAGGCTGGTCAGGGCCACTAAGGCCCTGTGCACTCAGGACTCTGATACTGTTTTGCTCTACAGCATGTTTCCCAAGATAAAATGCCTCCCTCCCCCTGGCCATGTCTGCTGTCAGCACCATTTGCTTTAATCAAAAAATAAATACATTTCAGTGTGGCTCATTATGCTAAATGAAAGCAACAGGGGGCTAATGAGCATTGTGAATGAGCCATTAACATGGCAATCAGAGGTATCCTCAAGATAGCTACATCTTCTGCATTTTTCTTGGAACACTCAGTAGCATATACAGATGTGACCTCATCTATTACTTTAATTCAGGAAATAAATAGATTTAGATGTCTAACTTGAGTAGTTTCTTTCTATGGAAATATACATTGTGTTACACTTGCAATTAAGAAAGAAAACTGCTAGTTCAGTTTGTGCAACTGCTAAGGGGTTATTCTTAGCTTTCAGTGGACAAGACTGTGTTAACAGTTTGGATTTTTTTTTTTGAAACTAAAATGTTATCCCTTTCCCTTATGCCCCCCCAAGTTTTCATCACAAAGGGAAAATGTACCTGAAATAATAAATGTACTGGTGACTTCATCTTTGCAATTGATTTAATGTGGTTTAGCACTGAATAGCATTTTTATTTTTCAGAAAGGGCCTTCATCTCCAGCCTCAGGTCCTGCCTGATTTCCTGTGCCTTGGCTCTTAGGATCACATTCCACAGGGAGCTGATATGCCTTTGCTCAAAGGAGTACTTTTCCTCAGTCCTTGTAAGAAGGTAGTAAGACCAGCCTGAAACAGCATCAGAAAGATGTGTCCTTAGAGAAAGGGCAATAGGGAGGAGGGGAAACCTACCTGCATTCAACAATACTGACAATCTATCCTTCAAAAGGACAAGGGAAGGAGGGTAGGCAAAAAAACTATTCAATGTCTTTAAAAATTTGCTACAGTGAAGATTTTTAAAAGGCTCAGTTCTCTGCGCATTAATATAATCACCTCCACAGAAAGCTTGAGAGGAGATAAATTGCTAAATGCTGCCTTGCAGGTGGAGAAACAGAAAAGATGAGCACCTCCCCAAGGTGCTAACACTGGTCAGTGGCAAAGTGAGGAAAAGAAACCAGGAGGATACAGCTCCTAGCTTTGATTTCAGTCTCACTTTCAGGGTTTTCCCTGAGTTGCAAACTCAGCTCCTGTGACAGGTTCATCTATTTAGACCAAATAATTTTTATGTCTGACTTTCTGGACTCAACTAAGAGCTAGCAGACAGCAGTTTCTATTGGAGTTTGCAGCATTTCTGGAATTTTGGGGGAAGTGGACACAGTGCACATGCATAGCCAGAGTTATTGAAGTTCTCTAAACAAAAACAGAATGCAGAGTTCGAACTATATTTGTCTCTTTTCCTTCCGTCTCCCATTTCACTAATCCCTGTGGTATCACTGGAAGGATGGCAAAACCACCCAAGCTCACCCACTGATAGAAACATATGCAATCTCCTCCTGCCTTCAGTCTTTTGAAGGGAGGCTTGTATCCCATGCGTTTGCTCTGCAATGTGTCCCCAGGTGATGCTCTGACCAGAAGCGAAGTGTGTCCCCCAGTGAGGCCCAGTGCTCAAGGGGATGTGTCAGCCATTACAGGACCCGCTGCAGCACTGCTTCAGGCAACAGCTGTCTGAAACATCAGTCTGTGCTCCAAAGCATGGCTGACTGCTCCTTTGCTCCTATCCTTTTACGATGTTACTCCCACAGTTAAGTGCTGTGGGTGGCTTGGCCCAGACGGGGTAATCCCATGCCTAGCCCAGGTCAGTTAGTCTATAAAGAAGAGGTAGCTGTGGCCATGCTACGGAATGGCAGGCTGTGAACACAAAATCATAGGATTGTTTAGGTTGGAAAAGACCTCTAAGATCATTGAGTCCAACCGTTAACCTAGCACTGCCAAGTCTGCCCCTAAACCCTGTCCCTAAGCACCGCATCTACACGTCTTTTAAATACCTCCAGGGATGGGGACTCAAAACACTCCCCTGCTCTACAAGTTTATAGAGCTAAAGCACCCCATAGCCCGTAGCCGACATCTTCTTTCTTCTCTTGGTGGAGCTTAGAGCAGCTGCTGTAATTCTGGAAGATGTAGTGATTGACTCCTGTTGATGCACTGTGTTAATGCAGTTTATTCTCTAAAGCTGGATATAAGGAGGATGGGCAATCCAACCACATTCCCAGATTTGGGATTACAGAAGAAAGAGGTTGAATGGTATTCTGAGACCTGCACCTGGCCCCAGTCAGGCTGTAAAGTTACAGTGATCTGTGCCCCAAGTGCTAAAATAACACGCGGAGGGCACTTTCCGAATTCCTCTCCCAAATTTGGGTTACTTCCCCCCCCCCTCCCCCCCCGCGAAAGTCTGAAAAAATTGAGACGCTCATTGCTACCACGCTGAGGTCGCTGAACGCTGCGGGCAGGTGGGCTCGTCCCTGACGGGCCGGCACCGCGGAGGGAGTCCCGCACCCCTGCGGCCGGCCCGGCTGCCCCGTGGCACCGGGAACGCCGCTGCCGGTGCCGGGTACCGCACCAGCGCCGTCCCCTCGCCGGCCTGGGCGGAGGCAGCGGGCCTGAGCCAGCCCCCGGGGCCGTGCGAGGAAGGGGGCGGGTTGGGACCGCCCTCTGGGGCCGGCAGCCATTTTGGGGCGGCTGCGGCGAGCGGGCGGTGCGCGGCGCCCCCTGGCGGCTGCCGGCCCGCAGATCAGCTACGAGCTGGCGGCCGGCCGCCCGCCCGCCATGAAGTCGGTTTTTGTCACCGTGGGCACCACCAGCTTCGACGACCTCATCGCGACCGTCTGCTCCCCGGCGGCCCTGCAGGTGAGGCGGCGGAGAGCCCGGCTCCGCGGGCCAGCCGTCCCGGGCTTCCCCGTCGCTGCCTGCCCGCAGCGCCTCAACCGGGCGCCTGCGCGCTGTCCCGCCCTCCCCGTCCCGCCGGGGAGGTGATTGCCGGGGGTGTCTGAGGGGACGGGGCGGGGGGAACCGGGGGCGGTTCTGGTGGGGCTCGCTGTGGCGGGGGGCGTGTGGCGGGGCCGCGGTGAGTGGCGTGGAGTGGCGGAGGAGGGCGGGGAGGGGCGGTCTGTGGCGCGAAGCGAGGGGGGGGGGGGTGTTGGCGGCAGCGGCCGCCGGGAGCGGAGCCGGGGTCCCGGTGTCCGACGTGGGTACCCGCACCCATCCCACCCACCCACCCACCCACCCTCCCTCCTCCCGCCGCAGGTGCTGCGGAGCCGCGGCTACGAGAAGCTGGTGCTGCAGGTCGGGCGGGGCGCGCTGAAGCCGGCGCAGCCGAGCAGCCCGGCCTTGGCGGTGGAAGCCTTCCGCTTCAAGGACTCGCTGGCCGAGGACCTGCGGAGGGCGGACCTGGTCATCAGCCACGCAGGTAGAGCCCCGGTTGTTTGCCCAGCCTGTTCTGCGGGCCGGAGTGGAGGTCGGTGGGGTGAAGTCTCTCTACGGCTCGGCGCTGGGCTGGCATGGAATGTTCAGGTGCACAGCTAGAGCTGCATGGGTAAATGTTCACCTTCAGGAGTCGCCCGTGTTTCAGGAGGAAGCAGGATGATATTTCATCTGTCAGGGCAAAAACTCATTGTGTTTTCTCTTTCTCCTGTAGGTGCAGGTAGCTGTCTGGAGACTCTAGAAAAAGGAAAACCACTAATAGTAGTAATAAATGAAAAGCTGATGAACAACCATCAGCTTGAACTGGCAAAACAGCTCCACAAAGATGGGCACGTCCTCCGCTGTAATTGCAGGTATGGAGCTGCTGTGGCTGTCCTGACTGAACAAGCAGCGCTGAGCATCATCGCTCTGTCATACTACAGTATTGAGAATGTAACAAGGAAATTTATATCATTCTCTGTAACAACCATTTGTTTGCAAGGTAGATTTTCAATAGTGGATAGATTAACATTAGGTGCTAATTTACCAAACTTACCAAGCCTTTTCACCATGACTCCTTTTAAATTTTGTTTTTGAGGGCTCATGTATTCAGACTGAAAGAAGAGCAATTTAAACCAAATAACCAAATTTAAACCAAATAACCAAATAACAAGTGGTTGAATTTGGAACAGTCGGGTAGCATCCTAGAGGCACCTCACGGCTTCTCTCTTTCTCTGCTTTTTCTCACTAGTTGTTTGATTCTTTTTCAAAGTCTAGAAATAATACAACCCAGGCCTTCAGTTTGTAACCATGAGCTATAAGGAATAAATTGCTCCCTGCAGACTTAGGACTCCATTTCATCATTTTTCTGTGTGGATTTTCCTTGTAAAGGGAACTAAAGTTGACTGTATGGATGTACTGATATAATAAAATTGAAAGTACCTGGAGTATTTAGAACAAAACATAAGAATGGCCTTACTGATACGGATCAGGAGTCCACGTAGCTCCGTATCCTGTTTGCGGTGGCCATATGCAGATGCCCAGCCAAAAGTAGAAACGGGGCAAGAATGTGTGGTACCTTCCTTGTATTACTTCCCCTCTAGTGCTCTTAAGTACTTTGATTAAGGAGGATTCCTAAACCAGATGCTGTCTGGTGGTAACTTTCAATACCTGTCTTCGAAGTGCTTATTCAGCTTGCCCTTTTAACCAAACTTCCTGAATCCACCACATCCTCTGACAAGGAGTGTCACCCCTGTCACTTCAGGGGAAAACCAAACCCAAACAAACTACCAAACACCCCCAACAACAACAACAAAACCAGCTGCTTGCTTTTGTTTTCATCCTGGCTCCCGTTAGTTTCATTTGCTCTCGTTTTGACTCTTACTGTTTTTATTTATGATTGATTGCACTCTGTAAATAACAGACGACCTCTAAATTGAAGGCAGAGGAAATGCAACTTCCATTATTTAGTCTGCATCTTGTTCCTTTGCCCTGCAAATAGGATTTTGTATTTTCAGAAGAGCCTTCTGAAAAGACTAGGCCTGTCATTCATTTATATTGGGCAAGTTTCTTAAACTTACTATCTCAGTGCTTCTGACAGCTTCAGAGACAGGAAGGAGGTGGTTTGTTTTTGTTGTTGAACAGTGCCTAGCATTTGAGCCTTATTTGCAGTCTGATAATAGCAAGCTAACATTGATTTAGCTGTTATTTCTGGCTACATGTGGAGAACTATGCCGTGTGTTCAAATAGGATGAATTTCCTGGTACGGTTTATTGTGAAGATCCTCAGATCTTGTTCAGTCTCCCAACATTGCAACCACAGAACATTAAAAAGTTAAGAGCTGAGGTTGTCTGTATAAAGTGTGTTCTCAGCAGTGCTGCCTATGAGCCAGCGATGGTTGGGGCCCGCTGGTTTGTGGGGTCTCTTCCTTTCAGCACATGTCCTTATTTTTGTTTCTGTGCTAAAGGATTATGTATGTATGAATAGAAAGAAAATTGTGTGAAGAAAAAAATTCCCTTTGGGATCGATTTTTTTTTTTTTTTTTTAATTTTTGGTTTTGGTCTGTTTTTACAGCACTCTTGTGGAGACACTGCGGTCGATGGACTTGTCAACTTTGAAACCTTTTCCTCCTGGACAGCCAGAAAAGTTTGCTTTGTTCTTGGATAAAGTTTTTGGGTTTCAATAAAAATACAGATGAATAAAAATGTCAGAATAAAACCTTTCTCCTCTCCTAGTGAGGCCTTCCATACTAAAAAGTTCACCAACTGGGACAAACCCTCAAAGAAAATGTCTGTTAATATTAACTGGCATTAAATGGTTTCCTATTTAGTGCCAGTTTAGAGTCATCTAGCTTCATGCTTAAAAGAGCACAGTGCCAACAAGGGGGCAGGGGGAGTATGAACTGTCTAGTTTCTTGGACAGACAGAGATTTACATCACAAAATCTGCACTGAGTTGGTAATTCCAGTGAGGAGGACGAGCTAAATTACTTCTTAGCAGGCATGGCCTATGCGTAGTGGTCTCCTGACCGTATTTGCCTAGTACTAGTGGAAATAAATTGTCCTTGTTGATGTTCCTGTGATGTTCTGCAAATAAGCAGGTGCCTCCAGCTCTCATTTCACGTGTTTACAGAAGCACTGAAAAGAGAATTGAAAACGTGAGAGATTTAAGCCTCTCTAAAGGGAAAGGGGTGCGTGGTGAATCTGGGCAGGAAAAGTCAAGAGCTGCAAACCTGCTGCCAAACTGCCCACGACCCTGCCTGGTTTTGGGTGATTTACTCCCAGACTAAAACACGGCCTGTAGGAGAGGAATGGGACTGATAGTACTATCGATCCATTCACACCCTGTTATCCCATCATTACTTCCTTGGGACTTGGGTAAAGTGCGATGTTTCCTATTTGGTGCTGACTGGAGCTCCCCATTTAAAGTATTGAAATTGTCAACTGTGTTGATGCTACCATCAATTTGTTTTAAGTAAATATTTTGAAAACAAAAGGGGGTTTAAACTTCAAAATGTTCAGGCTATTTGGTCTGTGATACTCTCGAGTTGTGTAAATGCATAGTTGGTGCTAATTGCCCTTCCTGCAAGTCCATCATTTGTTTGGGTGGGGGATCGTTGCTGTTGCTTAAAAGAAGAAAAAGAAACTCCTGAGTCGGTGCATCTGATGCTGGAGTGCAATTTTTACTAGCAAATGTGCGTAGAGGCGTTCTCCTAATCAAACACAAGGGCCATGTATGGAACAAATGCTGCGCAGTTGTGCAAGAGTGATTTTTGCCGATCGTGCCGCACAGTTGTGCAAGAGCCATTTCTGCCAATCCCCAAAGTTTTCCCCAAATACTTTATTAGGAGCAACTAAGATTTTTCACTTCCGTAACGAATTTTGTAGGGCTGTTGTTATTTCAAGTTCACCACCACAGCTCACCTCCAGTCCGAGGGCATGCAGGAGTGTCACAGCAAATTCTGAATAACCATTTGGCTGATTTTTTTCCACTAGTTCTTTGCAGTCGCAGGCACGCCAAGCAATGAACTTGGAGTCAGCTTAGCAAGGGTTCCCTTCTCTTCCCGAGGCAGGTCCGGGGGGAGACGACGTCTGCTGGGGCTTACCGCGGCTTGGCGTCCGCACCCCACGCGGGGAGCTAGCGGGAGCTGGAGGAAAAAAGACCCCACGGCGCTCGGGCAGCCCCTGCGGGTCGTTAAGCGGGAGAGCGGGACAGGTATGTGGGGGCTCTTCGCCGGGCATCCTAAAATGGCTGCCGCAGGAGGCACCTCCTGGGGGTGGTCGGCGGGCTCAGCGGGAGGGGGCAGCTCGCAGGCGAAGGGGAGCGGGCCGCGGGCGAGCGGGGGCCGAAGGGCGAGCGGGGGCCGAAGGGCGAGCGGGGGCCGCGCTCCGCGAGCGGCGGGGGCCGGGCCGGGCGGCGCGAGGCGCAGGTGGGCGCCTTTGGGCGCGGCGCCTCATTAGCGGCAGCCGCGCGCGCCCCGCCGCCACGCGCCGCGCAGCGCCCCGCGCGGAGCGCCCGTCTCCCGCCGCCTCAGCCGCTGCCGCCCGGCGAGGATGCAGAAGGGCTGGAAGAAGTACTTCGGGCAGAAGTCCTTCAGCGAGGTGGCCATGGACGAGTACCTGGGCAGCCTGGGGCTGTACCGCAAGATGACGGCCAAGGACGCCTCCTGCCTCTTCCGAGCCGTCTCGGAGCAGGTGGGCGGCGGGGCGGCACTGGCGACGGTCTCGGGGGACGCCGGGATGCCTCAGGGCCTCCTGGCATGGCGGGCGGCGTCCGCTCCCGGCCCGCGGCTGGGGGTGCTCCTGGGGACCCCTCCTGGGTGCCCACAGCGAGGTGTGGCGGGCGGGGATGCGTGTGGGGAGGGAGCGATCGGCCCCGGGCTCTCGGGGGGGCGGCGGCTCCTGGGGCGCCTGGGTTTCCTCAGCTTCTTCCCTCAGGTGCCTGTGGCACTCCGCAGTGCCTCCTCTCCCTCTTCTGTGGTGCTGTTAGTCCTCCTAAACTGTGAGTAAAACAAGCCTAACGCGAAGCATAAATTAAACTCTGCAGTTTACTCCTTCATTCTTTCATGGCCTTTATTTTTTCAGCTGTTTTCATCTCAAATTCATCACATGGACGTTAGGAAAGCTTGTGTCTTGTTTATGAGGCAACACCAGCATAAGTTTGAATCTGTAAGTAACGTGTGTGTTAGGCAGTTTTGCACGCGTAGTTAGGAAGTAGCGTGGGAGGGGGTGAATGGATTAGCTGTAAACATACCCACGAACACACGTGCACTGAAAATACGGCATGCTTTGCCAGGCTTGATACATGGAAGAGAGGAGAAATGGCAGGGTGATTGCTTGCTCACCTTACTTGAGTTGCAAACGCACAAGTTTTATTTGACTTTGATTTGGAATTTCTGAAGTTCCTGAAATCAAACAAGTTGCTAATACCCCAGTAATCAGTAGGGTGATGGTTATTTGTGTAGTATATTCTCTGTGGAGCAGCCATTGCAGAACTTAGTAGGTAGGAAATATGTAGGATTTTGGAGTAAAAAACACCAAAAGATGGTGGAAAACTCCAGAGTGTGTTTAATCATGGCATAAAGTCATGGGTTTGGGGTTTTTTGTTTTGGTGGGGTGGGGTTTTTTTTGGGTTGGTTGGTTTTGTGTGCGGGTGTGTGCGCAGCATGGTTTTGCATGGCATTGGGATGTTTGGGGGTTTTTTTTGTTTGGTTTTGTGTGTGTGTTTTGTTTTTTTCCCCCTGTAATTGCACTTAGTAATCACAGTTATGTGCTTTAATCTAATCTAGGAGGGAGGTGAGTCGCTGAGTGCTTCTCAAGACTCATGCTCTGAATGTTTTTAGGATCTCTTGGTATTTCCACAATGGTACCCCAAGTCATTCCCATGCTTTAAGGCAGGGAACATCTGAAGTCATACCCCGAATCAGACCACAGCCCTTCAGAACCCAAAAATGATAGGAACTGGCAGAGTAGTCCCAAGTTTAGTGTCTGTGCCCCCTGCCCTGCCCCTTCCTGTTCAACAGCTAGTAATGTGTGGTGTAGTGTTTTAAGTTTGCTTTCCAACTGGCTATGTTTTTATATTTGTTTTCTTCTTTGTTTTCTTCTTTGTTTTGTTGAAAGTATGTGGAAGGATCCTTTGAGAAGTACCTTGAACGACTAGGAGATCCAAAGGTAAGACTGATCTAATACTTATCAAGAGGTTAAAATTTACAGAGACTAGAACAGGAAAGTAATTGGGTGATAGTTTAAAATGTGGTGGCTTGGGGTTGTTTGTGGTTGGTTTTTTTTTCCTGGGGGTCTCATTTGTGTAGGTAATACTATGGGTTTGTACTGAATATTCACATGTATAAACAGTATCAGTTTTAGTGGGGAGTTTGTGTTGATGCAAAGGAGCAATCTGTGCAGACTGGACAGTAAAGCTGAGGCCTCTCGTGGGCCTTATTCACAATTGCAGTTCTTCTCTAAGAAGGAAAAAGCAAAACGTGGAGTGTGCTTCGTATCAAATGTTTATTAGGCTTTGCAATCCCTTGCTTCTTCCTTTACCCCCAGGTTCGAATACTAGAGTTCAAAATTTTATTTCTTGAGACTTTAACCAATAAGTATGGTGAATAGAGCAGTCTCTGAAACAAATGTGGTGTTTTTAATTAAAAAGATGTGCCTTGACTGATGTGTTTGAGTTGCTGCCAGAACTAGCTCCATCTTACTCAGCTTGGTAATCATGGCCATCCCATGTTGCAGACTTTTTTTTTTTCCCCTCTGGAAAGCCTAATATCTTAACTCTCAATGCATTGATTGTTTTAATGAACTGATGAGTTTGGTTAGGTATTTTAATGCTACAGGGAGCTAAATAGAGTTCTCAGTGTTGAAGATGGCTCTGCTGTTTCATGTAATCTCACAATCTTGCATAGGAAAGTGCTGGCCAGCTGGAAATGAGTGCTTTATCAGTGATGTACAAGTAAGTGTCTCTTCCTTAAATTTCGCTTTGTTTTGGCCTTGATGGTGTTTGGGTTCTGGCCCCAGAACCTTTTGTTTGTTTGTTGCTGAGATAGTAATGTGTGAAACATGGTGAGAAACGCTACCCTAGTGAAGTTAATTAAACTGACATGTGAATGGGTGCCATCATAGCCCCTGTTCTCATAGTGTGAGTTAAGGGGAGGGTCAGTTTCCAGAGATGTTTATTTGTTATCTTTTTGCTAATGTTGAACTTCAAAGTCAAGTGTTTCCTTCTAGTGGTTGAAGGATGAATTATGGGGAAAAAACAAGGAGCTGTGTGTAGTGGGAACACTGTGTGGTAGTTCTAAGCATGACTAAAACTCATGCAGGTGTTCTTGAAAGCTTTGGTAGTGAGGAGTACGTGCCCTACTTGGTGTGTAAACCCTGGTGTTTATTTCAAAGGTAACATAAGGCTGCCCAGGTGCTGCTGTCGTGCTAAAAATGCTGCTATCCTGTAACAAGCAGTCTGGCTTTCCAGTGGTAGAAGGAAGAACCCTCCCTTTGCAGGCTCATTCTGTTCCAGTACTGAAGGAGCAAACTGAAGTTTTGCACGAGTTACTAGTTCCCTGTACTGAGGCTCTAGTCCTTTTGCAGGGTGACTAAATCACTTAGACTTAATTGTCTTGGTGTTTGAGCACCCTGCCATAAACGTAAGCACTTGACCTAATCTGTGACTAAATATAATGGTCTTTCCCAGATAATTTTTTTTTCCCCTAAGATGGGTGGTGTTTGCTCATCTAGCTATTGCTGTATGGTAGCATTCATTTATCAGGAAAAGTATTCTACTTGATTTTTCTATAGACCAACAGCGGATTCTCTGAACAGCTCCCTGCAAACTTCTTCATAACATGGTTCTACTAAAAGTGTGCTCTTTCAAGTCTTTTTCTTCCCCCCCCTCCGCTTACCTAGGCGAGACTTTATTCTGTACCGGTACCCTGGAAAGCCACCCACTTATGCTACAGACAACGCCTTTGGAGGCAAGGTGAGAAGTGAGGCAATTTCCTACCCTTACTCCTGAATCCTAGTTACTTGCAGTCCTGCTTAGTTGTAAAAACTTGCTGCTGGAATTGAGTTCCAGTGCTCTTGCATACCTGGACAGAACCCCAAAGCTGACTTCAGCTCGTGGAAAAAGCACAGTATTTGCACAACAGTTAATTCAATTAGAGTAGTTTTGCTTCCCATCTGAGGGATGGATTGTGTGCTGTTCCCCTGCCAATCTTTTTTGTTACTCCAGCTCATTATTGGAAAGAAGTTTAATTTTGGCAGGAAGAGGTAACAGCACAATTCCAGAATATTCTTTCATGTTTCCAAAATCTCTTTGGTGTAAAAATGCTTCTCAGTGGGAATTTGACTGATCTGACAGGGTAGAATGAAATATCTGGGTTGAGCTGAAGAGCAGAACAAGATATATTTATCATATTGGTGAAGAGAAGGTGTTCTCCCTCACCCCCAGGGCCTCTTCCTGAAGTTGGATGAGATATGCAGTTTTTCTTCCTGAAAAGGGGAAGTTAATGGGAATGGATTAATCTAACAAACTGATTCATTTCTGTGCCGTACAAATTGAGTCCGGTTAAGAATGGGAGCTAATGGAACAGCTTATCTACACAAGAATGACTGCTGGGGGCAAAAAGAAGGAACATAAAGGAGAAATACTCTGTATTATCTCCCATGTGACCCTTCTTAGTTTTTCTGCAGTCATGTAGATGTGCCTACACAATTACGTGGCTAGCTCAGGCATGGTGCCAGCGAAGTTGCTGCGGTATGGTTTTCAGTATGGGCTATTTTATTTGCCAAAGTGGCTAGTGTGCTCTGAAATCTGTGCTGCTGCAGCTGTTCTTCTTTGTTGGTTAGTATTACTGTCTTTGTTTACATGCGCTTCTTTCTTGTTCTGTGTAGTTTCCTGTGTAGCTTAATCTATTTCCAGAATGAGCTAACTTTTAAAAATCAAGCAGTATGGTCTAAATGTGTGTTTGTCCTCGAAGGCTTTACCACCAGAGCTCTCATTAAGTGTTGGCAGCTGTCTGTCATTAGGCTGCATGTACAGGCAGCGGCTCTTTCTGGTGTTGCTCATTCTCACCATGAGATGAGAGCTTGTGTTGGCAGAAGACATAGTGCATGCTGAATTAAGAGCCCTGGCATCCCAGCTCCTGCTGGTTCACTGGGAAGCATCCTTGCTGGCGGTGTGCTGACAGCTGCCTGAGGGCTTCTGCCAGTTGCAGTTGGCTGTGGTCATGTGCCAAGATAGGGTTTGATGGTAAACGTTTACTTGGTGTATCAGTGCATCTGTTGCAGAAAGCATGCATTTTTTCAAAAGGCAGCATAATATTGCTTATTTAAGAGGAAGGCTTTCTTGAGGGCTAGAGGAGCAGATGCTCTTCTGGTCCCTCAGGTAGGGAAGGCCAAAATGTGCCTTTGATCCTTGGACAGCGTATCTTGGGGGTTACCGCGTTTAATGGCTTGTACTTATTTTACCTCTTGAGCAGTTGGTGGTTTCAGAGGTAAGCTGGAAATAAACTCTTTATTTCATGTTTAATACAGCATGATGTACAAATAGATAGTTTGTTCTTGCTATAACAGACAAGCTTATTTAGAGACTTTACATAGGATTCAGTTTTTTATATGTACTATAAATATATATTTTATATATATGTATATATAATCGGTATGATCAGTTTTAAGCCGATTCTACAGCATTTTCATATTTATATTGAGAATATTTATTGTTTTCTTGGTGAGTTGGTGTCGACTAATGTAGTCATGAGTTACGATATCAAATAGAAGGAGTTAGGTTTTATATCATTCCAGCCTTAAGGGGTTTTTTTTTATTATTTTATTTTTATTTTCCTAGATTTTACTGTGTTGTTCCAGCAATGGCCATTATGACTCTGTGTATACAAAACAATTCCAGGAAAATGCTGCTATTTGCCAGGGTAAACTTGAAATAATTTTTTCTGTGAAAGAGAACTATGTGTTTTCATATGTTTACAGGCAGTGTTTTGGTCTTCAGGGGTGGGGAGGAGAGAGATGGAAGCTCATCTGTTGTGTAGTAATATATACATACACTCATTCTATCTGTTAAATGGGGTATTGGACCAAATTACTTCCAGAGGTCCCTTCTACCCACCTGAATTATTTTATGATCCTCTCCTTAATTGAATTTAATATAACTAGTGCCTTGTAACAGTAGATAACACTGAAGATATACTTACTTGAAAAACGCAGTGGTTCTTATGGATCTGGTATTATCTTAATTTGTTTTGAGCTTTGTGTTGATTTGTTCAGCTGTATTATATGAGATCCTGTACAAAGATGTGTTTGGCATGGATGAGGAAGAATTAAGGTCTGCAGTTGAGGTGTTTCGAAGTGGATCCAAGAAGAACAGAAACAGTGGCTCTGTAGGAAGTGAGGATGCAAACTTTGATTGTCTTCATGAAAAAGTATCCAGACATCCATCAGAAAAGAGGTAGTATTTTGGGAAGGGGATGGGGTAAAAGGGCAGCAAAAAAATTTAAAAACCTTGCAAAGGGCAACTTTTCCAAGTTTCTTTGAATGTTCATGGGGTATTAACTGTTTTTCCAATCTCATGACACAAACACAAAGCTGAAGTGTATTGTGGAAGAGAGTGTGCTTTCCTTGGAGCTGGGAAGTGTCGCGTAATTGAACATCCTCTGCTGCTGGTGATGTTATAGTTGTGTGTTACTCTGTAAAATGACAGCTTATTTGTAAATAAAATTGTTCCTTAAGTCATCAGAATTTTTTTTTTTAGTGAGAAACTATTACTACTCTTCTAAGTCTCCATAGCTCTGCAGAGGCAATAGTGTATTTAGAGAAAATGAGCTCTGCTTTATTTTCTTGTTTGTCCTCTTTTTAATGGAATCATACCCCAAATAGACAATTAAATGGTGGCGTTATTGAAGTCTGTTGGATCACTGGGGATGAGGGGAACAGACAGAATGTACCTGCAGAAACCCTCATATCCCGTGTTGTTCGAGTCCCTAGAAAGGCTTTGGGGATGCCTCTGACCATTACTGAATGCTTGCAGGTGACATTGGTTTGATAGGACTTGGAACGGGGTGTCGTCTTGTACTTGACAGTGCAAGAGTTTAATCAGTCAGTGGGATCGTCTTCATCCTTCCCTAATGCAAGCAGTAGCCCTTAGGGGTGGGTGTTGGAACAAGTAAAGGTCGTGTTCTTGAAGCTGGGAAAAGGGTTGTCCTGTACTGCATTACAGCCATGGCTAGTGTTTAAGGCAAAATCTACCACTTGATGGCACCATGGTGCTTTTTCAGATTGTATGAACAGTTGGTTGATTTTAATCCTGGCTAGAAACTATGCATCGTATCTTTTGTAATCTTATTTTCAATTACTTAGAGTGGACAACTGGGAAGGCAATGATACTGACAATCCACAGGAAGATAAGTTCAAACAAGGCATTGAAGAAGAAAAGGTTTGTCGGTTAGGGAAGAATTCCTTATGGTGGGGTTTGTTGTTGTATGATGCTACCCCTGCTAAGGGCTAAACCCTCTTTTCCACTTTTCTAAAATGATTGTTTGGGAAGTGGGTGGCTTATTTCTTCTATCTGCTTGTCTTTTGGTTTTGCCCTTGAGTTTCTGTTAAATTGGATAAGCCTTTTTGCTTTCTGAGATTCTCTTGTTCTTCTCCAGCTAATATTTTTTCTTTTCCCCCAAAGATGGAGCAAGGAGCAGATGTTTCCTGGTCTGCTCTTTGTTTTTCCCAGAAATGGTTTAAATCAGTTCACTTTTGAACACAGTATAAATCACTTTGGAACAGTTTTAGAAACTATAGGAACCTGTTTTCAGATATAATAACTAAAATTCCCACCAACTTCTGAAGCGATGGCTTCATTGGTCTGGTCAGCTTCCTTTGGGGGCGGGGGGGGTGTTTGAGTAAAGAACATGCCAAATGTTACTCTTGAGCCTGTTTCTAACCTTTCCAAAGTTTGTTTGCTCAACTTCTGAATGCGTAAATGTGTTTCCGTATTCTTGAGCTTTAGTTTTTAGGCAAATGTAGTGGAAGTGAAGATTTTGGAGAATAGTCTGTGTACATCTTAAAATGGTCCACAGATGCTGATAGGATAGAGACGATGCTGAACATGTTAAATGCACTTGTTAATGCTCCATTTCAACTCTGCTTTTAGCCTCCAGAAAATCCATCAAAGATGCCTGTTCCTTATAAAGTGCTAAAGGCACTGGACCCTGAGATCTATCGAAATGTGGAGTTTGATGTTTGGCTGGACAGCAGAAAAGGTATCTTTAAAAAGGGAAAAACAAGCAACTCTTTCTGTGCTAGGCTCAGTGTTAAATTTATTAATCTGAGGCCTATGTCACCTGTTTCTTCACAGCTGAAATGTGAAGGATACTGGTTAACCCAGCAGATACTTGTAGGTAGTACATCCTCTTGCTAATAACTGGTTTCTTGGTTTCATTTCAAAGTATGAAATACGCTGCTTCTGACACTGTGTAACGGTGATAAGGTTGCTAAAAATCTGACCTCTGCTACTTACTGACTATAGTACAGGAGGACTCGAAGCAGAGTACAGAACTCTTACCATTCTGTTGTATTGGAAGTCACTCAAATTTGAGAGTTTTTTGTTGCAGCATGTGTGCAAGGACTTCTGCTGTTTAAAGCACAATTTTGGCTTCAGAGTTGTATAATAATAAAGATCTCAAATTTAGCATTGAGATCTGTCAAATGAGATGAGTCTTCTCTTGCTTCCCAGCTCTCCTGGGCTTGAAGATTCTGGAGAGATTTCATGGTCTTCGTGGCTTGGGATAGGTTGCTGCTTTTTGGCATACACTATGGCTGATCTGTAAAGCAAGAAGTTACCAAGAAAGATAAGTTTTGAAGTGGTGTTTGATGTCTGACCCAAAGTGCTTTTCATACTGAGAACTCCAGTATTTTACAACTGCATAAGCAGTAATGAGGGTCATTACAATTCTTGGAACAGAGTATAGTAACTCATTATCTATGTAGAGGACTGACGTGCAGAAAATCCAGGCAAGGAATGGAGAAAAACCTACTGAAATCTAGCAGCAAGGAGACTTTAAGCAATGTTAGTTTAGTCTGGATGACATCTCATTTTTGCCAAGTGCCACCAGTACTCTGGCAAGACAAGGCATGTCTAACATTCTTAATACCAGGATTGGTATTAAATGCAGGATTAACTCGGTACCATCACAAAAGATGTTGTAGTATTGTAGTAGTAGTGCTACTTAGTGTATTATCTAGATATGGTTGATCCCCTGTGACTTAGCCTGGTTATGGTCCGTTATAAGAACATCTGCAGTTACTTCACCATTGCTATGGGGAATGTTCAGCTATGCATAGGAAATATTTAACTCAGTTGGCCTGTAATTTGTAGTTGGATGCTGTCATGAAGTACTTGTAGGATACGTGAAGAAAGAACATAAAGGCTTTTTCCTTTTTATTTATTTATTCATTTATTTTTAGAGCTTCAAAAAACTGACTACATGGTGTTTGCTGGGAGACAGTACTATTTAGGAGACAAGTGTCAGGTTAGTACTCAAAGGAGACTCAGTTATGATAAACTATTAAAACTGCTTTAAATGGACTGTGGTAAGCCATAAAATCATTTGACTTCATAGAATTTTCCAAGGCTTTTCTCATACTCTTCCTTGTAGCTATTAATCTGACTTTCTTTTTAATTTTACTTCTTTCTAAAATCTACCTTTAAACATTGGGTAGCATGAAGGAAAAGTGCTTGGAAATTCACTGCACACTAATGATATACATTCTGTGAGTGTGGAAGTTCTAGACCTAGAGCTCAAAATGCATAGGGTGTGCATTTGAGGTACCTGTCTGCTAGATTTTCACTGGGGGTCACCAACAAGTCTGGACAGTCTTCCGCTTCTCAACAGTAATGTAGCAAATATCTTTATAAAATAGAAAGGGAAGAGCTAAAAACGGAGGAGTAGCATGATCGGGCTAGGAGATGTTGAAAGGAAGGTCAGCTTTCTTTGTATTACAATGTCATATGTAGCGAGGGCTTATTTTTTTATCACTGAGGTAGTGCTGATGATTCACTCAGTTACTTGTTTCTAGTGGAGCAGAGTTTTCCTTTTCAATTTCCTGTTTTATATTCTATTCTCCTCAAGTTCTTAAATAGCAGTCTTCCTTGGTACTTATGTGCTTGACACAGTGTATAAAAATAAGTTAGAAAGCAGGTACATTTTTACCTCTCAGTCACTCACAAGACCGATTCTCCCCTGTCCCCTGCGAGTTAGTACAGTGCTCTTTATTTTGCCTGCTATTTTGAAGAAGCATTTGAGACTCCTGGGCTAACTCAGTAACGTATGATCAGCTCGGAGCAGCCTTTGCTATTTAGTGGTTTGTAGACTGTATTCTGAATCCCCTGATACTGTTTGGCTTTTTTAGAGCTTCCCGTGTTCTCTCTCCAGGTACGTCTGGAGCCTGGAGGTAAGTATTACAATGCTCATATCCAGGAAGTCGGACAGGATGGCAACACGTTGACGGTATTCGTTGAGGAGCTGGCAGAAAAGTAAGCAGTCTGGCAATGACTTTGTGTTTGAACTGTTTCTGGTTGAGTTTGTGTATTCATAGATGCTTAAAATAAGATTGTTAAGATACTTTGAAAAGAGAACCTAGGCTTTTAATTACAAAGTGAGGGTTTGCTTCCTTTGTTGGCTATCACTCTTCAAATAGAATATTGCAGGAAATTTTTTCTCTTGGATTTCTAATGACAAAAATCATTATTGTAATGCTTTCTGTGAAATCTTGCTGCTCGCTCTTCTCTGGAATGTGAAAGTGATCTTTGTGGTTTGGGCTTAATTCACGGGTAGCAAATTGCCCTCTGCTGTTGGTTTCTCTGGAGTTTTTATGTTGTATCCAAACAACTAAATAATTGGTACTTCTGGTGAGTCTAATTACTTTCTCCACCTTGCTGTTCAAAGTAATCACCCTTCTCCAAACCTAGAATTCAGCTTGATGACATACTGCAAAAATTCTGTGTTGTCAAATGCTTCCCCGTAGACCTCTGAAGGCATATAAATGCAGGGAGGAAAGACTTGACCCAGGAAATCAATAGTGTTGAGACTAAATCCTAGCTTGCCTTTTTTAATAAACAAGTAACAGTCGTGTGCTTGGTGTCAGAGAAACTTTTTTTTATTTCCACAACCTCCCTACACACTTAAGTTTGTGGGTTTTTCTATTTTCTTCTGTCGTAATGTTGCTTTGGCTTATGTTGTTGTGTGGCTACGCACAGCGTATCCTTGTGGCACTGCTAACATCAGTGTTATTCATGTAGGCATATAGTTCCTTTGGCAAACTTAAAACCAGTGACACAAGTGGCACCTGTCCTTGCTTGGAATATGGTTCCCAGCCGAAAAGGAGGAACCTATCAGAAAATAACAGGTGGATACTTCTCGGGAATAGGTTTGTACAAGGTTTCCATAAGTATTCCTTCCCTTGAGGCCAGGGGTGGGGGAGTAGGGGAGACGCCCATGACAGTTAACAGTAGCAGTCTTTGGATATTGGAAGTGATTTAATTCAGCCTGTGATCTAAAACGTGGTCGCTGCAGGGGTTTGATGTAAAGTGATCCTTCAGACAGAGGAATGAATTTGCCTTTGCAAAAGAGCACGTCCCTTGAAAATACATAGCAAAGTTGGTATTGCCCAAAATTACCAAGAAGAAATTTGGCACTTGAGAACCATGTATAAAGACTGGGTCTGGGATCCAAAAAGCTTGTCTTATTTGGCCTTAGCAGAGATACATGGACAGGCTAGGGCTTCCCCAGCCAGTTGAATATGGATTGTATTTCTTTAATTTGGATAATTTTTTTTTAAATAAATAAATGTAGCCTTAGTAAAGAGATTTTTAACACAGAGTACTGGTTTGATCAGCTGAAGTTGGAAAGGTATTGACATGTGAGATGCTTGTGCGCATAATTTAGAATGCCCGCTTGAGCCTTCAAAATAAGGGTATGAAGTCTGCATACTTGAAACACGCTTTTTCTGGGATGGGCCATTGGCTCTTTCTTTTCCGTATGTCCAAATACGGACTCTTCTCAAATGATACAGACAACGTAGCTCTGGAGTCAGCTATTTAAGGTGTAAATCTATCTTTTCTGTCCTTAACTGAAACTGCAGAAATGGATATGAAAACACGGAAGAGAATGCTTAAGAAAGTTCGTGGAAAGGAAGTCTTTATGACTGTGGCTTATAGCAGGGGTCAGCCAGTTCTTCCACCCCGGCTACAGCACAGTGTTCCTTCGGGGCGCTCTCCTCCAGTTCACTGCTCACAGGGTGGTGGAAACGTGGCACCTTACGAACCCTACCATCCTCAGAGGCGTAACCGTGGATTTGGGATGCCAAGGTATGAAGCCTTGAGAACCTGTCCGAGAACACCTCTCGTTTTCTCTTTGTTCTTGCTGCAGACCAGTTAGGAGAGAGTTTGTGCTGTTTAATAGGTAAAACTACAAATGAGTTCCATCTGAGAGGCACTTCCTGGTAATTGCACCTTTTACCCTTTAAACTTAGGGGATCTGCCCGATTTATAAACAGGCACAACATGGTTGGCCCTCAAATAGCATTCTACCCCAGTCCAGGAAAGAGATGCTATCAGAGCTATGACAATTTCTCCTGCAGGTCCTGGTAAGTGCATGTAAACCTCTTTACAAAACTTTGCTCTAAAAGAGCTGGGGAGGGTGGTGGGAGAGGTCTGTGGAGGGCTGAGTTGGCTGTTAGCAGCACAGGAACGAAACAAGGGGTTTATTGTGCGTCTCCAAAAAGAACAGAGTTAAAATGGAGCACCGAATCCAAGGTGAACCCGCAGATAACGGTGATTCTTGACCTCCTTTCTTGTTTTTAAAGCTCGTACAGCCGTAGCCGCCGTCAGATGCAGTGTGTGAATAAGGAATGTCAGTATGGGTTTGTACCAGAGAATGGAGAGGAGCCTCAAGGACCAGAAGAAACTATAACTTTCTATGAAATTGAAGGAGAGGATGACAGTGCTTTTCCTGCTTTGCCAGTAAGTTATGAACAAGGGGTATGTTAAAACCTCTCAAGGTGGGGGTGGGGGACGCTGTACAAATGCACTGTACAAATGTGCTGTGGATGTCTGTCTAGCTCTAAATATTGTGGGAGAAAGCTTTTCACTTGTTTGCCACACTGTAAGTTATCGTTTGTGTAACTAGATTCAGAAGCTGTATAGTGACAGCCTGGCTTGTTCCTATGAATTTATAGTTGTGATGTCTGGGGCTAGCACGTTGTTCCCAAAACAGTTTCTTCTGCTACAGACATGGGAGAAAATTCCAAATGTAGCCTTCTCTTAGAAGAGTCTTTCTGTCGGCTTGTAGGTGAAGTGGCACAGCGTATTGTTAAGCTTTAAAATGAATCTTTTTCCTGTGTTTGTAGTCTAAGCCTAGTACAAAGCTGGATATGCTATGAAATTGGTGTTTAGGTGTTTGAATAGGAAAGCAGATCTTTTTTTTAAAAAAAACGTGGTAGGCTTGAAATTTTTTTGTTTTTTCCTGTGTTGAAGCAGTGAAGTTAACAACTGTTGGAGGTGTATTTAAATGAGAGAGAGAGGGGATCTGCTCAGGGCTGTTTGAGCAGCAGCCATTTTTTAATTTGTTCTCACTGTAGTCTTGGCTCTGATTTTCCTCCAAGAGTGTCAAGGAACAG
The DNA here is from genome assembly GCF_030463565.1 of Pelecanus crispus. NCBI lineage: Eukaryota > Metazoa > Chordata > Aves > Pelecaniformes > Pelecanidae > Pelecanus > Pelecanus crispus. Next base: position 3,846,082 of record NC_134655.1, on the reverse strand, counting down.
GGACAGATTGTCCTGCAACTTCTTTTCTTTTTCCGACATGAAATCAATACAGCTTTCTAGCTTTTCCTCCCCATTGCTAGACTATATACCTGCAGCTCCTGCCGAATAGTTTTTCATGTTCATTCAGTGACTTTGTTATTGTCAATGCCAAAGCCTTTTCTCTGTCTCTTCCTTGTCTTGTTTAGTAAAGGAATATTACATTTCCTGGGGAAAGATGCATCTCGCAGAAAACTCTGCCATCCTACTAGAGGCCTGGTGGGAGAAACTTCTGACTTACCACCTCTGCTTCAACCTTGGAAATCTTACAAGCCTCTCTGAACACTTTATCGATCTCATAGTCACCATGTCTTCTGAGGAGAATTTTGAGTTGCACCTTAGCCATCACAAAAGAGTGAATAAACTTCTTTTACTCGAGCATCTCCATCCTATATTCCTGCTTCAGAGAACTCTATTAAATTGTGGTGCAGCTAAGGACTGACTTCAACATAAAGACAAGGGGCATGTGAAGTGTTAAAGGAGTCCTGTGGGGAAACCTTGATGGGTGCTGCTCTCTGAAAGAGTCAATCTTGCATGTGTGGGTCAAGTTAGTGCAGGCAGTGGCGTCTATGCCAGCAGTCACCCATGGGTTTCACTAATTGTGACTGAAGATAACCTGTTTTCCGTTATAACTGAGTATTTGGATGAACTGATCTGCTGTTAGTGTGGTGGGAATGCTTCAGGGTGAGGAACGCAGGAGTATACGTTGGGGGTAGCAGTCTCGGCTGTTGTCTGGGGTCTGCTCCCTCCTTTTCAGCTTTGTTTGAGCTTGAGATAAAGCTGGCTAAGTTCTGGGAGGGAGCAACATGAGTGGATTGCATAGGACAGTGGTAGGTCTTCAGAAATAAATTACCTTAAGTATGCTAGGCAGAACAAAAAGTAAAGGAAAGAAATGTGTCTGCAGCTGTTTTACTGCAATCAAAGTGCATAGGAATGGACAGACAAATGGTAATTCTAGTAAGTTTTGGTTGCAGCAAGCTTGGTCTGCCAGCCTGTGTCTGCTGTGTGTGTAGAGCACAGAAGGGCTTTAAACTATTTCTAAATGCACACTTCTGACTTTGCTTTTTAGAGCCAGGGTAGCCCTGCTCCCATTGTCCATGGTCCAGCAGGATTTTGGGTAGCAAGGAGAGGCCCAAACTCTGTTCCACCTAACAAGCAGACCCTGAATTCCTCAGAGGAGGAAGAAGAAACAAGTGAAAGTGGTGAGTTCTTAAAGGATTAGTGGGCAAAGAGAAAAGACGGATTTAGAAGATCTTCAGTGTGCTGTTGATTGTCAAAGTAGGTTCCTTACATCTTCTAAATATGTTTATTGTGAGCTTTGAACATGCGTGTGAACACATTATTTTCCTTCATTGTCCGATAGAAATGTGTCACTTCTGTTTAAGCTTGCTATGCCATCACCCTTGTAGACTGCATAGGTCTGTAGCAAGCAAAGTTGCCACTTAAAAATGTGTGGTGTAAATTTGGTAATGGTAACCTTGATACTTGGTGGAATAACAAAACAAGCATATCTTGAGTGTTTCTCTACCTTTCCTGCACAAAACAAGGTGATAATGAAAGCAGCTCATTAGTGGATGTACTGAAATGTAATTGTGGTAAATTCATCTTTAAGCTTTTCTCTTTTTTCTTCCCCCCCTGAATCAAAGCTTCCTGTTCTCTCCCTTGTAGGGAAATTTCATGAAGAATATATCTATGCATCTCCAGGTAAGTAAAACTTTAGTCTTTACCAGTTAGAACACTCAGTGAAGGTAATGCACTCATTATGACCTTTTTATAAGTTTCTGAAGTATTAGATTTAATGCTGCTACTTTCAGTTATTTTTGCCTATGCTCTCCAGATCCCGACTGTGAAACTCCAACAGTATTTAGTTCAGCAGAACCTTCAGCAAACTTGGTAAGCTTTAGTCACTGTCTGTTCAGGTTAGGAATCCTTGAAGTGTGTGACGTTCTTCATAGAAACTGTCCTTGGATGTAGGCTTAACATAGCAGGTCAGAGACTTCTTTTGGAAGAAAGGCATGATGGTTTCATTTATATATTTACTCCCCTTTTCCTCCCTAAATGGTGAGGTTTTTGTCTGAGTCTGCAAGTACAGTCTGAATTGTACTAGATACGTTAATGATTTTCCACCTTCCCCTCTGCAAAGAGAAAGTGTGTATTTGAGTTCTGTTTACTTTTCTTCTGTTCCAGACAGCACTTGCTTTTATCATGTTACCCTTCGAGACCTATTCCAGTTAGTCTTATTCCTCCACTGTGGGACTGGAGAGATCTCACCTCTGATAGAACTGACTTTGGAATATATAAATCTTTTTTTTTTTTTTTTTTTTTAAATCTGAAACTAAATCTTTAGTCACCTACTGGTCTACAGTGGGTGTGAAAGCCAGTCCTGTGCATGTTGGAATAAAACTGCTTTTGCTCGAGTTCAAAAGATCCTCTCTGTGTGTGTGTATAGTCCATAAATAAACAAAAAAATTTAGGGGTGTGATGTGTGTGCGTTGTGACTTCTTTGCCTCTTAAGTGGACCGTGCTTTGCTTTGGATTCCTTTCAGGAAGAAGGGCCAGTCTCTGTGTCGCCTCAAGATGGAGTTGCTTCCTACAGCTATCCCCAGAAGGTAGTATCTAAACTTTATTGTGGTAGCCCTGTGGAGAGGTGATGTTCCACTTGGTTGGTGTCAGAGTGTGGGGTCCCTCTGCCTGCCTGTTACAGCATCTTGTAGCAAAGAATACAATTCCCTATAAATATAAGCAAAACAGAAGGGTGAGAAGATGCCTTGCAGGTGTCTGCAACTCTCAACCGGTATTTTCAAGCCAATTTTGAGAGAACTGGGATAGTTAGCTGCCTTTTACAGCTAGGACTTCCAAAATGCATTTATGTGAAATGAGAATTTTTGAACTGTGTGATATTTCAATAGCCTTTGTCAAAGCCAGTTGTAGAGGCAGTCTGCTGAATACTCTGACTCTTTTCCAGGTGTTGGTGAACTCTGCAGCAATCTCAACCTCAACAGGTGTTTATGCTGCTCCAGCTACAGGCTTCTCCTCAAATTCTGCTGCCTCCACTCCAGCCAGTGTCACAACAGCAGTTCCCCCACAAACAGCAGTTCAGCCAGTCGTAGTATCTCCCCTTTCTATAGGGAGGCCAGGTAGAGTGTGCATACTGTGGCTAATGGACTTGGATATGTCTTAAGGGTTTGGTTACATCTTCCCCTCCCACTTTATTTTTTCCTACCTATGCAAGACAAATGTTAAAAGGCTTTAAAACAAAACAAAAAAGGATCACTTGCTTTGCCTTAAAGTGACTTAGTAGTTGTAACTTCACTGCTGACTTCTTGCTTTCATGTTTTGAAGGGGACAGTTGCCCCTGAATTTGCATGGGAACTGGAGGTGTCTGCTTTGGGTTCCCCCCTCACCACCTTTAGTCATCAATGCCAAGAGTTTCACTTGAAAGTTCTTTTCAGAAGGCAGAATTTCATGGCAGCTCCCTTCTCCCCCTGTTTCCTACAGTTAATTTTCCTTGAGTTGAGATACTGGTCCTGAGGCTTTACTGTCCCTTCCAAAAGCGTCACTGGCTATGATGGTTCAGGATCCACACAAATGTCTGATTCATTTTTGTGGCCTTTAGTGAACTTCTGTGCTTAGTTATGTCTATGCAAGGAGATCAAATTTGTGATTTGTCACATGGTGCACTTAGCACATGAAATGCTGTATCTACTTTGTTCTTGTGAAATGTCTGTTAAGAAAAAATTATTTTTCCCTTTTTACAGAAGACATGAAAAGTCCTCTTTATAACTCTTTATTTAGCATGCAAAAAACCCTCCACCTTCAATTCTGCTCAACTTTGTCTCCCTTCTCTTCTCCATTTTTCTCCTTAGTTTGGTTTTTTCCACTCTGCATGAGAGTTTAGTCAGCACAGTTCTCTGAGCTGTCTACTTGCTGATGCCATTACAAATAACCTGCTGGTGTGTTAGAGGTGTGGGCCATCTAATGAATGTTTAATAGTAGTCTGTCCAAAATATTTTTGGCCTGAAACGTCTTGAACCTTCCCCTATTTTTGTGGGCTTGTCACACTTCGGATGACTTAAAGTGATTAGTCTGTTCCCTGTTGTTGTAGGACAGACAGTTATGTAAGGAAAGTCTGGCCTGCCTTCTAGTATGGAGAAATGATTGAAAAGAACATTTATTCTTAGCTGGAATATGAAGCTTGCAGATAGATACAAGGTTAAGGCTTGTGAGACTGGAACGTTCCCATCTGGTTTTAAAATTCTGGACTTCTTTTAAAGTGATTACTAAAGAAAACTTTGTTAAAGCTTGCTTTTAGGGGCACTGAGATGACAAAGAAGTGCATGCTTAATTGTGTAACTTAGCATCTTGTTTATTTGACATGCCCTTGCAAATTTGACTTGACTTGTGTTTCTTTCTAATTGTAGCAGTTTCTTCAGTGCCATTCCCAATTTATTCAGCTCCTCTTCCTCCAGTCAGTGAGGCGGGTGAAGGTGGTGCTGTTCTTCCACCTTACTCTTGTGATCCCAGTGGCAGTGATCTGCCTCGAGGTAATGACAGTATTTTGTGCTTTCACAATTGCTACTTTTTGGCACACTTCTGACTTGTGTTCTCCATGGAAACTTAACAGAATACCTACAGTGAGAAGAAATGGCTCTTTGCAGCTCACGGGGAGTGAGAAATAATATTACGAATGCTTATGCTGAAAATGTTTTAATGCCCAGTTCTGAATAGCAAGTTCATATCTGACTCGTATGTGATTACTGTGGCTTTAGATGGCATCCTAAAAAAATGAATACGAAGGGAGAGGGTGCTTGGCCTATATCATACTGGTTCTTGGTGGAGTAATTGTTTTTCTGATATACCGATTTAAAAAAAAAACCCAAAACTGTGTACTTACAAAGTTGTGCTCTTGCACAGTTCAGTGGGGTGTTGTGTTTTTTTCCTGTATGGCTCCAAGATGTCATTCTGTGGTATCATAAACTGGGGATAAAGTGTAGGGTCGTCTTATTCCTTGGGTGGATAGCCTTTTTGTATACAGTCATCAGTTATGACAGTGTTTAAGGTACACTTTGGCTATTAAGCAGCGAGCATGCAAACAGCAACATAGTACCTACCAGCAGAGCAGCTCAGAAGCAGCTTTCAGCTTTATCAGCTGAACATGGACTTCATTTCAAAAGTGGTAATCTTTACTCAACTTGTTCTTGCGATTTAAGAATATCAGCATACAATGCAAGGTTGCATCAGACTGCCAAGCTTGGTAAGCAGTGCAACAGTCTTATGCATATTTGGTATTTTTTTTCCTGTTACTAATTTATCCCCTCATTCTGTCATGTTTATGGCTCACAAGGCATAAATAGAGCCTGTAATTGAGAGCTTTGTTTAAGTCAAAGATCAAGCTGTCTGCTGTCCTTATCGCAAGCTAAGTGCCTCTCAGCTAGAGGAATAACAGTACTGCTTGCTGTTATGCTATGTAACTTGTTTTTCTCTAGGTGGGGAATGCTTTGAGGCCCAAGCATGCCACCGTTGCGTCACTACACACATCTCAAGAGGCCCAAATTAGTTTAAAAACTGTTCTGTGATGCAGTGTCTTGTCTTAGCTGATAAGGGTTGTTGGTTGTGTGTAGTTTTGGACAACTGTAGAAAATGCTTTGCCCTGTGTGTGTCCCCTTGCTCAGTCTTTTGACAGTGCATTGGCTCAAACTGCCATAAGGGTTAAAAACTTAGAAGAGCTGTAAAAGAAAACTTGGCTATTCAGCCTGCTTGTCCTCTTGACAGCAAGATTCAGCTTGTCCTAATGTGTAGTGCTCAGACTGGAGCAGAAATGTTCTGGATGTGAGTTGGAGTTCATTTATGGTTACCTGCGTTGCTACTGCATCGTGTACAACAGCTTCAGTTCTTTCTGCCTGCTCCGGCAGGGAGCATGGGGGGAGGCTAGTTTTGGCAGTAGTGGGGCCAAGCTACAGGTGAGTTGTAGTCTGCTTTGAAGAGCAGCAGTACAAAACTGGCTGGCTGTTTATGACTTCTGTTGTTCAAGCAGTGGGTATATCTCTGCACACCGGTTGAAGTACATGGGCTTTTTAAATATGCCCCCATACTCTGGATATGTTGAAAGTGTGTGCATCATAGCTGGCTTATGCTAGTAGCCATGTATAGATACAGCAGATGACATGATTTTATCAGACTTGCTACCTTGAATTCAAGTTCCTGAATCTTCTATGTTCTCTATTGGTATAGAGAGTAGCTTTTTATTCAGGGGTGTGAGTGAGGGAAAGAACTGGCTGCATATATGCAGGGTCTGCAAAATCTCAAGTGTTTCTTTTCACACTGTTTTGAAAAGTGTAGTTTCACTATAATTGTCTGGCTTGATTTCCTTCCCACCTCCCCCCCTAAAAAAGACCCATCCTTTTAAGTGACTGTGTTTCAGATATATGGCAGTTGCAGCTTTTATTGCATGAGCTTTCATTCCAAAATCTGTTACTTGAAGATGGAGCATAAAATATTTTGGTAATGCCCATTGTTTTCATGCTTGACTCAACATACTGCCATCTAAAGTAGCTCTGTTGTCCCTGTGTGGGACTTTCCTCAGTGTCCTAATCCTAGAGGGCTAACTTCAGATAAGATAAAGAGCTACTGTTGATATCTACAGTTCAGGTAGCTACATCTGGTAGGTTGCAGAACAACTTCGGGCTGAAATGCTATGGAGTCTTTCAGTTACATTTACCGTGTAACATGCTTGTCTTGTCAGAAGTTGATCTGGAAAAAGGCAGGTTCTGAAACACTCTGGCATGGCTGCTGAAAGGCCTGCTGCTTTCACAGGTACTGCTAATGTGCTCTGCAGTAACGTTGCTCTCTTGCAGGTGCTCTCAATTCCTGGTTTTGTTAATCTTGAATATTCTGTTTTCTACTTCCCTGCTACAGTAGTATCACTCTAGATGATACTAAGCACACATCAGAGTTAATGGTTTTCAGCTTTAGTTGAATGCCTTTAACTGAAGCTTTCAGCACTTGGGAGAATTGGGTGTTAAGTGTACTGACAAGAATCTGGAGTGGATGTGGATTAATAACCTCTTCAGACCCTGCCTGTTGCTCTTCAGCTGAGTCACTCCACATAATATTGGCAATGTCCTTCTTGGCACAGACCCTAGAAATTTTTTTTAATGATTTTTAAGGTTGGTAGTTAATTGTGTGTAGCATTTATGTTGTCACTCTGCTGTAGTGTAATCTATATGGCCTTTAAGTTAAGAAATCCAGAAGCTTTGGAGTATTGCAGGTTAAAGTACGTGAGTATACTTGACCTAGAGTTCTGTGCACTTTGCTAAAGATACTTGCAGGGCTGGTATAGATTGGGAGTGTGACTTGTTGACAGACTGAAGTCCTGGACTTAGGAGGAAAACCTGCTATGTGCCTTAGTATTACTTGGTACATCTGCATTTGTTCCAGTTTTCAGAGTCTCTTGGATCTTTTTTTTAATGGAGCTTAGGGCTTGTGAAACATGTTTGTTAACAGGGTGACCTTAGGTGTCCTACCCTTGCCTGCTCCCTTGTATTTGAAGGAGCTGTTGGTAAAAGACTGCTTGGTATTACTGTGTTCCAGAGACTGCAGTAGTGCTCAGGATTGACCAGAGCTTCCAATCAGCACAGTAAAAACTTTATCATGATTTTTGTCCTGATGCATTGTAAGATGAGGTTTTTATCAGTAGTCAACATGGTCTTTTCATGTCAGGGTGGTTAACTTTTTTTGGCTTAGCTATTGCTTCATGAGGTAGTCGTGTTTTACTGAAGATTGACTTGATTTCTAGACATCTAAAGAGGAATATAAACAAAAACTGGTCTCCTACTGTACTGGCTTCTGTTCCAGCATTCCGCAGACGTCAGTATTTCCAGTATCGGTTTGTTACTTCAGTCTCCCAGCTCTTCCTTTGTACTGTTATCACTGCTATGAAGCAGCTGTTTCATTCAGCTCTTATGCTTGTTTTGCATAGATTTGCATAAACAATTGAAGAACAAAATCAGATTTTAAAAAAAACCCAACTTGTTCCAAATGTAGATGCAGTTTCAGCTAGATACTAAAAAGTTGGCATTTATGTGAGCCTTTGGGTTATTTTTAATATTTTACTGGCTGTGGTCAATGTCACAGCCAAATCACCAGCACTTTCAGGAGTGGGCTTACAGCTGTTAGATGTAAGGAATGATCTGTGTGCACTTCCTAAAATAGCCGTGTGGATTGTTGCCCTGATCAAATATGCTGAACAGTAAAAGAGTTGAGAATTGGCAACAGCAAGAGAGGATTTCAAGACTGGGGTTTGCATTTCTGATGCTGTGCCTGTCTGCAGCAAAATATGACGCACAGTGCTGTAGAAGAGCAGGGCTGGGAAAGCGTACGTGTGTGGTAATGGGTGGACAGGGAAGCAATGAGGAGCCAAGGCCCTGCTGTAGGGGTAAGTGGTAAGAAGATGGTACATATGGTAACTCTGGAGATGTTGCTAAGTTGAAGCCCTTAGTGGCTCGCTCCTTTTGATTTGTCTCCCTGCTTTCCCTTTTAGCTCCCAGCAGCACTAAAGCAAAGTCTGTGTGTGTGAACGCACATGCAAACCTACTGCTGTGCAATAGCTGAGCCTTTAAAACAAACTTGTATTTGAATCTGAGAAATCAACAATTTTTCTCATGCATAGTTCCAGAACTGCATCATAGAATTAAAATGTGCTCTCTTTTTTTTTTCCTTTCAATGGTCAACTTTAAAGGTTTAAAACTGCTTCACTGTTTTTGGACAGTTGGAAATGCATTTCCAAGTTCAGAACCCTGTTGGAGAGTGGTTTCAAAGTTCCTCCACGCATCTGGGGTTGCTTCTCAGCATATCGTTTATTTGCCTGGGGGCAAAGTATTCAGTACGTGGAAGACAGAAGTAAAAGACTACTTGCAAGAAAGCAGGGAACTGGGTATCCTTGTGAGGAAGGGGAAGGAAGGAACATGTTCCTTATTCCTCCCCCCTTCCATTTTCTGACTTGATATAACAATTGGGGGGACCCCCAAAACTAGGTCAGAACGTCTTAGGATTGCTGCATGTGTTGTCCCCATTGACACGTTGTTGTGGTCATTGCTCACAAAGCTCTGAAGATGGAGATAGTGGCAGAGCCAGACTTCACGCTGGGCAGAAGCAGCGTGAAGCTGGAGTCTCTGTGGAGTTGGCCCGTAGTCTCATGTGCCAGCCCAGTACGGGTATTTGCAATGTGTACGCAGAGTGTGTCGCGTGTGTACTCTGGGGGTTGATTGCCACTGGTGTATGAGAAGGCTGTTCCTGCCTGTCTGCATGCTTCCAAACCCTTTCTCATTTCTGTATGTGAGGAAGGGAGGGAGTGCTTTTAGTGGTCAACTTAATTTAGGGGCTCATAATCAAATTCTTATTTGACAATATTTTTTTCCTCTAAAAACCCAGCCTTAACAGGAAGCCAGAATTGCTGAAGTCCTAGTTGCTTAGACAGTGGAGACTTGTAACAATGCTGACAATTATTGCTTGAGTAATCAAGATGAATAAACTAACATTAAAGCTAATGTAGTTGTTGAAGTTTGATAATAAGTTGGTCAGACACATGCTCTACTATTGCACAAATATCTAACTGGTTTAACATAAAAAGATAAACTAGTTTTAACAACTGTTTATATTCAAGATACATTCTTTACCCTCAAAAAAGTAGTGCTAAAATACTCTTATTCATTAAGTAAGAGTAATTTAAAATAAAATGCTCTTACATGTGTAAATTCCTCTTGCTTCTCGGTTTATACTCTTCTGCTCTTTAATGTCATATCCTTTAATTACAGATACAAAGGTCCTGCGGTATTACTTTAATCTGGGATTGCAAGTAAGTGCTTTTAAAATGAGTATAGTAAATTGCCTGTAAAAACTGCTGTTTTTCTTGACAAATGTACGGATGTATTTAAGACATCCAAGTGTGCTGAATGTGCATCCTGTGCCCTTGGCTATTAATATGTATAGGCTTACTTGCTGGAGATTAAAGTATAGTTCAGGAAGTGAAGTTCTAACTCAAAATGTGAAGCATGCTAGTATGTACGTTTTGTTGTTTTACTTTGGGTTGTGGTGGTGGTTTTTTTGTTTTTGTTTTTGCAGAAGATGGTGGATAAATATTATTCTTTCCGTGAAGATAAGGGGAGGAACCTGAGCCATTCTTAAGAAAATTTGTGTACTTAGACAAGACATCAAAGACCATTTAGAGATGTGTGGTTTGAGTCTTCTAGGACTTGTACAGCTGTGTTCAGACTGGTTAGCACCATTTCTCTGTGTTCTGGGAACTCTTGCTCTGTGGAAGAGTTGTCTCTGCACCAGCAGTCATATGCAGTGTTAGTGCTGCTGCTCAGGGAATTAAAAGAAGTAATGTCAGCTGCTTTGACTGAAGAAATAGGAAAAATCTCTTTGAATATGACAAAGTCGATAGGTGGAAATCTTCTTTCTCTGTAAAGATTTCTGACACAACAGCATTGTGGAACCGAGGTGGCTATTGCTGCAGGTATTGCAATACCTTTTCTGGTAGGCTGTATTGGGGTTTTTTTGGTGTGTGTGTAGTATGTTAAGGGGATAGGAAGGCAAAAATGCACTTCTTCCTAACTTTAGTTCTGAAACTAGTAGTGATTTGGAGGAGGGATGGAAAGTATGTGGTTGTATGCATGACCTTGTATTTTTTTTTCCTTTTCTCAAAGTATTGCCATCAGAGCTATTGGCCTTCCATGGTATATGTACAGCCAGTGCTGCCACCATCACCTGTGGAAGTTTATCCAGCATATGCTGAGCCAGCTCCTGTCCTAGATCAGTCAGTACCTCAGCTCTACACTGATGCTGGGCGAACTGAAGTCCACCAGGTTCCCTTGGAAGCACCTGCAAATGGTTAGTATTTGAGTATAAGACCACATAGACAACTAATGAGAAGTGAAGGGAATAGGTTTTCAGAGCATGACTGCTCCATGGGAGCTGCTTGCCTGCAGCTTTGCTATCCTGTAAGAAGTGTGAGGTTGGGAGGACATAGAATAAACCTTGTAAGGGATTATCACAAGTTCCTCTGCCATCTGTGGTACTACTTAAAGTATGTCAGAGTCACTGGTGTAGCCACCAATGTGTCAAGGGCTTTCTAAAGCCATGAAAAGGAAGAAGTAACCCTTTCTAGGTCTGTACTAGGTATGCTAACTTGGGAGAACTTTTTCTAAAACTGCGAAGGAATCTCTTTGCTTACTGATAAGCAAACAGTTGTGGAATCAAACCAGAATGCCTGTATTTAAAGTGAAGGAGATTGTTGAGTTTTGGCAAGCACTGAGCAGTGCTACTTCCATGGGAATTTTTAAAAGGAAGATGTTGCAAACCTTGGTTTTAGGCTCAACATGCTGAGCTGTTAGCAATAGGGCTACTCAAGAGATAACTGTATCCCTTGCTGTGCGTAAAATTTACAGCAAAACTTAGTTTCACCTAGCAGCTTTGTAACAAGCTTGTAGATACACTTGGCAGTAAATAGGAGGATTGTATTAAATGAGGAAGAACATGTCAAAAAGGTTAGGTGCCTAGCTCATTAAAATCTATGGAACATAGCAAACAGTCAGTGTTGGAAAGCAGCGCATCATAACAAAACTGTTGCTCAGAGGCATACAGGCTTATTGTTCTGATAATGCTTCAGCCTGTTCAGATAGGGTGGTTCTTTTGCATAGATTAGTGTCATATGGTCAGAGATCGAATAGGGGAAGAATATATTAGCTCTCTACCAGAGTCCCTCTTGAAAAAGCTGCTACTCCAATGCAGAATGCTGCTAAGCAATTCTTGAATAGGGTTTAACATGAGCAAGTTGTCCTCTAGTCTAACTGAGGACCCAAAATGATTTTGACCCCTCCATTAGGAGGGATGTATATGGGCATAAAATTGTCATCTAAATGGATTTTCCCTTTTGGCCATCAAAATAATGCTGTGTCTATGGTCATGAAAGTCTGCATAAAAAGGCCATTGATATGGTAAAGTATGGTAAGTGTGTGTATTGTTGTGGTTTTGTTTGTTTTTTTTAAGGTAACTTTCAAAATGCAGAGCCTCCACCCCTGTCCTATGGGCCGGTATATTATCCAGTCGTTTCAGACCCCTTCAGCCAGCAATCTCTTCCTGGGTTTGATTCTTTAGTACCTGCCTATCGGTACATTAGTGCCTGGCATCCAGTAAATCCACCGTATGGAAATTCTCCACAGATTACTAATGCTGTAAGTTCTGGACCACTGCACCAAGTCAGCTATATTGCCTCACCTAACCCTGCACCTCATGATGTGCCTCAAGGAATGTAAATCTGGGAGCTATAAGCTCATTTCTTGCCTTTGGTTTCTCTTGTTTCTTGTTTGTCAAATGTGTATGTTAATACTGTTTTGTAAATGTCCTGTCTTAGTGTGCTGAGTCAGTTGATTAAACTGCATTCAAATTTCATGTTTCTCTTTAGGTTTATGCTAGTGGTAGTTGGCTTGACAAGACATTGGTTTAGTTGATTACGTAGGAGAGCACAGGAAAAGAGTATACACAAACTGTAGTGCAGGGAACACAAAGCTTGAATTTAACTACATAAAGTATATGTAAAAACATGCTATCACTAAAGGAATGTTACATCATGTACCTCTGTGAGGGTTTACACTGGAACACTTAGACACCTGGTTCTTGTTTAAGCACTGAAATAGGCTGCCATTACAACTGCAGATAAAAATTGGGCACAGGGTCATTAGAGGATGAAAATGTTTGAAATAGGTTGGCTTTCTCAGATTTCGCAAAACAAAACTTCTTGGCCACTAGTGGTCACATATTTGTAATAGCTGTATTTCTGCTGTCTAATTTCATTCTCATATGTTTCATGACTCTTGAAAGTGTAAGAATACTGTTTTTGATCTGTTGTATATTGCTGTATGTTTGTAAGATTTGTTTTGTGAAAGCTGTTGCACAAATGGTGGTAGTCTTGGTGTTTAATTTGCACTGACAGCACAAAATAAAAGCATTGAACACATGAAAATGAGTGGTCATTTATCAATGGCAGGTTATGTTCCTAACAATTAGTCATCCAACAGCCTGGACTGAAGAAATGTAGCTGTCTTGGGTGGGATAAGGCTGCTCCAGCCTTCAATGACAAAGTAGCAAAAGCTTTCAGCATGAGAAAGAAGCTCAGTGGAAAGCTCTAGCTGTGCTTTTGTTGATAAGTTTAGGAAGAAAACATTGAATAGTCTGTGCATGTGAACTGCAATTCTTAGAAACGACTGTCTGCACAGGCTCTGTCCTTGATAGAGGACACTGTACATGCAAAATCAACAAGAAGTGGGTGTGAGCTGTGCCCTGCCTGCAGCCCTGGGGGCATCATGGTGGCATAGCCCTGTCCTGGGGTAACAAACAAGGGTGGGTTATGCCAGCTGAGTGCCAGAAGCCCTTAAAACCAGCAATGACACTGATTTTAACAAATCTTTTACTTCTTTGTAGAGGCAGTCTACTGAATACTCTGACTCTTTTCCAGGTGTTGGTGAACTCTGCAGCAATCTCAACCTCACAGGTGTTTATGCTGCTCCAGCTACAGGCTTCTCCTCAAATTCTGCTGCCTCCACTCCAGCCAGTGTCACAACAGCAGTTCCCCCACAAACAGCAGTTCAGCCAGTCGTAGTATCTCCCCTTTCTATAGGGAGGCCAGGTAGAGTGTGCATACTGTGGCTAATGGACTTGGATATGTCTTAAGGGTTTGGTTACATCTTCCCCTCCCACTTTATTTTTTCCTACCTATTCAAGACAAATGTTAAAAGGCTTTAAAACAAAACAAAAAAGGATCACTTGCTTTGGCTTAAAGTGACTTTTATAGTCCAGGAGGAAGCAGTTAATGACCTGCTATGCCACCTGGATGTTCACAAGTCTATGGGGCCAGATGGGATCCACCTGAGAGTACTGAGGGAGCTGGCAGAGGAGCTTGCCAAGCCACTTTCCATCATCTATCAGCAGTCCTGGTTAACAGGGGAGATCCCTGATGACTGGAGGCTTGCCAACGTGATGCCCATCTACAAGAAGGGCCGGAAGGAGGACCCGGGGAACTACAGGCCTGTCAGCCTGACCTCGGTGCCGGGGAAGATTATGGAGAGGTTCATATTGAGTGAACTCAACAGGCAAGTGCAGGTCAACCAGGGAATCAGGCCCAGCCAGCATGGGTTCACGAAAGGCAGGTCCTGCTTGACCAACCTGATCTCCTTTTATGACCTGGTGACCCGCCTGGTAGATGATGGAAAGGCTGTGGATGTCATTTACCTGGACTTTAGCAAAGCTTTTGACACCGTCTCCCACGATATTCTCCTTGGGAAGCTGGCAGCTCAAGGCTTGGACGGGAGTAGTCTTTGCTGAGTAAAAAAATGGTTGGGTGGCTGAGCCCAGAGAGTAGTGGTGAGTGGAGTTAAGTCCAGTTGGCAGCCAGTCACGAGCGGTGTTCCCCAGGGCTCTGTTTTGGGGCCAGCCTTGCTTAATATCTTTATTGATGATCTGGATGAGGGGATTGAGTGCACCCTCAGTAAGTTTGCAGATGACACCAAACTGGGTGGGAGTGTCGATCTGCTGGAGGGTAGGATGGCCCTGCAGAGGGACCTGGACAGGCTGGACCGATGGGCCGAGGCCAACTGTATGAGGTTTAACAAGGCCAAGTGTCGGGTCCTGCACTTCGGTCACAACAACCCCATGCAACGCTACAGGCCTGGGGAAGAGTGGCTGGAAAGTTGCCTGGTGGAAAAGGACCTGGGGGCGTTGGTAGACAGCCGGCTGAACATGAGCCAGCAGTGTGCCCAGGTGGCCAAGAAGGCCAACAGCATCCTGGCCTGTATCAGGAATGGTGTGGCCAGCAGGAGCAGGGAGGTGATTGTGCCCCTGTACTTGGCGCTGGTGAGGCCGCACCTGGAATACTGTGTCCAGTTTTGGGCCCCTCACTACAAGAAAGACACTGAGGTGCTGGAGCGTGTTCAGAGAAGGGCAACAAGGCTGGTGAAGGGTCTGGAGCACAGGCCTTATGAGGAGTGGCTGAGGGAACTGGGATTGTTTAGCCTGGAGAAGAGGAGGCTGAGGGGAGACCTTATTGCTCTCTACAACTACCTGAAAGGAGGTTGTAGTGAGGTGGGTGTTGGTCTCTTCTCCCATGTAGTTAGCGATAGGACGAGAGGAAATGGGCTTAAGCTGCGCCAGGGGAGGTTTAGGTTGGATATTAGGAAAAATTTCTTCACGGAAAGGGTGGTCAAGAATTGGAACAGGCTGCCCAGAGAGGTGGTGGAGTCCCCATCCCTGGAAGTGTTCAAAAAACGGGCAGATGTGGCACTTTGGGACATGGTTTAGTCTAGTCTACCCTTGATTGGCTTAGAGTAGACTTGGTAGTGTAGGTTAATGGCTGGACTGGATGATCTTAAAGGTCTTTTCCAACCTAAACGATTCTGTGATTCTATGACTTAGTAGTTGTAACTTCACTGCTGACTTCTTGCTTTCATGTTTTGAAGGGGACAGTTGCCCCTGAATTTGCATGGGAACTGGAGGTGTCTGCTTTGGGTTCCCCCCTCACCACCTTTAGTCATCAATGCCAAGAGTTTCACTTGAAAGTTCTTTTCAGAAGGCAGAATTTCATGGCAGCTCCCTTCTCCCCCTGTTTCCTACAGTTAATTTTCCTTTTGAGATACTGTTTAGGGCTGTAAAAGAAAACTTGGCTATTCAGCCTGCTTGTCCTTTTGACAGCAAGATTCAGCTTGTCCTAATGTGTAGTGCTCAGACTGGCACAGAAATACTCAGGATATGAGTTGGAGTTTAGTTATGGCTACCCGTGTTGTACACGATGCAGTGCCAACAGCTTCAACTATTTCTGTCTGCTGTGGCAGAGAGCATGGGGGGGAGCTAGTTTGGCAGTAGTGAGGGATGCTCTCCTCCAGTTCACTGCTCACAGGGTGGTGGAAACGTGGCACCTTACGAACCCTACCATCCTCAGAGGCGTAACCGTGGATTTGGGATGCCAAGGTATGAAGCCTTGAGAACCTGTCCGAGAACACCTCTCGTTTTCTCTTTGTTCTTGCTGCAGACCAGTTAGGAGAGAGTTTGTGCTGTTTAATAGGTAAAACTACAAATGAGTTCCATCTGAGAGGCACTTCCTGGTAATTGCACCTTTTACCCTTTAAACTTAGGGGATCTGCCCGATTTATAAACAGGCACAACATGGTTGGCCCTCAAATAGCATTCTACCCCAGTCCAGGAAAGAGATGCTATCAGAGCTATGACAATTTCTCCTGCAGGTCCTGGTAAGTGCATGTAAACCTCTTTACAAAACTTTGCTCTAAAAGAGCTGGGGAGGGTGGTGGGAGAGGTCTGTGGAGGGCTGAGTTGGCTGTTAGCAGCACAGGAACGAAACAAGGGGTTTATTGTGCGTCTCCAAAAAGAACAGAGTTAAAATGGAGCACCGAATCCAAGGTGAACCCGCAGATAACGGTGATTCTTGACCTCCTTTCTTGTTTTTAAAGCTCGTACAGCCGTAGCCGCCGTCAGATGCAGTGTGTGAATAAGGAATGTCAGTATGGGTTTGTACCAGAGAATGGAGAGGAGCCTCAAGGACCAGAAGAAACTATAACTTTCTATGAAATTGAAGGAGAGGATGACAGTGCTTTTCCTGCTTTGCCAGTAAGTTATGAACAAGGGGTATGTTAAAACCTCTCAAGGTGGGGGTGGGGGACGCTGTACAAATGCACTGTACAAATGTGCTGTGGATGTCTGTCTAGCTCTAAATATTGTGGGAGAAAGCTTTTCACTTGTTTGCCACACTGTAAGTTATCGTTTGTGTAACTAGATTCAGAAGCTGTATAGTGACAGCCTGGCTTGTTCCTATGAATTTATAGTTGTGATGTCTGGGGCTAGCACGTTGTTCCCAAAACAGTTTCTTCTGCTACAGACATGGGAGAAAATTCCAAATGTAGCCTTCTCTTAGAAGAGTCTTTCTGTCGGCTTGTAGGTGAAGTGGCACAGTGTATTGTTAAGCTTTAAAATGAATCTTTTTCCTGTGTTTGTAGTCTAAGCCTAGTACAAAGCTGGATATGCTATGAAATTGGTGTTTAGGTGTTTGAATAGGAAAGCAGATCTTTTTTTTTAAAAAAAACGTGGTAGGCTTGAAATTTTTTTGTTTTTTCCTGTGTTGAAGCAGTGAAGTTAACAACTGTTGGAGGTGTATTTAAATGAGAGAGAGAGGGGATCTGCTCAGGGCTGTTTGAGCAGCAGCCATTTTTTAATTTGTTCTCACTGTAGTCTTGGCTCTGATTTTCCTCCAAGAGTGTCAAGGAACAGGGACAGATTGTCCTGCAACTTTTTTTCTTTTTCCGACATGAAATCAATACAGCTTTCTAGCTTTTCCTCCCCATTGCTAGACTATATACCTGCAGCTCCTGCCGAATAGTTTTTCATGTTCATTCAGTGACTTTGTTATTGTCAATGCCAAAGCCTTTTCTCTGTCTCTTCCTTGTCTTGTTTAGTAAAGGAATATTACATTTCCTGGGGAAAGATGCATCTCGCAGGAAACTCTGCCATCCTACTAGAGGCCTGGTGGGAGAAACTTCTGACTTACCACCTCTGCTTCAACCTTGGAAATCTTGTTGCCAGAGGGCAAAAGTAACTCCAGAAATGAGCACCGGAGGCCTTGAAAACCAGCAAAGACACGTATTTAACAAATCTTCTTGACTTTCACATGACTTCAGTATTTGGGTCTCTGAGCTAGATTCTGAAAGTCATGGCTGCCAGTTCTTGTAGGGAACTTGAGTCCTCCAAATTAAAACGCAGCCTGTTTCAGATAAGGAGATGACGTCAGTAGCTTCAGACTGTGGCACAATTGCTATTTGCCAAAGTTGAAATGAACTCTGTCGCCCCATGCTGTTAGTGATTCCCCCCCCCACCCCTTTTCCTTTGCACATAGCTAAGTGTTGGTGAAAAGCAGATTCACTGCAGAATTGGGAGGGGGGAAAAGTGTATTTCCTTCGGTATCCCTTTTAAGTAACCATGGAAGCAAAAACATAGTAGGAAAAAGTGACTCCCTACAGTTCTATCTTAAATTCATGCAGCACTTTTGGTGTTGATCCTGTTTCCTTAAACTCTTAAACTTTTTTTTTTTTCTCCTTAAGGGAAGATGCTAATATAATTCTCTGTCCAGAGGGTTGCAAGCTTGGCTTCTGGTTTGTCTCCTCAAATCTCCAATTGCTGTGCTTAACAATTTAGTAATGGCTTTTCAAGATGGAGGAGACAGGTAAACAGTCAAAGCATGATGAAAATGACCTCTGAATAGCTGATTTGATGATGAGGTGCTGTGCTGGTTTAAAAAAAAAAAAAGACAAATATGCACACAGAATGATATTACAAAGTGTAATTGGTGGCAGTTAGGACCTTGGCCTTTGTATTTCTGCCTCTGGAGGAGCACTCAACTTGCACAGACATTTCTTGGAAAAGGCAGAAGATACCACAGGATTTTTTTTTCCTCCTTTCTCTGAAAAAGCATTTACTAGACTAACCTCTTAAAGGAACCAGTAAAGCATGTGACTTATTTTATGAACTTTAAAATGGAACAGACTTAAGAAGTACAGTCTCCATGATGGAGTCATCAAGTGTGTTTCCACCTCAGTCACGAGTGCCATCTGTCATATCCTAAACAGTTGCTGTCAAGCACCAAAGTGAGTATCTTCCACTTTCAGGCTTTAGCTATGAATAATGCCTCCTTTCTTCTACTGTCACTGAGACAGCCTTGCTTTTTTCTACACAAATGGTTAGCACAGATAAGTGTCGGTGTTTTATCTTCTGGTATTAGTTTTGTCTCCTGAAGTAAACTTTTTTTTTTTGGTTAAATTAGAAACACTGTTAATTTTGAACTAACAAGTAGGGCCTGTGGGGAACAGTTAGCAGCGTGTCCTGGAGCTGGCTGATGAATACTCTCCATAGGTCAGGAAATGCTGCCTTTTTATTAACAGCAAAAGAGCTTAGAATGGTACAGAAATTTAAGTGAATGCTGGAGTCTTTTATTTTCAATTCTGCTTTCCAGAGTTGTGTTGCACTACAATAGCTCTACATCACTTACAAAAACAGCTGCCAAAAAAGCCACAGCTCTACCTAAAACACAGCTAACTGCTTCATACTTCAAGCCATTTCCTCATCTAGAGATTACTAGGTCTGGCTGCAATGTCCCTATACTAATATTCCCAGTTTTGCGGTTAAGTGTTCAGCAGCTAATTGCTACAAAACAGTTGCCTTTTCAGAGGCTGTAAGATAATTCACATCAAAATTACACAGAATTCCGGGGGTTTGTTTGAGAGGGTTGGGTTTTTTTGGGGTTTTTGTTGTTGTTGTTGGAGGGTGTGTGTGTATATGTGGTCTGCAGGTGCCAAGACGTGGGCTCAGGGTCTTCTTTGTGGGGAGCCCAGCGTCAGCCTGGTGACCATCCAGACTTGTTTACTTTGGCACACCGTTTGATCATTGCTCTGTTGCAACTTGGTACCAGACCCATGCTCTGTGTTTTTCATGCTCAGCAGAAAATTGCCATGAAGGGGGGGTAGTGGGATATAGCTTGCAGCCATCAGTGTGTTTTATATTTGAACAGAAGCACAGAAAAATCCATGAGTATTGATTTCTATTGGGCACAATTATTTTCCTTCAGATTGATTCTTCTTTTTTTTTTTTTTTTTTTTTAAATTTCCTTTCTTTATTTGGCTTCTTGAAGTATGTTGCATAATAATGCATTTTTAAAGCAAGGATTTGATCCTGAAATGTGTTTTTCATTTTTCTTTATTTTTTGTGGATGGGTTTTCAAGCCTTTAAAAGGGAGAACAGAACAGAAGAGTCGTGCAGCCAAGTCTGTGCTAGTCATGCTTGCCGCCTTCTTTTCCACACCATGTTTTCGTATATGAAAGGCAGGGGCTCAAATTAAATTAACACCTGAAGGCTGTGCAGGAAGGATCTGTGAGCTGGCAGCGCCACAGAGCGCTCTCTTCAGATGTGAGCACTTCTGATTTCGTAGCCCTTATAAACAGTCTCAGAGCCAAGCCTCTTCTCTTCTGAAACCACAGGATGAAAGAAGCGGTGATCAGCCGTAGTTCTTGTGCTTTGAGGTGTGAGCTTCTTGTGTTTTTAAGTATGTCAGTCTCTTCTAAACTGCTGCAAATCTTTCTGCCCTTAGAAGGAGCAGGCTTTGGTCTGACTCTGCCTGCAGGTCGCCGGACACTAGAGTGCACATCTGTTCTCTGAGCACCACTCGCTACACAGTAAAGCTAAAAGCATGGTATTTTGGCAGAGGTGCTTGGTTCTTGCACCAAGGGATGTGTGAAGCCTGTGTCCTGTTGCGGTCAGGCTGTGAGTGCTGCCCTCCTGGTGCATGCCCCGCTCCCCCTCCTCTGTCCTGCACCCTACAGCCTCCTCCGCAGCCCGAGTAACGCCAGTCCTGCTTTAGTCTGGGTGCCTTAATGTCCGTTGCATTACTGCTGTTCGCTAGAGGCGCGAGTCTTTTTCTGAAGTCTTTTGAATTGTAAAATCCATCTGTTATTGAAGATTATTATGATAAATACTGTAGAGAAAAACCATGCTGATTCTGCCTGCCAGCATTAGCTTGCTGGGCTGTCGCTCCTGTGCTCTGTTTTTGCCTTGGTCACATAAGAACACCAAACTGATGCCTACGGCAAGTTGGGTTTTAGCTCAGTTGTTTTGTTTTGCTCTTAGCTTCCAGTTCTCTCTGCAGTGCTGCTGGATACCTTTCTTCTGTATAAAATTACACCATCAAAGACTGCATTATATGTGGAAGATAACATATAAATCTAGACCCAGGCTTCCAAGTAACTGCCTTTTTCATAAGGGAGGAAGATAAACCCCTTGGACCTTTATAGCTTTGAAATAAGACCAGAGTTTAAATTTTGCAGAGCAGGCCTGTGTCTAGAAACTCCTACACATGATCAAGTCGCTGCTGCTTACCAGATTTCACAGTCAGCTGAGTTGCAGCAAGTATGAAATAGTTTGGCCAGTATGAGCCGTAGGCTAAGAGCACGTACACAGGCAGTTACTGCAATTTAGTCATCTCTGTAAGTGTGGCGATCTGCAGTTAACAGGAACACGTGCCTGAGTCCCGACGGCGTGCTTTGATGTGTTAGGCTCAGTTTATGGCAATACTTTTATTCCAGATGCTAAACCTTGCCTTCCCTGGAGCAGGTGAACATTTTGCCACTAGCTTTGGGGTGCTGGGGTTTACCCCACGATAAGTGTCATTCTGTTCTCATAGCTGTGATAACTGCTTGACTTTGTTGTGTTAGAGAAAATGGTCTTTTAAGAGAAAGTGAAATATCTTCCAATGATGAAGTTAATGGCCCATCTAACTCCCTCTATCCTCTCCGTTATATATTTTTCCTGTTCCCTACCCTGCCTATTTGCCTTTTCCAATCAAATCTAAAACTGTGGTTTCTGACTCTTTTTAAACCAGTACTTTTTTAATACTTGTCATAGTTCGAAAGCAAAAAATGCTTGTTTTAATGCTTGTGGTGATTATGTGAATGCATGATTTGTGTTACTTTTCTGGAAGCGCAAGTAAGGGGAGATAAAATACACTGTGAAACTTCTTCCCCTGCTTTCCACCTCCCTCCCTGGTCAAATCTGGTATTTTCTGTGGTGGCATGCCTGTCTGCCTCTGCAGGGATGGTTGAGGGCATGGAAGTCATTTTCAGGTGTAGTTCCGTTCCCGTTTCCGCAATAGGAAGCACAACTGGGGATTCAGGCTGCCTTAACTTTGAACTTCTAGGCTTTCTGATGTGAGTGGGAATGTGCACATCCAACTTCGAAATGTCCTTTTCTATTTAAAAAAAAAAAAAAAAAAAAGTAGCCTTCTGTCTTTAGGTGGGTATTTAAGATTCTGTAGCTGTGGGTCACTGTGGTTCTGGGCTCTGCTACAGCTTTTGGCACGGACTGTGTTTATTTCTGCGTGTGTCCATGTTGTCTGCCTTGTGCAGCAATCTTCTGCGTTTCAAGGAAAGGGACAGTGGCCATTGTTTAACTTGAGGAAACTCTTGTTCTACTGGAGGCTTGACCCAAGAGCCTTTGGTAGTTGATGGAAGCCTTTTGAAATGTATCTGCGTGCCTCCAGTACTTTAATGAGATTTGCTTCGAGGACAGCTTTACATGAGCAAATTATGTTAATGCAGTTGTATATTGTTGCTTAATGACTCTCTTACAGCATTAGCTATATTGCTGTATCCAGTGTGGCTGATGTAGTTGTGCTGGTCGAAGGATATCTTTGGGGAGCAAATTAAAATGGAATTACACTTACTTAGACTTCTTTGTACAGGAGTAATTTCATTTATGTGGTGCATTTTATTTACTAACACTTCCAGTGGTTTGCTGTTTTCTGTTGGAGACACGATACAGTGAATGGGTTTGGGTTGGGTTTTTTTACAGCCAGGTGGTGTTCAGCTCTTGCCCATCAACACTTGCTCAAATTTGGGCGGCCAACTTCATTGCAGGTAAGCAGGACCGTGCCATGTCTTTTTTATGTAAATACCAATATCAGTCTCTACAGAATTGGAGCCTGTAAGCCCTCTGACAGCCCTTGAGAAGTCTGTGCTGATCATGATTTTAAAAAAAACTGTAAAATGTCAGATCTGTTGCTCTTCATAAATGTTTATTATCAATAGGCAGCTGGAAATGTTACATCTGAAAAGGTAGAAACACCTTGAATTTCAATAGGCATACATTTTTGGGAAAAAAATTAAATGCTTTTTATTTTTCTCAGTTTACAGTTAAGCTAAAAATACACATAAAATAAATAATTTTATTTATTATGTACATAATTTCATTTTTACATGTTATATGAGGGTATGACATGGAGTATGCACTACAGACAGAAGAGATGCAAGTAGAAAAGTACATAAAACTAAGTATTTGTTTTTGCTTTTTGCTCTTCCCCTTTTCTCCCCCCCCTTTCTCTAGGGGTGGCTGTTACTACTCCACTGGCAAATGCTGAGGTCCCCACTCCGTCTTTACATACGCAAAATTCTTACAAAGCTTTTTTGCCTGGAAAAGGCCTTCAAGTTTTTGACCAAAACTATAATGAGGAGGAGGAGGAAAAAAAAGCCTCACCTTTTTTATCTCATGACATAAAACGGCATTTTAAAATATGCTTAGGTGTGAAGCCATTTCTGTGATAGCTTTTTTAAATGAAGATTTAATTTGATATTAAAATTCGATTGCTAAAAAAACTGTTTGCAGAGTAAGCCCAGATCTCTAGGGCTTGCCATATAGAAAATAGAGTACTTAAGCGTCTGCTACTACCCTTTGCTTCTCAAAGATCTCTAGCCCTCTAGTTCCCAGACCTACCTTATAAACACATTCAGTAGTTTTTAAATAAGACTGTACAATACCCAAAAAATAGCTAGACCAAAAAGTGCCCCCTTGCTCAAAAACAGCTATTTATAGTCAAAAGGCATTTCACTCTGTTGGCTAAAGGTATCACAGTGTTCTCTGTTAGCTAATGTGCTAAAAGGCCAGCTCCTTGATTGATCACGTCTTGTCCTAAGCACATCATTTCTTCTGGCTTAGGAGGTACTGCTGATATGGAAATGCTTTAAATGGGGGGGGGGGGGGAATCCCCAAAATAAACAAAATAAGCCATGCTGAAGGAGGACATGCTAGCCAGGAGGAATGGGCTGAACCATTTTCTGTAGTTGGTGAGCCATGAGAAGGGGCTGTATGTAAACCAAGAACTGCAAGATCAGTTTGGCTTTTAAAATTGTGAGTGGTTTGAGCTAGCTTAGGGGGTTTCTGTTGCTGTTATGGTCAGGATTTATGCTTTGTTTCACACACCTTAAAAAAAAAAAAAAAAAACAAAAAAACCCAAAACCCAAAAAACAACCCCAAAAAAACCAGAGCAGGTAAAAGTGTTTCCCTGAAGCATGAAATACTATAAAATATTCAGAAGATAAGGATCAAACACTTCTGCCTTTTAAATAACTCTTTTAGATAAAGCATGTTGTCTTTTTTTAAAACAATAATTCTTGGTCATGAATTTATTCCAGAGCAGTAGTTGTTCTGGGTGGAGGCAATTATGTGAGTAATATATAAATGACTTGTTTGTAAAAGTGTAATGGCCTGAAATGGGGAAAGAAGTGTGAAAATGAAATGGCATCAAATTACAAATGTTTAGAAAATATGCTAATGTGGCTAGCCCAGAGTGCTCCCCACCTCCTCCAAAACCAAAAAATCCAGGAAGGGATTGACTTTGTAGTTGTTTTGTTTCAAGTTACACATTCACTGAAAACTAGAGATTTATTTTGGTAACAGTTTATTTTAGATGCTCCTCCAGTGAGCTGATTTATTATTCACTGTAGTCTCACCGATTCCAATTAATTTTACTGCTACATGAATGAGAGTCACTGATGCTTCCAGCACACCTGGGCAGGCTGCAACCAGCTGTGCTGCCTGCCTTGGCTGGGGCTGGGAAGTCCCCCCTGCGAGGAACAGGTCCTTACAGTGCATCCACCCCAAAGCCAGCTCCAAGAGTCCTTAGTCGGGTAACAACTTTCATTCATTCCAGGCAACCCTAGTGCTTTGGATGTTTTTGCTTATTTTTTGCCATTCTCTTTGACTGTGGAATTGCAGCGGAGGTGGGAGGGGGATCCTGTTTCTTTGGAAAGCAGCCTTTGAGGCTGCGCAGAGCTTTCTCACAGATGTATTTGTGGAAAAGTGTTAGCACGCTGCAGGACAAGTTAACTGGTTGAAGGAGAACTCGGCCAGAAATTAAACCAAAATTGCACCTCTTCCTGGTTAATTGAAATATGCTTTTCTTTGGGATTTTGGCCTTTTGAAAAGGAAAGTAGAAATACCAAAGCAAAGCTGAGAAGTCCCAAGGGAAGTGGGACATAACTTAATGGTGTTGAGAGCAGCAGGTGCTCATGTCGTTTTCTAACTGCTAGAAAACCCAGCAGTAAATTAGATCCCTGCTTACGCTATTAGTTACTGTCCACATATCCGGTGCAGATACCCTGCAACTGCTCGCGTTCCTGGAAGGGAGCTCAGAATGCTCATAGAGCCCTTACCGTGCAAGTCAAATCTTAGAGCTCCTGTAACTCAAACCAAAGACCTTTATCCTGAGTAAGCACTAAAGAAAAACACATTGTACCTACAGAGAAATCAAGGCGAAGAACCCCCTTGTCACAGGAGAGAGTCTCCCGCTGTGGAAAGGTTCCTCCAGCGGCCGTCGCGTCGCGTTGGTGACAGACCACTGCCTGGGGTGCGTCTGCGGGAGCTGCCTTATCCTGCTCCTCGGAGCAAAACGGGCAGCAGGGCCACGGCCTCCCTTTGCCCCAGCGCATTGCGCACCCTCCTGTGACTCCTCGTCACCTGCCTGACTTGCTGGCCTTGCCAGTGATGGGGTGAAAAATGAATGCTAAGGAGGTGATGACATGGTGAAATTTTCCTATAGCCCTACTCCAGTATCCCGCTGCGTGCACGTGCATCAGTGCTGGGCTGCTTGTGGAACCTCCCCGTGCTTAGAAGTCTGTTGCATCAACCAATTTTAACCTCTTTAAAAGGTAAGGTTTTATATTTATACATGAATATATTTATTTAAATACTCTTAATATTTACAGTGACTGTTTCTGCTAAAAATTATGTTATATGTACTGTCAGAAAAAGGATGAAACACAAATACAGTAAGGTGACATAAGGGTGAGACATAAATCGCAAAAAGCCAGGGTGTTAGAGTTTAGGCTTCCAGAGTATGCTGCTCCTGCTCTCTGTCTACCGCAGAAGTCCCCTAAATTCCCTTTGTGGGAAACCATGCTAGTTTTCTACGTGGAAAACTATCATAACGGACATACAGTTAAATCCTAACCTGAATTAGTTGTAAGAAAATAAAAGTACATACTACTGCTACGAATATTAACTACTTGCTGTATATAGCGCCTTTAATTTGAAGATCTGAAAGTGCTTATAAATAATGAACTAACCCCCCCTGCGAGGTAGGTAAGTATTATTATCCCTATTTTACAGATGGGGAAACTGAGGCATTAGAGAGGCTGAGTGACTTGCCCAAGGTCACAGGTGAGTCGGTGGCAGAGCTGGGAACAGACCTCAGGAGTGCTGTTCTCTAATCCTGTGCTCTGACCGCTGCGCATGCTTCCTCTGTAGGGACCACGTATACAAATACTTGAGTATTTACATCTATACCAGTAAGTGAATAATATACAAATGCAATTATCCAAATAATCCGCAGAGATATGTCAGTTAATTTCTTGTTTCTGAAACAACTTCTTTAATCTCTGACCTGAGTACAAACACCTCCTAGCTCTATTTGATATTCTTAACCCTGGATGTTCTTTGTTAACTTTTTAATTGGTGATCATTTGTAGGTGTGCTGCTTTAAAAAGCCAGGTGAAAATGACACTGGGGACGAGAGGTGAGAAACACAGCAACTTCAAGAGCAAGAAACCTAAAGAAAGGGCAAGTGGTTGAGATCTTTACTATTCCTAATTCCAAATTCCTTGCATCTGTATAAGGATTATTATTGAAGCCCACAGAATAAAGGCCAGGCGTGTACCAGTTGGAGCACAGCTGTGCATCTTGAACCCAAGCCAAGGAAAAGTGTAACTCCTCCCAGGAGAAGCTCGAAGTGTCCCATCAGCTCCTACTCTGGTCGCTTGCACAGACAGCACAGGGGCAGCTCACTGATTTCTCTGAAGGAAAGAATAACTTTCACTAAAACTTGGTTTCTTTCTGAGCGATTGAAAATGGAAAAATGCTAGTGAAATCCCAAATACTGTGACTGCAAGTGAATTAAGAAAAAACAGTTTTTGCTTATCGAATGTATTTTTCACAAGATACTTTAATTTCCCTCCCCTGAAGCTCCTGTTTGAGAGTAATAATAATAATAATTCACCAGCTGCTATAAAATCTATTGCTACCAAAGGGGATGCATAGATGCAATCAAACAGAATTTTGCCTTTTGGGAGACCAATGTGACAGTTTTGCAAACTCCTGGACACATGTATTAATCGCAGCCAAATCAAATATTTGTGTTGAATTCCACAATCAGCTCAAACTAGCTCATAGCTGGGAGCCAGGAATTATCTGAGTCATGAAACAAATCCCAGGGGAGCCGCAGCCAGGCAGCCATGTGACGTACCTCTCGCCTGTAACATAACGTTACCGAAAGATTTTTGCAGACTGTGTTATCCATCATGCCATTCCAATGTGGCGGTTCCTGCCCCTGCCCTTTCAGGACGCGGCGGGGGAACACGACTCACGCAGTTTGCACAGAAGGGATTTGCACTGCCCGGTGTCATTTTTACATTTTCGGGGGGGCACCACTGCGGAGTTAATTCCGTTTCATTTTGTTATTTGTACCTGTTAATGCAGTGCTGTGTTTCAGTGACACAATATAATCATCGCCAGTAGCAGTGTGCTTGCTCCTGTGGAAAACTTAAAAGCCTTTCTGCTGTCCAAGGATATGAACCCCGCTTCTGTCCCAGCCTCAGACTCAGTTGATTTAATCTGCATAACCATATGTGAATTCTTTTCATTCTTACTTGTTACACAGGAAATACCATGAAGATTTGCTGGCCCCATGTCAAGTAGAGTTCATAAACTGCAGTGTGGTTAGGTGAAGCATAAAATGATTCAAACCCTTTCCTTTAGCCCCCTGTAGCAGCTCTCGCTAATGTTCATCTTTCCAGAAAAGTGCTCAGTTTGCTTTATTAAACTGTAGGGCTTTTATTGTGAGCTGCTTTGAGAATTGCTTTCCGTTGGTTCTGACTGCAGCTCTCGTGTATTGATGGATTTGCCTCTTAAAAGACAGGGGTGCTGGATTTCTTCACGAATGATCAGCAAGCTGCTTCTGACCCTCAGATTTTGCAAGTCTCCTTGCGTAGCGCCAATGTCAGTTTGCTCAGCCTGTCATAAAGGAAGAGGAGATGCAGTTTTCAAAGACAACTCTAACCCTGCAATTAGGATGAAGGCCTGAAATCTGTTGGTACAAAAATGCTTTTCACTCTGCCTTAACTAACACATCTAGAGGCTTAAATATTTTGGGATTTATACTGCATGCTGGCAAGAAGACTGGTGTCACTTATAAGCAAGGAATACAGAAAAATTTTTGAGTCTCTGTTCCTAGTTGCTCATTTTTCTTGACACCAGAGCTGGCCTAGAGCCATGGTCTCCACCTCGAGGTCTGTACTGAAAGCTTCCCATGCGTCCAGTCTGTTGGCATCTGCAACCCTGCTACAGGAGCCAGCTGCCTTGTTCACAGTTATCTTTCTGTGATTTAGGTGTGTTCCATCATGACCTTTAGGTAATGCTGTATAGGTGCCCAAAGCGAAAACCCAACAAGGTTGTTTTCCTTAAGAAGGAAGAGGAGGGAGCCAGGTTTAAAACTTGGGTGGAGTATCCAGCTGCAGGCATCCCAGCATCTCTTCTGTGTAGTGCATCTCACTGCTGTAGTGAGAAACCCTTCTCCTCCTGCCCCTTGCTGGTAAAATCTGACCTGTGCCATGATATAGGTGTAGATTTTCCAGCATTGTGCTTCTGCAAATGGAATTCACAACTCTGCTCAGAGAAGAGGTGATTTTTGGCAACCACCCTTGGGATATGCTCCAGCTCATGTAACCTCTCCTGGGAACAGAGCTTTGAACGTGACTGCACGAGCGCAGTAACGAAGCTCTGTCATACGGGAAGGTTATTTCTGAGCTCCCGGTCAGGACTTGCTTCCTCTAAGAAAGCAGCTGACTAGTAACAGCTCTGAAGTGGTGGTAAGTGCCAATCATATGTGTTTCTTAGCAACACCTCAGAAGAAAGTTCAAGTATCACATTGTTAAAAAAAAAAAAAAATCACTGTTAAAAATTCAACCATTTTGCCCTTGATGGGGTCGTCTTTTCCCCTCTCTCATGCTCCTTAGGACAAAAGCAGTAACAGTGCTAGGCCCTGTCCAGACTCTACCACAACTGGGGAAATAAAAGATAACATCTACTGCCACACTCCTTTTTGTTGCACCTTAGAAAATGAACTGCAGAGACTTTCCGGGCTGCCAGATGCAGTTTGAGCTGCGATCACTTAGGTTGCTGTTCAGAAATGCAGCTCACAGGCCCAGGGAAGACGAGCTCTCTTAGCGCTTGCCATATACCAGGAGGATGTGTTTTTTCCTAAAGCCTGACCTCAGTCAGAGACCCGGCAAAACGTGAACGCAGCAGTGGAAGTAAGATGAGGAATTTCAAATAACAGCTACAGCTCAAGGGGTGGAGTGGAAGGGCAAGGCTCAGGGCTGGGTTTTGGTTCAGCCCTTTAGGAATATGAGAACCACACTGAGGTTGGTGTTTCAAGCAGCCACAGCTGGTTTTGGGTCAGTTCATCTACACAGAAGTTGGTAGCAAGGCCAGGTGCTGGCTTTCACTCTCAGCCTAACCGGAATGTTATTATTTCTTATGGGAGTTAGGTAAATAAGCAAATCATAACATGTTCTAGCTGGATGATCAAAGGGGTCTCCTATTCAGTAACCATTTACAATATTAATGTAACAAACAACCTGAAAAAACCCCCCACAACTGAAAGGATCAGAGGTCATATTGCTTAAAGAAAACAAAAGCCAGTTATAACCTAAAACCCTTTCTAAAAAAAAATTTAAATATGATTCTCAGCCTCCTGCTAAGCCACTGCTCACCAGCTGGTTGTGTTGACAAGGAAAACCGAGGAGGACGTAGAGCTGATCGTGGTGGATAGCAGCAGCGATAAGCCAGTGGCGGTGGGATGATGATGACAGCACTGGAGAAATCCTCTACTCAGCCACCAGCGTGTCTGAAGTCGGTGGGGTTTGAAGACTAAGCCTGCATCCAAAGGGGTTCCTGTGGTTTATAGTGACCTTATAAACAGTGAAACCTTTAGTTTAGTATTTGTGAGTGTAAAAAAAGTAAACTAAAAAAGGTGCAGATGGCTATAAAATAGGCTAACATAAATCATTATACACTTTTTTTTCCACCTGTGGATAGAAAGGAAATAGTAATGCTGAATCAGGTGAGAGCAAACAATTACAAATAATTGGCTAAGTTTTCCAGCGGGTGTTAAGATAGCTTTACTTATAGCCGAGTTGTAACGTGATCCTCCTGCCCGTCTTTCCACTGGTTTATAAACAAGTCACAAGCTTCTCCCCATGAATCAAACACATCCTCTGACGAGTCTATAAGTTTGGAATTAGAGGAACAAATACTGGAAGCACAGTGAAGGGAGCTGGTACAAACCACAGGGCACTCCTTGCTCTGTCCTGTAAGTCTTGTGTTCCCACTGTAGTCCACCTCATTGAGGTTAATTTCACTTTTGGAACAATTCTCTTCTCTCTCTTTATCAATCTGAGAATATTTAATGTCTTTCCACATGTAGTGTGGCTGAATAATTCCATCTGAAATAGTGTACATGGGTTCTGAATTTGGTTCAGGTACGTGTCCGTTCATCTTGGAGAAAAGCAGGCCCAGTCTCTTAAAGGACTCCTTCTTGGAGCTAGAAAGTCTCTGAACTCTATTTCCATTTCGGACAAAGGAGCGCTTGCTGATCCCATTGCTTTTTGGCTTCTCTTCCACCATACCGATCCCAGACATAGTTTTAATTAGAGCAGATACATTGAAGTCCTTTTTTTTGTTGGCTACATTGAAAGACACGCTCTTGGCTTTGGATTTTTCTCCAGCACTGTCTTCATTTGTTTCATCCTTTTGGGACACCTCTGTGCTGCTGGTAGAATAACTTCTCCTCTGGGGCTTCCTATTTCCTAAGAGGTCAAGAACTTCATAGCGAAAACTTGAGATGTCCTGTTTTAATTCCTAGGGTAAGAGGAGAAATGAGTTACACTCAGCAGCTTTATCTGCGACATGAAAGAATGAGCACGTTCCCTTGGGAGAGCTGTTCAGTTATGCAAATGGCTGACACCAAATCGCACAAGAATACCGCATACATCTTCATTACTCAGAGACACACACACAATAAAAGTATCGGTAATCCTGAGAACTGGAGGCCTCACAAGATTTTTGTCTCCAAAGACTGCGGGACCGGCCCTCTTGACCAACCCCCTCTGCTCACCCCGCCACCCCGCTCCCCCAAAAAAATCACATAAGACAGTTACAGAAGAGGGGAGACACTGCTGAAATTTAGAAATATGGCAGGAATCCTGTTTACATGACAGGCCCAACTTTAACTTCATTGGTAATCATTCTTTATATCCCTTAACCCAGACTCATTCTTTGGCTCTCTCTGGGTTAGGATTAGGCATGTGATGTTGACTCAATCACATAA
Organism: Pelecanus crispus; assembly: GCF_030463565.1. Taxonomy (NCBI): domain Eukaryota; kingdom Metazoa; phylum Chordata; class Aves; order Pelecaniformes; family Pelecanidae; genus Pelecanus; species Pelecanus crispus. Next base: position 3,814,731 of record NC_134655.1, on the reverse strand, counting down.
TACTTCATTCCTACTGTTTTCCAACACTTTTGTCTATGTAACATACTGTATATTAAAATCTGGGAGGTGATCTTACACTCAAATACACTCAAACAATGTGATCAAACACTCAAATAATAATATTCTCTGCTCAAAGAAAACCCCACATGCACGTCATACGTATTCCCAGCTCCAGTAATAGTCCTATTTCCACAGCAGGTTACAAATCATCTTAACAAGTTAGTGCAAACTCTGCAAGTGGCTACTTGAATTAATATAATAAATTATTATTAAGGAATAATAAATTACCTTGAAATTTTCTTCAGTTAAACCTTCGTTGGTTTTGGAAGTTCTTATCATTGCTGCCACGTATCTTTTCACAAGATTTCTTATCACTTCCTGGAATAGGAAACAATACGAGTGATTCAGCTGCTGGCTCAGACCACACTCTGTTCTTACTGCATTTCACTGAGATCTTACCGACAGTGGCTGTCCTGACTCTGCTGTCTAAAAAGAAAATCACTTCCCATTAGAAACAGAACAGCATCTTTTAAAGAAGCCTTTGGAAAGGGTTATATCCCTTCCATCCTGAATGCTCTGCTCTTAACTACAGCAAGCAGGTATTTTGTACTTGTTTTGTATATGTAAAAGGCATGGAGAAAAAAATTCTTGATGTTCTTAAATGTCCTCAAGCCATTTAATCTCAGCTGCTGGAAGTGTTTAAGATTACCGGTCTCATGTGTATATGCTGTGTATCCTGATAGGCTAAGCTTGCCATCTGAAGATTGTTTATCAAGTGTTTGAAAGCCAAGGAGGGTATGTTGATAACAAATAACCTGAAGAACAGCCAGGACCCCATGGGTCAATGCACGTTCATGTTAAATCGTATCTGCCAGCTGCCTGGGCATTCCCTAATGGCAGGTTAGAAACTCCTTTCGAGGCTGCTGCAGCATCTGTGGATGGTGCTGGGAGGACTGAAGCACACCCTTGGGACTTCTCTAAGGGCTCTTGCTCCTCTGCGTTACCTGGGCTGTTTGTTACAGCACAGCTTTTTGGTAGTATGAGATCCATCGTGCTCTGTGTTTGTGTACCTCCTTGCTGGTTTTACATAAGCAAACTGGTACTTCGAGCTTGTACCTTTATCTGTGCCAGCCAACATACACACAGGTTGATCTCTATATACAGATGAGACTACTCCAAACCTTCCCTTCATTGCCTCCATTTCATAAATAGGGGTAACAAGTCTGAGCAACACCAAGCACGAAGATGGTCTCTGCACCAAGGTTTTACTGGGAGGTTTTTTTTAAAGAGATCCCACGGTTGGTACCCATAAGCTATGCTGTGAAGTCAGAAAGTACCAAATGTCTGCTGTCAAAGGCAACTAATTAATGTTAAACATCAACTTCAGATAAAAATACTCTTCAAAAAGCAGGAGATGTCTTAAGACAAACTACTAAAGGCTTTTGACAGTATAGCCTAACATTCCACCTAACATTCTGGAGAATTTTTTTCCCTTCCAGCATGCTGGCATAATACATCGCACTGAATTCAAGTACTGAAACTGGTGTTTTTAACACAGTTTCATCCTTTTGTAGGTTGACTTTAATGAATACTTGATGACAGGCAGGCTGAGAATAAACAAAACCAGGAAAATTTACTAAAGGAACCATTCCTCCTTCCTGAGCTGTCCAAAACAAAATCCCAGCCATTGTTTGAGTTAGGGATGCTTTACAAAAAAGAGCAGGAGAGGAACAGTTCAAGAGTGTGTAAAAATGCTGCAGAAACAGTTTTAATCAGGATGGTGTGACAGCCTGGTCCCTCTGATGGCAATGGGTACGTCACCTTTGACTTCAGCAGCCAGACTGATACTTGGCAATTTTTGCACTACTTAGAGGGGGTGAAAGGCTAGGACTGATTTACTGAACCATCCCACCTCTAATGAGGAAATGTTTTAATCCATGATAAGCAAAATCCTCTTAGAGGACTAATACTTCTCAAAATATATTCTAGAAGCAAGCAAGAAACGAGACATTAGAAAATGAGCAGGAAGAAGAAAGAGCAAGTAAAAACTTTATGTGCTCAAGAGTTTACCTGGTAATGTTGATTCTGAATCAGGTTGTCAGCGTGCCGTTCCTGCAAAGAGAAAGGCAGAGATGCGTTACCTGCGTAATCCTGTCTTTAGAGCTCCTGATGGCTTTTGGCAAGTTAGGATCCAGCAACCTTCTCCTGCACCAGCAGAGCAGTGGCCCTCGTGATCCTGAGCATGCACAAGCACCCTCAAAAAATGAACTATAAAACCATGCAGCTCCTTACTGTGAACGTTTTGAGGTTTTCGTGCCTCTTCTGCTCATTGTCAGAGTCATTGCCTGGGCACAGCTGATTGTGAATCCACTTGCAAAGGTACCAGACTGACTTGGGACTTGGGATGATGTTAAAAGGAGGGGGCAGAGTGGCACCTTCATCAAAGTAACTCATCCAGAGCTTTGTCCGTGCAAACTTCCACTCAATATCTGCATGGTCCTATGAGAGAAGGAAAGAGACTATCAGCTGCTTCGGGCAGGCTTTCGTGTGCAAATGCCCTCGGCCAAGGAGGTGACGTGAGCAATAAAGGATTTCTCCAGCTGCAGGTGAAGCAGTATCGCTTCTTCCATCTCCCTCCCTGGGGGTGTACTTAAAAAAAAAAAAAAAAAAACCAAAAAAAAAACCCCCAAAAACCGGTGTGAAATGTAGCTAGAGTGTAAAAATACCAACCACTGAGAAATGAGATGATAGCAATATTCAGCAAAAAGAATTTCACGTGCTAAAGCCCAGCTTCATCCTTTACAGGTTGTGCTTATTAGTTCACCAGTACAAGAAGCAAGAAAACATATTTTTTATTCTGCTTTTTGCTAGCATTTTTATTATCACAAACTGTTGTTTCTCATGTCCAAATCCAGTGAATTCTCACATTCTTCCCTGGAAAAAGATCTTTCATACTGGTTTTTTGATTTGTTTGGTTTTTATAGCATCCATTAATTCAGCTCTTATAAGGAAGTGACACATTTTATGTGTGCCATATTTTAAATCTTGCCTCTGCATTATCCTTACACAAAACGGGAGACATTTTACTGTTTGGTTGGTTTTTTTTTTTTTTTTTTTTTTCATTTATATTATCAGCATGCTAGCTTGCTGCGCTCTAGTGTTTTTCATCCCAACAAAGTAAAGGTGGAAAGTTAATAGCATCATTTTACAGCTGCACAGATAGATGCATGGTCCATACAGCCACCAGGAAAGGAATGCTGAGTCTATACAAGACACTGATGTTACAGACCGCAAAATGGTGATCCCCAAATCAAGCTATTTGCAGTCTAGTCCGTGGAGTCAACAAGCTGTTCTGCCCAACAACAAATTGCATATTCCCCTCAACATCGGGACAGAGAGATCTATCTACAGCCTGGATTCAGAGAGATACCGCAGCTATTCAAAATGGATTTCATGCTGGTTTGTGCTAGTTTTAAAGTTAAAAAAAAAAATGCCACTGTTTTGTATGTTCTGCAGAAATTCTGACATTAGACAGAAAAGGAAGGAAATAGTTTGAAGCCTTCAAGCCAAGCAGGGGTGAACACGGCTTACAATAGTACACTGAATTCAAATGGTAAATTTGCGTATTGTTATCATTGCAGAGTATAGCACTAAGCTGATGGTTATGACATTTTAGCTGTTCAGCATTTACGTTAACAGTAGCTGACATGAGATTAAACCAAAGCCATGATGATCTAGGCTAAGTAACAGCGCAAGGCAGGAGAAAAGGACAATGCGGGATTTTAAGTTTCTGAGGAGATTTCAACCAGGTTGGAACAAGCAGCCCTCTTGAGCGAGGGGTGCTGGGCTGCAGGGCAGCAGCTCTCAGAAACAAGCAGTGCAGCGTAGGACAGGGAGTTTAATAAAATATGGCTGAACATCACACCCCCAAAATTACTACACTGGCTTTCTGGCTACACTGCAGTGCTCTGATATGGGCAAAATACGCTCACATTTTGACAGTGAGGTGCATTTTAGTAGCGTATTCAAATTACGTGCAGCTCTCTATTTAAAATGACTGCCTCAGTGGCCCAGGAGCACATTAGCCTCTGCAGATGGTCTGAATCAGCCCAGAACATGACTGTCCCCTGCCAACTTACCGAAAGGGCTGTCTTCAAGTAGGTAGACTCAGAGAAGCAGGCTGCCATGCCCCTTTTTGCCTCATACATTATCAGACCCCATAAGCAGGGAAACTGCAGCATCACCATGAAGCATTAGAAGCTGATGCCGGTGGAAATGAAGTTCTGGGTAGTAAAAAATGCAGTTTACAGCAGTAGAAATAATTGCCATCAAAAAAAAGTCCTGCTCATTTTTAATTCGTCTCTACCTGCAGACTGCAGCAAGCTCAGCAGAGCTGGAGGAGAGCAGGACCAGGGGCTGTTCCTCCTTCCCAGACTCCAGGTTCATGCTCCAAGCTCCACAAGCAACCCACAGGATGACTCTTGCCTAATAACTGCTCAGAGGTAAAGGCAGAGCTGTCCCAGCCTCTTCCAGAAGCAGAGCTGGCTGCTCCCTGCTCAATCCTAAGGGTGCACTTCTGCCCTACCTGAACGTTTCCTGGTCTGGGCAACTTCAGCTGAAACAGTTTTCAGAAGAAGGATGATGGCTGAGCGGCATCACAGGCCAGGTGAGCCGAGGGGCTGCTGGGCAGGGTGTGCTGCCCACGGGGGAGGCAGGAGATCAAACCTCTCTTGGCAGAGAAGGGGCCTGAGCTGCAGCTCCCTGTGCTCTACCTGGACATGCTCACCACCAGAGAAAAAAAACAATGGTGGCTGCATCTTGAAAGGCTGCAGATAAGAGGGGCATTGCTGGCTCAAGCCTTTAAAGCATTTTGCAGGGGAATAACTGCATGAGACCAGCACCGAGTTATTCAGCCCTGCTGTGAGTAAGCCTTTCTCAGGGTGTACAGGAACTACAGACACCTGGCAACACTGATAGCACTATCTGGAGCAGCTGGAGAGTTTAGTGTAAGGCAGTAGCTGAAGGAGAGTGCAAAGACTGTTATTTTGGATAGAGACATCTATATTTTAAGTTGTCAATACAGAAGTAGGTGTAAATATCCTATCAAGGAGTCAGAAGGGAGAAGGTAGTTTGGAGAAGGTTATAAATCCACCCTTCCCTTCTACAAAGGTCCAGTGTAGGTGGTGGGGTGGGATCAGGTGTGGTGACTTGGCAGCAATTTCCTTGGACACATTACAGAAAGGGCATGTCCTGGGCAGAGGTGATTTAGCAGTGGGTGTTGGATGCTGTTTGTAGAGGAGGAGAAGGCAAATCTATGGCTTGGGGATTGCAAATTAGTTTCTGGGAAAGGAAGGAAGAAAAGGGCTAAAAAACCTTTTCTGCACAGAGTGCTTTTTTTCTTTTTGTTGTTTCATTTTAAAATAGCTTAAGGGGACTATGAGGGCTTGACTAGGGGCTAAATGCAAGCGTAGGGCAGGGCTGCGAAACTGAGTGGGAGTTTCTCATTGGGGAAGTTTTGTGGTTGGTCTGAACAAATCCCCGTTGACCTACATGTGTCTGTGGGCGAGGCTGGATGCTGGCTTCAGCCCCCACCTGTATTTCCTCCTGCGCAGTCTCAGTCAACAAGTGCAATATAACCTCTCTTAAAAGACAGAGCCTCTGTACAAAGTGTGAAGTATCTTTTCTTTCTCTTTCTGCTGCTATGAATTCCCCAGGGTTTACAAACTCTGCCTGTCTCAATTATTCACCTTGATGTTTTGAGAACCTGAGCAAATCAGATGAGAGCTCCTGGCAGCAGTTTTATGTTGGAAATATATAGCAGAGACACTTCAGTTTTACTGAGAATGTCTATGTGTGCCAGGAAACCACCATTTTCTTGGTTAGAGCTCTCTTTACTGCAGTGACATCTCCACACAAAACTACAGCTTTCCTAACTCTCCTCCCTGTGCTATGTCGTGCTTTAACCCCAGCCGGCAGCTCAGCCCCACACCGCCGCTCGCTCACTCCCCCCACCCCCCGGTGGGATGGGGGAGAGAACTGGAAGGGTAGAAGTGAGAAAACTCGTGGGTTGAGAAATTTAGGAATTGAAATCCAAGCTTGGATTTCGCTGTCTTCTCTTTGAGCTCCTGTTGCTCTTGCCCTTGTTCCCATCACTGTTTTCCTTCAAGCACTGCTCGTTTCAGCTACAAAACCCTCTACTTCCAAGAGGGCCGAGCCCTCGAGCTCAAAGAACACGTGAACTCAAAGAAACCAGCACTCAGCTTCTCTGTGAGAAAAAAACCTGTATCACTTGCTATCACAATGCGAATGTGTCATACTGGCCGCATAATCCTCTTGCAAATCTCTGCCATTTGAAGTGAGAATTAATCTCCCATACAGATTTCCCTGTGGGATCGCCAAAACCATCTTGCTGTAGCAGTTGCGAGGATTTTCTAATTCAGTCCGAGTGATGTATTCACAGATGTGTCAGATTTTAAATAATTACCTGCTATACCAATTATCTAGGATAATTCAAGCATTAATCTCCATCTTTATCTCTGTGTAGAGAATCTGTTGTTTACATTTTGTGAAATGTTTTTTATAAAGATTCCCATCGCCATCTCCTTTGCTGGGCCATATGGTTTAGATCATACTTTGCCAAATAATGGCCAGCTTCTCAGCTGGTACCGACCCAGGCAGCAGAGCCCCAGCAATGGCAGACTGTTTTAGTTCTCTTACGAGATGGCTGCCACTGCTGCAGCCTCTAGGTTCCTCAGCCTCTTCACGTGTTTAGTATTTCAGCTCTCTTGGGGCTGGAAAGCTGATGGAGGAAAATGCTGTTACTTTTAACTCGGCACATAGGAGCTGAAGCACAGGGCTGTCCCGTGGGAAGCCTGCAGTAAACTGGGAGCCTGATCTTTTGACTCTTGAATTAGCATCCCTGAAAGCACTGGGCTAGTCCTGAATTTACGTTAGCTAAAGGCTGATAAGCTGAAACGGATTACGGCAGCTCGCCGCACACTGTGGTTAGCTCTGGATGAGGATGGTGTAGAGCCTGGTATGAACGATCAACTAAAACATAATGCTGAGAGGACGCCAGGCACTCCAAGGTCTTCAAACTTTTCCACTGCAAAACAATCACAAGACGATGAGTTACTTAAGCTCCTCTATGCTACACAGAGGTGCACAGGGGCTTCTGCCCCTTCCTCTAACAAGAGGGAAGAAGTGTAGTCCTGGGATGCAAATCTTCCCCACGCTCCTTTGGAAAGAATAATATATAAAGATGTATAAAATGTCTTTCTAGCTGGCACAAAAAGGGCTGCGTGTGCCTTTCTTGTGTTTTATTATACAACAGTCAGTGGGCTAAGCTGGAAATCAGGCTGCTGCCTGTCAGATGCGGATATAGATGGCTGTGACAATGCCCTCAGGACCAGGCTGTCTGGCCGTGGCTGAGCGCCTCGGAAGGAGGCGCGAGAAGCTTTCCCGTTGTGCCGGGAATGCTGGCAGAAGCCGGTGTGATTTCTGCATCAGGAGTAGCAGGACCGCTCTCTGCTGCTGTCCCAGGAGGTGTCAGCAGCAGCCCTGCAAGATTAGGAAGTGCCCACGCCACAGTACTTTCTCTAGGAAGGAAGGAGGAGATGCAGCGTTCACCTGATGTATCTTATTTGCAGCCTATTGAGTAAGGGAGGCACAGGAACTTGAAGGTGCTTTTTTGCTGTGTAATTAGCTGTGCTGCGAAGTGTAGGAGAAGTCATTAAACTCTATTTATTATATTTCTATCGCATATGCCTCTCTATTGCTCTTTGCTAAAGCCAGAGCAGGAAACAGCACAGAAAATACATCAGCAATGGCTTTCAAGCAGGCTAGCACAAGAAATACACCCTTCTGTGTCCTGAACAGAAAGCATTGCAGAAAGGTGGTCAGGAGAAAGTTACATCTATACAGAACCCGACAGAGACAACTCTTGTGCAGTTTCAAAGCTGTTAATTTTGTAATATGTGTTGAGCAAACTGGTAATAACATCAGCAGAGCTTGGGAGTTTAATGAGAAGCTCAGAGAAGCAAGCAGCAAAAATCCAAGCAGGCTATTTGAGGTAAATGATGCTTAATATTTTTCAAAGAAAATATGTCATAGAAAGAAAAAAAAAAAGTCTATGAGAAAAATCAGGGACTTACAAAAGCAATTAATGCATAGGTAATTCAGCTGCAGCTGACAACAAACGTCTTTACTTTCAAAGCCAGGGATGACATACTGAAGGATAAGAACTTAATAGGATCAATCTCAAAAATAATACAAGAAAAATTACTAAAGGAGGACAATCTAGCATTAGAAAAAGCAATTAGAACAGTCAGGGAATGAGACAGCCAGAGAAGAGATGAAAGTACTGTCTAGCACAAAATCACCCGCTGCACCGGGTACTGCAGACAGAGTCCTGACCAGCAACCAGACGCTCGCACCGGGGAAGCTGTGGTGGCCCCACGCCAACCACACACGGCTTTGAAGAGGAGCGTGTGGCAACGCCCTGGGGAGAACAAGCCCACGGCAGACACAAACCAGCATGATGCAAAGCAAAGGAGCACCCAGGTGTGAGGGCAAACGTGCTTGGAGAGCCGCGAAGCAAACCCCGTGCACGAGCATGCAACGCAGGCACGTGGGCAAGGGCAGGGAAGGAGAGCCGCTCCCCGGGCAGCAGCTCAGCCAGGGATGCGGGGCATTTTCTGGCTGCGGCACATTAAAAAAGAAAAGGACGTTCAGGAAGCATAGGCAGGTCCTGAAGAAATGCTCTTAAATAAATACCAGCACTAGGATACAAGAAAAGTGAATTCTTGGGCCCAGATACAGGTGACGACTTGATTTCAGAGAAGAGCTATTATCCTTTTCTGGTAAAAGGCAGAAGGCAGCAAGGCCCTTAGGTGAGGAAATCAAACAGAGCACAAGGGAGAAAAAAACCCAAATCTAAATTTTTACGTAGCAGACATTTCAGATAAGCCATCAGTGGGATTGCGAGCCTTAAAAACTTGAAAGCTGGATGAAGATCCCAGTCATGGAACAGCCCATGAAAGACCACACTGTAACAGAGGAAGTTAGGATAAGCTTCCTTAATTTTGCAGTGTCCAAGGTCTGTCACTTCAAACAGATTAAGGGAATGGCCAGTTCAGTGCCAACGAGACATACTGCACGGCAACTGTTTTATAGTAAGATGGATAAAGGACTCCATCTTTGGGGCACAGCCAAAGAGGCTCGGAAATTACAGAACTGGGGTAGGTCACTGGTTGCAATGGAGAAGAAAACCACTAACGGCAGCTGAAGACGCAAGGCCAAGCGATGAGCACGGGCATTCACTCCCGAGGGCCACCTCAGCAGACCTGAGATGAGCTGTGCAGTGGCCATCGCTCCCCCAGAACGGACCTCCGTACTGCCAGCTGGCTGATTCTCCCAGCTCTGGGGAATCAGTTTGTTTGTACTTGGAAAATGCATGCTTTAGCATCTCTGCTATTTATATCTTCCATGTGCAGAATATATTCATAATTAAATTTTTTATTACAGCTTGCAATGCACTACAGTCCACAATGTATTTCGGTTATATATATCAATTACCTTTCATCTCCCACCAGCATACTGGATGGAAACAACGATAGCTAATGAGAAGGCCAGGGAATATTATATTTGAGAAAACACAGCGAACTGTGGATTGTGCTCATTTTAGTGCAGTTAAATTATTTGAACTGACACCTTTTTTTTTCTTCAGTCATATTCCAGCAAAGTTCAATTTTTATTTTAATAGTCAAATAAATCAGAGCACTAGGAAGGTCATGCAGACAAATAGATCTCTAAAAAAGCCTCAGCAGGAAGAAACAATGAGAAAGATAGCACTAAGGCTTTGTTCTTCCTGCCATCCCCTCTCTGTTTTATCACTGCCTCATAAGAGGCTCTTTTCATGCTGAAAGTCAGAGAGATAAGGTGCATCTGTGCTGATAATGTTAACTACCTCCAGCCAGGTCAAAATCAAGTCATTCACACATGCCTGTAGAGAAATGGTGGGCTGAGAAGGTATGTCTAACCCAAAGTGCTTGAGTGGTGATGAATCTGTTAGTACCATGGCAAAAAAAAAAAAAAAAAACCACCTTGCCTCACTTCTACTTGCACTATTTCCAGAATATTATCTTTGATTTTTTTCTGCATAGCCGGTCAGCCTGGGATTTCAGTCTTCCAAGGAAGAAGAAATGTCTTGCAATTCATTGCTAGACTGGTGGGAGCCAGATACAAAGGAGTCCTTCTCTGCACCCCTCTTTCTTTATTTCTTCTTTCTTTTTTTTTTTTTCCCAGGAGAAATTAGTCCCAAGAAGAAAAATCCCAGTTTGGACCCACATGTGAATTTCAGATCCCAGGATCCAGTCTGTGCCATTATAAGGATGTGATTTCAGCTCTGAAATGTGATGTCAGCTGCAACAGAGGTATTTCAAGGTCTAACAGTTTCTTTAACGTGGTCTTTAGGGCCATTTGTAACTTTTAGATCTGAACTCTGATTATGAGTAATCACAAAGCACATCTGATGTTCTTTGCCGTTGACTCCTATGCTACAAAAATGTTTACCAGACTGTCTGGTCACATCGAGCTGACCAGAAGGGTAGTAACACAGTAAATTCATTACTTGTCTGACCCTGGGAGCTGGTTTCATGTGTTGCTGGCATTTCCCCGAATCAAAGCTCTGAGCCTGACTGTATCTCCTTAGGCTTTACAACCTTTTTATGCACATATATACACAGTCCTGATACCCCTTCCTCAAGTAACAAAAAGAATAAAATGATCATTCCCAAACTTCCATAGTTAAGCAATGAAACAGTGTACATGTTTTCAGGTACCAAATGCTTTAGTATTTTGCTCTTTTATGACTGGTCATAAACTGCCTTTCCTCAGCGAAGGATCAGAGCTGGACTACAGCTTTTACTGACCCTGTAAAGGTCATAGCACCAGTGGGAGAAGCAGGTGCCTGACACCTCTGGAAGTCAGCCTGCTTGCAAAGTCACTTCAACGCAGTGCGTGAGCTTAGCTGCCAAAAACTGAAAAACTGCTCGAAAATGAAAAATCCTAGCTAAACAGCCCAGTTGTTTAAATACATCCTTGAGCCAAAAGAAAGGGGACCATTATAAATGTATGCGATAGCTCAAGTCTCTAAGTGATTCTTGAGCTGTGCAGATAGCACTGATTCAGGAGATGAAGCCCCTGTTTCTTCCCCAGATTCTAAGAACAGGCTCTGCCACTGAGGAGCTGCAGGGGACCGGACTGCAGAACAGAAATGCAGACAAGGAGCCGTAGCACAGCATCCTGGTTATTAGACATCTTCCTGTTTAATTGGATGGAGTGGTATGTATCCTGTTTCACCTATATAATCAGCATCAACTTATTTGCTAGATTGCAGCGTGTTGAAATCTGTGAAGCACTGGCATCTAAAAAGTCACATTTCAGAGGATTCGTAATATAGCTGTTCCCATTGTTCAGTATCAGGTGAAAGCTCTTCCCAGATAAATCCCTTTTAGTTTTTCACTGTTTTTTCCTCAGTAGTATTTCTCCTTTATCTTTCACTTTTCCTTTTTTCTTCTGCCTTTTTAATGAAAGTCCCCTCGATGCAGAAGCACAAGATAATGCTAATTGAGCTTGTCAGGCCTAAATAAAAGATGGGATAATGCAGGGGGCTGCAACCTATGTAGTTCCATCTGGATACTTCAACTTCTATTATGTAGCAAGAGCAAACCTTGCTGTGCTGCTTCGCACGTAATGGACACAGAATTATTGACCTGTCATGCAGGGCACTGGTGTGTTAACTACACCAAAGAAAACAGAACCCACCCATATAAATGCCATCAAATTCCCTGTAATATCTTAAATCAGCCAGGGGTCACCTGCAGATTGCAAGCTCATCTTGTTTTTTACTTAAATGTAATGTTTCTGCTTCTCTGAATAAGCCCCAGAGTGGTTTGGCCATGGCGGTATCATAGAATCACAGAATGCTTTGGGTTGGAAGGGACCTTTAGGGATCATCCAGCCCAACCCCTGCAGCGAGCAGGGACAGCTTTAACCAGAGCAGGGTGCTCAGAGCCCCGTCCAACCTGGCCTGGGATGTTTCCAGGGATGGGGCCTCCACTGCCTCTCTGGGCAACCTGTGCCAGTGTCTCACCACCCTCAGGGTAAAAAAATTTCCTTATATCCAGTCTAAATCTCCCCTCCTTTAGTTTAAAGCCATTACTCCTTGTCCTATCACAACAGACCCTGTTAAAAAGATTGTCCCCATCTTTCCTGTAGGCCCCCTTTCAGCACTGCAAGGCCGCACTAAGGTCTCCCCGCAGCCTTCTCCTCTCCAGGCTGAACACCCCCAGCTCCCTCAGCCTGTCTTCGTAGCAGAGGGGCTCCAGCCCTCAGATCATTTTTGTGGCCTCCTCTGGACCCGCTCCCACAGGTCCATGTCTTTCCTGAACTGAGGGCCCCAGAGCTGGAGGCAGGGCTGCAGGTGAGGTCTCACGGGAGCGGAGCAGAGGGGCAGAATCCCCTCCATCGACCTGCCAGCCACGCTGCTGGGGATGCAGCCCAGGATACGGTTGGCTTCCTGGGCTGCAAGCGCACATTGTCGGCTCATGTCCAGCTTTGCATCCCCCAGTACCCCGAAGTCCTTCTCCGCAGGGCTGCTCTCCATCCCTTCATCCCCCAGCCTGTACTGATATCGGGGGTTGCCCCGACCTGGGTGCAGGACCTTGCACTTGGCCTTGTTGAACCTCATGAGGCTCACATGGGCCCACCTCTCAGACTTGTCCGGGTCCCTCTGGGTGGCATCCCATCCCTCAGGCATGTCAACGGCACCACTCAGCTTGGTGTCATCTGCAAACTTGCTGAGGGTGCACTCAGTCCCACTGTCTGTGTCACTGATGAAGATATTAAACAGGACTGGTCCCAGTACGGACCCCTGAGGGACACCACTTCTCACTGATCTGCATCTGGACACTGAGACATTGACCACTACCCTCTGGATGTGACCATCCAACCAATTCCTTATCCACCGAACAGTCCACCCATCAAATCCATATCGCTCCAATTTCAAGAGAAGGATGTTGTGGGGGACTGTGTCAAAGTCCAGATAGACGATGTCCATAGCTTGTCCCTTGTCCACTGATGCAGTTGCTCCATCATAGAAGGCCACTACATTGGTCAGGCAGGTTTTGCCCTTGGTGAAGCCGTGCTGGCTGTCTCGAATCACCTCCCTGTCCTCCGTGTGCCTTAGCATAGCTTCTTGGAGGATCTGTTCCATGATCTTCCCAGGCACAGAGGTGAGGCTGACAGGTCGTTAGTTCCCAGGGTCCTCCTTTCTACCCTTTTCAAAAAAAATGGGTGCAATGTTTCCCTTTTTCCAGTCACCGGGGACTTCACGTGACTGCCATGACTTTTCAAATATCATGGAGAGTGGCTTGGCAACTACATCAGCCAGTTCCCTCAGGACTCAGGGATGCATCTCGTCAGGTCCCGTAGACTTGTGTATGTTCAGGTTCCTCAGGTGGTCACAAACCAGATCTTCTCTTACAGTGGGAGGGACTTTGCTCCCCCATCCCCGCCGTGCGGTCCATCCACTCGAGAGGTGTGGGAAGAGAGGCTGCCAGTGAAAACTGAGGCAAAGAAGTTGTGGAGTACCTCAGCCTCCTCCTCGTCCATTGTTAGCAGTTTGCCAGTCTTGTTCATCGGGGGGGGTACGCTTTCTTTGACCTTCCTCTTCTGGCTGACGTACCTGTAGAAGCCGTTCTTGTTATTCTTTGCATCCCTTGCCAGGTTCAGCTCCATCCACGCCTTGGCCTTCCCGACCCCATCCCTACACAACCGGGCAGCTTCCCTGTACTCTTCCCAGGACACCTGTCCCTGCTTCCACTGCCTGTGCATTTCCTTCTCGCCCTTCAGTTTGACCAGCAGGTCTCGACTCAGCCATGCTTGTCCCTTGCCTTCCTTGCCTGATTTCTTACACTGGGGATCGAGAGCTCTTGTGCTCTGTGGAAAGCGTCCTTAAAGATCTGCCAGCTCTGTTCTGCTCCCTTGTCCCTGAGGGCAGTTTCCTGGTACACAGGGTCAGATAAATATCTGGGTTTTCAAAGATTAAAAACAACAGAAAGGATTAACCTCCTGATCCTGTTGGCAATACTCATATGAGCAGGGGTTTGCAGGATTGGGCCCTAGGATGGAGAATTAGCTTTGTCTAGTCTAATAACAGAAGGAAGATGCAGCATATGAAGTCAGAGCACATCAAGTGCTTCCATTTAGAGGCTCTGCAAACACCAGATGAATATTAACAACTTGATTCAAGTCCATGGGTTATATGTAATTAGGCCAAAGCCAGCAAAAAGACAAACAGTTCTACACCTTCAAATGAATACTTTAGCTTGCTAACAAAAAGCAATTAAGCTGCCTGCCAGTCTAGAGCGAGGCTCCAGGGCTAATTTCACACACAGGCCTCTCGCTGTATGGTAGCATCATGGCACACCACTGCTGCAACGTATTTCCCTTCACTTTCAAATAAAAATCTGCTGGGAGTCCCCCACATCCAGTCACAAGCTCCAGAGAGAGCACCCAGCCTTCCGAATCAATCCCACTCCTCTAAAGATGTGCTACAGCTACCCAGGAGGGAACTACAGAGCAAGCGTCCAGCATTTCTTCACACACATCACACTCCATGGGGAAATGTAACAGAAATCTGCCTGTCCAAATGTCACAAAAGGCACCGAGTAAGTTCAGGAGGATTTACGATTTCAATTAATTATTACTGATGACACGGATGAGTTTTGGGAGCACAGTATTTGAGATATGGGTAACTACAGTTGCATTGTAGAATGAAGAAAAAGACTTGAGCGTATTACTTGCACCCGTAACACGGGGTCTGCACATGGGCAGTGACGAGCAGGATGTGTATGTTGGTCACCTGGAGACCCTGAGGGCCATAAAACTGGGGGACAAACAGTGATATTTCATTCAGCCGGCAAACCAAAGAAGAGCCATTTAATCCCCTTTGTAGAGCCTAGTTGGTTTGCTACACCATAAAAAGCTTCAGGACACATTAATCCCAGCTCATATTTGCAACAAGAGTATAACAAGAGCATAATTTCATTTCCTGCTGTATGATAGAGTTAAAAACCAAACACATCTCAATTTCTCCTATGAAATTAAAATTTACAGTTCTGAAATGGGGCTTGTGACATGAACACTTCCTGATGCTTTACAATAGCTTAGATTTGAGTCCAGGCTTTGGAGCTGGCCTTACCTCTATAGGGGGACAATCTACCACCCCAAAACCTGCCACATGCAGGGACTGTCCAGCTGTGTATCTTGAACTAGATTTATTGATTCGTAAAATTCTTCCTTAGCAAAACCACCAAGTAATAACTGTACAGGTCATGCGAGCAGAGGAGGTGCAGTATTTTTTTGACAGTCCTAAGGGTCACAGATCACAGTGGGGAAGAGAATTTCTGCTGCTGTTGTGAATTAAACTGGGTAGCATTTACTGCTGTGGTGCTGAGAGAGTTCCATTGGCACAGAAAACTAGAGGAATTCTTGATCTTTGTAGATCAAGAAAAGTTTGTTACTACTTCCTGCGGGAAATCCAAAGTCATCTTGGAAACAATGTAACAGGGAGCTGAAAAATCTTTATAGTCCTCTATGCTTTAATTTTTAAGCTCTCTACTCTGCAAAAATTGAGAAAATTCCATGCACAATATCCCTACATTTAAAGTCAAAATTTCCTGGAAGTGATCACTTATTTTTAGCTGCACATACCAACTGTTTCTGTTTACTATACAGCTTTTGTTTTGCTGTGCAAAATATTTATCATTTTCATTCTGTCCTCCACAATATGTGCTAATCTACTCTTTCATTCCATCATTTAAAATGGCACTCCTAGTTTGGTGTCCAGTGCCCTAACTTCTCCAATCCAAACACCGGCAGCTATCTTTCAACCCGGTCATACACTCTACTCGCAGAGATACACTTAAAAAAATTAAACATGCAGCTGTCTTTTGCAGTAGCAGCTGTGTGAGGTGAACTAGCTTGAAATAATAGACATGCAAACCAACAGGAAGATACAAAATACAATATAGGAAACAATTTTGTACCTTAATACATACTGCTGGAGTGAAGTCATTATTCCAACATCTCATGTATGCCATGTGTTACACACTTGAAGCTGTAATACTTCACTTTCATGCACAGTAGTTAGAGGTAATTTTTCTCAGACCTACTTTGGTGTGATGCTCTCCCTGAGGTATTAAGCATCATTGTACTTTCCTAAAATGTCTAAAAGCTGCAAGTGCTTACATCTCTCCTTAATATGTCAGTGGGATGCCTAGTGCCACAGTGCTGTTCTGTGCCACTTATTGCTCTAACTCACCTGGAACTCAGATTACAAGTTCACAGCCCCATGGTTTTCCTCCTGCAGATGAGTCTTTAGTTGCTGTTCTTCCATCGATCTTGCTTCCCACTGCTCCTGCGGCTGCAGAGTCAGAACTGTTGGTACAGTTCCAGTGACTAATTCCTGCATGACTTCCCAGAGTATCACGGATGTGTCCATAAGGAACATGCTTTCAGAAAATATGCGTAGATTGTTAATTCCCTGCAAAACGTACCTGCACCCTAGGGCGCCAGAAAGGCCAAAATGCACTTGCACCCTAAGACCCCCAGTAACACCCACTATCACATTGTTTTGAAAAAATTACGAACTGGCAGAAGGACTGTATAACTTCAGATGCAGCCAAGTGGCAATCTTATGAGAAACAGCCTATCACATAAAGCATCCTCATTACCCAAAGGAAGGATGGAGCCACCTGGCTACTCTGAGATAAGTTCCGTTGTCCTTCCTCTTGTCATTGCGACATATTCCTCTTCTATTCATCAGGTGATGGTATTTCTGTCACGTCTGGGAAGGTACTGAGATGAGAGACCTGGCAGTCCATAACATCCAGTTGCATTCTGTGCTGCTTGTATAGAACATTCTGATCTTCACATATTGAAACAGGGCAAAGTGTATGGAAATTTTGGTGCGCGTTTGGATTTTGTTTATTTTGTCAGTGAAACATAGTGTCTCCCATAACCAGCTCTTGACAATCGTTTGGCAAAAAGAGAAAAATGGGCCGTATGAAAAAAAATCAATATTGAAATTGCTTCAGGGTACCCCTAGAAAAATGTATTGAAGTCTGAAATAGCTTAGTAAAAAACCAACAAAATTATGGCAGAAAAATTCTTCCTTCTTTGAGCCAGGAATCACTCAAAGCTGTGTGGAGGTTTTACTCTTTGCTTGCCTTGCTCTGTCTTCCACAGATAGCCTGTGGTTTCACGCTGTGCGCCTACAGTGCTTAATTAACTACCAAGCCCTAGCCCCCATACTGGGGAGACACAACGAAGAGTGAAGAAAGAGCAGCTTAGTTTCTCCTTTCTCTAACCTCACAGCAGAAATTCATGTATATATGAGATAATGGAGAAAAGTTAACCTGAAGAATAACTGCTACAAATGCATTAACATATTTGTCCCTGGAAGAGAGGAGGGGAGAAAGACTGTTTGCATTGCAGCAGTGCCACTGCCTCATTAACAAGTGGAATTAATTAAGATGTCCTGACCACTCCACTGCAAGGAAATCAACAAGCAGAGATGCACTCTCATCCCTGAGGTCTAGCTCATTTTATTTCTCTGCGGAGTCCTGCGCACGGCACAAGATTTCTTATTGATGTATTTGAGAAGAAGACCTCAACCCCACTCCAAGGGCTTCTTGGTCCCTTCCCCTCCTCCCTCCCTGGAATGCTGTCATTCCACGTGTATTCAATGAAATATAAATACCAGGAGGAAGAAATGCCTAGTCTAGCAACCAGTCTACTGTGATTCAGAAAGTGGTAGACCTAATTACAGGAGGTTAAACAATGACCCACAGTTGTAAAGCTCAACATTTATTAATGAGTTGTTTTCTTCAGGGAAGAGATTAATTGATGTTTGCCCTTAGAAGACACATGAAGAGAACTTGTCCCTGAGAGAATGCTGTGAGCATGCAGAAATACTAGCTTCAAAACCCAAGCTGCACGCACTGCACGAGAAGAGGCTGGAAGTGACTGCTTCTTGCCTTCTCAAGAAACGTCACTGCTCTCAGTAGCAATTGCAATATGGCAGCTTAAGTGACAAAGAAGTATCCTGCAGCATTTTCACTGTCATTCTTCTGAGTAGGGGGTTCATGCTCAGGTCCCTCACAAGCATACTTTCTGATGGAGCAATTCACTGTTCCCAACCGCTCCATATACAAAACCGTTAATACAAGTCCGCTCTGGACCATTCACTTCAGTTAATTGTTATGATGGGTCTCTCCAAGTCATGTGGGATTGTTTGTAATGTGTCATTGCATCACTCAGATTATTCAGGGAAAAGAATGATGAGTGGTTTGTATTCTAGTGAATAGCAAATACTGCTATTCTTATGCCAATCTTAGGTTTGGGCTTTGTGTCAGTGACAAGCCTGCTTGATGGCAATAAAGGAAGGGAGAAAATGGCCAAGGAGAGTATCTTTGTTTTCTGCCCCTCATTCCAGTCTCCCTGGAATGTGAGGAGTAGCACTGAACAAAGAGAAAACACTTAAAGCATTGAAACAGACTGATAAAGCATCGATGCCTTTGTGATAAGCTGCTTTTCTGCTCATTTGGAAGGTCAACGGTGCAGTTCTTCTCATACTTCTTAACGTGATAAAGATCAGATGTCCAAAAGTATCACTAATTTGACCGGGTCTGTGCTCCCTTTGACTAGATAACTGAATTTAGGAGCCACTTGAATTAGGAGATGATCATCAGCAGTTGTGGAACCTGTTCAAGCAGAAAACTCAATACTCTCCTCCGTGTGCTTTAGCCAGGAAAGGAGCTCACCCATACATTTCCCCAGAGATTTGTCCAGGAAGTTGGGAATGGAAATAGTAGGACAGCTGGTGCCAGTTCTTTTTTTTCTGTTTTATCCTCTATCTTCTAGAGTAAATCCAAGAGTTCCAAAGCAGAAAAGTCAGTCTCTACTCTGCCTGTACTTCTGGGTGACCAGCTGAGGACACAAATGATTTCCCTAACTCCTGTTTCTGTTCACAGATGATGTAACACTTCATCACCTCACTATCTCTAAACCTATCATGTGAGGCATCAGAACCGAAAAGTACGTGCCCACTGGTCTACCTGAAGCACTGTGCACACAAGATTTAGCTTCCTTCCATACTGTTTCTGTGTAGTTTACCTGAAGAGCCTTAAAATGCAGAGCCATGCTGCTTTAGTTTTCAATCTGTTGACAAATTTAATCATCGATGTACAGATTGGCTTTTAGGTACACAGAATGAGATTACAGTAGAGAGACCAGTTTTGAACCTTAAAATGAAGATAAAGTTAAGTTTGAAACTGGCTTTACAGCCCTGAGCTGCCTCAGCTCAGATCCAGCCTGCACTGAGGTTACTCAGGAATCTGAGATTATGGGTCTGCAGAGTCAGCTGCGAGGAGACTGGCTGGTGTTACAGATGGACATGATCTAATTTCAGTGGGAAGACTGAGGAATAAGAAGGTACAGGACCAAGCTCCTGACACACACGGTTTCAAATGAGAAAATAGTAATAGGAGAGAGAGAAAAAAAAAAAATACACACCACCTTCCCCCCCAAGTTAAAACCAAACCTCAGGAAGCAGTGGGAAGGCTTCCCTTTATATACCCCTCTGCTACAAAGTAAATCAGCTGCTAATGACAAGGTGATCAGTGAGGTTACTCTACTGGAGAAGACAAGGGCAGATCACAGCTGATAAGCCTTTTCCAGCTAAGAAGCATTACAAACAGAGCAAAACCTCCTCCACAAGCATGATTCAGGCTAGTGAGTAGAAATCCCAACTACCTGCTGTCAAAAACTGGGGGCAGCAGTCTCCAGCATCCCAGAAGATACACACTTGCAATAAGCCGAACAGATGAGGCACACGGGGAAAATTAAAGCAAAAAGAGAGAGAATGAGATAACTTACGGCAATGAGCTGGTAGGAGTTGTTCATCATGGCTATGAGCATGTTCAGCAGCACAACAAGGGAGATGACGTTGTAGGTCCCAAACATAGTGGCCCCAACAAATTCCGTGAACTCATGTCTGGCTTTCACATTGGTGACGTAGAGATTCAGCAGACCGAACACAGACCAGAAGAGTGACTGGAGGGTCTCGAAAAGTCTGCAAATGAAACCAGATTTTTACTTGGCTCTGGGGAATGGAAAACAATGACCTGGTTCAGGCAGCATCCAGGTGGGGAACACACAGACGTCGGGAGCCTGGGACACCGCAGAGCGGCTGCTCAGTCCAGCCATTTATTTCCCCGGGGAGGCAGTCTGCACTCCAGCCACAGCGACCCGCTGGCCAATGCATGGGAGAGGAGTGTCACATCAACATTTGCTACCTGTCCACATCCTTGTGAGATGCAACGAGCCTAACTGCCCTGAGGGAGCCCAAGGTTCTCTTCCCTACTGTGCACACATGCAAAGCACAGCCATAATATATTCCCTCTAATTAAAATTGCCATGTTGTGATACTGCTGTTATCTATAAACTCTCCTGTTTAATCAGTGCCTGCATCATTTACGTATCTGCAGACTAAATGTTCAGGGAACCCATCCTCAAGCACAGCATGACCGTAGTAGTTAAATAGCGCACAATAACGAGGTAGGAGACGTGAGAAATCACATCCACCTGCACCTTTTGCTCTAGCACAGGCTGAGAGCTTGCAATGACTTTGGCTGCAAGTGAACCAGGCCAGCGTGCTAAGAGCCGGCCTGTTAGCAATGCACGTGGCCAAAAATGCCGGTCGCTACGGCTTGTTTGTGCAGCAGCTCCCACCCACCACCGCGCAGTGCCCTCAACAGCATGCTGCAACAATTGATCAGTAATGACTCAGATGAAAGAGTCATCACATTAATCCAGCTGGAGAGGTTTTCTTCTTTTGAAGTCTTCCTTCCATAGATGAACTAGACCTGACCTCACTGTGCTTTACAGCTGATGAGATCACCCCAGGTCTCTATTTGCTTCAGCCAGAGACAAGTGACCTTTTGCAATCACGTCAAATACATAATCCGCAATCTAAATAATTGCTCTATTTGGGCATCTTTGTTTTGGCTTTCCAAAATACAGCATTTATATCATCAAAAAATGACATTTATATGCCTGTTTAAGAGTTTCCATTTTGGCCTGAGGTCAGTAGATATTTTCAAATGCTCCTACTAGAAAAATCAATACAAATAATTCAGATACTTTACTTGACATACCAGGAATGTGTTCTCCTGGCTTCTCTGGGCATCTGTTCCACATGTACCCCTGTGCTTTATATGGGGATTTAATTTCTTTATATTTTGTGGACGTATCTTATGTTTTTCACTGGCCAAAATTAAAAAGACTCTTTAAAGCAAAAAATCCTTTCTCCCAAAAGTCAGACCCTTTTTAAGATTTATTAAATATGTGAGATGGGAAAACAAGGATTAACCAAAGAATGCTAAGCATTTCTCTACTCAAAAATGGTGGAGTGCTAGCTATCTTTTAACTATTAGCAGTAAAAGTACTGATTAGGCTGTAGGCTCAGGGGAGGCAGAGGTTCCTATCATGAAACCACAATCAGTCTTAGAAGTGTTCAGGGCATTGCTCTGAATTCACAGTATTAACCAGGAGTATAATTTGGGCCCAGCCTAAGGCCAGCAGATTCACATGTGAACACGTAGTCCCCCTTGAAACAGCAACTGGTTTCTGCAGCTTTGCGTAGAAGCAAGGCTGAGTTACTCTTTCCTCAGTGTTTAATGACAGGTCAGAACCACAGCCTCTCTTCACAGTGTTTCAGGAGCAGCTCGTGCTACTTCAGAGAAGCAGCTTTAAAAAACCTGAATTTTGGAAATTGTGATTGAGAGACTATCCCCTCCTGCCGAGTGTATTTTGGATCTTAAGCAAACAGGAGAAATCTCAAAGCTCCACCACTCTCCACGGCAGCTTAGAGAGAGCAAGTGCCCCCCTCTGCCCCAGGAACCCTCCCGACCTCCTGCAGGCCCTGGAGAAATGGCCCCAGCGATCAGCATGACCCTCCAGTGAGGATGACACAGCAGGCAGTAAGGTGTGACTTCCTCCACCCCTTCCTCCTCTTCCTCTCTCTCTTTGCCCTCCTGCAGTTGCCAGACACACAGCAATAAACATATTTCCAAATTGTCTGCCTAAGCAGTAGACACTCTGCTTTCTAAGGCATGGTGAGGCCAAAGCATAAAACCTTAAATTATTCATGACTTCACCTCATTGTTGTCACAAAGGAATATTACTTTTCTATGATCTGTGTTTGCGATGCAGAAAATTTCCTCACCAAGAAAATATTAAACCCAGCCTTTGGGAGTAATAAGAAATAATGCACCAGTAAATAGGTGTCACATTTTAAACAAGCTGTACAAACGCACGCGGCGTCCTGCTTTTTCTTCCCTTACAAAATCAGACCTTCTTGTGTGACTGCCTCGAAATGCTGGTAGGAATCAAAGGGTACTGATTGAAAGCTTTTTACATTTATTCTTTCATTAGGGATGAACTATGAGCAAACTTGAGGTAACACCAGCTCTGACTTGAATTCACTCCAGCCATGCTCGCTCTCCCCAGCCCAACGATGTAATTTTCAGTTTTGCAGGTTGCTCGTTCTTGCTCACAGCCAGTCCCCCATGCTGTGCATCTGCTCGAGGGCCAAATGTCAGCTTGTACTGGGGGTGTTAATAACAACTATTTAAACTTTTAAGAACACGTTAAATAAATTTCTTAAGCAAGTCTCAAACAAAAAGTAACTGCAGAGCATTCTGTCCCCTGCCAGGAGACCTCAGTCCTAATGGATCCCCTCCCACTGCGATTTTGTTTTAAACAAACCTCTGCCATAAAGGCTGAGCCCCCTCAATTTCCTTTCTGTGCTACATTCTCCTTGGCAGGGGGTTTAAACTGAATGTTAGGGTGGGAGAAATTGTGGTCTGTAAGCTGATTTGCACACTTTCTGTTAAATGGTTCTGTATCATTTCTAGTTCCCAAGCTATTACACCTTCTTACAGGCTTGAGGATCTTTTTTTTTTTTCCTTTCCTGCTGACCCAATGCTCTTTTTCTTTAGTCAAATCCTGCTGTTGTTTTCTCCACTAACCTGCTGACAGTGAAATCTCTAAAACAACTGTTTTGTGATGGAGACAGGTCCAAACCAGAATGCGGAACTGAATACGTCTGTTCGCCATAGCTCCAGGGAAAGGCAGGCTCTAGTCCTGAACTTTGTAGGTTTGACCCTTTGTGAGCTAGAAGTTGCCACTTAACAAACACGGTGCTTGCCGAACATTTCTCCCTCTGGCTGCTGCATCAATATGGACGTAGATCAAGGAATAGTATTTGTTATTTAATTCCTTTGCAAGGGCAGCACAAGACATTTCTGGGGCACGCAAAGCAATTAAAATAGAAAAAAGACTTAAGTCTTTAATTCTGTTTTTCATTAGCACAGTGCAGTTCCATTCACTTCCTTCAGATATAGATGGGTTTAATGAGAAAATTAATCAAGCCTACGGTGTTGCTTCTCTGCAGTGGAAAACGGCAGCACGTCTGGTCTAGCAGGTCATGATGGTAAGGCTGGGCTCTAACCCATGAAAACGCCCCACGTCTTTCAAGGAGGGAGCCCGCAGGACAATGTTGGAGCCTTTTCTCTTCCAATCCAGTCATGTGGCCTCAGCCATCATCTGCTTTTGAGAACACTGCAAATATGTCACAAATCCTTTCTTAACCTCAAGCCTTCAGCTGAGGAAGAGTGGAGAATTATTGGGCATTATGACAAGTTTTATTTAATTTAGCATAAAGTGGTGGACAACAGTTTTGTTTTGCTTGTTTGCAGGGCGTAGGCCTTTTTCTAGACTGTGCTTTATTTATTTCTCTTCCCATTGTGTTTTAAGTACTGTGCAAGCAGCAAGAACAATTGGGTGGGGGCTGATTATTATAATTATTTCCACTATTAGTAATTAAAACAAATACATCAGAAAGACAATTCATGTTATTTTTCAGCATGTGCTATCTCTTTCAACCCTGCCAGCTGTCATCACAGCAATTTCCAACATCTCAGTAAAGTACCAGCATTTCCAGCAAAAAGGATTTTGCTGGGATTTTAGTCTCACGCCAGTGCAAGGAAATCAGAGAAGCCTGCAACATCGTGTATGCATAAAAATGGCCTAGGTGAGATTGTCGTTGTTGCTGTATCTCATTATTTATTAATACCTTTGTTTCATAGGTTTGTCCCTTGTTTCCTACATTTTGTTTAGCTTCCCCTCCTTTCGTCTGGAATCAGACAAAACAAATATTATAGCAAAAGGATACCTGTTTGCTCAAATATACTGAAATTGTACAGAGCCATAATAAAATTTAAGTTGCAGGATCATGTAGGGAGACTCTTTGGTCCAGAACTAAAACGATTGTCTCCTGCTTCCAGACCTAAGTAAGAGTCTTTCTGACAGCAAGGCTCAGCAGAATGTCTGTCCCAGTTAACGCACACCTTTCCTGCACAGTCAACCAGCTCACCTGAGATTTGCAAATGAATAAATAAAGGCATTTTCAGTGCAGTGACAGACAACAGGCAAAGGCAGGTAAGACAGGGGACAGTGGAAGTCAACCTTAAAAACAGAAAGGAAAGGACATCTTACGTGGAGAAGGCATTGTTCTGTTTCTCACATCGGATCCCTTTGCAGTTGTTGGGTTCCTCCGAGGCACTGGTCTCATAATAAAAATAAAGCTGGTTCAGTCCATTGGCAAAAGCCAGAAGCACCAGACAGTAGATAAAAAGGAATTTAAGGATGTCTAGCAGCATGCGTCCCAGAGAAATCTGCAAGGGTCCCAGGTGTGAATTTGCTGTAAACAGGGATATGAGACGCAAGGAACTTAAAATGTTGGATATTGCAAAGAGGGCTTCTGCAATGAGAGTCGGGTGCCACATTTCCCATTCCTCCCTTGGCCGAGAACCGTTATACTGAAAGAAATAACAAGGGTATAAAAGTGAATTAGGTTGTAATTACTCTGAGATAACTCAAAGAGTCCCACCTGCTAATACTAATGCTTCACTAACCAGGTACTGGTGACACAAGAAGTACTTTTCAACTCTTAAGCCTCAGCTACTGTCAGACTAACAGCTGGGATTCAGGATTGAAGCTGGCTTGATCAGGGCAGAGACTGAGGTTTAATGATGCCTTCTTGTGAACTCTCCCTACTAGATTATGACCCCCCTGATATGGATAGTTATGGGACCAGCTTTTCTTTAGATGCTTCTCGTATGTTGGCTGTTCTTAGCCTAAATTTAGAAAACAGGCCTGTTGAATTTTGAATTCACTGTTTGCAGGTTCTTCAGGTCCATGGGTTCATACGCAGTCTCCTTCTCTTTCAACATTTAAAGGTGTTCAGACTGCCCTTTAGCAGGTTCAGGTCAGAAATTTCCAATTATCTTTTTTTCTTTTTCCTCCTAAATATGACTGCACATTCAAAACACTGCACATTCCAGGAAGAATGCAAGGGAGGGAGAGAGGAGGGAAGAAGGAAAGCAATGAAGTATTGAGCGTAAGAAGTGGATGCTTTCCTTCCCTAGTAATCTCAAAAATGTGCCAACAGCCCAGAACCAAAATGCTTTCTTCATATTAATTTTCTTATTAGTTAATTTGTCATGGCAATTTTAGGAGAGTTGCTAAAGCAGAGGTCATAATTACAGCTGAAACACTGGATACATTTGAGTGCATCAATTATAACATTAACGTGGTTCATAATGTAACTGTAAAAGCAGAAGCATTTTCTGAGCAAAGCGCAGCCAAATGCAAACAGGTAACACAAAAGAGCTGCTTGTACAAATGTAGCTACTCTGGCTTAACTGCACTGGCACAACAGAACAGAGTCAAAGACATTTTAATTGTCCTTTTGACATTTGTCTCTGCTCATTTAACATGTATAAAAAGGCAAAAATGTACTTAGAAGAATATAGCTAATAGTGTAGCCACTGTGTTTAGGACTCCTACAATATTTTTTGTACCTTTTAAAAGGAAAGGGTATCAGTATTGTACTGACAGATGAGTTTGCAGGGAGTTCCTATTTTCTCTTTTCTAATCTGAAGGTCCAATGCAAGAGCTCACAAATTTTTCAAGGATACAGCTAAAAGCAAGTTGATATTTCAAACTATTCCTCTGTATGAAGGAGCTGAGACACGATACAGAGGCATTTCAGCATGACCTCTGATTGCTTCTGACATTTCCAAACTGCTCTTTATTACATGAACATCATGGCCCGAGTCTTTTAACTTGATTTGAAGATGGGTCTTGAAATGTTTACAAACAGGCAGACATGTTAACTTTGTGCCAATATCCAGCAGTGGGGGCGGATGGCTGTGATCAGAAAGCCTCCCCTGCCTAGAGAGCAGATTTGCACGGTTGTTCGCCATTCTCTTCTGCGTACCAGCTGGACACAGCAGCCCAGGGGCTCTCTGCCAGGGTTTAGCATAGACTGCACGTAAAGGTATGCAAAAAGGTCGTCTTCCTCTCACATCTGTTTTTAAAGCAACTTGTTAGGGTCATATTTCGGCCCTTTATAAACAGATGGTATATCCTTGCTTGGAAAACAGCAGTCTCTTCAGAGCAGCCTAGCCTCATAGGTAACAGAGAACCAGAAGATTTCAGAGGCATCTAATGAAACTGGGTATCTGGCAAGGCTGGAGTTGTTTGGGTTAGGCAGCAGAAGATGAGGATGAAACACAGCAGAGATGTATACAGAAGAATACAAATAAGTTACGGCAGGCAGTCACATTTACCCTTCCTCATTACATGATAATTCAATGCAGCAAATGAAAACTGATTAAGGAAGTATTTTTAACCTGAAGATTTCATTCGTATTCGACAATATTAGGGCCAGGTCTTGGAACCAGTCAAATCAAGGGAAAAAAAGTTTCCACGTGAAAACAAGGATGGAAAACATTAGTGTCAGTATGCAATTTATTTTTCTGATATTTGGCAGAAAGCTAAATGCCCATGTAATGCTTTGAAGTTCTAAGAAGTGTTAGAATATGGTATATTGGCATATATACCAGCCTTTTCCAGCTCAGGGCTGTTCTATAAATAACAAAAACCTTTACAAGTCATGTTGCAAAAGGTTTTGAAGCCATTATCAACATTATATATCCTCATGTTTCAGAGCATACTGCAACCTCTAAGTGCCGTAGGTCAGAAGAGAACTTGTGTGAGCATGCTGTTTCAGAACTACTCCTATATGAGACTTTATGCACCTCTCAGAATTGTCTGACGTTGGTCCTTGGCAGGGGCAGACCTTAGATCAGCCAGGTTTAACCCAGGTGCACCTGATCTGTACTCAAACATACATTCCTGTAAGCATTCTTTTGTGTGCTGGCATATAGGTCTTTGTAGTTAACCTGTAAGTTTCTGTAGTTCTTAGGGAGTATATAAACAAAGCTGTGCATCCTTCCTACGTGTGGTTTGGCTATGAGTTTAAATCTCAGTACGTGACTCTATAAATCCGTGGATGCACAGCTCTTCTAGTAATTTGTGTGTGAGAAAGGAGGAGATTGTTAACATTTTAAGATTTGTTCATGAATCTTATGTTTTCCAGCATTTTTTTTTTATTGCTCACAGTTTAAAGACCAACCTTTCAAGTCTGTAATTTCCTCACTGGTTCTGAATGTTGGGAGAAAAAAGATGTAATCTGTTCCTGCTTTGATGCTGTTACAGAGCTGCCTCTTCAGGGAGCAGCAACTATCTTAAAGCTTTTCCCTTTGAAAAACTAACTCACCACTATGCAGCCTTCTGGATTTTAAAAAGGCCCCATAGCAGGACTGCTTGCTAAAGTTTTTTATAAAAGCCTTGACATTTTGGAGTCAATGAGCTTTGTGAAATCTGCTCTTTTCCTCCCTGCCCGCATACATACTTGGGTGGGACTGAACAAGGTTGCTTTGGGAAAGTGCTTGTCCTGGTTATTAGGAGCTGGGCTAAAAGAAGTAGTACCCTTCTACCAGGGCAAAACCAACACAGTAGCACAGCAAAATCAGAAAGTGAGTAAGTGGCCAAGGAACAGATTCCAGTTACTTGATTTCCACCTGTGTAATTACACTAACTGTAGTGAAGTTACTGCTGATTCACACCAAGAAAAGAATCAGGCCAAGCGTGCAGCTCCAACTGAAGTCAAAGAACACCAATGCATAAGGAAGTTTGCAGGAGGCCATTTGTGTCTTCTCTGTGTCTTTAAAAAAGAGAGACAGAAGGAAAGTGCTTCAGGCCATCCTCTGGCTTCAAAACGTGCATACGCTAACTTGGAGCATCACAAGTTCGTAAATGTGGAAGGTGCTTTTGAGGATGAGCTCTGATGTGCATTCTCGCCATAAATGGAACACGACAGTGAAGGATCTACACAGTGTTAAAGCTCCAGCATGCTCCTTTGTCATTTCCTTACCTGTAGTTTAAAACTATATCTTGAAGAGAATAAATTTACTCCTTTACATCAGACGGAAGCCTCCTACTAGCAGGCTTGCTTTTCTCAGTACACTTTTCACAAACTTCTGATGAGTAATCTACAGATCTGTAGGACTACAGATTATGAATCTTGGCTGTAGATGTTTTCAGATAACCCTGTTCTTATTTTTCCTTTAGTATTTTATTTTAAAATCATGTTTTCACTATGTCTAGCATTGTTGAAAGAGGTCCAGTGTCAGTATGGAAAACAAAATACATCTTTAGCAACTGAATAGCTACAAAACGGACAGCAAGTGGGGAAACTTCTACCCAATGCCCAAACAATCTACTTTGGTCTTAATCAAAGAGGCAGGATGAGAAGGACGATAATTGTCTAAACAAATTAATAAGCTTTCCAGGTGAATTTTCAAAACTGGACTGCTTGAAAAGCAGCTATTCTCTTTGAGTGTAATTTTGATTTTGACAGTTTCTACCCTGCGTACTACGGTTCTCACAAGCAAGTTACAAATTCTCTCTACCAAGTTACTGTACCTTGACGTAGGCAACAATTTTAAGGGAGATAGTTGCAAGATAGAGGGAGTTCATTGCAAAATCCATCAGATTCCACCAGTCATGTACGTACTCATTGAATCCACCATCCCACATTTCCTTGATTTCTCCCCAGATAAAACCTGTAGAAAGACAGACAGTTCGTTGTCATGACGAGGTATTGTTTGCCATTAAAGCACTGTATATGTCTGATGTAATAAAAGACAATTCTAAATTAACAGCTTGGAAAAAATGTCTCATCCTTCCTGTCTTCTACAAAGTATAACGCTGTTGATTATGAGACATTTTACAACTCTGTGGGGAATGTAGTCTAGAGAGATATGAAAAAGACCTAGGTTTCCTATCCAGGGTGCCAGATATACACACAAGGAGACTGCTTGAAACGTGTTAATTACAACTAGTATGAGTGGACTGGCTCAGATGGGGAATTTGTTCTACATGAATAAACTATCTAGGCAACCCTATTTGGTATAGTTTCTAATAGACTGTCTGCTCTCGTAGAAACTATAAGTAATTCATTGCTCAGTTGGACAGTACTGATTTTTCCTGACTTCTCTGCAGAACATGCGACACTAGTACCAGCTTCTGCGTGCCAGCACATTTCCTCCCTGACCTGGAAATATCACACCGAAGAAGGAAGAAGTGAATTCATTCTCTGTGCTCGGTCACTGTATTTATGCATCTTGCTGCACAAAAAGCCCATAGGGACTATTTGTGAAAAAGGTAGGACTCAGCATGAAAAAGGGCACTGCAGCCTGGCATCGCATCTCTCAGCAATGACTCACCTAATGTCAAATATGGCTATGGGTTTTGCAAGGTGAATATTTGTTCCTGAGGATACGGCCAGAGCCCATCATCTCAACTCTGAAATGCCTTCTGGTAATAATTTTTGGCACTTCACTATACCTCCTTGCAACTGGAGGGGTGAGGGGCAGCTTCTGAAGTTCATTACCAGACTGCTAACTCACCTGGCATACAATTCCAATTTTAAGTAACAACTTACACATCCTTTATTGTAGAACTGTTTAAGTATTATTGAGACCCTAAGTTCCATTAAAAAGCAAATGGCAGCTAGGCTCCTTCATCACCTACATGCTTCCAAGAATGTTTTTACAGCCCCCAGATATTTTGAATTATCCAGTTTACAATATTATCCTTGAATAAAGACCTGAAACATGTGTGAAAAGAAAAACAAACCAACAAAATACACCTCCAGGTGCATTACCAATACAGTTACCCAAATTGCTACCCATACCTAACCACAGGATACTGCAGTGGTCACTGAAATGCTACTTGCAACTCACGTTTTAGGACCTGAAAGTTCAATCTGAAGAGCAGATAATGTTGAAATGAACTGCTGCAAACATCTAAATACCAATCTTAGCTCTTCAGCTGCCAGCCAGCAGGTCAATGGTCAGGCAAGCATAATGTCAAGGCCAATAAGGTAATTTTATTACGGCTGCCTCCAAATCTTTGCATGCACACAAAACCAAAAAATAAAATAAATCAATGGAGAGGAGCCTGTTGAAGAACTCATACACTGTATTTATAGTGAGTTATCATTGCTGGTTACTATAGTTACAGCAATGGTGTGTGTGCCTGTTTTCTCTCTCCTTTTATAGTGGAAGATATTTCTTAAATAACAACCTTTAATCTGGTGAAACTGTTCTAATTTCTCCATTTAATAAACAGTCCCACAATATCCCTATTTATCCAAAACAAAGGAACTCAAAAAGAAGAGCAGACAGCTGTAAGAGGGGATTTTGAAAGGGTTTTTTTAATGGATTATCCTTCTTTCATCTGCAAATCAATTTTGCTGAAACGCTTACCATTTCCCTCAAGTTTAACCATGAAGTTAAGGATAAAGTGAAGAGACTGCCTAAGCTCAGAAAAGACAGTTAACCTTCTCATTCTGAAGTTTCTACCAACACATGCATTTCAATGCCATAAATTAGTTTAATAAGATAATGAGGCTTGAGTTACCATTTGTAAGTTGTGGTAGAGCTATGCAAGGAGCAAAGTGCCCTGGGTCACGATGGAAAGTAATTTGTGAATGTTTGCCACTCTGACTTTCTTTCCTCGTTTTCCATCAGCAATTTTAGGTTTGGCACAGGGAACAGCTGGGTTCGTTCAGCACAGAACCAGCCTGATCCGCAGCCACCACAGAAATGAGGAGCTGGGGCCCCATGTCACCGGGAGAGGAGCCAGCAGGCAGAGGAAAGCAGAGGCGGACCCGTGAGAAGCACTGAGGAGCCTTAAGTGGAGCTCGGAGATTGAGGTTTATGAGAGGTGTCCTCACAAAGCCTCAGTGTGCCTTTCAGGCCAGGGACCCCTACTAGAGAGTTGCAATTCACCATTACCTCTGGGGTTTTGCACTGAAATGGCCTGGGCTGTATGGACGGAGGCTGGAGAAGAGCTAGAAAGGTGGAAACCATTGCCTGTGAGCAGGCCTCCTAGTAACAAACCAGCTCACAGCGGTGCTACATGTTAATGGCACAGAAAGGGAGACGGGAGCTTAATTAGAGGAGAGATCATGCTTCTAATGGAGTCCACAGGTTTTCACTTGCTGTTGTGTTGGAGCTCAGTTTGAAAGAGTAAATACTTCTCTCTCATCCAAAATATATCCAACTATGCTTCTCTGTTCTTCTCCCTCAGTGGCTCTATCCGCTTTCTCCCATCCCATCTCACTACCTCCCCCGTACATCCTGTCCTCAGGAACAGACGACTCCTTTTCTTCACAGTTGTGGTAGCCCGAGACAGACCAGAATAAGAGCCTCATGTTTAACCTTCTGATAATAAATACTCCCTCCTTCTCCTGCTTATACTAGAGGTCTCGATATTGATTTGGTCAGTGTTTATCAGCACAGAGGCATAAGGCAGAAATGAGATTTATCTTCCCTTTTCTGCCTTCCTGTAGGCTATTTGGGAGTCTGGGAGCCCAGGAATAAACAGGCCTGGTACCTGCACACTGGCTCCGGGAGCAGATCAGTGACAAGGCGAAAGAAGAGGCAGGCTTGTGGCGCTGCCTCCTGCCACGTACCAGCCAGCAGAACTCAGCCAGCATGAGAAGTGACACTTATTAGCATGACCCAGAAGCTAATTCCTAACCCGTTCCTCACACAGAGCATGGGGGAAGCGGGGAGGGAGCTGTGTCTGCTGCAGTTTACTCAGGGTCATGTCTAAAGGCATGTCAGATGGCAATATGAACATCAGAAAAGCCTTAGGCCAACAGGATCTGTTGTTCCAGAAGGAGCCCAGCTGTTTTATGCAGTTACTGAATCAGGCTGCCAAATCTCTTTACATGCTGATGATGCTGAGATCAGGAATGAGTCTCCACACAGTTGCCATGGGTGCGAGTCAGGCGACTGTGGCTCAGGCATTTTTGTGTTTCTGATTTACCTAGAACCCAGGGCAGGATCATCCACTCCACGATGGTGGGAGGAGGTCCCTGCATGTGAAGGTCAGTCCTGACGATGTGCTGCGATGCCAGCAGGAGCATGAAGAGGAAGGTTAGGTAAGAGCCGGTGTGGCAGATAAACTTTATAAATGGCTTTTTAATGAACAGTCCCAGCCTGCTCTTCGGTGCAATCAGATATGCCACGGATAGCACAGGAAATAGCAGTCCAATGGTGACACAGGTCAAGAGTTTTACTGCCCAGTGTTTCCGCCTCCATCCTGGAAAACCATCGTACCAAAGTGTCGCTAGTAGCTGCTGGCAGTTTGGCTGAGCAACAAACTGAGGAGGGAAAAAGAAAAGAAAGATTATTACTGACTGGTACTTCATGTGCACTCCCCCTCACATATATGTTAGAGCCCACACAGACCTTCGTATTTGGGGCTGGCTATGGGGTGGAAAAGCATATTTTGGAGACAGAGGGAAGAAAGGAGGGAGATTTCGCTCTTATTTTTGTACATAGGATTTAAGATTTCTTCTATGAGGTCTTTCCTATTTGAAGCACCCTTATGTAGATCAGTCGCTCACCACACATGAATCCTCGTGCAAGTGTGATACAACAAAAATTACTACGAGCTTTTTTTCTTCTCATGTGTTTCTCTTTCAGCACGTTTCTTTTCAGAATGTTTGAGGTTTCGACTGTCTCAAACAAATCACTGTCAGCATCTTTAAGAAGTGACTAAAAGATGAGACAGGAGGGAAAAGGTGTAAAGCTCTGAGAGAGTGTGTGTGAGAGAGAGAGGGAGAGAGAACGTCTCCAGAAGTGTGTGGGGTGCTGCACGTGGTTTCATGCAAGGAGGCCAGCATATGTGTGTGTGGGATGGAACAGGCATGAGACAGCATGCAGTAATGTAAAGTTCAGCCAGGTGACATCTGTTGGGAAGCAGGACAGCGAATTTGTAAACGTGCTTCACTATTAAGGAAGAGAGCGGTAGTAAAATGTAAGAGATTAAGCAGAGGCAAAAAGAAACCTTTGATCACAGTACCAAAAGTGACATTTGAAAGTTTACTTTCACTCTGTAAAAAATAGCATTACGATGGTGATTTATTGCGTCTCAGTGACTCCATACCAGCCATGCTCCGCTTGCAACTACTTCAGACTGTTTTAATACCTAACAGCTCTTGGAACTTCACACTCAAGCCAAACTATGTCTGGCCCATGCCAGAAGACTTTATGTTCCCGATTATACCTGGACAGCCCCATGGTTTTTAAAACTTTTCAGACCCAGAGCTAATTAGAGATGTCTGCAAGACCAAGACAACTGTGTTTTTCTTTACATATTTGATTTCTAATCCATCTTAATGAAGTTATACTTCTGATTGACTAAATTCAGATTTCTCACCGGACTCTGCAGGTTCAAAAGAAAATCTCAGCGATTGCTCTGAGGTTGCCTGTTTTACTTATTTTGCTGTAATTAAATCAGAAAAACTATCCTAGCATGGATACAGTTAGTGATAAACACACTCCTGTAACAATATAACTACAACTGTGATCTATGATTGGACACAGCTATATCAGAAAGAATCACAATTCCAGTGGACACAATGGTCCTAGCAGCATTTATCGAGGAGAAGAGACCTCTTATAAAGGAGACTCGAAGCGGTGAGTAACCTGGAGATGACAGTACTGTTTATTACACTTGGCTCGTCTATATTTAGAAAGGATCTCTGGGAGGGATGCAGTGCCACCAGGCTCTTCTTCCTCCTCAGGGAAGGTTTTATCAGGCAAAGCACTCTTTCACCACTACAATTTAAACCAGCTCTTGGAAGGACTATGCCGTGGTAGCAAAGGGACCAGGTTCTGAATACAAGAGTCTTACTGTTTTGCCCCCCCGAACTGGTATGATTTTTCGACCCTGGCAGAAGTCCTGCTGTAGACACTACTGCACTCAGTGTAGACATGGCCTGGGGTAATACTGAGTCAGCCATCACATGTGTATTTATGAGACAGCTACAAGGCTCTTCTCATCGTGTTTAAAGGTGCCTAGGACTCCCCGTAGGTCTTAGTCACCAGCAGATCAGATTCGGTGTGAAAGAGACAACTTCTTAAGAAAAGCTTTAACACACACCCATATCTTTTAAATATTCATTCACTGCCAAAACTGCCCAATATTGGGAGGACTTTTTATTGGCAGTTCTCAGAGCGTTCTACACAAGCAGTGCACTATCACTGCCATGTTCAAAATGACTAAACCAAGGTCAAGCGAAAGGAAAAATTATTTGCTTGGTCTGATAAAGTTGTTCATTTCTGTAGGTATTTTTAGATTTTGGGAATATATTTTATATGCTGCAACAGGCTGTTTATACCAGAATCGGACCATTTTTGAACTGGGTAGTTCAAATATATGGACGGACCCAAATTAGTATTGAAAATAAGATCTCCAAGAGGAATATCTGGCATTTATGAAGCTGGATGTTTATGTGTTATTACTATAATAAACATGACTGCTGCATCTAACATACAAGTGACACTGTGCTCCAGAGGGCATCAGAAAAGAGAATCAGAAACATGTTTGATTTGGATTCAACCTACACATGCATGCAGCAGAAACTGCACAATAGTTGATACGGTGATGATCTCCAGAAAAAGCCAAGACCTGTTGTCTGTAATGATCAGAAAATGTTATTGTAAAATTCCAAGTCTGGGGACAGTGATGAAAGAAACAAGTCTACAGAAACTGAAAAAACATCAAGCATCGATTGTCGTTTGGTTGGTTGGTTTTTAATCTGTGATTTCAGAAGGGTCAGCACGTTATGTCGAAAAGCTAGAAGAAACGGAAGGTTACACTGCTATATTTTCTCATTTAAGATCACAAACAGGAGCTGTGACCGGATGTGTTCTGTGGTAATTTACATGGTAATAGATGCTGCTGTTTCTCTGAGATGAGGTATAACTTTTCTTTTTTAGGGGGAAATATATAAACACATTTTCTCTTTATCACATATGATAGAAAGCTCTAAGGGGATAATAAAACTGTTTTTCCCTTGAGTCAAAGTCAGAGTCATTTGAGAAATCAAATTACTATATGTTCCTCTGGTTGCTGTGCAACTTGCAAGCATCTTAAAAGTGCCTCTTCTCTGCCTAATAGCTCATTTCTAAAATCTGCTTTCTGTGTTGTATCTGATGTTAGTTCTTCAAATGGAGAGAAATTCACACATCATGAACGAGCAGCTTTAAAGACCAGCTTGGCAAAAAGGAATGGAAACAGAAAAAGCCATTAAATTTTCCAATCAAGCCCATCGCAACCTCACTGAAAATGGCCTAAGGGAAATTTAAGCACACCACACAAAGAAACTCTCCCTAATGTCACAAACCATCAAATGCTGTCTTTATTAAAGGTAAGGCTAAGCACTTACCAATGTAGGCTTTTACTAACTCATATTAATCCAACTTACTAATCACAGATTTAAAATTAGTAAACACTGCAGCTTAGGCCTCAAGTAGTGCAAGGACTACAGCTGGCTGAAAAACACAATTTCCGGTGTGCAGAAACACTGGAATTCTAAATTATAACAAAGAAGTCAACTAAGCCCTTGGTGCGCTGCCTAGAGAACCAATTGCTTTTCAGTAACTTTGTGTTAACTTGAAAGAATACAGAAACTAGCTACTTCCCTAACTAGTCCTGTGAATGTCGGCCTCGTCTGCTTCTAGGTGTTGTTACCTAGACTAAACCATCAAATTCATTGACTAGACTAAACCATTGAATGCTCAACTCATTAAAGATTGTCTAGGATTCATACTGCTAAATCAATGCACATAAAATATAAAACCATGAAAAAGCTCAGCTTTAGCCCTTTTAGGTGTGAAGTAGCCTGAAACTGTAATAATATTGTGGAGCTTTTGTTATCATCCATAATTTCAAATTTCTTCATAAAATTAAGGAAACAATCTTATTTCTACTTTGCAAACAGACAGAACCACGATCTGGAAAAAGCAAGTTGACTTCTCCAACACTACTTATGCCAAGGCCTTTCCTGAGTACAAGTTCAATTTCCACGTAAGTAGGGTCCCAAATATGTTTTTTCATCTTTTTGCAAAGCCTTTCATTTGCCATAGACAGAAATAGCGCATGTGTATATCACAGTCTTCTATCATTTCACATGAACATACCGTATGTGACAGGATTTGGTATCAGTTAAATTTTCTGCCCAATGAAAAGGAGAGATTGTGATCATTTAAAAAACTGCACATTGTCCCAGTTTTGTAGATAGTCCAGAATCAGAGGCAGACATACTGTACCAGAAGCTCTCTATTTGTTTGAGAAGATGAGCACAGGACTTGCAAACAGTTTATTTCTCCAATACATTACAAGCACGGTATTGAGCATGTTTTTCAAGGACTGCTGCAATATAGGAGCCTCTAATCTCTATTAGAAATGGCAACGCAAGACATCATCCCACAGACATGAAGAATGTTCTGACAGCTGCATTAATGAAAAGAAATGCTTCCAAAAAGGTGGCATTTATACTCAGTTCAACTAATGTATGAACTAAATATTCAGTGCTATGAAGCCTGTGGTAGTGCTGGCATAATGTTGTCCCGGATTGTCCCTACCTGTAGACAAAGCCTGGAGATGCATTTCCAGGGGGAGGTAATCTAAAGAGCAAGTGCCTTCTCCATTACTTGTTGAGCAGAACCTGTCCCCATCTGAAGATACAGTTCCCTTAATGACTAGCAGATAAGATGCAACTCAGAGTACCTTCTTGTGAGGACAATGCCACTGGTGGGCTCAGTCTCCTGGCTTCTGAAAATGCAGCTAAGTATCTTTGCCTTTCCAAGAAGTGAGATCAGCAACTTCAATCATGGTTGGGAAGCACTTTGAGGGTAGAGACTACTGCAATACAAAGTCTTTTCGGTTCTCCCTTTCTTCTTTCAGTCTTGCCAGGGTCTCTGTGTAACGTTTGGCTTGCAGCCGGATTGTGCTATTAGAGAATTTCATTTTCAATGTTCATCATACTCACTGTCACCTGATCCTCTACCAAGGGGAAAACTTTTAAGGGAAAAAAGCAGCTCCTGGATGGAGCATCTTTTTCTTAATATCTAATCTTTACTGATATTTTTATGTCACCTAAATTCTACTTCTCGGGAATTAAATGCTTTCTGCATGCTGTGCCATTAATATAAATATCAAACACAGAAATTATGTTCCACCCCCCCTCCCCTTATCTATGGGGAAATCCCTTATCTCTCACAGTCATAAGTAATTTAGGATCAGACACAGATGGGCTGAGATGTGAATGCCTCAGGGAGCAACTGAAATAGCTCCCTGATAGACATCACAGAGGCTGAGCACAGTATCTCTCTGCATTTATTCTGATTATCGCGAAGGCTGCCAACAGGCTCTTCTGTTTGGAGTTTGCTGGAGTTCTTTTCTGTACTCTTGCTGCGGATGGTGATAGTGAATGCTCTTCATAGATGAATAAGCGCTAATTTGTAACTGCAGAGCCCTGTGTTAATAAGCGGGACAGAGTTCTTCTATCAGTCAGCTATATCAGCTCCCAGTGAGGTTACCACTGAGAGCCAAATGTGACATGGGAGCCATGAAATTAGCTTTAGTTCCCCTGTCTGACACTCATTTCAATAGGTTAGAGCTCACCAACAGCACTGTATCCCACAGCATCTAAAACATGGCAACTGAGTACCTGCAAGGGGTATTATTATATGCTGCTGCCCTCTACAATTAAAGCTATTTTGGCTTTGGAAAGGCAGATTTTCACATGAACTGAGCTAGATTTTGCAGTCTGTGTGACAATCAGGCAACTGCACTGTCTGATGTAGTAGCGTAAATATCTATTTTAGCTAGGTCTGTAACTAACGTAGATTTCCTGTGAATGCAATTCTGTCATGAAAAGGATGAACGCCGTTGCCGTTCTCCACTCAGTAGAAAGCCCTGTCCCACCCTGCAGCGGTACTGCCTTGCACCCTCTCTCTGGCAGATTGAAGGGAGATGTCTCTGAGGACACACGTGTCCCCGCAGTGCTGGCGAGCACAGTGCGGCCAGGCAGGGCTGGCAGCAGCAGGTCTGTGCCCCTCTTCGTCCCAGGTCGCTAGCAGGGGCAGCCTACCCAGGCACGGAACTGCCTACTCCACACACATCAATACCACTGCAGATGGACAGGGGAGAGCACAGCCTTTTGTACTTGAATTTTCAGAATCAACCGGCTAGAATTTCTTTCCTCCCATGAAGATATAGGGAACTCCTACACTGTCAGTCCTACCACAGGCTTGGGTTTATCAATCGATGCCAAATCTTAATGTCTTAACTCCCAAAGCTTAATACACACTGTCCAACAGCCCAAACACACTGTAACACTTGGCACAGTGTCAACAGGCGTATGGATCACACTGTGCAATGAAGTGATGATCCTCTTTACTCTAACTTTGACTTCAGGAACATGAAATGGCATGCAAAGAAATGAACTTTTAAAATCCATCTTCTTCCTGCGCTCCCAAATCCTGCTGATGCTCCCACTCAGAACCAAGTAGCACAATGCACTTCCAGTGCAACAGACAAACCGCTCTGCCGCCATTTCATACCAAGGACAGGATCTTCTGAGGAAGAAAGGAAAAGTGGTTGTTGTATCAGTTTGATTTCTGTTAAAGGAAATTCCAGTGGGCAATACTCAAAGAGCTACATTTCTAAATTAGCCCAAGAGAGAAACTATCTGTGGCCTAATTTGATGTCTGCTGCAGAGAGCCACTAAGCCCTGTGAGATCACATATTCTACATAAGAAATAGCAGGCTCCTCAAGTTTGCAGTGTTGCAAACAGTGAGATGAATAAGAAAATCCTCTTTTGTAGCACATTTTTTTTAAAGTTCCAACTTGTTAATAACTGCAAAGTTATTTACATTCTGCTGCTGAAGTGTGAGTTGCAGAGGGTAAACACTTAATGGTTGTTCACACTGTTAATTAAGTACGTTCTGCAACAGGAAAAAAAGGAAGAAATGAGACAAAAAAGTTGGAGGGGAGGCTCTATAATTCTGGGAAAAGGGACTACAACTCAACATTCCTCATCGGGCACTTCCAAGAGATAATAGTTTTTTCTTAGGAAAATATAGGATGAATATCCTACCAAAAACACAGCTTGCTACTCACATGCCTGTTACTACCAACAGCGAAGCACTGATGCAAATCCAATTGGCAGTCATTCCTGCCATTAAGAAGATCACTAGCTGAGCTGGAAGAGTCCTTCAAGAAAACCAGGTGCTACCCCAATTGCTCAGTCCCTCTGCTGGTTAATAAAACAAACTCCAGATCCTCCACAGATGAACATATGGCCTCAAATTATACAGAATTTTGTCTAATCTGTTCTTAAAATATTTTAAGTGATGATGACACATGAATCTTAACTAAAGGTCTCCTATCCGTAACACATCTCTTGACGGTAGCAGACATGAATTCAGCTTAAGCAGTAGCAACTGGAAATTCACCAGTGATGTGAATGCTGGCAAGTGGCAAGACTGAATAACCTCTAAAAGCCTGCTACAGTTCCATCAAAATTCATAGTTTTCAAAAATTTATGTTGGATCAGTTTAAATATTTAAATGAAAGAGGTCCCGCATATTCTAGGACAAAGGTAGAAGCTCAAAAATCCTGGGTACCTACCCATGGAAGAAGCAATTAACAAAGTATTTAAGCTTGAAATGAAATCCATCTCTACTCAGAGCGTTCAAACATGTGTTTAGCTATAGGTTTGTATCAGCAGGATTTAAGTGCAGGCATAAATCCTGCATTGAATAAAGGCAAGCTGCTGAACGGTGCTTCTGGAGGCCAAGCTCTGTTAGCAAACACCCCGCCAGAACACGGTTTGTCTGGGTCACACCCTGAGCAAGGGTCCAGGCGTAAGCAAAACTTTTCAGCATTTATTTTAGCAGACAGAAGACTACAGTTGATGAATAAATGCCTGTAGGAAGCATTTCAGCAAACGTTCCAGGATACAGTTCTGTTACACAGATTAAGTAGGCATAGACTGGGTTTCCAAAAGCAGAGTGCTGCAGTACAAGCAAGTGCTGAATATGAGCGATAGACCTAAGGCAGATAGACAGTTAATTCACAGCACACTAACTGATTTCCAAGAGCTGAACAGGGGATATCGAACACATCCTACAGAAGCACTGAAGAAACACTCAGGCTAAAAACTGTTTAGAGACAAATCTTGCAGAGTTTCCTAAGTCCTCTTGCAAGCAGCACTTCAAGAGTTACAGATCTTGCAAATGAATACCAGGAGCTCTCACAGGCTTTAGCTGAAGTGGGGAAGGAATTCACTTTTAAATAAAAGGCTAGGTTTATTCTCCCTAGTGAATTTCTAACATTTACATTAAATAAGTGATAAGTAAAGCAAACACAAGAATTTCAAAAGTCATTCACAAGTATTTTTAAATACATACCTACTTTATTTTTCATTTGCTTCCTTGCTAACCTGAGAAATATCTATGCTGAAACTATTTAATTTTGGTATTTCTTTCTATTTTACCTTCTCCTGAAAGAGAAAATTTACTCCAATATCCAGGAAAGAACAGACCAGCATACTGCCAACACTCCTGACATTCTTGGGAACCTCTAGAGGCTACCTCTGCTTCTGAGTAGTATCACCACGGCAGGGTGAGGAGGACATACTCTTTGCTGAAGGATGTTTACTCAGCCAGCTGGGGTTTGTAGAGAAAGAGCAAGAACACAAAAAGCGCAGCCACAGCTTTTAAATGCCATTTTGCACAAGATCTCAGTTTGGGAGGGGGTGTGATTAACCCATCTATCCATCTCACTTTTCTTGCAGTGAAGAACTATGAGGTAACTGTATTCTCAATCATGAGACACCTAAGTGGCTTGTCTGGATGATGAGGGATCTGATGTATATGTAAGAGGTGTAAGGAGAGCAGAATCTCAGTTCTTTTCTCTATAGTTTCATAACACTCTTCAGTAAGCAACAGAAATAAAGCTGAAATTCACAGAAATCAGATCAGTAACAATGGCCACTTCTATATCCAAAAGGGAGAACCCACAGCAATACTTCTTCCAGAGAGTTTATTATTTCAGGGTATCATTCAAAGTGAAGCATGAAATAACATGATATACTCTTCACTACTGATGTAAAGCTGATTCTGAAAGGCACTCTACAGACTTTCAGATGCGGTAAGACTGAACACTTGGCTTATACAATACACAAGGCGTCACTTCTCCTTTCCAGTGTCTGTTGTCTATAGAAAGCAAATCAATCATGTCCTGTACTTTAACTTTGGCTTCCCAAGCCTCTTCCCTTGCTGGCAAGAAGACTGATGGGATACATGAAGTTAAGGGAACTGATGAACTCACTATATCATTCTCGAATGTTCTTAAAACAGTGGCAATCCCTTTAGCTTTCAACATATTTCCTGTCTTTGTCCAAGAGATCATTTAAGTCAGAGGCACGAGGCACCAAAAATGACTTAAAGAATGATCCAGGCATTTACTGCCTGCTACACATTACGCTAACACAAGCAGAGTCCTTGTCCTTGACTGACATACCGGTCTTATGTTGTTTTTTCAAATTTGTGGATGGCAAGATTAGTCAGAGATGATTTTGCTGTCAAAAGATAGTCTTCTGCAGTTCTGTTCTGTGACAGCTGCAATATGTGGCTAACCTTCATCAAGTTGGAACATTTTGGTGTTACGTGAATAATATACCAAATAATACTGTTTCCTCAAAAAAACATTCAAGTCCACTTTGTCAAACTGAGGAACCATCAGTTCTCTGAATATTTCTTCTTCTTCTTCTTCTTCTTCTTCTTCCAAGTTTGGAGAGAAGTTACACTTAAATGCCACCTTGTCCTAATTTTTGTAACACAGTGCAGCTGTATGGATTAAATTTCTATGCTGATTTCCAAAACTGAACAAACAGATCTGGCAACTGCACAAACCCATAGAGCAGGGGCTCCAAGATACGCACCACTCACCCTGCTACCCCACCAGGCAGGAAAGACTGTTTTAAGGGTGCAAATGCAGCTAAGTCCCCTCACCTGTTACCCCAAGTCCAGCCACTGAGACTGTTAATAACAGCTCGGTACCACATGCATGGAAGGTTTTGTAATGTGGGCATCTGCCTGCTGGGATTGAGTCTGAGAAAAGAACAGCTTCATTTAGCATAGGCCATTGTTCACATCAGATGGTAACTCTGCCACATACAATAATGAAT
The DNA here is from genome assembly GCF_030463565.1 of Pelecanus crispus. Taxonomy (NCBI): domain Eukaryota; kingdom Metazoa; phylum Chordata; class Aves; order Pelecaniformes; family Pelecanidae; genus Pelecanus; species Pelecanus crispus. Next base: position 3,772,063 of record NC_134655.1, on the reverse strand, counting down.
GAATGAATGCTGCTGCAAAATGAAAGGTGACATTTGGACATCCAGTGCTTTAGAAATCCCTAAAGTTACATTCAGGTTTGTGGTGTAGGACAGATCTCGCGGTAGCATAACCGCACCGTCCTCACCATCTAATACTGCAAGGGATACAGATGTTCCAGGTCATTAGAAAGGGAAAAAGCTTCCACAAGGAGCAGCTCTGCTTCCTGCATCTAGTCCTAATAAAGATCTCTTCATGACATGGTATGATTTCATTCTAGAAACCTGAAAGGAAAAGCCTGTTTATTAATATTCTGAGCTGTGCAGGCTCACCGAAAAGCTAGCTTTTTATTGTGCCTTTAAAGAGCACAATACAAATATTCAGCCCTGTATCATTATATCTCCAGGCAGTGTGGCAAGAAAACAGACAAAACCATGTGAGAATAACTTCGTGCTGCCTGCAAGCAAAGAAAGATCTGTGGCTACCCATCAAGATACCTGAATGGCTTTCAAAACAGGTAAACAAGGTGCAGTAGATGAGCTTTGATTTTCACAGACCTTGCACTTCATTTTTCATGCATCTCTGTTATTTTTAAAAGCTCTTTTTATACGCTAATGGAAGTGCCCTTAGAAATTCGCCAGGTTTATGCATATTCCCTGGAGAATGATGCTGTGCTTCTAACTGCAGCCACAGAGTTGACAAGAGTCAAGACACAGCTGAAAAATATGTGGCATGGCAGGAATGATTATTTATTCACTCCAGTACTGCATCTCAGGAGGCACTTGTCTATGTAAATGTCTTGGAAAAAAAGAACTAAAACTTTTGAAGCTTCATCCTGAAGAGAAAACAGCAAAGAGCCCTGTTTTTAAATTAGAAAAGCAAACAATTCTACTTCTCTCCTTTCCTGTCATTGATTGAGAGTACAGTGAGCAAGAGAGGCTAAGGTTAAGGTTTCTGAGAAGGAATTTCATGCACCAGTGAAAGTGCTAAGCAATATAGTCATAGGCAAAATACATTTTTTTCTGAGTGCCTTGCATTGTGTTTCTTACAGACATATAAACTAAACCTGCATATCTGCAACTATCAGTACCAGAAAAATGCAAAGCACTAAAATCCCACTACTGTGATGTTGCACTTCATTTTGAAGATGTGAACAACCTCTGATGGAGAGCAGGAAAGCAGGACTAGGCTGAATGTATATTGCTATTCTTGTGGCTTAGCAGAATGGTATACACAAGGAGAAATCTGCCCTTTTAGACCCAATTCACTGCTACATTATGGTTACTTTACATTATTTTGGCAATGTAAAAAACCAAAGTACACAAAAATTATATTTGCATTCAGCCTATCCTCTGATTCTCCAATACAGCGATGCTACACTGTACATACAACTGTGCTTTACGTGACTGGCAAGATCCTAAGAGATTACTTTTCCCCATCTTTTCTTAGAAATGCAAACAAATTAACAAATGAACAGCTAATTTGATGCCAGAACAGCAAAGTGAAGATTGACCCCCAACAGCTGAGCTGTGCCTTTTCTTATTAAGTCTTCAGCACCTTTCTCCTTCCAAAAATAGACATGAAGAAAAGAATTTGAAAAGTAATAATATGAAGACAAATGCCATATACTACAGAGCATTTATGAAAAGCCTACTTGTCTCTTAGACCATGAGTTCCCATGATCCTATGAAAATAACTTCTTTTGAAAGTGGACTGAGAAAACTGACATGTCTGTGCTGGATCTAACTCATCACAGAATCATAGAATCATGTTTTGCAGTGTACTAGAGCTGTCCTCATTTTTTTGTAATATTTTGTGACTGCCATGCAAACAGCGATCACGACTATTAAATCCTTTCCTATCTTCTGAAGAAATGATCAAGGCCCTTTTGTATTTGGAAACTGAGGACACAACCATTCTACACTTCAGATGAGATGGAGACAGAGCTTGTGAACGTTGCACAGTATGGTTTTAACATTTACTACCATAAAATACACTACAATTACCCCAACCGTAACCCTAACCTAATTACTCTTCCGATTCTCTCCCCTATCCCACCGGGTAGGAGTGAGCAAGCAGTGGTGTGGGGCTGAGCTGCCGGCTGGGGTTAAACCACGACAAGGTAGGACTGAACTGAAGTGGTTTCCCTCGCTAATCCAGCCCTCGTCCAGGTTGCTCACTGTGAAGACTGAGGCACTCAGGCCAGATCGAAAGATGAAGTTGTGTGTACCATGAGTATGTTTACTGGATGCAGCACAGGGAACAGCAATTTGTGTCTGTGGCAGGGCTGATTGCTAATTGTTTGTTAAAACTTAATGTACAAGATCAGATTTTTCTCCAGTAGCTAGGTGCCAAAAGATGCAGCTAATTCCACAGTGGAATTTCAAAATGCCTCAGCAAGGTAAGTGTCTAATCTCCTACAGGATTTAGGCACTTAACGAGATTATACTCTGTTTAAAAACTTACTGCCTACTTACCTGCATGTTTAGCAGCCTAACTAGCTTTAAAAAGCTTTCCTCCAAGGGCCCAGTTTGGAACAAGAACTGCCCATAGATGTCTAGCTTTTCTCATCAGGATATTTTTCAGTCCTGTATGTTCACTGCCGGAGATCATGAACCTGCACTAGAAATCTGAATGTTGTTATTTTTCCGTACCTGGAACAAACCAGCACCTACTCTTCAGTATGGGAGTGTAATGGTGGGGTGGGGGGAAGGCACGGTGGGTTCATCTGAAATGCCTTGGAGAGAAGAACACTGAATAATGTGTCTGGTGCAGAGTACTCTTGAATTCCCAGATCACTTATGCTGGTACAAAGAAAAAGTAACTTTAAGACCTACTCACTACACAAAACACACACTACTGCCCCTCCATCCAAAGGCAATGATCTCTTTACCTATTTCCTCTAAACAATTTTGCTAGAAAGAATCTTGAACATATCTGCCCGATTAAGCTGAAATGGAATCATTTCATATTTTGGGGGAAATTTTGAGGTTTATTTCACTCAAAAAGAAAAAAGCGGCAGGAAATTTGTCTAGCAATTAGTCCAAAATCAGTGTGAGATTACACATTCTTTATGCTGAATATAACAACTGTGGTAACAATTTACAACCCCAGAAAATAACTGAGGCCCACTTTGGATTTTCATCTTAGGCTACTAGAGATTTGATTTGTAACTTTGTCAACATTAAGATATAAAAAGCTTCTCCATCCAATCCAATCCCATATAATGTTAAGACATAAAAAGCTTCAGCAGAACAAGAAGATCTACTTTTAAAAAGTCTGCTGTTTCTCTCCACAGAACTGTCTTTCACAAAACCAAACTTGTTTCTATTTTCCTTCCTGCCCCCCACAAAAATTCTCTCAGTCTGATCTCTTCAGTCATGATTAAAAGGCATTTCTCAGTGTCTCCCTGACAAATGTTCCTACACATTTTTTTCAGAAGTTGGCAACGACGTTTTTATCTTGCTTGGTGTTTTGTATTGGACTAATTATCATGATAAGAAAACCACTGCAATATTTTGTTGCATACAAACACCGTCCAGCAGGATGCATCAGGTATTTGTGAATAACCAGGTAGGATGAGGGGATTCAGTAGTGCTGTTTTCCCAAACTCATTCATTCTGTCCCTGCCCACCAGTATTCTACCTGGAAATAGGACTGACTTTAGCTGGCAACACAGAGCGTATTTGCTATCATTTATATGCTGGAATTGTCATGAATATGTCACAAAACATGGAATTTGTCCATACGCTTGGAATTCAGTCAAATAAGCCCCCAAAAAAGAGAGAAAAATTTTCAAGCAAGCAAGCAAAGATTAAAAATTTGTTACTTTAAAATAAAAGAGCTTCAGGACTGCTCAGCACTACATTTCAAATACAGTGAGCTCCTTCAGACTTGCAGTTTCTTAATGTGAACGCAAGATAAGGGTAGCCGCCGATTTATGCTTGGATGTCAATAGTGAGCCTGAACTGTGACAAGAGATGGAAATCAGCAGTGATCTACACACAGCAGTGCCAGTGGTACCCTGGCTGCTGAAGGGTGTACGTGGGTACAGCGTCTGTGGCTATCAGACCAGTGAAAAAACCAGAAGCAGAGTTTCTGGCCCTTCTTAGATTCAAGGAACATTTGACCTGTGTTACCCTTCTCCAAACTAAATCTTCACTGCTTGTTCGTGTCCCTAAAGCACTTATAGTGTTACCTAACCCTGTCAGCTAGAGTGAAAAACACAACCTGACATGAAGCCAGTGAGCCTTGCTGACACTTCACTGGAGTAGCCCAGTAAGAGCAGTAAGTGACCACATGCTAGATCCCAGAAAGCTTGAGGCTTCAGCTCCAGCTTGTTGCATCAAGTGGCTGGTACTCAGGAGGTGTAACAAACCAAAGGGAAGAAAGGAAAATCTGCATCTTTCACTTCTTGACTATTGTACCTCAGATGACATGAGCAGCCATTAAGGGAGGTGGAATGTATCATATCAGGTTGTCCTCATCTGGGTCAATGCATAAAACAAAGCATCAACTGTGGGGATGACAGTGAAAAGAGTAATGTGGCAGGCTTTTCCGTCACTTCTGTCACCCTCTGGACACAGAAGAATGTAATAGCCATTGCAATTCAGTTCCTCAACCAAGCAAGCTAAATTCTTCCTTCAGATAACCTGGAACATCACTGGCCAACAGTAATAGATCATCTACTAAATTCTGTCCAGGTTTGGAAAGAGAAAGAAAATCCAGAGCCAACTAATGAAACTGTTGTCAGCATTCTCCTTGGGTTTGTGGCCTTTATTGAGTCACCTTATAAATCTCTGGATTTGCAGGGCTTCTGAAAGGCTCTGTGCCCTGTCTTTCCTTTCTGGTACTATGGGAAGGAGTTTGAATTTCTGGGAATTGCTTCTCAGTTCCTAAAACACAGATAAATCAAGGAGCAAGAATCAACCTGAGGTGTCTCAGGTGCGAAGAAGTATTTGCATGACGTGATCCACTTCCTAGCATCACATGCGCATTTTCACCTAACAAAATTGCTGGTAACATGGAGACCTGGGACAGTGAGAGTGCTCTTGATCTCTCCTGCTCTCTTTTGCTGCTGTTGTTTCTCTGGCCCTTATGAGTTAGTGTTGAATGGGTGCTAGGAAGTGTTTGGTAGCTGGAGGAAGTGAATTGTATATTATATTATTTCCTGCAGTCAAGACCTTCACGAGCTAGGCAACCCCTTCTAGCTTTTGGTGCCTGTATAAGAGCAGCTACTGGGAAAAACTTTCAAAGCTAACAAACCTGGAAATCTCTGAAGGTTGTTCTTTGCAGGGGGATGGGTTACAATGAAATGGGATTCAAGAAACTTTGAAAGTGGCAGTGCTGTAGAAGCCATAACGTGCAAGCAAGCACTGCAGCAAGTCCCAGTCCTGTTGCCCTCAACTGTCATCAGATTCATGCCGTCACCAAGGTGCACTGAAGCTCCTGGTTTGTGACTAAGCCACTTGCACATGGTTCTCCACTCACCAAACGCACGCCTGCTGGCTCTCAGCCAGCAACCCTGAACAAACCCATGGAGACTAGAGAAAGGAATCATTTTACCCAATACATGAAGCCTTCACACACCTTCACATTTAGATGACTCTTACCTCTTTCTGGTGATACTTTATTGCTACCTTTAGCTTTGCCAAATCATGACATTTTTGGGGATCCAGCTCTTCGCTTTGATCATCTCTGTGATTGAGAATGATCTCCAATTCTCGGGAACTCCGTGCTTGATCCAAAAGGTCCTTAGCAAAACGCTTGCACTGCTGTGAAAGCTCTTCATATTCAGCCTTGAACTCATTTTCCACTTTGCTGAGCTCCTTCAGCTCCCAGCCCAGTCGGAAGGCCGTCAAGATGGGGTCCTCACTTGATAAGGCAATCAACGAAGGGCTGGCTAAGGCTTTGTAGATGTTCAGCCTTGACCTGGAGTGCCTCAGGCTGTCCACCTCCGAACTAGAGACACATTCCACACAGTTGCATCTGATCTGGTGTGGGCGTGGAATTGTTACCCGTCTTTGGACAAGCAGTTTGATGATTTCATAGTTGTTGGTATGAGCCGCCAGCATTATTGGGGTGATATCTGGAGTGAATTCTGAAAACTGGGTGTCCATCATCAAGGTTGGAACCTATATAAAGGGATAAACCATACAGTCATATTTCCTGTGGAACAGCAGAAATCAGATGTCCCTCCTTCATACTTTTGAAGTGATGTCATAACATAACAGAGTTTTTATAACACCCTCTGTTCTTTAAATCCTATTATATCCATGCACACTCACACACACACACGGCTATTCTGGCAAAACCATCTTCCCCCAAATCATGCCTGTCTGTCTCCCGAACAGGAACCTGTGACCATTCAGTTCCCAGTCTGGTGTAAAAGTCGGTCACATCCCCATCTGAATGCTTTCTGTGTGAACCTGTTCTGAAATGGGTATTGGTTCATATACCAAAAGGTGGACTTTTGTAGGAAAAAGGGAAGACAAAAGGCCCAGGTAATTACACAAAAAGAAAGGAAAGTCTAGAAAAGAGTGAACGCTGAATAGATTTCCATAACTATCATTATTTGCGTTATATATCCGCATCAGCAAGCCAAGAACCTGCTCGTAGCAGACCCTACACAAACCAAACCAAACACTGGCCTGCAGTTGAGCAAAGCTCTTCTTCACCTTTTCCCAACTGTTTTTATTTGAAAATACTTTTCAGTGGAAGGATACATTACATAACTGCCCTCAGAATAGATTTGTTTTTCTTTTTTTGAGGGGTTTGAAAAAATTTAAATGTAAAATTAATGAGCCATAGTCCACTACAAATAAGACACTCCGGGGTGTGCATTATTCGGCTACTGTTGCACTTCTCAAAAGATGAGCTTAATGCACACCCTGTTGTGTCTTATTACTATATGCAGAGTGCAAAATTAGACCAAAATGCTCTTACATCCCAAGCACGCAGTGTGTTTCCATTTGCAGCACAGGCAGCTCTCTTTGTTGTGTGTTAATCATTACTCAAGCATACTGTACTTCGTGTGCCCACCACTCTTGCCCCGGCAGTTGGCATCCTGCTGCTCAGGGGGTGATTGCTGGTTTTGGTGAACAGTAGGCCTGCTTCCCCTTGCAAATGTCAAAGGCGTTTCAGAGAAACTATTGTCAAAGAGTCCTAATGACAGGAAACATTACTCAGTCTGTAAAAATCCCAAAGTAAAGCAGCGATAAAGTAGCATGAAGTAACCAGTTAGAAATCCTTCTGTAGGAGATACCTAAGACTGGTTGTGAGACAGTATACCCCTAACCACTGAATCCGAGTTCCCTGGGAGCTAAGTGCCTCTATAGCACTAAAGAGCTAAAGACTCCTGGGCCGTAGTTGATTGCTAAACCTCCACGTAGCCCAGCCAACAGCTGGACAGAGCCTGTTCATGACACACAACGCTCTCCCAAAGGTTGGCAGCACACTGAGATGCAGGGCCATTTACTGGAGTAGGGCTCACTGGGTGGCTAGAGATATTTTTGGGAATCATACAAGTCTCCTACCCTGGATGTGGCACATCCACACAGTTAAATCTCTGGCAGCCTACGGACACAAAGGTGTAGAGAGGCTTTGCTAACAAGGCTGGTCCCTACAGAGTGTGCTGGGTTTGGCTGGGATAGAGTTAATTTTCTTCATAGTAGCTGGTACGGGGCCATGGTTTGGCTGTGTGCTGGAAGCAGTGCTGGTAACCCAGGGATGTTTGGTTCCTGCTGAGCAGCGCTGACACCCAGCCAAGGCCGTGGCTGCCTCTCACCCCACCCCAGCCCCGAGCAGCCCGGGGGGCACAAGGAGCTGGGAGGGGACCCGGCCGGGACAGCTGAGCCCAGCTGCCCAAGGCAGAGCCCACACCCTATGGGCCATGCTCAGCACACGGAGCTGGGGGGAGGAGGAGGAAGGGGGGGACATTCGGAGCGATGGCGTTTGGCTGCCCAAGGCACCGTGACGCGGGATGGAGCCCTGCTCTCCTGGGATGGCTGAGCACCTGCCTGCCCGTGGGAAGGAGGGAATGAATCCTTGGTTTGCTTTGCTTGCGTGCGTGGCTTTTGCTTTACCTGTTAAACTGTCTTTATCTCAACCCACGAGTTTTCTCACTCTAACCCTTCCGATTCTCTCCCCTATCCCACCGGCGGGAGTGAGCGAGCGGCGGTGTGGGGCTGAGCTGCCGGCTGGGGTTAAACCACGACACAGGGGCAGCCAGGAGGGAGCCTATAAATACGGCTCATGGGGAAGAAGAGGGAATGGTAGTGAGGATTTTCTGTGGGTCATGGAGGGCTTGGTGTCTCTTAGTGAGGCTAGATAAATGTATTTTAAGATATCTAGTAATAAACAACTGAAAGCAGCTCTCTTTGTAAGTTCTTTGACTTTCCTTTGCTTAGGTTGTTTAGGTAGTTTGTTATATGTCAAGAGAAAGGTATAGGTTTTTCTTTTTTCTCTCTCTTGGGAGCATTTCTTTATAAGCCCTGATGGTTGAATAACTGCATTTATCTTTCTTTCCCTCCTTTTTCAGTCAGTCACTGGCTGCTGTATTCACAGCCTCTGCCTCAAAGGAAGAACACTTTCCCCCTCTATCACTCCTATTACTGTCAAGTTTAATCTTGTTTTTCTATATGGAAGTTATTGCACCCAGGGCTGTGAAAAGGATTTTCAGCTTTACACAGATGAGGTATTCATGTTGCTCAGAATATGAATTGGGCACTTGCAGACAAGGTAGTAATGTTACAGGTGGGGATAGCGCTAATCTTGTCTGCTTCTCTCTACTCCTGAGGTTTTCCAAATCTGGATCTAGGGCGCTCAAAATGGTGGTGCCAAGGTTTGGGATCAAATCAGGGGTATCTATCAAGTGATCTCCCATCCCTCATTCTGGCTCGTATCACAAGCCCTCACCCCAAAAATGGAGCACTGCTTTGTTAGGTCTCAGGCAGCCGCTGTGTGGAAGGCACGTTTTCCTGGGCGGCGTGCAGCACGTTTAATTAAGGGATAAGAAGCAAAATGGTGGTGCAGAGACATAGAGGCTCCCTGGGGTCTGGGAGCAGATCAGTCTAAGGCCTCAAATCACAGGAGCTGAAGCCTATTTCTGATTATAGCTGAGCAGCAAAACAAACCACCGAAACACAGAAAAGGAATAGTGCGAATGATGGCTGCTGTGGCCTCTCTCTTTTCTATGCCTGGCTGATCCAAAGGTGATGTATTGGTTAAAAATTGCATGTTTTGTGGTGAGTATTTTTGTTGTCTTCTTGCACAGTGTTTTGAGAACCAGCATCTTAACAAACAAACTGTCTTGTTTTAAAGATGGGGCTATGCAAAGCAAGCCTTTGCTCTGAAGGCTGTATTCTACGTTATCATCACTGGAGGGGCAGCAGAGATTACGACAACACATTGTAATTGCTGATGTTCCTCCTGCACTACTCTGACAGGTTGAGCTCATGTTTAGATCAGCTTCTTCTATGTCTTGGGTTAACTTACAGTGATGGAAGCAGAAGAAGAATAAATTATTCTACCCCAAGGGCTCTGCCAAGCTCTTCCAAGGTTATTTTCGTTAAGTGACCTGAATAACTAATTCTTTTCCATTAACCTCATCACCTGACACAAGCTGTTAAGCTGCATCCTTCAGAACCTTATTGTCACTACTTGTACAGGAGCATGTCCTTGCCTGTATTTCATCTTGGTAATGTTTGCTTAAGAAATTAACGCCACCATTAACAACAAGTGATTGAATGCTTGTTACTATCTTTCTAGACTTAATCCTCTTAAAGGTAGGCTGCTTACCACTGTACCATTGCTTCTGTGAACAATACTGCAGTGAGTGAAAAATCTCCTTTGTTTAAAAAGGCAGTGGGAGAAATAAGCTTAATTCATTAGAGGAGAAGAAAATGGAGGATTAGCTCACATAAAAGCACTGTTCAGTAGAGCTAAGCTCTCCTCTGAACAGAAAAACAAGTTTTCCAGTAAATAGTGCACTGCTGGAAAGAAGCTCTGGATAGGAAGAGCAGGAATCTCTGCTTATGTTAGTAACTAGTACAGCGTAAGAGATGCAGAACTACCGAGCAAGAAACACCTGGCACTGAAGACCCGATGGCCTTGTTGTAGGTCTTTTAGGAGTTTTACTTTGGACTGAATCTAGGCTGGTATCTGAGGGCCCCTGGAGCACATCCTCTGTTTTAGCGTTGTGTAAAAGCAATCCAGCTCAAGGGCTCTGGGGCTGCTCAGCAATGTGAGCCAAAGAGCAGTAAATGGGGAGGTTAAGCACATACACCTCAAAAGCATGCTCCTCAACCAAACTAAACGACTAACATGAATGCATCTTTTGCCTTTTATGGAAGGTAATATCCAGGTTTAAACACTGGAAGATTTCAAAGCAAGCTTTAGTGTTTCTACAGCATCTGTCATCTATCTATGCATATAAAAAAGGACAACTAGGTGAAAAGAAGCTGTTCTGCAGCAAAGGAACTTGCCAGTCAAGTGCAAAATCTTGAACTCTGATGAAAGAGCCTGGCTCTGCCTAATGACATTGGGGGTGGTTTTCTGTTTCTGTCTCTGCATCTTATGCTTTTCTGCCCCTCTGTATCAACAGTCCTCCTGATTATGGTCAGGTAACCCTACCAGACACCAGAAGTTATCTTACCAGATACCAGAAGTTATCTCCCCAGATAACTTCAGTGCTTCAGACCTGAACTGAAAAGAGAATATCTAGAAAGTAAAGCAAAGCCTAACCACAAAATCCTTTACTTTCTTAGTTTTGTTAATCTCTAATTGTAAGCTTCTTGGGTCAGAGGCAGTCTAAATATGCACCCTGTCTGGCATTGAGAATGCCACCACTTTTGTTTGAAAATAACTAATAATACTTTTACCTGTTACAGGTGGAATTGCCACATTTTCAAGCCATCTTCATTCCATAAACTAGCACCTCACCTGGACCGGTGTAATAAATTGTAAGTATAACTATGCCAAACTGTAAATATATTAATCTGCATTATTTTCAGCTTGCATAACTTTTTGATACAACTGTATGTTATAAAAGATTTTCCAATTGCCAAAACAATTTTTTACTAAACAAAATAAACTCATGCAACCTCACTGGAAAACTTCAAATGTAACACTTATAGAAATGGAAACTTGGGTAACTTATTGAGCAAGAATTTCCTATTTCTAGTTTGTTTTTCTGCATGCAGCCCTATGGGGGAAGTGCATATGTCATCCACAAGCACGGTAACAGGCACAGCCAATTTCTGTCATTCGAAAAAGAAGATTTTGTACTACATCAATTTAGCGCAAGGCTCAGCGGTCAAAGGAGCTTTAGCAGCAACTGCGATTTTGTTCAGAATTGCAGTCCTGTGGTACTTCTAGCTGCAGCTCTATAAACAGAGAATGAGAGATGGAGTCAGTGTTGCTAGACTGCAGATCAGCCATGTTGCCAGCAAAAGGGTCTTAAAAAAAATACATATTGTGACTGGCATGGCCAGTTGAATCCTGCTCCTTGCCTAAACCCATAAACAAATTCTTTCATTGACAGAACCCCACGGGCATTTGTTTCCTTATGTGGGACTCTGGAGAAATGTTACATGCTTCTATAAATTTAAGCATTCGTTTTAGGCGATGCAGTGATGCTGCTTTCAGTAACTGAATTTCTTAATCAGAGATGCCTTGAGAGACGTCTTGTATCAGAGTGTGACAGTATCTATATTAATAGGGAGGTTGGGTATTCTCTAAAGAGCAATTCATTCAAAGAAATTATGTAATGTGGTTAATGAAATATAATGAACACCACAAACTGATAACAAAAAAGTAATGTACTTTAAGGGCTTTTGTACCGGTTATGAACAAGTTCGTAACTCTGGCATAAAGCACACATGGCTGTAGATGTAGTTTTGGGCAAGCTCTGCTGTTGCTATTGAAGTATTCCAGCGATTTCAATACAGCTGTCCCAGAATATCCAGCTGAAGAAAAGGCTCCTTCTGGTCTAAAATCTGCACAGTGCTTACGTGCCTGTAAAGCCAAATAAAGTCTCTGCCCTTCAGACTGATACTGCAGAACAGAGAAAATTAGTACCTTTTAGCGCCTTGCAGCAAGCCAAATGCTGATACAAGGTTACTAGATGGTACATGTTAACACTGAGATAGGTATCTTTGAATAAAAAATGGCATGATATAATGCATTACTACTGAAAAATGTGAAAAATTAGATTTGTGCAACAAACAAACAAAAGCAAAATATGTTAACCCAGATATATCTGCTCTAGATTCTTCACGTTTTAATTTGGCTCTTATCCATGTGGTTAAAAATGGAGGAAGAACAAGTGATTAGTTTTCAGAGCTAAACTGAAACCTAGTACATTTAACAGCAGCAGAACTGCATCAGTTTGTTCTGTTCAGCCATGTGTTTAGAAAATGCAGCACAGCCAGAAAGATTGTCAAAAGATGTCACCACTTGTGGTTGACACTACATAATAACTTCTCTTTTGTTGGGGATTAAAAAAGAGGAATCCAGAGAGAAGCCTTCAGAAGGAAAGGATTTTACAAATATGCATTTAAATGGCCTATGGCAACTTACTCCAGACAGAGCACTCTCTCCTCTAAGCCACTCTCCCTTTCTGATGTGGGTGGAGGAAATAAGATGAGGCACTTAATGATGAAATGAAGAAAGAGTGCAGTCAGTGTGGAGTTTATTCTCCAAGTCACAGAGGGACGCTGTTAAAGAGTTAGATTGTGTTTGAACCTCTTGTATTTAAATGAAGTGCAGTACTGAGGTCTGCTTTGCCCTGAATTCCTGTGTCTTGCTCCAGCTAAGAACTACTGAATCCAGCAGAAGAGGGGCTAGCGAGTGCCTACCCTTGTTTAGAGAAGTAACACCAGTGTTGTGCCATGAGCAATTGCACCCTCTCCTGGTTATGACTTCTCATCTGTGTAAGAATGGTCGAGAAGTTCATCGTAGTCACCACTTACATGTTATGTCACGTTATCTCTATGATATGACCAACTATCAAATGAATCTTGGTTTTATCATACGTTTATGTAGCCTGGGTCTAGCTGAATAATGACACTTGTCCAGTTAAAACAAACAAGGGACAAAAGTTAAGGACTGTTACAAATCTAGACATTAATGAAGGTGCTAGAGAAAAAGTGGCATAAGTGACATCAGAAGCTGGCTCACAGCATGTTATGGTTCTACCAAAGCCTTGCCAAAACGCAGAGGTTCCCTGGCTGCTTGCTAGAGCTGTTTCCTGAGACCCTCTAATACCAACTCAGGTGTAAGTCTAGTATCGCTGACATGAGAGTAAATGGAATTGTCTGCTGAAGTTTGGATAGGCATATATGCCTGAAGCTGGGTTTTTTTCCCCATTTGGAGACATAAAATGCTGTTTGTTCATTTTTTCACCTTTCTTCATTACCATTTTAAGAGTCACTCTGTGATAGGAGCAGCTGGTTTGGGTAAAAAAATAAAGACTAAACCCTAACAATTTTTAATGTTGTTTTTAAGTTTGGAAATGAATTTTGTCGAAGAGCTTACTTAATCCAGTCCTAGAAATTTCTTAACAACACTAAAGGCCTTGGAACATCGCTGCACCTTAGATATTTTTTCATTTTATGGGTAAGATTTCCCCTGACCCCAAGCATGCTGATACAAAGACACTCCACAGTTAGCTGGAAATTTGCAGGCTCTGTCTTCAAGGTAATCTTTGTTTTATTATGGCTACTCTTTTTCTAATATTTTCCAGGGTTTATTCTGGGAGGGAAGAGCTGTCCAGCTTTTTAATTCATTTTCTCTCGTCTCTGTATTTTCTATTCTTAGTGGTAACAAGGACAAGATGTGCTAATATAGGCTAATAATCATGCTATCTATAGCCTTTTATGTCATCTTCGTACATAAAATGTCCCTATTTCCTGTAGTGTATTACTGTGTGCGGATGAGAGATGTTTCATTAAGTTTAGGTGAGGTAATGTTGCTAACAGGGCTTGAAAAGGGAGTGCTTGTTGCTTGGGAGAAGTGGGGTTGTGTTCCTATTCAGCCACATTCCTTTAAAAAAAAAAAGAAAAGAAGCAGATTCAATCATAAGACAACATCACAGAGACAAGTGAGTGACTGCATCTGGTGCCAGGCCAGCGCTGTATGATGTTGCACAAAACACATCTCGATGCTCACAAAGCAGGAGGCTGCGTTTCTCCCCATTTTGACTATTAGGCTGTGCTTTTTGCATTGTTACTATACTAACCAAGAAGACACCGTGGCTTCTGAAAAGACCCCAGAGTTTGCGACAGCAAATAAATGACAATCCAGACAGGTAGCAGAGTCTCACACGAGAATAAAATCTGTGTGGTTGTGATCTTCCTTTATTACCACTTAGGCAGTGACTTCCTTTGTTATTTCTAATGCTAGGTAGTCCAAAACATCTAGCTAATGATATGCTCCTCATGTTTCAGAGACTGCCTCTAACTCATCATCTGTCTGCCTGAAGAGTATTTAAGCGGAGCATACAAGCCCTCTCGTGCTGCCGTGAATTAAGTACCAACGATGCACACGACCCTGAGCCTCTTGCAGGCTTGAGCGATTTTCCAACCTGTTCCCCCAAGGCAATGGCAGAGCGCAGACCTTGCATTACAGCATTTCCTTGCTGTAACAATGCGGAGAGCAGGGAGAATATTGTTCTCGGTCAATGCCTTTTTGATTCCCACTCCCTGCTTTGTTGCCACCAAAAGACTGCCCATCACAGGGATAAACCAGCCATGAAGGTGCCGTTCTACTTTGCAAACCCAAGCACAGCTCTATTCAACAGCCAGGTAAGGACTAGGGGACTCCTATTAAACCATCCTGCAGTTCTTTATAGATTCCAGAGCTTTGTTTCAGAGGAGCCTGTAATTTGTTAGGTTCAGTTTCCCCATACAAGGAAGTTTTCCTTGGAAAATCATAGAATCATAGAATCGTCTAGGTTGGAAAAGACCTTTAAGATCATCCAGTCCAACCATTAACCTAACTTTACCAAGTCCACACTAAACCAATCAAGGGTAGACTAGACTAAACCATGTCCCAAAGTGCCACGTCTACCTGTTTTTTGAACGCTTCCAGGGATGGTGACTCCGCCACCTCTCTGGGCAGCCTGTTCCAATTCTTGACTACCCTTTCCGTGAAGAAATTTTTCCTAATATCCAATCTAAACCTCCCCTGGCACAGCTTGGGCCCATTTCCTCTTGTCCTATTGCTAACTACTTGGGAGAAGAGACCAACACCCACCTCACTACAACCTCCTTCCAGGTAGTTGTAGAGAGCGATAAGGTCTCCCCTCAGCCTCCTCTTCTCCAGGCTAAACAACCCCAGTTCCCTCAGCCGCTCCTCGTAAGGCCTGTGCTCCAGACCCTTCACCAGCTTCAAAATGTGCTGCAACTCTTGCACCAGGCAGACTCTCCTGCATATTTGTATCAGTGAATCTAGACAGCCATGTCAAAAGGCCCTTCTGGCTTTCAGGAGGCATACAGACCAGAGGCAAAAACGTGTTGTGTGATGTCAGGGGGCTGATGTAAGGGAGCAGCTAATGCTGTAATTGGGGCTTATGAGCAAAGGGTGGCGAGTGAACTAGGCACATTCATGGATGCTGGGTAGGTAATGAAATATGTTTTTTTGAAACTTAACACCTTAATCAACAGATCTATAAAGAGACCAAAAGTTTACTTGCGCAGGAACACAAACAGGATTTTTTTCCCTACAAATAGTTTGTTACAGGCAGTCCACCCAGCTGAATCCCATGCACCCATTGCTCCTGACTGAAAATACACCGTACGGTGTGCTGAACACAGGCAAGTGCTAAGATCACTCCCACAAATTAATAACAATAATTCCCTGGGAAGCATCTCATATAACAGCGCACTCACGACTCCTCCACCTGTCTGTATGTTAAATTACAAGCACGTGTTTGTGCACGCTGTGATGCAGTTCTTGGCCTGACCCCACCAGCTCTCCTAGGAACTAATAACAGATTTTATGTTGGCCCAGAAGAAGGAGCCAGTGACTTATTTGCCACTGTCAGTTGTCTGGTAGCTGGCACTGCAGCCTGCGAGCCCTAACCCCAATGCTACTCATTAGGTCTATGTGATGTATCACCCAAGTTCTTCGTTTTGCCTCACACCTCCTTCTCCTAGATTTAAGATTATTTGGGGAGGAAGGCAGTGGGGAGAGAGGAAAGAAATTCCCAGTAAAATGTAATCATTAACTGAAGTGGTCTTTGATTTCTCTGATGTTTAGTTTAATTAGATGGAATTCATTTTGAAGGCAGCCGCCAATGTCAAAGGCATGTTAACTATAGCTGTGAATTATTACTGCATCAATACAAATAATGAAAAGCTTGGATGCTAGCAGAGCCATTAGGCTTTGGAGCAGTAACAGCTAGTTTTCTGTTTTCAGACACAATCTTTCTTCCTTATTGTGCCTTTCAAATATTTTCATACTGAGAACTTGCGGCCAGTTTTTCTCAACTGCTTCCATTCTTCAGAACCTGCTCTTTCTCAGAGTGTATCCAACCAGGTTCAGCCTTCCCTTTTCACTTTGGACCTCTCATATTAACATGGAAATGGCTGGTTTGAGTCATACCAAAGGGCACAGTATCTGTACTGAGTCATACCAATCAGCCTGTTACCCTCTCTATTACAGTGCTCAATAGCAAGAACTCAATGAGAACAGGTCATGCCTATAGACTTCCTTGATACAGATGCCCAGGTTTCAGCGACACCCTCCTGAATTAGCTGAACTTTTTAAACTCAAGGAAGAACACAAAGACTGCTGGTATGCAATGGTTAACACTGCAGAAGGGCTACAGAGATCACCTTGCACTTTGGCTTGCAAACTTGCATCACTTTGTTGTACTTCACACCTTTGTAATGCTCCACGTTTGCGGGCACCGGCCTTGTCTGTGATGTTCCAGAAAAAGACAGTGCATGCACCCGGAATATCTATTATCACCACGTAAGCAAGATTTGTTTGTTCAGCCTGTATGTGAGCGATCTCCCCACCATCCATCCTCAGCTTATAGGTTAGGAGCAAGTGCTGCAAGGCTTAGCAATTTTAGCTCGGAAGTCCACAATTCTCTCCTTCACCTCTAACAGAAACATAAACCTTTTACTGAAGGGCACAGGATAACATTTCTCACAGCTACAAACCCCAGATCCCCTGGTCCTGCTGCAGGGTACCTCTGTGCACTTTGCCTGCAGGTGAGACAGATCCACAGTAACCACTTCAGCCAGGGCATAAGGAACACCAGCTGCTTCTAAAACTCTTCTCTTTCTAATTACCTGCAGAATCTAGCTTTTATGTCATGAGGTACCTGAGAAATGATCCGTTTCCTTTGACTTAAAAAGTCCTGTCAGTGACAGCACAGGCTGACAATGCTAGCAATAAGCTTCTACATGTAGCAAGTATCAGCAAGCCTGCAGAAATCAAGGGCTGTTGGTGGTAAGAGATTAACTTTGCACTGGACACTGCATATAGGACAAAGAACCCTATGTGAGTAGGAAAATTAAGCTAAACCACATTGTATCAAGAAAGTTACTGGATTTGGGCAAGAATAAAATGGTTAAATGCAACATGTAATTTCTGGTTCACAAAAGATTGTCTCTAGGCTGTTGATCTATGATATTTACAGGAAGATTAAAGTAGATTTGCACTCATCAGCTCATCTGAAAGGGGATTTTTGAGGTCAAATTTTAAGTTCGCTAATACTATCAAGTGCAGCAACCTTCCACCAGCAGGTATCTGCTGAAAACTTGCCTTTTTTCTCTATAATTTCCTCTTCGCAACCATATTCTTCCAGGGTTTATTTCTGTAAAGCTCCTTCGTTTGGAAGACATATGGGCAGGTATCTGTTGAGATCTCATTGATTCAGAAGGCCTTTGGACTGTCGAAACAAACTGAATCACAGTCATAAATATCGAGATCCCTTTTCTTGTTATTCTCATTATTGAGGAATTGCATTTGTAGTTCCATCTGTGAAGCAGATTAATTTGGAGCCATCTGCCATGAGCAAATTGCTAATTTCGGCAGATACCAGAGAGATGCTAGTATCATCCTTATGTAAACATTTGATGTCAGCTCTGATTGTTGTGAAGAAAACAGCTACCCGTAAAGGTGCTTATGGCTACACCATGAACGTGTAGTAATTCAAATGACTGATTACAGCTTCTTAAAGAACGGAAGAAGGGCTCAGCAGTCAGCACAGACCGCGTCTGGTGTGCTGCAAACCTACCCACTGTAACAAGGCAAAAAATGCTGCGAGATCTGTGCAAACTGAGAGCGCTACCCTGCGAGTGGTGACGTGCGTTTAGTGGCGAACTGGGACCACTTCACAGAATTCACACAAGAGGCTCTTAAGAAAATGCCCCTGAAGACCTCCTCTGGAGTCAAAGGGAAAATTTATACTGATTTCAGTGGGCTTCAAAATGTCTGGTAATACAACTATTACTAATGATAAATTGAAAGTGAATCCAATATGTAGGAAAATGTGAATTTTCAGACATACATTTCCTCCTCTTTGCTGGTGCAGTTTAGCTGCAGGCTCCAGCCTGGCTGAAAACTTAACCCGCTGTATTGATATTTGTATAGTAAAAAAAATTTCTGATACAACTTCTAGGGAAAAAAATGCCAAAACTCAAAGACTGAATAGGTTGGGAGACAGAAGATTCTACTGGAAAAGAGAATTTGTTCAACAGGCTTCATATATACATTCCCTTGCTCCTACGCTAGTACTGAATCAAAAAAATGAAAGAAGTAATTTCAAGTTCCCTGTTAATTCCAACCCCATAGGACCCCAGCCAGATCTCTGGTTTTGATGTGTACTTATAGAATAGTACAAAAAGTCTTGTTTTGCCATTCTATGTATTGGACCTGTCCTGTGCACAGACAACTTTGCAGTTTAACATTTCTACCCCAAATGAGATGAGCCACCTGATTCAATAAGCCTGGGCTAAAGTCAATGCTGCATCTGTGTGTGCTGATTTTTACTATTTCTAACCTAGCCCCACTCTTTCTGATGATTATTCAGTGGTTTGTCCTCTTAGTTATTTAAATAACATGACACACATCGTGTGGAAGACCTGTGTATGGATAGCCATGCCAAGCAGTCTGCAGTACACGTATACTACTCTTCTGCCACTATGGAGTACAGTATCAGCCTCTTCACTGTCCTGAAAAGCAAACAATAACTATCAAAGCACCAGATTAGGCTCACTTTGATTTCCTGGAGAATACATATTCACTGACTACAAATCTCCGCAGGAAAATACTTGCATACCCTCCAGGTGCCATGAATATTAGTTTGTTTTGTTGTTCCCCTTAATATTCATGAATACGCTGCTTTCTTTCCAAATGTCTGTCATCTGTTTGGGGAAAAACAAACTATCCTATGATTTAAGTGACCAATCAGTAACACAAAGTGACTGGCCAAAGCAAACTATGGTTTAAAAAAAAGAGCTCGGAAGATTAATTGGAGTAAATTACATAACATTTGGAAATAACAAGTGAACTTGTAAAAATCACAACACTAGAAAAGCTCTTTTGTTACTTAATCTATTTTGAGTAGATAATTGAATTTTCCTTTATTTCCCTGAGAATTCAGGTCTCAGTGCTGTGCCAGGTCCAGACGTCCCGCTGAGGTCAGCAAAGCTCCCACCTACGCTGCGGTGGGTGGGCAGAGCTTTCGCAGCCTGCAGCACCACGTGCCCTGCACGCAGGCAGCTTCCATCGCACTCTGGACCACACTTGCACACTGACAGGGGAAAAAAAAGTGAAAGTGCACCTCAGAGCGTGGTGTGGCATATTTGAGGGGAGGTTAGCTCTCATCTGAAGAAGTGCATGGGTCCTTTAAAGCCCAGGCTTTACTCTGGGAGTGAAGCACACCAGCACACCTCTATGGTCTTCCCATAGTAGCAAAAGTAAGATGCTTGCACCATGACGACTCTCTCACTGAACCCAAAACCTCCCATAGGTGACAGTATCTTTCAAAACAGCTGTAACTTTATTAGCCATAAAGTTATTCTGGCTGTAACTGGTGAAGCCTTCTCCCCAGCTTTATCAAGAGACTCACAGAGCAGTACACAAAACCGTGGCTGTAAGGACCAGGCAGAACAGATTTGAGGAGAAATGTTAAGTTCTTAAAATAGCCCGTGAACCTTGCTTGGAGGTAAACCCAAAAGGAAATACATCTACTTGAACATATCACTGTTCAGCACACTCATCTATCATGTGCTTTGTAGCAGCCTGTAGAGAGAGGTGGTTCATGCTCCTAGCTCTCATACGCTCCACGTGTAAACAGAGTAATTTCTTCCCCTCCTGAGACACCCCTTACACGCACGGCTGCGGTGTGGGAGAAGCGTGTTGTTATAGTTACTGGCTATGACTTACCCCTGCCATTGTCACGGTATTTTCAGTAAATGGAGCTTAAACAGCAGTCTAGCAAAGGTTTGCAGAATAATGACTGCCTGCGTTCACTTAGTAACAGGACACAAGCATCTCTGCCACCCAATCTCTTCATCCAGTTCTCCCTGTCCCTTACATTGTGAATGACACCCTGATTCTCTTACATAAGGAACAAAACAAAGGTCACTTCTTATATTTGAAAGTTTTTTTACTTCTGCTCCCTGAAAAGGTCATCATACAGGGGAAAAGCAGAGCTCTTCCCCTTGGGCAGCTCGCAAGAGACGGGTATGAAGCACCCAGGACACATCACCTTTTAGAGACTCTGTGGCTGCTGAGTGAAACTGCTTTGCAGGTCAAGTCGTAAGGGGCCCTGGGTTTCTGCCTTGTTTGGGGAGTATCTTTTGCTAACTAGATAGAACCACTGTAACCCCACAAGAGGCTGGCATAATGCAAACTGTAACATTATTGGTCAGGATTGTGGTACGATGATAAGGTTGTGGGAATGAGCAAAGATATACGCCCATAAAATGGATTATGCTGAATGATGCTACTCAGCTGCTTTTGAGATGCAAAGACAACAATTAACTGAGCTGACGTGAACAGACGCAAATAGGAACAGCTCTTCATGCCTGGCAGTTAGAGAAACAAGACTTTGGTATAGAGTCAAATAATAACCTCTCAGAGGCAGACAGCAGGAAAATGGGAACTATCAGCTTTCCCCAGCCCCAGAGGAATGAAGGCGACGTATTGTACATTTAAGAGAGAGCAATCAGAAGATGCTTCTTCTGCACCTTTGCCCGGAGTGCAGCAAAGAAAGAGACAGCCCCTAATTGCAAACAGGCTGCTACACGTGAGTCAAGGAGCTGCCTTCACACAGGTTCGTTCAGGCAAACTGAACCTTGAGTACATTTAATGAACAGATTATACTAAACCTTCTATAGAAGAAGTGCTGTGACACTACCTTACAAATTTCTCAGCCAGACAGAACTGTTCCATGAAGTGTGAATTTTTGTTACTACTCAACCAAAAAAGCAGGTTTTCTATATGTTGTAGAACATATAAGTAGCTGATTAGGACAAAGCTGTGCTACTCGGATTTATCAGGTGCTTTTTGTGAAAGCAATTAGGTATGGGATTCCCAAAGGACTTGCTGAGAAGGGCAGAGCAAAGATAATTACTGAATGTATATCGATACTGCTGTGGAATTAGCATCAGGAACTTATGTTCAGAAACCCCTCCTATATTTGCTTTGTGATTTGACAAGCTAACCAACTTTGTCCCAACTTTGCTTAACTAAGCCCTTCTTTCTATTTAACGTCCTATCATTATACATAAAATAAATGTTAACGACCATCACTGCTTGAACAATCAGTGAAAGTGCCAAAATGGAAGTCCAGTCCTGCAGCCCTCTACCAGCAAACACTTCCTGCAGTCTACAGAAGAGCCTGAACCACAGCCAGGGAAGTTAATCCTAGTTTGTATATAGGATCTTGCATCAAGCCAGTACTAGTCTAAAACGAACTGATGAAATCTGGTCTTGTAACAAACCTTGTAAATAAAGCTGAAACTGGCACTGCATCTCTTCTCCCACACACATGTTCTCCTTCAAGTTGTAAACTTCACAGCAGACACAAATCTAGCTACAGAAGGATAGCTGCACACTGGCACAGAGATAAAGAAAAATGAAACAGACCTACTAGGAAATGTATCCCTGAACTAGAGACACTGGAGCTGAATTTCAGCTGCAATAAATCAACCTTATTTCATGGACCTCTGTCTCTGTCCAATTAAGCCAGCAAGGCTGTGAATCTGAGTGGACACGAGTTTTGGTATTACAAGAGATCTTACAGAAATCCACATGAATCCCATCACTTGCTTTCCATGACATTTCAGGAGAAACCTGCAATAATTACTGGCAGTTCCTCATGCTACTGAAAAAAACCTTTTCTTCTATTCTACTTTGTCCTGTTGGCCTATAGGATGGTCAAACTTTCTAGAAGACCAAGACAAAAATGGCTCCTTCTCCATATATGGTCCGTATTTTGCTACTTATATTTTGTCAGACTAAAACCTAGTACTAACATTTCAATTTTTAGGTCTGATAGAAGAGATGCTTCATCTCTCTAGTGCTTAAACCACACCTTAGACTCACATGGCTACAGCATGCAGAATGCTGCTGTCTCTAAATATTAAGATGAGCACTCCTGAATGTTGTGCAGGTTGATCCTTATTGTTTGCTTTGGCTACATAAAATTACTCTCGAAAAACTATGTACTAAGGAGTCTATCCATTGAAAACATTTTCTTCTACGATTGACTAGTATTAACAATTTTCTTCTTTCACACAAAGGGATATGTTCAAGTAGACTTCAAAACAAGGCTTGATGTATAAGGATTATCCAAGTTTTGAATGTTCCTTTCTAAGCAGTGAACATGCAAAAATTGTCAGTGGTCAGTACTGTATATAAACTATTCTAGTTATTGGCAGCTAGATAAACAAAAATTGGCAGCAAATGAAAAGAAGCAAAAAAGAAAAAAAAAAGAAAAGTTAGGGACAGTGTGATATGTGACACAGCAAGTGACAGGATTCAGACTTTGTGGTTTTTCACAAATATTCTTATGTAATTTACTGATGGCATTGTAGCTAAGCAGCCTTCCTACAAGTCATATTTGTTCATTGCTCAGATATATAGCAGCTTAGCTCATGCTGCAATGTTATGCACTGCCTCAGCATTTCTGAACTAGAGCTCCCTGGAGATGGAGACCAAGATGATATGTCGGTACTATGGCTAAGTACTGAAACCTAGCAGACTGCTTGCTTGCTTACAGTTATTTATAAGCTTGTGTGTTTTCAGGATTTACTTATGAAAAGTAATTCCACTTAATATCAGTACAACAGCATGGCAATAGTTCATATTTATAGATTGTAATATAACTTCAGACAGCCCCAAATTCCTTTACAAAGTGCGCGTCTATAAATCAACCTATAAATCAGCACGTTCACAAACCCTGTAAGACTGAAAAGAACACTGAGTGAAATTGAAAATGCTGAGTGTTTAAGTCAGGCAGAACATGTTTGCTCAGACTGGAAAGTTATCATCCCAACAGACTGCCCACGTCTACTCTGGGCATTTAAAGCAATGGACCTGCATTAAGGATTTTGTTTTATGACTCTGCACCTCTCTGTGCAGCACCACTTTCCTAACGCAGGATAATAGCTTAGAACTGAACTGGAACACTTGACTAACCTGTTTTTCACCGCTCGGCTTCCTGTAATTCAGCAGCAGCTCCACAGCTCCCACCACCTCTTTCCGTATTGCATACAGCAGAGCATCTCCCACATACACACTGTGGCTCAAAAGCAACTCCATGATCTCCAGATTTTCATTCTCTATGGCTATTAAAAGGGCACTGCGACCAAGAGGATCCATACAGTTAATGTTGATGTTGTAGTAGATCTCTGCCTCTTGCAAGGCATGTTTCACGCTGGCATAGTCCCCCTTCTCCACAGCGCTGAGGTAGGCCTTCTCTTCCACTGAGAGCTCTGCCTCCGCTCGCACGATCTGTAATGGGATCCGATCTCTGTACGGTGAATAGTTTACCTTTTTGTAGTATAGCTGGGCCATTGTTCATAGTGACCGGGCAACCTATGGGCAAAGAAGAAGCACGTATAAGTGACAAAACAGATGAGCAACCCCTATCTGTTCCTCACAGGGGACAAATTTCCAAAGGTCCATCTTGGTAAAAGCTTCTGATCCCTTTTTACGCTGTTTTATTCTCAACACAGTGACTGCAACACCCCCTGAGCAACCCTACATTAAAAGGCTACCTGAAAAAATAAAGGTTACACTGCTGCTCAGGTACGCAGAATGACAGACACTCAGTATATTTTTAAATCTGGTTTAAACACTATGCCATTGATTTCTTTTGTCTGGTCAGAAGGATGATCTTGTTGTTTATGGATAATCTATCACATGTGCAAATAGGTGGATTTCTCATCTTTGCTTTATTTCCCACTCAATGTTTTTTTCACTTCCCTCCTTTTTCATTGTTGAGCCAGGTCCTCAGCGTCTCGGAACTGTCAGTGATGGGAGCTGCTGATTTACACCCTCCTATTTACAGTAATAAGATTTATTTTGATTATTTTTGCTGCTTCTTCTCTGCTTCCATCTCCTAAAATAGGTTTTTATTTTTCCCTAATGTTTACTCTTTGACTAGGTCACAGTTTTATTTTTAAAGCTTGCATGTTTTTAAACGTATTTTCTCACTCTCCTCGTTTATAAATAGGACCTAAAGACAGGCTGATGTAGAAAGCCACCACCCTTGCTCTCCAGAGGCAGTGATGTTGTTTATGGTCTAGGAAAATGAGAAGTAAATCCTGCCCTGGAACAAGTGTAGCAAACCGAATGAATTACTGTTCCTTCCCATGGCTCAAAGAGGGATAGGGCAGGTGACTGAAGTCGTAGGAAACACGGGCTGGACAGGTATTCACACATAAGGAAAAAAGGAGCTATGCTTATCTACTTCTGTTTGTCATTGATAAACCACACCAAATCAGGACCAGGGGACACCAGCAGCTGTAAGTAATTGGATGACTTATTCCATCTCCTTGCCCAAAGCTCAATGGTTTCCTGCAGCAAATTAGCCAGAGTTTTGTTCCATTTTAGTGCCCTATTCAGGGGAAAGAGGAGGTTTTGATAAAGAGATAATGAGAAGTTGGATCTTGTGGTTCAGGTGCCGAACCGGGAGTGAGACACTATGGGTTCTGTTTTTACCATCCCACCGCATGCCATAAGGCAACCGTGTTCAGCAATTTGCATTTTGCCTTCAGCTCCAGTGTAATGGGCCCGGTGCGGCAGGAGTGGGTGGATCTGAGCTCCAGCCCAGCTGACACTGCAAAATAGTGGGTGGTTGTAGCACACAGCAAAGTTACATCTGCGAATTTCCTGGGGAGCCAGAGATCTGTAACAAGGAGTTTGGCATCTCAAAAAATGTGCTCTCTTAGTATCCTGGTTTCCTACAAGCACGAGAAAAGTTTTTGTTTGTTACATTTCCAGAGTTACAGCTCTCTGCACATATGCTTCAACCTGAAGACGCACTAAGGTGTTTAGAGGCAAAAGGACCTATGATCTGAACAGGAACTATCATAAATATATTGGCTTATTTTCTACAGAAACGTTATGCCACTAAAGCTTTTAAAACAAAGGAACAATCTCGAGTGACTTAGGAGCTTAAAGTCTCAATAAACTACATGGATAACCAACTACTCTGACCTTCAAAAGGACTAAGGAGCACAGGTCATTTTTCAAATTCTGTTTTTGAAAATGTTATCCCTGCGGGGTCCAACCAATTCCCACTGAAATACTGTCAAGACACAAAAAGATGCAAAACAGGTCTGATAACAAGTAAGGACCAAAGAGGTCTTAGGGGAAGTAAGGATAAGCCCAAACAGGAGGGGAAATTTTGTCCTCGTGTGACAATCCAGCTCACGGAGCAGGGAACACCAGCCGGTGGGACTGGTGTCAGAGGACAGCAACCACTGTGTGGAGGTCTCCGGGGGGAATCCGTTGGCTCCAAAAAACCTGAGGGATTCTGGTGACAAGTGCAGCTGCTAAAGTGGAACTGGGTATTTTTCACTGCTCTTCAGTTCAGTTGAATGCTTTGTAGATGGTGAATAGCATTTGCAATGAGTTATAACAAATGTCACCTTATGAAACATCATGCCAGAATTGGATCCCTTTCCTTTCCAACAACTTTGTAGAAAGAAAAGAAAGCTTCTGATATCTTAACTTCTCAGTGAGATCTCATCTCCCAGGACAACCCCAGTCCAAGAAAGCATTTTGTTAATACTTCAAGCACATAAGAAGCTGCAATAAAACCAAACAGGAAGGACTCATCAAATGAACGATTTGCCCTGAATTCTTCTCATGCCATCATCTGCGTAGTCTAACAAACACACACTGCTGACTGGGGTTGGAAATGATAGCACGCAGTATTAAAACAAATATATGTCTGCCTGGATTACATGGAAGATTTCAGCAAAACCTTGAGCTGTTGAGCCGCCCCTCAGCCTGAGATCCAGCACAACTACAGAGGGACCTGATTATCTTTCTCTTCCAAAACTGGCTAACAGAGCATTAGCCAAACATGTGGATGGAACAAATGAGCCCAAGGATCACGGCTCTGTAGCTGTCACTTCCCAATACCACCAATCTCCGGGAGGCAGCATCTCTTGGTGAAAGAACGCTGGTAAACCCTAGACCACTTGTTTGTCCCAGAGTGGTACTGTTTCCTGCTTAACAGTTAAAAAATGATAAAAATATTGATGAAATCCAGGTAAGAAAAGGGGTAGGCAATTCATAGGTGCCTAGAGAGAAGAAACAGTGAAGTACTTGAATGGTAGTGAAAACAGAAACATAGTCACATTAAAATTTTGGAATCTGTGCAGAGAGCCTGAAAACGCACATTTTCCATACGAATTCTCTTCACAGAGAGGCATTTTCTGCTACTTGAGTTAATATTTGGGGCAAGGAATTTTTCTTCCAGTCTACACCTGATTGCAAACGCAGTAGACAATATCCAGTGACTGGCTAATGCATGCAATACCTGCAGGTGATACCTGCAGCACAAACAGATGTAGAAAAACTAAGAGAACCACATAACAAACTACGCAAGATAAGGGGAAGAGGACTTACCACTCAATTTGGACTCTATCACCTCTCTCCAGTTAGGTTGCCCTTCTGCCTGAACTATTAGTCTAAATCGTCAAGCCATTACAGCCTGACACCACTTCTACATTGCCTGGCACAGAAATGAGAGCTTTAGCCCCTGAAAAGCAGCCATACCTGGCAGAAACAGCTTGTCTCATTTGGGGACGGAAGGCTTCCAGCCACATTACTTTGTCTAATAACACAAAATGGTTTTTCTACCCCTACAGAAATTTCTCTGCATCTTCCAACACTCAGTTCAGACATATCTATCCCCTGCATCAACAGGGCCACTTTTTTCACTCTGAAGAGTGAAATGGCATCAGAGCTGCCACAGGTGGGGTTTTTGGGACCTCCTGCTGCCTGCTTTTGGACTGGACTCTCGGGATGGACATGCTACAATCACAAGGGAATGGTATTACTTCAGTTAAGAGCTGAAAACAATGGCTTTTGCTGAAAACTAAGTGGCTTTATACACGTCACCGTCTGTATGAAAATTACAGTCAGCACTCTCTACAGACGCCGCACTGTCCTCAACACCCTTGCATGTCTCCCACCCTGGATCACGACTTGATACCAAATGATGTTCATCAAACTGATGTATCATGCCCAGGTGAACCAGAGATCACTTTGGCACCAAGGGGGAAGAGACAACAGAAAGAATGAAAATTAGCTTTCCTTTCTAATGTTTCTTGTGAGAGAGAGAACATCATGAAAATTGCACAAAGTTTAGAGCGATGTGTGGCAGCACGGGAAAAGGCAAGGGGGGCTGAGCGATGCATAAGAAGCAGTGAGGAGAGGGCAGGGCAAGGAGAAAGAAGAGCAGGGGAGCAGCACTGAAGAGTAGCCATTAGTTAAAGACATGGCTGATGAAGAAAGACAGGCAAAGGTCACTCAGCAGCACTGCCTTTTGCCACTAAAAATGTCATGAGTTTTCACTACAAATTTCTTTAGGATCTGTTAGCAGTTCATGAACCATCCCTCATTTCCCACTTCACATGCACAACACACTCCCACATGCCACTGTCTCACGGGAATCAGAATGACCTGTATGAAATGGGCTGAGTATAACTGAAAGGGTGGGAGCCAGTACCGGTTTACATCCATGTAGTCATTAGGCCCATTATAAAATAGGACCTTCCTGGCTTTTATTTGCTTTTATCATCATTTGACTTTTCATGATGCTGATTAAGAGGTGGAAAAGCACCATTGCTCCTGATTGCTCAGCTCCCTGTGTAATAATGGAAGCAGCAGAGACTTGTAGGGGTATTGAATTTAGATATCGGAGCTCATCGCTCCCGGCTGATGCGAGCATCTGACTACCTGAAGAACAAATCAAATACTGGATCTTGAACACAAGATCAATAGACAAGAGCTACCTTTCCCCCTTGATGGGACTCAGTACGAGCAGCCAACTCACATCACACATTAGAGCAGACAACAAAACACCCCATCTGCCAAGTTGCAAATAGAGTAGTTGGTTGTTCCCTCCTACTGGAGATTCATTCTGACACATGTTGGCAAAACTGTGTGTGTGGCTTTAAATGTCACTACATCTTCTCGGATCTGCAGAAGGGTTTATGTGCTGGAAAGCCTGCCTGTATTTTCTAGTTGTATCAGTCCAATAAAAGAACTGATCTTTTGCAACACATCTTACTTCGCTGCTTCCCTCCATCCTTCTCTCCAAGGGTATTTTTTCTTTTCAGTATTTCAGGGAGAGTATGTTCCTCATTTTGCATTTCTAATCTGGACTTCAGGTCTGGAAATCATGGACCATAACTGCTACAACAGCCTGACTCTCATCATGCTCAGAGGCTGTGTGCTCAGTAGTATTGATTTTTTTTAAAAAGGTTATAAACCTGAGTTATGAAATAGTCCAGAAGGGCCACTTAGGTAAATAATATTACATATAGTTAATGGACCAATTGAATTTGTGATTGGATCCTTCTTTTAAGTGCTCTAGATCTTATTTACTAACAATGCCTGACTGAGCTTATACCTCCCACAGTTTGAGGAAATAAAACTGACTTTGTAACATTCTGCAATTCCTTTTCTTCTGCAAAGATACCCTCTTGTTCCAGAAAATTGCTTTTTCCATGTAGCTCAGTGGGAACCAGATTGCAACCTTAAGTCTCACTGCTTCTCATGATGTCTCTGCATCACACTCACCACCTTTTAGGTCAGACACAGAAATTTTTCCTGATGCTTTTAAATGCAAAAAGAGCCACCGCTGAATAAATGTACAACCTCAGAAGTATTTTAAAATTATAAAATTGCAATGACCTTCTGGTGTATTTGGCCGCGTAAATTCCCTTTAGCAAAGGCCCCACAATCTCAGGAAGTTTATATTCAGCTCATAAGTTATATAAGATATATCATTCCCCTGGAATAAGTGCTTTCCAAAACTTGCAGGGTTGCAGCACAACACAAAAATGAGAAACTGACAGTTAATAAAACTAGAGATGAGTAATCTAGTTTCACTGCCCAAGATGAGTGAAAGGGAGAGCACTAATAACAGTATGTGATAAAAAAGCAAGGCTGCAGTCGTTCATGATTCACATTGGAGGATATGTCCTTAGAAGACGCAGAGAAAAATTCTTCTTAGAACATTTTTCACTCATCGTCACTTCAGGCGTAGTTAAGAATACATACAGTCACCGGGGTACTGCATGTAACCTTCTAATCTGAGAAGTGTTTGTAAAAGAAGACAACCTCAAACTTCAGATTATAAATTTACAGAAGCCAAAAGAAAATTCTTTGCCAGTAACTCAAAATGTCATAATTTGACTCAAGTCCCAGCTGCAATTCCGAACTTCCTGGGGAGGGTGACAATTATCAAAGATATATATGTTTGATTTGGAAAGGCCAACTCTTTGGTATAATTCTCTTCCGCTGCATAATCAATTGATGAGTCATGACCAACCGCATATGTGTGTGTATATATATATGTATATATAAAAATATCATTACAAAAGATATCGCCTGTGTAGTACACTTGAAGATACTGTTAGGCTTAAGAAAGTACCTGTTCCTCTCTGAGCAATCAGTGGTCCTAACTAAAACTTAGGAATCAAACTCAGTTCTCAGTCTTCTGGCTTTAGGGTGCTCAATCATGTCGGTCCAGGACATCTACAAGGCCGCCTAATGCTGGAGGATGGAAATCTTGGCATGGCTGATTTCTCTACTAGATGAGTAAGCTCTCTCTGCTGGGCACAGTCTTACTGAGAGCCAGTACGACTCTGTAGCACAAACTTGCCCAGGAAGTAAGGAGCATTGCAAAATTTACCACTTTCCATTCCATGTGCAAAGCACTTGGTTTCACCTTGCCTTCTCAAGCAGAGAAGCACAGCTACATATGTATTTCAAAAGAAAACATCATGACACTCTACCACGTATGCTTAAACCCATGGGTAGAGCCTAAAAGCCAGAGTGTAACAGATGTGAATCATGTTGTCTTGGTGAAGAGCTGAAGGGCTCATCCCATGCTCTAGTGACGAATAGAACAGAAGAACCTAGAGAGAAGAACACAATGAAACTGGCCTCAGTGTCAGGCTGAGCTCTACGGCCCTGAAACATCCCACGGGTTGTGCAGGGAGTTTTGTAGATGCAAGGCTCTACCTCACCATATCTTTACAGAATCAAAGTCAGCTGGCTGGTAGCCAAGGCTGGTATTCGGGATGGAAAAGGAAGATTTAATTTTGGAGAGATGGAAAGTTCCATTATAACTATACTCATCTGCAGACCTAAGTAAGGAAAATTTGCAGGAAAAGACTTTTGCATTTGTTATATCTAACTGCTGTAGTTGGAAACAAAACTGACAAGTTTGCCAGCACACAAGCCCTTCCTCACATCTGGATTGACCTGAGCATAGAGAAGAACTCACATCGTAAGCCTAACCATGTAAAAAGATGAGGAAAGTTTGATATTCCTTGCTTTCCTCTTCAAGCCAACCAAGAATTTCATTCTGTTCTTGCTAGGTTTCTCTATTGAACCTACTGCTTCATCACTGAGTCCTTCATAATGCTGGGGACAGGAGCAGACCATTGCTTCACAGAACAAGGATGTTCTTAAAAGGCTTTTTCCCATGGAGCTGCAGAGGCGGGCTACCGCTGATTCACTCCTAGCAATGATCACCTGTAGCAACCCAGAAAAGTTATTCTTCTCTCTTTTGCCCTCAATGGTTCTCTGTCCTCCATCTCCACCTGCTGAGCTTGATGTTCTCTTCAGCAGAACTGTATTTCAAAAAGATGTTGTGCAGACATTTAAGTTTTGTACATCTGTGACTTAAATAAGCTCCTTTTTCCTCAATGGGAAACTTCTTAAATGTGTATTTTAGTGTATTTTAGCTGTATTTTAAAATACACAGTGTAACATTTCAGTAGATACACAGTCACTACATTTTGTGGGCAGGCTGCTTAATTCATCCAAATGAGTAATGCCCTGAGTTTTAACAGTGCATGGGAAAACACTTCTCTGGGAGACTCTGCTTCACCATGGAGCAAAAAGATTTGTACTCGCCTGGCTCAGCTCAGTGTATTTCTGGTACTGTGCTAGTTTTGACTGGGATAGAGTTAATTTTCTTCATAGTAGCTGATACGGGGCCATGGTTTGGCTGTGTGCTGGAAGCAGTGCTGGTAACCCAGGGATGTTTGGTTCCTGCTGAGCAGCGCTGACACCCAGCCAAGGCCGTGG
The DNA here is from genome assembly GCF_030463565.1 of Pelecanus crispus. Classification (NCBI taxonomy): domain Eukaryota; kingdom Metazoa; phylum Chordata; class Aves; order Pelecaniformes; family Pelecanidae; genus Pelecanus; species Pelecanus crispus. Next base: position 3,740,268 of record NC_134655.1, on the reverse strand, counting down.
CTGCCTCTCACCCCACCCCAGCCCCGAGCAGCCCGGGGGGCACAAGGAGCTGGGAGGGGACCCGGCCGGGACAGCTGAGCCCAGCTGCCCAAGGCAGAGCCCACACCCTATGGGCCATGCTCAGCACACGGAGCTGGGGGAAGGAGGAGGAAGGGGGGGGACGTTGGGAGCGATGGCGTTTGGCTGCCCAAGGCACCGTGACGCGGGATGGAGCCCTGCTCTCCTGGGATGGCTGAGCACCTGCCTGCCCGTGGGAAGGAGGGAATGAATCCTTGGTTTGCTTTGCTTGCGTGCGTGGCTTTTGCTTTACCTGTTAAACTGTCTTTATCTCAACCCACGAGTTTCCTCACTTCTACCTTTCCGAGCAGCGGTGTGGGGCTGAGCTGCTGGCTGGGGTTAAACCATGACAGTTACCTACTCCTCCATCGCCCACGACTCTTAAGGCCTCTTGCCTGAACAGGGTGTACTGTGATTTAAGGGTGAAAGTCACCAAGGAAACAGTATTAGGAAACCCCTAGTTTGTGTTACAACCTTCATTAGCTTCATTAGTTTCAGTCTAGTTGCCCAGAAGAAGTTGCAGCATTTCATATTAATCTGGACAAGCCCTGGATATACGGGCTTAAACCAGAATCCATTACAGCTTGTGAGCAAACCAGTATGAGGCTGCTCAGCCTTATACCCTGCAAGTGAATTCAAACAACAGACAGTACCCTTTCTTGGGAAATGACAGCAAAACCTAATACCAAGCTTGCCTGAATTTATCAAACAATAAATTTGTTCTGTGCAGACATGTACAGTGTTTGCATTCCAGGAAAGTTGCTAATATGTTTGACTTCAGAGTGCTTTCTCTAGTCTCCAGACAATAATAAAGAGGACATCTACTCCTTGCCACTGTGATTCGCACACAACCCAAGCAGCCATGCAGAACATGGGCCAAGAGTCATCCCTGGGTCTGGACAAGCAACATCCTTGTCTATCTCCAGCTCTGTCATTGTGGTCTTTGCAGGGTCTGGGTAGCCCAGATTTGGTTTCATCTGTCCTGCAAGCAACACACAGCTTCCAGCATGTCTTAATGGAAAGGATGATGGAAAAAACCTCCGGTGTAGAGCCAATTGCAAAGCTCCTACTTGGGAGGCAGAGGGAAGGGGGAGTATTGACCCATCCCTGGAATATTTCAGTATTACCTCAACAAAAATCAGTCTGGGCTACTAAAATGATTTAAATGACTTCCTGGTGATGGAATGGCTGCAGCACATGCTTTTAGCTACTGTTACAATGAAGTATTTACAGTTTGTAGTTCTCCCACTTCTTTCCACATGGCCGTCACACAGGTGTGAAAAAATAAAAATGTATCATTGTGAGGAGCTCTAAAAAAAAAAAGCCCTGGAATATATTCATAGTATGTATCTTTGCAAATGCAGACAGAATAGAAAGCTTATTTTGGCTGTCTGACGTCATTGCTCTGTCCCCTACTCTTTTGAGATGGGCTATCTATTCATTTTCCACCATCTAATAACAAAAAAGAGATGTCAACTGAACTGAGAAATACTGTCAAGCAAGCCACCCTGTTGTCTTATCTGCTAATGCAGCACTAATGTGGCATGGCATCATTATCATCTCTGTGCTCTACGTCCACTGCTTCTGCGCCTGCTGCTTGTAATCTCTAGCTGCTGTAGCTATTGAAGAAGAGATTTTTTTTGCCTGTTCCCACTCTCGCTCAATGAGCGTTGTAATCATTTCTTCAATCAACAAGATAATCTGTGAACATCGGCTCTAGGATTGCTGATGGCAGTATGGACTGTTAGACCTGCCTCAGCCTGGCTGAAAGTGCAACTAAACCACCCAGTCGCAAAAGGAAAATACAGGATTATGGCACAGTTGCTGGGATGAGGAAAGGGCAGTTGCAGCAAGCTATAAACAACTAACAGGGACAGTTGTTTAGGCTCTGTTTCTCGTCTCAGTAATGGGTGGATTTATTAGTGGTTATCAGTCACCATTTTTTAAACAAGCTCTGCTGGAATTCTTTTCATTGGCACCTGTGTAAAAATACAGTCAAGCCCCAGCGTATGCAGCAGCCATTACCTGCAGCCCCCTGCGCTCACAGTCTCTGGGGTTACTGTGAAGTAGTAACTCTACCTCTGGCTCCATTTTAGTTTAGTTCCTGATTTTGTCATTCAAACCAGCCTGGAGGTTCTTGGAAGGAAGAGAAAAATCACATGCTCAATTCTCATATAAATGTTTCCCAGTTGCAAAGAAAGGCTGGTTTAGATGATACTATGTTCACTTGCAGCGCTTTCTGGAGATTAAAAAGTGCAAGACCCATGAATACTGCTTCCCTGAGTTAATTTCCAAACTATGGTAAACATGGAGGGATTAAAAGCCAAATTCCCTGCAGCTACAGAACACTGGGGACAGGAACACAAGGAATTGTGCCCCAAGGGCAGCGAGCACGCCACCTGCATTTCGCAGTCATCTGCAGAAATGGGACCAAAAAGAGAGCTCCCAATGGGCAAGGAGCAGCTGCCCTGCTCCCATGAGGGTGCTGCTGCCTGGCAGTGATGCTTGTGTGCCTGTGCTCTGTGGAAAGGCAACAAGCTTTCAGACATCTTTCCTTTCTAAAACCTTCCCAGGAGAAAGAAAGATTTCTTAGGGGCTTCCAGACAGAGGAAGAAAATTCTGAAAAATCCAAATATTTGAAGTACTTAGAGCAGGTGACTGATTTGAATGCAGCACAACTTGGGGTGGGGGGATCAACTCTCCTTTGCTAGCACCAGCCGATGCAGGGCACAGTACCTTCTCCTGCGGCTGCAGCCATGGGGCTGCGCAGTTTCCCCGCTATGTCGGGCCCTGGCTGGTTCAGGCGCACCTCGCCAGGAAATCCTGTAGTCTGAGCCACCTGGACGGTTGTAGGCCTGAGAAGCAGAAACATTTATAGAAACAAAAGGTCTTCCTGAATATACCATTTTAAAATGATGGAGACTAAGCATTACAGATTGCAACGGTAGTGCAGTCGCAGTTTATCTCGATCGTGGTTTTGCACAAGGCAGGCCTGGTCCCAGCATCCTTCACTGCCACTTCTGTTGAGACAGTCTCTTGACAAAATGACTGTCTCGACTGTGCAGTAAAGCGGGGTATTTTATGGGGAGGTGGAAATGCCATACAGAAAAAAGAAAAGAGAAATCTTCATAGGAAGAAAGTGGGAGGGAGCTTCCCCTGACAATGATAATAAACAGAATAGTCTGCAGATAAAATAAAGCAGCAAAGCCAAATCTTAGTTCATTAAGATACCTCAGGAAAGAGCCTAGAACTGCAAACTGGACGGTTTTTGAAGGCCCACAAAAAGGCTGGAGGAGATAAAACCAAATTCATTTAAAATGGAAAAATGTTGTTCTCAAGAGAATTAAGCGTGCGAATCTAAAAGATGCAAAAATATGCTGCACAGACATAAAGCAGCATGGAAGAGGAGTAACACTGTTATACTGCTTGTAAGTAAACACATAGGATACAGATATTTGCTTCTATTAATGCCCTAAGAAGGTTTCTGAATAATATCTCCAGCATAAAACTTGCCTATTCAACTACCAGATCATTCTTATCAAGTCAGAGATTTGGGTCAGAGATTTGTAGGAGTAATCACATTATTTCTTAATCTTTGCACACTTATACCGTGCTCTTTGGCTACCAACAATAGTAACACCCACCTCTCACATGGCTTTTCAGCCACAGATCTAAAAGTACTTTTTAAAGGACAGACAGCGTTCATCCTCTCGTTATATGGACAGGAAATCTGCAGCAAACAGAAGTGAAGTGACTTGCTTCATTCTTTCATAACAGTGAGTGATAATTGGCCAGAATTGCCCAGGAATACACATACAGAATCACAGAATGGCTGGGGTTGGAAGGGACCTCTGGAGATCATCTAGTCCAACCCCCCTGCTAAAGCAGGTTCACCTAGAGCAGGTTGCAAAGGATCACGTTCAGGCGGGTTTTGAGTATCTCCAGAGAAGGAGACTCTACAACCTCTCTGGGCAGCCTGCGCCACTGCTCTGTCACCCTCAAAGTAAAGAAGTTTTTCCTCATATTCAGATGGAACTTCCTGTGTTTCAGTTTGTGCCCGTTGCCCCTTATCCTGTTGCTGGGCACCACTGAACAGAGTCCGGCCCCATCCCCCTGACACCCGCCCTTAAGATATTTGTAAGCGTTGATAAGATCCCCTCTCAGTCTCCTCTTCTCCAGGCTAAACAGACCCAGCTCTCTCAGCCTTTCCTCATAAGAGAGATGCTCCAGTCCCCTAATCATCTTCATAGCCCTCCGCTGGACTCTCTCCAGTAGTTCCTTGTCTTTCTTGAACTGGGGAGCCCAGAACTGGACACAGAACTCCAGATGTGGCCTCACTAGGGCAGAGTAGAGGGGAAGGATAACCTCCCTCAACCTGCTGGCCACACTCTTCCCAGTGCACCCCAGGATACCATTGGCCTTCTTGGCCACAAGGGCACGTTGCTGGCTCATGGTTAACTTGTTGTCCACCTGGACTCCCAGGTCCTTCTCCGCAGAGCTGCTTCCCAGCAGGTCAACCCCTAACCTGTACTGGTGCATGGGGCTATTCCTCCCTAGGTGCAGGACCCTATACTTGCCTTTGCTGAACTTCGTTAGGTTCCTCTCTGCCCAGCTCTCTAGCCTGTCCAGGTCTCGCTGAATGGTAGCACAGCCTTCTGGTGTATCAGCCACTCCTCCCGGTTTCGTATCATCAGCAAACTTGCTGAGAGTATACTCTGTCCCTTCATCCAGGTCACTGATGAATAAGTTGAACAAGACTGGACCCAGTACTGACCCGTGGGGAACACCACTAGCTACAGGCCTCCAACTAGACTCTGCACTGCTGGTCACAACCCTGTGAGCTCTGCCATTCAGCCAGTTCTCAGTCCATCTCACTGTCCACGCCTCTAACCCATGCTTCCTGAGCTTACCCATGAGGATCTTATGGGAGACAGTGTCAAAAGCCTTGCCTGAAGTCAAGGTAGACAACATGCACTGCTCTGCCCTCATCTACCCAGCCAGTCATGCCACCACAGAAGGCTATCAGATTGGTCAAGCATGATTTCCCCTTGGTGAATCTATGTTGACTACTCCCGATAAACTACTTTTCCTCCACACATACATATGCATAGCTTAATATATGTAACTGATCCTTTGGTGTCTACTGAGACAAGCACAATACCAGAGCAATCTGGAGTCAGAATGCCTCCAGGGGAGCTGAGTCACTGATCCCCTTTAGAGGGATGTGAAATGCTCTTCCCCTGCCCTGTTGTTGCCTTCTGTATAGAGAGAACCAAGCAGGAGCTTTGCCTCTGACCACACGTGCTCCTCATCTTACAGGCAGCCACGGTGGTTAACAGGAATACTGCAGTCTTCCTTAGGCTCACGTCTGAAGTTTGAAGACGAGTCCTGCCCCATGATCTTGCAGTGGAAGCCTTCTGGCATCCTGTTCCAATCTCACAGCAGTGACTTCCCTCTCCTGGGGCCCACGCCCTGATGGGGGGCAGTAGTTCTGTCCCATGAAAGGTTGCACAAGAAGCGGTGATAAAAAATGGAAATGACCCACCTTACTAGGGAAACACCTTATTTTAAATATTTCACAGGGCTACCCTGCCACATGCTGAAAAATCTGCAGAACGTTACCTTGGAAATCAGTCCCTGGTCTTCCTAAGGGGAACTTCTCACATGGGCATAGGATGTTTTTTTCTTCCTCCCCAAGTTCCTGTCTGCAATATAACTTAATGTCACTGCTTTTTAAAATTATTATTATTATTTTCTTTCTTTGAGATACTATTCTAAAATTTTCTCCCATTTTCTTTTGGACTTAATTTTGCCGTTTGCTTCCCTGTTCAGTTAAGTGTTCATTCAAGATATCTCGGCTTTCAAGAGACATCTGAGGTGAGGCTCATCAGTTTTTCTTCAGAAGGGATTTATTTTGTATGCTCTCAGTTTTAGGCTCAGCTACAGTATAACTGCAGGGGGTTCATGTTTAAATTGAGCTGTATTCCTCTGGCTGCAGGAGCAGGCCTATGCAAAGGAAATGCACAAATCCATAAATAAGGCTTGGCATGATTTCACTGCTCTACTTAATGCCGACATTTGCAAGCTCTGTTTTCCCAAACCTCTTGCTTCCAAATCCCTGCACCTGCTAATTTGTTAATTCTGTTTTCAGTTGAGTTTAGACTTGTGTATTCTTAATTATGCTAATGAAGAATAAACGATTTAAAATATTAATGTTTTGCAAACTTTAAAAAGAAAACAGTTAACAAACACCTTGCCCCTGGGTCTGTCTTCACTGTTGGATTCACAGACCAGTCCAGGGCATTACTTTTTCTCTCCCAGGTTCTCCTGAGTGGACATCCTGTCCTCCCTTTCTCCCTCTTCCTCCTCCCTCTCAGGTATCTTCTGTCACAGCTTCACTTTCCCTTCTTCTGTCTGATCTCTGCTGAAAGATCTTGCAGGTTAATGAAAATCACCCCTGAAGTGGTAATTACCGTGGCCATCTCTACTAGTTTTCTTTTCCTCTCTTGATATTGATCTCCTCTCCCCTCCAAGGCTCTGTAAAGGCTCTTCGCTTCTGCTCTCTTCTAGCTAGCCCTTGTAACTGGTGTCTGGAACCTGCTGGGAGTTACTGGGGTGCCACAGACCTCTGTCCCCCTCCTGTCCTTTGGGCATCTCTTGGACATCTCTGCCAGGAGGAGAGTTATACTTCTGGCAAACAAATGAAGCATGAGACAATGTGTGGTCCCTACAAGGGAGTAGCTGTGGCCTCTCCTCCCCATGCACCTACAATTTTAATGCATTGCTCTTCTGCTTTCCCTGAACATTGCTTTGCAGAATTGGTTTATGTTTTCCTGGCTTCTACATAAAATGTAGGTCAGATCATGGTAGACATACATCAAAATTATGATTTACTGCACATGAAAGGAATAGTGAGCACTGAACCTACAAAGAAGAAAGGTGACTAATTTCTTAATTTACCCAAGCGACATCTACCTGCAGAATGACTTTGTTCTTGGCTTCTTGGGGCTTCTTCCTGTACGTGCGTTCCTGATGCAACTTTAGCTGTGCTTCTTATGCGCCTGTCTTTCCTGGATGTCTAAGCAGAGCTGCTAAATCACAGATATACAACATGTAAGATATCGTTCTCACCATCTCCCTGACAAGATAGCATTGTTTCTTACAGTACAGATGGCTTACAAGATAGTGATCTCTGCCAATGGAGCAGCAATGCACTATCTGTAAAGTGACTCTGAAAGGAACTGTTTTGGCATTAAGATTGAGATTGAGGATAAACCACACCACGCAGTCGGGGCTGAGCAGGCCTCGAGAAGGCCATGTAAGCACTATCACTCTCAGCAGCGTATCAAGGAGTTGTTTCACCTCAGGAGAGCAGTTTCCCCAGGGTTGTGTGCTCTCCATAACTGCTCACAGTCTGCACGACTAGACTACACTAGATTACAGTCATGCCATGCTTGTCACTTCCTTGGGAGTCTAGCCACATTTGCTAGGGTTTATTTTCAGCCCTGAGCTTTGGGAGTTCAATAATTACATGAGAATGTGTTCTTCTGGGGGAAAAAAAAGTTTCTAGCCTCTAGGGTGTGAAGTAAAGAGTGTGAGTCACTGAGTGAACTTCATTGATGCAAAAACCAGACAGAAAGTGTCCCAAATTCTCTAGGTTTAAAAATTTCATTAACTTTAAGCCAAAGTTTGCAGATCTGAGGTATGGGGCTTTGGAGCCCATGGACTTGGCACTACAGCTGCTTGATTTAGGCATGCCAGACCTTCTCTGTGGGCCATGGCACCACCTTCTCCGTAAGCCCTTTCCTGGCTGGAAAAAACCCCGCATGGTCCGTGCAGCAAAGGATGTCTTTGTGCTCTGCTCTGGTACCAGGCAGGTCAGGGCAACAGAGGCATTTTGTACACTGACTCACGCCCGCACACTTTAAGGATTGCCTGCTCTGCTATTTATAGAACTAAAAGGGTGTTATCACTCAGTCAACACAGTGCAGAAGCATCACTGGGTATTCTCCATTAAGACAGTTTCATAAGTCCATTAAATCATGCCAGCTAGATACCATACACCCTTGTTCACATGTAGCGTGAGAGGATCCCTTTGACTCAATCAGATAAAACAGCCACCAACTTGACACCACTTTTGGCAGAGGAGAAATGCATTTCTATGCATTCCTACTTAGAGCCAAGGCCTGCTGAAGCTTCTCTACTCCACGACACCTCTATTACTGCCATGCAGAGCTTAAAATCAGCTGAGAAAATATGTTACACACTAGACAACTTTATTTAAGCACAGTCATAACTGTGGCTATAGACAGAAATGCAAACAGCGAGTATATTACCAGACAGGCATTATTTTCAAATGTCTTTCCTTTTTCTTTAAAGCCCTGGGCCTAAGCACCCTCCTCCCCCAAATCCTTGCTTAGTAGCACGTCTGGTTAGGGCTCCCTGCAAAATAGAAAGTATCATTGCCCCCATTTTCTAAGTAAAGAAAAGCAGGAGACACTACCAACTTTCAAAAGGAAGCCTAGGGCCAGCAAAGAACCTCATTCCACTCCAGGCTCACACCTTAACCACTGACTGACGGCTGAACTACGTGTGGAAGACGAGAGGAAAGTAAGGCTTCAGGGTAGCACAGCTGTTTTCCCTACTGATGCTTTCACTAGAACAAGGCACTGGAGCAGCAGCGGTATGGTGATGATGCACTGCTAGTCTCTTCTGACAGGCACTGTTCTCTCAAATCCTCATTTTCTTTTGCCTTCCTCTTGCTTTTTTTCCTTTTGATTTCTTATCTGAAAGCTTCCATCTATGATGGCTGTGAAGAAAATCTGAAAATGTGGGTATCTGATGCTTAGACAGCTACAGAAGTTAGCAGAGAGCCTGGGAAAGGAACAAAAGGCTCAGAGAGGTTTGAGCAGTCCCATCCATTTCAGTGAGGGGCTAATTCTGGGGCACGATCAACAAGGTATCAATACTGATTGCAATTCCGGTCCTTACACAAGAGAGGAGATGGAAAGTTACCGGTTTGCATTATTTATCCTTCCTACCTCCATGCCTGGGTGATGTTTGAAGACACCTTCACCTATTTTGCCCCACCTAAAAGGGGCTGCATAAACAAAATTTGTACAAGAAGTGAACAGAAAGGGAGCTATGCTCAAGGTGTTCATTGAAACACAGGAAACACACGGACAGAGAATTTAAGTAACTATGCAAACTGCTGGAGGGATCACTGCAGATGTCAGACATCACTCAGATGCCGTTTCACCTGGCATATGTTACTTTAATGAGTAGAGACTGGAGAGGCACTTCCACCTTTTGCTTGCTTGGTCTGACCCCAGTCCTGGACTCTGAACTACCTCCTACTGTGAATACAGTATTCATAATGTAATCCTCCTTTCTGAGAGTTATTTCCAGAGGAGCAGGTCTTTTGACATTGACTGGAGAAAGGAGTATCAAGCTAAGATCCCCACTGTCTAGCTACTTGAGGCTTAGCTTTCCGTAAACCTTCAAAGCTGTCAGGAGGGCTGGGGACGACCTCTGGGATGACTGCAGAAACAGCACAACCACGTCAGCCGAGTTTCTCACAGATCATCAGGTCTACAGCAAAACAAGCAGAATTAATGTGTAGGAAATTAGATTAGTCCCCAGCTCTGCTCTGACTTTGGCTTCTCATGTCAGTTATGTGAAGGGTCTGGTGGTTCCCAGCAGAATCGGGTCTGTTATAAAGTATACTCCATCAAATGTGGCAACATAAAGGGGTGGGTAAAATCCTTGAAGTGCCTGAGAGCTTCTCTGGGGTTGAAAAGAAATCAGGATTCTAGCTGGGAGTTTTAGCAGCAGCATTTGATCTATCTGACAGCCACATCCCAGTGACACGGCAAATTGGGGAATTTTCCACTGCCTTTCTGGTGCACTTTTGGGCAAGTAGTTTTTCAGATCTGCACTTCTCTTTGCTTCTCTCATTTGGTTTTAGAGTATATGGCATCACTGGTGGCTACAAGTAGGGACACCAAGAGGCCCTGGTCTTGGTTGCTGTAACAGGAATGTATTCTGTTTCTAGAATTCATTTTTTGCCTTCCTCCCAGCTTCAATAACTTTCTCTCACTGCACAGTTCTCATTTTCAAGATAACTGTCAGCACCGCTCTTTCCAGACACATAAAGCAGATAAAGTGTCTGATTAAAAAGCAGATCCAAAAGGCTAAACCCAGCTTGTATAACAAACAACTGGCAAAGATATTAAATGAAGACCTGGGGATTTTTTTCACTTACACTTTCAATGGGCATGGGCATAATGACCATGTACAGTTCTATAATTTCAAGCTCTACGGTTAGTAACAATCCTATTTTACACATTTTTTTTGTTCATCTAATTAGCTGTTAGTATTCTTGAACACTGTCCATTAAATTTTATTACCCACAATCAAGTTTTCATAACAGAATAGCAAAAATTACTGCAAAAAGATTATCCATGGAAGACATGATATGTTACATGCATCATTGCAAGGGAAAATTGGGACTTCCCTCAAATTCTGAGCTGTTTCTAGATGGAGTGCAGGATTGATTAAAATCCTGAGCCTGATTTTGCTTGGGGGTACACTGTCACAAATCTAAAATTAATTCTTTGACTCTTCAGAATAACCCTGCATCCTTACTGGCTTAATTACATACAGGACTTAATTTGGCTTCACCGAAAGTTTCAGGTCCATAATTTTCTCAAGACCTTCTCATTTTTCAGGTCCCTTTCTGTAAGTATAATAAAGTTTTGCATTTGTAGCTAGTTTCAGCTAGCACATTTATGAAAAAATAAATAAAACAATTAATTTTTTACACTGATGAACGAAGGCCAAATTCTTCTCAACATACTGAGGTTATGTTTCCTAGGCCCTGTGTTCTATAGTGCCATGATGGACCAGAAGTATCTTTTTGTTTCATGTTACAGTACTTGTAGCCTATCTTTCCTCAGCTTCTCCAGTCCCTGTTTCTCTGAGATTTTCATCCCCTGCCCATCAAATACCTTTGCACAGCACAGCTCTGAAGTGGAAAGCTAGATTCAGCACTACTTTCCTGTGCCCTCCAGCACTCTGAGGAGCCCTTGCATTCTCTTTTTGAGCTGGATTTTTCTGTCAGTGAAGACCTCTATTCAATTTTGTCTAAAATGCATTAGGCCAGTTGCTTGCTGTTTGCTTTTTTGTTTGCATACCTTTGGCCCAGCAGGTCTGGCTCCTTCTTTCCAGAGCTATTTTCAGAGCTACACTTCAGGTCCATCTTTACTGATTTCTCATCAAAACACACTAGTGTAAACCTTACTACCGGCAAGCACCTCTGACAACCACAAACACTGTTCTCCTGTGCAGCATCTCCAGCCAGAACAGCAGCCTGCAGAAGCTGACCCAAACAGCCACATAAATGTTCTCCAGGTTTCATACAGGCATATGCAAGCATGGAAAACTACAGGGCATCAGCCACGCCCACAAAGGGTTCCCTGATTTTGGGTAGTGGCAAAGTTAGCCATTCACCTATTTGCCTCTATCTACATGAGCACGAGTAGTACCTTTCTCCCCACAATAAGCAAGCGATGCTGCTGCCGCTGCTCATCCTACAGTTCCCAGGGCAAGGAATTCATCCGCTCCTTTGTCAGCCTTTCTCCTTGCAAGAGGGGTGTTTCAGCTGGAGCGAGAATTGGTGCATCTCTTAAATGTCTCAGTTCAATCCTATGCACTCAGGAGTTTCTCCTGTCTCCTAAAAGACACACTCAGTCTTCTGCAATTAATTCATTCCATGTCAGCTTAGTAAGGGTCCCCTCTGGATGAATCTGAGCACTTCTGAGTTTGTTAGAAATGAGTTACTTGAACACACAGAGTGGTTTTTTTCCCCACTGGTTGTCTCTGTATTTCCATGGGGAGGCTGAATGATGAAGGGGAGGCGGGCTATAAACCCTGGGCTCTACCCATGGTGACTACAGCTCTTCTCTCTGCCCTTCTTTTGCCCCAAGCTCTGCCTTAAAATAATTAAAGGTGCTGCTTGCTGCTGACCCAGCTGACCCTGGCACACTGTTGTGCATCGCACCCTGCGCTAGCCGTGTCACTGTTTTTCTCTTTGCCCCCATGATGCCTGCTCGCCTCCTGCCCACACGCTCTTGCAACGGGAAGGAAGGCACTACAGTCCTTACAACTTTCCCCAAGGCCAGGCCTTGAGGCTCCAAGTGGCATTTATTCTGAGTATGCAATTTGGAGGGATTCCAAGGTGCAGATGCTCTTCTACCTCAAGTATTTCTTTTTCCTCCTAGTACTCTTCTGGATCTTCTTTCATCCCCGAGGAGTCACAGAATAGTCCGCCCTCGCTCAGTCATGGATGACTTTTTTCCTTGGCAAAATCAAAATGTTTTGCTAAGAGTATATTCTGGGCCTTGAAATAGGTTGGTTTGGGGTTTTTTTTCCCCTGTGAGCATTATTGCCCAGTTTCCCTTTATTTATGCTTTGAGTTTTCTGTGGTGCTTTTAATGACAGCAGCACTCAAGCTCGCTCTGAATGTGCTAGGTCAGCTAAAGCAGTGTCCCACTCAGTTAGCGAGACTCCCTTGGAAGCCAACAAACCTGCTCAACGTATCATGCTAATACTAACACCAGTCCCAAACCTCTGCCGACTTAGCCAAGATACCATGCATCGCCTTCAAGGGGAGCTACAGGAGTGAGGGGTCTGGGTGAAAGAAGCTGGGCTCCTCCAAGAATTCCCCTGTACTTCAGGCAAGCTACTGAGTCTCCTTGGAAATCCTTAGCAGGATGGTCCAGGCTGTTACACAGTGACTACTGCCTGGTGTCTGGCTGTACTGGTTCCACAAATGTTACTTGGCTGACATTTCAGGTTGAAAAAGTCAAATGCTATCCATATGTTTCCCAAATTTCATTCTGGACTTCAACCTTCTATAAAAGACAATGAGGGGCAGCGATAGCTCTAGGGATACTGCATTCCTGCCAAGGATCCTACAGTTCGAGCTGCCCCAAAACAAGCGCAAACACTGCACCAGATAATGCCACAGACAGTGAGCGGAAAGCTGGCATGAAATGTTCAGCATACCTCAAGTATGTCCTCCTTAAAGCCTGAAAAAGGTGCAACCACTCAAACACACACACACCATCCCTCCCTGGGGAAAAAAACAAGATTGCCCACTCTGGTTTGTGTAGTGTTTGACAAGAACTCTGCTCCCAAAGCCACTGCACCAGCCACTGAGCCAGCCAGCCTCCTAAATCTGTTATTGACAATGAAGCTGTTTGTTTGTCATCCCGAGGCTGAACAGGAATGACATTTCTGTTGCAGTGCAGTAAAAGGTTAGCACTTGCATAAGCTGATAAATGTGAAGTCAAGGTGACTCTATGTATTACATTAGCATAGGACTGCAAATCCTTAGGGCACAGAGAAGTCTAAGTAAGCAATATAAGCAACTACAGCATTGCAACTGAAAACGTCTTGGGGAAAATCCTCCTTTTACAGACATAAAATGCGGGACAAAATCTCAGAGTGTGTTTGCAGCCTGCTAGGCTCAGGACAAAGACACAGAACAAACCAGTGCTGAGGTACAAGGGATGAACATTGTCTATTAACATGGGAGATACCTTTTCCATGATATTATTAATTTCCATTAAGTTGAACAAAAAGACCCAGGTTCTGGAAACAGTGTCTCACTGTAATGCCTGCATGATTTGATGAATAAATCTGTTTTAATTAAATGCCTTTTTTATAGTAGGCTGTAACAAAATATTGTGAGAAAGTGAGAAGCTGATAGCTGGCTTTGAGATTTCAAGTAACCTTCTCCTAATTAAGTCTGTATATATTTATATGTCATCTTAGTGCAAGAAAATACTTAGAGCTCTCCTTTCTTTTAACTACTTCTTCTATTTTCCTTTCTAGCGTTGGTTATTAATTTACTATGCTCTTCCTTCACATTACTTCAGCCAAAGCAGAGCCAAATTTGTTTCAAATGCATCTTACACACTCTGAATTTCATTCTGCTTATGCAGATTCACTTGCCTTGCTGACTTCAGTGACATAATTCCTAATTGCACGGGTAAAACTGAAAAGAGAAGCCTCTGTTCTGGACTCCTTCCTGCTTTGTTACACTGGGCTGATGCCATTGACTAGATTCACCAAATTAAAACTCTAACACAGCAGGAAATGTATTGCAAAGCTTTGGTAGCACATCAAAGTACCTCCATGCTTTGCTTCTCGTTTCATGTACCACCGATGTAGCCTATCACATGCTGTTACTGAACTTCTTCAGTTCACAGCCCCAAAGCCTGCTACGTTTTAAGTTAGTCTACCGTCGCTCACACTTTTGGGCTCTACCTTCCCTCCTCAGCACCATCAAAAAAAAGCAAGAGAAGAGAACAAGCGCCAATTTAGGCGTTATGTCTCTATCCATGTGTCACCAGCACTTTGCTGGGCTTGGATGTGTGCAGCAGGAGAGCTTTAGGACCAAATAAAGCACAAATTTGCAGAACCATCTCCTGGCACCTTATAGATCTGTACACAGAAACAGGGTCTCTTGGTAACAGGAAACATTGGAGGGTGCTCTGCAAAGACTGTATTGACATCACCCAGGAGGGTAAGGAAGATGTTCAGGTCATGGTACGTTCCTGGGCTGTAGCAAATACAAATCGGTTTCTTTATTGAAACAATCACATTCAGTTGGGTTCTAATATTTCCTAAAATAAAATAATTCCTGGGCTAAATCTATGTTTTTCTGCCCCATAAGGTCTCCTCAGCTGCCCAGACATGAAAGGCACTTTCAGCAGTGCTACAAACACATACAAGGCTGGTCTAATGCAAACAGATGACTGGGTTTTTCTACCAAGAACAGTCCATTACTATGTAGTATTCATCAGTTCCCATAGACTCAGGCACTCGTGCAAAGTGCAGTCACTCTCCAAAGATCTACAAAAACAGAGATGGTCAAACCAAAAAACTTTTTGGTATTCAAACACCCCTCTGTGTCTCCAGTATCCCCATTGCACAGAGGAGGTCCATCTAGGCTAGAAAAATTCTGCACTCTGAGGAGGCTGTTTCCAGCGTTCATTTTTCAGGTGCGAGAGGTTCTCTTGAGGACCAATCTGATGCTCTAGATAATGGTAATTGATCCATATGGATTCAACAGGAGTGTTGGATAAAAAACAGTAGATCAGGCCTCTGGATCCAAACCAAGATAAAAAAAGAATGAATTTAAATGAGAAAAGAGTAGGTCTACTTATGTGTTGGTTAATTTGGAAACAAACCAGTACTTTTGAACAGCATCAGTTATCCATGATATTTATAAATTATCTTTCCTATAAAAGACTTTACTTCCACTGAAGAGAAGACCTGCCCATATTCTTCACTTTTCGTATTTGCAGATTAGAATTCAGTCATTTACCCCTGCTTTGGGCTGATCGTAGCAGCAGTAAGATTGACGCCTATGTAATGGAGAAAAAAGACTGCCCCGCAGCTTGATCCATTCCCCATCATCCAGCAAGACAGAGGCAAAGAATCAACCTGCACATTTCTTCTACAAACTTCTACAGGAGCTGCTTCTACAACTCTCTTGCTTGGATCCTCCATCTGAGAGTGCTTCATAATTATTTCACAAATATCCTACTTTATGTTCCTTTCTTCCCAACTGCCAGTCCCATTTTAGCACTGGACATGTTCAATATTGAGTTTAAGCCGGTCATAACAACACGATGCGTGTGTATGTGCAACTGCACCACTGCTAATGGTCTCTTTGTGGGAAGTAGGCTGGGCTGAGGGGAGACCTTATCGCCCTCTACAACTCCCTGAAAGGAGGTTGTAGTGAGGTGGGTGTTGGTCTCTTCTCCCAAGTAGCTAGCAATAGGACAAGAGAAAATGGGCTCAAGCTGCGCCAGGGGAGGTTTAGGTTGGATATTAGGAAAAATTTCTTCTCGGAAAGGGGAGTCAAGCATTGGAACAGGCTGCCCAGAGAGGTGATGGAGTCCCCATCCCTGGAAGTGTTCAAAAAACGGGCAGACGTGGCACTTTGGGACATGGTTTAGTGGGCATGGGGGTGTTGGGTTGAGGGTTGGACTGATGATCTTAGAGGTCCTTTCCAATCTTAATGATTCCTAGTTTTTACTTTCATTATAAATAATCCAGCCACCAAGCCAGGAAACACGAAATTGCTGCTCTCCCCTTAATTGCTTTAGTGGTGGACTTGGTAGTGTTAGGTTAATGGTTGGACTGGATGATCTTAAAGGTCTTTTCCAACCTAAACGATTCTATGATAAGTCTCAATTCTTTATGACTTGATTCCCCATTCAGTACTCACAAAGGTGTATTGTATATGTTTGGGCTATGAAAAATTATTAAAATGGGAATCCATCCATCACAAAATCTACGCAGCATGTTGGTATCCCTCGTGTAACCACATTATTAGTAGCACACTGTTCTTTTGCTTCTGAATTAATAAACTGAACTCAGTGACAGCTTTGCGTGGTACGGCATCAAGGAAGCAAAAGACCTGGCTTTGACTTCCCAGTCTTGCATGATCATGGGTATGCTGCTGTGTTTCTCTTTCCTGCCTGTAAAATGGTGCTAATCTATCCTAACTCCATGTTAAGAGGCTCAATCCATAAAGCCAATTTAAACAGCAACGGCAATATGGCCACAGTATTAATACCATTTAACATACTTCAGACTTTCCAGAAATGAACAAGAACTAAAAGCCTAATGTGATGTCTTTTCAACTCTGCATTCTCTTCATAATGCTTCAACATTTAACCCTAGGAACACACTACAGACCAGGCCTCAGTGCTCTGTGACTGCACACTGCTCTGTGCCCCAGCGTGTACCCACTCATGCACGGTTATCACTTGAAAAGGGAGGAAACCCCGTGCTGTAATGCATGCAGCAGCACTCAGCTTGCCAGTACTACCGGAGAGCATGTGAACAGAGCAGGCCCTCAGGCTCAAGCATCAGTGTCTGGATCAAGAAGAGCCACATCCGGCAGCTGCCCAGATTTTCCTGCAGGCATCACAGAAAGTGAGAGACCAGTCTGCAAGCCATTCCTTGAAAAAATGGGTTTGGCCAAACATCCAGGAATACCAGAGCCATTTGTAGAACCTGGATCAGGTTCTGAAATATCCGTAAACAACAAAATCCATCTAACAGTGTAGTTGCTGTGAATAATCTGACAGCAGCAGAGATTTCACAAGTGTTTGTGGTCTTATCCCAGTTCAAATGTAGGAACAGTCAGGCACAGGATCCTCTCACAGCACTGCAGCCTCAGCGCTGCAAGTTTGGTAGCTAAAGGACTTCAGCCAAGCAGAATAACCAGATTAAAGGACCCTAAAAGAACACTGCCATGAAAGGGGCTATGTAGCAGGACTGCAGGAATCGCATCTCTGGGACACTGTCTGGAGCAACTCCTTAGTTTCTTTCACCTCAGCCTGTCACAGTGCAGAACAATGCACTCGGCTTTTATCCAGCCATTTGTAACTCCATGCTTACTGAGGGCTGAGCCTGAACAGAAGCTCGAACTCCTGGGCTGAGTCAGCCCCCGTCCTTGGAGGGACAGAAAGATGCTTCTGAAGAGGTCACCTTCACAAGTCACCTGCCACGCTGATGAAGGCTGGTGTCTCTGCTCCACATACACACCTCCGGTCACTGAGGGGAAGCTCCGCATGCAGAAGCAGGATACAAAGAAAGGCTCTGATCCTAAGAAAGCAAACACACGAAACAGCCACAAACTGGCCTGCTCGGCATAGGTCAGTGCCACAGGAGAGGGAGCTTTGTTTCCAGTTGATTTTTGTAAGAGAGAAAGATTAATCCAAACATCCATGGGAAGGTCATGGCAGCAACCGTGCTCCTTCATTACATCCCAAATACTTCACCCTGAATTTTGGTGCCATCAGCTATTGGGCCTTAAAAAAGAATTAAAATAAGCCATCCAGAGGACAGTGAGAACATCTGAAAAAAAACATTGCTCTTCAAGCCCAGATCCAAAGCTCAGTAAAGTTGGTGGGAATTTTTCCATTTCTGACTGTTGCTTCTGTGCTCACCTCATAGGTCCAGAGGGTCCCTTCAGATTTCATCACCAATTCAACCCGTGGCCAGTCCCAGGACTGGTGAAAGAGAACAGGCCGATTAGAGCCACATTTCCCTTCAGCCAGGCAAGAAATGGGAATTCTGAGAGTTGAGCTTAGCCTTGGACTGGAAACGTCTCTGAGCAGGGACCAAACAGAGCTAATAGCTCTGACAAATCTTTCTTCCATACAAGAAAGCCCAGACTTTGGGCCAGGCTCACCCTTGTGGTGGTGGCCTGAATCCCAGCCTTTACTTTTCTTTCCCCAGCCCTCTGCTGAGTGATTTAAGTACCAGGCTCTTGGCTACTCTAGATGCTCCATTTTGCATAAATAATTACAAACTTTCGGGGTTTGGCATCCGTTATGTTTGTAGGCTGGCATGACATTTTGGGACTCTGTAAGATTTTTGTAGGAAGAAACCCCCCATTTTCTGTCTTGTTCCATTCATGTGTGTATCCAAATCTTTGGCAAAATCAGAAGACAACCCAGAAAGATCTGCTAGTATTTGTGCTACCTGACCCACTCCATAGATGTATGGCCAGTGCTGATGAACTATTTTTGACTGGAGAGTGGACAGAAACCCCCGCATGAAGAGCTAGAAGACTTCTAAAACACCTCTTCCTTTCATCCATTGCAGCATCCAGCATATATTACTTTCAGCCAAGCCACTCTTCAACTTCTTTCTTTCCCAAACTATTTCAGTCAGCCAGGGGTTCATGTGGCTTCTGTGGACAGCAATGGGTTTATTTTTGGGAGGGGTGTCTACCCTCACTGATTACATTTTGTGCCAATAGCTAATGTGATGGCTTGTTGACTGCTGATATTCATACCCATGTCTTTGACAGGCAAGGCGCCCACTCACCAGCTGCTCAGCCTGTTTGATTAGGTTACAGACAGGGTGCAGGGAAAACTGCAGGAGATAACATGGAAGTGAAGCCATTTTGTGTGTGTGCGCAGGCGCGTGTGCTTGCAGGACCATAACATATTGCTCCTCATCACCAACTCTTCACGTAATCTTAGTAGCGTGCATGTGTGCACACCAGCATCAACCCTGTATATGGTGAAGAAGTAAGGAGAGCTGGGAAGATAGCATTTCAAACTTGGCATGATTTCAAGATCAACAGAAACCCACAGACAAATGTCAGAACATTTGCCCTAACACTCCATAAACACAGAGCTCCAGGCTTAAACAAAGATGTGCATTTTAAGGCATACACTTGTTTTAGACCTTGAGTCTGAGAAGCCTGAAGCCCTTTTCCCAGCTATAGCGCACACCCCTGGTCTGGGTTCAGCTCGTGCCCCTTATATCTATGGCACAGAGGGGGGACTCGGTGTCTGTCAGGAACACGGACGTGGCCACGGTGTATCTACCTCCTGTTGTGCATCCCTCTGACAGCGGGAGCTGGCAGTGGGGTGTCAGCCAGGACCTCATGGGAGCTGCTCTCCCTGCCGAGGAACCAGGAGGCTGGTGGAGAACTGGGCTGCTGGCTGGGCAGCCCGCTTCTCTCCAGCAACCCCTGTGGAGCCACTGGGCACAGCCAGCTCCAGATACGGCCCTCACGGACTTTCCCAAGAGGGAGGTTAGTCTTTGTCTTCTTGCTGAAGAAATAGGATATTGCAGGAGAAGCAAGCTTAGGAAGACTTTTAGGATTCTTCAGAGACTCAATCTGCTCTTCTCAAATGAGGATCCCCTGATGGTGTTATATAGAAAAGAAAGATCTGGGTAAAGGATTTTCACTATAGTCTTAAATATACTGCAGGGACTTCACATCTTTTGTTCGAACACTCTCTGTGCTCTCCTGCCCTCTTCCTCTTCCCTAGATCAGGCTTTACTTCCTTCGCCAATGTAAACTCCCCTCTAATGTTAAAAATTCTCTCTCTTGCAGCAGATGCTTCGCTTTGAAATAGCCTTCCTAGCTGTACCTTGGGGACCCATCTCACAGCCCCTTGTCCATTTATTCAGTGACCATGTCCCTGCATCTAACTCAACCTCCCAAGAGAAATGGGTGAAGAGTCAGTGATGAGGTGCTGACATCCTCAGAATCTTTATTCCTCTTGTTCCCATTAGGAAGAATTTTAGGGCATTAGGGCAATTTTATAAACCTGGAGGTCTTTCCACCTGGAAACTTTCAAATACCCCAACACACAAAATACAGATATTTCCATTAACTGCAGCTCTGGGCTAAGTAAGAGATCAGCACCTCCATTTCATAATGCAGCACAAACCAAAATGAACAGGACACACGACTGAATGAGAGTGGAATTATTTCATCTTCTTGTCCCAGCCAGAGCCCTGAGCCCCAAATGGCTTCATCCTCTCACACCGCTTTGCCAGTAAGGCTTCACACAATGAAATTCTTGCAGCTTCCTATGTTAATCCATTAATACCCGTGAGAGCAGGCTGAAATCTCTACTCTGGTTATCATTCTGGAACCAAAATGCCCAGTAAACACTATTCCATAAGCTCTGTTTTTCCCTCTTTATTTTACCAAGAAGAAAGTGAATCGCTGTTTTAGCAAGCTATGTGTGTCGGTGCTGGGAGAACACAGGAATAGATTAGACCCATGGTCCTTCTATCCCAGGGTGTTATCTCTGGTGATGGGCAGCAGTCTGTGTCCACTGCATTTACAGTGACTATTCCCTTCTGCACTCTCCCTGCGTCTAGCAATTCCTAGTGTAGAGAGCCAGAGGTTACATCCAGACCATTGTGTTTCCTATCCACTCTCTGTTCGTTGTGAGCTTGTCTCATCTTTTTCAACCTGCTTATGCTTTTGCCCTCCACAGCATCCTGTGGTAATGAGCATTACAATTTAATAAGCAGACATGATAGGAAGCATACCTGACTCTATTCAGGTGCTTAGGTCAGTCTTTCCCAAACAGTTAATCAGATTCCTCTCTAAGGATGCAAAAGGGATGCAGGACACGAGAGGGGCCAGGAAATTGCTTCGGTTCTCACTAGAACATGTTCACTGCACATGAAGAGGGAGAGAGATGGAGAGAAGGGAGAAGGGAATAAGGACAAAGTAGCTTCCTGGCTTGAATCCAGAGACTGAGCTGAGAATAAATAATAATACATGTCTAACAATCTAACAGAAACACCCATAATTCCTATTAGCAAAAATTATTCTGCTGCCTAAGTCAAGTCTCCTATCATGGCCACTGTGACCAACACTATATAAAACCTGATGTACTCTAAAGAAAATAAAAAATGGAGAAACGAAGACTGAGGTCTCTCTACATAGATAAATATACCTTGTCTCTCCAATTCCTCCCCTTCATAGCCATCATCTCATGGAAAAGACTGCAAGGATGCCACACCTACGGCCACACTTTACTCTAAGGACTCCTCATTGCTTTCCAAGACAGGAATCTCAGAAGAGCACAGGTTTTACATTGAACAGCTCCACACAACAACACAGCCGCCTCTCTTTACCATGGTAAAAGTGGCTGAAACAGGAGGCAGGTTAGCCAGCAGGGAGGCAGAGCTCTGGGGAACTGATCCTTGTGCAGCAGAAGGGGACCTGCCCCAGCTCTCCTCATTTCAACCCTGGATGCCAGCACACTTCTTGCTTCCCCAAGAGGGAACTTAACCTAACTTACCCTGAAAACACACTGAAGCGTAATAGCTCAGACAGCTGAAAGGGATAAAAATCCTGCCCCAGCCTTCCAGTGACTGCAGTCTCGCACACACAGACACAGCTCCATCTTCCTCTGCCTTTTAACTGCACCGGGCCTGGGCATTCAAAAGAGGACCTGACTGGCAAGATGCTATGTTGCAGTGATTACCAGCCTTACCAGTGATTACCAGTGCTTACTGGTCATCTCCCTTGGAAGGAAAAACAGATGAGAATAGCCTTTGCCTTGCTCTGATTTTGTGCTAGAGACTCACCTAGCTAAGAAGAAACCTACAGTTGTTTCAAAGCCACTGACTTGCTCTGGTAGTTCTTAATCTGAGCCACAAGCTGGGTCTGGATCCCCCTGCAGTTACTCATACCAACACCACACTGCTATCCAGGATTTTGGGTTCAGAAATTTCCAGGAATCACTTGCTAGCTTGTATTTTTCCCGAATTGGACATTGTAGATACTACCAATTACTCACTGGCAGCGTCCTGCCTCTCTGAGACAGGCACTACACCTGGTTCCCAGCTCTCATAGTGGGCCATTTAAATGTGCCCAAATGCAGCTTTGGACACGAGCCTGCTCACCTCTGTACCAGACTATCAGCCCAAGCAACCGGACAACTCTGCTTGCTTGTAATACTTGCATTTAGGCACTCACTTCATACAGGCTCCTCTCATTACCAAAGGTAAACAACTGTGGCAATTCCAGTCCTGAGTTTTTGATGGTTGAATCCTGCTGAACTTGGTGATCCTTGCTGATCATGTCATTATAAATGTCTCACCCTTGAGGCTGGCTTTGCTCTGCTCTCTCATGTTTTCCTTTCTCTCTCTCTAGCCAGAAATGATTTCCATGTTTGTTTACTCTGAGCTACATTCATCTGAGTCATTCAGCAACCCTCTACCCACAATCATATCACAGCAAATTTTGAATTGGAGTCTCAGTGAATATTGTTCTGTTGTGAACATGAGAACAGAGAGCTAAATTCTGGGCCATATTCTGCCACTGGGTTTCAAGAAGAACTGACCTTTGCTACAAACATGTCAAAATTCAACAGCATCATAATCCCCTGTGTTCTACATTACTTCATAAAGAAGGAGAAACTCCAGGCAAAGGAATTACTCTATATTTACAGCAGTGTAACAATTAGTAGGATTTGGCTCATTTCGTACAAATTATACTACTGTTCTTGTAGGAATAATCTTTTCTGTTTCAAACTAATTTTAGCCACCCTTGAGTGGTGATTATTGAGCTCTTCCATCTGTTGTAGAAAAAAAAATTATTTGCACATAGCTTTTGTGAATTTTCTCCTCTCAGTCTGTTTTCAAGAACTGTATCTCTCAAAAAACAACGTAATCACATTATTAGCAAGACTCATAACTCAGCTGACAGTACCTTGTCTATTAAATCTGCAACATGAAAAGACCTCAGAATTGACACGCTAAGAATTTTTTTAAGGTTGTCTGAAAATAAATCTTTGCAAAAAGCAAGCTAATCAAAGGATTTTGTGTCTTGCATTACCTCAAATGCAATTCTGAGTAGAAGCTATTCAGATCCTACCAAAGCAGAAGGTGGTTAAGAAAAATAACAATGCCTTTAAAAAAAATATATTACAAAACCAATGAAATCTCAATGTACTAGAATGAGAGCAATGCACATCAAAATGTAAAGAATTCTCTCAGAATCCCAGTAAGATTGCAAGCTAAATTAAAGCTGATCAGAGGTTAGTCTCAAACTCAAGTCCTTTTCCATCCAGTTTCTTTTCACAGCTTTAAAGAAAAAAAAAAAAAAAAGCCAGCACCTGGACCTTTTTCTTTACTTTTAATGCTAGAAATGTGCCCTGTAGCAGTATCTGAGACATCGTTCTTGCCCAGGAAGACTTGCTCCTAGCTGATAGCGTATTGATCATTGCTGTATCTCCGAATAAAAGTACAACCAGATGGAACAGCAAAGCCACACCACAGAGACCAGCGGGCTCATAGTGGGCCAGTTTGATGTCATGGTCAAGGTAAGCTCTTTCATGTCTTCATCTACCACTTACAGCTTAAACGGTCTAGGACTGAAGTGTTTCTTCAGCTGATAATTACTGCCAAGTTACATGCAGAGAAACTGGGGGTAAATATTCATGGACAGAACAAAGAGTGACACATCTGCTAACACCCAAATGTGATTTTTTTTTTTTTCTTTTCCTAAGAAATGACACTAGATTTCCTTACAGGAATTACTGTATTACAGTATTACTTAAGAAAAGAGTTCCTTTAGTCTGAAAAGACATTTGGCTACAGTTTCAATCAACTGCCTAAAGATACCGCTTTAACTTCTGAAAAGCATTTTTAAAACAGCAATATACTGATTTGCATTTACACAGTACCTCCCTGGCTGAAAAGTGTTTCCAAGGGCTTCTGAGTAGCTCCACACAGCCCTGAGAAGCAGTAACACAGGATAAGCCGTATTTTACAGAGAAGGCAAGCAACACCGAAGACGACTGACAGACTTGCCCCGGATCAGGTAGGATGTCCACAAAACAGAAGTAAATAACCCTCCTCAGTTCTTCTCCCACGGGGACACGCACACACACACACAGAGACACTGTAACCACATGACCATCCTCCTTCCAAAAATCTTTCCTTCCATCTCCCTTGCATTCTGCACAGGGCGCCGCATTACATAAGCTTGCTTGCAAGGAGGTTGCACCTGACACAAAACTTAGGGTTTACATTTGACCAGCAGGCAGATGAAATATTTTTTAGAATACAGCGGAAAAGTTAAGAGGAAGTGATCGAGCGGACTGGAAGTTCAAAGCGACGTTGCTCCCTTGCAGCAGCAGCAAGAATGCAAGACTTCATGCATGACTGTTCAACCATGTTACCTAAAGCATGTAGAATTTAATGGAAGACTTGCACATTACCATATTCATAACCATGACTAACAAATCTGTTGTCAATGCCACCAAAAATATCACACCAGCAGAATGTTTTTATACCAAAGAGACCATTAAAGTCACGGCTCCGTAGTAAACAAATGAACTTAGGAAGAGTCGTGAAAAATCAGCCCTGAGGTTTGGGTTGGGGTTTTTTTTGGTTTTTTTTTTTTGGCTGCGGAATTGGATAAACTATAAACTGCAAGATGCCCGATAGTCTGTGGACCAAGGGGACGATAACGGAGGCATTTCGTCTGCGAGCATCACAGCAGAGAACACCCCCTCCGCTGTCACCTTTCCCATTTTGAGGGCTCGTGGGTCAGCGAGACGGCTCACAACCGGGTCAAAGGTTATTAATTATAATAACAAGCATTCGCATTTAACCCGTACGCGTGAGGATGCAGGCGGCCGAGCCGGCAGGCGCCCTACGCGCCCTCATTTAGCGCAGGGACAGCTACAATTCAGCACCGCTCCTGGGGCTGCGCGTCCCGGCAACTCCCGCGGGGAAGCGCGGCCCCGCCGCCCGCCCCGGCCCAGCTGCACCGCGGCCGCTCCGCCGCCGGCAACTCCAGCGGGAGACCCCCCCCACCCCCCGACGCCGGGGCAAGGGGGTGCTTGTGCCCGCGGGGGGTGGCAAGGAGCGGCGCCCGAGGACGCGGGACGGGGCGAGCATTTCAGAGCCGCGGCTCCAAGTTCGGGCAGGGGGAGCGAGGGGGGGGGGCTCCCGCCGCCCAGGGGCCGCTCCCCGCGCCCGCCTGCCGCCCCGTCCCCCCCCCCCCCGCCCCGCGGGGCCGCTCACCTCCGCGCCGCTCCGTCAGGCTCTACATGCCGGGGGGCCCGCCGGGCCGCGCCGCTCGTTTGTAATCCGCTCCGCGCCGAGCGCCGCGGGGGGCGGGAGCCCCCATGCCGCCCCGCCCGCGCTGCCCGGCCGCCGCGCCCCAGGCGGGAGCGCTACGCCGCTGCGGGCGGCGCGGAGCCGCGGGGCCGCCGGCGGGCAGGGCAGGGCGGCCGCGGCATCGCGCTCCCCCGCGCCCCGGCGGCGGGCAGGGCTGCGACCCGCCGTCCGGAAAGAAGAAAGAGAAAGAAAAAAAAAAAAAAAAACAAACCCAAACCACAAAAAGCCGGGGCTCTGCGCGGCGCTCCCCGCCGCCTCCCACCGGCCCCGGGCGGCAGCCGGGCCCGAAGCGGAGCGTGGCGGCCGGGCACACGCGGCGCCCTCGCACTCCCCCGCGGGCACACGCCGCCCCTCGCACGCGCGGGTGCGCCCGCCCCTCGCACCCACAGGGACACAGCCGCCCCTCGCACAGGGACACAGCCGCCCCTCGCACCCACAGGGACACAGCCGCCCCTCGCACACTCACGGGGCTACAGCCGCCCCTCACACACTCACGGGGGTACAGCCGCCCCTCACACCCACAGGGATAAAACTGCTCCTCACACTCACAGGGATACAGCCGCCCCTCACACACTCACGGGGGTACAGCCGCCCCTCACACACTCACGGGGGTACAGCTGCTCCTCACACCCACAGGGACACAGCCGCCCCTCGCACAGGGACACAGCCGCCCCTCGCACAGGGACACAGCTGCTCCTCACACTCACAGGGACACAGCCGCCCCTCACACACTCACGGGGGTACAGGCGCCCCTCGCACCCACAGGGACACAGCCGCCCCTCGCACAGGGACACAGCCGCCCCTCGCACAGGGACACAGCCGCCCCTCGCACCCACAGGGACACAGCCGCCCCTCGCACACTCACGGGGATACAGCCGCCCCTCACACCCACAGGGATACAGCCACCCCTCACACAGGGACACAGCCGCCCCTCACACACTCACAGGGACACAGCCACCCCTCGCACACTCACGGGGATACAGCCGCCCCTCACACCCACAGGGATACAGCCGCCCCTTGCACAGGGATACAGCTGCTCCTCACACTCACAGGGACACAGCCGCCCCTCACACCCACAGGGATACAGCCGCCCCTCGCACGCGGGGATACAGCCGCCCCTCACACCCACAGGGATACAGCCACCCCTCACACAGGGACACAGCCGCCCCTCACACACTCACAGGGACACAGCCGCCCCTCGCACACTCACGGGGATACAGCCGCCCCTCGCACCCACAGGGATACAGCCGCCCCTTGCACAGGGATACAGCTGCTCCTCACACTCACAGGGACACAGCCGCCCCTCGCACCCACAGGGACACAGCCGCCCCTCGCACAGGGATCCAGCTGCCCCTCACACACTCACAGGGATCCAGCCACCCCTCGCACGCGGGGATACAGCCGCCCCTCACACCCACAGGGATACAGCTCCCCCTCGCACACTCATGGGGACGTAGCCACCCCTCGCACAGGGATCCAGCTGCCCATCGCACACTCACGGGGATCCAGCCGCCCCTCGCACACTCACGGGGATACAGCCACCCCTCGCACAGGGATACAGCCACGCCTCACACCCACAGGGGTACAGCCGCCCCTCACACACTCACAGGGACACAGCCGCCCCTCACACAGGGATACAGCTGCTCCTCACACTCACAGGAACACAGCCGCCCCTCGCACACGCATACACACACATCCTCTCCTCACACTCTCTCAACACACACACACACACGTACTGCCTCCTTTCTCACACACCCCCCCTCCCCTCACACACAAACACACGTGGATACAGACTCCCCTCGCACAAACGCGCACACACTCCCCCTCACAAACGCTACCCCCACATACACATCCTCACACCATCCGCACACACACGCCCACTCACACCCACACCACCCCCTGCAAACAGCCAGCCACCCACACATACCCACACCGCCACAAACCCTGCTCACACCCACCTCCACCCCCCACACCCACCCACACGCACACCCACAAACACACACCCACATCCACCCACCCTCACACCCCCTACACATACACCCCCACACACCCCCACATACCCACACAGGCACAAATCCACCCCCACACCCCCACACCCCACACACATACACACTCATCCACCCACACGTACCCCCCACCACGCATCCACCCACAGACACCCACATCCACCCCCCCCACACACACACCCCCACACAGACACCCACATCTACGCCCCCACACATCCACACCCCCACACAGAGACCCACATCCACACCCCCACACATCCACACCCCCACACAGACACCCACATCCACACACCCCCACACAGACACCCACATCTACACCCCCACACATCCACACCCTCACACATCCACACCCTCACACAGACACCCACATCCACACCCCCACACAGACACCCACATCCACACACCCCCACATCCACACCCCCACACAGACACCCACATCTACACCCCCACACATCCACACCCTCACACATCCACACCCTCACACAGACACCCACATCCACACCCCCACACATCCACACCCCCACACAGACACCCACATCCACACCCCCACACATCCACACCCCCACACAGACACCCACATCTACACCCCCACACATCCACACCCCCACACATCCACACCCCCACACAGACACCCACATCCACACACCCCCACACAGACACCCACATCTACACCCCCACACATTCATACCCTCACACAGACACCCACATCCACATGCCCACACACACATCCACACACCCCCACATCCACACACCCCCACACCCACACACCCCCACACAGACACCCACATCTACACCCCCACACAGACACCCACAGCCACACCCACACACACAGACACTCGCATCCACACACCCCCCCACAGACACCCACATCCACACCCCCACACATCCACAGCCCCACACAGACACCCACAGCCACACCCACACCCCCCCCACACCCCCACAGCCGCCCACCCCCCCCCCCCCGGGCCCCTCGCACCCCTCAGGGCCCGGCCTGGGCGCAGCGCTGGCCCCCCGGGCTGGGCCTGCAGCGGGAGGCTGCGGGGTGGCCCCTCGGCCCCGGCCGCTCCTGGGCTGGTTTGGCCAGCGGAGGGGCAAGCAGGGGCACCCCGGCCCGAGCCCTGCTGCCGCCGGACAAACCTGACTGCCCGCCTCGGCCGCGTCCGGCCAAATTCGGTGCCGGGCCGTTAGCACCTGTCAGCACACCGCCGAGCGACACCCGTTCGGGGAGCAGCTCTCGACGCGAACTTTCCGGCCATCTCAGGGCTCTGAGTTCATAGCTCCTCGTTTCCCAGACACCTCGACACAGGGGTGTCTAAATCTATTAGGTGACTGAAAAAAAATCTTCTAACTTGTTTACTGCCAGACTGAATGCAGTGAAACCCAGTTTTTACCTTTTCCCTGGCCAGGAAAGCTTCCCTCTGGCCGGCAGGAGGGCCTTTTTCTGTCTTTCCCTCCTTCCCTTTCCCACCGACTCCTCCAGGCATCACTGGTTGTACTGGGCTTCACTTCTCCCCTTTCCGCACTTTTAAGCCCAGCGTAGCGTTTTATTTTCGCCAGAGGAGAGGAGCTCCGACAGAGGCACCTGCAGCGGCCCTGCCTTCACCGTCACCCTGTGACATTGCCCGCGGCCAGGCCTGTTACGGGGAGGGTCGCATCGTCCTGACGGCTCCTGTGCGGGACCACGCTGAGTTTCTTACTCCGCTGCCCCGCACTGATCCCCCGCTGTTCCGTCACGGGCACAAAATCCCGGCAGGAAATTGTTTTCCCTTTGTAAGCACCAGAATTGCTACGACGAGCCTTTCGTACCACTTTCCGCTCGAAACCGAGACTGGATGCTGAAGAGGAGTCTGTAATTGGCCTTACAGACACGTCAAACCCGTGTCCTGCCCTCTTTAATGATCAAAACTGTTGCCATACTCCCCTAAATTTTGCTGCGATGTTATTAACAGATGAATAATACATACTAACGCTCTGAACTTGCCGCACTTCGCTAGCACTTTTCATAAGAAAGCACTTTACTAGCTGCAGTCCGTGCACAGGGACCACTTTATCTGCCACAGAGATGTACCCACCTGTCAGGTGAAATGCAACAACGGCTTTAATGGGGCACAACAACGTTACGCAGGCAACAACGGGCTCCGCAGCTCCAAGTGCCGGAGCCTGCTGGCAGCCGCGCTAGGAGTGCGCAAACTAAATCAGTCAGAGCATCGGGGCGAACACTTCTTCCCCTGCAAAACACTACTAGAGCCGACTCAATATTTTATCACTGCAAATGTTTAAAAGCCCTCCTTGTCCTCCGAGGTACTGAGTAGCGCCGAGTAAATGATTCAGAGCAAATCATTTATTCAAAACTTCTGCCTGCATTTTGTGCCAGTCTGGGAACACAAAATGATTTTCTTCCTGCTCAGATTCAGTCAACCCATGCTTAAGAGTTTGTCTGGGTTTTAAATCCAAGGGCTGGGACACGTGACGCATTGCTGCAGGGGTTTCGCTGTACCGTATATACGTGTATGTGCTGAGTGAGTGCAGTTGGCTTTGTAAATGACATCCATTTGTCCCTGTTCCAGTGGGATGAGCTGAATTTACTGCCAAGGAATGGCCTTGAGCCCAAGGAGAGAGTCCCTTTAGCCGCCAAGATTACGTTCAGATTATGGACAGAAAATAGTTTTAGTGAGAAAGAAAAAAAAAAAATTTTGCAACCATGAAGCAAAAGCCTCAGGTCGTTGTATAGTGACAATGTAAGTCAGGGCTTCTCTAGCAATCCCTTCCGACTGGTTTCATTCATTTCCTTTTGTATATTCTCTATAGGATTTATATTTTCCTGCATTTTACCGCAGATCCTGGCCCTGGGTTCTGCCCTGCCAGGGCCTCTTACAAGGTGACCACAGTCTGGAGGAGCAAAGGGTTGATTTTTGCATGTATAAAAAGGGTGCAATGCTGTCCCAGGGGATGATAAGGAAAGCTGTTGAAGCTCTGCGTGTTGGAGACGCGAGCAGGGAAACGGGCAAGGCAGCAGCTAGCGCTGCCTCTGTCCCCCTGGCTGTGACCGGGTGCTGGGCAGAGGGGAGCTTCACTCAAAAAGCAATGCATAACACCCCCCAAAAATCCCATAAAGGCTGATGATTAAAAAGCAATGTCATTTTTGAAAAGCAATACTAACCCAAACTCCATTAAAAATGTACATATCTGTATATCCCGTTTGGGAAGGCATTGCTCTGGAGCCACCTGAACTAAATTAAAGCGTAAAGGACCAGATTTTCATTTACATCAAACTCTGGCAGTGTGCGGTGGTACTGGTGGCAATCAGAATCAGGCCCAGTGGTGCACTGACAACCAGCAAAAGCTGTCTGGTGCCAGTAAGCGAGAACAAATCCAACTGAAATGGGCAAGACTCTTTATTTCCCATTCCTCTACCATAAAGCAAAGCAGGACAGTAGGTGATGCCTAAAAACAGAGAGGGGAGCAAATATTCTTGGAAATAAAGCCTCTGGAAAATGGCTTTTATCTCGCTGGAAAAAATGTGTATTCCTTCATCATGCAGAAAGGGAGATTTTGCATATTTTAATTAGATCAGGTGAAAAGCTGGGAAAAAGAGAACCTGCTTTGCTGTCAAGCTCCTTAGTGAAGAAAAGTTCTGAAAGTTCAGGAACTTGGAGAGAGCTTTAAACCTCCAAGGCTAAAAATAATTTGTCCCTTAAGAAAATGCCATAGATTTTTTTTTCTTTTTTTTTTTTTTTTTTTTATCGCTGCCTTAGATGGCTTCAGGTCATCAGAGCACAGATATTAAACTAGGAAACTGGAAATCTTTTTCTTTTTAACTTTCCGTACTTCAAAATCTTTTTGCTGTTAACTGGGCGGCGGGTAATCCCTGCGGGGCTGCCATTTTACTTGCATTTGCACGAAGGGGTGCAGCTTGATGAAATACAGCTTGACAAGATGTTCGGGGCTACAGCTGGTGATGCAGACATGAGCAGGACATTTCTATGCCTCCTCTTCAGTAGTTTTAATCTTTCTCTGGGTTACCTTTATTATCATTATTTTAGATTCCATTTTTTTTTTGCTCCAGTGAATGCAGACTGAGCACACACTCCAGGCCAGCTGCTTCGCTGGTACGCGGTCAGGACAGCCTGGTTCGTGTCAGCGGCAGAGCACGGATTCACGTCGGCTGAAGATCAGGCCCCAGGACCTAAACCTGCTGCTCCCACTAAACTGTATGGAAAAAACTGTGTTCAATTCCCGTTGTCACAATATCCCTTCCATCCTGCAATGGATGTGTTAGCCCAAGGACAGTTTGTCTCAATTTACTTCTTGAGCTCACGGTCTTTTTTTTCCCTTTTGCTAATACAGAATTTACATTTTTGTTTCCCGCTTGCAGACGGACACACCACCAGTCTGGCTGCTCGCATCAGGACGGTTATTTTCTGACAAGGCTGACACTGAGCTGTACGGCATGCAAAATGACCAAAATTATCCCTTAGAAAGACAGCCTTAAAAGAAGTTATTCCCTTCTTCAACTTTACTCCAGTCCTTCAGCATGAGGTAAGTCAGCTCTGACTCTGTTACATGAGTGCATCGTTTCATGAGTGCTGCTACCTGCAGGAGCTGGGAGGAGATAGATGACCATGAGCAGCGGTCACACCGCTGTTTAATAGATTGCTGCTCATTAACTTAATGCCATTTGCTCCTTCCGTGCATGTGCCTCTTGCTCACTGCAAACACGGGTTGTAATGTATTTGCTGAGCCCTCCTCCGCTCCCCATGCATGCGGCCCGTGCGTGCAGCTGTGCAGGGCACGCTGGCCCCAGCACGGCTTCCCTGCACCCGCTGGCAGAGCTCGTGCTCGTGCACCTGATAGTCTGTCTCAGAAATGCCCTGGCAATTTCCCCCCCAGACACAGATGTAGGTTTTAGTACGTACTTGAACTGTCAGAAAGGAAGCAAAGGCTTTGACCTGGCAATAAATATCATGGGAAGAGCATGGTGTAACTGCATGCAGCCCTGGGAGCTGCAGAGAGCTCAGCAGCCAGGGACACTCAAGCATGTGCTGCTATTTGCAGGCACTTGTATGAGACCAAAGGAGTTTAATTTCCATCTTCCCACAATTCACCTCTAAATTTTAGCCTTTAGGGCGAATACCTTTGAAACTTTGCCTTTACGCTGGCTTGCTCTGGTTGGATATCTGTCTTCAGACCTGGTGTTTTCCTTAGTATGCGATCCTTACTTCTTTAAAAAAGAGAGTTTTAAAAATAAATAATTACTGCTGAGCGAGTCACAGTTTACTTTGTATTAAGTGATTGAAACTATTTTACATCCCATCACTGCCACACGTTATTACTGTTACGTTTTGTCCCTGGTTCACAAGCCCCATTTCCCCAGCGACCCTGAGCCACCCTGCATTTCGAGAAAACCACTGAATCTCTAGATAGAACTGGAAACTTATTGGCAAAGTCATTTCTTGCATCCCATGCCAGCTGGGTAAAAGCAAATGCTGTCAAATGCTTGCTTGAGAGGGCAGCAAGAAGGGTTTGCCATCAGCTCTACCTGATGCAGCTGCAGCGTGTTTCCCCTGGCATCGTACTCCTCATCCACAGCCTCAGGATGAGCCCCAGGAGGGACCCCAGAGGCAAGGAAGGAGTGAGGATTTGGGGCGCAAACTGCTTGAAATGCCAAGTTGGAAGGTGATTACTTCTGTCCTGGATGCCCAGTGCTTTAGGAATAGAGGGGCCATTTGCAAAACCCACAGTTGGCTCCAGTTCAGACCCTCAGTGCTCTCAAAGATATTTTGAAGGTGATCGTCTATGGGTGGTGGCTGCGAGCTGATGCAGATTTGAAGAGTTCAGCCGGCTCTCTTCTTCCCAGATGATATCTCAACCACTTAGCTATCTATACTGTGCCTGTCCCTATATAAACCAATCTCTAGGGAGCTTACCGGCAAACTGATGCAGTATATCCTTGTCTGTGTTTAATTAGGATTTGCATATTGGGGGCATCAAATCCAGTGCCCTGTCCTTGTCAGGGCTCCGTTCTAGCTGAGTTAGATAAAAAAGGCAGGAAACGACATTGTGGATGCAAGTGGAATAAACAGCCTGGAGAAAAGGCATCTTCCGATCTCTGCTGGCAATCAGCTTCTTTGCTGAAGCAGGAGGGATTATATCCCTCAGAAAAATATAAACTTCCTCTATCTGATACGGTGGAGAAAACTCTCACTTTACAGATAAATCTCACTATGTGCCATCTTCAGTGCTAATTATCCGCTATGCATCTCAGACTAATTACAGACAGTGACTTTGCATGCAGTGTCTTGCAGTTTTGATCATTGCGCTCTTTGGTTTTACGTTCTATGAAAATCATGGACTCAGGAAAATCTTCAAATGCAGAATATGCAATATATGGCTCATGATTGTCTATCCTTCTTTCTGTGCATCTGTGTATCACCTCCCCAAACTGAATCATTCCCATCTTTTCTCTCTCCCCCTCAGTAAGGACATGTATTTTAATTCAGGGCTTTTTCTTTTCATCTCTTCAAACCGCAAGTCTTTTGAACTGAAGCAGGATTGTGGTTGTCCAGGTCCCACCAGCAAGACTGATGGTGTACCCCTGGAGTTGGCCACCTACAGCCAGACTCTGATTTCATTTCTATGCAGGTTAAGCCTAAGCAAAATATTGGTTTTGGTGATGTTTCTCATGATTTACATTTGTGTAACAAAATTTGTGTTTCTGCTACAAATATCCAATTTGTCTTCTGCTCAATGGCAATAGGGGTCTTCATGTGGGAATAATTTTGTTCAGTTTTTAAAACTGGCTGCACTGGGGACAATACAAGAGAGCAGGAAGTATACGTTGGGATTTTACCAAAAAGAAAAACCCTGACTTTGCATAGTTCATACTACAAATTATTCTTTGGGAATAGGAACCTCTCACTTTTCTGTTGCAACCTTTTACAAAAGGGATCTGTTAAGTCATCTTTCTGTACCTTACACGGTTATTAATGAGCTCAGAGATGTAGCCACAGTGGAGGGGTAATATGTTGATGATTGCTTATCGGTTTTATCGCAAACCTGCCAGTGTCATGGGATTTAGTATTGCATTTGAGGACAAAAAGAACTAATTTTTTATGTATCAGCATCTATCTGCAATTTCAAGCCATAGCATCAAAACAGATCCTTTAGCAGGAGCCTTTAAAATAAGTTCCTTTGCTTATGCAAAGCCTCTGTTACCTTGCCTTTAGTATTTCTATCCATTATCTTTTACTGTCTTCTTTCTTTTTTATGACCCCATTTTTATTTACAGTACAGCCCTTAATTTAGTAGTGCTGACACAGTTACATTTGCAGTACTAGCTTAATTACCATATATTCATGAACGGGGTGGTTAGGGATAGTAGCTACAAACATGACAGATTCGTTTGCATTATTGTCATTAGCATGCTGCACAAATGAGTTTTTGTTTGTGAAGTAACTGTTTAATGGGGCTATATTGCTTCCATAAGAACCCAAGTCTGGAGGAGAACAGTGAGCTGCTACTAACGCTGTACCGGTCTGAAACTTCTGCAAACTGCACTATGATCACGCTGACAGATGGTATGCCATGCCTTTTTCCAACTCAGCAGAAAATGGAAAAATATAATAAAGAGACTACAGAGATTAGAGTCTTTATCAATGGGACTTGAAATCTAGTGCACCATATGCTTGGTATAAAAAGAAACATTCATCTGAAAAAATTAAAGCAGAGCATAAACTGAATTTATCTGTTATTCTTTGTAGACCTCGTGGCTAGGATTTAATCCATAATTTTAAGTATAAATGTAATTGCAATGAGTAATAACTTGGTGCTCTGACATCTTCTTTGCTCCCTAGTAGCGAGGCCTTCCTCACTGCTCTCAAAATGAAACTCTCTCTACGCTAAGGTGATTTTGCCAGCAGGAAATAGGCTGGCACCAGCTGGCACTCCCCGTCCTTCTCCCCGTACTGCTTGTTGATGGCAGACCTGATCCGATGCCGACAGGGGCAGAGGGATCTCAGCCAGCAAGCCATCTGACCTTGCAAGCGGTTGGTTGAGAGGCCTTTGGCAAAGGTCCAAAGATGTCTCTTCAAACGTTCACAATCAACGTTGGTGTTTTCTGCAAGGATTATTATAGCTGCTTTTTATTAAGTGTTCCTTGGTGGCAACAGATGAGGTGTTCAACAGCCTTGGAGTACCTTGCATATTTGCACAGTGCTTGAAATCTAGGCTTATGAATTCTGCTGCTAAATATATTCCTTTCAGGTAATATGCAGAGATAGCCATCATTCCTGATAAAACACTGATCGCTAACTCAAGTGTATGTGAAATGCTGTGCCATTGTTAACTGCACATGTTTCATCTCTGTGCACATGTTCACTTCAGAAAGAGAAAATTGCAGATCTTGATTCACTGAGATACTTGGGTGTGTGCCTGATTCTCAGCACGAGAAGTCCCACTGTAGTTATCGCACTTGCTGAAAAGCAGGTATTTACTGAAGTACATCCCCTAATCTGGATCAGAATTAAGGTCTGAGGGAACAAGGAAGCCAAAGTGTTGCTGTGATTCCCCCTTGAAGACATGAGCTCTATTTATTTAGCTATGGGATAACAGTGGTTGGGATGACTGATAACAGAAAGCAATGTAACCCAGCGATGAGTCTGCTCCCACTGGGGCAACATGGAGATTTCCCAGCCTTATTTATGAATTTGCGATACACAAAACTAGCAATTTGAAAATGATAGCTTGTAATAATTTTTCCCCCTCTTGCCCTACCTGCTGGCTAGTTCTTCAGGGTAGACACTAGCATGGACAAGATCTCCTTTCAACTACACTTACATAAGAAAACAGAAATTTGTTCGGAATAGGTAGAGAGGCTGTTCAACTCATTTTCATTCTCTTCTGACACTCCAGAATAAGATATGAGAAAAGGAGAGATGTGTTCAGTTTTCTTACTCATCCAGATGAGATTGCTGAGACGGCAAGGCTATTAAAAACAAAAATTGTACCTGGCTGAGCCCTAGGAAAGCTTCATCACAGAGAATAAATACAGAAACTCTTACAGTATGGCTTGTGTGAAAAACCGTCCTGGGGGAAGATGAACTTGTTAAAAACTGGGCTCATCCTGTCTTAAGTAACACCAAAATGCTGGGTCCATGCTTTCTCTAAAGTCACTCTTAGTTAAAAGAGGGCACCTCCAAGACGTCAGTGCTTTAGGGCACCACGTAGTCCAATCCTGCTCACATCTGGTGTCCATGGCATGGTACTAAAGATTTTAGTGCCTTATCTACATTAGCGCTTTTATCAATTTAACCCAAACCGCTTCTTGTTCTCTTTGTCCCTGAATCATTAAGGCCTAAACACTTAGGGTCCAGAAATCCCA
Organism: Pelecanus crispus; assembly: GCF_030463565.1. Lineage (NCBI taxonomy): Eukaryota > Metazoa > Chordata > Aves > Pelecaniformes > Pelecanidae > Pelecanus > Pelecanus crispus. The sequence continues at coordinate 3,703,329 of NC_134655.1, read as the reverse complement.
TAATTTCTTGCCATTTTAGGTACATATAACATATGTGCAGCACAAGTGACAGAGCCTGCTGATAAACCCTTCAGTCAGAAGATAGCAATGACCATGTTGGATTACGCTGAAGATCTGTCTAGCAGACAGGAGAGCTTACAAAAGGGGGAAGCAATACTTTCCTAGGAAATGCTCCCAAACTTCCACAGCTTCCAGCCCCAGGCCTTCCCAGGCCAGAGATGCTGTCTTTGTATTTGAGATACCTCAGTGATGTTTTCTTTCTTCAATTTTTCCTGCTTCCTTTTGAACTTTGTAACCTTCTAGCACCCACAGCATCCTGTGGCAAGGAGTTCCACTGCTAATTCACATATTCTCTAAAAAACCAATTTTTTTAAAAAAACTGATTAATTACTTGCTATCTTCCATTCCTGGAGTCTTGGTTGACTCCTGCATAGGCAATCCTATGGCCCTGGTTGTTCATGGCTTTAGGATGCGTCAGCAGGACGCACTTGGCCAGGTTACAGAAGTGTTTCATCGGGATAAGACTTGGTCTCTGTGTTCCCAAGCAGCAAAACCCACTATATTACTCAGCAGTATATTCACACTATAAATACACTTTTTTTCACATTAATTCATCCTTATTTACCAGGAAGATAACAGAACTCCTGCCTCAGATTCATGCAGCAATAAAAAAAGAAAGAAATTTCTACCAGATTATAAAGATTTGTCATGTTGTCACTATGTTTATTTTCTCCATCTATTTCTCTCCTTTCTATGCATTGCTTTGTGCTCTGCAGGGCCCTCAGGGAAGGAAAAGGGGGCATTGTTTTGAAAAATATAAAGGTTTTTTGATTAAAGGATACAAAATTAATTTGCTTCACAGAGCCTGGAAGCATATTATTTGACAACTGTACTCCACTGAGTACAGAGCGCACATGGACAAATTTATCACGTTGATCACCAGACCCCGGTCTTTTGTTCTTCAGACTGTGGAGTCTCTTTTGCAATTAGAGAATGTGAATTTGGGAAAACACTTGTAACCACAAGTTGCTGGTTTTTCCACTAACTTGCACAAGGTTAGAGTAATGATGTAGCTACAGCTCTCATTGAACAGCGAAGAGCAGAGGAGCACAGCATTGACCACACTGTAGATACAAGACACCATGCAGACCAGTGCCGGAGGCTGAACCACCTCTACTGGCAAACCCAAACTGATGCTTAGTAGCAAGGACCTAACCCTAAGAGCAGAGAGATCAGAGGTCAGAAGAGTTGCAGTGGTTTTCTCTGAAAAGATTTTTCCCATTTGAAGGACTGGGAATCACGAAGGTTCAGAGTCACATCTGGATGGACTCCAGACCACCACCACTACTCTCATGCTGGTCCGCATCCAAGCTACTAGGCACTGTACTCTGAGGTTATTTTGGATATTTGATGCTCTCAAAATAGGACACTGCCTGTCCTTTGGGCAGATACCATTAGCAAGCTGGGAAACAGCTGAAGACAATTTGCTACTTGGGGTATTTGTACACCAGAAAATGTGGGACAGAAATCTGTGTGGTTGCACTGCCCTGGGAAGGTATGTCTGTACGGTGGCCGTCCACCATGATGCAGCTCCATTGGCCCCAGCTGGGACATCCGCTTGATGCACAATAGTTACATTGCCTGTTATATCTCCTTTTTGCTTTGTGTGTTTGAGTGTGACAAGGAGGAGCCCAAAATTACTCATATAGGCAGAAATGTCACTATGGAAACAAGGAGACAGTTTAGTATAGTTTGGCCAGTATTGACAGAGCCGCTCTAATAACCCAGAAGATGGTGCAGCCCTGCATGTCTGCAGGAGAGCTCCCCAAGGAGCAAACCCGGCTGAGCAGACCACGCGGCAGTGAGGTTGGCAAAACAAACAGCACAGTGCTTCTTTCAAAAGCCTCAGGTATCTGTGCCGTGAAATCCAAATCCTTAAAGCCTCTAAAATATATATATATTGGGCCTCACAGACATTATCAACTTTTTGCTATTCTCACTGAGTCTTCCCCTATCCAAAGGACTTTGGGATAGCAGAGACAGGATGAGACTTGAGCAAGCCGGACATTTGCAGAGTGAAGGCATCATGTTTTGCCTGTCCCAGCCCTTCTAAGGGAACAGATGTGAGTTTCTCCAATGGTGTGTATTTAGAAATTACATTATGTTTATATGCACATAGTAGCTAAGGTCTGTTTTCTGCAGCCCCGGGCGGGCTGAGGTCCTGGGCTCAAGATGGAGAGTGTCCCACAGTACTGGTAAGCACAAAACACACTCTGCTGTAGGACCAGCAGTGACACTCGCTACAGCAAACACATCTCGTGTGTACAACACCACCAGTTCCATCAACCCAAGTGAAAATGATGTTATAAAAACAAGTTGTGCAGGGAGTGGTTGAAATGCTGCTGCTTGTGAGCGCTGGGGAGAGCGTACCTCCCCATCTCCCTTCTCCCTGTGACTTATTTCCCTCCATTTGCCTCAATCCACGCAGTGAGCTTTCATAAAGATGCTGCTGTAACCATTTTCTCTGCAGATGTATTCTCTGCGGGGTCTTACTCTGTAGTCACTTGACTGAAAGATGAGCATGAGGAATATATAGAGATGAGACTCTTCCTGCAGATTCGCACAAGCTTTCCCTACCAGCACAGACTCTTATACCTCATGTGGTATGAAACCAATTTAAGTTGAAAATACAATTAGAAGCAGTAATGCCAGTGCTTTAAATACCTTTCAGACACCTCCGTACCCAGGGAGATACTCGATGTGGCATCCAAGCAGATGGTCCCCAAAGCATGAGTGGGAATAGGCCCTCCAGGAACCGCTTTGGGAAATCTTGGATAGTTATTACTGCCCAAGGCAGGGAACACGTATGGGGCTCCCACCACATCCCAGCCACCCACAGCTTCAGCCAGTTTGCCCACAGCAAACAAAATAATTAGTCTGATTGGGATGTTGTTGCTGTTTTTGTTGTTTTCTGGAGCCAATTATCGGTGAAAAAGGAAAAGGCAGTTTTTAACTATCTGTATCTTGGGCAGATCAAACCTTCTCTCTCCCAGAATACCAAAAGGACTTGATGGCCTCTAGACCTCCTGCAGCTAACCAGGACCATAACTGCTGCTTGAGAAGCATTTTCAGTAATGGTGAGAGCTGTAGGGGAGAGCTTCAAAGGAGGTGCTCTCGCCTTAATCCTCAAGCAACACTGAACTTGTAGCTCAGACTTTTAATACAAAACTTGCTCCAGTGCTGTCAATCCACCACACCTTGAACAGCAAGTGAAAGCAAAAACTCTCTCTTTTCAAGACTTCCCCCAGCTCAAATCAAGGTTACACACAGGGACAATTTTTCTCACTCATCCTCTCTACACAAAACCAGCTAAGCTGGTGCACCGATGGGAGCAGAATTTGGGGAGGGGAGCAGACACACGCACACTCTCCCACCTCTGCACTCTCTCTTTTTTTTTGCCACTTCTGCTTAGACTAATTTCCTTAGCCTGCATTAGACGATACTTTCCAGTACAACCAGGGAGCTGGGACCAAAAGTTAGCAGCATTTTGGGAAGACATGATTTCCTCAAAAAAAATTAGTTTCTAAAGAGAATTAACTGATCCATTGGACCTATCAGCTTTGCTTTTTCTTCAGCCCATCGTTCCTCATATGTAACTGCGTTGTCCTTTACACAACCACGTTTCTTACAATAGGCAGCTTAAAAGAAAATTGATCCTAAAAAGCCAAATGCATCTTGATCCTTTCTGGGCTAGTGTCTCTGATCTGACATTTTTTCCATGCCTATGCTGCTTGAAAGCAGTGGAAACAATCTTCCTGCAAATCACTGTCTGCTTCAGCCTGTGATTTCTATTATCTGATTCATTTAGTTCTGTACATGAAACAAAATGAGGGAAGATGATAATTTTCTTCCCACTGGGGCAAGTTTATATCGGGACTTCTTCTTAGAGTCCAGCACTTTTTACTCTTTTGAAGGCTCTGCCGTCACTGTGGTACTACTAGAAACGCACAGTAAAGCAGAAAAGTGAGCTGATACAACCAAAAGCTGTGAACAATATGAGGGAATCTGCCAGGCTCCTCCATGTTAGGAAATACAAGCATTTTGTCTCAGGCTGCTCTAGTAAACAGAATTTATAATATGTTCCCCCAGAGTGAAAGATGAAATAAGCTGCTGTATATAATACAATTTCTGTGGGAGGAAGTTGTCTGCATTGTTAGTTATATTGAACACGTTCTTGTTTTCTTGCATTGTGCTCTGCTTTCGAGTCTTAAGTCTCAGAAAGATTCCCCTTGGAGAACATTGAAATTAAAGACTGAATCAAGAATGAATTAATTCTGTTCACTAATTGTAATGCTCATGTTACCTGGTCCTTGGGAACAGTGTGAAGAGCAGCTGCTGCTCTGCCGTGGCGAGGTTCTGCTCCCTGCAGCCAGGGAAGAGATGAACGTTTGATTTTAATGCTTCTTTTGGTCCCCGGTGTCTCAATGAACACGTGAAACGTTTGCTGATGCCAAAGTGGTCCCTGTCCTGGCATAAGCCTGGGCAAACTGCAGGGTCCCAACGAGCTTTGCCAGGAGTGTTTGCTCTCTCAACATCTCCCCTGCCGTGCAGCCACTTCAAATTTAGCCAGGAACGAGCTGGTGAGGGAGCGCCACATAAAATCTAGTTTTTCAACATCGTTATGTCTGCTTTCAGTCGTGTAAGCAATACTGATCCAGCAGCTCTCCAAGTCCCTTTCCAGGCTGGTTGGTAACCCTGGTAGGATGCTGGGGAGGGAGGGGAGCTTCAGCATTCGGTGTGACCCCCTCCCTCCCCAGCATACCATGACAGTGAAAGTGAGTGGCCTTAACTTAAGACCCGAATAGCGCTGTGACAACTCCACTCCCCCGGTAAATATCATCCTTCACAATTGCAAGTTGTTCACCACCTAACTGGGGAAATTACTGTAAATAACAAATGGCTATGCTGCTCAGTCACCTCTCTGCTTCTGAACTATGCAAGCGATTAATTTATTTGCCTTGTCAGCCCCTCACTGGTCAAAAGTCCTTGTTAGACACCTTAATTTGAAGCATCGAGCTGATGCACCGGGCAGCTGTGGCAGACTTTTGCCTTGTGTCTCCTCTTGGAGTATCATTTGGCTTCACACGCAGTATTCTCTGGAGCCGATTTGCAGCTGAGAAGCCAGCGGGAAAGTCCCTGGCACACGGTGAGCCTGCAGTGTCATCGGCTGTGCTGGGGACCACTTTGTAAACTCAGATATGAAAATAAGAATAGTCCCAAACCACAGGTATCAGTATGATTCCTCACTAAGCCTGCCTACTCTTAATTTTGGGAGCATTTCTGACATGCGTATTTTCAGCTTATTAACTCCTTCATTCAGCATAGGCTGTCTCGGATCGGTCCAGAGGTTTCTGCACCACTCAGAAGGTGCAGTCGGGGAGAAGGAGAAAAGACATCTGTAACTTGAATGCTCCCTGCCAAGAAGTGTTGTCTCTTGCGCACAAATCAAGTTTTCTTTGAATTTCTGACGTGCACCTCTTCTTTCAAAGCAGCACATAAAGTCTCCGAGCCCTCAAAAGAGTATTATGCCCACTGACTTTACAACACATTGGAAAATAATCCATAATGAACATACATTATTACAAAAAAGTCTCAGAGATCAGTCTGAGCAACCATTTCAGCTCTGGATGTGGCAGTATCAAGTCAGAAGACAAGCAGATACATAGAGCTCTTCTTTTTTTTGCATAAAAGCGCACTTTGAATGAATGCCATCTGTATATTTTTTAGCTTTTAATGAGAAGTTTCACCCTTTTGAAATTAACTTCACTTTTGACATCTAATGACGTGATTGCTCATCACATCTTTGATTCTGCATTAGCTGTTGGAATTCAAGACATTCCCTACTTTTCTTTCTTGAGTGTCTCTTAATAGCAAAGTTCAGTTAAAAAAAAAAAAAGTTTGTCTTCATATGCAATTCCCATCATGTATAAAACCCACAGCCAGCTTTAGAGCTGCCTCCTGATATGAAAGCCTTCAATGATTTTTTATAAACTCTACGATATATTGCTGTCATTTTGTATTTAACAGCAGGTGCTATTAAAGGACATAAAATATATCAACATAACCCCCGGAGGTAATGGGAGAGAAGTGTCTTGGTTGCAGAGCTTTGTGGGCAGCGGGAGAGTGACAAGCGGTGGGTGTTCGGCGCTGGCACGTTCCCCGCTGGCAGGCTCCTTGCCTTGCGGGGTGGAGAGTTACGGTACGACTCATGTGGCACCAGCTCTTTATAGATAAATCCCAAATTTAGATCCTCTTTTTTGAGGGGGGACTTTTTGTCGAGAAAAAGGCAGGGCACTACTTCTTGTTTAGCAAACATTTCTTCTGATGTTCCCCAATGGGGAGAGAAGAGGGGAGGGAAAGGAAATCCTTAATGATACAGGAGTCATCAGTCATTGTTCACACCTAATCAGCCGGGGACGTAAAGGAATCATTATCATATTAGTGCCATTCCTAGGCTCCAGCGATAAGATGGTGACAGACATTTTGACAAAGTCAGACCAGTGATTTTTGCTGCCATCTGGAAAACTATTTCCCATGTAATAAACTTGTAACAGAAAGAAGCGGGAAAAATTCCAAACTTAGATCCCATCTCTGAATGGCCCTCACTGAATTTCACCAGATCTGATATATCCCTAAGGCTTTGGGCTTGGCAGAGCAGCGGGTGCTGATACTGCATGCATTTCCTAAGTGTAGGATCTCTTATCTGCAATTGTGTTTCAGACATACTGCATGATAAAAAAAAATTCTGAGTGGTTCTGTACACGTGCATGTGTATATACACACGTATTCATTCATCCTGTAATTGTTGCTCACTCCTACTATGAGACTAGAGCACAATGTGTCTCTAGCCCAAATTTCGATAAAGAGCAAAACACCCTGGTTTGCATCCCGGCAGTCTTTGTCATCCCTGGCATATCCACCGAAGCAGTGTTTGTGCCTTCAGAAATTTTCTGCTACTGCTGGGCTCTCGTTTGTATGGCACATGTCATGCAAGCTACAGCTGAGAGTACCCTATGGAATTAAAAGTGTCAAGGCTGTGGAGATGTAAACTGAAGGAAGGAAAAAGTAAAAAGAAAGGAGGATTTATTTCCAATTTAATTTGTATTAAATTGTGGATAATGTAAGGCAAAATGTAAATGGCACCCCTAAATCAGAGTTTCTCACCCTTTCAGGTGAGAGCAGCTCCCTAACTGCAGCCAGAAATTGTGATGATTTTGTTGTTATAAGAACAAGAAAGTGCAAATGATAGCAAGGGATTTCAGTATAACCGAGGCATGTGGTATTTTGAGAGATCAGGAGAGGATGTGCGCGCTTGAGCCAAAAGGTTGTCGGAAGAAGGGGAGTGAGCCTCGGCTAGAAACCTGGCTCAGGACTGGTACGGGTACGCTTTTCTGCCTAGTGGGAATCCTGTCTCCTGTGCACAGTCTGAAGTAATAAAAAAGTCGGCTCTGGAGGAGATAAAAGATATTATTAGTTGTTTCTGACTTTTTTTACCTCCCTCTGCCTGGACACCACTGTCTTCCATGTACAGGAATTGGGAAGCATCCTTCTAAAGAGCTTGGGACCCCAGAAGGTCTCTGGGGTGTCTGTGGCAAAACCCACCCAACTCCAATGTCATTGCAGTATGTGTATGTATACACACACACACACTAGTATGGGTATATGCGCATTTATATATATTTGGGCCTGTTAGCATATAGAGAGTAAACGCTGTCACAGAACTGTATCTTTGTGGCGTCTTATGTTCTCAATATTATATAGAGAACACCACCAGAATAGGGCAAGGAAATGGGTTTTTGCTCCAAGCAAAATAGCTGCAGCTCTTGACATACATTTAACTGGGAAAAGGCAGAATGATATTAAAAGAATAATAACACAGAAAAGCAAAAGCCCACTTTTCAAGTTAATTAAACACATATTACAGCCCGTCTTCTTGGTCGACATCCTTTGAAATCCACAGTTACCGCTCCTGCTTAAAAGCTGAGTATAAAGCACATTCTTTATCTTTACTCTCCCAGCCCACCTGCTGTCTGTAGATGAGTCCAGCTGCAGCCTGAGGAATTGCAATAAAGTGCTGCAAGTGGAATAAGGTGGAGAAAAGAGGATGACTCCACTGTCCCATGTCCAAGGATCTCCCAGCACAATATAAGGAGTCAATCATGGGACACCCTCGGTGTTCGGTGCAGCTGTGTCCTCTGAAAACCCCAAATATCTCTAATGAAAGTGGCTCTCAAATAAAAGTGGCCCCACTTTTGCCCGTGGTGGGTCCAGAGCCAGCTGGGGTGTTCACGATGGACAAAATGGCTTTTTCACTATCACTTACAAAAGCAATCCATTTACTGCAGTCTGTTTCATCTGAGGCTTTCCAGATGCTCCTGCTGTGCATTAATCATCAACAGAAATTCTGAGGATGACTGGAAGACCGGTCTGCTTTTGAGGTAGGCAAAAGCAAAGAGCTGGTGCGGACAGCCGGAAGATTTCTGCAACGTGGCTTGCTGCGGCCATGCTGCAATTTTTAATTTGCTTGTGGTTTAAGATGCACCAGTTTGTCTCAGGGAGCAGTGGGCAGAGCTGGGATGAGGGTGCTGGTAGGTGCCCAGCACTTCTGGGTGCTGCAGACCAGCATTTGAAGCAGCAGATAATGTCTTGGGTATTCCTACAACTTTGCACACACGTCATGAGTTGAAAAGGCAAGGTCGCATCTAAACGCCATGCCTGGCATCATGGGAAGGATTTAGTTTGAGGGCATCTGAACCAAAAGCAGGTGATGCTCTGGTAATGTCTCTGTCAGTTTGTCTGTTCCTGCCAAGCTGCTGGTGGGTGCCGTGAGCAGGTGTCTGGGTGAAGCAGGGGTGATGGGGAGTGACCTCCCCATCGGAAACCTCCCTCGGGCCTGCCTGTCCTGCCATCCCTGCCCTCCTTCCTTCATCTAGTACAGCTGCTTCATGCCTGACTTTGTATTTCAGAGCCCATTTTCGGAGCAGCAGATGATGGGCTCCAGAAGGGACTGGGGTACCGCAGGTCAGGAGCACACCTCCTCACTGAAAAGCCAAGAGATCTTGCCAAATACAGAGATTTCTTTCTCTCACTCATGATAGTCAAACTTGCTTCCTCTTTGCCTTCAAACCTGATATTTTTGGAAATTTGCAGAACACCCCGTGAGCCCTCACAGTCCCTATGGATAAGCTCAGAGAGAAAGAAACCGGCTCTGCATGCAGAACAGCCAGGGCCAGGTGGATGGCTCCCTGTGCATGGGCACAATCCCCCACGATGATACCGACAGCCGGGGACAGGGGACTGGAAACACAGAGAAATGATTTGGGAGCTGGAGGAGGGACAGGAAAAGCCTGGCAAGGTCAGAGGGTGGATGCTTTGGCAGGGAAGGAGCTGTGGGCAGAGCCCAGGGCACTGCTCACATGTCTGCAAAACATGCCATTTATCCAGGTGGCTGATACTGCAGTTTGTCAAGCCAAAATCTTCGTCATCCAACTCCACTGAATTCAGTGGCAGAAGGCCAGAGGCTTTCTGGCTCAGCGAATGCGTATCACTGGCCCATAAAATGTTTTGGGGGAATATGGGCTTGATAATGCTTTCTATGCATGCTGGCAATAGATATTTTTAATAGGGTCACTACCCGGCACGCCTGTAATGATATATCATATATTCTGAAGGTACCATTTGTTGGAATTGTCACATCTATGGGAAAATCAATAACATTTTGAAAATGCTTTTAATGTTTTACACCATATGTACAGCTAAAGGGAAATAATGGACTTTACCCTCATTTACCAAGAATGACATCTTCTTATTGAAAACCAAAGTTTTAAAAGAATAATTTCTACATCAGGTTTGAAACTGGATATTTGATAGCTAGATATTAAGGTATTTGATGAATATCTTAAGTCCACTGCTCATAGAACAGCGTTATTAATAATGACATAGAAAATTGAGACATTCTTTCATTCAGGTTTTCTAATGGAAAATTTTCTTGGAAAGTTTATCTTCAAAACACCAAGCTTTAATTTAAAAAAAAAAATTAATTAATTTGCAGCCAGTTATCCTGCCAAAAATCTCTTACTCAGAAATGTTTTGCTGAGTTAGGGCTATTTCTTTCATCATTTCTCCTAGAAGGCAAGGGCATCGCAGCAAATTCTGCTGAATAAAGCACTGACAAGAGATGCAGATTGACATTAAAACCCAGAAAACTTCTACAAGCAGCTGCCAGGGAATGTCATTATTATCAAATCTCATATTTCATTGTCATCCAAAACTAAATGAAATCTTTATGGACCTCAGTGACAATGTTTCTGTATCAAATGGTGGAGGTTCCTACTCCCAGATCTAATGAGCTACAAAATGAGACCTGAAACCTGCCCATGGCTACAGGCAGACTATCGCCCAAGCTGGATTTCAACATGTAATTTTGATACAAAATTTTACTTCTAGGCGGGAAGAATGGAACATTTCTGTGAAAAGTGTCTTTCAAAATCACCAGAGGTGAGGAAGCCGGAGAGGGAGCTGGGAGCATTGGGCTAGTGAGCTACGTGCCGGTCTGGTTGTCAGAGGTGCATCAGATGTACAATTTAACACATGGCTCTATAATTGACTACATAAATAACAATATAGGATCTGAGAATAAAAGCAGCTTAGCTGTGATTTATATCTCCCACAGAGCCCATCACTGGCAATTCACTGCTCCCCGAGACGCCCGTTTTATAGGTGGCAGAGTACAAAATCCTCGCTTGCCAAAAAAGTTTGTAAACTCGCACAAACATTTCTCAAATCCTTTCTCCGCAACAGATTTCCCGTATCCTCACGGCAAGCACCTCATGTGCTGTGAACATTTTATTGGCACACACTGGAGCAACCTACACACGACTCCTGCACGTTCCTGCTGGCTTCTGTGCCCCAGAGAAGTGCGCCTGGAAACCGAGGCAAGAAAAACCATATAAGCCCTCAACCAAGCCACAACAGCTTGTGTTCAGCTCAGTTAAGGAGGGACGGGTGAAATGCCATGTGAGCGAAACAGGAAAGTAGAAAATTGCAAAGAAATCCTATTTCCTTGCTTAAAATACAGGCTAATCCCCACCAGGCAATATTGCTCTGTTGAAGTGTTTCTCTCTCTCAGATTTTCTCTTGCTGGACCATCCTGGCTTGCTGGGTGCTGGGGCCACTGCTCAAGCAGCTTCTCCACAGGGCTGGTGTGGGTCCAGGTGAGCCCAAGTGCCAAATACCCACCCTTTCCTTCCCCACATGAGGCAGCTGTTAGCAGCTCCGCAGTAGAATTCAGTAAAATGAGGGTTTTCAGCCACAGGGAGGTGGTTAAAGCCAGAAGGACCAGAGCGGGGATTTAATCAGGGGAATGTGCTTTTAATTTTGCCTTTTTTCTTTTTGCAACAGGCCCGCTGAAGAGCCTGGAAAGAGGAATAATTAATACATGAAGCCTGAGAGCAGCATGGGTAGCAATTGCAAAAATTTCATTGAAAGCCAGGTTTAATTGTGCCTGCTAGCTATCTTCCAGGAAATCGCTGCCGCATTGAGTGCTTTGGAAGAAAAAGGGGATGGTTTGCTGAACCGCTTTGATGTTCTGGACTTTTTCAGGCTGCCCTGGAGAGCATTTGGTGGGTTTTTGTCTCCAGGGGAGCCCCAGAGGGGTCCAGCCTGGGGGGACATGGAGGAAGCATCTATGTGGCGTGAACCCAGAATAGCATAAAGCTTTAAAGAATGAAGAAAATAATGACCCAAGGTATTTCCACAGGCTTAAAGAAAAAAGCTGATGTTGCTTTCTTCAGTCTTTTTGAAAACTAAACTGTGTTTTCTGTAGAACAATGTGATTTTGTTAATGAAAATCTTGAAGGTTTTGAACCCCTTAAAAAAAAAAAAATTCCCCATCTCTCTTCCTCCAAACCAAAGTTATTAGATGCGCTCAAATGAGATTCACCAACATTAGTCCTCTGATCTATGTTTTACGATGAATAAATTCACCTTCAAAACTCTCCTGGCTCTAGGTGAGACCGTAGGAAGAAATCAAATGAGCAGAAATCAATGCCTTCTGATAGTTACACCAACGTTGACATGGTATTATATTAATAACTACTTGTGAAAACTAAAAACTCAAAGACGTGGAGGCAAGATTGCCCTTCACCTGACGGGGCAGTCCCTCCTGGGCCATGTTTTTGGAGCCATTGGGAAGGGATCTCCCATTGCCCTGTCTGTGCTGTGTTTGCCCTGTGAATGCTCTAGGTCTCTGGAGCATTTAAATCACGAAAGGGAAGAAGGAGACTGTGAGCGTGTTGTGCTGTACAGGGAATATTGTGTTTCTATGCATGTGTTTCTTCAGATGCAGGGGAAGGCTCTTTGCTCAGCCTTCAATTCTTGCATTTCATAAGCTCTCTGCAGCTACACTGGAACAGAAATCAGCTCCCAAAAGACATTTTAAGAGTAAATAGTCCCAAATACATTTCTGGCAGGCAGCAGTGTTTACCGCTAACAGAATAGCTTTTAAGTCCGTAGTGCTGGCTTTTAGCTTTTACATGGGGCTGAAGCAGTGGCTGGATGTGAGCAGAGCGCAAGAAGTGTGGCAGTGGCTCCACGGCTGTGCGAGCTGCTGGCGGGAGGCACTGCGGAAGCAGTGTTTTCATCTGCTCCCGTGGGCTTCTTGGTTGGTGCAATGCCATAGCATCACGCCAGGGCTGGCATCAGGGGGAAGCTCCCCCCAAGTCTTTAATTAATGCCTGGGTAATGAGAAGTTTCATTGTGGAAACCCTCCAGCAGCACAAGACAGAGTTAACATTCAGCTCCCAGCGTTGGGTCCTCTCAACTGGACGAGTCCCACCACTGCTTGATGCCTATTTCTGAAACGTTAGAAGAACTGGCACAGCGGACTTTCCAGTCAAGGCATTCCCATCGGCTGTGTTGGCATCGCGCTGATGCTTGGCTGCGGGTTCCAAGCTGAGCAGGGCCGGAGAAAAACTCAACCTGGAGGGGAAAGACCAGGACACGGGGGCACCAGCCATGGTGGCAACCTGAAGGCAGACGCTTCCAGAGAGGAAATAATATTCAGTGGTGGAGAGATTAGTCTGGGGACACTGTCTCAAGTGCCCTAGGAGCCTTTGTGCTGCCTGAACTCAATATATTGACTGTTACAAATATCCCTAGCTGGCACCAGTTTTTCCCAATATCCTCTATCCACTCTGTGCATCTCCTGCTTCAGATGGTCATCAAAACCCAGAGGAAGGCTGACTATTTGAGTCTCCTTTTCTGAAGAACTGGGCAATCATGATAGCAAAGGAAATGGTGGAGGAGAGAAAAAAAATGCACTTTTTTAGCAAGATGTCATTACCTGCAAGACCTAGGTAGCACCTTCACTCCCCACCGCTACTGCAATGTACAGTCTCCCGCTGTAACAATAATATGATTTGGTGTTCAAATGCAGCTTTTTTAAGGAGGACATAGCTGCTATCCACCTTCAGGAGAAAATGGAGGTCAGTTGTCCAGGGCTGCATGGTGAGACTTGGCAGGGCAAGCAACAGATGAGGGACCTGGGCTGCCAGGTCCACAGCCTGACTCTCAGCTGTCTCGGCCAAATTGCTGGCAATTCAGTGGTTTTTTTCCATTTTCTTCTAAATCTTCAGCGATTGTGAGCTGTGGGGCTAAGGGCAGTGTGACCCCTGGACCGAGAGTCTAATTGGGTTTTTCCAGTTCTAAATTCTCCGGTAGATTAGAAAGTCATTTTTGTTGTCATATTTAAGTTCATTAGTAGCCTGTCAAATAAATTATCTCCGATCCCACTGATGACACTTGGTTGGGCTCCAGCTCCAAGCACACCATGACGCTGCTGACAGCCGCCTGTGTTATTCCCAGCCAGCTGTCAGCAGGAAAAAAAAAAAAAAAAATCATTGCGAACTTTGTCACTGTCATTTCGTCCAGATTGGACAAATTATGATGGAAACTTTAATGTTTCACGAAAACCATTGACTACAAGTGGTATTTGCTGGCACTTGCTCTCTGTGCTCTTTAAGGCTGTCTCTGACGTTTTCTGAGCATCAAGGATTGGAGCTGAAAGGGCTGTCTGATGGCAGATATGATCACAAGAGCTTTAGCTCTGTGTTTAAGCCATCAGCTTGTGGTTGCTCTCCACAGCCACGGCCTTGGGAGTCGGGGGATGAAATGAAAGTCAGAAATGACGAACAGAAACGTCTCCTGCCTTTTAGTTTGTTTGTGACCAATGACTGACTCGTCATTATAACCCACTCACATTTTAAATAGCATTTTGGCATGTTTCCACCACCTAGTACAATACAGATAATTCTCTCACAATGTACCAAAGATAATGCAATTAGCATGGAGTTTCCATAGACATGTTTTATATTATCTACTTAAAATAATCCTGTTTCCTTGCTGTAATCTAATCTAGCTGTGACTTGGTTTGCCCTAAATGAGATATATGGTTAAAGACAACTCAGAAATAATAAACAAGGGGAGGATAAATGCCGTATCATTGCGTTTCGATTGAGACACTATGGATTCAGAGGAGTAGACTTAGCACTATGTCTGGCTTGGGGTAGTATATTTGTTAATTAACTGACAGTACATTACTTAAAGGCATTGCTGGTCTCTAAATGCAGGAAGATCAAGGTATGCTGCTGGAAGAATATGGCTGAGCTCTTTGGTCAGTGCACTGGGGCTCAGCAGCAGCTCGCGGCTTGGGGAAGAGAGCAACAGGATCTGTGTATGTCCTTCTCCATAGGACTACATAAATAACAATATAGGGTCTGAGAATTAGCAAAATTACCAAACCTTGTTCCTTAGCTGCTTTCTTGGGCTCCTTAGTGTCAGAGCCTGGCTGAGAGTGGAGCTATGCAACGTGGGGTCCTATATGTGACTCCAGCCCCATTGCCTGGACCTACAGTCCCTAACGGCAAGGGATGGGAGGTGGGAAGGGTTATTCCTGCTTCAGAGGTGTGTGTGACCTGACAATGGCCACAAAGCCTGCAAGAAAGTAAGGAGCAGAACCAATGTTCATGGCCTTGACTGTCTCCCCTGCCTTCCTCTGGCATCCAGCTGATCCTGCTGATGTTCAGGGCATGCAAAGTAGTGAGCCCCCAAACAAGGGGCATCCTTCAGCAGCTCTGTGGCACTGCCAGAACATGACTTTCCCTTTAGCTCAGCTGGCTTGGTGATAAATGTGGCTCCACCAACCCCAAGGTGCAGGAAGGGCCCAATGTAAAGTAAAACATTAACAGCTATTAGTATTTGTCCTGGTTTCGGCTGGGATAGAGTTAATTTTCTTCTGGGCTGGGGCTAAACCACGACAGTCCTGGAATAAAATCTGACAATGTGGTTAGCAGGTTAAATAAAGATTAACAGGGCTTAGCTGCCATGCTGTATGTGTTTGCTATGGGAAACACATTTTCCCCACATCTCAGTGACCATGTGAAACATCCTGTACAGTACCCAGGAGTTTCCAAGTGATGTGAAAAATTCCTCCATCTGCGCCGGAAAAGGGGTTGGACTTTTTTGTTCCTTTCTCATCCTCTAATGATCTGTCTGCCACAAAATGAATTTATAGTTGGCTGAAAACCTAGATGGGCTTTCAGTATCTATCAAAACTTGCCAGTCTGACATTTGTCCTCTGCAACCACACGCATCCATCACTTTTTCTTCTCCTGTCTTCAAAGCATCATATTATGGATGGGCAGAAAGCACAGAAATTCGGATGATTTATGTGGAAAGAAAGAAAATCCCCTGTTTACATAGCAGACCAGATTCTGCCTTGCATTTTCATGCACCCAGTGTAGCACCCATTGGGGTACGTCTCTGGTGGGGTCTGAGCTCGCGTCCCTGCAGGTGGGGTCGGTGCCACAACCTGTGTCCCCAAGGCAGGGGCTCCCAGTGGTGCCCCGGGCACAGCGCTGGGCTCCATCGCTCAAAATCCTGGGAACGTGTGCTCGTTCCTCCTGTCCTGAGCCACATAGCCCACAAATGTGCTTTTCTTGTAGACATGTATTTTTAATAGGCAAACATTCAGCCTACAAACTCCAGACATCGTTTTGGATTTGTTGCCACACCTGAAAAATCTGATGGAAATAAGAGGGCTTTTATGTATAATACAAATAGTGGGTTTGCCACAATTTAAAGTCAGATTAGTCAATACAAACTGAGGGCCTGATCCTGCTGTTATCATCAGAGATGCACCATCTATTCAAGCTTCTGGGTATCTTGTTCAGCAAAGCACTTAAGCACATGCTTAGCTGTATGAAGATGAATCCCATCTCCTATACTCTGTGGGATTTGCGGCTGTGCTTATAGATAAATACCTCTCCAAAGTGGCTTAAGTACTCAATGAACAGAGCTAAAGCACCTCATAAGCTTACAGTCTTTGCCAAACTGGCTCTTTAGACAGATTTGGTGGCTTTTAAGATCATAGAATCATAGAATCATGGAATCATAGAATTGTTTAGGTTGGAAAAGACCTTTAAGATCATCCAGTCCAACCATTAACCTAACATTACCAAGTCCACACTAAACCAATCAAAGGTAGACTAGACTAAACCATGTCCCAAAGTGCCACCTCTGCCCGTTTTTTGAACACTTCCAGGGATGGTGACTCCACCACCTCTCTGGGCAGCCTGTTCCAATGCTTGACCACCCTTTCCGTGAAGAAATTTTTCCTAATATCCAATCTAAACCTTCCCTGGCGCAGCTTGAGCCCATTTCCTCTCGTCCTATCGCTAACTACTTGGGAGAAGAGACCAACAGCCACCTCGCTACACCCTCCTTTCAGGTAGTTGTAGAGAGCGATAAGGTCTCCCCTCAGCCTCCTCTTCTCCAGACCAAACAAGATGTTTGTGTTTGTGTTCCCCCCAACACAGACAAAGCCCTGTGAGGTGTTGGGGAGGCTGAACACCCGACCCCACCACCATCTCGCTGTCTCCAAGAGTCATATTTGTCCCCATCTGACCAAAGTGGCCGATACCTGCCTTGTACCATCATTACCACTTGAATCCCACGCTGTGATCATTAGGCAGACACCTAAAATACATCCGCCTTTCCCAGGTTTCGGTTGTGTCTCTGTCCAAGTACATGATGTGTTTGAGTACTCCCAATTAGAAGGCCACGGTTTTCTGTGTTTATCTATTTCATGGAGATAAAATAATAGACATCATTAAAAGAATTTCAGTTTTAAGCTCCTGCATTCATACTATTTCCCATATCTTTTATTTTTGTCTTTAAAATTACTCTATCACCAGTGAACTGCAGCATCTCTAATCCATACAGATGAAGATGCAGAAAATCCAGAACATGTTATTAATATACAGTAATTTCCAAAGCAATAAGAGCAGACACATATTATGGCAGATGCTGTAAAACAGCAGAAAAACCTAATAACATGTAAAGCAAGAGCAAATCATATTCTGGAAAGATTTTACAAGCTGAAGAATGATGTAAAATACAACAGGCAGAAGCATCTAGTAGTGAGGGGAGCACAAATAAACACAAATTTCAACAGGCACGTTGAAATGCCATACAGAAATGCTGAGTGCATCCCTTGCACAGCTCGACTGGAAATTAATTGCTTGGGACAGGGACTCCGGGGAGCTTTGCTCTGCCTGTCCCTCTCTCCAGCAGCGGGGCTGCGAGGGGGTCCCAGCCCTTCTCTGTGGCCCGGCCAAAGCTCATGTCCCGAAGGCAGGAGCTAATGGCAGGATTTATCAATGCCATCACACTTCATTACAGCAGTTTAGTGTTTAACCGAGCGAGCAGGGCTCTTCGGTTGCATTTGTCCCCTGGCTGTGGCTGGCTGGGTGGGAGGTGGGAGAGGCTG
Organism: Pelecanus crispus; assembly: GCF_030463565.1. Taxonomy (NCBI): domain Eukaryota; kingdom Metazoa; phylum Chordata; class Aves; order Pelecaniformes; family Pelecanidae; genus Pelecanus; species Pelecanus crispus. Next base: position 3,685,442 of record NC_134655.1, on the reverse strand, counting down.
CCCGCACCCCGCTGATCAATATGGGCTGAAGTGGTTTTAAGGGTTAATTTAATGAGTGCATCAGCATTAGAGCACCATTTTAATTCATTCATCACGAGGCCATTTTGCTCTGCCCCCCCGGGTGGGATGTGCAGAGCCTGGCAGCGATGACAGGCTGCTGCAAGGCCTCGCGGCATGGAGGAGGCAAAATATGGCAAAAAAAGGGATCAGGAGCCAGACGTCACATCCACAGCCGACGGGAACAAACCTCTCCCTCACAGCACTGCTGTGAATTGCACTGATGACAGCTTTGCTGCAGCGCATGTTGCAGCGTGCTCTCTGTAGAGAAACTGTTTGCTTTGGGCGTGCAAAAATGAACATAAGTGTGCAAGGAGGCTCTGTGCTTGCTGCCCTGGGCCAGGCGGGTCAGAGCAGCGAAAGCCGATGGGTGCGTGTGAGCGCATGTGTGCACACGTGTGTTGGAGTAAGTCTTCATGCTCGGTGCATCCCAGAGATTTGGGAATGCTCCTGGTTCCCCAGGGAGGCAAAGGGAACAGGGACAAGTACCAGATAGGAAAGGGGGCTGAATGGTGCCGAGGGTGAGGCTGGCGAGTCAATGCCCAAACCAGGCTCCCAAAACCATCCTTCCCCCCTCACGGCTCTGCCTCACTCATCTTCAGCCCCGCTTTGCTCCCATGAAGACCGTAGCCAGTACAGAGCTCGTGTGCTGCACATCCCAACAGGAGGGATTGGGGGGTTTATGGCTCTTGCAAGACCCATCTCTGCCCTGATCAGGTCAGGTTTCTAAGAGTATGCATAAACGTGAACGCATCATGAAAAACTCTCCCTAAAAGAGAAGAATGTACAAATGATTGAGCAAGTAACGAGTGGTTTGGACACGTAGAGGGTGGTTTGGAAAAGCACGGGCAATAGCCAAAGATCCCACTGTATGACAGTGCCACAAATGCTGGGTTACACACAGTGACCCAGCCAGGTAATTTGCTGCCTTTAGAACTGAAACAACTCCATTTTTATTGCCTGAAATGTTAGCTCGCTGCCGATTGCTTTTGTACCACCTCTGTTGTGCCCTGGGAAGAGAGAGCAGCCGTCCCTGCACCCTGTCTCCCCGCCGCTGCGCTGCTCTGCCGTGGGGTGACGCCGGCCTCAGCCAGTTTGACAGATCCCAAGAGCTCTGATCTATCGGTCCGGCAATTCATCCAAATTCTTCTGGCTACTTTGGTCACGGGACCGAAGAGGACGTAGAGAGCCTCAAATTTGGCATCCAACTCACGTAACGCACGCTAAAGAGCTCAGAGAGTTAAGCCAGCCTCAGCTATACTGCTTTAGTTTTTTAAATGCCAGACATCCCCAGAAAGCATCATACAGAAGACTTTACCTACTTAAATCCTAAACATTTCAATAAAAATGCGATTTAAAACATTGGGATTTATGAAAAAGAGGCACTTGAAAGCGGATAAAACAGATTCAGCAAAGTAATTGCGCACCCACGTAAACCACTCATCCAGTACACACTTCACTGGTTTTACATTATAAGCTTCATATAATGCCCCATGAATTAATGCTGAATACGGTACGAGAGCTTACATAATGAAATAAAGTACAGTAGCAAAAAACCCCCCAAACCCAATAAATAAAACCTGCCTTCTGTCCTGAGCTGTCCCCCAAACACACGTTCTTGTTTCACCCATGAATTATAGTGCCTGGTACATTGGACACTGGGGATTTCATTTCATTATTTCATCGAAGGAAGATCATAAAAAATGGTTTTACAGCTACTGTACGTAGTCTGAAAAATGCCCAGAGAGGAGACGGAGTGCACCATTATTCCTAGCTGAGTCAAGCCAATTAAATTGATTTCATCGGGAGGAGAATATTTATTAACGTCTTCTCGGCCTCTAAATAACCAGAGTTATTTAGGGCCCGTGCCTGCAATACAGGGGGTTGCAGCAGCAGAGGCACAGGGGTCCTCACGAGCATCCTGCCCTCCCCGGGAAAGGCTCGGTGGTGCTGAGGAGTCTCTGTATTCCTCCGCAAAGGTGAGATTTTCATTTGTAGCACATTTTGCATAAAATGTCAACATATTCCCTGCCTCATCTTTACTCTCAGCCTCCTTTAAGAGGCTGCGTTGTTTATAAAATGAACTTTCATCCCATCTGCATCCTCAAACTTAGTGGGAAAGGCTGAGTGAGTAAGCCGGACGGCCCCAGATCTCATCTCAGAGGCATCTTTGTAAAGCAGAAATGGGAAAAATAAAAATTGAAAGTCAGCCCAAACCAGCTCCAAATCCAGCTGCTATTGAACTACCTGGAAAATGTAAGAGAAGAACCTCAGCCTTTTTAAAATAAAATCAGACATCGGATTTTTTTTTATTATTTAAGTAAATTGTTCTGAATATTTTGGTAAGTCCTGCAACTAAAAGCCACATGCTAATTGTCAGCGCTGGGGTGCTGTATTCTCCAGGCAATCACTTTGCTTGGGATGCCAGGCACGCGCCCTCCTTCTGGGACGGCGTGGACCGCGTCCCTGCACGGGGACAGCCTCAGGGACTGCCGGAGGCTGCGTCCTTGGAAAGCAGTGATGGGATGCTGCTCACGGCCATCACTTGCGCCTTCCTCCCGGCATCCAGCCCGGATCGGAGAGGTGATGGATAGTCTGTCCCCACTGCGAAGGGCGGCTCTGCTGCTCCCGCCGGCGCTGCTTGGGAGAGACAACGTGCTAAACTAGAACTGTCCCCACCCACAGCCCCAGGTTTAAGCTGAACCTTTTTCCCCCTCCACCTTTGAAAATATTATGCCTAATATTAATACTAGGTCTAATGTTCAGGCTTCTTGATCCCTGCTTCCCAGATGCAAATGGGGCTGGACTACAGCAGCAGGGCAGCAGAGCAGAGCTCAGCTCTTGTGCTTCATCCAGTCTTCATAACCTCTCCATTTCTCTAGACTGGATTTTATTTCATGCCAATTGCTGTAATATAAACTAGCTCCTGGAGGGAATTAGTGAGGAACTATCTTCTCAGCCCCATGAGAGGTTTTGCCCTGTCCATAATCTCTCATGAGCCACAGTGCTTCGACGTTATCCTCTGCTCCATGGAAAAAGCAGGTTTACCTACCTATATAGACTATGCTATATAATATAAGCTTATATATATAAAAGCTCCTATTGCTAAACTGAAGGATGAGTTTTCTTGCTCAAGGGGCAGGGGGAGAGAAGCAGAAAGGCCACCAGGTTGCTTTCATTCCTCCAGGAGCGATTCAGGGTCACACTGAGAAGGTGGCCAGGGCCACACTCGAGTTGTGCAGCTCCAAGCAAAGCCCCGGTTCTGGTCTTGCACTGCCAAAGGAGCTCAGGTGCCGCCAGTCCCAGAGGGATTTCTGTAAGGGTTTGTTTGACTCACAGACAGAAACTCTGCCCCAAATGCTAGTGAAAAACCCTACTATGATGTGAAAAAGTGGAGGCTCAGGGCAGTGTTGCCAGCCCAGCTCTATTTTAGGACCTCCTGATGGGCTGGTTCCGCTTAAATTACTGAGCTGCACCATTTCACTGAGTTTCCATTCCGGTCTGACCCTGCTGTTAATGTTTCCAAACATTTCTATATTTCCATCACTCATTGCGAGACCCCTTGTTTCTCTGAACTGGAAGCATCCCCTTAAAGGGCTGCAGGGCAAAATTCAGAACCAAATCTTGTAATGAAAAGACTTTGCAATGGCCCCAGGTTTGAACACATTAAAAATAAAGGTGAAATTCTTGTTGGCGTTTGTAGGTGCTGAGCAGAGCCCTGAGCCATGCTGTGCCCACAACTTGCTCTTTAAATGTTTTTTTTCCTCTCCTTTGCTTGCACTCCTCCATCGAAGCTCCCAGGCTTTGCACCCCAGGGCCCTTTGCCAACACTTCCAGAGCCTTCTCCAAGCCCAGCGCTATCTGCGAGGGGAATGCTTCCCAGCTGGGAAAGGAAAGTAAGCACAGCTCCAGCTGAGAGCTGGGAGATGCCGGCAGGGAAAACGATGGTCTCACATCGGAGCCCCATGGGCCGGCGTGCAGTACTGCCCTCCAGGCAACAGTCTGTGATTTTCCGAGGAAAAAGGGAAAAAGAAAAGGATTTTTAACACTGTGCATGTTCTAAGCTCTAAGTCACTCACTCTTGGCTGCTACCGAAGGAGCCGCTCTTCCAGAAACGGGCTCCGGGCGACGGGGAGGGGGAATCCCAGCGCAGCATCGGGGCACAGCATCCCACGGAGGGCAGAGGGGTGTCACCCCGTGACACAGCGAGGCAGAGCCAAAACACCGCGCCGGCAGTGGCCAAGGTGTGCTCCAGCCCCCCTCCTTCCTCCAGCCGCCTTCCCACAGCCGCCTTCCCACAGCCGCCTTCCCTGGCCTTCGGCTCCTGAGAGCGGGGGATTAATGTAGGGGCTCCGTGCATACCGTGTGCGAGACAAACTGCCTCTGAATAATTTAAAGTACATTTTCTCAAGGCATTGCGCAGACTTGAGCACGTCTTATTTTTCATTGCTTTGTATTATGCATGGAAGAGACTCTAAATTACAACTATTGGTACCCTAATTTCTTTAAAAGTAACTGCCTATGGGGCACAGTGAATAGAATTTAATTTTTCTTCAAAGTTAAATATTCTTTGTCTCAGCACAGATCTCCAGCAGAGAATCTGACACCCATAAGCCAGGAGATATTTTTCACTCTTCTGCCAGTGTGACTCAAATATGTATTGACTGCAGAAATTATTTTCCACCTGCAAATAAAGAGTTGGGAAGAGACGGCATTTACACTGACAGATGTCCTGGACTTTAATATTAATGGCATTCCCAAGTTTGTTCCCAGGAGGCAGCACTAACAGTTGTTGACTTAATGATTTTTTAAAGAACAATAAGTCATGAAGTGTTATGTCATTTATTTTGAGGTATCATTTATTCTGGGTCAGGGGAAAAAAAAAAAAACACTCAAGACTCTTATTTCATTTTGTTTTCTTTCTTTTGTTTTATCAGTTCAGTCCTGCAGTGAGTCTGAAGATGTTGGTCAACACTGTGAGTCTCTCACTGTGAGACTGTTATAATAAGGGGGATTTTTTTCTTAGTGAAATATCTGTTTCCTTTTATACTGTTTAGGTGTTACGTGGCTTGGGGGGTTTTGTACTCTATGATTTTAAGCATTGGGGTCTGAGGGTCTCTGCAGAGTTGCCGGGAGCCTCCCTAGGTCCATTCCTTGCAAATAACTTCAGGATTCGCCTCCATGCGGGTGTGCAAGTTGGACACAGTAAATGCCCCTGGCATGGCACGGCACGGCATGGCACGGCACGGCACGGCATGGCATGGCATGGCATGGCATGGCACGGCACGGCACAACACAGCTTGGCACAGGGGACCTGCCCTTCACGGGGGCCTGGGGAGGCTGTGAGCCAGGACCTGGCTTAGAGACAGAGTTACAGGAGGGTTTGTCTGCCGGCGGTGAGGGATGTGCGACAGAGCAAGGAGTTACGGAAGGCAAAGCTTTGGTAAAGTGACAGGAAAAATATTTTTAGGAGCAAAACCTATTATTTCATGGCAAAATCTTCGCTGCAAATGAGATGCACCTCAAATCCTTCCAGCCCTCCGGCAAAGGCAGGGTGTCTTAACCATAGGGCAGCCTCACCCCGGCGAGGCTGGGGCTTCACCCCCGCTGTCTTTCCTTCCATTTTAGCATCCCCAGAGCTGGCTCTGTGCCATGCCTCAGCCGCACTGCTGGCAATAAAGCCCAGCGGGTTTCTGATCCAGGTCAGGAGGACAATTCACCCAAGGGTTTTAGCGCGGGAGAAGAGCCATGCTTCACCCCAGACAGCAGCAGGGCCGAGGGCACAGTCCTGTGAGTCAGATGTCCCGGTTTCAATGGTTCAACTTAAAAACATACCAGAAAAATCTGTCTTGTAAACAAGGACAGATATGATGAATCCCTGAAGTTTACAGCAAAGCTTAATCTTAACTGTATCAAGCCCTAACTTTGTCATAGGCAAGTAAATACCAAATCCCTCCAGGAGTTCCTGGCCCCATGGCAAACCCCAAAGGCAGAAGGACATTGGAGTTGCCGTGCCGCACCCGGCATCATCACCCACTGCCTGGCCCGGGCGGCTGCTGGCGCTGCACAGCATCCCAGACCCTCCAGCCGCGCTGGACCACACACATCTGCATCATGCGGGCTGCTGTCCAGCCCTCCTAAGAACAATTACATTCTCCGAAGCGTACGAGCTGGCCGTTCTGGGGACTGAAGCCAACGGGTGAGGAATCAGGTCCGTGTGCCGGAGTCTGGCAAGGCAGGAGTGACCCCGCTGGGAAACCTCTGCTGCTGCCTGAACCATCTTGCCAGGTAGGAAATTTCTCCCTACGGCCTTTCATTTGCTTTTGTATGTACAAAATCGACACGAAGGTACCCATTGCTGATGACCCCTCACAGAGCCCTCCCGCGCGCTGGTTTTGGGACAGAGGTAGGAGCAGATGAGCTGCCCAAGTGAACCATCCCTCCGGCTGAGCAGAGACGGAAAGGAGAGCCATGCTCTCCCAAGGCCAGGGCTCTGTGGCTAGTTAATAATGGGAATTACTTGGGAGACAGAAGACAGTGGGATAAAATGAAAATATTGTTGAATTAAAATCATTTATGAGCCGTAACACTCGAACCCTGAGCTCTATCCGGGGACCGGGATCCCCAAAGCCTTTGATGGCATTACTGCCTTCCACAGCAAAGTTGCTTATCTGGCTTTGGTGTTTGGCAGCCCAGCCTGCCCTCCGCTTTGAAGATGCCAAAGCTGAAACTAAGCTGTCGAATCGTTAAAGCAGATCAGGCTTTGATTCAGGTTTCCAACCAGCCCAGCCCCGTGCATCCCAGCCACCCAATTCTGCAATAGCCCATCAATCCGTCATCGTGATGGAGGAGGTGTATTTTTTCTGGAATGAACAGTAATTTGGTATTAATAGCTGGCACATCACTTCCCTCTGAAGCAGCACTACACAAACAAGAGGGATCGCTAAGGAGACACCGTCAGAAACAAGAGGTCAGAAGGGAAGCAGAAGAGCACAGGTACCCAAAAGCAGCCTGGGGCACAGTTTGCATCGTGTGACAGCTGGTAAGATTAAATTGTTCTGAGAAGAACAGCAAAAGCTTTTTCTTGTCTTTTTTTCTCCCCCCAGTACTATTTTAATCAGGTTGGCAGAGGAAATTAGGTCCGCAAGGCATCTATGACCAATTTATTTTTTTATGAGTAAACATTTATAAAATGACAGATGTTTCTATGGAGACTTGAATCCTACGGTTACTTGACAAGTCGTAGAAAATTAAGCCAGGGGCTTGTAAGAGGTAACATCTCCCGTGCCCACGCTATGGTAATAGAAAATACCCATCTCGCTTTGTGAGACCGTTTCTAAGGATAGATGTGTTAGCATTTGTAAATGGAGATCTGGCAAGGAGCAGCTTTGCAGGATGGGTTCTTTAGAGCCGGGTCCTGTTACTGATGAGGACAGCAGCAAACCTGGGGCCTGAGGATGGTTTTCAAGATTTCTAGGTGCTTCACCTTCCTACTTCGACAATATTTAACATTGCACACACATCCACCTGCATATATATGAAAACCAATAAATAAGATTTAATTATTACTTTCCCTGTAATCATACAGCTGCACTATTCTGGGATTTGTTTTATTGCAACGTTTAGGAACAAATTAGTCTTGTCAATAACTGCTGAGTGACAAGCGTGTTAAGTGTCATCTCCTCCTGGATGTTTCCTTCTGCCCCTCCTCTGTATTGAAGTACAGACTAGCACTTTTCACTTGCTGTTTCTCTGCACTGAGGAGCAGAGCTGTGACCCTTGTCTAGCCCTGTCAAAGGAGATGGACACCCGACTCCCTCTTCCCGGCCGGGTTTCTGCCAAGTTAAAGGATGCCATGGCTTAGCGCTGGGATTTGGTTGCTCTGAGAGGAGCCCCGGTGTCACCCCACCAGCCCTGCGGATGCTCAGCCCAGAAACAGGGCATTTACATAGAATCATAGAATCGTTTAGGTTGGAAAAGACCTTTAAGATCATCCAGTCCAGCCATTAACCCACACTACCAAGTCTACTCTAAGCCAATCAAGGGTAGACTAGACTAAACCATGTCCCCAAGTGCCACGTCTACCCGTTTTTTGAACACTTCCAGGGACGGGGACTCCACCACCTCTCTGGGCAGCCTGTTCCAGTGCTTGACTACCCTTTCCATGAAGAAATTTTTCCTAATACCCAATCTAAACCTCCCCGGGCGCAGCTTACAGGCTGTCCCGGCCCTCAGAGTTCAACCACCTTTTTTTCCCCTGTGTAAATTCAGTGGCACCAGTGACAGTCGCTCTGTGCTCCCTCCTGCAGGCTTCACCTTTGTCTTGCCACCAAAATCATTTTAAAGTAAAACGTGATGGAAGCAGCCGCAGAAGGGCTCAGCTGCCTAGGACGCTCCTCTCCCAACCTACGCCCGGAGCCCGTGAGTCCCTCTTAATTTTCCCAGCCTGTTTTTTTCAGTAGGGCTGTTAGAAGGAATCCAAGCATGTGGCTAACAGCCCCTTTGCTCTGTGTTAGTGAGGACCTGGGGCTGACATTGCTGCAGCTGAAGCCTGGGTAGGAGCAGGGTGCAATCCTCCTGCTCCTCTGCCAGCCCCCCTCGCCACGGCAGCACCCCACAGGCACCCCCTCCCAGCAGCTCCCAGAGGCCTCAGCCAAGCTCAGCCTTCCCGGAATTGCCCAGCATCCCAGCACCCCCTTTCACAAGGGTGCGTACTAAATGTGTGCAAAAGCACGCAGAGAAGCGTGCACAAGAGTGCGCACAAAAGCGTGCACAAAAGCATGCACTAAAGCGCGCACAAAAGCATGCACAAAACCGCGCACAAAAGCATGCACTAAAGTGTGCACAAAAGCATGCACTAAAGCATGTGCAAAAATGTACACTAAAGCGTGCTTTAAAGCTTGCACAAAAGCAGGTGGAGCATTTCCCACTCGGATTTTAAGGCACTTCAGAGCCATATGACTTTAGGGGGTTTTTCCGCCCACGGCGGCAGACCATTGCAGAAAAGAGAGCTACAGAGAAGCTAAAGCTCCAGCCAGCACGAGGATAACTGCTGAACAGCCTCATGGGGCTTCGGGAATCACAAGCCAAAGCAGCCACGCTGCCTCCTGCGTGCGGGATGTGGGGTGGGGGTTTTCCTACATGACCCTAGTGCAGAAAAGGGGGTGATCACTGGGGGACTACCCGCGGCTCCGCCGGTGCCTGCCGGCAGTGGCTCTGCTCCCCCGGGGTGACGGGGCATCCCCTCTCCAAGATGAATGTGCTGAGTGAGGGAAGAGGCCACTCCTGCTGCCCCCAGCCCTTGCCTATGGCCACCTCCATGGCGCTGGGATATAGAAGCCATATATGTGCTGTATATAAGATGACCTAAGCAAGCGCTCAGGTCCCAGCCGAAGCCAAGAGGTGCAAACACAGGGCTGGAGAAAACCTGGCCAAGGGGAGAGAGTTGCTCTGTGGGGTGCCAGGAGGAGACTGTAATAGGGGAAAAAAACCAGAAATCCAAGCAAAGCATTCGGGTGGGCTCGGTGCAACATCACAGGGGCTGTGGAGTGCCCTGGTAAACGGATAACTGCGCTGAAGCTGATCGCTTCAAATGCTGAACTGATTGAAGCAGCCTGCCAAGAACAAATATCTGTTCTTCTCAAACACTTCTTATCAAGTTAAAAGATCCAGTGTTGTTCACCAACTGCTTTGAGCTCATTAGGGAAAAGAGGCAGGGGGAGAAATCCATCATTTGCTGCTAAGTGCCAAAATGCCATTTAGCACACGGCGTTTGACTCGTTTCTGCTCATGACAATGGTGGAAAATCATCCCAGCTCAGGCAGAATTTATGAGCACAAATCTGCTATCGCTGCGGTGGTCAGTGCAGACTTTTGCTTTGCACGCTCGCGTGATTTGCCAGCCCAGGAGGTTTCTTTTTCACCTCGAGGTAGCTGATCCCCCATGAAATGCCGGTAGCCCTGGATCTGTGGTCGCAGGCTGGTCCCCAGTCGTCCCCCATGCCGGTGCCCTCCTTCCCGGGCGTTTCTCTCCTCCCGCACCGCACGGAAATCGGCGTTGGACTGCGGAGTTTGCATCCTCCGGTGCCTCCGACAGGCTCGGGGCGGTGTGCCGCTGTGGGGTCGGGTCTTTTGCAGTGCCTGGGGTGAGAGATGCACAAAGTTCAGTGCTTCTACCAAAATTTGACTCATGAAAATGAGGTGTTAAGGGAAAAAACTTTGGCGTGTCAATAGTCTCGCCTGCACCCTGGGAGTGTGTTTGGTATCTGTGGGTATCAGCAAAATGTTGGTTTTCTGCTCCTTGAGATGAACCCCCAGTGCCTCCGCCCAGTGCCCCCTGCCTGGGGCGGCTGGGGGGGCGCGGAGCCTTGCTCCCCTCTCCTTTTTCCCTCTCTGATGAAATCAGAGCAAGCTTTCACCTTCACGTCCTCCTCTCTTCCCCAGCAGGCAGAGCTGCGTACACTTAGGCTTTACTTCCAGGCATAGGCAAGTGTTTTGTATCAGAGAACCCAGCATCCCCTGGAGTCTCATCCTTCAAAATCAAATTTTGTTCCTCGCCCAAGCTTTCATTACACTTGCCTCCTCCTTGTTTGATGTCCCGCGTTGCAGGCGATCATATCAGTGCTCTTACTCACACCCGCAGCTAAAATAAAAGGCTTCTTTGTAAAGAAAATATTTTGTATAAAGCTGGCAATTGCACCTACGATAGAAACTGTCGGTACGGACGCGCTCCCCGACAGCGCCTACAGGCAGCGGCAGCTCTCACGACGCTGTCGGCCCTCGCTGGGCGTTGGATGGTTTTGGCTGGGGACCATGCCCTCCACTAGCGCTGTCGGCGAACGCCTTTCTCGGTGTCAGGGCTCGATCTGTTGGGGAGAAAAAGCTCTTTGATTTGTTGTTCTGGCAGTTGCAACAGAAATGCAGCACAGACACTTATTCCTGCGGGAATTTTCTAGTTGAGATATCAGGCTGTTTAAGATGAGCTGGGGCTAAGCTGCCTGGAAATCAACATGACAGAGGAGGCTCAGCTCTCCTTTGGGTTGTGAAAATATTCCCAGGCAAGATTTTGGGTCAGGAAAAGGCGTGCTGGAGCATGTGAGTGCTGCAACCAGAGCCTCCAGCCTCTCCCTCCCGCTCGGTGGGCTGCGAGGTGCACTGCGACAGAGGGATGAGAAACCACCCCATAGAAAACAATCGCAATTTGCAGTATTTTAGTTTCAGCTCTCGCAGGAGCGGCTGGCACGCCTCGCCCTTCATCCATCCTTCCAAGCAGACCCCGCCAGCAGCCACTCTCTGCTCTCTCTCGCAGCCTGCGGGGAGAACGGCACCAATTTGATCCCGCTGTTCTTTAGTCTCTTGACGAACATTATTTCCAAATTACAGCCCTGGAAAAGATTTCGCCGTCCTCAGCAGGAGCGGGGGAAAATGAGGGGGAGATTGTGAGCCCAGCCCCACGCAACTGTAAATATGCAATGGGGAAAGTGCTAATGATGAGATAAGCCTGACACTCGCCTTGGGCAAGTTATTGCACGCGTTGAATTCGGGGAATTGGGAAAGCTCTCAGCGAGGGAGCACATTTTTAGGCTTCATGGACTCATTTCTCTGAAAACAAGTTTTATAGTGTCTAAAAGCCTAAATATTCTCAACAGATGTATGAAATGGCAGAGAAAGCTGCCATCCCTTAGGAGAAAGCGTTCCCCGCAGTGCAAACCTCACCGCCATGTCAGCAGCCCCACATCCCCTTGGGTTTATTGAGGTGAACGGTTCTTTGCAGCCCTCTCTAAAAAGAAAATCCAGTGACAGCCCCAAGTGCTGACCGGCGGGGACAGATCAGCCCAGGTAAGGCACCGAGGGTTGCGCGGGGTCTCCCCCGGGGGATCCACCCTTTGGGGGATGGTGACCCCAAGGAGGGAGCAGTGATTGATGTGGCAAAACAAAATCCATCCCTTATCATTCATTTTAAAGACAGATTTCATCTCCCCTAAGAGATGGGAGATGCTGACTTTGCTGTGCTTGCTGCTGGCTCTCGGTGCCCGTCTGCCCTGGGAGACACAACTCAGGGACCCTGGGGCGCGACGCAGCCCCTTTCCACCTTCCCCTTAAACCAGCAATCCTTCGTCTCGCCGAACCAGGTTAATATTTCCCAGCTTCTCTCTCAGTTCTTGAATAATTAATACAGCTGGAAAATAAAAGTTGTAGGTGTTTGTTTTCCTTCCCGGGAGACTGTTCTGTGCTGCAGTTTTTCCCCGCTGAGCTCTGCCCACTGCACGTGTGGGCTTTGGGACAAGCCCCTCTGCACATCCTGGGACAAAGTGCAGAGGAGCTCAGGTGCTTAATTAGGGGCTTAATTACCTTGAAATCTGGCCTCATTTCTATTGATTAACAGTAGTCCAAAATTAAGGCATTACCTAAGGAAAACCCAAGGCAAAAACATTTTGGTTGCCTGCTAGAAACTGGAGGGGAAATGACTGAAATAATCTGCTAAACTGGACTCAGACTTAGGGATAATCCATCTACATTGTCACTTCCCAACACATGGAGCACAGCAGACGTCCGTCAGCCCCCGTCCTGCTTTAGCATCGGGATGAAGCAGGCAACTTGCACATGGCGGCGAGGCAGGCTCAGAGGACAAGCAGTGCGGTTCCGTCGGGAGCGGCACCCTTCCTAATGGCCAAATAACTTCTAAAAATACGTTAGTGCTTTCTGGAGCAATGCTGGAGCCATATTTCTGTGTCATTTTCTCTAGTAATTGTCATTTATTTGGGCCTGTTGCGGGTTGGCAGGAAGGATGGGTAGGCTTAATGTAGCGGGTTATTAATTATGCTGCTTTATAAACTCTCCATCTTATCTACAAGCAGATCTTCACTCTGCTGAGAAGCCTATGCGTGCAGGCACGGCAAGTCACAAGTATTATTAATTGTACCACATCACTGTTTACAGAGATCCAACCCCACTTGCATCTAGAAAAGGATTAAACAAGACCTTTTCCATAAGTTTGTGTGAAAAATGGACCTAAAACGAAGGCCTCCGAGGGGATGTTATTTTTAAGCTAGAATTGCGTTTTCACCGCTACAGCCATGTCAGCCCTGCGGCAGGGGCATTAGACTAAACAGCAAAATTTCAACAGACGACACTTTAAAAATGCCGTGAAGTCAGCCAGATCCCAAAGAGATGTCGGCAGGGAGAGATCACCAGCTTGGTCGTGGCAGGAGCATCACTCCCGGATGGGGAAGCTCCTCTGCTCAGCGCAGCAAGCCCGGGTCAGGAGAGCCCCATCCCACCCGGACGGGGAAGCTCCTCTGCTCAGCGCAGCAAGCCCGGGTCACGAGAGCCCCATCCCACCCGGACGGGGAAGCTCCTCTGCTCAACGCAGCAAGCCCGGGTCACGAGAGCCCCATCCCACCCGGACGGGGAAGCTCCTCTGCTCAACGCAGCAAGCCCGGGTCACGAGAGCCCCATCCCACCCGGACGGGGAAGCTCCTCTGCTCAGCGCAGCAAGCCCGGGTCACGAGAGCCCCATCCCACCCGGACGGGGAAGCTCCTCTGCTCAGCGCAGCAAGCCCGGGTCACGAGAGCCCCATCCCACCCGGACGGGGAAGCTCCTCTGCTCAGCGCAGCAAGCCCGGGTCACGAGAGCCCCATCCCACCCGGACGGGGAAGCTCCTCTGCTCAGCGCAGCAAGCCCGGGTCACGAGAGCCCCATCCCACCCGGACGGGGAAGCTCCTCTGCTCAGCGCAGCAAGCCCGGGTCACGAGAGCCCCATCCCACCCGGACGGGGAAGCTCCTCTGCTCAACGCAGCAAGCCCGGGTCACGAGAGCCCCATCCCACCCCAGCTAGCCCTTATCCCCAGGGGCAGGGCAAAGCCTAATCTTTCCCTGCTGACTCTTTAGAGAGTCTTTCAACATCGCTAAGCAATTAGACAAGGAGGAAATTTGCTTTTAAGACGGCCTTGGCTCACGTTTCTCAGGTCAGAAATTACCTGGCACGAAAGCCGGCAAAGCTTCCTCCGGCCCGTACCGCCTGGCCTGCAGCCCGTAGCCATCGTTCTCCCAGCGTAACAGCGTAAATCCATGGAGGCTTTACTTCTGCTCTCTTCCATCAGTTGGGTTCTGCTTAGGCTCAGGAATGTGGCTGAAATACGGGCAGGTCCTCAGGACACAGAGAACATAACGTTGATAAATATCTTTGTTCTTATTAGCAGTTCTACCAAGAAACGTATCGCCCATCATCCTCGCTGTCTGAGTTATTCAAAGTTTCCCTATTTCCCAAAATACTTGAGATAAATAAGCAGCCTCCCCTCCGCCCCATCCTCATGCTGCCGTGAACACAGACGTGCTTTTTCAGAATTTATTGTTGTCAAATGTTGTTAAAATAATCTTTTTAGAAAGTTTCTTGCTTTATGGTGATTTTTTTATTGCTGGGCATCTTTTTTTTTTTTTTCTTAAGAAAAGCAATCCTTTTGTTGTTTCCTCTTTGAAAAATTCCTTCAACAAATTTCCTCCTCTGAATTGCTGTGACAGAAATCACTTCCCTGACCTTTCTGCTTTTTAAGAAATGGGAAAATCAGAGACAATAAATGAAAAACCTCCAAGTCACGTTGACAGCAATACAACTTGGTTCAGGAAAAAAATGTTATTTATAGTTATCACTATTTTCCTAATTCGCTCCCATTTTTCAGTCCTGTCTCCTGGGCCTGTGATACATCTCTGGGATGGGATTTACGGCTTCTGCTCGTACAGGCGCTGCTGCGCCTGGGAACAACACCTGCACATTCCAGCCCTGTATATGGAGGGGAAGATGGTGGTAGGATTGATGGCTTGGAGCTCTTGGAGTAGTTATGGGAAGGGTGGTGGTGGTGCTGGGGGAGGCTGGATGCCCACTAGCGCCTTTGCCAGTGCTTTTGTATTTGAGGTTGCCTCTGATTTTAGCAGAACAAACCTGATGGACTGGGCAGTCCCCCTGGGCGAGCATCCCCAGCTTGACGCAGAGTCAGGCAGGCTCAGCCCCAAGGCTGTTATCCGTGATGATACCTGCATGACTGTGGCATCGGAAAACAGATGCAAACGGGAAAAAAAGTAGTATGTAAGGAAAAAAAGCTAAAATGAGCAAGAGAAATGTAATCAGAGGAGTTAGCACATGGCAACTGCCTTCCAGACCAAGACCAAGGAGACACAGAGGAGGCCATCTAAAGTCCGTTCCAGGAGAATCAGAGGGAGAAATAGGAGTCGGAGCCGACGTGACTCAGGAGTGAGAGGCAGCGCCGCGGCTCGGAGCCGCAGGGCGGTAGGAGCCGGGCTGCCGCGGGCGCAGGCAGGGCAGGCAGGGCTGCTCCCAGAGCCCGTGTCAGGCAGGGGCCAAAGGGCACGTCGGGACGCGGCAACCAAACATCAAAGAAGTCGTTCTGAGCAAACGCTGCACAATTAAGGATTTGGGTTTTTTTTTTTCCCCCTCAAAATTATTGATAATTGCCTAATCTTATAGAAATTGCCTTTTTACAAGCAACAGTTGTGAACCACCTCTGCCAGCCGCTCCTGAAGGGCACAGCCAGGAGCCCACGGGGCAGGAGGTGCTAAAGCCAGCGAGGTTGGTTTTTTCCTTTTCTATCTATTTTTATCATGAGGGACCTTTAAAGATCAGAGTGGGGCAGAAATCCTGCCTTTTCAGGGAGTGCAGAACGGAAAGTGTGCCTGGCATTTCAGAAGCAATGTTAAAAATCAAGACTGCGCACGAAGCACTGGATATTCAACCACGACTCAAGCAAAGTGAAGTTGTAAACTATAAATTATAACCTGGCATGCGGTGGGCATGCTCAGCCGATGGAGACCCGATGCGTCCTTATTTTCTATAAATCCTCCAAACGTGACGCGGTGGGCCGTTTTCATCCAGTGCAAAGTGTCGGTGAGATGCTGGGCGTCGCAGCTGGGACCACGGCACTGGGCGTCAGCCCCGGTGCTGGGACGGACCCAGCACCCCCCAGCCTGCACCAACTCGATGAGGCCAAGGGCAAGCGGGAGGCTTGCTCTTGCACTCAGGTCCTAGATAAGCACCATACGTATCATCTCTTCTCAATTTTAAACGCTTTCTTTTCACCATGTTCTCTTGCAAAGAGCATCTAACCGGCTGTCTCCGCAGCTGCAGAGCCCCGTTTGCGGTCCTGGTGCCCGCACGCAGCTGGTGCGCAGCTGAGCCAAGGCAGCAGTCGCTGCTTTCCCCTCCGTGCTTCAGCGTTGCAGGCAGAGAAGAAACTCCCTTCGCACTGGCATCCATCCCCGAGCTCACAATGGCTCTTCTTTCCTTTTATTTTCATTTTTTTTTCTTGAAGTATTAATCCTTAAAAACTGGGAGTCCATCAAGATAAGAGACTGCTGTTGGTCAGAGCGTGGTGCTAATAACGCCAAGTTCACAGGTTCAATCCCTGCTCACTGCAGGGCGTTGGGCTGGATGATCTCTCAAGGTCCCTTCCAACCCAAGCGTTCTATGGTTCTATGGTTCTATGGTTAACCCATGCGTCAGCCAGAGCCCCAAAAACAGCACCCCACAACAACGTTGCGGCAAATCCAGCTTTTGCTCCGTACAGGAGGGTTGAGGATGAGCTCTGCATGCCAGTAGATATAACCAGTCCTTGCAAGGAAAAACCACGGATCTTTCCAGGGAAAGACGAGCGGCGTGGAGAGCTGGGCAGAGGTGGGCTGGAGGGAAATCACTTTGTTGCGACATGATGATTCGGGCGTTGCGCTGCGAGATGAGGCCGGTGCTTAACACGAAGAGGGTTCCCACCTGCCCGGCACGGACCTTTCTCATCCTCCATCTCCTGCTCCCACGCTGGTTGTTGGCAATGACGCAGGAGGACACCCCGTGTCACTGAGATGGTGTTGGCATCTCCAATCCCTGTTTCTGGGAGTGCTGGAGGTGCTACCTGGAAATTTCCCCACCCTTGCTGCTGCTGTGGGAACAAGCAAGTGGTTAACTGGGATCCGGAGCAGCTCCAGGGGCTGGCGGATGACTCAGTGTTTGCACCAGGCTGTGAGAACTCAATTGATTTTGTCCTTGTAGGGAATCGCTGTTATCAGCCTGGCTTCTGCACATGACAAGCAGTTTTTCGAACATTTTATGCAGAAGTTCGCAGTAGGACAGTTATATTTTTGGATCTCACAATGAATGAAAATTTGGCAGAGGGAGGCAGAATTTGGATGGAGGAAATCAGACAGGGCTCCACCCTGCGTCTCTCCAATTTGTGGGACTTTTGGATTTGAGCATCGACACCTTTTTTTCTTTGCACACCGTGGAGCTTTGTGACTGGAGTCCCAGAGAAGGCATCGATAAAAACAATGCTTAGGAGGCCTTTGGGAGAGCCACATTTCTTCCCCAAACCCCTCTAACACCCCTCTGGGTGTCACTGGGGAGGGAGGACCCCCACCCTGTCCCTCCCAGCTCACACCAAGTGCAAGGTCATCCCAAATCCCACCAAAAAAATACCCCTGCGGGGAGATGATTGCAAAACCTCAGTCCAACCAGGAGCTTGGCTGCCACATCTGTATCCATCAGATGCACCTTGTTGGAGAGGAAAAGGCCTGTGATTAGATTGCACCGTAACCTTCAAGAGAAACTGCTTTTTGATGACAAAAATGATTAATTGCCGTCCCTTCTGGGCAGATCTCATCCATCTGCAGCAGCGGCCGGCAGTCGGAGCCATTCGGTAATCTGTGGCTGAGCAGGATGAATCAGTAGATTGGAGCCTGGTAGTCATCCAAGGGAGGAAAAATCTCTCATACATATATATACACACACATAAATAGGGATCTTGAGCTTAAAACTCATTTTCTGCTGCCCAAAGGGCACCTGTTTTCCATTCAACGACCCTTTGCAAAATACCCTGAGATCTGGCACACTCCTGCTTGTGCCTTCGTTTGCATTTGGTGTGTGCAGGACAGGACGCTGTGTGGCCAATGCTAACGATGCCCCAGATAATGAGGTTTCATTCACAACTCTTCGTCTGTGGCAGCTCACCGCCAGATTTTCCCCGGACTGCGGCTGGGTGAAAGCCGGTATAAAACATACAGCCCTTTCCCCAGCCAGCGCTGCAGTCGGGAGCTTCATGGAGAAGCCAGTGCCAATCTATTGAAAGACATCGTGCTTTTAAAGACAAACCCAGCTCGCGTTGCAATTTCCAAGGTGACTTTTATTCTCGAGGCACGAGCTGAAAACTGTTTTGAAGCAGGCTGGGTGGGATTCCAGCTCATTCCGCCTCAGCCCCATGTAGCTGCTGCCCTGCAGAGAAGTTTGGCCTGGGAAGAGAAGGTGCTGCACTAACATCTGCTAAAGCCTCAGCAGGTTTTAGTGCTGCTCCTCATTTATGGTGGCATTTGGCTGGCTGCTACAGGAGTGGCTCTGGCCGCATAGTCTGTTTGCTGCCCGGGCAGGTTGCTGCGTGGGAAGGGGTCGGGATATGCAAAATCTCCTCCAGCAGCACTACAAGAGGTTGTAAAATATTTATAGCACCAGCGAGCTGTGCAAGACCAGGATCTGTCATGACACAGGCATTTCTTTTTGCCAAATAGAGGAAGAAATCAGCATTTAAAAACTGCAGAGCCTGCTAAGGTCCGCTGTCGGGGTGAGGTGCTATCAGGCAAGCGCCGCCAAACTTCAAGTTTCTCCACATCTTTATAACGGCTTTAAATATTGTCTGGAGGAGGTGGCTTGTTTTGAACCCATGTCATTGATCCCTCGGACAGCAGTGGCCAGGAGCATCTCCCGGAGGCAGCGCAGCCCGCGGCAGCAGGCTAAGGACCTGCTGCAGCCCGTGCTCACGGAGGTACGGCGTTACCGGAATAATCCCATCAAAACCCCCTGAGTCCTCCGGGAAGCCACAGGGCCCGCTTGAATGGGTAAAGGCGGCGTACGATGATGGAGAGCGGCAGAGCCGAGCCCCACAAGGTGAAGGTGCCACTGTCAGCCTCAACACAGACTCTGGTTTTCCCCAATATACCGACCCCGCTCGCAGGCAATATGCAGATGCCAGCCACAGCCACAAAACTATTAATATTAATCATTTTCTCCTAGCTAACGCAATTATTATTTATACGAGACTAATAAACACTAGTTCTCACACTGATGATTTTGCTCTGAATAATTCATTCGCCAACCCGTTCAGAAATGCACAATGCAACAGTTTCCACGTGTGAGCTTTTCACAGTGATTTCTGTAGCGCTTGCGATGAGGGCTTAGCCCCGCGTCCCACGTCTGCATTGGTCCTGCCCTCACTGCTCCCCGTGCTCCTCTCCATAAGCCTACGCATTTTTTCCCTACAAATGAGCCGCGTTTGGAGATGTGCAGGTGTCGCGCTGTGCCGGACGCCGCAGGACCCTATTTTGCACCAAGTCCCCCAAACCAGCTGCTGGGCAATGTCATTGCTCCCCTGGGAGGTGCTCAGTGTGATCAGGGATTTAACTCTGAGCCATCCCCTTCAATAGACCAGGTCATTTGCTGTCTTTGAAATGCAATAAATTTGGATACGGGCTGTCTTTAGTTATAGACCTAACCAGGAGGTTTGGATGGATAATTTATAAAGGATGGTAATAAAACAGACTGCACAGTTTAGATCTTAATAAAACTGCAATGCCCTGTGTCTGATTTTATAGACAATTTTTATTAACTTAGTACCTTTGTACGAGAAAGGTCTGACAGGTTTCTTATGGCTGAGGGCTCTCCTGAGCAAGTGTGAGTGTTTCAAAGAGGATGGGAAGCGTTTAGTGCCCGATAGCGGGAGATCACAAACCCTGTGCAAACCCATCCTCTCCCCGCGGGTGGGGGCCGGGATGGAGCTGCAGGGAGAGGGGCCGTGCCGGGGAAGCGCTGCTTGCCACCCCTGGCTGCCGGCGAATGCTGGCATCGTGCGTGCGGGACAGCTGGCGCCTGAAAGCGCCGGTAATTAGAAATGGTTTGCTAACAAATTTCATTCCAAGCCATAAGCAGCAGTACCCGAGTACCCATCCCAAGCATCCCTCTGGCTGAGCACCTCACGTCAAAGCATATTACCAAAAAATAAGGAAATACATCCCGGGCTGTGCTTTGTATCTGTGACAGAGAGGGATTTCTTCGCTGGAGTGAGCGTGGGGATGCGTGGGTGTGGGACGAGACCATGGCAGCCCCTCGGCCACGCTGCGGGTGGGAACCCCTCGGGGACAGCCCCAGCAGCAGCCGTGCCCGCACTGCCTGTCCCGGTCTCTCCCTCCAAGGAAACAAAATCCAGGTGAGAGCAACGCTTTGCAATGCGGTGGCCTTCCTAGCCACACTTTGTGCACGGATGTGTTTATCCACTACTAATTACCCAAATGATTTGCATCTTCTCTAGGACTCAGCGCAGCTCCCCTTTGTGAGCCAACCGCTACCTATTTTTGCCTCGCTTGTTAAATTAATTGCTTCAGCGGCTGAATTTCTGCAGTGCTCATTCGGAAGCTGCAGGACGCTCTGGTATAAGACCCTGCACCCTCTGCTGTGGCCGTGGCCATGCGACGTGGGGGAAACAGCCTCGGGGAGCAATCCCACCGGGAACGGCCATGGGGTTTAGGTTGTTTTTCTTGGACAGCCTTCATCCCAACGCACGGCTCCGGCTGGGGAGGATGGGCCGGCCATGCACATGCGCTGGATCGGTACGAGGTCCCACAGCTGAATCCGGCGGTTTAGCTGAGGGGTTGTAGCATCTTCTGGAGCTTCGTTAACAGAAATCTGGAGTAGGGCTGAAGCAGGGCTGCTTCAAGTGCGCAGTGCAACTGCGACAAACAGCTCCCAGCAAAGGCAAGTCTTATCCCTAACTCGTCATTCCAGGCTCATTTTCCTGCAATCATGAAAAAGGCAAATACAGACTTAAAAATAGTCATTAACAGCATCGGTGGTAAATATTTAACCCCGAAATCTTGTCCTTTCTCCTCCCTCTGTTTCCTGGGTGCGTGTGCAGTGAAGGTGAGCTGGCAGGAGACAGCGCAGATTAATGCAGGTCTCGATGGATCATTTTAGTCGCTTTATTAAAGTGTATTTATATCTGACTTATTTATGCTCTGCTTCAGCTGTTTCACTGCCTGAGCTGGCCCTTGCCCAGTGATGTGTGCTGGGTTTTACTTTTACAGCGGGGTTTTTGAAAGGTTTAGCACCCCATGGGTAAGGTCAGACTCCCAAAAGCTGTGTTTGGGACACAGCGTTAGGAGTCTCATTAAAATCGCTCCCGTGTACAGGTGCCGACTGCTCAAAATCCTGGCTAATGGGGGACTGTAGCTCTGGCTGCTTTTCCTAGCAGAAATTAAGGGAATTTGTGTGTCTGAGATCTTAGGAGGCCATGACCTGGAAGTAGCTTTTAATGAATGGAGAGACTCTTGAAAAGTCCCTTGCAGACCTTATCTGCTCTGCACCTCACTGATTTTTAATTCCTGCACGAGCTGCTGGCTAATTCAAGCCAGAACTGCGGCTTTCATTCATTCGGTAATTTTTATCTCCAGATGAGACAGAACAGCTCCACATTCAAAACACTGGCACAAGTTTTTGCACAACGTACATGCCTTCAGTCCTGGAGGATTAGATGAAGGACCACACTCCCGTCGCTGTCGATAGAAAAACCCACCTCATTGGCTTCCCCTGGAAGCAGCACAGAAATGGGGATAAAAATGATCAAAACAGATAGTGAGGCTGCGAGGGCATTGCTAAGAACAGAGCACGGTTTGGTTAACAAGGCAATTAGAGCATCCAGGGGAGCAGGAGAGGGAAAGCTGTTCAAAGGGCTTTCAGTCTCCGAGACTCCGAGTGGACTCTTTTAGAGAAGTTATTATGTCTGCAGAAATTCAGATTTTGTTCCCGAATAGGCGGAAGCTGCTCCTCCGCTGGCCCAGATGCTCCTGTGCCCTGCTGCACGGGACGGTGTGGGACGCTCGGGTGAGATAAAGGGATTTTCCCGCAGCCAGCGATGAGCAGCTTTTCATTTACCCACTCAGGCACGTTCAGTGCTAAAAAGTTCACATCCAGCCCCAAAACCGGAGTGATGTAGCCCATACAAAGAGATCATTTGAGTGTTTTGCTCTGCTGTTTCCTGCATGTAGGACAACACTGACAGACGTGGGAGGGCAGTGGGATTTGATCAGGACCCAAACCCCATCCCAAGGCATCAACACCATCGTTGCCGGCTGCTGGAAGACACAGCCAGCGTCCTTCTCCCTCGTACTCCAGGGTTAAAAAAAGGAAAAAAAAAGGGAAGAGAGAGAAACTGAGTTCTCATTTTGTTGCCATAGCAGCCTTCTGGATTATTTAGACTGATAGCATTTGTAAAAATTCAACAAAGGGTAGAGGATCTCTTGGAAATGGGAGCAGATGTAACATTGCGCGCCATATGCCCCTGGGAAAAAATCTATTGGCAAAGGCAACATCATCAGAACGAAAGCCTAACTCATATTGTGCAGTGGAAAATGTCACTTTCCCTAGATTACAGGGTAGAGCTATAAAGCAGCGAAAATTACGTTCACATATATAATTGCTGAAAGACGTTCTCAGCAACGAGCCGAGCCGCTGCCGCGAGAAGGTGGGCTTTTTCTCCCCTCCAGAGCTTGACGAACCGCCATGTGATACAAAGAAAAGGTTGTTAACATTAAAAATTAATTAACCCTCACACACAGCTTAATGGAACTCACTCCCGAGAAATCCTGCCTGCACAATAGATGAATTATAAGGGTCTGTGCAAGAGCGGTGAGTAATAGCGCCCTTGGAAAGCCGCTGGCTTTATACCCCAACCTGCTCCTGCAACAACCGCTGGAATAATGCCGGTGCCTCTCGGTGCACCGGATCTAGCCAAAGGGCTGCTAAAAGGGGTTCGGAAGATGCCGGCATCCTGATGGTGCTTTGGGGAGTTATCCTGAGCAGACGTCGTGGCTGAGGGGAGACCTTCTTGCACTCTACAGCTCCCTGACAGGAGGGGGCAGGGAGGGGGGTGTTGGTCTCTTCTCCCACGGAGTCAGCGAGAGGATGAGAGGAAATGGGCTCAAGCTGCGCCAGGGGAGGTTTAGGTTGGATATTAGGAAAAATTCTTCACGGAAAGGGTAGTCAAGCATTGGAACAGGCTGCCCAGAGAGGTGGGGGAGTCACCGTCCCTGGAGGGGTTCAAAAAAACGGGCAGATGTGGCACTTTGGGACATGGTTTAGTGGGCATGGGGGTGTTGGGTTGAGGGTTGGACTGATGATCTTAGAGGTCCTTTCCAATCTTAATGATTCCTAGTTTTTACTTTCATTATAAAAGCCAGGAAACACGAAATTGCTACTCTCCCCTCAATTGGTTTAGTGGTGGACTTGGTAATGTTAGGTTAATAGTTGGACTGGATGATCTTAAAGGTCTTTTCCAACCTAAACAATTTGATGATTCTCTGAAAAGCCTGCCAGCGCCGAGGAGGGAGGAAGAGCAGGAGCCGGAGGCTGGCAAGGAGCGGGGAGGCTGTGGGCGATGGGGGCTGCACCCTCGCCCCCTCGCTCCCGAAAAGCGCGGCCCGACACTCCCCGTATCTCCAGCTAACGCACTGGTCATGTTCTGCCATGTGAGGCCTGAACCGAGGCCGGCCCAGCCAACACTTGGGCGGGCGGAAGCCCGGCACGGGGAAAGCTGTAGTTCTTGGGGGTCTCCTCTTGTTCAGAAGTGATGGTGATGAAGAAAGCCCCGGGCAGCTCTGGCAGCTGCCTGCCCCTGGCATTTCCCACCAGCAGCCTCAGCGGGGGCAAAAATTCCTTCTTTCCATAAAACGTCTCGTTGCTGGTGTTTGCTGGGGGGCAGCGGGGTGGCGCAGCTCCTCCCTTCAGTGTGCTCTCCCTGCTGTTCGTTGCTCAGAAAAAAGGAGAAATTAATAATAATTTTTTTAAAAGGGGTAGAAAATTGTCAGCTTTCAGATTTTTTTTGAA
Organism: Pelecanus crispus; assembly: GCF_030463565.1. Taxonomy (NCBI): domain Eukaryota; kingdom Metazoa; phylum Chordata; class Aves; order Pelecaniformes; family Pelecanidae; genus Pelecanus; species Pelecanus crispus. The sequence goes on along the minus strand of NC_134655.1, from coordinate 3,661,465 downwards.
CAGGAGGCAATTCCCTGGGGTAAATGAGAAGCATCAGCAGGAGGAACGGAGGTGCTGGTTTTCTGTCCCAGCTCCCGCTGAGCCTGGGAGCCTGTCCCAGTGTTTGCCCTCCCTGTGCCTCCACCAAGTCCAGGCATCACCCTGGGCACCGCTCTTTGGGCAGTATTGGGGTTTTTTTCTGTTTTCAAGGGAAATATTTCTGCCTCGTGGAAGGCTTAATGAGAGTTTGCAATTTGGAGTTTAACTTCGGAGCCACGGCAGCTGCTCTCCCTGCTCCTCCACGAACCGCCTCACACCTCCGGGACCGCTCCCCGAAGCTCCCTTTGACGGAGAGGCAGAGAAGCAAGAGCTCTCAGCCAAAGACGAGATAATCAGCCCTTCAGTTCTTAAACCCAAACGCAAATATTTTACACCTCACCAGCAAAATAAATAAAAGGGTGAAGCGGCAGAGCTGCCAAGCCCCGCCGCGCGCCCGCTCCCTCCTCGTTGCGTGCACCGCACCCGGGGTCATTTGCTCTTTAACCGACTCTGCTGATGCCCTGCTATCATTGCAAACCCGCCCGCTTCCAGGCGTGATGAGAGGAAACATGAGCGGATCGGGGCTTTCGGAAGCTGGGCGGTGCGGTGGGAAATTCTGGGCGAATGCCGCGGCCGGCTCCATGCCACCCCGGAGGTGCCATTGCCCCGCGTGTGGTGCCGGGGGATGAAATGAGGCTGGCCTGGAAATCAATAGCTGTGCCGAAATTACCGGTCTCTGCAGGAACACAGCCCCGTGTCAGCTGAGCAGGGGTATGATTACTTGCTTTGTCCTACATGTGTATTTATAGGAATCAATAGCTATAACCTAACCAGAGCATACCTTAGCAAAGCCTAATAAATCATTTTTTCCTTGGAAAGGACAAAGAATGGACGTTTTCTAGCTGCAAGGACCATCCTGAGCGCCCCAGGCAGTGGGGGCTCTGGCTCCACAGGGTGCCACCGGCACCTCATGGGTCCTTTCCTGCCCCTGCGCCCCGGGAACGGTGGGGGAGCAGCCTGGGACCTGCTGGGGCAGCACCCAGAGCACCCAGGGCTGGGGTGCAGCCGGGAAAGGAGGTGACCGGGCCCCCCCCATCACGTGCCTGCACATCCACGGGCAGCAGCCGGAGGAACAGACCCTGCTCAGCCTTCCCAGGCACTCGCTGCACGCCCGGGGCTTTGCAGGAGCTTCTGCTTTGCTGCAAGCGACCAAACCCCCGGTCGCACTTCCCCGCTTCCACAACTGCAAACACTTCTCCTAAAAAAAATTATGATTTGGAATGAAGAAACCACAATAAAATACTGCTTTAGTTTGCACAGGCATCAAATCAAGAGCTGTTGCGTCGGTCTCACCCCAGGTCCACTCTCTAGACATTCATTTCATAACGATGATTTTTGGAGCCTGGGTTTCACCTGGACGACGTCCCCAAATGCAGCGTCAGCTCAGGTGACGCTCGCACCGCGTCCTTCAAACAGCCGGACCCTGAACAAAGCTGGAGCCGTGCAGAAACCAGGGACAGCCTTGGCAGCCTGGCAGGCACCTGATGCGCGGGATGAATAAAAGATAAATCCCCAGCTGGGTGGGCGAAGGGATGGAGCTGCCGGTCGGCATGAGCTGGACGGGCAGGAGGGGGGAAATTTGTGCATGAGCACTGAGACGGGCCTGGGGAAATGATCACGGTCACTAAAGAGAAACCATTTTCCCTGCAGCAAAATGTGCCTTTTCTCCTGCCTCGGCTGCTCGGATGTGGCGTTTCATGTGTCTGTTCCCAGGGGTGCAGGGTGATGGCAGCATCGCAGAGGCTGACAAGTCCTGGCAGAGCAGACCTCATGGCCCACCACCCAAAAACGTCACCACCACCCGGCTGTGGGACCCTGCTTCCCAGGGGACATCTGCAGACCCGCGGTGGGGCTTTCATGGAGCCCCTGCCAGAGCCGCATCCCGGGCAGGCGTAGGTGGGCTGCCTCAGATCCTGCCGGGCGCTAGGAAAATATTGAACCAAATCAAATCAACGCAGTGAGCGATGCAGGGAGCTGAGGTCAAATAAAATTACCGCCGCGCTTTCTGGAAATGGGGGCATTGAAAGGGCAGGGGGTTAAGCTGAGGATAATTGCGTGGCTTGTCCCAAGTATGTGTATAAAAAAAGGAGACGTGGCTCATTTTCTGCAGAGGAGCAGGGGGGAGACTGGAGCTGTTCCCCCCGCCCTTGCAAAGCTTTAAATAAGTGAAAGACCCGCAGGGAATACTTTCTTTTGTGGGTTTTACCCCTTTTTTTCTTGCTTGGGAGCCAGCTATGCACACGCCACCTCCTCAAATGGATTTGGAGCTATTTCCACGTGCTTGTGCACAAATAGTGCTTTTAAAATACTCACCTTTAGCAAGAGGCCTCTCTGACGGTGCTTTACGGTGCTTTTTGCTGCTTTCCCAGGTCTGTGAAAAGTGGTTGCGGAAAATCGCAAAAATTTTGTCTCAGGCCAGGAAGCTCCTGGGGATGCACAGAGCTGGGCACCCCCAAACTGAGGATGCTCGTAGCCTACCGCCGGGACACAGAGGCACCCGCTGCTCTCAGGTGCTTTCCCGGTGTTAGAGGGAAGCTCTGCCAGCTGGAAAGCTGCTTTTTAATTAAAATAATGAAATCGCTCCAAATCACCACCTCTAACTAGGAGGCACTCCCCATTAAATGTTGTTTCCATCGACAGGGCAGGCCCCGGGATGGCCCCACGCGCGGGCAGGCTGTGCCGGCAGGAGAAGGGCGCAGATCCGGAGGAGGGGCCGGCACGTCCTGGGGGCTCCGCGGGTGCCAGCTCGGCCCAGGGTGCTGCACCCCACCAAGCGATCCCTGGGGGAACCTGCCAGAGCAGCCACGTGCCGCAGGGCTTATTGCCACTTATTTATCACCGAAGGATTAAATGCCCAGACCTTCCTACTGCTGCTCAGGCGCCGTCCCAGCCGGGACATCTGTGCTGACAGCGTTTGACCGCCCCAGCGGCAATAATTGCGGCGAGGGGCCGCGGTCCCGGGAGGAGGCTGGCAGCAGCGCTGGCACGCAGCGCGTGCAGTTGTAGCAACACGATTCGGCGGCGCGACGTGGTTAGGAAAACGATGGGTGACACCGCCTGGCGTGCCTACGGCTCCGATGGGAGCAGGAGGGGTTGACAAGGAGCCTGTCACCCCTCGCTTGCTGCCGTTGCAATTTAAAAAATTGAATAAAGCAGAATGGTCATGTAACTATAGCAGATGAAGACATGCGTTAAGCCGGAGTGGTGGGGAGTAATTATTTGCTCTCCTTCAGAGCCCAAAAGCAAGCAGGAGTGGAGGGGAAGCTTGCTGCGGGCAGGAGCAGGGGATGCCAGCCCCGGGCAGGGGTTGATCCCGCCCCGTCGCGGGATGCGTCCCCCACCTACAGCATCGCTGCGGGACCAAGGACCAGCAGCCGCGAAGGCAAAGCAGCCACCGGAACCAGGCGACTTGGTGCAACCACGAGAGCCAGCGCCGTGCGCAGAAGGGAGGGAAGGACGTGGCCGGAGGCACAGGGAGGGCAGAGGTGGGGAAAGGAGCCAAAATATTCAGGACGGGTGTGCACTGAGCTCCTGAGCTGTCCTGGTCCCTGCGCGCGCCGAGCTCTGGAGAGCCCAAGGCCAGCTGAGACGCGTTTAACGGGCCCCCGCGCCGGCTCGGGGTGTCCACCGGGACGATAGATCACAGCTGATATCAGCAACAATCCTGCCAGCCTGGAGGCCAGCCAAAGTTACCTTGTCTGCACTTCCCAAAAGAAAAAGTTGCTTTATTGAATTACCAGCCTGTGAAAAATGTATATCATGTTCCCCTCAAGAGGAGAGGGCCACATAAAATTTGGGCTCATTTTTGACAAGACACCTTCAGCGAGTGTAAATCACTCATACGTTAGTTACCCTTTCTTTTTGGGCATTTCTGCAAGTTAAATGACAAAGCTTCCCCTCATCCTCAGGGTTTTTACTAAACTTGTAATGAATCCAGGTATGCTAATGTCTGTCTTTGGTATAGGGCCAAAGCAGCACGGTGGCTTTACTGCCTGGAAGCCACTTGCCATCAATACAGGACATCGCTCGTTACTTACCTTGTTTTCTCCTCAAATAATAAAAAATAATAAAAAAAAAATAACCCACAGAAAGGAATGAAAATTTTATCAGCCATGGCAAACGATGGCGCTTTTTGATGCACGTGTAAAGCAGCAAATTAGGCATCTGCTGATGCTTTTCCATTTATTACTCCAAGGGCACAGGATGCTGGACACGGCCTCCGGCGGCAAGCAGGGGCTGAGCAGCAGCACGGGAGGGAGGGAGGGAGGGTCGTGGCCACTCCGCCAGGCACACACGGAGCATGGCCGGGGTCACCAGGACCAAAATACGACAAACTCGGAAATCCCCCGAAAACTCTGAAATCCCCCAAACCGGCCGCAGCCCCTTGGTTTATATCTGCGATAGCAATGGCACCCGAAGCTGATGGGGCTGGGCGAGGCGGGCGCAGCCCCTGCCCTGTCTCCGAGCCGAATCGCCTCTGCGCCCCGCGCCAGCTCCCACCCGCACGGCTGAGCCCCGCTGAGCTATCGAGGCACTAAAGATGAAATGCTTTGCAGGCTGCTCGGGAGCTATTTTAATTCAAAGTGTAATTATTTGAAACGGCAATTATGTGCTTGGGGAGACTCAGACGCAGACGTCTCCAAAATCCCGGCTGGAGGGGAGTCTGCTGAGCGCGGCGCGTTATCATCCACGGCACCCTGCGACCGCCCCGACGTCCGTGGGAGTTTTGCCCCTTTTGCGGCCGAGAAGGACAAACGTCCCCGTCGGGTTTGAGCCTGGCTCTGCTCGCCTTCGCCCCGAGGGACGCAGCCACCTCTGGGGCAGCGTTTTCCCCGGGGAAGCTGCCCCAGGGATGGAGGAACCCCCTTCTGCTCCTCAGCCCCATTCTGTCCCTGAAATCACCGTGGAGCCATAAAAAGATCTTTATGAACTTAGGAGTGTTTTACTCACGTCTTAAAATCTGCACCGTAAAATATCGTCGTTTTTAAGCCAGCTTGTAGCAACATTTCTCCACGCGTGGGGCAGGGGCTGCTCCCCCTGCTCCTTGCCCCTGCAGAAATTCAGATAAAAGGGGGAAAAAAAAAAAAAAATCCCCCCACTTCCTACAGCCAGGCTCAGCAGAAGCAGGGATGTGCCGTGAGAGGTCATCTTACAAGCTGCTGAAATGTTTTCTCCTATTGACTAATAATAAAAGCTAATTTCTCCAGGCTCATTAGGGCTGTGCTGCTAACAAGAGCGGGGACTGCAGTGAGGAGGGGATGCGTGCCCGCCCTGGAAAGGGGCAGATTCTCAGCACGGCTGGCAGTGCCGCTCACACTACATACGGAAAGTCAAAGTATCTCTGTCATACGTCAGATAAATGATGGAACATGTCCTTAAAAATAAACGTTGTCAAGGAAAGCTGTATGACAAAGCTGGTGGCAATAAAGGAGTTAGGAGAGGACGGGAAATTTGCCATTCAGGGAAAGATAACCTTGCAAATACGCTGTAGTCCTGCCGTGAAAAGAACAGAAACATCCGTCCCTTTCAACAAAATCCACGGTTTCCCGCAAGCTGTGCAAAGATCATATTTTATCTGCTCGTTCCCAGGTTCAGCTGAGGTTGCAGTAGGAGCTCGCTGAACTGTCGCTGCCTGCAATTAACACTTGCGACTATTTTTGTAGCGGGATCTGGGCTGGGTGTTTGAAAGTCTCCAGAGAGAAGCTCAGACGCGCGCTGAGGCGAGCGCGGCTTCGGGAAGCGCGTCGCCCCGGCTCTGCCTTTCATCCCCCCCCCGCTTCCCACTGAACCCTGGAGGGCTGCGGAGCAACGCGGATGGGAACGTGGGGAAAAGGGAATCGGGGCCCAGCTGCTCCCTTTCTCTGCAAATCTTTGGGCTCAGCCTAACCCTTAGGCACGGCCCAACTTGGCGCCGTAAAACCAGGGCTCAGCGTGGGCTTCGCACCTTGCCCACGCGGCCGAGCCTGCTTCTGCCCTCTGAATGGCATCACCGGAATAGAGCACTCTGTGACTTCAAGTGCCTTGAGGTTGGAAATTTGGCCAAAGAAGCTTCCAGGCGTTATTTGCGCTGCAAGGGAGCCAGCCTACAAATGGGGGCTGGAGCCGAAGGACTCTGCAGCAAGCTGAGGAAGGAAGGCTAAATAATAAAATAATTTTATTATATAGCTTTGGGGTGTGCTGGCTATGGGCTCTCCTCTTAGACAATAGAATCATAGAATCATAGAATCATAGAATTGTCTAGGTTGGAAAAGCCCTTTAAGATCATCCAGTCCAACCATTAACCTATACTACCAAGCCCACCTAAACCAATCAAGGGTAGACTAGACTAAACCATGTCCCCAAGTGCCACATCTGCCCGTTTTTTGAACACTTCCAGGGACGGTGACTCCACCACCTCTCTGGGCAGCCTGTTCCAATGCTTGACCACCCTTTCCGTAAAGAATTTTTCCTAATTTCCAGCCTAAAAAATAAATGCTTTCGGGAGCAGAAGGAGGCTGTGGGGAAGATAGGTGAGGGAGGCTGTGAAAAGCTATCCTAAGGGCAAGATCCTGATTTATTTTGTAGCTGAGTAAATGCAATGTGGCTTCATTCAGCTCTGCAGCATTACTCTGGTCCCTGTAGCCCAGGACATGCTGCCCACTGCCAATACAGCTTTGTCCGCTTGTGACACGTCCGTCTCTGCGTGGTCTGAGACATAAGACACTTTCTATAAGCAGAAACAACAGCTTGGGCTTGAAAGCTCTTGAAGTCTGGAGTGGAATATACCTTTGGCATCCTGAGGGCATCTCTGCTGGTACCAGAAGTCTGCTGGTGTCGCCTGGGCTATGGCGAGCATGAAACCTACCGTGATGTCCGGTGCTACTGCCCAGGCTGAGGGGGTGAAGCACAGTATTTTATTAGCTAATTCCTGGAGTGAACCAAGTGTAGATGGCAGGTCGTCTTATGGGTCACTTCACAGCCGTGACGATGACATTTTTTGCCTGTTTCTTTACTGCAGGCTCGGCGGAGCCAGTGGTCACCCACCCTGCCCCAAAGGGTACTCGCTGGAAAGCCGCAGTCCTCTGAGCAGATGTAAGACAAAAAGCTTTCAGTGTAGTTTTTTTGGGTATAAACCCAAGAGAGCTGCTTTGCCAGTGGGAAGAGGCAGGAGCTAAGCCCCACGGGACGGAAGGAAGGTCTCGGGGCTGCTGCGGGCATCGCTGTCGCACGGGAAAGCTGCAACAAATTTAATTTGGGGGGAGGAGGGTCTCTTTGTGTATTTGCAGCAGTATTTCACCCCCTTTGGTGGCAAGAAGGGGCTCACTCTCCTGCCTCCGCAGCTTTATTCCCTGGAAGACACGATTCAACGCTTCTGGTTTTTAAGCTGCTTGGGAGAATGGGGATAATTAGTAACGAGGCACACATGTTAGGAACATGCAATTATAACCCATTGGCTTGTAATTTGTGTCTTATCCTTCTGTGCAAAGTAATTAATATAGTAAAAGATTATTTATACCTAAGTGGCTAGAAGGCAAAGTTAACTCTGCAGCAGCGATGAAACCCAGCTAAACGACTGCGCCCTAAACCGGCCGGAGGTGGAAACCCAGCGCGGACAAGGAGAGGCAGGCTTCAGAGGAATTCCTGATTGAACAGAAACTGATGTTTTGGAAAACCTCCTCTTCTGGGCACCTTGAAGAGGAGGAAAAGCGCTGCTGGAAGCAGGGTGGAGGTGCCTGGCTGGTCCCCGCTCTGCCCGTGCGGGGCTTTCCTCTGCTCCCACTGCATCGCCTCTTCGGGGCAGGGGCTGCCCGTGCCCTGTGGGATGGGTCCCTTGACCCTGCTGAGGTTTTGGGCAATAGGACATTGAGATTTATTAAAGACTAGTTTAGAGACCTTGTTTCCCATCCGGTAGCCATTTTTCCTTGTCTCCTGGCCACGAGCCTGGAGCAAGCAAGGCAATGGCTGGCTTCCAGCAGCCACCAGCAAGGGGGGGGTAGAGCAGAGTGCGGGGCAGCTGGGACCGGGGACTTCAGCCAGCCACCAGTGCCACTTGGAAAGGAAAATGAGACCAGATCTCAGCTCTAAATACAGTCACGCCTATGCCCGTGCAACTCTCTGAGCAAATTAGCAGGGACTGATTTTTTTTTTTTTCTGAGGATGCGCAAGCAGGTGAGACCCCGCGTTTTAATGAGTTTTCGCTCCTCGGCTCTGTCCTGCAGCTGCCCCCACCAGCGCAGCGGCAAGACGCAGCATCAGTCTGACGCGCGCACCGAAATCACTGCAAACTCCTACCGGGTCACAGAAATAGGGAATTATTAACCCTCAGCACCCCAGGGAAGGTCACAACATGTCCAGGGAGCTCTGGGATGAGGTTTCCTTGCCCTGTCCCTGCTGTTTCTGGAGCTGTCGGCCCCTGGGACCGAGGCTGAAGGCAGCAGAGATGAACGCAGCCCGTCCCCTGCCGAGACCCCTCAGTGGGGGCTCAAAGGCAGATTTTGTTTGCCTTGGCTCTCTGTTTCCATGGCAATTCGCTTGGGAGCACCACTGCGGAGGGAGCATCCACGCGGGATGTACCTGGGAAGAGCGCGGGCAGCAGGGACAGATGTGGGGTGCGACGGTGCCGCGGCGTCCGACCCGGGCTGCCCTCGTGGCTGGCACTCCGGCGTGCCGCTGGTGGGTTTGCCCTTGAAATGCTGGGGAAAGAGCGCAGACTTTGACTTTGTCATTCAACTTCCAAACTGCTGCTTTTCTCTTGTGCTGGCGGGATTTACAGCTCCGCGTCCATCCCGCTGGGCTGGTTTCTCCTCTACGCATCTCCCGGGGCACTGGGGAGCTGTTTTAACCAGCAGGTCCCAAACTAAAGGGCCAACCGCTGCTGCCAGCCTCCGGCACGGACAGACCAGCTGGGTGGGAGCATGAGGATGGGAGCTCAGGTGCCAAAACAGCTCAGGGGGCTCACCACTGTCGCTGTCACTAGAGGAGGCTGAGGGGAGACCTGATCGCTCTCTACAACTCCCTGACAGGAGGGTGTAGTGAGGTGGGTGTTAGTCTCTTCTCCCATGTAGTTAGCGATAGGACGAGAGGAAATGGGCTCAAGCTGCGCCAGGGGAGGTTTAGGTTGGAAATTAGGAAAAATTTCTTTACGGAAAGGGTGGTCAAGAATTGGAACAGGCTGCCCAGAGAGGTGGTGGAGTCACCGTCCCTGGAAGTGTTCAAAAAACGGGCTGAGGTGGCACTTTGGGACATGGTTTAGTCTAGTCTACCCTTGATTGGCTTAGAGTAGACTTGGTAGTGTAGGTTAATGGTTGGACTGGATGATCTTAAAGGTCTTTTCCAACCTAAACGATTCTATGATTCTATGATTCTATCCACGCCTAGCCAAGGCAAAAGCTGGGTGCTCAGAGAGCCAGGTCTGTCTGGAGCGGCCGTAATGCAGCTGAGGATGAACACGAACACGACGTCTCCCTGGGGCTGTGGCCTCGCGCAGAACCCCTCAGAGGAGCTCGGGCAAGAGGCTTGCAGGCAGGACGTCTGCAGGTCCTGCAAACAGGTTTGAGTCTGCCTGAGCTAAGAAAAAAAGCCTCTGCAGGAGGTTTGGTGGCCAGAGTTGGTGCAGAAGACCTTCAGCCGAGCCGTGTTGGGGCAAGTGTAAAAGGCCAGGGTGTTTGCAACAGCCCCCTTGAAAATGGGAAGCTAGAGAGGTATTCCAGGGTTTGTCACGCAAAATAAAGCTGTAGCAGGAAAAATAAAAATAAAAATAAAAATAAAAATAAAAATAAAAATAAAGCTGTAGCAGGAACCTCAACAGCAAAAGCCTTATTTTACACCACTCTACCCAACAGCACTGCTGCCATGAGGAGAACAGAGCTTGAGCCTCCACCCAAAATGCACTCACGCCAATGGCCGTTCCAAGAGGGGGTGGGTTTTAGCCCACGGGAAGGAGCGGAGGTTGGTGAGTCGCTCAGCGTGTGCCCGCCCTCCAGCAGCGCCCATGCTTTCAACCACCTCAAGCCCTGCGGGACACCCCTCTGGCACGGGGGCTTTGCCAGCCCTGGCAGCAGGATCCTGCAGGAAGAGAGAGAAAAAAGGGACAAAAAGGCGTCCGTCTGTCCTGAGGCCGCCGGCACTGCGCAGGCTGACGGGGTGACCGTGGGAGGGGGGGTTTGTGGCCCCATGCTGGTGGCAGGGCCCCGTGCCCCAGCTCTGCAGGAGCCTCCTCTACCTCCCCCGCCACGGGCTGCCGCTGCCGGAGCCGCCCTGCGCAGGATGGATGCCGACGGGAGAGCCCGAGCCCTCCTTTCTGCTGCCGGACCTGAGCTCAGCATTCCATCCCCGGAGCAAAAACAGGTATAAGAAAGCAAAAAACACGGCATTTGCCAGAGGCGCCCTGGTGCTGGGTCCCTTTGATGAATCTTTCTGTAATTATACTCATCACTTTACTACAGTACAGGAGCTGCTCTGGATCCTGCTGGAGCTCTGGTCTGCACGGGGCACTGAGATGGCCCACAGCCATGCACTAGGACTGAATTCGGGCAGCAGGAGCCCATGGACGGACAGCCCTTCTGCAGACAGAGCTCAGGCCCTGCTGACAGTCGCTGGAGCTCGGGGCAGACGGCTGGGGAATAGCCAAGCTTTGCTGCTTTATTTTTCTGGCACAGCCTAAACCCAGAGCAATTGCCAAGAACCCTTTGACAGTCATTCACCCTCCAAGAAAAATTGGATTTTTTTATGGACATGAAGGATTATTGCCCTTTGACAGTGCTGTGAACGCGCAGGTGCAGATTAAACAGTCGTGTCCAGCTGGCCATGAGTCTGCCTTGGCATAACTGGCCCCGGGATGCGGCGCTGGCCTGATGAGCAGAAATGTGAGCATCTTCACCGTCTGAACAGTGCTTACTCCTCAGCCAGGTCCATCGGGCTCTCGGAGCTCATTGGTACCACGGCAGCACTCAGTTTTTGCCTTACCCCATGGCAGCAAGACCTCATGTATGTACATCTCATTCGGGGTACTTGTGCTCCTCCTAAAGTCACTGTAATGAATTAGGGGGATTACTCCTCCCTTCAGGCAACACGAATACTTGGGGAAGCCTCGTGAAATGCATAAAGCTCATTCTGCAGGGAGAGATGAGCGTTAACCAGCGCAAGAAGGATGTGCCAAACACCAGCAGTAAAATTCGTATCTTAAATTCTTTCCAGCACTGTAAAGATGGGCAATTCAACAGCAGGCTCTCAGGGACCCGGCTGGTGGTGATTTATGTTGCCCTGTGATGGAGCGGGATTTGCGGAGACACAGCCACCCCCTCTCCCTCTTCCCTGCTCCTGCTCAGCGAGGACTTGGTTGGGAAGGGTGAGGCACTGAGAGCCATCCAGCTCCGTCCAGTGTCTCTGCCAGCTGCTGCCCTGGGCTCGAGTGCTGCTCGGCAGTGCTGGTGGCCATGGGAGGTGTTTGTAGGCAGATGCTCTCCACTACCGCTTCCAGAAATTGCATTATAAAATGTAGTGCAAAGCGCTGTAATGAAAAAAGAGTGGAGAGCCCTGCAAACGCCGCTCTGCCAGCAGACACCTGCTCCGGAGGCCACGTGGGCCACCTCCCTGGGGCACGGGGGTGATTTGTGCTGCTGGAGCTCGGCGCCGGTGTCTCTGCTGGAGATCGGGGAGCCCCGAGGAGCTCTTGCTGTGTGATGCTCGACCCTGTGATTGGCAGAAGCCAACCCAGAAATGCTTGGCGTGTTTCACCATCGCTGGAGCCGGCTGGTGATGGGGGCTTTGATGTGCTGAGCCGGCCGGTGCAGCATCCCAGCGCTGGGTACCCTACCCCGGCTGAGCGCATGAGCGGAGGAGCTGGGCATCAAGGGCATCCCGGCCCCCTGCCCAAACCGGCGTGTCCCTCGCCCCTCTGCCCGCTGGGGTGAGCAGCCTCGGTGCTACCCTCCCCGTCAGCCACAAAGCACCTTCTCCCCGCGCTGGGAGGTGGAGCCGCTCCCACCGCATCCTTGCTTCCCATGAGCGCTTCTGCGAGCGAGTGTTTTGGCAGGGCTGTGTGTGTGGAGATGGCAACTTTTCAGAAAATACTGCAGGGTATTCGCATTTTTCACTCCCTAATCACAAATATTCCCCCTGGGAAACGGTTGGAAAAGGGTTACGTGAAGCCGACTACAGATGGAAAGCAAGAGAGCCTCATCGTGGCCATTTGGGTGCATCCTCAAACGATGAGGGGGAAAAAAAGACAAGCATCTCCTCCTCCCCCTGCCCTGGGAAGAGGTCCTCTGGACCGGGATTTCCCTTTCTGTCCCCAAACGCCAGCCCCGGCCACCCACCCAGGGAGCCTTGCTGCCACGTTTGGGTCTTGCATCCCTTGCAGGGGAAAAAAATGAAGGTTCCCCCAAGGACTCTCCTTTCCTTAGCTGTCGGGAAGGGATGAAACACACCTCTCGTCTCCGGCAGCGGATCACGGCTGGCGCTGTTGGTGAGTCACTGTGCCCCAGTGGCCAGACGGGCTGTGACGGGTTCACCCGTTGAAGTTATTAAATCATCGCTCAGCACCACGGCTGGCGTTTCCATCAGAGACAGCTTTTATCCCAACTTGTGCCAGAGAAGCCGTGCTGCTGTCCCCCGTTTTCCTCTGCCTTCCCCTATTTACTCACCATCACTTTTTTTTCCCTAAATCCCCAATTCCCGTCTCCCTAAATGCCTGATTCCTGTGCTCAGCTGGGCTCGAGCAGCGAGAGCTCAGACCCCAGAATGGGTTTCTTCCCCTGCGCCGGAGGGTCCCCCAGGACTCCTCCTGGGATGCACCCCAGCATCCCGCCCCAGCGATGCCTCCCGGCCATGTCGAGGTTCGGATGGATCCCACTCGGACACCCCGCGGGGTCTCCCCTCCTCTCTTCCAGCCAGTCCCGCTGAGGAAGGGCCACATTTTCCTTTTTCTTTTGGAAAAGGCCAAACCAAAAACTTGACAGCTTTTTCAAAGGCCGTGTTTTTCAGGAGCCGCTCTTGGAGCACCAGAAAGAGCCCCGGACACCAAGAAGCTGATGGCCCGCAGCACCCCATGCCTGCCCTTGCCATGTCAGGCTGGCTTTTTTTCCAAAAAACCCTGTTTATTCCTCCAGAAAACAAACAAAACAAACCAAAACAATCTGTCAAAATAGCTGAAAAGGTCAATTGAGAGCTATTTGTGTAGCATCCCTGGCCTGAGCATCGGCCAGCGCCAGCCTCCCCAGGGGACCAGGGGCACCTTGCTGGCAGGGCCCCGAGCAGGATCCCCGCCTCACCCTGCAAGGGCTGAAATGTTGCGTTTTGGAAGGGGTTAATTTTCATTGGGTGGGTTTTTGGTTTTTTTTTCCACCAAAAAGCTAAAGCTCACCCGCGACCGGGGGTAAGGGGCTTTTGCAGCAGCCGTGTTCGCCAGTGGCCGGGAAACGAGGTGCAGGCAGCGCTCGCTCCTGCCAGCCCACCACGGCGCCGTGGATTAGACCACTGCTCGGTGTATAATTAACCTCGCGCTAACGAAGCGTGCCGCGGCGGCGGCGGCCCTTCCTCTGCCCCTGTTTTCGTCCTACCAAGACGGGTTTTCTTTCTTCGGCATCATTTCAGAGGAGTGTTACGGTTCAGCCCCAGCCAGCAGCTCAGCACCACGCAGCCGTTCGCTCACTGCCCCTGCCCCGATGGGATGGGGGAGAGAATCGGAGGAGTGAGAGTGAGAAACGCTCCTGGGGTGAGATAAGAACAGTTTAATAATTGAAATAAAGTAAAATAGTAATGATAATAATAACAATATAATAATGATAATAACAATATCCAAAGCAAGTGCTGCACAATGCAGTTGCTCACCACCCGCCGACCGATGCCCAGACAGTTCCCGAGCAGCAATCGCTGCTCCCCGGCCAACCCCCCCAGTTTCCATACTGCCCGTGACGCCGTATGGTATGGAATGGCCCTTGGGGCAGGTTGGATCAACTATTCTGGCTGTGCCCCCTCCCAGTTTCTTGTGCGCCTGGCAGAGCATGGGAAGCTGAAAAGTCCTTGACTGGCATGAGCAGTGCTGAGCAACAACTAAACCATCAGCGTGTTATCAACATTCTTCTCCTACTAAATCCAAAACACAGCGCTGTGCCTGCTACGAGGAAGAAAATTAACTCTATCCCAGCCGAAACCAGGACAAGGAGGCATCCGAGAGGGCGGCGGCGGCGGCACAGAGCTCCGCATGGACCCGGCTGCCAGCCCCGAGCACGTGGGTGCCGCCGCGGGTCCTCGCAGCCGAAACTGGGCGTGACGGCGTCAGGGGATTCCCGGGGCTGCGCTGCAGCGCTGGAAGCAGACGGCTGGCCCGAGGGCACCCGCCTGGCAGGGCGGCAGGAGCACCCTTGGTTGCACTCTCCGACATGATGATTAATCGCAGGGAATCCGTGCAACGCCCTGAATTTCCCAGCAAGCACCCAGGTCTCTCCTTTCCAAGGAGGAAATTATCGACAAGATAGCAGAGGCCCATGGCAGGAAGAAATGAAGCTCAGGAGAAAAGCTGATGTTTTAAAGGAAGATCTCGGACTTGAAATAGAGTACTGAAAGGGGGCCTATAGGAAGGATGGGGACAGACTTTTTAGCAAGGTCTGTTGTGACAGGACAAGGAATAATGGATTTAAACTAAAGAAGAATAGATTTAGACTGGATATAACGAAGAAATTTTTTACCATGAGGGTGGTAAAGCACTGGCACAGGTTGCCCAGAGAGGCGGTGGCTGCCCCATCCCTGGAAACATCCCAGGCCAGGTTGGCCGGGGCTCGGAGCACCCTGCTCTGGTTGAAGCCATCCCTGCTCGCTGCAGGGGTTGGGCTGGGTGATCCCTAAAGGTCCCTTCCAACCCAAAGCGGTCCATGACTCTATGATTCTCTGTTCTGTGTTCGAGATAATCACAGCAGGCATCAAGGGAGGTTCAGCTGAAAGCTCCAAAACCCCATGTCCCGCAGACACCAGCGGCACGTGGCAGGCTCCGGGCAGGCGTCGGGAAGAGCCGGGCTGCGTGCCCGGGACCCGCGCCCAGCGTGGGAGAGCCACCACAGTGGAGAAGCCTGCAGGCGTCAGCTCCCCGTGACAAGGTGTCAGCAAGGGAGAAAAGCTGCTCAGGTGCGCGTTGCCTCTGGTCGAGGTTCCCAGATCCTGGCCTTTTGTTTTGTTTGTGGGGTGAGGTTGGGGTTCAGTTTGCCCTTATACCGTATCAGTGCAGGGAGCTGTACGGGGCAGGCTTTGTGTGAGTCCTGCCCTCTCGCTCTGCGGCCACTGACTGCTGCAGGGACCCTGTTTTGAACGGAGAATAGCAACGCAACAAGCTGGGGGTGAGGATAAACCCATGGTTTTCCAACCTATCCAAGACATTGAGTGGGTGGCAACTCTCATGCCAGGTCTGTTGTCGGTCTTGGGTATTTAATGCCACAAAGCTGTTTAAAATGTCTCTTATCCTCTGAGATGAGTGATGTCTCCTGTCCGCCGGCCATGGAGGGTGAGGAATGATCATAGAATCATAGAATCATAGAACCGTTTAGGTTGGAAAAGCCCTTTAAGATCATCCAGTCCAACCATTAACCTACACTACCAAGTCCACACTAAACCAATCAAGGGTAGACTGGACTAAACCATGTCCCAGAGTGATGATGTGCAGGTGGGAGAGGTGTCCCACTGCCGGGCAGGGCTCCTCGGCTCGCAAAGGACCGCAAATTTCCCCAAATTACGTCATTACTCAAAAGTGCCTGCAAATAATCCCCATCCCGCGCTCCTTCACAGCTGGCTCAGGTGAGCGCTTTGCAGGCGTGTCCCTGCCATGATTGCAGTGGGCATCCCAGCTGGCATGCGTGTTGTCCCACTGGCACGCGTGTTGTCCCTGCTGCGATTGCGGCGGGCATCCCAGCCGGCACGCGTGTTGTCCCTGCCATGATTGCGGCGGGCATCCCAGCCGGCACGCGTGTTGTCCCTGCCATGACTGTGGCGGGCGTCCCAGCCGGCACGTGTGCTGTCCCTGCCGTGATTGCGGCCGGCGTCCCTGCCTGCGGACCAGAGAGGGCAGTGCCGGCTTTGGCCCCTGTAAGGACTGTCCAGCCTCCTGAGAGCAAAGCCTCGGGGGGTTCTGCTGCTTTACGGGGGGAGCTCAGCGCAGGGCAAGCTGCAACCTGCGGCATAAAATCCTCTTTCTATTTGCAGCCCTGCTGGGAACCTTATTAGGCTGATTTCTCCTGGAACAGATCCATCGTACAGCCTGTGGGCTGCGGCATGCGTGCTCCTACGAGTGAGTAGGGAGTAAATGACTCGGTGATGCTCCTACTGAGTATCATCTTCCCTGTCCTTCACCACGAGCTGGGGTTTTCTCATGTGGCAACTGGGGCAAAGCGATCAGCAAGAGCCAAGCGAGCCTGGGATGAAGGAAGGAGAAGCAGAAACAGCCGATGTGCCTAGGACAGCCTGTCGCTCCCGCCAGTCAACAAACACTCGGCAAATCGATCCAGAGGGAGAGGAAACTCTGTTAGGTCTGGGGTTTAATGGACCGATTTTCTCAGCCGTGCCGGGATTGCTCGGACTGCCGAGTAATTGCTCCCCTTGCAGCCCCTCCGCCTCAGCCAATGGACCTGCTGCCCAGAACCACCCGTGCCTGCTACAAAACCCGTTCCTCGCCCGGGTGCGGGCAGCGCGTGCGGATCAGTGTCCGGGAACCGCACGGGTCGGGCACGTGTCCTGGGTGCCTGCGGGCAGAGCACCCCAGCTCGGGGCAGTTGTGATGGGGTTTGGTACCCAGCCACGGCCTCTGCTCTGCATCCTCTGCTCTGACCAACACATCCCTACGCGTCCAACACCCAAATATCCAGGAAACCACTGGGAAGGGAAGGATTTTGGAATAACATTTGGAAAGCGGCTGCGGGGGAAACTTCAGGGCATTGCTGGGTGAGCACAGCAGGAATTCAGCCATGGCTCAGAGTGCCGGCGACGTGCCTCGCAGCGCTGCTCTTCATCCTCCCGGCCAACAGCACCGAGCGCCGCTGCTCCACGAGGAGCCTCCAAAGCCAGCGGCTGCAGATGCAAGGGCAAAAGCCAAGCAGCGCTCAGAGCTGGCAGCTCTGCATCTGGCTTCTGCTACAAAGGAAGTAATTAACAGGAATAATCACACAAGAGCAGCAGCCTGCCTGGGAGTTGAGCAAGTTTTATCAACGCCAGCGTGCTGGACAGGGGGACGTCCGCCTTCACCGGGAGCAGTAATGGCAAAAAGCAGATGAATGCAAAAAAAGCTCTGTAAAAGGAGAGACCAAGGCTCCGGGCAGAGCTTAGAGAGTTTCCCTTCACAACAGACTCCAGGCTGATTTTTCAGGAGAGATTAAATAATTTAGCGGTGGCCTGGCAGGGAAGCAGCACTGTCATTTTCTAAATCTTTCCGCTTGCAGAGCAGTAATAACTGCCCCAGTTATCGGTGCGGGGAAAGGATCAAAGCACGAAGAGCGAGGTAAGGTAGATGAAAAGTTCCCCTGTGGCATTGCTGGCTGTCTCCACCACTGTGACCCCCAAAACAGAGCGGGGCCAGTCCTGGCACCCATTACCTGTTGTCCATTTGCTCCCCGGCACGGTGGCAGCTCCCCCTGCACTGACCCTGCTGTGTGGTCACAAAACTCCTCCCCACCTGGGCAACATCTGCCTCGTCCACGAGGGAGCTGGAAAAATCCTTCTAAAATTAAATGAAAGCACTTAAAGCATGCCTGGGAGCTTGCAGGAGGGGCTCAGGCTCCCCTGTTTCTTGCCGACGGCCGCACCGGGAGGTGGGCACGCTCCCCGCATGCCACCCCACGGGGGGACAACGTCAGGTGCCGGCAGCGGGAGCCGGGCTCCTGCGTGGGCACACGGAGCCTTTCAAGGGCAAGGAGGGAGCGGCAGCCGCGCTGACTCAGCAGGCTTGCACAGAAGACTTGCAGATGGGTCTTAAAGGCATTTAAGTTTTAATTTTTTATGGTGTCTGACAGTTTATTTTTTAATTAAAGCTGCGCTCGAGCAGGAAGAGCTGGAGCTGTTGTTTCTATGGCCGCTCTGCCCTGGCAGATGCTCGTGGTTGTGTTTCACCCATCAGGTTTGGGAAAAAGAGCGGGATGGCCTCGGGGGGCACAGCCCTTTCCTATTTATTTTAATAAAAATGCTCAGAGTGACATCTGTACTACGTCAATTTTCTAAGAAAAAAAGAAAAAAAGAAAAAAAGAAGAAACTCCTCCAGGCTCCATTGCCTCCAAGATACCAGCTATGACAAGTCATTAAACCCCATCTTTTACACTTACAAATGACATTGCACGTGGTGTATCCCTGGAACGGCCTTTCTGTCGCTTCTGCGGGGAAATAGGATGAAAACCCAGCCCAGGGCGCAGCAGCAGCAGCAGTCGCAGGTGAGCGCGTGTTAGCGAACCTGAGCAGTAAATCGTTCGACTGCCCTGAGCCCCGCTCCCAGCAGCGGCGCCGGCCGAGCTGAGCTGGTACCATGCTCCGCATCCGGCGCTCCCGGCTACGGCCCAGCCCGAGCTGGCAGGGACCCCCGAGCTCACCGCTCCAGCCCAAACCAGCAGCTACTGGGGAAACTCAGCTCCTGCTGCGGAGGCTGCCGGTTGGATCCAGCCGGAGCCGACCCGACCCATTTCTGGGAAAGAGAAATGGAAAAGCTCCTGCTTTGGATGGACTGACACATGGCGGAGGAGATGCCTGAACCGGTCCCTCCTTGCTTTGCTTCTCACAAGTGCCCTGCTCTCAGCCAGTTGCTAAAACCAGGCATAAAAGCAGACTTAATCATGTTAGCAAATGGCTCCCAGGAAATAATTGCCTCTTTCAGGGAAGTGACCTCATTACGCACCGTTAAATCGGGCGGTAACGGAGACAACTGGTGCCTCTGACATCACCGCGCCAGCAAGGGATGGGATGCAACCACCTCCGTGCTGTTATTCCCAGGGTTCAGCCGTGGGTTATTTTTCTGTCCCTACAGTCTGATCTTCACACGCGTGGCCACGTCCGTGCCAAAAGACACAGGCGCGCCCAGCGCTGGCGTAGGACGGTCTGCGCCAGGGAAATACGGGATTTGTTCCCCGGCCGGGAGGCTGCCGGTCCCGCACAGACCTGCAGCACGGCGGGCTTTGAGAAAGGGAAGATGGAAAAACAGATGAAATCCTGAAGGAATCAGGGCCACCTAGGCTGAAAACGCATCTAAATCAATAACCAGGCAGCACAGCATAGAGATAATTAATTACCTCTTACTGCATTATTTATTATTCTAATGATTTGCCATTTTCTAGAATGGTTCACAATTTTCTATTTGCCCCCTTCCGCAGCCCTTTTGTCCTTGGCGCCAAGTGAATTTCCAGCCCTGGGCAAATGTCTCACCAGGGAAAACCAGTCCTCCAAAGATGCTGGGAAAGCTCCTCGGCACGCAGCATGTCACCCTGTTTCTGACCTGGGGTGAATGAGCAGCCCCCTTTTTTGGGGGTTTAAGTGGTGACTGTGCCCAGCCATGCCGGGTGGCACGTGCCGGGCTGCTCTGCTGGGGCTCTCACCGCTTCCCACCCGGACCCACGCGTGCTGCACCTTCACCTGCGAGTGGTTCTCATGGGGGTGCAAAGGGCGGAGGTACCTGGGGAGCGGAAAGAGCCCAAGCACCTGCCTTGAAAAATCTGAACCCGTATTTGCAGAAAAGTTGTTACCTGGGAAACTGAAGGCGGAGGGTTGGCAGCAGGATGAGCCGGGGCTGCAGAACGAGCCGAGCCTTGTCCTTAGCTGGAGGTAGGATGCAGCAGCTACAGCAAACTGGGGGGCTTCATGTGAAAACCCGCGGTCTTGCTGCCAGCTCCTGCAGCAGCTCAGCAGCCTGCAGAAAGCAGAGATGGAAATCAGAGAGCAAAAGTGCCTGTGGCTAAGTGTGAGCGTGCAGAAACGAAGCAAAAGGCGACTCTTGCTTTTCCCCATCTCCCATCACTGAGGCTGAAATAAGCTGTGATTATATTTTTATCAGAGAAAACTAGCAATATTTGCTATATTATCTGCCTGGCAGCTGCTTTGAGCAGTTCCCTGGGCTGGAAGCGCTCTCCTTTACCACAACAAATGCAATTTACTGCGTCCATCGCCAGGAACTGCCAGGGACGGCTGCGGTGCTGCGCGTGGCAGCGCTCCGGTCGTGTCATTGTTCTTGAGGATGTTGTGCCGTGATTAAAGCTCTGCCCGTCCCCGGGGGAGGCCAATATTTGCTGTTCCCTGGCTTGAAGCTGCTCCAGTCTCACCCATCCGCAGCAGGACCCAGCTGGCCCCTGCCCACCACAGCCCGGCGTGGGGCACCCAGCGAGCGGCTCCTGGGTGGGGGGTGGCCAAATCTGGGGTGCCCTGAGCTCAGCCCACCCCAGCACCCAGTGCAGCGAGACAGCCTGCGAGGCCTTCCTTGCCTGGCCAGTCACTCTGCTCTTAAAAAGACACTTTTAAGTTCAGATGCGATGGGAAAAGCCTTTTCTAGCCAGCTAGGAATAAAATGGGCGATGTAATTATTATTTTTCTCCAGGTACGCTGGGTCCCTGCAGGACGCAGCCGCTGGCGTTGGGGCTGACGGCAGGCCTGAGACGCGCTCTCCCGCTCGCCCTCCCTTCTTGCTCCCTGTCGCGGTGCAGCCCCAGGCAGCAGCTCAGCACCACGCAGCCGCTCGCTCGCTGCCCCTGCCCCGATGGGATGGGGGAGAGAATTGGAGGAGTGAGAGTGAGAAACGCTCCTGGGGTGAGATAAGAACAGTTTAATAATTGAAATAAAATAAAGTAAAATAATAATAATAACAATATAATAATAATAGTAATAATAATATACAAAGCAAGTGATGCCCAATGCAATTGCTCACCACCCGCCAACCGATGCCCAGCCAGTTCCCGAGCAGCGATCGCTGCTCCCCGGCCAACCCCCCCAGTTTCTATACTGCCCATGACGCCGTATGGTATGGAATGGCCCTTGGGGCAGGTTGGATCAACTATTCTGGCTGTGCTCCCTCCCAGTTTCTTGTGCCTCTGGCAGGGCATGGGAAGCTGAAAAGTCCTTGACTAGCATAAGCAGTACTCAGCAACAACTAAAAACATCAGCGTGTTATCAACATTCTTCTCCTATTAAATCCAAAACACAGCGCTGTGCCTGCTACTAGGAAGAAAATTAACTCTATCCCAGCCGAAACCAGGACACTCCCAAAACACAGGGCCAGGAGCCGGCTCCCGGGAGAGGGGCTGCGGCAGCGGGGAGGTGCCGTACCCCCCTGCGCAGCGAACGAGCGGGGAGCAACGCAAAAAGGATGCTCAGAAATAACCTCAGGCTCAAAGCATTGTGGCTTCCCAGGCTGGCAATAAAGCCGGCGGCTCTACAAGCCACAGTTTTCCCAGCGAGCTCCGAGTCGGCAGCCTGGGAAGAAGCGCCTCGGCAGAGCTGCAAGCGATTGCCATCTAGAGGCTTTGGAGAAACGAGTGGCCTCGACCCCACAAAGACAGCCCGAGCCGGGCAGCACCCGGCCAGGGTGACATGGGGTGACTCCCTCCAAGGCTGGAGGTGGCCGTGATGCCCCACGAACCCCAGCCCAGCCGGTGCCCTCCAGCCCCAAGGCACCGCGGCGGCTGGGACGGGGCGAGGCGGTTGCGGCGGCAGCAAGGGCGCTGGCTTTGGTGCCAGGTCAGATGGCGAAAGAAAGGACCGATTCCAGCTGGATTTGGCGGCTCCCGGCATGGGCCCCGAGGGGCTGCAGGGAGAAGGGACACACTGCCATAAGCCCCGGGTGACGCAGCCGCAGCCCCTGGGCTCTGTAGCAGGGATGCCTTTGCGCTTGTTCCCAAGCCATGGACAGCAGGTGTAGCTTAATGTCTCTGCCCCGGGGGTAGCTTGTGGGCTCTGCTTCATGAGATGGCAAAGATGGTCCAAAAAAAGACGAGGGTGCAAAGATTCACCCCCCAGAAATGCATCGTTTCAGTATCGCGTCACTTGAAAAGTTTCTTTTGCGACACCGGGGCAAACCTGCATCCGTCCTCCTGCAGTCTGCTCTCAGGTTTCGATGTGCTCAGTGAGAGAAGGGTGGGGGGTGTTTTGATTTCTTTTTTTTTTTTTTTTGAAACTTAATTATGTTTTAGATTTCCCTGCTTCTTGGTCTTCCGATAGAGCCCCAAGCTGCTCTCCTGGGGCAGCGACATGTTTCATGCCTTCTTCAGACCAATATGTCACAGCTACGTGTAACCCAACAAGGCACCGATTGTTTTCAGAAGCACAAATTAATTTAATAGGGTTCTGGCAAAGTTTTGAAACCACAGCTGCCTTGTCGCACCTCCAGCCCCCTGGGCTGCATTTTCTTATCGATCTGTTTATCGGCTGTGCTGAGAGCACTGTCCATCACCGGCACCAGAATCCAGCCCGCAGCACAGAGCGGACACTGATAGTGCTATTTAGGTGATAAATGAGAAGTGCCTCTCATTCAGCATGTTTATGAAGCGTGAAATACTTTTTTTTTTTAAAGCATGGATGTCTAGGAAAGTCAGCACTTGGTTCCTTTATGTTTCTCCGTTCAAAAAACAGGTAGACGTGGCACTCTGGGACATGGTTTAGTCCAGTCTACCCTTGATTGGTTTAGTGGACTTGGTAGTGTAGGTTACTGGTTGGACTGGATGATCTTAAAGGTCTTTTCCAACCTAAACGATTCTGTGATTCTATGATTCTTGCTGTAGGCAGTAAGCAATCATGCTGAGCTGCAGGTGGAAATGCCCTTGCAAGCCCAAACGCTGCTGCTAAACTTTGGTGTTTTGCTTGAACGTCTTTGGAATAAATGCTGCTTTCCAAAAATCCCAAATGCCAGCTCCAGCGGGAGCTCTGCCTCAGAGCAGTGAAGCGCTTGCTTCGAAGGCGCTTACCCAGCGAAGCACGAATGGCTGCAAGTTGGTTGGTTTACAGCCGTTGTCTCCAGCAAGGGCAGAAACAGCACCCATGGGTGCTGGCCTATGCCAAGGGCAGGGCTGTGCTGGTGCTGTAAACCAGTGAGAAATGAAAACTGCCTCGAGTTTGCAACAGAAGGAGTCACAGCTGAAATACAGGGGAAATGGTGAAAAGTGGAAGGAAAAGAAATGTGGGACTCATGAGGTTCAACAAGGCCAAGTGCAAGGTCCTGCACCTGGGATGGGGCAACCCCCGGTATCAGTACAGGCTGGGGGACGAAGGGATGGAGAGCAGCCCTGCGGAGAAGGACTTTGGGGTACTGGGGGATGCAAAGCTGGACATGAGCCGACAATGTGCGCTTGCAGCCCAGGAAGCCAACCGTATCCTGGGCTGCGCCCAAAGCAGCGTGGCCGGCAGGTCGATGGAGGGGATTCTGCCCCTCTGCTCCGCTCTGGTGAGACCTCACCTGCAGCCCTGCCTCCAGCTCTGGGGCCCTCAGCACAAGGACATGGAGCTGTTGGAGCGGGTCCGGAGGAGGCCACAGAAATGACCCAAGGGCTGGAGCCCCTCTGCTGCGGGGCCAGGCTGGGGGAGCTGGGGGTGCTCAGCCCGGAGAGGAGGGGGCTGCGGGGAGGCCTGAGTGCGGCCTTGCAGTGCTGAAAGGGGGCCTATAGGAAGGATGGGGACAATCTTTTTAGCAAGGCCTGTTGGGATAGGACAAGGGGTAATGGCTTTAAACTAAGAGAGGAGATTTAGACTGGGTATAAGGAAGAAATTTTTTTACGCTGAGGGTGGTGAGACACTGGCACAGGTTGCCCAGAGAGGTGGTGGCTGCCCCATCCCTGGAAACATCCCAGGCCAGGTTGGACGGGGCTCGGAGCACCCTGCTCTGGTTAAAGCTGTCCCTGCTCGCTGCAGGGGGTTGGGCTGGGTGGGCTCTAAAGGTCCCTTCCAACCCAACGCATTCCATGATTCTATGACTCACCAAAGCCTCCCATTGCAGCTCCCATGGATCCAGCATCACTGCAGCACGGTCACGGCTCCAGCTCTGGGAACCTCAGCCCTTGCCAAAGCCTTCTCGCCGTGCCGTGGCATTATAACTGCTCGAGATCCCGCGCCGCTGGAAACACCCATTTTACGCCGTACCGAAGCCCAGGAGCCGAGCGTCCCATCTGCACCAGGGCCACGGCTGCCTTGCGCCGGCCGTGCCGCCCTGTCCTCTGGAGTGGGTGCCAGCCCGGCTGGGACTGCTGTTGCTGCGTCTGCTGGGTGTCGTGGTTAAGGCAGGGAAGGTGCACGTCCCCGGCGCCGAGTCAAGGTGCTGCCTCTGCCCGGAGGGACACGGGCACCCGCCCCGGGGTGGGCGAAGCAGAGGTGCCGGGAGAAAGCCGGGGGTGGGAGAGGAGCCCGTGGCTTGCAGGGGAAACCCAAAACGGAAACCTGAAAAAAATGGGAAATTTTGGCGGTTTTAGAAGCAAAGCTGGAGGAAAGGGCGGGGGGAGGTTGAGAGGAGGAGCAGAAAGGATGTGAAGCCAGAGGAACACCTTTGTACGAGGCAATAACAGGAGATAAGGCAGCCCCCGGCTACGATGCTCTGAATTAGCCAGAAACCCCTCGTTTGGGAAGCGCAGCCGCTTTTTATACCATCTCTCACCAGGCTGGAGATTTCCTCCTAAGTGATGCTTTTCTGTGAAAATCAGGAGGGGAACCACGAAGGGTTTGGGGTTTTTTTTTGCAAAATGCGCTGGGCAGGTCCCCTCCTGCCCAGGCTGGTTCAAACCACACGAAGCCCGGGCGCTGCGGCCCAGCCGGAACGCAAGGCACCTCCCCAGGGAAATCCGGGGGTCCCGCGCTCCCGCCTTAGGGGCTTTAGGAAATTTTACAAGAAGAACTTAAGCTCTGCAGTGAAGTCTGGGATTGGGCTTAAACCCCACCATCGCCAAGTGCACAGGTTCAATCCCTGCTCACTGCAGGGGGGGTTGGGCTCGATGATCTCTCAAGGTCCCTTCCAACCCAAAGCACTCTATGATTCTATGAATAAGTTGCATAATTAAAAAAACAAAGACGATTTCGGCACAGCTCTGCGCCTCGAAGGTGAACATCGCTTGCTTTGCTCAATGGCCCCTGTGCAAAGGGGGGAAAAAAAAAGCTGGGAGGATGACTTTAGCCGTGAAAGCTGCCCAAACGCGTTGCTGGGGGCTTATTTTACCTTCAGCGCTGTGGGATAACGACGATGGCCCGCTTGAAACGAAGAGCAACAACGCGCGCACACGCGCGCGGAGACAAAGCGCCAGTGAAATGTTTAACGTTAACCCAGAA
Organism: Pelecanus crispus; assembly: GCF_030463565.1. Taxonomy (NCBI): domain Eukaryota; kingdom Metazoa; phylum Chordata; class Aves; order Pelecaniformes; family Pelecanidae; genus Pelecanus; species Pelecanus crispus. The sequence continues at coordinate 3,636,166 of NC_134655.1, read as the reverse complement.
CAAAACTTTCCTGGAATCCATCCCCGACCTCCCCAGACATATGGTTTCATTTCTCCCTTCCTTCACATTAAAAAAAAAAAGAAGAAGAAGAGGGAGGAAGGCACAGCAGGCGCAGACGGGCGTCTCCAGCGGTGCCTCCGGCACAGCCGCCGCTGCACCGCGGCGGGGCCCGCGGCTGGCCTGTCCCGCTCGGGCCGGGCAACGTGCCTTTTTGCTGGGCCGGCGCCGGAAAGCTGGCTAATGCCCATCGACATAGCTGCGCCGCGATGAGGGCGAGGGGCAACCGGGAGTACGGCAGAGCATCGGCTTGTCGGCAATGCCCGCCTCGGGCAGCGCGGCCCCAGCGCCCTCAACCCCTGGTTTGTAATTATAAAGAATCAGTACATGCGGTGGCGTTGAAGCCTTTCCCTTTTTCGGGTTCGAGCCCGATTTGCTCAGTCCCTCCATAAAGCGCTTTTCCCCCACCCAGGCCCGGGGTGCCTTTTTTGAAGGCTCAGCAGCAGCATTCGAGGGTTAAACCCCCAAACCGCCGCGCACGAGTGGAGGGGGCACGGCACGGCTGCTTATCCTCGCTATACCGGGCATTTGAAATAAAACAGAAATTCAGGTTTCATTATCTTAATAGGCTGTGGGCTGGGCTAAATTTGGATTTCAGGTCTGTAAGTGCAGGGTGTCAGCGGCGCTCATCGGGGCTGTAGGTGGGGGAGAGCAGACGCTACCCCCCGTGTCTGCCCAAACGACCTCAAACTGTTTTGACTCTCCAGGTTAAACGCGAGTTTTATTTGTAACGCATGGCTATGCCGGCTGTTGCATCTTTTATTCGTATTGTTTACTTAGCTTTAACCTCCTCACTTTCCATTCCTGGGTAATTTGCAGTTGGCACTAATGCAATCACGTTGCAATTACTATTTCCTTCTAGAGTTAGGATGCAAACATTTTCACGTGTTCTCCAATTTCTGGAAACGCTCTGGCATCAATGTGCTGAGGTTTCTAGCACGGAGTGAAGGCAGATGCTGTTTGCCACGGCCAGCGAGACCCTGCGGCACCCGGGGAGAGCCCGGGGCAAGGCGAAAGCTGCTGGGGCAGCAAGGGCTGGGGGCTCAGCGGGGACAGGATCCCCCCTGGAAGGCAGCGAGGGGATGGACCTGCCGGGAAGCTGGCGAGAGGGTGGCACCGCTGCTCCCGGAGCCAGCCTGGGGCTCGGGGACACAGCGGGAGGGGTGGGTGTGTTGCCTGAAATAAGACTCTGGGAACTAATCTAGTCCAGAGAGTATTGCTTTGTTCGGCGCCGGGTGCAAGGTGGAATATTTCCACAAATCAAGCACACCAACAAACAACTTCTGCAGCATTTACACAGGCGGTTACGTGGGAAACACCTATCTAATACATATTCATTACTACTGAGTTACTATTTGTATCACCAAATCTTTATGGCTAAGTCAGCATTTCCTTCTGCGCATGCCCGGGGTCTCTGGTGGTCTTTGGTGGTCATGGGCAGTAGGAGACCCTTCCTCTAATTGTCCTTTAAAGGTATCAAGTCTTTTCAGGACACCAATTTTGCTGACTTGACATTTGCCAAGTTTTTAATGCGGCTTTGTTGTTTCATTGAAATACTTACTTGACATTTAGGAAGGCCTTGAAGTGATTAGTTACCTAGCTTAAAGATTAGCTTGTCTCTTTGACAAATCTCAGCCTACTTCATACTTCCCTAATAAGCTTCTATATATGTATACATGTCACATATATCATAAGCGTTCACATAACGGTCAGGTAACACGAATTTCATCATAAGATTTGTCTCTTTTAGGCTTGTCGTGGTTTAGCCCCAGCCAGCAACTAAGCACCACGCAGCCGCTCGCTCACTGCCCCTGCCCCGATGGGATGGGGGAGAGAATCGGAGGAGTAAGAGTGAGAAACACTCCTGGGGTGAGATAAGAACAGTTTAATAATTGAAATAAAGTAAAATAGTAATGCTAATAGTAACAGTATAATAATGATAATAATAATAATGATACACGAAGCAAGTGATGCACAATGCAATTGCTCACCACCCGCTGACCGATACCCAGCCAGTTCCCGAGCAGCGATCGCCGCTCCCCGGCCACCCCCCCCCCAGTTTATATACTGAGCATGACGTCATATGGTATGGAATAGCCCTTTGGGCAGTTTGGATCAACTATTCTGGCTGTGCCCCCTCCCAGTTTCTTGTGCGCCTGGCAGAGCATGGGAAGCTGAAAAAAGTCCTTGACTAGCATAAGCAGTACTCAGCAACAACTAAAAACATCAGCGTGTTATCAACATTCTTTTCCTACTAAATCCAAAACACAGCGCTGTGCCTGCTGCTAGGAAGAAAATTAACTCTATCCCAGCCGAAACCAGGACAAGGCTACAGGTGCTCGGGGACAGGCAGAACGCAAGGGGTTGAAGTGTTTGGGGGTCTACAAAGCGGGCTGTAGGAGGACGAGGGTGTCTCGCACGTGACTGAGTAGACTGGGGTTGTGATGGAGTAGACTGGAGTCGTGATGGAGTAGACTGGAGTTGTGATGGAGTAGACTGGCGTTAGAGAAGCTGCTCTGGAGGGTGTGGACACGGCGGTGTGTCTTCCTGAGCTCCCGCTGCCTGCCGCCAGCCTTTCGCGTATGTCCCGTACACCCCGGGCTCTATGAGCGCTCACCCTTCATCTTAACCCTCAGCTCGCCACGGTGCCAGTCAGAGAGCCGCGCTAGCGAATATACCTGTTTTCTTCTGTTTGTCTTCGTCTTTTCTTTTGGTTGTTGGCTCTGAAGGACCCCAAGAGACCATCCATCCCAGTGCCGCGGTGGGCTGGGCCGCAGCACCTGCGGTGGGCGGGGGCACGCTACGTTCGCAAGAGGCTGAAGCTGAGGCTCTCCTCTACTGCTGAGGCTGGCCGAGGGTTACCAAATCCACAAGGATCTCCCTCTCCAGACGAAGGACTGGGAAATCCCTTACTTCAGCATCCTGCAGCCCGCCACCTGCGGTGGCCTGAGATGTGATCGGCAGGGTTGGAAACGTGGGCAGAGTCCTTGAAAGCCTCAGCCTCGCCGATCCGCGGCTGCCGGTGCGCTTACCCCAACTTTTAACCCTCTGCAGCCCAGCAATCCATGATGCAGACTTAGAAGAACGAAGATCTGCCCAGAGAGAAGGGCTGGAAGACTTAATTAGCTGCCTGCTGGCACTTAGCAATTAATGCTGTATGGTATGCCCCAATTATGGTACTATTAACTTTAGTTCTCTGGAAATTCAGTGATTAATAATACTAATAATTCTACTGACCTCAAAGTAATTGCAGAACATTAAAGGAGAAAACTGTTTCTAATTAAGCAATTCCCAATCCTTCTGTTTTCTCTTTTTCTAAGCCTCTGGTGCCCTCTCGGCTGTCCCAGCATGGGGCTTGCCTGGCCGGGGAGACGGGACGTATGGCGGGGCAGAAGCTGCTTCCCCCCAGCCCCCAGGAAGTGACATTCCTGGAACTCTTCAGCATTTAAAAAACCAAGGCCTGTGCAACCCATAATGCTGCGCTCTGTGACTCCTGATGGGAAGTCTTCGTTTCGCTGCCTGATTAACCCCCTGGACGGAGACCCGCCAGCCTCCCCCGGCCCCCGGCGGCGTGCCTGCAGGCTGGAAAGCAGCAGAGGTGCTCGAACCGGCTCCCCCGCGCTTGCTCGGCACGGGGGTCTTTCCATCGACTCGGGATTTAACCACGGAGCTGAATCGAAAGGGTATTTCCCTCTAGGAAAGCTCTTGAGGATGATAAAAGGGTCCGGAGTGCTCTCAGCTTTGTGTGGGGAAGGCAAAGGGATGGGAATGAGTTGAATGAAGATGAAAGTTTATCTGGAAAAACCCCATCGACTGACCTACCGCATTTCCATGGGCTTTCCCAGAGCAGGACGGGCCGACGGGATGCGTTCCCGGAGCACGCAGGGTGCCAGTCGCAGCGGTCGCACAGCCCTCGCCAGAGGTTGCCCCTTTGATGCTGGCCAGCGCCAGGAGGAAAATGCTTGTGGTTTCTTCCTCCTCCTGCTGCAGACAGCGCCGGGGCTGGGGTCGGGGACGGCTGGGCAGCGAGCAGAAATGCAGCTCAGGAGCTGCAGGGAGTCACGCTGGGAGCTTTCGCAAGCAGGGGAATAGGCAGAAGCGTTCCTCTCCCCAAACTGGGAACGGTCTCTCCCTGCGGGGTGGTCAGAGACAACCCAAACCCTTTCAAACAAAGGAAATAAAAAAGCCTGCGGTGTTTGGAGGTGAAGAAAGGGTTAGATCCCTTTGGGGTTGTTACCGTGTAGCGTCGCTGCTGTCTGGCAAGGCTCTGACTCAGCCCCGGGCAGCCCCAGCGCGCGGCTTCTTCCTGCCAACCTCCGAAAATGGTTAATTTAATAAAAAATGATGCTAGCTCTTGCGATCCGAGCGCGCTGCCTTTTCAAAACGAGAACAAATGGAAGTAGTTCAGCCCCAGAGCCTGCGCTGGGTGCTTGCAGTGGTGCTGCATGAGGCCTGAAGCAGAGCAAAAAGGCAGCCTGGGTGAGCCCTGTTAACACTGAAACCTAATGAGGAAAAAGGCTGTGTGCTGCTACGCGCCCTGCTCTGGGCACTGCAGCTCAGCGAGGACGAGGGCCAGGTCGCGCTCAGAGCACGAACAGCCACGACAGCCCCATCTCCACGTGCCCCTTCGGCAGGAGGCAAATCCCTGCCCTGTCCTCTCGTGCTTCGGCCCCTCAGCGAGGGAAAAGCAACCAAAACACCCCCAAAACACCGAATGAGCGAACTGAAATGCTGCAGGCAGGAGGGTTCCTTTCTTAATATTTTTTTAGTTCTAAAATGTAACAGAAAACAGAAGGGTAGAGAAATAATGAAGTTCCAAAGCTGACCATTTATGTTTAAAAAATGACTAGGGATGAAAAGAAAATTTTATCTTGTACAATGAGGTTCTCAAAATTACCAGCTTTCATATATTGTATGTATTTATATGTGTGTGTATATATATAAAAAGGCCTTATATTTGAAAGGTTAGTACTCCTCTTGGCAAGGGATCAATGAAAATTTCCCTCTAAAGTTTACCTCCAAAGTACAAAGTGAAGATTATCTCATTCCAACATGTCACTGTATCTAAATATCACTTTAAAGGCACCTTTACAAGGCCGGTCTTTTGTTGCCACTTTATATTACTCTTTCTTACAGAATTCAGAGAAATGTTCCAGAATCTATAAAATGCTGAAATTTTGTTTGTCTCGGGGAGCAGGAAGCAGAGGCAGAGAGCTGTCTCTAGGAAGGTCCTGCGTTATTATGGAATTTTGCTTTTCTTCCTAAGTATTTAAAAGCAATGCCAGGCAATGCTTTACAACAGCTAAAATAACGCAGCCGGTAGCGCAACACCTGGGACCGTGCTGTATTTGCAATGTGCTGCCTTAGCTTCCAGCTGCCTTCCGGCACCCCGGGGAGCAGCGGGACTGACGGGGAAACAACCCACCGCTACCTGAGTTGCACTTAGTAAAGTTTTGGAGCAAAGCGTTTTTTTCATTTAAAGGCTGAGCCAAGTGAGAAGAAAAAAAAAAAACACCCAACCTGACCAACCTTTTAATCTTTTTCTCCCCTTTTAAGCCCCAGATCTTGGCACGGCGAGTAGCAGGAGCTGGGGTGGAAGGAGATGCCTTTGCCACGCACGTGTCCAACAGACGCATCCCGCACGGCGGGGGCTGGCGCCGGGTCCAGCTGGAAGACCCAGGACAGCCTCCGGTAGATGGTTACGCCCAAGCGGGCTGGTCAACACGCTTCCAAGAAAGATAAGGGGACAGGAAACCCCAAAGGATCCCTGCGTGGCTTCCCGCTGCTCCCCACGGAGCCACGGTGGGATCGTCGCAGGCTGTCTTCAGCGGGTGTTCCGCCCCAGCCCGCTCTCCCGGCAGGCGGCTGGGCTGAAGCCGCGCCGACCGGCCCGTCGTGCTACCAGGGGCGTTGTGAAATGTCCAAACACTCTGCTCACACCAGTCTGCAGATGGGCCACAGTTGTTTTGTTAAATAAGCCAGCTATTAGCAAGCTTCTGTAGCTGGTTGGTTTTCTGGGTTTTTCTTTTTTTTTTTGTCTGGCTGGGGTTTTTTTTGGTCTTTTTGTTTCTACTCCGGCATGCCAGAGAGATTTATAGAAACAACATCAAAAGGCCTGAAAGCGTAGGGGATGTATGTGCTAAACTGACCACTGGCCCCCGGATTTGTCAAGCTGGTATTTATTACAGCACTGGCAACCAGGGGAGGCTACAACTACGTTACGATCCGTTTCAAAAGTCAACAGTGAAAATGCATCAAGGCTGACCACTTTAAACCAGCTTCCCAGTAACCCCTGCTCCTTCCCTCCGACAGCACGACGAGAAAGGAAAGATAAATTGGAGGCAACAAAACGCACCAAAAATGTATGGAGAAAAAGCACGCTGGTCTGTTGAAGACTGTGATGTGGAAAATACTCACATGGCTGCAGGTTACTCGCGTGCCGTTACCCTTAGACATCTGCCAAACAGCCCAGCTGTCAAAGGAGAGCTGACTGGCACTGTCACCGCAGCTCAAAGTTACAGTAAGAAAGTGTTAAATCTGATTATTAAAAAGGTGTGAAAGCGTGCAGCTGCAGGGCTGGTCAGAGGAAAGAATAAAAAAGTGATGCTTAAGGGAAGAGACAAGAATGAACAATTATTTTATCCTGCAACATCTCCAATTAGGAGCTGAAAACTTAAACACGGAGGCCAAGCAGCAGCGAGGACTAGATAAGGTGAAGATTGGTTTTGTTTTATAATCAATAAGGTTCTCGTACTAAGAAAATTTACTGCAAAACAAGCAAATTGGTGGAAAAAATTGAAAACACAGGATCCGTTCTTTAAAAACACACAAAATATTTTTATAGCTAACTACAAACGTAACGATAGACATTTACAAGATCTGTTAGTGCATATTTACACTTACTTTTTTGTTTTCTTTCCTAGAATTAAAGCTGCCATAATCTTCAAAGACTTTAGGGCTGTTTCAACAGCTGAATTACAAAACAGCTCAGTCACAAATTACAAAATAAACTTGAATGGTTTAAATAAAGAGGAAAAAATACTCCACGTGATTCACTCTGATACAGGTTTATACAGGACAGATCATTCTCGTGACACATTTTCTAAGGCTGTGAAACGGCCAACTTTTCGTATTTTAATTGATGCTTTCATGTTTTGGATCCTAAAGAGCAGCAGCTAACCGGTCCCTTGTTTCTCGCCCTTTAGACCACAACCCTGCTGAAAGGGAAACTGGGTTGAAGCCATTTGCCCCCCGAAGCTCCTCCTCTACAAACGGAAGAGACCTAAATGACAGGACGGGAGTCCTGAGCGATGCCTCTCTCGGGGCTGAATGCTGCTCTGCAGTCAAAGCAAAAGGGCAGCTACTTCCCAGCTCTCCCCGGAGGCAAGGCTTGGAAGCTACATTGCTCCAGACCACTCTCCGCTTATTTCAGCATCTCCACTTCTGATCCTGAGCAGAGCCCAAGCTGAATGAAATCAAGTGTTCAAATACTTCAGAACTCGGAGCGACGCAGGTTCTGCTCGAGTTCGGAGGGCAGGTGGTCGCCTTTTTCTTAAATCTCCATTGTTTAGCACAGCCCTAACGGCATGGCTGGACAGCACGGTGCAAACCAGATGGGTTTCAATGCTTCTAGATGGGTTTCAATGCTTCTGAAAGCCTAAGAGATGATGTTGTTGGAAGTCAGACTCTAAAACCAACTTAGAATAAGATCTTTTTGAAAAGAAATGTATTTTCTTCATAAATACAGTACAATTACATTTTACAATGTCTTTTTACTTTCTAGACATAAAAATGCTAGCTTTTAAAAAAAAAAAGAGTTCCTATACAAATACATGAAAAGAGCCCCCCCTCCCCACAGCCCCCCGCCCCTGCCACGGAGCAAAACCATCAGCCGCGGCGTGAAGCAGCACAGTGAATCCCGGGCTAACCTGTGCCAGCCCTCGTGGGGAGGGAGAGAAAGCCAAATTACCCCCGGGGTTTTGCTTGCCCTGACTGCACCGAGTTTATATCGCCACCATTTTATAAGCGATGGAAAAAGCACATCGTCTGGCCACAGCCGTCGGGATTCACTGTGAGGGTGTCATGGCTCACGGGATGCGGTTGTTACACGTTTCACGCACTGCTGGTCATCGGTGTGGGCTCCTGGAGCAGGAGGTGTCCTTGGAAATGGTTCTGGCCTGAAACTCTGCAAGTCCCCTCACTCGGGCAGCCTCAAAACCGAAGCAAAGCTAATGCCAGTTTTCAGCCTCTCGCTCTACAAACTTGCCACCAGAGGCAGAGACCACACATAAAGAATTTCAGCCCCCTGACTGTACTTGCTGACCTCAGCCACCCTCTGCAGACTCCTGAGGAGCAACTCACAGACCCCCATGAGTCCTCAGACCAGAGACCGAAAATTGCTGCTCTAGACCCCGCAAGAGTTGCCAGGTAGGAGCTATCTGAAGTTCATAATGACATCGGGCTAGGTGGGAACAAAAGCCTCTGGATCTCAGGCAGTTCCCTGAGCCGTCAAATCCCAAAAGAACTGCCCAAGGGAAGGACTTGTGAGCTTGGCCATTCTGTAAGCAGTGAAAGGAAAGAGGAAAAATAACTAAACTTGATTTTCTTGGTTTGTTCTACAAAGAAGAATATGTGGCTTTCTTTATAAAAGCTACAATTCTGCTTCTAATACCCGAGTTTAAGAAAAACTCTTAGTCTAAAGTTTTGGTTTGCAAGGAAGGTCATTGCAATCATTGTGTTAAAAATCACTTTCTACTAGAAATAAGCTCTACAGAAGGAAAAGGAACTAGGTGTGCAGTTTGTCTCCTTAAAGCAGTTTCTGTTTAAAAACAAAATAAAAATCTGTACAGAGAGACCGAAGACTATAGTACACATCTTCCTCAAAGCAAGCAGCTCTTTTATATTCACATCAGGACGGCTCTGAGGAAGCTCGAGGGAAAGAAGACATTCCTGATGGCTCCTAGTTTGTCAGCACATGAAGATGACCTCAAACTTCCATGTCAAAAGTTTTGGGGGTTTTGCTTTTGGAAGAAAGCAAAACTACAAAATAGGGCAAAGAACCTGACCTAAACAACATAAAACTGCACCATCTTCTTCCAAATTTATGTCCACGGGCATAGAACTGCTAAGGCTCCTGCAGTCCTCATGGCTTGGGACTGTCAGAGACTGTCTGGCTTCCATTTTTGGAGGAGACAGTTGCTGTCCATAATGTGTATTTTATTCACAGAAAGCTATTATGTCATTTTTTTCTTTGTAAAAATAGATTACAGAGGCATTTAGTTTGAAAACAATGAGCTGCAAGGAGGATAAACAATTTTTTTTTTACCTAGTCCAGCTGAACAGCCAATATCAATTGGGGAAAATCAGTTATCTGAAACAGATTTTATCTGTAAAGGATCCAAATTTTCCTAGACGTTTCAGAATTCACGTCAATCAAGCGAGTTGGAACTGTTTATCTAGAGCCCCACAGTTGCAAAACTTCTTTCCTACTGCTGAGAAGTACTTGTAAAGATGGAATATAATTTTTCCTGACTTTAAAAGAAGAGCACTCAAACAGCTCTCCCCCTCTCTCACACACTCAGTGGCATTTGATCTCCCTTATTGTTCATTCTAAGCCCAAACCACAAAATATAATATAGAAAATTATGCTGAAATGGCAGAAAGATGGACGCTTTGAGCTAATGAGAAAAGCTTCTCCTGCATTTCCAACAACTGTGGAGGAGGCAGAGAAATCACTTCAAATCATTCAGAGTGGGCATTACTTCATATAATGGGATGGAATTAAGCCAAGAGAAATAAATGTAAGACATTCTCAGGGATGAGAACAAAGAGGCTGTGAACAGTTTGTCTAGAAAAGGGTGGAGAACTAATTCAGACAGATTATTAGAATACACTTAGGGCAGGTCTACCGCACTGTCCAGAAAGATGTTGTCCCATATGGCAGAGACAGTCAAAGCCTTAAAGTGCAGCTCTGAAGTGTCTTAAGTACTGGTGATGGAAGGGAGTTTGCGCTGCCTGTTATAGCAGTCGCTGGTAAAGCCAGGCTATTTAGACTTAGTTCGTATCTTACCAGATGCATTTTGCCACCTCTGACTTCTGTGGGTCTAGGAATATAGCCTGAAGAACACTAACAAAGCAGCAAATCTGCTAGAAATGATGGGAAGTGTTTTCTTTGTTTTTTACGTGATTATCACTAGATGACGAACAGAATCCAACCCACAGCCGATCTTTAGGCACTGCTAAGTCACCCACGTGGCAGACAGAAGGCAGCTCCTTTCACCTCCCAACTCTCCACTGTGAAATTCATGTTACATCTGTTGATCCAGTAAGGCTGTTTCAATTGGACACCACATCAGTAGTGTCGACTAAGTAGGAATTGAGGACATTCACTAACTGTTCAACGATTAATTGCTGATTTTCCTTATTTCTGGGTTGAAATGATCTGAAATGAAAATCTGGCTGCTCCAATGCTGCACAGAAAGCTGAGACTAGCCAGGTTCCCAACATGTTGGGAACAACATTCCCAACTGGCTAATGAAATATTTTGACATTCAAGTAAAAAAAAGTACTTTCTTAATTTCTTAACAGAAATCAATATTGAAGTGTTCAAATAAAATGAAAAGACAGTAACAAAAAATACTCATTTACTTCTATTGGTCTTAATATCTCCTTGTAGCATCTGCAACCAAAGCATTGCTGCATCTGTGCTAGTTCCCAAAAATCTGAAAGTGAACCTGGTGACTTAAATGTGTAACTTTCTTCTGTAATGCCTCTGGGACTTTCTTGAAGCTGCTCTCTCCAGTTAGATGAAGAAAAAGAAAATATTTTGGAAGTAGAGAATTTGCCACCTGAAACTTTACACAGAGCTCCTCTTCAAAGCTCTACCTCTGAGGCTTTGTTGTATGAGAAAGAATCTAGTATCTCCGAGAAGGAGGGACATACAAAGTAGAACAGGAAAATCTGCTATGGAGAAAGATCTCCACAGATGCAGTAGAGTAAGTTACTAACACTGAAAAGCAAGGGGGCTTGCCACTTGTGCTATGGTAAATTTAGAGTAGTTCCACTAAAGCCAATGGAATTACAATGGCAGAAATCTGATCTAACGGATCAGGACTGAGCCTGTAAACTGTCCTTTTTTAATTTACGTAAAACATGAATGCAATATATTATTTACTATCCACTGTATAAATTATTGAAAAAGTACTTAAGTATAAAAGTGTGGCAAATCTTTCAATGAAACTAAAAATGTGAAATGCGACATTAATCACCGGAGTCATTTTTTTTAATAAAGAAATAACACAATTTGGGAAGTAAAAAAAAAAAAAATGTTACCACACTGAAAACGGAAATCTTTCCAGCCTATGAATGTGAAATACCTATTCTGAGTTCTTACACTGAGTGTAAAGAGAAATCTCCCTTGATCACAGCTCAAATTTATAGAAGTTTCTTAGAACATTTGTATTCCAAAACCATTAAGTGATCTCACAACTAAGTCCCTGGTTCTCGTCATAAGGCCACTACGCTCACCTTACTGAGTTCAAGCTAGACGTGTAACCAACAGCTATGAGAGTAGGTACTCCCGTTTAAGAGACTTTAAAAATACTGAAGTGAAATATCAGATGTAGTGCATCTAAGTTCTTGTTTGTTCTCCAGATGTTACCAGATCCAGTATTTAAAAAATAAAGGGGTAAACTTTCAAAGAACAAGTGTTACGGGTTTTTTATAATTTAGAACAAATGATAAATTAACCTGTCCATACTTTTGAGACATAATATACAAGAGCAAAGAGCTGAGTGTTCTTTTATTACTCAGGTACTACAATTTTTTCCCAATAAAAATGTCTTTTAAAAAATTCTTGCTACTGTAGCCCAGCTCAGATCCTGGTACAGCCTTTCAGATGAGGTATTCTACCATCTCTCCATCTGGGAGGTCCTGCCCCATGGTCTGAACAGGGGCTTTTCTCTCAAGAGTGCTGGAGTGGAAGAGTGGCCCATCTATGTGATGAGGAAAAACAAGAGACAGACAATCAGAGCTGTAACTTCAATGAGGTTAGAAAAATGACGTTAACATTTTAAAAGTCATCTTCTATCATTCGCCAAAAGACAGCTAACAACTCCTTATTTCATTTTAAAAATTTCAATTCTTCATGTATGTAGCCAGACAAATAAAGATATTTTATCACATTCCCTTTGGGTATCTCCCACTGATACACAATGGCATATAAAACTGGAGTGACTGCATTTAAACCAATGTAGTCAGTGTAGACTAGCTCCACAAAACCTGTTCCCCGGTCTCCCTCGATACCCATTAAATAGCAGAGCATGGGCAAGATGCACAGCAGACCAGCCAAATTCACTCTTCCATAAAGAACAACATAATTGTAACGCGCCTGTAAGTAGAAGAGGCAAGGTTGTGTAATCTGCATTGATTTGGCAGAGTGGGCTGGAAAATGAGCAGCTCTTGCCAGCTCGGAGCTCTGTGGGAAGCAAATTCAGCTTCTGTGACAGTCACTGTCAACTGGATCTACTTGTGCCAATGCTGAAGTTGGTCCTGAGACTGGGACAGTGCAATAACAAGATAGCTTTATCATGATAGTTACCTTTCCTTCCTCTTCCTCCCCCTTATCTGAGTCCGCTTTGCTTTGAATACCCACTAAAATGCCAGCATCTACAGCCTATTTTCACACGCTGTTTCAACCCTGCATGCTGCTCGCAATTTACTTCAGAGTAGACACTGACTCAGAGACTGTCCTGGGCTTTGCATATACCTGCTCCAATTCTTAAATCGCACTACACCTCTCTGCCCAGTGTGTCCATGCTTATGCTACCACTCTTAAGGCTTTTTTTCCTTCAGAGCATTTGAGACCCCTCAGAACATTGTCAGGCTGGCCTCTGAAACACATCTGTCCTCAGAAAAACTAAACCCAGTCTTCCTGAATGCAAAAAGGGACGGCAGGGCCTGCCGCACAGCGCACAACTGACGGCGAGTCAGTGGCAAGGGCCCCTCTGGGAGAGCAGCTGAGCTTTGTTACCTGTTTTGTCTGCACTGTAGGCCAGGTTGGTACTGGGGAGTCGTCCTGGTGTGGGAGCTGCAGTGGAAGGTGCAGCTTTGCTTTGTTCGTTCCCCCGGTCAGTCTGGGTGCTGCAGTCTCTGCTGCCTGTTTTCGAGTGGGCTGACAGCAACGGTGTGGAAGGAAGGACAGGAGAGGGGGTGGAGGGAATGGATTCGGAGCGATATTCTGTTCCCAGCAGAACACCTTTGTAGAAAAAGGGAAGGAAATTTCACAGTCCCAGAAAACTAACTGGTATCAGTTCTGCACCCCTCTGTAGGACCTGCTCTAGGATCTTGAAAGCGCTCTGTGCTTCAGCAGACAGCATTAATTTACCTTTCTATAGCACCTTTCACCACTGAAGTACCCAAAGAACAGCGGTATCCTCATGTTGCTGCATGCAAAGATATGCAAGTGGCCACTAACACCTTACCTCCCTGTCTCTAAGCAGTGGCCCGTCTAGGGCAGGGTAAATCTGCAAACTCTGAAATCAGCTGCAACAGATTCTCATTTACATTTCAGGGTCTTTTAGTCTCATATGGAGGGAATTTGGGTCTAACTTCCCCGCAGAAAAAGAAGAAAAAAATAATCTAAGATTTGCTTTGTTACAACTCATTTTTCTCTGAACAATGGTGTTGGGCCATTCCAGACAGGAGTCACGTTAGTGCAGGCACAACACTACAGGGTAGCAATCCTGGTTAGTATCTCTGCTCCCATTCAAGGAGACTTTACACCTTCAGACAGTTGTAACAACCCAGCTGAAAGCAAGTGCTTGGGAACTCTGAAAACTGTATCTCAAATATCCCTGAAGTCAGGTACCAAATTGGGAATAAAGGCTTACATATCTTAATGACAGAGCCTGGACATCAGAAGTGACTATTTCCCAAAAGCGATAAAACGAGCCGTTGTTCCAAATGTGTTCCATCTTGCTTGCAGTCAGCTTTACCGCACGCGAGGCCAGCTGATCTGTCTGTCCAACACACCTTCTTCCTTCTGCTGCTCCTGCCTCCCTGCTAAGCAGCGACTCGCATGTCTGAATTGCCACTGTTACTTAAAACTTACCGAGGCTGCCTTTCCAGCTCTTGTCCTCCCTCTTCTCCTCCAGGATGGGAGTGCTGCTCAGTGTCGACGAGTGGGACAGCAAGCCCGAGCCAGCGTTCGAAATGGACATCAGCGACTTGGCAGGTCTCATTGAGGAGAGCTGGTCTGTCTTACCAGGCTCCTTCCGGGAGCGCTGCTGCAGGACTTTGATCATGGCATCCTTCTCAATGATCTGAGCATGCAGAGTCTTAATCCTTTTTGAGAAGCACAAAGAAGAACAATGTACTTGTACTCCTGTCTCCTTGGACTGAGGCCTCAGTGCCCCCATGGCTGTGACTAGGGCTCCCTTAGGCATTTGGGGAGGCAGAGAGAGGATGCCAGTGAGCTTATTGCCCTGAATACTGCCTGATCATGGGCCCACCAGAGCAAATCATGCCTGAGACTTCCTGTATGCATGCAGGAGAGAACGGCACCGAGATACCCACCCACCTTTGGCTACTGGAACCTGCCCTAAACAGCCATGGAAGGGGCTTTGAGGCAAAGCTGATAGTTATGGGCAGGACACGAGACCAACAGAAAGAAGAGGATTAACACACTTTGGGGAGTCTGCGCTGGACCTAACCCCAGGGAAAACAGTTCTGTGAGACTGTTAGTAGGTGGCTGGAGCCTGGGGTGTGATGAAGATGCCCTGAAGAGAGAAGAACAAGCTAGATGCAAAAAATCTAAGACAAGACTTTTTGGCATTAGCCCTCAGTATCAAGACAGGTTTTGGATTGCTATGTAGATAATTCCTTGGCCAAATGAGCATCTGGCATCCTACATTGTTGCTATTGGTGAAGACACAAGAATTTCTGGTTCTGAGGCATCTACCCAGACAATTAATTTAAAATCCCTATCCTAAAGAAGCCAGATAGGACCAAACTGCATTTTACCTTCCCTCCATGTCGAGACACCTCCTGTTGGCAAGCAGGATCTCCTCCTCCTCCTTCTGAATGCGAGCTTCCAGCGAGGTGTCATAGCTAGGGTTAGGTGAGTGGCTGATCACTGTCGTGTCCCTGAGAACAAGCAGTAGAGCAGATGAAGGACCTGCTAAGTTTCCTGCACTCCTCCCAGCAGCACAAAATTATTGCTCAAAAATAACAAACAAGAACATCCACTTTTTTTCAGTTTAGGTTGGCTCAGTGTCTTCCAAAAATCCAATTCCCAGTCCTAATGAAAGCAGGATTACAAAAATATGCAAGTCATTACAACAATAGTCAATCTGCCGTCCACCTCGGGCCAGTCTATAATCGAACTGATTCACTGTACTGCTGTAAACTGATCGATGAGGCAAATCCAAGGACATGGGGAGGGAGAAGGATGGTATAAAACACTTGGCACTTTTCTTCAATTGAAACAGCACAAACTTTGCTTCACATATAAATTGTTTTCCAAAACATAATGAGTATTTCATTCTACTTGTGGCTGTTCAGTCAGAACAAAGTCGCTGTGCTACGCTCTGTATCAATGTATGACAAAACATTAAGAGCATGTTACTGACATAGCTATGCATCAACATAATTAGAAAAAAACAAACACACAAAAAAATTTGGAGTTACCAAGAGCTCCCATTCACTGTAGTAAGAAATCTGTTCTCTCAGACCCAGCATGTCTAAGAACTGTCTGGTAAATGTACCTTTAACTCTGCAAAAGTTCAGATCAGGAGCAGCAAAGCACCAATGTGAAGGGCATAAGAAGGTCATTCATCAAAGAAACCTAACCTGACCCAGATTCCT
Organism: Pelecanus crispus; assembly: GCF_030463565.1. Classification (NCBI taxonomy): domain Eukaryota; kingdom Metazoa; phylum Chordata; class Aves; order Pelecaniformes; family Pelecanidae; genus Pelecanus; species Pelecanus crispus. The sequence goes on along the minus strand of NC_134655.1, from coordinate 3,620,245 downwards.
GCCTGTGCTGTAAAGCATCCTTCCTGCAACCTCAACTTCCTAAGGGATGCTTTTTCCACCATCAAAGAAAATGGGAGGAAATCTGTGCACAGTGTAGACAAGGTTGCCATCCCTCAAAGCCTATATTTTTGAAGGAGATACTATAGGTGCCAATTGCATATAAACTTGCAGAAGTATTGACACTAATGGAATACTCTCTTTTAGGGGAGAAGCAGCTAGAAGGAAATGGAAAAACAGGGGTTGGCTCTTTCCTGACTGGAAGGCATTCTTGTTCGTTTAACAAAACCTGAACAGGCCTAACACATCCCCTCTCATTCCATGATAAACAATAGACCAGACTGCTACTTATCAGTGCAAGCTGAAAATATAACACGGCCTCTAAAGACAAGCAGGAGCAAGAGCCTTTAGAGAATCTCTGGGGAGGCAGAAAACAGTGCACAAGAAGCATCAATACCCTAAAATAACAGCCTGCTTCTGGAGCAAGATAAGATAAGTCTTTAAACACTAGCACAAAGATCTGCAACTTTACCCATGTAGTTCTAGTACGATCTTACGAGCTAGGAAGCCAGTTACAGTAACACCCTTATTTGAATCTGGTTCATGAAACAATCTAAAATAAAATCTGCCATCAAGAACTAGAAACTAGCAAGCAAGGAAATTATATGTAAGCAATACCTAATGCTAAAGAGTTGCACTCCAATAACAGCTCTTGTTTACCAACTAGCTGAAGCACTTGGGCCTATTTACAGCCATAACAAGCGTTTCTGTACAGCTGTCTTGGAATGTGAGCTTGTTACCAAATTTCAGACACCCTTCCCACCCCCACAAGCAGTGCTCTCCATACACAGCAGAATGTTTTGAGCAGAATTTCCTAGTAGATGTTTCTGGTTAGTAACCATGTTGAGGACAATACCACAAAGTAATTTGCAGAAACATGCTGGAGAACAAGCAAGCCATTCAGAGTGAATGATGTGAATCACCAAGCTTACCCCATCTCACATGACTTCAGCGAGGATTGATTCCTGTTTAAAAAAAATAAAACCCCCAAACCCTTCTCATACACCTATTTTTGAATCAACAGCTTCTAGGAATGGCTCAGAACAATTCTAGTCTGGGAAACGGCTCCTGCATGCGAAGGAATCTTCTCCTGGAAAAAAGTTTCTAATTGTTGGCAATTACACAGCTCCCAGGAAAAGCAGCCAAGCTCCACTTGCATGCAGAAGTCTGAGAAGCTGTTCAGACCACAAGGCGAGGTATCATGGTAGGGTGGTATGACCACATTCCTTGGTGGGGAATATGACATTCAACTGGAAAAAGAAAATAATCCCTGTATTATGAAAAGTCGCATTTACCTCTGAGCAGCCACAGTTGCAGCTGCATCCAAAGCAAACTGTCTCATCACACTCTCCTCCAGGTACTTCTGTTCCCACTTGGTCATGTCAGCTTCCAGAGCAAGAATCCTTTCCTCCTTCTCACGCAGGAGTTCCATAAGCGCCGTGGCGTTGTACTCGGAGACGTTGGCAGCCTGAGATGTACCCTGACGCTGATTTCCAAAAGCAGGGAAAAGAAAAAAAAAAAAAAAAGAAGTCTCAGGATGTGTCTGTAAGGCTCAGGGTTGGTTTGTTTGCTTTTTGTCTGAAGGACAGAGGCTGGTCCAGAGCAGCACTGGCCTGACACAAGAACTCCCCCGAGTGAAAGGCAGAGGCCTCTGCCACATTGGGCAGCTAGGTGATGGTACCCGTCTCCTCTAGAGCTCAGTCTGAAACATCTGCAGGGGCAGTTCAGCCTCACTCTGTCAAAACCAGGAAACAAGCTCATATAATGCAAGAAAGGCTCCTTCTGTTTTCCAAATGTTGAAGCTCAAAAGTCATAAAACATCAAGCACTGCTCCCAAGAAAGACAGCTTAACTCACAGCACCCATGCTAGAGTGCTTCCTGGTGCCATTCCAGAGCCCGTCAATACTAACAAGCAAGTATCTGAGATGGAAAATATTCCTCCTAAGGCCTTTTTCCATGTGCAAAGCCCCACATGTGCATCCAAGACCTAGATCACGCTACTCAGGTCTGATGTCTACAGCCCATCCATAACGCCTAAAGTAACACAGACTTACTTCCAACACCATTCCAGCAAAACACTAACTAGTATACAAGAGTTATCACACCCTTAAAAAAAATACATCCAAAATATTTTTAAAGGATTTGGTTATTAAATCAATATGATCAGTGTATACCTGTGGAGTAAGTAGCTGGGGATTAAAAATAATTCAGTTCTAAAGCAAGATTTGGAAGACAGGCAGTGTTCCCTTTCAGAACAAGAAAGAGTGGAGATTTGCTGAGCTAACAGTTCAACGGACAAAAGGCATAGTTTTATATGGAAGTCTCATCTGGGATTGGAAGGATATTTGACTTAAACAAAAAAAAAATAGTTTAAAAGAAAAGAAATTGTGCAGACAAGCTATTTTATGTTCGGCTCAAAATTCTTAACCATGACAAGAAAGCTGTTTCTTTGTGTTGACTCAGGTGCAATGTCAAAAATTGTGGGGTTCAGAGTACCTCATCTTCCAAAGGTAACACAGAAAAGGTCATCAAATTACTGTAACTCCTACTAAAACCAACACAAAAATAAAAGTAAGATTTAAATATCTGTTCCTATGCAGAGGTGGAAGTTGGGGGATAAACGTAACCTGAAACTAAATGTGATTTAGAACACAGGCCTGCATCCTATTTCCAGTAAAATTTACAAACCTGACAGTTCACCTATGTTTGACATAAGTTGAAATAAACCCAAAACTTCACATCCAATTAATAAGACCACTGCACAATCTACTTCTCATTCATTTTTTTCACTGAAAAAGACTCATGTTACAATCATAAGAATATACTCTGTGTGAAGCTCCCATCTGTTTCCATCAACTGCATTTATAGAATTGGTTTTGCTGGTTTGGTTTGGTTTTTTTAAAATGCAAAAGCTTTTTGAAGGGCCTCTTTTCAGGCCAGCTGTTAATGAATTTTTGTATAAAATGTCAAACTGTGAACCATATTTTTAAAATAATTTAAAAGTATATATAACTAGGGTACTTAAAGATAGAACACCATCTAGCTATATGGCTATGTCTGAATCTTGTCACGTGATGGATCCCCTATTGCTCTCTTATCTAAATTTTCTGGTTGGAATGGAAGAATTAAATCAAGTAAAAAACAATACAAGGGCCAGCAAATCCATGATTATAGCTACTAAAAGAAAAATGTGTTAATTTTACAAGATGGAAAAAACCACTGCCCTTATGTGTGGTGTAGGGTATAGCGTACAAGCCTACAAGAAGCGTAGTACGGCACAGGGAAACAGCAGGTACCTGCTGCATCCGGAGAGATTCCAGTTCTCTCTCGAGCCGGGTCCGCAGCCTATGTTCCAGCTGTTCCCGTTTCTCACACGCTGCCTGCAGCTGAACCAAGGCCTGCTGCATCTTCTCCACCTTCTCAACATAGACCTGCTTCTTTTTGAGCTGAAACAAAGGAAGAAAATGCAACGTAAGTTAAATAATGAGAACGAGTGAGTGAACTTCTGGCTTTGTACATGTTGCAGAGCACAGAAACACCAGCCGGGAAGAACACGTCCAGCTGACTGCTGTTGGTGTGCCTCAGACGCCTACTCTGGACTTGACATCAGGAGGTTGCAGGTCTTTCCTGTCTCTGCTTTCCTGCTAGGTGTATTTGTTCTTTTTGTCCTCAGCGACCCCATGGCAATGATGGGGAAACTGAGGTAATTATCTGTTGCAAATGATTGAGAGCAGCGATGGGCTAGAAGGGGCATCTGGGTTCGTAATAGAGAGCGTTTAAGTGACACAGCACACGTTACCGAGGTAACTGTAGCAAAGACAGCATTTAGAGCTGGTCCACAGGTTGGGAACGCTTTTCAGTGCAATACTGAAAATTGATGGCAGTGTTTTTATGAGATTAAGCAGAAACAGAATCAAAACTTGCAGGATCCTATTCCAGTCCCATAACAATAAAATAATGAATAGGATGAAAGCATACACTAGACATGGCCTGTGCTCTCTCCACGCTGCAGCCAGCTTTATTCTAGCAGTCTGGACATTCACCTCGGTCATCGTGGCCCAGTGCGACCCGAGAGGTCCTGCTCCGTTCCTTGCCCCTGCCCTTCTGTCCTCCTCCATCATTCATCCTGCAAACCAAGCTGCTATCCTGTCTCACGATAAGCCATGAAAACTACCATGCTGAGACCCCCGATAACTGTCTTAGCAAGGTTAATCCACAGTTCAGGCAGAATAAAACCAAACTAAAATATGAATTTAAAAAAAGAATAAAACACACCCAGGGCCCAGCTCTATTCTAATATATAAAATACTGCACACCTACGGACATAATTTTCTGTTAAGGAAAAGACTAACAATCACAATTAGCTGGCCTTCTGCAGCAAATCTGGGGCACTGCGTTTTTAGCTATGACTGTCATAAACCCTGAAATATGAAAACAGCAGGAAGAAGGCAACTTTTCCCAACAGTCAGAGCCAAATTCTAGAGAAGCACCACAATGCAAAACACAGACTCCCTTATGTGAGTTCAAAGAGCTACTCTACAGCTTCATGGAAGAAAAGTCCACTGAGGGATATTAAAGACAAAAGACACCACTTTTGGCTCAGGAAGTCCTTCTTGGAAGCGGAAAGTATTTTGGGAAAGTATCGCTGTTTGTTGGCCCCATTCTGATAGTGTTCCCTTGGAATCGCTGTAAGTTTCGGTGGAGACATGATTCTAGGCTTGCTGGGCTTTGATCTGAACAACATGAGCCGTTCTTACATCGCACCGTCCTTCCGAAAAGGTCTTATCATGTGTTTCTTCAAAATTTTCCCTTTTCACACTCCTGTTCCTTGAGGCAATCCAGAGACTGCAACGTGAATAGCAGAGAGAGAAAAATCTCCAAACACTATTAATCCCAGACATGGTATCTTTTTCTTCTCTTCATCAAGTCAGCAGGCATCTAATCTCACAGCATGAATGTTGCTGCCCTAGAGGATTTTCCCCAAACAAGTATTTTATAATAAAAGTTACAATAGAGAGTAAGCCAGCCAAAGGCCTTCCCATCAGTGCATGTACAGTAGAAAGGTATTTTTATTCTTTGATTGCTCAAGATTTCAAGCTTGTTTGGAATGGGAGGGACAAGAACATTTTAATACAACTTGATATTCCACTGCTGCTCTGCAGAAAATCAACAAAAATGTTACACTTAATAGATCTTTTCATTCCAGATCATAGTGCTTAATAACACTGATTTAAGCTTTCGCAGACTTCAATAAAGTGTATATTAATGCACTAGTTTTACACTGAGATTAACAGCAGCAACTAGTAGCTATGTAACCAGCCAAAAATGATAAACTATGAGTCAGCAGCAGAACCTAGAAATGGAGAGCACCCAATATCTCGGTTTTGCATATGAGCTTACTGACCTGGACAAGAGTAAGGAACAACCTAATAAACTTGCTAACAGTGAAATATCATGCGTCGTGCTGAATAATGATCTCTTGAAGATCACCTCTCCTCCCCCACTCTTCTATATAAAAAGTTAAGGAAGGAAGGACAGACATTCGGTCTCTTATTACACAAAGCATTTAAATTTCTGAAAAGCTTTTTAACACACAGGTAAAATTCTCCTTGCAAAAGGTAGCCGCTGACAACATTTTACTAGTTTCATAATTAATAAACCCGAGTATGCATATGTGTGGATTAACGCTTTGGCCTGCATTCAAAGAATACCAAGAGCCCAGCCAAAAAAGAATTGGGACACAGAAATTCCACTGAAACGTTCGCTTTGAAAGTGCTCCCATCAGCCAAACCTGCAGGTGAAACGTTGCAACAGAAGCTGTTGCCCAACTTAACCAGCACTGCCTGCACATGCCTAGCTCATGTACCAGTCCTAAAGCACAGGCACGGCTTGTTCAGTGGCTTTTCATAAAGACAACTTTTTTTTCCCCCTCACAAAATACACTTCATCTTCCAGCATCAGGAAGAATTAGGAATGTTAGAAAATTTGGGGTTTGTGTCTGTATTTTTTTTAAGGGCTTAAACCCAGAATTAATTCAGGAGTCCTTCAAATCATTTTCAGTTTTTTGGACCACAGATGCTCAGTAAGCTTTAAGGCATGTATGGGCTCCAGACAACTCAGCTTTCCTAATATGTCTTTTGACACAATTATCTTTTATATACAAGATTGTTTCACTTCATGCACTCGCTGCACTCAGGCAACCCACTGCATATTCCGGCAGGTCACTCATTTCCAGCTCTGCCATCTCTGCTACTGCGAGTGTTTGTGACAAACAATTTACCTTTCTGTGAAAAAGGATTCTCCAGGAGTGGTAGTAGTGAAGTCTAATTTTTTTTTTTTTTTTTTTTTTTTTTAAAATCTTTCTGACTGGATCTGTCCTCTCAACGTAAAGAGGATCAGGAATAATTCTTCCAAGCACAGAGGGATTTCATTACCATAAATTGGGAGTAGGATCATGTTTTCCTAAGACAGGAATTGGAAACGGAGTTTCCTGAGTATTGCCAGGGTGCTGCAGACATAAGTGAGATGAGAGGAAGAAAAAAAGGCAGCGTGCTGAGGCTTGCTCTTGGTCATTTGCCATGGATTCCCCACCCTCCCTCTTCCAGCAAAGAACCAAAACTGGCTGCTCAGTGCCAAGGGCCACAGTAACATCTACCATGGGGGAGATGGCATCAAAGGATGCTGGAATCCTCTTCTCTGCAACAGGCCTTGCAGTCAACACGTGCTCTAGATAAGAGTTCATTCCTGAAGCTTTAAAAGGATGCAGTCACTCCCTTCAGTATATAATTTTAAATAAATTTGACAAGATAGTAATTTTCCTTTTGATGGTACTGCATTTAACTAAGAAGCAAGCTCAGGCTCACATAATGTATTGTAACTGTTTTGCCTTGAAGGGTGCTCTGAAAATGCAGAGCATTTTACTCATAATAATATCTTTATTATAACACCTCTTTTAAGACGGTGAAATCTCAAATAACCTCAGTGCATGTCTGGAAGCACAGCAGAGCACTTCAGCATGACTGTATCTCTTCCCAGCATTTCCTACAGCACATGGCACAACTTTAATCGTGCGCATATCCTCTCCGGGTCAATCCCTGACTGCTTTGGAAAATGTCCTAACCAAGTATCAGAGGTCAGGCTTTAAGTCTATCAACAAGATTGTCTAATTAAACCATTGTAAACAAGAGCAATCACTCTCCAGTTCACATCCACTACGACGTTTAAGTAAATTCTGCAACAGGACTGAGGACAAGAAAAATAAAGGCGGCAAGGACTGGCTTGGGACTCTGCAGAAATCTAGTACGCAGAAGTGTGAATTGATGCAGGGAATACCCCTGAAAGATTCCCTGGCCTCCCAGTCAAGTATTTCTGTCTTTTTATTTCCTCTATCCCTTGTCAAGATTGCTTTCTGCAGTTGAGAGCCAGCTGGGAGAAGCAGGATACACTTGGGATTCGGATGCTTCATTGCTCACGAGAGTCTGGCTGACCTGAAGAGCAATCTGTTTCCAAGTTAGTCAGGAAGATTTACTGCCTGAAAATGTCTGCGCACCGATATCCCTGAACTGCAGGGCTTTCAGCAATCGAAAATGAATCAACTGCTCTAAACATACAGGGATGAAATGATTAAACAAATTCACTAAACCTAGAAAACTGAAACTAGTCCTCAGAATCTTTTCGCAGGAAAAAAAGACTTCCTAAGACAATGTAATGCCTGGCAGCAGGCAACCTGCTACAGAGAGCATTTGCATGGTCTAAAATCAACAGCCAAGGACAAAGCATTCCTGTAGGGAATAGGGACATTTGATTATTACTACAACTGCCCAGCAGAAAAGGGATTAACATTCTAAAAGCCAAACAAATCCTGTTCCTTCATTTGATTTAGGCTTCAAGAAACCATGCAATCTCTTTCAGGGATCCCAGGTCCTGGCAGAAGAAAGGCTCTGAAGAGGGCACAGGGGTTTCATGCACACAGCACGGGGAGCAGGGGCGTACAGGAATGAGGAATTTTCACTGTCAAATCACTAGAAGCAAGGGAAGTAGAGACGGAAACATCCTCCGGACTGGAGCTACCTCTGCAGGACAAACGCAGTCCTGGACATAGCAGGTGAGGGGGAAGGAAGGATCTTCTTTTGTACAGAGATTCATCGCTTCCAGATGCGTTACTCAGCAAAGAGTTTTTCTGGGGAAGAAGAGAAGACTTCCTGCATAGCTAGCAATGATTCAGAAACCCTCCCAGGCATTTTGACAAACCCAGCCATTATCTTCTTCATCTTGGACAGCTCCTATTTCAGCAAATTGGTAACACTCGTCAGCATCTGCTTGTCTCCCACCCACTATTTCTGATGTCTTCATAGTCCTTTGTTTAATATATTCAGGGTGTTTTCATTACATTCTGGGTTTATCCTAAAGCTGAATCCATTCAGATGCAGCTGAAAATGTGTTTCCCCATAAGAATTTGTCTACTATGGCAGAAATGTAGTAGGAAAAAAAAAAAAAAAAAAAGACAGCCAGCACGTTTAAACCACCTCTCCCTCTTGCAGTTGGAATATGTTCCTCTAGGATGCCTTTGAACCTTCAGTTTGTTTGAATTCAGGCCCCATAAGGCGCCACTGGCCTCAGCAAGAACTCAGGCTGAAGCAATTTGGTAACACTATCTTGCTGGGGAATAGCGTTTGTTGCATGGGAATGTCATAACGTTGTCTCTCCGTTTGTTTGCGTTAAAATAAGTTATAACTCTCAAAGCCACCTCTGGAAAATTACTAACAAGGCAGAGTATGAGAGGTAGCGACACGGCAATAAAAAGCCAGTTCTGCATCGTTACAAGAATGCAGGTCATTAAAGACACACACACATACTAGTTACAGGGAAGAGAGGGAGTTTTCTCTCCTCTCCACCCTACCCATCCATGAACGAGAAGCCATCCAAAAAGCATCCCCTTTAAAAGCATCTCTGTCCTGAAAGGAGCAGTTATGTAGCTCTGAGAATCTAAGCATTTAAGTGAGACAAAGCTGTGGAGACTAGGAATATCTTTTTATAGACCCAGAGAAGTGACTGGAAAAAACCAGAGACGCCTTCAAGCACACAAACTCTCCTTTGGGTCTCTTCCCTACAAGCCAGAGCTCTGTTCTGAAAGTATCTCAGACACAGCATATAAAGTACAATAGATGTCATTTGGAAATGAACGTTTTTACATTTCCCCACAGACAGAACCCTCAGTGTTATCAGAAATAGTGTGCTATTTCTCTCCACAATAGCTGAGTGGGAAATGAATATAACATCTTAGCTCTGATATCTGGTTTATGTTCAATTCTGGTGGCTGAAAGATCTTATAGCTTCTAGATACAAGGCACTTCTAGAAAAGATATTTCATTCAAACATCTTCCCTTCCCCGAATCTGCACCCATTAGAGAGGATGTCTGGCTTCTCTTTCCGCTGCAAGGTGTGTGCATGAGGATGGCAAAGAGTAGATATTTCTATCTTCTTGGTGGTAGTCACTATTTTTCAAAGCTGTCTCCTTCAGGCACTCATTAAAACAGTGGCTTGTAAAGTGGTGGAGCAAAGGAGTACAAGTTACACTACTATAAAAAAAACCCAACTTTTTAAGTTGAAGTGTGGTCTTCCATGGTATGAATTAACCAGGGTGAGCAGAAATGACCAAGTTCAATAAAAGTTCTGGAAATTGCTTTTTTTTTAAAAAAGTGTAAAACCAGTAGCAATTGTACCCTCTACATCCAGCAGTTGCGGTTAGATAAAGTATTTGGCATCAAACTCCCTCCTGCAATATTACAAGCCTGGTAAGGACTCACAATAAGCCAGCGTTTACCCAGAGTCGCAGGCTGGTCACGATGGTCCTTTCTGTAAATCCAGCAACATTTCCTTTGGCCCAGAGTAAAGCAAAGTTTAACCATCTGCTGTGTTTGCTAAAGGCTCTCAAGGTGTATGCTAGCAGATGTTGGTGAAAGCATGGTAACAGGACTGTTTTAAAAGCTCACACACACAGGCCATCTGTGACCATCTACCAGCTACCCACCTGCTGCACACTGCAGCCGTTCAAATGTTGACATCAAAATTGAGACCGTCATGGCAATCCCTGCTCCAAAATGAGAATGTTTCATTGCTTTAGCTGCAAATATTATCACTGACAATTTCTGACTGTGATATATGTTTTTAAGGCAACATGCATTTTATTTCAAATGTATTCAATTTATCTCAAATTTATTGCACGTAATGAAAATAATCTGAAAAACCAGACTAATACTTCACTAGAAACAGTTTTAATAAGCTGCTGACTTATGCATAACTGTGGAACATCTAAAGGGAAGTATGAAAATGGACAAGTGAAAATAGGGGTTAATTACTGGGTATCTTTATGTATAGTAGAGAAGCAGTAAAGTTTAAATATTGCATATAAACCATATATATACTTAGCAAGTCTGTTTGTAGACATATTTAAGTTTGTTTTAAATACCCATGATCACTCACCCTTTTCAGCGCTTTGCAGAAATAAACTCCACACTATCTAAAACTTTAATGGCAGCTTGTTCTAAATTTAAAGAGTCATTTCACCCCTGCTAACAGACCAGGGAAAGTATTCTGGGAATGCCTCCTTTTGCTTCCAACTGCTTCACACTGTACTTCGGTATCTCCAAGATCATTCCTTTCTCCATCACATTTAGCATCCCTTTATCTCTTCCTTCCCTCTAACCTGGATGCTAAAATGCAATATATATAAAAGCTCTCAAAGCTCCATAGGAGTAGACAAGTATCTACATTTTACAGCTGGGTGGTTTTGCCCAAACTGGCAATTCAGGCAAAGGATTTTAAAAAGAATCTGGACGTTCCAATTCCAATGCAACATTTAAATTCAGCTATAGTGATATATGGCTCATAGCTCTCATTAGAACAGAAATATTCTTTTTAGAAAGAATCTGGTGAATATAAGGCAGGGTAACTGCTTAATAGGAAGTCCAAATGGAAGGGGGCAGGGGGGAAAGAAGCTGAAAACTTACATTACAGGATACAACAACCGAAATATGCACACCCCCCTCAGGCCCTGAGCCAGAGTGGCTGCCAAACCTTAGCTAAGAAACTCCACCCTCTTCTGCAGGACTAGTTTGGAAATTCCTGACAATTACAGGGACTAGTAACTCAGATTAAAGTGGCAGGAATAAAAGAAGTAATTGACAAATTGTTCATGTATCTTGGTCACTGAATGTCATTAACTCAGGCCGACATTTACAGTCCCTTCTAAATGGTGCCCTGAGCACTGAACAGCTTGCTTGGCTGTCTTTCGGAAAGTTACCAAACAGCTTGGGGATTTGAGAAGTTCCCACAATTTAACACTAATGAGGCAACAAATGCTTTATAATCCTAAGTATTTCATTAAAAAGTGATTTGGGAAACCTGCAAAAGTGACTCTTTAGTCCTTCTGTTTCCCCTTATTCCCCCTCAACTCTAGGAAAAAGCAGAGTTAATTCCTGCTCCCTCACTGAGACGCTTCCATATTTATCTACAACAGGATGGGTGGCACTTCCTGTGCACCCTGGGATTCGAGCAAAGGTTGGATGCAAATGACCACAAGCCCTCATGCAATCAAGACCAGGGCATTTCGCTGTATATCAGCATATGTGTGGGTTTTAAGCTATCACGCAATCTAGCTCAGAGTTACTTAACTATTTTACTATTCTACCTAGGCAGAAATACTTTGCAACAGCACTGAACCCAATTCTTCCAGTAAAACAAGACATCTTTTGAGAAGAAAACATACAATTATTATTATCTAAAGGCTTCAACTTTACTGTGAGGGAGCCAATATTAGTGCCTACACAGAGGTTCAGCCTAGCCAAGTGCTGTGTGTGCTGGCTGACCGCAGCACCTCTAGACACGGTGACTCCAAGCATGTAAGCAGTTCCAGGGAAGCCACAAGGATGTCCTGTGTACTTAAAGTCAGTCGCACATCAGACTTTTAGTGTAATAAAGTGCTGAAATCTGAATGAAAGCCAAAGAGCTCCAATACATTGCAGAATCAAATGACAGAATAGTTTTAGAGCCAAAGAGAATCATGTCACGTTTAAATTACCCTATAAGCTAATGCTCCCTGTCCCCCTGAGCAACAAAGGTGCCAGGTTGATGCTGCAATTTCAGTGAAATCAATGGACTCGTCAACTCTGAGCAAGGCTGAATGTGGCCAGTGATATTTAAGTATTCCTCTGTTCTTCTTTTTTTAATATTATAATTTGTTCCTGGTTCCCCAGTGAGGGACCCCAGCCTGGCGATGCTCAGTGCTGTACAAATGAAAGCTCCCTGCCCTCAAAGCTCACAGCCTGGGTCTGGGACTGGAGACAACAGGCAGAAAGACACACGTAGACAGTCTCTGGGTTAGCATGACCAGTGGCCTAGCCCCTGCCAACCATGTTGTGAGCATCACAGCAAGGGATGCTTCCAAGTGGCCTTGCCAGTGTTTGCAGTGAAGGTGAGGACAGCCTGGGAGAAAGCACAGTAGTGCTTGTTTGGGGTGGGGAGAAAGGGGTGGGTGGAAATTGAGAAGGACAAAGGTAGAAGACATCCTCTTAGCAACAAGGGGAGAAGAAAAACAGGGTTGTGTAAACCATGAGGGGCCTGGAAAGCAAAAAGGAACTGCTTGAATTTGATGTGGTGGAGAAAGGGAAGCAAGGTGGAGAAAGGCTAATAAGGTGTGACAGCAGGTAACCCTGCAATAACATCCTGAATGAGCAGAGCAGATCCAGGAGGGGACAGATTGAGGGAGGGCTCCCATGAAGCTGAAGAAATTAAAAGAAAGGCACAGCAAGGGGCAAAAATTAAGGACCCCAGGGAAAGAAACAAAGGAAGAGCCAGGGGAAGGGCTACTGAGGCAAATACAGAGTTTAGAGAAGAGCAGGCGAAAATTAAGAAGGTGGCTACATCTGTACCTGGGAGAGGAGGAAGGCAGGCAAGATAAGGTAGGAGGATGTTCACTTTGTATTTGATCATTCCTCCTCTCTTGGCACAATGGCACCCTGAACAGAGAGACGAGTAGAAGGAGGCAAGGGGAGGGTTTGAGGAATGTCTCTGAAGACAGCAAGATGCAGGTGGATACAGGCACTGTATTCAACCGAGGGTGATGGTGAGTGCTAGTAGGCAGGAAGATGGCAGAATTGAAGGAGGAGAGAACAAATCTGCAGTGGAGGAAGTGTGCTTGGTCACGAGATTTCCTCCAGAGGCTCTCTATGGAGGAAGAGTAGGAATAAAGGAAGCAGAGGCTGGGATTGGAAAATGGAGCCTGAGAGGAAAGGAGTAGGCCGGAGGAAAGAGGACGGACACTGTGACGCAGAAGGGCAGCGAGGTGAGAGCCATGTGTGAGTGGCAGGGACAAGGCTACAACAGAAACTGCTGTGAAAGCTGCCCAGCTAAGCAGCTCAAATGCATTACCCCCTCTTGGGAGGAAAGGGAGAGAAAACAACCAAGGTCATGCCCAGCTTATTACGAATGCTGGGCACAGACGGTGATCTGCACTGTGCACCACGATATCCTGGTGTAAGTGGAACACCTGGCAAGGGGACAAGCTGCATTCATTTGATATTAGTTAAAAGTCCATCCAGATCTGAATTTCTGCCAAGTTCAGGAGGTTGCCAGGGCTGGGATTTCAGTTCTAGCCCACTTTTATCAGTTGAAACAAAAAGAAAACGAAACATGACTGCTTAGACGAAAGCACTTCCAAGGAAATACAGATTTGTGGCTTATCTGTGCGCAGTTCAGCGGTTTAGCTAATCAACACAAAGCTAAGCCGACCTAAATAGCTTTGAAGCAAGCAGATTTCCTTATAATTTGCACAGGACAAACTCCTTCCCACAGTCACTTCTACTGGAACCCAAGCTACCCTAATTTCTCTCTCCCAGCATCCTTACCTCCTCCTCCAGTTTCACCACCTTGGCCTGAGCATTGTTCAAGGCCTGGTCTCGGATCTCGATGTGTCTTCGCTGGTCCTCGTTGGTGGAGCGTGCAGCAGCAAGTTCTATTTCCAGTTTCTCTTTTTCCCGCTGCGTTTCCTTGTCTATCAAAACAAAATGAGAGTTATCAATGGACAGCATTCATCTCCACTCAGCTTTCCGGAGTCTTTCACTCCAGAGGTGAAGGGAAGATTGTACTGGAACTTCTCACAACAGAGAGAATGCAAATCTAGTGCTGAGGGCGTGGGGGGGAGAAAGTACATGACTTTCAAGGAAGAGGAGGACTTGTAACCCTGAAAAACAAGCATGGTACCTTCAAGTAACAATGTGCCACAATGCCAGTAAGAAGGAATAGATAGTGCATCACTCAGTACAGTTAGGTAATTTGCTCTGATTATGCAGATGGTTAGTGAAACTTGGCACCTCTTTACATCTGAGCTTTCAGCGGTGGAAAACAAACTGGGTAATTTTAATATCCCAGGCTGGGGAGAGGAGATGGCAGACTTCTGTGCCTGAAAAACTTGTGCTCCTTTTTTTCACACTGACCCCACAAACAGGAAGGCTGTTCTGCCTGGGGCAGCTGTCCTCCTGCTCAAAGTAACACCCGGTTGTCCCACTTTGCCAGCAGTACCATCAGAGGAGTCAGAAAACAAGTGAGCAATGAGAACTCCTCAGTCTGCCTCTACTGCCCTTAAAAATGACCCCCTGGGCCAGAACTGAGGCACGTGTATCTGTTCTGTCACTGCGCAAAGCGGACCTGCGGTTCACGAAAGCCTTTCGCCCAGCACTGAGAGTTCACGTCTGATGCTTTAAAGGCCCCCCAAGCACAGCAGCTGGTCCTTTTCTGCCGCTCTCCAGAAAGAGCTGCACCTAGTGGGAGCAGCTATGCTATGTGTTTCAGGAACAGGGCAAAATAAATAGGGTAAAATAATTGGAGACTGGAGAAATTATCACACAGGGGTGTAAAGCAAAGCCACAACACAGAGCTGATGTCCTCTGTATATGTTGTCATTCCCAGCTCAAGCCAACCAGCTACAATGATAACATTAACACACTTGCTGGATACATAACCACAGAATACTCCCCGGAGTGATCTACACCCAGCATTGATGACACCGGAGAAACTGCATTCCAGAAACCAATATCCCACGACAAAGGAATGAGGACAAGGAGTGGAAGGCTTGAAAAACAGGAACTAGATCCTGGGTGTTAGGGCAGACTGCATACGGAGTACACAGGCCCGTTTGTGCAAGCATGTGCATAACTATATTTACAGGACCACAATTATTCCCTTTCTTCTGCCAGCAGGGAGCCAGGAGCAAAGCTTTAGCAACACGGAGTGGCTAAAGATTCCCTTCTGCTAGGGAATCAACACAGCCTACACACAGGTTGCAAAACAAACCTGTCCACCAACAGCACCCAGAACTCTGCAGAGCAAACCCTGACTGCAACTCAGAGCTAGCCTGTGACATAATACACAAGGACAAAGGCTAATGTCACCACTTGCCTATTCTTTTCCCCACCTCTCCCACCCCAGCATTTCTCCTCCACCCAGGAAATGAGTTGCTGACAGTGTCAGCATGCTAAAAGGTATTGCAGAAAATGGGCAGAGATGAGACAGGGTGGCATTATGCCAGCAGGTATCAATCAGTGCCAGCAGTCTGTTTGGTAATCTGTAAGCGTTTGCAGCGAGGCTTTTGGAGGTTTTGTTCCAGACTTTTCCCCAAACGAGTACTGCTTCACTTGACAAGTGCGTACAGCACCCCTAGAAATGCTGGGACCGATGAAATATAGCACTATGGTTTCCACGTTCATCCAAAAGCATAAATTGAATGTAAGGCCTCACAGCTTTGACCTTCCCATCTCTCTGGATGAACCTATGAACCTCAAAGTCCACCCAAGCAGTTTGAATGCGAAACTGAACACAGACTGTCCACTACCAACAGGAGCTTCGAATTCACACCCTGACAGCCATCTGCTTGCAAGGTAAGCCACAAGGAATAAGCTAAAGACAACACAAGAGAGGGACACCAGCATTCGTCTGACTAGAAGCAGTGTGTGTTACACCACAGAAAAATCTCTATTTTGCAATTTTATTGCATTACCTTTTTATATAACAACTGGAGAAAAGTGAGCATTGTCAGAAGGATGGAGTACACTATGGGATGAGAGAAAAGTTGTCTCGCCGCCATCAGCCTCGAGACATTTCAGTAAAAAGGAAAAGCAGCATTTCACATCCATCATTTTGGTCTGCCTTGTGATAAGTCCACTGCTGTGGACAGAATTCATGACCCTTACCCAGCCCAGCATACTGCAGGCAGTGCTCACCCCCTTTATTTTTGCTGAACTGGATAGGGCAGTGGCAAATTAAAGAGGACAGAGATAGGAGATCTACCAGGTTCCATCCCACTGGCCTGAACTCATGCCAGGACTCCTGTCAGCCTGGAAAAGTTTAATTCCAAAGCTTTCAGGGGACAAAACAGGTGGACAAATTATCCTGTACATTATGGGGTAAACACTAATTTTACAGTTTAACCGCAAACTACAGTTGCTCCAAAATCTCTAATAAATGCCATCAAATGGACTTTACATACTGACAAAAAAGGGATTCTCGAATCTCTCCTCCTTTCTCCACTGCCAGTTTTGGAACTGTCACTGCCCTGATTTCTGTCCTGGTGGAAAACCAACAGATCTGAACTCCGCTAACCTGCTGCACTGTTACCCTTGCCAGGATGACTGGAGCATTTCTACTGACCCATAATGATTGTGTAACTCACTTTGTGCAAAGAGTTGAGAGATGGTTTTCCGATTGTCTTCAGACCCCTCAAATTCCTTCTCCGCAAGCTGCTTGTTGGCTGTCTCCATACGTTCTGCACAATTTTTCAACAAAAGGAACACTAAATAATTAAAAACTTTCAAGCAATTAAAAACTTTCAAGTCACATCTGCTCAGGACATCTCTAATGCAAGCTAGGATCTCCTCATTCTACACAGCCAAAAGTAAAAAGCCTATCAGAAGCTGGCACTCACTTTTGACATGTTTCTAATTATGTCCTTGAGAAAATATTCTCAATGAGACAAAACAAGTTAAATAAAGTTCCAAAGAAATTACTTTAAACAATTATAACACATAAGAAGTTTATTTTTTCAGTTTTTAAAAATGTTAACACACTTCATTTTTTCCACCCAAATAAATTTCACCATGCAATTAAAAGATTCCCTTATAATTCTCCACTAAATCTTAATAGTTAGAAGATTAAATCACTGTTGTCCAATTACCTGACTTTAGGGAAAAGTGTAAAACCCTAAGGACAGCTTAACAGTTCTGCTGCTTCAGGCTGTTAGAAATCTATATCAGTCAGAAATCTGTATCAGTCTATGAAAATAAGAATGAGATGTTTATGCTGTGTTTTATTATGAATAACATTATTTAATGCAGGCCTTTGTGTACTGCCCTTCTCGATAGCACTGGGCACTGTATGGCCTTACTTCTTGGATGCAAAACAATTTCTGGGAACATAGTCTTAGTAAGAGACTAGGGGCAGCGAGAACAGATGACATGTAGGACCATCAAGCGGCTTTCATTAAAAAATTAAACTTACAGTTTAAAAGACTGATTGTGCACCTTTAAACATCCCAAACTGCAGATGGTTTTTGCCTTTCAAACTAATGCTTCAACTTTGACCCATGTTAAGGTCAAATACCATTCAACATCACTCTCCACTGCCAGCCGTCGTACTGCCTCAGCCTCTTAGCAAGAACCAGACGCTAATAACATCTCACTCTGGAAAAGGAAGGGAGATCCAAAAAACCAGATGCCTACATTGATAAGGAATGACAAGACCTTCAGGAAGAACAGACAGTCTGCAGTTTGTATGTCAGTGCAAAAGGGTCACTGGACAGGAAATAAAGTGAACATGCCTGGTGTGGGATTAGGCAGTCAGCAAAACGTCTTTCCATTTGTATAAACTGAACAAATTGTACAAATTGTGTCTAGGATATAAGACAAGAGAGAATTCCAGGCTTGCATCTGGTTTATGGTATTTGGCTTATCACATGTTTCTTCTCAATGAGAAACAGGCTGGAAATGAGAGACTACAGCACCCTCCTAAACCTGTCTTTTCCATACTCCCAGCAAGCGCTTAAGATCTCAGACTACTGAATATACCCGAATATCCTGTCACATTCTAGTTGTGTCAAGAGACACAGAGAATTCTGCAGCAAAACACTGTCCTGCCAAGAAAGTACAACAATAAAAAAAAAAAAAAAAAAAAATTGAAGAAGTTTTACTTCATTCACCTCTTAGATCCCTGTTGAAATCATGAAGCCTACGAATTTCTCCTTCCAGCTTGTTTCTCATGGCCTTTTCCAGGGCATCCCGCTTAGAGGATGATTTCTCCAGGTTTTTGTAAGCCTCTGAAACTTGCTGAATTTCTGTTTCCAGCTGCAGTGGAAGTGAAAACAAGCACTTACTATTTTATCACTAACAATTCTTTTCATTCAGTCTCAGAAAGGAGATTACTTTCTCTCAAGTTTTCTTTATGGAAAGAAACCTACACGTATACATTAAGTAAAACAAGTGTCCCAGGTTTGTGATGGATCCTTCCGTATAAAGAATACCAGTGATTGAAACGAAGATCTGGACTCTCCTTCCAGACTCTGGCTCTGTTTCCCCAATACGACCAGAGCATAGATAGAGCAAATAGAAAAAAATAGATGACATTTGCACTTCTTCAAAGACTGGGGCAGGTTGGCACTACTGTTAGTTTGGGCAAAACGCATTTACAGAAATAGCTCATGCGATATCAAGTTGAGTAAGTAAAATAAATCAAGAAAGGCAGACAAAACTATGCTAAAAAAATGCCAGCGGCAGATCTTGCATTACTGTTGAACTCTGCAGACCTGTAATTGTTGTGATCCAAAATTCACAATAAAACCTCCTGATGTTCTATGCTTCCACTTCAACAACTTAGTTGTGCTTTTAAATGCTCAATTTACTAAACGGGGGGAGGGAAACGTTTGCAGTAAAATACGTTTTATCCTTCCTTCTAACCTTCAGTGTAAAGCTTCTGTGATCACCCAGAGCAGAAGGAGATTCACTTCTAACTCTCCTTACCAGGCAGAGTTTTGCATTGCTACGGAAGTATGGATCCACATAATAGCAAACCCCATCTGCAGTGTCTATGGCAAGCGATCAACAGGGGGGTGGAGGGAAGTACATTTTTATCCTTCTTTCATTACCAGGAAGCCGTCAAACACTTCTCTAAAGCATTTCCTGGCCAGTAACCTTCCAAAAAAAATACAACAAAACGAACGTATGTCCCTGGAAAGAGGTAACATAGGGAATACACGAGTGTGGAAAGCCACACTGGTCACCTGAACTCCGACAAGTGTTTTAAGCAGCCACACATTTTTATGGCCCTGGAGACTGCTCAATGCAAAGAGCACGGCAAGGCCCACAAAGTCCTAAACTGCAAGTGCCTCAGCCTTTTCACAGCTGCAAGGCAAAAGCAAAGCTGACCTGCTGCACAGCTTTAAACCACTGGCCATCAGAAGTTATTTCTATGAGGCTGCAATGAAAATACCTCTACACATGCACGTTAATGATGGCTCTCACTGGGATATTTTTTCTAAAATGTTTTAGTATCGTTTACTCAACTTGTTTCATAAAGCCAAAGGTGCCAAATATCTCGATTCAAAACAAGATACTAAGTTTTCATGGAAGTTGTGTGGTATTGAGGGGGTGACAAAAGAGGTGTTAGTCTCAGTCCTGCAGTCCAAATGTCTTTCATGTAGCCATAGCAGCAGTACTTGTCTGGCACACTGTCCTGCCAACCAGTTTTGTAGCAAGGTCCCCTGTTGTTGTCTCCTTGAGTGACTATGGTCTCACATCATTCCAAACGGGCCCTTCCTGCAGTCTCTAAAAGTCTTTCAGACTGATGGGAAAATGAAGCCTGTTTCTATCCTGGACATAAGAACTCTAGCTTTAATTTAACCAAGCAAGCCAAGCAGTCAGCCTCTTCAAGAGAGCTGATGAGGATGCTCTTTTGAGCACGGCCAATTAGCTGTTAGAATAAAACCAAAGGCAGGATTCTATCTTCTGACAAAGTTAAGCTGCTGCCCAAAGGGACAGGATACAGACTAATCAATCTGCATGTAAAAGACTCTGAAGTAGATAATCAATCCCTTAAGCAAGGAATGTAACAGTTGCAGATGAGATGATTCAATTAGGGACAATACTAGACACAGGAGAGTGCCTGATAACCAAAAACCACCCACCTTCTGCAGCCGGGCTACCTTCTCGTAACACCCATCCAGCTCCTGTCGTAGAGACCGGTTCTCTTCTGACAGGATTTCCACCATCTGCTGGGCCCTGGAAACTATGGCAAAAGGATCTACTTGCATCTGCTGATATGGGGAAGGTATCTGCTGAGCCCGGGACATTACTGAATAGGAATCGCCTTGCTGCTGCTGCTGCGGGCCTAGGAAGGGCTGACATAGTCGGTACAAATCTCCCTGATGGACTTGGTTTGACAAGAACGGCTGCTGGGTCCGTGGCAGAATGCCAGGATCTCCCTGGCTTGGAGTCAGAGGTTGCTGATGCTGGGAAGGGGACAGCCTGGACGGTGGTGGAGACTGAAGCAAAGTCAAAGATCCCAGGGACGTCAAGGAAGAAGTTGGGCTGTGGTGGTGAGGTGGTCTCTGTTGTAACTGCAGCTGCACATCTGGGTTCTGCCTGGAAAACAGAGAGCAGAAGCTCTATCAAAGTCATGCAGAAGATGGTGCACAAGCCCAGCGACAAGGCGTGGGATGACCCGCGTAGCTCCTACGCACAGATCTTCCCACGCAAAAGACTCATAGGTGAGGTTTTCCTCATTTTTGTAAGTTTGTTTTAAAATAATGCTTCAAAGTCAAATCACTGTCAGAAAATACATTCTAAGTGCATGCAGGTCTTTCCTCTTGAGTCTAGTTTGTACAGAAACAGTAAGAGAAACTCCATCAATGACTACTGACCAAAATTATTTTTATAACTTTTCTCCACACTTTGTGGATAAAACAGCTAAACTGAGGCCTGTTAGGAATGGGCTCTTTTGTTCTGTCCTGAAATGTGCCATCTCTCATGAAGAAAACAATGAATTTTCTTCTGCAATTCAGGATACAAAGTTAAAGAGATTGGCTAAGCTCTATGTTAGTATGCCAGCACCACTGATCCGAGCTTTCTGAAATATCAACCGACAAGCTGCAGCCTGGTCAAATGAGACAGTTAAAGGATCTGAAAAGCAGCCTTTTGATTCAGAACCACCCTCAGCCCTATGCAGGGGGCACGTTTACTGCTCCTAACAATAACCTCTATAGGATATCAAAGACAGATCTAGCAATCTATAATGTGCTTGAGTCTATCACAGAACTAACTCCAAGCTACACCAGCTCACATTTCCCAGGCGCTGGAGATCCCCAGCTTAACTTCTGCTGTATTAGCCAAGTAAGAAACCTCTCTTAGAAGATTGTGTGGATTTATCGTGCTTGGATGACCTCAGGAGGCAGGTTTTGCTTCCTCCTCCAAAGACATTCAACCTTTAACTTCTCTGGATGTTCTTTATTCTAACAGTTGAAGTCACTCTCTCTCCATGCTGCAGCCAGTCTCTTTTTAAGCACAGACCTCAGCCTGGTGCAGACCCAGTCTGGCAGTTCAACACGTTCTGAAACACTCCTGGTCCTTCTGATAAAATTTCCCACCCTTTGGGATGCAGTTCAACCCTGCAGATGGAAAATCACATACTGTTGTTCCACCTGGCCACAGCTGCTACAGAATACCCCCACAGTTGTCTGTGTTCACAGGAAGGACCCCACGCGCTTGCTCTGCTGAGCGCAGTAGGGGTACTGGACGTACAAGACAGCCCGCAGCACAGCTCTCCCACCACACCAGGAGCATTAGTGGCATGTCAACTGACAACAGCAAGCACGAAGCCGAACTGGGAACTAAAGGGTTACCCAACGGGCTTCTCAGCCGATGTGCAAACACTCAGCATCATCCTTCCTGTTCTCTGCAGAAAGAACGCATCAACTCTTCATACCCGTCCAAAGAGGAAACGTCTGCATTACTCACATCTGGCTGGCAGCGCATGTAGGAGTTCGTACGTTCTCTGCCCAGTGCAGGGTTCCCTATTTCAATATCATGCATCTTATGCCTCATTTTCCCTGCTTTCCAGCAGAGAAGGTGCATAGAAACCTCCAAGCTGATGCTCAAATTCCATAACAGGGAAACAAATCTAGCCTTTGTCACTTAGGGAAAAACAAATAATTATTGCTTTAGTTACTGCTTCTCTCTTTCTCACACACAGGTGACTGTGGTCCCCGTCAGCAACGTCATTTCAGGAGCTGTATTTCCCCAGACACGATCATATGCAGCATGAGGATCTCAGGGGTCATGCAGAAGAGAGATGTGCAATTAATTTCCCCCGGAATGTTCAGATTAGTAGCAGCAATTTGGTTCCTTCCCTCCTGGGAGGTCAGCTCTACTTATCGTTGCATTTACTTCATTACCTTTATTTGCCAGTTCTCATATGAGGAATGAGGCAAAACCGTCACGTGCCATGCTCAAGGTCATCTGGTTTGTCTCGGGTAGTTTCCAGCTCCTTTCTTAGCTCACCCAGTTATGCACAGAGTTAAAACTTTGCATCTTCAGAAACCACTCGTCTCCTTGACCTTATTCTTTACCTAACGTCACGCACCTCTCTTTTGATGTTATAATCAATTAGGGAATAACCTTGCTGTGACATTTAATCCATGATGACCTACAGAGGTTAGATCAAAAGAGATACGTTGCCAGTCTGCCTCACGGATGAAAAAACCACCTTTCCAATTTTGAACCTACAAAATACTCTCCTCCAGTCTGCAAAAAACCTGAAGCAGTTCCGCAGAGAGACTGACTCCGCTGATCTCAGTGTGTTAATATTACAAGCCTAATGAGGGCTATTTAGATGCCAACGTGAACAATTTGAGCTATTTGACTAAAAGCATCTCGTTACTCTGCCATCAGAGACGCATGGGCAGAATCTCGCCATTTCCGCAGGACCTGAGCACTAATGAAAGGAACACAAAGATGGCCAAAGAAAAACAACAGCGGCAGCTAAATTCTGAGGGGACAGTCTTTGTATTGACATGCCTGGTAATGACATTTTTTTTTTTAAACCTATTGTAAAGAACAACTCTAGGAAATCATGGCTGAGTATTTCTAAACAAGATACATTTCCAAGATTTCCAGCATCTTGGCACTCACATCCGAAGCCTCTCACATGTTGAAATTACACCAGTCTTGTGGGTTCAAGCTACAACACGAGAGCTGGGAGCCTCTAGTTCTGTTACATTACCAACAGCACTAGAGCTTCCAAAATGTCACAAATGTGTTTATATTCCCAGCAAAACAAGATAATGCAACTGGGATAATACATCCAATCTTTCAGAAAAAATCCTAGGAGCCTCACAGTGACAACTAGACCTTTTTAACATCTTGTATGCAAACTTTTACATACACATTCAAAGAACTTTTTATCATCCCCACTACTTTCGATTTTGTCTTCTAAAACGCTTATATATATTTTGTGGGTTCAAAATACCTGGCTCTGAGATCCCTCAGATTAACATGAGAATTGAGGCATTTATTTCTCTGGTACACCAATTTTGGACCGAGAGATTCAGAAAGGTAAATGAACACAACTGGACTGTTCAAGATTTTTAAGCCATGCTGCAAAATTTTAAAGTACAAATCACTACTGGGGTCACCTAACAGAATTGCTGATAGAATGGTAGTAGAAATTTCCCTCCATGAAAGAATCAGTCCTCGGGTAACCCTGCAGTAGTAATTAAGATTTATATCCAAACTAACCACTTCGTGCAAAAATGCAGAAAGACTCTCAAAATACACGGGAAACAAAATTACGCAATCTCCTTTCATTTCCCTCAGGTCATAAAGACCTGAAAACCCCGACCGCTGGAAAAAAACTCAGAGCAATAATTCCCACAAGTGTTTAAGTTTGAAAGCATAACTTTAAGGGCCACTTCATTTTGAAGACCGTATCATGCAAGAATCTCTGCTTCCCTTACAATCCCTGGCGCGTATCGGAGAAACACACCATGTGCGCCAAGTACAAGGCTGGATTTATGGTTCTGCAACTACAAGGGTCACATTAGCTTTTAAGTAATGAAGACAGAGATATGGAGTAAGGGCAGCCCGGCGAGCAAACCTAGCCATCAGGAGTCCTGAGGCTGCCAGGATTGCAAACATCAAGTCACGCAGAAGATCTGCTGGTAGAGCAACAAAGTGGGGAGGGCAGAAGAATGAAAAGATCAGGAAAGGTCTCTGGCTCGTTAAAATTTTTCCTGCCTTCCCAGCTTCTCCTGCCCGTTTCATGTTCCAAGAAGCTACAGTTCCCCTCTCTTCCACAGCCCTCCTGCACAAACCGGAAAACGCTGACTGCAGGAGGGAGCAGGCTCCACTTGATTAGACAGCTGAAATCAAACCGATGCATTTTTGTTCTGCTTCCTAGTCATACCTGATTATCCCCCACTTTGATGCTGCTCAGGGGAACGCAGTGCACAGAAGTGATTTACTAATTATGGGACAAATTCTGCAGACCTCCTTCTCAAAAAGTTTCTGTGAAGCCAATGGGATTAATCACCCCAGCAGGAGCTCAGTCATTTGGGCTCCGAACAGAGGATGGCGCTTGAATCAGAGAGACAGCCAGCCTCCTCTGCACCCAAAACTGCATCGAGGAGCCCCTTCTCCCCTCTCTCTCGCTCTTCTGCCACAGGGGACCTTGCAACCCCGCAGGACGCCGAGCCCAAGGCACCCATCTTCTCCTCTTAGACCTGAAGGTTTGTTTTCATCACCGATGCTACAGTGCACTTGAGATATTAAGGAGAGAACAGAATTTTGGAGCTTCACACATGGAGCCAGCCCTCTTCTGAACTTTCTTTAAAATTTCCAAATAACAGCACAGATGCCTCCAGTATGCCCAGTATTTACATTAAACCAACATCATTACGAACATATACATGTTCCCAAACTTACACCGCCCAAGAGCAGGTGAGGCAAACTGTTTGCAGACTGGTTTAAACTTACCACACGGCCCATTCCTTTCCCAGACTGGGGAGGGTGAAGCATGAGAATGCTGTGAATTCCCCAATGTTTATCTTGCTCAACGAGTTTTATTTAACCGCATCGTTAGGTCACCCTCAAATTCCCCCGAACAATGAGGGGAAAAACCCGCAGAAAAGGGTGTGGCTTCATGAGCAGAAAGAAGGGGCTTTGTTTCCTTGACGCACGGTTCAAAAAATGCACACATTTTACCAATCCAAATTAATCCTGATAAACACAAGAGCTGCAGCGCAGGAAAACTGGAGTCTCTGAAAATACTTTATCACTCCAGCGAGGCTGCAAAGACGCTCGTTAGCACTGCCTGGTGTGAGGCAAACGCACTCTCAAAAGTTGTATGCCTTTAAAATCCTCACACTATTACCCAGCTGCACCTTTAGTAACACAGAAGGTTTCTTGTCTAAATGACAGTTTCTCTTAAATAAGTGTGTGGGAGAGGGAGGGGAATAGAGGACTCGCTCCCTTCCTTTGCCACGCTGCTCTGTAATTTATGGATTAGTCTTGCAATTGTTCTACTGCTACAGCATTTGCTTGCAAAGGAAACCTCTTCTCTGTGCAGCTATTTAGGTTAAAAAGTAACCTCATTAGATTCCCAGTGCTTTGAAGACAAATTTCAGTTGCTTCCCCTACTGGAAACCTTGCCAGCTGAACCTTTCTCCTCCCCCCCTTTCCCCCCCCATGTTCTTTCAAAGCAGCCAGGATCCATCCAATACAGACAAAAATCACCCTGTCTAGAGGAGCTGACTGTTGGCGTGTTTTCAAATACCTCTCCCTTAAACAGCAAGCAGGCTACATCACAGATTCACTATATATGATATTATGAGTATTTCTGATGCAGCATAACCATTAAGGATCTGCTTCCCTTTCCTGTGTGCACAGAGATTTGAGGCCTTTGAATTTTCAAAAACGTTTGCAACGAGCTTCTACAATCATTACCCCCCCCTAAACCCTTTACTTCCCCTTTTCCTGGCCTCTTTATTATTTATTTAGCCAGATCAAAGGGCCTTTTCATCAGGCTTGTATGCTGCTGAAGTCATTTCAGATCACAAACAATGGTGGACAAACTCTGAAAATAGCTCCCCATAGGACTAGGAAGGTTCTGAGCAGATACAAATTCCCCAAAGCTCAGACCCTGTTCCCACGTACAGGCTGGTTTCTTCTTCATGCCCCCCTCAAAACACAACACACTATGTGCAAACACAAACACACAGAGACCTCACCATTTACTTATGTAGCAACGCCCTTCTGTTGCTCCTTTGTATTACTCTTTTAGCTTCAAAATGAGGCCAAAATCATCACACCAAAGCCCACCTGGTCTTGGACAGAGATGAGATGGTAAGGAACCAGGTAAAGCAAAGCCGTATTTTCAGCCCACCTGTATAAACTTCATCCCACACGGACATCCGTGTTTGGCTCAAGCCAAATCTAGCTCCTTATCTAGAGGGAACCAGAACAGGCTGAGATTTCAAATGATGCAAGGAAAATGAGCGAAGCTAAACAAGCAAGTCTGGGATGAGGCACAAAGCATGCTCCATTTTCCACTCCTACACTTTGGTCCACAGAAAATAAAATCTGAAAAACTCTAAAGGAAGCTCAGGTGATTTTTGTTACCTGCACCATTATTGCTTTCATTCACTTTCTCCCTTCCTACGTAGCATTTAGATGCAGTTTAAACCTAAAAAAAATCTTTTGTCTGGGCAGATGTAATTAAAGAACAGCTTAAGCCTTGCAATAAGCAACTGCAAGTTTCTACAATGAATCACACCATAACTTTGGCTTCTGCAGCAAACCTTTTGTACGGCTCCGAAGCCTCAGCATTAAACTTCCCCATGCCATAAAATCAAGCTGGCTTGTTTTGGGGTTTTTTTTGTTTGTGGTTTTTTTTTTTAAAAGGGTCAGGCCTCTTTAGGTAAGCTACTGAAATGGGTTACAGTCCTTCCAGACACAGTCTGTAGCTGAACACAGTAAGTCTTCTCACATAATAAAGTTGGGATCTTTGCTGAAAGAAAACCTGCCGCAGGAGCAAGGGCAACGGACTGAGTTTTATACCGCCTTCCCTTACATGGCTGCCACGGAGTTTGTTCTAAGATCTTGCTTACCTGACTGACCCATACTCGGGGGGATGCTGATACCTCATCATAGGCCCATCAGTTCTTCCCTGCTGGCTCATGCGATGATCACTATAGAAATGTCCCGAGTCCTGAGGTTTGCAGTTCATAGACGGGGTGGAGACATTTTTGTAAGGATACTCCGGAGGAGGACCCCGCTGCTCCATTCCTTTCATGTTGGGCTGGGAAGGGGGCTGCACTGAGTTCTTGTAGAACTCATTGGAGCCAGAATTTTTATAAGGGTCGCTGGACTGCTGAGGAGAAAGCGGAGAGAGGGGGGAGAGCGGCGCGCTCGTGACAGGCGCGTGGGCTTTGACACCGCTGGTAGCCAAGGAGAGCTGCATCAGCCTCTCGCTCAAGGAGCGGACGTGCCCTTGCTTGAGGTCCTTAAGTCCTTCATCCTGGTGGACCTTCCCTGGGCTCACCCGCTGAACCGTGGGCCGCCCTTCAGTCCTCATCTTTTGGTTGGTGACCCCTGTTACATAAAACGCTGCCCCGACACTAGCATGCGGCTGGCCCCTGAAATACTGTGACTGGACTTTGGCTTCCTCATAGGTTGGGAGGTCCTCGCTGTTCTGAAGTCGCGGGGAGAGCTGCTTCTCCATGATGCTGTTGTCCACCTGTATCTCCTGGCCCTGGGGCTCCTGACGGGCAGCATGAGTCACAAGCTGGTGGTCCTGGGAGCTCAGCCCTTCGTTCTGAGATGCTGGACTCCCAGTGCTGTTGAAAGGGGGGGCATTTCCTGTGGCTTGCTGGTGTAAGGCAAGAAGGTTACGGTTGTCATTTGGGTTTCCGTATCTGAGCTGCTCCTGCAGCAGGCGCTGTAAAACTGTCGTAGCTGCTTGCTCTTCTGAATTCCTCATCTCAAACTGTGGTGCCTTTTGGGTGGAATGTAAAAGCTGCCCTTGACCTAAGGAAAGGAGACACGGTTATTAGCGCCTGAGTGGATCAAGCAAGAGACATTTAAGAGCAATGGCTTGAAATACAGAGAAAAAGCAGGTTAGATTACCAAAGGTTCCTGTAACAATGAGGGTCATTAAGGCCCTTGACCTAAGAAGGACGTGCATGCCAGGGGGCAAAGCCTTGAAAGGTGATGAAAGGTGACTTGCAAGTTTATAGGAATATCAATCGACTGCAAGCTGTAGGGATGCATGCCGAATACCTCAGACAGCAAGGCTGCTTTCAGGCAGAAAGGAGACCTATAATTCACAGGATGATGGTAAAAATGCCTAAGACCTGTTTTGCTTTACACTTAGGGCTACCAACAGTGAAATACACTTCCCGTATTTCCAGGCAGACAAGGATTAAAGGGTGGAATGAGCAATTTGTCAGTTTTAAGGGAAGAAAAAAAAAAAAAAAAAAAAAAAAAAAAAGAGAGGCCCACTGAGACACTGAGATAGTATGTGGTTGAAAGGAAGCAAAGAAATCTCTTAGCTTAGATAGTTTAAAGCAACTAATGAGTAACTTGTTAGCCAGCAGGTTTTCAGAGTTATGAAATACCCAGAGTGACATCAGCACCTAGTTTCCCTGCTGCAGAAAACACAACGTACTGGTGCAAGTGAGGACTCCTGCTATACTTCCTGCTATACAAAGGCAACCAAATCCTCACACATCTAAATGTCGTCAGCTGAATGCATGCAAATGCAAGAGGAGGGAAAAAAGAGTTGTCTGATCTAAGGAACAGAAAAAGACCTCTGAGTGGCAGGAAAAAACACTGTGTACCAATGAGAGAAACACAGAGCCAATGTCAAGCACATCCTAAGTACAGATTAAGTCAGTGGTCAACGGTGATTTGACTTTGCTCAGTCTTCAGTGGAGTCAGGAATTTGTCGTGGAAACCCAAGCCCATTGGCCTTGCGTGAGTTGAAACATCCGAAATTAATGATACCTTTGAGACATTTAACTAAAAGCAGAGCTACTTTTGAGCTAGAACAGTTCAGAATAGAGTATGCTTTACTTGTTGGCTAAGCTGTGGCTCTGCCCTGACAGCAGAAGGCACGTTGGTATTCTAGCACTTTGACACCTTTTTTCTGTATAACATTGTCCCTTAGCAAAAGGTAACTTGCTCCCAACAGTTTGTTCCGTGGCAGAACCAAGGATGGACTGCAGCAGTCAGGAGACCTGAAGGGTCTGCTTTGTTCTGCATCTCCACAACCACCCAGTTTCTTCCTTCAGGCCAGCCTACGGCAGGAGTCTACCCCCATAACACAAGGCCTCGACGCATCAGGCAGACAGAACCCTTCTGCAAACGTTAATGAAGAGGAGGTTAAAATCCACCTTATTCCACGCTACCTCACCAAACTAGGAGTTCAGGCCCTGTTAACTGGCCTGGAACACGTAATTCTTCTGAAATCCTATTTGAAGTGGCACATACCTATTTCCTTCACTTTGACTTCCTTGGTAAGGAGGAGCAGTTCTGCCACATGGAGGGGACACACAGAGCCTTCCTCCTGCAAGTCCAAAATCTCCACTCAGAGACGGCTTCAGTCTCCTCTTCAGTAGGCCAGATCACTTGATACTCTCCTCGCTTCCAAAATAATTCTGAGGAAAGCATTGAAAACACCATTTTAATCAGCAGATAAGACCCTAGAAATAATAAACCTTGGCCCTTATTTCAGATTTTTCTTTTGTAGCTTCTTGTTTTCTCCCAGAGCCCAACAATTCTGATCCCTTTAGGATGAATGAACCCCCCTGTCCCTAGCAATCTACTCCAGCTGCTGCTTTAATCATGACAATTTCTGCTCCAAGATTAAATGTTGCCAAGTAATGCTCCGTCCCATCTGTGCCTCCAAGTGAAACAGTGATTAAAACCTGCTAATTCTTTAACTCCATTGTTTTATTTTTTGCTAAGAATGAAAGCTGCAGCACAGATGATCATACCCTGTGCTTATGGCTCCTTTTCCAGTGGTGCTGTATATTTCAAACTGTATCAGCAGAAATCCTTTGATGAAAGGCGGTATGGTTAAATGCTTTACAAACGTCAACAAATTATGCCTCAGAAATGACTGTGAGAATGATCAGTATACGAATATTAGCTTTATTTTACAGACTGGGAAAGTGAGCGGAAGAAAAGGACACTGACAAAGTATATGCCAGAAATATATTGCAGAGCAGAGCTCCAATTCCCAAAACATTCTTTAATTGCATTACTTTTCCCTTTCAGAATATAAAGCACTAAAGAAACTTTAACCATTGAGGGGAGAATCAGGAGAACGTAGAAAAATGTGTATTTAGGTGTGTTACTCAAGAAGCAGTTAAATCTACTGCTGAAGGTGTCCTAAAGAAAAAGGCAAACGACACAAAAGGAACGGAGCATACTTGTGCATTCAGTGTGCTTATACTTTAAGGGCAGGCAATTAAAACAGAACTAGTGAAATTAAAAATACTGAGATGTATAATTTAACCTCATTTCCTGGATTGTTGCAAAAAATACAGTGAACAGATGTAGTGAAGGAATGCAGACGTGGATACTTCTGTCTCTGTCTTATTATGGCACATATCCACACCCAACAAAAATTATCTCCGATCTGCAAGTTAAATACTTGAGGTGTCAACAGCAATTTCAAGGCACATGAACAATATCTAACTAGGGAACAAGGCTGTGTTGTGTGGTATGGTACTTCAAGATGGTGGTTGAAAAAAACATCTAATGTCAAATTCTTAACTGGTGACTTAGCTTGAGAGGGATATATTGAAAACAGCTGCCAGCAAATATGCAGTAAAGAACCTTTAAACCAGGCATTAAGATAGCAGATAACCAGAGCAATTTCTAGCCTCTTTTCCCAGTGTTGCACAACAGAAGTTAGGGATTCCTTGTCCCTCTCATACCAGTATCATCACTGACTTTTCTTCTTTTTTTTTTTTTTTTTTTTTTAAACAAAGTTGCCCTAAGCAACCCTTTCTATTAGAGCATAAAAAGGCTTTTATTATGCAATACGATGCTGCCTTTCCACCCAAAGATTTCTTTTGTCTCAACTGGAAAAATCTAAGGGGGGGGTGGTGGTGTTTATTTTTTTAATACAAAGATACAACCCAGCTTGACATTCTGCCTCTCTGCCTTAAAGATTTTCTCAACAGACAAATCCAATCTGTGCATGTTTAACTCCTTCAAACGTTCAAGGAAGTAATTCTGTATGCAACCATTTCACACACAGAGTTTCACTTCACAGCAACACAAGCTTATTCCGCTGATCCGATGAAGGGAGGGCACAGTTCACACCGAAAGTATTTGCTGGAACTGAGTACTACTAATTTTAGTGTGGATGTAAACTAGGAATCAGCCTGGAAATCCAAAACAAAAGGTGGACTGAGATACAATATGAAGATATTCTGGCCAACAAATCCACTTTAAATACCAACTGTCAGCATTAAGCCTATTTTTTCCAGTTTTATCCCATTATTTTTAATTAACAAAGAAAATATTGTGCAACTAACTTGGGTGGCAGCATTCCTGGAATCTGCTTTCTGAGCAAGCTGGAAACTCATGGCAGAGCCAGTGAGTTAACTTTTTTATGTAATGAAACAAAAAAATGAACAATACATTGGTACTGAAGCCCATGTGTTACTTATTTGGACACCAAATTCTATCTGTGTTAGGCTCTTCCAGCAATTTCAGTTTTCAGTGTGCCAAAGATGGAAATTAGTGAGGTGCACTGGAAAAGTTGTCATGATAGAGCTGGAAGGAAATTGGAATAGGTTCTGTAGACATTTTAAACGGACACATTTGGGGGTTTAGCCTCAATCTATTAGGATGGATATGGCTGAATTCAGACTACCAACAACTCTGCAAAACTGTACTGGCTTATGGATTGGATGGTGCACTCTTCATAACCACAAAGCCTAGAAACACCTTGCTTTTCAAGTGGAAAATTCAGTTTTAGACCAATTCTGTTCCAAGGAACCACTGTGAGGTAGATTTCCCAGGCTGAACCAATTTTGCTACTTGTTCCTCAGCATCATAGCTCTACAATCTTACTACCTTACCCTAACTGCTAGTCTGAAATTATCCATGGCAACTTTGTAGTTGTATGTTCTCGAGCAAAACATCAGAGTCTAGAACTGGTAGAACTAACACAGGAGTTGCAAATAGTGTTGCACATAACCATGCTGAGATCAAGAATGGGCATAAAAAGGGAGGTAGTGTAGGTACTATTTAAGAAAGAGAAGACCCATGTTTGCAGGGCATTGTGTAAAAACACAGTAGCTGAGGCTTCTGTCTTAAACATCATGTAATTATGCACAGGAGCTTTGCCAGTCCCTCGTGAGGAAGAAAGATTAATGAAGAATTTAAAATGATAATACTGCCAGGCTGGAAGGAACCAAAGCAGCACATTTCTGTGCAGCATGCAAATATTTTTCAGCATTATAAAAATAAACAAGCTTAGACAAGTGAGCTACTCACCACTGTTTGATGAGTGGCTATAATGCTATAGCTCAATTAACCCGCATGGAGCAATAATAACCTCACAAGCGAAGAGAAGCATCTTTCTTTAGCTTGTGAAACTAAGAGGAATGCAAGAGTCCCTGTGAGGACAGCCTGTACATACTTGCCCAGAATTACTGCTTAGCCAAGAAGCTAATTAGCTTACGCATCAGGTGGGATGGGAACAGGTTCACTACCTCAAAAGGGCTGGAGTACAGTTAAGCACTTTCAGTTTTACTACTAAATTTTGTGTCACTCATATACAAACCAATCCAGTGCCAGTCTTCAAACTCAAGCAGGAAATTTTTTTAAGTAATTCTGTGTTTTTCTTAAAAGATGTGCATGTGATCCTGCTTATCTTGGTTGGCAGCAGGTGATGGGATGCTATCAGTTAGATGAAGTCTTGGGTTGTTTTTTTAGGTGCAGAGTTATCTTCAGACATACCTGCACACTGTAATAGAGGAGGGGAACACAAAACAGAGATAGTATAGAAAGGACTGGCTGTGAAGTCCCCGGGCAATCGCAGAGACCAGCTCACATGCTGAGTCACCTGCTGTTTAATAGAAATATGCCTTTGCTACACGGCCTACGCAAAACCCAGCAGGCTGATTGCCAGACCCTGCAAAATTCGCTTAACGTGAGTGTCTGTAAGACCACTGGAAACATGGCTATTCTGCACACACACTCACTTTGATGTGGCTAGGAGCACCAGACTCACAAGGGTGAGGTCCAGAATTATTTAATGAATAGTGCAGGTTATCACTGAATGCTCTTCATTTCATTTCAGCCCTACCCAAGGAGGAGGAGGGGAGAGAATACACACTAGGATAGTCCTTGAGAATAAAGGTTCCCAATATCTGGCGCCAACACCCAAACCGGCAAGGCGGCACACAACGAATCCCAGAGCAGTGATAGCATTTTAGCACCTGCTCCTAACCAAAAGTGGGTTTCAGACTCCCAACCATAAACACTTCCCCAGCTTTCATTCAACCATCCCATCCCTGCTTGCCTAGATCTGCTGACTGCGGCTCAGGTGATCTCGGAGGGTGGCACCGAGCAGGTGCATGGAGCAGTGCCAACATTACTCATCTTCATGCCAGAAGGACAGAGTCACTGGGCAAACAAGAAAAACTTCCTTCTTTTAACTAAAAACAAGAACAATGTCACCCGGAGGGGTGCAAATAATATGCATACCCATTATATTAGATCATGGGGCAGTTATAGCAAGAGGCCACCAGAACACCCGAAGACTGATGACTGTTCTAACAACTCTCCCGGCCAAACCAAGTCCACCTTCAGCAAGGACTAGGCTGCCTCGCCGAGAGCCACCAAGCATTCTCCTCAAACGCTCCTGGTATTGGGATTTGAGCACAGAACAGCACAAGAAAGCCTGGCAGGCCTGAAGAAAAAGCAGCAAGTCGTTTGGTCTGGCTTGAGATAAATAAGACATCAACATAGGAAGACCCCCTCTAAATAACATCTCTATGGAAAAAACTGAAAAGACCTTACTTGACCTTTGCATTACTGCTCCCTCACTATAAAGTATCAATTTCTTCACAGGGAAGTACCTATAATCTTCACCAACATAATTTAGGTTTTATATTACAAAAGAAAAAAACAAAAGAAAAAGAGAATAAACACTTACAGAGCCTGGTATAAATAGGAATGCTTTATGGCTTTTAAGCATTTTGATAAGAATGCGATGGAATTTCAAGTTCCTCCATAAAATTTCAAAAGTCAGAGGGGCAGGAGGATTTAGTCTGAATATATTGGTCTAATAGCAAAACCAGTCCAGGTATACTCATCCAGCTGTTTTTACTGGGACTATTTCTACGTGAATCCATCACGCCATTCCATTACTTAAACTGTTACGCAGCACCTCCAAGCACTACTCGCACATCTGCAGAGAGACAACCCTTTAGTGGCATGTACTGCAATTTCTGCATATGTAACGAAACACTACTTCCAGCACAGGCAACGGGAGCTCTGCTACGAACTTCATAAAGGCCAAGATCTCACCTTTTAGATGTCTTCTTGATAAAACCAGATCAAGCTCACACAGGCTTAGTCACATCAGGTCTCTTTTCAGAGGACTGCCTCCCAGCACATACCGAGCAAGATTCATCTGCTTCGAACTTCACAGATTTCCAGTAATTATCCTTGTAAAACTGGGGAATTGTTGTAAACCCAAGCCGCAATTTTAATTCAACATCAACTTTTGTTTTGTCTTTTAAGAATGCTCCACTTCTTGCTGCTGCTAGCACTCAGGCAGAGCCCTGCTTCTGTCGTCAGCAGCCCCTGTCCCACAACTATCCCAAGTATGCCTCAGCACCATTTTCATTGCATTGTGTGGTTTCTCCATTCCTTCACTGATTTAGTCCAGGCCTCTCCTCGGGGCTCTCAGATAATGAAAACCATGTGAGAGTAAAATGTAATCTTCAAACACGCAAACCAGTTTCATGTGCATTATCAGAAGGGAGCAAAACGTTGACAGTGCATCATTTGTCCCTACAGATAGGATCAGGCTGTTTTAATTGCTGGTGAGATAAAAAAAGATTAGAATCACCATCCACATTAAAAATCAAGTCAAAATTTGAACCTAAAAGCTTAAGTCCTGAAAACAATGGCAATACACTCCCCGAACAGATACATCCATTTTATGCTACCTTAAGGTAGTTTTTCCTCATATGTCCATCCTGGCATCTTGAAAATTTGTATCCTAAGTCGACACAAATAAAAACCGCAGGTGGAGAAGGATGTAGAGAAGAAAACAATCACTACGGCCTAACTTTAGCATGGAATTTTCTGGCTTTTTCTAGCATTACCACAATTTAAACTATTTTAAGCCCCCATATGGAGGAGCTCTTCTTATTTCACAAAGCAGTTACAGAATTTAATGGGACTAGTCACAGAATACAGGAAGCAAGCAGGCATGGGCCCTCCTTTTTTCAAAGGGCTGCTTTTTTTTTTTTTCCTTTATAAAAAGAAACAGTTAAAATACAGTTAATTTATCAGTTGTCAGTCAGCCTAACAGAGCTGGCAATGCTTGTTCTGAGATGCTGTGGCTCAAGGGAGGGAACAAACCTAATGCACTACTGGGACAACCCAGTATCACGGAGCAAGCCAATTTGGTGATCTCAATAGGTAGACTGGGTTAAAAAGATGGGTCTGCATTCTTTTTAAAAAAGTAAAACCCAACAGAAGATCCAGACCACCAAATTTTTAGAAAGCAAGGATGTTATAAAAGTGGTTTTGGTGTTGTTCTTTTATCATAACCACCTGGGTTTTTCATGCACACCTTGTAAAAACCTTTAATTACTTGTAAGATGATTAATTACGCCTCACCACCACACTGGGAGGAAGATATTACTACGTTCGTTTTAGCGCAGCATTGATTGGCTAAGTCCTGGCCTACATGTATGGTTTTGTTGCCACAACTATGTCACTCAGGAATTGATTTCTTTCAATGTAACTATTCCAGCAACCACTCTAAAGCAGATGCAGTTACACTAGGAAATAATTGTTTTGGGGTATATTACTTAGGAAACCTTGTGTAAACCATACCAGCAAAACTTCTTCCTTGCTAATATAAACTTCATCACTACTAGAAAGATTTTCCGTAATAACTGGAGCAGCAAATATTTTAAGCGTAGATCCTGCCGAAATGGTTTTGATCGAGGATGTAGGCATCCCAGAACTTGTGAAAGCAGAAGGCAGGGGAACTTCCCGAGTATTTTCTGGGGAAGATACTTCTGCAAGGTATCCCTAGCAGCTGCAAACACAAAGAGTTAGAGCTACACAATATTCCCCTAATGAAGGAAACCTGCACGTTCGTGTTTTGATGGTGCACTGTCAGCAACTAATAACACACCACGATCTTATGCCACTTAAGCACTGAGATGTGCTAAACTGAACTTCACTCAACGCGCAGAAACCACAGGTAACGCACTGCTCCTTAAGCACAAATCAAAAATAATTACCCTTGCCCCAGCTCTTGCTCAGTCAACGCCAGCAGTGCTTGCAGCAGGAAATGCACTGAGCTCTCCAGTGCCTGAGGAACAGGGAAGGGATGTGACGGGTAGCGCCCCGCTCGGGCTGGAAAACCTGCTGCCCTGTGCCTCGCAAGGCAAGACATAGCCAAAGTGCTCCCGCAGAACCGTCCGCCTCCCACAGGCACCATCTTGGGCCCTGGTCTCCAGGTCAGCCTTTTGAGATTGCTTCACAGAAACATCCCTTCAAAACGCCACCTGAGCACTCTGGGATGGGGCCAGCGGCCTTCCATACAAATTTTCTCTTGCCATCCCTACTTCCCCAAATCAGAAATGCGCTGGTCTTTTGCCAGGTGGTAAATCCACTCTTCCCCCACGGGTGCTAAGATTTTTTTATTACTTTTTCTTTTTTTAAACAAGATCAGAGTGCTCCACACCTGATCCCAACTCAGCAACAGCAAAAGCTGGGTTTTTTTCCTGTAACTTTGGAGTACACTTTTCTGCCTGCTCTCTACGGTTCCCTGCTCTTACCCAAAGGAAGGGCGGAATAGGCTAGATAATTGCTCTTACTCTCTTCAACCTTATCATTCTGCAGTAGAAAGTGTTTCAAATTTGTTTTTACCTAATACAAATATCAGCATTCAGTTGTGATGATTTCAGCAAACTACAGATTTCCCATTCCTTGTGCACCTCCGCAGGCTGTCTTACATTGTTTTTATGTTCTGTGTCTCCAGAAATACAGAGGAGGTTTCAGCTTTGTTTCTTTTCAAAAAGACAATGGGAAAACTAGGAAGATATTTCTCCCACCCTGTTTTTCCCAAGCCCCACAACAAGACGGGCTAGCCCTAGTACAAAGCAATAAAATTTGTTTCAGCTGGACACAGAACCACCAAAATTAGAACCGCAGGAAAAGTCCACCAAACCCTGAAGTGAACAAAGTCACTGAAATGTGGAAGTACTTTGCCTGAGGGTTACAGTAAATAATCCTAAGACATTAAGTAATTCTTTTAAAAAACAAGTTGTGTAGAGACACAAAGCATTTTAAAGCAAACAAACATTACTGTGATAGAACTCTTAGAGAAGGTCTTACAAATGTTAATTCATTAAACAAAAACTTAAATTGGCCTAATTCATAGACATTCATATAAGAGAACTGCTCAACAACATCTTGGTCTACAATTAGACACTGTAAGTGCTGTGCTAATACAAATAATAACAAGGCCTTTAGGAACCAATTTTATTAGATCAGTGAATTCCTTTATGATTAAACAAAGTCTCAGTTCTATATTCTAACCAATACTGATGAACCTTATATAGTTCAACAGTAATTATCAAGGAAAATGACCAAAGACCTCTCCAAACTGCCAAACATTTTCAAATACTTAGTATTTAAAAAAATAAAAGGTTATTTTAAGCTTAGACACAACCAAACTAGACAACAGTCATACTGAGAGAGGATGAGAAAGTAAAAAAGCAACAAGTATGAATGGCAGTATTTATCTCTGAACCCCTTCTGCAGGACCAAGAATGCAGACTGCGTGCCAGTAAAATATGAGACGATTCAGCTATTAGAAACAGGAGAGAGCACTCACTTTTCCAGCGCCAGCCTAGCAATACGGGAGCTGCTCACAACAAAGCATGACGCATCCAACAACCAGCACGAAGGACGACCACAAGTCACGATCCCCAGGCGCTACAGCAGACTCCAACACACGTTCTTCCTCCACTTAAGCTAAGCACCTCACATAACCACTGCCCTTCTGAGACATGATTTTAAGGCTTTGAGAACCCTGTTTCCACAGGCCTTTTTATTTTGTTCTCAGTTTTTTGTTTTGTTCGCTACTTTTTCTTTTCCAATCCTACTCATTCACCTATTCATTCCTCATTCACCAATCTCCCACTTACATCAAACATCTGGTTTGCCCTGAATGGCCATTTATACACAGGTAAGTTTCAAACATATTCTTAAAAAAATTACATCCAAGTGTCTAGGTAAACGCAAATTTCATCAACCCTGAAAAACCCCTTTCACTTACAGGCTCAGTAGGCAAGTAAGACAAATATTACATTGGATATTTAAAAATGAATCGGTCCTAGGAGCTCCTTTACATTATTATTCCCCAAAGCTGTTGAGATTTCTTTTTCTGTCTCGAAGATTACATTTCAAGGCTACTCTGGAGAGCCAAGTAATGTGCAAGATTTGGATATTCGCTGACTTTAGACTTCTCCACACGGTACAGTATTTTCACATGGATACAATTTCAGCATCAGATCTGGTCAAAG
Source organism: Pelecanus crispus (assembly GCF_030463565.1). Lineage (NCBI taxonomy): Eukaryota > Metazoa > Chordata > Aves > Pelecaniformes > Pelecanidae > Pelecanus > Pelecanus crispus. The sequence goes on along the minus strand of NC_134655.1, from coordinate 3,581,286 downwards.
CATGAACCAAAGACTTTTGCAAAAGCTGAAGGTAAGGCTGCGGCGTGGAGGCTGCAGCATGCAATTCTTCCTGTGGCCAGCACTGCATTCCAGAGCTGTTTGGGAATACACTCTCTCCCGACTAAAAGGGTTTAACAACTGAGAAGCTCCTGCAGCCACACTGGACTCATAGGGCAGCTATGTGCCTGTTCTTTCATAAAGACAATGATTGAAAGCCTACAACATGATGATGCCATATACGGGGCACATACAGAGAGAAGATGAGGCACAAGAGGGAAACGAAAGTCTAATCTAGAAAGAAACTACTCATCAGAAAGTAAGACAAGCAAAGAATTCTTGCTTTCGCAGAAACCGAGCTTACAGAAATCGGTTGTGGCCCAGATTCAACATAATGGATTAAATCATTTTGACAAATCCTCTACTGCTTCCTGAAACTTTATAACCCCAGCAATAGGCAATGTGGAACACTTCTATGAAGCACTAAGAGATCTGAGTCCTCTCTTGTATTTCACTGGATAGAAGAGGAGAAAGAGAGCCTTCAACCTTATTGCCAATCACCAAGAATGGCTGTTCTCACACTATTATAAACATTTGGTCTCCATGGAAGGGGGATACCTAGCAGCAAACATTGGCAACCAAGGACATTCCACTCCCACAATATCGTCTGCAACACCAAGGAGGGGGAAAAAAAAAAAAAAATCCATAAGGCTGTTTTGATTAGGAAACCTTGGAGAAGACATCTTCAAAAGTAAATGTCTGAAAATACCTTGAAATATGGGAATGTGCAACAACAGTTAGATGGGGGAAAACGGGCATCTTTCCTTATTCTGAAAGCATTTACACTTCACCCCAAGGTGGGAACATCTAATAATCCAAGAACCTTTTGCCAAGAACAAGGTCAGTTTTCTTTTTAATTCAGAACAGAACCTAACACACACCATATTCTGCACTGAATGGAGAATCTCATAGTTTACAGGTGTTTGGAGCCAGGTTTTACTTTAATACAAACTCTTAACATGTAAGAACTTTCTTGTATTGGCCTGTCTTTCCATCGGGTTACAGTTCTGCAGCTCTTTAAAAGCTGTCAGTAAGAATGAAGCAAGAACTGCAAAATGGAGTTCTGCCCCAAGAGAGGTATAAGCAGATAAATTCATTCACAGCTAAAAGTGTTTCTACTTTAACATACACTGTTGATAATTCTAGAATTCAAGACTTATCTCTGCATATACATTAATACGGTAACAACCTAAACCTCCATCAGATTTTGCTCCACGTTAAGAAAATAAAACCTTTAATGAGCTGAAATCTTACTTCAGCTGCTCATTCATTGTAGTGACAGTGCGCCCCAGCCATGGACCAAGACATCGTTGTGCTGGGTGCTATACAGAGTTAAATGGTGCAAGTTGTTCCATCAAAAAAACCCACCACCGACATTCCCCCCCCCCCCCCCCCCCCAAAAAAAAATCATATTACACTCAAATGGAGACAAAAGGAAGGGACAGAAGAGGGGAGAAGCGTTTATGTTGTGAGAACTTGAGAGTTGCAAATTCTCAATTTCACTGCCATGGTTAGGAAAAGGTGGCAGTAAAGCAATGCAACCTTATTTCTAAATAAACAAAAAGATTGGTCAGTCTGCTGATGAAAGACAGGATAAAGAGAACAAGAGAACTATTAAATTATCTACACTTCTGAGATTCTTGCTATTCTTTTGCAAAGTGAATGGCTTATGCTAATCAGGATGCATCTGAAATATATCATTCAAGCCTTCTTGTACAAATATAGTTCTTATTTATCCAGAAAGATCCCCACCAGCTGTCAATGTTTGCATACAATGTTAAACCCAACTTCAAGAGCCCATGCATTATGAGTCATTTTACATTTAAAAACATTAGTTCTCTGAGCTGTTCTTGAAGATGGGGTATCCCATGAGAAGAATTTTAGCGGAATTCAACAATAATACACTATGTTACTGCCCTACTTTCTCTAGCACAAAGAAGGTACAAGTTTTCCATTGTTTGGCGGGTTTTTTCTCCTAACAGCGCTTCGCTTACAGAACATCTTTGGAGGAGGGACAAAAGGATTTGCACCAATCCCTTCTATATGAATCAAATATTTATGCTATAACCTCTTCAAGCACTTTCATCTAGTAACTCATGGAATGTGATCTCCTGACCTTAACACTCAAGCACGTCTACATCAGCTGCCCTTTGAGCTGTATTACAGACTACAGAGAATATTTATACGTTTGTATTACAGGCATATGAAAACCTTGTGGCCCAGCCGCGGCATTCTGTGCTACAAAGCATACGTCAGTCCAAAGTCGCTCAAGCATGCTTCAGGAAAGAGCAATACTTTGATTCTCCCACGTTTATGGCACAATGTGCTGTCATGTGTCAGCATAAATAGGTAGAATGATGAACCACGCTATCAGTATATTAACCAGCCGTCACAATTTAAATATGTGTCATGCCAAACAATACCGAAATTGCGAGGGGCCAGCACCGCTGCAATCCCATGTCCTGCTATATGGCCCATTCTGCCTACTCCGCACTGCCCGGCTTCCTTTCTGCCTCCAGCCTCCTCCCCGGGACAGGCAGCGCTGCCTGCAAAACATCTCCGCAATCAGAAAGCCAACGAGCTTGGGGGAAGACCAGGTGCCCCTTTCCCTCCTCCTGGAAGTCCTACCCTTCCTCAAAGAAGCACCAGAGCAGAAACAAATCATTCTGTGTTGTGTTTGTGGCTCCCAGGAATGTTTTAAGGACAGGGGTTATGTTGCAAATAAGCGTCCTGGAGAAAAAGAGAGGGAGACCAAGTGCCCCAGATGAACCTGCAACGTCAGCTATGGGACAAATTTTTCCGCGGTCAGCTCATGACCCTGCTCCTAGGAGGAGCAGTCACTGAGGTAACCCTGGTGAAAGTCTGACCCAAAGATTTAACAGGGTCATGGTCTTGATGGTAGGGCTCATGTTTTTATATCAGCCCTGAAAAAACGACGTGATGCTGCCCATCACATAGGAGCTGCACAAGGGTGTAGGACAAGCTCAAGAAGATGGTTCTTGTGTTCCCACCCTGATTTGGCAGAAAGGCTTAGTCCCCAGAAAAAGTCAAGGGTAGCAGAAAAAAGTGAGACAGCAGCCAAAACCTACGCCACATCCTCTCCCCCAGGATAGATCCTGGTCAGTCGCCTGCCCCAGTCCCCTTGCAAGAAGCCCCGCAAAGAGAACCAAGCGTCCATCAGCTCAGAGCACGCTGACTTGCTGCCCCCCGCCAAGGAGCAACGGGACACCTTTTCCACATTTTTTCCCCACAGAAATTCCTCCAGGGCAGAGGAAGGAGCAGGGGGGGAGGGGGGAGGAAGAGGAACAGGGACCACAACAGACCAATATTTAGCATTTCCTGTATCATCTACAGGAAAAACCCACACAGTGGGGAAGAGCATGATGTCAAGGCTGGCTTCACCACATAAACAGCCAGATCCTCCTGCTGGGGGATGCTGTGTGTTTCCACAGGGAACAATATAATCCTCCCTGCAAAGAGGAGTCCTACTACCAGCCACAGAAAATTCCACAGGTCCCTCGCTTGCACAAAAGACTGGTAGTGATGAAACTCTGGCCGTGGGGGAGCGGGTATGTGGGTAGAGAGCTGGGGGAGAAGGAAAATGAGAAATTTAGAACGGTATTCTCACTTGTGAAACAGCACACATTCAGCACTTGGCCCCCTGAGAAAGAAGTATGCTACAAAATATGTTTCCCTGCACAGAGACTGGGCCTCCATCCAGTTATTATATGCACATGTCCCTGCTGCGTTTTCAGTCTTACTTTAAAAAAAAAAAAAAATCTCAAAACAAAGAAAACATATCCTCATACTCACTGTACAGTGCCAAGCCATGTTCAATAATCTGTTAAGGCGTGTTAATTATGGGTTCAACACTTTTACACCTTGTGACACAGTAGTAAAGCACTTAATGTAAAACAAATTCCAGTGTGAAACAAGAAATCTCAACCGATTGTGGGAGCCCTGTTTGCACACGTGCATATGTAAACGCACATACATGCTTCTCTGTGAAGCATGACCAGCCAAGACAATCTTGACACGTGGATTACAAGCACAATGACTGCGATTATTTTCTCAAAAGAGCACTGCGAGAAACACGGCTGCTTTCAAACACAGCCTGACACAAACCCATTTCAGCGACTTCCACAGAATCTTACTTTATCCAGTTACACACAAGTACATCGCTATTAATTTTGGCTATTTACTGCCAGTGGCGAAATGGGCAGACGAGTGTATTTTTTTTGCAAGAATTTTGCAAGATGAAGAGTAATCTTTACAGGAGAGAGAAGTGATGGGCAAAAGCTGACAGAGAAGAGAGCCAGTCTAACTCCCAGGTTTAGGCTGCAAGACTGAATGCCGAGTCCCTTGCGCCATGAGCACGTCTCTTACCTACTGATCTGCCGAAGACAAAAGGGTTTTCTTCTTTTCAGAAACTGGACACTTGTAGCTCGTTGGGTCAGTCGCACAAAGCTTCCCTGCTGCCAAAGGTATTTTTTTTTCCCCTCGGGTTTTTGTTGTTGTTGTTTGGTTTTTTACCCCAGAGAGTAAAGGGCAGAACAGTGGATTCAGCGGGGGCAAAGGGTGGAATTCAAGACTCAACAGGCGAACTGCAGAGCTCTCTCTAAAAGATGTTGTATTTCAAGGCGCTTTCACTTGCAAATCCTTCTTCATCCTCAGTGTCAATAAAACTGGAGGGGGGGGGGAGTAAACTTTTTTAACTGCAGAAATAAACCGGACTCCGCAGAACGGGGGACGCGATACCAACTGGATTTGTGGCTCCGCTTTTGCCTTTTATTAAAAATAAATACACTTTCAGACAGGCAATCGAGAGAGATGGGTAAAAATCCAACGCGGTCAGGCAGGAGCTGCCCGCAGTCCTTGGAAGGAGGATAGCGGTATCTCAAGAATGGCAGAATAAACAAGAAGAAGGGCAAGTCTGCGTCCCGGTGGAGGTGGCCCGGCGCAGGCTCCGCTGTCAGTGGCAGCGCCCGCGGCCCCGGCAGGGCAGGGCGGCCCGCAGCATCGCGGCCGGGGGAGGCTGCTCTGCCCTGCGCCGCTCCGCGCCGCTCCGCGCCTCCTTCCCGGCGGTTACCTGTGCGCAGCGGGGCGAGGCGAGCACGGAGGAGCCGCGGGGCCGGACGCGGGGCTTGGGGCGGCAGCGTCCCCCGGGCACACGCTCGCACCGGCGGGGCAGAGCAGGGCAGGGCCGGGCCGGCAGCTCCGCTGCCTCCTCCGCCTCCTTCCGCCTCGCTCTGCGGCGCGGACGCCCCGCGGGCCGGCGCTGCGCCAGGGCGGGCAGGAAGCGCCCCGCCGCCGCCGCCCCCGCCCCCGCCCCGGCCCGCCCCGCCGCCGCCCCGCCCCCGCCCCGCCCCGCTGCCGGGGCTGCCCCGGCCGCTATTGTGTGCCGGCCGCCGCCGGCGGGGGAGCCGGGCCCGGCCCGGGAGAGCAGCGCTCGCCGCGCCCCGCGGGAGCCGGCGCCGGCCCCCGCCGGGCCTCCGAGCGAGCTCCGGGTGGCCGCTGGGCGCAGCGGCGGGGCCCCGGCCCCGGCCCCGGCGGGGAGCGCAGCCCGCGGTGCTGCCCGGCCGAGCCGGCCAGGCGCCGAGGAGCTCCGGCCACGCCGCCCGTGAGGCTCTGGGCCCCGGCTGCCCCGGGCTGGGCTGCCCCGCAGCAGCCCGCAGCTCAGCACGGAGGCTGCAAGGACTTCATGTGACCGGCCGCTTGGCCACCTGCGGAAAGCGCTGGCAGGAGCTAGCCCCGAGGTCTCAAAACCGTTCTGCTAAGTCAGTGGAGTTAAATGGGTTTGTGCCGATGCACGCCGGCCAAGGAGCTGACTCACCCGCGTTTTGCTGGCCAAATGCTGAAAATAATGGGAAGCGTGGCAAGAACTGATCACGACTGACTGCATATAAGCAGGATATTGAAGGAGTTCCCTGTATATCATGTGCAGCTTAAAGCTAAAATATACACCACGTAGTCTCGCAAGACTCAGTCGATCCTAACAGTAAACATGCAGGGACCCCCGCTACTCCGCCACAGCTGGATCTGACGGTTGGTGGGGAAAGAGATGGAAGAGACATCGGGATTTGCCCAAAATGCAATCACCATTTTGCTGTGTGTCATCATTTTACCGCATGATAAAAGCTGGTAGCCACATTCAGAGGTGGTTTTTGTTTGACGGCTTTAGCGCCTGGAACCACACTGTAGAATTTCAACTTAAAAAACAGTTTGGCTTCAAACATGTAACAACCTTCAAAGAAAAGCATGAAGGTCTCACCTTTCTGCATGTCTCCCCATTCAAAAAAGGCCACTAAAAGGATCCCAAAGTGTTGATTAAAAAAAAGGCTCAAGCCAGTCTCCCTGTTTTGGAAGATCTAATAGCACTTGGCAATGGCAATAACGCGGTCACCTCTGCAGTGGCACCAACCTCTGTATCAGAGAGGCAAAGCTCTTGTTCCGAAACGGGGCAAGCAACTCTAACTTCTCCTAGCCTGATGCCTGTAATCAGGGCAAATCCCCAGTCTAAACAAGGCCCGAGATAACAAACGGGTCCTTCAGTAGGGACATATCTGTGTACAAACAATGGTACCTTGCCTGTCACAATCCACCTCCTCCGCTGGCTTTTGCATACAATGCACGCGAATCCTCCCCCCGTGAGGTCACTCCTGTCCATGACCTCCGAGCGACAGCTTCTACTTGTCTCCCGTTCACTCACTCGTCATTTCAAGAAAGAGCAAAAGAAAAAAAAGAGAGAAGCTGTCACGGTGTGTCCACAGCTGACTTGCTACACTAAGGCCTGACCGTGCAAACCTTAAGCCCAGTAAGCAGTCCCAGTTTGGTGAAGTTTGGCAGTCAGATGACACCAGTTTCCAGAAGTACTAAATGTGCAAAAACTGGCCACATGTCAAATCCTTGCACTGTGCAACTTGGCCTACTGGAGTTCATTAGCGCTCTTCATGTGAGAAGAGATAACATGATTCAGCCATTTACCTTGTAATTGCTCTAAGCAAACGAATCCTTTCCAACATTCCCAACTCTTAACATTGAAAAGAAAGATCTGGGAAAAAAATTCCGGAAGTCAAATTTCAGAAATCCCAAATGCAGCATATATAAATATCTATTTTTTCCCCTCGTAACTGACATTCGTTCATTGGAACATTGCAGTGGAACAAATGTAGGAGCGCATGTAAACAGCTCATTAACATCCCATAACCTTACAGTTTGCAAACGCAAAAGAAAGACCATGCAGAACAAGCTAATGAAGCACACATTCGCTAGATGCTGTGGGGTGGAGTTGTAAGGGAAATATATAGCCTCAGTGAGTTAGAGAGTTATGAACTATGCTTCAATCACACATCCTGTCTCCCTCCCACATGCTAAAAGAAAATAGTGGGGAGTAAAGAGAGAAGGCAGAGTCATCAGGAAAGTAAAAATATTGCTTAATGCAGACACTGAAAAGCAGCTAGCCTTGCCCGAGGCATATGAACCTCAACTCATCTGCCGCTGTTTATTCTACAGAGCACTCGCGCTGCTCATGTTTAACCCACACAATTGGAGATAACAGCTTTATCGGAACTGGAAGAGAAGGAAGATGCGTGAAATCCGCATTCTCTTCCTTAAAACGTTCTCCCCCTGCATCCTCCCTTCACCCAGCTCCCCGCCCAGCCCAGTCCTCAGGAGCTCCAGCACACATCTGAACGGCTGCCAGGGGAGGAAGCGAGCAGTTTCCATACACACATCACGCCACAATGTGGGAATTCAGGAAACAACACAAGAAAGGGGTTCCTAATAACTGTTCCAGCATACTCGGGCCAATTTATGCAATCATACAAAGGTCACGGTAGATGTGTTAAAAAGCACAAAAGATAAACGCCACAACGGCAACTAGTTCGAAGTAGGAAAATAAATCTTGGGTTTACGAAGTGTTTGGATGACCTGGTATTGCTCCACCTACAATTTTTTTTTAAGAGGTTGTCCTTCACATTCTTTAAAATTCCTCCATCTTAAAGTTCCTCCCTCCAGGAATCGCTGTAACTCCGCCGTCCTTTGTCCACAGCAGCTGGAGCTCAGGAAGCTGCTGATATTATCCCTCATGTACAGAGAGAAGTCACCGCTCAGCCCTGCGCCCATTCAGTGCGGCCGAGAGGGGTGTAAATTAATTTCCGTGGATCTCTGATCTCGGGCCAGTTTAACAGAGCTTTTCTTCTTGCACATAAAAATAAACTCTTAACAGTGCTCAGAAGTGCCATCGAGCTCTTGGGACCGGGCAGTAGCTCCCCACCACCACCAACACGGGGGGTTCTTTGTCCAGTCTCTACATACGCTGTTAGGTGAAATAATGGCCCTACAGTAAACAAACAGTAATGCAAGCAATAGTAAAAACCACTAAGAGGAGGAGATGAGGCCAAGTTTCCTAGGTGAGCAGGAGCAAGGAATAGGTAATTCTGAGAAGGGTGATTATATTTCTTGCCATAGAAGCCAAACAGTCAGCTTGACAGATATATCTATTGAAGAAAAGGAAGTAAATGAACGAATACATTAGGGGATACAAATCAAAACAAGATTAGAAGATTTCAAGCCCGTGTAAGAATCACAAGAAATGTGTGGAGAAGGCACTGAGGTACAGGAGGGTTAAGCGGTTTTAAGTCATGCTGGGAGTTCAGTCTCGACTTGTAGAGCCACAGGCCCTGCCTCGCTGCCCGCACGTACGGTGAACTTGGACGTACGGCATTGCAGCTCTTGCTGCCGTTTTCCCACCGGGCTGGACAGCACCCAGGGCCTTCAGGCTGGTCACGGCCATTTTTAAGTCGTATTTAGAGGATTTGATGTTGCTGCTCTATGCAGCCCCGAGCCGTAACAAACCCTGAAAGGCTCCCTCAGGCCCTGCCATTGGGTACAGCTGGAGACCAGCTATGATTTCTGAAGAGAAACAAAATCAATCTGATAGACACAAGATTGAGGCATGAATTAATTATACATAAAACCACTTATCATTCAGCAGCAGGTGGTAATGACAGGTATTCACAGACCCACACCACCAGAAATTACTACCACGAAACCTGACATGCTTGGAATCGCTAGAAAAATTCTACTTTTCAAAACACAAGAGCAGGAATAGTTATGCACTGTGTATTCCTCTGTCTTTCACTAAGTAATTGCTGTGTCTTTCTACACAAGTTTATTATTCTATATAACAAAACTTTAATGACCACATAACTTCTGGGAGGGAAGTAATTGCTACAGAGAGTTTTGCAGAGCCAACTTCGTGTCCTGTCAATATTGTGATTTACACTGTAACATGGCTCCTGTTCATCTAAGGTTTTGTATGCTACTGCATGTGAAGATTTTTAAAGGTAGGTCAGTCTGGATGGTACCTCTAATGGAGGGTAACTCAAGTTCAGCATGGTCCCTTGGGTGAAGAAAGGGCCTGCACAGGAAGGGGGAGAAAAGGAACAGCTTACCCTAGTGAAATGGAATATAGAGGTCAGCAGTGATGTGTCGCCCATGGGTTGATTGATCAGGTACCACCTGTAAAGAGAATTATTCTAACTGCTGAACCCTGGCCCCTGTTTATGCAGAATTTCAGAAGAAAGCTGTGTAACCAGAAGAGTGATAAACAACTGCCAACTATGGAAAAACAAATTAAATGTTTCAGCTTTGCTCTAAACACATTCACATCCCACTCCCCTAGACTTAAACGTAGAAATGTAGTCTTGGCAAAATAAGGACAGTAGGGCTAGGCTAGACAAAGGGATTTCCTTACAAGACACCGTTCTCCCAAAGAAGGATCTGCAAGCCTTTAACTGATGCCTATCATACGTTAACAACCTTGATGTATGAAAGTTGACCATCTCCTGCATTTCTCTGCACTCTTGCCTCTCATGCCTCTTTAAAAAGAGACATCTCTTCAAAATCTGCTGAAATGAATTAAAAGATTCCCTCAACTTCAATGGATTTGGATCAGTGAACTGTAAGAGTAAGGCACGGAGGCCCCGCACTTCAACGCAGTCTTTGTTTGCTCTCGATGACTAAAGAATGTATGAAATCACAAGAGCACGAGATGTACAGCAGGTTCTGCAGCGAAAAACAGATTTGATAATCCTGATATTTCAATGACTATAAAGATTAAGAGGGGAAAACCACAGCTGATTCAAAACCAAAAAGCCTAACCTCTTCAAATCTCCAGGACTTACAATGGTGCATACCACAGGGACGGGGGAGAGGGGGTGTTTTTTGATTTAGAGCTTTTGCAACTCATTTTTAATATTGATGTCAGAATCAGACTCAGAACCGAGAAATGAAAGAGGCCCAACCAAAAGTAATCTTTGGCTGGAAACAACCTTCCATTGCCTGGGAAGGTTAAAAGTATGGTCTCAGTGAAACAATGAGCGCCATATAGATGCTAGAGCTCTACTAATTGTAGGAGCAGGGCCATCTTCCCCAACTACACAGAAGCTGTACTGAATAGTAAACAGATTATTTTGAACATTAAAGAAGAGAAATGAAAGAGAAATAATGCTATGTACAAAAAAGGTCAAATGCATTGGAACAAAATATATGAAATTCTGTTAAATAACTGCTTCAAAAAGCAGCAATTATAATTTTTCTGAGCACATAGTTGTGCTCCTAAGAACAATCTTTCTCCTGTAGTAAGCTGCAAAAAGATTGATACAAGTTACAGATAATTGATTAACATTTCATTTTCACAGAAATGAAAAACTAAAAATAGAATTATGGAAGAAAGTCTGATTAGATTTTACAACCAATTTCAGAAGCCACTGCCACATTCTGGAAGAGCACCAGCACTCTCTGCTGGTGATCTTTGTTCAATAGTTATGTAGAGAAAAAATGAGGAATTAAATGCATTATGTTTTTGATATGGAATGCCATTTTTGTTTTAAATGGATGATTAATTAGATCCCTATCAATTTAGCAAACAGCAACTCTAGGAGCTTATGTTTTTGGAAACAATACAGTCATTACTAAGAAGTGTATTTACTAAGGGCAATCGTCATTCACTGGAATAAATTTCACTGTTGCAAATAAACATCTGATGTTTAACGCTTCTCTCTGCAGAAAGCACTTCTGCTGTGCTGTAGCACACAGACAAGCTGGTGTGAGAAGTTCCCATGATGCCAAATCCCTTGGCTCCACCCTGACTTTCCATCAATTTTAGAGCGATGCCAAGAAAAACAGCTCTTCTTAACAAAGTCCTAGTATAGCTCCAACATCTTCCCCAAAGGTAGTCACAGTGGAAATGCTGCTATGTTTTAATCAAAGCAAACCTGCTCCCAGCCCTGCCTCTGTTACACCCTTTGCCAGGGAGCTGGAAAAGCTTTGACTCCCTCTCCTCAGCGTGCACCCAAGCCTTGTCCACACCCCTCGTGGATTGCTTTACCGCATCTGAGCCAGAGACTGCACAGGGACAAACAGATCCGGAGCAAAAAAAAAAAACCCCAAAGCCAAGCACCTAAGTGACAGCTGTCCCAGTTTCCAAACTATGCACAGATCAGGCACCAGTAAGAAGGGTTAAAGACTGGCAAATTGAATCCATGTGCAGCTCATGAAAGTGTGGGAAACAAAAGAGACAATGTGAGTTAAGGACAGAGTATTCATTAGCAAAGGGCTCAAGTTTCTTGGCTTTTGCTGCTCTGCTTCCCAATGGCCATTTTTCAAGGTAGCTTTTTGTTCTTTAGTTTTGAACATAGTCCTGGAAAGACATTATACTCTTTCTTAGCTAACAAACTAAAGCTCAGTACATGTTGAACTGCTTAAAATAATTTGTTTTTTTAATTCCCTGGGGGCAAGAGGGGAGAACAATGTCAGAGATGGGGTTTTTCTGCTGGGCTACAGCACGCTTTGGATCAGAGCTTTATATGACACATCTCAGCCAAAGACCTCAGACACCTTCATAAATATTCACTTACACTATGGTATTAAATACTCACATAAAGAAATCCAATGCTTAAAAAAAAAAAAAAGACACTTCCTAATGCAGCCCTATTGATTTGGGTCAGAGTAAAGCCATTTCTGGAGAACGGCTGCCACGCTCTGAGCCACTGCCCCAGCGCAGCTCGGCATTGCTGGGGCTGGACCTGCCATCCCTCCCTTTCAATGCCTGCAAGCAGGAACTTGGTAATGAGGATGGCTTCAAAGTATTCGGGATGCTAAGGAGATTCAGTTTACAGCAGTGACATCAGGCTGGAGAAAGGGGTCCCAGTCATTCACGGGAAGAGGCCTGGGGTCTCCAGTTTTTCGATTTGAGGGGCACAGTCAACCCTCATAGCCGGTGGAGTGCGCAACCACGGCTAAATTAAACGACGTGGGAGCGTGAGTGATCCCAGCGAGGGCCCAGTGCTCCCAGAGCCCTGTGCTAGGTCCGTACCCCTCCATCGCATGGGAGACATCCAGAGCAAGACTGTAAATCTCCTGCTGCCTAGGGCCAGTATTTTGAAAGCAGCTCCGTGTCTGGTAGGACATAAATACCACCTTACGATCTGCTTCACAAGGTCCTACATATAAGCAGAGTCTTGAAAATCTGACCTTTGCTTCTTCAGAAAAATCTGAATTTTGGAAATCCTGGGGCGTAGAGGGGAACCGATTTGCTGCTCAATCACGAAAAAGCAGCAATTAGGGTGGAGTTCTGGAAAAAGCAGTTAAAATAGCAGGTCAGAAATTGAAACCCAGGGTCTATTTCACTGTTTCAGTCAGTAGGTATCTGTATATTAAGTGTAGCAAGATACACAGCATTTTGCTTTGACTATTTTACTTTATGAAGTAAAAAATAGGAAGAACAGCTCCTGAGTTAGAGAAGCAGCCAAGAGCTCTAAAAGGAACAAACAGTGATAAAAATAACTGAATTTTAACATAGTTGTAAGTCAAAATCCAAAATAATTGTTTTAATGCATTCTGCTCCTGACAAATCTTAAACTTCAGAAGAGCTTCACATCTGCAGAGTCCCACGGAACTTTTTAAGCATTCAGGGATCACCAACACTTGGCTGAGTGGGACAGAGCGACAGCCAACGCCAAGCACAGCATTCTAAAACGCTGCATGAGGGACGGAGATTCCTGCCTAAGGGATCAGAGCAAGTTTCCCGTTGTAGAAAAGGACAAAAGGCTTCACACCTGAAGTTTTCTACTTTTTAAGGAAGTTAATATTTTGGACAAGACAGGACCCGGCAAGCGATCACTGATCTACAAGGAATGAGAAGATGCAAAAAGCCTTGAGAACTTGAGTAACTGTAGGAAATTAACATGATTACTTTTTTTTAATATTATTAACTATACATGCCAGACTGCTCTTAAATATTCTCCTCCCACATTCATACCCACACCTTTACCTTCGTACCATACGAATTCCGTATTCAGCTCTGTCCCTTGATCATTAATGCAGACTCCTAAGCTTCAGACTTCAAAGAAATGCACGCTTAAGAGTCACAGGCACAGGACTGGAACAGCGTCAAAGCCTCCCTGTCCAGGAACCTCGATCTTCTGTTTGACTTCACTGTACAAATATCTTGTTCTATCAAAACTAGGAAATTCAATGATTTATGTAGGGCTTCCCACAGATTGAGTTAATAAGGGAACCCAACAGTGCCTCATCTCCTTCCGCCTTCTGAACACTGGTAAATGAAAGGAAATGGGAATGTCTCCTGGGGTAAGGGAAAGACGTGAGCGCTCTACAAATGTGCAAGGGAAGAAACGAAAGGCTTCATTGTGTGGATATGCACCTCTCCAGGAACCCTCTTCCCTTCTCCTCCCTCCCATAAGTGGCGTATGATAATGTTCTTAGGGAAACTTGGTTCAATTGCAAAGCCTCACCCACACCACACCGATCGTCACCTAGAACGGCGGTGTTTTAGTTTTCTTCCTGCTTTTCCTTTTATATTTTTCCTCCCTCTGTCCCTCCCCCCTTTCTCCTGTACTCACCCTCCCTATTTCTGTTCCTCAAAATGTCCGCATTCCCTGCTTCCTTATTTCTGTAGGTTCCCTTCTGTCATTTGTAGTACATTTCCAGTACCACCAGCATTACTTGGAGCTCCAGTCATGCCTTACTAGTCAAAGCTTCCAGCATGAGAGACTGAATTACAGTTTAACACAATACAAATGAAGAAATTACGGCACAGATAGATCAAGATATAGGTCTCTCTGAGACCCTAAGGGACTTAGGGACTTATTTTAATGTAACTTGCAATCAACATCCCTTTGAGTAACATTTGAAAATTACACCAGCATTCCCTGGCCAAGGTTAAGCCTCATCACAAGACAGTCAGAAAGGCAGTCTGGCCTTTTTCAGCTTTATTTGTAGCTGCTCACATATTGCCAACTTTCAAGGAAATTACCCAACACCAAACTAACGTAGGTGCAGTTTCTTTAGTGGCAGGAAAGCTGGTATAGGTCATCAGATTCACGCATTTTCATCAACAAGATGGTCTACGCTTGCTCTAAGTTACACGTTACAATGGTAAAGTGTGAGAAGCTGTTGTAGATACACACGCTTCAAAGTGCCTTCATCAGCTTTATGATCCCTCATAAAACACTGGGCTAAAGTGACAGCACTGATGGTAGACGGCGTTACGGAGCAATGATTTACTTACTGAGAAGGTGAACTATAAAGCCAGACTCCGAAATTTCTCTGCCTAATGAGAACATTGCAATTAGGTCATCACTGAACACTGCGTAACCACAAATCGGAGCAAAAACATTCCCACAGAATAAGTAATATGTGACAGCAGGTATTTGGAATGAGAACAAGGATTTCATCCACGTAGCTCTACTGCGGAATTATGTAGATACAAACAGCGGTCCTGAGATAGTCAGCTTCCAGAGGGGCCATGCGGGTGTCAGGATACACAGACCCAGTTTAGCACTAGCAATCTAGAGCCTAAACTCCCAAACATGAAAGTTCCTGTCCAACTTTGATGAAATTTGCCAAGGTGTTCAGAGCAAGTTTCAGGGTCAGAATTCTATTTAGGTCATGTATGAACTGGATCCAGGCCACAATCTTCTTTGTACCTTCTGGACTCCAGTTTGAGCAATGCTTCTAATTTCCAATAACTATTTCTGCTAAAAAACTAAATCAGTTCTACACCTAACCTTGCTCAGTTCAGGCTGCACATTTTGGCAAGCCTCCGAACATGAGACCTTTATTCAAATGACAAGATAAGGGACTTGAATAGGAGAACACCCTCCAGACTGCTTTCGGTCACTGAAGCCCCCTGACCATCTCCCTCCCTTGGGTCCTGCACAGGCACGTGGAAGTACCCGCTGTTGGGGCAGACAGGTCAGGAGAGTGAAGATTTGCAGGTTAATGGGATACCGTTCTGATCAGGGAGATTAGGTTACAAGGCCGTGCCTTTGAAGACTGGCTTCTTCAGTGTGGCACTTTGGTTTACAACTGGGGATTTCTTTTAATTAGATTGTACTCTTAATTATTTATGACCTATATTATCTGCAAGAAGCTGCCCAAAACCTAAGCCTTAATAAGGATAATTGGAATTATCATATTTTTACCTCTTTTGTAAAGCACCTTGAGCCTTACTGATGAGAAACGCTAGGACAGGATTAGATGTTTAATGAAAAATTATCATTAAAAAGTGGAATGAAAACGAAAAGTGAACTAAAATGGAATTTGCTGATTTATACTGCATTAGGGCTGAATTGAGGATCATTTATCTGAGGTGACACTTGGAAAATTTTAACCTGAAAATTGAATAGGGATCTTCTTTACGCATCTCACAATGGGAGATTCCAGGCAAGGATGCCAAGGGCCAGAGCCTGGGCCCAAATGTCATGAGAAGTCAGAACAGCCCCCCAGGAGCCCGCACTGCTGGGCTACCCGACCGTACGCTGGCAATTCAGTCAGTTCTTGGGGCTATTTACAGCATCAAGCAAAAGCAATGGGTGTTTAAGGTCACCCAAGTTCCTGTGTCCACCACAGCTCCTCCACACTAAAGATTTGGCCTTCCAGCCCTCGCCTTCCTCAAAAAAGTATCCTGGAATTGAGACAGACGGGATTTGTGCTTCTGCTTCCACCATGCAGTAAATGTCACGGTGAATATTTATGGGCCTACCTGAATCAGTCTGCTAATGAAAGGCATTATCTTCCAACCCGAGGGCAGACCGTGAAGTAGCAGCGGGAATGGTTAAACCCAGAGCCTCGAGGGGCTGCTGGGATCCTCACTCTCTACCAGGCAAGGATGCAAACCCAAAGCTTTTAACTCTTTGGGGATTATCACCCACAGACTGGCATTTTGTTCTCTCAGAGATCAAAGCAGGAGGATTTGGAGTCACTTTTGCTTAATTCAGGGTTTGGGCAGAGGCCGATCAGCTCCTGTGGGTGTCCGGGGAGGGCAAGAGCGGGGACTCTGGAGGGATGAGGAGGGCACAGCAGGCACCATCTCTTGCAGCTGTGGCAGGGGCAGAGGCCCTGGACCTCCTCCGCAGGACTGCAGGTAGCAAAACATCCCCTTGCATTACCTAGACTTGAAAATGGACCTGGGATGGGACAGGGCGGCTCTGCTCTCTCCCTCGCACCAACTCCTCCGTCCCCACTACCACACACATCAAACCGTCCCCGCTGCAAGCCCTCACAGCCTTCTCCTCGCCTCACCGCTTGCCCATGACCAGGCTTCCCCGACACCACCGGCGACCCCCAAATCCTGGACGCGGTCCCGGCGTTTGCGGGCTGAGCCACAGAACTGCGCCCCGCCCGGGGAAGGAGGTGGTCTCCGTGAGGGCAGCGGAGAGACACGGGAGCCCCTTCCCGGGGCTCTGAGGGGAGACCCCCGCCTCGGGGGAGCCGCGGGCCGCGCATTTACCTCAGGCTGGAGGCGGGGGGCGCGGGCAGGAGCGGGGCGCCGAGGCGAGGGCCGGGGCCACGGGGGCCGTTAGGCGGGAGCCGGCGCCGCCCGCCCCCGCCTCAGCAGCCCCTCCGGCGGGGCAGCCCCGGCGCCGCTCCCCGCTGCACCTGCCCCCGAGCCCGGCATCCCGGCCGGCCAGGGCGGCCGCGGCCCCTCTCCTCGGCGCGGGGGGCCGGGGGGCAGCAGGCAGCCGCGCTCCCCTCCCCGCAGCCGGCCTCGCAGCGGCGGCCCGAGCCTCCCCCCCCTCCACACCCGCTCCTTACCCCGCGGGCGCCTGCCCCGGCGGCCGCCCGCTCATCCATCTTGCTCCTCTTCCCTCCGAGGTGACAAAGCCGGCATGGCAATGAGAGACACCGAGGAGCTCTGGGAAGTGCCTACCCCAGATTCAGTTATTAACTTTCACCAGGCGGCTGCAACTACGGCACCCGGCATCCCCCGCTGGGCCGGCGCCTGCAAAGGCGGCCGGGAAGTGTAGTTCTCCCGCCCCGCCGCCGCCTGGCCGCCCGCCGGCGGGAGCTGCCGGCCCGCCTCGCCTGCCCTCACCGCCCGAGCGCTGAGCGGAGCACAGCCCTCGCTGCCCGGCCCCCGGGCGGGAGGGAGCTACCTCCGTGGGCTGCTTGAGGTTTCCCCGTCCTGGCCGATGGAGGAGAGGTGATCCGGGCGGGCGCGCCATGGAGGCCGCTCCTCTTGGGATACGCGGGCACCTGCGGGCTAAAAGCGCAAAAATCCGCCGTGAAACACCGTCTCTGGGCTGTGAGGCACACCACGAAGGCAGGCGCCAAGGGGAACGCACAGAAAAAGAGGGGATGGACATGTCTGTCCTTCGCTTTAAGAGAGGGGGCTGCCTTCCCCACCCTCATGGCCTCACTCACAAAATGGCCGCTGCCCACAGGAGGCCCCATTCCTTGGAAAGGCAGAGCCGTAGCAAAGTTTTGATGTTTTAGCAGTTACGAAGGCACATTTGCCACAGCTGGCCTCCTGGCCAGCCTGCTCTGCAAATATTAAGGATGATCTGGGCCCCCTCTGCCACATCAGGGCTGATGGCCCTGCACGTGGCCGGAGTCCCCACAGGGTGACCGCTGTTTTTACCACTAACTTTTTCAAGTAGCATTGATTGCACATTTTACAACACTGGAAATGCTTTCTCTACCTCCTCTAGTTAACAGTAGATTGTAAATTATGCAGGGAGACACCAGTATGAGAGCTCATGTATTTTGGCCTAAGAGGAGCTTATTTTGTTGACAACAAAATTGAAGTCTTCCATGCTGAAATTTTCGTAATCTCAGCCATGAGGATTTAAGCTCTTCACTTATTATTTCACCCGGCTCTTATTATCAGCCTACTTACATGCTAAATCCATTACCGTCATAACATCATGAGCTTTCTGCGACAGCTTTGTCTTCTCATGTCTTCCACAATGTTTCTAACTAGCAACATTCCTTGCCCCAAAAACACTCTCAAGAAAAACAATAAAAATGTAAAAGCAGAACTGTCAGAGTCAGGTCTAGAAAAGTTGTCAGAACACATGCAAAAGTAATCTAGGAAGACCGGTGTGACTCTAGAGGATGTAAAATTTAGTGAGAGAAGGAACCTTTAGACGCCTTAAGAATATTTTATCACTGCAATAGCCAGGTGCTAAAAAATATTAATAGGCAAAGCTTAAAAAAAATCCGGAAACTCTGTCACTTGAGTAATCAGCTGCTGGTCATCAAGTGTACAGCTCCTGCCGTCTCACGCTGAGATGCTTCACCCATTTTTGTGTACAACCCATAAAGCCAAGTCTCTCTCTGGCCTTGCTGTACAAGGTTTGCTACATTAAGCACATAGACCTGAACTTTGCATCAATTAAAAGAAGCCATGTGCAAACAAAAGGACAGTTTAGAGATGTGAGTAGCAAGCATCCAAAAGCAGGTGGAAAAATGTTTTTAAGTGCAGACATCTTTGTTCATGGAACATTACTACTCCTTGCCGTATTTGATTACGGATAGCTTTGGGTTTGTTTTGGTTTTTGTGGAAAAAAACCCAGCAGAGGTAGCAGCCACACACCAACCGTTCACTGTAAACACCGAGAAAGGAGCTACGGAGGGAAAGCCTGTTATTGCTCCATGGGAATCCAGCAACATGGGGGAGTAAGAGTGACACTAAAATGGGCCGTGCTGTCACGAGGCCTTGTTTGCCAGAGCTAGACAAGAATGATCTGTTAGAAAACATGGTGGAATGTTTGTTTTTGTAGTACTGGATTTCCAAAATCCATCGTCTTTTTGTGGCCGACAAGCTCACTCCTTTCTTTGCCTCGTTACTGCAGCTGTCGGAGGTCTGCACCCCTGCCTGGAAAACATGAGTAACAGCAAGAAAGCAATCCTAGCAAAAATCTGCATCATTCATGCGTAATCAGACAATGCTTGGGAGATTTACAAAGGAGGGAAGGAGGAGAAAACCACAGCGCCGCAGTCATTTGCATTATTTCTAGTTTCTTTTCTTTGCAATAGACACTTTTAGCTTTAAAACGCAACGAGTAGATATTCCATACGCAGTTTTATACACACTTCAGCGTTACTGGGTTTTAATTCGCATCCCACCGTGACCGAGTAAAATTTGGCAAATAGGCTGTGTCTGTTTATAACACATGCTTTCATTTTGTTTTGGTAATACTATGTACATGCATACAAATTAACGTAAAAGCATGCTCTGTGTTGTGGCTTACTGCTTACCTCAAAGATTCTCTCCATGGTTCATCCTGGCTGCTTTATACTATTCAAAGCCTCCTGGGAAGCACCCTAACAATACCGCTGGGAATTCACTAGGAATAGAAACAGGCAATCGCCGCTTTACATCACTCACTTTTCTCTGATCCAGCAGGAAGATACACAAGCAGTGCAGCTGGAGCACTGCATCTTCTTACAGTTCTTATGAGCAGAGCCGTGACTGCTAACATAATCCAAACCACGCTTTTGGATGCTCAGAAGCCAATCTGAGTTTGGAGTAGTCCTGGGTTTGGTTTAGAGCCACCCTGTGCTCACATTTGGGTCCTGCAGCAAGCATAGGAGCCAAAGCACGACAGTCAAAACGGAAATACCAACTTTATACATTTGCAGCATGTTGGTGGTCCTGCACTGACAATACTTGCGGTTCTGCAATGTGCTTAAGCCACACACACAAGCCTAATTGTCCGACACTGTGGTTTTACTACGCTAGTTTTAGTGCTTTTAGGACCACAAACTTGAGCAAAGGCACGCTGCAGTTCTGGTTGCCTGTGACTCAGTTTTTACATGCTTCTGTCTTCAAAGTTTCCCCTATATTCAGTTGCCTACTGTGAGGCAAGTTCTCTAGATGAGCAACACTTTCAATTCGCACTTTTTTTACTAGACTTGCACATTCAAAATTTCATCTCACTTTATTACTTGATGGCATGGAAGTTTTAACGTAACAGCACATCTGTAACAATTTACTTCCTTACCAACAAAGTTCACTTTGATGATGATGACTGGGTGCTGATAGATCTACTGGACAAAAATAAAAGCATATTTATAAATATTATAATTAATGCAAAAAGGAAACATATCTCCAACTCCTGATGCTAGGAAGAAGGTATTTTAATGTGGACCATTCTAAAAATCTGAAAGAAGGACCATAAACAAACTGGAAGCACTTTAAATCTGTTTATTCAGCAGCTATTACAATCAGCCTCCAAAAAACTGGAGTCCCCTCTCGTTTCTGAACCGTGTCAAGTGATGAAAATGCCTGCTAAGAACATTGAAGCTAAACAGTGCACTCCTTTCTGAGGAAACAGACATGGCTAACAGGGATTCATCTCTTTGAAAAGGCAAAATATAAATATATACACTCTAAATTCACAACAACAGTTTAAACTCACTACGTTAATTCAAGTGGGATAACAGTGGACAAATCCACATCATGTAAACTGCAGTCGTAAAATATCTCTATTGTCTTCTCCTCAAACCCTGTCCAGTTTCGGTTTACATTCTGTGATCTGCCTGTTGCAGAGCTGAAATACAGAAGCGCTGAAGTGTTGAATCTCAGGGGCTGTGCACGGGTCCGGGAAGTGGGGCGATACTCTGCTCTCTACACGTTGCTCAAGGCATCCACGCCGGGAAGAACCTTACCTGTTAGCGGTTAAAAAATACCAATAAAGTTAAGAACCCTTCTGCCCTCAAACAACTAAGTTTTACACTTGCAATTGCAACATTTAAGCAGATTAAAAATCAGAAATTATAGGTTAAAAATGGAAGAGCTTGGCTCTACATACACTCCTGTTGATGACCAGGGCTCTTAAGGCATATGGGTTACATTTAAACTGCTCCACACAGTAAATACTTTTTAGGACTGTAGTGAGTGTCCAGAGCACAGCTGCACTCGTACGTCAGCAGATTCTTAACGTACCACGGTCATCAATTCTCAATTAACAATAACGGTAAATTTCTATCCAAGTTCTCTGCTAGGGTCAGATCCAAACACCGAAGATCTTTTTCCATTAAGTTTGATGGCAAACAGATTTTTGATTGGATCTAGGGAGTTGCTGCATACCTTCTGCAATCTCTAGTGGCGTGTAAATAAGAGTTTTGGAGTGTGTGGTGGAAATTTTAACACTGAATTAAGAAAAAGAAACAAAGCCTCCTACAAGTCTCAAGTCTTTTACTGGGACTAAAACACCCAGGTCTAGATATTTACATGCCTCATTCCAACTGATGGAAACAAGGAACATGCTCATCTTTGAGTATGAGGGCCCAGATTATTGAAGTGCAATGTTTTCTAAAGCATTTTTAGCTATTTGTCCTACTTTAGTTATGAAGAGAGACCATTCTGGTTTTGATTTTGTGTTTGGGTTTTTTTTTTTTCCCAGAAAACCTACCTTCTAATACTCAAGTTGTGTGGCAGTACTGAATTTTAACACCATTCACAACTCGCTAGTTTGCTGGGTTGGGGGGGGGGGCTTTTTTTTTTTTTTTTTTTTAAATCTTCAGAAGCTTTTCTAATTAGCTAGACTTCCGTTACATTTAAAAGATCACACACACAAACCCACATTTTGGGCCAAAACTTAGACAAGTTTGTCCTTTTAAATAAATCCGTTGCACAGTGTTTCCTTCTAGCCATCTGCATTCTTTCCCTTTACCATCACTCCCTAGGCAACAGAAACAAAAGCTCCGGCTCGCATCTAACTGCTGGAAACTAACAGCTGCAATGCAGTTTATTGCAGTTTCTCTTCTACAGAGAAGTTGACAGCATTAGATAATTTACACATATCGGGAAACAGCTAATTACCAGAGGAAATGAAAACTCATTTAGAGTACAATGTAACTCATTAGAAGAATCCTGTAAATTCTCACCATTTTGAATTCCAAGTACCCCCGTGCAGGTTCGTAAGTGATCACTAGAGGGCTCCCCAAACCCAGGGAATTTCAAACAATGCGCTGAAAAGGAGACTTCTGGCAAAAATTCCAGACTATTCTGATGAGATTTCCCCTACAGAAGCTGGGCATTTTAAACCGTCTGGTTAGCATGTCTCAGGGGATCATCTACAGAAGCGAGCCTGCTCTCAAGGCCGTTTTATTTTCTATTCCAGCATTTTTGCTTTCTGGGAGTGGTGGACTGTGCTGTTTGCAAGAACACTCCATTTTCTTGCCTCTCTTCCTCTGGGAGGACTACAAAAGAAGAGCAGTGAGGAGTTCACTGCTCAAAAGCTACACACAACTCCGCATGGCGGAACAGAAGAGACATTCACTCTATTGTTGTGCTTTCTTCAATATCAACACATGATAGAGCGCCCAGAACTACTCGATTTGCTCAAACAAGTTAAGAGAAAAAAGAACAGTTACCCTCTAGCAGTTCCAGGCTGGCACCACCGCCCGTGCTGACATGGCTAACTTTATCCTCAGTGTTCCACTTTGCGCAGCAAGTAGCTGTATCTCCACCACCTGTAGTACAAACAAAATCGATGAGAGACGGAAGAAATTCAGATTTTGTTCAGCTTAAGGGCCAGAGCCTTGCTCTGGGCTGGTCCCGCTCCCAAATACTCAGCATTAGTACATACAGCAGTTTTTAAAGCCCTTATCTCCAAGCTGAAGGACAGATGAAAACATGAGGAAAGAAAAACAATTTCACGAGTATTTTTAACGTGGTACAGGCAAACAGAAGCTTCCTTGTTGCATTTAGAAAGACAAGAACACACACATACAACTGCTTACCAATAATGGTGATGCTGCCCTTTCCAGTTACTTCTACCACTTTGTCCATCAGGGCTTTGGTTCCTTTGGCAAACTTGTCCCACTCAAAGACACCAACAGGACCATTCCACACAATTTGCTTGGCCCTTCCCACAACTTCAACAAACTTCTTCACACTTTCAGGGCCGCAGTCCAAGCCCTAAGACAAGTTAAGAGAAGCCAGAGATACACTTACTGCCAACCCTCATCTCAAATCACCAGTGTCTAGCTGGGACCCTCAGAAGCTTCCCCCTCACCCCCGGATACGAAGCAAGAGTTTCCCTGTATGCACTGAATACTGAGGAGCAGAAAGATCTGCCAGCAGCTGCTGCGGAAGGGTGGAGTCTGGTGTGGTATTTATCTTCCTAGTACGAGTAAGTTATATTTTTAAATCAACATCACATGCTTGAAGCCTTCGTTAGAAACTTTTGCCAACTCTACTTACATTCCAGTCAAATAAAAGGGATTTCTACTGCATTCAAGGTTTTAGGAGAATTTTGCTGTTTTAATCCAAATCTCACAAAAGCTACTTTAGACGTAAAAATTCAGGAGAAACAGGGCTTCAGTTTCATTAAACCAACACAACTCTACGCAGCTTGACTGCCTTCAGAAACATTTGCAAAGGATCACAATTTCTACTCCTTTAAGAGGTGTCCTTCCCACCCCACTACTGCCTCTTACTTCTTTTAGTCCCTTGCCTACTAAAACCTACCATCCAGCCAGCGGGAATGCCTGAAGCCACTGTGGCTTCCCCAGTCTGTGCATGCTCATCAAATTTGTCTGCAGTGATGAAGTCAACAGGCAGAGTAATCTTCACACCGTTCTTCTCCGCCTTTGCCATCAGGTCCTTGACAATTTTTGATCCCTCTTCATCAAACAGAGAGTTGCCAATCTAGAGCAGTTATTTGGGAAAAGTAAGAGACAGGTGTTTGTTTAGCTACTGGTCATTACGGAAGAGAACAGCAGCAGTCAAGCCGAACTGCTCAGACAGCACTTCTGAAAGACTATTTTCTTAAAGCACCTAACTAGACATAGGCAGTAATCCAATTTTTGCAAAGTGATTGTCAAGTAACTTCTCAGTGCTCCCTACTCTTGCAGAGAGTCGAGGTAGCCAGTTCTCAATACCAGAACATACAGGAGACATTCTGACAGTATTCTTTACTAGAAGCAGATGCAGAATTGCTCTTTTCATACCTCCATGTTGTTGAGCACTTTGAGGAAGGTGAACGCCATTCCACCACCAATGATCATCTCATTGACCTTATCCAACATGTTACTGATCAGCTGGATCTTATCCTGAACTTTGGCTCTGGTGCGAGAGAGAAGGAAAAAGAATGAATAAGGTAGAGCCACTGCCCAAAACTCCTCAGACAGAACTTACTCTCTAGTAATCTTTAGCTAAGACAGCATGAAGCCTCACAAAGACTTCTTGGATCGAAGCAGAATTAAGCAACTGCTATTCAGTAATGGCAATATTGTGGCTGTGGCATGTCGAGGCCATCCTGAGAGAATGATCCAACAAAGGAGTTGTTGGGAGTGGGCAGAAAGGGAACTTGGCAACTTAACAGGCCAGCGTTAAACATCGACTTACAACAGCATTATTCATCCCTCCATTTTTTTCCTATTTAAATATAAACGCTGTTTGGCACTTTAGAGCCTGATTTCCCCTGACAGTCCAGCAAGGTAGAGCAGAGACCAGAGCACTGCCCCTCACAGCCACTGCCCACCCCCGGATCCTCCGTACCAGCTACCATACGCCCAGCTCCTGCAACCCATCACGCTCACAGTACAGCTTCAAGCTACTAGGATGATCTGTGATACAGAACTGCCCTGCCCAAAAGCAGATGACTGCTTTTGGCACAAGATACAAATAATAATGGAAAAACAATGTCAAAATTACTTTATATAGGAATGGCAGAGGAGGCAGTAAATAGCCACAAGTCTCCTGTTCTTCCCTCTTCAATGCCATGTATGGAATTTTTGTTGTTATCTAAAAGAAAGCTTCATAAAAGACCTTAGGAAACAACCCCGAGCTAAACCTAGGCTGACACTCAGGAGACTTGCATTATAGTCTTAGTTTGACCATGCCCTGCTTGGTGACATTAGACAAGACCATTTCCTCTTCTTGCTTTAGTTTCCCCATCTCTAAAACAGGGACAATGATACGAATTTAATAAAGTGCTTTCAGACCTAACCATAAGAAATAGGTACTGCCTCTACAAATCCAGCCTTAGTGACCATGCAGAGCTCTGGTGTGAACCAGCCGCCAACCCCAGTTTAAGCCGCGAATTTGCTCATGTTGCCACGCTGTGGGAGCTGAACTGGTAAAGCAGCGGTGATGGGATGGGACAGAGCCACAGCAAAACCCTGCAGGGCCCATCTTGCCGTGTGCAGCTCCAGGCAAAGAGAGATGTGAAGGTGAATCAGATTTTTGTTTCTTTCCCTTGCACATACCCTGCTCCTGCCACTGAATTACTTTCCCACGCATGGTCTTTCTTTGCCAACACATTTCATTTCCACTTTACTCGTTAGTACAGTTGTTCTCAGTTCATCTTCTAGGCCCAATTTTGTTATATAGAAGCAGTAGCACACCTGCAGCTGGACCACATGCACCTTTCAAGTGTGACTTCCCTCTGGTACAATCGAGCAAGAGTTGCTCGATCTGCCATCCTCCCTCAGAACTGGCTGCACTGCCAGTGGAAAGGTGGTGCTTTCAAACAGGTAAAGGGATTTTCTGGCTCTGAACTGCTCTCAGAGCTCCTCCCGTGACTCGCTAAGATGCAATCAGCTTTCATCAGTCCTTGGCCATGCGATGAGTTCAGTAGCCAGCTCCTAGACTGGGACATGCTGGTCACCCCTGTTATGCACCCCTCAAAAAAGGTTATTTTGTTCCCACTGGATTTACAACACTGCCAGACTTTACTAATAGGCCGGATATTTTAACATTTTGGCCATCCCAGCTGCTGCTGTAACTCGGACACCTGATAATGTAACTAACAAGCTTTCTCTTGGTGATATACCTGCAACTTCCATCAAAGGCAATGAGGAGTGTATAGCACTTAATGATGGGTCACCTGCAGCTGTAAACCTTGGAAGGGTACTAATAAAAAGAAAAAAAAGCATCGTTCAATATAACCAAGGTCATAGAAGAAGTTTAAAACTTTATGTGAGAACTGAATACTACTGTGAGAACCGAATACTACTTCTTAAAAAACATATTTATGGGTGCAAAGAGCAGGAATAAGCCACATACTTCTATCAAGAACACAGGAATGTTACGGTGTCCCAGCTTTGCGTTACTTAGCAAAGTATTTTAATTCACCTGATGAACTGAAATACACTGTCACAGAACTACAGTGCTAAACTGGGTACACACGTGACAAAAATCAGCAGTGATGGGAAATATTTCTACACACAACCAGTCACTTGGTTTTGCACCTTCAAGTTTCTTTGCACACGAGCTGCTGCGGAAGAGCAGAGGCCCATCCAGCTGCAGCAGGTCACCGTTGCATAATGACAGCTCGTGTCAACTTACATAGTGCTGAGCCTGCAGGATGCTTGTACTCTGAACTGCGGAGGAAAGGTCACTGCCAATGTTTCAGGCCATCACGTGTATCTATCTATCTATCTTCTCGTTCATCTCTACAACAAACTGCTGTGGACCACCTCAATTTGGGGAATGTAACAGGTCAGGAGATGCAACAAGCAGACCCTGATCGCATCATCACAGGAGCGGACATGGTCAGTTAGCTCCTCTCTAATCCACATCTTACAGAGATCTTGGGATTTATCTACAAATCTGAACTGTAGGTACAGTTAAAAGGAAAGCGCTTGTTTGAACCAAGCCAAAGTAACTTTTCATTTCTTACAGAGGAGTTAAAGAAAAATACAGAGTTGATATGCTCGAGTCTTACCCTCCAAGAATTGCTAAGAAGGGTCTCTCCGGACTCTCTAGGGCCTTAGCAAAATAATCCAGTTCTTTCTTCATCAGGAAGCCAGCAGCCTTCTGAGGCAGATTGACACCTACCATGGAGCTGCAGAATAAAAGTAAGAGTGCAGAAAGGAAAAATTTTCTATCAGTACAGGTCCAAACACCTCTGTGTCTCCCAGCATTATAAACCAAATCCTTTAGTCAACCGCAGCAATGACAATGGCTACTACCTGCTTGAAAACAGACATGAGGGTTTTGTTTTCCTAGTTTGATAAGATGGCTGTACATAGTTACTTTCCAAGATGGTTTCTGCACAGACATATTGATATGCAAGACATTTCTAATGTTAACTAACTAGTGATCCAAAACGCTGAGGGACAAATAAGCATGGCAAGAGCAGAGATGTCTTCCTCCAACAGCACTGGATTATGAAATCAAGCTGAAAGAGGACCAGTACAGTTTGCAAGTACACATATCTAAATGCACTCCATGAGAATAATCAATCTGGAGCCATTAATCTTTTGGAAAAGAGGTCTGCTGTAATTGCAGGACAATTTATACAAGTCCTAAGCAAGTAATTCTTGTATCTTCAAAGCCTAAAAAGTCAATTCAAGTCTTCAGAGTTTCAGCCATCTCCTGTTCCCAGAGGCAAACTTGAAAGAGCATATGTTACTGACAGCTACCTCCACTAAATCCATTACACAAGAACAAACACAGCAGAATGATAACGGGATAAGCCCAAAAAGAAGTTAAAACTCATTGGGGGCAAAGCTGTATGTGTTTCCATGGCAGACACCATTTTGCAGTTCTGCCTGTGGAGGGAGAATGGATACACACCTGTGAGCTCGGTGGGCAGTCCCAAAAGCATCGTTGACATAGACATCTCCCAGTTTAGAAAGAGAGGCGCGGAAAGCCTCCACTTTTGCAGAATCAGCCTTGATCTAAAAAGAGAGAGAGTGACAAGTTTGTGCTATTCAGGTACACAGAGCTGATTCTGAAACTAAAGTCCAAGTCAGCCATTTGACTTGTAAACCCAAAGCAAAGAAAGGTCAGCTGGAGAAACTCATCAGTTCATCCTGTGGGTCACTGCATTTCATACACTCTTTCCCAGTCCAGCAGGAGCAACAAAAAGGTTTAAATGGTTTAACTCCACATTAAACTCCCCAAGACTGCTATTACAGGCCTGAGGACTGTTCCCACTTCAAGTCTCTAGTCCAGCAACAGAGCAGGAATGAACTGCAGCACTACCAACCTTCCAGTCTCTCTCCAACAGATTTCCAGTTTTGTGCAGTGAACATAGGTAACACAGAAAGGGTGTGCAGAGATGAGGCAATGCTGAGGTGAGACTAAACAAACTCATGCTCGCTTGCCGAACAAAGAAAGTGTGATCTCCAGGTGCCACAGGTAAAAGGATGAGCTCCTGAAGGATTGATTTAGTGACTGCATTGAGGATTAACATAAATAACCTGCACACTACAACAGGCCACAGTGAAAGGAGCAGATAAGCTTAGTGTGTAGTGGGAAAGAACAGATGCATTTCTGTTGAAAGACTTTTTCTCCATCCTCCGAGCAAACTACCAAATCCTCAGGGGATGGCTCACGTAGTTCAGTTTTCTCTCCCACCATGACAGGACAGCGGTGCTCACTTTGGCAGTAAGTGACTGCACTAGTGACTAGTTTACAGCACTTGCTCTTGAAGAGAGGCCCACACTGGCAGTCGGGCGATCACCTCTGCCAGCACCCAGATTTCACACCGTGGGGACGACGGCAGGAAGGTACTCTAATGCATGGCAGGTGGGCTCAGCGTGGCTTTGGGTGCCCTTTTATTCACACAGCCCGGGCAGAAGACAAGCCAAGGGACAACACAGATTGCAGAACAATGCTGTCAGCCACTCCTTCACTTGGTAGATTGCCCGGCTTTACACAAAGAGATTAAGTGCTCCTGTTAAAACCAGTAACATCTGTAAGCAGAACACAAGAGGCTCTGAATGAAGGAACCACTACCACTTGATCTGCTTTGGAAAGCCGCAGTTTCTAAGCGCCAGTTAGTAATCTGCAGTCTTGTGTTGCATCACTATTCCCATAGCACTGCCTTTCACCTCTGTTAGGATGAGAAACAGGTCTGTCAACAGCACCTCTCCTGTTGCGCTCAGCTGCAGTGCGTGCTTCCATATGCATACACCCAGTTAAATAACCCGAGACGTACAGAAACGCACAAAACTCTTTCCAAAGCAAATTAAGTCCTTGCCCCACTCTTCTCCCTGCCACCATATTGGCTTTCAGTGGCACACAGTTCTAGTAGCGAGTAATTCCAGACTTGCTCAGTTTCTCATTGCCATCTGCAAAGGCTTACTAATTCTCTGGGCTATTTTATCAAGGGACAGGAGTCCTGTGTCAGCCCAAAAAGGGCACCGCAGGCCATCAGCATTCCACTCCCCGCACTGAACCTGAAAGGAGCCAAGGCCTGCGTAAAGTCAACGGGGTCACCATCGCTAAGAAAAGCAGCTGTCTGGAGCAAGCATTCTTCCTGACCTTCAACAAAATGTCAGAGGTGCAAGGCAGCCTGGTTCTAGACGACTACTCGTAAGAGCAGACAGGCTTATAAAAGGGTCTGATAATCCCTATGTTGCAGAATGTTTAAACATTATATTAAAACATTAGCCAGATAACCAAGAAAGAAGTGCCATTCTTATGGCCCTAGTGGCAACAAACTATCTCCAACAGACCTTCATTTTTGGTTTAGACATCCCAAAATAAAGTCTAATAAGCGGCAAACAATATCCTGCACAGCCCTATTTCGCTCCTTTTTCCTTCTTTTATGGACTACACCACCTTTGGCAGAGTCATCTACAGCCCTTCACTTAAGCTGTTTCATTTTGGAAGTTCAACGCATTTGGCTCAAACTTTTGCACAGCGTGGTACAAGTGGTCAGACACGCTGAACTAAAGATCTCCGACATCTTTCCGAGATCAAATTCATAAACAGTATTTTTGATAGGTTGCTGGTTCCTTGTCAATCTGCAGCAAACGAGGTAGTAAGACCAGAAAAGGTTATGCACAAAAGCTAGACTTGAAGTTTCACCTTGTTCCCTGAAGCATCCTTCCCTTTCCCTTCTTCTTCTACATGGAATCGGAGGTTCTCTAGCAGGATGATGGAGCCAGCGGCAGGATTAGCGCAGGCCTTCTCCACCTCAGGACCAACACAATCCTTCAGGAATAAGACCTCCCTGCAAACACAAGATATACGCTGTCATCCTACCAGTGACTCTTCCCTTCAGAAAGGAAAGCATCCAGGCCCGCTGACAGAGAGGGCCTGATGCGTGCTGGACTGCTCTTCTACTTCACCTGCCCAAGAGCGCTTTAAGCTCCACAGCTACTGGGGCCAAGGAGAACTTTTCCGGCATGGGAACACCATCCGGGCGACCCAGGTGACTCATCAAAACCACTGACTTGGCTCCATGATCCAAGCAGTGCTTGATGGTAGGAACAGCCGCCTTGATTCTGTAATGGCAGAGAAGAATAAATGAAAAAGGATTCAGGTGGTTTACCAGGCAAGCAGACTCAGTGACCACTTACACAAGAGCCCTGGGAGCTGTCCCTCAAAAATACTTCAATCCTACCTCTGGCATTCTCATGGGTCAGCCTACCCCTCATGAAAAGACAGCAGGGCATCACCACTGGTAAGTCTCCAAAAGGGACACTGGGCTTCTTAGCAACCTGTCCTTGCTACAACAACCATCTAGGAGACTAACCACATCCCACAGAGCATGGCTTTCCCTGTGGAGCTAACCCAACCTGCTCTTCTCCTAGGGACTGTGACTATCCTGAAGCATGGTCAAGAAAGCATCAACAAAATTCTCCGCCCCAGCATGTTTTCATATGTTTCACTGTTATCTTCCATGCGACGCAGGATGCGGAAGTAAAACGCATTTTGTAATCTAAATTCTGCTGATTGCTTGTAGCTAAGAAATGCCAGGACACACTTGAACATTACCGGGCTTCCTGGTTTAGCCTGTGATCCTGAACCAATAAAGAAAGGAGGTGAACGCTGAGCACTGAGCATATTGTGGGGAACAAAACTGGCACCTACCTGCAAGTGACAGAGAGGCAAGACAAAACATTTCATATCACTGTTTCTAAACCTAAACCCTGTGTCTTTGTATGCTGCACTAGAACAATTATTCTAACATAAGCCAACAAGTTAACATAACCACAGGGTAACCAGGAAGCAGAAAGTCTTCCGGATCCTACCAACAAATACAGCAAATTTTCACACGCAGCCAAAGGGATGTGGTTGTGAAATGGTCATAATGCTTCAACTGTATTTAAAGAATGAAGTTTAGGATCTGTATGATTAAAAGACTTTTTCTATGTGCTTTCCACAGCAGCTATGGTGAGAAGGAGCCTTGTAGTTAGCGTAGTTTGCTAATAGCTACAGGGCTTTTAATTAACAATTCTCAGACCTTCTCCGAGACACCTTTAATATTCTGTTATGAGCAATGACAGCTTAATCATGGTAGCATTCCAGGTACTGCTAACAGAACTGGGCTAAAATCGGAGAGAAAACAGACTTTGGGGCTTCCATCTGAGATGGAAATTATGGCTCACCTTTGATTGTTGGTTATTTTGTGATCCTTCATTGGAACATTGAAGTCAACCCTAAAAAAACAGAAATAAAATTAGATACTCAACAAACTTCTTTTACAAAGAGTGGGAGAACCTGCCAGTAAAGGCGCTGGCTAGAAAAGCAACGTTACAATTAGAATAAGATTTTTAGCTCTGCCTTGTACACAAGTTCTGTTTTGAAATCAGTATGTTATTAGCCATTTCTGCTTGTAATAATAACACACAAATGGAGAACAAACATCTGGTAGAATGACTTAGTAAAACTATGCCACCAATACATCCTAATGCTCATGACCTCAGCAGCAATGATGCTGGAGCAGGAAATAAAACTGAGATTGAACAACCTCCCCACCACCTTTTCATTTTAAACAACATGCTCTCAAATCACCGACTAGGAGCTTCCAAGGGAAAGGAAGCAAATAATGAAAAACGACACTGTGTTCTCTAACGAGGCCCCTAAAATACTTGGTTGGACTACTACAGCAAGCAGGCAGGCTCAAAAAAGCTGTCCACTTATTGCCTACAACTTTGAATTTCTGTTCTCTGCAGCTGAGTGCTGCGGCTTATCACATTCCCACTGGAAGACCTGACGTGGATCTAGAGGCAACTTCCCTACTCATGCCAGATGAAGGGATGGAAGGGAGGAGTTTCATCAGCCATTCCTCACTAGCATACCTTGTGCCCATGTGCTGACTAGCGGCAGCAGGAAGCTGCGCTGCGTAACAGCTAAAGGCAGAAATTACTCACAGAGCTACAGAGGGGAAGGGAACATCTAACCGACTGTAACAGCGTATCAGAACGAGGAAAGTGAAATATGGTGTTACAGTTCACTCTTCATCATTCTGTATCTGTATTAAAGAGCAACAAAATTCAGGAAGTTGCTTGAATTCTCTTGTAGCCTGCTCAGCACGAGAAACAGATGGGAAGAATGACAAAAGCTGCCAGCACAACCAGACTAGCTGAGCAGAAAGAAATTGAACTGGCAGCCCCACAGTACAGTGGACTAATTCTAGAAAGGGGAAAGAAAAGCACCATTATCATGCTATTATTCTAAAATGAGAGAATGAAAGAATAGCTTGCTTTACAGAACCATCGAGCTACAAAAGAAAGACCCAGCTCACCCTTCTTCCCCACTGCAGGACAACTGAAATCTGAGCTCCCCTTGAACCATTTCTCCTCCCCATTCCCAACTTCTCTTGAAGCTTTGGCACTAGGACTGGAAGATTAGCAGGTTATGAGTCTGCCAAAATCATGATGAATATGAGAGGAAAAAAAGAAGTATCGATTTTAGTAGTACTGAGAGCACATGGTGATTCTTTTCGGGGAAAAAAGATGCAGGCGGGAAACACAAAGATCAGTGTGTCATCTGCTGTTTCGCTCAGTTCTAGCAGCCCGTCACAGAATTGCACAAGTATGTGCATTAATCATCAGAGACTAAGAGCTGGCTAATGCATCCTCTGCCAATGCAAGACTGTTCTCTGTACCACAGCTCACAAAAGGAAAGAAGAGTCAGATGGCAAAAAAAACCCCAAAACCCCAAACCAGTTGTTACAGAAATAAAAAGATCTTTTATTGTACCAGATTTAGGAGCTAGCTTCTTCAGTACTCATTACGAGGACCGGTTTCTGGTAATCAATTTCTAGGGAACAACTTCAAAAGACGACAGAGAGACAAGATAAAAAGAGCAAGCTGTCTGACACAGGCTACAGGGAGGAGAAGCTATAATTTTGTTACACTTGCTTACTCATCGAGCAAGATAACAGACAAATACTAGTCATATTAGGGTGACCTTGGGCGAAGAATCCCACAATGAGAGTATTTTGAGCAGGATGTACCACGATTTACCTCAGTGCCCTTATCTCTTAACGTCTGGCAGCAATTCCAACATTAGGCTTTCAGCAGGCCTTAATAGTTTATAAATAAGCTACGAATTCCTCTTTTAGGGTTTTACACCAGGATGTGCTGAATACCCGTGATTCGACTCTTACTGCAAAAAGCAGAATGATCATTGTATTTGGGCAGCTGGCCAGAACCACATTTTCACTTTTTTTTTATTGCAACGCTTTTTGGATTTGCGTGAAGGAAAAAGGGAACGGGGGAATAACCTTTTTTTGTAGAGCTCCCGAATAAAAGCATGCCAGACTGGCCAGTTTTCCCCTCCAACAGCCCGCGGGCGATACCTGTGCAGGCAGCGGAAGCCCCGAGGCAGAGCCCCTGCGGTTGCAGCTCCCCGGGCAGGCGGTGCGGGCCCGCCTCGGCTTTGCCAGGCCTGGATTTACGCTCCTGCCGTCAATCACATCCCCCCTCACGGGGAAACAGGCACATTGCCTCGACGGGTAAGCCAGGATGCACGGGGCCTTGCCAACAGTCGGCGTACGGGAGAAAGGGAAAAAAAAAAAAAAAAACCGAAACCAAAACCCTACAGAAAATAATTCGCCGGGCTGAGACAAGAAGCTGCTGAGGACAGAGAACACTTGCTGCTGCCTGAGGAAAGCTGCGCGGAAACCGGCCCCCGCCCGCGGGGAGCCCGCCGAGCCCCGCCGCCCGGGCCCAGCGGGGAGGGCGGGCAGGTGAGCCCCGCCGGGGCCCGGGAGGCCGCGGGCGGCTCCCCACACCCCTCCATCCCCGGGAGGCACCACCGCCCGCCACCCCCGCGGCCTCCCGCCCTCCTCGGGGGGCCCGGCCGCTGCCGAGGGCCGCCCTCGGGACAAGGGCACCAGGGGCGGCGGCCCCGGGCATGGCCAGGCCGGGCCGGGCCGGGCCGTTCAACCCCTCACCGCACGGCGGGAATGCGTGCGGCGGGCCCCAGCTCCTCACCTCATGACGACCCGCTTGCCCTTCACGTCCACCTTATCGAGGGTGAGCTTGTTGGAGAGGGACATGGCTGCTCCGTGCCCGATCCGACCCGACCGCCGCTCTGCTCCGCCGCCGCCCGCGCTTCTGCCGCAGCCACCGCCAGCGCCGCCGGCACCCAGCCCGCCCCGCCCCTGCCCGCCACCGATTGGACCGCGCCGCCCGCCGCGCGTCGCTACTGGTCGAGCCGCCCGCCCGTCGGCGCTCTGCCCGCCCCCGCGGGAGGCCGGGCTGCGGCGGGAGGCCCGGTCACGTCCCGCACGCAGCGCCCGGCTCGGCGCCCGCGGCGCGGGGAGAGCGGCGGGAAGGGGCCGGCCCGGGCCGCGGCCCTGCCAGGGCCCCGCTGCGCTGTGCGGCCCTGGGGCTCGGGATGCATCTGCCAGCGCCTCACACGAAGTGCCTTTGCTGGAAAACACAGCGCAGCAGGTCCTGCAGGTAGCATAAACCTGCCGGGTCTCGCTGCGGTGTTGCTCCTCCAGCTTCTGGGAATAATCACCTCTTTGGTTGGTGCCCTCCTTCGGTACTTGATCAGGTTTCACTGAAATGAATCCTCTTTCCAATCGCTAAACGTCCGAATTAACAGTTGTGGATCCTATTTGAGGGCAAATTACCCATAAATGCTGAGCATGGGCCAGCTGGCAGGAAGCCTTCGAATGGAGGCCAGCCGCCGGCCTGGCGGGCACCTACCTCTGCTGTAGCTGGCATCTCAAAGTACAGGACAAAACCCAGGAAATTTTTAAAAGACCTAATACTTTTCAAGACAACGAAGGAAAAAAACCCATTTAAAAGGGATGGTTTGTGTGTGCTGTCAGAGAATTGCCTGGCCCAACACATATGCGCGCACACGTGTAGCCTATAATGCAGTGTAATGCACTGCGTGCTCTCTGAAAAAGGAGCTCACGGTCTTTTGACTTTTCCCCGTAGGATAGCGAGGCCTTTCTGTTTCCTGGCAGGTTTATTTTTTTTGCCACGCTCGCTAAATATGCAGACGCCGCTGAGAAAATTGCGATGGCAAGCTGAGCGCCTGACAAAATCAGCTCTTTGCTGGCAGAAAGGCCAAACTTAGAGGAACAGCCTACAACGGGCAAGTGAGGCGCAGGCAAAATGGAAGAAAACAAGCCTGCGCTTACAAGAAACAAAATACAAAGATATCTAGAGAGCTAAACTAATGCATTGCTCACCCACAGGTGAAAACATCCAGCCTGCGTGGGCCCTGCTGCAGAGGATCGAGAGCCCGAGCCTGCTGCTGCAAGGCTTGTCAGAAGGCTTGGAAAAGCCTGGATGGGCCTCAAAAACAGGTTAGAGACATCAGTTTACCCAAGTTACATGGCAATCCCAACAGCAATAAAAGCTGAAACAAATGGGAACAAACTAATAGGTGATGTGAAATCACCTGTCAGGTAGTCACCTATTAGGATAGAGAAGACCAGACCTTAGTTTATCAGTGTGTGTCACCATAGTTTATCATCTATAGCTATAAATCATGCAATCAGGGTTCCAATTAAATTAGGTCCGGTAATGGTCTCAAGATTGACTGCAGAGTGAATCTGGCGTGTATCCAAGGGTCCCCCCTGCAAATTAGTAAAGCAGCCCTGCACTTGCAATAGCCAGCAGGGTCCTTGTGAACCAGAGGACCCGGACAGCTCTGGGGGTATCACCAGTGGGCAGGGACGTTCTGGAAGTATCGATGCCAATACAGCATTCACCAAGGCCCAAGAGTCAAATCCTAAATCGGTCCTGGATCCAGCCTTCCCAGCGTCTGGGAGTGCTCCATTTTCAGATCCTCTTCCAGGGTTTGTTCAGCGAAAGAGCTCTCCCAAGAGCAGGGACTGCCTGCACACAAGCACGACTGCTAAGAGCCGCTTTTACCGGCAGAGCCTGAAGCACAACCGGCAGCAGGTGAATAAATACTCACATTAAAGGCACTCTGGGTGAGAAGATGAAAGGAAGGGGTATCCTTCCAGATCCACAGGAGCCGTAACTATTTAACTGTTCTAATCTATGTCTTTCTCCCCGTTCTACTTCGTGCTGCTTTCTTCAAAGGCAACGGTTAAATTCCTTAATGCTGACTCAGAAAGGAAGGCTCCTCTCAGATGCAGCCCACAACCGCATCCTTGCGTCACCTATTACTTTCCCCGGTAAATGAATTCTTTCATTAGTACAAGACTTTATTTTAAATAGCTTGCATGCCATCTCCTAGCGGTAAAAAAGCGCGGAGGAGAAATGTCACGGTGCACGGCGTGAGCATGGTAACTTGAGCACCCACAGTAATGTAAGGTGGAAGATAGCTACATACCACAGCTGACTAAGGAGAGGGGGCAGTGGGACACTCGCTAGTCCCCGGTTAGATGGGAGCATTCAGGAACAAAGGACTAAGCAAGCCATCAATCAAAATAAATAAATAAAACCCACCAAGAATGCTCTACTCAATAGGACTAACTCCGCTACAGCTATATACATCTAATCGGCTAGTAGGGCATTGCGTAAGAAGTCTGTAGTCATCTGAAATTAGAAGCTTAGCACCGTGTAAAGTCTCTTGTTTTGGACACAACTGCGGCCGTATGAACCCCTTATGAACATAAAGTGTACTCTGTTTTTACTGCTTGCTTGCTTTTTCTCCATTTGGTGAAGAACGAGGTAGGGGAATAGGGAGGAAGTCCTGCGAGAACTTGTGGCGGCAGAACATAATTCCAGATGGGATATGACCAGGGCACCAGGATTTGTGCATTATAAAGAAGTTGCAAGGAAAGGGGAAGCATTACCGACACGTGCTTGAGACTCAAAGCTCATTTCCACACTTGAGTCACCTTTCGGTCCTTCCCTCCTGTTGCGAAATATTTAGAATATACTGCAAATATTTAAAGAAAAAAGCCCATGCAAACAGTTCAAAACCTGCACTTTTAAATTAACCAGTACAACGAAGCCAGGAGGGCAAAGGGCTGAAAAAACCCCAAGGATCTGGGCATTAGACCTGTGACCATCCTAGGAAGTAATTTCTAGGAATACGAAACAGAAGCTGTACTTTAGACTGACATAGCCCTCGCCTGCGCAATCCTGCCCGCTTCGTTTAGCCAAAAAGAATGGGATCGCGGCAAGTTTAGACAGATCACGGGCTTTGGTGCGCTGGCCTGCATATTTATATGAATCAAACTGAAGGGCCGTGGTTTGGAGACCAATAATCTGCATCGTCATCTGTATCGCGTGATCCAGTCTTCAGAAACTTCCTGCTTTTATAACCACCCTCTGCATTTTAAGCTTCCACTGGAAAACAGGCTTCAGCACAAGGTCTAAGTTTTCTTTTCTCCTTGCAGTAGAACAATATTCAAGCACAGGTATCTTGCAGGAAAGATAAAAGAGCATTCCTGAGACAGAGAGACAGAAGAATTTCAGGAGGGAGACTGAGAAACAGCCTTTTTTTTCTTTTTCCTCCCCCAAACACAGGCTCTCAACCTTATATGCCTAGATTGCAGAAACAGAGCATCACTGAATGAGTCTAGAGCAAGACCATTTACATTAAAAGGCTTTTACACATGTATCGTGTATTTTGCTATGGGGTTTTAATACTACAGTTTAAAATTGAGTTGATTTGTAATACAGATTTTCTTGGACAATCAAAGCCGATGGTGTTTGGGGCATGTATTTTGATATTCAATATAAATATCAGACATACTCCCCTCATCAATCTTAACTGCACGTTTATGTATTTTAATGCAATCAGCTCCTCTCTTTTGCTTTAGACCTTTAATACTGCCTACTTAAAAAATGGGTAACAAATTAGTCTAACAATAACCACCAACTAATAAAAAGACAAAAGCCCAGTTGTAGCCTCCCAATAGATTTGCCATTGAACCGTGCGTTCAGTGAACGGAACGAACCAGAGGTGAGAGAGGTTTGGGGGATCTGCCCCCCGCCCGCCGCCCACGCCGGGGCTGCCGCCGGGACATCCCCACTTTTGATTTAGCAGATGCTATTTCTGGACTTTTTGAGAAACAGAGCCCTCTAGGGGAAGGTGGGTGAGAACCCACTAGGAAATGCTAACGCTCTACCAATATTTCTCTGCGGTTTCACAGTTCCTGCAAGGTGCAATGGACGGGGGTTTTTTTCTGCCTCTCGGTGAGAAGATTCCTCACCAAAACTCTGCCAGGTGCTCTTTCCCTATTTCTAGTTACCTGATCCACTCATAGGCTTTCCATTTTATCATGCTTAAATATATTTCTTAAATTACACTTAATTTAAACTTTGGAACTTACAAGTCTGCTTTGTTAATTCGTAATTCGCTCAGTTCCCGAACCACTGAGCACTGAAGGAGTAAGCAGATCTTGTCTTTTTCTCAGTTTCTCTCCTACCTCCTTAACGAGGGCAATTTCTTACAGCACAAACCAAAGTTTGGGTGCTCCGGGGTAGGCAGGCTGCGGAGGTGACACCCCAAAGAGCCGTCCCAGCACCAAGTAAAAGAGAAGAGACAGGAGGAAGCATCGATTCAGTTCTGCTTGGCTTTTGTCTTCTGAAACTGTCAATGGGAAGAAGCTCCTCGGAGCGCTCTGCTGCTCGTGCAGATCAGGCCTTCCAGACAGAGGAGATGTTATGTTTGGGCTGTTCTGCATTCACCATGGATGTCTACTGAGTTCAGCTCCGTAGGTGACCGTACCTACTTTGAACTTGAGCATTTTACAGCAGGGAACGTTTCTTTACGTACTCTATAAATTATCAGCCAGCTGCGGCTCTGTGGAGTCAGCAAAGACTTAGGGGTAGAAAAATTAGAAGGGATTTGTTACAGTGTCCATGCACAAGGTTAGCTTTTGCCTTTTTATCCTAAATAAAAAGTGGAGTTACCTGCTGGCAAACTTCTCTGCCCTTCAGGGAGAGGCAGGGCCACTGCCTCCGTATGTGATTGTAAAGCACTCACTGCACTGTCAGCAGTACCAGGTAGGAGCATTGGAATTTAAGGACAAATTAGGCAAAAATATTAAGATTTATACCCACAATCCTACTACTGCTCTGAAGATTAAAGTTTATGTGAACACAAATCCCGTACGTTCTCACCAGCTCACTCTGGCTTTGTAATCCTTCCCAGCTCCTCCTTTTAATGATCTGTTAGGATACGCAGTTTGAGTTCCCAGTCTGGCACTGTAGAAAAAACTGCCTAAAGCATGGGCAAAATTCTAAGCTTCAAGCA
The DNA here is from genome assembly GCF_030463565.1 of Pelecanus crispus. Lineage (NCBI taxonomy): Eukaryota > Metazoa > Chordata > Aves > Pelecaniformes > Pelecanidae > Pelecanus > Pelecanus crispus. The sequence continues at coordinate 3,541,565 of NC_134655.1, read as the reverse complement.
TCGCTGGAGCCAGAGAACAAACGCGTACATCTCTCCTGGCTGCTCCCATCACCTGCCTAATGTCAGCAGGTTGGCAAATGGTTCCACACAATCTCGTTTCTAACATTAGCAGGGAACGAAGGGCTTCAGGTCCGTCCAAGCATAAAATTGTACAGCAGGTTAAACCGAAAATGCTGAAGAAGCCTACACTGTATACATGGTCTCTTTTTTCTTGCATCTGAGCACGTATGTGTACGGCTCTCAAACTCTCCTTAGGAAATTTGAGAGATGTGTTTCATAGGATACAAAACCAAAAAAATCTTACCTCTTCAGTGGTTTTCATTCATGACCTAGTAGACATGATACAAATTCACAGCTACTACTTAAATTATCCAGTCAACTGGAAGTGTGGGGGGGGGGGGGAACCAACAAACAAAACCCAACCATTGCTCTGGTATCAAGACCAATGCTGAATTTTGAATCAAAGCCTGACCTTTAGGGTGTGTCAAACTGTTCTGCAGAGATGCTTTCTAAAAATGTTATGTAAAAAGGGAAAAAAAAAAAAAAAGAGCATCTTAAAAGAAGATAATGTAGCCATACTAAAATGAAAGCATCTAGGGTGTGGTTAAAAAAAAGAAATTCTGTGCAGGAGCTGTGCACTGGTAAAATGGGCTCCATCAAGCCTGGAAACACGATGTTTCAGGCAGCAGCTGCAGAGGCTCCACTATTAACCAGTGGAGTACCAGGCTACGGTGGGCTGCTGGAATACCGTATTTCTGCATGCTTCTATAATGCCAAACAAGAAAATAAGTTTTAGGATAACATTAATCCTATCATTATCTACTATATCATTTCCCATCAGAGCCCTGGAAACTGGTATTTATTCCACTGATTTCATGCATGGTAAAATGAACCTGTATTTGATTCAAATAATTTAGCCCTTTTTTTTTTCTTTCCTCTCAACAAACCAGAAATACTGAACGCGAGAGCTGTGCTCACCCCTCTCACAGGTGCTTGCTGCCACCAAGGGACGCGAGGCAGGCGAGAGGCTGCTGGACCAAGCACCCGTATGAGCTGATGTAAAACTGACATCAGTGGCTTGCAACAGAATTTACTCTGTGACAACTCAAGAGTTTTTCACTTTGGAAACAGCACTGACTTGTCAGATTTCAGTGAAGGAGAGGCATTTTCGAATTCCAGGAGAGTCTTAATTTCTAATTCTGTATCTATTAAACTTGTCCCAGATGATGTGTATTAGCCAGATGAATGCAGAGAGTGTTGGATCACACCTTGTTCCCAAGAACATTGGACACAGGATTGGGGGACTCCTGGCTACTTAACGAGCATCTGAGGTTTTGGGGTTTTTTTCACTTGTTTATTTTTTAAAATACAGGTTGTTATAAATAAGGCGTTTCAATGACTCCAGATCAGGGTCCTCCAGATGAATCAGTGATCTTCTCTGAAACTACTGAACCTTCCACTGAGATAATCTTAAGACCCAGATGTGTTAATCTGGTGAGTTTTCTGTTCAGAGAGGTTGTGCAGCTTCACATCAGGGTAACTTAACTGGACGTGGGTATTTCTCTTGCCAAGATGCCAGAACCTGGGAAGCACAGCTTATAAGGGAAACGCTATTGTGTGTTAGACAAAAGACTTTCAGTTATGGAAGATACTCGGTACCACCAGTGACATCAGATAATTTGGATATATGGCTGTGTTCTGTGCAGCAGCTGTAAAGGCCTGGTTTGCTATGGGTGACACCTTACCATGACGCTGCAGCTAGGTTGACCAGTCTGAACTGACCCACGAAAATGAGCTGTTTTCTACGAGATTCAAAAGATAAAGATTTTCCAGATCTCAAAACACACTTTCACTGATACAGCCTATTTCATTCCATTTTAGCCTTGTGACTATAAAGCTGCTGAAAAACCAAAGGTGCCAGAAAACAAATGTTTGACCTTATCCTAACTGAGGCTGAGGTGCATTTTGTACCTTGGGAGACAGACTCCGGCTTGTGTAAGGAAAGCTTGAGTAAAGTTACATGGCAAGTATTGTATCCATCCTGTGCACAGCGACGGAAGCCTGAGGCGGCAGACTGAGGTGCTTTTGATCCACTTCACTAAGCAATCTGCTGCAAAACTGTAGCTGGATATGGATGTATATGAAAAAAAAGTTCTAGTGAATTTTTTGGTTTTTTTTGTAAATTCAGTCATAGCTAAAATAGACTATTCAATTTGAAATGAGAAGGTTCACACAGTCTCTTAACCCAAAATAACTAAAGGCTGAAATTAAACAAACCTAAACGCTTTGGTTACTATTTCTGTGCAACAAGCCTGTATTTTCAAAACCACAAGTGCTAAAAACTGGAGGTTTCCACACCTGTTAGGGCATATTAAGCCAATGAGAGTCAGTCCAAGATGATAAAATTACAGGGTTGTGTCTTCATTGAAAGGAAAATTCTTCATCTTGGAAAGACTTGGCTGCAAACTTGGCCTTCTACACAACAGCAGAGCTAGTGAAAACAAAGACTCATTCTGCCTAAAACCAGCGGCCACTGAACATGCCCGTACAGCCCACGGGCTCTCCTACGCAGCGCTCGTTTAGAGCTAGCCTCCGGTACCCACCTCCTACATGGTCCCACGGACCCTCTCTGCCAGCCTGCTCCCCGCTGCAGCAGGATCTGCCCAGCCAGCGCCAGCCAAGCGGCGAGCCACCTCCGACACGGAAGGAGGAGACACAAGGGGAGGTCTTCAAGGCGCAGCATCGCACTAAAAACCTCCGCTCTATCTCCAAGCGAGACCAACTCGGCGCTAGGCAGGGATGAGCCGAGGTCCCAAGGGAGAGAGCAGATCTTTGCAGGATCCTGGCCCGGGCGAGCCAGAAAAAAAATCAAAAAGGAACTTTTCTTCTGGCAATACAGTAAGAACGGCACCACAAAACTCCAGACGCCAGCCTGGCCAATCTACCTGTGAACGGGCATACGGCACGGTGGAGAGGCAGCCTGGCAAACACAGGGAACGAGAAGTGGGTTGGACAGTGCGGGTTTTGGTTTTTCTTTTTAAATGAAAAAAACAGCTCAAAGGAGCACTGGAGCATTCAGTCATGGTTTACTTAAAATGCTTGAGAGGTGCTTCTAGAAAACTCAAAAATAGAAGACCTGTTCAGGCTTTACAGGCTTTTTTTTTTTTTTCTATCCTGCCAAACTGAAGGTAGAAAGTTCCTTGGAGATGCGCTGGCCATCAGACCACAGCCTGGGCACCCGCCAGGCAGCCAGGCCCTCCTCGGGCAAGGTCAGCCGGGGAGCCGAGGAGATCTCCCGCTACCGCTCCTCATCGCTTCCAGCGCTGTTCAGCATAGTATCCCTAGGCTCTGGCAGGAGATTTGTGCTAGATTTTGACCCAAATTATTATTTTGGGCATGGGAGCCTGGCCATCTCCATGAGGGGAACACAGGAGCGCTCGCACTGACCCTTCCCCACCACTTTTCTTTGGGACGCGAAGCAACTGCACTTCAGCCAGGCTCTTCTCAGTGGCGCCCAGTGAAAGAACAAGAGGCAAGGGGCACAAACCGAAACACAGGAAATTTCACGCTAACGTAAGAAAACGCTTTTTTACTGCGAGGGTGATGGACCACTGGAACAGACTGCCCAGAGAGGTTGTGGAGATGCTAAAACCCTCAGTCCTGGGCAACCAGCTGCAGCTCACCGGCTTGGACAGGTTTCGACTACGTGACCTCCAGCAGTCTCTTCCAGCCTCAGCTACTCCACGATTCCGTAACACAGCGATGCTCTTTACACGATAACTATTCCACAATTTCCCAACTTTCACTAGCACCGCTTGCCAACAGCCCTACAGCTCCACGTAGGCCGAGTGTCTTGCTCAAGGCCACGCAGTTTAGCAGAGCTGAAAACGTACAAAACGCTGATGCTCAGCCTGTTGCTGAATAAGCGAAAAGCTCGAGCTTTTTGCACAAGCACCCGGCAGCGCTTCACCTTTCCCATTTCACCCAGCGCGCTCTTACTCGGGGAGGATGAAGCGCGCGACGCGCAGAGCTGCTTTCCGAACCTCCATCCCGTCGGCGCGCGTTTCAACCTGCCGCAGGGCGATCCAACGCCATCGCGTCCCGAGGCGCCGTGTTTGGCCTTTTCACTGAACAGCGCAGAGGAAGGAATGGGGAGAAATTTTGCACAGCTGGCAGTGGAATCTGTTAAGTCAGCAAAATAAATATTTAAAGGAGATCGTAGAACATGATTTAAAAGTCTTCAGATGTTACATTTTTATTATATAGCTTGGAATTGCTGTTATAATGATGGAGGCACAGTCTTAAAAGAATAGGAGGTGTGCGACTACATGTTTCTAGATGTAAAGAAATGTAACAGCACTAAGTAAACATTCCGCAACAGCATGCATTTCTCCATTCTTCATACCAAAATTGGATAAAAAAAATCTCAAGTTCAAAACATTCTGTTGGATTTTTTAATAAATAAAAAAGCTTGCTTGCTTCCGTTGTGTTTTGTTCGCTTCACATTCTTTTTCATAGAAAATTTCAATTGTCTACTCTTTTAAAAGTTTATTGGTAAGATTCAAAGAGCAATTTTTAAAGCCTTGAGCATATGTACTTTGTTTTTTAAATAGAGCACATGTTTTATAAATAGCTAGTTACAGAAAACAGACACAAACGAAACTGTATTACTCATTTAACCATGTGTTTCCAAGTGATATTTTAAATTCCTAATTCCAAACTGTCTCCAACAGGAGTAACATATTTACATATTAAAACATTTACATTTGTGAAAACATTTAGCTCCCACATTATTTCACTCGCGCTGTACATTCAAACTGAAAAAATATTTTGGTTCGTCAACATAAAGCACCTTATTTAATATTTTAATCATAAGATAAACATCTGTAAGTCAGTATCAAGCCTTTAGGGAGGGTGTTGGACAGACAACCGGTCTTCAAAGATCTGGACTCTGAATTTCTTCATCAGCTACACGTTATTCAAACTCGCTGTGTACTAAACTCAAGTTCAAAAGACAAGCCCAGACAGATTTTCCTGAAGAGGAAAACTGGATTGCAAGGGGCTTCCTGCGTCAGTAAGTCCTGACCGCTGCTTCTGCTGGCATCATTTCGTACAAGCCTCTTCCAGAAAGATGAGAGCGATTTGCTTTCCACCCGTGCTAGCTCTGACAGCAGCCGCCTCGGAACCCAACAGCTGTTTTAGTTAGAAAGCCTGATCTCAATTCAAGCCTGGATTTATCACAACCACCTTACACCCGTTCATTCTTGAGCTAACGCTAGTCTTCAGCTCAGTCACTTCCTCTCTCCGGAGTTTGATCCTCCGACTGTACTTACAAGCTGCTACCCCGTTCCCTCTCAGCCAGCATTTGACTGTTCCTTATTCCCCGATAATCACCTCTGCACCTCATTAAGTATCCTGGTTTTGAAAAGTAGTCTTATTTTGCTTTAACTGAAATAATGCTGGGTTTCGTAGAAAATGGAAAAGCCTAGAAAAACATCGCTATTGGGAAAAAGTTGGTGACAAAGCCAGCATTGCACTGTAAGCATTCAACCTAGGTACAATTCGGACAACAAAAGGTCGAAGCCAAAGTGCTCTAAAAATATATTCGGAAATAATTTAACAACTTCTTCATTCTGTTTTATCTACCAACCAGGAATTTAACCCTAAATTACTACTCGATTTCCTGCAGTAAGAGCATGATGTCCGTCACTCACATTATACCATATATACCATATATACCATAACCAGGGGCTGGACCAGCACCCGCAGTAGTGAAACTCCCGTCTGGAAGCATGCTAGGATCTGCCTTGTGTCTTCACTGCACGATTAAGATCGCCCGTCAGCGCAATCCAGACAAAAATATGTAGAATATTTCCCTTTCACCTGCAGAATCTTGCCAAGAACAACACCGAGAATAGGCGTGGATAAACAAGAAAACTGAAATCTTTGGAAACAGTTTGCATGGTTGCGAAGCACCAAAACACCATCGTAATGGGATCAAACAGTTTTTAGGTAACTATCTGCTTTGTAGGGAACAGCTTTGCTGCTGAAAACCAAGAACAATGGAATGGTTTTGCAGTAACGTATCTCAGCATTTCTTAACACTACAATATATAAATACAGCTATAACCTAATTTAAAAAAATAATCTATATTCATGTAGAGATATTAAGAACCTAAATCCTGCAACAGAAATACTTTGTGTCTTAAACTAGCGGCAGCAACAAATTCTGTTGTTCTCCTCACTGCAATATAACAAACATACTGATTTACTAACAACATATTCCATAGCACAACTCCTCTGCTTTCATACACTGGTATTTTTCTGGTGGTTCTCAGATAAAAATGCAAAAGCTATTTACTCACGACTTTTTTACACACACAATCTATGTACTGACATCAGACTCCAAGTTAAAAACCAGAACATTACAGAGATCTGTTTACCGTATTCTGAACCAAGTATTTCTCCTCTGCAAGCACAAATTGGAATTACATGTTTACATCGTGGACAGTATTTCATAATGTAATTCAACATTATTGAATCTAGTAATTGCTTTAGATAGCTGTCTCAGCAGAGCATTTAAAGAACAAGGTTTATTTAGTTACAAACAGGTAGCTAGCTACTGGGTGAGGAACACCTTTATCTCTCATTGAGAATATTTTTAATATTAATGATTTAATGATCAAAACCTGCATTTTGATATTTCAGCTGAGTAATAAATGAAGACTGTCTTAATTCACAAAGCCTAGATCTGAACATCCCAAGCAAAGGGGGTTTGGATCAATCTATGGAGTGGATTCTGGACCATTCCTGGTATACAGACACTTAACACCTTTACAAGCAACTGATGTTAGTGCAGTATCTGACACACAGTAATTTTTTTGGTGGTGTTAGATACCTGCAAAGACTGAACTGTAAAGATTTTAAAGGTAGTCTACAAGACACCACCCCAACTATTCGGGTTCATTTAAGGAGTGCTACTAGATATTGGCAGTGAGCACTAACTACATTGCCGCCGCCTTAAAAACGAAATATTTTGGCAAACACCACATCACATTCACATCATATTCAGATGTTGCAGGAGTTTTTGGCTTAGGAGAGGTTGGGAACGAGCAAACCTGCCAACCCATTCAACCTGCACGCAGACAATCTTAGTAGTAGGAGTGTAATCCATTGGGGCACAGATGTATAGAGTTAAATGTGGGAATGATGTTAGAAAGCAAACCCCCAAAAAACTCTGTTATCTCTGCCTTGCAGGAATCCAGATCACAAATGGCGAGCTGATTTGAAGCTGGGAGCGTGAAAAGCTGGAACCAGATGTTTGTAAAAAGAAAAGGCATTTGAGAGGAACCATTTCCAGCAGAAGGCAAGCTATGGAAACAAGAGGGAGCCTGGAAGTTTTGAAGGAAAGGCACATCCATCTATCTGCAAACACAGAATCTTCAGTATTTTGCAGATTCAGTGATTTATAATTTTTTAACACAGTACTAACCTTGACTATGCATAAAGTAGCCTGTTATAAGGCTGGGAAATAAGTTTCTGGTTCCTTAGTTTCCTTAATTGTATTTTGCCAAAAAAAAAAAAAAAAAGCTACACTGCAAGCTTCATGGAATGGTGACACAGCCCTGTTTGCAACCATTAACTGCCCCTGCAACATTTTTTTTGGTAAGTCTAGTTTTTTTTTTTTAAAAAAATAGATACCCTGGAAATAAACTGCAAATAAACTAGCTTTCTACATTAAAGAAGAAATACACCTGAAACGACCTCCAGAAATGATCAGTACACGCACAGACTTCTAGACAGCCGTTTTGGTTGTTTTTTTCATTTTGCTTCATGGTTTTTCTTTTTTTTGCTTGGCAGGGGTGGGAGGGGAGGGGCAAGTCTTTCACAATGCTGTGTCATCATCTTCTCCAAAATCTCCCACCAAAAGTGAGTGCTTATCTGGTTCATTAAGAACTATGCTGTTCACTGAACGCTTGTCTGAAAAGAGGGAATTTATAGAGGCTCTACTGTAGTTGATGATCCGATCCATTAAGCTCAGTTTAGGAGAGCCTGTCCCAGTCTCATCGATTCCAATGTGGACACTGATTTCTGACGGGCTCTTGTGCCTCATTTGGCCACGGGCCCGGAACTCGAGTTTCTCAGAACTTGGTTTCTGGTACCTAAGGAAAGGAAAAAAAAAAAAAAAAAAAAAAAAAGACAGTAAGTTTCAGGTTGAAGTAAAGTACACGAAAATATGGAAAGAAACTAGCCTACATGCTATGATCACGCACAAGCCAGAGACATTTGTAATTTGATCGATTATACAGTGATGAAAGTTTCCAATTTTGCAAGGCTACTATGCAACCAGAAGCTAATTCAGTGCTTTTTGGCCAGGACGCAGAGGAACAGGTAAAGCTGACACACATCGCTCAGTATTTAACTGCTTCGGTGGTGCTGAGCATCTGCAAAATGGATCTACCGAGACCGGACCACTGAAGCTATCATTTACCAGCTCTTCTGCTCTCCTTCTTCTGAAACCTCATGTGTTAACTAAATAGCGAAAGATACCATTCCCACCACAGTGCTACACTACTCCTAACTGCGGAGTAAGGAACAGCAATGCAGTGACAAACGCGGCAGCTTGGTTTACTTACTGCAACAACCCTCGGCGTCAGCGTGGCGTTTACAGCTGCACTGGCTCAGAAGCCAGCATATCCTGGCAAGATTTCTCACAAATATACCAAGGCCATTAAGGATTTTTCTATTTTGAACACAATTCTGATTTGTACATCTCTTCACATTAGAAATGACATTTTTAAACGCTACTGCCTGAAGCACTTTGGACCAACTGACTCCTCAAGCAAGAAGAAAACCAATTGCTGCTAAACACAGACCTGCCCGAACTGTTCTTCAAAAAGCTTTGAAATCTGTCATAGTCCCACACTTATTTTCTGCCACTCAAAAGTGAAAGACCTGAGCTTCAAATCCAAATTACTAGCCACAAAATTGTTCATACTCACATCTTTAACAGCAAAGAAGAAAGCACAACAGAAACAGAGGAGGCAGCCATCGCTGCAGATCCCATCCAGGGCTGCAAAACCAAACCAACGGGCAGGAAGACACCTAGAAAAATAAAATAGCAATTAAGTTCAGAGCAGGAACACAGCATTATTCATATATTAACACATACAATTTCACATGAACTGTCTAATTTTAGTTGTGTTTCATTATAGAATCATAGAATCGTTTAGGTTAGAAAAGACCTTTAAGATCACCCAGTCCAACCATTAACCTAACATTACCAAGTCCATCACTAAACCAATTAAGGGTAGAGTACCAATTTCATGTTTCCTGGCTTGGTGGCTGGATCATGTTAATAAATAGGATTTTAGTTGTGTTAAACAACAAATATTTAACACACATGTAATTGTGTTCTATCCCAGCTAGAACCTACAGGTGAGTACAGCTGGACGCGTCACTTCCGCAGTCTGAAATTCAGTGGTAGGCATGTCTTGCCTGCCTTGCAGTGAACTGCTTGTTCACAGGATCAGGCTCATTCAATAAACCTTTTATCTTAAAGTTATTTTGATGTGCTGAGCATATCCATTATAGCCATAACGTGGGAGGAGGACAGCTCACAAATATACCACTGCAACGTCCCCAGGCAGAGAACTCTGCACTTACTGACAGTCAGGAATAATAAAAAAAACCCCCACCAAACCCACCAGATACTCTTCCACACCACAGTAAGTCACTGCAGTCTTCTACTCCCTAAGCACAATGTTATTACTGCAGGGAAACATCCACATACCAGCAGCTATGGGAACTCCAATGAGATTATAAATGAGAGCAAAGATAAAGTTGATCCGGATCCTTTTCACAGTTTTCCTTGATAAATCTATACTTGCTACCACATCCATCAAGTCATCCTGCAAGTTAATATGTTTATTGGAGAAGTCAAAGAGAAAAAAAACCACGTACACGTAGTGTCATCATACTCCTATTTTAAAGCTAACCACCATACACTGGATGTAACAGACTACGTGTAGTAAGTATTCTGTAGACTGCTCTACTTTGTCTGCATAGAGCCCATACAATCGGCGCCCATCTTATTCCAAATGTCATCGTAATCTAAACAACGTACACAGCACCATGCAGTACAGCTCTAGACACCGACCACGATTTCTGTCAAGGTGGTGTTGATCTGTAGGAAGAAGTGACCATAACCTTGGAGGTACTGTGGTACGTTACTGAAATATAGTTTACGTTTGCCAAAGGTCAGGCCACTTTTTCCTCCTTCGCCCACTCTCAAAAACTTTAATTATCCCAGAATTTGTAGTACCCAGAAAATGGGTAATTTTCCTTCACAGGATAATTACCAATACACTAAACAAACGTGATGAAGACAATCTCTTCTCTGCTCCAGTTCTCCTGGCTTATGAAGGCTGTACACCTCAGCAGTGGTCTGAATCATTCAAGACATCCTGGGCCTTCTAACCCCTCTTATCATCCCATTTTAATGAAGCACTCTTATTTCTTACCCTAATTAGAACCACATCAGCTGCCTCAATGGCTACATCAGTACCCGTGCCAATAGCAATTCCCACATTGGCCATAGCAAGAGCTGGGGAGTCATTGATACCATCTCCAACCATGGCCACCCGTCTTCCTTCGTCTTGTAACTGTTTCACTTTGGCTACTTTGTGGGAGGGAAGAACCTCTGCGAACACTTTGGTGATGCCAACCTAAAGAGAGAGAAAGTACAAAACTGTCTTGCAGCTCTTCTACTCGCTGTCAGAGCTTCTGCCTTTCATAGTGTGGCTAGGAAGGCTGAAGCCCATGTTATCACTCATGAGCTAAAGACCAAACCCATCCGATATGAAAATAGCTCCAAAGTTGATGCTGCTTCCGTTCAAAAAGGCTTCTTTTGTTCCCCCTTGTTCTGAATTTGTTTACATTACCATTTTTCACAATAGACCGGTCCTGTGCCAGCCACCAGCAGTATCAACGTGACACAGCGTGCCTCCTGGAAGTGGGTTGTAGCAAGCTTCAAACCCAGACACACATATAACCGCTTACCTGAGAGGCAATAGATCTTGCTGTTTTGCTGTTGTCACCAGTCATTAGGACAACTTCTAATCCCATACTCTTCAAAGTGTAGACTGCCAGCTCAGCTTCTGGTTTCACAGTATCAGCAACAGCTATCAAGCCACAAAGCACTCCTAAAAACAGAAAGAAAGAGTGTGTTTGTAATAAAGATCTTTACTGCTTCAAGAAAAAAACGTAACTTTTTTTCCCCAGTAAGGTAAGACCAATTCCAGAAACAGTAATACCGACAGTAAAAAGCAGAATGAGAACAGGTACCAGGGCAGCAATGTTTAAGGCAATACAGAGCATGGACTGTCCAGCAACAAAAAAATTCCTTTTTTCCTCCTTTCTTCCCTTTTGCTCTCTTTCAAGTCTCTGCATTATGTCCAACTCTCCTGTCAACTAAGAAAGGCAGGAAGAGGTCTTTCTCACGTGAAAGCGTCATAAAACTAGCTAATGATCTCTTTTCATCCCATTATGTGCTTCACGTATAACTGCGCTGACATTACTACTTATTACTTTGTATTTAAATAGTGACAAATCAAGCTCTGAATAAAAAAAAGACAGCATTGAACTTACCATCAACAGCTGCTAGAACTGCTGTGCGACCTCGCCGCTCATGTTCCATCATGGCTTTATCGACTTCACTTTTAACAAGGAGGCCATTTCTATTCATCCATTCCCGGTTCCCAATGAGAACAGAGTATTTCTGAGAAGTCATAGTAGCTGAAGGAAGAAAATACAATCCCACCGTCATAGGGATTACCAGGAAGCTTCCCTCCAGCTAAGCCTATGCAGGTTCCCCTAGTATGCACCGAAACATCATTACAGAGAATCCAAAGAGAAAAGTCTTTCTCAATGCTTTCTGCCCTACCGATCGTTTCATGCGTTCCTGACAAGACAGACACTAACATTTCTTCAGTAGTGGGTAGTTACCACATCAGTGGACCAAGAATCACAGCTCAAAGGACAGTAAAGGACCAAGTCCCTTTCTCAGTGCTTCTAATTTATATCTAACAGCCCAATATAGTTGAAAGATCTAACAATGAGCTGTTCTTGATTGAAAACCAGCCAGTCGTGCAAATATACATAGTTTTGGCTAGCAAATGGTAACGTGGGACGAGCAAAGTAAAAACAGAGGGAGATGAAAGACAATTCCTGTATGATTTTCCAGTCCCATATTCAACACCTAACTTCAAATTGTATTTAATCAAAATGTCCCGAGTGATGTGTGAGCCTGAAATAAACTGATGACCAGCTATTTCACATGTGCCTTGATGCAAGCGCAGTTCTCCAGGGCAGGAAAAAGTGACCTTATTCTTAAGGAACCTAAAGACAAAAGCAAAAATTACCCATTTTACTCTATAAACCAGAGTTAGCTTACTTGGTAGTTCAGCATCAATAATCAAAGCAGGCTGCACTGATTCGTCCATATTTTCCTCAATTTTCACAAGTGTCACATTTCTAATATTGTTTTCTTCAACCATTTTATTTTTCCTGTAGAGTAATGCTTCAATATTGGTGACTTTACAACTAATGCCGCAGCCTGGAACTACCTGAAAATCGGTGCACGTCCCAAGGGTTTCCGAGTTCAGTTCCTAAAGAAAAAGGATGCAAACTGAGAATGTTTTTAAATATGTAAAAGCATGCTGCATTTACAAACCTCACAAAATAAAGTGCAGTCACACTACCTCTAACAGGAGCAGAGAAACATTCAATCATCAAAACGTAAGTTTGAGTATCCAGTGCATCTAATACGGTATTAAGTGATTTATGCGGCTCCACAATTTTCAGCTTTCCCAAATAAATAAATGGATTACTTCCTAAATACACAAGACTATTCATACACATTAAGCACTGCAAGAGAGGTTCTTTCGTAACACAAACTACACTTTTCCTGTATAAATAACTTACCTTTTTGCAGTATTTTGTTATTGCTACTCCAAGAGGATGCTCGCTATTACTCTCGGCGGTCCCCACTATCGCCAGCATTTTATTATGTGGCAGTTGGTTACCCTCCACTAGAAACTTCACCTGCATCACTTCTGGAGTGCCATGAGTAATAGTACCTGTTTTGTCAAATACAACCACCTTTACCTGCAGTAAAACAGGAAGACTTCATTCAGTGAACAAAGCTTTCACATATAGCTTCCTCAGCAAACCACCCCATTTAACGAGACTTACTAACGCGTCCCGATCGTACATCACTAACGCGTACCGACGTACACGTAAGGATCTGCTCAGGCAGCAACGGGCAAAATGCCACCGGCAGCAGCCTTTAAAGTTCTTGTAACTCTAACCCAGCTTTCCTACCTTGTGCGCCATCTCCAAGGGCTCTCCCCCTTTGATCAGTATGCCGTTCTGAGCTCCCACTCCAGTACCGACCATCACAGCTGTCGGGGTGGCTAATCCCAGAGAGCAGGGGCATGCGATACACAAGACTGTGATAGAGGCTTGGAAAGCAAAGCGGATGATCACTTCGGCTGCAGAAATGCTCTTATTGTAACCCTAGCGACAGAGGGTTTATTTTAGTAATAGAAGAAATTGAACAATAGAAACAACGTATTCAACTACACACGGCCTTTGTTGTTAAAAAAAAAAAAATCTGCAAATATACAAGCTAAAGTATTAAAAAGGAAAGCACAGGCAAATTATGCAAAGCTAAGATTAATGACTGAATTAATGAGCAAGTTCTGCTCTGTACTGCATAAACCTGAAATCTGTTTTATTTATAAGACATTTTCCTAAATAAGGTACCACAGGCTATGATAACTCTTTTACGCTGTAACGTAATAAAAGAAACTCTATCAACAATATATACAGTAACAAAGAAAGAGGAGATGAAGATTGCTTTCCTGGAAACTAATAAACTCTAACCAGAGATAGTAATGACTCAAGAAACCTGTGAACTAAGCAACCCTCGGGGACAAGTTAAGATCCTGATCCACCTCTGGCATCTGCAACGAAGATGAATTCCATGGATTTCAAAGATGAATTTACACAGAGCTAGGCTAACAAAACTAGATGCAGAATTGGAGCTTGTGACACAAGGGACTTCTTTTCCCCACAGAGAAGGAATGGAAATTGGGACATTTTGGTGTTTAGTATTTACTTTTTTTAATTCTTTTTTTTTTTTTTTTGTAAATACTAACTTTCAGGAGTCAATTAATTACTGCAGATTCTCTTTAAGTATAAATACAGGAGTGATACAGTGTAAAAAAATCGTGTAATATGAAAAATGTAATAATGACAATAACAATAATAATCATATAATATTTATAGTCAGCAACTGCCTGCAAGGATAATTCAGAAAGGGAACCATTGAAGTCGAACAGACTTGTAGGTTAACTTTTTTTTTTTTTTTTTTTTTTAAGTGTTTCAGAAGGTGTTTAGGGAGACTTACTTACCAGAAAGTATTTTTCTACTATTTCAAAATCCACAAATCCAATTATAATCCAGGCAAAAAGGGTAACCACAGAGACAGCCACAATAAAAGGAACGAAGTAGCCACTAAGTTTGTCTGCAAATTGCTGGATAGGAGCCTAGGAAGGAGAAACACGTCAGCTCCAGCAACATTAGGCTTACTCTCTTCTATGCCTTCAGACACAGATATAATCGCAGCTTGTTTGCAGCACATTTGGCCTACCACACTTTCTAATTACATATTTACTTAATAATACGATGAGACTTGGAACAGCAGACCGTACCAAAGTCCTTATTCAGCAAGATACTTCATTATGCAACTGCAGTTGAAATCTAAACGTTCTTAACCACTCCTCAAATGATTTGGCATGCTGATGCCTAAATGATAAGACAAAACCCAAATGCTTAATTTGATAATACTCTACCTTTGAGGTCTGGGCCTCCTCCACAAGTTTAACAATCTGGGAAAGAGTTGTATCAGCTCCGACATGGGTTGCCGAAATCAGTAGTGATCCATTCTGATTAATAGAACCTGCAATAACTGTATTGCCAGGTTTTTTAGTCACGGGCATTGCTTCACCTAAGAGAAGGTCAACAACAAATACTAAGTAAGGTGTATTTTTTAGCAGTATTATAAAAGCTACTAACTCCTAACATGCAATTAGAAGAGTGAGCAGAACATCAACTTCAACTTCCCTTCTTCAGATATGTTTAAAGGAAAAGAAAAACATTTTTACACTTGCAAAAAGCAACTGCTTACCTGTGATAAGAGATTCGTCTACCATAGAGTGACCTTCAGTAACACGACCATCCACCGGGAATTTGCCTCCTGGGATCACTTTGACAATGTCACCTCGTTGAACCAGTTCGACATCAACTTGCTCTTCGCTAGAATGATGTGTAGTGTTTTTAATAAGAGATTGTTAACCGAAGTTACCCAGGCAAAAGGAGTTGTCACTATACGCAAAGCATAATCCCATTGGTTGACATTGTTAATGTATACAAAAATTGTCAGAAGAAAGGCCATTTTAAAGAGCACTACAATTATTTTATCATCGTTTTATTTACTTTCCAGTTGAGAAAAATCCACTAATTCTCTTATCGCAGCAAAAATTAGCAAGATTTCAATAAAACAAATCAGAGCAGTGTTAATTTTTCTGCATTTTAACATTTATATCTGGCAAATCTCTACCAGCAAATCTGAAGTTATTTGCTTCATAGGTCTACAGAATGGTAACATTTGTCTGTGAATTAAGCATATTAACAGCAAAAAAGGAACAACAGAAAAAGCAAATGACAAAGCAAGATACCTTAAAAGAACGTTATCAGGGCCCAAGGTAACAATAGTAGCTTCAGTAGCTTGTAATGAAATTAGTCTTGCCAGTGCTTCTGATGTTTTACCCTAGAATAATAATTTTCATATTTTTCTGACTATGCTATTGAAAAAAAAAAAATGCTGGGTAAATGACAACTGTGTATGTTGCAATTTACCCTATTAAGAAAATACTTTCTGCAAACAGACTTATATTAAGTCATTTCATATTTTTACTAGTTTGGTTACTGAAGATGATTTTACAACAAAGAAGGTTAAAAGATCCTAACAAAGCTTTTTCATGGGAATTTTTTTTTTTTTTTTAAAAAGCTATGCAACATTCTGAAAAGATTCTTAGTGTCTTGCAGCTTGTAGATATCCCGGGCTTTTATTTTCCTTACCTTTGCAACATGCTCTAGCCACCGGCCCAGCGAGATGAACACAAACAGCATAGGAGGTGTGTCAAAGAAAGTTACAGGATTTACTTTTGCTTTCTCAGCCATTGCAACTAGAAGAATAACGAACGAGTAGACAAACGCAACGGAGGTTGCCAAAACAATGAGCACGTCCATATTTGCAGTTTTGTGCTTCAGTGCTTTGTATGCCTGTATATAGAAGTGCCAGCCTCCAAACACCTGTAATGAGAGCATCAGCTGTATTTTACACACACATTTGTAACACGCAGCAGCATTTCTGTAAGAGAGGGAGACACCCATTTTATTTGTGTTATTTGCCTTCTCCATCTCTTCCTGAATCGTTTAGGTTGGAAAAGACCTTTAAGATCATCCAGTTCAACCATTAACCTAACATTACCAAGTCCACCACTAAACCAATTAAGGGTATAGTAGCAATTTCATGTTTCCTGGCCCAGCTCCAGCCGAGGGCTACGATCTCTACCACACTACTCTCAGGTCTTCTCAGCTCCACGCAGCTCCACCAGCTCCTCCCCGTGCCCACCAGTGCGGCTCGGCAGGCTGCCTCGGATGCTGCTGGCTGCATGGCGGCTCTACACTGATCTGCCTGCCCATACGGTCCCTAGCACTGCTTACTTTGGCAAGAGCAGAAGCACGTAGCAACCTCAAAAGCATTTTGAATCAGCATAATTACAGTCACTTTTCAAATTTAATTTGTTCATCGCCTTCCATTTTGAGTGCTTAAGCCCAATAAACTAAGAGTTGCCATATTCCCACTTACCTGTACGGGGACACAGAGTAAAAATGACAGAAAATTCATAACAGACAATCCCGGTAGGAACTGGTATTCCAGGATCATAGAGGAGTGAAGGGCCTCCATCTCCTCATTGCTCATGTTGTGATGGGCGTGAGCATCTGAAAGCTGACTGTCCATAACCATCATGTAAATCATCAGCCCCATGACAGGAATACAGAAAACAAGACTCACAACAAAAGACCTTTTCCACCTGAGATTAAAAAAAAAAAAAGAAGAAAAAATTTGTTTTGCAGTCAAGTGCTGGATAACATTTTAGTTAGCAAGTCTGCACAGTTACCAAAAAAATATGTAACTTTACTGTTGATTAACAAAGAAGAATCAAATATGTTTCTAGAATCTAAATATGTTCAGAAATACTTACTGCCTTATTTCCTGTTTGTGATCTAGATGACTAGCAGATCTATCTTTTTTGACTAACGAAGTAGTGAAACCTAAATCCTAAGGAAAAAAGCATAATAAAAAAGAGAACAGTTAATTTTTAAAGACACTTCGTGCTCATATGAAGTTACTGCCAGATTATTGATGGTGCCACCCTTACATCTGACTTACTTTATTAACATTTCTGATATGATTGTTACTAATTTTTAGTTACCTTGTGAAGAGAGAAAAGCAATCTGATGTAGAAATCGACCTTTCTAGAACATTAAAATACTATTCTAAAATGTGCCTTTCCAAAATGGTTATTCCTGAAGCACAGAAGTAGAGAAATTGAGGGAGAAAGCCAAGAAACTTATTTCACTTCTCTCCTGCTACAGTACTCATGGATGTGCTTTATTTTTGGGCAAACCTACAGCTGGTATCTTCAACTCTACCACACCCTGGCTTTCCTAGTATTTCTGTTTAAAAACTTAGGCAAAATCATAACAGAGCATTGCTTTTGAGCCAGAACACACACATTATCTGCAGAAACCAGAGAGCAGATGGAATAAGAGAGACACATTTTTTACTTTAATAGTCTTGCCTTCTCTTCTGTTTCTGGGGTAACTTTGAATTCAGAGCACACTGGATATTTTATGAGATTTGGTGCCTTCATGAAACTTACCTTTATCACTTGCATAACATCTCGAGGACCTATAATCTCAGGATCATATTTAATGTGAGCTTTGTTGGTTGCAAGAGCTACCGAGCAGTATAAAACACCATTAGTCTTCATGAGGGTGGATTCTATTTTGTGTACACAGGAAGCACATGTCATTCCCCTCACCTGTAACATAAAGGTTCCTTCCCGTTATCAAAACCACAGGTTACTTGGTAAATGCATCTTAAAAAGAAGGAAAAGAAAAAGTGCTTATGACTATCCTGAATTACTTATTGCACATTTCTGGGGTCTGAAGCAGCGAGATGGAGCAATCTAGTTAAGGATGAGGACTATAGAGGAAACATAGCACAGAGACAACGTTATTAAGCTCTGCTACAGCTCTGCTGGCTCTTCAAGCTCAGAGCTGGGGTACCGAGCTAGACTCAGCTACCAAACAAACAACAACAAAAATCAAATTCCTGCAATAGGCAGAGTAATCAAAAAAACCACAGGAATATTTCTCTGACTTCAGCATAGTAGTGAGCCAGCAGTCTGCAGGACAAGATATAGTTTGTGATGCATACCTGACGTACTCTTAGACTTTATTTTTTGTAAATTAAGCTCTGTTACATGATTAACACTTTAGGAAGTGGACGCATACACAAGCACATCCAGTAGATAAAAGTAATAAAGACGGGGGTGGTTGGTTTTAATTACTAGCTTACAACAAGTTCCAGAATTCCATCTCCTTCACCACAGTTTTCCATTACAGTAGCTCCAAATCCCAGTTCCCGTATGAGCTCGGCAATAGCTGAAGGCTGTATGACAGCAGGATTATACCTCACTTCTGCCTTTCCTGCCATTAGGGCAACAAGTATCGAATGTATTCCTAGAAAACAAAATGTGTGCGTGGCAGATTATGCTTAAGAAAAACACTGCATTTACGGTAACATGATGGCACAATAACAATTTATTGAAATTGAGAAAGCTACCATAGTATAGGTACATATAAAGAAAAACATCATCATTTTTTAAAGATACATCAACAATGCAACAAAAGCATCTAAGTGTAGGTGCGACGGATGAAAGTATTACTCTGCACGGAAAGTATTACGCTACACGAGTTGTGTATTTTTAACAGTCTAAGTACGAACATTCAATCTATGCTACATGAAAAGATGATCTATTTTTATTTAAAAGAAGTTCTTCTAAAATACAGTTCTGCATATTTTTCTGATCTGCATTTAGCATTTCTAAAAGCCTTCGCTTCAAGAGAGAACATGTACAAGAAAGGGTAGATCTAACAATGTGCAATCCTACCGTACGCTAGTGAAAAGGATTTAGATTCATCCATTTTCTAGGATCAGAAAAATTAAATTCCAGGTTAACTTGGAACACATCCATCTTCATTACAATAATTAAACACAGTCTACACTAATGACTCTTCATTACATCATAGCCATGCAACTATTTGCTCCTGCAAATATAATCATCACACTGACACAAGACAGACCTAGTTGTCCTGACTCGCAGAGCTAAAATTAACTTATGTCTCTCTAATCCATATTAATACTGTCCCTCTCTAATACCTCCCTTTCTAATACAGGCATGCATACTTCTGCCTTTAAGTTGCAGACCTGGGCATGTCCCTCCAGTAGAAAAGACTTGTTTTAGTTTCAAAAGGTTCTGTATCTGATCCCTATATTCTCTTCGGAGCACTCCATCTCCTGCTTCTGCAAAAGCAGACTCCAGCCAGCACGCCCACGAAGCAGCAAGAAGGACATCGTTTTTATCCTATGAACCAACAGCGAGCAGACTATGTTCTCACCCATGAAACACACCAGCAACGGTACTTCTCGACAACCCACACATTAAAAATGCTGCACAAAAGCTAGATGGATTCTCTGAAGGAAACGCTTAGAAATTTAACAGAGTAGACCGACATTCATCTTACCGTCTTCTCTTCTCAAATTTCTCTCAATGTTGGCTACACATGAAGCACATGTCATTCCTGTGACTTGGACGTAGCACTTTGATATAGCCTTTGTCTCTTGCCTAGCGAGGTGGGTTGGTGACGCTTTGGAGGGAGGCTCGGGTTTGTGAGATTCCAGCTGCACTTCGGGTGAGGGCTGAGCTATTGTCACAGGCGGTTCTGCCTCTGCTGAAAAGGAGATTGCACTTCATGACATTAGGAATAGCCATGGCAATGAGGCATGAGCTGGTACTGCACCAGCCACAAATACACATTGCTGTAAATTTAGACAAAAAAAATGGTAATTGTACGTGCCTTGTCAATCAGATTCATCCGTCTGTCAATTAAGGGTAAGCAAAAGAAAAGATGACAAAAGGGTTGGGCCACTGGTTAACTTACTGTTTTGCTACTATTTTTCCTTTTACCTTTCCTCATTGTATTTGTCTGTTCTGCTGCACACCCTTCATCCTCTTCTGTAGGTTGCAAGCTAAACCTCTGCATTGCAACCTTAGTTTTACACACAATTTTATTGACTTTACCTGGGGCACAAAGCTGAATTTGTAAGCAAGTGCATGTTTCGTAAGCAAAGTCAGTGGTTTTGACCTTAGAGAAAGGCTCTCTAAGTACAGACAACTGCTTCTTACAGCAGTTCAGGAGGTGCTATGTTTATGCAGGAGCAGTATGAAAGGAATTAAATGGGAACACCTCACTGGGTGGTGCTTAGCTGCCTGCCAGGGTTATCTCACAACAGCACGATCTTAACTTCCTCAGTGGTGCCCACACCCTTCAGATTCTTGTCACTCCTCAGTCACGCCTGAGCCTGGAGAAATATCCCTGCACTAGTTACTCCACAGGAGCCAAGTCTTTGATAATTTGCTAGTAAAGAAACTTCAGCGCAGCAATCCGTAATATTCTTCGCAGCTAGCAAAGCTCCAATTCCATATTTGTGCCATGAATATTATACAATAGCAAACTGAAGTACCATTACAACATCTGCATTTATCTGACATATTTATATTTCCAGATATCTCAATCATTTTTAATTAATCTGAGGTATTAAAGGACATGCACGTATATTTAATTATCCCACTGACAGCGAAGATATAAAGCTTCTCTTGACAAGCACGAAGTATACGTCAATTGCCAAATTTCATCTTGGGTGGTACCAAATCCTAAACAGAACTGCACAATCCTTTCAAATTTAAAAGTTTAGTATGTCATTACCTGATAAAGATGCATCAAATCCCATATCCTCTATCGAGGATCGCAAGTCTTCTGGGCACGTCTGCAGAGGGTCGTATTCTATAGTCCCATTACGATTTGCGAGAGAGACATGAATAGATTTTACACCTGCCTTTTGGGATACAACCCCCTCAATGGACTGCACACAAGAGTTGCAAGTCATTCCATCAATATTTATCACAACAACTTGAGTAAGTGGCTGGCTAGCGTCCTTCAAAGCTGGATGAGGAGATTTTCCCATGCTGGCGTCTCCACTGAAAAGTGCTGCATTTTCATATTCGTCAGGAAGGCTGACTTTAAATGTCTCTGGAGACACCGCCTCTATGGCTCTTCTCAGTACGTCTATGCTAATTAAGTTTGGGTTATACTTTATAATAGCAGATTTCTTCTCTAATGAAACAACTATACTTGTTACTGATGGGAGTGCTGATATGGTACTCTGAATATTGAGGACACATGAACGGCAGTGCATGCCATCGATTCTGAAGACAATTGTCTTTGTATCATTCACATTTGAGTTTTCTTTCAGCGCCATCTCGGAGCCTTTGGTCTGAACGTTCCTCAACCTTTCCAGGTCAATAGTGCTGAGCTTGAGGGGTCTAGGCTGCTTTTTGAAAGATGCTGTGAAACCCGCAGCTTCAATTTGATGTTTTATTTCTTCTGCTGTAATTAGATGAGGCTGGTAGACAACAACAGCTTCCTGATTGTCCAGGGACACTGAAAGTTAATCAATAAAAATAAGTGTGCATTACTGCCCTAAGCATAATAAGCACGTTGCCCTAAGAACAACAAATCCTGTCAAAGCTTTCCAAGAATGCTTTAAATGGTCAGAAATGTAACTGCAATGGAAAGGAGATTTAATTGGTTTGGTAAATATAAAACAATTTAGTTGTTCACACACTTTTTCTCTAATACTACAACAATTTTCAGCTCCTCTTTTCCTCAATTTTTTGCCCTTTTCCCAGGACTTTCACAAATGGCATTACTATTTCTTACTAAATTTATCCTTTTATCAGGGGTCTGTGGCATTGCATTTATGCCAAAGCTATTTATACAGATAATTTTGTCTTGCCTTTTAGATACAATCACATATATGCCAATATTAATTTTTAATTGAACAGAACATATAAACTAATATTAATTACAATGCAAAAAGAGACATCTGGTATTAGAGATTTCTATAACTGGTAATAAAATTGTGGAACGTGACTACTCCAGGCTCCCTACCAAAATACAAAGCAACCACTGAATACTGTCACACCTGCAACAGCAACAGCCTCACCACAATTTGGGCCCCTTTCTTTACTTCTTCACAACATGTAACTAAATACCTGGTACCACAAAGAGTAACTGTCACACTAAGCCATCTAATCTAAACCCAAGATGTCTCCACAATGCCATCAGAGAACAGCATGGTCAACTTCAACTTACATAAAAACACACTAAGGTTTTACCTTTAATCCGCTGAATTCCTTGCAATTTGCCAATCTTCCCCTCAATGGTGCTGGTGCAGGAATGACAGGTCATCCCCTCTACTTTCAGGCGCAGCACAACGCTACTTGCTTGAGACCAGCTGGAATCTTCACAAGTTCCCGGTGTTACCTCTGGTGCCGAGATGTTTAAATCTACCCCTGGGACCATTTGGATAATCTGCTTGCCGTTTGTAACGGAAGAAATGAAAGTCACCACTGCAGTTTTTTGATCGGAGGACATTTTGACGTCCACGATACCTTTGTTCTTTAGTAGTGTACTACAAATCTGTTTAGATGTTAGAGCTGACTGAGTAGGAATGGTAAGAAAAATAGTGTCAGGTAAAACAGGTTGTGGGTTTGAATCAGCTAACGTAGCATCAAATCCCATGTCATATATTGCTTCCTGCAGTGTTGCTGGAGTCTGCAGTTTTGAGTCATAAATGACGACTGCATTCTTATTCTCTAGAGACACCTTGCAAGGGAAAAAAAACAAAACAATTTAGCAAACTGCAATATTAAGAAATAAGAACTAATAACCTGCGTGAGACTAGAAATAGCTTTTACTCGCATATATTAGTAATACACGTCCAGTTAATTTTATCCATCACTACTCACCTTGAAGAGTAAAGCTATACCAATAGCCACCATAAAGTAACTTCTCATCTGTGCAACAACACAGCAAGAAAGAACAGATTTTCCCCGCCCCCAGTTTCAGAATCCTTTACAAGTCTGTCTAGCCACTTTTACTTACGACATCCAGACAGCATCAACACATTTAATGAAACTTCCAGAGCCAAACTCTCCCAAATTATGACTAACCCAGTTCAATCCCAAAAGCAAAACAGCCCACAGAAAAAATACCGATCACATGTACAATTCTGCAGTTCGCAGTAATTACCCTTAGGCTACAAGGATGGAAGAAAACACTCTGAAAAAGCCCACAGATTTAAGTAGCAGTGAAAGGAGTCCAGTGTTTCTAGGCATCTTAGGCACAGGCTGTTAACGTGCTATGAGCAATGAAGTGCAACAGACTTCACAGAACAAAATTCGGTTTCGAAATTTAATATATGACAAACATTAAAGCTGTTTTTCCTCTCTCTGTACATTTTGGTGATCCAGAGACATCCTGATTTGGTACTAACCTTTCACATCAGATGGTACAAATACCCTCAATTTAATTTGCTCCCAACTGATGATATATCAAACACAATTATTGCAGTTTCCAAAAGGGAAAGCTGATGCCTGCCAGGGGCCCAACACATTATCATTCAATTCTATCTTTCCTCCGGGCAAAGGTACAACCTAAAGACCACAGTCATGATTAAATTACACCAGGTAAATCATTTTAAGAACCACCTTTCTTCATTTTTGTCCCAATTACGGGCCTTAGCAGAATTAGCAATGTGGACATTTATTGGTTTCATTGCAGCTGGAGGCAAAATAACCTACATGCAGCTCTGTTTGTCTGTATTAGCCATCTAACGTTCATCTCCCTTGCTGACCTAATTCATAATCACTAAGCAAACCCCCATTCTACTATTCTCAGAGATTTTTCTGAAACAAATGATCTGGCTAAGTTGAAGTTCTGATGCTGTAATGAGGATAATTACTAAATATGACCTCTTAAAGTTTCCTGTAGTCCTGTTCTACTCAGACTAAGTTATTGTAATATATTTTCTTGCCAAGAGTAGCTTTAGAAATAGTATTCAGCTTTGGGATAAGGTATTTACCTTAAAATCTAAATATAAAACTCTTAATACTGTCCTTTTAAAAACCTGCTTCATTCCTTATGTAAAAGACACTATGGTATGCACACTGTCTTCAATAAAGTACGAACGTCTCCTCCTTCTCCTATCTCAAGTCATCTCTATATTCTCAGAAATTAGCTGAAACAATAAAAATGCAAGGTTGACGAGATTAAATCTTTTGCTAGAATCAAGGAGAAAGGGAGCATTCTGATGTCAGATTATTTGGGGTATTATTTTACAGGCTGCTTTTAGCCTTCATTTGACTTCATGCTTGAGGGTACCAAGTGATTTATCTGACCATACCATGCCACAGATGTTAACAGTGGTATCCCTATTTCTAAAACAGTTTGTTCAGTGATCCAGGGTTCTGGTGTCAAGAGCATAGCCTCGTATCACATTAAAGCTCATTAAAGCTGAAGGAAGATGAAAAATGATGTGTCCTGTAAATGTTGCTGCTGTTCACCAAAAATTTCCGTGTGTGTATGTGAACACCTACTGCAGGCAAAAAGGAAACTGTGCTAACCAGTGCATCATTTGCCTTTGTACAGAATGGTGCACCACGATGAGCCCTTCAAAATCAGCCAGAGGTAATGATCACATGCCCCCCAAATTAAGACAGCGTACCCTATTCTGGGAAGGAAAGTGTTCATCTAAGACATATCCACTAAAATAGAAACTATCTTTTGATGATACCAGGAAGATATTATTTTCTTTAGAGTAAAATCAACCACTACAGGATGTTACAGCATAATTTCAGAACCTAGATACAAAGTAACTAAACTTTGCAATTTTCGGTTGCTGCTATTGATAGGACTGCTCTTTCTAGCACAAATTTGGTCATAAAAGTAATAGGAATCTCCCAGCTTTTATATTACTTCCATTATTAAAACTGCTGTAAAATGATGTATTGCGAAGGAATAATCAGCTCACCCTGGAATACTCTACAGGCCAATATTTTGCCCAAGATAGAAAAAATACTAACAAAATATTCATATCTCCTCTGAGCTAAGAAAGGAGAAGTTAAAATCAAGTCAGATCAAGGAAGTTTGGATGAAGGGCAAACCAAGTAGCTCCGTTAACAGTTCAAGACTACAGTTCTGCTGCTCCTTCTCTCATTTCCTCATGGACAGTACAAAGGAAAGGAAATGTCCTGTGCTTGAAAGAGCTAGCAAGACTTTCCTTTGTCACCTGGATTATCTGCTACTCTTATTTCATGAACCACAAGGAAACAGCTTTATTTTTCATGGTGGGCCAACTACCACATGATTAACAGGACACCTCAAGCCCACAAATGCTTTTGAACCTGTGCAAGTGACCTTTGTGTACTATCAGTTTGAAAGAAAAGGCCTGGAGGCTTGTGAGCAAGTACTGACATTCATTCAGTATAAGGGATAAGGACAGCTTGCTTTTTTCACCAAAGTTCTAGGGCTTTTGCTTTATCTTATTTAAAAATTCACTATTCTTGGCTTTTTTTGACTTTTTTCTCATTACTACACAATACTGAATTAATTGTAAAGCAGAAAATTACTTAAGAGTAGCAGTTAATCACTTAGCTCCCACTGCAGTAAAGTAAGCACTTGTTTTTCTCTTATACCAGAAATACACTACTGCACTTGTAACATCAGCTTCCCAGGAAATGTACAGAACATACTCCTTCCACATATTTCCCTCCCTTGGTGCATACTTTATCGTGGTTTCTCATATAAGAGCAAAGCTTTGTAAGAAATAGTGATGGTGTCACTTACTTTAATGCTATGGATACCATTCATCTTCCCAACATGCTGTTCAATGGTTTGAACACAGGAGTTGCATGTCATCCCCTCCACACCGATGACTATGGATTTTGCCTCCATTTTCAAATTCTATTCAAGTCTTCGCATTGCTGTTGGCCAAAAACAATTAAGACATTTGTTCTTAAATCATTTCACAAAGAATCAAAATTAAACCAGGGATTTAACAGATGATGTACTTGGCCACATGTAACTCCAGTACATGTCAAAATCTGAGCAAAGCTGAACATGAAGGAGAACTTTAGGTGTTTATTCCTACAAATTTTCAAAAAGGGAAAGTGTTTGGACATCTATTATTTGATTGGTGTTACAATCGAAATTATTAAATCGCATGCAGCAAGCTGTGATTCACTGATGCGCGAGTCTAAACTATAGGGAGAAGGAGTCAAGAGAGAAACACCAGCTCTTGGAACACCAGAACGATAGAGGACGGCATGTAAGCCACAGCGGCACAGGCGATGATCATGTTTTTCCACATTTCTCTCTTACATTATCCTACTCTAGCAAAACCAAGCGATACTGAAATTAGCCCTAGGAAGCAAATCAAGCTTTTCCCACATCTCATTCAGAAAAGTCTAATTTCTGCTCCTCTGAAAATTATCATTATTATATTTGCTCATAAAAACAAGCCCAGAAAAAAAAAAATGACTGAACCTAAATAAAATTAATTTGTAGAAATAATGGCTAATGCAAAGGACTTCTTTTGTCCAACGCATAAACTGTTAAGTAACAGAGGGGAAAAGACGGCAAAAGAAGTGATTTCCAGATTTTTTTTTAACCTTGTGAAAATTTGCATTGTTTTTTTCCACTGACAGAGAGGTTAGTGACCAGGAAAATGATCACAGTCAACTGCTTAATGTTTGCTTGCAGTGGAAGCAACAGCAAGTTTTCATGAGTAACTGAATAAAATTAAGCACTTGCTTTTTTTTTTTTACCCTGGGGACTTAATCTTGGAAACTAAATTACATTAAGTATTAACAATGTTTAATTTTTCTTGCTCCTTGATGACATTTCAGAACTGTTCCCTGCTACAGAAAGTCTGAAATTGTCTGGGTTTGCTTTGAGACATGCCACAAACCCTGTAATACAAGGATGTTTTATCATAGAAACAAGTTGACTTCATTGACGCACAAAACTAAACGCTGAAACTTGATCAACAGGAAGTAAAGACAGTCTAAACCTCTGAATTAGTGAAGTTTCCAATTGATGAAACATATTTTTCCTTTAACTGCATTTTGCGTGAAAAGCCAGGAACACACCACAAATTTCTCTCAGCTGCTAACCTGTGGGAGAATTTAGCTATAACTTCCAGGTCAAAAAAGAAAAAAAGTTTAAATGTGTAAACAACATGAAAGCGAGTAGTCTGAGAAGTTGATTTTAAAGACTTATTTTCCTAATGCATCTCCTAAAATCCTCAAGTAACCAGCTAATTCATCTAAACTGTGGCATAAACCTTTGTATTCTGACAGGCAATAAGAGTTTTGTTCAAGAGCTATGCGGTAAACAGCTAGACAAATCAAGAATTAGCGCACATTAACGATAAGCACGGCTAATGGACAGGAACATTTGGCAAGGCATGAAGGAAACCTCGTAGCCATAAGGACTTTGAACACCTGTATGCAACAACGTAGGACCCTTTTTCACCGATACTTGTGCAGAGCCGGAGCAGCGCTCTCCCAGATATTTAAGTCTGATCAGAACCCTGAACGACCCGCGATCCTGAAAAGCATCAAGTATTTACTCTGAATGTATCGTAAAGCCTAACGCTTCATCCTTCCATTGCAATCACGGATGAAGTTAGGAAGCGTAAGGGCTGCAAGCGCAACTCGGGATGGTCGGTGGCTGCGGGATCGGAATCAAAAGCTGCGTCCTGCTCTCGCCCTGCGTCTGGATGCAGTGTCCTGGTTTCGGCTGGGATAGAGTTAATTTTCTTCCTAGCAGCAGGCACAGTGCTGTGTTTTGGAGAAGAATGTTGATAACACGCTGATGTTTTTAGTTGTTGCTGAGTACTGCTTATGCCAGTCAAGGACTTTTTTCAGCTTCCCATGCTTTGCCAGGGGCACAAGAAACTGGGAGGGGGCACAGCCAGAATAGTTGATCCAAACTGCCCCAAGGGCCATTCCATACCATACGGCGTCATGGGCAGTATAGAAACTGGGGGGGGGTTGGCCGGGGAGCAGCGATCGCTGCTCGGGAACTGTCTGAGTATCGGTCGGCGGGTGGTGAGCAATTGCATTGTGCATCACTTGCTTTGGATATCATTATTATTATTATCATTATTATACTGTTACTATTAGCATTACTATTTTACTTTATTTCAATTATTAAACTGTTCTTCTCTGAACCCAGGAGTGTTTCTCACTCTTACTCCTCCGATTCTCTCCCCCATCCCATTGGGGCAGGGGCAGTGAGCGAGCGGCTGCGTGGTGCTTAGTTGCTGGCTGGGGCTAAACTACGACAGTCCTTTTTGGATTATTTATAGCTCGGTGGGCCCATGACGCCTGAGGCCATCAAGGAAGGGATGCAACATATAGATGGGCTCGGGACGGTCGGTGGCTGCGGGATCGGAATCAAAAGCTGCGTCCTGCTCTCGCCCCGCGTCTGGATGTAGGCAGGGGTGGGCGCACGCCGGACGCTGCGGTGTGATGTGTCTCAGTGCCAGGAGACAGAAGAAAGAGCTCCCACAAAGTGGGAGGCAGCAAGAGCTTTGATTATTGCTAAGGCTGGCCAAGAAAATAGCATTAACGTGTGCACTGGCTGTACTAACCGGGCGCTGCTGCCTCGGAAGATAAAACAGTGACAGTAAGTTACTATTACTAAAGGCAGCATCATTTTATGCTGTAGTCAGTAGAAAACAGTAACAGTAACTCATCCTGGCTAAGAACAGAAATAAGACAACTCCACATTCATTAAAAAATAATCCAGCCACCAAACCAGGAAACATGAAATTAATTATACTCTACCCTCAATTGGTTTAGTGGTGGCCTTGGTAGTGTTAGGTTAATGGTTGGACTGGGTGATCTTAAAGGTCTTTTCCAACCTAAATGATTCGATGATTCTACCTGAAGAGTCACTACGGATCTCACTTCTCGCCTATTCTTCCAAGATCTGAGTTATTAGAAACACACACGCAAATATTTGTATGTAATTATTCACATATTACAGAAATATAGACCTATCACCTGACACACAGGAGAATTAGGAATCAGCAGAAGAGCATATATCAAGCACACTTCACCCGGTAGGTCCTTTCTCAGGCTCATCTGTGCACTCAGAGGTACAAGATATTTTTCAAAACACTATCAAGCTACCCCCAAAAATACATGCTTTCATGTCATCACCTTGAAATATGATCCTTACTGCTTACCTCGGCTCTTCCATAGGGAATGCTCAGTCCATATAGAGCAAAGACGTAACTGTAACTCCACAGTCAGGGAGCAATGAATACTCCCACAAGGCTGAAGTACAAATACAGTTTCAAAACTTGATTTACAGTGTGTTTTGTGAGCACAACCAGACACATACAACTAACATGAGACACAATAGTCTATCACAGAGTCAATCCGTCCTCTAGTAAGGTTTGGACAGAAGTGAATGTAAAAGCATTTCAAGTACCTGATCGACTTGAACCGCCTTGACAACTGCACAATTATTGTATTTTGAAAAAAAAAAAAAAAAAAAAAAAAAAAAAGGGAATACTTTGGCCGTGAGCTGCTATCTAAAATAATCAAAGGTTGGTAAGATGCTGCCTTGGATGAGAGTTGGGGTACAGCTGTACGCCAGTCTGAGAAAGTCTGCTGAGATCCTGTCTGTCTTGTCTGTTCTTCAAGAGGCTCAAGCTCCAGGACAATAATATCCATTATTACAAGAAACTAGGATACAGCATTAAATTCTTTTCTAGAAGTCATATGTCAAACAGCAGCCATGCACGTAATACAGTGACCTACTACTATTAAAGTGATTACAGTAGCCATCAGCACTGCTACTGAATGCCCACCAAAGCATTAAAAAAAGTTAACTGCTTATATATGTAAAAATAACATTATACTTTTTTTAAAAACATCTACTATTATTATAGTTTGTTATGGACAAAGTATTTCCTCCATTGTCTCAGTTTATTTCCTTGCCTTTCTGCTGTTCATTTCACATATAATCACTTCCACCATTTTTTACACAGTCTCATGTTTTCCTACTTAAAAGGTAACATGTGGAAAGAAAAATGGGAATTATTAGAGCTATTCTGCCTTAGCGGCCTGATTAAGTAAATAAAGTTTGTAAAGTGACTTCAAATATGATGGATGGTATTTGCAGAAGTGGAAGAAAATACTCTGATTGCAGTAATTCAGGACCACTTATAAAGCACATTAGAATCCTATTACGTCAACAGAATAGCCTATTTGTGTTTCAAGTGTATGCTTCATACAGACACGATCTTTCCTTTAAAATAAAACACATCATCTGCTATTTGTGCTTGGATTTAAATAATCAATCAAAAGCAATCAAGCTTCAACCATTCCACTACCCCAAGAAGGTTTTTTTGTTGGGTTGGTGAGGTTTTTTTTTTTTAAAGACTGCTCTCCTAGGACCAACTGATCAGGGCCCCAAGGCATTAAGCATTGCATAAACACAGTAGAGAAAATCCTGTCCTGGAAGAGATTGCAATTCAAACACGCAAAAAGCATAAAGGCATAAGGAAAAAAAGAATTTTTTTTTTTACCCCTCAAGGCCTCAAGGTATTGGGACTGAAGCCAGAACTTCCACCACAGAATTCATCTGTTGGATCCAACTGACTCTTTTTTTTTTTTTTTTTGTTCTCTGACTTTTAATTAAGAAACACTACTGGATCTATACGATACATTCATCATTAACAGCTCTCTGTTGGTGGAGAAGGCAACAAACAAGGATTTTTATTTGCTTTGTTGCAAGTTGCTAACATTTTGCATACCATTTTTAAAAACAGGCTGTTGTCTAAAAAAAATGAGCTGTGTCCAAACCTAAAGGTAGAAAATGAGCCATTTGTAAGCAATACTGTCTCTTCACATCAGTTACACTGTATTACTGAACTGAGAAACAGCACCTTCACAATCTCAGTTGTCTGTACAGCCTTACTGAAATTTCTGAAGACCAAATTGTCCGGATTTCCAGTGCTCCCAATGCTTTAAAGAGATCTTGTTCTCAGAAGAAAGTATAGGGTCAATACATAGTGACTGCAAGTATACACACACCCTTTTTCCTCCCCTTACAAAATGCCCAGGACGATGAGTTAAATTTAAAAGCTAATACATGCCTACATCTGACCTTGTCATATTCTATTTCATTTCCAACGCTCTGCCTCCCTTACGAGTGCTTCCCAGTAGAAATACTCTGGCTGAAACGTAAAAGAAATTTTCGCCATAATTTTCTCCTTCTGACAACATTAAGAAAAAATTCATGACAAGCAGCCTAAAAAATATTTGTTACACCAGTAAATTATGACTAGATGCACACCAGAGGTGGAGAAATATTGACGGTTAATCCTAGTTCTCCTTATATGTCTTAATATTTTACCAAGTTCACATGAAAATGCATGCAGAAGTCAAAAGATCTGCGTGATGCTGTGCAGCAATCCACGTCCACCACAGTGGTGGCTTGAACTTGGAACACCCCGTTTCCTCACTCTTGCCATCCATCACTATATAGCTGTGTTTGTTTTCTCCCCCCATTTTTGATTTTTTTTTTTAATATCTATATATAAAAAAAATGCATCTACACACATGTGCATATATGTATGCATCAGCTCAAAAGAGAACCTCACTGTACAAGGGACGTTTATGGTTCTGGCAGGATGCAGCTGAAACAATCAACAAATCTAAAACTTCTGTAATATCTAAAAGGCTTTCTAGGTGACAACATGTATTTTATAAGCTGACAGGGAAGATCTCAATTATTACCACTGACTGCAAGGCAAATGACTGCTAATAAATAACTTGTAATTCAAAGTTACCATGGACGTACTCTTTTAAGTGAGATACTAAGTTATGGATCACACATTGTTTTAGAGAATGGTTTTATTCTTAGCCAATGTTTTGCTCCATCTATAAAACACCTTCATCATCAATTAGTAAATTAGTACAGAACTTTAGGATTTGACGATGCAAACAAATGGCATTCCCCCCTCCTTTAATCTAACAGCTGCATATTTAGAATACAAGAAACCAAAAGGCTTCAATTCAACTACTACTGTTTTGGAACATCATCTAAAGCGGCTTCATCTTACAAAGAGCCTTGGCTTTGAATAAACTTTGTAAAAGCTTTTTGTATTCTCTACTATACTATTTACTGCTTAATAGCTTTAGAAACTCCCATTTTCTATTCTCTTTCATTACTTTCACCTGTTTTGCAGTACACAAGGCAGCAGTACTTCCTTGTCTGTATATTAACACCATCAATGAAGCAGCAGAGCCCTAGAAATAATCTGGCTCTGCAACAGTGCAGAACCGAACACGGTAGGCTATGTGTGGAGGAGCAACGAACAGGAGGCGTATAAAGGATAATTAAAACCAAAACAATACTTGGGAATAGACAGAAGTCTTTGCATGGTATTTTTGAGGTACAATGCTTGGCTTAATGCCTGGCTTAATGCTTGGGTTGCCTGCGTGCAAGTTAAAATCCAAACAGTTAATTTTCTGGAAGAAAGTCAACTAGTGTTTCTATTAAGTGAATGAAGCAGCAGGAAGAAAAGTAATTTCTACTTCCAACAGCAATTTCTTCTTACGGAAAGGCAAATTAAAGAGTGATCAAGCACAAGGTGACCGAGAAACTCAGATTCATCTCTCAACCATTTTTTTTTTGATGTGCTAAAAGCAGTCTGTAAGTAAAATATCTGAAGCAAGACAAGGTTTGATGACGGCAAAGTTAAGTCATTCACAACCTCACACTACCAAAAAAAAAAAAAATTAAATAAAGAAAATATGAGCAATGCAAAGAGGAAGTTACAAGACTTAAAAACCCAAACTCTCCCTTTACCCCCCCACCAAAAAACACTTCGGTGTTTCCAGTATGCAAGCTAACCCAGGCATCACGGTGTAACCAAGCACTGTGCAACACAAACGCGCTTTGTGCCTGTTCTAGGATCAGCAAGGATACATAACTGAGAAGCACACAATGTTTCCGGCTAAGCGTACAACCTCAGCTTTTGACAAAGTTTTCTATACAGAATTATCTTGAATTTTTAGCTGCTGAAACTAGAAGAGGTGAAAGCTGGGAAAAATCACACAAATGCCAGAAACAGAACCTGTCAGATTTAACTACAGCCTTTAGACTTTATTAAATTTCTAAATGGCTGAGTCCTGCATTATAGCTCACTTTATTTATGGCAGCAGAAAGATGAACTACTAATTACATTAAATGGAAAAAAGGTACCTGTCCCTAAAAGTCCGCAAAGACCTATGAAAAAGAGCAAAAGACGGCATGAAAGGAAAAAGCTGTATCATCCCACCCTTGGGCTTACAGAAGGGCTGGAGAATGGGTTACAGGAGACCAGGTCCAATAAGGAAGAACAAGGTTTTATTACATTCATTGGCAAACAGATACATTTGAAAGTACAACTAGACAGATGAGGCTTAATCACTGAGGGACAAACTGCACATCTGTAATAAATACCTGTCACAGACAGCTACACGATACTCTAAATAGGCTGTAATTCATGTTGCTCAAGACTTTAACAAGCCTTGCTTGGTCAGCAGACTGTGGAAATTGCTCCAAGGAACTTTATTTCTATACAAGCTGGATTTAAAAAAAAAAAAAAAAAAAAAAAAAGAAAAGAAGTACACACTGCAAACATTCTACTTCACTTCTAACAAGGGTTTTATAATACTTGACACAAATTCTTAGCAAATCCTTTTACTTGTTCGTGTCCTTTCACTACCTCTTCAAGTCAGATTTTTGGAGAGCATGAAATGTTCCCCTGGAAGAATCATAGCAAGTATTAGGAACAGAATACGATTTATGAACGCTTGTCATGTGAGCGTACTAAGGCCAACTGGGGCTCCTCATTCTTGGGCTTAGTCTCAAGATACAAGGCAGAACAATGTAGAATGCACTATACAAGTGAAAATAAGAAGAATAAACCAGTAAATGACACGTAATGCTAGCTTTTACTTTCTTGGTTCACCACCTGGGAAGGAAAAAAACTTCAGGTCTTTTCTCTACAACAAAATACACTATAATTATTAATTTCTAGTCTAATTGTGTTTGTGCTCACACAGTGCATCGCAATACACACAACTAAGTTCCACATTACCAAACAGAAACAATTCTTGGTCTACTTACATCCACAATTACAATTCAACAAGTATTTAAGCACAGAAACGCAGTCTTTGGTGATGGAATAAAAGATTTTAAGGAACTTCACACTAAAAATAATTGTGTGCCATTTCCAGAATGTGGATACAAGGGAGGCAATAGTTAAGCTGGGTTTGCTCTTACTCATTTTAATGAGATTTTACCCCAAAGCATCGTAAACAACTATTTGCCCTCTTCCAGAATATCTATGCTGGTTTTTTTAATGAAAACATCGGAAAAATGTACTTGTGCACAGAGCACTGCCATCACAATGCAAAAAGCTAAGTAAAGGTGTTTCAGAGGCGCAAGTGAAGCAGCTCCGATTTGAGGAAAAGGACCTTGGAGAAGAGGCTCAGCGACTTGCGCAGTCAAATTACAGAATCATGGAATCGTTTAGGTTGGAAAAGACCTTGAAGATCATCCAGTCCAACCATTAACCTACACTACCAAGTCCACACTAAACCAATCAAGGGTAGACTGGACTAAACCATGTCCCAAAGTGCCACATCTGCCCGTTTTTTGAACGCTTCCAGGGATGGGGACTCCCCCACCTCTCTGGGCAGCCTGTTCCAATGCTTGACCACCCTTTCCGAGAAGAAATTTTTCCTAATATCCAACCTAAACCTCCCCTGGCGCAGCTTGAGCCCATTTCCTCTCGTCCCATCGCTAACTACGTGGGAGAAGAGACCAGCACCCCCTCCCTGCCCCCTCCTGTCAGGGAGTTGCAGAGAGCGAAGGTCTCCCCTCAGCCTCCTCTTCTCCAGGCTAAAATTCATTGTAAGTCTTCCTCCGAAGATGGCCAACGGTAGCGGAGGGACTTTTTCAAGCGCAGGGGCGAGCGCACACGCGCCGCACCCCAAGAAGCGAGGAGATGTCGGCCGCCGATGCCCACGGCCCGGAGCAGCCCGCCACGCCGCCCGCCGGCCCCGTTCAGCCACTCACCGCGCCGGGCCCGGCTGCACCCCACGGGCACCGCCGGCGCCCTGGGGCCACCCCTGCCACCGCTGCTCGCTCGGCACCGGGGAAACAAGCGGAAGGCAGGCGGCGGCGGAGCAGGAAATGCCTCTGGATTCAGAGCCCTGCTCTGGCCCCAGAGCCCTGGCTAGCTCGCCGTCCCTGAAACGCCGAGTCACTCCCGTACTGCCCCGCCGCCCGGCTCGCCTGAGACCCGGGGCGGGGGGCTCGCCGCGCTTCCTCGCCCCCCCGAAGCGGCAGACCCCCGCGGCGGGCGGCCCGCAGGCGCTGCAGACCCCCGCGGCCAAGCCCGAGCCGCCGGTTTCGGGCTCGGACCCCGCCGCGGGTGGCTGAGGACCGCCCGCTCCCGCGCCGCGCCTCAGGCAGGGCCTGGCGGGACCCCCCCGCCCCCGCGCCTCAGGGACACGTAGCGCGGCCCGGCCCCGCCGCGGGAAGCACCGGGCGAGCCCTCCCCGCTCCCCGCAGCCACCACCGGGCCGCGCCGCCGCTCCCGCCAGCCCGCGGCGCCGTGACAATGGCGCCGGGCAGCGACAGCCCCGCGGGGACGGCGTGCCGGCTCCGCCCGCCCCGCGGCCCCCCCGGGAGCCTCTCCCCGGGAGCCTCTCCCCGCAGGGCCGGCGGCGCAGCCCCGCCGGCGCCCAGGGCCGCACTCACCGGAGGCTCCGGGCGGCGCAGGCGGCTCTGCCCGGCCCGCGGCCGCGCCTGGCGCTGCGCCCCCGCCCCGCCGCGCCGCGTGACCGCCGGCGGCCGCCGCCTCCTCCCGCCCGCCGACGTGACACGGGCGGGGCCGCCCGCCGAGCCCGCCCCGCTTGGCTGCGGGGGCAGAGCGGTGCCGGGCAGCGCCTGCACCGAGCCGAGGGCTTTTCGGCTTCGTGCCCGGCCAGCGAGAAGCTGGGAGCGGGCACAGCCGGGACGGCTGGCCCCAACCGGCCGCGGTGTTCCCGTACCCTGCGGCGTCACGCTCGGTACATAAACCGCGGGGAGCTGGCCCGGGGGTAGCGATCGCTGCTCGGGGACCGGCTGGGCATCAGCTCCCCGCCGGGTGAGCGAGGCACCGTGCCGCACTGGCGTTCGGTACCGAGGTGCTGGAGCGGGTCCGGAGAAGGGCAGCGGAGCTGGGGAGGGGTCTGGAGCTCAGGGCTGGTGGGGAGCGGCCGGCGGTGTTCGGCCTGGGGAAGAGGAGGCTGAGGGGAGACCTGATCGCTCTCTGCAGCTCCTGACAGGAGGGGGTAGTGAGGTGGGGGTTGGTCTCTTCTCCCAAGTACATAACAATAGGACAAGAGGACATGGGCTCAGGCTGCACCAGGGGAGGTTTAGGTTGGATATTAGGAAAAATTTCTTCTCGGAAAGGGTGGTCAAGCATTGGAACAGGCTGCCCAGAGAGGTGGGGGAGTCCCCATCCCTGGAAGTGTTCAAAAAACGGGCAGAGGTGGCACTTTGGGACATGGTTTAGTGGGCATGGGGGTGTTGGGTGGATGGTTGGACTGATGATCTTAGAGGTCCTTTCCAATCTTAATGATTTCTAGTTTTTACTTTCATTATAAATAATCCAGCCACCAAGCCAGGAAACATGAAATTGCTACTGTACCCTTAATTGCTTTAGTGGTGGACTTGGTAGTGTAGGTTAATGGTTGGACTGGATGATCTTAAAGGTCTTTTCCAACCTAAATGATTCTATGGTTCTATGATTCTCATCATCATCATTATTACTACTACTACTTTACTTTATTTCAATTATTAAACTGTCTCTATCTGAACCCGCAAGTTCTCTCACTTTTACCCTTCTGATTCTCTCCTCCGTCCCACTGGGGCACGGGGAGCGAGCGAGCGGCTGCGTGGGGCTTAGCTGCCAGCTGGGGTTAAACCACGACACACGCATTTTCACCTTCAGCCCAGGAAAAGCAGCAGTAGGGAAGAAACTCATAACTACAATCTCTGAGGAGAGTAAAGGCAGCCATTTCGTACATCTCTGCTGCATCAAAAAGCAGGGTATTTGTGTTTTTCAGGGATTCAAACTGATCCAGACATTTACAGAGTCTGCATCTACAGCAATCTATTTCCTAACAAGTTCTGATTACACAAGAACTCATTAGAAAAGTTATGTTTCTCTTGGTGAACGGCAGTGCTGGGATACTGCCTGCTGGAGCGTCTCTGACTCAAAAACTATTTAAGTTCTTCACAACTCTCAAAGGCCTCAGAGAGAAGCAGCTTATTCGCAGCGTGATGCAAGACATAAAAACACTTCTGTGGAAGAAAACAGGATCTCAACAGAAAACACAAGCATTGTTGTCAGACGTGCAGCCAAAGACAGAGGTAAAGCGATGTGAACTCTGCAGCGGGAATGCATGTGAGGTTCATTTAAGCACACACATCTGGCTAAATGGAAAACTATACGGTGTTTTGGGTTTGCCCGTTATCCAGGACTGACCTTCACAGGCACAACTGCGACTACCTAAAATATGACTTAATTATTTTGACTTTTTACACTGTTTCTTATACTTCAGCAGACACTGAGCATAGAGGAAACCTCGAAGAGCCAGAGAGGTTTCTAGGTATGTTTATTAGACCAGGAATGCCACTGTACAAGTGGTAATCAGGGAACAAATGCCATTACATGATCACTCTTTCAGTGAAAGTTTGGACCAGTTCATTACAAGCAAAGGCTGTTACTCCCTCCACTCTTTTGGAGTGACTCTGCCCACAGGTGACAAGCCCCACTCAATTCCAGCTTGTGTAAACACCTGTAGGAAGATAAAAATCAAGATTATTAACTCTGAAATCAAAGAAACCTTCTGATATTTCTATTCTTTTCAGTTTAGACTTCTTGTATTAGAACATGACATCTCATTAATCTTTTAAGAAAGCAAGTGCAATATATTTATATTGAATAATACTTAAATACTTCAGTTTTCCATTTCAAAATATCTAGCTTTAGAACAAAGAATCTGGAATGTAAAAACCTCATCACCATACTGTTATTTTCATCTATAAATTCTTCTGCTGAAACCTCTACCTGTACAGCTTAGAAATCCCCAGTAAAACAGCGAACAGTTGCATTTCTACTACATTTCAAAACCAAGCAACAGACTGACTCAGAAATTTGTGTAACAACTCAAAATATGAACACAACTTTCACCTCTATCACATTACTATTCAGTTACATAAAAAGTGCCTAAATTCTGACCACCTAAATTATTTCAAACAAGTAAGCCCTTGTGAAACTTAATAGTTTGCAAGTTTACAGCTATAGTCACAACAGAGTGGTAAAAAAAAGGACGACTTACATATCCCCAGACAGCAGTAAAAACTACGGCTCCACCAAGGAGTACCAGGTTTCCATATTTATCATGGAAGTCAGGCTCATATTTGCGATGAGCTTGTCTTACCGCAGTACGCTGAATGCTACGAGCTAATGCATGTTAAAGAGAATTAGGAGTACAGAAATCAACTGAAATACACATTCAAACCATTCACAATCCTCATCTCCCACCCACAGAGAGGCAAGTGTAAGCATTAAAAGACTTTAAGAAAAGCTGAAAAAAATTAATCTTTTGGACTTAGAGCTTTGGAATGATTCCAAACCACAGGATATCCAGAAAGCCTTGCATTTTGTTTCAGCTCTCCCAATCTCCCTCTAGAAAGTTATTCCTGAAGTCTAATTCCAGTAAGAAAATCCTCTAAGTTACCTTCTTTCTTAACATGTTTCCCCTGGGCCCTCAGTGTGGAAGTTCAAGTACACTTTTACGTATTACTACTTCTCTAATAAAATACTTTGTTTGGTACTTAAAAGTTTCAGATTTCTATACGTAAATATCTATCTTGCCAGTATGTGTACCCAATATAAGCATTTTCAGGATGAAGCTCATGATCAAATTAAGAAGCTGAAGACAGTGGGTACGGGTAACACCTTTCTGATTCCTTCAAGATTTTTGAAGGAAGGGGAGGGAGGTGAAGAAGGAAGCGGAAATAACCGTGGGCCTTCGCATGAGGTAAATCATAGAGAACAAAATACAGGAGGATATCTTCAGATGACAGAATGTACGATGTATATTATAAATGTTCACTATAAAAGGTACACTTGTTAAGGAGAAGACAGCATGAAGAATCAAACCACCAGCTTCAAAACACAGAGACTGTTTAGTAGTTGCGTGCAAAGCAGCTGATGAGACACTGATCTCTGCATAAAGATAGACATTACAAAATTTAATCTTTTAGTTTCAGGTCAATGGTTCACATTTACCCAAACATGACTAGAAAAGATGATGGCAATACCCAGAATGCTACTACATCCCTACCACGCTCTGTGAGGCTGCACAAATTGTTTTGTTTTGGTTTTTTTTTTTTCAGTAAAGAAAAGCTTGAACATCTACCAGAAGAAACACTGCTAAGCACGTTTACTTTAGATGCGTGCACCTCGGGCTAAGCACATCATGAATCTGGACCAGATTTGAGAGGACTGGGTTAAGCACTGGGGAGTCTATCAGTGAAGAGGCAACTTTACCCTTCAGTTTAAGGGCTGGTCATTGACTACACTTTGCCACCTCAGGTTACAAAACCTGGATATGCCTTTAGTTACTATCAAAGAGGAAAAGCCCCGAGGAAGGGAACCCAAGGTCAGCTCAAGTAAAAGCAACTAGGAAGTAAAAGACGCAGAAAAAAAGAAAGAAAAAAAGGCAGCAAGAGGAAGGAGGAGGAGGCAGCCGCCCGCAGCCCCTCAGCTGCCCTCACAACCCTTCCCGGGGGCGAAGCGAGCCCAGGGGCTGTTCAGGGACAGTCCCCACAGGGCAGGCAAGAAACCGGGGGGAGAGCCCCTGACAAAACCGCCCGCTCCCGCGGAACACCCCCAGCACCCCTCGACTCCAGAAAGCCTCCTCCTTGCTTACCAGTGAGGTTCAGAGCAGCCCTAGCCACCGGGAACATGGTGACAAGCGGAGCACGGCCCTACCGCCGGCGGGACGCGGCTACCCTTGGCGAGCGGTGAAAAACAAAATGGTCGCGCCGGAAGTGGCCGCTGCGGCGCGCTAGCGAGCGGGGCCCTGTGGGTAACGCCGCCGCGCAATGGCGGAGGGCAGGGAGCGCCTCGCTGGGCCGCAGCCAGAGCGGGGAAAGCTCCGTGGCCGGCAGAGAGACGCGCACAGGAGCTCCTCTCCGGCGTGCGGGCTGGAAGCGCTCCCCGCGGAGGGCGGGGGAAGGCGGGCGCGGCCGTGAGGGAAGCGGTAAGAGGCTGGCGGCGGGAGTTGTTGCCGCAGTGTCAGGATGGCCGAGTGGTCTAAGGCGCCAGACTCAAGGCGTTCCGCGCCTTCCCGCGGCGGGTTGGGTGTTCTGGTCTCCGTATGGAGGCGTGGGTTCGAATCCCACTTCTGACACCACTTTTTTTTCCCCCCTTTCTTTGTGCCCGACTTTAAATTCATAAAAGGGCCGAAGAGCTAAAGCCAGAGATTTTAGGGCAAATAGAGAATGCAGCGACGCCCGCGCCGCCGGGTATAACTTATATAGCGTAGACGTCCTCAGAGAAAGAAAGAAAAACCGAAGCACACGCAAAACCACGTTTCTCCGCGGCGATTACGCTTGAGAGCCCGTCACCCGTTACACGCCAGCTAACCATTTCCCCAGCGCGTTTAACGATTTTAACCACCCTTTTAACAGGCGAGCCAGCAATACACGTGCGCGTATAAAACGAAGCAAGCGTAGGCCTTTGGGGAGCTACCGATGTAAGTTCCTTGGAGTCTTACTCTACGCCCCTTTTTTGCTTTCCTGGGTCTTTACTGTCGTGAGGCCTGGCCTCCCGCCGCGGTGCCGCCCCCCGGGACCCCGAGCGCACCGGGGCTGTGTTTGCCATGCTTAAAGAGCCGCAGGCGCTGAGAAAAGCCTGGGT
Organism: Pelecanus crispus; assembly: GCF_030463565.1. Lineage (NCBI taxonomy): Eukaryota > Metazoa > Chordata > Aves > Pelecaniformes > Pelecanidae > Pelecanus > Pelecanus crispus. The sequence continues at coordinate 3,500,116 of NC_134655.1, read as the reverse complement.
GTACCCTCAAGGTGAGGGGCTGCTGCGGCAGGGCAGCCGCGGCACCTCCCGAAGGCGGGCGGCGAGGAGACCACGGGCACCGCCGCCATCCCCGGGGGTCCCGGCCCGCCTCAGCCCGGCAGTGCCCGCCCTCCCTCCGGGCTCCACCAATCGAGCGGCTCCAGCTTGCCTCGCTCCTATGGGCTAGCGGCAGCCCGGGCTGGAGACCGGTTCAACGAATCGGAGGCCGGCGGCGAGTCGCCGCCGCCAATAGGAAGTGCGAGGGCGGGGCCGCGCCGCCAGTGGGTCGGCGCCCGCCAATAGGCGCGAGGCGGCGGAGTGGGGCGGCGATGGCGGCGGTGCCGGTACCGGTGCTGGCGCTGCTGGCGCTGCTGCTGCTGGCCCGGGGCGGGCCGGGCGCCGCGGGGCAGAAGCGGAAGGAGGTGAGGCGGCACCGGGAGCCCCGCCGGGCCGCGGCCGCTGCTCTGCCCGGGGCGGGCCGGCTTCCCGCGGTCGCCGGCCTGTGCGGAGGTCGTAGAGCGCCGGGGAGGCTGAGGGCTGAGGCGGGGCCCGCAGGCCGCGCACCGGGCGGCTTGGCCCGGGCCTGGGGCGCCCGCCGGCCCCCGCAGCCTGAGGCTCGGCCGGCCTCGGCGGCACCGGCCGGGCTCTGAGAGGAAGCCCGCGGGCACGCCTGGGGGCCGAGCGGAGCCGTTGTCTTTTTAGAATCCCGCGATTCTAATTTTCCCTCTTATTTTCGAGTGTGTTTGATTCCTGCTTCTTCCGTTCCCGTGAAAAGCGTGTTGCCTTCCTGCCGCGTGAGATTTGGAGGGGGAGGGCGGGTGGGCCGGCTGGCTTTGGCTGTAATCGCCAAGATGTCGCAGCTGTCCGCACGCTTGGCTCCTAGGCTTTGGAAAGATCCCTCTCTATATGCTTGTGTCGCTTGTAAGTCAAGGAAAGGTAGTTTGTACTTGCTCTAAAGTATTTACCTGGCGAAGGGTGCTCGTAAGGAGTAGAGAAGTAGTTTATGATAAATGTAACATTTTGGGGTTTGTCACTTAATACTTCTTTGTATAATGTTACAGCATTGGTTGGCTCATTTTTAAAGCAGAGCTTAGTGCTGAGCACTCCTGAGTTCTCTAAATATGTATTTAATCAAGTTTTTTCCAGCAATGCTAAAAACGAGACGTTGAGCTCACTTCCAGCATGCTTCCATCTCTAGCGTTGATTCCACTTCCACCACATTTTGAAATCTGAAACAGAATGTGATGCTTAGTATTGAACAAATACCGAGGAGTGATTTGGGGCAGTTTGTACATCTAAAAGAAATCTTACCATTAGCAACATGAAAAAGTACTTAACCAGCAAGTGCTTGAAGTAAATGAATAATATTAACGTGACTGTCTAAAGGGTCTGTGAAAACCTTTGAGGACCTTGATGAAGTATCACATCTTGTGGTCGGTGTTCTTACGAAATACAGTGCAGCTGTTTGTTACCTCAAATCTAAAAATCTTCAAGATGGTACTGTGAGATTGGGGGAGAAAAAAAACCCCAAGTGTTTCTCTGACTTTATTTTCAGATGGTGTTATCGGAAAAAGTGAACCAGCTAATGGAGTGGGCTAGTAAAAGATCGGTTATTCGAATGAATGGAGACAAATTTCGACGCCTTGTGAAGGCACCACCCAGAAATTACTCGGTGATTGTGATGTTCACTGCTCTTCAGCCTCACAGACAGTGTGTTGTGTGCAAGTACGGGCTTAATTTAGTCCTAAATTAGAACTTGACAGTCATTATATACTTTGTAGGAAATTAGATTTAAGAATAGGGTAAAACTTTTGCGTACATGGGAGGAATACAGTAGGGCACATGATAGTTGCATTATCTTTGAAATTAAGTGTGTGGGAATATTTGTAACATGTATTTGAGAAAACAATGTAGTCCTTAATTATTTGTCTTCCTCCTACAATAATCCCTGCTTTGTAGAAACAATATTCACGCTGACAGGCTTCTGGAGAAAGATGGTGTTAAAACTCAACTTTCCTGGCATAAGCTGCTGAAGAAATTTTTGTAGAATTACTGCTGGCCATGCAGTCTAAAAGTTGTTGTTAATTAATATATTGATTGGCACTTATTTACAATTATAATATGCTGGATCCTTAATCATATTATGGCTTTCATGTGTTAATCTGGAGGTGGCAGAGGTCTGTAAAGATGATTTTTGTACCTAGTTAGTTGAAATTAATTGGCTTCCTGTCGTCTGACACGGAAAAGAGAGCATACCTATACTTCTTTTGGTGCTCTGTGGACTAGCAAATTAAGAGCTGCTGGGTTCCATTTCAAATTTCAGTTAGAAATTACCACTGCTTATGTTCATGGACTCAACAAAACTTGCCCTTGCATTTAAAGAAATAGCGGTGCCAAATGCTTCACTTGATTGCTAGATGAGTGTCTGGCCTTAAACTTTTTCTTTAATACTAGAAAATTAATGTAGGGGTGTGTGGGATGCACCCATTAATGGGGTGGGGTGGGGTGGGTGGCTGCAGCTCCCTCAGCTGTGTTGTAACTCGTGTTCCGGACAGCCGTATGATACAGCATTTCACTTCGTGTGTTTTACAGGCAAGCTGATGAGGAATACCAGATTCTGGCAAACTCCTGGCGATATTCCAGCGCATTTACCAATAAGATTTTTTTTGCTATGGTAGATTTTGATGAAGGCTCAGATGTATTTCAGATGGTAATGTCTTTCTTTTTCTCTTCTAATATTATTTTTAACTCGGGTTTTGGAGACTGGGTCAAGAAGGTGAAGATGTGTACAAAATCTAGTGTTACAACGATTAAAGAAGTAATCGAAAAGTTAAAAGCTGCCGCTTTCAGAAGTGAGGTAAAGAGCACAGGGCAGTAGCATGTTGGCAGTAACGTTAACAGAACTGACAAATCTGGAACAGGCACAAGGAGTGCCTGGCTGCTCTGACTGTTTCTTCCAAGTTTGTCTCCTATAATAACTTACAGTGTAATTTTAAATGGAATTCATCTATGATACACAAAGAGGAAAGATAGAAAGCACTGATATCGTTAGGAACAGCTATTACAATTTTTAGATTACTAGGGGATGATAGATTAGGCTTTCAGTATTGGTTAACTTATTTCTTTTCAAGTACCCGGCCATTTTGCTCTTCTACTAACATTATGTTACCAGATTTTTTATTTTTAAATGTATGAGAACATTCCATGTATGCTTGCAATTGTAGATCAAATTAATAGTTCATTATAGTTTTGCAAATCTTAACTCTTTTTTTAAGAAATACTCATCTCTTTTTAAAAGCTACACAATTTAGGTACATAAAAAAATAATATTTTATTAAATGGAAGTTTTTTGACTGGAGGAGTGGAAAGGGATGTCTTTTCTTATTCTTGTTAAATTTTCCCATAGCGTTACATCAAATATTCATTCATCAAGCTACGGCCTTTATAGATTATTGTATATATTCCAATTTTGCAGATTTCTCTCCCAAAAGTAGTATTTATAGAAGAAACAGGTTCAAAAAAACTGAAATGCTGTGGGGAAAAACAGTGTTAGGAGAAGATAGAACTGCATTTTATTAAACAACTACTTTTATTTACCTATTACAATCTCCTCTTAACCGGTCTGAATCTTTTGAATCGGTAGTTATAGATATGAGTACTAACAAAGAAATGTCAGTCACTTTAGAAAGCATGCTCACTGTGGTTTTTAAAAAAAAAAAAAAAAAGCCTACTCAGAAGTAACAATTTTTTTCTAAGACATCCAGAACAGCTGTGGGCAGAGCTGACAAAATTGTGTTTCTCAGTACTAAAAGGAGAAAACAGCATGGAACACAAAAGGGAAATTGCAGGAGTATATTGATTACTTTTTATGAAATAGAGAAATGCAAGCTACTGTGTGCTGTCTTTACTTTTAAGTCATTGTCAGTGAAATCTGTTTATTGCATAGTTACTTTTTTCTGATTGATTCAGTGACGATGGTGCAAGATACAAATGGAATAGAATTGTGTGTTACTAAGTAGACCTTTCATGGTGCTGTTATCTTCTATGAATTTTCTAAATACAGCTAAACATGAATTCTGCTCCAACCTTCATTAACTTCCCTGCTAAAGGGAAGCCTAAACGGGGTGACACATACGAACTTCAGGTGCGCGGCTTTGCAGCTGAACAGCTTGCTCGCTGGGTGGCTGACAGAACTGATGTCAATGTAAGTATTTACAGACTTTCCCCATCACCACCTCTGCAGCGCGCTCTTACTATATAATTCCAGCTGTGAAATATGTCATTTGTGTTTTGTGGCTAACGATCTGCTCTCAGATACTCCAAATAGTTCTTGTCTACAAAATCTAGTTTGGGCACATGACTACATCTTTAAGTTTTCTTACATTCTGTGTTCTAATGTTTTGCATAATTCTGTTTTTAATAAGATGGTAAAACTCATCTCCTTCCTTCTCCCTCTTCTGTTGCTGTGGAAAAAAACCCAGTCTTTAAATTATTAGCTAGGGTAAAGGTGTATAAAAGTGAAGTTACAGTAGCGGGGGGGAAAAGCAATACTTACTTCCCTAGTCAGATTTATTATACAGAGTTGTTTTGTGTGTTGGTATTTTTTTCTGCTCAATATATTGTGGGTTTTGTTAGCAGGAGTGCGGGTACAATGTATAATCCCATTGAGGGAAAATAATTTAAATATCCTCCGTTTAGATTCGTGTGATAAGGCCACCAAACTATGCTGGACCGTTGATGTTAGGATTGCTGCTGGCTGTCATCGGAGGCCTCGTATATTTGCGTGGAAGCAATCTGGATTTTCTGTATAACAAAACTGGCTGGGCATTTGCTGCTTTGGTGAGTAACTATAACTCTTGTCTGCCTGTTGTCTTGAGTTTTGTAGCAATTCAGGTCTTCAAAAGCGTGTGTATTTTAGAGATGCTTAAACCAGGTAGACGAAAATGAGGTGCATTTAGTTTTACTTCTTGGTAGTCTGATAATACTATTTGATCTTGGCCTTTTCAGCTCAGCTGATGCTTGATTAATGCCTTTTGTACAAATAAGAGGTGGGACAATGCCTAGCCTAAGATTGTATTCCAAACCAGTACATTTTGGTATGAAATGAAAAGAAATGGGGTAAAAAATAATAATAATGAAATTCCTTATTAAATAGTGTTACTTCTTTCCTTTTCAGTGTTTTGTGTTAGCAATGACATCAGGCCAGATGTGGAACCACATTAGAGGTCCACCCTATGCTCATAAGAATCCCCATACAGGACAAGTGGTAAGTCTTTTCTTCGTTTTGTTTCCTGCACTTCTGTTGTATTTCTACAGAATAAAGGTGATACTAAAAGAAGCAAGTCAGAGTGCAAATCCTATTCTTGGCTTCTTTTTGTGAGTCAGTGAGGCTAACCTCTCCTGCAGTGAGCAAGGCAAATTAGAGAGCTGTTGCTTAGTTCAGAGAGGATCTGTCTTCTCTTAAAATATGCCTGTGAAAGAGGGGTTTTGTTTAGTTTGGAACAGAAGGCGTGTTAGAGCTCCAGTCAAGATTTAGATTTTCTTCCAATTAGCTTTATCCTTTTCTTGGCTCAAATAGAAGAAGAAATTGTTTGCAAACTCGTATTTTACTACTAAGAAATCACAAAATACTGATCTTAATCCAAACCAAAGTGCTCTGTTGTGTAATTGCTGTGTGGTAACTTCAGCCATTACCTAGAATTCCAGTTTGATAGGAAAGTCAGTCCTACAGGCTTTTGTTCAATGATTCATTAATTCTGTAAGAATTAGTTCTGTGATGTTCTCAGAGTAAGGACAAACGTTGCTTAGGAGTTTTTTAGGTGTATTGCTTTCTGTGCTCAGTAATAAGCTTTTAAGAGATAGGACAAGAAGTGCAATTCTTAATCAGATGAGAAATATTAAGATTAATGATGTACTATTTAGCAGCATGTTCAGTTTTTTCTTAGAGACTGCTCAAAGTGCTTACCGTGCAATAAAGCATTAGACAGCAGTGATATGGATGGTACTCTGCTGTAAACGGGACATACTGGTTCAAAAGCGTTACCTCTGAGTTTATTTTTGTTGTAGTAATACCCAGAGAGTTCAAGGTCTTTTTGTGTGCAGAAACTTTGATTATTCCAGTACTCACAGAAAGCTGAGAAGATACTGAAATAATGCTCTAGGGTAAAGAGGACAGCATACAGGGTAACAAAAACTATTTGATAACAAGTTACTTGGATGGGGGGTTCCCCTTGCTTTTTAAATTACCTAATCTCTTCCATCTCTCTGACCTCCTATGCCTCTTTTAACCATTCCTATTTGTTTTCACGTTTTCTTTTCAGCATTTATTTACGTGTGACATTTGCCTTCCTGTTTCTTGTACATACCTTGTACCTCTAGCAGTGAAGAGATATGATAGTTCTAAATTGCTAACAGCAAAATAAAGGTGTTTATGTTGAGTCTGACATGCTAAACAGACCTATTGCTGAGCCTGGCAATTTCATGTTTAACCTGGTCTTTTCAGCTCATACACCCATCTAATGACTTCCATATAAAAACTTCTTTCTTTGAGATTCTTGAGGTAAAGCAGTGTCTAGTGACCTTAGACTTATGAAATCTCTTTCCTGGAGAAAAATCAATTTTAACATCACTTGAAATATACTGCTCTGCACATAATATAGAATGAGACGCTGTAAAAGTACTCGGAATATATCGAGAGCGTTGCATCTCTTCAAGTGCTTACACATCACACATTGGCTTCTCTCACTTATTTCACTCAGAAGGGAATTAATTTGGTGAAATGTCCTTTCATACCCAGTTAGGTGGGTCAAGCCCTCTGTATTCTTCTGTAAAAAATGGATCTGCTTATCAAGCTTTTTTTTTGCTATTTAGATATAACATCACAAGCATAGTGTTTTAGAGCTTCCTGTAAGGGATTAAAAAATTATATTCTTTCACAAATTTCAAATTTTCTGTTGACCCAGTTGTTTAGTAAACTATTATTGTAAATAAAACTGAGCCAACTTACTAAGTGGAAGTTCTCATATTTTAAATGTTTGATAGGAAAGTCAGTCCTACAGGCTTTTGTTCAATGATTCATTAATTCTTGAAAACACTGCCTTTTATTTCTTCTGTTTACATCATTCCTAAACCTTTCTGAGACTGAAGAATAAAGCTTCAATGGTATTGGTAGTGATGTTCCTTTTCCTGGTATGCCATGAAAAAGATTTCAAATGCTTGGTTCTGGAGCCAAGCGAGTAGGGTTCACACAGATTGAAGAGCCTGTCCCTAAACTGAGGAGCAACGTACGTAACCTAAGAATCTAAGTCAGGGAATGGATCAGACTTGGATCACAGTGGGTGCAGGGGGGCATAATTATGGTGTTTTGCCCTGCTGAACAGGGGATCTGGAGTATAAAGGTTGTAGCTGCACTTGTGCTTATTATAATTTGAATGGTACTTTGGGCTGATTGCGCATGGTAATAGAAGAAGGATTTTTGATGCTGACACAGCTCCTCCAAAAACCAACAGTCAATAGATGAAATTGTTTGTGCTCCAACTTCTGTCTCCTGAGACAGTGCAAAACCCAGTTCCAAGCTCTGTAGCTGCTGTTAATCATGTCAAAGTTGACTCCAGTCTTTTCTAAATTCAATTTCTCTTTGTCTCTTACAGAACTACATCCATGGAAGCAGCCAAGCCCAATTTGTGGCAGAAACACACATTGTTCTTCTGTTTAGTATCCTTCCTACTGAGAAGCATGTGGTTGGTGACGATTTTCCTGTTAGCTTGTGCTGCTGCCTTTTCTATGAGTACTCTGTCAAGGCTCGTCACTGTCACCTAATGCTGATGCAGAAGCTTGTAGAGCCTTTCTGTGTTGACAGCTATGCTTTTCCTGTGCCAGTGATCTTTAAGTTGCATAGGAAAACGTTTACTGCTTTCTCACCGCCTTCTTCCTTGCTTAATGACTGAACTGAACGCAGCGTTAGAGATGTGGATCTTTGTAGAATCATAAGGTTCTTCAGGATAGGCCCTGTTCCTCTGTGCATGTCTCTTTTCAATCTCACTTACTTAGTTCTTGCTTTGGTGTTGAATTCCTTCCGCTATTACTGATGTTTCTTTTTTTATTTCTTTGCTTACCTTCTTTTAATCTTACACTCGTCCATGCTAATGATTCAGGATTTTTCTATGCCAGTATTAAGCCATTAAGAAAGGCAAATGGAAACTTGCAGGATGAGAGCTTTTGCCTTTCTCATTTGTATAAAAAAATGTTTCTTTGGAGTCATAAGAATACTCTGAAATTCAGTGTTCTTCTGTTCCCACGTGTATGTTTTTGATCCATCATTTGTAAGTTTAGTCATCTCTGACTCAACCTTTTCTTCCTTGTCTCATCACCTGTGCTAGCCTGTGCATTCTTTTATCTTTTATTCAGGATTTTTTATTTTATTTAATACTATTTTTTTTTCAGCTTCATGGTCCCAAATTGCTTACATCTTACAGTACAGAAGTGTACAGAATAGCAGACTTACTACAGGCACATCATTTCAGAACTTCATTCAAAGTACCTGTCCTCTTCACTGCTTGACAGTGATTAACGAGTCTTTTCTGTTGCAACAGCAGTGTTGTTTAACAGAGACACTTCTGCTAATTTCTTTCTTTTCTCCTTTTATCTATTCAAAATCCCAATTTCAGCAAGTGATGCATTGGGGTTTTTGTAATAAAATAATATAAAGTAAGCAATTGATGTTTAAATATGCTGGTGTTAAAAGAACTTTACTTTCTTGCTGTGTATTCGTTATCAAAGATTTTTTTTTTTTAACTTAAAACATCCATTTGGAGGGGGACTTGGGATCTTTTTCTAATTATTACTGTACTTCTGATGCACTCAGTCAAATTCAACCTAGAAACTTTTTGTTGATGTTTATTTGTGTTATTGCTATCCGTCGCATTATGGACCCAATCTACCGGTTGCTGGAGACGTTTAAAATGGTAGAAGCTGGCAAGGTTCCTGTAGGCTGAAGTCGCTTTTCTCTTGTGCGGAAGGTAGAGCGCATCTGAAATGGAAAGATTTCTTAGCTGTCCCACTGCAGTCAATGATAAGTATTTCTCATTTCAGGAGGAGGATTGGGACTGAACATCTGCAGTGAAATGGAATGAAATCTTTGGGAATTCTGTCTTTCGTTCCACTGGATCCACTATTTTGCTAGGATTCATTCTTTGCAAATGTCAGGCCTTTTAAGTTGTCTGTGTTTCCTTAATTTTACAAGCTTTAATTTTTTTTTAATTGAAGAATTAGAAAAGACTGAAATATTGCTACTTGAAAGATACCCTGCTAGATTAAATATTGCATGCATTTTACTCGTTCTACTAGCTGAGTAAAATGCAGAAGTTGAATTCCTTTGGGGATTTTCCAGTGGAGTAGAACAGTAGTAGGAGTGGACTGAGCTTTCTGGGAAGGAATGCTGTTTCATTACAAGCTGAGATAACAAATGCATGTTTTTAATTTTGTGTCAAGACCTACTATACCTTCCAGTTTATATTTTAAACTTTGTATTTATTTTTGTCTTAAAAGTTGCCATTATGAATGCCTTTCAGTCGGGTTCCCCCCCCCCCCCCCCCCTCCCTCCCCCCATAATTGCTGGTTTGGCTGGGAAGTCTTTAATTTTTCCAGTGAGTTTTAATGCCCCAGGTATGGAGTGGGAGCTTAATTTACGAGATTGGGAATGAGCATATTGAGTCTACTGTACTTTGTTGATTTAGCCTTAAACAGCGTTTGTAGATGGTGGTGTTACTTTAGGAATGGTACTCCTCCACGAAGCTGCTACTTCTGACATGGATGTGGGGAAAAGAAAAAGTAAGTACTAATGCTTTTCTCTGTTAGAGAAGGCATATTCAGTAAAGGCTTTTGATCCACTATTTAATAGAAATGCTTTTGCACTGTGGGTTTTTGTACACTTCCCACCTCTAAGCAGAAGTGAATCACTTGGGTTTTTGGCAGCATTTGGAGTTGCTTAGCAAACTGCAAGATAAACTCAAAGCCCTTTTGGGAGAAGGGGCGATATAAAGATGCTTTGCAGCATTTTGCTAGTAAGGGAGAGAAGAAGGGACTTAGTTTCTCTTAAAGCAATGGTATAAAACAGATTTACAGTAGGAATTTGAAAGAAAATCGGTGTTAACCTAGTTCTTCTCAGTGACTCTAATAGAGGTCTCATCTGATCAAATCTGTAAATATTACAGAATGCTTTTGAAAACCCCATCACTGTGGTGGTTTCAGGGACAGCTGTCACATTACCAGAATCTTACCCTGCATCTCTTGCAGTCATGTGTATTGCTGGTATTGGCTTGGTGGTGGTGTTCTTCAGCTGGCTGCTGTCTGTCTTCAGATCTAAATACCATGGCTACCCGTACAGGTACGTTTTTTCTGCTGCTTCAGTCATTGTTTTCCTGTGCATTGCAATACTGCTACAAGTTTTTTTGAAGGAAGTGGGTAAACACAAATGAGGACTTAAAGATTGAGGGTGATACTAGAAGTTTGGGGTTTTTATCTGGACTGTATGCTTACAAACGAATCTGTTCTTGCTGACTGGTATTTCCTTGTCTGGTAATATTAATATAAACCAGAACGGAGAAATAGGCAAAGGGCCTATTTTCTGAAATCTAATTTGGTGGGAAAAACTCTTTTAAAAACGCTCTACTTGCTTCTCAGAGAGTGGCAATATTGGTCAATATAATCACCAGAAATAGTGGTATTTAGTGGATATCACGATTTTTCAGTCTGGCCAAAGGAAGGATTGTGGTACTCTCCTTTTCATGTCATTACATAGTATAAAATATTTCCGTTTTCATAGTAATAGCTCAGACAACTTCTGAGCTCTTCAACAACTTCTGTGTCTCTTCCCCCTCCCCTTTTCTTTTCTTCCATATTTGTACATCTTGATTATTAATCATTATTTGTGAGAACAGGGAAGATGGCTGATGCTTTAAAGCTGCATACATTTTGGGATTGCTTCTGTAAAGAGTCTAGCACTATTGACTGACTGCTTTTTATGTGTGTGTGTGTGTATATATATGATTGGTATAGATCTTGTCTGGTTTCACTGGGTTTTATTTGTTCCTTCAAAATACATACACGTTGAGGGACCAGCTTCTAACCATCTCAGCTTCTGCAAAGAATTTAATTTGTCTGGAAGGCTAATCCCATAGGCAAATATTATCCCCATTCTATGAGAAGTCAGTTCTTATTTAAAAATATCTAAATAATAGAACTTGTTATTTCATAAAGACTTTTCTCAAGACCAGAAGAGAGCTGAACTTACTCCTTGTTTAATAATTGGTCAGCTTTTATTCTAGTCTATGCAATGGTCTTACGTACCTCTGCTAACTTTGTTGTAGTTAAGATGTGGTTGTCTTGGCTTTTGAGTTGCTAGAAGACTCACTTTTAAGTGACTTCTCCTTACTTCTACTTACTTCGTAGCTGCATCAAGCCCAGTTTCTCATTCTGATTTTCTTTGCATATTTGAAAGCTAAGTGGAATGTTGCACACCTTTGTTTCTTAGAAAATTAATAAGAATGTTTGTTATTTTGTTCCTGCAGTTTCCTAATGAGTTAAAGGATTCCAGAATCTGTAACATCAGAAAGGTGGCGACTCTGAAATTGCGTGTAATGGAATGGAAGAGCTAAATATGTATGGTTCGTGCTACCTCTCTTTACACTGAATGAGATAGTTAAACACTGAACCAAAGATGACATGCAGTGCCTTAAATATAACAAGCAATTTGCTCTGAAGGACACAGAGTATTAAGATGCACTCTCTTTTTCATAAGCTTTACATCTTCTTAAACAACTCTACTTCTAGTGAAATTCAGAACTTAATGCTTAGAACTACATTTCCGTAGACTAACTAGAAACAGTACTCTAAGTTCAATTGGATCATCTGTTCCCCTTATGTTTCTTCTTCCCCACAAATATTTATCACTTTATTTCCTGTTTGTGCATAGCAAGTGACCATAGCTTCTCTGTTGTGCCTTTTCATGGTTGAGAAAACATCTTCATGTACCTGGAAGTCTTCTCCTTCAGTCTCTGTGTGCGACCCTTGGACCATACTCTAAATTCCAGTGTGGAGCGTATATATCCTGGAGCTCTATCTCGTTTTTGAGAAGAGTACTTAACTGCTGTATGATGCAAGAGGTTGTTTCACAGATGAAGGGAGAATTTTCAACAGGCAGAACCGAGTTAATTCAATTATTCATTAAAAACTTTCTTTGCCAAATGCTGAAACTGCAACATTTAAGTTGTAAACATTGGCTCGGAGACACAAAACATATTCTTAACTGACGAGTGCTCACACTCTCAAAAATACAAATCCAAGCTACAAAGGTAACTAGTGATCTGTAGCATGAATTAAAGGTTGCTAACTGGTTTTCGACTTACTGCTCAGAGACCTGACAAAGCAACAGGTATCAGATTTTTGATCACTATGTAAGTTCTTGCGTTATCCATTTACTGTCTCCAAGTTTTTATCCTTGGGGAGGACATGGGAGTGGGCAGAGAGATTGAATCCCAGGATAAATATTGTTACCCCAGGAAGGATTTGTTAGCCTTACAATTCAATGCGTGTGCTTTTTGCGCTCTCCTTTTGTTCTCTCATCTCACAAAGATACTTTGCCTTAAGTATTCTTGAGTGGAAGACATTGTGCCTCAGCCCAAACTGTTGTGTAGTTCAGCACCTGTACTACAGGAAATCTTTGCAGCCTGATGCAGTAATAGTTCCTTCCGTAGGCTGTGGTGGCCTTGGAGGTTACTAGTCAGAGGAAAATACGATGAGACTTTTGTCTCCTGCTTCTGCCTCGCCCCTGTCTCAAGGGGTTACAGAATTTGGACGCTTTAGATCGAATCTTGGACAGGACTATGTCATTCAAAGTAGAATGTTATTCTTATGCAATTTTGCTAAATTAACACACATCTCAAGTGCCTTAACTTCACTAATTTAGTTGTTTGATGTTTCAACTTGTTGAGATGCATTTTTCTATGCCATACAGAATGACAAGCCTTAGTGGAATGGATAAATTGTGTGCCTGACTGGATTTTGGACAAGTTTCAATAAAATTTTTTAGTCTAATCCATGCTCCTGTGTCTCTTGAACTTTAACATAAAACACAACAAACCAACCTCTTTTCTTCCGCTGTTGCTTCAGTGTGTTAGTAAAAATGTCTGTGTACAGTAAATAACCTGAGTATGGCTGAGTAGACTGGATTAGTAGCATATATGTGTTTATGCAGGAAATTACAGCCCAAAACGTCAATACTAGAGATCTTCTCATGTAGCCAACAAATAGCATAAAGATTGCATGGTTTTTACTTTGACAGCTGTCCCTGAGGTGAAGAATCTTAGCATTCTGGAGCCAAGATTACGTTTATCAGCAATGGTTTCTGATAGCGTGTTTTAAAAATTAACTGGTCTGTAACGGAAATTCATGCTGAAATCGCATTTTTTAAGAAGTTAAAATTTCAAAGTGCTTTCATCTGCTATGAGAATTCTCACGAAGGATTTGGAAAAGTACTGGTGTTTGTTTCTGTATTGGATCTTGAGGTTTACTGCTTTCTGATACTGAGAATGTTTAATCATCAAATACAAACCACTACTCAACTGATGCCATACCACCACTTTGAACTTTATTAAGGGGAATAGAGTAACAGCAAAACAAAGAACAAACTTGAGGCTCTTGAGTAAGTGGTCCATCTGTTTTCAGTTTTTGTCGTGCTTTTTCTTTGACGAATAGAGAATGAGTTTCACATAATCTATTCCATTTAAAAGCTCAGATCTTGACCATTCCTATAAACTTCATTTAAGCATAGTGTTTTATTGTTCTGGATTAATTGTGCTACTTTTATCACAGATAATAATCTGGAAAAGATGTATATGTAGTTTGCATTTTCTAGGTCAGGAGCACATAAAGTTATTAAAATACTCTCTTGTCAATTGATTACATGTCTTTCAGACATTTTTTTCTTAAAAGTAGGCTAATACCTACTTAAGAAAACTAATTACTACGCTTATGAAAAAAATAATCGGTGTGATGAGACTCTACAGTGGCCCTTGGTTTGTCCTGCAAACTAAGCTCTGAATCCTCATTCTTCCAGGTATATTGGAGCAGCCGGCAGTGTCTACTAGTAGAGCGCTGGGGGAAGGGGTCCTGTGCGCTGGGGGAACTACCCGTAGGTACGTTAGATGTGCAGAATGCTTCTCTACGGACGCACACAGCAGCTGCCCATACGCAGACTTTGGTGTGCTTCTACAATCTGGTTTTTGACAACCTCATGATAGTGCCAGATTTTGTCTTCTGCGGTAATTGTTGGGAGATGGAAACGGTTCCATTCTTACTTTATCTTGACCTTTTCTCGCCGTAGGATTTCTTTTTCATGTGCGACTTTACATATAAGTTATGAATTGGAGGCAATTAAATTTGGGTTTTTTTAAACTGCTTTCAAATACGTTCTTCCATCTCCCAAGGAAATAGTAAAAAAAAAAAAAAAATTACAGAGTAAAAGTAATAAATGTATCTATTTAGTTGTTCTAAATCAGTAGGATATTAGTCCATAAAGCAGACTAAATCCCTTGAAGAGGAAAAATGTTTTGTGTTCTTACTTTAATCACACAATTGGAATACTAATGCAAAGCTAACAATAGGTAATGCTTCTGGTTGAATTTATCTGTCTGGTGGCAAAAAAATAGAATGGCTTTTTGCAGGTTTTTAATAGAATTTGTAGCAGCCAGTTAACATGGATTTATTTTTTTTCCTTCTAAAATTTAGCTAGAAGGCAGGTGATGCTTTGGTCTTCTAAAGCTGTAGCATTGACCATGAAAGCTGTTATTAAATCTGCTCTTTGGTGAAATTCAACAAACACAGGATGCAGTTCTTGGGTAAAATGTTAAATTCTAAAGCAAATTGTGTTTAGACCAGTTTGTAGAATTTCCCTGGGATGTGTAAGCTTGTATGTGCTGAAGTGCGTAAATGCTATTTATTCTATTATCATTGCCTTTTAGAATGAAATAGATATTAAGGAGTAGTTATACTTAAGATGTCAAGGCTTTCACTTACGATTTTTTTTCTTGTCTTTTGCACATTGCGTTATGAAACCAGGTGAGTTGGTACTTTTTTTTTTTTTTAGTTTCTGCAGAAAAATATATTAATTTTCAAAACTGGTTATCTTTATAATAAGTGAATAATACTTGTGTCACCTGTTTCAAATTCTGTGTGGTACTGGACTTGGTTTTGGTCATCCATTCTGTTTTGGTCATGTGGGGAGATGGATGTTCCCATGAAAACCCCAGCCAGCGGAGTTCGGTAGCCGCCTCGTGAAAGCACGTAGCTTCTTTCCCTCAGAATAGGGATGTGTTCCAGTCGTCTTCTCTTCTGCATTCCCGTCAGATGTTAAAATCTGTATGAAGCTGCTAGTACAAGCAGGGAAAATTATCTTGGCATACTTCTGTGAAGCTGCCAACAACGCGTTTCCTTATCTAAAGAATTTTCTGTTTTTTTAAAAAAAAAAAGTTCTAGCGAAGCTGGGGTTCAGTGAAGCTCTAGCTAGCAGCGCAACTTGGGTGCTGTTCAACAAGTTCAACCTCGATAATTCTCAGTGTAGCTTACGTTGCTCATATCTTGCTGTCTTTTTATTCGGTACGTGGGAAACTCCTCCAGAGCTCCTGTGCTCGTGTCCTGGTCTGCGGTGCGTTGGATGGCTGCTCCCCACAGCGGATCGGGGTCGTTCTGGTGCTGTTCCGGGAGTTGGGCCGGCTCCACCGCGTCACCCTGCCTCTGGCTGTTGCGTTGAAATGCCACGATTAACGCGATGTCGTTGAAGCCAGGTTGCGGAGCTGCCCAAAGCCGCTGTCCTCTGGCGACGAAGGGGGCGGCTGGGCCGGGGGGAGAAGGTGCCACGCGCCCCTCGCGACGCGCCCCTCGCCTCCCGCCGCGCTGGCCGCGGCCACCGGGGCACCCGAGGGCTGGAGCCCCCTGCTGGGCAAAGTCGTCAGTACACTTTGTTTTGGAATGATGTCACGGGACTTGGTGCGTGACGTCAGGCCCCTGCCGGTGATGTAACCCTCCCTCCAGCCAATCAGAGCGGGGAAGGTTGGGACGGTGACGTGAAGGACCCTAGCAACAGGCCCCGTCGGAGCCGCCCAATTAGAAAATCGCTGGGGGCGGCAAGGAGCCAATGGGAGCCGGCGAAGGAGGAAGGCGGCAGGAGGCAGGTCTCCCTCAGCCTCCCTCCGATAAGATGGCGGCGGAGCTTGCGATGGTGGCAATAGCGGCTTTGTCTCCTTTCAGCGCCTGAGCCCGGTTCCGGCCCGGCCGGCCGCACCGAGCAGCGGCAGCGGAGACATGACCGCAGAGCCCGTGAGGTACGGCGCGGGGCCCGCCCCTGCGGGGAAGCGGCGGCCGCTGCTGGCGGGCGGCCTCCGCGGCTGCACCGCCCGGCCCGGCCCGGCCCGCGGCCCCCCCCTCCCGCCCGGCGGGGCTGGGGCTGGGGCGGGGACGGGCCCGGGGCGGCGGGCGCTGGCGGCGGTCGGGCCGGAGGCGGGATGGCGGCGGGCGGCCGGGCGGGGAGCGCAGGGGGAGGGGGCGGAGGCGGCCGGGCGCATCCGGGCGGCGGGGCCCGGAGCCGGAGCCGGAGCCGCACGCCGCTCTTCCCCGGGCGCGGCGGGGTCGGGCCCGGGCCCGAGGGGCGGGCAAGGCTGGGTTGGGCAGGGCAGGGCTGTCCCGTCCCGTTCCGGCGGGAAGGCCTGGAGGGGCGGGGCCGCCATCGCCCCCCGCCGCCGGCCGCCATGCCCTCGCCGCCGGGTGCCGCGGGGATGCGCCCTCCGGTCGTCCGCCCCCGCCCCACGTGTTGGTGCCGTAGTAGAGTCCCGCCGATCCCCCCGGGAAGGATCTCTTCGTGCTGGTTTACAAACATCTCCCTCTACCCTTGAGGAGCTGCCTCCTGCCGCCTTCGTTGTTAGGAACGGCTCCTGTTTTGCTGCGTAAAGTAAGCCGACAAAACACCGAGTAAAGTCAGTCTTAAGCAAGACGCCATGTTAAACTATTAATAAATAGTTGGCTTTGTGCGCTCCCAGTTTATCGCTCTCTCAAGGGGTCTGATCAGCACAGCCCGTCACCCACAAATATTCCAAATGCCTGCGGCGCTATATAAACAATAAAGTATTGTCACTTGACCCTCACGAATGTTGCATGTATCTTCGCAATCGAACAGCGTTACAGGGATGCATCACGCTGTCTGAAGTGCTGAGCCTTGGGTAAAGTTTTTTCTGTTGTCCTATTTGTGTATCTTCACCACCCACTTTTAGGCTTTTTTTGAGTAGTTCGTAACTGCTGTTTAGTTTCAGCCAGAAGTTAAAGGGATGGTAGTTTTCCTCCTCTTCTGTATTGCTTGATTTTAAAGCCTTAACATTTCTGAGGAAGTAGTGCATGTGTAGTCTGCTTCTAGCAAAAAGAGATTTTTAAAAGCTTGTCATCGTTATTGATGTTGCTCACATGCTGGATGCAAGTCCTGAGTATTGCAAATACACGTTATTTGGTGCACAGCCTCACAACGGTTAGTAGTTTCTTCTGCATATCTTTTCTTCCTTATTTTGTAAGACAGGAATTGTCCATCTCTGTCTCCTTTCTTTTTCTCACTCCCACTTTCTCCCCTCTGTGTTCTTAAAAGTACTTTGACAGCTTAAACCACTTTAGTGTTGAATCGATTATTTTGTGTGTTGACTGAAATACTAATTAAGGGGCTTTCTCCTTTTTCTTCTCCAATCCCTGAAAATCAAGGGTAGAGTTTGATTTTTATATAGCAAAAAGATCTGCCTTACTAATGTTTATTGACTGTTTTATGGTCATAATTAGTAGTACGTGTTCTGAAAAATGCTCTTCCATTTGGACTGCTTTGCTTTTTATTTTACGATGACTGTTGTGTTATTTTGAACCACTTGTTCCTGGTCTAAGTTATGAAGGTTTTGTACTTAACCCTTTCCATATTCTTGCCTGGTCATTATTGCAACAATTAGCATTACTGCTAAGGGGCTGTTTTAGTTGGTGCTTCAGTGGAAGAGGATACAGAAGCTCATATGTTTTCTGTGCCATTTTTCAGATTACCTGCAGACAGACAGGTAAATTGGATTATTTCAAATTATTTGTAATCTTGAAGATCAAAAAGTATGTACAAAATAGATTTGAGATTGTATGTAGGCTTTGGGTTGGATCTGTCCCACATAATAAGCAGGCCCTGGGGCAAACTACTTTTGAGTTGATGGACATAATACTTTTTTGGTGCTCCAGACTTTTCTGCTGTTTGTGTTCTCATTCAGTCTAAATGTTTTTTTATCATTCTCATCCCATATAGAGCTCATTCTGAACATTTTGTTCTTATTTTACAGGAACAGTTCCATGCCAGGAACTAGGCATGACATTCATTGTAGGGTGCCGTGGTTTCAGGGTTATAAGCTGATGAACACACTGCATGGGCTTTTCCTTATTTTCTGTCAAGTCAAGTTGTACTTAAAGTTAGAGGGAATCAGAGGGAAAAGAAACACACCCTCTGTCTCTTTTGTTCCCATTTCCCAGAAGTCCTGTTGGCCTGTCAGCTGCCTGCATTTCTGTCACCCTGCACTGTCACCCTACCCGTTCATTTCATCTTCTGCTATCTGCAGTTTCGCTCACGTAAGACGTGTACAGAAATAAAGCTAGGAGATTGTTGTTACAATTCTTTGGAAGATATGCAAACAGTAGAACTTTGATGGAAAATCTTTTCCCAGCACTTCTGAAGGAGACTTACAGTGTTTACAAGGAAAGCAGTCAATCAATACTAGTCTGCTGGCTATGAAGTTTTAAACTTCTGTTATAAGGAATACTCTTATTTAATAATAAGAACCTAGAAGTCTCCAATGTCTAGGATGAAAAGTTTGGAATACTGAAAAGCATGATGAAAACTGGAGTAACTTCCTAAAAAACTTTAAAAAAAAAAAAATGCTGCCTCTGTAAATGTTTATAAAGATTTCTCTACAACTTTCGCCCAAAAAACTTGGTGGTTTTTTCCTTTTTTTTAAAGTGGAGGAATCTTTGTCGTAGTGACCTAACCTGTTCCTACCGATCAGTTCATACATTGTACAAAATAAGCACAACAATAGAAAAAGAAGACAAGTTTTGAATCTCACTCGCTTGAACCATCTGGTAGTCAATGTAGTGATACTAGCGTTGTTTTAAGTTGGCAAAATAAACTTCGTTTTTTTTCTGATTCAGGCTTTTCAACTTTAAGTATCGTATTTTGGTAGCGTGGTCTTAATGTTTTTGTTAAATTTTCTGCATTTTTGAGTCACTTGAGTTTCTTTGTTCTCATTGACTTACAGGATCGTCTGAGGCATGTTATTTAAAGCCACAATAATCTGTTTGGAAATAAGTCAGTAGCAATCTTCCGTATTCTCGGAAGGTATAGTGTAAGGTAGCTGTCTTTCACACAATCATGTGGAATGGGCGTAAGCAGATTCTTTGACTCTTCCTCCAAAAGGAGCAAAACTTTAGGCTGGCTGTTGTCTTCTGTGCCAGACGTACCCCAGAGCCAATGTGTTTACTTAAATTAAATTCTCTAAGAGAGGACCTTACTGCAGAGACTTCATTATTTCTGTTTTAGTACAATAGTGTCTCTCTTAGGGTTTTGTAAACTTTGTGTCAGGGTCTCTGTGGGGCTTGACTGAAGGTGTCTTCATTTTCTGCGAAATAATTTGTGTGACAAAGGGGCGTATCATACAAATTCTGTGGCAGGATGGCCTTAACATGGTGGAAACTTGAAATTCCCAGTTCGGTTATAGATGAGCATTTGCACCCTCTGCTTGAAGGGAGGAAAAGTTAGTGCTCTTTATGTGGATATACCTCACCAAAAGAAAATACCAAAATAATGCTAAAATGTGGTGTGTTCACCATAAAAACAAATGCCTGCAGTATATGACAAAGTATGTTTTTAGATTGGATCGCTAGATGTGTCTTTTATAAATGGGAAAGCCTAAGGATACTACCGAACCTCGTGCAATCACATTTTGTATCGCTGGAGCTCAGCTTGTGCCTGCAGGTGATTTGGAAACATGAATCAGTTCACGGATAGGTCGGTGGCAAGTTGTTCCAGTGGTGAGTCAGGAGGTGAAAGAAGAAATTGTAGAAATTCAGTGGCAAATATAGTGGAAGGTTTTATATTGACTTCAAAAGATGGTAGGTAAAGCGCCCTGATTTACTAAAGGAAGAGTATAAAGCTTTCATATTTGTTACAACAGCTAGCCACCAGGCATCTATCATTCAAGATGGATGATGGATTGATTGATGTTGAGATTTTTTTTCTTCTTTTTTTTTTTTTCTTTAGAAAAGGATTGAAACCTTGAAAAAATAAAGAACTTGGTTACACAGGTTGTTGACCGCTGTCAACTTTAGTGCTATTTAGGCAGTTCATTTGCAAGTCTGAAAGCTGCACAGTTGTAGAAATTGCTATCTTAGTAGGTCCAACTGTAGGTCTTAATAGGTTCAACTGTAGAAGCTTTGTTGGGCAAATATATCTATCATAGAATCGTTTAGGTTGGAAAAGACCTTTAAGATCATCCAGTCCAACCATTAGCCTAACATTACCAACTCCACCACTAAACCAGTTAAGGGGAGAGTAGCAACCCCATGCCTCCTGGCTTGGTGGCTGGATCATTTATAATGAAAGTAAAAACATGTAAAGCAAAGCCAAAAAAAATAAGGCAATAAGTTCAGGACTGACAGTGGGGTAAACTGAGATGACTTTTTATTTCGTAAAATAGAAAAACTGTGCTTCAGGTGGGCTACAACCCTTAAAACCTGTAGCAAACCTGATTGGAAATGTCTGGGAGACTCAAAGGGACACGCTTGAATTCGTAGACGGAGTTTGTAATGAACGATGTCTTGTTGAGAATCTGTGATAAACTCCAGGAAGCAGAAGGCAAATGAAGTAAAAGAGAAGGCAGTTGTAGAGTTAGAGGGGTACGATGCTATTGGATGTGGAGCCCCTCTTTCTCTTTCTTTAAAGAAAATGCGTTTAAGCTTTTTAAATACAACTTTCTGTTTTGTATGTATATATGCTAGTTTCAGCTTCCTTTCCTGAGTTAATATAGTAAGGTATTCAGTTTGCTTTTTGTGATTTTTGTCTTGTAAAGGTGAAAATACTGTATTTAGATTTTCAAGTGGTTGACGCCAGTCATTCTTTCTCAGTTTGAAGATTATTTTGCCATTGAAGTTGTAGACTTCTGTGTGGCATTCAAGCCAACCTAACAGTGAGATTGTTTGTCTTGGCTTTTTTTTGTTTGTTTGTTTGTTTTTAAACTCCCATTAAAGAAACAGGTTAAAAAACCAAAGAATTTTTCACTTTTTAGTGAAGCATGGTAACTCTCAGCCAAATCCTGATATGGTTGTTTGGATACCATCTCAACAAAAAGAAATTGTATAATCTTCCTTGAACAGAATAAAGAGTCTCTTAGTGAGTTTGAACTATTGCTTTCTCATTCCCCTTGTGTGTCTGGAGGAAAATAATTCTGTTTACTTGTCTGAACCTGTTATGCTGTACTTAAGCTCCAAAGTTCCTTCATCCACATCATTGAGTGTCTTCAGCTGTACTAGATACCACTTGATTAAGCCCCTGTGGATTTAAAGTTGGTTCTAAACAAAGTAAAAGAATGAATCTGTGTTAATGAAGTCTTAAGCATAGAATCTCCGAGTTTGATGACGTGCTAGATGCCTGCATCTCTTTTCAGTTAGCGCCTCGGTATTCAGGTATTTTCTGGCTGTATCTGATATAGTAAGTTTAATGTTCTACAATTCTGTCTAAACATGAGAGCGCTTTTTTACTGTGAGAATGGTTAAACACTGGAACAGGTCACCGAGTGAGGTTGTGGATCCTCCATCTGTGGAGGTACTCGGAACCTGCGTGGACCTATTTCTGGGTGACCTCCTGTAGCTGTCTGTGCTTGCGCTGGGGGGTGGGACTAAGCCATCTCCAGAGGTCCCTTCCAGCCTAAATAATTCTGTGATTCCTGGTGTCGTTTACCTGACCAACTCTTAATTTTGCTGCTGCATGATAGGTCAAGCTCACATAGTGTGCTGCTGCCACTGAAGCTACAGTCCCTTCCTCCGCAGCTCAGACTGTCATCACCTCTGCTTGCAGGAACATTCAGAGCAGTGAGCAGTGTGCTGGATTAGGGAAATTATCTACATTCCGTAGAAAAAATGGCTACTTTTAATATGGATCAGCTTCTGTGCGTATGCCAGAACAAATACTTGTGCTGAAAGGGAGGAGAAAGGAGACAACTGAGCATGTGGGTGGCATCAGGTGTGGGTGGCATCGGGTGTGTGTGTTGGGGCGTGAGGGTTTGTGTCCTTTGGCAGCAGAGCTGGTTCACGCCAACTCGGACAGATTGTGTGAATCCTGATTGTAAAGCCTCCCTTGTTTTGGTGTAATAGGTATATCCGTATAAATAAGTTACAAAATACTAATCTGATTTAGGCTATACAATATCATGTTGCTTTGCCCTTGAAAAGCCATTGTTGAGTTAAAAAACAACCACCAGGATAGCAGTGCTCTGTTTCCCCACCTTTAGAAAACCATATTCTTTTACTTGCTCAACTGATACAGTGGTAGGCTGACTTTATTTTCTGGTTACGTATTTTTTCTGAGAGAAGTAGTCTTAGGATATTGCAGGTGTGTTCACTCCTTTTCTTACTAGGGATAAGAAAATGAACTTCTGTTGTAGATTTTATCATCTTTCACATTTTCCAACAGTCTTAAGCTATTTCATTCACGCGTGTTCAGCCACAATATTGACATGTTTCGAATGAAACAGCTATGTAGGCTCTGCCCTTGTAACTGAACTCTTTGAATTGGGGTAGTCTAACACTTTTCCTTCTCATCAGGAAAAACTTTTATGAAGATTTGCAAGTGACAGAATGCTGGCCTGATTATATTAAGGCTTAGGTAGTAAGAAAGGAAATTATACATTGGGGGGGGAAGGATGTGTAGTACCAGTTTTGAAATTGTATGTTTAATTAAATTACATAAATTTCAGCTTTATTTACTATAAACCAAACACGATCCTCTTTTAAAATTACTGTAACACATTAGATATAGAAATGCTTTGGAAAAATATGTTCTGATCTCCTTCAGAACTTTGGGTGCATCCATATTAGCATCTGAATTAAGAAGTCCATTTTTAGAGAAAGGTCTCCAGATTGTCCTTGCTTATTGAGTTTCGTTGATAACGTGGGGGGGCTTGGAGTGCACAAACTGCGTTGCTTCTGGGTGGAACTAAGCTGAAAGATGCGCTCCAGCGTTCTGTGCTCTGACTGCTAGTGCTTGTTCAGTCTGCAGAACCAGACCACACCTAGTTTGAATTACTGCAATGTATGTAGCATGGGGATCGGGTCATCAGCACCAAACCTGCCTGTGTTCTGATGTAGATGTAGTTCTTCCCATTCCTTTTCCCACTGGCTAAATTAAAATATTCAGACTTTTGCTGTGGGTTGTCGGATTTCTGTCATTCACATAGGGATGCAGTCTGAAGCAGAGGATGGTAGTCTACAGACCGGCAGTTTAAAAGCACATCTGGTTTTCTTTTTCTTTAAATTTTTTTTTTTTCCTAAGGATTGTTTAATTTTGTCTGCTCAGTGCTTGTTGTTCTGAAGTATTTAATTTCAGCTTCAAAAGTGAAAAATGATTGGGACTTAACTTTAAGCAACTGTAAAGATGAATTTAAAAAACTTGTGCCGTTGAACTATTTTAAAAGTTTAAACATAGATAAATTTTAGCCAAGTGTTGAACTTAAGGAAGGTGAGTGCTTAAGATAGGAAAATTTTTGCGAAAGCGTATTTGTCAACAGTGAGATAGATGAAAAGCTGGAAAGCACTCCTGTTTCACTGACTCTCAGCAGCCGCTTGAAATTCAGATGAGGGGCACTTATTTGGACTAAAAGTTGGTAGGATCGTGTGGAAGAATGAGAAATTAATTTGTTTAAAGAAAATAGAGTTTTAAAATCGTTATTCCAGATGTTGACAATAACTGGGACATTCCCCACCTACATTTTTGAAGTGCCTGAGCAAAGTAGATAGAAACTGAGCGCAATAAGAAGGTTTTTCCAGTGCAGTTTCACAGTATAATCCAATGTGACCGAGGTTTGCTGCTGAAATGGGCAGCCCTGCTCTTTCCCCTGCCCTGGCTATGAATTTTCAGCACCTCACCTGCCATCAGAGAGAATGATCATGTGAATGTGTGGCAAGTTGGATCCAAATGAAAAATGTTCCTTAAAATTTTATTTGTTCAAGGTGATTTGACTCACTTTGCAGAAGCATGGTCATTAACTAACACAGGTGATGAAATCATGTGGTGGGTTGACCCTGGCTGGGCACCAGGTGCCCACCAAAGCTGGAAGAGGGAGAGAAAATTCAATGAAAGGCTCGTGGGTCGAGGTAAGGACAGGGAGATCACTCAGCAGCTACCATCATGGGCAAAACAGACTCGGCTTGGGGAAATGTAATTTATTACCAACCAAATCAGAGTAGGGTAACGAGAAATAAAACCAAATCTTAAAAATGCTTTACCCCCACCCCTCTCTTTTATCCGGGCTCGACTTCACTCCCGATTTCTCTGCTTTCTCCCCCTGCGGGGATGGAGAATGGGGGTTGCGGTCAGTTCATCACACGTTGTCTGCTGCTTCTTCCTCCTCACACTCTTCCCCAGCTCCAGCGTGGGGTCCCTCCCATGGGAGACAGTCCTCCATGAACTGCTCCAATGTGGGTCCCTCCCATGGGCTGCAGTTCTTCACAGACTGCTCCAGCGCGGGGTCCCTCCCACGGGAGACAGTCCTCCACAAACTGCTCCAGCGTGGGTCCCCCGCGGGGTCCCCAGCCCTGCCAGCAAACCTGCTCCAGCCTGGGCTCCTCTCTCCACGGGGCCACAGCTCCTGCCAGGAGCCTGCTCCAGCGCGGGCTTCCCCCGGGGTCCCAGCCTCCTTGGGGCACATCCCCTGCTCCGGCGTGGGCTCCTCCCCGGGTGCAGGGGGACCCCTGCTCCCCGTGGGCCTCCATGGGTGCAGGGCACAGCTGCCTCGCCATGGGCTGCACCCGGGGTGCAGGGGAATCTCTGCTCCGTGCCCGGAGCACCTCCTGCCCTCCTCCTGCACGGACCTGGGTGCCTGCAGGGCCGTTTCTCTCACACGTGCTCACTCCTCTCTCCCGCTGCTGTTTTTTCCAGCAGGCTTTTTTCCCCCTTCTTAAAAATGTTATCCCAGAGGCGCTACCACCGTCGCGGATGGGCTCGGCCTCGGCCAGCGGTGGGTCCGTCTTGGAGCCGGCTGGCGTTGGCTCTGTCGGACACTGGGGAAGCTTCTGGCAGCTTCTCACAGAAGCCCCCCCTGTAGCCCCCTGCTACCAAAACCTTGCCACGCAAACGCAATACAGGTAAGCCCATACAAGGGGACAGCAGTTAACAGCCAGATTGAATTAAGTATGTCGTGTCTAGATTAGGACACCACCCATCCCTTCATTTTCTTCTTATATATTCTGTTGATTTGTAGAATCATTTCGCCTAATACGTGGTTTGCCTAATAGGTACTTTTTTTCTTTATCCTAGTAAGGGCCAGGCATTTACTGTCTAAGATTACAGCACTTGCTCTGAATTTGGGTAAGAAATAGTATTCTTATAAGATAGTTTCCCAAGGTCATAAATCAGGTTCACGGCCAAACCAATAATAGTAGGACACCTTTCCTTTCATTCCTGTTTTAATTAGGCTACGCAGTGTTGAAATAGCTCCAGACTGGTGGTGAAGCCATTTGCTTAGAACATGTAAGCCTGAAAACACTGGTGTAGGGACTGTTGCTGTATGGTAGAAGGAGACTGCTTGCTTCATTTAGTGCTTCTGAGATGGTTCTAAATTTTTAGGTTCCTATGTTTTTTAAAAAAACACCTATTTTATAGGTTGTGATCAATCTCATAGTAGGTGGGTCTATTAATATATTACAAAGAATAAGGATTTTGCAGTAGAAGCTTTAAAAAAGATTATAGATAATACATTCTCAACTATAAATGCATGACATAAAATCGCTTTTGTACAAAAACAGGTAAAGCATTGCCCTACATTAAAATTTCTTTGTGGTGAAGTATAGTTAAGTGTAACACCTTATATTTGACCTGGTATTCCTTAATACAGACTTAAGGTACAAAATGCTGAATAATCAAGAAGAAAAGCAAGTTGAGAAGACTTTTTAGTATTAGTTTGTAGATTTTTTTTTTTTTTTGCTTATTGTTTGTCAGCATGACCATTTTGCTCTGAAAACGATAATTTTAGGCTAGTTAGGGTAAGAGTTAATAAATGGTAGGAGATAATGTTCCAAGTGTTAGTCACAAAGACACATGCATACTATTCTGAATGTGTTGTACCGAGAACAATAATATTACAACTCATCTATAGTTCCCATTTTCTTTTCTAAAACGTTACCAAAACAAGTTATTTATAAACTAAACGAGCAGTATTCCCCATGTGGGGTTTTTTTGTTTTTGTTTTTACTACCAAAAATGTACTTTTTTGCGGCCTCTCTAAATGTGCATTAGTTCTTCAGACCATCTGGGATGGTTATAAAATCTCTTCATGTACTTCTAATATCACATAATTCTGAACAACTCTTTAATTTTTTTTTTTTTAACTTAATGTGAATTGTCATTAAATTGCCTTTCTAAAGTAGAGCGTGCAGTCTGTGAAAACTGAAGTGTACCGTTATCATCATCTGTAATGTTTTCCAAGTATGCCCTCCATCCATGACAAAAAGGGAAGCCCGAGTTTAGGGACTGGCAGTTGTGTGGCAGCGTGAGTCCAGTAATTAGAGGGAAAGGCTTCTAGACAGACTGAGAGAAAAAATTTAAGATACACTTGAGAGTAAAACAGGCTTTGTTGCACTCTCTTTCAGAGTTGCCTAAGTGCTTGATGGTCTGTATGCAGCCTCAAAAGAAGTGTCCTTTACTCGCGCAGAAATCTTTCCATTCCAAAGCGCTATTTTGTTTTGGTCGAGTACTTCAGAAGATTTAAAGAAATTGCAGATTTTTTTTTTTTAAATGGATGTTTTATGCTGTTTTACATGTGGTTATTTTTACTGGTTTAAATAGTCGTTTGCATTAATGTGGTGATACCCTTTCACTCACTGCTCAAGAGAGTGCTCACCTGCATGTCCTTGTAGAACAGGTTAGCGCTTTTTTGGTTTTTTAGCAATAACAGTTAAATCGAAAGTCAGAAGTTAATAAATTAATGTGTTCAGAGAAATAGTAGAGATGGTAAAGGTGAGTGGATTGAGCTTCCGGTAAATATTCAAAAGTTCCTGCAACCTGTAAAACAGGGACAGAAAATGTTATTTCCTGGTGCTCTCAGAAGACAGTTTTGAAAGTAACAGGGAGATAACAAGCGAGATGGACGGAAGCCTGTGTCCTTTACCTGGGTTAAGTTCGGCAGGGGGTAGCGCAGCGCAGCGCGGAGGCCCGTATCCGGCAGCAGATGGGGTGCGATGACTGGAGGTGGCGGCTGGCAGGTTCGAGGGGCGCGACAGCGTCCGGGGGGAAGCGGTGACAAACAGCCCGGAGCGCTGGCGGCTGCCGCCGGGCTGGAGGGGCGGCTGGCTGCTTGCAGCTAGAAAAGGCACTTCTCTCAGGAAACTGTAGAAGCTTTGGGAGGAGAAAATCGGAAGTAAACAGCATAAAATGAGAGGGAATAACATACACATTATGAAGCGGTATAGCTTTTTAAAAAAAGCATAGGATAAAGGTGTTGCCTTTTTACTGTAACGAGTATGTATACACAAGACTAACGGTTCCTGGTGCCTAAAACTGTCTAGTGCAAATTCCTAGGGTAATACTTTTTATAAATTATGAATACTCATACAAGCAGATCAAGAAATGATCTGATCCTACGTGGTTGTTTTTGACAAAATACAGGATACGCAGCGTATGTGCACGTGGCTGATTTAATGCAAGCTTTGCATAAGCATGTAGATCTGTTACAGTCAATGGACCTGTTTGTTTCTAAAGTTGTAGGTGAAATTTTGCTATTGTTTTTTGCGTTTTATATCCCCAAAGCTTACATTTTTGGTAATAAAGTAAAGATTTTGCTATTCTTACCTGTTCAGCTTCTGACAAAGTAGAATCTTAAATGAATTTTTTGCTATCTTCATGTCATAGCAGTATTACCACTCAGACTTTCTTGAGTTTTGTAAATACTTTTAAATGGTAAAAACCATTTAAAACAGGCTTTTTATTATTATTATTAACAGGGTCCTTAGTGCCTTTTTGTCAGTAAGGCTGCATCTATTAATTTACTCAGGGTTTAACAAAATTGTATGGTTTTTATTTACTTTGATACTCTCTTGCAGAAAGAAATGCTTAAGCAATAACTGAGTTTCTCATGTAGGTGTGTATTAATTGCAACTAAACATAATTTCTTTCAAGCTTGTTAAATTGGCGAGATATATAGGTAACTTCAAGTTTTACTTGTATTTTAACAGTGAAAGCAAGTTGAATACATTGGTGCAGAAACTTCATGACTTCTTGGCTCAGTCATCGGAAGAATCTGAGGACGCAAACTCTCCTCCAGCATTATCTAAAAACAAAACCATAGGTAAAAAGATATTTTACGTTTTCATTTTGAATGTATACATGATTCTAAAGTCAAATGACTTTGTGTTGATATTTCACTATATCGCACTTCACTGGAGCAATTATGCAAAGTCCTAATGTGATTTCAGTGGTGATATCTTAACAAATATCCAACAGGCCTTTGATACAGTATTTTTTTTCAGTTCTGAATCTTTTCTAAATGTGGAAAAAAGCTAATCCTACTGGTAATTTACCTTCTGTGAAACGTGAGATGACAAACATGTACACATGTGCTGTGGTAGGGGTTCCTTGTTCAGCTTTCCTGTACGTGTAAGTGCAGTATCTTGTTTTTTCTGCTGAAGTAAAGCTTTTGCAGTCCTTGTAGTTGTGAAGAAGTTCTGGAGATTATGCTTTCATAATTATTTGAAAAAGATTTCTACATGTAATCTGGAAACATGAGAAAACAATATAATACTTTGGAAAAAAACTTTGAGTCCTACACTAGGTTGAATTTGGTATTAGAAATTTTTACTTACAAGTTAGAAATAGGTAAAGGATTTTAAACATTTTGATTACAGTCATAAAAAGTGAAATTATTTCATAACACTACTGAATAAAGCTTGTTTGCAAATTTAACTAGGTTAAATCTGTTCCCTTGTTTAACTAGGACTGGATACAGGTGCAAAACCTTTCAGTCTCTGCTGTTTAATGAGCTAAAAGTTGTGCTGAAGTGATAGAGTACAGGAGAATGAGAGTGTGTTGGCTGTGTTACGGAGTTTGTTTTCAAACTCCTGGTGTCCTAAGTAATAAACTTACATAGGTGTTTTGGTGTGCAGTTGTTATCTTTTAATGTTTTGTCTTGAGAGAGAGTCTGCTGCCATGTGGTGCTAACCTCCTTGTGTCAGCATCAAACTGAACTGTTAACACAGGAAAAAGAAATTATTCATGTGATACTTCAGCAGAATAATAAATTAAACTGTGATGTAGATGCATCTCAAAGTGAAATTTTCCTGAGGAGCACACTGGGAAAGAGAAATCTTTTTGCTTTACCCTGTGTAGTTACGGAGTAAAACTTGGCTCCTGGCCTTAAAATACAGATTTACTTTGAAATAGGTGCACTTACACATGTTTCAGGGTTGTTTTTGAGATCTCAGATTTTATTTTTTAAAAAAGAACATATTACAGTTGAAAAGTCAAGAATTAAATACTTAAATATTAGGAAATGCCAGAATTAACTGTGCAAATTTACTTCCCCTCCCAGCTTTCTGTGCATAGTGGTAGTGTCTTCAGCAACTGTGCTTTTTTTTTAAATCCACAGGATGCTCATTCAGTGTACAAGCGATAAATGTGATTGGGGCCAAATCAGGTTTATATACTAATGGAACTCATTTTGTTCCAGCATTTGGAGGATACGTGAACTACTAGGTGGAGTGTTGTGAGGAGGGAGATGATGATGAAGATGGTTAAGTGTGGCTCAAGAGAGTTGGAACATGTCCGTGCCACACACACAGGTCAATTAAAATATGAGCACTTCCATCTTGTGCACTGCTGCGGAGCTGAACTGTACCATAATGCTTATGTGCTAGGAATAAGTAAAGTGAAATTGCACTGGTAACTTTCATTCTGGCTTTTCTTAATTTTTGAGGACTCGATTTTACAGCCTTAATAATGTTTCTTTATCCTCTCGGCATTCAAATGGGATGTCTCACTCCTCTACATTGCGTGGGTGCCAGCAGGAGAATAACTGAGAGCGTAGGAGAGACCGACTTCCTGCTCTTGTTTCAAGTGACCAGCCCCTGCCCTGGAGCAGCAGTCGCAGGGGAAATCCTGTGCTGTCGTAGCCCTGAAAGGGCTGGAGTGTGTGCGGCTGGGTCAGCACTAGGAGCTGTGCGGGCGTGCAGCACGCTCGGTCATTCTGTGGGGATGGCACATGTGCGGTCCGGTCACACCTAGACACTGACAGGGGAGCATGTTCAGTTGCTTTTGGGAATAGCGCATGTGCAGTCTGGTTAGCAGTCTGAATGCAGAATCTGCAGAGATTGCAGCTGCCAGAATCAAAGGAATCTCTACTGAGCGTGTACAAACTGGTATTTTCCATATATTTATCACTTGGGCAAAACTGGTCGAGTAGAAGGTAGGCAGTGTCTAGTCTCCAGAAGAAATGTCGCCCTTCTTCCAAATTTCAGGTTCTTTCCTCAGAATGGGAGAATGCCTGTAATACTCCAGAGAAGAAATTCCAGGTACTTAAAAGGGCCAAAAAATTGTGTCTGTTCCCATTTTTTATTTCCACCTACCTTAGCTTCACATGCAGAAAAGGCTGGATAATTTGGGCTAAAATTTACCCAAACAATTCAGCCTGGGTCAAATACCCAGCATTAAATTTTCTGATCAAAGTGATTTAATTTTTTAAAGTGTAAAAGAAAATGGTTTGGTTTTCCCAGAACTGAAGTGTAAGGTTATAGTAAGTTGCAATGCTAGCAGTCTTATGTTAAAATCACAAATGGTCATGATACATATCCTGTAATTATACTACCGCTTTACTTGCATGTTTCTCAGTAGTGCATCTATCAAAATACTGCAGTTATTAAGTCTTTTGAGCAACTTCATACAAGTATCACTGAATCACTGAACTTGAAACTTTTCCCTTCCGTTACCTGGACTGGTGGATGGAACAGATACTAATAGGTTGCGTGTCTTTAGCTTGTATATTCCACAGTTACCAAGATTGAGAAATGGGAATTTTCTGTCGTACCCTGTATCAAATGGGATTTTTGTCTGTGGTTCCATGATCCCAGATTTAATATTGTGTTTTTAATGTCAAGATGTGTAAGAGAAAATACTTAAAGTAACTTCTTAGAGATTAAAAAAAGGCACTGACTATATTATTTCTGTGTATACAGTTGCACTTTCATTTCTTCAGTATTCCTTCAGCTATGGGAAAGCTGTCTTTCAGCCTGTCGGCGACTTAAAATAATTTCTAAATGATTTCTGTAAAATTTATGCTATACAGTGGACTGTGTTTTGTTGTGCAGCAGTTGGTCTCTGAAAGTCACACAGTCATCTTTATTCATGCTGGTGAAACATAAACAATGCTATGACATACAATGTGAAGAACTTTTGATATTTCTTGCATTTCAGTGGATTCCGTTAATTTCTCTCCACAGGTAAAAGTAGAGAACCTAAAAGTAGTCCAGCTTCAATGGAGAACAGTAGAGAAGAGGTAGGAATAAAAATGCTTTTGAATTTTAGTTGCATGACTAGTGCAGAATGGCTAGTATAGGAAATGCTGAGTTCATTTTGTTGCTTTTACAATAAATACTTAAAGAATATTGTCAGAACTGTGCACTAAATGTCATCGTATCTGCTGAACAGAAACACTAGCTGTAAAATATTTTAAAATAAATGTAAGATTAAATTTGAAATTTTGAATTATACTCACTTTGATTTAGGCATATGCAAGCAATCCTGTTCCCCCCCCCCCCTTTCTTTATTTCTAAATTATTGAAATACACTAATTTACTTGGACGACTTTGTTGTCTTTCTGATGGACGATAATTCTGGGGAAGAATGTCTCTAACACAGTTTAGTGAGTTAGGTTTTACTTACCTGAGGTATGTGATTGCATTTTTGTTCAGAAATGCAAAGGGTCATTAATTGATTCAGATTGAGTATATTGCAGAGTGAGTTTTTCTTTTTAAAGAAATCCGGTTAATATTCTTTTATAAGTATATATATTCTGTTCTTTGGCTTATGTGTAAGCGGGCTCTTAATTATTTTTGGTTTAAAAGAATCGGTCTCTATCTCATATTTGTACTTACACCCTGTTATTCGGGTAACAGTAGGTACTTGGTTGTCCTTTTAGGCACATATGCTTCCTTTTTTTAAAAAAGAAAAAAAAAGGAGATACGGGATCTTTATTAAACATGGGCAAATTTCTTCTATACGGTGTGTTACATACGTGAAAGACATTTTTCATGGGGTACATCTTACTAAGATCTGCTCTCCTATTGGAAACATTCTGGCTGACAATGTTAATCTGTAGAGGAAGCACAAGTGCCAGTGTCCCGCCTTACTTTGCCTTTATTGCAGTAAATTCAGGTATTTATTTGATACTGTCTAAACCTAGTTATGATATGTGTGCACAAACCTCTGAAAAGTCACCTTTTCCGTAAAGACAGCCAGCCCTTTCTGGCATACGAGCCAGATAACAAGTGTCTGTGTTCTGCTGGCAGTTCTTGGGTGCATACTAGTGATAGCTCCCTAGTGCCAGCCTTCAAGAACCCTCCCTATCTGTATGTCAGCAAAGGTGATGGTTTCTTCACATAGAATGAAAAACATTCGTAGACCTGCATAAGCTACTGCAGCACTAAGTGCTGCGAGGAATGCTGGTGAATTGTAAAAAAGTGAAAATGCACAGCAAGGTGGAGGCAGGTGGGTACCTGTGAGTTAGGCCATTCTTCCCTGTGCTAATCATAGAATCGTTTAGGTTGGAAAAGACCTTTAATCATGGAAGTTAACATTGCAGCGAAGATACACAGAGCAAGAGGCCCCAGAACTGTCGATGGTTAGGAGCGAGCAGTGATCATGAGCCTTTCTCAGTCCCTTCTCCAGAAAGCTGAGAGAACTTTCAGCAGGTAGTGCAAGTTGAGAATTGCAAGGAGAGAATTCCCTCAATTTCATGAAGACTCGGTGCTTGAGATACGTGCAGTGTTTCTCTCTGAACGTCTCAACTTACAACAGTAATAACTTCTTTTAAGCTACATACATAGGGAGGTTAGTGAGCATTAGTGACTTAGCTTAGAGTTTGGTGACACCTATTTTTAAATCTGTTTTTAAAAGAATAATGACTTCTTGGATTCTTACTACTGATTTGAAACTCCATAGATTTAGTTTAACTGAACTGGCATGACTATTGAAATTATGTGTTACTTTTTGTTAATGCTTTTCCTGCCTTTTTTTGGGGTGTGGGGGGGGAAGAACGCTGGTGACTTCTGAGATGTGTTCTAGTTAATATAAGAAACTGGTTTTGTTGACAGGTCACTTAGTCACAAATGTGTTGACTTCTTAATTTTTTTCTGTTTTTAGGGCAGTAGTTCTTCAGAAAGAACCAAATCCTTAGGATCATCACGTTCAAAAAGGTTGGTTTGGAAAATAAAAATAAATTACTGTTTGGCATGTGAAACTATAGCAAAGTCCGTGCACTACGTCAGATGCTTTTAGTGTACACCAGTATAAATCCATTAAGTTAGCAGAGTGCTGGTAAAAAAAAAAAAGCCTCATAGTGCACTTAAAATGCAAACCATCCTTCAGGGTCAAAGGTTAAGATCGTACAGGTTGATTTTTATTAACAAAGACAGTAAGATTATCCTGTATCTTCAGGACAAAGGTGTTTATACAATTGTTCCTTCACTCTTGCTGTTTCTACATGCAGGATTCTTCCAAAAATGTAAATTGGGTCATATGGAAAAAAGGCTTTATATACCTTACTGTTGGGAGAGTGTAGAATCAAAACGTGCTATTAAGTTGGCCTGTGCATAAACTGCCATTTGCTGTATCTCTGCTTAATCCTTTTTTGCTCTTTGATTTAAAAAAGTATGGAGTTAACTGTTTATTACCAACCAGTTTGAACCTACAGGAGACAAATTATTTGTGACCTAAGTAACAGCAGACTTACTCCAGTAAAACTACTCATTTTTTGCTCTCAGCTGATGCTCATTCAAGTTGTGTCCTTCATACTTTTTTTTAAATCCTAGTATACTGTACAGATAGGTGAGCTCTTCTAAATGCACAGTTTCAACAGCTGTCGCCTTACTGCTTTTTAGAAGTGTTGTATATCTCTTTTCACTCTGCTTTTTATCCAAGTTTATTTTATCATGTCTGCTGGAATTAAGTAATATCCTTCATTCTCGCTTTTCTATTTGTCTTGATTCCATATTTGCAAGCATGGTTTTATATTTGGCTTTAATTTCTCCCTCATCTTCTGAATACAGTGTCCTCCTGAACTCTTTTTCATTTATATAATTTTTACAGTCTTGGTTTTTTGCTTCCTGTCTATCAGTAAAGGTATTTTCACTCATATATTTATCATACTGTGCGTGACAAAAACAGTATCCTGCAGTAGTTCATCTATTAACCTTCAGACTACTGAAAATTATGCTTAACATTCTTTTTTTTTTTTTTTCTCTCTCCTCCCTGCCCTGACATAGTAAATTCATTTTAATGGATTCAGTTCTGAATTACATTTGCATGAAATTCTGGCAACTGGTCTTTTTATTCAACAGTCAGCTTTTCCATTTCTTTCTGCATTTTCTTTATTTCCTTGCAAGCATCTTTTCTGCAAAGCTGCTTTTTGTCATTTGCTAGTATCTGTGTGTTCTCTTTGCGCTGCCTGTTAAACTTGGAATGATACGTGAAATTTCTGAGCAGGCATTCACTTGTGTTTCTTTCAGGCTTTTTTCCTAAAAGTGCGACTTTCCTGCATACCTTCTCAAAAACACATCAAACCTTGATTTTACAAAAAAAATACAGCAAGCCTGTGAAAGAAGAATACTTTATTATTGTATCTTTTTATTTCACATAGGAGGGGAGAATTCCTAACAAGAAAATTAGCCTACAACTTACTGTAGTAACTCAGAGCATCCCATCTCATAATGTCTTAAATGAATTTAAAAAGGACATAGGTTTCCCCAATTAGTACCATGTTTTGCTTGCAAAGTGCCAGACTTACCTGTATTGCAATATGTAATATTTGTCATGGTATGGGTTTTTTTCTGTCTGTGCAGGAAACCTACAATTGTAACAAAATATGTTGGATCAGATGATGAACAAATCTTAGATGAAACTGTAAATGAAGATATTTCAAATGAAAACTCAGAAAACGATGTTGATATGAAAAGCTTGCCTAAAGGTAGTTCATGTCTGTCTTTGTTTCTGAATTCAGCAAATTAGCCAAGATTATGATGCAGCATAAATAATTAACTAGAATGCACATGTATTAGTAAAATGCCTGTCTTAGGTTCTGTTGGCTTTTATATATAAACATACACGCTCGTGCACGAACGTACATACACGCACACCCTGTGCACACACATTTAAAAGAGGAAACCAAGCACCTTTAGTTTTGAACCCAGCATACTTTAATCTGTGGGCATGCCAGGATGTGCTGGTGGCTTAATTTCAAATGTCTACTGACATCTGTATAAAACCAACATGAAACGGGGGGAATGATTTATTTCTAGTCTTCTGTAGAAGTCTCAAACTCTGTCACTTGCAAGTCTTATTTATTTTACTGTTCTGTCTTTGAGGCTATTAACAATTAGATCAACAAAAGCAAAACTAAATCTCGGGAGGAGATGTCATTGGATCTATTTTTAAGCACCCTTTTAAAACATCTAATACTATAAGCGTACATCCTGCTCTTCTTAACTATAGCGTGAGTTTGATTAATCTCTTCCACTTCTTACCTGTGAAAGTTACAGGAGAAATTAGAGGGAACGCTGCTGTTTACTGCATGAGTAGCAGTATTTAAAGCAGTCGCTTCAAAATTATGTTTTCAGAATATTAGATTATTTCCCATGTTCTCACAACGAAAGTATGAAAACTGAGCTCTTAAGTAGGAAAGATGGTTTTTCATTCACATAGTTTTGATTAGTACTCTTCTCTGTTGAAACAAAGAAGTGAATTTCTGAAGTTTGTGAAAGGTTTTATTCTATTGCTTTTTAATTTATTTCATGCCGGAATACATTAAGATCAGGGAAACTGGATAGAAGGGGGAAAAGAGAGAGAAAAGAGTAGTTACTCTAAGGCTTTTGATAGATTTAAGTGACCTAACTAAAATCCTTTATTTGTAGCATTGCACTGTGAATTCCTGTACTACACAAACCCAGCAGTATGCCAGTCCTGTTCTGCATGTGCCACATCAGGGCAGAGAGGGCAGAATTTGCTTCTCATGGCCCATTCAGTCTTTGGCTTTTGTCCTGCAGCTGCAAAACAGACATAGTTTGAAGTGTGTGGTGGGGGTTTTTTTGTTTGTTTTTGGTTTTTTTTCTGTGAACATCTGTGCATTCAAAACTTTGTTGAGTTTTAGTCAACAGATTGCACTTTTTTTTTGAAGGTACTATGTTGGCTTTATTTAAACGGGACTTTTGCACTTCATTTGGATGTGTAATGGTTTCCAATTTCTAAATAAAATTATTCTAGGTACAGTGGTTGTACAGCCTGAGCCAGTGCTGAATGAAGACAAAGATGATTTTAAAGGGCCTGAATTTAGAAGCAGAAATGCCGTTAAAATGAAACCTGAAGCTCCCAAAAAGCGTGGAGGTAAATACAATTTAAAACATTTATTAAAACGGGTTTAAATTGTTGCTTATGACCACATTTGGTACATCTAAAAATTGTTAATATTTCTAATAAATTATCCTAAAAATACCTCCACTCTTCTGGCTTTTTGTTCATTAAGGATTCTAGCTGGCTGAAATTAGCCTCCATTGCTGCCCCTGCAGTGCAGCAGTGAAAGCTAAGATGAGTTCTCATTAAAGTTCTTACTTTCAGTAGCTGTAGGATGCATCATTAGGTACTCGATGTGGACCCTTCTTGCTTTGTATTCAGAACAGTTGCTTGGTTGCGACCAGGTGTTACAGGTATTCCTTTTTTAAGGAATTATATTGGAACACCATTGGTACGGGAACGCTCACTGACTCACCAGGAAGGCTTGAGCAGGGACATGTATAGGCATATTATCAATCAGTGAGCTAACAAGGAACCTAAAACCTCTAGCAATTCAAAGACTTTTTTGTTTTGTTTTTAAATTGTGGGAAATTCCCTACCAGTGGGCCCTTCTAAGGATTGTCTTTGAAAAGCTGCAGTGCCAGCTGGTGTTCCATAACCGCTGCTAAAACTGAGAAGTTAGGTAGGTAACAGAAATTCATCTCTCTCTTTTTTTTTTCCCAAAACTAAAGGAGAGGGAGGATTATGTATAAAGTAGCCAGTAAGAAGGCAGATATTTTTGTTACTACTAGCAATATCTTAGTTCACACACCTACAGCAGTACCCAGGATATTCAGACAAACACCTCTGGTACGCACTATTCATTCTTCCCATTGTATCATTTGAGATACTTGCTCTCTTCTAAAGTGTTATAGTAATTTCATAAGTGCTGTTTCTCCATCTGTGGTTGAAGAGGAGTAAAATGTGACTGTGTGGAAATGTGCTTGTGCATACGTATGGGCTCACGCATGATCTTAATCGCATTTTGAACATCTTTTATAAATTATTAATCTTGGAAAGTCAGTTCTGTTCTGTTCATGCAAGATGTCCTGTTCAGCATATAGGAATGCTTTTTCCATTTTTGTTTATAACAATTTTACAAGAGTTCCAACATAAATGTTCAGGGGTATAGTGTTAAAAAGGTAGGACTCTTCTGCTTGAGCTCTGTGGCCTGTGTCTGCATCCCCAGGACAATTCGTATGACCTGTCCTTCCATTTCTTTTTTTCTCCATCCCTAGAGAATTTGCAGGCTTTCCTTTGTCTAATTTGGACTGGTTACTAATTTACTGGTGCCTGACATAAGATAAGTTTTGGAAGGGACATAAAGAGTTTGTTTAAGCCATACCTTTATCCAGGGCAAGCTCTGCTGTATCTTTGTCACTACTAATAATCTTTGACTTAATTTTAAAGCTATCCAGTATTAGCGTTAAGCTCCAGTCAACTTTCAGGGAAACGGGAGGGGTACTGCCTGCTCCTGTGCTGTCCCCATTTCCAGACCAGGAAAGATAGCCAGGCGAGGGACATGGCTGCAGTCTACCTTGAGAGCAGCTGGATTAGGAATGTATCAAAATAGTTTTATTTTGTGAAAGAACAGAAGAGGTAGTGCAGATCCATTTATTCGACACCTGCATG
Organism: Pelecanus crispus; assembly: GCF_030463565.1. Lineage (NCBI taxonomy): Eukaryota > Metazoa > Chordata > Aves > Pelecaniformes > Pelecanidae > Pelecanus > Pelecanus crispus. The sequence continues at coordinate 3,461,583 of NC_134655.1, read as the reverse complement.
CAGCAAGTCTAGTTACCTGAAGTGGCACTTAGCTTTCTCTTGCTGCTAGAATGAGGTGCCTAGCCTGTGCACGTACACAGTTAAGCGTTACTGGTTTAAGCAGGTAAGCGTGTAGTCCCAACTTACTTAAGATCCTGAACTCTATGCACGGTGCAAGTAAATAAATAATAACAATAAAATAAAAAACGCCAGTCCATCTTGTTCTTTGTGGAGTGCACCTTCGCATTTTTATTAGGAGTTATATGTCCTGTTTATATTAGAAATAGTAGTTGTAATAGAACTCTTTCTAGCATCCAAATGCTCTTATCCAAGACCGTGAGAGGCATTGTGTCAGTCCTTATTTTCAAGTTTTGTGTCTGCAGAATGGTTATGGTTCTATTTTTGCTAATAAACATATAGTTAGGAATGTTTTTTAAGTAAATATTTTCTTGGTATTAATGAGTAGTTGTTTCATTTCTTTGGATCATCATCATTTGTAGTAGTAACATGGTTTACAAAGGTTTGCTTCATAAATTATCCTCTGTTTTTTTCTGGTGCCAACTTGCAGATTTTAGGAAGGAGGCAGTAGTGCTTCCTCTTAAAGTTGCAGAAAAGGGGAAGGTGGTTTGGGAGTTCACAGCAATAGCTTGTTGTCCCTCAGGTGGCTGTTGCCCTCTGTGATTCTTACTCCCATTCAAGGACTGTGATGTTTGAAAAAGCCTGGGTAGGCTTCTGTGCTGCTTGGTATAATAGAACGTGGTATTCTTTTCCAAGTAGTACGATACGATGGTTATGTTTATTTGAGGTTTACCAGCAGCGTTTGAAATGTGTTTGAGCTGGTTTTGAGGTCATAAGAGGTGCTTTGCAAGTTCACGGGCTCTGCGGTACATGCAACCGTGCATGCACTGGAGTTGAAAACAACAAATCTTGTATTCAAGCTTTCAGACCTGCTATTTTCACTGAATTGTAAGGGTGTATTAGTTGTTCTTACTGGCCTGTAGGCTGTTTGAGATTGTGCTTCAATAGGAAATTGCTAGTAACTTATATTGTGTCTTGAGAATGTTCATTCAGTTCCTTAACGTTGTGGTGTTGGTGCTTGGTTCTAATTCTGTGGTAGTGATTATTTAAAAAAAAAAAAAAAAAAAAAAGTCTGTACTCCAGACTGTAGCCATTAAGTTAACCATTTGAGTTAATTTCCTTATACTGCTTACTGAACATGACAGCAAAGGACAAGTCACAGTTAAGTGATCCCGTATCAAACCTCTATCTGCTTGATCCCAAATTAAGTTTTTGGAGGTGTATGAACTGAGTGTATGTTCTTTCACAAATTATTTTCCTTTTTCTTGAAAGCATCACTGCTGTTGAAAACAGAAGGGTCTCATAGTATTAATTAGTTGATTTAACAGCCTGGCATATAGTGAGCCTCCCAACCCCAAGTTCACCACCTTTCAAAGTGAGTTGGGGGACTGACATTAAAGAAATGCTTTCTTGACCGAATGTAGATGCAGCAGCACACTGGTACGCAAACTGTGGGAGCAATCAGCAAGATGGTGAGAACACATGTATTACAGCAAAATTGTAGTTTAAAAAACCCCAAAACGAACACACCCACCCACCCACAAAACCCACCATCAAGAAGGGAACAAAAAGTGAAAAAAGATTTTTCAGGCACTATTATAACGATTTCGTGCATCTTCTGTAATGGTTTCCCATATTTTTCTTTGAGAAACTAAAACTGTATGTGAAAGGAATACCATAATACAAACATGAAAATCATATTTTATGAACAAAGATTAAATGAGGAAGGTTATACGGAATATCAGGGCTGCTTTGAAAGAGTTTTAGCGATGACTCTTATTTAGGTGTGTTCTCATGAGGTGACTAGTTAATCCAAATTAAATCTCTCAAAGGAAAAAAAATTGTATCTTGGCCCCAAGTGGAGTATAGGAACTAGAGGAAAATTCTTTCAGTCTTTAAATGGCGAGTGGTTACAGAAAGATTTTTTTTCCTAATGCTGGGTGGTAAAGTAATAAAGGCATATGAAAAACCTAACAGGCCAAAATACTGTAAGAAAATGAAATAGGTATATACAGATTTCTTAAAAAAATAAAAATGAAAACAATTAATGTGTGGTTTATAATCCTCTCTATAGAGGAAGGACTACATGGAATTGTAAGCTGTACAGCTTGTGGGCAACAGGTGAACCATTTTCAAAAGGATTCAATCTATAGACATCCTACACTGAAAGTTCTTATTTGTAAGGTATGTGGTAAACAGTTCTACAGTTTGTACTGTTTGTTTTTGTTTGAAATGTCATATTAGTTGATTTGGGTGGGATTTTTGTGGGAGTAGTTCTTGTTTATTAGACAATAAACTTTTTAGTCATTAACCGTTAGAATTAAGGAAACTAAAAGCAGAAAAGGAAAAGGCAAATACAGCTTACAAATTTATATTCCTATTTTCTTATACCCCAGTTAAACTCATTGTGGTTTCTTTGTAATTTATTTTTACAGTTTTAAGGCTATAACTTTAGTGAATTTTTTTTGTTAAATGAACTGTCTGAAATTTCTGCCTACTTATAATATATCGTAAGAGCAGATTAAATTCTGGATCTCCCGGTAAAGCATTGGATTTAAAACAATGTCGGAATAAGAAGCGGAGAAGTAGCTTCAAAGCCATCTCAGTTTCACTTGTGTACAGCTCCTGGACTGTTAATTTATGGCAGCCTCTGCAATGATGGCCTAGTCGGTAACCCCAAACCAGCATCTGGGTCTTCAGCTCCATGGTTTCATGGTGGCTTCAGTTAGGCCCTAAGTTGCCTGCGATGGGAAGAGGTGGGGAACAGGCGAGGAAGGAAACATCCCTACCTCCTGTTTTGGAGACCTCTTTTAATTGTCAAAGAGATATCTCTGTATCTCTCTATATCTCTATAGTTGTAGAGAAAAAGCAGCTTACAAGACGACTGTTTTCAGTCTTCCTTGAAGTCCTAACTCTTGCTCCTAGACTTGAAAATCCTTAACGTGTAGCTGTACATGTTCTTGCGATGCATGCAAGTTACCTGATCCGTTTTTGAAACTTGTTTAGGGTGTTGGGTTCAATAGCAGCTCTTGACTGTGAGCTCTGCTAGATAATTATATCACGTGTTGTTTCCCATAAATTTTCTGTATCTTTATTTAATTGAACATGGCCTTATGTTAATGTGAGAGCGAGGAATGGAAGTCCCTGATCTGCGTACTCCATGTCTTCCATTAGTTAGTGTGCCTAGTTCTTTCCTTATTTTTCTCCTACTTAGGTAAACAGTCCCAGACTTGAGAAGCTGTTTTCCTTTGACTATAAATGTTCTGTCAAGTGTCTAAACATCAGCTTTACTGGTTTTGCTTTGTTGTTTGTTTTTCTTTAGTTTAGTTTAGTTTAGTTGAACAGGTGTATAACTCTGTTCTGGATAAAGGGGCATCATCATTTTAAATTCAGGTGCTGAAGCCTCTTCTGGATTCTGAATTCACCGATTCACTGGGTAAAAGGACAGAATTTAGCTAATAGCTTGTATTAATCCCTGTTCAAAGTAGAGCTTCAAGTCTGGGAGAACTTTCTTAACTAGCAATGGGAAAAAAACCCCACACCTTCAAAATTCGGTTTAAAGAATTCAGCAACTGAAGCCACTGCTACTACTAGCTGAGTCCTGTGGGTTTTTTCTTACGATTACCACTTTTTCAGTTGCTTAGTTTGCACCTGGAAGTTGAAGCCTTGGATGTTAACATCAGGATAAATACTGAAGACCTTTTTATTTAAAGCTTTATGGGATCGATTGCTAACATAAGGAGCATGCAGTTGAAAATTGTAATTTATGTAGGATTAATTGTGTCAGGGAAGATGTGGTGTTGATTTACCTAGGAAATAGATGGAAAAAGCTTGCAGATTTGAAGAGAAACATTCAGTTGATGTTTGAAAACATGCAAATACGTAGCCATCAAACAAAAGCCTATTTAATTTTCAAATAAACCTTGAGCCATCTAAATAAGAAGTCATGGTTTAGGACCTGTTGTATCTATGGAAGATGTTTTTTAGATTAACTCAAATGTAAAAGAGTTAGAATGCTGAAGACCTTGCAGCTGCTGCTTTTAACGGCTTGCTTCTAAGACATGCTGAAATCATAGGAATTACTGAAGTCCAGCTGAGATTTAATAAAAAATTCTTTGTCCTGTCTCTTTCTTTACAGACTTGCTACAAGTATTACATGAGCGATGACATTAGCCGTGATTCAGATGGAATGGATGAACAGTGTAGGTAAGTGTACAAAAACTGAAATAATGCCCACAGCTCTTCTGTTTTGTTTTGTTTTCCTTGCAATAATGAAATTATTGACAGATAAAGGCCAGTACATAAGAGTTTAATCAACAATTGTTTCTCACCAAGAAATGCTCAACCCCAGGGTTTTTGTAAATATTTGATTGTTATTTTAGTAGTTAACAGGAAAACATTTTATAAAGAAATCCAATAGCAAACACTTGCAAGACATCATGTTTTTAACTAAATAGCCTGTCACCTTACAAATACTTTAAAGGTAGGGATAGAATCTGACATTCTAAACCTTGGGAGCCACAGAAACTTACTTTTCCAGATGCGTCTCCCACTTTTGAGATACTAAAGTACCTCTCTGTCCTTATGTCGAATAGCTAAATGTGTAATCTAGTCAAAATTGTGCAGTTTGTGCCTGTGAGCTTACTTGTCAGCTGCTTTTCAGGTCTTCATCAAAGACACTGCAATCTAGATGTAGATCAAAAAACTTTTTTTTTTTTTTCCCGTAAGTGCCTGCAGTAGTAATCTACCAGTTAAGGCTAGAAAGACTTAAGCTAATTTGTTTTGCTGTAAAAGAAAAGAAATCACTTTTTTTTAAATCTCAGAAGAACCGTGGAAAATAAAATTTAATTAATTTCTTCTGTTATTTAAAATCGGTGCTGAAATTGTGTTTGGATACTGTTGACCATTTCAGCTTTGTGAACTGTTAATCTGATACCTTAATTTTCTGACTTTCCAATTCTCAACTGAGTGCTTTTCAGTCATGCTTTTAATAATGTTTTCAATTAATGGCTGTCTGTTGTCCACCTGAATTTTTAAAATGCAAATTCTATATCAAATAGTGAAAAATATGTAAACTCCTCAAATTTCTCACCTTGCTGATGTGGAGATAAGACTCTTACATTTCTTATGTCTCATTTCAGGTGGTGTGCTGAAGGTGGAAATTTGATTTGCTGTGACTTTTGCCATAACGCCTTCTGTAAAAAGTGCATTTTGCGCAACCTGGGTCGAAAGGAGCTGTCGACTATACTGGATGAAAATAACCAGTGGCACTGCTATATTTGCCATCCGGAGCCTTTGTTGGACTTGGTCACTGCATGTGACAGTGTCTTTGAAAATTTAGAACAGTTACTGCAACAAAACAAAAAAAAGATGAGAGTTGAAAATGAAAAAAGTAAAATATATGACCACACAGTCAAGTTTTCTCCAAAGAGAAATAATTCAAATTGTAATGGTGAAGAAAAAAAACTAGATGATTCGTATTCAGGTTCACTAACATATTCTTATAAAGCACTAATGGTGCCAAAAGACTTGCTTAAGAAAACAAAAAAACTGGTTGAAACTACAGCAAATCTGAATTCTAGCTTTGTAAGCTTTTTGAAAAACGCTGCAGAAAATGTAGAAATAAGCCCAACTGTGCAACTTTGTCAGCTAAAAGCATTTAAATCTGTGTTGAGTGACATGAAAAAAGCTCATCTGGCACTTGAAGAAGGTCTGAACCTGGAGATTCAAGCTTTGAATGTTAAAATCAAAGATAAAAATACCAAAGAGAAAAAAACTGATGTTAGATCAGAAACAAATGAGGTGAAAAAAGATGAAGGAAAGGAACATGTGGCATTAAAAGAGGATGACGCCGTAAAGACACAGAAAAAAGTTGTATCGGAACAGCCTGACGGCGAGCCCATGGATCAAAGTGTTCCAACAGCGCAACAAACAGATAACAAGCGTACTTCTGGTGAAGATAAAAGGTCTGGCAGAAGTGAAGAACCTCAGTATGAACCTAATAGTACAGAGGCTTTAGACATGGATATAGTGTCCATTCCCTCATCTGTTCCTGAAGATATTTTTGAGACTCTAGAATCTGGTATGGAGGTTCAGATTACATCAGATGAGCAAGACAGTGGAAATACAGGAACAGATCATGAGACTCTAAATTCAAATACAAAATTGAACACTCCTATGAAAGATACCAAAGGTGGTACTAAGTTAAAATCATCCGCTAAAGGAACAAAAGAATTGATTGTAAAATTGACTCCTGTTTCCCTTTCAGAGTCTACAGTTAAAGCTGAAGATCAAGACGGCAATCTAGAAAAGGGAAGTAAGGATGTCAATGTAACACCTAGAGCAGAAAACTGTGATTCTGTAAAACAAAATCATAATGCTGGCAGTGAACCTTCCACAGAGAACGAAACTGTCTCACTTGTAGAGGAATCTGATCTCAGGAGATCACCACGTGTGAAGACCACACCTCTAAGGCGCCAAACAGACATCAATCCTTTAACATCCAATTCAGAAGAAGATAGCAATGACACATGTAATGAAAAACGTAAGAGAAAATCATCAAAACAGCCACGGAGGAAAAATGATAAAAGAAATTCTTCTGACAGTACTGTTGATGGTCCTAGCCCTAATAAACTTTCTAAATCAAAAAAGCCATATATATTAGACCATAGCTCAGATTCTGATGAGATGCCAGCTGTTCTTAAAGAAGTAGCTATGATGAGTCACAGTTCTTCAGATATCGATAGCAATAGTGAAGCACCAACGAATGATCAGAAGACTTCAAATTTTCTAAAGAATCAACCAGTAAAGGATGAAAATGGAAAACGAAAAAGAAAAAGCTCCAGTTCTGGTTCAGATTTAGATGCTAAGAGAGGCAAATCAGCTAAAAATTCTGCTGCTGCTAAAAAGAAACGACAAAACTATTCAGATTCTTCAAACTATGATTCTGAATTAGAAAAAGAAATAAAAATTCTGAGTAAAATTGAGTCTGCAAAAAAAGCTAAGAAAAAATACTCACGAAAAGAAGATAGTTATGATTCTTCTGAAGAAGACCAGAGGAAAAAAGTAAGTAGTAAGAGAAAGATAAATTTGAAGAAACAGAGAGAGAAATCTTCTGAAGATGATGATGCTGAAAAGTCTTCCCTGGAGAAGGAGACTAATCATTCTTCTAAAGATAAAAAAATTGGTAAGGGGTCAGCTGCTAAGGAAAGGCTAAACAGAGACTTAAAAGAAAAAACTGTAAAGGGAAAGCATGATGAGTCTTCTGATGTTGAGAAGTCTTTACTGGAGAAAGAGGAGAGTTGTCCGAAAGGCGTGAAGCTAACTGAAGTGAAGAAGAGCAAGGATTTAAAGAAGAAAAAGGCACAGGAAGATTCTTCTTCAGAGAGTACTGAGAAATCTGCAAAGAAAGAGCACAATTTTGATTCTTCAAAAGACAGATTCAAGAACAAAAAAGAATCAGAAAGCAAAGCAAAGAAATCTGAAAAATTGAAAAAGAAAAGTTACAAGAAAGAACAAGATGATTCCTCTTCTGATGTTGAAAAGTCATCTCCGGAGAAAGGAAGTTGCAATTCTTCTGAAAATGACAAAACTAAAAATGAACCTGTGTTTAAAGAAAAGACAAGTAGGAATTTAAGAGAGAGAGTATCTCAAAGAGTAGAGATTGATTTATCCTCTGATGCTGAGAAATCTCCCCTAAAAGAGGAGAGTTCTTCTGAAGATGCTGTGCGGAGTAAAAAACAAACTGAAACTAAAGAAAAGAAAAAAATAAGTCACAAAAAGAAAATTTCCAAGAAAGAACAGAATGCCTCATTGTCCTCTTCTGATGAGGAGTCTTATGAAGACAGTAAGAAAAAGATCAAAAGAGGGTCAATGAAAGAAAGTAAAAAGAGTAACTTAAAAAAGAAAGTGTCAAAAAAGAAGGTGGTTGTCACTTCCTCTTCCTCATCTGATAAGGAAGAAAATGATGAACAGAATTCAACAGGTGATGGAAGCAGTGATGAGCAGAAAATTATGCCAGTGACTGAAAACTTAATGCTGTCTGCTGGTACAGGATTTTGTCAGTCATCAGGTGTGCAAAAGATGTTCATCTACATGTCTTATTAACACGCTCACAGGAAATTTAGAACAGCTGGGTAACAATAACCTAGAAGTGAAAATATTCATAAGTAGATAATTACACATTTAAATGTTTGCAGTCAGTTAGGTTTTCCGATACTGATTCGGAAGCATCCATTTCAATTTGTGCAGCTTGTCACTTGGGGAAAAAAGGGCGTCACTGGAAATGGAGAAGCTTGAGAAGCTATAATCTGTAATTCCAGCAGGTATTTCCTCGCAGCACAGCGTTCAAAAGCCTGTTCCTGTCTTTGGCTGCCCAGGTACTATTTAGCAGAAGCTGATTTTAAGCAGTAGGTATCCCGTGAATTCAAATTTGTCAGCTCACCGTTATGCACTAGAGATGACTCTGAAGACTTGTGGCACTGTAGTATACATTTCAAAAATCAAGTAGATGATCTTTGTGCCTCGCGAGACCCATGTAGCCTTAGAGCAGCTGGTATCAGTTAACAGAAATCTGTCATTGCTTACTGTTTTCATAGCTGGTTTAATAGTAATAATTCTTTTTTGACTACTTTATCACTGTATTATATCTTTGGGAAACTCGAAAGAAATTCAGAACTGCTGAATTTGAACACTTGGGTTTAAAGAACTTAGAAGGGTAGTTTTCACAGTACTTGGACAGTACACTTTTTTTAAATAAATGAATTTTCAACTAGAAAAAACGAAATCTATTGTTTTAATTACCGTGACAGATAAATTGTTTCCTCGTTGTTTGCTTCTAATGATGTTTCATAGAACTTTCTGTCCATGACTTTACGGTAACTGTTGGCTCAGATAACAGTAGTTTGCGAAACTGCAACTAAACGAAAAATGAATAAAATAGCAATATGTTTATGGAGATAGCAGAAGGGACATAATTGAATTTTGGCTTTCCCGAAAAGCCCTTGTAGGCAGACACTAAATGCAAAATGAGGTGACTGTTATTTGTAGTTTCTTTAAAAAAGAAAAAAAAAAATCTACAAAAAGCCCCAAACAAACAAAACACCCAGATTTTAAATTAAACACAGCATTCCTCCTTTTCCCTACCAACTTGATGCTGACCCACTTCTTGCCTAAGTTTTCCTGCAGTTTAGCTTCTGGAGAGTTGTTAATCTTTGCAGATGCAAAGGTGGCTTTTCACAGGAGCTGTGCTTCTTTGCATTTAGAGCCCTGTAAGAAAGCAAACTTTGATTAATGGTGTTTTGCGTCATTGTAGAGTAACAGTTGGGAAGTAAGTTTCTTATTCTGCATATTATGCAGCCCTGTAATGTTTGGTTTTCGAGGTCCTCTGATGAAGTAAGTTTAGTTGCGTCTCTGTGCGTGTAATACTGGGACTTTTAGGCTTTTCCTTGCAGGCTGCCAAAACAGTGTTTTCCCCACTGATGTCGCTGCTGGGGGAGATTGCAAATAATGAACGGTTTGCATAGTAATGAACTAGCGTCTTGCGTGTGGTAGCTGTCATGGCTGTTAAAAGACTTCCCGTAAATAAGACGATTGATGGTACTCAGAGCAACAGTTCTCAGCATCACTGGACCATCAAAGAATTTAAAACTAAAATTGCTCATGTACAGTGTATGTTCATAGACTTGTTATTGAAATGGCCCAGGAGGAAAAAGTTGGCTGTAATAATATATCAGAAGGTGTCTGAGGCAGCGGGAGTGATTGTTTTATTTGCAAGTCACAAGTGGAAAGATTGGATAATTACTGGATGGGAGACGGATAACAGTGTACAAATGGGAAAAATGAGATGGTGATGTGGGATGATTGATGATACAGTTAGAGAGAAGTGGTTTGGTGTAGCCTGGAGAGAGAATGCTAAAAATGGAGAGTCTTAATTGCTGTCTTCTAATCACCTAATGGGTAGTTATAGAGAAGGCTGAGCCAGATGCATGACGAAAGGATGAGAGGCCATGGATACAAGTTTTGGCAAGGAAAACTCTAGATACTAGGAGAAAATTCTTTACATTGAGGATGGTCAAAGCCTGAAACTGGTTGCCCTGTCAAATTTTGGAATTTCTTTCCTTGGAAATACTCAAAACTTGACTGTCCAAGGCCCTGAAAAAACTGATCTCGCTTTGAATTTAGCTCTGCTTTGAGGAGGGAGTTGGAGTAGATTATGTCCAGAGGTCTGTTCCAACATTAGTTATTGTATGATTCTATGAGAATGTGCCTTTGTTATATTAAGAGGAGACAAACTTGCCCTGTCTCTTCAGTTTGCTTTTGGCTGAATAGGTGAATAAATAAAGGAGTCTTTTCTGCATCTGAACAAGCTATGTAGGTAGATCGTTGAATGAGACTTAGAATCTGGATACTTCTCTTTATCTAAGCCCAAGAGTGAGGGACTTTCTGTGATCAGCTCTTATACAGTCCTGTCGGACATCTGGTTAGTGGTAATTCTAGGGCAAGTGGATGTTAAAACAACTTGGAGCAAGCCTCTCACAGCCTAGTTTTAGTCTACTTGCCAGAGGTAGAAAATAAACAGAAATTATGAATGAGGGGATCTTGGCTCATTAGGATTTTGAGGTCTCTCTTCCTAAGCTTAATTTTACTAACTAGAAGATTTGACTTACCTGCGAGTTAGAAGAACGAGAGAAGAGAAAGGGGAAAGGCCTGGGAGCGTGCTGGAAATAATCTGAATTCCTCTCAGTTCAGCCAGGAGAGTGCAGAGGAGCTTAAAGGCAGATATAATATTCTTTCTCTATTACATGTCCCATGCTGTTGGTTTTGATGTGCTTTCCATGTGAGATGGTATCCATGTGGTGCAGCTGAGTTGGTATCTGCTGTAAGCAGAGCATGTGTAGTTTCCAAAATGGAAGTCTTCATGCATACACAGCAACTGTACATGCCTTGTATTTCATACCCTGAAGGCAAAAATAGGGAAGGATTATTGTTCTCGAGTACTTCCTGATGGCAGTAGGGTAGCTCCTAAGTTTGGTAAGTGATTCTGTAACGTATGTGTTTGAGCCTTCTTTTCAATTTACACAAATTCAGTAGTGGAGCTTCTGAAGGTGGAGCTACTAACTTCTTAGGAAACTTAATTTCTGAATCTGGAGTGGAGTATTCAGTCTCTGTGTGTTTTGGTGTAAAAAACCAAATTTCACAGTATGTAATAAGGAAGGACTTGTAAGTTGTGTGTAGTAGCAAGGATAACGTGGATGAAAGTGCTGCTTGAAAAAACAGATACTTCTGTTAATAAAAATACTTATTTTTACACATCAAGATAGGTAACTGGCTTTTTTGTTTGCTAGTAGTAAAGTGGTGGTATTACCAAGCTATTTTTATATGGGGGTTCTTGATGGAGACAGTAGTTCATGTGCTGTGGTGTTTATTGCTGCTTTTACATGTATTAAGTGTTCATGTTTTCTGGTTTTCTGTTTCCCCTTCCTCCCCCAGGAGATGAGGGAGAGACTAAATCAAGGGCTGTTCCAATGGAGGAGGAGGAAGATGATGATGATGACGATCCTGAGAATAGGTATGATACCATCTGTAAGGACTTAAAAAAGATTATAACACACCCTAGGCGTGGGCGCAAACCGGCGCAACGGAAGAGCAAGCAGGTTGTAAAAACCACGACTGCCTGCCTTGTAAAGACTCGCTCACGGGCTTCCCGCAAGTTTGAACAAGGGGCCAGAAAACAGAGGCCAAAATCCAGAAATGCAAAGAAAGTATTTAGAAGTGTTAGCTAACACACCTTGCATAGGGTGTGTTATAAATGCACTGCAGCACTGTCCATTTTATGTTCCCATTGAAAGTGTGAGGTTTGTGACAAGCATTTCATTCAGGCAGGTAAAAACCTACTTCTGATAAATGTGAATTTCAGCTAGTTTTATGAATAGGAGGTAAAATTTGCATCTGTGCAATATGCAGTGCTAAAATATTTTTAGATTGAATTTGGTTATTACTGTTACATAATTTGTTTTTTTTAATTGAAATACCTTTTCTCAGTAAAGAGAAAACACAAATGTGGAGAAAACAGTATTAGATATTCTCAGCTGTTAATTAAACTGAGTTTTAATCCACTAAACAATACCTGAAGTGACTAATGTGATAGCTAAGGCCCTGATTCTACAAGCACTGTGCATAGGCTCAACTGGTATCAAAGAGACTAATTATACATAGAAATTTTAAGTCTTTGCATAGGTATTTTCAGAATTGTGGCTTATATGTATTGCTTCAATTTCAAGTTCAATAAAAATGAATCTGTGTAAGACAGAGTTAGTTAAGACATGTCATGTTTCACCAGTACCACTGTAGTTACCAAAATTAGCCTGGCTAGAAAATGTAAAAGCTTCATTTCCTAATGAGTGAGTGCACAACATGAAGTATTGCTCAATTACGAGCCACAGTAATGGCTTTCTTTTTGGAACTCCACTTTCTTTTTGGAAGTTATTGTAGTTAGACTAAAGAGTTGTTCAACAAATTTTTATACAGTATTTCAGAAACTGATTTTTTTTTTTTTTTGCCATATAGCATGTATGGGACCAGCTTCATAGCTTTGCACAGTTGCTGATGGAGTCTTTTTCTGCTTCTGAGCCTTACTAGTTTAGAATATGGTATCTTTGTTTCACAGAGTTGTATGTTTTGATCTGTGGCTGAAGTAAATTTTAAAAACACTGTTTTATATCCTTTAGTTTGGCATCAAAATGTTGCTGCTGATGTAGTTCTTGCTTGTTTTCAGTCATCAAATTTAATCAAAAATTCAACTTTTAAAGAGCGATGCTCTTTAGGGACTTGACAGCACAGGGTCATAAGCAGAACATGTAAACATTGGTAATACAAGATTTATTAAAATGATGGTTTAATTTTAGTCCTGTTTTGATTTTTTTCTTTTTTCCCTTTTTTGTTTGTTTCTTAAGTGTTTCTGGTTGATACCTAAGCCAATACACTTTTGTCAAAGGTCAGCATTTACCATACGAATGTTACTGACAGATCTTAATTATTAGTTTAAGAGCTACATTGGGAAATGAGTTAACCCAATTGATAACAGACAAATCAGTACTGTGGATTTGGGGTTTAAAAATCAGTTTCTGTACTTTGTTTTTAAGCTGAATCTTTGCTGAAGTTTTTATTTAGGGACTATTTTGAATATATATTTATGAGATGGGGAGATACTTTGTCAATAAACAGTTTTGTCAACCTTCAGACATGTGAACTGGTAACTGCAGTCTAATTTTACATTCATCACGTGTTGTACTTGGCACCAAAATCAGATATATAAAATGTAAAAAGATGGAACAAATTTCGAGACGTTAAAAGCTTGTTCTTCTGTTTACTCAACACAAAGTGTTTAAATAGTTTACCTACTATTCAGATAAGTTGCCTATTTTCTTCCAGGCCAAAGAGGGTACGTAGTACCTACCGGGTATTTATAGTGTGGGAACTCTCGTGTTTGCAAGTCTCTAGTTTAGATGTTCTGTTGTTTGCATACCTTTGGATGTGCATGACATGAATATTAATAGTCTTGAAATCATCTTTGCCAAAATGCAATATCCAAGTGGGTCATAATATGACATACAGTGCTGTATGCTTTCATCTTATGTTGTGTAATTATCTATTATTGGTCCTTCTGATCTTTTAAATGGTACTGTTTAATATGTTTGCAGTAGTTTTGTTTATTAAGAAGTTAATAGTGTATTTAATGCAGAATGCCTTTAAGTATTTGATGGTTGCAATAAATTTTTGTAAAACATTTTTCTTGTCCAAGCATTTAATTTAATACAACTCTTGACAGCTTGAAAATCGGACTGTTTGAACAAAGACAGTACAGTATTTAGAACAAGGTGTTTGGCAGTTTTCACTTTCTTTTTTTAAACGTGACCTTTCATCCAAATATTCAACTCTTAAAATAGATTTTAAATGGTTCTAAGTTTTTAGTAATATACCAAAGGCCCATTTAATTCAGTAGTGCTCTAGCTGAAAGAATGGTGGCTTTTATTAGCCACATAAAAACGTCCTCCGCCCCACCCCAAAGGCTTGTTTTGGGCAACCTTATTTCTACATATAATTAGTAGGTACTTATGAACACTACGTGTGAGTTGATACAATCTAATTGGTAATAATATGTCACGATAATTATATTTAAGCAATATTTAAAATTATGACTTTTTAAGAAGAAAAACTATTTTTACAGCGGTGGCATTGTCTCACCAAGATTTCTGACAATCTGTAAATGAGTCCATCGTATTGGCACTCTAAAATTCATGAACAAGAATGGTGCAAATTATCCTGTGGACTTAACTCCACATCATGAGAGGCTGCACCTACTATTCCATTTTTGCTGAAATGTCTGAAGGCTAAAGTAGTCCTGTTCTGTGACTAAGCGACCCCCACATAACTTCCAGTTTGCCTGTCTCTTTTAAAAAATGTTTTCTTTTAGTGTAAGTTAGAAAATACATCGTAACCAAGTCATTATTTATAAATGTGTATTGTTGGTGTCATGCTTACAGAGGTGAAATATATTTAAATCCTGATTTAGATAAAATTATATATACTCTTATTTTATTCTAGAGTTGGTTTTATGTGTCCTGGTTGAGATTACAGCCCCATTCTATAAGGCACTGTACAAATACGTGTTGGGAAAATGTCCTTTCTACAAATCTCATGATGTGTTTAGATAAGATGGAGAGGGGCTAGGCTACATGACATGTTCAAGGTCACAGCAGATCAGTGGCAGAAATAAATGAAATGCAGGGATTTTTTTTTTTTTTTTCTTAATACTACCTGAAGTCCTGTGCTGGAGGTCATATAGCTCTCTGTGCTTCTTAATTAAATTTGTTTATAGTGTTCAACTATTACATCTGGTTGGCCAAGAATATCTCTTTTATGTCCTTGACCCGAGTAAATACTACGATATCTTTTGATTTTCATGGGTTTCTCTGGAAGAATGCAAGCGGGGGAGTTTTTGCACTATCATAGCTTGTTTTTCTTGGTACTTGCAGTTTGATGTTAATGCAAATATTAAAATGTTAAAGCTAGCATATGAAGTTTCTTAGCTTAGAAACCTGGTCACTTTAAATGGGTTTATATCTTCAAATAGAAATGTGATATATTATCCTGAGCCACATATAATTCAATTTAAAACCAGTTTCAGGAGTCCAGTACTCAATTTATTCTAACTCATACGAGCCAATTGTTACATCGGTCATTTGTCAGATGCATTTACAAGGCTTAATCTGTTTGGTTCTAATATTGCTTACACTTTTAATTCCTATCAGAGATGTAGTTACATTAAAAATAGGAATCTTTTAAATTCTGAACATCTCAACAATGTCTTACATTTTTAGCCTAACATCATACCAGTAGAACGCATCGAAGAGAATGTAGCTTTCTTCACTAAACAAAGTTCCATCTCAGTTTGATTCAAAGTGGTTGAATCGCTATCCTAGCTAAAAAAATACATCTAATTTTTTCTATCTCAGAATATAAAACCACTAACTTACTAATCAATATTCTTATAAATAATTAACTAGAAACTAATAAGTTTACCCAGCCTGGTTGGTGGTTAATGGTGATGATTAGTAGGAAAATAACAGCATCTGCTGTTCATGTATAGTAGATGTTGTGCGTGGTATGTTTAGGTGAATGATATACTTGTGTCTTCTTTTTTTCTCTTTGAAAAAATATTTCAGAAAATAATAAATAAAAATGTGTGTTGTCTTTTGTTAAGAACCAAAGTCAACCTTTGTTTAAGAATATATAAATAATTTTTTAAAGGTGACTTGTATGAAAGGTAAGTATTGTTATCCACATACAAGTTGTGTTAACTTTGCTAATGCAATTGAGGACAATCCAAAATAAGTCAAAGGCAGTATTACTAGGCAGTACTTTTCAGGATTTAATTTTACAATTTTGCAGTTCTTTTTAGTGTTTCTACTTTTTTTTTTCCCCTCTTCCAAAGCAAAATGTTGCTGATGATATTGTTATTCTTTTTAAAACAAGAAAAATTGCCAAACTGCTGCTCTCTGCATTTTCTGGAGTAGGATTCAAGGTTAATAATTTACATTAAAAGCTTTTAAAAAGAAGCCAGCTGTGATATTCCAAGCAGCTTAATTTTGAAGAAAAAGTTCTTCAGACCATTAAGAGATGGAAGAAATATAGTCTTAATTTCTTATATAAGGAGCTATTTATTCCTGTTGCTATTATGGATGATGTGGTGGGTTTTAAAAACACCCCAACAACAAACAAACAACGACAACAAAACCTAAGTCCCTTTTCCAAATCCTCTGGAAGGGCCTAATGCAAAAAACCTTTGGAAGAGGTTGTTAGTTATCTGTGGACTTTAGGAAGTTTTCCTTGGGTTCACACTGTGATCTGTTGATGTATGTGGAATTGAAGTAATGCATTTTAAAGTTTTAATCGGCTATTTCTTCACAAGCCATCACTCAGAAGAGGGGGGCGTGGTTTGGATGCTCATGGATAGTCTGTGACTCACTGAGCTATCTTAAATGTTTATTAAACCATTTTACTTCCATCTTTTAATAATAACTGAATATACATTAGTGTTAGAATCTTTTTGGAAAATATCCTGCCACTCAAAAACCAGAAAATACTGTATGAAGTGTTAGGAAAGATACCTTGGGAAAATTCCCTTTGAAAAGTTCCTTTGTTTTAGGGATACGTTACATGCTGAAAAATGAAATGCGGATTCTTTAAAACCTATTTTATAATACTACATAAAAGTAACAACTTAATTTTCTATTGTATAAGAAGCTGTACTTAAGAGATTGCTGGTTTTTGTCTTTGCCATTTCCAAGTGAAGCCTAGATTGTGGCTGAGTTGCATGGGTTTTGAACTATTGTGTTGACTGGTATAAAAGCTGTCCTGTTCGGAACTATGCACATACAGTATACATTAATTCTCCTGAAAGGCAAGACAGACCAGATTTGACCTAGGGGAAAAAAAAAAAATCTTCATTTAAAATTGACGACCAAGGAATGAGAACAATAATATTTCTGATATTTATTTGAGGAAGGCCTGGTTTCATTCTTTCAGGATTTTTCCCCCCCTGGAAGTACGAGTTCTCAGATAAGTCCACTGTTTTCCTGTGCTTGTGACATACTTTGTATTTTGCCTTGGATAGATTCATATAAGATTTGGGGTTTTTTAATGTTGCAAGAGCATGTAAAGAAATCATTTTTCCATAGTAACTTCTTGTACGTTAGCTGAAAACATTCTTGTGCTGAAATGAAACTCTGAGAAGCTGAGCGAACAGTTTGTGGAACGGGAAGTAAGATCCTCATTTTGCTTTGAAGTTGAGGTCCCATAATGTTTGATAAAGCACTTTTTTTGTGTGTGTGGTTTTTTTGTGTGTATATTTTTTTGCTATAGTTGTTCTAAGGCAAGTGCTTGTAGTTAGATGAGGGATTCAGTGTGTTTTTTTTTTTTTTTTCCCGAGGCACTTAATATCGGTTCATGTTGAGACATCATGAGTTGCTTCAATTACTACAGTATTTCTTTGCAGTAGGGTGGGCCCGGGCAATTAGAATGGTAACACAGTTGAAGGCAAGCTATGTAGAGGTAGGGTAATAAAGTCTTTTTTTTTTTTTTTTTTTTTAACCTGCGAGTTAATGCATATTGCAATAACCTTTTCCTTGCTTAAAACATGTGTTCAGTGATACGCTGGTTTTGAAACTATTGCTGTTCACATATACACCAGTCAAGTAGATTCAGTGCCTCAGGAAATTAATCTCATTGATTTAAATCAAGTAAGCATGATAACCATTTTTGGGGGGAATGATTTGAGGATTAGGATTTGGTCTGCAGCATCTTCACGTTCTTGTTACAGTTAGAATTCATATAGGTGCCTATCCCAGAACTGACGAGTTCATCCAAATAGACCATGAACAAAATGAAATGTTTAAGTTTGTACATTTTATAGCTATCTCCAGTCTTGCTGTAAAGCATGAAACTCCTTTTTAAGAAGCATTATACAGATTTGCTTTCTAAAAGCAAGTTAACAGGTTACATTTAACATGAGATTTTTGCTGATATATCCTGTCTTACCACAGTGACTTTTCATCATGTGTCTTTTTTTTGTTCAGCTTTCAGACTTTTTTTTTTTTTTTTAAGTTCTGAATGGTATAGGATTACACTTAAGCGTTCATAGATTTTCTTGAACAATGGAATAAATAGTTTTTTCTGTTTTACTTCAAAGAATTGCCAAGAAAATGCTTTTAGAAGAAATCAAAGCCAATCTTTCCTCTGATGAGGATGCATCTTCAGATGATGAATCGGATGAAGGAAAAAAGAAAACTGGAAAGCAAAATGAAAACACAGGAGATGATGGTGAGCACCAAAAAACATCTGGGAAAAGGTGGTGCTGTAGCACTTGTCATAATTTCAAAGGTCACTTGGGAAAATTATAATTATTAAAGTTTCTTCAGTTTTCAACAAAAAAATGTCATTGATGTTGATAGGTAGTTGCCAAATAGAGGCCAATGTACATGATCATGAGGATTACCATCACTTTTACTCTTCTGTAAGTGTATTTTTTTGTTAATAGTCTGATTTTTGTAACCAATTCAGAAGTCCTAGGGATGTGTGAGGAATAGTCTATACAGAACGTAAGACATGCAGATGCGCAGGAGAGATTTGACTAACATATACAGTCATTGGAACAGACATTCCAAGTGTTCAGGCAGCGTAGAATACTTAAAATTTGAGGGAGCAGCAGTATGCTGTTGCCCATAATTCCTGGAAAAGCAGAGAATATAGCCGAAATGAATTCAGATTTTAATAAGAAAAAAATGACCAGTGTGCATGTTGTACTGACTTTTATCTCTGACAGAAGAGAATGAAAAGGAAGATAATTCTGAATCGGATTCAGAGGAAGAAGAATCAAAGAAGCCTAGGTACAGACACAGACTGCTGAGGCACAAGCTGACAGTGAGTGATGGAGAATCTGGTGAAGAAAAAAAGGTGAAACCAAAAGACAAAAAAGAAGGGAAGCGCAGAAATAGAAGGAAAGGTAGATAATCCAAACATTTTTTGTCACAAAGAGTACTTGCTTCTATAAAATAAGTCCAAAGCATGTCAGAATGGAGATCTGAAATTTAAAATCTCTGTATAAACTTCCTTGTGGATTAAATCTAGAATTCTCTTATCTGTATTTGATAAATAGTTTTATTTAAAATGTTGAATACAAGTGCAGCTCTCTCCGCTTACTGTATCCTCTGAATTGGATTAATCTTGTTGAGTCTTAGAATATTAATCTTAAATAAGAGGCAAGCCAGGTACATCTAATTTGCGAAAATCAACCTTGTCCTTTACGTAATTTCTCTCTTCAACTTGAACTGGTAGTAGGCCCTTGTGCATCACAAATTTCTCCATCCTGGATTTTAAATGTTGCAAGTTTTAGCTGAACACCAGATGGCACTGTGAAATGATGCAAGAACAAAGAATCTGTCGGCCCCTTGCATTTAATCATTTTGAGCAGAGGAGGGGGACGACAGCAAAGAGAAATGCTTGCTACCATGTTGGTCAGCGTAGACGTTGATAGTGTTTCATGGGCAGCAGAAGTAAGGGTGCACGGTACTTTCCTGTCCTTAGTGTTGCGCTGACGCTAGCCATCTTTTGCGGTGTTCCACAGACTAAAAGATGCAATGCGATTCGTTTATTGTTTTCCTTCATGAAAACTCTCATTTTTATCTGAATGTATCTTCATGCTTTTCCCCCCTTATGGAATTGTAACTCTGCCAACAACATTTCTTGCAAGAAGAGTAATTGTAAATTACAGTGGCAGTGTGCAAATAAGATGCAGGCAGACTAATTCTAAGGATTCGTTAGTGTAAGTCTTTTCAGTTCACTAGTCTCAAGTAGAACAATATACTTTATTTCAGCTTGCTTCTTTTTTTTAGCCCTAAGTTATTAATATTACATTTCCCCATGTATGTAAAACAATCCTTGTTTTAAGCCTTGTTATTCATAAAACAGTTAAGCTTTCCACTGTGTTCAAGGTCAAACTGAAATTCTAATGGTGCTAAATGGCACGCTGGTTTTAATTACCCATAAATGCCAGTGACAGCTCCTAAAAGTAGTTATGGAAGTACTACCTAATGCTGCTAGTTTAGGTGTATTTTTAATTGTCTTTTGAGTCAGTTTTAAGCTTGCGTTACCTGAAGAAACTTCAAGCCATAAATACAGTAAAATAATTGCATACGTTGTTAGTAAATAAGGGTGGTTTGCATGAATTGTGAAGTATGATTATAAAATTACATCCAAAACGTTTGAAACAAAAGCTTCTGTTTAACTAAAAATAATCTTTTGTTTTCTCAAGTTCTGTACTGTTCCCCATTGTGTTCTCTCCTCCTCACCCGCTGTCTTCGAAATGTGACGCTTTCTAATATAATGCTGTCTGTCGTTTGCTTGTAAACTATACTTAGATGCATTCATGCCTAAAGACCTCAAGTCTTGTTGGCATAATATGCCATCTATCAGGACTCAGCTAGTGCTTACATATTAAGCTTTTCTACTCTGTACCCCTTAGATACCTGTTGCTTCTTATTAGTATGTTTAATGGGTCCCATACTGTCTGAAATGAACTTTTACAGTGCTTGTTGATCTTAAACAGTTTTTTGTATAATTAGAAGATATGTACTGTTGCTAACTTTGCAATAATATTCAACATGAAATCATACTTTACTTTTAAAGTGAGCAGCGATGATTCAAATGACTCGGAGTTTCATGAGTCTGCAGTCAGTGAAGAAGTCAGTGAGTCTGAAGATGACCAACGTCCAAGAACGAGGTATAAATAAAAATTAACTATGCTTATCCTGTGTTTTGGGTTTTGGTATTTAATAGTGCAGTTTAGGCAGTGAGATGGTGAAAGTTAAAGACTTTGGATCAGTCCTTAAAACCTTTGATTATACTTGTCTATAATTCCATACCTGCTGATTAACTTCGCAGCAAATGCAAGAATTTTCATTTGTACCAAAGTATGTGGTACAAATTTGATGGGCCAGTACGAAAAAAAGATTAACCAAAAAAATGAGCACTTTATGCCAAATATGTCAACGTCAAAATTGAAGAATAGTGGATCGCGGTAGAAAACTCACACTTAACTATTCTGAGATTCTTCAGGGTCATTTGGAATAGACTGTTGCTATGTGTGTGCAGTGAGTTGAGGGGGAGGAACGAATTTGGAAGTAAACCCCTGATTGCACAAAAAGGCATATATATTCTATTAATTAGCAATGTAGTTCATGTACTTTTTTATCATTGGTTTTCAGTGAGGCAATGAATTATTATTGTTAATCAGTAATACTGCCTTTTTTTTTTTTATATAGATCTGCCAAGAAAGCTGAGGCAGAAGAAAACCAGCGCAGTTACAAACAGAAAAAGAAACGAAGGCGTATAAAGGTTCAAGAGGATTCTTCGAGTGAAAACAACAATAAGGTACTGTTTTGAATTAATAAATGGGAAAAGGAGTTCCTGTCTCTTCTGCCAGCTGCTTAGGGACTTGGGTATCTCCAACAGCTCTGTACCAAGTACAGTAAAAAATTACAACTTTTCTCAATGTCAGTACAGTGCTAAAATTTGTCAAATGGCGTCATTATGGAGAAAAAACATTGCATTTAACTACAACCATTTCCTGTCTAGATATTGATAAAAAAAGCATGATATATTTTAAGTAAACGGAATTTTTAAACTAAATGTAGAAGATGACACAAATAGTAGTTTAAGACTCTCCTACGATTAGGTTTTCTTTTCCTTTGTGGAGTAGGTGATAGCTGATCTGGTCTAGCACCACTAGAGCAGAAAAACAGTTCTTTATTAATAGTCATTAGTTACTATCAAATGATAACAGTACCTTCAGTACTGCCTTAGCACAGTTGGGCTTAATCTTTAACATCTCAGAATACATTATAGTTAAGGTGGCACTTCTGTCATGCTGGCTAAGTTGTTTTTAAAAAAGTACCTTTTTTCTTACGAGCTGTGTATATAAAAATTTTTGGGAGCTTGTCTAAAAATCAAGGATTTGATGGTCTGTGCCGTAATTTTCTTGCTAATACTTAATTTATTTTATTTGTAATAGAGTAATTCTGAGGATGAGGACAATGATGATTCAAAATCTCCTGGAAAAGGCAGGAAGAAAATAAGGAAAATTATTAAAGATGATAAGCTTAGAACAGAAACACAAAATGCGCTTAAAGAAGAAGAAGAAAGAAGAAAACGTATAGCAGAAAGAGAACGGGAGAGAGAGAAATTGAGAGAGGTATGTTCTGTTTTGTTTGCAAAATGCTAGGAAGTTGACTTGATGATGATGTTTAAGACAACATATTTCTACCTCAATTTAATTTGATAAGTAATTTTAAAAGTACTTATATGTAGCCTTGTACGCCACAAGTTTTATCTGTAGTTTCCTGCAGGTTAACATTGGTAAGTTTTATTTAAGGCTACTGAGATCTTTAGAAAGCTGTTTCAATTGCCTACTGCTTTACTTCCCCTGGGGAAAAGCACTCTCCCAAAGTAAGCTGTGATGCATAGTAAAGAATTTGAGATTTCTCTTTGCTAAATAAATTATGACTTCCATTTTGCTAAAGGTAGTTTCTGTCAAATGCTTGGTACCACTCACGTGTGAAGTATTCCTGTGATGCCCTGTTTCTGCTTATAGGTGATAGAGATAGAAGATGCTTCACCTCTGAAATGTCCCATTACAACTAAGCTGGTTTTAGATGAAGATGAAGAAACCAAAGAACCATTAGTGCAGGTTCACAGGAATATAGTTACCAGACTGAAACCACACCAAGTAGATGGTAAGGAAAGAAAGTTTTAATTTTTTTTTTTTTTCCCCCTCCACTGGCACAGCACCTTATGCAACCTGAATTGGAATAATGAGAAAAACTCCTTGGCAGGCAAATGCTAGAACGTCAGGTTTAACGTTGTATTTTTGGAACATCTGAACAAAAGTAAATGAGATCAGCAATACATGGTTCTGTTTTAGAAGCAAAGAACCTAAGAAATGTAAAGTTGGAAGGGTCCTCAGGATTGTCTCATTCTCCACACTGAGGCAGAATCACATATATGTTTACCCATTCTTTTGAGGAATTAGTATATTCACTTTTTACAGTTTTCAGTGAAGATTTAAAAATCTTGCAGTATTTTCCTGGGTTTCTCAACAGAATTTTTTTTTTTTTCTGATACCTGACATGACTGCACATCAAGGCAACTTCTTTCCGTATTCTGTTTCCAGTGAAGAAGGAGAAAAGGAGAATAACCAGTCACAATTTTCTTCACAGCTCATTCTGTTATTTTAAATTTTCCTCGAAGTTCATAATCTACAACCTTTCCATTTTAGTAAGAAACTTCTGGACTTGCTTCAGCTCTTAAAGGGAGGTGGCCTGAACCAGACACACCAGTCACATGAAGCCTCATCTGTGCTAGTACAGCACAGTAGAATGCAACTCCCCAATAAATATATTGCAAAGAACAAAAAAATCCCCCAGCAGACCCTCATGATGTTAATGTGTTTTGTTATGTAGCATATATTTCCTCTCCTTTTTCAGCTGTCACAGTTCTTGATTTTTTTTTTTTCTTTTTTAAGCATAGAACTTCACATCTGATCTGTCTTGGCAGAATTTCTTGTAGTTGGTTTCAGATAATTTTGCTAATTTACCAATATCATTTTAGTCTTTTCATGAGGTCCTTGCCACTTTTCGTTCTGTGTCCTCTTTTCTCCCAGTCCCCAAGATGACAGTCGTCTGCAGTCTGCACCGTAGTATTTTCTAACCCAGTTGCCACTTCTTCAGTGAAAACTGTGAACACAATGATGTTTAAGACAAAGATCACCCTGCATACAACCCATTGGACAGAAATTAATCAATAATTATCCTGAGCACTGCTTTTCTAAGAGTTATCATCATCTTACAGTGATCACACCTATCTCTTATCAGGTGAACTTTAATAAAATGAATGTGTAATTTTCAATAATTTTCTTCAGGTGTGCAGTTCATGTGGGATTGCTGTTGTGAGTCTGTAAAAAAAACAAAGACATCTCCTGGTTCTGGATGCATTCTTGCTCACTGTATGGGTCTGGGGAAAACATTACAGGTAAGAAACAAAAGTCCTCTTGTTTTCTGGTCTGTAGCTTGCTCTCAAAAGCTGATCCAGCAAAAGGCAACTCTGATGACTTTCAGAACATAGTAAAACTTAACTGTTTCCTGGGCAGTGACTTGATGAGGGTTGCTGGAGGAAAACATTTTGTAAAGAGGTCTTGAGAAAGAAGTTGGCTTTGTAGTACACAGCTGTGAAAGTTCTGATACATGCTTGTGCTTTCTCCACTTTTAAAATATCTAAAATGAAATTAGGTAATCATTGATATTCATATGAAAAGGTCATATTTAATTGTAAGTGATGTGTAGCTCCCTTGCAACTCAGAACAAGAAAATACAGCTAGTAGGAGACATGCTTCTGGAACCTGTGTTTCTAAGACAGTTTATTAATCTTCAGCAGGTTGTGTTTTTTACGGTCTTCTTCGTTCATGTGTTGCTCCTTAAATTGTTTATTTTCCTCAGTGGTTTTTTGATTTATTTGTTTCACTGGTAAAGTAGAGGTTTATCAGGGTTTGTTTGTTTTTTGGTTTTGTTTTGGTTTGGGTTTTTTTATGCCAGACTTTTAGTGTCTAAAGTCAGATGCTTTGTGTTTTAGTATAAACAATGTTTTGCTACAATTTAGACTCTTCTGGGTTGAGGGACAGGGGGCATTTGTTTTCTATTCCAGTAATTGTCCATATGTACATTCATGTTTTTGGGTCATTCTGCATCACAAACAGTTAAGACGAGAAACTTTCATTGCCTTGGCAGTTAACTATAGGGCATACTTTCAACCCCTTTTTCACTTCTTTCTTTCTTTGGCTTTACAATTCTTTGCTTCCTGAGCCCTTCAGGTTCAAACCTTCATTGTCACTTCAGCGCATGGTCCTTCTCCTTTACACTCCTGAAGACTGCTTTGTAAAAATCTTAAAAACAGAATATTGTAGCATTTCTTAAAAAAGTTTTCCATGTGTCTTGGTCTGGTAGAAGTGGCTCTTCTGCCATGTTAAAAGTTGCACAGTGAACAACTTATCATTTCTGTTAGTCTTCAAAATCTGAAGCTCAGTCCCCATCTTAAAATGTTTCTTCTGAAACTGATCACCCAAGCAGTTGCTGTAAAACAGTGCTCATTGCTCTTTTTCTTGGGCCTCGTATAATCATTGCAGGCCTCAGGAGAAGCTTATGCCCTTGACCTTCAAAAGAGGTAAAAGATCAAAAAGTTTTCTTGAATTCCCTGCATCTCGGTATTCATGCTGGTGCCTTTTCAGGGTAGTCAGGAGTGTTGAATTTCTTTTGTGTTTGCTTGTTTCCAAGTATTTATCTGTCCATGCAAAATTTTGGTTTTGCATTTAACCAGATGTAGCATCACCACAAATAGTACGAGCAAAGAACTGGGGCGAGTTGCCTGTCTTGCTGCTCTGCTGCCCGGTCTGTTCCTGAGAATTTCTTTAGCAGAAGTCATTTGATGCATTTCACAGAATCCCTGTGACTCTGGGAAAGAGAAAGGGAAATTTTTGAGAACTCTGAGGAGGAAGAAGAAAGGAGGGTAACAACCTTATCTGTGCTTGAAAAGGCCCTCAGGAAAGCAAGGCCACTTTGGTTTCCCTGTTGTTAGCCTTCATTGATGTTCTGTGGAAACAGAATTTCCCCAGAAATGGGGAACCATTTCTGGAGGAGGGAGATATTCCCGTATCTTTATCAGGACAACTGGCTACTGAAATGAATTACTGTGAATCTTTTTGATCTCTGGCTCGAACTGAATCATTAGAAATCTAACTTACAGCTTCTGCAGACTTTGGAATTGATTAGAACCGATTTCAAGTCGGGATCAATCGGGGCCTTCCTGTGCCAGGAGTGGTTCTTGGCTATAAAGTCACTTGACAGGAGATCTGCCTAGTGCTCTGGGGAGTTTGTGACCAGCAAGTCTAGATCATGTTAGCAGCCAGCACTTGCACAACACTTCATTCTAAATTCTTTCTTCTCACACTCCAAATAGGGATGCACTTTACGCATTCCCTGGAGCACAGTCTCTTTAGCATGGTGATGATGGTTCTCAAAGAGGTTATTTTCTTCCTACAGTGAGGATGGGATCCTCAAAGCGTCTGTGAGGAAATGCCATTTCACCATCCTCTTCCATCTTGGTCAGTTGTGGTAGAAGCTTCCCCATTGGATTGGGAAGCCCTATCACCTGACCTGAAGGCTCAAGATCTGTTCATTCGTAGAGAGGTCAGTATATCAATGTACTGGAATTCCAAGCTGTATGAAAGATGTCGCAACGTTTTTGTGCCGTAGCTAGATTCATAGTCAGCAAGTGACAACAGCCAGCTTTATGACTTTGTTAGTCACTTAGCAAACAAAATGCTGTCAGATCCTGTTGACAAGCAGTTAGTCTTTGACACCTGTATCTTTGGAATGAGGTGTCTCAGGAGTTTTTACTCTCTGTAGGGCTCACATCTGCCTTGCTAGTTGGGGTTTGACATAGTCCGCACACCTGGATGCTGCTAGAGAGCAGACTTGGCTTGGCTTGAAGTCTGTCTTTATTATTTTTAGAGACCTGAAATGTGCTCAGAGAGAAAATCTTCAGAGAGAATCTAGCAGGAGATACCTGTTACTCTTTGCTAGCGGTAGCTATGCTGTACTGGGTCAGATGGCTTCCTTATTCTTGTGTCTTCCCTCTAAACCATTGCAACCCAGGATTCTTCAAAAAGTGAAGTTACGTGAGAAATACGTAATCCTGCTCTCCTGACCTAATTCAGACAAATTTTATTTAGGACTTTCTGATCCTGAGAATCTTCTTTCTTGACCTGCAAATTGCAGGATCTAGTCATGGAGCGCATAGGCTGGCATAACAGTTCGGATTCTTTGGATCCCTTAGATTCCTCTGCAAAGAACAGGCTCAAGGGTATTAAGAGCAGCTTGGGGTTTGTGATTTTCTGATTTTGGGAGTTTTCGTGGGGTTGTGGGGTTTTTTTTGAGTAACACAGAGCTGTAGATGATCAGAGGGGCTGTGGGCATTCACTGTAGACCGTTTAGGTAAAACAAGCTGCAGTCTTGGTTGGTGGTTGTGCACAGCATGTGGACAGCATGTTTTTAAGAACTCCAGCTGCAGTGTATGTAGCTTTGCTTTGTTTATGGAAGTTGGGGTGACAGACACAGTATTTTGACAATCTGCAGTCCTATAGAAGAGGACTTTCATACATACTTTGAAAATCACCTTTGAAGAGTCTATTTTTACATGCTTAATTCTAGCTTAGGTGTTATGTTTCTTCAGGAGTTAATTACACTTTTTACTGGAGATTTGCAGTGTTTTGCAGAACTGTTGTGCTTTAATGTAGCAATGCAGTCTAGCTGACTTTGTACACTTACACTTTATACGCTATATAGTTTGATGAAATATTTCACAGCAGAAGGTATTTTTGTATGTGATCCAGATGCGTTCATGACATTTGTTTGACTATAACTTCTTGATAATCAAAGAAAGCCACAGTTGCAAGTGTGTATCAAGTATTTTTCTGGCCAGTGTTTGTAGCTTAGGTAGTTGGCTTTTTCCTTATGTGGTCATTTGCCAGTCCTTCTACTGTACTTTCTAATGCCATTTGTTGTTTAGCTCTTGAAAGAGGTAAATCAGCGATAAGTTTTAGCAGAGTTTGCAAACTGCCGAGGAGAATGTCAGTAAAGGATCAGAGAAATAAGGCAATTAGGGACTTGTTGGCTGTCCAGGATGTAGGACTTTTGTGATCAGTCTTCGTGGGTAGTTTTTGCATCTGAACATGAGATGCTTTGGTCTTGATCGCTAAACCACTGGTAATTCCTTTTATATTCATGCATCTAAAAGCAGTTTGTTGCCCAGTGTTCCAGGCATAGTCATGCAGTTTGAAATTGCTTTGAACAGTGTTATCAAATCAGAATTGCCAGATAGCAAGATTTGATTTGGAAAGAACTTTCCGGATGTTGTACAGTTATGTGGATTAGGGTGCAGCCTTCACCATTAGAAGTCTGGTGTGAGAGCTGGAGCTGCCATGGGATCACCGACTCTTCTGCTCCTGGGTTTTTACAGGTTACCTCGAGTCCTATCTTTATTTGTCTGCTCAAAAATAGGCAGTCCAGCAGAAACACTTGAGTGACATCAAAAGATTTAAGTTTTTTTCCCAGGCCTCAAGGAGGTGTTGTCATCTGCAGCATACAGCCAGTCTGGCTACAAGGGGAATACTGGGAAAGCGTTTCAATAACCTGCTTCAGAGCTCTTTTGAGAGAATTTGCCAGTATGTTGAAAAAATGTGGAAAACTTTGATTTGAGACTGAAGTTTACTTTCGAGAAACTTGATACATTTACGAAGTCCAGAGAGGTGAACTTATTTAATCTTTGGGGCGAGTATTGGGAGATAGCTGAACGACTTCATAAATAAGGAACCCTCCCATTACATTTCACCAATCATTTTCATAAACTAAAAATTTCTGTGAGGTCATTTTTAAGCTATCTGATGCAATTCAAAACTGTGTATCTCAGTATGTGAAAGCTGTATGCAGCCAGGTAACGCAGAGTGGTAAGTGTATGACTTCAGAATACATGTGTCCTAAATTTTAAGCAGCGAGTTGTTTAACAAACAGAAAAAGAATGTTTGAACAACACTGTTGTTGGTAAGTTCTATGTGTGATTATATATTTGTGTGTTTCTTCCCTAGTGTTTAATTCTCAGTGTTTTATTTGGCATTTTGTCTGTTTTTTCCTCTTGCAGGTAGTAAGTTTTCTTCACACAGTCTTGCTGTGTGACAAGCTGGATTTTCGGACAGCTCTAGTAGTGTGTCCGCTGAACACTGCCTTGAACTGGTTGAATGAGTTTGAAAAATGGCAAGAAGGTTTAGAAGATGACGAAAAACTAGAGGTATAAGGCTTAAAAAGAGTTCTTAAAAATGAAATAACTGAACGGTTTACGTAATTGGGAAGCTCCACCACTCAAAATATAGGCTAAGGAATGCACTTTATGTGAAAAATCTGCTTGCATTAATAAGCCTTAGGTATCTAAAAGTTACACCAGTACTTCAGTATTCTGAGAGATAT
Organism: Pelecanus crispus; assembly: GCF_030463565.1. NCBI lineage: Eukaryota > Metazoa > Chordata > Aves > Pelecaniformes > Pelecanidae > Pelecanus > Pelecanus crispus. The sequence goes on along the minus strand of NC_134655.1, from coordinate 3,432,343 downwards.
TCAAGCATGTTTTTCCCCCTTTGAAAGGTCTGTGAACTAGCAACTGTGAAACGTCCTCAAGAGAGAAGCTATATGCTCCAGCGTTGGCAAGATGAAGGAGGTGTGATGATAATAGGCTATGAGATGTATCGTAATCTTGCACAAGGCAGGAATGTGAAGAGTAGAAAACTTAAAGAAATATTTAATAAAGCTTTAGTTGATCCAGGTAAGTGAAAATTAATACAAGTATGTGTTATATATATTGTACTTTCTGGATTACGTATATGAGCTAAGTAATCTTGCAAATGGAAATCTGTTGGGCAAATAATTTTAGACAATAATGTTAGCAAGATTTGTCAGATTTTCTTCGTTGGCTATTGCTGAATTACAGAAATGGTTGTTCAGAAACTACCCCATCTGCTTTTATAAAGAGACTTCTGTAACAGCCTTTTCTATTAGATCAAATACAGAAATGACCACAGGAATGTATACTGGAAACTTTTCCTAATAGGTATCTTTTTTGCTAGCGTTGCTTTCTTTGCAAGGTAATTTGAAGTGACTGTTGGGAACCTAAGGTTATTTTAATCTGCTAATTTGTTACAACCACGAGCTGCTTCATCCTTGATAGAAATCTACCGTTAAGGAAGCAACTACACATGAAAAATAGTTGAGGATGTACCTTACAAGTGTGAACAAACAAGTGTTAATTAAGTGCTAATGAATTGATTGCAGGTAAAGCACTTAATTCATTTTTTCAGTCTAAGAAACAGATGTCTGGTTTAAAGTTCAGCTGAACTGAGCAAACTTATGTAAGCACTTGAAAATATTCCAAGTTGATAGAACCAATCAATCAGGTGGTCACCAAAAAGAACTAAACATTTTAGGATTAGCAAGTTTCACCAGAATAGCAAAATTTTCCTACAGATTCTGAACTGGCAACTGATGTCTGAAAACAACTTACGGTTATGCAGCATGCAGTGTACCTTAAAAACTGTTATTAAAAGGCACTTTTGCCGTAACTTTGCTATTTCTCTTTAAATTGAGAATGCTGATACGGTAGGTAGGGTATATGGTTTCTTTGATTCTGGAGCTAGGTTTTCTTGGGTTTTAATTATCTGGCTGGACTTTAGGTTTCTTGACAGTGTGGTTGATTTTCTTTTTTCTTTTTTTCCCCTTTCTGATTGATGAAGTACAGCATTGGTCTGGTTTATAGTTGAACTTGGTGAGCTTGATTTTGTGAAGTTTCAAATAATAGTAGGGCTGTGAATTTTGTTGTAACAGACAAAGGGATTCTCCTAATGGGAAAAGTAACTTGGTGATTATTGGCATTGGCCAATTGGAATTGGCATCTCCAGCTCTACAGAACGCCTGTTTGAGCAGCTAAAACGTCAATTAATTTTCTGCCAGTTTGACTCACTAAATCACATAATTACAGTGGAGTCAGGGAAGCTTCAGTACAGTAGCTGATGAACTATTTTTGTGATCATGTTGAATCCACACGCATTATTTAAGCAATGAATAAAATGCACTTCTTGCCAGGGGGTTTTCTGACTCCTCCTAGTAATGCTGCAGTTACTGAAAACAAACAAACAAACAAAAGCGGGGGGGAAACCCTGTGCTGTCAGTCTTATTCTGTATGTGATTTGCTCAGGATATTGCAGTTGTTGAGAATGGTGCCAGGAAAGTCAAAGCTAGAGAAGAAAAGGTGTGAACTGCTGTCTTGAAGTAGCGGTGACGGGACAGTAGCCTGACAGGACAGGAGCTTTGTATTCAGTGGGTCATGTTCTGGTGCAATGATGAAACAAAATGTTATACACTCTTACAGTGATTGATTTTTGTGGGTTTTTTTCCTTGCAGAAAGTGTGAGGGAGGCTAAACATAGGGGTTGTTGACATGTCTCTTTACAGTAATATTGTCCCTTCCTTCATGGATTTGTATTTATGTAACTTCAAAAATATTGGACTGTGGCGTGAGGTGGCATGTTGGGCATGCAGTTTTATGGAGGAGACATGGTGACTTGTGTAACCTTCCCTGTCCCATCTCTTCTGAATCTCTTGGGTTTTACATCCTGCTTACAGGTGTGGTTCTGTTCTACTTCCAGACCTCTTTAGACAGCTTAGGACAACATCGTAGAGCAGTGTTTGCAATTAGGTTATTGACTTTCGTAGATTTAGTCAAGGTCAAAAACTGTAGCACATTGAGTCTTGTAGGTTTTGAATAATTTCATATGAACATGGAACCCCTTGTTTTATTCTGTTCTTGGACTAATTGGTCGGTAGGATGGAATCAGACTGTTAGGAAAACTAACCTTGAAATAACTCCGTAATTATTTTTAGGTTGCTTCATATCTTCTCTATTTTAACTAGTTACAAAAAACCAGAAGTGTTCATCTGTTGTTATCCATCAGTTTTTGGAGACATTTGGATTGGCTAAATGGGTGAGAGGTATCTTGTAACGACCATTATTTGTTTCTTGCTATCTTTGTGAATCGCGGCGTTGGCCATATGGCAGGCTGCCAGTAAAAGAGTTACGACGCTATGTGGTGGCTTACTGCTGTGACTGTAAACAGGAAAACCTTTGCCTCTGGGAGCATTTTTCATTTAAAAAGTTGCAAATGTGGTATTTGAGCGATAATTTAATGATATCTGTCTGGTTAAAATGAATACTGCTAGGGTAGACATATTCTATAGTAGAAGCTTGTATTGCACGGTGTGCTACAGAAGAGGGGACCAGAGAGGGAAGGTTTAGCCAAAGTTTATGGTGGAGAAGTGATTTCATTAATTAACTAGCTCTGCTATGTGAAATAATAGCGGGATTATATACCCATGCAGAGCAACAAATGGTTTCCCATAATGCTTTGTGCAACTGATGAAATGCCGTTTGGTTTATTGATAGCTGTCGTGCTTTGCTTGCAGCATTTCAATAACTTCGTGATTTCTCACTTATTGCTACTAATAAACATTCCATTACTGTTTGACTTGGAAACTGCTCTTTGATTGGCAGTTGTATGAAGCAGACTTAAGTTCTTGTAGACTTCAGAGGAAAAGGAGAACTGTGTGTATATCTATATATCTATCATGGAGTATGTTTCATGTATATCAATATAGTAACGTGCAAGTACTGCAAGAAGGATAAGAAGATGAAGACTGTGATCATTGAGGAAAGACTGAAGGAGTAAGGCTTTTTAGCCTAGAAAAAAGATGACTAAACTGACAAATTTCCTACCATGTAAGAGCTGGTTACTGAAAGGACCATTATCAGTTGTTTTTTACATCAGTTGGAGAAAGGAAAGAGCAGAATTTATTCTGATTTGCAGCAAAGATCATTTAAATCAGGTATTACTGCATAGCGTTTTAGCAAAAGAGAGAGGTCATGGAGTTTCCTACTTCTGTCAGGGAGGATATGTCCCTTTCTCATGACTCTTATTCAGATGAAGAAAATGGACTAAATGATCCCTTAAGGTCCCTTTAAGTTTTACATTCCTTTATAATATTTTGAGAAATGTTCTGTCCATAATGAATTGCATTCATGTTTTCTAAGAACAAGGGAAAAACCCACAGACTTATGAAAATCCCTGCCACTGAATCGTAGCCAAGATGTTAGTTCAAGATACCAAGGCTGCACGCCTGCCAAACAAACCACAAATAATTTTACTAAGATAGTTTTTTCATATTTTTACTATCATTTCACTTGCTCTAAACAATAGTTTGTGGGGTGGGTTTGTTAGTTTTGGTTTTGGTTTTGTTTTAACTAACCGCTTCATGTTAATGAATCGCAGTCTTTGCTGAAACTGATTTCTGGGGTATTTGCACAATTTTGATTGCTATCTATCATTAAGACTTCATTATCCTTCTTCTCTAATGTACTTTGATTCTGGTTGTAAACATAATGTATTAGACCAAATCTGTTTCTGAGAATGATACATTGATGTGCAAGCCCTCACATCTGGTGGGGAGATGTTGCAAAGCCTTGCAAATGCTTCAGTTCTAGAAAGTGGCTCCAAACCATCTCAGTAGTACTGTACACCGCATGCGCAGCTTGCTTGCAAGATACTTACTCTTCAGGAAATACCAGCATGAGGACTAGAGAAAGCATCTGTTGCTATTAAGAGATGTTTGCCTAAAATTAAAGGAAGGCTTTGTGTGTAGCCACTCAGTATTTGCATGCTGTCAGAACTGGGGAAGGTACAAAAGTCATGAAGGAAATGGGGAGATGTTTCTGTGAGGTGTGAACATTCAGAAATAAGTAGGGTTGGACAAGTTGAAGTGTGTTCGGAATTCATATGTGGATTTTCATAATTGTCCTCTAGACTTGGTTAGACAGACATATTTTTTCTGCTTGGAAAAAATATATTCTCGATTCCTTTTCTGTTAGCATGTAAGATTCGGATCACTTTTTGACACTTAAAATGGCATGATTAAGATGACTGGCACTGCAATTAAATCGTGCAAGTGGTCAAAGGTGTAATTGATTCTCTGTTGTTGATCACTGTCCTAGAGTTAACTTTCTTCTTTACAAGGCAGTTTAAAGTTAGTCGGAGGAAAACTGTTCTTAGAAAGTTATAAAAGGTTAGATTATCCATGCTGATAAATACTCCTTGCCACCTCAAATACCAGCCTTTTTAGAGCTGAATAGATGAGCCCAGCTGATGGCTTTGTGTAGCGTTTTTCAAAGGTGCATAAACTCAACTTCAGCTGACTTTGTGCTTGATGGTACTGGAATTGAGGTCACGTTTAGATCTGGTAAAACATTCATTCTAAGTTACTAGCAGGATCCTAGAAGATCTTTTACTACTACTTTGAAGGAAAGAGATTCCAGAATTTGCCCCAAATATGAAAACCATTAGGGTGTGTAAGTCTGTTCTGCCAAGTTTGGTATTATTTATCTTAAACCCCAAATTGTAACCCCTAATAATACTATTAAGAGTTGCTTTGTATACCATGGAAATGTATCGTGGTGTGGTTTTGACATTCCTGATGCAACTAGCCTGAAATAGCAGTCTAGAATCCTTGTTTTTTATCTTCTGGAAGAAAGCTGAGGACATTTCTGTGGTGACTTTCAGCTGGAAGGTGGCAATTCACTTGTCTGTAATTCAAATCAGATTTGATTGTGTCTTGTCTTAGATAAGACTTTTGATTGCACAGTTTACCCCTATTGATACTGACATGTTGCTTTAATGAAAAATTACTGGTTACCTGATTTTTGGTTTTCTTTAAAATTGACTGGGCACCAGTAGATGGCAGCCTAAGCTGGAGTTAAGAAACAGTTTTATGAAGTTTTTTTTGTCAGGGTGAATGGAAATGTAGACATGCACACAGTACCTGCATGGACAGATAATTTTTATAGGAATATATTGCAAAGCTGTATTTAATCCTTCCCGTGAAGACTTTACAAGCAATAGCCTGCAGTTTACCAGAATGGCTACTGGGAATGCTTGTGCAGAGGCTGAGTGAGAACCTTAACGGTGCTAAAAAAACCCACCACAGAACACGCGCACACACACACACAAAAGTTTAAAAAAAAACAAAACCCAAACTTAATAACATTAGTAGAACAAATTTTGGATTCTTTAGGCTGTCAGCTTCTTTGTGGTTATAAAAGATGGAAGAGATTCAATGTTATTTCTTTCTAGGCCCCGATTTTGTCGTTTGTGATGAAGGGCACATACTAAAAAACGAAGCATCTGCTGTTTCAAAGGCAATGAATTCTATTCGATCGAGGAGAAGAATAATTCTTACAGGAACACCACTGCAAAATAATCTTATAGAATGTGAGTAGTTCTCTGGTTTAAGAACTGTTTATTTCCTTGAATATACTTTTGCCTTTCAGCAATATATAGATAGATTTAGTTTGATTAGAAGAAAAGAATTTGATACGGTGAAGCTGTTTGCCAGGTTTCTATAGCTAAAAAAACCCTAACAAGCTGGTTTTGCGTTTTGCATTTTAAAACATTGTCTCAAGATGTGGCTCCATGATGGTTTAAGCCAAATTAAAATGAAGCTGTTGGGAATCTGGCCGCTGCTCCATCCTTTCCCTTGGCGTGGCCTTACAGACATCTGACTCCTCAGGGAGCCTGTATGAGGAGTATCAAAACATGAACAATGCAGAAGTGAATAGCTTTCCGACGGTTTAGTTCCTTGATCTGGCCAACCAAAGGATCAGATGAGTCTCAGCATGTCAAATGGGGAAGGGACAGAATGTTCAGAGGGGAAACGGGTGGACCAGGTTGTGCAGCAGCATCAATTTAAATGGTTTTAAACCATTGGAGAGCAGTGTTCCTCGTGAACGTACTAAACAGTGATTTATGTTACTGTCTTGGGGATTTCATTCTAAACTAGCTTGTAACATTTGCTCCTGTTTGTTAATGTGCTGTAAAGTTTTTTCCTATTGATTAACATGCTTTTGAATCTATTTAAAAAACAAGTATGAATTTGTTATATGATTGCTTTGGTGTACAGCAGTTTTCAAACTTTGCGTAACAAACACGATGAGGTAGTTTTAAATCTGACATTAAATTTAGAAGTTGCCTCTGTGCCTGGACTATGTGTCAATTTAAGATGCCCTTTCTGGAAAACATAGGGGTGGTTTGGGTTTTTTTGCTCAACAGAAAGTTCTTAGTTTTAGATATGACACATTTATTTTCTGTTAGGATTAATCCCAGTACTGTACTTTCCATTTTGAACAACTAAAGTCTGATCTTTTTGTCCTAGATCACTGCATGGTTAACTTTATTAAGGAGAATTTGCTCGGTTCAATTAAGGAATTCCGGAATCGATTTATAAATCCAATTCAGAACGGTCAGTGTGCAGACTCTACTCTGGTAGATGTCAGAGTAATGAAGAAGCGTGCCCATATTCTCTATGAGATGTTAGCTGGATGTGTTCAGGTAAGAACAGTTTTACTATAACTGATTACTTGAATTAGCTGCAGGGAGGGGGAGGAGTTATTTCATCTCATTCTGATGAGCACTCAAAGGCCTGTACACTTGCTATTTGAGAGCTCCATTGAATCCAGCTATTACTTTTGACTTAAATCTTTTCACTGATTGCTAGACCTCTGCATTATTTATTGTGACCAGAAAAACTTTTTAAAAAATTTCATAGCTTTTATCCAAATGTCAGTGTATCCTAAGCTGGACAGGTACGTACATTAGAGAATACAGCTGTTTTCCTGCTAGGAGACTAGAAAATTATATAGCAGAGTAGGAGATCAGTTCCTTTGAAATACTCTCTTTTAATTCCATATACACATTTAAAGAATACACATTTAAAAACTCGACTGCCTTAAGAACTGCACAGAAAGTTGGTGATGCATAGTTTGTCACTTGGCTCTGAATTCCTGTTTTTTCTGATTTGTGAGAATCAGAACAATGGGGAAGAGAAGGAAGATTAATCAGGTCTGAAAGGGTTAAGAACTTCTTATCTTAAAGACCTTAGGTGAAAAAAAAAACCCCAAAACTGCCTGGATTTCCAGCATGAGGGCTGGATGCCTTGCTCCTCAGTTAACCTGCTATGGTATTGCACCTCGTGTGCTATCAGCATGGTGTTGCTGCTTTGTAAACCCAGACACCGGCAGCCTGATCGAAGGTGTGACACCGAAGTGCCTCTTCCTGGCTGTGGACTTGTTGGTAGTTGATTAAATAGTCCAAGTGGGCGTGAGCTGGGTGAAATGGCTATAGTTGGATAGTCCCACAAGCAGTTACTTATTTCTCCTTAACAGAAATAAAAATGTTTTATGGCAATGTGTAAGGCTGGTAAAGGACCTCCCATCGTAAAATTATGATCTTGGAAATACGAATAGTAGTGAGAGGATAGCATGCATAATTCTACACATCTATACAGCGGTACAGGAACACAAACGGAAAGACAGAACGAGAAGAGGAACATAAATAGCAAGTAAATCTTGCGTGCCTTCAGATGGTGGGCACCCCGTGTTTTGTGCAGCATCAGACGGAGCCCAGATGGATTTTCTCACAGTGCGCTGCGCAGAGCAGATCCTGTCCATAGAGAGCAGCTCTCCCTTTTGGTCCTTCGAGCTGCTATGTAATTTCCTTAGAAGAAAACAACTCTGTTCCTAAAGGATGCTCTCATGAGAGCTGCTTGCTACGCTGCTAGATAACAGCAGGCCATGCAGGTGGCGTAATCGCCAGTACCAAGTGGGAGCTGCCCGTGGGCTCCTCTCTTGCAGCGAGCGGGCTGAGGTTATCCTGCAGCCAAGGCGTTTGTGCAGCACAGCACGGACAGCTTAGCTCTGATGAAGGTCACTTAACTCCTAAACATGCAGCTGTCTCTCGGTCAGGATCAATACATTGTTCACCATTTGGATGAAGGGGTGGGTGGATAGAAGTAGCCTAGCATTAAGAGTCAAAAAAATGAAAACAGAAATAAATTTTGCATTGCCCCAGGCAAGTATTCAGAAACTACGTACTCTAAAACATAAAACGGTTAACCTGAATGTGAGCGAGTCCATCTGTGATCCAAACACTGATATTAGCTTCTTGACTTACCCACGCTTTCACAAAGAAAGGTTTTAGTATTTCAAAAAACCCCACAAAAGTAGTTACCAGAGCAGCTACTGAAGTTGCAGTCAACTTTGCAAGGACTTGGAACTGGGACATGGGGTTAACGGGTCATAGGCTTTTGACGAGACAACCACATTGACTAGGTAAGATGGGCTTCTGCAGACAGTGCCTGTAATTGGATTGTATTTAGTGGGCTATTTTTTTTCCCTTTGTGGTTGGAAAGCATCTGAATCATTGTAATTCATGCATGGTGCTTTGTCGTTTAAGATGCCAGAAGTTCTTAAGCTCTCAGTAGTCGCTTTCATGTTTATATGGCTAAAGTACTGTTTGTAAAATTACAGAGGAAAGATTACACAGCATTAACAAAGTTCCTCCCACCAAAATATGAGTATGTTCTAGAAGTTCGAATGACACCTATTCAGTGCAAACTCTACCAATACTACTTGGATCATTTGACAGGTATGTGCCTACAATTCTCTCGGGTAACAAGATTGATGGTCGTTTAATAAGGGGCTTTTTGCCATAGTTGGTAGGTTGGGGTTTTTTTATATGTATTATATAAAATACAGATGTATTTTTCTGCTTCCTGTAAGATTTACCTTAGCTCTGAAACTTGAATTATAGCAAAACATTTGGTTGCATATAAAAAATTTTTTTTTGAGGAATAATAATATTTGCATCTCTTAACAGTAGTCCGCCTTCAGGTTTTGCTTCATCTCTCTTTTCTTCCTTTTCTAAACATAAAATGTAATTGATTTAATGTCTTACTCTTCCAAGAAACAAGATATTAACAATAAGACTGGACAGAGAGAATGCAAAATTGAGATGTCCTGGTGTAAGCGCGCTGCCAAGCCTTGCAGTTTCCTTTTGTCATTATGCTGGCTGAAGCTGTTATTTGTCAAATACTGGCTCTTTTGTGGAACTCTCTCTTCTTTTGTTCTCAAAACCCACAAGTCTGGTTTTCACAACCACCATGCTTTTCATCAGCTTTCAGTGGGGTCTTGACTGGTCTGTCTTGGGGACTTGCATCTTCCCAATAAAATGTATATTTGTTTAATTGAAAAGGTGTATAAGGAAAAAAAACCACCCAAAATACGTTGCTGTGGGCTGGTGTGCTGTTCACTTATATTAGAGATAAGCCACTGCAGCTTGTAAATTTTAGTATATCAAGGTGTTAGACTGTTAGAATGGCAATCTCAAGGAACTCTTAGTGAGGTTGCCTGTACTGCTGTGCTTCTTGCAGCCAGATTCCTCAGCAGCAGTTTTTGGGTTCTGGAGCAATTCTGGTTTTTTAAATACCGTTTATAATAATCGACTTAATGATCAGGGGTTGATTTCCATAGTCAAGAAAGTTTAAGGCACTGCTGTTAGGCTTTTGTCTAAAGCTTGAAGCGTGTATTCAGTTTTTGCAGTCATTACAAAACATACTACATAGTCTGTTGTGCCAGTTTGGTTTTTTGCACTTGCTACGCCACCTGTCTTAAAATGCCTGTCTGTTGCTGATGTTTTGGGGGTTTTTTTAACTCTATTTTTCTATTCTGGTTACTCTCCCAAGGTTAGTTACAAGAAAGATTAATTGTATCTCAAATTAAGCTATGATTTATAGTAGTAGGAAATTCACTGTGTTGTTTTAATGACTTCAGATTCTGTATAGTGCGGTTTGTGATCTCCTAGATCAACTGCTAGCTAGACTGCATTTCCACAGTTGTCTGTTGCCTCTATTTGATTAAGTTATAGAAGGAAAGAGTTTTGAAGGACCAGTGAAAGTAATTTCACTTCTGCTGATACCTCCAGTAATAATTGGATGCCTAAAAGCCAACTGCCCACTTTGCTCTGTTACTCTAAAGGAGTAACAGCTTTGTGTTTTATTTTAAAAAATACAGAATAACCAAAACAAAGCAAGCCCCCCCTTCTTACGTTAATGGTACTTCAAAACAGTACATAAACAAGCCCAAACCTATATGCATAGTGCCGATTTCTAATTAGTTCTGTGCTGCAGTCTGTTCTGTGTTGGCTCTTCTCTAGACAAATGTTCTGAAAAGCAGATTATTTGTGTTCTGTTATTTCTGCATCATGCGAAACGCCTTCCAAAAGCTAGTAGCTTAAAAACGACAAGCATTAGCTATTTACTCTACAGGCGTGCATCTAAATGGTTTAGGTTAAATCTTTGTCACTCTTCGTAGGAACTTTTTAATCGCATCGGTTATGGCAGTTTGGTAGGTTATCTCTGGCCTATTTCCAATACAAAGCAGGGCTGGTTTTGTAATTTCAGACTCTCCCAACACTGGCTTTGTTAGTCTGCTGTACTTTTAGATGGCAATGTAAATCTTTTACAGATCATTGGTTAGCGTAAGAGCTAGCGCTGTATCTTTGCAGCTGGTTTTCTCTTACTCCTTATGGAAGCCTTTACATACAACAGCTTTCAATACTTCCTTTTTTAATGAAGCAGGCCGCAGATAAGAGGAAGTAGCCCCTAGTCCAGTGTCTGTTAAAGTTAAGGGAAAGGTTTGCTCTGGCAAAAAGCCTCTTACAGTGAGCTTCAAATTTGCTGCGTTGTTGGAGCCATTTAATTTATTAACAGGTTGTACGTGCAACTGTAAGAAAACGCGCTGCCTAACAGGTAGGTCGGTTAATCTGCCTAGACTTCAAGGGCTCAACAGAATTATTTGAGTTTAGCCAAGTTTGCGTTTGTCAAGAGGGGTTGTACTGTTCCATGACTTACCAGCCCTTTGTGGGCTGCTTAACCTCCCTGAGCAAGTAGGGAGCATTAGCTGCCTTTTTCTGTCTTCGTCTTGGGTTAGTGTCCTGCCAGTTTGGTCAGCTCAGTCAGTGCCAGAGTCAATATGAGAAAGAAGAGGGGAAGCAAGAGAAAGGGAAGACCAACGGCCTCTTTTAGAGGGGAAAAAGCTGTCTTAAGCTGACCATGGCTCAAGTCTTCAGAGCAAATCTCTGTGCTAGTTGTTGATGCCCACATCAAGTCTTTGCATTACTTTAGTATTTCAAAAGATGACAACATGCTTTCTGATTTTCATTCAATAAAAAAGGGAGTCTTGCTACTGAAGATAAATACAAAAGGGGAATTGCTGCTCATTTGCAGATTTTTAAATTTACGATTTTCTGTGCGCTGTAACAGGCATAAAGTAAAATACGTGTTTTAGATGCAATTTTACCAACTTTTTCCTTCATTTAATGAAAATGATACATATTTTCTTTCACATCTGTAATATAGAAAATTAAAAAGTGTATAGGACTTGTTAACTTGAAACTTGTTGACAGCAAGTTTCTCTGATGGTAGCTAAGGTTTAGGGAAGTCAAATCTAAGAATATCTGTCGTCCTTACAATTCCATTTTCCAAAGTCATAGGGGAGCACAAATGGGAAGATACTTGAAGCTGTTGTATGATTAAAACATAGAGCTTGCTTTGTTAAAATATTTATACTCTGTAGACGTTTACTGGGATTGTCTTGTGCATTGAGCAAAGGCACCAAATAAGCTTTGTGCCTGTTTTGCTGTAGACATTTGATGATTGTGATGCAATAAATACTATTTTCTTGTGCGTAGACATGCCTTAAATGATGCATATAATAAATATGAAAACCAATCTGTTTCAAGAACCTAAAGTTAATGTGCTACTTAATGAGACATTGAGACTACAAAAAAGAAATTTAACTCTGTGAACATTGTACGACTTTGCATTAACTTGTGCTTGTACAATATAAAAATAGGCTGGGCTTTTTTTAGATGCTTGATTGTAACAGAATACTACACAGCATTACAAGTCATTAAATAAAGGTAGCTCAAAATAGTAAGCCAAGTTCGTTGAAACCTAACTGCGGATTTTATTTTGTTTTCTACCTTGGGCTGCTTTTACAAAACCTAAATAGACATGACTGTCCTTTTAAGAGGATTTGGATTCATTCCTATACTGGGGAAAAATGCGCGTTTATGTAAAAATGTAATCATGTTTCTCATTATCAAGAAAAAGGGGAAAATCTAATTTTGACAACTTTAACTAGGAAAAAAATGCCTGTGACTCAGTAATTTGACCTCTTTTACAAGAGACGTTACAATATGATGTGCATCTGGAAAGAACACTCAGTACTGCACGAATGGATTGTTCAAAGGGGGAATGGTATGTGGCAAACTTACTTCAAGGTTTCATTCTAAAACCTGAACTTTATTGTCAGGTGTAGGTAGTGGCAATGAAGGTGGAAGAGGCAAAGCTGGAGCTAAACTATTCCAGGATTTCCAGATGTTGAGCAGAATCTGGACTCACCCTTGGTGTTTGCAGCTGGACTATATTAGCAAAGAAAATAAGGTAAATTAGATATATCAAAATACTCTCTATTGAGAACTTTCCAAATAAGCTTTGCCAAATGCTAGGTAAAGTTTCGTCAAATTAATGGAAATCTTTGTTGCTGTGGGGTAATTTTGCTGCTGGTTTTGTCATATTTTTGTTTCTGGGTATGTTGTCATTCTTAAAACATTTTGCAAGGCCTACCCTTTGTAGAACTTACCATTGTTTAAATGAAGAATAAGCAGATGGCTAAATGTTTAAGAAAAGCTTCTGGATGACCATACTTAATAAAATTTCTGTTTTTTCTCTTTTGAGGGCTATTTTGATGAAGACAGTCTGGATGAGTTCATAGCTTCTGATTCCGATGAAACGTCAATGAGCTTAAGTTCTGATGATTATGCAAAGTAATTGAGCTTTTATTTGTTGTTGTTTGTTGGATTTCCCTCTTAGAATTTAACTGATTTCTGTAAAAGTGAATGTTTATTTTTTATTTTATATAGCTGTTAGAATATGTACTCTAGCAGTAGAATTTTTAAAAAACAATGGGGTGTACAATGTTACCTTTCTAGGAAAAAAAAATCCAAGGGGAAAAAAGTGAAGAAAGAGTGTAGCTCGAGTGGAAGTGGCAGTGACAATGATGTTGAAGTCATTAAAGTCTGGAATTCAAGATCTCGTGGAGGTGGAGAAGGAAATGCAGAAGAACTTGTAAACAACCCTCCATCTGTTACAAAATCTGATGAAGGTGAGTATAGTATACAAGTAAGTAAAGCACAAGTCAGCTTCGTTTTGCAAAAGGTGATTTGAGAGGGCTGTCAGGAGTCTGCTTTGTTGCAAAATGGCCAATTCCTTAATTCCATGAACAGCTTCTATGCTTACAGCTCCTGTTACTTCTAACAGTATACTTGTCCTAGGAAAACAAGGGGCATTGATGTAGAACTCGGGCATCTTGTGGCAGGGAAGCTGCAGAGTTAATTTTTTTAATTCATAAGTACAAAACGATACAAAGTTAACAGAGGAACTGTGCTGCTTTTCATCTCTTGTTAAACATATTGGTGAAAGATTAATGGAAAGATTAAGAAATATGCATGCCATTCATTGTTGCACCTGGCATTTGAAATGGATGTTGAGCAAGCAAATACAATGCAGAAGGAATACGAGACCTTTTTAAAGATTGTTATTCAAACTACTTTGGACTGGATGATCTTAAAGGTCTTTTCCAACCTAGATGATTCTATGATTCTATGATTCTATGATTTTATTTTTGGGTTTTCCTTTAATAATCTAGCTTTTGTCACGTATCTAGTATCACAGAGCTAGTTTTCTGATTGCATCATTTATTGTCCATCTAATCACTTCCACTAAATAAACAATTTTTTGGGGGACAGTTAAGGTGAGAAGGTTTTTTTTGGGTTTTTTTTTTTTTTTTTGGTCCCCATCCCAGTGACATAATGCAGACATGTAAGGGCAAGAGTGTGTGTGTAAGATACATGCACATACAGATTAAATGTATTAAAGTAATTACTTGCATATAGGCAGGATGAGTTTCTGTCTCTGGATCACTTAAATGTTTCCCTCTCTCATGCAGCCTTCTTCAATTTAATGTAGGTACGGAATTTCTAAACAAACACTTGATGCTGCACTGGATGAGGCTTGTGGGCAAGTTTCTATCTCACTGCAGCTGTTGGAGGCCCTTCTGCAAAGTTTAGGGGTGAAGTTAGAAATAAATAGGTCATGTGTATAGGGTTTTCCCACAGCACATCTAGGTCTCTTATTTGATTAACTCGTTCATTCTTTGTTCTGGTATTGAAAAATACGTTATTTAAAAGGTTGTATGAAGGAAGGCTCAAATGTGAGTTCTGTCAAGATCAGTTCTGTCTTGCACCTGAAATCTCCTGGTGTGTCACGATTGATTTGCAGTGCATAGTCTGAAAATGTAAATGTTTTGAATTGTTGGTGAGATAGAACACTTCTATGTAAGTAAATGTTTCAGTAGATCAAAGTTTTTATGTGAAAAAAGTTAGAGTTATAAATCTGATTAATCAATTGTTATCACTCTAATGCAAAGGAGGTTAAATTGAAGATCATAGAAATAGCATTAAAGAAGTAGTGTAAATCAAGATAATTCATGGTTCTTGTCTGCCTTTCTGGTTCTGATTACAATGCTGAATACATGCTTTCTCCGGGTGCAATTCAGAATAAACATAATGGGAGTATCCTTAAGGATCAGCACGGACTGGGTGATACAGACCCCCACAGACCTGTTTTGCTAGGTGCATAGTTATTGTGGTGTATTTTTACAATGACAAACTGAATTTTGTAATTCTTTCTAGTAATTCTATATTTTTAAGGGGTTAGGTCAAATTAACAAAATAGTAACATGTTAAAAATGGGATTGTTCCCATGTATGTATTGTACAGGTTTTGTTAGTGTAATAGTGTGTTAGCAGATGAGCAGACAAGAAACTTGCTTAAAGAACTTTGCAAAAAAGCAGAATATGATGGTGGAATTTGTTTGGTTTTTCCCCCTCTATTGTGAATTAATATAAAAGGGGGGGGTGTATTTTTTTTCCTATATGCTAATGTTGTCTTCTAAATTAGCTTAGGAAAAAAAGATCCTAAATGTGAGCCTAACAGAAGTAAGAGGAGATGCTTTATGGGTTTCATCTGAAACACCTGTACTATTGTAACATTTGGAAACTCTTCCAGAGAGTTCATCTTGATAGATGAACTAGGTAACCCAAAAGACCACTCTCTTTTTCCAACAATTTCAGATGTTTGTTTGAGATTCGAAATACTTTTCTTAATGGAAAGCTGCTTTTCAATGGCTGTAACATTTATGGATGAGTTTTCAAAGATGCGTACTTGTTGGAAACAAAGCTGTTGATAGATACTCTTGGGGAAAAGATGGAGATGGTAGAACCTGCAGATGTCTGGTAGATGTCCAAATAACGTGCAACGCAGAAAGGGGATTTGTGACTCTAATTGATGACTTGTGCTATTGATAACTGCTAATCTGGTAATGCTAATAGCACAAACACTATTTTTTCTTTCTCTGTTTAACTCTTTTCATACCAGTTAAGCCCAATAACGAAGAAACAGTTCAGTAGTTCAGACATTTCAAAGCATTTAAAAGACCATGCCTTTATCTTTTAAAAATCTTTCTATTTCTTTTTTTATAGGCAAAGCTACATCCTCTTCTAATCCTGGTAGCCCAGCGCCAGATTGGTACAAAGATTTTGTCACTGATGCAGATGCTGAAGTGTTGGAACATTCGGGGAAAATGGTGCTTCTCTTTGAAATTCTTCGAATGGCAGAAGAGCTTGGAGACAAAGTGTAAGTCAGTTCTAGAAATATTTTTAATGACCTTATAAATATGTTAGTCTGACAGTGTTCTTTCATTCAGTCTTCATAATGCTGTAGCTCAGTTTTCTGAATCAAATGTGCATGCTACATTGATTTTTATAAGTGAGTTTCCCCGTACATGCATGTACTCCACCAAAGTCTTTCTCTGTGTCTAGAAAGGGTGTTTGTTTCAAAGGTAGTATCAGGGTGAGGAAGGAAGAAAAATAAAGCAATACAATAATTATAATAACCTCAGAGGCAAATTTTGTGTTTCACTGTTTCTGTTTTCAGCCTAGTGTTTAGCCAGTCCCTAATATCTCTGGATTTGATAGAAGATTTTCTGGAGCTGGCAAACAGGGAGAAAACTGACAAAGAGAAGCCTCCTATTTATAAAGGTGAGTGTCCCCTTGAACAATTGCAAAGCTAATAACTCTTTTACAAGTCTCTATTCGGTCCAGAGGGAATGGATTTGAAATAATTGTTTTCATTAGAAGTGTTGCATGCTCTGTACTATTCCTGAAGTTGGCAGGATTATTGGTCTCCTCTGCAGGTGGTCTCTGCTATCCCATTATGGACTCCTGCTTCTGATTTCATTCTGTATCATCCGTGCTTAATATAGCCTAAGCAGATTAAATGTTCATCATCTGAAAGGAGAGAAGGCATTTTGTTAAATTCTGTACAAAAATGATGTTACATGCTGATGCGTGGCAAATTCTGATCCTTCCTACTGGGAGAGAGATAATTGAAGAAAATTAGACTACTTTGGGTGTAGAACATGCAAAATGTGAATTTAGTCTTTATATGTACTGCAGTAGATTGTTTTACAGATTTCATAAGGGAGCAAAGTATTGCATTAATTATTATTCTGGTGATGCTCAAATGACGAGGAATTTCTCACTAGCCAGAGATGTCCTCTGCGGAGGATGTTTCTTCTGTTTACTCTGTGAGATCCTCCCAGAGCTGATGATGCAGTTCATCTTTATGTGAAGTTTCAGTTCCCAGTACGTGTTGATTGAAGAATTCCTTTGAATCTGCCATTCCTTTCAAGTATCTTATTTCTAAGTGTAACCATGTTGAACAATTGCGTAAGAGAAATGTGGCTTAGTGATACCAACACCGTAGTTAGATGAAGATCTCTGGTATCTCTCTCTCAGGTTTATTGTTTCTGGCTGTTGCTTCCTTAGCTTCTGAACATTTGTCATCTTCAGATGCTACGAGCTGTGTATTTTGTGGAGTCCGTGCCTTTAGTCTGAGATAATGTTTTAAGGGGTGGGGTTTTTTTTCATTTGTGGTAATTCTTTTGGTAAGCAGTTAGACTATGTATCACAGCAAGATTCACCATATAGAGACCTTCCTGACATGAGTCAACAATCTCTTTCTCATGATTGATTGTATTGAGCCGTGTTGTCTCCTAAAAACACTATTCTCTTTATAACTGATGGCACAGTGGGGTTCATTTTGTGTACATACACCTTGATGGCCCATGAAAATGAAAGGTTACGTGTGAATTGGGGAGAGAAGAACATGAAACGTGAAACTACACAGATCAATTAGAAAAGTACAATTAGTACTATAATGCCTAAAGATTAGATGTAGTTACTTTTTTAGATTAACTTGGGCTCCAAGTTAAGGCATGTCTCTACAGACGTGTATATACAACTAGAAATAGTGACAAACAGGAACTACCCAAAAAAAGCTCAGGTCTTTTCAAATACGTCAATTAAAATTTAACCTTGGAACATAATTTGATTATAAATTCGTATCTTTAAATTCCAAACTGTATAAAACTGCTTTGAGGAGTTTCACTTAATATCAGTTGATCTTTTTGTAAAATAATAACAATCTTCAGAAGAAATGGATGGTGATAGATGCTGGATACTTTTTGCAAGGCAAAATGAGATTGACAACATTTATTCTATTTTTGAATCATTGTAGACAAAATTGGTTTAGGGTTTGTAGGAGCTGTTGCAGGCTTGTGGATGATCATTGTCATCACAAATGCTATTGCTATTATTTCTGTCATATTACATACTTTATGTTTTGTTACGCAAACTTCACTACACAATTTCCAAGGCGTGCCTGTGGCAAGCACCTATATCCTGCAAAAACATTCTGTGTCTTAAATAACCTATAGTCTTCTCCTGTTGTTTTAAAATGTCAGAGGATAGTGTGTTTTATGTTCCATATTTGTTCTTTTACTATTTAGAGAGTTGTGTATATCCAGTATTACCAGTCTGGTTACTTACACAATCAGCATTTTAATAACTTGACTATTACATTTATAGGTGAAGGAAAGTGGTTCAGAAACATTGATTACTATCGCTTAGATGGTTCAACTACAGCTCAGTCAAGAAAGAAATGGGCTGAAGAATTTAATGATGAAACTAATGTGAGGTGAGATCTCTTCTGATACATATGCTTAATTTTCTCCTTTGTCTTTCTTTTGTTCCCTATTTCTTTGTTACTTGTATTAGGTTAATGACCTCTTAAGGCTAGGCAAATAAATACCACAATGTTGTCAAGTGCAGAACTTGCACGAAAAATGTGCAACAGCAATAGGTTTCTGGTTTCCTGAGATTGCTTACAATCTAAACAAGAATGAAACCAGCAAGGAAACGCTGAACAAGTATTGATGAGTACAAATGGAAGTAATTTGGATCAGAGGCAGTCTTTTTATTACAATTACTTAGAAGGATATAAGGAGCTAGGAAGGTCAGAGCCCTGTGGGGTCTGGCGAGGAGACAGCAGTCGCGTGGCCAGACAGAGGCATGTAGCGCTCGGCTATCTCCAGAGTTGTCTCCTGGCCATCCACTGTTCATACAAGACAGGACTTTCAAGTCTGATTTGGATAGGTAGGTAGGTACAAACTTGCACAAGTTTAGTGAAATTGAGGAGCTTCACCTTCCTAGATTGGTTTAAAAAATAAAATATGTAGTTATGTTGCATATAATGTATGGGGGTGGGGGGGGGAGTTAAATGGAACAAAGTAAACTAATTCAGTGTTAATACTCTTAGTTTATTCTGTCAGGTATCTGTCAAGAGCTCATTTGAAGTTGAACCTGAGTAAGATGGTATTCAAAAAACAGATAAATCAAAGGGACAGTGTCATTCTAGAGTTATTCTGGAAGTGCGCTAGCCAGGAAACAGTTTCAATAGCATGGGATATGCCTGTTTAAAATTATAGTTTAATTTGCTATAACTAAATTTATTAAAATGCAAAACCAAAAATTTTTTCTTATCCACCAGTTTTTGTTAACAGTTGGTTTGCAAAAGACCGTGATCTGTGTTTCTGGGAGTGTATATTTTGCTAAAAGTCTTGTCCTTTTAAAACCTGCATCTCTTCTATGCTTAATACAGTATTTTAATGAAGTTTTTGAGTTACTTCAGTGTATGAACAACTCCACAGTAACACAGCAACATGGGAACAATTGTTTTCCAAAACATTAAAATTTTGCAACTTTTCTCTCTTCCAGAGGCCGCTTGTTTATTATATCCACTAAAGCAGGTTCCCTCGGAATTAATCTCGTGGCTGCTAATAGAGTAATCATCTTCGATGCTTCTTGGAACCCATCGTATGACATCCAGAGTATTTTCAGAGTATACCGCTTCGGGCAGAACAAACCTGTGTTTGTGTACAGGTTTTTGGCTCAGGTAGGTTTCTGTCTGATATTTTTGTCATATTCTGGTCCTGCAATCAAATTTATAAACTGTATCTATTTGGACTTGTGCTGAAGTCTGTAGTGGTCCACAGTGATCCGGTCACCTTCCAGGCCTAATCTGATAGCAGTATTTGGCCACTGGAAAAGCTCTTGAAGGAAAGATTGGTAAAATAAATAACAACTGACATTATTTCCTGCTAAGCCCACCTCATCTGACACTTTGTGTAGCATAAATTCTGGAATTCTAGCAGTGATTCACACATCCAGCCTCAGAACAGTGTTCTTGG
This sequence comes from Pelecanus crispus, assembly GCF_030463565.1. NCBI lineage: Eukaryota > Metazoa > Chordata > Aves > Pelecaniformes > Pelecanidae > Pelecanus > Pelecanus crispus. Next base: position 3,412,259 of record NC_134655.1, on the reverse strand, counting down.
CTTTTTTCATTTGCACACCACTAAAAGTTCTTAATTGAAGAGACTGCATAGAGGATGGTTGTTGTTTAGGCTGTAGGCTTGCTCAGTGTCGCTGTCTTCTACAGACCCCCGGTCCGTGGGCGCCTGGTGGTCTAACTGGAATGAGAACACAGGAAGCTAAAGAATTTTTTATAAAAAGGCATCCAGTCATGATTTGAAAACTTGTATCACACCCTACAGATATTAAAGATGTGTAATAATTCTGATGGTCACTGGTCTATGTTTTTTTTTTTAAGTATAATGCTGTTATCTCTGTTAGGAAGTACCTTGCTTCATCTTCTAGTTCTTGAGGTGTTATAGAGTAGACTGAAGGCCTTTCCCAGTAAGAGTGCTTAACTCTTGATCGAGTCACTATTTACTTGCCAACTTCAATAGATTACTTTTTGTAACACGTTCCTGTCAGGCATGGGGTTTTTTTCTTCAGGCTTCAGTCTATGTTTGTAGTTTTCTATGTGCACTTTTGAACTGTTGATACCCTTTTTAAATTACGATGTTCAGAACAGGCTGTGCTGTTCTCATACTTCTCGTAGTAATCTTTTTTTTTTCCCCTTAAAAAAAGTAATTTTCTTTTTTTCACCAAGGATCTAATTTTTTCATACACAGCTGTGATGAATTAGACTTGACTGCTTCCCTTCCCCTCTCCTCTCCACCCCAGTGATATGGTATCTGTTTTCATTTTTACAGGCTGCTCAAAGCAGCAAAATAAGGTACATGCTGTGGAAATTGCCATTTTTTTGGTCATAATCCTGCTTTGGGGAATTGAAGCAAAACCAGATCTCTTCAAAACACTAATGAAAAAATACATTTCTTACTCTAGTCAATAGCTAGATGACGTCATGTACGCAATTCATATTAGTTTGTGTTCACCTCCAGGAGGGTTTTTTTTTTTCCTTTTTTCTTTTCTGTCAGCAAATTTGTTTTCAGGTAACTTTGTAGATACAGGGTCAAAGAAGCAAGGAAAATAGGGCACTGTTATGTTGTTATTCCGGCTCTTTTGCATCTATTAATTTTTTTTCCTATATGACAAGAAGGTCCAGTGTTTGTATGAAAGTGAGCGCCTTGTTTTTTAGGGAACGATGGAAGATAAGATCTATGATCGTCAGGTAACAAAGCAGTCATTGTCTTTCCGGGTTGTCGACCAACAGCAAGTTGAACGTCATTTTACTATGAATGAACTTACAGAGCTGTACACTTTTGAGCCAGATTTGCTGGATGATCCTAATTCAGAAAAGAAGAAGAAGAGAGATACGCCAATGTTGCCAAAAGTAAGTTGATGCACATCACGAGGAATTATATGCTATAAAAATAATTTACATCTCTTTAAGGATGTGAGGTATTTCTCCTTGGAAGGAGAAGAGTGCTGTGTTTTCGCTTCAGAGCAGTATTTTTCACTTTGAATGGAGGTGAATAGCAGGTGACACAATAAAATACGTAATTAATATAATGGATGGTATAATGAGCTAGATAATGAGGTTCCCTTCAATGTAATTGACAGTGTAAGAAAAAGACCTGCGGTTAAAAGACAAAAATTTGATATCAGAACAAACAAAAATACTTTTTCACACAATTTGAATGAATAAAAGTTTTACTGCAGGAAACTGTGGAAGCCAAGATTCAAATTAATATCTAGATGGGTGCTGGTCATACCTAGCGTTACCTCGAGTTGTGATAACCAGTCTGTGAGGTGAGACTGTACTGCAGGGTCTGGTTTTTGTCTACCTAGGTGGGACTTAGTAAGAGCCAAGTTAATCCATGCTCTCCTTTGCCAAGCCTTTTTGGTTTTTAGTTCCTTGTTTCTGTTGAAGGGACCATTAATAGAGATACAGTAGAGATAGGGAAAAAGTTGCACTTACTTACTGTTTAAGTGAGGAAAAGTGGACAAGCTAAGATTTTGTGATCTATTTTTAGTGTCGCCAGTGCTAGCAGAGACCAGTGACGTTGTTGTAGGCAATCATTTACAGCATTTACACAACTTAGTGAGAATGCTGCCATTCTGTACTCTGAGATAATACGAAGTAGTGATGTCAGACCGTTTTCTGACTTGGTGCTCAATGAACTTTTAAGATCGCAATGGTTTGTTTTCACTGAGGCCTGCCTAAATCGATTTGTAATGGGTGTGGTGTGTGTGTAGTAGTGGTTCATTGTCACTGCTCTCCATAGTAGTGGTTCACTATTCTCTGTGATACTTAGGGAACCGAAAAATTTACTAACTGAATTTAAAAATAAAAACTACAACTTTTATAGTCAGGCAGGAGTAAACTTCAGGGGAAAGAATAACTGGTTCGGTTATTTTATTCTTTTTTTTCCAAGTCAGTTTGCATTTAAGATTAGGCTGCGGTTTTGTACTTCGTCCAATTTATGTTCTAATTTATATTATATTATATATTCTTTGTGTATGTGGTCTGGTAAAGACTAATTCATCATTAAGCTGTTGTGCAATTATCTTTGCTTCGTACCAGGTGAATAGCTAGTATAGTAACATGTGAATGTGTGGGCTGTGGTTAGTTAACTGGTTAAATCTCCGAGTTACTACTGTGTTTAGGTCATTATACAGCATCTGGGTGTGGGGAGGGAGGTTTTCCAGTTTGTAAATCTATTTATTTCCAAGGAAAAATGGTATGTTTTCCATTCTAGTCTATCTGTAGACCGCTATAATATAATAAATTGTGGTCAGGCATCACATTGGCATTCTTAATAGTTAAGCCGTTCTCTGGAACAGTCTATTAGACCACCTACAGTGTCAGTGCAGCTGCCGGGGGGATTTAGGAAGTGTTAGCCCGTAAGTGTTAGTCACTGTTACACATGCATTTTAAAACCCTTGAAAACAAACTTTAATGACTGTATCTAAGCTCTTTTTATTGCAGTGTTTCTCTCTGTAAGCAGTAAATTGTAGATAACTGAAAATTTTATTCTGCCTTTTTACTATGCTATACATTTTTATTTTGGCAAATTCGGGTTTTTTACCTCCTAAAACATCTTCCTTTACATTGTAATTAATAGTATTTATTTTATCTTTCTTACTTTCTTAGTTATTTTATGCTATACACGTTTATGCTTCCACAAAATCATAGCTAATGCATCACCATTTGCTGCTGCCACTTATTTTTAAGAAAATAATAATAGGTCAAAAACCTAGGAAGCAACTGAGTATGTTTACTCATAGCATTGATCAGTCCAATGCAATAATTGTATTTTGAAAGTTACTTGTTTTCTTTTACAATAATAAATCAGTTAACGAAGTATAATGTAAAAGGCCAAGTTTATAAACTCCAAACTTACTTTATCATTCAGCTTTAAATATTAAGTTCCATATTAATTCCCTTCCAACCATCAGTGTAAGGTTCATGTAAGTTAAGTTGAGTACAAGCTTTTAACCAAGTCCCTGGCTGTGAATAGAGCAAATCTGTGTACTGGAATGCTCTTTGGTTTTTTTCCTGGTTTTAGCAAATGGTATTGAATGGAATTTCATCCTTTTAAAGATGTGCATCTTAGTACATACTGAAATTTCTAATCCCTTTTTTTCATTTGTTGGTTGAAAAGGCTGTAAATAATCAGGTAGGTTCATCTTGTTTTAGCAGTTTCTGTATTTATTTGTTGAAAGCAGGGCTTTGCACTCCTGATAGCCTCACAGAATATGGGAAGCTAGTCATTAACCCCCAAATTTTCTTTCCCCTTTCTTTCTTCCCCCTGAATTAGTCTTGGGTAGTGAGAAAGAATCGCGCTGGACGCTGAGTTGCCTCAGCTCCTGCAGAAGCTGGGAGCGGAGCGCTGCAGGTGGGACGTGCCGGAGGAAGTACGTAACTCCCAATCCACGTTTTTAGCCGGCTGCCAGAGTAGGCTGTGGCATGCGTGGTAGCTGGTGTTTCCGTGTGTTGTTGGTATAGTCACGGTGAAAACTTCTTCAAAATGTTAGAGGGAGTGTTTCTAGGAGTGTTAATAAAAATCAGTAGCTGTCATCATGTAAAGTATTGCTTGCGGTTGGGCTCTGGGCAGGGAGTCTGAGGGTAGGAGCGAAGTCTGTCCTGTAAGGCCATCAGATGTGCCCGAGGGGCGAGTTGCCGTGAACGAAGCCGGGGTGGTTCAGCCAAGGGAAAATGCCAAGCGAATGGTTCCATGTGGGGTGACTGCTGATTGACCTGCCTCGCCTGGGTGAACAGGGCTTAGTGCCAAGGTAGTAAACCGTCACGAACGAATGTATATTGGAGAACTCTGTTTCATTTGGTACTATTTTGATTATCCCACTTTTTTAAAATTATTTGTGGCTCCGTTTGTCTTCCCTGTGAAGCTCAGCTGATTGGGATATTTGATTTTGATTTTATCCACAATTAGGTTCTTGCTTTGCACACAAAGCCGAGCTATTCCAGTAGATGCAGTGACTCCTTACTTGATTCCTGTGATCTGTTTAATTGAATTGTGGCTCATACCTTATTTATAATAGCGTAACTTTATGTTTTATTTCCTATTCTGTCTTTTTTTTGGTCTATCCAATTCTCTAAAATCCTACATAAACAATGAAAAGCAAGTATCAGATGTAGGGAATAACTGCAGTGGATGTTATTCTTGAAATTGTGCAAGGTTATTCATTCAGAAAGTTAACTAATCCTTATTTCAGTGTAGTTTTAGCAGAAATGCATGATTTAGCTTTATAATTGCAAAAGTTCTTAACAAATGAATTTAACAACACTCTCATAGCTTTTTTTTTTTTAAATTTATTAAAAAGACTATTGATAATGCTTATGGAAACATTTTATTTTAACATCGATTAATTACACAGCATTTGGAGATTAAAATTTTCTTCAAGATCATGTTGCATGATATTCCGGTGCTTTGTTCATGGTAAGTTCAGCACCCCTCCCCGATCTCTGCAGCTCTCAGCTGGAAACAAAGGCCACTAAAACTTTACCTGTATTACTCTTCCATCATTGAGCTGTCTACCCCTTCCTTACAAAGACTGAGCTGTTCCTTTATAATTACCAGCAAAGCAAAATAAGCATTTAGGCTAAAAGAAAGCTTTAGTTCTGCCTTTTACAGGTTTTGTGTATAATTGTCTTCAGGCCTCTTTTACATCTTCAAAGCATAGTCTGCTGAACAATGTTATCACTGTAATTTTACTGTTGTGCAGACAGTGAGGTAAGGGATTACCTTTGTAATCCTTACCGTTGGTGTGAAATGCACGGTAAAAACACATAAATATACTAAAAGTGTCAAGTGGAGATCCAGCTAGGCTCTGAAAGAACAGATTCCTCAGAACACGGGTACAAAGATATTTGAAAAATAATGCATTTTAGAATGGACCCCTTCCAAGCATGCTTTTTAGAGGGAATTACGAATAGGAATCAGGTGAAATGTTTCCCATCTTTTCTCCAACTGTCTAAGCATGAATGTGGAAAAACCTGGAGGGGTAATAGGTTTTCTGCGGGATGTCTGCTAAGTCAGAGAACTTCTTGACTTCAGTGACGCCCCACAGTAGGAAGGTTCCTTAGGAATACAGCCAGGAATCGTGTAGAATCATAGAATCATGGAATCGTTTAGGTTGGAAAAGACCTTGAAGATCATCCAGTCCAACCATTAACCTACACTACCAAGTCCACACTAAACCAATCAAGGGTAGACTAGACTAAACCATGTCCCCAAGTGCCACCTCTGCCCGTTTTTTGAACGCTTCCAGGGATGGTGACTCCACCACCTCTCTGGGCAGCCTGTTCCAATGCTTGACCACCCTTTCCATAAAGAAATTTTTCCTAATATCCAACCTAAACCTCCCCTGGCGCAGCTTGAGCCCATTTCCTCTCGTCCTACCGCTAACTCCGTGGGAGAAGAGACCAGCACCCAATGTATGTTGAGGAGGAGTGACTCAGAGCTGAGTGTTAGGGTTCTTCTGGTAACTCCTAGTTTTAACACACTTTTCAACTTCTTTGATGTAAGAAAAAAAAAGGGGGGGGGGGTTAATTCTTTTGCTTTTAATGGGTTAGGAGAATTCATTCTATATTGTTTTAAAAGTCAGAAGTAAAGCCGTTACATGAGTAAAGAAACAAATACTGCTTGATTTTTAAAATATATCCTTGAGAATTCTGGTTTTGTGATAATCCAAGTTTCAGTCAAAGACCAGTTTTCATAGAAAGTGTTGTTAAGGGGGGGGAAGATGTTGAATGTTGCTATTTTATATAAAAAAGGCACACGGCGAATGTGCAGTATGTAGTTTTCCTGGAAGCTTATCAAAGTTTCATGTCAAGTTTTAATTTTAGCAGCAGTTTTCTGCCCTTTGCGGTCTGAACGAGACCTTCAGGTTGCCGAGGAGTGCTGAGGAGCTGGTGCATGCGGTTCTCAGGGGAAAACGCCTATTGCACTGCAGCTGTAACTTCATAGTGCCATTTATCTGCCTTTACCTCTCCGAAACAGCTTCTGCATCTGGAAAAATGTAAATACTTGGTTTTAACAGGATATTTTTATTATGAGTGTTGTTCACATGAATTATTAAATTAGCCTTAACTTCCACCGCTTGATTTCATTCATCTGCTCTCCTGCAGAGTTGAAAAGGTGTCCTGGTTTTGGCTGGGATAGAGTTAATTTTCTTCCTAGCAGCAGGCACAGCGCTGTGGTTTGGATTTAGTAGGAGAAGAATGCTGATAACACGCTGATGGTTTAGTTGTTGCTCAGCACTGCTCATGCCAGTCAAGGGCTTTTCAGCTTCCCATGCTCTGCCAGGCGCACAAGAAACTGGGAGGGGGCACAGCCGGAAGAGTTGATCCCAACTGCCCCAAGGGCTATTCCATACCATATGACGTCATGGGCAGTATGGAAACTGGGGGGGTTGGCCGGGGAGCAGCGATCGCTGCTCGGGAACTGGCTGGGCATCGGTCGGCGGGTGGTGAGCAATTGCATTGGGCATCACTTGCTTTGGATATTATTATTACTATTATTATTATATTGTTATTATTATTATTTTATTTCAATTATTGAACTGTTCTTATCTCACCCCAGGAGTGTTTCTCGCTCTCACTCCTCCAATTCTCGCCCCCGTCCCATCGGGCAGCGAGCGGCTGCGTGGTGCTGAGCTGCTGCCTGGGGCTGAACCCCGACAAAAGGACTGTTTCAGAAAGTCAGTCCCAAAAAGGTGTAACAGGTGTCTTAAGACCGAGTAATCACTCAAAGTTGCTGTGTTTTAAGTATAGAAATAATTATATAGGCTATGAGCTTTATGGAGATGTAGCGGCTCATTATCTAACACAGACTAAAGAGATAAGCAGGTTTTGTTATTTCTGCAGACTAGCAATTCAAAAGGAAAAGATGGTGTGAAGTGAGAAAATGCGGTTTAATGTATTATGATTGTATTTCGGGTGTTACATTTTACTTTGCTCTGAGTTTAACAGTGGATCTGCAGTCTTTTTTTTAAATCTGTGTGATTTATGACTGGGCTATCGTTTTGGTTTTTTTTTTAAAGTAGGTTCTCACAGACTCTTAACACTCAGCTCCCGAAGGATTGTATACTGGGGTAGACTTGGCTGATACGTAGCTAACGGGAAGTTTTTTCACCACAAATACTGTTAGTAAGTGCAATACCTGTGCCTTACCTTGGCCAGTGCCATACGTATTTCAGAGCGTATCTATGAGGTAGGGGCTGGACAAAGACAAAAGGGGGGCACTGCGTGTCCCTCGGAGCTGGCACTCTTGCACCCTCTGTTCCTTGCTTATTCCCCACGTCAGCGTGTTCAGTGCGTTAGAGTCGCAGTCCCATTTTTATGTGAAATGAAAACTTGGCTCAGTTGAGGTCATGTAACGCAGACTGGAAAAGCAGATTAAAATAGTAGTTCAGATTCAGTTGGATATAGTGTATCATTACTTTATACTAGCTCAGGGCATGTGTTTCACTGTAGTTCCATACTAGGGGACAATTTGTGAATTTTGAAAGGCTGTTGATCTCAGAATCGGAAGAATTTGTTGCTTATTTAAATTTATTTTTATTTTTAACCTTGGTATTAAACGTTCAATTCGTTGACAAAAACTTGTTTATGAATTACAATGTAATTTGCATTCCTTCGTGGAAGATTTCCTTCCTAATACATTTAGCTGTCCATAGCATTTAATTTCCATCAGGATTTTAAAAAGACAAACCTTTCTTTAAAATTCAAAACCTTTTTTCAGTATCTCTTCATTTTTTTTCATTCATCACCAGGATTTCATCCTAAAGCTTATAAACCAATTGATAATCATTGTTCTATCAACATGCTAAACAAATGAACAGGAATACTTATTCTGATGATATTTTGCGTGTGTACGGTGAATTTTTTTTCATTGTAAAATTAAACAGACTAAATGGCAGTACCTTCCATATCCCAGTTTTTGAGCTCCATCATTAAAGTTAATGCAAAATAAAGTTTAGACAAAGAAAAGCAAACACACAGTTGGATGTAATTTAAACCACATTTTGAAGACTGCGTTGGCTAAGTGAGTGTGGATTATATTCCAGTATTGTTTTCAATAATAGTGTTACCATGGAAATTAATGCATATGCATGTCCAGGAACCCTCCACGCACTGATGTACAGCTACGGTAAGCTGGGAGCGCTTGAATTGTGTTAGCTTACTTTTGTAACATCTGCTTGACTTCTTCACCCACTTCCTGTAGATGTTTTCATCATATCCTATCATTGCTTCCCTTTTCTCTCTCTGCCTTCTCTCCCACCACCCCAAAAAACCCATTATTTGTTCCTTGTGCCCGTTAGGCATGCAGATACTACACTGAGTATTTTGTTGAGGAGCTGGCGCTGCAAGCATTGGTTCAAATTTAGGGAGACCAGATAGTAGAAGGAGGAAACAAAGACTGGCTTATGTAATTGGTTAACATAATTGAGTTTTAAACACACAGAAAAACAAACAACTTTCTGTAGCTGTTGTGACAAAACCACTGGTCAGGACTTCCACATGCAGTTCCCAGGGTTGCAAAAATCTGTTTGCTTGTGGGTACAAGCCATTCTTCCCAATTGTTGTTCTATCTAGATGAAAAAAGGTCAGGGTAGGACAGTTTATATTCCTGTTTGTACAAATGCCTAGCAGAATAAAGGCATGATGTGGAGTGGTATTCCTATAATTCTACTGCAAAAAGTATATTCCGTGTATTCACTGTAATTCATTTCAGGAGTGGTCCAAAAGTTCAATGCGATAATGTTTTTGTATTATGAATCTTAGACTGAACACTGAGGTTTCTTTTATTGGAGCTTTCTTTTTTTTACTATATATAAAACTAAATTTTCTTCATATATATATATAAAAAAGATAAAATAAAGATATATGTATATAAAATGTTAGTATGCCTGTGACCAAAACCTTCGCAAGAGTTTACCGTTATAAAGGACATTGTAAATATTTCGGTTAATCTTAAAAGCAATTAAGCATTAGGGGCATTGTGGAATATAGAGGTCTAAAGTGCAACCTGCTGATCAAATCCGGTTCATAGCGGTGATTTGACCTTTCTTCGTCCAGATGGGTGGGGGACTATTTATCTCGACGAGTTTTAAGAAGCAGCCTTTTTTGTTGAATGCTGATGGACAGTTGATGGACCAAAGTACTACTTAGCGTTTTAAATCCGGTAGAGGTGCTCTTTATATATTATAGATGCAGATTATTGATGGGTCCTCTCAGGTATCCAGCCTAAGCAAAGGAAAAAATCATTGAGCACATTCCATTCTTTTTAGGTTCTTAAACTGCATTTATTGTTGTGGAATCTGAGTGCATTCCTGTGGTTCATTAAGTGATTGGACTGTCATCTCTGTAACAGATTGTTAATCCATTACCCTCCCTCTGAGGAAAATTGTACTTTTAAATCATTTTTAATTCTGTTTTGCTGTGAAGTGCTCCGAGCTGTTATTTGTGAAATTGGGTCAAAGCAGTAAGTTAGGCATGCAGAAAGAGTAAATATAGCAGAGCTACCCAGTGACTTCTCGTTTTATCGTCTGTTCATTTGAACAGGATACAATTCTGGCAGAATTGCTTCAAATCAATAAAGAGTATATAGTTGGGTATCACGAACATGATTCGCTCCTGGACCATAAGGAGGAAGAGGAGCTCACTGAAGAAGAAAGGAAGGCAGCATGGGCAGAATATGAAGCCGAAAAGAAGGTAAAGCTATCTAATCAGGTTTACATATATGAAAATAACCTTTCCAGATTTAAGTACCGCTTACCTTTTCAGTTTGTTTGGGGGAAATTAATTTTCTTGCAGGCCAAGAAATGGATATGTAAAGCAAATTTTGACACGAAAAACGGAGACACCATATCTTGTTTGCTCTTTTGAGCTGGCCTTTTGTGTGTATTTTCTTTGATACTTTCATTTAAAAGTTACTTTTTCCTTTTACAGACACATTTTTTTCTATTTCATAATAAAACCTAATTGCTGTCTTGTGTAATACCTCTGTTTCACCATTTATGGGAAATTTCTAGCTCCATTAAAGGTATACAATTGATTTCAGAATTTTTTGCCCCGATCCCACACACATATAAGCATCTGCCAGAAAGGACCTAAAAGCTTGCTCCCCCCCACCCCACCCCCCATTATTCCCTGTGTCTTGTTTATTTGATATTTAAGCAGGTGGTAGAATGAAGAAAATTGTAAGTTGGCTACAGGTTTGGGATTTTTTTTTTATTGCAAAAGGAATATGGTAACTTGGTGTAACTGGAGTCTAATAGCAGAAAATTCCTGGAAAGGCAAAGTTTGGTATTCAGATCTGATCAGTATTCTGAAAGTACAAAAAGCGGATGTATAAATTGCCACTGACCATCTTGAGTGAACAAATGACAAGTGAAATGGAATATTGGGAGAGGGTTTTGTGAGGGAGAAGAAATAGGAAGATATAATACAGTTAGCGCTGCAATTGCCCTCTGAGAAATCCATATGGGAGATAAGCGTTATATTCCCGCTAATAAATTATGCGTTTCACTTCTTCAAAATTTGATTACAGTGAGCTCAAACTCAACATTAAGTAGTGGGTTTGCAATATTCAAAATGCATCTTAACTTAAGAGATAAGCCTTGGTCATTTTTTTTTTTTTTTCTTAGTATACCAAATAATTATAATTAAGCTAAACTCCCGTATTGCTCAAGACTAGAACTTAGGTTCCTCTGTGACTAAAATGTCCCTTCTGAATTGAGGTTTGGAAAGGATCTTCGGTTTACTGAGACAGGTTAGCCTTCATGCGCAATGTGCAGCGCTTGTCGTCTTCTCTGAGTGCTGATTTGTCTGCATATGGTATTTCATGAGTTACTATAGAAGACCACAAATTACCGGAGTTATTCAAATGTAAGCGCATTTTGTGTTTTTAAGGGCTTGACTATGCGTTTCAACATGCCAACCGGGACCAATATGCTTCCCACAAATTTCAACTCTCAAACACCATATATTCCTTTCAATTTGGGTGCTCTGTCAGCAATGAGTAATCAACAGCTGGAGGTGAGTAGCAATCCGAGTAGTGTAACGTGTCTGTGTTGCTGTAGGCGTGCGTGGGTTTTTTCTGTCACAAATAATGGATAATGTCATTCTTAAATATCTTGATATTTAGGTAACTGTATCCTATTTTTAATAGGATTTCTGTGCGTGTGTGTAGCTATATTGAAGCCTAACTTGTATGCGTATAAACCTATACCTGTGTAGTATCTCAGGATTCTGGAAGATTAACTGCGTTCTTTGCAGACATGAATGACCACATCTAGGTTTCTACCTCCATCTGTCTTCTGTCCAAGGAGGAATGGGAGAGGAACGCATGCTCTGTTCCCAGTTGTCTCAGGTCTTGGTTTGCCATCTTAGCTGAAGTAGCTGAGGGCATTTCTTCCTAATAAGATGCCAGGCTGTAAACTGCAGGAGGTGAAGCACAGTTGTCTTAGGATGCCTGCTGGTGCCTGGTGGGGAGTCGCTGCCGAAGAATGAAAACCTCTAACAAAGTGTGCAAACCAGGGGGACCTGTGTTGCGGAATAATACGCAATATATGCCAGTATTGTGCTAAAATAGGTAATTTAGCATAATAGATAATATTCTGAACACATAGAATGAGTTGAAACTGTAATGTCATGAAAGTCAGTATCACAGAAAATTTGCCTGGGTAGAAATGTAGAACTCCTGTGATGGTCTGAAAACCTTTGGGTACAAAAATAGTTGTTACAAATACTGTCCACTGTACAGATTGGCAGATTTATACATGCTGTGCAGTTACTCTATGCTGAAATTCATTTGTGTGGAAGCTTAGACTCATTGACTTGTGCAAATTGAGAGGAAAAAGTAATTAAAGTCTAGGTACACAAGGCAAAAATGAAGAAACCTTACAGAAGGTTGGCAAAGAGATGTGTTATTTGTATCTGTGCTTTATAATTAGTTTTCTGGTGTTTTCTCAGGACCTTATTAATCAAGGAAGAGAGAAAGTTGTGGAAGCAACCAACAGTGTAACTGCAGCAAGAATTCAGCCCCTTGAAGACATCATTTCAACCATAGTGAGTGATGCGGGTAACTGTAGGTTTAGGTCAGGAGATGGGGAAACGTTAAACATTATCAGGCAAAGAAATTACCATTGTATATGGTCATTCAGCTAATTGCATTACTAATGAATACAATTTCCAGTTTGTATTTTTATATATATATAATATATTATACCTTATATATGTATTATACCTTTATCCCTGCAGCTTGCTGTAACCCATAATGGTATCTAGATGACATAGAGCCTCAGAGGCCTAACAGTTTAGATCCATAATTACTTGCCGTGCTCTGAAAATGCTGATTTTCTACAAATAAGAATAATAATTACACACAAAAAAGATGTATTTCCTATATCTTGTCCTTATCTGTCTATCTTGGGCTGCCACATTTGTCCCTTGCTCCCAATAATCTAGAGGTGTATTACTTTAATTAGCAGTTAGAAGAACTAATAACTCATAGTTCCAATTCTGGTGAAGCATAATATTGCATTTACTGGAAGTCGGGCTGTGTTTTAACTCTTGATGCAACTCTGAACATAATGCAAGACCTCAGCTACCATTATGCTTTTGTTAAAATGACTAGTGCCAAGAAGGTTTTGGTTTTTTTCCTTTTCAGTGGAAAGAAAATGTTACGCTCACAGAGAGCCAAGTACAGGCCCTGGCACTAAGCAGGCAGGCAAGCCAGGAGCTTGATGTCAAGCGCCGAGAAGCCATCTATAACGACGTCCTTACTAAACAACAGATGGTAAAATATCTAATATTTATTTGATCAACTGTCTGTGTTTGAACTGGGATGTTGAGTATGGACTTTGCATTTGTGTGCTCATAAAATAGAAGTATATGTTTAAGTACATAAATGTGTGCTTACAGAATGTGTGTTTCAACGGGTCAGGTATTTGCTGGCATTGTGTAACGGTGTATGTGACGTAACATGAGGAGGCGGTGACTTCTGCGGTGTGTTGGATTGCATTGCTCAGCCTCGTCAAAGGAGACTCCATGAGAAGTTCATTTAAAAAAAAAAAAAAAAAAACACTTGCCAGATTTTTCTGTTGAAGTAGTTTGCTTGAAGGTCATGAGGCTTAAAAAGAAATCTGATTCCTAGAGCTCAGAAAGCAACTTACGAAACACACATCTTAGAAAGTATTGGTAATGGTTTTTTAGCTTAGAATTATTTTGCAAAATCTGAAAGTTGCCCAGACTATGTCAATGGGAAGAGTTTTCTCTTAGGCAAAGAAACATTTAGCGACAGTCCGCGTGCAGGACTTTCAAAGGGAAGATAAATGGTACCTGACAAATAACGTTGTAACTTATATCTGGGAATAATTTCACAGTGTAGTGCATGTTGCCGTAGTAACTTACCTAAATGCTGCCTGCAATACAATAGGCAAGTCATTAAGAGAGCTTAGCCCTAAATGGTGTTACTAAATGGTTTCTACAGTAATGAGCTTGTGAATACCATCGCATTAGTGATGGTGATAACAATGGTGCTTTCTTCCTTCAGCCACGCTATCCCTAACAAATTGATTTTAACTCTGAACTTGATACTTGCAGCATTGCGACGGGTCATGCAGTTGTAACAGCTCTGCTTTCCCTTCACAGTTGATCAGTTGTGTTCAGAGGATACTTATGAACAGAAGACTACAGCAGCAGTACAATCAGCAGCAACAGCAGCAAATGTCTTACCAGCAAGCAGCAATGAGTCATCTCATGATGCCAAAGCCTCCAAATTTAATCATGAATCCTTCCAACTACCAACAGATAGATATGAGAGGAATGTATCAGTCAGTGTCGGGTGGTATGCAGCCACCGCCGTTACAACGAGCACCACCCCCAATGAGAGGCAAAAATCCAGGGCCTTCCCAAGGGAAATCAATGTGATTTTGCACTAAAAGCCTAAAGGATTGTTAAAATCAGAGAAAGAACTTTTATTTTTTTAGGAATCAATGGCTTAACAGAACTCAACTGTAAAAAAAAAAAAAAAAAAAAAAAAGTTTGGTTGGTCCCCTTAAATGCCATGTTCCATATTGGTGTTTCAGCTTTGTTTAAATAGGACATAATGTTTTCCCCATTGTCAGTGATGTTGCCTAGAATCTTCTTACATATGTTGAGTACAGGAGATAAGCAGTTGTTTTCAGTGAAAACAAGTCCTCCCGTAATAGTAGCATCTCCACAGGTTTCCTGTCTAAACTCCTACGCTTGCTTTTAGTAGCTGCGAAGCTGTCATCAGATTTGAGAAGCTTAGGAAGGACTGCAGGTCTGTATGTTTCAGTATATACCATATGTGAATTGTAAACAGCTGAGTTCTCGATTAGAGTTGATTCCTCAAATTATGGAATACTTTTCTGCTTACCCATTTCTTTATATTAGTGGGAATATTGTAACAGAAATAGTCTGGTTTCCTTTCGACTGAGGTCTGGACTCATACTCTTGTCATCTATGCTGAATGAAACAGGAACTGAAAATACTCTTTGAAACAGAATTGAGTGCAATATTCTTAAATACTACTGCTCTGAAACTTTTGAGTCGTGCAGTTACATAGAAACTGTGTATACAGCCTTAAATAGTGACTTGGGGAAGGTGGTTGTTCTTCCCCAGTCTTCTGCCATTTTTTATTTTCAGTTTTATGTGATGGAATAACAAACGGTGATCTTAGACTTGGAGATGTTTTTCCTTCACACGCTAATTTACTCTATGCGGAGTCCAATACAAAGCACATTTCTGTTAACTCCTTAATGCTGGTGCTACTGTCTCTTCCCATTGCCGGCAATGGGAGACGGGCCAAGAAAATGAAATTCCTGGTATTTGGGGGGTTAAAATAGTGATGGTGGCCAGGGTCAAACCCTGTTATATACAGAACTTTAAAATGGCAGAACCATTGCCGATTTAAAATCGATACAAAGAAAGTGCTGTAGCAACTTCCAGAGCTGCCAGAAGAGTGAAAGAACTTTTCCTCTATTAGGTAAGAGATTTGGTTATGCACTCCTCCCCGGTCCCTTTCGTTTGTGTGCAAACAGGACGTAGTACACAAAGAGCTTGATTTCTTTTGGTTTTGGTTTTAATGTAGACCAGAGAGAAATTTCTGGTTCATTATGTATCATTAGGACTCTCTGTACCCACACTTTTTGTGCTTGTGAAGATCTAATTAAATACAAATAGAGCTTTTCCTTTGAATATAGTTTGGTTGATTCTTTCCCCCCCCCCCTCCAAAAAAAAAAAAAAAGTTGATAATCTGGGGGTAAAAGTAAGTGACAGGAACATTTGAGGCAACGGTGTATGGACTACACAGAACTCTGGAGAAACGAGCGGACGGAGGCATTTGCTCCAGATATTGCTGGACTCCTCGACTTGCTGACGTGAACTAAAATTGTTTTGGTTTCTGGAAGGTTTCTTGCAGGAGTTTTGAGTTCTTGCCCTGAACGGACAAGTGGTTTTTGCATCTAAATATGCAAATCTTACGCGACGTTTCGTTTTGTGATTGGAAACTTGGTTTGTGATCTGAACAGAGTTTGTTTGATCTGTTGCAAAACCAGCTCACAAGTTGCTGTCTTGGACTCCTTTATTACAAGATACCACAAAAGAACCTCAGTATGTTCTAGTGCTTTGCCAGCTCTACAATTAAATTTAATTTGGGAGGAGGGGAGCAAAAAGAGACGTATTCACACTAGAAGAAACAAAACGTGAGACTTTGAGACAAACATTTGAAGGCAAATGTACTCTGGGCAACTCTCACCGATATTCCTACGTATCGTGAATAAGAGAAATACTTTCTACCAAACCTGGGAATGTTCAATGGAGTTTTACAGTAACTCAAAGACTTAAATGTGGAAGTTTTAGGCAACATTTAAAGGCACATTTTTTTTCATTCTGGACAAAACTCTGGATAACAGAAGCCTAACGCATAAGAAGACATCAGAGAAAAGCATTGAAAGAAAACTTGGACCACTTTGCATACATGTTTCTCACTTGACATTTTAGCTGCATAACAATGTGCTTTGAGTATAACATCAAGCTTTAACAAATATTTAAAGACAGAACGTACATCAGTAAGATAATAAAAGGCTCATTTTTATATTTGTT
Organism: Pelecanus crispus; assembly: GCF_030463565.1. Classification (NCBI taxonomy): domain Eukaryota; kingdom Metazoa; phylum Chordata; class Aves; order Pelecaniformes; family Pelecanidae; genus Pelecanus; species Pelecanus crispus. Next base: position 3,395,685 of record NC_134655.1, on the reverse strand, counting down.
TTAGATGTTTTAACTAGATGAAATGGCTTAAGATGACGAATAAAAATGTTGCTTGTAATACAGTTTTGCCTGCTAAATTCTCCACATTTTGTAACCTGTTTATTCCTTTGGATGTAAAGCGTTTTTGCTTAGTATTGTGATATTGTATATGTTTTGTCCCAGTTGTATAGTAATGTTTCAGTCCATCAACCAGCTTTGGCTGCTGAAATCATACAGCTGTGAAGACTTGCCTTTGTTTCTATTAGATGGCTTTTCAGTTCTGTATTAAATATCCTAAGTACTATAGAAAAGGTGTCACCTCTTCCTATAAGGCTGTTTTGTAATATATATAAGGACTGGAAATGTGTTTTTAAAGAGAAGAAGCATTCAAGTATGACGATATACTATCTGTGTTTTCACCATTCAAAGTGCTGTTTAGTAGTTGAAACTTAAACTATTTAATATCTCATTTAATAAAGTGACCAAAATACATCAACGTGCCTTGTGCTACATTCGGAATACAGCTTTAGCTCCGCAGGGATCCAGGCTGAGAGCGTGTCTTTTGAGAACCGCGCTGCGCTGTGAGTTGAAGCTCTCGGATTCTTTGTACAGCGAGGTACCCGCTACCGCATGTAGCCGTTAATTTCTTTTAGGGAAAATAGTTGTGGTCCAGGTTTTCAGATTGACTGAATTTAATGGTTGGACTGGATGGTCTTAAAGGTCTTTTCCAACCTAAACGATTCTGTGATTCTGTAATTAATAGTAGCTTCTGCAGCCAATCTCTGTTAAAAACGAAGAGTTGAGTTATCGCCCAGCAATGAGAAATGGTTAAGAGCGAGGTGAACTTCGACTTGGTCAAATTAGAATAACCTACTGGCATATTTTAACCTCAGAACTGTACGCCTCTCTTTCTTAGTTATTAAATCCCACCTCTTGGGCAAAAAACCCTTTCCTAGACAAAATCGCGTGACGGTTGTGCTTGAAATCCGCCCCTACGCTCGTTCCCTGTGCTTGAGGCTTTTTTGTGGCTCCTGGCCAGCGCCGCGGCCGCGTTCCTGCCCCGGATGCCGCTGCTCGGGGAGGCGCCGCTGCCCTCCCCGGTAGCTGGGAAGGGACGGATGCCACGGAAATGGTGTCCGGGGTTGAAAATTGTGCTACAAGGGGCAGCGTGGGCCACGTGGTTTTAAATATCCCCGTAACTTTGAGCTCGGTGCAGTACTTTGACAGAGGGCAGCGGGAGGCTTGTGGCGGAGGTGCAGGCTGTCTGTGTTGGGCTGGGGCGCGTCCTGGGCGAGCGCCCGTCGGAAGCAGCCCTGCCAGCTGCTGGAACGCCGCGGCCGCGCCCGGCTGTGTCGGTGCTAATGCTGGCCCTGCGGGCTCCTTGTCTTCACCTTCAAAGCAGAACCGCTCAGGGCACGTAAAGAAACCCATCAGTTCAAGGAAAAAGAGTTTTGGAGTTGGATAAATTTTCAGTATTTATGGAAAGACAAATGTCCTAAGCAATTCCCAGCTTGGAGATGTTTGGAAAAACGCTGGTGTTGCAGCATCGGCCACGTAAGCAGGCAGCATCTGAACTTCCCAGACGCGCTCAGGGGTTGAAATAACCCCGTGTGCAGCCTCCGTGCGCTGGAACACGCCCTGGCCACGCGTCCCAGGGCAGAGCACGGGCAGGCTGCCGCCCGCGCGCGTCCTCGGGAGAGCTGCACTGCTGCCGAAGGCCGGGAGCGAGCCGTGGCCTCGGAGGTGGCTTGGGCCTCGGAGGCGTGCAGGGGCCTTCCTCCGGCCATCGCAGGCCGGGCGCTCTGCAGCGAAGGGTCTGGAGAAGCCGCCGGCCTGCCGTGTCCACGCGGGATGGGCGGTTCGTCCTTCCGTGCGTGACGCTGGGCCCCTCCGCGCGTGCAGGCGCTGCGCGGCAGACGCGCAGCGAGGCCGTTTCTCATCTGGCTGTAGCTCCCGTGCCTGCTGTGCCCGTGGGGAGCCGGTGCCCGAAGGAGGGTGCCGGGGAAGGGCTGAGGCCCGAAATGGGGACGCTGCCCTGGGGAAGGGCAGGCTCGGGGGGAAGACGAGCACAGGGGGAGGTGGGGTCACCCCTTGGGCCTGCGCTCGGCCGCTTCCGAGGCTTCAAAGGCCACCTTGGCTTTGTGTTCAACGACCGGTGCACAGGAAAACTATCCGAGATGCTGAATGTGAAACTGTAATCCATACCTGGGGCGTTAATCGAAGCTTAATCCGGTGACAACAGCCACTTCCGCAGCTCAGTTCCACGAAGTGCGTTTCTCATGTCTCTGGATTTTTGTGGATGCCCACGAGCAGCAGCGCAGGCGGATGCGGGCGCTGGCAGCATCCTGGCGGTGATCTGCCACGCTCCGTCACGGGCGTCGTGGTGCTAAATACTTCCTGGTACAGAGAGGGAAGAGCCTGAGCCTCCTCAGCGGAGTTGACTTCGCAGGTCTCTTACTCAAACCCAGCCAGCACAGGGACAAGACTATGTCCTTGGTATTTTACTTGATGAGAATTTAATGCCTCCGAAGCAGTTACTTGCTTTGGGGGAAAAAAAAAAATTCAAGCCTTACACTCCCTATTGCACGACTTAGTCCTCTCGGTTTAAGTTCCTCTCTACAATTCCACTTCACGCTGCCATTTTGGCTGCCGGCGCTGCACGGATCACGGGTCTGCTGCTGGGTTTTGCTGTCGGTTCTCCCCTCCTGACTGCAGGTGTGTTTTGTCTTTACCTTAAAAGCAGGACCAGGGGCTGCGTTCGTGGAGCTTCAGCCATCGAATGTGCTTTTCCCGCGGCGCTGCCTGCTGCGTCCCAGCTCCGCGCCAGGAGCCGAGCTCTGCGCCTGCGTGTCTGACGCTGTCTCCCTCTCCGATGGCTGCGCCGGGTGCCTGCAGCACCTGGAGAAGCAGCGCGTTGCACCTACGTTGCACAGTTGCCCGTTAATTACTTTCAGCACAGGTCCCCGCTACGTTGTTTCCCATCCAAGTGGTTTTCCAGCAAGACCTCGGCGCTGCTTTGCTCTCCAAAGAGCAGAGAAATAATTTACCTGCGTCCGCTGGTTAATAAATGATACTGAGATGTCAGGTAATGCAAATATCGCCCTTGGTGTACTGTATGTCCTATGGCTTAGGGGGAGCGCTTGGTAACCTCACTTTATTTCCTCGCAGCACCTTTGCCGTTATAAAGCTTTCTGGATTGAGCTGAAGCCGGACTTGGCCCTGCAGACCGCTCCCCGCCCCGGGATAGTTGGTGTTTCAGCCAACCCCCACCATGTACGAGCTGACTCCAGCTGTTGGGTTGCGGGAGAGGACATCGTCCTTCGGATGAGGTACCCGGGCTCATCTTCCACCACCAGCGCTATCCCGAGGGGCACGGATGTCTTTGTCTCACCACCAACAAGAATTTCAGCCCTTCTCCTTCAGGGATGCTCCACCCCTGGGTGCCCTTTGGGGAACACCTCGGCCACGGTCGGGCAGCTGCGATGCCTCTCTCCGGACGTGCTGCCAGGCGGGGCAGCACCTAACCAGAAAGGCACCTTCGCGGCCCATCGGCGATGACTTTCTGGACTTCCTCCGCAGTTTCGGGCTCTCCGTCACGTTCTCCAGGGGAGGTAAGTCTCTGGAGCCTCCGCTCCTTCCCCTCACGGAGAAAGGAGCCCTGAGGCGCCTGTCCCGCCCAGGAGAGCTCCCCGCAGGCAGCGGGGTCTCTGCAGGGACGCCCTGAGGCCACGTGTGCATTGCCACGCGTCGGTCTGTCCCCTCGGCCCCCTCCGAGACCGTCCCCGTGCCTCGGATCATGCGCCAAAGCTGGGGAGACGGACGCTTTTGCTGGCTTTGCGCTGTGATGTGCTCAGCGCCATGTTGGCTTCCCGCGGAGGGTTTCCCTCCATTTCTGCACCCTTCTGTAGCGAGAGTCGAGAAATTGCCCACCTCTGCCGCCGGCCGCCTCCCTCCTGCTTTGCACAGCTGTTCCCAGGATAATGTTTCCCTTAGAACGTGCCCAGCCCTCTCGGGTGGAAGGAGAAGGCTTGAAAGCAATGCCTTTTGCCCTGTTTACTGTAGTGTTTTCCGACCCACGGCTTTTTGCGTGTAAAACAGCACTGGGGGGTGAAGGGCGCAGCGGGGTTTCTGCAGGACCATGGCCTTTGCTTTCCCTTTGGGAGAGCTTTTTCCGCTGGCCGTTGTAACTTTGAAGCATGCAGAAACGATACGAGCCGAGATCCCAAACATACGTTGACGTTTCCTCTTGCTAATTTAGGAGAGAGTCTCTCAGGTTGAAGCACCGCAAACGTATTTTCCTCTAAAACTTTCCTAGCAGGAGCAGGGGAGCCCCCGGAACCCGTCCGGCACCGCTGGAGCAGCCGCGCCTCGGCCACGGCCCCGCACGCTGCCGCAGCTGCACGGTCCGTCCGCCAGCCCCGTAAAAGCGCCCGAGCCGCAGGAGCAGCCGGCGTCTCCGGTTGGCTTTCGCCGGGCAGCGCGGCAGCTGCCGGGTAACGGCGGGACGAGGCGACAGCCCGCTGCGCCGCGGGACGGCTGGAGAGGTGAGCGCATCCGCGCGGAAGCACCCGCGCTGGCAGCTCCCCGTGCCGCGCAAAATGCAGCCAAAGCCCGCGGTGGTTAATTCTGGTGCTGTTGAGCTCCCAGGTCAGTCAGGTTACTCGTATCTTTGAGTGTTTTGTTGAACCAGAACCAAACCCAGCAAATTCCTGCTGAAAGCAACCATTCAGGTGGGATTTAGCAAAGCCGAATTCCCCCTTTAAAGAATGTCCCACGTGGGAGATGACACCAACCTTTACCAAGGGGTTTCCAGGAAATTCTTTGTGGATTTTGTTGTTTGCAAGCATCGGTTTTTTGCATCCAGATCCCGAGAAGGTGCATTACGTCGTCCCTTGTGCCTGCGCGTCCCTTCGCGGCAGGAGGCCCTGCCGAGGCAGCTCTTCAATTTGGCTATCGGACGAACGAGTCCATCGCGTTGCGCCGCATCAGCTCCCTTCCGAGTTGGTGAAAAACGTACTTGGCATTGCTGAGATCTGGTTTTGACCTTCATTTTGAAGAGGAGGAGCAAGCTCTTAACTGCTAGATTTACCTTCAAGCGCAATGGGAAGCCCTGGCTCGAGGGAGGCAGGCGCATCCTGGGGAGCAGACCGAAGTTCAAGGTCTGAGAGATTCCCCTGCGCGTGAGAGAAGGTCAAAAGTACATTTTAGGACGCTTTTCATCAGCGGTCGTGCTCCCGACATGGCAGCTGAGGATGAGATGTTTCAGCAGTGACTCAGAGGAAGAAGGTAAATAAACACTTTTTATTTCAAACACAGGATTAAATTCCTTCATGTCTGGATCATTCAAGGTAAAGCTCCTGTAATCTCCCCGTCGTGACCCGCAGCCCGTCGTCTGGTGGCTGCTGCGCCCGGCGCGGGAGCGGCTGGGACGGCGACGGGACGCGGGAGGCGGCGCGGAGGGCGAGAGGGGGCCAGGAGCGGAGCTGGCTGCCAGGGCTGCCGCTCCGTTGGCGCCGCAGCTCGCGAAGAAGCTGGCGTGGATCGGCCCTAGGCCAGTGAAACGTTCTGGGAATTCACGGACTGAAGCTGAAGGAGCTGAGGTTTTACCTCAGCTGCTTTGCAAGGGGGAGGCTGAGGAACAGTGCTGTGAAAAATGCAGTCGCGATAAGGAAAACCCCAACTCGAAACCACTACATCTGTGTTGGTACGATTTTTGCACGCTCCGGAGAACCACATTTCCTACCGAGTTCTCATCCATGCTGCAAAGCGCCTGTACAACACCACACTCCTGCTCTCACCATGTGCTAAAAACACCTCTCTCCTGATCACAGGGGACAAAAAAATAAACCAGGATCATTCCTGGAAGCTTCCCCTGCAGTTTTGCGCCATCCCGAGCAGGCAGCGAGGGCAGACGTGTGGCACAAGCGTCACCGCGGGCCTGTGCTGGCTGCTGGGGTGAGCTGCAGAGCAAAGCCTCCAGCGCGAGCGTCCCCAGCCCGACTGGAGAAGGGCCGCAGCTCCCCGGCACGGCGCCGGCAGCGGGTGGAAACGCGGGGCTGGCGCGGGGCTGCCAAAACGCTGGCGGGTTTGGCTGAGCCCAACGGGGAGGCAGGAGCTGCCCCGGGGCCGGGGAAAGGTGATGGGACTGCGTGACCAGGCAGCTTCTGCAGGGGAAAAGGCCACGCAGCCATGAACATCCTGCGGGGATGATCTTCATCCACGGTAATTGCTTATAACTGAGGGGTTTTTTTAATTGCTTTTGCTGCTTTCTACTTTCTCTTCACTGATTTTTCCGTAATGCTTCAGGTGAGTCTCATGTGAGATGTGGTGGTTTTATTGCAGGAGCGATGGGTCCATCCAAACGCTCCGCAGGTGCTCCAAATGTTTCACCACTTGATTTTCAACAGGACAGGGAATCCACAGCGGCTGCGTCACGTGCCGAAGCGTCTCAGCTGCCGACAGCTCAGGCCGAGAGCCGTGCCGGCGCTTCCCGGGCTCACAGGGCCAGAGGCAAGGGAGAGCCCGAGGATGCCGACCGTGCCCGCGAGGTTCCTCCCGTCGCGGCGACGGTGACGCGCATTCTGGGGCAATCCCATCGGAAGGCTACGAGGGCTGAGCCGTGCCTGGTGCTTGGCGTTGCCTGAGGACCTACTTTGCCCATATCAGAGGAAAGGAGAGGGCTGGATTTGCCGTTTTGGGCAATGATGGTTCATTAGACCCCCAGCCGGTCGTTTTGGTGGGGTCACGCTTCCAAGGTCCATTCCAGGTATAATTTGATGTCATCCTTGTACAAGAATTTGGGGTTTGGGTAATTTCCCTCTACCATATGAAGCCTTTTTAGAGGTGGTCTTAATATTGATATTGCTGGGGAAATACTGGGTTAATTGTTACGGAGCGCCAAAAAAAAGGGCTAGCAAGAAATCTACAATATAAAGACAATTTTATTGCCGATAAGCTCTTAAAACTCTTTTTTTTTTTTTTTTTTTCCTGTTTCAGTAGGACCTTATTCTTCCTGATGAAAATCCGGTCATAGCATCTCTCATTAAAAATAAAATTATTTTGAAATAAATAAATATATAAAATAAATATCATATACATTTTATAAATAGTTTTGTCCTTATGCACAGTATCCATGCTTACATCTGAATAATGTTCCTCGCCCCATTCCCACCCCAACAGCAGGAAAAAAACCCCACGCATCAGGACCAGTCCATGTCGCATCATCATCCATGTAGCAAACTCCCGGGCTGCTTAAGCAGGGTACCGTTCGGAAGGCTTTTTCTTAGCCGGTAACCATCCCGAGCTCAGCAGCAGCGTCTGCAGCAGTTCTGTGGTCTTTTGTTTTCTTTCCTTCTCTTCATTTTTAGTGTTTTGGTTTTTTTTTTTCCTCCCCTCCCTAGTGATCAGGTTTGCTCACCTGCTTGTTCCTTTAAGCAACCATAACATTGAATATTCGGCCTCTCTTGTAGCAACCGGGTAAAGAAAGTGAACGAAAACGAAAAGATTATATGTAGGGTTCCCTCCCTTCCCCTACCCCCACCCCCATAAATAACCCAGGTTCGATATACGCTTGAAACAAGGAGGAACAGCAGTGTCTGAATTCAATGTAAGTGCTTTCCTACGTCATCTACACTTTCAGGAACGATGGAATGACTATTAATAGAGTGCTCTGGGAAAAAGCTTGGGAGCCCAAGTATGTACACTGACGGGGCAGCCGCAGGAAACATCACCTGTAGTGGAAGAGGTCTCTGTACGTCGCGGGTATTTTGGCGGGGTCCACAGGCCTGGGTAAGAAGTGAGTGAATTTCTGATGTCTCTTAGTCCTGTACCCCTCCCGGGGGGAGCCGTCCTTGTTCAGAGCCACGTAGTAATGCCTCTCCGAGTCGGGATGCTTGTAGAGGGTTGAGGCGTACGTGTTGTACCAGTTCTCTTCAAACTGCTCTCGGAAAACGCACTCCCGGGTGAGCTTCTTCTGCGTTGGGGCGGAGGCGGGAGGGGAAGAAAAAGACATTTGTGTCAAAAATTAAAAAAAATAAATCTTTTCCGCCTTCCTTCATTTTATTTTCCTATCATTTTCCTAGCTACTACCTCCTCCTGGCTCCCCCGAGGATGGGGACAGCGCTGCCGGGGAGCTTTCCCGCGGGTGAGAGCTGGAAATTAATTAGCAAAATTAAATTTATTTAATTTAATTGGGCACAAGCCGTAGAAGCCGGGACCCAAAGACCTCTGAAGTTGGAGGAGGGAGGAGACAAGAGGAGGAGGAGAAGGTGGGCGCGCGTTTTGCAAAGGTGCCCCATAAAAGAATAAACCAGGGCCCCAGCAAAACTCCCAGCCCGACAGCCGGGTCTCGGCAATGGGGTGAGTTTGGAGCTCGCTGGGGGGGCCGTGCTGTGGCAGGGCCGTGTCCTGAGCAGAGGGCTGCCCACCCGCAGCCACGTCCGCCGGTACCCGCGCACACCCCAAAAACGCTCTCTTAGGTGAGAGGCGACCCCGGGAGAAGCAGCGGGCAAGCGCGTCTGAAGGGTTTAAACGGGAGCGAGCACCGCTTTGGAAGTTCAAGGCACAGAAGAGTATACACTGCGATGGGAATGAAAGCATTCCTCAGGCCTATTCATCTTCTGAAGCGCCGGAGAGCTGCGATGGGAGGCCATAACAAGACCCGGGGAGGTCTGGATGGGGAGCAGCGCTCCGGGAATGTCTAACCCCGGGGAAGATTTACGGCGGCGGTAGGTGATGCGATGAGTGTGTGCCAGCCCACGGCCGGCGCATCCCACGCCGGGCCGGGGGAACGGATGGCACTGGCGTCACCGCGGCCGCAACCAGCCTTCCCCTCCAACCCTTACAGCCGGGCGCGGTCGGCAGCGGCCGTTCAGTGACGGCTTTCCAGTTCATGCCCATCGCTCCTTCCCTCTCCCGCCCGTCTCCCCCGTGCCCAGCCGCAGCGAGGACCTGGGTGGCTTTGCCGGCGCCGCCGTGCCGTGTCGCGGAGGGACCCGCCACGCCGTCCCGTCCCACGGGGGGATTGCCGGGGGGGACGTGGGAGTCCTTTCAGATAAAAGGCAGTCTGCAAACATAGGATGCTCTAATATTACAAACACTGTACCTACACTGTAAACCGTTCGGGTAGGGAATGTGTCTTATCTGCGGCATACAGAGTGCTAAGTAAATGTTATTGCCTGCAGTCGATGTTTTGTAACACAATCCAGGAGCTCACCTGCGCTCAGAACCTGTTTCGAATGCTTTGCTGCTAATTAAATAAACCCCAGGGTGAGTTGTGAGCCCTCCAAAAGCCTGTGCCACAGCCCTTGCCATCTGAGACCTGGGGAACCGGGGGTTTCTCTTCCCAGATCTGCCAATAAACATAAGACTTTTTTTTTTTTTTTTCCTTCCCCTAGGATGCCATCTACTCAGAATAAGTTGGAAACGGCTGACCGGCTGACCTCGTGCGCTGCTGCTTTGCCCCAGTTTACCTGCTCTTCCCTGGGCTGTTCGGAGCTACAGTGTTGGTGTAAAACGTTTGGAGAGCCGGGGGTGACTCTGCAAGCTGCGATTTCTTTCTTTCCAAACCCTGGGATGTCCCCACTGAGCCCGATGCCGTACAGGCAGCGTGCAAGGTGCTGCCCACGACTTTTGCTGCTCTCAGTATCAGCTGCGTCTCTGAAATCGGTGGAAAGCTTAACAGAAATGCTGGTATGAGGTTAACGGGGACAGGCAGAAAAGCTGTCTGTCCCGAGGGGACTCCACGTGTCGCTGCGGGGATGGCTGCCTCTGGCTATACCAACACACAGATCAGGCAAAAGTGGCACAGAGGGAAATAATAAACTTGCTGAAAATTTTAAAATACCGCTGTACTGTCATCTCCTAAAATACATTGTAATGCTAATGCTGTTGTTAGGCGCTGTTTTATGGACCTTTAATTAAGAATACTGTAGTGGCTTTCGATTTCGAAAAGCCATCATTGTACAGCCCATGTATCCCGGATTTTAAAACTCCAGGGTTATTTGGGGACCTGGCTCGTGACTTCTGCACGGTTTGGATCAGCGGTTTGACTGCGTCCCTGCAGCGCCCAGTCAGTGTATTGTCTGCTGTACAAGATGCAATGACAGAGAGAAAAGTCCCATGATTATGTCTTCAGGTCAGTTCTGTTTCCAGATGAAGCGTTGTAGAATGTTACCCTATTTTTGTTTCTGCGTCGTAACGTGCACGCAAGCCCTAGAATTTAATTAACCCATCATGAAACTGTTGATTCATGATCAGAGCTGCAGGGCTTGAGAGCACAGACGGGAATACGCAGGCTTGCATCCTCCTTTTCAGCAGGCACAAGGAAAAGCTGCGACTCCAGGAGCTGCCGAGCAGCCTTGGGGTTTGACAGGAGAGGTGCTGCTGCACAGTTGTAGGCTCCAGCCCTGCTTTCTGAAGCGTGCTTTAGGATTTTTTTTTGTGTTTTATGGATTCCTGGTGATTTTACTTTTTATCTGTCTTGCCCATTTGTAATTTAACCGCTGTCTCAGCATTTAACTTTTGTTTGGGGTAGATGTTATTACAGAAGTGAAGTGGAAAAAGAACAGTTGTGGGTGCATGCTAGTATTTGATTATCTCATATAAACATCAGTTAAATACCGAAAGGGTCTGTGGCAGTCTCAGATGGGAATGGGAGAAGAAAAGATGACAGAAACTTGTGGTTTACTGTTACTGTTTGCGAAGCAAAGGCTTTCTGAAGGCTTCTCTATATGCAGAGATCACGAGTTTGAATTTCTACGCTATGAGATTGATCTGATTGGGTTAGAGGAATTACGTGCCTTCCGCTTTTGTTTAAAACTGGTTTATTTTATTTAATTTTAAATTGATGGTGATCCATCCTTAAAAATCAGTATCCTCACGTAGGGTAGTGCTGTGATCTAGAAAGAGGCATTTAAAAAAATCACACACAGGTGGTGGGTCAAATTAAAGGCAATGGGGCACCTGAAGAAAAAGCACCAAAGTGCAGCAGCTACAGAAAAGGAAACTTAAAAATGCCTATCTAGAATGCAATTAATTTTTCAAAATAGAAGTGATTCTTCTAGCTAACTAGAAATAACTATTTTATATTGAGCTGAGTTAAATAATTAGGAATTGAGTTAAATTAACCTGTAGGAAGCACCTCTACCCAGTTGTTAAGACCTGACATTTTGATGACAAGTCTTAACACTTAATTAAATAGAAAGAAGCAGAGGAGAGCTTGGCTCTCTTCAGGCTGATGGAGACTTTGCCTGTGATGCCAAAGCTCTTCACAGCACCCCTTCCCCGCAGTCCTGGCTGAGTTCCGCAGAAGCATTCGCTCCATGTGCCGGTGATTCATCCAGCAAAACCCTGAGGTACGCTCTCTTTTTTGGGGCTGGCTCATCAGAGCACCTGCCCGGGTTCAAAGTGGTTTACAGGGCGGTGCAGGTTGGGTAACGTTGGGCAGAAAAGCAGCGAGGTGGACCTGAGCTGGTCCCGGCTGCGGCAGCACAACCCGCGAGCCACGGCTCCAAGGGCATGGCCCAAACCAAGGGGACAAACCACAAATTCGCAAGCTGCCACTAGAAACCTGACCCTGGATGGGAAACAGGGCGTCTTCTGCTTTCTCCATCCCACAGCAGCACAGGATGAGGCAGAATCTGCTTGAGGTGATGTTAGGAAGAGTTTATAGGTATTCAGGAGTTTATGTGGAGTAATAAAACTAACAAGGGGTTTACACTTGGTTTTTGGCAAAACACGGAAAATTTTAGTCTTAAAAGGGCACTTCTAGAAAATTATGAGCAACTCCCCTAAAGTCCTAAAAGGAGTTGTAGACAATGTTGTAATAAAATAACACTCAGACCACAACTTCAGCTTCCACTAGTTAAAAAGCTCTAATAGAAGTGTAAAATCTGCAGATGGGTGCAGATCCTGATCACGTGGAGAATAAAATTGATGTGTTACTCAGGCAATGAAAACACGAGTAGCCCCTGGTTTTATGCCAAATTCCCCTTCTGCCTTTAGCTGGCCATTGCCACACGGTTCTGAAAGGCAAAACCTCGGTAAGCCCCCCCAGCTCCCCCGGCACGGCCCCAAGTGGTGTCCAGGGGCTGGGCACCACCACGGGCTCTCGCCGCACGAGTGTAACCTCCCTCCGCAACCCTATTTCATATATATATAATTTATGTTATAACAACAGCGGCATCGCGGGTAGGATGGAGCCCAAGGACTTGGGAGGCCTGTGAGAGACACAGCTTGTGACACCAATGTATTGCTGTGTCTGATACAGTGTTGTAATCGGCACAAAACCTTAAACTTACCGACCCATACAGCTCGCCTCTCTCATTCATGCCGAGGTAGAGTCCTGAGTCCACCCCACGGATGCTCACCAGCCCCACTGCCAGGCTAATAAACTCCAAAATCCCTAAAACAGAAAAGAAGTCCAAATCATACAGAGGATAAAACCAACACCAGGCTCCAGTGACAAACGTGAACCAGCCTTTCCCAGCCTTTGCAGAGCTTCCTACAGATCCCATTTTTCTTATTTACAACGACACAGTTCTTAAATCTATAGTCCCATACGCGTGCAATCTCTGACTTCCACTCTAGGCTTCTCCCCAGCATTGTGAATTTGACTTGCCCAAGAGCAATTACCTTTGCTAACAAGAAAAGGTTTCCTAGGTTTTCTTGTTTTGGTCTTTGGGTTGTTTTTATTTTTTTTCCCCCTAACTCTCACCAAGAAGACAGATGTAGAAACTTGTGCCTGGCCCACTAGAGATTTCAGAAGGCTTTTACCACACCGGGTTTTATTCTTCGCCAAAAGGAGAGTGATTTATGTTGCCATGGGGTTTCTGGATTGAGATGATATTCCCACAGGTTTAAAAGTGATGAGGTCAATAAAAATAAGTAAAAAGCAGTAGGAGAGATGTCTGTGAGGGCCACCTTCATCCTGGCACTCCAGTGGGGTACTTGCTGCCCCCAAAAGTATATACAAGCCGCAGGGATAAAACCCAGCTTCAAAGACACGCAGGTAGAAATGCACCTTCATCTGCAGCCTTCGGAGCCGGGGAGCTGCCGGTCCTTCCTCCGTCACCCCCTGCCAGAACCCCCCTCCTGCCCTGTATGTCCTGCTGCCTGCCCCGGCCTCGTGCCAGCCCCTTCCCGGTCCAGCAGCATCAGTCCTCACCGTCCCCGGCCCTGCGAGAGCAATCGTTTTACCTGTGGGCTTCAGCCTACAACGATGGTGTCGGACACTTTAAATAATGAGGGGCAGCCTCATTTCCTCAGGCAAAGAAATTAGCAGGGTCTGCCACACTGCCTGCTGCACCCCGGCTGCCAGTAAGGGGGACGGCAGCTGTTTTGATGGAGGAAAGATGTGGAATAGGAGAACCCTTGGTGAAGCACTTAAAACCAAACGGCCCCCAGGTAGGTGCGTTTTTAACCAGTTTGAACAAAGCCGACTTCGCAAGTGGTGGAGACCTTCCAACTTCACAGGAAAACCTCCCAAAGGCATTAGTGGGACTGTGTTAGACTCTGGGCACCACACGCTAGAGGTCACGGGCAGTCTTTGCCCATGTCCGGTGTGGAATTAATTAGCTGGGAGGTAGCAGCAGAGGAAGGAAGAGGGTCTTGACCATCCCATCTAATGACTGGACAAGACACCTGCATTGACAGGAGGACAAAGTCGCTCTAACCTTTAGCGTGGCTCCAGGTCTCTTAATATAGCTCCCAAACCGGCCAGTCCTGAGCGATTGCCACTCTGATCAGGTTACCTCGCAGAGCTCCTCTTAGAAGTATGCCTCGAGTCTAAAATCACCGTGTGACGCGCGGCCACCTGAGCCAGCTGACTTCAGCGGCAGTCGCAGCTCCCGGTCACCCCTCATGTGCCTTCTGCTCGGCCAGGCGCGGGTGAGAGGAACTCTCAGAGGATAACTGCGTCACCGCCTAAATATAGGACAGACCAGACAGCGATGGCCACCTCTGGCCCCTTTGCTCAACGCGGACTCGTCAGTCAGATGCTGGCAGCTAAGCTGGGTGCAAGAATTAATTCTTCCTACCTTATATCAGACTTTTTGTCCTCCTTTTGCCCTGCCTGCTCTGGGGCTCGTGCATCGAATCCAGCCCTCCCTGCAGCCAGCCGGTGCGGGGGGAGATGAAATATGGACTTGGGAGCAGCAATTCCTCGAGCCAAACAGGGAAGCAAACGACAGAAAACATGCTTTATGGACCAGTGCAGACATTTTCCAGGCTGAAATATGCCCAGCTACACGCCCCGGCCTGGGGACACATCTTGCCTTCAGAAACCCCAGGAGCAGGCAGTGCAGGCAGGGAAGGCAGCCCTCCCAAGCCAGGCAGGCAAACCAGGACCCTGGCTCTGCTCTGCTCGCTCCCTGGTAGTTATTGTGGTTTCTTATCTGAAAGGAAGCATGAATAGGGAGGGAAGAGGCGTGGGATGAGGGGTGGTCTTCTGCCTCCGCTACCCACCAGTTCTGACACGTGGAGGGAGTTACGGAACTGCTGCGTGCTTCCATTTTCCCATCTGCAGGACAGAAATGATGACAGCCACTGTGCGAAAAGGAGGGAGTGAAGGAAGATTGACAACAACTAGAGAGTGTGTGAAAAGTAATACAGGGGGAAAGGAGGAGTACAGGGATACCCAGAAACGGGGCAGTCTTTCCCTGGCTGGAGACAAGTGGATGTTCAAGTGAGCAATATCTGATAACTGGAGAGCAGCTGATCGACCTTCGTATAGGTACAAACACAGTCCTCAGCACCAGCATATTGGGTTTTTTAATTTGTCTTCTGTCACCCCTGGGAAGCAGGAAAATGCTGCTGGTCCCATTTAGAAACTGAGGGATGTCTGGGGCAGGGAAACCAAGAGCTTTTCTTGAGTATACCCACAAGCACGCTCTGTACGTGGTATGTGGACCCAGGTCTTCAAAGACCTGGTAAGGAGCAACCCAGGAGCAGCATCAGCATCTCCCCTCTCTGAGCAGGTGGGTGAGAAATCCCTCATCTGGTGCGCAGCGGGTGAATACTTGCTGGTTTTGCAAACGAAGTTTCTTCAAGGTGTGCCTGTGACAATCTCTTCTGACAATGGCCCTTGCAATATTCCCCTTTTCTGATCTTTGAGTGGCACTTAGAGACACGCACGGAAGACGACTATGTTGAAATAGCATTAAGAACGTAACTTAAACCCTCAAAAGTCAGGAGACGGAGTGAAGGCTGAAAAAATGTGGGCGGATATCCATCCTGTCCTTAACTCACTCCAATTGCTAAGACAAAATTGCAGCTTTGTACATCTGATCTCTAGCAGCACAGGGAGCGGCCACTGGGGCCAGCTCAAGAATTTGCTTTCCAATTGTAGCGGTGTGTTTTTGTGGTAGAACATGGGGTTTTTTTTTCCTTTTTCTTTTTTCTTGGAGGACTTGCCTCTTTTTTCACTCTTTGATTAGTCATTCTGTTTGTTCCTTCAGCCTTTCTAGATAATATTTGGAGAGATTTGATTAAGACTCTGACTGGATTCATTTACCACCAAAGCACTGAATAATCTCCCGAGCTTTGCCGTGGCCGGACCCGCACACTCTCGCCTTACTACAAACCATCCCTCAAAGAACAATTCAGCCCTTGCACCTGTCTCTTCTTACATGACTATATTCAGGAGCAGGGGCGCAGAAACATCAGACGTTGTATTAATGGCTACAAACCTAAAGCTTCAGCTAAAAACCTCAACAACTGTTCAGCAACAGGTGCACTGCGGTCTGAATGTCAAAATCTACAGCAAAACTTTCTCTGGAGGTTTCAGCAGCTTCTCTAGGAGACTGTGTTACAGATCCATTAGCGGGTTCGTACCCCAGAAGAGCTTCATTTGCTGCCTTTATTGGTCTGCAGTACAAACTCAAGGCCTTTTTCTCTCCTCGCTTGCAGTTAAGAGTAGCACCGTTGGTGTCACTTGTTTAACGCTGCTGTAAAACAGACACGAGGCAGAAAAGGAGCAGTTCCTCCTGGCAGGGATTTTCCTGGCGAATTTAGCTTGGTTTCACTCTCAGGATTCTCGTAGGGGCACTAATGTCAGTCCGACCCCCCTCCAGATTTTGACCGTCCTTTATTTCCTTGTACAGGAAGATTTGTAGCAGATGCAGTGGGAGCAGATACATCTTTGAAAACACTTTATTCTTTCTGGGATGACTTAGGCGGAGCTGCCAGTTCAGAGAGCAAATCTGGGCACTTCTCTACTGTGAGAACGAGCTTTCTTCCAACGATCCTGGAGGGCTCCACCAAATTTTGCATTAAGCCTCCTTTAGGAAAAATAAGCTGCGCCCCATTGTTCTTGCATGAATTTTTACAAGTATAAAATACCGCATTCCAGAAGACAGGTGTTATTTAGGAACGCTCCAGTCCTCGACAGATGAGAGGGAATAGTCACTGTGATTGCTGAGGCAGTGTGGGGAGACGATGCTGCTACCTCCCCTGTGTCCTAGGGGCGCATCCCCCGGATGCCGTGGTACAAAAGAATCCCTCCCTTAGCCCTCGCCGTTAGGACCTTGGTACTCTGTTCTGCATCACCAGGGCTCTGGCTCTTTATTTTCTTCTCTGGAGGACTTGGATGTCTTGCACATCTGGTAACTTTTGGGATGGCTGCGCATGGGAGGGTGCAGATACTGTCCGTCTTTTCCTGAACCCCTTCCAGTATTAGGAGACGGGGATGCAAAGTCCGGTTCCACCCTACATCCCATCTGCAGCTGGATACGTGCCTCTGCTGCGGTGTCGCAGCCGTCCGTGGAGCACGTTAATTATCTGCTCATGATACCGGGGAGCACCTTCCAGCCCTGTGGGCTTGATCCACCAAACCACCACACTGGATTTCTAAGTATTTCCCCAGATGCCCCTAGATTTAAGGCAGCTTTCAGCTGCAAGCCCGAAACCCTCGCCTAGCTCTGCATCCCTCACCACAGTTTTGTAGTTCCCCAGAATCGCGCAGGCTGCCTATTTCTGTAATAAGTTACTGCTCTCTGACTGCTGCATGCAAAATTTAGGAATGCATTGATACATGACATCCTAATACGAACCATACCAGTAACATTGGAATTTAAATATTCATGGCTACTGAATGCAGATGGTGAATACTGCGTGCCAATACGTTATTGCTTTGAGTCTCTGCTGAAGCGAGGTTTAGTCCAACTTTATCTGAACACGAGGATTCCAGTCTAATCCTTTGGGGCTTTGTCTTGCAATTACAACAAATAACTATTTATTTTACACTGCCTCTGGGAAAACCCTGAAGCAGAAAACTATAATATTTTATATCTGAAGTCTGGTCTAGTTTACGTAGCTGGATGCTGACTGCTAAAACACTTAGGGAATGCCAGTGTTTCGATTTATTGAACGCACCGTGTGACTTAAGCGTGCAAAATTCATGAAAAGTTTTAGCCCATTTAACGCAGTTTTCCAAAGTTTGTTTGGAAATACACTAATTTTACTTGCTCTTTATAAAAAAACAGAGCCGAGACAAAATGCTGCCATTTGAAACTGGCTGTTTACTTGGATAAAGATAAGTAAAAAGGACTGATAGAAATACTACGTGGCAGATTGAACTAAAACCAAGCAGATGCAATGGGTTTGCTTTCAGTTTAACGTGGAAACCCATCACGTATCGCAGCATGAAAGGTTAAGAGATGCGTGTCTTTCGGGAGGTAATTAAAGAACGCTTGCCCCACGAGCCTATTAGTACCTGACTCTGACCTGCAGGTTATGACTTTCTTGTTGATTAAGGCAGGGACATGCTATGCACACACCTGGTGTTTATGGAAAGCGCAGTACGCAGATAAGCTTCTCCAATTGTTCCAAAAACCTGCCTTAAACTACCAACAAGAGCAGCAGCAGCGTTCCTGAAGTATCAGAAAGAACCGGTTGCAAAGAATTAAAGGCAAAAAAAAAAAAAAAAAGAATTCCTTTCACTGAGGAGTTAAATCACTTGAAAACTATAAAAAGTCTTGCGAGCGCTCCTTGCAACCTGTTGACAACACTGCTGAGATCACTGGCATGGGACTTGTTGATAGCTTACACAGACACCTGCACTAGATGCTGAAGTAGCGGGAATTTTTCTTAGCTGTGCTCAAACTTACTGTACTTCTTCGCCTGTGGCTTGGGATGCATTTTTTGAAGATTACATACAGTCTCATTAGAGATCCCTGCTCTCGTGTGACACTGATACAGGCGCTGCAGTCTTCCAGCTGTATCCCGGGCAGCAAGGTAAATCCACGGTGCTCTGCCTATTGTTCCATCTTCTCCTTTCTCCCTGAGGTCCCCCAAGCGTTTTTCCCCCTCCAAGCTTCCCCTTCCCTTTCCAACAACCTCCCCAAACCGAGCTTCTGACACCCATCCAGCCAACCGATCCCTGCCCGCTTTGGGGAAGACGCTTTTCTAGTGCGATTCATGCAAGTAAAAGAAATCGGCTCGCAAATATCTGCGGAGGCCAAAAAAAAAAAAAAAAAAAAAAAAGAAAAGAAAAGGAGGAGGGGAAAAAAAAAACCAACCCACCCAAACAAACGAAAAAAGCTAGGAATTTCTTTTTCCAGTGCGCTCCCTCCTTTCTTCCGCCTCCCTCACCGCTAACTTCAGAGGCACAGCTAGAGCTGGCCACCCCTCCCCTTTTAAATTTTAATATTTTTTATTTAATCCTCCCCCCCCCCCCCGGCTAAGGCACGTTTTTGTGCACCTGCAGAAGGGCTTGAGCGCCGGGAGAGTAGGAAATTCGAAATAAAAAATCCCGCATCGCTGGGGAGTGAGGGCATTTGTTTAGGAGCCTAATTATATCCGTCCCGGGATGATTTATATTAGCGGGGTAATTAGTTCTGTGGCGCGGGGCACCTGCTCCCCGGCCGGGCACCCAAGCACCCACCCGGGCACCCACCCAGGGGCCCGCCGCCCCCTCACCGAAGCGGCTGTGGTCCTGCCGGGTGCCGTGCACCGTGCCGTTGGGGAAGATCTCCAGGTGGAAGCCGGTGCGGCAGTAGAGCTGCCGCCGCCGCAGGATGCCCTTGAGGTGAGCGAAGTCGGTGGGCGAGCCCCGCTGCAGCCGCCCCTCGATCTGCCCCAGCCGCTCGTTGAGGAAACCGGGGGAGTCGGCGAGGGGCAGCCCGGCGCCCAGCGCGGGGGGGAAGCCGTGCAGGTCGGGGTCCAGCGCGCCCAGGAAGCCGCCCACCTCGGCCATGGGGCCCGCGGGCGGGCGCGGCGCGGCGCGGAGCGGAGCGGAGCGGCCCCCTCAGAGCGCGGGCTGCGGCCGCCCGGCCCCGCGCTGCCGGCCCCGGCCCGGCCCCGCGCTGCCCGCGCCTCCCATAGCGGGATGTGTCCCGCGGTCGGATGCAAGCTGCACTTTATATACGTACACACTCCCCTTACATTGACATATTGGATATTTAAATGCAAGCCACACCTCACTGGCATCCCCTTTGGCTATTGCTTTTTTTTTTTTTTTTTTCTTTCCCTCCCCCCCCCCCCTTCTCTGATCCATTTGGCTTCTTTTTTTTTTTTGGAAGAGGAAAAAAAGCCAGCTTCACTCCCTCTTTTTATTATGAAAAAAAAAAAAAATGGCAGGAAAAAGCTACACATCGCAGTGAGGCATAACAGCTCTTGGCAGGTCCCCGCGAAGCCGCCGATGAAATCATGGAGCCCCCGCACGCAGCCGGGGATGCGGCGCTGCCGGCTCCCGCCCCGGCTCCCCCGCACCGCCGGCGGCCCCCGGCCCTCTCCCGCCCCTCCTCGGCGGGCGTCCCCCCGCGGCCGCGTCCCCCCCGGGCCCGGCAGGGAGGCGGCGGCTCGGGCCGGCCCTCTCGGGGCCGCCGCTCTGTCAGGGCCGCCGCCGCCTCAGCCCCGGCTGTGCCCCCCCCCCAAACCGACCACGGTGGAAAAAATAACACGTGAGGAGAGGGCTCGAGAGGCGTTTTTCAGGTGAACGTGTAAAAATCGAAAGGCATCTTTTTTTTGAAAAGCGCTCCCGCGGGGCTGTAGGGCCGGGTTTACAGGCGGCGGGAGGTGAAGGGAGGGCGAGCGGCGCTGGCCGGCCCCGCCGCGGGCTCCCTCCCCACCTTCCCCATCTTGGAAACAGGTGTTTCCGCGCTCTCCCCGGCCCGCCGGCACCGTATCTGTAACGGCAGCTGCCGGCCGCGCTGCAGACAGACGGAGCCGGGCTCGGGGAGACGTGCGGGGCGGGCCGGGGGGGACGCGAACCCGGGCAGGCCCGGGCGGGCGGCGGCGAGGGGAGGGGAGGGCAGGGAAGGGCCGGCGCCGCCGCCCCCGCGCCCCGGCCGCCCCCTCCGCTCCCCGCCCTGCCCGCCAGGCGGCGCTGCTGCTCGCGCCGCCGCCCGCCCTGGGCGCTGGGAGCGGGGCGGCCGGCGGGGAGCTGGTGGGGGGGGGCGGTGGTGGGCAGCCGTGGGTGCCATGTCCCTGAAGTAAGGTGTCGTCCACGCCTTCCTTCGTGTCAGGGAGAACCACAGGCAAACGCCCGAAATTGCCCGCCGGCCACCAGCCCGCGCTGCTGCTGGAGGCGCCCCGGGCCGCAGCGGCTCCTTCAGGGGGGGCAGCGGCCAGGGCTGAGGTATCGGTCGTGCCCCCCTCAGCGGGTCTCCCTCACGGTGTATCCCCGCAGTGGGTCCCCTCTCAGTGCGGCCTCTCCCCCAGTGGGTATCCCCTCAGTGGGTCCCCCCCATGGTGGGTATCCCCTCAGGGGGTCTCTCCCCTCAGCGAGTCTCTTCCCTCATCAAGTCTTCTTTCAGCAGGTCTCTCCCCTCAGCAAGTCTCTCCCCTCAGCAAGGCTACCCCATGGTGGGTCTCCCCTCAGCAAGGCTATCCCATGGTGGGTCTCCCCTCAGCGGGTCTCTCCCCTCAGCAGGTCTCTCCCCTCAGCAAGTCTTCCCTCAGCGCACTCTTCCCTCATCAAGTCTTCTTTCAGCAGGTCTCTCCCCTCAGCAAGTCTCTCCCCTCAGCAAGGCTATCCCATGGTGGGTCTCCCCTCAGCGGGTCTCTCCCCTCAGCAGGTCTCTCCCCTCAGCAAGGCTACCCCATGGTGGGTCTCCCCTCAGCAGGTCTCTCCCCTCAGCAGGTCTCTCCCCTCAGTGCACTCTTCCCTCATCAAGTCTTCTTTCAGCAGGTCTCTCCCCTCAGCAAGTCTCTCCCCTCAGCAAGGCTACCCCATGGTGGGTCTCCCCTCAACAGGTCTCTCCCCTCAGCAAGTCTTCCCTCAGCGCGCTCTTCCCTCATTAAGTCTTCTCTCAGCAGGTCTCTCCCCTCAGCAGGTCTCCCCTCAG
The DNA here is from genome assembly GCF_030463565.1 of Pelecanus crispus. Lineage (NCBI taxonomy): Eukaryota > Metazoa > Chordata > Aves > Pelecaniformes > Pelecanidae > Pelecanus > Pelecanus crispus. The sequence continues at coordinate 3,374,422 of NC_134655.1, read as the reverse complement.
CAAGGCTACCCCATGGTGGGTATCCCCTCAGCAGGTCTCTCCCCTCAGAGCGTCTCTCCCCCACCATGGATACCCCCTCAGAGAGTCTCTCCCCCACCATGGATACCCCCTCAGCAGGTCTCTCCCCTCAGAGTGTCTCTCCCCCACCATGGATACCCCCTCAGAGAGTCTCTCCCCCACCATGGATACCCCCTCAGCAGGTCTGTCCCCTCAGAGAGTCTCTCCCCCACCATGGATACCCCCTCAGAGAGTCTCTCCCCCACCATGGATACCCCCTCAGCAGGTCTCTCCCCTCAGAGCGTCTCTCCCCCACCATGGATACCCCCTCAGAGAGTCTCTCCCCCACCATGGATACCCCCTCAGCAGGTCTCTCCCCTCAGAGCGTCTCTCCCCCACCGTGGATACCCCCTCATCAGGTCTCACCCCACAGCGAGGTGCTTCTCCCCACATCCACCCCAGAGGCAGGGTTAAAAGGGCCGTGGCACGCAGTCTCCTCTCCCTGCAGGCCCAGGCAGCGCTCGCTTGCGAAGATACGAAGGAAATTGTGATGTTGTGACGTGGAACGCTCACACGTGTGCCTGCAGTGGGTGAGGAATCTGGTTTTTAACCGGGGGGTGAGGGTGGTTTTCCCTGTCAGAGCTGTGGCTGTAAAAGGGGTGTATTTGACGCAGAACTTGACACGTGAAGCCTAAAACCGTGGTTTTTATAGAAATATAGTCTGCTCCAGAGGTAGTAAAACCTACAGAAGCGTGTTGGCTATTTGTTTATGCTGTGTGGTTACATGGAGATACCACTGTCTGAGGAGTTCAAGCATCTCACTGCAAAGATTACGATTTTTATTTCTGTAGTATCTACGTGAAGACTCAGGTGTGATGAGGTAACTGAGGGAAATAAACTGTGCCTTGGTGGAAATGACAGAGGTCCAAGATGGGGGGGACAGACACAACGGTGGGACACCCCAAACCCGCAATTAGTATTAAGGACATAATCCTGTAAATGCTGTGAATTTAATGCATGAAATTCATGTAATGTGAATGATCCCACTACAATCAAATACGCTCTTCTGCAAAGCCTGGTTTTGCTGATGTAAGTGTGAGTTTTGCCACTGGATTCATAGCGGTCACCTTATTTCTGAACATGTCTGAAGGTTGATCCCAGGGGTATTAAGAAGAGAGAGGAAAAACCAGTTTCCGCACCGAAGGACTAACCAAACGCTGCAGCGGCTTCTGCCACTGACTTCAGTAGCCTCTGGATCTGTTACAATATCCTTAAACCCAAATCCATACAGGCTCTTAGAGGAACTCTTAGGATACTGGAAAAGGTAACAGAGTTCGATTACGTTACAGCAAAATCCAGGATAAAGTAAAAAACACAAACCTGCGTGCTTAACTAATGTAAAACAAAAGCAGCGAAATCCCCCGTCCAAGCTGACATTCCTCGCTTAACTCTCATGATTATGGTCAGCTTTTGAAATGTTCGCAATACATTTTATTGAGAAGTTGTACAGGCTGGTACTACATGTTCTATTTAGGCACAATAGGATGCGGAAAAGGTAGCTTTCTCTTTTTTTTGGTCTTTAATTTCCTGGTTTATTTGTGTTTTTACTAAGCTGAGAAAAAAGCAGAGAGATTTATATCCTGTATTGTTTGAAGAAAAAAAAAAGCATGTATTTTAATGACTGAAAGCTAGAATAACTCCTTCAAAAGAAGAAACATGTTTAGTGATTTTTTTTTTTTTTTCAATTGCATAGAATACAGTTCTGCACTCAGTAATTTCTTGAAGGAGGACAGAAACTTGTATACAATTTGTGTCACAGAGCATAATGTGTTACAGAATTAATTTTCTGCTCTGCTTTGTTTCCGTTCATGCAGTTCCACAGGTTTATTCTTTGATTACAGCTTGTATTGCCTACCTTGGGAACTGAAATGGTTACTGCCAAACTGCTCCATCTTTCAATTTACAGAAGAATTAGCAACGATATTTATACTCAGTTTGCTAAAATGGACCTTGCAGTCCGCTTCCCATACACTGTAGAAGTGTATGTTTAGCAAGGTAATAAAAATGTTAATGGCATTTTTTTTCGAAATAATTACTATTCATGGAGAGCAGCCACATTTGATAGCTGACTATAAAATCAAAGGAAGAGCAGGACTGGGGTCAAAGCAGTAAATTAATTAGGAAAGAGTAAGATAAATAAATGCAATGAGCAAATGTAGATACTGCATATCCTCTGCCTGGGGCAGTCCCATTTGGTATAGAAAAGATCAAGACAGCTGAAAAAAATTTGAAGTAGCAATGGCCATGAATGAAAAATCAGATGTGAAGAATATCTGAGGATAAAGAAACAACAGAGCCTTGAGCTTTAATAACTAATACTTCTGCTTCCTTAGCACTTCCCACCTTGGGATCTCAAAACAATTTACAAACACTAATGAATTAAGACTCACAGCCAGGGTCGCTGTGCGTCTCCTTTTTCCCCAGACAGTCTCTTTTTCTTTTCAACATCTCTAAGAGATGTTGTTCAAAGGATATTGATGGCTTGCTTTATTTGTTTGGGATTTTGGATGCATAGCAGCCCTGCTGGAGCAGTAGCTCTGACCAAGCTTCTGTATATCCAGAAACCAGACACGTCCACCGTGCATGTGCAGGGAGCCCTTCTGCCTTTTGTTGTGTGGCGACCATCTGTGCCGCACATGCAAGGAATGTCTGAGGTTTCCTGGCAGATAAATAGGGCAACCTCCTTTGTGAGGGGGTGAATAAACAAATTTTCTTAAGGGCAGCAGAGGATGGTTTATTGGTTTTTATCTTTGATTGTTTTTACTTAAGCTAGTATTATTGTTATCTTTTGTAGTACCACTTCCAGGCCCTAGACGCTGTTTGTGCTGGGTACTGCGTTAAGAAGTGCGTAACAAACCGGAGTCCTTGACCTGAGGAATCTCACTGCTCTGTCTTGTGGAAGGATTTCCAATGGAAGGTAACATGGATGAGGCAACAGAATTCCAGTCAATGTATAGAAGTACATATGTTTTTTTGTGGCAAGTTTAGACTTGGTGGCAGAATGAAGGTAAAGATCTAAGGATAAAGGTCCAGACTTGCCTACCTGGGTCTTGGGATCAGGTGCTTAAATAAATGATGTGATTTTTCCAGAGAGGAAGTACCCACATTTTCCAGTTATTGTTATTTCGGTGTCAAACATGGATCTGCTGGTTTTAGTAATCCCAGTGTGGATTAACAAGTAGGAAGCAGAATCGTTCTGCCTCACCTCTGACTCACAAGAACCCCCATTTGGACCGAATTGCTGTGGCTAAGATCTGCAGTCCTTAGGGGAACAAGTTATGGACAAGCATGGGCGAACAAACATCAGAGCTTCATTGACCCTCATGTACACAGTTTTGCCTTGGTTTTGTCCCATTTGAAAATTGCAGGTACTTACTCTCCCTGAAAAATTACACCTTTCCTTGGCATGGCTAGGCACAGGTTTGAGTCCTGACTCAAATTGTTCATGCGAATACATCCTCAAGTGCTAGATACTGAATGAGGAATGGGGAAGGCTTCTTTATTGGGGTGAAGTGGTACATAATCATCTCCATTTGTAACTTTTTTATTCTTGGGATTTGGGTTAGAATTACAGGACTACTGAGTCATTAGGCCTTCAGTATTTGGCCAAGTGTACCAGAGAATATGTACCTGCGTAATTCTACCCCCTGGTATATTACACACCAATGCAACTTGCCATGTGGCTACTGATTGATGCACAATTTTTCTCTCCACACTGTTTGTATCTTGCATGTACCTCTTGTGTTGTAGTTTATGCTGTAATTTCATGCCAAGACAGCAGCATTTCCTTCCCAGCTGTTGAACCAAGGGGCATGATAGAAGTTAGAATAAGGGTATCCTGGGAAAATCCCTTCATTGTTGTTATTGTTGTTGTCTTTTTTTTCTTTTCTTTTTTTTTTTTTTTTTTCAACCATGGTTTGGGGAACAATTAAGAAAAGGGTGGTAAGTAATGTGTTATAGCAGGCTTGTCTGATTTGTAGTCTCATAGCTGCTAAGGGGGCACTGGGGTGCCGAGTTAGCAGTGAGTCACTTCCTTCTCTCTTTTCACTGATGGAGAAGATAAGGAGGCCATTCAAGTTGCAAAGCATGTTCAGGATGATGGAGTCTGTAAGGAACAAGATCTTAAAGGACTGTTTCACTCTATTGTTGAAGGCTTACCGTGACTTCAAATTCTGTCCTTGACCTAGAGTATGACTGGAAGTTTTAATCTGTGTTTTAAAGCACGTGTGTGGCGTGGCCGTATTCGACAAACTTGATAGGCAGTTACTTTGGTAGTTCTCCAGAGTTTCTTAAGCTAAGAAGCTCTCAGTCACCAGGACATAAGTCATTGTGTAGCTTATAGCTGAAATCTGGAGCTCGTTCTTTCTACTGGATTTGTCTCTTTTGCAGTAGTTAGGTAATAAAAAGGAGGATAACATCATAACTCCTCTCTGGAAAGCATAGACTCAGAACATACCTAAGGAAACACAAAAGCCAGTGCTAGTCCTGCTCAAATAAAAAATGCTGTAATTTATTATGTTACTCTTCTAAGTGTGCGCCTTTTAACTCTAGCAGCCTTCTACAGAATTATCCACGAGCGTGTAGGGGTATGTGCTTATATCTGCGTCAGTTAGTATTGGTCAAGTATAAAAAAAGAGTCACAGCAAAGCTCTGTCTAGCCCCATATCCTGCCTCTTGATAATGGCTAATAACTTGTGTATGGAAAACAGGACGAGTATAGAGTGATACTTCCTTTGGTAAACCCTCCCAGCTTCCAGAGGTTTCTGGTTTAGAGACCTTCCTGAGCTGGAGGCTGCAGCTGTATCATTGTTTTTGATATTCCTTGATGGACATTTTTCCATAAAATTGTCTAATCGTTTTTTTGAAACCCACTTGTATTTTTGGCTGCCATAACATCCCGTGGCAATGAGTTCCACCACATCATTAGGTATTGTGCGAAAATGAACTTCCTTTTGTTTGCTTTTGAACCCATTTGCTGCCTGCCAGTTTGAGTTGGCGCCTTTTTTTTTTCTGTTAAGACTACTTTAAAATAATCATTGCTGTTTACCTTTTCCATGCTGTAACAGCTTGTCTAGAACTTAATTGTTATTCTCCTTGTTTTCCAGGTTGAAAGGCTCTGGCTTGCTTCAGTTTTCCCTATGCTAAGGCTTTCCAACATCTCTTGCGCGGCTTTGGTGCACCATTGTTCTTGCCCTTTCTGTAGCTTTTTATTTCCACAGTTACTGGAGCTGTGCTTGGTATTGAAGAGATGGGCATACTATGGATTTATACAGAGGAATAATGCCATTTTCTGCTTTCTTCTCATTCTTCTCCTAAAAATTCCTAACAGGATGGGTTTTTGCAACTGCTGACACTGTGCTGATCTTTTCAGAGAACTATCCACTTCTCCAGGATTTCTCTCATGACTGGTAATAGCTGACTTAAAGCACAGCGAGAATGGCTTTTTCCTCATACATTATTTTTCATTTATGAACTTTGAATTAAATTTACTATTTTAGCACCCACTCACGGAATAAATTGTAGGTTTCGTATTTGGGAATGGCTTTGTGTCATCGGCCACCTACCTACAGCATTTCCAGATCATTTATGGAATATGAAACAGCAGCAGTCACATCACAGACCCTATTCAGAGGCTGCTGGGGAGCTCCCTACATCGCTGACATTGAACACCTATTTCTCTTGGTTATGATCTTTTCACCCGTTATATCACTTATTCTCGCTTTCATTCATCTTGCAGTAAGGCTTGTTTATGAGCTAGATTTAGAATCGTAGAATCATTTAGGTTGGAAAAGACCCCCAAGATCATCGAGTCCAACAATTTCGTACCATATTTCATCCTATAGTTAACAGTCTGGCAATTTCCCATGTAGCACCTGTGGGGATTATCAGTTAACCCTCATATCATTTTGTTATTTTCATCTGTGCTGCTGCCTTAAATCCATTCTCCTTGCAAAAAGGCTGTAAGTTGCTGTGTTAAACATAGATATAAAGCTTCATTGAGCTCTCTTGCTATCGCCTTATCACCTGGGCGCGTTTTTTAAATACCTCAGTCAACTCTTGGTAGTATTCAGACTGAGGCACAGATTTACACATTGGAACGGAGTTCTGTATTTTTCTGTGGTCAAGTTGCTTTGGGATTTTTGGTCCAGTAGCTGAACTTCTCTGTATCTCTCTTTAAGGATAGTGACACTGGTTCTCTCACTGGAGAGCTAAAACTGAAATATATTGGCGTGTGAGGTGGAGTTAGGAAGTCTGAGCTCAAAGTTATTCTAGAAGTATGTGATTAGATGGGACATCCTAAAATGAAGAACAGAGGGACAGAAAAGGGAAAAATAAATAACCCCCCCCCCTTTTCCTAATTATGCTAAAAGGCTACAGATTTGGCATTTTTGATGACTGAAGCTTTTCAGCTTAACTGCTAATGGTACACGTGAGTAACATTACTCAAGCTCATTTATATAGTACTGGGTTAATTTGTATAGTATGCTTATAAGGAAACACCTAAAATGTTTAAAAAGGTAAATAACCTGATTTGCTAATTATTCTGTAATTATTCTTTTCTGTGTATAAATTCTTTATACCTTACTAGGTTTGTTCTTTTCTCTAATGAATTAGTGAATCAAAATACAGCATTATTCTTCTGTTGTCAAAAAACCAGCCACGTACTTTGCAAACTTGACTAGATAAATGTTAATTGTATGAGAATTCCATGATCGAGCAACCGACTGCCCTACAAATCCTCTTGCTTCGTCACTGTAACTCTGTGGAGAGAGGAACTAACTGGTTATGAAAACCACTGTAAAGGCATATTTTTGATGAGTTCTGCAAGTGGCCAAAGGATAGGGAGGGCATATTCAAGAGAGCACAGTCTTGCTTGCATCTGATTGACACCCGCTGGAATGTGCTGTAACCTCCTTCAGGGTGAGAGGTGTTTCTTTTCAGGACAGCTACCTGAGTTTCGTAACATGAGTTTCATTAAAATCTGTCACGAGAAATCAGGAGTTAACAGAATCCAGTTTCTATAGCATTAACCTCACACAAACGCAGTATATAGTAATCACAGTTCAGGTAGATTGAGTTTCATGTGAGATCTCAAAATGTTTATTTTACTGCATCCTTTGCTGTGTTTGTATAGCATTGCTGTTGCCTTTCTCCAGATGGGAACACGTAGGAATGCAAAAGGCAGGTGGTTTGCTCAAAGACATGAGAATCTGTCTTCCGTGGAGCTAACTGGTGCCTTACTAGCGCTTGTGTTAGCTGTGCTTTGGTCTGAGTAGTCACCTGGATCGTGTTGCATTCCCGTTGTGAGCTGCTAGCATTCCTTAATACCATGTCTTGCAAGAAAATTACCCTAAGGATGTACAGTGGTTCCAACATCAAAAACCAAAGCCTTGTTTTGGTGTTGAGAGCTGGTAGTTCTGGTCCCGGGTGGTATAGCTCTGGCTGAAGCGTCACCAGCCTCGGAGTTTTGCCTATGGATGGGAAGCAGAATTCAGGTTGACCCTCAGAGCCGGTGTTGACTGTAGTGAGGACAGAAATGCAGAGCTGAGCATAGCTGAGACGAGACCTCAGAAGTCTGGATTCTCAAACCTCTGCTTTAATAGCATGGGATATGTATGGCCTTGATAGAATTAGGGAAGAAAGATGAGGAGCATCTTCTCATGCAGTAGTCTAAAAATGTTGGGAAATCCTGTTGCTGAGGTTTTCTAAAAGATTAGAAACTTCTCTGATATCTCCCTCAGCAATAAATGTGTCAAAACGTGAAAATTAAAATATCCTTCTCAGAAACTGGGAAGCATCAGCATGTCAATTGCTTTGAAAATCTTGCTGATGCTGGGGCCATGGTTTAATGTAGTCGGAGTCTGGTTCTTTCATTAGAGCAAACAGAATCAAATGCAAAAATGAAAACAAAATAATACTTCTGCAGCTTGCTTTGTAAACGAATCAGAAACCTGAAGGCCAGGATAAGAACACAGTGGCTACCAACTGGAATAACTCAGCTCAGGCTTGATAGAAGGAAATGATAGGTCTCAAGTATATGCTACCTCACAGGAAGATTGTAATGAAATCCAGCCAGCTTCAAGAGAAAAACAAAACCTATTGATTTTATTCCAAGGGAAGAAAGAGAAAAAGAACAGATGTATGGAGTCTTCTGTCCACTTACTGCAAGCTGCAGTGCTGACTTAGAAGCAGATAATGGCTTAGCCTTCTTTTCTTCTTGTGCTTCCTTCTGTAGAAATGCCCTGGCTTAGACACCAAAAAGATTCAATTTGGGGTAGTAGAGGGGAGGGGGAATGAGGACCTCACACAAGAACTGACCTAAACTCTGAGGAGGTTTGTATAATCTAATTTACAATAAAATGGTATTTACAATGTTATCAGACAAAGCTTAGCAGTGTTAAGTTAAACAGCATATAATGTGATTAGTGGGGGAGTCATGCCCATGATGTCATACACATTCTCTGGACTCTTGGAATGGGCAGATAACGTCTCAGGCATTTATTCTCTTGTGACACATAAAAAAAGCTCCGTAAAGATTTGGGGGATGGGAAGGAAATGTGCATGTACACATGCTCGGCAGCGTGCACGCGCACACAGCTACAGTGGAGCTGACAACACCGTAGACAGCTTCTCCCTTTGGCGCTGAACTCGACCTGTGGTTGCATCCTGCTAGCATAGTGCTGTGTAGTGGTTAAAACAGGCCTTTGGGAGTAGTTCAGAAGCTCTAAGTTCTATTCTTGTCTCTGCCACAGACTTGGTTTTTGACCGCTAAATCTTCTTTGCCTCTGGTAACTCCATTTTTAACTAGTAAAGGTAGTCAGCCATATCTGTAAAGTGCCCTGAGTGAAGAGCTGTATGTAGATGGAAACCACTGGCATTCTCTTCATTATGCAGAACAAATACAGCTAGACCACAAAGAGCTTTGCTGTAGATAACAGTAAGCAATTTCACAGTTAGTAATGGCCCAGTCATAGCAAAGTAAATCTTAATCTTTCTGTCTCTCTGAGGCATGCAAGATGGTATTAAAAATGTTGGCTAGTCTAATTAATCTGGTAAGCAATACAAATCTCAGCTATAGGTTCACATCAAAGATAATCTAGACCGTATTTATTTTAAAGCATGTTTTGGTTGCAAAAAAGCTCTTGCTAAAAACTTCTGAATCAGGCAAAGTTCCCCTTAAATTTTAGAATTATTGTAGCGTTTGTGAAAGGACAGATTCTGGAGTAATTCCATTAAAGAAAAGTATTTTACTCCCCATGTCCACCAGCAACAATGAGCTTAGAATCTAGCCCATATTACTTCATGCATGTTAATGTTTAATAGGATCACAAAGATTGCATAAACGTTCTTTCTGTCATGGTGTGAAGGCGGTATAAATTGTTTAACTCTGGTGTAGAGATTGACTAGATAGTATTCCTGTTTTCAGTGATGCATGGAATGAATATGGGCTAGACTTGAGTTCAAATGGGAGTTGCAGATGTGGAGAATGAGACGGGGCCTGCAGACTGAGCTGAAAAAACTTGAAGAGAAGTGGTGGGCAGGAAGGAACAAGTGAGCCTGGAAACTATGGCTCATGCAATGTCATCTCTATTATACGTTAAAATCAACTGCAGCACTCGCGTGATACCCATCTTTTATCACAACAAGCAGTCATTGTCTTGGCTGCCACGCTGATGTATGTTTATGGCATTAATGTGGATTTGTTGAGAAATGTGTATGTGAATTTTATCTGACTGCAGAGGGATGCCATCAAGAATAAATCTTTGTTGTTCAGAAAGGGTAAGGCAAACTTTCGTCTCTGTGGCTGATAAATCAGGAGCAGGGGCCGGGTGTAATATGAACGGAGTGGAGCATTGGCCAGTCTGATCAGACATGTGGGATGTACTAATAACAACAGTGAATGAAAGCGAAGCCTACAGGTAGACACCTTTTAAATAATCAAAGCTGACAGTTTTACTACAGTAGCACAGTTTAACACTTTCTAGGTATGTGCTACGTCATACGTGCTGCTTATATTAAATAGACTGCAAGCATTACGCAGCTTATTTAGAGGAGAACTTTTATTTCAGGCATTTTTAAGTTTGTTAATGTTTTTTTCCACTCTTACAGTCATTACAAATGGAATATCTTATTTTTGCAGATGGTATTGCCAATGGATGACTCTGAATGATGTACCACAAAGACATTTTAAATGATCTAGATTAAACTCACAGAAGACCGGGCATCCCACATATATTCTCAAACACAGAGTGTTTCCAGCAATGAGTATTTCTGACACTCCTTATTAAAACCACATACAAATAGTTATCTGATACTTGGGCGATCAGAGAAGCTGTGTGGAAGCCGATTGCACACGGTGCCTGGAGCCTTGAGAACTGGGCTGGGTTATGGACATGCTGCACTACTGTGGTCAGAGGTCCTGTCCTGTCCTGTGCCTCGGTTTACCCATCTGTAAAAAGTGAAGCGTGATGCTCTGTATAGTGTCGGGCCTAGGAAAAGTGTTTTGAGTGGCTAGTGACAAACGCCAATTAGGGACATACACGGTCCTTAAAAAAACTTCACAAACTGTAGAACTTGAATATCTGAGTGAACAAAATGCCTTCCTCCCAGCTCTCACAGGAAGCAAGTTAATTGGTAGGCCAATAACTATAATGAGGCAGAACCTGGGGTTTTGCCTGTGTATAGTGAGATCCTCCCCTTGGGGCCAAACTCCTGTTCCATATTATGAAAGCAGTAAAAGGTCCCCTCAGCAGGTGCTGCATAAAGGCATTTCAGCTTTGCCTTTGCGGTGCTGGAATTGCCAAGCTATTGCTTTCCTGAGTCTCCAAATGAATTCCCCAACTCAATGTGGAACAGCTGTGTGATAGATAAAGCCTTGAGAAAAGGGGTGGCAAAAGAACACAACAAATGGGGATTTAATCAAATAGCACAGGGCTGCAAAACAACATCAGCGTGTTTCTACTCAGCTTTCCTTTGGGTAAGGGAGACTCTTGGTATCGTAGCTCAGAGAAGAGAGGTAATGTGCAATTGTATGCTGTTAAGGGCCATATTGTGTAGCCAGAGTAAGTGAATAACGGCGGCTGTGTTCATTAATGCAATGAATAACAGCATGGTTACCTCGAATGATGCCCAAGAACTTTACATCCTGAAAAAAGATCTTTCTTATAGCTGCCTGGGTACTGCTACTGCCTCTGTAGAGTTAATGAAGGAGAGGTTTACCGAAGCACCTAGGCTTTAGCCATTTGAGCCAGGAAGTGAATTAGAAACTGCAATGAGATGGGACAAGTCTGAGAGGGTGGAAGTAATTCTTCTAGTAGAATTTAATGAGGGTAGGGTAGCATTTCTCCTCCTTCATATATGATTGTGGAAATAGTTGCTTTCTTCCTTATTGAAGCCTTCTGAACCATAGTTTGCACAAAAAATGCTCTCTCAAGTAAGAAAAGATTATATTAAGGGCCACAAATGGTGAGAGTTACTGTTTTGTACTTGTCCTTAAAAATGGTACTTTTAGCAATGCTTTTATTTAATACTTTTTGAAAAGAAAGTGTGTTGTGTGTCAAGTCTACCTGCGCCAGTTTCCAGAGTGCTTCTTAAGAGCTCTTTGGAAGTCTGTCTACCTTGTCAAATACTGACTATACCTGTTTGATCTGAGTGATTGCTTAGTTACAAGTGTTACGTCTGAAATCTAAAACAGACAGGAAAAAAAGTAAAATGAAGGGTTTGTAACAAACAGAATATAGCTAGCTAATTATTGTGGCTGGATAATGTCTTAGAAACATCAACCCCATTATGAAAGCTGCCATTTTTTCTTGTTTCCGTGTCATAAAATTTCTTTGAAATCTTTTGGGTTTGAGTGTGTGTACGTTACAAAGTGATCAGAAGCTAAACAGCAGCGTCTGTCAGAGAAGATAAATGACCTACCAGCAAATCATCTCAGTTAAAAGGAAGACAAAAATCTATGGAGTAGGGAAATGAGTTTTAAATTAGCCATTTCACTTAACTTTGCCCTAATGAAGGGCTAATCTTTGGACCTCTGCAAAACAAATGAGACCATCTAGTTAGATCCAACGGAAACCAGTCGTTGAAAACTCTTTTTCCTTATAAGCCTAATTGGAAGCTAAATAATTCCTTTGATAGCTGTCTTCATTTAACAGTATCTTTCCGTTTTCCTGATTTATATACAGTAAACTAAGGACTCTGTTAATTACAAACACATTTGCCTTTCTGCAGATTGACAACTAAATATGCTTGGGTGAACCTGGCTAGACCACTCGCAAATAAGGTGCAAAGATCTGCAGCGCAAGTTCTTTAGAGGCTGCCTGAGAAGAGCCTCATCTGGAAGGCAGCAAGGTAGGCTGCACTTAAAAAGCCTTTTCTGTACACTGAGGCAGCAATGCGTGCAGAGTTAAGCGGAGTGTGGGCCACTGAGGAAATTAGCTAAATTTACACAAGTTAAAATCTGACTTGGGATTTCAAGGGTATTTTATTCATTAAATGAGCTCGTTCTTCTATTTTCATATGTAATGGCAAAATAAGTATTTTTTTTTTCTAAAATCTGAAGAAATGATAGAAAAAACATTGGACGCTTGATTGCTGTAGAAGCAGGATTGTGCCTTTAAGGCAGAAGGAAGGAATGTGTCAGTCATGGCCCCTCTAAAACAGGGACTTATCTTGATTATAGTATTAGCTTGGTAGTAGAATATGATCTCATCACTGTGAAAGATTACATGAAATATCAACTTGGCTGGCCTTAAAACAGCTCTGCTCTCAGTTGCATTTTCAATTGCTGCAGCTGACATAGGGTTCTGTAATTTGAAGAGATGGCCATAAAGATGTTTTGCAGAATATGGCCTATGTATTCAAGTAAAAAAATTCGGGAATGGATAAAAGCATGACTGCCTCTGATGTCTTCTTCTCTTTGACTTTTTTTTTTTTTTTGAGAAATTCATGAGCAAGCAAACCTTGAACACCCTTAACTTCAGGGTACTTAGGATTTATATCAAACCTGGGAAAATAGATATCTGTCTGATGGAAAGTCGCTGAAGTCAATGTAGGCTAAAATGTGAATTATTGTCCACCTTCGAGGAATGATATGCTTGAAGAGACTAAGTGCATAAGAGAGTTTTGAGCAGTAGGTGTTCTGGGTACTGTAATCAGAGGGACATGGGAATGCTGTTTGTGGAGCACATGATATGCTGTGCTCCTGCCTTCAGCTGTATGTTTGCTCTGAAGCCTGGAAGCCAGATGGCATCTTTCTTGAGTGAATGAATATTAGGTGTAATTTATTCTTGGGTAGTTTTGGGGAATCCATTTTGCTTTGCATTTGTATCCTCCTAAGTATGTTTCCACATTGAAGATGGTCTTTTGAAAGGAACTAACTCAACTTTCTACCTTGAAATTAAGCTGTAGACTAATTATTTACTCAAGACAGTAAAGGGTCCTCTGGGTTCTGGAACTGTCAGTCTGGCGGAAAAGAACCTACCTGGAAAGTAAATTTCAGCTGAGTACTCAGCTGACAAATCTGATATTTCTGAGGCAAATTCAGGTCTATTAATTTACTATTTGCTTTATGTCAGCATCTAAAATGCTTCCTAAAATAAGGAAAGTATTTCTCTGCTAAATCACATGGATGCCTCGCAGGTGTCTTATGTATTTACTTGTTTTTCTGAGCTTAAATTCAAAGACCACACCAATGCCCTAGCCCAGAAGTAAGGGTGGGAAAAGACACAAAAAACCCGAGACGGCCAGGGTTTTCTCATGCAGTGATTCCAGCCATGATCTCCTCAGGAGCTGTCTGATTTGGAGAAAGACACTTACACCTCTCAACTCATGTGGAAAGAGGGTACAGGAAGCCCCTAATACTCATTGTGTAGTGTTTTCCCATTCTTCTGTCGCTTCCTCCCTCAAATTCCACTGTCTACCCATTTACCTCTCCCTTTTTCCTTTAAATTCAGTTTTCTTCCCCCAATCCACTTTCCTACTCAGTGCCTTAATGTCCTTTCCTTCCTCCTGTGATGTTTGCAGGCATAATCCTGCTCTCAAAAATAGTTTGTGCTCCTTCTGCATTTTCTGCTGTGTTTAAAAAAAAAAAACAAAAAAACAACCCCTTTACAGAGGAAAACTCTCGCATATGCTGTCTTCCCCCTCACCACGCCGTCTCCTTTCAGATTTCTGCCAAAGCTTGGACTTTTATCCTGACTGGGTACAGGGCAGGTTCAATAGCTACTGCACATTCCTTTGAACTACCTACCTCATCGGAGAACCTTCAGGCTAGAAAGCCTTTCAAGCTATTTGCTCTGTGCATATGCAGCATAATCCATTTGGCTCCCAAACAGTATACATTATGCCCAAATTGCGAGCCAAACACTTTTTTTAAAAAAAAAAAAAAATCCTGTTTTCAGTTTGACTTCTCCAGTGGGGTAGTAGGTGCCATGCACTAAATGAAGTAAATGTCGAGTGATGGAGGCCATTTGGGCATGATTGGAGCCACGGTCTGAACCCCAGGTCTGTGCAAATAAAATGTCAGTAGACCTGCCAAGCCTAAGAAAAACTTTTATTTCTAGGGACATATCCCAGGAACTGCATCTGGAACATAGGCACTTTTCTGAATGACTGTTGGAGCAGATTTTTCAGCATTTTGTGTATTTTTTCAAAAGCCCGGAAGAATTGCTTTAAGCAGAAAGGGGTTCTCGGCCTCAGTGTAGCAGAGGCAGTTAATTGAGCTAAAAGATGGTGCTATAGCCTTTTCTATACTACTCTTTCCTGTAAAATGTGCATAAGAAGAAAGCTCTGGTTAATATAACTGAAGTTATTTAAAAACGACTGAGTGATGAAACAAGGTAGCACTTAGTCCTGTATCTCTGTATTTCTAGATAATCCTGGAAAAGAGTGCAAAAAGATGAACCGTGAAGAAAAGAAAGTTAATGCAGAGCTTTCCAATAGAGTCTAATGGGTGTTGGCTCAGAACCACGGTTCATTTGACTTGTCTTTTAATGTTCTGAAGTTTCTGTCTATGTCATTCTCAGTGAAGATGCTTAGAAATATTGGGAGCCTAACTTGAAACTGAGAGGCGTTGTCCCTGCCACAAAGCTGCAGTGGCTATCATGAGGCGCAGTGACAGGTATGAGATTGTGATGAAGCACTCCCCTGCAGCTCTGCAAAGTCCGACAGCTTTTTGGGATGAAATAAGAGTTGTGCACTGAGGATTTCAAATTCTTTCCAAGGAATCTCACAGATAGTTGACAGTGAAGACATTGACTCATTTCTTGGGAGAAGATGTTGTTTTTATATCCTCAATACAGGGTGTTGCCAAAATAGTAATCATTATTATGGATAGAAACAAATGCATTCAGGCTGCAGTTTTGACCCAATCTGTTTTTCTGCCTTTTTGCATTGGTATTTGCTAGTGTGAATGGTGGTGTGTGGTTTTGCTTTTTCTCTCAGTAACAGTATTTCTAAATATGCCGAATGGGAACAGCAGGAAATAGCATGACCCAACTCAACAAGCAAATCAGTTTTCTAAGTTTTTGGATTATAAAGGAAAGTGGTGGGGTTTTTTTCCCTAAATAATCCAATGTTAATGTAACTGCAAGATCATTTGTTTCCTCTCTACTGTACTTGTGTTGAATTGTGATCTTTGAGAGTTCAGTCTAGATGAAAACATATACATATATTTCCTTGTGTTATTTCTTTTAGAATTTACATTTTGTTAAGCGTTAGGAAAAAAAGTTAGTCCTCGAAAGACTGGGGACAAAACTGTATTTTTGAATAAGTGGTTAACATGCATTAAGCTCTTGATTTTCTTCCTGTGCTGTTTCCCGTCAGATCTCTTCTACATTCTCCTCTCACCCAGCTTCTGTATTATAGGCTGTTGTCCTCCCATTCCTATCTCAATGCTAGTCCCCTTTCTCATTGTATTTTCCTAAATCATCACTTCTCTTGTTCAGAAACCTTCTTTAAATTCACATCTTTGGCCACACTCAGAACCAGTAAGCTGCAGTAAGTTAAAATAACTTCAGTTTCTCCCTCTAGTCTTCTTTGTCTGTCTTCTGTGTCTTGGTTTTCACACTGCCAACGTATTAGGGCAAACATCATCTACCTGATGTGTATTACACAGCGTCTCATTACTTTGCATGTTGTAACTTCTGAGTATTGGTGTATTCTCAGCAAAAAGTACTTTCTGTTTATCAGGCAACATGTGTTGAGGGATGCAGTGTCTAGATCTGGATTGAACTAGGATAACATTTTAAGGTTCAGAACTGAAATGGAGCCATATTTGAGATTGGACAGAAGTACACTCACTGACAAGATTTTGGCCCTGAAACGGGAGGTCAACATTTGGCCATCTGCTCCACCACCTGAGATTAGCGGAGCTATTCCAGGTTGTTATCAGCCTAACTGAACTTTTAATCCCCTTACAATGTTAAACGTGTGTGTAAAGGCTTTTTAATTCTGGTTTTGAAACAACTGGGTTTTGGAAAATTTGGGAAAGAATGAAAGGCAAGAATGAGCTTCCTGTAGTGCATCTCTCCCAGCACTGAAACTTCTGGCTGTGTTGCCCTGGAATCAAAGGCTTCAATCTCTGGCTTTGAACACCAGATACTTTATGTGCCTTTTACCTTCTCCCTTACCTTTGTTAACCAGAATGTTATGACATGTTCCCATCATGTCTTCACAGATTTCTTGCTTTCTTTTACTGTTTATTTCCTCCTAGCTGACTTGCCAGCAAAATGAGTTAGACATGCAAAGAAGACGTTAAACCAGAAATGTCTGTATGCTGCTGGCAAATCTCTTCAATAAGGCTGAAGAGCCTCTGGACTTTATTTTTCACTTGTTCTGATATTACACTGATGTCATTTAATTGATTTCAGTGGATTACTTTGGTCAGCTTAGTGTCAGGCTCAGAGGCTGTGGCAAATACTTGCGTGTTGCTTAACATCAAAGCTTTACCTCTCACTACAGATGCCCTCCCTCATCCCTGGCAGAGAGAAAGTGTAACCCCCTCATAATCTCTCCTGTTCCCTAAACCTAAAAGTGCAAAAGGATTTTGATCAGACACTGTCAAAATACAGGGCATGCCTCAAAAAAACCAAAAAAAAAGTTACTGAGGCCAGAAGCATTCATCTAACCTTCGTGATCTTGGGAAGGGGGGAGGGTCTGGCCTTTTTTGGCTATGTGTGCTTGTGTTGTGAGTTCAGCCATGCATCCTTTGTGGACGGAAGGGGGATTGCTTTGCAGCGTCTCCATCTGCTTGCAAAGAGCTGCTACTGCTGTCTCAGTGATAGGACAAGGAGCTGATCTTCTCCGAGACCTTGTACACGCTGGACAGTTAAGAAGAGGAAGAGAAGAGGTAGGAGCCTCTGGGGTTGGCAGACTGATAAGTCTAGGAGTGGGCCCTGGGGCTAAAAACTATCTTGAATGATGCTTTGAGATGAACAAAATTATATGAGGATTACAGTATTCATTGTGAAGTCTTTAGAAGCAGTAAGTTACTTGAAAACTGTGTCTAGTGTATCAAGCCTGTGTGGTGATCTACAGTGGCATCAGCAAATAAAATGTATGTAGCAAAAGCTATGAGGATTGAGGCGTAAACTCGCCTTTCTTGGAACGTATGTACAGAACCTTTTGCTAAAGAGTTAACAGTAGAAGAATCTTGTGTGTGGACAAAACATCAGCAATCTGCATAAAATCATGCACAGATTTGGAAGATCCATTCCTTTGTGGATAGAAAAAGCTTTGGTAGGAGTCAGGGTTTGTCCTCGTTGCTTGTTTCAGGAATACAGATACTAATTTTATGCTAGGGATGGCCTAACCACCCCTACTTGAGATGATGGCTGTTATCCATTCTGTGCTCCAAATCCAGGCTTCAGCTGAAGTGTAGACAGAGTCTTCTTTGCACTGGAGAACTTTTAGGGTTTTTTATGTTGTTTTTACAGACCCACCAAACTATGGGGACTTATGCCTGTTTCATGTGGGTCAAGCCTATGCTGTAGTTTTTTGTTTCTTCAAGGGGGTTTGAATTTTGTTTAAATAAATCCTGAAGCATCTAGTTTTTCATTCATGGATTAGAAATGTCCAGCATGTGTTACACTGGCTTAAGGGAATTTGCTGTTCTTGAGCTGCTGAGACTGTGTACATTTTTCATTAGCTTTTTTTTCTTTTTTTCTAGTGTTCCTTTTCTTGGTCTCTGCTAACCAAATCTGAACTTAATTCTTGAATCAAATTCTAAACTCTGACGTTCAAAGTAGATTTGTGATTGGGCTGAAATAATTCATTCTGTCTATGCTGAACCCACCTAATCTACTTGCAAGTTGTATACTTGCCCTTTGTAGTGCAACATTTCTGTCACCCAAGCAAGAAAAATAGATCTTCACATGCTTGGCCGATTCATGTAAGCCACTGTTTAGTGAATAGGCCCTTTGGTGTGTCATTTTTTTTCTGCTTGTTTGATAAACTTGAGACATAGTTACTTTGAAGATTGGGCATTATCTACCTGCTCTGGGAACAGTTCCATGAAAACTGAGATTGGATCTCTGGGCTGCTGACAAGCTAATTCTGGACATTATTGCAAGCCTCAAGGTCAGTGTGCCTTTCAACAACAGAATAGAATTTCTGGTGCATTCATCTCTCATTTTAAATAGGTCTCTCTAAACCTGAGCTACACTTTCCTAGTGGTATGAGAATTCAAGCTTATATACATTGTAGAGAATTTTAAAGATACTGAGATAGGAAAGGAAGACAACCTTCAAACTCTGGAGAGGTTATTAAGTAACAGCAGGAGTGCTCACCCTTAGGAACCTCCATCGACCTCTTGGCTGAAAAAAACCACCTTACTGTCTTACAGTAACTGATGTGAAAAGAACTGGTGAACACACATTTTCTGGGAGACAACTAGAAGGGGTTTCTTGAGTGATTTTTGTTGTTGTTATTTACAGGCAATACTACAATAAGCCCATTTAGTGGCAGTTTCAGTGGGGAGGTGAAAGAGTTGAAAGGACAGGGATGCTGAGCTCGGTTTCTCCAGAGCAACCAGAGGGTGTTGGTCTGAGACTGAAGGGACCAGTGTGATTCATGAGTCCCCCTCTTTTTTGGACTGCTCAGGGGAGAATTTGCTCCCAGAATTCACTCCTAGCAGTTGCGTGCAGTTAGGGGACTGTAGCGCTGTCAGAAAGGACAGCACAACAGCTGTTGTACTGTCAAAACATGCTTAGCTCTTTCATTATTGTCAATTAGTCTTGATCAAGTATTTAGGTAGAGTAAAACCCTGGTGTGCATTGACAGTGTATAGAAGTCTCATCTTGCAAGCAGAAAAACTGGCAAAGATGATACCTTGCTACAAATAATAAATGATCATTCACTCTCTCTTCCATTGTCAAACACAGTTAATGCTGTTACCTGCAGACTGTCATCTCTTGTTCAGACTTTGTTTTTTTTCATAGAATCACAAGATGGTTTGGATTGAAAGGGACCCTTAAAGGTCATGCAGTCCAACCCCCCTGCCATCAGCAGGGACATCTTCAACCAGACCAGGTTGCTGAGAGCCCCGTCCAACCTGACCTGGAATGTTTCCAGGGGTGGGGCATCTACCACCCCTCTGGGCAACCTGTGCCAGTGCTTCTCCACCCTCAGCATAAAAAATTTCTTCCTTACATCCAGTCTAAATCTACCCTCCTTTAGTTTAAAGCCATTACCCCTTGTCCTATGCCAATAGGCCCTGTTAAAAAGTCTGTCCCTATCCTTCCTGGAGGCCCCCTTTAAGCACTGAAAGGCTGCAATAAAGTCTCCCCGCAGCCTTCTCTTCTCCGGGCTGAACACCCCCAACTCCCTCAGCCTGTCCTCATAGCAGAGGGGCTCCAGCCCTTGGATCATTTTTCTGGCCTCCTCTGGACCCACTCCAACAGCTCCATGTCTGTCTTGTGCTGAGGGCCCCAGAGCTGGAGGCAGGGCTGCAGGTAAGGTCTCACCAGAGTGGAGCAGAGGGGCAGAATCCCCTCCCTTGCCATGCTGTTTTTGGTGCAGCCCAGGATTTGGTTGGCCTTCTGGGCTGCTAGCACACGTTGTCAGCTCATGTCCAGCCTTTTATCCACAGTCCCCCCAAGTCCTTCTCCACAGGGCTGCTCTCAATCCCTTCATCCCCCAGCCTGTATTGATATTGGGGGTTGCCCTGACCCGAGTGCAGGACCTTGCACTTTTTAGTACTGAGTTTCTGCAAAGAAGTTGAAATAGATGTTGGACTTGCTAGCGCTTTCAAATCTGTAACGAGGCCATCTCCCTGTGGAGTGTCAGGAGGAGCTGGGCCGGCACCCCCTACCCTATGAGATCAGTGTCCTTCAACAGGTGTTGGGTGTGCCAGAACAGAGGATCCACCTCTTTCTTGGGAAGTCAGCCAGGAGGCCTGCTGCTTTCGCACTACAATCTCCTGTGTATCTCTGACCAGCGAATAAACTCTAGGGTGTAAATACATTCACAGTTAGTTGGAACCAAACAGAATTGTGAATAAAAAGACCAGCAGTTAGAAATGTTTCAGTTTTCAAGCAATAGGGTAACAAACATAAACACGGTAACACGTAAAGCAGGAGATTTAGAGGTATAGAGTCTCCAGTGCATTCATTTCCAGGCAATGGAGAAACAGTGTGTTAGGAGAGAGGGAGGATGTGTCCTGCAAACCAAGAGATATGTGTTCTGATATACTCGCTATGCATGAATGTGTGCAAATTGTTATCTCTCTGTGTGCTTTGGTTTCTCCAGGAAATAGGGAAAAATTGTAGTCAGATGAAATATGCCATGTCAATTATTTTTCTTTCTTATGAAAGATCCTTCCTCTTTATCCACACCCTGCAATGTGTGCCATGTTTTGCATGCTGTTTCTGAACCCTCTGACTTGCTGACCTTCTTTGGGCAAATAAAGGTCTGATGTAACTTCCCATGAGTCCCATCTGATACAACGTCCTTTTGATCCCATCAAAGCTGTTTTGTGATGACTGGAGGGACTGCTGCAGAGCTCCCAAAGTTCAGTTTCTTGTCTGACCGCTGTAGACCACTGTAGACCCTAACTGTCTGGAATATCAAAACCGCCTCTGGAGAGAGTCTCTTTGCCTCTGGGAAAGTAGCAGAGAATGGCAGCTACATTTAAACTTTAATAAAGGTATTTTGAGCAGTATTAGGTGTTTACGGAATGTCTGTAATAGTACATAGTAGAAAAGTACATGTTAACATTATTGCTACTACGTTCAAGCAAGGCGGAAGGTACTGCAATTTTTAATGAAGAGCTTATGGCTTTGTTGATTGCACGAGTGTCCAGCTCCCCGTGCTATGGGACTGCAGAGCTCCTGAAGTGGTGGTGTTTAGCTTGGGTCTGCATGTTCAGGCTGATGTGTCTGAGTCTGAGATTATTGGCTGCTGAAATCTTGCCTTTGGTCTTGCAAGATTTGAGTATAAGATGGCAGAAATCTTGCAGGAGTAACTTTCTCCTTCACGGATGGTCCTGTCAGGTTAGGATGAGTTTTGTTAAGAAAAGGCTCTGGTTTGGCTCTGCTAGAATCAGATCTGGGTTTCTTCTGAATTGAGGTCTGGATAAATTAAAGAAAAAAAGAAGCACGATATTTGTTTTTGAGGATTTAAATCCAGACTGTTCATCCCCTCGTTTTCAAGAGGTTCAGATCGGAGGGTCGGATTTCAGGAAATTTTCGTTTAGGGAGTGACTGTTTAAAGAGTTGCAAGAGCCCTAGAAACCAGAGTTCTTTGTTCATAAGCCATGCACAGTGCAGACAACAGCAATAGCAGCAATCCGTTTCCCCATGAATTGCAAACAAGCTTAACCCTGAGTTGGAAAGACCATACTCTGGAGAGGTGAAAGGAAATTCAATATCTGAGCTAAGCGTGTCCTGACTTCCTTGGAAGAAAGACTGCCAACTGTACAAAGTTATGATGATGATGTGACGAGGACCCATCATCCACCGAGGCCTCCGTGAGCCAATGACGTTCATGGAGGACTGCAAAAAAAGCAGTCCCACAGGGTGGGGGGCATGGAAGTAGGCAGTAGGCCTTTATTATTCTTATCCCCGCTATACTTGGATGCCTTGGAGAGCTTCAAGGTAAAACTTTTGATGTCTCTTTTACAATGATCTGTTTCTCTACATATTTTGAAATATCTGGTTCCAATGGTACTAAAAATTTGCTGTGCCTGAGAACTTTTCCAATGCAAAGTACTTGTTAAAATATAACACGTGTCCAGAGCAGACTTGAATAAAGTTTGTACTATTCTTCAAATTATGTTGAAAGTTTGGCAATTTTCTTGAGCTTACAATGCAACTTTCCATTGAAGTCTAATTATAGACTTAAAAGTAAAAAGTCTTTCCTGTTTTATAAAGAATAATAGTGACCTTTACCAAGTCCAATCTCTATTTTTGATGTCGGATATTCAGGGACATGTTGCTATTTGGTGCTTTTTTTTTTTTTTCTTCTTTCTTTTCAACAAGTGATTCTAAAAAAACAGTGTCATCTTTTCCAACCTGTTTTCTGAGCAATGCCGTTTCTGTTTGTCAGCCCAAGCTTCACCACAGTCTGATAAATGTTGCTGCTGGACTATTTATGTTACCTTTCTATGTGCCACATTTTTTTCTCTCTTGATGTGGGTCTTGTCTTTTTATTCTTACGGTATGCTATTTGGCCCTGGCCTGTGTTTATCTTCCCCAGCTGGAGGTGGACGTTGCATGGTACAGCTACTTTTGAATCTTTTCTGTTTGAGGGAATTTTCCTACAGTAACAAGCAGGTGGCATTTTCTGATAAAGGGAGGGTGCTGTCTCTTCTCTTAGAATCATAGAATCATTTAGGTTGGAAAAGACCTTTAAGATCAAGTCCGACCATTAGCCTAACACTGCCAAGTCCACCGCTAAACCAATTAAAGGTAGAATAATAATTAATTTCATGTTTCCTGGCTTGGTGGCTGGATTCTTTTTTAATGAAAGTAAAACTAGGACTCATTAAGGTTGGAAAGGACCTCTCTTGATACCAATATCATCTTCTGAGTCAGCCGTTTGGAGTTTGAGAGTGGAAATATCACTTTTTATTTACATATGTCTAATAGTCTTAATGCAGCTACCTGTGTTGTTAATCTGTTTAATTCAGTGAAAGCTCTGGGTCCTTAGTGCTGCTGGAACATAGGTTACTAACCCAAATTTGTGTCTGAAAATATTTACATCAACTGTTTTGTGCCTGCGTTTATCCATTATACAAATTGATACAATGCTATGTGAATAACAGTGTCACTAACAGTGTCACCAGGCAGAAGAACCTGCATTTGCAATATATTCTCAGTATTTGTGAGTCTTCTGTTTAAAGACTACAAGATTAAATGAAATCATTATGGGGGAAATTGCTGCTTTTATTCATTACTCTCTCACATATTTTCCTAATGACAGTGTTTTCAACTCAGGAGCTGGCTGATGTAATTTGTTCAGGGTGATTATTCTCACTCTGTCATTTGTGGAATACAGGTGCGCTCCTGAAAAGTCTTGAATGTCTGTCTTGAGCAGCTCTGCTAACTTCAGCTTCTCGCAGGACTGGGCCTACAGTTTATTTCTGATAACCCAGATATATTGCTTCTTGAGCCCCTACTTGTAGGAGATACTCTGTGGAAAAACTGCTTAATTTGATTCTGAGGATCTTCACAGAACTCCTTCTGTTCAAGTTTAGTTTATTATTTTATGGCTTTCCACTACAAGTGAGATTCATACTGTGCAACTGGGTTCAATCGGAACAAGAGCTCCAAGCCTTTAGTACAAAATATTTTTTCTCAGTGCTTAATACACCAGATAAATTCAATCAAAAGCAGCTATTTAAATCTTTCTGTATCAAATATCAGGCAGATATTCCAAGGAAGGCTTGTGGATGTGCTTTATTTTTTTCTTTTATTCATGTTTTCTTTGTCTGTCTTTCTCTACCTTAAATATGAGAGGCCACAAATTGTACTTTTGTTATGCCATAGACTTTTCTTTTTGGATCCATATATTCCTAATGGCTCTTGGGAAATTAATTAGAAGCAAAATTCTTGATCATAGTTATAGGAACTCAATAATTAAAGAGTCATTCCTTCTGACATCATATGGCTAGACAGGTACTTTTTCATTTGGTAACCTTGGATTCAGATCTTGAATCCATTATAGTGGTCAATAAAATACTTTCTTCTAACGCTGTAAGGTTTTGCCATTATTGAAAGGGGAAAAAATAGATGGAAAAAAGCCGGTGAGGAAGATAGAAAAGGAAGGCTGTGATCTTTTCTTCTTAAAGAATTTATAAACGCTGGTGCGAGTCTTATCCAACATGAGGTATGTAAAATATTAGAGACATTCCTTCTCTATCAAAGTTCATTTTTTTTTCTCTTATAAATAGTCTATATTTGGTTTTGAAATCCTCTATCCTGAAGGCAGCTAAGATTTGGAACAACTCAGTCTCAGGAATCTCTGTAGAGCTCATTTTTACAAAGAAGTATGCAGTCTGATTTTCAAAACAAAGGGTGTCAGATCAATAGTAAAATCATGGAACAATCTGAGGTTTAGTCATCATTCCTCTTTTCTCGTATCTTTGTATGCATATGTGCTATTTTGTAAAAATGAACTAACACCATTAGAGATTGGTGTCTTCCCTTTAGTTACGGGTGGTTCTTATGATTTATTATATTGTGGCAGTGCTGAGAGACCAGGATTCCCGTATGCTGGGCACTGGGCAGGCAGAGGATGAAGTTAGTTTCTTCAGTGAGGACTTAGTATTTGTTTGCGTCAGCCCTCCCTGAGGAGGAGGTGGCCTTGCTGCTGAAGTCCCCCAAAGGGGTGCAGGTTTGTGGTGTTGCTGTTCTTAAAGCAGTCTGGTCTCCTCATATTCTTCACTTGCCAGTAACCTAGCGGGCTAACCTAACTAAATGGGTTAGCCTACAAACATGTTGAGAGTGACTTCTGAGGGCATGTGAATGAATATGGGGGGTGTGTGTTTGTGTGCATTAACCCTAAAATCATGCTGAGAGAAACAGTGTTATCGAGTATGTTCTCTGGTGTCCTTCCAGAGGGTGTACTCATGTCTGATTTTGATTTGAGCAGGTGAATGACTCGATAGCCCATTAGCAAGCATTTGACCTACCATGTTCCCCATTTCCCTTTCCAGCTTTGACACTCCGTATAATTTATGTAGCAATTACACTTCAGTTGTAACTCAATTCCCGGTTTTGTTCCTGTTACAGAAATTAGTACTGAAAAGCATCGTAGTGATGGAGAGCTTGGAATAACCACCAAGCTATTTGTCTATTTAATATACATTTTTCAAAGATAGCATTTTAATGACTGGGAGAACACAATAGGACTAACTGTACCTCAGAAGTTCGGCACTGGGTTTCAGACTCTTCGAATTTCAGGCTGCACCGCCAGCGCTGAGTGATACCACTAAAGAACTGTGAAATGGAGAGCTACCCTGTTCCCCCCTCCCTATTCCCCTTGCAAAATAAAAAGCAGGGGAGAAAAACAATGCTACTCTGACTTATTTATCTTTATCCAGTTCCTCTGTCAGTAAGGGGATGAAGCGAAAAATTCAGAACAAAGTTAGTTAAAAAATCAAAGGATTAAAACCCCATGTATGTGATCCTGATGAATTGGATGATTCAGAAGATGTTAACCAGAGCAACAGCTGTAATGGAAGGAGAGCCTGTAACAAACAGGTTTTCTGATTTATTGGGGTAATCAAGCATAGAAGTGGGCAGGCACTGGGTGGTACAGAATACCAACGTTTTTTTTTGTGCTGCCTGGGAGATATATTTGAACCTCTAGGGAAGAATTTCCCCCTCCCCCTTAATTCCCCTGAAGATATTTTTTTTTTCCTTTTCCTGAAAATGAAAGCAGGGAACAAGCATTTCCCTGAATCTCATTAGACATCTTCCGAAGTTTAAAATGGTTACTCCTTGCTTATTACTGTTGGTAATGTAACTACCCTCACAGGAGACTAATTCTGCTTGTTGAGGACTCCATTCCCTAACATAAGGGAGGTAGTAAGTGAAGGGAAACTGGCAAATATAAATCTAGAGATGCTGGGCTGCTTAGAGAAATGCAACAAATGCCCTATGCTGTTTTCACTGTGGTTTAGTTTGGTAGCGACTAATGGTCTTTGGCTTGAAGACTTAAGAACAGAACCCACCCTAAAATATTCTTAAACCCATCTCTAATGCTATTTTCCTTGCCTGCTAGTGCAATGTCCCAACCTCTTTCATGTGTAAAATCAATGGGAACACGGTGCAGACAAAGTTTAACATGACTTGACTCTGCTCGTCTTCTTGGAGGTAACAATCTGCGTTCAGCGTGGTGGCACTGAGGCTTGCATCAAGTTTTGTTCCTTATAATACACATTACATTTCAACATTCTTTGCAAGCTTGCACCCAGGGAGCATGCCCTGCAGTACAGGCTCTATAGTGATACTCCCTGAAATCCCTCAAGCAAGGTATTTGCTGAAAAATAGCAAGTCTTGGTATTTATCAGTCTGGGAGTTTTCTCATGCAGAGCTGTTTTCTTCTTGAGATCACATCCCTGAAGAGAAGTCCTAACTAGCCTTGACTGGGTGTTTTGAGCTTATAGATGTCTGGTTGCATCATCTATTTGTTCCTCTTTCTTACTTCTGGGTATTTTCCAAGGTCCCCCCAGCAGCTTGAAGCGCTCCTCTCAGTTTCCCATTGAGGTGATCTGAGTCCTGTTCACGTAGCACTGGCAAAGCTGCCTCTGTGCAACACCGGCCATAAGGAATTGACGTATGTAAATTCCAGCCACTTGTGACTGGGAGGAAGAAAGCATTCAATCACATCTCCCCAAACTTTTGTTTTCATCAGTATCACTATTTTTTTTTCTTAGTGTTATGATCCGTCTCAGTAGCGCTTTTGTCTGTTGTATGTTTGTTAAGAAAATAATTCTTGTTTGCTTGTTGCAAGAAGAAAGAAGTTCACTGCACACATGGGATAATATTTGTTTGATTTCCCAATGTGGTTCCTGAAGCCAGAGTGTGAAAATGTTGATATAGCCTCTTGAGATGATTATCACAGGGAAGTAGTCTTTTCTATTGTGTGCATACAATTGCCCAGATTTACTTACATTTTAAAATTATCATTATTATTTTAGTATTATAGGCCCCTTAGAACAGGGTTTTAGTGGTGGTATTCTTTGTTGTTATTGTTGTTTTTAACAAGATGCATGGTGTTGTGGTCAGTAATTTCTCTGCAAGTGTTTCAACAAAGCTGTTACCAAGTTGTGAGTTTGAGTGAGTTGAATACCGTTTCTCTTCCCTAACTGGACGCAAGTTCAAAACCATTGCCTATTCTTAGCTTTTGCCATTTGCTATTTCTGCTGCTGGGTTTGCTGCAGTTACTAGCGTGAGATTAATTTTTCTGTTAGTGAAGCGGTGCTTGAGAGTTGAGTCACAGGCTGAGAAGCCATTCCATTAGGCTGAATTCAGTATCTACTTAAATGAGAAACCTCTCAAAAATAATATTGGAATAATATCACAGAGCATCCAAACAAGCAAAAGAAATAAAAAACAAATGAAGAAAACAGACTGCCTTCTGTGCCTTCAGGTGGAGCAAATCTGGGCTTCAGTAAATATTTTCCCTGAGTCTGTGATTTCATAGCTGAGCAACTCCCAACAGAACCACCTGTTTGCCAGCTTTTTACCAGCCCCGAGCTACTCCTTTCTCCCCTGAGCCTCCCTAAAATTTTCCTGCTTCGAGCACCCCCGAGTCAAAGCCCCTGAAACTACTGTTGTTGCCTGCCTGGCTACAGCTGCTCTATCCCCTTTTCCCTCCCATGCCGATCTTAGCGCCAGCTCTTTCCATCTTGTTGGCCATTCTGGTCAACTGAGTCCACCTATTTGTTCCCCTTTCACTACAGAAAGTAATTCCCCATCTTCTGGGGCATTGCTCTGGTAGCAATTTAGCAATTAGCTCTGGTAGCAATTTAAGAAAACCTGGACGCCAGCTGGGACTTCCAAGGAAGAAAAATAAGATGTGTCTGAGAGAAAACAGGTGCACCACAGCCCTGGGTTTGGTGAGCTCTAACAATACATCTGATGAAGCAGCAAAAATATTTTGGGTAACCTTAAGAAAAGCTGTCTCCTGCACTACATTATCATTAGTAATGGCACATTCCTGGTTTCAGTAAGTATATCAAGGATGTTTATTTTAAGGAGAAAGGGCACAGTTTATTTTGCACAGAACATGTTTGGGAATGTTTGTCATGATGTGTCAGTGACAATCCAAAAGACCTGGTGTTGCCCTCTTTGCATATCACTGACTCCCTTGGCTCCCATCAGTTTGCATTCTTGGTGCTGAACATGTCTCCCACAGTGAAATGTTGATAATATTTTTAACAAAAAGAGCCTTCATATAATTGATATCTGCAAGAAACTGAGCTCCAAAAGCATGTTTTAACCTGTGTATTTTGTAAACACAACATGAAAAATTCACAGAGAATTTCTGTTACATCCTGAGGCAACTGTGAGTCTTTTCCAAAGTAAAGACTAGGGAGCTATATAGTGTATAAGGAAGAGAAAGTGAACAAAGAGAAGCCAGATAGGAATGTACAAGTAGAACTTGCAATTAGTAGGTCTTGTGCACCCAGCAAAAAGTATTTATTCTGCTGTGGCTACAAGACAGATTACCTCGTGGAGGCACAGTTTATACTGTCAGAAGGTTTTATGCTGGTTTAGGGACTTCACCTTCCTGAAGAGCAGAAGGTACGCTGACATGGACTCTATTGCTAGCATAGATATATCAGTCCCTGGAGTCGCACCAATGTAACAGTGTCAGCTACAGGATGTGCATTTTCCATGCCCTGAGCTGACCTTGGGTGTGCAAAACTTTGGCAAAGCTTTACAGTGTAGACAGGGCCTAAGGCAGATACAATTTGCCAAATGTAGTGTTTAATGAGACAGCCAAATGAGTGTAATACACAGCAAGTTCAGTAAAGCCCCTAAGGGCTGGGGTCCTAGGAATGTGCTGTGATGTAGCAAAATAAGCTAGCGATCCTTTTCATCCACCTCCCTGGTTCGACGGAGCCTGGCTTCTCAGGGGCTGCAGCAGGGAGAGGCTCACAGCACAGGGAAGCCGACAGAGCTGCTTTTCTCCCTAGGCATTTATTGGTGCCTCTCTGCAATGACCAGGCACTGTCCTTCCCTTCTGGTGCACGCACAACAGCAGTGTCCTCAGTCCACTGTGGCCAAGAGGTAGGGCCACAAACCACCGCTGTACCCGACGTGGAGAGCAGAGTGGTGCAGACCCGATGCAGAGCCAGGCAAAGGGCGTGTGGTATCATGGAAGAGAGCTGTCTGGGCCAGGGGAGGTTGTGTTGGCACACGTGTGCCCACACAGATGGGACACTAGTGCAGAGGGACCACGTCCAGGGGACTACTACACACAGATGGCTCAGTTCTGAGTTTACTCTCTTGCTGCGAGCGCCTGGTGTAGGATATTTTATGTGGGATTCCAAAATTTGGACACTGTAATTTGGGTTCACTATGGAACAATCCAGTGTATAATTTTTTTGTTATAAACATGGTTATTCTGAAAAGTGTATTTACCATTTTGAACAGGTTTAATCTCACGTACTTGCGGTACCATAGTTGCATATTATTGTATTCCCCTAAAATGTTGTGGTACCATCATTACAAATTCTGTACCTCTCTGTGTACGTTAACCTGCATCTCTGCACAAATGCGTGTGTCACGTCATACAAACACACAATTCAAACATGCCTATTGCCCTGTAATTCTTAACATTTCTACAATTGGAAGTATGAAGAAGAGACCAACACGTGGATTTCTAAACAGTTCTGAAGGACAAGAGAGCTTTCTTTGGGAGGGTCTTTTTTGTCTTTTTTGTCTTTTTTTTTTTTTTTTTTTTTTTAAAGCAAATCCTTCTATGTTTTCTGTTAGAAAAGCTGCTCTCCAGTCTTGTGGTTTGTGGATGAGGACCAGAACCGATTGATCTGTACACTGGAGGGAAGGCACTGATCACTGGGTAAGGCTTTCCTGTGTTTAGCACCTGCTGGCAGATGCAGCACCTTTTAAATGTCTCACAAAATGACACTTGATTGAATTTTCTTTCATTTCTAGATAAAGTTCTTTTCTCCTTTCATACAGCTTTTGTTCTTTTAGATTGATTTAATCATAGATTAGAACCATTAGAAACATATGGTTTGAGAGACCTCCTGGACATGCATCAGACCACACCCAGCAGGTTTGTCTGTCTCTTGCTGGCATCAGTTTAAACTGCAAGAAGAACCTAATGGGAATGCTAAGAGTTGCAGTTCTAAAAACTGAGCTCTCCGGCCTCTCAAAATCTCTTTGAACATAAGAAAAATTAGTTCTATTTCATCAAGGAGATAAGAAAATAAACATGATCATTCCTTGGCTATGAAATGCTTTTTGTTCAACAAAGTAATCTCTGTTTAGGAAGACATTTAGAGCATGCCTGCTTGACAGTAGCTTGCTTTCTGACACTCATCTTTAGATTGTAAGAAATAATAGACTAATGCCATTTGTTTTGTAGAATTTGGAAATGTGTTGAGAGATGACACTGTGAAACAAACAGAAGTTTAAGCCAGAAGGAAGCCCTGGAGGGTGGTAGCATAGCCCTGCAATGGGCTAAGGTGTACACTCAGGTGCGGGGGAGGAAGGTTGAAGTCTGAAGTGCTGCTTGTTGGCTCCCCCTTCTCCCATTTCTGATCTGTGAGCACAACCTAAAACAGATCCCCCGCTGATATGGAGGTCACACAGTTTATTTCTGTCGCACTCACGTAGTCTTGCCAATAACGGGGGAGCATGAATCAGAAGCTTATTTTAAAAGCAAAAATATATGGTGTCACTTTGTATTATGGTAGCATGCAAGGACCAGTTAGGGTCAGGGCTTCACCCATGACATGCTGAGCCTATTACAAGTTGAACATGTTGTGGTGTTGATCCTCTGAGCAATTTCAACCCAAGATGCAACAAGCTGTAGGAGGAGAAGGGAGGGTAAAGGAGCTGAAGTGTTGGGTGGTCTGCATAACGCTAGAAAGCAGACAAAAGGCTATATGCTAAAAACTGTCACTTATAACTATTTAGGCAAGTAACTGAAAGATAAGACTTGGAACAGAGGAAAAGACCTTCTTTGTTTAACTAAACACTAAAGACATCTGAAAGATCTTGAGTTGATGTGGGGCTGGAGTGGGAGGAGGCAGGACAGGCAGGTGAGCAGATTAATGGCATTGTTGCAGCTTGCCCATATAGTGTTTGGGCTCTTTATTTCCTCAGCTATAGTTATCTGGTGGGATATTTTGTTGATACAAGCTCGGTCTGGAAAAATAAAATCAACTTATTTGAAAAGGTCGGCTTCATGACAATTGTATTATTGCATGCCCCCACTGTCTTTCAGGGCTGGTGACCTATATGGAAAGCATGACTGACAGCAGTTGCGACTGCAAAACAAACTGGAGAAGAAATGAAGAAACGCCTCATGCTGAGTATGTAAGATGGGGAGGAGAGAGAATGAAACTGGTTTGTCACGTAGTGCAAAAATGTCTCTCTTTCTTTGTCACATCTTCCACTTAATAAAGGCAATATTGTTCTCTCCAGGCACTCAAATGAAAACTCAGAAATGAAAAGTCAGAAAGGAAATTAAGTGATGTGTGCATGGATGCTACTGCCGTCTCCAGAAGAAAAAATGAATGCTTAATCAGAATCAAATTCGTAAGACTCTGGCTAATGATACTCTCCTTCAACCTGAGCACTTCTACTGGAACAGGAGAAGGATACTCAAAATCTTCCTGTCTCCTGGAAAGTCCATAGAGTTGGAGGCAGTATCGTGGAAACCTTGGTTAGGTATGTAGTATTCAGCAACTTCACAGATGAGCTTCCAGGAAACCTTTACAGCTTTTGTAATAAAAATAGCATTCGTATATGACTTTGTTTATGGTGGGGCCCCACAGTGAATTGTTTGGGTTTTGTCTGTAAAATTTCTAGCCAGTTGGTCTTGCAAAGAACAAGTGTAAGTTGGAGCCTTACAGCATTTAAACTCTATGAGAAGGAAATAATATTTTAAGAGAAATCATTTTTGGGGCCCAGCAAGTTTAACGTTGACTAGCGCTGCCAGAGTTTTTCATATTATTGAATTCAACAATCTTTTCCATCAAATTCCAGAATCATCTGGAACATTCCCTCTTATGTGAAATAAATGCTTGTAAGTTGCCAGGTGATTAACAATGTTTGCTGAGATGTGAGGGTGTCTCAGGAGACTCTGCTTTGTTTTGCTACTGTAATTTCCAGTAAAGATTTGGTCAAGACTTGAAACTGTCTCAAATGATGTATTTTGCAGCTTTAAGTTAAAATTCAGACCTGCCAAAAGGTTCTTGATTGTTAGTTTTTCTGGCTGAAACCACCTAATTTTTTCCGCTGTGCTTTGTACATCTAGTTATGGATGACCATTTTATCTCTCTGGCTTCAGAAAAGACAAACACTGTATCACTTCCTAAGTGTGAGGGGAAAAAACCTACTAGAACATTAGTAAGAATTTTCAAAGGATTACAAATTAATCAGATATTGTACAAATAAACACTGAAAGTGTAAGCCCTAGCGAAAAGGTCTGCAGCCTAAAAGAGACAAGCCATTGGTTACGTTTAAAGGAAAGGGTAGAGGTGGAGAAATTAATGGTTTTGAGGAGGAATCTAAATTGAGAGGGCATTTGGCAGACAAAATGAAAGACTAATCAAGCATAAAGAGCAGCAAAAACTCAGTCACAATATAAAGCGAGAAAGAAGCAAACTTCAGGAGGGAGAAATGGGAAGATTGTAAGAAATAAAAGCGGAAATGAAACCAAGGATACCTGAACCCTGTGAGGGATATCAGAAAGACTGATAGCTAATAGTGTGAATTTGTTAGCAATTTATCGCAGATGCAGGATATCATTGCAAAGTGACTAAGTGTTCTTTTCAAGTCGTGAGCCACGTGTAGCGCCAATGCAGCACTTGCTCATTTTGTTAATGTGAGGATATGCTCAAATGGTGTTGGGTCTTCAGCATTTTAACCCATGCAACAACCCTCACCGTTCTGGTTCATACGGTTCTGCAGAAATTGTAGTGGTCCCATGGGCACAATCGACAACTGTGCCTGCAGTGTTTTAGCTGTCAGCGTATTGGCTCCACTGAGTACCTGAGATATTTTGCAGTGGAACTATTTTGATTTCAATGTTGTTTATACCATACTCTCAAAATCACTTGGAAAAGCTTCTGAGTATAGGCATGTTCTGCTTTTGTGGAATAAATAAATGTGCATGGGAAGCAGTGGAAAACTGCAGTCATTGTAAACATGACGGGAGGCTGAACTGCGACAATTTATTTCACTGACCCAGAACCACGATCACCAACCAACACTGATAAATATATATGTGTGTGTGCACATGCATGCATATGTACATTTGTATATTTATAGTGAAACTCTAATGGAAACAGCATAAATGTCATAATTAATGACTCTAGCATACTATATAGTCTTCTTTCAGGTAAGAAACTATAATATATGTGTCTCCATTGTGTATGTGTACTTATGTATAACACATTACGTAGAATGCATTTTTTTTTCATGGTGCTAAGCCATTCTTTTTAAGTCCTTAAATATTCTAGACTGTAATGTGTGATTAATAATAAGTGGAAGTTTTGTTTTCATGATAGGAAGCTTTTATTATTCTTTTTCTGTTCCAAGATGTGTTTTGTTTGTTTTGTGTGTTACAAAAAACACACAGATGGTCTTGGAAAGTGTGAGTAGAGATGGCTCTGTTGGTTTCTGTAAGAAAAAGAATATGAACAAACAAAAACCTCTGCACTGGTAGCTGAATGGAAAACTTATTAGAAGAATCGTTTTAGCTATGATTGTTGAAAATGTGAAAAACTAGGCCAATAGTTGGATTTTCAAAATCAAGTTAGTAAAATTAGTTAAATCATTTAGTCATTTTTACCTTTTCACAGCTGAAATACAGTTAAACAGATGTAAACATTATTTATAGAAAAGAAATGCATTTGGAATGAAAAAACATCAGATGCATCTTAACATTGCTGCTTCCTAAGCTATCTAAATGCAGGTTTATGAAGAAATGGTGACTGATACCAGTAATTTCCAGAACTGTTTCTTCTGTGTGTTATCCTTCAGCTGGAGACAGTATTATTTTTCATTCTTTTTCTAGTTATAGAATGGTTTTGTGTTTTAACTGTGCAGAGTATGCATTACCTTGCCCTAACTGAAATGTACGTATGTGATGCAGCATTGGCACAGTAAACACCCATGTGCATATAAATTGTGCACCAAATAAGAGTAATTCTTCAGAGTACTATTAAGATATGACCTCATTCTGACACTGCACAGAGATTATTTGTGTCATAGGATCAGCAGCTTGTGAAGAAAGGTGAAAAGGCAGCAAGAAGGCTGAGGGGTCTCACTCTTTCCACACTAGTCTGGAGATTCCCCATATGAAGCAGATCACTATGCAGGAAACTTTCTGGGATGAAGGGCCTTAGATAGAATGAAACTTTTATTATTTCTATATTAGACTAGGTATTCAAGAGATTAGTTACTTAAGAAAGTGACATTGAAGAGGCAACTAAATTTGCTTGAAAACTAGTGACAGTATGAATTAGGAAAGAGCAAATTCCTAAAAGTTTGTCGAAGTGCTGCAAGGCCAGATAACCTCCCAGAACAGTCATGGACAGCAGACTAAGTGCCGTGAAAGTCACATAAACTAAGGAAGCACCTCAAATAGATCCTCCATGAGAAAAGCCAATTTAGTTTTCCAGGTCAGCAAGCTACATAAAGCTCTCAGCAGCCTTCATTACATGAACTATGCAAGTGATACTGTCATCTCTTGGGTGTGAGCCAGCATGGAGAGGTGCAATGTAGTAATCTTGCACTGACAGGAGTAGGAGGAGATGCACCAATTGACCTAGTAGGTATTTCCCCTACTCATCAAAAAAGAACAGGCATGGGCAAGCCACGGGGAGCACTATGCCACTAAATAGCCTTCTGTCTAGTTATAGTGTCTCACCTTCTATTTTTAAGTGTCTCATGGAAGTGCTAAGGAAAAGCAATATAAAAGAGAAAGAATGTAAATATTATGGTTCAGGGATATCAGCCCCAGTCCAAGTGCAAAAGCTTGCCTTTCAGTGAAAGCTTTGAGGGGCTTCTAGTTCAAAGGATTTCGGAGATGTGGAGAGGCAGCTATATACATTAACTTTCTTCTTCTCTGTCGGTCACCCCTTATTGATGGCAGATAAGTTAAAATAAGGAAGAGCATCCCTCCTAAGCAGTTCTGAGAGGACAGAAACACTGGCATGGGAAAGAGCAGCTACAAGGTGGTAAATACTTTTTCAAATGACAGGATAATTTTTCTGCTGAGGCTGGAAGTATCAGTGTCGAAACAGCTTTTGCTCGTGTCTCAGACCTTCTGATGCAATCGGCTATTTCAGTGCATGATAAAATACTCAGGAAAAAACCCCGCAGTTTTAAGGTTTTATTTTAGGAGGGCTTTTTGCTCTTCACAAATGTAGTGATCTTATTGTGGTTTTATCTTTTAGGATTAAAGGACTACTGGCAGGTATCTTAGGACTAAAATGTGGGTTAGACTTTGCTTTTTGTTTTGCTTTGTTTTTACAGAGTCTGATACGAGTGGGAATATCGGTGAGTTGGAAAACATATCCACAAGACCACTGGAAACTGCATATTTTTATTTAAACTCAGTCCTACTGTGTTTAGCATCAGAGCTAAAAAGTGAACCTGGTATGAACAGAAAGTGAAGCAGAAAACTACAATTTGGCTTCCCCGAATCAGCGAATATCAAAATCAAGTGAGATCCTGAATGTAAAAAGTGAATGCTTAAAATGTTTTGGGCTTAATCACAATTTTTATTGTCAAGGACTTACTTTTAAGACTACACTGTTTGCTACAATAGCATCTTATGTATCTACAGACCAGAAAGCAGCCTGCATATATTCTAGTCAATTATTTGCTAAAGCAGCATAAGCGTAAGTTCAAAGATTGCGTTACTCTTCTGATTTATTTGTCTCGTCTGGCTTTGCATAAGCTCTCTGTGTTGACAATGTTAAAATGCTTTCAAATTTCTGATTACTGCATAGTAGCAAGGGGAAGGAAGAGTTGGCATGAATAGCTCTTCACAAGCAGGTATGTGTTTCTTTTTTGTCTCCCAGCCAAGGCTTTGTCAGAGTGGAGGAGCTGAGACCGGTTAATACTCAGACAGGCTGTTGAAGTTCCAGTCTGGTTTTCTAATTTAGAAGCGCTACTGGATGACATAAATGGTAGGAATAATTGTAAATTCTATGTGAAAAAAATAAAATGGAAGGGAATCCTTGAGACTGTAAGAAAAGGTCTAAAGTAGTCCTTTAAAAGCTAGAACAGCTTCAAAAATTATTATAGTCCCAGTTTCAGTGTTTTGCTTATATTTCAAATGAATATTTTTCTCACTGATGTGCTGTTTGAACTAACCTTATGATATTTATTTGCCATCTAGTTCAAATCAAGGAAATTAAAAAGACTGAAGGGTAATCGGTGAGCTGCCCTTGAAAAAAAACAGTACTGACAGACTGGACAAAGCCAGCAAGAAAAGATTAAGTCTTTATTTGCAGTTTCAGAGTTTTTGTTATTGTTGAGAGGTTTTGAGATTGAAGTTTGTAAGAAAACTAAGTAGAGTCTGAGTGCTTTAGATACTGTCATTCCTTCCTCTAGCGATTCCTTCTTTCAGCATCTGCCACTTTCTTCTCCTCCTAAAAACAATACACAAATAATACTATTTAAAAATTATAAATTTGGCAGGCTGACCAGGTCCTATGCTGTGATCATGTTGTGTCATCTGCTGGGTGTCTTCACCTACCTGTGCTCTTATTCTTCACTATGCTGCAGAACACCCCCATGCACAGCTGGCACCAGAAGCTTTAGCTTGAGGACTGTCCAGCTCCTCAAAGAGAACAACGTTGCCCTTTTGTTCCCCATGATGCATGAAATGAATACTTGACTGGGTTAGTGGCATGGACTGCTGTGTTCATTCACTTTAGCTCCCTTCCATCCTGGTCGACTGTTAAAAGGATAGATATTTGATCTGCAGCAAAAGAATGTTTAGTCTTTTCAGAGCCCTTCTCATCTCTGGGAAGCTTTCATGGGAAAAAAAGTTGAGGATGAGGGTAGATAATGGCAATACAGGTTTGGGGAAAATATTGGTCCTATCGTGTTTCTTTTCTTTTCTTGTCTTTCCCCCCCTCCCACCCCCTATTTTTTTCCCCTGTGCACTTTGAATGGACAGGAACATAGGAGGCTTAATAGGAAATCTGTAGCCAGAGTGCCCTACTACTTCACCACAGACCTTTAGGAGATGGTTCTCTTCCCTCATCCCTGAAAGTAAAGGTGATCTTAGTTTATCTTGCTTCTCAGCTAACCTGTCACAGAAGGCCACCTCAATATTTGAAAAGTACCGACTTTATCTGAAAAACATTAAGTCTTGCAATGGATTACATTGGAAGAGGGGCTAACTGGGATGGAGATGGGGTGGACTCTGAGCAGCCTTAACTGTTGGAAGGAGAAGATAGGTAGGGGAGGAAAAAACTCCCCTGCCTACTAAAATGCCACGTACCTAGGACAGGCCCTGTGTAAACTCTCAGAGCTCCCAAGTACTGGCTTTTATACGGTACTTCAAGTGAGACCAAAGGATGGAAAACTGGTTGTCTGAGTTATTTTGAGGCTTTTATTATGTTCAGGGATTAATTTGGATGACAACAATGGTGTTTTTAGTGCAACAAGTAGAATTAAATAAGCAGTCTGGCAGAAGATCTGAGAAGCAGAAGGTGAAAATAAATAAAATGGAGCAGGGAAGAATGCAGAAAGAAAGTGTTCAAAGGCATGTAAACACGATGAAGGCTGAAGCCAAATTCATATTCAAACATCTAAGGTACAAATTCTCTTCCCTCCTTTTTTTCTTCCCCTGACAATGTGCATGTACAGCCCCTGCCCCTTCTTGTGTTTACTCTCATGACAGAATTTAAGTGATGGAACAGGGGAAAAAGGAGGCAGATGTGACTATGTGGGAAGCTGCTTTGCCACTCAGTTGTGAATGGGAACCACATCTTCTTATGTAGTTTGTGGGAGGGGGATTTATTCTTTCAGCATTTTGAGAAAGACTTATGATTCCACCTGGATTTATGCACAATAGCTTTCCTGTCTGTACTCTTTATCTTTCTTTGAGAGCTCTCTGACTAAGTTATTTTCCTCCTGGGATATATAAAGTATACTCTCACCTACACTGGGATAAGAGACTCTTGAATACAAAGGCCTCTGCTGAAGGTCTTTTGCAAGTATTGTCCATTCCCATCAAATTTCACCTGGAGCTCATCTGTAGGGCCTTACTCAGGTTGGGTCATGTGGTAGGGCATTATAAACTCCAAATGGTATAGCTGTGTGCTATGATACTCGTTACAGGAAGTTCATACCAAGGCTCTGAACTAGCAAGCCGTTTAAGCTTTTTAATTGTAATGATTTTTAAGTCATCTCACTGAAGTCAGTGGTACAGTGCCTGAGCTTAAAGCTGAAATCATGCTGAAGTGCTTTGCTGGCATAAAGCCCAAGCTGGCTTTCAGTGTATTATAGGCAGCCTTTCCTGGGATGATGGTGAATTAGAATTGTGCTAAAGTATTTCTAGCAAGATGAAAAATCACCTCACATCTAAAGGTTTTATTGCTTTTCCGCTTTCTATGAACTCAAAAATGAGGCCATTTCTATGAAAAATGGCACTTGAGAGTATGAAATTTCCAGAAGTGGGGATCCCTTTTCTAACAGAAGTTGAATGCACAGTGAACAATCCTTTTTGAAAAAAAAAAAAAAAAAGAAAGATGCTATCTCTGGAAATGGTGGTCCTGTGTGAAGTTTTGGACCTGCAAAATTAACTAAACACTGTGAACTACATCTGGCTCTAAATTAAATACACCTTAGTGCCCCAGTCCTGTACTGAGGTCTGCCCATAGCCAGTGTGATAGGGCTTCAGAGATGCCTGTGGGTCTGCATGTCTGTCTCCACTTGCTGTTGGGAGCCTATGTAGAATGCGGTGATACGTATGTATTGTTCTCAGCGCCTGCTAACGGTTGTCTTCACAATTTCTCAGTACAGAACTGCTTAGTGAGTCCATCCAAAATCCTGCTCCTGAAGAAGAGATTGGTTGGTGTTTATGGAACAGAAAGTAAGTCATGGCCAGTAGTTAAACAATATCTGATAGTTTCTGCTCATCTTTGTGTATTTCTCCAGACACATTTGTCCTGCTATAGGCAGGGTACTCCTGAAGAGCCGTATTCTTGTGCAGTTTGTAGTTGCATAGTGAGTAATTTGAAACCATGTAATTTATTTAACGCCATTTCACTACTTAGCTTGCAGAATCTCTGTAAGAAATACTCCAGGTCCCCTGACCTTATTTTTTTCAGATTTGTTTTGAACGGTGTGTCTGGAACATGTGTTTCATGTGTTATATTTCCTCTGTGGATTCATCTTTGACATTCAACGTGTGAACTTTTCTTATAATTAGTTCTGATCAGTAGAGCTAGTTCAAGTACCACTCTAGATAGTTTAACTCAGTTTTCTGGCTGGCAGTCACAAAACACTGAGGGGATGTAGCTGAGCAGGAAGGAGTGGAATTCTACCCCGAACTGATTTCGTACTGAAGTCAGAGGATACTCATGCACACTTTTGTATGCCCATAGCTGGTCCACAAAGCCAGTGGTCAAGTATTTAGCAAATGCATTTAACGCACAAATTTCCACAGATGCTTGGTTTTGTGCATTAGTTAGATAAATCCACCTCTCAGCTGGATGAGGTTTTATTCCATGATTTCATGAGAACTTGCTTTACAAACATCTGTAAATTTAAAGTGGACTTACTTTCAATACTTTTGCCAGTTGGATTTGATTGTTTCAAGTGGCACCTGAAGAGGAAAACAAAAGGAGCGTTACAGTGGTTAGAGCAGACCCGTTGAAAATCAAAATATTTCCTTCTTTCCGTTTATTTGCTTAGGGTTTTGGGTAGGTTTTAAGGGGGGATGTGTTAATTAGTCATAGAAAAAAATCCAAAGCAACAAGAGCGAAAAAACCCAGACTGCTCCGGAAATGGTATGAAGTTTTTTCT
Source organism: Pelecanus crispus (assembly GCF_030463565.1). Lineage (NCBI taxonomy): Eukaryota > Metazoa > Chordata > Aves > Pelecaniformes > Pelecanidae > Pelecanus > Pelecanus crispus. The sequence goes on along the minus strand of NC_134655.1, from coordinate 3,334,157 downwards.
TTACCTTTGATTGTATATCTTGCCTGCACTTTGTTGCCAACAATTGCAGAAGTCTTGCCTGTTTCAGGAAGGGGGATGAGGGCACTGGAGAAATGTCGACTATTTTATTTGTGATTATCTTAGTAGCATTAAATAACACACTGTACTGTCCACGCTGCTATCTGATGACTTTCATGGCTGTGAGTCCAAGGGCAGAACCAGCAGCGAGGGCAGAGAACACGGGCTGTGTTTTGGAAACGCCTTTTGTCAGGCAACCTGTTACACATGGGTCCGGAGGCGCTTCCCCGCGCCCCCTGCTCCCTCCCGGCGCTGCCCTCGCCGGGCACACCCCCCTGTGTACATTCTGCACATTCCATAAGTGACTTTGCTTATATAACCCTCGCTGCGCTACCTTCCTCTCCTCACATAGGTGAACTGCCGGCTGCCCTCACTTAAACAGCACCGCCGTCCTCAGCCACCATCCAGGCTTACTATACACAAGTCAATCTTCGTTTCTGGTTCCATTTCTCTTGTTTCTAATAGCTAAAGACTAAGAGTCTCGGTCTTGGGGTATTTCTTTTCAGGGCAGAGCTCAGACAGTTATCTAGCAGCTGCAGAAGCCAAAGTGACTTTGTTACTGTACTTTCCTGAGTAGAAACCTTAAAAACTGTTCACCCAGAAGAACTGCATGGCAGTCCCCTTCAGCAATATGGGTGATGGAAGGTTGCAGGCTGGAGCCCAGCATGAGAGGCTGCTGCTGCTGCTTTCATTGAAATGCCTTGTCCTGGGCAAACCTGTGCACCATCCTGAGCCACCTCTTCTCTTTCCACATGGAAAGAATGCTAACACCCAACTTCTTAAAAAAAGAAAAAAAAAAAACCACAACCCCCCAAAAACCCCAAAACCCAAACAAACAAACCCCCAAACACCAGACCGCTGAGGTCCTTGCACAAAGATGTGCTTTAGGTACAAAGTGTACCTACACACATTTAAAATAGTGTCATTAAAATAGATTCATCCAGGACATGAGTTCAGGTTTCAGCTTCTCTTGCCGGGTGCTGGTGATTTCATAAAAGTGAACATTTTTCTATTTGGACTGCTCTACCAATGCTGTCAATAATCTGTCAGGAATAATTGGTAATAAATTATTGCAATGATAACGTTGTCAGTGCCAATAACATTAATAAATATAGAATCTGCTACTCACTGGCAGGTTGCACAGGTAAAGGGACTAATAGTCTCAAAAGACTGTGTTGTCTAATAAGATTATTGTGTTTTGCTGGTTTAGGATTTTTAATTTTAAAATTTGGTTTCTGAAGATTTTAAGTGTCATCCTTAACCATCATCAGATTCATCTGTAGAAATTTCTGCTGGAACACATAGGATGGTTTTCATTTTCAAAGCTGCGGAGCATTTCTGGCTCCCGCTACAGTCGGTTGGAATTGTGGGCATGCAGGAACTTTAGGAATGAATTGTTAGTTGTTGTTGTTAATTTATTTGGGAAACACAAACAGTATGACTCATTAACTCATGTCTTGAAAAATGCTGTACTCTTTCTTCACAATAAGCATACTACTGGAAAGCAGTACCTTCCAACATTGACTTTAAGTAGAATTTGAGCAGCAGAATTATGAATGAGGACTGACTGACTTCAGTAATCTGCAAAGCTCTGAAAGCTGATAATATAAAAGAGACAAAACCATAGGAGTTTAAAATCATATACTTTGTATCTTCAGTGAAATCACCAGAATAAGTCCGAATGACATATGACATCATATTCATGCATGTCCTCAGCTTGAAAGCACGTCGTCTTTTTTTTTTTTTTCATTGGTTCCTGATCTGGGGTTTTAATTTGATGTCATCTATTTGATCATTATATCCTGTTTCTTTTAAAGTTCTTGGCTAATTTACTTTCTTTTGCTGTAATTTCCATTTCCAAATTCTTTGATAAGTGTCAGCCAGTGCCTTTTCAGACATTTCCTCTGTATATAACCCAGAGAGCTGCTTAATCATGTCATATGTGCAGCAATATGGTTTTATTATTATTCATGTCTTTCTAAAAGCCGAAGCCAAATCTTAATTTGAGAGCACAATAGCCGAGTCTTTGAAAAAAAGAGAAAGAATAGTAAGTCACTGTGGGCCCAACAATTTCCTTAGCAACCTTTCATAATAAAGGGCTCTGTAAAGTACTTTTCACGCTCAGATTGTGTCACCTGTGTGGCTTTGGATCTGCCCTTTTGTTCTTGTGACAGTCTTTGCTCAGGCAAGCTGTGTAGCGGAATTGAAGGGACGTGTTACAGAAAGCTAGACTGCAGAGGAAATCTTCTTCCTGACTCTTCTTCGCCGTGTTTCTATTTTGAAAGGGCAGACTTCCTTTGGGTGAGACCTGTATGTGACTGAGTCCCCACAGTTTACAGTGTCATCTTTGGAGGTGGCAACGTTCCCAGTACCTATCAGCGCTGTGTGCCATAAGCACCAAATTTCACATCTATCTCCTTAGTGAGGAATATAAATAGAAATCAAAGCCAGTTGTGCAAATGTGTTCTGCAAATAAGCTGAAAAGAAATGCCTCCTGCCCGTATGTACTGTAACTCCTCTGTCTAGATACTACCATTGATACATTCGATTTGCTGGTTGTAAATCTAAATTGCTGTGTCTGAAGACATTTGCAACTAGATCATCCAGTATAAAACTATTGAGAGAGAGATCATCTAGCATGGGAAGCATTTTATTGGAATGGAGGAAAAAATGGAGAAATGAACTAAAAAGCCATTACGTTTTGCACTGTTAAACATTCTAAAAATAAACTGGGAACATAAAAGTATCTGATACATACTTTTTTTTTTCCTTTTCCTCTCTTCTTCTCCTTCTCAGACATGTGTACTCATAAAATTTAATGGAGTGGAATTGCCTGAAAGAACAGGACCATTTTTAATACACCTTTCTGTGGCTCCTTGGTACATATGTGAACAATTTTAATAAAAAATGTTGATTCGTAGTGATTCTTAGACGTCTTGTGGTTGATCATCTGTACTAGACAGATGGATTCGGTCACTGTAAGCCAAATAAATAAATTAGCACTATCTTTGAAATGTATAGCCACACTTGGCATCTGCAGTTACCGTACTCCCTCCCCTCAGTTCAGATGCCTTCACCTATACTGCTGAACTGGCCTAACTTTATATTCTGTTTGGCCTTGAGTTAGAACAGAGGACCACCTGCATGAAAGAGATGTGAAATGTTATGCGTGCCTTTGTAATGGGATAAAGTACCAGAGTACCAAGTCTGCAAATATTTTACTGAGCAGGTCATGTATTAAGTAAAGCACTGAAAGGTAAAATGATAAATGATGAGGTCATCGTTTCAGAACTGGTGTCCAGGTGGTGAAAAGCCAGAGGGCTGAGATTTAGAGAAAAGTGACTTCCTTTAGGCTTCACTGACTTGGTGTGTTGCCTTCGTTGTACAGGACGAAGCCGCACTGTCTCGGCTAGCTTTTTGGCCTGTTTGTGTATCTTTATCTGCCCGTAAAGCAAGAACCTTGTAAAGGAAGGATATAGATGTGCTTTTGACTGTCATGATTCATCTTTTCGAGTGGCTCATGGGCTGCAAAATTACATTCTGTATAGTGCTAGAATTTTACCTAGTCTAATGTAAATATTTGTGAAATGCTTTAATTAATTCTGCCTGACAAGGCGAGTCACGGAGGCTGTATTTAGACATTTCCCCTCTCCTCCTTCCCCCCATTTTTAACTCATAAGCGGCATATCAGCTAGTACCTGCGATCTCCAAACCAACCCGACAGTTCCAAACTCATTGGAAAGAAATCGAGGTGAAAACTTTCTGTCCCGTCCTGTGTTTTGGGGTTAGCTTTCTGCCAGATTACTTTATTGCAGAAGAATCTAGTAACTGCAGGAGATGGGGTAAAAGGTACTGGATTGGATCAGGGCATTTCATGCAACTTCTCTGTCGCTTTGATTATAAAGTGTTGTTACTGTAACTCAGAAGGAAATTCCGTTTGATTTGAAATTACCTCTCTTATTTGTGACTGTTCCTTTAGTTCAGTGTGTGATCTAGGCGCTCGGGTGTGATCATATGCATTTAGACTGATGTGGGTAGCACAAAGGTATGGGGTGGAGGGCCTATCAGTCATTTTTCAAAGCACTCGGGCTTTGTCAACTATGCAGCAAGTTGCTTTATTCTCTTTCTTCTGCCTGGGGCAGTGGAACATCAGTCAGGTATTTCCAGAGTGAAAGTCAGTTGTTTTCTGGTGGTCTAGAGAGCTGAATGTGCTCACTAAAGGGGCAGTTCAAAACCAGGACTGATGCAAAGGGAGAAGTGAGATGGATGGGCAGGAGGAGGGCAGGCTGGGTGAGGAAGCTGATCTTTCTGTGGCAGCAGGCTATGAGCAGGTAGAAAAGATAGTCTTGCAAACTGGCATAATTTAAAGAGAGTTTCAAGAAAATAATTCAGGTTTGAATAAAATGCATATGTAATTACTCCCCTTAGGCTCCAATCTTAAAGCATAAATTGCACAGATCTTCAAGAACGGTAGCTTCCTTATTTCTCAGGGACTTTGTTTCTGAGGGACAGAATTAATCTCTTTCTATTACCTGTCAATGCCCTAATGGGATTCCCATTTCAGTAATGTCATTGCCTCCTTTCATAAGTGGAAAGCTCATCGTAGATTATCGGCCTATTGCCATTTTACTGGCAGTGTATACTACCTGGATGCCACTAGCTTGTTGCATAAAAAGTCTTCTGATGGAAATAAATTCTTTGGTGCCCCTGGCTAGGGCACAGCACTGGCAAAGAGGAAGACGGCTGTGTCCAGCCTGGCTGTGCACTTGCTCAGTGCCAAGTCCTGAACACTGTCCTGAACCTTCTTTCTGTTTTGAGAGAGGAGAAAGTAAGAAAATGTATACCTTGCCTAGATGTAGGGGGGAGTTGGTCTTTGGGCAGGAGACTCACACAATAACCCTATGTGAATTTTTTTCTCTTTCTGTGTTTGTATGCATATAATAACACTTGGAAAGCACACAAGCGCTCATGGCTCAGCTCCGAGTGAGGCAGCGTTGAAGCACAAAGTAGGCAAATTTGAAATTGTTTGGAGACTTTTCAGAGCTTCTCATTATCTCATTTGTGCATTTAATTATTATTGTGAGCACACGCATCGAGAGTTTTTGAGGTTCGGATGCCGCTGGCAGCGGCTGGAGGGACAGAGAAGCCTACCTGCCACATGGGCGCGCAGCCGCGGGCGGCTTGGTACCCTGGGGAAGGAGTCCTGGTGAGCAGCGGGGACAGAGCCGGTGCGCGAGCAGTATGGAGGCCCAGCGGCATGTCTGCTACCGGTCGCTTAACACACAGCAAAACCCACTGTTGGTTATAGACACCCAGACAAGGCAGAGTGCTCCCTGCTTGGGAGAGATTCCTTACGGCAGTAAGACTTTTCTAGAGAAGCAAGCCATCTGTCAGAACAGCATCTTTAGCTCTCTGTTGAGCAAGGGGAAGAATGATCTGAACATACGGGTGGTAGACATTATGTGTTGATAGCCTGGGGCATTCTGTGCAGCCAGAACAGGCAGTCTTATGTGGAATAGATGATATGCTCATTTAACGTGGCGCAGCAGGATTTTGAAGAGAGCTCAGGTACATTAAGGGTAGAAATCTCCCTGACAACCAGGGGGCTTTTATGATTTTAAATCATGTGTGAGCTTTTGAAAATATGTTGTCTCTGAACTCCTCAGCAGAAGCGCTCGGCTGATAAAACTGCTCAAAGCACAAAGTTACTCTTCACACAGCAGTGGTCAAAGTGGTGGAGTCCGGGTGCCTCGTGTAGGTACTCAGCAGTGCAGGCTTCGCTCTGGAGTCTGTAGTGCTTAGACAAGCTGAGTCAGTGACAGGCTTAGCTCCGTTACGACCATTTGCCTGAAAGATCATGAAATCGGTATAGGATTCGCAAGCATGTGTCATAAGCCCAGTCCTAGCTAAAAAGAGAGAGAGGGTAGATAATAACGTTTAGAGGTTTTCATTTGTAATTTGTTTTTATCACAATAAAATATGCAAGTATGAAACTGAGGGCTGCTTATAACTCCTGTCCAAGGCGCTGCTTCCTTCTCATTAATATGGCTAAGCCAGTGAAGCAACAGGATGCAGTAAGGTGAAGAAATGAAACCACAATAATTGAGTAAAATTTTTGATGAATTAAAAAAATAAATGAAAACCTTATGTAAAAAATACACAGAGAAATCAATCCTTTCTTTCTGTCTTTCTTTTTCTGTCTTTCTGTCTTTCTTGGAATCCACCCTGAACCAGATGTTAGGAGTCTGTAGTTTAGTGTTTTTGGATCACTGCCCAGACTTTTACCTATCTTTTCAGCTATTTACACGGGTTTTATTTCTCCAGCTGCGCTTTCACTGATACTGTACAGTCGCAGACCTGCTAAGTTGGGAGTCACTAATAGAGGGAGTTACTGTATTTTCATTGAGATGAACAGTGATACAAAACATCAAATGGAAATCATTTTGTCTTTGCTCAAAGAGTAAGAGGATCAGGCTTAATGAAGGGTGTAAAGAAATCTGCTGTGGACAACGATAACACAGAAGGAGGGAAGGGAGTGGCATACACGTTTTCTTTCCAACACCATCACAGAGAAGGAGCAGACAGCTGCTGCTGCTGTGTATGGGAAAAGGTGTGGGGGAATGTCTTTTGTTTAAAACAGACTAAACTTCCATTGTGTTGTTTGGCTTCAAGTGTTTTTTAGTTTTGGTGGTTTCTACCCTTACTACCTTTTAATTCCCATTAAAAATAATTTTCTTCTTTTTATGTTTATTAATTATTATGATGAATTGTTTAGTTGGATTTTCGATCCATAAAGATTCAGTATGGAGGAAATAAAAGGTTGTTGGCATAGTTGCATGTAGTCTCTATGCTCTGGGCATAGAGAAGTTCTATGATTTGTCTCTTGTGTTACAGCATGTATTGACAGCAAAATCATGAATCTACACGTCAGTCCTCTGAAAGACCACTAAATCCAGTTCATAAGGTTGCTCATACAGTTGCACTAAAACTTTTATTTTGTGTTGGCATAACATTTTGCACATTTCTAAATTATAGCCTTCCAACTTGTAGTGGTCTCAGCTGTAAGGTTCAGACTGGAGAGAGGAGAAAGTTTCTCAACAGAAGATTGGTAAGGGCTCTCCTGAGTGAAGGGGTATAACTTTTAAAGGTGTCATGTGGCAGCCTGCCTAAGAGACTGATGCTTCAAGTTTGGTCCTGACTCTGGATTTAAGCCAATACCCTAGAGGTTAAATATTCCATAGCCTGTTACCAATCCCTTGAGCGATCTAGTGTCTCCAGGTGCTAGTCTTTTACACAGACTTCTTAGCAAAAGCAATTTCATTGGCAGTAAGAATCAGCTAGTTTTGTTCAACTGGAATTTTTTAATGAAGTCTCTCATACCAGTCGGGCTGAGGATCTTCTAATGGAAGGGAAAGGCAAGGGAAAATGGGGATATTCTGGAAGGCTGTTTTACAGTGCTGGGTCTAGGAGGAGGTGGCAGAAGGGTGCGCCTCAGAATGGGTGTGATGAGTCCGGGTGTCTGAGCTAGCTAAGAACAACCATTTTGTTACTAAGCTTGCTATATGACATGCAGCACTTGTTATTTCATAAACTGCATTAGCTGTAAGCCTAACTATTTGAAAAAAAATCCCCCCAAAACGTAATTTTTCAGGATGGATATAAAATGGATGCCTGAGCTATTGTGACCCAGCGCAGCTGACAGTGGTGGCCCTGTTCTTTAAGTGGATTGTATCAGAAAATTGCCATGCTTGTCCCCAACTGGGTGGTACACTACAAATATGCGAAATTTGATACAAGTCTGGATACTTGTGAATGTTAATGCAGTATTAGTAGCTTCCTTTGGGACAGTAATTCTGAAGGAAAGCTAAAATGAGACTTTTTTTTTTTAAAAAAAAAAAAAAAGGTATTGGTAACTTTAGTGTCTAGAGCTAGGAGGAGGTGATCAGTAGGTCAAGAACATGTATTTTGTAACCCAGACTCTCTCATTTGTGTTCCTAAGTCAGCCACATGTTTTATCTTTAGAGCTAAATTTTTGTCCCAGTGTTCCTTTTCTTCCACACTATTCTCTACTAAAGATAGTGTCTACTACCATAGCATGAACATTTATATTAGTGCTTTTTTAGCAGATGAATTTTGATCCCTTTGATTCCCAAATAGATTATTGGGAATTTCAAAGTTTTTTTTTTTTTAGAAGACTGAAAAAGTGTGCAGTTTATGTGTAAGAGACACATGCTGGTATGGCCTGAGTATTCAGATTTACACATCTTGGGTACGAGAATATACGTTTGTGCAAATGTGTATGGCTGCATCAGCCAAAAGAGGCTGTTGAAAGAGCACTCTTTATACATATAATTTATGCAATTTGTTAATGCTGCATTGCATTTTAAGGGCCTCTTGAGGCTGTGAAGTTTACCACTTGGGTAGATGCTGTGTTACTAACATGGCTCCTGTTAAAATCCGAAGGCTCTGGTTCTCTACTTACATTTTGATTGTGATTCAATCCTTATTTCTACAACTCACATTTCACTGTTTTCTTCTCTTCAATTTTTTTCCCATCCCAGCAGCCATCTGGTACTTTCTTCTGCCAGCCAAGTTTCTGTTCTTTACCTGGAGCCTTTCAAACAGAGACTCTAGAAGACAGTGGATTAACAGTTGTCACTGGAAAATGAGTTTACTTCCAGCTGGAAAAGCTGTGAAATATAACTATTCATTGATGTGTTATACGTTTCTTCTTGGACACTCTTAATTCTATTTGAAGGCAAATACCTGGGAATAGTTTTTCTTAGAGTTAAAAATCTGTGAGAAGACCCTTAGTATCTTTAGAGTGAGTTGGCTGACTTTACTTGCTCGTATTATGCATGGGGTCTCAACATAACAAATGTGTTCTTCAGCAGACAGGTATTTGGGATTAGCCAAAGATGAGTCTTGAGACTTTAATCTGGGTCAGATTTAGTTCAAATGAAAGAGATTTGTGGGCATCCTGCTATTCTTGCTTTTCTTTTTGTCTTTCTTTTTTGTAGTAAACTCTGAAGGTTGTATTTGCACAGCACTATCTTTGTCCCTTTTATTATAAAAGTAGAAGTGCGTAAATCACTTGAGAAGCAACCTATTTTCTTTTCTGTCCATGGTTTATTATAAGCATCCAAAGAATAAAATTTGCTTGTGTACTTTTAATTATTTCAAGAACTGAAACGTCTAGGCTAGTAGTAAAAGTGTCATGAAATTACTGTAAGGTTGCATGAGTTTTGGCTGTAAATCTTATTCACCTTGACTAGATCTCATACTTTAATTCACTGGGGTATAAAATACCATTTACATTAGTTCTTAGTTCACTTAATCATAATTAAATGACTTCAGAGGCCAATAATTCCTAGAGACTCTTTCTTTGATGTGACGCAAATAACAAACTGTGTTTGTAATGTGAAGGTGTTCTACTTCACTTTTACATTTGCCCTGGCCTTATACAGCATATAATGTTCTCTTTAGGTATAGACATATGCTCTTGTTACATGCACCATATGGGTCACAGATGTGGCTGACATGGCTACATGACATCTTTTTTAATTTCATCACACTATACCAATTCTGTGCATAGACCTTTTCATGATGGTTTGAAGGGATTTCTGCTCAAGATTTTAATTTTTTTCACCTGAATGATGACCGGGGGTGAGGGGGCCCTCTTTTTCTGCTATCAGGTTATATTGTGTTAATAAAAATCCTTATGAAAGCAGTATTTTGCTGCTGCTGAATTCATTGTCACCTTAAGCATGGCTTTACTGCAATGTACTAGTAGTTCCTGGGTTTTATTTCTGTGTACACCTAATACTTAGCTTTGCCTTGCTTTGGAAGGGGAAGTGCCGTCTATAGATTCTCCATGAACTTAAAGAGTTTAAAATCCAGTTTTGATTTTTGCAACTACATTTTTGTTTAAATGCAACTTAAGAAATACTTTCACGTTAAGGAATATATTTGAAAGTAGGGATTTGTTGCTATTCAGTCGTGTCATAGTGTATACAGTTTTACTGATCTGAAATGCTAATATTACCTGTTAACATATACCAGCTCACTTTGCCTGTAAGTTCTGAACCAGGATGACAACATATTGCTCTCATGTAGCATCTTCTATGCATGTGCAGTAACTATGAATACGGCTACCATGGTAACTACTGTGGACCAAACTCAGGATTTCCATGTAAAGAACACAGACCTCCAGCTGTGAATAGGACATTTGGATGTTATCTCAGTCAAAATATCCATCTGCCTGTCTGTCTGTTTGTCTATCCAAAAGTAAAGGCTTAGAGAACTGTTAGTTTTGTTGCGTCAGGTTGGAGGAACAGGAGTTATCTGAACTATAGTGCTGCTTAGGAAGTGAACTCATAAAAGTTCCAGGGCAATACTTGTTATGTGTTAAAGGCTCTCATAATTTATTAATGGTCTTTTTTGTGTTGCCTCCAGTGGAAGCTGGATTAATTCCAAGAGGAAACATATAGTTTATCATATCAAAGTTGAACGGGAGACTCTTTGTGTTCTTCCAGTAGCAGCAAGCTACTACATCCATGGAAGATGAGTGCCCAAGTTAGGTTAGAGGTAAAGATGGGTAATTGCTTGCTTATGTCTAATAATCAACAGTGGAAAGCGAATAACGACAAAATGGCATACTTGTATTAGGCCATCCCTGTTCACCCAGTGAAACCTATCCTTGGAAAGACTGATTGAAAACTATATTCTTCAACCACCTTAACTGTTCCGTTCTATTTATTGTGAGTACATTGTGTAGCCTAATGTAAGGATAAGGGGACTGAGCTAGCACAAAGCCCCAAAAGGTAAGGCAGGAGAAGCCAGGGATGGAGGAGCACCTATCAGACTTAGAAATAGTCTTTACTGCAATTTGAAGTTCTTTTGTGTGGCCTGTGAAAATCCTAATGCCTTGCAAGTTTGCGTGTCTTGGGGTAGAAAAAGATTGCAATTAAGCCAGAAGTTTTTCATTAAAATATTTTATACATGGAAAAAATTTCTTTCTTCTTTGCCAAAATGTGAAAGAACCCATCAGATGTGCAAGTATGGCATTTCTTTTTCACAAAGTGACCACACGTGAAACCAAACGCTGAAAGGACGTGGGCTAATGTGGAACTGCTTCAAGACCTCTGACAACCCAAATAGTAAGTCTTGTTCCTTTCTCTGAGATAGAGGATCAGGGATGAGGGATGTTTGGTGATTTTCAGTGCACATTTATTCATTACTCTGAAATTTCTTACTTCTACCTATAGGATGAGACTAGAAATGAGAAACACACGTAAAGTAAGTCTTTGTTTTAGTTTCATCTAATGTCTGTTCTTTTCACATAACTAAAATGTTATTACTTCTAAAATGCAAAATGTTTTCCATAAATGACTAGTCAGGTAGTTTAATGAAACAAACAGAATAATCTGTTATATCTCTTCTACCACATATTGTTAGCAATATCCCATCCTCTGTCTCAAGACATCAGAAATGCAGAATCAGAACTCTAGATGAATAAATGGGACGTCTATATTTCAGTTACCTGCTTTCTTAATGGACATGTAGAAGCTACATTCAGATATTAAAAAATTGTACTACAATACGTATATTTTCTAATGTAAATGTAGCCACTGGAAGAAAGTGCGGCAGAGCTCAGGAGATCCCTGCTGTCTGAGTCTCACTGCACAATGAGTTCCCAAGGCACAGGGTGGCTTCCTGTCACTAATGCTATCCATGAGATCAGGGCAATTAATTTTAGTAAATTTGGAAACTTTTCACTTCAACTTTGACCTTTTATTTGAATATACATTCATTTAAATTTGAAAAGCAGAAGTAGATTGCAATTCAAAAGAACTCATTTGTTCAAAATATTTTGGAAAGGACATTGGGATAGTTTCAAAAGGTTTTGGCTTTGTTTTAATAGGAAATTTGCCCAAATTAATTTGCTTCCACAGTTTCTGTTTTGCTGAAACAGCAAAGAGTTTTCTCACCCCTCCCTGCCCAAATCATCTCTTCTTGATTGACCTCTTTCTAAATCTCACTGATATTGATGGAAATTAGATATGAATGATGTTCATGTGGAAAGGAGCAATTCAGAAATGAGTTTGAACTGACATTCACCAGTGTTGGCAGACATAATTGGGCGAATTGTACTAAATATGCCTCTTTATTTTGCAATCCAGAGAGGCTAGGTACTGCGAGTGAAACCGTCTCTGGCCTTAACCTCCTGATCGTAGTTTTTCCCTCAATGCTTATAATGTGTTCAGGGTCCTCTTTGATTCTTTACATCTCTTAAGGAATTGTTTTAGATTACTGCATTGCACCTTTTGTCAAGCTTATTTCATAGAAAATTATGCAAAGGCAAGTAGTCCTATTTCTGCAGAATAATCTTTATTAAAGGTCATGGCCTTTCTTCCTCCTTCTGAAACCTTAGAGGAGCCATAGGCTTTGTATCCCCTCCAGACATTAAGGGGTCCATTTCAAAGCAGTGAATGTGGGAGGTGTACACACAAATCTTTCTAACAAATAACGGGATTTATTTTTTGACTTGACCCTTTTGAGCATGACTTTGAAAACTTACCCGAGAACATCTATCTGAAAAGTCTTCAGTCACCACTCTCTAGGATAGAGAATTTATGGGCAAGCAGGGTTTGGGCTTTGCTTAACCTTATCTGTATGGCTGGAAGGAAAGCAAAAGATAATTAATTGTCTCATGGCTATTTAGCTTCCTTGGGGCAACTGCTGCCTCAGTTGACCATGGCAGGGTACTGTTATACTGGAGCCTACTCATATCTATAGCAGAAGGGATGCACATAGCCTTGCTGCAGTACAAGGAACTCATTTCCCAGCCCTGTTGCAAGCCCATAACATCTTGACACACCATGCTGTTAAACTGACATTTCATCCTGTCTGCTGCTTTTACATCAGCTTTTTACAGCAATCTGGAATGTACTTTTGGAGAGATTGTTTCTCTATGTCCTATTAAGGTTCAGACAACTGAAATTCAGCTTTAAACCATGGGTGTTCTGCATGGAGGAGTTTCTAATGCAAAGAAGGGTCAATGGAGAAGAGAGACTAATGACTGCAGGAGAGACCTGAGGGAGGGAGTGTATTCCTTAGAGCAAGGGGTGCATGAAAGATGTACAGACAGGGCTGTGTTGATGGCGGGTGGGGGATCATCAGGACAGAACTGAGATTTAAGCAAGGATCACAAAGATTAGTGCTGAGTATTGAAAGGAAGACTGAAAAAATGATCTCCAGGTCCATTCCTGGTTTTTCATGTCATAGGAGTCGTTGATATGAAGAACAGCCACAAGAGAACAACTTGAAATTCCCCTGGCATATTTACTTGCTAGACCCGCCTGAACTCAAACAGGTTGATACTAAGGGGAGACATGAAGTCGGTGGCAGGTTTCTTAGTGCTCTGTGGTGTTGTCAGGCAAACCAAGGCATTTGGCAAGTCTTGTAAAGAGGAATTCTGTGAGCTTGGTTTAACCAAGGCAGAGATCAAACTCGTACTGAAGGTGGGAGATGTTTCATATATTCAGGACAGGTGCTGCAGGAAGGCAGCTGAGACCTAGTGTGACCGTTTCCTAAAGTGCTTTCAGACTCTCTGTGCCCCAAGAGGTTCTGAAACAGGAAAGAACTGGTGCTGAGCCAGAAGCAATCTAAGAAAATAAAAAAGCAACTGGATGAATTAGATGGGATAAGTCATATAATTATATAACTGGATACAGTCAGAGGTCATTTTAGCAGGTGAGTTTTTGACTGTGCACACCAGACATCAAATCTCCAATATCACAGCATAATTCTTTAGTCTAAATACCACTATCAACTCAAAATAAATCAGGGAAAAAAATTTCTATTACCCCTTAAAGAATGAAGCGGGGGTTTTGTTTGTTTTTACACTGTGAAAAACAATCGCATCTACTCTTAGATGTAGCTGTAGATGAGGTATTTCTTTAATAGTGTATTGCTACTAATATATGGCCTCCAGAAGGTATAATCCATCTGGATGCATGATTCATTCAGATAAATTACTTATCCAATCCTGGGATCTGTAGTAGAAAAGCAAGCAATTAACCTTTCCTAATAAGAGCCAGAAGCAGGCCTTAAGGAAATTAAAATGAAGCAGGTAGCTGGTGTTTAGTTTCTAGAGCAAGTTTTAACACCAGCAGATGGTGCTAAAATGTCCATTAAAAGGAAAAAAAAAGCCCAACAACCCAAACATCTCATATTTCCTTAAAGTTATAAACTGTCAGGGAAAGATAAATTGAGATACTTTAGCTAATTGCTGTGGAAAGTTGAATCTAGGGTGATGCTAGTCATCTTTTTACGTAGACTAGCATAACACACATGAAGATGTGTGTAGCCCTTATTTTCTAGTTTGCTTTCAAGATGGATCAATTTTCCTTGAGTCAGGTCTTTACCTTGAATAAGGCGACTCAAGTATTTCAGGAATTTTCATTCATATTCAAACTGAGGATTAAAAACTTTGTTGTATACTTTTGCTGATGAGTTAAAGGAAAGATTCAAGATTTTTGATTCATTTTCACTCTGAATAAGTACTTGAAACAACTGGCAATTGTTTTTCTAAGGATATTGCTGTACAATTTTATTAGTCACTAAAGAGAAGCTACTTTTTTTTTTTTATGTATAGAAGGCCCTAACATCACATGAAGAATAACTTTAAAAATACAATGTAGAGGAGTTTCATGGATAACTCAGGGAAATCTGGTGTAGGAATGCAGAAGTTTTCAGTTCTAGTTCAACTGGTCACATTGGTCCGAAGTTGGTAACTACCGAAGGCTGCTAGCCACTAAGAGTGTTAGGAGGGTTTCATGAGGCAGCCTGGAGCCACCCCAGGCAGTCTGCATCCAGAACAACAAATGGAAAACTTCTTGACAGTCTCTGCAAAGGGGGCACGCACTAAAATGGCTCTTTTCCTCCTAGACTAAATCTAATATGTATTTGCATATGTGCAGTAGCAAAGAGAAAAATAGGAGGGGGGGAGGTAGACCATGGAGGGTAAGTGATCTCAGATCTAGCCAGAGTGAATTTCTTTCCTAAATACCCTGTAATTTAGATAGTACCCACTTTTATTTGGTTCACTGTTTAAGTCTCATCCCCTCAAGTATGACTGTGTGATTTATGAAATAATTGTTTGAAACACATGGATTAATAGTGGTGGTTTAAGGTCAGAGCTGAGCACATTTCTTTGAGCAGCATAAAGAAATTATGCTGAAATTTCTGAGCACTAATGCTACAATAGAGCCCCAAAGCAACTGACAAACATTCAAAATGCTATATTCTAGCTTAAAATGTACAGCCCCGGAAGATTTTGGACTTAAGAACTCTGCAGCAAACTTGGTTTAGACTTAAAAGACCCTGGCTTCATAAACAGTGGCTATTTTATGTCACATTGGAGGATGAAGTAACATATCAGTACTGTGAGTCTAGAGAATCTGCAAAGCCAATCCTACAAAATGAGACCATCCTTTCTAAGGGTCTAGAAGTTATTCCCAGGAAGGTAATTAATATAAAATTACTTCTAGCAATTTTTGTATCCAAAAGTGGTGAGCTACAACCTGATGTCTCTTACATGTACTTGTGACAGTCTTGCTTAAATAAGGACTGAGAAACACCTTCAGAGTTTATCCCAAAATAATTTAATATGTCTTCCAAATATTCATTAATTGTGCAACCACTCGGGACTGCACATATATACCTCCCTGCTACTCACTTCACGAATACTCCTCCACCAGAACCATCCAGGTGACTGAGTAATGCAAGGTGTAGGTATACACAACGACTTACTATAACATCCTATTTAATTATTTTCTAGCAGTGATGGTGTATAATTATTTACTGACCTATCAAATTGGTCACCGAATTACTATGAAATTTAGATTCTAAGAAGCACTGTCATTTTGATAATTAGAGGCTCTGTCTTAAGAGAATGTGTGCTTGTTAAGTTGTAATTTGCTTAAAAAATAATCAAAGACAGAGGTTATTTAGGAAGGAAGGCTTAAGACCGAGATTATATTCAAAGGAAATTAAAGACAGGAAGCCCCAGGGTATTACAGCCCTGCCATGCAGCTCCTATTAAAGAAAATGAAGTCTTATAAGCAGCACAAATAGTGATGTCTGCCATAAGGCTGCCCAGCACTTTCTATTATAAGATCCTGTTTTCTATTGCTTATAACTTTGCCAAACTTAAACCATTTGGGCCAAAATTTTCCATGCTGTCTGCCTTGGGCAAATATTTTTGAAAGCTTACTCTAAAATGCTCAGCCTTTTCTCCAACTGGGCTTAGGAGGGGAAAAAAAAGATATTGTTTTGCCCCTGTTTACAGGGATATGTGTAGGTATGCATGTATATATGCCCATAGGTATGTATAAATAAGAAACTCTGTCTTTTTGAGAAATATTAGTGCTTCCATGGTCTGTAGTGAGGACTTGAAATTTGGCCTTTTTTTTTTTTTTTAATTTAAATCTGGAAAATGACAATTTTAGCATGCTCAGGGAAGAGTCTTTTGAATTTGCCAACTATTTTTTTGGGATATGCCACAAGAGAGCTCCAACATGGAAACAGCGCACATGCAGTCCACTTGGCAGCTAAACTGAGCAGGGGCTGAAGAGGACATAGCAAGCAATTGCACCCCCCTGGTTGCACTGTAGCTGTAGTAAGTTTGGACAGAAGATTAGAAAACAGGAATGACCAACTCTCCTAAGCTCTCTGTGCTCCTCTTGACTAGTGCAAGGCAGCGGAAAAGAGGAGTCGTCTGCCTTACTGTATTGCAAAAGGCGAAGAACAGTGGGTGAGGGAAAGAATGGCAGGGCGATAGGATAGAGGTAAGAGGAAAGAAAAAGAACTTAGGAAGGTAAGAATATAGAAACAGTGAAAAAAAAATAGCAGTGAAAAATGGGAAAGGGTGCTCTGGAGAGAGTGTAGAGAAATGGGGACAGAAGTGCTTTATAAGCACTACACCTCTGCACTTGGAACCCAAAGACATGGTCTGTTTCTCTGGCTCTTTTTAGTGGCAGTCAAGTAGAGTGTGCTGTGTATCTCAGGTAGGCTGACCACCTGGTGCGGTGGAATTCTACCTGATGACCTTTTGTTTCCATTGTCAGCATTTTAAAGAAGTTAGTCAAGTCAATAAATACCCCTCTTCCCTCTACAAACTATTAAAATAATGTTTACAATGTGAACTCAAATGTCTTATGATGGTTAATTAAGAACATAAACATTATTTTAATAGCTTGTGGGTGTAACTGCTCATTTATTATGTCCATTTGCCATTCACCTATAGCTTTCACCGTGTGCCTCTCCTACATCACATGCTCCCATCTTCCTTCTCATCACTGCCCTCTTCAGTGAACTTTGCTACTCTCCTCCCCTCATGTGCCCTTATTCTGCACATTACTTTTTCATTTCTCTTTTTAGATCATCTCCCTCAAATCCTAGTCCCTATATTTGCACTTTCTTTTGCATTCTCTTTTCCTTTCACTACCATGAACAGACACAGCATTTTCCTATTGCCAAAGGCAGTATCTCTGTTTCTTTTTTAACCTGGCCTTCTCTTCTCTAGACTCGCACAGGCTGTCTGTGGGTGAATCTTTCTGCCTCTTCCCACATGGCATGCAGAGAAGCTGCCCTTTATGTAAACATGTACATTCACATGCAAGGCTTTTCTGGGCTCCTTTCAGTTCGTGTTTCACTAAAGCAATGTCCTCCTTTCTGGTTTTGCTTTCTGCAACCTTGCCCTTGCAGAGTCTATTCAAACTCTGCTACTTAGATCATTTTCCTGGCTCTTCATCCTCCTATTCCACATGTTCTGCTGTCTTGCTCTTCCCTCTTCTACTTCCACCTTGTTCTATGTCTCAGATGGTACTGCATCATTATTTACAGCTGTCTTCACTTTCCAGCAATGCAAGCTTTTCCCATGATAGTCTCCTCCTGCAATCATTTCAATGCTCTCTCTCATGTTGTGAGGCATCTAAGAAAGCCTACAAAGCTAAAAGTTTATTGTTATTTGAAACTTTTCTTAGAACTAGCTTGTCTCACAATGCTTACTGAACAATGCTGGCTGACTAGGTAGTGGCATGACAAACTATATGAGCATCTGTATTCACGTTACTGCTGCCTTGTCTTTCCGTTCATACTAACCCAACCCACCCTTTTTTCCCTTTATTCCTCTGTTTCCTGGAATTAACCCAGGTTATATAGTTTGACCTACCTTTTTTACAATTTATGTACAGTACCTTGCACAATATATCTTTCTCCAATCCTTGACTGGCCTCAGGGAGCAGTGCGATATACATAATATGAAAAATAACTGATGCAACTTTGAAAAAAAAGATTTAGAAATTTGCCTTTTGAAAAATGAGTCTTAAAGGAGCCAGTCTGTTTCATCACAGTGGGACTATCAAAGCAGTAGCACACTCTCATCTTTATGTAATTAGGAGAAAATATCCTATGTTATTGCTGAGCATTGGAAATATTTTTGGAGATTTTTTTTCTTTAATCTTACATTGTGTGTGTTGTCTTTGCAACAATACTTCTTGCTATGGTAACAACTTTTTTATTGGAATCCAGAGCATGAATGTGTAATGCTGCATCAACCCTGTTACTCCTGAGAGAAATTAACTTTAGGAAGATTTGTTTTGGCCAAACTTTCAAGGAGGAAACAAAGTGTAAAAATGTGCGTTAACTGAAAAAAAGGCTTACTTTTTAGCAATATTTCCCATTATTATATGCCATTGTCCTTTCATTACAGTCTTACGTTTGAAGACATTCGCTATTTTTTTGTAAATGACAGGGTGGGGAATGTTATTTTGCTCACATTATTTTATTCTCATCATTTTTCACATCAGAAAGTAAATGGTTTCTTTCTTGAGTCAAATGAGCAACAGCTGGATCTTCCTGTACCCCCTCCCATTCTTCCAGTTGAGGATCAACATCAGCTGTGGCTTTGTGCAGAGGCACAGTGCGGGATCAAGACTGTAATTTTGCATCTCATTCAGCTGATATGAATATGTAATCATAATTAGGAGCTCCAGGGTCCATCAGCACATGTATGAGCCTGGAATTTAAGTTGTATTTGGATGTATTATTATAAGTCTACAATCTCTAGTGGGTAATAAACCTGCAAGCCAAGAAAAGCCAGAGGCGAGAACTTTGTCTGGAGGTACTGTAGGACTTCCCTGGAGGTCCTTCAAACAGTGAATCATCAATGTTGAAATGCTTGCAGTTGAATTCCCAGCTCAGGCTCAACTACAGAAAGAGAGAGAAGAAAACTATGGGCAAAGTGGGCAATTGAAGTGTCTACTCAGGGCCCATAGTACTTGATAGACTTTTTCTAGAATCAGGATAACAGTCAATAATGAGTGCAGCAGCGTCTAAGTGGCCCTAATTCTGCTGTATGCTAAGGACTTTTTTAAGGTGTTCCAAGCATCATCTTTTCTGTCTAAAGTCAATGGGAGAACCTGTCTAGCGATCAAGAAAAGACAACAGTGTCTAGGGCTGTCCATCTGGCATCAGTCTTACAAACTGTTCTTTGCAGAGGCAGGATCTTGCATTTCATAAGTGGACTTAGCTCTCTGATAATTTAGAACAGAAAGGGAGTAGTAAATATTGCTACTGTTAAAGCTTTTTTTTTTTTTTTTTTTCCCTTTTCTTTTTGTGGCTTTGTAACTGTTGTGACCTCCTAATACAGGTAAGGATTCAAACTTTGTTAAAGATGGAGGGTTTATAAATTAAATTCAGTGTATTTTTTACCCTTATCTCTGAACTAGTAGTTACTAGACCTTTTTGTCCCTGTTCCACCTTTCAGATGCCACTTGTTTTGACTACATATTAATACAAATGATACAAAAAGAGGCTAAAACTGTTGTCTTCCACTCAGGCAAAACTCCACGGATGTCAGTGGGTTCAGATCTCACTCACAAAAGTGCAGCTATGATACAAAAATATTTTTTTTAAAATGTGCCTTTAGTTTTAGCTAGTTGCTAGAGGTTTATGAACAGGTGTTTGCTGCTGTAAATGTAGATGGAACTAGGTTCTGTTGTGTCTGCTCCGCTCCAAGTAAAACTGTGAGAAAGCTTTTTGTATGTCTGATGGAGATTCAAAGTTAGAAAATCTGTGAAGACCTTAGCAGTCCTTCAGGATGAAAGTGTCATGTAAGTGTAATATATAGTTTTAATATAAAGAGTGAGGAAAAAGTAATTTCATTGTGATTAAAAAAATACCTCTTGGCTCTTCTGAATCCCCAAAAATTTCCAAACAGAAGAATTGAAAGAGTAACTGCATAAGATTGTCTGAGTCAAACAACGTTATTCTAAACTTATTCTTCCCTTGCTTCTCAGTAGTTTTCCTTTTTTTAAAGCTAGTTGGTTGGACAGCTGTTTGCTGGACTGAATCAAAATTTTGCAAGGGGCTACAGTTGAACTTAAGTGCTGTGTATTCCTCTGCTCTTTGGAAACTTTCCAGTGGCAAAAATATAAAAGTTTGAGGGCTAACCTGGAATTGATTTTTACTTATTATATTTGAGGATGGGGATTTTTCAAATTTTTAGTATCATTGATTTTGAAAATTTGCTGCAAAGCCAGTAAGGAAAATTTCTAAAACTTAAAAAACTAAGCCTCTCTCAGAACCTGGGACCTGCTAATCATTTTAACTTCTGTGTGGGCTAAGGAGTTGACATTTTGGACATGCTTATGATTTTTTCAGCCTGCTTGTTACATGGGAGCAGAAACACCTTTTAGTTACTGGTGTCAACCTTGCCTTCCGAGCTTCCTTTTCAGGATTTTTTTCCTGTATCAGCAGGGCCCAGCTCAACCAGCTTTCCTTTCTGCGTGGCTTTATTTGCAAAAAATTCAGAACTTCAGATTTAATTTTTTTTCCATAATTGTGTCTAAGTCCCATGCATATTCCTGAGCAACATTTTTGTTTTCATTGAGACTTCAAATTCTGCTGAGTGATTGCAACCTCCATTTTCTCCCTATTGCAGAGGGCTATGGAGGCATGAATGGAACAACATCCTAAAAGTGGAGAAACTGACAAACAGGAAGGCATATCCTGGCTCATCGTTTATTATTTTTGCTGTATTTGCTTTGCTTCTATCTTGTAAACCTAGCAGGTTCAAAGTAAAAATTTATCATGCTATGTTTTTTCTAAATTTTACAGTCAAAATTCACTCAAATCGGTAAAATTACAAAGTCGACTAGAAACTTGGTGTTCTTTTCCAAGGAACATTATTACATAAAAGAATAGCTTGCTCATTGCACAGGCCAGTGCTTGGTGAACCTTGCATAAACATTTATTTGTCATTACATTATAAGATCAGACAAGCAAATGTGAAATGTCACCTGGTATCTTCAGTACCTCCATGCCTTCTCATACCTCCTTTGTGTACCTTCATGTGTTACAGAAAGGGCTAGTAGGGTCCCACTCAGCCTGATAAGCTGTGTAGCTGAAGAGCTTTTCCTCAGAAAGAAGGCTGATGTTAGAAAGCAGGATTTGATCCATGTCATGAATGTATCTATCTGAGGTTTGAAAACAGATGCTGAGGCTACTCAGAGTCACTGAAGAAGGTGATTTGTACTTAGACCTGACAGCCTTATTGAAGTTAATAGGCTATATAGCGAGCAAAAGCAGTCCATAATAGGTAGAAAATCTCTCTTTGAAAGATGTAATCCACGTTGATAGTGGATCAGCTCAGAACCGTATGCAGGTCTTCTATCTAATCCTGTCTGCAATGATGTTAGAATCATAGAATCTTAGAATGGTTTGGGATGGAAGGGACCTTAAGGATCATCTCGTTCCAACCCCCCTTCCATGGGTGGGGACATCTTCCACTAGGACCAGGTTGCTCAAAGCCCCATCCAACCTGGCCTTGAGCACTTCCAGGGATGGGGCATCCACAACTTCTCTGGGCCACCTCTTCCAGTGCCTCGCCACCCCCATAGTGAAGAATTTCTTCCTTGTATCTAACTTAAATCTACCCTCTTTCAGTTGTAGTCCTGTAGTCCTATCACTACATGCCCTGTTAAAAAGTCCTTCTCCAGCTTTCCTAGTAGGCCACCTTTAGGTACTAGAAGGCTGCTATAAGGTCTCTCTGCAGCATTCTCTTCTCCAGGCTGAAAACCCCCAACTCTCTCAGCCTGTCTTCATAGGAGAGCCGCTCCAGCCCTCTGATCATCTTCATGGCCCTCCTCCGAACTCACTCGGAGAGGTCCATGTCCTTCTTATGTTGGGGGCCCCAGAGCTGAATGCAGTACTCCAGGTGGGGTCTCACCAGAGCGGAGAAGAGGGGCAGAATCCCCTCCCTCAACCTGCTGGCCACACTTCTTGTGATGCAGCCCAGGATACGGTTGGCTTTCTGGGCTGTGAGCGCACATTGCTGGGTCATGTTGAGTTTCTCATCAACCAACACCCCCAAGTCCTTCTCCTCAGGGCTGCTCTCAATCCATTCTCCACCCAGCCTGTGCTTGGGATTGCCCTGACCCAGGTGCAGGACCCTGCACTTGGCTTTGTTGAACTTCATGAGGTTCGCATAGGCCCACCTCCCAAGTCTGGTCAAGGTTCCTCTGGATAGCATCCCTTCCCTCCAGCGTGTTGACCGCATCACACAGCTTGGTGTCACCGGCAGACTTGCTGAGGGTGCCCTCAATCCCACCATCCATGTCCCCAACAAGGATGTTAAACAGTGCCGGTCCCAATACTGACCCCTGAGGACCGCCACTTGTCACTGGCCTCTGCTTGGACATTGAGCTGTTGACCGCAACTCTTTGAGTGCAACCATCCAGCCAATTCCTTATCCACTGAGTAGTCCATCCATCAAATCCATGTCTCTTCATTTGAGAGACAAGGATGTCATGTGGGACAGTGTCAAATGCTTTGCACAAGTCTAGGTAGGCAACGTCAGTTGCTCTTGCCTTACCCACTGATGCTGTAACCCCATTGCAGAAAGCCATCAAATTTGTCAGGCATGATTTGCTCTCAGTGAAGCCATGTTGGCTGTCACCAATCGCCTCCTTATGTTCTGGACACACACTTCCTTCTGCTTGGGAGAAAAAGAAAACCTATTGTGTGGACGGAGTGGGGATGGAATGAGGACACCAAGCATTGAAGATGCCCTGTGGAGTTGCACAAAGATTTCAGGATAGCTCTTTGTCTTCCCACTTTCATAACTTCTAGTGAGATTCACACAGGTTTGAAGTGAACACCTTGATGGGATATTCCTTCTCACAGAAGTCAGGAATTAGAAGTTCCCTTCTGCCAAAGACCATGCTTCGGTTGCCCCAACTCCTGTAACAGCCTTTCCAGGAAGGGTCTGCCTTCAGTTAAATGTCAGCACTCAATCTTCAGAGGGACCAGAAATCACTTCTGTTTTGAGATATGCTGGTTGGCCATAGAGCAAATTTTGGGTGAATGTGCAGCTAACCATCTCACCATAGCTGTGGTGACTAGCCAAGGTTTTCTTTGTGTTTTAGTGCCCAGAAGAAAAAGGAAGATACACTGATCAGATAAATTTTGCATTATTTTATGAAGTAATTGATTAGTATGTAAGCTGACCTGAAGCAGCATTACTGGAAATACCACTCTTGCAGCCACACTGTAATGTTAAAACAGGTGGGATGGAACGGTACCATCATTTGATGTGAACGCCAGCCAGGGCTCAGAGGACAAGTGATCCTTCACAGATTCAGAGATAGTCTTTCTGCTGGAGCCTCTTTGATCTAGTGGTCATGGTGAGCGACAGCTTCCCGGAATGAGACTTATCTACCTGTGGGGAAGGGACTATTAAAGGAATAATCTTTCATATCCACTTGAAGAAAGGAATTTCACAAATGCAAAAAAAGTATGCGTAAATGAATGTGTGCTAATGGGAACTGTCATCAAGGGAATTTTGTGTAAGCAATTCCCGAACGGATGCAAGATATTGTGGATAACCAAGACTGTCCAGCTCTGGAAGTAAAATAAAGTACCCAGAATGGAATATGTATGTTTAACAGACTAGCAAGAAAAAGCCTCAACATCATATATGGGAGAATGAATATGCTTCCTTCTTTTCAGACACATGGGTAATCTGTAGGGCAGAAAACTTTGTACCTCTTTGAAATGATCTCCAGATGACATATTAAAATATGTCAAAGCATACAATGCAACAACTTTAAGCTAACGCTAGATTATAGAAATACCACTTATTTCATAGATAAAGAAAAAAAGAGCGGAAGCGGGTGGTCCACTGAGATTTATGCTAGTCTTTCACCTCTGGTAGGCCTGGTTTCCTTTCACTTATTTATTTAGATGCAAAGCTATATCAGATGCTTGTGTGAATACTTCAGAGCCCTCTGCTAGGTATGTAAAATGCACTAAAGCAAAGGAGAACAAAGGCCAGTTAATATACAGCGAAGGGATCAGGTGGGACAAAGACCTTTGGAAAGGTACTGAAGGATGTGTGTTCGGTAGTTTCATTCTTCGGCTCTTACTCATCTGAGTAATAAAAAGAGCGTCGCTTTTAAATGAGGCCCAGAACAGAAATTTCAGTGGATGCTGTGAGTCTGACTTGCAATGTGTTGGAAGACCACCCGTGACTGAAATGGCATGCAGGTACTGAAGGTCAGGAGTGGAATGTGTTTGTGGAAGGATATGAGTGCTCAGGACTAGGTAGTGTTATTTGCCCAGCCCATCAAGGGGAGTTGTGAGATTAGTTAAAGTCTGTACAGGTCTTTGAGGATGTTCTTCAGGCTGAGGCTGCGGCTCACAAGCACAGCTATCTGCCAGAAGGATGCACAACGCAGGAACACGGTCGTGGGCCGCTGATGTCAGTGGAGCTATGGTGCGGACTTTGACGGATGCTGCACGAAACCTTAGGTCAAACTCCGCTTAGTGTCCGTGGCTCACTCGCTCCCCTTCTCAATAAATAGACCCATCCTGCAGTACCAACAAGTTGTAAAGAGAAAACTGCACTTTTAGCAACACTGGATAGACCTAGGAATTGAGAAAATTGTGCTTTTTTAAGTTTGAGGACTGGGGTGGGGGTGTCTATAATGAGGAAAGGATTCTGCTCAGGACTGTGGAAGTGTGAATTTTGCGTGTTAGGCTCCTAGGCATAGTAGCTCTGACTATTTATGCCATTAACAAAGCAGAGATACTTTTTAACTTTAAAGAATCTTATATGTGAGTGTAAATTGTTGATTTCTTATAGTTTTGCTATTTACATATTGCAGTTACTTAAGAAAATGGGACCAATTACAAGTATTTGGCAGCCCCAATTCCTAAGTTTCCTTGCTTCTCTATTTTTTCCATCCTAATTTTTTTTAATTATAAGATTTTTAAAAATTGTTCTGTAACTACCTAGTCCTATGTGTTAGGTAGAAGGATGTTGAGAGACATGTGATTATAAAATCCAGACTGCTGTGTGCTGACATTTATGGCTTTCTCTCTCAGCGCTAGCATGGGTAGATGCTAGATTTTCTCAAGCTAAAATGTAGCTGGAAGATTTCTGGTAAAAAGCAATTTGCATTTTTGGATAACAAACAGAAAAAAGGGCAGATACAATTTTCCAACACCTGCTCCGGTTTTTAACTTCTTCCACTGAGTCTCTGTATGGTTCAGAATTGGTTTTTTGCCTTTCACTGGCATGCCTAAAATTGGCTTCTGACAGGAATAAAATATTAGAATAATTGGATTCTGTCCTTTCTCATTATATCATTTTCTGTTTCCTTCAACATACAATCCATAGAAAAGATGTTTCTAACATTTCCTGAAAAATGTCTTTCAACATAAGCTTTTTCCATCTGCTTTTGGAAAATCAGAATATTTTATACAATCCTATTGCTCAAGTTACTTGTTTTCTATTAAAACATTTTGTACTGTTAGAGGTGTCATCTAAGAAAGATTTAGGAAAAGTCAGAATTAAAGGTCACCTTTCTGTCTAAAAGTTGCTCAGAGAAAAAGATAACTAAACAGACTTGCTCTTTTGAGAATGCTGTCAGAGTTTCCCTCTAGATACACATTTTTTATTAACTTATGATGGAATTACATCATTCATCTTAAATATTGAGTAATAGAAGCCTTTGCTAACTGTTCCATAACTCTGGTTTAATGGATGAACTGTCCACTGGTTTCTCAAAACTACTATTCCAGCTAGGACCTGATACATTTGAAATAAATTTGGACCACTATGTGAGAGGTTGCCATGAGTATGGGTCTGGTTAAAATAAAACTAATAATCAGCTCATATTGTAATTGGTATCTGTTAAGATATTTGAGGCTGAGATAAATGTTAGGGAGATTAACTCGATCTAACATACTTTTTCAATTTTCAACTTCTATGGTAGTTTGAAATTAGGAAGGAAGGAATAAACCTATAGCAAAAAAAAAAAAAAAAAATCATCTGAACTGAGAAAAAATAAAAATAAAGCAGCTCATTTCAGAGTTGTCAGAAATAATCCTAGCATTGCTGTGCTCTGCTTGCTATTTATACTCTTGCATGGCTCTGCTGAGCTTTGTGATAAAATTGTGAGCACAGCAGAATAGAGAAAGGGCGAGCTCTGCTCTCACCTGGGCCGTGCTGGGGCCATTTTTCGGCCAGGGGCTGTGCTCCCCAGCCGCAGGCGGGTGCGGTGTGCGGGAGTCTCTGTGCAGCCCAGCAGGGAGCACTGCACTAACATTGCTAAAATCCCACTAGTGAAACTCTTCAGTAATTGCGGTTCCTTCCCAAGGGGCTTTGACTAAGAGCGCAGCTGCATGATGAACGTGCTTACAGTAGGGCACTGGCAGGTTAAGAAAACACTGACTTATGTCTGAAAATGGTTCTAGGGTCAACTGCTACCACAACGTGAAAAACTAGCTCTGGAGAAGTGGCTGCGTCTGAAGGAAAATCCTGTGGTACGATGCCAGGGATTCTGTGAATTATTAGGTTTGCAGTATGTAAACAATATATTTTAACTTAGTTTATGTGTGTATGGCTCACTCCTGGAAGAAGCCATGACTCCCACTGGCTTCAGTGAATGCTGCAAGTGCACAGAGCCTCTGTGGATAGGGTTCATAAGTGCTGTGTTCAAAGAATAGTGAGGCTCTGGATTAACCCTTCCAAAACCAGAATTCCTGTGAAAGCGCTCCTACTTTATTGTCTCGGATTTGCGTATACAGGCATTTATTTACGAGTAACCGTTCTCTGCATCACTCCAGAAAGGTTTTCATGTGCAGAGAAGCCCTTACTCGTGTGCAATACATGCATGTGCAGAGTTCAGTCCCGTGTTGCATTTGATTGTGTGTGCATATGCAAATTCTGTGCTTGTCCAAGAAACTGTATCAACAAAGAACAAATTCTTATATTACACACAGAAAAGTTGTGTAATGGAAAGTAAAACCTGCACATTTGATAATTAGATTGGATTAGATCCCTGTGCTCTAATGTTGGCAACATATATTAAAAAAAAATTACTGGGTTTTGATTTTAAGAAAAGACAAGTAATCTTTTCACAGAGCTTATGAAATCAGCTGGTAGTGACTGATGATTCTCTTGGCATGAAAGATGTGTTCAAGGGAAATGGGCGTGCCATCCTTTCACATTCTAGCCTGGAAAGAGATGAGTAGTAGTCTGGTCCATGTGATGACATCTCACATGTGGCAACTTTAGGTTTAGCAAATATATTTTGTTTTCATATCCCTTCTTTTATTGTAGAACATTTTGAGGAGCCATGTTGTTGTTTTGTCATAAAGAGGAACACTATAATTAACAAACAGTATAATATATGAGGGGCAAAGATGGGGGAAGATAGAGGGTCACGCAAGACTGCCTTGCAATACTCTCTTCTTACACATTTTGCTCCCTAAAATGTCACTGTAATACTGAAGTCACAAAGCAGGCTTTTTGCTTCAGTATGCAGGCTGTATTGATGCAGGCTAGGCAATGAAGCCACTAAATCAGGTGCATAAATACTCCTGCTTGTCTCCAGGCAGAGACAAAGACAAAACTGCACAAATAAAGTGTTTGTGGATTTCTACGGATAATTGTTGTTTCCTTCTCTTCTGTAATGTTCATTGAGCAGCTGAGGTTCCTCGTTCTCATTTGGCCATTGGATCAACATCCAAAGCCCTTTCCTTTCTTATGAAGCTTGAAGCCATTTTAGGTACATTCTTTACATTCTGGGCCAAAGCAGAATCTTTTTAGAAACTGTTCAGTCTTGGATGAGGGTCAGTGCTGTTGTTTTTCTTCTAATTTTTTGCTTAAATGTCAATTAATCAAGAACCCTTATATCATCTTTTTATAGTTACCTGAACTACTTTTGCAAATTGCTGATTTGCCTGCATTAGGCACAAGCTATAAAAAGGCTCTTTGTAGCAAAGTCTGCTCAGGACCAGCACATTTATTTGTGTAGTTTATTTTTTTCTCAAGTGTTCACAGTTCCAATCAATAAAATAGACACAAGAATATAAGTGAAGATGAAGAAGGGCAGTTCTGTGGGTATACCTCAAAGTAGATAATATTATTTTTAATATCTGATGTCCAGACTTGACCACTACTGCTTGCTGTCTTGCTTCCTCAGCTACATTTGTACAGGCAGCAGAGAAATCGATGATTCTGAGGGCATGCTGTGTCTAAAATTTGCTGATTACGCTGAGATATTTCATTGCTTGGTTAGTGCTGGTGGATGATCTACATGCCTGAAACAAAGGGAGAGTAAAAGGAAACATTTCAAAATTTTGCTAGACCATAGTCTTGGTATTCTTAGAATAAGTTGGATAGAAATGGTTGTATGTGCTTTACTCAGATGATGGGTGAGATTTGAAGGTCATATTCAGTTTTGGTATGTGTTCAGATTTCAAGATCTAAGATTCTGCGTGGTCTGCTGTCTTACATAACGGGCAGGGGAGCATGGAGAAAGAAGTTGCAGCTCAGTCCACGGCACTGAACCAGGTAACTTCTGACAGAGCTGGGTCCAGCCACTGCTTGCATAGGTGGAGAAGGCTGTGCACCACATAGCTGTTCCTCTCCACATGATCAGATGTGCAGCCTCCAGCACAGTACTTATGGTAAAGGTTAATTTGTCCTGGTTTCCTAAGTGAGACTTGAAGGTAGGGAAAGCATCGGAAGCCAAATAACAACGATAGGACGTAATAGTCCTAGCTGTTCAGAGTGGAATGACCAGGAGGGAGAGTAGAAAACATGTATGTAAAAGGTCACGTGTGAATTCAGACACATGTACTGAAGAATTTCTCTTATGGAAAAAGAAGAAAGGCAATGCTGGTTTATATCTGAAAGATGATTACGAAACCAGAGATACTGATGGGACATTTGTGGTATGTGTACTGCGGCCATATTTCCTGGAACATGGAGGAACGTGAATAATTAGGTTTAATATTCTGGATCATCTGAATATTTTTAGAACTGGAATTGGAGGAAAGATAATAAGGAGAATCCTTTGTAGAAGCGTTTATACAGATTGTGTTTATAGGGGTGAATAAAAATAAAGAAAAGCAGCAGAGATGGAAAAATTTCCTGATGCTCTTTCACCTTAACTGAATCCGTACTTGTCAGGGAAGGTAAGGCTTAAAAAGGAAACCCTCTGGAAAAGTTTGAGAGCTGCGACTTTAATCTTCACCTTCTGAGAAGTTTCAAATATCAAGAGCAGAGAGAGAGAGACTGAGTCTCTAATTAGTGAAGGAGGCAGGTAGGACATTAATTGATTTGTTATGCTACTTCTTTGACCTGTGCTGTGTTTGAGAACAATAGAAGAGCTGTAATGTTCTTCAACAGCATAGCAGAGCTTTTATGCAATACCAGCTTAGAAACCTTTGATCACAAACTGTCGCTGTAAATCTGTAATGTTTGTAACAGTGGGTTTTGCGACCTGTATTTTAATTTTATTCATTTATTCTTTGTTTAGGAATTAGTTTCACAGAGTTTGGGCTACTTCTCATTTTACACAGTGTTTGGAAAGTCCTGAAATCAATGTCTCTGTTCTAATACTGGTATAGTACAAATCCAGTAACATTTGTGCGAAGTGGAATAGCCTGGTTTTATGTATAATGCAGGTCATTATAAACCGTAAAAATACAAAAATAGGGGAAAGAAGGTGAAGAAAGATAGGGGAAGGATTTATTTTTATCTGTCCTGGATTGCCGTTTAGGGTCAAGCTTACTATGTAACAGAGTCTGTCATGGCTCCACAGTCCCAGATTTCACAGTGAAACATTATACTGTCACTTCATAGTCCTTTGAAAGTTGCCTTCAGTAAAGGTGTTTAATAGTGCTAGGAGTTTAATTAATGATTTAGAACCAGACAGACATTTAATTTCAAGAGAGTACATAAAAATAATGCTATAAAATAGGTGTCCGTACTGTGACAGTTAATACCAAAAATGATTGGCTTACAAAAATGTGTGGGATTGGGCATAATTTAATCACTTGGTTGGTTGGTTGCTGTGAAGGAGAACAAAAGAACAAAAAGGGTGTCTCGACTTCTAAATAGCCCTAGAAGCAGAAGCATTGACTTAGAATTTAATGAAAATGTGCAACACAAACATGCAAACATATTAAAGGTCTCAAAAAAGAAAGGGCCAAGAGCTTTTTTTTTGCAAACAAAAAGTCGCTGGCACTTTGAATGTAATTCCTGGTGATCCTTTTTAACCTTTTTTTCAGAGAAGGACTGCTTTTCCTAGTCCCAGCAGCCAATTTAAAAAGGGATCAGACACTTAGCCTGAGTTTCAGACAAAAATTAGATCTCTGTTTGTCTAGGTTCCCTGTGTAGCCAAAAAGGAAAGACAGATGATCCATCACACCATGAGAGAGATGGCTGAGATAATCAAGATAGAGTGCCCTGGTTAGATGAAGTGTCCTTCACAAGTGCCTGTCCAACATCATAGTCCAATGGCAACAGAACGATCTTGGATCTCGCTCTGTCTTAGCTAAGCTGTGAATGTAAAGAGGCATAATTGTATGGCAACATTATCCAAGTAAACACTGTTATCTGGGCATGCTGCTTTGGAGGGGATTTCACCTGAGACAAAGAAAACCATTTTTTATTTGGTAGAAGAACGCCCAGATAGGGAAATGTGCTTGTTTATTTGTAATGATTTAACTCAACATCTGCGTAATGAATAAAATTTTAACTGTGGGACAAGTCCATATATCAAAGCAAAGTGTTGCTTTTCCTGAAAGGCAGCGCTTCTCATCTTTGGCCAGATGGCTTAGTGTGCTTAAGAGCTTCAAGTCAGTCTTTTTTACAAGGGCTGGGGGTTCTTTTGACATAACATCACCCATTTATTCCTCCCTATTTTGAACCGTGCTTGTGCCTGTCATGCAAGATATCCGATTCTGTCCATGAGCAGTTTATGTAGACTGAGGACTATGTATATTATGTACAGAATTAGGGAATTCCTTACATGATTTTGATACACGAAGATGCAAGTGAAAGACTGACATTTACATTTTCTGGGGAACATTTGTCTATTGGTTTATTAAGCATCATTCTCTTCCATTTCCTGGCCCTCTGTGTAGTAGAATAGAAAATAATGCGTATGTGCCTGTGTGTGTAAGAATATCCAGTCCTACACCGGAAAAAAACCTCTTCAGCCAAAATAAGTGTTTTGCAAGATAATGTCTAGCATGATGCAATATCAGGCACCTGGTACAGTCACATCATCATTGGTTTCAGCTTTTCTTCATGACTAACAAAAATTAGGCAACATATACGAAAAAAAAAAAGAACCGTAGGCCAGATGGTTTTTGAGAACTGAATAAAGTGAGAGGTGAAGTAAGCATTTGACAAGAATGCACAGGGAAAAGATTAATCATCACTTCACTTTCTATGTCCAAAACAATTGTGTCTTTTCTTGTCTGTGATGTCTGATTTTGAATAAGAAAACAGGCATTCCCTTTAAGAGACACGCAGACTGTCCCTCTGAAGGAAAGCTAGTATTGTACAGATGTAAACAGTCTGCAGAACTCAGAAATCCACAACAGAAAAATTATTAAAAGTATTTACACAATTTGATCACAAACTACCATGATGGCATGGAAAATTTAACTGATGAATTGTGTGAAGTGCAGAATGGCACATGTTTAAATAGTTAAAAATATCGGTCATCTCATTTTAAAGGTCACATTGGCTATTTGTGTTTGTTTATTCTCAATAGGATTAATAGGAACATCCTGGAAACATATAGGAAATTTGCAAAATGTATCAAGGTTGGGCCACATGGTAGCAGGGCAGCACCTTGATACTGCAGCTGTTCGTTCTGAATTTTTTAGCTGTATGCATGGAATGACTTGAGAGATGTGTATGTCTGAAGCCATCACTGTATATGTTTTCACATACGTATATGCTAAATACATGCAGAAGTTTGTATGCATGTGATATACAAACAGAGCACTGTATTTGTAAGCATATTCGTGTACTTCTTTGCAAATGACTTCATAAACATTTGTTTTGTTGATCAAGTAGCAAACATTGGAACAGAAGACTATACAAGGGAATATAGGCATAGAAAATTACAAATATACACTCTCTTAGCCTTTTCATTCATATAAACATAAGGTATGTATAATATGTTGATTTTTTTGCGTTTTAATGACAATGGTAAGTATGGTATACCAAACTGTTTCAGCATAAATTAATTTTACAATCAAATTCTAAAAGCAATGATCAAAGGCCTACTACATATCTAATAATTACTTGCATAGTTGTACCTTGATACAGGTTGATGCCTCTATAAGAATATTTTTGTTAAATACTATCCTTTTGTGGCAGTTTCTTCTAAGGACCTGACAGCTGGTTATTTTTGTGCACAAAGGGTATTAAGGAAAGAAAACACTTGGCTCACATATATGCAGGTGGATATAACTAGTTCCTGATACACACACACACTATATTTGTACATGTCTATACATATGTAAGTTGTATATAAGTACCTTCGACACAAATTTCTGAATTTCTATGTCCCTGATTTGTATTATCTTGTAATACCCCATGACTATTTGATACATTAAAAATCTGTCATGATATTTAGACTGCTAACACCATTACAAAAGCAAACTTTTTTTGAGTTTTCTCATTACTTGCAGGGCTATCAGCCCTCATTTCACATCCTGTTTTGTGGAAAGAGAGGCCAGTTTCAACAGGTTTGGATTTCACATGTGGGAGAGAGAAGAATTAGTAGTTCAGAGACTGTTCAGATAAGCCTGACCTTAATCGACGCAGTGGTATGTTAGTTTCTGCTCAGTGAAGGAGAAAAAGAGAGAAGAAATATTGCCAAGTACTTAAAAATCATGAAGATTTCAGTTTAGATTTTCTACAGATGACTTAAAATAAAAAACATACAAATTTCTACAGTTACATATATTTTGTCTCGGGGATCTCGCATCAGATGTGAAAAGCAAGAAAATTGTTTTCTAGCTACCACGATACTTTTTTTCCTAGGGCCTGAGGGCTATGCAGTTCATTCCTCATGCACCATTGCTGTTAATAAAGTGGCAATCTCCAAGTAATGTCCCGACGGCTACCTGGGCAATCCCGTTATGCCATAAGCATGGTCACTGCTGAGGGGGGAGACTCCCCTGTATGGGTTCTGCTTCTGACCCCTCCAGCTCCTGTCGCTTTCGTGGCACTCACGTGGTCATGCTGGATGGCTCAGCCTTTGATTAAAAAGAACTTGGGTTTGCTTGTTCTGTCTTTCTGGATTAAATGGGGTTTGCAATTGCTTGGTGACTGCATTTCCTTTCTGCTGCTCAAATAACTTTGACAGTTAGAAACTTAAGAATGATGTCTAGGTTTTAGCTTCTTACAGGTGCGTGTGAGTTTTGGCAATGGCATATGAATTGCCTCTGTTCATCTAGGCTGGCACTCTGCCTCCAATGCTGAGGAAAAGGCGCAAGAAATAGGACAGTTGCTAGTTTCAGAAACACTCCCCCAAAGGCAATGTTCTTTCCTAATACCTGGTAATGAAAAATTCATGTCTGAGGGTTTATTTTCATTCTAATTCTTCTCCTGAGGTTCAAAAATGTTTTATTTCTTAGTAATGTAGTTCTTGATGTTGTTGTTGTCGATGAAATATTTGGTTCTTTTTGTATATAGCCATACTCTTGGTCCTAATTATGTCATGGAGCATTAGGTGCTCATGGAAGGAACAGATAAACACACTCTAGGCAGCAGCGGCAGCACATGCTCACCATGCTATCCAGCCAACATTCCTCAACTCTGACCTGAGGACCACCTCTGGAGATAAGAGTCCCTTCTTATCAGTGAGTCCTCGCTTTCTCTGCCAAGACTGTTAGCAAAAAGGACATTCAGAGCCAACAGTATAGTTTTGTACAGCAGGGGCTTGTTCACCAGAAACTGTTCCGTGATCACTAAAGTGATTTCATATACACCACCAGAAAATTTATATTGTAACGTATTTATGTTCCCTTTTCACCTAGGGCTTGAACCCTGAAGAGCTGGCAAATTATCAGTTCTGTAACTCATTTGTTTCCTCAAGACCTGGCCCTTATACAACTGTTTCTATCTGAAATGTATCATGAATCGCACGCATACTAGCTACACTTTGTAAACCAGTAGATCTTATTACCACTTTAAAGATGAAACCTTAGAGCTGTGGAATATTTTCTAAAAACCATACAACATTTGAATTACTGTCTCTGCTCTTACCTACTCTTGACGTAGGTAGTCAAGTTATAAAATCAAAAATATTTTTCATGTGACTAATTATTTGCCCAAATCACAAATTTTTTTCCTTCGCAGATAGTTGGCATGGTAATTGCTGGTCTTTAGTTGACAAAAATCACTACCATAGGATCAGAGGGGTGGCTGAGAAACCAGTTGTCTTAAAAGTTTTGGTCCTGTAGACTTGCTCGTCTGCTGTTCAGTGGCAACATAAAATAGCCAACACGGGTTCTTATAGTGACAAATCATCCTGACTAACTCTGCAGACAGCTCTTTCCATAATGTTCATGAAAAGATTAAAAATTAGTTGATAATTTCTCAGTGAATCAGTCTGTACTTTCTAGTCATGTTTGCTATCATTTTCCTAGGATGACCTTAAAACATTTTATAATTTTATTTCATCTATCTGTCTGAGCATAAAACTATGCTCATGCATCATTTAACACTCGTTGACTGAGAAGGTCGATGTTTTGGCAGACCTGGGTGTTAATGTCTTTATGGATGGAAAATGTTGGGCTTCTATTATATCAGTAACTCTACAAGATGTGATACTGGGATTTAAGGATCTAATCTCTTGGAAAACGATGGATGAGATCCAACTCTGTTCTTCTTAAGCTTGAAAGAAAGGCTGACACTTGTGGCATATGCAAGTGCTGTTTAGTTGTTTGCTTGAAACTGAAAGTCTGAAGAACAAGAAAATCAACGTTTTTAGCCTGGCTCCAACATATGTATTTATAAAATATCCAGATTCTCTTTTTTTTTTTAAAGTAAGACTGAAATAAGCCTGATTTTGAAATGTCTTTCTCTTGGAATAGGATGTTACAGACTATTTCATTTTCCTCTTGTGGAATATTTCTTGTCTTACAGCCTGCATCTACAGTCTCACAACACAGAGAAAATAAATCCTGATGATGTTAAATGTTTGGAGCAGAACTCAGACAATTTCACTTTTGCTATGGGAATATGATGGGCTATTTT
The DNA here is from genome assembly GCF_030463565.1 of Pelecanus crispus. Taxonomy (NCBI): domain Eukaryota; kingdom Metazoa; phylum Chordata; class Aves; order Pelecaniformes; family Pelecanidae; genus Pelecanus; species Pelecanus crispus. Next base: position 3,298,444 of record NC_134655.1, on the reverse strand, counting down.
CTGTTTTCCCCAGAAGCTTGTTGGAATTTACCTTGGAAATTGTGTGAGAGCTTCAGGTTTGTACTTCTCTATAGGTGATCTGTCTGTGTATTTTACAGAAAACGTTCGTCCTGATTTGCTTTGGCAGTTATCTTTGCCTTTCTCCTGTTCTGCATAAATTAATGTTTCACTATACAATAACTAGAGATTAGCTGATCAAAATGGCAGCCACCTTTCCACCCTCTATGGGCCAAAATCCTATGGGATCTATTTTCAAGATGCTACTACAAGGCAGAAACGGGGCTGTAGCCTTGTGCTGTGGACAGGGAATTCTACAAAGCCTGAGGTCAGGCAGCTTTGCAGGGTTCTTCTTAACGTTTCGTGACACTCTGGAGCACAAAGAAGTAAATCCCAAGTTTCCCCCTCGTGGGCATTACAAATGATGGCTTAATTTAACAGCACTAAGAAAACTCTTTGTTTATAACAGATTTTTTTTTTTTTTTTAAATTTTATGACAGAAAAATACAAAAGCAACTTCTGCAAGCTTTCCATTCAAATTTTTAAAACAAAATGAGCTGGCCTGAGTCTTTCTACAGCAGGCACTGTCAAGACAATTCCATCTTGAACACTTTCTGTTTTAAAAATATTCTGCCCAGAATATATGTTTTTAAATTTTGATTGGTCTTTTTAAAGTGATAGGCATCTGTTGTTGAATATGTTGAGATGAACAGGGAAAGTCTTTCCTGCTAATTACAGTCTTAGCACTTATGTCACATTCAAGATTTATTCCCCTAACTTGGGAGGTAGGTAAATAAAGAGATAGATTCTCCTTCTACTGCGAAGGGAAGGACAGAGGTGCAATAGCAGGGTAGGTCCAGGTTTTGAAGTCAGCAGTTCACAGTTTAAACAGTGGTCTGTGCTCACACCACTACATACCATTACATTTGCAGATAATGGTTCATTCAGCCCTCCAGAAATCTAATCATTTTAGGATTTCCAGTGTCTAAGTTCACAGTAACATTAATTACCGTGCAGAGGTCTGGCTATATCAAGACAATTAAGAGATATGAAGAGAATTGGTGGAAGAGTGAATCAGGGGTCATAGTCTAGTTCAGTATACAGCCAGTGCTCAGTCTGATAAATGAAAACAAAATACAAAGCTTGAGAGGAGCCAAAAAACATCTTAATAAATAATTAGAGCTTGTATGTTTCAGAGAGCCGGGCTTTCTTGGCAACACCAGGCGGTAGTCATTTCTGAACAAACAAGATTGAAATTTATGTCTCGGTGAAGCAACACTGGAAGCCTGTTTGACGTGCTGCACAAAGACCATTTCCGACGCTCTCTGCCAGCTGAATTTCCTCCGTGTGCCGGAGGTGGGCAGAAATGTGGTGCGTTCGCAAGATGTGCCTCAGACGCAAGATCGGTCCGTGCTCCAAAGGCATCGCTTGTATCGATGAGTCCGTGGGACGCTGCCAGGGGACATCTGCTTTTTAACTAACGAGGAGCTGGCTGAGTTTTTCGTGCGCTCCGGTGTTCAGGGGCGCTGAGCTTCTGCACCCCCTCACGTCAGCGTGGTTTGTGTAGGTTCAGCAGTTGTAAAAACAAACCAACCAACCAACCAACAAAAACCCAGGGCTGCAGGTAATAGCCTTCTGCAGGTACAATTTACAGGTGCCTGCAGTGTATGTACAGCAGCTCGTTCCCATGTGATCTGGAGAATAAATGCATTCGTACAAGAGGCTGGCCTTGGGAAATGCCTCCGTAACCAGAACTACCACCAGCCACTTCACGCTCGCAGAAGAGCTTTGCCACAGCGAGGTGTTACTGGTGGCGTCTGTAAAATGGCGACCTGAGGCACAGCAAGCAGGCAGCGTTGCCTCTCAGCTCATTTGTGTGTGGTGGTGGGGGGGCCCAGGCTCCTCTCTTAAACCACTCCAGGGGGATTTTCCCTTCCCATCTCCCGTGGGACATTCCGGGGCTGGGAGGGGAGCTGTCTTCACCCTCCTCTGCATTTGCTGCCCCAGGCAAATGCCCTTCTCCTACCCCCAGTGACCTTAAAACACAGCTTCCCACTTCTGCACCCGTCACCTCCATGCAGCTCCTCCAGTCCCTCAGCTGCCAGGGGAAGAAAACAACAACAGGTGTAAAATGAATGCTTTCTCCTTTCTTTACAGCATTGTTGCAACATCCTTTTCTCCCCTTTGGCTTCAAGGGGACTGGGCTGCTGTTGCCAGAGCTGACTGCTTTACCTTTTGGGACCTTGTGCCTCACTCCTGCATTAAAAGGTTTGTTTGCTTTAAGAAAGCATGTGCCGTCATTGCAAAGGAATGTATAAAATCTGGTGTCAATAAGCTTAATTGGTGTGAAGGCCTGATTGGGTTTGGGGGAAAGAGGTGCAGATATTGCCTCCTGCTGAACTCTGTAAAGAGGCCTGGCAGCTTGGCTTTGCTGGAGAGAGCTCCAGCGCAGTGACCTGAGGTGTGTGAGTAAAATCCTCAGCTGAGGGCTGGAAGGAAATGTGCAATTAGCGGTGGTCTTTTACTGGTGCTGATGGCAGTGGGCTCTGATACACTGAGTAGAGTTAACGCTGAAATGCATGGAGGTATTGGAGTAGAGCTAGGAGAGCTGGTGGGTCTGAGAGCTTGAATCACGAAAGAGAGGAGGCTTTCTGGATCTGGGATAATTTGGGATTCCTGGGGAGAAGCTTGCCAGCTGAACTAGAGAGGCTTGGTTCATGCTGGTATGGCTCAGCCTTCCTAGGAAGACACTTCAATGTGCGTTTGATTAAGAAGAAAACGGGCAGAACAAGTGGAAAATAACAGTACATCTCAAAGAAAATTCCAGTGGGCAGGAGCTGTTAGTTGGCTTCAGATAGAAAGGCTGGGCTGTTCTAAGTGATCTGCTTTTTAGAGGTAAGCAAAAGGGGTACAAGTGTATACTTCAGGGTATAAGAAATTAAAGGGCAGCACAGCTGCTAAAAAATTAAAGTTGATGTATTTGCCTGTATAAATGCAGCATGTTTGCCAGAACTCTGCAGTTGGATTAAACTCAAAGCATATGTTTTCTGACTTTAGGATTATTCTACACTGTACTGCATCCATCACTTCTGCTCTCTCCTCAGCAAAACAGCAAAGTCCTGTAAAGTAGCAGAATCACACATCTAAAGTCTAGCATCCTTGCACTGCTTTCAGTTCACTCCTAAACTTCCTTTTCTCCTTTTCCCACTTCTTTCCCTATGTGGCTGTTTCCTGATTTTGTCCTTTTTTTTTATTTTTTCCCCCCGATGTCTTTATTTCTAATGTCTTTCCCTTATTATTTTACCCCTCTTTCAGTGCTGAGGCATGACTCTGTCACTTAATCACTGCATTTCCAGATAAAGTACCTTTATGTTCTCACTCTTGCTTCCTTCATGTTTTGGGGAGGCTCCTTAGAAGCACCCCAAAATAAATCTAACTTTCTTCTTTCACTTGCACAAAAAGTCAACAGCAATAGGCTTCTGGTTTCCTGAGATTACTTCTGTCTATAGTGATCAATACTTGTTCAGTGTTTTCTTGCTATTTTCAGCCTTGGTTAGATTGTAAATAATTTGCATCAGAGACATGTCTTTCTATTATAATTACCGAAGAACTAGGACAATTAAATCTTGGCTTGTACCTAAGGCTCCTAGTGAATCCTAAGCTGTTGATAACAAAATAATGCAGCAGAGTGAAATTCATCTTTCTGTATAGGGTGTTTGCTACAGTCAGTGTGAATCCCTAAAGAAGATTAATATTTTCAAATGAAACATATAACATACTGATGACTGCAGGTTGTCCACTAATCTTTGTAATTGGCATGAAATCTAGGCTGGCTGGGAGTCAAAATCCTATCTTTTTGGCTTTTTGTGTGTTCTGCTGATTACCTGCCTAATGAAGTAAGTAGGCAGGGCAAGCCCTTTGTGTCATCCTGCAACCATGTCGAGTTGTTCACTAAACCTCTCTCTGGGAAAGTGGGTTGGAAACATTTAGGCGAAGATTTTCTTTTCAGTACAAATTTGCTGCTTTATGGAAACCTGAGGATGTTATAGGAGGAGATCAGTTTCAATTAATTTACTAGCTTTAAAATAATGGGGGGGGGGGGGGGGGGGGGGGAAGTCCATGATCATTCTGGCTGTGTCCAGAACAAAAGACTCCAGGCTTCCCACTTGAAAGTGATACTAGTTGCACAAAGGCAATTAAAGAGAATATGCTGTTTACATTTAAGTGTTTATACCATTTTTGTTGGAGTCAATTTTGATCTATGAAAATTTGAGACTTTGCACTTTTGTTTTGACTTCTAATAAGAAAAAGTTTAATTCTGCTACTTAGTAGAACTGTATCTTGTGAATTCTACTAAACAGAGTTGCGAAAACTAGACTTGCTGCAGCTATAGGAATATAATTCTTCAAATACAGAAGCTTATTGCTGCTAGTGGCAAACTGTCAGGGACAGTGTTTTCTTTTCTGTTCTTGTCTTCTGTTTTAATATTCTCAGACTGCTTTGTCTCATCTGCACCTCTTTTTAAAATCTGCTTTACCAAAGCTGTCCCTTGTTCCCAGCAGACCTCTCTGTCTTTTTTGCTTTGGGTAAGGCCATGTTCACACTGTACTGACTTTGAAGATTGCCATTATTTTAGCTACCAGCTTCAGTACAGGAGATTAATTATTTCTTATAGCCATCCTAAAGGAATGGCAGGAAATTGCAGCATAACTGGGAGCTATTTCCGTGTTATGACCATGAGATAATGGCTGCCATCATAGGTAGTGTATGGCTACAGCTTCAGCTGCCTGTGGAAGGTATGATATTTATGTGACCCTCCCTCCTATGGTATTCATCACTTCTGATCCAGGGGAGGCTTCAGATCCAAGGAGGGGAAAAAAGAAATGCACAATTAGGAATTAATTATTGTTAAATTTAAATTGATGGAGAAAAAAAAAAAGGGTATTAAAGGCTTGGCAAGTACAAGTGCACTATTTAGGATACCATTCTCTCCAAGTAACTGTCACACTGTTAGGTTTTGTCAGTCCAACAGATTAATACAATCTGAGAGTCTCCTGAGCAGAAATACTTCAGAAGACAGTCATGGTGAGCAGGTTGCATGTCTCAGCTCCAGGAGGGTTTGTTGTCATGCAGAAGTTCCAGCTTGCGTGCTGGTAATTCCAGATCTATATAACCAAATGATCCAAATCCCCTGTACCACCTGGTAGTTGGGTAGAGCAGGATCCAGAACTGAGTGCTGTTGTGCCAGCGGCATGGCTAGTGTTCTCTCTCGTGCATCCTGCAGCATGCATCCTGCAGCATGGGGTTTTTGCATAGATATACATTACAGTCAATGTGCCGTGAGTCTTGGGAGCCGAGCTCCCTGGGCACTGGTTGCCGGGGCAGGGTATGAACTGCTGGGATCTGTCCATGGGAGGTGGAAAGAAACCAGAAAGCAGCAAAAAACTGGGAGGAGCAGTCATGAGCGTAGCCCAGAAAGGTAATGGCAAAAGGACCCCACAAGATGCAGAGCAGAAAGCAAAACTGGAAATCATGCATGATTAATCAACTTGCTGTTTTCTCATTGTGTTGTGGAAACTTGACTTTATAAACTGAATTGCACCAAAGACGTATCTGGTTTGTATTATCAATCTTGTCTCCATATGGGAACAAGTCAGATCAAATGTCAAGATTTTTTTATTCTTTTAAGTGCCATCATGTTTTACTACGTCTTTTGATATCTCTCATAACCATTTTCTTTTTCTTCATTATAAATGATTAATTCACTAGGCAGTCAGCCTCCCTTGAGTATTGCAGGGTTCTAAATTGCTTATTTTGCCAAAAAGTATTTGTTACTGGATCAGAAAAGCTTGACTGTAAGGAGGGAATTCTTCCTAATAAATATTCCTTCTGGATAGAGCATGCCTCTACACTGGAAAAAAAGAGAAAAATTCTGAGAAGTGTTATAACAGTGTTTGTACTTACTGTTGAAGTCAGAATTGTAAGAAACACTTTGTCATTCCTGCCTTGCGAAGATGTTCTAAAGGACAGAAACAAATTCTAATCTAAAGAATATTTATGGGTTTTGATAGGGAAGGAAATTTTATAATGCACAATATTGTAGAGAAATTCAGATCTATAATTCACACATTAAGACACGTACAATATTAATGTTACGGACTGATGTACTTCTGAGGCTTTTCTGGACTGTCATTTCTGAAACTGCCTAGAGAAAGGGAAAGACACTCTGATTTTTGTCAGTATAATTATATGGCTTTCAAAGGATTTGCTCCTGTTTTCACCAGTCAGGAGAGAAGTAGTAGGCTCATAATACACAACAAATAAATTCCACTTCCTGCCTTCAGATCTCTGGGCCAGATAGATGAAGAAAGATAATGGAAAAAAGCACTCGAACAAAAGAGTGAAAGTCACGTTTAGTCTTTTTGGAGAAAATGAGTGGAGCTGCTCTGATAGGCGCTGTAGTAAGAGTTGTTTCAAAGGGGAGGGGTGGCAGGAGGTGGGACATTCACTCTGCCAGATTTTGATTTAAACCTGAACACAATGGTGAGGCACCTGTTGAGAGCTGAAAGCTTTTCTAGAGATTTTGGTGCTAATTGTCGCCTCGCAGCTGGAGGATTACGTGTAACCTGAGCATTTAGCACTGAAGTTCTTACAGCAGCCTTGACAAGTATTGAAGGGAAAAGTTCCTCTTTTTTTTCTACAGTTAATACCGCAAAATGGTGTTTTATAAAGTTTGTCTTTAATCTTACCTTGCTGTGATGCCCTTTCAAGAAAGAGGACTACAATTTGCAAGTAAAGCCACTGTAAATGCAAGGATGTTGTTTTAACTTCAAAAGTAACTGTAATTCTACTAAATATCGTATCATGTACAGAACTGAATCAAATCTCCCGTTCTCTGTGCAGTAGGCCCATGTGGTTTTTCTTTTTCGTCTGTATTTTAAAAATACCTTCCATTGTATAAAGACACTTAATCTGAATTCATCCTCTGTTGCCTGGAGTTGCTGAGCTAATAGAACAAATAAGAGTTCATTTTATGCCTATGTTAGACTCCACTCACTTCACTGAGCCATACTGGGATCAGTGTATTTGAATATGATCTGAATTCATGCTTTTTTTTTTTTTTCTTTCTTGTCACAAGAAAACAGAATGCCAGTTTCATGGTGTCAGCCTTTTATCAGTCATCTGAAGACAGGCAATAGAAAACATCACTAAAGTAATTGTAATTGGATGACATACAGAAGGAAGAGCTGCAAATCATGAAATTAGACTCTTAAAACCTTGCTGTCCTTCATTTACGCATAACCCAAAGTAACTGTGGAAGTTTCTCAAGGTTTACATTAAAAAGTGGTCATAGATGACAAAATAATTCCGTGCAAATTTGGGGTTCTTAGTTTATTATTGCCTAGACTCTTTAACAATGCATAAATAAAAATTAACCTTTTAAAATATTTCTTACACAAGCACTGCAACATATATTCTTGGAGAACATTAGATGTGAACTACTTTACAAGCAGATCAAAACAGTTGCATTCATTATCTGCTCTACTTTTTCCTAATGTAATCAATCTATATTAAGAAATCGTTGTGGAAGCACTGAGAAAAATAGCTAAAGAATATTGTTTCATCCAAAGTTCTGTCTTTAAAAGCTATTGTGCACATGTACGCTATATAAATATTTATTAGGAGTATGACAATTTTGGTGATGTTTAAGACATTGCAGCATTGAATTAAAATATTATAAAATTGCATTGGACTATCTTGTCTCTCCCCTTGATAATGTTGGATCGTTCTCTGAAGTCGCTTTATTTCCTGTACCATACAATGTGCTTCAAATTTAGGACTATGACTAGTTCAGCTCCTGTCCAAAAAAATCTGGATTTCAGTAGCTTTCTATTCATTTGCTTAACAACAAGAACTACTAAAGAGAAACTTAAAACATTCTTACAAGCTAAAGAAATAGTATTGGGTTCCATATGTAACTCTGAACTTACATTCCTAGCTTGAACACCCCACAATTTTTCTTTCCCTCCCTTCTGAGGTTTTCAAAAGGGAAAGTATCCCACCCTTTACAGCATTAACTAATATTGAATTATCTTATTTAGGTTCAGACCTAGTAATGAAGACAATTTCTGCAGTGAGGAACTGGAGGTTGACTTTATACTGATGGAGAAAGTAGTAACACCTGAGAATGAGTGCCAAAGAAAAAAACTCCTGCATAGTTCAGCTGTGGCTTCTACAAAGGTAAGATGCAAAACCCTCATCGGAAGTGAAAAAGTGAAGAGCTTATCTTGAATATTTCAGTGAAAGAACCATAATTTCTGCAACTAACTTAGCGACTTTTTTGTTTGTTTATGCTATTTGTAAGAGTGGAATGCATTACTTGTAATTGTCATCTAGTAAGCTTTAAACAGCTCCCTTGAAAATGCAAAAGTTTTCTTGCTCGACTGATTTATCTTATTGTTCATGTTCATTAATTTCCAGTGGATTACCTACAACTCACTAAATGGGTAGGCATACTTTCACTGTTCACATAAAATGGAGTATTCTTCAGTGGGATAGTGATAAATCAAAAGGAAAAAATCATTTTAGTATGGTAATTGTGTCAACTTGTATTATTTTAGCTCAGCATGGTTGCAAATATAAATCTACTAAGAAGAACCAGGCAAAAAGATACATATATATGCAACGTTTTTAAAAGGCATAGTCACTTGCCTGTGTTAAAAGCCGCTATCTATAAGCCTGGAAATACTTAGAACTGTTGTATTTTTGAACAACTGACTAACTTAAAAAAAAAAAAAAGAAAATTTAAAAAGAGTGGTGAAAGGAAATCTTCTTGTTGAAGAAATGTAAAAGTAACATTTTTGGCAGGCCACTTTGCATGATGTCATTCTACAGAATGTGCTAAAGTCTGTTATTTTACAGCAGGAACTGATTTCTCAAGGCAGGCAGAGTCTATGGGCACTTAGTGTTGCTCTCAACTTTAGCCAGCCAAGATCTGTGCTTTTTTACACCTCGTTTGATGGTAATAAACCATGCACGCTTTTAAATACGGGACTCAAAGGCTTTTTTCATATATACATATACACACATATATGTATAATCTATATATGTTTGAAATCTTTTGCGTGCTATTTATTGTGTGGGTTTATCTCTTGGCTGAAGATATGCTCGTTGCTAGCGTTGAGTATTCGTTGCCTTCTGTACTGGTTTCTGGCAGATGAGAACACTAAAAGTAGACTTGCATTTGGGAAGGCAGGGAGAGCCTTCCCCATGCTGCCAAGTCCTTGTGAGGTGGCAATTCCCTGCTGTTTCTCCCCAGATGCTTGCTAATACTCAGTCAATAGTGTATCAGAGTAGCTACAGTTCAGTGTACGTTTGCTTTTTCATGAGTGAAAATAGGTCTGAGCTCTGAACCACGCTAACTTGAGTGCAAACCTTTGGTAAACTGCGAAGAGGTTTACTGTATTTAAACATCAAGTAGTAAAAGGATTAGGCTCTGTTGAAATTATCCAAGAGGGAGCATGAATCGGGTGGTCTTTGGAAGGTTTAAGGATTGTCCTGTTAAGGGCCAATAAATGTGGTTCACTTGTATGCTAATATAAGGGAGTATTTGTATTTGTTACATTTTATGTGACTGCTTTTATGATACCATCTGCTCTAGCCCATCTATTCGGACCACTGAGCCTAGTCATGTACTGTAAGTACTTTAAAACAAAATTGTAAAGAATACAGCTAGTAGCAGAGAATACTCAGGGCCTGATTCTGGAGAGATTCTGTGGACTGCCAATGGAATAACATGTTGCTTGGGATAAATTAGACTGGTCTTATGACTATTGCATCTGAAAGAAAAATGTTGAATACCTTTCACTTAGATTCTTTTGCTTTTGCATTTTACTTCTGGTGAGAAATACCACTGCAATAGTCGGAGTTAATTTTTTGTTTCTAGGGCTATATTATAATAATGTTTTATTAATCAAGATTTCAGTGTCTTCTGTCTTCTGACCAGGCTTATTTCTTATTCTTGTTTACTAGCATGAAAGTATTGATTTGGTACTTAGTGATGCAGGGGCTTTCTACATCTGCTAAGGGAAATCTGTTTGATTAATGTCTGGAAAGGAAATCCATTAAAGCCTCTGAAGTTTTATGAAGTCTTATTGCCGTTAACAAAATGCATATATTTGATGTAAGGTCGGTGGACACTTCTTACTTTAAAAATGACATTTATGTAATGCTGTGTATTCTTAAGATAAGATGGTCCTAATACTGGAAAAAAATATTTTGGAAGATTTGTGTCTGTAGGCAAATCACACTAACTCTTTGGCTGTGGAATCACAAAAGAATAGCAATTTTATTATAGGCACACCTGGCTCAGCTGCCTATTATTAAGTTTGCCTGACACATACTATTAGAAGATGTTTTCAGTTGCTTAAAACTTTTCCAAATATTATGTATTTGGGTTGAAATGTTTCATGCTAGTTGTCCATCCGAGTCTGATTTTTTTTCTTTTTTCTTATTTTTAAAGCCTAAGCCAAAACAGCTTTGCCAGTTCTGTGCACAAGACTAAAGCAAAATTATGTTATTTCTTTAGAACTAAAAATTTCTAGTGTGTTCTGGGGTTTTTTGGTTTCTTCCCCCCTGTGTTTTTTGTTGTATCCTTTCTTTCTCTGTGAAAATCTACAGATACTTGGCCAAGCTGTAAGTCTGTGTTATCCCCTTTCGTAGTGGTATATGTCAGGGCTGACTATATACTGTTACTTTCAGTTACTCTTAGCTCAAATGGCAGAGGTCTGTATGATAGATGTAAAGGCTGTAACTGATGATGAATCGTCCGGGTGTCAGCATGATGCCACATGGTAGACTTTCTGGTTTGGTGTGGGGTTTTTTTGGTTGTTTTTGGGGGTTTGGGTTTTTTTATTTCCCCAAAAACATAACATTGAAAACATTAAGGTTGCAAATTAGCGCACATAAAAATTATAAAATGCTAAACAAAAGGGTTTCCCACCCCCTTGTGTGTATATGTGCTTTTTGGCATACATACATTCAAGCTGCCTTTTTTTTTTTCTTCTGTGACTGATGCTTGTTAAGGTGCCCATGATGAACCTGCCTTGAGGAGGAGACTTCGCAGGTATTAAGGAGTGTAGCTTTCTGTAGGATCCTTGCCTCACTTTTTGCAGCTGTTAAAATTGATGGATAGGGCTGACAGGGGCTGCAAACGGGGATCATCTCTTGGTAGCGTAGATGAACACTGTCCTGGAGGAAGGAATTCTGTGCTGATGCCTGCCATCGTGGTGCTTTGTGCCGCTAGGTGAGGCGCATAAACTGAAGTGGCTGGGCTGTCAGACTTCGGGTGGTGGTGGCGTTCTAGGTATGTGATCTGAGGCTCTCGCATACAACTGCTGAGAAAGGTGTACACGTCTGACTAGAGCAAGTCAGTAGAAGCTACATTTTTGATATGTAGGTACTCTGAAAAATATGGTCCTGGGCATCTTGAATCAGTTCATTAAAACTGCTGAACATTTTTCACCTTGCTATGCTTCAGTGCCCTGTTTGAAAGTACCGCTCATTTAAATGAAGTGGTTATGAAGATTAATTAGGGTATATGAAGCATACATGGTGGAAAGCATAGGGAATGCTTCTATAATAGTGAAAAGCATATCGGGACATTGATTTTTGTCCTGAGGAAAGACTTCAGATGGATTATAGCAGGGGAAGCCTATGTCAAGATTTGAACAATGGAGATAAGACAAAAATTTGAATAGTTGTTCTTCACATCCCCCATTTGAGTCCTGGATAAAGAATGGTTCTCAGACAAGTTTAAATAATGTTTAAAAATGTCTATAAATGCAAAAATGATTTGGCAACAGTAAAAGTTTCCGACTTCATAAAATGCAGTGCAGAATTTTATCTGATTCTGTTTCAGTGTAGTTATCAATACTCTTTATCAGTACCATGAGCCATTTAACATTCGATATACTTGTCGGGTGCTGAAGGTCTAATTTATTAAGAGAAAAGTCACCACCAGCAGGGTCAGCTTCCAGTGTCACTGTAGTACTCCTTGGCCATTATAACCAAAGTAGAAGTTTGGAGCTTTGTGCTTGGTGTTGTCCAAATACCTACTCTTTTAAATGTAATTAACTTTAGCAAGTCTGAATTAACAGAAGGGGAAAGCATTGTTTATGTTATGACTACTAGTCCTTCCTAATAAAAAAATAAATCCATGTGTATTTGAAATATAAAAGGCTTTTAGTACCGAATTGCAAAATGTAAGCAGTAAGTATAATGGAGGCTTCTGTAATTATTTCACGTGTTTCTTTTCATTTGTGTATGGTCATGTACATGTACAACTGTGTTTGAATGTTTAAATGCGTTCTTGAAATACACTCTGCCTTCTGCAAATTATCTCAGTAGCAGCTGCTGTCTGTCGCGCAAGCCAGGCATGGTGGGGTAGAGTGAGATTCTTCCCCTTTCTCCATGAGGCATAATTTTATTGGGCTGTATTGTAAATCATAGAGATGCCTGCTGGGTATGCTCTGCAGTTATGATTTTTCGGTTATTGCTGCACAGAACTAGGATTTTTTTGCTTTAATGTTAAAGCTTTCAAAGTTCAACTGTATTGAGTTATTTGTATGTGAACAGCTGGTAGTGAGAAGAGATATTAGCACTGATTTGCTGGAAAACATCTATTGATTGCTATCTAACAAATCTAACAAAGACCCAATTAAACTCAGGAGTGTCCTAAGACAACCTCATGGATTTGTAGGTTATTACATTAAAAGCGGGGAAGTAGACACACCTTCATCTAGGGGAAAGCCTGGAATCTACTGCCCAAGGAAATATGAATAGTGTGAAAATGTCTTAACAGAATTACTGAATAAGGTAACTCACATTTTTCTGTGGGGAGAAAACATGCATGGGGACTATTAGCCTCATGCAGCTGTGGGCAGTTTAAGTTCCACTCTTACTCCCTTGTAGGAGCATGTCTGTGTGCTTCGTCACATTGTGTAACCCACGTTCTTCCTTTCCATTGTAGGACTAACTTGGTTCCCCAGGATTTAGTCTTTCTGGGGGTCTTGTTTTAATTTTACTATGTAAGGTATTTCAGGGGCAGAGACCGTATCTTATTTATTGCTTTTTATGAGTCATTTAGTTCACTTTTGGATGCTTGACAGATAATAATGTGTTTGATTGCGTCATGTGGTATACCAGGTCTGTAGGAAAACAGACTTTCAACTCTGTAATGAAGTCTGAAGTTTGATTTACTGTTTACTCATCTGACAGCAGATGCTAGCCAGAATTCAGATCATTTAAATTCTATGAACTGACTAAGCCAAAGGCAATATAAAATCAAGTATCATCAGTGTAGATCTAATAGTTCACACAATGTAACGCTGTCTAGATTTTCATCATTAATGTTCCTGGACTAAACACGGAGCACTGGATAGAGGAAAACCTGGACAGATTTCAGCTGGAAAATATTCATAGTATCTAAATGTTCTATAGAATAACATGTTAATGGTTGTCATTTTGCAGTAGTTCTTGTACAACCCATGTTTCCCAGTTGTTGACCTCTACTGTAAATAATCTGAAAAAACAAAACAAAACTTCGCCCCCCACCCCCTGCCATGTAATTTGTTCTTGTGTGGGCTTTGGAAAGCTGTAGTTGTGGAAACATCAACAAATTAATTGCTAACAGAAATAATTGAGCTGACAGCTAAAGAGATGCTCACTTTCTCAAGCACTTAAAAATAATAGTTTTGTTTTATTTTTATTCTCCACTATTAATTTTCCCATTGAGTGAAGCTGAGTCTAGTGCAGAAAGTTATGCACTGCTGGGATGCTGTTGGCCAGATCTGGGGACATGGTGTTCAGTCTAAACAGCAGAGGGAGGAGTACTGTATTCTTTTTCCTCCTTGGGGACCTGCCAGTATAGTTCATAAAAGACAGTTCTTGGGCACATGTCAAGCCAAGTAAATTTGATCAAGTCATTGCTTGTCATATGAGCAATGAACCCAACAATGTCCATGGATGTAGAGTGTCAGAAATGCAAGGTATGCAATGCCTTTGGTTAAACTCTTGTGAAAGGACACGCGAGTTAACATGTTTTGGCTTACGGTTGTAATGGGGTTGCCACAGTTTAATCAATTTGAGTAGGTGCTTTGGGATTGAACTCTCCAATCATTAGTTTCAAACACAAAGAGGCAGTCTCTCTGCTTGGCTTGGTTCCTGTGGACTAATGCTGCAGTGACAAAAGCCAGCATTCAAGCTGGTGTTAACCAGCGCTACTATTGCTTCCAGAAGAAGAGAGAACACACAGAGCTTCGTTCTCTCAGATCAGGAATATAATTAACTTACTATAGCTTGCCAGCCTATTGTCAGTTGGCTGAGCCATGGCAAGTGAACACGAGCATGCTTGAAGGCTGTCACAGGTGGACGCTAAAGTGTAGGTGGATGGCTTTCAGCAGATCTCCCTTTGTGAAACTAAACAGGAGAAGCAGAGCATTACAAGTCTCCCCTCCAAACACAGGCCTGCAAAGCAAATGCATGTGGAATGCAAATATGGGTAGCAAAATGTCATTGTCTGAAGGTGAAAGTGAGGAAGAAAAAGGATGAGAGAAGTGGCAGAAGGGAGACAACAGATGTGGTTGTAAGAGCTCTGGCAGGTAGGAAGGGAAAGCTGAGAAGGAAAGAGTGCTTGGGAGTGAATGCTACCTAGAAAGAGGCTGGAGCTGGTGAACAGACAACTACTCTTTTGATTCCTGCTGCATGTAGGAATATACAACTTTATATGATCTTTGCGAATCATGGCGGGGGGGGGGGGGTGGGGTGGGTGTGTGTGCAGTAAAGATACTTGGCTCTATCAACTATTTCCTGTCTTGATTCATATTTATAAGACCCTGAAGTCTGCCAACTTATTCAGGTTACAAAGAAGAAATGATAATCAGGAGATGCTTGAGGAGCTCAAAAATTTTCAGAAGGTATTACAGCTAAACTTGGAGGTTTCCTGAGAAGAAGTAGAATAATGAGTAAAGTTTTCACAGAAAGGACTAAAGAATTCTTGTTACAGTGTCTGGATAGATGGCAAAACCCAGCTATAATGCGGCACTGTGAAATGTTGGGGACAGATCTGTGGTTCCTCCTGTCAGGAAAGAAGTTCAGCAGAATACAGATGACCAGGAAAGCTCTGAGATTTCTCAGCAGCAATTAGCTATTAGCTATTAATTAATATTAATAATATTATTAATTAGCTATTAGCGATTAGGTAGGGTTAAGGAAGTAAAAGAACTTAAATGGGATGGAACATTTATTGAACTTTTTTGTTAATGAGGGGATTTCCAAAGGGGAGAGATCAAATTGGTCAAGTCAAATAATGCAAAACTGACTTAATGTATTTTATTCTAAACTATATCATATCTCAGTTAAATGGCTGGACAGAGTCACCCAAGTCAAGCAATGCTGCAGAATTTACTCTGAAAAGGCTTGTGCCAGGTAATGCAGGCACTGGGTATGGGGTCTGGGGTCAGTCATCAATTTCAACATAGCTAAATACTATCAAGAGAAGTGGGAGACCATCTGGTTATGTCTGAATCGGTATCTTAAAGCTTGAGAACTTCCCATCTTACCACCTTTCTTTTTAGGGAATAGGTATCTAGGTGCTGTTGCTCAGTTGCATTTAGACTTCCAGAGCAAGATCAGGAAAGGGAGACCGAAGGTGCCCCCAGGAGACCATCAAATTTGCCACTGAATTTTAACCATTTCTTGGAGAAGTTAAAAGAAATTGACTTTAATGACGATAATGGAAGCTGGAAACTATTTTTGTATGACTTTGTCTTTCAATACCTGATCCTAATCCAGCTCATGACACATGTGAAGATTTACAGAAATAATATATTGTTTGTGAAAACAAGGAAAAGTATCAGTGATGCAAAAATGGAAGGGAACAGGTGAGTTAGATGCTGGTCCTGTGGAAAAAATGGATTACTAGAACAAGGACTTTTACAAATACAGTGAGTCAGAACAAAGTGTCACAAACATGCAGCCCTCTCCCAGCATAATGAAAAGACAGCAGTGAAGCTCAAAAAGCAAAGTTTTGAGATACCAGTACCAACACCTTTAGTTAAGTGGCCAGTTAAAATGCCATTATTGAGGGTTAAACTCTGAGTATATAATGAGATCTTTGCTCTATATGGTACTAGTTCAGCAAGAGTTGCTAGGCTGGAGTATCCAGTACAACTAAAGAGAAGTTCCAAAACTGAGTTGTCTAATTGGCTTCAGATAAGGGCACTGTCTGGAGACTTATGCCCATCCAAAACTTGAACTGTTTTTCAAAATGGATTTCTGGACTTTAAAAAGAAATCTCAGTAGCTATGGGAATGAATGAATGAACCGGTATATTATTATGACTAACAGCTTCATAAAAATGCCAGATATATTCAGGCAGTAAAAGCTTTAATAATGTAGCTCAGATGGAGGCGGTGATTTGTAGGGGATTGGTTTTTTAGGCTGCATTTTTTGTTGATAAATTGCTGCGTTTCAAAGGGCACAAGGCATAATAGCACTATAACTGTTGCTTCTGAGAAAAGATAAAGGGAATATCTGAAACTTATTTTGAAATCTGGAATCATAGCTGTGGAAGTTCAAATGTTTTCCATTCTAACTGAAATAACTCAAATTTCCAAATTTCAGCTCAGTTCTTGGATCAATACTAGGTAATAATACTCCAGCTGAGTTATCAGAAGGCTTGTTCCAGAGACTTCGTATTTAGTTATATTAGACACAATCCCAAGCTTACAGGAGTAATTCTTCATTCCAGTAAGAACTACTGCTATTATCCAAAATGTTACACGTATGAAGAAAAACATTTACAGGGTAATCTAGGAAGACTCAGATTAACTCTTACTCATTATAATTGTTTATATTGTACATCAAAATTCCCTAGAGAGTGCTGGAAACTTTATCCATATATCTGTGTACACACTCAACCTGCTCTTCACTTCTCTAACTACATACATGTTTCTTGCTGTTATAACAGCGCTAGTCATGTAGACCATAGGTCATCACAAGCTGCCAGGATAATGTTCTCCATATGTCAAGATGTTTGTAAAGAAACAATTTGAGTTAAAGCACTCTGTCAGACCAAAGGTTTTCTGAAATGTCTGTTGCGTTGCAACCACACAAATGTTGGATTAATGGCCAGGTCACTTCTCTAGGTGTTGAATAAGTAGTTTCTAAGAAACAAACCCAGAAAGAGCAGGCAAAACTGTGTTCTCAGTGAGGCCTGTGATAGAGTTTACAATGTTTTAAGTGAGGTTGGTATTTGCTTCTTGCTTAATGGTAGTACCTTGATTTGTAGTTCCTGCCAGGACTTGGTCTCATATAGTTTCTGACCACATCTGTTCAAAGCCAGAGGACTAGCTGGCAAAGGAGCAGAAATTCTTTCAACAGCTCTTTGAATAAGGATCAGCTACTTTTAATTTACCATGGGATGAAAACATTTACACGGCGTTACTACAGCACAGGTGATGTACCCTAAAGGTTCATAACCTAGTTTACCCTGCGCTAACTTGTTCACATATCCATGTTTTAATTTTATGGCAGCTGCTTTATTGTGTGAATCAGCTGTAATTAGCGTGAACAATATGTTCATGTCATGTAAGAGAAACAAATCCTATTTTAAGAAAATTTTCATTGGATTAAGTATCATTATGGAGAAACACGCAATTCTGTAACTTCCTCTGAATGCTTAGCAAACAGCATTTCTAATTAAACAAGTTTTGCTTGCCCTGTGTTCCTTTTTGTATTACACAAATGGTTGGAGCAGAAAATGGTTATTAAAGCCAGGAGTGTGCCTAATAACTAGTGTGATAGAAAAGCAAATTGGTAGCTCAGTACCTTTTTAAAACAGCTGTAAAGTTTTTACTTGGTAGCAGAAGTCAATTGATTTTTTCCTTTCTTCCCTACTTTGCTTTTGGTCTGTAGTCCGAGGATTTTTTTTTTTTTTTTTCCCCCTGCCACAGCTGTCTGCAAAAGAGCCAGGTTCCGCAGCTCACACCTGTGTAAGCATTTGAGGTAGAATGGTGTGAATTAGCCAAAAGCTGCTCAGCTAAAACTGTTATGCACTGAGGTGACTGAGGAGGGAGCTGCTACTGGGAAGGGGTTTCTGCCGTATAAACTAAAAGTATTTTTTCAAGTCTAGGTCTCTGATTTTTCTCTTCGACAGTGTTGTGTGTATTCAGGGCTTTTTCTAGAGAGTTCTGTGGGAGTTTTATTATATTGTCTAATTTGGATATTAGTAGAACTCCTTGGCTTCTGTTCTTGGAGGCTTTGTCGCTTTTATATTTCAGGTTCACAGTTGTTAATGATCTTGTATTGATGCAATACATGAATATAAAAACTGAAGTTTCCAGAATGGAAGTTCGTTTTTATCATTACAAGTTTTATTTCCAGATGAATCCAAAAATCTCTTGACTTTTCACTTGGAAACATTTCTAAGAAACAAAGCGTTATCTGTGCTTATTTAGATAGGGCCACAGAAAGTCATGTTCCACTGTCCAACCTGCTCAATCCACAGAAAGCGTATTTTTATTTCCAGATTTTCTGTGAGTATGACTTAAGGAAGAAATGACAATGGGAACAGCGTGAGCATGTTGTAAATGCTTAAACATCTCAATTCTGTGGCCAGTTTCAGGTTCTGTTTGTTATTTATTCCTTGGGTTTTGTAGCTACATAAATAGAACTGGGCTCTTTCTGCTTTGCAGTCCTAGGTATTACCTTAGGCTTTCCTCTTCCTGAGAAGTAAGTTTCTAGAGGCCTGGAGCCTACAAGACAGTGAAGCCACCCCATTAATAAGGACTACTCGGTGTATTAATACGTTCTTGGGAGGGAAATTCCAGGTTTCTTATTGGTGTTTGAACACCTTTTCTGGGATCTTCAAAACTGAAGCAAACTCTAGTGATATAAAAACCAAAAAATTGTGAGTGAGGACCCAAAACTTAGTTGGAGAGATTGTCACGTTTATCTAGAAGTTAACAGAAACTTTCTTAAATAGATGCTATTCTCAAAAAATAGTCCAGATGAGGAACATGGAGCTTTTTTAGAAAACGTAATCTGTAGATAAGCTGGTAGATTTATAGAACATTTAATTTTTTAATAAGCTAGTTTTGACTGTGCGCAGCTTTATGTTAGTGTGTATGAACTCCACTGCGCAAAAGTCAAAGTCCTCCTTTGCAGAGTAAATTGCCTTGGTTCTTTCCCCGTGAATGCATTGGAAGGGGCAGAGCTGAAGCAGGTAGCTTCTGAGAAAGGTGGTTGTTACTTACTATATTTGAGCACCACCTTGGCCTCGGAAGGAGAATTGCTCTTGGGGAAAATGGCTGCTTTGGCAAAAGGAGAAAAACTGTTTCCTGGGATTAACAGCAACTGCTCCTGCTACCGTTATCTGGCTTTTGTGTTTTTGCTGGCAAAAGTTACAGTCCTGCTTTATTTAATTCCAGTCAGCTAGTCTCATTCAACTCTGTGTTGTAGTGGAGTCATGTTATTTATCCTGATAATTGTCAAATAGAACAATTCATTAAGCTCCTATATCAGCTGATTCCTTCTTATTTCCTTGTAACTCAGTTTTGTGTGTTCCTTTATTGCTATCCTAAAGATCTCATAACTGCCCGAAACTGGTCATTTTTATATTACCTTCTGTGTTACTGAAGACCTTATTTTTCACTGCCTGTTTTGGCTGGAAGTTTCATGATGCATGGAGGAAATTTTAGTTGAAAAAACCTGTCTCAATACTAAATGGTTTTAGAGGGATACAGTGCAGTGCAGGAGCCCTTCTTTTAGATTCTAACTATTGAATATGACTGCCTGTATTAATACATGATGTTATATCAGACTTATGAGTTGGATGTGATTTTTCCTTATTGACATGTGGCTGATTATCTTTGTTTTAATGTGTCTAGATTTTTGTCCAGTGAACTGTCACAGATAACTATGAATATTTTATTTTAATAAATTCAAGCATGTTTCCAGGTTGGGTCACTTGTCAGCTAAGCTGGCACAGTCACTTGAGTGGGAGAATCTTCTGGTTTTACAGTACTTTGACTTAGTCCAGTTCAAGAGTTATAGACCCAGTTTAGCAACGTGCACCATTATTATGGGACAAAAAGAAGCTGTGTACTATGTTAAAGAAAAAAAACCAAACAAACCCAAACCCCAAAAACAAAATGACCAGAAAGAACCAACCCCCAATCTAGATACTGTAAATAAACTCTGTGCAAATTTATACCCTATGCAATATCACTGCCTTTACTGCAGATGTACGGAGTATGAATCAGTACAGTGTTGGTTCCAGTGACTGCAATGATTCATTCTGTATTTCTTTTCTTTCCTTTCTCTCTTCTTATTTTTTCAGCATGAATGTGGCACTTGCAGAAGTCAAGGAGAAAAAACATTTGGCTTTGGCAAACATAATGTGGGCAGAGAGTATAAAATTCCACACACAGCTGTGCCAGTGTGCTTCAGTCCTAACTTACAACATTTCCTGCTATTCCAGAACTGGGCCTGTCTTAGAGAGATTGCCAGTCATGACACTTTTTATGGTGGTTTTGTGCCGTGCACAAATGGGGACTAGAATGAAACCAGCAGACTAATTTTAGTTCATGATCTTAAGTTTTGAATCCAGGTCTGCAGAAGTGAAAGATTAGTGTGTATTAGCTCACTGAAAATTTGAGCCCATTCTCCAGCTGGGCTGTCTTGACCACCTGCTAACTTGTTGATATGGTGAGAGATTAGGTTCTTTGGGTCCAATTCTGACCTCATGTACCCTGGTGTAACTTAAGTGGGTTTTGTAAAACCAATTTCAATCGTCTCATTTAAACTTTAACAAGGCCTAGGTCTCTCTGCTTTTTATTATTTTAAATAATACCATAGCATATTTGTTGTTGCTTGTATATTTTTTTTTTTTTCCTTCCAGTTTCTCTGCTTCCTAAGCCATTCTTTATCTACTAGTCCTGTTTTCCATAATACCACCATAAAATAGCTGTGTGGTCTGCCTGCCATGGTCTTTTATTCTTTCAGTGATCTAGAATGTACCTAAAATTCTATACTCATCTTCTTGGTATTGCTCTTTCTCTGCCATAATAGTTTCATGGCAATAATTCAGAGACAAGATAGAACACCCTGGTTTGTCCTTGCTTCAGAAAGGAGAACGCTGACTGTGTGCAATAGTTCTGAAAAGGATGCCATGGTCCACCTACAAGCCAGCTACCTTATTTCAAATCCTTTGGTGCTCTGTACGAGTCCTGAATGGAATTCGCCTGCTGCCAGTGGTTTGACATGCACTTCAAGCAAGTCCCAAGACTTGCTGGGAGCAAGAGGGAGAGACTGCCTCCTGGGTAAGTCACTGACCTGGAATGGCTTCATTTCCTTGCTCTGACACAGATTTCCTCTGCGGTTTTGACCATATCATTTAATTGCACAAAGCCTGAATTTTCTTATCAGTATGCTGTCTAGAGATAACAGTGCCTCCTTGCATCCTAATAGCACTGGAAATAGGTGCATGCCAATTTGTTTGGCAAAACACACAAAGAACTTGTTGTTTCAGGACGACTAAATCTTTGCATGCCATCAACTCTGCCGACTTGTCCAGTATTTACAGAGGCACTCAGGTGGATTTTCAGAAATTAATTACAACTTTCTCTTGACTGTTTAGTGGCAAGAAGAAAAGAAACATGTCAACAGAGTATTTTTCTCTAATCTAAAGGCTGCTTTTAAACTGCTTGCAGTAACAGAATTGCTTACTCATTTCTAAATTTTTTTTTTATTTAGAAGAACTAATATTTGCTTATATAGAATAGAATAATGATTTAGGTTTTTTGTATTTGTAACCTGGTACTGCTATATTAGATGGTATTTCCTAAGACACATTCCCACGTAGAGAATTAAAAATCCTCATTCTTGACCTGACTAAAATTCAGGTACCTGTATTGTTTTCAAATCTGGGTGAGAAAAGGGCTGTAAAGGCCTCCTAAGAGCTGAATGCTAGGGTGCCATCTAGTGCTTCATTAATCAACACATTTACTGCAACCTCTGCAGCTCTGCAGCTCACCGCTATGCCTGTTCTCAAAGGGCTTACTTAGAAAAAGCTTATTGCAAGTTGTGAAGGTAATTAATTGATGGTGAATGAGCTGCCTTCTGCTGACTCAGAGTGCTGAGGAATGGTGTGGAATAGAAAGATGAAACCATTTCCCCCTGAACTTTACATGATTTGAGTGAATTACTATGAAATCCTGGACTTGAGTTGCAAGGAGAATATGTCATGACAGGTTGAACTTAAAGGAGCCGATTCTTTACCTCATAATGTTTGAAAATTAAGAGATTGGGATACATGTATTGATGCAAAAGCAGTGTGAGTAAAAAGAGAATAAAACCATCATACTTCAATTAAAATGAGCATCTAGGAGTTTGGGAGCTAATCCAAACTAGAGGAATCTCTTGAGTTTTCAGTATAATCTGGACTTCCAAGTTTTGCAGCTTCTCAGTGTTTTGGTTCTTCTCTCTGTGAGCTCCATGAAAAAAACCTGAATTGGGAAAAGAAAACCAGTAACAAATTTTTTTTTTTTCAACTTTGAGCACATCACAGGTTGATGTGAGTTTAGCAGCTGTTTAAATTTGTATACACTGTGTAACTTCTTTAAAGTGAATGGCTAAATATGATTTAATGGTATGACATACAATCAGAGATGCCAGTTTTGATCTTTATCAGGATGTGATGTCACTATGATAATACTGATTTTGATGGCCTTTGAACTTTTTAAATTAACATTGCAGTAGGTGATGTTGGAACTGGGAGTGAAGATGTGCATTTAAAGCAGAATCTTGTAAACAACTTCATAAATATGGGCACAACCTTTTCTTTCTGTACAATTAAGTTAACTTTTTCTTTTTGAAAGGAAATTAAAATGGAAGAAAAAGCTGTAAGTACCTTTGAAATCTCCTCAATGTATTTTTTTTACCTCTTTTTTTTTAACAGAGCTGCTTTTTTTTAAAAAAACAAACAAACAAAAAACCCCGCCAAAAAAAAACCATCCAAAACTGCTTTCCACATCTATTCAATAAGTGGTCTCTGAAACCCAGATTGAAAGCTTCCCTCTGGTCTGATATTGCATGTTTCTCTGTGTTTGCTTTTTGACTGAGCGGCTCACATGCTAAATTTTCTCCTTCTTATCCTCAAGGAAGTGGTTTCGAATAACGAAGTAAAAGCCCTTCCTTAAGAGAACTGGTCACCAGCCCAATTAAAGAGGAGCCTCCCCTACTTCATCCTGGCGAGCAGAATGTTTTTCTGGTATAGAAGTTCTCCAGTCATGCCAAATAACCACTATGGGATTTCTAAGGCCCTAATGGCTTTTGAAAAAAATACAGTATGTAAGCCATTAAAGTACTGGCTCTGGAACTGTTTCCCAAGTAGATCTGTGTGGAAGCAAATGGCAACTGTTGCATTTTGACAGTCTTAAAGCTTTTACTTTAATCCCTTGTCCTTCTTAGAAATTTCCTATTACAGGATCTCAAAGTATCTTATAAGCACTAGTGAATTAAGCACTGTAGCTTGGCTGAATCCCACTTTGTGTTAACTTACTGAGTGATTACAAGTGAATCACTTTTCACAAATGCAAAATAGGAATTCAAGTACTTGGATGATAATTTATTTGGCGCAAGTCTGTGTTTTGTTCCATTCTACAATAGCTAGCACAGCAGGGGCACAAGTCTAGACTTAGTCCCAAAGTGCTACCACAACCCAGTTATTGCACTAAAGGTAGTGCTGCCTTTATCGGTGGTGGTATGGGACTTCATGCTTGGGTATCATGATGGAGCATCATCAGAATTAATTGGAATAGAATGAAATAATGCATATGAAGTAGTTTTGGTTTAAAGTTCTACTGTAGAAGATCTTATGTCCTTTAAATTGAAGGATGCTTGTGTTCTGTGGTGATAAATATATCACAGATAGTTATGATTTGCTTAACATCCTGCCCAGAATTCTTCATCTGTTTGAATCACTTGTGGCATTGCATAACCTTCAAGAAGTACATGGATACTGTTTTTGGATAATGATTCTTTTGGAGCAAGTTACTGAAAGTTATGAAAATCAAGGCTGAACCAAGGTTCATTCTCCTGAACAGACATTCCCATCATAAGAAGGGAAATAAAGGAAGCACTGAATGAGTGAGGGCTTTGGAGTGCTGCTCAGCCAATTTGGCTATTAACTTAAATAAAAAGGATTTAATTTTTTAACATTCAAACCTAAGTATGAGATTGTCTTCAGTGCTATACTGTGTTACGTGGGGCATTCACTGCGTAGCTAAGAAATAATAATGTAGGTCTAACGAAGACTGTGGCATGGAGGTCTACAAAGAAATCTTTTTTTCAGTCTGAGTATGGCAGAGGAGACCTTGGCACCAGAGAAGAACTTATCAGTAAAAATTTATTAAATGTAGTCTTTGAGCTGTATCATCAGGTCATTCTGAGAACACAGCCTTGTGTGGAAGAAGAGTGCAATGAAGAACATGCACCAAATGAATGCCAAGTGTATTGTGAACGCCTGTTCCTGTAGTCCCCATTTTTGGTTCAAGTGAGGCCAGGGATGATGAAGTAGCCTTCTGACAGGGTTTTGTGATGCGTTACAAGCCAAACAGTTTCGTAAGTGAATATGTAATTAACCGGGGAGAAGGGGAGGCAAAATCTCATAAAATCTCATCGGAGCTAGACCGAAGGTGTATCAAAACTCCTTTATTTCATAGCAGCCAGCTCTGAAGAAACTGTAATTGTAGCGGGTGGTTGGGTTGATTAACATCCCAGCTCAGCACACCCCTAAAAGTTTCCAAAGTACTTTTTTTTTTTTTTCTTTTTTTTTTTTTTTTTTTTTTTTTAGTTTGCTCTCAGGCAGTAGTTTTCAGCAGAGAATGGAAACTGAGCTCTGGCAAATTTTCTTGTGCAATGACTGGTTAGCTGAAAGTTAGGTATCTGAAACAATAGAAGTCTGAGATTCAGAGCTCTATATGGCACTGACCTTGCCAAAACTGAAAAATCAGTCTGCTTCAGCCACCCCAGAGCTCAGCGATGCTGCATGTAAAGCTCGCCATTTCAACACAGCCTGCAAGCCTGGTTTTGGATTTTACCCAATCTTCTTTTATAGAGGGGCTAGAACATTGGGTTTTGGCCTGGGCTCCTTCTGTATATAAAGAGAAGCATTTATAACCTTGCAGTATTCATTTCAGGATGGGACTGATGGATAGGATATTCCTGTTTACAGGGAATGGAAACCCCATCTGATTTTCTTGGAAGTTCATGTGATGCATTCTGTCCTTCAAGGAAGCGCCTACTTTTCTGTCTTGTTTTCCTCTTTGCCCAAACCCAAGACTCTTGCTAAGTTTAAATTTTGTGATGAGAGATACATAACCTCCTTTCTTTCTCTTTCTGAATTTAGTTGCTGTGCTAAAAGATTTTCATGGGAGACAAGGAAATGGTGAATTCTGGATTACGCAACTTTCTGTTGAAAGTTGCTATACATATTGAACCTTTTTCTTCCAAAAAACCAACATATAACCAAGAACAAGAAATGTTTTTTCCACCTCTGGAAAACTACATTCTATTAAAGAGATTAGGTTCCTATTGGGGAATACTTTTTACTTTACTCTTGCAGGTGATGCGTTATCACTACCAGCTAGAACGGAAGTGCCCACGGATTTTAAAGAGAGAGGGCATCTAAGTGTGACTAATGTCTTATAGAGAAGGATTTTGAGTGCAGCTAAACTTAGATTAGGTATTGCATTGCTTCATTTTGATGGATTAATAAAGAGACGAGGGGTTTAGAAGGAAATTGTATCTCACATAGATTGTTTAATGCTGAAAAATCCCATGGCACTTTGTGCCAGCTGTTGAGCACTCGTGAAATCTACACAATTATTAACTACAAGAATTAAAGATACTATGAAACGGAAAATAGTTCCTTAACTTGAAATGTTGCGAGGCTTTATGTTTCTAGCCATACTCCTTGAAAAAATGCCTGGGGTTTTGCTCAGCTTCCGTGTTTTGCCATTGAGAGAATGCTACTTATTTCGAAGACTTACTGATGATCGTGGAGGTGAAAAGACGGATGGAGCAGAGAATGCCATGGGGTCAGTAATAATTATCTGCAGGTAGTTTGGGGTTTAGTTTTAATTCAGATGATAATACCTTTAACAACACAGCATTCTTAGAACTATGCTAGGGCATTGGAGGAGCACTGAGTTGAAGGAGAAACTGCAGGGCATTGCACTGATAAAGAAGAGGCGGGAACAAGATGAGAGCTGCTCTGGGGAAGGATTTAAGCTAAAGTCAATGGCATAAAGCCAGTGCTAGATTATGGCAAGCAGCCCTAGCGTAATAAGATTAAAGTATGGGGGAGATCCCATATTTTAGACTGCTTAACTCCAGAGAGCACTTACAGGAATGTGTGTCCTTGCAAGGACGACTAAAATGAGTGAATCGGCAGCAGTGAAGTGGTGCCATGCTATACAAAAAGAATCATTAGTGACCTATTTAGCTTGTCCTGTTCTGAACTTCTGCAGGTTGTCGGGTTGTTCTTTGTGTGTCCTGCATACAGAGCTTTCTTATTTTCTTGAATTGAAACAAAGGGGTAGATAAGGAAATAATCAGAGATACTGTCCTGAGAGTACTCCCTAATTGCACTTGACTGTATGGTCCCTGCAGCTGCAGACATTACCAAGCTTGGTATTGTCTAGTTGCTCAGAATGGTGTTTTTTCACTGTTAGTACAGTTTGCTTTGGCTTGCTGATGAGTAGATATCTATGGAAAGCCACGGTGCCCAGCCAAAGGCCTATTTTTGTCCTGAATCAATATAGCTTTGCAAGTGCAGGTCCAGGATCAACAGAGATTCATGGAAACTTTTGCTATGCGCCTAGCAGCAAGGGCTTTGTGCTCTCCAGAAATTGCTTTGTCTTCCTAATCTGTATGTTCTGAGTAAAGCACAAACCAGTTAAGGGGGAAGTGTGTGGGGGGAATATTAAATCTGTGCGATATTTCTGGAACGAATGAGACGTTCTGGCACCTACAGTATAATCCTTATTGAACTTTTCCCTACTTCAGCTCAAGCACAGGTGTGCAGTCAAGACACAGCTGCTACCAGATGGCTTTAAATTTTCAGAGCTGTTAAAGAAGAATCCAGAATAACACAGGGAGAAAAGACATCCGTCCGCTTTCATAACTAAAGAAAAAAGATTATGTGTTATGATTGCAACTTTTTTCTATTTTAATGCGCAACTGCTTTAAAATAAAGGTGAAAGCTTACCCCTGTGGGGAAAGTTAGTCATAAAGAAATGAACTGGCTTGTTCTGTAAAGCACATAACTATTGGGATAAAGTTGGGAAAGCAACCTAGACATTCCACGGTCTTTCCGTAATCACCAGCAGATAACTGTCCAGCCTGATTCTTGCAGGTTGGTCCAACCAGTCAGCTGCAAGACCTGAATCCCAAAGCATCTTCCAGGCTGCATTGCCTGCCTGTGGATGGAAATGGCACGGGCCAGCATGGGAGACTCTACATTCTTTATCTGTCTTGGTGCTGACACAGGAATTAATTACTCTACATAAGGTGTGAGGTCTTACAGCATAGGACCCTGTTTTATCCAGTGAAAAGCAAATGCCTACAGAAAAATATTGCACTATTACTTTAGGGATACTTCTCCCAAACTCTCTCCCCAGAATTTGGGGTTCAAGAACTGCTTCAGACAGTGTACTCTAAATTTCTTTTGTTAACTTGTCTGATCTTCCCTTGAACCTCTGTAAACTTTTAGCGCAGACAGTGTCTTGTAGCAAAGTGTTCCACTGCTGAACTACAGGTTGTGTACTGTGAAACAGAGGAGCTGTGTGAAATTCAGACTTATCAATATTTTTAACAGGAGCCTAAATTCCTGTTTCTGAGCATGCTGGAAGAACTTTTTGGCAAGTTGAGAACCCTGATGCGCTTTTTGCATGAGCTGTCTTGGAAGCCATAAATGAAGTGTTCTGAGATTTTATTTTTTTTTTTGACCTATAGCCATGCTGAGAGAACACTTATAAGAGTTAACCATGGACAAACTGCTTTGTTAACCCTTGTGTCTTCCTTGCAAGTAAAACAGGAAAAGCATCTGTTCCTCCCTCTTATACATGGAATATGGGAAAAGTGAGAGAACAGTTTCTTACCTGTTGAAGCTGCTCCGCTTTGCATAAAAAATGAAGACTCCCTGTATTGTGTAAAGGTAGAGCGACGGAGTCTCTAGTTTTGTCACTGGGCTCTCATGTGAGGCAAGATGGGCATTCTCACCCGTGCTAGCAGCAGCATTTGTGTTTAGTTACAAGGCTTGTTTGACTGCCTTAGAGGGTAGGATAGAGGGATTCAAAACTTCCTGCTACAGTTTCCTGTACAACTATTTTAACACCATTCTACAGGAAAAAAGAAAAAAAAGATGTGTGTACGCAGTGGGAAGGGGATTTGCAGCTGAATTCCTTTTGAAATAAAGCAGTGAACCTCTGAGAACTTTTGGAAATTTGTGTCGTGATGTATTTTTCCAGTAACAAATAGAATTGAATATCCTCCTGTAATAATCTTTTCTCTTTCTGGAATAGTTCATTGTAATATCTTTCTAAAAATATACTCAATCACCCCAACAAAATCTGGTCCTTAAAATTTCAAGCCTATGTCCCAGTGTATAGGATTATGTGCCATATTAATGTGTTATTAGAGAAATAACATAGACTATGACAAATTTAAGAAAGACTTTGAGACTACCTTAGCAATGAAATGGCTGATGCAATTCAGTGTAAATGAATGCTGCACAGAATTGTGCATGTGGGGAAATGATACTACTACCTTCGTGTGTAAAATGTGATCCTTGCCACTTAAAAGCAAGATCTTGGGGGTGATGACAACAGTTCCACAGAAAGATCTTCTCAGTACCTGGCAACAGTTGGGGGAAGAAAGTAAATCAATTATTGTGAATTGGTAGGATCGAATTAGAGATAAGTCTGTGACTTGCCGACTTCTTGAGTGCTAACTCTATCTCTAAAAGGACACAAAAGAAGCGACAATGTAACAGGGAAGGACAAAAAAAAAGGAGGGGGGAGTGGTAAGGTTGGTATAGCTTCAGTATTAGAAACGAGTAAGCTCTTCAGTCTGGAAAGAAACAAATAAAATGGTGGATATTTGCAGTCATTAGTGGCTCAGAGGGGTTCAAGCGTTCATTACTTCTCCTAAGAACTAAGGCATAACGTATGAAGATAATAGGGACCCATTCAAAATGCGAGAAAAGGAGGTTCTTCACGTGATGGGTAGCAGACCTGTAGAACTTGCCAAAGGACGCGTGGATGCTACAAGCTTATGGAGGTTTCAGAAGAGATGGAGCAAGCTCATGAAAGAGAAGCCTACTGAGGATTAATAACTTGGAATTGAAAATAGGTCGAGGCTGGGAGGGAAGTGTCATATACTTACCTTTGATCTTATTCCTTCTTAGATATTCAGTTAAGACCATTATTTGTGATAGGCTGAATGGGCCTTTGAGGTGATCTGATGTGCAATCTTACATGTATTCCTCTTCTAGATTCTGCCTGTATGATCATGTACAGCTGTGTAGAGTAGAGTAAAAAAATCCCTTCTGCTCCAGTCAAATGATCACAGTTGTATTGGCTGCGCAGGTATTAAAAAAAAAAAAAACAAAAAAACCAAACAAACCAAACCCAACTGTCTGCTGCACTGGCTGCACCACAGGCCACCATGGGCAGATAGGTAAGCAGAACACATCTAGAAGAGATACCTGTAAAGAAAAGGCCTTCCTATTGCAGGTGTCATTTCCAGCTGGCTTTTTCAAGTTCAGAAGAAAAATGCCAGCTCTCTTTGCTGGTTGTCTTTACCTTTGAAGTGATGCTTTCAGCACAGCAGCTGACTTTTCTGCTATAGCAGAATCTAAAGCCTTGCAATGGAGAGCAAATAATAGCATTTTCTTAAGTCTCTTTGGCCTCCTTGCTCTGTGCCATTAAAAATTAATATTGTCAGTATTTTATCACTAATTCTATTAAGCAACATTTCCAACAAACCTTATTCTTGGCATTTCCTACAGATTTTGCCAGAACCGACTCAATATGGCTCATGTTTCATACAGTGGAACTTATAGATGTTTTGGTTTTTGTTTTTTTCCTAGAGAACTTGAAATTAGTCAGGCAGGGGAACTTCTTTTTTTTTAATGGTGAGACTTCTAATGTTTCTCAGTTGAATATTTTGGCATGTCATCTGTTCAAAATTGCTTAGTCCAAAAAGGCCAGGTTTGTCTTAATTGGAAGATTTTGTCAGGAACCTAACCTTCAACTAGTTGGGTGTTCAACCTGGGATTGTTTTAGGTTTTGAGCATGATATCTACTTCTGTTATCAAAATGAAGGTTATAAACTCAAAGTTGCCATAATGGAAGAAAGACAGGTAGAGAAAAACACTGAGAAGCAGGGACAGGCCAGTGGGTGAAGAATGGGCTATGGCTGGGGCCATGTAATTTGATAGATTTGTCTCTGGAGAACAGAGGCAACTTTGAAATATCTCAGATTCCCATGACTGGTGAAGGTTGTCTGAGAAGCAGTATGTTGGGAGGTGCTTTTTCAGGAAAACTACTTTCCTTGACTGCCAAAAAAAAAAAAAAAAAGTGTTTGCATCTCTTTCCAAGTCACCAAAATCATAAGAGTTATTTTGGAATGGCTCCCCAAATGTGTATAGACTGCTGCTGTTGCTGCAGTTATACTGTAAGGTAAAGCATGGACATGTGAGTACCTAAACAGCTGGCTATGAAACTTCAAATGGAAAAACAAAATTTTAAATAAATTATATCCCTGGAGATGGAGATACTCTAAAGAATATAAGATGTACATTCCAGACTCCTTTGCTTTGCCAGCATGTGGAGCTGGATCTGACTCTCTCATTGAAAAGCCACTAAACTTTTCATATTCTTTGTCAAGGCTGTCCTTATCAATATTATCTTCATTTATGTGAAAAAATGAAATGGGTTTGCAGTTTGCAAGGTTGGTGAGAAATGGAGATAGAACTAAAAGTACTGGTTGTCAATTATGGTACATTTTATTTTCAATTGTTGCTTGTTTTTGTTTGTGGGTGGCTCTTTGGTTTGGGGTTTTTTTGGTTGGTGGTTGTTTTTAAAAAAAAAAAAATTGTTGTTGGCTCTTTGGTTTGCTTTGTTTAAATTCAAATTGACTTTAAATGCATAGACTTTCCAAAGTTGTTCTAGTATTTCTGGAGAATACTTGTTTGTTTTGGTTTTTTTTTGGGGGGGGGGGCGATACTATTTCCATTAGTATTCAGCTCTGTGTTAGTACTTTGACTAAAGTGTCTCTGCAACTACTGCTTTTCTTCACTGGAATGAACTAGTTTCTGAAATTGAGCTTTATAAGCTGATCATCTTGATAAGCTCACCATTGAGTAAGGGAAAATGATACCCAAGCTGGAAAAAAAAAAAAAAAAAAAAAATTGCTTCCGCCGTCTTTTTGTTGTGGTTCTGACAGCTTTTCCAAATCCTCTGTAACTGGGGGGAAGAAGCATCGTATCTTCAGCTGGACAATACAGGGGGGAAAAGAAATCTGAATTCTTATACAAAGCAGTTATCTTTTAGGGAAGTCTCTACAGTACCAAAAGGAGTTGCTCCCCCCCCCAGTGGAATGCATCAAATTACTTCTTATAACTCTGACATTATTATTATTCACCTCTGTTACTGGAGATCAGTGGGAACATTATGTTTCCTGGTGCCCAGCACTCTGGGTTTTCATGGAAAGAGGGCAAATGCTTTCATTTTTCCAATTTTTAAAGCTTTTTTGGACATAGGAACTGGCAGAAATTGTCTTTTCTTTTCATATGAGTATTTGATTTGGCATGGAATGCTCTGGCTGGAATTGCTTTGTATTAGAAGTATTCCTCCAAAGAGATATAAACATGTGATTTATTAATCACTGGTATTTTATTTTAAGAGATAAATTTCTGCGTTTCCTTCTTCTTGTTCAGCATGCGGACAAGGTTTATGTATCGTCACTGTTGAGGTTGGAATTAATATGATTAAATATGGAATTAGCTTAGGCTTGGGGGGATTCTGAAGCTGGACTGATGCAAATGTTAACAGTAACTGGTATCTTAATAGTTGCAAAAATTTGGAACTCATTCCTGTTCATATGTAGTTAGATTTTAGCTAACTCCTGGAATCCCAATGATGCAGAACAGCGAGAACCAGAGAAAATTCACTGCCTGGGTCTTTGGTGCTAATTCATCACAGCTTTTATCTGATGTGGGTAGTTAACAGATCTGATCGCTATTACACTTCATGAGGGGAACTGATGCCTGTGGCTTTATTTTTAAACACGTAGGCTTATTCTCCTACCTGATTATTTCTGCTTAATATTCAATACATGGGAAAGAGATCCCTCTCCAAGATACTAAGGGTTGTTTTTCATTTGACATTTTTCTCCTTTCTGGGTCAGTCTGTAAAAGTCAGTTTTGTTCCTCTTATTCCATTATGTTCAAATACTACGTTATCCAAATACCATGTATCCAGCTAGTCTCAAAGTGTTTGGAAGGAGTTTTTCTAAGATGATTCACTGCATGTAAAAAAAAATATGTATATGGGGAGATTTTAGGTGTCCCTAGCTTTCTAGTAGAGTTACTGATTCCTGGCCCTGGGAGAAGCCGCTATAGGTCTTGCATATCTTTGGAACAAGATTTGGCTGTAGCTTAACAATGAAAGCTTAGATTTTATGTTCTTAAATCAGAAAGTTTAGGCCTTGGCTTCATGTAACCCGTAGGCCTGATACCTTAGTGATAGCAAATATTTGCGTCAAGTTCTACCTCATCCTCATGCTGTTGTGTGAACAGCCCTGGCAGAGCGTGGAGGAGCACTTCTAGAGCAGTGCAGCAAGAGCTCTGTAGCCAGACGTTGTTCTTCTGCTTATGTGGGGCTGACAGCTTGAAAACCAGAAAGATGTTTCTTAGTGGCACTTCTCAGTTAATCTTCTTTAGGAAATGGAACCAGCGCTCCAAAAACCCTCTCGCTAGTTTGAGAATCGCATGGGAAATAACCGATTCTTCTGTGGACCAGCATTTTGCTGAGTACATCTTGGTGCATTTTACATTAGTTGTTCTATTTACATTCTCTTGTACTAATACAAAGCTAGGGAGTAAAATGTATCTTTACAATTTGTTAAACAGTTCCAAATATACAGTGTACAGGTAGATACCTTGTGGTATCTGTGCTTAGTGCCCAAGACTGGCACAGATCCTGTTTTGATTCAGATTTTCCTGAAGTTCCCACAGAAGGCACAAAAGAGGTGGAAGAAAAGCAAGATATTTACATTTACAGAAGTGATAAAGCCACATAATCCTGATGGGAAGTTCTGGAAAAAGTTTGCCTTCAGTTCAGCTGGAATTTGGGGCCATGAACTGATCTTCACACAGTTCCCATTCTTACCCTCCATGCATTTCATCCTACATTTTATGCATTTCTTTGGATAGATACTTCTTAAGTACCATTTTATGAATTGGCAGGTAAGATGCATCAAAATCATCCAACTTTTATTAACGTTCTTTCATTTTTGTGGGTGGTTGTTTTTTTTTTTCTTGTTTTCTTTCCAGCATACCAGTCTTGATGGCAATTTTACAATAGTTCTTGCTAGGTTAAGCTGTGAGTGTGTTACAGAACACTACCAGCACTGTATGACTTCCATAAGGGCTAACTTCTTTGCATTTACAAAACTTTCCATTTTTTCCTTTCAGTAACTCACTCAACCCTACTCTGAGATAGGAGGTTTTTTAGTGATAAGAAAATGTAAATAGGAAAATAAAAGAACTCTTGTCCAAGGTCAGAAAAGTAGTTCTGATCAAAACCTCAGGCTTTTGAATTCCTTTCTCGGGTTCTATATTGCACTCTTCTCTGCTGTGCTTTGTTTTGCTTGGGCGGTTGCGGCAGCAACATGTGCTGAAAAAGCCTAGTTCTTAATTGATTTCATTCTGAAATCTTCTGTGCTGGGATCCTTTTATGATCTGAAAGTATTCCCCAACTTGGGATGCACTGCCTGTGGAAATAACATTTCTATAATGTATATTATTATTAAAAACCAAAACCACTGACTTAAGATAATGGAAGTGACTTGTATGTGTAATGTTTTTTCTTGCTGGCAGAGGCGTGCTGCGGACTTGGGCCTAAGAAAACTATTGACCTGGACATTCACTGACCAGCTTTTCTGAGGATTCAGTACAGGGTCTTTCATGACATTTTGGGTGTACCTCAAATTCTTGCCAAACCCTTTGGAACAGTTCAAAAGAGCGCTGATTGTGTGCAATCCTCTGCAGTAGGAGGTGCCAAAAATATAAAGGTCTTTTTTAATATTTTCCACAATGTTGCAGAGCTATTAATGTAAATTACAAAAAGATTTTTTGATTATCAGGGCAAGCTACGAAAAGGGAAAATGTGGTGTAATCCATATAAATCACTTGACTAAACCGTGCACAATAAATCCAGTGTTGGTGAAGCTAAGTTCCTCTATCTGGCACCACAGTTTGCTCTTTCCAATAAACATTTACTTTCCTCATTTGACAGTTGGTGTTTGCCATGGACCCTCTTCACCTTTGTTCACATCCTTGTGATCTGTAGCTATGCAGCATTCTGACTTTGTTAGCATTATAAAAAACTCCCAAACTAAAAATTGAAAACAATAGGGAAGTTGCCACAGAAACAGTTAAATATTTGACCCTGTTTACTGCCAGCTTAGATAAAAATCAGATTTATTTCCTTGTGAAGAAAAATTCTTCAGCACATTATATGTGCACTGACAGTTGTAGGTTTATTGCAGCCCATTGGAATAAGGGATTTCACATGTGTTGCAGTGGAGGGAACATTTTAACCATTTGCTTCTGTTTGCCATCTGTTTTCTTTACCAACTCGGTGCTCGTGTGAATTTCACAGCTGCAGATGGTATTTCCTAGGCCAAAAAGAACACAGGCATCGCTGCCTCCTTCCATATGTCCAAATTAGTTACAGCAGAGAGATGCAAGGTGTTCGCTCCTGCCCTAGGTGCTCTCCGTAATGATTGAGTAGTGCGCAGCCCCCATCTTCCCTCGAACAGAAGACTGAATTGACTGGGAGCTGGGTACCTTGCATGGCAATGGGTTGGGTTACTGCTACAACATGGGAGCAGTTGAAATGTCTACTTCTGTACATCTTGTAGAAAACCCTTTGGCTTTTCTTCTGTAAAAACCAGTTATTACAAATGTACACCTGTCTTTCACTGCCATCTAAGCAGTTGATTTAGGACCTTCCTGATAAAAATACTAATTAAGAACTAAGGGCTTTGTACATGTTCTGTTAGACGGGAATGAGATCAGTTCCTGGGAGTGTTTCTTTGATCCCATGCTGGTTAAGAGTTGGATGGTCCCGTTTACGCTTTGGTGAAGCAGTCCTTCTGCTTCTAAGACTGTACTTTGTTCTCCTGCCCATGCACAACACCCTCCAGTGGGGATGGTTGAGAGAAGAACATACAGTTTGTAGATGTGATCAAGCACTCTGTGTGCGGTTTGAATTTTAAGAGCTCAAGTGACTATTGTATTGCTGAAGTCTTGAATGCTTGGGAACTGAAGAATTCAAAATACTTGCCAGTTGGAGGCGGGTTTATCTGGCTTAAAAGACCAAGCCCAGGACCAAAATGGAGACAGATGACTTGCAAATAAGGACCTATGCATTCTGCTAATTTAATTTTTGTTGTTGTTCTATTATTCTTTTAATGATTGAATTGAAGGAACTGTCTTCAGATAAAAGACATTATTTGGTTTATTCGATATTTTTATTGTAGGATCTTAGGAAAAAAGGTGCTATTCAATTACTACTATTCTAATTTGGTTTGTACATGCTTAGCTGTCTGGGGGTTCACTTGTTTGAGATCTGAACTCTCTGGGAATGCTATTCCTTGAAGCAGCAGTAGAAATGACAATGATGTCAGTTTGGAAAATACCACCATCAAGAGACAGCGTATGTGAGACTGAAGAGAAACAGTGGCCTTTGCCCTTGGGGTAACTACAGGTGAATCTGCTGGCTGTCTTGGCCTGCATCTGACTCTCTTCCACTTTGCTGCTTATACCCGTCTGGGATTCTGAGTGGTGGTACTTAAAAACACAGACAGTGCTTAGTGTGTCAAGCTGCTTGGCAGAGAAAAATAGAGGGTCAGTCCGTGTGTCGAAGGCTCAAGAGAATTGCTTTTATTTTCCTTTTAGCTAAGTCCTGTCTCCCCATTCATCCTAAGCTTATCTCATAAGTTCAAAAGTAATCCACTGATGCTATATACATAGTTTCCAGTTTTTCTCTCTCTCTTCCCTCATCCCAGGATCAAAACCAACTAATGGTAGCTGCATAGCACTAGTGTATGTAATTAATAACTACGGAAATATTTTCACTTTTAACTGATAAAAAAACCCTATAGAATTCCTATATTCACATTTATGCAGGTATATTTTGTTCTGAGCTGTACCTGTAATGTCTTTAGGAAAACCTAAAATAAATTAAGCACTGGTATAGGATAAATGTGTTATCCTTTCAGGAGTTAGATATCTTTCCCATCTGTTTTCAGTTCTTGCATCTTTCCGCATGATCCCATGCCACTGACTGAAGAGCAGAATAAGTTGACTGTTAAAGCTGTATCCTGCACAGTGCTGTTGCTTGACAAACGCCACTACCCTATGACACCAGTTGAAGGATTTTGGCAGTGAAACAATGCAGTGAAACTGATTCTAGTTTTCATGGAGGAAGTCTAGTGTATCAGATGTGATTGATTAATGATATTACAAAACATCAGTAGGTGAGCCACAGATGCTTCAGAGTTTTGTTTCAGAACAGTGCTCACAAATCTGACAAAAGACGACAGTTCCAGGACTGTCCAAGCCTCTTGGATGTACAAACCTGGGTTACGAGGAGAACATTTCTCATGCGACTTTGGATCCGAGGTACTGTGAGCCTTGCCTGTGATCCCAGATAGACACAACTGAGCAAACTTCAGTCTGCAGGTCACGGTCACCAACAGGCATGAATCCAGAGCAGTGTGGATGCATTGTGAGTGGTCTCAGTGAGCAAAGCCTATTTTCATTAATGATGATACCAACTCGATTAAAGCTAGCTGGTGTGGGTCAAGGGGCACTGCAGTCAGAGCTGTATTTATGACTTAAACTTTGATTGAAGAAAATAAGATTGTCAGAATCTTAATCTGGAGTTGCTGTAACCTCCACTGAGGAAGCAACCTTTGTATGAAGTTGTGTTTGTCACTCTAGCTATAGTCTACCTGGGTATTTACGGTCAAGTATTGCTGTGTGCAGGATATGAATATACCATCTATTTCTGGTTTGGCTTGCATATACTATAGCACTGGTGCTAATTGACAATGATTGCTTTTGTTTATGGCTTAAGTAATGCCATTTTAAGTGTTCTCAAAACACTGTGTGACAGAATACTGTTTAACATCAGTGTATCCAGCCCAGCTATGAGGCTTGTATCTGTATTGCTCTGATCAGACTCTTTTTGCTTTCTGTGGTGTCAGTGAACTCTGGATGCAGGTGCAAGCTGGTGTTGAATTTTCCAATTAATTGTCTAGTTCCACAGCCACCTCTCCATCTGGCTCAGCAGGCAGTCGCTGTTCAACAGGGGCCCACAGCACGAATCCCAGAGTTTGACAGGCCAGAAGTGAGATGTATTGGCAGAGCTGTGCTGGAATCGAAGAGTGTTTACAGATCAAGACTGAGTGGATTGATATTGCAGTGTACAGGGAAAATTGCCCTTTCTCTCTCTCTCTGGCGTTAACCAGTCCATCATTTTTGTGTGCTAAAGCTGGTAAAATCTGTGTAGTAGAACAAGGGTTGAGACTGGCAGCCAGGAGTGTTAATGATTGTAATCCTGTTGCACTGACTCACTCGGTGACCCTGGGTTAATCACTCGACCTTCTCTTGCTAGTTAGCTGCAGCTGTGAAAATGGGCAAAAGCAATACTTCATCAGCCTCCAGATGCTGAATTGGAGATGAGTTTTTTTGGGGGGAAGCAGCTCATACAGAATATTCATTTCTATCATAAGTTAAAAGAAAAATGGGCGAAAGTGGCTAGTTAACTTGTCGATAGTTTGTTAGGGAGTTGTCTCCATCTGAATATGATACTGACAGTATTGCGATACATACTTATAAAATGTATGTTAAACTTTTAGTTTATTTGCCTAACTGTAATGTTTTGAAAAGCAACACATAAGGTTCTTTTCATTCAAGCTTTCTCCAAAAGGGGAATTATATAAAACAAAAAGTTATAAAGAACTTCCATTTGACAGCTACATGTATGTCCCCTATTATGGCGTTTGAACTATAATAGATCCTTGTATGAAAGATTGTGTTTTATTTATAGATATTTGAAATTAGTTACTCATGTGTATGGGGGACAATGAATACCAAGGGCTTCAGGCCAATACAAGAATTTTCTGTAGTGCGAACGAAGGCTGCTTTGTTTTGGTTCCGAAGTATTTTTTTTGAATAATTGTGGTTTGGAAAACCAAGTACACATTGAGTCCATTACTGCGTTTCAACTGTGGATTTGATTTTCAGATGAGAGCGCCATAAATTGGCACGTGGACTCTGGCATTTAAATGATTGAATAGTCCTTTCGGAGAGCTAAGATGCAAGATGAAGACAGACAACTTGAACATAGGTCTAAAAGTTAAAGTATACATTGGGATGAAGACACACTGAAAAAATGGAGTTAAGGTATAAAATAATCAGCATTCAAAATAAGCTGACCTGAAACCCTGACTATTTGTTAATTAAGTTTGGATCCAAATTCACCTTTAATGAACATCCTAAAAGCACAGCATATAGTGCCTTTTGGTTTTGGCTTATTGTCATTTTTGTCTGGATGTGTTTGTGTATAGGCTGTGCATCAATCTAGAAACATTTCCCCTTTAGAAATTATTGTCTCTGAAGTTGTACCTAGTGTTGCGTGGTGGTGTGGTTTCTTACAGAGAGATTTTTTTACCTGGTATGTAATACTTGTTAACGGTCACATGATATCCATCCAGTTGGTAAGAGTGCATGTCAGGGCTATCCCCTCAGGCAGATTTCATTTAAACACTCTTCTTTGTGCCAAATTTCTAGGCGTTTTTCTCTTCTAATGAATGCCTGTGTTTTAGAGCGGAGACCTTTCTAGCCCTTCTCTCCCCTTCCCCCCAGTTCTGCACCTATTTCAGTGCTGTGTATAGCATGGGGGTTTTACTCAAATGTTGCTCTGAAGAGTTTCAGAAAACCTGTCAAAATGATTAAGAGTCTGAAATTCTATATTACATTAATGTTTTTAAAGCATTTTATTCAACAGACAATATAACATGAAATATAACAAAAAAATCAAGTACTGGCTCTTACATAACACTTCTTGAGGGGCTGCTGTCACTTTATTGAAAGCAAATATTTTGAGAAGTGTGTCTAGCTCTGCAATGTGAGGGGAAAAAAATGGAAATAGTTTCTGCTGGTGTCAAATCATTTTTTAATAAACTGAGAACATTTATAGTTTTCAGTCTCCATTAGAAGGTTTTCTTGGGCAGATTTTACTGTAAACTCACGCAGTTTATTTAAAAAGGACTTCAAGACCATCTGGGATTTTGAAGTTTGGGGTTTTAAAATATTTCATTCCTTACCACGATGAGCAAGAAACATCTTTGGAAATGCTTCATGTTGGCTAAGCTGGCAGGGCCATCCAGCTTTTAAAGGGAAACCGATTCATTTAATAATTTTACCCAAGTGGGGAAAAAAACCGTAGCGCTAGTAAAGTAACAAAAGAACCCCCTGCCTGAATATGTAATGACTTGGGGTTAGATAGGACAATGAGAAATAAGGTGGACAGTTCTGAATAAAGAATACAAGATGTGAACTGAACTGATTTTCAGAACCTATTTATAATTGATTGTTTTCTTCTCTGTAGACTTGGGGTTTTAACCTTTTAATTTGGGGTCAGAGCTAAAGATGTTGAACCCCCTGAGAATCACTGTGGTGAGCTCTGTGTTCTTATAACTGTTTCTTTATGCTTTAACCCATAATCCACCAGAGATGATGACAGGGTTTAGTTCATTTTGTTTGGTTCACTAAAGATTGTTACAAATAAATTCATGCTATGCCTGATGGTGGTTTTACACCCTGCCTTTCTGTGTATCCTGTTCTCTTAATGTGAAATGAATCTCGGCAAATAAGGATGGATGGGTTCTTAAGGCATTTTGCCCACCAAGTAAGTAGACTCAAACTATACCTGGTTTCCTTCCAGCACTTTCAAGTCACCTGTTCTTGAAAGGCCCAGTGATGCCGTTCCAACCTTCTATCAGCAATTGAGTTAATTAAGGTAGAACTGTTGGATAATTTCTTACATGTCTAATCTGAATATTTTGTGACGAAATTCAGTCCTCTTTCTTCTCATCCTACTCATTGAGTACTCATCCTTTTTGCAGCAGCCCAGTGATGTATCTGAAGACAGTTATCCTATCTACCTCCACCCCTGTCTCTAGACTCTATGATATCATATATTCTTTTTCAGCTTGGTATCTCAAGGGAATTAACTTTCTGTAAGTTTTGTGGAAACGAGATGTTGAATAAAGGAAAGATGTGTGAATTGGTGCTCTTACAAAAAGGCATGTATGCAGAATTCAAATGTTACCCATGCTGAGCATCATCTTGCCAACGAGCTGGCTCACAATTGCTAGCTGGTCAGCCAGTATCAATGTTGCACATGCTGCCTGTTATCCAGACAGATAGGAAAGCAGCATGGGTGGCAGCTGGAGAGCTTGGGAGACGTGAGTGGGGGAAGGAAGGAAAGGGGATGCTGAAACAAGGACTGTCTTAGAGAAAATAAATGCTGAGATTATTGTGGTGGAGGGAATAGGGCTAAAGGAGAACAGAAGTTTTTACTTTCAATGTTCACTGAATTGTTGATGTTAAGACTTGTTTTGGGCAGGCGTGGGAGTCTGCTACACAGCGTAGGACCCCAAATTCCTGAACTTTCATTAAGGTAATTTTGTAGGCTGAGCCACTCCAATTATTTTTATAATGGGATGTAAATTACTTGGAGAACATATCGAACTGACCATTTGGACTCACAAGTTTTGTTCCACTTTCTACTGCTGGAATAAGAAGAAAGAGATCTTTGTATTAGGATTTTCATTATTAAATCAGTGATAATCATCTGTATTGTGAAATACATGAGTGAAGAACACTATATACGTACTGAATTATCTATCAGTCTATGTCTTTTATCAGAGGGAAAAATATTGAATATCCTACAGAACCATTACATAAAGAAAAAATCAGTGCAGTTTGCCTGACAAAAAATACCACGTCTCTACAGCTGAGATCTTGGTACCTTGCTCTTACATGAGATAACATGCCAATCTAAGCATTTCAGCAAGTATATGGTTTATACTCAGGGGGGTTTTGTGCTGGAAAAGTATGGTGATCTGTAGAGAAAAAATCAGACTTGTCATATGAACTTATTTCAGCACAGCAGTCAGTCAAGAGAAACAGTAGAGAAGTGTGTGTATGAAGGGGAGACTCACTGCCAGGATTTACTTCCAGTGATTTTGTTCATCTGTGATTTCCATTGCACTTTTTTTTTTTTGATAGAATTTCCTCATAAATGACTCTAAGCTCCAGTTTAGGTTTAGCTAGCATTATTTAGCATGCAGGTTGTCATGATGTCAAGAGCCATGAGTATTGTCATGCTGTTATGACGTTGCTGCCTGTACTGTCTTTTGATGGTCCCTTTCAAAGTTCTTACTTAATCCATGGCAATCTCTCCACCCTTTGTGCATCGGGGATAACAGGAGTTGTGGATTTATTACACTAAATCCACATGAGAAAGCTTGATACAGAGAGATTATTCTTCTTTCAAAGCAGTGCTTTTTATCTTGGTTTTTTATTTCATGATTTTATGGCTTCTGAAGGAGCTGTTCTGAAACACACTGAAATAAAGGTTAACATCATTGGAAACTAGAATTTGCCTGAGATGCTTCTTGAGAATCTATAGTTGACACTTTTCTGGTTTGACCAGGTCGGATGCAAAGAGTTTTAACTGGAAGAATGTTCGTGCGTTCTTAAAAGCTGGGGGAAATAGTGACAGCTGAAAAAAGCAAATGTGGCATTTCTGAGTTGTACATAGACAGTCTTCTAAGTGATGTTTCACTTCTGGAAAGATTTTTTTCCATAAAACAGTCTACATGAATCTGTGGAAATAATGACACGTACATTTGTGCCAGAGCAGATTCATAGTGGAAGGGTTAAAGGTTGCTGTTAAATAGCAGACGTACCTGCTGGAAATAGTTCCATGAGGAGATATGCAGTCAGGAATCAGAAGCTCAAAGAGTATTTCCTTCCAAGGTAAAAGTTTTTCACAAATGGTTGTGTAAGAACCCCCAGCACAGCTGAATAGCGTGTAACCAAGAGGTACTCACTTTGTGCTAGCACAGCCTTTTCCACCCATCAATTTAAGTATTTATAAGTAGGTAATGAAACTTCCAAAATTTTTTTCACGTTTTTTCACAGGCAAGGAAAGAATGTGCAAAATGTGCTTCTAAATTATTTCAGCAAACAATCCCAAGAAACCTAACCATGGCGAACAGTTACATGGCTGAGGTCAGGAACCAGGATTCATTTTTCTGAGTTTTCCATTTAAACCACTAAACCATACTCCTGAAGAAAGCTAACAAGTAATATGCTGGAGTTCTGGATTATAGGAAGTACAGTGTGAGTCCATTTATGATATAGGGAAGAGCAACAGATGAACCAAGCAAATTGAATTACCTGGAATTTTGCCAGAAGAGGGAAAAAATTTTCTGTGAATTTTTGGAGAGCTCTGGCCCTATTCAAAAAAGGCGTATGTGCACATATAAGAAAGCAAGTGTGTCGTTAATAGTTTCTTGCCCTAGAGCTTCCCGGTTTAATCTGGGAGTCTGCATGATTAGGCATCTTTCATGTTATTTTAACCGAGAGGGATATTGAAATGTTGATCCTGCTTTGTGCTCACTGAGGGTGAGGTGGTTGGTCAGAGATGACATGGAGTGCACAACCCAGAGTGTGCTCATGAAATGATTCAGGAGCTTGTGATCTATTGGAAAGCGAGCACTGGAAAGACTGAGAGTTCTGGGTATAAATATCAGCTGTTACACTGAGAACTTCTGCGGTTCACTGTTAATCATTCACACACTTGCTCCCTTGTCCCATTCCTGTTTCTTTTTCCCTTGTCCATCAGTTAGTACAGACTGGACACTGGGGTAGATAGCTTTAACAGTTCAGATCAAAAACCTATCTGCCCCCTTCCGTCCTTCACTTT
Source organism: Pelecanus crispus (assembly GCF_030463565.1). Classification (NCBI taxonomy): domain Eukaryota; kingdom Metazoa; phylum Chordata; class Aves; order Pelecaniformes; family Pelecanidae; genus Pelecanus; species Pelecanus crispus. Next base: position 3,255,020 of record NC_134655.1, on the reverse strand, counting down.
CTGCATGTATCTACTTGCCAACCAATTTATCATGGCTCTTAAAGACTAATTAGACAGCATTATTGTATGTTGAATATGAGAAGGTATCTACAGTGCTAGGAAATAGTACTTCTGGAGAGTTTGACTCTCAGGTGGTACAATGTTCCCTTCACATATATGCATTCCCCCCAGTAGAAGACCAGTCTGCAAAGCCTATGGCTTCGCTGAAATAAATAAATAAAATTTATAAATAAAAAACATGTGTGGTCTTCGTGCTACAAGCTCTGAACATCAGGTGTCCTTTGGAATTGAAATTCCAGCATCTGCAGGTGGCCTGTGGAAGCAAATTTTGTTGAAAATAAGTTGTATTTTGAATGCAAAACTGAAATAGAAGACTATTTTTACATGGCAATTCTGGAACAGGATATCTTTTTCTTGAAAGTGGTTATTAATAACAATAAAAATCTGAGGCTTTCAGTCTCATAAGAATGTTGCTCATTAAGAGCAAAGTCAAGGTGTTTATGTACCTTGTAGTAAATGGAAGGGCATTGTGTAATTCAAGTGTGGGGACTGAGGGAATGCATAAAACTAAATTCAGCTAAATTCTGACATTAAATGTCTGACAAAATGTATCAGAAAATCAAAGTGATGCTGTAAAACGATGACTTTTGGAACTCTACTAGTCTTTTAATTTCTTGCCCAGATATTTCAATACACCAGATACCGATTCCAGGATCTGATTGTAGTGGTTGCTCAAGAAAAAGGTTTGATTCTGACTTTGACTCTGCAACTGTGTAATTTCACTAACTTCACCAGAATTTGCTACTGGTTAGTAGTTATTTCTGATAGCAGCAGTTCTTTCCAGATCTGAACTGGAAATGGGGGACTACTGGAAGCTGAAGCGGCAAGGTGGCAATTGTGATATGCCCTCTGCTGTTGAACAATCTTATTTATTCAGCCTGAAAAAGGCGATAGTGTTCCATTCCCCTGAAATGATGAACTTTAGTAAGGTGACACAAAAAAGATAGGGACTGTTCTTTCCTGTTCCTCATTATGGGGAACAAAATGAAACTCGTGCCCTTAAGTCTTAGTGTTAATAGTCTGAACCCCGAAAGGGGAAAGAAAAGCAGGCTGTGTCTTAAGGATGATGCATCTTTCCAGCAATTCACGTTTTTCTTCTACTTTTCCATTAATAAATGTCTGCTCCCCTGTGAGGCTTTTCTCTGAACATTTGGAAATATTTTAATGCCCTTAAAATTGCAGATTGCTATTAACAGGTTGTGCTTTCCTCTTGCTTTGGTATCCTCGCACCTGTTTTGCCTTTGGCACTAGGCAGTGGGTAATGAGGTTACCTAATGTGTTGACTGTTGGCTTTAAGCTCTTTAATACTCCAGCAGGATGCCTTTCCTGCACTTGTTTGGGGTTTTTTTGGTGGGCACAGGGGAGAGATGATGTGTAAGGAGTCCTACCTTCTGAAAGCCTTTGTGTTACTATGTCTGGTATTGTTTTGAGCTGAGTTTTTGATATATCGTGAATTGGAGGAGAGATGTGTCTGCTTTCAGTAGGAGAAAGTGCTTGTCTTGGCTTTGACATGGCACGGGATTTTTTTGTGGGAGGTGAGGTGCTCCAGGTCTCATTGTTTTCCTACCAATAGAAAATAATGCTCTTGGAGACAGTTTAGCTCTGATGGAAGCGGTCACAGCGGCTTCTATGGCAGCTGATGAAACTGGCTGCAAAATGACATGCAGCCTTCTTAGCGGGAAGGAAGAATGCAAACTCTCTACCTCGTTTCTACTCAGATTTAATAAATATGGTAATAACCACTTATTTTTAAAACACCTTTTTACTGAGAGACCTCATCCTACAGTTGTTGATGAATTTGTCTAGCGTTTTTGTTTGTTTGTTTGTAGGTTGCTTTGGGGTTTTTTTTGGTTTTTTTTTTTTTTTTTACTTTTGCACAGACTCACTACACTTTTGAAGTCCTATAGTAAGGCGTTCTTAGGTGTTGCACCTGATGTACAGAAGGAAGTATAAGAAAAGACTGGCAAACCAAACCTTGATTTTAAAGTTGTTTTTTTTTCTCTCATTCCCACAAACTTGTCAGCAGTTTAAATGATCATCTGTCATGCTAATCACATGGTCTCAGTCTGTTTGCTTCTGGTCACCTGTCCTATATCGATGTGTTATTTTGTGTCTTATGTTGTAAGTACAAAGGGAGAACCTACTTTTGGTTTGTATACCTGGCACTACAACTTCCTCTAGAATTTACTGTCTTGTTTGATGCGCATTCTAAGCCAAATCTGTCTGTGATGCCATCAGTGAAGTAACAGTAGGGTGAATTTGGGGACTTTGGCTGTATCCTGCCCACTGCTGGTAGGCTGACTTTGATACTTTGAAGCTTTTTGTGAATGTTCCACTAAGGACGCAAGTTAGGGTCATTCTATTAAATCCCAGCATGATACATATCATCAAGCACTTCAGTCAAACAGCAGAAATAGTCACATCTAACTTGTTGTGCTCGCTAAGTGAAATTCACCTTTTGTTTTCATCACCGTTGATAAATTTGATGCAAATGAAAAAAAAAAAAAAAAAAAAGAATGCCAGTATGTATATACAGAGGGATATATTCTTAATTCCGTAGTACCAAATAGGCATGAATTGGTAAAGTCTATGAAAATACTGGTTTAGTGCTTAGCAGTACAGTCATCAAAACCACAAATGGCATGTTAAGAATTGTGGCGAAAGGAATCGGAACAAAGCGTGAAAGCAATGCAGTCTATTATGTAAATCCCAGTTATACTCATATCTCTACCAGATTCTAGTTTCTTCTGACTTGGGATGTAACAGAACTAGAAAATCTTGAAAAGGTGCAGAATGGAGGAGGGCTGGAGTAGCCTCAGACTGTCCAGATTGGGGAAGATGGTTGGAGGGAGTCCAGGGAGGAGCGTGTTACAGGCAAGCAGGAAATTATTATTCCCTGGTTTGGGTTCCCCCCCCTCCCCCAGTACAAGAGTTAAGGGAAATACAATAAAATTAATAGGTAAGGTGTTAAGACAAACAAAAATACATGCTTTTTAGACAACTTATTTGAAAATGTCCTAAAGTGAGACAATGAAGATTTTTTTTTCAATAGCACAAGTCAAAGCAATGGAATAAATGAGGTGTTTCTGATTAACATACATACAAAATATGTAGCAGAGTGTGTGTGTGTCCAGGTTGTCCGTACCATATGTGTTAGTACTAATTCAAGTCAAGATTTCTGGGTTTTTTTGAAGGTATGGGTATGCAGCAGTCTCTAGCATGAAAATGTTTAGGAGAAAACAAACAATAGAAGAAAAAAACCTGTGTATAGAAAGATAGGAAGGTCTTTAGGATGGGGTGGTTCCTTCCTGTTGAAGTTCAGAAAGTTCCTGTTGAAGAATCAGAAAGTTTTTTGACAAATTTAAGATAAAGGTCTCATAAAGGATCAATTTTAGACTTACGGTCATAGCAGCTTAACTTCTTGGACTTCATTGCACACTTCAGCAGCGTAACTGGAAACAGCATTGGGCTTTATCTATATTTCATAACAGGAGGATATTCTTATTTTTCAAACAAGGCAATTATTTTTTTTAAAGGTTCTGCAAGTTACATGAAGAAGCTTGGAAAGAAATCAAGTCTATGTAAGGTTTTGCAGTTGTTCAACTGTTCTGAATTTCTCTTGCCCAGTGCATCATTCAGACCCCTAATTCTTCTAGGCAAGATTTGGAGTTATGATTTTGTCCCACCTTATAGCAAAACATTACTGTAGTTCTTAGAATTTGGTGAAAAATGTAGGGAAAATTAAATCCATACGCTACCCTGAGGCAGACCTATATCCCTCAGTTACCCTAAGCTCCTGAATTTCATAAACCACTTTTTTTCTTGTTAGAATTAATACCACATTTAAGTTAGATAAGGTCACACATTATTTAGTCCTCAGTGAAGATGTCAGAATTGAAATGATTTACAGTGGAAATAGAATTGTAGTGAGAGAATTACTGCTTGTTATTGCAGAATGGTGAGATGAGGCAGTTGATTATATGGAGATATAATATGGCGAGAGAGAGAGAGACATATGGAGAGATAACCCAGAGCTCTGGTGCTGTTGATGCTTTATTCTGGATGGGCTCCCTCATTTTTGAGGCTTTTGGGTTTCTTCTAATACTCTTTTACTATTACTTTACTGAGAAAGGGGTGTAATTGTCTACAACGACTGAGTTTGGCGTCCATGAGAAGTGATTGATGGATACTATGAGCTAAGCTTCAGCAGGATTCCTACCCACCCTGCCAGCTTGACCTGGAAAGGCAATCTTTAGAGTTAGAAGATAATTCATGCACAGGCTTTTTTACTGATGTTATATATAATTATAATCATAGGTGGTTCTGTTATTAGGAGAGCAGAGTGGGAGCATGGATGTCTGCTCCTCTTAATCAAATCATTAAGAAAGATTCCTTCCTCAGATTGTTATAATGTGGATATGGATGCTTTGTCTAGGTAAAAATGAGCTTTGTGTTTTTTTAAACCTTTGCCCAGGATTCCCAGCCATTCAGAGTGGGTAGCTCAGTCCAGGTTGCTGCATGTCTGGGAAGCCTGGATGCGCTCCCTGTGTGCACAGATCATCTCTGCAGCCTACGTACAGTGAGCCCAGCACTCCTGGGAGGTATCAGCCCTATTTCACGTGGGCTAAAAGGAAAATACACACTCGTCTAGTAAAGTTGATGCATCCTGGAGCTCAGATCTTGCCGCACATGTGTGCATTTTGCCTTCCGGGACAGGGGGAGAAACTATCCTAACACACAAAAAGCACAAGTAAGAATGTCATCAGCTTGGGAGCTGGAATCACTTTTATGTCTGACTCACCGAATTTCGACAATGCATTTCAGTCTCCTGTGCTTTTTTCCTTCATATCTGTAGTCTATTTACAGTATGGGATTTGTAGAGAAGGTCTGTTCCTTAGTATAGACACAATGCCTAGCACGAGGAGGGAGGGAGTAGAGAGAAAGTCTTGATCTCTGTTTGGCCCTCTGGGAAATTTTGTACTGTAAATAGAAGTAGTAAAAACTATCAGGTGATGACACTTTTTGGGCTGAATTTTTTTGAACTGGAGACCTAAAGGTGAAATCATCTGTATTGCATTACCCACCACTGTGCTGTCCAGACACTCTTAACTTTCCATGCATTGACAGATTACTACTTGAGTAGCACACTCTGTATTGTGGAAAGACTGCTGCTTTGCCCACAAACAAAGCTGAATGTGTTGCTTTGCAAAGCCGTTGTTGGGACACTCTTTTCATGAGCTGCCACAAATCCGGAAGGATTTCTTAGGCATTTATTTTGTTCAAAAGGAAAAAATTCATTCCTTAATTTGACTGCTACAAGCATTTGTTACTGTGTTTAATTTTTAACAGCAAGAATGTGGACTAGTATTTTCACGGACAATATTGAGAGCACAAATAATTGACAGTCCCATGTAGTTGACAGCTGTTCAGAGTCAGCCTAATGCTTATCTTTGAGAATTGCCTAGATTGTTTTTTCCTCATTATTCCTGTTCTTGTTCCTATTGTGTGTTCTCACATTTGTTTCATTCCACCTATCATCTGTTTCACTTCTTGTTGTGTCATCTCCCATTCTTGTCTTCCTGTCCCTTTTTTGACAAATCTTGTATTTATAAGATAGCTTCTGTTATGATGCATGAATCTCTGCTACATAGTCCCTATGTGGTACTTTAGGGTACATGTTTGTGCTAACATGCTTTGCCCAGGAGTTATGTTGTCTTCTACTCATAACACCTCATTAGAGGTAAGAGGCCATAGCTCTTCATGTTCATTTAAATCCCAGGTAAGATGAAGCCCCCTTCTCTAGAACAACACTGTTTTCAACTGAGTTCTTTTGGTCTGGCAGCCTCAGCATTTTAAAACTGCTGCTACATCTCATCTGTTAGTTTAAACACATTTAAGCAGCTGTGCTGAGCCTACTTCTCTGACACTTAGTACAGTCTCAGCATTTGATGATAATTCCCCCACCATTAGGTCTATGAAGTTTTATTCAGACACACAGCTGTTTTAATTGTTTAATTGTTTCCAGATACAGTGCTACAGTTAGAGGACACTATCCGTTTACAATAATAACAAAAATAGTAACAACATACACTTCAAAAGTTTGGGAGTTCAGGTTTGCTTATGGATAGAATGGCTAGTGAGCTCTTCCATTTAGCTTCTGAAACATTTTACTCATTATACAGTTAAGAGTTCAAATGACACTTCCTGTGATGATTTTTGAGTGTGTTTGTTCCACTGAAGAGCATAACCAAATGAAAACTTGAGTAATATTCATAGGTTTTTTCCACATACGTAGACTAAATATTTTATCATTAATTATCTTTCTTTCAGATAATGATCCTCTAACATAAAGGCTACACTTTACTGATGGAAAGAGGGCGCAAAGAAAGAATTTTGAAGGTGATCCCTTAGTCTCTCTCCCCAGACTGAGCTATCTTTTCAGTTATAATCACATGCACAGGGCCATTGCTTCTGATAAAGTGGAATTTTGAGTGGAAAAGTCTGACACACAGAACACTCTCAGTTAACTACACCTGTGCAATGCCAGGAGTAGCCAAGTTCTCTTTCCCGTAATTTCTAAATAACTGCGAAACACATAAATTCCTAGCCTTGACCTTTTTATGCATTCCATACAATTTTGGCATAGGAACACAGTTGCCTCAAGCCCAGACTTGCGTTGCAGTGTAACAGATCACGGGGCAGGAGAACGATGCAAATGTTCTGTGCACTTGCACATTTATATCTATTTCTTCAGGGACCATAAAGCAGGATTTTGTGTGTTTTAATATACAACTTAACTTTTTCCCGTAAGCATGTAATTTCAAGGCCATTTGTCTCAGATGGTTATTCATGTCTCTGAACATGTGTAGTTGGATTGCATCTTGTTAACATTGGCCCTCTCATTTAAAGTCTGGAACTGCTACAAATAAGGCTTGAGCAGAGGCAGAGTATGCAGGATATGAGAGAGACATATGGAATCTTATTCCTGCATCGAGTTTCTTAGCAATTAAGAGAGATTATTTTAGTTCATAAAACTTGGAGATGAAGATAGTTGAACCTGCGTGTTACCTAAATAAAAATTAATTTCTTTTAGCAGAATGGAATTATACCAGTTAAAGACAGTTTCAACAATATATGATCAATCCAATTTTAAAATGGTGACTCAAAATGTTTGGCTGCATAAGATGCTAATTCTTGACTTGCTTACATTTCAGAGGCCAAAACCTTTGAAATTCAAATATTGAAGAGTGGGTTGGAGCAAGGTGTTTGGGGTCTTTTTGTTCCTTTGAAGGAAATAGCAGAGGTATTTATGAAAATATGCTGCAACAGTGGTTGGGATAAATTGTTACATTTTGCCTTAAAGAATGCAACCTAAAACTTTGACCCTTTTTAAAAAGCATTAAGTGGCGAGGTGGATTTGCTCTATCTTAATCTGCTTCCCAGCACAGTAAGGAGAACTGGTTGCTGAACTATGAACAAAATTGCTACCTGTATCTCTGCATCTGTAAGGATTTCCTTAGTTGCTGAACAAAGCAAGAGCTCCGTTTTAGCACTTTTCTGCGCAGATCCCTGACTTGCGCAGATCCCTGTGGTAGTCCTGCAGTAGTCCTGATAGGGATGTTCTATATAGTGTGGTAATGAGCTGATGTCAAAATTACAATGATCAGTGATGAGATGAGAAGAGAGCATTGACTCAGAGTCATTTTGGGAGTGATTTAGGATGGAAAAACTGGAAATCTCTTTAGTAAGGATATGCCTTCATAAGCAATAGATCCACACAGTAGATTCTTACATAGCTGTATGTCTCTAATACAGTCAAGGCATGGCTTATTTACTTAATATGGGATCATATGAAAGAGAGGTGAAAAGAATGAGTACGTCTCCTGTGACTACAGGAAAACTTGACTGCAATTCTTGATCAGATTTCTGACAAGAAAGCTGAAGCTGTAAATAAAGATCTGTTATTTTGAATAACCTCAAACATAATGGTTCTTGGCTAAATAACAACATCTGATTCCACTTCTTCTGAGCAGTGTTTGCTTCATTTGAGTAACCTTAAAAAGTGCAGCCCAGCAAATCCTTACTCTAGCAGGTGTGTCATCAGAAGTTAATAGATAAAACTTTACAGTTGGCTGTGCATCTGGGATGTATTTGTATCATAAACATTCTTTATCTAAAGTAAGAGGCAAATAGATTTGGGCCATCCTGATGACAAACCTGAATGACATTCTGTAAGTTTAAATTCAGTTTGGGTGGAAAGTATAGATTAAAATGAAGTGACACGAACAGGAACCTGTTATACTCAAACTAAAAGAAACAGAAAATGTGTTGTTGTTTTGTGGGTTTTTTTGGGTTTTGTGGTTTGTTTTTTTTTTTTTTAACAATGTAATTGAAGCCTTCTGATACTATTCAGAATAGGAAATTTCCAGTTCCAAAACCTGAAACAAAATATGTAGGAAAAAAACTCGCCGATGTTAGTGCACTTACCTAGGTTTCAGTAATCTCTTTACATGACAGCAGTACAGATACACCCTTCACTGCTCTCTACAAACAGCTGTGCGTTGAAATGCCTGTGTTAGCTCTCCAGTTCTGTAGCATCGTCTTGTGATGAAAAAGGCTGCATAAACAAATGAGGGGACTGGCGATTTAAGTCTTTGTGGGGAAGAAAAAGGAGTTTGATATTTGATAACTCATATTGTGGTTAATAAATGATACCCGTTTTTAATACCAACTGAACAGATTAACTTGTTCACTGGCTAAGAAGAAAACAGTGCTGGCTTTCATTTGTGTCCTGAGAATCAAGTAAAAGATGCTGTTGCTTTCTGCAGATTGGTGAAGAGGGAAGTGAATACTTGTGTGTGGTAATCGGGGTTTAAGTATCTTATAAAGTTTATATGAACACAGATGTTCTTCAACTGAATTGCAAGATCTTTTTGAGAAAAACAAAAAAGACTGCAGGTTAAAAGGAGACAGGGAAGCAGCTTTGAAGGTAAAAATATTCTATTTAATGTCCTGCCTGTACTCACAGCATCTGTCTGTTTCTCTCTAGGGCATCCCACCTACGCAGCGTAGGTATGTAGGAAAGTTTGGCTTGTTGTGCCATGCTCAATTACACAAAACAATTAAGTCTTATGTCATCTAATTGGAAAGTGTGTGCATAGCACAAACCACATCTTGTATCTTTTGCAAGTTGATCAGGTTAGCATTTTGTCCTCAATGTCTTTTAAATATTTTTCTTTGGAGTAGGTTGGTAATTGCTGTGGTTGAACTATAGTCTTGTTTTTGTTGTCATAGTTCTGGACTAATGTTAGTTTTAAGTTTTTTGTGTTTTTAAATGTCTCGGGTGCTTTGGTATTCCTTTCTGCCTTGTGTATGTATGTATTTGCTTTGCATGTACTTGCTTTGAATTTGACTTTTTTCCCTGGAGGTATTATAGAAAGCATGATCTCAGTTCTTTTGGCTTGTTCTGTTAATAGCATACCTGAATACTTGGCAAACCCTCATCATTCAATGAATGCTGAACAGCTCCAGGTTTCTTTGGGTAGCCAAAGGAAATATAAAATTAATTAGCAACATAATTTAGGTCTTTACCTGCCTTGTAAAAGTGCGCAAATGTTTGTACTATTTAGAGGCTTCTGGCTAAGGTCCTGTTCTCCTGTTTGAGGATATCAAATGCTGAAATTCAGCTGAATTGCCGAAAAGTTGACAATTAGTATTGGAGGTTCTCCTAAAGTCTTTCAGTGTTTTATGCATTCATTTGCAAGTCAAATTGCTTTTGAAGTGAGTGAAGTAGCTACTAAAAAGGAAAGCTTTTTTTATTAAAAATAAATGCTGAGTGATGTTTTCCTAGCTTAGGACATTGGGTACCTTGCAATTGCATCCAATTTTTTTTGTATTGGGTAACTTTCTAGCCCTGATTGTTTTCACTAAACAAAACATGGTGGAGACAATTCCAGCAGAGTTGCAATAAGTTGAAAACACCTTAAAAGCAATTTTTTTTATTTACTTATAACTATTAACCATTAATCTAAATCTAATTATTTCCCATATAATATATATATGCTAGTGCACAAATAATTCTTAAGTATACCCATTGTCTAAAGAAACGGTAAAATCTAAGCCATTAATCAGAATTGTCTTTGAAAAGGCAATACAGCAATGTTGTTATTAATGATGTGTGAAGTATGCACACATATATAAGTTGTACTGTATTGCATGGCTATATAATTATGTAATCTTGTTTTTGAGATGTTTTGATACTACAGCGATAACCCAAAGTAGCAACGAGTCAGGAATACTTAGACTGAAAGGGAAAACTAAGGTACAGTTGAGAACAAAACTAGGTGGTCCCATCTTTATTACGATGCTTGCACAGCAATCTAGTTCATCTGTCAAGGCAATGTCTGTCTTTGAGAACAGCCCAATGAGTATTTTTAATTACACAGCATTCAGGTTTCCCTTCCTTCCTCACCCGTTCTTTTTTCCCTTTACAGATTTTTAACAGGGAAAAAATGCCTTATCTTCTTCCAGGAGGGAGGAACAAAAGTGTGGGAACTTCGTCAGGGAAATGAGAGGGAGGGATGCAGGGCTAACAGAGTATGTGTTGGGGGGAGAAAACCACCTGTGAGATTTCTCTTTTGGCACGATATCCCTTCTCAGATCTTTCAGGCAGTATTTGAAAGAAATTGGACTGGAAGGCAACAGTCCTTTTATGATTCTGACAAATCACGCTTCATATTAGAGATCTACTGGAAACTCTTGTAAGCTTTATTCTTTCTTTCTTTGTTCTGGGATGCCTGTCACACTTGAGTGGTAGAGAAATAACAATTGCGTCATATGGGACATCAATAAGCTCACGGCTGTGAGGATAGATAACAAAAAGAATTGTTCTGTTGGTTTCTTCGTGCAAATGCAGCACTGACTTCAGACTACAGCATCAAACAGAGTTCAGGTTTTCCATGATACACACAGGGTGTATAGCTTTGTAGGTGAAGCTTGCATTATACATCACTTATCAGTGATTACTTTCTCTTCTGTTTAGGTCTTTATTTCAACAGAACTTTCTTTTTCTCCTCTTCTCTCCCTTCCCCATAGATGCCTTTATTTCAGCCTATTTACCTTTACAGATATAAACCTGATATTGGGGCTGTAGAAACTGGTTCAGGAAAAAGTCATCACAGCCCTGGCACCCAAAGGTTTAAATTTAGTTTGCTCATTGATGAAGAAAAAAGCTGAACATCTTTCTTTTGATACTAAAGCTCACTTTCTGAGGCCTGCAAAAGGGGCAAGACCTATTTAGCAGAAGTGGCCTTAAGGCAGTGCAAATCAGTTGCAAAGCCTGAAGTAGTATGTAAGGAAAGTGACCACGGTCTTGATAGCAAAGCCCAAGATGGATAACCACTTCTTGTTAGGAGGAGCACAGTGTTTACCCCGAGCGTGAAATTTCAAATGATAAATGTTGATATGAATGTTAGTTTCTGCCAAAATTATACTTAACATGGTTTCCTTCGGTTTTAAAGAGGACAGTTAATTCCTTCAGCACTAATCACTCTGTGTCTCTTCAACATTGTTGATTGCTCTGTGCTCTCTCCAGAATGCCTGTGTCTTTGCAGGTAACGGGAACTCCCACGGGTGTTCAGCCACTTTTAAAAAATGAAGGCTTGGCGCCAGACCCCTCAGCTAAAGGGACAACTTTATTAGCACTTTTCTGGGCTGAGTGTGTAGCATGGAGTGGTATCTAGTACTGTCCCTAGCAGCACCATTTGCAAGTGCAGTGTGTATACGCAGATAAAAAAATTTAGTGAAGCTTGATAAAGCTACCTGTCTGAAAATGCACATACAAAGAATCTTACAGATTTACTCCTATACTTAGCAAACAGGGTAGAGGTCAGTTGGAAATGCAGATTTGCATCCATCCTATATAATTTCTTCCTACACTAGTTCTCTGCATGGATTGATTATTTACTTGGAAGTTCTTATTGCAGCCATAATTAGGTTCAGTTGTCTCTTTGCCTTTGTAAGGAAAAAGAGAGACAGCACAACATAATAGTCTGCAGAATTTTGGAACGTGTATTTTCTGTCTAGGTTATTTTGTTGCGTATAAAATAACTAGCTTTTGTGAATGATGAAACACGTCAGTTTTTCATCTTCGTGGGTTTATAAAGTTCAATCGACACGTCTCATTTTATATCAGGCTCTGATTCTTGAATTTTGATGGGAATTTATCCCTTGGAGAAACCGATGGGAGAATCTGATTCTCTGTAGGCCTTTTGTACTTACAGTTCATTTGTCTCTGTTAGTCTAAGTATTATTTCCTGGGTTTTAGCTGATTTTTGTAGTGGTGTATCAAGATGATAAAATGTTTCCTTTCTTTTAAAGTTCCTTAATCCTATTTTCAGGAAGAAATAGTTCAGACTTCATTTTATTTCCTTGGCAGGGGACCAGTTTTAAATCAGGACATGTATCCAGACAGCAGACGGTCCATAAGATGCTGAGCAATAGCTGACTCAAGCCCTTCGTTAGGGTGACACATGCTTTCTCAGTTCCCATTTTCCTAGGTTGCATGGTAACCAAAAGGTCAGCCTTATTCCCTAAACAGTGGAAATCAAACGTAAGTTCACAATACTGAGAAATTTTCATTCATCAAATCCTTCAGGGCCTATTCATTGCTAGTGTACGTGTTCGGGCGTATCTTTAGTTTTCCATGATTGCTTTGTACAGCTGGGCGGATGTGCAGTCTACGTGCAGTTGAGCCAGAAGAACATCCAAAGCTATCCTGATGGTTCAATGTACAATTGCAGCTTCCTTGCAAGAGAGGGGAGTCTTCCAATATTTTTTTGTTGTTGTTGAGCAGGGTAATTAGGTGTACATGGAAATGTAGGAAAAAACGCTTTAAAGGAAGGTCAAACTGGTGGTATTCTACTACTGCTCATAGGACTACTTATAGGTAACATTTGATTATCTGGGAAAAATGTAAGAGAATCTGCTTCCTTTTCTGCCAAACTTGGTGATTGCTAGGATCAATGAAAAGCAAGCTGAAACGCTTTAATAAACAGCTCCTCTTATCTGCTTTTACACCAGTGTTTTCATATTGACTCATGTCTTACACAACTGTAAATAATTTGATAATAAAATCCAGTGTATCCGGAGAGGCTTTGGAATTCTTTTTAGAATGTGATTACCTAAGAAGTTTATGGTCACTTTTCTGTGACCCTGATTTAGTAACTGATCCCTTTTTACTTAAATGTGTGTTTAGCATAGTTTCATGTGTCTGCTATAGTCTTTTAAAAAACATCTGTGTCTGCCCATTCTAGTTCTAGTGTTAGAATCCCAACTTTAAAATATACAGCTGGTTAGAAAATGCATTACTTACCTCTTCCATGAAAAATTTGGAGTTTTTCTTTTTGTTTGGTCCAGATCCGTCTCTGTATGTTTTGGTTTAGGTCTAAATTTGAAAATTTATGTGGAAGGCAGAAATGTGTCCATTTCCTTTGGCTGAAATGGCAGATATTGATGAATGACAATGTTGCTGTTGAATTTTTGGTCAGCCACGGTGAGGAAAAAATGAAACAAGTAAAAGGGTCAGGTTATGGTTAAGCACATAGATTGTGCTTTCATAAAATTAAATACCTTATGTTTATTCTCCATTGCAAATAGTATCGACAAATACAAGCTGATTATCTTTGACCTAAAATTTGTTACACAGGGGCTCTGAAGTTATCAGCCTGTAAAGTTACGCTGATAAATGCCTTTTTGACATCTGATTGACTCGGCATGCCACTTGGAAACCACTTGTGTTATTCCTTGCAGTAATACATAGGTGAACTACATTTGTTTGAGTGTATTTTTGTTTGTTTGTAAAGTTAGAAAAACACTTAGCCAGGTCTTGATTTAACTGTCTGTTTGTTAATAGCAACCTCCAAATAAAAAAAAGGTAAGAGACAAGCAGTAATCATCTGTGGTTTTTGGCATTCCATGAGGAAGATTTAGACTCTAAAAAATAGCTTTACTATCTTGTTTGCTGTCTTCTTAGTTTAAATGTATAATTTCATCAAAATAACTATTGCAAAAATTAACCACATTTTCCATGTGAATGAATGTGTCCTATATTTTGAGACATGTTCTGTTTTGATTTTTCATCATGATTAATGTTTAAGTGAAAAAACAGCACTCTGCCTTGCTTCTCAAGTACATTGAAATGGACAGCGTAGCGCAGACGCTATGGGAAGCATACATGTTCAATGCCAAACAAGTATGTTCTCTTACTGAAAAGTCTCAGCTAGAAGTGGGTGCTGTTGAACACCGAAACCTCCCATATATGCCTGGAGGGCCATTGCAAAGTCACTGTAAAGGCTTTAGCGAATGAAATAATGGGAACATCTTTTGACAAAGGATTAGAAGTCATTGCACCTGGGTCTCTGTGCTGTCTTTTGGCCAGAGGTTATCACTTCAGCAGAAGGAAATTTGTGATTACACCTCCATTGCTCCAGTCCATTCTGTATCTTTATGGAGATTTTTCCACTTTTGAGTGTTCCCATAAATGGGGAACTTAGAAATTGGAGACAGGTCTGATACCTTGCCTTTTTACTAGTAAAAATCTGCAAACAATGCTAGTGCGTTCTATGTGCTAAATAACGTAAATGTGGATAAATCAGTGATGTCCTCCCTGATGGGATTGCTGCATTCCCAGATACTCTTCCAGGTTTGTAAGGCTTCCAACCCTCTGTGGTACTTCACCAGGTGCCAGATGAAACATCCTCATGTTTCCTTTCTGTTTTAAATGCTTTATCCCACAGGTAAAGCAGCACTATCCAGTCTCCGATGATAGAGGGTCTCGATGACTTTTGCTAACAGCAGACCGTCTCTCCAGTTGCCTTTTATCTTCCTGCTCGTTTAAGGCTGCTGTTACTCTGTTCTGACAGATCTATCACTCTCCTGTCAGAAGTCCTAGCGTCTTCTGGACGGTGGTGTTCTCTCCTTGGTCTTGTCAGCAGAAAACAGCAGTAACGTTTTTAAACCATGTTAGTCTCTTCTATGCCAAAGCAACAGTTGCCTCTGTTTACCCAAAGTTTATTTCACTGCCTTGTAAATTACTTGTTTTAAACAGCTATGGTCTTTCAACACTACAGATCAACTTCACTTTGCTGCAGATTCTCGTCAGAATTTGGCCTGCTCTTTGTTTTTCATTTGGTCTAAAGTACAAGAGATCAGACTTCCAGAGAAACATTAAACTTGCGTGTATATGCACATAAGTTTTTTCTTGCCAAAGTACTAATGATTAAAGAGAGCCTTTCTGACAGCAGGAAAGGTTTCTGTTCCATTTCTCCCTTTACACAAAAATATACTGTATCTTAGGTATTTGATTTACAGTTACCTGGGACTCCTAACAGAAACAAACTTTGGTGACAAGATTCTTAAAGATGTACTTCTATTTGTACAGAGAAGCACTAGGAGACCTGGGCTCAGTGAGATTTCTCAACTTCTGCTGAGGACAATAAAATGCCATAAGGGCTGAAAATTGGGGTCTTTTATCACTGGATAGCAAACAGGGGTGATGGCCATCTCGGGACAAACATTTTATGCCTATGTAACTGAGTAAAATATTTTTTGCCTATGTTCTCAAGGGCAACTGAAATCTCTAATATTCCCTGAGCCCCATTTCCCACTTTTGATAAGGTCATGGCTGTTTATCACCCTTCTTGGCCTTAGCAACACCAGAGTGCTCTCTGTGCTGCTGTTACATTAATTACTGTTACTGTTCATTTGTAATGAAGATATTAATAATCTTACCTAAATTTGTGATGGTTTTGGCAAACTTTTACAAGGGTCTGACAGTCTACTTCACCTGATCTATACTAATTCACTCCAACCTCAAGCACTGCAAGTCCTTTTGAAAAATTTTGAAGCGCCGTTTCTTCTCTTCTGCTGTAGGCTATTTTCTTTCTGCTTGCAGGCCCCCACTGTCTTGTGTCTGAATGGTCTTCTGTTCCCTTAGAAGGGGAGCTGGGTCCAAAACTCAGTCTGAATTCTTGGACAGGCATTATGCCTGGAGCTTCAGATGGCACAAGAGTGAAAAGCTATGCACTCTTAAAAGTGGCCATGGACTTAACACCATGTTTTGCTCGCAAGCTGTGTCGGATATTGCACTCAAAATACAGTTCAGTCCCATAATCAGTGGGAGCACAGACCCAGTGTCTCTTGATTATCTTGTGTCCTGTCATCTACACCTTGTTTTGAAACTCGTAACTAACTTGCTTTATTATTACAATAAAGATCTGGAAGTGACTGAATAACAGTTACTGATCCTATTAAATCTTCTTGCTTTCTACTGCTTTTGGTGGCGAAAGCCATGTTTTTCCTATGTCCTTCTGTCAGTTGGCTTTAAAGAGCAATTGTGCTTAACAGTGACTGAAAAATACACTTCACAAAGCTTGTAAAGACCGTAAGTAGACAGATACATCACACTTTTCTTGTGCTGCCTATTCTAGCCCTCTATACTTCTGTGAGGGTATATTGTAAGATCCCTTTTTACATATCCTTTCCTTGTAAAAACCTTTTACTGTAAAATAGGAGATTATGTTCTGGTAAACATACCTGCTACTTCCAAATAACAGTGTCATTAAAAAGTCAATAGGTCTCTTATGTAACTCCAGTCTGACTTGCTTTCCCTATTGACCCTCTCTTCTGTGCTGCTATATTCAAGCCAACACCCATATCCACTAAAGCAGGGTGTGCATAGTAGCTCGGGGTCCCAGACACCGTGCTCCAGAATGTATTTTTCCAGCAGCTTTGGATTTGCCTGGCTGGCTTCTTAGCTGGCCTCAGCTCAGGCATGTTGGCTGGCTCCGCTGCTGGCTGCTGCCTTAGCTCCCTAAGGGTCTGATAATGGGGTCAGCTTGCTCCTTGAGATACCGTTTGCCTTTTTAACTAAGCTCAGCTTGAAAATAGTTCACGCTATTGCACCCAACGTATAGTCTAGTGAACGGTGGTTAATACTGGTAGTTATGTATGTGTAGGGGAGGGGGAGAGCAAAGAAATCATCTGAGCTCCTTGAAGTTGGTGTGTATGTCAACATGTAGTCATCTTAGTGTGTCTAATTTCTAGACAGTACTGCTTGCTGCTTTAGTCAGGACTCCTGGGCTTTCACTTAGTATGGCTGGCAGAGTACTGGCTTTGAATCCTGGCCTCAGCTTGCAGCTAGCTACTGGTGAAAAGAACGGCAGGAAAACTTAAAAGGCTGACAGGAGCCTGTGACTTTGCTGGGTTACTGGCACCGCTATTGCATGTTAGAAACCAAGAAACAGTTCTGCTGTAACAAGGCTGTGTGATAAATAAATCGTCGGCAGCCCCCTGTGCGTTCAGAAGTAGATTGTGCTACATCCAGATTCCATCAGTTTTTCTTTCTGCAAAATGCACGCTGCATATACACTTTATATGACACCTGTAGCTATACTGCTATACATTAGTTTTTATTTTAAAGGAAATTTAAGTTTCTAGGGCTGGACATACGGACCAAATATGAATGAATGCGAGTGCTAACTGAGCCCTCAAGCAGCCTAGAGTGATAGCTGGCTGGCGTGTGCAATGCCTGATTTGTGTCAGTCAGAAGTCTAATTCTGGCTTTTTTTTTTTTTTTTTTTTTCCAAAGATGTTGTGCAAGTCTGTCAAGAGGCTGCCATTTTGAACGGGTGACTGTCCTGCCCTGCTTCCCTCTCTCTGCTCTGGTGCACTCTGCCTATCCCTTCTTAACAATTACCTCATGAGTATTTACAGGCTCGGTCATAGAAACAGACTGCATGAAGTCATGGATTGAGAGCTCAAGTCCGGTTTCTTTCCAGAAACTGGGGAGGCAGGAGAAGTGGAGTGTGCGTTAAGCAGCCACACTGCCCGAAAACAGAGCAGCTGTGACTGGGGATTTGAAGTGAGCTACCAAAAGCTGCCTGTGAACTTCCCTTTCTCCCCTGTATGCGGGGAAGGCAGGCTGTGAGCCAACGGGTCGTGGAGAATTCAAGATTCACTGAGTCAGAAAGAGTAAGAGTGCATGACTTCTCACTCCTGCAGTTGTAGCCCTTACCTGGGCGTGAGGTTAATCAGTGAATAAAATCAATCAATTGGTCACGCTTGCGCACTCTCTCTCGCTTGCTCTCTCATCCAGCTATTTTATCTTCTTTCAGAACTTTGGAAACAGGTGCCTTTTTTAATCACGGAAAGGCTGATCAGCAAGAGAAGCATTACAGTCGCTCGTTTTAATGAATTACAGACCTGGTCAGAAATTATTCCATTGCATTTCACTGTAGAAATACAAATCAAACTTAGACTTCCTACAGCTCCCCTGTTTGTTCATGGGAGGGAAAAAAAAAAAAGCTTAATAATGGTATAATACTAAAAAGTTAGGACAATTCTCAGAAAGTAGTCTTATCTCAGAAACACAAAATAGTAAGCAAAGTGACATCAGGAAACTGACAATGGTCTTCATAGCTTTCTTAAGGTGTCCCTTATAAAAATTTAAATAAGATATATTGATCATGAACTATCTGTGAAAGTATTATTAGTAATGTGTTCTTAACCTAGACTTCTAATTTCTTATGAGTGTGTTAACTGCTAAAAAGTTGCATTTTTTTATATCACGTAAATGTTTAATTCTTTTAATTTCCTGTCTCCAGAGTATTGAACCTTGAATTACATGTGGCATATATTTTGGAGGGGAGTACAAAATAGCTTAATCCTCAGCGGTAGAACTTCTGCAAAGTCATGAGTGGACAGTCTGTTGTTGTAGTACAGCAAATTTTTCTTGGTCTTCTCTCTTGGAGTTCACATTTGTGTGTTTTCCAGAAAGACAAATTGACAGAAATTTGGTTTAGGAGAATCTACCTCTGTAAATCTAAGGGGCTGAAATCGTGAGGAATTTCTGATAAAAAATTAATATTTTGGCCCTTACCGAAGGTCCTGCTGTGAAATTTCCCTCATTCAGGTGTCATTCCATGTTTCTTTAGTTAGCACTACCTATTCCCACTTCTAAAGTGTTTTTTGTAAATGTGTCTGAGACTTGCATCTATCCTAGAGATATTTTGCTGTTCGACACCAACTTAAAAGTAAACCGTGGCATAAAGAAATCCAACTGTTTGCCCAAGCTGGATTTCAAGTTAATGAAGGAGCTGGGAAAGAACCCAGAACCCTGGATTTCTTCTGCACTCTTCATTTAGGTCTGCATTATCACTACTGTCATGATTTAAAACAGGGGAGAGGAAACTGTCAGCCAAATTGAGCTATGAAGTAAATGGGTAAAATGAATTTGCATCATTTGATGCACTGAGGGAACTGAAGGTTCAATGATCAAACCCATAAATTGGAGAGGATATATTAGGGAGAAGTAGATCCCAATTGTTATCCTTTCTGGTACAGTATATGGTTGGAAAATCTGTAGTCCCATGAATGAAAGCCTACTCTGGCATCCTCCCCAGCTAGGGGTGTGGAGGTGGAACAAAAGGAAACTTCACATTTTATATATTCAGAGAGTCACTACAAAGACAGAAAAATATTTTGATTCTGACTAAGTAAGGTCTCTGCACAGCTCAAATGATCTCCCAGGAATTGCAAGCTATGCTGGAGAAATCTGGGAACAACCTTGCGAGGGTCATTGGTCCTTTTTCAGGCTAAGAATTTCCAAATTAGTGCATTAACCTTTTTACCTTTATCTAAAGGTCAGCAGAGGTAACATGTTTGTGAAGATCTCCTATAAAAATACTTCTTTCTTAATGACTCGTTTTCCCCTCCTTAACGCAGTATACTAGTTGGAAATATCTAGTCATACGTTGGATAAAACCCCACCTCATATTCTCAACTCTCTGATCTTATTCCTTTCAATTTTTAAAGCTATTCTGGATAAGGTTCTACACTGTGTAAAATCAAAACTCATTAAGATTAAAAAGAACAGGCTTCAAGTGTAAAGATTAATCTTTTTTTAATATTAGAGTTACATCTAGCAAAGAGCTACAACCTAATGGATGGAGAGTGAAATTCATTATCTTGAACTGCCTAACCCTTTTGGACTCTTTTTTTGAGGGGCTAAATTTTCAAGAAATCTGCTACATATCTGCTTTGGAAACCTTTTTATGTGGTCCAGGTCTGGAAAAATGCTGTTGGTTATGGATGGCTTTTTTTTCCGCACTTTTTTTTTTTTTTTAAGTATGAGTGCTGTTGACTGGAGGCTCATAAATGGAGACTTATCAGTTGCTCATAATTTATAGCAGGTGAACGATTGCTCACCACAAGTGTGTTTTAAAAGAATACATAAGAATATGACTTAAATATCAGTTATTCAAGACACCCATTACGTGCTCAGCCAAGATCATCTTTTCTTGCCTTGTTTTTCCATCTTTTTTTTTTTTTCCTCAACTATAGTGTTGTCCTGGGCAAGGGATAGTGGAGTTCCCGAGCATTACACCCTCTGCTGCCTTTTCCTGCCAAGGAACAGCCCCTCCCTATCAAGTGCTGCAGCAGCTTGATCCATCTAATACAGATACGACGTTGCCTAGTCATTAGAGCACAGCCCAGGCCCATTATTTTTTTTTTTCCCTTATTAGTCCTTGATATTGTTTAAACAACTATCTCAGTTTCCCCATGATAAGTATTTCCATCTTCTTGGGATGTTATGGAGTTTAAGTATCTGTGGAGGGTTTCACAAAACTGTGAAGAAAGAAGATAAATGCAAAATCTTAGTAAATGTAGAAAGATTTTTTTTTAATAGATTTCTTTACTTATCCCCCATTCTTTGGGAACTGCTGCTCTGTTCTCACTTACTAGATGTCAGTAACATGAATAGTTTCACCAATTCTTTACCTAAACCACAACTTAGTCCTGCAATAGGAGGCGTATAAAATGCTTAGCTTCTGCAGGAGTTTCACCTAATGCATGGAGGTCACAGGTGCAGTGGAGCCTTGAGACCGGGGCTCTTGAATAAAGCCAAATACTGGTCACAGCAAGCGTGGTTGGAGGTGTGTCAGCACACTGGGTGGGTCCTCCTTAGATGGTGTTGAGTGTTGACTCTATCAAGGCCTTGGCGACGATGATGATGCCATACGTTGTGCCGTGCCAGTCATACAGCTCTGAACACAAGGGCTGATGAAGTTATTTTCCGTAGCACTAGGAATAACCTCTTAAAATGTGAAGCTGTTGGTTTTTCTGGTTAGCAAGCTTGTCAGAGGACTATTGCATCGTATGTTGCTCAGATATCCTGACTGGTGGGACACCTGTCATACCTCTGCTCTGTGGCTGAACTTTAGGAAGAATATTCATCAAAATTATTTCCTAACCAATGGAGCAGTGTGGGAGCTAAACAGGAGCCCGAAGCCAGCATTCAATTAAGGGCGAGGGTAAATGTGAGATCTTTTCAAGGGGAAAAAAAAAAATCATCCCAACTGCTAGACATCACACTGCTGATTATTGTTTAACTTTGAAATCCATCCCACTGTTCTTTGACTGACAACGCCACCAGAATTAGGCTCGACAAGACAAAATGAGGCATAGTTTATAGTGTCTGCCCGCCTGTCTGGCTGTCTAGGGGAAGGAGCACTTCTGAGCAGCACCTGTCTGAGTGTGGCGACACTCGCTTTACTGCTGCAGCTAGAAAATGGCAGCTTCGCCACTCAGTCCCGCCTGGGACCCCAGCCTTACACGTAGGGAATTTCTTTTTTTTTTCTTTTCTTTTTTTTTTTTTTTTTTTTAAAGCTGGAGGATATTTTCTACACATACTTGACAGTAAAGGCAGGATGTTTGCTGCCCGCTGTTAGTTATTATCTGGCAGCGTCAAGTGGAAAATACTAATAACATTAAAGGCTGCAAAATTATAATGTTTTAATAGGCCTTAACCTTTTGCAGTATGACAACCTTTTAATACTTTGATTTCAAACAGCAAAGGCCAATTTTTCCCTATTATGTTTTGTAAATTGCTACAGCTATGGGGCCTTATTTATTTATTTCTCCCATCGCTAACAAATACTTAGTCTATAATCGAATTTTAGATCCCCAAAAAAACTGATTTAATTTACCTTATGGTTGTCACAGCAACTGTAGGACTTGACATTAATAAGGTTAAGGAAGGAATTCCATTGCCTGAAGTGTTCATTCAAGAACTGAGAAAACCTTTCTAATAGAAATGTGTGACTGCCAACCAGCAGCCCATAAAACCAAAGGCTTAGACGTTCAGAGAGGAAAAGAGCAGGCTGGATGGGATAGAAGAGCAGATCTGAAACACTGGGGAGGGAGAAGGCGAGAAGAGACAAAGTGAAATGAAACAACAGAAGGGAAGTGGGAGCTCTTGTTGTGCTTAATCAGATGAGTTATAATTAGTGCATAATTCCTGTGCTGATAGGGAAATGGGAACAAGAGACATTCTAGCAGGTCCTCCTCAAAGAGTAAAGCAAACCTAGGGGAGAAAAAGGAAACAAAAAGATTTGGGGAAAGTTTCTAAATATGCCATGGGCTTTTTTTCTCTCAGGCTAAGACGCCTACTTTTCATCTCCTCCCTTTTCGGTCTGCCTACCAGAACTGCAGTATGCTCAGTTACCAACGAGAGAAGAAAAGATCGCAGTACCTTTCATAAAATTGTATAGAATTGCTGTTTGCTGCTTTGTTCTAAGCTAATTCACAGCTCTGCACTCTAGTCTTTCTTCAAATATTCTGTAGCTGATTTCCCATAAGGAAACCTACAACTTGTGTAATAGGGACTTGATTCCTAGAACTGAATATTAGGATCTCTTCTGCATAGCACAGTCCTTAGAATTCCACATGTGGTTGAACTGGCCCCTTAGAAAGACTGTGGTCTTGACTGGAGAACCCTGTGTGATGGAGGCTTTGACACATTCCGTGGTAACCTGTCTTCACTGTTAGAAATTTCCATCTTGTTTCTAGTTTGAATATAGCTGACTTCCAGCATTTGATCTTGTTATACCTTTGTGAAGTTCAAGACGTCTTATCTTTTCCTTACAGTAGTAAGTCTGAAAGACTGTGCTCAAATTTTCTTACATTTTTTTTTCTGTGATAAACTGAATAGATCAGGTTCTTTCAGGTCTTTTATTAGGTATATTTCCCCAAGGCTTTTCTCTTTAATTGTTAAAACTCCTTTTTAAACATGGGTGCTGGGCCAGCTTCTTGCACATTACTACTTAATGCAGTAGACAGCATTCTAGCCCGCATATTAGAGCAGAACCAAGTTTACTTTTCTTCAAGAGCAGACTGCTTCAAAAGGCAAAACAGCAATAAATAAGCTATCATTGTGGCTCTGGAGAAACTGAAATTTCACCATAATGTGGTGAAAGAGAGGAATGTTTGAACCTGTTTCTGTGAGTGACAGAATTATGTTGATAGCTTATTCAAACACATGGTAGAGTCCTCCTAACAGCTGTGTTACCTGCCATGGCCAGGCCCCAGTCTCAGCCCCAGGGAGATCATCAACCATTCAGATCTCTGCAGAAAATTCAAGGGTCATGTTCAGTCTAGACCAAAAGAAAACTATTGGGAAACATAAGCGTCTGCAAACATATTTAAGTACTGTTATAAAGAGGACAGGGACCAATTATTTTGATTAGGCAATGAGGCCAGAACAGAGAAGACTTAGGAAAAACTGTCTAAGAAGAGTTAGTCAATGCAGTAAGGTTCCAAGGGAGGTGACCAGTCCCATCAGTTGAGATATTCAAAGCTAAGCTTGACACCCATCTTTTGGGGATAGTTTAGGGATAGTGAGATCACTTCTGCTGTGAGGCAGAATGTTGGATTGGGTTGACCCAGCTGAGATTCCTTCCAAGCCCTAACGATCCTGTGGTTCGCAGTCTGCCAGCACACCCAGTTAGGCACTCAGCTTCTCAAGCAACTTTCCAGAAATAAAATCTATTAATATAAAGTGTGTGTGTATGCACACGTATGTATGCAACTCTTAAGCACAGGGCAGCAAGTTACGTAACTGCTTGGGATCTATTTGTGCATTGCAAACAGTGTTTGAAAGGGCAACTCCCTGGCCGGCGCTGTGCAGAACTCTGCTGTTTCATCTGTGCTGCTATTGACTGTGCCGCACAACTAAGCCCAAGGTAATTCTCCAAGAACATCCTGTATTTTCTTGCAATTCCAAGTTTCTGTCTGTGCACTCATGAATCTTCCTACCTCCCTTATATAGCAGGCATCACAGGGGGAACTGTGAAATGTTAAGTGCTATAGGAGGTATTCTGAGACATTCAGCTTACCTCTTACTTTCTTAAATATCCCCAGTGTTCTCCTGAACTTAAGAACACATCTTCATATCGGCAGGTGCTCAGAAGAGTGTGTTTGGATCTAACGGACTTAGAAGGCTTCTGTGCTACAGGCTTCAGGAGCCTATCTTTGAAATAAAAGCACTGTGAAGTGGCTGTTAGCACCTAGAAGATATCCTTCCTTTTCCTGCTTAAGGATATCGCTCCCAGGGAACTGGTTGTAGAAGATTGATTTAAGACTTCACTCCAGGAATTTTGGTAGTTTACCACTTTAGTAAAAGGAAGGGAAGAGAATCAATTTAAGGAGGAAAGGAAGGAAAAGGATACGTTGATTTTTTGAAAGTAAAAATCGGGTGCTAGAGTTCATTTTCTATGAGGTTCAGTACATCTGGGAAGGTTTGAAGTCCTATTAACGTTGAATTATTTCTGTGGCTTCATTCGACAGCCTCATCAATTCCCAGATTTTTAGAAGTTGGATTCTAATAGTTTGGTTTTCAATAGATCCTTTGCAAGTCTGTCCTGATGTGATTCCACACGACTGGGTGGAAGGTGGGTAACTACCTTTCAGCATGAACATTCTTTGGTTGCACATCTTAACAGTGGCCTTCTAACTGAAGAAAAGCATGACAGCTGCAGAAGTTATTTTCTTCACCAGCACAGTAGTAACTCAAGAGATACGTGTACACATGCTGACATTTACAAGCACAAGGAGTGGAGATGGTTGACTCTAATGAGGTAGTTTCTTAAAAAGCTGATGGCCAGACCTTTAATTTGAAAACATTATTTTTTTTCTGCTGATGTTTATGCTGCTTGCTGTCTGTGTTCCATTAGGTAGGAAAGTGAGACTGGCCTAATAACTTATACAGGCTGGTACAAGGTGTTTATAAGCTGATGGTGTAGAGAAATCTTCAGTCTTCACAAAACGAGTTCAGATGGGCCAAATCGCAGAATTTGAGTTTGGGAATGTTTGGCTGCTGCTCAAGACCAGCATCTTTTCTATTCAGTTACATTCTAGTTACAAAATTGAAGCATAACTCAAGCCCTGAACATGGCAGGGTTGAGAGTAGTAGTGTGTCCCCTCATCATGCTTTGGTCATGTGAAAATCAGTCCAGTAAATAAATACTGCCATTCCATTTCTCCCAAAGTGCGAGTTAAGCAGCTTGAGCGTAAGAAAGACGTAAGTGCATCATCTGAAGTTTAGCTCACAAATAGCTTTCAGATCTGTTGAATGCATGCCTCTGCAAAAAAAAAGTTGGGTTTTTTTTCTCAATTTCAAAACACTTTGTGTATGTGAGGTAATATTTTCTCTCTCTGCTTTCAAAACCCGATCAATTTAGCGCAGAGACAGAAGAATAAAGGAAGCCTATTTGCAAACCCTGACTATCATCTGCTGTCTGGACAGGTCTAGGACAAAACAATATCTGAGGCTTGGACACTGAGCCACAGTGCTTTGTACCAGAGCTGAGTTCAGTTGCCTAAAGATAAATCTATGCAAACATTATTTGGCTGTGTTATTGTTACTGTTTGTCCTGTAAAGAGTACTAAGGAATACTTATCATAAGATGACATTTAATAAAAATAAACCTACATCTTGTTTATTATTCAGCTTCTAAAACAAAAAAATCACATTCACAGAATCTAACCAATCTGACAGGTTCTCCTTTAAATGTATAGTTTTATTATGAAATCAGGGTTGTTTGCTAAATTAGTATCTGTCATGCTGGTGAGTCAGAGCAAGATCACCTTCTCCTTGCTCAAGCATCCTACCTCCATCAGCTGAGAATAATGTGCCTGGTCTGCTAATGGTGGCGAGATCTTTTAAATTCAAGAGGTGAACAGTATGCCGAGTGTGCGGTACAGAGCCCCAGTGAAAGTTCCGTTACATGGAACGAACACACTACCCTAACTCTAGCTCTCCCCTCCATCCTGTTTCATCGAGACTGAAGTGGAAATTCAAATTTTAACACGCTGCTCCATTACAATGGTGTAAATCCTGAATAATCCCCTTTAAATCAGCTGAGTTACCGTGATGTAACCAAGTGCAGACTGTAGTTGCAGTTTACCCAAAGGTAGTTTTCCTGGGGGGAGTTTTTTCCCCCATATGTAGGAGAAGCATTACTGTGCTACTGATGGAATATCTGCACAATATAAATTTGTTTTTATTTGTTCTCTAGCTCAGCAGAGCTGTGAGAAAACAGTAAATTGGAGTGAAAATTCTGAAATCCACGTGATTCCTGGAAACTTTAAATACATTATTGCATTTAGACACCTTCAAAATAAACTGGTTACAAAACTTCATACTGGGATTTTATGTTCTTGTTACACTGAAATTACAAATATGTGTATATCATAAAGTCTGAGCTTATGTGGCTGTAATTCTACTCTGAAAGGAAGAGCAAATAAGTGTGTTTTTCTGGTGGAAATTTTTAGAATCTTTTGGTCTTACATTATGTCAAAATGAGATGTAAATGTATTTGACTTGGCATCTTTCACTTTGATCCCCCAAACAATTATTAATTAAATCCCACAATCCTGATAGAGTATGAGAGTCCAGATGTCAAACTGATGAAGTGCAGAGTACTTCAGTGATTTGTGGAGGAACAGAATCTAGCTGTGACATTCTGCTTAAGTTTATACTGCTCTTTAGGGTTCGCCTTACAGATGTTTTCAAGCCTGTGTTTGCCAGCCATCCATACTGTAAACCCCCCAGTTCAGCCAGTCTCTAGCATGAAACTTATTCCTCCCCTGGTTGCCTTGCAGCCAATATTTTTCTGCAGGATGTTGGGGCTTTATCCAGTTGTAAAGCTCTTGAGCACAGCAAGCCTACCTACAACAATCCTACAAGGCAGCTGCTGAATTCTGAACCTTTTCTGCTTTTTCCTGTTTTGAAAGCACATAGATAGGGCCAGAAGGAAAGACACACAGTTCTCTGACGTGTGTAAAACTCTGAAGTTTTAGAACTGTTCCCCAGAGTATAAAGTGTGATTTGAATGACTTTGGTGCAGATTGCAACGTATGGTGTGGACTGGACAGGGGGTTATCATGGTTCAGCTGACTGAGGACAACCAGAAGTTCACCTCTGCACATCTGTATAAGCACATCCTCTCCCTTAAGCAGTACAGAAATGTAATTTATTTACGATAGTTTTTCCAATGCTTTGACTTTTACAAGGTGATTTTCTTTTAAAACAGCTTGGTCATTTGTCTTTCCAAAAGCATATATAATCACCTACAGCTAAAATTCCTGCACATTAGAACCTATGCATGTACAAATACTCAATTTCACATCTCGCATTAAGCAGTATTTCCTGGTTCGCCTTGAGTAGCTATTAGGATTTAGTGCTCTTATATGGGTATTGCAATTTCAGGCAGTGCCAGGAAAAAACTAATAACTCCTCTTTAGCAGAGCTTAGGTTTTAAAAGTTAATGAGGGACACTTGAAAACTGGCAGCTTTTCAGTCTTAGAAGAAAGAATAAAACTAAGTATGATGTAATGAAAAGGGGAAAAAATAGGAGGCCCTGCCTTCCATTTGTCCTGCCCCCCATACACTCTTTGCGAGTATGGCGTTGAAGGTGTGATGCTAGAGTAGTAGCAGTGGAAGGTCACTAATGCTCCCAGGTCTGTCTTCAAGTGTCTGACAAGAAATACAAATTTCTAAATGCATATGCAATGGTAGGAGAGGCAATAAAGGACACACAGGCATCTTCTTTCTTCTTATCTTTTTTTTTTTTTTTTTTTGTCATTTCCTTGATATATAGAAGGTAGTATTTATGTGTGTGGGTGTAACTTGAAATAAAATTAAAAAAACCCTCTAGTCTGGAAATGAAAACCAGCAGAGTTAAATCATAAATATTGTTTAGTCCCTGCTGGACTGCTTGAAAATCACAGAAGTATCATAAAGTCCAATGGGAAAGGATTAGGAATATTAGTGGGAGAATTTCTGTAGGCTATAGAAGCGTTATTGCAGAGTTTTTACCAGGGATTATGAGCATTGATCTGTGGTTACATCTGCAATTTACAGACCTCCTGGGCTTTTTTTCAGAATGTGGCCATACACTGATAATAAATCACAGCCATGTGATTATTAAGGCTTGTACTTTTGGCAAGGATGACGGAGCATTAGGAACCCCATTCAGAGGTTAAGGCCCTTATTTGTTTTTATCTCCATCCTCTATCGCCTTTTGCATTGGATACTTCTGAACAGATTTGTTCCTTGTCTAATGTAAGCAGCAGTACACGTGTGGGCAAGTGCGCTATTTTTAAAAATTATTATTCTGCTGCCGTGATTGTTCCTGATGTAGCCCATGTTTAGTGTTACGTAACTGGTTTATGGACTTAAGAAAACCTACTGGAATGACATCCATCACAATATTTTACCTAGCAGCGGATAAAATTTACAGTGTTCCTGTACCAAAGAAAATGAGTCAAAGGCCTAGTGGTCTGTTTTATCCATTTTACACTGAAAGACCTGCGATGGAGGACCTCAGAAGAACTGGTTTCCTTTGCGCTGGTATGCTGCTATCCAGGGTTTATAAGAGTAAATCAAGCCCCAGTCATGCTCGGCATTCCAGTGACGAGGAAGGAGAAGAATTGTGTGAGTGAGACAGTTTATAAATGCTTTGAGTCTTCTGGGTAAAAATATAACACAGGAAAAAGTGATGTTCTAGGTTTAGAACCAGCCATCACACATTCATATGCATGCAGATGGGTAATACTAAATGTCAAGGAGGGCATCAGCTGACTCCCACTGTGGTTACTTTCCCCAAGGGATACTCATATGAGCTATATGACACTTCTGTCAAAATACGTTTGCTGAAAAATTGTAAAAGTTTTCACCACAATTGTCAGAAAATGGTAGGAATTTAAAAATTTTGTCAGTCTTGCAAAAAATTAACCAGCCCCTTTTCCCTTAACCTCAGCTGTCAGCCAAAACATTTTGGCAGAACTTTCTCTTTAACAGCAAAATCTTTCCAGAACTCAACACTTTGTTGCAAGCCATGTTTGAAATATGAATTTTTTTCTTCATTGGAAATTACATAGCTCTGTGAGAAATTGTGAGGGGAAAGTTTGATTACTAAGTGAAGAAGTAAATGCTCCATTTTGGTTTGGTATTTTCAAGCAACAGACCTGGGCAAATGCTCCATTTGATTTCAGTGGATTACCTTTAGGAATGCGATTAATCAAAATCAGTTAGAAAGACATGGCTATAAAGTGCAGTCTTGGGCAGCTGTAGTTATTTCACTTGAAGTCTGGATTTTACATTCTGGTTTCAGAACCTTCCTAGGCTTGTGATTTACCTGAAAACAGGCTGGGAAGTGTTACAAAGTCAAAGTGTTGTTGGGACGTTTGTGAGCGTGGCGGGCAAAACTGATAATGGTGAATTATTATTTTAATATTTATTCTTTCAAGCCCAATACGCACCATACTTTATCTTCCCGCTCTGTTGGAAAATACTATGAAAATACTTTTTAGACACTATGAAAATACAAATAAAGAGTAAGAAATAATTATTAAAATGTAATTTGCTACCCTTAGAAACATAATGACTGGATAAGCGTGTGCAAAATCTAAATTGAAGAAAACCCCACTTGTCTTCAACTGTATTCTTGCCTTTAGAGAGAGAGTGAGAGGAACTAACTTTCTTATTTTATTTATTCTTATGTTATCTAATCTGATCCACTTGTCTTTAGATCTGGCTCATTTTGTTGGACTAAATCTTGTCTTTTAACTACTTAAGGCAAATTCATGAACAGCCTTTCTGTCACAACCAATGATGAAATGAAAGCCAAACACTTCCATAAAAGAGACGGTAATTCTTGAGAGCAGCATCTGCATTTTACAGGCAGAACAATACGCATCCAGTTTACGTATGCTGTTTTTAATTAAAAATTTAAGAGCATCAAACCCACGTAACCATGTGCGAAAAGGTCAAACCCACCTACATTTGTTAGTGGAATTTTAAGGAGATCTGTCTGTGATAGAGCCTGTGGGTGCCTGGCTGCGTTACAGCTGAACGGTGACTGCAGGACAAATCAGGTTCCAGTATGAAGTAGGATGTGTGTGGGGAGTCTGCAGTCCTTCACACTGGACTGCTGTAGTTACACGGTACCTAACAGATCTTCATTTCTTATACAGTAAATAGGAAAAAGAATTCTGTATCTGAAGACTAATTCTTAGGGGAAGTCAGGAGGCATTGTCCTTATAAAGTGGGCCCAATGCTCAGCTGTAAATCATTATAGCTGCCTTTAAATCAGTGAAGTTATGTCAATTCGTAACAGCTGAGAATCTGTTACAACAAGAAAAAGACTTAGTAATTGCCACAGTCCTCTCATAAAGGATCAATGAATAACAGATATTGTAATGACTGTAGGACTGAAACTAGTTCTGCGTTTCCTATAAAGTGCTCCCCAGTCTTCCTGGTCAGGCTGTAGCATGATAGGAGCAAAATCTGCAATCTGCAGATTTGCAGTCTGCAAACGGAGGAGGGTGCGGAGTGCTCAGCTTCCTGGGGGCACGCCCAGGTGAGTGACGGTCCGGTCGTTACAGCAGCCTTTGGGACACTGGCGGGAGGGTCAGCTCTGCAGTCAGCCAGGTTGGTTTGCTGCCTGATGTGTGAGCGAGCATGGGACGTTGAGCAGCTTGACACACTTGATGGTTACCTAAACTGTTTTGGGTGGTTGAATGTGCTCTAGGGAGGAGGGACTGTGGCTGTGTCCGATTCCTGCCTGGAGCCGTTTAGGGGAAGAAGTCTGTATACACCTGGAAAAACTAAATGGGATGATAGGCCTGTGGCTGCAGTATGAGTTGCAGTCAGGTATGAAATAAGAACTTGGGAGTTACCAAATCTCTTCCAAAGCCAATTGAAAACATATCCATACATTCCTCTCTGCTCCGTTCCCTCTGCACGTGAACTATGTGATATTTGCACATCTAGCCAACAGAGTACTTTGGGGAAAAAAAAAACAATTTCTTTTTATGATAACCAGTACTAGGCTGCTTCCAGCTAGACTGAGATTTTGTGTGGCTTTCTCTCATTTTTTTTATTGACCCAAGCCAACTCTCCTATCACAATGTTAGTTACTGAGAACCTTTGCCCTTGTTCCTTCTTGGGGATGTTCTCCTTGCAGGTGACTTTCAGTGCAGCACTTCAGAATGAATGGAAGGCGCCAAGGCAAGCCATGTTGTAAAAATACACCATTTTCATTGTTATTTCAGACTGTCTCAGCAGCTTCTGTCATTCGTTTTCCTGCAGCCAGAAGACCAGCGTACCAGATTTCACAACCAGTACCTCAGCAAGGCTATTCTCTGACTGTTCAGGGTAGGCTTTCTTATAGAACAGCTTTTAAAGTTTGATTGCTTTTTTACTACCTTAATGCTATTCCTCCTATGTAAATCACACTAACACCCACCTGTGCATCTGCAATGTGAACAAGGTTATTGGATAGAATGCCGTTTTGCGAATTTTCATAATTCCCAACTCTGTGATTGGAGAAGGTTGCTGTGGGAATTTTCATCCGATGAAAGGTCAGTTGGGAAATGTGAGGTCTGACATTTCTGTTTTGCACAGACAGCTGTAATTATCTTCATATTTTTTAGCTCCATAGTTATTGAAAACAGATTTAAGGATAGAAAAAAGAAAGCAAAACTTTAATTCAAAACTCGCTAGAAGAAAATGCAGGCTATTTTCATGAGCTCTCCAGCCCGAGTTGAGAGCTTTATGGTATTCCTGCCTATAACCTACTTCTGTCCATCTCGCTGCATGAGACTGCTCTCTGTAAACTTAACTCCTGATTGTGACGCACCAGCCACCCATTTAAATGAAAGCACCAGCGTGCAAGAAGCCAGCGCTCCAAAACGTGGCTAAGTGACACTAAAACAGTTGAAGGGTGTTCCTTTCTGTGTGACAGATGAACCAGATTCCTGCCTGTAGAGATGCTGTCACTTTTATCCTGGGGCTATATATGTAGCACATATATATATATATAAAAAATATATATATTTAATCAGAATGCAAGAGTGACCTCAGTATGTCAGACACTATGTCTGGGGGCCAAAAGGCAGTGCCTAGGGAAGAACATAAGAACAAAATGGTGGTACTTATACTCTCCCAGTACTTTCGTGATTAAATTACAGCTGTCCAAAAAAAAAAAAAAAAAAAAAAAATTCCTTTTGCTTCAAAAATGGGGACAATTTTTCTCGCTTTCCCAACAAATGTTCGTTGCCTCAGCGTAAGAAGCTCCTGTTCCATTTCAAATGAGGTTGTGAGTGAAGGGTGCAGGGTGAGGGAAGGAAAACAGCCCCTGACTGAGCAGCAGCAGCCTCTCCTAAGTGGGAGTTTTCTGCATCAGCTTTATTTGTCAGACAACCTATGTTGCTGCTAACACCTCTTAACTCAAACTAAATTTTACACACTCAGTAGTGTGTAAAATAAGCATAACTGGCCTCATTATATAGAGTGTAATTCCCTCTGGCTTAATAGATTGTCCTCGTTCCAGGAATCATGTGGATATGAGGAGCAGTGCTTTGTGATGGGAAGCTCTGCCTTATTACAGCTTTCTGTTAATTGCTTTCTCTGCTAAGCTGCGTTTCTATCCCTGCTGCGTATTTTGTTTCCAGCTAGTGCCAAACACCAAACCAGATGTTTTATCAGTTTGGCCTTTCCGCTTTGCACTTGCACCATAGCTTAAAAATACAGTAAGTCTGTTTTTAAGATTTCTAGTACCTGATAAGAAGAAGTATTCTCCTAGTATAAATTCACTGAGATGTGATTGGAATATCTTAGGTAGATGAAATTCATGCTGATTGACTTTATTCTGGTTCAGGTTTTCTCTACGGCACTGGTGTGCTTTTATGCTAGGTCCGATATTGTCTGTTGCACTGCTGCTGGCAGGAAGCCACGTAAAGCTGGCAGAAACTCCACTTTGGGCGTTCTGGCTAATTTTAGAAAAATGCGATCACGTGTCCGCACCTGATCCAGATCAAACTGTGCTATTGGGTGATCTGGTAGTGCATGATCTGGTGTTAGTGCTTGTGTTAAGAGTAACTTTGAATAACCTGGAGATGAACCCGGTATGTTCAGACAGCTACTGTTTTTCCTCCTGAAAGCATGTCTGCAAGCATATTTTTCACAAGAAGAATCTTGCATAGGATGAAATAGTAGCACCGTTACATTTTCTGAGCTAAAAAAATAGCACTATTTAAACAAATTATCTATGGATAAGTAATACAGCCCTAGCAATTACTAAGTACTTTAAACTCACATCGTGTAGTTTATCAGCCTTTTTCTCTGCAGAGTGTAACATAGGCATCTTTTTTTTTTTTTTTTCTTTAAATGAAAGTTTTATCTCTAAGTTATGTCAGTCTGAAACTCAGTGTGAGGCATCAGAACAGAGCTAACGTGGCAGGAGGGGTGATCTCTGGCACAACCAATTGGTTTGGACTAGAACCTTTGGGAGAAATCACGGGCTGGCTTCCCTTCAGCCCTCCCCTCTCTGCGCTGCTTGCCCAGAGACAGGTTTTAAGACCTGTGTCCTGAATAAAGCCTAGGAATACATACAGAAAGAAGGGATTGTAGCTGACAAAGGATAATTAAAAGGATGTAAAAGGAGGGATGAGCTTTTTTAAACGACCATTCTTACAAAGCCTCTTGCTGTGACTATCCCTTCTTTGTGCTGATTTACTCCAGTTTGCCAACGTGTGGTTGCTGTCTTCATTTACATGGATGCTGTCTTCGTGCCATCGCTGTGCTCATTCAAAGCATTCTCCAAACTCCTGTGGGAGTGCAGACAGCCTCAAAGAGTGTTTGGAGGTTAGAGAGTGGTGATTGTCGGTTCATTTTTAAACTTTGTGTAAGTCTGCAAGGAAGTGCATCTTCCAAACTCTTTTTAGAGCATTTTAAACATATTTTTCTACTAAAAGTATTTTTGCATCTATTCTTGCTTTTTCAAGTTGGTTCTGAGTTTAATTCAAGCAGAATGCTTTCATGCTTTCATCTAAAAATAGTTTGCCTACATTTTTTATCCATTAGACCAAAAGAGGCTGTGGTGCTGTTCTCCCACCTCATCATACTGTTCTTCCTCAGAGGGCAGCAGCAATGCCAAGCTGTAAAGATCCATTCCAGTGCTTGTATCTGGCCTCTTAGAAAAGTCACACATAGTTTTGCTGGCAGTGTAAAAACAGACTCTGGGCCTGTGATGTGGTTAAACCTATTGACAAGTTGCTGAGCTGTCTAGAGATGGTGTTTGCAGTTACTCTGTTGTGCTCGTTCGAACCACTATAAATGCCATTGCTGTTGCAGTACAGTTTCATGGAGATGCTTGATGATGTTCTGTAAAGGCAAAAAATGAAAGATAGGTTATCTGGTGAAAGACTGGGAGGCACATATCCTAAGAAAGGAGAGCAACCACTAGGAACCAAAGATATTGAAGTTTGCAGCAAACTGCGACTTCCCAGGAGTGTCGTGAGTGGTTGCCCAGAGATTCGAAGACCAGGAAATCCATACGGCAGACAGAACAATGTGTGGAGGGAAACTGGTATAAGTTCCCGGCACTTAGAGCAGAAAGAAAGCAGGACAGGACCTGGGTTTGGAAGAATAGCCAACAGAGACCAGCTGATGTGGTGATGTGGTAGGCTGCGTATTAAATAACAACTGCTAGGTTTGTATTATAATGGAGTAATCAAGAAGTCAAGTCTGCTGATCAGTCTGTAGCTCCTGTTTAGTCTGGCCTCATTTTATTAGGTACCTTGCTGCCTGGGAAGGTGGTAGTTAACAGATTGTACGCAGGCACAACCTGACACCAGCTGACTTCCTGAGAGCTCCTCTCACAGCACAAATGCTGGTAGCCTATGTTCAGTTATGATAAAGACTCCCAAAACAATGTAAGGACCATTTACTGTCCATCTCAGATACTTATTGATAGGATGACAGTGTAGATATTGCTGAGAAATTTCTGCTTTTCTGCGAAGCCATGCTTGGAGAAGTTATGCTTTTGGAGAACGTTCCTGTTCCCTCGCAATTCAAGTTTGTCATAGGCTTACATGAGAATTCAGCCCATGCCTGTTGCGTTTGGGGAGCTGGGGTCTTTGGATACTTGGCAGGGGGGGTGGGGGTGGTGTTTCTTTTATTCTGTTATAACCAAGTTTTCAAATTACTCTGCAATTGCTGTCGCTAATGTCTCGAGACAATATTCAATTAATTGGATGGACTGATTTCTGTGCTGCTTTACAGGCTCTGGCTGCCAAAGTTGTAACACTTCTTAATTTCAGTTTATGTGAACTTGGAGTCATCTGTAAAAGGTATCAGTAACTTAGTGATTTCAGACCTTGAGACATGAAAGCTGAGGTAGTGTGGAGGGTAATTACAGTACAGAAGCGCCTAAGCATCTTTGGGTCTTGCTAGACCATTTGGTGTTTCATTGACTAAGAGGCAGCATCAAAGATGTTTACCAAATCTGAGTGTAAATTGGCATTTAAATGACTGGGGAGGCAAACGATACCATCAACAGCGGCAAAGGAATATCCTGGATGGTGCTGAGATGGGGGAGGAAAAACTTGCATTAGCCATTGCTGCGTCTGATCCGTGGCTGCGTTTCACATGGCTCTGGTCTGTAGAATTAAGCAATCATGACTGTGGTCTTGCTAAACATGTTAATGCAGTTGGTTGGCTTTGTTATGACTTACTCTTTTTTTGTCACAGCACTGCAAAGCGCCTCACCCTAATTTAAACCATATGGACTGGGATCATGTCATACTTGGAAAGAAACCAATCAAACAAGACATAAGAGGGTGGGCAGGCCTCGCTTGTTTTAACAAACTTAAAGAAAACATTTCTAAGGGGATATTCCAGAAAAACACGCTTACCAAAAGGCCTTGGAACTGATGTTTCAGCTCGTGGATTATACTGCTTCTTAGTTATTGTTGTAGATCTTTCATAGGTTTGACCAACTTTGTCAAAGTTTAGAATTACAGTGCTACAGAGCTTCATATTCTTTTGTTGTAGATCCCTGTTTTCTGGTTAAGAACATACACAGGTGTAAGCACGAGCACCACAGCCTTCACACACCTTTTACAAATTATTCTGTCCAATGGAGATGTTGCTGTTAATTCTGCTGATGCATATGATCGTGTGCCCAACTGGCTCATAAAAATGGGCAGGAATCCTCAGTGTTTCTCTGCTTAAGCTACTGAAGTAAATAGAAGTGTAACGAAGGAAATTGGTGGCGGAGGGTATTAGAGGACTGATAATCCCACCAGCAAAAGTGGTGAGAAAGGAAATAGTCTAGTGTTTTATTTACCGGGTTTTAAATTACTTTTTCTAGAGAAATTTCTCATGCATGTATGATAGATTTGTTTCTGAGGTCATACCGTTATTTAACATTTAAACCAGCTGTTTCACCTTTCCTGAGCATTTTCTCTGGATTTGTTCTCATATCAACTAATTCCTTATTAAGGAATAAAACAATTTTCAAGATACTGTAAGTTCATTTGTATAAGACGCAGCAATTGGCTAACATTTACATGTAAATACATAAATTTATGGGACATGTTGCTTCCTGTTTGACTAGTCAGAAGAAATAATTAACTCCTGGGAGGGACAGCAAAGAAATTCAGCAGGAGAAAGAGATTCTGTTACTTGTATAATTTTAACTTTTACATTTCTAATGAAATCTATCTAGTTTAATAATAACATTATATAAATCCAGTAATATGCATATGTATTTTTTCCATGAATTTAGTTATATTTTAATTAAGCTTCCATCATACAAGCAAACCACCAGCTAGATATTATATCATGAGGAATACTTTTTCCCTTCCAAATTACCAACTTTAAGGTGTGTTTTTGCATTTCTTTTACATCTAATACTGAGATTTTTAACTCTTACAAATTCATCGGGTTTTTTTTGGTGGTGGGTTGTTTTTTTTTTAACCACTTCTGATTGCATCTCTTATTACATGCTGTGTGTTTTATGGTTACTTTTTCACTATTTTGAGCTGAATCTGTGTATCTATTGCTATAATCTGTGTTCCTGTAGTTTTGCAGTCTTATTGTGTCAACTTGCAGTGTTCTAATTCTTAGGTCTTGATTTATAGGAGTTATTTCCTGCAAATAAGTAGCTATACCTTGATTTGTATTGAAAACTTCTTGATTTTAGCTATACAAAACACACCTTTTAGCCAGCAGCATTTAATTCCTAGTCTAGTGTATCTGTAGTTAAGTCTTGAACTGATTAGACAATGTATTGAGATAGAATTTTTGGACACAAATTTCTGTTTGCTCCATAAAGGTCACCTTCATTGTTGCTGCTAGCTTACATGAGGCTCTTGTCAAAATCCTAGACCACAGCTTGGGCATTAGAAAGCCTGCAAATGGGTGTGGGAACATCCTTCTTATGGTCGTCAGGTCTCTGAGTGTCTGCTGTAACCTGTATGTGTGCCATTCAGAATTTTTAAATATATTTGATTTTATGAAGGGGGAGGGGGGCGGGGGGGAAAGACTGCTGGTAGCACCCCATTTTGTATTAGGGGACTTGAGTTATCCAGTTCTAACAGTTCTTCAAGGTAATCAGCAAAACTTCAGAAGGGGTGATCCCACCCTAGAAAGTGGCAAAATAGCTTTAAGCATATATTTTGGTGTAAAGTTAAGCCTGTTTTGACTTGCTTAGATGGGTGCAAACCAGGAGGAATTCCACCGATGTTACTGGATTTCTGTCATCGTAAGCAAGATCAGAAGGGGGCCCATTGCACTCTAAACTGTCATGAACGCAAGACATGGCACTATAGTGCTGCTTCCCTGCTTCCGCCAAATTTTAATAGCATTTCTTGGCAACTTGGTGAAACTGGATAACACTGAAGTTCCAAGAGGGACATTGTAATGGCTTTAAATGTTGTTTATATTTGATATCTTCAGCAGATACCAGTTTCCCCAAAGAAACATTTTTGAACATAGTCTGCTGTCCTCTTCAGGCCTAATCGCCATAGAGCCCATGTGTGCAGAGCAGGAAGACAATAGCTCAGAGTGAGAAGTCACAGCCCTTCTGCAAAGTGTTAGCAGCTGTAAAAAGAAGCAGCCCGAGTACAATACTGACACATACAGCATATGGAAAACTAGTGATCTTGTTTCCTGGAGTCTGTTTGGTTTTTGTTTATGCTTTTTTGTGACCAAGCAGAGATAATTATTCAACATCACTTGTTCCAACAGAATGTGCTTTAGAAAGATCTTAAGATTTTTACTTGGTGAGTATTCATTCCTCTTTTCCATATTCTCCAAAAGGCTTTGTCAGTAGGGTTTTTTTTTCTAGCTAAAAAGAGAATTATTCACTGTGTGTTAGCCACAGATGTGCTCCTTGATAACTGGATTTGACTCCACTGAGTGCAGTGGGTGGAATGATCGAATAGAAGAATTGAAGAATTCTTGGGCATCTCCAGTTGTTTTGCAATAAACTTGCAATAAACTTTGCTATATTCTTAAGTGACCTAATCCTTTTTATTTCAAGCTCAAAGCAAAAGTATGTTAGACAATAAAAAGTCAAAATACTTCATTTTGTTATCCTGACGCTTCCTCCTCCTTTCCTTTAAAGATGCATCTTTCGGCCAATTTACTATTTGCTTCTAAATCTCTTTCCAGATTCAGGGTATAGAATAACTATGTACTTGATTAATTTTCAAATGGCAAGGTTATATTTTCATTTATGTCTGCACTTGAGTGTGTGATTTCTATTGACTTATGTCAGTCTGGCCCGAAATGGTGATCGCGCACAACTCTTTCAGCGCTCCTGCCATATATATTCACATCAGTGAACGAGGAACAACTTTGTTATTTCCACCTCTCTCTGGATCAAATCCTGCCTGCAGTTAAGCAAGTGTTCAGAAAATACTTTTAGTTTGTCCTTAGCTTTATGTATAGTAGCTGGTCTTAACAGTGAATTGGAGAAGACAAAGTACAAATTGAGTATTATTCATTTTATTCTAAGGAAAGAGTGGTTTGTTAGGATGAGGAGTGAAGAAGAAAATTTAAAATATTATCTTGAGGTCTTGTTTCTGCTTCATGTAGTTGAAACTACATAAATTGAAAATACTTGCATGTACTTGAAATGCACTTGAAAGTTCCCAGAGCAATTTTCACAGAAGTGGAGTATTGACAACATTAATTTTGCCAACATTTTATTTCCCTCAAACGTTGTATGATGTGTTTTTAGTTGCCACTGTCTGCCACAAAAGTGGTTCTCTTTCAGTGGCACCATAGTCATTTGTGAGTGTTGGACTGAAATGCTTGGTATAAAAACAAGGTTTTGACACCAGTCAAATTAGTCATCTACTTGTTGGGGAGGATGGTTATTGCCAGTTCATGCTCACTCACGGTAAATGCAAAGGCATTTTATGTGCCTCTCTAGCTTGTAGTGTTCCAGCAATGTGAAGCAACTAGTGTGCTGGGTTTTGACTGCGTGGAACTAGAATTTTTGTGTCTGTTTTGACAAAGACAATCTGAGTTTTAGCAAAGCTAGTCTTACGCCACCAGACATAGATAAAGATGAAGGCATTTTCTTTAAATATTTTATAGCAATTGTTTCTAATGCAGTCTGTGGAAAGCTTTGTATTGTACACATTTTCTTGCTAAAGGCAGTACGAGTGAGGAAATAGTGTGGTTTAAGAGGGGGTTTTTGTCAGTTGGGGGGGTTATCAAGGCATTACAAGACATCTTGCCTAATCTCCTTTGTTTCGGCTGAATTGCTCTGTGACACCTGTAGATGAAGGAAGAGTTTCAGTTTCAAACTTCTTAGTTTTAGCTGACAATCCCAAGAGCTGATATTTCTGTGTCTGGTTTAAAACATGATAGTCCAAGAGGCCAAAAAGGGAAGCTGGTTATCAGCTCCCTGTGCTGTACCTGTTCTATAGGTACAGTATTTTACAGTAGGTATTTCTGCCTCCAGAGATGTTTGCCAGTGCACTTTGCTGGATGGTACTCACCACATGAATAGGAGCTGAAAGATTTTTCATTAAATGGTTTTTGTAGTCACAGCTTTCACTGGGAAGTCTCTCCTACTACCTGTGCGCTGGCATCTAGCATGTAACGGGGGCAGCTGTGCTGACTGTGTTCTGCTTTCTTATTACGGTGAATGAGGGACTGAGAGCACACCAGCATTCGAGTTGATTATTAAGAATGGGCAGTTACAGACATAAAGCTTGAAGATGAAGGTCTGTAATTGTCAACATTTCGCTGATAAACTGTCAGCAAGGTAGAGAAATCTTAAACCATTTTCGCTGGATGCCAGCTAATTTACGAGCCTGCCTTCAGGTTGTGTTGGAGCCAGAAAATATAGTTACCAGAGCAAGCACAATCTCTGTCACTTCTGTTTCCCAGCTGCTTCTCTTGGGATGCAAACGGCAATACAGAATTTCCTCGCAAAGGCTGAAATCCAAATCATTATCCGTCTTTCTGTGATTTCACATCTCCTAAGGGCTCAAGGATGAAATTTGTTTATTTCAGGCTACTTGTCCTCACCTCAGAAAAGAAAGCACAAAATTATAAGTAAATCAAAGGGCATCTGCCTGTCACCAGAGGCAATCACCAAAACTTCTGAGAGGTGGCGAAAGCCATTTAATTGTTAGAAACAGCAATTGCTAAAAAAGACCTTCCAGGCTGCCTTCTTGACTTTGTACTTGAAAGCAGCCTAACCCTAGGCCACCTCTCTGGCTGTCAGCCTGCCCATTCCCATCGTGCCTGGTTGTTTTTCCTGCAGATCAATGGAAGTTAGAGGTAATGGAAATTACCTGTATGACACAGCCATGGAGGTTTTAATCCCATCTGCACTCTCCTCTGTCTGTGGGTCTCTCTCGTAAAAGGTAACATGAAAATGTTATAAAAAAGAGTAGAAAAGACAATGTTACAAAAAAAGTTCCATCTGCTACAGCTCTAAGTGGAGTGGAGATACTATGCCAGCAAGGGGAGAAGAGTTTTTGAATAGTTTGAATATTTTTGTCATCCCAAGAATTGGTTAGCCTTTAAGTCAAAAGATGAAGTTTCATTTTTTGATCTTTTGTCATTATCTTCAATGACAGTTGCGGTCTATCCCTTCATCCTCTTTTGTACTTTGGAGCTGATTTGACAGGCATATTTTTTACTGGTGCAATCTTAAAAGAAAATATTTTTTTTTATGCAGGCTGACAGACTGTGGGCAGTGTCAACAATTACCTTTATGGTGGTGTTTTGAGTGCTGAGAAAGTACTGAAAATGGGATGGAACAGACAACTACAGAAAAGCCAGTACTGCCATTTAGCTTTTGAACTTTATCTCTTGACACAAGCACAGTGCAATGTACTGTAGCTCATTCCAAGAGCTATAACTAAAAATCCACTTCTGGGCCCTTTTGATCTCTGGAAGTGTTCGGCTCCAGACTGTGCAGGTAGCTTTCCCTTCATTGTAGACTAAATTGAAGCTTGAAGTAAGATGTCCCATTTGAATCTGGACTCAAACTTAGTCACCGGAGTGCCTCTCTTTGTATGTGTCCTTGACATGTCCTCCTTCAAACTGCAAAATCTTACTAAGCTGTAATATGTGTGTGAATCTTCCCCTTCTGAATTAGCTGTAGAGCAGAAGTGCTCACATGTCTCAATGTTATTGTTGACTGGTGCTATGAAGTTCCTCGGCCCACCTGGCAGCCTCTCAGTCTTTGACTTTTGAGTTTGATTTTCACAGTGTATTTTGGATAAAGCAGAAAGAAGTGAAGGAATGTTCAGAGATGTTGAAGCTCTGTGTCATTTGCTGAGGTGCTTGTATGCCTGATTAATTATTGCCTAATTATAAACCCTCGGGATCATACTTTTCACCAGTGAGAAGCAAATGTTACACAGACTGCCAAGAAATATCAGATTTTCCATCCCAGCTGTTTTCTGATTAAATGGCTACACCATGAGTTTAAAAGAGCTGTTCAGCTGCACTTTGGGATGTTTTGCCTTTTGTTTATCCCTCTAATGCCATGCCAAACAGAACCTCTACTTCTTTTCTCTCTCACGACAGAGGATTTTTTGGTATCTAGCAGCAGTGGATAGGTACAGCTGAAATGACGTGCTTGGTTTTCCCTTTTTGCATCTCAGGATGTTGTTGTGTCCACTTGAGGGGCAGGGGACAGAAATACAGTAATGGTCACACTATGTAGCTAGGCAAAGGAACAGTGAAATTCTTTCTTTTTCTTTTTTCTTTTTTTTTCTCTCCATTTAAAGATAGAACACCCACTGTTCAGAAAACTTTGGAAATGGTTTAGATGTCTAAACTAGACAGTAGTTCTCCTGTTCTTAATTTCACAGGTCTTTCAAAAGCAAAGAAACTCAGTCCTTGGCATCATAGTTCACAAACATGCTAAAGTCTTTTTTGATTCCCTTATGGTTTATGGAGCACCATTTTGGAGCCACGAGTAAGAGACTAGCAGAATTGCCATTAGCTGCATGAAAAATAGACACCTGTTTTGGTCTCTGGAGACCTGCTACATGTGATTGGGGCTGTGGGGATGAAGGGTAACAATCAGTTTTGGTCCTAGTGTTCTTTTTGAGACCATATTCAAGAGTGAAAAGAAGATGCAATTTGGAGAATGTGTGACTAGCTGGGCAGCTCCTCTGGACTGCTGGAGGTGGAGAATGACTTCCAGGCAGCTGCCTGGCTTAATGCTACTTTTGAATCTGGCAGGTGTTGAAATCAGTGCTGGTGTGTCATGGGTGAGCTAACTCGCTCTGAGATCTAGATCAGAGGCAGGTATGTGAGCTGAAGATGATAGAAGAGGAGGAAGTGGGACATCAGGGGTGCAGCCCGTTGAGGCGTTAACCACTAAAACAAAGAGTGGATGAATATGGCCATTTGTGAGCAACAAGCAAAATGTTTAGTACTTGTGTGGACTTGGATCTTAGTTGATTTGCGGTTCTTGATTTGGCTGTGATATGTTAGGAGGAAGTGGCAAAGCATTTGAAGATGGACAGAAGAAAAGGGTTATTGTGAAGAGATTTTATGATAGATAGGAAAATAAGAAAGTAAACCTTAAGAAAGTAGAGCTCAAAACCTCAGCATTTTATTAATTCTATTTGAATAGCTAAGCTTCCATGAGCAACAAATTTAAGGAAGACAGTGACTGATGGAGGACTTGAAGTTCCCTAACAAAGCCAGCAGCAAAGACAAAGGATGGTAGTAAGGCACTGATTTGTGCAAATCAAATGATCCTCAGTCTATCGCAAGAAAGGACCACGTTAAACTGGGGATTTATCAACAGGAGAGTCATCTAATACACATGCAAGGTATTTTACTGCTGTATTTGACATTGGTCTTTGACAGAGAACTGTCTCCAAATTTGAGAGAGATCTATCACAAAAAATAGGCACCATAACCAAAAATAGTTAGAGTCCTGAGGAGAATACAGATTAGAAATCTGGAAGTCAGTGAGGAACTACTGAAGTATTGTGGGATGTCTAGTCTAGAGAAGTGATGACTGAGGGGAGACAATACTGGCGTGAGTGTTTATAGGAGGAAGGCAGTGAATGTACTGCTCTAAGCAAACAGAATAAGAAACAACAGGTAAGAGAATTCCAGATTTAGAAATTTTTAAGACTTTCTAAAATGCTGATAGTTATTCACTGGAATAGACTGCATAAGGAGAATCTCTGTCATTGTAGATTGCAACATACAGTTGGGATAAACACCTATCAAAAATCATGTAGATAGAGTTGTTCGAGCTTCACATCTGGCTGCTAGCTCCATTTTATGTAAACTATATACTAAGCCTGTGTAGAAATGAAACGTCAAATTTCCATTAAAAGGCAACATGAAGAAAGTTTTCATTTTCATTGAGCTCTGCTTTGTAGGCAACTTAATAGTTCAGAACACAGAGGTTTCCACAAGAGAAAAATTACGTTCACTTTGTCTTAGGACAGGCAACAAAGACTATGATTAGATCTGTGCTGTACCCTTTAGGAATTATTGGCCCATGTCACTAATCTGTGTAATTTA
Source organism: Pelecanus crispus (assembly GCF_030463565.1). Classification (NCBI taxonomy): domain Eukaryota; kingdom Metazoa; phylum Chordata; class Aves; order Pelecaniformes; family Pelecanidae; genus Pelecanus; species Pelecanus crispus. The sequence goes on along the minus strand of NC_134655.1, from coordinate 3,210,736 downwards.
AACTATGCAGTAGGGGTGGGTATCTTAAGGATAACAAAAACAACCAAACATCTGAATTAGTAAGCAAAATAAAATTGTTTCTAGCAAATGTCTGTATACTCTTTGACTATAGCCGGAGGGGAATTTTGACCTTTTCAGACTTGCACGGGGTATGATGAATACACATGTGCCAAGTGGCATTTCAAGACACTGAAATTTCTTGTTTGGAGGATTTAATGCGGAGCTGTGTTTGAGTTCAGTTAAGTCCACTGTCAAAGCATCATCAACAGCCTGGATCTTCTGGGAGGAAAACCAAAACATCACATCAACCAGCTAGTCTGGCAGATTGTTCTCTCCAAAGTCAATAAATCCCAGCAGAAATGCTTCAATTGTTGACCCCTCCTCTCTGACATTTGTGCAGGTTTAACAGGCTCCCTAGTATCAAAGTCAGCAAGATTACCAAAGCCTCATGTTTCTACAGCTTTTTTTTCTTCCGGTCAAGAACTTTTCCTGATGTTTTTCCTTTTCACGGACATCATGGCTATGAAGGGCAGAAGCTATCAAGATGACTAAACCAATTTCATATGGTGCTCTGAATGTAGTACTCAGTAGCACAACTACTCCTTCCTATTTCTTAGCAGGCTGTTTTCTCCCAGAATAGCTCTCTTTTAGGTAGGGTACCTCTATGAGAAAACTGTTCAAATATTACTCATCCCAAAGGCTGTCAACTGATTGGCAAAATATGCTTGTTGTTGGTTTGGGATCATGGGCAGTATTTGATGTATGGTTTAACAGTGGAGCATTCTTAAAGGTGTTTCTCCAGCAGTATTTCCCTGAAAGAAAGACTCCTCTGCTAAAGCAGATGTCTTCATTATGTCACTTTTACTATGTTTCATTGGTAGCCTTACTATATCTGTCTTCTGTGTTCATGTTAGGTCTCCCTTTGCCACTGCTTCTTGGAACTGAGCTCTTCTGAAAATTATCTACTTATTTACATGCTGGCATACAGTGTTAATTTAAATTTATAACCCCCCCCCTTTTTTTTTTTGGTTAAAATCTCAACTTATCATTGAGCTCTGTTATCTTGCAATTGATGGAAAAAAAGTCTTAATGATCGTAGCTACTGTTAACATCACAAAGACAATGGAGCTGGCTAACATTATGATCTGGTTTATCAGCTGTATCTAAAGTGAGGTAGTTACTTGAACCACGACTGAAAATGCCTTTTTCCTCTCCTTTTCACCATGTACCTCTGTCACAGGAGGAGAGTTTACTATGGAGGTTGGAATTAATGTTTTTATAATTTGCCTTTTTTCTATAATGCATAGAATATTTTCAGTAGCAAGTAGAATGTGCAGCTTAAGTGGGTTGCTGTTCTTTTCTGAAGGAAAACATTGTTGGATTTGATGTGGTTCTCAGTCAAGTTTATGGAGGTAAAAACGGATTGCAAATGGTTTAGAAGAAAAGGTGGGGAGAAAAAAAGCACCAAAGAAAAAAAAGCCACATGGAAAAATTGGAAAAATAAGTATTTTTCTCATACTAAAAATAAATTAAACTAATTTTATTATTAGATAGCATGTGATTCTTCATTTTATAGTTACATTTGTAGGTTATGTTTACAGCTGAGTTATAAACTTTGAAATAAAGGAATATTTCTTGAAAAATAACTGTGCTAGAATTAAAAATCCCCATGTAAACATGAGTGCAACTACTTTTCATCAGAGAGTGGGAACAGTGATTTGGTATTTCTTCCAAAGAATGATGCCAAGTTCCTGTCTCTCCCAACCTGCACCATAATATCTGGGCTGAAATATATAGCGTTTTTTTAATGCTTATCTTTCTAGAAGCAAACTTTTGACTTCTTTACCTTCTATTTAGAAGAAGGACCAAACCACTGCTGCTACATTATGTCCTGACTCCCTTTCCCTAGAGTCTATCTTTATTTTACTTGGTGGCATTTGATAGTTGCTGTTCCCCTCTGTCCATGACAGAACAGACTACGCCCAGGGGAGCCTGTCTACATGTTAGGCTGCTGGATTGAGAGTCAGGAAGTTTTAGTCCTGTTCCCAACTTTGTCGTTGGTCTGGGAGATAAGTTACTGCAACAGGAACAGTGACCTTCTCTCACAAGTGATTTGAGGTCTGAAAGGTCATGAGATCCAGCAAAGAGCTAGGTATGACTTTTCTTAGAACTTCAGTTTTCAGAAAGAAAACATTTCTTTTGTATGTTTTATGCCATGTCAGTTGTCTTTCATTCCAGAAGTTAATTTTGTGGCAGACTCCAACTTTGTGATGTTGCTTTAAAAAAGTAGAAGCTACTGGCACGATGAGGCCCAGCCTAAGAGAGGTTATAATGGGGCTGATGGGTTTGTCCATGATATCATTATTGCTGGGTTCTACAGAGGAGGCGAGAGAAAGCAAATAGGGCTGCTGCATCCACAACAGTGTATGGGAGTCTGCAGCTTTTCTCCTTTTCACCTGGAAGGTGAGATTTTTTATTTATTTTTAATTTTTTCCCTCTTCCCTGAAATGTGCCCTGGGCCAAACTTAGTTATTTGGGTTTAGCGGAAAGGAGGAGTTTTTAGATCCAAAATTTTTCCTGATATTCAGTAAAGAAAACATGCCAATTCCCAGTCTGTTCTGTGCACTGCCACTTTTAGTTACTTTGCCAAGCACCTTCTTTCTTATATTAAAATATGGTAAGCTCTTCAAGCAAAACTATTCTATCTATACTTCAAAATGAGCCTTTGCTTATATGCGTTTGCGTGGAAACCGTTAGCAGGGGAGTTGTGCGTTCGCCCTGGGAGGGGAGAACAGCTTCCTACCTGCGCCGTGCAGTTTTGTCACCGAGCACCGACCAGCTACAGGGAACAGGGATGGCAGTGCCTCATCTTTTGTAAGACACATTTGTATATGTTAAGCCATTTCTTTACAGCTATTTTCCTTGCATAGACAAACAGCAAACAAATTATCCTTTTTCTGCCCTTTAACAAATATAAAAGTTTTCAGCGTTGACTCTAATATTTGCTCTTAAGTACCTGTCCATTCTCTACATCTTGTTCTGAATTTAGTCACTGTTTCTCAGTAGCTTTTACAATAGCATCAGAACTAATGGAATATATTTGGGTTTATATCGGGGGTCGTTATTCCTGGGTGGGGACCAAATATGGATAAATGAAATGCTTAATTTTTTCAAATTAATGCAAAGGAAAATGAATGCCTGAAATGAGCACTGGAATAGCTAGTTGTTGTTCTTCTGTTTGACCAGTGTGTTTACTACAGACTGCAACTAAAATGATTTTGTTACAACACCCTCACTTCTCTTTTTTTTTTTTTTTTTTTGGTAATATTTCAATGAAATATTTTCTTCTTGAAAAAAACATTATTTTTGTGTTAGAGGATTTTAAATTAACCTGCTCCCCAAATGTATGAGCCATAGGCTTGTGGTTTCTTCCCCAATAATTTGATACTGCAAACAGAGCTCACATGGAGCAAGTCCTTAGTCACAGAACAGTCTGTTTTGACAGTCCTAAATGATCCATACAAGTCACCCTTGCTGTATAAGAATTAAGTAATGTCTCCATGTCAACACTTTGTAAAAGAATATGCTGAAGTTAATTTGCACCCCAGGTCAGAGCCCAGATTCTTTCAAAAGAGTGACACTGAGCATAAGTTCTGGGATTTCTGCAGACCTTGGCTAAGATCTATATTAAGATCTTGGCAGCACAACGCATGTGAGTGTCCTATACAAGACCAGTGAGTAGTCATAGCAGCTGGCTGTCCACAGACTTTGTTTTTTGACTTTTGACTAGTCACAGAAATTGTCCGAATTCATCTTACTGCTGTACACAGCAGCAAGCTAAGATTTACTAAATTACTAATGGTAATTGCCATCACTTCTTTCTGATACTTTGTATTTTGGGGGCAGGGGGAAATCCTTACCTGGAACTTCATTCTTTTCCGGGTGCTACATGTGACAAAGGAGATCCACATTTATTCCCACACTTCCCTGCTTTTGCTGTCAAACACATGAAGCCAGAGACTTGATGTAATGAATTGAATGACAGTTCTCTGCAGAGAGTAAAAATCAATGACAAACATCACTGCTGGAACCTTTGTTTAATTGTCCTGTCATTTACCCTGTTAGAATGATGCTTAGAACTAAGACGCAAGCATTATCTTGGAGGGAGACGATAATTGTGCAGAGTCAGTTCTTGCTTTTTTATATGAATCATCCTTAATTGCCTGCATTCAACAAAGGACAATTCCGTTTGTATGGAAACGCTGAGGAGATTTCAAAGGGAGAAGAATGTTAGCTGCACACACCTCCTTCTGGCTGAAGCACTTCTTGATGGAGCCATAATGGACCAATATCTGCAGTTGCCAATTCCAGCTGCAGCTTATTTCAAATTTTTCTAGGCAAAACATAAAAACTCAGAATTATTACTATTACTCACCACATACAGAATCCTGACTTGCTAAGAACAGATCCACTCATATATCTAATGTGACCTTATCTAAAACTGAACAGATGGAGAAAAAAGTCAAATCAAGTGCTTTGTTTTTTCCAAGTCTGCCTTCAGGATAAAAGATGCTTATAAGTAAAAATAGTTGGAAGAAAAAGGGTATTATCTACTAGATTTATAGCATGGTTTTGGGTAAGTTTCTCTTCTGCTTAATTGTATTGTATAAGGCAGGTGTGTTAGTGGCCTTCTCAATATTCCTTTCATTCGCTGAAGTTTCAGATTCTGGACACTAATCTTCTGGCTTCCATTCATCAACTTATTTCATTTGTGACCAAGTGTAACCTGGGTTTCTTTGGGTGAAAAGAAAGGGTTAAATATCACTGGTCCAAGCACTTGATGTTTGTTCTTCACCTGTTGTGCATGCCAGTATGTGACTTCAGAACTCTTAGTGCTGAGGATGGACTTGTAATGAAGGTCTGGTTTCCAGCCATGCGTTTAGCAAACATATGGAGAAGAGAAATTTAAAATCATTTCAACATTAGCCTGTCAAGAAAACTCCCTAATACATAGGGGGGGCAATCATTTGAAATTTTAATGTATGAAATGATGGAAGGACAATTAGACTAGACTGAAGCTTGGAATTGCAGTGGTACCTGAACGCAGATGTCACTGTGTGGAATAGTGTCCTACTGTTAAGTTAAATAGACTTCAAATTACAATTAAGTGATTAGACTTGACAGGCAATGCCTATCTATATGAACAGAGCACACTTCAGTGAGTGTGATGCATAATTCTCTATTTAGAATGAGGAATGATACTGTCTTATCTGTTATGTGTATTTTCCATTGCAAAATGCTGTTTGTGATGTATGAAAATAAGGTGGAGAATCAGTTACTGCAGTCAGTACTGTCATCACTTGCACACAGCCTTCAGAGTAGAGGCACAGCTGAACATTGCCCAACTAAAAATGTTACCAATTAGTCAAAAAACTTTAAACTTTTCTAGCGTTTTACATCCATTTCATTGTGCCCAATTTTTTGGTGTGTTGGTTATTTTGTTTCATTGGTTGGTTGGTTTGGGGGGTTTTATGCTGGCTGGGAGTTTTCTTTGTACCCGTGAGAAGGTATCACAAGACAATAGGAAATGAAACTGCAGCAAACATGCTCTGTTAAGAACACCTGCATGGTTATGTCATTTGGTCAATATCCTTTAAAATTTGTATAGGGTCTGTATTGCCCAAAAGCCCTAAAAGGATGTTATCTACTGTTAGCTATGTTTTACAGATGAGAAAACTGAGAGAAGGGACTTCATTCAGCCGCAGTGAACAGATACTGAAATCCTGTTGTAGTCAGCTACTCCCCTTCGGTAATTTGAAGCTTAAAGGACTCTCAGCTCTGTCTCCAAATAGCTGTGATTGCTAGGAAACTATAATTTGAAGCTATCCACATAAATACACAGAGGGACAGTTGCTACAAGACAGAAAGCAAAGAGGTGCTTTAAGTGGCTTTCATCTTTATATTTTCTTCAGTATCCTTTTGAGAACTTGTAGCTCTGGGATCCCACAAAGTAGGGTGCTGAAATGGTATTGAGAGATGGCATTGCATGTTGAACATGACTGGGAAGATAAAAGCACACCCTACAAGTAACACAAGGGTGTTACTTAAAGCAAAAGCATGCACGTGCGCCAAGATCACAGGTCTTAAAGAATTCCGGTTACAGGTATATGACTTTCATTTAGAATAACTTTTCATAATGTACAAGGAACCATAACCCCTTGTATCTGTTTGTTATTGACCATTTCAGTTAAGTGTCTTTATCATCATTCCCCAGTTCGTATGGACTGGAACACATAAGATCTACCTGTCTCGTGTTCTCCTCTTTCTGCTCAGTGACACAGCCATTCTTCTCATGATTTGCACAGCTGGAGAAAAAAGCAGCAAAGTATTGTAGAGATAGTGGACAGTCTTTTGCATACTACAAAACTATTTTCATCTGTGCCCTCTCTCCTTTTTTTCTAAAGAGATCCACCTTGTTTATTTTTTTCTTGGATCACCTGTTGGCTGTCCTTTGAGTTCTCTTCCCTTTGCGATTTATCTGTCTTTGAGTACAGGGACTAAAACTGGACTCCGTCTCCCAGCTGAAGGTTCACTAGTGCAAAATAGAGTAGAATAATGACCTTCCATGTCACACATATGATACTGCCAAAGCCAATCCCACCCTAGGGGGCATGTTTGCCATCATGCCTTTGAATCATGGTAATTTTATGATCACTAGCATCCCGGCACACTTTGTAGGTACACACATGAATTTATTCCCTCCTACAGGTATCACTGCGAGCTTACCTTTGTTGAATCTCATGCACTGGTTTTGAATCATCTCTCCAACATGTTGATGTTGAATTTGCATTCTGTTTTCTGTAGTATTTGCAACCTTGGTGCTGCCTGTTGCAGAAACACAAAGTGGATTTCCCAAGGCCATCCAGTTTAGCCCACTCCATGACATAGAAGCTTATCAGGACCTTTGTTCTTTCAGAAATTCTGTTTGGTGCTTTCCTTGCTCTGTACTTAAAATTTGTCATGAGCGTAAAATTATGCCACTGTGGGATGGGAGTAGATTAAAATAATAAAAAGAAAAGGGTTGGAAACTATGCATAACAAAAGGGAGTACGGGACAATCCTTCTGCCATCTGCGAGGTGGGGTGTTTGACCCTAAAAAGAAACAACGCAAATGCTACTGCTCGCTAGGGCATGTAGGTGGGCTGTTGTACTTTTCTTTTATGAATGTACGTAGAGCTTTAATTGCTAGGGGAAAGGGCAGGCTTTGTTATGAGAAGCAATCTCAGAGACTCACTTTTTCCAAAAAGGTACATTGTACTTGCTCTCAGATTGTTGCACTGTGTGGTGATGAATAACACTTGGAAGCAGATGTCAAAGGCATCAGTGCTCAGTGGAAATAGTACATTTTTTCCATTTTATGTCTAGTTTAGACTATATTAAAGAGGAGGGAAAAAATTTAAAAGCTGAAAACATGTTGAAACACGTTACGGTTGTGACAGAATTGACGACAGCCAGGAAATTCCAAGTTAGGGTCCTCACTCCATCCTTTCTGGGCACTCAGACTAAGAATTCAACATCCAAGCCCTTGGGTTAGTATTGGTCACAAAAGTTTTATCCTTGTTATTTGTTATTATGTGTGCGCCTGTTTGATGCTGGCTGCTTTCCTCTTTTCTTTTGATCTTTCGTAAAAATTTATAAAGTCCATGTTCTGCATCACGTGCCTTCATACCAGCTCAAAGCTGTTAGGTAACTATGAACTTTTAGAAAATTAATCTAAAATAGTCTGCATCCCAGGAAGGTCATAGAAGATTTGTTCTGCAGACAAGAATGAATACAAATATGAACTTCTATCACTGTTTATAAAAGCATGTGATACTCAAACTTCACATTGCAATATTTTCTTTGCATGTGTTATTAATAAAAACATTCTGCATTATTAAAATCAGAATATTTAAATCTTGTAATGTTATTTTCTCTTGAATGTAATACCAAATTATATTTTGCTCAAATGTTAACAACAAAAACTGATCTGCCTGGGTTCACTTTGATCCTCCTATAGGAGATGCCTGAATGGCACAGAACAGTGCCATGTAGACACAGTGAGGCACAAACCAGACTGCATATTAATAAATACAATATAACCATGCCAACCTTGATGCCTATGCTCCGTTTACCCTGCTTCTCTGATGTGGCTAGATTGTGCATTTCTCCCATTTGTTAGTTTTGGGAAGGTGATATGTTCCAGTGATTTATAGATCATAACAAATATAGTCAAAAGCGGGCTACCATGGTTGTGTAGAACAGTTATGGATCACAGGGATTAATCCCCGTTGGACTAGAAGAATCCCAGTCTTACAATTTCCACTGATTCATCACAGTCTGTCTTCACTTATTCTAACAGTTGGTAACCAGAGTATTTAAATTTGCTCCTTAACTCCTAGTCTGTATTTGTGTACCTTTTTACCCACTAGACTTGAAAGCATTCTTGTTTCTAGACTGAAATGTTTGTTGTCTTGGATGTCTCCTCTTTTTAGGTACTTACAAAGTTATCACGGAATCCTCTGCTTAATAGGTTAAACAAATGTAGCTCCTAGACACCTCTACCCAGAACATATTTAGTTATTAATCCTGAATGAAACTGAACAAGATCAAGTCAGAATTTGTTGATACCAAATCTGTAACAGTGCTGGGGGAGTAGCTGCAGCGGTACCGTACCGAGAGACGATGTCACCACACTTCCCATATTGGATATTCCGCGTTTGGTTGTGCTGTTGCATTTGGGAGGTCTTGTTTAACTGCCTATCCACTGTGATCCCTGAAAAGGATTTGGAGTCGCTGTTGAGCAGATGAAAGCCCCTACAGTAAGGCTGAAGGCTAAACATATGACATTGTATTTGGCTATACTGAAGCTGATGTTGTTGGCCAGCTTACCATGCGATGCAGATCACTTTATCAGTGACCAAGCTCGTTCTACTTTGTGCTCCCACAATGTTTCTTACAATCATCCTTGGTCAATATTGATTTTATGTTTCTTCCTGGTCACCAAAAAAATATTTTGACATAGTCTCAAAATCACTTTGTGATTATTAGTAGGCAAGTGTATTTTTGACTCCCCATTTAAATGCAGAGAACTGTCATTTAGTTAATTTTAAATCCTCTTAATATCTACCATATTGATTTTTTTGTCTTTCTATCTTCTCAATGAACAGCTCTTGTTGAAGTTCAGCCAGAACAGTTTTCTGTAAACCTGTATTGATTTGGATTAAGTATAAATGCTCTTTAATTGAGTTGCATGGGTTTGCTATTATCCCTATACTTTCTTGTCTAGGAAGTGAGGCTGACCAGGCTGTGTTTGGCCAGGCTGTCCAACTTACCCTTTTTAGAAAACTGGCACACCATCAGCTTTCTTTTAGTCCTCTGGAAATTCCACTGTCTTTCAAGAATTCCAAGTATTCCAAGACTTATGATGTCGTGCGATCTCGAATCCAAACTCCCCACCACATTTCCCTTCACAAAAATAACTATGAACTTTCTAAATTCAATTTATTTCTTTAAAGCATTTCCAATGGTATAATGTTTTGTAGAATGTCTTTTATTGCAAAACCTAAATTTCAAGCCGAAAAGCTAGTTGGCTTTATCTTTAAAAACATGTTTTTTAAAAGATTCTCATTGTTCTACCCAAGCTATTCCAGTCTGTGGTATAAATAATTGTTATAGTGTCTCTTATGCTTAAACATACTGTGTGAAAAAAGTAAAATTCCAGCTGGACATGTGCAGATAATTAATTTTAGGGCAAGTTGTATCTCAAATATACTAGGGTTTGAATCTGATTGCATTTTCTGTTTGAAGTAAAATCATTATTTATCTAAACACAAAGCACTAATGTGTAGTTGTTGAAGGAATTTGATCAAAAACACACCGCAGAGGAGGCTAGTTTTAAAAAATGGAGAAGTTGAGCACCTGTGGGGTGTTTAAGTAACAGAAAGCTACAAGTTATCAACTCCAAATGCCTAAAGAAAATGCAAGATCATTAAGGACAAGTGTCAGAAGAGCCCTGGGATCAGTTGGAGTTACTGGTTAGACTGAGCGCAAAGTTACAGCCGTTCTGAGGTTTGAAGGTTAGGAGGAGGAGATTACAGATAGCAAGGAAAGAACAGGCTCAACTGTGCGAGGACATCCTGGTGTTGCAGTCTTGTGGTGCCAGTCAGAGGAAAGGGTGATCACAGCTATAGTGCTTTTTGAAGGCATGTTCTAAAGTTCAAAAGCGTCTTGTCTGGAGCTGATCCTCTTCTATTGCCCTCTTGAGGCAAATGGAAGATATTTTAGCACTTGAGCAGGCCCTTCCAAGGTCTTTCAGAAGCAGTAGCTGCAAACAGGACATGGACGGTCATTTGTCCAAGCAAGCTTGAAGGTTCTATATGCATTTTAGCCACACAACTATGTTGTCTCGTGCTTGATAGAACTGTTTATTCTCAAAAAAAAAAAAAAAAAGTATTTTAACAATGTAGCAGAGGCCAGATGCTTATTCCTAGTAACACTGGTTCATGATACAAGCTTTTAGTTATTTTTCCAATGTTTGATGCGGTTTGGTTTTTCTAAAATGCCGATATAAATTGTCACACATTAAGCTAATGCCACTTATTGTCTATTTAAAACTGAAACTGCCTCAGTGGTGTATGTATATGGCTTACATGTTTAAAGCATTTTAGAAACAGTAACCTTTTAAATACAGAACAGTTTCATAGCATGAGCACCACTTTCTCTGTTTTACAGCTGAGGGAAGCTGATGAATAAAGTATGCCAGTGGCAGACCTGCTAGGAAAACTCTGGAGCGTAGAACATCAGGGTACCTTCAAGTACCCTGTTCTTTCCCTCAGCTCATATGGCTTCTATTACTTCTAGCATTTCACTTTTTTATCAGTGGCTTTAATATTAAAAAGAAATTTTTTTTTTTGTGAACTTCTGTTTGGTAAATGTGCTTTCTGCCTTCAATCTTTTACATGCAACCTAGAGCTCACAGGATTATGGCCAAGTTATAAAGCCCTATGAAAACAGGCAAAACAACCAACAACAAGCAAAATGATAGCCAAGTTCAGTCGTCTTGCCCCAGTTTTGTCAAGGGAACATAGGGACTGATCTGGCCTTCATGGCCTTAATGGAATATTTGGAAATGCTGCCTTGTGGGGAGCACAACTCAGCTCCAGTATCCTTGACAGATCATGCTGCTGGCTATGTGTGGTGTTTGCGGGTGAGAACGAGTTTTTGATGCTACATTTTATTAAACTGGAACAAAAGTTAGCTTGAGACTAATGGAAACCACTTCCCATCCAATTATCTGAGTGGGCAGTGAAATGGGATATTTGGGGTGGGTGTTTGGGATGATGAGGGTGAATGTTTTGTTCATCCAAGCTATATGGCAGTCACCTGGTTTTGAGATTTGCTACCAATTGTGAATTCAGCCCTAATTCGCTAGGCAGCCACAGGAGCGAGCAAAACAACCCGTTGGCTCTAGCAGTGCTCACAGTATGTTTTTTAGGTCAGGGGTCCTATCATTTCTCTTTTCCGTACACTTTCAGACACACTTCTAAAACTCAATAAATTATAAATAATAATAATAACAACCCAGATGGAAGTTTATGATCTTGACTCATAGCTGCTTTAGGTTTTGGGCTTCATTAAAAATTTGCAAATTAAAACCTGTGTACTTGTGTGTCTGCAGAGCTCCCACTGGTGATCTCGCTCTGAAATCCTGGCTGCCGCGGCGTGTTCTGCAGGGTCACTTCCACCCTTTCTCCAGCCCTCCATGTCCCAAACTGTGCGAGAGCAGAAGCACACTATTAAACCTCAAGAAAATTTATTACTTATGTGACTAGCACAGTGCTTGTGAGGATTTCAGCTAACACTCCTGAATGTTTTGGTTTTCAGTTTTGTTTGTAAATCTTTATTCTGCAATATGCTGCTTACACAGTCTGATATCAAGTGTTCTCACTTCTTAAAAAGTCTTTGCAGATGCAGTATGAATTTATTGGCATTGAAAATACAGTAGCTCTTAAAATTGGAAGCTTTCAGTTTTGCCAATTTACGATAGCTCCTGGAGTAAGGTAATTAACGCACTGAATTAACAAATCTTTGTTGTCATTATCTGTAGATAGTTCCCAAAATGACTTTACTCCCTCTTAGAGCAGTAAGTCTTTCCATGTACTTCTGTAAACATCTGCAGTCCCACAGGAAAATATTCTGCACAAGTAGTGTGATGCATTTTTCCAGGAAATAAGTGCAAATTCTGTCAGTCAATCAATAAACAAACCTCTTTTTTGTTTTTATCTTTGGTTCTTGTAAATGCTACAGTCAAAGGGCTGCCTCTATTGGAAACTTCTTTTACAAGTGCTGTAAGAGTTTGGGAAATCTGTCAAACATCCTGAGCAGCTGCTGAGCAGAGCCCTCCGATCCGTGTGTGCTTTGGCATTGGAGGGATGCACAGGAGCAAAGAGTGAGTGGAGGAGCTGGGCTTTGAAGTCTGCTTGGTGATGTTATATTATTCTTGGCTCTTGGTGCTTTGGAAAATACACTGCATCAAGTTCTCATCATTGCTGTAGTGCACAGTTTTTCTTGAGGCTGTGGAAGGGTGGTTTTAGCATTACATTCGCCTATGAAACACCTCAGTCATTTTGCTGCCGAGATCATGTTGTTTTATTAAATTCTTGTTAGGTTTTTCCTTTGTATGATTGGAGCGGTTCCCCAGTTTGTTTCTTGGGGTGTTTCATGCTTTCACCACAATGCTGATGAGTACCCTCATCTGCATTTGCAATAGAGTTTCATAATGACTAAGTCACAGCTGAATTTTCTGCTTTGTAATTGGATTCACCTGCACCCCACACTTGAAAAATAGAATCATTTCACTTTCTGTTGCATCCTCCACCCACAGCTGAAAAAGCTCTTTACAACCTTTAATGTACATAAGCTCAAAACCCAAAACCACAGTTGTGGGGCTACTTAAGAATTGGAACGTGGGATGTTTTCATGGATGTATCTTGATACTGCCCTCTGAAAGATGGACAGGAGCTGATGAAGCCTGGGTGAGAAAGGCGCTATGCTACCAATAACGCCTCTCCATCAGCTGAGGTAACAGCAACTTGTGCTTTTGAAACAGGAATGCCTGAAAGGCACTGCTGCTCTACGAATGGCTAAGTGTCCTTAGAGACGACAACTGGGATAAGCTCTTATCTCTAATGTACACCAATGTTTTTCCTTTAGTCAAGAGAAAAACAAGAGTAGGGAAGATGCATTAACTAGGGGTGGGAGAGAGGAGAGATGAGATGAGATGATTTAAGTTACAGGAAAAAGATTTTTTTTTTTTTTTCAAGGCAGACTTGAAAACCCATATGGCTGTTCGAGAGATTCTTACTCCCTCCAGCTGCATCCAGGAGATTCATCCTTCTCTGGTACAAATAGTATAGTTTGCACTCTTAACTAGAAAAGCATGTTGATTCCAAAGTGCCAAATTCTACTTGCCAAATATTGCTACAGATCTAGAGCTTCTTTCTTCTTCTGTTTCAAATTTTTTGTTTGCTACTCCCTGGCTTGTAATGCTTTCCTACATGCAAACTTGTGTTCAAATTTGTCGAAATGCAGGTCTTTGTCATTGTTATTATTTTTTTATTATTATTGTTATTGTTGTTATTTCAGTGAATGCCTCGCAGCTAAATTCTTCTAAGCTTTGATTGCAGCACAAAATTTGTAAGCCCATTACATTATCTCAGCTTATGACTTGAGCAAAGTATTTTCTTCAGAGCCTTCTTTATACCTCCTTGCCTGAAAACAAATACTCTTATGGCTCAAATCCCAAACCAAGCTTTAGATAAACATTTTATCATCATCTAGAACTCAGCTTTGATAGTGCTTTAAGACGAGTAGAAATAGTAAGGGACAAAGGAATTCTCATGGACCTGTAAATCCATGGTAAGTCTGTGGTGTGGGCATAATGCATGGCTTAGTTCAAAATCTGTAGCAAACCCAAAAAGACTTTTGCAACGATTCAAACTTTTCAAAAGGCTTTACAACCTGACTGCTTAAACACGTAAACTATTCTTGCAAATGAGCCTTATCTACTGTGAGCAAAGGGTATTGAAGCAGGCTCTAAAATACTACTTTTCTCTCTCTCGTTTTGTGTGGTTTTATTTTGTCACACACATTAAAGTGGTGCGAGGCTTTGGTTTTTTCCCGGAATACTGTAAATTTAAAATAAATGTTATTGATAATACGCACTAAGATTGTAAAATAGCTCACTGTTTTCCATGTGGGCATTAATCATCATCAGAGTGGAGGTTTAGCATCTGCTGATTTGACTTGTGATCTTCCAGCTGATGGAGACTAGTTGGAGCAGTCCCTGTGCTTCTGCTGCCTTTCTACAGCTTGTGGAAGTTTGCTCAGATGAGTTTAAATAACCAGTACTGACAGGCCTATGCGTAGCTGATAGGCGGGGAGAAAGGGAAGGCAAATAGGAAAAAAAGCATGAATGACTATGTTAGAGAAATTACAAGTTTCTTGTTGAGTTTCTAAGGAAAGTATTTCTTCAGTTCACTGAAGTCCAATTAATTATTTTCTTTTCCAGCAGAAGTAGGGGCAGAGCAGCACTGGAGGGGGGTTCCTAGGCCTTTAGGAAGAAGGCAATTAAAGGGGAGGAAAAAAAAAAAAAGGAATAAATTGAGGCCAGAGAGGTGCCAATGGCTGCAGATGGGTCTGAGCATCCCAGTGCTGCCACCAACAATTTGGCAGGTGGGGAAGAACGCAGCTGGGGGCACAAAGCAAGGCAGGGAGTGGCAGTGGCTGGTGGAGGACCGGGAGGTGGATGAAGCAGAGTCCTCACATTACCACTGCCTGGGGCAGCCTCCAAACACCCGCAGGAGCAGACAGTTGTTAAATGTGGCTTCCCATAGTTTGCCACCTGTATTTATTTTTTAAATAAAATAGCTAAAATAACTTTCATGTCCTTCTAGCATTGCAAGGTAATTGTGGTATTCTGCAGTTGTCAGTAGCTGGTTGTGACGCACAAGTGATTTTACGCTGACTGCATTTTATAGGCCCACTGCGTATGTTTTCAGAAGAAAGAGTCAGAATGGCTACGAGATGCCAGGCATAGGAAGATACAAGATGCATCTAGCAGGAGTTAAGCAAAGAAAATATTCTTCTTATAAATAATCTCATACATTTCATTTGCAACAACACTTGTGAAGTCAACTGCACAGAATGGAGGAACCATGAGTGGGAAGAATGCAGGTTGATATCAGGTTGCTTTTATTTGGCTGAAGCCAGCTAGCAAGTCCTTGGAGTTAAACAAATCCTTTGAACTGGCTAACAAGCTGCAATAGTTCTGCCACCATTGCTGTTTCTACTTTATTCTTATCAGGGATACCTTCTTCTTGCAAGACTGGGCTGTTGTCAAACCTCAACGTTTCTTGTAGACTGCCACACAGGCTTAGTGTTACACTACATACTGAAAATGCAACAAGGGTAATAGCACTCCATGGGAGAGCTGCAGAATGCTTTCCCAGCTACCTGGACCATTAGGGGACAGTGGGGAGCTGTTTGGGCACTGATTTCGTGTACTCTGTATACTGTCTACAGTTACGTGTTACTGGATTTATTCCCTCTTTTCTCAGTCATCACAGAGTTCTGGGGTCTCAGGTACTGAGAGTCTACAGCAAGGTAAAAACTTAACATAGAAACTGTTATGGAAAGCAATTTATTGCCACGCTCCTAAAATGGTTTCATCTGCCTCTGGTTTGTTACTTGAAAGACATACAGTGTATTCTCAGGAGTTTAAATACATGACAGATACAAAGTCACAAAGCAGAAAAGAATGTATATTCCTTCTTCACCTTCTTCCACTCGTTCATTTGAGAATTCTCCTCTGTCACTGCCTGTTTTCCTTCTTGACGTGAAGGTCACCCTATTGGTGTACAGTAGATGCTGAGGTATGAGCAGAGGGCACATTTTAATATCTCGGACAACAGAAAGTCTATGAACCAGCACTCACACGAAGAAAACAGGTTTGCGAGTGTGTCACAAGCCTCAACAGAACTGCTTTGCGCACTGCAGCATCTGGTCTTGCGCCGTCCCGTGCTAACATTTCACTGGTCCACGGCAACAGGTTATGACCAGGCTTCCCTAGCGTGCTCGTGATGCCAATCATCCGCCAGTCAGTTCCTCTTGGATTCACACCAGCGCCCTCGTCGCCTTCTCCTTCGCTCTCTCTGGAGCTGTGACTCATGCAGCTGGCCCGTTTCTTTTACTCTTGCTTGGTATGTGCTAGAGACAGCCTCATCCTACGCTGCGTCCCATCCAGCAATGGTCCTATACGCTCTCAGGTCCTCTTAGAGACTAGAGCGTAATACTGCTAGAAAATACTGCACCTCGTTAAAGTCTGCGGTTATTTCTGAAGGATCTTTGCTGCTGCTGAATGCACCTAATTGCACAAAAACTCAGCAGATGGGGTTTGCAGCTTAAGGCAGTGAGACCGTTTAATCGACCGTGCAGTAGCACCTCTCTCCGAGTACATGCGCCAGACAGCCAAAGCCCCAGAAACTTGATGCTCCACGTGAAGAACACAATGTTCACCTGGTCCTTGTTGCCAAGACTTGAACCATGATTTTCAAGACCAGGGCAGCCTATAAACTAGCACGTTAGGCTGAGTCACTATTCTGGCAGGAGAGGTCTAATTTCTCTTTATGTAAACTTATCTCCAAAGTACTTTATCATCCTGTAACTATTCTAACACAACAGCCTCTGAATGACTGAACGTTGCAGAAGCAATTATTTACATCAGGTAGGGGAAACAACTCTGTGGTAGGTCTTTCAAAGAAATGAAGCAAAACCAGATATTTTATTTTTGTGCTTTGTCTTAATATTCAACTCCCCTCTGGATCATTAAGATCTTTCAGTTTTCCACACCAATTTGTCTTATCCTTCCCAAGAGCATTGGGTCAGTTTATGTAGCTTTTAATAAAGGCTCCATCTCTTGCATAAACACACACGTACAGACACAACTCAAAATCGCCACTGGTAAACAACAATGTTAATTGCCGGGTAATTATATGCTACAAGGAGGGGGTGAAGCATTTGAAAGAAGCTGCAGGCTTTTCAAGACAACAATTTGTAGTCGGATTAAGCTGGAATAAACCCAGGCCCCAGAAGTGAAAAGACAGCGTTTCTAAGCCTAAAGCAACACTTCTTTGCCAGTTAGCTTAAAGTGTGCACTGCCCAGTTGTAGTTCCAGGCTCTCTGGAAACATTTAACAATTTAACATTAAGGGGACAGAAGCTTAACCCTTACATTCTGCAGGCCTGATTTTTTTTTTTTTTTTTAACATGTCTATACAGGTCTAGAAGGGGGTTTAAGGCATTTTTAACCTAAACATAACAAAAGTTATTTTACTGTACTATCTCACAAGCATCACTTGCTAAAAAAGCCACTTTTAACAGTTAAAACAATTCAGCTGAAGTTCTTGGATTTCACTGGAAGGGCATCCAGTCCCTATCCATCAAAGTCTTGGTCTGCAGCAGTTTTGCCAGAGATTTTGTTCCAAAGAATGATGGATGGGCAAATGTTGGTAAAACTGTTTAATGCAGATTTTTCTAACTATTTCTGTGTAAAAGAGCATGTTGGCTGCAATACTCATCTTGAAAGATGTCGGAGAATGGCCAAATGCCGACAGGTATATTGTCGTTTTGGAGGTGTGAATGCTTTGCAGAACTTTTCTCTCCCAGAGTGTTTGTATTTCCAGACCCATAGGGGATTGCCAGGGGTCAGAGTTTCAAAGAAATTAATCCCTGTTTTGGCCTATCCAAGAGTCTTTATGTGAAATGGCACAGACATTTTGTAGTGCGCGGTTTGTGCAGTTGGGTAGTTATCCCTTTTTCCCCTTTTCTGGCTACGAATGCAAATAGCATATGCAAATCTGAGGTTTTACAGAAAAGTGCTCACAGGACAAAAATTGTCCTCACAAAACCTGGGCAAACTTTAGAGGGGACTTGAAAATTATTGGCTCCATTGGCATAACTCAGAACTGTTAGATAAATATACAGAGCAAAAGTATATTTAAAATAAAAATTATTTCTCTCTCCTGCTACAGAGTCCTGTGTAGGACTCCCTTGCAGCAGCTGATGCCGTCAGGGATTCTGGAAGGAAAATACTCTGTTCCAGGTTAGTCTTTAGCAGAGACTCAGGGAACTTGGTGCTTCATAGTATCATGCCGCAAACATAGAATCATAGAATTGTTTAGGTTGGAAAAGCCCTTTAAGATCATCCAGTCCAACCATTAACCTACACTACCAAGTCCACACTAAACCAATCAAGGGTAGACTAGACTAAACCATGTCCCCAGGTGCCACGTCTGCCCATTTTTTGAACGCTTCCAGGGATGGGGACTCCACCACCTCTCTGGGCAGCCTGTTCCAATTCTTGACCACCCTTTCCGTGAAGAAATTTTTCCTAATATCCAACCTAAACCTCCCCTGGCTCAGCTTAAACTGGCTATTTAGTGCCAGGCTTCTCCATCCCCTCAGATCGCTGCTTGAGCTTACGGATCAGTCCTGCAGACAGTTAGGTCAGCACCGCCAAGGCAGAGGTGAACTGCAGGACACGGGCACGCACAGGGTGTAAGGGGGAGGATGGTGTGGAGGGCATCCAGGGCTTTGTTAAAGTGGCTTTGGTGCTACAGAAAATATTCACCGAACTGCACCCTCAGTTTCTAGCTGTAAGCTACTAGTGAGTTCTTTAGGAAGATGCAAACAGACTAAAGACTTGGCAGGGTCTTTATATACTATTCATAGATCTATAAGGAGTATTCAGGGTCTTTTTAAGTATTCGCTTTCCAAGAAAATATGTGCAACAGAACAAGTAAAATTCAAGCTTAACGTTTTTTGGGTTGGTTTTCAGTTGTTGCAGTTAAATTTTCTTAAGTTTTCCTTTAAAAATGACAAGCTGATTAGTCTAGCTAGCTATTTTCCCAGTCTAGCAGCCTCTTCCAGGGTTAAAACCGAAAGCAACAATTGCCAGATCTTTTAATTTCTGGGCCTCGCTGAATGTAATGCCTGTTAACCCCTAAGGACTGCTGAAACATTTGTACTCCATAGGCCCTTAGCCAAGCTTAGCATGCCACAGATGAAGTAATGCCATACCTGTCCATCTGTTTGGCCTATTGCTTTACAATATTTGGAATAAAAATTTAATTTCATGTAATTTTCTGTGACATTGTTTAGAAATAGACCATTCTTATGTGTCAGAATGAAATGCAAATCACCTCTTTAGCAAATGAAAGTGTGATTTCTGACTGATATTTTGTAAGGCCTGATTGTTATGATTGCTACCCAGTTGTATATCCTCCCCTTCCTCCAGAAGAAAATGTAATGGAAAACGTAACCCTAACAATTACATACAGATGGCACCATCCCCATGATTTCAGCTCTGTGTGGTGGCTTGTATTTCTATACTACAACTGGTGTAAATTAAATTGTAGTCATCTTCTGCACATGTATTATATTGTATCTTCACTAGCAATAAGAACAAGAACCGCACATCTGTTGGGTGAGAGGACGTGTTGGCAATATTCTGTTTATTTGCCTATTGCACGTTGCTAGTGCCAATGAGAACCCAGGGATCTAGTTGAATTTGTTGGAAACCATATTAAATGTCTCAGATCACCCCATCCACGATTTATTGTCTTTGCGCTGTGACAGAGCAGGCTGTGATGTAATTTTTTCTTCGTCTTCTCACACGCTGGAAACAACAGCCTTTTCCAATTGGAGTTACGGGATCCGTTATGGGATCATTATGTTCAGGGGGAGAAAGATTAGGTCCATCAAAAGCAGAGGAGGGAGGAAAGGGAAGGCAAGAGTATCTGCGCTTTACCTACCCTTGAAAATCAGTTTTCTCTTTTTTTTTTTTTTCTTTTCCCCCCTCTCTCATAAATGCTTAAAATTTTTTTAAAAAGCGCCAGGAGAAAAGGCCTTGTACTTCATTCAGTCACTCTTCCTTCAGTGCCACAATTAACGTAAATTAATGTAATCTGGTAAATAGTAGCCTTCTTTTTCAGTTCTTCACGACTGTCAACAACCAGGGCACCAGTGCTGAAGACAGGTCTGTGTTGGTAGATGCAGACACGAGCTCTTCTCTCCATGCTTCGACCTGGTGAGACACGAGCCCGCTCCAGGCCCGATAAGGTGGCAACGTGCCAGCACGGCTACTTGGCTTTTGAGGCTGGAGCGGGCTTGCCTACAGCCAGCCCGGAGAGCGGACAGAGGAGCTCTCGTCTGTCTGCACCTGTCTGTGTAGACATATTCTAAAATTACCGCTGCTCCCCTGGGCAGGAGTCGTCTTTCTGTTTTGACTCTGTACCGCGCTGGCCGCCAGAGAGTGCGGTGCAGCCATGGCGTCCCTCAACTGCAGTTGGGATGCAACTCATAGCTGTCGTAAACGCCGCAGTTGCCAGCTACGGTACTGCTGTCATTTGCCCCTCTTTAAATCTGGCGTGATTCTACAGCTTTAGTAGACTTGGTCTTAATTTAAGGTGAGGTAAGTGAGAACATCTTTTAGAGGCAATATGAAATGATTTTGGGGCTTGTCAGAAGAGTCAAAACATTAGCAATAGAATCTTACCAGCTTTATTCATCGGCATTCCCAGGGCTCTTGCTGTAGTGATTCAGCTAATTAAAATTCCTTTTACCTACATTTTCCTTTACAGCTTCAGGTGGTTATAAGAACCCTCATTTCATGTCCCAAACTATTATAATGTGTAAAACAGATGCTCTGTTCCACTCTGAAGTGGCAGCATTTCAACGGTAGATCAAGTGATCCTCCTGCGTAATATCTATTACTGGCTTGTGCCTTCTAAGATTGTAGTGAGAATTTTAATCGAATGCCTAAAAGGAACATGACATTTTCAGATGAAAAGCCTTTGTGAAGTATAAAGTGCTGGTTTTATTTGGTTTTACCTTCTTTCCATTCCATGTGTGTTTATGTGTGTGTATGTATCTCAACAGATTAAATTAGGAGCTCTTTCTAAATATCTGGCTGGTTGATTCACGCATGAAAAACAGACAATACCAAACATGCGAGTCGTTAGTTACTACAAGGTTCTGAGCCCAATCTTATTCCCAGGGAAGTCGGTTTAAAGCAAGGCCTACGTCCTTAATGTTTTCTACAGAAAAGCCAGAGACAGTAACCTTAGGAGAATGAAATGTGAAACCCCCGTGGCAATTTAAGTAGGGCCACGGTTGAAAGGCAGCAAGAACAGGTTCCCTTTGTACTTCTCTGAGCTACACTTGGCATCCCTTGGGGCAAATTGGGAGAGTTTCAGCCTTCAATGTCTACACAATCCCTCATTTTTCAGGAGCAGAGGCTTGTTACAGAAGAATGCTCTCTGTTCCTTGTAAGCCTAGAGTGGAAGGAGATCACTGATTAAAGCAGAGGCTTTTGATTAAATGATGAGGCTACTTTCAGTGATTAAACAAAAAAAGGTATTTTGGGGGCCACTTTCTGCTGAAGCTTGGGCTAAAGCAGACAGCTATTAAAGCACAGGAAAAAGCAAGCAGGTCGATAGGCATTTTGGAGGTTGGGAAGGTGCATAGCATGGAAGGGGAAATAACAATTTCAGGATTATGCTAGTATTCATCTGTAATTGGGTCTCTGTTTATTTTTGTTTCTTGAGGTAGTCACAGGCATGTATTGTATTTACCTTACTAACTCAAGACACACAATGCTGTTTCACTCATCACAGATAAAAGGCTTCAGTGTCCTCAGATAATTACGGACATTTTATTAGCTATGATGAAACAATGATAAAAGGTATCAGGGCTTTGATTTCATCTTTTTGGAAGTGAGCCTATTTTTTAGTCCATATTTTCCACTTATCGAAACAATTTTTAAAGTGCAGGTAATCTTTTGAGAGAGTCGAACTACCCCTATCTATGAAGCTTTTATCGATGTTCCCAAGGCATTGGCTTCTATAATCGTAATACTTAGTATTACACGCAGACCCACTGTTGCAAAATGATTCATTGGCAAGCCAGCACTGAAATCTCATATTCCTTAATCTTAGTCCACAGAGTCACGGTCTGTTTGCTCAGCCGGGACAGGAACGCTCTGGTGTGTATGTAACTCTGCTTTGGTTTGCGGGTGCAATCCCAGGTTCTGTGGAACTCCTATAAAAATGTGGAAAAGGCTGTTCTGTTAACATTTGTTTCTATGTATTTCACAGAGTTGCTATGCTTGCGTTTTTTCGTGTTTACATGCTGCAGTCATGTAAAAAGCATAATGTTGTGGGGAAAAGGGCAGGGCTTGCTTCAAATTATCATTGAAAGAAATAAAAAAATGCAGAGAAATGTCAGGAGATCTTGGTGAACATGTTTCTGCGGGAACTGGAAAAGAGACCAAGCCACAAAATTAAGAAATGGATCCAGATTCCATATCCTTCAGCCTCACCCCTAAGGGGATGAAAAATACAGAACTGAAATACCACAAGTTTGGATTAGGGTTTTTTTTATTTCAACCCATCTCTCCGTAGTCTGGTTATACCAATAATCTCTTAATAAATGTTAGTATGAGCAATATCTATAGCTCATTGTTATACCTGAGCATGACAACAGCATTTGCAATCAGACTATGCATAAATGCAATTTCTTCCTATTTTTTTTCCATTATTTTAATGCATTGTTTCAAACTGGCAGTTCTGCTGAATATTACTCAGCTGCCTATAAAAACATTGTGAGATGTTTCCTGCTTTTAAATGAAATCTAAGAAAACCTTAGAACTTGCTTCCACTCTGGCCCTTAAACTGATAAAAAATAAATTCCTGGTTGCAAGAGATGGGCAAACATGTCAACTTTTGGACTGAAACCCAAAGGTTTTCTAGTTTGAAAAACTAATTTAATTCCAAACCAAGCCAACCGCAAGCTAATACCAGAAGCTGCATTTAACTAAACAATCTGGCCCTTTATCCCCACTATTTGGATTTCCATAACAACTAATATTTATGTCAGAAACTTGTGATACTGCTTTTTATTTCTAAATATCACGATGACATTAGGTGAGAGCAAGTTGTAACGTATCTCTTTGGGGTACCACAGTATTTCCCCTTCCTGCGTATCAACATTTAAGATAAAACAACAAAATTCTTCCCATGAATTGTAAGATTCACATTAGTATTGTTATAATAATTAAATGAAAGTGGTTTTCAGTGACAATATATCCTGCCTGTCTTGAGTTGGCAAGAAGTACATGCACTATACAAGAAAATGTGTTTATGCAGAGGTATTCGTTCGTGATACAACCCCAGTTACCTGTTGTGATTTAAGTAGTGTGATTAAAACACAGAGAGATTTACACTCCTTGTCCTTCAGGATTATTGTAAGCGAAATTGTCTGCCACTGGGCACTTAGTATTCTCCTGGGTCACCTTTTAACTGAGACTTTCAAAAGCTTTAGCCATTTAATTTATTATGTAAAACTGTGCTAATTATCTTCAAATTCAGAAGGTTGTCCTTCCTGTTTTCTCTCTCCTGGCAAAACTCCTCTGATAAAATACAAGTGGTACATCAATTTAAATTGTATGATGATGGGAAGGAGGAGCCACATTTATTACCGTAAAAGCAGCCAAGATATAAAGGGTGAGATAAAAAGACTTGCACAGAAGAATACGTTACATCAACCTGAACCTGGCTTTCTGCCTTGTGCCTCTTATTCTCACTCCTTTACCACATTGGTACCTTCTTGTCTCTCCTTATCTTTCTGAAGTCAGAAGCACTATAACATTGTTCTGCTGCCAGGTCAGCTGTGACGAAAGATAGCTTTGTGTAAAGAGAAAGTAACTGTTGAACAGGCAAAATTACATATTTTAGAAAAATAAATATTGTATAGAATATTTTTATCAGAATGATGAAATGATATGGTGGTTGCTACACTAGTTCAGTTGCTTCAACCATACCTAGTCATCACAACTGGCCATACCGAGGCGTTACAGTGGCCATACCTCGGCATTGTAAGTGGCTTTCAATAAAGATTAATTATTTCTAACTAAAATGAATCCTAGTTCATCATCTTAACATAGGGTCAATTAGTTTATTGAGTAGGACTAGGAATATTATAACCTTTGAGAAAAAGACTCATACCTTACAATGTTTTTACTCTGTTGCAGTTTTGCAATGCATTTAAATGGACCAAGGCATCATCTAGCAGATAAGAGTGATATGTAGCTAAATTTAACCTGATTTGAGTTATGCAGAGCTACTTTGTCTTCACTTGTCAATCTCAAAAGCAGGAATACAAAACTGCCATTGCATCAGACCGGCAGCAGTTGAGTTCTGAAACATGTGAGGATGCTAATTATCTTCAGCCTTTTTCTACGGATTGCCTGCATTTTGACAGGACTTCCACTAATATACAGAAACTTTGCCCTCCAAATGAAAAATGATCAGGATTTGTAAAGGATTTTGGGGGTTTTAGTGATGTATCTTTTGGGTTTGTGTTCTATTAAAATTGGCAGACAGTCAATGGAAGCGTGCCCTTTTACTTCTGTGTTCAGAGGAGCCCTAAGGTAGAACATCAGAGATGTAGGCTATAGGCTCTGTGCAGCAAGAAGATACCGTTTGGGTTTGACTGCGTGAAGCGTATCTAATTCCTAAGTTAACTCATGAGAACTGTATAGAATCATGGAATGCTTTGGGTTGGAAGGGACCTTTAGAGCCCACCCAGCCCAACCCCTGCAGCGAGCAGGGACAGCTTTAACCAGAGCAGGGTGCTCCGAGCCCCGTCCAACCTGGCCTGGGATGTTGCCAGGGATGGGGCAGCCACCGCCTCTCTGAGCAACCTCTTCCAGTGCTTCACCACCCTCATTGTAAAAAATTTCTTCCTTATATCCAGTCTAAATCTATTCTTTTTTAGTTTAAAACCATTACTCCTTGTCCTGTCACAACAGGTCTTGCTAAAACGATATAAATTTTAAGTATCTCACAGTGCCAAAGATTGCTCCTGCCCGCTGAGGTAGCGTGCCTCTGTTGACCTGAACATCACCCGCCAGAAACTCATCTTCTTTTTTGACCGTCGGTTCTGCGCAGGCCCTTTCGGTGTCGCCGATCCCTGCCTCCTCGCAAGCCAGGGCCAGCACAAGGAGGTGCGGGCACGTCACGCGGGCAGCTTTGCTGCGGCTTGGCAGCGGCAGGCGGGCAGGCGGCTGTGAGAGGCGGTAGGGAAGAAGGGCTGAAGGCAGTGCGCTGGGCGTAGGCCCGAGGAGGCTGCTGGAGGAAGAACGTGCTAGAGAGGCGAGCGGGAGAGGGTCAGAGGGGACGGGCTCGCTTCTCTTAGCGGCAGCCAAGGGAAGAGCGAGATCCAGTTGGTGGGGCACAGGAAGGGAAACGGCTAAAGGTGTTCGGAGAGTTAAATCATCACAGCTGCCTTTTTCCATCCGTTTTTGTTTTGCCTCTTCTGAATTCCGACACCTACACAATACTCTGTCTTTTAAAAACAATGTTGGAGTTCCCGACATTGAACTCTGCAAACAAGTGTGTTCTCAATTAAGTGAAGAACTTCCCCTGCACCCCCTCACTTGATACGAGCGCTTGGCTCAGATGTGCTGGCCTCTAGAGGAATCACACGAGCACATTTTTCAGAAGGTTTCCCCCTCCCAAAATCCCATCGAATGGCTGTTTCTTATAAACCAATGGAGATAATTTTGTGGCTTTTCCCTTTCATGGCCACCCACCTCCTCTTCCCAGCTAGCTTTGATATAAAAAGACAAATCCTTTCCCATTCACATCAAAAGCCGGAGGGTCGCTCTGTGTCACCTACCCTGGGATTTTGACTCAAGCTATTTGGAAAAAAAAATAATGGAAAGAGCAGCTTGGTTTTAACTCAACCGCAGTGCGTGTCACCGAGAGTTTTCAGGGTCATTGACAGATCAGTTTCATAGACCAAACAGATAAATAGGCACAAGTTATTCTTTATTATTATTGTTTATAATTTGTTCATGCCATAAGTGTGCCGAGTGTGCTACGGAGGATACCAGCCCTTCCTCGGGGAACACAGGGTCTAAGTTAGACATATGGTTTGTATATATTCAATGTGTATTCAAGCACCTCTAGGGCTGGATAGGCACTTTTAAAAACAAATTTCAAGTAATAACAATAACATGCTGAGTGATAACAACAGGCATGGGGGTGAGAGGAGGACGAGGGTTACAAAAATAAAGATCATGTGAATTGTTTTCTTTATGTCACACATGAGGCTTGGGATTTCTCTGTTTTTCTTTTTCTTTGAATGCTTTTGTCATTCCTTTCTCTTTGGCAAGAAAAGATGACAGACTTCAGAGGCAGAGGAATTGCTGCTGGAGTAAAGGAGAAATGAGGCAGAGGAGAGGGGCTGTTCCTGCTAGGACCTGAGAAACCTCTGGCCTGTTAGGGAGAAGCGCTGCTGCAGGCTAAGGGACTGACTTAAAGAAGGGGAAAGAAGAAAATCTGCCACAACTGAACAAAATTTCTACCATCTCTGGTGTATGAGGTTGTCCCTAGTACAAGGCTTAACACTGATTTTCTGAGGGTTAAATCTTGAAAGACCTTTCTTAATTCCTACTCTAGCCATCTCTAACAATAGTGGAAGTTTGTGAAAGCAAGAGAAAAACAGAGTGAAGTTCCCAGGACTCAGCACTTAGTGAAATGGGATTTCTGTTTAGTTTAGTGCTCATTCTCATTCAGCGCATTTACCTGGTTCTACACGTACCTGGTGCCTTTCATTTAAACCATTTAAACCACTGAGGATTGCTCCTCACTGCATGGAGCAATCACTATGTTTGGTGGGCATTTCTAAACGCCTTTAGCCCCAAACAACTGCTTGAGCTTCCTGCTCTTCTGAATAGTTTGTTTGATTTTTATCAGATGTACTCTTGAGCATCCTTTCTGGTGTATCATGCCACAACCATTGTGTAAGCTCCTGGTTGTTACTGTTTGGTCGTGTATTGTTTATTGGAAACTTGCTGAAAGGAAACCGCAGTAGGCTTGCTGTTACATTGGGGACCTCGGGTGATGTCTCAAGTATTACGCAGCAAACAGACTTCTAAAAAAAATTCATTCTGGTGCATTGCAAAGACGTGGAGTTCTGAGAGTGCTCCAGATTTGAAGCAGTGCTTCTGAAAACGTAATTTATAGTGCCTGAAAACTTACTGTTCTAGGGAGAACCTGAGGATTTTTAGACTCTTTCACCCTGTATTGCATATAGGTTCAGGAGGCTCTTAAGAATGGCTTACAAATTGGGGATCTTCTGAGGAGCATCTGTCATAGCCAGCTTCACAGCACCCACCTTGCTGCCAGTGGCAGAGGGGAAGGCCCAACACGAGCACGAATTCGTGCTTGTGTTTACACTTGCCCTGGTTGCTGGATCAGCCCTTTGGGTGATACTACTGCCTGTTTGGGTTTAGAAGAACCAGAAGTTAGTTGGGCTCACGGTAGGAGTCGCTGGCCCTTGTTTTGTCTCGAGAAGTGGGGTGTAAATTTACTACTTTCTTTGACCTTAAACACAGAGCAATGTATCATTTGTCTGGACTTCAGAATATGGCCTCCTCGGTGTGTCAGTGCATCTTATGGCAGCCCTACAACAAGGCTTTCAGCAGCACAAGTGCCTTTTCACCCGTGTTTCACATCTTGCAAATCCCTTCTACTTCAACATATTTCTACCACTGCATTCCCAGTGCCAAGTTACATGCCTGCCAGGAGATGTGGTCTATATGTGCTTTTGTTTCCCGTTAAGTCTTTTTCTTTCCTGGTAAGGATTTGAGAAATGCTGTGGCCTGTAGAGATAGAACAGATTTTTGCATTTTCTCCATTGTGTGAATAAGTTAGTTGTTAATAAAGCCAATTCCTTTATCAGATGCTGTTTGCAAAAATATTTGTTACACATGCTGGAACTAATTTTTCATCAGTTATTTACTTCACGCGGGGATTACAATGGGCTGTGTTTCATCTGATAACTTTTGCAGCTTATTAGATGTGAATTTACTAGCTGTGAACAGTTGAATAGTATGAAACTCAGAGAAGAAACAAGCTGCACCGTCCATAGTGTAACGATCTTTCTAAATTAGCTCTGGCCAAAGTTCCTATTTCACAATCCACTAAATAGCTTTCTTATGGATCGTAAGATGAACATATACTGAGTGAGGCAACTGAGTTTATAATATCATCGGTATAAGGTGAACACTTTCTAACAGATGATGACATTATCAAAGTGCTATTTGAAATTAGCTCCATATGCTGTTAGCAATGCTGTAAGATTTTACCCAGAATTTCATTTTCAAATGTTTTTCATTCAAGTTCACGGAGGGTAAATTGGAAACACTTGGGTATATCCCACTTATGGATCTGTTAAGACCCACTTAATTTTAACATGTGGATGTGTGGAGAGAGAGGAAGGAGAGGAGAGTTGTAGGATGGGGTGAGCAGGAATAACTCTATCTACTGATGTCTCTTGAAAATCTGAACAGCGTGTATTTGCTAACGATTGCGCAAATGCTGCTGTGCAACCCACACTCTTCAGTCCATGACTTGTTATGAAAGATGAGATTTTCCTATCAAGATGGTGAGAGTCAGCCTTTCAACTCTGCCTGGTTGTAGCAGAGGGTTAAGCAAAGGAGCTCAGGCTCCGCCGTGGTGATGGGAGCCAGTTGGCAGAGGCCACAAAAGAGGAGCCAATCTAGAAATGCACTGGTTCTGTACTTTTGCTGGCAAGGCTCCCGACTGGTTTTAAACCTGCCTTGCCAAGGCCAAGTTCTGCTCCGGATAGTTTGGGAGTGGGGTGGGGAGTTGCTCACTGTGCTTTATCAGGCTCTGCAAGACAAACATGGTGATTCTTCTTTTTTTTTTTTTTTTTTTTTTTTTGGTGATGGTTGGGTAATAAATGCATCAGAAATTCTAATTGGCTTTAAATTATTTCCTCTCTTTAAAAGAAACTGTATGAGGG
The DNA here is from genome assembly GCF_030463565.1 of Pelecanus crispus. NCBI lineage: Eukaryota > Metazoa > Chordata > Aves > Pelecaniformes > Pelecanidae > Pelecanus > Pelecanus crispus. The sequence continues at coordinate 3,181,742 of NC_134655.1, read as the reverse complement.
AACTGTATGTTGCAATGAGGGATTCATGTTTCTTACTTCACCGACTTGAGGAGCTGGGTAAGGGATCAAACTACTTCAGCAGTCACGGGCTGCAAGAGATGAGGATGTTTCTAGGAGCTTTGTAACACTTTTAGGCTAATAGTATTCCTTGTGTGAACGTACTGTATCTGCTACTAGGAATGCATTAAAAAAAAGTAGCAGTATTAAAAAGTCTTTTTGGCTATTTGTATAAGATATCATAAAATGCTGTAATTTGGGTTGTGATAATTAATCCAAACTAATGGGTCATTTGGAATAATGTCTGAAGGGAAAAAATGAAATTTTCTTACTGCTAGTTCCGTTCTGCATTTACATTTATCTATAATGTTTAATTATGGGCAGAAACACTAACTATTATTTGCATTAAGTGTCTTTGTACCCTTCTAGTCCTATTAAATATACTCAGCTTTAGTGGTGCTGACAGTATTTTTGTAGGTTAACCAAGTTCTCAAAAGTTGTGGTTTTTATCACACTATTTCTAGCAGGTTTTCTGCGCTAGACAGGATATCTTTCTCCTAAGGGGAAAACGTAGAAGAGAGCTAGCTGTTGTAGGGAAGCACCAGGAAATGGTATGCAACAGCTATCGCAGTTCCAACAACACATCAACTGGCAGAAACAAGAATGTCAGGGGAGTCGATTGCATAGCTTATCCATGTCTAGAAGGATATGGTTTTCATTTTGAAAATGCTATTCATCTAAAATCTCAAATTCTTATACCCACAGCATGAGTGTTTCTGAGTTTTGCATCAGAGCCTGGAGTTAAGAAACACACGTGCGCACCTTTACATCTGGTGCTTTTATGAATCGTTTTGAGGAACTGTTACTAAGCAGCAGCAGCTATATCGGGGCTCCATCTTATAAAGAGGAAGGTCTGTGTTACTCATTTTGTTTCCAAAAAATTCATTTGTTTTGCATTCCCAGGAGGTACTTTTATTCTCCCAGAAAGGTCAAGCAGAAACATTGATGTAAGTCCTGTTTATGGCAATTTTGTTAGATTTCCAGCAATTGCAATGGAACATATTTATAACAAGTATGTTTCTCTCTAGGGTGATACCATTAGTCAAAATATGCTTTCTCATATTTCCACTACATAAACACAAATATCTTTTAAGATTCAAACTTACTGGTCTTGAGGATTCCCACAGCCACATCTCATTAGTGGTTCAGAAGGCTGCGCTAGCCATGGTTTCAATTTGGGATGAAAAGGTTTTGTTAGGAGAAAGAACTTCAACCAAACTAGAAGGTTGAAAAACAGGATAATATTCCATGTGTGGGCTGTTGTCTTGAACAAAACAGCAACCATGAGAAGTCCGATGCTTTAAACGTACAACTTGTGATTCAACGTGCTAGGGACCCAGGCAGGCCTGTGTTTGGTGCCCAGGTCTCACCTGTGATATTGTGCCATTTCCACAGTAGCTAGCATCTCAAACTTGATGACGCTCAATGCGCTAATGATATATGTCGTCCCTGATGCAATGTAGCCACTGACTCTGTATACGGTTCTCCGCAGGTATTCCAAAATATGCTGGTATCCTAGCAGAAACTGTAAAGAAGCAAACTGTCCACTGATACAAATGCCAGGAGCAGACTTGACAAATGAAACTGCATTACTGGGAAAACAGCAGACCAGAAGTTGTAAGTAACATAGCCACGGTGATAAATGATCTCTATATCCTCACTTTCATTTCGTTTCTTCATTCACAAGACTTCTGTTGAAATAACATGACAGTGTTAATCTAGAGAGTGTCCAGATAAAAAGGCAAATACCAATCAAGTTGAAATGACATTTTGGATCTCAACACAATAATGAACTGGCTATGAATTAATTATTGAAAGAAAAGCAACAGGCTCCTAGCCTCATGTGAAGTCTTAGGAGGATGTGTCTACAGTGTGTTTCAGCTGTCTTCTTCCACATACATCTCAGTATGAACAGAGCTTGCTACAGACACAAAAACTGGTTTTATAAATTTTAGAAACAGGATACCTTGAATGCTACCTTTAAATGAAAGTCTCACTCATATATGTAGAACAAAAGTGAATAAAATTTGGAAGTACAAAAATTAGTTTTCTTCCTCCTGCTACAGTTGACATGCAGCTGTTTGAAATACAGACACCCCCCCCCCCCCCTTCTTGGGGTCTATCAGCAAATTCATTAACTACTTTTTGGCAGCAATGTCACTAGCTGATCTACACGTCCTAGGACCTAAGTGAGTTGAAACAGAATTTCAGGATGAAGTTCCAAGGAATAGCATTAAGGGCGTTGTTATGTATCACTATGTTAAAAACACTAACTACAATTTAGCAGGAAAAAAACTGGCAAAATACTACCTATTCCAGTCTGCCAATATTTATGCGTACTCTTGGGGCTCATCGGCATTACAAGAGAAGAGTGAATCTAGTGGTTATATTATGTTCTGAAAATTTTGGGCCAAAACTTGTTTTTCACACAGCATTTCAAGAAAAGTATTTTGTTTTTCCCACAGATTATAATGGACAATTGACAATAAATTGCATTTTTCTCAGGGTCGTCAGCTATAATTCACAACACCCATTATATCCTTAGCAGTCAGAATCTAGACTAGCTCAAGCTTGCATAAGGCAAGAGAAAACGGACGTGGACTGTCAAAGGCGGCTTTAACCAGCAGCAGTCACTGCACTTTTTTTTTTTTTTTTTTTTCCCCTGGGGTACATTGAAGACTAAAAGCGACGATTGCAGGTATTTTAAAGTGTCCTGGTTTTATATGAAATGGATTTATTGGAGATTCCTAACAATGTGAACAGAACATTCATCACTGATGGACTCAGTTGTATCCCAGTGAATAGAATTTACTGTTACTCAGGGCTGAAGCTAAAATAGATTACAAGCCAGATTAGAAGAGAGAAATAGTCTCTGCCAGAAATAGAGAATGATTTGAATTACACAGTACCCACCAAATCTTCTTTACTATCTGATTAATGGAATATCAACAGGAAAAAAAAATGATGGAGAAACAGAGGTGAAGAATTAAATCATGATTTTGGAAATCAATCTCAGTGCAACCAGACTTTCACCAACATTTTGGCAGTTGAAAATAAGTTTAAGAATACAGCCATGTAGATAACATGGTCTTTTCTTCCGATTGCTTTAATTGCATCTCATCAGTCATAGACTTCTCTATACCCCCAGCTTCTCTACCCCAAAGTCTCTATCAGATAAGGAAAGCAAAGGAAATGTACACTGGAATTGAAGGCAAAATAATAATGAAGAAAAAGGACATTAACTCTAAAACATAGTAAAACTAACAATTTTATCCATTAGAATACTATGTAGAGAGCAATGCAGTGAACTGAAGGAGTCTGTTGAGGACAGCTGAGAAGACTCATGTCTAGGTGACTACCACCAGAACATGGTTCCCTGCACGTGTCACAGTTATGCTGGAGTCTGTCTGTCGCTGCTGAGGTGCTTGAACGTTGTGAAAACAGTAGGGAAGAGCTCATGATTGACTTTTGAAAAGAGATTAAAGGATTAAATAATTATAACTTGGATAAATGACAATTAAGGATGAGAAAACCTTCTAAAAGTAATTGGAGTTGAGCTCTGGAGAGGGAGTAGAACTATTCAGTATTTTCTACGGGGCCACAGGTAGGAAACTGAGAAAAAGAACCTGGGGGTAAAAACTGAAATTTGGTCCAGTCATGTTAGTTAAGGTGGTACAAGCTTCATCACTGAGGCCTTTATATTTTGATGTTATATTTTTTTTTATGCTGTAGAGGATGATCTGTTACTGTCAGACATACAAACTCAATCTAAGATACTTAGTAGATGTTTATTGTCTTTTGTGTGTGCAATGCTTTCTCTGTGTGTGCAGCTCAGGGTAGCAGAGGAAAAAGATCATGGAAGTAAACATTTGTCAGCTATAACATGCTTCTTTTTAGGAATATATAAGATAGATATATTAGCAGATTCTAGTGGGGTTTTCCGTATGCTTTCCAAGTCAAGAGTTAATATATTACTTATATATGAAAGCACCAAAAAATTGTTCATAGGACCAACTAAACTTTTGTATATCTTGGATTTGTAGCTTTAGAAAGGCAAATATTTTAATAGATCTTTTTCCCCCAAAATAAACAATTCCAGTATCCTAGCAACAGTTACATAGCTGATTACAAATATCAGACTTCCCAGGGTATTACGGAATTCATTCTAGCAATCGAATTTAATTAATTCTGTCTTCAGACTAATTACCAGACTGACACAGGTTCTGACGTTTGGAAGAAACATCAGATGTAAATGAGACTGGAGCATCCTCCAGGAGATGGGTATGCATCAGTGGACAAAAGAGTATGAAAATAGATCAAGTCAGTAATTATGGCACTGATTTAAAAAAATGCTTAAAAATGAAGCTCATTTTTCTTACAGAGCCTCTCTTGGCAGTTCGTGGAGGAGGTAGCAGTATGTTTGAGAGAATTCTACAGCGCCGGTATTTATCATGTATTTGAATGTGGTGGAAGATTTGAGGCAGTTAGCTAAAGAAGTATGTACACTACTGCTCAAGAGGACTCTCTGTCTTAGGAAGTACAAAACCTGATAAACCTTTGCAGCTCAGAAGGTTCAGTTTGTGTTTTGCTTTCAGAGGTTGAATACAAGTGCACTGCTGGGGTCACACCAGGTCTGTTCTGTGGGATACGAAAGGGTTTTATCAGTATGAAACCATTTAAAAGAAAAAAAGAAGAAAACCCCTCCAGTAAGATAGACAAAATTACATAAATAGAAAAAGACAGAAGACGGTTGCTTTTTCCGTATGAGTGGTTTTGTAGGCAAGAGAACATTGACTTGAATGCTGAAAATGCCTCCCTCTCAGTTCATTAAAGACCGCTCCTTGCAGTGATTAGTCCAAATCAGGGTGTATTCTGTGCCAGTGATCAATAATGGGTGCTCATCAGAAAGGCCATCGTGTTGGATTTCTGGTGTCTTGATCCTGTGCAAGCGACACGCTCTTCCTCAAGCACTGGCTGGTAAATATAGTGCTCTTGGTGATCTGCCACTGGACTAAGCTTTCATCAAGAGAGTACAGGTACTTCTGACTGAAACAAATTTATGTTCTGTTATTTTGCAAAGGAAAATACTGCAAGGACCGTGAACAGTGTTTTCAAGTCTATACCTTCAGTAGGAACTAAAAGCACAGTCAAGCTGTTCTCCCTGTTTCCTTGAGATTTGTCCTCTTTAAATGCCTCGGGGATGAAACGAGTAATTTGAAATTTGCATCTATATTATCTGTTGCCTTCCCCATCCATATGCACCGTCTCCAAGAGCCCAGGGCAAAGATGCCATTATACTCAGTCACTAACAAACCAGGTGCAGTCAAGAGATCTAACAGAATGTTAATAAAAGGTCTGATGAAGAACAAAAAATAAACAAACCTGCTATTGTGCCTGTAAGAATTGCTGCTACCAGGAAATTAAAAAATTACACATGGCATATGCTGCCTGCCTACACTCAGCACTGCTGTTCAGCTCTGAAGTCATGTCCACCAGGTACAAAGAAAATCAAGTCAATTGATTTGCAAAAAATCAATCTGCAAAATCCGGTGAATTATAAAATTGTCATTCTCTTCTGTGCTTCTCTGAGACTACATTCTTATTTTTATGGTTTAAAACGAAACTCTAAAGAATCACATAATTGCGTACATCTCATTCTTGGAAGATGGTATGGACTTAAATTAAAAAAAAAAAAAAGAGTTTTGCTGAAGCTTCACCACAGTCAGAGGGCTCAAAGCTCCACAATATGTTGTTTTAAAAGATAAGGAAATAATGAATTGGCTAGAAGTGTGTTTATCTGGTTTCAAAGTTCAGTAGCATGAGGGGAAAAAAAGATACTGGAGAGTGATTGAAAAAGACATGGGTTTTTTTTTTTTTAAAAAAAGTAATCACAGAATACAACTATTTTAGAAACCAGAAACTGTGTGTCCTGCTACAGTACTCGCATAAGTGTAAGAACTGGATCCATGTAAGAACCGGGGGTCAAAAAGACCGTACTTGTGTCAGATCTGTTCTATCAGACATTGCTCCCGCTTCAGTCTGCGTGTCAGAGGACAGAGCTGGGCTCGGGTGCATGGGGCTGCTAGCCAGGGTCACGGGGCCAGGCCGTTAGAAGAGGCCATGGGATGCTCTTCTGAAACCTTCTGAGCATATTCACTGTGTGCAGCGGGCTCCGGCTTGGTGAAGCCTTTTGGCCTGGGAAACGCTTCTGTTTCGTTTTAGAGAACTGCACTGACACTTAGCTGATTCAAGCCACCAAAAAGCAGCATTTTCTCTGATCTGTATTCCCCTCATAAGATTTGCTGTGCTGCAAGTGTTATGTGCATGCCCATTTTGAAGACAGAGGTTTGTGGAGCAGCGAAGCAGCAGCAGCACGCGCTGCACGTGGGATTGCTGTAACCGCTGTAGCAACAGGTTCTTACCCAGCGTTTGTCCCCAGCATCCCATCCCATCCCCTCTTTTGAGGGTGCCACAAGGACAAGGACTCCATTTGCTGAGAGGATGCAGAGATTTAAGACATCACAGAAGCGTCTCCCTGGATGCAGCACGTTTCTCTCCCTGTCTGTTCTTCTCTAAGGGCGCTGTGTGAGGAAGGCCCCCCCTCTGCTTTGCAGAGGCAAGAGAAAAAGACCCAGCCGTTAAGTTAGCAGACTTAGTTGCTGCCGACTGATGTGGTTAGTCCAGTGTCAAATAGCAAATACCTGTGACAAAAGTTCAGGATTCACTTGATAAACTGCTAGGAGAGGAAGAGGGATGGGGAAGACAGGTTTGCTGTAGGTATATAGAATGAAATTTGGTTTAATGTTTTGCCTTTAAGAGATATGGGAAGAGATATATCAACTGTCTAATTAAAAGGATGTTATTTAGGGTGCAAAATGAAGAACTCGGAAAATAGAAAATGTCACATTTATGGTATTTCATGTGATTTTTTTACTTAAATCTGTACTATAAGTGCATTTGATCATATTTCCAATCTCTCTGGAGTATATGAAGACAAAAGTTGTGGGGAAATATTTCGAACAATATTTGGGCAAGGCTATAAAGGTGACAAAACAAGATTATGATTTTTCATCCCCAGTGATCTTCTGTAGTTACCAGCACAGAGGCTCCTTTCGGTCAGTCTCCTGTCCCCATGGAGAACGCTCGGCTCCTGAGCTGGATGGAGCGGAGCGCAGATGAGGATTGTGTGGACTCCAGCACCCTCTCATGGTGCAAGCACCTGCTCACCGTATGGTCCTATATACTTACAAACAAACCACTGCATTTGTAATAACGAGACAAATTTCTGCTGCAAATGGCCACTTTGTCACTTGGTGGCAATTAAAAGTTTTGTGTTTTAAACAGCTTTACTTGCAATCTGTGCTGACAGACCTTGCTGTGTGCTCCATGTACCCTGCCCATATTTCCACATTAAGTGACGATAAAATTTTGAAGTGGGGGATGGGACGACTGGGAAATCTGAGCAAGGAGGAAGCAGGTGATGACTAAAAGCAACAACACCGTGCATGCAGCTTACAGGCAAAGGCAAGGCAGGTACTACCCCATAGGACAAAGAAAGCCGGGAAACCTATCGGGGGGGAAAGTCAATCCACTTTGGTTTCAGTATGAGTGGTAGGGTAACTGTCTACGTCTAACTTTTGTCCCAGAGCTGTAGAGAGATATCTTAAAACTGGTACGTACAAATACAGCTCTACTCACTTCCTTGTAGAGCTCTGCTGTTTTACATCAAGTGAGTATGTTCTAGTGGTTTCCTTAATTTATTTTATCTGCTGCAAGATAGTATCATGATGCTGTATACAGATTATGTGCATAAATGTATGATAGGACCATTGCATGTGTGCACAAACTCATGTAAAATGCAGGAGTCCCAGTGCAGAACTGCAAAGTGCTGCCGAAAGTAACCAAAAATGGGCTTTCCTGGCATTTCTGGGAAGGCGTTAATGTGTAAATGTGGCAGCTTATCACGTGTAGTGGAGAGCTCTTACTGAATATAACAAAAATACAGCTTGCTCATAGGTTAGTACCAGTCAATCCTCATTACATTTTCACCATCTCCTAGTACGTAGCTGGAAAAATGGGGAAGAGAAGGGAAAGTTGTTACAAAATATGACTCTGTTGGAGAAGTCACTAGTAAAAATAATAGGATCTCTTGTGAAGTCTGAAGGTGCAACTGATCAGTTGCACCGACTTTTTCTTTTTAAAAGGATTCCTTAATCCTGATTCTTTGGCCCAGTAGTCCTTTGAACTTTCTGATATGACAGCAATCAAACAAGAATTGCTGAATTCTGACCTGTTTGAAACGAACCGTGAAGGCTACTGAAAAACTCCAGCTACAGCAAAAACTGCCACTGCCGTTGAAAACTGTGTAAGCTGTGGTTCGTGCTGCAGTAACTACCCACAACGACCTGGATGACAGCCAAGATATTAATCGGTAGTTACGGAGCTCCGCATGGCCAATCCTTGGACCAGCTCTCTTTTTTTACCTCTGCAATCAGCTGTTTAATTTCCATTCTTCTGAAAAAGCTTGGGCTAACTCCTCTGCGGGAGCTGGGGTGCAGCATTTTTGATACAAAGCCCAAATCTGATACGATTAGATTTAGCGTGTGTTGTAAGATTTATCTACTTACCTACAAGTACGGTATGTGGTAGTCCAAGATATGATCAAGGAAGGGAGGGTTGCTGCGTTTTCCTACAATAAATGACAGAACGGGCCAGCCTTTAGGCCCACAAACCTTTTTCAGATCAGCAGGGAGGTCAGAAGCCAGGGCTCTCAGCTGCGAGATGGTGTCATCTTTGGTTCCCTTTTTAAGTCATGGATTATCACATTTCCTTGGATATCTCCACCATTGATAAGCAAAACCATGTGTAACCTACCCAGATATAAATATGTCTGACAATAAAAAAAGTTACACCTTTATTTTACGCACGCTAGGTCAAAAGTAGTTTGAAAAGTTAGATCTTCACAAGGTTTGGCTCATTACGACCGCTTTGTAGCTATCTTTCCACATACTTTCAGGGCTTGCATATATTACAAGCTTAAGCAAGATTTTGAAATGAACAGTGGGGAAAGTAACTTTCGCAACCTTGATTTTCTGGATTAGAATATAATTTTGAAATGCATACTGTAGTCTGTGCACAGTTTCACATTCAATACTGGAAATATAAACTGCATTTTCCAGTTGTGGTTTTTTACAGGACAATTAAGCGTTTTCTACCATGTTGTAATTTTTTAAGAGCTTTTTCTCATATAAAAGACAGCATTTCAGTGAAATTGGTACATGTAGTCCTTTGGGATTTTCTGCAAGAGGGAAATTGTTGTAAAAACCAGCATTTATTTCCTGAGTTTATATTGTTTCCTGATGTATTTTAGCTCTTTTTTGGACCGACGACAAAGCCAGTGCCATCTCAGCTGGTGTCAGTCTTCCTCTAGTCTTCAGACTACAGCTCTTCATAATGATGTGTTTCCTGATGCCCAGAGTCTCCATGGCACTGGTGAGTCACCACCACCTTCCTTTCTTTGAGCACCCAAAAGGTTAATGGTTTTTGAGAAAAAGCCGATGATGATGATGATAAGCCTTATTTAAATCAGCCTAAAGCTGTACTTGATTTTCTTATCTGCCTGCCTTAGTGCTGCAGTCTTCGACAGTAGTTTTAAACAGCCTAGTTACACGTGTGGATGAAATCACAGCTTTCTGAACTCTGCAGAAGTTTGCTTCTTTGTTTAAAGAGTTGTGTGTGATGTATATTAGCAGGAAACTGCTCACGGGCAGAATGAAACTTGAAGATACAGATATTACTTAGGATAATCCCATGTCTTCCTAAACCAGTCTCTTAAGTCGGGCTACTTGCAACTGTAGTAGTTGCTGTGGAGCCCGGCAAGGCTGCACATCCAGAGGGGACTTTCTTTACTTTGCAAAATTGGCTGAAGCTCAACTTTTATTTTGAAGATTCAACATTTATTTTTGAATAACATGTGTAGTGTTGATTTCTGGAAAGGGCACCAGGTACCTTATACCAGTCATATTTAACTCCAGCTGGCAATTTCAAATGGGGAGCTACCAGTTGAACCACAAGTGCAAAAAATACATTATAAGAATCACAAGATTTCAAGGTCGCATGATTATTTTTGTTTTAAAGAGCTGTATTTGGGAATCTCTTCCCTTGGATGAGCTCATGTTTATATGACTAAGTCTCCCCTGGAAGCCCATGAAACAAAAGAATTTTGAAGATAATCCATGTGGATCTTAGGACACAGAAAAACTGGCTGTTGAACAAAAAAAATAGGCTTAACTTTATTTACAGAGGCATTATCTGAAAACGTCTGCTCACTTTTACAGTGTTCCATTGCTATCTGTCGGAGAGGTTGCCTTCCTGCTTTATATACACACACGCAAGAAAAATGTATCAGGGACGTGCTGTGCCTCCCATCTATATGATTAGCAGTTTTTGAGATTTCAGGAGAGGAGATTTGGTTGCTTCAGGTAGCAATTTAGCTCAGAAGAATGATTTTTAAATCTTGCCGTTTGTAAAACGTATTGCTGGCAAAAATGTTGGCTTCTCAGCTCTTACGCAGTGTGGGGAAGGAGGAGAAAGCAAGCGGGCATTCATATCTTCCTCTTCCAAATCCTCCAAACATCGAGTATACGTGTCCTGAATCCCCTCCCTGAATGCTGCGGAAGGGGGCACTTCTCTTTCCACCGACTATACATATATATACATATATATATATGTATATACATATAAAACTCAGGTAAGTCAGATGTCTGAGATTTCGTGTTTAGGGTTACAGGCAGCTCAGGCCAACATATGTTACGGTATCTGCAAAGCACTTTTGCTACAGCAGGGACTGACCAAAAGCTTGGTTAGGCTGGACCACACACAGAAAATTAAAACAAGTGCCAAAGAGTTCAGGTTTTGTATTAAAGAAAGAGCTTAAGAGCCTGAGGGAGAGGAGAACAGTGACCGTATAGACTGTGAGCAGGGTTAGAGAAGAGGTTAAGACAGCTGTCACCTCATTACTGAACAAATTTTTTGAGAAAATCGGAGGTTGTAGGTTATTTCCGTCTTAAAATATCAAAAGAACTAAATATGGAATTACGAGTGTGGTTTAAGGATTTGTAGGTGATGTGTAAATTCAGGGATTTGGGCAGGAAAAGGGCAAATGCGGTACCTATACTCAAAAAGAGAGAAAAGTTGCTAGAGGCAGGACAGCCTGCAAGTTTGACACCAGCAACAAGGAAAGTTTTAGAACAAATTCTGAGGAAGAAACCTGATGAACAAAGAGGTGACTGGAAGTGTGGTAAATTACACCAGGGTTTTATCAGAAGTACATTCTGTTAGATAAATTGCTCTCTTGATGAGAAAATTAATTTCCTTAACAGAGGCAATACAGTGAATTTAATTAACTGAAGCCTTAACTCAAAAGATGTTACTGGATGTGGAAATGAGGGGGATTCCTACAGGAATTCAAAGGGGGTTGTGGAGCAGACTGGGGGAGTGGGGTGGGCTGGTCTTTTTCTTTTTTTTTTCTTCTTTTTTTTGACATGGAATTCCATGTTACCAGGACGTTGGAGGGGATACTCGTTCTATTCCACAGGTTGTCTTGAATCTGCTCTTCCCACGTACATTCACGAGTAACCGCGGTTTGCGCTTAGGAAATGCGAGAGCAGCACGAAGCCGGTGGTGTCGGCGCAGAGGAGAGATCGTCCTGCAAGAAAACCGGATAAGCTCGATAGAACGAAGTACAGAATTGCACGATTACCAGTCAAAAGAGCTTTCAGAAGAGAGATTCGTCAGCCAGAGCGAGCGCAGAGGAAAGACACGCGAGTACATCGGACGCGTGAACTGCCACAGGGATGCGACCATGGCAGGAAAAGCTAACGTGGGCTCTCCGCGGGGTGTTTCTGGCAGAGGCAAGGACAGCTGTGCCAGGGACGGGCACGGGAGTCTGACCACCGCACGTGAACTTAAATTAGGGCAAGCTAAGGAGGCACCGCGGCCTGCGCCCGCCCCACCGGGCCTGCCGAGCGCAGCCTCCAGCCGTCCCGTCCGCGGTGGCCGCCCGCGCCGCCAGGGGGCGCCGCAGCGCCGCGCCCAGCCCCGCCCCGCCGCTGCCCGCCAGGCGGCTCAGCCGAGCTCCGAGCGCCGCGCGCGCCTCCCCCCCCCCGCCGCCGCTCAGCCCCGCGCAGTCGATGCCCGATGCGGCCGGGCTGAGGCGAGCGGTGATGGCCCTGTCGCGGGGGCTGCGGTGCTGCCAGCGGGCCTTCGCCTGGCTGCCCGTCCTCATCATCGCCCTCGTCGTCCTCTGGTCCTACTACGCCTACGTCTGCGAGCTGTGCCTGGGTGAGCGCCGCGGGCGGGCGGGGGGCGGTGTCGGGGGGGAGCGGGGCCCTGTCCCGCCCCCGGGCCGCGCCTCAGCACCGGCGGGGCTCGGGGGCTCCGCGGGCCGGGGGTCCCCGCCGGAGCCCGCCCTCCCTGGGGGCTGCGCTGCGCTCCCCTCCCGGTGCCGCTCCGTAAGGGTGCCCGAGGCAGGAGTCGCCTTTGGCCGGGGGATGCGGGCGCAGCCCCCCGTGCTTCCCCGCAGCTGGGACGAATTCTTCTTTCCCTTCTCCTCTTCCTCCCCCTCGCTGCCTGTGCCGGAGGAAGAGGCGTTGCTGGGCCGGCTGGCTGGGGTGCCGCTGGCGTCGGAGCCCGTCGGGGCTGCAAACCCGAGCAGGGCTTTCAGCTGGCGAGTGTTCCCACAGGGCCTAATCGCCCTGGGTGCAGCAGGCGCACCCAAACGGGGCCAGGTGCATGTGCAGAAACGCTTCAGTACGAGCCAAGCCCAGGATGGGGTTAATTAGGGGCGCTTTCACAGTGCGCTGTCCTGGTTTTCCATCAAATTTGTATCCTGGCTGGGCTGGCGAGGTGCTGTGGGTTCTTTTACTTAGTCACGAGTCTCTCATGTATGTCCTCATGTCAGCCGGGGAGGTGGCGTTTGTGAAGACGGGGAGATTTATACCCACAGTGAAGGTCCGTATCGGCGCCGTGGGATAACGTTCAGATGCGGTTTCTGGTTTAAGCAGTAACAAAAATCAGTATATGCCCTGTGTTGTGGTCATTTTTTTTATATTCTGAAAAGGAAGAAGATAGGTTACATTAAATCACGTTCATGAGTCAAGTAACCTGTTATGGTAGCATGGAAAACACTAAATTTTAGAAAGGAAGTATTTGGTACTGGCTAGTAATTGTATAGTTTAATGTAGCAATTTAACTGTATAGTAAGTTGCAAGCTTTCTTGTGTTTGTTATGTTCTGGCTTAGCATGTGTGCAAAATCCTGTTACTAGAGGAAAGGATTGCTAGGTCAGGTGGAGAGGAAAGCTGGTAGCTTGAAGGACTTTTGAAATCGTGAGGAGGAGCATGTGGCTCTTTCCCTTCAGGACAGGGTAAGCCAGATAAAGGAAGCCAGAGTTCTCAGAACAGTAGTTTGAGACGTTTCTGTGAAAAGAGCTGCCTTCTGGTGCTGCACAGCAAATTTAAATCAGATTTTTGTTAGGGTTGCCAGTGCAGTAAGACCTATTGTTTTTTCTCGATGGGGACTAAAATGAAAGGCAGCTTCTTTGATGTGTTTTAATTGGCAGCTAGGCAAAACCCCCAAATACTTCATGACATTTTATTCCATCTCTGAGCTTGTGGGCTGTTTCCTTCAACAATTCACATAGAATGTGAATCTCCAAGGCACATGTAACTGTCAGTTAGACCATGTGACAAATTCTAGAGTGTTTTCCTGAAACATTGTCAGTCTTTTGAAATAAGCTTTGTTTGCCATGCTGTGCAAATTCAGTCATACTTAACACTGGTTAATTCCAAGTCTCAGTGCAGCTGTTAGAAAAGACCCTGCTGATTTAAATGGGGTTTGGATTGGGCCTGTGTTATTCTGCAAATGCTGGTTAAGCTGGCAGAGCTTATCTCACTGCCTAGAATCACAGCTTAAAATCACTCCTTTGCCCACACCCGTCTGTTTTTTTGCCCCACCTTTCTCCCTCGTGCATTTTATTTGTGTGTGGAGGAGGTTAGCTATACAGAAGTTGAAATGACTAAATTAGTTCTTTTAGGATTTGAACATTAACTGTTGGCACATGCAGTTACTTGAAGACCAGCTCTCAGGATGTTATCTCTTGTCCAGATTTCTAACATAGCAAGGCTTTATATGTTGGCTTCTCTTTTTTTTTTTTTTCAGGTTTCCATTGTGAATTGCTATTTCAGCTGTTGCAAGCATGTAAATAGTAGATGCTCTGTTTGGATTCTTGATTGTCATCTCTAGTTGTGCAGACTGCTGAGGATTGAAAGTAGCGTGGGGGTGATGTCCTGGAGGTAGCTCATGATACTGGGTTTTAAACTTTCCATGACTGGGATGGCCAGCGAGTCATACTCCAGAGGAGGCCTTGATTTCATGTCTGGTTGGTGGTTGCTGCCACAATGAGAACAGTGACCCAGTGTCCTGCGATTAAAACCTTTTCTATAATCTTTATTTAGGAGTTTGCTCTTTTCTCAAGTAAAATCCTTAGAAAGGCCGTGCTGCAAGTACGACGTGTACTTCAGGAGGGAACCAAGCAGCATTTGTGAAAAGCTGATGTACTCGTCATAGTCTGATTTTCAGCAAACCAAAGGAAAAACTAAAGCTTTCCTAACAGTCGTGCTCATCTGAAATTGAGTGCGCAGAGATGCAGCAAATATTTGGTCTCTTTTTTCATTTACATTGTTGTGTATCATAGAGCTCGCAGATCAAAATTGGTTTTTAGCATGGTTTTAAGAAAAGCTACTTTCATTAGTAAAAGCAAGACCTCTTGGTTCCTACTCTGATTTATGTTTTCCAAGTTTGTTATTCAAGTAAGATGATAGAGTGAGTCTTGAAGAGTAGAGTCTCTCCTCAGGCGCTGGCTGTAGGCTAGAAGTGAAAGGCTCCAATCCCTCTATCGCTTCTTTTTCTGTACAATTTAACAGAGTTATGGAAGGGGTCACCGCTGGTATGTGCAATCTCTCAAATCTTTGAGTTTTCCAACAATATGATCTTACTTTTGTACGATTACTGTGCCTCTGGGAGATGAGCTGTGGCCGCTAGTTTCCTTTCATTCCTCTGTTCCTGCAAGGAGCAACGCATTTCAGTTACAACCATTAGATTCAAGGCTGTGGACTCAATATAAGGGGCTTCCATCCCATGAACAGTCTTTGTCTTCCAAGCAGAATTCTCTCAAGATATCGCAGAACTGCTCTGTTTTCAGTTAAAGAAAGATGGCTCCATCTTTTCTGTTAAACTTGGATGACGGCTTTTAAAATAATGGATTGATTTTAAAATAATCGGTGGAAGTAGACACTGAGCAAGGTATCCTTTGCTGGTTGCTCTAAGTGGTTCTGTTAGTAGGGACTGTTCCTACCATTATGGTAAAGTGAGGGGCTGTAAAAACTCTGCTAGCAGGAAGTGGAAAAATAATTGAGGCATTACAGTGTATCCTTTGTTGCTGACTAGGCTGAAGCCGAGACAATTTGTAATTTTTTATTTATGCTGATGCAGAAATGCATTGGGGCGTGGCTTACTGTGGAGGATCAAGACCACCTAGAGACCAGGAGAAGGCAGGCTGCAAGTACACGCTTATAAGTACGTGCGCAGAGATGCTGCTTGACAGTTGCTAGAGGAGCCCTGGTAATCTTCTCACATCACTGTCACCAGTGGATTATTTTTGTCATATTTCTGATGTTCAAACATACAAAATATATTTTATAACAAAGGGAAAATAGAGCATAAGTAGCAGTTACTGAACATCTTGTTGTGGGTGTGATTTGCGTGAGTAAACAAGGAATTGTTACGGGGGCTTTTGATTTGATGCTAAACTGTGGGCTCTCTTTTTATCTGTGGAATTTGAACTTCTTTTCCTAAAATGACGGTGTTTCAAGCAGAAATGTTATTTGTCACAAACTTTTCTGGGAATCCTGTTTGCTCTGTAGACATACCTTTTTTTTTTCTTTTTCAGTGACTCTGAGCAACCCTGTGGAAAAAGGTATGTGCATTGAATTTACTATTTGACATTCAGTCCTTGTGTAAAAGATTCATAAATGTTCTAGCTAAAATACCAAAAATACTTGCCATCAATTTTTTTTAAACTTACTTACTCTTTCAGTATTTCCTTCCTGTAATTACACATTCATGAAGTATACAGTATGTGGTGTTAGACATGCTGTAACTTTTGGCTGTATTGGGAAATGCCCCTGTTTAGTCACAGAATAAGCAGAAGAACGTGAAAAGGCTTTGATCCCTTTTACTATTTCAGAACAAAACTATGTACATCTAGCTGTATACACCAATACACCTTTTTTCCCCTTCTGTTTTACCTTTTCAGAGCTGATTTTAGAAGATAAACAGAAAAGACTAGTTCTGTTCTGTGGCCCACCTGCTTTTTTTCCACTGTTTTATTTGATCTTTCAGTGAAAGCTTTTTCTAATGTTTTTGGTAGGAAGGGTTTTGCAAAAGATTTTTTGCTTGGTTCTGCTGACCACCAACCATAGAACCGTAGAATCGTTTAGGTTGGAAAAGACCTTTAAGATCATCCAGTCCAACCATTAACCTACACTACCAAGTCCACACTAAACCAATCAAGGGTAGACTAGACTAAACCATGTCCCAAAGTGCCACCTCTGCCCGTTTTTTGAACACTTCCAGGGACGGTGACTCCACCACCTCTCTGGGCAGCCTGTTCCAATGCTTGACTACTCTTTCCGTGAAGAAATGTTTCCTAATTTCCAACCTAAACCTCCCCTGGCGCAGCTTGAGCCCATGTCCTCTCGTCCTATCGCTAACTACGTAGGAGGAGAGACCAACACCCCCCTCACTACACCCTCCTGTCAGGTAGTTGTAGAGAGCGATGAGGTCTCCCCTCAGCCTCCTCTTCTCCAGGCTAAACAATCCCAGCTCCCTCAGCCGCTCCCCACCAGCCCTGTGCTCCAGACCCTTCCCCAGCTCCATTGCCCTTCTCTGGACACGCTCCAGCCCCTCAATGTCTTTCTTGTATTGAGGGGCCCAAAACTGGACACAGCATTCCAGGTGCGGCCTCACCAGCGCCGAGTACAGGGGCACAATCACCTCCCTGCTCCTGCTGGCCACAGCATTCCTGATACAGGCCAGGATGCTGTTGGCCTTCTTGGCCACCTGGGCACACTGCTGGCTCATGTTCAGCCGGCTGTCTACCAACACCCCCAGGTCCTTTTCCGCCAGGCAGCTTTCCAGCCACTCTTCCCCAAGCCTGTAGCATTGCATGGGGTTGTTGTGACCGAAGTGTAGGACCCAGCACTTGGCCTTGTTAAACCTCATACAGCTGGCCTCGGCCCATCGGTCCAGCCTGTCCAGGTCCCTCTGCAGGGCCATCCTACCCTCCAGCAGATCGACACTCCCACCCAACTTGGTGTCATCTGCACACTTACTGAGGGTGCGTTCCATCCCCATACATTGAGCGATAACACAGTAACTTTCAGTTACTACCACAGATGAGTTAGAATAAAGGTTTCTCTCTCATTATGATTTGGCTGGAACACTTCTCAGATTCATTTGGTTGTGCAGGCTGACAGATGCCGTTCTGTGGCCCCAGCCGCAGTATCGGGAGGTCGCTGAACAGGTTCGGCAGAGCAGCAGGATCAGTTGATGAGACTGTTTCCACTGGTGCCTTGTTGGAGGACACAGTCATGTTCTAAGAATAAGGGGTTAGTGGCCATTTTAGTAGCCCTCTTCTTCTTTCTTGGAGGTGCTTTGGAGGCATTTGGCTAAGATGGATGGCCTCTTGCCTTCATTTCTTCTTCCAGGGTTCTGAAGGATAGAAGTAGGTGTAGCAGTTTTCAGCTGGCAAATTGTTCCATGAAGAACAATGCCAGCTGACACTTTAAAAATCCTCCAGATTGCTTCATCAGGTAAATTGTCTTTCCACTACAGAGCTGTCCTAATATTTGAAACTGTTACAGAGAAACTATAGAAAGCATGATATTAATGATTATTCAGCAGAAGAAGGTTATTAGGTAGGTAATCTGTTAGTGCATCTCCAGGTCAGCTTCCTCTAACATGCTGCTGTATTGCTTTATCAACAAAATTAAACCTGTTGCAAGATTTATCTCCTTACATATTAATTTAAAAACGACTGAGCTCCACCTGCATGTAGTATAAGGATAACATCTCAAACAAACTTAAGAGTGTAATAACGAATTATCATCAATTCACAGATCATTCACACAATCCATCGCATTCTTGTGAGGCGTATCAGATCATTTGCCATCTCATTAGAAAGTCTCCAAGCTGTTTTTGACCTTTTTACCAATTACATTTTCACACAGTCAGCCTTGCCCGAGAAGTTAGGAAGTGTTTGGATTTTAGACTTCTCTTCCCACTAGTAGTAGTTACTTTAATCTTAGTTTCTAGAATTTGGAGCTTAAATGGGACGGGGAAAATGAGGTTATGATGATGATTAAATGGTGTGTTTAAATTAAACTGTCATGTAACTGTTTGATAATGTCTTAGTGAGTCGAGTATTAAAGAAAGAACAATCAAATAGTTTCTGTAGCTGAAGGAGAGCTGTTCTTTGGCTTTCTGCCTGCCTGTGCCCAAAGGCTTTGAAATTAAGTTTGCATATTGAAATAAGATTGCTCTGACGCATGCTGGATTTCATGTGATAATGTTGTGTCTAGTGGATTACAATTCTTTCTCAGTAATCACAAGACCTGTTTTGCTCAATTTGAGGGATGTTTTCCTGATTTGTTTTACTGTATCAGCTGTGGCAAATCTGAAAGATGTTTAATAAGAGATTTGATTTTTTTTTCTGGTGATGTAAAGTTCTGCTAGAGCACGTTACTTCTCTCAGCTCTCACAAGTGGTGAAGAAGACATTACACGAGCAGACAGTATGGGACCGTATGGACAGTATGACAGTGGATAATATGGTACTGTGATTCTAAGTGCATTTAGTAGCAGCCAAACCCAAAATTTGGAGATGCTGGAGTATTGCAGTATTAACTTTTATGCTGCTCAGCACCAGCCAGTTCTGCTTTGCCTGTGCCTAGGATATGGAGAAGAGACAGGAATCCTGTCATTCCTGGTGATACAGGGCTGTCACCTGCCGTGTGGGTGAAGTCTCTTATAGCTCTGTTCTTCCTCACCCACGGAATCGGGTCAGGTGCAGAGGGGAAGCTCTCTGAAATTCTACTGACCCATAGACCGTAAGGTTTAGCTGTATTGTAGTACTGGTTGGTACTGTAAATCTCTCTTTTTACCTTTATTTTTTTGTCATTGTTGTGAAAGATTGGAATTATGCCCATCATAAATTAAACTTTTGCTTAAGAAGTCATTGTTCTGCTTCTGTTTTTTGTTTTTGTTTTTTTTAGTGGCCTATCTTACAATATTCCATATTCTCTTTGTGCTCTTTGTGTGGACATATTGGAAGTCTATTTTTACTCTCCCAGTGCAGCCAGGCAAAAAGGTAAGAGTCCGAGCACTTTCTGTTCATTGCAGAATGAAAGCAGGGATGCTAAAGAGAACTCAAAAGTCCTTCAATCTAGATCTGGACAACTGGTGGGATTTCCTAAAGAGATGGAAAGTGACCTAGAGTTGTCCATAAAAACCGAGTAATTTACCGGTCTGAGAATCCTTTAACTCCCCAAGGAGCATGATTTAAATCAGGGATGGTGTTAACTTTTGAAGCTGCCTTTTCAGATTTTCCAGGAGCCGACAGGGTTTTTCATGTTGAGAATAATAGGATTGGTGATTATTAACTTACATATTTATAGTGTCATTGATCTCTAAGCATTTAACAAGTTGCAAGCCAAATCCTGAGGACCTTCTTTAACCAGCCTTACTGGAGTCTCCTGAATAAGGACCTTCAGTTTTGGTTTTCACTCATGGAAGACATTGCAGTGCAGGTGGGAACAGGCACATTTGTAACGGTAGTGGGTTTTCTTCATCTCCTGAGCCAGACTCTCGTGGTGCATACGTGAACGTTCAGTGTCCCACCAAAGTCCACCATTGCCTGCTCTGCTGGGAGCCCTTTACAGCTGGAGTAGGTCTCCTGGTGGTGGTGAAGTTGGCTTCATTTGTCAGACTCTTTCTTGTGATAGGGAGGGATAGAAGAATCATTTTCCTTCTAAGCATGCCGAGATTCTGACGTCGCATGTCTGTGAGGTGAGGACTGTGGCTATGTGCACAGCGTATGGCTTTTAATTTGGGCTAGGTATACACGTAGCTCCAGTCCTTGTACTTCCCTGGTCAGCAGCATCATGAAAGATAAATGTAACAACATCCTATGGTAAAGAGAAACGGGGCTTCGCTGTGACAAAAGTAAATTGTTTCATGAATAATACTTAAGGATTTCATATTGTTTTCTTAACGCAGGTGGCTTATTTTAGGACAAGAGTATGATTTAGTGGTTTGAGCACAAGACAGTCAGAGGCAGGCATTTGTTTGAATTCTTTTTCTACCAAATATTTACTTTTTCATGTTGCTCAGATTGGTGGAATTTTTTTTTAAGTTTTGTTTTACCTCTTTATGAAATACTCATAAAACACTATGTTTGGAGCAATAGAAGGAGGACAATGTTTGTGTGGCATTCCAAATATACATGACTGTAATCAGTTCCTAATTACAAGAATGTAAATTTATAAATAACAACTAATCCCAGTTTTAGAAATACAAAACTGTGGCTGGGGACAGGTTCTTGCTCACGGGGGAAGTGCTCAAAGTGTCCTTATCGTGGTTAGTAATGTTCTTCGTGTAAAATAGTAATCTAAGGCAGCAGTAGTAGCAATTCTAGAGTATGTTGGTTTGTGATCCTTAATTTAATTTTTGTGTTTCTTATTGACGAATTGCATAGTATTCTGGCTGCCCAGCACTTCCTAGCCCTCTTTGTCTTCTTAACAAACACATTTTCACGTCAGATTAATCTCATTCAGAGGAGCGGGAGGTAAAAATGTTTCCAAACTTGCCTGTATTTGAAATATTATGTCTGCTACCCATGGGTAACTGCTCCTCTCGTGACTTCTGCTTCTAGTACCACATGTCCTATGCTGACAAAGAACGCTATGAAAATGAAGAAAGGCCGGAGGTGCAGAGGCAAATCCTCGCCGAAATCGCAAGGAAGTTGCCGGTGTACACGAGAACGGGGAACGGAGGTCAGCCAAGCAGAGCGCTCTGTTTCTCTAAATCTACTCAAGCACGCTAAGGTAGCACAGGCTGGCAATCCAGGCGATGCTGCCGCCCAACGGGGCGTTCCTAGTGCCGCTGCGTGCGCCGAGTAACTCTTGTGCAAATAATTGTAATGCCTTTTCTCTCAGGTTTTATGTTTGGGAAAGCAAAAAAGCCTTGAACGCTTCCATTCATCTTCAGAGGAGTACCAGGTGCTGCCTTTGAGAAGCAGTACGTTGCCCTTTGCGTTTACGGTGCAAAAGCCTACTGCTGTTGTCTGCGTTTCGTGATAGAATGACAAACTCTGGAGTTGTTTTTGCTTAAAATGGCGCCTAGCTTAGACATGCAGGACATAGTTCTGCAAACAGATTATTGCACCTTGTTCTGTGATTAAATGCATGCTGCACTCCTTCCAAAGCTTAAAAGAAATCCGGGTTCATACTGGAGGCTCTGACGTGTTCATTTCTGTCGGACAAGCCAAAGAATTCTCAAGTAAAGAACTGCTATATAGGCAATGATCAAAATGGAAGGTATGTAAAGTCTGAGTAAATGTGGAAGCCAGAGATAAGCGTACAATTTTGTTTTATGGCTTTTCAGCTGGTTGTATGCTTTGCAGTGAGGATTGTTCCCCGCATCTGCAAGTCTCCAGAAGAATTCTGAGCGTTGCTTATCTGATTATGACCTGGCGGCAAAAGTCAGCTGCAAACGCACTCATCTTTTGAAGGGCTAGAGGAAAGAATATCAATGGTTAGGAAATGAGCAGAATATTAACTAATGTGAAAAAAGAACCCTCTTCTGTTACTTGGTATTAATGTGTCTTTCCTTTCAGGTGTTCGATTCTGTGACAGATGCCAGCTAATCAAACCTGATCGCTGTCACCATTGTTCTGTTTGCGCTATGTAAGTTACTGGATTGTTTTGCGCTGAAGTGAATGCGATCACCACAAAGTTATGTAAATGGGCTGGTCCTTCACGTGTCTTTTTACACGTAAAGGCACCCAAGTACCTCTGTCCCAGCGGCAGTCACCGGTGTATGTCCGTGTCTGACAGCATTGGCATTTGCCTTTCTGCTATTTGTGGCCCTCAAGTGTTTGCGCTTCCCACACCTACAAGTGTATCAGCATTAAGCTGCTCGAAAGCATGCCATCTGCTGAAAATTAACTGGTTAACCTAGGCAGGTTAAAATAAAGTATGATTTTGATTTTTGTTTTTTACAGTTTTGTTTTTTTTTAATATTCCAGGCCTTTACCTGTGGTGTTTTGCAAAAGTTTTAATCCCTCTAGGGCAGAAATTGTTTTAATTTCTTTTTATCTTGCAGAGTAGCAAGGTCACTGGTTGATCTTGAAAAAGGAACAAGTGTTCCATCTTAAAATGACACCTCCCTTAAAAAATTCAAAGAGACAGTATCATCTTGAGTTTGTGTCATGTAGAAATCTCACCCCAAAAAAGTGTCTTTTGCTATTGATCTGCAGTTGGTAATTAAGTACCAACTAAAAATCTTCCATTTTTCTTTTTTGTCCTTTTCCAGATGTGTGCTAAAAATGGATCATCACTGTCCATGGTATGTCCTAGATACTGGGTTGTAATTTTCTGAAAGGAGAGGTTGTTTAAATACATTTCTTCCACAGAATAGTGTCTGTATGCCTCTCTCAGTTTAGACCATGCATCTCTTTATGTTGGGAAATTTATAAAAGGATGACACTGTACAGTTGCCTGAAATGTTCGATATTTTGCAAGACAGATCATTCACGTTTGTTCCATAACCTATGTGTAAAAAAGCTGTTAAGCAACATAATTTAAAACCCAAGTGCTACTTCGCTCTTTGACTATGATTCAAATTTTAAAGGGACTTCAACTAAGCCTTTAATTTGGGGTACATAATCGTTTCAGCATGCAGTTGGTGGTTGCTTTCAATAATAATAATATTTACACGCAGATTGTTTCTGCAGTGATGCCTGCCACCTGTGCATGGTCAGAGGCAGTTTGTGTAGAATGATGCACGGATGAATTAAGCTTTACACTTTTTGAGAATTGCTGCCACTAAATGTTTAAAACTCCTTTTTTTAAAATGGAAGATTTCAGAAATCAGAAGCAACACCACCATTTCCCCGCCTGAACCTCCCTGGTGTTCCTCAGTTGTAAAGGATTTTTCAAACCTGAGTTTTGAGGCAAACACTTACTGTTTTCTCTGCATTCCCTTGTTCCTTTTTAGAGTTGTCCTGTGCATGGAGAATTACAGTCAAATTTGGGTTTACTTGGCCTTTTTATGTAAACGAACAAGCAGTGGTGAATCTGGCTCCTGACTTTTGCAAATGAATAAAGTAACACAGAAATCCCAGGTGTGATTCCCTTTGCAGACAAGGAACAGGCATTGAGTAATGAGAGCCAAATTTTCCAGTGGTACCAACTTTAAAACAGATTCCAAAAACACGAACAGTCCTTTTACGTGGCTTAGCAAGGAATCTTCAAGTGAAAAGCAGAGATTTTCATTATATTTCATTTTGACCACTAAGGGGAGCTATTTATTGAGAAAATTGTGTTGTGTAATCAAGAGGCTTAAGAAAGCAAAAAAAAATTTGTAGTATTCATTGTGTTACAACCGTGTGCTGTCCATATCCTGATTTCAACTTTGCTTTTGTTCTCTAGGGTGAATAACTGCATTGGATTTTCTAACTACAAATTCTTTCTACTGTTCTTAGCCTATTCTTTGTTGTATTGCTTGTATATTGCTGCAACAGTCTTCAAGTATTTCATTAAGTATTGGACAGTAAGTTGTGAAATCTGGTTACTTTTTCATATACTCTGAGTCTGGTGGGGCTTAGTCACTCTTGTTACTTTTTTGTTCTGGTGCCTTTTCAGTACACATTAGGGTCTATCATGACTCATTCACTGAAATTAGAGGTGTTACAGAGGGATAAACACCGCTGGAGTTAGGCTGGGCTCTTGGACGGAAATGTGGTTCATCTTCCCAACTCTAAATACAGCTGCTGTTGTCTGGCCGTATCTCTGTACTTAAAAAAAAAAACCCCAAACATCTACTGATTATGGAAATAATTGTCTTCTAAGTAGAAATCCTTAGCTGTCAACATTTGATGCTTTTAAAGTGGTTGCAAGAATACCTCCTGTGCATTTCAGTCATATTACAGGAAACCATGAGTTGTGGGTGGTTTTCTTTTGTGTTGCTACCTGAACTGCCCGGGCATCTTTTGTTCCAACGTGCGCTGTATTGGTGTCTTAAGGATGCGGTCCCTTGCACTTAGAGAGCGCGAGCAAATAAGGGAAGGCACAGCGTGCAGATCCCGGGGTTGCTCCCCTGCCGTTTACTGGAACTGATGGTTTCCAGAATCTTCATTTCTTGAAGAGAATCTGCTCCCTTCTCTCCTCTGGTATCAAAGCGCAACATCCTGGCACTGCTCTGTACATATTTACTGAAAAGAAAAAAAAGGTCAAACCCCCTTGTTCATTCTCTAATCCCCATATGACTCCTTTCTCCATTTAAAAGTTGACTGAAGTAAGGTATGCTTTATTACTCAGTTATCGATTATCCTTCACATGCAAGCAATGCCAGCTGACAGTTCCAGTAAGGGACTGGCCTTTGTCTCCAGTTGTTTTGTGTCCCCTCTGCTGCTAACTCGCGAGGACTGTGCTGCAGTAACTGAACTTTGCTGTGCAGTCATTTATTAAATGTCTGGTTTTTTAATGGCGAATGCCTCACATAAAACGCCTCTGGAGATGCTCACGGGACACTAGCAGGAATTGTTTCTTAGGCTAAGAAAGGCACCGAGACTTGAGCTCTGTGGCTGCATATATGGGATGTGCAAAGGCTGAGAAATAATTTTTTTACTTTGAGGTCCCCGCAGCCTATCTGTAGACGTGTGCTTATGAGGATCTCTGGCACTTGACTCTCCTACTATAGAAGGAAAGAAGCGTTTCTTCTGCTTATAAGATCCTGCTTGGCTTTTAAAGTCTTTCAAACCCTCTATGCTCAGTTGTAACGCTATCTGATTGCTATAGCTATGGAGGCCAGGTTTTCTTGGCATGCCTTATATTGTAGGAGGTGCAGAATTTCAATATACAGACAGGAAACTCAGCAGAAGATAAACAGGGCTTCAAGAGCTTGTGCGTGCTTGTTTCCCTGTGGGCATAGGGCATTTTTCTTGTGCCCAGGTGGGAAGCTGTGATTGTCCTGGCTCTGGTACATAAAAAAAATTAGTAGCAAACCCTCACTCTGCTTTGGTGACAGGAGGGGAAATGAACCAGATTATTTCTTTGTCTCTTCTTGCTTTTTCTAGTAAGGTGTGACTTTTGTGTATACAAGTTTAAGAACTCCAAATGGGAGTTGTAGAGGATATCTTTCTTCTCTCTGGGAACAAAGAGTTTCCAGCTTTTATTTGTTCCTATCACTTGTTCTGTGTTATTTTTCTTTTCAGGGTGAACTGACCAATGGACGTTCCAAATTTCATGTCCTTTTCCTTCTCTTTGTGGCGGTCATGTTCTTCGTAAGCCTTATGTTTCTGTTTGGCTACCATTGTTGGCTTGTTAGTAGAAACAGATCTACTTTAGGTAAGTCTCTTATGTCTTACTTCTTAAGTAAGACACACCAAAAGCGCTGTAAGACCAAAAAAAAAAGCATCCCCCCCCCCTTTGTGTTCTACTCCTATACTTTCCTGCTGGCTTATGAGGGGAGGAAGATTTTAAGATCTTGGCACAATGCTGCAGAAATTTGTCACTTCAAATGAGCTGCATTTATTAGCTGGTGTGACAAAAGCTTTGTTAGGGAAACGAGAGCCTTAAAGCGTAAAAGTCCAATTATAAAAATGTTATGCATATGTATAACTCCATTTGCTGTGAAATGAGTGCAGCTTTTCAGGAATAATGGTTCTTTATGTTCATAAGCTGGAGCGCATCCTAAAACAGCTTAGTAAGGTTGGGAAAAACAGTGTCCGTCTTCATTGACAAAGGCAAAGAAGTTATGACTGTAAAACCAATGAAACGAAAATCTGAAACAGTATGATTTTGTCGAGTGATTTCTTTGTCTTTCCTCAGATAAATGTTGTTCAATTATTAAAGCTTTTTGGGTAAAGTTTGATAACAAAACACACACTATGAAGAGTTTGAGCAAATACTCAGATTTTGTATAGTTACTAACTTTAAAACTCATTTCATGCGGCACTGAAGCTCATCTATCCCAAAGCATCAGACCTCTGCAGCAGCTTAGAAGGTAGATAAAATTGTTTCTAGTGCACTCTAGGTTCTCCTCCCCTCTCTTTTCTTACTTTTATGTCTCGCCGTAACGGAGGGTCTATTTGCATATGTTTGTTCCTAATGCTTGTTCATTATATAATTAATGAATGAGGCAATTTAAGTCTCCAGTGCCACTTCTGAAATATGCATTGTGGGGAGCTTATAGTATTGAGAATTACAGTACTCTCTGAAAAGCTAAGACTAGTTAAAGTTATTATTGTATAATCTGTAAAGACCAACCTACTTAATTCTGCAGATTTTTTACTTAGAAATTTCTACCCACTGAATTTCAACAAGTCTCACGCAAAGGCCTTTCAACTCTGTTCTCTAGATGAAACAAAGCGTTTGTAGTTTGGTTTGACTGTTCCATAGGGTTCAGTTGCAAGACCAAATTCCTACCTTCAGTTTGGAAGTCTTTACAGGCGTGCAAAGTGAAAAAACTAATGTTTTCAAGCTTTGTGTCTGTAATGCTAGTTCATAATCTGTTAAATCGTATTGTCTTTAGATGGCTACAACATGCACAATCCTGTTTCAGAGTATTTGGCATTGATTTTCATTTTTTTCACTGAAATTGCATCTGTGTGTAGAGGCTTTCTCGGCTCCAGTGTTTCAAAATGGCCCAGATAAAAATGGATTCAATCTTGGCTTTGTAAAGAATCTTCAGCAAGTGTTTGGAGAAGAAAAAAAGCTCTGGTTACTACCTATTGCCTCTAGGTAAGTAATAATCAAGTCAGTGCTAAAAGCTGGTACAATTAACTGAAGGGACTGACTTAAATGTCTGCTGCAGCCTCGTGTGTTACGCCTGTTACTGTGTGGCTTGGCTGACTGCTACCGAGCATCATTGCAAATGCACCAGCAAACGTCATCCATGTTAATTCTGTTCACCAGAAGCCTGGAAGGGCAAAGTTTTGAGGGCTAAACGCGCTGTACAGTGCGTTTGGACTCTTCCTGGACTCCTGTGGCATGTGTGTGGATGGGTGTTCCCGTCAAAGATGCCATTTTCTTCATCCGTCAGGCTCCTCTGCCTGAAACAGAGTTTATGTTTCTTAACGTAGGGGAAAATGTCTTTTCGGCACTTGATAGACCAGTAGTAAAGTACACTGGAATTTAATTCCTTTAGTAATTGGGCACAATTTAAAATAACTTCCTGGCACAGCATTTCACAACTTTTTAAAGCAGCACTGTGTAAGTCCGAGGCCCGGTTGCACCCCACTGCTGTCTGTTTTCCACTCTTAAGTATAGTTAAAGGGAAAAGATGAGCACAGAAAGCCTTTCTGTTAATGAAAGGCGGCGTTGAAGCGCTAGTCAGAGGCGCATTACCAGCATGTATAGTCATCGCAGGTTGAACGCTCGGGTTATTTTCCTTGCATAAAGATAAATCATCAGAGGAAAAAGGCCCTTCAGCTAGTTTACAGTTCCTGTGTCTATGCTGCTGGATGTTAGGGAATACAGTATGGTGCAGAACAAGCTAGAACATCTAGTTTTTAACTTTGTTAGTTTACATTACATGAATTTGAACGAACTCTCAAACTCTTGTTTGATATCCAGGTACACATTTCTGTTCGGACAGTAGTAAAACAAAAAAAGCTTTTGCAACTTTCTACCCTTGATTGGTTTAGTGTGGACTTGCTAGTGTAGGTTAATGGTTAGACTGGATGATCTTGGAGGTCTTTTCCAACCTAAACGATTCTATGATTCTAACTTTAGATCTTTGCAGAATGGTTTGGGGGTTTTTTTTTCCCCCATTTTGTGTGCAGGTTTAGGTCATAGGAAAGTGGGTCTTTTATTTGTCTTTCAGTAACATCTAACTATTTTTCAAAACTTAAAAATTATTTTAAGTAAACATTGGAAATACAGGCAACAAAAAACTTTGCAGATAAAACATGTAGAAATTGTCATCCTTCAGAGTCTCTTGCTGCTTTTTACAGTGTCTTTCTCTGCCTTTTCCCATGCAGCCAGGGCGATGGCCATTTTTTCCCCATGAGGGCTTTGTGTGAAGCTCAGAATCCCCTCCTAGCAAATGAAGAGCAGTGGGAAGATGATGGAATAGATGAAGAGCCTCACGGTAAGGTAACGCTAAAGGAAATTAGTTGTGTCTTGACCTACAGTGACTAATGGATGAATTATAAGAGCTAATCAAATAAAAAAATTGTTGGCTAAGTCACTGGGCAGCTCTGATGACTAATGAACACAGATGAAAAATAAGCCCTACTTTGGACTCAACTGGGGGGGTTTCTTCAGTAGCTTTCTACTTGCAAGTAAACGAACCGAGAGGTGGTTACAAGTTGCAGAGAGAAATTGAAATTTCCACAAATTGAGTGTATTTATATGTAAATGATGCTGCATGCAGCACAGTTACTGGAGACAAAGTTGTGCCTGTAAAAATGAAAAGACTTAAGTTGTTTGTGTTTTTTTTTTTTTTTTAAAGTGCATTTATCCTCTGAGAGTTTGAAAACATGCATGCAAACACCTGAATGCAGTGATACATTTAGGAAGCTGATTCATACTTTGTTTGTTCACCTTTATTGCAAGAGTAAAGAAGTTCATTTGGTTTTGATGCTTGCCTAGCTATACACTAATCTCCATAGAAGAAACAGATGTGCTGAGAGCAGTTCTAGGTGAACTGGTGTGTTTGTACAATAGATTTGAGCAGTTCCTGAGATGTAAATGTACCTTTTATGCTATGGATGTCTGATTAGAAAAAGACTTTATAAGTATATCCAGTCTTTGATGATTTTTGTTAGATGGAGCCAAAATTAGTTTAATAATTCTTTACTGTTACATTTTTCTTTTTGAACTTGATTTTTTTTTTTTTTCCTTGCATATTTACTTCCAAGCTTTGGTCTTTGGAGAATACAGTATGTATCAGAATATCAGGGTCCATGTCAGAGACCCTGGCTACCATGTCAGTAAGTTAAGCATGGGCTCATGTTGTCTTCCTTTCATCCACAGGTTCCCTTTAAAAGAATTATGATAATCTCACTCTTCTTTTCCTTTTAAGAAATGGGGAAAGTGTTAATTAATTCTCAATTACTATAATTAGTGGATCAAGTGAGTATACTTGGAGAACCAAATATCGCTGCCTTATTGTTCAGAGATGTGATTTCCATAGTCACGCTCTTTATTGCTTCAGAGTAGTTTTCAGAAGCTTTCCTGATAACGTTCCCTTTCAGGGTACACGTTTTAGTCATATGTGCATAACATATGTTTGGGAACCTGTGAGGAAGACCATAGTCTTGCTTAAAGGGGGTAAGAGAAACTTTCCATGCGAACATTTTTTATACGTGTGCAACGTACTGTGTAATGAGCTCTTTAATCCTAACAGCACAGTATTTGCTGTTCGGTCTCTGGTTAGGTCTTACCTGCAGCTGTTTGTTCAAGCTATTCCACTGCAAAATAAACAGTCTGGGTTTTTTCCAAGGCACGCTTCACATACTGCTGGGAAGATATACTCTCCAGGATTTTGTCAGGACTGAAGAGGCTCATTTCAGCCTTTCTTCAGATGAACTGCTTTAATTAGTTCGTATTTGTGTGTTAGAAAACTACCTGTTCTTCCTGGTTTGTTGTTTACATTTTGGCAGTTATAAGGTAACACAAATTGGCTTTAAAAATACCAAAATATGGCATCTCTGTGTATTGTTTATGATGCTTAAAATAACTCCTTTAGGAATGAGTCATAACATCTTCCCACTTTTACAAAGTATAAGTTCTCTGAATAAAAAATTAATTCTTAAGTACGAAAACATTTGACAGTGAGATGATTTTTGGCCAGATCAGACCCCAGAATTGGAATCTGTAGCTTATATGAAGTCCCACAATTTACAGTGCTTATAAAATAAATGACATTTACAGGTACTTGAACTAGATGATCGTTGTAGGTCCCTTCCAACTGAAATTGGAATTCGTCCTTCTCGGTGAAAAAATAGTTTGCAGTTTTATTCCAAGAAGCTGTAGAACTGTATTATTGGTAAAATTAGAACCTCTTACTGTAATGTAAAAGCCAAACTGAGCCTATACAAAGCTATAGACAAACGTGAAAAAACAGGCTGAACACACGCTGTGAGGAGATGGCTAGCTGTTAGTATGTGGATCTTGATCCGTGATTGGAGAAGTTGTAATTTTTTTGCAGTGGCTGTGAGGTGAAGGTGGGAACTGCAAATAAAAGAACGCCCTAGCTAAGGAGATTGGGTCCTTTTTATGTCTACAAATCAGTGATGTGGAACTGGAATTCAGCTGCTAGAGCAAACGGGGGCGGGGGGGGGGAATCCACTTCCCTTTATTTTTCTTACAAACAGGCAAATCCTCCTCTCAGCTCTCCGTCTGAACACCTGAATTTTGCAAGATGAAATTCCACATGGAGACTGGGGGGGAGTGTGTGTGGTTGGGAGGTGAGGATAGATGCTTCTGTGGCCGGTGCTGCAGGACTGCGAGCAGCTGACCCTTCTAATGCAGCTTTCAGCTCTGCTGCTGATCCAGTTTCGTGAGCAGAGGGGTGCACAGAGCTTTCATCAAAAAGCAGGGCAGGGTTGCCTGAATCGGGCACTCTACAAGTTCTGTGGCTGTCCATGACCACCAGGTAGGGTCATGATTGATTCAGTCATCACAGAATCATTCAGATTGGAAAAGACCTTTAAGATCATCGAGTCCAACCGTATAATACATGTAAAATATTTTTGAGTAACGAGTTTTGTGATACAGCATAAATCCATCTCGTGGAGCGTTTTTCTCTAAGCTCTTGACATACTATTCTGCTAGCACAGATAACAAATGTCTGTGTATCATTTTGATTAATATAAAAGATGTTGGGGGAGAGGGAGTTGTATAAGCAAAGGTACCGGGTTTGTACTTTTTCCTGTTACCTGGACGTTAGGCAAAGCTGGAGTTGAGGGAACATGAAAGTTCAGATTTTTCAATCCTGCAGTCTTAGGAGATGGCACTGCCAGCTGCACCAAGATGAGAATAACAACTGCCCTCTTGTATTTAAGTGGGGTCTCTCGCCTCCTGGAGCTTCACCTGTAATTGCTCGTGCACTTGCATTATGTAGCAGGAGTAACAAGGGCTCTCCTCATCAGTCGAGTCCCTCACTCCAGGCTCACGCAGAAGAGAGAGAAACACCACAGAAATAATGAAAAAAGGAGGAGCTTGACCAAATGTTTCTTTGTGTAATGTTATTGTGCCTAACTGCATTATTGCAGTCTTTTGTTTCCACCCTGATTATTCTGTGTCTGCATAAAGCAGGGCATTTTTAAGCCCCCACAATGGCAAAATCAACTCTCGTGGATTTTGGGGGAGATGAGCATGAAGGGGAGTGGGAGATTCATGAGGAGAGGACTGAAAGCAAGGAGATGAGGTAGCTTTGTCTAGGTCCCAGGAGTGTACAGGCCATCTTCTCAATCATCTTATCCACAGGGTTGTCCTTTTTTCTGCGATATGGATGTTTAAATGTGCCCTCCCCAGTTGGAATTTTTTTTTTTTGTTAATCCTGGCCTTGCTAAGGCTTTTATTGTTTCATGTAGGGAGAAGAATGTGGTGGGGAACCTTTTGTTTCATTTCTTAGCCAGAGACTGAAAACACTTGCTTCCAAATTCATGGTAATTTGAATTTTTTTCAGATTTATTAATGCTCATCTCTTATTCATAGGCATCTGTTTAATCTGTCTAGCCAGAGAGCTAGCCCGAATCACATGCTGGCAGCTTATAAGGTTATCAGTTTTTTCAAAGAACTCATCTAGAATGTGTTTGACGTGTTGGTCGTGGGGGTGTCAGTACTGTGAATGCTTGCGCTCTTCGTCTTGTGGAGCCTAGGACAGGACAGCCATTTCCGTACATTTATAGCAACATCTCATCTCTTAGACTCTCTTAGATTTGTTAATTTAATCATGTGTTTCATTTAAACTTGTACAAAAGGCTGCAGTAGGAATCAAATCTTTCCCAAATTGTTCTTGTCTTCAAAAATTTGTCATCTGTACTAAGTAACATCTTTCCAGCAGAAACGAGCGTATCCTGAATAATAGGTGGAAGTCGATATCTGTGTTGGTGTGAGGAAGCTTCAGGTGTCTGAAGGCATGTGATTTGAATTTAAATTCAAATTAGTAGGAAGCTAATTAAAGGAAGTTCATGTCCTGAGATACCAGCTAATTTGGCATAGCAGTCCCTTGAGAAGTCATCTGTTGTGACTGTAGGGATTGAATTCCTGTCCATCGAGAAATTTAAAAAGCTACTTACATGTCAGAAGTGAACAGAGATTGTTCAGACAGTACAGCAGTGTATTGGCCAATTCAGTAAACTGGGACAAAAGGCTAGGTTTGCATCTCTGGGTTTTAGGCATTACATAAATGGTTACATTGTGTCCAACAGAAAAAGATGAAGTTAAAGCAGTGCTAAACCCTGCATCAATGCCTGCCTTATAATCAGTTTTGAAACGACGGAGGCATACCTGTGTAGGAATCTGCGTCAGTTTGACTAAATTAATTGGTAAATATATTTAGTAAAACCAATATGGTTTTGTACGTGGATCGGACCTGCAGCTGCTAAATCAATTAGATGAAAAAAGATACTCCATAAAAGGTTGGTAGTGAAATTCCAGTGAGACTAATGTCCCAGGGCCAGCAGGTCATATGTGTCCTTTTATCAGTTCCCTTTGACATTCAGATCGTATGCTTTCCTAAAGGTGTGCAGAATAAAGGGCTGTTCTCTGGAACTTCCCATCTGAATAAATGGATTAGATTTTGCATGGTAAAATAGATGTCTGTGCTAATAAATATGAAAATAACCTGATAATGGAAATAGCACTGATTCCTTTTATACATAATAAGGAAACAAGAAGCCTAGGCAAATTTATTGTGTATGTATCGAGTGGTAAGGGGGATGTGTTTCCTTGTTTTTCTTTCTTTACCTTCACAGAGAAAAATCTACTTGGAGAAAATTAAAGAAAGTCCTGTGGCAAACTGATTTTTGACAGTTCTTGATGCCGTTCTTGCATTTTGACCATCATGTCTTACAACAAGCTCTGGATTTTAAAACTGAACAGTGCGAGATCAGTATAAGATGTCTGCAGAGCAATACAATTTTGAAATCCTGTTTTTGGCAGGCATGGGAACAACTCTAGAAGTATGAATTTGGGAATTGGATCTTATTCCTAGAGTTGCCACAGATTTTTTTTTTTTTTTTTTTAATAGGACAGTGTGTTTCATTTAATGATGTTTTGCAGGTGGGGAGAAATACAGCATGATGACCTTCCCATCTCTCAGGCAGGTTATGAAGATAGATTTATGCATATAAATTGCTTTGAGTTTCTTGGGTTTTAGTTACTGTAATAATACAGTTCTGCAGTAGAGGAAAATGCTGTTGTTGCTTACGATCAGCAGGATGCTGTTTCCGTTGAATAAGAGGTATGAGCTGCTTTCAGGCCAGTTGTCATTTTAAACAGTCTCCACGTAGCTGTAGACTGCTGTTAGATTGACCTCGAGCTTCCTCTTCATCAGATGAAATGAGCCCAACTGCCTCAACCTCTCTGCATAGGTTTAAAGTAGAAATTTCTGTGCTGCTTATATATGGCTTAAGTCTGACCTCCACAGCTTTCAGTTTTCCAAGATTTGGGCTGAAACTGTGTCTCTTCATAGAAAAATGTCGTTTTTATTTTGCAAGTGAAAATGCTTAGGAATAACCTTACCATGAGTGCATGAAATGTATTGCCAAGTATTTCTACCACAGCTGTACCAACCCAACAGTATTTGGAGAAGAGGATTTCCTGGTTTGTTAAGCTCTGGTGCCCTCACTCCCATCTGCCAGAAGGGTTTTAGGAGACTGCATTGTAGGCACAAATGATGTTTTACTCTTCCTTGTTTTCTCACCACTGCTTTTCTTTATTGTAAGGCATCAGCAAATGAAGTGCTCTAAGCTTAAGGTTTTCAGATTCCATCTTATGCAATAGAAGTAAACCAGTATAATTTTCTAACCAGAAAGGCCTGAAATGTTCCATTAGAACAGAAAGATCTTTATTTGTCTTTCTGGCTGTAATGCTTGTGACACAGTTATAAAATAGATAAAGCTGATAACAGAGTAACCTCAGTCCGAAAACTGCTGTTCAGTTAACTCTGACAAGTGGTTGTCTATTTTTATTTGGAATGATTCTTAAAAACACACTCCCACACTTCGTGAAAAATATATTCTCAGTGAGAAAAACAGATTTACTTACCTCTAACTACTTTGGTTTTTTTCATTCTGTAGATTCTGGTGAAGCTTCATCCCTTGCCATAGAAAGGGAGACATAGCAGTTTGAAAATGCAGCAGTATAAAGCTTGTTCAGAAAGGTCAGTATTTCTCTCTTCGTTACCTTCAAAACAGCCGCTCCGCAGGGAAATTGGTATGTAATGTTGGACAGGCTTTGACTTTTAACCGTGGCACACCCCGCGGTGCTTGGGCAGAGCCATCTGACATGCCAAAGGCGGTGGAGCGCAGACCTTCATGCCGGCTTTGGAGTGGCGCAGCTGCAGTAGTGGCACGCCATCGAGGCCTCTGAGCCCGCCGAAGGACAGAGACCCTCTCACCATTGTGGTGATGCATCTGTGCATGGTAGTATTTCACCAATATTTCTCCATCTTGTCCAGAAATATGTTGTTTAAGAGAACCTAAAAGAAAACAGTGGCTCTTCAGTAGCCCTGGGCTGGATGTTGACACAGTCATTGCGATAGCCAAAAGCACTGTTTGGAGGGGAGGATAAAAACCCTGCAGCTTCTCTGGTAAATGTGGCAGGAACAACTCTTGCCACTAACTTGTACAATTACAAGAGTGAAAGTCTGTTCAGTGATTTGTGAAAGGTGTGGGAGGGTGCAGATACAGTCTTGAAAGAAACTGAAGTTGAGAACAGCCAAGTTGCAGTTAGGAATAAATGGAAGCAACTTGTAAATGCCCATGTCAGCCATTACTTGCTTATCTAGGGTTTTTTTCACCCTGGAGAAACTTGGGTACAACCACAGATGATACAGTTTGTGGAAAATGCTGCTACCAGAATGTTCACTGGTCTGTAATCTGTTCTGACTTCCCTAACAGTGGGGAGGTGTCCTGCACGCGTACTGCTGCAGTAAGCTGCAGGCTGTGTCCTCTTTGGTCTCCGTGAAACATTTTCACAGCAGCGTGTAATTGACCCACATTCAGGGAGCGTCCTCTGCTGTGCCACTTGCAGGAGGTGGAGTAGTCAGAATTTACTCCTCTGTTTGCTGTGGGTGTTGAATAACTCTGCATTGTGCGGCAAAGCACTGTAATCCACTGCCTAGTTCTGCACACGAATAGGGCAACTCGAGATTTTTATAAATGGGCTTCTTGCGTACGGTAGATGTGATGCCATTTTCTTCCGCTGCAAAGAAAAAACCCAAAGTATTTTTTCTGTCGATAGTCAGTGAGGACCGCATACTGCCATTCTGCTGAGGGAGTGAAAAAGCAGCATTTTCCCTGTCGTTCTACATGCCTTTAAAACAATGCTCAAAGTCAAGACTAGACAGCCATCCGTTGCTCATCAGATCAGTGCTTACAGTTGCACATTTTTCTTTATTTAAATTGCAGCTTCCCTCTCAGGAGTCAGCATCCCTTCTCTTGGCATGGACTTCAGTTTTGAGGGGCAGAAAACAAGAGGATCTTCAAGATGAGAAAACATCGTGAAGTATCGTCTCATTTGGAATCTGCATTCTAGAGTGCTTCTCCAGAAATCCTGCTATCCAGATGATCCAAGGCTTTATAAGTTTAAGTTACAGAGTGAACAGAACAGTTTTATAGAGTGATTCTGGCCAATCTTCTTTGGCCTGCTCTCTTTATTTTATAAATAATATATATTTTTTATTCAAAATAGGTAAAAAGTATTGATGCAAGGGCATTTCCAAAGGCCTTTTCATTTTGCAAACATCAGGGACTCGAGTTCTTGAAATTCTTCCAAGCCATAATATTCTTGGGGATGGTATTTATTTTGAGACTGACCCTCCAACCTTCTCTGACAAGTGGCATTTTCTAACATGTTTAAAGTTCTGAGTCAGTTCAACTCAGTGAGAGACAGACCTGCTTAAATTTGGCACTAAATTGATAGTTGGATATGTGTTGCAAGAAAAAGTGCTGAACATGCATATATACATGTGCAGCTGTGTATGAAAATAAAATATTCACATTGCCAGCATCAAGATTCAAGAATATTGTGGCCATAGATTTTTTTTTTTTTAATTTTTTTTAGGAGGGTGTAATTGTCTTAGAGTTTGAGTTATAGTGCCCTTTAAGCCCAATCCTACTTGCAGGCACCTAAAATGCAAAAGGGAACTTCAGACAGTACAGTCTGCATTAATTCCTTGGGCTAAAATATTTGTGCGTTTATGGAGTCAGAAGGGAAGATGTAAATTCGAAACACATGAGTTGGAAACGTGCACTGAAAGTTTAGCTCCAACAATAGTGTTCGGAGTTTACGTGCCACAAAGGTTGGGTTTGGCCCCGTAATGCTGAAGAGACGATTGATGGACTGAATTGTTTGAGACTTCTTCCTAAGTAAATGTGGTGATTGGTGGTTCGAAGGTTTTTTCAGCACTAAGAGGTGATCAGATCTTTTTCCTTCCTTTTGCTCCATCTGCGGTCAGAGGAATGTATCGCCATTTTTATTCTGTGGAATGGAACGGAGAATGTGCTGGCAGGACTATATGCATTTTTCTAGACCTCTTTTTTTTTTATCTGCATGATTCAGACCTGGCAACTCCATCACTCACGTTTGAATTAGGTGCATGCTTAAAGTATTAGTATACTGCCTTTAATATCTTTTGTTGTCATTTTCTGTCCCGTTTTTGTGTTTGTTTATCAGCCCGTTTGTGTTGACAGTGACTACAGAAGCAGTTGTGCGTGTCATGAGAAATTACCTGATAAGTGTCTGTTGGTGACAAAGGCCTTGCCTACAAACTGAATCCTTTTTTCCTCTGTTGACTCTGCCGCTGCTGCCAGTGGAAATGCGTTCCTGAGGCCGAAGAGAGTCTTGCCAGGGATTTTCTGTCTGTAAGAGCAGACATTTAGCTACCTGGTGTAAAACTGTGCCCTGTGGGCAGGTATTTTACACGTCAGCCTCTGTAGTTCGGTGCAGAGCAGGCAGCGACCGCTGTAGAACGTCGTATGGCTGAGGTTTAGTGGTTAGGAGTCAGGGTGCGCTCTCCCAGACTTAGTGTAGGTTACTCGCTCCTCTCCTCAGGGCAGTACCAAGCGCTCTGAATGTTCCTGCTTCAGCCACTTTAACCACGTCTCTTGGGTGGTTCTGTCGTCAAATGGTTGTTGAGCGCTGAAACTATTTTGCCTATCAATCTAGACTTGCATCTCTAGCGTAAATCTCGTGGTGGACGTTAAGCTGTGTTTGATGAAAGGTGGCAGTGGAATTGACCGCCCCGTTTCTGGCAAAGCGTGTTCTGGAGGGGGATCTTGAGAGGAGGATGGCAGCTCAGCACAATAGGAAATGCGTAGGAACTTGGCACCAACAGAGGCACTATTTGTGCCTTTTAAAACTCTAAATCCCCTGTATATAAAACCGGGAAGATGGTTTGGTGACTTCCTGTTTTGTTCTGTCGGCCGAAGTGTATTTTTAGGATAGGAGTATCAGAGCTGTGTCTGAAGCCATGTGGATTTACAGGAGTTTTCTGAGCGGGTTCTCGTATCCTTTCCGGATTTGGTGCTGTTCTCAGCCGTGGCATCCTTTCAGGGTCGTTTCTCTGCCCAGCAGCAGCAGAGCTACCTACAAGATCTGCAGGCGGCCCTGCCTGCTCTCTCGCTGCAGCACTGTTCATTAGGTAGTCCAGAAAACCGATTTTTGCCTTCTAATTATTCTTAAAACAGATGTCTGTATGATAACGCAGCTATCCAGCTCAGAGTCAGGAACAGCTTTAAAGGTTTCCAAGTAACTTGCTCTTCTTCAGTAACTTTTCTTGTCATGAGTTATGGCCAATTTTTCCCTGTCCTTAAAAGCAGCTCAGCCTCACTTGGTTATAACCAACTCTTGTCCAGGTAGAAGCGATGAATAGTTTGATAGCTTCAGAACCGCTTCAAATCAATATTCACGTGCCAGATTTTTGAAAGCTTCAGAATGAAACGTGAAACAAATACAAAAGTTGTGTGAAAATGAGGCAGAACAAAATGTGGAAAACGCGCACGTCTGAGTGACTGAACAAGCTCCATTTTGTTCTCCTGTGCTTACTTGAAGGAGAATCCTCACGCTACGCCTGGCGTTTGCACTGTTTATGCGGCGTTCCAGTGCCACAGAATAGTCGGGCGGGTTCCTCTGCATCCCATGATTAAAGCCGAGCGCAGAAAGCTGCAGCGAAAGGTGGGTGTCCAGGAACACAGCGTCAGCGTGGCGCTTGCTGGGGACATGATGTGTCCGTGTTCCTCAAGGCAGCACGTAAAGGAACTGTCGGATCCCTGTGGGGAAACTTAGTGTTTCTCAGAATACCGATGCTGAGGTCTTTTTGCTGGGTGCATTGTTGCAGCTGATGCTGCAAACATAATTGCAGATGGCCTACTAAGGAGAATAACGTTTTTCCAATTAGTATTTCTGGCCTTTAAAAAGGCTGTTAACTAGAGATCTGGGCAGCGTAACAGCAGTAATTTTGACTGCACCCCCTGCTACCTGTGCTTTTAAAGCTGGGCTGCTATTTACTTTTTAAATTGTTTTTTTTTTTTCCTTAGCTTCTGAAAGAAAGTTGCATACAAAGAATGTGATAAATGCAGGATGCGTAAAGTTCTGTCGAATATGCTAGGTAAATGCACTGGAAAACAGAAATTCCTCAGGCTGTCTGTAGTCACTGCTGCAGTAACAAAAGAGAGAACAGTGGTAGTTTTTTGAAGATGCAACTAGCTCTTTAAGGGGTACACCCACCACCACATCTCCTTTGTTTTCTGTCCCCCTACTCCCCACCCAGAGGCTCTCCACCACATCGTCACTGGCTGTAAGGGCTGCACAAACCTCTCCCTCAGGAACAGTGCGACACCGCCGCCTCGCCTGTCCCTCCTGAACGGCCTGTAGCCCTCCGTCCCCGCGCTCCAGGTGTGGGACTCCTGCCACCAAGTCTCACTTGGTGAGATCCCAGTGATACCGTAGCTCTGGGAGCTGACCAACGCCTCCAGCTCACCCTGCTTGTTTCTCACGGCCCGCGTTGGTGTACAGGCGTACAGGTACACCCCTGAGCCCGCCGTGCGCCCCGGGGCAGTGTAGATGTTCCCGCTAGGATTGCCACCTCGTGGCGTTTACTGCCAGGCTCTACCTAGTTAGGTGCTGTAAATCCAGTTGCACCCAAAAAATTTGGTAAACTCCTAAAGTTTGCATTTCAGCTCTGGTGCTGATTTAAGCTGTGTGACTGCCGTGCTCGTTAAGCTGTTGACCTGCAGCCTGGTGCAGTGTGGAAGCAGCCAAGGCAACTGTCCTGACCCCAGCCAGGGGGCTGTTTTCTCTGCCTTAGCATCAGATCTGCGCTACAGAATAAAGCAGAGAAGTGGGTTTCAGCTCAGGGTCAGAAACAGCTGTTGTCATTAGTGGGTCTCATACCACCAGTAGAGCTTGAGGTGTAGAAGCACCTGTATTTGGAGAAGAAGGATTTTGTTGGCTTAGCTTAACGTAGCCGAGGGCGGTGGATGCGACTGCCGGTGGGAGAGCACTCTTCCCGTGGCCGGGAGGCTGCTCTGTCACGCAGGCCAGGCCTCCGACCGCCAGCCGCGGTGCCGGTTGCTGTCAGGGTTATTTTGGTGAGGCTGTGGAAGCTGAACGGGACCCCCAGATGCTGTCTGTAATTCTACCAACAGTCACCAGGCAGTACCGTACATATGGCTCGAGTGCCCGCCAGCGTTGCAGGCGTCGGAGACTCTCCGACAGCGTTCACGCGGCCACGGTGGTGTTTGCTTAAATCGGGGCGCGGAAGTGTGAGCGTTCAACCCAGGTACAGCCAGTTCTACCTTGCCTTTGGCCCGTTTGTGGTTTGTATTTCAACGTTTTACAGACGCCTTTCACGTCCTTCATGTGAGCGAGGATGCTTATAGCACCTCTGCTTAGAGCAGAGAAAGTTCTCTGCTCTAAGCAACTTCTCAGCGTGAAAGAACGAACGCTCTTGCTGGATTTTACCGTGACGCCTGCCACTCTGTGTCATCCCCGGATTCCTAGATTAACGCTCCAAAATAACCGACCGCTAACCACCACCTCCTCACCTCTCCCCCTTCTCCCCCATTTACGTTCAGGTAGACTGTACTCTTTAAAAAAAAAAAAAAAATAGAGAAAACATCATATTGATGTTTCTATGGATAGTATTGTGGTAAGTCCTCTCCTTGGCCAGCGAGGCCTGTCCAAGGAACTAGGGCTCCTGTAAGCCTCACTGCACTGCAATTTTGTTTTGTCTCTTGCTGAATTGGTCCAGTAGGGTTTTGGAGTAGAGTAAGATTGTATTCCTTTCCGCGGGAAGCGGTGCTGTGTGGTTTTAGTGGGCTGTAACCTAGGGCATGTAGTGTACTGTCCCTGACGAGAACCGGGAAGCTTCCTAATAACGCTCTAGCAATGAATGTTTCCTTCCTGGAACAAACCCGAAATGTGATTCAGCAAAATCTATATTAGCTGGAGGTTTTTTTAGTTCTGTATGCTGGTGTGGACCGAAAGCACATTAGTATTAGCTACCAAACCTGATGCATAAAGTCTGTAACATAATATGAATGTAAAGTGTTGGGGCGGGGGAAAGAAAAAGAATTTACTTTTTCTTCCCCCAAGTTAGATATAAAGAATGATGTGCTAAGACGTATTCAGGGACCCGCTGCCTCCCACGTAGCCGTTACGCCAGCAGAACAGATTTACTCTTTGCACAGCTGGCTCCTTCATGAATTAGCAGGCTAAGGAGGTACTGCTGGCCTTGTTTATTAAGCCAGAAATAATTAACTCCAAGGGTCACATTTCCGTTTCAGTGACTCCTGTGGTAACAATTTTTGCAACTGATCCGTAGTACTTGAAAACACCTTCATTTTCTCGATATCTTTCCAATTCTATCAGCTGCTGTTTTGTTATGGAATACTTGTGAAAATAAACTCGTTCTGAAGCAGTCACTTAAAGCATTTGCACGGCAGAGTGGCTTTTGTCGTTAACAGCAACGGTCTGGCAGCCAGCCTGGCAGCGGCGAGCATTGCAGGGCTGTGGCATCCCCAGGTACTCGTTCTGCGTAGTGCTTTATTTCCTTTTCTGGTCATTAACGCCGAGATCGTACCCACTGTTACGCAGTTTTATTCTTGTCCTTTTTCTGTCTCCCTTTGAGAGAGACTTCCCTCTTCCTCCAGAATCTATAGTTAAAATATTACCAGCTTTCAGCTGTTTGTGCCGTTTTTTTGGATACTATGAAGGTGAGTAGGTGTCATTTTAAGCAGTTGTGCCACGTATTTTATTTGTTACTCATCTCAATGTTTGTCAGGTATCGGTTTGTGATTCTCCTCATTCAGGCTCAGCTGGCTTTGCTCAGAGCAGTGGGATCCAACTTCCTGCGTCGCTTTTCTCTTCCCTAAAGATCTTGTTTCTTCGTTTTCTAGCTTCAGTTTGGAATGTAAACCTTGTGAAATAAAATGTAAGTTTACGTTTCACATATGAGCCTGTAAATTGGTTATGCTTTCAAGCTGCTTAAAATATTTTTTTTTCTGTATGAGGTTTTAAGATTTACAGCGGCATTTGTAAAACTTCAGTGGATAACAGCCACTGTTTAAAAAAAAAAAAAAAAAAAAAGGAGTTGTGTTAAGGAGGGGGGAAAAAAACCATCCCAACCAAAAAACCCCAACAAAAAGGACAAAGGGATCATCGCTGCTTATTCCATTTGTGTTAAAAAAGAGACACCTGCTTGCATCAAATGCTAGTATCGAACAGCTCATACGGCACGTGGGTATTTCACCTGAAGGCATTCCTGCTTTTTCAGTACTTATTAGACATGAATTTTTCTTGAGCTAAACCTTGGGCTAAGTCCCATTGGGAAGCCTGGAAACAAAAAAAAAAAAAAAAAAATTGCCCTCCCTATCTCCTTTCTGAACGGGAAGGTGCGTGCTGCACCTTCTCAGCTCAGCACTTCCCGTTGTAAGAGAAATGAAAATCCAGTGGATTCTTGAAGTCTTGGTGGCTTCCCCCCCCCCCCCCGGCCTTTTTCTGGAGGATCCAGGAGCCTCCAGGATGCGTAGGAGAGGGAAGCTCCTCGTATCGGCACCTGGTATCCTGAGGATGCACCGAACGGCCTGGGCTGGCGCCGCGGTGGCCTCCCCGGGGGCGGAGGCGTGGATTTTACCACCGGGAGCTGGTGTGAGGAGGTAGGTGGAACCTACTGTGCCGCTCCGAAGCGACTCCGCGCGTGGGCACTCCTCCTCTGCGGCAATGACTCAGGTCTAGCGTCCTGCTGTGCTGACTCAGCAGGAGCTGTTCCAGGGTAATTCCAAATTGCACGGTTGCAGCAGGGAACTTCTAACAGCTTCCCTTTTGCTAGTAACGTCTAAAATAGAAAAGGTCGTGTTATTTTATAAATTATTCTATGCGTCCAGCTGGTTTTCATTGGAAAGTGACTCACTTATGTTTTGTTGTGAAAGATAAAACTAAATTACATCTCAGGATCAGGTAACGACAGACCCGTCTGTACGTGGGAATTCAGCATTAGGAGGAGTTTTTCACCTTCAACGCCAGCGGGTTTCCCTCGCTGGCCTTTTGACGAGACGGGTAAACTTGGGTGGCGCAGGACACTACCGGCGGGAGCTGTTGGGGGATCCGAAGGCTCCGTGCGGGAGCCGACGCGCTACCTCTCCACCTGATTTCTCGCCCCTTAATTTAATAGGAAGTAAATGTTTTCCAGCAAATGTCACAACCGGTCTGTGGACAACATTTGGGATGTTCAGTTGGGTTCAGGAGCTTAACGCTGCTGCTGGCATTGAGACTTTTGGTATCAAATGGGTTTTTACGCAAGCTTTGGATACTCGTTTTTACTGTCCAACAAACATTCTGACTTTGTTTTCCAAGTGTTTGTATGGTTTCTATGGCTGAATATCCTGTACATTCCGCTTTGTCGTTTTCTATGATGGTT
The DNA here is from genome assembly GCF_030463565.1 of Pelecanus crispus. NCBI lineage: Eukaryota > Metazoa > Chordata > Aves > Pelecaniformes > Pelecanidae > Pelecanus > Pelecanus crispus. Next base: position 3,138,187 of record NC_134655.1, on the reverse strand, counting down.
TATACTAGAAGGCCCGCACGGTTTATACTGTACTGCAGGCAAGGACTGCATTAAACCCATTTTTGGCTCATTTATCATACTTGTGAGCGGTTATTTCCTATGACCTAGCCTATGCCCAGGCTGACCATTCTCTCTGAATGCTTGGAGCGGGGAGGGTTCTTTACCTGCGTCAGAAAAAGGATTCACTGAGCGCTGCCCCTTGTCTTACAAGGCGCCGCCTGGGGCAGCCCGGGCCTCTGCGTCCCGTGCCTCTGGTGAGGTGTGAAGCACTGCTCGTGCTGACAGTCTGTGATCCTGCACTTTTTAGAATGCGGATGTATTTCAAAACCAATAAGGGACTATCTTGTCTTTATGTATACGTTTTCCCAAAGTTATAGTAAGGTAAGATACTAGCTATAGTTTAGGTGTTGGATATTGTGTACTTGGTGGCAGGGGATTTAAAGCCAAAGAAAGAAAGTATTTGGCTGCAGATTTACGTTTAATCTGACGGATACGATTACTGCATTGAGTATTTTGAAAGGGGGCTAAGCCACGAGGGCCGTATTTCTCTTTTGACTTTAAGCCCTGGTGCTCAGAGCTAGAAATTGAGTGAGTTCAACTTTCTGCCACAGCTTTCCCTTCTTTAAAAGGGTTAGCGATACCGGCTCAACCACAAAGGTTTTCAAGAGACAAAACTGCAGGACTGTATGTGCAGAATTTCTGTAGACAGTGCTGCTCCCACCCTCATCCCGCCCCATTTGCCACAGCACGGGCACTGCAATAGGAAGCTTCTTTATTCACCGCTGAGCAAGACAACTGTGAGTGTTTTACTATTTGAAAATAATCTATACAGAGCAAAATCTGGAGAGTTGTACCTTTACTTCTTGGCCACCATGCAAGGAGTGAGAATTCTGCCAAAAATTCAAGAATGACACTGAGTTCCAAGTGCAGCCCTCGCTTTGGAAGCATACATGTAACGTTACCGCTAGAAATGAAGTACACACCTTTGTGATTCAGTTGTTTTATTTTGTTCTTGCAAGCAGCCACAAGACAGGCTCTAGAAGAATAAATAAGTTAAAGCTGAGAGTGTAGCAATTTATAGAACCCCACCGCTGAGATGCTTGACTTCGTAATGACGGAGTGCTCTGTCACTGTACCTGATTCGGTGTTCAGGCAGTAACTGACCAGAACTGATCCAAGTCAAGTATTTCCCCCTTTGGCCAAAAACATTTTGAAACACGCCCTCCACCAACTCAACAATAATAAAACATAGAAAGAAACCTCTTGTAACATCGGTCACATCCATTTGTTCCCAGTGGGTCAGTCTGTTCCAAAATACTTCTGTCCAAAGTGTGTTGGTGCAACAGGATGAACTTCTGTCGTTAAAATTGTGATCTCTGGGAATTCCTGGATGATGGATTTGGCACCTTTAGAGAGAGGGCAAAGGCAGTAATGACTACAGCACCGCAGCTGTGTTTCAGCACCATGTGTTAAATCACATTAGCAGAATTCCATAAGAAAGTCAGGCTCTGTTCTTCCATCTCCCCTTCATGTTTCTGCCTTAGCTGACTGTCTGTGAGGAAAAACTTCCTGAATTTAGTGGATTGCTTTCTGGGGTTTTCTGATTTGGGTTTTTTTTTTCTTTACCATACACATATACTCCCAATCTAATCACCAAAGTGGTTACAGGCTGCCAGGAGTAACTCTGCAGTTCAGCTGGCTTTTTTGATGGCGATTTCTGCCATGGCCAATTTTTAAAACAATGCACGAGATCCATTTTCCTACTTCACAGGAACAGATGTTTCTTTTTTGGATCCCCTTTTACACGTTACACTCTTTAACGTGCAGACAGGACGGTTCTGTAGCTTCACACACCTCACAGAACCGCTGTTCTTTTGGTGGCTGACCAACTCAACGCCATCCATGGGCTGCCACCCTCCGGAGCAACAGCAGGATTGGCATTGCTCTGTGAGCCACTGAAGCATTTTGTGTACCTGGCAGCGCTGCAAATTCCCGCTTTTAGGAATACTTTACCACTTGCAGTTTTGCCATTAGGTGTAACAGGCCTTTTCCTTTCTGCTAGCTTGCCCCACTGCCCGCACCAAACAGGGCGCTGTTCACTCTCAGTTTTACAATTCAGCCAAAAAACCCCCTCTCTCCTGAGCAAAGCGACGCTGCCATCGCTACTCGCAAAGGCCCGGCTCTTCGCCGCCGCCTGAAGCGCGTGACTGAGGTCACTCTTCCCCACTGAAGGTACCGGTGCTTGCCCTTCCGTCCCCCTCAGCTTACCATGAGGTGTGGAGAAGAGGCTTAGCAGGATAATGACACTTGGTTGTACACCGTGTTCTACAAGAACTTTGACAGCCTCAATGACAGTATTACCAGTACCTAAAAGGGGAAAAATGTGAGATTATTTTTTTTCTTCCCCTGCTTGAAGAACTTGTCCTAGGCCATCCAAGAATATCCGTGTTAACGTTGGTGTGGGACTGAATGGTGATACTGGCCTTTCCCACTGGAAAACTATCACCTCTGCATGTATTCGTTGTAGAAAACCTTGGCTTCCTGATGAAGGTACTTCATCTCTACTCTGAAACAGCCACCTCTGCCATGTTTTAAGCACTGAAGTCGGTGGATTTTATTAAAGCCCCGAGGCAAGAAAGCTCATCTAAAATAGTAAAATGGCAATTAAGAGCTCCATGTGTAGAACCAGAATTAAATGTTAGACTGGAAAAGTTACTTCATCCTGACAAACTCCTTACCACGCTTACCAGATTTTTTTTTTTTTAGTAGTATTAACTGTATTTAATTTTAAAATAATTTACTTCTAGGATTGTAACATTAATCCATAAATGTCTTTTAATAGCATGAGAAAAATACTGTTTGAGGCTCTTCTCATGGCAAAATTTAAAAAAATTAATTTATATCAAGTCTTAATGCTTCAGCCTTTCTCACAAATGCAGGCATGCCCAAATGATTTGCTCTGCATTCACGCTGGTGCAGGCTGACTGATATGTATTCTGACATAGCCTGATAAATTCCCTACCGTGTCACCCAAACCAAGCAAAAAAACTAATCAAGGCCCCTGAAATTTGGAAATTTTCCTTCAGATTCAGCACACTCACTGTTCAGATGAGTCTACCTGTACATAAGGATGAAAGACACTTACTTAGTATTGGGTACATGAGAAGAACTTTTCTCCTGTAAATGTCGGGTGGAAACTTAGCGTAGTACACTTTCGCTCTTTGAGTCTCCTCGTCGCTCTGTATCAGGATTTTTCCTATGCGGATTGATCTGCAGCAGTCTCGTAAACCTTGTTCCATTGCCTCTCCTCAAAATGAGCAGCAAAAAAACCCAACAACAAATCGTTGCACGCTCAGAAATGGCACAATTGCAAGATGCTACAATTAAATAGACAGTCCCAATACTGTATTGGTGAAGAGTTCTAAAAAGGAGGGGTTTTTCCCCAGTTCTGAGTGTTAAAACCACTTGAAGCTATTTCCCTTTTTTCTCTGTTGAGAGAGCAAAGGTGTCTCCTTGGTGTTACTAGCTCCTGGGCATTAGCGTTCCCACACACCAGTGCTACGCTCTCAAAGGCGAGAGCTGGAAACGTCAAAACAAACGTTTGGGGTTTGGAGAACATCTTTGGGCTCTGCCCAGAGACACCACAGTGCAAAATGCAGTGCAGGAAGCTGCAGGGCCACTGGATTTTACATCACGGATACAAAGGCTTCTGCAGCATTGGGCAAAATGACGGTGACTCTGCCACAGCTGAGCGTGGCTTATTTGGAGAGCCATCTCTGAGCAGAAGCGGTTAGCGGCAAACACGGACGGAGAGTTGGCCTGGCCTCTCATGGTTAACAGTTGCTAGAGAAGAGGCCAGATGAAATCTGTTGCAGCTATTTGGCTCCTAAAAAGTTAATGAAACATATTGCTTGACATTCTGTGATCAAGGATGCCTAAGAAAGAATAACAACTGGCAGGTTTGGGTAAAACTTTGCTGTAGGGAAGTGTTGTTGCACATTTTTGAAAGGAAGTTGCTTACAAGTTTCCCAAATGTTTAATTCGTGCTCATTCAACAACCAGAAACTGCCTACCACTTCTCATGATGCTGACTCCGCAGTTTCCCTTTTCAAATCTGACGCCTTCATACTTGTGTCCTGTGAAAGAAACCAGACGTCAGTGGCGGTGATTGCTCCCTTCCGCCCCATTTTAGTGCCCCTTTGGGGGACGCTGGTTTGAGTGACCGTGGTGTGAACGGAACCGAGATCGCCCGAACACCCAGGGGACAACAGCGAGCTCCGCATCTCCCCACGGGCGGCATGAGCCCATCTGCACGCCATATCCTGCAGCCCTCAAACAAGCCATGGAAACGGGGCCAAAACCCTAACTGGCAAAGAACTTGTACTTTTTTAACCTTTAAAAGTCATGTCAGCAAAGTGGCACAGAAGCAATCCTTTCCATGTATGTGTTTTGTAACTCAGGTATTGTGTGATTATTTTAAACAAAGGACACTATGCTAAATAAAGGTAAGCAGTGTGTCCCCTAAGAAGCCAGGGAAATGCAGTCCGGTGCTGCAGGTGGAGGAGTTAGAACTGAAATACGGTGCTACAATGCTACTGTTATTGTGTTCTTGATCACTGAAAGAAAAACGTGGGCAATGGTATGCGTATGAGAGAGATACAATCGTCAGGAGTGTGAGCTCAGGTCTCTCGCTAATTCCAAGATAAAGATGGCAAAGCAAGACTGTCCCAGTCATGGTTCTTCAGATCTAACCCCAGAAGCTGGTAATGAGCTCGCCCAGCACCGCTGCTGGGACGAACGTGCGGTGATATTCCTTGCAGGCGTTGCATATTCCCCTGCCTGACTGAAAGAAGTCCAGAGGCTCCCTTGAAGGAGAAAGAGTAGGGCGTTTCACTGACATCCTCGAGGGGTGTCCTGCTTCTGAGCCCGCAAGAGCAGAAATCGCCTGTGCTTACGGCATCTTACAGATACTTGGAGGGAAAGAGCTCAGTACAGATACGCAGGAATTCATGCAGAAGCATCTGAGTTCCTGAGGGACGCTTCCTACTGGCGGAGCTCGGCCAAGGCCATTTTAGCTCCCGCACTGGGCACGGGTTGGCGTGAAAGGGCAAACACGCTGACCGCAGAGCTACAGCAGTTTCAGCCAGTAAGACTCTATCCACAGCGTGGCTACGAGTAAGGGCAGGAAACTATGTCTTTTCACCAAGGTGACGTGCTCAGAGGGAAAGGTCCGAGACTCTCTTTGCCCACTCGAAAAGAACTGTAGAGCTTCCAGGTGATGTTACGTGCGGGGGACCTGCCAGTCAAATTGTGGAATGCAGAGAGAAGATGGTCATCGACCTGTCCGTCACCGACTGACCTGGAGCAGACGTGACGCCAGTGCCCAAGAAGGAAAGTAGCTGCTGTTTTATTTAAAAAGGAGCAAAGGTAAGTGATTGGGCCTCCTGGGTGCCTTCCTAAACTGTCTAGTTTCAGTATTGAGTGTTTTCAGTCCATCTTTTCTCTAACTAAAAAAGACATACAAATGATTTACTGCGAAGGGCAGAGGGGAAGAGGGTGTGAATGCACAGAGCTGCTCTCACCCTGCAGAAATGCAAATTAAATTCTCAGGGGAAGGGGACTTGCCTGGTGAATGTCCTACAGGTGAGCTGTGGCTTCACAGCGTGTACTTGGGTGGTTCCCAAGAAGTCGCTGATGCACTAAGCAGCTACCTCTGAGGAATGCATGCAACCTTACTTATCTTTACAGTTAATAGGAGCAAAGCAAAATTACTGCAATGGGTTTCCTCTAGTGTCAACACAGCCACTTTTTATTTCCTACTTAGCATCACTCCCAGCTGGCCCCCAGTTGCAAACAGACGGATTTAGGCTGGCACGGCAAAACTGCTTGTGCCCATAAAAGAAAACTTTTTCTTTAATGGGCCTGTGGAATGTTATCAGTTTTAATTCAACATTGCAGTATGGGCAAGTAAACTGATCTTGCACGTATGCTGGTAAATTTTCACCACGGTTTTGCAAGACCAATTTAAAACCTTAGTGAAATGACAACTATATGATGGTATGTTTTGCTCAGTTGCGTTGTTACGCACCTTCTAGCTTTTTAAATACCGGAAGGGACCTTAACTCTGTGCTCTACCCTGAATGTTAAACTGTTTCAGCCTGAGGCTCCCCAGGGCAGTGGTCAGGGCACCAAGCCTGTCAGAGTTCAAGGAGCATCTGGGCAACGCTCTTAGTCACGCGGTTCAGTTTTAGGTAGTCCTGCAAGGAGCGGGGAGTCGGACTCGATGATCCTTAGGGGTCCCTTCCAACTCGAGGTATTCTATGATCCTTGTAACAGTTCCGTATTTTTTTATATTAGTTAGGCTTCCACTTCCAGTCCTACCTAGGGGAGGAGTAATTTCCCACATACCTGTTGGAGTGGTCACGGTACATTCTGTGTATGGCAGCTGATTCAGTCCCTCTTCAACCACAAGTCTGATCTGTAGAACCAAAGAGATCGGTCAGCCTAAAGGGATTTGTTATCTATGGAGATAAGATACTAACTGTTAGTAGTTTTCACAAGTACTAGGTGAACACCTAACAGCCTGGAGGGTCTAAAAGGGTCTCTTTTAATAGTCGTTAGGGACTGAATTTAGAGACCTTTTGGGGGTGATGCCTACAAATGCCTACAATGTCCATAAATCAAACAAAGGTGTTACAAAACAAAATGGGGGGGGCGTTCATTGGCAATCATAAAACGTATAAAACTTTATATCTGGCAGGCACAGGCATCACAGACAAATTTTTCTCAACAAATGAGTGAAGCACTGATGCAACTTCATTTTGCTGACAGAAAATACTAGTGAGAAAAAGGGAGAATTCACCCTCTCTCGGTTCCCCACCAGCTAGGCTCTGAGGTCTACTGTCACGTCCGTATTTCTGTGACTAAACGGCAGCGGAGCTGCCAGAACAGCCACAGGCGCTGCAGCAATGTAAATGTGCCACCGAGTGCCCAAAGACAAGTCAGGAGATCTAGAAATCTGCCAGCTGCGGTTACTGTGGGGTGCTCTGCCAAGCACCTGCGCTTTCACAGGGTGCAGACGGCCCGGTTCAGCAGGGACATCTCTGCCAGAGGTGCAGCCAGTAAGCCACGCACCCCTCCCACTCTCCCCCGGTGCCGACCCTGCAGCTGTACCCCAGGCAAAGTTACCAAAACGTATTCATCTGAGCCCAGAACGACTGCCTGTGAAAGGTGCTCTGGGTATTGAAGATGTAAAAATTCTCTCTGCTAGCGAGCCAGAGTCACAGGCCAGAACTGTGGAAGGAAAGCTACTGCCAAGCCCAAGATGAAAGCTGTTAAGCAAGTGTCACTGTACGATGGCAGAAATGAGGCGACTGCTCCTGGGACCGAGCAAGTACACCGCTCACTTCAGACATTTCTTACTTCAGAAACAGAGCAGAGCAGACTGGAAGATTTTTTTCTGTTCTTCCGTTCTGCCCCAGTTCCTAGCACACAGGCAGCCTCTGCTAGGAATCAGAAACGGTCCCTTAAAATTTACAATCCCTCTTTGCAGGTATTTTTAGTCATTTTAGTACAGCAATTTTTTCCTAGAGTTGGGTTTGTGGCAGCCATGTTCAGGGGTGGTGGTCAGGCCAAATCAGTGAGGGGTCAAAGGGTGCAACCGACGTATAACGGGAGCAAAAGACTGCAAAAGCAATTCAGGGGGCAATATTGCCGCTGTAGCACAACTGCATGTGGGAAACGGGTCCTTCTGAACTGTCAGTCCCTTTTGTGCTTGACTCATTGCACGTTTGGTGGCTGCAGGAAGCATATGTAAAGAAGCCAGCTCTACTACCTTCCTCCTCCTCCTCTTCTTCCTCCTGTCTCTCTGCAAGTAGGGTTTTTGACTCAGTCTTTTGACTCAGTCACTTTAATCCTGAGCCTGAAGGCACCAGCGTTCTCCTACTGAAAGACACATCATCTCAGATAAACAAGCCAAGAAATCCTTGATTTAATTTTAGGTTTCTGGGACATTTGTACACAGTTTTATTTTTTTTAAGTTATTTCGCCAAAAAAAGCCAACCTATGAGCCAGGTTTGGGAGAAACGCTTTTTTCCCCATACTGCTGTCATGTTGACAGGGTTAGCCTCGCTCCACATTATCTGCCAAAGGTTTAGAGTAAACCAGTGATAGTCTATAGTCAAATAAGCTCCTTGGTTTTACTATCTGTATCAATGTTTTATACAGAGGCTGGGAAGGATTCTTCTGTAAACTTGTTAGTGTTGATAAAACATTTATTTTTGCACTACGCTTGCTGCCACCCCCACGCTCGGGGATTATAATTTTCACCTCTTTTCTCTCTGGCCCTGAGAGCCAGCAGCCCTGCTCCTCTCCCAGAGAGGCAGTTGCCATGGCTTGGCAGCTAAAACAGGTATTATTCTGGCCCCACATGAAGCAGGCAAGTAAAGCTTTGGTCCCAAGGTAGAAGAGTTTGACCAGAAATTAAAACCGTGAATTAAAGTTATCAATAACAAAGTCTATTTTTAACTGGGGGGGGGGTGTGTGTGTGTAAGCTGAAAGGGATGTTAAATTCTAGCAGGCCTAGTTAAACTGTCAAGGCTTACAGAGTTATGCTGAAGTTTTAGATTAAGCATTTAATGCTGATATACAAAATTATATGTCGACGTGCTTATTTATTACAGTTCTACATTTAAGATTTACCCCAGAGCCTTTGCAGTAAGCACAGGGAATACTGCTTGCTTCGAACCTTCATTAGTACGAGATCTGTTAGAACTGTTAGCAAAAACAGGTAATAGAGGTCCAAGGAGTTTTTAGCTAACTACCACATGAACATTTCAAGGATATGAAAATGTTAGTGAATTATCCTTTTCTCGGCCAATTAAGCACATGAATAAAGCCTCCCTACCACACTCAAATACCGCTGAGGAAATCAGGTTCGACCAGTTCCTCAGAGTCCGTGAACAGAGAAATTTGGATACGGGCAACTACAGAAAGGAAGCTGACAGTACTCTCGTTTGGAAGAGGTGTAATCACTAAATAAGGAACAGCCAGGGTGCAGTCAGAGGTGGCGGTGCTCTGACAGACAAAACTGGAAAAATGGGAGCCCTTTTAGAGCCACCCCAAAAGGTATCCGTGATCCTCAGCAGCTGCATGTTGCAACAATTCCACCTGCCTGCAATTTGGAACAAGGTGAAGCATTTAAATGCCAAGAAACCAGAATGCAAATAAATCCGACCATTATCATCTTCCCCTGTTTGTGGGAAGACAGTAGTCAGTCTAACTGTATTTTATGTGATAGCCATGCATCACCTAATTTCCAAGTAATTCCTCGGGGGATCCTCTAACCCATTATTTTGTAGTTTTTCCTGGAAGCTGACGGGAAGGAAGAGTAGTGGGGCTGTGAGCCGTACTTTGTATCTATACAGCTCTTTGCACCTCAGGATTTCAACTGCTTTTAAAGTATGCATTAGCACCCCCCCAAAAGAGAGGTAGGTGGGCAGAAAGGTGAAGTGACCTGTTCAGTGTTACGCAGGGAGTTGCTGGTAGGGCTGAGAAACTAATTAATTCCTCAACCTCAGACCTCCAGTCAAACCACAAAATCTACCTCCTGCTGAGAAGCACCGCTGTGCTTGTGAGCTGCTTAGGTCAGTGCTGCGTAAACAACAAACGCCTGCCTGAATCCAGGCTGCAAGTCGATTTTGCTTGATCCTTGCCAAAACTCTACACACGCCATGTCCTCTATGCCTCTGGGGAGGTGTCTCCTCCTCCTTACCTGCCTGGTCTCTTAGCCCACACCGCTCAGCCGGTGCGCAGCACCAGCTTAACATCACAGGGCTGGACCCAGCTTACGGTGTACCTCCCACTGAGCAGGCCTTGGAACAAAAGTCTCAGGTGGTCTCAGTAAAAATGCTGTGGGCTTTGCGAGCATCTCACTAGTTCTACAGCAATCCTGCACGGTGACATCAATTAAACGCTTCCACAGCGCGTGGAAGGGTTCGGTGTGAGCCTCTTGCACTGAGAGGAGTTGTCTGCTGGTGTTTCTCAAGTTGGTCTCACTATCGCTTTGAGGTCTACCTGTCCAGACATCTGCCACCGCAAGTCATAATGATTGATCGTCTCCTGCGTTAGACAGAGGCTTACCTCCCGCAGCAGCCTCTCCTCCTTCGCAAACACAAGATGGGTTGTCTTCACCCTCATGACTTCAGCCCCACATCTTCCAGCTTCAGGATCACAGCGCTGGCAGTGGCTTTCAGAAACTCCCTGCTAACCTTTACCGCCTGTTAACTCCTTTCTCTCACCAGAATCCTGGAACGTTTGTGTCATCCCCTTACGTGTGAAACGAACTGCCAGAAGAAAAACCTGTACCAGCAGAAATTCATCCGCTGTAGAATCCCTCCTGAAGACCTCTTCCTGTGGTGACCTTATGAGATACCACCACTAACAACTGCCAAGCTAGTAGCAAGCTTAACTTGATTCTCGTTTTTCTCCCTGCAACAAGATGTATTTTGTTACCCTACGATCCCATGCATATGTTTCTTCTCTTCATGTATTACATCCTGCCATTAAGCTCTGTTTGCTAACTGGGTGGAAAACATAGCGAGTCTTAACTATGTGTGCACCCCACCAAATTTAGTAGAGACCACGTCCCACGTGAAATTGTAACTGTTCTTTGCCACACCTAGGAATAACATCCAGAAAATGAGATAGTCCTACATATTGTTTTGCATAAAATTCCTCCTACAAAATGGAAAAGAGACCAGCAGGTTCTGTAGCAAACATCTGCATGACCAGCAAACAGGGGCATTTCTGTGAAGATCAGCTCCCTACCTGTGCAAGCGCTGCCCAGCCTGTAGAAGATGCTGGTACAAGGGCCTGAACTTAGCTCCCTGCCTGGAAGCTGCAGTTTCTAGCAACAAGGGGGGAAAAAAAATCAGTGCTTCCCTCAGAAGGCACAGGACTTCAGAGTAAAGTGAGAAGGTACGTGGGAGAGGTCCTTCGCACTAATTAATGACAATAAGGTACAGTCAAGACTGTTAAGGGTTTTCCTGTCAGTATTAGAATAGCCATTGTTGATCTCTTTTTTTTTTAAATACAGATTAGGAATATCATGCTTCTCTTTAATTCAAAGAAGTTGGCAGGAATGAATGTTCCTTAAAGGGTGCAGCACGATGGGAACCTAATACAAGGTAAAATAAGAACGTTAACCAGAAACCCTTCCTGTGAAAGGAGGAGCACTGGTGGGGAAGGGGCCTGACCCCTGCACTGGAGACCACCTTGTAGATGTGTGGGATTGCTGGTGTTGACCTGTGTTGGCTTCCCGAATCTTATCTGCACGTTTAAGCATGCAAAAAACCTGAAACCACAAAACCCAGGAAGAACAACACATAGTTGAGCTAGTCTTTCATGGGTGGTGGATGTTTCCTGGGCCATTCCTACTCGTCCAATGAACTGTAAAGGATGTGTCTATTTAAATGGTATCTGCTGAGAATTGCTGGCACAGGGCGAAGTTGGGGCTGCGACTTTCTGCCTGTCCATTATGAAGTATTAGTGGCAAAGGCGGCAGTCCAGTCAGTCGCTTGATCTACAGGTTATGAGTGGTTGGATTTGTTAGCTTGAGCCGTTACTGTTCTTGGTGAATGGGAATGCAAGAAACATCCTCAAGAAGGGAAAAGCAGGGGGGAAAGGTGGAAAAGCTACAAAGATAAAAAGCACTGCAGTCACAGTCTTAGGTTGTGGTCATACCTAAGCCCTGAGCAAGCCTGGATCGGGCATGGATTAAGATTGAGCTCATCACAGTGAAACCTGCCTGCTGTAGCAAACAGTGCTGGTAATTGAATGGCCTCTGGACTCACCTTTGGCAGAGGGGGAAAGGAAGACTTTCCTTGTTAATGCACCTGGATTTGCAAACAGCAAACACCCTCACAAATACGAGGAAGTACCTGTGTGGGTGTGAGTGTTGCGGTTTTCTTTAAGCGTGTAATTTAAATTACATAAATGTTGCATTCCCAACAGTCTTTGTTCTGACTTACTAAAATGTGTGAAAGCTTCTAATTGCTTTGTCCCTGCTAGTAACTACCATATGGCTAAAACCAAATTCCTAGTGTGGATGCACCCAGAACTACTAATCTAATACACAACAAGTGCCAGGAGGCACCTCAGCATGCAAGCAATTGTTAACATCTAGACTGTACAAAACTGTACGGCTCTGTTCACAAGATCAAAAGCACTGTTTCAAAGTAAAACTGAATTAGCTCTAGCCTCTGTGCATCTGTTTTTAAACAGTATTCTCTTATTACTACCGCTCTCTGTCCTGAAGTAGCTGTGTTTGATAATAACATGGAACCCTTTGAGATGAAAGCAGTCCATAACAGAGAACAGAAGTTGCTATACAGAAAGTTGCCGTCAAACAGCAGTTTCCTTTGTGTAGAAAAGTTGCTCTCACGCCACCGTTATTCTAGCCTGGAAGACCCATTTTATGGAAGCATTACAAAGTACAATACCCAGAAGAAGAAATTCTTCACCTACCAGACGATCAGCAGAAAATACGAAGTCTCCTCTACTGGATTTCCTGAAAAAGGTAATAATTTGTATTTTAAATTGGGGAATAATTTTAAGAATGTTGCTTAAGCATAATATTAATTCAAGGACAATATATTCTAAAGGCAGTTCAGAGAAAAGTCTCCTACCGTATACAAAACTTATCCCACAAAGATTCTGCCTCACGGGTTCCCTGCTTGGTGGCGAAGATCGAGATGCAGTGAGCTAATGGAGTGGTTTGCCTCCTACTACTGGCAGCCTTGCCGCACTGTACCAGTAGCAATTAAAGCATAAAAACATAAGGATGATATTCTGTAGGTTTTCCATTGTACTACGGTTCCAGCTCAGTTCCAAAACACCTGGCAAGCTCAGATGTGCACCAACCTGGTACGTCCCCTACAGCTCCGAGCAAGAGAGCTTTGCTCCGCCCGTTCTTAAGTCAATCAGAAACCATGGGACAATGACAATGCAGATCCCTAGCCCTGAGACGGAAGTTGATAAGCAGGACATATATCTTATCTGGAATTTGTTCACAGTGTGACAGGATTAGTGAACTTGAGACCAAAATGAGCAGGGATGAATGAGTATTCCCATGGACACACCTCTCTGCTGTCCCATTCGCTTGGGTCCAACTTTTTGCTCATGTCACTGCACGGCTTTTGGCCCATTCAGAAGGCAGAATAAGCTCACTTCCTCCTGCTACGTGCTGGGTAAGCATGCCATGTTAAAGGCCTGGAATTTTAAAAGCAGATTTGAACACCCTGCTTCCCCTGTCAAGACCAACTTTCACTACACGGAAGTAGGACGAACTTCCAATTAAGGAGCCAACACGTACAGCATGCTAGCCTTAAAAACACTCGGACAAAATCATCAGCATCCTAAGCAGGTACTTTTTAGTGCAATTTTTTGTTCATCACAGCAGGCATACCCCTCTCTCACTTTCCAACCATGATACTCTGAATGTCTCCTTAAATACCATAAAGAGAGTTTTGCACTTAATCCCCAAGATTCTGCAACATCTTATGTTTACCTGAGTGAAAGTCAAGACGTTTGTCTGCTTATTTCCTGGGCAACTGGTAACTTAGCCACACTAAAAAAAAGGTGTTTTAAAAAGAGTGTCAGCCTAATCTAATGTCTTTCCTTGTGCTAATAACACATTATTAAAAGCGCTGGGTTTTTTTTGGTTTTTCCTTCTTTCTGGTAATAACAGGATATTCATAACTTGCTGCTACTTTGACATTAACCAGAAAGGCAATGCTCAAAAAAACCCCAATCCCAAACCAACAAAAACCAACCCCCCAAACCCTACAATGACACAAACTGATTTTTTTTAAGATTTTTGAAGGGATTCATATTTCCATCTGTGGTTTGTACAAATATTTAAAAAAAAAAACAAAAAGGAAGTAGCAAAGTGTGTAGGTGGCGCATCTAGGTTCTTCCAGACTAGACTGTGGCATTTCAGAAAATTTAGCCACATTTCATGAAAAGGTGGTAAGACAAACCCAACAATGTCAAGACTACAGTTTTGACTGCAAAGCAATACATGTTTAGAGTGAATACTATGAGTTTATCAATACAGATTACTAGGCTTTAACTACTCTGTCCTTGCAGAGAGATGTTTTTATGCACAGTTCACTGAACACCCTTAGTCAGTTATGCCTGTTTTCTGAGGGGAGGGGGACAACACAAAACAAGGGTGCATAAAAATAAGAGACAAATAATAGTCTGAAAATGACAGACCTCTCGTACACCGGCAGCTGGAAAGCTGTGACCAGATTTCAAGCCCCACATCATATGAGAATTGCTAGGGGCCAGAAAAAAAGGCTTATGTGAAAACACTGCAACTGTTCACCTTAAATACCAGATAGAGGTATAGAAAGTAATGATCAATGGCAGACTAGAAACGTTTTCAGCTTCTTAGTCAAGTAACAAGTCAACATCTAAAAAAGTGAGGCCTTAAAACCTGATACTTGTAGCACACGGCTAACACCACAAACCTTTTGTTGAACAATAGAAATTAGTTTCACTTTCTTTCTGAAGGTATGGAAACATGCCTGATGTACAATTAGTCACGTGCGTGTCTTAAGAGTTGAGAAGAAATGTTTTTTGGGAATGTACCGTAATACAAACTAACTGCAGGGTTACCTCCTGCTTTAGCACTTGGTACTAGTCACAAGCACCGATATGGCTGTAGGCTATGTGGGTCCTGGTCTGACGCGCTTTAGTAATTCTCTAATCACCTTACAGAAGAACTTCCTGAGAGACGCCCAGGGTCCTGTGAAGGCAAGATGGAAAAAAAGCCGCTTCCCAAAACAGAATTTATAAAAGGCCCTTATGAGAAAACTGAAAGCACTGGATGAGCTGTTGCCATTAAGGGGAGATGATGTAGCTGGGAAACAGGACCATGTTCCACCTGCAGCACTTTAGTACTTAATGTACTTCAGTACTTAATTTTTTTCAGTGCCTGGGCTGGGGGGGGTGGTATGTGAAAGGGATCCCGCCCTTCCTGCCTGCAGCACTCATCTTCACTCATCACAGGCGAGTTATGCTCCTGAATCATCCTGCTCTGCATCGCAGTCAGGACTGTGTGTCCCACCGCTTTACTGTCTTCATTTCTATATTGTTCACTCAGCTCCCTAGGGAATAAGAAGCCTTAGCAGAACACAACGGAATGATCTCCCATAACAGACACAATAACCTTTAAATACTTACATTTAAATCCTGTCTGTTGTTAAATCAGGAGTTAACATGACGCTACCAATCAGAGCTAATGAATTTGCTTCTACAGAAACCAGAGCTCTACGTTACAAATTGCTGCGCTACTCATGTCAGCTTCCAGATCCCTGGTTCTGATCTCTGCAGGCCAGCCATGACTTTGAGATCATACCCTCCTCGAAAGAGGCTGTACCTGTTTGTTCCCAAACTTTCAATACCTCAACGCCTCCATTCACATCCCATTAGAGGACTCAAAATTCATATCCAACATGCAGTGTAAAAGGCATCTGCCCACCCATTAAGCCGTTCGCTAGATGGAAAAGCAAACAAGCCTGAGGAAAAGCACGCAAACCTGCGCACGCTCGAGGTGATCTATCCATCTCCCCAATTCTGGCACACAGACCTAGTTCTCGTTAACTGTAATGAAGCAAAAGAAATACGTGGTCATTTTAGTCTGATGGCCATTACTGTTTCAGCCAGCTGCCTCTGAACCCACCACAGGACATGACAACCAGCCACGTGAAGGTGAGTTTTTCTTTTATAAACTGGACCGTTATTCCAGTTGAAAGGCTGTGATTTCTTTCTCTGAATCCTCTCAGGAACAAGGAAAGAGCCTTCCACTTTTCTGAGCAGCTCACACTATGGACAAAATAGAGTCCCTGAGGTCTTCTGCATCTCGCCTGACCATCCTTAGCTCCACGTAAGCACGCCTGATTCTAACTTGCGTTGCACTGGGAGTATCTATCCCTTCCTTACGTCACAGTAATAGTCCTAAATTGAGGGGTTTTCCCTACTTTTGTGCTGTTTCTCTCCCCCCAGTAGCTTGCCTTTTAACTTCTGCCCTTTTCATGACCTTTTCAGGTGATTGCTGTACCTGGAACATCCATCTTCTACAGCATTAAGTAATCCAAATATCCTCCTTGAGTTAAGGCAGCTCTGGTGTTACCTGTTCTTTTTTTAATCCAGAAAGAAAGATTAAGTGATAGATATCTAATTGCCCTGTAGATGACACAGCTTTTCCCTCTTCCCCAAGCAGTGTATGTGAACACACCCTTTTGTCAGTTTAAATCGGATTTTTTGACCAGTAGCTCCTCTTAGCCGTATAGCTCCTTATTCACAAATACGATAGTTCTTCTGAGGATTTTCTTTCAGCCCTTAGTTTGAACGCTACAGTGGTCATACAGTCGTCTTAAGGCAGATTACACCTGCCCAGGGAAAGGTTACTGCAACAGTTTCTAACCAGTGCGTAAGAAATCCTCTCACCCTTGCAGCTGAGCACGTTTCAGCATCTTTCTGAATGACTGGCACCAAAATAGGCCGGTCCGAGGTCTCTTATTTACTGAGATGCAGCTGACTTTCTGGGACAGAACGTAAAAATAATGTTTCCCTACTGTCCTTACATACAAAGCCTACACCTGCCTTTCTGAGCAGGCTGTTGTCCAGTTTTCCTCACTGGCTGGGAAGGGAGCTTGGAAGCGACAGTTACGTCTGCACGGCCGGGGCAGCGTCACGCTCAGAATAAAGCACAGTTTGCTACCGCTGCAGCTGTTATGAGTAATTCCTTGTTTACAAGTCTTACTCTGTATTTCCCCTTACCAAAGTCTTGTGCAATGAAGCTGATGCGACTCTAAAAAAATCTCTTCCAAGTTAAAATATCAGCTGCTGGTTTCTGGGTAAGCTCACTATAACCAGAAACTTTTTAAATGTATTTGCAAGCATTCAAAACCTACTTGCAACAAAATGATAATAAAAAAACCCCTAGCTGGGTACAGTAACTGCATTGCTAGTATTCGCCTAGGTATTAAAACTATATGCTATTTCCTCTTCACTAACCTCAAAAGCTTTTATAGGCCATCACTGAGCCTAGTTTGGACTTCGGCTCGCTCTCTCTCTGCTTAGCCCACTTACAACTTCCCTGCCTGCTCTGCAGGGAAGCTGCCAGGCAGGCATTCTCACCTGCAGAGATCTTTCGTGTGGTCTCGCTGCAACTGCCCTCCTTACATCGAGGCTGCGCTACCTCTGCATGCGCCTGCCTGCAATCACATTATGTTCTTCCACAATGCTTTGAAGATTAATTTAAAAAAAAAAAAAAACAACTAGTTTAAGGTAACACGGCTCATGTAAGCTAAGAAAATTAATGTAGGTATTGTCTTTGAGAGATGATGATTAGTTTTGCATAGAAATCATAGAATCATAGAATCATTTAGGTTGGAAAAGACCTTTAAGATCATCCAGTCCAACCATTAACCTAACACTACCAAGGCCACCACTAAACCAATTAAGGGGAGAGTAGCAACCCCACGCCTCCCAGCTTGGTGGCTGGATCATTTATAATGAAAGTAAAAACTAGGAATCAATGTATTAGTGTTACTAGCTACAAAGTTAAGCACTCAAAAACCAGGAAATACCAAAACATAGACTACGCAGATGGACAGATACGGAACAAGGGGAAGAGCCGTGTCTGTGCTATGTGTTAGTTACTGCAGATGTTAGAAAGCCAATGCGTTGCAGGAAGAGAAGGTTTTATTCAGAACCTGATCACTCTATCGATAAACTTGATTTCACACCTCTGTGTCTGCCCGTGGTCCTTGCATCACAGTAGGCAAATTGCGCTTTTAATAGATGGCCGCTACTTGTGTTTGTCATATGTTGCATGCTAAATTTAATACCTTATAATATCACCTTCCAAGTGCTGAACAATCAAAGCTACAAATGCGATCAGTGGGAGGTATGCTTTCAACATCTGCGACGCTGTAAGGCATAATAAAACACTGGGTCTTAAGTATCTCACATTGGATGTTCAGCAGTGGGGCACAATTTTGCATGGATTTCTGCACTTCAGCTTAAGATTTGTAAAACTGGAATAACACCTTCACGTCTCACAAGGTACGGTGGCAGCAAGGACTCCTGGCGACACAAAGTGTCAACAGTGGAAAATAGTGCCTTCAAAAAAAGGCAGCCTCAGGTAATGTGCCCTAAGTAAACAAACTCTTCTCTCCTTGTCTGCTGCCTTCATCCGCCTCCCTCCTCAATGCTGTCTCTCTCCCATCCCACCGTGGCCTAGTCTCTACGCTATCCCCAACTTCTTGTTCCAAAACTATTCTTTTTGCCTAATTTGTTCCCATCCCTGCTGCTCAAACATCTGATTTCCATTTCAGCAAGTCCCACTTTTCTACAATCTCTTTTCTTATTCCTAGCTCCCCCGGGCTGCCCTTGTGATCTGTTTTCTTCTGGCCAAACTTGTCCCCAAACCCTTCACACCCCCCCCCACCCCACCGCCCTTGCATTTTCCTTTATCCGGCAGTCCCAACCTTCAGCAAACTCCTGCGGCTTCCCTGCCACTGATTCCCAACCCCTTCCCTGCCACTGATTCCCAACCCCTTCCCTGCCACTGATTCCCAACCCCTTCCCTGCCACTGATTCCCAACCCCAGCGCCTGTCCTTTGCCAGCCCTTAAATCCAGTCCGTGCCCCTATACCTGAGCCCCCCGCTCCTGCGTACAGCACGCCATATCCCGACAGCGGTAACGGGACCCAGCTCCTGCCGGGCACGACGGCGGACAATCAGCCCCCCAGCCTCCCCTCCGGAGGGTTTTACAGGCTTCTGTGGGGTGATGCGGCAAGCAGGCTGCGCGGCGCCCAGGCCGCGAAGGTACGCCAAAACTTCAGGGAGCGCGAAAAACCTGCAAGAGGTTTCCAAAGCCGCCGAATTAACGCCTTCGTGGCTGAGGGCACCGGGGCGGAGCCGGCCGTGGAAATCCCCGGGAGCGCTGCGGACCGCTGAGGCGAGGCGAGGCGAGGCGGCCGTGAGGGGCGAGGCGGCCGTGAGGGGCGGGCGGGCCGGCGCACACCTCCCCTCCCGGCGCACACCTCCCCTCCCTCCGCACACCTCCCCTCCCCTCCCCTCGCTCCGCTCCGGCCACGCGTCCCCAGAAAAGGCCGCACGGCCGCAGGCCCCGGGGCCGCACCGCCCGGCCGGGGCAGCGCCCGCCGCCGCATCCCTCAGGAGCCTGCGCCCAGCGCGCGCTGGAGGCCGGCCCAGAGCGGGCCCGGCCGCGGCTCCCTGAGGGAAGCGGCGATCGCCCCTCAGCCCCGCTGCGCCCCGCCCCGGCTCCTCCTCAGCCCACGCTGCCCGCCGCCCCCCGCCCCGCCGGCGCTCACTTGTCCCTGATGATGGTCTGGAGCTCCCGGAGCTGGTCGTTCATGGGCAGCAGCTTCAGCTGCGGCCCCATCGCCGGCGCGCCGCCCTCCCCCGCGGGGATCGCCGCCGCGACCCCGCCGTTGCTGCCGCTGCTGCTGCTGCTGCTGTCCGGGCTGGGGCAGCCGCTGTCCTCGCTGGGCTCCGCGAAGCGGATCAGCCGGGAGCCGCCGCCCGCCGTCGCCGGCGGCGGCTGCTCGTCCTGCGGCCGCGGGCCGAGCCGCTGGTTCTGGCAGGGCATCGCCTCCATGCGCGGGGCGCGCCGCCGCCGGAGCGGCAGGGGGCAGCGCGCCGCCCGGCGCGCCCTCGCTCGATTGGCTGCCGGCGCTGCCACTCACGGGCGCGGCGGGAGCGCAGGCAGCGGGGGGGGCGGGGCGTTGGTGTCGGCGTCCCCCGGCGCGCTGACGTCCGCTCGCCGCCGCGCGCCCGCGCCTCGCGCCTCTGGCTGGCGGGGCGCGAGCCGCCCCTCGGAGCGTGGCGCGGCGGCGCGGCGGAGGGCGCGCGCAGTGTGGGGTGCGGGGCCCCGGCAGGGAGCGGGGGCGGGGGAGGAGCGGCGGGGCGGGGCGGGCCGAACGCGGGGCCGTGAGCTGCGCCTGGGTGCGGCTGCCCGGCGGCCGGGGCCGCGTGCGCGTGAGGGAGCGGGGGGCTCAGCCCTGCAGCACGGCATGTCCGGGGGGGGCAGAGCACCCTGCATTGCGGTGTCGCGGTGGTTGGCGTGGCTCGAATGCCTCTCTAACAGAGATGTACAAAATCACTCGACAAACAGGTGTTGCCAAACCTCCCAATACCACGCGGAGACACCTGTACTGTTCCAGCCTTGTCTTCGTTAAATACGGAGAGAAGAGCAGGCTCCAGATGCCCGTACGCTGCGCCGGGTGGAAGCTGTTGCACGCGTCCAAGAAGACCCTGCAAGCGAAGATGGAAAACACGCATTTCATCGTTCAGTTCGCGCTCTCTCCAGTACGGACTAGCACTGATTTTTTTGCCTAACGCAGTTCTAAAGTTCTGCAGCAAGCACCAGCTGCGTAAGAAATAAATATATTCCCCTCGTGAAATACAAAGAGGAATGTTCAAGTGTTCCCATGGCATATTGAAAATGACGTTCTGTCATTCATCCTACACTGACAAAACACCTCAGCAGACTGGCGGAGAGGAGGCGATTAATTTTGAAGAAGGGCTTAAAAGTGCCAAATGCTAGCAGCTTAGTTTACAGATAACTAGGGGGTGACTCTACCCCATGCTGTAAACCTTTAAGAAGGGTGAGAAGTTATTCATGATGAGAGAAGGAAGGAGTACTGGAAGTAATGGCATCAAATTAAAGACAGGAAAGCCAAAGAGAAATAGCTGGCAAAAAAAATAGCTTCCCTGTCCTTAAGGGAAGCGTGACAGGATAGTTGGTGTCCCCTCATTTAGGCTATTTAGAATTAAAAGGGCTGAGACCTGAGAAAATTATCTGCACTGAAAAATCTGGCGTTACACATGTACGTATACGCTTACAATAGCAAATGGCTACGTGGTATTTGGTGGAAAATATTATCATTAATAATTTTAAAATTCCATTATCGTGGACTGAGCAAAACACCAGTTCTAGAATTTCCATTCTCAGTGCTCATGCCTGTCATTTTATTTTCCCTACGCTTTTAAGGCTAATGAGGTACTTCATATATTTCACACTGATATTGTGCCTGCAAATTTGGCCTTTACCTGCTGTTCCTTCTTTAATAACTCTCCAATGCTGCTGGTTTTATTTCCTCCCCCTACTACTGCAGCCTTTTTTTTCCAGTTCCAATCTTCTCTTTCTCCTTTTGATGCCAGTTTATTTACATGAGACCAGATTCTTGAAACCCGTGCAAGGCACCGCACAAACCCCGAAAGAGACACGGAGAGAAACGGAGGGCACGTAGCTCCAGTGGTCAGGGCCATGACAACCCCTGCCTCAAAGCGACCTAACCAGGAGAACAGCTCGTGCTGTAGACACAGAGAGCTAACAGACGACTGTTATAAACTTAGGCTGTTTGAAGTAGCTTGCCACAAAAAAAAAAAAAAAAAAAAAAAATCTGTTTCTCTGCAGATTTACTGTAGAAGGGGAGGATCTCCTTGGATAAGCCAGACAGAAATTAATGCACGCTTCAGTCGGCGTTCAGAAAAGATAACCGAAGCAGCTCGGTAGAAGAAATAGATGCTCTGGGAATGGAAAGAACTCACCACAGAGGAGAATTGTGAGTAGAATCCTAAGAGGTATCTAATCTGGATTTTTTCCACGCTACCTCCTAAATCACCATAAAATGCTATGCTGCCAATACCGAAAGACTAAAATATTAAATGCTAACATATGGCGGCAAACTAACCTTGCACTGATGGGAGGGGCGCGCTGGGGTAGCGCTGGCGTACGGCCACCTGTCCTTCCAGGAGCTGTGCAGGCGCAGCAAACCGGGGCCTGAGAGCCAGGTCAGCACTGAACGCTAGCACTTATCCCCCGGCACGCTGCGCAGCTGTGTCAGGGACGTCTCAGTATCCCCAACAGCAAAATGAAGGTAAAAAAAGGCTAATTTGCTCATCTTCTCTCAATGCTTTGAAGGCATCATCTGGCTAATAAAAGATATTGGAAGTGGGTACTTAGATAGGAAGCTTTCCTGTAGAAACCATACATCAGGGTGTAGTGCAGAAGCACAGACATTCCAGTGTGGAGGTATTACATACCTCATAAAATCAAGACATTTCGGAGGCAATAAACTGGAATTAGTTTATTCTGTTTATTTCCAAATAGAACAATGAGGGGAAATGTAGTCAGAATGGACAAAAAAAAGGACATTTGCAGATGGAGGTGAACTGTGAAATGTAGGCTGGAGTGAAAGAGTCAACTGCAGTAAAAGAGGTTTTATAAAAAGCAATAAAAATTGGCTCAAATTATTCCCATGGGTCTATTAATTCAGGCCTTTTGAAGCATCCTTTTTTATCACAGAATCCTCAAGGCCCAGGTTGATATCATTCCTTATAAACCCCTTCTCATCCCGAATGTGTTTGATCATGACTGCGTTTAATCCTGATCAAGAAATAGCAACAAGCCACATGCTTATTTATAGTCTGGTAAGAAGTAGAGCGAGCAACTTACATGCTTATATGAAACCGGCTTCACTGTGCGAAGCATGTGTCCAAGAGGAGGGAGCGTTGCTAATAGGTCATCGGTATATCGCTAATAGGTCTGCGAATGCTTTCTGCTGACGTACCAGAAGAACTATTAAGAAATCCCATTTATTGTACGGACAGAAGATGGTTCCAACTCACTCCATCCAAGGAAAAAAGCATTTCTAACAATAGGGTTGGGGTACGCTAAACCCTTCAAGGGGAATATTAAAATGAGCTACAAATCCAAAGTTACAAATCCCAGGAAATTCTTGGAAGAGAAAGGTCTGACTAGGAAGTTGGGGACGGCTTGGATATGTATGTCCTAACTCAGGATGCCCTTTGATGAAAGCTAAATCCCAGACAAGAGTTTCACTTCTGGATCTCAGCCACAAAACTACAGCACCATCTGTCAGCTGGGGAGCTGGAGGAAGGGGAGAAAAATCTCAGAGCTGACCTAAAGCATAGCTAGGTCTAAGCATGCCCTTAATATAGTGCTTCATGCCTGCCTCTAAATATAGTAACTCTGTTCATATATGGACTTCCATATGTAGTCTCTTCATTTTTACCTTCTCTCTATCTTGCGTTAGGAATAGTTTCAAGGGATTTGGTAAATGCTAAGGCAGTTCCCCGGTACGGGCACGATACGATGGTCCTCGAGACCATCTTACTCCTCTATTTTACAGTGCCTGCTGTGATTTCCAATTTTCACAAGCAGCTAAAAAAAAATGTGGGCGTATCTCTACTAAGCTTCACAAACCAATTTTGGAGCCGGTAATAGGTGTTGATGTGGAAGAGGTGTCTTTCTGTGGTTAAATTAATTGGAAGCTCATTAGCATTCAGCAAGGCACTGGAGATGGTGCCTTGCACGCTGAGGGATCACAGCGAGTTTGTAACAACTGAGAACTAGCGAAACCGCAGAGAGTGTAACTCTTTATTTATAACTAGACTGTTTTAGTACTCGCACATATAAGGAATTATTGCACTGATAATGACTGGATATTGTCTACACTACACACATAGTCTTTCTGTACCGTATTGGGAAATGACTTTCAGAGGTGAAGGCAATACTGAAGAAAACATTTAGAAGCTTTTTTGTTGTTCTATTTGCCAGTAGCATAAATGGATTTGTCTTCCCATCCTTTCTTAACTGTCCCTATCTAAGTGTTATCTTGCTTCCTTTCTCTTCGCTATATTTTCTTGTCCTCAGGGGACTAGAAGTATTAACTTTAAAGACAAAGCAGACAGTTAAAGTCTGATGTATCGACATTTATTACTGGCCACACGGTGTCAGCTAATTAAGAGTTGAATTGTAGAAGTTTCAGTACTTGGTTAAAAATAAGCATTCAGAGAACAGTAACTAGGATACAGCACAATTCACGCGAGTTTGAAATGTGACTCTTGACAGTTAACCAGCTTAAAGGCAAAAAATAACTAAAAAAAAAAATTCAGCTGACCTGGCTGTATGCATGTGTAGAAGATGAAAATTAATAAATCACCTTATTGATGCCATAAACCAGTCTTCTACAGTAGGAGAGTCAAGTGCCAGAGATCCTCATAAGCACACGTCTACAGATAGGCTGCGGGGACCTCAAAATAAAAAAAATTATTTCTCAGCCTTTGCACATCCCATATATGCAGCCACAGAGCTCAAGTCTCGGTGCCTTTCTTAGCCTAAGAAACAATTCCTGCTAGTGTCCCGTGAGCATCTCCAGAGGCGTTTTATGTGAGGCATTCGCCATTAAAAAAACAGACATTTAATAAATGACTGCACAGCAAAGTTCAGTTACTGCAGCACAGTCCTCGCGAGTTAGCAGCAGAGGGGACACAAAACAACTGGAGACAAAGGCCAGTCCCTTACTGGAACTGTCAGCTGGCATTGCTTGCATGTGAAGGATAATCGATAACTGAGTAATAAAGCATACCTTACTTCAGTCAACTTTTAAATGGAGAAAGGAGTCATATGGGGATTAGAGAATGAACAAGGGGGTTTGACCTTTTTTTTCTTTTCAGTAAATATGTACAGAGCAGTGCCAGGATGTTGCGCTTTGATACCAGAGGAGAGAAGGGAGCAGATTCTCTTCAAGAAATGAAGATTCTGGAAACCATCAGTTCCAGTAAACGGCAGGGTAGCAACCCCGGGATCTGCACGCTGTGCCTTCCCTTATTTGCTCGCGCTCTCTAAGTGCAAGGGACCGCATCCTTAAGACACCAATACAGCGCACGTTGGAACAAAAGATGCCCGGGCAGTTCAGGTAGCAACACAAAAGAAAACCACCCACAACTCATGGTTTCCTGTAATATGACTGAAATGCACAGGAGGTATTCTTGCAACCACTTTAAAAGCATCAAATGTTGACAGCTAAGGATTTCTACTTAGAAGACAATTATTTCCATAATCAGTAGATGTTTGGGGTTTTTTTTTTTAAGTACAGAGATACGGCCAGACAACAGCAGCTGTATTTAGAGTTGGGAAGATGAACCACATTTCCGTCCAAGAGCCCAGCCTAACTCCAGCGGTGTTTATCCCTCTGTAACACCTCTAATTTCAGTGAATGAGTCATGATAGACCCTAATGTGTACTGAAAAGGCACAGAACATCTTTGTAAACAGCAGTCCTGGGCTCTCTTTCAGTGAAGTGTGTCGTCTTTTGAACGACATTTGAGTTTTCCAAACTAAGAAACTTGTGGTAAGTTTCCAAAGATTCTGATACACATACACGCAAATGCAAGAACAGGCAAAGGACATAACTTCTGTGCCAGAAGCTAACTCTACAGTTTGAAATTCCTGAAGCCTATTTACTTCTCGCTTTGTGCGTTTCACCCATATAAAGGGAGTTATCCTCAAAACAGGGGACAGGAAAATACCTTACGGAAGAAACGCAGACCCTCCATTGACGCACAGCAAAAAAGTAACAAGAGTGACTAAGCCCCACCAGACTCAGAGGATATGAAACAGTAACCAGATTTCACAACTTACTGTCCAATACTTAATGAAATACTTGAAGACTGTTGCAGCAATATACAAGCAATACAACAAAGAATAGGCTAAGAACAGTAGAAAGAATTTGTAGTTAGAAAATCCAATGCAGTTATTCACCCTAGAGAACAAAAGCAAAGTTGAAATCAGGATATGGACAGCACACGGTTGTAACACAATGAATACTACGATGGTTTTTTTGCTTTCTTAAGCCTCTTGATTGCACAACACAATTTTCTCAATAAATAGCTCCCCTTAGTGGTCAAAATGAAATATAATGAAAATCTCTGCTTTTCACTTGAAGATTCCTTGCTACGCCACGTAAAAGGACGGGTTTTGCCTATATAGCAGTTCTTCACTTGAGAATTCTTTGGCTTGTCCGACAGAAATGAACACGTCAGAGCCTCCAGTATGAACCCGGATTTCTTTTAAGCTTTGGAAGGAGTGCAGCATGCATTTAATCACAGAACAAGGTGCAATAATCTGTTTGCAGAACTATGTCCTGCATGTCTAAGCTAGGCGCCATTTTAAGCAAAAACAACTCCAGAGTTTGTCATTCTATCACGAAACGCAGACAACAGCAGTAGGCTTTTGCACCGTAAACGCAAAGGGCAACGTACTGCTTCTCAAAGGCAGCACCTGGTACTCCTCTGAAGATGAATGGAAGCGTTCAAGGCTTTTTTGCTTTCCCAAACATAAAACCTGAGAGAAAAGGCATTACAATTATTTGCACAAGAGTTACTCAGCGCACGCAGCGGCACTAGGAACGCCCCGTTGGGCGGCAGCATCGCCTGGATTGCCAGCCTGTGCTACCTTAGCGTGCTTGAGTAGATTTAGAGAAACAGAGCGCTCTGCTTGGCTGACCTCCGTTCCCCATTCTCGTGTACACCGGCAACTTCCTTGCGATTTCGGCGAGGATTTGCCTCTGCACCTCCGGCCTTTCTTCATTTTCATAGCGTTCTTTGTCAGCATAGGACATGTGGTACTAGAAGCAGAAGTCACGAGAGGAGCAGTTACCCATGGGTAGCAGACATAATATTTCAAATACAGGCAAGTTTGGAAACATTTTTACCTCCCGCTCCTCTGAATGAGATTAATCTGACGTGAAAATGTGTTTGTTAAGAAGACAAAGAGAGCTAGGAAGTGCTGGGCAGCCAGAATACTATGCGATTCGTCAATAAGAAACACAAAAGTGAAATTAAGGATCACAAACCAACATACTCTAGAATTGCTACTACTGCTGCCTTAGATTACTATTTTGTAAAAATTATGAAGAGAAATTATGACTGAATATTGTCACTTTATCCTCTAGCCTGACTCCTGAATTCATTTGATTTCCACAGCTCTGGGGGCACGTTCGTTTAGTCTGATGCCTGCCGTAACTGGAATTGTCAGCATTACCATATGAAACAGAGGTTTCAGTCTGCCTTTGGCAGACTGATTATCTGTCATTCCGTGTTGATTCTTTCCATTTTATAGGCTTGTTTAATAATTATAAATCTTAGTTCTGTAAATACTCTTTCTGAAATTGTACTCCGCTTTTTTACAGCTGGAAGAAATAAGTACTTGTTGCTGTAAGTGAAGTTCATTACAATGTTATAATCATATTATACACCTTTAATGAGAAGGAACGTAAAACCTTTAATAAACTCTAAGGTGTTATTTTGCCTCTATGCGCCGGGACTTATGTGTCTTCTACCGAGCTGCTTCTGTAAATTTCTTGCTGCCAGCTCTGGAGAGTGCATTGATTTCTGTCTGGCTTATCCAAGGAGATCCTCCCCTTCTACAGTAAATCTGCAGAGAAACAGATTTTTTTTTTTTTTTTTTTTTTTTTTTGTGGCAAGCTACTTCAAACAGCCTAAGTTTATAACAGTCGTCTGTTAGCTCTCTGTGTCTACAGCACGAGCTGTTCTCCTGGTTAGGTCGCTTTGAGGCAGGGGTTGTCATGGCCCTGACCACTGGAGCTACGTGCCCTCCGTTTCTCTCCGTGTCTCTCTCGGGGTTTGTGCGGTGCCTTGCACGGGTTTCAAGAATCTGGTCTCATGTAAATAAACTGGCATCAAAAGGAGAAAGAGAAGATTGGAACTGGAAAAAAAAGGCTGCAGTAGTAGGGGGAGGAAATAAAACCAGCAGCATTGGAGAGTTATTAAAGAAGGAACAGCAGGTAAAGGCCAAATTTGCAGGCACAATATCAGTGTGAAATATATGAAGTACCTCATTAGCCTTAAAAGCGTAGGGAAAATAAAATGACAGGCATGAGCACTGAGAATGGAAATTCTAGAACTGGTGTTTTGCTCAGTCCACGATAATGGAATTTTAAAATTATTAATGATAATATTTTCCACCAAATACCACGTAGCCATTTGCTATTGTAAGTGTATACGTATATGTGTAATGCCAGATTTTTCAGTGCAGATAATTTTCTCAGGTCTCAGCCCTTTTAATTCTAAATAGCCTAAATGAGGGGACACCAACTATCCTGTCACGCTTCCCTTAATGACAGGGAGGCTATTTTTTTTGCCAGCTATTTCTCTTTGGCTTTCCTGTCTTTAATTTGATGCCATTACTTCCAGTACTCCTTCCTTCTCTCATCATGAATAACTTCTCACCCTTCTTAAAGGTTTACAGCATGGGGTAGAGTCACCCCCTAGTTATCTGTAAACTAAGCTGCTAGCATTTGGCACTTTTAAGCCCTTCTTCAAAATTAATCGCCTCCTCTCCGCCAGTCTGCTGAGGTGTTTTGTCAGTGTAGGATGAATGACAGAACGTCATTTTCAATATGCCATGGGAACACTTGAACATTCCTCTTTGTATTTCACGAGGGGAATATATTTATTTCTTACGCAGCTGGTGCTTGCTGCAGAACTTTAGAACTGCGTTAGGCAAAAAAATCAGTGCTAGTCCGTACTGGAGAGAGCGCGAACTGAACGATGAAATGCGTGTTTTCCATCTTCGCTTGCAGGGTCTTCTTGGACGCGTGCAACAGCTTCCACCCAGCGCAGCGTACGGGCATCTGGAGCCTGCTCTTCTCTCCGTATTTAACGAAGACAAGGCTGGAACAGTACAGGTGTCTCCGCGTGGTATTGGGAGGCTTGGCAACACCTGTTTGTCGAGTGATTTTGTACATCTCCATTAGAGAGGCATTCGAGCCACGCCAACCACCGCGACACCGCAATGCAGGGTGCTCTGCCCCCCCCGGACATGCCGCGCTGTGCGTGTCCAGCGAGCTCGGCATGGTGGCAATGCCGGACACGCGTGAGAGGCCCGAGAGCCTGTGCTGCAGGGCTGAGCTCTCCAGAATGTGCTGTATCTGCATACGTACGCTGTATGTGTGAAGACTGTCAGCAACGCATGCAGAAACATTGCAGAAACATTTGAAATCACTCGAAAGATGCTGCAGTGTTGGCCGGCCTGTCTGTCCAGGCTATCCCAGACAAAGAGCCACAATTATCACATTTTGCCTGCTCCACCTTCCGTGTTGAGAAGGGCATGCCGAAGGAAGCGGATGTATAGAAGCCATAAGCCTAGAATTTCTGTTCATCTTTCTGAACGATGCCACTGGGCGGCACTGTTCAGGCCAAGCTCTGCCAAATGCAATTATGATGAAGAATTAGTGACAGAGAAATGTCGCCTCTGTCGTTCAAAGTGAATCCTGGTCAGAAGCAAAGTTGCGTATCAAAGCGCAGGCTAGAGAAAGCCTGCCTCATTAAACAGCAGCTTTAAGCCAATTGTCCTCTGCCTTTCTGTCTGTCTGTCTGTCTTCCTCCACCGCAAATGAGCTTACAACTCTCCCTCAAGGCAAGAGCATCAGTAGTCAAGCTCTGGTAGCTTTGAAGAAATCTTTATGTGATTAAAAATGCCACACAGAGTTACAGCTTCCTCGCGGCTCTGCATGCCAATCAGATGAGAGTAGACGGGCCATTGTGAATGTAATCCATGGCATAGCTCTATCTTCCTAAATCGGTGGTTAATTAGGAACCATACTACTGCTGTGTTAATCTGGTCTCAAAGGAACTATGGCTGAGCGGTGATGCCGGCGGTGTTCGCCGAAGGAGTTCCGCGAGGTAGCTGTCAGCTTAACCCCGGGAAGGGCGTGGAATACAGAGCTCGGTCTGTGCGGAGACGCGCCGTGCCACGTGCCGTCGAGATTACGCCTTCCCCTCCGGCCGGTGCTGCCCTCACGGCTCTGCAGGCTGAGGCCTGTCGGCGCCCGAGCCGAGGAAACCGCCGGGGCAGCTGCTCTGCGGGGTCCCCGAAATCTGCCGAGGGACGTGTGCCAGCTCGGGCCCCTCTCCCAGAGGGACGTGTGCCAGCTCGGGCTCTCTTCTCATCTGACAGCGGCATCGGTGTCCGGCTGCGCATGGAGATCATAGAATCATGGAATCGTTTAGGTTGGAAAAGACCTTTAAGATCATCCAGTCCAACCATTAACCTACACTACCAAGTCCGCCACTAAACTAATTAAGGGTACAGTAGCAATTTCGTGTTTCCTGGCTTGGTGGCTGGGTTATTTATAATGAAAATAAAAACTAGGAATCATTAAGGTTGGAAAGGCCCTCTAAGATCATCAGTCCAACCATCAACCCAACACCCCCATGCCCACTAAACCATGTCCCCAAGTGCCACCTCTGCCCATTTTTTGAACACTTCCAGGGATGGGGACTCCCCCACCTCTCTGGGCAGCCTGTTCCGATGCTTGACTACCCTTTCTGTGAAGAAATTTTTCCTAGTATCCAATCTAAACCTCCCCTGGCGTGAGAGAGACTTTATTATAAAGTACGGCCGTATTAATGGAGCTGCCGACCAAAATGAGCGATGCTTGCGGTTGCGTGGTTCGGGCTTGAGGGCCCCCATATTTCAGTCCGATTTCTGGAGCAGGATGCCTTTATCTGTACGGTCAGAACAAAAATCCTCCTGAGGAGGAGGGGACGGCTCGGGAAGGGCTTGGCCGCCCCGCAGCTGGGCAGGAAGCGCCCGTCGCCCTCGGGGCGCAGCGGCAGGGCTGAGGGCAGCCCGGGCGCTCTCCCGCCTCGCCGCTGCCACCGGCCAGCCCGAACGGCCCCGGCGGGCGAGCGGGCGGGCGGGCGAGCGAGCCATCCGTCAGCGTTGCCGCGGCCGCAGGAGGCGGCGGCAGGGCCAGGGCTCTGCGGGGCGGGCGCGGAGCGGAGCGGAGCGGGCGCTGCCATGGCGACGCGCCCCGCCTTCTCCTCAGGGCGGCCGGGCCGCGGGGCCCCTCCCGCGCCGCCGCCGCCCCACAATCCTCTGCTCTGCGGCCCTCGCAAGATGGCGCCGCTGGGGGCTCCGGGGAGCCTGGCGGCAGCCGCCTCCCGCAGGCGCCGGCTGCTCGCCCTCGCCCTGCTGCGGCCTCCGGCGGCCGCCGCCGCCTGCGCGCACGGCTGGCTTGCGGGGAGCGGGCGGCAGCGGGCCCGCACGGCCCCGGGGAGCGGCCAGGTGCGTGGGGGCGCCGGCCCCGGCCGAGGGCGGGCGGTGAGGGGCTGAGGAGCGGCGGCGGGCCCCGCCGCGCTGCCCCCGGGGAGGGCGGGATGGTGCGGCCTGGCCTTGCCCGGCTGTCAGCGCTCGCCGCCCGCGGCGGGGCGGGGGGGACCGGGGCCGCCGCCCCGCTCCCGGCGGGGAAGCCGCTCGCTGAGGGGCTGGGGGCATGGCGGGGCGCCCGCCGTGCAGCCTTGGCGGTGCTGGGAAGGTCCCGGGCAACGTGGGGCCCGGGCAGCTTCGGGCAACGTGGGGCCCGGGCAGCTTCGGGCCGCTTGGGGCCCGGGCAGCTTCGGGTAACGTGGGGCCCGGGCAGCTTCGGGTAACGTGGGGCCCGGGCAGCTTCGGGCAGCGTGGGGCCCGGGCAGCTTCGGGCAGCGTGGGGCCCGGGCAGCTTCGGGCAGCGTGGGGCCCGGGCAGCTTCGGGCAGCGTGGGGCCCGGGCAGCTTCGGGCAGCGTGGGGCCCGGGCAGCTTCGGGCAGCGTGGGGCCCGGGCAGCTTCGGGCAGCGTGGGGCCCGGGCAGCTTCGGGCAGCGTGGGGCCCGGGCAGCTTCGGGCAGCGTGGGGCCCGGGCAGCTTCGGGCAGCGTGGGGCCCGGGCAGCTTCGGGCAGCGTGGGGCCCGGGCAGCTTCGGGCAGCGTGGGGCCCGGGCAGCTTCGGGCTGAGCCGCTCCCTCTGTGGTGGTGGCGTTCGGGTGGCCCGTCGGTCTGTTGCGTTTGGTCACCGTTTTGTGGACAAGCATGAGAAAAGCAACGCCTTCGAATGGGTGCTAAGCGTTTGTAGAGAGTTTTGTAACTAAGTTTGTAACTTAGGCTGGCAGCTGGTTTTGCCGTTATGTAGGGAAAGGAAATTGGAATGCTTTCCGTAGCAGTGGAAGCTGTAACATGTTGCAGAGAATGATTTTTTTGTTACAGGTAAGGAATCGAGTACGCATCTCAAATTGAACGCGTCCAGCTATTATGTGCCCAGCTTTAAGTAATTCGTGAGCATTTTTCAGAGTGAAGGAAGTGTGTCTTGAAGATTGAGTAAATTAACTTTCTGTAAAGTCTTGGATAGCTATTATTTCTGTTTGATAATACCCCCCCTCCAAGTACTGCTGTTTTATGACTAGCTTTTCCTTGTCGCCTGCCTTGGTTAGTTGCCCCTGCCAGGCAGAATTCTATCATGGACTACAGTCAAGTTCATATTACTTAGTAGATGAGATGAGTGGAACTGAAGTAGTAAGTTTTTGGAGGTTTTAGTTTTGAAACTTGTGCGAGACAGGAAGCTGCGAGTTGAAGTCGATGCAGACCAAATATATTTGGATATGTTAAAATATGTCTGGGTACTCGGCATTGTCCAGTGTTCCTGGAAACTTACTTCAGATCTCAGTAAATAAACAACAATGTTATCATGGTGATGTATAGAAATATTAATTTTAATCCTGTTTTCCTTTCAAATGTTTTTATTTTCATATGAGAAATGCCAGTTCTTGTGGACAAATTTTACTTGCCACTTGTTGCTAAACATTGATTTGCACTAGATTTTCTGAACTAGAAAGCTAAGGCTATGTCTGTGGTATATATATGTATGCATCTCTTTGGTCTTTTAGTTCCTAGACGTTTCTGTGTTATGAAGCAGTCAATTATGCATTTCTTTTTTTACAGTCTGGTGAGTAATTTTTACTTCACTTCTGCGTCAGGCTCTATTTGGATGAAAATGAGAATTCATTAAATGCGTGAGCAGGATCTTACGTTTTGTTAAATAAAAACTTTGTGCCACATTATAGCAAATAGGCAACATGTTTTATGTGTGTTGTGCAAAGTGCAAAGTTACTTTTATCTAGCAGGAGGCTCAAACTTAGTGTTCTGGAGTTTTTGGTTATAATTTCCTTCAAAATTTTGGGACTAGCTGACATTTTTTAACATTTAATTAAATCTGCTGACAGAGGAAGATGTATTGTGCTGCAATTTCAGTTTTCTCCCCCCGCCCCGCTTCTTCTCATTTTTCAGCTAGTTCCAGACATACTGTGCCTGCACCACCATAAGTGACTGTCAAAAGTTGGCTAGGCGCTTCAGCAGCCTCATTTTTATAAATTAGGTAATTCAGCGTTTAGAAAGTCTTCTGGGAGCGAGTATGTGCATCGTATTTTAGATTTAGCTATTTAATTATTTTGCTATGTTTATACACTAATGAGGACTGTAAATATTTTTAATGGGCTTATTCTGAAAGCTTTTCCATATATTAAAAAAAGTGAAGAAACACACCTGGTTTTGCACTTAAAACAACTTAAAACTTGTTTGCCGTGGTCCTAAGCTGCATGCTTCACAGTCATCTGGCAATAAGGTTTAATGAAAGTAGTGTTTTATAGCATGTGTTCTCGTGAAAGCCTCCAGGCTACTGTGTGATGAGACGCCTTAGTATATATACTTTAGTGTGTGGGAAAGCTCTTATGTTACCTTTATTGCTATATTTTAGGTATCGAATATGGGTTAGATTTTGCACTAGCTTGTTGAACGTAACCAAGGGCAGTAAATGTGAAATAAATGCCCGTGATCCAGCCTCTTGGTCTCCCATGGGATGGGAGACTGACAGGACCCAGCCTCTTGTGAAATCCAGATAGTTGGCTTTAATGGTGCGTCTTCCCCAAAGTGTTCCTAAATAGTAAGGGCATTCCCAGGCCCCTAATGTGACATGGTTGCACCAGCAACACGGTGCTCCTCACTGCTGTAGTAAAATCACTTTTGTGAGTAAAATCAACTGTACAACTGTAGTTCTACTTTTAGTGATAGAAATACACAAATAGCAGAGGTTTGTGACAGCATAGCTGTGTCAGTCAAGAGTTGTGCCTTTTACAGCCCGGGCTGGTAAACAGTATAGCCGTAGCTTACCTCGTGAGAAAAAAGTGTGATTAAAGGGAGGAAAAAACTCTGGTGAAACATAACCATAACAGCAAAGTTACTAACCACTCTTTTTGAAAAATGATTTCAAACACTTGCTCGTCATCCTTCTACTCTACGTTGCATCTGTGCAGTACTTGAACCCCTGTCTTCATTGTTTCATGGCAGTTTTAAGCTTGTTTTTAAGCTTACAATTAATTCTAAGCTTAATTGTATTATAATACAATATATGTATTTTCTATGGCACTTAGTACCATGAGATTCAAATATAGTAGAGGTGTTCGGGTGCTGTTGCGTTACAGATCCATGTCTGTCTTCCCTCACATTTATATTTTTCAGTAGTTTTGATTAGAGTCTTGCTTTTCTGAGTGATTAGACATGTAACGTTTCTATCCTG
This sequence comes from Pelecanus crispus, assembly GCF_030463565.1. Classification (NCBI taxonomy): domain Eukaryota; kingdom Metazoa; phylum Chordata; class Aves; order Pelecaniformes; family Pelecanidae; genus Pelecanus; species Pelecanus crispus. The sequence goes on along the minus strand of NC_134655.1, from coordinate 3,103,870 downwards.
GAGAGGAGAATAGCTAAATTTATGGAGGGGAAAAACAGGTGTCATAAATATCGTGGAACTGTGTTCAGACTCCATTTCTTGATACCGAGATCAGTTTGTATTTCCATAATTGTAGCTCCTTCAGTTCACCCTCCTGCAGCTGGAGTAGGCAGGGGTTCATTGTGTCAAAACTTGCGTTTTGAATTTAGGATCTCTGCTAAGTGGTAACAGAGAGAATGGGAATATTGGATGTGGCCTGCTTGGTAAACTTTGAAAAGTAACCAAATGAAGACTGTTACTTTTTTTTCTAGGAAGATTAGGGGGTTTTTGTAGAATAGTTTGCCCACCTCCAAAATAAAAGCAATGGCAAATTCTATTTGATCTAAAACTTAAATGGAACTTAATGGAAGGAAAATAGCATTTGGCTGAAAAGGTCCAACAGCCAACTAAGGATAATAATTTTACTAGGAATCTGTATGAGTCAAGAAATACACTGAGGGGTTTCTTTCAGAGAGGACTTTGGCAGTTGCAGAAAGCAGGGCTTTGTAAGTCATGCTAAGTGTAACGGTAAAAACCAGAGGAGACTCCCCACCACCACCTTCCATTATCTTGCCCTTCCAGCTGCCACATATGTTCACATGACAACACGTTCTTTATCACAATTTAATAATACCCCTTGCTCTGGAAGTGGTTGTAAGAGAAGTTTCAGGTATCTTCATTACGTTTATTTATATTTTGCCTGGTTTTTTTTTTCCCCCCACCTGAAGCCTGGTCTGATCTGTAAAATTAGACTGATATTTATTGTCCAGATGTCATTTCACGTGTCCATGTGCATTGCTGAGTTCTCTTCTCTAGACTTCGATGGTGTAGTTGAACAGCTTGATGCATGGGAACTATTAATCAACATTCTCCGTTAGTCAACAGTCTTTACTGACAGATACATGCTTTGTAACGGAGTATTTGAAATTCCTTGAATTTTCAAAATCCCTTTATAGAGGAAGTATTGCTGCTGAGCACATCATCAATCCCATATGTCTGCCTATAAAAATGGACATCTAATAATACTGAACATTGTTGCAAGGAAGGATATATAATGGAGTAGAATAGATAGAAATATGGGAACTTGATCTGAAAGTCATTTGGGGAATGAGGGGCACAGGGTAAGCAATGCTCCCTGTAGTAGGGGGAGCGTAGGTGTACACTGGGGTGCCTGCTGTGATGCTGTGTGGGTTTTCCGTTCTGCCATTGAGATGTGTTTTACCAAAACAAGCCAAACGTGAGGGTATATTAGTAAGATGTTATGGGGGAAATTCCTGAAGGTATCTTTTTGTTAACCTCCTTGGTTTCATTTGCTCTGGGTATGTGTACAGAGCAGTTGCGTGTTGGCTATTGTTAAACGTAACTCCAGTTAAGTTTATATTGTTCATATTGGTGACAGTCTAGTCTATATTTATACCAGAATATTTTTACCTTTTCTCTCATCTTCCTCTGCTCTTTCCTATATCTTTTCTTTTCTTGCTTTGCAAACTCAGCAAAATTAACAGTGGGACTTGAATACTGTGCAGGTACTGGAATCCTACCTGCAGTTATCTTTGCTGTTACAGTTAGTTTAAAAAAAAAAAAGCAGGCCCGTTGGATTAGTGCAGTACATCTGGAACAGTATGTAACACGCTCCAGAGGGAAGCTTCTAAATGTGGATTTGACCTTGCATAAATGTGTTTAATCCCTGTTTGTTTGCATTTATAGTATTTAAACTACTACCAACAGTCATGACACTTTGGCAATATGACTTTTATGTGCCATCAGTACTAGACGTCTGTTTCATCCTTTACAGTATATAGAATCATATCCAAGAATACATTAAAAGAACATAATGGTGCAGAGTCAGGGATTCAAAAGTTAGGAAATGCCAGAATTAAAAGCTCCCTGCATAATTTCTTAAATTCAGAAATAAGCGGGACTTGCTTCTGCTCCTTTAAAGCAATAACCTGCTACTTTGATCTGTTGCGATAAGGTTCAAGTACGCCTTTCCTTTGTAGTCTTGAACCTATTGGGAAGGAGTTGTAGTGAGGGAAAGTGGGAGTCCCAAGTCTGCCTGCGGGATGTGCAGAGAGTGACAGGGTAAGCTTCAGTCCCACTCATTTGGGCAGTTCTGCTAATAATACTGTGATGGCCGGAGGACTTACCAGTGAAGTAAATTGTTCACCTTGTTTAATTCTTTATTTCTTTGCTGAGACTTGGTTGTTAGCAGGAGCTTGGGAGAGGATTGAAGCCTCCAGTCTTCCAGGCTCAAGAGTGAAAATAAGAACTTAAGTTTTCCTGTGTACCTTGTGCAAATCTTTTCATCTTTTTGCTGTATTCATCTCTTAACCCCATGACAGTTTATAGCTTCAGTCAAGTAAGTAGGCTGTCTAATGCCGTAGTTGAGACCAGATCTGGTGCTTCAATACAAGTTGTTTCTGTGATGATGTTCAGTCAGAAGAGAACTTTGCGAACTTCGTGGTCAATGGATATAAATTATTAGTAAAATATTCTTATGATGTCCTGTGAGTACACTCCAGAACAGTAATTAGCTTCTTTCCAATAGCTGTTGGAGCACCAGTTGTCCAGTAGTACTTCCATGTACTAGGACTATATAACGCACTCCCCCCCTGCATTCGGAGTTACATACCTGAATTTCACTTCTTGCAGTACCCAAGATTTCTTTCTTGCAAGGCCAAGCAGAAAAGAGTGGCACTGCTTAGGAGAGGTTCCAGCTGTGTTGTCTTAAGAGAAGCCGAAGCACAGTTGTGAGCAGTGGCCCTAAGGAGCATCAGCCCCTAAACTTCTCTTTGGCATAGCATCTGAACAGTCTTTTGTCAGCATCACGTGTTTAAAGAAGTACAAAAGCTGGCGGGTTTCAATATCCTGACTGCACTCTAGGCTGTAGGAGACAGGAACTCAATCTCATTGATGTGAGTGTAGAACTTGTTGGTATTAAGCCTCTCGCCCTGGATCATGTCTCCACTATAAATTCTTAATTGTCATAGTTTAATCCATACTTTTGAGCGGCTTCTGACTGGTGAAGCAGGTGGAGTTGTACTGATGTAACTGCCTTTGCCGAATTGGAGAACGCTGCTGCCTTTTGTATTGGTTGTACAGCTTAATTTGGTGTTGCATTCTAGGTGCTTCCCAGACGCCACAATAGTGGTTACTGCTAGGAGTGCTCACTCCTCCTCTTGCATGTGGTGGGAACTTTTATCCAAAATAACCGTACCTTTGTGATGATTACATTAATTTGCAGTATCTTGGGATGTGCTGAGGCATCTTGAAGTCCTTCTCTTTTTCCATTGTATTTTCTGTTTATGAAACTCACTGTTGATATGGAGAGCATATTAGTTTAGATGGAATCCCCTGTGCTGACGTGAAACTGTAAAGTTACGGGTGTATCCACAATAAAGTGCCTTATAAATGCAGCTCCTTCATTTAACCCAGGTCTTGGAAGCATCAGGGCAGTTCACCCAGGCCAGTTAGCTCTACTAAGTGCAAAATGTATTAATTCTAATGTTTACTCTTTCTGTGTGTGTAATGTCATATAGTGGAAATGTTTGAAATAAGCAGGTCCCATGTCGTAACTTGTGGGGAATGATCATTTTCTTAACAATGACTAAATTACGACTTATGGTATGTGTCTTAGGACAAGAGCAAAGGAATGTTTTAAGGCAAGGTATAAAATATATGAAGGTGCTGCTGCTTGTCAAGGTTAAAAATACCCTTTTTTATGATCAAGTTCTTTTTTTTCCCTTTTTGACATTTGTCCTTTGCCTTGGGCTGATGAGCAGTTCTTTCGCTATTTCGCTCTGTGGTAGTGATTTTTATATAGTGTGCGGTGTATGGTTAATATTGCAACAGAGCAGTAAAAGATTTAATATTGAATGTGTCAAAGATGATGTGGCACCATCGTTGCTAACCAAGAGAGAGGTCCCTGTTTTGCGACTGCGGAAGCACTGCCCACTAGTCCATCTAGGGAAAATAAATGGTCCTTTGAAACTCTTAGGAAAATGAGTTGCTTTCAGTGTAACATGTAAAGCATGCTACAGTTGGTGCCTAGCAGTATATCTATTAAAGGTGCATTGATGGATATGTGAATATTGGGTATCTTGAGTCCTGCCTACCTAAAGCTTGTAGTCAGCCATGCTGTCATTTCTGACAGTCCCAGTGCTTCCCAGTCAAGAGCTGGAGCTTCAATTAGCCTTGTGGTCTGAGACAAGCGTGGCGTGAGCTGAGCTAAGAGGAATTGGAAATGGCAGAACCTCTAAGCATAACAATTCATAATCAAAAACAGAACAAAAGAATATTTGAAAGACGTCAGAAGACAACCTGGGAGAAGATTAAAATGAGAGGAAAGGGAAAACTTTGGGCTTTCATCGTACAAAAGAAATGAAGTCTGATGGGAGTGGGGATTCAGGGAAGGGAAAGGTTCATTGTCACTTAGCATTTTTAATGGTTGAATATAATTTATTTTACAGCTGCTCCCCACCAGTTTTCTTTTTCTGTGGTCAGTTGTTAAAAACAAAGCAATCTGCCTTGTTTTCATGTTATGCTTGTTTACATAAACTAGATGAATGTTCTCTGAATGTGAAGTGCATGTTCTGCATGACTCCATTTTCACTTTTTTTTCCTCCCTTTTTATTCTGTAGATTCCACCAATCTGCAAGCAAAGATCATGGCACAGTCTGTGGGGAGATCATTCAAGGCCATTATTAGAGGCTTCAGAGGTAGGTATAAATTGTTTTTCTTCCTACTTAAGGTCAAAGGAAACTCAAGCCCTTGGAGCACCTTTCAGTTTAGTCCGCTGTTTTGGTTTTTTGATTTCACTATTTACAGTTTTGAAGTGCAGCAAGTTAAATGGCAAGCTATGTTTCTGCCGCTAGAAAAGGAGATAACTTTGCTTAGAAGCTTCAGACTGTTGCACTTTCCTCAAGAATTCTTTTTGAATCTCTAGAAACTAATGATCTACAGTAACCTACAAAGAAGAATTCTTAAAAATATAGGTTTTGTGTGTTGATACTTAAATTCGTGTGTCAGGCATACAAAATACCAATGCATAGAAAGCTGTGAGTTTTCCTTGAGTATGTAGGGCTTTATTACTTAAAAATTCTGCTTAGGTTGTGGAATATCAGGAAACCGTGGAAATGTATTCTCATCCTGAGCACCAAGATGTCAGGCTCTTATTCCTATGAGGTCTGCTTGCCTTAACACTAATGTAAACATAACAGATGCAATTTTTACTGTTCATGGAATAGTTCTGACACATTTCTAAGTAACACACTTTGCTTGAATAAAGCTAGGAAATGTATTTGTCTTGTTTTTTTGGTGGTCTTTTAATAATTAAAAAATAACCACTTATAGAACTGACTTAAGCAGCTAAAATCTTTTGAGGGTCATTGGGACTTCAAAGCATGAAATTGTTCTGTACTGAGATTGGTTTTTGTAATGTTTTTCTTTAAAGTATGAAAAGTGAAATCTTAATTTGGGAAACCCTGAGGTCTGCTATCAAGCCATAAACATAAAATGAGATTTCTAAAGACCTTTTATATAACTTGAACCTGGAAATTGTCAACATGCAGCAAATCTTTTAAACGAAATGCAGACTCTTTCTGAAAAGCTTTAACATGTCCGTTGTTTGTGGTGGGCACTTTGAAATTGAACTTGGAGAAACACCTAATGATAGTGAGTTACTATTTTTTTTTAATAAGTCTATGTGCATTAATAAATTCAGAAATTTTCTCCGTATTTATTCAGCAGGGAATCTTGATCACATGCTAAGAGAAGGGAGCATTTGTTAAAATGGTTCTTTTCCTAACTGCACCTGTACATGCTGTACGTGGATTGCAGCAGGGGCTCTGGACGTGGTTGACTTGTACCTGTCATACGGCACCAGTAGGCTGTTCTCATCCTGATAGGAAAGAGAAGTGGGAAGCAGATTTATCTGTTTATTTTGCCCCCAAGTACAGTTACGCTTTACAAACATGGAAAGAGTCTTGTTGCTTAAGTGTGCTCCACTTTATTTATTAATGTGCCTGAGTATGGTTATCGTCCAAAACTTCAATTTCTTTTCTTTGTTCTTTAGTCCACTTTTCAGTTTTTAGGTGTCCTTTTAACTGAAATATTTAAGGCTCTGTTATCTTTACCTCCTGGCTGCTTGGAACATGCTCTTTACTATACTGCTAGATTTACGGTCCCTTTCTTACTATTGTTTCCTTAAGCAAGGCAAGGTTTTTAGAGAGAGGTAATATCTCTTATTAAAGCAAGTTGATGCAGTTGGAGGATGAGGGAGGGAAAACAGACCAGTAGTTGTTCTTTCTGTTGGCTTTTACATGCATGTTTCCTGAGGTTCTTGCAAATTGACTTTTCATTTTCACACAGACACTCCCGAGCTGGCGACGGATAGAAAAGAGAATGTGTTGGCATGGTCATGCAGGTGGAGGGCTTCACACGGATCCAAAGGAAGGGGTAAAAAAATTGCTTAATTAGTATTGCTTTTTAAATAAAAAATGTGATTAGCTTCCCAAAACCCAAAAAAAGCTGAAGACCCCAAGCAACAATTCGTGAAAAACTGTATTGGTAGATGTGTGAATACTGTAGCGGAGTAGGTACTGTTTGATTGTCGATGTAGGCTTACTAGCTCTTAAATTGCCAAATGTTTGTAATTACTGTGTTGAAGCGCTTCAGTTGTTTTATTAAAAATAGAGTCTTAGTGTCACATGCTCCTTTGAAATTGGCCTGCATTATGTTAGATTTTTTCATGGAAAGTATGTTCCACTGTAATTTATTGTGGTTTGTTATTCTTGTTTGTGACTGATGTTGCCCCGTGACTTGACATTCAGGATAGTAGAAATCAGCTTATGGATACAAGTTAGTGCATCAGTTGGTAAAATTGCACTTGAAGCCGGGGAGGGGGAGACAAGTAATTAAACTGCATGTATTTTTACTTGGATTTAATGTTAATGCATCTGATATATTTTGGCTGTATTTATATTCAGGAAGCACATGTTAAAATAATTATGGTAGGTATGTAAGGAAAAGCAGTATCTTTTATTAGACCGGATGATTGCAGTTAGAAAATGAGGCAAGCTTTTGGCTAAAACAACACAATATAAACTGTGCATGATTAAAATTGCAAAATTGAAGCTCTTGAGTTTATGTAACTTCCTTTTTCTCACTTCCTGTCCAAACTTATTTCTGATGCTTTGCGTATTTGCAGAACGATTCTGTGTGATGATTATAACTTGTCCAAACGTGGGTGGGATCTTCCTAGAACTAGTGAAGACCATGTGGATGACAAACTGAAATTTCAGTGCAGAATCCAGGTCTTTCGGGGCTGGTTTGCTCATGCTTAACTGTTCTGATGATGTATTTCCTATAGCCTCATTTGTAAAGAAACTGAAGAGTTAAACTTAGGATTTCCTCTTAAATTTTGATCTGAGAGTTATCCCTTCATTGAATCCAAGCCTGTTTGTGCTACAGGCAGAAGTCAGGAGAGATGCTACCAAAATTTATGCTTTGTAAGAGGGAATTTCATAACCTAAAGTATAGCCAGCTTGTTTTAGCAAACATCTGTGATTTTTCTGCATAAGGCACAGGGGGAAACAATAATCGGGCATCTTCAGTCAGTAGTACTACTGGCTCTGCATGTAACATTAACTTTAGACTGATTTTAAGACCCTGCTTGCAGCTGGTGTAGGCTCCATCAAAGATTTCCTAGGCAAAACAGGCTTTAAAGCTAGCAGACTATCCTTCTCTGTGTTTACCCTAATTATATGTATTATCATAGAATAGAATCGTTTAGGTTGAAAAAGACCTTTAAGATCATCAAGTCCAACCATTAACCCAGCACTACCAAGTCCACCAGTAAACCAATTAAGGGTACAGTAGCAATTTCATGTTTCCTGGCTTGGCGGCTGGATTATTTATAACACAAGTAAAAACTAGGAATCATGAAGATTGGAAAGGACCTCTAAGATCATCAGTCCAATCATCAACCCAACACCCCCATGCCCACTAAACCATGTCCCGAAGTGCCACCTCTGCCCGGTTTTTGAACACTTCCAGGGATGGGGACTCCACCGCCTCTCTGGGCAGCCTGTTCCAATGCTTGACTACCCTTTCTGTGAAGAAATTTTTCCTAGTATCCAATCTAAACCTCCCCTGATGCGGCTTGAGCCCATTTCCTACCGTCCTATCACTTGTTACTTGGGAGAAGAGACCGACCCCCCCCTCACTACACCCTCCTGTCAGGGAGTTGTAGAGAGGGATAAGGTCTCCCCTCAGCCCCCTCTTCTCCAGACTAAACAACCCCAGCTCCCTCGGCCGTTCCTCATAAGACCTGTGCTGTATTTCTCCTGTAAATGGGAGGAGGGCATTATCCCCTGTAGTGTCACTTTGGTGATCATACATCTGTTGGGCTTAATTATTTGTTCTTGGGGGTTTTCCTGCTAGAATTTCTGTTTGCCTGGGTATGCTGATGGGCTGAATTGCTTGCTGTCATAATTTCGTTTTTTCGCAATTCCAAGGAAAAGATTTTTTGTATATACATAGAATGAACTTGCCTTCATATGATTCAGTTCCAAGCCTATTTCACAGGCTCAGCTTCAGAACTGACCTATCTTCAAAAATACCACAAGGGGCTGTTTCTTTCTTTAAAAAGCTATTTCCTGAAATGCAGACATTTTTCAACTGAATCCTTTCGCATGTGATGGGCAACTTCCAGGACAAATCTTTTTAATCATTATAGGTATTACATGTTTAATCATCATGTATTTTCTTTGGAGTTAATACTTTTCAAAGGTCTACAGTTTGGCATCATTCACAAATTTAAATTTCGGGTCAGAAAGGAAATGGAAGCTTCTGTTTACCAAAACACTAGTAATGCTAAGGAGTGGTGGATGTTCTTTAACATTAAAATTCACTAGGAATATTTTAGCCATAAATTTTGATGCCAGCTGATATTTTTTTAGTCTGCTAGGCAGTGTAAATATTCCAGTGGCATTCTCCGTTCACCCATTACTTGCAGCTATTCCTGTCTAAGCCAATCCTCTGACTTTTTTATTCCAATAAATGGAGCTATAATGTAGTTAATATAGGACATTGTCAGTTAAGGCTGTTGTCTAACTAAACAAATATCAGCTGTTAAGAATTGTCCAGGAGAAAGCACCAAGAACTAGCTGTAGATGAGGTGAAATGCATGAAGAGTGAAAAAAACAGAGTAACACTGGGTGCAAAAGCCAAGAGGTTCTCAGCAAAAATGAAGGGAAAGAAATCTGATGTTATAAGTGCAGTTCTTGCACTTGTTAATACCCACACTTGTATTCAGTGCGTAAAAGTACTGGCACCCAGTTTACCACATGAGAATTTCTTTTCCCTAGGATTAAGCTTTTAGGAAAACTGCAGCTGATATACATGTCAGCTATATTACATCTTTCTCTCTTCCAAAATTTTTTGATAAACGAGCCTGTTCATTCTGGAAACTGACTTTGGGACTGATGTTTTAAATTGCCCCTTTTATAGCAGCTTCAGGGGATACAGAACTAAACGAATGTGAGGATAAACACAGAGTATAAAGGGCCTGTTACCTTCATCTCACAAGTAACTAGGAGAGAAGCTTACACATCTGTTTTTTTACAAAATAATTTTTACTTGCAGCAGTGGCTGATGTGCTGAATACTGAAACTGGAAACAGTATTGTTCTTTACCACCTTTGGGGTTTTTTTGTATGTTAGTCTTTTGTACACAGAATAGACAGGGATACAAACTGGTGCCTGACTTGTTGCTAAGCAGACATATATTACTTTCTTATGGAAAGACCGATAATCATGGTGGAGCCTTGATAATTAGCCTTCCCCTACCACCATTTCACTCGGTTGCTATTTAGTTTGCTAGTCACTGCTTGCCCTCTGTGGAGGGATGGATAGTACAAAGACAGAAGACTAAGTACTTTCTTCCCAAAGTTTGGAAGGAAAATTCAGCCCTAGTTTGACATTTATTTAAGCTGATAAGGCAACTGAAAAAAGAATCCTACCTCCTTCCTCACCTTGGTGTTTTGCTACATAAGTCACTGTATGGTCGGATATTGAGCTAGTGTGAAGTGATCTAGCTGAAAAATGACATGTCCAAATGGTGGGAATACCCCCTCCCTTCCCAAACAGCTACTGCTGCTTCACTCACAGCAAGCTGCGTATCGTGGACTGAAACGGTCTAAGTGCTTCCTGCTATTAAAAAAAAAAAAAGTAAGTTCTGTTCTCAGCCATGCTTTTTCTCATGCTACTGAACTTGTAGGTTTATCTGACTCTCTTTACTGAGATGAAACCCTGCAACAAACGCTGAAGAGTCTTCTGCTGGTTCATGAGAACTGAATCAGTTCATCAAGGTGTTTCATGAGCTCCAGAGGTGGTGCGAGAAATGGGCTGGGACTGTACAATTGAGTGCTGCAAAGAGAGGAGAAAGCAGGGGAGGAAGCAAGCTGTTAGTGGTTTGCAGAATAACCTTGTGCAGATGTAAGGCAGCTTGTGCTAGCACAATAAGGAGGATGGTGCAGCTTCATGAGTGAGTACGCAGGGAGCCAGAACTGGATCTTTTTTTCTTCATCAGCAATGACAGCTTAAATGCCAGTCAAACTACCATTTTCCTCCATCATGCTTCTGATAGCTCATCGTTGTGGCATAGGCTTTATCCATAAAGTCCCAGGGTCAGCCCAGTGAATGCTTTACTCAATAATCTTGGAGATTGTGAAGAGGAATGACGACTTTCTTTTTTTTCCCTTCTTCAGGTATTTTAAAATGTCCAGAACCTGGATGGGATGGGAAGCAGGGGGCAGGAAGATGGTCAATGCTCGTTCCTTTGCAAATAGTCTTCAGTATTCGGTAGTGTGTTTTAAAAACATGCTGCATTCAAAAACAAGAAAAGGCTTTTCTTCTTTGCTCCCTGCTATATTAGATTTATAATACTTTTCCTTCCATTCCTTCCATTTCTGTGGAAATAGACCTTGGAAGAAAATATAAAACATTACTGCCATTTAAAGGGAGGTAAAATAAATGCATCTCTTAACCTTTTTATATATCACAGAGAGTCAAAAAACGGCCTGAGTCCATTAAACAGGTTGCTCATTTTCATACTTAATGTTGCCACTTGCGTACTTAAACCATTTTCAACTTGTGTTTTTGTACAACAGTTAACATTTATTTCATGGTAAACTTTGATGTAATATGTGTGCATTTTGCATCTCCTTTGATTTTTCTTCTTGTTCCTTTGCAAGGCCTTTGGCAAATGACTGGCTGCCTTCTGACTTTTTTTTTCTGAATGGATTTACTTCTGTCACCATTCAGAGCCATGAAGAAACAGAAATAGATTCCTTGTTTGCAGCCAGTGTATTTCATTCTTTTTAATAGCTTTTCTGTGCAAGGTCTGACTAGCCAATAGCAACATATAATTAGAACTGCTCTGGTTGCAGTGGTGTCTTTTGTGTTAATGTGATGCCATTTTTTTTAACTTCCTTTTAACCTGTAAATGGTGATCAAAGATATTTTCCAAATGTTTGAACTGCTATTTATGCATATCCTTGGCTCAACTGGAAAGATTCATGTATATGCTGCAGCAGATGCCTCCATCTCCTGAATGGGTAGGACACAACAGAAACAATTTTGCATCTTCTCTTCACTTACAATCCATTTTTTAAAAGTAATTTGAAATGTGCTTATACTGTGTAATGCTGCAATACATTTGCAATTGTTGACAAAATGCAGTATCTTTTACCCTTTGGTTTTCTTTGAAGCTATGACTAGAAACACTGAGATGAATTTTCCGGTGCTTTTAAAAGCTTACATTTATAGAATTGGCTTCCCTGGTTGTCTTGGCAATCTTACCTTCTAACAGAACTCTCCTTTCTTGCTCATTCACGCTGGACCTTAACAGAGGATGCCTATGCTAATTTGTTTTATCCTCATAGAGTCAAGGAGGGAGCATTTAAAGTACACAACCTAGTGAGGGAAACATGAAAATATATTGTAAAACTCTCCCTTTCTACTGACTTCTGTAGTGAAAAGTCGTCTTTAAAAGGTGTGGACTAACTTTTTGTCCCGTCCCCTCCCTGTCCCCCCCATATTGCCTGAAATGGAGAGATTAGCTGCTACTTGCTGCCCTCCCTTCAGCTTTAGATAACCTTCATGTCTTTGGAGTTAACCCCAGGGTAGCCAACACAGAAAAATGAGTTGTTGATACCTGTGCTGTATGTTACTGCATGTGCTGTTAGTCTCGATTGGGTAGCAGGGTTTAGGCTTCAGATAACATATTTAGCTTGGGAGTTTAGTGGAATATATCTCAAGTGTAAGTGATACAGACATCTAGCAATCCGTAAAATAACCTGTGTTTCTGTAAAAACAAACAAACAAACAAAATCCCAAACCAAAACAAAACCTCCCCCAAACCCTAATATTTCTCAAGTAGATTTGTTAACAGAAATGTAGTCTTTTTTTTAGAGTGAAATTTGAGGTTTGGAGAAGGAGAAGCTATTTGAAGAATTCATTAAAAAGTGACGTAATCAGTTAAGCTAGCATGGGGCCATGTGCATCTTCTGCCTCCTGAAGCCTGATTACCCAACTTCAGGGGCCGTTCTGTTAAATGAAGTGGTGACATTGGAAGCTGAGTTAAGGCCACTAGAATAGTTTTCTTACTGGTAGTCATAGCTTCATTGGGCACCCTTTGGGTTCCTGAAAACAGGCCCTAAAAGACATGGGCAGAATAAGAGTAGTTCTCACTTCTCTGCAAAGGTTGTAAGATGACCAAAAAACTGTGAAAGTGATTGTTGGAAATGCTTAAATTTGTAGTAATGAAACCAAATCATCTGAGCTGAAATTTATATTCAGTTCATTTTATATATCAGCATAAGTGTTCAGTTTCAGAGATTCATTTGAGTTGTTATAATGCTAGTGATTTTTTAAAATACTGTATTCTATTGTGACTCACTGAATGTTCTCCAAACTACTTGCATTTATTGTAGACCTTTCAGACTTCCTTCTTGCCTTAGTTTTTTACTTCATTATTTTTTTTTTGCATTTTTCCTCCTGTTCTTTCTATGCTATGTTAAAACAGCTTCCAAAGAAGAAATACTAAGCCCTTGCATTTTGTACAGAAATCTTGAGAAGATAAAAAAGCAGGGTCAATTTATTTGTTCTGTGAAGTATTTCAACTACAGTGAATTGTGGCTTTCTCTGTATTCCATTTACAGCTAGCTAAACTTGCACTCTTGAGGACATGTGAAATAAGAACAATTCATCTGTTTTAACAGAGTGTCATGGATGTAAAGCTAAAAACTTACACCTTGAAATTTTAATAAGCCATCCTAGTCTCAAACATTGTGAAGTGTCTGTTGCCTATCAAATAAAATACAGAAGTGATCCAAATGTATAAAATTAATTCTTATTTATACTGTTATTTTGCTTCCAGGGGTCTCTTTATAACACAGTGCCTTTGTTTGTTCTTTCCAATAGCTGAAAGAGATAGATGCCAAAAAGATTATCAGAGCAATGTTGGCTTATGTGTGGCCCAAAGACAGACCAGACCTGCGAGCCAGAGTAGCCATATCTCTGGGTTTTTTAGCAAGTGCAAAGGTAAGAACAGATAATTCATTGTACTCTGGTAGTTACTAGTCATCTGGCATTCGTACAAGGTATAATTTTCTTTTTTATTATTTAAGTGCTTTTCAATCTTAAGATGTGTGTTTCCTGTATGAGGAGCATATAGTATTAGAAATAATAGGTTGGATTTTTTAACAAGGTGTGTATGGATGTGATACGCATCTGTGTGGTTGGGGAGATGATGACCAGAATTTTTATTTCCATTGCTCCCATTAGTTTAGTCCAGGATTTTCCATTGCCAATTAATCATTTACATCATAAGTTGTGGGAAATGTGAGTTAAAGGTTGCTTACAGATCTTCTCCTCTTGTGTGGTGCTGTATCTGTCAGAGAGGATTTCTTCAAGGCTCTGTGCCCATTTTCAACTCCAAACTTGAGCAATGTGGAGGTATCTACCCACAAGTCTTGCCGTACTATGGGAAAGGGGATTTGAGCTCAACTAAGTTGCTTCTAAGTATGGCAATTTTTACCAAAGATAAAGCTAATATTAGTGTCTTGCTGGGATAAGCTAAAGCAGGTACTGCTTGGCAATGAGTTTTAGCACTTAAGCTAGTTGCACTAGCAACTTACTAGCATTCAACAACATTGCCATGTTATGAAAAGAGAGAAGATACAAATTTCAGCTACGTAGGTGATAAAAGAAGAGTATGTGGAAGAGAAATGTGCTCATTTATTTGAGCTGAAGAGGAAAGGCCAATCATTTGGTCTACAGCTCTTGCTCATGAGCAATCTATCAGGTGCTAGCTGGTACTGTCTACAGTAGATATTTTGGTTTGTGCTGCTGTTCAGGACGTTGCTGATAATGCAGGTGACGACATGCGGAATATGGCATGTCCACACAAGTGAACTTCTGCTCTTTTTGTATGCCTGTGCAAAATATACAGCAATGCTTTTGGTTACGCTTAGAAACTGTCTGCTCAAAATGCAGATGCTAGGAGCGTTTTGCCTTGTGTGCTGTGCGGTTGCCCTCACAGTAGTATTTAACTGATTACATGCTTGGCTTGTTGAGGTTTTGTGATGTATATTTAAGACTACCCCATTTACCTGATGGATATGAAAATTCTTCTAACTCAGTTTTTTTTAAAGCCTCTTATTAGTAATGTGGATAATAATCTGAAGGCAATTTTGAAATAAGTTTGAAGTATTTTTTTTTTCTTTTTCTCTTCTGCTCTTCCCCCCACCTTCCTAATTTGTAGGGTTATGTGAATATGGTGGAGGATGTGAATCCAGAATCTAATCCTGCATGTGGCAGCATTGTACCTTGCTTTTAGGAAATATATTAATATTTGAAGCAGCTTTCTGGGGTGTAATGAAAACAAAATTGATGGCCAGGATGCCTGACTCCTGCAAATAGCTCTGTATTTGGTATAATACAGAGCTCTTATATTTCTACTGGGAGAGAGAGATGTTTCCCCCTGTCAGAAAATGAGACACTTAATTGCTCATTAGGGAAGTAACTGGATGTTTGGATCTCTTTTAAGTGTTCTCTTAAATTTCCTACTTCAGATTCTGTACAAGGCAGCCTGGAAGCCCTGATGTCCAGAGCAGATTCCCAGAAGCAGAGCACAAAACCTGTTGAGCTTTGCCCAGGTTTTAGGAGATGCCTGTTGAAGCAGAAGTGTTTTGTGAGAATGTTTCTTTTGGCAGACAAGGATTTCATTGGGAAAACACACAGCAAGCTCTCTGCAGAGTATATACTATAACTGGCTGGGGTGAAAAATTTCACGGATGCCTTCTAGCTGTCCTTTGCTGATGTTCTTTGTTCTGTTTCTGTCATAACAAAGCTGTGTTAGAACTCAAACATTTTCGAATAACTGCAATTTAACAAGTTACCCCTCATCACCTGAGCGATGTCCACTCTGTGGGGTGAATTTTCCTAAATTGCTTAATACTTTACACATGCTAAGTATGCGTGTAGTTACTGTGGCATAACTGACATGCAATAGTTTGTTACAGAGCTGTAGTAAGTCTGTCATATCTTTCAGCCCTGAACATCTGCTTTTCTTCCAGAGTAAACTAAAGGTCACTCTGTCCTAGAGAAAATTAAATCCAAATTAGTTTACCTGTAGCTTGCCTGGACCATGTATAATCCTGTGCAGTTTCCTCATTATCCCATTTGGGAGCCCTTTGTTCTGATTGCTTGTGAGGTTAATTACGATGTACTCGATAGACCACACAAGCAGTTTGTTAAAGTTTCTCTGCTATGTAGTTGTGTCAGCACAAGAACACCAGCATATCTTTCTCCTTGCTGCAATCCTGGCCCCATTTCTTTGTTCGCTGTGAACTCGTCTGCATCTGAAGGATTTACATCCTTGTTATGGATTTTGTGTAAAGCCTGCTCGTTCTTAGGGGTTTTGCATAGAGAACTATATGATCATGATGCCTGCTACTAGTCACCTTCCCCAATAAGAAATACTTTTGGAAGGTTTTTGGCCAATTTCTTCCGAGTTTGACAAAAGAGTTTGAGATTTTATACCTCTATATTTATAAAGTTAAGTTTCCAGTTAGAAGGAAAGATCCAAATGGTGACTGAGACAGAGGCTGTAGGGTGGCTTCCATTTTGTTCGAAGAAAACTCCAGAGAAATCACAGAGGATAGATAGATTATGAAATCCTCAGGCACAGGAAAAAAATTAGGCATTCACACCCCGCTTGATTTGGCTTGCTTACCCACAAACCACAAAAAAGCTGAAGATCATACCTCCTTGTCCTGCTGCTTGAGAAATAATTTGTCTCTTTAAATCTTCCAGTTCAGTAAAATTCAATTTCAAAAATAAAGCCAGGTTGTATGCAGCTACTGAAGAGCCTGCAGTTACAATCTGTCTTGACTCCCTTTGTGGGGCCCAGTTGCCTGTCATTGAACAAATTATTGTGATTTTCGGTTCCTTTTTGTCTACACATAACCGCTGGTATTGTTAGCCTTCAAAGTGAGCTGTTTGTACGGCTTTTTATGACTGGGGTCTGACAGGATGGAGTCTGCTCTAGGGCTAGTAAGGTCTTTCTTTCCTTGGAAGATTTGTTGTGTTATGACACGCTTTAAATTTTTATCTTAAATATTTATAGCCTACCTAGACGTGTGCGATCTGAAAGATGCAACAGGAAGATAGGTGAGAGGAGTACACGAGGCATTCTCTCTTTTCAGACACATGGATTAGCCTGCTCAGGTTCTAGGTATCTGGGGTTTGGGTTTTTTTTTTCCCCACGGTCCCTCTCCCATTTTTTGTCATCTCTACTGGGGTATGTATAGTAAATGCTTCTTTACTTTTCTCTTCTTCCCTTTTTCTTTTGTGGCACAAGAAGAAAAAGTGCTCGGACTTCTGAGAAGCTGGATTAAACACACGAATATGACAAAATCGCTTGTCACCTCTGTCAGCCTGTAATGGTTTTTGGCCTCTTGGTCACAGACCAGGCATGTGTTATTCATGAGCCAGAGAAATCTTTCAGACTATCTGCATTTCTACTGACTGCTAATTCTGTAAGTTTCAGGAGAAGAAATTGTTTGGCTAAGGAGGCAACACACAAGTGTTGTATTGTAAATTTTGTCTGCCTGCAAAGATAATGGTATCTGTCTGATCAGTTAAGTATGCACATAGGATCTTGACATTTGAGCCCTTTTTGTGGGCTCAGATGGAGTTAGGTAATTACAATAAACCTTTAGAAACTGTTAGCTTTTTGAGAAGGTTTGGGTGAAAAGTATTTTTAAACTCTTTTTTTTTTTCTCTCTCTCTTACTGGACAAAGTACATTTCAGGTCATCATTAAATTTGAAGGTGGCTTGAAGCCAGATGCTGCTTCCCTCTTTTGGACGATGTTTTGTAGCTTCCTTAGCAGTCTTACCTCCGTAAGGGATAGAATTTTCTGTTTATATTTCCACCGATGGAGTTGTTGGATGTGTATGTTTATATTGGTCCAGAGATAAATTCAGTCATCTCCATGTCAACATTTCTCATTGAATTATTGGCAAAAGAAGAGTTCACTGTAGACCAGTTTTATGTTGTTGGGGCTTGGCCTGTCACTAATTCATCATCTTTATTAAACAAGAAATACTGGGAAGAGCAAAATGAAAGATAAGACTGTTTGCCTTAAAAGTAGCGTAGTCCCACAAGGGAATAGAGATGATGATGCGTTGTCAGCTTAAAACAGTGCAGTCATTTAAAAAAAATGTTTAAACTCATTTAAGCATGATGTATTACGGTATAACGTGCTGTTAAATGTGGGCAATTGAGTTGGGATGACTTCATGGGTGCTGTATTTGCTTTCCAATAAATTCAGGCAGGGATAAGCTATTAATTCAAAATTATAAATAGAAAATGTACAAATTTATATTAAAAGGGTCTTTTAATGGGAATTTTTCTCAAGCTTTCAGGCATAAGGAAGAGATGGGAAACCTATATAGATATATTGCATAAGACAGTTGTTTTGCTTGGTAGCTTTTCATAGTGTACCTAGGTGTGCTTAAAGCTTTTTGTTCTGTGCCAGCACATCCAGGCTACTGAAGAGATAGCCGTGAGTTTATGTAGAAGGCTGAAATTTTGTTTCCATTAATGTGAACGTGATCTCATTGACTTAACAAATTGAGTAGGAAAGGCCTGTTTCTAATAATGGCCTCTCATCTCTCTTGCTATAAACTTTGTAAGATTAACTTTTTTTTTTTTTAAATTACTGGAGAGCAGACTGTCTTGATTGCTAATGAAATGCAATATCATGCTGCCTTGTTCTTATTCAAGCTTTACCCTCCAGGAGTCAGAACAACTATAACCTGAGACCAGGCTTTAAATTTCATTTAAAACTCTATTGGGTAGAATTATATTGATGTAAAAGAAGACATTTCTGCAAAATTGTAGGCTGTTACCGGTTAAATTAATTGCGAGTGGAGAACTGCAGTTTAAAGAATACATCTCTTTTCTTTAAATGGACTTTAAAATAAATCTGTAGTTCTATTTCTAAACTACCTGTAGCATAGCGTAGTCTGCTGAACAGTGAAATCCCTGCAGAAGGATTTGTGAGAATCTGCAGCAAATCAAGACAATTTGCATTACGTTACTCTTACTTTCTACTGAGTAGTCTCTCCCAGGAAAACCTGCACTTTGTTATGTTGGTCATCAGTGTAACACACATGGTAGCGTATTTGTCTTTATTAAGAACAAAATGCCACCCAAAAATCGAGTTTCCCTAACTCTGAAGGGAAAGTAGAGGGGGTTTTTATTATACTGGGGAAGGAAGGGGGGATTTGAATTTCAGTATTGTAAAGATTCAAAATCTCGGTTAATGCATCTGCAGTTCTTTGTGGGGCTTTATGCTTAAAGTTTAAGCACGTAATGTTCGTCTGCTGTGTATGATTGAAGTTATTAGATGTTACTGTATGCTGCTGCTTTGATGGTATTTGTTGGCTTTCTGCACATAATGCTGACTTTGGGCCTTTTTTTTTTTTTTTTTTTAATGGAGATTTCCACAATTCCAATCTATTAAAAGGGGAGTTGTTGCTGAATGACTTGGGCATGCACTGGATAAATTTCAGAAGAATGTGTTTGAAGTAGGACCTAATCTTTCAGCTGTTTTCTTTTTTCAGTCACAAACTAACCAGTAATAATCTCACCTAGATGCTCTCAGATCTCATCTGTCTCCTCTCAGGAGTTGTCTAGATTATGCTGTATTGAGAATTTGGTGGTCTTTTTCTTTTTTTTTTTTTTTTTTCCATTTTTTCCCCTGCTTAGTGTATTTCATAGGGGAGACACAGGAAGGAAGAGGAGAAAATGGATTAAAACTGTTTAAAACTTTTTTGTGAAACAGTGTTTAAAAAAAAAAAAGAAACACGAACAGATTCAAAAAATTAACTTAAGGTTTTTTTCTTTAATCCTATAGTTCAAAGAAGTGTTTTCAAAACTCCAGTTTCCCCTCTTGGTGAAGTCTGCCACTACCTACAGTGATTTGTAACATTGGGAATATTTGATACCGGGATAGTTATAATTACTGAAAGCCTGTCTTCCAGCTTGAATTTGGACTGAAGTTATGAAAGACTTTACCACTTTTTTTGCTTGAAACCTAGTTTTAGCCAGTTAATTTACAGTTTTTTCACTGGGCTTTCAGCCCTGACAGATGTCCCTAAATACAATTGAGATCTAAGTGGGTATACAAAACATTTGGTGGAGAGGGCTGAAATATCTTTGTCAATCTGTTTTGGGTTTTCGTTTCTTCTCATGTAAAATAATTTGTCATCTACCTGCAATTTTTCCAAATATTGAAAAAGAAATCCCAACTTTAAGCATAGCCAGCTCTCTGTAAAGTATTTTAACATCTGCCATGATTATAAGATTGTAGGTCTTAACATACTTGTTCAACTGCTAAAAAACTTGTATACCTTATTTTCAAATCTTCAGTTAGAAGCAGTTTGAATTAATGAATTCTATTAATTATATGAGGTTTGGCAGTGATTTTTTTCTTGTTGGTACGAATGAGTGATTTAACAATGGAACATTAGTGAGACTTAAGAATTTTATGCTTTCTTTAAGATTTTCAGTATTTTCTCATGCTACAACTGTGCAAATAAAAAATCCGAAAGTTGATCTATTTATATATCTAGCTGTCTTGCTTTTCGCATGTAGAGGAGACACCACTATTAGAGGAGATGCATTTGGGGTTTGGTGCTCTTACAAAAATACCCAGTGACATGCTGTATGTTAGGCTGTGGGTGTGACTTCAGTATTTTGTTTGAAAGCTCATATTGTCAGAGTAATTTGTACTGTCTTGTAGACTGTACGGAAAGTCTTTTGTGCTGCTGTGCCAAACGCTAGGGTTAATGTAGATATTAAGTTAATATTTATAATGATGTTGCAAATGGAAAGCCTTATTTAAATACTAAGGTAGTATTAACAGTCAGAAGAGACAAAGGATAGGTTAACTTCTTTTCTTTGACTTCACTAGAGCTTTGGTTTGGTACATCTCGATTGACCCAGCGTTAGCAATACGTGGGCGAGTTGTTTCTTTTGTGGTAGTAGTTCTTCATACTGAATATTGCCAGTATCACAAAGAGCAAACAACCTGTAATGACGACATAATTTAGGAGCATTGTAAGTATGCGTCGTGCAGGGTCTGCTGCTTGATTCATTTCCTAGTCTTGCCGTTGCTGTACTGAGTGCTCAGCCTCAGTTTAAGTGCCTTTGCAGCGTACAATTTGTTTAGGCTAGAAATTGATATTTAAAAGGAGCCAGTGAGAGAGACAAACTAACCCTGCAGTCCCAGGAGTAAAGACTTAATAGTATGGAGAATATTGTCCTTGAAATCGAGAGCCATCTCACCCGCACTAAGTCGTTAAGAACTAAATATAACAGTAGAGCAATTTCAGAAAAAATAGTCATGCTGCATAGTCCATGTGCATTAAAACATGTATCTAATTGGTGTTCTTATGCTTTTAGGCCATGAATATATTGGTTCCCTTCATGTTTAAATATGCAGTAGACAGCCTCAACCAGGTGTCTGGAAACGTACTCAACCTCAGCGACACACCAAATACAGTGGCAACTGTGGCAACTGCTGTTCTCATTGGCTGTAAGTGGTGTTCCCAAATCTGTTGACGAGTGTTAACTTTATTCAGTAGGGGAGTGGGGTAGTGGAGCTTCTGATCTTTGCACCGCTAAGCTTCTAGGATGGCTATTTCATAGTTAACTTCTGTGTTGATGTCTGTTTCCAATGTCCTGTGACCTTGCTTCTGGTATCCCAATTAAAAAATGAAATAATGCTCATAGAAACAATTCCCCATTATAAATCCTACCCTTTCTTATAACCAGCTGCAAAAGAAATTGATTTAAAATGTGTGCGCAATGGTTTATAAATGAAAAATAGCATAAAGTTTTGGACCAATTAAGTATAAATTACCTTTGAACTAAAAATGTTGCAAATACATAAAGAATGAGTCTAATGTAATTTCATGCATGAAGGGAAGTTGGAAATATAATTATTTTCATTTGTAAACTTTTTCATCTTTTTTTAGATGGCATCTCAAGAGCTGGGGCAGCGTTATTTAATGAAGCTAGAAATGCAGTATTTGGGAAAGTAGCTCAAAATTCAATCAGAAGGATAGCAAAGAATGTTTTTCTGCACCTTCATAACCTGGATTTGGCATTCCACTTAAGTAGGCAAACCGGAGCTCTGTCAAAAACCATCGACAGAGGAACAAGAGGCATCAGTTTTGTTCTTAGCGCTTTAGTATTTAATCTGGGACCTACGATGTTCGAAGTGGCACTAGTCAGTGGAATTCTGGTAAGCGGTGTTTATTCATGAGTTGGAATTGTCTCATTTAGGAATAATACATTGATTTTCTTTTACCAAAGTCTACTGAGTATTAATAATAATAATTGAATTTACAAGGTGGTTGTGAAAGCAAGTACTGTAAAGGAGAGCAATCTGTAATTTTCAAATATTAGTTACTTTAAATCAGCTTATTTGAAATTATTTTCACATTTAACGCCTGTCTTCAGCCAGTGGTATTTATGTAGATAGTTTTTAATGTTTTTCTTCAGAATTGTTGAAAAAATGAAATCAGAAAAGTAAACTGTGCACGCAAGTGTCAAATATATCTGGGTAAATACTGAGGAAGCAGAATATAAATGTCCAGGAATGTTGTGTCTTAGTGTGTTGAGGATAGAGGAGGGAGTGATTATTGGCTCTCTTCTGAATACTGGTCCTTTCTTATCTAGAACTTAAAGGTGAAAATTATCTTTTGGAAAATAGGCTGCTTCTTGCAGGTTTTAAGCTTAATAAGCTCAATTTTAAACTTTTCTTATATAAATCACATTAACTGTCTTTGAAATCAGGATCTTTGGATATTTATATGCTAAAATCTAAATCTCACTTATGTAGCTTAGACTAAATTAAAAGCAAGAATCTTGTTTTGTTTACTCCCCTTCTTTTTAGAAGGACTAAATCAAATCGGAATGTAACAATATGAGTTAAACCCCCTGTTGATATTGGGTTAACCTTTGGAAGTTGCAAATCAAGCTGGCTGTCGGCCAACCTGCCACGATGCTTTAATTTTTCTTCTTACGGCTTTTCTCTCCTGATGCATCCTGAAGTAGAGAAAACACTTCATAAATTGTTTTGCAAGGCCATTTATTTCTGCTTCTGCAGTCTTCAGCTTTCTTTCAAAAATCCACCCAAAAAGCATGTAAACAAATACTTATTTGTCATAACAGCACAAACAGCAGCAACATTTATGTTTTATAATGGCAAAAATAACTTTCCGGTATTACGTTATACACTAGCTCTTGATTATCTCCTCCTACCTTTTTATCTATAACCTCCTCCTTGCTATTTTCCTTTTTGAGTCTATGCCTGTATTTAGTCTTAAGCTCTGTTCAGAGCAGGGAGTGCGTTGGCAGGGACATCAGAGTTCTTGTTTCGGGCTAAGCTATCATAATTTTGAGACAACAGTGAAATTTTGAAAATAATTATGACTTTTTATTTTATTTTAAATATTCTAGTATTACAAATGTGGTGCAGAGTTTGCTTTAGTAACCCTGGGGACGCTAGGAGCCTATGCAGCATTCACAATAGGAATTACACAGTGGAGGTAAGGCCTGCCCTCAGATTCATCAAGGTACTTAGTGTTGCCTCAGCCTGAACTCTTGACTGTATTAAGCCTCCATTTTGCAGGACTAAGTTTCGAATAGAAATGAACAAAGCAGATAATGATGCGGGTAATGCTGCAATTGATTCGCTACTAAATTATGAGACTGTGAAGGTAAGACCAATCTTTACTACTAGGCTCTTTGTCTTATTTCTGTCAGCCTGGAGAAAGTGAGTTGTAAGATTCGTCTTTTACAGGGCTGCATATTTGGAGCAATAGCATATTTGTAAAACATTATTCATTTGAAGAGTACTACATGGTATTGACAGAGTAGCATGAAAGTTCTATTTGCTAATAACGAGTGAGAAGTTTCTTTCATGACTGCATCACCTTGACCATCAGTTTCTGTGAAATGTAAACTTAGTCTGGCAGAAGCTTCTTTTCACTTGTTTGCAAAACTGTCTTCTGAAGTCAGCCTGCAACATATTGTCTTCTCAAATGACCCTGTGTACTGTTTTTGTTACCTATTGCGGTTTGTAGCACTGCATTGCAACGTTTGCATGAAAGAACAGGTCTCTATTGGCTCTTCTACTGCTACTGTTAAAAAATCCTGTGGACAGCCTTGAAATTGTCCAGGTTCATGCTTGTTTTATGCTTCTTTTAATTGGAGAGCTAGAACTGGAAAGACAAGCAGTGGAGTTAGCTGTGAAGAAGGACCCAGAAGTAGACACTGTGTGAGAAGTACTGTCCTAGAGAATTTGCCATCATCACAGTAACAAGGATGTTCTAGTACATAGAGGACAGTAACTTTTTCTTCTTTTTATTATCTAGTGGCAGCTGGTGTTTGGTTTTGATGTTAATTAGGTAGAAGTTCTGCAAGACAGACACCTGGTGTTTCTAGAATATGAGTATGGTAGGGATTTCCATAATCATAGAATCATTTAGGTTGGAAAAGGCCTTTAAGATCATCAAGTCCAACCATTAACCTAACACTACCAAGTCCACCACTAAACCAGTTAAGGGTAGAGTAGCAATTTCATGTTTCCTGGCTTGGTGGCTGGATTCTTTTTTAATGAAAGTAAAAACTAGAATAGAATCGTTAAGGTTGGAAAGGGCCTCTAAGATCATCATCATTCCAACCATCAACCCAACACCCCCATGCCCACTAAACCATGTCCCCAAGTGCCACGTCTGCCCGTTTTTTGAACGCTTCCAGGGATGGGGACTCCACCGCCTCTCTGAGCAGCCTGTCTCCTTTCCCAGCGCAGAACGTGCTGGGGTTTGCTCTGGGTTTTTGTCTTCACAAAATCTTTTATCTTCTTTTCTCTTTAGTTGTTAAAGTGTTGAAGAGGGGTTGTGTGTGTATCTGTGCAGGTAGTGTGTTTATACTGAACTTTATAACTAGTTAAATACACAGTCGGGTATGTTTGAGAATGTGATGTATTATTTTTGTGTATATCACAGTATTTCAATAATGAAAAATATGAAGCCCAACGGTATGATGAATTCTTGAAGATATATGAAAATGCCTCCCTGAAGACTACCTCTACTTTAGCTCTCCTGAACTTTGGCCAGAGTGCTATATTTAGCATTGGCTTAACGGCCATCATGGTGCTTGCCAGCCAGGGCATTGTTGCAGGTAACTCATCTGTCTATAAGCTAAATATGACTCTCCTTTACCTTAATTCATCCAGAATAGAAGTATTGATTTTAATTAACTTATGGTTGATGTGATAGTTCATTTTGAGAGTTTTTGCTTCAGGGTTTGGGGTATTTCTGCTTCTTCGAGTATTATTAATTCCATGATACATATATATATATGTGTGTGTATCAGTAACTAGTATGATTTTATTAGAAACATTTTGTAAGTTTAGCAGTTAGAGAAAGATCCTAAGAAAATGTAACTCTGGGAAGTTTCTGTTGAAGGATTGTGAAAGACACTTCTAAAAATACAAATACTTCTGTGGACCTTCTACAAAGAGTCTTCCTTTTTACTCTTCTTCCTTCCCGTGTTGGCAAGATTCAGAATTTTTGCCCAATGTGTACAGACCCATGTGCTTTGTCTCCAGTAGTTTTATTACCAGTGTCCTTCACTTTCCTTTGATTAATATTATTAAAATAATTGTTTCCATATGTTAGAATTTTTAATCTATATTTGTCGAATTTACTACATAAAGTAAAGCCTGCTTGTTTAGGAAGACACAGTACAAGCTTGAAATGCAGTAGATGAATGCGGTATCAGGATGAAGCTCAGCTAAAGCAAGGTGGTTTTAGAGTAAAAATAACAATGCTTTAAACACCGTTAGCATCCAGATGCGTTTGAAGGGTAGACCTTTATATCATGTTGTCTTTCTTGCAACTCCTTTGCTCTTTTTAAGAGATGCCAGGACAGGGAAGAGTTACCCTGTGAATGGATAAGTCAGTAGGTACAGTTTATGGCTGTCCTTCAGAAAATTTAGAATAGCCTTTAAGCGGGATGGTAGAAATATGGCTTTAAATCATCTTTCTGGACCTGTTTCAGCTGAACTGACCCGGCACTTACCTTTAACTAGTGTGTCATCCTGAGTTTTCCCTTGATCAGCATGTTTGATATTAAGCTGCCCAGAGGTTCTCGCTGTACATTTTAGCAGCTCTGTTGTATATAATATGAAAGTCCTCTCTCTTGATCATGACAAATTGTATTGTTTGGATTTGTCTGTAATTGTACTTAAGATTGTCCGTCCTGATTCTTGCTTTCATATATTAGTTCCTCCCCTTCTAACTTATTCAGGCCCCTTTATCCTTCTCTCTGTGGAATTTACAACTTTACAATCTGATGTTTTCCATTAATTTTCCTTCTTTTTAATTTTTTTTTTTTCCCCTAGCAAAATCCACACAAACATTGCCACTCATTTCAGGCACCTTCCTATATAAAATCTGATCTTCTGGGAATGCGTTTTGTTTACTATTTAAACATCTGGGTTTAGAAATGGGATAAAAGAAACTAGACTTGATTGACTTGATTATTTTTTTTTTAAATCTTTTGGTGCTTCCTAACAAGACAACCCTTCAAGTCTCCTTCTTCTCTCACATCCATTTTGTCTTAAGGCAGCCTTTCTGTTGGAGATCTAGTAATGGTGAATGGATTGCTGTTCCAGCTTTCTCTTCCCCTAAACTTCCTGGGAACAGTATACAGAGAGACAAGACAAGCACTTATAGATATGAATACCTTGTTTACACTTCTCAGTGTAGATACCAAAATTAAAGTAAGTAGTAGCTTATTTTCCTAAAGTATCTGGGTATTTAATAGGGCTGTTTTCTAGCAATGCCATCATTTCACTCTGTTTGTTACCTTCCAGGTTTAATTTCTATTCAAGAAAGAGATGTTGTGTAAGGATGCTGTTCTGCCTTATCTTTAAGTGGAGTTAGTGCAATAGCAGCTGCTTTTTTCTTGCAGAACCTTTTGGTGACAGCAGAAGTTGCTTCACAGAAGCTGTGTTTGTGTTGAGATTCTTTTTTTATTTAAGTATTCATGCCTTGTGCTTGAATTTTATTTGTAATTAATGATGCAGAATTTATTACTGCAAAAGAAGTTGTGAAGCAGAGTGTTTACAGCAGAAATTTTTACCTTCTTTGGGGAAAAGGAGGAACAAACCAATTTCACTTGTGTGGCGGATTCTAATTATTTTCAACGTATCCAAGCTGGAGTGTCTATTTGCCTTTTTCTGAGCTAGGAAATGGACTGTTCAGGTTGTTGAACTGCTTCAGATACTTTCTGGGCAGCGTATAAAGCGGCACTCTTCTTTTAATAGGACAAAGAGCTGGCTCCACCCCTGCAGATCACACCACAGACTGCTGCCATCACCTTTGATAATGTGCATTTTGAATACCTTGAGGGGCAGAAAGTCCTTGCTGGAGTGTCTTTTGAAGTTCCTGCGGGAAAGAAAGTGGCCATTGTAGGAGGTAGTGGGTCAGGGTGGGTAAATGGACTAAATACGCCAATCAGCTATGCCGAATTTTGTTTCTTAAATGTGTTTGTTCTTGTGTTTTGCTTTTTATTATTTTTGTTAGTGACATCAGTTCTGTTTGGAGATTGTAAATGGCAAACCAGGAGTGTAACATTAGCTTCAATTCTTTTCAATTTCAGGAAAAGCACAATTGTGAGACTATTATTTCGTTTCTATGAGCCTCAGAAAGGAAATATTTATATTGCTGGACAGAACATACAAGATGTCAGTTTGGAAAGTCTGAGAAAGGCAATAGGAGTTGTACCTCAGGTATACCATGTTTCATTCTCCCCAAATAATCCATCGTAATAGTAATTCTTGTATTCTGACACTGTGGTTCAATGAAGGCCAATCCTAATGCAGTAGTATTGTCTAGTTCCTCTGAAAGTCACCATGCTTCTTTTTTTTCCTCCAGGAAATAGTATGTTTTTATGTGCATCATCATATAGATCCAGTTTCTGAAATGTGTTTAAGCCTCTTCATGAGAAACTGCCTCCAGCTTTAAATGATTTAGCTTTATAGTTGATTACCACCCATAATGAGTTAGCAAAGTGGTAAAAGTATGCATGGAACATAGATCTTTAGGACACAAAATGTATTAATCCCATTTTTGGGAAAAGAGATTTCCCCAGAAACTTTTACCTTCAGGCTTTGTAGAAAAAATATAAGCTATTCTGTATTGATTTCTTTCATTGACTGGGGACAGTTTTTAAGCTATTGTTCCATGGTTTCTTATTTAAAATATTCTTTCCATAAATGTAGGATGCTGTTCTCTTCCATAATACTATCTATTACAATCTGCTCTATGGCAATATCAGTGCAACACCAGAAGAGGTGTACGCAGTAGCAAAGTTGGCAGGAATCCACGATGCTATTCTTCGAATGCCAAATGGTTACAACACTCAGGTTGGTGAACGAGGACTCAAGCTCTCAGGTGGGTTCTTAAGCGTGCAAGTTCTTCGTATCCCTTTTGCTACCTCAAAGTTCAGTGCATAGTTTATTCCTCAGTCAGACTTGCTTTTAGCTTATTTACATTATAACATAACTGTAAGGCTAAATATTAATACAAAGATCTGTAGTTTAAGGCAACTGTGGTCAACAAGGTATTTAAAGGAATGTATTTTCAGGGGATAGCGTTAAATGAGTTGATACGTAAGCATGTAGATGTATCTAAGTAAAAATGATCGTTCTTGTAATCTGTTTGGGTAGTGGAATGTGTGTGAATAGAATTGAGAACTTTAGGCATGCGTGCTTTGCATGTAGGATGTGATAGGCTTATATATATGCATAGACCTTCCAAATTTGAGTTCTTAAATCTAAACGTGTAAAAGCTGAAACTTAGGTGGTGTTTTGTTTTTGCTGTTGATAGTAGGTAAGGCAATGGGATAGGTTGTTGCAGGGAGGTCATTTTGGACCCTGTTCATAATGAAAGGGCCTTTGTGTCTCACATGTTTCTTACCCGTGAATTGTGTATGAAGAAACATGAAAATCGTGTCTGTGTATCTGCAAGCTATGGATTTATATTACACAACCTTGGTACTGAAACAAAAAAACCATGAGTTTAGGTTCTCAAAGTCCCTCTGTATTTGGGTATGCACTCTACAAAACAGCATAGCTGTTCTGAATGAGAAAGATCGCATCATGGCATTAGCCAGGCTTTGCTAGGTTTGCTAGCCTTTGGGGGCCACTCTTACAAAAAAATTCACTTTACTCCTCCTTCTCTACAGATGTCTGTAATATTAAAGTTACATACACTTGTTTGTAGGTAAGATGATGCTTCAAAGCAAACATTCTTCCTGTGGCAGAGTTGTAATGTAAGATGAGGGATCACAGGGAAACTGGGCAATGTCTGAATTGTTTCCCATGCTGTTTTTCTGTTTTTTGTTGGGGGGACATAGGATTTAAAAATACGGAGTTTAAGTATAACTTTTTAGGTAGCGGGTAGATTCCACTGGAATGCTTTCAATCTCAAATCTCTTAGATTGAAGTTGCATTGAGAAAAAGCTAATAATGATGTCCATCACATAAATGTAACACTTACTACATGTGCATTAAATGAAACAAAACTGAAATTACTGTTTTGGTTGAAGGATATATTATTATTAGGTTATTATATTTTAAATAAATCTTTATCTTATAGTTCTTATAGTTTTGTAACAGATATTTGATGCAAGATAAAATGGGATACTCGTTTCATGACATTCCCCATTTAAATCACTAATGGGTTTGGTTCCCCTCCTTGGTGGATATTACGAGAAATAGAAGGTGCAGTTGCAAAGTTCATTAAGACTGTTTCCTGTTGTCTTGTTTTGAAAAAGCAAAACACACTATAGTTTTGCTGAAAATTTCTAGCCAATACGAGCAGTGGTGGGGCACAGGTTTTCGTATTGGTTTGGTCTTTTTTTTTCTAATACTGCCCCAAAGGTGTTTAGATAAGTGTGAGGTCATTGAAAATATTTGGAAGGATTTTGACAAGGCAGGTAGCATAATGCTGAATTGTGTGCAGAGGGTAGTAGTGGAGAAACTGCAGCACATGCACAACTAACTGCTGCTCTGCCTGAGGAGAGGCCATATCGCTGTAGTAACACGTAGGACATGTCTTTCTAAACAGCTTCTCCTGAATACAAGGCCTTACTGTTTGGCAAACTCTGTGTGGCAGAGCTTAATTTTCTTCCATTCTGACTCCACGTACAAGACGCCATTTACTGGTAGCCCAAAGAACAGGCCAGCTGTTTTCATTTGCGTGTAGGGTGGAGTGGTAGAGGGCAGACTGCTCTACTCCGTTGGGAATGAGGTATGGCCCTGCAGGAGAGAGAAACTTAGCTCAATGCGTTTGGAAACTTCAGGGTGTTGAGGTTGCTTGGGAATGGTACCGAGATGTATGAATGTTTGGGGGGATGTGGGGCTGGTGGGGGTCCAGAGGCAGGAGTGCAGCGTGTTCGGGCAGAGAT
Source organism: Pelecanus crispus (assembly GCF_030463565.1). Lineage (NCBI taxonomy): Eukaryota > Metazoa > Chordata > Aves > Pelecaniformes > Pelecanidae > Pelecanus > Pelecanus crispus. Next base: position 3,073,725 of record NC_134655.1, on the reverse strand, counting down.
GCTGCCTGTTGTGAAGACGGCAAGCTATATGCGGTATTTCTTACTATGCAGCTCGTGAAGTCAGGAGTCCTGGTCTCTTTGAAACAGAGGATCAGAGGTTACATTCTGTATCCAGAATGTATGTGCAGGAGAAAGCACGCACCTTTGCGAAAGGGGAATACAGAGAAGGTTAGAAGGGAAGTAAAATATGTGAAGCACAAACCTAGGTGAGTGAGTAGAAGATAGAAAATAGCTACTGGCAGAACTGTAGAGAACAGTGATAATGATGAAAGATTTCTCTTACACTGCCTGTCTCCCCAAACTGGTAATTTCTGGAAAGATTTGACTAACAATAGGTTTGAAATGTCTTGGTGTTTATAGAAACATAGACTGGTTTGGGTTGGAAGGGATGTTCTAAAGATCATCTAGACCAACCCCCCTGCTGTGAGCAGGGGCATCGTTCACTAGTTCAGGTTGCTCAAAGCCTTAGCCTTATGTTGGGGTTTAGATTGGCTATTAGGAAGAATTTCTTCACGGATCAAGGGTTGTCAAGCATTGGAACAGGCTGCCCAAGGAAGTGGTTGAGTCCCCATCCCTGGAGGTATTTAAAAAGAGGTGTAGATGTGGCGCTTAGGGATGTGGTTTAGCGGTGGGCTTGGCAGTGCTACGTTAACAGTTGGACTCGATGATCTTAAAGGTCTTTTCCAAACTAAATGTTTCTATGATTCTGTGTCCCATTCTAAATCTGGAGAAACATGTGCGGGCGTGTTGGAGCTTCCTTCTGACCTTTTAGAAAATGGGTTATGCTTTTACTCCATCCTTCATTTTGTGCTACCACTATGGTGGTCATAAGCACCCATCTAACAGTGCTTTAACAAAAGTGGTGTTTAGAAAGCAAAGGGAAGCGTGTTCTTTTCCTGTTTTGTTAGTATTTAAAGAAAAAAGAGTGTGTAAAATACTTCTCTGGAGAAAGACACTGGATTTCTGAGGTGATAGAAAAAGAGCTTAGAGTGGGCATCTGCCATTGAAGTAGCAGCTTCAGTTTCTTATTTTCAACAAATTAGATGAGTATTGGCAAACAACAGTAATAGAATCATGGAATCATAGAATGCTTTGGGTTGGAAGGGGCTTCAGTAACGTTTACAGTCAGGGTACAGGAGTCTTAGGCTAATGCGCTCAGAAATGTCTGCTCATAGAATCATAGAATGCTTTGGGTTGGAAGGGCCCTTTAGAGGCCATCCAGCCCAACCCCTGCCGTGAGCAGGGACAGCTTTAACCTGATTAGGGTGCTCAGAGCCCCGTCCAACCTGACCTGGGATGTTGCCAGGGATGGGGCCTCCACTGCATCTCTGCGCAACATCTTGGGCTTCCTCAAACTGCGCAGTGAACTGATCTTAAATGCAGCTGTGTGCTCAGTTCTTGGGGAATCTGATTCTGTGTGCCTTTGCTTGCAGGTGCCAGTTTGTGGTTTTAGGTTGAAGTGTGGAGTTAACGTGTCCACTATATCCCATGTGCTTTTGTTAGATCAATATTTTAGTTGATAATGAGAGTTGTAATGGCCAGAAATGGTTTGGTTGTTTAATGGATTGGAGATGTCAGGTGCATATCTTCAGTAGCTCTGTAAAAGTATGGCATCTGTTACTTTGAATCTCTGTAGCTTTCTGAATAGTAGAATGGCTCCCTAAATTGTTCAAAAGATATATATTAGATTCATTCTGAATCTGTTTAATATTTTTTTTTGAGTGAGGCTCCTTATACTTCTAGTCTAAGAAAAACACAAAGTCCTGACTTGTTTTGTCTTTTTTAAATAATATTTCATGGGAGAAATGGGGGGAGTGGAAGCACTGTGAATTTAAGTGGTTCCTCTTTGAAATCCAGGCATTTTATATGCATGATGGAAAACCCCAAGGTTTTCAGGACCACTAATGCAGTGGGTGTCTCGGTGAAAGGCACAGTGACAATTAACGTGGGTCCCGGGATGTGTGAACGGTGTTAGTAACCTGTGGGGCCAGTAAGGGCTGTGATCTTAATTTGGGGCCCTGGTTCTGTGAATAGTTAAATCTGTTGCATGCAGCAAATGATTAGTTTAAAAAATAGTAAGTAAATTGAATTCTCCCTGTATGCAAAAATTTGGTGTATTATGGATTCTTTTCTTCCAGTAAATGAACAGTTTACTATGAGCACTGGCATTGGCAAACTGTATCTTAGAAGTGCTGTCTCGATGCTTTAAAACTGGTGGATTTTTTTCATAATTGGCGAGAACCTGAATACAAACAAAACTCCCTAATGGCAGTACAGCAGCATGGATAACAAGCTGCAGTATCCGCGTTTCTCTCCCCTAGTGTGGTTTTCCTTGCTTGTGTGGTACAAAAACAAGCATAAGGAAGTCTTAATTGCATGGAGAACTTTATCAATTTAAATGGTGAGGTAAGCATTTAGTGCAGTTCTTACTGGTCTCAGTGATCGATTCATCAAGAGTAAATAAAGAAAACCAAGCTGGCTGGCCTTTTTCAAGTAGAATCCATTTCAGTGTTTTCTAATAGATGTGGAAGAGCTATAACAGCCCAAACTCCTGACTTTGTGAAGGAAATGGTTAACGTGTTGCCGTCCTGAAGATGAATGGGGAAGAACATGAAACAAGTTGATATGTTACAAATGTAGGGAAAGACCTGGGATTTTGTTACTGTAGTATGTCTTTCAAACCTGAATATTGTCAGGCTGTGAGTTTTGAACATGCTTTAAAGGAGAGAGAGAGTATGCTAGAATAAACTGAGTAAATTGTACAATTCTAATTGCTACTGAGTTCTGCCAAAGACAGTTTAAAATTTGAACTCCATCGTTATTATCAGCCTTTTAAATGGTTTATTAAAGCGTGTTCTCTCCTGATAGGAATGGAATACTAACAAGAATATAATGGTATTAAATGGAATGTTTTGAAGTCTTGAATGAAACAAAGGAGGACAAGTGCACAAATATGAAATGTTTGCATTGCACACCAAATGTTTAGCAGATTTTAAGTTCTCAAATGCACCTGTTTTCCTGTCTGTAAAAGTTGTCCCAAGTTATTCTTGGGTAGGAGTTGGCTGTAAGAACTGTGAAGGAAGGAAACTAGTCTGAAACTTCGTTACATCAGAAAGCAACAGGCAGTGGTTTGCATCATGAAGGTAGTTTTCAGTACCATATTAATTGTGTTCTTTAATGAAATTTGCTGGTTAAAGCTATTAGGTATGGACACTTCAAATCTGGGCCATTACGGAGTGGAAAGTGAGATGAATTTCAAGGAGAGATGTGGAAGAAAAAATGCATGTGCAAGATGCAGGAAATCAAATACAGCAGGCATGGGCAGAGCATTGTTTATTTGCAAGAGAAAGCAGGATGTATATATGCGAAGTTACTGTACGGGGCATAGCTTAGACCAGGTAAATGAGCTCATACTCCCTGGTGTATAGAGTGAGTTATGGTACGTCGTCGTTAGTTACCTGCTCTTGCCTTGTAGCATATACAAAATAGTTCTCTGTCCTTTTCCAAAAGGATAAGCAATCTTGAATCACTTTGGATTTACCAAGGAGCAGGAACTTGTGTGATATTGTATGTAACATGTACAGACCTTTATCAGTAGCAAATATTATGTATGTTAAAAAAAAAGAAAAAATAACCAACCTCCAAAACAGTAATGTCTGCTGTTGAATTTAGAATATCATGATTGTAACTTTATCTTTTTTTTTTTCCTCTTCCCCTGCCCTCCCCCCACATTCAGGAGGAGAAAAGCAAAGAGTTGCAATTGCTAGAGCAATGTTAAAGGAGCCGCATATTTTTCTCTATGATGAAGCCACATCATCTTTAGATTCAATTACAGAAGAGGTAAATTGGGATAATAAAAATAAAACTTAAGTGGTGTAATGATGTCTGATTCTGATGCTTTTTCCTTGGGTTTTTCCTCTCGGAAAGAATTCTGTTCTTATTGCCAGATCGCTATCGTGTTTTCCTGGTATTATTATTAAGAGATCCTGTGGCTAAGCCCTTTTCCTAAAGGCTGGAGCAGAGATGCTGAGTCTCTGTCTACCCTGAGACACAGTGAAGATGATCAACTCTGTCCCTGGGTGTATTTTCTGGTTTACATTCTTGAGGTCCCATTCACCATTAAACATTCATCTCTTGAAGCTGTTGCAAATACCTCATGTGGCCACGAAGTGCGAAGCTTTCCAATCCACTTTAAAAGGTGTTTAGATGACATCTAGCATTCATTAAAAATGTCTTATAAATAATTGTGACGTAACGCAGAACAGAAAACCTCGTTTGTTGTGCGGTATCTTTCTGTGATGCAAATCAGGAAGGTGTAATCTGCAGTGCTGGTATTAATTTGTATTCATTTCACAGGGAGGGCTGTGAAACATCAGAGCGTTGTGACACAGATGTCATGACAGCACCACAGTAACTGCATCGGGCTTCGTAACTACATCTTTGCTTAAACACAAAACTCTCAGCGCCAGCAGTAATTTTACAAACTAATGTCATCAAAACCTAGAGCTGGGGCTATGTTTGTGTTCACTTATGCAGCTTATTGAGTGAATTTATTGACCTGTAATCACTAAACGACTTTCATTTTCCAGATACAAAGAAATCAGAGTACAAACTGTACATCTATATAGTACAGCATTCAAACATAGTACAGCTTCCTCATGGGACCAGAAATGCTCATAACACACGCAATTCTACAGAACGCTACTTGGATTCTTTCTCTCTTTTGTTTTGCTGTATTTACTGCGAGAATCATAAGCAAAGCTGAAAGTTTCACAGCAGAACTGCACTTTAAAGAGAGCAAATGAAAATGAGTCCTTTCCACAAAAATATGTCTGATAATCAAAATGTTTTCTGAGAAAGGCAAGTGTGTTTCAGGAAAATAAAGTGGACGCTTCACTTATTGTGGTGAGGGCACAAATTCCCAATTAGTGCTGCTCGCATCTGAATGCAGTTTGGGAAGGCGGAAGACTACTCATAAGGGAAGCAGTGGATATACAGATAATTCCCAGGATTGCTTTAACTTTGTTCCACACTGGCATGGTACTGAGAGGGATTTTTTTCTTTAACTTTCATTGATTGGAAAATATTATTACTTATTATTTTCACATGCCTTTACTGCTGTTTGTTGCTTTCGTAGTATGGCTGCATGGGGAAGTTTTTCCTGAAATCAAGTAACACTTCTCTTCCTTTGTCACTTGGGATATCTGCATTATTCTGTGAATAAAGGGGTTTTTTTGCAGTTTGAGGGCTTTATCAGAGCCACAGATACTTTATGCTTGGGATTCTTCTGTTTCTTCTGTAGATACTCATAGTTGTTTCTCATTGTGAAGCTATAGCAGCACTGGAGATGTTTCTCAAAACTTATATACAGTAATTTGCATATTTCCAGACAGCATTTTGTTTCTCTTCGTACCACTTAGGAGCGTGTAAGAGTTTGTCTCTATTTTAATCTTGCAGAATATTCTCAGTGCCATGAGGGACATGGTGAAACACCGAACGTCGGTTTTCATTGCTCACAGGCTGTCAACAGTAGTTGATGCAGATGAAATCATAGTGCTGGATCAGGTGAGGTGATCGCCCTGTGATGTGCAACTTTCACCTAACGTCGGTGTTTGTTTTGGAGTGTCTGTGTGTCCATTTTGAAATATTATACTCCCACCAAGCTACTGAAAGTTCTTTGGAAATGAACCACATTAGAAAATTCTAGGCCAAGCTGTGTTTTTTACATACCTCTCTTCTTTGCAGCGAGCAGTTTATCAGTTGCAGAAACTTGCGTGTGTGACTCTCTTGTATGTTGTATTTTTGCTTCATTTGCATAGTTCATTTAATTACATGTCCTTTATGTGGATTATGACAGATTTCACTCGATGCTCTGGGACTGGCTTAATGTTGCATGTTTTAAATCTGATTTATTACATGCTTGTGTCAGATTAGGTTTCCTAATGTGTTCCCCCAATTTATGCTTTATTCTCATTACTCGGTGAGTGTCTATTTTTCACATGCATCCACTGTTTTTTTTCTTTCAATGGGGAGAGAGAGGACAGCATGTTCTGTTTCCATGCGGATAAAACTGTTGTAGGATTGTTCAAGCTAATTATGTTAGAAATCTGAACACCATTCTCTATTGTACCTGCAGAAAAGTACGATTATTCCCTTTCCGTATGCTTCTCTTGTAAGGGGGGAGGAAAAAAAAAAGAAAGTTTCAACACCTGATTTACTGATGTCACTGTTCAGCTGTTACCTCATGTTCAGGCTGTCTTAAGTCCATTTTCTTCTCTATTACCCATATCTGGCTATAGATTTAAAATAAACAAATGTCCTTATTATAACTTCAGAGTTACTCTTCTAACTGATAATGCTGAAAATATAGCGCTCTAATCTGCTGATAATAGATTTTAAATTTATCTCTGCGTTCATTTTTTTAGTTGCTATTTATATGCTTGTGATCATAGGTGTATTTAGTGACTAAAATATGCATATCTAGAAGACAATAAATTATTCCTACAATATGTTAAAAGATTTCATGGGCAATTAGAAAAAAATCTTACAAAATGGTGACATTCATGACTATCTTTACTACACAAATCTCAGTTTCATATGAATCTCAAAATGAAGTAGTGGAATAAATCACTCGTACTGCTCTGTGGAGTCTTTATGTGGTTTTGATCTGCCTGGTTTTTTCAGCTTTTGCTGAAAAATCGTTTCCTAAGGTGTATCCTTTATGTAACTGCATGTTAAAACATCTTGCAAATGTTTTTTTAACATGTTATAAGGCAATCTGCGACTTTTTGTTTTCGATGCAAGTTTTCACAGCTTACTAAGAGTGTGTTTTGTGTTATAGTGTAACTGTTAAATTAAAAATAAAAGCACAACCTCGAACTGTAAAACAGCTAGGGTGCTCACTTTCATGAATGATGTGAGTGTAATAAAGATTGTGAATGAGTAAGGCAGCGTGGTGCATCACTTTTAGTGCCCGACTGCTTCGTGTGAGGCATCATTGACGTTTGCTCAGCAGAAAGTTGCCTCTTGTCATCCCTGCTTGATTGATGAGCGCTGTGTTAGCAACCAGATAAATAAGGCTCAGTAGTGGAGATGAGACAAGATGATTGTGACTGGTTTTGCTTAGCGAGGGAAATGCGGCATCGCAATTTCAGCACCTTCGCCTAGGTAAAATCAGAATAATTCTTGAGTGAGTAAATAAACATTAATGATATTGATCTTAATGCTGTGAAGCTGAACAGAGAAGTTACATTTTTGATGATTGTTCAAGAGTTATTAAAAAAAAAAAAGGCCATAATTCAAAAGCCTAGTCTCTACGACAGTGAACTCTCTAAATTAACCACTTAAAGTTTTTAAATAAATTCTGCAGTTATGCTGGTCAAGTGTATATTTGTTCAGATTCCACCAGCACGACTAGTAATAGAAGTGACAAGACCCAATTTTTCTCTCAGCATGTTCATCAGCAGCTGTCACAAGGAGGTAGATTTAATTGTAGATCAGAATTTAGAACTAATATAAAATCCATGTAGTTGTCTGTATAATGCTGTCTTTTCCCAAAAGGAAGAATAGCTGGAGAATGAATACATTATTTTAATTTGAAGTCAGTGAATGTAAATGTGTATCTCCAAGTAAAAAGATGAGCCTGTTTTTTCTGAAGAGTAGCGTTGTTTCACTGTCTGTAGGATTTGAGTTCTCCTCTCCAACTCTTCCTTCCCGTTTCCGCAATGATAGTCAATAAATCATCTTTGCTCTTGAGAATAGCACAGATGAACTGAACGGCTCACTCCATCTTCATGACGGCAATTGCAATGACACAAGTTACTGAGCACCCATCTAAAAGCACAATTTACACTAATTGTTTTTAGGATTTGATTTTAAATGTGGTTTGCTTATCTAGTACAAATCCCTCTCTGTATGCTCTTTTCTTTTAGCTTCTTGGTGTAAGGGGGTTTGTTGTCGAGCAAAGACAAGTACGTGTTTGGTGACTTTTGCGCTAGTAGTTTAATACCTTGCTCCTCATATAGAGCTCTACGTTTACTTCAAATAGCTCTTCCGACTTAGATAGTAAAACTTTCAGTGTTGGTGGGCTTTCAGTTTTGCCCAGATGGACAAAAGGCGTCCACGTTCCTGTTTATGTTAGGTCAAGAAGAACACAGCTCCTTGTTTTCAGCTTGCCACGTCACACAAAATGCGGTGCACCACATATTCAGTCCTTCATTGCCGTCCCAAACTCCTTCTGATGAATAATTGCTGTAATCTATACTGTAAAACTGTGGCCCATATGTTGTCAGCATTTATGTTCCTAAAGATCTGGTAATACTGATTACTGACTTACTCCCCTTCTTTTACAGGGTAAAGTTGTGGAACGTGGTAGACATGCAGACCTCCTTGCAAATCCTAACAATCTCTATTATGAGATGTGGCATACCCAGAGCAGCAAAGTACTAAATAATCATAACGATCCAAACTGGGAAGAGAGAAATAACCAGACATCCAAAGAGGAGGAAAGGAAGAAACTAGAAGAAGAAATTATCAATAGCGTGAAAGGCTGTGGAAACTGTTCATGCTAAGTATGATCCTGGATTAATCTTCTATAAGAGGTTAAAAATGCACAAGATTACAATGAAGTGCAGCTCTTGTTTCTAAGTCAGCATTCAAAAACTTCCTGGGTTTTGCAGTTTTGGGGTTTTACAGTTTCTCAGAGGGACGTAATTTCAACCAAAGGAGTTCTATTTTTACATCTTTAGAAATCTCTAATATTCAATGGCATCTGCAAGAGCTGAGCTTTTTCAAAAACTTCAAACTTTTCAACTAAGAGCGTAATTTATGGCAATTTTTAGGCATTGGTAAATTCTCCTGGCAGTCACTTGAGGTGGATTATTAAATTGTAAACAGATTTGTCCTCGATTTACGTTATTTCTCATCATTAATGGTTGATAAATATGTCATGTTTTAATTGTAATTGGGCTAATTTGAACTCATTTGCTAGTGAGAAAGATGCAATTTAAATTCTTCAGCAGTGTTCTGGTTTAAAATGTTCTTCCTTGTAAAGAATAAGAAAAGCCTCAACAAAATATTAGAGGCTTCTAGTAGCAAGCTAAATACCTGAATTATCCATCTCACCCTTGAAAAGCACCTTTCATACGGGACTATCAGGAAATGTATTAGTATTATTCTAAAAGAAAACTAACAGTATTTTAAAGAGCTGGCAAAAATCTGGAATTGACAAAACATTGTGTGACTTTTTACAGAAAACATACAAACCGTTGTATGTAAATATGAAGAATCAGAAGTTTCCCTTAAATGAAAAAAATCCAAGTTCAGGATTCTGTATCCTCAACATCTGCTGTAGCAGTCAAAGCAGAATGCAGTCACTTTTTCTATTTCAGTCATGGTCTTAGGGAGCAATTAAGATTCAATAAAGACTTCCATAAATTTCTATTATGTCATTAATGTATGAGAAAATGACCTGGCTAATGTTGAAAGCATTGCTGTAATAATCTCCTCATTTCAATAGTCAAAACTTCTGCAGTGCCAAGAAACCTCAGTCTTTGCGATTTGCAGGACACTACAGGTGTATTGGGTTTGCGTGGCAAGGTTTTGGTAGCAGGGGGCTACAGGGGGGGCTTCTGTGAGAAGCTGCCAGAAGCTTCCCCAGTGTCCGACAGAGCCAACGCCAGCCGGCTCCAAGACGGACCCACCGCTGGCCGAGGCCGAGCCCATCCGCGACGGTGGTAGCGCCTCTGGGATAACATTTTTAAGAAGGGGGAAAAAAGCCTGCTGGAAAAAACAGCAGCGGGAGAGAGGAGTGAGCACGTGTGAGAGAAACGGCCCTGCAGGCACCCAGGTCCGTGCAGGAGGAGGGCAGGAGGTGCTCCGGGCACGGAGCAGAGATTCCCCTGCACCCCGGGTGCAGCCCATGGCGAGGCAGCTGTGCCCTGCACCCATGGAGGCCCCCAGGGAGCAGGGGTCCCCCTGCACCCGGGGAGGAGCCCACGCCGGAGCAGGGGATGTGCCCCAAGGAGGCTGGGACCCCGGGGGAAGCCCGTGCCGGAGCAGGGAAGAGCGTGTGGAGGACGGAGCGGCAGAGACGACGCGTGATGAACTGACCGCAACCCCCATTCTCCATCGTGGGGAGGGGGCAGAGAAATCGGGAGTGGAGTTGCGCGCAGGAAGAAGGGAGGGGTGGGGAGTGTTTTAAGATTTGGTTTTATTTTCTCATTACCCTACTCTGACTTCTAACTGGCAATAAATTAAATGAATTTCCCCAAGTCGAGTCTGTTTTGCCCGTGATGGTAATTACCGAGTGATCTCCCTGTCCCTGCCTTGACCCACGAGCCTTTTGTTGTATTTTCTTTCCCCCATCCTGCTGAGAGGAGCAAACAGAGCGGCTTCGGTGGGCCTTACCTCTTCAGGGAGATTTACCATGTCTGTTTATCACTGGTTATTCTGGTATAATTCTTCACGTTGAATTTCAAAATAAAAATCTTTCTCTCGGATGTTGAAAAATAACTTGTTTTTTCCTGGGGAATTACGCCAGTATAATTACACTGATATAATTATGTTTATAAATCAGATGCGAGGTTTCTCAGTGTGGGAATTAACAGAGCACTGAATTTGGTGCTTCTGGAAATTTAGTTGCAAATAGTGGGGATTTTTTTGTGTTATACCCTCCCCTGAAACTAAATATAGGAACAGTAACTTAAAGGGAGTGAAACCTTTGCTATCTTTTCTGCTAGTCACTCATTTTCTCTCTTTTAAAATGGTGTGTGGAAAAAACCAACCAACCTGGCATCAATCTCCGGTTAAAAATTATTTTAAAAGTGTATCGAATGCAAGGACTTTTGTTTCTATCCTTGGAGTGCAGAAGCAAAGTGAAGCCTTGTTAATGTAGCGACAGTTCAGAATTCTTCTAGCTTGCAGTCTTCCCCGTTTTCACCAATTGTCTCCTTTTTCAGTTTCTGACAGCAGTGAGGTTGACTATAAAGATGCAGTTATTTCTGAACTGCCACAAACAGTTAGCAAAGGTTTATTAAAAAGTCTTTTTATGAGGCATCTCCCTTTCCTGTATCGTGGCTAATAAAAAAAAAAAAGCGGTGTCCCTCCCCACCCTGCAAGAGCTAGGTTTTGGAATTAAATATTTGTCTGCCGTTGCGTGCAGCAGATAATGCACCAAGGCTGTAAATAGCATTATTTCAGTCCTGAAGGGTTTTTTTTTTTTTTCCTGTGACACAAGTATTAGAAATGTCACTGGTCTGAAAGATGGAGGAAAAGTTTTTTCTCAATGAACAGTTTTCCGTATCGCAGGGCTTAGACATCCTAGTAATTGTCTGCAGAGAGCACAGGAGCTGGCGTTATCTTTTAATTGTCTGAAAGCAAAAGCCGTTTTAATGCCAAGTGCGATTGTGTTTGTGAAGGGAAGTTTTCAGACGAACGAGCGATGACGCAAAGCTGATGCATTTCATCGCTCGGGATGGACTTTGCAAGTACTCTGGGAGTCTTGGGCGTTGTAGGTTTGGAATGGGGACCGGTTTCAGATGGTAAATACCAGAAATGATCAATGTCGGTTTAAATCTGTAAAGGGTTTGATACAGCTGCGAGGCCATTGCCTACCTCTGCCGTCATTTTTGATGCCAGTCAGGGTGCCGCAGCTTTGTCCAACTTTACGCAAACTGAATGCCGGGAGGAAGGCATTTCCTAAAAACGGGGGCCAGCTATACAGTAGAATATTTGTTTTCAAGAATTGCAGTGAGTTTCTGGAGATGACTGAAAACTTCCTGTGTTGTGGAGCTGCTAGGTAAACATTCCTGACTTGTTCGTGGCTTCACTTGGCTGAAGGCTCCCTATGCTTGGCTGGCGGCTTCTCGGACACCGGTGACAAAGATAGGCGTCACCATTGTAAACTTAGCAGCTACACATAAGAAATGGGGGGGGGGGGGGGGAATTGTCACTCTAATGAGAGCAAAAAGGTTTTTCTCCCCCCGTTACTTTCCCAAGTTAAACGGGAAAAACTTCCTAGAAAAGCAGAAGTCGTCGTTGCGCAGCGGAGGAGTTGCAGACGAGCAGGATCCTCGGCTGCCGCAGCCTCGCACGGTTCTGTCGAACAAGAACAAAACGCTGAGCGTTGCGTTTTGCTGGGGAGCAGGCGTCTCGCAGGAGCGGTAGCAATACTTGGTGATTCTCTTGTCTGCTAGAAAGTAAAATTTGTGCTCTTTTCGTTTGGTTGGGTTTTTAAATTTTATTTTTATTTATTTTTACTCCTATACTATGACTCCAAAGTGTCACCCCTGGAAGCAGACGTTTAAAACGCTGAATGGGAGTCACGGCTCTCGCTGTAGCACACTGACTCCAGACAGTATATATGGCATTGCTTTAAAAAGCCTCCCAGTTTCTTACAGAAAATGGATTTATTTTGGAGCTCTTTCACAGCCTCTGTGGATCTTGGTAATTCTGCTCTTCTATAATCTGGAACATCACTTTTCTAAACAGCAGCTTTTCAGATTCTGGACGTTTAGCTGGTTGTTTTTAAAAATTCAAGCCATCTACTGCCATTATAAAATCTTTGTCTGCAATTTTAGAGTGGAAAAAGCTATTTAATTCTTTTTTCCCCTTTCATTCTCTGTTTTTAAAGGAAAGTGTTTGTGAAAAATGGACGTTAAAAGGGGGCTGCTTCTTGCAGCGTACAGTCATCTATTAACTATGAACTTACAGAATTTCATTTTAATTCCCATGTGAAAACTTGCTAGGCACAGGCTATGAAGACAACACAGAGAATTTTGGCTATTCTAACCTCCCGAGTCAGCAAACTTCAGTAGTGGTTGGTGGGGAGGTTGTTTTGCTTTCTACAAATGGAAATTCCTAAGTTGCTACTTGTAGGTGATCCCGCGGTTTACTCTCAGCAGTTCCGTTACATGGATTAGTAGTTACCTACATCTCTTAACACTGAGATTCTAAATTACGTTCAAGTTTCTTTTCAGAATGGAAATGTAAAATTTACATTGTACAGGAAGATGATAGATGTTCAAGAACAACAAAAAAAGCTGGTTTAAGATCATAGTGTGTAAACATTCTGCTGGAAGGCTTCTTACCCTGACTCCTGTTGTTCACCTGTGTATAGATAATTATTACTAAATAAAGGATTTATCTTTGTGAATAGAAATGGGTGTCCTGTCAAAATGGCTCTTCCAGCTTTGCAGCAATTTCCAGAGGAAACAATCGCTCGCTGGCATGGAATATGAATAGCAGTGATTTTAATACCAGCTAGGGGAGCGTGGCTCTTCCACTCAGGAAGCTTTGGATTGGCCTTTTTAGTGAAAGCGATCGTTTGCGGTGCTTGGTAATGACAGTGAAGGTGGTAACAAATTATGGGGGTGTGGGTTAGCACAAGGCAACCAAATTCCAGCCGATGGATCACAAAGGTGAGTTCATGCAGCGCACCTGAATTCTGTCCCCACTCAGCTTTTATATCCCCTTGATTTTCAGCGTGCGGAGCTGCAGAACCCCATGAAGAGCACTCGTGTTAGATGCGTCGTGCTGATGAGAATGATAAAAATACGGTATTTTAAAGTAAGAAACGGTCAAGCTTTTAACAATTTTCAATGTAAACTCTTAACTTGCAAACAATAGATGTGTTTTAAGAATTCGCTTGAGCCCTTGACGTGACATTGTGTCTGATTACTGACTGGATTTCTTTTGTGTGCGGCCGTAACTCTGGTTTCTTATTATCAAATGAGAAAGCAGGAAGTGTTTGTGGGTTGGGTTTTTTTTATTTACACGTAATTTTGATAGTTCTTCTAATGCACTTGCCCCGTATCGATCTGAGCTACAATAGCCACCGATCCTGCTGTCACTCTGTCTCCAAGCCATTGCCACCGAGCTCCGCATGGTCTCGCGAAGTGCGCTGCACGTCTGGAATGAATGCACGGCCGATCCTGGAGCAGGCTGGGGTTTTTTTTCCAAGTGTGACTGGATGAACTTCCAGCTGTTGTTTCTAAAGGTTCATTTGCTAAATCTTTAAATCTTGTAATGATACTGTGCAGGAATACTCCAGAAATGTTTACTGACAAAAAAGTCATTAATTTTTGAGGGGAAAGAGCTATAATGGGAATATGGGGTTTGTTTGTTTGTTTTTTTTCTTCATGTATACATATAACTTCTATTAGTGCTAATTTGAGTTGTCTGTGTGCATCAAGGAAACCAGTAATTACAAATGCAGCATTTTATAATCTTCACATAAATTAGGTATCATTTTGAGGTTACCACGCTCATTTAACATCCCATCTGTGTTCAAACAATGGTTGCAGAAGTGACAATTTAGTATTCTATCGATTATGTGCTGCTTCCCAGTGAAAAATTTCCAATTACGTTTATTTTGGTTAGTTGAGCATCTCAACAGTCCTCCCCACCGTCAATCCTGACATCTGCTGGAAATTTATGGTCCTGGCCTGCGCACAGGACGGGAGATTTGGTGGCCACCGGACGCTTTTCTGAACTGCGTGCTGAAGAGTTTGTCGGGTTTCTTGGAAGGAGCCAGGGCATTGTTCTAAAAGAATAATTGTGTTTTTTAAAAAGTGTTGTGATGTGGCAGTACCGTGACGTGTAGTTGTCTTATTAGGGAAATGGTGATGTTATTGAGGAAATAGCGAGGGAGGTAAATTGTAGGTGTCTGAGCAGCCTGTAGAACGGATATTCTACAATTCGGCTACTTCTTGACTTCAGTGTGTAGATCTGCTTTCTTTTTAAGAAAATCCTTAAAACGGTTAGTCCCAGAAAAATATCTTTTAAATTCCTGTTAATGTGACTTTTGATCAGTTTCTGCAGATGCTGTGACTAAACTCGGGGAAGAGGCCTGGGCTTTGTGCAGCCTGGAAAACCAACAGAAGCCTCGAGAGCCGAGTCCTCCAGGGGAAGGCCTGCAGGCTGATGGTTGCCCGGCAAAGCACCGGCCGGATGCCTGGAATCATAGAATCACAGAATCGTTCAGGTTGGAAAAGCCCTTTAAGATCATCCAGTCCAACCATTAACCTACACTGCCAAGTCCACCACTAAACCAATTAAGGGGAGAGTAGCAATTTCATGTTTCCTGGCTTGGTGGCTGGATTAATTTTAATGAACGTAAAAACTAGGAATCACTAAGGTTGGAAAGGGCCTCTAAGATCATCATTCCAACCATCAACCCAACACCCCCATGCCCACTAAACCATGTCCCCAAGTGCCACCTCTGCCCGTTTTTTGAACCCCTCCAGGGATGGGGACTCCCCCACCTCTCTGGGCAGCCTGGTCCAATGCTTGACCACTCTTTCCGAGAAGAAATTTTTCCTAATATCCAACCTAAACTTCCCCTGACTGACAGGCCTGGAAGCGTCGCTGCGTGTTGCTGTGTGTACAAGGGGAAGTATTGCTCTGTTTTGTCCTGTGGATGCTTAAGAAATGAGCCTAAAAACCGGGTGGCTGGCGTCCATCACAAAGCGCTTGTCTAGCTGGACGTTTGGCCAGCCCCATTACGATCCTCTTTCCATGAGGTATCGCAGGCTGTGCTGGCAAGCTGCACGCTAGGCTAAAGGTAGCTTGCTAAATAGACTTTAAGGCGTGTCCCAGGAGAGTAAATTGTGATTAACTTTCTTTCGAGTCACTGGGCGCGTGTGGAAGCAGGGCTGATGGAGTAGGGTTTGCGTGCGTAATTAAATCTGTGAATTCGCAGAGCTGCTGTGCGAGTCCTCCACAGCTGCGGTGTAGTCGTGACCGTAGTCACCTTAGTGTTTCCATGCAGGATCTCTCCCAGATGAGAAGTGTCAATTGTACGAAGCTGCCCAGCAGATTTATTAATTAAAAAAAAAAAAAAAAGAGGAAAAAGGCATTTTTACTAGTGTCTTAGGGCAGAATTTAAAATAGCATCCCCAAAGTTGAAAGATTAATGTGACATCTCGGCTCCCCCACATTTCATTTCCCATTTTCAATGCTTTGTAGCCCTTTATAAAATTGTCAAGTAAAGCATTTATGTCACATCAACTTAAAACGTGTCTTGTAAAGCTATCAGCCTTATCCTGGAGAGGAGAGAGGGAAAAGGAGAGAAGTTTTTCCCCTCCGTTATGGAGAGGAACAAACAGGCTGAAACACGATATACCAGCTTGCGTCCTTTGAATGCAATGTAAAGTGCTCTGCAGGTGTCACCTGAAGATCTTACTGGCCTTGTGTGTACACCAACAAATATTTAGAGAAGTGGAGGTTGAAAAGATGGAAAGTTTCCATTTTACGCTAGGTAGAGAAAATGGAATGTGAAGGTCAGTCTGTAATTTGGAACGAACGTTTCAAGTACAGTTGATGCCTGGATTATGAAACGGGCGATGCAGCTTTTTAAAAATGGAAATACGTGCCTATGTATTTTCACACAGGGGTGTACAAATCTTTGTTTCTTCAGTGATTTGAAAAACTTGCTGGCTTTTGAAGAACATGAGTGAAAGATGGAGCTTAGCTACAGTTAAAACCAGGGACTGTTTTCTGGGAAAAAGAGCCGTTTGCAGAATTTGTAAAAGGTAACGAGTGACCTCGCTTCTCAACACTGTTACTTGCGTGATTCAAGCAATCCAGGCTATTTGGCAGGGTACAAGGGAGGGGGAAGAGCACGAGGCAAAAGCATTTTAGGCTGGGGTTGTTCCTTCTGCCTTGTGCGAACTTGGTGTTGGTTTATTCCAAAGTCCAGGTATTATGGATTATGCTGGTAATGGGTTTGGCGTGCGTAAGACCTCGCCAAAAAAATACGCACCAGGTCAAGTCTTAGGACGGTCCTATCGTCCCTGCTGGAAGGAAGCTCTGAGAAACAGCTTCTGAAATGTTAGCAAGTTAAGCGAAAGAACTGAAATGCGGAGTAGTAATGCACTGCCACTGACGTGGGGAAGCTGAGGTGTGAACTAGATGAAAGTCTAGTGTATTTGGCCAGGCTGTAGGCATCGCAAACATCTGTAGCATTAACAAGAGAAAGATTTTTGGCAGACTTTAGACTTTGTAATGGTTGAATCCGGACTTCTGTGCACGTGTAAAGTGCACGTACAGATCTGAGACTTGTTAAAAGTGGAGACTGGGAGGAATTTGAAAGGATTAGTAACCTGAAAAATTGTGTCACGGAACACCTGAAGTTTATCTTTGAGGGTGTGGCGGGAATCACTTCGTGTTTAGTGGTGTGTGATGTGCGTAGACCACAGAGTGACTATAGTGGATGTTACTGAAAACGTCGTTTGTGTGAGCAAATGGTGTTTCCTAAGTTTCTCGGGTAAAAATAAATTAGTGACCTTAAGTTGTACAATGCAGTGACTTTTTTGTTTTTCAGTATTTTACAGTATTTAAATATAAATGTCAGAAGAAGAGAAATTCGGAGAGGTGAATTTGGGCTAGCGGGGGAAGGAAGATTTTCTAAATTCAATCCCTTAACTGCAAACTTTGAATGCTAATCTTGGCCTCACGTAACAGCGTCCGCTTGCAGGAGTTTTCCTTGCAGCTTTGCATGCAAGCTGATCACTTCTCCTTAGAGACAGCCTTACTTTGCTCTGTTGCCTCCTCTTCCTCCCCTCTCGCCACATCGGGGCTGTAATTGTCCCTGAAATATTTCCTGGCTATAAACCCGAGGAGACATTAGCAGCTTCTGTCCGAGGGCTGGGCTTTTTCCCCTCGGGTGCTGTGGAGGAGTGCCGCCTCTCAGGACCTTATCGGCTCACCTCAGTGGGATGGGACGCGGCACAGCGAAGGCCCTCGTGCTCCCTTTGGACCTCTCGTCTTGCGGGGAGAGCTTTGCTTTACGAAACGCTGCTTGGGGAGCTCTGCCGCGGCGTCTGCTTGTTCCAGTTTGGGCAGGCAGGTGGCCTGAAATCGGAGGAAGCTGGTAACAGCAGCCAACTCGCTGCTGTCTTTTGTCCGCTGTGCCTTATGTATTATTCGGGTTGTACAGGCATCTCCTTTTCAGTAGCGGCTCTGTGTGCTCACGTTACATAGCAGCGCTTCCAAAATGGCCAGAGATCGCTTCGCAGAGAGTGGGGCACGCACACGGTTCTCGCGGCGTGGAAAGAATGATTTTGAATGTCACGTCTGCTGAAAATTAGCGCTTACCAGAACCCTGTATTTCTGCTTAGCGCTGCTGCAAAGAGCATACCTGTCCGCTGAACTGCGCGTTTGGGTGCTGTAGCGCTGCAGTACGTGGAGGCAATGGAACTCGGTCCCCATTAGCCTTCTGCTTTCTTATCAGTCCCCTGGAATTTTTGATGTTGGAAATCCCCAGCTGACCACGGGAACCTTCCTTCACCAAATGTAGAACTCCACAGCTAAAATTTTACCTCCTGAACCTCAGCGTGGGCAAGGTTTAGCTGTCACTAAACAAGAGGTTTCCTGTACACACTAGCAGCATGCAGAACGTTAGTTTTTTTAAAAGCGGTTGCCGTTGCCTCAGCAGTGCTCCCAGCAAAATTGGTGGCTGGAATTTCCATCAGGTATTAGATTCTCAAGTCACAAAATGTTTTGTACCAAAAAGTGGCTGTAAGTTGCTTAAAGATTTCTAAGGCCTCCTTTGTGCATTTTGCGTCATAGGTTTGCACATTAGTTACCGTAATTCTGTCAGATTTAGCTGGATACTTCCATGAGGTAACAGCTCTGGGCCACGATCTGGAAAGTATTTATCCACACAACAGCCTGTAATGCACGCCTTGTGTACAACATGCACCGGGGTGGTGCATTTAAAACACTTTTTATCTTCTCGTAGGAGACGTGTATGTAATTCACAAGTGAGTAACACTCCGAACTCCTAATTCATACAGATAAAGCTGTCATGCCACACCATCAAGCCCTGAGAGCATATATATGTATTAAATAGAAACACAGACCACAGTTAATAAAAGGAGGAACAGGAAACGACCGAGGGTGGATTGCATTGTCGGAAAGAGCACCTAGCATAAATAGCATAGGAGTAATCGACAGCAAGTCAAATGCAAATAACACGTGTGAAAACAAAAGGGAAATACAAAAAACTACTTTTCAATACATGATCAGCCCCAGCAGCTGACAAAAAGCATTTTCTGTTGATTACTTTGTGGGGTTCGTTATTTTGTGGGTTATGTTTTATTTTGATTTCAGGCCCAAAACTTTCTAGCTGTTGTTTATTCGTCTGGAATGTAGTCAAGTTCTAGCAAATGTCCAAGTGATTCTAAGAGGTGTCTAGAAAAGCAAATCCTACAAATGGCTACGTTTTTAGACTCAGATATTAAAGTCTCTGTGGAAATTCATTCAGTAGGAATATAAGCTCATGTCTAATGGCAGTCTCTGATTTAGACCAAAGCTGCTTTACCGACATTTGAGCTGTGCTGTGGAGATCCTGTTCTAACTAGAAAACTGTACAGACTTTCACAGACCTTAAATTCCCCTGAATACATCTCTTAAGTACTTTGCTCAAAGGAAGGTTAAGCTCTTTTACTAAATCTGCAAATTATAGCTATTTGACAGCTTGTGAGTTTACAGTCTGACAGCTCACGTCATCGGTCGGAAGATGATGAGCAGAGTAAGGGGCTGCATTGCTGGCTGGTGACTTACAGGAATCTTATAATAACGATCAACTAGAAAATGTTGGAAAGCTGTGACAATCTGGAAGCTGTGACATCTGTTAAACGCACTTGTTTTTATTCCTATTGACTGTAGTGAGATGCGAGTGGTGTTTCATGGAAATGGAGTGGTCGTGTTCCAAAGTGGGAGCCAAAAGTCTTCCTCAAGGCCCCATGTTGTCATTCAGGTGAATTTCTATATAAATGACCATGACACGTTCTTAACGCTTTGAGCCAGATTAAAAAGAAGTTACCCAACAGATTATTCCTCTCCGACTGCAGGAGATAATGAAGGGAAAATAGCCTATGAACTTCGCAGGGAGCAGAAGAGTAGATGAGAGGAACCTCATGAAGTCAAGTAGTTAGCGATAGGACGAGAGGAAATGGGCTCAAGCTGCACCGGGGGAGATTTAGATTGGATATTAGGAGAAATTTCTTCACGGAAAGGGGGATCAGGAACAGGAACAGGCTGCCCAGAGAGGTGGTGGAGTCCCCATCCCTGGAAGTGTTCAAAAAACGGGCAGACGTGGCACTTGGGGACATGGTTTAGCGGGCATGGTGGTGTTGGGTTGATGGTCGGACTGATGATCTTAGAGGGCCTTTCCAACCGTAATGATTCCTAGTTTTTGCTTTCATTAAAAATAATCCAGCCACCAAGCCAGGAAACCTGACATTAATTATTACTCTCCCCTTAATTGGTTTAGTGGTGGACTTGGTAGTGTTAGGTTAATGGTTGGACTTGATGATCTTAAAGGTCTTTTCCAACCTAAACGATTCTGTGATTCTAAGTCCTTGCTGTTGAGTGCTTTGACATGACCAGTGCTGTCTACATGGGAAGCGAACCCAGGCTAGTGGCATTATGGCTTAAAGCAACTCAGGGGCAATTTGAAATGAAACAGGCAGCGTTAGAAGAGGTGGAAACTCACGGGTGCACGTATGTCATCTAAGTGTAGAAAGCCCTGAACATGCAAGATGTGTAAGTGTGACCAACCAAGTAGAAGAGCTGTGTCTTTCTACAAGAAAAGGTTCCTTGCTGGATGAGTTTGTTATGCCCGGTGACTGAAGCATATGGTTCCTCGCAGTGGAACGTTTCCTCTATGATGTATTTTGTAGGTAACATCTACTTGTTTTAATGCACACTTGCCCTAAAGTCCTCATGACTGAACCTGCTTTAAGCCCTGTTAGAGCGGCTGCACAGAAACGGAAGAAAACCTTGGTTTACCAGGTAGTGGCAACACAGACAACTAAACTCAGCCAGCGCTCGTCTTTAAAATAGGTGCAAAAAAGAACATGGCCGTAGAAAAAAGTGTACCTGCTGAATCCCCCAACTGTTGCCAACGCAGTTTTTTGAATCGCAGATCAGAGGTGGGCAACAGCTACGCGTACAGTAACAAGAATGTGAAGGGAAGCCCTTGGCACTGTCTAAGCTGCCTCTCGCTACTCAGCCAGATGTTTATCTAGAACTGAAGAAAAGCTGCGATCAGCCTGGTTGTGGCTGACTAATATGTTTCTTTACCCGCTGACTTGCTATCCATAAACAGAGGAAACGAACTAATCATTTAAAAACCCCCAATCTACCTAGGTGATAAAATTTAACTTTCTGTTCTCTCCAAGAGCTTCCCCAGCAGTTCGTGGTTCTTTCCAAGGGCTCCAGACCTTCTCACCAGCCTTGGGGCAGATTGGTTCAGAGCATCTCTGATCCTACCGATGAGTTGCCTCGAAGCTGCTCCCCGGCGCAGACTGGAAACCGATTTTTGTGGATCAGTCCGCAGCATATCACACCGTTTGATGTGGTGGTCTCTTTCTGAAAGTGTCAAAAATACTACGGCTCGGTAAGGATTAGCTGAAACATCTTAGAATGGTTCTAGAGTGGAGCCCAACATGCTGCCAAGGTACAAGAACAATGTAATCTACAAACCAGCTAGGACTAGTTAGGGAAAAGTTTGATGTGAGCAGTTTGATGTGTTTACCTAAACCCCGGTGTGTTCATCAGCCGAAAACTGCATGTTGTATGACCAGGAAGTGCGTACGTGAATCTTTTCAATGTGACTGAACCTTTCTGTGAGAATTGCCTGAAGTGCAACGTCCACACCTACAGTCAGGCTCTCCGGTCACACGCAGCTTGACACTGTCTTTTTGAAGAGAAGCAGGAACAATGAAAAAATAATCACACAGCTGAGAATATATATTTGTCCTGTGAGGAAGATCTCTAAAACCTTGCAGATGTCTAGACTTCAGTCTAGATTAATGTCTGTGGATCTCAAAATCTTGGGACTGTCATCACAAAAGACACTATAAAAAGGTTGGAAATTGAGACCTTGCCGTAAGCCCTGTAGATAATTGCCCGGCTCCCTTATGCCACACCAGGTACTGTTCCTTCACACAGGCACTGCAATTACCTACCCTACAAATGGAAAATGAAATTGCAACTTTGTGTGCGATTGTCAAGAAGACACCCAAACTACAGGCTATCTGGCAGAACTGCTGCCCTCTTGTTTGGAAGAAAAGGTTGCATTATTCTCTCTGGAAACAACAGATTTGAGGATGTTAATCTTGTTAAATGTGGCCTTTCAAGGCGTCCTGTGAAAGATGATGATCTACTAAGTGTTTACGCTGGTTTCTGCAGCTTTCAGTCTAACAGGTAGAGAAATCTCATCGCCTGAGACCTCCTAGGGCTTTAGTGTGAAGCTAAAATTCAGACCAAGTTTAAACAGAGACTAAGCTGACAGCAGATACAGGGCTTAAATACAGGTTATGTGCCGCACTGGAGAATGAATTGAATGGTCCGATGCCATGAGGATGGGCAAATAACTGAATAAGTGCTTTTTCCCCTTTTTGACTATTGTCATTCAAATTAGGGGCAAGAAGGAAAAAAAGTAAGCATACCTGTGCTATATTCCCTAGAGGAGGAGTGTATAGCTCACAGCGGAGGCAGAGGAGGAGGTCCTTTCCTGTTGCAGTGCGAGGCAAATTAACAGCGTATCTGTCAATGTCTTCTGGAAGGTAGGGGGAAAAAAAAAAATTCACTGAGAGATTATGAATTACAAAATTTAAAAAAAAGCCTTGGTTGTAATCACTCACCATAAAAAAAAAAAGTCCTTTAATTTTAACTTTAGTCTTCATTTTGGGGAAGATGATGAGGGATGCGGGAAGTACATTTAATCTGTACTTACTGTCGTGTTTCTTTGTGTTTTTGAAAGTAAACATTTTGCCTTAAGAAAGAAGCTAAATGGGTTTGCACAGGTGTAAAGCTTTCCTTTTATTAATGTTTAAATAAATTGGGGACTGTCACTGAACTGCAATTTAGTATTTTTTTAATCAGTCTTTGTTGGATTGGAAAGCGTTTATTCTGTTAGGAGGCTATAAAAAAAAAGATTTACCCTTAAAATAAGTTAATAAAAACCTCTTGTGAAAATGCTGAAACTAAGTGGAATGTTTCCAGAAAAATCAAGCATTATTATGATTTTTTTTAAAGTGTGTGTAAAATAATCCTGTCTTCCAAAAAGATGCTTGAAGTTGTTTGGATAGAGTTGGCATCTGCCAGAGTAGAGTCACACATAAGATAACATGATTGACCATTTTTGGCATAGGATGGTCTAAATTGGCTCATCTGTTGGCTGTCAGTCTCTTCTGAATTAGATCCAACTCTTTGTAGGCACGTTTCCATCTGGTTAAGTTTAGGACTCAAGCTGTTTATATATTAAAAAAAAAAAAAAAGTATTTTGTACCAATAACAGTTTCTGGAAAAAGGTTTTTGCTTATGTTCCTAATGCATTTCAAAACTATTTGGTTTTCTTTATGGGTCAAAATAACCTTCTAAAGAGTGAAAGGAGATGTGCCCATGTATTCTGTTAAGACCCTTGAAACATGCAAATAAAATGGAAAGAATTTAAAATTTTTATACATACATGTTTAAATATATGTATGTATGCATGCATATAATTCTATAATATGCTATTCTTCTAAATTGGAAAACCAGATTTTAAGTCTGCTAATATTTTAACTACGTGCATTAGGAAAGTAGGATGAATACATGCTGTTACATTCGCACTGAGTCTTTCTAAGATTGGCCTTGCATTATTTTTATTCTGAATATTAGCCATCTGGCACTGTGTGCTGCAGTATTTAGTGCCACAAATAATAATGAAAAATATGGTAATATCTCGTGATACTTCAACGTAAAAATATAAGACAGAGGGTATAAAGCTTTGGGCGTATAATCTTAAAGCTGCCAAAGCATGTTGTTCCTTCTGCCCTTGTTTTCCATAAATGATTCTTTGATTGGAGACAGCAGCGGTAATAGGAAAGTCATCGGTTAATGCACATTAATGAAACTGCATTTCTTGTGCTTAATGAACTACAGTCCTGAAGAAAAATGGCTAGGAAAACCTCCAAGATTTATACCTTTCTGTTCGGGTAGATGTGGGTACATCCAAGATGCATGAGAAAGAGGTATTTGACTTCAGATATACTAGAGAGGGCTCTCTTTCCTGCATCAGTCAAGCCCTGTAGAAATGCTTGAACTTTAAACAAAATAGCTTTTTCCTTCTGTCTCCCCACATCAAAATATGATGACGGGACCATTGCATATTCAGCAAAACTGTTCTTCTTGCTGTAGTTAAGTCGCATAATCAGATGGGGCTTAAAAGAGGTGAGAGCTAAGCTTTAGTGATTCCGTAGCTGATGCAGAGATGAATGGCAAGCTGGCTCGTAGAACTTACCAGCTTTCAGTGCTGCAGGAAAATAGTTTAAGGATGTTTAGGTTCAAAGGAAGCGAGCATTTTCATGAACATTCATTTTAGAGAACAATTTGCTGGCAAGGTGAATTTACCTTTACGCATTTCTCTAAGGTTGGATTTATTTTTGATGATTAGCCAAGCAGCAATTAGGATGGCAAGACCTATGTGGGCGTGTGACGTTGCTGCCCTGTCTGCATTAAAAACAACCATTTTCATCAGCTCTGCTCTCTGTAACCTCTGTTCGCTCCTGGAGCATCCTCTACACTTGAAGCAAGAGCGTAAAGCGTAAGGTGTCTCCAGGCACAAGGAGCTTAATGTTTCCTAAAGAAATGCAAGAATTTATTAGAACGCTACGAGTAACAACTCCATCAGCAATAAACAGGACTGAACTTCCTTCCGTTTTCGTGCAGCCCACCCCAAACGGAGGCAACAGCGTAACATGAAAGATGGCAATGCTAAACAAATTGTAGAATCACAGAATCATTTAGGTTGCAAAAGACCTTTAAGATCATCAAGTCCAACCATTAACCTGACACTACCAAGTCCACCACTAAACCAATTAAGGGGAGAGTAGCAATTTCGTGTTTCCTGGCTTGGTGGCTGGATTCTTTTTTAATGAAAGTAAAACTAGGAATCACTAAGGTTGGAAAGGCCCTCTAAGATCATCAGTCCAACCATCAACCCAACACCCCCATGCCCACTAAACCATGTCCCCAAGTGCCACCTCTGCCCGTTTTTTGAACACTTCCAGGGATGGTGACTCCCCCACCTCTCTGGGCAGCCTGTTCCAATGCTTGACCACTCTTTCAGTAAAGAAATTTCTCCTAATATCCAATCTAAACCTCCCCTGACGCAACTTGAGGCCATTTCCTCTTGTCCTAAAAAAAGTTTGAGTTTCCACCTGTTAACAAAGAGTCCCCGCCAGCTCTTTTGACTCTGCTGTCTTCATCCAGGAGTTTTAGATGCCAGCCAGCTTGGCCAAAGCAGCAACTAGGTTTGGACTATGGGATATCCAGAAATATATGCTGCATCTCTGCAGTTCATCAGTCTAGCGCACGTAGCAGAGGTGTCCAGCCTCATCTGGGTGACCAGATTTAGTGCCCGTGAGTAGATCAAATAGATCATGAATCCACAGCAGGTCTGATTTTTTTCCAGGCATGTGCTGGACCAAGGATCAATGCCTGAGCAGTAAATGAGGCGTGCGCAGGCTGCGTGGGGCTCACTGCACACGTGCCGAAATTCCGTGCAGGAATGCAGGAGCCTTCAACCGAGGGAGTCAACCCCATCTATCCGTTCTATTTCATATTCGTCCGTCTGCCTGCGTCCCCTCAATGGGCTAAAGGAGGTCGGGGTGCAGCAGGGGCTCTGGGACCCCGCCGGCGATACGGCATTGGGAGTTTCAGCTTGGGGGCCATCGAGAGCCAAATGGCTCAACAGCTCTGCTGCTGCAGTTGGTTGCGCTGTCTCAGAAGCCGTTGTTCAGCATATCGGTCCCCCTTTCCTTCCTCTCAGCTTTCTACTTTGACATATCCTGATCCTTTTGCCTTCTCCAAGTTCTGGTCTAACCTGTGCTCTGGCTCACTGCAAATACACCATACCATTCTTGAGCCTCTTTTGTTGCTTGTGGGTTTTTTTCTTATTTTCTTTTTTTCCCCTTTTTTTTTCTTTTTTTTCCCTTTTTTTTTCTTTTTTTTTTTCTTTTTTTTTCCCTCCCCCTGCTAATACAGTAGCCTCCCCTAAAGTGGCCAAGGTTGTTAGTCCTGCCAAGGAAATGAGAGAACACAGAGCCTTCTGTCCGCAGAGCATTCGTCTTGGCCAAGGCACAAATGTAAGCTTTTATTTCCTCCTGTTCAGAAGCCACCAATAATGAGGTGTTTGGCCATGGAAGCATGGTAAGACAAATGCACAATTTAAACAAAGATTTACAGTTTGAAATGTTGGGAGGAAGGTGGGGGGACATGGAGGAATAGATATGGACTTATTTGGGGGATCAGAGCCCATTAGCGGCACAGTTTTAACGTTGTATTGGGCCATGGGAGCCCTCAGAGGCTATTAACATACTGGAACTTTCTGGCTTGAAGGAGGAAGTTTTTTAGCCTTATGAAGGAGTTGCAAGGGAGAGCTGGGGGTTTTTTTTGGGTGGAGGGGGTTGACCGGTGGAGCAAGGAGCATATCAAGGAACAGAGAAGCCTGGAAAACTAATCTGGGACCCTCCTCACCTTCTTCCTTGTGTAGTTCTGTCAGGCACGTTGGAAATTTGTCTTGCCCAGAGAGGTCACCAACAGCCTTGAGTTTCTACTGAGCGTTTCTGAAATGTCACCCGTCAGGGCAAAGAGAAGGTATGGAGTAAATAGGAGCACTGTTTCTCCAGCTCCTCTTCGACAGCACGCTGCAAGGGGGATGCAAAAAGACAGGGGTGTTGAGGGAGTCTTTCTGCAGCCAGTGGGGTTCATCATGAACAACTGTTTCGGGCAGGGTTTCGATGTTTTTTTGACAGAGCTCTAAGGCTTGCCAGGAAAGGAGAAATTCCGTATGTGGCAGTTCACGATTCCAGCTTTGTTTCTTCTTCAGGAATTGCTTCAGCCTCAGTAAGAATGAGGCACTATGTGCAGGCTTAGCATTATTTCCCACAGCGTACAGTCGGTTTTGAATCGCACGTCAGGACCTAGGAAGGAAGGAGGAGATAGGGCGAGTCCCTCGCCCACCTGAACCGAAGCCCCCCCCGCCTGGAGTGCCTCCTGTGCTGCCAGTGGTCTGCGTTACACCCTTCTTGTTCAGAAACCGGTCCTGAAAGTCTGACAGAGCGGGGGAAGAAATCCTCTCCAGCTCTTTGTGGTAGGGTGGGATAGGAGGGTGATGTCTCCCGTTATCCTGCTGTCTTTTGCTCTGGTTTTTTTTAAGGTTCATAACATCTGGGCAGCTTTCTGCTTGAACCATGGTTTTTCCAGGCTTACCCAGGAGCGTTGGATTTGAGATCTTTGAAAACCACATTCGTGTTGTACTTGTGCCACAGGCAAACCAGAATCCTCCTGTGAACCTCCGCCTTTCCCTCTGATACTGTTTAGCAGAGGGGCTGTGTACGGCAGCGATGAATCAGGCCACGCAAAATGAAGGATTTAGCCCTTATCGGGTACGCCTTAGTGAGGCTTCCATGTGTCAGGAAAAGTAGGCACCGGGAAAAGAAGGAATGATCGGGAAATAGGTGCTTGGAGAACTGGAAACCACCGTGGCATTGGCCTATTGCCATAATCCAGGTTCTGCTATTTTAGGCTCCGACTCCTGCTTCCTAGGCAGACAAGCAAGCGTAGGCTCCCGGCATATATATGTGTCTGGGCACACGGATTTTGCGTGAAGACAGCTGGGAGGATGGGACAGATGTAAATGTCTCATCTGCTCCGTCTTATAGGTTGTAGTGAACGACTGTGATGCACGTTGCAGCTGCGCTGTATTGGGGAGGTCAGGAGAGCCGCGAGGGTGTGCGGCAGGGCAGAGCGAGGTGCTGGCTGGCACTGCGACCGCTCCTCGCTCAGGGTTTTGTTGATCTCTTCCTGCCAAAAGGAGTTTTCTTAGCACCTTGTTCTCGCACCTGTGAGTCTCTTTATTTGACAGTCTGGAAAATTAATACCCAGCCAAGGTGGGTAGTGCACTTCCGTCCTGTCAGTGCACTTTCTACATCTCTCTGTGGCAGTACATAAAAAGATCACAGTGCACAGACTGTTAATTTTTAAGATTGCTCAAGATGCTGTGCAGAATTTTATGCTGCCGATCGATTAGCATTGTCCTGGTTCTGTAATCAAGGTACCTTAAATGAGTGGCATGTGGATGAGTGAAAGTAAAGGCATTGTATTGTATCACAGCTACAAGGATAATCTTTGAGCCTTATGTTTGTGTTCTCTCTAAAAGACAGCGTTTAAATAAACACTTGGGTTGTCGTCTTCTAAACTGGATCCAGGTGCAGTGCGTATTTAATTGAATGTATCTTTTCATCTCTACGATGGCTCTCCCTACGCTTACGTCTAATCTTATCTACGTGATTACATTCTGCCGATGGCTGTAGTTGCCAGCCTCCTGCACGCAGCACCCCGCCGTCTCCTTTCCAAAGACATCAGGAGGAGCTGGGTTGGTCTGACAGACTTGGTGTCGGTGCCCCGGTGCTTCTGGTCGCGCACCTCCCGCTCGCTGCGGGGCGAGCCTTCGCAGAGGAGCTGCCAGATTTGCTTGCGCGCCTTTGGCGGCACTTTTGAAGGCACAAGCCTGCATGTGAGCGCGCTGGTGGCAGAGCGACTGAGGGGAAAACCTCTCCCGAGTTTGTGAAATTTTGAAAGCAGTTAAGGAACACCATCCAAATGTATGTTTATTTTACTGAGCGCTTGCCAGGTGCACTGTCGCTGTCTCACCTGACCCTGATTAATTACTCGTTTCTATTACCTGAATTGTTCTGTCAAGAAAACAACGTGTGTGTGTGTTGGTACGAAATGAAACGCAGCGCTGCGGTAGAGATTACAAACGTGCAAAGCTATAGGGACGGAACTGTGCGATTTCCACAGCAACGTGGTGATGCTGGAGAGGAAAACCATAACTGATAGGAAAAAGATCCTGACGGGGCTGAGAGGTGCTGCCGCTATGCCAAGGACTCGCTCCGTGGCCTCAGTCACGTCACTTACCGCTCGCCTCTGTTTCTACAGCAGGGCGTTAACACTTCAACTCCATGCCCCGCTGCAGCGGGAATGAATAATTTATTTGCACGTGATGTATATATAGCATATCCTGGCTACCACTGTTAACGAAGAACAAATGAGATTAGTTGCTTACTTCGCAGTACTGAAAGTTGATGTGCGAAGCATTCTGAATTCAGAGAGCGTTACATATGTCGCTATATGCTGTTCCTGTTTTATTGCTGCATATACACACGGGGCTCTCTGATGCCCTGAGAACAAGGACTAAAGTGCTCGATATTTTAAAATTTTAGTCACGGTATTACCTAATCAACTTTTTAGACTGTATGCGTTGTGCTGTCTAGGATGAAAAGGCAGCAGAATTTCGTGTAAGCTCAAGCGGCAACTTAAGAACAGGACCCTCTGCTAAAGAATCACAGTGAACTTAATTAAACCAAAAGGCTAACGCTCATCTTGCTGTTCTTCAATTGCAGTTGAAATACTTGTGTCCGGTTTGCTTTCTGTTTGCTAAGCAATTCTGTTGATTTGGAAGATAAACCAACAAAACTTTCCTCCAGGCTGCAGCGCAGTAACTCTGGACGCGGTGCACGCGCGAGGCTAGCAGCGCTGCAGATGTTGTGGAGAAGAGAGAGGGCTGCGAAGCTGAAAGCCAGCGCAGGGGTCCTGCGAGAAGGGATGTACTTTATAAGCTGGTATTTTACAAGCTCGCAGGCTCTACAGATGCAGGTTGCTGCTTGGCCCGTTTCTCTCGCCCTCCTGTTCCGCGAAAGGCAGCCTCTGGTGCGTCCCTGCCTTCCCCTTCGGGTGCCCGGCGCCTCAGCGAGTCCTAAGCAGGCTCGAGATGAGGCGGCCTCTTCCCTTGAACCAGCGTCTGAAAGGAAAGCACAGTTTTAGAAGCTGTTATGTATTAATAATGCGATAACGCAAATAAATCAGAAGAGCTGTTGCAACCCCTGACCTGGTTTCCCCTGTTCGCTTCTGGCATCTATCGCGCTGTCGAGGATTGAAGCGGATTGACGGACTCCGCTGGGGAGCGTTGAACTAGCAAGGCCCGGGGAGGGAGCGCTGGCAGCCGAACCGCGCACCCGGCCCGCGGCTCCACTGCGAACCGCACGCCGGTACGGCCTGGCCTGGCCTGCCTGCTTCCCTGCCCTGCCTGCTTCCCTGCCTGCTTCCCTGCCCTGCCTGCTTCTGTGCCCTGCCCTGCCTGCTGCCCTGCCTGCTTCCCTGCCCTGCCCTGCCCGCTGCCCTGCCCTGCCCGCTGCCCTGCCTGCTTCCCTGCCCACTGCCCTGCCCTGCCCGCTTCCCTGCCCGCCTCCCTGCCCTGCCTGCTTCTGTGCCCTGCCCTGCCCGCTTCCCTGCCCGCTTCCCTGCCCGCTTCCCTGCCTGCTTCCCTGCCCGCTGCCCTGCCTGCTTCCCTGCCCGCTGCCCTGCCCTGCCCGCCTCCCTGCCCGCTTCCCTGCCTGCTTCCCTGCCTGCTTCCCTGCCCTGCCTGCTTCTGTGCCCTGCCCTGCCCGCTGCCCTGCCCGCTGCCCTGCCCGCCTCCCTGCCCTGCCTGCTTCTGTGCCCTGCCCGCTTCCCTGCCCGCTGCCCTGCCTGCTTCCCTGCCCGCTGCCCTGCCCTGCCCGCTGCGCTGCCCTGCCCTGCCCGCCTCCCTGCCCTGCCCGCTTCCCTGCCCTGCCCGCTGCCCTGCCCGCAGCCGGCCGGGGTGCGGGCCCCGCTCTGACCGCGCCCCGCTGGCCTCGCCTTCCTCCCGGCGCCCATCTCCCCTCCGCGGACGCGCCGTGACAGCCGCGCCGTGTCCGCCCCGGGGGAGCCGTGCGTGTGTCCCGGCCCGGGGGGAGCCGTGCGGGTCCCCCCGAGGTAGCGGTGCCGCCCGTCGAGCGGAGCGGAGCTGAGGCGAGCTGAGGCTAGCCGAGGCTAGCCGGGCCCTGCCCTGCCCTGCCCTGCCCTGCCCTGCCCTGCCCTGCCCTGCCCTGCCCGGCCCCGCCCGCCCCACCCCGGGCCCGCCTGTGCGGGGCCGCGGCCACGCGCCCTTTATGCCCGGTGGCGGCGCGGCGCGCGCTCCCGCCGAGCGGCGGCGGTGGGGGGGGGGGGTGAGGAGGGGGACACGGACACGGACACGGACACGGACACGGACACGGACACCACCCCCCCCTCACACACACACACAGAGCCACGGGCCCCGCGGCTGAGGGAACAATGGCAGCGGCGGCACCTCCTGAATGGGCGCGGGCGGCCGGGGTGGGGGCGGCGGCGGCGGCGAGGAGGGAGCGGCCGCGGCGGCGGCGGAGGGGCGAGGCGGGAGCCGCCCCCCCCGCTCCCCTCCCCTCCCCCTCCCTCCCCTCCCTCCTCCCTCAGCGGGGGGCGCGGGCTGGCTGCGCGCCGCGGGGGGCCCGGCCGTGAGGCGGCGGAGCGGCGGGCGCTGAGGGCCGGCAGCGCTGGCTCGGCCCAGGGCCCTGCGGCGGCGGCGGCGGCGGCGGGGGAGGGGCGGGGGGAGGGGCGGGGGCCGGCGCGCGCGGGGCGGGCGGGCGGGCGGGGGGGGGGGTGGGAGGGAGGGAGGGGGGGTGGGGGGGGGGCGGGCGCGTCCACCTGCGCGCGCCGGGGCCCCGGGCGCATGGAGCAGCGCTGAGCGCCGCAGCCGCCGCCGCCGACACCGACACCGCCTGGCGGGCGGGGGGACCCCGCCGGCCCCGCGCCGCCGCCTCCCTCGCGGGCCCGGCGCTGAGGTGAGTCCCGCCGCGGCGCCCCCCCCCCCCGCCTCCACACAGCGCGGGGGAGGCGGCGTGAGGCGAGCGGGGGAGGAGGAGGAGGAGGAGGAAGGAAGGAGGCGGCCGGGGGATGCCGACGGCAATGCCGGCCTGCGCGGCGGTGCGGAGGCCTGCGGGGAAGTTGCGCGGCGGTGGGAAGAAGCGGGGCGGCCCGGGGTGCGCGGTGCGGGGGGAGGCGGCGGAGGCCGGTGCGGGGCCCCGGCGGGCGGCTCCCTCCCCCCCGTCCCCACCCTCCGCGCCCCGGGCAGGTGCGGCGCTGGGCGGGGGCCGCCGCCCGGGGGGAGCCGGGGGGAGCCGGGGGGAGCCGGGGGGAGCCGGTGCCCCGGGCCGGCAGCGCTGCGGCCCCCGCGCTGCCCTCCCGCCCCGGCGGGGCTTATTTACGGGGGGGGGGGGGGGGGCTGCACTTCAGCCTCGGCCAGAAGAAAAAAAAAAAAAAGGAAGGGAGGGGGATGGGATTTTATTTATTTAAAAAAAAAAAAAAAAAAGCCCCGACCCTGGGAGTAACTGTCATTCCGCGTATTAAACTAGAAAACTGGCTAATCAAATAAAACTGGCTCATTGTCTGAAACTCTATCCCAGCGAAAAATGCGGCTGTGAATATAATTAACCATCTGTCTAGCGAGCGGCGGAGAATTGGGTTCGTGCGGTGGTTGGTGGTTTTTTTTTTTTTTTTTTTTTTTGGTGGGTTGCTTTTTTTTTTTTTTATTCCCTTCTCTTTAATTTCTCAGCCGCCTGTGCAGCGGTGGCAGCGGTAATGTGTTTTGCTTACTAAGTGTAAGATGTGACCTGTGTGTGTGCGTGGATGATGCTGAAACAGGGAGGGGGGGGGGGGGGAATAATGAAATCCTCGTCTCCGAAATGAGCTGCGCCGCTCGCGAGCGATCCGGTTTATGATATATTGACCCAAACAAGCTGGAATGGGACCGGCGATGAAAGCAGAGGTTACGCGTTGTCTCCCGGTGACGCTCTCCGGCGTTTCGCCTCCCGCTCGGAACAAGCGCAGGATGGGTGCGTATTTGGGGAATTCGTGGATGGGTGTCGTGGGTGGATGCGTGCGGCCGGAGGGGAGCGGTGCGCCTGTGCGAGCCGGGGCCTGAATGAGCCTCTTGCGTGAAAACAAAACGTCCCTGTGGTTCTTCAATCTTCCCCGAGGTTTTCCCCGGCTTCCGCTCGGCGGTTCGCTCGTCCCTTCTGCCCCGCGCCAGCCCCTCCGGCCGGCTTCGCCCGAAACCGCTGTGCAACCATCAACATCCTGGTATTCGGATGTGCGTTCTCCGTGCTGGAGGTACCTGCTGGTATCGCCGGAGCGGCGTGGTAATGCGGTAACCACCGTGCCCGCAGCCAAGAGTCTGCTGGAGAGCGAATCGTGTGTGTGTGCGTGTGCCCGTACGCGTGCTCGTGCTCGTTGGTGGCTTGTTTTTCCTTTTTTTTTTTTTTTTTTTAATTTATTTTTTAGTTTAGGTAAGGGAAGAATACAGAAACTAAAAAAATAACGGCAGCGCTCAAGCAGGTAGGATGCGATTTAAAGTCACTTCAGCTAATACCCCGTGCAAGACTGCATTTGTTAAGGTATGCGAGCTGTGCATAAGGCAGCAGTCTTTAGTGAATCACTTTTTTTTTAAAAACAAATACTTGACAAAAGAACCAGACCTGCTAAATGGGTAACAATTATGTAAGCCCATAGTAGGTTGTGATGTATGTCAAGTCTGTTAAATAAATCAACCTGTTCAGTGAATAAATCTGCTATGCACCAATGCTTTTTTTTTTTTTTTTTTTTAAGGGAATAAGCCTGGCTGTGTGTTTAAGATTTTTCTACTGAGCATGTGAATCTTACGGCCAAGCCCCGTAGCTGCCAGTGGCACAAGACAAATCCACGGGGAGGGTGAGGTGCAGGAGCACGGGGAGGGAGGGGGCACGCCGAGTAATAAGATGGATATTAAAAATACACAAAGATGTGCATAAGGATTCCTAGTGATAAAATTCTCACTGATCCATGTCTTGATGGAGTATTTGCTTTGCAGTGGCAATGGCCCATACAAAGCTACATTGATTTAGCTTTCTCCCTTCACGATGGCAGTTCTGGTGAATAATTATTTTCCCAAAAGCCCTAACTAAGGGAAGAAAGAGAGTCCCTGCTTGGCCTACACAGTAGTACAGTATCTTTGAAAGCGCGTATCCGGCTGCAAATAAAGAGAGCCAGTTCAAGTGTTACTACGCTCGGCAGAAATAAAAGGGAGGCAGAAAAGGGGAGCGACCGGCCGGCTCCCCCGCGCACCTCGTCCCCCTTTCCCTCTCTGCCCCTCGCCCGGCGCTTTGCCTTGGGGGGGCGGGGAGGGGAGGATTTTTGTGGGTTTGGTTTTCCTTTTTCCCTTTTCCCTGTTTGCTGTTGCCTTTTGGAGGCGAGGCTCCGGCAGCCCACTTAAACTTTGAGTTCTGAACGACGAGCAGTCTCTTTCGGATTAAAAAAAAAAAAAAACCCCAAAAAAACCAAACCCCAAAACTAAAAAGGAAAATATTGTGGTTTTAACTTCCGTAGCTGGTACAGGGGCAGGGAGCGCGTCTGTGTGGGGCAGTGCTTTGACGGCGTCCTCCTCTTCTGAGGCGGCGATGCCTCGTGGATGGTTTTGCGATCGATCACGTGCGCATCTTTTTCCTGTCTTTGGAAAGGGACCTACGAAAAGACTGAAATGTGCTTGCAGGCCCAAGAGGGACGCAGGCGAGGCCTGGGGAGAAAGCGTTCCCAAACAACGGGGTCCGACTCGGGTGGGCATCCCGGCCGTAGGACGCGGCCGTCGATGCAAGGTGCGGCAGCGCTTCCGGGATAATAAGGCTTTTCCATTGTAGCTGGAGTAGTAGCAAACCAACCGCGCCGCTTTCCCGCAAACAAAAAGCAACCTTAGGCAATAATCTCTTCCTTGGGCAGAATCCAGGGAGGAGAGCCGTGGATGCTCCAGCCCTTGCCCTCGCGTGGGGGCCGTGCAGGTGCTGCCGGAGCTGGGGTTGTGTTTGGCCCCGAGGGAGGCGGGAAGGCTGAATGTTAAACGCAGTAAAATTGCCGTTGCTTCGCAGTAATGACAATTTTTGGTCTGTGAGGTGGTTTTAAAAAAAAAAAAAAAAAATGTTTTGAGAATTGGGAGCAAAATAATTTTTATATAATCCACCTGTTACGTTCCGAGTCCTGTATTTTCACCTGGGAGAGGATTGCACTTTTTTTTTATTTTTACGCTAGATCTTTGTGTACTTTTAGCCCCGCTCGAGTTGCCTTTATAATCATTACCTATGTATACAGTCAGGTGCTTGACGAGCCTGATTTTGCGGAAGCTGCCAGCAGTGAGTAAATGAGCCATGTGGCATAAAACCGAGCGAACCATGCTTTGTGGGTACCTTGCTCTCCCCTCCTTCCTTCGAGTCGGTCGTACGCGCCCGCGGCGTCACCTCTGCGGGGGTCCGGGCTGCCGGAGCGTGGGGACCTGCCTCATCTGTTGGGCAACAGATCTCGTGCGGTGCGAGAGGCTCGGTGGGGTCTCAGCCCTCGGATTTTAGGGCTCCTGGGTGCCGTTGCAAGGAAACGTGAAACAATTGCCACGCGTTAACGTCGTCGCGTAGAAAGCGGGGAAGTTAGAAGCGCTGGAGATGATGCACCGGTTTAAGCACCCAGGCGCGGGTTGCGCGCCCTGAGGGTGAGCCGTCCCGCTGTCAGCGCCCAAGCGTCGGTACCGCCGGTTCCCCGCCTGTGGGCATGAGTTAAAATTGGGAGTATTTGGTAAAGCTGAGCCGGAGCGAAGTTTGCGGGAGGAGCTGTCAGTTCTGCAAATCGGTGTTGAACTCGGCTGCGTATCCTTATCCGTAGCAAAGTCGCCTTACGAGCAGCAAGAGCAGGTGGCTTTGGTTCAGCAGAGCTTTGGACCGCGAGGTGGTGGTGCTGGGTGGATTTTGTTTGCGGTTCAGGGGAGTTGCGTGTAATCTGTGTAATGCTGCTTTTGTGTGCCTCTGCTGCAAATTGATGTCTGGGGAATGGCATGTAGCAAAGGCTCTAGACCAGCAGGCCTCTGATATTTTTGTAGCAATGTCTTTTTATTCAAAGCAGGTGTCATGGAGATCTTTCATCCCAGGATTTCTTTCATCTCTGGCGTTTGTTAGCTTGTGTTAAAACTTTAAATCTCGAGAATTTCTTGTGTACAAGAAGGTGTTCTCGTATTGCTTTCGCATGGGCTGAGCCGGTTGATTATGCCGTCTCCGAACGGCGACACGTATGAGCTGGATCTGTGTCTGCATTGCTACGCCAGCTCTGCGGATAACGCGGGGATGTCACCGGTGCCCTCCAGTCGCAGGAGGGGTCCGCGCCGGCTGCGTCGGAGGACGGCGCAGGGCGGTCTGGCAGCGGGCAGCAATGGAGGCTGTTGTCCCCGGGCAAAGTTTCCCTCTGAGCCTTAAGTATTCAGAAGGCGATTCATGCCCAGCGATGGGAGCTCGTATTTGCAGGCTTGTTTGGTTTGAACAAAGCTCTGGAAACGCTTTTTACTGTAAGATGCCAGATTTGCTTAATTTATCCAAGCTCTTGTCTCGATAGTCTCCCATGATAAAAAATTCTGTTGGCTGATTGTCTCCTTTCACTGATCCTGTATTTCTTTTTTTGTTTTGTTTGTGCCGTATCTTCAGAACATGGCTGGATGTGTCACTACAAGTTTCTGACCCATCTTCTTGTCTAGGCTTTTTGCCGTTGCCCCTTGGGAGGTTAGGACCATAGTGTGCTGGACCAAAAGGGCTGGCGTTGCTTCTGCTTGGACCCCAACTGATTCACTTACCAAATCAGCTTTAACACCTTTCTGAACCGTCGTTATCATTGCTGTGATCGTCGTCTCTGCAAATAGCTCTTGTTAGCCCTAGGCATGAGACCAAGAGCGTCTCTGTCCTAAGAGTCCGGGAGAGCTTGAGGGCAGGCTTCTGGATGTCGCCTTGCACAGCGTTGCAGCGCCGGTCTTCAGCGCGTCATGGCCACCGGCGGCAATGGCAGAGGTTGTACGCTTGGCCTAGACACCGGTTAGGTTTTCTGCCGATATATCAGCTTTCTCACCTCGCTTACGTAGAGCCCCTGTTACGCAGAATGGCTCCTCATGCACGGTTTGCCGGCTCATGTGGTGAAGGTCATCCTCAGTGCTTTGTGGTGTTCGCTGCTGTCGTCTGGAGCTGTTACGCGCTTCTCCACTGAGTCAGTTTGAGAGGGGAGTGTCAGGATTTCTAAAATAAAATAGTTGAGGCAATTTCTACTTCCCCTCTCCCCCCCTCAAGCCCGGGTAAGGAGCTCCTCATGTACTAAAACTCAAGCGTTGCCGTCACAGTGCTTTTCCTGGCGTGCCAGAACGGGTGAGAAGGTGGCTGATGCTGTGAGACTCTTGCATTTTTGAGGGCATTCAAACTTGCAGGTGGAGGTTATCAGAGAGTTCAGCTCTTGTGAATCTTGCAGGACGTGGCGTGGTGGACGGCAGGGTACCGCTCGGCGCGGAGCGCTCCCGAGAAACTGCCTGCCTGGTTCATTGCCTGCGTGAGAGCTGGGCAATTTGGAGGGCTAGCGCGCAAACTCCCAGCTCTTTCTCAGTCCCGTTCTCGGTAAGGTCTCTGCCATGCTTGGGAGTTGCCTTCGGAGCTGCGTACTTAGAAAAAAAAATCAAATTCCTTTCTTCACGCTTGGAAGGTTTTCAATTTTGAGTTACAGTGCAGAAGAACTAAATGTAGAAAAGTTCTGTGGATGGATTTTGTTTCCTGTACAATGTCCCAATGAGTGAGTTGAGTCTTTGATGGCGAAGAGAAGCTGAAGCCTTATGAAGGGCCTGTTTATTGGCATTAATTATTTTTTATTAGTTACAGCATCCGTAGTCCGTTGGCAGCAGAAGAGCCCAAAGTAAGAACATTAAATCTTCAGAAGTTTTTCAAAGCTTGCATTTTTCATAAGAAGCTTGTGAAGCTTCAAATCTAAAGCTTCCAAAGCCTTTTTTTTTATTCTTCAGAAGTGCCACTGAAGCTCTTTTTTTTTTTTTTTTTTTTTTTTAATTTTTAGTATTTTAGCTGAAACTATAAGTTTTATACATCAAAAAAGATAGTTCTTTCCCATCCATTACGTTGGCCCCAATTTTCAGGTCTCTAGCTGGGTCAGCTAGATCCTCTGCGAGCATCGACTGTACTCTGTGGACCAGGTGCGTGCCCCTTGCTACCAATTTACTGCCATTTTTCTCCTTCGATTAGAGTTTTACTCTGTGGCTGGTAGCAGGCTGAAGCACATGCCAGCATGAAAGGTGCATTTGTTTGCAACCGGCCAGTTAGGACAATACTTGACCTTCACAGTTGTTGAATAACTTCAGAGAAATACTTAACTGCTTCACGGAAACAAGGGTTGTGGCGGGGAGCTTAACAAGTACAAAGTGAATCTGGTGTCTGTTTGGCCAGCTACCAACGCTTTTTCCCTGTAGCCTGCAAGGTCGTGTTTTAAGACTCTGAATATGAATTTAAGATTCATGCCGGTATTTCGGTGGCAATATGGATGGATGCTCGGTCTTACTTCATACTGCTTCAGGGAATGGAGCAATTAGTATTCTTGGCCCTCTCCGAACCTCGCGGCTAAAAGTGAAAATTGCCTTTTTTCAGGGTGGTCGCTCTTCTCATCTGTGGGGAGTGGGATTATTTTAGCTACAAAAAGTTGTGATGTGTGGGGTTTGTTTATTTGTTTTTTTTTTTCCCCCAAACATTTTGCTTCCATTACGTGAACAGGTTTACTTCATCAATAGCTGTGCCTTTCATGTGGAAGAACAGGTAGAATTTTCGGGAAGATCAGAAGGGAAAGTCTGCTGCTGACCGCAATTTTTGAGCTCATATTAAAGCAAACAAGCAAACCCCTATCTTCTTGACACCGCTGGCTCTGTAGGGAGCAACACGCAATAATTTCCCATGGTTTGTTTATGTCTGTATCTAAGGAAATCCACTATATCAAAATCACCTGTCCGTGTAGTGGCTTCTCTTAGATTCTTTGTGTGTGCGATATATTAATTTTGAAGTACATCGAGCGGACATTGCCAACTTGTGCAGAAATACAGCAGATTATGATCCAAGCAGCACGGCTAAGGTCTAATACTGGAATTTAGGACCATTACTAGCCCACGGTGCCTACGAGTTTATCTGAAGCAGAGGAGCCACATGGTATTAACTCAGCCAGGCATGGCAAATGCGGAGAAACCCGTCAGCTGAAACCTCCCGCAGAAAAAATAATTTGTCCTAACCCAGTAACCTTCACTTACTTAATTGTCTTATTTGTCTGGTTAGCTTATCGTTTGATGGAGAGTTCGTACTGCAGTAAAAACAGTTTTGTTTATTGTGCCTGTTTCTTTCTCTAATTTGTGCTAA
Source organism: Pelecanus crispus (assembly GCF_030463565.1). Lineage (NCBI taxonomy): Eukaryota > Metazoa > Chordata > Aves > Pelecaniformes > Pelecanidae > Pelecanus > Pelecanus crispus. Next base: position 3,034,573 of record NC_134655.1, on the reverse strand, counting down.
TTCCTTGCCTGCTTCTTTCTGGGTCTGTCCTTGTCTCAGCTGTTACAAACACCAGCCTTTCTGAACGTGAATGGGAGGCTAGGCAATCCGCTATATTTCCAAGAAGTCTCTGGTTTGAAAGGGTGAACTTTTTGATCGGCTTGATTGCTCAATCTCAGAATTTATTGCCGTGTTAGGCAACGCAGAGTTATGTTTCGGGGTTTACCTTCAGGTTATAGTTTATGTCCGTGTACAGTGTCAAGCTAAGAGCCACGAGCTACAGTTCCCCCTTCTTCTGTAGAGGGTTGTTTAAGACCTGGTGCTGAATGATCAACAGGGTACAGCGCTGGTTTTATCCTTCTGAAGCATTTCTGGGTTTGGAGGAAAGATGGGTGTTGGTTGTGATGCAGAGCTGAACGTAGTGTTAGTTTGTGACTGATGCGCTGGCTGTTGCGTGGTGTATGGAATTACTGGTTCTGAATCCCGTGTTAAGCAACCCCTGATATCCCAGTCCCTCTCTTTTTTTTTTTTTTTTTTTCTCCTTTCTTTTCCCCTGTAAGCTACATCTTCCTTTCCTCCCTTGTTTACAACATTTACGTCTACATGCACAACCTGCTAGCCTGTGTGCTGGATTCCCTCACTGCAAATACTAGGACGAGTTTAAGACTTCCTAAATGTTAGTTCAGGAAGAATTCAGAAGCATCTTGGATTAACTTTTCGACTACTGCAAGTAGGCTGTCGGTGGTCTGGAGGGCAAGTTCTGCAACATGAGGGGCGTGAGGCTGTGGGCAAAAACCCAAGTGCGGGCATGGCCTTGGGGCGTTCAACCCCAACCCTCTCGATGCCAGCAGAAGAGCCAAGAGTAGGAAGGGAGGAAGATGGCCCCTAGGAAGGGGTAGGTGGTGATGCTGGAGCAACACAGTAAGTGTGACATTTCGGTGTCAGTGATGGGGAGAAGAAGAAAATGCTGCCTAAATTGTGCTTTGAAGCTGTTTTGCCCGGCGTGGTATGGAAAAGTCTTCGTTTGCGTTGCAAGCAGTAAGTTTGTGCATGGTAGAGTCCAAACATCGTATCAGAAATGCTCAATGATCGTGTGGTGTCTTAAACGTCATGTGGAGGCGTAGGGGTTATTTTCCCCATTACAACCTGTAATAAACATAAAATATATAAAATCTGCAGCTGACAGTATCATCTCTGAGCTCTCGCCCTGCGTTCTTGGGGGCTGATGTTGAAACAAGACGGAGTTTAAGGATACACGGTATTATATTCTGCTATTCAGTTAGGCCTGGGCGTTTGCTGAAGGGGCCATGTTAAATCTCACCTAAATTTGCAAGTGTCAGTAAATGAAGAGCCAAGGTGGAAACTTGACGTGTAGCTCACCGTTTAGTCGGTAGTTTTGTTAGTTCGTTAATACCTTCAGTACCCCCCATGTGTTTATGGGTAAAGCAATACCCTGTGGTGGTAGCTCCTAAACTTGATCTCTGGGGCTGTTTGAATCATTTCTTTCCGGGGCGATATAGGCTGCTTAAATAACAAAAGGCTAGCGGCGGGGTTGGAATGAGCGTTTTCCAGATCCGATGGTGGTTATGCAGGGTGCTCTTCTAGTCCTTTGCTATCAAATGCTTTCACGCGCTGCTCTGTCTCTCCTTGAACAACTTCTGTGCATTGCATGGTAATGGAAGTCAAAAGAATTTGTTTGATGTTATTTATTCAAATCTGGAAAGGATGGTTGTGCAAAGACCAAAGAAAAATGGTTTTAGTCTGACAAATGCCAAGGGTTTTTGTTTTGTTTTTAAAGCCCAAACAAACCCTTTGGGATCCTTGGCTGGGTATATAATAGCATGAAATACACCATTTCTTTCATTCCGCTCCCTAAAAATCTAATTCTTTATGCATTTAAAGTGGGAGTTGAGGCAAAAACAGAGTTTAGCTTTGTTGACCTATATTTATGAAAAGAGAAGGCTTGCTAACCATTGCGAGAAAATATATGGTGCTGTTTGTATACTCTGATGAAATGTATACACATACTAAAAACACTTTTGGGATTCTTCATCTTCTTACTGAATTTTTAAGCCCTTTCCAGCCAGATTCAATCCGTTTGTGCTGTTTGCAGCACATATTCAGACTTCCCATTAATAGGCACGAAATGTCAGTGAAGAGGGGCAGCAGAACAGGGAGTTTAGAAATAAGCAAGGAAGAGAGGTGGTCCTGAAAACCTCCCCAATCTCAAGGTTTAAAGGTGAACTTTTTTCCCTGCCTTTTTTTTTTTTTTTTTTTTTTTTTAATTCAGCCCGCTCTTTATAAAGTGCAGTTCAATGGTTATTGTGCTGCTTATTGCGTAACTGTGGCACAGATGTTATTTTTTGTAATGTCGCCTGACATATTTAAAAGGGAAAGGGAGGAAGGGAATTTATACTCTTTGGAGATGAATATGTGCAGCCTATTAGTCTTAAAAAAGTGTGAAGAGCTTGTTAGAGCCGAAGCTGGCACATCTCTGAAAGGCTGATCTGTGGAGTGGAGCTCTTCAGATAAAGAATGAGCGTTGTATCTTCTGGAGTTTGTTGTATGTGTTACCAGATAGCCTAAAATCAGAACTCGGTCGAGTACTTGCACGCTTAATGTTTAGGCACGTGCTTAAATATTTTCTGGAACCGAGACCAAATCCGAATGTGTATTTTATCAGATAAGGTGTGGTCCAGTTTCGCAGGATAATCGGCAGCGGTGCTTAGAGCTAAGGGACGTGAAGATGAAATACATCACTCGGCATGGGTAGTACCGAACATTTAAATGTTTATATTACTGCAGCTGAAAACAAAACCTTTAAAGTTGCTTTCTTATGAAGGTTTGACTGAGGAAATACAGTTAGAAATGCACTGGATTTCAGTGGAAGGAAAAAATTACGTGCAGGTCTACTGTTTCCTGGTGGAATAGGCATGAGAACATAAAGTCGTCTCCTTTCAGCATTTCTAACAACATTAGAAGTTTTAAAATAGTAGAAATGCAAATAAGCGGAGATGGAAATGGTAAATGCTGTATTTATAGACTAGACTATAATACAAAATGCTATATTTATTTATGCATAATAACAAAATGCTTGGTGTTTCAAATCAGCACAGGGTGCCTTGACTCACAAAGTTTTATAAACACTGGATAAAGCCACACAACCCACCTCTCCCTGCTGTATGGAGGAGCTAACCTAATGGAGAAATTAAGGACCTGCTAGAACTGCAGTCATGAAATGAACCCAAGAATCTTGACTTCCCAGCCCTCACTCATATGTGTGTGTGGGGTAGAGGATAATTGTTAGTGATAGATCGCTAGGGGGGAAGGAGGGGGGAAAAGGAGGAAATGACACCTACTGTCATTGAACGTCTTCTTGAACTCTTGGATTAAAGACAATTCAAATGATTAATTTAAAAGAACTTGCAAAAAGAACAGGTGAATGGTTATTAAAAAAAAAAACAAAACCCAAAAACCAGAAGGCAACTTAGTGTTTTTCACTTGTTTCTGCCTAGGGCAAAATATTTCGGTTTGATTTTTATTTTGGTTTTGTTCTTTCCTTTGCCCTTCCCCCCTGCTGGATTACCTACTACAGGAAATAATGAATTAGGCAAAATAAACCCTAAATTATAGTTGTAGGCGCTGGAGCTGCTGCGTGAGTGTAGGATGGCGCACGGGCTCCCATGTGGGTTTTGTGGCAGTCCTTGTGCCTGGCCTGGTCTCAGCCAGAAGCAGCGGGGCGGTGACTCGGTCGCTCGGCTCCCGCAGCCGGGCTTTCGAGGCCTTTTTTGGCCGTGTTGGCGCTGGGTGTCGATGGGATCGATCCCACCCTGGGTGGGAGCGGGGATGTCTCGCCTGCCTGCTTCGCTCCGTCGGAGGCGAGGCTGCCTTGGCTGCAGGTGGACAAAGCTCCTCCACGGGCTGGAGATATCTTCCCTTTCCAGCGTCCATGACATCCGGGCAGTGTTTAGCGTGTGGCGCTCTGAAAACTTCCTCTTCTGGCTAAAAAAGAAATGGATCGAAAATACTAGTCTAAAATAGAAGGTTTGTGCTGATGCAAGCTGTGTTTACTTTTGAAAATTCAGTTTATTAAACTCAAGGCTGCAGAACTCCAGGGATCAGTGATGCTGTCTGAACATCACCTTACGCACCGCACAAGCAATTTTTCAAAATTACTTTTTTAATTAAAAGTTGTATCGGTTTAATGCGAGTTAAAGGAAAGTTCACAGGCTTAGTGTTGTCTGAAACGTGCCGCAGATTTGGGAAAAACCTTTTTCTGCCTTTTTACGTTTATCCAAAATAGTGAATATGCATGCAAAAAAGAGGGGGCTCTCCTTCTGGGCTTTATGTCTGAGGGATTGCAGGGTAAAGGTATTTATTGATTATGAGTCGAGCTCCGCTTCTGTTACCCTCGGAAGGAGCTGCACAGAAGCTGAATCGGAATATGAACATAAGGAAAACAAGGAGGACTTGAGGTACAGCGGTGGAAAGTCAATATAGAGCTTATTTAAATGTCAGCTGCCTGGAAGAGCTCTGCTCAAAAGCTGTAAGGAGAGATTAGGTCTAAGACATAATGCATGAGTGTGTAAGGAAGGGAGGAAAGATTGCTGAGCAAGTCAGGTGCTGTGGGGAATGCGTGCGAAAGGAATGTATTCAGGAGGAGGAAGGGAGAAGAAACTGCTGACTGAAAATTACATCTGACAATTAGTTTTGAGCAACTAATTGGAGAAGCACGTGGCTTTTGGACATGGGAAGGCTGTGATCGTAGTTGGTGGGCGATCTGATCCGTTTTAACAGCGTTATTCATCAGCATGGTTGACGGGGGCAAGCAACACTCGTTACAAATCTGTTTACTACATCTATATATTGTATTTATTTTCTGAACGTATGTGCAGAGTGGAGTGTCTCTGTAAGCACAGGACTTCTGAATTTGAATCACATAGGCTAAATAAAGCCAATAGGACAGAGTTGCAATTGTGTGGCATTTGTCAATGTAAGTGGATTTACAGTTTGGCTTGAGCCAAAAAAAATCACTGTCTTGTAGATGAATAGCCTTATTCTGAATTTCACAGCCATTTTTATTTTGGAAAGTTAGCCACTAATTATGTGTTGTGGTAAGAAGTAGTGGTATTAGACTTGTGCCTGAAATAAAATTAGGTTGAGCACTCTTGTACAAGAAACATTATTAAGAGTCAGCCTCCAACATGTAAGCCCAAACCAAGTTACACGTAGGCTTTGCCGGTGGGGTAAGGAAAACATGGAAAGCATTTCAGTTGGGGTGGTCTGTGGTGGAAGGCCTGTACCCTTCTGATCCGTTTGGTCCGTAGCTGAGGAGCGCTCCTGGTTCAGGCGGTGATGCTGAGCTCCAGCAGAGCAGTACATTTGAGTGATGCTTTCTGCTGTTGCTGGGGGGTTAGGAGTCTCTCGTGATGGCGAACGATGACCTCATCTGAGTTTTTCAGTCTCCCTTCGCCGTATCACAGCAATGTGGTACACCGGGTCATGAAGTCCTCAGCGTTTAGGCAGGACTGGGATGAGAAAGACAGGGTGCACCCCACTGCACTGTAGCCCACTGCAACCCAGCCAAGTTTTTCCTTTTTTTTTTTTTTTTCCCCAGCCTCTTGCCTAATTTTGAATGGAGTTCAATGCCTTTATCTTCAGGGAAGTGAGTGCCTTGTGCGTATGATAGCTAAAAGACCTAACAAGTCTTCAAGATCAAGACTGTAGCTGGTGGCGTTGCTGCCTTGGCATGGCGAAACTTTCTAGTCTTAATCCACTCTGTTGAAAAAACGGTGTCTTGGAACTAGTGCTTGCCCAGGACAGTAGGACCATGAACAAAGGACAAACAGCAACCATGGAACAAAGGACAGCTACAAAACAAATGCTGGTTTGGCTGCGAGGGGTGTTTCTTTGCCTTTGCCATCTAGCATAAACATGTAGCAACATGTATGCTGGTATTTGTATTCTTCTCAGTCATACGTTATGGTCTTGTTGTGCCACACTGACTGCAAACACATATTTATTAAAAAAACATCACAACCGTTGCACATGCTTCTCTCCTGCAGAGAGGATGAGAGAACAAACAACATATGATGAGCATTATTTGCATTGTTTAACACTCTTCTAAGCAGAAGAACTCATTGACGCTAGGAGATACTTTATTGTCTAGAAGAGAAGATGACCAAGCAGGCAGGTATTTAACAAGTAGATGCGATCTGAACCTATGCTCTGAAGCGGTGGGAAGTTACTGTCTCCCTCTTTGGCATTAGCTTCTATTTTCCAAAATGCGTTGTGACAGTAGAACAGTTGACAAGGGAAGTAGGCTTGCATTTAAAATACAAAGGGGGTATCACGTAGTGGTCTGAGCACACAAGCCAACAAACTGAGTTCCAGCCCTAGCACCAATGTTGACTTCTCTCTTGGCCATACGACAGTGCCGTCATTTTTCTGTCCTGCTCACCCCGCTTGTGTAATGGGTTTATTAATATGGATGCGTTTCCTTCCCAGGAGTGTTGTGAAAATTAGTTAAGGTTTGAAAAGTGTGTTGAAGAAGGCTGTCAGTGCTGATCATTATTACAACTACTGCTTTAAAGACACTTTTCTATTTCTTTTAGCAAAAATATTTCCTCTTCTGCTGGAGTTTACTCCTCACTTTTTTTGTGTTGCTTGTGTGCTGTATTCCTAGGCTCTTTCAGTATAGGTACTTTTTTGTAAAACATTATATTTTATCCTGTATTTGAGATCCCGATTTTCAGTATGTATGTTTTTACACAAAATGTGAATAGGAGGCAAAAAGCCTTATGCTGATGGAACTTCATGGTTGCTGTTTTCCAGGCTGAGCAGTGTCTATGGGTCATATATGCATTGACACATTTTTGCAATGATTCTCCATCGCATCTATTTGAAGAAGGTGTTTAGACCGGGAGGGATGCTTACAGCCCTTACAATGTTAGCTGCGTCTTTAGAGAAAGCTGAGAAGCTGAGAGGCTAACAGGAGCATAGGGGGATGGACCTGGAGATGTGAGGTGAGATCTCGAGGGTGAAGTACTGCCCTTCTCTCCAGTGCTGAGACAAGGTGGTGGCCGCAGGCGTGTTCTTTAAGGACAAATAGCTCCAATGCAACTGCAGTCGAAACCTTTGGACCAGCCAACTGTTAGACTCTCTCGAGTGTTACAGACCCTGCATGTTTCAAATGGCATACTCTTAAGTGCTGAAAAAATAAGGCAACCTTTCAAAGTTTGGCCTGTAAAACTTTCTTCCCTTTTATGTGACATAGAGGAGCTATGGTGCTTAATTAAAAGGTTCATGATATTCTTTTGAAGATTTCTATTCCAGTAAAAGGTGGAGAGATCTTTCTGCAGATTACTGTTGGCCAGGACTGATTTCTTGTCAAAAAATGACCTCTTTTAGCAGTTTCTTCAAAAAGCATCTGGGGAGCCAGTTGAACCTAAACCAAGAGGGGGTAGAGTTAAGAAGAACGCTTTCTGTAGCATTTAAACTAGACATTTCTTGGAGGGGATCCTTCCAAGCGTTGATCTAGGTTGACTGTAGGTGGTATTGAAATCCTTGGATGTGACTGGAAGTTGGATTGAAGATGAAGGGAGAGAACAAGGAGATAAATGTCGGGAAGAGTGAAGAATTTACTCTTGCAGGGCAAGAAAACACCGTACCTTCTCCCTTACAACACTCGCCTAAAATGCCCGTGTTGCTTTCCCCTCGAGGACTTCTTCCATTCTCCCTTACTTGTCTTTCTCTTTGGTATCGAAAGCTGCATCACCTGAAGGTTATCTTGCTTCTGGTATCTGAGTTGACACAGAGAATGAGATGAAACAAGGCAAACTTGGTTCTAATAGCTCTCTTCTAATTCTGCTGCATAATGGAGATGAGCAGTACTTACATAACAATATCCTGGGATGTTAATAGATTTAATAACCCAGAAAGGTGGGAAGAGGTTCTGAATTACCTATAAAATGGCACCTAACTAATGAAGTTTATGGGAAGCTCATCTCTTTGAAGAAGAGTCAGATGGTAGGTGCAAGACTTCTGCATATGCTCGGAAGAGAAAACAAAATGAAGCTGCCTGTCCTAATTGGAATAAATCTCCCATTAAAAATAAGTTCTACGCTGCTGTTGGATTTTGCCAGTTTTACATGAGCTTCTAGTTAAACTCTTGGAAAACTGTAAACAACACAGACTTCTTTAGATTTAATTTTTTTTTTTTCCAAGTGTAGATATGTACCAGTCTTGGGGATTATAACTCTGTATGTGCCCAATGAAAACAATCAGTTCATTAATGCTGTTTTGTTAGACCTTGCCCCCCTCTTGCCATGGTGATAAGGGACCTTAATTAGATCCCAGAACAAATGCTAGAGAGCTTGACAAAAAGGAGAAACATGGGGAGGGGGTGGAGAAATACAGAGATGTAGTTAGCAGATATATGCAGAGAGCTGTATCCTGCAGAGGAGAGGCTGTGTTTTATTGAAAACATCGGTTTTCTTTCCCAAGAATAGAGCATGTGCTGGTAGTCTGTAAGCGTCTGCAGACGGTATGCAGAATTGGTATCGGCAGCTTTATGTATGTCAGATCATGCTCCTAGGTGTGGGCACCTGTCCATCTGCCGAGGAGACCGAACGAGGAAAGCACTGCCGACGAATTCAAAATGTATTCTTAAATCTATTCTGGATGCTGGTGATGTTCCCTGATGGGAAGTGGCCAAATCTTCGGGTTGATTCATATGTTCATATGTTAAGAAAAAATGTCTGTGTGGGGAGGGGTGGAAAGGGAGGAGAAGGATAAGAATTCAGAGGATTTTCGTGAATGCCATTGGCAGAGCGCGTGTAAATGAAAGGGGGGGAGTTATGATGCTAAACAATGAAGAGGAAGGTTGGCAAATAATGTTACCTTAAAAAAAGGAAGAGAGAGTTTCCTCTGAGGAGCAAATCTCCATGTGAATTCAAAAAAGCAAGCATGCAGAAGCACAGGCATTAAAAACTATGTTGCATTTTTTTAGTAAGAAACGTTAGGTTCTTCTGGTTGTTTTCTGATTATTGGGTGCTCAGTTTACACCATCAAAAATTCCTGTGCGGTCGTTTGAGGTTGAATATTAACTTCAGGTTAGAATCTCAGCTTTTTATTAACTGCATTTCCAGTTTGAAATTGGAGGACTATGGCTATCAGCTCTCATACCTTTGTCTCTGGTCTTCAATCTACGTGCTGCCTGTATAGTTGTACTACATAATTATTCCTTGCTTAAATTACCTTTCAATAAACTAAAATAAGATTATCTCCTCGAGTCTCTCATAGGAAGTGCTTTTTCCAGGTCATAAGACAGTTGTTCTCTGAGCAACTAATTTATTAAATTTACCTTTTTTCAAAATTATTTTTTTATTTTCATGTCAGATTTCCTGTATCGCAACATACACATCTTGGTGCACAGGTGAAGATGTTTCAAGTGAAATTTATTGCATTGCAAGACGACGCATAAAAGGCAACCCTGTTGTCAAGGACTATCAGGCAGTTTGAAGTCTGGAACTGGATATCTGCCTAGCCAAATATTTTAGAAACTTTTAAGTAAGAACAAGGTGTAATTCCTGTATTTTTAAAAAGGTGCCTTTGGAAAGCATGCATCAAAACTGCCAGCATGCAAGTAAATATATCAAAGAGCAAATCCCGATGCCTGTGGACCCGTGTATCATTTAAATGCATTATAGTAGGTACTAAAGTAATAGTGTGAGAGGCAACTGTAATCTGTGAGTGAATACAAAAGCACCCATCAGCCTTGATTATGTGAGAGTGGCCTTCGTATAATCTTTAGGTGCACTAAACTGAGTGCATTTTGGTGAAGCAACAGGAGCAAGACTTTGTCTTATTCATGGTCCAAAGAAAGCATTCGACTGGCTTGGGTAATGCTGTTTAACAGGCGGTCTTGAATTTTCATTAGGGGGAAAAAAAGAATATTTTCTATACTGGTAAATATTTTTTTTGTATAAATTTTTATTTGCTGAGCCCAGGATAAGTTGCATGGAACAAAAAGATTTTGATTTTGGTAGTTCATGCAGATTCCTTCTCAGTTGGTTGTTTTTGGACAGGGCTTTGGTTATGAAGAATAAAAAAAGCTCAGGGTATTGTGGTGTTTGCATGCCCAGCTACAGCTGGGTGTAACAGCGATGCAGGTTCATTTTAACAAAGGTAACTTTGTTTTTCCTGAAATGTGTGCAGGAAAGAGATACGGTTTGAAGTTTGCTAGATACATGATTTCTTACGATTTTTTATCCTTTTACTACTTCTATGTGTTTCCAATACCCCTATTCACGATTTTCATTCAAGGTTAACAAAAATCTCCTATACAGTTCTTGCTGTCCTTTCAAAACCCTGGCTTTAATTATTTTTTAATTTACCTAGAGAACACGGTGGCCTTAGATATCCAATAGTAGTTTCTGTTTTGCAAGAACAGAAAACAGGCTTCTTATTGGAATTGAACGGAAACTGGGGTTGTTCAGTTTAAGCTTTCCAGTTTTCCTTCGCAGGCTGAGAGTAACTGGTGTAAGCTTAAACAAGTCATAATTAAGACAACGGTAGGGTTGTAGAGACAGTTTCATGGATGCTCAATGGAAAGGGATTTCAGATAAATACATACAAGATAGGATGGGGGCAATCTTTTTAGCAAGACCTGTTGCGACAGGACAAGGAGTAATGGTTTTAAACTAAAGAAGAATAGGTTTAGACTAGACATAAGGAAGACATTTTTTACAATGGGGGTGGTCAAGCGCTGGCACAGGTTGCGCAGAGAGGTGGTGGAGGCCCCATCCCTGGAAACATCCCAGGCCAGGTTGGACGGGGCTCTGAGCAGCCTGCTCTGGTTGAAGATGTCCCTGCTGATGGCAGGGGTCGGGCTGAATGGGCTCTAAAGGCTCCTTCCAACCCAAAGCATTCCATGCTTCTATGAAGATATAAATACATACAAGATGACTGTAGTTTAAGTAACATTAATAAAATAAGACATGAAGGTAAACGAAGGGGAGGAGACTTGACTTTTCAGGTGGATGAGCTGAAGGAGTGAGGATGGGTCAGCAGCGGTACCACTGCCTGCCGCCTGATGGGCGTTCAGTATGAACTGGTGACCAGGTTTCCCTGCTCCGCAAACCTGTGGGCCGCAAGGTGATTGTCAGATAGAATCATAGAATCATCGAATCGTTTAGGTTGGAAAAGACCTTGAAGATCATCCAGTCCAACCATTAACCTACACGACCAAGTCTACTCTAAGCCAATCAAGGGTAGACTAGACTAAACCATGTCCCCAAGTGCCACATCTGCCCGTTTTTTGAACACAAGATAAACATTAGTGCAGAAAAGAAACCCATAAATTCATGCTTTAACAGATTATAGCATTGTTAGTAGTAATACCATTAAAATCGGCACTTTTCAGACAGATGCTTCAGGAGCAGTGAATATGAGTGTCTGCCCATCATCAGGAGTCTGGTTCCTACGGAATGTAATGGCAGGTCTCAGCAGGTCTGGAGCTGTTGTAGAAGCGACTGCTGGTGAAGTACGAGCGTGACGAAACCAGAACAGCGCGTTTGGAAGTGGTCTTTATTGGTTTTAAAGCTGCATGGATTGCTTCCATGTAGTATGTGACTGAACCTCTTGTTGTTCTGGGGGGAAAAAAGGCAGGCGAGGACAAGCCAATGACATCATTTAATATTAAGTTGAACTCACTTATGCTGTGTAATTTGAAAGGAATAAAATGAATATTTCTATCTTCAATGTTAGTCCATTGTAAATTAGTAAAGTTGGTGCTTTATAATGTAATATTTTGGGGTTTTTTCAATTATCAAGCCTGTTTTATAAATACAAAGCAAAGGTACAGTGTCAAAAGAAATGCAGAAATCCAGGATGAGCGCACCTTGGAAGTACGCATTATTCATGTGACTTGTGTCCGGTGTTCACTTGCAGGAATGACCGCAACAATTGGCAGGGAAAGCTTCCCTGTACGCTACGCTAAACCTTTCTTTGAAAAGACTTCTTCTGTCATGACTTTTGTTATTTTGCAAAATCCACAGTTCAACTCCATTGAAATCATCCAGCCTCTTTCGTTGGGCGGTCGGTGGCAGGACACCCCGTGGGCAGTGTCACCAGGACACCAGGCTCACGGCACGCGCTGGTGACCGAATGCGTGGGAAGAGGTCGGCAATTCACTGGGCGGCTTTGGTTGAAGTTGCTTTTGGACTGCTGGCAGGCCCCCGTCAGAGCAGGAAATGCAAGGTATTAATTAGTGTAATTAGATGATCTAGAGGATTTAGTCCAAAATCATGATTTGATTTTATTTTTTTTTTTTAAGCTGCTGTTCCTAGTGGTTGTACATGTTTCTTGACTAAGAAGTTTTATGTTTGGCTTTTACTAAGTCCAAATGTTGTGGGAGAGTTTTTAAAATTACTATTTAAAGCTCAGATTTTGAGTTAAAACTCAAACCACAGTTGCCACAAGTGGATAGTTTGTCCACGTGCTGACAGGGAACAAAGCGCCAAAACGCAAAGTGCGCGCTCTTCCTCATGGCAGCAGTTTTGCAGAAAAGGACAGCGGCGGCACGTGGAAGGTGTAGCGGCTTCCTGAAGACACCTTTGAACGAGTGAAGTTGATGAAACCTCTCTCTAATCCTTACTCTGGTTTCCACCTACCTCAATTAATAATTATGGCGATGAGCTCTTACTGGTGAGTTTTCGGAAACTGTGTGTATAAACAGCGTATATTATGAAAACCATAAAGACCTCATTTGTAGGTCTGACTGCAAAGCTGGGAGAGCCCTGCTTGAGCCAGTTCCCTTCTGCAGTCCCCTCACAGCTCCATCGGTGCTCCAAGGTGTAGGTTGCTCTTGGGTCTCTTCTGTGTAAAAATACCAGATTTGCAGGGTAACAATACGAGCTATTAAGGAGACGTGGTGATTATTTTTCTAGCTCGAAGCAGATGTCAGTTGTATCCAAGTTTCATGCTAGGTAAGTGTTTTGATGAAGGGTGGCTCCTCCTCCCTTCTGGTTGCGGTGAATCCTGCAATTTAGTTACAGGGGTACGCTGTTCTCTGCCGCACAAGAACAGGCTGTATTTGTGTAACTGCTGTCAAACTGGTGGAACCGCATCCGCGCCGAGTGGTAGGTAGGGTGATGGGACTGCAAAAGCAGCGTGGTAACGGTGTAGCTGCGCCAGTAGAGATGCGCATGGAAAAAGTCCTTGGTGGCCTGGCATCTGCTTCTGCAGTTTCTCCTGAGCTGATTATTGAAGCCTTACATTAAAAAATGAAACCCTAATTAAGGATTAAGTGGGTTGAGCAGCGTATTTGCAGCGAGTCTATTCAAGGTCTTGATTTGACAACTCAGGTGCATTCTCTCTCGAGTCTCAAAACGTTATCTGAAGTATGTCCAGGAACACGACTGCAAGAGAAGGCATCAAGGGCATATGGAAATGATACACAGCTCATTTAATACCAGATCAGCAATTCTAATCAAGAGTTAGGAGTCGCTTGGCAGATGTACACGGTTGACCCAGGCGGTCAGGGTTTGGGAGCACGTGCTGGGTGTCTGGGTGAGAGTGCAGCCCTCGGACTCGACAGCCTGCCGTGAGGGCGCAGCTGGCGTTTGTGTGGGGGCGGGAGGAATGACCGCCCGTCTTCCGCAGCCCTGCTGCCATCCCCTTCTTCTTTCCATCCCTCCTGGGCAAAACGGGAGTCCAGCAAAAAGATTTTGGATGATGCGCTGTGCCTGAAGGGAGAGCTGGAGATGCAGGGGACGTGACGCTGCCATCCCCAGGAGATACGGCTCGAGGCTGGGATGCTCTTTGGCAGCGATGTCTCTCGAGTATCACGGTACAGGTTGAGGCATCTGGCAAGTCAAGCGTTGCGCAGGCAGCAGCGCCGCTTTTGAGGAGGAGCGAAGGTAGCGGTCGTGGCTATCAAAGGCCTACTGCACAGCTTGGTGAACACAGGTCCAGCTCAAACGTTTGTCCCATTACGGAAGAGCGTGGGTATCCGTTCGGGGCTGGATGATCACGCTGGCCTGTAATGGTCCTGGCAGGGAAGCTTGGGCACGGCCCGATTGATTTGTCTCCCTGGCTTCCCCTGCCTTGTGTCCTTTGCGTTCCTGGCACGCAGGCTGTGTCTCAAGCTGCAGATGGTAACGGGGAGCGGGGATGCACGAGCTGGCGAGGTGCTGGACGTGACCACGCGCTGGCAGCCACGGGGGCCGAGGAGCCGAGCAACGTCGTTCACGCAGAGCTCTTGCAGGACTCTTTTACTGCTTGCAGTACCCTTTTACAGAATACAGTAGCCTCTAATGTTGGCGTACCATAAAATTCATTATGGTCTGGCTCTTTCATTATACAACTACCCGGAGTTTGTCGTCGGTTTAAGCAAATAACGCAGTCAAACCAGTAAGTGCGCGCAAATGTTCGAGAAATTAAATTGGCAAGCCAAAAGCGATGGTATGGGAGTGGGGAGGAGGGAATAAAAAGATAAGGCTTTGTAAAAAGCTTGATGGTAAGCAATTTATAAGCAGATGTTTGGAGCGTAAGTTTTTCTTTGTGTGCTCTGGAAAGTTTCTAGTTTACTCTTACTTCTCAGTTAATGACAAAATAACAATACAACTTCCAAGTCTGTTATGAACAAACTCCTGTGCACTTTGCTTCACGGAAATTCTTTCTGGAATACGTAGAAATAGAACACAGAAATGTCAGATGCCTGTGTAATTGCGTACAAGCGCTAAATGCTCTTGGTATCCGTCAATTTTAGCCAGTTTCTTTGCAAAAGCAATGGCTGTGGCCCTGTTATGTGCTAGTGGTGCTCTTTAACAAACCTTTTAATCCTTTTTTCACAGAAAGTAAAACTGAGAGAAGGAGGTTAATGGCCCCGTTGTGTAAAGGTGCTGTAGGTGCTCAGCTCCCAAGGATGTCAGTGAGGGTGATGAGAATCAGGCTGCAGACCTTGGTTAATCTCGCAGAAGAAGCTCGTGTGCTCGTATCGAATCACGCGATTCAACCAGGTTCCCTATACAGCTGCTTGGAGATTAACCTGTTCCTTGGAATAGGACCTGGTGGGTTGTTCATCCAGGAATTAGCGTTGAAGTGATTTTGTTTATTGTACTTCCCATGATCTGGGGAAACCTGAAGCAGTGGTGGCTCCGACAGCCACTGCAAACTGGTTTGTCCGGTCCATTTAAAATCGCACGTACGCTTGCAACTTCCGTAAAATTTTCTGCAGTTGCATGCCGACTTCTGAGCTCCGCGGCTCAGCGCAGCTCGTGTTCACCGGGGGCTCCTGGCAGCGTTGCGGCTCTCCCGTCTGCGATCGCGCTCCACGGGAGTAGGTGCCGTGGCCAACCTGCTGCGTGCCCGCGCGTCCGTGGAGAGCGCCAAGGGAGCTCGGCTGGCGCTCGAGCCAAGGACTGCAGCGGTGTCGCAGAGTAAACGAGGTGGTCGTTAATCAAGGCTGGGGTTTCCTCTGCTTGATGAGAGCTAATTAGGACGTGCCAAAAATACGCATTTCAAATGGCCTAATTAAACTGTTAGCCTGTAACTAAGGCCTAAAGTTTTGATTGCTCTTGCCAAAAGACGTTTCTGGTACGCCGTGGTCAGTGCCACCGGTGGTGGTATTTTGGGGAAATGCGTAGTTACGTTGCAGCTTGCCCCGTGAGGTAGTGGAATGAAAGAGAATCCCACTTTTGCCGGCTTGGATGCAACAGAGATCGTCTTATCCCCAAATTCACTGGCTAAATTGGACTCCAGCCTTTCCCTTCTTCCTGAACTCCCCATTGTAGTTTTAAATACACGTATTCAGTATTCTTGATGTCTGTCCTAAAGCTGCATAGCGTTTCTGTAAAATATAAAATACCTTGTGACACTTGCCATTTCTTTCTATGTGTACGACCTCTGGAATAACTCCAAAGCTCTGGAAAAGAATGAGATTTTCAGTAATGGCTGCAGGCATTAAGGGCACAAATACCATTGAGTATCAGTGGGATTTATGCTCCTAAGTTGCTGTAAGTGCTTTTGAAAGTCACATCCAAAATGTATCATTAAGAACAAGATATGCTGCTAATGTTTTTTAAAGCAGATGTGTGGTATAAATGAACAATAAAAATACAAGGTGCTTTATAATGTTATTCTTGTGGAAGAATTGTTAAATACATAATTATTACAAACAGCTGAATTTTGGAGAGCTTTCTTGTCAGGATTGCAGTTTGGTATGTTAATATTCATCCAGCTCTGGAGAGAAACCAAGGGACTGAGATTTCAGGGCAGAACTCCTTTACTCCGTTGTTAATCAAGAAGAAATTTCTATATATTTCTACTGAGACAAGAAAATATCCCCAGTTTCCAAGAAATGTTCTAGTACACTGATTGTTAAATGTAAATGAGACCCTGTCATTAAAATCCATAGATTCACAGTGCTAAATGACAAATTGCATTTACCACATCGCTTAATACACCATTCTTTTATTGTAATATCTCCAAGGTTTGTTACTGCTCAGCGGCGGCTGTGAAGTTTTCTGGAGGTTTCGGCTAGTGGCTTTCTCGTGTCTCCAGTGGAAGTTCATTTTCTACTGACCCCTGAATCTCCTGAAGTCAGGATTCGGGCTGTTACTCTACGAGCAGATTCCTCCTGCTTTTCTTTTTACGGTACCTGCGCTACCTTTTTTTGATGTGCCACATGCTCTAAAAACGCACCGTTTTGCCCTCCTTCCTTGCCGGCGCCTGATTGCATTTCAGCACTGTATACCTATTAATTAGATTTTAATTTCTGAATTCTCTTTCTGAAGAGGTGGTTGTTCCTTTGGGAATCGTCTCCGGTGTTTTGCCCGTGCCCGAGCTGCTAGCCCATTGAATCGCCGCCTATTTATGGGGCTGGGCACTCCTATTAGTGACTGTAGTTACATATTTAAACATACTTCACATAAGTAATTACGTTTTATGGCCTGTAGCCAAATTGACTAATTCTGCTTCCTCGAAGCTCCAGAAAAATATACATATTTAGAACTTGGCTCAAACTTTCCTTTAGCTACTCAGTGACATTTCCGTAGGGTTCTACGTGGCCAAATAAAGGTGTTTCAATGTTTGAAAATTCTGAACCAGATTTTCCCATCTGTGTCTCTCCTCCTTTTTCTGAGCCTGTGTTTGGCGGCAGCCGAACCCTGTTCCAGCCGAGGGGGCTTGTTTTGCGTGGACATCGTGGTTGGGCTCCTTCGCATCCTCGAATGCGAAAGACCTGTCATGAATAAACTGCTCAGGTCTCTGCTTTTTTTTAAAAAATCATCACGCAGAGCAGGAGAGCGGGCCGGCTGGTTGCAGTATCACTGCAGAGAGGAAATACAAACTCTGGGCTCGGTTGCTGTGCCGGAATGGGTGAATCAAAATGAAGTGGCTGGATTTACAAAGGGCTTCGTTTATCGTTGCTGGGTTTTATTTGCAGTAGAGCTGATTAGAGGCAGGCAGTTGTCAAAGATAAGGAAACGCTGGGAAGAAATTTTTCCTTGCCGTCGAGCTTTGTGCGGTGTCATCGTCGTGTTCTGGTGGTTCTGTCCCCCTTCCGAAAAATTCATTATTGACCGCTGCAGGGTGGGGAAGGCGAAAAGCCCTTGCCGGGCTTATCCCGCGCGGTTCGGCGGGGAAGCTGAACTGGCCACAGCCTGGCATTCCTGCCCGGTGTGTGTAAGTAATTCCATTTTTGAGCCCCAGCATCCCAGCCGGCGGCTCGCGCGTCCTCCGGCCGCCGTGCCAGCTGCTTGGCCTTCCCTGGGTTTTAGCGTACGGTGTTCCCGGTGTTCCCCCTTTTCGCTGGTGGGTTTAACGCGCATGCCAGGTTGCAGGGGGAATATTTTATTTATTTGGTTGTTGCTAGCCTAAGTTAGGTTTAAAATGTGAAGCCATTAAATGATAAAAGCAACGCACATGCCTGTAGAGGTCAATTTAACTGGTACAGCCGCGCAAAAATACACAAAGGACCTATGTAACAAAACCTAATCGGCTTTAGCTTGAGGGTTACCAGAACCCGCATCTTTCAGATTGCTGCTATCGGTTACGTTTCTACAGTTCAGCACTATTTATTTATTGTGGTTGAAGCACAATATTTGTACCTATTGGCCTTCGAGTTTGTTTTTGAGCTCCCTCCCTATAAAGCAAGATGCAGCATTATTATTAAACTGTTCTCAGGGCTAAACACTGCGAATGTTATTCATGTCTGTGTTTATTAATAAAGAAGGAAGAGGGAGAAGGTTTAGCTTGTCTGGTTTGCTTGACTTGCATCAAGGATAACTTTGTAAGAGAGCGAGCTTTCAATAAGTATTTGAAATTGCATAATGAAAAGGTTCTGGAAATAATTATAAAAATCAGACTGAAATCACTTTGAGAATTGTTGAGGGGTTTTATTTTTTTACATTTAAATTGGCAATGAAGTGTAATGAAGACAGTCAGAAATAACCCCTGACGCCCACGCAGGGTATATATAGAGATTGTATTTACTCTGCTGTGCAAGCATCTACTGCAAGATGGCACATTAAAATGTGAACAAAACAGCACATCCCCGCTCCTGGATGCCGCAGTGCTGTTACAATCTGATAAACAGTTCGAGTGCGGAGTGCATGCTGTGTGCATGCATTATCTCTCCGTTACGTTCCGCGTCCTGGCATTTAGCGTCCACTATCTTTGTCTCCGTGAAACGCCGCAGCCGTGCCGGATATTCCCAGGCTGCCCTCCTTCCTCTCCCAGGGCAATCTCCCAAACGCTCGCCCGGACCGGCTGGTTTGCTCGGCAACGCTCGAACTTCCAAACTTTCCGTCTTTTGCACTTGATGTTGCCGTGCGTGTGAGCGCACGGGAGTGGCTCGTCGGGGATGATTCGGAGGAAGCCTTTTGTCGCGTTGATTTGCGGCTGGGGATGGTGATGGTTAGGCTGCCACGGGTATCCGGCAGAGCGCGGCATCTAAAATGAGCGTAGGGCGCTCATCAGCAGCAATGTTCCGGGGGCACATTTGATTTTCTTTTAGGTTGAAGCTTGTTCTTTCCCACTATAAAATTGTTTCCAGTCCTTGTAGATATTTATATGACCTTCAACGTGTAATCTCTTAATTAATTTTGTACTGAATGTGCAGCATATTGAGACGTTAGCTTTAGAGACTCATCTCAGAGGATATGTTAACTCTCAAAATGAAATGCATCAAATTTGGGAAGAAAAGCCCAATTGTAAGTAACCAACCCCTTCCAACCACCCCCAGCTCTTTCACCTCAAAAAATGTTATATTGCCTATATTTGTATGTGATAATTTAGCATGAAAAGCCCTTTGAGCACCCTGGAATGAACGTTTTGACGTTCAAGTGGATGTTTGCTTTCACATTTTCTGTATTTCTGTATACCTCTGCAAGAAATGCATTGCAGAATTTTTGTATCTAATGTTTTAAATGCTGGTAATTCATTCTCAGCTAATGATTTCAGCATGGGTTGCTCTGGCTGAGTACAGGTAGAGGTTGAATTTGGAGCTGGAGTTTATTATGTTCCTCTCCTCCTTCCATCTCCCCGGTGCTTTCTGAAAGTTGGGGGAGAACTGGTTTTGGGGTTCGCTTTGGTTGGTTGATTTTGGGTGCTGTGGTGGGGTTGGGTTTTGGGTGGTTTTTTTGGGTTTTGGTGGGGTTTTTTTTTGACAATGAAAGAATCAGCTTTCCGATCGGCAAAACCTTACCATTTATCTACTGTGCGTGCGGCTTTTCGGATGCAGTCCTGTGGCCTCCCAGCTCGTGTGTTCTCGCTCTAATTAACAGGGGTGTTCCTTAAAAATGTAGGTATGGTAAAAAGGAGGGAAAAAAATGTGTGGCTAGTTGTTGGCAGCAGCTACTGTTTGCAAAGGGATGTCATCACCTTCAGAATTTGTTGTTTGTAAGAACGCTTTTTTACCTCCCAGTGTTGCAAGTAGCATTTAAAATAAGCAATACTGAGAAAAGATCATCAGAGTTCTTGTATTTTTCCAGGCTATTTTTGCAAAGATATTGGTACAAGTGCATTCAAAGAGTTTTTCCTATTTTGTATAGATTTTTCACGTAGCTGCAGTAGAGAACAAAGGTTTCATATTGGAAAAAAGTTTTATTTGTAAATTCTGAGGGGGAAACTGGGACAGACAAGGTATGTAAGTTAACTTCTAAGTCCTGTAAGCTGCAATAGATTGAGAAAAGGAGATCGGCCTTTTATTTTATAATCTTGTCCAGATCATGTCATGCAATATAAACAATACATTTATTTATTACAATTTATTATTTTCTCTATGTGTTTTTCACCTCTAATGAATTCTTGATGTGGAAACTCTTGAAGAGATAACTTCACGATAGCTTAGGTATACACTGCGATGCCGTGATGTGTTATTTACTAATTCTAGTGCTTTTGTTCTCTTTTTTTTTTTTTTTTCCCTCCAGGATACTTTTGTCTGCATTTATTAGTGCAATCATGAGATTAGTGCAATCGTGACGTTAGTGCAATAGTGAGTTTTCCCTTGCAGAAAAATCTGGTGGAACAAGAAGTAACGTTAAGCCTACCGCATACCTAGAAACTTACTTTGTAGATGTAAAATAAGTAACTTCATGGCGACGGTCGTCTTCCACGGAGTGGCGCGGGGACTCTCCGTGCTGTAGTAGCGCCTGGGTAGAGTTACGTGCTCACCGGGGTTGGCTAATTAAGGAAGTCCAAGGGAAGGCCAGGCATTGTGTCTGTAGCAAGCGGAGGTTTGCAACAATACAGATTTCTAGATTTACCTTGATTTGCGAATGTAATAAAAGTGCACCTGCCTTGCCTTCGTAGGCATCTAGTCTGGGGTTGGTTACAACGCAGCAGCTGCCACTTGGGGAGGGGGGAACAGACCAGAAGAAAACACCTCCAGTGGTATCTCCAGGTCCCGCTTTGCATCCTCTGAGGGCGGTGCAGTCTTGTACGCGGACTGGAGCGCTGTGACTGCGGGGTGCCGGGGTGGGTGGCCAAGCCTTGGTCCCCCCACCCGTCCCAGCTCTGCTCCCCGCCTTCGCGCCTGGGGGGGCTCGGCCGAAGCTGGGCTGGGCGCCCGGGGCTGCTGCGACGGGGTGAGCTCGGCTGGATTTACACCGCTTTTGTCCGCTGGACTCCGTCGCTTTAGAGAAAGCGGGGAAATTCGGCAGCCAAGGTGGATTTCCATCCCCGGCTCCCCTCCGTGTTGTTGCAAGTGTTTGCAGAACATATGGTATGCAAGAATCACCCGTTTCTCCGTGAGATCCCAGCAAATTCTCAGCATATCGGGGTGAGATACTTTTAGAGCGTCTCTTAACTCTTTAATGGCTGAATTTCCATCCTGGAGCATGGCATGAAAACATATGGTTCACCCCCCCACCCGGTGTTGTGGTTGGTTTTTTATGTTGCAGGGTTTTTTTCTGTTTTGTTTTGTGTGTGTGGTTGGGGTTTTTTGTTTAGATTTTTTGTTGTGTGTTTCCACACCCCCCCCCCCCCCCCCCCCGAGCAAGACAGAGAGAAAATACTTGATACCACCTCTTAATTATTGGTCGCGTGGCCTTTTGGGAATGACGTTATTTTATCTTTGCTCAGCTTTTGCCCACATTTTGAATGACGAGCCTCTCAAATGATGAATTAAGTGCAGGCCAGGCTCTGACCTTTCTGCATGCGTTGGAGGATTTTTTTTTTTTTTTTTTTACCCCATCACTAGTGCTACCTGCCTGATTTTGAGCAGCATTCTACTCATTCACCTCTACCTTCCCTGTACCTCTCAAAACAAAGTTTCATTTCTGTTTTTTTTTTATTCTTGGAGATACTGCACTGAGCATAAATATTTCATGTTATATTTGCATGTCTTCCTTACCACTGGACTGCTATACTTAATAAATAAAAAGGCAGAAAAATAGTCACTGCAGTTGCTTGTTACACAGAACTCAAATTTTAATGACTAATGTAAATACAGGTCTTTTCAAGTTTAAATCCGTTTAAAAAAAAAAAATCACCAAGACACTGTTGATTACATGAAAATGATGAAATTAAAGCCTGTTCTTAAGAGCATAAAACGGCATATAATCTGCACAATAAACAGTTTTTTTTAAAATGTTCCTGTACCTTGAAAATAGTCAATAGACATGTTTATGAACACTTGGGGTTTTTTTTTTTTTTGTTTGAAGCCACCTCTTAAAGTGTCTTCCACCCTACAAACACATATGGGATCTGTGATCAACAACTGCAAGGCATAATCTAATTTTTGTTTTTACATAAGCATTAAAAACTCTGTATTATTAACACTTTTGTATCTTCTTGATGGTACATCTATCACAGCAATTAAATGCTGTGGCTTAATTTTATTTTTTGACCTTCCTGCCAAAACCGTCTATGGTCTAATTTTCAAATATTCGAGAACTTCTTGTCATCTCTTCTCGGTTTTGTTTATTTCTGCAAATGCGTTTTACTGTTTGTTATTCCAAGATAATATTTTCATGTTGCAGAACTGTTGGAAGCGGTGGGATTTTTTTTGACACCTAAACCTGTGGCAGGTGCGTTAAGCTAAACATCTGCTGGTGCGCGTAGGTCCAGCCCTTTTCATTGGAAACAGGGTGGTGGTGGCCTTGCCCAAAGGGGATTTTTGCCCCTTTTTTGGTGGTTACAGGAGTGCAGCAGGGTGCTCAGGAGCTCTTCTTTCCCAGATTGCTGGTTTGACAGCAATCAATTCCCCAGGGCTCTGTTTTAGGGCCAGTCTTGTTCAATATCTTTATCAATGATCCGGATGAGGGGATCGAGTGCACCCTCAGTAAGTTTGCAGACGACACCAAATTGGGTGGGAGTGTCGATCTGCTGGAGGGTGGGATGGCCCTGCAGAGGGACCTGGACAGGCTGGACCGATGGGCCGAGGCCAGCTGTATGAGGTTCAACAAGGCCAAGTGTCGGGTCCTGCACTTCGGTCACAACAACCCCATGCAATGCTACAGGCTTGGGGAGGAGTGGCTGGAAAGCTGCCTGGCGGAAAAGGACCTGGGGGTGTTGGTCGACAGCCGGCTGAACATGAGCCAGCAGTGTGCCCAGGTGGCCAAGAAGGCCAACAGCATCCTGGCCTGTATCAGGAATAGTGTGGCCAGCAGGAGCAGGGAGGTGATTGTGCCCCTGTACTCGGCGCTGGTGAGGCCGCACCTGGAATGCTGTGTCCAGTTTTGGGCCCCTCAGCACAAGAAAGACATTGAGGGGCTGGAGCGTGTCCAGAGGCGGGCAACGAAGCTGGTGAAGGGTCTGGAGAACAAGTCTTATGAGGAGCGGCTGAGGGAACTGGGGTTGTTTAGCCTGGAAAAGAGGAGGCTGAGGGGAGACCTTATCGCTCTCTACAACTACCTGAAAGGAGGGTGTGGTGAGGTGGGTGTTGGTCTCTTCTCCCAAGTAGCTAGCGATAGGACAAGAGGAAATGGGCTTAAGCTGCGCCAGGGGAGGTTTAGACTGGAAATTAGGAAAAATTTCTTTACGGAAAGGGTGGTCAGGCATTGGAACAGGCTGCCCAGAGAGGTGGTGGAGTCACCATCCCTGGAGGCGTTTAAAAAACGGGTAGATGTGGCACTTCGGGATATGGTTTAGTCTGGTCTACCCTTGATTAGTCTAGAGTGGGCTTGGTAGTGTAGGTTAATGGTTGGACTGGATGATCTTAAAGGTCTTTTCCAACCTAGATGATTCTATGATTCTATGACAGGGCTTTTTGAATAAAGCCATGGTGTTTGTGTTAACGCAACATATATAAAAATAGTTAATAAAGCCATGGCGTTTGTGTTAACGCAACATATATAAAAATAGTTCTTCTTGCATCCCATTAGTGGTGGTGGTTTGGTGGAGGTTTTTTTGTTTTTTTTTTTTTTTTTTGAACTACTGAAGAAAAAGATAATGCTGCCAACTGTCGTGGAGACAAGCTAGGTAGATAGTTAGTATGTTTGTAATGTTCTCCCTCCCCCGGCCTTCCTTTCAAAAGAGCTTGAGCATCGCTGGAGTCTGCAGCTCATTTTTAAGGATAAATTTACCCGAGACGGAAGCGCGGTTCCTTCTGAGGTGAACCACAGCCGCTGCTAGGGCTCAGTTCGGCACCGCGGCCGAGCAGCGTAGCCGGCGGTTGCAATCGCGGGAAGGGCTGCGGGCGCGCGCGGGGCGATGCGCGAGCGGGACGGCGCTCGGCCGCGCCACGACAGCGTGGCGGGTTGCGTGTGCGGGGTCTGCTGCGCCGTCCCGGCGTATCTCCGCTTCCGAAACCCTCCCCTGGGCAGCCCCGCCGCTGCCAGCCCTGGCACAGCGCCAGCCAACCGCGTTGTCTCGGGCGTGCCAAACTCAAGCTAACGAAGCAACTAAAAACCGGCCGCGAGTCTTAACTCCAGAGCGCCTCGCTGCGCGAAGGAGTACTTTTTAAAAGCCCGCTTTGTGGTTTTCTGGTGCAACCTTCGTTTGGTGGAGGCACTTTGCGCTCCCTAACCTCCCTGCGGAGCGTGGCTGCGGCCGGAGGACCGGAGGCTGAGGCAGGGCGGGTGCCGACGGCGCCCGCGCGTGCCCGCCCTTCCTTACGCCGCTCCCGGCGTCGGCGCCGAAGTGATAATCTTGCCTCATCTTCCCTGACTAACAACGGTGATTAACCTTTTCAATTTTGGCATCATAGATAATAAATCAAGCGTATTGGTGTCGCGTCTGCGATGGCAAAAATTTTAAAGGGTAAGAAAACGGGGGCTAAAAATACAGCACGGGCAGTATCCGCTGCCCGTCGTCTTGTAAATCGGCGCCAATTGCTGCGCAGTTGGGAAAATTTTAAAACGTGCGCTTCCTTGCGCTGCGTGCAAGCCCGGAGCCCGTACGCAGAAACAAGAAGTGATTTTATAACCGGCCGGGTTAGCGCAGTTGGTCAGAGCGTGGTGATAATAACGCCAAGTGCACAGGTGCAATCCCTGCTCACTGCAGGGGGTTGGGCTCGATGATCTCTCAAGGTCCCTTCCAACCCAAAGCATTCCATGATTCTACGATTTTGGTAATCTGTTTATAGCGTCGGACCTCTCGCTATTTGCAGATCTCTTCCCCCCCCCGCTGCTTTCAGTTTGTCGAAGGAACGGGGATGAGAGCTCCTACGGGGTGAGGCGGCGAGGGTGGCGGTGGTGATGAAGAAAGAGAAATCCAGTCTGGTCTCCTCTCCTCCATTGCTGCGCCAGATGGGACTTCCAGACCGGCACATGGTGCCTTTCTATTCCTGGCGCCGTTTGGGGATGACGGTGCGGTGCCTCTCCCGCGGGACGCGCGCGTCTCCGCTCACACGGTCGTCCCTCTGTGTCCGGGAGCAAAGGGCTAACGTGCGCCGTTTCCGCTGTTCCTGAAATGTAGCTTTGTGAAGATCCTCAGCTGGAGTTGTGGTTTGTGAAGCGTTTTGCTTTCTGGCATCGCCACCGGATCACGGATAGGAATGTGTAGCCATCAAAAGTGGCAGCTAGGAAAACAAGTTGTCGCTGCCGGGCTGGATGCAGGCATCTCGCGGTCCCGTTGTGTGCTCTCCTGCTTCCCATGGCATCCCTGCTCCTCCCCGAGAATCCGCCCAGACGACGACGTGCCGGCTGCTCGACGTGCGCCAGGTATCGTTTGCTTGGGCTTAATTTGCCATGGTGCATCGGAGTGCTGGTAGTCACATGATAGCTGGAGACCTAACTGTGGGTTCGTTCTTGGAGATATTGTTAATTAAATTTTTTATGAAGGAGCTGAGGCACACCAGCAGTGATCTCCTTTCAAGCAGAAATGTAGCAGGCAGTTCCCAAAGAGACCTCATCTGCTCTCTTCTCTATGAAAATCAATTAGTGTTATGAATGTGTGATAGCTTCTTAAAAAAATCTGTCATGATGGAGAAGTCTTTACACCTTGGAATAGTAAAGGGAAGGATGCCTCTCTTGCTCCTCCTCCCTTCCCCTTCCCTTCTCCCTCCCCTGCTCTGGCTGCTGAGCACGGCTCTGGGCGTCCACTTGAACTTTCTTTTTGTTCAGATTCTTCAAGTCTTGTTTTAAACTTTTTTTAAAGAAAAAACAAGCACAGAATTGTTCTGCTTGATAAGGACAACTTGCAAATTAAGAAACCCGTGCTTTGATACCTATTACTTCCTCGGCATCCTCAGCTATGGGGTTGCTGGGGCAAATTCTTGCTTCGTGTTTACTAAGCAGCACTTATTATTTAGGGAGTGACCCAAGGTAGGTGCTGTAGATGTGGCATTATCATTGATTTTGTAATGGGGCAGCCATTTGTGCTTCTACTTAAATGCTTTTTTAATTCTCTCTCTCTCTGCAGTGTAAACACCGTCTCATTGTTGACTGTGTTTGGTTTTGGTTTTTTTTTTTTAAACCTCCTATCCAGGCTTAAATGCTGATTTTATTTCCCCCCCCACCTTATTTCTGCCTAAGCAGAGCTACACACTAAAGAAGAAAAATATCATACTTACATGCTAAAATGCTTAATAGCTGTGTAGCATTTATAGACAAAAGATCATTTTCTCAGCATGACAGTGTTACTAGAGTAAATGACTTCAACCAATCGAAAAAGGTGATGTTTTCAGTATATATTTTTGCCTAAGCCTTTATTTTCCATTGTTGCTGATACAATATTTGACATCTAGAATGTGCTTTCAGGAGATTTCTCTAAACAAAGTGTATTAAAAAAGAAAATTAGGTATTAATCTGTGAAAATATAGAAGTTGCTTTTGAAACCACCTTCCCAAAAAACATGCAAATCGGAGAGCAGCAATTTTCCTTTTTACCTGGGATACTGAAATTTTACCACCGCTGTTCTACCTTCTTGTCACTCTTTTTGTTCCCTCTGTCACAGAAGTGACTTTCCCCCATGCAAAATGTATGATTGCACAGGCTTTGACCTTTAAAAAAGGCACTGCTGTTTCCTTCCAATCAGTCCTTACAAAATTAGCACAGATATTAGCTGCCTTGGCTCTCCGAGTTCCGATCTTAAGAACAAGGCTGAGGCGGGAGGAGGGTAAAGCCACCTTCTCCCCCACCTCCGAAAATAAACGGGGGCGTCCCAAATAAACCCCAAATATTCTTAGGCCTGCAGTTACCTTGCGGAGACCTCTTGCAGAAAGAGAGGAAGGAGGAAATTAGGTTTGAATTCATCGTTTACACAGTTAATCCATCACAGGCATCCAGCCCACGGATCCGTGGAAGACTGCCGCTCCGGGGGCGGACAGCTTCCCAAACGGGAGACCGCGAGCCACGGACGCGCGGGCTCTGCCAGCGTCCTCGTCTCAACTGCTGGCGAAGCACCGAGGGCGCTCGGGGTGCTTTGGCGATTTGCGGTCCGCACGGATTTAGAAGGCAGAAAAGGGGCGTTCTGGGATGCAGGCAGAAAGCGGGGGTTGCTGTGTTCTGCGGCAGCCAGGAGCGGTGATGGGCAGGAGGAAGCTGATGGGGAGGAGGAAGCTGGGATCACCGGCTATCCCTCTTGCTTTTCTCCTCGTCTTCGCTCCAGATCTTTTCTTCTTTTCCTCAGCCTTGTACCTCATTTTCTTCATTTTTCTCCCCTAATCCTTTACCTTCCCAGCTATGCTCGTCAGTAGAATCATAGGAATAGATAGTTGTTTCTGGCCAGCTCGCTGGAGGTGCTGTTTTGGTTTGCTAAACACCTTTTTCTCTCCTAATGTCTGTTTAGATTCCAAGCTATTTTGACAAGGACTGCAAACTACTTTTTGCATATAACTTTGCACTGTGTGGTCTGGTTACTCTTTGGTCTTTAGGCGCTCCCACAGGTATGTGTAATAGGAACTCCTGAAATTTAATCCAGTTCGGCTGCTCTTTTTTTTTTTTTTTTTTCCCCCCCCTTTTTTTTTTTTATTCCCCTCTTAGAGTTTTGGAGGTGCTTGAACAGTCTGAACACCTTGCTGCAGATGATTGAGTTCCCAGAAAAATATTCCTTGGCCTTTTGTCATGGTTCAACCCCAGCCGGCAGCTCAGCCCCATACCGCCGCTCGCTCACTCCCCGCGGTGGGATGGCGCAGAGAATCGGAAGGGTTGAAGTGAGGAAACTCATGGGTTGAGATAAAGACAGTTTAAGAGGTAAAGCAAAAGCCTCTATGCTACTATGAAGAAAATGAACTCTATCCCAGCCAAACCCAACACACCTTTCCTTACAGCTTCTCATCTGCAAAAAGGAGGTAAATAATTCAGGCATAAGTTAAAGGAATATTATGAGGATAAATTGTTTTTTGAAAAATGTTTTTTGGAAGTGCATCAGCTGCATCGGTTCTTCCCATTCCCAAAACTTTGGAGTCAGGAAAATCATTCTGGATGTATGGATTTTGTGATTTATTGAGCAAGCACTTTAAGCGCGTGCTTCCGTGCTGCAGCGAGCCAGAGTCTGAGGAGGCAAGCTCAGGATGACTTGTGTTTTATCTCCAGGTGATGGACAAGATCTCTGCTTCCTTTGTGTTTTCTGCGGCCGAGAATGTGTCAGCTCTTAGTGTGAGAGGTGCTATCAGCGTTGCACCAGGCAGAAAAAAGCAAGTATAAGCAGCTGAATTTAAAGAGTGGAAGCCAGTTTCCAAAAGCAGCTTTTGTGGGAAGTAATAACTTCCTGTTCTTAACAAAAATTCTTCCCCTCGGAATTTTGTTCTGGAGCCGGCCCTGGGCCTGGCAGTCTTTTGGGCTCGGCAGAGGCTTTCTGCAGTTTCATTGCTGGTGCATCCACCCCCCGATGCTGTTAGCCAGGCGGCCCTGCACCGTGCCGGGCGGAGTTGCCGGTGGCAGTTTGAAGCGTTTCAGGTGCAACTTGGTACAGCGTACAAACCAAACTGGCGGAGGCGGATCTAATTTTCCATTCTTGCATAGTTTTTAAACATTTACATTGCAGTAGAGTATTAATGATCCAGTGGCTGTTCCGCACCGGGTTATAACGCATTTCAGAGTCCTACAGGCTACTGAATTTTGTATGTAGGCAGGTTGAGCAGAGCTTTAATTGAGCTCGCAGGAAAAAAAAGGAGAACACGGTACGGCTTTCAGAGGGTAACTTGATTCTGAGCTTTGTGCCTGTGGAAAATGGAAACACAGTTAGCACCCTCATCTTTCTGCTGGTGTAGTAACTGTACAGGATACGACTTATACCAAGCAGTAGGCAAAGAAACGTGTTTGCAAAGCCAGGTGTGATATTTAGTTTTACCTCTTCCTGAAGTTTACCTTTAACCGTCTTTATTTTTGCGTGGAGGAAATAGCCAAGCCAAAATATGCAAGAAGTGTTCGTGCTCTGCAGGCTCCTCTGCAGCAGGAGCGCGTATATGGATGTGTTACTAAGTTCCTGTGGTTAGCTGCTTGGATGATGATAAAATATATCCTTTCCCTTATGCACAGTTGCATCATTTGAGATTGCTGGAGTTACTACTTGCCTGCAGGCTTTGAAATGATCTTAGGGAGCGGAAGGCAAGGGGGGGTCTTTCGGTGTGCTGTCAACAGCCCTTGCCCTGGCATTCATCTAGCACTAGCTCGGACCTGTTGCGTTTGCCTTGTGCAGGAGATGTTGACATGGGACCTCTGTTGTTCAGTCTCTTACGCATCTTACGGATGCCAGACGTGTTTCAGTAATTTAGTAATATAATGCTATCTGGACTTCTTTATCCTTAAAAAAAATGAACAAAAGCCTTCTTACCCAAAAAAGCCCTTCAGCACCTACATTAAAATAGTACGTTTTGCAAAGAGAAGCTCTCAGAAGTCCTTCAGTTGTACAGTTTATATTGCAACAGTTTAAACAACTCCGTATTTTGCTGATTATGCGTGTCCCTTCTGTTTGGGTAGCATTCAGTGAATGGGTAGGTGTTTATACCTAGCCACTGAGCTCATCGTGAATAATCCGGACCAGCGTCTGAACGATCCAGATCCTCCTCGTATTTCTGTCTGCTCACTGCACGCCAGCCATCTTGTTTACAAAAATCAGGTATTGCAGTAACAGGAATATAGATCCAAATCTGCCCTGCCGACAGGACTTGGTACCGAATCGGGCAGAGATTGACAAGACTTTTCCCGGTCGTTTTGCAGCACTCGCTGCTTCCCATCAAACCAGCGAGCTGAAGGAGGCAGGGGTCCTGCAGGAAAAGAAGTATGTGATCTCTTAAAGACTGAATAGCGGTGCGCGTACACAGGGGACGGCACTGCATTGCACAAGTGGTCTCTGCTTAGATGCCGACAGATGTGGAGTCTTTAAACTTGGACTTTTTTTTTTTTTTTTCATGGAATTCTTCAGGGTTTTAGAAAAGGGGGAGAAAAAAAAACCCTGCTATGTTGTGGAGCTCTGTGCTAGACAGAAAAAAAAAAAAGCTGTGTTTTAATAAGAAGCTGCTCCCTTTCTTCTTTCCCATCTAGAGTATGCTCATCTCATGTTGATTGAGCTGTAACTCTCTTGGGCACCTTTGCAAATACAGTCTTGTTTCGTGGGAATTACTCTGTGCTTCCTCTCGTCCCCATCTGCTCACCTTCTTCTACATGATGTAGATATGTAGGTGCATAAGAAATGGTGCCTACCCCAGGGGCCGACCCACTTGTGCCACAAACTACCTTGCGAATAGAAGGCACGATGTGTCTTCAGAGGTACGATCCACATAGCGAGCGAGATATTTGTGTTGGGTTATTTTGCACGATCTCGAAGGTAGGACATGCTGTTTCATGTTTTGGAAAACCCAGGCTTCCCAGGGTAAAAGTGTTTACCGTGATTTCTGAGACGTGAATGTTCATGAGATAGCTGGCTTTCAGAATGAACCTGGATGAAAATGTCAGGCTAATGAAACCTTTCCATCGCGCTCGCCACCCCAGGGACCGGGCTCCTTCCAGCCTCCGGAGGAGCTTGGCTGCTCTGGGCTCAGCCCGTCATGCCCTCAGGGCGCCTTAGGTGATGGGGGGAGCGATTTGGCCAACACCGCACTTGTAAATCCCATCGCTAGTCCCTTAGAATCATAGAATCATCAAATCGTTTAGGTTGGAAAAGACCTTGAAGATCATCCAGTCCAACCATTAACCTACACTACCAAGTCTACTCTAAGCCAATCAAGGGTAGACTAGACTAAACCATGTCCCCAAGTGCCACGTCTGCCCGTTTTTTGAACGCTTCCAGTGATGGGGACTCCCCCGCCTCTCTGGGCAGCCTGTTCCAATTCTTGACCACCCTTTCCGTAAAGAAATTTTTCCTAATTTGCAACCTAAACCTCCCCTGGCGCAGCTTGAGCCCATTTCCTCTCGTCCTATCGCTAACGACATGGGAGAAGAGCCCAACACCCACCTTACCACAACCTTGCCGCGGTTTGTGGAGGCATAGGAGAACGGATTAGGAAATAAAAGAGCGCTGGTGAAAATAGCTGCGGCATGATGGAAGCCGCTCATTTTGCTGACACGCGGGACGCTTAAAAACAAAGGGTGGTCCCCCCAAGTTTCACGCATCGCCATGTAATCTTTTCACCGTTGAAGTGAATTGCTCCTGTGGTCTCTAATGGGAGTTGTGTGGCAAACTCCCCTGCACTGGGCTTTGATGAGCAAGCAGGGGTTAATATTAAAGCAGAGCATGCTGCTTTAGAAATGGGGAAAAGTAGATGCAAATTACTGTGAATGCTAATTGTTTCTATTTGAAAATTCTTGTAGTGTTTTTCTGAAAACACTTCCATTAAGTACGCATTAGGTGGATAGCTGAACTGTTTGCAGAAAATCTCCTCGGTCATGTGCGGAGGGGCACGGTTGCGTAAGGAGGCGAGAAACGCATACGGAGCCTTCTGGTCTGTTATATACTCTTTTTCGGGAGCTCGTAGCGGCGTGTGTCACACGAGGAGAGGTTAGAGTGGACTTCAAGGCATTTGTGCAAAAAGAGGAGAGGGAACCGTTTCCTAGAAAGATAGGAGGGATCCAAAATCCTGGCACGGGGAGGTAGCGTTGGGGTGTCTGTTACTCTGGGACAGAGCAGGGTAGGGAAATAAGTCTCCTGTTTATATGGGATGCGGGCAGGTGTCCCTATCGGAGGCGACCTTCCCATGGCTGCGCTGCTGGTTTTGTAGGCATCACTGAGGCTTTTTGTGCAACGAGGGCCTGACCCCATCCCATTAAGCAAACGAGGAATCTCTTCATCGATCGCAGCGTACGAGGGTGCCCACCCTGAGACGAGCACGGCGCTGCGAGCTCTCGGGATCAGTCGTAGGCGGGGGCGGCGGCGGCGAAAATAGCTCTGCCGGTCCCCGAATGCTGGGTTTTAATGGGATCAGAAG
This sequence comes from Pelecanus crispus, assembly GCF_030463565.1. NCBI lineage: Eukaryota > Metazoa > Chordata > Aves > Pelecaniformes > Pelecanidae > Pelecanus > Pelecanus crispus. The sequence continues at coordinate 3,002,340 of NC_134655.1, read as the reverse complement.
TTGGGTCCCACCAAATTAACTGGGAGCTGCCGTAGCCTCTGCACGCTCCCAGGCCCCCTCTCTTCCCTCCTACGCGTGCTCAGGTGAATCGGTAGTTCGACTGAGAGGGGAGCGGGGTAGGTGCTTCTGTGTCATGCTTCAGACCCTGCATCCGGATTGAGCCTTGGCAGCGGTGCTGAACGTAGGAAAGGTGAGAGGGCAGCTGGCGAGGTTTGCTGCGAAAGAGTGGGAGGCACGAAAACACGCCTGCCTTCCCTCGCTGCGCTCCAGCGCCGCCTGCGACGGCGGTGCCGGTGCACGCGCGTGCGCGCCTGCCTGTGCACGCCTGTTCGCGTGTGCACGCCTGTTCACGCGTGCGCGCCCGCCTCCGCTCACCTGCCGGCCCCTGCGAGCGCCCGGGGGTGCTTTTCCTGCCAAACGCCGCGTCCAGCGGTTGCCACGTTTAAGAGGCAGAGGCGAGCGATGCTGCGCTTTAAAACGCAGGCTTCAGGAGTGCGGCAGGCGGTGCAAGCGTCGGGCGCTCGTTGCTTTAGCTCCTCTGATGCGGCGGAGGTTGCCGCGGGTCGCGGTTTCAGGGCTGCGCTGGCTGCCCGGTCCTGAGGCTCCAAAGGAGAGCGTTCCAGCTTCGGCCTCGTTCACGCAAGTAAAGCTGGCAAAAGGAAAGGGGGATTTGAACGCGGCCGTGGGTTTGGTTTCAGCTACGTCGTGATTTAGTGGCAGTTTTTTTCCTGCTGCTTGAATGTGGCGAAGGGAGAGAAGTTTCCTTCTGGAAGAGGGCGAGGATGAAGAGGAGCCCCGGTGCCGGCACCTGCCTTGGACCCCTGTGGTCGGCTGCTCGGTGGGGATGGTGCGGTTTCTTTGGCATCTGTGGTTAAATTAGCTGCTGCCATACACTTCATGCGCCGGTTAGCTTCAACCATAACCAAATAGTTTGTTTAAAGCAAGAATTTTACAATCAATAACTTTTTATTTGATCCTCAGGTTCTTTAATCTCCCTGCCATAGTCTCAGATTAAATACATGAGAATTAGGTTTCAGGGACTGATGGTTTTACTTGTATTTATCCTTTTGTTTGTGTTGACAGATAATCCCATTACTGCTCTTCTTAGTAGTTTGTTGACTGTGATTGCTTTTATTACAGACGTCTCGCTTTCAAACTCCTAAGCCTATCTGAGCACTTGATTATACCTTTGGTGCTGAACACCTACCCACCCTCCCAAGGAGTGGACAGAATGGTGATGAATATTCTTGACTTTAATACTTTTAAAAAATAAAAAGAGAAAAAAAAAAAAAGAGAGAGAGAAAAGCATGCAGCTATGTGGTTTCAGGGAATTACTTGCTTTGACTTCAGAGGGTTTTAAACCTATTAAAAATTGGCTACGAAATGGTCTGAGCTCCTGGCAGTGTGTCCATTTAGTGAACCGTGCCTGGTTCTGGGCATCGCGGCGTGTAGCCCAGAGCATAGCCCGGTGAAAAAGAGCTCTGGCCTGTTGGGTTGTCTCTCCTTGCCTCTGCAAGGATGAATTTTGGACAAGTCATGTTAGCTCACTGTCTTAGCTTTGCAGTTTGTAAAATGGAGCTAATGATGCCATCCTCCCTGGTCCTGCCGTGCGTCCGGACCGACAGATGAAAAGCACCGGCTGAGGAGCCGGGCATTATTTTTATCAATGAGCTGTGCATGTGAATATGGCTCATGCCGAGTTCAGTAGATGCTGAGATCTCTTGATCTCTGGAAGCAGACCCTTTCACTGAGCAACCTTCACGTGGTTTTGGGATTTGACATCGTATTAGCCTGAGAAAATAGTAGATCGTATCGCCTGGGGAGGGGTGTATCTCCCAGGTAACTGAGCCGCTCCAGCTCTCCATTTCAGGTCCTTTCTCACCCTGCTTCTCCCTGCCCTCTTTTGCTCTCCTCGGTAGGAATTGTGCGTCATCCCCAGCAAGGTTTTATTTTGACCCTTGTGGTTTTAATTCTGGACGTTGGAAATACGCAAATCATGTATGATCAGCTAACGCTTTGAATTATTCCTGCGAGGGAACCGGTCGTGAAGAAAGCCACTTAGCGCAGCTGAACCGAACCCCAGCAGCCACCACCCTGCAGCACGGCTCCGCTCCGGGCAGCCGCAGCGGTGTGACTGACCCCGGGGAAGCCGTCGCCGCTGGGAGCTGCCACCCGTCATCCAGGGCAAGGAGACGGCTGTCCGTCCGTCCGTCCCTCCGGAGGGGTTGGGACCCAAGTGCTCGGCTTTGGGTCCTTCAGCAGGACCTGAGGCTGCACCGATTTTTTTGCTCCGCCGCAGAGGCTGGGGCGAGACGATGGTTCCTGCGCGGCCGGCGAGCGCTGCCCAGCTCCGTCCCGGCTGGATTTGGCTCGTGCAGCAGTAATGGCAGGGAACCTCTGGAACGTCAGCGTGAGCACAGAAACGTGCCCTGCGGGATGGCAGCAGGCACCTGCTTCTCAGCTCAATTAAAATGAGGAAAAAAAATGTTTTGAGTGCAAGTTTGCAAATACAGGTCGGCGAAAGGCGAGTTACTGGCTCCACGGCTAAATCCTCACATGGCTGGATATTGGTGACTATTGAAATTTGTTTCTGAAGAGTTTCCCCTCTTCCCCCCGCGCGCAAAGCGAACTGCATGGTGTTTGTTTTGTGTGGACGGGCAGGTGATGAAGCGGTGTATTCTGACAAGCCTTCCATACGCGTGACACGACAGATTTTGAGCTGCGATCTGTCTCTGCTGCGAGCCTGTAAAAATGGAGCTCTCAACAGTATTAAAAAAATCCAAGAAGTTGCCTTTGAATGAGTTGTAAAGCTTCCTAAGGTGTAAAAGCCGAAAAGGGGGTTTGTCCGCAGATGGGTCCATCGAGCGTGTGTCGTCCCGGTTTAAATGCGCCTCCTGCGGGAGCGGGAGAGGGTCCCGGACAAGCTCATGGAGCTCATCCCGGCCGAGCAGCTGCTCCGAGGCCGCGCGGCTGAGCCCGGAGCACGGGCAGCCTGACCCCGGCGGGCAGAGGCGCCCGCTGCCGTGGCACGCGTATTTACGTGGGTCTTTGTACTTCCCCGGTGTTTTTCCACTGTTTGAAACCGTAGAGGTGCTTGAAAGGGTGGCGGGAAGCTTGCGTGGAGCGTTCAGATGCTAAAAATCTTAATTTGGCTGGTGCAATGCCTGGGAGAGCCGTGTGGAAAGGTGGGCCGTGTTTCAGTTGTCTTCTGCCCTCTTGGGACCTTTTAGAAACGCAAACAAGAGAAACCTGAACTTTATGTTGGTAAAACGCGAGTCGAGGGAGAAGCAGTTTGCTGTGCCGGAGCTTCGCTCCGTGTTAACTGCAGTGAAGTTTCTTCCCTCTGGCCGGGGTTGGTTTTGTTCTGTCGATCCAAGCTGGAACCAGGCAGAAGCTTAATTGCATCTTCTGTCAGTTTTTTTTGCTCAGGGTGAAACTTTATAATTAAGCGTTTGGAGGTGCCTTTGCACGCAAAATGCTGCAAAATGATCCCCCCCCTTCCAGCCTTCCGAAAGGTTGGAAGCAAAGGGGTCAGAAGCAAACATTTCTTTGGACCCGTGATGCTCTGGTGTGCTGCAAACAGGTAGTCGCACGCTTGTCCTCCATCAGCCCTTTTCCCTTCAAATTCCATCTTTAAATATTGGTTTTCTATTAATTAGTAGCTGTTCAGAAACCTACTCCATCAGTTTAAACCAGTGAATTTTCTTTCTTTATGTCTCCTTTATCTGATTGTTTTAAAGGCATCAAGAGAACTACTACGTTTTTGCATTAGAATTACGTACCTGCTGTGGTTTCACCCAAAATCTAAGCTTACTGTGATTTAAAGAAATTAGCGAGTTTTTTTAACTAGTCAATGCTTTTGACAGCTCTTTTTTTATAACATTTTTATTTTTCTGGATAGTCAGTAGGTTTTTTCCCCTTTTGAAGGGCTCTTAGGAAAATCAGGAGAGTCATAAAAACCCTTATACTTTTTTTTTTTTATTGCATTCAGGAAAAATAAACTCAGGATTTTTACTTAAAAGGTAATCTTGGGAAGTAGTGTTGTGGTTTGGTTTTTTTTTTTTTTTTAATAGGAGCATTCTTAAAGGAGCCAGATTGAGGCACCCAAATCTTACTGAGATGCATGCTCTGTTCTGCCGATCCAGCCTGAATTAGTCAAAACAGTGGGGCCTGCACCCCCAAAATATACAAATGCATCAAAATCTGTTGTGCGTGGCGTGAGCTGCGATGGTGCCCACAAGCCCTTCCAGCGTCGTCGTGCCACGGGCACGTGGTTCCTGCTCCAGCGGGCTCTGGGCTCGGGATCTGAGACACGGGATAAGGAAGGGGAGGGTAAAGATAAAGATAAAGAAGGGAAAAGGGAGTGGAGTTATTTGAATGGCTCTTGGATGACTTGGTTTTCAGATAGGTTGTGGGGTTTGTTTTTTTTTAAACATAATAACTCGACGTCCCCTTGCTTCATCCCTTTGGATAATTTAATGTACAAGTTTCAGAGATTGGGTTTTCAGGAGGGTTTATAAGAAAAAGTGATGGCCACAGAGATTGTCGGGAAGAGATGTCACCTACGGAAATATAGCTATCATTTCATAACAGAAAGTAAGCAGCGTTTTGTATCGCGTCTCTCGCCAGAACATTTTTTGTTCTGTCATTGACACCATTCCTGAGTTTTTCACCGTAATCTTTTTCATGAGTTTTTCTGTATCGCTTTTATTAAGCATGGAGGAAATGGGATTTTTGTGGAAAGCCTGTGAGTGGACAGATGAAGATGGCATTTTGGGAGGAATGGAGTGGGTTGGGATGGATGGGGTGTGACAGGAGGTGATCTTTCTTCTTCCTGAAGAATAACATGTGCACGTTATGGGATTGGGTTTTTTGACGCACAGAGGAACTTGTGTAAATGGATTATCAATCTTGTCAAAAGGTGGCTTGTTAACCATCGCCAGTGTATTTATTTATCTACCAGTGTATTTATCTAGAGCTTACCTAAAAAAAACCAAAGTGGTTTCAAACACAATTGGGAGTGATTGTTTGAGCAAGAAAAAAAGAATCCTGTTCCTACGTTTCATCTTAGCCCCATTTGCAAGTCAGCTCTAGCACAACTTTGTAAAGTAGAAAAGGCATCAGTTTTACGATGTGTGGTAAGCTCTGCTTATCATACGCACGATTATAATAAAGCAGCAGAAATTAGTATCCTTGTGCGATGTCTGCAATGCAGGGATCCCAGGCTGGATCGGTGCCGTGGGACCGGTGGGTGCTGACCGCGGGGGTGTCCGCGCGTGCTGGGGGTCCTGCTGGAGGAGAGCCCGTGAGCCGTACCCCTTCTGTTTGCACCGCTATGGCTAAGTCAAGAGGTCCTTCTGCATAGGAAGAAACGTTCTGCTTTTTTTTTGTTTCAGTCTGGTTTGGTTTTTTTTTTTTTTTTCTTTTCCTGATCCGGTGTTGAAAAGCTGGGCAAAATTTTGCAGTGCAGAGCTTGCTCCTTTAGGTGAAGAAGCCGGATAACGCATCGAGATAATGTCACCAACTTGTTGAGTGGTGAAGTCTTTGGCAGTTGGCATTTATCACACTCCCTCGCGCCTGCGTGCTGCGAGGCAGGGATCATCGATTTTGTTCTGCTCAGAGGCCACCTTACTTTCAGCCGTGAGTTTAAGGGCCTGCTGACAACAGCCAAGCTCGCGGGTGTCACCTGGGGCCACGGTGGGTTCTGCTGGCCGGGGGCTTTGTTTGCAGCTCGTGCCCCTTTTCCCTGGTCTGCAGACAGGAGCGGGCACGGCCGATCTGCTGGGCTTTGCCTCTAGCCAGTGTTTAAATAACCAAAACTGTTTAAGTTGAGCCCCCAGCTGGGAGGTGGCTGGGGTGCCAGTTCTGCTCAGGTCTTTGTGAACACGTGTAATACCAAAGAAACTCCCTTTATTATATCTGGGCTACATACAGCCCAGGATGGAGGTAGCCAAGCTGGGTTGGCTATCCAGCCATCCTCGTATAGCCTTGTACCCAAGGCAAGTGTCCTTCCACGGCCTTGCTGTTGTAGAGGACAAGTATTCCCTCTGCTAGCGCAGGCGTTGCGTGTCTGCTCAGGTCTCTGTTGACCGGGAATGATTTCAAGGATACTGTGCCCAGTTTTGGGTCCCTCAGTACAAGAAAGACATTGAGGGGCTGGAGCGTGCCCAGAGAAGGGCAACAAGGCTGGTGAAGGGTCTGGAGCACAGGGCTGGTGGGGAGCGGCTGAGGGAGCCGGGGGTGTTCAGCCTGGAGAAGAGGAGGCTGAGGGGAGACCTCATCACTCTCTACAACTGCCTGACAGGAGGGTGTAGTGAGGGGGGTGTTGGTTTCTTCTCCCACATAGTTAGCGGTAGGACAAGAGGAAACGGGCTCAAGCTGCGCCAGGGGAGGTTTAGGTTGGAAATTAGGAAAAATTTCTTCACGGAAAGGGTGGTCAAGCATTGGAAGAGGCTGCCCAGAGAGGTGGTGGAGTCCCCATCCCTGGAAGCGTTCAAAAAACGGGCAGAGGTGGCACTCTGGGACATAGAATCGTAGAATGCTTTGGGTTGGAAGGGACCTTGAGAGATCATCGAGCCCAACCCCCATGGTTCAGTCCAGTCTACCCTTGACTGGTTTAGTGTGGACTTGGTAGTGTAGGTTAATGGTTGGACTGGATGATCTTAAAGGTTTTTCCCAACCTAAACGATTCTATGATTCTAAGCATGCTAAACGGAGCCTCCAAAACGTGCGCCGGACCAGGGCGCTGCTCTCGGGAAGAGGCGGGCTGCTCTCCACCCGGCAGCGGAGGAGCCGGGGTGGTCGTCTCTGGGAGTCAGACCCCCCGCCGCTTTGCGGTCGCGTGAGGTGGTTGAGGAGACGTCTTGGGGAAAGCCTCTGGTTTGGTAACTTTGGCCGAGGACGAGTACCTGAAGCCTGATGATTTGATGTTGGAATTGTTTGTGTTTAAAAAGCTTGAAAATGCCCATCTTTGGCCTGTCTCTGAGTGGGAGGGCACACATCTCAGTCTGTGTCTTGTTGCTCAGGAACTGCAGCTGAAAAAGAAGAAAAAAGCATTTATGGGAATGGGAGGTGAGGACCGGGGAAGAAAGCTGAGTTATCCTTTAGACTTAGCTTATCTAAACAAGCACAAACCCGCTCAGACAGCAAAACCCCTTTCACCTCCCAGGAATATTATCAGGGGTTGGGGGCCTTAGGAAATCATTTAGGCAATAACTTATTTAGATTTAAAAAAAAAAAAAAATGCCACCAATTAAAAAAATGTAATTCTGATTTTTATTTTTATCCATCGTAACCATGAACTGCTACATTCTCCTAAGGGGGTGAATGTCTCCACACCGCCGGGTTCCCAGTGCCCTGCCAGGGAAACTAAGTTTTTCCTTCTGTTCCTGGAGGACATTCACATGGAACCATGAGGAAGGAGGGGAAAAAAAAAAATAACCAGAAAGTGACTTTGACAGCACAAAAACTTCAGGCTGGGCAGAATTGTTCAGCTGGAAGGAATCGTGCTGTTGTTAGAACTGGTCTTTTTTTTTTCTTGTTTTTTCTTTTTTTTTTCCTGGTTTTTTTTTTTTTTTCGTTTTTACTTTTTAATGGACTAATGCAGAAAGAACATATTTATATGTTTTCAGTTGATCCCATTCCACATTGCTGCTTTTGAACTAGGCACGCTGAACATACCCCTTCTTTAAAACAGGGAGCAGCAGTCAGTTTTGCATAATTTCTAAATCCTCTTGGACACAAGTGACTTCAAAAAAAAAAAAAAAAAAAAAACCCATAACAAAACCACCAAAACCTCTACTATAAAAGTAAAATGGCAAATTGAGATACTAGACTACAAAAGTATTCTGAATAATTGGGGATTATCCTTTAATTTCTTGAATTGAGGAAGAACTAAATCTTTTTCTTTTTGTGCAAACTCTGTATTTCACCCATGATGATGATTGCTAGGACCGGGGATTAAATGCTGAGAATTTATTTTAAAAACTTGACTACGGTACCTGTGGCACCAGCGTTACGCGGCACTGTACGGAATCGCAGAAATGCAGGTGGGAGCTGCTTTTGATGCTGGTTTGGGAATCACGAGGAGGGTTTGGACTCCTTTGGCTGGGAGTTGTCGTAACCTGGCCCTGGGAAATGCTGTGGAGTAGCAGGTTCTCAGAAATGAATTTAAACTTTTTTGGTTTTTTTTTTTCTGCTGAAATCTTGTGTAGCAGAGATGTATTGTGCAAGCGCAAGACGGTTTCGAGAAGCAAAGAATGGCCTATTCAGTGAACAGCCATTGATGAAAAGTGAGGTTACTTTTAATTTCTTGTACCATAAGTATTCCGTGTATTTTTCGTCCTTAATGGCATTCTGGCTTGTTATAGGAATTAAGCGCTGCGAGTTAAAATAACAAATCTGCACTATGCTTTGCTGGATTTTAAATCAAAATGGCATTCTTCTTCCGTGAGCCCATAATCCATTCTTTTATACAGTTTGATGCTAGCCAGAGGCAGAACCATTAGATATCAAAAATATAATTGCTCTCTCTATGAGTGCTCCTTTGTAGCCCATCCCTTTCATGTTTTGAGGCTGCAGCACTTTTATTTCTTTAAAAATATTCTATTAACTTCTTCTGAATTGTGTATCCCAGCCTCCGCAGGTGAGAGGTCAGCGCCTTGTTGGGATACAGCGGAGAAGTGGAGGTTCATGGTTGGGATTTGCTTTCTGGTGTGGCAGTTCAGCTGGAAATAGTGAAATCCAGAGACAGGCGAGCATAATTATCCCATCAGTGCCAGTTGGGAGTTAATTAATCTATAGTTCCCCACCTGGCATCCAAAGTAGAAACTGTTTTGGGTGAGGAAGAGAATAGTAATGGCTTATCTTGCATTTGCTCGAGTGTGGGAGGTTTGGAATACACAGATGTTGAAATATATACATCACGTTCATTAATGTATTACGGGAGCGCTGCTTTCCCGCGTTCCACATGTAAATATGTGGAGGTGTCTTATTTGTACGGACAGGTGTTTCGAAAGCCCAGGGTGTCTTTTTTTGGTTTTTCCTTCCTGCTTTTCCATTCCGTGTCTGCAGCTGAAAGCGCTGCAGAGCCCTGCGAAGTGCACGCTCCCTGCCCATCCCGCCGTCCGCCGGGAATGGCCGTGTCGCTGCGTGAGGAGGGGCAGAAGAGGGAAGGATGCAGGAAGTTCGGCTGACCTGTTCCGGAGACCAGGAATTGCTACTCTCTTTCTGAAGGTTAGAATTATGAAAGCCCAAATACAGAGCCAGTTCCTTTAATAATACAAACCCGTTTTCTCTAGTCTGCCAGAATTCGGAGCGTCTGGTGGTTTCCATGGAGAAGTGTATTTCTTACAAGGCCCAGCTATTTTTGCAGACTATTTTGTAATGTATTTGAACTTGCAGGCTTGTGCCATTTCTGTTCTCCCGCTCCCCGAGCAGTGCAGGGAAATACTGCCAGATTCCTGCTAAGCTCTGAGGAAGGAGCAGGCCCAGGGCCCGTATCCCCGATGGTTTTGAGGGTCAAGACGCTGTCTTTGTGCCGTCCCCCGGTTTTATCCTATTTTGAAGGAGAATCCCCGCGCGGGTGGCAGAGGTGAGGCTTCTCCTGCTTTGCACCACCAAAAGGACGCTGCTAAGACCCCGCCAAGTGTTGCTTTGGAACAGGTAATCTCGCTGCTGCTGTCAAGTTGAATGGTTCGTTCTGAATTTTACGTGGCCTGAGTTTAAGCTGTTTTTTTAATTGACAGCTAGGCTTTCTCCAATTTTGTAATAACCTGTAAAGTTTTGTCTAACAAACGCCATTTCTTCTTCCTTAATTGTCTAATTAGAACTTAAACTGCACTACTGGTGCACAGCTCCTTCACCGCTTGCTTCGCGTGACTGCAAGAAGAGAAACCTCGGAAAGACGTGACTAGACAACACGCTTTTTCTGGAGCTCGTCTCCTATTGCTTCGGTGTTGTCCACTACAAGTTTAATTACTGTGTGAGAAATACTTTTCTCAAGTGGAGCCAAAATCTAGGATTTAAGCCAAAGTAAATTAACAGTTCTCAGAAAACCTGGAGTCCCAAAGCCAAGAATTTCAAGGCTTTTAGGCATCTCTCTGTTACTGGCAGGCATCTCGTGATGTCATGTGGTAGAACAAATGGACACCAAAAAGCTGAAGTCAACGTTGTGCCAGTTTAGCAGGGAAGATTAAAACCGATTTAATTTACAGAGGCCAAACTGGAAATAGTGATTATACACAGAAACGGTAGGGTTATTTCATAGGCCGTATCCCTTCTTTTCTGTTAGTGGCTCATTTCCAAGCTTCATTCTTGGTTTCCTAAATTTGCACTCTAGTTTTTTTTTATTTTGGGGGCAGAGGGACTACTTCTTTGTGAAGTTCTATTTGACTAATATTATTTCCAAATGTGTTAAATGCAATACTCTCTCTTGGTTTTTTTTTTCTTTTTTTTCATAAATTGTCATACTACTCATCCAAACATTGAATTTTGCATAAAATAACCAGCATTCAAGAATTAAGCAGGAAAGTCCTACTGGTTGACGGAGTAAGGCACATTTTCTGTTGAAGGAAATTGATGGTGCTTAATTTTACCTTGTGTGCGCAATCAGGAGGACTGTGTATGTCTAATTCAGTGCAGAGCGGGTAATAAGAGTTCGTCTTTATGTCTGATTCTTCGCAAAGCCGTCGCAAAGGGAGTTCTGGTGAAGAGCTGCTCACCTGGATGTTGTTGGGTGTCGGGAAGGCAGGAGGTCTGCTTTCTGCATATTTGGGCGCCGGTGAGAGCTGTTGGGAGCTGCGTGGGTCTCTTTTGCTGGTACGCTGGCAACCTTCATGGAGGGGCCAACCGCAGCAGCGCTGGCAGCAGTCCCCCGTCGGCCCCGTGGTGCGTAGGCACATCCAAAATCTCTCCTCCGGCGCAGCCCCGAAGGGGAGAGGGGTGCGCGGGCCTTCTCTGGCACTGCCGCGCATCCTTTCCTCCTCCCCAGCATCTCCCGTGTCTGATCAGCTGTCACCTGCCACGGCTTCGCTGCTTAACGCTTGCATTGCGCTCTCTGCTGAAGATACACCATGATTAAAAATGCTTCGGAGGTTATACGCATCTGCTATGCCTGGTTGTCATCAGACGGCAGTGGAGACGCCGAGGCTGGTTGACGTACTTCCCCGCAGCGGCCCGTGCGCCGAGCAGACACCTGGCCACCTCTCATTTGTGTTTCCCTGGCTGCGCTCCTCGTCCTGCGCTTGCTCTGCCTGGCGGCGCGTTCCTGGCACGTGCGCGCGGTCCTTTAGAATCATAGGATCATAGAACCGTCTAGGTTGGAAAAGCCCTTTAGGATCATCCAGTCCAACCATTAACCTACACTACCAAGTCCACACTAAACCAATCAAGGGTAGACTAGACTAAACCATGTCCCGAAGTGCCACGTCTGCCCGTTTTTTGAACACTTCCAGGGATGGTGACTCCCCCACCTCTCTGGGCAGCCTGTCCCAATGCTTGACCACCCTTTCCGTAAAGAAATTTTTCCTAATTTCCAACCTAAACCTCCCCTGGCGCAGCTTGAGCCCATTTTAACAACAATAATTAGGAAAAAGGGGGAATTCTAGCTCTGAATCGCTCTGTTAAAGTCTCCGTCCAGTTGAAGCGCTTGAGGAAGGAAATGCTGGAGGCAGAGCGAGCCCTGCCGTGTCAGCTTTGCCCCCGGGCGCGGGGAGGGAGCTACCCAGCAGGTGACGGGACGGCAGCGTCCTGTACCAGCCCTGCCTGGGCTGGCGGATGCTCCAGGTCTCGCCGTGCGGGAGAGGCTGCGGTGCTGTTTGACTCCTGCACCGGCAGCACCTCCGCCGCCGTCCCCGGCGCGTGCACGCGCATCAGAGCTGCACAATTTACTGCAGCTGGTGGGCAAATGGTGTAGTGTGCTGCGAGCGAGGAGAGGAGGCACCCTGCGATACCGGAACAAAGAAAGCAGGTAGCTCTGTCTTTGGTCAAGACTAAGAAAGAAAACATTTGCTGTATGTTTGGCTTTTTTTTTTTTTTTTTTTTTTTTGGTACAAATGAATTATTCGATACGTGTGCGTGTATCGTCACAAAATGCCTTTGCTCATGCAGCGGGCTGAGAAGAGTCCCCATAAAGTGGACGGGCGTGCCTGTGTGCGTGTATACCTGACAGCATAAAAGATGCTGCTGAAGGAGCTTGCTGGGTGTAGCTGTGACAGAATCCACAGAGAAAAGAGAAATTATGTATTACAACCAATGTGACTGACTGAATTCCTTGTTTGGATGTTTACTGTGGGTGTCAAGGATGTATAAATGCAAACAGCACATTCATGAATTATTTTGGGTTTCTAGTAGTTTTCTGAGGAAAATCATTTGTAATGAGCTTTATTTATGCACTAGAAATAAAGATGGGATTAGGAGAATATTGAACTGTAAATGCACTGGTGATTTTTGGCTTTTGTGCATAGCACAGAGAATCTCATCATTTATCTCCGCTCTGATCTTGAATATGCAGAGCTGGCTGTGCCTTTTATGCAGCAGCTATTTTAGTTTGCAGCAGTCTGGCCTTGAGTCTGTAAGGCGTGCTCGTTGCGGAGTAGGCAACGTACCTCCGTGGGCCTCTCCCTGTGGTCCTGCCGCTGGCTCTGAAGCTTTGCCGTGCTTTGTTAGCGTACCGTGAGCCAGATAGTTCCTCCTCTGCCTTTGTCGGTGTTCAGCTCTCTTAACTAATGTTCTGGTCGCGTGGCCTGATTTACCTGCTTCTGGGCTGTGGATGTGGTCATGCACGTGGTTTTACTCTCCAGCTTCTTCGAGGCTGGGAGAGATCTTGCAGGTGAGGAGGACAACTGGTGCGTGTGAAGGCTGGGCTGCAGAGGGGATGGAGCCAGAAGCTGCTGAGGCATCTCCAGCACGAGGAGTCTGTTTTGGTAGGGGGAGGAGATACCATACCCGGAGATCTCGCTTTCCAGATCTCCTCCTGGGATTAGAGTGGTGTGAAGATCCGGCAATGACTTGCCAAGGCTACCTTGAGTCTTTCACTTGCCGCGTCATTTTAAGGCTGGTGGTTTTTCGACAGACTGAAAGGCTCATGTGTGGTGAGCTAGAGTGTCAAGGACAGTCTTTGATGTATGTGCAGAATGCCTCTGAGGTGATTTACCACGTGAAAAAACTGAAAATATGCTTTAGCACCTCTAGAATAGCGTGCATCCACACATTACGTGTGGCCAGTGCTCACACGGGGCATGGGCTTATTTACTGAAATCTTAGTTTAGCGTGTACATAGGCCCCCATATTGACGAGCTCTTGTTTTGCTGCGAAGGAAGGATGCATCAGATAATCTTTGGAGTCGTGTTAGATTAGGAAATTTGCTCTTTGCTGTTGCATTTTAACGGGACTGTTGAACATCCTTCAGTGATTAGTATCTTGGTGCCATAGCATGCATAGTGTTGAGAGCACTTAGAGCCGCAATCTCAATTTCACACAGGTGCAGACAGCAAATATTTTTTCTTAGCAATTTCAGGCTCATGCACTTAAAACGAATGTGGAGGCATTTTTCATTTGCCTGTTTATATGCGCTGTGCGTACCGGTTTCGGAAGTGATGGGGTCAGTGGCAAGCCATGTGTTTTGGGCTGACCTGTTGTATTGCTTGACGTGATCTGAACCAGTTGTGCTCATATAACTCAAGTTCACTGAGGTGCTTTCCTTACAGTCACTGAGTCTGGGAAGCTGCCTCTTAAACTCTACCCATACCCTTGACCATTAAATGTGAGGTGTTTTGAATGAATCTGATTCAGGAGGTTTGGCGGCGTTTTCTCTTGGCTGGTGTCATCTTCCCAGTTCCGATATTACCAGGGACGTTCTCGGAGCAGCAAGGATGTTGTCGGTTTGGGTTTTGGTTTGTTTTGTTTTTAAATGAGCTAATTCTTTAGCTTGAAGGTCTGCTTCATCTTATTTAGCCTTTTAGATTTTGCAAAACAGCCTTGCCCCCTTGTTGGGCTGCCTGGAACTGTACTTTCACTTTAATTTAGTCACCTTGAAAGGGGACTGCCAAAAACAAAGGCAGGATCCAGCGATACGGATCAGCTTACACCAAATCAGCATTGTTGCCTGAGAATATCTCTTGCAGTGAGAGAAGCTTGAAACCTGCAGGGTGTCTTTTTATGAAAAAAACAAAATATATACTTATTTGTATGCATAGACCACCTAGGGGAGTTTCTTTTGAATTTTGCACTGTTTTAAACACTCATTGATGTGAGTGCTTATTGCAGAAGCAAGGACAAATATGATGTGCAGTAGCTGAAGGGCAATTTCTGTCTGGAGGTGCACAGGACCGGAGTAAACAAGATTCATTAGAATAAGAGGAAGGAGGAATAACTGCGGGGTCATGTCACCTGCCAGAGCAGTGGTCCGGGACCTCAGAAGTCGGAGAGGCGTTGTCTTACGCCTTTTAATGGATGACAAGTCTGCTTCTGTGAGGTGCTTCATAGAGCTTGTATGTGGGGGGTAAGCATGAGTTTATAAATATTTGTGTATTTATTAGAAGATTACTATCTGATCGTTTCTCTTTGCCCTCCTTCCCCTCATGGATGTCCAGCTCTAGGATGTTACTCACTGATTCTTGCACAGACAGCTAATAACAGTTCCTTCTAGGCTTGACTAACCTTGATGTTGGACAGGCAGGGCAAGGCGCAGTTGCCCAGCCACAGTGTCTTGTTGGGTTGACTCTTGGGGTGAGGGAATTGCAGTTTTTGTGACGTTTGCAAGAACCCCTGAAACATGATCGGAACCGAGGAAAATACTTAAATCTGGACTCTGATACATTTTATTGTAGAGAAAGTACGTACTTTATAGCTTTTGTGCAAAGTTTTGTGTGTCTCATCGTGCAGTGCAAGAGTATAATTGTTTTACTGAACTCTCAGAGACGAAATAGAGCTACAAGAATTTCTGAAGAAGAGGTATTCAGCGTAACTTCTAGAAATGAGATGGGAGGTACCTGTGGCCCTTTTAGGACCTACTAGAACCTTGGACCACTTAATTTTATTTTCTCGGCACTAGTGCAGTAAAATGTAAAACTTAGGCGGAACTTTTTATCTCAAAGGCTCACAGGGCGTTGAAGGATTTCTGTGCCCAGTGCACTAAATTGAAGCCAACTCTAGGGTGGATTGTAACAAGCTTTTAAGACTTGAGCGGTAGCTCAAAAGTAATTTGATATATTCAAAAGCAGCAGGAGGAAATGTTAGTTCAGCAAATTATGGCCACTAATGTGGTGTGAAAAGGTCACTCCGTAACCCACCCAAATCTAACAGCACCGCTTGACAGCTTGGTGGGGATACTGCCAAGGTAACCTGAAAATTTTGGTAAAATTTATAAATAGCCTTTCAAAAAAAAAAAATTGTGAGAGCTGAGAGGTTGCTGTGTGCCTAGATGCCCTCCCTAACCATGTGTTTCAATGTAGAGTCTTACCATCTTTCAGTGCAGTTTTCTGCTAATGAGTTGAAGAGCAGCTGTAAGCTTTACCCGCAGGTGGAAGCTTTCCTTCCCTACGCCCTCCCCTCCTCTCTTAGCAAGTCATTCAGAGTCTCAGATTTGAAATACTTGGATTCTTCTTAAAGACGGTTGAGAGCAATGCTGCCATGGTGTGGGATGGTTTTACTTTTACGCTGTGGGGGAGGCCTGTAGGCTGGATATATCTTTATATCAGCTACCAGCCAGTGTTGGCATAACTTGCTGCCAGGCATTAATTATTTCGGCCTTTTTTTCTCCCTTTCCCAAGGCCCCTGTAGGGGTGATGGCCTTGCACCATTAACTCAGGCCATGTAGCCGGAGTAGGTCTTGGGACTGCGTTCCTTGCCCTGAAGTTGTCTAGAGAAAAATGTGCTTCCAGGAGTAGCATGAAACCTTGTAGGCAGGAGCTGTTGATTCAGAGTGTCTGCGGGCGTACGGGGATGGGAAGTGCGGGCGTACGGGGATGGGAAGTGCGGGCGTATGGGGATGGGAAGTGTGGGTGTACGGGGATGGGAAGTGTGGGTGTACGGGGATGGGAAGTGCGGGCGTACGGGGATGGGAAGTGCGGGCGTACGGGGATGGGAAGTGCGGGCGTACGGGGATGGGAAGTGCGGGTGTACGGGGATGGGAAATGTGGGTGTACGGGGATGGGAAGTGCGGGCATACAGCAATGGGAAATGTGGGTGTACGGGGATGGGAAGTGCGGGCATACAGCGATGGGAAATGGGGCCGTGAGGTGCCAGATGTGCTGGAGCAAGGATGGTCTGCTCTTGTGGCTATCAGGTGCTTTAGAGGGTTCTTTGAATTGTTGTGAAAGGTTTGATTGTTTTTGTTGTTTTTTAAATGGCCTCAATCACCGTGGTTTGTAAAATTGATTCCTTGCCGCCTTTTCCCCAGAAGGTACCATTACACGTGAATAGACCTTTCAAATTCAGCTCCATTGAAAATAATGGAATTAGTCTGTGCTGTTGTTCCCATTAAGGAAATCAATCTTGTTTTGAAAACCCCTGTGCTTTTGAGAAGAGCAGAACTTGACAGAAGGATCTACCTTTCTGCTGGGCAGAATTCCCCTGCAGACATCTGCTCTTGGTGGGCATCCCTTGATGTTCGCTTTCCGGTTTGGGAGAGATTTGCTGTGGTTTTGGAACTGGCATTTCCTTGAGTAGTTTTATGCTGTTGCTTTTGCTAGTTTTTAATGTTGATGTCTTTCCACTCTTCCTTTATCTTTTATGACATTTATGTCAGGTCATGGACAAATAGTTATGTACTCCACGGTTTTATTTTTGGTAGTGCTATCCTCACTGAGCATAACTAGCAGACTGTATTTCAAAATTGTCTCCTGCTTTTCCTCTGCCAGAACTGTTAACGGCTCCTCTCTGTTCATTCAGAAGAGCTTATTACTGCTGTTGGGTCTTTGATGGCCTCTTTCCAGAGCTTCTTAGGCCTTTTAGAGCCAATTCTTTGCTTTCCCTTGTTGGACACTGAGTCGTTGGGATGCCCTTGATGATTTGCTGACTGGAGGCTGTGGATCCATGGAAGTCATGGATTTCTTCTTAACAGTCCTGAGCGATGCAATATTGTGTTGGCTGCTTTGCTTTTCTTATTTCCCTATCTGTTCTGCTATATTTTTATATATTAAAAAATATACATATATAAAATAAACAAGGAAGTTTCTGTAGAAAATAAATCATTGTTGAGTGAGGGCAAAATGACACTAAATTGGCAGCTTTACAGAAGGTATGATGCCTTTGATTGATCAGTTGTCAAAGAAATGTAATGTACTAAACATGATGAAGATTAAGGATGTTAAGATGGTTAAAATTCAAGTTGCATAAGTGTTTGGTGTTAGGTTTACAGCTTCTTCCAGAATTTTAATTTTGAAAATGCAAAGTATTTGTTTTATGCTATTCCTTAGGAGCCCTCTAGATGTTTTGGAAAATTTGAGTTCTTAAAAAAAAAAAACCAAAAAAACCCCACAACCCAACAAACAAAACCCAGTCTGAAAGTATTTTAGTATTCACAGTTTATGAATTAGGTAGAGAGACATTATTTTTTTTGTGATTAATAGTGAGCTTCTGAGATGCATTAGACACTATTTACAGAAACTGAGCACCAGAAATAATAGTAGCATTATCCTGAACCTCGTAATTACTCTCAGGGTCCAATTTTACATTGTATCTAATGTTCAAGAAATAATAGCAGCATGTTTTTCAGCAAATGATTATTTAGGTATTTAGATAGATACATGTACAGCAGGAGAAAATATTAGTTAAACTAAACAATGCCTTTTGAGGGGACTAGGAATTCTTTTTTTTTTTTTTTACCTTTTGCTCTTTCTTTTTTAGCCACACCCTCCTCTCCCACTGTCTCATTCCTCCTTTTCTTCTAGGAGGCAGGAGTTCACAGAAACGAATACACGGGCTTTGTATGGAATCCCTGTTGGAGTCCTCCTCAATGGTCTGCATAAGTAACCTTTCAGAGCCTTTTATTGCTCTTATCTCCCTATCAGGGGATGCCTGGTTTGGCCTCCATCCGCCCCACTTCCCCTCTTTCCAACTGCTAATACGTCCTAGTTTACTTAACAAAGTGGAGCAGAAAGGAGCCTGCAGACAAGCCCGGAGGTTGCTCGGTCCCCTCAGATCCTGCCCGTTGGCAAACTGCAGGGAGCCATGGGGTGCACTTCTCCAGGAGAACACGGACGCGCTCCTTGCTTGGCCTGGGTGATGTGCAGCCCGTGAACGTACAGCACCAACCATCCTGGCCCCTCTCTTCCCTTACGTGAGGCACCACTCGCTCGCCTCCACTTTTGTGGCCAATTCTCATCTTGCCAGTCATCTTTCTTAACAAGAGCCCTCCTTGAGCTTGCGCTGTCAACTTCCGTTGCTCCTTCCTAAATACTCAAATAAACATCTTGCTTTCTCTCCTGGGGAGACTTCTCTCCATATCTGCAGAGATACTGCAGTATCTTTCTTAATCATCTCCTTCGCTGTGATGCTGAAGAGGCAAAAAAACTGAAATGCCCCAAACCTTGACAACAGTTAAGCTGGTGACAAATGGCTGTCATATTGACTGGTGTAGTCTGCTCGTTTCTATTCCCCTCTCTCTTTAGCAGCGATATAAAGTTGGACTGCGAGCTGTCTGAAATCATCTCCCTGTTCCGCACCTGCATGGCACCGGTAGCCGGGACTCGCGGTCATCGCTGCCACGAGCTGCACTTCTAGGGAAGACCGAGGAACGTGCAGATGATAGGGACCCTCAGGCTTGTCTGACTGTGGCGATTTGTCAAAAACTGCAACCGTCATGGGGACTTTGCTTTTGCAAGCTGCCCCATGTTAGCGAAAGTGAGGTGATGAGAGCCCTTGTTTTCCTTGCAAAGACAAGCTGAGAGGTTTTAGGCAAGAATTTTGTTGTTAGGCCCTGCCAATGCAGCAGGTTTTTGTGTTGACCATGGACACTTCTTGCTGTGAAAACAGGCAAGGTGAACTTTAAATTTCCATTCCCTGTAGCTGTATTTTGCTGTTCTCTTCTGTGTGTGGAAGGGAATGAGGCCTTATCTGCAAAACACCCAGCAGCCCCATCTCGGGTACTTGACGTGCTGCAGATCTCACATACAGCGACTGCATGGGGAGGGTAACCCTGAAGGAGAAGGTTGGCTGCGGGCAGAGGAGCCTGTCCAGGTCCTGCTCCTAGCCGTGTCGCTGGCTGTCGTGAATCCAACTTAGTTTTCTTTTTCCCCTTTTTTCTATCATTTGCCTTTATTGATCATCTCTTTTGCTTGTGTGGTGGACCCTAGCTGACACCAAAGCCCTTCCATACTGCCCAAGCGTGCTCTATCCATGCGGTCAGCCGTAGCGATGGCCATTCGCCATCGTGCTCGGGCAGAATGAGCCAATTTCTGCATCTGTGGCTGCTTCAGCATGCAATATGTAGGGAGTCCTTACCGCTGCCTTGGTGGAAGTGGTACCAGGACAATGAGAAGCTCATCTTGCACGTCGGTGTCGAGGCTGAGTTTGTCAAGTCCTTGCGAAGAGGAAGGGGGCTTCATGACTTGCAAGAAGAGCAGACTTGAGATGAAAGCCAGTAAACTACAATAAATGGGGAGCTCCAAAGTATCATTTTTAGAACTGCGTTTCAGCGCATAGCAGCTCTTTAAACCGATTTCAGTAATGAATAATTAAAGCATGAAATACAAGAAGAGTAAATATTTCATTAAAATACTAAACAGAAACTACAAATAGGTTGAAGACAAAGGAAGCTTTATTTTTTCTTCTCTTCCCCTGCCCCCTCCCTTGTCTTTATCCTCCTACATGGAGAACTCTGGTCTGGACAGAAGGAAGCAGGGGGATGCGCTGCTGGCAAACCACTGTTGGAGATTAGAAATTCCTCCTTACTTATTAACCACTCTCTTCTAAATTGTCCTTCGTGGATTAACTTGTGGGTATAATGATTCAGATAATACTGCATGTATTCCTTTCCTGGAAATGTTTGTGGACCTTGTAAATGCAAGAGGCTGGGATGCTTCATAGCTGTTCTATTGAGAAACAAACGTGTTGAAGCTCTAGTCAGAAGCTATGTGTTCAATAGTAGTTATTCATGTGTTTTAGCCACCAATTATATGGAGTTGCATTGTGTATTTGCTATTAAAATTAATAAAACCTTCACAGAAAATGGCTGATTAAGAAACTGAATGACACTAGATAGTAAATAAAAAAATAAAGCAAGACCTTAGAGTAATTTTTCCAGATTCTACCCCCCCGCTCCCGTCATGTTCTGGACTTTTACAAAATGTAAGATTATTTAGGGTCTCTATAGTTAGAAGTCAAATTAGATATTGGTTGAGGCTGTGTGTATTAATCAAGACCAGTAATTACAAAGTGCTGTTCATTTCCAAGAGGTATTCAAGCAGTCCTCGCTAAAGCCTGGCAAGAATGAATAGATAATATGTATAACTGGTAGACAGAGAATGAGCATTCAAGGTTGATGAAGATCTAACTTCCATTTAAAAATGAAACCAAATCTAATCTGAGGAATTAGAAGCAATAAGAACGCCGTGTTAAAGGGTATTTATAGGCAGTGTTGATCTGTCTTGTGCATTGAAGTCTCCCAGGCCTCCAGGTTAGGGGGACCTGCCTCGTACCTCATCAAATGATGGCAGAAGCAGATCCGTATGTCATTGCTGACATGGACTGTCTGTCCATGACCAACTTACCTTTGAGGTAGTCTTCTCTAACCTGGTTTTCCTATATTCGAACAAAAGGCGCTACGTGATTACACAGTCATCACTCTGCCATCCCTCCCAAGGATCAGCGTGGGTAACGCGCGCTGGGCCAGGCTTCCACAAAACCGAAATCCTGAGATTGTTTCCGATCTTTTTTTCCCATGATTGTACTGAGTGTTGCCCAAAGACGTTTGCTGATAATTGCTTGATTAGTCACCGTGGCTCTGATGTCAGAGGTCACTTGGGATTAAATTTAATAAAAGACTTGGCTGCTGCAGCATCGTATTTCTAAGTGCTTGGATCCCTGAATGGAACCCCAAAACCTGAGTTAAATACAGAGTGCATAGAAGAGTTTAACACTGGACAAGGTGATTATTTTAAAAATAATTAAAAAATGATGATTTAAAAAAAAAAGCAGTGAAACCAGCAGAGCTGCATGTGAATGTGAAATCCTGTTGGTCTCTGACCACTCGGGACTGTGAGCCTGAGTCTGGAGCACCTTCCAGAGCTGGAGAACATGCTCAGGCAGGAGGGGACCGAGGGGACAATTTTTTTTTTTTATCCGGAGGGGCGAGCAACAGAGAGTTGGAGAGCTGTGGAGAGAAGCTGTGGAGAGAAGCTTCGGGCTCAGCGGCATAGGGAAAGTGGCCATGAGCCTAGGTACCTGCAGATTTAGGGGGCTACTAAGCATGCGGGCTTCTTGGATCAGGTTTTTTGACTTGTATGCCTAAGGTCTGCCCGAGCCCTGCTCTAGGCACTAAGTCCCGCTCTGTACAGCCTCTTAACCTGAGTGCTGAAGTTGCTCCTTCAGAGAAGTCACAAGGGAGTTCTGAATATTGGCTGATGCTTGTCAAGCATTTGAAGATTAAATATGCTGTGTGTGAACAAGTTTTTGCTTTTCTTGTATTGAACTTGGATACCAAGGTGATGAGCATGGTATAAATATCTTGAGAGAAGTGCTGAGCATAGTAATTTTTATTGATCTCAAAAGCTAAAAGACCTTTCTACAACTTCGTGCTTTTTTGGTGTCTGATTACTCATTTATGTCCATATAATAGTGCAATTACCTTTTTCAGCAGAAGAATTGGGAGGAAGAGGTCATCATTTTAGTAAAACTGTAATTCCTGAAATAATAGTTAATTTTTTCCAGTTGTTTGGTTTAAGGTGAAAACAAATGGTGGATAGCTTTGGGTGGGATTAACACATTGCATATGTTTTGAGCACTCGTTGGCTCTTCAGAAACACTGGTTTACAGGCTAATGCTTTGTTTTATTTATGATAAACCTCTGCTTAGAAAACCTGTTAGAGTTTGGGTTTGTCTTTTTTTAAAAAAAAAACAGTCTAAAACCAATCGCCCTTATCCTTGAGATAAGCTCTTTATAAATGTGTGGGGTTTTTTCCCACCTAAACAAACAAAACCCCCTAATTATAAAGGATTGCAGCTTCAGATAGCACTGGTATGATTTAGTTTGCCACTTGCTATTGTTATCTGAGTCACTCCTAAGGAAGAAAATACAGAGAGTACTTCTGTTAGACGTGCTGCAGGAAGACTGGTACTTCTCTGCTGCGCTATGGTAGCAATACCTTGAAGGGTTTGTTCCTGATACGTTAAGAACACGTAAGCCCTTTCGATTTAAGGTATGTGAACAGTCCTACGGTTATTAGTCCTTTTGCTAATATTTTTTTTTTTTTCATCTGTCGCTATCTCTGAAGTGCTATCTCTGAAGTTTTGGAAGCGCTTTGAACTGGCTTGATTAAATGGTCTTTCCTTTACGAAGTCTTTTGATTAGCAGAAATATAATATGACAAAGCTATTCCCACTCTGCCATGAGAAATGGTCAGGATTGGATTGCCCATGAACAGTTTGGCGACGTAGCCCCGCGTGGGATGGAAATACGCACTTATTAAGGGGGTTCCCGTTAAGTATTTTACAAATACCGATGAATAGTTCGATGCTACTCACAGAGATGCTTTGTCTTGTACTGGGAGAGCAATTGTCGAGCAGCTGTGCTTGAATCCCTTTCAACACAGTTGTGTCTCAGCTCTGCCTGAGGCAAGCAGATGATGCTCCATGGTGTGACAAGGCGCTGTCCTGGAGGGATGCATCTGGGTGAGTGAACTGAATCATAGAATCTTAGAATGGTTTTGGATGGAGGGAACGTTAAGGATCACCTCGTTCCAACCCCTCTGCCATGGGCAGGGACACCTTCCCCTAGACGAGGTTGCTCAAAGCCCCATCCAACCTGGCCTTGAGCACTTCCAGGGATGGGGCACCCACAACTTCTCTGGGCAACCTCTTCCAGTGCCTCAGCACCCTCATAGTGAAAAGAATTTCTTCCTTATATCTAATCTAAATCTCCCCTCTTTCAGTTTAAAGCCATTACCCCTTGTCCTATCAGTACATGCCCTGTTAAAAAGTCCCTCTCCAGCTTTCTTGTAGGCCGCCTTCAGGTACTAGAAGGCTGCACTAAGGTCTCCCCAGAGCCTTCTCTTCTCCAGGCTGAACACCCCCAACTCTCTCAGCCTCTCTTCATAGGAGAGCTGCTCCAGCCCTCTGATCATCTTCATGGCCCTCCTCCGAACTCGCTCGGACAGGTCCATGTCCTTCTTATGTTGGGGGCCCCAGAGCTGAATGCAGTACTCCAGGTGGGGTCTCACCAGAGCGGAGAAGAGGGGCAGAATCCCCTCCCTCGACCTGCTGGCCACACTTCTTGTGATGCAGCCCAGGATACGGTTGGCTTTCTGGGCTGTGAGCGCACATTGCTGGGTCATGTTGAGCTTCTCATCAACCGACACCCCCAAGTCCTTCTCCTCAGGGCTGCTCTCAATCCATTCTCCACCCAGCCTGTGCTTGGGATTGCCCTGACCTTGCACTTGGCTTTGTTGAACTTCATGAGGTTCACACCGACCACACTCTCAAGCCTGGTCAAGGTCCCTCTGGATGGCATCCCTTCCCTCCAGCATGTCGACTGCACCACACAGCTTGGTGTCATTGGCAAACTTGCTGAGGGTGCCCTCAATCCCACCGTCCATGTCCCCAACAAGGATGTTAAACAGTGCCGGTCCCAATACTGACCCCTGAGGACCGCCACTCGTCACTGGTCTCCACAACTGACGGAGGTTCTAGTTCACAAAATGGGCTGGAATTATTAACTCTGGTAGCGGGAGTGTGAAATGCAGAGTTCCTATTTCTGTGGAGAAAGAGGAGGCCACCATGTTGAGCAAGCACTTGTCCCTTCAGAGCTGGCTCCAGAAGGAGTGATGCGTTTTAATTTTTTTTCCTTCTTTTTTTTGGTATGTGCTCAAAATATTTAAACGTTGCATGTAGGGAAAAAACCCCCAACCCCACAAAAAAACACAATTAAAACGTTAATTATTAGTTCTGAGAGTATTTTGAGTCATTTTTGTATTCAGTCGGCTGTAATTAAATACTCAGTGAACACAAAATTAGGTCATATATTATGTAAATAGGATGAGACATCCACTAGCTCTAGCAAATGCTTTGGAGTCCTTAAGGGTACGATTCTCGACTGGACTCTTGGAGCCTAATCGGTTCTGTCTGACCCTGATTTCCTTCTCTGTCACATGCCCACCTGAATGCAGAGCAGATAGCGAGGAGGGCGCGGGGTGAGACCGGTGCTAGGTCATCTGCTGCCTCCAGCTGTGGCCGGCGAAGCCTTCCCCTTGCCCGATGTTCTCAGCCAGTTTGAGATGAGCTCTGCGTGGGGGAAGGCTTCCTGCTTGCCCCCAGTGGACCTCTCTTCTCTGCTGTGGTCCAGCCATGTCACTTGAGGACATCCTTTAGACACGGGCAGAATGAATTTAGGTATATTAAAAAAAAAATTAATAGATGCTTAACCGTGACGCTGAGTGAGGCTTGGAGCGCTCTGCACTGCCCAGGATCATGCCCTCTATTCTCTTAACATGACACTTGATAACTTCAATTTTAGCATTCATAATTACAAATGCCAAACCTGATTTTGCTCCCTTTGAGGATAGTGGGAGCAGTAACAGGTCCATTATTATTAGTCAGAACAATTATGTAGCGCTTAAAGAAAGATAAAAAAATAAAAATCAAGCTGTTGGGTTCTGCTTTCTTGCGAGAGTGACTTACCCGCTGGGGGTGCGTGGTGTGTGAAGCAGCGGTTTCATGGCAGACTGAAGTCTCTTCATCCTCCTGTCCTCCACTCGTTGCAGTCTTTGTTCCCATCTCCAGAAGTGGCTCTCGAGGAGCACCACCAGCCTCCCCCGTTCCTTTCTCCCCAGCTCTCCGCGTTCTCACTTTTAAATCCAAACACGAGCCTCTGCATGTACGAGGCACGTGGAGAACAAGAGCGTGTTAGGAGGTGCCGGTGGCTGAGTGGGGAAGCAAGAAGGAAAAATTACAGGTAGCTATCTTCTAACCTTTCCTGGTCCTCCACCACCCATTCGTTTCCCACCCAACCCTGTTTTTTCTCCTAGTGAAAGATGCCGCAATTCAGAGCTGACTAGGGGATGATGCATCAAGTATTCTGCTGGAGTCCATCAGGTATTAGTTTTCTAGAGCGTGTGTGGTTCGCTGCTGCTTGTATTCTTCAGGTGATGAAAGAAATAGATTTTAGTCCGCTATATTTTGAGGTTTTAAGTGAGATAACGTCTTCTCTAGCCTCCCTCCTTCTTCTGTGCCCCCCCAACCCCAACCAAAGCACCTGTATTTTACAGAATTTCTTTCCTTAGCCCACAACTGATTCCTCGTAGATCCCTGACAAAAAGCAGGATAGGTTTAAATCAGTCGGATGAGATCAGCCTTGTCGTTGGGAGCAAGGGTAATCCCATGGGGAGGTGCGGTGGGAACTACACTGCTCCCAAACCCTAACACGGGGGATCAGAATTAATCTGTAAAATGGAAATCAATGAGCGTATTACTGTAAGGGAGATGGCGTGTGATTTTTGTACCTAGGTAGCTTTTTACCTAACTCCCCATGAGTTAGGAAGGTACTTGCCTGTACGAGAGCTGGTCTGTGCACCTTGCATTAATACGGTTGGAGTCGCAAGGAAAGGACCGGAGTGCTGGGGCTCTCAGCAGCGGAGCGTGCGCCGGGAAGCAGGCTTGCAGCATCAGGTGCTTCTCTTGCCTCTCGTATCTCTGAATGGCAAATTATACAGTTGCCTCCCTTGGTTCGCCTTGCCATATTACCTCTGGAATTGGGCTATAATACCTGGCGTAAGCAGTCCAATATTTAGAAGTGAAAAGTTTATTTATCTGGCTCAGCTGCGGTAAACCTGTCTGGACTTTTAAGGATGGTTGATGTATTGTAAAGGTGGGCAGCTTCTAGGAGCTGGTGGGTGTGATCCTGGGAATGGGATGTTAGGTACTGTTTGCTTTTGGTAATAATAACTGCTGGGGAAAAATGAGTCAGACCGGACACACTGAGGACCTGATATTTCACTTTCAAACTTCCTTCTAGCTGGGTGGGTCAGGCTTGACTGCTTTCAGCTTTGTACCATCAGGAGGCATGGATTTGCCTTATCAAGCAGTGCTGGGCTTGCTAAGTGGTTGGCAGACATTATAGAAAAGCGAGATGCTATTCATGCTGCAGTGGATAAGAAGTTGGAAAGCGTTGGTTTAAGATTGCAAGAGGCTGAGAGGAAAATTGAAGTCATGGAGATAACGATCATTGGACCTAATGCTGCTCTTGCTGAGAATGCCAAAGACCAGGTTGTAAGGCGTGCAGAAGTCCAGTTGATGATCTGGAAAATAAGTGCAGATTGAGTATTATCATCTTGGTGGGAGAATCTTGTGAATATATTGATGGAGAAGCAGAGATTCATGTGCTTGTTGCAGGGTGCTGGTCGAGCTGCATAAACGCTAGGCGAAATAGTGCTTCGGCATGCTGTAAGGGCATGGTGTTAGTGAAATATCAAGCTACGAAGCAGTGACTTCCTGGGACAATAAATCAGTGAATCTTATTGAATGACACAGTGATTGAAACCGGTCCGTATGTTGCAACTCCAACAACAAAATACGTGTTTTCTCACTAAGTGTTGGGGGATCGTTCAGCCTAAAATCTCAAGAGGTAATTCTGTTGCTCTGTGACTTCTGTGTGTCATTCGGATTTGGCTTTTTCTGTCCTAAAAAAAAAAAAGTTTAAAATTGGTCCCACTGAAAAGCATCTAGAGTACTCTGCCTTCTTATTGCCAACAGGTTATCATTTAATAAAACACTTTCTATTTATATACAAATTGGCAGAGAGAGGAGCCTGGACTATAGTTGGTGCTATAGGCCTACATATTTTCTTTTTTTTTTTTTTTTTTTTCCCTTTCTTTTCTTAAAGAGAAAGGAGAATGAGATTTTAGGTTAAACCGTTTTTACCAACTGCGTTATGCGCCAATAGGTAGTGAATAGATAACATCTTCTCGGTTGTACGCACAATCAGATTTGATCCTCCAGTAACGGAGATTTTGTGTGCAGCTGCTGGCAGAAGATTTTATTTGCCTGACAAAGGCCTCTGTGGACAGCGAAATTTTTCCCCATCGACAAGAGCGGTCCTTCAGCGCGTTTTTGGACTGTCCTTCTTCGGAGCTGCTCCTTCTTGAAGGTGCACTGGTTTCTTCCAACCCATTAAACATCCCCTATTTAAAAAAAAAAAAAAAAATCTATCTAATATAAAGATGACCATCCTGAGCTTTTCCTCTGCATTTCTGCAGTTGCCTTGACCCGCTTTCCTCTCCTGGGCCAGCGGTGATGTGTCCCGCTGCCCCGGGCTGGGAGGCAGCCGGGAGGGCAGCCACGATGCTGTTCTGGGTTGTGCCTCCTTGTGGTTACACGCTTGCTTGGGGAGGGGTGTAAAAAGGCGTCAGCGGATTAACCATTTATTTTGCTGTATTATGCTTCTGTGCCAGACCTGTTACGTGCCCCGATACTGGTCATGCCTTGCAGAAGTGCTGTGGGTGTCGCTGTCCGGCGTGGCTGCGTCGGGTTCATTCCTTTCGCAAGAGAGCGCCGGATTGCTTCCCCTTCGATCTTCGCAAAGGCAGTTATAGGGGCAGGTTGTGGTAATCGGCCCCATCCTCTCAGATTGCTTGGGATTTCAAATTTTGTTTTCCTAATATGAAAACGGATAGGTGCTGGAAGTTTTCCTTTGGCCTGGGGCTTTTTATAGGAAAAGAGAATTTGGAATCCAAGGAGTGTATTTTAGCCAAAGGATAATTGAATGTAACGCAAGGTCTGACTGTTTAAAAGAGTTAAACCTTTCCTGATCCAAACTGTTCTTAGGTTTTACTTTTCCCTGAAATCCCCATGAAGAGGATGGAGTTTATTGCTTATGGGGGTCTGCTCTCTGTCACACCTCTCTGTGCAGAACCCAGGGCCAGTTCGGGGGGGGGGGGGTCTGTGCCGGGATAACGCTTCTCATTTTACTCCAGCTTCGGAAGCAGGCAGCCGCGTCTCTGTGCTGTTATTTATTAATGTCTCTTATCGCAGTCGTGCTGCGGTGCATTAGGAACTGTACAAGTCTGCAGTGAAAGGGGGTGCGTGGGCTGCGGAACCGGCTCGCCGGGCGATGCTTTGGGCCACAGAAGCGTCCGTGGCGTTTTTCCATGCGCGGCTTGGCCAGACCCTCGCCGCTTTTTGCGGACTGGTGCTCGGCTGTGCGGGGAGCGGGACCTGGCGAAACAGCCGGGACGATGGGGAGGAGCGGAGGAGGAAAAGGAAACGGGGCAATTATCTCAAAAAGGACAAAAAGTTTGTTGTGCTAAAAACACGCAGCCACGTTGCTGATATTACATTTCACGGCAGTGGCGCCGAGCTATTTCGAGATGATGGGGAGGGCGGGGGTAGCGATACAGATCTGCTTGGAGAAATACGGTGGCCAAAAAAGCACGCGGAGGGTCCGGGGGGACCCGCGGGGACGGCGAGCATCTGCGCCGCGAGGTCTCAGCGGCAGCGCGCTGGGGCCCCGTCCCCCCTGGGAAGACAGCCCTGCCTGCCTGGGTGCGGTGTCAGCAGCGGTGGTCACCTCGGTTTTTGAGGGGCTCAGCGGATGCCGTTTCGCTGGGGAAACGCGAAGAGAGTTCAAGGAGACGCAGCGCGCGGGGGTGCGCATCATCCCGCATCTGGGGCAGGGTCTGGGGCACAGGGCTGGTGGGGAGCGGCCGGGGGAGCCGGGGGTGTTCAGCCTGGAGAAGAGGAGGCTGAGCGGAGACCTCATCGCTCTGTACAACTGCCTGAAAGGAGGGGGTAGTGAGGTGGTGTTGGGCTCTTCTCCCAAGTAGTTAGCGATAGGACGAGAGGAAATGGGCTCAAGCTGCGCCAGGGGAGGTTTAGGTTGGATATCAGGAAACATTTCTTCACGGAAAGGGTGGTCAAGCATTGGAACAGGCTGCCCAGAGAGGTGGTGGAGTCACCGTCCCTGGAAGTGTTCAAAAACCGGGCAGACGTGGCACTTGGGGACATGGTTTAGTCTAGTCTACCCTTGATTGGCTTAGAGTAGACTTGGCAGTGTAGGTTAATGGTTGGACTGGATGATCTTCAAGGTCTTTTCCAACCTAAACGATTCCATGACTCTATGAGGGCTGAGCGTGTGGGCTGGTGTCCAGCCTCAGAGTCCTTTTTGTTTTCGAGCAGCTGTTTGCAGGAGCGAAGGGGCGGTGGGGGGAACGTACCGTGTGGCTACCCACCTCCTGGCCCGCGCTTTATTGTCTGCTTCAAAAGCGTCGCTCGCCAGCGAAGTTTCCCATCTTTCCACTACGTGTGACTCCTGGTTGAACTCCTCTGGTTTTCTGTGCTGTACCAACGAGCGTAGGAATACGTTTCTGTGTGCCGCTTAAAATGCAGAATATCTTTTTGATTACCTGGGAGAGTGCTTAGGAAATTTCTGTGTTTTGTTGTGTTGCACGTGCTCCTAATACATTTACAAGCAAGCCACACACTGGGACAAAACTAGGTCACTGGTAGACTCCTTACTGGACAGATGTTGAATTTTCCTAATTCACCCCCTATATTCAGCAACATAATTGTGATTTTAGGGGTAGCTGAATCTTGCTGACCATAGCTAATTTTTATTGTGGGTCCATCAGAAGGCTGAATTTTGGAGGCACAAAATGAGAGTTTTTGGTACATGGGAGAAAGCGGGATATTTTGTCTTTGACTCTCAGTGGGAGGTCACAGCCTTTTGTGCTGGCAGCTCTGAAACCAGCACAAACTGGGGTGATTAGCTCCCTTTTCTAATGAGTACACAAAGCTGATTGTGAATGAGCCAGTGGGTTCATTGTGCAACCTTGGCCCGCGTTTAATCCTTTATGTGAGACCCCATTTTACACAGGGACAGCAATTGGAATCCAATTTACACCAGGCTCGGCATTAAATCTCCTTACGCTGGCGATACTACTAATCAATGAAATTGAAATTCAATTGCCGTTAGGAGTCTCTTCCCTTCAGTTATGCCAGTTCGCTTTCTGCTACGCCACGCATTTTAAGAGAGATGAAGCCCTTAAGTGGGAAACACTTTGTCTTCCTAATACAAGAATAAACAATGTCTCGCTTCTTGGCAAAACACATCCAGAGTACTGTGTAACAAGCAGGAGAGATCTTAAAAGTCCATCAAGAGACGTTATGGTAATTCTGCAAGAACGACCACCTTGCTTTTAGTGAGAATTATCTAAATATGAAGATAAAAGGAAGAAGAAAGGGAGCTTGACGTGTAGAGAGACACATGAAAGGTTTCGGGAGAGGCTTTCTGTGCTGCACGGAGATATTAGCAGTTGAGTTTTCTGGCAAGCACCTTAATAGCAAGAACAGTTTCTTCCTGTCTGGTTTTCACTTTAACAAGCAGGACTTGTTAAATCAGTTTTGGGGTGCATGAGAGATCAGTAAATGACAAAGAGGAGACTTCATATGCCTCACTTGCTTTCTTTTCAAGGAACATCGTGGATGCTGATTAATCAGCCCCTCCCAGCAACCTTGGGAACTATAAAATTACAGTTGAAGAAACTTCCCCGCGTGGCAATTGAGGAACTGAGACGCAGAAAGATAAAAACAAATTTTTAGGAGCGTCAGTATTTGGGCACCCACGTGTAATGGGGACGAATGGTTTCAGAAGTGCATCTTCTGGAAACCAAGCGGCTGAAATATCTCACCTGGGGGTGTCATAAAGGGGAATGCCACGGATCGCGGCTCGCCCTCGGAAATTTTGGCCGGTCGTGGCTTTTGAAAGCCGGCACGCTTTGTGCTTTGGAACCGCTCAGGTTCAGTTGCTCAATTCTCGTCCCCTTCTTGCTGCCTGCAACCTCTTGAAATATTCATTCCGCCTTTTATTCATCGGTGCTGTTTAATACCCCAGGCATAACGATGATCTGGAACGTTTGTATTCTGTTACAGTCATTGTTTGGGGATTATCCAGAAAGCTGACACTGGGCTGGAAATTGGTGGGTATATGTTCCCATTGTAAGCGGGATGCCAGGTGTATTTATTTAAAAAGTCATGAAGTAGCCTCCCCAAAATCAGGTGATACTTTTTACACAATTAACTGAGTTTGCTTTTTATTTCTCACCTAGTTTCTGAGCCGTTGGGATGCACATTGGTTGCTTTTAAAATCTTTTATTTGCAGCTACAAGAGCCGGAAATCTAGCTTAGAGGGGGGAAAAAGGGTATTTTTTAATACAGCCCAAGGAATTTGTGATCAGAAACGTTAACTACTACAAAACTCATGGTAAAAATCACAGGAACTACCATTCCTGCTAAACTGAGCAAGAGTTTAGCCACTGTCTGTACTTGCGCAGCGTTCTGCCTTGGTTTCACTGTGAAAACGCAGCACTACAGAACCATGCAGGTGATCTGACGTTTATGGGACTTTTTCTGTCCTGAGGAATCTGAAACTCAAGCTGAGATGACTTCAGGGCCTCCCAGGACAGTCTGAGGGCCGTCGGGTCAGGCGGCATAGAATCATTTAGGTTGGAAGAGGCCCTTAAGATCATCGAATCCAAGCGTGAACCTGACACTGCCAAGTCCACCACTAAATCATGTCCCTAAGCACCACGTCTACAGCGCTGGTGGGAAGAGGAGGCATTGGGAAGCAGAACGTTACTGAATTTCGATTTTTTTTTTTTTTTTTTTTTAACCTGGCAATTCCAAATGATGGATGCATCTGAGAATGCAGAAGCTTTTCCTAGCTAGCAACCAAACGTACCGCGGAGGAGACTGCCCATCTTCTGAACCGAGAAAAGCACTTTTGGAGGGTGGTGCTTTGGGGTTCCCAGGCTGATAGATCATGTTGTATGTCTACATACCACCTTAATTTGGTTATATATTGGTGACCTTTCCTCTCTGATCCGAGCCTCTGTGTTGTCCAGCATGAGCTATTGCAGAGTTTTCTGAACAAGGCCAGTGAGAAGTTACAGCTGGTGCAAAACGTAGCCGCATGCCTGTTTCGTGGCCGTAGCTGCAGGGAATGTGTTTGACTTGATCTTCACTCAACACTGAATTCAGTTCACACTTATTTTCACATACAAATAAAAAAAAAAAAGTTTAAAAAAAAAAAAAAAAAAAACCAAAACCCCAAAAACCCAAACCAAACGCCCGCGATTAGTACTTTAAGCTGCTGCTCTCATTTCAGAGACGCCGGTTATCCTTCCACAAGCCACTGAGGAAGATGGGGTTTAGCTGTAACGATTGCAAGGGAATCGTTGCATATGTAATAGCCACAAGCTTTAAAGCACTGGGCTTTTGCAGTGGGTGACGTCTGGACTTTGCAATTGATTCAGTCAGGAAAAGTCCGGTTGACCTTTTAGGCAAAGCTGATCTGCTAGCGTTTAAGGTGAGGGTATTTTATTTTTCTTCTTTATTTCATACAAATACAGCAGCCTGAATTAAAGACAAATGCCTTAAAGTGTGCAACTGAGCCTGTTTAATAAGTGAAACATTTTGGGGCATTTGGTTTTGTGACCTCTTTTTCTGTGAGCAAGTTGAACTCGAGCACTTTGCAGGGAGCGTTATTTTGCGGAGAGAGGACATTGATCTTATTTGGCAGAAAATAAATGGATGTTTGTGTTATGACGCCTATTCAAGTACTTTCTTTTATGTATCTGCAGGATGCTCTGCCCTGAAATCAGATCTCGTCTGACTGATACATTTTAAGCAGGGTGATTCTGACTCTTTCACAACTTTCATGTGTAAATGTGTTAATGTTTTGCCCAGCACATTATTTCTAACAGGCTGAACTTTCATTGTGTTTTCGCAGTTTGGGTTTACATTTAACTTGAGGCTTTCATAGTTATTTAATTCTTCATCATTTTTGACGCCCTAGTAGCCTCACGACTGCCCCAAGATTGCAAAAGAAAAGGCAAACACCCAGCCTCCCTGGCTTTAATTTCTAAAGATCTTCCTTTCGCTCCCCAACCTCCAAGCCCCCAAATCTGAGCCCCAGGGGAAAATCGGAAGTTGCTTCCTCAGACCTGTCAACTCTTGTGCTTTCAGGATGAGCCTAATGATGTTGAGCCCTATATGATTCTTTCACACTTGTCTACTTCAATCTCACACCGCAAGACAAATAGTGGCTGTGCGGAGGGAGGGATGAAAGTCCTGCTACAGTAGGGATCTGCAAAATGTGTGCACTGGGTGTGAAGGAAATTTGGGATCAGATGCAAATCCTGTGTGTAGCATAGCTGGTTGGGGTTTTTTTTTTTTTCCCCCCTGCAGTTTAATATGATTTTTGTCTTGATGCATAGGAAATTAAATCAGGTTTTGGAGGGACACGGGGAGGGATAAGAGTGAAGAATTATGCTGAGTGTTTCCCATCTGCCTGATGTTATGTAGGTGGGAGTAAATAGCAGGATTTGACCATGGAAGGAAGTGAATTAGTGTTGAAATTGAGTACTTAGGTAGCCACAAGCCTGATGTTTCAGAGATTGACCCTCTCTGCCTTTTTTAACCAATTATGAGACCACTTGTCCTAAGGACATTTTGTGCCTGGAGGCTCCATCTAAAAATACTGGGGTTGCATTAGCAGACTAATATAGCCCTCTCTCTAACCACTGCATGCAACCCACCATGTCCCCTGTGCTTTTTCTCCTTGAAGATGGATAAGAAGTGCTACCAGGGTAAATTTGGGGCGCAACGGGTATGCAGCATTACTGGACTGCCTGGACTCTGTAGCATGAAGTCATCCCTTTTTTTCTCTGTGTTTGCTTTTCAGCTTAATCTGTGAGTGGTTTCCTCCACTCCTATTTTCTGGTGAGTCACAGAGGAGCAGAGAAGCAGGCTAAACACAGATGGAAATGGGATAGCTGGATCGCTGAGCCTGCTGCCTCAGTTTCTCTCCAGAGTGCACTCTTTGCAGATAGCGTTTGGAAAACCGTGTGTAGGTGCTACAAACACACAAAGCCATGTGGAGACGGGGCTCGCTTGCCCCTTTGCTGCCAGTTCGATTTTACACACCAGTGAAACGTAGATCAGATTCACGTTGCGTGCGAACAGCGTGGCTGCCTCTTTTCTAACTATTATCCATTGCCTTTTTGCTCCTTGTGGGTATTTACAAACCAGTTTTGTACAGGGCTCTGGTTTTGGTGTACCAGAACGGTATCTGAAGGCACGTAGATAAATGCCGAGCGTCTGTTGCCCTCCCAGAGTAGCTGTGGGTACGTAAAACACGGCGACGGAGATCACGGGGCGCAGGTGGAGGGTGCACGCGTACCGAGCGGCGGTCCCCGCTCCAGAGGAGCAGCTGGTGAGCGGAACGGGTGGAAAGAAACAGGATGGGAAGACAGAAGAAAAGAGATGGGGTATTGCACGTCTTATTAAAGGTTTTACCCTTCTACCCTTACTGTCTCAGTTCTAAATAGATGTAGGTCTGGTTTTACTTACAACTTGTTTGCAGTGGGGTCCCCTGTCAAAAACCTGGATCCTTGAGGCTCTGCTCAGTTTGAACCTTTCTAGGTACACAGGCAGCTGCAGCACACCAGGTACTCCGGCATTTCTTTTTTTTTTTTTTAAACTATTTTGCCAGCAAAGGCTGATGTCAGACCTCTGGGTAGTTAAAAAGCAAATTCAAGCAGCCCATTGTGGGGAACCTGAGGGAGTGCTGTCGCCAGCCAGGTTCTCAGTGAATGCTGGCCCTTGCCCAGCGGTCGGACGGCTGATTTACTATGTGCTTTTCCCCATTGCCATGCAGCAGGCCAGAACTGTCGTGTGGAATTTTTAAAATTTAAAAAAAAAAAAATTTTTTCGAAACCTCTTTTATGGGATTTGTGAGCTTTCTTTGCCGTTTGCCGACTGACCAGCATTAAAAATGACAGTTGGCTGTAGGTCTAAAGGTTGTGATAGCGAATCAGAATTCCGGTGTCGGAAATTGGGCTTCGTAAGAGGCAGACGTATAAATCAAGGCTGAGCTGATTAAGTGTGCTCTTTTGCGAGGCTCTGCGGTGGGGCTGACGGCGTTCAGCTTCTCGGCTGAAGTTCCTGAGGGGTCAGGATGCATCGGCGCTGAAGGAGGGAAGCGTGCGCTTGGAACGCTGCTAAAGTGCTGTTTGTCATCTGAGGGGCTAAAGCGGTATGATGAAGACCACGGGCAATCCAGGATGGACGATCCCGGTGACCCTGCTGAACCTCCTGGCCAGGCGACCGCTCTTGGGGCTGAAATCGGGGCCAGCAAGTCCTCGGGTCAGAGGCCTTTGCGTTCGATACCGGCTTCTTGAGATACTTCACGGCTGTCCTGCGGGTCCGAACCGATGCTATTTCTGCCGCAGAGCCGCAGTCTCGTGGTGGGACGCGCCGGTGTCGGCGGTAGGAGGAGCCCGGCGGCCCGGCTGGCTGTAGGTGCCTGCGTGGTCTGCATCTGGCACCGGTTCTCGCGCTGCGGGGTGACCTGGCGTGGCTGTGACCCGCTGCCTGGGGTGGCATCTGCTCTCCTCCGGCTGCATGTCTCCCCAGGGGCTGCTCGGCTCTACGGGCTCTGCCTTCGGCGCTTCAGAGCGCCGCCGTGCTGCGGCAGGCGCTTCGGCTGCAGCTTGGCTAACCGCAAGATTTACTAGTACGTTTGAGACAAGATGCGTATCGGTCACTCTTTTTGGTCTCCTTTTCCTCGTTTCTTTTAGCAGTCGCTCTTTAGGCGTCGAAAACCGCGTGTTCTCCGTTCTAAAATACTCTTTCCAGTTGGGCAGTGAGAGCCAAACGAATCGCTGCTTCCTCTTGTAGCCGAGAGACCTCCTTATGAGAAACATCAGGCATGTATTTATGAAAACACAGTAGAAGCAGCGCAACGTGCTTAAAAATGTTTGCAATAACCTGCTGTCTTAAAGACTTCCTCAAAGCTTCACCGAGGGCCGTTCTCGCCGGCCGGGGCTGTGCTGTTACGCCGGGCGGCGGTGGGGCACCTGGGAGGCATTTAGAGACGCGCGTCAGTCCCGGTTTCCCTGCGTGTTAAAGCAAATATTGTGTTAGCACGTACCTACACCGGTGACTGTGCTTTTAATGAATATGCGCTATGCTGAACAAAAAATCTAGATAAATCCCCTAGGGACGTTTTCTTTTTTGACTGCTCCAAAATCCTGTTCGAGTGCATTCAAGTTAGTCATCCAACATCTGCTTGGTTTTCGTTCCTATCAGTATTCATTCAGAGGGAAACTTCTAGGGATAACCTTTGCCAGCACTTCCCTAAATACTCAGTGATATATAGGGAGCACAGGAGAGCGCTCAGATGTTTTCAATACAATCCGACCGCAGCAGAATGCAGCTGCCACCTGCAGACCGGCGTTTGCAGGGGGACCTTGGCGTTTGGGCCGTGCCTAAAAGGTTCTCGGTGAACCCTAAAAAATGGGTTCACTGAT
The DNA here is from genome assembly GCF_030463565.1 of Pelecanus crispus. Classification (NCBI taxonomy): domain Eukaryota; kingdom Metazoa; phylum Chordata; class Aves; order Pelecaniformes; family Pelecanidae; genus Pelecanus; species Pelecanus crispus. The sequence goes on along the minus strand of NC_134655.1, from coordinate 2,965,822 downwards.
TATTTTTTATTATTATTATTTTAATTTCCCCCCCCCCCTTAATCGTTCATCTGCAATAGGTCGGTGTTGGGGTTGGCGGCACTGGGGGAAGGGAAGGTGGGGAAGAAGAGCGTGGACGTGGCGAGCGCCGGAGCTGTCGGAAGCTGCGGTGGGGCTGGGCGTGGGGGCCCGTGCCTTGATGCCAGCCGAGAGCATCTTCCACGAGGTTCAGCGCCGCAGCCATGAGAAAGCAGCTGGCTCTGGCCTTGTGGTCATCGTTTACTCTTCCTTCTACACCTGCGTTCTTTTGGGTGTCTTTTTTGAGAATTCAGCTGGAGCTGCAGACTTCCTTGCTTCATGAAAACACTTGTCGCTGTTTGCCCTGGTTAGTCACTGTAAACGAGCTGTTGCATTTGGTGCTAACCCGATGCTAATCTACTACTTACAGAATCATAGAATCATAGAATGCTTTGGGTTGGAAGGGACCTTGAGAGATCATCGAGCCCAACCCCCCTGCAGTAAGCAGGGATTGAACCTGTGAACTTGGCGTTATTAGCACTTTAATAATATTAGAGTCACAACAAATAAATGCTCTACTTGTATAAATGGCCCTTCTACCTGCTATGCTTTTTGGAAGATTGATTTGTAGCCTTTCGTTTCCGTCCCAGCAGAGCCCCACCCCGGGATTTGAAAGGACACGTTTTTATTGTCATAAATTTGGTGAGTTTTAGTGTGAAGAATGAGGAGATGCAGCAGGCTAGGTGGAAGGGAACACGTGGGCTCTTTTTTTAGGTGGCCCATTGCTTCCAACTAGCGTGCCTCTTCATTAGGTGATGGTAGACATAAATTAAAAAAAAAAAAAAAAGGAAAAATAAATAGCAGAGACATTTGGAGCCAAAGTAAAAAAGCCTTTATTTTCCTTTGTTTGTCGGTACGTTGTTGTTGGGTTTTTATTTTTAACTTTTTTTTTTTTTACCAGTTGGGTTATATAGTGACAAACTCGGCATGCCGGTTGCCGTAGCAGAAGACTCTGGTGCTGGAGCAACGCTCACAGTCCTGCAGATCACTTGTAAAGAAGGCAAAACACAACCGGAGCGGAGTTTCCCCTGTTGCACCCTGACATCTCCATGTTTGGTGCCTCTTCCCGCTTCCATCCCAGGCCAAGTCTGACAGCAAAGAAGGCAGGTTATAATAATTCAAGCAGTAACGAAGTGAGCACCTGTTTTCAGTTGATGCCCAGTAGCCATTGGTCTAACTTTTAATAGAGGGTGCAGTTTGCCCTGTGTTTCAGTGGTATTTACGTTGAAATGAATTCTTATTATGTGTCCTTTGTTCTTGGTCGCCACCATGTGATTTTTTTTTTTTTTTTTCCCCCCCCACTGCAAATTAAACATAAGACGTTGTGGTGGGTTGCAATCTCAAGGGATTCATTCTGCAATTTCCAGCCTGATGTTCTTTTGTCCTGGAATGAAAATGGTCGTCTTAGGTAATGGCTATTTTTATACAACCATTTGTTCACTGAGAAGTGGGTTGAGACCTCCAGTAGCGTATCATTGACTGCTAAACAGGCACCGTGCAATTCAGATCACTTCTGGACTTGGCTACGCTGTTGTCAGAGATGGAAAAGCTGGTTGAAAAAATGACCTCGTATGGTCTTACTAACCCTGGTCAAGGCCCCTCCCTTTCAGTTCTGTCTGGTTTTTATTTGGCGTGACTCAGGACATCTTCATTTTAGGTGACAGGTAGAAATACCAACGTACAAATAAGGAATGGTACATTCATTGATTTTTTTTTTTGTTGTTGCAAAAAAAAAGAAAAATGTAAAATATTGCTGCAGTATCTTGTGCTTAGCTTGAAGGACCAGTGCTTGGGTGCATGCATTAGTTTTTGGAGGTGAGGACAGAAGCTGGATAGTTTCCCTCCTCCAGCAGCACATTTTTTCTAGGAGGGCACGGCATCAGGTGTTCAGATGCAGCTCTGGGAAGGGATGCTTGGGTTGCACGCGCGTAGACTTGGGCTTGGACCGAGTGCGCTTTTGAGCTCGTGCCAGCAGCCGAGATGGCGTGACCCTACGCTGTGGGTGGCTGGTTCCTGCCGGTCCGGAGTCTTCCTAAGTCATCGCTGCCCCCTAAAAAAGCCCTTTGAAGAATTTGAAGATGCTTCTGCATCTTATTTTCTGTTAATCTCATCTCTTCCCAACCAAGGGGCTCTGGCCAGGCCCACCGGTGGGTCGGGAGGCTCGGGGCCAAGGTGCCGTCGAGAGCTGCGCGGGCTGCGCCGGTGTTCCGGCCGCACCGTCCTCCTCTGCCGGCAGCGTGCGGGCTCCCGTTCCTGCTGGCTGAGGAGCGGATGCTGTTGTGTTTCCTAACAGAAAGTGAAATTACCCATTTTTCAGTGTTCAAAGCGCTTCCCAAGCATTTCTGTGGTTAATCCCCAACCTGGGGGTATTGTCTTTCCCTTAGAGAAAAGGAAACTGAGGCCGAGAGAGGGAGTGTCAGAGGCTCATTTAGAGTCCTGATGGTTATTTGTGCAATCAATTCAGTGGACCAAGCTCCTCCTGAATTAAACTGTTAAAAAGCTAATGGTGAAAATGCTGAAGCAAGCCAAGGTCAAAATGCAGAGCGAAAAGTAGAATGCGGTAAACTACGCATGCGTTTTTTTTAGTCCGCACAGAGCAGAGATGCATATGGTTCTTTCTCAGGAATTATTTCGTTAATGCTATTAAATAAATGCTAGTGTAACTTCTTCAAGGCCTCTTTTTTTTTTTTTTTTTTTTTAATAAGCCCAGCCAAACCGCTTGGACATTGCCTTAGTGCTGAATTGGCTCATGGATCACTATGCTCTGAAGTTTGTATTAATCAGCACTCTGCAGTCAGTGTATTGTTGCTTCATTAACCTACTTGTTTTTAAGTATCTGTAAATCACAAAGAGGAGAAGTCATGCTGCTAGCTGAGAAAGCAGCCCTGTTTGTAGCATCTCTCCTCTCTGAATCACATTTCTGGTTAGCACTTAGGGGTTTGTTTCCACCACCCCCCCACCCCGTTTTTCTTACCTGTGAAATTTGTGGTGTAGCCTAGAAGGACGTTTCAGATGTGTATATCTAAAATTGCAAGTGGTGTTGCTTTTAACATCCAAGCTCCCTGGGGATATTTGGTTCTGGAATACATCTATTCTCCAAGTGTTATTTTACTGCTCACAATGTCACAGCTAAGGTCTTGTTGTTCAGTAGGTAGATTTTATTTGTCAATGAGCTGTATCTTCCTAAAGAGGCAGGGAATTGCAATAAAAATGATTTATTTTATTTTTTAAGTGAATCATTACAGGAGTTGTTAAAGGACACTAATAAATGTTACTAATAGACAGCTGCAGAGTCTATAGGAGGAAAGGCGGTTGGCGTCGGGTTGTACAATCTGACAGTGATTACGTATTAATATTTCTCTGGCGAACGGCGACATTGTTCAGGGGTCGTGTCCTGTACTTCTGAAGAAGACTTCAAGGGGATGGAAAGGAAGAAGAAAGGGTTATTCTTGCTGTTGATACTGAGGTTCGTACATTGACGCCTGCGCATCGCTGAACTCCTTTAGTGGCAGAATGGACCCGATACCCATCGTTACCATCTTCGTTTGGAATGTGTCGCGCTTGTATGTGGAGCATCTATTTGGCCCATCAGCGTGGAGAGGCCGTGGGGAGCCAGCTGGTGCCGCTTGCGCAGACCCGCGTTGCACACCCGGCTTTGGAGTCAGGCGTAAGCAACTCATGAGCTGCTTTTGTTTTTCCATTGTTTCTTGGAATTGCAATGTCAAGATACTAGGGAGAAGTGGATGTTTGCTGTTCCCTAGCCTCTATCAAGTATTCCGTCGGCGTTCGGCTTTTGCTGTCGTTGTCAGTGCAAGTGCTGTCGAAAACTCTATTGTTTAAACTTTGGCAACTCAGATTTAGGGCATAAGGCACCTACGTGCAATCGAACCCAAAACATGACTCATGTTGGTAATTTGTAATTGCAGGCACTGAGTGTGCAACTCGCTTTCCTTTGAAACGCGGTCTCTTATGCAACACGAGCTGACAAGTACATTTTTGAACATTTTCTCTGACTACACATAAGCATCAGTTCTGAAATTTGGAGAGCTTTCTAATTGAATGATATTCTTTAGGAGAATCAAGTACATATTAGCAAAATTTTTTAAACATAACAAAGAATAACTGAACTTCAATAGTATCTGATTACATTTGGTGTGAGTTTCAAAAATCAATTTTTCTTACGGATTTGAATTGCAATTGCATTTCTATATTTGTATTTTTGTGCCTTGTGGAAAGTACCACATGCGCTATTGGCACTGCAGTGCCTGACTTCTGGATGAAGGACTTATAAAGTATACAGAGTAAATACGGATGGTTTCAGTAAGGCACCAGCCAAGTACGGTCATCATTTTTGTTGCTGTTCACCAGCCTGTCCTACCTGTTGAGAAATGGAACATAATCTGTAAACATACACGTCTGAGTTTTAAAGCAATCTTCCCCAACTCCTAAAGCATGTGAAACTTTCTCTAGATTAATATTTAGACCAAATTTATTAAAGGAGTATGATTGTTCTCGCATGAAATTTTTAAAATTAATTTATCAGTCTCTTGTCTCGTGCTGCTAAAAGAGACAAAAGGGAATCTGTCTCTTGCATTTAGTTTTATTTTACAGAAATATTTTTCCATTTGTGTGAATAAATGCTCATCTGCCATCATCACCTTTTTTAGCCTTTCTGCAACGCCGAACGCAAAATATGAGCCGTCCTTTTTAGAAAAAAAACGGGCAGACGTGGCACTTGGGGACATGGTTTAGTGGGCATGGGAGTGTTGGGTTGATGACTGGACTGATGATCTTAGAGGTCCTTTCCAACCTTAATGATTCCTGGTTTTTACTTTCATTAGAAATGATCCAGCCGCCAAGCCAGGAGGTGTGGGGTTGCTACTCTCCCCTTAACTGGTTTGGTGGTGGCCTTGGTAGTGTTAGGTTAATGGTTGGACTGGATGATCTTAAAGGTCTTTTCCAACCTAAACGATTCGATGATTCTATGAAATAGTCCTCAAAAGTCTCTGTACTCGTAAGCACCCGTCGTAACGCGTTTGTACAGCTGGGCGAATGGACGCACCCAAAGCTTTTAGCTTGCCCTAGTTGAGCAGAAGCTGCCGAGCCCTGGCAGTGCCGATCTCTCTTGTGGACTCGAGAGAGGAGCGCAAGCGCTAGATGAGCATCCAGGAGATGGACCTGGCTCTCTGGACGTTGATACCGCCGTCCTGAGCGTAAGCTCGACTGTTGCTTCTTCCCTGCCAGCGTTACCCGCGGTAGGCTACGTTAGCATGGCGATGCTAACACACGTTACCCGGCACGATGGGAAGCCGAGCCCCGGCTTGCGTCCTCCTCTGCTGAGATGTCCTCCTTGCCCCGTTTTGCCAGGTTTTTACCTCCTCGGGTGCGATCTCGTCCCTCCTGGGAAACCCAGGCACGTGCGTCTTCCCCACCTGTGGGCTGCAGGGAGGAGGGAGAGGTGCTTTGAAAAGGCAAATTGAGGCATTTTCTTGGTTGCCAAGCGTGTTTTGTGTTTGTTCGGATGCGAATGGGGGAGAGCTTCGCTTCTGCTTTTTAAAGGGCAGAGTGACCCCAACGCAGGACTCTGTCCTGGCTTTCCGAGTGCCCCAGGTCAACCCACGTGTTGCTGAGCCCCAGAGAAAGCCCTGAAGTACTTTGGGGGTTTGTGCACTGGCAAAGTGATCGATTCATAAAACGTTTATGAACTTGCGGTTAACGCCTCAGAGGGGTTTTAACAATTTATACGTTGCCTTTTGCTGTCGCTACTTAAAAAGAAACAAGCAGCGTCCCCTGCGCTCCAAACCCTGTTGAATTGGGGACAAAATGGGTTTAACGCTCGGGCTGGTTCGCCTGGACCGCTGGCGTGGAGATGCTGTTGGCTCCTCTGCTCTGCTGCACCAGCCCTTCTGAGGCAGAGCGGAAACCCTGCGCCGTGGATGTGCGGGAAGCTGCAGAGCACTGGGGTTTCTTTTGATAGATCTGTTTTCGGAAGGCATATGCGCTGATTCGTCAAAAAGGTGACAGCTCATCATTAGCCAGTTTGGTCACATATGTTACGGTGGCGAATGATGTTTGATCAAGCGAAGCCCAAGGTAAGACGTGAAGAAACACGGTGTAAAGCGTGCTTTGTTAATGCAAAAAACATAGAGGTGGCTCCCTGGAATCTAATGCAAACATCTAATAGCTTCTATTTTATCCTCGTCTCGTGAAATGTGCTAAGCTTAAGTGGAAGCAGCTGCCTCCTGCACAGAGAAGGGAAGGCAGACCCCCCCTCCGCCCCCCCCCAGCCCCTGCGTTCAATTAGCTGCTGTTTTGCCTCCGAGTGCTGCATTATGACCACTCCTACTGCCAGAGACATTAGTAAATATGCAGTACAGTAAATGAATTTGTAAATAGAGAGTGGGGCTAACGAGCGTCCTCAGCTCAGGAATGCAGTCGGTATATATTAAGCCAGGTGTATGGGGGGAGAGGGGGGAAAAAAAAAAAAAAGCATCTCCAGGCTGGATTTTATAATTAGGGCACATGGTGTAACTCTTTTGTTTTGCAGAAGCCAGCTTTATTAATTGATGTAGAAGGTTGCTGTGTGCTATTCATTGTTTGATTAAAATGCCTGTATAAATAATTAGGCCTCTTCTGTTTGTTTTATTTTTGCACCCAATTTACATTTTCATACAGAATAAAAATGAATTAGCAAATGCATTTATTTTCCAAATTTTTTTTTTTTTTTTTTTAACCCATAGCTGCTCTCCCCTGGTCACCAGCCGCTGCAGTAATGACGTGACCTTTGCGCCACGCTGTTTCAGACCTCAGGAACTCCGTTCTCTTTGGAGAAGCCGTGGTCCTCCTCCCTCCTTTGTGTGCGTGCTGCGGGGGGCTGCGGGCGGGCGGGCTTGGAATCCCTCCGGAAAACAAAAATAAACGCTTAGATTCAGTCACTCCTGGAAACATCAGGTCAGCTCTGTATCCGGCGGTATTTTGCTGGCGGGAGGAGGTTTCAGGCAGAGGCGGATTTGCGCCTGTCTGCTTGCAGGGCTGTGTGAGCGGGTGAAAACGCTGCGGGTTTGTGCAGCGGCTGGAGCAGCCGCGGTACGTCTGGAACTGGGGTTGTAAAAGGACCCTTTTGAAAGTGCCAGGAGCTGCGTTATTGTTATATCGGGGACTGCCTTTCCGTGTTAACGCGTGAAAAATCTGCCTGTCTGCAGTACCTGCGGAGGAGTCTATAAGTCGGTAGGAAATCTTCATCTTTGGATGAAACCACTTGGAGTTGCGGACCGGTGCAGTTAATTTCCGTGCGTCATTTGCTTTTTCCTCGAGAAAACTCTTGAGGGGCAATGCCGAACTTGTTCATCGTTATTCCCTCGCTGCTGCCTGGACTGTGGTGGGCAGCTGTGGTCTCCCCCTGCCCCTCCGGAGCCAAGCAAAGCTGGGGGCCGCGCCAAGGAGATGGCTCGCACGATGCACTTCCACATCTGCCAAAGTGCTCGCCTCTTGGCAGCGTTTGCAGAACGGCCTGAGAAGGAGAACGGTGACGTCTACCGACTGGCGCGCCTTAAAAATGTTCTTGGCGACGTGAGGTCTGAACACCAACATCCTAAACCTTGATCTCTCCTACATTCGCCTGTTTGCAAAGACAAAAATAAGAAGCGGAAAATTGGTGTGGACTCTTGGTTCATTAAGAGTGCCTGGCATGGTTGTGCGCGGCCGAGGCATCGCACCCGAAGTGATCTCTGCACAAAGAGCAGAAAACAAGGAGAACTTGGGTTTTCACTCGTTTCCCCCCGCTTTATCTCTCCCCGGCCCACAGGTCACGTGAACTGTGCCACGGTGTAGAAAGAGGGTGTCCAAGGAGCTTTTCTTTGGCAGGACGTGGAAGGCCCTCCCTCCTGGCAGGGCTCGGCCAGGAGCGCACGCTTCCTGAAGTTTTTTCAGGCGTGGATCGATCGGTGAGCGCAGTTTAACAGCAGCTGCAACAACAACAAGAGAGAGACCTCGCTCCGTGCGGCTGATCCCCGGGGAGAAGTGGAGAATTGTCACTGTAATAAGAGAGACTCGGTTAGGAGTAAGTATCTCTCCCTGGGAAACGAAGAAGCAGGGGCTGTCTGGCGAGGGTAGCGACATAAAGTACGACTCTTCACCTCCCAGCTCTCCAGCCAGGCTTTGGCACATCCCGCGTCGTTACCGCCTGCCGTTGTTGGTCCTGGTGGTGGCATCTCTGTGATTGCCCCCGTACAAAGAATGTCAGGGAGGCACTTGGCAATCGCGCCGCTGTGATTTACGCCGCCGTTTTGCGCCCTGGCTGTGTGGGGTTGAGCGGGTTGATTTGTGGCCGGAGCGGTCGCTGGCTCAGTACAGCGCATCCTTTGCCGACGCCTTTTTCTCACCTTTCCTCGTCCTTTTCAGTCCTTCTCCTTGTCCTCCTTGCCTCATCCGCTCTTCTCCGGTTTGTTTTGTCCTCCGTGCGGTGCGACGTCTGATGCGAACGCGACCGCGGCTGGCAGCCCGGCGGCTGCGCCTGGGAGAGGTGGCAGCTCAGTCGTTCTGCCAGCGAGGGGGCATTTCAACTAAAAAAAAAAAACCAGAGCTTGTTGCCTTCAGGTTGAGGTTTGCTATCCATTGATAGTTTGCTTGCCCGCGTTGTAGACTTGTAGCATGCACAAGAAAACGAGCAGAAACAGAGACTCGTGGAGTGTTGGCTGAGCTTTGCACATCTCTCCCGTGCTCTAGGCGGTACCGTGGTATTTTCCTCCCTTCCTTGTTGCTAAAAACTGATGTTTCTTGGCTTGAATTTGCTCATTGTATGCTGTGACGTCCTTGGAGGAGTCTGTTAGTGGGGCGTAGGTCAGGCTGGGCGCTGCGGAGAGCTGAGGTGCCCGGTGAGGCTCAGGCTGCAGCCCCAGCCTGCCGGGAGCCAGCGTTAGGAGCTGGCTTCATGCTGGTGGGAAAGACCGGCAAAGTTCAAACAGTTCCAACTATTATTTAATTATGGGTGGTTTTAATTTGCAATATTATTCTAGGAAAATTATGGTTTGGAACGAAGATAGTATTTTTCTTCCCCCAACCTAAATGCTGCATCCTCTATTTATTCCTTTTGCCTTCGCTGCCAAGCACAGAGTAGTCAATGGGTGGAATTTTTTGCAAGAAACTCAGACTTTTCAATTTAAAAAAAAAAAAAAAAGTTGAGAACACGGCATAAAGACTATGCATGTATCAGTGAGCGAGTTGTGAAGCACACAGCCAAATCAAAATGATCCCACCCTCGCTTTTTCCTATCGTTTCCGTCAAACCGGCTGTAGGGAGTGAGCCCAGCAGACCGTCTCTAGCAAAGGCTGGCCCAAGTGCTCGGCAAGTGTGTGGAATACTGTGGAATATGAGTTTTAAATCAGAAAACAAGACCTGTGCTCAAAGAATTAGTCAACCTTCCCTCTTGACCTGCCATGATCACAAGTCGTTACTGCCTCTCTGAAATTTAGTAACAAGCCCTCCCCTACCTTGAAAGGACAAGAATCCCTGGTGCAAACCCCGCTGCCTGTGCACTAGAAAGCAATGCTATAGACACAGCTTCAACAGGAGGATTTTACAGCCTTGGAAGTGAACTATCTGATTCCTAGTTTTTACTTTCATTATAAATAATCCAGCCACCAAGCCAGGAAACATGAAATTGCTACTCTACCCTTAATAGGTTTAGTGGTGGACTTGGTAGTGTAGGTTAATGGTTGGACTGGACGATCTTAAAGGTCTTTTCCAACCTAAACGATTCTATGGTTCTATTCTATAATGTCATGCCCGGTGTGATCATTTCGGGGCATGTCTACTGCTTGGAAGGACTGGAAGCTTGGACTTCCATGTCTAACTCCTTATTTTACTATTTTGCAGTATTTGGTAAATCACTTCCATTTCCACCCACGAAACTGAGTGAGTCGTACTCATCTGATTTGGGGGTTGAAGGTCTAAAGTCATCTATAGCGTATTTTAACATCTTTATGCTCAAACGTTTCTATAAATACAGTCTCTGGTTATGTACCAGGTGCATGTCCGTTGTCATAAATACCCATACGTCACATAAAATTGCACACTATGAATGAAGTGTTACGGTTTTACTCTGTGTGTTGCTGTTTTCAGAAACTTCCCAAATAAATAACGTTGATGGCAAAAACTTTCTTGTCTGGGAGACCACCTGGAAAGTTTGAGTAAAATATTGTCGTTGCAAGTTGAATAGCAAGGAAACATGTATCTGTTTAAAAGAAAAATTATAAATTTTTTTGCGGGGTTTTTAAAAAGTCTGAAGTATAAAATTTGAAACTGTTCAAATCCTTCTTTTCACTTAAGAATGCCTTTCAGTTTACTTTGTGCTGTAAGCAGTGAACAATTTTCTGAAGCACAGTGATGTGGCACTAGGTTTCAGACCACTGGAATACCTAGGGCAATTCCCCCTTTTTTAGACCAAATTACACTTTTCCTGCCTTTATATCTGAAACTATTATGATTTGGTATTGCAGAAGAATAAGATGATGGAGGCTTCCTGTGTTGGAGGTAGGTCATGGGTATTTGTAATCTCAGTGTAAGCTCCAGCACAGCATAGTTGTGTACAGTTTGGCTTTTTTTTTTTTTTGCTTTTTTTTTTTTTTTTTTTTTTGGTAATAAACAATATCCTTATTTCTTTAAGGAAATTTTAAATGAAAAAGTGTACCTTGTCTGTCACTGCCCTCATGCCAGTCACTTGCCCGCATGTAACCAACCCGCGAGGTTTTGAGTTGCTGCCGGATGCTTCCACCCTCTTCGTGGCGTGCATGGCTCCAGTTTGTGCTGTTGGGGTAGGTGCCCCCCCAAAAAATATTTCCTGTGGTGCCCTAGGATAATGCAAACCATTGAGGAAGAAGCCCAGGGAGTTGAACGTGTTTCGATCCCGCTCTGTGTTGCTTTTGAGGCCGTACAGGGCTTTTTTTCTCTGCTTTCTAATGCAATCCATTCACATTAGAGAGGACAAACCCCGGAGAAGTTCCAATCCAGAGCTACGCTGTACAGCTTGGAGCCATCTCTAATACTTACAGTAGATGTCTAATAGACGGCGGATCTCTGGGCTGGGCGCGTGTGATGCAGCTCAGCGGGAAATTGTAGGGGTAAAGAGTTTGAGTTGGTTGGAAAGATGCTTGTTAATTTTATTCCTTGTCATTGCAGACACGGTTCTGTGATAGTCTTTATGATCTTTAGCCATGCATTAATCTCGGCTCTGCTGAGTTTCACACCACTGCTCTTCCACCATTATACTGCAAGGTTTCTGTGCATTCCAATTGGAAATAAATTTCTTTATTACACATTCTTTGACCTTGGCATGTTTGTAACCCTTGCGATTGTTAGAGGGGAAAAAGGAGGACTTCTGGGAATAATTGCCTTGTTTGTTCTTTATTTCTGAAGCATTGATACCTGCAGTTCTGTGCCGAGATAATTAAATCTTAGAATCAGAATTGCACTGAGAGAATCTCTCTGTTTCTGCAGGCAACGTTTTATTTTTTCTGTAGGTATAAAAGTGCATTTTCCATTTGCAAACTCTCTGCAGTGACTTTTGGAAAACGCTTACGCTGAATGTCCAGCTGGAACTGCTTTGCTTTGAGACAGGAGTTCTGTGAAAGAGATGCTCGAGTCACCTTTAAAAATAATCCTAGGAAAACATGTGCACAAGAGAGTAGTCAGGAATCAGGTGGTGCTTCTTGGTATCCATAGTGAAAACAATTTTAGAAACCACTCCTCTCATAAATACTGCATTTTTGGGATAGCTCTTCTTGCATTCTCTATTGCCAAGTGCATTGGCATGAAAGCCGCTTTCCTCAAAAATTAATCCGTGCCTGCTGTCTTTTCCCAATGGGGTGACAAGTGCTGTTGTAAGCGGAGCTGGTGAAGCTCCATGAGAAATTTAGGGAAAAAAAAGAATACTAAGAACTCCAAAAAGAAAACGTTCGGATATTTCAAAAAAATGCGATCAAGCAAAACAGCCTCTTCCCATGGCAGCTCGCGTTTTGTGTCGGGTGCAAGCGGCTGCGCAACCACAGCCCAGAGCTTCGCGCTCCTCCCGCCGGATCGCTCCGGCTGGAGAGCATCCTTGTGCAGCTCTGCCTCGGCTTTGGGCCTGGTTCCTCTTTTGCGCCTTTGCCGGCGATCTGCTCGAGTCGGAGAGCCGAGCCACTAGCTGCAGCCACCTTCCTCCTATTTGAACTTGCACAAAGTTGTTTTGGTTTTTTTAAAAAAAAAATTTGCCCCCAGGATAAGAGTAGGTTTACATAGGAGCCGGTACATTTGTTTTTTAAAATGTGTTTTCTCTCCTCTCTGCTTTCCCTAAGGACGCAGTAGGATATTCTTTCAGCGTAATCCGAGTCATTTCAACATCTTGTTTTCTAGCACCTACGACTTGTACAGAGAAGCCGGGTTCTGCTGCGCAGGATATTTAGAAAAATAAAAGCAGCAAGAGTCTTGTTAGCAGCTGGGGTAGGCTTGTTGTGCTTGCTGTCAGGATGTAGGCCGTGTTCGCGGGGAGGCACGAGCCTGTCTGCGGGCGAGAAGCCGGCCTCAGGAGACGAGGGCTTGCTGGTGGTGCACGCGGCGTCGCCCGCAGCCGGACCGGGACAAGCAGGTGCGCTGCCGCAGCCGGGGCGGGCAGAGCATCGTCGAGGGACGCCTGTCCGCTGTGCGCGTACCCACGCTGAAGGTGCGGCGGGGATCCCAGAGCTGGTTGCAGAAACGCCCCCAAAGTCCGCCCTTACGTAGGCGGAGGGTCTTGTAGAACCCTGAAATAATGCTGGGAAGAAGCGTGTCTGTGACGTGTGGCGGCGCGATGGCTCTTTCGGCTCAGCAGTCTCCTCCGTGACTGGGCGTCGTTCTGCGGAGGGGAAGCATTAGGCAGGGAGGCTGCGCAGGGAGGCCGTGGGACCGTGGAAGCGCAGCTGGACGTCGCTGCAGAGATGCTTCTGGAGTGAGGAGACGGCGTCTCGGTGGCAGGGGAAGGACTCTGCTGTACCGGCAACAGCAGGCGTAGCCCCGGAGCGCGCTGGCGGCTCGCTTCGTGAGCGGTGCGTGGGGAACGAGGGAATAACGCTTTGGGCTCACGTCACCCTTGAACTTCATTCTGGGTGCAACTTGGGAGGAAATTAGAGCCTAATTTGACACGTGCACGGTAGCAGAAAGCGTGGTGGGGCGGAACACCTTGCAGAAAAGAGAGGTGCGTCGCCGTTTGCCTTCCTGGAGACTGCTAAAACCCTGTCTGGTGAAGACGCCTCGTTACAGATCTAGAGGGCTGAAGGCGTTGTGCTGAAGGCTCTTCCAAATTAGCTCAGCTGAAAGAACCTGCCTGGGCTTTAGGGCTGGAAGAGAAGTCAGGGAGCTGCAGCGCTAATTGCATCGCTTACCTGCGTAGTGTTGGCTGCAGAGATCTGATGCAGTTTAACCGGGCTCATCTAACCCGCGAAACCCCGTACGCTCAGGATGGCAACCTCTTAAGCGCGATCATCTCATGTGGTGTTACCTTCCCAGCAAAGGTAATGCAGATCTATTCTCATCTCAGCGTTAAGTTCCCATTAGCCGAAGGATTGATGGAGGAATATGTCCTCCAAAGGCTCCCTGGGTTTTCCTGCCAACCGCGGAACTTGTTTCTTGCTGGCTCCGTCTTTATGTTGGGGGATGCTTTAGTAGAATTTCAACGTTTTTAGCTGCAAATTAGCACACAGTATCATAACAGAGCTACCAAAACCCTGTTCTTTTTCATAAGGACTGTCTTCTTGGTTGCACTGTTCCCTCTCCAGCGTATACTGAGTTTCCGGCGGTGTTTGCAGGCTGCGTTACGGGGCAGTCCTCCAGACAGGCGTGCTGCAGGGAGCAGCGAGGTAGGGTTTTCAGTTGACCGTTCTGCATTGGATACTGAATGCTTTCCTCTGGGAAGCTTTCACAGCTCTGCATCCATGGTGATTGACGTATCTGTGTCTGCTTTATTGCAACTTCTGGGCCGCGTTTTCCAGAGGAGAACACTGTTCCCCTTAAATTTGAAGGTGTGAAACAAGCTGCTTGGCTCAGGCTCGCTGTAAATCTGGCCTCTGCAAGCAACAAACATTGACATTTTCACATTGTAAAAGCTTGCCATCCCTCCTTGCAGTGTTTTTGGGAGGGAAGAATTGATTAAAAAGTTCATGTCCTTATTGTGAGCTACCAGGGGGACTGCAGCATTCAAGCTGCCGAAGGTGGACACGGGACTATTGCGGCGGCGCCAGGCTGGGAGGAATCCTACAGATAAAAAGGCAATTCCGTGGAAAACCGCAAAAGGGCCTAAACCGTATTTGATCCTATTCCTCTGCCTGAGTAAATAGGATATCAGGAGCTGGAGACGCTCGTTGCCAGATTTTCAGTGGGATGCTGGAAGGGAGCCGTGGTGTTTGCTGAAGGGATGTTCAAACCTCCCTTTGTCATGGTAATGAGGCAGTGCCTGGGCAGCGCACGCTGCCAGCCACTGCAGTGGTTTTCTCTTGCTCTCATTCAGCCTGGTTGGAGGCAGGGAGGGAGAGAGGCCACGGAAGGCGCAGTTGACCCAGTCTGAAGCACATCAATAAGCTATAAACACTGCTTTGTGCGGAGAGCCAGGAGAGAGCCATTACATGACCGGTCTTGCAGATTTTTCTTCTTTTACAGTTTAACCTTTTGTTGAAGTTCCTAGGAATACAAAAAAAAAAAGGGAAAGAGCTTAACCTTTTGTTGAAGTTCCTAGGAATACGAAAAAAAAAGGGAAAGAGCTTAGCGAGAAATCAAGGGGTGTTTTCTGGTGCGGGACTGGCCGTCAGGGACCACGGGCTCCACGGCCGTCTGCGGCTCGGCTCAGTCCGGCACTCCGGTTCTCAGGTTTGCGGGTTGGATGAGGAAGTTGTGTCTGCCATCCTTTCGGAAGGAGGAACGCGTCTCCCATTATCGCCGCTCTTGACGGCAGAAACGCCCGCCGAGGCCAGCCTGGCAGCGCGATTTGCTGATGGAAAGGTGTTGCCTAGATGAGAATTGCTGCTGGAGTGGAGAGGGGAGGATTACAGTAGGCTTTCTTGGTGTGGGTCTTCCTAACAAGCTGGGTGTTTTGTTCTGTTTTGGTTTTTTCCGTGCTCACCGCTCTGAAAGACTCTTTAAAGAAAATTCCATGTTTTAGTCCTTCAGATAACAACGAGCGAGCTGGGGCACAGCTACCACGTGTCGGTGTGACTTTAACGACAGCAGTCATTCAACGCTGCCGTAGGCTTGCATCTGGCTTAATGTAATTTTTTTAATTATCTTCTTTCAATATAACGTTGACTTAAGTTAGTTGGCATACTGTGGGGTAGGTCGAAGAGGAGCAATGTGTTGGTATTGAACGCTTCCTGATGTAGAGGCTTGATCTGACCCGGCAGGAGCTCCTTGGGCAAAGTCTGATTGACTTGGATGTTTGCTGGAGAAGGGTTTGTGGCCCTGGCAGGGAGGGGTGAGAGCCGTTTGGGTTATTTAAAGCAGCGTCAGTTAGACGCGGTGATAAATGGCTGAAATGCATCAACGTTCAGTACCTCTTCACGCACGTGGTCTAACGCAGGGTTTTTTTCCCCGTTTTGGCTGCCTTTGCAGCGTTCGTTCCCATCGGAGACCCACTGCGGTTTTGGGAGAACAAGTGAGGATGGGATCGAGTCCTTTAGTTTTGGTCTGGTTTGGGGGAGCCATGCACATGTGCCTTGCCTTTTTTTTTTTTTTTTTTTTTTTCATTGGTCCAGATCCTTATAAGGTACTTATGTGAAAGTCCACAAGTGGATTTTGTATCAGTGTATGAAATAAGAGGAGAAGCAGATGTCAGAGATCAGAAATAGAAGTTCCCAACCCCACTCCTGTTTGCATGCGGTTATCCCAGCTGGGCATTCGTTAAGGATTTGTCCAGTCTACTCTGGTTCTCTTGCACTGGCATGTTTACCGCATCCCTCGAGATTAACTGTGCATCCTAATAGGACAAGAAGATTTTAATCTCAAGTTTTCTTTTCTAGTAATCTCATTCCATTTTTCCTCCTAATCGCCCCCCATGCTGGTTTTTCTGCTCGATGTTTACACCTTTCGGACACATATAGATGTATATCTTGTCCTACTAAGCTATGCCCACGCTTAGAGCTGGACGTATTCAAATCTTTTGATCTTTCCTTAGAAATTTTTTCCCTTCAAACCATTAAACATTTTTGTTGTTTTCTTTGTACTCTGTTCAATTTGTCAATGTCTTTCTGGTAATGAGGTGTCCAGAAGTGAATACATTATTCCATTTATGGATTAATTACATCTGTAGAGAGAGGAGACTGTAGCATCCTGCTATGTGATACGTGTTTCTGTGTTTTCTGTCTCCGAAACGAAACTGTCTTTTTAGCTGCCGCATCCTTCTGCAATTTCATCTCGAGCTGCCTGCCCTCTGCCTTTCCGGGTCCTTGTTTGGATGGATGCATTCCCAACATCTCCTTCTCAGAGCATGGATGTGTTTTGGGCGATACATCTCTTCAGCATCGGTTTTATTTTTTCCAAAGAGAAAAATCTTTGTACGATTTTTCCATCTCCTTTCAGATCTGGCAGGTTTGAGAGGGCCTTCTGAAGAGGACGGGGAAATTTCTTCTTTGAATGATGTTGACAAGGTGGTCCTGAGAGAAGACAGGCACCTTTCTCAATTTCAGATGTCCCAAGCAATCAAAGCAATACTTTCTTTGTACGTATTTATTTTTCCTGTCAAGTCCCGCAACGCTTTTCCGTGCCTCGCAGGTGAAATTTAATAAACCATAGTCTTTCCTCTTCCAGATTGTTAACAAAGCTGTTCAGATTACATCTAGCACAGATCCATGTGATACCGTGGCAGTTTCCTCCACCTCCTTTGTTTTGTGAGTCTTTAATCAGCTTTTAGGTGTATAAATACACGGAGGTTCGGATCGATGTGAATCTCTTTGGGGTCTAATGTGTGTCTCGTGGAGCGGCGTGCACGGGCAGGGTCTGGTGGCTGTCCATAAGCTTTGGGTTTGGCCTTGCGGGGGAAAAAAAAGTGTTTTCAGCTGGCCTCGAGTCTTGCAGGTGCTAAATCCTCGCCCCTTCTAAAGCAGGGAGAGTTGAGGCTGCTCAGATTTTTGCAGGGCTATTGCTTTTAATTTCAGGACCGACTCTCGAAAACGCTACCGTAATCCACGTGGCATTTCCTTTCTTCTTTTCATTAAATAAATAATTTGTGCTAACAAACCAACTGTGCATAACAAGAGGTGTTCTCTGCAAATCTGTACTTCTTGCAGCTTGCTGAGCTGCTGTCTGCAACAGATACTTTTTTTCTTCATGTTTTTTCCCTTCTTTTGCTAGGAATAGGAGTTAATTGCATCCATCCGTTTAAGTAATTTCCAGAATTAGGTGGTAGACTTATGTTTTGAAGGAATTTGCTAAATTTCCCTTTTAAAAAATAATTCTTCACAAATAACAACACTTGATTTCTTTGGTTAATTGCACAGATTGAGTGATTTGGCACACGTCTGCATTTTCCAGATACTCCCTTTTTCTCTCCTTCGGTGGTAGCTATTTTTATAAACTCGCCATCATTCTCTGATAGCGCAGGCATCTTTTCTTAATTTACTTTTGAAGACAAAATTAATAAAGGAATTCCCCTTCTTAGCCATATTTGAATCATTCTTTTTATCTTTTATTAATTCCCCTACTTCTTCTTAACCAGGTTTTCATTTGTATGTTTATAAATAAGTCCTCCCTCATTCCTTAATCCTTTTGTCTAGCATTAACTCACACTGTATTTTATTGTTAATATTTAATTGACTCTGTAGGAATTAAATGTCTATGCGGTACTTGCTTGTTTGTTCTCATCCTTGTTCACAGTACTATTCTTCTTAGTAGTCCAGCTCTTATGAAGACATATTGAGTGCTTAAACGTTTGCTTAGGGTTTGGGGAGTTTTTCTTTGCTTGTAGGGATTTTGGGTTGTTGTGGGTTGGGTTTTTGGGGTTTTGGGTTTGTTGTTTTGGTTTTTTTTTTCCCCGGCTTTGTTTTAGCAATGTTATGTTAATTGTGGTATTCTTCTGAAGTTGCCAACTGGCACGTTTTCAGCACAGGTGGAATTTATGGAATCCGTTTCATTGGCTTTACGGATCCTGGAGCTGCCCCATCTGGAAAGACACTGAGAAAGTCTTACAGAAATGGAGCTGAAGTTTCTGCTATGGCTTTACGTTACAAAGGAAGCAAATTGCTTGATTTATCTGAATTGACATAGTTCGTGGCCGCTGGTCCCAAATTTTAGTAAGCCTGTGATGAAAAGATAAGATCCAATTGAAGTCTCTAACAGCTGTAATGCAAAATTATATCCGAGGTAAATTCAGGCTAACTTGGAACCGTCCTTCGTCACTTAGTCCTCTGCAATGGATTGGTCTGGGATTTTTTTTTTTTCACTTCTCATTATTTTTCAATCCAGCTTTGGATTTGCAGCAAAAGGCTACAGCCTCTTTCAGTTGATTTTTCAGTGCTGATAACTCAACACAATAATTTAGTCAACCTGATCTTCCCTGTTGAATTTCAGCTTATTGGCATTATAATTAATTTTGACATGTAACACCACCCATCCAACTTTCACTCCCGAATCTATTAACGTGTAATGATGAAAAGTATGCTCTATGCATAACATTGTTGGGGAGTTATAGATCTTACATCCTTGTTGTCTGAGAGTAAAAAGAGTGTAAATGCATCAACTCCTGCTAGCTGTAGCTTGCTGACGACTGAAAACTATCTGAAGTTTCTTTGTTTGTGGTGACAACTTATCTTAGTCTAATCCAGGGAGTTAGTGATGTATTTTATTGAAACTTGAGCTCAAGTATTTCAGTTGGGTGTCTTGGCACTGATGCGCTAATTATAAAATACTGGACTGCATTACATCACATCCAGCCTCACTGCTTCATAGTATTTATAGGACTGCAGCTTCTTTTGCTCAGTTTTCATCAACTTAGAAAATTTGATGAAGGCCGTCGGTGGCAAAAAAAAAAAACCCCACTAAAACCCCCGAAAAAAACCCTGCATGCATTTTTTACAAAGGCCATTAGCGATTACATCACCGGCATGTAGTTAGATTTCATTTTCCTTCTGTACTTAGTAAAACTCCAGAATGAATGCCCATGAGGAATTAAGCTATAAAGACTCTGGCGGAGGAAGTACGTTAAAAGCAATTAGCAGAAATTTAACAAAGTAGATGAAAATCAAATCTCGGCGCTCTCAGAATTTCCGACCCGGTGCTCTGCGGTCCCGGTGGTGGTGTTTCCGGGAGGAAAGCGCGGTGCTGGGGAAGGAGGAGCTGTGCCGACAGCACGCAGGGCTTTATCCTGGCTCCTGCCTGTTGGGAGCGGGCAAGTCCTGCAGCCCCGGGAGCCGGCGGAAATTCTGGGAGATGCACATTCCCACAGCCAAGAGTCTTTTTGTTGGTTTGGGGTTTTTATGTTACTGTCGTGACGGTGTGTTTGGTGGAGAGGCCAGTTCCTGACCGTCTTTGGGTTTGGGGTGGGTTTTTTTGTTTCCCTCCCCCGTCTCATTTGTTTTTTTCTTATTAAAGGCAAAGTAAAATGGGCAGATTGTCCTGCTTGGGGAGCAAAACCGAACAGCTGGTGTGGTTTTAGATCAGAAGGGGAGAAAGCAGGAGTAAACGAGTGCTTGGAGAGAGCGAGCGAGCAAATGTTTAGGGGAAAACCCGTTTCACTTTATTCTGCAAACAAAATGGAAGCGTTAGCAGAAGCGGAGTGTCTGATCCACTGAGGGTTGGGGTGATGGGCTTAATGCTTTTCAAAATAACCATTTCGAGCGTGCCCTCTTCCTGGTGTGCAAGTGAAATATCGCTCCAGCCTCGGCGGTCTCTGAAAGCCGGTGAGGTGGAGGAGACTCTCGTTATTTCTGTAACGGCAATATAACATAACCCCTCTATTGTTATCAGCAGATACGGAGCTGAAACACTCCTTGAAAGGAAACCGAGAATGAAAAGGACCGAGACGTAGGAAAATGCTTTGGCTCCGCGAAATTTGGCGTGCCAGTGCCTGGCCGGCCCCGGGGAGGAGGATGGGGAGCTGCAGGCGGGTGCCGCGCATCCCCTGCAAGCCCGGAGGAGCCCTGGGCAGGGGACGGCCGAGAAGCAAAACCTGCCAGCTGAGCAGGGACCCGCTCGGAGCGGGTCATCTCCCACCCCTGCCGTGGAGTGGCCGGGCCGCGGAGGCCTGGGGGCCGCAGGAGACGGTGGGATTTAGGTCGCTGGTGATGAGGGGCCTCAGCTGAGATGGGGAGAGCCGAGTGGGGGTCCGTGCCGGTGGGATTCTTCCTGAGCTAGGGTTGCATCCCCACCCCAACGGGTCCACTCAGCATTAGTGACGGGCTGAGTCCTGTCAATCTGTGACGGCTCTGAGGAAGATTGAGGCCCTTGGGTGGTTGTAGAGCTCCTGCTCCCCAAATATCAGCGGGGAGCTGGGCAGCAGGCTGCCCTGGACGTGCACAGCGGCGTGGCACTAAGGTCATTTTAAGAAACACCTGGCAGGAGGAGGAGGGAGTTGTGGAGGCAAGGGGAAGCCTTTGCACAACCTTGAACAGTCACGGTTCGTGGTCATCTTTTGCTGTGACAGCACACGGCGTGGGTGCCGCTGCACGGCGGACTTGCGCTGGAACCTGGTCCGGCTGCGGGATACCCCGGGAGGGCAGGAGGAGTAGCCGTGAGCTGGCGCTGCTGCCAAAAACGTGTTTGACCTGTGCCGCGAGGCTGACGGGGCTGGCCAAATCAGGGAGGGCTTCCAGGTGGGGTGAAGGACGAGGCAAAACTGGGTTTTTCCCCCAGCGCTCAAACAAACGCAGAAGTTCAGGAGCGAGTGAACGTTTGAAGCAGGTCGGCCGTTGCACGCCGGCCTTTGGCAGATGCTCCGAAGAGCGAGGTTTAGTGGCACAGCCTTGTTCACAAAGCCCCATCGTGTTCCCTCCCGGTCTTAGTGACGGGGATCAGCTGAGGCGTGGAAATGTCCTGGAGTGCCGGTGAGGACCGAAGCAGGGAAGCGAATTCTTCGCTTTATCTGTAGCTGGGCACAAAATCTGGGTACAATATGCAATGAAGTTGTTGAGTGTGCTATCAGGCAGCTCAGTTGGGTTTTTTTTTATGTTCTGCTAACCTGAAAGGGTCATCATCTTAAACAGCTTTCTTGCCCCAGAGCTCTTAATCATACTATTAATTACTTCTAAATCTTGATTCCTTACACTGATAGATATTAAATAGCTCACCAGTATTAAATACCAAACTCCTCCATCTTCCTCCTCACATCCAACCTGGCTGTTGAAGCGGCTCAGCGGTTTATTCCTGTTTTATTTGAGAACACATGGGCAGAAGGGAAAGTAAATGTTGCCTGGGATCTCGATTTATGCAGCGTAACGGTGCTGGAGTTGCAAACAAACCGGCCCACATGCGTGCCAGTTCTCCTTGCTCTCCCTGCAAACTTCGGAGCTGAAAAATCGTTTGCAAAACGATTCAAAATTTTCTTTGCAGCTGAGAAATGATTTTCAAAACCGCACCTCCTGGCAGACATTGGGGTTCTCAGCCTGGCTCTGAGTTGCTACCATTGAGCAGCCTTTCTCCAAAAACTCCTGATTTATGCATATTGTGAGTTTAATGTAAAGGTGTCAGGTACCTCTGAAGAGAAATTAAGAGAATGTCAAAGGTAAAACCAAACAAAAGGGCAGACACAAAAAGGCTGTAAATGAGGTGGAAATCTCAGGCAAATAGACAATAGAAGAAAGTTTTAAGTAGCAATTTATTCTCCTTTGCACAAGGAAATGCACTTCATTAAAAAAAAAAAATAATTATTTCAGGAAGCCGCACTTCTAAATACAGGACTAAATATACCCTGGAAAAAGCGAAATTGGTTATTGTGCAGCCCCGCCAAACGTGCGCACAGGAAAACAAAAGTGAATATTGATTGGCAGAGTTAATCTGTTCTTAATAGATGTTTTATTTAAATATTCATTTTTCACATTTGCATAACTTCTTTTGCTTCAGGCCGTCTCTCAGTACAGTACCTTTTTCCTAGGTCCTCATCCGTGAGCAGTGGTGGGCCGGGATCTCAGGGGTGTCCCAAGTCTGTGGCAACCAGTGGCTTCCAGAAGGGATCCTCCCCGCAAGCGCGGAAGCTGGGAAGGCTATTGAGTTCTCGGTGGAAGATCATTTTCTCCTTGAAACAATAGCACATCGTTTTTCTTACAACTTCATTTGAGATAAAAGCAACAGGACTAAAAACTGGCGAGGTGAGAGCTGCTGCTGTATGTTGAAGGTTCTTGATGATGATGATAGAGAGAGTGAGAGACAGATGCACGTTGAGGCAGCATTTCCAAAGCATTTGTCACAGTTTTTCAGGAAAAAAGAGGAGGAGGAGGAGAGACTTTTTTTGCTGGCTGTGTCAGTGTGATCATGCAAGTTCTCTTCCAGCGGTTAAATTCTGGAATTGGACCGGAAAGCCTAGCTGGAGCCGAGGCAGGTCACCTCTGTCCCCTGGTGGCACGCCTACCGTCTGCAGCTGGGTGCTCGCAGCGTCGTGAGTTAACTCGGCACCAAAATCCCCCTAAATCGGCAGTCATCCCAGTGTGGCTGAGGTGGTTGCTTTTCATGCAGAGAATTGCTGGATTAGATGAAATGTCCATCAAAACTGCAGCTGTGGGGAGATCTGGAGGGTGTTACTAATTAAGGGATGTTTATATTTGGTTCACATGCGGGTGGGAGAAGAAGGAAAAATTTCTTCCTTCCTTTTTCCACTTGTTAATCCCTAGCTTGAGCCGCACCAGGACAGGTCCCATCCTCCTGGGGACGGGCTCTGGTGGCACGTGCCTGCTCGCCGGCAGAGCTGGCAAAGCTGCTGTGCTTGGGAGACCTGCCCCCGCGGAGCCCGGCGGTCTCCTTCCCCGGGGTGCCCGAGCCAGCAGAGCCACCGTGGTGGTGGGACACGCTGCTTTGGCCAGCCGAGGAGAAATTCCATGTGGGTTAGGAGGATGCAAAGCCATCGGTGCCTGGCGCCTACCTCCGCAGCACGCTGCGGTGGAGGCTTCGAGTGCATGCCAAAACAAAAGAGTAGAATCATAGAATCATGGAATGCTTTGGGTTGGAAGGGACCTTTAGGGATCATCCAGCCCAACCCCTGCAGCGAGCAGGGACAGCTTCAACCAGAGCAGGCTGCTCAGAGCCCCGTCCAACCTGGCCTGGGATGGTTCCAGGGATGGGGCCTCCACCGCCTCTCTGGGCAACCTCTTCCAGTGCTTCACCACCCTCATTGTAAAAAATTTCTTCCTTATATCCAGTCTAAATCTATTCTTCTTTAGTTTAAACCCATTACTCCTTGTCCTGTCACAACAGGCCTTGCTAAAAAGATTGTCCCCTATGTACGTGTTGATGAGTGAAGAACCTCACCCGCTTTGTTTCAGGCATCTCGGAGTCGTTGTCTTGGATGCGGGCTTAGCCAGGGCCTTTCCAGTTTTTGCATCCCGGGTGCCCAGCGTGGATCTGATGCTGCCTCCCCACCAATGCCCGCGTGCGCTGTTCTCTATATGAATTTCTTTAATCTCACTCTTCTCAATGGGAAATTTGTGACTACTTGCTCTTCATTGCTCCCAGCTCTAAAAAATTCATTGGGATAATGTCTGTGACATGAGGGTTTCTTCCTCACCTCCCATTTCCGTGGCTCCAAACCTCCCTAAACGTGTCCCTGGGACAAGTCCTCGTCTTTCCGCAGGGATTTTGTGGAGCAGATTTTGTAAAGCTAGGGAATGCTGATAGACGCAAAGCATTTCCGTGTAGCGGCACAGAGATCTTCTTGATTTAGGTGAGAAATAAGTAGCATGAACAAGGCTAACTTTTGCATTAAAAAGAAAGCCAGGGAAAATGCCAATATCCTCCCTCTCAAAGAAAACAAAATTAAAAAAAAAAACCCCCAAACTCCACCTCATCTATGTAAATACATGAGCTTGAATAGCCACGATTTCTTACATGCCTGTGTAAAGCTTCAGGTGTTCTTTAAAGCTCAGATTGCTTTTTCATATGCGAATTAGTGATACATTTCTGTACTGCTTGTAAGAAATGATGCGGAATTTGGTTAAAAGATCTAATGAGTCCTGGGTTGTCTGCATCACATAACGTCTCCATGCTGCGTGGTATGCATCAGGCCCTGGTAAGGATGTCTGCATTTTTCTTCAAAAGATGCCGTAACCATCAAAGATACTTACTATAAATGATTCTGAATGTGTGGATTTTTTTCTTTACAGCTATATCTGCATATCCAGGATATTAAAGGGAATGTGTTTTCCTTGAAGGAGATAGCTTGGATGTTGGAGTTCTTAGGACATCTGCAGAGCCCATTTGTTTTATCTCAATTTATCTTATTTTACCCATTTGTGGTTTGTTGTTTGGTTGTGGGTTTGGTTTTTTTTTTTTTTTTAAATGAAGTTTAATGCTAAAGCAATTTATAGAACTGGAATAATGCAAAGCTGAGTCCTGAATGATGATAAATAATTTGAGGAGAAAGGTTCTCTTGTTGGTTTTGCCAGAGCTAGCCCTTCCACCCTGAGCAGCTCAGCTGGACGATGCTACCTGAGAAGCCGTGGCTAACCCCAGATGCTGCCTTTTCTGCTTCTCCAGATGAAAATCCCATCTTGTTATTGATGTGAGGATAAAGAGCAGATGCATACAGTAAAATACAGCTTATTAAACTGTGGTTTTGATTGGTTAATTACTTTCTCCGCATTAATAGAGGATCAGGGCTGCAACTGTCGTTTTCAGAATACAGCAGGTTCTTTTCTGCTCCCGTAGAAGTGACTCAGTACAGTTCCTGCTTTGATTTACAAAATTGGATTTTAATCTCTTTGAAACCATTATGCTAAATCAATTTTTAACATAGCAGAGCATGGAGGTACAAAGCCCCTCTTGTTCTCTAGTTGCTAACTCTTTGGATGAGTGAGCACCATATAAACAAGACTTAAACGGCATCTATGTGGAAGAGCTTTGCCAGTATGGAAATAGAGTTTTGCTCTATTACGGCGATGAGCTCCCGTGGTGCGGACAAAGAAAATCCAGGTAAAGCTGCGTTTGCTACTGCTCCTAAGCAAGCCATCCTTTGGTAGTGCAGCGAGCGAGCGCGCGGGAGCGGTGCAGCTCGAAGCCACGACCGTACCTGCGTCAGCTGCGGCGGCAGCCAGGCAGGATGCGAGAGGAGTCCATCGCGGTATTTGGGTTTTTTGGTTCCCCCCTGCCCTGCCCTGCTTAGCCCAGCTCCAGAGCTGTCAAGGCATCAGATGAATTACCCCTCGGATGTTTTGGATTTCTGGCGACAGTAGCAATTGGGCACTCATCCAAATCCAGCAAGAGCGCTGATAGTAATGAATGGGAAGCTCATAGGATTTCATATGGAAAGCAGGGCAGGAAGACTCTGTATGCACACATGTCTGCATTTGTCCTTTATCCTCCTCTTCCTTTCCAAAATCTGTGCTATCCCGCTATCTAGCTTGTAAATCGGTCTTACTGCAGGCTGGGGAGGGGACAAAACCCTTATGAAATATTACACGTAGATCCGAGCTGCAGTATTTCAGACTGCTCAAAACCTCTGAAAATTCAAGTTTTTTCAGATCCATCCTCCTTGCCTCGTACCTCTTTTGAGATGCCAATTGCACGTCCTGTTTGTAATCCTCACCCAGTAGCTGCTGCCCCAAACTCTCCAGGGAAGAAAATCTGGAATAGGTCCTTTATAGGCTTTATGACTTTAATTAAAAACTTGGAGCATGAGACCTTTCAGAAAACTTCACTGACACTTTTTAACAGCCATGTCTCTGAGCCTGACCCCATCACTGTTTTTCTTTTCTGGAAATAACCTGGAAGATTCTGGTCTGTTTTACTCGCTTCTCAAGCGAAAAAAGGCACGTTGGCATATTATACTTGGCCAAACTCACTTTTGTAAACCCCAAAAATAAGCATAAAGGTTAATTGCAAAATAACTGGAGTTATGTAGGAAGATGAAGAGAAGCTAAATTTCTTACTCCCTTAAAATTTCCTTTAGGAGAAAAAAAAAAAAAAAAAAGTCTGTTGCAAGATTTGGGCAATTTGCTACATAATAGGTCTCATTGCCTAAAAGCCGAGGATATTAGTGAAACAATGATCCAGAAATGAAGTAGTTGTGTTTTCTGTATGCGATGGGTTAAATCCGTGGCAGGCCCACATTAGCTCTCAGTTTTTACAGTGTCAGTGCACCGTGCCTCTTGAGTTACAGCCTGACAGTCTGTGTTGGCTAAAAGCAGAGAGCATGAGCAAGTAAAGCATCCCTTTGCGCTTTCTTTTCTCTGCCTTGCCACTGCAATTAAAAGGGACGTTGCATTAATTTTTCTCCTTGTTAACCCAGGCAGCGCCATCATCTCGGTGCTTGTGGTGTGTTCAGGGTAAATGAGAAGCAACAGCACGGTTCGAGGGGCTGGGGAAAAGCAAGTGGAGGCTAATGCCGGATGTCAGCATTCAAAACAAGACTAGAGACTTTATTTTTCTGGTGGCGAGGCTGCCAGTCTAAGTTTGCGGTGTAGAACAGAGTGTAAAACACGTATAAGAGTATAAAACTGAGAATACAGTCTTGACTCATGGAAACATAGTGCTTCTATTTGTTTTCCCATAATGTCATTGAACTCATCAAGTAGTTCCTGCAGAAGATGGTCTCTTCCATAATGTTGAGCATCCTCTGTCAAGGATTCAGACCAGTGGGAGGACTGTCTTGCCTTTGGGTCTCCATGGGACAAGACCCCAGGGGTCAGAACTGGGCTCCTAATGACCAGGCTGATGACAGGAGAGCTGGCTTGGACCATCCCATGTGTGGTTCAGTGGTGGTGTTCCCGAAATACACGACTTACGAGGAGCGGCTGAGGGAACTGGGGTTGTTTAGTCTGGAGAAGAGGAGGCTGAGGGGAGACCTGATCGCTCTCTACAACTACCTGAAAGGAGGTTGTGGTGAGGTGGGTGTTGGTCTCTTCTCCCAAGTAGTTAGCGATAGGACGAGAGGAAATGGGCTCAAGCTGCGCCAGGGGAGGTTTAGGTTGGATATTAGGAAAAATTTCTTCATGGAAAGGGTGGTCAAGCATTGGAACAGGCTGCCCAGCGAGCTGGTGGAGTCACCGTCCCTGGAAGCATTCAAAAAACGGGCAGAGGTGGCACTTGGGGACATGGTTTAGTCTAGTCTACCCTTGATTGGTTTAGAGTAGACTTGGTAGTGTAGGTTAATGGTTGGACTGGATGATCTTAAAGGTCTTTTCCAACCTAAACGATTCTATGATTCTATGACTTGCCTTCTGAAACCCTGCTGGAACGCTTTTCCTCTGCTCAGCCTTAGATAAGGTCCTGCCAACTCTTCCGTATTTGGCTAAGGACGTATTTGTGTATCTGCGTATGGCAGTGCAGATGTAACGCGATGCACTGAGCAGCGTGGGGATGGTATTCTGGGAGAGATGCTCAGGGCAGGGTGCTCTCCAGGTCCAACAGCTGCAGCAGCCAGGGCACCTGGCAGAAAATAGCAGAGGAGTAAATTTAAGAGAGGGAGTCATCAGAATAATGGGCAGGACTGGGGCAAAGAGTCTGGGAAGGGATTTTGCCTTTACGAGTGAAATTTGGGTCCAGTCAAACCAAACTGTGGCGGTGCTGTTGGCAAGAGGAGAGTGACGGCAGGTCTGTTGCGTTGTCCTGTCTGTGGGGTCGCACCAGTGTTGCGTGTTTCTGGTTTAGTCTTTATTTCTGGTCGTTGGGCTGTTTGTGCCTCTGTATACTTGCTTGCTTTTGAATAGCACTGTAATTGAGTCCTAGGGGCTTTTGCTTTGGTGAAAAAACTTGGTTCTGGTCCCCATTTTAGGCCGAAATGGCAATTTCCACTCCCTTCTAAACGGCATTGGTTTAACTTGAGCGAATTTGCTAATAATCTGTGATTATTCCATGCTGATCTTGCAGTTGTAGAGAATGGCTCCCATTGACATTCAGCAGACGAGTTATTAATTATTTTCCTTTATATCATCCGCCCTTCAGGCCAGATCTCTCAACACGTTTTGGTCTGTGTTTGCTATCGGTACTGTTCGACACTGCTTAGTTCTTTACGCTGTCCTTTCCTGGCGTAGGTAATACTGTTAAGCATCCGCCCAAAAGGTCACTTTCTTTTACTTAGGTAACGGTTTTACCAGATAAATCACCGCTACCTTGTTGTTTTGCAGGCTGTGGAATGTGCGATGCCCTTTTGAGTAGGCAGCTCGGCTTCGGCTCCGGCTCCGGAGCAGCCCAAGCTAGATCACAGGGTAAGGCATGGCAGAGGGCTAGCACAAAAGCTCAGGGTGACAGGCAAACGGGTGAGAATCACTGTAACCTTGCAGTGTTGCTGGTGCCTGAATATAAGAAAAATATTTCAAAATGCTGCACTGAACTACTTTGTTATGAGCCAGGATCCCAAAATAACCACCTTTCAGTTGGTAAAACAAATTATAAAAGTCTTTCAGATCCAAATGTAATGGTTGGGCAAATTAATCCATTGTTGTATTGTTATAGCGCTCTAATCATATTTTTATATATCCCAGGAGTTGGAACTAAGAAGCATTTTGCTGTCATTGCAAACACAATAATAAGAATAGTCTTAACAAAGTGACGTGCACTAAGTTGACTTTCTGCAATACATTTCAGCGGAAATTACAGATGCTTTTTACATTTCATTATCATTAAGGTACAAATAACTTCCTTGTATTGAAAACCAGGCCTACTTTATCTGGTTTAATAATTATATTGAGGCTCATTATGAACACCTTGTTTGTAATTCTCGGTTTTCTTATTGAATTCTAAATGTGTTATTACAAAAGTATGTACTTTAACAGATGGAGTATATTATGGCAATGTTTAGTTCCAGTTGATCTTTTCTAAAGAACACACTGAATGATCTCAGGCTAAATAGAACCAAGCCAACATCTAGCTCAGTTTTATCCTACCAGCATTTTTCAGGCTGCTTGGAGGGGAGCAGAAACTAAGAAATGCCGCTGACTTGAGCAGGGCAGCTGGAAGAGTTGGGATGATGAAGATCTTGTGACGAGGAAGAGGTGTGGAAGCTGCATCGCAGGCAAGGGAGACTCTTCCAAGAAAATATCTTAGTTGATGTCAAGGTTGTCTCATTTGCCAGTGGGATATTGCTTTAATGGTGTTCTTTTTTCCTCTCCAGTTTACATAATGAGATCAAGCTAATTAAACCATGTCTAGCTCTGGGAGAAGATCAAAATGTGAGCTCTTTTTATTTCTTTTTATTAAAACCTTCACCCTGTAATGGCAGATTATAGGAAGTACTTGGCTACCAGTGCATCTTGCTCATCCCTGGAAAAAATATAGCTTCTCTTTCTTACTGATACCTCCTTGGTTTTAATTGTTTTTTTCTTCTAGTTGATCGTGTTTCAGGAACTTGCAAAAGGTGCGTGCTTGACACGGTTGGGTAGATTAGGTAGAGGAGTAGTAATGAGTAGATGCAGTGAGGTGTTTTATGCAAAAGCCGGTGACAGTAAAACCTACCGAGAAGTGTCTTTTTCTGTGAAGTTGTGGAGTAGTTGCTTAGACTGGTTTATTCAACACATTTCTTCTTACAAATAGCTGACTGACCATTGCCATGACCCCACTCAGGGGTCTCCTTGGACCTGAGAACATTTCTTTACAGCCTCCCCAAACCTGAAGACATTTTTTCCCATCCAATTTTGCTTTCCTCAAAAAAAAAAAAAAAAAAAAGGAGGGCGATGAAAATATAGTGATTTTTATTGCAGGTTAAATGCAAATAAGGACTCATTACACTTCAAGTTGTAACTGCAGTTCCAGATGTTGCGATGTATTGTCACTAGATGACCGTGACAGGCCTGTGGTTGCTGTCTTGCAGAGATACTGTGATTGAGCATCGGCGATCCAGCCGCCGGCGTTTGCCGGGTGGCTTTTCCCCGCTTTAAGGTGGCAGGTCCCACTCCTCCCCTGGTGTGAACACCTGCGAGCGTGCTTTGGTGGCATCGGCGTCGTCTTGCACGGTTAATGCAGGTCTGCGTTTGGGCCGTGTCGTGCAAGCTCCTACCCAGCACTTGCCCCGTGAAGACGTTGACTGCAGCGATCGCAAGACTAGGTTATGTGAGGCTTTACAACCTGATATTAAGGCAAGGAGCTATTGCCAATATTAATATATTACTGTATTAGATCATGCTAATTATATTTTAAGCTGAAATGATTTCAGAAGGATTGAGAGGCAGTGAGGGCTCTCCCATGCCTTCTCTCCCTTGCAGAGGAGGCAAGGTTCAAGTATTATTTTCTCTTCCATAGGGGAGGAACAGCTGCGTCAGGGCTGGGAAGTAAGTTTATACTGATTGAGTTGAATTGCAGAGTGCCTTTTAGGTTGCATTCAAATCACGGCAATTTCGCTTCCCTCTGTCACAGAGCAAGGAGCTCTCCACTTTGATCGTTGATGTAGACTTGGAGAGAAGAAGGAAAAAAAAAAAAGAGAAGGAAAGCTTTTGTTTCAGGCACGTCGTGTTTTCCCCGCCTGACAGCGTGTCAGCGGTAGCTGTGCTCTGCCAGCGTTACGCACCCCGCGCAGAGCCCACCGGGGCGCGCGGAGGGACCGCGTTGCGTCTCTTGTACGATCCTCCCGGCGCCCAGCGCCGCGTCGGTAACCGTGCCGTCTCCTGATGAATAAATTGGCTCCGTGTGGAAGCAGAGCTTGAGCCGAAGCTAGCAGGGTTCAGCACGAGCCTCTCTTCGCCTTGATGGGTTTTTAGATGAGGCCCTGTCAAGAAACCGTTTTGTGGGTTTGTTTCTTTCTTTTTCTGCGCGAGATCTTAAAATATATTTGGGTTAATGAAATCAGCAGAATTGGGAAGCGCTGCCTGTGACGGACAGATGGCCAAAAGCACTTGGAAGTACAAGTGGTTTTGCACCAGAAGGAGTGCCGGGATGCGGCTGATGGCTGGCGCGTGCTGCGGGCACGGACCGGTGATGCCGGAGGAGGGAGCGCCCGCGGCTCCCGCCCTGCCGGGGCGACGCCGGTTTGCTCCACCTCGGGGTTCCCTTCCTGCTCTCGCCCCACTGTAATAAATTCCATCCCTTCCTTGGGGACAGCATTTGAGCTCCTAAGTAAAATTTCTTCTTTTAAATAAAACGGTCCCTGTCGTAATTAACCATATATGCGTGCTTTCTTTTCCTGTACAACTTCAGCAGCTAACTGAATGCACTTAATAATGTTTTGCACTGTATTTCAGTGGTATGAATGTACATGAAAATTACAGCAAAGGCATCATTTTTTTAACAGCTGTGTTTAGTTGAATAACAGATTTAGAAAGTGCAGACTTTAATTAATCTGTGTTTTCTGCTGGGATTTCAGCACCATCTGATTTACTTTTCATGGCTGAAAAGTGTAATTGTAGTTTTTCCCTTTAGCTGCAAGTTTATCCTCCCAAGAAATTGATTTGGTTCTTCTTTTTCTTAAAGCAAACTCGATATCCAGCTCGGGGTACCTGGGATGCAATGCAGATAACGCGCTCACTCGGACTACTGTGGGGTGGGGGTGGAGAACAAAAATCTGTCAAACGGCACGGTCTGCTCGGAAGCGCTGCATTCCCTCCTCCCTGCCTTGCTGTATGTCGCAGCAAGCCAGGCTGCACCAGCCACGTAGCCCCGAAGGCAGGGTTGGAAGGGCTGCGTTTGCAGCGAGCGGTCCAAATCCTGTTCCGTGCTCTAGGGCTGGGGAGCGGTCAGTTGGCTAGAACGTAAGGACGGGTGTTACCGGAGAAACCTCCGAGCAGGACAGCTTTTCCCTATGTTTAATGTAATTTTTTTAGTTGGAATTACGGTAAGAAGACTCTCCCTCTCTGTGCTTGCTCTTCACTGTAAAAATGTGTTTGCGTGAGACTGTCGCTGTAACTCTTCGGAGGTTGCTCAAAAAAACCCTCTCTGCAGGAGGTGCTGGTGGATGCCTGGGGTTTGCGTACAGCGGTGGTGAAAGCGAAGTCATGGCTTGGGGAACCGTGGGGATGGATTGCATTTGCGATGCGCTGTTGATCACGCGTTACTGCATCTCTGTCGGGTTGAATGCGAGTGGTGCAAACAGGCAGAGAGCTTCCGTGGCTCTCATTTGGGAATTTTGCTTAAAAATCAGCCTGCCGTGGAAATGCGTCCTTGTCCCACTCCTACTTTTGCCCTGGGATGAGGTTCTCTAAGCCGAGGACTTGTGCCTGGAGCCCAGCACGGGGTGGTCAGAGTTGCTCGGTCAAGTTGCTCCTTTCAGTGTCCGCCTGCTCCGGAGAATTTGCGGTGAAACGGTCTTATCCTGCAAACCCACGTGTGAACCAGCCCTTTCGCTGGCGGCGCTCCCGTGCCAGCAGACGAGCTGCTCAGGCCCTGCATTATCAGCGGTTTGCTTCCAGGAGTGCTTGTTCCGAGCTGGGATGGGGGGAAAGGAGTTTTTTTACAAAATACGGGCATTCTTTGAAGAAGGCTGTGTAATTTTAGTTACCGTCAGATGTACTTCCCCCCCATTTTTACTTTATTAGGTTGGCATGGGTTTTGATGTCTTAAGGGCTTTGTGTGCAAAGCCCACGACGTCTGAAGAGAAGCAGTGCGTTTAGATTCAGAGGGTAATCTTAGGATGGCTGCTAATCTAAATAAGATAAAAAAAACCATCTTGATGGGTTTTAAAACTTATTTTAATTAAGGTTTTTCCTTTCATCTACCAAAGCCCCGAATTAGCTCCTTCATTCTCCCACAAATGTGAATAGTCCCCGCTGCGTATAGGCACTCTCGCACGCACGGAGCTTCAGCAGAAGGGCCAAACCCAGATTCAGGAACGCAGGTGTCCGGAACGCTGGGGGAATTAAAGCAGGGTTTGTGCAAAATAAAAAAAGGCCAAACCAACCGGCTGCCTGTACGGTAAGCTGGAGGATGCCGAAATTCCGCAGCGGGGTCTCGTGCTCTCCAGCTTTCTCTGTTGAAGAGTCGGGGTAGCTGCTGTTACCGGCGTGCGGAGGTGCGGGTTTGACACGGCAGTTTGCCGCGCCGTAGTGGCTTGTCCGTGCATTTGCGCCTTTTTTTGCCCCCGGATGCGTTTTCTCCTTGTGCTGTGCGCCCGGAGGGGTGTGGGAGATGGTGCTGGGTCGGAGCTGCTCACAGCGGGGGCCTTGGACCCGGGTCCCGGCTGGGAGCTGCTGCTGGGAGCTGCTCTGGGTGTCTTGGGTTTATAAGACGATTACTGCTGAGATTTCTGCTAAAACCAGCATCTTCCCGCACAGCGTTTTGGCCTTGGTGAATTAAGTGCTTTTCAACACAAGTTTTCTCACCGGGAATTTTTCTAACGGCTCCGGTCCGAAGCTCTCACGCGCTCTCCTTGCCGTGCGAGTTTTTTGCTCGGGCATCGTTGGATAAACGCTGCTGAGGTCCCCTCGCTGGAAGGGCAGTTGGGACCGCGGCTCCCATCGCCGCAGGGCAATCCGGGGTGCAACCCCCAGGCTCGCGCGTTCCCTTCCCGCGGGTGCACCAGCTCCGAGGGGCCATTTGGAGAGGCTGTTGGGTGGGGGTGACCCCCGCTCGCTGCGGAGCGTGGCCCAGGCACGCTGCCAGCCAGCAGCAGGGCTGGCAAATAATCAGAAATCAAAGGAGCCACCTGCACGCCGCGGGGAGCTGCTCACCGGGCGGTAAGCGAGCTTTGCCAGCGCTCATCGCCGAGCCTTGTTCTGCATCCCCGCTTCCCGACGCGGGAGGGGGTCGCTCCTTCCCCGGCCTCGCCGTGCCCTCGTTAGAGATTTTTGAGAGGGATGCGAGGCGAGATGGTGGCTGGCTGGATGTGCCAGGACACCGCCTCGTCTGGGGGAGAGCCGGCGGGGAAACGCTGGAGCGATGGGGCCGGCCTGGAGCGTCGTCGGGGATGCTGATGCTGCGGCAGAGGAGAAGGGAGAGCCGAGCCGAGCTGAGCCGGTCGCTCCGCGAAATTCCCTCTCCGAGCGGGGAGCGCTCCTTCGGCTGCGCGAACCCGTGGGCTGCGTTGCCGACAAATAGCCGGGGAGGAAAATTAGGTCTTTTTGAGAGCATTTTTATCCTGTGCTGGTTGGTAAGAACGGAGCCGGCGAGCGGGAGGGCGGGAGGCAGAGGGGTGGCGTGATATGCAGATGCCTGTGTCACGTGCAGACGCACCGGCTGCGCTCCGCGGTGTGTTTTCACCCAGCTCGGAGGCTGGCAGCTCGCGATTCTTACTTCAGAGGACAGACAGCATTTATTTTGGCGAGAGCGCGCGAACGTCAGATGTGCGCGCAGTTGCTTTTTATGTCTAAGGAAGGCATATTAAATCACAGCCCCCCTCCAGCCCCTAGCCGCCCCACGCCTGTAACCCCCGGAAGGATCTAGCCCAACATATCCAATTTTTGGTCCCATCAGCCTTGGTAGGATCTCTTTTCAACAGCTGGCAAGGGACCTTCAGTCGCCAGCCGTTCTTCTGAGGGCGTAATAGGGGATTCGGAGGAGTCCCTGCCCTCTCCCCATGTGCCGAAGGGAAGGGGAAGCCGGTCTCCAAAGCACTGGGAAAGGGGACTCACGCTTGCAAAGCCGGGCCAAAAAAGGAGGATTTTTATAGTGTACAAATGTTACCTGTAGCTATTTATACCCCCTCCTCAACGGCTATTTATACCCTCTCCCTGCTTTTGCGCTGCTGGCTGGAGAATATTCTTAGACGTTTTCCGCAGCGCGGGGATGTCCCGCCCGAGCGCGGGAGCGTGCGTTTCCAGCGCCGTTCCCGAAAGAAGAGGGCGATTCGTGGGCTGCGACCTCCGCGCTGCTGTTCATTTATTGTAGCGTAAACCCAGAAGCTGCCATCGGAACGTGTTGTTTTTCACGCTCACGTAAACAGTGGAGACCTCAGTCGCGAGCGAAGGGGTGAGGCGGGAGCACCGGAGCGCTCCTCTAATTGGGATCGTTCATGCCGTTCGTCGCTTGGGCGCCTGACGAGCGGCGCGATGGTACCTCTGTCTCTTGTTAGGAGAGGTGATGGCGTTCGCAGGGCGGATTTCGTTTGCCGCTGTCAGAGAAACGAGCTTGCGTTTAGCGGCTGTGGTTAACCCCAGGTAGCATCCCTGCCCGTGATGGCCATTGCGCCTGGGCACTGCCCGGGACGTGGCCGCTGGCGGGCGCGCTGCCGCCGTGCTCCATCTTTGTAACCTGCAAGCGAGAGGGCTCTTCTTCCCTGCGACTGAACCGCAGGTGATGCTGTTTGATTTCCACCTAGCCTGCTTCCCTCGTGCCAGTGTGTCGCGGTGCAGCCCCAGCCCCAGCTCAGCACCACGCAGCCGCTCGCTCGCTGCCCCTGCCCCGATGGGATGGGGAGAAAATCGGAGGAGTAAGAGTGAGAAACACTTCTGGGGTGAGATAAGAACAGTTTAATAATTGAAATAAAGCAAAATAATAATAATAACAATATAATAATAATAGTAATAATAATATACAAAGCAAGTGATGCCCGATGCAATTGCTTGCCACCCAATGACCGATGCCCAGCCAGTTCCCGAGCAGCGATCGCTGCTCCCCGGCCAACCCCCCCAGTTTCTATACTGCCCATGACGCCGTATGGTATGGAATGGCCCTTGGGGCAGTTGGGATCAACTCTTCTGGCTGTGCCCCCTCCCAGTTTCTTGTGCCCCTGGCAGAGCATGGGAAGCTGAAAAGTCCTTGACTGGCATAAGCAGTGCTGAGCAACAACTAAACCATCAGCGTGTTATCAGCATTCTTCTCCTACTAAATCCAAAACACAGCGCTGTGCCTGCTGCTAGGAAGAAAATTAACTCTACCCCAGCCAAAACCAGGACACAGCGTCATGGCTCTGAAAGCCAGGTTTGCGTCTCGGACGCCAGTGGTTGCAATGGAAGGAAGAAGGGGCTGAATATTCTTATGCCCGATAATAACCGCGGTCATGAGAACAATCCGGTCATATAGCTGAAGGAGGTGCCCGGTTGCGTCGAGGGTCGGGAGTAAGTTTGTTCCCCATTTCCTGCATTGTGCAGGACCAGGAGCAGCATACGGTTATTTTATTGTCTCCAGGAGCGCCGGACCCAGCCACCCTGCTGGAGATCGCATGCTTGGCTTGCTGCGTCGTTGATCCGGCCTGCTAGAGCAAATTCTTTATTCCTCTTAAATGTGGACTTGCACTTACACAGCAAACAATCTTTAACATTTCTGAGGCTGAAAGCGGCAAAACTAGTGGCTTCTGTCATCGGGGTGCTGTCTTTGTTGACCGCTCTAGGAATAACGTGTGAATCCAAGGGAACGCGCTCTCCAACAACAAGGGTTTGAGAGCGATTTTTTTTTTTTTTTTTAAAAAAGAAAGGGAAAAAGGGAAAGGATTGCAGCTTCCTGTGCGGCGCTGGATGAATCGGGGCTGGCTCCTCCGCCCTCGCTGCAGTTACGCGGCCCTCCTGCGACTGGCTTCGGAAGCTGAACGTGGGTTTCCCCGCTTCGCGCCGTCAAGTTTCCAGTTCGGTCTACGCTGGCTGGCATCGGGGTGCCGAGTTTGTCGGCTGCCTCTTACGCGGCGGTTTTGCGGTCATGGATATTTGCTTATGCCAGATAAACAAAAATAGCTGCATTGTCTTTCAAAAAAAAACGTCGTGTCCCATTAAAATACCAGCATCGCTTACAAGATTGGGTTTGTTTTTAGAAATGCTGAAGTAATGGCTTTTTGCGCGAGGCTTTTCCCCGGAGGAGTCTCCGGGAGCGCGGAGCGTGTTTTAGCTCGCTTTCTTGCATTTGATTTTTGTCTTCCTGCAGTTGCGGTCTCTTCTTTTACTACCCTTTATTTCAAAGGTGTTTCAGCGATCCCGTGTCAGCCGTGCTG
This sequence comes from Pelecanus crispus, assembly GCF_030463565.1. NCBI lineage: Eukaryota > Metazoa > Chordata > Aves > Pelecaniformes > Pelecanidae > Pelecanus > Pelecanus crispus. The sequence continues at coordinate 2,928,855 of NC_134655.1, read as the reverse complement.
GGTCGTCGCGACGCCTGGCGCTGCGGGTCTGCGGTGCAAGGGGGAGAGGCGCGGCGTTTGGGTGGCTCCCGGGCGCTTTCAGCGCTGGCGTGGCGGCGAGGATGGGACAGCTCTGACGCCGCTCTTCGACTAGCGGGAAATTGGGCAACAACGCTTGCTCCGAGCTAGCGCTTGGGCTCGTCCGCCTCCTGCGGTTCGGCTGCTGAAAACCGAAGTAAGGACGCTGCGCTGTCGCTGCTGAAAACCGAAGTAAGGACGCTGCGCTGTCGCGATTCGGACCCAGAGTTTTTCCTATCCCGAGCTGAACTTCCGAAGGCGCCTGCAAGTTTTCTGTGCCTGGGGCTCTTGCTCCCCGGGCCCGCAGAGGCAGAGCCGTGGGATGCTGCCCAGGGGCGAGATTCAGGCGCGTGTGCGCTGGTTGCGCATCCACCGCTTTTCTGTCTCCCTTGCTGCTGTAGTTGTCTCCGTTGCGACGACTGCAACGAGAAGACGACTTCCTTATCATTATTTTTTGCAGAGAGAGCCTTCCGACTCCTCCTGAACCTGCGAATGGATTTCTCAACCTCCAGCCATCCTAGGTGTAAATGAGATAGGAGAGGGGCTTTGCATGAATCCTCTCTGCCTGCCGGCAGCCCACTGTCTGCCTGCTTAGTTCTGCATTTTTCTTCCATAGCACAGATTTTTTTTTTTTTTTTTGTAAATGCCCACCAAATCTGTTGCTAATGATTGCCGCTGCCGAGCCGGTGCTGTTGTTTGCGCCGGGAGGTGCAGCCGTTGTGCAGCACGAGGGGCAGGGACCCCCAAATTCCAAACAATCATGATTTACTGTGCAGCTTGGGCAAAGTGCATTTGTTGCCTTGGAAACAAATAGCGGCAGTGAACAACTAAATGAAATTTATGGAATCAACTTCAATAAATCTTGATGATAAATGTGCAAAAACATACACAATTTGATGAAGATCTACAGTATGCAGATGTGAAGGATGATAGTAAGTTATATAACTGCTTGGGCTACGATTTTGGACTGCCACAGTCGTGCTCCTATAATATGGGCTTTGTTGCTGTTTCTGAGGAAGCTGTCTGTTTCTTTTCATAGATATGGCATTTAATTTTAATTTCCAGGGTATCTTTTAGTTTAATTGGCATGCTGGATGATTACAGAGTGTTGTTTTGTCTTTTGCAAATCCTGATTCATATCTAACTCAGGATAAAAATAAAATTGAGAGCTGTGGCAAGCTAAGGGAGCAAGAAGTGCCATGTCGCACGCCTCCTAGAAGGGTGCAAAATTTCACAAATTAATTAAAGCGTTTATGTAGGACATCTCCCTAATTCCTTGTATCAGCCTTCGTGTTTTACAGGACGGGGACAGGTTAGCGATTTTGTAGTTGCAGTACAGCTCTGCGGCAGATTTTTTTTTTTCTCATGTGGAAAGGTCGCTGTGTTTACCTGTGCATAGGGACAGGGTGGGTTTTTTTCTATCACAACAAGTGATATTTTCTAAAATTGATATTTTTTGTTTCTGGTTTGACCTGTGGATCGATAAGGGTTCGGGAATATCAGTGGACGTGTCTGGAGACTGTGTTGTAAAGCTTTAACGCAGCCCTTAATACAATTTGATGTTTTCCCATTAGTTCCCTTACCTCTTCTCGTTACGGGGTCTTATTTTCACGATTTTCTGCCAGGTCAGGAAGCACGGGCACCCTTTATTTCTTCCTTCCGTGGGGCGTTGGGCCCCATCTCCACGCTCCGGCTGCGGTGGAGCGGGTGGCAGCCGGCGGGGGGGGGTCGCACGGCGCCGCGTCGCTCCCTGCCCGCCCGCGGTTTCCGCTGCAGCCGCCCCGTCGGTGAACTGGGGGGGTCCCGGGGCTGGGACCCAAACCTGCGCCCGGTCTGATGAGCAGGGGCGTGGACGTCGTCGTCTCTAGGAAAACGCCTCCCTACATCTGAAGCCAATTTCTCTGCAGAGGCATCTCCGTCCCACCGTGCCTAGTTGGCGCTTTGGTTTGGGTGAATATTGGAGGTCTACCAGATGGAGCGGTCATTTCTCAACCTTGGCCCTCCCTTTTCCTTCTCTTCTCACCCTTTCATCTTCTTGGCTTACTCCCGGAACAAGAGACTGTTTCTGGGAATAAAGACCCCGTGTCAACGCTGTCCCTGGACTATCAGCAAGTAAAAAAAAAAAAAAAAAACCCAAGTTCTAACGCGGGATCGGGATCCTGCTCCTGCCCCGGCACGTGGTTTGCTGCCGTTATTTCAGAGGCACCAGTTTCTCTCTGTTACCTGGATCTACCCAGATTCCGAGCCAAGCCCTTAAGTTGCTAAGTATCTTCCAGCCCACAAAGTCAGCACTGCACCTTGTCAGCCGGAATATTCGGTACGGATTTAGAAGATCTCTACGCGTGTTAAATACCCAGCCTGCAAATCATCCCAGGTCTGCACTGGTACCGGAGTCTGCAGAACCCAGCGCTCGCGCGGAGATCGTCGCGATGCATTTTCATTTATTTCACGCTAGGCGTGCTTATAACCTTGGCTGGGATCAAAATTCGAGTTTCCCTTAGATCAAGGTGCGGAAAGCTGTAAACCTGAAGGGCTTCCTCCAGAAACCCCGTGCGCGTGTGCTGGTTTCTAAGCTGTGCTCTGATGTTTACAGAGCACTGTAGCTCTTCCCATTAACATACAACTGTATAAGACAGGTTGAACTCCATTAGGAGCTAAATTTAGTGACTCGCTAACTCCTTTTTGATATGTTTTTATAATTTCATTGTATTATGACACTTGGTTTTAAATTTGCATGAGTAAATGAGCCTCTCACTAAGTCAGGTAAAAAGATTTTTCACTTATCTACCATGAAATAAGACATTAAAAAAATAGTGAGAGTAGAAAGCAATGTATCCCTGACATATTTCGTTTACATTTTTTTCAACTGTGCTGACTGAACATTTCTAACTATTAATGATACAATAAAGCTGTTTGTACTGCTTTAACAGGCTAAATAATTTCACATTATGAAGGCATTTTGTAATTAACTTAGAATTTTGTGGGGGAAACATATTTTTGGAAAATATAAATTTACATTTAATTACATTCACAATCCGCATTGTAAGATGCAGCGAGTGAAAACTGGCCTTTTATTGTTCACCTCAAAAGACTAAAGTCCACGGACGGGATCAACGCTAGAGAACAACCTGAACTGGGATTTCCGTAACTTGTTTAACAAGCTTCCTGCAGGATTGCTTAAAAACACCCCTTGGACAGTGAAGCTCCTGCAGCTGGCTGACGATCGGACCGTGCGCCTTCATCCCTGCCGTCCCAGGGAGTTCCACCAGCTTCTGTTTCACTGACATGGAGTTACGGTCTCTTTTTTTTTTTTTTTTTTTTTTTTAAATATATCTCAACTTTTATTCAGGATAACCTTGGCAAGACCTGAGCGACTTTGAGACCCCCACTTTAAAGGTATCTTAGGTATCTTTCCCCTCTCCTTTCCTGTGTGAGAAGAGGAGAGACCACCCAAGCTCCTGCTGCGCTGGGCGATGAGCGGCAGGAGAACGCGCCGGCGCTCGTTCGGTTCTGACCCGGGCTCTGGTGCCGAGCTCACACGGAGAGGAAAGTCCCTCTGTTAATTACCCCTTTTTTTTGGCTCTCCCCATCTCTCTTGACGTCACCATTTTTAATCTGTTTGTGTTATTGATTTTCTTTCTTTTTTTCTTCATTAATAGTGACAGATGCTTTTAATTAAAAAAGAAAAGACAAAACAAAATCCCGAGTAAAACAAAAAGAGAATATTCTAATTTGGCGTGACATTATGAGGCAGAATGGCTCCTGGCATGCAAGGTATGGAAAAGGTCATCTTCCACGGCTACAGCCTTTTGCAACGGTGGAATTAAGTTCAAACTCGGGCTGGTTTTGAAGTCTTAAGTCTCTCTGGGGATTCCTTTCATAACATCTTCGAACTGGATAACACTACAGTAAATGAAATACGCTGCACTGGATTAAAGGGTTATTTCCCCTGTGTGTCAAGCTGACACAGAATACCAAACCTCAGGTTGCCTCCGAGTTGTCTCTATCTGCTGATACCCTCTCTGCTTTACACAACAGCTCTCGGAGTTTTTGCGGGGAAGTTTTGTGATTATTTATTCGGCTTCGCCGCTTGGCGAACGTGGAACAATTTTATGCAGCGAGGAACCAAAATAAAGCCCCTAAACGGGAAGAAATTTAATGGACTTAAAAACGTGAAGGAAGCGATGCAGGAAAGAGCGGAGCTGCCTCTTCAGGTCTATTGTGCTGCTCTGTAATTTATACTGAAATACAAAATATAGATCTCCCTGCATTGCCACTCATGTTTAGCGGCACAGGGCTTGCGATAACAACAGGGTATGATATATGCTAGTGTGCTCTTATCTGACTGTACCAACAGTTAAAATTTGTTAGGGATCATTTGCGATGCGTTTTGTCGTAGAACAAACGTTCATTTTGACTTTGAACTCGGTGCATGCTGTAGCTCGTGCAGATCACGTTCGGCACCGGCTAACCAAACCACTGCCGTCTGCACAGTGCCGGGGACCGCCGTGGCTGGGCTCCGGAGCGCGTCCCTCCGTCTGCGCACGGGGGAAAAGATGAGTGCCTTTAAATATTGGAGCGGCGGCTCCTCCAGCCCCGTCGGGACGTGCTGCAGCCGGCCGCCCCGTGCCCGGGGTGAAGCAGCGGGCTGGCGGCTCGGCCCTGGGTGCTCGGGATGGCAAACTGCGGCGGGCGGGTGCCAAACCCACCCCGAAACTGCAGAAATTGTCATGGTTCTTCCTTTCCCCCGCCAAAACGTTGGTTAAAGACCGCCCTGAAATTATGGGGAGCCTGTAAAACGCTTAACTGTGCAGTAACTTTTCTGCCGACGGAAAGGAAGAAAACTATTTCTTCTCCCTCTTTGCTTCCTCCCATTTTATTTTGTCCGAGGCGCCCAAGACTGGCTGGGTCGTATGGAAAACTGGCGTTGTCTTGTAAAGCGTATATATAAGATAAAGTGCATCCTCTGTATTCCTGATACATTTGGGTTTGGCAAAAATAGGGCACTGTGCTCCGTATGTCGGGGTGTGCCTCTGGTTTCTGTTCCCGGTGTTGAATCTTAGAATCGTAGAATCATGGAATCGTTTAGGTTGGAAAAGACCTTGAAGATCATCCAGTCCAACCATTAGCCTACACTGCCAAGTCTAATCTAAACCAATCAAGGGTAGACCAGACTGAACCATGTCCCCAAGTGCCACCTCTGCCCGTTTTTTGAACGCTTCCAGGGATGGGGACTCCCCCACCTCTCTGGGCAGCCTGTTCCAATGCTTGACCACCCTTTCCGTGAAGAAATTTTTCCTAATATCCAACCTAAACCTCCCCTGGCGCAGCTTGAGCCCATTTCCTCTCGTCCTATCGCTAACTACTTGGGAGAAGAGACCAACACCCCCCTCACTGCCCCCTCCTGTCAGGGAGTTGTAGAGAGCGATGAGGTCTCCCCTCAGCCTCCTCTTCTCCAGGCTGAACACCCCCAGCTCCCTCAGCCGCTCCCCACCAGCCCTGTGCTCCAGACCCTTCCCCAGCTCCGCTGCCCTTCCCTGGACACGCTCCAGCCCCTCAATGTCCTCCTTGTGCTGAGGGGCCCAAAACTGGCCACAGCATTCCAGGTGCGGCCTCCCCAGCGCCGAGCACAGGGGGACGATCGCCTCCCTGCTCCTGCTGCCCACGCTATTCCTGACACAGGGATATTCTTCTGCCCCTGTGGCTCGGCACCCCTCCGCACGGTGGTTTTCTCTGGATGCGCTCGCGGATACGGCTGGAAAAACCACCACCCACTGCTGCTCCCCGCAGCCGGGCCCCCAGAACCCTCACGGGACCGGTGAGGGCTGCCCGCGCTGCCTGCTCTTCCCGAGGGCAGGGAGAGGATTTTTGGGACCAGGTGCGGCCTGGCCGGGACCTGCACGCTGACTCTGGCTCCGTGGCAGCGGCTCCCGCCGGAGCTGCGCGTGCTGGCAGGGTTCTGCTGGCGTGCTCCTCGAGGAGGTGTCTCTGCAGGCAGCGGGTTCCTCTGTTTCCAAGTGTTATTCACATATACACACCCACGCGCATTAAAAACATGCGGGAAATGATAGTTTCGGGTTTCTGCTGCCCATGAGTAATTCAAGTCGGCGGCATTTTTAGGTTTACCTCTTACCGAACGATCTGGGAGGAGAAGCGAGGGCAGGGAGTTTGCAGGCGCTGCTTTTCTGGGTGGGGTGGAGGTATCCGCGCGCTCCCGCGCTGCAGCCTCTGAGGCGGTCCGTGTCTTTCCCGGAGCTCTGAAATCCCTCTGGAAAAGCCGGGACCTATTGAAAATACGCTCAGAGCTTGAGCGCTTCCTTCGGATTATTTCTTCAAGTATTTAAAAATATATTTTATAACACTAAAATAAATGTTAACGAGTCTGCATTGCCTACGGCTAACAATAGTATTTCTATTTAAATACGGCAGCCTAGCAGGGCGTTCGGCGGCGGAGGAGCTGGATGAGGAGACCTGGCTTTTTGCTTCTGACTTGGTCCTTGATGTCTTGAGCAGTTTTATTCCCTTGTGCTTTACTTTCCCCATTCTGCTAAATAGCAATGAATAGCTTCCTTCCTTTGTTACAGCGCCGAGGATTTATCAAAGGCCACTGGGCAAGTGTTAAATACCGAGCCGGTTATAAAAAGTGTTATTCAGTGTTATGTTTATGCCTCTTCAGCATTAGCGTGGATTTTTACATACTACTTGCCGTGACCTTTGTGCTTTTCCAACCAAATAAGGACAGTCCTTGACTCAGGTTGGTTTGTTTTTTTCTTTTTGCCCAACTAGCAGGCGTGGCATCTTCTAACTAATTTTGTAAATACGCTCTTTTTGGGGTGCCGCCGGTGTTCGGGCTGGGGCTCGCGGCGCTGGAGATGCCAGCTGCATACAGGAGACGGGCGAGTTGTCATGAGAAAAATAACAATGGGGAAGTCGGCTCCTCGCGTGTTCGTTCTGTTTTTTTCTGTCCCTTGCGATGAAATTATATTTTAAGGATCTCAGCCTGCCACGTTAAACGGACGGCAATTTGGGGAGGTGAGCGGAGGGGAGGTAGCCCAAGGCGCTTCACCTGATGAGTTGGCAGCCTTAAAGACTCTGCACGGGAGCGGGGCGCGGAGTTGGCGGGGGGAGAGGTGTAGGAGTAAATGGGATGGCAGGAATTCAGCCTTGGCATTGCGTCAAAGGCACCGAGCCCTTCTCCGAGCAGCTGCGTACCCCGTGACTGCGGGAAGCCAAATGGTTTGTTTGTGTGTTTACATGGAGATGTGGGTCTGTGTAGGGGAAAACCACTTAGCAGAAATTCTGCTATTAAAGCAGATGGTGGGAGATTAATCTGGTTTTTAGGGGGGTACTGGCTGGTACGGTGGCCAAATTATTAATTCCTTCCTGTGCTAGGAGTCCTTTCATCGTTACAGGGTACGGGTGAATTGTGTTTCCCAAAACTCTCGGCTCCTTCCTCGCTTTCTCAGAAGCAGCCGAGCTGATGTAATATTTTCGGAAGCAAAAGAGCGTTTGCCAGGTTTCGTTGCTGCCGGTTTGCCACCCGTGCCCCTTCCGCACTGTCCTCTGCTCAAGCCCGTTTCGGTTTTGCAGGCAGCCCCCTTCGGGCAGCTGCCTCCTGGCCTGCCTGCCCTCCTGCCAGCCAGTGGCAGCCGCTTCGCTGCTCTTCAAATGCTGCTGGTTATGCGAGAGGTTTGGTTTTTTTTTTTCCCCTTGCATTTTAGAAATTGCTCTTTCCCCCCACGGCGCCGTATCACTGACAGCTGCATTCTCCTTGACGGTTGTGATATTTGTATGTGTGCGTAAAAACAGTAGGAAGCATTTATGTAGGTGTCACTAATTTAATTTAATTTAATCTGATATGTATGTATAGAGAGGACTGCTCTGCACTAAAGTGCTTCTCTTTATTTTACAGTCTCCATCGTCATCAAATACAACTCCTTTCATTCTCCTCTTCCATTCACCTACCCAAAGACCAAATCTGGAAATAGTAACCAAAAGAGAAGCCCACATCATACACAAAGCAGGGAAAGGTTGAAATAATTTAAGGGTAAGTAATTTTTTTCACCCTTATTCTAACTTGAAGCTTCGTGTGTAAAGCTACAATAAGAAGCGCAAGGCTGTATAAAGAGGCTGTTAAGCATACGCACAGCTGCTTTATGTGCCAAGTGGAAAAAAATGTCTGAAATGCTGATTTGGTGATGAAAGAAAAGTATAGCAGCACCTTTTGCAGGTGAGAAAGTGCCCCGAAGGGCAGCGCGCTGGGAGTTCGGAACGTCGGTGCTCGCTCTTCTCGCCCCGGTTCGATCTGCGCTCGCGCCTGGTGAGAGTGATGGCTCTGCGCGGGCGCGTGGCCGCGGGCTTGGCGTGGCTTTGGCTGCTCTGAAGGAGCTTCCCAGTTGAGAAGGAGCTGGGAGTTCGGCGTCTCCCGCTGCTGAAGAGCTCTTTTGTCGTTTCCTTCTCTTTTTTCCCACTTAACGGCATTCCTCGGCTAGGGTAGCGAGCTGCGGTTGATCTCTTTGCGTGGTGCAGGATGTTTTGGCTTGCTCTTGCTTTCTGCCGTCCCCTTGGTTTTGTAGGCTCCGCGAGCTTTTCCTGGAGAGCAACCTGGCGGCGCCCGCGCCAGGATTTTCCGAAGGAAAGCGTTGATGGGGGCTGGAGGAGGGACCAACCCGAACAGCAGAGCGAGGAAGGCCGCTCGGTGGAAATGTTTGCCTTCAGGCTTGTCTTTTGCTGCGAGGGTGGCGAATAAGAGAGGAGGAGATATAAAATCAGCTCTTGTGAAATCCAGAACCCTGGCTGAAGCATTAGTAATCTCCAAATGTTAGGGAATGCGTTTTCCCACCCTAGTCCCAGATCTGTGCCTGCATATATTGCATTTCCACGCATGTTCTTTCGTAGATGGACAGGATATGCATTCACTTACATTTGAGAACTTAGCTTTAAACATCTGGGTTTTCTGGTTTATTGCTGCTTTTTCTTTTTTTTTTTTTTTTTTTTTTTTTTTTTACCCCTGCAATGTTTGTTCATGCAAAATTCATATCTGGGAAGGGCATCTTAAATCCCTGCTTCTGAGTCAAAAAGGGAAAGTGTGGAAGTGAAAAGAGAGATTGTATCATTTAAGAAATATGATTCATGAATTAATCCTCGTCTGCTCCACCATCTGTGGCGTGTGTTTCAATACAAAAATCCTGTTTTTATATCTCTTTAAAAAGCTTTCTTCTTGCTGGCTGCCTGAGTTTTCTGCAACGCTAATGGGGAATTAGCTGCTTTTTGGGGAGAGAGCGGTGGTTTTTTTTTTTTTTTTTCTTTTTTTTTATTCGCAGCCTGGGCAGGGGGCCCCAACCCGTGTCCAAGCCGCAGGTCGCTGAGGGGGACGCGGGGCCCCGGTTTTTTTGGGGGGGTGCCAGCTCTCTGTGTAACGCCGTCAGCCCGACGTGCAGGCAAAGCCTGTAGGCGACTGCTTTTTGCGCTGGAAGCGTGGCTGGGTCTCCCGCCGCCGTGGCGGGGACGGCGCCAGGGGTGGGCAGCGATGGGCAGGAGCTGCGGGCAGCTCTCGAGGCCAGTTTTGCCCAGGAGCGAAAAATAAGTGGTTGCTTCTAAAAGGGGACCAGCATTTTGTACTTGGTGCTCCGGAAAATGAAGGCTTGAAGCAGTCCCCATCCTCCGGTTCCCAGCAGTGTTTTTGTGATCTTTTGTAGATACAGACACGGAGAAGGGGGGCTTGCCCATCATTACCCCAAAGGGGAGCTGCTACGCTTTGTGCCTGCGTGAGAAATGGGGAAATGGAGGGGCACTGGTGTGTTTTGGGGGTGACTGGAAAAGGGTCTCCTTTCTCTAATTCCAGTCCTTGAATATAATTTAAGGGTAAGTAATTTTCCAGCTTTTTACAGGGAACAACTTTCCATTTTAAACGTATTTCTAAGGTTTCTGTTCCTTGAGCAGTACACCTGGTTTGCTGCTGGATCAGACGCAAGACGCGTGAGCCTTTTTCCTCCTTTGTAGCCAGGCTCCCCGAGCAGGACAGCGCTTCAGCACGTGCATCCATCATCGATCCCTTTCCAGGATCGATCCCTTTTCTGGACCAGGGCGTCTTGGTGCCTGGGATTGCCCCGTCAGGTTTCTCCTCTGCTTCACGGACATGGTTTCAGGACATGGTTTAGTCTAGTCTACCCTTGATTGGCTTAGAGTAGACTTGGTAGTGTAGGTTAATGGTTGGACTGGATGATCTTAAAGGTCTTTTCCAACCTAAACAATTCCATGATTCTATGATTCACATGGGGCGCTGGTAAAGGCTCGAGCGTTTCCCTCTTCGTTCTGGAGGAGGATCCCGAGGTGCTGGAGCCGGCGGATGGCCCTTGCCCTTACCGTGGCTCGTGGTGGCCTCGGCCCGTGGCACGGTGATGTGCCCGTGTGGCCACCGCCTCTTCTCTGCCAGTGTCGCTAACGTACTGTACATACAGCTCCGGTGAGCTCCCGGGCGCTGATAACGCTGATAGATGGAGGTTACCCAGGAACTCAGTACCGATGGTGAAATATTGCGGGTTTATTGCCTTTCCATTTATTTTGTTTTCACGCCTTTCTGCCTTCCTGACTCATTGCCGTTCGGCCTCTGCTTGCAATTTCTATTTGCTGCGGTAACACCCACTGGACAAGACGGGAGCGTTGCAAAGCACTGATGCTTGCAACTGCTTCTGGAGCTTTTTCTTTTTTTTTTTTTAATTGAGCACCTAAAGCCAGGACAGGTAACAGAAAGGAAAACATTAGCGATGCCTTTTGTCGGAAGCGTGAGTAAAGTATGAAAATGAAGGAATCGTTTTGGTTGGAAAAGCCCTTTAAGATCATCCAGTCCAACCATTAACCTACACTACCAAGTCCACACTAAACCAATCAAGGGTAGACTAGACTGAACCATGTCCCCAAGTGCCACCTCTGCCCGTTTTTTGAACGCTTCCAGGGATGGTGACTCCCCCACCTCTCTGGGCAGCCTGTTCCAATGCTTGACCACCCTTTCCGTGAAGAAATTTTTCCTAATTTCCAACCTAAACCTCCCCTGGCGCAGCTTGAGCCCATTTCCTCTCGTCCTATCACTAACTACGTGGGAGAAGAGCCCAACACCCTCCTGTCAGGGAGTTGTAGAGAGCGATCAGGTCACCCCTCAGCTTCCTCTTCTCCAGACCAAACACCCCCAGCTCCCTCAGCCGCTCAAGGAGGAGCAGAAGAAACGCCTCCTGCGTTGTGCGTGGCAGGCTGGCCTGAGGAGTTGCGCTGAAAAGACTGCAGCCATCCCCGGCTCCAACGTAGGCTCGGTCCCCAAACACCTCCCAGCTGGGGCTGGCTGCTGGGACGGGGTCGACGGTGGGAGATGCTCTGCCCCGTACCCGGGTGCCGAGCCCATTGAGGCTCTTGCGTGGTCCCTAAGAAACGTTTTCCCTTTCCCCTCCACTATCACAAATCCCCTTCTGCCCCCTCCTTGGCGAACCCTTGGACGTGCGGGCACTTTACGACTCGAAAAGTAAATTCCACACGCACCCAGTACCGCAACGCCACCATAAATAGCTGCGTGTTAAAGGAAAATTATGTCAGCAGTGGTTCAGCAAATGTTTAACCCAACCTGGAATTAGGCTGAATTACGTACTTCTGCATGGAAAATACTCGCAGGAACGCAGACCAGAATCGGCGCCTGGCTTTCTGTCCATCTCACGCACGCGGATGCACAGACGCACCTTGTCTTTCGCAGCTTTTGCTAGTAACTCCGGCGAGCTGCTTGCATGCCTTTACAATATTCTGCAATTTTGCCTATTCCTTAGTCGCTTCAATCGGTTTTTAAATCTCAGTTTCTAAGCTTGTTGGCCATTCTTTGTCCGCTCCGTGCTACAGCCTGGGAAGCAGAGGTTGTTTCCTGGGGTCTCTTGTGCAAACCTCCGCGCTCGCTCCCTCCCGCACCGGCTGATGCTGGCCGCGGCACAGGCGACCGCATTGCCACGGTCTCCGTAAAAGGAGGGTTACGGACTTTGTACCCTGAGAAGGTCCTATGCTTACTTACGCAGCCAGCGGTAGCATTTTGCAAAAAAAAACTTTCAGACCCCACAGAAGCTCTGCTGGTAAAAAAACCCAGTAAAACCAACAAGCGATAAAATGATCAAATTCTACCAGAAATGGGAAAAGAGAAGCAGTCCAAGCATTTTGATAAGCATTTTCCGTTAGCCATGGTTTTTACTTTTTATTTTACGCTCTGATTAAAATTCAGCAGCTTTTATCGAAAGGAAAAAAAAAAAAAATGTTTATGCTCAGCGTAGACCCTTATTTCCACCGCAGCGTGAGTTCATAAACGAGGGGCTCCGGCTTCTCCCCCCTGCCTCTGCAAGGTCCCCCCATCAGCGAGGGTCCCCGCTCGTTAGCGGCTGCGGCTGGGAGGGTGACGATGCTCGGCGGCAGAGGACACGTGACGGCAGCCGGCTTCTTGCGGGAAGCTAATGAAGAGACGAGAAGCATCGATTCACCATCTATTTGTTAGGACCCCAGCGAAACAGCTGTTTGTTTCTCATAAACAATTATGCCAAGACGGAAATTGGCTTGTGTCTGTACGTACTTTTTGGATGGGGAAAATTAAGCAGTAATAGCTGGAAAAATAATATGGGCTATGAGATAATAGATGCCTAAGGGATAAAATTAAACAGTACTTTACAACGAAGGAAGAGGTTTTGGCAATAAATAGTTTGCCTTTGACTTCTTTTTGTTTGCCAGAGGACTGGTGGTGTTTTGGAGAGGTTGTCCTGGGATGTGTTTTCTAAACAAACATAGGAATATTGTGAAGGTCTTTTTTTTTGTTTGTTTGTTTGTTTGTTTTTTAAATTCCTCCAGAGAAGGATGGTGCCAAGGCCAGGGTGTTGGCTGCAATGGGGACGCGGACACTGGGGCTTGCTTCGAGAAACGCTGGTGGTGCAGGAGGATGTTCAGAAGAAAAGAGCAAGGTTTACCAAACAAAGTGGGAAGAGGCGTTGTTTTAAATGCCATAGGGAGCCCAAAAGGCTCAGGAAGGGGAGGTGGCGTGTTTGACGCCCCGACAGGGTCCAAGCAGAGTTTATTCACGACCTGCACGCGTGCCGCCGTCGCTGCTTGGCTGGCTGAGGTCTGCTGCAGAAGCCCCTTTCCCAGACCGCAGTGACAGTGGGATTTATTCTGGTCTGCTGTCCCTCCGCTATGTGCTTTTCCATAACTGCTCCGTGAGCACCTTGCTGCGGGGGGAGCTTGGAAATGCCATTTTTCCCATTGCAGGCGGCTCTTACCGCCATCTCCTTCGACTTGTGCATCGCACAGAGTCAGGGCGGGTGAACGCCGCGGTTGCCTCCTGGTGCCGGCGGCAAACAGCCCCACCAGCGCAGGGCTCGCTCCCACCGCGCGTCACCGGCGCTGCCTGGGCGCCGTCGCGAGCAGGGCTTGCTTCCTCGTCGGACGTAAAAGCACGGTTCGAACAGAGCTGCAAACCCTAATCCCACCTTCCCGAGGACGGATCCGGGCGCGGCAGGTCGAGATCAGAGCTCTTTGGCCCAGGCTCGTCCCTGCTATCAGCTTTTAATTTCACAAACCTCGGGCAAAGCCTCCCCACCGGGTGGGCGAATTTCCTAGGCGCATACGGGGCTCGGCAGAGAGTCCCGAGGTGCGAAGTGCCGGCCGTCCCCATTAGCTGAAGTGGGACTCGGGGGGTGCTCAGCACCTCTGCAAATGAGGCCAAACTGTCTAGTGCATTGAAAATGTAATCATTAAGTCGCTGTTGCATTAAGACTCTGTTTTTATTCATGGAGTGTAATGTGATTCATTTGCCCTTTTGCTCTCATGTTGAGAAGGCAGTCATCTAGTATGCATCACTGGCTGCAGGGAGAGCTGTATTTTTTTTTTTCGTGTGTGTGTGTGTGTGTGAGGGATCAGACATTTTCATCAAGTGCAGAGCGGCCGCGGAGTTGAGACTGGTTTTCTTGGTGGTCTCAGAGGCCAGTGCCCGCCGCGCTCACGCAGCCCTGCTCGTGGGAGCGTTTAGCTCGGGTCGTCTCCCCTTCTCTCAGCCTCGCGGCGACGGCGCTTTTTTCCCCGCTCCAGCAGCGATGGAGCCTTGCAGGTGCGTTGCGAGAGCCCCGGCGGGCCCGGGCTGGAGGCACGAGGGACACGCTGGCGCTGGGGCGCGTTGCCGAGCTCTGGGGACAGCAGCATCCTTTGGTGTCCCAAAGCGACGCCGAGTCCCCGCCAGCCCCTTGCAGAGGGGCTGGTTAAGCTGCTTCCCGGGGAGCTACAGGTGCCTCGGCACCCACAACCCCGGGCTTATGGACGTGGCGTGGGATCTTGCCAATACGTGGTAGGGCGTAGGACGGGACCCTGCCTCCACTTGAGGAACTGTTCAAAAGCAAGCGAAAAAGATTTTGGGTCCTTGCTGCTGCGGGTCGCTCTTTGCAGTTAACTGCAGCCGAAGGAAATCGTTCCTCCTTGGAGTTAAAAGGAGAAACACACCGAGCGAGGGAAGCGTGTAGAATACAAAAGAAGAGAAAGAAATGCAATTTTTAAAATGTTAGCATGGGGAGCATTAAACTAAGTTACTAATTCCAAAAGAACGATAATGAGTAAGCCAGTTTGAGTCGCTACTTCTCGTTGTGGGACAGGATCGGAGCGGTTCAGCTCCGCGTGTTGGATCTCCGCCGGCAAAACAAGAGGTAAGAAATTCCTTTTCAGCCCCGACAATCGCAGCCAGCCCTTTTGAAGCACAAAGCTCTGAACTCTGTCTTGCTGTCAAATTCCAAGCGGTCACGATGACCGTCTCACACAGTGAGCGCAGTGACCGCCTCAAAGTCCTCAGGTGACCCTGGATTTCTAACGCTACAGGGTCATCACACGTATAAAAATCAATAAGGCATATTTTAGAAGCAAAAGGCAGGAGGAGGAGAGTTAACTCCATGTGTTTCTCTTCTTTTTGGCCTTGTCCTTTCCTTTTTTTTTCCCCCGCTGCAGTCTGTAGACCAAGCCCGTGCTAGGAAGGGCGAGCCAGGCAGAGCGCGGCTCGGCAGCCGAAAGCAAGGTTGGAAGGGCAGGCGAGGGAGAAGGCTGTTCTGCAGGAGGGCGCGAGCCGGGCGCTTCATTTGGCGCTTTGCCTACACTTTGTCGATGGGGAGGCGTCAGAAGAATGGGTCAGGTGTGGGTAAAGATAAGGAGAAAGGGTTTCCAAAAGAGCTTGGAGCCGGGAGCTGTTTGGCAAGGGGAGGTTTTCTTGCCTCCGACGATTTGGGTAGACAAAAGAGGAGAGGTGACTTGGAAGCGGGGAGGTAATAATGCCGACCTTCTCCGTTCTTTGTTTTCAACCAAGAAACGCACAAATCGCTGCTGATATTGCTGAGTGGTTTCCTGCTGCTTTGTGGCTTGATTTGGAGCTGCAGCCGCTCCTAGCCTGGTTCCTGACTTTGCGGTGCGGTAGCACAAAAAAAAAGGAAGCAAATCCTCGCCGGCGGAACCGCAATTGTTCCCTACGCGGTGTGCGCTGGGAGGACCGCTTCGCCAACACCTTCACCTTGCGTCGCGCTTTAGATCCTGGATGGATTTTGAACAGATTAATGCCTTTTGGAGAGTTCTAGAAAGGTCAAAACCAGCAAAGGGCTCTAATAGCAGTGTAGCAACCAGCTGGTTGCATTGGGTTTCATTTTACTGCCATAGTAACACCATAAGCCCCGGTGTTAATACCGTGCCCACTGAATGCCATTTCCCCCCCCCTCTTTTTGTCAAGAGACGAGCCCATAAGAAGATATTTTCTTCCCGAAGAATTTCTACAAGGCAGTAATAGGCTTTTTGGAGGGGACGGTCCTCGTACCCAGAGATGTAAGGTGGGTAATTTACAAGGCAATGTGCAAATGCCAAATTGTTAGGCAGAACTGCTGCTGATTTAGAAAGCAGTTAATGCTATAAATGTGCCAAGTGCCAGTAGAGTGTTTCTACAGATGGAATAACTGGAAATATTGGAGAGGTTCCAAAGGTTTAATCAAATTCAACCAGGTTTTTTTTTTTTCTTTTTCTTTTCTTTTTTTTTTTTTTTTTTTAAACTGTAGAATTCTCTAAGGGATGTGAGTTGAAATAGTAGATTAATCCATTGCTTTTAGTACCACGGGGGAGATTTTTGTAGGTGAACATAAAGCGCATACTTTCAAGCAAACACATAAGTAGCAACGCAAACGAGGGCTGGAGCAGCAACGCCGTGAAAGCCTGTGCTGGTCGAGTTTAGAGGGAGCATCACCTTTAGATACCCTGGCAAGAGGGTCCTCGGAAGCGGGCTGATGGGTTTGCAGTCATGGGGCACAAAGGAAGCGAGGGGAAGGGTTTGTGAACGTGGCAGCAGCGGCGCCACTGGTCCTGCACCGTGGTTCTGCTGGACCCGGGCAGGTTTTGGTGGGATTCTGGGCATGAGCATCCTTTTTGTGGCTCCCTGTGCAGTGCTGGGGCATGCATATGTTTCTGCACAGATGCACACCTTCCTCTAGTCTTGTTGACAGCCTTTCCAAGGCTTCTTATTTAGCCAGACCATATGTGCTTGGGCATGGAGATAGTGCGATGTGGAAAGAGCATCGCATTATCCTTGGGCTGCAAACACCAGCAGGAGCAATTCAGAGCAAATTTTGTCTGCGAGGAGATCCAGAGCTCTTGAGCTTGCATCACAGGACACGCGCAACTGTCGAATGCGATTTTTTTGTTGCTCGTTTGTCAAGACCAGAAAGCCATTTCCCTTTGTTCTATCCCCAAATGAGCTCTCCCTGTCCATTCCTTAAATATTCACCCAAAGCACGGGTGAAGGCCACCAGGGAGAGGGGACGTTGTGGCATGTCTCCAGGTAAAGCTTTGCTGCTGCTGAAGTGATGTGGGACCAAGCTGGGGAAGGGCTTGGAAATTATTCCATGGGGTTTTCCCTTGTCATTAGTACGGAAAATGAAGATCGCATCCCCATGGCTGGCAACAGGATTTTGTTTCGGGGTGAGGTGGCAGGGCCATGAACCCCTGAGGGTGCAGACCGCACGGAAGGGCTGTACCAGGAGCGATGCTGCGACGGCGCTGAAGCTTTTATCTCACTGGGGGTTTTTTTTGTGTGACGTTTCTTCAGCAACATCGTTTTTTTGCAGATGGCCTGATTGGATCCATTAATTGTCATTTATTTATTTTTTTGTAAGGGAAGAAGAGTTTCCTGCTTTTCCTGGAGTGTTTGGTATTGATCCTCTCTGCTCTCTGCCGCTCTGGAGTTGGGGACCGTCTCCCTCCCAGGCATTGCCGTACTCTGCCTACTTTTTGCGCAGACCCCCGTGTCACTCTATGCAGTATTTCTCACTGAATAAATTGCTACAAAGCTATTAGCCTCAATGCCACAGTCTGCTGCTCCTGCTTTTCTGCACCCACCTCCACCCCGCAATTGATCCAGCCTGCTGTCTGTTTGCTGCAGTCAAGACTGCCTACTGCCGCTGCGCACAAATTGCTTTAAAATTGAATTGTTTAAAAGCACTTTATAAACATTCCCTCCCCTTTGTGATACTGGCCATTGCACCAGCCAGAGCTGGGAGCTTTTACATGATTTTACCTGGCCAAAGGATAAGGGAAGATTCTTAATTTTTTGTGTGATTTTTTTTTTTTTAAATTAAAGTCAATGTGGAAATTAAAAACTATGTGATTATGGGAATCGGGTCGCTGAAGGAGCTGTTGTCTATGGATCTGTGTCCTAGATTGTGCATCCTGCTCAAACGATGCACTGCTGTGCCTCAGCTCCTAGCTAGCTCTTGGCTTTGCGGGGATTGGGGTTTGCTCCGTGCTGCGCGCCGGCGAGCGCGCGTGCCGCCGGCCCTTCACAGATGCGAGCCTCCGGTGCTCGTGTTGACGCGCTGTGCGTCGAGAGGCATCAGGATGATTGTTTTTCTGTTGATGTGGTTGTGGTCTAACTAGAGGCATTTTAGAGATGTAGCCCGTTCCGGTCTTCTTGGAGGTCTTTAGCTGTTGTAACTTCGCAGGGTACTGGCAGGTCCGCAGCAGCGTGAGGTCTATGATGCCCGGGATTTCGGAGTGCGTCCCTTTGGAGAACCTGGGGCTTGCAGGAAGGAGGCGAGCGCAGCGCCCACCTGCACGGAGCTGGGGGAGATGTGCTCGCCTACACGGGCGTGGATGCGAAAGCTGCTGTGGATGCCTCTTACCCGGGGCTGCCTGGCTGCGGGAGCACATTTGAGCAAATTACATAGGGACTCTCTTTGTATCATACACATCCGTAGCTGTTTTCTGCGTGGATGCAAAAACGCTTTTGCAAGTGCTATGGGAAGAAGGTTTGGAAATAGGAAATAATTTTGCAGGTAGTTTTGAGTATTGCCCTGAGAAAGGTGTGTTTGTGCAAAAGGTGGCACGGTGCTTCCAACAGCTGGTGATGCTCCTTTGTTTCTCATTCGTCATCCGTCCCTCCCAAACTCCTCTTCACTCCAAATACTCACACAAGAGCCCTTCTGAAGCAACGTTTATCTCGAGTGCTGCTATATCAGGATTCACTGAACTTGTCATAAGATCATCTACACCGAATGGAAGCTTTAAGGGTGGAAGAGTGACACATGCACTCTGTTCCTCTAGGCCTGTTCTTTGGTGTTGCTGAAAGACTGACTCTGGGGTAGGACTTGGTTGGATCTTACTTTGCAAGATGGGTCTCAGAACCTCCCCACCATGGTGTAGCCCAGTTCAACATGATGATCTGTCTCCAGGAGATGCCAAGGACCCAGCTAAGCAACTAGAGCGGATTTGGCCTCAGTCCCCTGACACCCTCTTAGCCGGTTTGCAAATCCTTGTAGAAATCTGCCTGAATTCTGTCGTCTTCTGGGGTTCCTCCTGCCTGCCCTTGCCCAACGGTCCTTGGTCCCGCAGTCTCTGCCTCTGTACCACCCGTTGCGTCTCCTGGGGAATATCTTGGCTGTGTCTTTCCGACACTGGCAAGCCTACTCTTGTGTTATGCTGAAAGTGGTTTGAACAGGCTCCTGCAGGAATATCTTCTGTGCCTACAGATCCTCCTTAAACTCTTCTCTAACGTCTTGTCTGCAAAAAGTGACGGTAGAAAAGGGCAGTAGACATATCTGGTGTTATGAAGTCTTACTGAGTAAGCCTGTGACCTCACCCTTGTAACCTTTCTGCCCACTCTGACCTCCTCCCCCATTGTCTGCTGATGGCAAATGCAGTAATGCTGCATCAAACTGAATTTAGGATTATATCATCATGACGTCTGTACATGTTTCTTCTTTGGGAATACCTTTGGGCATTTGACATATAAGAATGGTAATATAAAGTTAGTGTGGTTGATGGGTCTTATATTGACAACCCTGAAGCTCACCCAGAGAACTTAACCCAGGTGGTGCAAACATATTCACAAATTTTTGTTCAGACAGGACTGCTTTTAAGTGCAGACAGCAATTTCAGTCTCTGCTTAGGTGTTGTCATTTCTGTTGTACTGACAAGCAGGAGGCTACCATGCTGCTGATGTCTACGGCAGGCTCAAAAGCAGGCTCGGCAATAAACTTTCTATCAGGAAATTCTTGGTTCACTACTGATCTGGGTCCAGATCTGAGCTAGAGGTGAGGTGCTTCTGTCATCATGTGGTGGTCCCAGCCCTACTTCTCATCCTCAAACTCTTTCTTTGCATCTGTTTTCAAATGTTATTATCCCAGGAGTTTTAGTTCCGCTCTTCTTCCAAGGACAAGAGAAGTCAACTTGCACAGACAGTATTGCGTATCTGTATTTTACAGTGCTGACCTCGTGCCACAGCTAGATGCCATCCCTAATCTACTTAAGTTTGCGTGGTTGTGTCATCCTCCCCTTATTGGAGAGGACATGGCAGGGAATGATATGAGGTACAAGCTGAAACCTGCTCACCTGAGGACCCATCTGAACTTGGGCAAATTGAGCACTCCTTGTTGAGGTTTTCAAAGACGGCATCGACAGGAGAGAGCTGGAATCCCACCATCACCCAAAATTAGGTTATAAATGAGAATCTCCTCTTTCAGGGGAAGTGCCCTGAATAACAGGGTTTTGAGGTTCTCTATCAGCTTTTCCTGTTAGAACTTACTCATTTTTCCCTGAATGCTGAAATGATCTTTGGTCCAGAGAGAAAAGGCGATGTTGCAGTCCGTGTTTGCTTTTGCCAAGTGCAACAACTTCAGAATATCCTGTTCTTATGGTGCTTGTGGCCCTCTTCTGAAAGGGAGAAAGGCAGATCCAAGTCATTTGGTTCACATAAAGGAGTGCCTGACCATTGCCGTCACCTCTTGCTCCTCCAAGAACGGCATTGCAGGTCTGGTCCTTCACATATCTAATGAGGGTCTGTAAATGACGTGTTTTCTTCAGACTGAACAGAACATTTCTTTCCAAGGAAACATAGAAAATATGTAGGAGAATAAGTATCTCTTCCAGTCTGCACTGATTTTCTTTTTTTCAACTCATCGCGGTTGTTCCCCCTGCCTTACAGCCGACGGGGGGGCATTGGGATGCCCTTGGGGCCAAGTCACCCACCTGGGACCTGCTTCTGCTCTTCACTCCTCTCCTTCCCCTTTGCACGCCGTGTGGTGCTCGTCCCGTGGCTCTTGGCCAGACAAAGATTTTAGTATTCAGGAAATTGGGAAGTTTGGCTGTCCTTGGTCTAATTAGTTCGTTAAGCACAGGGGAGCTCAGATCACAGTTCAAATGGCTGTAATTTGAGTGAGCTTGAGACAATGTGAGAGGATTAAGTAGTAAAATTGTGTCTATTACTTTGGCTGAAAAATAACTATTCAATTTGACTTGAATATTTAATTTTCAGAACATAAGGGTTAGATATTAATGTGGGCTTGGCAGAGAGTTCATCACTTGTAAGACTGCGCTGAGAGTTCTTCACGTGCTGAGATCAATGCTTGAAGTCAAGTACGTCTTTCTGGAAATTCTCTTCTGAACAAATAATTGGCCTCAACAAAGAGGTGACTGGGTAAGATTTAATTGCTTATTATTGGAGGAGGTCCTCTTAAATGGTCTTCTGGTCTTGTATCTATAAAATTTTGGAGGTGGCTTTTCTCAGAGAAGGGGTGAGCAGCCGAAATGCAAGTGTCTGCCTTCCGCTACCCAGACCAATGCCTTTGCACACACTGAAGGACATCCGTCTCCATGGGTGGCTTCTGCTGGGGGTCCAGGGAGGAGACCCCCCTGAATGACCCCCCCAAACGAGCTCCCCGAAGGAGGGTGGTAGAAATACAAAGACCCAAATACCCAGGGGATTCACAACAATGCAATCTGGAGCGAAAGCCTTAGCTTTTCTCTCTCCTGGTGACAGATGTTGGAGTCCAGGTATTGCATGGAGTGGGCTGAAATGGCCGCAGCCCGCCGTACGTGCTGCGTCGCTGCCAGCCCCGGTGAGGAAGCCCTGAGTGGTGTTTTCATGCTTTTAAGTGGTATTGTGCAAGGCATGGTTGAGGGAGAACATAATTCTTTGCCTGCCTAAGATGGGTAAATGGAGTATTTTATCTTTTTTTCCTTTTTAATAGTGTGTGCCTATATCCCAATCAGGAAAAACAATGCTAATTGAAACGTTTTAAGGGGTTTGGAGTAAATGAGAACAAACATTATGAGGCTGAGAGATTTAAAGGGAATTTGGTCAAAATACTAGTGACAGTTTTAGTCAAAATATCTGAGTTTAGGGACTTCCAGGAGTGGTTTTAGTTAGCTTAAACTTGTTGAGCATGGCAAGAATAATAGGCGGTTGGTGGCCGATTTCTGCGTTAGCTGAGATTGCGGGGCAGCGTGAGAGCACGGGCTGAAGGCAGGGCTGTCCTGCTAGCGCCTTTTATTTTTCCTGTGAAAGAAGTCGGGTTCGAGCACCGCATAGGTGATGGATCAAAAATACATACTTTTGACCTTTCCCGCTCGCTGCTGCATCCACGTCTACGACTTGTGTGGGCGTGATAAGGCGTTGTGTTAACAGATCCTCACTGGAACCAGGTCCTTCCCATGCCAACCAGCTGGCTGCTTTCTGGGAGCACCAAATCGAGCTCTTTCTGCTGCAGGCAGGTGTGTTGCACGGCGGGACGTGCCGAGGTACCACGCAGCTGTGGCTGCATTTGCTGGATGGATAAAGTGGTTTCTGGACAGGCATATTTAGGGCTTATAAATCTTTTGGCTGAGAACATGCTCTACAGAGCAAAGGGACACAGAAGCACCAAAACCCAACTCCAAACTTCCTTGAGTCTGGGCAGAGGTCATGTTTATGGGTGGTTTTTTTCATTCTGGCCTATTTCTTCAGGTCTGCCCTTTTTCTCCTCTAGCCTGAAGGCTTGCGCTCGCTTAGTTCTCGTACCGGACACCTTTAAATCAACCAGAGGACAATACGTTGAGTTCGCTGGCATTTCATTTTATTTCTTCTGTGTTTGCTTCTTTGCTTGAAGACCCTCAGTAGGCAAGGGGTTAACAGCATCCTCGTGGTTCTTCCAGTTACCCCATCAGGACTGTTTAAAAATTAGCTTCTCCCCACTTACAGCACTATAATTAGGATACAGGAGTTGTGGGGAATGATTTCACAAAGTGACTTGGTGTACTCGCCCATGCACCCCAGGGAGCCAGGCAATTATGCATACATAATTCTACTCTTTGAATATTTTCTCTTTCTCTGCATAATTTCTCCCTATTCATCTTTCCAGTGTCCTTCTGAGATAAACTTAGAAGTCTCAGCTTTCAGAATTTAAAAAAAGATCCTGTGCCTGCATGTGCAGGGTTTGCATTTCAACCGGCAGCCGCTCCCTGGGATGGGGAGGAGGCCGGGGAGGAGGGCGACGGAGCCTGCGAAAGGGCGCCGGAGAAGCCCTTCAAAGCAGCGGCACAACCACGCCGGCTGGCCGTGCAGAGCGTTTCATGCCTGAGCTCCCGGCTCATTCGTCATTTAGGCTTTGCTAGGGCAAAGCTGCTGCTTCGCCGAGGCAGGTGCTCTGTAAAGGCTTCTCTGGTCCCCGCAGACGTGGTCTAAAACCCCGTGCTCGCAGTTCCCGCGCCGGGCAGTGAAAGGTCCCTGTAGCTGTCGGCAGTTCTCGGGTTCCTGCCACCGTCCTTGGGCCAAAAAACGTGACGCGGTGCTCGGTCACCCAGACGCAGCCTGCATTTGAGCCGTAAGCTAATAGCGTCATTGCACTTTGTATTGGCAGGCTTCAGTCTTTGCTGCAAAGAAAGACGT
Organism: Pelecanus crispus; assembly: GCF_030463565.1. Lineage (NCBI taxonomy): Eukaryota > Metazoa > Chordata > Aves > Pelecaniformes > Pelecanidae > Pelecanus > Pelecanus crispus. The sequence goes on along the minus strand of NC_134655.1, from coordinate 2,905,583 downwards.
CTTCGCGTTTTGTAATAGCTGGCGTCCGGAGCTGCTCGGTTATAAACGAGAGCCGGAACGGGAGTCCCCTCAGCTTTGCTCGCCGGGGCTTGCGGTTTGGGAGCCGGGGTCCCGGGGTGACCCGGCGGGGCGCGGGGCTGCGTGCGCGGGGTGCTCGGCAGCAGGGGCTGGTTCCGACCTTCCCACCTCCGCGGGCGGTTGGTGCGTGCCGGCGCGGCGCCCCGCGGTATGACGGAGCTGACCCAAGCGTATTTTTGTTTCTAATATCCTGTTTATGCTGTTCTCCGTGAATGCATTGCAGTGTGATAAGCAAAACACAAGTAACCGCCAGCGTATTTCCGCTGTCTTCAGAGCCGCTTTATCTTTATAAACTTGCTGTTGACATGATGCAATTTCTCCCTGTTGCAGTGTAGCTGTATAGCAGCAAAGTTGTGATAAAAGACAACTTGTTGAAGGGATTCTTTGTCATACTCCTGAATCATCTACAATTCCCTTTTTTCCTCGGTGCCAGAAGTGTGCTGGTGCTTTGCAATTATACCTACGCTTGATGCCTTTTTCTTCTCCCCCCCCCCTTCTCTCACTGATTCAAGTTCCCTATTGTAGCCTCATTCATTCTCTCTCTTTTGGTTTCTTCTTCTTCTCCTTTTTTAAAATTTTATCCACCACCTTCTCAAGGCACTGAAGCTGTAACTGCTTTACTGTGGTCTAAGGAAAAGCTACTGTTCTACTTCCCGAAGAAAGCTCATTGTGTGGTGCCATGAAAAAAGGTTTAAACAACACAAGGGAATAAAGGCACTGCATTTCTCTGAAAAGTTTTTCTTTTCCTTTTTTTTCATTTTTTTAAAGAATAATACATAAGCTGCTAGGAAAGGGCAGAAATGTCTCCTGCTTCTCTCTACTCATGCCTGTGAGGCTGTGAAATTCTAAGGAAACCTGCTTTTTACATGGGAGCTGGAAAGCTCGACCACCCCACCTCCAAACCTTTGCTGTTCTCTGCATTACCCTCACAAGCCTAACAAAAAATCCTCAGATTGTTCCCAAACAGCACAGAATCAAAGCTTACAAGGCAGTAGCGTAATTACTTGCTTTCTTTTTTGGTACCAGTTTATAGCAATCTTATGTAAGACGCTCAAATGCTTTCAAAGAGGCCTTTTTAGCAGCGAGAGCTCAGTTATTCCGCTGTCAGCAGAGTTACTGGAAGCTGGCATCAGTACAAACGAGTGATGGGTTTGGATCCTGGCCACAGTTCGGCGGCGGGGACGGGGGCCCTGGGTGTGCCGGACCCATCGCTGCTGGACCCCTCCCAGCCGCCGAGCCCCCGCGACGTGCTGCACCCGCCCGCGCCGCCTCGCTCCAGCGTACCTCCATCCCTCCTTGGTCGAAAAGGCTTTGAGGCAGCCTTTTAATTTTTTTATTTTTTTTTAAATTATTATTATTCTTTTCCTTGTTGGCAGAATCCCATCCAGCTGTTGCTGCTCCCTGGGGGGATAAGTAGGACTGCGCGTGCGTCTGGGGGTCAGCGAGCGAAGCGCCTGCTTTGGCAGGTGACGATTTTTCGGCACCGGGCTTTCGCCGGCGTCGGGCACCTTTATCCACAGCGATTCCCTCCACCGGGACTGTGGAAGAGGGCGAGCCTTGTCCTCTGCGGAACACATGGCACTGGGAGAAAAAAATGGGGAAAAAGAGGGAATTTTGTCAGCTCTTCCCATCGGCGCTCGGCGTAGCTGTAACAGCATCACGCTATTTAAATCAACGGGATTTTAAAATGCAATTCTCTTTTCACTGCTGATGAGGACTGATTACTGCTGGCACTTTGCTGGACGTGGGCAATGAATATCCACCAGTTCCACTTCCAAGTTTCGTTATTTTTCCAGTGATGTCTTTCCCACTCACGACTTCACACAGTGCTGTGGGTTTGGTGCACCTTCAGTGCAGAGGAGGGAAGTTCAAACAAAATAGCTATTTTAATTGAAGCTAATAAGGAACAAACATCTATTTCGATCAGAGCTGTGTAAAACAATGCTTTTCTTAAGCCTGCAGTTGCACCTAAACCTACTCGTTTCCCTTTGAACATTTATTCTTATTTCTATTTGTGCTTTGCTTCCCCAATAAATAGGCATGGTGCAAGGGTAAGAATGCTTCTGTCTAGCAAAGACACCTTCCTGGAGTGAAATGAAAATGTTACTGTTTTGTTTCCAGTAACACTGCAGCCAGTGATCTTTAGTTATTTTAGTAATAACACACAGAAGGAACGTCGCCTTACGTAGTGGCATCCTTGGTAAATACAGTGAAATAAGTGTCGGTAAATACAGGGAAATAAGTGTCAACTTTAAAGACAGTAGTAGTCCAGTTCGCAAATTAGGAAATGACGGAGAGTTTGTGGCTTAATAACGTTAGGGAGGAAAGCGAACGCGGAGTTACAGACGTGACTGTAATCTCAGGCGTCTCTGGTAGCGGCCCGTGAAATAGCGCTCTTCCTCTCTGCGCAGGAGCCACAGAACTGGTGCTGCGGTCTAAAGCAGAGTAATTCATCTGTGCTTAGAGATACCATGAAGCGAGCTGGATTTCTGTAATTTCTCCTGCTTTTCCTAGCAGATTCTCCAGCAGGACTCTAGAAATGCCCTCGCGGAGCTGAAACACCCTCATAGAACCATAGAATCACGGAATGCTTTGGGTTGGAAGGGACCTTTAGAGCCCACCCAGCCCAGCCCCTGCAGTGCCAGGGACAGCTTTAACCAGCCCAGGGTGCTCCGAGCCCCGTCCAGCCTGGCCTGGGATGTTTCCAGGGATGGGGCCTCCACCGCCTCTCTGGGCAACCTGTGCCAGTGTCTCACCACCCTCAGCGTAAAAAATTTCTTCCTTATATCCAGTCGGAATCTATCATGATGCATTGACTCTTCCCAGCGAAAAATAATTCTATGAAAACAGGCCAAGCAGGTTCGAGTTGAGGCGTGCGACGCTAGCAGGCAGCGTGCATCCTTCAGCTGTGGCATCCGTCGTACTTGTCACCCTCCGTCCTGCCGGGGGGCTTGGAGACCTGCCCCTGCCACCCCCAGGGCAAGCTGCGGGGTGCCCTTTGGCAGAGGAGGTGCCGGCGCATTTGGGACGCAGGCGCGGTGTCTGGGCTGGCGACACGCGTGCCCATCACGTACCCATCACGTACCCATCACGTACCCATCACGTGCCCATCACGTACCCATCACGTACCCATCATGTGCCCATCACGCGCCCATCACGTACCCATCACGTGCCCATCACGTGCCCATCACGTACCCATCACATGCTCATCACGTGCTCATCACGTACCCATCGCGTACCCATCGCGTGCCCATCACGCGCCCATCACGTGCCCATCACGCACCCATCACGTGCCCATCACGTGCTCATCACGTACCCATCGCGTGCCCATCACGTACCCATCGCGTACCCATCACGTGCCCGTCACGTACCCATCACGTACCCATCACATGCCCGTGCCGCTCAGGCCAGGCTGGCCCCGAATTGCCAATCTGGTCTCGACGAAGTCTCTTGGATGCTGCATCTTGGCAAGCGAGGGCTGGTGACAGATGCTAACTCTTTGTTTTTCAGTTTTCCCCGGTATAAATACATTCGGGCTTTTAGAGGTTGTTATTATTAGCAGCATCGTTCAAGTCCTTTCCGGGCAAAGTGCCCTCTGCCCAGGAGGGAGCGTGGCCTGCAGCTTCTCTCTCTGGCTTCTCAGTTGGCTTGACCCAAGATTCCCAAGTGCCGGCTTCCTTTGCTGCCTTCAAAACCACTCTCCTTCTGCTTTCGCCCGGCGGTGCAGCTTCCCCGGAGCTCGTAAGGTTTGGTACGGGCGGACGCGTCCCAAGTGCATGCCGCTTGTCGAATGTCTTGTGTTGCAGTGCTGGCATGCGCACGTGACCTGACTTTGTGGTTGCAGCCGGACCTGTTCCTCTGCAGCCTGCCTGACGGAGTGTCGTGGTTCAGCCCCAGCCCCAGCTCAGCACCACGCAGCCATCGCTCACTGCCCCTGCCCCGATGGGATGGGGAGAGAATCCGAGGAGTGAGAGTGAGAAACACTCCTGGGGTGAGATAAGAACAGTTTAATAATTGAAATAAAGTAAAATAGTAATGATAATAGTAACAGTATAATAATGATAATAATAATAATGATATACGAAGCAAGCGATGCACATTGCAATTGCTCACCACCCGCCGACCGATGCCCAGCCAGTCCCCGAGCAGCGATCGCTGCTCCCCGGCCAACCCCCCCAGTTTCTATACTGCCCATGATGTCATATGGTATGGAACGGCCCTTGGGGCAGTTGGGATCAACCATTCTGGCTGTGCCCCCTCCCAGTTTCTTGTGCCCCTGGCAGAGCATGGGAAGCTGAAAAAGTCCTTGACTGGCATGAGCAGTGCTGAGCAACAACTAAACCATCAGCGTGTTATCAGCATTCTTCTCCTACTAAATCCAAACCACAGCGCTGTGCCTGCTGCTAGGAAGAAAATTAACTCTATCCCAGCCGAAACCAGGACATGGAGGGAACAAGCCTCTTTGCGCGGTTACTAACGTGCCCACCGGCAGCGCCCGCCCGCTCCAGCTGCCTGGGTCTAGCAGATAGGCAGCCACGTGGGGTTGGTACATGGCATAAATAGTATTTCAGTATGCGCTTTCGGTATCTGAACTTACACGACCTATTTCTGCCGTGGTATCTCTCAGCCGGTGGGAGGTAGGAGCGCGCTGTTTGTTTCATCAACCTGTTTGCTTAACTTTTAACTGGCATAGTATTTAAATAGAGCATCTCCCTGCGCGCATCATGTCTATCTAGGCGCTTGTTCCCGTTGGTGTTACTCTCCTCCTCCTCACATTCCCCCGCCTGTGTCGGAGCACCTGTTGCATTTTGCCACAAATTAGACCGTCAGATTTTCACAGCGGGGGACGGTTTGCGCCTGTGCGGCTCTGAGCGTGGCGGGGCTGGATCCCGCCCGGCATCCGTGGGTACCGCGCGCGGCAGCAGGGATCCGGCGAGGGGAGATGGTCACGGGCAGCGGTTCTTTTAAGCCCGGACGACGCTGTGAAACACCATCAGCAACGTGGAAAAGTTGTTGCTTCTGCTCCTCAAATACCTTTTAGCCAGGTTGCCTGGCTTTAGCCTTCATGCCGGCTTTTTGCTGGGATGCTGCGACGGCGGGGGAACCGCCGGCGCTCGGCTGCGCGTGTGCGCCCGCCTGCAAACACACGCTTGCGGTCGGTGTAACGCGGCGCGGAAATCCCGCTCTGTCGCCCGGCAGCAGCCGCGCTGGTTTTGCAAAACGCGAGGGCGGTGCGTGCTGGTGGAGGTTGGACATCTCGTTTCGCCCAGCGCCGTCTCAGCGGGGAGGGCGAGAGGGGACGGAGCAAGGGGCGGCGTGGCTCCCCACGGCTTCCCGCTGGCTTTGGGGCGTAGAGGGATAACCCGGAGTTTCGAGAATATTGGGACTGCCGCACACGTACCCATTTACTAGAGAAGGGACTAGGAAAGGATTTGGCGTAGAGGGAAGTTCACTTCTCCGACTGCATCGTGTGAAATCTGGACACTGTGATATCTGGGATATGCCAAAGGCAGTCAAACCAGAGCCCTTTTTTTATCACAATACTCTTTGATTAAGATCATTATAGCAACTGGTAGCAGCACTACTGTTTAAGATTGAGTTGGTATTTCTGTCTCACGGGCTGCAACTCAGTGTTCAAGCTGTCAGCCCAGATGCAATTTTAAAATTAAAAAAAAAAAAAAAAAAAAAAATTGAAACCCAAAAATGGTTTGCGTCCATTGAGCCATTTTAGAGCTGTGTTTTTAAAAGAGAGATTTTAACTCGCTGTGGAATATTTTTGTGGATGATACGCATCTACATGTTATAAGACTTTCAAAAATATTTGACTTCCAAAAAATCTCCTGTACTCCTTTACTTTTTCTTTAGCTTGTAGTGTGAGAAAACGCTCATGCATGTGGAGGGGACCTTTGCGTAGTGAATTGGTACCAAACACAGCTATTATTTGCATACTATTTTTAAGTCCAATTTGCCATCCAACCCCCTTTTTTGTTTAGTTTGAACCTCTGTAAAAAGGGGGAAATAATACAATGTCTGGCAGCTTTGCATTTCCAAGCGAATCAACATCATTTAACGCAACGGTGACATCACGTAGGTAAACCAGAGCAGGAGCCGTAGCAACTGGGAACGCGTGCGGATGAGCTCAGGGTAAAATATGAACAGACTGGATAAATGGTAAAAGATAAGGACCGTGGCTAATCCTTACATGCTCAGAAACTGTAAGACTGGCTTAAATCGTGCAATTTAAAAAAAAATATTTAAAGAAATCTTCATTTCTTACATACGCGTGTTGTTTTTTGAGCTCTACGTTGATCTTGGTTCATATTTTCAAGTATTTCTTCGCAGTCTGGTGGGCTAGACAGATACTTTTTGTTTTAGGTGAGACCGTCACGTCATTGCTTGACTCTAGGAGCTCGAGCATTGGGAAAAACACCAAACAGTCAGAGCTGATCACATTGGGTGAGCTGGAAGCACTAAATTTAGATCATTTAAAATCCCTCACTTCGGCAATGCTGCTAGATTGTTAACTGAGGTGAAAAAAAAATTGAAGTACTTTGTGAGTTTCAAATTGATAGCATCCTTTTAAATCTTAGCATAAATTCAGTGGCACTTCACCTCCCTCCCACAATCGGATCTAAAAAGTGAGAGTAACGATGTCATTTTTTTTTTGTCTCCCAAGCTATACAAAGAACACATATCAGGGAGATATTAATGAAATATTAGCAAATCAATGCCAGGAGGAGCAACAGTAAGCTAGACGAGAAATCTGTGCTGGTAGGCACGGGAGTTAGAGCAGTGACCTGACACGACTGAGCCAATTCAACCCAGAGATCTGGTTGCTATTGAGAGAAAATATTAGTCGCTCAAAGAAAGAAGGACGAAAGCCCTTCAGTACGATGGAGTTGCACCATCTGTGACACCTGCATTCAGTAATGGGCACGGTGGATAATAGGCAAAGAGATTGTACAGCAAAACATGCGTCATTTACCTTGGAATAAAGAGGTTTAATTTCTGAAAGGCTCTCGGCACATCTTGAAGTAAATGGGAGCCGAGGGCATTTGTCACCTGGCAGACTGAGACACGTAACCGGACTACTCACCCCCGCGTAAATAAATCTTACCGGGGCTCAGGTTTGTACATGGAAATTTCCCGCTCGTCCGCGGGCTAACGGAGCATGGCGGGTTCCTGCGGGAAAGCGGCCCGACCTGGAGCATCAGCGCAGAGGCGAAAGGTGGATGTGTCGCCGAAATGAGGACTGCGAGCCTTTTTTGCCGAAGGGGATGCTGAAAAAATCAGGGTTCCCCCCAGCCCTGGTTTGCACTGCTGTTGTCCGTGCGGTTGAGCGGTGGCTCGTCGTTGGTCACTGCGTAGCGATGGAGATGGAGCCCGGGGCTCGCGAGCATCCTCTGCACCACCGCCCTTACCCCAGCACTTACTGCACCCAGTTCCGTGGGTCGCTTCGGGTAAGCGAGCAAACTTCTTGTCATAGGTTATTTCCTTGATGCAAACCTCTCAAAGAAAAAGAGTAGGAAATTTTTAATATTCTCGGATTTTAATGATCATAGAATCATAGAATTGTTTAGGTTGGAAAAGACCTTTAAGATCATCCACTCCAACCATTAACCTACACTACCAAGTCCACTCTAAACCAATCAAGGGTAGACTAGACTAAACCATGTCCCCAAGTGCCACCTCTGCCCGTTTTTTGAACGCTTCCAGGGATGGTGACTCCACCACCTCTCTGGGCAGCCTGTTCCAATGCTTGACCACCCTTTCCGTGAAGAAATTTTTCCTAATATCCAACCTAAACCTCCCCTGGCACAGCTTGAGCCCGTTTCCTCTCGTCCTATCGCTAACTCTGTGGGAGAAGAGCCCAACACCCCCCTCACTACACCCTCCTTTCAGGCAGTTGTAGAGAGCGACCAGGTCTCCCCTCAGCCTCCTCTTGTCTTCAGTCAACGTGAACCTTGGAGATCGTCGCCCTGAGCTGTGGTTTTCAGTTACTTCCTCGCTTCTTTGGGTTTGTCTTTTTTGGCTGCAATACTTGGCAAAAAACCTTGTAACTACACGCGTGGTGATCTGAGCTGTATCTGTTTTCTAGCACAGGCTTCCATTGTGTCAGACCTCTTTTTCTGGGCACGGTTGTTCGCCGGCGCACAAGTGCTTTGCCCGTGCCCATCGGATGGGGTTTGCCTCCCGGTTCAGCTTTGCAGCCAAGGTGTCAGCGCAGCCTTCGCTGGGCTGCGTTCGATTGCAAAATCATAGCGCTGCAGGATGCCTGGACGCCTGGAGTCTCATCCCATGGGATTTCTACAGCTTCCTAAACCTATTACATATAAGTGGGGTCTGTCATTTCTAGCAAGTTATTCCCAAATAGCAGTGAAAATGTTTTATGGACTTAATCATTGCGAGTGGTTTAATTGCTTCTTTTCTACAGCGCTTAGTTTTTGCTCTGATAAGCCACTCCTCTGTCAAGACCTTTGTGTTTTTCAGGTGGGGGTGAACCGGAAAAAGAAGCCCTAAAACTGTCATCCATCCCATAAAAGCGTTTTAAACCAGGGGTGAGCCCGGCTGTAGCTCTCGGGGTGCTGCGTCCCGCTCTGCTTGCCGCCGAAAGAGCTTCGTTTTCCCACGCAGTCTTTTGAAATATCGACAGACTTGCAACTAAACCTTTTATAGCCCAGCCCAAGCCCTTCGAAACTCTGCATCCAGGAGCACGTGAGGGGCTGGCCGGTCCTGACAGCTTCTGTTCTCATTTAGGTGGTGACAGCTTCCACCTCGCCGTGCCCAGGGTAAATTGGCTCTTTTTGAAACAGCTCACATTTCTTTGGGTCTAGTTGCAGCTTTGCAGCCCTAAGCTTACCGCAGCCCATTTATCAGTTCCTGCTCAGAGATTTTTAGCATGCACCGGGATATCATGTCGGTTTAACAAACAGGCTGTGAGACATGCCGTCCGATACCTTCTCCATTAACCTCTCCAACGTGGCAAGCCAAAAGCCATCACTTTAAATTGCTGCGGGCCTTGTCCTGCTGTGAAAGCAGCCTGTCCCCTGTGCTTTAGATGTACTCCGACATGCCAATCCCCATTTTTGAGATCCCGGGTGAAAAACCAGGCTCTGCCTGCTGTATCATTCACGGCGTCATCTCTCCATGGTAATACACAGGAATCCTCTAAGTGACTTTAAGACGTTGCACTAATGTCTTTTCCTTAAACAAGAGCCATGGACACAACTAGAGGACTAGTTTAAGACTTAATTTATGCATTGCTTTAAGTTTTTTCAGTGGGTCATCGCTCTCGTCTTTCCTGCTAAGCTGTAGGCTGGCTTTTTCACGGTGCCGGCTTACGCCGGCGTCTGCTAGACCATGAGGGAGATCCTCTGCCATTCTCCAACCAGGAAAACATCTCCGTTTCATCAGCAGAAAGCCCGCAGTGACAGCAACTTGTTGTATTTGACCGCGTGGTGCTGTGGCAGCACAAGCCCGGGCGCCCAGCGCCTCTGCCCGCTCCCCTTCGCTCTTCATCCCCGCCGCGGTTTCCCTCCGCGCTGGAGTTCCCCAGGCTCCCGTGTTGCAGCTGCATTTTGTTCAGCAAAGAGGAGATCCCATCAATTCCTGCTTTGGAGCCGCAGGCACTTGTGCAGGTAGAGTTCACCGGAGGTCCCGGGCCGCAGCAAAGGTTTCGGTGGCTCCCCAGCCCACCCCAGCCCACCCCTGGCAGAGGCTCAGCCTGCCTCCGCTTTCCTTGCAGCCTCCGTCCCCACCAGCTCCGGCTCCCGCCGCTGCTCCCGGAGGCAGAATCGCTTATTTGCTGCAAATCAAATACCCGCACATCATTTGCTTTAACCGAGATACCTTTGAAAGAACTTCTACAGACTGAATCTGTAATGCACGTTTGGGAGCGGTTTTTTCCCACAGTTATTAGCCCTAATGAAATCCCAGGTCATTTTTCGGCGGCCTGTTATCTTTGTGATCTGGAGCTCTGCGCTAATTTCCAGGAGTCTAAGTCTTCAAATGATCTTTCTCGTTTTGGGGTGGACGGGGCGTTTCCCCGGCACGGATCCCCGGGGCTCATTTCCCCTGCGCTGCAGGAAGAGTCCGGGTACAAAACCCAGGCTCTTCTCCCAGACTTCCCAGCCAGCATTTACCCAAACCACTTTCTACCCGTGTCTTTGGTTTTAAAAGCTTGCTGCGTGGTTTGAATGCATCTTGGCTTTCGGCCCCGTTTCCAAGTTGGCTTTATGGTAGTGGGGATTTTGATTTTATTTCTTTTTTTATGCACATATGTCTACCTGCAGCTGTTGCAGCAGTAGCAAACCTCTTCCCATCAGCAAATACGCGTGCGGTCTTGAGCTTCGAACGGAGGCTGCTCTCGTTGCAGGTTGCTGGTTTTGCGTAAGATCGTAGCGGCGGCGCGGAGCTATCTGAAACGGTGGCGCTTTGCGCTGCGTCCCTTGCTGCCCGTTCCGTGAGTGGCGTAAAAACGCACGCAGAATTGAAGCCGCACCACGGAGCTGTCCCGGTCCTTATTATTATAGGTAAATCCTAAAGGGATAAGGGCAGCCTAAGGGAGTGGTTCGGTCTAGATATTCCTTAACTCAAAGGATGCGCTTTGGTGCATCTACGTATAGGACTCCGCTTTGTCCCTAGACACCATCCCTATCCATTAATTTAATTTAAATGAGGTTAAATAAAACCTGCGCAACGCGTTTTACTGGACTTCCATCAAATTGCTCAACAATAGCACCACTTATGGTGCATACAAATATGTCTTTCCACTCTCCAAGAGAAAGTAATTTATCAACAAGTGGTCCTTGTCCCTGTACCACGGAAAGTCTTTGTGAAATATACTTTTTACAGCAGGCTATGATTTGTACAACACGTTTCTCCCGTTACAGATATGCTGTATTTCTTTTCTAAATGTTAAGACGCAGAAGAATGAAAAGGAAGCATGCAGTTTTGAATAATTTTTGAAGGGGAAAGCTATCCATTGTACAGACCCTCCTTGAAATGAATAGATCTGCATTAAACGTGTTCTTGAACTTGACGATGGACTTTGATTTAATCCATTGTAGAGGATATTTCACCGGTATAAGTGAAATGCACGGAAGGGGAGAACTGGGTGATTTATCCTTCCCTGTCGACCTTTGTGTTTGTCAGCCAGCAGCGAGGGTATTGTTCCGCTTCCCTTTTTTATCTGTTGTTTAGGACAGCCAGTAATTGGGACACCCATCAGCATACAGGAGGCAGATTCTTCTGCCTGAAGATTTTGAATCCTCATCTGACTGAAGAGCCATTTCCCTCACCCTTGCTGATGCCCATCCCATGCAGGCAGCCTGGATGCAGCACATCCCCTTCCCAGGCAGGGACCTGCCCCTTCGCCCGAGCTCAGAGAGCACCACGCACCGAACCCAAATGACCACAGCTTGGTTCACCCATGGCGGTGACCGGGACCAACATGGGTACGTGTCCCCGCTTGGAGTCTGAAGGACAATGTTTGGTTTATCCAGATGAATGGCACAGGACAGCAGCCTGGTCAGGACAACGAGAAAATACAGAACAACAAGCTGTGCCAAGCAGTGCAAAAGAAAGGGCAAACCCAGAAAAAGGTGACCTGTTCTATTCCTCACCCAGGGTTGTATTTTCCCTGTAATGCAAAGTAAAAGCTACAGTCAAGGAGTAGGAAAAGTGGGAAAGAAGGGGTGATTCTCACACTGGTGGCAACCATTTTCCATGAGAACCCGCCGTAACACGAGTATTGGGGTTTGCAGGTGCAAGGCCATGTCTGCAGCAGCATGTCCAAAAGAAGGGCAGCGGAGCTGGGGAAGGGTCTGGAGCACAGGGCTGGTGGGGAGCGGCTGGGGGAGCTGGGGGTGTTCAGCCTGGAGAAGAGGAGGCTGAGGGGAGACCTGATCGCTCTGCAGCTCCTGACAGGAGGGGGTAGCGAGGAGGGTGTTGGTGTCTTCTCTCAAGTAATAGGTGAAAGGGCAGGAGGAAGTGGCCTCAAGTTGCACCAGGGGAGGTTTAGGTTGGGCATTAGGAAAAATTTCTTCACAGAAAGGGTTGTCAAGCATTGGAACAGGCTGCCCAGGGAAGTGGTGGAGTCCCCATCCCTGGAGGTATTTAAAAGACGTGTAGATGTGGCGCTTAGGGACAGGGTTTAGTGGTGGACCTGGCAGTGCTAAGTTAACAGTTGGGCGTGATGATCTTAAGGGTCTTCTCCAACCTAAACATTTCTATGATTCTATAATTCTATGAAACGTGGGGGGTTTTTTTATAAAATCTTAACTGATGGGCTGGAAAACACCACACACAGAAGGCACTTTTCAAAGCAAGCTTCACAGTGTCGTCGTGTCTTCACGACAGAAGAGCTCTTACCTGGGAGCGGGAGTTGGTGCCCCAAGTTCTCCAGACCCCGGTGGGAGATGCTGGGATCTCACCCGGCCCGCGCAGAAGGGAGGGAGCCGACGGTCTTCGCCGCAGGGGATGGAAACCCAGTCTTTCCTCGCAGGCTGTTAGGAAAGAGCGGAGAACATGATGCTCCCTAAGGCTCTTTCGGTTTAGAGCTGGGTACCTGGGGGGAAGGCAGAGCTGCACAGGGCTTGAGGGCAAACGCAGGCATCCGCATGCTCGGAGCAGATTGCCAGCTTCCCCGTCTTGTCAATAAGCCCCGTCTCTCCCTGTCTCCAGTAAAAGGATTTAGAGGCAACTTGGCATAAGAGGAATTTTAAATCTTCTCCTTATTCTGCGTCTGTCAATGTTTCCTTGGAGGGATACATTATTTTTCAGCTGTATGAGTGGCCTTTTGCAGGTACGGTTGACACTCGCATTTTAGAAATACGGGGCTGCAGCTCTGCACCAGCGAGCGACGTGCGCCGGCAGGCGGGTGGCATCGGGCAGAGCCCTGCAGCCTGGGAACGCTGGCAGCCGCCGCTCGAGCGTGGCTGCCGTGAAAACACTCGCTTTTCTGAAAACGCGTCCCAGTGCTTCGGAAACATAAAGCGTCACTGAAATACCAAGTGTTATTATTGCTGAATTGGTGCAAGCAGTGATTTGGAATCTGGAACCAGATCGTTGCGAAGCGGGGAAAAAATAGGGCGGCGTAGGGAGGCTATAGCATCCCAACACGAGCGGGCAAGATGAAGGATCCAGAGCAGGAAACCTCAGCTCAGCATTTCCTGGCTGTTCCTGGTTTTCTGTCTCAGCACTGATGTTATTTTAATATAGTTACATGGCTGGACGTGCTGCGATTAGCGGAGCAATTTGCAGCGCGCTCTTCGAAATTGCCAATCAATTTGAGCTCAAAATAGACGAAAGCCCCCACGTACCTGCCGGCTGCTGCCCAAAGAGCGCTGAATAGTTTGGAAGGTGTGAAATGGGGTTCGAGGTGTTTGTACAGGGCCTGTACGAAGCGCGGGATCCCTGAGCTCCCGCCTCGCGCGCCTTTTAATCGCAGATTGGAGAATAAGTTCGTTAAGCCTAAAAGGGAATAAGGTGTTGTATAGATTTTGTTAAATCCCTCGAAGAACCTCAGTTCTGGGTGGATTTCAGCCGAAAGAGCTTGCAGAAGCTCAGCCGGCGGGAAAGCGGAGCCCAAGGGCAGCTTTAGGGGCTCTCCTGCCCCGCGCGAGCCCGTCGCTGGCCGCGTCTCCTCGCGCTGCCGTGGGGCGCGGAGGTCGCACCCTTCCCACCTCCTTTCGTCCCAGCGGTAGAGCTGGCTGTAAGGTTTAGAAGGGAAGCTACTTGCTCCTCCTTTAGATATCAAATATACACCCTGGCCATCTACTAAGAGTTACTTGGAGGGGTGGAAGCGGCTGGATTTTGTCCAGACCAGGCCAGTAGCGTTGGCAGCGACTGCTCAAGCTATGAGCACCGTAGGGTACCCACAGCACCATGCAGCCACCTCCATGACACCGTTCCTCCCCGATGATATTTCTACTGCCAAGCCAGAGCCTGTAGGCTCCGTTTTCCTTCGTATTTCCCCTTTCGTCGCTGTTTGCAGAGGTCTGGAATGAATGTCAGCCATCGTGTGTTAGGCAAGTGGAGAATTTGGTTCGGGTAGCACTGGGTGCCCATCCATCCCTTGCGTCCTTCTCTTGAAAACTGCGATGCGCTGCCCCTCGGCCAGCCTTTTAAATCCTTTAAACCCTTAAATCTTTGTGTGCGTTTGAGGGCCGGGGTGGCACGGGCAGGTGACGGCGCGGTGGGTGACGGCGGGGACACGAGCAAAGCGCGCCCAAGAGGAAAGCCTCGAGGTGCGGCGTGCGTGTCGCTTTTGCAAAACGCCGTGTTTGTAGCGGCTGCCTGCGTCTCTGCAGCGATGGCAGATATCCTCACGCTTGCAGCGTTGACTTAAGAGCTGGATTCCTCCCTCCAAGCCCCTTTTCGTCAAGGTGAGGTTGTCGATGGCCCCGGCACGCGCGCTGCTGGAGGGCTGCAATGCTGGGTCGCTGGGCCAAATGCAAATTGGATTGCACGTCATGACTGCGATCACGACTGCGTATCTGTCTTTGAAGAGCAAGGCCTGTTTCTAACAAGTACTTGCCACATCAGGATCTGCAGGAAATTCCAACAGATTCGTTTTTATCGCAGATGATGAGTTATCCGTGAGCTGGTCTTGGTTTGCCAGGGGAATTGGTATGAAACCGTGAATTCTTCCTTGGGTTTGCATTTAGTAGGCTGCCTTCGGTTTGGTTTTGACTTTGTCGCAGTCTCATTCTCTGTGGCATGAGGCTCAGAAGTTTATCCAGAAATAAGATGGGATTTTGACCGGTTTAAAATGGTTTTTTTAGCTTTACCAAAGAGATGGGTTTGTTTTTTTATTTTTAGCAGTTCCTGTGGTTTCTGTCATTGCTACCGATTTAGCCAGGATACTTTGGAACCGACAATAAAAAGTGTCCTTGGGAGGCTGGGAACACATTGCTGCAGACTTGGGAGAAAGTTTTAAAAAAGGCAGATTGTTTATTTTTGAGGAAAAAATGACAAAAATCCCATTTTGTGGGAAACAAAGTACTTAGCAGGGCTTTGCATTAGGTGAAGACAAATCAGCAGACTTAAAATGTACAGCAAAGACAAGGTTTCCCTCCCCGTTACAGCGTTCCTTGCCTCACTCATATTGTGAGCACAGATTTGGATACAAATTTTTTATTTTTACTGAAGAATTGATTTCATGGTTGCCCTAAGTGAACAAAGCTGTGATGTATTAACTAATGCCAGGCATAGGATGTTTACCTATTTATCTTTGCTGCGGCATTGCCCGTAGTATTTTTTTTCCTCTGTTCTCCGAGACTCGTTAATGTTGCAAGCATAACCAAGGTCCTCCTAATGAAACAATTGCAGCCGTGCAGCTCAATATGCAGAGTAACACCCCCAGCAAAAGCTGATGAATGCCTTTGTTTATGATTTTTTTTTTTTGTTTTTTCCTTCCCACTACGTGGGAGAAAGAACGGGGAAACGTATCGACTTCCGCTTAGTTTAAAAAAAGTTGAACAAAAAGGAAAATAATGGATGCTGGGGAGGGGAGATGGTTGCGGGACCTGCGGCGCATCGCTGGGATCAGTGGCCCGCGCATGGCCAGGCGATGCTCGACCGCTGCAGTTGCAAGGGGACTGTGCTGAGGCTGGTGCCAGCTGGTGACGGGTCCCCGGTCCCCAGCTCCCCGGTGAGGATGCTGCGCTGGCAGGGATACACTCCGGGCGGCTCCGCGTGCTCCGCCGGGCACCGTGTTGGATGGGGAGCGGCACTCGCTGTACCTGGGGCTTGTGAAAGAGGAGCCCCAGCATCAAACGGCTTTTCCTCCCCTTCCTAAATTCAAGGACGTACAGCGCAGGAAAGGGCACTGCGCACGGGAAGAGTAGCTCCAGTTTGCGACTTGCGCGGCGGTGCCGAGCTGGCGTTCCCGGTGCCGGACGGCTATACCAACGCGGGCCCCTACGCGTCTGCTAACTTGGTAATGCTAGGTTAGCGGTTGGACTGGATGACCTTAAAGATCTTTTCCAACCTGAACGATTCGATGATTCTGTGATTCCTGGGAGAATTCCAGAGCTGCTGGCGGTGAGCCGGTGGGACGGGCGGGCAGAGCTGCGGCAGCAGCGGGTTATTCCGGTGGCCTCTTCCCAGCTCGGCGCTTCGGCTCCCTTTTTTTGGGCAAATGGCTGCGGTGATTTGTACCTCTTTGTGCCCCCTGTAAAGCAACGCCGGGAGCGTTGGGGTCCTCCGGCGGGGCGGTGAGCCGTGCGGTTATTAATGCAGGGGGAGCGTTTCGGGAGTCCCGGGCTGGCTGATTGGTGTAGCGGGGTTTGAATTCTGCAGTGAATATGACTAATAATCCATGACCTGGCTGTGATTATAGATGAAAGAAAGCTGATGAAGAGACCCTGCAGTGGCACAGAAAGGAATTAGACATTGTCTAAAGCCGGGGCAGTACCGGAGCATTTGGATTTCACATCTGAGATTCACGGGTGAATAATTCAGCACTTGAAAAAATGCTTCAGCCGCAGTGTGACATCTCCACATCTTCTTTCAGTGATATCCAAGACTTTAACTAAACATCGCTTCCCAGGGAGCTGGGGCAGCTGTCCAGATATTTTTCCTCTTAAATATCAGCATTCCAGATTGTTACCTGGATACGGATGGAGATTTGGACCAATATCTTAGGAGCTGCAATCTCTCTTAATATGGGATTTTGCCTTCAGAAATCACCTTCCGTGTTTGGTGGAACCCAAAAATCTTTCCAAGCGAAAATGAAGAGACGTAGCTTTATGTTTAATTGACGCTCTCGTCTAATCGGGTGAACTGCTAAGGCGTGCAGAGTCGTGGACGGGGTTGTTTGGGAATTTTAAATAAATGAACCAGTTCTCAAAGGCAAGTGTTGGCAGATTTATTAAACGTGAATAGGAAAGTGGAGGAAAAGTAGAATGTGTATAAAATGGCCTTGTAAAATGGCTTGCTGTTTTATAAATGCAGGAGCCCTATAAACTAAACCAGCCGCTGTATTTTAAAACTAAACACGGTGCTATTAAATCTCTGCATTTGAACGGTAAGGTAGAACCGTCCAGAAATGTAAGCGCTCCTACAACCTTAACTCTGCTTCCTCCAGCATATACATTATCATAAGTCTTTAAAGAAATGATCACATATTATTCCTCAAATAATTCATCCTTTTCCTGAATTATTAGCTAAAAATGGATGGTATCTTATAATTGTCATCAATTCAGACTCCTTATCAGGCCTAATAAATTCTTTTCTTGGTGTGATAAGTGTTTTGATCATTTGCTTTTCCTACCTACCCTTATTCCCGTTTTAGTCAGAAGCATTCGCTCCTTCCGATGCGCGTCACGGGATGAGACTGTGAAGCTATTTTACCTGTAAAATTCGGTGGTCCGACTGTGTCAGCTATAGGAAACTACTCGCTCTGTTATGAAAACATGCAGAAGTCGGTAGGTACGGTATAGTTTCTCTAAGTGTAAGTCACTTTTAGATTCGCCTCGCCTGGCAGAGCCAATACACCCAGGTGTGCTCTGGGAAGAAAATGGTGGTGGTGATGGTGATGATGATGATGATGATGTATTTAAGAGCTGCTGCCCGGTTGTGTAATTAAAGGTTTGGAAAGCAAAAGCAAATGAACAGAAGTAACCCCAGCTTTGCCCTCCAGAGCTAAAAGCACAGGCTTTCCTTTCCCAGCACAAGGAATATGCAGGAATTGCATGAAGTTGAAAGTTTAAAAAGGAAATCATATGGAGGAGCCCATCTGCTATCAATATAGTCATTTATATGTATATAAAAAGGAAAAATCCTTATAAAACTTCAAGTTGTTCATGAATATTCAAAGGATCTGGCTAGAAACTTGGATGTAATGGCTAAGGGATTTTTGTCTTGCACATCCCTGAGGAAGGTCACCCTTTTCTGGGGGGTCTCTCACCTGTGCCCCTGTTCTAGCAATCTGCTTTCCTTCGTTTCTCCAAGCTGATGACGGCCCGCATTTTAGCGCATCGCGTGTCCCATGGTAAGGGAACTGCAGCGAGAGTGGAAACAACTCCTGCTGCACGCAAGCAGGTCCTTGTGCCGTAGCGAATAACACGACGCGTTCTGCCCAGAGCGGACGTCCCGGAGAGGAGGGTCGGCGCAGGAACCGGGCTGGGCAGAGCTCGCCCGGGGACCCGGCTTTTGCGATGGGAGCTTCCAGCCAGCACATCTGGGCACTGCAGTCGTATGGGGAAAGGAGCCCCGGCTCACCGCCGCGGGCAGGCATCGTCCGGGCAGCGCTCCTTGAAGCGGTTCTTGGCGTAAAATACGGAACGAGCCCTTGCTCCAGCTTAATTTCTTCCTACGCTTAAGCCAAGCACTCAGCTGTTTGGTCTTCCTATCTGTGCTTTTATGAAAATGACGTTTACTTTAGAAATTAACGCTTTATCCTGAGTCCACGTCGGCTAATTGGTAATAAGAGACAAACGAGCCTTGCTAAGATTTCTTTTTTCCTATAAAGTTTCTAATTTGAAGATATTAGAAAAGAGAAATGTTTACCCCACTAGGGTTACTGCAGATATCCTGATGAGCTTTCATATCCTCCTCCAGCACCCGCCGGCTTAATTGTCCTCCTTAGTCCAAACTTCACTATATTACAAATTCATACAGCAAAAAAAACCCCCTCTTTTTCTTCTTCTTTTTTTAAACCTGGTGGCTAAAAGGGACAAGAAGAGAGAGAATAGTTCTGGTAGGGAACCTTAAGAAGTCAAGAAAGGAGGTAATCATAAAGTTTAGGACTGAGTCTTTTCTTCAGCGTGCCTCTGTGAAATCCATTTCCTCGTGCTGTTCTGGCTCCGTATTAATCTGTACCTTTAAACAAAATTTTACACAGCATTCCTCAGCTGAGTTACTTGATAATACCCAGTGTGCAAGGGACTGTGAAACATCCCCTTTCTTAGTAAGCTTCTGTAATATTAATGCACTTGACCTTGGTCTCTCATATTTCCTGATTAGGTTCATAGGAAGAGTTTGCTAAGCTTTTAAGATACTGTCTTGTAGACCTATCCGTAAATACTGCAGCAGAAAGAGAATTTGGGTAATAAGTTCATTTAAATGAAGCAATTCTGCCCATCAAGAAATCTCCATCCTGAACTATTCTTTAATGGCTTCTGTTATTTTAGAGTAGACTGATACGTAATTAGCTTTGGAGAGGTCCTCGTGTTTTTGTAAGGTTAATACCCCAGTATCGCACTGAATTTTCAACCTTTGCGGATTTATGAGAGTTGGGGTTTTTAATCATTCCAGCCTCATTTTCTCAGAAATGCAGGCCCTTAACATTTCTGATTTATCTTAACTTTATATGCGGAGATTGAGTGAAAACTACATGTTTGGAATACGGTTGCTTTTAAGGAGGAAAGGCAAAAAGCACCATTAGGGGCTGTCTTTGGGCATCTTCTCTTCTTCTACCCGTAACAGCTGGCGGGTCAGCGGGCAGAGCATGGGGCAGCGGCAGCAGTGGGCACCCCGCTTGCTAATTTTAACCCCATCGAGGCAACTGCATGCTAGCACAGCAATGCCAGCTCTTCTTGGCAAAGCAAAAATGTAAATTCTCAACTCGTCTCTAAAGAAAAATGCTTCTGTTGCCCTTTTCCCATTCAGTTTGGCACGCGACTTTGCTATGGTATCTTGAACGTTATTTTTGTAGCTGTCACGTAGTACATTAAGTGCCCTCTTAATTTTATCAGCAGTTTGGCTGTCTGCAGTGAATCCTGAGTGATCTGGAGTCGCGCACCCAACTCGGACAGTGTGTGGCCGTCTGCCAGCATGCGGCCAACGCTCGGCGTCAACATCTATTGATGAAGTGAGTCTATAGGACAGAAAGTCGGTACAGTCTGTCACCTATACGCTTCCTACAGCTCTCTTTGGTCCCTTCCAGTGGGAAGGAGTATCTCCTCCATGCATAAAATATTTCGGAGCCCTTAAAATTCAGCTGTAAACCCACGTGGATCTGCTTGCTTATCGGTCTTCAGATAAGTGGCAGTATCTGCTTGCCCCTTCCTCGGGGGGTTGTTTAGGGACTTTCTCGCCTGCTTAAGGCTGAAGCAAGGTTTTAGCTCTCACACAAGCTAAAACAGACAGTTGAGAGTGGAGATCCCTTTTAAAGTTGTCCAAAAGTCTCTGTTTTCTCTCCCAAATGAAACACGTTTTCCTTAGTATCTCTTATAAACAGGATTGACATCCTTTTTTAGCTTCCCTTTAGCTCACCTAGTATTTGTTTCAGAGAATAAGTTTATTTGCTTTACTAATTTGCACAACAGTCAATTTACCTCTAATTTCCAGTATTGGGTGATGTTTTGGGACCACTCCGCCAGTTTTTGAACCCCAGGGTTGGAAGGGCCCCAGTCCTGGGCTACTCTGGTTTGGCTCTTGTTTTGCTTTTTGATTTATTGCTGATGGTGGTGGTTTGTGTTCTTATGATTCGTTAATAAGCCTTGTTAATGAGCTACTCACTCTCTTCATGGCCTTGCCAGCCTCCCATAACAATTTGTTGATTTGATTTTAGGTGCTCCTGAAAATCTTTGTATACATCTTGTGCTGAGAAGCAGCATAGGGTAGATGTGTGCTATTCTTGAGTATTGGTTATATTTTGACTTCCCATCTGTGGAAGTCAGGTCTGCTAGAAAATAATGAGACCAGCTGATTTATGACCCTCACGGAGCTATATAGAGCGTATCAAGTCCTAAAATATGTGCCTGTGCTGTGGAGAAGTGAGATCAGGGTTATTCCTCCTTCAGATACATTCAGGTCTTGCTTTTCCAACAAATACCCCCTTTTCCTCCTTTCTTTGCAGTCTTGATGTATCAAGAGCTAAGTTTAGGAAATCTCCGAAATCCTCTCTTGCCTTCCCCTCATCCCATCCCAGACAAAGACAACTTCCACTTCTCTAAATATATTAGTAATCTTAATTAGCTGTAAAAAGGAGCTAACCCTGGCTGGTTAGCTGCTGCTGTTCATTTTCTTCTGAGGTGGCTTTTGGTCAGGGTGGAGCAGAAGTCCTCCTCCAGCAGCCTGCCTGCTGTGACAGAAGGGATGTATTTAGCTCATAAAATTACAAGCCTGTCCTAGGGAGCAAGGTGGCAGCTCTACCTGTGACAGTTTTCATCACTGATTTTTTTAATAGGCTTGTACCGATGGCTTAATACTAGGTCTGTCTGTTGTCAACTGTAAAACCGCTGTTCTTTGGATGGATAAGGCTATTCATCTCTTCTAATAATTATAGAAATGTTTTAACTTTAGGCCATCACAGCTAAAACAAAGTTGGTATTCTTTTTCATTTTCAGGAGATGAAAATCTACCCCTCAGCTTCCCAGTGCTTTTCAGAGCTACGCAGCTGGTGACACTAATTATTGCTTGATTTCCTTCCAGGCTTATAAAATGAGAGAGGATGACCAAAAAGAAACCCAGCGACTCTTCTTAATAGTCCTCCCTTGCTCTTGGTAGCCAGGAATCCTCTTTACGCTTCTTGACCCTAAAGTCAGGTGTACTCACCAAAACCCTCCTGAGTCTACCTGGGCTCCTGCATTTCCTCACCCTCGTTATTCCCGGGGGAATCGTTCCCCAGCGCCACGGTGTAAATTCATCCCACGTCTGGTGAAGAGGGATGTTTGTTTCTTCCTTACCTGAACCATCAGCTTTTTCTAACCGGTTCTCGACTGCCGTCCCTGGGGAGGTGGCGTTGAGCTGTGCTCATCCAAGGCCGGTGTCCTTTGCGTTTGGACTCACTCTGGTCTTTTTCCTCCCATTTTCTCGGTCTCTCTGTGCTCTGCTTTACTACTTGGACTTTTTTTTCCCCGTGAGGTTCCCCCTTTCCCCAGTTACTGCCCCGTCGCACGCCCATCCCTTGCACACCCGTAGTGCAATGGTTCTTCGCTCTTTCTTTGCATTCTGGTACTCTCGTCTTTTGGGTTTAGCAGCTATCCTTTCCCTAATACGGTACAGTATTATGCTGAAATACGCCGTATTTCAGACATTCCTTCATGCGCTTCAGCTTCTCAAGGATTTTAATTGCCGCCTTTTTCCCTTTATGATATACTGCTGTTCTTGATGTGTGAAAATACATTTACAGAGAAAGCTCCTTCTGTATTTTACGTGTGCTTTGTCAGGAAGGCTATAATTTTGTTCACTTCCTTCCTTTTTTCCTTAAAGTTGTTTGTGACAGGTCTTGAAACACTTGCACCTTATGTCCTCCCAGAGTAAGGTCAGAAACTGTCATTTCAGAGTCGGCTCTAAAATAGTCTGCTCTTAATATCATATCTCGGGGTCTGCTGGAGTTGGGGCTCAGGCTCTGCGATAATTGTTGCATCTGCTTTCAGCTGAGGAAAAAGTGGAGGCTTGCCATGAATATTAACAAGCCATCCATCCTTTACACCTTCTGGGAACACGCTAGTTCTTAAATTGTTTCTTCTTTTCCTGGTTTTTGTGTTCTCCATTTTCTCTGCAAGCTCTTTTTTTATCAACTTCATTTTTTTTCCCCCGGATTTATTCCTAATTGGAGGCTTTTATCTGTATTTATACCTAGATTGCCGAACCTCTTCTCAGCTAATGTTGACTCTGTCAAACCTTACCTTCTTGAAGGGTTTTAGATGTCTCACTGCTGGCATTGACCCACAAAGGCCGCCTTTGTTTTCTGTTTCTCCTTCACTTGGCCTTTTCTCCCACGTGCTCACCACCGTTGATAGGAAAAGCCCAGGGAACTGCTGGGAGATATGATTTCCTCATGAGATTTTCCTGGGAAAATAACTTTGAAACCAGAACCCTTAAGTCCAACATCCCTTTCGTGGACCAGAGAAGCACTTTATGATGGGCAGAGTGGGAGGATGGTTTCGCACTGTACTTTTTCTTACGAACTTCACCTTTCCAGCCCTGTCAGTTCTGGAAACCTTGTGTACTCTGTGTATTTTTTTCTTGCCATGGTGCTGGGCAAAATTCAGAGACCCTCAGCCTAAATAAAAATGTAAATTCTTGGAAAAACAGGTTTACTCGGAGAGGTACTTCTAGAGAACCTCTTTTTAGAGACTTAGTAGTAAAATACATCCTCATCTGCTGGCAAGTGAAAATTTTTATCACTTCGCCCACCAGTTATTAAATTATAGCGAAAAAAACAAGGACCAAGTGGAATCCGTGGAATAAAAGGGACTTGGGAATTTCAGAATCTGGTAGGAAAACAGCATTCTTCAGGTCAGTGAATGATGAGCCTGGCGTCACTGCACCGGCCCTGCCACACTTTGTCCATGGGAAGCTTTTGTCCTATGTCCTGCCAAGGAGGAAAAAAAAAAAAAAGGAAAAAAAAGAAGATCACCACAAACAGAAAACCACTTGGCTATTTTCCTCTGCAGAGGTGTTGCTGCCCACTTCAGTGCAGGAGGAGGCGTGCGATCCTTGCTTTCGAGAGGACCCGTGCGCTCGGGGACGTAGCCCGGAGGGGCGAGCGAAGCCGCTCTGGCTTTTCGGGAGAGCGTCGCTTCTGTCTGCAGCGGGTTCCTGGCAGGTGCCCCTGAACTCTGGTCTGTGCTTCTGCAGGAGAGTTAATGACGTCCTGCAAGGGCAGGAGACGTCGTTGTTAGGAAGAGCACGGCATGTTCAGCATCCATTTGTACCGCGGATAGAGCTGAATTCTTTTCTACTATTACTTCACTGAATGTAAATATCTCAGAGACATTTACATGGTATTTCTTTTTAAGTATATAATGTTTTCATTCAAAAGTATCCTAATTCTTAAAAGACCTGTCAGAGGCTCTGACATGTAATTAATTTCTCTAAAGCTCTTTTTTTGAAAGATACAACTGCATATATAGAACACCTGCGCTTATTCACAACTCTGCAGGAAAAAAAGCCACATCTTCTTCTTTGCTTTCTTCCCCCACTTCTCCGTAAAAAGATTTTCCTTCACTTCGGATACTCCCTCTCCAGCTACCTTCATGATCTACAACAAATAAAAGCACTCGGTACGTAAAGGCTGGGTGTAAATAGGAACTGGCATGCTGGGTTTTGTCTGGGTGCTAGCAACCTTTTGTTTATTGAGCTTTAAGCCGAAACACTCTTGCAACTTTAATTATGGAACAGCTATCGCTAACCCATAATCTAGTCCATCTAATATAATTCCCATATGTGTAGGTGGGCTTTCAGTCAGTCTGGTTTTTACCTGGTAGATTTTTTTTTTTTTTTCTCCTCTGCTTGGGAGGAGCGCATTAAGCTTCCATAAGTATAATGCTGGTACCCAGGAAATACGAACGAGGAGCTGTTCAACTAGCTGTGGAGATAGATATATAGATATTTGTAAGTGGCCGAGCTCTGGATTACGCGGCAGTCATGGCTAGCTGGCTGGCTTTCTCCCCTGTAAGTGCTTCCAGGGCGTCACTGCGACCATCGCCGCTTCCACTGGAAAATGCCGTGAGCCAAATCGCTCCCGCTTCCCAAGGAAGAGTCTGCGGAGAGTTCTCCCGGGAGGAGGAAATCTCTTCAGCAGATCCCTTGGCACAACTGCTCCTTGGAGCGGCATCCAGGGAACCAGAGGGCATGTCCTCTCCCCCTGGCACCTCTGACGGCAGCAAGGTGATGGACCCCTACCTGTACCCTTTCTAAACATCCGTTCAGGATGGCTGCATGCACTACTGGGGGAAAACAGACATTTTCTGGCTGAGAAAGAAGGAAAGCAACTTACTGCTTTCTTTGTAGAGGACAGGCATTGAGCAGATGCATTTTTCCCTCGTGGTTGTATAAATTGGTGGCGTTTCCCCTTTCGCCTTTGTAAAATTACAGTTAATAGGAACATGCTTAAATCCAAGCTGTACAAAAAAGTGCCAGTTTTAAGTGAACGTAAGGCCCATCGCTTATGTGACTGGAGATGAAAGTGGGAAGGTGTCCAGATGTTTTAGCTTTGTAATTCGGGCGTTCCCTCCTCTGTTCTAGGTAAATAACCCGCACCCCGCGATTTCATTTCCTATAGGGAGCATTGCTCGTGTTGCTGCTGCTTTGCATACCATGTTGAATTTGTAGAAAAAGAAATAATCTGGTCCAAAGAACTGATGAAGGGATGTTCTACCAGGATATTGCCTCTAAATATGGCTGGGAGCAGAGGGAGCTAGTGGGGCCTCAGCTGGGATGTTGGCTTTCATTCTCTGACCATGTCTGCCTCCACTCTGGCAATACCAATGCCCATAAAACTTCTCGAGTATCATGTGGGTTTTTAAAACAGAACAAAAAAGTGCTTTGGGTTACTTGGCCATCTGGGTTGAGGACACGTGCTCAGAAGGCAAGGGGGGGTTTACAGCGGAGGGTCTGTTTTGGGTGCTGCGTTTGTATTCTTCCAGACTTGTGCATGCGATCTAGTCGCTAACAGCTTTTGTAGAACCCCATTAGCACAAGCAGTGGGAAAACTGACAGGAAACATGAGGAATGGAGAATTTTCTCAGCTGTGATGCTGAGGCATTTTTTGAGGTACTTGCAGTCTTTCGCGTGAGTCATAGGGCTGAAAGGGATTTCTCCAGGTCAGTGAGTCCTGCGTACTGCTATCACGGGCAACTGCATCCTGTCCTTCTGTCCATTAATTTGTCTATCTTGCTCTTAAAACTAGTTGGATTATTTTTTAAGCTCCGCTGTTTGCTTTCTGAGACTTCTTCCCTTTGATCTCCTTTCTTAGCCTGTATCTTTCTCTGTCATGCCAGCGGTGATGTTAGCAGACCAATGCCCTAAAGTACATGGCGCAAGGAAGAAAAGTCCTTCTGAATTCTTCCCTACGACTGAACCACCTGTGACGGTCCTTGAAGCGCAGCCTGCCAAGCTGTGCTCCTGCCCTCCTCCTCCGAAGACCTGGAGTTCATCTGACTGCGTCTTTGACCATCATCTTCCATCCACCGTCTTCTTCCTCCATCCACTCTAGCTCCAGTCAAGTTCACAAACTTCAAGCTGGTGACCGATTTTTCTCCTGCCAGTTCTTCATAATAGTGTGACCCCAGCCGTGTATCTCTTCAATGGCCTGATGCCGTCTGAAATCCATATTGTCTCCCTTTTATTCTTCTGTTGGCAGATGGCTCTGTGTTTTGTGCTCTCCTGCCGCCCGGTGTATTCTCTGCCCATCGCCTTTATACCCCAGACCTCTCTCAGTTTAGTTTTTCTTTCCAGGGACCCAGCTGTCCTCCTCCTCTTTGTTATTCCCAGTCTTCAGTTTCTCCTTGGTCTGCATCGCGTCAAACCCCTTTGTCAGCTTTTCTTTCACAGTCGCCAGTGTTTCTCCCTGTCGCTCTTGGGATCTGACCTTTCATGGTCACACCACTCCTGAAAGGTCCTCTTGTTCAGTAGGTCTCTGCAAACTTCAGATCGTTTGTCTCATTCGCACTTCGTCTCTCTCTGGCCGTATGTGAAGATCCCCCACCTGAACTCTTCCCAGCTTGTTTCTAGAGCTCAGCTCTGCTCTCCGACTTACTGCGCTCAAGGCAACTAGTTGTCCACAGACACATCCCCTTCGTTCTTGCATTTTGTCACCTTCGTTGTCTTCCCCAGCCTTTGGATCGCATCCACCAGAAGCATCCCTTCTGTGCTCCCCCCCGCCCTTATACACACATCCCCAAAAATAATAATAGGAGATTAAAAGTCCCACCTATAAATTCTCTTTTTCTGCCTCCATTTGCTTGGCTACCTACTTGCCCGTTGCTTGCTTTCTCAGTCTGTTGCCCAAACAAGCCCTACTCTCTCCTTGAAGGTTGGCCCCGTTGAGCATCTGTCAGAAGTAAGGAGCAGTAGAAGCCTCCTTCACGTACCCGTTTGCAAACTGCAGTCGAACCACCGACTCCAAACCGAAAGAGCAAGAAGCAAGCAGGCAGAGAGGCATGCAGCCCATGCATAAGACCGTGCTCCTTCCTCCTCCGATGGAAATCCCAGCGGTAATAGGACGATGCCTTCTTTAAAACGCTTGGGATCTTTCTTGGTGAGCTCGCTCATGTTTTATGTCCCCATTGTTATTTTCTCTCTAGAGGTGTTTTGTGCACTGGAATTGACAAATTTACATTATTGGAGAATTATTGTTTCTGCTTTTGTCCCACCTTTTATTCATTGCAAGCCATTACTTTCATATGGCTGTGATTATGTTACTAGTTAGAAGCAGGCCACCTGTGGCATTTTACACCAAATCGCTATAAACCAGTACACCCAGGCAAAAATCAAGTCAGCAAAGCCATGCAGAGACGATGCTTGTGCTTCTGAGCTTACCACTGCGGGTCTCAGCTTATCTTGCTGATAAAACAAAGGCTTGACTTGCAGGATGAAGCTTTCTACAGCAACACTGGATCGGCTCTTACCCCACAACCTGGTTCCTGTGGGTTAAACATTGAACAGTGAGGAAAAGTTGAGTAGCATCCTGATTTGGCTTACGTACTTGGATAACTTGAAATGTTGCCGTGATTCTCCTGTGAATATAAATATTATTAAATATTTAAATGATGGTCATACTCCAAGTCCTTTCTAGGACCGAGGCTGTGTTTCTGCGAGAAAACGTGCCCTGTCCTTCGGAGGACGGCAGGTTCAAACCAAACAAAAGTAGGTCCATTTCACGCGGCACAGAAGGTGCCGCACGCGTTACCGCAAGGTGCCGTGGAGGCCAGCAGTGTCAACTAGGTTGAAAATAATTAGGGAAATTAATAGAATAAATTGTGGATGTAGTCTCTGAATGCTGAAGCCCGTCGGCTACTGATAGTCGCAAGCGAGGCGCGATGCCAGGGCCTCTCCCCTTTTCCTATGCCTCTGCTGGTGACTGTGCATGGATAAGCCTCTATCAGAGCATCACCGCTGCCCTTCAGCAAGACGGGTGGAGATCAGAGTACACAGAAATGTTGATTATAACCTTCTGTACGTTGAAGAGGATGGTCCCATCCTCCAGACCGAGTGCGTTGAAGTGAGCAGCAGGTTCAGATCTGTAAACATGCGTAGCCCAACGCGCCGTCCTCCAACCCTACCTGCTCACGGAAACGGAAGATCTCTGCGCATTTCTCTCCCACCTGGCAAACCACGAGGGTGTGCAGAACACATCTACCAGGCTGCAGTCTATTAAAGCTCCTTACTCAACTCAGCTTTTCCTTCTCCCAGAGCTTCCTCAGGGGCTCTTTGCCCCCTCCCCAGAAGTCACGTTGGTCCATGTGTGGGGCCAGTGGTGGTTCTCTGATCTCCTGAGAAGCCTCTGCTTTTCCTGAGGCTTAAGATATTTTATTAATATTTTCATTCATAGATATTTTAAAAACTTAATTTATTAGTATTTCTATTAATTAAGATACATTTAATAGGCAGGAGATATTATCAAGGAGGCGTGAAGTTGTAGACCATTGCTGGAAAATGCAGAGCGGCTTTCACGTTTAGAAGTTAAATCTTCAAGCTGCAGGGAGATAACTCCCGACGCTGCCTGATCTGTGCTTTGGCGTTTCAAGCCACTCCTGTTACAAAACGTCAGCGATGCTTCGGCTGGAGCTTTTCTCAACCGCCATGGGAGCCCAGGGCGGTGAGGAGGGTGTGGGTGCTGGCGGGAGAGAGGGGTCTTACTGCGGCAAACCGACTTGCATTTTGAGAGCTTTGAAATATGGATTTGCATCAAAGTAAAACTCTCAGGGTTAGTTAAATATTCCTCTAAATATGCAAAGGAATTGAGTTACTGAAGCTTGTTATTCTTATCTTACTCTCGGTGTCACAACATCTTTAAGTTCAGTGAAGGTTTCACTTACTAAGACGGTTGTAAAGATTTCACGTTAATTAAGAGGACTCCACTGCAAATCTGAATATGAATGAAGTTCAGCCGCTGAACCCAGGGCAGTGAATACTGTGGAAAGATCAGACATTGACAAATGTTGATTTAAAAAGTAAAAAAAAAAAAAAAGAAAACCCCAAAAACCCCACAAAAAACCACCTAAAACAATGCTTCAATCTAATACCTGTTCTGTGAGAGAGAAGAAGTTGAATTCAAGTTGCCAGAAGGAAAAAATAGATTCTGACTTGAATTTACAGTCAAAGGGGTGAAATTCTGTCCATCGGGAGCGCTGATGAGGGTGATCCTGTGCCGCCCATTCCCCGGGGACTCAGCCGCATCTCTCCGTTGCACGGTCTCCCTCTCCTTAGGCAGTCGATCGTTTTAACGTGGGGGGATCTTCAGTGGGAAAAGGGAGAAAATCTGGGCCTGATTCTGATCCCAGTTTTGTTGCTTTGGAGAAGTACCGTCAAGTCCAGTCAGCCTTGACTGGTGGTCATACCCAACGGGGACGGTGAGGGTGGTGGTCGGTGGCTGGGGAGCAAGGCCTTCAAGGAAGGAGTTCTTGTGATGAAGAAGTGTTTTGAGCGAAGGAGACTAGACATATTTTTCCCCCCAAACTGCTTTTTGGGGGAGTTTTTCATCCCTGCCAGCGCTTGGAAGAGGAGAGCAGTAGCTGGTAGCTAGGGCGAGCAGTTGTCACTTGGGATATCGGTGTTTCTCTTCCAACTCCAACGCAGGGCTGCTGTTGTCTGACCTGGGGCGAGTCCCCTCCTCTTCGTGTCTCCACTCACCCGTCTGGAGATAACGAGGCTTACCTGCTTTTGCAGAGCAGTTTTGGGCGATGCAAAGGGTGCTGCGGAGGTGCAGGGCACCGCTCCACCTTCTAAAGAAGGACTTTGGGGAAGGAAACGGTGATATATAACATTTTCACTTTGCTGAAATACATTGGGCTTGGCTTTTGGAGTGGAAAAGTGAAAATACGATAGCCTAAATAAATAGCATTTGTCGTCTTAAGCAGGGTAAGGGCAGCATGTGAGGTTGTGTGGGGGTTTTTTATTGTTGTTATTTTTTATTCATGGTTCCATGAGCTGATTCTGGGAATTGTACTGACTGTGGTTATGTTTCTGGAAATGTGCAGGTTGGCCAGATGCAGTGGGGCATGGAGTGAACAGAAAGAGGTTAAATTGATGGATGACCAACAAGAGCAGGATTGTGCCTCAGAAGACCAAGAAACTATCCTGATTAATGGGGTGAAAGAAAATGGTAAGGAACTTAATTACAGTACATGAGGGAGCAGCGACAACTTGCAAACCAACTTATTTTCGTAATTCCTTTTGTGTATTTAATTTTAGCGGTTTGCAGGTATCTCTGCAATGTGGAGCAGTAGGGTAAATGGGTATTTTCTGCACAGATGTCACTCCAGCTATGAATCTACACCTTTTTAGGTCTTAACAAGTACTGCTTTTGCCCATGCATATGCATGGGTGGAAATGTTTATGTGCACATGCAGTTTGAATTATGGATTTTAGTTTGGTTTCTTAGGGAAAAAAAGGCATAAAAGACTATGGAGCCCCTCTGTCTGTTGGGAATCTTTCCCTCTCTTCGCAATTACTTATGAAGCCACTAGCCAATCTCAGCAAAATTTGGCTGAAGGATACTTAGTCCCTACAAACTGGACAAAAACCAGAGATCGGGTGGAAGAAACAAACCCGGATTAGCACCCGTGGAAAGGGCAGGTTGGACTTGTGAGCTCGTGATTGCCTTTTCTGCGTGGCCCGTCAGCCAGCACGTGGGAGCCCCTAGCCCATACCCCGCTTCCGCGCATGCCGCAGTCATGCTGCTGGGAGCCACTAAGTCATTCCAGCTTCCATCGACATCGGCGGGGACGGATCAGCCCCTTCCAGCAGCCTGCCCGAAATACCTAACTTTGTCTGTATCTATTTAACCGATCCCATGCTTGCTTTCAAAAGCAATAACTCTTTAGGAGTAACAGCGCTCTGCTGCCTGAAAACCTGATTGAAATAAATATTCGTCTGAGCATTTTCTCAAGTCATTTGGACTTTAGTTGCTAGCCACAGTAAATGCAGTGGCAGTCCAGCGTTGAGGCAGAGCTTGACATTTTGAGTCTTCACCACGTTTTTATTTTTAATTTCATGGCTTTTTACATTTTGTATTGGCCTATAAATCTTGATATATATATATATTTATATAAATTTGACCCTGTTAGATAGCGAGGACTTGGTCCTCTGATGTTCAAATGATGTTCAAATCCTTCTGTCTCCTCAAAATGAGGTTTAGTCTAGCAAGAGTGCGTCGAGTCAAATGTTGTTCTTGTTCATTACCAAAAACCTGGAGTGACTCCAGACACGCGGGTGCCCGTGAGGACCCCGCAACATGTGCTGGTGGCAGGTGAAGCGTACGCTTGCGCTCGCCCCTACGATGTAATTTGGGAGGAATCTGTCTTTGTCAGCCCATCTCCTTCATGACTACACACGGTGAGGCCGCAGCTGATGACAGCTGCTGGAGCTGCAAGGAGATTTTCTAGCCGTGGTCCCCTTGTCTGACCTGATAGGCGGTAAAATCAGTGCTTACCTGCTCAGTAAAGGTGGGTGATTTCTAGAACCTGATGCCGCTTCCATGAAACTCAATTAAACGGGGCTTAAAAAGCGCTTCCGTTAAACATCGTTGTGTAGGAGTTGCTGCTGAATCCAAAGCGGTGAGCCAGCAAGTAGCTCTGATGCCACCACCTCCCCGCTGATGGCACTGGCAGGGGGCTGATGCTTTTTGCCTCCTCTCACCCTACCTGTAACGGGTGCTGGCCGCAGCGAACCCCGAGCAAGCAGCCCGGGGGCTGCTGCAGTGCCCGGTTAGGGACCGGCCTCCCTTCGGAGCCGGTTCACAGCAGGATGGTTCAGTATTTTTCCGCTCAGGCTGCCCATGTGCTTTTGGGCGGCTGTTGAGTTAAACCGGGAAAGGCGCGTTTGCTTCTCCAGCGTTTTCTTTTTTAACCGTAGTCTTTTGGAGTATTGGTTACTTCAGAGCATCAATTGAACATGAGCCTGATTTTAGGATGATACAAGCCCTAGGAAATCAAGTTTTGGAATTTGCATTTCACAGGAGTTAAGTTCACTTATACAAGTATAAACCTAAAGAAACACTCAGAGAGAGTTTATTTTATATAATAGCATCTCTGTGTAGTGAATGCAGCATTTGAGATTGAATTTCAGCTTTCTACCTCCCCCTTTTTTGAGTCTTACAGCATTCACAAACATTATTCTCTTATCCTCAAATTTTCCGTGCTTCCTGTCAGCTCCAAGCTGATTTTTATTTTACTTCTGAAGTGGAACTGCACTGGTTAATTTGTTTTGGTGCTTAAGGAAAGATACCACCTCTGCATTTCTCATCTAAAAACTGGTGGGAGGGACTCAAAAATCAGCTTTTTTGGTTTGGTGGTTTGGGGTTTTTTAACCCTTTTTGAGGGAAGCAGCACAGATTTCACGCAAGTCAGGCTGGTCTTTTCCAAGCCACGCATGTTGAAGATGTTTCCAGGCAATGCGTTGCGCTTCTGGTTTGATTTATACACTGTGTGGAAAGTTGTGGGAAGTCCCTAGAGCACTGCATGGCTTAAGACTTTACCGATGGCTCTGTCCCTAAGGCACCCAGTAGCACAAAAGTGTTGGGAGCTTTTGGGGTGAGACGAGGGGGATTTTCACCTCCTCTTAGTTTTACGCTTGGCACGGGCAGGCAGCTCTCCATCCCATCCCGCTCCTTGTATCACCCACCTGCAGGTGGGAGCCCCGCTCCTTGCTCTGCTCGGCAGCACCGGCGCGGCGGCACGGCGGGAGTTTCATCGCACCAGTGCTGCGCGTGCCAGCGGGAGCCTTCCCTTACCAGCTGGCGTAGGTTGGCACAGGTGCAGGAGGAGCCTTGCTTTTCTACCAGTTTCAAATAAAAGCACTTGTGGCGGAGGGTCGCAGCAACGTGTAGGTGCCAAATCCCTTCGGATGCCCCATTTCTTGCAACAGCCTGGTGCTCCGGCTGCGTTTTAAAGCGCTTGTCCCTCCTCGGAAAGCCTGCCCTGCTTCCGCTCTCGCCTCCCCAGCCTTCGGTGGAGCCACCAAAAAGGTAAGATGTGAGCCGCTACAAAAGGACCGGGCTCAGCTCTGAGTCGGCAGAG
The DNA here is from genome assembly GCF_030463565.1 of Pelecanus crispus. Classification (NCBI taxonomy): domain Eukaryota; kingdom Metazoa; phylum Chordata; class Aves; order Pelecaniformes; family Pelecanidae; genus Pelecanus; species Pelecanus crispus. The sequence continues at coordinate 2,872,584 of NC_134655.1, read as the reverse complement.
GCTTCCGGCTGGTGTGAATGCACGCATTGGTATATATATATTTTTTTTAATACAGAGATATCAGAGCATGTTCATGGATGAAAAGACATCGTATTTAAATTTCAAGGGTCATATCGTCCGTTGAGCCCCAAGTCAGATAAAAGTATATTCATAACTTTATTCTGCCATAAAAGAGCGCGGCGCGGTAAAAATAAAAAATCCTTAGGTTAAAAAAGAAACCCTTACGTTATTAAAAAGGCATTTTTAGAGATTAGGGAAGAATGGCAAAACCCTCAATAATTCCAACAATAATTGCTTTAAACTCTGTGTTACCTTCTACTTTCCCTTGGCGCGGACAGCGACAAAACGACTACTGGGTTTTTAAAAATAGCTGTAACTTTCTGACTCGCGAGCAGTAATGCAGTTCAGGTATGTTTAAGCTGCAGACACCGCAGGGGGGATACTTTGTTTCTTTAAGAATCTTATTTTTCCATTACTCTTTTTTCAGTGTTAATGGGAACATTTTTATTAGGCTTGTTTTGTTTTGTAATAACCTTGTCAGATTTGAAAGGCAGTATCCAGGTAACGGTATGTATATGAGGAGGAAAGAGCGGATGGGTTTGGTTTTTTAAACGTACTCTTGTACCTCTTCCAGCTGGCTGCAGGGGGGAGGGTGTGTACCTCTCCCTTCCCTGCACATCACCACGTTAATTAGAGCCAGAAGGGAAGGATGGTGCTCCCGCGGGAAGGGAGCTTCCCAAAGGAGCGGCTGGGAAAAGCCCCCACCAAACCCTAGGGAGAAGGGGAGCGGGGTGGCGGGCCCGAGCGGAGCGGCACAGGGTGTAAACCCTCTCTCTTTGTCTTTCTTTTCTCCCTCCCTTTTCCTAAACCCTCCCAGAATCCCACGCCCTGGACGGCGACGAGAGGCCTTGCACCGCCGCCGAGGCCGCGGTCACGTTCTCAGCCTTGACGACAGCTCAGAAGGAAAACCACACGTGCCACCGGGCGCTGCCTCCCCTGACTTCAAAGAAGCCCTGCTTGCTGAGCCCCCCGTCGCCTCTGAGGCTCACGGATGTACCCGAGCACGCCTCGGATGACTCCTCCGCCCACGCCATCTCCCTCACGTCCTGCGTGACGAAGGGCATGAGCTCCTGGTCGCTGCCGGGTGACTGCGAGAAGGCCCCGTTCACCATGATGGAGCCCGGAGGCATGTCGGCGCTGACGGGCGACTGCTTGATGCAGCCGAGCCGGACCTGTCTGGGCTGCTTTATTGAATCAAAGGACGGCATTGATGCAGAGCCGGGAATAAGCTTGAAAGTGGGGGATATAAATAGGGATTATGACACCTGTTCGGTCTCTGATATAGGGATTCACTGCATGAGCACAGGAGAAACCATGAGATATGGGGATCAACTGCTTTCAGACCAGCTTTTAAGCTTCCCTATGCATAAATCGAGGGCAGCGGACAAAAGGGATGCAGAAAAATCTGACAGTGATTCAGAGGACCCCACTCAGAAAAATTATTACGAGGGATTACTATTAGACAAATGCAATGGTGAGGAACCTTTACTAACAAATCCCAACCAGGAATGGGGCTATTTTGAATCTTTCATTAGTGAAAGTAAAATTGAGCTGCTTGACCTCTGCTCCAAAAATGAGCTTTCTGTAAATCTGTTTTCCGAGGAAGACGTGGATAATTACATGTTTGATGACGACGATTCCACCTTGGGAAGCGATGTCTGCTCCCTAAAGATTAGATACGAATCTTTCCAGGACAATGTGCGGGAGAAGACCACCACCCTACAAGAGGACGCCCAGTTCAACTTCTTCCCCAGCGTGTTCGGCAACTGCACCAAAAGGGACAGCAGGAGCACCCTGAAAAGGGGGCCCGGCGGTGCCACCGACCCTGCCCAATTCAAATCCGAGGAAGGCATCATCTGGGGGGAGGAGGAAGAGGATGGCGAGGAAGAGGATGGCGAGGAGGAGGAGAAAGCTGCCTTAAATAAATCTTGCAACAGCACGGAGATGGTGCAGTACGTGGGCTCCAAGAGGAGCCACTTCTTGGACTCGGTGAATTCCACGGAGGACTCCGGGGAGTTCAGCGACGACAGCACTTGCACAGAGTCCTCCTACGACGTGCTGCGGGATATCAAGGACTGCAGCCGGTACCTGTCCCGGGACCACTCTGGCTCCTTCATTCAGCAGAACTACGGGTTGCGGGCGAAGAGGAAAGTGCGATACAGCGACGACTACCTGTACGATGTGGACTCCATCGAGAACGAGAAGATCCTGGACAAGAAAGAGTGGCTCCCGGACGGGCCCAAGGAAGAGGACGATGACGAGTGGTGCCCCAAGAAACGGCGAAAAGTCTCTCGCAAGGAGCCCCCCGTTATCATCAAGTACATCATCATTAACAGGTTTAAAGGGGAGAAGCATATGCTGGTGAAGCTCAGCAAAGTGGATGCCAACGAGACAACTGTTACCCTCAACGAGGAGCTGCTCAGCAAATACGAGAAGCTGGCCCCACTGAAGGGCTTCTGGCAAGAGAGGCAGCAGAGCCGGCTGGATTTGCTCAGATCGTCTCTCTACCACAAGCAGAATTTCTATCTTAACGGCTCAGATGCTTCGTTCCTCCCTCACCCACGGAAGCGAAAATGCAAGCTAGCAAACAGGCACCGGATTCAAAGAATTAAAGCCATCGAGCAATCAGTGAACAAGCTGGGCTCTTGCTCCTCTGATCACAAGCAGCCTTGCAGCAGTAAAGAGGACGCGGGCCTGAAAGGGCTGCCGGCGTTAGCCATCGCCACCCCCAGCTGTGCCAACGGATTACACGTGAATGACATCACGGGCATCGCCGGCGTGAAATGCAAATCGCAGGAACGGGAGCACAAGGGGACGGAGAGGAAAGTGCTCCGCAGAATCAAATTCAAAAGTGAAGCCAGGTTGAAGTGCAAGAAGATCAAAGCTGCTACCACTACAGCGGAGGGCTCCCCGGCGCTGGAAAACCAGGACTCTGCAGCGCGTCTGAAGGACGAAAACGTTCCTTGTGCTTCAGACAGCTCCCATCTCCCGGAGTGCCACGAGGATAAGGTTGCTAAAAATTCTCCTTTCTTACCATCCACCTCCTCTTCAGACAAGCCTCTGCCATCTGCTAATATCACCACCAATGTACCCCTGATCCCCGGAGGGTATCTGCAGACGTTGTTAGATGCTTCTGATTTGTCGAGCAACACTGGTATCTCATACTTCGCCCAGCATCCCTCCGAGCAGCAGCAGCAGCACCCGCTCCCCAGCATCGTCCCGGCAGAAAAGCCCTTCCCGGCTCTGCAGCCGGCGCAGAGCTGCGTGCTCTCCCCGCCCTCCGAGTCGGAGCTGCAGCAGTCGCCCGGTCACTTGGAGATGGAGCAGAGCAGCTTTGGTAGTGTGTGGCCGGCCGGCAAGGCTGCCGGCAGCAACCGCCAGGACTTCCCCGGCGACATGCGGGAGGCGGCCGCGCTGCCGAGCGAGTTCGGCAGCAGCAGCGCCACGGGTGCAGACGGCCTCCCCGCCTCTGGATACACTCAAGTCAATCTGAATAGCAGCAAATTGCTATACCAAAAAAATTACATGCCAGATAGCCAACAAGTGCAGTCTGATGATTCTTATCAGTCATGTCATTTTAATAATGGAGAGGGGCGCTTTCATTTCCAACGAGGTACACTAAGTACAGACGATGGCAGGCTCATTAGTTTTGATTCAGTGGGTTCATTGTCAGTTAGTTCTAGCAATTACAGTTCTTTAAGTTTAAAGTCTTGTGAAAAGGACGGCGAGGACGATATTAATGACGATTTCTTGGCCCACTGCAGTCCCAAGCTAGTGATCCAGCAGAGCATAGATGAAATCACCCCTCTGAAGGAGTCCACGGACCTTTTAGACATTTCCAACTTCACTCCTGATAAGTTCCGCCAGTCGTCGCTTTCGGAGATGTCCCCTCCGGACACCCCCAACCTGTCCCCGCAGATAGCTGGCTCCGACGCCAAGCCCCTGGGCACCCTGAAGGGCTTTCAGGAGAGCCCCCAGGCCGCCCTCAACAGCTCCGAGAAGGTCAAGTGGAACTGCGGGGTCCTGCAGACCGAGGATCAGGCAGATAATGGGTTTGCTTTAAATAATCACCAGTTCCAGTTCCATATGTTCAACGATGAAGATTCTGTCAGCCTTCTCGAAAAGAGTCCATGCTTGTCAACATTTAATGAGCCATCTGGTCAAATTAGCACCAATAGCAAAGTGTCAAAATCGAAGAGGAAAAGTTCATCCAGCAAGAATGTGGGTACAAACCAAAGCTCTTCCCAGAAAGCCACCCGGAAAAAATCACCCAAAACCAACAAAGGAACCGATAAGCCGCAAGGGAAAAACTCCAGGCAGGCGCCCAAATCCGCCAGGAAAGGGAAAAACGCGGCAGGAGTCAACGGCGAGAAGGCTCCGGCCGTTGCCGGCAGGGCGGTCAACCAGCTGAGCAACGCGGCCACCGCCACCAAGGGCCTCGCCGAGAGCGCTCAGCATTGCAGCCCGGCCGGGGTGAAAGTGGGCAAGCACAACGGGCTCTCCGGAGAGTGGGCGCTGGGAAAAGAGGGTGGCACGGGCTGGTCGGAAACGAGCCTGGGCAATGCCACCAGCCTCCTGGATGACGATCAAAGGGAGTTTGAGGAACCTTCCAACATCCTGTCCAACATCGCGTCGGGAATGGCGGACGTCCAGAGGTTTATGATGGCCTCCATCGAGCCCTTGTGGGGGCCCGTTGGCCACAACAGCGTTCCAGACATATTCCGGTCACCGGAGTCCAACAGCCTGAAACTGAAAACTCTTAAAATTTTGGCAGGGACATCCCAAGAGTCGAAGAAGAAGGTGAACGGCGGCTCGCCGGGGGCGGCGAAGAACCACAAGTCAAACAACAAGGGCTCAAACAAAACCGGCAAAGCCGCAACCTGCGACCCCGGTCGCCCCAACTGCTCAACCGGGTACGCCACGGACATTCACGCTCCCTTTTTTGATAAAAACTATAGTAACCTGAGCACTTTAGGCAATAACGGACCTACCCATAAAAAACTCTACCGTCATAAATCCAGTTCGAAATCGCTGAGGGATGAGAACTGTAAAATAAAGCGAACGGACCGCGAACAGCCCCACAAGGACCCCCCCGTGACAGCTGCTTTTGAGAAACTGAGGTAATGCTGCACCAAACTGGCTGGAATGCCCCTTAACCTCCCTCCCACCTGCTAAGCCCGCTGTTCCTCAGTTTTTCCTTCCTGAAAGCAAAAGTTGCATGAAAAAAAGACGTTCCCCTTTTACAGTTTTGGTTGGTTTTTGGTTTGGGGGTTGTTTTTTTTTGTTTGGGTTTTTTTGTTTTTTCTTTTTTTTAAAAAAAAAAATGCATGAAAATACTTATTACTTGCAAGCTACCTAAAAGAATGACCAATTTTCTGGCTTGGCTGGGGTTAAAAAAACTAACAAGGCTACTCTTTTCTGCTGTTTGGCTTCTTCAGTTTTTAATTACTTATTTATTGGGGGGTGAAAAAAAAAACAAAAAACATGATTACACGCTCTTTTTAATGATTTTGACGAGGAAAGACTTTTTTTTTTTTTTTGGAACATTTTGTAAAAAAATAAAACCACAAAAAAAAAAAAAAGAGGTTATGCATCCAAAAGCCAAGATCTCGAAACTTAAAGGCTCTTTACTTTGCAAATGAGAACTCGTTCCTAATTGAGCTTCACGTGGCAATTTTGAGTGCTTTCTGGCCCCCTCTGCTGTTTATCTCCTAACCTGCATCATCTAAAGCTGCATCTTCTCTACCCGCCCGCCTTTAGCGCGTACGCTCCGTCGTGGTGACTCCAGACGAGCTAACTAAGATGGCATCAAATGTTTGATTTTTTCCTGCAGGGAATCAGACTCCATTCTTCTTAAAGCAGAAACAACATTTTTGGGTTTTCCTGTATTTGAAGAAGAGACTCCCTTTTCTAGAAAGACGGTTGATGTTTGTTTCTTTTCTTTTTTTTTCTTTTCTTTTCTTTTTTTTTTTTTCAGTTGGGGTTTTTTCCCCCCGTCGGCTCCTTTTCGAAATCTGCCTTGTGGTATGTTGAAATGTAAGTGCTGAAATGAAGAGTTTGAAATTGTGGGAATTTTATTATTTGAAAGCAAACCTAATCTGGTATTCTCTGTGAAAGACTGTTTTAAAAGTCATACTGTTGTACAGTAGTTTATGCACTATTACCCACAACAACAAAAAATTGTGCCAAACTATGAACAAGTGACTGTATTGTATATATTTTTACTTCTCTATCAACATTGGGTTGTGAGTGTTTTCTGCAGCTATGCCTTTTGGTTTTACTAGAAACATTCCAGTTGTTAAGTACTAACCACCCCCCCCTTTGAAAGCACCTGTAACTCACGATGAAAACGATATCGTTCACTTATACAACTTACCAAAAGTTTTATGGACATGACTAAAAGTGTGCCAAATTTACTTACCTCATTTCATGGATTCACCCTGTGGTTTAAAGCTCATAAAGGGAAAAAAAAGAAAAAAAAAGAAAAAAAAAAGGAAAAAAAAGGGGAAGAAAAAAAAAAAGAAAAAAGGAACTTTGAAACCGATGCTGGGAAATGGTAATGTCCTCTCTTTGAAACCATGAGCAGAAAAACTTAATGGTGAAATGTTGAGTTTCATTATAGGGGAGAGTTGAAATGGTGGAGGAGTTCAGAAAACCACGGACGGTAAGTTTGCCAGGAACTCAAGTGTCTGCATCTAGAGACTACAGAACAGCTGCTTTTCAAGTGTCTGTTTTCTTAAAGCAAAACCTGTAGCTGAAGATCATTTGAAATGCAAAGTTACATTGCTAATTCTTTGTATCTCAGTTTTATATATTTTATAAGAACCTGGGATAAATTCTAAAATAGTTATACAAACAGAACTAATACGTTTCATACATTTCTTGCTATTTACGTTTCCTTTGAGTAGTTTCTTCAACATTTTCGATGCAGAGCCTGTCAAAAGCGCTCTCCTATCATAGCTTTGGTGTTTCCTAAATGTCTAACCTTGCGACGCCCATATAGTTTGAACTTTCAAAAGCAAAGTCATTAGTTTGAAATACAACTCTGAACCTTTTCTTTGATCCAGTTCGTAAGATAAGGAAAAAAAAAAACCACGGAGCTATTTGTGATCTCACCGATCAGGGCCGGATCGTACATGACTGGACTTTATTAAGACAGCGTTAAGTATTGAATGCTAAATGTATTCTCAAAAGGCCTTATTTGTAACCCTACTCACCACACCCTCGCCCTCCAAGAGAATAACAAACCCAACAAATATCTATTTTCCTTGTGCAACTGAGAGCCTGTGCATTTTGCTGCTGACTTCTTACGAAACCTTGATATGCAAGAGCCCTGCTAACTGGGAGCTATTGGGAGCAGAGGGATGCGAGGCTTGGACACGTTTATGCAATAGAAAACGATGAGGAAAAGGAGCCTTAATAGCAGTCGGACAGATCACGTTCTCGACATAGTCGTCAGCGTAGAGGTGGCGTTTCGCAGAGGACAGGGCTAGACTCGGGTTTCTTTACAAGTAGGGTTTTTTTCCGCCCACACGCAAGGCAAACCAGCAGAATTGTTTTAAGTTAATTTAGCAAAAAAGCAGACTGAACGCTTAGAATTGAAGCGGAGTTGCAAAGTGTCGATTTAGAATCAAAATGCTTTCAGCATTTGCAGATCTTGAGGTATAGCTTAGGCTCAGCTCTGCCATCCCAGAGAGAACAGCACAGTAATTGCAAGGAACTCTGAAAAAATAGTAATTCTGAAAACCATCCTGTAAGTTCATTTATTCCATGAAAAAATGAAATGCTGGCGTTGCCCGGAGCAAGTTGCTCTGGATGAGACCGATCCCTGGGTACCCCGCAGGTTGCAGCGGGTGGGAGCGGGGTGCAGCATCCCACCCCGGCTCTGGCTCCAGGAGGGAGATCCAGAAGATGCTCAGGATTTATTTTGGAGACAGAGCTGTGCTAGGGCTCCATCCCTGGGCGTTTGGCTTACCTGCAGCCACCGTGCTCTCCCCTGCTTCCCCAGCCGCTGTCTTTTCTATTCATAGGGTCATCAGATACTACAAGCTCCGGCCACTGCTGTGGTGTTGGCGTATCCCGTTTTTTCAGCGTTCCTCCCGCGTGCTGCAGGATGAGGGGCTGCCGGCTCCCTTCTTTTGGATGTTCAGGCTGCTGCTCCTACGGAGACAGGTCAGGTCCAGGGCTGGGATGCGGCATGGCCCTTCTTTTTTTGACCCAGAACCATCATTTGAAAGCACATTTTGACTGGCCTGCACTGTGCTTGTTATGCTTAGTATTATGAATGTGGGACTCATAATAAAATACCTTGTACTGAACCAGATAGCAATATTTATTGCATTTGAGAAATGTGCAATAGGGCATGAATATAAGGCATAAAACATATCGACTATTTTATTATATGTTGGAAATCCATGAATACCCAGCTAGGTGTTTCAGGACAGTTCACAAATACCAGCTGCCTTGTTGCTCTCTCCTTCAGTCCTTCTGTCGCTCCGATTTCGCTGCTGTCCTCGGTTGTCATCCCATGTCCTCCCAAAAATCTCTGACCTGGGAGACGTTAAAGAGCCCGGATCCCTCACAGTGTTGCACTGGCCCTTCTCTGCATCTGAAATAGTGAGTGTTTGCTGATTGACCCCAAAACTCAAAAATTGCCTCAAGCCAACCATTTGCCCTCCTCCCTTTTGATCATCATAGAATCACAGAATGGTTTGGGTTGGAAGAGACCTTTAGAGGTCATCCAGTCCAACTCCCTGCCATAAGCAGGGACATCTTCAACTAGATCAAGTTGCTCAGAGCCCCATCCAACCTGATCTGGAATGTTTCCAGGGATGGGGCAGCTACCACCTCTCTGGGCAACCTGTGCCAGTGTTTCACCACCCTCATGGTAAAAAATTTCTTCAAGTCCTTCTCCACAGGGCTGTTCTCACTCCCTTCATCGCCCAGCCTGTATTGATATCCGGGGTTGCCCTGACCCAGGTGCAAGACCTTGCACTTGGACTTGTTGAACCTCATGAGTTTTGCATGGGTCCACTTCTTGAGCTTGACCAGGTCCCTCTGGGCGGCATCCCGTCCCTCAGGCGTGTCAACTGCACCACTCAGCTTGGTGTCGTCTGCAAACTTGCTGAGGGTGCACTTGATCCCACTGTCTGTGTCACTGATGAAGATATTAAACAGGACTGGTCCCAGTCCGGACCCCTGAGGGACACCACTTGTCACTGATCTCCATCTGGACATTGAGACATTGACCATGACCCTCTGGATGCGACCTTCCAACCAATTCCTCATCCACCGAACAGTCTGCCCATCAAATCCATCTCTCTCTCCAATTTAGTGAGAAGGACCATGTCAAAGGCCTTACAGAAGTCCAGATAGACGATGTCCGTAGCTTTTCCCATCTCCACTGATGCAGTCACTCCATCATAGAAGGCCACTACGTTGGTCAGGCAGGACTTGCCCTTGGTGAAGCCGTGCTGGCTGTCTGGAATCACCTCCCTGTCCTCCGTGCGCCTTAGCATAGCTTCTGGTAGGATCTGTTCCATGATCTTCCCAGGCACAGAGGTGACAGGTCGTTAGTTCCCAGGGTCCTCCTTTCTACCCTTTCCAAAAAAAATGGGTGCAATGTGTCCCTTTTTCCAGTCACCAAGGACTTCACCTGACTGCCATGACTTTTCAGATATCATGGAGGGTGGCTTGGCGACTACATCAGCCAGTTCCCTCGGGACTCTGGGATGCATCTTGTCAGGTCTTATAGACTTGTGTATGTTCAGGTTCCTCAGGCGGTCATGAACCAGATCTTCTCTTACAGTGGGAGGGACTTTTCTCCCCCATCCCCGCTGTGCGGTCCATCCACTCGAGAGGTGTGGGAAGAGAGGCTGCCAGTGAAAACTGAGGCAAAGAAGTTGTGGAGTACCTCAGCCTTCTCCTCGTCCATTGTTAGCAGTTTGCCAGTCTTGTTCATCGGGGGGGTACGCTTTCTTTGACCTTCCTCTTCTGGCTGACGTACCTGTAGAAGCCGTTCTTGTTATTCTTTGCATCCCTTGCCAAGTTCAGCTCCATCCGCGCCTTGGCCTTCCCGACCCCATCCCTACACAACTGGGCAGCTTCCCTGTACTCTTCCCAGGACACCTGTCCCTGCTTCCACTGCCTGTGCATTTCCTTCTCGCCCTTCAGTTTGACCAGCAGGTCTCGACTCAGCCATGCTGGTCCCTTGCCTTCCTTGCCTGATTTCTTACACTGGGGATCGAGAGCTCTTGCACTCTGTGGAAAGCGTCCTTAAAGATCTGCCAGCTCTGTTCTGCTCCCTTGTCCCTGAGGGCAGTTTCCCAGGGGATCCTTCTGACTAACTGCTTGAATAGCTGGAAGTTTGCTTTCCTAAAATTCATCTCCACCTGCCTCTCACTACCTCAAGGTTTTCATCACTTCCACCTTTGCCTCATTCCTTGCCACACAAGCTCACCTTTTCCACTTGCTCTTCTTGTCAGTAGCGGTGAACTTCTGTTTTTCAGGGCGCTGCTCCCAGCTGTGGGAGGACTGGGACGTTGGTCCCATCCGTCCCTGCCCACCATCCATGCACCTCAGGCCTCCCCGCGTTGGCTCCCATCTCGGCTCATCCTCTTGCCCAGTCCCTGTGCGCTTCCAGCCTCCTCTCGTATCTTCTAGTTGGGCTCCTGGCTGTTCGGAGCGACTAATCTGAGCCTCGCAAAAGACGTTTATTCTGCAGCATGCCTTCAGATCTGTTTTCTGCTTTATCGTGTTTCACACCTACTCTGGCAGCATCCTTCCAGGTGCCCTGTGAGAGGACTGGTGTCAGTGATGCTGCTCTCCTAAGCCGCGCTGTGCTGGCACACTGCGGTTTGGGCGACTTCTAATCAGCAGCGAAATTAGAAAGCAGAAACCGGCCACTGGCAAAAGAAGGTCATAAAAACCATCCAAGAGGAGAATAACGCGGGGCGGTTCAGCATCAGCCCCTGGCTCTCGCTCCAACCTCCCAGCTGGAGGCAGGAGATGCCTGCGAGCAGGGGACGGCGGCACTCGCCGCCCTCCTGCAGGAGCGCGGTACGGGGACAGCATCCCTTTCCCTGCGGCGACTGCGCCGTGTGGAGGATGTCCTGCAGAAAGAAACCCTACAGCGACCTAGCAGTAGCCAGCCCACCCCCAATGGCCATAGTTTTGCTGGAGGTACTTGCATATAGAGGTTTTGTAAATAGAAAAATATCAGTGATGGGGATTCAAGTAGTAGGTTTTTTTAAAAAAAACTTACCAGGTTTACATCTCGCTTTTTTTAAGCATGAGAGGGTTTTTGGCTTTTTTTTTTTTTAAAAAAACAGCTCGAGAATAATGACTTGTGGACCAGATTTAGCCAGGCGTTTCGGGAGGAGGAGGAGGTCAGCAGCAGCACACAGGGCTGTCCTTGCTGGTGCTGCACTGTCCTGCCGAGGCCAGGTCCGCGCGGAGAGAAAAAGCCAAGGCTGGCTTCAGCCCGGCCGTGGTTGCTTTAGCGAAACCATTGCTACGCGGCTTGCTGTTTTAAACTGTCAGGATTGCCGTTCTTTTTTTCAGCATTATGGCTCAAATGAGCCACGAACCAAAAGAAAGATGTTTTAAGCATTTTCATCCTTTACCTGCTGGACCATATTCTTCCTTCCCTAAGGTCCCGATCTAGCAAAGCACTTGGATGGGAGCTTGCTCCCAGGAGCTCCTGCTCGCTGAGTGCTTTCCTGGATGGCAGCTGGCCGTTGCTGTTAAGTCACGAGAAAAAACTCGTTGAAGTCAGTGTGAGAAGAGGATCAGGTGCGTGGACTTCAGTCAGTGCAGGATCAGGCCCTCGGTCTTACTTTCTCAACTCGGTGTGTTGGACTTTGCCTATGCAGCTCCCAGGGGGTCCAGTGGAAGTTGCATGGTTCAAGCCGCTGACATCTATTTGAGAATGTGCCTCTTTATCTCTTCAGCGTGTGAAATAATGCAAAAAAAAAAAAAAAGAAAAAAAAAAGAAAAAATATATAAACAAAGTACAATGTCTGTGGTAGAAGCAAGGCTTTTCAAATCTGTTTCTCAGGTAAACAAGTGACACTAATGACAGTGGAGTAACAGCCATCTAAGGGAATTGGGATCTAAAGCAGGAGGATGCCCTCCATCTCGCAGGATGCTTGGGTTGCCAGACACGTTTACTGAGCCTTTGAACACTTGGTGCAAAAAGGAAACAAGAAATAAAATTGGTATTCACCACTACCCTTCGCTAGATAGACAAACGTCCATTTCAAAAGCACAAAGGGAAGACTTAAACATAGGCTAAACCACACACACACACACAAAAAAGAGAAAGGTACCAGTTAAACTCCTTTTGTCTCTTACTCCCAGTGGGAAGCAGGGTAGAAATCCAAGGAGCTGCTCTGTTCCGCTGCCGCGGCGCCGGCCGGGGCGTTTCGACTGCTGCCTCCAGAGATGTGAATGTACTGCTCCTTGAGTTCCCTTCCATAGAACTAGAGGCACCTCGTTAGGAAGTTGCTCCTGTTTTATGGTGCTAAAGAAAACTTTTATCCCCCCCTTGAGCATTTCAGAACTATTAAATGGCCCTTTTTATGAATGTAACATATCCATTTCTGTTCCACATTTTACACTGCAATTTTAACATGTTTGGAAATGATTTGCCTTTTTTCTTTTAGAATAAGCTTTATAAATATTCTGTAGAGTCAATTGAAGTATAATTCTTAAGGATCACTCTAAGACGCCTACAAAATCTTGTATATTTTTAAGTGTGCCAATTTGTAAAATATTTTGTAAGTGTATATTTTTCTTAGAAAAGTGCTGTGAAGTGTTTGTATGTGTGAGGTTTCCCTTTTTTTGCACCTTCGGGTGTTAATAAAAGGATGTATACTTAAAAGTTTCTGGTTTTAAAAACCAAAATACAAAGAAAAAAATTAAACTTTTGTTGGGAATTTTGTAATAAAAAGAAATGTTGTGAAAGAGTGTAGTGATATTGTGTAAAGGAAACTGGAAAATTTGTGAGCGCTTTGCTGTTTTATAGATCCTCTTGTAAATTATTCTTGTAATATTTTGGGTTTTGTTGTTCTTGTTGCAAAGGTTTTAAATATTTGTGACTGACTCTGTATGGTGAAAACGTCATATTGTTAACTTGCTGAGTTTTGTTATATTGTTTATGGAATAAATAAAAAAAATCAAAAATCTCATTTTAAGATCATATATGAAGAAGGAATTAAAACTGCCATTTATTGAATATTAGGAATCGTTTCTTTAAACAAATCGCTACTATAGGTGAGGATCAGTCTGGCTGCCCCCTCCGCGCACGCCCCTGCTCCCAGCCCGCCGGCTTAATTGGGCTGATGCTCGTTACCTGTGAAGCCCATTAGAGACGGAGGCGCGGCTGCGGCTGGGAAGAAGTGGGGGCAAAAGTGCTCGGCTCGCTTCTGCTTTAAAGAATCGTGGCTTGCTTTAATTGAGAAATGGAAACTTCCATCAAATCGACGCGGAAGGAGTTGCGGGTTCCTTGCGAGGGCGCAGAGACGGGGCAGGGCAGCGCAGCCAGGCTTGCCCGGAGCGGAGGCTCTGCCCAGCGCGGGCAGAGCGGGGTCCCCGTCCCGGCAGCGTCCCGGCACTGCCTGGAAGCACAAGACCCCCGCGCCGGCCTTTTCCTGGGAAGGAGCAGGTGGGTGCAGTGAAATACCCCGCGGTTCTCAGCGCCGCTGTCTTCCTCTTCATTTTCTGGTGGAGAAAACGCCGCTGTCTTCCTCTTCATTTTCTGGTGGAGAAAACGCGCTTTTTTGTTTGTTTTTTTTTTTAATTACCATTCCTTTCATTAGCACTTGGTGGTGACAGGCACAAGGGCAGGGGGGCATTAATTCAGCCCGAGGTCTTTCCAAGCCCTGCCAGCAGCCAAGCAGGACACAGGCACCGTGTTCAGCAACCAAATCCCTTGGGAAGAGGCTGGGGAAACGACCCCCCAAAAGCAGACCTGGCACCTCTGCAAGCTACCTCAGTTTACCGACTGGTTTCAGGTGAGCGCTGCCTCCCCAGGATCGTGCCAGACGGGGCACAGGATTTCAGCGCTTCCCGCCGGTCGTGCGGATCCCGATGGCGGGAGCCCGGAGCAGTGAGCAAGGTGAGCGCTGGAGCGGGGCTGCCGGCCGGGGAAGCCTGTCGGCAGCTCGGCTTTAAGAAGGACCGAACCCGACATGGCGCCGGAAGGGTCTGGAAATAGTTCTAGCTCCTTGCAAGTCTTGGATAGAAGTCGGGGACAGACCTTTTAAGAGGGCCTGTTGTCACAGGACAAGGGGTAATGGTTTTAAACTAAAAGAGGGTGCATTCAGAGTAGATCTAAGGAAGAAATTTTTTATTATGAGGGTGGTGAAGCACTGGAAGACGTTGCGCAGAGAGGTGGTGGCTGCCCCATCCCTGGCAACATCCCACGTCAGGTTGGACGGGGCTCTGAGCACCCTGGTCTGGTTGAAGCTGTCCCTGTCACTGCAGGGGTTGGGCAGGGTGGGCTCTGAAGGGCCCTTCCAACCCAAAGCATTCCATGATGTTGTGGGATTCCATGTTGTGTGTGTTGGGCTCTTCTCCCATGTAGTTAGCGATAGGACGAGAGGAAATGGGCTCAAGCTGCGCCAGGGGAGGTTTAGGCTGGAAATTAGGAAAAATTTCTTTACGGAAAGGGTGGTCAAGCATTGGAACAGGCTGCCCAGAGAGGTGGTGGAGTCACCATCCCCGGAAGTGTTCAAAAAACAGGTAGATGTGGCACTTTGGGACATGGTTTAGTCTGGTCTACCCTTGATTGGTTTAGTGTGGGCTTGGTAGTGTAGGTTAATGGTTGGACTGGATGATCTTAAAGGGCTTTTCCAAGCTAGACGATTCTATGATTCTATGAATTCGGTGCGCACGCCACGGCACTGCAGCAGGGCAAGGCAAAGGATGGTGAGCCAACACAAACGACGGTTTTCCCTGCGCGTCCCCGGCTCTGCCAGGAAGGAGCCAGCAGGGCGGCGCTGGGGCAAGGGGCGGGCGGGAAGGCTGATGTTCCTCTGAGCTATTAGTGCAGGTTGTTTCCAAAATCGGGGTTACATTGCTCAAAAACATGCTTTTGTGTCCCTGTTGCAATCTCGTGCTTTCTGCAGTGAGACCGAGATGCCGACATAACCCCGCAACTGGCCTGGCTGCCTGCCTGTGTGGCTGCGATGCCGGCGGGTATGCGTTCGGTGTAAGTGGTACCAAAATTTGGGGGGGGAGTGTCGTGGTTCAGCCCCAGGCAGCAGCTCAGCACCACGCAGCCGCTTGCTCGCTGCCCCTGCCCCGATGGGATGGGGGAGAGAATCGGAGGAGTGAGAGTGAGAAACGCTCCTGGGGTGAGATAAGAACAGTTTAATAATTGAAATAAAGTAAAATAGTAATGATAATAACAACAACAATATAATAATGATAATAATAATAACAATACACAAAGCAAGTGATGCCCAATGCAATTGCTCACCACCCGCCGACCGATGCCCAGCCAGTTCCCGAGCAGCAATCGCTGCTCCCCGGCCAACCCCCCCAGTTTCTATACTGCCCATGATGTTACGTGGTATGGAATGGCCCTTGGGGCAGTTGGGATTAACTATTCCGGCTGTGCCCCCTCCCAGTTTCTTGTGCACCTGGCAGAGCATGGGAAGCTGAAAAGTCCTTGACTGGCATGAGCAGTGCTGAGCAACAACTAAAAACATCAGCGTGTTATCAGCATTCTTCTCCTACTAAATCCAAAACACAGCGCTGTGCCTGCTACTAGGAAGAAAATTAACTCTATCCCAGCCAAAACCAGGACTGGGAGATACGCTGGTGTGTCCTCCTCCACCCAGGGAGGACGCCCATCGTTGGAGCACAAAAGTTGCTCTTTCAGTTTCTGCCCCCCTAGGTCCCAATGAGATGGGTGTTTCTTGGGACATGCTCAATTTCTTGGGCTCTTTCATAGCGGGCTTGCAGGCAACGAGCCGACACAGCCGCCAGCACCCTTCCCACTAGGAAAGAGGGCTCAATGCCAACGCCCCGAGCTCAGCGGCTTCTCCGGCTGCAATCGCTCCCGCATGGCGTGGGCAGTGCCTGTGGTCTCGCTTAACTCCCATGGATGGCCAAGGCTGTAGTTGACAAAATTTCAGCTGTTCCTCAAAGGGACGATACCATCTCAGTGGCTCCTCTGCTGCCGTCACGGATGGTGGCTGCTTCCGTAGAGACTTTTTTTCCACTTGCTGCAGCATCCCGCCTTCTGAACTTTCCTATGGATGCAGAAGTTCCTGGGAACGGGATGGAACAGCCTGTTCGCGTTCCCAATTTCTAACTGCAATCAAGCATTTAGTGGCTGTGTCAGCGGTGCTGTCCCGGCATGGGGACCGGCCAGAGGTTTAGTGTGGGCATCGGGCTGGGGGGTGAACGTACGTAAGGAGAGGCAATACGGCTGGAAGAGGGATGCTCAGGGATCAGCCCAGGAGCAGAGGAGTGACGAGAAATGCGCATTAGTGACTGGTTTCACACCCAGCTGCATTAAAGCAAATGGGCTTTTGCAGCTTGCTTCCAGCTACCCTGCCTCCAAAGCCTTAACTCGGTGAATAAATACCTGCTATAAACCGAAGGTTTAGTGTATTTAGCAGCCCACTGATTTGATAAACTTAAAAGCAGGTCCCTGAAGAAGGCTTGCACCAGATCCCCTGAGCCATTCAAACCAAGCGATCCCAAAAGCTTTAGGAGCCTCCCACCACGGACAGATCGAAAATTCAGCCTGGTACCGATGGGCGCTCGACGCTCGTGCCAAGCCACGCCAAATCTCCCTGTCCAGCGTCCAAACCAGTGAAACAGAAATCAGTGCTCGACCACTGAGCTCCAGCAGTATTTCTGGAGCCACCTGAGGCATTTCCCCTCGGCAAAGCCCAAACCGGCCTGCACGGGTTAATGCTGCTCTTCCGGTGGCCCCCGTGCTTTTAGTTTGGCCATTTGCCTGCTTCACTTGGGTAGTCAGAGCTGGCGATCCCAGGCGCGGCTTGATGGAAGGGACCGTCACGGGGATGCACTGGGAAGTGCTCCCATCCGCGGGCTTCCCGGGTCGGTGGTTTATTGCAGAGCTGAGCAAAGCTGTGAATGTCTACGTACATCCATCGCATGAGCTGCCGGGAGCTTCGGCTCGGCAGCCGGAGGGGAAGCTCTTCACCTTGGTTTTCCAGACAAGCCCCAGCTCAGGGAGCACGTGCACTGCTGTTCTGTAGGAGAGCACTGCGTGAATCCTCCACATTTCCAATAAAACCCCATCTTCCGACATTGTTTGTACAAAACTTGCGGCTCTAGGAAAGGTGTTGAAAAGAGGGACTCAAGTAATCTCAGTTCCAGCTGTACTTTTGTGGGAAAGCCCATCAATACAGATGTTTTAATGATTTGCTTCTCAAATCCCAGGGGAAGTATTTCTGATGTGCAGATTCCTCTGACATTTGAGCAGGATATATGTAGCAGCCCCTGCTTTGGCATTCAAGTGGGAACAAAGCTAACCAGAGCTGGGGAGTACAACTGAAATGTCGTCGTCTTGGCAAAGCAAAGTACTAAAAAGGCAAACAGTCCAGCTGGGAGGGGTGAATTAGGGTTAAAATTACCCTCCACTTGAATTGCACCATCTTATCTTTGTGGCATTTTAAAGGCAGAGGTTTCATCACGGTAGTGCTCTTTTAAAGGGATAAATTCCCACATTTAAAAAATGCAAAATACAGTGAAAACTACCCTATAAAACAAGGCACCTGTTAACTGTATAAAGTCTCCATCTTTTACCCAAATAAAACACATTTAATTAAGCAGCAGAGCCTTCATAAACCTGAGTAGTGCTACAGAAAGGGCCCTGTTAAAGTGGGTTTGTGTTTATCTAACGCATTTATATTATATGCACGTAAAATTAAAACGCTCATAACTTCGGGATGAACCGGCGTCCGTCTAGGCATACAGCCCAGTGACTTTTCCTTGCGAATGAAAGCAGAGGCAGGTTTTTTTTTAATTAGGATGTAATTTAATATCACCGGCTCCTCCGTCTTGCCGGCGGGAGCTGCTGTCTCGGCGAAGGCAGGTTGGGGGCAAACCTGCCCTGGGTAACGCCAGCCCTTCCTCAGCGGTTCTTGGTCTGGTTTAACTTGCCTTCACCGAGTCCTGAAGCAGCAATATAATTCTGCAACGAATTCCACAGGAAGGCTTCAAACACCTGCACCTGCGCTCAGGAGGATTTTGCCTGCACCTGCACTGAGGAGGATTTTGCCCAGCGGTTTTTTTCAACCTATTTGACTGCTTCGCCCGGTTGGTGGAAGGAGCAACAGCGGGGAGGTCAGGAGGCAAATAACGCTGCACTGCCAAGCAGCCCTCTGCACGTATCCCGGGAAGAATGAGATTTAGGATCTATTTCCTATGGCATTTTCCATTATGAGCTTACCCCTGCTTAAGGGCTACTCTGCCGTACCTTGCCTCAAAGCCACCTTAATACCCTGCCCCTCCACGCACTGCTGCCTACAGAGAGTTCAGCTATTTAAACGCTTGGGAAATGGGATGCATTAAATCGCTTTTCCTTGCTTTCTCTGCCTCTGCTGCAGCCAGAAGCGAAGCGATGCACGGCTGCTGGTGGGCAGGGAAGGGAGAGGAGCGGAGACGCTGGCGGGGCGCAGGCCTGCCCAGGACCCCGTCCGCTCACAGCAAATCTGCGTGTTTAGGCAGGGCACGCTCAGGAAGCTCATCCAAATCCAGGTGGGAATTCACGCAAGGCATCCCAGATTTCTGGAGTGGTCTGAACAACGGCATCGAGCCGCTTGAATTGATTGACAGCCCGCTGATCTGTCTTTCTCACCCCCTTTAGTTATGCCGTAGGTAAATCCCGTGGGCTTGGGCGTGAGTTTCTCAGAGCAGATCTGGGCAGCGTTCCTGCGGGAACGGGCTCCCTCGGCGTCCCCGCGCCGCAGGCTGCTGCCGGGGGTGGGCGGCTCAGCTGCGCGGCTCCCCTTCGGCTGCTAAGCCGGTGCCTGGGGTCTCACCCAGGCAGAGCAGACGTCCAGTTCCAGTGCAGCCGGGCTGGATTCTGGTGGGTTTTACCTGATCAGAGCACGGAAACGGGAGAAGCTGATCAGTTCTCCGATCAATTTGGTGAGGTTTTTTTTTCTTTTCATATTGCCAAAGCTTAGAAGCTCTTTTATTTTGAAGGGTAGGGTCAGTGTGGTTTCATGTAATATTATCCAAGGCATATGCTGAGAGGGGGTCAGAGATTCTTTGGGTGCCGTTTGCAAGGGTTTGGGACTAGAAGGTCGCATGAGATGTGGTTACACACATTTTGGGAACGGCAGCTGTGCCATGTTCCAGCTGCGGGAGCACCTGCCTTGGCTAAGGGTGTACGAGCTTTCACGCCTACGAGGGGCTCGTTCGGGTCTCCTGTTCCCAGGTGGCCACGCAGAGAGGGCGGGATGCCACGAGCAGGGATGCATTCGTTGTTGTCGGGCTCGGGGTGGACCCTAATGATGTGAGCTGCAGTTCGGTACGGGCTGAGCTCTCAGAGGGATTCATTCGGGAAATGCCTAAATCTGGGAACCGCAGCGATAATGAGACCTGAGATACTGCTGAACTGCTCAGCACCAAATCGCCTCGGGCATGTCTAGAAATATGGTGCCCACAGGGTTAGGCATGAATTTTCTGATGATGACACATTGGGGTGGAGGCAGGTCAATTCCCAAAATCTTTGGACAATTCAGGACATCTTTAACTCACCTTGAATTGGATGATAAACGTGTGACGGAAGGGAGATTTGCTCCTCCAACTCTTGTGTCCCTGACCAGTGACTAAATTACTGGATTATCTCTCTGTAAACGTGCAAACTGCGTTGAAGCCTGTCGATACCATTCGAGTCATCTCTCATGAAGAGCAACGAGAAATTGTGAAGCTGAGACCGCTTTCGCCCCATGCTGTGAAGCTGCGCTACAGGCGCCGCACCGGATCATTGCATGTGGATTTTTTTTTACACGCAGGGGAATGGCATGGATCGAATCACATGTGGAAGGTGAGCTGTCACTCTACATTTTCTTGCTTGGTTTTTGCTTTAGTATATTTGCAATATGCTAAAACCTAAGAAGCTGGAGCGTGAGAGAAGAAGCTGCGATGGGAGAAATAATCCAACAGCACCTAAACTTTGTTTAACTGCTCAGCAAGCTTAGCAAAAAACCACTCAAAAAGGTTCCGAAGTGCCAGCCAGCCAGGCCCAGGGCTGCATCCCAAGGGCTCACCTTACGTAGTGTTTAGGGAAGGTGTAGATCCAGTCCGAAGGGTCTTGCGCAGAGGGACGGGCACGCAAACATCAGAGTGAGATGCTGCAGCCCAAGCTCTGCCGAGCTTTTCAGGTCGTATGCCGTGCCAGCACCTTGGCTGGATTCCTTACCTGCCATTTCCAAAAGAAAAAAGGCTGGGTGGGCTGCGGCACCATTTGTTCTCTCTGCTGAGCCTTTCCCTCAGTTAGTAACATCACATCTAGAGGACTAGAAAGTTGGGGTTTTTTTCCAAGCCTATGGACTGGTGTCTGTCTCGCTAATGAAACCTTCCCCTCTGCACCGCCAGCCCCGGCAAAGCCCGGCCACCAGCCCGGGGCACACGTGCCGTTGGCCCTCCCGAGTTCATTAGCTGAAACGAGTTAGCACAAGGTGGGAATATTCTCATAAAATTAGCTCATGCTGAAGCGTTTGCAGGCTGGAGGCCTCTAGAGGGTGTCAGGTAATGAGTTTAAATTGCAGATGTATTTTTCTCTCTTTGTGCAAAAAAAAGTCAATACAAAAAACTGGGAATTGCTTTGTGTTGGGTATTCGTAAGCGCTTCTCTTAAATATATTTTGAACTTAGCAATGACAGTGTTTCCGGGAACAACAAATTAGGAGGCCTGTGGCGGTGCTGCGAGAGCGTCTGCGGGCTTTGCAGTACTCTCCGATCAGCAGCACACGACGCAAGCGCGGCCATCCCTGTGCCGATGCCTGAACGGATGCAGCGCGAGGCTCCCGCTTCACCTGCGCAAAGTCATAGCCAAACTGCAGACAATGCCTTACGCCATACGCGGGCGGCATTACACCATCCGAAGCGGGAATTGGGGTTAGGATTATAAACTCAAATTTTACAGATTTATTCTGTGTTAAATGTGTTACACTTCGAAGTTCTGCCCAGCGGAGCGACTGGTTCTCATAAGGATTTGGGGTGCTAACACCCCTATGCCACGGAGTCAGGCTTTTCTGATTTCATGATGGTTTACTATTCTACAGTATCGTATGTTCGCTGTAAACAAAATAAAAACAAAGGCTTGGCCATTGCAAATCGCGGATCCAAAATGAGAGGTTGTTTCAAATGAGCACAGTTAAGCTCCAAATGGGAAACACGGAAACAGTCCTTCCCCCACGCTTCCACAGCGTTAAATTCATTAATATGTGTGTCGCTCCTGGGTACTGGAGTGATGAACTCTGGTAGGAAAGTATGTGAGGAAACAAATAACCTCGTCGTTGGAGCTGGGTTTGGAGAGCAGGCAGTAAATAAAGCCCGAAGGCACGCAGCAGCCACGAGGTTAAAACAAAATACCAAATAGCTGCTCATCAACTGGGCAGCATCCATTCTGGGTGCTAAATGATGCTGGGATCTGAAGCAGGAATAGTACATGCCACGGTAATTGCAACTCATAATATTCTTTAATACCGTTTCTGGCAGGAATGAGGGATATTCAGAGAGTCTTGCCGGTGTGTTTGACCGCGGGCCAGGTCTAGCAAAGCCCGGTCTGCGGGGAAAGGACTCGACTGTGGCCTGAGGATGTGTCTGTCTCCTTTTTGGCCCAGGACTGAGCTTGCCTGGGCTGCTCCTGTCTGGCTGGATGCTGCCAACCTGAAGCTGGGTAAGTGCCAGACCCGCCTGTGGACCGAAGACAGTCAGGCTGAGGAGATTTGGGGGATCCTTTTTCCTTATTCTCTGAAAAACAACACTGCTCTTCCTCCTTTTGCTTTCCCTTTCTGCTTTCAGCTGCTGCTTAGCCACTGCGGTGCCAGGAGAAGAGCCAGACCTCCCCGGCTAATGCCCCGCCGTAGCTCTGACAGTCGCCCCGGGCCACATGTCGGATCTCCTTGGACTCCTCTTGGAGCATATCCAAGCTACTGGCATAGGGGTTATTGGCAGATTTTCTGGTGGGGAGGAGGAGGAGGAGGTCCAGGTGCACTCAGGGCATCAGGTCTCACCCTGGCCCCAGTTATCAACCAAAGATCCTCAACTCTGAGCTTATTAAAGCTCAGCTTTAAACCCAGCCTAACTTAGCTTTGACAGCAGCCAGCTGACAGATCCCTGCCCTGAAACAAGAGCCATTTCATACCAAAATCGACCCTCACCCTGTGAGCCTTTGCAGATAAAGCGGTTAAACTCTTCAGCTCATCCCATTCAGAAACCCTGGCAGAAAGCCCAAGCCTCCCCTCTCAGACCCAGGACCCAGCCCTGAAGCCATCTCCAAAGCCTGTCTCTGCTCCTGCCCCATAAATACGCCTTCCCACCGCAGTGTCCTGGCTTGGCGGAGTAAAGGAGGTCTTCTTTCTGTCTCCACCCTCACACTCCCCCAAAGTCAACACGGAGACCAAACCTGCCCCAAATTTCGGATGTAGTTGCCACCCCTCCCAGCCCGGCAAGCCATGCAAACCCCAGCCAGTTGGGCATCCAAGTTGGGACTGTCCTTTCTCCAACCCGCAGCCGAGCCCTGGACGCTGCCGCTCACGCTGCCGTGGTCCCCGCACAGCTGATCGTGTTCCACTGGCCTGGCAACATCACATCCAAATGGTTTTTTACACATCATAAAATTCCAGGTACGAACTGTCAGAATGGGCGACGCATGGTTTATGTTGATAAACGCACACAGGCTTCCTCCATCAAATTGCTGGTTTTTTGTGGGATTACACCTATAGCAACTTTTGCTTCGCAAATATACTTTGTGTTGCAGCGAAAGCACTGGTTCGATAAAGCACTTAAACACTTTATCTTAAGCATGTTGGAGATTATATCCCTCTTTAGCAAAGCATTTAAGTATGTGCTTAATTTAAGGATTTAATTAAGGATTTTAATTGTAGACTTCAGTATGTGCTTACCTGCCTGGCTGAATATGGGTGAGATTACTACATGCTGAAGATTTCTACATAAAGTAAATTACTGATTCTGTCTGAATGAGGATGCCACATTATTCTTGCACAATGCAGTTAAAATATAAACAGGAAAAAGGCAAGAGGCAGTTAACTCTATTCCTCTAGCTGAAACTAGCATCCACGACCAAATCTGAGTTGATTAAAATCTAATGTTATTAGTTATAACCTCTAAAGTGGCATTAAAGATCAATAGGAAGGGGCACCTTAAAAATGAGTCTCCAGCTCATCAGCTTTAATCATGAGAAAGGAAAGATTCAGACATCCTCTCTCTCTCATTGGAGACCGGGACCTTGGAATGTAAATGGCCACCAAATAATGGGCTGTGAGGCCATTTCTCCAGTCATTAGGGGGTTTAAGCTGATTTCCTAAGGAAAGCGAGCTTCTGCAATTGCATCACCAGCCTATCTTTTGGGCCATTTCCATAACTTTTGAACTCTGTGATAAATTTCATCTAATTGGGGGCGGGGGGGGGGTGGGGGGGAAGGATTCCAAAGATACCAAGCTCCAACACATTTAATGCAAACAAGTGACTGTTTTTTCTGTTTCTCCAGTAGCATTCACTGTGACTGGAGAGCTTTCTCCATCCCAGTACTGGGACAGAGGTAGGACTGCCGCTGACGTTTGAAGATGGATGGTGCCCACCTCGCTGTGGGACTGACACTTTGCTCCTGCATTTCCTACACCGCTGACAGCTTACAATGCTCTGAAGCTCACAAGCTAACACACGCTCAGAAGACATACAGGTCTGCAACCTTATCTGAATGATTTGTTAGGATGTTTATTTTCTTGCATGCCTGGAAAGCGTGTATGATTTAAATACACAATAGTGATACCGCTCAAAAGTACAGGAGTCACTGTGCTTTACTGCAAAAGGCAGCAAAACGCCCTTGTCGTTTCTTTGCCTTTTTGTTTGCTCGGGGTTTTTTTGTCGTTTACTGTCCCTAGTTAAGGTTACATAGTCAGCGATGCGAGGGAAGACGTGGTAGCTGTCTACAAGTGTTTGGAAGAGATAAACACATGCAAATGCGAGAGAAGGAGCTGAGACTCTGAAGGGTTGGAGGAAATTAAGAAAAAGGAATGAGCTCAAATCCTAGCAATCCGAGAAAGGTCATTTATCAGTGTTTGGTGGTACTCCTCACCACGTCTCCCAAAACAGTAGGAGTTGTTACATCCATGTGGTGCCGGGTCCTGGATGTAAAGAAGTAATGGGGATGGTCAGATTCTTCCTCTTCTTTTCTGGTTTCATTATCTCTCAAGATGCAAAATTTCCATTTTTTCCCATTTCATTGAACTCCCCCCCATCCCAAATTCTCACCACTTTCTTACCTCCTAAAAACTTATTTCTCGAGCACTCTCCCCCTTCTACCTGGACTTCTGTCTCTGCAAAGCACCCTTCTGGTTTCTTCCAAGAGAAAAGGAACAACATATGAGTATTGGCTCTGGCTGAGACGGAGTTAATTTTCCCCTAGCATCCCTCGTAGCGCTGTGCTGCGTATCGGTAGCTAGAAGGGCGTTGATAATGCACCGGTGTTTCGGCTGCTGCTGAGCATCTCTCCACAGCATGGAGTGTGTCTCGCCAGCATTCCCGCCTGACCAGTAGGCTGGGGGTGGGCAAGGTCTTGGCCAGGACAGCTGACCCAAGCTGACCAAAGGGCTATTCCATACCATATGGCGTCGGCTCAGCAATAAAAGCTAAGAGAAAGGGCGGGGGGTGGCATTTGTTATTATGACATTTGTTGTCATACAAACCCTGCTACGCTTATCAAACCCTGCTTCCCGGGAAGTGGCTGGACATCGCCTGCTGATGGGAAGTAGAGAATAAACCTTTTGTTTTCCTTTGCTTCCGCACGTGGCCTTTGCTTGTGCTTTATCAAACTGCCTTTATTTTGACCCACAACGTTTTTTCCATCTTATTTTCTCCCTGCCCCCCCCCCGTCCTGTTGAGGAGGGGAGTGATAGAGCGGGTTGGTGGGCATCCGGCCTCCAGCCAAGGTCAACCCAGCACAGTCCGTTTTGGCACCCAACGTGGGGCATGAGACAACGGCAGTTTTGTATTAAGCATGCTATAGCTACAGTAGTTATTAAGTGGCAAGCTTCTGTGCAGGTCACAGAGTTTGTTGGCTGCACTGCTTATCTCTTTATTTTGCTGAGCTTGCGGACGTGGTGGTACAAACAACAGCTGTGTGCTTTGTGCTGGCACTGATGGCCTTACTGTGCTGGGGGAGCTATCTTGTGGGGAGGATAAAGAGCCCAGATCCCTCACGGTGCCACACCGGCCCTTCTCTGTGTCTGAAAAAAGTGATCCCTCTGCTGACTGACCCCAAAATTCAGAAATTGCCTTGAGCCAACCGTTGCCCTCCTCCTTTTTGATCTTCATCTCCACCTGCCTCTCACTACCTCAAGGTTTTCATCACTTCCCACCTTTGCTTCATTCCTTGCCGTATGAGCTCACCTTTTCCGCTTGCCCTTCTTGTCAGTAGTGGTGAATTTTTGTTTTTCAGGGCTGTGGGAGGACCAGGATATCAGTCCCATCCATTCCTGCCCACAATCCATGCACCCCAGGGCTCCCCACGCCTCCCCGCATTGGCTCCCGTCTTGGCTCATCCTCTTGCCCAGTCCCTGTGCACTTCCAGCCTCCTCTCGTATCTTCTAGTTGGGCTCCTGGATGTTCGGAGCGACTAATCCGAGCCACGCAAAATATGTTTGTTCTGCAGCATCCCTTCAAATGTCTTTTCTACTTTATCTTGTTTCACTCCTACTCTAGAGGCATCCCACTGGGCGCTGTATGAGAGGCCCCGTGCCCACGACGCTGTAATGCTGCTCTCTTAAGCCTCTCTAATCTGCTCTGTATCCACCTCTGTATTTAAGGACATGGAGGGGTTTTTGTGCCATATGGAATCCTCATATAGCAACAGCGATGTCTTTTTGCTGGCAGCAGCCAACAAGCAGAGAAGATGTATGTTACCCATAGCTGCTGCTTATGGACAGAGGAAAAGACGGCTCTGGCTGTGCGAAGGTACCCGAGATGGAGAGCACAGCCTGCCACAGCTTTGCGTGCTGCCTCACAGAAATGATGGTGGTGTGCTCTGGCCAACTGGTCCTGCTGGGACGGGATGGCAGGGTTTCATGGTCAGCCCATAATTAGCTGCAGTGACCATAATTAGCTGCAGCAACGTTCAGCGCAGCGGCTGAACGCGACACTTGGATATGGCTCAAGAATGGGAGATCAGACACTGGGTAAGAACTAATCTCATAAATACTGGTGGGAAAGAGGAAGCTTCTGCTCCTCTAGGCTGTAATGGTATTCCTGAGGGGAACCCCGCGTGTTTGCAAGAGAAGGCTAAATCCAGCTCTTTGTTGGTGCTTTGCCTTCGCCTCCGCCGAGTACCAGCTTCAGCTTTTGCCAATGCTGCGGGCTGCCTTGGAAAGGCAAAGTCTGAGCTACCAAGTGGCACTCTTAGGTCTGCCCTTGGGCTGCTAAAAGCAGAACAGTGCTAAAATCGAAGTCTTTTTGTCTGTTTGTGTGATACCACAAGGTATCACAAGCCCTGACCGGATTTTTTTTTGAAGTTTATATGTTGAGCCATCTTAAAATGCAGAAGGGGAAGCAATTGTCATCTGGAGAGAGAGCAGCCAGCACATACACCTAGAGGGCAGCCATTCAAGAGCCTCTCCTGCAGGTGAGCCGCCCAGGGAGATAACCCAGGCAGCCAAAATGACATTGCAAGCTCTTATTGATCCCTGTCTCTGGAGGACAGAAGGACTTAAACAAACACAAGTGACTTTCTGGGGAATTTTGCATGTTGCACCTCTTCGTTTCCCACATGAAGCATAAGAGACACTTCTACCTCTTCTTGTCTATACCTGCATCTTTTTTTCTTTACCATCAGAATTTATTTAGAGATCTTCTAGACTGCATGATTACGCAAGATTAGGCTTCCAGCCTTTTAATGGAAATAACGACAGGGGTGGGTGGCTATAAAGGCAGCTTCAGACAGCAAATCCACTTGCAAAGAGAAAAGTACTTAAGGGATGTGTTCTCTGGAGGGCAAGACATTTTATAGCTAGGCTGTGTGGCAGAAGTGTCTCAAGAACGGTGGCTGTAAGCTGGCAAAGTGGGGATGTGGGTATCAAGGAAAATAGGAAAGAGCCACACCAAGTGCTCCGCCTGTCCTGCTGTCTGAAATGCAGCACGAGCTACTGCAGCAGCAAACAGCCATCATTTGTGCGAGTTGGTTTTGCCTATCAAAGTATCACCACTTCAGAGAGCCACTCAGCATCACTGAATGTACCTTCAGATGACGATCTAGAGCGAATAACCTGGGCAATGCTTGCCATACCAACCTATCAGGCGCCATGTGTTCCTTATCTTTTTGCACGTTGCGCATCATTTATCTTCTTCTTTGAGAGGAGAGGAAAGAGAAACCTATGGCATTTAAAAAGTGGAAATGGAAAAGATGTCTTCAGATGTAGTACCAAAGTCGTGATGACCAGGATCTTTCGTGCCTTACACTGTGCAATACAGTGTGATCATGGAAACCTTTATTTGGAGTGCAGGGCTGTGACTGACATGCTCCTGTTTCAATGCACTACCAGAAGAAAATCTCTGCCAGTTTTGAGCTGTATAAGGTACATGACCTACAGATCAGTCAATCTAATTTTATCCTGTAGTAAGCACTGGTGCACCTGTATAATGAATAGCACATTATCACATCCTTTGCTTGACTATCTCAATATAATATATTTAGTCTTCATAGCCTTCGTGTTATTTGTTCTTTCATCTAATGCATTTGGAGCAACTTGCTAGCAAGATGCAGCCCTATTTATACTTCTAAGGACAACAATAGCAGGAATAAATGTTAAACTAAAGGAAGGAATAATAATAATAAAAAAAAAATAGCAGCTCTATTTGTGCTACGCTGAGATGCATTTCTTGGCAGCCCCAGAGATTCAACAGTCTGGTATTTATCACGACGAAACACAGAAATGACTGATGATTACATGAAGGAAAATAAAGAGACTGAGCATAAACTGCAGAGTGAGAGATAAGGGCACATTTTTATGGCAGGCAGCTGCTAAAGCGGTGGTATGTCAAGCCAGCCCCGTGCTGCAGCAGAGGAGGGTGCACAGGACAGGGCAGTGAGGGGGGCAGAGCTGAAACCAGTGATAAACAGGACAGTTTAATACCGAGGAGGAGAATTAGGCAGCCTGCTTAATCACATTATTTAGCACCATGAGGATTATTTTTAAGGAGTTTATCCCTCCTTCATCTCCCATCGGATAATGCTGCAAAATGCTGTCATTGGCTATGGAGACTATTTAAGATCTTTCTTTTTGAAACGAGCCCCTGGCGTGGTGTTCAGTGAGAGGAGGCTGCCCGACGGCGCCCGGAGCTGCGTCAGAGATTTAGCATCGCCCCGAGTCCCTCAAGGACATGATCTGCCCCTGGCTACAAGGTGGGTCCTGCCCTTGAGGCGCACGCTGGATTTGGCCCCGGCTCTGTTTGAAGGTGGGTGCTTGGCGCGACCCCTCCACAATGCGCCCTGATGCAATGGGGATGGGTTGCACTATTACAGACCCTCTCTATGAACGGGCTTAACACCCTCAGGCGGTTTTGGGGGTAGAGCGGAGGAGAGTTCCTGTCTTGGAGGGTGGAAAATTCCACCCTCAGTTGGGGTGATGATGCCAGGATTATTGAAATCAAGAGTTGAAGAATAAGTTTTATTATTGAATCTGAAAGGCCCAGGGAGTTCAGGGAGCTCCTGGTGCAAGCGAGATGGTCACTGTACAGCTTTGGTCAAGGTTGCTTGAAGTTAGGGTCAGGATTTGAGAACAGAAAGGTAGAAATCTCTTAATTATTGCCAAGTGTGTAAAGTCTGCTAACCTACAGGAAACATGCTGTGATGGAGGCTCATGTTGGTTATGGAGAACAGCTGCTGTGTTGTTGAGCAAGGAGTGATCACTAGGTTAACTTTAGGGCTATGGTTATGAACCAGGTTAAGATTTCAGTACAAAAAAGGAAATGTGCTGTTGCCTGGACTGTTCTGGACATCACACAGGCCATGTTCTTGGTTGAAGGATGAAGGATGGTGATGAAATTCATTATTCTGTACAGAGGGCAAGAAGCTCCTGGTTTTTAGTAGTTGCATCCCAGTAGTGGCAGTCCTCCATTTCCCTGACACAAGCACAGAGCTGAAGTAACACATGATCCTTCTGGTTTGGCTTCATTTAATCCTTTTACAGTACAGCATATTTGATGCAAGATTCAATGGAATGATGACCTGCACTCTAGAACTGGCATTTCCTAAGGACAATTCAATAAAAACATATGGACATGCTTCATATGATATAGATCTTATATTCTTTGTAGGGTTAACATAGGTAGTAGCATGAGTGTCTGCGTGGCAAATTCTTCTGACAGATGCTTTCCTCATCCTCTCTGCCCCAGATAAAGCCACCAGCCTTTTAGGATCAATAATCTCCTCTTGTGCAGGTGAAGAGATTGCTGAGTTACCCCGGCAGCCTCCGAAGTTGGAGTGCAGACCCCGTCACTCAAGAGTGCCAAGGGCATCAGAAGCAATTAAAGAAAAATGAGAATTGATTTGAAGAATGTAATAGTCATTCATCTAGCTGGGGAAAAAAAGGATTTTATCATTGATATATTAGAAAGAGTAACATTTACTCTCTGATAAGCATTACGGCACCCACAGAAGTGAGTCTGAAAACCTCAAGGACTTGCACCGTAAATGATTTAATTCTAAAGAACAAGAAAACAATAATGTTGCAAATCAATCCAAGAAGCTAAGAAGGCTAGAAGTGGGCAGGGGAAGGGTTTCTGACTCCAGTCTTGGCCCAAAGTAAGAAGCCTAGTATCTCCCTGGACCCATTGCCTGCCTTTCCATAGCAATTTTGCTTCCCAGCATATCATGCCCAGCTTGTTTTTGTAATCACTCTTGCAGCTACTCTTGGAAATACACAGATGTTCACCCTTCGCGGTTCTCACATGTCCTGTCCTATTGAGGCAGATGGGCTCATTGCAGGTTAAACTTAAATGGGGATGATGATCTCCGGGTACAGAGGATAGAAAACCAAAGATGAGTAACAAAGCAAGGTGGTTTTGAGGGAGAAACTGAAAACTGCCATGGCCTGGAAGTGTCTCTGCTTGTGTTTTGGTGGCTGTCCTTGGACAGGCAGTTTTGTCACTCTGTGCTCAGCTTCTCGTTGCTCTAACAAGGGACAAGGAGCTTCATTGATCTTTGTAAAGCATTCAGTAAGTGCCACATTTTTCTTTCATGTTCTGGATGTCCCTGCTATAGAACACATACATCAAACCCTGCCCGTAATGGAGTAATTAAACGGCACTGCTAAAGGGATGTCATAGGATGGGACCGATTACAGCTCACCCAGAGATGTCTTCCCAAGTCCCAGGCCCTTTGACGTGATTCTCCCCCCTTTCTCTGAATTTCTTCCTGCATTAATTTCAGCCAGTCCTGGGATTATTTGGAAAAGGGCCTTGGGGGACTTGTTCAAAGGCACTGCCACCACGGACGACTTTGCTTTCTGAACTGAAGCATTTCACTCCTATCTGTCTGGACATATGAGCTGCTCAGCACTGCTTCATTAGGCAAGTTATTTTTAAATTCCCAGAAAGAGCAAAACATTGCGAGAGGAATTAGCATTTGCTGTTGAAACAGCTGCAAAAAAGAAGAGGCAGAAACCCACTCCAGGTTCCCGCACTGGCCCTGTCATTAACCGTACAGCAGTACCCACAGTCACTGACACATGCTTAAGCTGCACGTGAGATGTTAGAAATCATGCCCGAAGATAAGGATTGGGGAGTGATCATCAAAACTGTATTTTGGAGGTAAATAAGAGGGTAACAATCAACACTGAGTAAGAACACGTCTTTGAAAGGTCTCTCTCTTCCCTCCAACCACATCCTGTGTTTCCCACTTTCTCTTTCCCCCATTTTTCTCTTAAGGACTTTGACACTTAAAAAACCCTCTATTCTGGTTTCTCAACACAAATGAATGAAAACATAAAGCCTGCCCAGGGACCTTGCTTCCCCTAAACAATAACTAAAACCCAGCAGGCACCCAATACTCTCAAAATTCCAAGGGACAGCAATAAAGCTGACATTATTTGGTAGTACTCTCGCCTGGTAACACGTTTAAGTTTCCCAGTGACGAATACTGCTCTTAAGCATAGAGTTAAAGCAAAAGCCACAGCAATAAAACAGAGGCACGTTTTGGTAGCTGTCTTTTGCAAATGCTGTGGCTTGTGCTGCTCAGGGCAGCTACGGCTCACACTGGTAATGTTATGCAGGCAAAAATAGTGTTGGAAAGCTGTAGCCCTTTATGGATAAGGCCTAAACCTGAAAAAGGAGGAGAGATGACTCAAAATGGCCTTTTCACCTAACTGGGAGCACACATGTATTGCAGCTAAGGCTGCCTGTGCCTGCCTGCTTCGCCTCTTCCCTTCGCCCCTGCCTGCAGTCATAGTGTTTCTGTATTTATTCAGAAGAAATCTAGCAGGAGCTGTTCTAATAACCTGCTCCCAATTCCAGCCTAATGAAGGCTGCCAGATTCCTCTGAATTAATTCTTGTTCAAACTAGAGTGTTTCCTTTGGAAAAAAAAAAAAAATCTCATTAAGTATTTCCAGTGATTCTTCAGTGACAGGCATTCTGCCACAATTTCAGGCAAATTGTGGCTGGGCTGTTTCAGTGGACAACTTTCCTCACTGCTAAAAATGCACAGCAGCCTATTTTGATATCCAGCTACCAAACAGCACTTTGCCAGATAAAGAACCCTTTAGTATTAAAAAATCTGCCATGTGCCTTCCTAGAGACAGCATTTTAAATGTCCCTTAACCTTTTATTTCTTGCTAAACTGTGGTCCTTGGGTGTTTTCTCATGAAGGTGTGTTTTCCAGCCCTCGGGGAAGTCTTCCTGGAGCCCACAACAGAGGTAATAAAACTTCCCTTGCCTTCCTTGGTGTCTGCCTTTTTGGTTCCATGGAAGCATTAGCTCCTCTTGGCAGAGCATCTCATTAGGAGCTCATGTTCAGCTGATTATTCCTCTTCTGAATCACTGTTTTCTATGACTTTGTCACCCGCCCTGTAGTCCAGCTGCCGCTCTATTCTTAGGCTGACGACTTTACATCTGGTGGCACTGAAAAACATGTTGTTTACTTAAGCTCAGCTCATTAAGTGATCCAGATTAGGTTTGGTATCAGCGACCTGCCCCTAACTTCTGTGCACCTGCAGATCACCAGTAATGATTTTATATTTTCTTGTAGGTCACTGATCACACATTAAGCGGTGCAGGGTCAAGAACCGACAGGAAGGGAGCTGTGCCTTGTTCAGTGATGCTTCTGCTTACAATTATTTGGAGACCTATCAGTTGGGTTTCAGTCCAATTAATATTTGTCACACTGACTTACATCGTTCCTCTTTCTCAATCAAAATATCGTGAAAGACAAGATCAGATGTCTTACTAACTGAAGGTTTATTCTATCAGCACTACTACTTTAAACCATGACATTAAGGTAAGCATCTGGTTGACAAAGCCTACTCTTCATAATGTTACAGTCTCTTCTTGAAAGGATTTATTAGCGAGGCCTCTTACCTACATTACTCTACATCGTTTTGCTTGGCATTGCTGTCAGCATGACAGAGACACACCACGTTTGCCCCAGTGAAGGCCATAATTTCCCCCCATCCTGAGATGGGCTCAGCCTTTAACTGAGTCTTTTGTAGGGCCCTGCTGTATTGCAAAATGCAATATCCCTACCATTTTTTTTGCAGGCAGGCCTGTGCTTGTTCGTGACCACTCCCACAGGACACAAGTATGAAGGCGTCAGATTTGAAAAGGGAAACTGCGGAGTCAGCATCATGAGAAGTGGTAGGCAGTTTCTGGTTGTTGAATGAGCACGAATTAAACATTTGGGAAACTTGTAAGCAACTTCCTTTCAAAAATGTGCAACAACACTTCCCTACAGCAAAGTTTTACCCAAACCTGCCAGTTGTTATTCTTTCTTAGGCATCCTTGATCACAGAATGTCAAGCAATATGTTTCATTAACTTTTTAGGAGCCAAATAGCTGCAACAGATTTCATCTGGCCTCTTCTCTAGCAACTGTTAACCATGAGAGGCCAGGCCAACTCTCCGTCCGTGTTTGCCGCTAACCGCTTCTGCTCAGAGACGGCTCTCCAAATAAGCCACACTCAGCTGTGGCAGAGTCACCGTCATTTTGCCCAATGCTGCAGAAGCCTTTGTATCCGTGATGTAAAATCCAGTGGCCCTGCAGCTTCCTGCACTGCATTTTGCACTGTGGTGTCTCTGGGCAGAGCCCAAAGATGTTCTCCAAACCCCAAATGTTTGTTTTGACGTTTCCAGCTCTCGCCTTTGAGAGCGTAGCACTGGTGTGTGGGAACGCTAATGCCCAGGAGCTAGTAACACCAAGGAGACACCTTTGCTCTCTCAACAGAGAAAAAAGGGAAATAGCTTCAAGTGGTTTTAACACTCAGAACTGGGGAAAAACCCCTCCTTTTTAGAACTCTTCACCAATACAGTATTGGGACTGTCTATTTAATTGTAGCATCTTGCAATTGTGCCATTTCTGAGCGTGCAACGATTTGTTGTTGGGTTTTTTTGCTGCTCATTTTGAGGAGAGGCAATGGAACAAGGTTTACGAGACTGCTGCAGATCAATCCGCATAGGAAAAATCCTGATACAGAGCGACGAGGAGACTCAAAGAGCGAAAGTGTACTACGCTAAGTTTCCACCCGACATTTACAGGAGAAAAGTTCTTCTCATGTACCCAATACTAAGTAAGTGTCTTTCATCCTTATGTACAGGTAGACTCATCTGAACAGTGAGTGTGCTGAATCTGAAGGAAAATTTCCAAATTTCAGGGGCCTTGATTAGTTTTTTTGCTTGGTTTGGGTGACACGGTAGGGAATTTATCAGGCTATGTCAGAATATATATCAGTCAGCCTGCACCAGCGTGAATGCAGAGCAAATCATTTGGGCATGCCTGCATTTGTGAGAAAGGCTGAAGCATTAAGACTTGATATAAATTAATTTTTTTAAATTTTGCCATGAGAAGAGCCTCAAACAGTATTTTTCTCATGCTATTAAAAGACATTTATGGATTAATGTTACAATCCTAGAAGTAAATTATTTTAAAATTAAATACAGTTAATACTACTAAAAAAAAAAAATCTGGTAAGCGTGGTAAGGAGTTTGTCAGGATGAAGTAACTTTTCCAGTCTAACATTTAATTCTGGTTCTACACATGGAACTCTTAATTGCCATTTTACTATTTTAGATGAGCTTTCTTGCCTCGGGGCTTTAATAAAATCCACCGACTTCAGTGCTTAAAACATGGCAGAGGTGGCTGTTTCAGAGTAGAGATGAAGTTCCTTCATCAGGAAGCCAAGGTTTTCTACAACGAATACATGCAGAGGTGATAGTTTTCCAGTGGGAAAGGCCAGTATCACCATTCAGTCCCACACCAACGTTAACACGGATATTCTTGGATGGCCTAGGACAAGTTCTTCAAGCAGGGGAAGAAAAAAAATAATCTCACATTTTTCCCCTTTTAGGTACTGGTAATACTGTCATTGAGGCTGTCAAAGTTCTTGTAGAACACGGTGTACAACCAAGTGTCATTATCCTGCTAAGCCTCTTCTCCACACCTCATGGTAAGCTGAGGCCTTTGCCCTCTCTCAAAAGCTGCCAAATCCATCATCCAGGAATTCCCAGAGATCACAATTTTAACTAGAGATGTTCATCCTGTTGCACCAACGCACTTTAGACAGAAGTATTTTGGAACAGACTGACCCACTCAGAACAAACAGATGTGACCGATGTTACAAGAGGTTTCTTTCTACGTTTTATTATTGTTGAGTTGGTGGAGGGCGTGTTTCAAAATCTTTTTGGCCCAAGGGGGAAATACTTGACTTGGATCAGTTCTGGTCAGTTACTGCCTGAACACCGAATCGGGTACAGTGACAAAGCACTCCATCATTACGAAGTCAAGCATCTCAATGGTGGGGTTCTATAAATTGCTACACTCCCTCTTTATCTTACTTATTCTTCTATAGCCTGAATTTTTTGGGTGCAACTGGTTTTACAGCACCTAACTAGGTAGAGACTGACAGTAAATGTCATGAGAGAAATCCTCTGGGCCTTTTCCACAATGCATCACACACATCTATACTACAGAAAGTGGAAATGGATTTTACCCCTTAAAGAGCTATTTGTGTGTTCAAAAAACTACCACGCACTCGGCTGAATACTTTTATCTCTTTTGTTACCTCCAGCAGTGACTACAGACAGCCTGAGGAATTTCTATTTTCCAGTGCATTTACCTAGCATATTCGACAGAACTTTACGCATCCTGCATTTATCACATTCTTTGTATGCAACTTTCTTTCAGAAGCTAAGGAAAAAAAAAAAACCAATTTAAAAAGTAAATAGCAGCCCAGCTTTAAAAGCACAGGTAGCAGGGGGTGCAGTCAAAATTACTGCTGTTACGCTGCCCAGATCTCTAGTTAACAGCCTTTTTAAAGGCCAGAAATACTAATTGGAAAAACGTTATTCTCCTTAGTAGGCCATCTGCAATTATGTTTGCAGCATCAGCTGCAACAATGCACCCAGCAAAAAGACCTCAGCATCGGTATTTTGAGAAACACTAAGTTTCCCCACAGGGATCCGACAGTTCCTTTACGTGCTGCCTTGAGGAACACGGACACATCATGTCCCCAGCAAGCGCCATGCTGACGCTGTGTTCCTGGACACCCACCTTTCGCTGCAGCTTTCTGCGCTCGGCTTTAATCATGGGATGCAGAGGAACCCGCCCGACTATTCTGTGGCACTGGAACGCCGCATAAACAGTGCAAACGCCAGGCGTAGCGTGAGGATTCTCCTTCAAGTAAGCACAGGAGAACAAAATGGAGCTTGTTCAGTCACTCAGACGTGCGCGTTTTCCACATTTTGTTCTGCCTCATTTTCACACAACTTTTGTATTTGTTTCACGTTTCATTCTGAAGCTTTCAAAAATCTGGCGCGTGAATATTGATTTGAAGCGGTTCTGAAGCTATCAAACTATTCATCGCTTCTACCTGGACAAGAGTTGGTTATAACCAAGTGAGGCTGAGCTGCTTTTAAGGACAGGGAAAAATTGGCCATAACTCATGACAAGAAAAGTTACTGAAGAAGAGCAAGTTACTTGGAAACCTTTAAAGCTGTTCCTGACTCTGAGCTGGATAGCTGCGTTATCATACAGACATCTGTTTTAAGAATAATTAGAAGGCAAAAATTCGTTTTCTGGACTACCTAATGAACAGTGCTGCAGCGAGAGAGCAGGCAGGGCCGCCTGCAGATCTTGTAGGTAGCTCTGCTGCTGCTGGGCAGAGAAACGACCCTGAAAGGATGCCACGGCTGAGAACAGCACCAAATCCGGAAAGGATACGAGAACCCGCTCAGAAAACTCCTGTAAATCCACATGGCTTCAGACACAGCTCTGATACTCCTATCCTAAAAATACACTTCGGCCGACAGAACAAAACAGGAAGTCACCAAACCATCTTCCCGGTTTTATATACATGGGATTTAGAGTTTTAAAAGGCACAAATAGTGCCTCTGTTGGTGCCAAGTTCCTACGCATTTCCTATTGTGCTGAGCTGCCATCCTCCTCTCAAGATCCCCCTCCAGAACAAGCTTTGCCAGAAACGGGCGGTCAATTCCACTGCCACCTTTCATCAAACACAGCTTAACGTCCACCACGAGATTTACGCTAGAGATGCAGGTTTAGATTGATAAGACTGAGGTGCTAGAGCGTGTCCAAAGAAGAGCAACGAAGCTGGTGAAGGGTCTGGAGCACAAGTCCTCTGAGGAGCGGCTGAGGGAAATGGGGGTGTTTAGTCTGGAGAAGAGGGGGCTGAGGGGAGACCTTATCGCTCTCTACAACTCCCTGACAGGAGGGTGTAGGGAGGTGGGGGTCGGTCTCCTCTCCCAAGTAACAAGCGATAGGATGAGAGGAAATGGCCTCAAGTTGCACCAGGGGAGGTTTAGATTGGACATTAGGAAAAATTTCTTCACCGAAAGGGTTGTCAAGTGCTGGAACAGGCTGCTCAGGGAAGTGGTTGAGTCCCCATCCCTGGCAGTATTTAAAAGACGTGTAGATGTGGCGCTTAGGGACAGGGTTTAGTGGTGGACTTGGCAGTGTTAGGTTAACACTTGGACTTGATCTTAAAGGTCTTTTCCAACCTAAGCGATTCTATGATTCTGTGATTCTGCCTGCTCCCCAAACGGGCTGGGAATTTAAAAGCTCAGATGCAGAAGGACGGTACCTGAATATGTAAGTTCTCCTGGCAGTACAGCACTGCCAGACAAACAAGACCTAGATCAGAATTCAGCAAATTACTGAACACTATTAAAAATGCCTCTTCAAGGTGCAAAATTCTCCTCCAGCTCTTTAAAACTCTAACATGCCAGACCTGCTGATTTAAAAATAACCAGCTGGAATAACCTCCTGAGATACTGTTTGAATGGAAAATGCTTTGTTGGATAAGACATAAATATGGGCTTCTCTCCCCACCAGAAGAGAAGGGCCCCTCCATCTGCCCGCCTACCGACGGAGAGGGCCTGTCACCAGCGTGGTACAGCAACATAGGCAGAGTACTGAGATGGAGAAAAGAGCAAATTTAGACTGTTGGGAATTGTTAAATCCTTAGGTTTCCTCTCAAGTTTGTTCCAGGCTGCTACATTAGTGTAAACTGGCTTCATTTGCCTGCTCAGTACCTGGCTCTGCTAATACTTTGAGTATATAAGGATTTGAGTTTGTTGGGTCTTTTTTTTTTATTATTTTAGAAGGTTTAGAAGCTCCCAAGAGATTCAGATTTTTCTCACCTCACTGCATTTGGATTATTACTTATCTATATTGTGAATAAATTATTTTAAAATCTTTTTAGGAAAAAAAAAACCCACCAACATTTTTCTCATCTATCACTGCATACCAAATAGCCAGTTTTTAAGACTCTGGGGAATTTAAAGCAAATATATTTACCCTCATTGAAAGAAATGACATTAAACTTACCATGGGAAAATGTTGTAATTCTCCTTCGCTATACGTACATTAGCAAATTGAAAACACTTAAGCATGAATTACACCATGCTTTTGCTATAGATTTTGGATTTTTTTTCCCTACACTGCAAAGTTCTCTATGCAAATATATTTTTCCCTACAAGCTTTTTGAAATATACTGCTCCACTGATCCTATTTTTTTCAAAGCTGTTAAGAAAATACGTGTGCACAGGCCATTAATTGTTATTAATGTCAACTGGATACTGAAATCCACTAAGTCGTTTTGAAAAATCAGAGCTTGTTCTGCAGCTGATCGACCCTGTGAGGGCATTTGCAAATAAACTCCACCAAATCAGACCGAGGGAGGTACTTTTCCTTAGCTGTCTGTCCTGGACCTCAGCTACAAGTTTTTACCACTGAAGTTAAGGCGTGAACCAGCAGAACCCAGCTGCCATCTCTGCACATTTCTGGGTGTTCATCTCTCAGCAAACTGGCAAATATCTGCCTGAAGAGTCTGAACTCAGCCACAGAGGTAAAAAATAACATGTTTTATTCCTCTGTTGCTTGCCATTTGATGATCTTCAAGACTCTTGGTAAGATTTATCAATTAAAAGTATTTTATTGAGGGGAAAAGAAAGAGACAAACAAACAAAATTACATGTCAGGTGTCATAAAATACCGAGAGGCTGTTCCAGGAGCATAAACCGTCACCTTATCCCTCCGTTCAAACAGTAGAATATGCTCCACTGCCCATCTGCTCAATAATCCCTAACATTTTGCTGCTTAGGTTACTGGTGTATAACAAAGCCACTTTTATCCTGCTCTGACCTTGCCTGCTATTCAGAAAAGGTATGGAGAAAATACAGGATTGACTTTCATGCATAAATCACGCTGTCGCAGTCACATCGCCTCCTATTTCTTCCGTTCTTTGAGGTCTGCCATTGGAGCACTCTGATGGATGTCCTGCAGATTTACTAATTGCCAATACTCACACTTCGTGGCTGCCTAACCAATTGTCAGCACAAGGCTTGCCGTGATAAAGTGGATCAATTTTGTGCTGATCATCTGCCCCCTGAATTATCGATGTTTGACAGCGGAATTAATTTTTTGCCTGCTTCAAAGATGTCTACCAAAAAGGAAAGTGTGTAGACACGCTCAGCCACAGGGTCTCTTTCTTCAGGGGATACTGTTTCTCCGACAGGAACCCATCGGAGGTAGGAGCACTGGCTACCTAAAAAGATCTGTTTGTCATGGGTCAGGAACAAGGCAACTTTTCCCAGTGACAAATATTGTGGTTCATTAAAATTGCAGAAGTCCTTCGTGACATTAAATTTACCCTTCCTAATTTTTCTTTTTTTAAAATTTTACTCACATTGAGCAGTCAAACCAGATCTATTAGGTCATGGTTTGGCCCTACAGTAAATCCAACTGTAATGCAGGATCTTTATTGCCACAATGATGCAAAGGACTGGTCTGATTTAAACTCACTCTCCCAACTCCAATTTGCCTTTAAACACACAACAGGTTAACCTTCTGCAAGCAAGTTTTATGCTGGATTAGGTATCACCTCTCCGTCACTCCAACTATATGCTGTATCAAGTATCATCTGTCTTTCTGCAGCTGGAATAAACTTCTGTGCTTTATGTTCTGGTTAACTCAACAAAAATATAGTTGGGAACCTACATCTGCTCCAGATTAAACTGGGACCACTTCAGCTCTCCATTACTAATGATTTTGGTTTCACGGCCTTCAGTTCAGTGAGTTCCTAACCCACTTCCTTTCCTGGTCCCATGCTGTAGCAAGTAAAAGTGATGAGAAATATGCCCTGTACCTGACCCCTCCATTCTTTCTAGCACAAACATTGTAGCTGCCTTTAAGTTCTCAGGTCTGAAGGGGGAAATTTAAACTGTAAATATTTAAAAACATGTCATTTACATTAAAAGTTGGGCTTCTATCTTTCTACCCATTTGGTTCAACAAACTTTAAATGCAACCCACCCCCTAGGAGTAAGATTACCCATTGATGGTAATCTCACTACTATTACAAGAAACTGCCAAAAGGAGAAACAAAGGTGTCTTGTGGACTTCCTGAAACCACATAAATCCTCAGAAATATGTTTTTTTCTCTATGTACAGGGCCTTACTTGAAAATGAAGATGACTTCCTTGGAAATCATCTCTGTTTTCCTTAAAGTCCTTTTCAAGAGAGACTTTTCAGGCAGTACAGTGGGAGCTTTCCAAACTCTGAGGGAATCCCTTCTGTTCTCTACAGGAGACAAGTCTGCAGAGCCTTAACCTTCCTCCCTCCTTAAACTATGCTCAGTATGGCACACCGATACTCAGTATGGCATGAGCCCCCTCGGGTTCAAAACTAAGACAAGGTTTTTTTTTCTCTCCAGGTTCTCTCCTAACAATTTCTTTTCAGCCACAGTTTTCTTCCCACTATGTGTTACCGATTCCTGATTTCACTCCTCTGCCAGAATGCCACGAAGGAGACGAACCGACCCTGGAGGTAACACAGCTGAAATTTATAGGTTCAATGAGAGTGAAAGAACTGCAAAAAAATTTAACCTGAGAATGGGACTTAAGAGAACATGGGAAGTCTGGTGTTCGATTAATTAAGGCTCATATTGGAAAACCAGAGTATCTTAGTTTTTATACAGTGTGACAGTTGTCTTTAATACACAACACCAGGTTAGGCAGCAGAGAAAATCCCAGCGTGAGGCAAGGGGAAATGCTGCCAGTTAGAGGGCGAGAAGAGTGAATGTCCGTGCTGACAGACACCACTCCTCGCTGACAGCTTTTTCCTCAGCCTTTGCAAACGTTGGCCATTGTCAGCCTCGACCGCTGCCCAGCGCACACCATGAAGGAATAGTGTGGGCAGCAGGAGCAGGGAGGCGATCGTCCCCCTGTACTCGGCGCTGGTGAGGCCGCACCTCGAATACTGTGTCCAGTTTTGGGCCCCTCAATACAAGAAGACATTGAGGTGCTGGAGCGTGTCCAGAGAAGGGCAACGAAGCTGGGGAAGGGTCTGGAGCACAGGGCTGATGGGGAGCAGCCGAGGGAGCTGGGGTTCTTTAGCCTGGAGAAGAGGAGGCTGAGGGGAGACCTTATCGCTCTCTACAACTACCTGACAGGAGGGTGTAGTGAGGTGGGTGTTGGTCTCTTCTCCCAAGTAGTTAGCGATAGGACGAGAGGAAATGGGCTCAAGCTGCGCCAGGGAAGGTTTGGATTGGATATTAGGAAAAATTTCTTCTCGGAAAGGGTAGTCAAGCATTGGAACAGGCTGCCCAGAGAGGTGGTGGAGTCACCGTCCCTGGAAGTGTTCAAAAAACAGGCGGACATAACACTTTGGGACATGGTTTAGTGGGCATGGTGGTGTTGGGTTGATGGTTGGACTGATGACCCTAGAGGTCCTTTCCAATCTTAGTGATTCCTAGTTTTTACTTTCATTATAAATGATCCAGCCACCAAGCCAGGAAACACAAAATTGCTACTGTAACCTTATTTGGTTTAGTGGTGGACTTGGTAGTGTACGTTAATGGTTGGACTGGATGATCTTAAAGGTCTTTCCCAACCTAAACGATTCGATGATTCTATGACACGAAATGGCCCCTGCACTGACAGGCCCGGCTCCTTGCAGGGACACAGGCCCTGCTGCTGTGCGCCCTAACGGCACCGCAAGCAGGCACCGCTGAGCCCCGGGGCCCTCCGCATCCCCGCGGGGCAGCAGGAGGCTGCGGGCTGAGGGGTGGCCGTGAAGACCCCCGACACCCCCCCGCCTCCATGCCACCAAGCCACGGCCCTCGGCCTTTGCCCCGCTTCAAAATGGCGGCGCCCCGGGCGCTGGGGCCGCTCTAGGCGCGCGGTCCTCCACGACCGTCT
The DNA here is from genome assembly GCF_030463565.1 of Pelecanus crispus. Lineage (NCBI taxonomy): Eukaryota > Metazoa > Chordata > Aves > Pelecaniformes > Pelecanidae > Pelecanus > Pelecanus crispus. Next base: position 2,830,367 of record NC_134655.1, on the reverse strand, counting down.
CGTTGGTCCGCGCTCCCCCCCCCGCCCCGGAGGGGGTGGCGGCGCCTGCGCAGAGGCGCGTGCGCCTTCACTTCCGTTTGTCGGCGGCCGCTTCCGGGCCCCCGTTCCTTGGTAACAATGGAGCAGAAAATGGCCGCCTGAGAGGGGAGGGAGGGCGACGCTGCGGCTGTTTGGGGACGGACGGAGCGGGGCGAGCCAGGACCGAGCCCGCTGAGGAGCGAGGAGAGCAGCGGACCGAGAGCTGGGGAGGCAGCGGCGGGCGGCGGCGGCGGGCGGTGAGTATTGAGACCGGAGGCGGACTCTCAAAATGGCCCGGAGAAGGGAGAGGCCCAGGCCCAGGGGAGGCGGCGGCGGCGGCTGCGGCCCCCGCCAGGAGCCGGGGGCGGCTGGGGGCCGCGGGGCACCTCTGCCCCTGCTCTGCGCCCCCGCCGTGCGGTCTGCGCGGTCCCGGGTAGGGCAGGGCGGCTCCTGGCTCCTTGGGGCTCGGGAGGCCGAAACCGCCCCGCGGCAGAGGCGGAGCGGGGTGCCGTGATGGAGCTGGGGGCGGTGATGGCGGTCTGCGCGCGGGTGTGCCCGGGGCACTGCGAGGCTCTCGGCCCCCGTCTCCCCCGGATGGGCCGGGCTCTGTCACCCTGGGGACTTTTCCCCCTTCTCCCGGGGCGTGTGGCAGGGCCTCCCGTCGGAGCCGGGTGAACCTGTTCCTCCATTTGGAGCTGGAGGAGGGTTTGCGCTCCCCCCTCGGGGAGGGCTGCTGGGCCCCTCACCCTCTAGGTATCCGCTTGGGCTGGAGAAGGAATCGAAAGTAGCCCCTTTCTGGAGGGGTGGAGTGGTGGTGGGGATTATAGCCACTATCTTGGGCCTCGCCATACTGTTTATTGCCTACTTAAGGAATTGCAGCTCTTCAGGACCGTGTTTTCAGTCTGTTCTTCCCGTGAGTTGAGACAAGAAGCCCTGTTGTGGGGGACAGGCAAGAGGAACTCTTCGTATCTTGCTGTGTCTGTTGTAAGGGTCTTGATTAGCTTATGACCTGTTAAAACCTGTGATGTTTGCTATTGCTATCCTATTAGTTTCTCTCCAGTTAATCACATCATCTTTGCTCTGTCACCTTAGTTTCCTGTACAAGTTCTTCCTTCCCTTTTTAATACTGCTTGTTGACATTTAAGGTTTCTGTTTACTGCGTTTCAAAACCATTGTCAAGTCAAACTAGATATATGTATTGCCTTATCTTCAGTGATCCGCTTTAATGGAGGAGCAATATCAGACAGTGTATATATAATGTATCTGTTAACGTTTGTTATGTGTATTGATTTTCGTGTGTAGTAGAAGGAGCCTACAAAAGGTTCTACAGCAAAAAATACGGATTTTTTTTTTATAATAGTTTTGTTTGTTTCGCTGTTTTTCAGGAAGATAGAGTCTTTACACAGAGAAGCTTGTAAACAAGAATTCAAACTCGATTGTACCCAGTAGTACCATCACACATCTGATTTGTTTTCCCTGTCTATATTGGCAGTACTGGTTAATTTCAAGCTGTAAATCGTTGTCAAAATGCTAAAGAAGCTCTGACACCAATTTGTCCCTGAATTTTAATTGCAGCAACTTGTCAAGTCTTTTTAAAAAAATAAACAGTTGGCTGCTTCTTGTACAGTTAATTATCTTAATTGAGAGTCAGATGCTTAGTTTTGTTGTAGTGGTCAGCTAGCACTTAAACTGACTGTATTCTCTCTACAGGTTTACCATTTTGGATTTAAAAGAATTAGAGCTTGGAATTATGTCTTGCCTGCTCCTGACAAGGGAAAACACACCACACATTATAAAATTAAGGACTTCTTGTTATGCTAGACCACTAAAGCTTAACAGCTACAGTGTTCTCTTCATCAGCAGTCTGACTACATAAATGTTTGTCACTGAAATAACCACACCAGCATTTTTCAAGCATGTAGTGGTTGTCATCTGTATCATATTTATTTTCCATATTACTGAATTCATAGACATGCCAAGATGTACTGTACTGGAAAACAGTGTTACAAGTGTCTGGTCTCCACTATGTGTGTGTCTTTTTTTTTTTTTTTTTTTTTTTTTGGTACTGGTATTTTTAGGGGAATGGATAATGTGGTCCTTAAATGGAAATGTTTTCAAAACACCTATATATTAATATACCTGCCTAGCTTGTTTCTTTATTCCTCTTCCCTATGGGAATGTATCAAAATAAATTCCTTGATCTTAGTAGAATGCTTCTAGTTGCAGTGGAGGTGGTCTACTTTTTTTTTTACAGCTATAGCATAATGTTATGATTTTGTATACTTGAGTCTAAAGATAGCATTGAAGTCCAATTCAACATAGTTTAATACATTACTAGGCAGTTCCAATTTTGTTTGTAGAGAACTCGGTTTCCATGTATTAAAACATTTGAATCCAAAAAAGATTTTTGGGTATTTATCCAAGTTTTTGTGACTTAATCTCAGTCTTGATGAAAACTTATCAACTCTTGAGCTTGCAAAAATTAATCTTGAAGGGATAAAACCAAACGTGAACACCTCTGTCTTCAAGATATTTTTATGACAGTCTTGTGCATCTCAAAAACAATACTTCTAAACAGCGTAGCAGTGTAATAACTTAGAGTCAGGACCTTTGCATGGTGAGTAGGGATAGCCAGAAGCATCACAGAGACTCCGTTTTGCTTTTGTACAGGTTCCTGGCTGCAGCTAAGGTCATGAGAAACACACAGTCCTGTGTCTCCTTCCAACTGTTCAGGTTTATATTAATGAGGTACTTGTTAGTAACTTTTTGCTGATGTGCAGTGGTGAAGCTCGGCTTTTTACTCGAGGTCTGCAGACTTGTATGATCTCATAAAACCATCTAATGATAATTGAATATGTAGGAAAAGTTAGTGCACATTTTCTCTTAATTTAGTAACTTAAAAACATTTTGCTTAGAGCACTCTTAATTGCAATATGCAAGATGTATGTGCACGTAGTCTTGTTAAAATGCTTGAGCTTGCCTGCCTTCGTATATCATCAGAAATGGAACTCTTACAGATATCTATTTAAATTCAAATAAATTTTACTTAATTTTATTTTCCACTTCTATATTTGTTAGGCACTAGACATCAACAACAACAAAAATCTATGTGTCAGAGTTCCTGTGTGGGTTATGGTTGTAGTGATTGTCATTGTTTTATTGGCCGTTTACTTTCAGTAGTAGCTGTATTAGCAGCAGTTTTGTGGAGACAGTGAGACTCCGTAGTAAACTGAAAGATGGGGTTTTCTTTTTTAATTGAAATTCAGTGAGTTATGATTGGCTTCGTGCTTTCACTAACCAGGAGTTTTGTTTCTTCAGAAATCAAAACACTACATGAATGTCATCATGTAGTTTCGTGGGTACAACTTCTTTGGATGTCAATCCTGTTTATACTGCTGTCTTTCAGTGTCAGTGCTGGTTACTTGCATGCAGCATTACTTCTTCCTTTGAGCTTCAGAGTGGGCCTTCTGCTTGCTGACCTAGCAGGAAGCTCGCTTCTGGGGCAAAAGAGCATCGTTTCATGAGGCTCCAGTGGTGGAAACTTGCTACACCTTGCATACACAAAGCTTTCTGTTCTGTGATATCGTCTGAATTTGAGGGCAAAAGGCAGTACTATCTTAATTTTATTTTCAACTTTTATGTGAAAAGTGTTGTTTTAGTAAGTCCAGATGATAAAATGTGAAGCTCTGGATTTTGGCAGTTCTTACTGCATTTTATTTTCAGAGCTCCATCTTTGTTCCACGTACTCTCAGTATTCTGGAATTGCTAAGCTTTACCCTTCCGTACAGAAGATAGCATTGGAAAACTGCAATGAGTTTTGTTTCTTTTTTAACTAGAGCTCTTTGAGTTGGGAATTTATACAGTAAGATGGCTACTCTGCCTTAGATACTGTAGGGCTGTTGGAGACTGCTGGGATTCTGTACCCTCATTTCTTCACTTCTTTCTGACTTCTCAGGAATTGATAGTACATCTAAGAGTGTTTCTCTTCTTCATCTCAACAGTTGGTTCTGTTGAAATGTTTTCCTCTCTTCTTTTTTTTTTTTTTTTTTTTATTCTGTGGAATTTTCTGCAACTGTGCTGCAAAAGTATTCATCTGCTTTCTGTTGTTTAAAATGCATGTTCAGTATGACATCTTGTTTTACAGCCTTTGCTTTGAAACATACTGGGGTAGTGAAATAGCTGAATTGATGTTTAACACTCCTTGTTAAGCTGGCATTTAAATTTTATAGCAGTTTACACAGAACACTTCATAGAAGACAAAATTTTCTTCCAGCTTTCCAACAGTGATACATGTTCCATGGTATTTTTTGAGGCAAAGAGGACATAGGGAGTTCTTGAGTGTTTAAAATTTGTGGTAGGTTTAGTAGAAATCTAGTGAGAGCGTAGATCTGTTGTTCACCAGAGTGTCAATAGAAAGTAAGAATAGCAGAGGGGGAAAAAAAGAGTATATCCAAAATTCATGATGCACCTTTGAAAACTAGAAAAGTTTGTTACTTGTTACCATTTCTAAGATGTAGACAAGTGAATTGTACCTATGCTATCAAAGCCTTTGGTGTGATCACAAAAGGAAACTTGTGCACCTGCCCAAAAAGAAGAAAAACCCAAACTTGACATAATGAAGCTCCATGTATAATGAAAATAGATAGCTGATTCATTTTACTGTTTTATGGTATCTTTTTCCTTTAATGATAGGATTCGCTGACAGTCAGTTTTTGCTTCTGCTTTTGAGCTTGCAGACTTGAATGATGAAATATTTAAGATGAAAATATAGTTTCTGCTATGTTTACTTTCTGCTAGTTTTGAGTATTGAGAAATCGGATACTGACTGGCATGGAAACTGTTTTTCAACTTTTAATTCTTCTAGGAAAATCTAGCAGTTGGGAGGTGGGGTGGGTCAGATGAATACTGCACATGAAGTTGTTTCTGTTTGTGCTTAAAGAACCTGGGGTAACAGAACTGCCTGTTCCAGCTGCTGTTCCTGTGTCATTTGAGAAATGGAATTGGAGAGACTGCTGGCTGGGGCTGGTCCTGCCAAGCGGGACGGTATGTTAGAGCTGCTGAAGTCAGAGTTCATGGAAAGCGCTTTGAACAGACAGCTGTGTTGTACTTCTGCTGTAGAGCTAAAATGTCTTTGAGGTATGTTCAGTGAAAGCAGGGGAGGAAAAAATAGTTAATCTGTAGCAACCCAACACAAAAAAATGAGTATTTCTGGCTTCCACTACTGAGTCACTTCTTTAGTAAAAGGGTTTGATAATTTCTGCAGACTGGGAGTAAGCAAGGTGCTCTACCGGTTGAAGTACCTAATTAAGATGAGGTTATGAATCATAAATGAGAAATTAGGCTTCTGCAGAGCACATCTATGAAACACTTATTCATATTGCCATCATCTCTTTTGTTTATATAAAGGTATTAATTATGTTGCTGGGATGTGAGGTAATTCAGGAAATGTTCCTAACATACAGGGCGCTACATATTCTCATGTAACGCTGAAATACGGGTAGCACCTAGATGGGGGGCATTTTAGAGGAAATTTTTGTTGCACAACTAGCTCATGAGCATCTGAGTTGTTTCTGCAGTTGAATTCAGTGCCTTTCTCCTGCCAAAATTTGGGACTTGCCCCATAAATCTAATGGAGATTCTAACTTTAAGGTATAGCTTTTTCTTTTAACCCTGCAAATGAGTGATTTCTGAGTTTGTCGTATCTTCTAAGTTTTACCTCGTTAGTTTAACGAGAGTTCTAATGTTTTATGTAATTTTTTTTTTTAATTTAAAAAATCAGGAATGCAGGCTAAGGTAGCGTCTTGGTATTCAATACGGATAACTAATGTCAGGAGATATTACACATTTTTGAAGGAGGAAGAGCTAGTGATTTATCACTGTCCCTTGTGCTCCATTAGTACTTTTTCTGGGAAGAGTTCTGTAGTCCATAAGTGCTAAGCAGTATGGAGATACGCGTTGTTATTGTTGAAGGTAAATGGACAATGCAAGTACTTTATCACTGCTTGCTGTCCCACTAGATTGTTTTTAAGCAGTAGTAAATTCCTGACTGATTGGATTTAGTTTACACACGACTTGGCATAAGGGAAAATGTAAGAATGATAACTTTGCATTGTTGAAGGAATATCTAGTCCTCTTAAATTGTTTCTATCCAAAAGAGCATATTACTTCCTCTTGAATAAAAGAATGTAGCAAACAATACCTTTTGTGGGATTACTGTTTTTGCTCCTGCATCTCTAGCAGCAGTGGAGAAACAGCTAGTCATTTGTGCTCTGAAATCTCTGAGATTGTTGAAGCATAACTGCAGGGAAGATACTTTGCTGACTTGTGGCAGGATGGGAACACCAATTAAGAATTCACTGTAGTTAATGTGTCTGGATATTCAGCTGCTGAAGAATATTTTCCTTCATTTCTTTTTTTTTAAAGGATAAAATTGTTTATTCTAGCTATGATTCTCTTGTTTTGTGCAACCTTTAGGTGATCATCCCCCCGTCGTTTCCCCATAAAGAGAGTTTCGTTGCTGGGTATCTCAGCTGAAGTTGGCACTAATCAACAGCGCTGAACTTCCTGCTCATAGATGTGACCTTCCCCACCCTTTGTCAACTCGGTGCTGACAAGGGAGGACACTAAAGAAGGAAATTCTGAATCTTTTAACTTGGATAAGAACAAGTCTTACTTTGAGTTGAACTAAACCACTGGAAGAAAGAGAAACAGAGTTGAAGTGTACCTGCTTATTAGATAATCAAATGTTGGTTATTTTGTTGTAACTTAATAGTATACCTGTTGGTTTTTCCTCATCAGGTTTCCCTGTGTTACTGTAGTCAGCTTCCTTAAGCCAGTCTTAATTTTCTGCAGTAGATGAGCTGAGAGCAGAATCCTGAATGAGGGACAGGTTTTCAAGTTATTTCTGCAACACTCTACCACGCTGAAACAGGAGTGAGGTGATGTAGTAACTGCCACCGTGGAAATCCTGTTGTACAGCCAGATGGGACCTACGGAGTCATGCTGAGGCAGTAGTAGTCTAAATATTCTAGTAAGTTCAGTCTGGTAACGTAGTGCTCTGCAGTGGTGTGGGAGGTGAAGCTTAAAATGGACAATGTGGACAATGAGCAGAGTGGACAGTGAAGAGCTAGAAAGTAGCAGAAGCCTTGGGGTAGAAATCCTATTTTCCATTTACTGGCTGTAACATCAGAGCTCTAGTTTGAAGACTATCATCCCGTTTGCTGTCAACAGTAAGGTAGGGAGAATGTGTTGATGTTCATTTATGTGTGTGTTTGCCATCTGTATTTCCATCAATGTAAACATCCCATATAGATTCATAGCATTTCTAGGACTTTGAAGCTAAACAGCATGAAATTGGGGTACAGTGGGCCAGTCTAATCTGTTACACTAGCTTCCGATAGGAAAATGCAGCGAGTTTGTCGCTAGTAGAAATTGTCCTAATGTAAATTAAATTCTTAATTCAAGATCCCACCTCTGAGGCTTTTTTCTTAGCAATAGCATCTTTTCAGTCCTGACCAATAGCTGATTTTATGGTTTTGGAGGGAAGATATGAGATGATAGAGGAGAAAAGAGGAGCAAACCTGGAAATAAGTAAGACTGACTTTGACTTGTTCTGAGCATTTCCTAAAGGATCACCTCTCCAAGTGTACATCAGTCTGTTGGTAAAGAAGAGATTATTTTTTTCCCTCCCACTTCACTTGTTTTGACTCTCCTTTTTTCCCCTGACCAAAAAGGGTACCCCTTCATCTTCTGGAATGGGATGGGCAAATGTCTTTGCCTCAAATAGGCATTATATAGCTAAGGTGCCTGCAAGCACTGGAATTGCAGTTAAAAGGAAAATTACAAAGCATAAGCGGTAACCAAATGTCATGCTTTGTATGCGTAGTGCGGTTTTCTTTTTTAAAAGCTGTTGTAGAATTAGTCTAATGCTTACAAATATGTTAATATTGCCATCTTTATGAAAGACATTCTGTGTGTTTTAAAGTCAGTAAATACCAAGGTGGCAGTCATTTGGGGGAAAATACTTTACAAAACTTTATGCCACTCCTGTCCCTTAGCATCTTATTACATTCCCTTATTTTCTTAATCGTATTGTCAACTTTGTTTCATTGGTGTCCTAAAAAAGGGAATGCCGGTTAGAGTTTTGATGTGTATCCCCAGAGAACTAATGCATCTTTCAGGGTTTTATTTTGGATTAAAGTCTCTCATCCTACTTGAGGCTTTATTCAGATGTTTCTTTTAAAAGCAGCTGTCTTTGTATTTCTGGGATCTTCTCTAGAATGAATATGTCTTCAAGTGAAATTACTTGGAGTCATAATTCTGCTACAGAAAGCTTGTAAAAAGTTGTTTTGAGTTTCAAGCAAGCTATGTTCTCATTAGAAATACGTGTCTGAGATTTGAAGGGCATACAGATTTCATAACTGAGCCTAGTCCAAGTTGAACATACCTGCTGAAACCATTGCACAACTTTGACGGTGAATGGGTTCATTTATCGGTGTATTTGACAGCATGTCACATGCAAGTCTTCAGACAAGCCATGCAGTCTTTAGATTGCACCAGAGATTTAGCAATGCAGAGAAGGCTGATGGGCTTGCATGTGAAACAGTAGTAACCCTAGTGTTTGCTGCTGCTTGCTGATAAAAAGGTGCAAATTAAACCTAATTTCTTTGGAAAAATGGTAAAATTCTTTGGCAGAATAATACCAGTAGCCTTGCATACTGCATTACTGAGTGGCAACAAGTAATTTGTGCCTTAATAGGACTAACTTAAAAACAAGTTCTACTGTGTCAGAATTCAAGACAAAGAGGGTTGGAGTAGCTATTTTATAATCTGCCAAGTCTGCGATAATGGGATGTCCTGTCCTGTGGAATTTTCTGCTGTTACACACTGAAGTTGTCAGTGCACTTTAATTTTCACAATAGCAGCTGAAATAAACTACCCCTGGAGATCATGCAGTGCTGCTCTTCTGTGGAGAAGCACTAATGTAAACTGTGGGCAGTCTTGACTTGACAGCTGTGCTGACAAACCAAAAAAAGATGCTTTTTGCACTAGACAGATGTCTAAGTGTTGGAAATCTTCCAGTGAGAAGCAGAAAAGCTTTATTCTTCCAGTATTTTCATGTCACATGAAGTATGGTTTAAATGAAAGGAATGTTTTCTGATGGGGAATGTTATTGCAGAGCTTTTTAGCATGCAGAGGATTAGCTTGCTAATCACCTCTCTGAGTAACTAGATTCTACCAGTTGTACAGGAAAATTCTTGATGTTGTGAATAGCGAGGCGTAGTGATTAAGGAAACTAGTTATTACTTTAACTTCATTTGATATATTTGCATGGCGCAAGTGGTGCCAGAATTTCTCCTGCGTTTGCATGTATTTTGTTATCAATGAATGCCATGTCTGTATTTGATAAATATCATAATTTATCTTTTTTGAGAGACACACATTGTCAAGGATCTCATCCAAATGAAAAGCGATATGAGGAGAAGGTTATATTAAAAAATACACAATATAGAAGACGGCTCTTTATAGCAGAAGTTATACCTGGTATACACTGTGGAGTTTTGTCCTGGAAATTCTAGTCATCAGCATCAGTAATTCAGCAAATGCTGAAACTTGCAGGCAAACTCTTCTCTTGACATAAAACTATAAAGTTGATTTTACAAACCCTTTTCCTTTTTTGAGGAGACTCATAGTCTGGGTTGGGTTTTGGGGTAGTGGTGGTGGTTTTTGGGTTGGTTTTTTTTTTTTTTTTTTTACACATGGTGTTCCATGGCATCTTTTGTCTTTTATATTTGAATTCTTCATCACCCCTTCATTCTGTTAAAATTCACTTGGATGTTAAAGAGGGTGCTTCTCATAGCAGGCAGTAAGTTAGATTGATTTCTGCTTTCCTCACCATAGTGCCAGGCAGGAGGAAGTGATGGACACTTAATCCCATGCTCATTTAGAGCTAGAGGGCATGATCAAGGATGGCTTGCTTATGCCTTGTACTACTACTACTACTACTTTGTGATTTGTGAGGCAGTTGCAGTATTAGGAATATTTTATGCTAAGAAGTGGGTAGTCGTGGACACGTAGTCAACTATGTAAGGATGGACTAAGGGTTACGGATGATACTATTCCATGTGTTCGTACTTGCTGCTTTGTTGAGTAGTTGATAGTGATGGGCATAGATTTTGTTTGTACTTCTTGAAGAGGTTCGTGCTTTGAGAATTACTTCATTTGTGATCCCTGTGGTTATGCAGCTTATCTTAACTGAGGCTTCATTAGCAAACTACTCCCCCCTGCCCCCGCCAAATTTCAGGATAACAATGAAGGACGTAGTACAGGTTAAACATACCTAAATTTCATACTATATTTCAGTATGCTGGATGAAGGATTTATTTTCTCCTTTTCAGGTACTCTTCCACTCATCAAGATGGAAAGCTCAGATTCTAGTGATAAAGGAAATATCGATCAATCAGAAGCACAACGTCAGAGTCAGCTAGATCGGTTAGATCGAGAAGAAGCTTTCTATCACTTTGTAAACAACCTGAGTGAAGAGGACTACAGGCTTATGAGAGATAACAATTTGCTAGGAACACCAGGTAGGTAATGCTTATGTATGTACATCTTACTAGAATTGCTTGTAGGCGATTTGTGTCATTTTCTGTTCTCCTGAAACTGTTTCACCCATTTAGTTTGTGTGCTGCAGTTGTGTTCCATGGTAGGAAGTAGCTTCTTACTAATTTGTGCATACTCAAATTTGAGCGGTCCCCTGAGTAGTGGAGAGGTAGTTAGGATGACATGGATTCATCAAGATACAAAAGTCTAGCATGTACACAACTTGGCGGGAACACCCAGAGTTGACCCAGTTCCAGTTATGGACCCTTAAACATTTTTGATCGAAAAATAATCTCCCTTAAGCATCTGTGTGGAAAATTTTGTGCTGGTGAGGTTAGGGATACTTGTAACTAGGATAAGCAGTCTGGTGTGAGATTCTGCATGGGCATTTTTTTATGTCAGTTTTCAATTGACTTATTACTTTAAATTGACTTTTTATAGGATGATACCTAATTCAAAATAGTTCTAATTTAAAACATGACTTCACCTAATTTAACACCTTCACAAACATGAAAAAAGGTTTATCTTAAATATTTTACTCTGGACAGCCATTTAATTTGGTATAGGATGATGAAAATTGCTGATGTGTTGTAGAGATTGCAGAACCAGAAAGCACATCTGTCTTGAATAGGTTGAAACTGTTGGATCTTTCAGCTTCAGCAAAACTTACTTGGGACAGTCGTGCTGAAGTGTCTGAACTTCCCCTTAGCAACCTGGTTGGCAGTCTCATTATGGCAGGATTTAATTAGAAAAAGAGACAAGCGGTGGCTTGTACCTTCTTTAGAAGCTTTTGATAATGCTTGCCATACATATGATTTGGAAATATTTTTGGAAAATTTTGCTTATTTTCTAAGGTGAAATTACTGAAGAAGAGTTGCTGAGAAGGCTACACCAAGTTAAAGAAGGTCCGCCACAGCAAAACAGTGATGAGAATAGAGGTATATATAGTATTTGTGAAAACTCTTAACTTTAGCACCCCATACGGACCTTAACTAGAGTGCAGGAGTGGAACAAGTTAAGCCTAGGCAGGTGCAAGGTGAGCTTTGTTTCAAAACTAAGTGAACGTTATGTCTGATTATCTGCTGCAGAGGTCAGTTTGGGACAGATTTCACTCATAACGCATCTGTTATTTGCATCAAGATAAAGTTGCATTTAGGTTTCTTTCTTTCCTTTTTTTTTTTTTTTTTTTTTTTTTAATTTAAGATTGCCTTCCTGTCTGCTCCCTTCTGGGATGCTTTTTGGCAGTCCCTCTTTTTTTTTATTCACCATTCTTCCCTTCCAAAGATGCTGTATTGCTTTTGTTATCACCCTTCTATAGAGATTGGTGGAGGATGTTTGGAACTTACTACTGGGGTTCATTCTTTAGTGGGATAGATTTGCTATAAAGCCATTCTTCAAGTGAAGGGTCAGGACAAACTTAGTTCTCTATTTAGCAGTCGATAGATCACTTAATTGTTTGGAAAGGAAAACACAGCATATTGATGTGTTATGACACCTGAAATGTGACTTTCCATTTTACTTATAATAAACAATATGTGTTATTTTGATGACTTGTTTGCTATGTGATGGCTGCAGCCTATCTTATGTACTAGAAAAATGTCCACTCCTGCTCCCTTTAAAGAGCTCCGATAGATAAGAATTGTGATGCTACGTGTGAAACCACAATAGCACTCGATAGGATTAAGCACTTCTAAATTGTCACTTGTTAAACTAAGCAATTATGTTCTTGGAAAAGATCACTCCAAAATTAGCTCAGTACTCTAATTTTGGTAGTTCCCTGTCTTTTTCTCAGGTGCGGAGTCTGCAGAAGATGTTTCAAATGGAGATTCTATAATAGACTGGCTTAATTCAGTCCGACAGACTGGAAACACAACACGAAGCGGGCAACGAGGAAACCAGTCTTGGAGAGCAGTGAGCCGGACTAACCCAAATAGCGGTGACTTCAGATTCAGTTTGGAAATAAATGTCAACCGTAATAATGGGAACACAAATCCAGAAACTGAGAATGAGCCATCTGTAGAGCCTTCCACTGGGGAGGATTTGGAAAACAGCCAAAGTGACTCTGAAATTCCAAGGTCTGAATCGCCATCTGTAAGGCAGCCTGGATCGGAAAGGAGCACTTCGGAGGAGCTGACAACTGAGGAAGCTTCCCCTCCTAGAGGGCAGAGGAGAGCGAGAAGTAGGAGTCCAGAACAGCGGAGAACGCGGGCTAGGACTGATAGAAGTAGGTCACCTATTAATCCAGTGAGCGAGACTCCTCGCAGGTCTCATCACAATACATCATCTCAAACGCTTGACCACTCCTCAGTGAATGAAGCTGAGGGAAGCTCTAGAACTAGGCAGCATGTGACATTAAGGCAGCATGCAGTGGGGACTGAGATGCCAAGTGAAAATGCAGTTCTGTTTTCAACCCCTGAAACAAGACCTGTTCCTCAAGCAGCAGGTTCCTCGGAAGCTAACGGCACCAGCGAGTCCGCAACTCCTGGGCAGAGGCCTCCTACCATAGTACTTGATCTTCAGGTGAGAAGAGTTCGTCCAGGAGAATACCGGCAAAGGGACAGCATAGCCAACAGAACTCGGTCCAGGTCCCAGACACCTAACAACACAGTCACTTACGAAAGCGAACGGGGAGGGTTTAGGCGCACATTTTCACGTTCAGAACGGGCTGGAGTGAGAACTTACGTCAGTACCATTAGGATTCCTATCCGTAGGATCTTAAACACAGGCTTGAGTGAGACTACATCAGTTGCTATTCAGACTATGCTAAGGCAGATAATGACAGGCTTCGGAGAGCTGAGTTACTTCATGTATAGTGATAGTGATGCAGATCCTAGTGGCCCAGCTCCAAATCAGAACGTGGATGCTTCTGAGCCACAGAACGGAGGTGGTGGTACTTCAAGCAATGAAAGTACAGACGTTAGCTCAGGGGAGGTGTATGAAGGTGGTAATGAAGGTGGTTCAACATCTGGTGCCAGACGGGAAGGTCGGAATACAAGGGGATCAGTCACATTTGAAGAAAGTGGTTCTCTACCATTCCTTAGCCTAGCACAATTTTTCCTACTAAACGAAGATGACGATGACCAACCAAGAGGACTCACCAAAGAACAAATTGACAACCTAGCGATGAGGAATTTTGGTGAGAGCGATGCTCTGAAAACCTGTAGCGTGTGTATTACAGAGTACACGGAAGGCAACAAGCTCCGTAAATTGCCTTGTTCGCACGAGTATCATGTCCACTGCATTGATCGCTGGTTATCGGAAAATTCCACTTGTCCCATTTGTCGCAGAGCAGTCCTAGCTTCTGGTAACAGAGAGAGTGTTGTCTAAATGAGATCGGAATTTATGGCCAAGCAGCTAGTGTGATAGTGATGGGCAAAGAAGTCACTTCCTTTATGGCCACTTTTTGAGTGGTACCTCAATGTATAGTAAAGACTTGGAGTGAATCTTCCCTCATGAAAGCATTTTCTCTGAATTCAAGCTTTTAAAATCAGAAAATTTCTTTAATTAGGGTTTTCAAGATCTAGTCAGTTTGGGTGTTAAATTTCACTTGTCCAAAGACATCTACCCACTTAAGAATTTTTTTTTTTTCTTTGTGAAGAGTATTAAGTTCTTTCCCCCACCCAGCCCCTGCCATCCCAGTCTGATAAACATTTTGTCCTCAAGATTGTGCTTATGAGGAGTTCTTTGAGAAGTCATCCCAGCTAAATGTACGTGAGTCGTAGAGGAATTTTTGCAAGAAATCCAACTATCTGAAAAAACAATATGAACTTAATTGCACACTTGAACATACTTTTAATTTTCATACTGGGTTAATATTGGACATGTCTGTAAATAACACTAATGTTAGCCCTTTCCCCATCACTATGGCACGCTGTAGGATGAGCTGTTAGCTTAACTGGGATATTTATCTTGTTGTGGAAATATAAGAATTGCCTATGCTTGTTTAAATAAAAAAAAAATCTGTTTTAAAATTGTAAAGCTTTTTTGTAGAAGCTCAGTACTTTTCCAACGCACTGTTGTACTAACGCATTAAGAATTAAAATTGTTCCATGCTTAGAAATCAAGAATGCTTTTCATACAAAACCCACCACACGGAGAGCAAACTAAATACAAGAGAGCTGCTTTTGTAACTGTGTACCTGTCAAGAGCAGTGCATATCTGTACTATTTATGTGAACAGCTACTGTAATATAAAACCAGTTGAATTAGACATCTTAATTGCATTAAAAAAATGGAAATTAAATGTTATAATTGCAGTGTTTTGGCTCAGTAATGCCACCAAAAAAGATGAGAAAAATTAGAAATTGTTCTAATGGCTGGTTATTTCTTGGTATGGTTGCTAATATGTAATAATACAAACCGGTATGTTCCAGTTCATTCCGTGAGGCTTATGCCCAATTCCTTTATCAGCTTTTACTTTCAGTTTTTGAGGCAACTCTGTGTACTGTTCAGCAGACAGGTATTGACAGGTTTTATTTCTTCCCCACCAGCTTCAACTGTATTAGTAACCTCTGGATCTGTTGAGTGAACATGCCGACATATCCAGCGTTGGGAGCCTGTGACTCAAGTGCCACAGAAAAATACCTTAAGTATTAACTGGAAAACAGATAATTAGTGTGTTAGGTTAAATTTGAAAATGATAATTGATTATGGGAGAACACTTAAATCCTAAGAATAACATTTAAAAAAAACCCAACAAACTCTTTGTACTCCTATTGGACAGATTAAAATTAGTTGAATTTACCTTTAAAATTATGTGCGTGGCATATTGTAATTGAGAATTGGAGAATGTACCTCAACTCTCATCAGTGTCAGGGGAAGACATCCCTCCCACTCAGTGACCTGTTCTTTGTTTTATTCTCGAATGAATGGTTTGGTTCCCCCCCCCCCCCCCCCCCCCCAGCTTACATGTGCAACAGGGAAGGCAATATTTATTTCAACTCCAGGGCAGTAGTTACAAAGGGATATGAACTGCTCTTGCTGGCTATATGGGAAATGTTGCTGGTGACAAAACCAAAGCTGGCCTATCTCTTTTTCCTAATTAAAACACATTTTTGGTGTTTTGCGGTGGTGGTTGCATAAACTATAGTCTCTGCTCTAAGCCATTTTAACATCTCATCAGCTAGTTAAGGATTCTACAATGTCCCAAAATTCCAGATTTTTTCTGCGTGTGCGTTTTTGTGGTGTTTGGTTCAGTGGGAAACCCTGACTGGCTGTTGAGCTCGCTTTCCTCCTGGTGGGACGCACCATCGTGGCAGAGGGGATACGTCTATTCTTTTTGAACAGAAGAATAAATAAGCTCATGTTTTAAATTTTTCCCTCTGACATGCATCACTGTAAAATTGGAAGTTAGCTATTGATTTCAGGTGCTGGACTCTCTATGCCAAAATTTCCTCAGCAAAATAACACTTCTAAATTTCTTCCAGTAGCATTCACATAGCAAATAAATGCTATCAGTTGCAGTTCCAGTAGCTTTACTGACTTACTGGAGCATAGAATTAGAAGGAAAAAAAAAAAAAACCCAACCCCTCTCTACATGAATACCATGTTAGATTTTGAAAGTCTGATGTACATCTCTGAGGACTAAGGCTGGTGACCAGAAAGAAAGGAGCCTGCTAGTGCTAATTAATGTGAAGCACGGCTGTAATACGTGTCATTCAACATCGCTTTCTTTTTAATGTTCTGAGTTGCCAGTAACTGTTCACGTTGGTAGAATCAACTTTACAGTTTTGTTATAGCTTAATAGTGGCATGCCTTAACATTTTATCTTTCTGTAACAATAGCAACTAATAAAATGTTGGAGGTTTCCCAAATGGTACCAAGAACAAATAATTTAACCTCAGTCCGGGAGACCTTGAATGTTCTCAGTGTTTTCTATGCCTTTTCCAACGTTGAGCGTGCTAAAGGTGCGGGGGGTTCCTTGCCCGACGTCTGGAGGAGTTGGCAGAAATTAAATTGCTGATACAGCAAAGACCTCTTTACGTAGCGGAGTCATCTGTCAGTCTCTGTGGTAATTCAATTTCTATTCTTTTAAAGTTAGATTGGAGTTAGGAAATGCCAATGTTAACGCTTCAGTTGCTAACCAAATACGGAAGCCGTTCTAATTTAACAAGGTTCGCGGTTAGCCTAATCGACAGTTCAGGAATCGTTTTGGTATTGAGCATTTGTACTTGCCGCTTCCCTCAGTTTATGCTTTCTTGGTATTACAGGAGGGTTGCAGCCACTTAACTCACGTGTGTGGCCGTATGAAGGGTTAAAATGGCTACTTTTGTCGTTTTCAAAGGCCTGATTGTACAGAAATGAGGAGTCTGAAGAGGCAGGGCCAGCCTCATTGCATCCGCTGCCTGGTTCACAGTGCCACCGTGTGGGAGCCTCTCTCGGCCTCCCTTCGAAGCCGGGGTAGCCACCTCCTTCCTTGGAGCAGCACGGTTCCTTTTGCATTGGAGGCTGTTGCTTTATCGTCTTTTTGAAGGAGGTTCCCCATTATTGCCTGCCTCGGTAGTTGTGGTGGTTTTTTCAAACTGCAGAGCGGCCAAGCTCCTGCTGTGAATATCTGTCTGGCGTGCGAGCTTAATTCCTTTCTGACAGGACAGACCTGTATCCACAGGACCTCCATACACAGCAATTAAAGCAGTCGCAAGGCCAAAAACTAGAAGAACGCACAGTGTTTTTTATTTAAGAGTGCATTTGATAGTTTATCTCGGGCCGTGAACCGATACGGAGTTGTGGGTGCTTACTTTCTTTTTTTCAGTTGGAGCTTTATCTGTGAAAAGACTGAAGAGTTATTCCTGGGGTTTGTCAGATTTCCCTTTCACGTGCACTTTTTTTATTTCTTTGAACAAGTTGGGTTTTTTGCAAAGAACTTGTAGGCAGTTAATTGACTTGTTTTAAAAATGATTTGATTAGTGTAGGTACTGCATGCATAGAAATTACTCAATGAAAGTTGAAAGGCATTTTGTAAGAAGTATTGATGTGCAGGCACAGCAGCTGCACCGCACACGATACCGTACCAGTTTTGAAGGAGCCATAATTGTCCATTGTGTCATCTTGCAAACGAATGGATTTCCCACCAAAGTTGGCACAATGGACCGTAATGACTGTCATTCCAGTTTCCTGTCACTTGTCTGGATTATGCAAATGCGGAGAGTCCAAAGGACTGTTTCCCCGGTACGTCTGCAGTCGATGTTTATCGTGAAATGGTTGCCTACACAAAGAGGAGGTTCCCAGTGGTCTTGTAATAATGAGGGTCTAACATGAAGATGAGAACAGAAACGCAGCTAAGGCTGGCCACCGGTCTCTGACTTTTAGCAGCGCGATGAGGGGGTTTCTGAATCTCCTAGCGTGATCCTCACCGGCACGCTGCGATACAAAGCTTCATCCTGTCGGCTTAGCCGCAGCCTCATCTGTAGTTTGGGATCCCTTTCGTTACCGTGCACGTTCGTGTAACTGTCTGGTGTCTCGGTTTTCCCACCGGTCATCCTCGCTCCTGCCGCGGGGGCTCGCGTTGCTTGAGTAAGGGTACGTAAGCAGGCGTGGAGCTGACGAGGGACACGCTCGTTACAGAAATGTCTGCCCGCTCCTCTGCCTTCTCCCAGGAGGAGGTGCTTTGCATGAGGGTTGGCTTGGAGCCACATTAAGGGAATTTATAGCAAATTCAGAAATACTTCCAACTTTTACGTACACTAGGCTTTTTGTTTGTTTATCCTTGACTAGGGAGGGAAGAAGGAGGGTGAAGAGACAGAATCAACGGTAACTTACCCAAAGTACATGTAAGTTGTGTTGTGTTAAAAAAAGAAAAGAAGGTTGCATCTGTTATACCAGGGCTTCCCAACCTCTTTTTGCTATGAGGTATCTCTTTTTTTTTTTTTCCCTTCTTACGAGGAAACACGCTATTGAACTTGGTTTGATTGTTTCATCTGGTTTTGTTCCCTTAATCTAAAACACCCGAGCCCCCTTCCTGAATTTCACAATCTGCTGGTAAGGCTGTTGGTTGGGAAGCCCTGAATTCACCTGAGAATGTAATAGGGGGTTTTTTTTTTTTCTCTTTTTTCTTTTTTTTTGTACAGTGCTTTACATCTGTTTATACTGGACTTGTTTAATACAAAATGGTACTCTGAGGTCATTGGACAACAGTTTGAGCGGATTTGATAGCTAACATTTAGGAGGAGTTTGTTCCCTATGTAAGATGTCATAATGCAAATTTAAATAGACTCAATAAAATGCATGAAGTGTTCATTTTGTGCTTGATCATCACTCCTTGGGACGGTGGGAATGCACTGGAGTAAGTGATGGTGGATGTGGCAGGAATTTATTTCCTCCGTATACCTTCTGCCTTGAGGCTGGGCAGAAAGGAAAGAGCTGGAATGGTACAGAGTTAGCTTCTTGGAAGAATTTATTGCTCCTTAGTACATAAAACTGAAGCAATAAATCTCAGTACGTCCCAGACTTCTGTAAAGCTGCCAGTGGATAAGGTGGGATACCAAAGCAGCGTCTGCAAGTTGTCTTTCAAGCAGTAGCTGTGACTTTAGGGGTGCGGGTCAGCGCCAGGGCCCGGTGGTCAGGGCCGAGCCTCCCTAGAAATGCCCTTTTGCAGTGTTCAGCGCCTTTCACGAGAAGCGCTCACACACGGCCAAAAGCTTCCTCCTAAAATTAGTAGCTGGTGTACGTGCAATGCTTACTTGGGTGGAAAGGAAATTTTTTTTTAGGGCGTGGGAAGCTGTCTTTATGATCGGGGCTTCCCTCGCCTCAACTCTGTTCCTCGAGTAGGAAGTGGGAGCCGCTCGCCGAGAGGGGTGTGCTGACAGCGAAACAAAAGGAGGGGTAGAAGGGTCACGCACGGCTCGAAAACACGCAGCGCCCGGTGCTTTGGGTGCCACAGAAGCGGGTAGCAGTACCACGGCTGGGCTGGTGCTTGACAGCACAGCGAGCGATGCTCTTGTTCGGTAAGGAGGAAAGTCGTGGGCTGCTCCAGGGATGCGTTGTGTCGGGATTCTGCTCCCGCTTCACTCTCCGTGGGGAGAGCTCTTGGATTTTTTTTTTTTTTTCGCCCCCATTCCCACATGCTTCATCTTGAGCTCCGTGGTCTGTCTTGCTCTGCAAGTGTACGGTTCAATCTGAAATTGAGTCTTTAACGCAGGCGTCAACTTTTCTTTCGGTGACGTCCCTCATGAAGTGGTTCCCACCCTTTCTGTACCAGGAGCTCTTTGCCAGGTCGCCGACTCCAGCCCCACATCTCCCTGTAGGAAGGCCTTCGGTTTGGGTAGCCCTGTATTTGTTCCTTAAAAACTGTCGATCAACCCCTAAATTGCTTAAGGAGTCCAAACCAACCTTGGAGCACGCGTGTGGCTGACTTCATCCCTATGTTTGTCTTATTTAATATATTCGAGGTCTTTGTTCTGGCCTGTAAAACTTTATATAACCTTATTCCTCCCTCTCGGTGCTTAAACCCTGTAACCTTTTACATCGTCCTGCTCCTCCCTTCAGGGCGTATTTCCGCGGCAGATCCGGACCTTCACAGGGGAATGCGTTTGGCCGCTTTGCTGGTCCTGCTGCTGGGTGGGAGGAGAAAGGCGGTGTTTGGCGAAGCCGTCCATCCCAGAGCGATGGGCGTGCAGGAATAACCACGCATTCGGGGGCTTCTCGCCTCCAAAAGGGCTCTTCTGACCGCTCCTCAGTGGGATCGAGTGTTTGGGAGAAAAGCAAAGGCTGGCTGCTGCTCGCTTGCCCTTCCCAGCTGCTTCAAGTGTGATTGAACCTGTTTCAGGGCTTTTAATGTAACGAATCTAAACTCAGCTCTATTGTGACTCCCTAAACCCTTACAATAAAGTTATATAGGGAAAACTAAACCCACTTTTTAGTCTTAAACTGGAGGGGCATTGTCTCTGATGCTAATGAGATGCTGATGCTGCATGCTCCAACTGTTCCCCTGAATAAATCCCCTGTTAAGCCGAGCATGTGAAAATCCGGGCGTCAAGTCCCCTCAACAATGATTACTTCATAAACCAGGAGTCAACCCAGATTTGCTGAGGGTTTCTTGAGTTTCGGCACCCGACGCCATCAGGGTCCTGGGTTTTCAAGGAAGAAGCTTACGAGGCGGTATCCTTGCCACAGCATCGTGGGATTCGGGCCGCGGGAGCTGGTCGGGGGCTGCGGCAGGGTCCCCGCGGCTCCGGCGGCCGGCAGAGCCGTGCCTTGTGCAGCGCTAGGAGGGGAGCCAGCCGGGCTCCTGGTTGCCAGCAGAGATGATTTTTTTTTTATTATTTTTTTTTTTTTGCACTGGTTTGATTTCTCAGGATGGATTTGCAGAACAGCATTTCTCCAAGCTGAAAGTTTGAGGCCGGTGGGTTTTTTTTTTTTGCTCTGGAGCAGCAGCTTTGCTCGTTGTGGTGGGTCCTGTACAAAATGCCACGAAGCAAAAAGTGCCTGCCTTGGTTTTTTGGCTTTAATACCTGCTCTAGTCTCGCCTTTCACAGCAGTGAGATGGCCCTGACGACACCGCCCCAGACCGAAACCCCATGTTTTGCCCCGCGTCTGCAAAGCCGGAGCTTGCCCGCAGGCTGGCTGGCGGTTTTGCTGATGCTGGAGGGTGTTACGGGTGTGAAAGCTCTTGAAACGAAGCTATTTCGGGAGCCCACGGGGTTCATCTCCCGACCCCACAGCAGGGATCTATGCCAAGATAGGAAACAGAGGTGGGAACGCTGCGTGCCTGCCGTGAGCATCGCTCGCTGCCGGCCGAGGGGAAGGCAGCGCCAGGCAGGGGAAAGGCAGGAAAATGCGCAGTGGAAGAAATAATTTAATCTCTGTAGGCAGTGCTGACTTCTAAATAAATCCCAAATAAACTTGGAAATGACTTGGCCTTTGCTGCTGGCACCTTTGGGATGATCTTGCTTTATTTCGATGCACCTTTGCAAATTAAACTGAAATACTTGCAGGAGGCAGGGAGGCTGGGAAATGCCCTGGAAGCTGATTGCTGTCGGCTGGCGTCCGGGCAGCGCTGCTCGTCCGTCTTCCCTGCACGCGTGGAGTGGCCAGGAGGGAAAGCGGGGGAGCGGGGAAATGATGGAAAGGGATGAAGGGCAGAGGAGGGGAAGGGAGAGAGGAGGTGAATTAAACTGAAGGAAAACTAAGGAAGGGTAAAAAAAAAAAAAAAAAAAAAAAGAAAAGGCTTTTGAACTGTGCTTGTCTGAGTGGGACTGGGAAAAACATCAACACAGGTGGAAGAATATGGGTGGGAGCAAAACCACGGGGATCGTCGGGGTCTGGCTGTGAGGATGCAGAGCAGGTCCAGAAGATGAGACCCGGGGACCGCGGTCCGGGGCCCTTCGGGGCCAAGCGGGCGGGCAGCGGGCGCTGCTGGGGGCCATGCGGCGTTGGCCACGTCCGCCGGGGCTGGCCTGGCCCGAGCAACGCTCCGGGTGAGCCGACAACAGATTTATAACCATAAAATCCCGATCCTGGGCGGAAAAGGTGCATGCCAGAACATTAGCTGGAGCCTGCAAGGGCAGCGGGGGTGGACACACGCGGGGCCCCCGCTCGCACCCCACCCTGCAGCCGCGGGAGGGGCTGTTTACACAACCCCGCCGAAAAAGCCCCCAAACGCTGCTGGTGTTTCCAATGTGGGATCGAGCGGGGCTGTGGGTGATTGGGAGAGACTTGTTTAGTGCAGCTCTTGTGCAAAAAAAAAAAAAAAGATGAAAAAAGCATACCCCGAAGCCTCGGCCAGGATAAAGCATGCACAAGCGAACGGGTCCAAAAGCAATCAGTGCTTCTCGCAGCCCAATGCACCTCTCTGCTCCCGCACCGGCGGGGTGGGCTCCGGCTGCCTCCCGCCGCAGGGCTCCTGCGTGTTCGGCGTCAGCTTCGGTGTCAGCGGATCCCTGCTCCCTCCCCTCCCTCCCAGCCATGCACACCTTCTTGCTCTCTCCCCCCCCCCTCTGTGTTTGCCTCAGATCTAAGCACATATATTTTTTTCCCCTCCCTTGCTTTGCCCTGCTGCCAATATTAAGCGGTTTCCCATCTCGCACTTTAAAAAAAAAAAAGCCCCTTAACCCCAAGTCGAAGGAAAGCGAGCGCATCCCGAGCTCACCCCCATCGCTCACCCCCCCTGCCAGCAGCACCCTGCGTGTTCTCCTTTCGCCTTCGGTGCCGCATCGCAGTACCCGGGCATGGGTGCTGGCGCCCTGTTTTTGGGGCAGAGGGTCCCACGGGCGCCCCGGCTCGATGCCCTCCCGCAGCTGCCTGAGCAACAGCCCCGGCAGCCCTGCGGAGCGTGGGTGCGGCTGCACAGCCCTGGGAAGGGCTCTGTTCCAAATTATTGCTTTAAATAACGACAGCGAAGCAACAGCTCTAGGAAAGATTTGCATTTAGAGGCAGAGTTGGTTTTGGTTTTTTTTTTTTTTTTTTTTTTAAATAAAGCTTCTGCCAGTTGTCGGTGCATCCTTCAAGTCCTTCAAAGGCACTTGCAGATGGGGGGGGGGGGTTTCCTTTGGTGCCTTTTTTTTTTTTTGGGGGGGGGGGGGAAGGATTATTATATTTAAGTCCTGCAAAAAGAAAACAGATGGAGAAGAAGACAATGAAAGAAAACAAGCCCAGCCCGAAGCCCGCGGGGAGAGGAGCGGAGGAGCGGCTGGGCACAGCATGCGCCCGCGGCCTCCAAATGCCCATTAACTGCTTGCAGGCGGTCAGCCTCACCCAATGGCAGCCTGTGTCTATATATATATATATATATATATATGTATAAATTTTAAAAAAACCAACTAAATGTAACTATAGATATCATATATGCCATTCATGTATATATACCTAAAACATATATGTGACTTATCACTATTAAACTAATTTAAAACGTTGACATGTGGTTCATATTTAATGTATAAACCATACATGCAAATTTTGCATTTTGTAAGCACAAATGTAAGCTATTATATAGAAGCAGCTTGGTTTAATCCATGATATTTCAGTTTTAATGTATGAATAGATGTATAAAAACTATTGTGTTATAGTAATGAAAACGTTGGGGGGGGGGGGTTTTTTTGGTTGTTGTTTCGTTTGGTTTTTGGAGTTTGCAGCCTTTCTATTGAAAAACTCAGGGGTTTGCCCCTGATCCGAAATACTTTTTTCCCCATTTTTTCAACTCCCCATGTTTCAGGGCCAGCCGCAGCAGCCTGGAGCCGCCGCCGCTCCATGCCCTGGGCTCAGCCGGGCACATGCACACGCACACCTATGGCGAGATACAGAGATGTCTACATCTGTACGTATAGATTGCTTTCTTTATATGGCCCTTACGGAGATGGGCTGTGACGAGCTGATGCTCCTGGGGCGGGCTGGGAGCAGCCGGGCAGCGATCCCCCCCCCCCCCCCCCCCCCCCCCCCCCCCCATTGCCTCTCTGGGTGCCCCCGTGGGTGTGCAGCCCGCTTTTATCACACACCCCAGCACCCTCCCAAGCCCCCCCACCAGATTTGCAGCCACCCCAAGAAGATCAGTGTCATATCAGGCTGGCTTTGCTTTTTTTTGATACCTGCAAACGCAGCGCCGCGTGTTCGCATGGTGCTTGCCGCTCCCAGGAACGCGCTGCAGCGTTACCTCTCCTTGCTCTGTCCCTCCATGCAAAAAAATCCTCTGGAGGAGCCCGTTGCCGTAGTCTCATTCCCTTTGAATCTCTGTTTACCATCTCTTATCTCCTGGTGGTTTTTTTTTTTTTAAAAAAAAAAAATACTATTTGCAGTAAATAGCCCCAACTTGAAAAAGGGTTGAGAGGCACATTAAAAAAAAAAAAAAAAAAAGCCTGAGCTATATAAAACTAATGTATATGTCAGCTTTCATCTACTGTCAATTAAAGCACCTAGCATAAACAAATCATTAATATAAAGCCCTTGATAAAAGCCTTCTTTTCAGTATCTCACAGCCACGGTAACCTCACTTATGAATAATCATCCCCGGTCTTTCCCACCCTCAACCCTCCCGTAACTGCTCTTATCGACAAAAAAGCTTAGCTCTCCTGTGACCGACGCCAATACACAGGAGGTCGCCCCGTGCCCCCGAACCACCGCCAACAGGAAGAAACACTAATAATAATAATAATAATTTTAGAAAAGCCCGGTGCTGGCCCTGTGCAGGAGCTCCGTGGAGCAAAGACGCCGGCGAGCCGCAGCCCCCGAAGACGCTGGTTGCTAAAAGCCAAACCCAAAGCTGTGCCCGGGGGGACCCCATCGGCGTCACTGGGGGCTCACCCCAAGCCCTGACACCAGTTTGGGCACCGAGATGCTCTCAGGGATTTCTTTCTTTATTATTTTCAGTTTTCGATGCCTCAGGTGGGACAAGGACCATCCTCCACCCGCCGACACCACCTCCAGCTTGCACCCTCCCGCGTCGCATCAGGAACCTCTTCTCCCCCGTTAGGTACCAGCACCTCTGCACAGCCTCCTCTCAAGGTGTACGAAAGACTTGATAAAAATAATTCCTGTGCTGAGCTGCCACCTCTCCAGCCCCTTTTCTTTCGACATCCCAGGCAGGCGCCGGGCGGAGGGTCGGCAGCAGCCGGGAAAGCTGCCCAGGACCGGCGCTCTTGATCGGCCACGGGGAGAGGAAACCTGGCAAGACACAGGCACAGAGCCCTTTTCTTTTTAAACTGGTTTTATTCTACACAATTTTTTTTTTTTTTAAACAACATTCATAAAACATTAATTACAAAAAATGTGCTAATATGGGGTCAGGGTGGGGTTTGGGTTTTTTTTTTTTTTTTTGGATACCAACAATCAGAAATTCACATTTTGAACGGATAGTCATATTTTAAGACACACATTCAAATACTTTACTTACAGATACAAAATTTGAAGGGAATATAAATTGCTTACAAGGAGCAGATGTCAAAAAAAGGACTAATTTTAGACTTCAGGTTCTGACTTTTGCATTGAATTGAGCGGCTGCTTTCAGGCCACTGGCTCTGCTGGACCCGGTTCGGAAAAAAAAGGGGTTGCAAAGCTACCAAAGGTGCTTGCAGCCTTTTACTGAGTCTTTCTAGTGGGTACAGACACCGCGAGGGTGAGCGTTCCCAGTATATCGGCAGGACAAAGCAACGCATCCCTCCCCGAAAAGCTGTGGGCAGGATTTTTTCCATCAGCGATGGAGCTAATGCCGACCGCGATGGCAGCAAGGCTGGAGGGAGGCACGAACTCAGGGTGATGGCAGCAGGCTTGGAGGTCCTGCTTTAAAAACAAGCTGTCCCATGAATTCCCGAAAACGGCCAAAATTCAAGCCTCCGCCCCGGTGCTCCTATGTGGAGTCGGCTCCAAAATCCACCCATCCGAAAGCAAATATTTGGCTTTGTCCCACTGGATTTCAGGGCAGGGGAGGGGGACAGGGTGATTTCCTAATTGCCCTCAGCCTCCCCAAAAAAGTCCTGCCTCCTGCTTTAATGGGTTCAAACAGCTGAAAGAGGATATGCTGGGAAAGTTCAGGCCTTGAGAAGTCATGATCTTTTCCGAAACGATTGGATTGAATGCACTTGGCAGCCAAAAACCCAACTGCATTCAGGTAACCTGGCCGTCACCGACCAGAAGCGCCGCACCAACGCTACGCAAAAACCTGCTCCAGTAAACAACTCGTCTTACACGCCACAATTAAAAATGTACAAAAAAAAAAAAAAAAGCTTCATTCCTTAGTAAAATAGACACTAAGTCTTGCCTCTAACACTACGGTTAAGAGCTACACTTGCCTTGACGGTCGGAGGTGGACGTAGGTTGAGCGTTGGGAAGTATTTTACAAAAAGAGAAGAAACTTTGGAGCGTATGAAACCTTCTTCCAAAGTCATGTTTTGCAGAAAACGGGAGGGACTGTGTGTCTTTCCTCTCTTGCCTCACCCCTGCCAGGAGCGGGGACCCAAGCCCTGCGCCTGCCATCAGTGGTGCCGGTGTTTTGCCACCGCGCCGGCACGGCTGTGGTGGGAAGAGGAGACGCGGGGACACGCGCAGCGTCTGTCCTTGGTGGGAGCACCAAGGGCATTGCAACATTTGCAAAAATAAACCAACAAAACAGGATGAGCCGGCCACAGCCCAGCGATAACCTCGCCGTGCCAAGCTGATAAAGTGCCCCGAGCCGTGCTCAAGCCCCCGGCCACGGGGAGGGTCACCCCTGCAGCCGCAAAGCCCACTTGGAGCTGCACAGGGATGGCAGCTCCATCCACCCCACCTCTGCTTTCCTTCCACGGGCTCTCAAAAAGAAGGGAAATAGTTTTATTTCGGTTCGTCGCTTGCTGGTGGAGCTCCTCTACGGTGCCAGCTCCGTCCCCGCCCGACCTTACGCTGAGGACGTTGGAGGAGTATTTAAGGAGCACTTGTCAATCACATCATTCTCCCAGAGGTTACAAGGGCGGCTGAGATTTAAACAAAAGCACCCGAAAGAGCTGCCCGAGCGCGAGCGTTCACGGCAGAAAGGCAGCGGCTCCGGCAGCGGGAAGGGGCTGCCCCGCTTGCCTTGGCAAAGGAGCCGGGGCTTTCATAAGTCATTCCAGTTTTTTGCTTCCAGCTGGATAAGAAGCAGCAAACCCTGCCAGCATGAAAATTATTGAAGCTAAAATAACCAAGGTAACCCCCAAAGAAAACTCTGTTGGGCACAGAGGCATGTGAAAGCCGGGTGATGGGCTGCAGCGAGACCCTTGCCAGTGCAGGCGAAGGTCTCAGCTGGATCTGTCTCCCTCTGCATCCCGAGGATTTGCTCCAAGTTCACCTTTATGCAGGTTGTTACTCTGAGGGCTGTATGGCCACATATGGATGCAGATGTCAACCAGGGTTAAAATCCACCCTACGCCTCCCGAGATGCTGAACCAGAGCGATCTGAGCAAGCGTAGATGAGATCCTCAGCACCAAATCAGCCTGCCCAGAGCAAATCGCTCTTAGCACCAACGTACCAACACCAGAAGAGACCCTCTCATCGCCGTGCAAAACACTCCTGTGGCCCGGTCACGCACGGAAGGGCAGGAATGTCCTTGCCCAGCTGCAGGCCACCTCCCTCTCCCAGCTCCTCCGGACCAGGCAGCTCAGCCCGGAGGGTTACGAAGCTCCTCGACTGCTGGCGTGGCCAAACTGGCAGCCCCAAACCACCACGATGATGGGAGGCAGAGCCAAAACGTCTTGAAACTGGGGGTCCCCAAACCCCGCGGTACCGCAGCAGACCTGCAAAAGCCCTCAAGCTTTGGTGGCAATTAGGATGTGGCCTTCCCACAGCTCCCACAGCAGGGAAATGTTAGGAAACCTCAACCCCAGCCAATGAGTAGCCAGAATTTGTTAAATTCAGGCTATGTGCCTTAGAAGCGTGTATTTCCCTGGCCGCAGGACCTCAGGGCAGGGCACGCTGCAATGAAGCAGCTCCTGCAGATGGTTCCAGCTTTGTTTCATAGCTAGAAAAAGCTCTAAGCCATGAATCATGGCACTTCCCGGGCAGGTCCCGCAGCCGCTGTCCTGCCAGCCTTCCCATCAGTGGGGCAGCCCTGAAAGGCTGAAAACACAACCACCCCCTGAGCCCCTCCAGCTCGGCTGTCCGGCTCCATCCCTCAGCCAGAGCGAGAGGAGTTAAACCCGGCGCCTCGCTCTGTAGCAGCAAAAAGAAAAAAAAAAAAAAAAAAAAAAAGAAGAAAAAAAAAAAGAAAAAAAGAAGAAAAGACAACAACTTGTTTTTGAACACCCTCAAGCTAAAGATTTAGAAAGGCAGCCCCAGCCAAGCCCCGAGCTGGTGCTGCTGGGACACGTCCCGTGCTTGCTGTACACTTACATAAGGCTACGCGCGCGCCTGCAGCTCTCCAAACAACCCGGGCACGGAGCGAAGCTGCTCCCTCCCCGCTCCCTTCCACCCCTTCCCATCCCCGAAGGACTCGACCTGCTCCCGTGCCCTCGCTGGCTCCCGAAAACAGCCGAGCCCGGAGTGTTGGGCTCTACCTTCCCCTCCTGGAGCAAGGGAGCAGGGCAGGAATCACAGCCCGGCACTCACAAGGGAGGGAGAAGTTTGGGGTTTTTTTTTAATTAGAAAACAGAGTAAAAGGAAGTTTTTGCCGTGAACGCTGCCTCCCGTTCAGCCCTCGCCCGCTCAGAGGAGGCCACGGGTGTGCTGGGCCAGGATGAGCGGATCCTGATGGGAAAAAACAGGAGGGGTTTTCGGATGAAGCTTTTTGCAAGAGGTGGGGACCTATTTGGAGTCTCTGCACCAGACTACAACAAGCTAAAGGGTTGTTTTGGAGAGCAACGCAATTTTTCCCTGTTTATAGATGCTCAGATTGCTACAACCCCACCTCTCACATGCCACAAGTCTGCAAAAATTCTTGCAAGCTGCCCGATGCTCAAGGGACAAACTAGAGGCGCAGCAGCAGCATTAGCTGACAAACCAACCCCCAAATGCTGCCCTTTATGTTGACACACTACTCCAACCTTTGCCCTTCCCGTTCCCATCTGTGTTTGCAGACGAGGCGAACCTTTCATTGCTGTTGCTCAAACAGACCTTCCCGGCTGCACAATTTGCCCTTGTCTTGACCAAGGGCAGGATCTTGATCGGACAAAGATGCCGAGAGTGGGTTTGGGAGGCTGGTACCAGACATTGGTCTGGGATAGGATGAAGGGTGGATTCTTTCGACTAAACTCAAATGGTCCATGAATGCACCTCATCACTCAAAATCTCCTAGAGGGTAGATAATAAGAGCCATGGGCAAAGACCGAAATTTAGGGCGATGAATGTGGGCACCACCATCCCTCCCGGGAAGAGAGCTGGCTCCCGGCTGACACAGAGCTGGTCCGATGCCGCTGCAGCGTTAAGCACCCGTCGCACCAAATTCAGGCTCCTCTTGGGGCAAAGACCTTCGCAGGCAGGCGGAGCATTTAAGGCAAGTGGAAATCTGTAGAAATCTAGGATTTGAACCATAAATCACCTTATCAACCAGAGACGTTTTACCACCACGAAGTCTCACGCAAGCTGGGTGCAGTCATCGGTGGGCTCTGCCGCGCAGCCACTCGCTCAGGCCAGACGTGGGTTTGAGGCAGCTCTGCTCATCATCTTCTTGGTCTGAAGAAGCTACTTCTTGAATTTAAATCCCTCATAAGCTCTCCTTCGGGGGGCATCAAGGTCAAAAATATGATTTAAAGAATTTCATCCAACTCCAACGTGAATAAAAGCCCCCGAACTCACAAAAGGAGTTACAATGCAACATATTTCTTTCCTTCTGCTGTCAGATGGCTTTGAAGATGCCCCGCTGCCAACGCTCCTGCCTGAAAAGCATCACTTTAATGCCCTGCCCTCGGCTAAGCCTGGCAGATCCCACCGGCGCCGGAGCAAGGGCACCGTGGTTCGGTTTCCCCCAATGCACGGGCGTATCCATGCCCTGCCTTCCGATGCAGCTCCTGCTGCCTCCCGTGGCTTCCTAAACCAAGCCATGGGTCAGCAGAGCTGGTGCAGACGATGCGATATGGGCAACGAAGGGCAACAACAGTCACAGAAAAGCCTAGCGAAGAAAGAGACAAGCGGCTATCTGGGTTTATAGCCATAAAGAGACACGTCACAACACACCAGTTAACTTTCGAGCTTGTACGAGGACAGAAGGACCTTAAGGACCACAAGACCTTAGAATGCATTAGCCAACGCAGATTAAAAACAGGGCCAGAGGGGCATGCAGGATCCTGAGCCTATGTACAAAGGTCTCGCCGCTGCCCGCGGGAGTAGGGGGCCTCCGCTGAAACCGAGTTTCCACAGCAAAGATTTGTCTTGGTGTTACAAACCCCCACACTCACCCGGGGACCGAGGGATGATTCCCATGGGACACGTCCCTCTTTAGGCTTCTCATTTTTTTAATGGCAGGTGAATAAAATGAAAATCCGATGAAGGATGGTTTTGCAGCCAGGATAAATGCAAGCTTTGTTTCTTGCTCTCTCCCAGGTTATTATTCCCAGGAAAAGGTACTCCGGGCCCAGCCGGCACCTCATTTGCACGGCAGGAGGACCTCCCTTGCACTGTGCCACGCTCATTAGCGATGCCTGGAGATGACGAATTTCTACACAAGACCGAGCTCTGCCTTCATTCTGTGTGGTGGGTATCCGTGGGATGTGCTATTTTCTTGACCTCTCTCCCCCTCTCCCCCCCGGGGACGGCACTGACCCGGCACCGACCCCGCACAGCAATGCACGGGCTACGAGTTAAACGCTGTCAGGGCTTTTAAACCCTTCGGAAACACCGGGCTTCCCCTGCCAATACCGACGCGTGGTTATTGCTGCATAATACACAACCAGCCACAAAGAAGAGCGCTGGCATCCTGTGCCCCGAGCCAGCTGCATCCCCGCATCCCTGGCTGCCCCTGTGCCCCGAGCCGGCTGCATCCCCGCATCCCTGGGTGCAGGGAAGCCGCCTCCCGGCACGGAGCAGACCTGTGACACACAGGGCTCTGTCCCGACCCTTGACGCCTCCGAAGTGCCCGTCTCGGCGGCTTGCCCATGCTTTTCCTCCTTGCAGAGCCAGCCCTGTGGGCTGCGCTGGGAGCTGCCCCTCTCTTTTGCACCTCAAAAGCCCAATCTTGAGTCGCTGGGCGAGAAAACTCAGTGGATGAGGGATCTGCTGGTCTTGTCCTTGCGTTTTTAAGGCATATTTTGCAGGAAGGGGGTGCTCCCGCGTGGCTCCGTTCAATAAGGGCGGCAGGACCGGAGCCAGCCGAGCTCCCCATCGTCCCAGCTGCAGCTCCCTGGGTGCGTGGGAGAGCAGTGGAAAAGGAGGAGAGAAGAAGATAAAAGTGGAACTCGCCGACCATTTATTTGGTTTGTGCATCGGACTGAAGCAGCGTTTCCTCCTCCGGATCTGCTGGCTCCAAAACAGCCGCTGGCACTGGACGGGGAAGGGGCTGTCTCGCTTGGATGTGGCACCCGAGTGACACCAGAGGAGAAGGATGGACAGCTGCGAGGCTCAACAAGCCCCATCTGCGGCCTGTTTTAAAAAGGCATTTATTAGCTGTAAACCTCTGTCGTGACGTACAGAAAACTGAGGAGAGGAGCGGGAGATCGATCAAGTTTGAATCCTGGTGAGAGGTCGCCTTAGAAAAAAGGTTAGAGGAAAAAAAAAAAAGAGAAAAGGGCAGCTTTGAAATCAAAACTGCCCCAAAAAAGAGCGTTTCTGCTAGTTAAAAGCCTTTAACTAGAAGAACTTATTGTGTTGGCTTTTTTTTTTTTCTTCCTTTACAAAGGTAGTGCATCTGCGATCATTGAGAATTATGGTCCGTCTAGAAAAGGGCCTGTGCTTGGGCTACGGAGAGGCTGCTGGTGGCAACAGTGAGTGTCGGTGAGCGGAGGCGTTACATGTGTGCTTCGGAGGCAGGACAGCCCGGCAGCAGCTCCCCGTTCACCACCGCCTCCGAGACCAGCATCTTGTCTTTGCCGGAATCCAGCCGCTGCTTCTTCAGCATCCTCTGATGGACCAACGGGACGACGGAGAGCACCAAGCCGCCAATGATGGGGGGGACTCCGGCGAAATAAAAGGCCGCGTCATAATTCCCAAAATAATCATTGAGGTATCCTGAAAGAGAAGAACAATGGTGGTTACAGCCGCGTTAGTCTACAGACCAATTTGTCTCCTTCCTCAAGTGAGAGCTGCAGCTTGCTTCAACCGCCAGATTTGGGGAGGTAGATTTTAAAACAATTTTTTTTCCCGTCGCATTCCTTGGAGTTTTTATGCCCTGGATTAAAGGATGTGCGCAGTCAACATTGCGTAGCAAGGAAGCCAAGAAGGAAAGCCTCAGCCATCCTTCCTATTTAACCAGAACAGGACACAATCGGACACATCCCAAACAATCCCACACGCAAGCTGAGACAGCGTTAAACCACCAAACATTTCAGGTGGCTCTTCCTAGTGCCTTGCCAGCCAGGAGGTAATAGGAAAAGCAAGCAGGGGCTGTTCCTCTGCTGATTGCCTCCATCTGGAAGCCCTGCTTTGCTTACGGATGTTTTATCTACATGGCGATGTCAGCTGAAAAATACACGCTGCCAGTTACAAACAATCCCTTAAAAACCAAATGAGGTTCTGCACTTGTTAGTTCGGCAAGTTCTGACACAGCCAGACATCCTTGGAGAATAACGCGTGGCCATTTATCGGCACTGGAAAATCCCTCTGAGTTTTCTCCTGCGTAGATACTTCCCTGGGGATTACGTCCATGAAATGAGCTGCTTCACCCGGCCCTGTGCCTAGCAAGCCCGATGCCAGGGGTTCTGCAGCAGCACCCTAATCTGAAACGCCCATGTTCCTTCACGAGGGCATTAAACTGAATTTTGCTGCCAAAACCAGAAAGATCAGTAGTGCTTATACAGCTTTAGCTTAGCGATTGCTGATGCAGACGTTCTGCTGTTCAAGGGCCAGCTTTGGCAAAGTGCTCGCTGTTAAGGCTGTTGTTATTACTATGCTTAAACATGTACCCAAGTCTTGGGAAGACAGAGATTCGGGTGTCTCCGTCTCTAACTTTGATTCAGCAATCCAGGGCCTGAACTCACCCATTAGCAATCAGTCCCCAGATATCTAAAAGGACTTCTAGAAAACTAATGTCTGCCAACTTTTAGCTCAGCTTCAAAGAGAAATCAGTTAATACGATCTTGAGTCGCTCTTGCTGCTCCCCCGCTGGTTACCTTTCATCACCCTGGAGAAAGGCCCTGAAATCCTACAGGACGTAGCATGGAGTGATGCTACACCCGTACTTCAACCCCCATGCAACACGTTAAGCCAGAAAATTCAAAACCATAGGTCTGGTCTCACACCAAAATATCACAATGGGTGAAAGCTGCTACAAGCGTCTGCTCCCTCCCAACAGCTGGGTCCAGGTCCGGCACCGCGGCGCTACCAACCTGCTATCGGCGTACCCGCCGTCATGGGCACAGCCATCAGCCCCATGAGGTACCCTATGGCTTGGGACGCCTGCATGGGCCCCACCAGCTCGAAGGCGATGGGGGCCATGATGGTGGTGAAGAAGCCATCGCAAAGGCCGAGGAAGAGGCAGATGACAATGACGCCCTCGAACCCTTGGCACTGGGGGATCATCATGCACAGGATGCCCAACAGCACAAAGGACACAACCTGGGGAGACAGAAGTGGGCATGTCATTGGGGTGCAGGATGAGTGGGGATGGGCAGCAGGAAGTGCCATGAAGATGACACTGCACAGGTCAACGACATTGGCCCCTCCTCTGGACCCAGCAATGCCATCCATCCTCTGTTCTCGTCTCAGAGAGGACCTTAAGAATAACCTTTTAAGAAGCTTTAGGAAGGATTATCTGCTGGATTAGCTGCTAGATTTGAGCATTTGTTTTTCAAAAACCACAAGAAGGTGAGAGGGTGTCCAGCAGTTTGGGAAGTGTTGCGGCCACAGAGTTTGATTGCTGAACAGACACTGAGACCTCAGGTCAAGTGTGCAACTTCTCTGTACACCTTTCTATAATAAATGTTCTTCCCTGACAGCAGACAAGGGTGTTAGGTAATGGTCGGTAAAGGATTTGCAATCTGTGGTTGACAGTTATCAAGCAGAGTGCCGATACTGATGTAGAGATGCTACCCCCTGTCCCACAGTGGTTAGCCAGCAGCTACGCGGAGGGTCGGACACATCGTACCTGCAGGTAAATCTTCTTCAGCCCAGGAATGCAGTCGCCAATGCGGCCTGAAACCAAGCGCCCCAGCCCTGACATGGCTCCGAGGCAAACCGGGAGGATCCAGTCCTTTTTTGTTTCTTGAAATCGCTTCTCCACATATTTTACCTAGGATGGAGGGAAGGATGCAAGGACATGAATCCTCAGTAAGTTAATCCCTCTCATATCCCCAAAAAGGGACAAGACTTCCCGCAGAGGGCTTGTCGCTTTGGGAGTGGTTGTGTGACCCTCATGTCCACACCACCTCTGCCCACCCCAAACCCAACAGCCCTCTCCTCTCCTGCTACTGATGCTTGCCCTCGGGATCTTGTCTCCTCCCATCACTATTCCTGTTTACAGGACATGCCTGCAGCAGTTTCTTAGCTTCGAGGCTTTTGGTGGCTCTGTCCCTACCGCCCATCTCCACCTTCCCACCTCCTCCTCGCTTGCACGGAGGAGCCCCTTCACTCTGGGCAAAGGGCCCTCCCTCCCCTTCCAGTCCCAGCCAAGGCTCTTACCAGGTGCATGTAAGGTACGAGATATCCCAGGACAGCAGTAGCGATCCCAAAGGCCCAAATCCGATAAGTCTTTCTCCGGAAAACCCTCAAATTGAAATACTTGCGCGTCTGGGACCAGCACTGCTGCCGCATGCTCCGGCTACCCAGCTTGTCCTGCCCATCGTGCTGAGAGTCACAAGAAGGCGGCAAGATGGGCCGATAGGTCAGGGACAAGAATATCTGGATGAGCATTAAGGCACTGAGTACTTGGAAAGTATGTGCCAGCCCAATGGCCTTCCCGACCACCTTCAGGAAGAACGGGAGCGGCACAGAGATGAGGCAGCTGCCGCCAGCCACAACGCCGTTGGCCAAGCCAAGACGGCGCTTGAAGTAGTGACCAAGGATGACCAGTGAGGGCTGGAAGGCGAAGGAGCTGCCGCAGCCAAAGAGGATCCCATATGTGAAATAACGAACTTCCAGAGACCTAGTGGGGGAAAAAAGCACATTGGGGTGGTTACATTACGTAGGGGTAAGGAAGTCTTCTCCCTCACGGTCCTGCAAAACCTGGAGTCAAGACCCAAGGTCTCGCATACCACAGGTGCTACGCAGACAGTCTGACCCCGAGAGGCTTATTCCCTAGCCAAAGCAAGGATTAGCCTCATTGCACAGCTGGCACGTTAAATCTTCGGGAAAATGAAGTCTTAGCTGGGGAGTGCTTTCTGCAAAGAGGAGAAGACAGCAGCCAACCTGCCCTCCTTGGGAAGCTGACCTAACTTGCATGGTTTTTAAATTACAGCAATCAAGATTTTCTAAGGTAGGCAGGGTGGGCTATTTTTAGCTAGAAATTCATTGTTTTTTCCACTGGAAGGACTAACTGAACACATTCTGCACCCAGTGTTTGAAAGCAAAAGGCACCAACCCTGCTGGTTATTAGGCACTTCGGAAGGGAACACTGCGTTTCAGCCCCAGCTCCAGGCTGATTAATTGAGTTGTTCTTTAAGCTCCTCTGGGAGCTTCAATTAGACAGTTACCAGATCTTATTTGTACCTTACATTGGTGGCTGCACTTGAGGAGGGAGCAAAGTGGCTGCTCTACAGAACAGGTGGAAAGTCCTGAGAGCCCTTGGAAGGAGACATTTCCCAACTGCCAGCCCAGTTTTCCCAAAAGCAGCAGCTCAGAAAGGAGCCTGAAGTTAGGTGGTGCAAATAACCCGTTGTGTTTCTCTCCAGATGAAGGATTTTTTTCTTCATTCCCATGCAATACACTCAGCTGCAAAAGTCTGCACGAAATACTGCACGGGAGGAGAGTGCGATGGAAACCTTTGGGCAGCTCACCGGACAAGCGATGCTGCACAAACGGGGTCTTTACTCCAACACTCAGAACGACTCGTGAAATACTGAGCGCTGCTCTTGAAGCAAGCGAGAAGACAGCAGCCCGGATCTAATGGAGCAGTTTGAAGTTGAGAAAACGCTTACAAGCACATCATTTCTTCCATTACACACTCGTCTCTTTAGTTAGCCAAGCAGAAAGCAGAACGTGCTTGCTGTACCCAATGGCTCAAAGACAAATGACTGTCCTGAAAGGCAATTTCCAGCTACTCCAGAACGAAGCCACATCAGAAACCCTCTCTGGAGGAGCCAGGCAAGCAGCTGGGCTACGCAGGCTGTCTCCGACCTCCCATGCACCAGCACCTGGGTCACACCAGCTTTGGTAGCGCCGCTAAGCTGACGTGTTGGATAAGTGGAGACAAATGCCGCGGTTCCCATCTGCTCCCCGTTGATGCTAAGACACCCCTGCATGAGCAGGGGCTGCTTTCAGCCATGCTTCTTAGCCAGGATTTCGCACCCCGCTGGCTGGGAATCAGCCAGCTGCTCCTCCGGTGGGAAGGGTGGCATCGTCTCCCTCGGATAACGAGGTCTCCCATGGATAATGACATCTCCTGGGACAAGGAGCTCTCCCTCCAACAGCTGCCTCTCACTTACAGCTCACAACGGGAATGGCCCTGCTTCAGCCCCACTGGCAGAGGTTTGGGGAATTTCTCTCTGCAGGAGAAACCGGGCAGAAATTGCAGAGGGGAAGGAGAGGCAGATGAAAAGGGACTCGAACCCCACCACAGAACACTTAATGGTGCAGAAGAGGAGGGCTGGGAGGGCATTGGGGGGGCATATGAAGACAGCCTTGCTGAACTGGCCACCATCTCCCATTCCTCATGCTACAACTTCCCCTTAAAACTGGAGGGAAGGTGAAGTCTTAACACAACCAGGATTTCTCTCTTCTTGAAGGTGCGTAAGATCTGCGGTGGCTTGAGCTGATTACGAGTGCAGGAGACACCCTGGTGCAAGGCAACAAAGCAAGGAAAACCCTCGCCTCGACCCCATCCAGAAAACTTCAGCCTTCCCCAGAGCTCTGCTTTTCACCGTATTTTGTTTATTTAGTGGTTTTCATACAAAACTCCCAGTATTTTGAGGCTAGGAGGCACTGAGTGTGAGCTGGGTGCTGGGGTCCTGCCACGCAGGCTCGGTGGCTGAATGGGTCTTTGGATCAGCTCGGTGCAGCGCTGGGAACCGCTGCTCCTCTGTTTGGACAAAACAAACTCATTGTTGAGAAACCAGGAGATAAAGGGTTGATGAGCCTTGGTCCAGCCCTGCCTGAGCCCACCAAACCCAGGCTGCATCTCCCTTTACAGCAGCAGCTCACAAACAGCAGCTCCCTTTGCACCGGTGCACGGAGCCCAGCCGGCACTGGGTGGGGTCATCTCCAGCTGCGCCTGGGGGAGCTGGCAAGGGGGCCAAAAAAAAAAAAAATAAAAAAGCTTCTCCATTGTTCTGGGTGAGCAGGAGCCGCTGGCTCCGAATTTCGGGACCGGCCTTCGCCATCCAGATGGAGCATTGCCAAATCCCGCAGCCCCGCTGCTCTTCCTCCGGCCCTGGCTCGGCTGCGCCAAAGGCAGCTTCCCTGGCCGCGGTCCAGCTGCGAAGGGGCTCCTTTCACCCTTAAAAGGCAGCCAAAGGAATGTGAACCGAGAGCGAGAAGGCAGGAAATGGGGATTTCAGCTCTGGAGCTCTCCTGGAAATAATATTCTTCTCTGCCTGTGCTGTTTGATTTTCTTTTAAGCCCGACACAACAAGCCACTGGCAGCGATGTGGTCCCAAGAGCTCCTTTTCTTTGCACAAACATTTTACAATGGCGGGGGTGGGGGGAAAGTCCAAGCTTCGTTGATTGAAAGCAAGGTTACATGGGAAGCGCCTGTGATCTGCACTGCCAGGAGCCCGGGCATACCTTCCCTCAGGACCGGCCGACTGCACTTTCTCCAATTACTATTATCGTTTGAAATACAAAGGGGTGGCACCTGCAGAGGAAGTTGCAGAGGGTGGTTTCTTCCACGCCGCTGCCCGAGATGCTTTTAGCATCCCAAGTCCCCTGGCTGCAATCAGCCCCGGTCCCTGAGGCTCAGCAGCTGCCTCCCCGCTCCCAGTGCAATGGGGGTCCCGTAGCTGGGGACTCGGGGACCCATCACACAGCACGTATACGCAGGGAGCCAGGGCTGGGGCGAGCACGAGGGTCTTGTTGACCAGGGTAAAAGGGAGCTGGCGTCCCACTGCCCCGCGCACGCAGGGTGGGCAGGGAGGAGCAAAGCGCAGGCAAGTCACCCTCCAGGAAAATAGTGTGTATTTGCTTTACAAAAACCCGCTTCTTGAAGGATTTTAATTAAAACAATATTGATTTTAACTGAAATCCAACCCAAAGCAATGTTTTTGTTCAGAAAAACCGGGGCAAATGACGCTTTGGAGGGTGTCTCTGCAGTGCTTTTGAGACTCCATTTAACAAGTGCCGCATAAAGGACCCCAGAGGGGACCGCTTTTTGCTCCCACAAAGATGCAAATGTCTTGGGTTGGAAAGATTCTCACATCGAATCAGGTACACCTGCCACCCAAATGCACATCAGCGAGCGCCTGCCAGCAGAAATTCGCGGCATGGGATCAGCCATGGAAAAGGAGGCGCAGCGATCGCCCCGCGCTGCCGCAAACGCCCAAGCCGGTGCGGGAACAGCACAAACTTCTCCAAACCCTGTCTGCGTCTCCCTCCCTGTCTGCCCTGCATGGAACCTCCCTCTTGCCAGGTGTAACCCATCAAATATTATTTTAGGCATTAATTTACTTTCGGTACCAAATGTGAAATTGGTTGCAAAGGAGAACAGTTTTGTCCACGAGCGTCTCTTTGGAGCTGCCCACAAGAGGCGTGCCAACTTCTCGCTGCCTGTTTTCAAGATCAAATGAAGGACCTGAGGGCTGAAATCCCGTAAAATAAATTCCCTCGCTCAGGTAAAAATCACTCTCTTGTTACATAAGGACCAAAGAGCAACCTAGTTCAATTTAGGGAGAAACAGGCTGTGCGCATGTGGGCTGCAACGTGGGCTGTAGGGATGCCAGGAGACCTCTCATCTGGATGGAAACCACCTGCCTTGCCCCAAAAGGCAGCAGCAATGTGTAGGCAGGGCGGGTTGCAGGGAACAGTGAGGGAGAGGAGCTCGCTTGAAAAGCTGGATGGCCCCTCTGCAGCCTTACTTGGTGAAGGAGCTGGAGAGGAGTCCGACGAAGGCGATGGCAGCTCCCGAGGCTGCTGTGGTCCTGCAGCCGATCCGGTCGGTGAAGATGCTGACGATGGGAGAGCAGAAAAAAATCATGCCCATGGCCAAGGAGCCAACCCATGCTAGGGGGAGAGAGAAGAAAGGTGACAGTCAGGGTGGGACATCAAACAGGTGCCAGAAGGACAACAACCAGGGACTGACTCCAGCTTTCAAGTTGGTCTCGGCAGAGAGGCAGCCCCATCACACCGTTAACTAACAGTGCAGCTCATAAATAACCACGTTATCATGGTTACCACCCGCGCTGCCCGCTGGCGTCGCGGCCAAGGTGCAACCTGCAGCGTCTCGCTGTTCACCCGTGTGATGGAGGCATGGCCAGGTTTTCCTTTTATTCCCCTCCGCTGGGTTCATATGTGTCCTAGGGAAGGCACCGAGCTTTCAACGCTTTTTTCTAACGGCTCTTGCTGTGTGGGTAATGACGCCTGTGCTGACGCCGCTTCCAGAGGGAACATCTCCATGGCCAAAAGCCCCCCAAGCTCCTCAGAGAAGCTCTGCTCCCTGGCTTTGGCTATGAAGAGTTTCATATCTTGAATTATAGCTCTGCATTTCCAGGTACCGCACTCATCCCTCACTGCTGCCCACTCCTCAGAGCCAGGACAGCCTCACCTCCCCTCGCCCCACGTCCAGCAGGGATTTCTCCTTGCAGCTGAGCTGATGGGAGACACGCGGGTTGTGCCAGGTTGGATTACATCCCTTGCCCTACCGGGCCATGCCCAGGCGGGACCGTGATCTCACGTCTCCTTCCAACCCACCTCTGGAGAAAACCACTGTCTGTCTGTCTGTCTTTTTTCAGAAACTTTTATTATTTGCAGATTATTTCAGCCCATCGTCTTCTCCCTGCCCTCCACCTTCTCTCTGTAATAGTTTCTGTGACTATTTTGGGGAGGAAAGGCAGGCTTTCAAGAAAAGCAATGTGGTAAGGAAAAAAAACCTCAGTCTACCAGCTCTGAGGAGAAGCAGGAGGTCCCCTTGGCGGGGACGGATGGATGGACAAGGGGCCCCCAGCCCTGCCTGGCACCCAAGCGAGGGGACCTCCTGGAGCACCTCCCAGCTTCAGGCGCTGGCTCCGGGCTGCCGAGCGCGATCCGCCCCACACAGACCCCGGGACATGTGCTCCTTGCTTTTTTTATTCCTTTTTCGGGGTTGGTTTTTTTGCACCTAAACCGAGCGCTCTGCAAACCCTTTTAGCACAGCCCCGCACAATAACAACCCGTCCTTCAAGAGCCGTGAGATTTTCAGAAAATAGCCAGGTCCCTATTAAAAGCAAATCCCGGCTATATAACAGCCTCTCCAACCTCTGCCTTTCAAAAAGGACCACACAAAGAAGCCCTCGCTAGCCTGGGAAGAACTGACCCTTCCAAATTAATTATAAGTTCGCAAGGACCCAATTTACTCCAAAGTCTTCCTTAAGAAGTGCAGAGTGGAGCAATAAAAAGAAAAGCAAGGGCTGCGCGGGAACCTCGTGGGACTCACCGGGCTCTGGTCTTGACACCAGGCGAAACGCAAAAGGGCGAGGGAGAGGGAGAGGACCCCCCTCTCCGGCTGATTTTCTTGGTTATAAACACAAGGCACAGTGTAATGAAAGTCCTTCTAATAGGATTAGGTGGCACGGCTCCAGAGAGCCGTCCAAAACAACTCCAAGAGGGGGTGAGGGGTGGGAGCAAAGCCAAGATGGGAAAGGCTCGTTAAATTGGATAATATACTTCCAGAAATGTTCCTTCTACTCCAGCCAAGGCAGTAAAATGTTAGATGGCCCCGTCATGTTTGAAGTTTGTTATTTTTGGAAATTACTTTAAGAAACGCGGAAATAAAAGCATAAAGCAAAGTATTAAATTTAAAGGGCCAGATTCTGATCTTAATAACCCGGAGATTTACATGCAAATAAGCAATATCAGTCTCTGGCCCCAAAAATGCATACTCACCTGTGGAGATCAAAGCAAACCCGGGGCGAGAGGCTCAGCAACGGGCGCTTAAAAGCTCCTCCAGCTTTGGGTTTGTAAAAAGGAGATATCACTGAATTAAAATCGGTAAACACAAAAAAAAGAGTCCCGTGGCAAATTGCTCTACCTTAGAGAGAAAGGGCTTACCACAAGCAATGAATAAAAATAGACTTGGGGAAGAACATCAAGTTAAAATTAGTAAGAACAATAGCCTCACTTCCAGAGCAGGGTTTTGTCTTCCCAGCGCTTCCCAGCGAAGCCCCGGGAAGCCGGGAGGGCTGGGCGAGCTCCAGCGCTGGAAGGAAACCTCGGCAAAATCTGAGGGCAGGAGAAAGCCACCTCGGCCCCGGCTCCGGTCCCGGTGCGATTCACACCGAAACAGCCCCCGGAGAATGGGTTCCACAATTTACCCTCCCTGTTTTAGCCCCAGCACGACGGCGGTGATCTCCTTTCACCTGGGTCAGGGCAAGGCTGGAGGAAAGCCATGGCAGAAAACCACGGGTTGGGAAAAAATCGGGGTTCAGGTGAAGTGGAGCCCCAAACCTGCCCTCCAGACACAGAGCCGGAGTCCCTGGCTCCGCTCCAGAGGATGAAGGGTTTATTTTTGGCAATCTGAGTAACGCCGTATTGAAGTTTCTCCTGGACTTTCCTGGACGTGAAGGGCAGAGACAGCCATTCCTCCAGTGGAAACCAGATGGGGCTTAACCAGCCTGAGTCAGGGCTTCCCTTCGGCAGCTCCTCAGATGCTGGAGAAGTTACGACTTGATTTAAAGCCCACAGGAAAAAAAAAAAAAGGGGGAATCTTTGCTTCTGATTTCCACAGGGTTTGGATGAGATGGTTAATTCCTAGCCCAGCCACACCTCGCAACCCTCTGTGGCTGATAATCTGGGCGAGATATTGAAAAACACAAAGACAAGCCCCCACAAGAGGCACGAAGCCTTATCAGCCACGTGGTGCGATCAAGCAGATCCTAAAAGAAATGATGGACTGAATCCAGCTGAGGACAGGGCTGGAAGGAGCTCAAAAGCTGTGCAGAATTTGGACAGGAGTTGGGTTAAGACTTGATCAAGTCTCGATAAATCCAACCACCTCCTGGAAGTGCCAGCTGAAGGGGCTGGGTTTGGAGCTGCCATGGTGCAACCCGGCTGGCGATGGCTGAGAAAGGGATGCCTTTACAGAAACACCAAAATCTTCAGAAAGCACTTTTTTAGTTAAAAAAAGACATTTAAAGCACCCTCCTTTTGCGAGGGGGAGTGAAGATGACTTCTGATTTGGGGGCTGGCAATATTCTAATATTCTCATAGAGGTGGCTCAATGCGTGCTGTCCCTCCCCATAGCCACCTCTCCGCTGACCCTGCTTGGCACTGCAAGTTATGCCAAGACCATGTCCCTGCCACCCTGCTCCCACCCGCAGCCCCTCCTGAAGGCAACAACACAGCAGCTGGGCAGCCATGACCCCCCGGGTGCAGGCATCCCATTCCTCGGTGCTTGCTCTGGCAGAGATGGCAGCAGGCTGGGGGACGGCAGCAGCCCGAGCTGCCACCCAAGCCCAGGCCACCTGCAGCCCCAGATTCCTCCAGAGCTGATGGGACCTTCCTGGTGGTCCTGAGAATGCTCTGGGGTACGGGAAGAGCCCAGCATGGGGCTGGTGCCCCTTGGCTGGAGCAGAAAGGTTGACCAAGGAGAGCATCCCACCAGCAG
This sequence comes from Pelecanus crispus, assembly GCF_030463565.1. Taxonomy (NCBI): domain Eukaryota; kingdom Metazoa; phylum Chordata; class Aves; order Pelecaniformes; family Pelecanidae; genus Pelecanus; species Pelecanus crispus. The sequence continues at coordinate 2,787,346 of NC_134655.1, read as the reverse complement.
CTCTCTCACAGCGTGATTGCACAGGGGGTAAAGCTCCAGCTAAAGCTCCCCAAATTGCTCCTTCCCACCTTGACTTAACAAAGACAGCCAAACTGTTGGCTCGTGGCAGGTCCAAAGTAACATGGCCTTCAAGACGGACAAGAGAAGACAGTGGCTGAAAATCTCCAAGGGGAACAGTGATGCAGTGGTGTAGGAGATTTTTACACTGAGGGTGGTGAAGCACTGGCACAGGTCGCCCAGAGAGGCAGTGGAGGCCCCATCCCTAGAAACATTCCAGGTCAGGTTGGATGGGGCTCTGAGCAACCTGATCAGGTTAAAGCTGTCCCTGCTCGCTGCAGGGGGCTTGGGCTGGATGGCCTCTAAAGGTCCCTTCCAACCCAAAGTAGTCTATGATTCTACGTGGGTAACACGGCCAAGTTGAGCTGTTCTCCCCAGCACTGCTCACTCTGGGCTTGAGATGGAGTAAAAACCGGGGAGGTGACCCATTTGCCCACCAGCCGTGCACCATCAAGCTGTGCCCATGATGGAGGAGCTCTGGGACCCAGTGTGCCTCGGCCACCACGTCCTCCTGGCAGTGGGTGACACCAGATCAGCTTTCTTTCCAGCGAGACCACCCCAAAAGGATGAAAAGCTCCTTCCTTGCCGGTATTTTCCTGAGCAGAAAATGGTTTCTGAGCGCCGCAGAGCAGAGCAAGGCGGGCGCAGAAGGTGAGAAACAACAGGGGAAAACTTCAGTGCTCTGAGACGCAGATCCAAACCCCCCCGGCCCTGCTATTGAGCTCATTGTTCCAAAACATCATTAAAAAATCATACTGTATAGCACTTGCGGCTGAGCCTATTTGTTCTTTTAAAAATGAATCTTCGGGGAGAGAGAAGGAAGGGACGTCGCTCTCAGACGTGCTTCCCCGCTGACCCAAATACCCTGGGCTGGAGGGATCAAGGACCAGGAGGTGACCTCAGATCCGCTGCTGGAGGAAGTGTCTTCCCTCGCTTCCCGCGGCTTCTCCCGCTCGCGCTGCGCGGCCGGGACAGGGCAGGCGCCGGAGGGGATGGGGACGTGCTGCGGAGGGTCACTTTCCCCCGGCACTTAGCATTGCTCGGAGGAGAGATGGGGCAGCCAAAGGTGATTTGCCTCCATCTGCCCGTCTGTACCACTCCTCCAAGAAATAAGTAATTTCTTGACTTGTCCTTTCTGGGGACAAGGAAGCTCTGCTGGCACGACAAACCTCATCGCACATCTTCAAAGCCCTTCCCAGCCCTACCTGGCTCCCTTTTCGAGTGGCCTGGGAGCCCAAGCAACCTGGTGGCCCTGCCCACACAGACACTGTGGGAAAGCGGATGGCTGTAACCCCTCCTCCGCGGAGCTAATGCATGCTGCCTGGAGCACATCTGCAGTGAAAATGAAGCAGCTGTTTTATCTTGTGTCCTTAAAAAGCAATTTGCGTCATCCTCTTGCTCACTCAAAGTAAAGCCTGGAGTGCTCCCAACGGCTCGGCCCCATGTACTCAACACCCCCCGCAGACCGAGCACATCCCGGGGAGGGTTGGTCAAGGCTTAAATAAAGGCAGATGCAAAGTTACATCTGAGGAAGCCACCGCGATGCACGGCAGGAAAGGAAACTAAGCTAAAGAGCAGCAAACCGAAGCTGAAGAGCAGTAAACCGAAGCTGAGGAGCTGCTGGGCTCCTCTGGACGGGAGGTGGTGGTGCAGGGGCAGCCACTGTGCATCACGTGCAGCTAAAAGCCAGATAAACTCATTAATTGTATAGCAAGCCCTGCTTGGTACCATACCCTAAAGCTTCAGAACAAAGTCCTCCTTTATTAGGTTTGGCTGAATTCTCCCCACTCCCTTCTTTTGAAAACAATTCCAAACCAGCCTGAAAACTGGAATAAATGGAATTATTCAGGGGAATTATTCAAGGCCAGGGTTGACTAAAGACCCTTTCAGTGTCCTGTTCGTGGTGGTATTAGGACAGAGTAAGGAAAAATGTGAATGTTGTAGGAGAAGTGGCAGCTACCATCATGGCGGCATGGTGCCATGACCATGGGTAACGCAACAGCTTCTCAGAGACCAGACCCAGCAAGCGTCCATCCACTCTTTGCCATAGCAGACTTTTTAAAAATCAATTTTTAACTGGTTCAGGAGCACAGGGCACCAGAGCAGAGCAGGCTGGGAACATACTTTGCTTTAATAAAACCACCACATCTCTCCTGATCAGGCCTCTCTGCCTTCCCTCACTCTCAAGGACACAGGGGACATTTAAGAGATGATGCCCAGGCCACCTCCTGTAACCACTAAGCAACAGATATCAGCTTATGTGAGAGAAAAGTCACAATATTAGCTGCCCTGTGGCCACATTAAGTAGAGATGGAGACAAATCTGTGGTTTTGCTTGGCAAGCAGCAGGCGCAGAGTGTTTGCCTGAGGTTTGCGCGCTGAACATCTTGGAGAAACTTGGCCCCAGCCACGTTTTGCATCTTTTCATTCCAAAACCATAAAATTCGACCCCAGTTAGAGCAAAATGGCGTTCGGACTTGTGTCTGAGCTGCATCACGTCCTCCCTGTCCACAGCCTGACTCCTGCTAGGCCTCGGAGGCTCCAGAGCCGGTCCAGAAATGCAAGTTCTTGTGAAATCCATCCAAAAGCAACAAGGCAGCATGTGCTCTGCAGCTGAAACCCCCCCATGTGCCCAGGCCGGATTTTTCTCCCCAGCACTCCCCTCAGCAGGCCAGGAAGGTTTTTCTTCTCCACGTCGCCTTCTGGCTTACAATTTTTGCGAGATGATTCACCTACCGCACACTAAAGTTACCGAACAAATAGGAGCTACGGTCGCAACAACTTCATCTCAACCCAGGCTCCCATCCACCACGTCCCATCCAGACGTCTTTCCATGACCTACACCCTCGAGGAGGCTGGAGACCTTGTTACTCCAACCTCTCCTGATGTTGGGTGACTCCAAGTTGGACCAAGTTTGCCCATGTCCCATCTCCCCAAGTAAGAGCCCGGGGCTGCACGCCTGGAGGGCAGCTCTTGGGGTTCAACCGCTCTTGGGCGAAACCAGCGCCCTAACGCAGCTCCTGCCCAAATGAACTGGCAGAACCTCTTTAGTCCTGGGGGAAAAAAGCACGTCCTGGGGGCGAGCATCCCCTGCTTCAACTGCGCTGTCAAACACCTCACCAGCCCCTGGCTGCGTTTTAATCCAGCAATTTTATGAAAACCAGAAAAGTTCCATTTTAATTGGTGAAAATTCCCTCCTCCCGCTCGCGGAGCGCCAATCTGTAATTAGCCTTTCATGTAAAACGATGTTTATTCCTGACGGAGTTTATCTTGGCACAAACAGGCGCTCTGAAATGTGCACACATTTGAAGACTCAAACCCTGCATTTAATTCTCTATCTGCTTGTTAATCCTCATTGTTCCCAAGCCCCTTTTCAAAACACACCCACGGGGAGAAGAAAGTTTTTTTTTTTATATATATATATATATATATATATAAAAAAAAACCTTCCAGCGTCAGGAACACCAGCAGCGAGCACAGCACCGCAGGCACCAGCCCAGGGTCCAGCTGCCCCCACAGCTCCCGGCTCTCACCCAAACACATGGTGCCATACCCAGGAGGCCTTCCTCCGGATTTTTTCCATCTTTCCTTTTTTTTTTTAATGCCATTTTTCTCCCCAGCTGTGATGCCCCTCGGATGTCCCCCCTGCAATGCAGGCACTTGCCCAAAGGACAGGAGCCCCCCAAATAAATGTATTTGGCAGCTCTGCAGTGGGAGGGTGGGGAAAGCACGGTGGGGAAACGACCAACAACCCCCAGCCCCATTTTGGAGAACTAACTCTCAGCAAGGCAAGCAGATGGGGGCCAGACCCCAAGTTTCATGATTCTTGGGCTTAATGTGGAGCAATTTGGGATTTACACGCTCCTGGCACGCAGCAGCCACATCTCCTAGCGTAGCAGCTTGGGGCTGGACCAGGACCAGGGAGGCCCCCAGGGACCTCCCAGCTGGGACTGGGTGGCCGAAGCGGACCAGGTCCTTCCCCCCCAAGCGCAGACGGCAGCACAGGGCCCATGGGGGTCAGTGGGAAGAGTGGGGGGCTCCCGAGCGGCTGCCAGCGGCTGCTGCAGGTTGCCCTGCTCTGGGTGACCGCATTGCTTCCAACAGGGCAATAAACACAATATCTACTTTATAAAATGAAAGGGAGAGTAAAGGGTCAGGGTTAGAGTCAGGGTCAGGATTAGGATTTGAGTTAGGGTCAGGGTTAGGGTTTGGGTCAGGGTCAAGATTAGAGTCAGGGCCAGGGCCAGGATTTGGGTTAGGGTCAGGGTTAGGGCCAGGATTTGGGTTAGGGTCAGGGTCAGGGTCAGGGTTAGGGGGCCCGGCTCTCCCCAGCCCAACGCATCCTGGCAGGTTGGGGTTTCCTCCCGGCCCCATGTGCTGGCTCCTCACCCTCTGTTTTTGGGGAAACAGTTCCCGTTGCTGGAGCCAGGCAGGTCCTGGAACCGACGGCAATGATTAACTCCAGCAGGACAGCGTGGGTCAGCCGTGGCCCCGGATGCCAGCTGCTGCACGTCTGAAATTTTAACCCTTTGGAAAAGCCGTGACCTGACCAAACTTCACTGGGCTTTGACTATGATTAACCTCCTCCAGCCACTTGTACAAGCGCACGAAGCGCTCGCTTGGGAACAGCTCAGCGCTCACGCCCTGCCACGGCCATCCTCCCATCCCCGACAGGGCGGTGGGGACACCCTTCCTCTTCCCAGCCCAAAAACGTGTCATCTCTGAACCCCCACCATGGCTGCTTCTTGTAACTGGCAGACTTGTACTGATAACCAGTTCCTGCAGCACACAGACAACTGGGAGGGCAGTGCAGCTGGGGGGCAGGGGTGGAGGAGCTTCAGGAATTCGCCTCACCGCTTTACCCTCCCTTTGGAGACCACCAGCACCAAGACACCGCTCTGCCAGACGTGATCATCCACCCAAGGCAAAAACCACCAGGTTTGCAAACAGGGCAGGGAGGATGCGAGGGGGTGGGCGCCTGCGAGGACAGGAGCCGTGTGAGGGGCAGCCTGCCAGCCCCTCCCAGCCTGGCACCAGCACCAAGACTGGGCCAGCAGTGCTGGGGCATACGCCTGGCCAGTGCTGGCCACCGCTTCCCAGCCTGGACCCAGATGAGCGCTGCCACTTTTGGGGAGGACACCTGAAACCCCAAAAGGGCAAGAGGGCAACTCTGGGGGTACCTCGCCCCCTGCCCCACGCTCACCTGCGCCCCAGCACCCTGCCAGCCGTCCCACGCATGTGACTGGTACGGCATTTCCCTGGCTCGGAGCAGCTCGGCCGGCTTTGTGATACGCTGCCGGCACGCAGAGGTCGTGGCTCCTGGCCAGCGCACATCAGAGCAGACGGCAAAGCAGCGCCGCAGCTCGTGGGCCGGGCCGAGGGGGCAATGCCAACGGGGCATTCTATGCCACGGCCAGCGGTTCATCTCCCAGCCAGGCACAGCACCCATGTGCATCCCTACGGGTGCCTATGCCCAGCACAAACCCACCACCGCAGCTGGCATCGCATCTCTGTCTACACGGCGATATTATACCCAAGGCACGGCTGCACGACCCCAAAAATCCCCAACGTCACTCTGGGGTGAAAGCACCTGGGGCATCCCAACCCCTCGACGCCTTGGGGAGAAGACGGGAGGGCTCCTGGCCCTCAATGGGAGGCAGGTTGGGTACCCCTCCCGAAACGCGGCTGGTGGCCCAAGACTGCTCCATCCCTTGCGAAATCAGCGGGCACTTTGTGTCTCCTCTCCCCGCCGGCAGCAAACCCCGCCTGGGCTGCGTTTGGGAACCCTCCGCCTTCTGCAGGGAGGCTGGGGTGAGAAAGGATGCTTTTTTCCAAGCTGGAAGAGACAGAAAAGTTTCCCTCTTTGCCAAATTTCTCCCAAGCCATCTTCTGTTTCCCATTAATGGAGAGAAGAAACCCTCCAGCCCGGGTCCATGCTCCTCCCATGCAACTCCCATGGGCGCCTGTCAACATCCCAGTCAAAAAGAAGAATTAATCCCACCCAACCTGGCTGGCCGCGATGCAGGGGCCCGCAGAGCGAGGACCGGTGGTGGGTGGAAAACAACCCCCCTGCTCTGCTCTTACATCTTCCCCATGGAAACTTTTTAACTCCAGTTGCTGGCAGGAGCCGGGCTGATCCCAGCTGAATTCCTTCCACTTACCAGCAAATAAATAGCAGTTAAATGGAGGAAAAGAGAAAAACACCCTTTTTTTTTTTTGAAGGGAAAACAAAAAGGCCAGGGAGAATAAATGGAGGCAAAATGTTGGGCTGGTCACAGGATAATGAAGATCTTTTTCCCCTCCTGGTTGGGTACTTGACAGCCTTCCCTTTCAGTTAATTAAGGGATACTCAGAAAGAAAAATAATTCCAGCCCTTTGCCAGTCCTGACCATGAAGGGGAGAGTCACAGTGTGCTTGAGACCAAAACCAGGAGCCCTGGCCACAGCTCCTCCACCTGGCCCAGACACTTAAACCACCATTTTTCAGGCAAATAGGTGCCTTTGCAGGACATCTACGATCTCCTCCCAGCCCTAGCAGACTTCTGCCCAGCCTTTTCTCCAAACTCTCCGGTGATGGGCATCTCCAACCTTCCCTAGACATGGGCTGGTCTTCTTGCACTCCCAAGTCTTTCTCCCAACCAACACCTTCCTTGCTGCAAAATTTCAAAGCATCACTTTGCAACCTGTCCCTCACCGGACAGAGAGAACGGCTTATTACCTTTTTTTTTTTTTTGCAACTTTTTAGGGAGCTGAAGGCAGATGCACCTGCCCTCCTCTAGCAGGAACAACCCCAGCCTGGGCTTCAGCACCGCACATCGCTCGCCCTCCTCTCCTCCACGTCTCCCAGTTGACCCAACCCTTTCCCGGTGCGTGGTGCTCAGCGGAGACACCTTCCCATGTCCCTGCTGGGCACTGCCTAATAATTAATTGCCCTTTGCCCTTCCCCTCCGGCACCATGCGGTGCTTGGCTCTTGTCTCATCGCACCCCGACGGTCTGTAAAGGCACCTCCCCAAAAAACCCACCCCACGGGAGCCCCACAGGGAGGGACGGCTCCTGCCACCCCCCCGGCGGCTGCGTCACCCCCGGCCCCGTGTCAGGGTGCCCCCGCCACGGCCCACAGCCACCTGCTGTCTTTTGAACCCCGAAGGCTGTTTGACGCTTCGGAGAGCGCGGCTGTGCCCCGGCCGGGCGCGGGCGCTGTGGGGAGGGCAGGGACCTGCTGGCAGCCTTCCTCCAGCGGGATGGGGACCGGGATGGCGTGGGAAGAGCCAAATCCCCCAAGTGCCCATCGGCCAAGGCTGGGGCACCCGAGGATGAGCGAGGTTGGAAGAAAGCATCCCTTGCCTTCCTCCCAGCGGCACCCGCACGCACTACCGGCGCTGCTGGCTCTGCCCCGCTGCATTGCAGCATCCTCCCCCCCAATCACCCCCGGCCCGTAACCACCCCACGGACCCCCCCCCAAGCTCCGGAGGAAAAAAATGCTACGGCAACCTCAGCCTGAACCCCCTTGGGGCAAGCGCCCCAAAATAGAGAGTGCCGGGGCGGCAGCAATGCCTGCCCCGCGGCACCCGAGCAGAGCCGCCCGCCGGAATATTATCAAAATATTTCAGTTATGTTACTTATTTGCTTACACCCAACCAGGCCCCAATTTCCCCGAAGACAAAGTCCGCCCAATACCAGACTACATACAGAGCTAGAAATATGAAAGGGAAAATCTAGGCGGCAGCAGCGGCTGCTGCGGGCGCTTTCCGGAGGGAGGCCCCTCTCCAGGCTGCGCCAGTCGGCTTTTAAAGTTGTTTTGCCCCCAAGCTTCCTTCACAAAGGAGGTAAAGCCTCCCTGCGATGGCCTCTTCCACCTGGGCTCTCCCACCACGCCGGCGGCTCCCCGGGCCCGTGCCGGTGCTCAGCCCCAGCCCAAACCCCTCTGCGGCACGAGGGACGGCGCGAGGCGATGACTGCCTGCAGCGGGTGATCCATCGGGCAGCCTCCTCCGTTGAGCGGGTATCTTGAGAAATCAACGTAAATGAAGAAAAGCTGTTTGTAAGCAGGTTGAGCCGAGCCCTCGAGGGGGCACACAGCCAGGGCAGCATCCCAGGCTGCCCCAGCCGTGTCCGTGCGGCAAAACGGCTCCATAGTGGAAGATCTGGGCTCTTCTCCCAATGGCCATCAGGAAATTATTTCCTCCTCCGGTGCTGGACAGTTTCCCCTGGGTCTCCAGCACGGAGACACTAACGCCTCTGGATAGTGCTCCTGAAGCCTACTGATGGGGAAAAAAATCCCCGAAGGATGCAAGGTTTGCGTATCATCATTAAACCAAATACCCGGAGGCCAAAAGAGGGGTAAGATATCCATGTGATTTTAATCTCTTGGAGTTTCCTTACATTAAAGCACACATTTGAGAACACCTGGATATCTCAGAAAAATAGACCATGCTGTAATTAAGCAAATCCGATCGCTAAAGGAAACTGAAGAACAGCAATATTTTATTTTATTCCTTTTTCTTTTTTTTTTTTCTCCCCCAACAAGAAACAGGTTATACCCCTTTGCCAGTGGGCTGTTACTTTTGGCTGACCTGCTCTCATTTGAAAGTTTTTCAGACGCCGGGTGGCTTCAGCGGCTGCCCCGCGGTGCGGGGAAGAGCCAGCCCTGCCCTTTGATGCTTCAGGCGGGTGGAGAAAAGCCACGGCCGAGGCGTCGGGGCTTCCTGCGTGGGATGGTACCCAGCCCCGCGTTTCCCATTAGCATCCCGGGAACCCAGCCCCGAACCCTCCAGCTCCTGCCGATGCATGGGGATCCGTAAATACATATACACACACACGCATATACATATATGTGCATATATATGCCTGCGCGCATCTATGTATATACACACACATATACATATATATTAAAAAAGCAACCCCCCGAGGGCTTTAGCCCACACGACGGCTGCGGGCAGAGCCGCGCCGTGGCTGCTCCGGAGCCGTGCAATGTTTAACGAGACTGAGGGGAACTGGGGACAGCCCCGACCATTTAAAGTGCCTCGGCAGCAAAGTGCTTCGAAGCCCGGTGAACCATTAATGCACTTCCCCGGAGAAATGCCTTCGCTTTTTGCTGCATCAAGAGCTTTGGTATCGGAATAAATAACAGGGCAGGTTAATGAAGGTTTCTATCGGTTACCGGGTAAGTTTTGGTCCTCCTGCGATTCAGGTTTAAGCGCCATACGTCCTACCTCCGTGGCTAGGGAGCCTCCTCTCCCTCCCCACGGAAATACTGCATTTTGGGGTAGGGGCAGGCATCAAAGCTACCCTGTTTCTGCAGATGCGAGGCATGGGGTTGCTGTAGGTAACACACGCCGCAGTCCCCGGGCTTGTTTCCAAGCGGCTGAGTTCCAGTTTCTCCCATGAAGCCCACCCACGCCCAGGGGCGAAGGGAAGGGCAGGGGAGAGCCGAAGCCTCGCAGGATTTTGGGGTAAGGAGGGACGCGAGGGGCCACGGGCAGCCCCGGGATGCAAAGCCCCGAGTGTGGGGTGGATCGAACCCCACCGCTCGCCCCAGCACCGGACCGTGAAGATCTGCTGGAGGGCACCAGCCCACCAGCCGCTCCCTGACAGCGCTGGGGACGGTCTGGTTACTGAAGCACCATCAGATTGCTCAGGAAGGGCTCAGCCTCTGCAACGACTCCGACACGGGGCTCTCCCTTCCCAAGCTCTGCCTGGCCGTCGTGAGCTGGTGCACACGCGTGGCGGTGGCATTACGGATGGGCAGAGCGGGGCAGGGGTGCCGAACGCCACCGCGGCGCCAAGTGTGTGTGCCAGCAACGAAGGAAAGACCGGGGTAAAGCTGCACCACGGGGTCTGCAGCCACGGGGCCGAGCGGAGGCAGCCCACAGCTCGCTGCTGCCCACGTACCCCTTCCCCAGGTCCCTGCCCCAGGCAGGAAGGGTTCCCAAATCCCAACTGCTACAGCCAAGTTGCGGCAAAATGTCATAGAGTCATCGAATCGTTTAGGTTGGACAAGACCTTTAAGATCATCCAGTCCAACCATTAACCCAACACTGCCAAGTCCACCACTAAACCAGTTAAGGGGAGAGTAGCAACCCCACGCCTCCCGGCTTGGTGGCTGGATCATTTCTAATGAAAGTAAAAACCAGGAATCATTAAGGTTGGAAAGGACCTCTAAGATCATCAGTCAAGTCATCAACCCAACACCCCCATGCCCACTAAACCATGTCCCCAAGTGCCACCTCTGCCCGTTTTTTGAACCTCTCCAGGGATGGGGACCCCCCCACCTCTCTGGGCAGCCTGTTCCAATGCTTGACTCCCCTTTCCGAGAAGAAATTTTTCCTAATATCCAACCTAAACCTCCCCTGGCGCAGCTTGAGCCCATTTCCTCTTGTCTCAAACCCTTTCTGCTGGCCAAGGAGCAACCGTGAACCGGGGCCACCTGAGGACTGGAGCAGCAAACACAGCCAAGCCACGCTCCCTGGCTGCAGCTGAGCAGCGACCGCAGGCGACCTGAAGCTGAAATTCCTGCCCGCCGCCCCGAAAAAATCTGTGCTGCGGCACTGACCAAGGCCAGAGGCACTAGAACAGTGGAAAGCACAGGATGCAGAGCCCCGTTTGCATCCGCCGCTTGGTTTAACCCGGCCACAAAGCTTCAGTGTGTGGAGGAGTCAGGAGGTGCATGGAGGTGTAAGGGAATGGGGTGATGGAGAAGCCGAACCCCCTCCCCAGCCGGGGCTCGGGGGGCTCCCACGATGCTGCCAATCCTGCCAGGCACTGAGACGGCGGCTGCGGGCCGGCTGGGGATCACGCGGCGTTTGCAGAGCCGGGGAGAGGCTCGCTTCTGTCTCGATTGCTCATGAAACTAATACCAGCTGCTTCTCACTTAACCAGTCTGACCATCGGGCTGAGCCAAAACTGATTCATTCATAAGAAAATGGGGAAGGAGATTGAGTCGTCAGCAGCCCTGACTAATGGGGAAACCAGCCAACTACCTGCAGCTTGCACACCAGCCCTGGCATCCTGCTTTTTCAGCTCTTCATCATCTTCCCAATTTCAAATGCTCAGACGAAGCCTGAGCTTTTGCCCTGGCACAGCCGGGTGGCGGGTGGCCTGAGCGATAAAGAAAGGGCTGATAAAGAAAGGGCTATCTGCTGCAAAAAGTGCCGGCGCGGGGCCAGTGGGCCAACATCACCTGGCAATGCCTGATGCTTTGCAATAGCCGATTCCTGCCTTGGAAGCAGAGGAAATATTAAAAACCCTAAAGACAGTGCTTTTCATGCTGCTCTGCCTGCCATCATCTTCCCAACAGCTTTTGGGGGTGGGTTTTTTTTTTTCCTCCTCCTTCCCTCTTCATCCCACAAGAAAAATCTAAGCAGCCGCCTTCATCGCACAGAAACGCCCTCCGCCACCGCGCTGTAAAAACTGCTTTCTGCTTTTTTCTGCAGCATGTTTTATTTTATGAGGCCAGTGGGGCACAAACCGTGGCAGGGGGAGGATGCAGATGGGGTGGGTGGGAAACCTGGGGTCAGGAGGATGTTGTCCCAAGAGAGGGAAATAAGCTCCAAAATCCAGACTGGGGCTAATCTTATCGCCGGGTGTAGTTTAGGATGGGCCAGCGAGGGTTAACAGCCAGCTACAGAGGTCAAATCAGGACCTGAAGTACCTCCACTCCCGTTCACGCTTTTGTTTGATGAACTGAAGCAGGGCAGAGTTTAATAGCTTAATAAAAAAAAAAAAAAAAAAAAAATCTGCCACGATTTCTTAGCTTTGGGCAACACATTTGATTTTATATGAATCTCCCTTACTAAAGGCCTTCTCCCAAAATGCAGATCCCAAGGGCCAGGCTCTCCCACATAAAAGCCTGTGACACCATCCCTTGTCCCTGAGCTTTTATCACCCTACCCCGCAGACGTCAGGACAAACACGGCAAAACTTCAGTCGTTGGTGAGAAACCCACCCTGCGCCAATACGGATCCCGAAAATCCCCATTTACAAGGCAGAAAGCCCCCAGCCAGGCCAGTCTGGGCAGGGAAATGCCCCAAATCCCGACACCGGGAGCGCACAGCCACCTTGACGGCCGCAGGGTTCCATGGGGACAGCGGAAAACCGGGACCCCGCGAGTCGGAGACAAGCAGAGCTCCGGGTATCGGCGCCGATGCCCCGCTCTCCTCTCCCACACCAGCCCCAGCAGGCTGGGAAAGAGTTGCCAAATATGAAATTTTCCTTTTCCCATCTCGGCACAGGGGCACCAGTCGAGCATTTCACACGTGACACCGAGATCGGAAAAGCCTTGTGCAAGGGCTTTAGGATGCACGACCCTCGCTCCCGAGGGCGTCCGGCTACCCGGCACTAGCCCGATGCCCACGTGCAGCGGCGAGCACGCACCCCGCAACCTGCCAAGCGGGACAGGAAAAACCTGCAAGGGATGGAAACCACATTCCCAAGGTGCAAGGGAGAAGCCGTCTAGAAAATGGTCGACAACATCTCTGTCGGTCCTCACCCCTTCCCCTCCCAGGCTGGTTTCTCACCGACGGCGGGTGAGCTTCCCTGGCATCGGGGCGGTCGGCACGGTTTTTATTTGATGCTGAATTTCCCCGCAGGCAGGTGACGCGGTGGGGTACGGGCAGGAGGAGCCCTGCAAAGACCTCACACCTCCAGCAGCGCCGAGGCCCCGCCAGGTTTATTTTTGAAAAAAGGGAAAAAAAAAAAACCAACCAACATCACCGATACTCACCCCTTGGCAACATCCTATCTCAATAACACTCTGCTATTATTATACACTGCAATTAAGCGATAAAGCTATAATTGCCTTATCTGATGGACCGGGGCACGGCAGCGAGGCAGGAGCTGGCCTCTGCACCCCTGTCCCGCTGGCAGGCAGGGGCAGGTTGGGTTTACGGCGTGGACGGCATCATGCCGAGCATTTTAAAGCCACCCTGTCCAAAAGCATCCTCCTGCTGGGCGGACAGACGGACAGACAGGACCCTACAGCAGCACTGGGTTTCCCTGCCCCGAACCTGGGTCAGCAGCATCACCCCCGTGCCTGCGCGCTGCCCCGCGTCCACCCCCGCAGAGCTCGGGGGGTACCCAGGGACGGCGCTGGTGGCCTCCGCTGACGGTCGGCTCCGGCCAGGATGGAAGCACGTGGAAAAAAAGGGGCAGCTTTTAACCCACTCTTCCTGCGGGAAGGTAGGAGCCAAGGTTGAGGGACCAAAGTGCAAAAACCACATCACCAGCTGCTCCCCAGCCCTCCCCGCATCTCTGTTTTCAGCATCCCGGGGAGCAACCCACGGCCACGCAACTGGGAGAGCCCGGCAGCTGCCGGGGCACTTTGAGAGCAGCCCTTCAGCACAGGATTCGGCAGGCTCAGCCGTACCAGCCGGATCGGTGCGCTGGTTTTAGAGGAGGTGGCCCCAGTTCCCCAGCCCGGCGTCTTAAGTGCGCTGCGCAAAGCCGTACCCAGCAGCTCTCAGGCCATAATGAGTCCAGTTTGGTATTTTCATCCACGCATTTGTTGCTTCTGAAAGAGCTCTGATGGGCCGTGGCATCCTTTACCAACAAGATCAGCCCTGATTTCATTTGGTTTTTTGAGCGTGGTGTCCCCTGAATCCTGCTTCTTGCCATTTTTTCCCAAGTCTTTTTAGTATTTGACCTCAGCGCCGCTCCTGACCCTGCCAGATTTCGGCAGAGCGGTATTCACCGGCCTTAGGAAAGGAAAAGAAAGCCCTCCAAAATCCCACCCGCATGACCGTTTCCCAAATACGCCCCAATCCGCCCGGCCGGCGAAGCCACCCGCACCCCCGGCCCAGCCCAGAGGCCACGGTGAGGGGCGCCGGGGCCCCGCCGTGCCTGTGCCCCCCTCCCGGGGCGAGCGGGCTCCCGCCCGGGCGCAGCCACAAGAAAGGCCGATGCAAATCGCATCGTTAGCATTCTTTCCGTTTTAATAACCCAAGGTGTTACCAGCAACAGTGTTACTGATTTTTATCTCCGCAGCGCCTTTCAAGAGCTCCAATTTGTTTTTCTTGGAGATCTCATTTTGTTTTATTAAAGCTGACACCGAAGAGGGAAAGGAGACGTTCTGGGCCCAGAACAAAAATATCCTGTTTAAATACCCCGTATTATTTTCTTGGAAACACTTCTCCTTTGACTTTAATTAAGCTCTCCGCGGGCTCGCGAGCTTGGCGTGCTTGGCTTTCAGGCGAGTTTAATCCCAGACAAGCTCCCCCCTGCCCCCACTGCTCCCCGCTTCCATTGCTTACACAAACCTTAAGAAATAAACTGGGTTTTGCTAAAATACATGCATTAATAGCTGGCCCGCCATCAAGAACGTCTTGATGTCGCCTCTTTGCCACCGGCTGGCCACGGAGCAAGCGCACGGCCCCAGCCGCCCTGCTCGCTTCGCCGATAGACCCAAAAAGCAGCTTTTCTTTTTTTTTTTTTTTTTTTTATTCTTTTCTGCTGTTGCAACGCTGGGTATGGAAATGGGAGATCCATCTCTAGCGCCTGGCCGTGCCCCAAAGCCACCCCGGCTATTAAAGGAGGCAAGGTTGCCCACAAGCCCGGCTCCGGTGGCCACAGTGCCGCTGCCGAACCTTGTGCAATCGCGCCGGGTGCTGCCGTAATATCAGTAATTACCCCCCCATGGTAGAAGCGCTTTAGGATGATTGCAAAGTTAAACACTCCAAAAGTTGGGAAATCCCAGGAAGGAGCTTGTCTGGGCATCATCTGGTGCATACCCATTATGTAATTACCGTCAATCTTTAATCACAGATGATTTTTTTTTCCCATCGGACCCGATTCAGCTGGGGCACTGGAGGCACAACGCTCACGTTAAGCAGCTGACATTCGATTCGATTTCCACCTCGGCGGGCTCCAACTTTAGGAAGCGAGCTCCCGCTGCTCCGCGCGGGGTTCGTACAAACCCTCCGGCCAAAACGCCTGACTCCTTGGCAAGCACCGACACACCCGCTCGCGCAACGTCCCCCCGAGAGGGAAGGATTTCACCTCCCTTTTACGCACAGGATCTGCGGGCGGGCAGATTAAGGCCAAGAGCTTGGAACAAAAGCTTTGTTTTGGTGCCTGACGCGAGATGGCCAAGAAAGGGGCTTTTGGGGATGCCGCTGGGCAGGGCGGGGGGGGGCTGCGTGCCCCGGGGGTCCCCGTCGCAGCTGGTCCCCAGGGATGGGGTGATGAGTGGGTGCTCAAAGCAGGTTCCTTCACCGCAGGCGCTGTGGGAGGGTTGTTTCTCCTCCCCGAGGAGGGCCCCGGCGTTTGCCTGGGGCAAACCCCAGCAAGTCAGCCCCGGGAAGGCCGACCGCAGCCCTGCTCTCCGCTCCGCATCAGGGAAAGCAAGCTAAAAACCATCAGGGAGCTGCTAAATCCAAACCCAGAGCCCAAACAAACCCCAAAGATGGGGAGAAACAGGGTCCGGTGAGCTCGCCGCCTCCACCGTAGCGTTCTGGAGAGCGGATGCTCCCTAACCGCGCTGCCGGCAGCACCGACCCCAAAATACCGCCCTCACCTCGCGCTGAGGTGCCTGCACCAGGACACAGCGCCGGGAGCTTCTGTGACAGCGGCGTGGTGCCACGCTCCTCTGCCTGCGCCCTGCGGGATGCAGGAGCGGGATATCTCCAGGCTGGAGCTCCCCCGGGGTGTGCAAAGCAAAAAGGCAAAGGGGTGACGGGGCCCAGCTGCCGGACCGGCACTGCCGTCCTCTCGCCGGTCCCACATGAGCCCAGGGAGGTTGCTCGCAGCACCCCGAGCTGCTCCTCGCATGGAGGGCAGCACGGCACGGCACGGCACGGCACGGCACGGCACGGCACGGCTGCCCGGCATGCCCGAGACGAGTCCCAGCGAAGCAACCTGCCACAGGCACAGGGCTGCGACCTGGCAGCCGCTCCCGAAGGCTTTCCCCAACGCTTCGCCCCGCTCCGGCTCTCAAGGGATGTGCTGGGGGGGGTGGAAGCTCTTGCATCAGATCATTTTTTTAGGGATCTACAAATAAAAGGGCAAGGGGGGGGGTGGGGAAAAAGCCGGCAAATGTGCTAATCAAAGCCGGGGCTGTGCCAGCCTCCGGGGCTGCACCCCTGCCCCACGGGGCGCAGGATGAAGCGGCGGCAGCAGCGGTGCTGCCTGCAGTCCGTGCCGCGGGCAGGCGGCGGTGCAGGCAGGGCTCTGCGGGCAGCCCCGCATCCCGCCTGCCCCGGCAGCTGGCAGGACCTGTTGTACGAGGTGCCTGGGAGAGATTGGAACGGCTCGCACCTGCGAGCGTGTTGCAGCAATTCCCAGCACACGTCATGGGGGTTTTGCAACCGCCCCAACTGTCTCAGGGTGGATGAACGGAAAGAGCCCGGAGTGAACCGAGCTCCGCAGCGCCCACGGCGGGCACAGGCAACGCCCCAGCCCGAGAGCCGGGCAGGATCCCCGGGGCGATGCCCAGCCCGGCACACGCCCCTCCACCGGGCCTTTTTCCACAGGGATGAACGCCAAAAGGCAGCATCTCCTTCCCTTGCAATAGGGAATAATCAATCCTTTGAGGAAGAGGAAGGGAGAACCCAACAAATCCCTACGGTAATGGGTGCAGCAGCGTTTTTGCATGCGTGTTGTATCGGCGCACGGGGGGTGCCCGGTCCTCTCGCTCCCCATTGCCAGAGCAGGTACGGTTACGCCGTGGACACACAGGTTCGTGGTTGCGGAAAGCCGGGGAAAAGCGATTCCCCAGGGAAACCACTGGCTGCAAGAGATGGGTGTGTGGCCACTGTCCCAGTTGGGAAATGCTGGCATCCTCCTCCATGCCCTGCCCAGCTCATAGGAAACCCCGGGAGGGTCATCATCCCCAAAAAAGTGAGCGGGAGAGACCGAGGTGTTTGGTGACATGCCAAAAAAAATTCCCTATGGCACCTGGACGCCAGCCAAAAGCGGGCAAAACCCCAATCGCTGAGCCGGGGTGAAGCCTCAGCTGTTTCCAGCGAGGTGGGGGGGAACTGCTTTGGGAGCCCATGTGGGGACCGGCGGGCGAGGGCAAGCGCACGTGGCACCGACCCAAACACCGCCGAGGCCCCCCTCAGCCCACGCATCGCTTCGCCCAGCCGCACTGTCACTCCACTGCTGGCACGCACGCCGCGCTGCTCTGGCAGATGTCCCAAGGAGTCACCGGGACAAAAAAGCAAAAGGTTACCCGGGCCCTATATCGAGATGCTGCTGACTGATGCAAATCCCCGCCGGGCACAGCGGGTGCCGGTGCCGCCGTCCCACTGGGATTAGCTCCCCGTTAGCGTGGCGGGAGCAGGGCTTGTTTACTGCCACCCATGCCCCCGGCAGGAATTTCCCCCTGCGCGCTGCAGGATACAAAACCAGGCTGCAGACATCCCTCTGGGGACTTTCCAAAACAACCAGGGCACTGCCAACCCCACAGCGCTCAGCCTTGCCGGTGCCGGCGGGCTCGCAGCCTTGCGGTGGTGGAAACCCAGGTTATTCCTCCTTCCCCAAACAGCCCTACAAACCCCACGGGAGATCACAGAATCATAGAATCATAGAATCGTTTAGGTTGGAAAAGACCTTTAAGATCATCCAGTCCAACCATTAACCTACACTACCAAGTCTACTCTAAACCAATCAAGGGTAGACTAGACTAAACCATGTCCCCAAGTGCCACATCTACCCATTTTTTGAACACTTATAGAATCATAGAATCACAGAATCGTTTAGGTTGGAAAAGACCTTTAAGGTCATTCAGTCCAACCATTAACCTACACTACCAAGTCTACTCTAAACCAATCAAGGGTAGACTAGACTAAACCATGTCCCAAAGTGCCACATCTACCCAGTTTTTGAACACTTCCAGCGATGGTGACTCCACCACCTCTCTGGGCAGCCTGTTCCAATGCTTGACCACCCTTTCCGTAAAGAAATTTTTCCTAATTTCCAACCTAAACCTCCCCTGGCGCAGCTTGAGCCCATTTCCTCTCATCCTATCGCTAACTACTTGGGAGAAGAGACCAACACCCACCTCGCTACAACCTCCTTTCAGGGAGTTGTAGAGAGCGATAAGGTCTCCCCTCAGCCTCCTCTTCTCCAGAGTAAAGAACCCCAGCTCCCTCAGCCGCAGCTCCGGCTCCACGTCCCCCCAGCCTGATGGTCTCCATCACGCCATCGGATTTTTGGAAAAGCGGCTTCACCCACCGCTCGCCTGGCACACGGTGCGACAGGGCACCCATCGGTGCTGCCCCACAAGCGGCACGAGCCCCATGGATGGACACGTCCGTAAACACGTGGGATAAGGAGGGAGGGAGGCAGAGGAGGTGCCCTGGGGACCCGAGGCGGGCGGCAACGCCCACGCCAGCTATGCACAGCCAGCCCGACGGGCACTGCCGGCGAGGTCAGCGGTGCCTTCCGGCTACGGGGTTTCGCCCAACCTGATGGGTTAGGTGCTATTTTAAGGTGCTGGACGTCAACCGCCCTGGCTGATGGTCAGCTTCCAGCTGCTGAGGGTTTTTATGGGGATTAAAGGGTGACTTGTCAAAGTCCTGGATCTCCCCCCA
This sequence comes from Pelecanus crispus, assembly GCF_030463565.1. Taxonomy (NCBI): domain Eukaryota; kingdom Metazoa; phylum Chordata; class Aves; order Pelecaniformes; family Pelecanidae; genus Pelecanus; species Pelecanus crispus. The sequence goes on along the minus strand of NC_134655.1, from coordinate 2,768,764 downwards.
AAAGGGGGAATGAAATTGCTCGTTTGCTGCTGACCCCCCCAGCCCCGCAGCGTTGCACCGCATCGCGCCCCATCTCACCCCGCACCTCCGCATCCATCCCGGCCCTGCACCCTGCAGCATCCGTCCCCTTCGCCCTCCACACCTTCCTCCTCCTCCTCCCAGCCCAGTCCCAACGACAGAGCTGAAACCCGGCGCCTTCAAAGTTTGAATTACAATCAAATCCCAGCAAGGTGGGGTGGTTTTGTTTGGTTTGTCGTAACTGAAACGACCGAAAACAAAAACTTCAAACCAATTGTACAACCCTACGCACCACTTCTTCGTCTACCGCAGCATGGTCACGGGAGCTGCCACCACTCAAGGATGATGGCCATGGCCACCAAAAAATACAACTAAGACTGGACCTTGGCTGGCTGGTGGAGGACACTTAAAAATAAATTAAAACCCACTAAAATGGCAAGTGTGCTGGCTGAGAGGGCCCCTTCGGTCTTTAAAAACAAGAACTTCCCTTGGAAACGGCGCTCCGGCCTCCTAATAACCTTAATCGCTACTGACGGCCTCAAGAACCAGGTTTAATGACATGACTGTGCTCTGATTGCTTTTCAGGCTGCTTTATCTCACGTGGCACCTTGCACTCAGCTCAGGAGGTGCAAACCCAGTTCCTCCGAAATCCGCCCCTGTTCCCCTGCCATCACAAGCTCCGTCTCCCAAAACGGTGGGAGCTGAGCCAGGGAAGAGCCTGGTGCTGGCACACCGGCATCCCACTGCGAGGAACCCCCAGTAAAGTTGGGAAAGCTCCGCGTTGCCTTTTGCACTCCCCAGCTAGCAGGGCTGGGTGATAAACGGCTTTTTCTGGTTCTTTTTGCCTGAATTTACATCCCCATCTAGGCTACGTAAATATTGTTCATGACAGCGCATCCCTCCACGGGGTTAGGAAATGCAGAGGAGGGCTGGAAACCTGGATGGATGCGGGGAAGCTCCCAGGAATCCCGAGGTCCACAGTGCCCTCGGCCAAAGCATCTGTGAAACGGGGCCAGCGCAGCTCCCTGGCAATCAATAAAAGCACCGAATCCTGCAGATTTGGGTAAGAAGGTGACAACCGCAGCGTCACCTTCAGGAGAGAGGAGCCTCCCGGGTGCCAGCACCGGGCGATGACACCCACCACAGGTCTCGGATATGTCACTGGTTGGTAATTTGTATTTAAGAGTGTCGGTAAGAGTGCCCTCACGCCTCCCAAAACCCAAGCCTAACACCTGGGGTAGATGTCTTTCGTTGCAGCAGGCTAAATAAAGTGCAGTTTCGTGGCAGCCGTCCTTATTCGGACTCACCTGGGCCATGGGGTATTGCTGAGATTTAGCTGGGACCATTTCCAAGAATTGCCTCTTGCGATTTATGCTCTCCTTGGGATTTTCCTTCTCAGCTCCTAGTGCTCCGGCCACACTCACCCACCCTGGGACTCTTCTTCAGCCCAGAGAGTTGGCCGTGGCTTCTCCTCCTGATCTTTCACTATGAGGGTTAGCACCGAAATGCTTTATTTTCTCTAAGAAACAAACTCACTCTTTCTTACCAAGCCTCTGTTACGATGTTGGAGGAAAATTGCCTTTTCCAGCTAAGTTCACCCGTCCTAAAGACGTGAAATCAGTGCTCACAAGGAAATTCCCCACCAAAACAGATGGGAATTTGGGTATAAAGATGACATCGGCTCTGCCTTGGTCTCCTGGACGCAACGAGATACGCTAAGCCCAGGGCTGCGCTCCGTGCACCAGCCCGGCTTCCCCGGGCACGGGGCGCTCCGGCAGCTTCCTCCAAGGATGCGTTTGGAGGAACGAGCTGCACGGAGCAGTGCCGCCCTCCCGGCTCTCCCCAGGCAGCCGGACACCCCGCCGGGACCCTCGGGTGGCTTGGGTGCAAGCGGGACCTTCTGGGCCGAGGGCAGAGCCCCGGCCGGGGACAGGCTCACCTTGCCTCGCCTCTCCCGAGGCTGGGAGAGCATCCAAGCAGCGGCAGAGCAGACATCCATTTAACAGGGTCAGCACTCAGTTAATACTTACCAGGACTGCTCTGCCACTCAAATTGGCTTTTGGAGCTGGGGAAGACGAGCACACCGCGACGGCCGATCCGTCCCTCGGCTCGGCGGCAGCCCGCGCCTGGCGTGGCCGGCACCAGAGCGGCCGTGCCCTGCGGATCCCGCGGCACCGGAACAAGCGTTGTACAACCGGAGGGAAACGCCACCATTCAGCTCCTAGCAAACGCTTTCAAGCATCACTCAACACCTCTCCAGCAGAGGTGGCCAATCTTTTTTTTTTTTTTTTTTTCCTGGCTGAGTACTCGCATGTATATTATTTTTTTTTATTCCCGTCTCAGTGAACCCCCCCGCCCCAGTCCTCCGCTCCCCCCCGAAAGAAAACAAACCCGAAAGCACAGAGTGTGCCTTGCAAAAGTCCCGGCTCTGGCTTCCCGCCGCGAAGGGGCACGTGGTGGTCCCGGCGGCCAGCCCGCCTCAGCCCGGCGCTGCTTGTTGACATACGCGGCGCAGTATATTTCTTTAAACAAAGGAGCCTATGCATTCAATGCATTGTTGCGAGAGGGTTTGTTTTCAAAGCCTGACCCCAAAGCTGAACTCCGCGGATCCTGCGTTTCTCAAGATCAAACGCGAGAAAACGTGACCAATGCAAACAAGAAATAAACCTCGATAATTATAGCCCTGCGCTGGGGCAGCTATTGTTTAGTGCAGACTCGTACCTGCTTTAGCATAAACATAACCCTATTTTTAAAGGGATGCCTGACCGCCTTACAACATTACTCCCCGTTCTGCCTCCAAATCCCCTCTTTGACACGAACCCACCTTTCCGAGAAGAGATTTAAGAGCGGAGCCAAAAGGCTAAGCGACGCACCCACGGCCACGCCGAACGCCGGTGTCGGAGCGGGGAGCGGGGAGCAGGGAGCGGGTCCTCGTCCCCCCCGACCTGCTCCTGGCTGGCGGGGGGCGAGGGGGACCCCGGGGTGCGGCCGCCGCTCGCAGCCGGCAGAAGCAGACTGACGTCGGAGGACAAACAGACAGCGCCGGTCTTTTCAGGAAGGCCGTATCACTTAACGCTTGGAAAGGAGCTACAATATTTTCCTGATTATGTTTGCACACAAATGAGCGCCGCGGGGAAATTATGCAACCCGGAGCGGGGAGGGGTGGGAGCGAGGGAGGAAGGGCTGGAGGCGGGGGGCCCCACGCCGCACCCCGCTGCCCTCGACCCTGGCCGGTGCAGCTGCAGCCCCCGCGGTACCGCGCTCCCCGCGGCAGACGGGCTCCACCGCCGCCGCCGGAGCCCCTGCACCGCGAGCTCCGAGCGCGGAGGCAGCGCTCGGCCGGCGTGCCGCGCAGCGCCGGCATTAGTAATGGCCTCTTCATTAAGCACCCGGACCAAAAACGCATCTATTCGTCAGCCAGGCAATTTAATTACCGAGCCCGCATTCACCTCGCACACCCACACGCCTTTCTTTTTCGAGGCCTCTGTGCGGTCACAGCCATAAATAGATCGCAGGAGCGAGAGGCAGATGTGACTCCTGCAACCTCCGTCTTGGGCATGGAGCCTTTAAACCACCAGAACTTGCAGTATTTAATTTCTTTTGTTACCGCTCCTACCTTTCGAGCTCTGCCTTAGGCTTTCTAGATACGATCACAGGGAGCAGGGAAGAGCGAGCTATGCGATGAGCTTCCTAGGGATCACACGCACGCTCATACGGCCCCTCAATCACCCTAATTACAACCGGCCACACGTCCACAGCTCTCTGCGGCACTCCGTTACTGCCCGTAATTACACGATCGCGCCGTTTCTCCGGTAACAGTATCAAGGAGCGAATTCGTGAGCCGTAGATGCGGCGTATCTCGTACTGGATTTCCTCCTGGCGCGCTCCTTGCCGCGATCACCCGTCGGGTGTCAGCTGAGCGGAGGGAACGCGGGCAACACTGGTCCCCAAAATAAGACTTTCAGGTCCTCACGTGCCCCCCCCAGCACAGCCGCTCTCCGCAGCACGCTCCCACTTCGCTTTCGGGCTGCTGCCCACGTCCCATCCGGAGGGACACCACCAGCAGCAGTTTCCCTCAATGCCAAGCGCTTGTTTCTCTATCCGCCAGGCAAAAGCAAGGTGGGCCATGGGCGTCCATCCTGGGGCCGGGCATGATCTTCTCGGAGGGGGGGGGGAGGACACCGATTCTGCGACCAGGCTGGGCCTCCCACCGCTGCCGTCTGTCGCAGACCTGCTGGGACCACCACCCTGGCAAGCTGGCGTCCCTCGGCCAAGTCTACTTAAACAGCGGGGTCTTTGCAGCAAGCGACGTCCCTTCTCCGCGTTAACGCAACGCAGCCTCCACCCTGGCCGAGCCTGTAGGTCCTACCAAAACGCACAACCGGGTGCAGCTTGTGGGTCTTTGCTATTAACGGGCGTTAACGGCCGGAGACCCCGCGCCGCCCTTGGCGTGACCGCGCAGGCAGCGCTGCCGGACCTGCCCCACGCAGGCTTTCCCGCTGAATGGACACGACTGGGAGGAAGCGCATCGGCGAGGCAGATGCTCTCCCGCAGCCACCCTCGGGCGCGATCCGGCAGATCCGGCGGACAGGCGTACGGCTTGAAAACCCCGTAACAAAATCGCAATAATAATAAAGAATAAAGGGGGTGGCTCACGCACACGCACACCAGCTGATTCAGCAGCGTTGCTCTCCTTACTCCAAAACACACCAAGCAGGACAAGCTAAGGGCACGCTTTTCAGCTTAATTACTTTTAATTGAGTACATGGGAGCTTAGAAACACATGATGCCGTTGCAGATAAATACGGCCACGACTACAAGGATGGAGGGGGCAGGGAGCAACCGTGCTTCAACGCATCCGAGCAGGCGCTTCCAGCCCCGCCGCCTCCTCGCTGCGCTCCGGGAGGCAGAGCCGGCCGGGCCGCCGCAAGCTTCCCCGCCGCTCCCCCGGGCCGGGGGGCTCCGCTTCTGCGCCCCCCGCTCGCCCTGCCCCGGCTGGAGCCGGGGAAAGGGGGGTGTGGGGGCGTGGGGGGGGGGGCCCGTACCTGTTTTGAACTCCAGCGCGGGGTCCTTCTCCCCCTCGCCCAGGTCGCTCTGCAGCATCATGTAGAGGATCCCGAAGGAGTTGTTGATGCCGAAGATGGAGCCGTTGCACCAGGCAGCGGCGAACACCACCACCCAGCCGAAGCCGCCCTCGGGGGGCTGGAAGGGCGCGGCGGGGCCGCTCGGTCCCCGCTCGGCCCCGGCCCCTGCCCCGGCCCCGGCCGGCGGCTCGCCCTCGCCATCGCCCTCGCCCGCCGCCGGCCCCTTCTCTCCGCGCTGCGCCATCGCGGCCGCGCTCCGGCCGCCGCCCGCCGCCCGACTGCCCCGCAGCCGGTCCCACATGCCCGCCGCCCCCCCCGGCCGGCCCCCCCGCCCGCCCCCTCCTGCCGCAGCCTCACTCCCCGCCTCCCCTCCGCCGCCTCCATCCTCCTCCTCCTCCTCCTCCTCCTCCATCGCGCCGCTCGGCCCCCCGGGCCCCTACCTGCGGCGGGGTCCGCCCGCCCGCTCCCCCCCCCGCCCCGCCCCGGGCCCGGCCGGCTGTGGGCGCCGCTTCCCCGCCGCCGCCCGCGCTCGCCGCCCGCCCGCGGGGCTCCGAGGCGGCCCCGGGCCCGGCCGCGGCCCCGCACGGCCCGTGGGGCCGCCCCCGCCGCCGCTGCATCCTGCGGCGGGCACGGCCCCGGGGCGGGCCGCCGCCAGCACCGCCCCCGCGGGGCCCGGCCGGGCCCGGGGCCGCCGACGGCCCCCGCTGCCCCCCCCCCCCCGGTCCCCGCTGCCCCCGCCGGCCCCGCTCCCTGGGCCCCGCTGCCCCCCCGGCCCCCGCTCCCCGGCCCCCGCTGCCCCCCCCCGGCCCCGCTCCCCCGGCCCCCCCTGCCCTCCCCCCGGCCCCGCTCCCCCGGCCCCCGCTGCCCCCCCCGGCCCCACTCCCCTGGCCCCCGCTCCCCGGCCCCCCCTGCCCCCCCCCGGCCCCGCTGCCCCCCCGGACCCCCCTGCCCCGCTCCCCGGCCCCCGCTGCCCGGCCCCGCTCCCCTGGCCCCCACTGCCCCCCCGGACCCGCTCCCCGGGCCCCCGCTGCCCCCCCCGGCCCCGCTGCCCCCCCCGGCCCCGCTGCCCCCCCGGCCCCCGCTGCCCCCCCCGGCCCCGCTGCCCCCCCCGGCCCCACTCCCCGGGCCCCCGCTGCCCCCCCGGCCCCGCTGCTCCCCCGGCCCCACTCCCCTGGCCCCCGCTCCCCGGCCCCCGCTGCCCCCCCCCCCGGCCCCCCCGGACCCCCCTGCCCCGCTCCCCGGGCCCCCGGCTGCGGGGGCGGCCCGCGGGGGGAGGCTGCGCGGCAGGGCCGGGGCCCCCTCGGCGGCTGCGATGGGCTCTCGGTGGCCAGGGCGGGCTCTCGGTGGCCACAGTGGGCTCTCAGTGGCCAGGGCAGGCTCTCGGTGGCCAGGACGGGCTCTCAGTGGCCACAGCAGGCTCTCGGTGGCCAGGACGGGCTCTCAGTGGCCACAGCAGGCTCTCGGTGGCCAGGGTGGGCTCTCAGTGGCCACAGTGGGCTCTCAGTGGCCAGGATGGGCTCTCAGTGGCCACAGTGGGTTCTCAGTGGCCACGGCGAGCTCTCGGTGACCACGACAGGCTCTCGGTGGCCACAGCAGACTCTCGGTGGCCAGGGAAAGCTCTCAGTGGCCACGGTAGGCTCTCAGTGGCTGCAATGGGCTCTCAGTGGCCAGGGCGGGCTCTCGGTGGCCACAGTGGGCTCTCGGTGGCCGCGGCGGGCTCTCGGTGGCCACAGCAGGCTGATGCCGCTGCCACCCTTTGCCCCAGCCAAGGCAGATGACGGCACCGGGAGCAGGCCGAGCGGGCGGCAAAACACCAGGGACTGATTTCATTTCACGCCGTGTTTGCCGGTGGGATTTTTGGCTCGCCGGCACCCCCGCCGCCCCAAAAAGTTTTGAGAGCGTGTTTGTAACAGCAGCCCGCAGCCGGGCAGGCTTCTCGCCGGGATGCCGGCAGCGGGATGTTCCCCAGGGCCGTGGGTCACCCCACGTCGCCTCGGCACTGGGGTTCGCCGAGCAGGACGGGCGAGCTAGCGGTGGCGATCCAAACCCCGGCGGGGAGCTGCTCCCTCACCTCCGTCTTGTTTTGCAATAAGCGCTGCCTTTTCTCTTCTTTCAATAAATAATTACAAACCCACCAATATATTAAAGCCTGTCTTTTCACACGCTGAAGGTATTTACGCTTTAATATATGCCAAGTCTAAGTTATTATTCTTTCTTTACCCTAATGGCTGTGTCAGTGTCAGATTCCTATCAGAGTAAAATAATACATCCCAACCTCACGCTGCTCTTTCTTTACCTCCAGGGATATTAATTACAAACGCCTGGCGAGGCAGCAGGGCAGGGTGCGGAGCCGGCAGGGAGGCGGCGGGCAGGGCCACACTGCCAGCGCCGTCTCCCCGCTTCTCCCGCCGCCGGAGAGCAGCACCTGGGCACGGGCAGGCGGGCTGCGGGGTGGCAAGGCGTTTGCCTACGTGCTGCGGCTCGCCCAGCTTGGCGAAGACCCTCTGGGACACGGCTACAGCCAGGAAGAACCTCTCCTCGGCCTCCCTGCCTGCTCTTGACTGCAAAATCCCTGCCGGCTTCACGACTACTCCATCGCCATCCGCTTCCTCCCGGCCAGGGGATGAGCAGTGGTTCTCCCTGGCTCCGAGCCGCCTGCGCGCGCGTTGGCGAGACCTGAGCCGGAGGGGCGCGAAGGTGGGAGACGCGGCCTCCTCCCCTCGCCTTCCCGCTTCGCGCCCGCGCCTATGGACGCGCCCAAATCCCCTCGAGCCGCTGGGGTGCCCGGCGGTAACGCCGCGCTCGGGTCAGCCTCGCTGCTGGAGGAACTGCATTTTTATTTCCCTTCCTCTCTGGTGGAGTCTCCTCCCAGGATCCCCATCTCCACAGAGCTGCCGGGGGAAGCTTGGGAGGTTTGGGAGCATCTTCCACTGCCCTCTGCCGATGCGAGGAGCTGCAGCACTGAATTTTACTAACCATTTTGCCACAAGGCCGGCTGAGGTTGCTGGCCTGCTGATTTTATTTTGGTTAAACCCCAGCAATCTGAGAGGGAAGGAGTTGGGGGCTGCGCGCAGGGGAGCTGCACCCCCAAAATGCTAATTCCCTGCAGCAGCAGAGCTGGGGCTGGATTAAAGACAGCAGAGAGAGAGGTGGGAGAGCCCTTTGCCATAGCACGCATTGCTACAGCCACGGCATTGCTATTGCCACCGTCTTACGGAGACTTCTCCCCTCCGGAGCTGCAGAAGGCTCTCGTGGAGTGGGAAGCAGCGGGGGTTAATATTACTGAGGACCTTGAGCTGGACACAAAACCCACGGAGCAGCATCTCTCCTGGATGTTGGCTGCACGGCGCCTTGACGGAGCATTTTCTGGTGCCGGCTGTGCCAGGCATCACTGCAGCTTCCCGGGCTGGGCTGGACAACGCTGGGGGGCCGGGGGTAAAATCGCCGGGGGAGGCTGAATGAAAGGGGGGGTTAAAGGGCTGGGCTGCTTGCGCTGGTGGAGGCTTCAACCAGGAGGGAGCTGCAGCCTGGAAAACTCCGGCAGCGTTGGGCAGAGACGGCTCTGCTCGCCGGTGCAAGAGCAGCTTTTATTTAGATTGGAGCACCGCACCCAGTGTTTGCAGCTCCGCAAGCCGAATGAAACACCGAGAGAAAAAACAAAGATAAAGCTGCTCTTCCTTGGTTGCATTTGATGATGAAATACCCTTCCATGTCCACGGCACAGCTTTCCTCGAAGCCCCCAGCCTCCTGGCTCGGTAAGGGGTGCGGTGGATGGCTGCGGCCGAGCCGGGCTCTCCGGGATGCGCGTCCAACATCCCCGGAGAGCTGTCAGGCAGCGCCTCGTGTCGTGGCCCGTGGGCCTCCGGTTGCCCGGGCAAAGCGTGGCTCTCAGCAGCTTGTTGCTTGCCTCCGAAACGTGGTGCCAGAGCCTCTGCCAGAGGATTTGGCAGCTACAAAATGTGTGTGTTCAGTTTTGCAGAAGGGGAAGAGGGACCAAATGGAAGTATCTCATGCAAACACCTTGGAAAGCATCACAGCGGGATGCGGCCTCGGAGGAGAATACAAATTCCTGGCAGCTTTGCAACCCCGCTTTGTTTCGGCAGGCATTGCACAGTGGCACGGCCCGGTGTGGGGACACATAGGGCTGCCCTGAGCAAGCCTCGAGGACGGAAGATTGTGGACAGTGTCTGGTGCTTGGCCGAAAGTGCCAGGAAAAATAGCTCCGGTAGCGAGCAGCTCCCGGCAGAGACATTCGTATGCTGGGCACAACCCCTTCCCCGCATGCCCGTCATTAGCAACGCTTTTCTCTTCAGATTTCAGCCGCAGTTAAGCTAGCCGTTACATCTGGCCTGGCAAAGACAGCAAATACATTCTCCCAGAGGAATAAACAACTCCGGGGCAGCCTGAAGGGACGTGGCAGCAGTCACCCACTGGCAGGGATGCTGGGGCACAGGGTCCAGCACCCAAGGCTTGTCCCGGTGAGAAGGCAGCGAGAGTACCGGGGCTCCCAATGCTGCCGGCGCTGCTTTCTGGGGAGCGCAGCCCCGACGGCGGGCAGCACTGCGGGGCTGCCGCCTGTTATACCCAACCGAGGCAAAACGTGCGCCGTGGCATCCTTTCTCTGCCTGGCCTTCCCAAAGTTTGGGATCAAAATATTAGAGGCGGCATTTTCTGCTTCGTTAGCGAGATTAAAGGTGGTTGTGCTTAGTTTGGCTGAAAAATGAGGCGACTTAAAAATGCTGGTGTGAGCAGCGGGTTTTCAGGGCATGACGAGCCATCGAGCTCCGCGTTTGGCTTCGTCTTGGCGGTGGAAATCGCAGCGCCGTGTTGACTCCAGAGGCTGCAGGCTGGCTGGGGAACGTGGTCCGGCTCAGCCACAGCCGCTGCCCTCTCTGATTTACCATGCAGTTCAGCAAAACCCGCTGTTTCTGGCCCAAAGAGATCAACGGGATGGATCTACGTCGCATTAAAGGGCTTCGGGAGCAGTTTGGCTGCCCGCTCGCCTTCGCCATCCAGGTGAAGAGGTGTGAAGGCTGCTTTCTGAGAGTGCTTCACTGGTTTTGCGTCTTTCCTTTGAAATAGGAGCTACAGGGGCATGTTCCTGCCGGGAAGTGGAAGCTCCTGGCCCCAACCACCGTCCAGCCGCCAGCGGCCGCCCCGGCTGTGCCGGGTAACCCCACAGGACCTTGGCGAGAGGAGCCGGAGATGCTCTGCTGACGGGAAGAGCTCGAGCCGGCGCACAAAGGAGGCAAGGATCCAGCTGTAAATTAATATTTTATAGAACACCAAGAAAAATCAGAGAGGCTAATTACAGCGATAATCATCGCGGCCTGGAGGCATTTCCATGGAAGTCAGGAATTACCCAGGATTACCTCACCCCTTGCAGCAGCCTGCGCGGGAGAGGAGCGCGTGCGGCGGCGGCGTGGCACCCGGCACCTCCTCCTGCGCCGGCTGGGGGTCCGCGACCCAAACCGAAGAGCAACCGGGTTTTGGCAGCCTCCCGGCATCCGACTCCAGATGCGCGGCGCTTGGTTTGCCGCGTTGAGCGGGATGGAGGGTTGGAGCCGCGGGGTTTTTGGCTGGGCACTTACCCCGTGTGCCAGCACGTGCCTGTTTGTCCCTAGTGCCACTGATGCGGGAGCCGTTGTTGACTCCAAGTAGGTTAAAACCCCGGGGTGTTCAGGGCGTTGCTAGCAGAGAAGTTCGTGGATGTGCCCCCAGGATAAGTTGTTCCCGTGATTCGTTAATTAGTGGTAGTAACTGATAATTGCATAGCTTATCCGGGGAGAGAGCAAATTCCCCATCAGCTCCTCGGTTCGGAGGCTGGAGGGCACGTCCCAGCTCCAGCGCAGCACGAGGTTGGCCCCACACTGTTTGCGGCAAGCCCAGAGCATCTCGGCGAGCTGCGTGGCCAGGAAGGCTGCCTGCTCCTGCCCCGCGGCCCAGAGCAAAGCCAGCGCAAACATTTCCACGGCGAAAACCGCCCCAGGAGCATCGGTGCAGCTGGTTCGTGCAGCTGAGCTCGGGCAGGAGGGCACCGCTGGTCTAAGACCCAGCCTGCGAGTGGGACAGGAAAAAAGCTTGGGTAAAAACCCCACGCCGGCTACGCACAGAGCTGGGAAGAGCCTGTGTAGAGGCCGGCCCTGGGCTGAGGGTGCTGCTCAGCTCTGCGGGTGCTGCTGCCTACCTGCACCCTGCCCAAACCACAGGGCAGCACCCCCGGCACCGGCAGAGACGCCAGGCACAAAGCATCCCCTCCCACAGCTCCAGGGTGGGCACGGAAAGAGAAGTCCCTAATCTGCAGAGCTGGTAAAGAGGCAGAGAGTATCTGCAAGGACCTCCTGTCGACAGACCGTCGGTCAAAATGTGCCTGGCCACCACCTGCAGCTGCGGCGAGACGGCAAAGGTCCCCCCGCGCGCAGGAGCTGAGCTGATGCTCCCCGGCTCGCCATCTATCCGCGCCAAGCGCAGCGTGCTGCCTTCCTCTGCCCGTCCCCGCAGCGTGGACCAGATGGCCAAGCTGCATGGGGCACCCCGGGCACGCTGCCCACTCGCTGCCTGTGCCCTCCGAGCTCAGGCGTGCGCGGGGGCTGCGAGCATGCTCGCCCAGGCGGTACGGGAAGTGGGCTGGGGGCTACTGGGGCTGGGGCCCGAGGTGGTTGTGACATCCATCGTGTTTGCTCCTGGCAGTTTGTGGGTTCACGACGTGCTGACCTGCTCCTGCCAGCCCGGGCAGCACAAGGAGCCCCGGAGCTGCTCCAAGCAAGGGCTGGATGTGACCAACAGCTCCAGGCAGGGCTGGGCAGCTCTCGGCTCGGACACAACGGGCCACGGCAGAGGGGCTGCTCCCACCTCCTGGCCGCAGGTGAGGCCCCCGAATCCCGGTCCCTGCGGTGAGGTGGTGCCGACGCAGCCTGTGCCGATCCTGGAAGGAGCATCAGCCTGTCTCGCCCCAACCGGCTGCACCTCTGGCTCTGTTAGGGTCAGGGAAAACTTTTACTTCATTTTTTGAGATGTAAACACCTCCGGTAGCACCAGCTCACGCAGCAGCACAGGGACAGCACAGCCGGCCAAGGAAGTCCAGGCTGAATCCGAAGCAGTTGGCCTGAACGGCCCCACGCTGCGCCGGCCGCTCGAGGAAGGACACTGGGGATGCGCGCAGGTGGGGTTGGTGCGAGGGTGCAGCAGCCGGGGCTGGCGCAGGCTGCAGACCTGCCCGAGCACCCCGGGAACATCAAAGCCACCCTTACGCCCCTGCCTGCAAAAGAGATGGGCGCTGGGCCGGGACGTAGCCTGGTGCCTAGGTCCAGCCTGGCGAGTTAGCAGGAGATAGCAGCTCTCCCTTTGGGGATGCACTCGCCACGCACCCGTTCTTGTTTTCTCTTCTTGGCGAGGACCGGGAGCGGTCGCAGCAGCGCTCAGGGCTGGGGGTGCAGCAGCCTGATGTGCTGGGGAACGGGGAGCTTAGCCCCGCTGCCTCCACGGTGCTCGCTGCGGTGCCTTCCCTACAAACACAGCTTAATCCAGCCCCGGAGCGCTCCGTTAAAAAAGAAAAAAATCAAAGTGTGAGTCATCCCACTCCAAACCTCAAACCATGTCACAGATCATCCCTCACCCTGCTGAAGTTCTCCCTCTTCCCTTCCCATGCCTCGGTGGAAGAGGGAAGGGGAAGCAAACACTGTTTCCCACATCCCAGCTCCTGGCACAGCTAAAAAACCTGTCTCGCCCGGCTCACTCTGCCCTCTAGTAGCGGCTGGATTTTACGGCAATGTGCTAATTCTGTGCGGTGCCTTGTTCTGCTGCACCGCCGGCCTCCAGCCTGGAGCTGCCCCTTGGCTGCCCTGGCTGGGCAGGGGCACGGCCAGGGGGGTGAGGAGGGGGTAGGGGGTCACCAGAGCCTGCGCTGGCTCCGCTGGCATCCCTGGCATGGACGGCACAGGCAGAGCCGTACGATATTCCGGCAGTCCCAGCCCCGGAGAGAGTCATTCATGTCCCTCCTTGGCCAGTCTGGAAAATCCCTGCTGGCCACAGGGGCTGGAGCGTGGACAGAGCCCGGGCAAGGGGTTTGCGTGGGCCGGAGCGGCCGGAGAAGGGCAGAGCCCTAAGGTGGGGGTTTTTTTTGGACACCCAGGTTTGGGTGCTGTTAGCTCCAGCTGAAGGCTTTGACCTGGTCTGAGACCAAGCGGCGCCCATGGGCTATGGAAAGAGAGGGACTGTTTTGGAAGTAGCAGCATCAGACCTCCAGCCCCACTGCCAGAGACCCCCAAACGACGAGACAGAACCCTTGGAAACCGTTCGCATCAAACGGCATCTGGGGAAGGTCCAGCTCTGGGACATGACCAAGGAGAGGACCAAAAATCCTCGGGCAAGAGCAGCTGGTAACAGTGGTGAGCTGGGGAGGACGAGGGTTTGCTTGCTCCCGGTCCTCGGGCTCCCGTCACCCTCGCGGGGTCCTGCCCGCCGCGCAGTACCCCCGGGGAGACCCGCGGGCATCGCAGGGCGTGGAGGAAGCGCCGAGGAGACAGTTGGCGATGCCAAAACCGGAGAAGACGACGCGCTAACCCGCTCCCCTTCGCACCGGAGCATCCTTTCAAGCTCTTAATCTTGCCAGCGGAAGGATTGCCATCCGGCTGGGCGAAACCCTCCGTTTACGGCGAGTCTAGGTTGCAAAACTAGGGAAAAATAGGTATTTCGGAAAAAAAAAAAAAAACCAAAAAGCAACCCACCAATAAACCCCCAAAGTTAGGCGGGAGGGAGCTGGGGTCCGCGCGGGGCGGAGCGGGGGCGGTGGCGGAGGGGACACATGCGCCGTGCGCGCACTGCGGAGCGGCGCGGAGGGGCGCGCAGCGGGGACCGCGGGGCCGCCGCAGCCCTGCACAGCCCCGGGGGGGCCGCCGCGGAGAGACCCCCCCCCCCCCCCCCGCAAAAAAAAAAAAACCAAACCCAACCGGCGGAGGTGAGCGGGAGAGGGATGCGGGAATGACGCGGCACGGGGAAAGTGGGGGTCGCCCCCCCCCAAATGTGTGAGCTTGCGGGGGGGGGGCACACACACCACCGCGGGGCATCGGGGGGGGGGCGCTTTGCAGGCTTTTTATTGGGGTTCCCCCCATGGCTTTGCATCTTTTTGGGGGGGGTATTCTTGCACGGAGGGGATTCCCCCAGCGCTCTGCATCCTTGCATGGGAAGGAGGGGGGCTCCAACCGCTTTGCATCCTTGCATGGAAAGGGGGGGGGGGGGTTCCAACCCCTTTGCATTCTCGCATGGAAGGGGGGGTGTCTCCAACCGCTTTGCATCCTTGCATGGAAAGAGGGGGGGGGTCTCCCAACCCCTTTGCATCCTCACATGGAAGGGGGGGGGTGTCTCCAACCGCTTTGCATCCCTGCCTGGGGGGGGGGGGGTCCCCTCACTTTGCACCTATTCATTGCGGAGGTGGGGGGGGGTCCTCTACCGTTTTACACCTTTGCGTGGAGGGGAGGGAGTCAGGCTGCTTTGCACCTTTCCCTCGCGGGGGGGGTGGGGTGGGTGGCCAAACCACTTGGCACGTTTGCATCGCGGGGCTCTGGGGCCCTTTGCATCCTTGCGTGGCGAGGGGCGTTGCTTTGCATCTTGCATGAGGGAATCCTAGCAGTTTTACAGCCTTGCAAGGGGTGGGGGGGTGGTGTGTCAGGCCTCTCTGCACCCTTGCATGGCGGGGGTGGGTGCTGTCCCTTTGCACTCCTGCGTGGAGAGGGGGGCACCCGGCTGCTTTGCACCCTCGCATTGGCTGGGGAGGGTGGGCATCACTTGGCATCCTTGCGTCCTGGGGAGGGAGGATCCGCCACCGCTTCGCATTTTTACATCATTGTGGAGGATAAGCTGGGCCCGCGGTCGCCTGCGCGGGGGGGGCACCTAGAGCCAGCGTAGGGCAGGGCTCGCCACCCCCCGGCTGGGGAATGTGGGGGGCATGGGGGGCTGCAGCCTGCTGCGAGGCTGGGGAAGCAGCAGGGACAGGGCTGAGGGGGGCAGAAGCCTGGGGGCACCTACCATGCATGGCCCCCCCACCCAACCCAACCCAGGGCCCTCCCTGGGGTTTGGAGCCCCCCCCATAACCCCCCAGCCCGAGGTACCCCCCCCAGGCTGCAGGCAGGGGCACCCCACCCAAGGGTGCCAAGCCCGGGCCTCCATGCCCCATGATTCAGCTACTTGCAGGCAGCTTTAATTTTATCACTTAAAACTTGAGTTCTTGCTGCCTCGTGGCGGTGTCAGCGTGATAAAATACCTGCGGATTAAGATGTGTTTTAGTGTAGTTTGTGGCTGCTTTGTCTGCGGCTGCCTGGCGTAGGGCAGCCCGCTGCCGGACACGAGCTGGAGGAAGGGAGCGCAGGACCTGGATGTATGGGCAGATCAGCAATGGCAGAATAAGTCATCTTCAAAACTTCAGCGTGCCAAGGCACACCCCTCATTCGCTGCGTCTCCTTGCTTGGATTTTAGAGAGGTTGCTAGTTTCATTTTTTTTTTTTTTTTTAAAAAAAAAAAAAAAAGGTATTTTGAGGGCATCTCCATATCTCAGTAGCATACCCTATGACAGGTCGAACAGCTCCGTGATTACGGGAGGTTGAAGACAGCATCGGTCCAAGCAAAATTTCGTCTGGCAGCTAGAAGGTTAATGTGCACCGTGCTTTTCTGTCGCAAACGCGGAGCACGCTAAGGGCTCTTACACATAATGCCCGTGATGCAACTTAGACCCCAAATGTCCGCTCCTTTCCCGAGGAGCTGCAGCCCACAGGGAAAACTCGAGATGAAGCATATTTTGCTTTGAGCTGTCATCTCCCTTGGCCCAGTTCTGAACCAAAGATGCTCATCCTCCATTTTATGGTGGATGACAAATCAGCTGCTGATGCCAAGATCTTGACAAGTTATGAACAACAGCCCTCAAGCCAAAAGTGTTAAAATAAAATAAAAAAAAAATTAGCAGGAATGTTTTTTGCAGAGCTGCTCAACCAAAAAGCCACCCTCTGAGCTGCACCCCGCGGGCGAGAGCTGCAGCGTTTCGCACGTCTCTGAGCGGAGGGGATGCGACCGGCTCCCAGGCAGGAGCTGCCCCCGCTCCCCCAGATCCCACCGGGATTTTTGCAGGGCTGCACGTACAGCACCGGCGGGCGAAGCAGCGACCGCCTGGGCACAGGGCACAGCCCCGGCAGGGAAAGGCGTTTGAGCCGGCTGGGAACGCTCTGTGGCTGGAGACGCTGGTCCTGCGGCCGCTCCAAAAGGCGGAGAGTGCCGGGTTTCCAGAAAGACCCCTGCTGCTCGCCAAGGGTTTCCTGGGTTTATCAAAGCGCCTTCTATATCGGGGAGAATAAGGCCGGTTTGTTCAGCAGCGTCCTGCTCACACAAACCACCAGCAAGCGAGACAGATCCTTCTGTTAATGAGCTGAGCACAAAAGGGGGGGAAAAAAATGTCATTGAAGATTTTTCTTTGGTGATAAAGAGTCCTTAAAAGCAACACATGATTCCTGGGCCAGCGGGGATCTTTTCCAGCCAAAACAGAGCCGGGATCTGTGCTGCTGTTCCCACCGCCCCATCCCTTGACTCCTCTGAAGATGAAGGCATCGCTGCTCCCCGGCGGTCCTCACACAGGAGCCACGCACGGAGCAGCCGATGGATGATGGAGGAGGATCACGCGTAGTTTGATCCGCACCTTTTTTTTTTCCAGCCCTTTCTCCCTTCAGCGTTAGAGCATCAAGGTGTTGCGTTTGCATGGATTTGGTTTGTATCCGAAACAGAGATGAAGCCAAAAGGTGGTGGTGGTGGCGGGTCCGTCCGGGGGCCAGCAGCAGCTTCTGTGGGATGGGGAGGACCCAACAAAGTGGCCTTCAGCTCCATGCCCAGCGCCGGGGGCACCGAGGGCTCCCCACTTCTGACAAATCAAACGACAGAACCCAAACCCCACATCAACTAAAACCCAAGGAAAATAACCGCCTGAAAACCCACTGGCCAATTTACAGTGTTTGCTCGTTGCATACCTATAAAGCAACATCATTTAGGTAAAACCATTTTTAAATCACGGTTTTAAACCAGACACGCAGCAGGACGAGCTTTTTATCCTAACCCCCAAGGTAGCGAGGCTGTTGCATTTATGGCATCCTCCTAAGCAGGCTTTTTGGCGAAGGTTGGTGTTGCAGAGCCCAGCCTTCAGAGGCGTTTGTGATTTAGAGGCAATTTAGTCAAGTGCTGTTCCTAGAGCTGAAACATTTTGCAGTAGAAGGGGGGAAAAAAAAAATACTGTGGCATTTACTAATAAAACTCTTTAGGAATATTTTTAGCTGTGATTTAACGTTATGTTGCACTTTGCTGTGAAGTGTTTGTTCGCTGAAGCCTCCTAGCAGTTGTCAGCCGTGGTAGAGCTGCCTTTGGCTGAGTTAGCAGAGGAGGAGAGCTGCAGATGGACCGGAGGAGAGGTGCGGGCAGCGCTCCCAGCCGGGGCGGGCGATGTGCCTTCCCAGTGGGGCACAGGTCACCGCTTCGGCCCCAACCCAGGCAGCGATGCAGCCCTGCCCCAGGGCCAGCCAGAGGGCCAGCTCCTTCCTCCCTTTGGCTGGAGGGCCTGACCCTTTCCCTGCAGTCGCAGCTCAGCCCCAATCCGTTCTTGGTCAACAGCAAATATTCCTCCGTGCCACCCAGGATCAGGGCTGAGACCTCTCAACTCGTTTCACATGTGCTGTGGGAGCAGTGGGGCCACAGCTCTGGCTTCCAGCCGCCCCTGAGCTGATAACCTGCAGATAGGGAACCAGAAACAGCATCCCACGTCCTGGGGCTTTTCAGTCCCCAAGGCTTTTTGCCACCCGATGGTTTGCCATGAGATGTCGTAACCCTTCTCGCTCAGGATGGGGCCGGGATGCTTTCCGTGGCCCCAGACCGTTCGTAAAGCCAGACTCCTGGATGCAGAGCTCTCAAGGAAGGGGCAGGCAGTGGTATTGATTGCATTTCCCATGCCCATCAGCCTCAGTGCAATCAGGAGAATTTAGTCTCACTGAAGATCTGCCCTCTGGTTTATTTTAAGCAAGAGGAATGCTTGAGATCCAGCCGGTTTTAATATATTTAATTAACCTTTGGACAATAGCTCTGGAGTGATTATCAGCTTCACACAATGCAATGACATTTGTTATACCGGTAGCGTTCGTAGTAATTTGGGCTAGCAACAAATTAAAAAGTGGTCGCAGATGCATTTCGTAAATTAGAGCAACGCGTCCTCACAGTGCGGATCACGCTCCATTTTGTGCGAAGTACATCAGCAGATCTGGTCCAGCTCTAGCGAGCAGGTTTCTCTGCATTGCAAGGAGCCGCCTGCACAGTTTTTTGCCGGTTGAATTTTTTTGAGACACCAAAGCTTCAGCCCCTGTGGGCTCTGCTCTCCCTCCCAAGGCTGTTCATGGCCCACATCAGCCAAACATCTGAGGTTGAGAAGCAGGAGCTTATGGCCACCTGAGGCAGAGGTTGCTCCTCAGCCATTAGGCAGCTGCTGGTGGCCCCATCTGTCCTCTGCAGATTTGTCCTGTTGCTCCTTGAACCCTTCCGCAGTGATTTCCAGCACGCCCTGTGGCAGAGCTCCACAAATCAACAGCTCAGAAGCCTGCTGCTTTTGCAGCTACCGCTTATTTCTGTCTGCTCCAAAACATCGCACACCCTGGGGATCCTTCCCAGCCCTCTCCTGCACGCTGTCTGTCCTGCCAAACACCGTAGGACAAGCTCCTTCAGGCACCTACGAGCCCGGCTGAGTGTCACCTCCGCCTCTTGTCCTTTTCCCGACTCCAGCATCAGCTTTCTTTTTTTGCTCCCGTCAGTATTTCAGGACTGCCTTGTGTCTCCTTCTCCCTCCTGCCCCCGCAGCCCTTCCCTACCTTGTCATTCCCAGGGCGCCTGTGCCAAAACATGGGTTGCTGTCCTGAACCGGCATTGCGAATTCTTGTTCTTTTGATATCCATTTGTAAACTTTTTTTTTTGTCTTTTGTTCAAGGATAATAGATTTTCAATATACCACTTTAGGTTTTTTTGCACTACTCCGGCTCCTGGCATCCGACCAAAGCTTTTGCTTCCTTGCAAAAGCCTCCGGTTATTGGCAGCGTCTGGTCCTCGGGGCTCCGCAGCACCCTGGGGAGCCCAATTCGGGTAAAAGCTCCGATTGCAAGGGCCGAGCAAACAGACTGCCCCCAAAGCTTGGCCCAGAACTGAGCTCAGCTGCGGGGGCTGAACCAAACGCCCAGATTTTAGGGGTTTGGCATGGCTGCGCTCGCTGCACGCTTACCCACGTTCTCCCCAAATCCAAGCTCAGGGTTTGTCTTGGCCGTTCGACACACGGTGAGTTAGGTTTCCCTTGGCCGTCTTCTACAAGCTCAGCTTCTGCTTCCCATGCCATCCAGCCAGTCGGGTGCTGTGCTTCAATACCATCCCGTGAGGTATTGATGATACCTTGATGGCTGATTTGTTTTTGCAAGCCAGCAGCGTGCAACACGGGCATCCTTCCCAGCCCAGCTCTGCTCACCTCTGCCACAGTTCTGTTCCCAATCCAGGTTTCTCCTGCAGGGAGCACCCAGCCATGGAAAGCAAACCCCAAAATTGCCTTCTGTCCCACCTCGCCCCAGTGAAGGAGGGTGACAGCAGGAGGACTTCTCTCCCCTGTCTCATGTGATATGAAGCAGGGCACTGGGGCTGAGACTGCCAGTATCAGGCACTTACCAAACATCTGTCCTGGGGATTAGCCAGCACCTGAGAAACATGTTGTCACCCAATCTGTCCCTCCTTGCAGGGAGACTGCATGATCCTTCAGGCCACTTTGGGCCCTGCCGTGGGAATCCAGCTTGGCTTTGCGAGTCACAGTGGAAGAGGGCAAGTGGGTTTGAGGGTGCAGTGGAGGTGAGGAGACAGTTATGTACGTGAAAAACTATTGCAAAGAACGTAAGGAGCAATGGCTGGGCATGAAGCTCCATTTTTTGGACCTTCTTACAAAATGAGAGCTGCTTTTCTGCCCCTGATGGACCCCAAGGACTTAAGGTGCCAGATGTGATGGCTGCTGAGGTGAGGGATGGCATCTGGAAGGAGCCAGCTGTAGGGGTCACCTGTGAGCCAGCATCTGCAAATCGCACTGCTGGGCTGGCCTGCAGGGCCGGGGGCTGGCAGTCATGGTCTGGGGCAGCGCTTATTCTCCAGCCCTCCTGCGCTCTGCTCCTGCCTGGCCTGGGAAAGCAGGGGCTGCTCTTCAGCAGTACCAGCAGCTCTAGGGTTTGGGATGCTGCGGTCAATTTGCTGATTGTTCCTTGGGAGAAGATAAAGCTCATTTCTGGTCTCACCACCTCCCCTGCCTGGGCATCTCGGCTGATCTTTGCTCAGGCAGCGGTGAGCTGGACGCTGTTCCCTTCCAAGCTCCTTTGCTTGGTTTAGAAAGCAGGTTGGGAGGCTGCACCTCTGCAAGCTGATGGCCAGCTTGAGTAGGATACGGCAGATATCAGGGTGGATCTGCGGCTGTGGGGAGCACCAAAGCTCATTGCAGGCTGGAGAAGGCTGCGAGCTGGCCCAGAGTCCCATGCACGGGCTGCTGTGAGCTGCCCCCCAAGCAGAGCGACGGCGGGGAACCGGGCTGAGCAGCCCGATGCATCTCCCAGAGCACAGGCAGCTCGGGGAGGTCAGTGCTGCTGTCCCGGCGAGATGCCAAGGAGGTTTGACAGACATATTATGGAAACTGCAATGTGCTACCCCAGGAAGCAGCTACGCACTGTGGAGAAGCGGGCGCTTTCCAGTTACCATCATCAGCAGCAAGTCTCTCCTTGGCCTGACAGCTGAGGCTGCCACCACTGCCTTTCACCTGTGGCATTTCCCACTACAGCAAGATAGAGACTTATCGACTCTTTCAGCAGTCAGGGAGAGAAGACAAGTGATGGGAGAGCCCCCGCAGTGCCTGTACCATGGCAGCAGCTCCCAGGAAGCCCTCAGCTGGTCCCACTCCTCCTGCCTGCCACCTCCAGGAAATTCCTGCTGGGTTTGTGGCTCCTCACTTCCACTCAGGAGACAATAAAACCTTGTGGATTTTAGTCCATGTAAGTGATACCAGAATCTGGCTGATGTTCCTGGACCCAGCAGAAGAGATGCTCACCCTACAAACACACCCTGTAGATGTGCAGAGAAACAGGAAGGCTCACGTCATCGCAAGAAGGTTTGGCTGGTTGAGGCTGTACCTTTGAGCACCCGCAACCATGGAGCAGCCAGTGCCTAAAAAAACTGGGACCATCGCATGAGAAATAAATAAGAGAAGCAAACCGTCCTGAGGGTGGCTGGAAAAGCCCATATAACCACCTAACCCGAGTGGGGCTTTGAAGACGAAGCATTACCGGGGCTTGCACCATTATCCTAAAGCAGCTGAAGGGTGGGATCAGAGGGGCCATGCCGAGCCAGGCAGGGCAGCGCTGCTAGCCATGGCTGGGGTCTCCCTGCAGCCTCGGAGCCATCAGCTGCATCTCCTAACGCACTCTCAGCTAGAGAGAAAGGAAAAACGCAAACCTTCAAGGGCTGGCACGTCTCCTGAGCCATGATCAGAGAGGAGTGCAGGAGCAGGGCGGGAGGGGAAGAGCTCGTCCCCACCTACAGGCATCCATCACCAGCAAGGATAGACACACGTATCCCCAGGGAGAACTTCAGGAACTCCTTTTCACACCTTCCATGCCAGAGCAGACATTTCATAGCATCCCAGGGCTGCCTGGGCATGGTCAGACACCTTCCACCAAGCCTGGAACAGCCCAGCAAGGTAAAAAACCCTTCCCAATGTCCAACCCAAGCACAGACACCGAGGCTGGACATCCCATCTGCCCTGGCTCAAGTCTCACCCCCCAGCAGCGCTGATGCAACCCCCCCCAGCTGTGCTCTTGCAGCACAAGGTTATCACTGCAGCATGCATGAAGCCAGTGCTGCGAGCAAGGTGCTGCCCCGGCCTCGCCACCTCTGCCCTTGCTGGGGTGCGGTGGGGCCAGTAAGTGGGAGCTGAGGGTGACCCCAGCACAGGAGCTCTCCATCGTGGCCCCTCAGGGTCAGCAAACAGCAGGCAGAGCAGGCAACAGGGTCTGCTGGCAGCCCCAGAATCAAGTGACCAGGAGGCAGGAGCCAAAGGGGACAGGCACAAAGTCAAGGCTGCGACACAGGTCCAACACCCACCCTGAAGACCCAGGACTTGCCCTGGGTACTAGCACCCACCCGAGGGACCCACCTGGGGCAGGAGCTGCTTGCAGGGGTGAGGTCCAACAGGGCATAGCCAGGAGCAAGGTTGGAGACCAGCAGCATCCTTCAGAGTAGGGCTAGCATCCCCAGCTGAGCTTAAATAACCTCCTGGGCCCATGGGTGGGGTAGGGGTCCCAGGTGAGGCTGCTGAGGGCCATCAAGAGCTAGTAGTGCCCATGAGAAGATGCTAATTTGGCCCTGCAGCTGCCCAGATGTGGCTTTACTGGTTGCACGGCAATGCCCAGCTGGACTGTACTGGGGGTGCCACAGCGGTCGCTGCCGAGCCTGGTGCCCGCTGTGCGTCAGCCCGTGGTGCTGAGCACTGAGGTGGGGTCCGGTATGGCCATGTGTGTGGAAGAAATCACAAATTGCTCTTGGCCTAACTCTGGCCATGTTTAGGCTTCTCCCCCTTGCACCAGGCAGTCACCTCCGCTCCTGGGAGCCCTTTTCTGAAGGTCTGAGGACTTGCCGTGAAAATCAGCCCCTCGAAGGCTTGGAAATTACCCAAAATATCTGCACGAGCAGGAGCAGCGCTGGGCAGAACTGAGCATGCTTTCACTGGGTCAGGGCAGGCCTTGAGGTCGCGGGTTTTAGGTCAGAAAAGTTGGATTTTCAACCCAAAAGTTGGAGGTTTGGTGCTGCTGGTGCACGAGGGGTGCTGTTACAGCAGGTTATGGCACTTGTGGTGGGATGGGATGGGATGGCAGGGGTTTCTAATCGCTGTGTTCCTGTTAGCAGCCATTAACTGGGGAGGTTAAAAAGCAGTTTCTCCCGTGGCTCAGCCAAAGTTGCCTGTCCTGGCTACCCTGGCCTAAAAATGTGCACCTGACTCCTCCTTGGTTTCTTCTGCTGCAAGCTCTGGGTCTTGTTAGGGCTTTTTCGGGGGGAGATTAAAGGGATCTTTCTTCTCCAGGGATGCTCGCCCATGGCATGGTCTCAAATGCTGTTAGCAGACCTCGTACCCGCCCTCCGCCCCTCTTCAGGTCTGTCCCTGCTGGGAAGAGCTTCAGACCTCGAATCATTTTTTTCTTCACTCCCCTCTGGGGTCCCCACAGGGGATGGAGGTGCGGGTGGCCCTGATTCCTCCCCAGCCCCCTGCGCGGGGACAAAAAGCCCCGGGTGCCGGTGGCCGCGTCCCAGGCGGGTGCTGAAACGGGCTCTTTGTTCCCTGTTTCTAATTGCTGGGCCCAAGCAGCTCATTAACCGCTCTGCCCCGCGCCCTCCCATCCCTGCAGCCACCGCTCGGGGGGGGGTAACCCCCTGCGGGGACGTGCCCGGGCTCAGCCTCTGAGTGTGGATTTTGGGGTGACACATAAAACCCCCTCAAAGCTCTCGTTACGCAGTCTGGGGCAGGGCCAGAGGGTGCCCAGAAAGGGGAGTCGTACGTGGCCAGAGCAGGCGTCCATCGGCAGATATCCAGAGCCTCCCCTGCAAACTCCGTCACGGTTTTCTCGGCTGAAAAATAAGCAGCTGGCAGAAGCCTCTTGGATGTTTTGGGAGCCAGGGACGCTACCAGCCCCCCCCCATCCATGTGCAGTGACTTTGGGAGGTGCCGCAGGACACGCGGTTTGCTCCGAGCCTGAGACATCGCGCGACCCTAAGGAGGGTTCGGGGCTGGGGTCCTTCCCACGGCGCCCCGATCGCCCCGGGGCAGAGCAGAGCTCGCCCATATGTACAGATCTGGGAGCACAATCAGCCCTTTGGGAAGCTCAATATTAATGATTTAGAAACAATTTTTGCACTCTCTCATGGAGGGAGCTTACATTTGCATTTGAAAACTCCAGAGGAGCTGGTGGTGCTGGCGGGGGGACGGGAGCACTGGCCGGGTGCTATCAATGGGAAACTGTTCTGTCTAAAGCTGCCAGGGCCAAAAAAATGTGAAGTCTGCAGATTTCTGGCTCCGTTCATGGTCAGAATTGCTGGCTCTGTTGTCGGTGCCAGGCTGCTCCGCTCCCAGCTATTAACGGCTCTGCTCAGAAGCTGGTTTTCCTTTGCTGCCAAACCAGAGCAGGGTTTTGTGAAAGATGGGGTGGGATGGCGGTGCCCAGGATGTGAAATGGGGGGATTGAGTTTGGTGCATTTGGGAGCTGGCAAGGCTGTTTGTGCTCTCCGGTCCTTATGAGCCCACGATCCAATTTGCGGTATTTTCAGTGCTAAAGCCATTGGTTTGTCTTTGCACTGGGAGTGGAGCTGAGGCCCGATGCACTCGTGTCACCTAAGACCCCCGTGTGCAAGCCTGCGGAGCCACTGCCCGCTTTGTGCCTGTCCGTGTGCCAGTCCCAGGAGACACCGCCGTGGTTAATAAATGCTCCTTTTTTTCTTTTTTTTTTCCCTCCTCTCTCAGCCTGTTTTACACCACTCGCCCTTTATGCCCACACGGTAACCTGCCTGCAGCCACCCCCCTTCTACGCCACTGTGCCTGTCCTTCGTCCTTCCTCACCAGCTCCCACGGGTGCTCTCGCTGGAGATGGGGCCGCTGGGTGCGGGCAGCTCCCTATGTCTCCTTGAGCCCTGCAGAAAATGAACCGTCCCTGGTTCAGGCGGGGACAGCAGCAGAGCGGGGACACGCCGGGGTGCTGTGGGGGGCACGCAGGGATGCTGCGGAGAGCAAGGGCTAGCTGGCCGCGGCAGCTTGCCTTGGTGTAGCACGTGCACAAAAAAAAAACCCGGAGAGCTTTGCACTGAGCTGGAAATAATGGCATTACAAGTGCTTGCTCGCTTCTGGCTGCTGTTTGGGGTGGGTGAGGCTTTTCGGGGCTGGCTGAAGGGCTGCAGCACGTCGGGGTTTGCTCCTGGTTTGAGCGCAGCTCCGGGAAGGGAAGTGGGAAAGGCTCCCTGGGCACAGGCGCTTGTCAGTGGAGCACGAGCGTGGGGACGAGGCCTGGCGTGGTCCTCGCCTCTGTCCTGGTGCCACGCCCGTGCGCCTCCCAGCATCCGGAGGTTTGCACCCACGGAGCGTCCCCTGCGCGGAAAAGCCCCGCTGCTGCCGCGTGGGCTGCATCCTCCATATCCCAGTGTGGAAGGGATGAGTCGCGGGTGCAGAGAGCAGAGGGAATGGGGAGGAAAAAACAGGCAAATGGCAAAAGCTGTGTATTTTCTTTCTTTTCTTTCTTTCTCCTTTGCCCAGGAGAGGCGTGAGGGCTCGCCGGCAGCATGCCGCTGGTGAAGAGGAATATCGAGCCCCGGCACCTGTGCCGGGGGGCTCTTCCCGAGGGGGTGACGAGTGAGCTGGAGTGTGTCACCAACAGCACGCTGGCCGCCATCATCAAGCAGCTGGGCAGCCTCAGTAAGTCAGGCTCAGCGACCCCGGCGTGGGACGGGGACGGGGCGGTGGGATGCTGGTGGGTGCTGGTGGGATGCTGGTGGGTGCTGGTGGGATGCTGGTGGGGCACCGTGGTCGATTGCTCCGGTTCCAGTCGCAGAGAAACGGGGGCTATGCGAGAGCTGTGCGGGCTGCAGCCACCCCTAATTCAGTGGGAATTATCCAGCTAATAAAAAAAGGAGGGTGCTCAGGGCCAAGCCGAAAGTGGGGACTTGGTGATATTTTTGCCCAAAGTGGGGACGTGGTGACATTTTTGACCCATTTTCCTTCCATAGCCAGTCTGTGCGGTGGGGGTGGAAAGCCTTCGCGAGCCCCTTGCTTCTCAACTTGGCCAGAAATAGGAAGGTCAGGTGAAGATTAAAAAACCCCAGCCTACTCTTTTTAATCTTAGAGCTTTATGTGAAAGAGAGGTCTATATAAAAGGTCTAAATCCTCAGCTGTCTTCCTGCCCTGGGACTGATTTCAGCAGAAAAGGGGAGGACAAGAGCAATGCACATGCCAGCGGGAAGGTTTAATGGGGCAACCTATTTCATTGCTGAATATCGACTTAAAATAGACAAGTGCAGGCTCTTCAGGGCTTCCTCTCTTTTCCCCCACCTCCAGAACTAGATTCTTCTCCAAAATACTCGCAGAAAAATAAACCTTCTATTTAGGGAGCGGCTGGAAGCACGGCAGCTCAACATGGGCAGCACCCATGGGTGCTCAGGCCATGGCTACCTCATCCAGGGGAAAAGGAAATCAAATACAAATGTCTGAGTTGGGCGACAGGCTGAGCAGATATCAAAAGCACCTTGGCCTTATGAGGAGCAGCTGAGGGAACTGGATGGGGTTGTTTGGCCTGGAGAAGAGGAGGCTGAGGGGAGACCTTATCGGTCTCTACAACTCCCTGACAGGAGGGTGTAGCGAGGTGGGTGTTGGTCTCTTCTCCCAAAGTAACAAGGGATAGGACGAGAGGAAATGGGCTTAGGCTGCATTAGGGGAGGTTTAGATTGGATATTAGGAAAAATTTCTTCACCGAAAGGGTAGTCAAGCATTGGAACAGGCTGCCCAGAGAGGTGGGGGAGTCCCCATCCCTGGAGGGGTTCAAAAAATGGGCAGAGGTGGCACTTGGGGACATGGTTTAGTGGGCATGGGGGTGTTGGGTTGATGGTTGGAATGATGATCTTAGAGGTCCTTTCCAATCTTAATGATTCCTGGTTTTTGCTTTCATTAGAAATGATCCAGCCACCAAGCCAGGAGGCGTGGGGTTGCTACTCTCCCCTGAATTGGTTTAGTGGTGGACCTGGTAGTGTTGGGTTCATGGTTGGACTGGATGATCTTAAAGGTCTTTTCCAACCTAAACAATTCTATGATTCTATGACCTCAGGAGCCATTTGATATGTGGTTTTGGAGGAAACCCCAAGGAGCTGGGGTGCTGGGCTGGGTGCTGGGACAGGCTGGGTGCTGTAGCCTGCAGGTGTCAGCAATGCTCTGCCAGGCACCCTGCTCAGACCCGTGACAGTGACAGCCCTAATACAGAGCTATCATAGCGATGCACCGAGTGCTGCAGGAAAATAACCGCTAAAGTGAAAAAATTTGCGGCTTCTCCCCGCTGTAGCAATCTCCCCACTGTGCTGCCTTCGGTTTTCCACCTTCAGGGCTGCGTTTCTGCGGGTGATGCTGCATGGCCAGGGGGTGATGGTAGTGTTTTGGCTGCGTCTGTCCTGGTAGATCCAAAAGCTTTTTAGGATGAGCGCCTGCCATGGTTTGGTGCCTCCCACGGGTACCGCTGTTGCTGAAAAGGATGCTCCTGCATGGAGAAGGGCAGGTGGCTCGTGTTCCCAAAGTGCAGCGCTTTGCCAGGTCTGGGAGAGGGTGAAGCTCAGCTCCCAAAAAAACAAGGCTGGGGAGAGAGTCCCACAGAGCTGGCGGGGAGGCGTGAGGTCCAGGGGACGGGCTGGGAGAGGGCTGCCTGCCTGCTGCCGTTGCCCGTGACGGGCGCCTGTTGCCCTCTGCCAGGCAGGCACGCGGAGGACATCTTCGGCGAGCTGTTCAATGAAGCCAACAGTTTCTACATGCGGATGAACTCGCTGCAGGAGAGGGTGGACCTGCTGGTCATCAAGGTGACGCAGCTGGACTCCACCGTGGAGGAAGGTGAGGGGCTGGAGCTATTTTGGGGTGACGGCCAGGCGCGAGCGGGTGGAACGTGTGTGCTCGGGGCCGGACCACCCTCCATGCCTGGTTTGGGGGGCTGAGGCCCTGCATCCCCTCTCCTTCTTGTGCCCCCAGTTTCACTGCAGGACATCAACATGCGGAAAGCCTTCAAGAGCTCCACGGTGCAGAACCAGCAGGTCGTGTCTCGCAACTCCATCCCCAACCCGGTGATGGAGATGTACCAGCGCTGCGACAAGCCCCCGCCGCTCAACATCCTCACACCCTACAGGTAGGGCAGCTGGCACATCGCTCCTTGGGGGGACCGAGGGGGTCCTGGGGGGTTCTGGGGGGCCCTTTGCAGGAGAGGCAATGGGGGGTGCACCCCGTTTGCTGTTTGGCAAGGGCTGAGAGGCCGTTTTCTCCGGTTGCTGTGCCACCATCCCCATCACATAGGGCGCTTGGGATGAGTGACCCCATGCAGCGGTACTGCGGGTGGTGACCGCTGTACTGGACATTTTCTTGGTGGGGTAACAGCTTATGACCGTGATCGTACCAACCCCTCCCTGCTCAGGGGAAGGGAGGTCTTCTCCTGTGGCTGATAACCCCCTCCCCAACCCCCCAGGGATGACAAAAAGGACGGCCTCAAGTTCTACACCGACCCCTCCTACTTCTTCAACTTATGGAAGGAGAAAATGTTGCAGGCGACAGAAGATAAGAGAAAGGAGAAGCGCAGGCAGAAGGTAATGGTGGGGGCACCGGGGGGGCTGGAGCTGGGGCTGCCCAGGACTTGGGGGACGGCCGCCTTCCTGGTGCATCCCGTGTGCTCCCCGCTGCTGTGGTGGGTGCATCTCCATGCTCCTTGGGTACCGCTCGCAGTCCGGAGGAGCCGGGCTGGAGATGGAGCCGCAGCTTGTGTGTGCCCCCAGGAGCAGCGGCTGGTGGAGGACTCCACCCGGGAGGTGAAGAAAGTGAGGAAAGCCCGCAACCGGCGCCTGGAGTGGAACATGATGGCGTATGATAAAGAGTTCCGACCGGATAACAGGTTCTCACCATCCCCCTATCACATGGCGTCATCGGAAGGATCACTGTCCCCAGACAATAGGCAGGTTTTACCTACTACGCGTTCAGCTCACCGGCTCTCCTTTGCTTTTCTCTTCTTCTCTGTCTTTTGGGGGGGACGTGCTGCCCGCAGCAGGGTCGGGGTGATAAGCCGTAAACCCATGGTGGCTTCATGGACAGCTGGTGCCCCCGAGGTCGCATCCTGGACCTCAGGAGCAGCCTTGGTGTTGGGATAAAGTCGGAGCGCTTTCCATTTAGCAGCTCAGGGAAGAGACTGGCTCAGCTCTGTTGGTGTCCACCTCCCCTCCGCTACCTCTGCTTTCTTGTACATCTCTATTTTTGTGGCCATTTTTTTTGTTTTGTTGTCTCAACCCCAAAATACCCCCAAACCCACCTCCCCACAACCCCCCCGCCCAGCTGACCCCCCCTCCCAGGAGTACAACCATTGGGTTTTCCTGTGCCGCAGATCTTACGCGTCAGACGCGGCCGACCACTCATACCCAGCGAGCCCCAACCACCCCGCGCAGATGCTGGCCCCGGCGTCCCACCTGGCCCCGGCGGAGCACAAGGAGGGGGTGCTGGCGGCCGCCCCCCCACAGGAGCACGTCTACCGCCCGGTGCCGGCGGCGGGCAGCCGGCAGAACAGCCTCAACCGCCTCCAGCAGCCCCACGTGCCGCAGCCCCCCGAGGCTATCCTCAACGGGCCGAGACCTCACTTAGTCAAGGATTACGGGTAGGGCTTCAGCCTGCCTCTTCTCTCCCGGCGGAGGGATGCCCAGGGCGAGGGGAGCTTTGAGGAGGGGCTTGCCTGGGGCTGGAGGGCTTCCCACCCCATTTCTGGGCTGACGGCGGTGCTGTGGTAGCGGGGAGAGCCCTCCTCTGCATCCGCCGTGGTCCGAAACTGCTGGTGAGACCCGAGGCCAAATCAGACAGGAGCGCTTTTGGGGTAACCTCATCCCAGATAAGGGGACAAGGTGGCTGGAGGGGACGGTTTTCCCCTGGGATGTTGGCTGCCTTCTCATCACCGCATGCCCCACAGCCCATCCCGCCGGCAGAGCCCCCCCACCTCCCTGGGGACAGAGCGTACGTGTGGGTCCAGAGCAAACCAAGCCACAGCTCAGCCGGTCGGCGCCTGGATGGGTGATGGGTGCCCGGGCTGGGTGGTGGGTGCCGTCGTTCCTCATGCCGCTGACATGGCTTTGCCCTCCCATTGCAGCCCGCAGCCGGTGCCGATGGCAGAGTACTTCGTGCCGCCCGCCCCGCCGCCCCCGCCGCCTGTCATCCCCTCTGCGCAGACCGCCTTCGACAGCCCCATCTCGGCTCCCCCGGCGCTGGCCCCCGGCTCAGCCGCCCCCCCCTCCTACGCACCCTCGCCGCCCCCCGCACCCCCCGGCCCCTACTCCGCTTCCCCGCCGCAGGCCGGCCCCATGGGACCGCCGGTGGCACCCCCACCGCCACCGCCGGGGCCCCCCGCTGTTGCCGCCTCTCCGGCGCACTCGGCATCGCCGCCGGCCGCTGCTGTGGAGCCCCGGAAGCCGCAGATCCCGCTGATGCCCATGAGCGACGCCCGGAGCGACCTGCTGGCAGCCATCCGCAGGGGTGAGCGGCGGCAGCGGGAAGGCAGGGAACGGGTCCCCCCCAACGCTGCCACCGCGGTGGCAAAATACCTCTTGGCGTAGAGTTGGGCGGCGTTGGCTTCGTTGAGTGCAAGACGAGCCCTGGGTGGCCAGGCGATGCGTGAAGATGGTGGCACCCAGGTGGGATCTGGGGATGGAAAGAAATGCAATGCAGGGGGTTGGAGGGAGGTGGGGGAGACCCATCGCCAGAGGTGGGACGGAGTCCTGCAGGGATGACCAGCAGCTCTTGTGTGCGTGGCCTCCTTCCAGGCCGCAGCAGACGATGTGCTCCAAGGTCTCTCCCATTTTCCCTTCCTGCAAATCTTCAGGCCGAATGGCAGATTTAACCTTCGAGAAGGTGCACCCTCTTCAGGTTGAGTGGAAGCAGAGGAGGAGCTCAATTCTATTATATAGCTTTATAATCGCATGCATCGCATTATATCTGATATAGCTTTCTAATCGTGTGCATCCTCCTGCAAGGAGGCTGCAGCCATCCCGTTTCAGCCAATACTTTTAACTGGGGCTGGGGGGGATGCTGCACATTGGGTGCCCCCATGGGTGCTGGGCACATTGCCCTTAAAGCCTTCCTCCCTTTCCTACCGCAGGAATCCAACTCCGGAAAGTCCAGGAGCAATGGGAACAAGAGGCCAAAAAAGAGCCCGTGGGCAATGACGTGGCGACGATCCTGTCCCGCCGGATCGCGGTGGAGTACAGCGAGTCTGACGACGACTCCGAGCTGGACGATAACGAGTGGTCAGACTGAGGGGCCCCGGGGCTGGGCTGGCACGGAGCTCCCCGGCTCCGTACCAGGTGTGTATAGGCGCCTTCCCCAACGTCGATGCCAACAAGCGTGGGCGGCCCCGCTCATTCAGGAGCTTTGCTTTTACACCATGTTGAAAATCCTTCGGGCAGCAGCAGCACCGGTAGGATACACCTCGGAGGCAGTGAGACCAGAAATTAGCAGCACCTTCATATTTAATGACTTCAAAAATGCTCTGAAGGCAGGTTACTCCAGATTTACACCTGGAGCAAGACCAGAGACTGGCCCTGAGCATGCTTTGCTAGAGAAGGGAAACCCAGAGGCAGTAGTGCTTTTTCAGCTAGATGTTAAACGTGTTAATGAGAAGCTCCTGGAGAAGAAGTCTGATTGCACAGCTGGTGTCACCATGGGCGCGCAGGGATGACCATGCACTGGGTTTGGGGATGCTCTGCTGCCTGTATTTGTAGGATCGGGCAGCTCCAAAGGCTGCATTGTGGGCAGGAGCCTCCTTCCCCATAGAGCGATGCAGTGCGTTTTGCGGCAGTTGCGTAGGGATGGCCGCCATCGTGCTGTTGCTCCTTGGAGAAGACCAAGGCATTGGTGACCTGAGCCCGTTTCCATCCTTAGGACCAGTTTTCTGGGAGAAAACCGTGAAGGCAAGGTTTGTGCAGCTGGCAGGGAGACGCAGCGCTTGTCCGGGCTTTGAAAGGTGCAATGTGTGCTGTCCTCGGGGGGAAAGGGGCGGCCGACAAGGGAGCAGAGGTGTCCAGGGAGCTTCCCCAAGCCCAAGTCTCCTTGGCCTTAGCGCTACACCATTTCAGTGTTATTTGAAAAAAAAAAAAAAATTAATTAGAAAAAATGCTGCTTTTAGGTAAACTCTCAACTTGCACTTTGCAGCCCCACAGGCTGCACCCGTACAATTGAGATCGACTTGGACCCAGGCACTAATCCCCCCCGGCCTGATCCTGCCTTGTCCCTCACCCCACAGGCGGGCGCTGACGGGGAGCCTGGAGAGCTGGGCCCCCGCCACGGTGCTGGAAATACCAGTTTGCTCACCAAAATAGAGCGTGATTCATCAAAGGCTTTTCACGCAGCTACGAAGGGAAGAGGCACGGGAAAACAGAGCGAAGGGGTGGGGAATACTGAAAAATCAGAGTCAGGAGTAAAAGCCTGCAGAGAGCTGGGAGAGGTTCCCTACCAGCAGAAAATGGGCCAGGACCAGCCACGGACTTGCCTGACACGGTGTCCCGAGGTCCTCGCTCGTGTTCCCATATACCACGAGTCCCTGAATGGGGGAAAACGGAGTCCCCACATTGCATCTCTTCTGGGGAGAAGCTGGGCTCTGAGCCCACCTCCCCAGCTCTCCCAGTAGCCACGCACGTGATGGCTACAAAAGTAGTATTTTGACTATCTAGGAGTGACCACACCTGTAAAGACGGTGGGAGGGTATGGCTGGGACCCAAAAGGCTCAGAGACTGATGCTTAAATTCATGCTGAGAAATGCTAACATTGAACGATGCCCCAAGTATCTGCTCGTTTTCCTCCTGGTGAGAAACCCTTCATGGCAAAATGCGATGAACCCCCTGCCTAGCTGCTGAGAAATATCCCCA
This sequence comes from Pelecanus crispus, assembly GCF_030463565.1. NCBI lineage: Eukaryota > Metazoa > Chordata > Aves > Pelecaniformes > Pelecanidae > Pelecanus > Pelecanus crispus. The sequence continues at coordinate 2,735,924 of NC_134655.1, read as the reverse complement.
GGAGCCCTCCCTTCTCTTGACTGACTCAAAAGCATCTCTTGTCCCTTGGATGTGACACCTCCCGCATCTGCTGTGAGCTGTGGTGCTGAGTGGAGGGCTCGAACGGAGGAGCAGTGTGGCTGTGGGAGAGGACAAGGGTGGTTGGGGAAGGGTTTGGGGGGGGTGGTGCCCTGCCATGGGCCACATCCCTGGGTTTGGCCGCCCTTCTCTTAGGGAAAGCTGCCCTTGACTTCAGCAGGGCTGATTGTCAGAGCAGGAACTGCAAATAAAATCCTCGGATTTAACCCCAGGATTCCTCATCTCGGCAGCGCTGATGCCATTCAAGCTGCTTGGGCGCTCGTCCCACTCTGCCTGTTCAGGGGCAGCCTCTCCCAGCACAAGGGAGACCCAGCAGTATGGGATTAGCTGTACGGATCAGTCCCAGTTCCCACATCAGCCTCCCGGGAGGCTGCCGGGGAGGCTCCGCACCTCCCGTTTTACCAAGCTCCTGCTGCGGGCAGGAGGGGCAGAGCAGGCAAGAAGCAGCAGAGCAATGGGATGCATGGAATAGCTCATCTGCAAAACCCAAGGAAACAGGATTGACCAAAGGAGGCAGGGAGACATAGCGTCCTACAGGTGACCAGGAAATTCCTGATGCTCGGTGTTCACCAGGAGCTTTCACTTCTGATGTTGACCCTCTGAGACGCAGAGAACCAGCTGCAAAAGCTTTCAGCCAAAGCCTGGCGTCTCCGCCCAGGCAGAGAGCCCCTGCGATGCCCATGACGGGCTCTCCTAGGCAAGGCAGCCAGGGTTTGACCCGGGGCAAGTTCAGAAGAAAGTCTTGTAAAAATTCAGAGTAACATTTAAGAGTCACCTGGTAGTATTTATTGTGGAGTGCTATTAATATAGATGCAATCATGATACTGTTTGTATGTAAATAGAAATTGGGTTTATGTGGATGATTTAGAAAGAGTAACAACGCTCTGTGAGAGAGAGAACAGCAGAGGGCTGTCAGAGCTGCTGTTGCTTGTTACGGTGGTCAAAGGGCTGCAGAGTCAGCTGCAGGGACCCAGGCGGGGCTCAGGGAGAGCCAGGGAGTTCCACCAGCACATGAAGGCAGGGAAGGGGCTCTGGGGTAGGCAGGGCTGGCTCATCCCTTATGACTGCCTCAATTCTGGGAAGCTGAGCTGATCCTGGTAGGAACTGGAGAGGAGCCAAGTGCCCCTAAAAGACTGGGTCCCTTCTTCTCATGCACTAGTTGTATTATGTGTGCCACATGAAACTGTGATAATTCTGGTAGGACTCCATTGGCACGTGGTGGGTCAGGATTGTCCCTGTAGCCTCCCGTTTCTCTGTCACCTCACAGCAACTTTGCTGTGCTTGGGATTGGCAGCAGTCAGTCAACCCGTGCTACTATCAGGGTCAATGCCGTTGCATGGCAAAGCGCTCGACAATCACGTAATTCAAGCCTTGCCTGCCCTGTGCACAGGTCACACCTGCAGCTAGGAGCCTCAGGGGTGCAGGGAGCAAGGCTCGCCCTCGTTTCCTCATGCTTTTACATTTTTACACCATCCTCTCCTCTTCAGTCATCCCAGCGCATCCTCACCATTTGCGTTCTGCTTAAGGAAATTCCCAGCCCCTGATATCACAAGCCATTTGACATGCTCAACTCCAAAGCAAGCAGCAGGACCATAACTTCCTGGCATTGCCCATTGCTTGAAGACATCATGATCCAGCTCTTCCAGGGATCTGAACCGCCTCAGCTCCGCTGAAGCTGTCTTGATACCAGGGATGGGGCTGATCCACAGGTAGCCTCTCCTCAGTGAGATGTCTGCATCGGAGGTCATTGCTCAGGTTTCTTGTGTAGCTGGTGGAGACGTAACCTTCCAGTCAGCGTGGGCTGTAGACACGCATTTCTGGTCTGATCATGGTGGCACTGAGCACCCCAATCTCACAATACAGCCACTCCTGCAAGGCCAGCTCTGCTAGCAGGCCAACATCCTCTGTGCCTTTGCTTGAGGGACTTGGCCACGTTTGAGGATGACCATCTTTATTTTAGGTGCTTTCATCCATTTTTTGCCCAGGTGGCCGATGAAATCCAACACAAGTGACACCAACTCCTTGGTCGGGCTGGATTAGCTCTGCTGGAATTGGTTGTGCAATACTAATTAACACTGGCTGCCTGACCCATATGCTGCGTACTCAATATTTTTGTACATATGTGCCTATTTCCGTATACTCTTCCAAAAGTAGGCCATGCTGTGTTACGCAACCTGAAATGCTCAAATCCTCATGTGGGCTGATATAAAAGTGAATATTTAAATATTTTATCTAGCTTGGCAGCCATTAAAAATACAATCCAGGTCACAGATGATTGAATTTCTCCTCTCTCAAATGGGCTGAGGAGATTCTCCTGTACATTAAGGTATCATGTTCCATGTTAAAATATAGCAGTGGCATTTCATTGCCAACAGATAATCACAGAGTGCCAAACATTTAATGAGCTCAAAAGATCTCCCAACAGTTCCTCTTTCCATTTTATCTGCCTGTCTCCTACTTGCCAATTTATGGGCACAGATAAAAAATAACAAATGTGACTGCCAACAGGGGGAAGTATGTTCTGTGTGCATACAAATGAATTGGACCAGAGTGAGTGGAAGAGTAAATAAACCAGTTTGGTTCTGCTTAGAGATATTAACAGAAAGCTATAGTCCTTGAGGTCCATCAGGAACCTCTTGGACATCTCTGATTTATCTGAAAAGGGGCATTATGGGGACCACTGTGGCCATGGTACGCCAGTCATTGCCTGTGAAGGCTACATCAGGTGTGAAGTCTGGTATTGCTCAAGTTTCATGAAGGTTGGTGGAAGTCTAGCAGTGTTCACATCCTGGCATTGCACCCTCAGCATCTCCTGGGTTTTGAGTGAACATTGGAGCTGGCTGTTGACACCAGTGGCTCTTAGAGGATCCTGAAGGAAGAAGGGATGGGGTAGTTTCTAACTTCCCACCCTGGGCAGAGACCTAGAGAGGAACAAGCATCACATCCTATGAGAAGTCCTGCTTTTGCAGCTATTTCATCTCAGGAAGGTTTTATTCTGGTGACAAATGTAAGGCTGAACATGGCTTCTCCAGAGAGCTCCCTTCACGCAAGAGCACTCCAGTTTCCTCCCAGCAACTTTTCCATCTCTATCTCCCTTTCAAGACACCCATCAGCCTGAACAGAAGCTTTGCAGACTGCCCTGGGAACAGTAACACCTCAGCTTTAATGATAAATGAAAGTTTTGCTTAGAGGGAGGCAGGTTGTGGCACTGGAGGTGGTATTTTGGAATGTGCTTTCCAGAGGTGCATGGCCAGCAGGAGCACCATGCCTTTTCCTTGTGGATGGACCATGGACCGGCATTGAAGCGCTCCCCATCATGCGACACTGGCAAGAGGAGCATAGGCTGTTCCTTTTACCATGATTCCTGTTTTCCTGTAGTAGTAGTTGTTATTTAGGTATAAGGTTTTCTCAGCTGGCACGTCACTTTACAGATAAAAAAATATAAGTAAGGGCAAGGACTCTGTCCTGAGGAGTTTACAGTTTACAGCAAAGACCATATAACCTGCACTGCACTTTAGAAGCCTCAAATGCTCACTCACCCATGACTTTGCCCTCAACTGGGCAGCAGCAGCACCTTGAGGACTGTTGTCCCTTCCTTAGGTGACCCCACAACCAGTACCATCGCCGCATGCCCCCACTGATGACAGCAGTGGGGGTCTCCTGCCCCTCCGCTATCCCCACGCAAAAGTGCCTGAGCAAAGTACGGGAGTGCCAAGACACGCTGATTTTGTCTCTGAATGAGTCACCATGCCCTCAGGGTATGCCTTTCCTAGTCCCCACACAGCTGTGCTCCTCTGGGATGACAAGGCATGCGATAGGAAACACGCCCAGGCGCACCACTGCAGCTACCTGCTGACACTTAGAGCTGCCCATCCAATTCCTGTGATGGCCTCTAAGCTCATAGGAAGTGCCCTCCTTCAGGCACTTACGCTCAAGCCTAAATTTTGAAGTATTCCAATCTTTTTGAGAGTTGAAGGGGTTTTTTGTGAATCTGATCTTCCTTTAACAACCCCAGGTTTTCTAGGATCACTCTCAAGCTCCACTTTCTCCAGGTGAGAATCATGCCTGCATTTTGCTGGGGGAGGGAAGGAAAAAAATCCAAACCCACAGTCAAGAACTTCAGCAAGGGGTCTGCCCTAAAGCCTTCAGTACCATGCCCACAGGCAGGGTGGGAGGAGGACACTAGGATGTTCCCAAAGGAGGACACCATCCTGGTGTTGTCACTAGGCTGAGGCAGAACCTGCAGCAAGAGATGGGCTCTCACTGCAGGAAATCCCCAGGCAAGACCTGGATGGGACATGCTTGACCACGGTGTCCCCTGAAGGCAACATTGATGTGACATTGTCAGTGTTAATGCCTTTCTGACATTGGTACAGGGCCCTGCGGCCACAGACATCTCCATAGCACTACCTGATTGTAGATCACTGATGCTTCGCCCTCCCACGGGCATCTCTCCTTAGATACCTTCCCACAGGTGCCACCTTCAGAGCAGCAGCCAGAAGTCCATCTGTAGTCTTTTGCTCTTTGCAGGAACAGGCTTAACTCTGCAGTTGGTCATTGTGTCTGGGGGCTTGTAAGCCCAAATGCGTGTGAAATGAGCCTTTCTGTGCACACCTCTCCCGTGGTGGCAATGCCAGGGGACTGGGTTGACCCTTGGGGACTTTCAGCCCAATGGTAGTTCTAGCACTTTGGTGTGTAGAAAGAATTAAGAGTGCAGAGAGAAGGAAACAAAATAGCCTAGAATTTTAGGTTAGTTATGCTCCCACCGCTCAGTACAGGAAAAAGCTTGGGTAGGTAAAACCCTGTGCAAAGCCACAAAGGACAACAGGGAGGATAAACCTGTTCTCCATTGATGTGTTGGACTAAAGTGCAAGGCATGGGATTGACTTGTGGCATAGAACAGTTGAATCAGATCTCAGGGAAAGCTTTCTCAAGGTAAGGATGGAGAAACTCTGAAACAGGTCACAGAGGCTCTACCACGGGAGGGCTTTGAGGAGCAGGTTGGCAAACACCAGAGAGGAGCACTGTCCATGACCCTGTGTTGGGCCAGGGGATGGTGGAGGTGCCCACAGGGTGTCTCTTCCAACTTGGCATGTTTGTGGTTCTGCCTCGCCCCCTCCTTTAGGCTTGCAGCACCACTACTTGTGGATCTGTCCCAGCAGGTTATAGCCCCAAAACATTGCCCATCAGCCAGGGCAGCCCACTCATGTTCTCCTTTAGTTTTATTGCCCCTTTTCCAATTTTGGTGTTGACCCTCAAATACAATAAAGATAAAATGTACTGCAGAATAAACACCCAAGAGGAAAGGATGTGAACAAACTGCAGGAAGTGAGGATGCACAGCTGTTACTGCTATATTTCAATAGTTAGAAGGCCACAGCACCAGCAGCCTGCTCCTCCAGACCATTCATGGTCCACAGACTGCAGTGTGTAAACCATGCTGGTGCATTAAGGTGAACAATTTAAAAGTTATTCTTTGATTTGGGGTAACTCAACTGAGGAACCTAAAAATGAACATATCCCCCCCCCCCCAAAAAAAACCCAAACAAACAACTTACATGTAATTTCCAGAAGGAAAACCTGTTCTGTCTCCTTCCCTTGGACCTTGAGGGAAGGTCAGACCCAATGTTGCTTCCCACCAAAAAAAACAGAGCAGTTTTCACCACAGCCTCTTTCAAAAATGAGTTCCTAAGAAACCAGTGCTTCAGAGCAGAGCAAGCAGCGCACCAGCCCACAGTGCAGCAAGGAGATGGCCTCCTGCTACCTCAGGAGGTGCTTTTAACCCTGAAGGCCCCACCCCAGCGCAAGTGTTTCAAATCCCATTGATTTTCACCTGCTACCAGTGCTCGTGTATGCCTGATGCCTCAGCTGGGAATACTTACTCCATAGAAAGTCACTTCTTGCTGTGAAAAAAACAACCATAAAAATCTTGGATCAGAAACGAAGTGGACTTTGAGCCTGATGATGCTACTGTGATGCACGTTGAGGAGTTGTTGATTTCCCGCTGGCAGCAGGCGCGTCTTTGGCACAGTCGTCCTGCCAGGTCTCCAAAAATCATACTGTTACAAGCATCAACGCCCCCCCTCACCACCACCGCCACCAAAAGTTACTCTTATACTGAGATGTTCCAGGTCTACCTTTAGGTCTGACCAGTTTTCCACAAATGGGGCCTCTCTTTGTGGTACCTTTCATCTCAGATCAGAGCAGATTAGGAAAAAGAAAATCCTCACCGAAAAGAAGTCTTTTTCTCCTAAATGCATTTTTAGGAACGTTTTGGGGCTGATCACTCCCCTTCTTAATAGACCTCCTTCATTTTGGGGCTGCTTGACTTGCCTGGCGGAATCTGCAACAGGACATCCCCGGCGTGAGTTTGGGCTGATGCTGAAGCGTTGCTGGCGCTTTCCTCCCTTCCGCTTTCGGCTGTGCTGTGTCACGCGCGGGGCTTGGGGCCGGCGTTCCCGCTGGGAGAGCAGCGGGGCCGCAGGAGCGGGGCAGCTCCTTACTGACACAAGTGCCTTTTCTGGAGGCCCCCATTGCATTGCCGAGGAGCGCGGGGCTTCGCGGGGCAGGTGGGCTCACTGAGCTGGGGAAGGGCAGAGCATTTCCAAGCATTTCTGATGCTCAGTCTGTCCTCACCTGGCTGGAAACCTGGGCCTGCCCAGACCCCGAGGTATCCGCTGGGATTCCTCCTTCTTTGCGCACGGGCGGTGCGCGGGGGTGGTTTTGGGAGCAGCTTTTACTCCGATCTTGGCCAACCCAAGGAAAACCTGCTCCGGCAACCGCACGTCACCGGGTGCACGTGCAAACGTTGCACCTTCGGCATGGGGACAGTCCCCGAGAGGACACGGTGGGCGTGCAGGGAGGGGACAAACCCTGTCACCATTTTGCTGTGGGACGTGCGCATGCCGGGGGGGGTTCGCTCCAGGGTACGTGCATTGCTGCCGCTGTGGGACAAGCATTCAGGCTGGAGAGCCTTCCTCCTCCTCCTCCTCCTCCTGCCCCAGCCCAGGGCCGCTGGGGCAATGCCAGCTGCTGTGGCAGGACAGGAGCCCTCTCGCTGCCAGGTTTTTATTGCCTTCAGATTGAGTAGGAGCACAAGCACCTCTGGGTGAGGCCAGGCGCTGCAGGGGCGTTATTTTGGGGGGCATCGAAGGCAGGTGAGGATCACCTCCTGTGCCCTGCAGCCAGCAGCCCGGGGATCAAGGCTAGCCCAGGCTGGGCTGGGAGCACCTCACACACCCCAAAAACCCCTCTGCACTGCCCAAACTCAGCAGCTATGAGCTAGGAACACTGGGACAGCCGATCCTCCCAAAATAGAGCATCTGTGAGCGGCCAGCTTGAGCCGAGCATTTTAAAAGCACTTTTCTCCTCTTTTGGCACCGGCCGTTCATACGTACAGCCTGGAGCCAGGGCTGGGGCCGGTCTTTACAGAGGTTGGCTCCAGCTCTGCAGGGGTGGCACAGTGGGGACAGGGAGGTGCCAGCCCGGTGGCACCCTGTGGTTGGCTTCTCAGGGTGCTCAGCACCGGTGGGGCTGCCCCAATGCTCCTGCAAAAGGCTCATTTTTTTAATACCGGCAGAAGTATTACCCGTATTTCCTTTGACTTGCCGCTTGATAGAAGCAGCTGATGGGAGATGGGCATCTCTCCCATGGGAGAGTCACCCGTTACAGGCCATAATTTGATGTCCTTTATTATATAGTTGACATTAAAAAAGAAGGAGATGTTCACTGTCTAATGGGGTCTTTTAACCATGTGCACTTAGTCAATAGGTGAGTAGATGTTGCTGCTTTTATCTATCTACCGTACCCAGTTGCTATGTGTGAACAAGTGTATTTCTCCCCAGTGTTGTGGGTTCTGCCTGTCGTGACACGATGATGGAAAGGTAGGGACTACGTCGGTCGCAACACGAGCTCTCTTCTGTACAGTGTAGAGAGGAAACCTGGAACGATCTGAAGCACCGCTTGTAACTACATTTGTTCAAAAAATGTCATCTTAATCCCAAACTGTTGACACTTTATGCATGTGCTAATTAAAAAAAAAAAAAAATAAAGATTTTAAGAGGTTAAAGTAGATCTGGGTTTGGCTTTTTGTCAGCTTGCCCGCCCTGGGCCCCTTTGCTGTGAGTTATCATCAGCCCTGTGATACTCCCTTCTCTATTAGAGGCCAGGGCACAGAAGCAGCAGCAGAAGGCTGTGATATCTCTATAACCCTTCATTTGGAGAAACCAGCTCTCAAAGATCAATTCATCCCCATGGGTATTTAATCCCCAGCCGCCCGGGTAATCAGAGGGCAGAGGATTGCTTGCTGACGGAAAAGCCTCCATCCTTTTGCGTGGAGGCTCCAAGCAGCAGGAGCCGTTCCTTCCCAACCCGTACGATCGATGTCTCAAGCAGTTCCTATCCTCAACCAGCTCATCGCGATCCAAGGGGAAACACAGGCCCTGGGTGAGGGAAAGCAGAAACCTGTACTAGACTCGCTTCAGCTGAAATAAAAACACAGACACGCACAATATGGCACATACCTGGGACGGGAGCCCAGATCTTCAAACATTTTAATTTTACCACCCCCCCCACCCCCCTATTTTTGGATATCCTCTTGACAAATCACTTTAACAGTTTTATTTACAGTAATAAAAATAAATTACTCTTACAGATGAATGTATAATATTATACACAATAGAGATACAGTGCAATAACAGCATTGATTTGTTTTCACTCATTCATAAAGTGCATTGAAGGGGCTTGATTTAACCATAATTGAATGATAACTGTACATTTTTCTTTAAGATCAACTTTCCCGGTCAAGTTAAAAGCCTAATGGAAACACTTACATCAAAATAAGTTGCCGTCCTGATTGCTGTGAAATGGCCTTGTTCCTGGGGAAGCAGATAGGACGGGAGGCAGGATTGGGAATGGGGAAGATTGACTCCCACTCTGTCTGTCTGCGCTGCTGAAGGCGGCTCCGACAGACACTGCCCGAAGCCTGGCCAGGCTGGTCTGGGTTTCAGAGCCTCGGGACGGTGACTGCAGGGCCACGCTGGTGACTGCAGAGCAGGATCTGGCCCTGGGCCACCCCGGTCTGGCTGAGTCTCTTGCTGAGCTTTGCCACCGAAACTCATCCCTCCCTCCGAGCTAGAGGATTTGCTCTTTATCCTGCCTGGGGTCTGATTCTGACCTACTCACAAGAGACATCAGAAACGAGCCCAGTCCTCATTGCTCTCTACGTGGTGTAGAGGAAAGGCAAGGCAGACCCAAAAGGACGCCTGCTTTGCCAGCAGTGGCCAGCTCTACCTCCCATCCTTAGCCAGATACTGCCCAGTTGGAAAAGAGCTTTTCCTGGGACAAGCCAGATGTTTTCCAACGCCCAGATCCTGCAATAAGGTCATAAACCTGTGCTTGTGTTTTCAGCGTCTATTGATACGGTGTGCTGTCAGATATCCAGCATCCTGCCCGCTGCAGCGTGCTCAATTTGTGAAGGAATAACCTTGGGTGAGACACAATTACGCTTGACGACATCGAGCAGAATTTGTGGAGGCAACTATTACCCTTGGAGTTGGAGACTATTTATTCACATCCCTCAAAGTCAGGGACAAAAGAGCTTTGGACCATCCATTCTCGTTTGCGTCTTCTCTACTGAAAATCCTTTTTATCTCTATAATGCTCTGTATTGCAGAGTTTTCCAATGGGAATGGGAAAGCTCCATTCCCGGGGTTGCAGGGACAGCAGGAAGGGTGGCTCTCGGGGGATTTTGTGGTAGACAACTGCATTGTTAACAGAAAAGCTACAAATCTTATCCTCAACGTCAGCTGTACAGCAGCATGACCACCTCACTGAGAGAAGAAGTTGCGCGTGAATGAAAGGAGTTACAAGGAAATACCGTGTGCATTGAACAATTATTCCTGACAATTAAAAGTGAACCGTTAATTAATTGTTAACAGTTAAGTGAGTCGTCGATGCTGGCCACTACACACCAACAAAAGTGATTACCAAGATCAATGGCTTTTTAAAGACCTCCCCACCCCAAATTTGATCCTCCTACAAGAAAGAGGTACTTCATCACTTATTGAGAACAGTAATCATTTCCTGGGGTTTTATTCAAAGTTCAACTAAAACTCTTCATTTGAGATGAAGAAATTGTGGCTGCCACATCAGCACTGAGATCCTTGAGATATTTACTGCTGGTTATTGAAATGAAGTTGGCTAAAAAGACATTTTCACTGCTCAAAGTCCCAAACTGAACAAAATGGAAAGGAAAAAAACCCTAAGCAACTTTGTTGGTAGAGTCTATACATTTTATTAGTTTTTTTTTTTTTTTAAATTTCTCTGGTGAAACACGCTGGGACAGGGACAAGGGCTTGTTGTAAATGCACAAGCTCACACCCACCCCTAGCACATCGCCACGAAACTCAGGGTGTTCGTGCAGCTGTGGTTACGTCCCATCCAACGGTGTCCCTGGCCTTTTCACAGTATATTTGAGGAACGTTATCTCTTTCTTTCTCCTCCTCACCCTTTCCTCATCCCCTTGACCAAAACAGCTGACCACTGACACAGAAAGCATTTCATACCTATATTCTGCTTGCTACCAACTCATGGTAGAAAAACCAAAGGCAAGCAGAAACCTGTAAATAAAGCAACCAAATAAGCAGCGGATTCATTTCCCTGGCTACGCTGATCTCTGCTATAGGCTTGGGGCTGGTTAGATACCTCGTGTAATTGCTCAGGACCAATTTTCCACTTGTTTCTGCTGCTGTAAAGCTAGACCAGCCTCTGTAGGGTCCAGAAGCAATGTGAGTGCAAGCGGGGCCAGGCTCTGGCCCCTTCATCTTTTATCAGAAGCTGTTTGCAAAGCTCAGTTTTTGAAGGTGCAATGGCAAGACCTGGGCCATTCGCCAGGGCATGGACACGGAGGTCTTCCCAACTAAATACCGACCAGCCCTCTCCAAGCAGGTCCAGTTTCCACCTGGAGTGGCCACGGAGGCTCTGTGGAAATCAAAGGACACCTGCAAATTTCCACCAGCTAAAGACCTTGTGCTTTGCAGAACTACCACTGTCCCCTTGTATCTCATCTGAAAAGCACAATAATTAAATCAATCGCTTTTATAGACCTCAACTTTTCTAATGACTTGTGACATAGGAGTCCCAGCTGGAGGAGGTTTACCAATACATTCAATACCAGAAAATGGAGAACGATGGGCCACACCCCAATTGCTCTGTGTCCTTGTCGTGATGCCCAGGAGCTAGACAGGGGCTACTTGGCTCTTTTTGCCATGTTTCCAGATGTTTTGGATCCGTGGAGGATTCGCTGTGCTGGAAAACCCTTTCTGGTTTCCAGTGCCCCTCTTATAGTTGGTGCCCCATCCCATTACGTTCACGGGAGCTGCTCCTTGTTTCTGGCAACATGGCCTCATCCAAAATCAGGCCCTGTATTCTGTACTAAACGTGCCCCAAAGGCAGCACTGAAGGACACCAGGGCATTCCCCACCTTGCACACAGCATTACTAACTCGGTAAGTATTTTAAGGTTTTAAGTCAGCTCTCCTGATGCCCAACAAAAGGAGGCTCCAACATCCAACGTCGTCACTGATGTCCAACACTGTCACTCAAAACTGTTTCCAGTGAAAGATTTTCTTTAGAAAAAAAACCCCACCACCGAAGCAAAGGTATGGAAAAATGGTCAGAGATTTCCACAACGCAATGCATGGTCAGTGAACTCGCACCTGTTTATCTTCTTCCTCACTTCTCCTTGTTTCCCCCTCTTTCCGCGGATAAGAAAGGGAAGGGAAGACAGCAAAGGAAAAAACACCTGGAAAATGCATTTATTTCTATTTTGTGGCAAGACTGCAAAAATGCCAATTTATCAAAATGTTCTTCAGAGGAGATTTCTCCTGAAGCCTATCAAGTGTTTTTAACAACGTCCATGGCCACCTTTAACAGTCTCCAAGAGGGAGGTCCTAGACCATCACTTGAAAAAAAATTAGATCGGCATTTTATACTAAATCTGAGCATGCAATATACTTGCACCACATCTTGCTACTGCCTGTGAGTTGGATTAGTGCAGCAGAATAAAAGCGTCCTTAGTTGCAAGGACCAGAATTTAGGCAGCAGAGCTTGCCTTCGACAAAGTCACTGTAAATGTGTTTGGGCAAGTACCAAGCACTTCAGCGAGGACATCTCCACCTCCTCTCTAACTTTGCTGTCTGGTAGGGACTGTATCCTCGGCTTTAGCTCCTCACATCCCAATTTTTTCTGCTGCTGTTGTGGAGGGCCACGGGGAAACTTATTTTCCATTGACCCTTGTATGCCTTTGTCAAAGCTGATCGATGGGCCCCTCAAACTGAGACAAGTTTCAAGTATACAGTTAAGCTCTAAAAAGAACATTGTTAAAATCAAAATCTTCAACAACAGGGAATTGACTGGAAAGCCAAGAAAACACAACTTTTTTCATGTCAAGGTTTCTCTAGAGCTGATTAGTTAACCTACATTTCATCTAAAGATACAAAATGAGCTGCCCAGAAAAACAAATACTGTCTTCTAGATTGGGTTGTATAAAAAAATTTCCAAATGGTCACAAAGTCTCAAAAATGGTTTAAACTAACTCTGTCTTGAGTTTTCACACCAAGGAACTGCAGGGACCTGGCTGCACTTACAGAAACCAGGAGAAATAAAATGAGCAAAGTGTTATATAGAGATATATATTACTCTTTCCTATATATTTACTTTTCAACGTATGCTGATTCAACATTGTGCCTACTGCCCATTGCCCAAGGTATTCAAAAGAGGAAAGAAATTTAAAAAAAAAAAAAAAAAAAGAGACTGGCCACCTCTCAAAGGTAGATAAGTCCAAGCCCCAGGCACACTTTGGAGATTCATAGCTTTCTCACGTGCACTTAGCTCTGGGGAGCGAAAAATTCATTGCGCAGATCCAGAGAGAAAATACGGTTGTGCCTGTATCCAGCCATAAAGCGGCTTCGTACCCACTACAGCCTCACAAAGCAAGAACATTTCTGTCTCCCACGAAACCACGGTGTACACGTGGCTGCGGTCCGGCGGCGGCGGTGCCGTCGGGTTGGGTTGCCGGGAACCTCCGTCCCTTTTGCCCACGGCGCGGCAGAACCTCGCTCCTGCTTTGAAGAGGGGCATTTCGGGTGCTGGAGATCACAGCGCCTTTCTCGAAAGGAGAGCAACGTGTTCGGGACCCCAGGCTCAGCTGGCGGGGACGGATCTCCTGCCGCGATCACCGAGCTGGTTCTGTCAGCAGGACTCACAAACCTGCATTCGTGACGGATTCCCACGCCGCGCCCCAGAGCAGCACCCCCTCCTCTGCCCTGAGCCACCCTAGGTGTTGCACCCCAAGCCCTGCCGCCCCGCTGAAGGTTGCTTGGCTTCTTGCTTGCTTTTTAAGTGAATGCGCTGTTCCACTCCCGGCCAAAAGAAAGCACAAGATAAAGGGCACTTTTCATCATGGTCTCACTAACACCGCAAAGCACATGATGCAGGAGAGGAATACGAGGGTAGCTTCTCTCACGAAGCAAGTTACAACGGGTAGCATCGGGAATAACACGTGGGATTCCAGAGGCTTCCCTCTAGGGGAGCCCAGCAAGCCCGGCCCCGTCTTTGGATGAAAATCCCACCCGTGTAAACGATCAGCGTGGAAGTGAGCGCAGCATCACCCCACGGCCCCAAGCCGGGCAGGGGAGCCCTTCCTCGGCCTCCCCAGGGCCTTGGGGTGCAGGGCACCCCGGCTGCCCTCGCCACCTGCCCACTGTGAGCCCCCACCCTGCCTGCAATCACCTTTTTTTTTTTTTTTTTGGGGGGGGGTGGGGGGGAGAGGCAGAATGGATTCCCCGGGTCCCTCCATCCCCGCGACAGCCCGAAACAACGGCCATACCCTAAAGTGCCTTTTGCCCCGCAGGTCCTCAAAGTGCTTCGCAACCGACGTACAAACAGAGAGGCATCGCCCCCCTTCCCTGGGTTCCCCCCACCCCCCACGGAGCCCCCCCCCCCCCCCCCCCCGTTATTGCAATAGCATTGCAAGACCTGATTTTAGGGGGACGGGGGGTGCCCGCCCCGCACAACCGCCCCACGCGTGGGGACCAGCCCCGCCGTGGGGGGGACCCACCATCCCCCCCCACACACACTCCTGTGGCCTTCCCGGCAGCTGCCACTCGTGGGGTGTGCCCACGGGGGGGGGTGGAAGCCACCCAGCCAGGGCTGGCAAGCCCGGGGCTCCCCTGGCTCCTTACCCCGAGAGGAGACAAACACCGTTGTACGGAGATGCTTTTTTTTTTTTTTTCTTTTCTTTCTTTTCTTTTTTTTTTGGTGTTTTGCGTTTTTAAATAAAAAATAAAATGTGTAAGAAAATAACATTTCTGAAGGAAGCCATTCTCATTCTACTCTCTCTCTCTCTTTCTTTCCCCCTTCTTTTGCCCTTTTCCCTTTTTTCTCTTTTTTGGCCATCTTTCCATGGAACGAGATGTGCTGGCCGGGGCGGGGGGGGTGGGGGGGTGGTGGAAATGTTCCTCCCGGTAGGAAACAACGTGGATGGAGGGGAAAAGGAGGAGGAGGAGGAGAGGAAGGGAGCGCGTCTGGCTCCGTGCTCGGTCCTCACACATCGCTGGATGTCCTTGGTCTGGAGGAGAAGGTGGAAGGGATGCACCCACAGCAGGCCAGCCAGAGCGACTTCTGGATGTCCGGGTTTCTGAAGGCGTAGATGATGGGGTTGATGAGGGAGTTGCAGGTGGCGGGCAGCGCCAGGGAGTAGGTGTAGACCACGGGGTAGCTGGAATCGGCCACCAAGGAGTAGATGGCGAAGGGGATCCAGCACAGGGCAAAGGTGCCGAGGATGAGCGAGAGGGTGGAGAGCCCTTTGCGGGTGGAGGTGGCCTGCGCCGTGGCGATGAACTGGTGCTGCACGGCGATCTGCTGGGCGTGCCGGAAGGCGATCTTGCAGATCTGCAGGTAGAGCTGCATCATGAGGGCGAAGAGGAGCAGGAAGGTGACGGCCAGCACCGCCGCGTTGTCCTTGGTGACGGGCCGCAGGATGCTGCAGGCGCTCTGCTCCCGCAGGCAGTTCCAGCCCAGCAGCGGCAGCAGCCCCACGCCGAGGCACAGCAGCCACATCAGCAGCACCATGGCGCAGGTGAAGCCCAGCGTGCGCTCGCTGTGGTAGGTGAGCGCGTTGTACAGCGACAGGTAGCGGTCCACGGTGATGGCCAGCAAGCTGCAGACGGAGGCGGAGAAGGCGGCCAGCAGTAGCCCCGCCGCCCCCAGCTCCGCAGCCTCGCTGGGCGGCCGCAGCAGGTACCGCACGGCGAAGTTGGCCACTAGCCCCAGCCCGGCCA
The DNA here is from genome assembly GCF_030463565.1 of Pelecanus crispus. Classification (NCBI taxonomy): domain Eukaryota; kingdom Metazoa; phylum Chordata; class Aves; order Pelecaniformes; family Pelecanidae; genus Pelecanus; species Pelecanus crispus. Next base: position 2,720,507 of record NC_134655.1, on the reverse strand, counting down.
GCAGATCGGCCAGGGCCAGGCTGCCGATCAGCAGGAACATGGGCGCCCGCAGGCTGGGCGTGTAGAACAGCACGGCCAACACCAGCGCGTTTTCCCCCGCCACCGCCGTCCCCGTGGCGCACAACGCGATGTCCCAAGGGCTGACGGCCCCCCCGGCCCCGCCGCCCGGTGCCGCCGTCCCCGGGCCACCCGCCGCCGCCGGCCAGGCGCTGGGCTCCGAGGCGTTGCCGAGCCCCGGCAGCCGGGGATGCTGCTGCTGCTGCTGCGGCTGCGGCTGCCACGGCTCCCCCATGGCGGCGGGGCCGCGCAGCATCGCTGGGGAGAGAGGGAGAGGGCGGCGGTGAGGGGCGCCGAGCCCCGCGCCGAGCCCCGCACCGAGCCCGGGGACCCCCGCACTGAGCCCCACAACGAGCCCGGGGAGCCCCGCACCAAGCCCGGGGAGCCCCGCACCGAGCCTGGGGGGCCCTGCATCAAGCCCTGCACCGAGCCCCGGGAGCCCCGCACTGAGCCCCACACTGAGCCTGGGGGGCCCGGCACCGAGCCCCGCACCGAGCCCCGGGAGCCCCGCACCGAGCCCCGCACTGAGCCCAGGGAGCCCTGCACTGAGCCCTGCAACAAGCCTGGGGGACCCTGCACCGAGCCCCGCACCAAGCCCCGCACTGAGCCTGCACTGAGCCCCGCAACGACCCCCGGGAGCCCCACACTGAGCCTGGGGGGCCCGGCACCGAGCCCCGCACTGAGCCCTGCACTGAGCCCCGGGAGCCCCGCGCTGAGCCCGGGGAGCCCCGCACCACGACCTGCACCAAGCCCGGGGAGCCCCTCACCGAGCCCTGCACCGGCTGCCGGGGGCACCCGCCCCACACCGAGCCCCGCACCGAGCCCGGGGACCCCCGCACTGAGCCTGGGGAGCCCCGTGCCAACCCCCGGGAGCCCCTCACCGAGCCCGGGGACCCCCGCACCAAGCCCCACAACGAGCCTGGGGGACCCTGCACCGAGCCCCGCACCAAGCCCCGCACTGAGCCTGCACTGAGCCCTGCAACGACCCCCGGGAGCCCCGCACCGAGCCCGGGGAGCCCCACACTGAGCCCCATAATGAGCCTGGGGGACCGCACACCGAGCCCCACACCAAGCCCCGCACCGAGCCCCGCACCGAGCCCCGGGAGCCCCGCACTGAGCCCGGGGAGCCCCGCACCGAGCCCCGCACCGGCTGCCGGGGGCACCCACCCCGCACCGAGCCCCTCACCAGGCCGCCCCCGCCCGCCGCAGGGCGCATCCCCCCCGCCTCCCCCCCCACCCCCCCCCCCCAGCCCGACTGCAGCTTCCCCGGGAAAGTCACCCCCTCCCCGCCCCCCCCCCCCAGGCCGGGGCACACCGCCAGCCCCCCCGCACCCCCCGCACCCCTCGCTCCCGCTCCTCCCGGCGGGCTGAGGCCGAGCACAACTCAGCTCCCCGCTGCCGGCAGCAGCCCCCGCGCTCTGCCCCGGCGCAGGGTCCGCAGCCGCTGCGCACCGGGCACCTGCCTCGGCCCCCTCCCTTCCCCGGGGCACGGCTACCTTTCGCCATCTATTTATAGCCCAGAGTGCCCCCCCCGCACCCCCCCCGCATCCCTTCTTTTGCGTGCGGCGAGTAAAAATAAATACTATTAATAAGGCAGCCCTCGCATGGATGCGGAGCCGCCGATGAAAGGGGAAGGCAGCGGCGAGGGACAGCCTGCGTTAACTTTCTCCTTTCTCCCTTCCCATCCTTTGGAAAAGCCTGGTGCAAGATGCTCCCAGCCAGCTGCAAACAGCTGCAAAATCCTGCCCTGCCCCCTGCGGTCCCCCCCTTTGCAGGGTAAATCATCCCCCCCCCACTTCCCCGGGCCGGGCAGTCGAGGTGTGAAGGTCGGGGGGGCTCTGCCCGCCGCCGGCATCGCCCCTTCCCGCACGCAGCCAACCCCGGGGGGCAGCCGCCGCTGCCGGGGGTTGTTGTTTTACCTGGTTTTAATGCTCGAGGATCAGCTCGCTTCCCCCCGTTTTTATTTTTTTCCTTCCCGGTCCTTCCAGTCCTTGGTGTTAAGCCTCATTCCTCGGCGAGCATTGCTAATAACGTTGGCAGATAGCTGGCATCGACTTGCACTTAATATTCCTGCCCCATTGGATCTGCTGATAAATCTCAACTCTGACGTCAAAGTCTTCACTTATATTCATGATCCAAGTCTGTGAATCAGAGCCGCTGTGATCAGAATAACAAGAAGGCTGGCTCTCCGCTCCCCATCCCCATCCACGCCCGCAGGCACGAGGGGCTCGCGCGCGCCCGCAGCCGCCCACGCGCGGCCCCCACCCGTGCGCCCGTCCCCGCGCCCGCCTCGCCGTTCATTCATGAAGCGCTCCCCGCCGCCCCGCCGCACCGCCCCAAGGTCGGGGCCCGCCGCACCTGCGTCGTGCGGATGCAGCTTGGGTGCCAGCCAGGCCCCGGCGGCTGGCGAAGGCGGCCGGGCGAGGTTTATTTTTACCGCTTTGTGCCGAGGGACGCGGGGATCTGAAGGGAGCCGGGGGGGGGGGGCTGATCCGGCGTGGCGTGGCTCGGCTGCCCCGCTCTTCAAGGGCAATGCCCAGGGACAGCAGCACCCATCCCCTTGCACCCTCAGGAGCCGGCAGCTGGGGGGTCCCCGGGGGGGTCCCGTGCAACGAAGCTGGGGCAGATGCATCCCCCCAACGTGGGGGAGACGTCGCGCCCCAGCGCCTTTGCCCTGCGCGGGCTTCCCTCCAGCCGGCGTAAAAGCTGGGACGAGGAGGATCAACGCCTGGGAGCTTCGCGCGGGCTGCCCGGCCCGGCACCCCCCCCCACCCTGCGTGGGGGGACCCGCCCGAGGCAAGCGGGTGTGGGGGTCTGTCCCCCTCCCAGCACCGCAGCACCCACCCGCAAGGCTTCCTTCCCGACTATTTGGGAAAGGATCTGCCTGGAAAGCAACGAATCCCAAAGACACGATTATTTTTCCGGCCACAAACAGCTCCATGATTCAGAGGGGGAGCAGGATCTTCACAGCAGGGATGCTCAGCTCCTGGATCGGCGATATTTCAGCTACACCTTCTCCCCCCTTTCCTACTGGTTTCATAACACTCCGGCTTTACTCCTTCATCCCCCTCTCTCTTCCAGGCTGTAGCTACGCAGCGCAGCGAGCTCGATGCCGGGAAGGATTTCCAGCTCCTGATGCGCAAAGATATTTAGGTGAATATCGACGGTTTTGGCTGAACCCCATCGCCCCAGTTAGGAGCATCTGGGTTCTTAATCAGGCCAAGCCCCGTCCCAGGGGACCGGAATCGTCATCTACCTGGGGCCGCCAGCCGCGTGACTGCGCGCCGTTGTGTGCCGGGTGACATGAGCAGCATGAAAAGGGGCGGAGGAAATCTGAGCGAAGAGCTGAATGAATTCGCTCCCGCTCCCGGTAATTACGCACTGCCTGGGAAAAGGGGAGGCGGGTGAGGAGCTGTGATTGACTCCCGTCGGCAGCTGCCTCTGCCGGGAGGGGGGTGCAGGGGCCCGGCTGGCTGGAGCTGTTGTGGCGGAGGGGGTGCTCTGCAGGGCCCCAGCCCACCCAGGGCCCCTGGGCTGAGATGAGTGCGGGCGGCCTCAGCCGGGCAGCAGCCACGGGGCTGAGCAGGGGCAGCCCCGCTGTCACCACCGGATCGGCTGGGGGACGCTGAATCCCCTACCCAGCAGACGGGAGGCTGCTGCAGCTCCGGGCCCTCAGGTCCAGCCGGCAGCAAGGCTGAGCAGGGATGGGCTGCGCATCCCCCCCGTACGTGCCCTCAGGCACCCAGATGCCCCAGTCTGGCCCTTGGACCCTCTCATCTGTATAGAATCATAGAACCATAGAATCGTTTAGGTTGGACAAGACCTTTAAGATCATCCAGTCCAACCATTAACCTACACTACCAAGCCCACCACCAGCTGGGTTGATGACTGGACTGATGGTCTTAGAGGTCCTTTCCAACCTTAATGATTCCTGGTTTTTACTTTCATTAGAAATGATCCAGCCACCAAGCCAGGAGGCGTGGGGGTGCTACTCTCCCCTTAACTGGTTTTGCGGTGGACTTGGTAGTGTTGGGTTAATGGTTGGACTGGATGATCTTAGAGATCCTTTCCAACCTTAGTGATCTCTAGTTTTGCTTTCATTAAAAAATAATCCAGCCACCAAGCCAGGAAACATGACATTAATTATTACTCTCCCCTTAACTGGTTTAGTGGTGGCCTTGGTAGTGTTAGGTTAATGGTTGGACTGGATGATCTTAAAGGTCTTTTCCAACCTAAATGATTCTGTGATTCTATGATTCCATGGTTCTTCCTCCCTGGCTCTTGGCCCTTGGGAGGAAGCTCAGTGCTAAACACATGCACTGCCCCGCGGGGGTGCGGGGTGCTGCCAACCCACTGCAGGGCTTGACCTGGGTCTCATCCTGCCGTAGAAATTGGGCTTTTTTAGTTAAAACCCAAATGGCTGGCCACATGGCTGCCTGGCGGGCAGGAGATGAACTTGGGAGCCGCTGAATCTCTACCCCTGTCTCTGACTTGCTTCGCTGCAGCTATTTCTATAGCCAGGTCTTCGTGGTGATTAGGAAGGAGCTAATGAACGCCTGGGTGGGTTACGAGGTGGCAATCAACTGATGACCTGGCCAACCAAGGCAGAGCCCACTGGTAACCAAAGTCTGCACAAGGGCGGCTGTTTAACAGACATAACGGGTGGTTATGTCTGATAACATAACATAACATAACATAACATAACATAACATAACATAACATAACATAACATAACATAACATAGCTCACCGAGAGGAATAACTACGATGCCAATAATCTGCAAAAGCGGATGGGCCAGCAGCGTTTTCACCACTGCGCGTTGGTTTTGCAAACAGCAACCGAAACACCCTGAAAACCACAGGCAACCGCGCCGGCGGGCAGCTGGGTTTAGCTCCCCTGGGCTGCGCAGTGAGCCCCGCGCCATCGCCGCCGGCTGGTAATGCCATGGGGCTTCGCAGGCGCTTCCCCAGCGCCGCAGCATCCTCCGCTATCCATCACGGGCTGTAATAAAACCATACCTAGGACACACGTGATAAAATAGATGCGATGGAATTCTCTATCATTTTTTTCCCAAAAAGCATCAAAACCGGCTTTATTTCTTTTCCTTGGGGAAACATCGTTACCTGCCTGCCTCACATTAGCTTTTCCCACCCTGGCTCCTGCTCCCAACACAGCATCCCGCAGCCGAGCCAGCAAACCCGTGAGCGTGTTGCCTTGAAACCCCACAAGACGGGCGTGCAAAGCCGCCCCGCTGGAAATCCATCCCTGGATTTATACCGGCATCTTTTCCACAGCGAGCGGATGCAGCCTTATTTCAGCGCCTCTGTTGTTCCCTATTACTCCAACGGCGCTTGAAGAGCTATAAGAAGGAAAAGCGCAGCTATAATTAGCAGTGCTGACTAATCAGGGTGGCAAACAAGCGCGCTGCGCCCGCCAGCCTCCCCAAAACGGGGCTGTCGGGGGCCGCGCGCCGCTGGAGAACGCGTGAAGTCCTACATTCAAAGGCTTTGCATAATCTTGGCAGCTACGGGGTGGAAATGAGGCCATTTTCTCACCGCTGCTGCTGCCGGAGAGCAGGGACTTCTCCCAGTGCTCCTTCGGCTACTGGGCTCCAGCCTCCCAGCCCGGCAGGAGGAAGGAGCAGGGCTCCGCGATGGGTTTGGGGGTTGAGGTGCCGATGTCAAACCCACACAGCAGAGGAGGTGGAGGCAGGCAGGCAGGAGTCTGGCTTATAAAATCACCTGTCTCTGTTGAAAAAGAGTGGGTTTGGCTGAAAAACCTCTCTCGCAGGTAGCTGGGAATGGAGCCATTCGACGGCCCAGCTTGCAGACGCGACCTCTGCCACCCTGCCTGCAACAGCGCCCTTGCAACCCTACTTTTGCCTCTTGGAGAGCTACGGAGGGATGGTTGGCTTTTGCAGCACCAGGGAACACAGGTCCCCGCCCGCCCCACGCTGCAGAGATGGGCGAGACCTTCCCGCACCAAAATGAGCTGTCTCTGGCTTGGCCGCTGTGCGGACGGCGAGGACACCATGTCTTGCGGCACAGTTGCGATTAGACACCCAACTGCGGTCAACGCTTGCCCATTTAGTGGCGGCCTCAGAAGGGTGCGGGCACCACAGGGATGCGGTGTGCACTGCACCCCGGCTTGCACAAAACCTCTGCATCAGCGGGTTTGGCCCGGGAGGCTGCTGGGGTTCCCATCGTTGGTGTTCCCATCATTGGGGTTCATGTCGTTGGGATTTCCATCGTTGGGGTTCACGTCATTGGGGTTCCCATCATTGGGGTTCCTATCGCTGGGGTTCCCATCATTGGGGTTCATGTCTTTGGGGTTCCCATTGTTGGGGTTCCCATCGCTGGGGTTCCCATCATTGGGGTTCACGTCGTTGGGGTTCACGCCATTGGGGTTCCCATCGCTGGGGTTCCCATCATTGGGGTTCACGTCGTTGGGGTTCACGCCGTTGGGGTTCCCATCGCTGGGGTTCCCATCATTGGGGTTCACGTCATTGGGGTTCACGTCGTTGGGGTTCCCATCGTCAGGGCCAGGCTCAGCCACGCTCTGGCAGCAGGTCCAGGCTCCCAGGGCCACCCCTGCTCAGGGACAGCCTGCATCCCGCTGGCACCCGCCTGGGGACAGGACCCTCTTGCCACATGCATGGGGACAGGGCCCCACTGGCGCATGCATGGGGACAGGACCCAAATGGCACATGCACGGGGACAAGGCCCCCGGGGCGGATGAGTGGGGGCAATGCCAAGTTGTGCCAGGAGGCAAGGAGCAGCCCTGCATGGTTTGAAGGCGTGCTCTGACTTCTCCTCCCAATTCCCACCAAACACTCAGGCCGAACCAGGGGGAGGATTTTTTTCCTCCTCCCTTCAGCACTATCATTCCCACCTGACTGATTTTGCTCCAAGTCCTGAAGCTCCACCTTTTTCTTGGGCCAGAGGAACACATTTTGAAGCACCTTTGCTGGCACGCGCCATGTCACCATATGGCAGCTCAGCCCTGGTGAGCAGTGCTTCTGGGGCGAGGCATTTTTTTTCTGAAATAAAGGGCTTTTGCATTGTGTTTTCCTCCTTTTCCCGGGCTGTATTTGGTGCTCCGGCTGGCTACCTCATCGGGAGTTGACTGTGTGTGCCCTGCGCTGAAATTCTTCAAGCCATAGGGAACACTGGGAGCATGCAGGATGCAAGGCAAAATAGTAGGGCAAAAGATTGTGATAATTCATAATTGGCAATAACCTGATTTACCTGACGTGGCACAGAGGCGAGGAAGGTTTTCTGTGATTTGGAAGGGGCAAAATAAAAAAGATTCTTAAAAAAAAAAAAGAAATCTGGAGTCTTTTTGTAGCTGAATGCAGGGCAGCCTTCCCTCCCCGCTGGTCTCCCAGCCACCTGCCACCACCAGCGCAACCTTTCCAAATCCAGGCTTGGCGGAGCTCAGCTGCTGCGCCCATGCTGGAAGCACCAAAACCCCCGAGGCCCGGCAGGGACGCGGGTCTGAGGACCAGGAAGGTCCCAGGTCCATGCAAAAAATCCATGGGCTGCCCTGAGGCATCAGCACCGAAAGAAATCTGCAGCCACCGCGTGCCGGCGGGGATGGATTTGTTGCTCCGTTGCAAGCGCTAAACCCCCGTGCTGATCCCTCCCGATGTGCCAGCGTGGGGGGGTGTTAGGCAGCCCACCCAGCAGGAAAAAGCCCCCCGCGGCAGCGCTCAAAGGACCTCCAGCCTCCCCAGTTCCTTTCCCGCTGGGCAGGAAGGACGTCAGGTTTCATAAAACCCGGGGAACAAGTTCTCAGCTTTGAAGTCGAGCAAAAGGCAGCTCCAACACCCCCTCGCCCAAGCACAGCCGGTCCTCTCTATTTATTGATTTTACCTCGGGCTTCTGACATTTAAACAGGATCCTGCGTGGAGTCACAGTGCCGGGCTCCCCTCTGAGCATCTCCCGAGCACGGGCACATTCCCTGGAGTTAGGCTGGGGACCTCGTTGCCTGGATCCAGAGCCTTGATCTGAAATGTGGGGTGGGCTAGGACGTCGTCAGAAAAAGGTCACAGCAGCTTGCTGGTAAGTGAAATAACTCGTGTAAAGCAAGCGCTTGGCTTGGAAAAAATTCAGCTTGAGTTAGGGAGCGTTATAACGGGGTAAAGCCAAGTGCTGGGAGCCGACCGGAGCAGCCCCATGGGTGAGATGCTGCCTCCCCCTGCCCTCCCGCTGCCCGCCTGCCCGAGCCGCAGCCCTGCCCACTGCAGCAGCATGGGGCCCAAAAGGAGCTACAAACACCCAGCTGCCCCCAAAATTCTTAGTAACAGAAACAACATGGTTTTCCAGGGAGGGGTACGGATAAACGCGGTGCTCAACATCAGGTTTGGGTACCATGGTGAAACTGGGAGGTGCAGGGGCTGCCGTGGCTTTGGGGTGATGGAAGGAGACACCCATGAGTTCCCCACCACTGGCTCATTAAAAACCCATCCCTCCTTAAGCTGTTTCTCTATATCCTAGGAAAAACTGTGGCTCCTGGGAGTGCCAGGGCTGATCCCTTTGCCCCCTGCATCCGACGGGCTGGGTTGCTCCCCCAGCTCGGGGCACAGGCGTGAAGTCCTCGCCTCGTCAGTTATGCAGGCGACGCTCTTTCTGCCTCTGAATATTTCAGGAGGAGCGGTGAAGGCTCCCTGACTTTCCCCCGGCGCGGGGCGGCGTTTGCAGGCAGCATCGCTGCAGGTCACGGCCGCTGCAGGCACCGGGCTTGCCAGCAACCCGGGTCTCATCCCACCCTTCAGCCTCAGCCCTACGCTCCTGGATTTTGGGGGTACACAGGTATTTTCTCCCCTCCGGGCATTACGTTTTCTCCTTCGGCATCACTGCCCTGGGCTGCGTCTGAGTAGGGAGGGATTCCCCCAGGGTAAAAGAAACATTTCCAGGAGTGCGAATACCCGGCCGGAGCGGGTTGCTGCTATATGCTGGGAATCTGCCCTCTCCATCCTCCAGGCTGGGGTTTAAATCAGGAAAGTTCTCTATTCCCAAAGCATTTCCCTCTGCCCTGGGGACTTCACCCCAGCGCTGTGCTGCGCCTCGCCCCGCAGCGATGCTGGAGGTCACTTGGCTGGGAAACATCATCCCCCCACCCCCGAGACTCCTGCAGCCAAATTTATGGCAGAAAGGCACTTGGCAGAGGGAGTGAGAAAGTAGAAAACTAGCAGTGGGGCAAGACCCTCCAAATACTTCAAACCTGCCAAATTTGAAGGGATTGGGGAGGTCTCAGCGGGAGTTTCTGAGAGCAGAGCAGCATTTTCTCTGGCACGTGCAGAAGAACGATGCACGGCACGGACAGAAACACGATGCATGGACAGAAACACGATGCATGGACAGAAACACAATGCACGGTCAGAAACACAATGCACGGACAGAAACACGATGCACAGCACGGACAGGAGCAGGGTGCGTGGCACGGACGGAAGCAGGGTGCGTGGCACGGACGGAAGCAGGGTGCGTGGCACGGACAGAAGCAGGGTGCGTGGCACGGACGGAAGCAGGGTGCGTGGCACGGACAGAAGCAGGGTGCGTGGCATGGACGGAAGCAGGGTGCGTGGCATGGACGGAAGCAGGGTGCGTGGCACGGACGGAAGCAGGGTGCGTGGCACGGACGGAAGCAGGGTGCGTGGCACGGACAGAAGCAGGGTGCGTGGCATGGACGGAAGCAGGGTGCGTGGCACAGGTCATGCCTGGCCCCAGGGACGTGGCACCCCGTGCTCAGCCAGGACCGAGCCGTGGGTCCCGCACGCTGCCGGGAGCCCTGGCACTGGTGCCGGCCGGCTGCACACCCGGATCCTGCCTCCCACCGCCGGCAGAGAGCCGCAGGGGATTTACACTTTGCAGCACAGAGACTGTTTGCATCCGATCCGCCTTTATTTACCACCTGGGAGTCCCCAGGCAGGGCAAGGGCAGCGGGATGGGTGGGGAGGATGACACACAGGACTTTACCTTCCCATCCAGTTTTGAGCTATTTCCCCTATTTTTTGTGATTTTTTTTTTCCTCCCGAAAGGTCAGCTCTCTTGTCAGAGCTAGAAGTCACGATCATCTTCCCTGATACCAGTGTAATCGTGTTTGATGAGTCACTTGTTTAACGGGAAGAGGCTGCTGGTTGCTATAGGGATGCAGCGGAGGGGAGAGGATCCCTTCATTACCCTAATCACCGCTCGTGATGGAGAATACACAACCTCGAACAATTCCAGGCCAAATTCCCCTTCACCGTAACTTTTGGGTAGTTCGATACGCTGGGCTCTTTCCCCAGCCGCGGGGCTGCAGGGGTGCTGGGGCAGGGCCCCGAGCGTGGGGCAAGCTCAAGTCTGGGGACATCACTGGAACTCGAGTCTGGGGACATCACAGGGCGGGGGGTGCCGGGGAGCAGGGAGGGGTACGGATAAGCGCAGTGCTCAACGTCGGGTTTGGGTACCATGGCGAAACTGGGAGGTGCAGGGGCTGCTGTGGCTTTGGGGTGATGGAAGGAGACACCCATGGGTTCCCCGCCACTGGCTCGTTAAAAACCCATCCCTCCTTAAGCTGTTTCTCTATATCCTAGGAAAAACTGTGGCTCCTGGGAGTGCCAGGGCTGATCCCTTGGCAAGGCGGCCGGTGCCCCGATTGGCAAAGGTGGGATGCTGGCAGTGCCGGGGAGCCGCAGGTGGTTGTTACCTTTGGAAATGAGGCCACCGGGTCACGGAGTCCAGCCGCCCAGGTCACTGGGACCCATCTCCTCCGGGCTCGTGTTTGCCTGCCTTCCTCCCCGCCGGGTTTCATCGCCATGGGCCATGCCTGTCCCGCAGTCAAGCACCTCCCAGGGGTGCCCGCTTGGTCCCTTCGCCCTTTGCTTCACCTTCTTCCGTGCCGGACCAGGGGATTTACTCCCCAATTTGGTCCCGGAGGAGGCTCCCGGCCACTTCTACAGGATACATGGAGGGGGAATTCTGCCAGGTCCATCCCTGCAGACTCCCACCGCCGTCGGTACCCCCCCAGCATCCACACGCTGCTCGGCAGAGGTGCCGCTCTCCCCTGGCACGCTCCCTGCTTTCCCAGCTCTTCATTAGGGAAGCGCTAATTACCAGCATAGCGTTCCTCGAGGCCGTTTCACCGCAACGCTCTCGTTTTGTGTAAACGGGCTATATTTAGCTCTGCTCCTCCTGCCGGGGATGCAGCTTGCCCGCTCGTACTTTTTCCTCCAGATCGGGAGAATTTGGTGCCTCTTGATGGTGGGGAGGAGAGAGGGGAGAAACCTCCAGCCTTCAGCCGTGCCCTCCAAAAAGGTTCATACTTGGTCTCTCCCGCATGAGCGGGGTTTGAGGAGCTTAACGGGGCAGCGCTGGGTTTCAGAAAGGAGCATCTTTTCCCCTTCACAAAGCCCACTGTGAAAAATAAAAAATAAAAGGAGGACGGCAGCGGGGGAGACTCAAACCTCCCGGGTACCAGCCGGCCTGTCGCCTCTTCGGTGGGCAGAGCTGGAGGCGCTGCGGAAGAGCAGGTTTTTGGGTGCTCTGATGCCACGGTTGCATTGATGGCGCGGGGGAAGGCTCTCTCCTGCCATCTCTGTGCTCTCCAAGCAGCCACGGCCCCATCAAGCCCAACCCCGCAAGCTCCCCAAGCATTTTGGGAGCTACTCATGCCAGCAACGCTGTGCCCTTGGAGGGGGAATTACCGGGCCCTCGCCGGGGCAGAGACCCCAAACCCCATGCAGCCGCTGCGGGGGCTCGCTGGGGCCCCCACCCTCACCGCGCCCCGCGGTGCTGTCCCCGAGCAGCGGCGCTCAGCCTCGCTGTTTATTTGCAAACAGGCTGCTGGGGACGGCAGCGCGTGCCAGGCTGCAGCGTGACTCGCGCGCGGCTCGGGGACCCGGTGACGCTGCTGGGGCGACGCGGCCGCGCGTGCCTGGGAGCGGGGATGGGTGCTGCTCCGTTTCCCCCGGGGCTCAGCGCGGGGCTGGGTCTGGCCGTCCCTGCCTGCGATGCCGAGCCTGGGCACGACCGCCCTGCATGGGGGGGACGCCCGTCCCGCCCGCATCGAGCGATGGGTGCACGAGGGGCAATCCCAGGACATCCCCTTTGCTCGGGAGACACCCCCTTTCCTCCCATGCTTGCTGCCTCTGACCCAGCAAAGACAGCCGCGAGGTATTAAGGAGGCAGGAAGAAGCTCAACCGGCGTCACGGCTGTGCAGCAGCCTGAAGCCCGCGATTTCTTCCTTTCCAGGCACGGTTTACGCGGGTGAAAAACTGCCGCAGAGATGACAGCAGAGAGCAAGGGCTGGGGGTGAGCCGCGGAGCCGCGGGCAGTGGTGCTGGGCACCCACAGCACCCAGCACCCGGTGCCGGCAGCGCCAGCGGGGTTTGTCCTCGTGAAACCCACACCGGCCATCGCAGGGTGGCCACGTGCCAGAGCAGCTGCCTGCTGTCTCAACCGCAGAAACCTGCGTCAAGGTCATTTTTATGGTTTATGCGCTGTGTGTACCTCAGTGCTACACACAACGCCCCTGCAAGGTTTTCAGACGCCTCGGGGAGGAGGATGCAGGTGAATCCCCTTCACTCAGCCCGGTGTGGTGCTGCTCCTGCGTCCGTGCTGCTCCTGCGTCCGTGCTGCTCCCGCATCCGTGCTGCTCCCGCATCCGTGCTGCTCCTCTGCAAACCCCACTCTCCCCAGGACCAGGGGCTGCTGCAGCCCAAACCGCCCCGGGAAGCCCAAACCTCTGTCCTTTGGGAAGGGATTGGCAGTCCCACATCTGCTTCATGGGGTGTCTGTCCCCAAATCTGCCTCGTTGCATCCTTGAGTCCTTCAAATCCTGCCCTGTTGGGTCCCCGCATCCCAAATCCTGCCTCGTTGAGTCTCTGCCGCCCAAATCCCACCTTGTTGAGTCCCAACCCCCCAGATCCTACCTCAGCGAGTCCCCGACCCTCAAATCCTGCCTGGCTGGGTCCCTGCACCCCAAGGCCCGTGACCTCGGAGAGGACAGCCATGCCCACATCCCCCTCCGTCCGGTGGGGAGGGCGAGATGCCGTATGGCCACGCAACTAAATGATTGTTGAAGCCCGCTGCATAACTCAATCTGATCCAAAATGCCCGAGCTTGGGATCATCCGTGGCCAGGTGGCGATTTCATCAAGGCAAAAAACAACAAAAAAAAATATCCCCCCCGCTCGCCCCGTCAGGTGTTTCTTGAGACACACGAGAGGCAAAAGAGCTTCTTTAAATAGCCGAGCGCAAGCGGCAGCTGGCAGAGCGGGAAGCGGGAGGCAGCTGGAGCTGCGGCTCTGAAGGTCAGCCCCGCACGCAGCCCGCGCCGGCTTCACGCCGGGCTACCGCGGGCGAGCAAGCGAGCAGCGGGCTATTTTTAGCCGCTTGGCTTTTGAAGAAAACAAAACCCCATCCAGGCCAACCACTGCTGATACGTTGGGAAGAAGAAAGCCAGCGCTGATCCTCGTCCTTGCGAGCAGCCCGTGCCCCTCCGGGGAACATCATAGAACCATGGAATCGTGGAATCGTTTAGGTTGGAGAAGACCTTTACGATCATCCAGTCCAACCATATCCCCACACCCTCCTGCGCTCGCAGGCACTGTGCTGGCGTTGGGGACTGGAACCCGGTCCTGGTTTCGGCTGGGATAGAGTTAATTTTCTTCCTAGCAGCAGGCACAGCGCTGTGTTTTGGATTTAGTAGGAGAAGAATGCTGATAACACGCTGATGGTTTAGTTGTTGCTGAGTACTGCTCATGCCAGTCAAGGACTGTTCAGCTTCCCATGCTCTGCCAGGGGCACAAGGAGCTGGGAGGGGGCACAGCCAGAATAGTTGATCCCAACTGCCCCAAGGGCCATTCCATACCATACGGCGTCATGGGCAGTATAGAAACTGGGGGGGTTGGCCGGGGAGCAGCGATCGCTGCTGGGAACTGGCTGGGTATCGGTTGGCGGGTGGTGAGCAATTGCATTGGGCATCACTTGCTTTGGATATTATTATTATTATTATTTTATTGTTACTATTATCATTACTATTTTACTTTATTTCAATTATTAAACTGTTCTTATCTCACCCCAGGAGTGTTTCTCACTCTCACTCCTCCGATTCTCTCCCCCATCCCATCGGGGCAGGGGCAGCGAGCGAGCGGCTGCGTGGCGCTGAGCTGCTGCCTGGGGCTGAACCACGACAAACCCCAGCCCTGGCTCACTGCAAATTTAGGGAAAAATAATGGATTTCACCCCAAGGCACAGACCGTTTGGATCGCCTGTCTCTGTGTAACTGGAAATCGGGAGGTGAACGCTCCGACCGGGGGCAGAGCTGCTACTCGGTGCACGGTCCAGGCGCGAGATGGATGCTCGGCATTAACTGCTGCCTCAGCTAAAACCTTGAGTGAGCGCGGAAGGGGAGGGGAAGCGGACGGCAGCGAGGGTTTGTTTGCAGAGCACCCACGAAAAGTGGGGCCGAGGCTGTCCCGCACGCCCGAGGCACGGCAGGAGCCCCGCCACGGCAGCCTGGCTCAGCCCTTTGGAGCTGTTTTGGATTTGGAGCCGTTTTGGATTTGGAGCCGTTTTGGATTTGGAGCCGTCCCTCGCGGGCTGGGCACCCACCCGGCAGCTCGGGCCCGTCCCCGCGCCGGTCTGGCAGCCACGGCAGCGGCACCCCAAGGCGTCCCATCGCCAGGCTGCCCGCCAGCGCCTTCCTCCCTGCCGCTGCACTTACACCCCCAGGCAAAACCAGGGGCATACCTTTTCCCCCAAATTACAGTATTTTCATCCCCGAAACCTTTCAAGGCGAGTGTGACTGCAGCACCCACAGCAGCCCGTGGAGCGTGACACAGTCCCGGTGCCAAGCCCTCACCTTCCCCGTGCCCTGCAGTGGGGTGGGTGCGGGCCCCTGGCCCCTGCTGCCCAGCCGTAAGGGACGGGAGGGAGCATCCTAGGAGAAATGTCCCCAAAACAGGGGGGTTTGGCTGCCCCAGATGCCCCGGCAAGGGACAAAACGCTGGCAGGGGAGCAGGGCTGTGTCTGGGCAGCGCAACCAGCTCAGCAGGATAAATAAAAGAGGGTTAATACAGCGCAGGAGCTGGCTGGCCATCCCCCGGCCACACCACCCAGCTCATCCCTCCATCTGCTCCTGCCTCGTCGGCAGCTCCATCAAAGACGTGCAAGACGAAGGGAGACCTCCCTAAACGCTTGGAGGAAAATCAGGGTGGAAATGGATGGGATGACCCAAAGCAAGACGGCGTTACTCATCCCTAAACCTAGAGCGGAGAGATGGAGAAGGGGTCTGCGGGCCAGGAGAGCGGCTGCTCCGTGATTTTGGGGCGTCCCAACAGCTCACACAAGCGCTCGGAGGAGAGCCGGCTCCCTCCCAGCGAGATTTGCCAGCCTGGCATGTTATTTTTTTCAGTGCCGAAATATAATTAGTGCCAGTTCTTCAGGAGCTGTCACTCACCGTCACGCAACGTTTGCTTTTCTTAGGAATATGACTAACTGGCAAATGATTAAACACGCTTGGGGAAGGAGGAGGGGGAAGTGACTTTTTTTTTCCTCCCTGGGAAGGAAAAAAAAAAAAAAAAAACCCACCAAGTTCAGGAGCCACTTGGCAGTCCCAGAGAGTGGAATAAATTTTGACAGCGCTTGAGGAGGGATGTGTGAGCATCCCGTCGGCCACGCCGGGCAGCCCGCGGCTCCTCCCAGCACGAGGATGCTCGGAGCCCCGGCTGGGGCCGTGGGAGTCATCATAGAATCATCATCATCATGGAATCATAGAATGCTTTGGGTTGGAAGGGACCTTGAGAGATCACCGAGATGCTCGTAACCACGGCTGCTCTGCAGGGACGTGACCACAACAAAAAGTCAAGCCACCTTCCTGCCACCTTCCTATTTTTCCCTTCCCGTTTGCCCCGTTGCTCGCGCCTGCGGACGGTGCTGCAGAGGATGCTCTCGCTCGCGGTCCCTCCCAGCAGAGCCCTTCTGACACAGCGGCTTTCTCGAAGCTCATCTCCTCGCCAGCGCTGCTTCGAGGACGGAGGCCTCTCGGAGGGCGGCACCGCTCTAATTACCGCCCGTTAGCTGCGACCCACCGCCTGCGCTGCAGCCCACAGCCCAGCCGTGGCCTCCGGAAAGCCCGAAATCAGATCCCGCTCTTTCAGATGGGTTATTTGGGAGAGGTTTTCTGTTTTGTTGGAAGGTATTTTTAGAAGATAACGCGGTTGCCAGCTCTCATGGGAATCCTTTCTGTCCCCGAGTCATGCTGTCGAAGCACTTGGCTCCAACCGTGGAGGAACAGCGCGGAGAAACTGGTTTTCCCAAATCCAGTAACCTCCTCCTGTCGGGGGGAAACTTCGGCAGAACCAAAGCTTGGCCTTTCTGCCGGCTCTGAGGCTAAAGAAACTGAGAGGCCCCCAAAATTCAAACCTAGGTTCATTGTCAGTTTTACACCACCCGTGAGAAACCAGGCAAAATAAGGGTAAAAATCTCCATTCAACTCTGCTTCACCGCATCTCAGGGCTACGTGAATGATCATATTTCCATTTTGCTCCGTCTGGTGGCTTCACGCATCCTTCAACGGCCCTTCCTGGCCTGAGGACTCGCGCGCTGATCCTCACCACCCCACGCCGTCCCCCCACGTTTTGGGGTCACCCCGAGCGCCTGGCGGGAGGCTTTGACGGCTGCCAGCGAGCGCAAGGGACACGGAGGTGTCGGGGCCGCTCCTCCGCCCGCGCCGGCAGCAGGTACCAGTGCCGTTTGGCTCTTCTCTGCTGAAGCGATGGCAAAGGAATTTGAAGGAACACGCTGGATTTTTTCCAAACGCGTGGCCTTTCGCTCAGAGAAATATTGTGACTCAAAATCTGAAAATGAACAGTTTAACATTAAAAAGAGAGAACTTGGAAAGGATTGCCAAGAATAACACTTTTTCCCCATCACCACCCCGTGATGCAATTCGCTGCGCCCTTGCCGCGGAGGAGCTGAGGCTTTGCTGGCACGAGGGTGGAAGCAAAGGGGCCCGGAGGAGGTTTGTAACGGAGCAATCTTTTGGCGCTGATGTATTTTACCTCAGCTTGTCCAGGTGACGGGGAAGGGGAGCCTACAGGTGTGGCTCGGACTTGAAAAACACGTGGCAACTTGACGGTGCCCCAATTACAGCCACGCAGGTTCCGTCTCCGAGGGAGCATCCACGATGCAGAGATGTGCTGCCGAGACGAGACTTTCCACCTGCAACAGCACCCGAGTCCCCACGACCTGCAAAGACACTGCTGCAGACCCGGCGCTTTCAAAATATTGAGCGTATTTCCAATCGCCCGTCGCTAAGGGAAAAAGGAACAACAAACCCAAATTGTAGGGGATGCACACGAGTCAAGGCAAGGAGGTCTCGCGAGGTTTGAAATCTGGGCGCGCACCGACGCGAGGCTCCTGGCCAACTACATCTTTCCTGCTGGCTTTGGCCGGGGTCTATCACACAAAGACCTCTGAGATGCCACTCCTCTGCTCCCAGCCGCCTCTGGGCAGTCGGCCCCGCAGAGCAGAGCTTCCAGATGTGGTTTCCCTTCCTTCGGGCCATCCCTTCCCTCCTTCCACTTCTTCACAGCACAGTCCCTGCGCTTTCTGCTTTACAGCGCTGCAGTGACTTGTTGCAGTAGGTGCAGGCTGCTTCTCACGGAAGGAAACCAATGCGCTAACAGAGCGCTAATTAGGAGACTTAATTACAGACAAAGTTACCCAGCTCCTGCTGGAAACCACCTGCTATTTTCTTTTGTGTCTGTACCTAGGGGTAGACAGAAGAAATCGCCTCAGCCGTGTTTGACCTTATCTTCTTAATGGTTGGACTGGATGATCTAATGGTTGGACTGGATAATCTAATGGTTGGACTGGATGATCTTAAAGGTCTTTTCCAACCTAAACGATTCCATGATTCTATGATTCTTCATCCACAGCCATGGTCTGGTGGTCAGCAGCAGTCTGAGGTACGCTCTAGCCTGCCAGCTGGAGCTCCTGTTAGCTTGTCCTTCTACATCCAGGCCTTAAAGCCAAGAAAATGTCTCTTTCCACCTCTATATTCCTCACACGATATATTTTGCTAAAGCAGCTACACTCCAGATAAAAACCATCTTGAAAAGGAAATGAACTCTGGGTAGATCTGGGGACGTTCCCAGCTCCAAACGCAGCTCTCAGCCCCCATCCCTGCCCTTTTCCCCTTCCTTTGCAGGCTTTCTTCTACAGTGCCTGCGTCTTGGAAATCACCGGGGAAGACCCAGCAGGGACTATTTGAATTTGTTTGCAATCTGTGCCTCCGCTGCACGCCCCGGCTTTGGTGCAGCTCCCCGAGGCTGGATCCAGGTGCAGATGACGTTTCTCAGCAGCGTGGCATCAAAAGCATTTTGCCCTCGACAAATCTGGGCCGGCGTATCTAGAGAAATACTTTGGGGGCTCTGATATTTTAAGGCCTTCATAAATCCTTTCTTAGCTTTGCCCTTCAGCTCCAACTCCTCTCGGGGTTTCTAAGCTACCCTCTATTTCACGGCCCCTGTGCTTCACTCCCTGTCCAAGCCGACACCGGCTCATGGGTCCAGTCCCCGTCATGCCACGCGGGTCTCGGAAAGCATCTGTTCCTACACCCACCATCTCCCACGTCCCAGATCCACTTCCCAGACTGGCATGGCACGAGGTGGACAAATTACCGACCACAGCTGCTGGATACTTCTTCGTTTTCATCCAGAATTGGCACGTTCCACGTCAAGGCAGCGCAGCAGCCTCGTGTTCTCCCTCGCCGGAATCCCCTGGCAGCTCACTCTTCCCTCACCTCCTTTGGGAGGCAGCTAACATTGAACGGCACTCAGGAATTCTGCTGCTCCCTCTGTCACCCCTCTCCTTTTGGGGAGCAAAACGGGGCTGGCCATCTCTTACCTCCCCAAATGTCATAGAATCATGGAATCGTTTAGGTTGGAAAAGACCTTTAAGATCATCCAGTCCAACCATTAACCTACACTACCAAGTCCACACTAAACCAATCAAGGGTAGACTAGACTAAACCATGTCCCAAAGTGCCACCTCTGCCCGTTTTTTGAACACTTCCAGGGATGGGGACTCCACCACCTCTCTGGGCAGCCTGTTCCAATGCTTGACCACCCTTTCCGTGAAGAAATTTTTCCTAATATCCAACCTAAACCTCCCCTGGCGCAGCTTGAGCCCATTTCCTCTCGTCCTATCGCTAACTACTTGGGAGAAGAGCCCAACACCCCCTCCCTGCCCCCTCCTGTCAGGTAGTTGTAGAGAGCGATGAGGTCTCCGCTCAGCCTCCTCTTCTCCAGGCTGAACACCCCCAGCTCCCTCAGCCGCTCCCCACCAGCCCTGTGCTCCAGACCCTTCCCCAGCTCCGTTGCCCTTCTCTGGACACGCTCCAGCCCCTCAATGTCTTTCTTGTATTGAGGGGCCCAAAACTGGACACAGCATTCCAGGTGTGGCCTCCCCAGTGCCGAGCACAGGGGGACGATCGCCTCCCTGCTCCTGCTGGCCACACTATTCCTGATACAGGCCAGGATGCTGTTGGCCTTCTTGGCCACCTGGGCACACTGCTGGCTCATGTTCAGCCGGCTGTCGACCAACACCCCCAGGTCCTTTTTGGCCAGGCAGCTTTCCAGCCACTCTTCCCCAAGCCTGGAGCGTTGCGTGGGGTTGTTGTGCCCGAAGTACAGGACCCAGGACACGGTCCACCTCTCCAGGCCCAGCTGATCTCGTTACACTTTCAAGGAACAGCTTTGCAGGAGGTAACTAATTCTCCTACAACAAGGTCCTAAGTCAGATTTTCATAATCTTATGCAGTTTTTAGTAGCTTCTGGACAAAAATCCAGAAGGTTGTACTGTTTCTGATAAAGATGAAAGGGGAAAACAATTAAGTACATTGCTGGAGCGCTGCCAGTCACTGCACTGCTTTGTATTTGTGTTTGTTATTTGTATTAAGGAGCTTTTAAAACAACTGACGACCGCAAAACGTGCTCATTGTTAGCAACCCAGAGAATGTACTATCTACGTAATTCATCCTTCCCTTTCAGGGATTTCAGAAACGCTGCGCACGCTGCAACAAGTTGATCCCGGGAACAGCCGGAGCAGGGAGGCAGGAGCTGGGGCTGCCCAGGGACCCACGACGCTCGACAGTCCGCGGCACGCGGTCCGACGCCGCTGCAGACTCTGCCGTACGCGCAGCCCGCAGCAGCGAGCTCCTCGCCCTGGCCTAGGGCCGCTTGGTTCTGCTCAAACACAAAAAGATTCCCAGACGTGACAGAGCCAGCGCGCATCCCCTCAAACGCAGGCTGCCACAGAGGCGGGTTGGTTAAAACGAGCAGCCGGACGGTAGAAAGGAGCAAACCATTTCCCTTTGCAAAGCATTTGTCTTCAGATTAAAAGGCCAAGGCGACCCTCGCGCTATCCCACCTGTCCTGCTTCATTTTTAACCTTAACGCACTCCGAACTATCGCTTACAGACATCTCGCCCCACTCGGCTGCCGCTTTCAGGAAGCCAGCAAAGCAGGCGGGGTATGTGGAAGCAAATCCGTAGATGGGCCCGATTTTGCAGGAGCGGGAGGGAAGCAGACAGAAGTAGCCTGAAGGTTAATTAGTGCAAGAACAGCAAATCCTAGCAGGACTTTACATGTTGAGAATTAATTATGTTTCAGGGGATTGCTTCCTTTTGCTGAATGCCGAGGACTACAATGGGAAGGTTTTACTTGTCTCAGGGGCCTTTGTTAGTCTATTTTCTTTCTTGTACCAATCAAATCCGATTTGTTTTAAACATCTCCTAAACCGAGCTGGCATGGTGACTTTACAAGCTCCTGCTGGTAACTAGAACATGCCAAGCACAAACACCAATTCGTAAACAAGCTCCGTTTCTGAAGTCTTTAGGGCAGAGCCTCTCCACAACAAACGGTAGGATCTGCGGAACTGGAAGTGAAACAGCAACGCAGGTCGCATTTTGCTTCTGGTAAGCAGAGACAGATCATCACCGTGGGGCGGTCTTCGCCCTCACCCCAGTGCTACGTTCTGGAGAAGACCCGAAGCGACAAGACCAGCCCCCAAATCCTGGCAGCAGTCCTGCATTATTGGTGCTCAAAGCTAAACCCGCGTTGCTTTCAGACCTTCCGATTTCGGTTGTTTGCCCTCAACAAAATTAATTCTGGGCAATACTCTTCCTAAAGTGACTGAAAGTCAAACTCGCGTTCGCTAGAGTTAAAACGAGCTCCATTTATGTACTGCTCATGTGTGACCCAGAAGGACAAGGACCAGACAGTATTTTGGATTTAAAATGTATTTTTACAGAGCAGCTGTCATTTTCAAGTCTCGTTTGCTTCTCTTGCGTTCTGACCTAGCCCCATGAATTCCTGCTCACAGGAGCAGCCTTTGATCAAATTCTCCCCTTATAAAAGTGAACTCCAGTCAACAACGCAGAAATGAAGACCTGTCCCGCAATGAACCTGAAAAGCTCCAAGCATATGGTGCTATTTTTGCTTTTAAATGTCTCTGTTCCAGATCAGTCAGATAATATTTGCAACAAAGTCTTACGGAGTCCAACAGCGAGGGGTGAAAGACGGAGAAGGAAAAAGGGAATTGCAGGGGAAAGGCGATGACAGAGCTACAGGGGATGAGGAACAGATTAAGGAATAGCAGCAGCGGGATGGGCCCCGGGTAACCTCTCCTGGGTTTACCAGCACATCACCTACCACCTGTGACACTGAATTATTCACTGCTCTTGGTTTCAACCGCGTACGCACCGGTTACATGCATGCAAATACAGCGGGGTCAGAAGCCCTCAGCCAGCCAGCACGGAGGGCGAGGCTACGGCGAGCGAGCGGCTAACCGATTACTTTTATTTCTGCCTCGGACTGAAATTCAAGGAGAAGCATTTGGGCCATGTGCATTTGATCATACATGACCTTTATTGGAGACAGGTGGGGTCATTTATTATACAGAAGTAACATCACACCATTCTCTTCCAATTTAATTCCTTTTAGTCTCCTTATAAATCTGTAGCAAAAGTGCACTTTTAACAGGTTTTAATCTATAGTATATATCTTTCAATATTATATCTCAGTCAGGTATTTTATTTGTAAAAATGTATCGCCAGATATACAAAATACATGTCTAGTGTACTACATTAATTTTTGTATTTACTGTTTAGATTATTTTAAACTCAGTGCTCTCTTTTTTTTTTTTCTTTTTTTTTTTTTTTTTAATTTTTTGCAAGACTTAGTGATGACAGGCTTCCGGTAGCGCCACCAGGAGAGGACTCACAGCTTGTGCGTGAACAAGGGGAGAAGACTCTGAGCCAGAAACAATTTTCACACAATAGGAACAAGATGACAAGAACGTTTGCTGTTATTGAATACGTCTCTTAAAATGACAGTACTCTGTATAATAAAAAATAATTAAAAAACCCAATGTCCGTATTTTATCTTCTGGAAGAGGAGATGTGCCAGGAGAATGGAACCTGTACCCAGTTGGAATACGATGGTAATGATTAATTTGCATTTTGAAGACAGCAGTTAATTGCTAACATTACGTTTCTGGTCATGATAAGAAGAAACAGATAACGTACAGCCATCACAAGAAACTGTTTGTGAAATGCTGCTTTCCTGAGGACAGTATTTTGGTAAAATATTTTATATCCTGTGCAAGCCACAGAATTGCATAAGTTAAATGTCCTCAAGAACAACAATCACCGGTACAACAATACCATGAATGGCTGTGCTGGGAACAACCACACAGAGGACAGCTCTTGGGTTACCTAACAAGATGGAGAAAGGAAAATAGTCATTTCCACCGGTAGTTTAGAGCCAGCTGCGACAAGCTTTGGCACGGCAACAGGACTTTTCAAAAAAAGAAGACGACAGAAGATTTTCTGATGTTTCTTACAAACTTCCTTAGCCTTTTCTTTCTAGTTATCCTTGAGATTATAATATATACACACGTAACGGATAATTACTTAATTTCAGTCTTCAAAAGACTAACAATTTCCCCTGTTAAGCAAGGCCTATAGAGGTAAAACAATCAGAAGCATTTTTAGGGGGGTGTTATGATTCCCAGATCGACACAAACATTACCAAGAGATGACGGGGAACACTCAGCAAGGTAACGCCTGGGTTGGTTGGTTGGTTGGTTTTCCTTCTTACTTGTTCATTATCTTGAAGACTAAGAACAACGGGATTAGTCACATAAATAATGCTCCCCTTGGTTAACCCTTCACAATTAGTGCTGTTTCTGTGTATTAGCATAGATTCAAAGTGGTAGTTGCATCAGTTTGCTATGTATCGAATGAAACGTTGAACAGATCCTGTTTCAGAACGAGGGCACTTTTGGTTTACGCAATAGCTCCAAGAAACGCTGTAACTTCAAACTTTCTACAGCAACTGGTTGCCGGACATGTTCTTCAAAAGGTAACTGCTTTTCTGTTCCCCTTAAATCTGCAGCAATGTGGCTCTGAGTCAAAACTTCTGCTTCAACAGAAAAATGCACAACGGACTAGGCTGAATATGGACAAAGTTCTCTGAAGAAGAAACAGAACAGTAAAAATAAAAACATAAAAAGAAGCAGTGCTGTTAGTGTTATCTAAAACCAAGATAATGTATAATGGAGAAACTTACAATGCTGCAGAGTTTTTTGTCTGTGGTTTTTTTTTTTTATAAAAAATTACAGACTTGACATTTCCAATATGTCTTAGCTTTGTACTGCTTCTCAAGTCTGAGTCACCAAAAATATCCAGCAACCAGCTGCTGTTCATATCCTAAAATATGCCTTCAGCTGACACTGAATATTGAAATCATTCTGCTAAAATACAGAAAAACGACGATGGTAGAAACCAAGGTATAGCCTCAGGCCAACATTAAATGGTACAAATTCTGCAATGCTACTTTTAAATCTCTTCTTCAGTTCATGAACAAATAAGCAGCCAGGTTTCAAGTAGAGGTAACACAGATTTTGGAAGATAGCACGTAAAAAAAAGCCCAGAAAGAAAACTGGAACAAAAGCTCTTCTTGTTACGGCAGTCAGCACTAATCCTCCACGAAATGGCAGGGAGAAACCTTTATCCGCCCCGCTGGATCTGTCCTGGTCCTACAGCAACAACGAGGAACTGCTTCTGCTGTCACAAATATGTTCCATTTGGACATATCTTGATCCCTTTTTTCTTTTATTCCTATAAATGTTTCTTTTGTCTTAGTCTCTTGACTGGTAGAAGAGGATATATCCAGATTCTGAGTTTTTGGAAATGTCTGATGTTAACCCATAGAATTCTTCAATGGCCTGGGCATCAATTTTCTGAAAATTAATGAGAGTTATAATTAGCTTCAGTCAAAACACCACCCTTAGAACCCCTTTCCCAGACAAAGCATTATTTTCTGTTCTTGGGGGTGCTGCTGGAAAACCACACAGTATTAATACAACAATATTTCAATACCATTGAATCCAACCAAATACAACAAAACATTTTTTCCACTTATTATCTTATTCACTATTGAAAAAGAAGGAAATCCAGACGAAATAATAAACCTCTCTGAAGCGGTGCACTCTGTAAGTTGGACTATAAAAAAAAAGGGATCCATGAAAATGTATCCTTAAAAGAGTACATGTCATTTTATATTTGCTTTCTCATTCAGACTGGTGTTACCTTTCCTGACCATAGGTTTGTAACATAAACGAAAAAAACGCAGTCTCTGATCAGCAAGGAAGATTTTTGTACAGTTGGGACCATCTTGACCAGATTTAACATTCAGGTAAAATAACTCCAGATTTTAAAGTTCCTGTGAACCTCTTACATAGAGAAGTCCTGCAAGTGCTACTGGTAATTATACCATGAAATCTGTGGATCTCTTCTGATCATGATCTTTTGGTCTTATGAGAGCTTTTCTTCCTGAGGATTTGCTGGTACAATGCCTACTGGAATATTATCACAAGGTGTGAGTTTTGAGAGAAATAAATTTTTTGCCATCTTAATCGAATTAACGGTCTGCTTATATTTAAAGTTGTGAACTACGTGCAGAAAAGCAGTTCTTCATTTTATACTCCAACCAGCAAGGCCTGTAGGGCATTTGAAAGGGCTTTTAAAGATGCAAGTTCTACAGTCTTGATCCCGCTCCTGAGAACGATTGGCTTCACATTACTGAATTTGATTCTGCAGTCAGCGGAGAGCAAGTGTAGAGACCGAAAACCTGAAATAAAATACTCCCCATGACCTGCGTTACTCAGCACTCCACTGTGTTTCACTACTTTAAAATACCTTTAGGACTCTGGATCCACAGAGGTGAGAGGCTGAAGGAGCCTGAATTTGTTGTGGAGGAGCAAAGGGAGACTAGCCTAAAGTTTCCCTTTATTCCCCAAGGAATAAAGTTGAGGAAGCAGAGAACTGCTCAGAATACAAGAGGCTCTGGGTTGAACACCTGCTTTGATTGTGAGAGGGAGTAGTGGAGACCAATTTGGGCTTATATTTTAAAAGAAAGGGAGGATGCTATGACTCCATCAAGGAGCCTCCTCAGCTACAGAATCCCTCTGGCAGCATGCTAAATCACTGCTCGCTGAACAGACTTCAGCATCACCAGCGAACACAGAAGCATTGGTTTCTGTAAGTGGCACTGCCAAACCACCTGCAAGTTTAGGCCATCCTTTTCTCAGCCTTTTTGAAGCACAAGAAAAACAGACGGAGTCAGTAAGTTTCCAGAAGATACATCAACTGCAGGACAGAGCTGCAGAAATTCTCCCTCGAATAGTTTTGTTCAACACTTGCTGTTAAAAAATAAAAAAATAGGGGACCTGCCCCCCTCAACAGATGTTTTGTCTTCCTCTCTTCTCCATTTAAGGACTTCAGAGAAGCTGAAATACCGTACTGAGGGCTTTTGCATTTTCACACAATTTATTAACATAACGTCTACTACAAACTGTTAAGACACACATTTTAACAGAAAAATAGCAAAAGAACATTCTTCAGTCCTTGTAATATATTTAGCAGACAACTCAAACGCGTTGAAGTGCCAACTAACTTGCCATGCAATCAAGTCTATTTCCACTACTCATTTGGAATGCAACTCAAACATTTGATATAGATTAATTCATCCTACAGATATTTTTAGTTTTACCATGGCAAAACTAACTTCCGTTTTTAATTTCACTATCCACAGAAAACACAGTGCAACTGAAAGAGGATTATGTGGACTCTATGCGTCCCATCCTTAGTTGACCACGTATATTGTTGCAGCTTTAGAGCAGCAAATGGTTGACGGTTTCACAACTACTTTTAGGATTCTGCAGTCTCACCTGGCATTAAGATGACTTTTCCTGTTAACTGAGTTTAAATCTCCTTTGCTCATTTCCAGACAACTACTCTGGTTCCCCAAGCCAAATCCTTTTCTTGCATACCATTCATAGCATTCAACTGAATGCTGCAAATCTCTGAACAAATATTTAAGCGAAGACATACAACCATTCTCCCCCTTTTCTCAAATTGGAGAACTCCCCGGATGGACACTTTTCCCTCTCTGTTTCAGATAAACATTGTCACTGTGATGTATCACCTAGCTGCTCTAATGACAACCTGTCAAATTAGCCAGAGATCATTTACTCAGGTTTCTCAATTAATTTTGCTTGGCGCAGTATCCCATTTGGGCCGACTGGCCTCCTGGATTTGATGCAGTTGCTTTTCAGATATGCTGTAGTATGTTTGATTATCATCTATCTTCAATTTAATTGATAGTTGGCCTTCCAACCAAATCCAAATAGATAAATAAATATGACTTCACCATTTCTGACATTTAGTGGCTAATAAGGATAAACTACTTCCTATTGACAGTTCAGAGCTATTAATTCCTATCACTTGCCAAAAATGCAACAAAGCTTTTTAACTGTATTTAAGGGGAAGAAGCCTTCTCCTGTGTTCTCCTTCAGGTGCAACATCTGTACGCAGGTCCTAGGGCTCTAGACTTATCTTCTGAAGCCTGCTGACTAATACCTGTTTCGTTATGTAGCCAGTTCACACCCAGAATGTTAAGTCTTCAAAGCTTAAAAAACAACAAAAAAAATTTAAAATCTGCTTTCATGTTCTTAGAGTCTCTGAAGAGCAGAAGGCTCCTGTGGTTAGCCCTAAAACCAGACAATTACGCAGAATTCACATTTTAGGGGATTTGGAGCTTTTGGGGTTTTTTGCCACTCCGTTTCTGAGGACAACCTCTGTAATGTCACACATAGCAATATATATTTCCTGTGGTGTCACCTTAAGGCCAATCACAAGCAGTTCGAAAATAGTACTTGGTCAAGTTCAGAGTAGATATTTAAATCTCTTTAGGCAGCAGATGGAACTGACAAAAGTAGTTGCGGCTTTATTTCCCTTTTTCAGTGAATAGCCTACAGCACTAGTAAGGAACTAATTCTCAAGAGCTGATGACTAAGCAGGGAGAGAGAACAGACGAGTAAAACCGCAGCTACTTCTTCCAGCAGCCTGTAGCATCAGCAGAGGAAGAGCAGGCTCCACTATCCTGTTCTTGATCACTGAATCGCCAGAAATTCAGGTGAGTTCTAGAAGGTCACGGAAAGAGAAAGGGTGGTATTTCCTAGACAGAGGGAGGTGAGATGTAAGCTTCACGTTCATCACACGCTTAGAAGGCAGGAGCAGCCACCATGGGCAGTCAGCGAAGAGATCCTCTGGGGCAAACCCGTCAGGAATCCTTACGGTACGCTCTTCAAAGCGGGTCAAGGAGGAACTGCTCATCAGAAAGGGTCAGTGATCTCAAATGACTCATGTGCAAACCTCTCATGTGCAATTTTTCATGCCCTCCACCGGTAGGAAAAACAAAGCCTAAATGTCACAGAAAACAAACAACACATGCAAACACCAGCCAGGGAGAATCTTCTAGCAGGAAAAGGAATCTTAAACTTCCGGATCTGCAGGTGGGGCAGAGGTAGTGCTACAGGATGGGGCTACGCTGCTAATCCTAGTCAAGACAGTGAAAACTCAAAGAACCATGGAAAACACAAAAAGTAGAAATTTCAGATCAAAGAGCTTTATTTTTACAGCATTTTAGATAAACCCTGTAAAAGATGAACTTAAAAAAAGGAAAGCCATGATTAAAGTTAGAAAAGCAACTTAAAGAAAAAAAAAAAAAAAAAGCATCCCAGGAGAGAAGAACTACGTTCTAGCTTACATGTGACAGCTCCTCAAATTTATTGTCCAATAACAGACAGCGCATATTTAAAAGCTATGTTTTGGCACATCTATAAAAGTGCCAACAGTCTTTGCAGATAAAAAGAAATTCCCCTTTTGACCTAAAAGCTAAGATACAACATAGCAGTGACTGATAGAAGACTAATATAGAACAGGATGGTTATTTTATGTCTACTTTTTAAAATGTAAAGTTTATCTTCTGGATGGAAAAGACACTGAACACTTGCATTTAAAAACACTGAAGTGAATGCTATTTCCAAAATTAGCCAACACAATTACATACTTCGGCTGTGACAGAAACAGAGGAAAATAACCCTCAAAATATAATAATGGGAGAAAGGCAACCGTTCATAGTCGTACAAGCTATCCAAATCACCAGAAAGTCACCCCTGATGCTCAAAGCTAAGCAAAGACTAAAAAAGGGAAAAAAAAAAAAAAAAAAAAGAAAAAAAAGGAGAATGTACTACATCTTCTTTATATCAATGCACGCAAGGATTTTGCTGCACCTGTTTAGACACTTAGCATCAGGCCTTAACCTCGACCATGAGATCTCAGAGGCAAACAGTACATTTTCATCTTTACGAAAAGCAGTTCTACTGCGGAATTTGTTCTACTGCGGAATTTGTTCTACTGCTTGATATTTGCTTGATAATTATGTGAAATACATGGATATATAAATATTTTGCATATTAGTCTTTACAGACATGTTAGTAGAAAAGTTAAGGAAAAATTTGCTTGAGCAGACTGTTTAAATATTATCGCCAATAGCCCAAACATCTTGGTATACCCTCAGGACCCTATTATAGTCTTCCAAATCTTTTTTCACAGTTTTTCTACACTTCCATTTGTTGGGGAAAACTGCCTACAAAAAAAGGTTAGAAGTTCTTAAATGCAGCGGTGAATTGCAACTAGCACAAAGTGAGTTAGTAGCAAAAACGAGCCCAAAAGATGGGCTGAAATAAGAGCATTTCAGATCTTGAATAAGACAATTGCGGCATTTCAGCCTTCAGAGGTGCACACCACCCCATGCCCCAGGTGTCAATACAGCCCTCATGTTCGTTTGCCCTTCTCCACACTACTTCTGTAACGAAGATGCACAAAAATGCTGAAGGTTACTTTTGAAACATCTAGAAATTATTCTGTGCACGTGTTTTGCTGGAATACTTTCACGGTTGCAAAAGCTAATCCCAGACATAAAAACGGAGCTGGGGAGTGATGCTGTCTACACTCGTTTTCCCCACGTAAAAGCACACCTACCTCTACAATGTCATCATCAAACAGCAACCAGAAGCCATGGCTCTTCACAATGGTGATATAATGTCCACGATTTGGACCACTGCCAGAAAAAAAGGATTGAAGACTTATTACTCTTGTGCCTACAAAGGCAGGACCACCGCTCTCCCGCATGATTCTGATATTACTGGCAGAGTTAGATTTTCCGGCTCTTAATATTGTCTAATACTACTCATAACATTGTTTAGGTTCTTAGACTTTGCCAAATTGCTTGAATTAAAATTTCTGTCATTGCTACTTGCCAAATACAATACATTCAAAATACACAGTTTCGTAAATATTTTAGATAGTCATTCATTTATTTCAAAAAACATAATTAAAAGCCAGTTATTTCAATCACTGCTTTGTCACGTTCACCACTGCTGAGTGTTTTGACCACTATTCAAAAATTTTAATAACTGTCTGTCTGAAATATTTCATTTGCACAGGAGATTTTTTTTTCCTTTTAATTCTTAGTGTGGTTTAGCCTATGGCTGACTGCACAGGCTTTCTGCAACTGCTGTTCCCAGTTTTCCAGTCTGATTCTATCGCCTATATCCTGAATACTTACCTTGAAGGGAAAGGAAGGGGCAGGACAACAGAATGACCTAACTCAAAGGGAAATGGATCTGCAGAGTAAAGGCTGATTGCCCTGAAAACACAGCAGTTCGGGATAATAAACTATATGGATGGAAAACGACGAGCTATCAATTTACTAACCTCAAATTCTGAGAGAACAGCCCAGGGACACAGTGAAAAAAAAGAATTCTCCCCCGCCCTGACTTTACTTTTTACTTAGCACCTACATAAGGCTTTAGAACAACCTAGATTCCTATCAGTTTTAGGCAAAAGAAAGTACTTCTCTAGTCCTTCCAGAATTACTGATAAACATAAGCACACAACCTGTCACAGAATGAAACTTCTTTGTTTAGAGCAACTAAATGAAAAGTAAAACTATAAGGGCAAAATATTTAAAACAACTTCTGAGAACTCAAATATTTAGAAAATATAGTTTATCTTAAGCCTTTGTTAAGTTCCTAGTAAGAACTGAAACCAGAAGAGACACAGGACTCCTAAAAGCCTCATATAAGACAACAGGTTTGAGAAGAAAAAGCAAAGCCATTTGGTACATCTAAATTATTGATCACCATTGGTAAAATATCTAAATGTAGTTATAGGTATAGCAAATTAAGAATCTACAGAAGAAAATGCATAGGATAAGATCTTAAAATGATAAAAATAAATTAAAAAATAGCACAACTGTACC
The DNA here is from genome assembly GCF_030463565.1 of Pelecanus crispus. Lineage (NCBI taxonomy): Eukaryota > Metazoa > Chordata > Aves > Pelecaniformes > Pelecanidae > Pelecanus > Pelecanus crispus. The sequence goes on along the minus strand of NC_134655.1, from coordinate 2,689,726 downwards.
ACAACAGAAATCACCTAGAATTATGTAATCTATTTATATGAAATCTATGCAGTATTACTGTGTTGATTATATTGTCTTGCTCCTCACGAAGATGTTACAAAACATTTGTGTGCTGTAATAACTTATTACTTTAAAACTCACACTTCCAGAAGGCAGTTATAAATAGTTTTTGCCTTCCTTGACTGCTTTTTTCCTAAAAGTGCTTAAAAATTTTTCCTCTTTGCTTTTGAAAACAGAATTAAAACCACAACAACAACAGTTTAACAAAGAGAATAAGGGTATTTAAAAAAAAATCAGCAGTACAGAGTTTATTCCACGTGGTGGCACCAGCTTCTAAAAAAAATGCAACTATTTAGCAAGTAGCAACATGAGAACTGTAACTTAATTCCATTTCAGTAAGTGTTTTTCCAAGATCTGTTTTTATTTCATTTAGCTTTCCTAGAAAGTAGGGTTGGGGGTGGGTTTGGGATTTGTTTTGGTTTGTTTGTTTGGTTTTTTTAAAGACTGCTCTTAACTTTGCTACAGCTCGAAGAAACAACTTGCCTGAATTGCTGCTGTATTTGAAAGCTGATAAAAGAGCAAACCTGTGTACTCAGAAAGCAAAATTTAAAATAGTAAAAGTAGTAAAAAAAGACCAAAACACCTTTTTTTAAATTTTTTTTTTTTAAATATTTTTGGCCAACTACCTCTGATGCTGCTTAGCATGCTCCCATATTGTCAGCCACTGTACTGTTATAAAATGGCATATGGATGATAGGCTCCTTTTAAATTTCAAGAAAAGGCATTGAAGGTCCAGAAAGCACAAAACCAACCTACCTGCCACAGTGAACAACCACAGCCACAAGGTCATACATTCTGTCAGGATTTGTAGCGTCTCCTGAAGTGTTAAAGAGCCGCAGCTCCAAGGGAAAGACTACACGGTAGGAGAGTTTGGTGTATCGATGCAGCTGGTCCATGTATTTGAACCTTTTTAAGTGCAGAGCTAGAATCATGGGCAACTTTTTCACTCTCATTCTGAACCACAAAAATATGTTAAACAAAGAACAAGGTATTAGCAGATCACCTAAAACAAAGCTTTGTTCAAGAACAGTTTCAATACGAAGAAGCTTCTTAAAAGGCATCTAAAATGTGGATGAAGATTTTCAAAAGGCTGCTTTTCTCATGTATATTCCAGTGAGAACGGGCAATATTTATTCCGAAAGATTAACTACACAACTGACATCTGAATGCAGGGCACCTGTCTGTGTTGAACACATCAATTTTTCATCACATCAATGGGAAGAAATAAATGGAATAAATCTGTCTTGCTGCTCTGGCTGTGACCAAGTACGAGGTGAGAAATAAGATTTTTGTATACAGTATTCATAGTGAAAGCAGATGGGATGGTTTTCAGTGGCTTTAAGCTGATTAATGCTAACTGGGGAAAATGCGAATGTCTGGAAGCACCAGATATAAACTCTTCTGGGAGGAATACAAAATTAATCTCTTCATTTCTCTCCGATAAGGTTGCCACAAAGTTACTTGGTCTCTCCACTTTTCATTACTCCCTTCCCCACCAAACACAGACCTAAACAGTCTCACGTTTTCTTTTTACTGAATTCACAAGGTGGAAACAGCTGCCCATTTTAAGACAACATTTACATCAGCCTGAATATTTGAACCTTACCTCTTCTGTGCTTCCTGTTTACTGCGGCACTGCTCACAATAGTATTTATATTCACTGCATAGAGTTTCAGTATTACTAAACCCTCTGTGGAAGTGAAAGAAAAGTCAGATAAGCTATTAATGCTGAAAAAACCCCAAACTACACACAGACTATGAAATTCCTCTTATTCGTATCATTCATACCTCCCAAACACATTTTAGGTGTATTTGTCTCAGTCTTGGGATGTAGTATCAATGTTCAGCTGGAAAAATCTGGAAATTACACCCTCAAGTATTAACTGCATACTTTCTGGGCAGGAGTCAAACACGATAGGTAATAAAAAGCAATAAGGTGATTGTGTTTTGTTTCCAGAGGTAGCCACTCCATGTTTTCTTTGGTGGCAGACATTAAATGTTAAGACCTATAGCCATTAGCTAGCCAAAGTCTGGATTATCTTTCAAATCCTAGCAATTATAAATCCATTATCAGTTATTAAAAAGGCAGATGCTATATGCAACTTGCAGTATCCTAGCAGCTGATAAGCCTTGGGTCTAGCAGTCAAATACATGGAGCAAATTTCTATCAGGGGAAAAAAAAAAAAAACCTGACCACAAACATCAGTACCAGACAACTGAAATGCAGTAACAATATTAAAATAAACAAGAATTTATTATGAAACCAAACATACCATGTTTAGTTTTGATAAAACCTGACTATATGATGTAACAAGTTAAAATCCCCATAAAAAGAAAGTGAAAATCAATCTTACATACCACTAAGAAATCATTGTACTCTACTAAAACTACTAAAAACCACTAAGAAACCAGCGGCTTCAAAAAGCCACGATAACGATAAAGGGAACAGCACTCCGAACAATTTTACCACCAGCCAAAGCCTACAACTGTTGCAGAATAGTGCAACTAAGCTAGGCTCTTTCCTTTTGAGCAAAGGCTCAATATTCACAAATATTTTCATTTACCTTAGACAGTGCGTAATTGATGTATTTTGTTCCACATCAACCGATAGATCCAGAAAGTCCTCATCTTTGCTACTAACCTTGAAAAAAATAAGAAGAAATATTTCATAACAGTTTAGAACTGGCAGATTTCTTTTAACCATTTCTGGAATGGTGCAATGTCCTCGTTGCAAGAAGAGACCTTTGTGATAAAAAAAATAAATACACACACAAACACGGGCCCTTTCTTGACGTAAACGAAAACTGAAGAAAATCTGATGTTTTGTTACAATCCAGGGAGGAATATTAAAAAAAAAGAGCCCAAACCCAGGAAAAAAATAAACACAAAAAAAACCCAAACCTAAAAACCTTTCTTCCAAAACATCTCTCCCCCTTGAGACTTCATGACACATCTCCTTTTCATTGGCAAAACCAAGTTTTTAACTACTCGGAGCTGGACAAGCTTTAACCGTATTCCACTCTGCTTTGTAGACTGATACAGCTATCTGCTGCTTTTCAGAGTTCAAGAGTAAATACTTATAGGAAACACAGAAAGAGGCAGATGGGTTTTCAATTAAATGGGTTAGCAGTTCGGAAAACCATCTCTCCATTTGCGGAAGAGCCACATTTAATTTCAAAATTCTTGAGACAGAATCTTATTGATGTCATTTTTAGAGCTTCTATTCACCATATAGCCATAATTTTAGATTGAAAATGCCAAGAACAGTTATTTCAGTTGTAATTATTTCTCTTTTTTTCCTCTCTCCATCTGGGTTTTCATTTTTTTTTAGAAATATTAAATCAGACACAGCACACTGCTAACTACAAATTCTTGGTCTGAAGGTGGTGCGGTTCTTCTAATTCTAGACTTTGTGCGCTTCTTTTGCTCTCAAATAGAGCGGCAATGGACCAGCACCAAGAAGCACAGACTTCCAGTTCAAGAAATTCAGTTAATCCCAGAGTTAAATAAATAGCGAGCAACTCTCATGTAGAAACACAACATAAACTATCAATCACTGACACAGGAAATAACACGAAGACAAAAAGGCAGCTTGTATCAGCCAGGTGCCGACTGCCTCGATGGAAACAGGGAGGAGGAACAGAAAAAACACTATGCTTTTTCTGAGAAACATACCTTAATGAGTATTGGTTTGAACATAGAGGTGATACAGTCATAAAATAGGCTATGCTCCATATTTTAATAGAGAGAGTGCAATTTCATCTATCCTAATAAATGAAAAAGTGCGCTTAGTATTAGGGAAAACGGTCCAGAACCTGTGAAAAATCTAAGAGGTTTGGTTTTGTTTTAAACGTACAGCCTCACAGTTAAGACATCTGGTTTCATTGGTTAGTGTTCCTTGGAAGATTTCATGGACCCACGTCAGATCAGTCTTGTCTCCTCCTTCACTCTCAATGCTGCCATTCTGGAGTTTGCCATTCTGCTTCTCCTGCTTTTTCTCTTCTTGTAGTAAGTCAGCAATAGTGTTAAGTAGGTAGTTTAGGAATTCATGTGCATCCTGCTGCATATAATTATCAAATAATTCTGGAAAGGAAGAGATCAAGGAGAATGAAAAAATACAGATACTTCGTAATATCAAGTTACTGTGCTTTTAGCAATCAGTGCGTGCCCTTCCCCCTTCTCTACCCTGTTACACAATTGTGGGTTACACTGCTAAGAGTCTTTGAAGAATCGCACTTTGTTGTTCTCGCAACGGATATTAGGTTACCCTCACCTACACCTCAGGTTGCAAGAAACGGGCAGATGAAAAATAACATAGAGGAAACTTAGTTTGGGCATTTCTTGGAATTGAAGAAAACCATGATTGGTTTTTAGGGGGGTGGGGGTGGTTTTTTTTTCCTTTTTTTCTTTTCTTTGGGGAGGGAGAGAAATAAAGAAACTCCGATGTGTTGCCTTCAGCCATTAGTTCATTAAGCCCAGCATCAAGGGGCAAAAATCCCCTGCTATAAGTTTGTTATCCTTTCAAGTTCAAGCAGAGATGATAAATCAACACACAGAACTCTTCCTCACAAAGCAGCCCTGGGAAATAACCACTAGTTCTCATCATAAGGAATTTATCCCACCGCAAACTTAAGAAAGCAGGCTAAGGGTGGTGAAGTTTCCTTAGAGACTTTAACTTTGACCAGCTCCATGTGGTCTGTTTAGCCCATGACAATTTCTAGCAACGACCCAAAACGTGCTGACTTGCAGCAGACCTCTACAGAACACGATGCCACAATTCCGGTGGAATAACCGGAGTACTGAGACTTGTGTACATGCCCCGTACTTGGTGCAAGCAAGTACAGAAACAAAGATATCTAGATAATCCTCTTAGGACACAGCACAGTTCTGATATAATCTCTGTTCCTATGCTACAGAGGTGGTGAAATTCACACCACAACCAGGAGTTCAAAAAAATCTTCCAGAAGTCTGTTAAAACTTGACAACTTGGACTCACTTAAAAAGAAAGTTGAGTTTACATTGTATATGCTTACATCTGCATAAAAATTTCATTTATTCATTTACCATTTTCTTTCCTCAATCGGGAAATAAATTTCTTGGGTGGGATGACTCCCACCTTCTTCTTTTGCGTAGCAATACTGTTGAAGAGATCAGAGAGGCATGTCAGGAGGCTTTCCTTCTTTCGAGGCTGCACTTTGTATGCCAAAACTTTTTCCCGAAATGGACGACAAAAATAAAGTGCCTGTAAGACTGAGTTGCAGTAGCAGGTATTGCCGAACTGGTTAAAACAGAACAGAAGGAAAACAAACGTTTTCATATTAGGTCTGTTAAAAAGTAATAAAAGAAAGACATTGCTCATTAAGAATGTCACATACTGAAAATGGAAAAGTCGTCTGTCAGAGTTCATTTATTGGGGAAATATTAGTAGGCATGGTGTAAAAGACCCATCCTTGTACCATCACAGCTGGTAACCGCAAGAAAAGGAAGAGAAAACAACAGTCATGGCGATACTGGGCGCACACACACAAAAAAAAGCAGGAAACCACTGACCAAAAAAAAAAAAAAAAAAAAAAATCCAATTTGAGGGCTCATCACAAAATCGAAACTTCTGGAGACACAGCATGCTACCGATCCTGATAGGGGAGATCCTGCTGCTACTGATGTGGAGGGGTGCCAATGATGCAGCGGAACAGAGGGACAAGAAAACAGAAAAAGGAAGAGACAGCATCCGTCAGCACCACTGCGTCCCAACTGTATTACAGTAAGAAGAGCTCAACGCGTGAATTCGTACGTTAGATTTGCCTGTGTCAGATACACAAAGTACTTTTAAAGACAGTTAGCAAGGTATATGTTAAATATTTCTTGTTTATAACGAATATCATGAGAAGTACATGATGCAGGCAAATTCAAAGAGCAGCTGGTTTGCATCTGCCATATCTGAAGGCAGTGCCATTTCAGAGAAAGGAGGCCAGCGATAACAACTTCCAGAGGCAGTGTTCCACATTGCTTGGCAAGAAGAAACACTCAGACTGCTGAGATACTAGCGTATCATCCACAAGAAACACACCATAGGTTTTTGAGTTGTTTCTTTGCAATTTTTTGCGCAACTGTACTGTACTGTACAATGCTGTTGCTTCAAAAAAGTGAAACAAAATTCTGGGTTTGCCAGTCCCCAGTATTCTGGTAATAGATTCTGCATCGCAAGAGCATTGAGAGCAAAATACTTTAAATAAACAAAACGAGCATACAATTCTGACTACAGAACACAGATGATTTTGTTAAGTGGTACTCAGAGAATACAGTCACTACTGTTCACCAAAATTTGGTGGGATTACTGTAGCAGAACAATTTCAAGTTAATAATCAGCTTGCTGACTGAAACAGAAAATTAACAGTTTAATTCATACAGCTAAAAAGGTTACAGCACTATAGGTACATTAATTTATACTATCTGCCAACAACATGGAACAGTTAAAACTTATTGACACGAGGAAAACAAATATGCAAGCTGAACAAACACATGAATTAGGACAGACCTTAACTCAGATGCTTGTTAGTCACCTAAGAAAACAAATAAGCATCATGCTAACTAAATTTGAGTACAAGACAAAATAGGCAAGAGAAGTACCAAAAGTCTGATTAAGTATTATTGTTTTCAGATGAGGTATCCACTATATTTGTCTATAGTAATCCCAGAAAACTAAGACAGAAGAAACTAGAAATTAGCCATCTTAAAAAAAAAAAACCAACAAAACAACCAACAACAACCTCCCCCCCCCCCCAAAAAAAAAGAAGAAAGGTCATGGTGCATCTTAAACCAAAACAGTTTACAAAGCGAGTAGTTAATGAGATTTCAGGACTGTATTCATGGTGAAATCATGTCAAAAAGCATGAAGTCAATTGGTTATACACGTCTTGCTTCGATGCTACCCATACAGAGAGAAATTATTAGAACCAAACTAAATGGAAGAGTTAAAGGAGTTAAAGGATTAAAATTCCATTCAAATAGCTTTAAAAATTCCTGACAGTAAGATGCAAGATGCTTTGCAGTAGTCAAAGTTATATGGTGAAAAATTCACTTTATGGCATGCTTTAGGTTTTAAAAACGTCCTTCTAAATAGTATTTCAACTGTCTTTGGTTGCTACCACCTTTACATAAAGTAATGTGGAAAAACTTTTATTCCTGAAATCAGTATCTTGCATGCTAGCATTGTAGATATTTTACTCCGTGCCAAGTACTCTACAAAAAGACCGTGTGATGCATTTTGTTTCAGCAATTCTGACTTTTTTTCATGTTAGAGCAAAACCCTTCCAATTTTGAGCAATTCAGGGCCTTGGGAATCTTCGGAATATCTCAATTACTGATCTACCCTTCTCTGTATTAGAGAAAGTTCTCCACAAATAAACAGTATTACATAGCAGTGTCACACTTTTAAACTGCAATCGGTTTGCATTTAAGAAGTACAAAGGAGTCAGAGCTTTCCAATCATGACCTTAACTTTGCTAGAAATTCTGCTGGAAAAAAAGAAGGCTCTAACCATTTGTCTTCAACAGAACCCCAAAAACCAGGTTGGCAAGGCAGTTCTCAATGGGCTGATGAATATTTCCAAACCTGGAGCTACATGCACAGATCGAATACTCAAATAGTGTATAAAGTCTAATGTGACCTAAACCACAAAGGAAAAACAGGTACAAACACATAGGTTTTTAAATCTTTTTGTCATGGCTTCTGTGGTGTAAATAAATATTTTAAATAGATGCCAAATCATAGGGTTTTTTGCTTAAAACGCTTAGAACTGACTGTTTAGAGACAACATTACCTAACTTGTAAAATTCTACACTTGCAATGTAAAAATAAAGTTTGAAGGCTTATTTTAAGAGAGAAGCTTTTTAAACTGAAAACTGAGGTGAAATTCTAGCATGAAAACATTCTTCCATCCCTCTTGCACATCAGTTCAACATTGCACAAAACGTATTTTAACAGGCTGTCAGGAGGAGCAGTCAGACCCTTCGCCCCTACACTCTGCAGCGGCTTTAGCAATAGTTCGACTGCGGGCAAGCCGGTTCAGCTCACTGATCCAAAGAGAAAACAACTATTAAAAAAAAAAAATTGAAAGCCTCCATTGTCCGTGGGTTCACCACTTGACTCTATTTGCAGTGCACCCACACACTGACTAGTAATGATGCTGAAGCCATGAAACTGTCCTCTTTAAAGCGCTCCAATTAACTTCAAATCATGAAAGAACTCGAAATCACTTAGGAAAAAGCTCTGCAGAACAACAGCATGAAAACGATCATCCTAAAGAAACTGGTTGCAAGGAATAAAACACAACACTATTAGTCATATTTTGTCCTTCAAAACAGAGAATGGATGTGGTTATAATAATTCTGGTTATTTTTAGAATGCTATTTTTCCTCTTCACACTATTCATCGCTCTCCTATTTATGTTACAAATGGAGATGCCTTCCATTTTTCTCATTATGGTGCAGACCTCAGCAGCTTTGGAATGGCCATTAACACCATACTTAAGGAATATAACTCAATGTGTTTCGATAGTTTGGTGTCTGAGAGCACAAAACTGCTAGAAACCCACACAGAAGTCAATTAAATCAGTTTGTAATGAGCTGCAACAAATGCCACTTTAGTAGCTATGTTAACCTTATTTGGTGCGTCAAACCATCTTTCAGTTTTCAACGAAATGTACCTAGATGACCAGCAGACAGAAGTATACTTATGTTTCTAGTGAGTTTTGCCAAAACTGTATTTTCCCCTCATAAATGCGATGCCACGGAACGACTGTTTCTATTAACTGACTTCCTATATTCATCGGTAAAAGATGTCACAGGCGCAACAGCTGCCTTTCTCCTCCAGAAGCACTGGCAAGATCAACATCAATTCCATTCTCTCCATAGTTAATTTAGGTAGACAATTCTTATTGCCCAACAGATCCCAGTCAAGTCAGATCTATACAAACTGACAGATACAAAAGAATACATCTTTTTAGATGGATTCACTGTTACACACGGCTGTCAAAAAATCTAAAAAAAAAGGAGTATTACTACATGTAAGAAAATTATCGACCAAGTCAATGTCATTCATCTCCTGGCTACAGCCTCACATAGAAGAACTTCCACTAATCCCACAAGTAATATGTTTTTAGGAAAGTAACACATTTTCATTTTAAAACCTCAAGACTCCCATACGCTGCAGCATCAATGTAAAACCAAATCTCTCTCTAGAAGAGCATATGAACAATGTACAAACGTTATTAGTTAATGTCCTTTCCAGCTGAATATTAAAATCCTATAATTAGAAACGTACCTGAGTAGAAAGGGTTCTCTCAAAGACCTTATAATAAACACACTTATTTTTTATATATTTAAGATGAAATTTGTATCTTGGTTAATAACAAGGCATAGCACCATATTGCAGGATGTGGTGTCTATGCAGAGTCTCAATTTAAGTTAGAAGTGCTCATAGCTAAAATTCTAACAGAGAATCCTGTTAAATTCAAAATTAGGATATGAATTAATAAACAGCATTTCAACCATAGAAAATGCACTTACATTGACCAAGCCAAAATAATGCTCATTCACAGGGAACTGCTCAGGACCAATCTCTTTCTCCAAAGCAGAGGCATTGGCGCCCTACAAAGAAAGAATATGTTTATGTTAGAGGAAAAAAAACTTCCTAAAAAAATCCAACAGCATTCATACTACTGCTATAAAAACAAAGAAGCTAAGAAATTAAGTTACTTCTGTTGAGAATTAGCATCTCATGTTTCCTACGTTCTTCAAAATGAAACCAATATGACACTTTATTATTATAAAAGGTACCAGGGTTTCACTTAAAAACTCAACTTGATCAGCCGGGATTAGAACTGTCTGATCTAACAGAAGGGGTTTTTTGCATTTTAATTTATTTGAAAATTAACAAGAAATTTGTTCTCACTTCAGACTTCAGGTTAGTCACAGTGACCTAGAAACACCAATTTAAAATTTAGTCAAGAATGCATTGTAAAAATAAAGAAACTTTTCACACCCAGAGAACTTCTAAACCTAGACAACAGAAACCATATGGACTACAAATCCCATGAAAGAAAAAAATGTCTTTTTGTGATGTGGACTACACAAAAGGTTTGATGTGGCCGTTCATGATTTGCATCTCATATAAAGAATTCTTGAAAAAAATCTTGCCTTCACTGACACACTAGAAATACTACAATTTTCTAATTTTATTTCTGGAAAGTACTATGGACAAGTGGAGCATGATTACAAAAACCAAAAAGAACGTAAAGAAGAATTTTATCAGACATTCCTCAAACTCTTATCACCTAAAAGTGCTTTGGCTTTGCTACCCTTAATTTAAGGATGATGTATTAAGCTTACAGTGCATTTTGATACATCCTTGAGTCTCCAGCAATATAATGAGGATAGAACTTACTATTTTAGATTCAACTGAAAAATACCACTGCACATCCATATGGTCTTACTTGTCACATAGAACAAGAACTAAAGCATACCAACATTTTAATTTCAATTTTAACTTTGTCCACTTCAAATTCAGAGTGGTTTATACATCTCTCCATTCTTTTTCCCCCTTTTTTTAAATCCACCAATACATTATAGCTGAGCTCCCACTTGGGATTTGGTACCTTCCCTCATACCACTCCATCTTGTTCTCTAATGTTTCTTGCTGATCTTCCAACAGTCCTTAGCTGCATCTGTGCTGTTATCTAAGGAGGTACCATCATCCAGTGCAGAATCCAAGCACTTTGGATTCTTGACTTCTGTTTTAAATATCCAAGTCACTCCACCTAAAACCTTCTGCAAACATTAAACAGAAATCCTTCTGCACAGATGAGCCATCTTAAAATACCTCAGAAAAGCACTAAACAAACAAAAATTACAGTCCAGCAAAATTCAAATATTTCAATCATTTCCATTAGCACTCTGCTATTAACATAAGCCACAGACAAGCAGAAACTGTATAGACAGTTCCGTCTAGATTGTCTTTAACGAAGAAATAACTAAAAATTTTCTAAGAACCAGGAAAGGAACCAAGAAATAATTTAGTTTAACAGGAGGAATGGAAACTCTGTAGTTGGATCTCCCACATCGGATTTACAGTGAATCACATATATCAAAAAAGACAGAAAACAAGGAAGGCCTAAAATTGGGTACTATAAAAAACACAAACACACTCACTAGGCGCTGACAGATTTACAAGCAAGACTCTTCGCAAGCAGCAATTACGCAGAAATTTTTTGAGGATCAGTGCCAGTTCAAGCAGCTCCTCATTTGTTTCCCTACATCCATTCCCTGCTTCCAAGTACCTCTTTTTCCCCTCCACTATCTCCCCCCAAAAAACCCAAACCAAACCTAGACGTAAGAATAGCTGTCTGCAAGGAAGAACTGCTGATACAGCCCTCTCCAAATGCTCCTTCAGCTCCTCACTCATACTGTTCTGATCAACAGCGTGACTTTGGCAATAGCGTAACAGGAGACTGTAACCTACGTGCTATGTAAACGCACAAGAAGAGGCGATGCTGGTTTTGAGAAATTTGCAGTCCTGAAATCAGAACTGACTGCTAAGTGAGGCTCCTTTACTCTTACATCCTGCATGTTTCAAGATTAAGGAAGGGATACGTGTAAAATCTGCAAGCTTGTGAGGTTCAGTTTAAATTTCTCTGAACTGTCTTCTCACCAACTCCATGATCCCCGATACCGTATGAGAGAAATACTGGAGGAACAGACAGCTAAAGCAGGTGCCACAACTTGCAGCACTAGTGAAACTAGACAACCCGAATACTCCAGTCTGTAAAGCAACATATGGAATAAACTTCTGAGCAGAGAAATAAAAGCATAAGAATTGTAATTTTTAACAAAAGTATGCTACAAAGAATTTAATAACCTACCATAAACCAGTGTTGCAATTCAACCAAACCACCAACTGGTATTCCACATGTACCTACCCATCTAATCTAACAGGTTACATGCCTTTTTTTTTTTTTCTTCTAAGTGCCTCCTTGTATCTACTGCCCAAACTTTGTAAATTTGGGTAGAGTTAACTGCAGGGGCAGATTAAAAATTACAGTTTCCTTAACAAATTAAATGCTAAAGTTAGTCAATCAACCACAAGAAGCTAAATTAACCTAACATTTAGTTGCAATGTTTCTGAAGTTTCTTGTCAGAGAACATTTTAAATTAGCATACCAAAATCATGAAAACGAAAACAGGACTCAAAGTAATTGTGGGAGGAATCAAAGTCACAAACTAGTCATAAACAGTTCTGAAGAGGAAAACTTGCAAATTAAATAATACACAACAGACTGAAAAGGCTCTAGAAAATGCACGTGCCTAGCATACCACGATAAAATAACTACATTGCAAACAGTATAGAGTGATTTATCATCGGAGTCAATGCCCAGGAGAACTACACTCACAAGGCAACAAGTATGTAGCGGGGGGGAAAAAAAAAAAAAATCACTTTATGGTCACAGCACAAATCAGCCTCGGTCATGTTTCAGGGTGGGAATACACAACACATTTGTGAGTAAGGCTGCATAACCGGAGTCAATGTTCAGCCACTCGCAATCCGTGATCTTTGCAACTAAATTTGCAAATGGCAAATTAATCAACCAGAGATCAAACCTAGTGCAGCATGAGCCATGTCTTGCTGTAATGAAGCCCAATAAGCAGCTTTGTTTTCAGACTGATAGGTGTTATACACATTTTCCCACCCCCGCTGAAAGATATTTCCATCTGGATAAATACTGCTGCCTCATATCACATAAATATTTGCTCATAAGAAACAATACACACTTCGTAATTGGGTGCCACAGACAAACTATTCTGCATCTTACAGTACTTAATACATCTAAAAATGTAAGAAAATGAATACCGTTTTCCTGAACTATGACACATTGTGGGAGCAATAAAAAAAATGACAAGAAAAATCATGAATACATACCAGTTGAGTTTGCTTGGCATGTAAAAACTAAGCAAATAACGTACACTAAAATACAGCTAAATATAAAGCTTAACGCATGAGATTAGAATTGACTTCTCATTGCTAGTGCCAGACAAATAAATGCATCTTACAAAAAAGCCCAGAAGCAGATCCTTGAGACTTTAGGACATCCAAGGAAATGCTCTCAAGGAATTGCTCTGCTATTCCGATTCAGGAAGAGATGATAACTTTCTGTACACAGCTCTCTGAGCAGGAACAAAACACAAATTTATACAGTCAAAACACAATTACCCGCTGAAGAAAACATCCCCCTAGTTTAACTAGAGTGGTAATACTGTTTTACTTATGTAATGAGACTCTCAGAGAGATGCGAATTTAACACTTCCATATTGGTGGGGGAGGTGACAACTAAAGTTTCAGCAACTCGTAACCAGGATTTGTAATTTTCTAGAAATTACTGCGACTTAAAATGATGTCTCCGAGGTTGGTTGCACTCTCCAAGAGCTCCCCTATTCTGTTCACACCCCCACTAGCAGAACTGACTTTGAATCTAGAGAGCGAGCAAGCCTAGCTCACTGGGTTTCCGCAGTTCCGGCACTATTAGTCAAAAAGGAAAATGGAAAGCTGCCTGGCCCACCTGAACTCTCACCATTTTAGCAGTTCAGAGTAACAGATACAGTAACCAATGGCCAAGATGACCCAAACAGACCAACAATAAAATATTTTCTGTCACAGCTGCAGTAATTTTACTTTATGCATTTTGGCTAATCAAAAAAGGGACCTATCCAAGAACATTTGAACTCACTGACTTCCATCAGAAAAGACAAACACGATTAAAAAACAAGCCCATATACTGAATTTTAAAGTATCAAACAAAAGCACAGGGAATTGTTAATATTCAAGTTTTTCTCCACTTTTCATACCAACTCAGTGAGGACATTACAGCAACATTAGATATGTGTGAGATATAGGGCAGATAGCATTAGTTGAGTAAAACTAGTATTTACCCAAAGAACACCAAAAGGTCTCTAAGGCAGGTTTGGTTGAGTTTCGTAAAGCCAAAAGGGACGGTAAAGTAAAAAGATGTGAAAAGAACAGTTTCAAAAACTCTTTACCTGAGGTAGCTAAGCAAGTCATCACAGATGAAGCGATCCCACGGTACAGCTGAAATTTTAACTGAACAACCCATCAAAACCAGAATAGAGATCTACCAAGTCTTCCAACTTGTAAGCTGCGAGTCCTTCTTGCTCAGTAGAGAAGTCTTAAAGGTTTATTTCCACTTCAATACACCATGCAAGTGGAAAAAATAGTAGTAGACTTCTATTTCTTAGCCAGATTACACTGCTAACTCATTGCATCACCACAACGAGGTAAGAAAGAAGCGTGCTTAGCCATTACGGTCTCTTATAAGCTCTACAAACAGCGTGCAACTATTCCTGCAAAGAAAATGAGTATTTTGCCTGGTCTAGATTTAATTGACTTCAGAAACTGGAAATGTATCAACAGTTTCCAGGGCCTTAAATACGGTGTGATTAATAAGAACTGCATAGCTCAGAACATGAACTACGGTCAACTGATGACAGAAATCCGCACGTCCGGCCTCCACACGGTTCTTGCTTCGAGTTATAACTTCTTCCCTTTTTAGTACTATGAATTTTACTAAGTTTCAGCGAAATCCTGATCCTCCGCAAAACTTTGCTGAAAATAAGTGGACTATTATTACAGACTAACCAACGTTACCAGTCACTTTTTTTTTTATCCTGAACTAACACTTCCACACTTTGAAGGAATTCACACTTCCATTTCTAAGCATCTCCTTTTTGCTGCTATGAAGGTAACTTTGCAGACACAGGAATGGTTATAAAAGCAGTGTCGTATTATCTTGATAAACATGCAAGCAGACCCGATGAGCATGAAGCAGCTGCTGCTCTAGCTTCAGTAAGAAAAGGATCAAAATCAGCACAACACTGGGTCAGTAGCCTTGCTGTTATTCAGAGCTCTTGTCAAAAATAATCAGGTCAATGCTGGACTGCTGCTTGAGCAAACAGTAGCAGAGAGGCACTGAAGCTATAAAACGAGGGGGGAAAAAAAACCCACAAAGAAAGGGTTATGAGTGGGAAGATCCCACTGTCCTCTTTGCAACAGCCTCGAGATTTGGTGAAGGGAAGCAGGGCGCTTACTGTTGCTAAACTGCATTTCTATCAAGGATTAAGATGGCACACAAGGAGGGCTCAGGCAGCTCTCCTGCACATTTTGGAGGGTGCTGGTTTCACATCTGCTTTGACTGAATAGTGGAGCATCTCACATTAGCACAGTCCACTAGCTATTAGCAACTGGGTGTATTTTCTAAACTGCAGAGGTAAATGCGTGACACTTTTATGGGATAGGCTGGGAAAGAGAAAGAAGTACACTAAGAAAACAAGAAGAAACCATGGTGAAAGAAGAGGGATACTAAGTGAAGATACAAAAAAATATAACCATTCAAATAATTACTAAAGGTGGCCACAGAGCAAGCAGCATTTCTGATGTGCTCTAATTATACAGTGTTTTTGAAATTACGCAGGAAAACCCATGCAACAGCAGATTGTCAATGGATTGATAACTATTCTCTAACCGTTCATTGCTAGCTCAACATAATGGGACAAAATACTAAATATTTGTCTGGCTTCTTAGAAAGACATGGCAATTTAGAGACCCCTAAACAGACAGTACACTTGTCGAACAAATGCTACTAGTTTTTTAAATGCTAACAAGGATGAAGCAGTTGCTTGAAGTACAAGAAATAGCAGTAACTAGAACCATGAAGCCCTTCTCATATTTTCAAAAAATACAACCATAAACTTGCAGTTTGTTTCTTTTTATAACACTAACGATCCTGACAAAATCTACAAGAAGTCTGAGTAATCATTGCTGTGCTTATTCTGGGGTGCTCCACCATTTCAGATGCTCCATTTACAGTTCATGTATAGACAGAAGGACCTTTTCAGAAGAGAACTCTTAAAATCTGTATGTGTATGTATTACTGCTCCCAAAGTTCCAGAAAAATTCCTGCGTGTACTTTGTATAATGTTTAAACCGTAGTTTCCTATGCTTGCCTTTATACTTCAGCTGCTTTAGTCCTATCTAAAATACACACAAGACTAATCTCATCACCAGATTACTTTTAACAAGCTAGAGAGAATCAGTTAATTTAAAACACTCTCCATATGGTCCATGGAAATCTGAAGACACAGCCTTTCTTCAAGGATAAATTATTATTTTTTCAGCTCAGTGCAAAATATTAATTTCCCCATTAAATGCTTTTTACACAAGCCTTTTATCCTTCTCCCACTGCAATTAATATCATTCAGTTCAAACTAAGAAAGTAAAGCATTGCAACTTAGGGTATCTCTAAACTTTCATTACAGCTGCACGCATGCTCGAAGCTGCGTAGCATGGTTGGTGTAACAGCCTGTTGAAACAAAAATCCCTTACGATATACTAGCTTGGGCTCAATACAGTACTAACTCAGCTTTTGGATTGGAACCAGCTTATTCCCACTGAACGCACAGCACGCACCTGCCTGCAAAAGACATTTCCCTTAAAGGCAAAAAAGGGAAAGATATCTAGGAGATATTTCACTGTCCAGAACATATCCGGTACACAAGTCTTGCTGAAGTCTCTAATTATTCATTTGACTTTTTCTTTTTAACAAATTAGAGTAGGATAAGATTTAGCATTTGAAAAAAGCTGGGAAGCAGCTTTCAAGTTGGGCAGAAAGGCTCCAAGGGACGCCATCACGCAGCCCTCAAGATTAGAAAAGCCGGTTCAATACACTACATGACTGAAGAGTGATTTTTAAAGAGTGAACAAACAAAATAAAAACAAAAAAAAAGGGGGGGGGGGGGAGGGGAAGATCAGAGCTACTTAAAAGCCAGAGCTACTTAAAACCTTTCAGGAAAGAAATCTGAATTTGATGATGCGTTTCATACAGTTTGCCTGCACTTACTTTACTGTATTAGCTGTGATAATAGTTCCAGCTTCAGGGCTATTAAAATTGCCATGTGGGAGAGTAAAGAGAGGAGCAGAACTGGGGTTGTATTTCTGAAAGTTTGCAGAACATACTGTCATGATTTTCTAAACACAGAATTAAATGTTG
Organism: Pelecanus crispus; assembly: GCF_030463565.1. Taxonomy (NCBI): domain Eukaryota; kingdom Metazoa; phylum Chordata; class Aves; order Pelecaniformes; family Pelecanidae; genus Pelecanus; species Pelecanus crispus. The sequence continues at coordinate 2,672,556 of NC_134655.1, read as the reverse complement.
CTTCCCCATCTTTTAAAACTCCTTGGTTGTGTAGCACTGAAGTCAGATAAAAAGAGTTGTCAGCTCAGCTATCACTCACTATGATTTAGGTTTTGAAATGATCCCTTTTCATGCATCCAGGAAGGCTGCTGTTCTAGGCATAACAAATTATGGTAAATTGAACTTTGGATTCCAGCAGTTAGCGTGCTTATGCAGGCAAAACAAACTGATAATCTTGAAAGGAGCAGGTATAACCGTGTCACAGACTTTCCACAACTCCACACTTCCAAATACTACAGAATCTTCTTAAGCTGCACAATCGCTCAGTGCACAGCGGAAAGGCTGGCTGTGCCCACCTTTCCGTACAGAGTGAAGCTTACGGAGCACTGCTAATATCACAGAGACCACAGGGAAATTAGAAAATGCTATATTTCAAAATAAGCTTACTACTACGAAGTGTTTAAAACCTGAAGTAAGTCTGAATTAGAGTGTTTTTAAATAAATTAATACAGAATGCTTTGTAAACTGTTCCGTGTAAATGTTTATTCAATTAGGAGCCGGTCTTGCAAGATCCACAGGATCTATGCCTCACAAAGGTAAAGCAACTCATACACACTTGTGAAATTCTGTAATTTTATGTTCTTTAAAATTAGATAGTAAAGCTAGGCTCTGGGAAGAACAACGTATGGAAAGGGTGCTGGATTAAGGGTAGGAAGTATCGGAACTACTGCTCCGAGTCTCAACCTTTTAAGGGGGTACTGTAAGCAACCGATTTCCCCCTTCTTGGCCACTGTCTCCCAGATTTCCAAAGCGTTCACAGCTAGCTCAGCCACCCGAGCTCCACAAGATTTCTCCTGACCTTGGGTTTCTCTCGAATGACCTTGTAACACACACACAGAGTAGGTGTCTTGCTAGGCTCTCAGGTATTTTACAGCTTTTTGGCCCTCCAAAAGCACAAACAGATCTACAAGTGTAATCAAGACCCAGCGTCTACCAGTATTGTTCTTTTGTGAGTGGGTAATAAGATTTTATCACGACCTTCACACATCAAACAGTGGAGGAACAATACTGTAAAAAGTGAGGAAGTGGATGCTGATGGAAGGCAAAACGTAACACTGCAGATTTATGAATAGGCTGTAACTTCAGACATGACACATGTACAGGTTAAACAGGCACAGAGGTTTGGTGATAAAATTCAGACACAGGACCCATCAATGGATCTGGATGTGTATATATTCACAGCTCAGCGCACGAGAGGTTAAGTGGATAAATCACTAGGAAAGGAGCTGAAAATATTAAATATGACATAAGAAACAAAACGTAATGATCCACCCTGCAGCCCTTTATTTTGGCAACAAGTCTAGGAATCTTCCAAATTGACAACTCTAAGAGCAAATACTGAAAGCCATTTATTTTTTATTAGGAACAAGTTACTAAGTGATGTGCACATAACTACGTATGAATTCAACGTATTAAAAGCACTGACTAAATCCTGATTAAAGAACAAACCAAGAAAGATTCAATAATATAAAGCACCTCTTGAAGGATCTACACTCTGCTATTTTAACATCTTTTCCCAGGTATTCGTACCTCATTTTTAAATTGTAACAGCTCTGTAGTAGAGGTCCTCTAGTATAATTAATATCTAGTTTCAACTAACCAACCATAAACTGCCCACAGTTTCCTCAGTACTCCATGGCACAACACAGTCAGGATCTCTTTTTCTCAGGGACAGTGAAGTCATGAAATCTTCAAGTTTATAGACAATCTGGGATCAAAACAGACACCAGAACAGCAGAAAAACTAGTGCATGTGGTAGTAGCTCAGGACTCCTGTAAAATCCTAAAAATCATTCCAAGAAAACCTGTGTTCTATCCACCGGAGTTGGCTGGTAGCTGCAGGCTGGCTGGCTGCTTTGCATGGCTTACATCTCCAAACTGCCACAAGTCCAAAATCTGGAGAATGCATCAATAACCACCCATCACACACACAATATTAAACTAGAGTACAAACAGCACGTGGAAAAACCTTGCGCAAAGTGACCTACTAACTCGTTTGCAAAGGGTTACACACGTTTTTTTTCCCCTAAAACAAAGCAGGTTATTCTCAAGCTGGATTTTAAGCGCAAAGATGAATATTTGTTTCCTTTAGCTTAGCAAGGCAATCCAGAAGCAGAGCACTGCTGGAAACAGTCGTCTGCTTAGCTAGCTCTACTCTTCTCCTCCCTTCCTTCCACTTCCTCAGCAATACCTTCCCAGCCATAAATGCTGCTTCTCTGATAAAGCTAAAATAAAGTTCTACAAATACAGGTGAAAAGGCAGTAAGGCAAACATTACACATCAGTGACATGAAAGCCCTGCTTGAACTGAATAGTGTAAATTATTCAGGCGGCAAATGGAAATATATTACTTACAAATGATTCAGTCATCTCTTCTCTAGCACTGAAGTTAATAGTTACATCCGTGCTGTACTGATTCAGAGGAGTAGAATAAGACTGCCACCAATTTGTATACTGGATTTGAGTTCTTTAGGCATGTCTTACTGGTTTAGCAAACAATTAGACAGGAATCTAGGGGAAGTCTCCCTAATTAGCCTACCAGAAACACCAATATTTCTGCTAACAGCTTACTCCAGGCTTTTCACAAAGATCAGCAGAGAGGAACAGATCAGATCTATACTTCACGCTCCGCTCCACTCCAGTGGTCTGTTTTGCTTCTCCAACCAAACAGAAAGTTACTGTCAATGCAACAAAAAAACCCGAATTCCTGACTCAAAAACTCAGTTCTACAACTGACTGCCTCAGCCTCCTGGAGTGCAGCAGGCATATTCTGGCTGAGCTGATGCAGTCAGAGCCATGGAAATTCAGCCCTCTGTGCTCTCTCTCCTCAGTCATGAGAGGATTCGCATCTGTCCATGACCATGCGTATGCCACAGAACCACAAAGATATCACTATGAGCTATGTATTTTTCATGAAGGGTAACAAAATGCCTCAGTAGTGCTTTCTATTTCACTCTCCCAGTTAATTTTGCAGTTGCTTGCAAAAAAGAAAACAAAAACTCCTAAAGTCCACGGTAAAGATAAGGGCTGGGAAATAAAATGAAGTCAAAGGGACACAGCAGAGAGCCAGAGCTCTAGTTGGTAGCTCTTGGCTACGGACGTGCCTCGCCATATGGTGTCAGCAGCCTTACCAAGCAATGAATCATATTCAAATGAACCAGTATTTTCATATGAGTTGCCAGTCTTCGCAATGCTATAGTTGCCACATGAATATTATGCAATCGCTGGAAAAGGGACGGTGCTCACATAAAGGAAACATAATGATCATGAGGCACGGGAGAGATGATCCATGCTACACAAACCTGGAAGTTATTTTAGAGAGGGGGATATCATTAAAGATATAAGTACATTAGTGTCTACTAACAAGTTTGGGCACTGAATTTAATTTTTAAAGAGATACTGCAGAAGAGTGGAGTGTCTGAGATGGAAAGTCAGAAACACCAGTCCCTGTGATGCTGACTGACTGAGGGGTCTGAGAATGTCACATACCTGTATTTCAGTTTTCCAGCCCAAAGCACAGACAATGACTAGAAGTGCTAGTAAAAACCGCCTATTTTACTAAAAAAAAAGGTAAAGTACTGTACAATCACTACCTATTAGCATAATGCTGAAGAAAATAGTTTCCTAAAGAGACTTTGTAAATGTAATGAAATGTTTTTATAAAGAAGGCTTAGTTTTTTCATATTCGCATTATGACAAAGCAATCAGTATTTTTACTCAGCGGACATTAATTGAAGCAGATGCAAACAAACTGATTCAATTTTAAAATACAGCACCCAGACCTTAATTTTCCTGGGCTAGCTGAAGAAAAAAATAGTAAGATTGACACTCAATTTTAGCTAAGCTATACATGCACCTAAAACACTGATGCTGAAAAATTCCATAGCAGTTGATTAAATAGGTATGTAAGAAATTTGGAAGCAAGTTTCATACAATTATTTAGTACTAGCAGCGCTGCTCAACATCTTCCACAGAAAAATTAAACGGTAAGTTCTCCGTTTGAAACAAAAACAGTGAGGAGAACTGCTTCCCCAAAGCTGCAATGCTGTGAAAAGTCTCTTCTTGAAAAAAAAAACCACAGTACTTTAGAAGGGACATCAGGAGGCTACAAGTATCTGCTTAGCTTTCACCTATCATCACAACCAAAATCAAGGTAAGCGCAGGAGCAAAAACGAACCCAAAATTGAGTACGTATAGCTAGTCTCTAAAACCAAATCACAAACGCTGGAATGGCTGTATTCAGGTTTGGCTACGTACCCACAGGAAAATGCACTGCCTTACATTTGCCCTCTTAATCTGAAGCTCAGTCAGCTGATCTCAGGAATGCATCCAAAATATTATATGGGATTGAGTCAATCACTTGCCTCTGGGGTGCAGAGCTCCACAACAAAGTCATGATTCAGCCACCTCTCATGACCTTAATTTCACCTGTGTTTGTGATGGGCAATTAAAAAATACAAATTCTGTTGGAAAAAAATCTAGTGAGATTAGTGAAGTATGAAGTTATGGGAAGTCTTCTGCAATATCGAAAACTTTAAGATCAGGCATCCACTGCCACAAATTTAAAAAAAAAAAAATTATTAATCTCTCTCGTTAAGAGTATTACTATGAAACTCCAAACACTCAGCTTTGTACAGCACCACTGTGGTTCAGTTCAATGGGATCTCAAGTGAATCAAAGCCGGTAGTCAGTGCCTACATGGAAAAGAAACAGAAAAACCCTGCACCCTTCACACACGTGTGAAATCAGCCTCAGCAAGCTGGGATGTAAGAGCCCCTCTTGACACTGCAGCTTCTCTCTCATTTGCTACTGTTCAAATGAGAGCTAAAACGGAATTTTGACCACCTGGAGCAATTAAGAAAAACAAACTACTAAAATTGAATACCCTCAGCCTGATTCTAAGTTGGATTTTGGCAAATCAAACCCCTGTTATAGTTTATACCGATTAAACTCCTCACAGTAAGAATCTTTGTGAGATGTTGAGACGGCATATCATTAACAAGACGTGATATTTTATTATGAGTCAGCTGCGTTTTAGTGCTAGACAAACCACTTGCTGGCCTCTGTTTACGCAGCAACGCAACTTTATTAAAAATTCTGCATAATCATGCAATTATCAGTCTCCCTCTTGCTAGATTTTCATCGGCGATACGGATGATACCCTGGTATATGCATTCACGTGAAATGATTACAGAGCTTTTATACGTTAGCATCGCAACCTTTAAATTGAGCTTAGTTATGGCAAGAAGTGACTGTGACCTGAGCCAGAAAGAGAATGAATGTTCAATAACGCCCTTGGTTCCCTTCTCTCTGAAAGCAAGCACCCACCCGCCCTAACCATATTCCTGCAGACAGGCCGGCAGCTGACACATCCACCAGCCAGTTCTCATTCCTGCAGAGAGCTCTGCGCTCCCCGGCCACCCTTCCCCAGCCGGGATTAGGGCCTCATTACCCCAAACCCCGTCAAAATAGCGGCGCTGAGCAGCCAGGCCCCCGGCTCAGCCCGGCTCCAGCGACGGCCGCTTCTCCCTGCCCCTTCCCCGGCACAGCCCCTCCCGCTGCGGCCGCCCGGCTCCCGCCCGCGGCCCGGCCGTGCCCTCCCGAGGGGGTGCGGGCAGCGGGGCGCCCCGCCACCTCCCACAGCCACCCCCCTACGCGGACGGGCGGCGGTGCCTCCTAGAACCCCTGGGGTTTAATTACTTTTACTAATTCCTACGGCGCCCGGCCGCGGCGGGGCCCTCCTCAGCCCCTCAGCGCGGGGGCCCGGCAGCGGGGCCCCTCGCCGGCCGCCCCCCGCCCCGGCACCGGCGGCTCCCGGCCGGCCGCGGCTCTCACCATGGTACAGATGGAGGCGAGTCTCCGGACCGTCATCAGTATTTCCATCCGCCCGACGCGGCCCCGCGCCCCGCGGCCGCCCCCGCTGCCGCCGGCGCCATGTTGGGACGCAGCCGCCCAACTGACAGCGGCAGCCGGAGCCGCAGGTGGCGCAACCGCCAAATGGGGCCGGGCGCCCGGCGGTGCGGCGCCCAAACGGCGCCGGCTGCGCGCCGCGCCGCGCCCCTCGAGGGTTCCGCCGCCCTTCCCGTCCCCCGCGCCGCCGCCCGCCTCCTTCCCCGCTCTGCCCTCCGCGACCGCGGGCAGACGGAGCCTGCCGGGCCCCTTCGCTGCGGGGGCCGGGAGGGCGGGCAGACCTCGCTTCGTGCACGGCGAGGCCTCCCGCAGGGTCAGCGCAGGGCTGGGCGCTGCGTGTGGCACCGGCAAAACCGGGGGAAGGCACCGTCCTCGCCGGGATGGAGCTGGAGGACGTGGCCAAGGCCCCAGCGAGGGGAGCCACGGCCACCCCGGAGCACCGAAACGCCTCCAAGGGGCATGCTGAAACTCCGCGTCGCCCAGGACTCCTTTTTTCAGTGGTTGCGAGCACCCACAGACGGGTTTTTACGGCCACGTGCGGTGCGATGGCGGAGTCGGGCGGTGGTTTTGCACCACGCGATCCTTTGCCGCTCTGCACCACGCGTCCCCGCTCCAGCAAAATCACAAAAAGGGCTCTTTCAGAGCACAGCGCTGCGAATGACAACAGCGTCTATTGTAAACCCAGGAGGAAAAGGAGTGAGAAATGTCGCCGAGGCGCCATACGGCACTTCACGCAGCGCATAGCAAAGGCAGATACGTATCAGAGGAAAACATCCCTCGTGAAGGCAGGGATGGGTAGAAATGTTTGTCATCCGGCTGATTAAGATCTACGGAATTGTGTCAAGCCTGGAATGAGCCTGGCTCGTATTCCATATTAACTATAAATTGAGCTCCGTTGAAAAGCGCTGACGAGGGCTGGAAGCCGGCTGTTCACGCTGCGCGTGAAGCGCGCCGTCGGCGGTGATGGTGCTCTTACCGCACGCCGCCCCTTACTCCGGCCCTGACCTTGTGGGAATATCCACAGGGAAGAGAGGACGGTTCAGTTTCCAAAGCACAAACTTTTTTTCTGAGGCCAAGATGTTTCCATTCTATTTGAGTCGCTCGCCTGCAGCGATGTTCTCTTACACACACTGTACTTTCCATGTCATCTACTACAGGCTCCTGAGGGAGAGTATTCCACAACCTAAAAAAAAAAAAAAAAAACCACCCACTCCTTACAAAATATGCTAATAGTGAAAAAGGACATGTGCTCCTTACAGGGTTTCCATGAACAGCAATGCAACAAAAATAGGGACAGGAAATACAGAAATAGTGGAATCTGTACAGAGTTTAACCAAATTTCACTATATATTGACATGATCGCCTCCCTTACATCCCAAAATAGAATCAACTATGATTTATCACAGCTGTCGCAATAGCATCTGAGGACACTTCCTTCCCCTTTGGCCTCAGGATCAGAACAGTTTTGTGCTGGGTACAATTATGATGCTAAAATGGCAGTCTTGTCCCCAGACAACATCTTCTGAGGTTACTGCTGAACCACACGGCCAAATTTTTAACTCATTTTACCCATGATCAGGCTCTGCACGAGGTGAAATCCCAAGCACGCAGGGAAAGGCCGGTTCCTCGTGCACATCACATTCCGTTCTGCTCCTTTCTTACCTCCTGCAACGATGCTTTTTATTTGCCTTTCCCAACTATGAGGGTATTTAGTTACTGGGAGCAAAAAGGTGGTTAAAGCACTACTTTTGTTTAGTGCAATGTGAGAACTGGCCTTTGGGCCCCAAGTTTGCAACAAAGAACAAAGACGGTCAGACAAAGCCGCAAAGATCAATCTCTTGCTGTTTGGAATACATTCAGGAGCGGGGGATGTGTACACGAGCCACCAGCTACGAGTTTTATCACAGCATCGAGTTTTATCGCAGCATCTGTCAAAGCAACCGGCATTTCCCCAGCACCGCATTTAGCATTTCTGCTCAGAAATGAGCCGTTCCTTCTCCAGCGCCGTCACCATAACGTCAATATACCGTACCAAACCACCTGAGATCTCCTGGAGGCAAATGTAACCATTATAAATAGACTTTTAGAAGAAAGATCATTTTTGCCACTGCTAGGCAGAAGGGGAAAGAATGACAACAATTGCCATTTCCCCAACATGCTGGGATCTTAGCAAGATCGCTCCGGCTGTACTCATCCCTTACTCCTCCTGTAAAATGTATGAGGAATAATTATATCCAGTTTTAAAACCAATTTGACGTCCTCATATGAAAAGCACTATGGTAATGGCAAATATTTTTATTTTTAGAATGCTTCATCTCTGAAGATGTGTAGGAGTGCCAACAACAATAAAAATACAAATCTTACAAAAACCATAGCCAAAAGCAACATAGACCAATAAATAAATCTGTAAAAAATTTGGTGTGGAAACAACATAATCCCTGTGCAGCATGCAAAGGCACGTATCTTTGCATGGAGCAACCCAAGGAGTGGTTAGTGAAATCTCCAGAATCATCCAAATGTTTTCAAAGTTGCTCTGCGTTTTGCAAACATTCTCCCTCTAATTTAAGCTATTGTTTTTCCAAGAGAATTTGAATTTAAAGCATGGTTTTCTTAGCTAAATATAAGTCCATTGTGCACAAACAATGAAAATCTCTTCTAAAAACAATTCTTATTCTACATGCCAAGGGTTATACAATCTCAAATAGTGTGAATCCTTCTGCATGGTTTCACTCAGTGAAAAGACTATTCTGACAATCCAGAAAATCAGATAAGGATCAGATTTTAAAACCTCTAGCTTTGACTCTATATCTTACTCGAATTCTTTCAGAATTAGAGCCTAAAAGTTACGATGGGGGGGAGGGTGGGGTGGAGGAGCTTGAGTATAGATTTAAAACTTTTGGAGAATATGCTGCTTTTTTTATTATTACTAAACCCCATTCTCTCTGGACAGGGATTTCTGCACACAGTGGAAACGAGCTTTGGTTAGAAGCACAAGAAGCCTGGGCTAGTGTGTAAGAAATTTAGATTGAACCATATTAGCAAAGGAACTAGAAATTGATTGGTCTGCTTCCAAGATGCAGTCTAAAACTGCTTTCGCATTTGTTTTAAGCAACCAGAAGCCATCACAGCTGCCAAAAGAAGCAGTTGAACATTTCCTCCACCACTGCTCTTTCATTCCTGCCCCCACGCATCTCCTCTCCTGTGTCAGCACCAGCACCCGCACAAGCACATGGTAAACAGCTTTTCCAGTCTCTCCTCGTACAGCAGCTGCTCCACGCCTGTGATCATTTTTGGTGCCCTGCTCTGTGCTTTCGCAGACCCCGCTATTTTTTTGAGATGCAGAGAACTGCACGCCGCACTGGCGATGGGGATGCTCCAAGGGTTTATGTAAGCAGCAAAATGCTACCCTATGTCTCCTGCTCCGTGACCCTCCTGAGGATAACCAACATTTTGTTGGATTTTTTTGCTGGTGTTGCACACTGAGCTGACGTGTGTGAACTGCCAGTGATGACGCCAAGGTCTCTTTCCTAATTTATGAGTGCCATGTCCAAGTTCAGCATCATTTAAGCATAGTTTATATTCTTTCTCTAGATGCATTGCCTTACATTTATCTAGACTAAAGCTCACCTGCTGACTTTATGTGTACTCGCTCGCTTTTGCGACATCCTTCTGGAGTTCCTCAGCACTGGCACATTTGGTTACCCAAAAGGACTTTAATTTTTGTTGCTGTTGATTGTGTTGCCTCTCTTTTGGAGCAAGCCAGCAGATCCGTATTCTTCTAGGAATGTCTTTGCTCATATAGAATATTCTCCATGATCTTGCTTAACTTACCTGGCTTTTTTTCCTGGGCTGAAACTCTTCTGGCCACCTAGAAACTGATAGATATATTACTGTTTGTTTTTATAGGAGGACTATTGTGATGAATACTTTTCTATTACTCACTAACATATGCTTTTAATAGCAAACGGTAACAAAGGTTCCAACATCCTACACTTAAAGAGGCAGACAGTTACATACCGCTGCTAGCTAATCCCCAAATTTATAATGGGTCCAGCTCAATAACACATTTCAAAGTACCCTGTTAATTGACCACAAGATTTTGAGCATTTTCCTATTCCTCCTCTCATTTTGCCTGTTCTTACAAAACTTGTGTGAGATTAAAGCACGCTGGTAATGAAATTTCCTGGAAAATATTTTTCAGTGTTTGGGTGTTTGCAAAAATCTGGAAGCCAATTTATGCTGGCAGATTTGAAAACCATTCCCATAGGAGCCATGTCCCAAAAGACGTATGATCTGGCATCTCCCTCCCAGTACCATGAGCTGGGTAGCCCTCCAGACATTTTGTTCCACCTCTTCATCAGCTGACTGTCATGATGGTCAAAGTAATAACACTTGGTGCTTACACAGCAACTCTGCACAAATACTGCTTCAGAAGTAGTTTTCAGAGGGGAAACAGAGCCTTAGAAAAGTGACACATCCATAAATCTTCTGAATCTTGTGCTTATTTCACTGGGCTGCTCTGCACCAAAGCTGGATTTTTCTAAAGCCAGTTCACACTCAGCACATTCTCAGTGATGCTGGTGTGGAAATCGAGATCATTTGACAACCGGGCCCCCAGTGCTTTGGGAAGGGATAGTAATCTAGAGACCTGGCCTGATTTCCCATCCTCTTGTGCTAGCTCGCAACTGTACCCCTGGCCTCTAAAACCTGCTGGGGAACACTCGTGTGTATGCTGTGATTGAAAGCAGTGGCTTGAAAGCAGCTGGGCAGAAAAAAGTCTTTGAGGTGGCTGCAGCCTCGACGTAACGAACCATGCCTACCTTCTGCCTGCTAGGAGCGTACAGAAGACAGGAAAAATCTGCATCCTCAGGTCCCCATGAGCTGCGGGAGGATTAGCTGCGGTGCCGCTTTCCCTTAATATCCCTGTCTCCCACGCAGCGTGACCGAGTGCACGTCTCAGAAGCATGCTGCCTGCGCCAGGCTCGCCTCTTCCCACTGCTGCCTAAAGCTGCTCCTGCCCCTTGCAGACCTCTTCTCAGAAGTTCTTCAAAGATGAATGCTTTAGCTATATTTTCTGTAGTTTCATTTACATCTGTTTTATATTATTTGCAGTTTTGCTTTATCTGGGTCACTCCCTCTCCACTGCTCTTCCCTTTTTCTTCCCTCCCCATTATCCTTGATAACTGAGAGCTGATTGTAGCTAGTGTACGGTTACATGCTGTCATCCCTACAGACCCTGCAGCTGCCAGCTGTCTTAAAACTACGCTGGGTTTTCCTATGGAAGTCAGTCTTTCTTCATTCCCTCTGTCTGGCTTGCCCCACTAAAGGATACTGAGTCCTTCCTCAGCCTTCCTAAGTCTGTCGCCAGCCCTTAATTCACTTTTCCACGTTTGGAGAAACTGCAGTGTCCCAACCCAATGCTAACCCACGTTCTAGTGGGCCATTGAGACTAACAACGTGTATAAACCAGCGGATCAAACGTATCCTGGAGGATACATATGTGAGCTAGTATTTTGGAATAACCCACAGCTGCCCGAAAGCTGGGGGGGGGGGGGGGAAAGTGTTTGTTTTCCTGAAGAGGAGTGTCCCATCAGCTTCGGCACTCCGAAGGGGCCCAACCGCAGGACACAGTAGGACAGGGAGAACAACGGAGCGCGGAGTTGGAGCCAACTGAAAACGCAAAGAAACTAGACAGGCAGAACGGGATTATTCAAAGTGGAATTGGAGCAGAGCATGGGGGACGACGACTGTACCTCGCTGAAAACGCTACTGTGATGACCGTGAAACAGAAGGATCTCGTTTTAGCGAAGAGCCAAGGGACGGCACATAAAAGAGGCGGCGGGGAGATGAAGCGGGGAGCGAGCGAGGGAGCGTGGTGATGGAGGCACACGCTGGTGCCCGGCTGGAGGAATGTCATGGTTTCACTTGTGATTGGCTGCGGAATGGAGGAGTCAGTTTTCACGGGGGCTGATCAAAAAGTTCCCTTTTGCTTTCCAAAGTTGCTGTCTGAGCAGAGGCATCGGGATGAGGAGGCCGGTCGCTCTAACATTCCTCAGGAAAGCTACTTAAATGAAATGAGAAGGCTTCTCTATCCAGGGATATACAGCCAAGAACAGACGCCGAGAAGCTGTTTTCCTTCTTTTCTCCCCCAACTCCTACTGGAGTTGAACAGCTCTCATTTCTGGCATGCGTCTCATCTCTCAGGATACTATGTCACAGTATTCTACTAACTTTCTCCTGCTCCCCATACCAGAGTATCCTGTATTAGACTGCGTGCCCAACAAAATCATCAAGCTGGTGGTACTGGGTGGCAGTAGCGTTGGCAAGACAGGTAAGTCCACAGGTGCAGTTCCATGCTTTTTCTTGCTGCTGCGCTTACCAGCTAATTTGCAGCTCAGATAGACCCAAGGCTGTGAAAACGCTTAACTGTTGCAGCTTGAACATTTTAAGTTACTTTTTTTTTTTTTTTGGCGGGGGGGGGGGGGGGGAAATGCACTGAATAATTTGTGAGGCAGATTTGCTGTAGGTCTGTGTGAGCAGCCAACGTGAGGTGGCAGCTGAGAGGAGAGGACACCGTGTTGGGAGCTCTGTACTCACAAATGATTCTACCTGGTCTCGTGCAAATTATTTAACCGTGTCTAAATTTCCACACCCCAGAAATCGGGCTAGTGGTTTTTATTCTCCTGTTGCAAATGTTTTATGCTCTACAGACAAATAACAGCGCACAAGACGTGTCTTCCTGTATTATTCTCCAAAGGAGAGAAGGAAAGAGGGTAAAGCGAGCATTATTGCTTTCGAATATATGGTTCATGATTTCAGAAATTATTAAGGCCAGACCTGTTTTACTACATCTGAGGTTCCACAGGACTCAGTAAAATGTGTGATTGTTTTGGATGTGAAGCAGCCACGTTTTCATATTATTTTTAAGTAGTTTGTTGAAGATAGCTGCAGAGTCAATTTCATTTAAGGGTACTGAGGAAGTGACCCAGTATCCACTGTGAGAAAAATTATTATTTTAAATGAAATCGATGATAGAGTTCTTTGCAGAATGAACCCTTTTATTTAGCTATTAACTAAGTGGTTTTGCAAATGATTAGGAATCTGCTGAGATGAAAGCACTGCAGGAATGTAAGTTACTGTTGCCACAACGGGATTTTAAGTGTTATAAAGTGATCAAGAAAAAGGAAAATGTTCTAATCCAACAGTGTAAGAAAGCACCGCGGGTTAAGGTGAATAAGGCAGCCCAGGGCGCTGCAGCATGACCCATGCGTGCAGAGCACATGCAGTTTGTTTGCTGGACGTGCTTAGATTATCACTAATGGGTTTCATGAGGAGGACTGAGGATTTTTAAGGCTGGGAAGAACCATTACACCCATCAGCCTCACTTCTTATATGACAGAGAGGTCTTAAATGTGGTATCTGGATTAGTTGCAGCTTACTGGCTTGTTACTCTTTTTTCTAAATTATTTCAAACCAGAGGTCAGATTGTTATACCTGCAATCACAACAAACAAACCTCCGTATCCTACACTGAATAGCCGTGCTGAATCGAAGGGGTAATTTCCAACACAAGTTGCGAAAAACTCTGCATTAGGTATCACAGCCTGGCCCCAGTCTTTTTCTGTGAGCATTGAGAGAAGCATTTGCAGAATAATATGTGAGCAATTCAAAGATTAACTTGGTTTCATATTATACCAACTCTTCCAGTAAGATATTACACATGTTCTGCAAAGATTGATTTTGGTTCACATTAAAGACCCATATTTTTTTCATTGTTTTACAGCCCTGGTTGTGCGCTTTCTCACAAAGAGATTTATTGGAGACTATGAAGCCAATACTGGTGAGTCTGCTTTCTACTGCAGTACTGCAGATAGCTTGAAAAGAAATCTGCTCTATTTTGTGACTGGTGCATATTACAGGAAAGCCAAGCAGTGTTAGATGTCCATAAGGTGCATATTTTCGGTTAATAGCCTCAAGCTATGAAAGCAATAAATCAAAGGCTCATTATTTATGATCCTTTTAGCTATTTTTTTTCCAACTTGATGGAAAAGGATCAGAGTAAAAGGTTTGCTTGGGGACATACCTATACTAAAATGCAGACTGCAGGAACAACTTGCATATCGACTAAACCGCAGAAACCCAACGCTGCTCTCTCTGCAACCCCAGGGAAGCCAGAGGAATTCCAAAGTGCGTAAAAGTCAGTTCAGAACTTTTCCTGTATACTCCCTTTTTTCAGTGGCTTTTATGACAAGGGAGACTTCCAAATTGAAGTCTTCTTTCCATAAGATAAGCAAAGCGACCGTGCAAACTGCTTCTACTTCATTTCTTGTTTAATCCTGACACCTCAGAGGATGTGTTGATGTGAATTTTAAATTCACAGCCTCTGTTCTGAGAAAGTGTATTGGCCAGTGCTGTACAAAGGATCTACGCACACCGTGCTCATACCTACTAGCACATCACACATGCAGGCCATCTCACAGTTTTTGGGTGAAGGAGGACAGGATTCAAAGCCGTGATTGCTTCACTTTGGAGATGCATGCTGAATTTGGAATGATGAGCTAGGAAAGGAGATGGCAGTACAAGACACCTTTGATCTCTGCCTGTCTGGTGAAATACAACCTGAAAACTCCTCCTTACAGCCCCCTCTCACTGACCCTAAGTAACCTTGATGGTTGGCTGCACTATTTCTCTTTCTTTTCCTTCCTCTCTTCTATGGGAGACTGTACATCAAGTTAAGACTTCTGAGATTTGCAATGGATTGCTGCCAGAGACATTGCTGAGAACCACATGCTTTTCTCATTAAGCTACCAGCCCAACAGCCGTGCTGTAGAAGAAACAAATATGCCAGAAATAAGAAACAGGTGGCAGTGTGTTTGTGATCGTTCAACCATGCTTCTCCTTCAGTTGGGTATAAGGCAGAGCACAGTCAGTATCTTGAAGTACCTGCTCTTTTTTCTGCAATGCATTACAGAGTCCAAATAATACGTTGCCTGGTCTTGATTCAGGGGTGCAGTATCTTCCCGTAAAACAGTAACATCTTTTCAGCTTAAAATCTGATGTGTTTTCAAAAAAAAAAAAAAGGGAAAAAAAATCCCAGAAGGGCTACATCACCTCACAGTCAGTATTAAAACATAATATGATAATGTTGGATTCAGGTGCAGCAAACTTTACCATACTAAATTTCCTTATATTGTAAATGTTTCTATGAGCTCAGATTCTTTTCCACTGGAATAAACGCACCTGTTTCCTTGAACCAAAGATGATTTTCAGAAGTGATGGCATTATTGTCACTAACTGACCTCCCTGTTAATCTGAATTCCTTACTCTCCAATAGATGGGATTTCTCTACATTTGAGATGAAGTACATAGTTTTAGATGCAGCAGTGACAATTGTATTTGGACAAGCCTGAAAGGCTGTACACAACAGCTGTGGATATAGCATTTCTTCACATATCCATGGGGCTTCTATTAAGTTCTAAAGTAAAATGATGATGACATCAATCTCTGAAGCTGTCTTTATCACAACCGTGGATAGTTCGTAAGATCAAAACTTAAGTTTTCATTGTCACTTAACTCGCACTCCAGTAAGAAAATAAAGTTCAAGCCCAGAATAGCGATGGTCTTATTAGAGCTGGATCAGTCCTAGATGTTTTGAACTAACACTTGGCCCTAAATATGTGTCATTCAGATTAACCAGAAATCAGATTCAAAGTGTCCAGTCTGTGGGGATTCCAACCAAACTCTGACTGCTAAGGTCACGCAAATCCCAAAGAGCATCTACGTGTTTTGTATACAGTCACTTACTCTGTGTCCAAAACGCAAATACTTTCCTTTTTTAAAAGCTTTCAGAAAAATGCAATAGGAAACAGCTCGCTCCTTTTACGGACAACACCTGCATATCTTGGTTTGAGATTAAAAATATATGCACTCCACATTTTAAAATGTTAACAACATGGATTGAAAACCTGAATGGGATTTATGCGCCCACTTGGACTATTTGATTCAATACAAAGTGCCACCTTTCCCAGATACCATCCTAGGTATACACTCACAACATCTGACCACACAGCAAACACAAAACCACTTTATGTAAGTAAACAGCCACACAACCACTCTGGTGCCATTCACTTTTCTATAAGCAGCTCATTAAGCCTCAAAAATCTGGATTTTCAACAGTTCCATTTTGCCTTTATGTACGCTTTCTTCTTTGTTACAGTCACTGACTCTAATGATCTTACTTTTCCACCAGGTGCTTTGTATTCAAGAAAATTCACCATAGATGGGGAACAGATCTCTCTACAGGTGCAGGATACTCCCTTTGTTTCATTGGAGGTAAAACATCTGCTCAGTGCAGCGGTGCTTTACAGCTCAGTTACTCTCTTGTTTGTTGCCAGCACTTCCAGCTGTAAGTAACTCTATTTAGCAGAAGTATACCTGGGCTCAAACCCAAGTGAAAGCTAACAGGGGTACCTTAAGCCCCACCAAAATGAGCCCTTGAAGAGGTTAAATCAGGCTCCTTTGAGAGTAAGTCAGAATGAAACCAAATCTATTTCAAACACATTACTGCCTCCCAAGCCTAAACAGAAGTAAAATCATAGTCTGGCTCGCTCCTGCCAACTCCTTGATTGCTTTATTTCCTGTCAAGTGGTTTCTGACCCTGCATGGCAGAAAACTCACCTGCCTAGAGGTGCAGCTGGCTCAGCTTAGACCTTTCGACACACCCAGAATCTTTCTTCTCTAGAGAGGTGTTTCCTTCCAAGGGGACAGGCCTCACAGCAGTCGTCATTTCCAACTAGGGTGCTTTTCAGTGCTTTCCTTATTTTATTTTATTTTATCCTTATTTTATCCTATTTTTAAGGTGTTAGCATTTATCTACACCCCTCTTTCTATCAGTGTTTTATATATACTAGATTTAGTATTTGACTAGGAACCTGTTTCTAGAAACATTTTTCCAAGCAGGATCTAAGATTAAGATGTCTTTTTTTGAAGATCTGCTTCACATGCAGAACGAGAGGCTGAAAATAGCATCAAAGCAGCAGGAAATGTAATGAAATGTGGTTTTCCATGAATGGTGGAAATCTCACGAGGATAATAATTCCTATAGAACAGCTGAGTTTTTGTGACAAAATTAGGTATCCTCTTGTCACCATCAAACCTAATCTTCTAGGTTTGGCCTTAACCTCAGTCTAAGCTCTGACTTGGCCAAATACATGTCTAGATGGGAACACCACTTAGAATCATAGAATCGTTTAGGTTGGAAAAGACCTTTAAGATCATCCAGTCCAACCATTAACCTACACTACCAAGTCCACACTAAACCAGTCAAGGGTAGACCAGACTAAACCATGTCCCCAAGTGCCACCTCTGCCCGTTTTTTGAACACTTCCAGGGATGGGGACTCCACCACCTCTCTAGGCAGCCTGTTCCAATGCTTGACCACCCTTTCCGTGAAGAAATTTTTCCTAATTTCCAACCTAAACCTCCCCTGGCGCAGCTTGAGCCCGCTTTCTCTCATCCTCTTTCAGTCTAGCCCTGGACAGCTTTATATATCTTGTTTTGTCTGCACAGACCCATGTGTGCATGGGTTCATTTCTGTGCTGTGGAACTGTTCCATCCTGAGCTTAGAGAACAGGATAAGCAAAGCTCCCACAGCCTCAGTTTCCATTTCCATTATCTCTGATGACTGGATGTAGATTTAAGCAGAAATCTTTGACAAAGTTCCACGCTCCCAGCTGCTGCCGGGACGCGCAGAGCAGTGGAGAGGACCCCCCATTTATTCTGGACACTAAAAAGCAAACAAAAGCTGCTATGGAAGTCCTCCAAATATTCAAGTGGGACTTAATAGCACAAAGGCCCTATGCCAGCTTGCTTAGAGAGGACATGCAAAGAGAAGCTGTTGGTGGTGATTAGGCACAATTGGGACTGCCTGATAAACGCTTAACAAAGGGAATCCCCTCTCTGTTCTATCCCATGGAGAAAGGAGGGAGTGAAAGAATTTAATTCCCTCTTTCACACCAGATATATGTTTATTTTCCGGTTTCCCTGTTTTAATTAAGGCTGTGCCCTAAAGTTCTGTGACTGTAGCCAGAGCTCCACAAAATTTAGTAATGCCAACAGCTGAGGTTTCTTAGCCAGAAACGATTTTAATTTAGTTAGGAAGGAGTTTCAGTTTTGTTGTCCCAGTCAAAGGTCTGCACTGTTTCAACAGTTCGCACAGACACGCTTATCTTAGCCTGTATCTATGTTTGCATGAACTGATGTATCTGAAATCATTTGAAGGGACTGTTCCTGAACAGGACTTGTTGAGACTGAGAATAGGTTGGCTCTTCTGTTAAAATCCTTAAGGAAGAGAGTTTCTTGCGCTCCGCAGGCTAAGCACAGTGTTTCAGGAGGAAGTCATGTGGAATCACTCAGGATTCTAGCCACACTGGAAATGTTAATGTTTAAGAGAGAAACAGAAGCAAACAGATAACTGGTTTTGTTAGGTGATTCATTGCTGCTTGGTCTATACATGGCAAATGACTGTGTGTTTCAAAATTCATTCTGGAGCAGAGATTTCCATTTAAAAAGTAGCCCATTAGCCTTTGATTTTCCTGAATAAAGCATTCCGATGGGGATTATCCATCCCTCTCACTACTGGGTGGGCCTAGCTGGAGTAACTGAGAATTTCTGCTCATTAGGGCTCTCTGAATGTACACCTTCTCCAAAAACATTTTCAAACGCTTGCCAGAGCAATTAGTTCCTTTTCCCCGTGAAAGGAGTTTGCTGGTGAAAAGAGGCTAGCAGGACATGAAGGGTGGCTAATTATCTACAGATTGGATACAACCCAGACACCAACAGTGCAAATTGCCCTTCTTCCCACAGTCTGCCCTGGCCTGGCTTGAGTTCACTCTCATTAACCTTTTAAACAAGGCTGCTCGTGAGGATCCCCCTCCGTTCCATGTGCAGCTCTGTTGGGTTTTTGGGGTTTGAGGGTTTTGGGGAGGGAGAGGAGCGCCAAGAGCATCTGTTAAACAATTTCACTGCTACCAGGATTTAGCGTTACTGTGAGCTGGCAAGGGCAAAGAACTAGTAGGTATGATGAGCAGTATTGAAGTATCTACAAAGGGCAGTTAGTTAGCAGAACTGTGGAAAGTTGTAAGCCTAATTTATACTCTGAGCCTTCAGAAATTCTGCTTCCTTCTTCTCACAGAAGAGCCGTGTCGGTAGTCCTTTTTTTCCTGTCTGATCTACCATAAAAGAACTGATCAGTTTTACTCATTCTTTTCCACCTCTGCTTCTTGAAGTTAGGCTTTATATTTCATACTTAGGTGCCTAAATAAAAGTGATCTGTTTTGGGAGATTGCTGAGCACACGCAAATTCTGTTACTATTATTATTATATTCTATAGATAAATAGATAATGGAACTTACGTTCTAATGGTCTTGCTGAAGTTGATGAAGATTTCTTGAATAGAATTTAGCAATAATAATAGAAGTTTGGGCTCTGTATTCATGATGTTGAACTCCCCTTAAAATACACAAAAGCCTCTAATTCCTACCAACTTCATCAAGAGCTGAATACTGAATATGCTTAGTGCCTTGTTGGATATGAAAGAAATTACGAAGTTCCAGAAAGCCTGTAATATTGATAAGAAAGTCAGTTCTTACAAATCGAGCGTACTGGCAATAACTGCAGCAGTGATCTCCCTATCTGGTTGGGTTACGTGCCAGCACGGATAACAAAGAGTAGAGGATTAGCTGAAAATAGCTTCATCTTGAAAAGTGAGCTGATCTCTTTTCAAACCTCACAGTATTGTATTCAGTTTTATATTCCCAATGCTGGTGATTGTTATGGCTGGCTGAGTAGGAGCGGTGATGGACTGAACAAATGTGTGACCAGCAAAACAATAATATAAACCCATTGCTGCTCTACAAATGGGTAATGAGATTTCACCTCATTTTCAGTTCCAGTAATTGGTTATTTGTAACAAATTGCTTTTTCCAAATAACTTTGCCTTTGACTATGTGGAGACCTACATGGCAGAAAAACCTGTCAGGCTTCACCAAATAGAGTTAGTGAGAACCGCTGTCCACGGAGACATTGAATACAGAATTGGAAAAAGCCCTGAGAAAACACCTTGGGGGACAACCGTTCACTTGCGGTGCTGTGACTAGCCTGCTGAATTTTATAAAGCTCTTACTGTGCCCCTCACAATTTTATCCACAATAAAAGCGTGGGTTTCTGTCACACTGGTTTAGTACAACAGAATACAGAACAAACTTTTTGATATCAGTATTTTGGCTCTTCTCTTATTTTCAACCAATTTGCTCTCACTCCTCTGTACTCCACATTACTGCTGACCCGTAATATATTACTGACACGGTGGAAATTTCTCCTGTCCCTGGTACATTCCCTGGCAGTCAGAGAGGTTTCTGCCTGTACATTGAGAAACAGCCACACATTAAAACAAAGCTCTGAGTAGCTAACAGGGCTGTGTGACTGTTTGCTCTGTCTGCTCCCTATTCTCAGTTTTCTAATCTCACACCTCTTGGTTTTGACGGCAGGATGACACTGACAGCATATGCTGCCAAGAGCAGATAAACCGTTCAATCTACTGGGCAGATGGCTTCGTGTTTGTTTACTCCATCACAGACTATGAGAGCTACCGAGTCATCCGTCCCCTACATCAGCACATCCGCAAGATTCACCCAAATGCTAACATTCCCCTGCTTCTGATGGCGAACAAAGGAGACCTTCTGCGAGCCAGGCAGGTGTCCTCCAAAGAAGGACTCCAGCTGGCCAGTGAACTGGGAGGTACTTACTATGAAGTCTCAGCCCGGGAGAACTGTGAGGGAGTGCATGAAGCCTTCCAGCAGCTTTGCCAGGAGGTCAGCAGGATGATTGGGAGCTGCAATGGAGAGAAACGGAGAGGCCTCCACCTTGTCCGACCCAAGTCTCCAAATATGCAGGACTTAAAGAGACGTTTGAAACAGGCTCTGACTTCCAAAGGGAAATCTGCCACTACACTTTGATGTAGCCAACAGAAATTGTTTTCCACAGCCCTGGAAAAAAAGGCAAGAAAATAAGCTGGTAATAAGGGGCATCACCGAAATTCAGCAATCAGGTTGTGTGAGAGGCTCTTTCATTTTGTCTTTACATCTTCCGTAAAAATCCCATGCTTATTCAGCAAAGGAACTCACAGAATTTGCTCTTTGGGGCAAGAATTTAGAAACTGTGATTTAAAAAATAGATTGTCCCACATGATTTCCTTTTTGAAAGGGACACAGTCAAATAGTTGAGGCTTAAAATGCGAATTTTATTAATAAAAATAATTAAATCCTACTTTTAAGAGAAGTGACTTCTCTTGGGGATGGCTGCATTCCCAAACATAGGTGATAAGCCACAGCAAGGCACGAGGAGAGTGATGTGAGCTATACTGAGCAAGCAAAATTTACCAGATTTGCTTAGTCACAAGACTAGAAAATAAAGGCAAAAAGTAAATGAAGAGCATAAATAGTGACAAGTTATAACTGAAAGCTTTTAAATTGCAGTTTAGAAAGTGTTCTTAGCAGCTTGGGGAGAGATTTGTTCATACACAAGCTTTAGCCTTACAGTGTCTCTTTAAAGGGAGATTTAAAAAAAATCACTGGTTTTTTCAGATTATTTTTCTTTAAATGCATATTGACTGTTTCTGAAAGTGATTATATGGGCAAAATACATACTTGTAGCAGCATTTTGTAGTCAGTTTCTCAATGGCGTACTTCTCATTTTTCTGTAGGTTTCCTACATGACAATGAGAAGGAGACAAATAGAGCAGCATGGTTTAAAATCTGCAAAAAAAATGGACTGTATTAATCAAGAGCAAGGAGGTGACCTAAAACTATTTAACTTTTCTTTTTCCAAACTAGTTAGATTCCAAGTTCAAGATGCTGTTTTAAAGAAACAAGGCCTTCACATAAAATATATTTAATTCATTAGATCTTTTTTTTTAAAGAAGGAAAGGTTTTATGACGCCTGAAATTTCTGGCTTCAGGAATTCAGCGTTTTGTTATTTGCCTTAAGACCAGACTTTACCCAATACCTCGCAATGCATCCCAATCACCAGTCTATCGATACGTATTTCACTGGCAGCATCTCACTGCACTGTGTCTCAGCACGTACAAAGGGATTTGAAGCTGTATCCTGTGAGCTGGCCTGTTTTATGGTAGCAATAACAACAACATGAAGCATCCATCGTTCTATTCTCAATGCGAGCGGAAAGAAACTGGTTTGGACCATGTAAAAGTCATGACGCAACAATCTTTTCTTTGAACAGACCATATGAGCAATTCACAGGACCATGAAATGAAGTAAAGCTCAATGATTTACACTCAGGAACACAGAAGGGAAAACCCTTGTTTGATGGAGACAGAAAAATACTCCCAGCTGCAGTTTCAGCTGGCAATACTGAGCTAAATCAACCTTTTACTCATTATGAGCAGCAAAAATGTAAATTGAGTCTGATGAGTATTTATATAGCTCAGGGCTTGAAAATGTATTTTATATTCTTCCTGTCCCTATGTTAGACAACTCTAGTCATGATTTTCCTCGTCACCTGGATTTGCTCTATGTACAGCTCACTTTCTGTTTTATTTATTGTTTTCCACAGCTGGTCATCTGAGAATGTCTTGTGTTCGGATTAATTTAAAATTCTTTTATTCACACAAAAGAACTGCACCTTTTTGTAAAATTAGTCTCAAGTGGCAGTAAGAGGGGAAAAGGCAAGCTAGATCATCCAAGCAGGGACTCAAACAATATCAGAGGATTTCTACTTTAGCTTATCGTTAATTAACAATTTGATGTTTGAGCAGCATCATTATTCATCGCAGGCACTTTGGTATGGTGTTTATTAGCACAGAATTTCAATATTTTAAATTACTAATAGCATAGCTCAAATATCAAATCTAAAGATTCAGTAACATGAAATGGAGCAAAAAGTTTGCGAGAGACAAACAAACTGAAAATTGTTTACATTGGAAAATAATCACCAATTTTGAATAGCAATTAAATATTTTACCATCCCAGTACTGTATAACAAGGGCTAAATTTGCTGAAGACAATTTGCTGACAACATTTGTTTTCATAAGAGCCTAAGAGAATTAGGTGCTCTAGCTTGTTAAATTTGTTTGTAACTTACTCTTTCAGCTCTAATCCTTTCTTATTTGGGAAGAAAGTTCAACAAATTTCAAACCTGTCAATGTTCTATTTTCAATAGTGATTAATAAAAAGATGCAAGGTCTTTCCTGAGTAGCATATAAAATGGCTCCTTTATGTCTCACGTCTTTAAATGTTCCTTGTTTATACTGGACTAAATTTTTTTTTTTTTTCCCCTTCTTATAACCTAATACACCCTGCTTTGGAAGTATACACAAATATTCCTAGGTTTGTACTCCTACATAAGTGAGTATTCCCAAATTCCTGCAGCACTGGTGCGGAAAAAAAGTCTACATTTTAGCTAAGGCCAAAAAATATTGAAACATTTAAGTCTTCTCCGAAATACTAACATGTGGCAAACATTTATTCTGCTACAGAAACTTGAGTCTAGTATTTCCTTTGTTCATTGACCAGCAACACAAATCCTGTAATAGCTTTGATATTGGTTTTAAGCCAGGACATAGCATCTACAGAAGACAATAGAGCTCCGCATTTTTATTAGCAGTGCAGTACTTGAGCACCAGAACACACCACTGTGCCACTGAAGCTAAGCAAGGCTGAGGAAGGAGAATGGTAACATGAAAAGCAGGGAGAACGCTATAGAATTAAGTGCCTAAAAATAATCATGTAAAATAGCAAAGATTAGTCATGTAGAACCTGATCCTGAATTAGAATCTTCAGGCTGCCAGGGAAAAACATGTATTCTACTGAAGGTTTAAAATTAAGCCTCTAGAGAGAGGCTTAATTGACATAAAGTCGAGAGAGGAAAGGAAAAGAAGATTGGGGGTTTTTTTGGATATCAAGGCAAATTGTCTTCTCCGTTATATTGGTTAAGTCCACATTAACCCCACTGGAAGCAATACAAACAGCGACGAGCTGTAGAATTTACTTTTTTTTCCATCCCTCTTCATTCTCCTGAGCAGTTTAAATCTTGTGCACCATCTGGTTTTCAAGATGGTTTACAGCTGGGTTTACTTGGGCACAAAGGAGTTGAGTGATTTGCCCCAAGGTTACACAGCTGAGCAAGTACTTGAGAGGAACTCAAAAACTGTGTCCTTTGTAATTAATTCCCAACTCTTTACAACAACTACCAGACCATACCACCTCCCTCAAGGTATGCACAAAGCACAGTGAGTTGTATTACACAAGAATGTAATTAAAAGTTGGAAAAAGTTACTAAAATTACAAGCTATGTTAGGAACTGACTGAGCAAAGTAGTACTGACATGCTGGCACTGTGCGCAATTAGAGTAATACCAAGACTGGCTTATGTGTTATTGAAGATATTTCTAAATGGTTATTTTCTGCGGTATCGCTGTCAGTTCCATTTCTCACACATTTCCAGTCGTTCCCCATGGAAATACAGTGTGACTTGGGAGACGGGAAAATCAGGCTCCGTTTTTAACTTTTCCTGCGACTTGTTTGATGATCTTGGCCAGATCTCTTAATCGAAGTTACTGTGTCCGTAAGTACGAGGAAGGACATTGACCCATCTTTGCCACGCACTTTAGCATCCACAGGAGAGAATCACCAATGAGAAAGAAATAAAGGAATTGCCCGCATTTGCAGCAGGGGGGGCTTAAATCTTAACATTTGAATTCAGAGCTTGATTCCGGAGTCCTTAAACTCAGAGTTGTTTGGATCCCATGTTTACACTTGAAACATAGGAACAAAATGGAAAATTCAGGTCTCGATTTCAAGGAACAGCTCAGACAAATATTTGTATCCAAATACAGCTACTCACAGGATTTATGTCAGGTGTACAAATGAAGAGGAAAGAGTAACTTTCTGAGACGTTGAAAGAAACTTAGTCTGTGCCAGAAAACAGTTGTCTAATTGTTTTACAGGGCAAACTGGAAGGCTTCCAGCTGATTATTACTGCTGGATTTCCCTCTGCCCACTGGCAATCTAGAAGACTTTGGGTCAAAATCACGCTGAGTCTGCTAGAGCTGCAGCTACGTTTGCAGAGCCAGCACATGACCCTGAAGCAGCAGAACATAATGACATATTTGCTAGTATTTAGTTCTTCGTGCATTTTCAGAGTTCTTATAAGCTGTCCATGTCTCCTTTGGGGCTAGCACAGGAAAGCCGTCCAATTAAAAGTTAAAAAAGATCTCCAGTTTCACTCTAAAAACCTCAAAAGCGGGGACAACGGTGCTAGAAAAGATGATCCGATCCAATCTGTCACCTCTGGAGACAAAGCAAGACTCTTCCTTTGATAACTTTTCACCCCTGTTCTCACTGGCTCTGCCCTTCCTTGTCCTCTCCATTCATGCCTTTGTGCTTGTTTAATTTAGCAAGCAAAAACTTCTGCAATTGTTCTTCCTTAGGCTTAGAAATATATTTTTTGCTGTTCAGTTTAAAATTTATTCCCAAATATTTTAACTCCAAACATGGTTTATAGCAGAAGAGTGTCTACTTAGCCTTTTGCCCTTATTTACCTACAGCATTTTAAAGCACATCTAAATGAAGTCAGTACGACTCTGTATTTAGACAAACCTTTGAATTCATGCCATTTCTCCCCAAGTGCTCTCACTGGCATAGCCCAATATCTCCTTCCCTTGTTTTGTGCTTACAATGTTGAGCTCATTTGAGTTGTGTAGTCATTGCTTACTTAATCCTGTTTAGTTCTTGTAAAGTTTTGCTGCTATTCTCTGAAATCTCTGGTTCAGTCAAGCAAGTTCTCTTCTCTAAGCAGCTGTGCAAGCAGTAGATGAGCTCAGA
The DNA here is from genome assembly GCF_030463565.1 of Pelecanus crispus. Lineage (NCBI taxonomy): Eukaryota > Metazoa > Chordata > Aves > Pelecaniformes > Pelecanidae > Pelecanus > Pelecanus crispus. Next base: position 2,646,712 of record NC_134655.1, on the reverse strand, counting down.
ACAGCTGGTGATTTTCTGCTCTGTCAGATTTTTGCCCATTATTGAAGATTTTGGAATAAATGGAAGCATGAAGAGTGATGCAGCAAACCCAGTTCTAGTCTCCTTTCATCTGTCAACCTCCTTTGGTGACAATAATTTTATCCACCTCAAAGTTTATCCTAAATGATAGTGTTTCAGCACGGGTTCCTACAGATGGAAAAACCACCAAATATGAAGCAGAGAGATGAGCTGATAGGCTCTGTAAACCCTAGAATCCAATTCATTCAGGAGCTGTCATACCAATCTTCTTTAGAAGATACATTTTTTGCATTTTCCTTTTTATCCAAATGGGTTTCAAGACACAGCCTCTGGATCTCATCACCCAGACACTTACTGTCTCCTCTGCAGCAGGTCAAGGGAAGCTGCACATTTTCTAAATATGATGGGTGAAAGTATGCAGGCCTTGTGCTGTTATTCTGGATGATTGTGGAGACTGTTCCTAAGGATAATGTTTTTCTTCTTTCTGGGCAATAATGCAGAACGCTAGCAATCAGTAACTGGTCATTTTGAAAAGGTATTAGTTTTGTTTGCCGAATCTGGAGACACACTGTACCTTCTCTGCTGGTTAGAAAGCTCACCAGATAAGCAGGGGTTGGGCTTTTTCTGATGTAGCCTTTGAACTCTCACAAAGAGAGTTGAATTATGTCACTTTTTTGACTGTGATCCAGGTTTCCAGATGCTTGCAGGAGCCACCACTCTTCACAGTGTTCTGCATTGTATTTCACTTCAAAACTCTCAATATTTTCCTATGCCGTGATGAAAAAGCGAAACAACTTTGGAGTATCACGCAGAAGTGCAACAGCCTGTTCTCTTGCCTCCCTATTTGTGAGGAAGATGGTGGGTGTCTGAGCTGGTTTTACATTTGTTGGGGACTAGAATTCATGCTCTATAAGCAAAGGTGTTTATAATTTCAGATGAACAAGATTCTTCGTTATTTAACTAGCAGAACAAGGTATACTGTCATGCATCTCAGCAGTTCTCTGACTGTCAGTAAAGAGCAGTGGGACAGTGGGATGAAAGAGAGGCATAAAATCTTTAAATTATGCTCCTGTGCGCATTTGATTTTCAGTAAGAGAGACTGACTCTCCCTCAAGCACTGGGAAAGGTAATAGGCTGGTGGCCGTGCTGAACATAGAGAAAGCGGTGATGGCAATTCTGGCTCAACAGTCTGTGCTCCAATCCCTCCATCTGGGGGTGGTGGGGGAGGTCAACATTTGTGAGAAGAACCCCCCAAGCGCACAAAAAGGGGTCAGTGGGAAACCGTGCGTTCCCTGAGGCAGAAGCAAATTGACGTTTCTGTGAACTACACATCTGGAGGTGCTCTGCTGAAATGGAAAACCAGAATCCAGGCCTTGGAGAGCCATTAGCATTTCCCATCTACATCCTTTCAGAGCAGCGGTGAAAACCCCACGTCTTTATCATATTCCAGCCCCCGTGGTTACATTATGCCTGTGTCAAAGTCACTTCTCCTAAAGGACTATAGTAGTGTTGCTGGTCTCGGTGTAGATACTGGTGCAGCTCCAGCAATGAATGGAGGGTTTGAGTTGCCATTCTTACCCAGCCTTTTAATGGCCAAAGACCACCTATGAAGTCCAGAGACCACGAGCTAGCACCAAATACCAAATCTATCTGAGCAGTGATCACCAGTCTGTGCTGGAGAGCAGTAACTGGCTCTCAGGAGAGCCATAATCTGCCAGAAGAGCAGCTTTTAAAACCCAGAATACCTATTTGTGTCAGGGCTGTGAAATGATACATTTTATATGTAAGTGCTATTCTGCTAGCATTATTTATTAGGCAGCTTTAAAGAAAGCAAGAAGTTTTGTTTCTAAACCCTGAGTGCTAATCATTGAGATTCCTCATTTTATCTATTTTTTGATTTTTAATTTTAGCCATTTGCACTTATGAACCTCGCACTGGGGAATGGAGCAAAACAAATGGAGCCAAAGGTTCATCTCTTTATATGTTTGGCAATGCACATTCTCCCCACACTGCAAATATGTCTCAAGACTGGAAGAACCAAGAATCATGAACAGGGCTGAGAAAATAGGTTCAGTTTGCAAAGCCCAGACACTCCTCAATCCCTGTGCTGTGGCTACTGGTAAGAGCCACTGGTGAGACAAGAATATACATCTAAAAAGCAGCAGCGTTCACCACCTATTTTACATATGATTTGCAAGGAGCTTTAAAACCGAGGCTTCACAGGATGAGGGGAGAAGGCTGTCAAAGAGTTAAATGTTTCCTGCCTTTAATCTAGAATCACGTAATGTGGAATGAATGTTTCAGCTCAAAATGTTTCCTCACTCTGACAGTTTCATGGTGTGAGGTCAAAGTGTGGGAGAGATGGGGAGAAAAGAGGGGGAGCATGGAGCGGTGAGCTAGTAAACCCAGAGAAACACACAGACGTCCAGAGAAATAAAAAGGATGGTTTCTCAAGCAGCTTCAACCCAGCTGGAAGGGCTGTGGTGGAGCCATAGGCAACGTGTGTATGACTTTAAGGACTTCCTGCTCCAAGCTGCCTCTGCTTCTCCCATGTGTTCGTGCTTCTGCTCTGGGCACAGTTCCCACGCTACATTGCAAAATGCGCCTTGAGTTTCTCACAGTATCTCTGCCCAGACACAAACTGCAGCTTTAGTCCTTCCTGCACCCTGCAAGTTCAGGAGGTGGGACTCCTTTGGGGGTACTGCGTGCTGTACTTACTTTTCCTGCCTGTGTGGATCTTTTCCTATCCTACCAGATCTGTTTCGTACTCCAAAGGGCTCTACCCACTGCGGCAAACTTCAATTTAAAAACTCGTCAGATTTCAAATGAATTCGATTTTTTGGACCAACCTGATCTCAGATCACTTCTTACACAAAAAGAGACTGGACTAGTTTGGTTTCATTTGCAGGCCTTCCTACAAGGACAAAGTAATCACTCATTCATGACTATCACGATGCCAAAATATATTTCTACAGATCAGTGCGTCACATGTTTTTCTGTTTCCCTTGTAGTTTCCATCTCCTCTGCTGTGGGCAAAAGTTCCCATTTGGGAAATTTTTACTTATTTATTTCTTGCCAGTTAACATAAACTTCTAATCACTGTTACAGGGATTGAGGAAAAAAAAAAGAAAACATAAATAATTACACAAACATTAAGTAAATACATTTCGTTACCCCTGCCTCTTAAGCTAAACACAACAGTCTCGACCTCCCTGGTTTCACCCTGGTTATACTCAGTCCACCCCAATTCCTTGCTTCTCTTTCTTAAATGCATCTGAGCAAGGGCACCACGTGCTCCTTTGGCGGGCTGATGTTTCGGCACGCAGTGGGGTGTTGTATGGGTGTCAGAGCTGCTAGTGACAGGCACATGGCACTTCACGGTCATCTCCCCCGTGGGTCACCTCTGCAGCCCCTGCGGCGCACTAACTGGGTGCTTACGCATCAATGCAGTAAACCCTACAATTGATGCCAAATACACTCCTCCCAAGTAGCAAAGATAAGGGCACCCCCCCTTCCCAAATGATGGCAGTAACACAAAGAGATTTGGTAGATCAGCCTACTTCTGAGAATAGTAAATTCTGTGTCTTCCCACCAAATGATAACAACTGTCTGAAGGGAATCAGCTGACAAATCCTCTTGCTCAACACCACTCGCCCCTAAGCTGCATGAAGAAAACAAACTCCTTTCATGGCAGGAAATCCTCAGGCCAGTTTGTCACCAGGATTCAGAGATTTAAATAACAGAGCTACTAACAGTAGATTCTGACTGGTGAATGATACAGCCAGAAAAGCTGGTCAGCAAACATTTCTGTGGGCTGATAGGTACAAATCCTATTTCAAGGCTATCAGGCAAACGTGGGTTCTAATGCTTTCAGGATAAAGATGCAGGCTCCTCCAAGGAGGAGGACTCTAGAACTCTTTTTAGGAGTTCTACATGAAAACAATTTCTTATGATTTAGGAAAAGGTCAAACTCCTGCCCACAGCTCCAAACATTTTATTTCTAAAACAGGCCACATGAAAACTCCCTGGGTCAGACCTACCAGTTTTCAGCATGCAGCTTCAGCCTTCGAACTGAACTGAAAGATCCTAATTTAAGTCTCTTCTTTAATACTACTATGTGTATTTTTGAACGTCCTTTGTGGGACGCTACCAGTTCCTCTAGTCCCATATCTTCACACTCCCTGTCTCTCGGGCATGTTTTCCTGCCAGTGCAAGACGTAACGTAACCTAAGGGACCAAGAACACTGCAGGGTGTTGCTCACGTTGTCCCACCCCTATGCTTCGGTTCCCATAACATTAAAACGATACTTCCTTCCTTTGTAAAGTGTTTTGAGATCTATTGATTAAAACTCCTGTGTGTAAGCCCGGTGTCATACTGTTTTCAATATTCTATTGCTGCACCCTTGTCTGGAGAAGAGCTGATGGTTTGTTATTAATAGAGCAGGAAGTGGGGATTAAACTTTGCTCTCTAATCACAAACAAAAGCTACAAGAGCTCTGTAGCTTCTGGGTAACTACAAGAGCTCTGTAGCTTCTGGGTAAACCTAGGAATGAACAACTGTTTCTAAGGAAAGTGAATCCCAGAACTAGAAACCCAGATTGATGTCTCACAGGGAGCTGAATTAAAACAAGGTCAGGCTTGGCAGCCTGCCTCCTCTTCACCTTGTGAATATTCTCCAAGGGACGGATCTGGAACATAACTGTTTTGACACAGGGTTTCCTGTTGCAAATGCTCTGTGCAGGCTCCACATCAAGCAGCTGGGATTTTTTTTTTTAATATGTGCCTAAGCCACATTTTCAAGTGGTGTAAATTGCCATAGCACCATGAGAGTCTTGCAGATCAAAAGAAATCCAGCTGGCAGTTTTTATTAGCTGAGGATTCAACCCAGCCTAAAAATCACCCACAGCAAAAGCCGTTTCTGAGGCTAGGAAGGTGCTTTCCCATATGCAGACAAAGTAGGACAGCCATCTTTTCAAAGCCCAGGTTACCTCTGCAACTGCAGTGAAAGCTTTGCAGATGTAGCCTTGGTGTCTACTGGTTGTCTCCATTAAGTCACACGGAAAAAGTTTTGAGAGTTGTATAAACAAAAGCTCTGCGTGTTTAGTGGCCCTCTGATTTGCTTTAAACTCCTCATGCATATTTTGCATTCACTTTCCAGGAATAGCCCAGTGAGGTTCATCCTGGCACAAGAATCCTAGCGACCAGGATTGATGTCTTTAGGATATCAAGTACCCTGTTGCACAGCATCAGACTACTACGATGCACGTGGGAGTCCTGAACTACCTGTGGGCTACCAGACTGTCATAAACAAATACGATACTACAGCAACAACCACTTAGATTATTTATAGATGCACCAGTACCTTCTAGCACAGTACAGAAGGTCGTGAGCTACCACTGGCCACGCCGGTACATCCAGATAGCACAGCAACTGCCTCCGCAGCCATACCAGACGCAGACCTGAAAGCAGCACAGCTCTGTTAGCACAAAGCTGTATTCTAGCTAATAATCCCTGCGTAACTGCAAAAATGTAGCACTATGCTAACACAGCCCTGCTGCTTCCAGTTTTGGATCTGGTTTGGTCGGCATTCACTGAGGACTCGCTGCCCCACACTCTATTGTGTGATGTGGACATGCCCTTAGAGTTATACAGCTGGGTATTTGTTCTGGAAATGCTCGTACGCTCACCCACTCGGCACAGAAACAATGCAATGTGATTTTTTTCGAAGTGGTCATAATTAACAAAGCACAACCCATATAATCATGCAGCGCTGCTCAACATCATTGGAGAAACACACAGAAAAAGAATTACCTCCCCACTGCTTTTGAATAGCACAAAAAAGTAAATAATCTTGCCACAAGAATTCAGTGAGCAAAACAAAGCCTAAATTCATCAGCAGTATCATCTCCCTGCCTTTAAAGTTCAAGCGGTATTTAATAAATGCTCTATGGTATGAACAGCCTTTACAATTGCCGCACACTTACTGTGCTGTGAATTGGAGATGTGACAGACACAGTGTTCTGTAAACATCTAAGCTCACCAAAGCGTGTTCATTTATTGTAACATCAGTGGTGGCGGTAGCTATGCCACTGCGGTGCGTGCCCAGAAATCTGGGTCTAAGAAAGAGCTATCACATAAAAATAAACCGGACTCTCTAGTCCAGTTATTTAGCAGGGCATAAAAGCAATTAGAGAGATACTGAGGAAACCAGTCATGGAAACTTTAGGTCATACTATTTAAATTCAGTTTTATGCTTATGTTCCTTTTTTAGTGTGTTTCCCTCCCTATGCTTTACTGTTGTTTCTAACGATGATGGCAGCTACATAAGCATCACGATCTTTGAGTGCTCTTCTGATTATCAATGCCCAATTTACCTTTCAATGTTCCAGTAAGTCCAGATGCCCCAATAAAGATATCAGCACTACCTGTAAAGTAAGGAGCAGGAAATAAAATGAACTATAAGGAGCCACTCGTCCTAGGTCCATTATATGAGTTTTATGCAGTCAAAAAAATTTAGAAACAAACCATAAATGTAGTACCAGCATATTTCAAGCAAAGGTAGAGAGAGCAAAAAAAGAGCCTTACCACTGTAAACCTGTTTTTCTAATACTAGGGCTTCTGTATGCACGAGATTCTCCATTTGATTTCAGTGGATCAGCTTGTTGAATAACTTTTTTGCCTTGAAATTCTAGCCTCTTTTAAGGAAGGTACTTTAACCTCAATTCTAAGAAGCAAGGAAAAGGAGCTTGAACATTGTCTAGCGCTATAGCTGTGGTTCCCAGATCACCGAGGGTTTACAAGGCCGTGATAAAAGACCTGCAGGTGCCCTGCAGAACCACACTGTCTTTTTCAAATTTTCAACTGAAAATGCTGGGCAGGCGCATGGCAATCTGTAGTCATTTCTTTATGGCTAACAGTAGCCTATAGCCCCGCAAGTCTGGGAATTGGTAGTCTAGGCTAGATGAGGTTTTAAAGGAAGGATAACAGCAAGTTATTTTTGCATTCTACTAAGCCAGTTAATATATTACATAACAAATGATTATTCTCAGTTCTTCATTTGTACCTCATTTCTTTCACATCCTCTCCGCATACTCTACGGAGGCAGTTACGCGTCATTGAAAACTCAGTTTTATATTGTACCGCTTTTGAGTGACAGAAGGGCTGCGTGGAGGGGTATGCTGTATACCAGGCTTTAGGGCCAACATTTTCCACTACCGAAGTCCCAAACTACGTGCTTTAGCTGCCCCCACTCAGGCATCCAAATAAGCATCTGGGGATTTAATGAAAGAGGATGGCTGCTCACCAGGTGTCCGTGGATATACAATTGATCTAGGCTATATGGACATCAGCGTAGAATTTGGCAAAATATCAGCTGGGAAATTAGTAGTTAAACCACAGAAAACAAGGCTTGGTATAAGGATTTCACTGTAGGTAGAAAACTATTTAAAAGAGAAATGATAACAGAATGGACCGAAAAGGATTGGTCTGGTATGGGCCAAATACTAGAATTTCTGAAGAATCAGACTTGGAACCAATCTTGTTAAATATTTTTATGAATGACCCTGGCACAAACCATCAGAACATGCGAGTAAAACTTGCTGATGATGTAAAGCTGGGAGGCACCATGAATATACAGGAGGATCAAGAGTGCCCTACAGGAAGAATGGCATTCCTCTGGGGAATTGAATCATAGTAATAGGATGCAAGCGCAAACGCCTAGGGACCGGGAACAAGAATTTCTCCTCTAATCAGTCAGAAGCAACACAGGAAGAGAAAGGCCGAAGTATACTACAGTAGCATGCATGGATATCAGTGTGCTGCAGCTGTGAAACAGGAAACGTGATCGGAGGATGTGTCTGGCAAAATAATTACAGCAAAGGCTGGGCGTACGAGTGGCAGCGTACGCGGGCTGCCTGAGGCCTTCCCCAGCACTGCACACAGCCCTGGGCGTCCATATTCATTACAGGACAGGTGCAGGCAGAGGAATCGCTGAGGGCAGGAAACCTGTCGTATCAGAGGAGGCTGAAGTTGTGATTATCTTTTTATATCTCTGACCCGCAAAGATCCCGGAGCAGGCTACAAATGTGTTTTTATGTCCACATGGCATAGCACGTTACGCACGGAAATATTAGCTCAGATGTGATTGAATGTTTGGTGCTAGGGCTACACACGCAGTTCCTGTGCCCCCGCTGGAGCCTCCATCTTCTTCTTCTTGTTCCCCAGGCTGCTCCTCTCCATCGTGCTGACCGAAGCGTTTCTGCAGTCACCTGGGAACCTAGCAATGGAGTCAGAAAATTGATCCACACGAAGAACAATGCGTCAACAATAAAAAGGTCATTTTTCAAGATCAAGTCTCTAGACAGTCAAAGACGTCTGGACTTCTCTGAAATCTGAGATTTGCTCAGTCAGTGGCGACTTGGGAATCTGGGGGAAATTGAATTTTCATTGTACAGGCAGGCCTTCACAAAGATGCCCTATTTGGGCTTGCGGAAAGTATACTGAAAAGAGACAAAATTACTCACAACACACCCATTAGAGCAGTGAAGAGAAATTTGTTAGCTGAGGAACAACATTGAGACGGAATTACTGAAGAAAGTGGCCGTGAATTCCCAGTAGTCTGGGGATTAGAAGCTGGTTCCTATCCAAGTGAGCAGGTGAAGTTCTGGAAGAGCCTTCCAGTGGGGAATAAACACTTTAACTGGTTTTAAGAGGAGGTTTGCCCCTTAGGGACTGTACAAGGCAGCTTTAAAAGGGAAGGGTTCTCTGTGTCCAAGGAGGTCCCTTCCAGTGACCTGGCACATACAGAGCCAAAAGTTAAGTACCCTCCTCCAACAACCTCTATCACAGAATACAGTAAAATGTGTGGCAAAGCACACCACATTTCTCTACACAAATAAAAAATCTTGGCTATTTCTCTCCACTTTGTACCTTTGCAATACAGTGCAAATTTCACCACTATCGTTTATCAGCACTTTCCACTCAAATACCTCAAGAGAGATCGACCACACGCTGTACAAGACAGGAGAACAAGGCTTGAGAGACTTTCTTCTTGGGAGGAACAAGTCCTAAAGTAAGTGGGAGAAGGGGATATCCTAATCTTTGATGCTGAACTGTTGCACAGCATTCAATGCCATACCATTCTTCACTTTAATATGAAAGTTTTCCACCCTGGGCAGATTGACTCCAAGGGTTTTAAATACACAGAAAAGAGGAGCTGGCCACTATGGCTAAAAAGAAATGGTTCTAATAAGGATGATTGATCCTAATAGAGAAAAATTCAACTCAAAATGATAGATGAGGAATAAAACAGGATTTCCTTGTGCACCACCCTAAAGCTGCAGCATAAAGTTGGGATGATGCAGAGGTTTCCTTTCATGCAGGCCTATCCAAGAAGCATGGCCATGGCCTGGGTGCATGTCACAAGTGCTGGGGCCCTAATGAATTCCCACTGTCCGCAAACCTGCAATGACACCTACTGGTAACCAATCAAAGATGTTCCTGCTTATGAACAATGTGAGCCTGCTTGTTTCCAAACGTAAAAGAGATTTTTTTTTTTTTTTTTATCCCAGCTTTCCATCATCAAGGTTCTCCACAGTGGTTTTGTACATTCTAGTGCAGGAAGCTGGGCTCTGTTTAGCCTGGCTTATTTGCAAACCACTCAATTACCATTTCTGTCTGCTGTTCTGAGCTGAATAGAATCATAGAATCATAGAATCGTTTAGGTTGGAAAAGACCTTTAAGATCATCCAGTCCAACCATTAACCTACTCTACCAAGTCTACTCTAAGCCAATCAAGGGTAGACTAGACTAAACCATGTCCCCAAGTGCCACATCTACCCGTTTTTTGAACACGAATAACCCATGCTGGAACACGACAGTGTGTGTGCCCAGTACGTGTGGGCACTGGGACCCTACTACTCCTGTCATCTAGGGCCAGGTCCATCAGGTGTGTATGGCATGGACCTTTCATGGACCACTCCTGTACTTCCACACTAACAGTTCTGTTATCCTACAGGACAGGAGTTGCCCTTCAACTGCAGTCCTCAGCACCCAGCACCTAATTAACTGCTCTCTGTAGGCCTTGGAAGATGACCTCCTTATCTGCAGTTGTCAGCAATAATACCTAGAAAATCACCCATCAACTGGTGAAATGGACCAAGCATCACTTCCGATAAAATAGTCTCACTGCAGACAGCAAGGGAAACCAACAGTATTTGATAAAAGTCTTGCTTTAGAACCTAAGACTGGAAAGTTTCCGAGCCAGTGATAGTACACTTCCTTCAAAAACCTTTGTTTCCTCACCTTACAATGAAGACTTTGACAAAATTCATCCACCAAATCTCTGGAGGACTGACGGTACACTTCACAAACCAAAGGAAGGCAGGAGACGTGACCAAACTGTGAAAAGTCTCAATCCTCAGCTCAGAGTTAGCATTAGGCTAATTTTGAAGAAATAACATGGAAAGAAAGGGAAGAGTGTGTGTGGGAGAAATTGCATATATTCTGAAAGCTGGATGGGTTTTAATATGTATTCTGTCAGTCCGCTGGAACACTGCAGAATGATTAACGCTTGTACAGGGTGCCATAAATTACAGGATAAATACAAGCAAAGTAATTAGACTCAGGAATCCCACATGAGATTTTTGTACTGAATTCCTTGGATTTGTCCCAGATTTTAAATTGTCTCCTTTGTCTTTTTCTAACATATTTCTGGGTGGCACTACAGTCATGTATAAGTAATGAAAGTTCCCTAAATTATTTCTAAGACTGTAACTGTTGATTGAAACTATTAATTTGCATTGAAGAAAATCTGCAGTGAGAATGTTCTATATTTGTAAATAGGTAAAGAGTTGGACAGATGGATAATCTGTTGGCATCCCTGAAGAGTGCACAGCCTAGATTAATCTCATCGACTTTGGATATCTACAGAGTAGACATAAATACCCGAGGTCTAGTTTTCCAACTTCCCTCTACAACTAAGAGAAACGACTACTTGAAGGGCACACTTTGTCTCATCCCAGACATCTGGAGATATCTCTGCCAGGGTGAGATGAATTGTGCCTCAGAGAAGAACCTATTTTTCCCTTATATGGAGACATCATATATATCAATGTTATACAAGACATATAAAAACCTTGCATAAAAGATCCTACAAGGAGAGTCTGGACAACTATCTGGTGTGGCAAATACCTGGCAAATATCTAGTGTGAAGCAATGAACACTCCCCCCTCATGCTAAGAGAGAGACCTTCTTGCAACAGCCTTTGCTGTGCATAGCATGAACTTCTACTGCAAAGGCGAAATGAGAGGCCTTGCTAATTCCTTTTATGAAGGCATTACCATTTTTTGCCTAAATTTTCAACTGAAGTAGGTATCACGTTGTGATGTGTTATGATCACATTAACCCACATATTTTAAGGCTTACCTTTACCTCTTTGATTGACACAAATGAGACAAAGAACACCCATAACAACGGACGGTCCAAGACTGGGCACCCAAAAGCCCCGGTGTCCCTTACAGTGGCACAAAACCGCTCAGCCAGGGGTGTACCGATGAGTTGTCACAGTGGCAGCGCCTGACGAGGGCTACAACTACTGGAGCCCATTTTGTTTACATCATATTTGTCTTTTTTTTTTTTTTTTTCTATCAAATCACCCCATGGTTAAGGGGCTCTTTTGTTTGAGACATCAGGAGCCAAGTCAGCTGCAGGTGTAACTTCCTCGAGCAGTTCCTACAAGTTTTCCCTTGCATTAAGCATAGTGCTCCTAGGAGCTATATAACCACAGTCACTGAGGGGCAATTCCTGCCCAGCGCAGAAAGCCATCACAGACTGCAGAGCATCATTTGAGCCCTTAATTTGGGCATAAGTGGCATTTTGCTCGTCCAGAACTTTCTATGGTAAAATAACATGTGGAACACACTATCTTTTTATGTGTCTCCAGGAAACAATTTTGCTTCCAAATGGACTAGTTTGTCCATGCTTATAACAGACAGAGAGCTAATATAGTATTGACTTAATTTGGCAAATTTTGAAATCTTCCTTTAATTAGAGCTAAATACAGTCTGTTCTTGAAATTCATTTATTTATACTACTCAGCGTCCCCACTGATATAATCAAATGAGAACTGTGCCTGCAAATATGTTTTTCTTCCTGCATTTAGAGCTCATGGCATTCCACAACACTTTGAGGCCAAAGTCTGCGACTTAAGAGAACCAATTGTTTGGCAGGAGTCACTTCTTGTGAAAATATTTTTGGCCCAGAATGACAAGCCTTCTGTAGCTCCCCACAGTTCCCTATCACTAAAATACCACAAGCTATTATGGCATGAAAAGGAGTCACGAGGCTAGGCCAATGTCCTCTGGATCACTGAAAATCCGAGGAGCTGATCCAATTTAAGAGTCTGTCCTAACAAAAAAAGGATTTCTTCTTTCCCCAAACTCACATTATCATTAAAACTCATCTAGCCACATAAGACAATAGCATCTTGAAGGGTGAAAGAATAACACTAGCTGTTACCTCACCTGCATGAATTGCCAGGATTCAAACGCTTGTTTTCACAGCAAGTTAGCTTGAAAACGAGCAGTCACCATCAAAAACCACTCAAGATACACAGCGTGATTTGATTAGCTGTACAGAAAGACTGGATTAGCAGCCCTACTGAATTAGCAGCTGATGAGCTGTTACAACTTGAGCTGCTGCATCCCCACTGTATGTAGCATTTGAGCTTGAATTCCCCTCTCCAACAGCCTGGCTGGTGCAAGCTTCAAGGACCAACTAATTTGGACTACGGCTTAATGTGGGGACAGGGCGTGGGTTAGTATTACAGCCAGCTCAGGTACCTGCACAAGCCACTACTGTCACTTCAGGGATCGCTGGATAAATGTCAATGGAAACAGAGTATGACAGGGAGCTAGCTGTGTCAGGGGGCCGAAACGATAGTGGGTTTAGTCTTAATGTCACTTCAATAAGAGTTGAAGATCTTGAAAAGTTTTTTTTCCAGAGATCTACTGGATGTGAATTTAGTGTTCTCAGGGTTTAGGAGACAAACATCCTTCACACAAAAGTCATCAGGACAAATGCTGTCAAAGAGTGAAAGCACCTGGGGGAGGGAAAAACTCGGTTCTTTATAAAACTACTGCAGAGGTGTTTCTCTTGGGATCAGTTCCTGAAGCACGTAAGTAGAGGGATGCCCAGTACCATCCCCGCGCCTGACTGGGATAACCAGGAGATGCTAATCTCATGAATTTACACACGGTACCAGCATTCTCACACATACACGAAGGCTGCAGGGAAAATGAGTATGTTTCTTGTTGCATAATGCCCTGGAATGTGGCAGACACCTCCAAAGAAACTCCGTGGAAAGTCTTATTAGAGGCAATACAGCAAAGCATCCTGAGGCACGCTACAAAAACAAACAAGGAAAGGCTGGGAAGTGATTCAGGAGAACTGGACATTACTTGGCAAAGGCCAGTACTTCACATAGTGCAGCATGTGCCTCCAGCCCTGAGCATTATGCTTTTGCTTTGTTGCAGACAGAAGGACGGTGTCCCTGGATGCTGCCATATATAAAGATATGCAGTTTCTGGACTTTCTCAGGGTGCAAGACTTGACACAGAGAAACCTAACATGCAAACGTCCCCTTTCCTCCACCTTTTATAATCATTTATACCTCTATAAAGAACGGCAAATGAAATTTTACCAATACAGCATTGTAACATTTTACAGCCTTTTAGCAACGTAAGTAGCAACAGAAAGTTTTGGAAAACAGAGAATCAAAGCTGCTGGATGCCAATATGCAATTAATCTTTTCATTTGCTACATCAGGTTTTATGAATATAACAGAAGAAGAATCAGGGGATCAGAGCTGAATCAAACACTTCACACCAAGAAGATTCAGAACTTTTTTCTAAAGTCTTGTTGGTTTTGAGCATACAATAGAAACCAAATGCCTCCATCAGGATTAGGCCATAAGCCACCCACAAAAAATACGCATTGCCAAATATAAACTGTCCCAATTCTTTTTTTTTCTGTCAGCAAACAAAACACCATCAGCTTGTTTACACAGAACAGTAACCAGCTTTGCAATTAAGCAAGGCAAAAATTCAATAACTGATTTGCGTTATTTTCCATGCAAATTGAGCATTTATCAAGCCAGCAGAAAGGTAGGAACAGCCAATTCTCTCCAAGGAACGACACACGGCAGGTTAAATGGCATTGCTTGTTGATATATCAAGAGGAAGCACAATAAAAGAGCAATGCAGTGTGAAGGGCCAACCATTTCCATTTTCCTCTGAGAAGCTGCTAGTAGGAATTAGAGACTGTTAGTCACTGCAGTGTGTGGGTGCAGGACACAGAGAATAATCAAGATCACTTTCAGTGAGAGCTTTTCTAAATCCATAAACAAATTTATTAAAAAGTTAGCTCCTTACCCAACACTGGAATTACAGCGCAAAGAATAACTGCTTTGCATGTGATTGACCCTGATACCACCCCGGGCAAGGCACAGTGACTTATTCTTTTTTTAAGCTGCTACCTGCTGAAGCCAGGGTTTGTCTTGGTCCCTGTCTCAGAACGCATCAAGCACAATGTTGGTGTTCATATAACAGAGAATGATGGTTAAAATCCCAGAAAACTACTACAAATATGGGGGAAAACCCGTTTGATGTCAGGACAGCTGGGTAGTCCATCAAAGGTAGATCAGCCAGTACAGGAAATGACAGCTCCGGGTCAAAATCTCTCTACTTTTGAACATTTCCAAATACGATGCATTAAGACTTAGCTTATTATGGAGAGATTTAAACTGCAGGCTAAGATCTAAGCACAGTTTTACTTTTGGATCAAACTGCTGGATTAGACATGTTGCAATTATTTCTAGCCATCTTTTCATAAAGCCTCAGTTCTGTGGGTATTCGTTCTGTGTATTTTGACATGGAATCAGGACCAATTTAAGATTATGACACATAGCTAGGCTTTGTGGATCTGCATAGTAAGGGCATATTGCTATTGTTTGGAGAAATGCTTGTTCACCCAATTTAAAAAAATCCAACATTAAGTAAATCAACATGGTGTAAAGAAAATTCCAGTTTCAAAAGATGAGATCATGTAACCTTAACTTTTCTGTCTGTTATTTACAGTAGGTAGGCAGAATTCTTGCAGTTGTGCTTTTCGACAACCTTCATATATTTAGTCAGAAATCTTTGTTTCTGCAATCTTTCGGTGTTGTCATGGAAATTATCACCATGTCCCTAAGACTAAGATAACAATTTTATGACAAATTACAGGAGATAGTGAAGGAGAATATTTTGGCATAAGACAATACTTACAAGGAAAAAAAATTCACACAACATTTTTGCACCCTTAAAAGGCAACCAATTAAAGATTACTCTCTAATCTCTGCCCATTCTTTACAACTAGGCAAGTACAAAATCTAGCAATCTGCAGAAGATTTTTTTTTGCAGGATTCAATATAGGGCAGCCCAGGCAGGCCAGGAAAGATTGGCCAGGCCATCTCAGGCTGCTTCCAACCATTTGTCCTAAGCATCATGCACCAAAATCTAAGAACAAAGCATACCAGAACATAAAGATCTCATTAAGATTTCTGACCATTTTAATATCTGAATCTTGCAGACAATATCTGTCATAGACACCCTGTGCAATCGCCAGGTCTCTACACCTTTATAAAATCGTTCCTACATGAAAATCATCTGAATGGTACCCAACATAGATTTTTTACAACAGGGGAAACTCTTACTACATAAGGAAAGGGATATGGAAACTGATTTTAGCAAAGGAGAGAAAGATGCTTTCCCCCCTATTGCTGGACTATAAACTTTGCAGAGGTGCCCAAGGCATCTGGCAAGCAAAGAAGAAAGATCTTCTAGAAGGCAGAGACCTGTTGTTCCGGGCTGTATTCTTGGCCACATATGCTTTTCTACTAGCTCTAAAGAGCCAAATCCAAGAGGACTCTATAAAAGGGCATTTTCTCAAGGAGGGTGATTCCCCTTCTATGAAGGAACCATGTTCACATGCAACTTCCAAAGCAAAGGGATTTGGCCAGGGCATGAAGATTTTTGTCTTGCCACAGTAAGTCAGATAAAGAGATCGTTTGGGCTGAGAATGGTTTTCAGGGGGTCATTTTCACTTGCCAGATCTAAAGCAGGTTTCTGCTACTCTACAAATCAGGCAAGCTCCAGAAGTCAGAGCACAGAGAGAGCTGAAAGCCAGCTTTGCCCTCACCAGGCCTATCAGATACGAGAACCAAAAGGTTGATTCTGATAAGATACTAAACAATCTATCTCTTTCTAAAACTTCAACCCTGCCACCTTTCACGGTTACCTGGACTCACTGACTAGAATACTAAAGAATGCAAAATTTCCGCTGCTTTCCATTTAGGGCATAACTAATTGACCTACAAACAAAAAATAACAGTTCTGCAGCTGTCTAGAAAACAAAAATACCTAAGACAATTCATATGAACACAATTGATATTTCTGATATTTTTAAAGTGAAAAACAAATGGGAAAAATGAAACTTGGAAACATGAAACTTAGAAAAATGTCCAGAATTTTTTTTGTCTTTTTTTTTTTTTTTTGCTTGAGAGACATTGTTGATTATTCTGGTTTTCAGACTATTTTTTTAACTTAATTTTAACTTTTTTTTTTTTTAAATTTGCAGATAGCACAACACAGCCATACATGGAATCAAAGGAAAGGTATTTCAACTTTTTTCTGGTTGCATATAGCCAGAGCACAAGTTTGTGTTACATGCTCTGGAACAGGCTGCCCAGGGAAGTGGTTGAGTCCCCATCCCTGGAGGTATTTAAAAGAGGTGTAGATGTGGCGCTTAGGGACATGGTTTAGTGGTGGACTTGGCAGCATTAGGTTAACGGTTGGACTCGATGATCTTAAGGGTCTTTTCCAAACTAAATTATTCTATGATTCTATAGCTGAGCTGCTTTTAGTCCAGTTCTTGGAAAACCTATAAACAGACTCGATGAATGAGATGCTGGATAAAAAAGCTCTTAGTAATGAATTGAAAATATTTTTGTTGTTGTTTTTTCTGGTATTGATAATTGCAAAACTGTAACTACTTCAGGAATTTGGAGTTTCAAAATTTGATTTTCCTCGCTACTTTCTAATTAGCAAAAGCACTTCTTTCAGTTATAAAAGGAAGGATTTTTCACAGTAAAAGAGATTTGGCAAAGTGAGATGGGATGGTCCTATTGGAACAGGCTGCCCAGAGAGGTGGCGGAGTCACCATCCCTGGAAGCGTTCAAAAAATGGGTAGATATGGCACTTGGGGACATGGTTGAGTCTAGTCTACCCTTGATTGGTTTAGTGGTGGACTTGGTAGTGTAGGTTAATGGTTGGACTGGATGATCTTGAAGGTCTTTTCCAACCTAAACGATTCTATGATTCTATGATTCTAAAATAAAATACAAAAAAAACCCAGGTGCTTTGAGTGTCTCCTTTCACCACCATTTAATGTGTTCCAGTAGCAATTTCAAGCATTTACCAGTAGAGAGCAGACGCTGACAATAATTTGAGGCTACAGCCCTAAAGCCACAGCAAGCTTGTGGTTAATTAAAGTGCTAAAGCTGAGAAAAGGAGTAGGATGCATTTTAAGGCCATCGCTTACCAATGTGTAAGTATGATAAAAGCTCTCCAAACGGCAATCATTACAGCTGACATAAAAGAAGGAAGTTCGCCGCTGAGGGACGAAACCTCCTACTTGAAAAACAAAACAAATCCCTGATTTTCTTCCTGTCGGACAGTAACTAATTTTGGTCCAATTATTTATTTCAAAAGAATAAAGAAACTTCCATGTCTGAAAAGCACACAGAAAAGTGGTTCAACACAAAACCCCTGGCCCTGGTAATGGTGCCAGCTCCAAAGAAGTCGCACGGTTGGGGTTAGGGCAGCTTTGAAGATTGGAATGGCTGGTTAAAGGCCTGCCCAGAAGGACCGGGGAAAGACAAACAAGCCTCAAAGGCACAGCACACTCTCCCAGACCTGATAGCATCCTTTAGCCACTTCAAAAGAGCGCAGGTCTGTTTGATATTCACTTTTCCTCCTTGAATTTGGGAACATGTAAACAGAGAGCTGGGCCAGCAGCCTTGAGCTGAATGCAGGATCCGCAGAGGGAAGTGGGAGGTGTCCGTGGCACAGCTGGCCTGGCCTGGCTGTTGTCAAACGGGAAGGCCTATCTGGTGCTGGCCCCTGTAGATCAAACAAAAGATACAGCCCCTTTGAGAATATATGACTATATACATTTGGGAACTTCCTGGCCTGGCACAAGGTTACTGTATAGCATTTCATGCCAGACCTCCTTTGCTAGCTGTCGGGATTTTGTTGCAATTCTTGAGAGTTGCCCGGCGTCTCTGAGTGACCCCACTCCTGGAATTTGCTGTGGATGTATACAGCCCTCAGCCTTTGTAATAAGGAGTACACTTTAAACAGCCAAAGAAGAAACCCCAAAAACTATAACCCTAAAGGATGCAAATCCAGGAAGAAAGCAAAAACAACCCCGTGTTTGTTATTTTTATGTTAGTGAGAATTTTATGAACCATCTCATAGTTAGGTGCCTGACTCATGATACTTAAAAGCTTGAGGATGTCAAACCTATAATTATTTGCTACTAGAAAATCAAAGAGAAACACCAATTTTCATAAACCTCAAGCTTCAGAACGTAAGCCAATCTCCACTTGCACCAAGAGCCTGTGTTTGAAGTAGGTTGTTTTAGAAAGGCTCTTTATGGAAATTCCTCTGAAACACCCTGTCCTGACATCTGCTGGAGATGGCAAACAAGAGTAAATGAGCCACCGGTCAGATGGGTTAGCAGTTCCTCAAGCAGTAAGGTGCCTGCCGACCAAAATATGTGGTCAGCAAAACATGAATAATTCCTCAACAGGCTCACTGAAGCCACCCCCGTCAATCCTCTGCTGTCACCACTTTTGTTGCTACTCTGTTAGAAAAGAAACCACTTCGCCTGAGCTTCTGTGAGTTGGTATTTCTCCCCAGAGCCCTTCACCAAGAGAAATTTCTCATCATGCCGCCAACTCTCTCTCCGCAGCCTTCACTCAGCCTGCCAGCCTGCCTTTAAAATACCTTTTTGCAGGTCCCACAGAACTTCTGCAACAGTTCTTGCTCTGGAAAACAAGGTTACTCTGGAAAACCTTGCTCCTGTCGCCCTCCCGCCCTTGCTCTGCTCTCCAATCAGATCCTACCTCCTTCATTCTCGCTTAAAATTGGGGTTACTTTGCCCATTTCCTGATACTGACATTTCAGAGCAGGGTTTGTAAATCCCATCACTGCTACCAAAAGGACTCCAGGGACCAAAAAGCTAAGGAATAAGCATCATTGGTTAGTGAAGTTTTTCCCTTTGCCACATTTTCAGAATTCAGGTGGGATGAGCTTCCAGGCTCCTCTCTGAATGCAGTCACTTGTGCAAACAGGGCTCTGCTGGAAAGCAAAGGAGAAGGATAGAAACAAGAGATCTAAAGGCTCCTGTCTGTATGCTCTCAGGCTTCTTCCCTTTGCTTTATCAGGGTGCCTTACATTAAAAGAAATCTCGCAGTTTAAAGGTCGTGTCAGTCCGCAGCTGGCTATGAAAGGCTCACCATGAAAGTACTTCAACAGTGAGTGAGTGACTGGGTGGAGATGGCCTATGCACAGCCCCTCTGCAGCTATTGTTTGGCATTTTGTCTGAATAGGTTTGGAAGCCTCTTCCATGAAGAGCTGATCTTTTCTCCTCCTCTGCTACTTACTTCTCCCACTTTCATGTTTTGTACTTCAGAGCTGTGCTGCTTTGCTAGCCAGGGTCAGCACAAGGTCATGACTTGTGACATGAGGTTAATGTAGTTGTTAAGTAACAACATGAGTCTTTTCAATGGCATGAATATTCCACCCCACCCTCTCCCAGACACACACACACACGCTTTCTGTCTCCCGGCTGAAGCCTCAGTTGAATCCTTGTTTAATGTAAGGGTGATCATGTGAGTCTCTTGGACAACATGCAATGCAGTTCTACATCTCTCAATTACCCAGCAAAATAAGCTATTTAATATGTAGCATTGAAAGATTTCCAATCACTTTAGAAAGTCGGGCAAATATTGTGACTGCCTTTTGATAGCTGAAAATGAATGCTAAATATTGACTGCACTGTTGACACTACATTGTGAACAAGAACAGAACAGTGCAGGTTGATCCAAATCTCTAAAGTTGCTGAACATCTGCAGTATTCATTTATTTTAAGGAGGGCTGCATAGGCTTAGGAAACAGCTTAGGTGATCCGGATGAGACTTTTGGAGATGGAGATGTGAAAATCATGGAATTGTATTTCAAGTTTGCAACTTTTTGCAGTCAAAGCACTTTGATGTGAGGGTTGTCTTTGGGAGGATGAGAAGGAAGAGGGAGATGAAAGAAGGTTTTGGAAAGTGTCAAGCCAAGATGCACCAATTTATTTTTTTCTACCCGCTTCTGACAAACCACTAACAAATGCATTATTGGACCAATACCTTAACAGATATTTCCCATTTCTATTTTCTGTACTTCAGATGAACATACTCATGTAGTCTGTAATTGTCCAACAGAAATGACAGCAGGATACTGGATCAGATATTAGCATCATAATATGGTACAAGGGCTCTGTTTGATAACCACATGCAAGCGTGAAAGGGGCGATAGTTAGGGCTGAAGAAGAGAAAATCCTACCGACTGTCTGCTTTGCTAATGACACAGCTTTGTCTGTGTCTCTGAATTCTGAAAGGGGTCTCAGGATAGCTATTTACCTACCTCCCTTAATCTGATGGGAACCTTTTGATCTCAGCTGGATCTGACCACTCAGTTTACAAAGTACAATTAAAGACAGATAAAGCCTCTTGAAAACAAATCATTCAAATCAGAAGACCCTAGAAAAGAAGCCCAATGATCTTAAGGCAGAAACCTGCAACTTTAATGACTAAGATTTTGAATCTAAGATCACCCCTGAAAGAAGAAAGGGGCTGAGGCAAGCTATACTTGATGTCTGGCTCTAAGTATGCATCGGAGCAGCAAGGCAAAGCAAACCAAACAGTACCACCTCCCTCCAAGAAAGAGAAATGAAAATCCAAATCTATCCGTTTAACAGACTTCTCTATCTGCAATAATCACACAGCTGTAGACTTGCAAGCTCTTACAACTTGTGTCAGATTTGTAAACCACCAGGTATTTCACAGCTACATTTCAGTTTGACAGAGCTATCAGGGAAAGAAAGCAGATCTCACTCTCCAGAAGAGTAGACGTCAAAGCATTTTGAAATTATTATTATTATCAGAATTAGGAATACAACGCAATTTTGAGCTGCAGTATAAGTTGCAAAGCTATGGCTTAGCGTTCACAGCCAATACTAACCAGCAGAAACTCAGACATTCAGAACTGAATTCCTCTTGGATGCAAGTCCCTCTGGAGGGTGCTGTACTCAAGAACGGCTGTCTTGTAAAGGTGACACATCCAAGCAGGCCCATGGTAGTCATCAGAGATCCCCCAGGTGTCAAGGACAGGAAAGGAAATCAAGCTGTGTTGTTTTTCTCTTCAGTTCAGTTGTTACCCAACTGACGGGCGCGGTGGTGAAGCTACGGAGTGAGTCCCAAAGGACCGGCACCTATCAAGCACTGCCCTGCTTTTGTTTCAGACCTCCAAAGGACTATTTGAGATGAACACAGAAAATAAATACCTTAATTTACTATTTTGTGTACAGCCTAAAGAGTTATTTCAGAATCCCTTCTGTGTTGCTTGCTCAGTGATAGTCCTATTGTTCTAGATGGATCCGATGTTTTACAGAAACCAGAGGTACCAGGTTTTGCTTTAGACAATTGTCACTGAAGTAGCTTTAAAAGCAACTGTCATGATTTTATGTGGGTTTCCATGAACTTACAACAGCTGTCCAGTTATAAAGCAGCCTACAAAACATCTGTGAAAGGCCCCAAAGAAGGCAGTTGGTTCCTATATGCCACAGATGCGTAGACAGCAGGCGAGTTAAACACAGCAGGACAATTAGGGGCCCAAGGGAACTTGGGCTTTTCTTTCCTAAAGATGTAGTGAGCCGTTTATGAGAGGGAACGGTCAGAACCAGATATGGGGCAAACTACAGTCAGCACAATCTCTGTCTCCTTCTCCCTTGCTCTGCAGGGGATTTGTAGTCTTGACTTGCAGCTACTCCTTTCTCCCAGCTATGCTAACTTTCCAATGTATTCAGGGCTGACCAAAGGGCTCAGATCCCAGGCTCTCCTCTCTGAATTCCAGCTAAGAGTGACTAAACAGGGCCTGGATCCACCAGCCAAGTATTACCTCTAGCACATGACAATTTTTTCTTCCCAGTCTTTTCTCCAGAGGAGCGATTCTTCTTCGCTATTTACTTTCTTGGTAGAAAGTAAGACAACGCTCACACATACCCCCCCTTACATTTCCGTTGCCAGATTCTTCCTCAAGACTCTCATGGTTGATCTGTGATCCCTGCAAACTACCAGCGTTGCATGTAACTTGCATGGTGTCAAGTGTATCAATATTCAAAAACAAATGATAATATGCTTTGTCCAAGTGCTGATTGTTGGGGAAAATATTTATGTCAAGGATCTAAACACCAAGCAGGGAAAGAAATTACTTACAATGACCTACGTACATCACACTGTGATGAAAAAAAAAAAAATTTAGGTAGAACAGTAAAACTTCCTAAACTACAAAAGTGCCTCCAAAGGGACATCTATCCCTGACAGTGTTCTGTGTCTGAACACTGATGTTACTTTGAACGGCATCTTTTGTAATGTAGTAAGACGTCACCAAACTTTTGAACTAATGCTATAAGATACTTTTTTTATATATATAATGAGGAGAAATGAAGAAAGAAAATAGCTTTTCATCACAAATCCTTTCAGTAAAGACAAAACTTTGTTACTGAAATAAATTTCCAAAATTAATATATAGAGATAAGGATAACTGCGTAATGTACTATGCATTAATACAATCAGACCGAAGAGCTATAGGACAGAGCCTAGTAAAAAAACATGCCAGCAGAGGGTACTCATACTTTGAATATCCCAGCACCGGTGTGCACTGCAAGGCTCCTGAGGGCTGCAGGGATAGCACTGGAGGACAGTAGGGGACCTTCAAGAATAAGCAAAGTACTGAAGTGAATGAACGAATGCCCATAGCTGCTTACCACTCTCCTGTCACTGAAGAGCTTCACTAGGAGCAGCTGTCAGTAAGTAAGTAAGTAAGAAAAAGAACAGAAATCAAACTCTGAAAGTGTTGCCAAAGACAATGATTTTTAAGTTGTTTCCAAAAAGCTGCTCTTTAACTCTCAGTCTTCTAGGACAAGCAGAAGATTGCAACTATTACAAAACAGCTAGATTGATGAAACTATCATAGACATATTTGTTACGCTTCTGTAGCTAAAATGTTACAGCTAAGGGAATACAAGTCCAAGTGTAAGTAATATTATCAGAGTATACGCCCTCATACCAATACAGGATTGGAAAATAACAGAATATAAGCAAGATATATGCTTGTATGCATTAATTGATATGAAAAAAATCCCACAAATCTCTTTGCTGAAGCAGCAACACCACTACAAAACCTGTTTTTTTAGCAGGGCTCATTCTCCACAAGACCCTCGCTTCCACCACAAAGGTAGATGCTGAGCTAGGAGTAGCCTGGATATTCAGCAAAAAGACAGCCATTCTTCAGGGAAAAGGGAAATTAAGCACTAAGATTTTTTAATTATAAAGGCGGCTTGAGCGCAGAGAGCAGTAAGAAAAGTTCATTCTTCAGCTATCAGATGATCTACACCTTTAAGACCAACCTGGACTTTAGCTGCCATATTTAGAGTAATCTCATCTTAATTTGCTATAGTCTGACCACACATGGTAAGAGCTTGAGGACTCTTTTTCTAACTTAGCTTGGTGTCATATAAGGACAGGTATCTAACCTACTCCTTAACTTACTACCCAGACTTACTTGCGATGTTGTTTTAGTCAAGCAGAGAACATACCTGTTGCAGAGGTAGCACTGCAAATTCTAATTTAACAGAAGCAAAACTTTGTTGGACCTCCAGTATTGCAAAGAAGAGCAGGGAAGTATATTAGTATCAGCATTTTTGTTTGTGCATAGACAACTAACCGTAATTAATATAGCTGTCCCTTATTTTATTTTATTGTTATCTTATTTGAACCAAAATACTACTTGGATTCCTCCTCCCCACCTTTGTTTTTACTTTGGATTGCAAAAATATGATAGATACACACTGCGCTGTGCTAAGATACACGGAAGCAACATCTTGACACCAAGAATCCCCCCCAAAAGGAGTTTCCTTATGATGTATTTACAAGATAGCCTTTTAAGAAGTAAAATTTCATAACCAATATTTAATAATACAAAATTACTGAGTACCAAGTTGCCTTTTACCTTGTTTTGAACCCTAAGCACCAAATTAACTGCTACTGTAACATCACTACTGGAACTGAGAGTCATCAGAGATAAATATAGCATGCTTGTCTCTGACTTGGGGCCTTATCTGGCAAACTCTTCAAAAAATTCCACACAGAAGCCTTCCTCTCCCCAGCAGCAAATGAAATGATTCAGGAAGCCTTCCTTTTTGTAGAAAGTAAGACGACTGCTGGACCAATTTTCACAATTATCAAAAGAATAAAGAAATATACAAGCTGATGTAAATAAGAATAAAAGCAGCCCCTTGAGTTCTATTAAACACAGACTTTCTTTGTAGTGCTATAGTGACTAAACTTCTATGTGCCTCAGTGTCTAAATCGGTACTATGACTTGCAAACTGGGAGCCTGCCAGGAGGCAAATCTGCAAATTAATATCTGCAAACTGCTTTTTGATGATTAGGTAAAAAGAAATTATGAAGAACCAAATATTATGAGTAAAGAAGGCAAACTTGCTAGTGGACTCATCAGCAGAGGGGAACTTCCATGGAAGATGAGGAATGTAGTTAGACTAGAAATGAAAAGATGTCCTGCGACCTGCAAAACCGAAAGAAAAGCATCTTCAACCACAGGAGAGAATTGCTGTATCCATGAGATGGAGCAGCCAGTTGAAAACATAGTTGCTGGTAATTCATTTTTTGAGATATATTTCAGTCCTACAGTTGAAGACATTCTTCTTAACTAGCTAAACCATGGTATACAGATAAAGCAGGGAGGTAGCATTTATGCTTTGGGCTTTCCCCCCCCCAAATACACAAGGATCATTACTTTAACCATTCAATCTTCTGAAAAATGTTAAAAAATATAGTACTAGAAGTGAGCGCTGATTTCTGGTCTTGATAGTTGAATAGATTAAATATCAATTTCCTTCATGTCAGAAAACACACTAGGATATACACCAGACGATATTCCCAGAGCAGCTAGTTCTTAAATGCATCTTCTCTGAGGAGGACCAACAGTGTAGCTATTGCATTTCTTCTGAATTCAGAGCAGGGCACCAGATTTCAAACAAAAGTGAATGTTAAAGTGGGCTATGACCAAAAGAGCAGTTTTGAGCACAAGGTATGTACTTCACTGAATATTATATTCAGATCTGTGTTCCATTTCACCGGATGTTTCTCGAGTTTTTATTAAAATTATTATTAAAGGTATTTCTTGAGTACAGGCACCAAGAGTTGTCTTACTCTTGCACTAACGAATTCAGGAGACATGGATTGGCATCATCAATTGGCATGGAGAAGCCTCCTTTCAGAGTTAGGTCCATCATAGGAACATTGTGGTCAAAACACAAATGAAAGCTCTTCCAGTGAAGGTCTATTTAAAATATCTGACTGCAGTCACAGACATACTCTATTTCTTAAAGTAACTGCTTCATATCAAAGTCAGATTCCTTCATCTTTCTGGTAAAAATATTTTTACTTCTTTCAGTATTTTGAAGCTCATACATGTATGGATGACTGAGCTGGAGGGAGTCATGTCTTACCCAAAACTCTTTTATTATGCTCAGACTGCAGAGTCTTAACAACTTTAGCCAAGCAAATTATTCATGGTAAAAAAAAAAAAAAGCCCTGACATAGTAGCTTTTTTGCTAACATTCTGTGGAAGACGTGTGTTTTCTAATGTTAACTCACCATTGGAATGTATTTAACAAGGTCCTTCTTCCTAAGTCATGCATAGCTTAAATTCAAGGCAGGCTGCTAAAACTGGTCAGAACAGTCTCTCAGGGCTGCTTACATTGTGTGACAAGATGAGCCTGTAAAATACCGGTCAATATTCTTGTGTACAGAAACACAAAAAAATTGGTTTCCGCAAATCATGACTTGAGTGTTTCAGGGAGACAACTGGCTGGAAGAGAATTAGTACTGGAGTATTCTGTGTCAAATGGAGGTACCCTTTTTTTTTACTGAACTTACCATCATCTTCTGCATCAGAATTCAGCTTAATGGGGAAACACCACAGACGGCTTTCATTACTGCAAAGCTCCATAATTATGGTCAAGAAACTCGGGTACTACATCCATGAAAACTCTCAGAGAATCTGAGGCATCCGGTCCAGAACTTAAGGTGGCAACTCTGCAGAATTACATTTCTCCAGAAAAGAGCCTAAAGTACATGTTACAGAAGCATGTAGGACTTAACAACTGGGACTGCCAAAAACCAGCCTGGTAACAGTTCCAAGTTGTGGTAGTATTATTTTTAAAAACAAAGTATTCGTAGGAAAAGTTTATTCTGTTTTTACAGCGGTATTATTGTTGTGACACCTTAGATTTCTATTCTAGATTTCACCTAAAAAATGAGAAGTGATCTACAAGTACGAAGATTATGGAAAGCCCTATAATCAGGGTTGCGGTGTCCCTTCCAAGCTAGCATCTGGGACACAAGCACCGAAATCGTGTGTGCTAACCATAAGCTCTCCTTCTCGCATTATCTCCAGTGGCACTGCAACAAGCAGAAGAAAACAGCTCGAGTTGCAGGTCCCCTGGGAGGGTCTGCAGAGTTCCTAACTGACAGCTAAAAAAATGTAACCTCATGATTTGCATATGGAGTAGCTTGGTCTAGGAATGTGAGAGAGAACTCATACCAGATGCCACAATGGCATTTTCAGAAAAGTCCGATTAATGGTATAATTGTACTTTAAGCCGCTATATTGCTTATTTCTCTGATCTCTTTCTCAGTGCTGTGGCAGAATGAATTCTTGTGGATTAGGTTGTCAATAGGTAATCCTATTTAGCGGGTATCTTTGCTGCAAGGCAGTCTTGGTTTCCCACCCATTCGGTTAGGAATGTTTATATTTAGCTATTTTCTGGAAACAGAGCTCCAGCTGCAGCACATAGCAATTACTTTGGATGGATCTTGTTTTTCCTCAGGACATGTCTTTTTCTTGGTGTAGACTGAACAGTCTCACTAGAAATATGTCACTTTGCCTGAACAGAGTTTTGAAGAACAAGTATGTTTAACTAGTATGGGTCCAGATATATGTTCGATCTTGATGAGACTTGCAGCCATCCCGCATTCTTCTTTTCAATCCTTTTGGGTGTATATTGCTGTTATTAAAAATTGATTGTTGTAAATACCAGAGGTATTCTAGGGCAATTTTAGTAACTAAAAGCTCCAGGGAGAAAAGAAATTCCAAGGTGTCTCAATATATTTTGCCTCTCTCACATCCTGATGTTGAGATGCTTCTCCACTCTCTTGTAGGATGGTGCTATATACTATTAAATAAACAGACACAGAGTCTCATCTTCCATTCCAGAAGTGGGTGCAAATCAGGCAACGATGCGGTAATCCTTATGGAGCTATTTTCTACATACGTGTTTAAATCGCTTTGGCACCTGCTGTGCTGAATGGCTTGCAGCAAGCTGTTGGTAGAGAACTGATGAATGTAACTGCCAGTTTTTATGAGTTTTAGGATCTTCATTTTTATTCTTTAACATTCTTTGCATAGCTACCAAAGTACATTGTCCCACTGATGATGGCTAGTTTGACACATAGGACTTGATGCAGTAATTTCTCGAATCCAGGTGCAGGTTGCATTTGTACGTCTGGATGAAATACAACCAAAACCAGACACTTTGAAAGATACTGCTCTTGAAAAATATTTGAAAGACGTTGTGGTGGCATGAACCAAGGGGATCTCTGGGTTAGTTTTCCAAATGTAGATGTCTCGCTAGCAAAGAACATCGTATGGCCCAGCAGGACACAAACAGCCTTTGTCCTAGAAGGCAGCTTGCTGAAGCAGACAGCACACCTCCTAAGACTGGAAGGGGACTGGCCCTATAGTTATCCAAAGAGTACCCACTAGCAGACAATTCAAAATGAAAGGTGATTAAAATCCCCAAACTCGTATCTACAGAGTATTTTACACTTATGCTGGAGAAACAAAGGTGCTCTGTCTATTACCTTGAAATAAGGAACAAGACCTGAACATACTCCAGAAATACCACACCATGCTCTATATTCCATAACCCAGACATACACATTGCTGCTGCTACTAGACCCTTGTGGCAGGGAGTTTACATACACTAGGAGTAGCGCTGCAGGCTTCCTGTGACTCCTGCTTCTCCAGGAAGACAGCAGCAAGCTGCTGCAGTCTCGCTTGGGACTTCAAGGGGAAGAGTTTCCTGTTAGGGACAGGATAATACCCCTTGACATATGCAGCCTCTTCCTCTGACCCAACTGTGCAAGAAGCAGTGTTCATAAACACGGACGGCAGAAAGTCAGCATTTGTTTTCCAACAATTAGCAGAACAAAAGTGGCTAGAGGTCAAACTCTAAATGCTATAGAAACACATTTAGTTAATACTCTGTATCAGAGAGCAGCAGTACCTCCCAGGCACAAAATTATACCAATAATATTCCTGAATTGTATCAAGTCTACTTAGTACCTGTTATCAGTTTTAACTACGAGAACAGCGTTGAAACTACGGGCTATAAAGTAAATCGAACATCATATTGCTTTATAAAAATAAATGCTAGAAACTTGATGGTACCTTGTCTCTTTTCTTCAAGAAGTTAATAAGGGAGGGGAGTCAAGGCAGTCAGGCTCAGCATCACAAAAGATCAAATCCAATCCTGCAAAATAATAATGGAAAACTCAGTGGGACCTGAAATCGGCCTAGTGAAATGTTGCTTTATCTATTGCTACAATATCTTTCTTGATAGGTGTTATATTTCTAAAGTGTCATTTAAAATGCTGCAACAGAAGCATTGTGATAAAAAGAAATCTGTGATGGCTACAAAGCAGCTGCAACATCTCAACAGTATCATTTAAAAATTATGGAATAGCTATCAATATTATTCGCAACAGTAAATCAGGAAAGCTATTTGCTTCATGTACCTTTTTTTTTTTTTAATATATTATCATATCTACTCCACTGTAAAAAGCCAGATGGGTTATTCCCCTCTTAAAAAAAGCCAGATGTCCTCTCTATATCTCCCAACACACACTTTTCTATAAGCAGAGAATCAATCTGTTTACTTCTAATGAAAACATTGTACAGATCCACTGTTAATAAAACACCACAAGGAAATATAATGTAAAATAATCCCAAGTCATTACTAACACATACAAGATTCTTATATTTCTTAATATTCTGTTTGCTCCCATTTATAAATTTCAAACAGTGGGACTCCACTACTTCCTATAAATATACAATATGCAATGTATATGTAGCAATAATTTGCAGCAAACATAACAAAATACTGCAAAAGGAACAAATGTACTATAGAATCTGGCAGAATGAATCCAAACAACGTGCTTAAGGCCTTGGATTTACCAGAATCCACTGTGCTTTCATGCACGCGTACTTCCATTGCTCTGCTTTCCACAAAAGGGAGATTCCAGGCCATTTAATCATAAATTCCTGGGATGACTCTCCCTCCTTGTTTGTGTTGGGTTTTTTTTTTTAATTGTGTTTACATTCTTGTGTGTGGGTTGGGAATTTAGGTTTGTTTGTGATGAAACATCAAAGTTGAGTCCCAAATTAATACTGTACAGTCATATATTCTTTGCACCTTCCCACAAAAGGATGATAGAAACACACAGGGCTACCAAGTTTTATGCAACATTAATGGGATTAAACTAATCTGTAAACCTTTGTGTGATGTGATTTTGCCCCCTCATTCCATTTTCCTCCTGTTATTTTTCCTATTGTTTGCTTATTGATTTTTATTTTCTTTTTCAGATTTTACCAAAAAAGCTTTCTAAATCTTCATGTGAAATAAAACAAAATGATTAATATTCTGTAAACATGCAAGTATATTTAGTTGATATATCTAATTCTGTCTGTCAGAAAGTGGCATTTTAATCCTGACATGCGCACTGCACAGGTATGTGGCCTATAATCTTTTTCCACATAGCATCACAGCGGTTACTGTACAAATTACACCATCACACGCAGGAAATTATCAGCAGTTAGAGCAGATAAAAGCTCAAACTGAGCTGCTGTATTTTTTCATAGATGGTCTTCTTGGTTATCGAAAGCTACACAAGTAATTTAGCAGAGCTGCTAGTAAATAAAAAGTCCTTGAGTTCTGCAGAGGAACTTTGGTTTCTCAAAATCAATAGAGAGTGAAGACCAACAGATTGTGAGGTTTGCAAGAGGTGCCAGTGAAGAGACAGCAGACTGAGATTCTCTTCCACATAAGGTTAGCCAAACTTAAATAATTTGAGCATTACCGGAGAAACTATTTCTCTCCCAAATGTTACGATGTTTTTCAGGCAAAATACGTACATCCGAAACTGCCTGAGCTGCTATTCAGATTCACACAACACATTAACTGCTAGCACAACAATCCAGTGGAGCAATCCATTTACGCTTTGCAGACTGAATATTCCACTGTGGTTTGGGCTCATTCTTCACCAGGATCAGTTCCATATTTAGCCACTTTGCTCCTCTAACCACTTGCTTCTGTACTAGTAGGGAAGAATATCATCCACCCACAACCTCTGGATTATAAACTAGATCAGGGAGCTGACCTATCTGGCTTAAAAAAAAAAAAAAAAGCATCTATTTTAAATATGTTTATATATTTTAAATAAAATATATTTCTAGAGATTTTTCACCTGGTTTATTTTTCAGGTGGATCAGCATCCTGACTTGGTTGGCAGTTCAGCCAGCCAAAGAGCTGCAGACACAGCTAAAGGTTGGTGTGCTCTGTTGCAAGGGCAGGAACAAGGAGCGGGTAGGAACCAGTAATACAGCAAAGGCTTCATGTCATCAAGCCACAGCCGTATTTACGATGTGGCTGCTTTTGCCTGGACTAGGAAAGAAATTAATTTCAGTTCCTTGCATTTGTGTTAGCTCTGCAGAAGAGTCCTGTATCCTCCATGAGTCCATTTAGTAACCATGACTCAGTGCGATTCCTTTATTGCAAAGCCAAACCAAAATTCCAGCACACTTATACAATAAACTTTCACCATATCCTAATTATATATGGGCACACTGTCCACTCAGAAGAACAGGCCATCGCACATGATAAAAATCTCCAGCAAGTGCTAACTAGACAGAATTCCGAGTTTCAAAGATTTGCATCCATTTGAAATTTCCCTGGGGTTTGTCTTCCTAATACCCCAAGTTCACCCACACATTTCCTGTCCTCACTGACGGAGCTGCAGGCTGCACGAAGGAGAACTTGGTTCTGCACTAAGGTTTAAACCTCTCCCCTCAAGAGTGCTTCAGCTCCACAGAGCTTAGCTTAAGCCTTTGCCGCTTTACACGCAAGTCAGCGTTCAATATAAATGAGTTCTGGCTTAATGAGTACAGGCTCTGGTGTGACGTGGGCCGGCAGCGCAGACACAGCCCGATGCCTCTGCACCAGTCTCCAGTGCTCGTGTCCGAGCCGGCAACGCACTTCCAGCCGTGACGCAGCTCCAGAGCGCCGCTGACTGCTGCTCGGAACGGTCTGAGGATGTGATGCTATCTGTCCTTCTCAGCCATCTCAGCCTCAGTGCTTTAGAGGAAATCCTATCAAACAATTAATTTAGTCTAACCAAAATCAATGGTTTTGCAAATCTACATCACAATTCTCAGCCAAGCCCTACAAAAATACCTTGCACTTCACGTCCTGCGGTAATATGGATCTCACTGAGCAAAGATGTGTTGCTGGCGTGCCTCGGTTCCATTGGATTTCCAACAATGATCTAAATGAAAAGAAGAAAGGGCCTGGCTGCATTTTTGGTACACGGTCTCACCTTTGCAACACAAAGATCCTCTCACGCACTACCAGATGTAGCCCACAGCCCCTCACTGAAAGACTTCAGCAGACAGAAACAGGGAACAGAAGGGTTTAGTGAGGTGGCAAAGAACCAAAAAGATTACATAGAAAATTTAACACAGGATGGGTAAATTGAGCCACATCAGTCCATATCTGAAATAAAAGACAATCTCTTCTCTCTGTACCAACCTTTCTTGAATAGTCTTATTTAATAACACAGATCCCCAGCCCTACTAAAGCAGAGAAGGTGTTTTCAGAGCACTGAAAGCACTTTTCCCTCTCTCCATTTAGGTCTACTTCAGCAACTATGGGACATGCCTAAATGATCAAGTGCAGACAGGCGTGTGCTAGTTCCACCTGCATTGCATATAACCTATCTTAATGTACAAAGGTTTCCTTCCTAATAGATCCTCCTCGAAAACTATGGTTTAATCTTCCATTTTTTTTCTTTATTGGCAGAAATGTCATCGTCTTTATTACTTCATGATCCTCTTGACTGCAGTAAGAGTATTTCCAAGGCTGAGTGATGAACCAGAGAAAGAAATTATAACCCAGAAAATACTATGGGTTGTTTTTTGGGGTTGGTTTTTTTTTTTTTTTTTGTCTGAAAGAGTTCTAGTTCACTGTGTGGACCCAAATGCGATCTGGCACAAAGAAAGGCGCGACACACATCCAGGAAGGTCTCTTCCTTTAGGAGGGATTCCTAGCTTGGATGTAGTGCTCACATAAGCTTGACAACTTTTAGACCCCACCTGGTTTGGCGTTTTGCTGGTTTGAAGCATGAGAGTTACAGGGAGCTGCCTAAATGTGAACACTGGAAGCTGGAACTATTTCCAGTTGATAGGAACAGCACAGAAACCAGCAGCCATCCCTTCCCTGGCTCTCACCAGCCACAAAGCAGCACCAAGTGCCCCGTAGCACCAGGGCTTCCTCCCACGGCACGGCAGCGGGCTCACTAATTTCCTAGGCTCTTACCATTTGCCTTGCCAACAAATTAAATGCAGGCGTGTGCCGAACGCTTCTGAATTGTCAGTATTTCTGTTTATCGCCCAGAAGAGCGGGCAGAAAGTGAATGCAAAACATAATTTCCCCCCACATTCTGTGGTTTTTTTTCCATCCGGCTGAACTACAGTTTGCTCCCTGCACTCAGAAAAGCATCGGGTTTTGCTCTTTCTTCTGTTTTACAGGGGTTTTTTTGGTAAGGCAGAGGCCTAAGGACACTAGTAGGAGAGGAAACATCCCCGGGGGCGAGCAGCATCACCTCAGCGAGCAGCAGAGACAGCCCTAAATGAGGAGACGGTTCCCCACAGCGCCGAGGTAGCCGGGAGGAGCGGCCGGGGTCTTTCCCAGAGGTGAGCCCCCAGCCCCCGGCCCTCCGCGGCCGCTCCAGCTGCCCAGCGCGGCCCAGGCAGCGGCCCAGAGCCGGGGCAGAGCTGGCCCAGAGCCGGGGCAGGCAGCGGCCCAGAGCCGGGGCAGAGCCGGGGCAGGCAGCGGCCCAGAGCCGGGGCAGAGCTGGCCCAGAGCCGGGGCAGAGCCGGGGCAGGTAGCGGCCCAGAGCCGGGGCAGAGCCGGGGCAGGCAGCGGCCCAGAGCCGGGGCAGAGCTGGCCCAGAGCCGGGGCAGAGCCGGGGCAGAGCTGGCCCAGAGCCGGGGCAGGCAGCGGCCCAGAGCCGGGGCAGAGCCGGGGCAGAGCTGGCCCAGAGCCGGGGCAGAGCTGGCCCAGAGCCGGGGCAGAGCTGGCCCAGAGCTGGCCCAGAGCCGGGGCAGGCAGCGGCCCAGAGCCGGGGCAGAGCTGGCCCAGAGCCGGGGCAGAGCTGGCCCAGAGCCGGGGCAGGCAGCGGGGCAGGCAGCGGCCCAGAGCCGGGGCAGAGCCGGCCCAGAGCCGGGGCAGGCAGCAGGGCAAGCAGCGGCCCAGAGCCGGGGCAGAGCCGGGGCAGGCAGCAGCCCAGAGCCGGGGCAGAGCCGGGGCAGGCAGCAGCCCAGAGCCGGGGCAGGCAGCGGCCCAGAGCCGGGGCAGGCAGCGGCCCAGAGCCGGGGCAGGCAGCGGGGCAAGCAGCAGCCCAGAGCCGGGGCAGAGCCGGGGCAGCGCCCGCCGCCGGCTCAGGCGACCCCGCCGCGGGGCCTCGGGGGCGGGCGGGCCCAGCGGGGCAGCCCCGGCGCAGGCGGCTGAGGAGCCGAACGCGCCCCCCGCCGCCGCGGTGCCCGCTGCCGGGGCGGGAACGGGGCCGCGGGTGCTGTGGGCGGCCCGGGCCGGCCCGAGAAGGAGGAGGGGAGCGCGGCGGTGGGGAGGGGAGGGCAGGGCTGAGCCGTGCCGGGCGGGCGGGCGACACCTGGGCGGCTGCGCTGCCTCCTCCTCTCACGTAGGTTTCGACTTTCTTCCCCGCCCGGAAACTTGGTGGAGGAGCCGCGTTACTGCCGCTGTCGCAGGCCGAGTTGGCGCCGGGCTTCCCTCGCCTCCTCCCTCCCCTTCAGCGGGGGGCGAGCGAGCCCCCTTCCCGCCGCCGGCGCCCACAGGTGAGCGGCGGGCGGGTGCGTGAGGGCCCGGGCTGGGGGGCGGGAGCCGGGGGGGCCGTGGAGCCGCTGAGGGAGCGGCTGAGGGCGGCAGCCCCTGCCCCGGCGTCCGGTTCGCTCAGGCGGGGGTCTCAGGCCGTCAGCGAGGGAGGCGGGCGAGCAAATGGAGGCGTTTTATCCTCGGAGAGGGCACAAGCGCGCCTGGGGCTGGGCAGCGCAGGTGAGGGCTGCCCGCCCGCCCCATGGCTTGAGGTCGCCCGCCCCATGGCTTGAGGTCGCCCGCCCCACGGCTTGAGGTCGCCCCCCCCCCCCCCCACCCCCCGGCTTGAGGTCGCCCCCCCCCCCCCCCCCCCCCCCGGCTTGAGGTCGCCCCCCCCCCCCCCCCCACGGCTTGAGGTCGCCCCCCCCCCCCCCACGGCTTGAGGTCGCCCCCCCCCCCCCACGGCTTGAGGTCGCCCCCCCCCCCCCCCCCCGGCTTGAGGTCGCCCCCCCCCCCCCCCACGGCTTGAGCTCGCCCCCCCCACGGCTTGAGCTCGCCCGGGCTCGGTCTTGCGGGCGAGCCGTGCTCGGGCCTGTGCGGGGCACCCCGGACGCGGCGTTTTGGCCGCTTAGCCGGAGGCGGGGGGAGGCCGCAGGGCAAAATTTCCTTGCCGGGAGATGGAGGGGTACCAAGTTGGCAAGTTTCGGGTGCTGCGCTGGTAGTTAATGCCGAAAAAAAAGCCTATAAATAGAAGTTGAGATAACAGGCGAAGGAGAGCAACGTGAGGATGTGGACGTTTTGGAAATGCCTTAAAGGTAAGAAATGCAGGTGATGTTAAATGTGAGGTAATGCACTGGAGAGGTTTGTAAGAGGCTTGGAACGAAACGTTTAAGGGATTCTGTGTAACTGGAATGCTTTTATTTTATTTTTGAAGTTTTTCACGAGGGGTTTGAAGCGGGGTGCGGCTGTGTGCTGCTGAAGGGGTGATGGCACTCTGCCTCGCCGCTTGGTTGTGTGCACTTGACAGCTCTCTGCTCCTGACAGGAGCCTCCTGATCTGATGGAAAAGGAAGAGAACAGGCAGCAGCCAGCTGATGCCAGCATGGGAGGTGGCAGGGAGAGCGGGGCTGCCCCTTTCGGTGGCACTGCAGGCTTAGTTTGCTTTAAAGCCACGCTTGAAACCGCACTTTCAGTTCCTTGAGCGACTTTTTTGTGGTCCTGTTTTACCTTGGTAAAGTAAGGAGTGCGAAATGAGTATTTCCTTCTTGCTTACCAGACCGAAAAGGGTCGTATTTTCGTTTTCTGCTCCAGTCTTTTAGCCCAGGCAAAAGGACCAGAACTGTATCAAGGCTCTATAAGAAGCAGTACTCCAACTGCAGATAGCGTGTGTTAGGGGAGGTCTCTGCTATGCAAAGGGTATGTCGGGGCAGGGTCACAGCGTGCAAGCCTCTGGAGATAACAGGCAGCCCAGGGGAAGTTTCTGTCACTGTCACACAGCCCCAGAACTGTCCAGTCTAATCCTTTAGCCTCTGGAGACTCCAGAGCAGCCCAAGGTTTGGGTGGCATGGTGTGGTTTAAAACACTGTAGTTACGCTCCCGCAGCAATGCCAGTTGTGTGCTGTGCCTTTGAGGGACGGCGCTGACGTTTGTCCTTGATGCTTGAAGGCCAGAGTTCTTTTGGCAGTTCTCCAGCAAAGAGAAAGCAGATTGTGCACGTGGCTCCTTCGAAACAAAACTTCTTTCTCTGAAGTTACACACTCAAACTCTTCTTTTACAGCGTAAACTAAGCAGATGCAGCGTGTCTGCTGCTGAAAGGGGCGAAGGCAGTGGTAATATTTATTCCCCCCCAAAGAGATTTGCTCCCTGAAGCAGCTCATGAAGTCAGAACAGCACCAGTGCTTGTGCAGGGAAAAA
Source organism: Pelecanus crispus (assembly GCF_030463565.1). Classification (NCBI taxonomy): domain Eukaryota; kingdom Metazoa; phylum Chordata; class Aves; order Pelecaniformes; family Pelecanidae; genus Pelecanus; species Pelecanus crispus. Next base: position 2,610,101 of record NC_134655.1, on the reverse strand, counting down.
CAAAGGGGTCATATGGCTGAGGATGGAGCAGAGAGATGATAAACAGGAGGCCAACCTTTTATGGGGTTCACTAGCTGTTGGAAAACTCAGCTGTGCTGTAAATCCACACCTTCATTCACCTTATTTGTGAGTTTGCTCTAGCGTGCAGGCTTGATGCATATGTAACTCATTTAAGTAATGGAGATGCACTAGCATAAAACCCCAGTGAAATGAAATGGAGAGAGGGACCTGTGGTGTGTAGCAAAAAGGAACCTTGTCCGTTGAAAGGCAAGCTTCTTTTTAAGTTTCTAACCAAATGGAATAGTGAGGGAAGTGAGCAAGGGTTAAGAAACAAACCCAACCATATGGCCTGGGGAATGAGAGCTGTAAAAGGTGGAAGAAACAGGTCCAGAAGGGACCTGGCAGCTAAATGGCCTCCAAAAAAAACCCCATGAGGTTTAAAGATACCTAATGAAACAGGTTGAGGATGATTCTGGATAACATTTAGTGCTACCTGAATAGCGATTCCAGTAACTTCAATTAGAAATTGTAATTAATGGTTTCGTAAATGATGGTAGTGCTGTACTTCCCTAAGTGTGGTTAATAGATGAATTTACACGTGTTTATGAGATTGTAGAGTCTTAGACTTAATAGTATAATAAGAATAAACTTAATAAATAGAACCGCGGAATAAAATATCTGTAGTTCGCAAAGTACCCCCTGCTGTATTTCATTCCTCTTCCTTGTGCCTTGCCATATACTCCTTGTTTTCTGCATTTAAAAAAAAAAAATCCTGCTGCAACTGCCATATTGATTTCACGTTGAAAATTAAACTGCATCGTTTCATTCTGATTGTGTATATCTTGCCAGAGTAGTTGCAGCTGTTGTCTTACTCACAGGCCTGAGTATGTTTTGCTGGTTTAATACAAAACCCTCTTGTTTGGCTTTTCCTTCTCAGCTTACTTCAGTGGTGCTGTTCATACAGTTGTTAGGAATTCTATTTGACAGTCCCTCGTCAGTTTATGGTCCCTGATTTATAACACATAAAATATTGCTCTTGGCTGAGAAATTTCTTGACGTGAATTGAGTTTGAAAATATGAAAACATGTGGCAATTTTTTTTGATCCTTTGGATAACAAATTGCCCATGAGCCAGTATCTCACAAACCACCTAAAGTGTTAGAGGGGATTTAGATGAATACGAGTAGTAGGCATTACTATGCTGGTCCAGGAAAAATCACTCGATGCTGGAAGGAGGGAAATGGAATAAAGCTGGAGGAATTTGCAGAGACAATCAGCAGCTTACAGGCGAAGGCTGGTTTGATGTATATGTAGCGGCCCGTCGAGTTTACGGGGTCTCTGTGCAAATTTTGTTTTGAAGACTGTAGTGTTCCTTTCTGGAATATTGTGGCAGGGAAGTACTGGAAGCGATTTTGTAGTTAAAAAACCGTGTTAACTGGCTTTGCCTACTCTTTGCCTGGGCCTTAACTCATGCGAGTTTTGTAAACAGCTGCAGCAGGCTCTTGCTTTAAGGGCTGATTGTCAGTTCCAAAGGGGTTGGAGATAAAACTTGACCTGCTCCTCGGAGAGCTTAAGGGGCTCCGCTGTGACATCGGTTGTGTTGCAGTTGTTGAGAGTCCAGTGAATGATGATCAGCCCTATTTGTAAAGTTCCCAGACTTATTAACCTCCCACCCCTAGCCTAATAAATAACAGATAAATTCTTCTCGCCTAGTAAGGCGCTATTGCAGGTCTCGAAATAGAAAAAAACCAAACAAACAAATAAGTAAAGCAGTCCCTGCCCTGGGAACCTTAGATCTGAGGATATCCTCTTTTACATGGTCTCAGTTGGTAACGAACAAAAAGTGCCGTATGATTATTTCAAGTAGGTATCCTACGTAAAAATAAACATAATGGGTCTTCTGCGCCTTTTTGTACTTATGATAAAAAAGAAAAAGTTCCTGTGTGGGTAAGACCTGGGGCTACTTGGCTACTTTACTCCTCATCTCAACAGGCTGAAAACTGAACAGAGGAAGGAGGGTGCCTCCGCATTCCTACCTATACCCCGACTTAAGGTCGTTCACAGCTGGCTAAGGAAGAATGTGGTGACTGCATTGATTTGTGGATAGTGGAAGGACTTTGGCCTGTTGTTCCAGCTCTTTTAACTGGTGAGACATCCATGCCCATTTTAAACTTATTTTTAGAACAAGGGAGAATAGAACGTAATTATCAATTTACGTATACTGTAAATATGTGCCCAACAAGATAAGATAACAATGGTTCTTAAAAACTTGTTTCTGATACCAGCTTGGACACAGCTTTAAACCAGGATAAGATCTGAAAAAAAAACCAAACCCAAATCAAAAAAAAAAAAAGCCTCTTGCAGTTTTGTTTCCCCCTGCCTGTGAGGGTTGTTTGGTTTAAGTCTAAAGTCAACAAGATACACCAGGAGAAATTGTATGATGAAAAGGCATCTTAAATTACATGTGAAACTGTACTTAAGCTCATGAACCAGTAATACAGATGCCCTGAGCAGCAGAATGTGTCTCAAGTCTTTTAAAAATGAGCCATAATACTGTTCTGTAAATCTCTAGGGGAATGTAATTCTTAATCCAGAGATTTTTTTTTATCTTTTTTTTTTTTCTTTAGTGCTTATTCCCTTACGAGCTGCCATCTGTGGTGAAGGGCATTTCAGCTACTGGTTGCAGCAGCAGCTCTGCCTGCCCACGGGCGCTGGCGGGAGTTTAAGCTAACTTCAAACTTAGCTCCACACCACCCTGAGGAGCAGCACTTTGAGAAGGCGTAGGTGGGTTTTTTGTTTAAAAGAAGATAACTTGCTTTCTTTCTTTCCCCTTTACCATGATCTGATGGTAAGATGGGATGTAAAGGCGAATTACAGACTTAATTATCTTTGAATTCAGCTTTTTTAGTGGGAACAAGCTTGGGCTAGAAAGTACTTTGCACTGGTTTTGATGAAATGCCCTCTTACCCCGTGAAAGGAAGTCTGGGGTATTGTATGGTGAGCAGGGTGATACGCCCTGCTGTGGCTGATGGCATCAAGCACAGGCTGGAGCAGTCCCGAGACGTTGAGACGAGAAGAGACAGGACTGGGGGAAATTTGATGGTCCCTCTAGAATAGTTCTCTCAGCCATGCTGTGTGTTTGTCGCTGATTGCCGCTTTTATTCTGCGGAGTTGAGATTCCAAGTGCCTATTGATATAAAGGGACGCTGTCGCAGATTGTGCCAAACTCTTTAACTTAAAACAGAGCACCATTAAAAAAAAAAAAAATAGTGCTAGTGTAACTGAGAGCAAAATTTGACTTGGTGGGGGTAATGAAAAGTTCTGTGCTACTTTACCCTGCAGTAAAGCCCTAATCTGATGTTTCTGATGTTAACAACTGTAACTAACTGTCTGTTGATAGGAAATATTTCATCACCAGGTGCAAAACTCTGCTTTCATGCTGCTGGATCGCTTACGGGAAAGTTATGCAGAAAACAATATTTGCAAAAGTGTTGTTTTTTTTTTTTTAAACTAACCTAGAAAACAAATTATTTCATGCTTAAGGGTGAGAATAGCCAAGATTAATTTCATTAAACTGCATTTTATTTTAAGTAACACTTGATAGATTGTGATAGAGATTAAAGCTTTGTAGGACTTTCTCACAAGACAGACAAGGCTTAGAGCTATAGAAATAGCATATGTCTACCAAAACCAACAGTTTCTCTCTTTCCCCCTCCCCGCTTCTCACAGTACTTTTCAATGTAGATGATGATGACGACTGCCTTGGTAAGGATATTCAAACGGTGACTTTTAAAAACATAGTTATATAACGCACAGTCTGCTTCTTCCCTTGTCTGCTTCAGAAATTCTGTGGTAAGAAAGCATCTGCTTTTGTCTGACCTGTATTACAAATACAACACCCAGATCACAAATGGACAATGATGTGCAGGTTTTCTTTTGTCAGGCTACTGCAAGAGTAATCGCTATCAGGGCTGGCTAGTTATGAAGGCTTATACCCAAGACAAGCCTCTGCACATTACGTGCTTACTTCAGATTCTGTATTTTCTTTCTGTAAACAAGGAATTTACAGGTAGGCACACAGACAATGATGTGGTAAGAGCATCTGGTGTTCGTCTATAGCCAATAGACACATGATCTTTACCTCCTGTCCTCAAAAGCAAACACAACTCTTTGGAAAGTAAGTGTGCTACCAGATATTTAGATGAACCTAGATCTTAACATCAAATCTCCTAATCCCTCTTTGTTTTGGTTTTGGGCTTTTTGCTTTAATTGCAAGAGAAGTTTTGGTTATTAATTACAGATTAGGTCCTTTATCCTTAAATTACAGCATTGGATTCCTTCTTTCTTTGTCTATAGAAAACCTCTCCCACAAACATCAAACTGATTTTTAGGGATGGAACTGCAGATAGCTGCCAAATTGAAAATGTAGGTGAGGTGAGGGTGGAGGTAGGGGTATTTAATTTCCTAGAGAGAGATGATTAGACAGAACAGAAAAAAAATAAAGAACACACAAAGCAAATCCACGCATGCTGCCAGTGGTGAAACTTCCAAAAGAGTCTTTGGGTCAAATTCTGCAAAGAAGCAGATTGATTTGAGTGAGTGGTACAACAGCAGAACTCCTGCGAGCATAAAACAAGCAACTGGCATGTTTGTGTGGAAGACAGGGTGTAGAAAGGATGGTGGGTATAGCGGAAGCATCTAGCAAAGGTGAGAAAGCTGCTTTTTCTGCAGCACTTGTTGTCACTTCTATTTGATGGCATTTAATTTATCCATTTTTCAGAGCAGTATGTTAAAATAGTCACTGTTTAATCCCCTTGGAAGAAAAGTGTAGGTGGAAAACATCTTCCACCACTAATTCCTAAAGAAGGCAGCAGGAGAGAGGAAATTTATTGGTTCTTGTAACCCAGATAATATTAATTGAATGCTAACACCAGAATCTCCTGCTCTGCAGAAAGAATCAGAATTAATTGTTGAAATTACAGTTGTGTAGTCCCATTACTTTAGCATGCTAGGCCCCGGTGAGACAGTTACTGTTCTGTGGCATCATTAACTGAGCTGAGAAGCAAACATTAAGAACATATGGTAGCAAGAGAAATGAATTATAAGTGCCAACTTCTTAATTTTTCATGTTAGCTTTTCTTCCTCTTAAAATTAGGTGTATGTTTATAATTTAAGCTGTTGATTGCTAGTAAGATTTTTGAAATTAAGTAATACAAAGCTAAGAGATCTTTTCTTATGCTGAACTTCCAAATATACTAACAAAACAGTTAAAAAAAAAAAAATCTGTCTTGAAGTGCTTTATGTTAAAAATGGAAATCCATGTACCATGCTGGAGAGCTGATATTGCAGAAGTTGCTCAGGAGAAAACTCCTTGGGATAGTCTTGCTCCAGTCAACCAAGCCTTTTAGCACATCTCTCAGAATAGGGTTTCCTGGAATAATAAGTCTTTTCTAGTCTAACAGGATAATGATTCTGATTATAATTAATGCAAATACAGTCAGTTTTCTGGTTGAGGAAATGGGTACTTGCCCAGAAGTTCAAGCAGATTAAATACAAAATTGTCCAACAAGCACAGAAACACCAGGGAGTTAGAATACAACTTATTTTCAAATTTATGGTTAAAGAATGGGCATAAATGATGAGGACAATGAAAACTTTTTAAATTGTCGATCTTCCTTGATATTGAGTACAGTAAAACAGCTTTGATTTAGAGGTTCTCAATCAAAGTGTTCATATACATGCTGAGCAGTTACTCTTGGAGGAGGCTTATTGGAAACTCTTTGGCTTGAAGGCAAGGCTAATTAGTGAAAGGGTTGCTTCTTATTTAGCTGTATAAATTTACTGTTTGCAGAAGCTTTGACTTCCTACTTTGACATTCAGTGGCCTGATCTTCAGCAATATCAGAAAATAATAAAGAAAGATGATAGGACATTGTATCACCACCGGAAACTATTCTGGGGTTCGGTATTGTGGTTTTTGCAAAAATTGACCTACTTTAAGTATTGCTTATAAAAATCCTCTGGTATTTCAACGCTATTTTCTGTGCCACTACTGTAAACTAAGGACAGTTTTACTCACGGTTGTGAAACACTGCCGCAGCACACTGGAAGTGTTCAGTCAGGACAGTAGCGCATTTCACATAAAACCCGTCCTGCTTCACGTACGTGAAATCCTCGTGCAAACTAGCGATGGAATTTGGCAAAAAAGCCTGTTACAGAACACCTTTGCGATGTACCTCTCTCTAGAAAGAAAATGCCATTTGGTGAAACACAAAACTTCTTAACTGAGCGAAAACTGTTTGAAGAAAGTTTAGGAAAAGTTCTGCCACTTTTTCTTATGGTTTATTGCTAGAGGACTGGGTTTGCTAAGTTAGAATCCATCTTGAACTTGCTTTTATGCAGATGGTTTTGGGGTTATTGCCCTGCTGGTGTGTGCTCTCAGTCATCTTAATCCAGAATGTGCTGGCTTTGTTTTGTCCACCCCAAAAAAATTAATTAATTGTTTAGCCTTTAGTTGGAATGTTGCATTTCCAGTCTCCCAGGGAAATGTAGCTATAAATATAATAACTGGCATAATTATTGCAGTGAACTATTAAATAGCAGTATATGTGGGGCACGCGCCCTGCAATCTCAAAGCCAACTTTTATATGGGGTTTTCAATAACACACTCTGTATCAATATATAAGTGCTAACCTACAGGTGCATAAAAACATAAACCCGTTGTATTTCCAAAATATTTTCCATGGTATGAGTAGTTTTTTGATATTGAGAACTAGTTATTTGACAGATTCTTTTTTTTTTTTTTAATTGTTTTTTAACTAAAGCAGTACGAGACATTCCTCTAGTCATCCTAATCTGTTAGGAAAAATTTTACACTTCTGTTTTGTGTCCTTACTGCAGAGTGGCTGCATGTTTCTTTATTTTGCAATATGGAATGTGCTCCAGCTCACTTACCATGCTTGTGGTTTTATAAATCAGTTAAAGAAAATCAAGACTGTTTCTATTATTTCCTTTCTTTTTTTTTTTTTTTTCGGGGGCGGGGGGGCAGGCAGGACACGGACGACAGGGACTTGGGGGTTTTTTTGTTGGTCTTTTTTTTGGTGGTTGTTTTTTTTTCCCCAGGAGCTTCCAGTGTGATCTTAGGTGGGTCACTTGAGATCATATTCAGAGACATACTAAAGTGTTAAATTCCCATGAGTTGATGCCTCTGTGGGTCTCTATTTTAGCCTCTTGGGATGTCATTTCTCAGTCTTTAAATGGGAATAGCAACAATGTTATACCTCAAAGAGATATTGTTAAGGTAAATAAGTTCATGACTGAAAGTGACTTGTATCACATGCTGAGCAGACAGGCCTGCACTGAATTGTGCCATAATTTGTGCTGTGCGCTAACAGTGGCAGAGTGAAATGCCTTAAAAACAGGGAGCAAGAGCTGCGTTTGGAAATGCTCAGCCTTCAAACAGTAAGATTGGAAGCAGGGATGTTGCTTTTGGGGTAGCCAGGTACCGCAGCCACCGTTCCTCTTCAGTCTCTGTAGCGCAAGTGGAGGCATGACGTTGGAAAGATTTCTTAGATAATGATGCTTTTTTTAAAAGGATTTTTTTAAAAAGCTGCAGAAGTCATTAATCAGTTCTGTTTACAAGTCCAGGGTGCTTTGGAGACCAGTTCTGAACAGAGCTTGTCCCTCAGGAACAGTACCGAGTGGTTCGCTGTTGGTGTGGTTCTTGGCATACTCCCTTACTAGAGCTATTAACAACATTGTAGATGTGCAGAGGGGGTGTATATCTAAGGCTCTGTGCCCTAGCGGAGTTAAAACAAGAATAGGCAATGTGCTAATATTGTCAGGAATAGTCTTGCTTTGGCAGGGAAATAGATTAGACAACCTGATAAGTCTTCCTTTGAAAAAAAAAAAAAGTCTATTCTTTGAGTCAGTGTTATAGTACAAGAAATCCTACTTTAAAAAAAAAAAACAAAACAGTGATTTTTTTTTTTTTTTAATACAGTAAAGATAAAGGTGATCCCAAAGAAATCTTTTCTCTAGCCCATGCAAGGTAAGAAAGAGGGAAATAGAAAGAGATTTCTGCTGGTTTATTTCCTTCAGTTCTTTGTCATGTATAGGAATGGGGTGTATTCCTTTCTAAATAATTGGGACTCCAGAGGCATTCCTTGATTATACTTTTAGAACAGCAGAGTCCATTAGAGCAGCAATGTAATGTGTATGTCAGGCTTTAACATTTTCATGTAGTCATTAGGTAGTAACCTGGGGTGAAGCTAGATCCTTATTTTATGATTCCCTCATATCATGTGCATTGTGTGTAAGCTAAAACACGTGTGAGGCGTAGGGAGAGATCCCCGTGCTACAGAGAAAGGCAGGAGCAGGGAACGTGCCACTCAAGGTGGCATTGTTGGAAGGAAGCCCGAGAGGTGGAATGGTGTAACAAAAAGAGCGACACAAGAACGAAGGGGGTTGTTGGGGTTGGTTCTAACCTTCAGAGGTTAGAATGAGTAACTGAAATTTGAGGGAAACGGCAAAACATTGAGTATATATCAAACTTCACCTCCAAAGCTCGAATCTTAGGGACTCTAGACGGACTCTCTTGAGACTGGTCTATTCAAGCTGAGGGGAACCGTGCCTGTTATGTTGAAACAGTGCATTTTCTAGACACTTTAAATCTGTCTTGTTGTGCTGAAGTAGTCATCTTTGCTGAATAAGATGTTAGCAATTTTCCTCTTACAGAACATCTGCTTTCTGACTGAATCACTGAACAAGCGGCAGGCTTGTTTGAGCCTGTGTCCTCCCTGTGCTGCTCACTAACTCCTGCCTTGCCGAAGGGCGTGGGCTGGGTTTAATCACGGAGGTGTCAGGCTTAGGTTCCCTGGTGTCTGCGGGAGTGTCCTCCTTATTGAAAGGACAGCGCTGTAAAAGTAAAATTTACTTCGGTGCTTTTGAATGAAATCTTCACACCTTGTTTTTGAGGATCTAGAATTGAGAGAGCAGAACAGCTTGGAGTTACAGGGAAGAAAAAAGCAGCAAGATTGTGGCGATACTTTTATCTTCCACGAGTTTTGAAATGACTCATAAATGGGATTCATCTTGTATAACCTTTAAACACAGAGAGCAGAGAATGAATTTGGTAAATAATCTGAAAAACCCCCATAGAAAAGTAGTTTATCAGCAAAATTACCATGGGGTTTGTTTTCACTGAGAAAGTAGATTTGTTTAATCACCTGCCAAAGTTTTATGCAAATACTACAACCCGAAGCACGAGTATTTCTTATTGGCAGATGTTTGCCTTGGAAGCTTGGTGTTTCATTAACTGCTGGTGCTGAGCTGATTGATTAGAATTGGTAGGTGATGTTAAGTGAGTGTCTGATGTTGAAATGGTTCCTTTTCGCTTGTAAGAGAATTTAAGATCAAATGAAGACTTTTTATAAGGCAAACAGTAGGGATGCCTGTTTCAGATGGAGGTAAGTACCGAAGAACGGGGGTATTTCTAAGAGAGGAGGGCATGGATGCTACATCTGCTTTGTTTTGCTCGTGTGCTGTCTGCGAACCGTGCTTTCTCTCTTGGGGAGCACCAAGTTAGTCATGCAAGAGTTAAGGGAACAGAAGAGCTAGGTCTGCACCTCCAGCCTAAGTGCTTTCCTCAAGGGGAAGATGCTTTCTGGTGCTGCAGCAGTAGGAGGAGACACAAACAACTCATGCCCTGTACCCACCTGGAACCGTGACAGTAATGTTTTAATCTTTTGAAGTGAACAAGTTTCTATGGCTGGGTAAAAAATTCGCCTGTAAAATGGCTTGATTCTGTTGGTGATATGTTATCCCTTTAATTAAATAGCTGACTTATGCTTGACAATTAATTGGAGTGATGTATGGTTTTTATTAGAAACCCATGACTAATTTTTTCTTGCCGTTCTTGCTATCTTATTGTTCTCGCCTACCCTCCTCCAAAGTTGCTGCTGCGTGCCAGCCATGTCCTCCAGGCACTGGTGCAGACCAGTGTTCACTCTTGCTTAGGCTTTTACCTGTTCCAGATAAAGCAATTGTTTTCAGACATTTTCCATGTCATCTTTCAGAAATTTTCCATTTCATCACAGTTCTGCATTTTCTTTGTTTTAAAAGACTCCGTGATTTTTTACATAAACTTAAAAAAAAAACAAACACCTCCAGAACTCATCAAAAAAAAACCTCACCACCACCACAACAAAACGCCCTACTGTGTAATACAGTGTTAGCTTCATCTAGTACCACATTTCCTACTTCATTAAAATAACTGCCAGGTTAAAGGAAAAAACCTTCCTGCAGTAGTCTCTGTGCCTGTAGAGTAATCTGCTAGCAAACTCAGGTGAATTTTATATTTAATTACAACAGGCAAGATTCAAAATGGATGTAACTGGAGACATCTCTGTTAAAATCAGTAGAGCAGCAGCTACAAAGAACTCAGTTTGTCCCTCATTTTATTCTCCCTAACTGTAAGAAGCTGAACCTCAAGCCTTTGTGTTACATTACAACAAACTGTGGACGATTCTTTACATTTTTTCCACTTAGAGAGCTTTAGTCTTTTTATAGGAAATTTATTTCCATGGGTAAACTTAGGCATGGATGAGTGGGGAACAATGCATTGTTTGTTAAAATGAACTTTTTTGAAGGGAGTGGGCTTAAGAGGAAGGAAATGTGGTTTAGATTTAAGTTGCTTTTGAAATTTCTTCCTCTTCTTTTTCCTCACCCTCCCCCCGCCCCAAACCACAAAACAAAACCCCAAACAACTGGAAGTCCCCAAACGGATGGTTCACCATACATAGCTTTAAAATATTCGATATAATCTGGAAAGCCAGAGAGAAAAATTGTCAGTTTAAAAACCACTATCTTGGTTATCCTTTCTTTCCCTTCCCTTCCGTCTGTGGGTTGTTCTCCCTCAAGAACATGCAGCTTTTGTCTCGGCTTTTCTAGTTCACGTTTGGCAGGGTTTTATCTAGTCTCTGTCACCGATGTGTGTAAAGTAATTTAAGCTTCAATTTATCCATGTGCTTAAACGTTTTCCTGAATGAGGTCCTTGCATTCTCTGATCCCTGGGTTGATCATTCACAGGGTTGCTGTGGAAGGAAGAACACTAAGGGAAGTAGGTGGGGGTGAAGATACTGGAAGGAACTTAAGGCAGGAATACAATTACATTTTTAATTGGCTAGATCTAGAGCAGACAGTTGGCTGGAAATCTCTCTTTCTCTCCTTTTCGTTAGAGGTCCTCTGTCAGACAGCTGCTACGTGACAAGCTGCTTCGCTGCTGGGCCGAGAGTGCCTGATGCTGGCTATCATGGCTGATCCCGTAGCAGAAGAACACGTGTCCCAAGTTAGCGAACTCTGCTGCGAATGTGGCCAGTTCCACCTCTTGCTGGACAATCATCTCTACAACTTCCAGGATGATGTGGACGATGAGCTCATCTGCCATATCTGCCTTCAGCCTCTGCTCCAACCTATGGACACCCCCTGCGGACACACGTACTGTTTCAAGTGCCTTGAAAACTTCATGCAGGAGTATAACTTTTGTCCTATGGATCGGAAAAAGCTCTCTTTCCAGCAGTGCCACAAGTCCAGTCTTCTAGTACGAAACCTGTTGGATAAGCTGATCGTCTTCTGTCCTTTCAAGGCAGAATGTCAGCAGACAATGCAGCGGTGTGAACTAGAAGCTCATCTGCAGAACAGGTGCATTCCCATTTACATTATGTTATTGCTCCTTGTGTAATGCCATCTGTCTGTTGTGCTTCTTGACCCGAAAGGTCCATTCTCAGAACAGTTCTTAAACTGGGGCAAGATGGGGCACCAAAGATGACAGAGGGTGAGGCCAGAGAGGTGGGTGGGTGAGGACAGCGTAATTGTGCGTGCGTGTGTTAGGGAGGCCAGCTCACATGTGCTACAGACGCGAAGCATGAGGTGCCTGCCTGCTTGCATGCAAGTCGTCTGCAGACACAAAACCTATCAAATGTATATAATTTTGTGTGTCCTGATCTGGGGCACCTGACTCTGAAAATTATTATAAACATGCTTATTCTTGTTTCACTTGCACAGAGAAGAAAGACAGGCACAAAGTCAACACTCTGGAAGCAAGGGATCGTGCAGTGTTGCCAGTTTAATTGGTCCAATTAAGATGTGCAATACATAAGTCTTTGATCCAAATAATGTAAGTCCCTCCAAGCTGCACATTATGCAGTTGCTGAATCACCTACTTATAATTCCATTATCTTCTCTCTTTCTTTTGCTGAGAAAGAGAAGCAAATGAAAAATACTTTTTTTTTTTTTTTTTTTTCCTTGCGCTTGTCAGCAGAGATGGGTTTTGGTGCTTCCACTGCTGGTTGAACTGGTGGCAGGCAGAATATTGCAGCTTTAAAAGAAGTGCAGGTGACAAAGAGCTCTTGCCACGGCATTTGAAGAACACTTGTTCCTACCTAGTTAATGATTGCAGGGAAGGGAGCTAAGTACAAGGCCTACTGCGGGCGGAAGCAGACCTTCATTGGCAGTGTGTACTTTGTCAGTGGGCAATGAGAAATGCAACAGGATTGTTTCTCTTCAGCTATGTCGTAGCTTTTTGTGGCAATACCCTATTTTAAAAAGAGGCCAAGCAGTGTGCAGGGAACAATTACGCTTAGGATACCTTTGCAGTTCCAGCCTAGGACGTATCCTTGCGGTTCTTGCTCGTCTTTGGTACCCACAAGCTGAGAGCTTGTGTTGGAGTCAGGGGAAGTGACAGAAGATGCTCATGTGCCCCTTTCCCTCGATCTGTGAAAGCTCATAATCTCCTTTTTCTTGAACTAACTCTTTGTACTGCTTGCTTCTTATCAGGCAGGGCTGAATGCTTGGACTATGGGGACAGGGCTGCCCGGTTGTGCAGCTGTTGGGTAGCTGGGGCCATGGCCCAGACTGGGGCTGGGCCTTCCTCTCTGCTCTGTAAATCTACTCTGGTGTCAGTAAACTTCTGTCACTTCTTAATCCCTCTGGCACAGGAGTTAAACACAGAAGAGAGAGGCACCCTTAAATGTTTACGTTAGAGACCTGACTGGAAACTATTATCATTCTCTTACACATTTCATAGTTCTTGGTATCTTCCTTGGGGAGGGTGTGTTCTAAAAATTGAGGCTATTTCACCAGGACTGTGAGCACAGTTAGACTGACAAATGAAAAAAAACATGAGAAAAAAATTTCACTGGGATTTGGATGTTCCTGCTGTTTAGTTTTAAGTGAGATTAACTGATAGCAGGAGACTTAAGGAAATATGAAGCATCTAGAAACTTGTTTTGTTGGGGGATTTCTCTGCCCTTTGCAAAATGAATTTGTTTCTCGACATCTTAAGGGGGACATGTGCACAAATGGATCAATCAGCTTCTGGTTTTAAGTTTCAGGGTCATCTTACTGCTTGGAGAATAAGTAACTAGTAATAAACCAGAGGAAGTAATACTGGGATGAGACTTGTTTAGCCAGAATGTAAATAGTTGAGTTTAATTTGAAAAGCGACTCTGGTAAACACCCAATACTACTCATGTCTCTCAAAATGATGCTTTTCCAGTCATCACCCTCCTCACCTGCCACCTTTTTTATAAGTACTCTTAAAAAAAGAGCTTGTTTTTCCTCGCTCATTTTTGCTGAGAGAGGCTGGCTGTGGTGTAGCTGCATACAGAGCGCATTTTGTTGAATGTGGAATTACTTCTTGAACCTCTGTGTGGGAAGCAGTCAGTGGGATTATAGGCTCCTCTAAATTGCTCCCATTCAAGGAGAGCCACCACCTGCGTGGACTGAAGGTGGAGCGCCGTCTGAGGGCCAGGTCTCATTCAGCAAAAAAAAGAAGCAAGCCTCGCTTGCTGCTCTTGCATGTTACTGGTTGGTTAAAAACAAAGCCTAATTCAAGGTTGAGCTTGAAACTTGAGCCACTTGCTTTGCATAAAGATACAGTTCACAGTCATCGCTAAAAGGGCAGAGCTAAGCATTTGCTTATATTTTAAGAGGTAGTGCTTTCTTCACTGAGTGTTTGCCAGGTAAATAGTTAGCAAGGGAGACTCCTGCTCCTATTATGTTCTCCTTTAAATCATTTGCATAATAGTATTGAAAGTAATAAAATAACAAGCCCGCTCAGAAGCTGATACTAGTACAAGTAGAAGCTGAAGTTCAAATGAGAATAAATTTTAGCATCTGCGATACAAACTTGGCAGCTGATGAGATCTTGAACACGCTTCTTGACATACCTTTGTCAGTCAGAGCTTGCATGTGCTAGGTTAACCGCGCAGGCAGAGACTAGCCACTTACGGTCACTGACAATCTCTCTCTAGGTGTCCTGGTTTCAAGAAATACAAATCTGAACTACAGAGGAAAAAGAATCCCATTTGCAAAGGGAAGGAAGATCCTCCTACCAAGGTGGAGACAAACACGCCCAAGGATCCCGAGGTACCAAGTGGAGGATCGTCACTTGTGGCAGAAAGCTCTGCAGCTGCTGTGGTATCGCTGGGGACTGCAGAGCCGGGACTGGTTAATCCAGCTTTTGAGGAGACTGAAGAAGGTGAGAGTTTGATACAGAAATGTAATTACCTTTTATAACAGAAAAATGAGGTAATTACCTCAGACAATTCAATTTTTGAAAGTGTCCCCAACATTCTTAGATATCCTCAATGCTATTCAGCCATTAGCAGCCATCAGAGTAACCTCTTTCCTCAGCTTGTCCTTGAGCAGAAGGGAGATGCATTCACGTGCATCAGGTGTGGCAGGATGTGCTCACAAGCACTAAACTGTCTGTGCAAAACAATTTGGAGAATCTGTTAAACTGCAGTGAATATTTGCAGTATTCTTTGCAGGAACAAGGGCAGTCCCTGTCAGTAGGAACATGCAGCACTTAAAGTGCTTGCAGAAGCTGCATAATTAGTAATTAGGAAATGTTCCAGCTTCTTCTTAATCTTGGTAAGAAAGTGAAATATACAGTTTCCTGGAGTGGTCAGTACCTCCCTAATGGTGTGCAGCAAGTGTATTTTTTATAGCATAACTTAGTTTTTGGGTTATAAAACCCTTGCAGATAAAAGTAACCATGTCCAGTATAGAACCGCTTGTCTCAACCCCTGCTAGAAGGCAGCAGCGTGGAAATCTCCGTGCCTTGTTTCAAAGTTAGTCTCAGTTTCCAAGCGTGCGGGCGCTGGAGCTGGCAACTGCCGTGCCTATGCCAGAGTTAATACACAGGTCAGTTTACTTCTCTGTTGGCTTTTTCCCCGAAGTACACTTGCGGCAGGTTTTGCATCTCTTGTGTGACAACTGCAGTTCACCCTGACAGGTAGTGCGCTTGGCTTCATTAGAGTGTTGGGCCTGCCTAAATGTTGCAGTGGTAGATTTTAATACAACCTGCTAACAACAACTTTCATCTTCAAAGTGTCTGAGAAGCATTGCTTAGTCTTCAGTATGCTGTGAAATAGGTAAACATTACTCCTGTTTTACAGGGGGATGGGAAAAGAGGAGGAAAGTTGATTAGAGGGGGGAAGTTGCAGTGAGCTGCCTGTGGTAAAGTCACCCCAACGGCAGAGCAGTAATTACAGCTCAGTCCCCTTTCTAATGGGCATCGCGGAAATTGGCATTTGTTATGTGTGCACTTCCAGTAGGCCAGCTGTCACAGTAGAAAAATAAATCTCTAAATGGTAAGTGAAACATACTCAATGCCCTTTAATAAAGCTCAAGAAATAATAATGACAGAGTTTAAATTTGCCCTAAGCTAGGAGAACATAGGAAACGTTCTGGAGAAACCGTACAGAAACGGGGGCTTTCTAAGCTTTTAATCTGACCTATTCTTTCCTCTCCTGACAGCTGCTTTCCCTCCAGATGCTACTTTGAACACAACCTGCCAGTGTTACAAATCTTGTGGTGCTATGTGAGGGAAAATTCTATTAATGTGTTGGTTTTTCTCTTCAATTTCCACAATCAGACCTTCCTCAGAGAACTAGTCTTGTGGCTGAAACGACCACAATTGAAATTCATCGAGAAGACCCGGAGGAAGAGCTGGGGATGAGGATAGTTGGGGGTAAAGACACCCCACTAGGAAACATTGTTGTTCAGGAAGTCTTGCGGGATTCTGTCATTGCTGCAGATGGAAGAATAGCACCTGGGGACCATATTCTTGAGGTACGTAAAACCCCACTGGTAGTCCAGTTGCTTCTCTTGGCTTGAGACGAGGGCTCGGGAAGAAGAGTTGCCTAGAAAAACTGGGAAATCTCTATAGCTGAGGGTTTAAAAGCACTGATCAGACTTGTGTGTCAGCAGCATTGTGTATCTGCTGGGGCTGAGAAGCAGACTTTTGAGGTTCCTTCCAGTCACACTCATATTTACCTTGCACATTTGATAGCATTTTGGATAAAGGAAAAAGATTTCTGTCTGATAAATTTCAGCCAGTAGCACCTTTTCTCTCCAAAGGACTGTGCTCTAGTTAGGAAGTCTTGTAATTGGTTGCTCTGCTATGTTTCTTAAGGTGCATATTCTCAATGGGCAGGTCCACAGTTTAAGACCTTATGACTCGAAGTAAGCATCAGATATGTAATGTGAGTAATAAAGAGCACCAACCTCATACCCACGGCCAGATTAGTTCCCAGATTAATCGCGCTGCATGGCGGTGGGCTGATCGAGGCGACAGAAGCTTGTATGCAGCAGTGAAGCCTCCATGCAGTGAGAACTGTTAGCACCTCCCGGCTACGGCTGCCCAATCAAGCCATAAAGACCTAATTATCCTGTTGGACTGTGGACTTCAGTCCAGACTGGCAGCCCCACATGCAAAAGTGGCCGATACGATCTCCGAGTTGGTTTCTTAGATAGACCAATAGAGTAACTTCTGTTTTCTCCAGCTGAATTGTACATGTCTCAGTCTTAACTGGGCTGTAAGTAGGGCAGGTCCCTGCACTTAGCAGCCCTATTAACATTCTAAAAGAAGACTGCACAGAGTCTTATGTGACAACAGACAAAGCGAAAAGTAGATTCTCAGAGTTACCTTGGTAAAAGCATGATTAGACTGATGATTCCAGAAGCCTGTAGACTACGGACCACTCTTCAGTTTAAAAGTGAGGGTGGGGAGTCTCCAGTTTGAGTCTTTTCCTCCAAGCGTGTATTGAACGCTGGAAGTTAAGGGAAATCACTTCTGCATTGCCGTGGGATGGATGTCATGATTCAGTGTTTTGCAGTTTCAGATTTGTTAGTTATGCAAGTTGTCCTGTCTTGTCCCTGTCCTCAGCTATTCGCCATCAGTTATTGTCTAATTTCATCTGCTTTCTTCTGCATTCCTTTTTAGAAAACTCTGCTCTCTAACGTGCATCAGTAGCAGCTGCTTCAGTCACGGCATTGCACAGGAAGTTGTCCACCCTGTCTCCAACTTCGTGATGTTCCGCACTGCGGACAGTACCTAAATTAAGTAGGTTCCGATTAGCAACTCTGGTTTGTTTGTCTTTCTAGGTGAATGGCGTCAACATCAGCAGTGTGACTCACTGCCAAGCTGTCTCCTTCCTGCGCCACCCAGGTCCTGTTCTCCACCTCATGGTCCTGCAGGAGAAGGGTTTTTCCAATAAGACTGCACAGCAGGATTCCACTGCCGCTACAAATCGTGAAGTGATCCACGTTACCTTGATAAAGAGAGACCGATCTGAGCCCTTGGGAATCAAACTGATCAGGAAGACAGACGAGGCAGGGATTTTTATTCTAGATCTGTTAGAGGGAGGTTTGGCAGCCAAAAATGGAAAGCTGAGTCGGAATGACAGAGTCCTGTCAATAAATGGCCAGGATTTGAGGCAAGGAACACCTGAGGCTGCTGCCCAGATAATCCAGGTAATTTATGACATGGTGAGGTTCTGTGGTTAATGACTCCGCAGCTGTCTGCGTTGATGGCAGGCCTCCTGTTCTGACCCAAGGGCTAACAGAACACACTAGAGCAAACTGCATTCCCTGAAATATGTCTTTGGGAAAGTGACTTCCCTGCGCATGTGTGGGAAGCATGGCTTCCAAATGAAGATAAACATGAAGAGTGGGAATCCATTGTGAGTCATCTCTGACAAGTCTGAAGCGAGGCAGTTGCTCGTGGCACTTTAGTTCAGCTAAGGCAGTTGGATCTCCTTTGTGGTGTGGTGTTTGGAGCCTTTCTTGCAGAGTGAATATTCGTATGCACTGTGTAGATGCACGCAGCAGAGAAATTAGGAGAGATTAGGACAGCTTCTCGTGCTTCAAACAGTCAAACTGAAGGTGTTTGGGAGATGTGGTAGGCTGGCAGCACAGAACAGAACCCTTTTGAGTGATTTGAAGCCCTCTCTCCCCATTTTACCTGTATTTGGGAAGGGACTCTGGAAAACAACATGAGGCACCTCAGGCTAAAAATGTTCTAAAATATTCAATGGGCAGAAGAGAGGTGGTCTTTCCCTGTGCAATAGGAATGCACTCCTGTTGCAGCATGCCGAATGTTTTGGCGAAAGGAGTGGGCAAGGAATTTTGGTTAAGGATTGCTACGTGTGCAGCAGATATCTTGTAGATCAGTTGAAATTCTTTATCTCCCTAGGCTATGACCTCCAGTTTCTGTTTTTATCTAAAGATCCTGACACAATACATCTCATCACATACTGTTTATATCCCGGAAAGGATCTGAGGTTAGCAGTGAGGGAGAGCCAGTTCTCTTCCTGGTAATCAGCAGAGGAGTGCAGTGGCATGGGAGAAAAGAAGAGAAAGAGCAGAGTTCCAGTACTGAGATCCTTTTTATGTTATATATGTGATTCCATTCTATGGCCTCTTAGAATTTTGTTTACCTCCCATTAAGTGCTTCTGTATTTCTGTTGTAATGTGCAAGCATAACTCCCGTATGAGGAACTCTTCCTTGATCCCGCTGAAATCAGTAACCAAAGTCTCAGAACCAGCTTCAGTAGGTTTGGGGATTGAATTCCTTTTGAAGTGACATTTGTGTAAAACTGTGACAGTCTTCCAAACATTATCTGTTCTTCTGAGGGCTAATTCTAATTCTTGGTTAAATGTAATTTTAATTTCGATTGCAAACCACTTGCAGGAAAGAGTCCTGCTACCTGTACTGTAAAGTACCATTTACAGCTATGTATATACACATGCACAGCTATATGTTCTGTACATAGTCTGGTACTCCTGGTTGAAGGGGATGGCAAATCCCCGTCTTAGGACGTGATGTTTACAATATATTTTACGAAGACATGGATGTGTGCCAACTTGTCTGGAAAAAAATTGCTCTATCTGATGTGACTTTGGAGGCAAGAGGCTTTTAAATTCTGTTTCAGAAAACAAAACTCCCCTGTACTAGTTTAAAAAGAGAAAAAAAAGACAGTTGATGCAGTCCCTCTTCCAAGTGCAGGGAATTCACTGCTGCCAGCGTGCTGTGGCACCAGGGAAATGGGGTCCGACGTCAAGAAATGAGAGCGGCAACTGTACTTCTCTCATCCATTGCAGGAAGTGCCCCAAGAAAGCACATACGCCTTACCCCAATGGAGTCCTTCACAATAAGGTTTTGTCAAATTATCTCAAAGAACAAACCAAATTAGAAGAGAAGTAACAATAGTGAATACTTTCCCTGTAGTTCTGCCAAGGCCAGACATACAGCTGGTTAAGTGTTCAATTAGCAGCAGTCTTTGACAAAAGGTCATGGCTTCAGGTACTCTGGGAAAAAAAAATGGGTGGGAGATGTTGAACAATAGACGTGGTATGTAAGCTGGGAGGGAAAGAGCTTTAACAAGTTTCATTACAATAAAAGAAAAAGCATTCAGTGCTCGTATCTTGGTCATCCATCGTGTGGACCAGTCAGCATTCTACCTCTGTTCATTTTGTATCACAACACAATATGCTATTTTGGTTATCTGTACCGAAGCGGAGGGATTAATCATCCCTTTCCACTTTCTCTTGTTTGGCATTTGTGGGGGAGGGAGGCATGAGTGAAGCCTGCATTTACTCCTGTTCCTTCTGACTAACATTTGCTAATTCCTTTTTTCTTTTCACCATAGGATTCTGTGGCTCTTCACAAAAAACATTGCATCTCGTTGCATAGCCCTGTTTCAGACCCTTTGTAGAAACCGATGCCAACCCTTCTCCCCACGAAAATGACAGGGGCCAACCCTAATTTCTGATTTAGTTTTCTATCTATTTTATTTAGACTCTTTTTGTTTCTTCTGGCAGACCACTGAATCAAGAGTGAACTTTGTCGTCTTGAGGCAGCCAGGCGTGCAGCTGTCGGACCCAGTAGAAGATGGCAGCACATCAAATAACAGCAGCAGCAGCAGCAGCAATGGAGGAAGCCCGGTGCACCATCGGAGACGACTAGACCAGAATCACTATAGACGAAAATCTAACTACCAGAAGGTAAGTTTTGTAAATTACGGCAAAAGCGCTGGTTTTTCTTGGTCTAGCAGATCTGTTATGGTTGCTCTGTGATGGTGATTTATCATGTAAGACAGATCAGGAGCTCCATTTCTTCCTGAACTATTGAAAAGCAGCAGGTTTGTGGCTTTTGGTACTGGAGAACTGTACATTTGTCGTCTACTGGGGAACACATTTTTTAGGGAAAAATATGTCAAAATTTCTTCAAAAGTCTCTAATGTTGATGCAGGACCAGTGTTTAATCCTTTCGTGTCTGGAAAGGGCCATGGGAAATTTACCATCCGTGAGACGCTTGGACTTGCTTCTTGACATCCGTCGAGCACAACACGTTCAGGGCATTGTGCGATGACGCTAAGTTATGCTTCTGGTTTGGAGCTAGACGGCTTTATGGTACAGAAGTAGAAACTACAGCAATTACGCTGTAGTGCTCCTGTGACTTCAGCGTTGCGTCTGCCACCTGCTTGCATATTATAAGAAACAGTATGAGCAAGAGGAGACTCGCCAGTCTGTTGCACCAAAGAGAGATTTGCTCTATGTTTAGAACTTCCATTTGAGTGAGAAAACTTGCTGCTTAGACTTTCGTGTTTAAATGTCTCTGGAGTTTCTAAGCAGCTGTCATAAATGGCTGGAGTGTGGTTCCTTGACTTTAATCCTAGAATATAATTTACATACTGTTTCTACAGCATATGCTGTAACGTGTGCTTTCACTACAACCTAAACATTTAGTAGTAGTCAGAGAGGTTGATTGCTTGATATGAATAGCCTTGAAATGAGTTTGCAGCTTGTTCCTCAGTGCAAAATTGTTCTCAGAGCGAGCATCTCTACAGCAAATGAATGTGGGATCATTAGGAGAGCAGCGCCTCAGTCGTGGTGGTATCACTTTGGAAATACAGGGTAGTATTTCTGCCCAGAACAAGTACATGAGAAGCTGACTTTGCCATCTGGATTAAGGATACAAGATGTTCTGTTATTTTCTCCCAGATCTGGGCTTCTCCTCTTAATTGCATTAATGAAGGTGCATTTTGTACTGTCATTCCTTTTGTAGGATTTACCTCAGGGATACGTAAGTCACGAAAAGACGGTCGCAATAAAAAAGGAACCAAAGGAATCTTTAGGAATAACAATTGGAGGTGGAAGGGATAACAAAAACAAGCTCCCTATATATGTAACGAGCGTGCAGCCCATCGGATGCCTCTTCAGGGATGGCAGAATCAAGCGAGGTAAGGAGGCTCTCGGACCCTTTATCCTTTAGGAACTGGGTTTTTTTCAGTGGAAGTTGGACTTGGACACTAAAGTGAGGCTGGAAGCAGTGCTCCACATGAGACCCTGAGGCAGAAATGGGCCTCATAGCCAAAGGTCTGTAATAATCCTATCTTATTTAATCAACAGGAGATGTACTTTTGAGCATAAATGGCATTGATTTGACTCATCTGAACTACTATGAAGCTGTCTCAGCACTGAAGTCTAATGCAGCTTCCCACTCAGTCGTACTGAAAGCCTTGGAAATCCTTTCATTGAACTCGACAGAGCCATCTCTGGACATCAAGGAGCAAGGATTCAGCTGGTCTCCCCTCTGGATCACATGGCTCGGATTGCCCAGGTACGTTTGTCTGGTGACTATACTGTATAGACATCTGTTCAGTCACAGAGCTGACTTTCACTCAAACACTAGAAATTAATTGCTTTGTTGGTTGATTTGGAAGCCTTGCTGGTATTCTCATTTAGCTCTAAGGCAGCGGAAGGCCTTTTTTGTCAATGAGGTACCAGTATAATATATGCGTAACAAACTTCCACTGCTTTTTATGGCGTGACCCCTTGTTCCCCCACTTCTGTTGGACGGTAACCATATTTCAGAAGGTCCTGAAAACCTTTTTGTTTTTTCCTGAGAGAACCGACACAGAAAATGAGAAGTATAGATTCTGGCACTTGAGGCACTGAGTTGACAGTCAATGTAGATACAGTCTCTGCTAAGATATCATTAACTGAAATCGCTCTGTGGCTCTTTCCGGATCGCATAACAGAAGCCAACAGATACCTGTGCTGTTTTATAGTTTCTAATCTGATCATCTCAGTTAGGGGCAGGCATTCTTTCAGTCTGATTCTTTTTGGCTGTCGTAATTGTGTCATCTTTAGCACGAAGCAGAAACAATTCTGAATAGCTGAGTTTTCCTACTGCAAAGCTTCGGACTTAGCACAGATTTAGCAGCAACGTGGAAAGTTCCAGATGAGAGGGTTGGGGCTTTGAAAGCTTGAATTTCTACTCCTTCCTGGAGAGGTGAACCTCTGGTTTGGTCACTTTTGCAGTTTCATCAAAATACATTCAGCTGTGAAAGGCAGAGTCTGTTGTCATTCCAGCTGACTGGAGGAGGATCGTGCAGGAGATGCACGTGGAACGGTGAAGCCAAACCCTTCTGCGGGAAGCTCAGGTTATTTACAGCCTTGTTTCTTGAGGCACCTGAAAGAAGAAATACTAACAAAGCCTCTGTTACATTACCCTTGCGTTACTTAGCAGCCTGTAAATGCTAAACAAACAGCCCAAGGAAGGTAGCTTTTGTGTCTCGAGCGACTGTAACTTGGCTTGTACTCAGCACCGTCCTACCAGTTTCCTCTGCTCTCCCAGGGAATCAGCCTGTCTGTTCTGCACAGGCCTGGTATGAACTAGCCCGAGCTGCACCTGGATAGCCCAAACCCTCGTACAAACCCTCGGATACTGGCTGGCGTTTGTTCCTCGTGGGTGCTCCTGCAGTGAAGTATAGCAAGGCAAAACCTGGCTGTGCTTTCTCCCTTCTTCCTTTTCCAATTTATTTGCATGGCTGGTGGCTTGCAGCTTCCTCGTCCTTTCTGCTACAGGGACTGGAGTCTGCTCTGCTCACTGGTCACCTGCCTTCGTTTCAAGAGTACACCAATATTACCTGCCATTTAATACGTTGCTTGAAATTCTTTTGCTGCCGGTATTAATGTCGGCCCCCTTTCATTTGACTGTTACTGTACCTTGCTACTGAAGCAAGGAGCAATGATGTCAGATGCCCTTTCTGCTTTTCAGTCTTCCTTTCTTCCTCCGATCTGAATTCAGGCATCTGAATTTGTCTGCCGTTCTTCTGTGGGTGTGAGGGTGGTTAGGAGGCACAAAGCAAGGTTATGTCATTTCAGGATCTGACAAAATCTTCCTCCTTGTTTCCAGTAGTAAAAATGGCTGTAATTCTGCTTTCCCACTCTTGGTTGGACTGGATGATCTTAAAGATCTTTTCCAACCTAAATGATTCTATGATTCTATGATTCATTTTCCCATCCACTCATAATAAGACCTGGTAGCAACTAGCTGGTCATCCACAGAATGAGTGATTTCCCTAAAGCCACTAAGAATCTGCTTTTTTCAGCTAAGCGAGGTATTTATATTTGACACTGTAGCTGGCAGAATCATATTATTTTTAATTATTGCTTGAGAATCTGTAAACTGAAATGGCACCCTTGTTTGTCACCTGGAAATGTTCAGGGTGCCTGTACGCTGGCATTTTTGTTTGGCTCAGGAATGCGCTGTTGAAGTGAGAATCCCAGTTGTCCTCACTTGCTGTTTTTAGTTCACATTGCAGAGAGGCCTTGACCCGCGCAAACTGGGTTCCTTTTGAATGGGACCAAACCAGAAGTGCTGTGGAGGAGTGCCCATTGCACTCTGGCACGAACAGACCCTGTGTGTACCACACTAACATCAGATTACAGAAAATCCCCTGAAATGTACCAAAACTAGACCCTGTGTCCTCAGCACCAGTTACTCCACTTGGATCTGTTCCTTTTGGGCTGCCCTGCTAAAGCAGACGTAGCCTCAGTACACTAAAACATTTTGCAGTACGGTGTGAAAGTTTAAAGCTTATTGCTGATGGCGTGTGCGACTTTGGTTTTGTTCAGCTTTTTCTTTTTTCCAGTTACTACTCCGATCCAGCAGAAATATCCTTTTGTCCTTAGAGGAAACCCATTTCTTTCTAGTTTGAAGCCAAACTTTATGCTGAAAGACTGGAGTCAAAGTTAGTGCTGAAGGCTAGGGAAGTGTATTCAGCCATTGCAAAACTTGAGGCCACAGTGTTTAATTCCAGCCTCGATTCTTCTATCTGTGGTTTTCTGTTTATGTCAAATGCTGCCTGTCATCTCGGTGTGCTTGGTGATGTGCTGTTTCTGAAACGTGGGGCCCCTGTAGCCCCCCCTGCAGAACGTGGGTAATGCGCCAGGCTGCTGTGGCAGAAGGGTTTTAGCAGAGAGGTGACAGCCCTGGTCCTGCGCCTTTCTTGGGACCCTGGGTAACAGAGGGAATAACAGGAGCATCTTGGTCACGTTCTTCCTAGAAGAAAAACACTCTGTGCCCCTAAGGCTACTTTCACACCACAGCATTTGGTGTGTAAGCTTGGAGCATCTTCCACCGCCGACCATGGTCAGTGCTGCGCTTCCAATGAAAATACAAACATCCCTGTAAGAGGAACAGCGTAGTAATATTTTTCTGTCTAACCTCAGGCAACTAGTATTGGCTGTACTGAAGTGGCTGGTATCTTTCTTGGATTTTTTTGTCTTGTAATACAACTGTAGTAGCTCTGCTGTCCTTGTAAACTTACTTTTTCTCCATTCTTTGCTTTGTTATTAATGGTAGCAGTGAGTGTTCCCAGTGAATTGTATGCTACTACTTATTGCTACTGAATGCTTATCATCATCACTGTCTATGTCACAGAAGATAGCGTAGGAACTTTACTTGATTTCTTCATAGTATTGTATTAAATCAATACCAGCTACTGGTAGTATTTTATACTGTCTCAAAATGCTGGTTTGGAGGCGGGGGGTGTCCTAAGTCATTGCACACTGAATCCTAAAGATAGCAGAAATACCAAGTTTACAGATTGATTTATCTTTTCCCTGTAAAAGCTTTGACACTTGAAAACAGTAACCGTGCACAGCGAGGCTTACGGATAATTCTCAGGGGGTGGAAAAGCAGTTTTCCTCCTGCCTTCTTCCTTGAGGTTTACCTGAAGTCCATCTCCGTGAAGTCTGAGCTCTTTCTGCAACAACTGTCAGGTGCTCCCTGCCGCGGCCCCGCTGGAGCGATGCAGTCCACGAACTCTGAAAGGGGTGCAGAACTGCAAACTCAGCAGGGTGTTTGTCAGAATAAAACTTGCACCTTTACTCTCTATAAAGTCTAAAATCCGCTTCCCACCGTCATTTTCTGTTACAGTAAATTAATGTTTCTCTTCCTATAAACCCTTTTTCATATTGAAAACTGATTTCTAGTGAACGTCCTTTTCCCACTCTTGGAGAATGTGTCTAATGATTTTATTTATATTCTATGCTGACGTAGTGCTTACCACTTGCTCTCTGGGCTATTTATTTGTACTAGCTGCCACATACGTTTCTCGTAGCTGTGTTTTTACACTTGCGTGATACCAGTAGAAGAAAACCATGGAGGCATCAGTAAGCTAGAGCTGGGTCTTCCAGCGTTTATGCGTGAAAAACTCATACAAAAGTAAATTACAGTTTGAAAGTAGATAATTGGATCTTTCTTCTAGTGAGAAGTTAACTGAGAAGGCTTTTGAAATCTGAAACTCATCTGCAAACTGCTCAAGCAAAGCCCTTGAGGCAAAAACGTTTATTAGGAAAAGTTTAGCTGCTGGAATACCTCAGCGGGGTGATCAGCGGCAGTTTCACACAGCGTAGCTCTGGCAGCGCCTCGGTGCCAGAATGTAACCTGACTGCGAGCCAGAGTACACGAGCTGCTTGCCCGCGCTCCTGCCACACCTTTTCAGACGCCTCGCAAAGGCTGCGCGTGTCTTTGTGCTACAAACTCAAGGAGCAAGCGCTGTTCGTGCTTATGTATCCCATTCTCCAAGGCAGCCCTAGCGCTGCAGCACACCCCAGGCTCACTGAGAAGACGTACCTCAGCGGCTGGCATCCAAAAACAAGTGGCCTGTGCTCGCTCTCCGAGGAGTACGCAGCAATCCCGGGTGTAGGTCCTGCAGGAAAGACCTTTCCTATTCCGATTTGGTAGTTAGTAGAAGAAAGGCTGCCATGCCTCAGATGTTTGCTTTCCATCAGTGATACGTGGCTGCTGAATGCCTTCATTGTACCAAGCGTGTAGTATACAGATGGAAATTAAAAAAAAAAAACAAAACTCGATTCTCATTAATTGCATGGGTGTAACTGCTGTTCACGATTAATTTGGTTTTGTTACTAGTACTGTGCACGTTCATTAGCAGAATTCATGAAGTTATTAATGAATCTTTCAGGTCACAAACCCCTTCAGAGAATGGTCATTTTCTGTTAACTCTTAAACTAGCACTGACAATACCGAGAAAAGATTTCTAAAGGACTGGCATCGTCAGATTTGGGAATTATCGCTGTAACGTGCCCTGCAAAGGGGTTGCCTCAAGTCCTTAAAAAAAGAAAATAAGTAAGAGGCTGTTACATAGCAGTGCTTTCTGCAAAGGAAAACACAATTTTCTGGAGGGCAGTTTTCCTTGAAACACACTCTTAAGCTTTCTCTGTTTTTGACCGTGCCTGTCTTCACAGCTACCTTCACTGCTGTCAAGATATTGTCCTTAGTAAAGGCAACCTGGAAAGCTGGGGCTTCAGCATTGTTGGAGGCTTTGAGGAGAGCAAAGGAAACCAGCCATTCTTCATCAAAACCATAGTGCCTGGGACTCCCGCATTCCGAGACCGGAAACTGAAGTACGTACGGGCCTGCACGTCTCTGGTGTTTGTGCCAGAAACACGATCGGTACTTATGTCAGCGTGCACCATTTTACTGAGGGGCTGTCTTTTACCCTTTTAACTAGTTGAGCTAAGAGTTAATTACTTCTAATTCTTAGACCCTCATTGGTGCAGTTCATACTGTTACCAAAGTTGTGACAAAGTCCTATATTAAGGAGTGCTTTGGTTTCTCTATAAAGGTGCAACTAAAAGGAATTAACAGTTGCGTTTTAGAAGGCTGGAAAGGGTTTAACTGAGTAATTAGATAAAGGTAGAAAGGGAATGTTTGAGATGAATCTTGGAGGTTCCAGAGTATAAAATCTCCTGCATTAGGAAAAGTATGCGAATGGAAGCAACAAAAGCCGTCCTCTGCAGGAAACTTAAAACGAGCTTTGCTGACCTCTCTGTTAGTAATTGCAGCGAGGGGAGGAGTGAATAGTGGAGCTGGAGGACCCCACAGAACTTTCTTGCAGCGTTATCTCTGGGAACCAACAGAGCTGGCTTCTCAGCAAGCGTGCAGCAGGCTGCAAGTGCAGGACTGTAAAAAAAAAAAAAAAAAAAAAATAGAAATGAGGCTGCTGCCTTGCAGGGGATGTAGCTTCAGTGTAGGGAGCTGGGCTTTGCTCCCCTGAAAACGGAGTGAGAGAATGGAGCTGGGTCACAGCCTTGGCGGGAGGACGGGGCGCAGCCGGGTTCCCGTGCGAGCGCCAGGACAGCAGCGCGCTCTCCCCGTTAGACACAAGGAAGGTGGCTGGCTGGCTTCAGCACCTCGCCTCATCTCAGCCGAACGGTGCGACCGCTCGGCAGGCGGCCGGGTGTGCCATGGGGCGGGCAGATCAGGCAGGGCGCGGAAACCCCCGTGGTATTGAGCTACAACGTGACAGCATTGCTTCGGCGTCGTGAGCGCCTCACCTTAACGATTGCTAGGCAAGTAGCTGTAGGAGCGACCTTGGTGATGAGTGCGTTTATCAGCACAAATTCGTTTTCTGTAACTTTTCCCTCTGCTGACCAGCCAGCCGGTCACGCTGCTGCTGCCCCTCATTGCTGTGTCACCCAAGTACCAGCAGCGTCCTCCTCTTCCCTTGCCCCTTTTGACTTGGAAGCAAGCCTCTGACAGCAACCCCTCTGCTTGCATCCACTCCTTGCCCCTCATCTTAGAATCACAGAATTGTTTAGGTTGGAAAAGACCTTTAAGATCTTCCATCTAGTGAAAAAGTGGCTTCAGCTTTTGATGATCTTGGCTCAGGGTGGGCTAGATGACCTTGAGGGTCCTAGGTTGCAGTGTTAACAATAATTAAGTCCTGACAAGTCATGTTTCCTGTCTTCTCATTAGGTGCGGAGACGAAATAGTGGCAGTAAACGGAGTGCCAGCGATAGGAATGAGCAACTCGGAACTAATCCCAATGCTGAAGGAGCAAAGGAACAAAGTCACGCTTACTGTGGTGTCCTGGCCGGGAAGCCTCGTGTGAAAGCTCAGACAAAACACAACAGTTTCAGGTATCAGCTGGCCATCACGCAGAGCTAAACACATGCCAGATAAACCAAGGGAATGCTGAACTCTTGCTACACGGTGTATTGCCGTGGAAGACTTTTAGCTTCCTTTTTGGAGAAAACATTTCTTTACTGTGCTGAGGTCATCAACAAATCTGGTTGTTGGATTCAAAGTAATGGTTAATCCGAACAGTTGTTGTAGCTTCCTGGGCTCATTAAAGCTCTTTAGAATTGGTGTTGCAGAGAAAGCTCTTTTTCCAGTGTTTCTCTACAAATCGCCTTTGAGGCGCTTTCCTCGATTTTAGAGTTCTGCTTTCCATTTAAGATTTTGAACAGCTCAAAAGAGGCATGACTCTCTGATTTCCCCTGCTAGTTTAATACCGATCTGCTACTGGTCCCTGACTTCCATTCCTGGACATTGAGTCACTTTCTGCGTGCTTTTAAAAGCCACCAATAAAACTGTAAGGGTGTGGACCCAATTAAGCAGTTCCTACAGCCCCCAATCTTGATATTTTTAGGTTATGAAACCTAATGAATGTGTTTATATGTTAAAAAAACACCCAATTATAAGTCTTGGCTGGCAGCTGAAGAGCTGCTAGGTTAGCACGGTGGAGCTCTGGTGACTTTTATGAAGGTCCTGTCACCAGGTAGCTGTCACAAATCCCGATTTAGGATCCTGCCAACGACGCAAATTTGTCGCGAATTGGGCGATTTTAGACGGCTTAAAGAACCACCGTCAAAGGTATCGGCAAAAGTGGTTTCATTGAAATACGGTATTGTAAAAGTGTGACTTTAACAAAAGTTCGGTGGCAAGGTTCACTCTTACTGCACGAAGGGTAGAAGAACGATTCAAAACTACCGAGACGCAAATCAAAGTAACCGTACCGCGAGGTTACGCGCGCCGCCGGTCGCTTCCCCAAGAGCTGCAGTTGGTGAGGGGTCTCGGCCTCGAGGAGCACCCTTGAGAGGTGCCCCAGCTCAGGGGGAGATCACCACCACGCAGGGAGCGATGGAGGCTCGCTCCGGCCGTCAGATTTACGGAATAAAGTGCTTGGCTCGTAGTCAAATTACATGCGATGGAAAAGGTGGTGCGTGAGACTCCTTGTACACACCTTTCTTTGTTCCTTGATAAACGAGTCATGGAAAAGCCACCCGCTATTCATGTGTTAATCGCATGATCGGTGTTCCAGGCTCATACGCATCGCTGCTGTGGCACCGCTGCTTTGGGGGTTTTCACAGAGCAGACTGGAACTACAGAAGTTCTTGGCCCGGTTACGGCTTTGGCCTTCGCCTCCTTCGGAGCCTGGCAGTAGTTTGGTACAGTTTGGTTAAGGAGTCGAGTGCATCCGTCCCAGCAGCCAGAAATAAGGAATTTAATTGACATCCCCCTCCTCAGCTTGGTTTCCCTGCTTTTATGCCTCAATAAAATGACCAGCTTTTCCCACAGAAGGTAGACAATCAAGTAAACGGGCTTGTTAAAAGAAACCTCTCCCCCCGGGTGCCATCTTATTTTTATCAGTCTCCCAGCGATCAGCTGCAGAGTTAAGGCAGGGGGGAGGAGGAGGACAGACCTGACGCAGCGCCTGTGCCGTCAGGCTTGTGAGATGAGCTCCTGCAGTTCTGTTCCCGTCCCTCCTGCAGCTGGAGCAAACGATCGGCTCCTGGCTCAGGGTAAGCTCAGAGGGCAGCGGGCTGCCTCGGCTGTGTCGTACCAGCTGCGTGAAAGAAGCTCCCTCCAGAAGGACAGCTTGGCTTCGGTTCAGAGCCACTGTAGAGCTGACATTTAGAATAAAAGAACTGAAGCCAAAGCGGGTTGGTTTGACTTACGCCACCTTGCTATGTTCCTACTTGGAAAATCCACAACTCCACGTAAAGCAATTCCTGCTTTTTTTTTTTTTTTTTTTTTAAGAAAGTGGTTAATTGGCAGTAAAAACGACAGAGCTTTCAAGTCAGGTTGCTTTGAGATCTTTCCTCTTACGCCGGTTCTGCCGCACCTCGTACGGAGCCAGCGCAGGTTGTACGAATCAACGGAGTTTCTCTCCCCTGTAAAAATGCTAGCTAGAACGAATGTTTAATTCCTAGGTGTAGTAAAGTGACTGCAGGTAAGTGCCTGTCCTTGTCTTAAGCAGTGCTTTTCTCAGGGCTGGCCACTTCGTAATTAGCTGTTGCTGCAGAGCAGGAGTGTTCCTTGCTCGATGGCTTGGTGGTTTACACACGGAGCGATTTCACCTCCCTTGGCTGTTAGCTTAAGGCAGTACAGAGCAGGGCCTCGTATCGCAGTCTGTCATAGCGAAATAGCCCAGGATCCAGTCGTCACCAAGGCTTCCCCGGCACACGGTGTGGCCGCTCTGGTCGATAAATATCGCCGTGGACTTTGACAGCAGAAACTGTGTGTGGCCAGCTGGGCTCTGGGGCCTTTGATTTTTTTCCTGTTGTTCCTACTGAATGCTGAGAGCAAAATCATTCCGAAGTCAGAAAGGTGCCTGGGGAAAACCGGTCGCTCGACCTCTGTCTGCCACAAAGGAACAGAAAAACCTGAAGCAATTTTTTGTCTCTTTCCAATCGATGCGCAGAACCTGGGCCTGGTATGGAACAGTAAATATTTATGTAGATAAGAGAGAGGGCGATTCCTACTGAGCTGTACCAAGTATCACTTCTGTAAAGTCCAGGAGGAAAAAGCCATGCAGCTGGTGGTCAGACAGTTTAAGTGGACGCTGCAGAGGGCAGCACGATTTTTACTATTACTCCATCTCGTTTCACAGTGCCTTCAACTTCACCAACACATCCTAGTAATTTAAGTATTGTTTCCAAGATCAGCTTGTTAATAGATGTTGAATTTCTTTTGATGCCTTTATAAATTATTGCAATATTACTGAAAAACATGTCTTGGAGGTGGTTTGTTTTTTTTTTAAACCTTTCTTTCCAGTGTATCAGCTAACGCCCCCAGAATAGGTCACCTCAACAACAGACATTTCTCCAAGAACCAGGAGGCAGGAACTAGCGTAACTCTCTTCTGCTTCTCCCAGGAAAAGAGCTGGACTAGCCTGAAATACACTGTGACTGGGGAAAAAACCCGAACACACGTAAATCCCCCATGCCCTTCCCCTCAGTCGTGCCCCTGCTCCTCTCCGCGAGGCCGGCTGCAGCCCCCGTGTGCCGGCGGGGCTCAGAATTGACTGGACTGAAAAGCTACCGCAGGGAATAAAGCGAGCTTCATCTAACGAGGCTTAGCTCCCCGATTCGGCGTGCTGCGCGGCTCGGCGCCTAAGAGGCAAGGCTGGGGCTGCCGCTCTTGCTCCCAGAGGAGTTGCCCGTCCAGGCTGGGGGGCCGGGTTAGGTTTTGTTGTGATTTTTCCTACTGCAGTGCAGGCAGCACAAAAATTCCTTGACTGGAACGGCGGCGTCCGATGGTCTGGGAGAAAGACGGCATTGCTGCGCGAGCGTCATGAAGTTAGCCTCGCCCCTCCGTAACGCTGCGCCCGTTTCGCGCTGTCAGGAGCTGAACGACGCGCCGGAGTGCCCCACGATGCCCTACGCCTTCGCTCCACCGTGAGCTGGCTGTGAAGTTCACCCTCTTGGCGGCACCGGGAGCGTCGGGCACTCAGTAACGCCCGGGCCCGCTTCTCACCTCCGGCTTCACGCCGGGACAAGTACTGATGCCACCAGCCCCAGAACCAGCCTCTTTTCTGAGAATTTTAGAGTCGCCATTCAGCATCCCCAGGGAATGCGACCGTGAAACCTGCAGTAGTTACCTGCTGCAAGTCAAGATTATTTCCAAAGCCCCACCTTTAGACTTCTCTAACACATTAAAGGCAAACATTTCACCTCTGTGTAGTTCACTAAAATAAACCCGTTGCAAACTCTCTCCCTTAAATTCACAGCTGCTTCTGGCAGCGTCAGCTGGCTAAGTGAAGGACATGGGTCCCTCTGTAAATTAAACACTGGAAAAAACCCCGCGAGAGGCAGCTGCAGCACTGACTCCTCTACGCAAACTTCTCCATCCCCTCTCCCACACCACCACCCACCAGCGCAGGTGCAGAGGGAGGGTGCAGGCTGGATGTGATCACCCTTAACTGGGCCTGTTTACAGCTCAGGGTGCTTCTGGCACCTCCACAACCAGAGCAAGAGACGACAGGAGCGGGCACGGAGTAGCTCCATCCCCCAGAGAGGCACCACATCCCCCTCAGCAGGCAAAAATGGAAGAGCTAAAGGAAGCTTTGGAAGGTTTGGAAGGCCAAACCCTAGCCTTACCTGAGCATAAAGCTCTAGTGCCAGCATTTTACCCCGGTTCAAGACAGGCAAAAACCAGCTCGGACTGCCCTGGGGGGGCCCTGCCTGGCCTTTTCTTTGCTGCTAGCTGCCTTAGCAATTTCAGAGTTCATGTTCTGGCAAAAAAATAAATATATCCGATTTCATAATTACAGAACACAGGCTCTCTCGGGAGGCACAGGCAAGGGCGCTGGGCCCCTCCGCCCCGGCGTGCAAACGAGCCCGCGCTCGGCAGCGCAGGGTGGGCACGCTCGTGGCCGCGCCCCAGACGAGCGTCTTTCCAAGCGCTCCCGAAACCTTCTCGCCGCTTTTGTTTTGATTTCTCCTCGGCCCACGCCAGGCCGCGATTTGGATGAAAGCCAGTTCAGCCCAAGCTCCCGAAAGCTGCGGGGCAAGCGCAGCTGCAACCCGCCAGCCCGGCCCCGGGGTTTCCCCTCGCTCCACCCGCTCGTTGCCAGGAGCCGGGATGGCGGCAGCTCGCCGCCCAGCAAGGCACCACTGCCCTCCCCTCGTGCCCGAAAAGGCGCCCACGAGGGATGCCGCGTTCCGAACGCGCGGGGTTCCACCGGAGCTCTGACGCGGCTGCAGAGGGAGGAATATTTCCAAGCCCGATTCCAGGCCCTGCCCTTTAACTCGGGTTCTGTGTGCACACCTCCCCACTGCACGCACGCTTCCCGTGATCTCAAAGCACGTTTAAAAAGCTACGTTAAAAACCAAACAAAAAAACCCACTCTTTTTAATTCTCCCCACAAGTTTTGCAGTTAATGGCTCCTCAACTGCCCTGTCACAGCATAGAAACTGTTACCGTAGTGCGATGCTGGCTCAAGTCTCTAAGGCTGTAAGCTTCACATGACACTCGGACTTGCAAGATTACAATAAAAAAAAAAGTAACATTTCAGAACCGTATTATTTTAAAGCAAAGACTTAAGAGAGTTTTAAATAACAAGTCAAAGTAGCACAAGATAATTAAAAATGAGACGCTTGCGGACTCACACAAACAGCAGTGCAGTCTCCTAAGTCCTAGAGGTACCAAAACCCCTCAAAATGACTTCCCCTGGTCTTCCCACCCAGAAACATCTCT
Source organism: Pelecanus crispus (assembly GCF_030463565.1). NCBI lineage: Eukaryota > Metazoa > Chordata > Aves > Pelecaniformes > Pelecanidae > Pelecanus > Pelecanus crispus. The sequence goes on along the minus strand of NC_134655.1, from coordinate 2,576,172 downwards.
GTTGCCACCCTCCCCAACCAATACTAAGTGCAAACAAACTTTGGAATTTGACTGAATTTATTTGGAGAACTAAGGGGGAAGGAATGCGTTGCACGGGAGTGTTGGTGATAACCACATAGAAATAGCCCAACCCCACGAGGGCAAACTGCTAGATGGGATTTCATGTTCTCTACTGTGCTAGATTATCCAGCTCAACTCTTAGTTTAAAAAAAAAAAAAAAAAAAAAAAGGAAGTTAGTCAAAACTACATTAAAGAGAAACTCATGCTCTTGCTATGGGTCTTCCGTCGATTTCCCACTTCAAGGTGTAATATAGAATAATTTCTGCAATGGATAAAGAAAAAAAACCCAGGTTTGAAGTCCTTGCACACCCTGCGCAAACACGGGCGACAGCGTCTCAACGCCGTCGGCCCAAAGCAGGGTCCTGTGGCCCACCAGTAAAGCAGTTCCTCCTCGCCTGCTGCCCACCGGCCACCGAGAAATCAGAAGACTTTTTTTTGTAGCTATAAAGAAATTTATTTGGGGATGAGACTTTTCACTACTAGAAGCCAGGCTCTAAGCTGGCTCTCGGGATCTAACTCACGCTTTTCTTTGGACAATAAATTTCAAGTCGCACTTACTGTCCTAGTTTTCAAAAAGGAATGATGATGACAAAAAAAAAAAAAACAAAACCAAAAACCATTACCGAAATGCGTTAGTTTCAGCTGAAGCCATCTTCCATCAGAAACCATAGGATCTGATACAACAAAGTTCTCCCTAGGGATGTTTATGAGTAGAGTAGCTCAGTGCTTTGAATACTAGTACTGCTGTATTTTTTGTCTCGTATCAAAAAAAAAAAAAAAAGTTTAACCGCGTGTGCAGCCTCAGCTCTCAAACCACGGCTGCGTGCTTCACTGCTCACCCAGAGTCAGCCTCTCGTCCCTTGTGGGGGGAAAAAAAAAGAATAAAAAAAAAATTCGAAGCCCCAAAACAAAACATCACCAATGCCACGCTGGTTCAAACGGAGCGAGTTCCTCCGAGGGCTGACGGTGGGCCTGGGTTACTCCTTGGCATCCTGCTCCTCTCCCTCCTGGGCACCGTCTTCGCTGGCCTCCTTCTCCTCTTTGCTACGCTTGTTCTTTTTGTGCTTGTGACGCCGGTGACTCTCCCCCTCCTCGCTCTCGTGTTGCTTGCTGTGGCGGGGAAGAAAGGGGAGAAGAAAGTCACATCAGAGACCCAAACGCCCTGACCACGGCGTGCGCGAGGACGGGGCGCTTTGATCTAGAATAAACAGGAGACGACGCGAAGCGCCGAGGGCATCACGGTGCCGTTGAAAGGCTTCCCCGTGTTTATTTGGGACGATCTGATAGCCCGCGTGGCTGAACCGAGGGCAGGTTATGCAAACCGCTGGAGGCGGCTGCTTTACGCCACACGCTGCGTCGGTGCGCGGCCTCGGCAGGCGGCACGCTAGGCAGACTGCTGTCAGAATAATTTTTGCATTTTTTTTTTTAATAAGCAACATCTCTGTGTCCCTCCCACTCCTAAGGGAGCTCTAACGCTTTTGACATGTCTCAAGCTTCAGCGTGAAGAGCTGAGGCTGCTGAGAGAAGGAAGAGTCCTAAATTCGAGGTGTCTGAAACTTTCACTCCTCTGAACATCTTTGGAACAGGCTGCCCAGAGAGGTGGTGGAGTCACCATCCCTGGAAGTGTTCAAAAAACGGGTAGATGTGGCACTTGGGGACATGGTTTAGTCTAGTCTACCCTTGATTGGCTTAGAGTAGACTTGGTAGTGTAGGTTAATGGTTGGACTGGATGATCTTAAAGGTCTTTTCCAACCTAAACGACTCTATGATTCTATGATCTTGGGGAAATCCCTGGACTAGAGGCACGAAAGAGATCAGCGTAGCTAGAGAAACGTGGGCTTCCTAATGGGAGGCAGATCCTGTTTCTACTTCTGCTTATTCAGAAATGACCCAGCACTTCACCAGCTTTGTGCTTTAAAACTGCTCTGTCTCCTCACCCAGCACTGTTTTCCAGCCGCAGCAGGATAGCTGTGGACATTTATACAGGATTTCTGTGATGGGGGAGAAAATCCCAGCCGGAATCTGACAAGGTTCCGCGTGTCTCCGAGCCCTGCACCGCTGACCAGAGCCAGCCGCGCCGCGCACGCACAGATCACCCTCCGTCTCCAAAGGTGGGAGCTCTGGCTTTGCCCACCCTGGTTCATGGCCCCCCCCGGGAGGAGATTTTCTGTTGCTTCTCAAACGTGCAATTACTTCTCCTCACAGGTTGAAAACCAAGTGTGGTCTCTAGAGCGGACTGTGGTGTGAAGGTGGCGGAATTAAAAACAGAGCCCAGGAAAGAGCAGATTAAGTTTATCACAGGAAGACGTACTGTCACACAGTACAGACACCCCGCTCCACGAGTGGGGACAGTCAGGTGTAGAGACAAATCCGTACCGCAGCTGGGATACCAGTTTAGCAGCAGGCACCTAACTGGCCGAACCACTGAAGCCCTGGCTGAAAAGCTCCCGGCTTCATGTAATTTCCTGACTTGTTTAATAAACAGTTTCATAGTCATTAATATGGGGGAAAAAAAAAAAAAAAAAAAAAAAAAAGAAAAACCAGGTTAAAAAAAAGGCTGCTGCCTCTCCTCAACACATCTTCAGCCACTTCGTGGAGAGCCGCACGGCGGTGTTTTACGCTCGAACAATGTGACTCTCCTTTAATATTTAAACAAGCATCAGCGATTTCCTTCAGACTGGTCAATTTGCAGTGAACTAGAAACTACAAGGAAACCCTTTCATCTTCCTGCTAATGCCTGAAACAGGCTCAAATCTCAAAGTGCCTCAAGCGGGGACTCTGGTACGCGCTCGAAGTGGCCTTAAACACAAAGTATTCCTCCCTTTGTTTTAGCTAAGAAACACTTCCCACCCTACCACTCTGAGCAAGACGGAGAGCATCCGTGTGCGGTTTAAGGAGCAGAGGCAAAGTCGCCCGATTCCCGCCTCGTGCAGCGGCCCAGTTCTGCCAATCGAGCTCTCAAGCAGTTTCTGACACCGCTTTGGTGAACTCCATCCTGTCCACGCAGCCAGGTATCTAGCACTAGATTCCAATTCTGAGCAGAGGAAGCTGAGAAATAACCCTTAAAGCTACGGCCTTGTCAGTCTGGTATCAGTTCAGCTTCCATTTGTTTTGTATGCCGTTTTGATTATGGTCCTGGCCTTTCTACCCATCACTTTCGTTTCCAACCCTCCAGCAATCACTCCTCTCTTGAAAACCTATTCATCTCCATAAGGATGAGACCCAAGTTCAAAATAAGGGTAGTTACCTACAGAGCTGACAGGAGTTTCGTCTGGAAGTAAGCAAGCTGAAGCACCAGAAAAACCGAGCAAGTCTGCTCAAGGCATTACTGGGATATAAACTGAGACGGCAACTGAGCATCACCTCAGACCAGAGACCAGACCTGCTACTTTGCTAGAAGAATGCTCTCAGAAGATCATCATCTGTAGCTGATACATTTTCTCCAGAAAAGCTGGCATTTTAGGACATCCTACCCTGTTCCAAAAGTGTTCCACCTTTGTCCAGATCATCATCAACCTCACTATGAGAAGCACTGGGCACAGAGCTCCGATGGCGCAGCGCTCAGCCTCCTGCTCCGGGAGGACATTTCAGATTACAGGCTGCAGAAAGCTCTGCTCTTCTGCACAAGAACACGTAATACTGAAAAGCTGATGCTTCTGTTAGGGTTTTGCATTTTACTTTGCATGTACTTTCTTAACAGCGGGAGCTATGCTGTTCTGATGTGACGTTTAGCACAGGTTAACCTCTCCTTCGTCCGTCGGTGCTGCAATTTTGTCGGCAGCGATTTGACATCCTGCCAGCTGCCTTACTGAGGACTTCCAAACACCAAGGACTCCTCTCCGACAGGCAGTTCTGCCTCCTGCCCAGGTACGTGCCCGAGAGCGCTCTCTCTGCCTGGGCGTCGCGTCTCAGGACATCGGCAGGTCACAGGAAGCCAGCATAACCCGGGGCGACAGTTCTGAGAACATCAACCTTCTCGTCTGCAGCTAAGGTGCCTTCCCACCCACAGCCCAGTTCAACCCTAAACAGCTCTTACCGTCTTGAAGACTTATGCTTGCTGCTCTCCTCTTTGTCTCTGTGCCTGCGCTCTCGGTGACGATCCTCTCGCTCCCTACTGCGGTCACGACTCCGGCGGTAGTCACGCTCAAAGTCGTAGCTGCGCTCTCGGCTGTAGTAGCGGTATCGTTCGTCATCGCTTAAGGAGAGAAAGGAGAAGTGAGGCAGAGGAACACAGCACTTGTGGACCTGAAAGTCAGGAGCCACGTTGGCGGGACTGTAGAACCCCATCCTCACCAACAGAATCTGTCACCAGGCTGAGGTATTTGTGCTGCTCCTGAAAAAGCCTGCACCAATGAGCTGCTGCTGCTTGTTGCACCCCAGCTGCAACCCAATCATGGTTTCTAACCACAGCGAAATAACTTTCTCCCTTCGCCTATTACATAGCTCGCAAGCCCAAACGGTTGAGTATCGTGGCTTTCTCCTGGCCTCTCAAGGCAAAGGGTTTACAAAATTTGTTCTTTGGATTTGCCAAGGGACTACCTTAGCAGCAGGCAAGTGGCCAACGTCTCAGGGCTTTTGCCCTCACAATCCTTCGGGAGCATGTCCAAGACATCCAGCTACCTTGTTCAAAACCAACAGAAACGCGCTCCTCTTACCCTTCTGCCTCCCCTGGTGCTGGATTTTACCTCACAACACTATTAATAACCTGTAATTCTTTTCCACGAGTTAGACTAAGGGACTGTTTTCTTCCCTGTGAGTTCAAAAACTCAAGTTGTGAGCGTAGCTGACACGGTCTTTCTGCCTCCACCTAACTGTCTGCTGGAGGCACCTCATTCAATCCACGTACAGGAGTGGGCACGACGCACCCCAAATTCAGATACATCCCACACTCCCCATCCCTCTACATCTCGTAGTCCCCATTCAACTTCTGAAAGCCAAAATCTGAAGGTTTAACAAGTCCCACTGTGGGAAACAATATTCAGACTCGGAAAGGAAGGAAGTCTAACACTCATGGAAACAAGCTGGACAAACAGATGTCCAATACCCATCAGGTGGGAGTGCTCCAGAGGACTCTGCTGAGCATGGCTACTTGCCCTGCTGTGGCAAGCAGCTTGATCTTAGAGGCCAGCATGCTCAAGAGCACCCAGAAATGTGCTCAGGAGAGCTGATCACAGGACTTGGCTGCAGCACGAACCTGCTCAGGAAGGTCTGAGCTCTTCAACCTGTAGCAAGTCTGTCTTCTGTTCTGTTCCTCCCTCTTCCACCCACAGGCTTGTAAGGGGGTGGGGAAGGTTAGGAAAATGTTGCCCTACTTGCTCACCCCCTGCACCGGGAAGGTCCCCGGCACGCAGCACCCCTCTGCCAGGAGCGCATTCTGATCATGTTTTGAATGACTATTGGTATTTCTGAGCCTCAAGCCTGCAAAACACTGACGCTGCCTGCGACAGAACAAAAAAGTGATGGGTTTAGAGAGAGTCTTTGCAGCGTAGCCTTCACTTTAGCTCTCTAGAGCAACGCTGGGAGGCTGAAAGCCTCCTTTCTCAAGCGCTCCCAGCGCCACTGTCGCCTGAGATCACCTCAGTTCCCACCAAGGCGGCTTCTCCAGCACTGCTCGCAGAAACGCCCGGGTAAGGATTTACATTTCAGGGCTGACTCCTGGCGAATGGCACTCCTTGCCCTGAAAGCCTCTATAGGAGAGCTGAGCAAAGCAGGGGTGGTTTTCCCTTTGATCTGACAGTTGCATTTAGAAGACAAGAAGCAGCAGCTTCTATGGCCAACGTTTCACACTGAGCTGCGAAATACCTGGTAAACAGAGAGGGGCTATTTCATTTACTGGCCTCACATTACAGCTAGGAGAGCAAGCGTAACTGGTTCTGCTGGATTTAAACAAAAAAAAAAAACCCAGACACAGGAAATCAGCCAGTGACATTGGCTCCTAGTTTGTCCTCTAGTTATTGATCCAAAGTGATCTACTCCCCGGACATTTCAGAAAATTAAACCGGTATCATCTATAATCCCATCCCTTGACCAAACACCTTCTTGCGCTCCAGGGCAAGGCCAGAGCTCCCTGCCGGATAGCCGTGAGCAGAAGCTGCCGAAAACCAGCACTCACTTGTTGTACTCGCTCGTGGTGGGAGTGCGGTCTCTGTCTCTCTCCCTTTCCCGTTCCCGCTCCCGCTCCCGCTCCCTCTCGCGCCTCGAGCCCGAGTACTCCCAATGGCTGCTGCTGGAACTGCTCGTGCCTTTGTCCACCGTCGTCACCCAGGGCGTGTGGGACGTGGAGATGGGCGGGTAGCTGATGAAACCTGAATCTGCAGGGAGAGAGCAGAATCCTTGTCCATCTGAAGCATTAACAGCACCCACGCTGTCCCCCCCTTGCCAGAGATACCCTCTGGAGGTACAGCTGAATCCAGGGAGGCAATGATGGCTGAGCTCCCTCCTGTCCTCACTTTCCCTTTTTACTTTCAGCAGTTTGCTAAGAACACGGGAACACCTTTTCCCTGAGGAGGACGCAAGCAAGACCAGATATTTACAGACAGCGCTGCAAAACCTCCCCAGCCCCTTACGCAGCACATTACAGCAAGGGCTACGCGCTCCCCCGGCTCCTGCTCTCTGGAGGTCCTGCTATATAGGGCATGCTATAAGGTCTCCACCGCGAAAAGTTTCAATCCATCCCGCCCAGACATCCTGGCTTGGAGGGCAAAGGCGCTGCAGTGCTGAGGCACCCCTCTCCCGCCGCCGAGCCGGCTGAGTTTGGTCAGCCCCAGGCTCTTGGCCACCCTTGCAAGGCCTCACTTCTCAGCAGGCACCTTCTCGCCCACGGCGGCAGGCGGGGAGGACCAGTGGCCCCGGCTGTCAGCGACGGATGCCACCTGAGCAGCCCAGAGCCACCAGCACTTCCCCAGCCAGCCGCTGGCCTGCTGGGGCCTGCTCGGCTGGACCAGCGAGCTCGTACCCCAGCGCAGGGCCAGCTGCCGAAAAGCTGCACACGTGGCAGCACCGGAGGCTCGTTTCTCAGGACGGCCTCATGCTGCCCACTCCTCCAACCACCTCCTGCAGCGGAGACAGCGCGGTGCTGCCTGTCATTCTGTCCGTTCAGCACAGCGAGGAGGTGCCGCTCCATGTGCTGGTCACTAAGGGGAGAGGACGCAGGCATTGCTGGCAGGGCTGCAACGGGGAAGGAAATCTGCTGAAATTCTGGCACTGCCTCTTCCATTACAAAACAAAAGGAGACAGGCGCTGCATGTGCCTGTAGGCAGGGAAGGTGATAAAGGGGGGAGGAAGGTGTTCAAAAGCTCAGGGAGGAGATGGGAAGCTGATGGTTGTGCTTGTCCCTACGGGCGGGGAAAAGCAAGAGAGTGAGAGCGAGTGTGAGCAAGTACGTGTGCAAACAAGCACGAGAACGTGTTGCTGAGGCACACGGGGCAGTTCCTCTGTTGCTGGGTATGTAATGTGCACTGAAAACTGTGACCTGAGGCTCAGCACTCAACTACAAAATCGCGTTCATCGCTGCTACAAAACATTCAGCTTCCCAAACGCCTGATGGTGCAAACTTGGCATGTGTTTCTAGTGACCGGGAGAGTTCGGGGCACAAGCAAGACCCTAAAGTTAAAGCAAGCGCGATGTCCATCAGCTTCAGAAAAGCCTAAACTACCAAATACCAGAGAAGAGAGAGAGAAGCAGTTTGACTGTTTGTTATCCTCAGTGCTCACCTGCAGAGTTGTAGCCAAATGGAGGAGGCTGCCTATTATTGTAGCTGGCTGGCTGGCTTTGGAGAGAGAAAAGGATGCAAGTTACCGACATCAGCGCGCCCTTGCAGCCAGGTCTGTGCTGCAAGTTTACCCAGTTTTTGTCTGTGAAACATCCTCATGGGAAAGCCATGGCTTCAGTGCATCTGTTTCACTATCAGAAATGCATACAGGTGCGGTGGCTTTGCCACAGCTTCTGAAACTGCTAGAGCTCAACTGCTTGCCCTGCTTTACCCCTCCAGTCTGTAAATCAGGCAGGCTTCCCGGGAAATAACCAGTGCTTACAAAGAACCCAGAGAATCTTTGTAGAAAACATCCGAAGAAACATGCTGTCAACTACTCTGCACTAGACCTAAACACACGCCTAGATTTTATTGACTCCTTCCTGTGCCGTGAGCACGACAAATCAAGGTAAATGCACAGAGGATTCCCTACGGACTCTGTTCTCGCCCCCGACCCCAACCCACGACCAGCCTAAGAATTACTGATTTTAGACCTATCCTCCACCCTCCCTCGCTACGGAGGAGCTGTACCAATGGCTCAGCCCAGGTGTGGTCTTACCCATCCAAGGTTGGAATGAGGAGAGCTGGTGGTGGTGCCAGAGGAGGCGGGAACAACCCTAGACACAGAAGCATAAGTCATCACAAAGGTCTCACAGCTTGCCACGAGGGAACAAGATTTCATTGCTGTTTACAGTTAAAAGCAGTTAAAGCATCTTGTTACTCTAAACAAGGCCCTGTTTGAAACGGAGTAATTTTCCTTCAGGGTTGTATCTCCTACCAAAATGAAACCCCTACAGCTGTGCTAGTTCTGTAGGGGTACGGAAAGAAAAATACAGGAAGAGCTACCTTCTGTTTCGGCTTATTCATCTTAAACATAAGATTCATTAAGGAGTAAATATCAACCCGTACAGTCCTGCAGAAGACAGAAAAGTCTGGTTCTTGGGATGCAGACACATTGCAACTACAGCAAAGGTTTTATTGCTCCATTGATTAAAACGAGTAACTTTGCCTCTTACAAAGCACGTAACATAGAAGTTACCTGGTTTTGTTCATTCTTAAGGAAAGCCAATTTTCTGAGCACATATACATTTAAAAATCACAAGGCATAGCACCAACAATGCAGAGAGAGTTGTCTGAGAGGCCTGACGCTTTAAAAATGGGCCCGATGTCAAACACAAGTGCTGTTATACAAAATCACAAGGCAGCATCTTCAAGAAAGCAGAATTAAGCAGGAGTTTACAAAGGCCACTTCCAGAAGTGACATAAAGCCTTGGAAGCCAAAGTCCTCAACCCTGACCAGTCTGAAAGTGAGGAGGATGTGCTGACTGCTCCTAAGGGAACTTCTTAAACTTGTATCCATAACTATAAGCAACCATTATTTCTGTAGGCAGCTACCGGTGCCAACAAGAACAGACTAACCACCCATTGGCTTGACTTTGCATAAAAATTCCTCTGTTTATTATTAAGCAAAAAAAAAAGGAGGAAACTGTACTGATACAAAGGACAGGAGTCATCTGATTAACTGCAGTCACTTCCATTGAAGCTAGCAGCTCCAGGTTCCTTTTTAAGTCAGTGGCGACTGAGCCAGCATAGTCAACAAAACCATGGGATAATTCATCACCTCTTACTGTAAACACCTAAAACGGGTCAGGAGCACCCCTCCCTAGAAGCATCTCACCACAAAAAGAGGTAGCCTGATGTCTCCAGCTCAGCTAGTGCAGGTCTATGCTGCAAACAAGTTGAGGAACACGTCTCGCTCTTAGGTGCTTTGGGGTTTTTTCTTCCTTTTCCTAAGATCTTCCAATAAAATGTAATGCCTAGAGCATTTCGATCACGCTTGCTCATCCAGCGCAAGTACTTCGAAGTACTAGTGTGAGAAACACCTAACTCGAATGGTGGTGGATCATCATCATTATCGTAATTAGCAGGTATTCTCCTCATCACCCTTTCCAACCCAGTTACCTGGAGTGGAAGTTCTTTGCAACAGCCTGGCCATTTCGTCCACCTCACTCCTCCCAAACAACTTTAATCTAAACGCACTCGACTAGCGACTGGGCGCTGCAATGTCTACAATCAACACCAGTTTGCATCCATTTTCACTACAATATAGTTCTAAATCCAAGCTTACTATGAGCAGGTTCCTTCCAGTACAACAACGAAAACCAGCTCTGCAATATTATTGCACATTGAGAGGAGTATGAAAAGTGACATTTTAACAACCACAGGAATTTTCTCAGTCTGAGGGACAGCCCAGCTAGCGTAGCTTTTCCGTATTTCCATTTGGGAAGCCCAGGGCAGAGCATCAACACAAAAGCACGGACACAAAAGCTGTGAATCAAGTCTGACACGTCTGACATACAGTGAGGACAGGCACATCAAAGTCCAAAGTGCTTTGGGTGCAGACCTGTTGCAAGTACGTGAATCAAGTGTACAGTATAGCACAGAGGCAGTGGCCTGACCGCATATACGCAGTCACCATCAGCCTTGGATTTTCAGGCGTACGGCATCTGGTCAGAACTATCGCTCCAAACGGTCTGCTATACAAACAGCTAAATTTGTTTTCTCTGGACTAGGCAAAATTTCCAGTTTAAAAAAAAAAAAAAGAATTACAGCTAGAGGAAACTAATTTTTATAGTACTTCTGAATTAGTGGGGTTCTTAACTTACGCACAAGATTGGTTGTTACATTTCTTTATTAGTATTCACCATCTCTACTGCATACCAGGGAGCAAAGGCTTCTGATGGAAATGGCATTTGTTCTGCTCAGTCTCACACTCCAAATTCCTACACAAAGCACCAATTTGTCACTCAGACTTTTGCTGTGCAAATGCCGTAACAAGAACTAAACCATTTCAAATCTAAGTAAGTGGCTTTTGCCATCTGAAGTTCTCTGTTTCACTTTCTAGATTGGTCTTCAGAGACAGAACAAGATAGCATTAAGACGTCCTACAGATTAGTGTTTAGGGCCAGAATATAAGATAAACAGCTAGAGTTCAATGCTGCATTGGAGTTTGTTAGCCTTAAATTAACTGTGCTCTAAAACGGGTCTTGGTGTCACCCTATCTCGTGTAACTTAATCCAAAATGTTCAGATAGGGCCATCTGTGGGGTCAGAATCATTGCTGTTATTAAGAGCAAGTTAACACCTACCTGGAATAGGACCGGGTGGTGGCAGACCTACAGAAATAAACAAGCAAGCAAAACAAGTGAGGACAACAAGTAAAGCACATCATCTCCGTTCCTCAAGCTAAACCTAAAACCATGCTTTTGAATACATTTCACATATTTGAGCAAAACAGACCAGCAGAAAAATTGGTGCTATTAAGCAGTAACTAGCCTACAAACTGTATCATTTTCCCCAGTGATGATCTCTTTACCTTTATATTCTAATTTTAAATGTTGCTGCTCTCTTACAATGCAGAATTCCTTTTTCCAAGCGTCAACACACAAACGATTGGTTTGGCCTTCAGAACAGCGGAAGGAGCTGGAGAGGAGAACCTGCAGATGCTAGTGTGTCCTTTTGCTTGTCTATTGGTTTGGGTTTTTTTTAAACTTTTTTTTTACAAGTCAATCATAACTGCATAGTGAAATCAGACACCCTGGTCAACGACCAAAAGAACGCATGAACAATTTATCTTGCTTTTGCCAGTCATTTTAATGAAAGGCGGTAGGAAAAGCTACCATGGTCCACCAGCAAGTACTGCAGTAATAATCCTCCTCAGATTAAAAGCCTTGACCGTACTTTTTTTAATTCTGTATCTTCTGCATGTGGAGCCAGTGCAAAATATAGGAGTTACTGCACAACACGCTCCTGGTGACTTCTCAGAAGTCTGGCTGCTGCCTACAGGACCAGGGAAAGCCCAGAGCCTGGCCTTCGCTTCAGCCTCGATGCACTATTTAAGCCAGAAGCAACAGGGGCACAGACATGACTCCGGCTGGATCTGAAGATGCGCAGACTTCGTAGGAAGTGAAGACAGAAAAATGTGTCTTAGGCCGTGGCCAGTACGTCTGTAAACTCGCACTGAAAAGGGTCAACAGAAAAATGACCCTGTGCCCCCTGCAACACGCTGCACGAGTACGCAAATTTGGCCTGTTCAGCTGCAAAGTTCTTTGTTCTCTCCACCAGTATTGCCCTATTTTGCCTGGTGCCCAGGAAGAGCACTACTGGCCTCTGTGTTGCAGATGCATTAAGAAACTTTGTGGAAACTGAGTTATTACATGCACAGAAGAGACAGTGAATCTGTTCTGTAACATGATGCTCAAGACAACAAAGTAGAAAAAAAAAATTTTAGAGTTTTTACCTCCACTATCTCAATAGGATTCAGGACTCAGCCTGTAACTGCAGAGGCAAGGGGCACTCCTGCAGACACGGGACTTAGCTCGACAGTGTCTTCTCAAGTGCCAAGTGCTCTCAGCACAATACAAACCCATCTGGTTATTGGTAAGAGCACACAAACTTGTCAATGCTGAGGACTGACCACCCCCTATGGGCTAGAAACCCGTGGTAAAGATCTCCTTTGTATTATTTATATTTTGCTTTTAAAATGAAGCACTGCTCTAATGTCTGCATTGGACACTAGGCTCTTCTAGGAGCAGTGAGAATCATTCTGCAGTGGCAGTTGGTACAATAAAATGCACAGAAACAAACACAGAAAGATACAAATCTTGGTACTTCAAGGCATAAACCAACCAAGAACTGACCTGGATTAGGAGGAAAGTTGTTTGTTAGAGCTGCTGTTGCAGAATTGCCAATTCCAGCATCGCCCTTGAAACATTCGGAATCAGTTCTAGCCAGACAGGATCCTGAACTAAACTGTCTGCTGATCCGACACAGGATAGCAATTCCTACATTCTTAGCTTCCTCCACAGATAAACAGGAACCCATTTCTTTATATTTATCAATAAAGCGAATGGCTTGGTAGCACCCAAAGGCTCGCTCACGGGAACAAAGCCTAGAGTTTTTTTCCAAGGAACAGCTGCCACGTTTGCAGCAAGGGCAAATGCTAAACAGGGTGATGGAAACACTGAACAAAGACTGGCCAGGTGTAAGGACCTGTTACCCGATTGCTCGACTGTCCCATAGCACCTACCGATTAAACCTTTGATTCGCTGCGAGCCTGGGACGTCCTAGCTTGCAGCCTCAGGCTGCCGTCCATTGCCGTGTGAACACGTACCTGGAGGATGCAGGGGAGGTGGAACAGAAGTAACTGGTGGAGGAGGGTGGAGGAAGTGTGGTGGAGGTGGCCCAGCGAGCGGGGGAGGCGGTGGGCCTGCTGGTGGTGCAAACGGCTGCTGCTGAGGTGGCTGTTGGGGCTGCGATGGCTGCTGGGGCTGCTGGGGGGGCTGTGGCTTACTTCCGTGGTCTCCAAGGACCTTAGAAGGCAGAGGAACGAGAAGAGAGCATTTTAATCTCTTGGCTCCTGCAGCTACGACCTCACTCGCTGTGCTGGCAGAAAGGGAGCATATCACCAAACCAGGCAGCACTGCAATACCTGGAAAGACCAGGCCATGCTATACCCAGGGGATAACATCTTTTGGGGAGGAAGGAAGGTTGATCAAAGCAATCAACACACTTAGCGAGGTATCTTCTCTCACGCAGAACAGCAGCGAGACGAGATTCGAGCTGTATACACAACTGTGCAAGACAGCTGACATTTCAGTGTTACGATCACCTTTTGTTCACAGGAACTGCCACCGACACAGGCTTCAGATTAAAAGCTGCCATATTTGAGGGTGACACAGTAGCACTTCCTTTTTTTCTTTTAACCCAATTTATCTTTCCCGAGGGCAGCAAGAGGCCAAATTCTGCTCTAGGTTGTGCCCACGGAGGTCAAAGGAAGACTGGATTCACATCTGTCTGACAAAAGCAGGTCACATACCCACTACTGCTGAAGGAATGATCGATATGCAGAGATACCAGAATGACCTGGAAATACAGGTATCAATGCTTGTAAGTGGGAGGAGCAACAACCATTTCCCAGCAAATTCTTTCTCTTAGGCAAACTCTTTTTTTGGGGCCATTGTAGGCAAAATTTGGAAAACCGACCACTAAAAAAAATAAACAGACCACAAACACATGTAAAAACAAAACGAGGAATTGCATCTAGACAGGGGAAAGGTTCCATATTTGGGTTTTTCTTTTCGTGATTTAGGAGTGGTTGCTAGGAGGAAGGTGGTTAAGAGAAGAGTTCTTGGCAGATGGTCCTCAAACCCTACACATAGCAGCTTCCTACCTAGAAGCCAACCAGAACGTTACTGTCATACACTGGACATGCAAGATCAGAACGGAGCCCCGTTTTAAACCCCAGGCTTTTATTTCTTGTAAGAGACAAGATCCAGTAACACAGGCCCACCCTAAGCCTGAAGAGCGGGCTGCATCTAACGATGCTTAGACTAAATGTTACTTCAAAGTACAAAGAAACACAAGCCCCAAGTAGAAATCCTCCATTGCAGAACTGGAGATTCCAACCTGACAGTGGAGGGGAAGGGAATAATCCACATAAGAGCCTCCCAGCTACACACCCCAAAGAATACTTTGGGAGAGCTGATGAGAAAAGGAACTTGGGCCTCACCACTCAGATGGGAAGGCTAGTCTTTAAAGGACAATCCTAGCTCCTAGCAAGATAAAGCTTTTAACACAGAAGTTAATTCGACCTGCAGAAGGGAACGATACATGCATACGCCTCGACAGGGTTGATATACTACCTACTGCTTTGCAGACAGAAACAGTGACATGGGAGGTCAGGAATGCACAGACATTTGCTCAGGGTTCACCAGAAGTGCAATAAAATCAGTAATTTGTCAAGAGGGCGCAAAACTTTACCTGAATTGGGTTTTCCTCGGAGGCATGCTTATCACGACGTCTTCCTTCTACTCTCCTAATTGTGCCTGCCTGGCCACCGATCACATCAATTGTCCCACCCAGCTTCCTGGTACAAAGCAGATGCATCTTTTTAGGCTCAAAGACATTAGAAGGAGCAGTTTTCCCCACTATTAGACAGACTTCTCTCATAGATTCTTTTCCACCAGGGAAAAAAGTCTCTAGAGGCAGCGCTCAAATTGGACAAGAGGTGAATGAGAAGTCCTTTTTCACTTTTGAGCAATTTGAGCTCTGCTTGCAGGGGTGAGTTAGGTCTCTCTGAACACCTAGAAACATGATCCAAAGCATTACCACATGCAAGCATAGTAACAGATTGCACACTCTGGTTCAGAACTGAAATCCTTTACTCGCTCTCCAGATTTGAATAATCATTCCCAGATCAGGCTCAGAGAAAGTGGAGAATATTTATCAGGAGAAGCCTTTAATGTTATCAGACCAGATTTTTCCTGCTTTCTGTCCAATCTTCCAAGTGCTGCTGATACCACTGAAGTTATTTACAGATCAGATTCTCAGACACTTTCTAGCCTGCCTCCCTGGGGCCTACTCTGTTTCTATTAAAGTCAAAAGTTTTGCAACTGCCTTCAATGAAATCAAGGCCAGATCCTTGAGCAAAAATATATTAATATAGCCAAGAAACAGTGCTGTCTATGCACTAGAGGAAATCAGTCACAGAACCTACAACTTTCCCTGTTCTTTCATCTCCATACCCAGGTCACACCTGGGGGAAGAACATTTTTATAGGAGCTCATTGTAAGGTCACCACAAGTAACCGTTTGTGAGAGAGAGAAGTGCCCGCAACTGAAGTTTAGGAATCCCTCATCCTACAGTCACGCAACAATTGATTTGTGTAAGTATGGCCTTAAACGTGTTTTCCTGCAGTTAGGACAGAAAAACCTCAGCTCTTTTCCAAGTTAGACAGCAGAATTTTCTATCTCAGTAGGAAATTTAGACAAAATGCCAGCTAGTTGGTGAGATAAAGTTTTCTCACTGAAATCTGCTCACTTTGTTTCAGTAAAAAAAAACCATAAAACACAAAAAAACCCAAACAAATCCAACTCATTGCTAAGCCCATGGTTTTTGATGCTGCTGCAGTGTATGAAGATACTCATTCTGGTCCTGACCAAAAGCTCTGCTGCACGAACAGAACCTCATGTGTCAGTACTTTCAAAACCAGACTGCAAGTTAAAACAGACAAAAATGCTGTAGAGTTACAATAGCATCGGCTTATTTTGCAATGGTGTAGATTTTTGAAAATCTCTAACAGCTGGAAACAAACCTGACTGCTTTGATGGCACTATGAAGGGGGACAGAAATGTCAGCAAAGTGCTTAAATGCAAACCAATGAAGTAGATCTTTAAAGCCTATACTTGAAGCAGATAGTTGGTTCTCTCTCAGACAAAGTGAAAAGTTGGAATGCAAGACTGATTTCTGCAAGACAGGTGTGCAAAAGATATAATGTGAATAAAGCAACAGAAACACCCAGATCCCAAAGTTGTTCTTCACAGCGTTGTTTTTCTGAAGCTTTTGATAAAAACCCATCAGCCTTGTAAGGTCAACGTGGTTTTCCCAGCAGAGGCTGCCCATCAAAATGACTCAATTGTTTTGCTTTGTCCAGCCTTCTGGATCCTCTCTCTCATTGGAGAAAATAAGTAATTAGCAAGCACCAAACAGCGCAGCACACAGGTTCAGAAACCAATAGCTCCTCTTATCAGCTGCCAAACATGTAATCCACTTCAGCAGGCAAAGATTAACATCGTGGGAGTAAGAATAAGCCAAGTAAGCATAAGCAGCCAGCAATGTAAGCCCTCAAAGCTGAGGTATTTGCCTTGTTTTTTTCTACTCCCAGAGATGTGCCCCTTCAGCTGGGATCTAGGTTTCCCTCCCTGCACAGCACTATGCTGAGGATATCACCAAGGAGAGGCAAATAGGCAGGCAAAGGTTGCACAACCCTCAGGATAGCACTGCTGAAGACAACAGTTACTGAGTGACCACCGTAGCTTCCTGTAAAGTTTAAAAGCTTCTCCTGTTTCAGGCTGGAGGAGATGCAGATACAGCCCAGGCGGATCCCAGCTACCCCTATGAAGAACACAGTGCACACAGGCTTTATGTCTGCATCGTCCCTTACCTGTTAGGAGGAGGCCCAGCCTTCATGCGTCCTCCCACCAGAGCCAAGAAGTCCGTTTTGAATTCTGTTTTGATGATGTTGTTTTCCACTTCTTTTTCAGCATTTCCTGTTCTTCCTTGCTGAACCTATGGAAGGCAATACGTAACACATAGGTTTAATGCCTTTACTTTCAACTGAACGTAGCATCAGAGAATAACTCACAGCAAAGGAAAAGGGCTCCCTTGAGGAACAATAACAGGGCTCTTGCGAACAAGCAACCTATTCTTCGGTCAAGGCGGCAGACGTTTCTGTAAACTAGCCGGCTATTCCAGCCTCAGCCTGCTGTCCACTGTGTCCTGTTAGAAGTCCAAAAGTTTAATAATCTCGTATCCTGTTTCACGTAGTCCTTAAGTCAAAACTGGAAATAGTAATACTTGCTGTATTGACTCTTTGGCTGAAGTTCTGATTAACAGCTGTCAGCCACCTGATGGACTTCTGCAAAGGCTGATGGCCAAAGCAGTCTCCAAACGCAAAAGGCAGCCACACAACTGCAACCGTCAACAGCACCAAGCAAAACAGCCATGGATGCCCAGCTCCCCTCTCTACACCTCTCACATCCACAGGATCTTCCAACCAGACACCCCTATGGCTGGACAGCCTCAAAGTCAACTGGAAATTCACTCAAGTCTTGCTACTGTAGAGCTACCTGTCAGGCAGCTGGAACTGTTCGTTCTGTAGAGAAAAGATTTTCAGCAGAGAGATTTAATCTTTAAAGATACATTTTTATGTTTCTCATCACTGAAACGAACACAGAACAGTTAGGTATTAAGGTATCTTCTGCTCTTATACTCTCATCTCTGTGATTACAAAAACAAGTCCCAGTTTTATTGTAGCCATATGCAGGAGTAACACGTCACCTACCGTGATCTTATTTTCAGTGCTGATGGGAGGAGCAGGATCCAGTCCAAGCTGAAGCCGTCGCTGCTTTTCACAATAAGCTTTCCATGTTTCTTCATTGAATCCATAATTAAAGTAATCAGAAAGATCAGCACCTAACAAAGGGAGTAGAAGTTAACATAGGGATTCTAGCAGACTTGCATTCTCAAATTGTCCTTTAACTGCTTAAATGAAGAGTTAAGAAAACAAGAATCTTCTAGAGAACACAGCTTACTCTCCATTTCATTCTGTCAGAAAGCTGGTGTGTGCCACAGCGGAGATGGCTGCACCCTTCTGTGGGAGGGGGACTACAGCCTGAACAGCAGTGGGACCATTTGGGACAGAATACAGCACGTATGCAGGCTATTAAGAGACATGCCTGCAACCACTTATTCACCAACTGGATTTTTTCAGACTGGTTTCTTCCAATAGTCCAAATGAGTTGAGTGCTGGGGAGAGCACAGGAATGACGGTTCCAGCTACCACCACGAAACCAGGATGGTGCCAAAGAACCGTTTTCTTGGCAGAGCTAAGCCAACATGTTCTGCTCCCGACGATCATTGCCTTTGCTGTTTTGAGAAGAGATTCTGGGACTCACCCATTTTGTGAAACGGGGCTAAAGTGGAAGTTTTTATTGATATGTCTCAGACTACGCAAGTAATCACAGTTTAGTCATGATCCTAACTATAGCCTTCCAAGATTGTTATCTTACTTTGACAGTCTTCTGTGAAATGTGCCAATTCAGCATGAGCACTTCTGAGTAAGAGAGGCGGCCACAAACTGCTTGCCAAGAAAACGTAGATGCAGAGAGACAAACACAGCTGCAGCTAGCTCTGTAAGGCGTACCTCACAACAGGAAGCATTACAAAGCATCTCCTGGCCCTACTGAGGTGTCCCTCAAACATCCTCCTCTCAAAGGTAGTCCTACACAGACCCATTCTAAAAGAAGGAGCTGATACATAAGGGCTAAGTAAAACCCTTTGACCGTGCTGAGCTAGCATCTACACAGCAAGGTTTAAGTTTATCTTCTAGGTAGGCCGCTCTTCCTGTTGTACCACCCAAATATGCAAATTTCACCAACACAGACTCAGCAACATGACATTTACATATCTATTTTATCAGCCTATATTTCAGCCCTTTATCAGTTCTTGCACACTGTATTTCTTCTTCCTGTCCCTCACTTAAACAACGTGCTGAACAATTAACTTTAAAGGATATAAACCTGAAAGGCTGTTGAGTAACAAGCTACTTGCCATCTAAAATAAACTTACAGGCCACACCTCTGCAGACATCTTCCCTCTATTCGTACTTCAACACTGTTTTAAGGCTAGCTGGCTTCATTTTGGTCCAGGGATGTCAGCGTGACCACAACGATTTCCATGCTTTATCTCTGAACTTCACTTCATTGTTTTCCTTCTAACTTATTTTCTTCCTAGCCCCCTCTTTCTCATTTCACAGTTGATGGGAAATCCCCTGCAGAAGAAAGGCTACATTTTCTATCACGTCTGTACTAGCTACTATTCATCACAGAGAGCTTTAGTGCTGGTTTGATACCATGACACGTTGATGTAGTTATCAGCACTGTCATGTACTCCGATGCTCTTCATTTCAGGTGGGCAAGAGATACCAAATACGCACTGCAGACAACCTTATAAAAGCACTACTTACTTAGCATAGCAATATTTCTGAAAAGTAAATAAAGCACAGGGGCTGGCGGGGAGAAGTAGTATTTCTGAGAAGAGGCAAGTGGATTTTTTGCTTCAGTTAGCATTTCATCATAGCATGTTTTATGACAGTAGCACAGCAAAAATTTGGATCTTTATGGTTCCTTCATTTACTTTTGTATCAAATTCAGATGAAAACCAGAAGTTTATTTGTAGCATCCTACAGCTGTCATGCAAGAGTCGCTTACTGAGTAGAAATCTCCCTAATAGTAATCAGGAAGACAAAAGGGACCATGTACATATTAAAACCTGCTGCGCAAAGCACTATATGTCTGGACACAGTCTAGATAATATTTGTCCAGAAAAAATAAGTGGGAACTGCTCACTCGCAATCATGCACCTAGGGGCAGAATCTAGCAAAGTATTAGGCAATGCAGCTTTTCTGAAAGAAAAATCCTAGCCTTTCTTGTCAGAGTAGACAGTGTTTTCCTTCCTTTTATTCAATTCTTTGCAGCAGGAGAATTCAACACAAACAGGCAGCTTTCCTGTCATGACATGGGCTCGCATGGTAATTCCCACCGTCGCTGCCCTCTGCAAGGGGTACTTCCCTGCAGAAGTGTGGACATCCCCAGGACCCAACTGAGAAGGGTGCACGGGGATGACTCTGAGCTTGGCCACAGTGAGACAGAATAAGCGAGCTGCTGCACATGAAGAGGAGACCACACATCACCAACAGCCACATCCTGATCCTACTCAATTGACTTTAAGGCCAACAAACATTAGCATATCAGTATCAGTGCAATATTTTCTGGAACTAGGGAATTAATAAAATGGAACATTAAAAAAAAAAGTTGTTCCCTTCAAGGCAGTTAAACTAATAGAGTAAATGCAACCCAATTTTAGGTAGAAGCATGGCTTGATCAATCAGTAAATGTCACTGATTGTCTAGACAGGCATCAGAGGCTGAGCAATACGCATTGTTCTGATTTCCCTGTTCCCTGGCAGCAGTAAATGGACAGAAATTACATGTGAAATTAAAGAGACACAACTAAAACCGGAGAAAGTATTTACCACAAGAAACTGTGAGGCCCCACCTGGTTTCCTCCACGGTTTGTCTTCAAATGAATCTAAATCCACTTCTATAACAGGCAATCCATTTATATTCCCTGCGGCATCTAAGTCAATACCTTTGGGCTGCAACTTGGCTTTGGAGACAGAGAAACCGTTACTACTTTTAATGCAATGCCTTTAATCCACTAATTTGCTGAGTAAATTACACCAGTCAAAAATAAAGTGCTACTGTGAATTCATTGCTGCCTTTATAGCACGTAGGTAACCACAATCAACTTTTCATAAAAATTACTTCAGTCATTCTATAAATAAATAGCCAGGGTATACAGCACTTGCAGTTGAACAGCAGAGAAGCAAATTCAACCCAGACTGGTACTACAGACAGAGTAAATTGTTAGAGCATGCATGAAATTTACCCCAAATGAAAAAAAATTATTATTGTCCCCAGGCAAAATATTTATTTTTCCCTCCCAAGATACACACATTTTTCTCATAACAAGAGACTTTTTCAGGATTAGTCTTAAGTGGACTGTGTACTAACTGGAGTCAGCAAAAATCTGTCAGGTACAGAATCTTCAAGGGGAATTTGTTCTTATTTTTTTCAACCAGAAGATAAGTCATTTGCATAAAGAAATGAATGCAAGGAAGTATACGAAGTCCATGAAAGGACAGTCTCACATACGAGGAAGGACGGAATCCAAGCCTCAATATACAGTATAAACTAAACTGAATGGTGGGGAAAATTTCGTCTGCAGAAATATGCAAGGCCAGAGTTTGTTTCTTTTAGTATCTTACACTGCAAGTAGCTGAGTATACTGACCACAGAGTTAAAAGTTCTTCTCCAGGCAATTTAGAATGTTTGGCCCTAGTGAAACAATATAGTTTAGAAATATTCTGGTTTTTTACTATAAAAGTAATAATCAATGTCTTTTTTTCTAGTTTAAATAGAATTATAATCAGCTTCTTCAGCGGTGGGTAATTAAATCATTCCATTGCACCCCAGACCCTCAGACTGTCCTAGGAGCGCTTATCTTTAGGAAACGCACCTACTATTCCTAGTTTAAATAAGATGTGCTAATTTTATGTCCTTCCAAACAGAGACCAAGATTTGCAGCTGCTCCAGCCATCAGTGCTAGATAAGTGAAATATTGCAAAAGGTGAAGGATAAAAATAACAGCAATACCTGAAGCAGATGCTCCATAGCCTCTACCCGTTTTTAAGTTTAGATTCATAGGAGTTCCCCTATATGGAAAAGAATCACTACATTGGTATTTGAACAAATCACTTGGTTGAAGATTTTCATGCAAAATATATTCAAGTCCTGACACCCTTCAGAAGATGCACAGTTCACCTGGGTTTACTCATGCCTCTCTATGATTATCAGTACTAAGTCTCAACACCTTAAAAGTGAGGCTCATTTGCCACGTAAGTTTCTCTAACCCCACAGAAACGCAGCAAACATACTGACCAACACCAGAAGATTGTCTTGAACATGAAGGGCAAGGTTATTTCAAAGAGCGGTAGTTACCATTCTGCCCAGGAACGCACTTAGGATTTAAATGGAACTGAACAACATGGAAATCATAGCTGCACACAGATCACAGAATGCGGAGAGAAGGTAGAAGCAGATTTGGAAAAGGATGTCTGCAAAATCTAGTGAGCTGCTAACGGGTGGAGCATTGCTCTCCAGAGTCATCCATCAGGCCGAAACTCCCTCTACAACAAGGGAAGGAAATTATCCATCAAGTGGAAAAATTACAGTATGCTGCAAAGCACATGTAAGTCATTTCCTTAAGAGGAAGGCTGCTAGCCACAAGCAAAAATGCTGTCTTACTATTTTTATTCAATGCAAATTAGGTAGAATTTTAAGTCAGTGACATAATCTCCTGGTTCACAAATCCAGCCCCACCATTTCTGAATCATGAAAAATCAGACAGCTGAAAATGAGTAAATTCACAGCTTATGCAAATTCTTATCAATACAGATTTTGGTTCTTGAAGTTTTCAAAGATCATGAGTTAAACA
Organism: Pelecanus crispus; assembly: GCF_030463565.1. Lineage (NCBI taxonomy): Eukaryota > Metazoa > Chordata > Aves > Pelecaniformes > Pelecanidae > Pelecanus > Pelecanus crispus. Next base: position 2,553,685 of record NC_134655.1, on the reverse strand, counting down.
CAACTTCCCTCCTTTGATTTTGCCCAATTAGTAATTATTTGGTTAATTTTCCAAAGCAGACCCATGAATTATCATTCCTATTTTATAGATGGATTCTCTGACAAGCAAGTGCAGGACAGAGCTGCCCATCAACCCCTAAGCCCATTCCGGTGTTCTAGCCATTACTCCCATATCTCCCAGAAGACAGATGAGCTCTCATCCCTGCTTTCAATCCCAATCAACACGCTAGAGCTACCTCAGATCAAAAAATCGACGCCGTAATCAGCAATACATACATGTACGATGGTGCTCCCGTTTTAATGTTGCCAATAGTAACTTTCACGTCATCATCATCACTGTCGCTATCGCTGTCATCTTCATCATCTTCACCACTTGGAAGGGCCTAGCAACAATAAAAGCACACAGGAGCTCATTAATACATAAAACTGATAAATTCCCTGGGACAGTAAGCAAAAACTTACAAAGCTTCTATGATGAAGGACTATTAGAAAGAATGATTCTGATATAAAGACATAACTTTGTACTGCACTCCAAGGCTACACAAAGCTGTCTCTGGAGGCAAAAACCATGGAAGTAACCAGTCTTCAACATAAATAGACAGCTGCCCACAAAGAAACTGCTAAGTCCTTTGAAGAAGTGACCCTACATGAGAATCAGGGTAAGATTTCTGAAGGCAGGGAAGGTTTAGCTCGGTTCTAAGAATTTCATCACGTCCCACAGTTCCTCTCCCCTACTCTTTCTTGAAAGAGCTAGGGCTTTTTCTGACACATCTCCTTCACAGGTCCATGGTGAAAGTACACAGTCACAAATAAAAACCACTGAAATACATTCACCAGGCTTCACCTAAAAACCTTGGAGCAAATATTCTCTCACCACAACTTTTGCGGTAGGAAACTGCTGAGGAGTTTGGCTTGGCTTATTTAGCACAATCAGTCCCCAAGCCGCTTAACTTTACACAAGAACTTTACAGCTGCCGATTCGACTCCAGTGCAGCACGGCTGCTGGGGCACAAAAGCAAAGGAAGTCTTCCAGATATCCAGCAGCGCAGTTTTGCAAGATGCATGAGCTGAATTAAGATGCATGAGCTGAATTAAGATGCATGAGCTACAAAAGGGTATGATGCATCCCCGCTACAAAAGGGTATGAGGAAGGTGTTCCTAACCCTCCCGCGTTTTCCATGGCACATGGGTTTGTCAGAACTCTGTGTGAGCCCTCGTGACATACCACAGTGGCAGGCAAAAAAACCCATCAAAAAGACTAGAGAAGAAGGGGTGAAGAACCAAGCCTCCTCCTACTCTTCAGCACTGAGCCACTAGACTGTATTGTAGGAAGTCTGAGCCTGAATCAAAACTGATTCCCAGCACTTTGGGCTTTCTGTCCCAGTGCTTCCCATATTTTACTGGCCCTCGAGAAGTTGTACTAGATATTGAGCTGGAGGTAACACTGTGTTCAGCTTTTCCTGCCAGACTGCAGCGTCAGAGGCCCTCACCTGCCTCTTCAGTGGGCATAAGCAACACTTTGATTAGGGTTCGCTACCCACTACACAAGGTAGGCTGGAAAGAGAAGCCTGTTGCTGTAGTTAGCGCTGGGAACTGACTATCAGCATACTCCTACAGTACAAATGTAACGTATTAGGCACTACCAGCACCTTTACACTTCCACCTTTTTATCCACAAGTATTGAGAAGCAGGAAAATAACTCTGTCTACTGTTTGCAGTGGAACCCATACATGTTGTGACATCTCTCGGTCTTCATTGCTGACAGGCCGGTTCTCCTGAGGAGCGTCTTGCAAAGGGTGAGAAGATTCTGCATGTCTAGAAAATGTGACAGACAAAAGAAAGTGGACAAGCCCAATCTAGAGGTTCACATATAAACACTTCTAAAGCATTCATCCAGGTGACTTTCATATAATGGCTTTATTCATATAGCGTGTTTATTCTGCTGGCAGATAGCTCAACTGTACGACAAAAAAAATTAATCATCCTTGCTTGGCTTTGCTTTTGTTGGAAAGAATCAGTTTAGCGCTTGCAAAGAGCGCCTGACAGACAGCATGGCTGCCTAGCCAAACACCACTCAACAGCTAAAATATAAGTGGCAGCAGTAAGAGCTTTCAGCTTTGGTTCAGCACAACCACAACTGATAGGAATAAGACCATAATAAGCAACACTTCACCTGGTCCTTAAAGATGCTAATAATTATACATACTTAGTAAGCAGCAAGGGCATCTGTCCCATAGAAATTAAGGAAGAAGTTACTTTAGTGTTTCTACAAATAGCTTACATTAATGAGTAGTTAAAATTCAAAGAAGAAGAGAGAGATAATTATCCACCCAATCTTCTCATTCATTACAAATTAGTCCTAATGCAACAATGGTCAGGTTCAGATTTACCTTCAATTAAAGAGTTCGTACAAATGTTAACATTGTTTATTGCATTAGCCAAGCCAGAAAGTCAAATTGGTATACACATGCTAAAAAAGAGTATGCTAAGTGTTACAAAACTAAAATACAAAGAGAGATCATTTTTCTCTAATGTCATAGGTAAAACCTAGTAGAACTTCAAAATAATTCTGGCTTTTCAAAACAGACACTTAGAATAGACCAGGAAACCCAATTCTCCACCAGTACTTTGTGGAGACGTTGCTATTAATTTAAAACCCCACCTCAGATAATAAACATACACAAGATTATCTTCAAAAAGAAACATACGTAACACCTAACAGAATCCAAACACTGTGCAGATTAAAGCCATTTCAGAGGCGGCAGGAAAGGAGACACCAAACAAGTAAGCCAAAAGATCACACTAACGCAACTCAGAAAGCAGTCACTGAGCATAAAAAAAGAACAATTTGAACAGTTACTGAAGGTCTCATATTAGAAAAGCCCCATATATAAAGAAATTCAACAATCAAGCCAAGATCAAAAAGAAGGGATGCAGGTTCAGTAGCTAACCACAGAAGCAAAGGTCCCATTTTCGCCAAGTTCCTGAGGTGACAGCTGAAGACGCTTGAAGTTATAAAAAGTAGGCAAGACGTCTAAGGGAAAATAAGCTTCTCAAAGTACTTCAAAGTTGCAGACATAGGCTATTACATAAGGACCAAAAGATGTCCACTGGAGAAAATCTCACAGGTGGCTCCAAAACCTTTTGTATTTTGTTTGCCAAATCCAAGCAACCTATAACATTGACCTCAACCCCAGAATTTTCTTAAGAATTCAAGATGACTGAATTAAGGAAGAGTGACAAGTATTACCTTCAGCTTCAAGTCACATGAAGTATCTGTGGGTGTGCATTAAAATTTATGAATCGGAGTTCAAATAAACATTTGCTAAGTAACAGTCTTTCCCTAACCTGTTCGCTTCCCAGGAATGGAACAATCAGGTCCACAGCCATCATCTGCATGCAAAAAAATGTCAACAGCTATTTCATTTCCCCAGAATGCCAACATAACCCCGTGCATTGCTGACGTAACAGCATCCTGCACAGACTGCTGGTATTTAATGCATCCTTTAGGCTAAGGAATGTTAATGGATACTGCATCCTGCACGACACTGATCTCTGCTTCATGGGTAGACACAAGTACTCTAGACAAGCCAGCTATGTATCCCTGGAGCTGCAGCCGTTGACAACATAGAAAACAAAGAGGCATTTTTCTTAAAACACCCCACAGCTCTTCATTTAGGAAGATTCTCATTGTGCAACAAAGGAAAAAAAAAAAAAGAGGGGAAAAAAAATTAAGAGGAGAGCTAGCATGATCACTAATAGTTTTCCTTCACACATCTTGTGGTTATTGGAGACAGTTGCTGGTAATTCAGATTTTTAATCCTACTTGTAAAGTAAAATTACATTCAGATGAAAGCGACAAGGAACAACAGATTGATGCAAGTTAGCAGTAATTTTTTTTATCTAAACTAAAAATTGTTCCTTCCAACAAAGCTCGTTTGATGTTTTTACCTACCAGTTTACCAAGTCTGCCTAAAACTTGTTTTTGAACAAGTTTTTGTGTTCCCTAAGCACAGGATGCTTACTACAGAAGTAGGACAGTATCTGTAACAGTCTCAGAAATTCCAGATACTGAATTCACAATGATCTTAAAGGACAATAAATATTAACCTGAACTTTTGAAGGTGCTGAGCACACAGAAGTCCAGTGAAGATCAAGTCTTCTGAAAACCACGCTACATTTAAAAAATGGCAAACAGATTATCTTTCTGCCAAGAGAAAACTCTGTTGGTGCAAAGCAGACTGCTACAAATACAGGGGAGTTATGACCAAGGACAGACAATACGGTCCGTACACAGAGAGCAAAACTGATCGCTGAGTTGTCCCCAATGCTTTTATGCGAAAGTCTTATCCAAGCCACATACTTCACAGATCTCATATAATTTGTTGATTTGATCATGTCAAGATTTTAACCTAGGCTTAAGGTTTTTAGCTTTTCCAGGCTGAAGCACAGGCCACAGTTTTACCAATGCCAGGCCAGGACAAAGGCCAATCCTCAAGGCACCATTTTTCCCAGGGAATTAAACTGGAAAACAGATCTGATTTAAAAATAATTGGGGAGGGGGAAAAAAAAAAAAGGGGGGGGGGTGTTTAAAAGTTAGTTTTAAGTCAAATCAGTTGACTGATCCAGTTCACCTTCCAAATCCATAAATGCTGTGCCAGCCCAAGCGTGGTGGCTGGGGATGATCCCATGGGATGGGAAAAGGATAGGCTGCTGTTTCTGGCAACAGCATCGGTCTAAAGCGTTCACGACGCTATGCTTAACATGGCTTCATCTTCTTTGCAGTGTATGTTGTTATAATGAATAAACAGTCTCTGGACTCACCCAGAAATTGGTCCATCTTCTTGCTTACCAGTGGTGTCATCTGCAAAAACAATAATAAAACAAGAAAATTATTCAAGTGAAAGAAAAACCAAAAGCTAATTTTAAGCACAAAATGCGTCACAGCTACAGAAATACCTAGTAGTGCCAAGGCACTATAAGCCCAACGTTCTCTTTTCAACAAAGTTCAACTAGAAATGGAGCAACTAAAAAAAAAAACAACCAACAAACACAGACTATCAGCAGAAGCGAAGTCTCACGCTACTGACACAGAACAAAATTCAAAATATGTATTGAAAGTCTCAGAGCAGAAGGGGCAAAGGCAAAGATCACATAAGGAACTGAAGTCAGCTGTGGAGATCTTTACATTGACTTTTTGCACACCAGGGAGTAAGAAACATAAAAGCATTCAGTTGGAAAGTCTATGAGGAGGACAAAGACGTTTAAAGGAAGCCCTGTGCTTCTTCCCAGACAGACACACGCCGGTCCCCGGTCAGCCCAGGGGTTAACCTGCATCAACCAGGTTAGTGAGACGGGGATGGGTAGGAAACTGAAATTGCCACAAAGCATCGCGTTGACCTCTTCGCATCGCGGCGTTCTCGTTAGAAGGGCAATAACCCACCCCAAACCCCCCCAAAAAAGGCCGCTAAAGCGCCTGCCGCCGGGCGGGAGCTCGCTCGGGGGCTGCCGGCCCCCTCCCGCCGGCCCCCGACACCGCCCGGCCCCGCACAGCGGGGGAAGCGGGGACCCCCCCCCGCGTCCCAGCCCGGGGGGCGGCCCGGCAGGCGGGGCCGGGGGTGCTGGGGGGTGGCCGGGTGCTTTGCATCCCCCTCCCCCCCCCGCTCCCCGGGGCCAGGCCTGCGGGCGCGGCCGGGGGCGGCGGTACCTACCCCCGTAGAGCCAGTGCTCCTCGTCCTCCTCCGCCTCCAGCGGCGCCGCGCCCGGCACGGCGCCAGCCGCCGGCGGCTCCAGCTCGGTGGCCATGGCCGCCGCGCCGCGGGGCTGAGGGGAGCGGGGCGCCCCGAGCTGCCCGCCCTCCCCCGCGGCGGCAGGAGGAGGCGGAGGAGGAGGAGAAGCGGCGGCGGCCGCCGGGGCCCCGCTAGGCTTCCGCCGGGGCCTGAGGCGAGGCGCGCATCCGTCGCGGGCGGCACGGAGCGGGGAAGGTCCGCAGCCGGCGGGCCGCGCCGAGGACGCCCGGCTAACGCGCCGCCATTGCTCTTTCTTTGGCCGCCGCGGGCGGGGAGCGGCGGAGGGAGGCGCGGAGGAGGGCGAGGCCCCCCGGCGAGGGAGCGGAGGCCGCCGCCGGGCCCTAGCGCCGCCCGCGCCGCCCTTACAAAAGGCGCCGCGCACCGGGCCCCGGGCCACCGCCGCGGCGCAGGACGGGCCGGCGGGGGCGCATGCGCGGCGCCTCTGCGCATGCGCCCAGGGGAGCGGCGGCGGCCCGAGGCGGGCGGGAAGGGCGGGAGCGGCGCGAGCGGCCTGAGGCGAGCGGGAAGGGCGGGCTCCCTCGGGCCGCGCTGCCCGGGCAGGCCCCGCTGTCCCGCACTCCCGGCGGGCGGGCCCGCTGGGGCTGGTCGCTGCCCCGCAGCCACAGCAGCCGCTCGCTGGCTGAACAAGCGGGTTTGCATCCCCCAGCCAGGCTCGGAGCTTTCTCCCCCAGAGTCCTGCAGTACGTGAGCTGTGCTGGGTTTCGCTGTCGCTAACATCCAAATCAGTAAGTGTTCCACTGGCGAGGGCCGGTGTGGTGGTCTGCAGCCACAGCCCTTAACAGGGCTCGACACGCACCAGAGCCTTGGTTGAACAACCGCTTCCCGAGCGGCTGCCTTTTGAAACAGCGCTGTCTGGCAAAGTGGATGTCACATTTAGACTTTTCTAAAATACCTAAGTTTTCCTCAGCCTTTCACAATGAGTCTGGTAAGGTTGCGACTCTGGAGACTTCCAGCTACCAAAGTTACCTCAGCGTGGAGAGCGGCAGAGCACAAATGGCCACTGTGGCTCTTGTACCTGACACTCATGGGCCTCCTGCTAGGAGCTCCCCAAAGGGCTCGAGGAGTCCAACAGAATTTCCAAAGATGTTTTTGGAAGCACCCAGAGGCAAATAATACTGCTATTTGTGTTCATTTCACAAGTCCTAACAGCTGTTCTGCCAATATAACTATTCATAAAACGGTTGATGACACTATGAAAGAGTTCAGTACTTCTTGGGTGGGATTTACACAACCCATTTCTGGCTTTGCAGCTTTTAAGTGAATTTCATGTTTTACACCCTCGAGATGTAGTGCCTGATGCTTGTTCTTCTGCAATTCAAAGCCATCTGGTAGCTTCTGCTTTAGAGTAGCTGTACCAATTAGTATCACCCTCTGTGAGTTTCAAAGCTCTTAAATCCATCAGTACTACATGGAAACTTACAGCAATGTGATTTTCAGCACTGCTCAATGCTACCAAAAATTGTAAAGAATCATAAAGCAAGTTACCTTTTCCATGCACTCAACAATGACAAAAAATACTCTATCAAAAAGTTACCTTGGAAGTGTGTCTTCTCTTTGTGGTTGAAGCATGGCTAGGATCCATTCCTCCTCAGCGTCCCCTGCTTTCTGCTACAGGTGGAAAGAAACGCTGAACAAATGCTCACCGTAGCAACTGGAATAGCGAATACACAACTGTTCCACAGGACCCCCAAAGTGTATTGAGAGTCGATCCCCGAGATCCCCTGGTCATACACTACCAAGGGTTTCCAATTAACCCACACAGAGGTGGAAAATTGCCACTCATACAAAGGGCCTCAGCAGTGGCCAACAACTCTTGTTGTCTATGAACAGATTTTACAATAGTTGTTTGGGTTTTTTTCCAGGTGGTCCCAAAACAGCACTTGAACTTTACTTGAGAATTATCTTAAAAAAACCCCAAACAAACCCAACCAACCCCCCCAAAAAACCCAATAGGAATTAAATTAGATTTGAAAGGAACTTACTTGCATTTTGATGCAAACAGCAGTTAGGATAACCAGCTCCTTGGTTTTCAATTTACAACTTTGCACTTCATAATCTAGCTCAGATTAAGATGTGGACTGACCCTCTGTGGCTAGGGATTTCCCCATCCAATAGACTGTCATTTTAAGGTCTAAATAAATTCGTCTTTGATGAAGGATGAAATGTTCAGGTACGTAGGAAACTAGCGTGGAATTAAGTTTGTGCGCTGCCCTGCACTGCTGAGCTGTGCCGTATCGCTGTGGTTTCTCCTAGCCATTCCCAGTATTATTTGGGCACCGAGCCATTTTACGCACTCAACCACAGTGTTACTGTTTGCAGAAAGTCCTCATAGACCATATTCTGCAAGTCCTATGGCTTCAAAGCATCTCAAATTGGGCACCCACTGGGTGCGTGTTGGTGCGTTGTGTACAATACTGCCAAAATGAGAACTCCGTTGGACTTGTTGCCCTATTCAGACACTTCATTGTCATCAGTGTGCAAGGATATCCTTGTAGATACTGTCTGGAGAACCAGTAATTTTCAATTATTAGGCTTGCACATCACATAATTTACACTAAATACAGATCAGTCATTACCTTTTGTTTAATATATGCCTTTTAATTTAATTTTAAATTCTTTTTAGTCTGAGAGCTACTGTAATTCCTCCTCCCAATTTTATTCCAATTTTGGATATCCCACATGACCCGGAGTGTTCTTAAAAAGTGGTTTTTTTTTCTAGCAGAAATGTCAGGTTGTATTTGTTACCAGTGAACTTAGATACATAAATCTATTTCCTGCAGAAATTTTAATGTTCTGTTCAAAAGAAGGCTACTATGGATCATAAGGTTTATATAAAGAATGTGAAATAAATCGTGACTATATTAGAATCATAGAATCGTCTAGGTTGGAAAAGACCTTTAAGATCATCCAGTCCAACCATTAACCTACACTACCAAGCCCACCTAAACCAATCAAGGGTAGACTAGACTAAACCATATCCCAAAGTGCCACATCTACCCGTTTTTTGAACGCTTCCAGGGATGGTGACTCCACCACCTCTCTGGGCAGCCTGTTCCAATGCTTGACCACCCTTTCCATAAAGAAATTTTTCCTAATTAAAAGGATAATCCTCTAAACAGATCCAGTGATTACAGAAAATACAGAAAATTCAGTAGTGTAGCCTAGACCCAAGTCTGCCCCGTTCACATGTTTACAAAACAAACAGGTGTAAATCAACAAAGTCCAAATAGGGTAGATCTACCAGATAAACAAGGAAATTACTGGTTCAGTCAGATGGAGAAATAATAGAAAAATTTAAATCAGGTAAGGGACCAAGTAAAAGGGCTATTAGAAAATTACAAGCAGAATTCAGGCATCAATCTTGGAACTAATCTTTTTAGTAAAAACATTTTTGTTAACTTTGCAGATGGAATCAGTCAGTGACAAAGGGTTTGTTTTTCTTTTTTTTTTTTTTTTTTTTTTTTTACAGGAGGAATGGGAGCACATATGCAAGAAGAGCTGGCAGATTGGGAGGACCGCTGTAATGTAAGTACCAAGAAATTCAACAGTACAAAGTGTCAAATGATGAGTCTGGACTGATGGGCCTAGTAATCAGAGCATCTGTTGGGAGCTCATAGAAACTAGAAGTGACTGAAGAGAAAAAGTCCCAAAGTTATCACAGAATCAGAAACACAATACAGCCATTAAAGAGACAAATGTGATCCTTTAAATTTAATGGATCATATTATTTTCACAGAAGAGAGGGAACTGTCTACACTGGAATACCTGGTGCCTTAGCCAGGAGCCATTATCTGGAACATCCGACTGTTTCTGGTCAGCCCTATTCAAGGAAAATTAATTCAAACTGGAATAAATGCAAGCAAGTGCAAGTAGGATGATCAGAAACAGAGAACTTTGCTTTTGAGAGGAGACTAACATTTCATTTTGTCTAGCAAATGAAGACTAAGAGGATTTATGTCTCTATAAGCTTAACTAGAAAAATAAACTCAGCCAGAACACTTCAACTATTTACGCTGAAGAACAATATTGACATGACAGAGGTATAGAATTATAAATACATTGGCACAGACATTAAAGTAAGCCTTACTACCAAACAGTTCTGAAACTGCCTTCCAAGAGTAGAAGTCGGGGCCAAATCCCAAATATTCTTAAAACGGACCTTTGCTAATAGTCTAGGCAATTACATCTCGTAAACCCTAACAGGATTAACTTCATGACTCAGCCCAATGTTCCTATGTTTGGTCTAACACCACAGTAACATTCTCTAAATTTCTCAAACAATATTCAGTGACATTTCCACGCTTAAACAGCATGTCAACCCAGATGCTCCTGTATTTGTCCAAAACAACTGAGGACACCAACTTTCAATAAAAACATCACATGCGCTCAGTTCAGGAATGCAGTATTTTTCCCTCAGGGATGAGCCAAAGGCTTTAATTTTAAGTCCTGCTTTCACAGCTACACAGCTAGCCTGTTAACACACACAAAAGGCTGCATTGCCCTACGTTCAGAATCCTCTACATAAGCCAACGATTTATTTCGCTAGCACACGCTATCCACGCTCAGGTTAGGCTCCCTTTGATGTGCAACTACAACAGCATCGGAGAACACCCTCTGCTTTTCGGAGCGGAATGCTGCAGCAAGAGACTCCTACAAGAAGTCCTTACAACCAGAGGGTCTGTAAGCCAACCACACAAATTATCTGGAAGACTGAATGTGATGATCATTCTGCAGTTTTCTTTTTTGGAAAGCATTCCTAAGTTTTCCAAGTCTTGTTCTTTAAACCAGCCAAACCATACTTCAAGACCCAATGCAAGCACCTGATCTGGCCATATCAGAAATGTGTCTCAAAGAAAACCCACCACTACTGCCATTCCATTCGCAGCTGATCAGCACGCTGCTACAGAGAGAGACGCAAAAGATTCCCCCCCATAAACACATTGCGCTATTCAAAGGTTTTCATCTTTAAATTTAATTAAACAAAAATGTCTCAAAGTGATTAAGCATGTCTGACTTCCAGCTTCTTTTAATGGCACAAGCCAGTGCAGTAAATTGTAGAAAGCAAGCTCAGTTAGAATTTTATTTTAATTAAAAAAAAAAAAAGAAAAAGAAAACTCTCAAGATGTGAGGTCCTATTAAAAAAGTGGCTGTTCACTTGTAAACAGAATAAAAATGTTAAGAACACAAAGTTTCATACAGCTTAAACAAAACCACTTTTTTAAGCAGTACAAGTAATGTTACAACACCGCAAGAACACCAAAAGCAGAAAACAAAAAAAATGGCAGAAGAATCACATAACATTACTTACTAAAATGATGAATTATTTACATTGAATATTAATAGCTTGACACTTTTATTGCTCCAATGGTAGTGTGTTGACAAGTAAATGTAGTAAACTGTCATAGTGGGACAATAATAAACACATATTCATGTTTTTGCATACGGAATTTTGTACCTATCAAGAAAAGCATAAGGACTTTTTTTTTTTTTAATTTATCAAGACCACACCGCAAGTAGCAAAAATGTGTTTTTGTTTTAAAACCACCCATCTACAACTGAATCCACACTTCCTCGACTTGTCTGTGCATGTCTTGGAACACTTTTTTTTTTCCTCCTCCTATAGTAAAACAACTTCACAGATGCAGGTCAGGAGTCAGTAGGTAAGAGCTTTGATGCTCTGCCAGTATTCTTTAATACTTCAATACGCCTTAGCTACAAAAACTTACTAGATACAAACCCAAATATTTCCTAGATAAAAACTAGAAAGGAAAGTCAGTGTCAACATGTTTATACGAAAAATTGAACATTGACTTGGTAGACAGTAGCTGCTTTTAAAAATCTGCTGCAAATGCACACTACTGATAGTTACTAGTTCCCTTTTCTCTTCACTCTCTGCACAATGTTTTCTCTTTTGTTGGAACCAGTCAAGGCACTTTCTTTACCACTTCCGCTACACTTTGCTAACATTAATCTCTGTTATATTGCTACCAATTCTTTCTCCAGTTAACAAGAATCCTCCATAAGTAGGTTTACCAATTCATGCTGATGACATATTGTCAAAAGGAGATTTTCAGTCTTGGGAGATACAATTACCCCTGAATGTTTTTGTGTTAAAGCAAAGGATAGCCCAGGCGAAAAAGAACCTGTAGGCAGAGCAGAAGTGCACAGAGTTCACAGCAGTACTTACAGCTGCCTTCACCTTTACATGAGCTATGGAACCTGTCTCCTTCAGATGCAAATAAATACTGCTGCTGGTTTTGCATTTTAATACAAATGTATTTACCTATTCAAACATGGAGCTTACTGTAAATGGCAGTTTTGGCTCTCCTATTCTTTACTAGTTGCTTTATGGCCACATATTTAAATGTCTATTAAAACACAAAAAGAAGAGACCCTTTCATACTTTGCAGACAAATTAAAATAATTAAGGACAAAGTAAAATGTATAGAATTTATATACTTAAAATGTAAACTTTAAAGACTAATATTCTGTGCTTAAGTGCCTCGTGGTGCCCGGGTGAGACCCAGGGGCAGACGATCTGCTGCAGGCAGAGCAGCCTGCGGCGCTGGATGTGGCCAGGCCCACGGGAAGGGGACGAAGGGATGAAAGGATGAGGGTGGAAAGCAAAGCTACCATCTTGTCCTGCCTTGGATCTCCGGTCGTATCGTGGCCAGGGAGCAGCCCAGAGGGACTGGGGGCTCCTGTAGCTCAGGGTATTCTCTCAGCTTGGCACAGCACTTCACAGCAACAAGAGAAATTGGGTTGAGTAATTTTGAACTGAATACAATGAAGTCAGCACAGACTGAAGAGGATTTCTTTTAGCAGCGAGACTGAAGACCGCTCAGCATTCACCACTGGCAACTACTAGCACTCTCATTCGGCTCGCCTGTGCTCTCAGTTGGAAAAGAACATTTTGAAAATAGAGTCACATAAAGAAGAAAAGAACCTGCTGAGATTTCTTGAGTTTCTTACACAAAGAACGAAAATTACTAACAAAGTTCTGGCGTAACAGTAACAAACTTCCATTGTTCTGTTAATTAAGCTAAGCTCCCTTCATTTACTCCAGAAACTTATTTGTAAGGGAAATACAGAGAATTGGGTGTGCTATTTCAGTTTTGGTTTACACTGCATTTTTCTGCCATTAAGTATTTTCTCTGCTTCTAGTTAACACTCATCCTAAAAAAATAAATTGGAGAGAACACTTTGCTTGGTTCTGTGATAGAAATCTGAGTTGCAAAGTGTAGCTAACATTAAATTCGAACAACAGAGTAGTTTTTTATTCGTTATGTTACAAATGCAATTACACAGTTAGTTATCACCCATCCACCAAGTCAAATGAAACCTCCGCACTAAATATTTCACATTTCGGAATCCGAAGCATCAGTCTGTGATTGGAAACTACTGCAAGCGCTGGAGCCTGACACACCTCAGCTGTACAGTAAGAATAGCACAAAATTTGATTTGAAGTTAACAACTTGCATAAAACTGGCCTCTGTAAACACTGCGTACAAGAAATCTGGCCTACTACAGTTATTAGAATGCAATGGTCTAACAAATAGTACATTCTAATATAATATTGCATACTGAAAAGATGCAAATACATTCAGAGGAAATCCCAAGTCACCCTGAAACTAAAAAGCAACTTGGGATGATGTCGCAAGGAGTCAAGTTGCTGCAAAGAAATGCCTGGACGCTTACAATGATACTCATCACAAATTGCAGATACTCAAGTCATCTGCTGTTTTTAATCTGATTTCTTATTTCTAGTTAGGACAGGGAGGGAACTTGCATCAATTTTCATTTGCTTACTATTATCAAGTGGTCTTGCTTAGGTCAGCCATTACAGGGAGTTTTTCTACAATTACTTCCCTTCCTGAGATCAGGCAAACAGGGAAGAATCCAAAAATACTTGTAAATTCCACAAGGCATTTGTGGCTCTTCAGACTGTGCCTGAACGCCAAAACATACACGTGAACCCTTTCAACTGATCCACTTCCTCCCACCAGCATATTTTGAAACACTACTCTGATTTAGATAAAATTTATTTCCACTGGAAAGGATGCCGTGTCACTTAATTGTTAAAACGTTGAAGTATTATCGCACTACAAAAATAACGAAAGCGTTACTTCAGCTTTGATTTGGCTGTTCCAAATTTTTCTCCTTAGTAATAAAGGTCTCCAATTATGAAACATTTTTTTTCCTTACTTAAAACCAAAACTTGACATCTATATATTCCTAACTTAAAAAGAGGCTTTAGGGTATTTTGCTAATAGCAGCCGCCATCTACCCCACAAATGCAACTTTTTCAAAGGTGAACAGTATTTAAGCTTCCTATTTCAGGTGTTACAAACAACATCTGAAATACCTTTTAAAAAAAAAAAAAAAGACAGAAATGCTATGCATTTTTCATCCATTTACTAAACAAAGTGCAACTGAGCCCTACACATCTGATAGTATGTACAAACTCATTATGGCTTTACCATAAAACCAGCGTGTGAATGGGTCTATACAATCAGATGGCTACTAGCAAATGTAACGAATAAAACAATGTCAGACTGTTGGCAATAGAATAAGAGCTATATTACATTCTGTAAACCTTGGCATACCACACTTTACATTATGCAAAGAGTCAATATTTACAAATCCATAGTGGGTAAAATAATTAACCCCCTAATGTAAATGACGATTTTGCAAAGTGCAGGACAAAACCAGTGCTGTTGATTGCAAGTCCTATGCAAGCAAGTTATACTAAAATCATTACTACTAGACGCTTACCTGGACATTTCTACTGAGGGTTTATAGGATTGCGACGTTTAGAATGAAATATAGTATGACATGGCATTAGGATGCATGTTTGAGGACAGCAAATATAGAAATTAATAAGGCAGCATGCTCAGAACAAGTTTAAGCAGCACTGATGTTAGATCCCTAGTGGCAACCATATCAGTTAATGTCAAAAATTCAGAGTGCAACATAGAAGCCTCATTTAACATAAAAAAAAATGTGCAAATTGTTCTCTTCTTAACAAAAGAAAGTAACATAGCAAGGAAGATATTCTACTGACGAACATTTTTAAGTCACAGCAAAGTAGACCATCTTCTTTCCAAAATCATCTACAAGGCACTAAGGGTAGAAAATGACAGGTAACATGAAAGATCAAATGCTGTTCCTCAGTCAGGTCGAAATATGGGATATTTTGGTAAGAACTCTATTAATATTACCTGTTGAAGAAGGGAAAAAAGACAAGAACAGAACACAGTAACCAAAAAGTTCAAACCTTCAGCGCAATTTCCATGCAACATTGGCTAGTACATAAGACTAAACCTGAGATACTCTGTAAGTAACAAAGCAGAGATTTCAGTCATTTTGAAATACAGGGCTTCTGGACGCGTTTTTGGGGTGACTATCTCTTTTCTTCAAGCCTACACAATCTTTGCAGCTATACAGTGGATGGGGGAGTAGCAGGACCACAGAAATATTCTAAATTCTACTTTCCTAAATGGACTCTCTGTCTTGGTTAAAACTTCATGAAATTCAAGAGCTAGCAAAAAGAAAGAAAAAGAAAAAAAAAAAAAGAGATCCATACAAAAACCACACTACTATAAAAATGCAATATTTCTGCACAAAGAATTTGAATCAAAGGAATTATGAATACCAATGGAAAAGGCGGATCAGCATTAAAGAACTATGGACTGGTGTGGGAGTCACACCAATGTGCAAAGTCCCAGTGGGTCTCCCTCACTACAAATTACAGACCAAAACAAGTGTACCTGCAGCGCATATGTAGAATTGTTATGCAGAGAAAACATGTTTAGCGGTGACAATTTCTAAGTCTCAATATATGCCACGGCTGCTCTTGTTAAAAGCGGCTTTCAGGGGTGTATGTCAAACATGACTGCACCTTTTTCGGAGAGGTGACAGTCCAGTAAGTTAAGGATTTGCTCTATAAAATCATAGACATGTTGAATACCAAATAAGTAACAGAACTAATACTTACATATTCCATCATATTGCTAGTTTCGCATTTCCTTTTACTCAGCTTCCAGTGCAAACCAAGCTAAGAAAATAATTATCAAAGGATTAATGCAGACCGCAGCATTGTTTTGATGAGCAATGTAACAAGCGCTAGCAATATCAAATTATCAGGATCCAGAACACTTCAGACACAGGTTTAAGATCAGTATAAAGTATGGCATTATAACAAGACTGTAACATTCCTACATGCAAATTACGCAAAAAGCCCCTACTATTCTTAAAGCTGAAGAAAACAAGCACTCTAACTTTTCTTACCTTATGATATAGTCTGTTATTTTCCCATTCTAATAACTTCTGAATTGATCTTCTAGTCTAAAAAGTAAGTCAAAACTGTATTATAAATGGTTCAGTAGCCAGCCTCATCAGAAGAATCTTACTATTGCATTTCTGGCTTAAGATTCATTTAAAATAAGTTAGTTTTATAGAAGTAGAACCAAGCAAAAGAAAAACTATAAATGGAAGTCCTACCACTTGAACTCCCCACGCCTCAACATCAGATCTTCTTCAGAAAAAAAAGAACACACCCACAGGTTTTTTGTTAACTTAGGACAGCAACTTTCCCAGAATTCATTTACTTGGTAAGAGATCCTTTTGAATTTAGTATTTTTGACTACCATAGCCAAGCCAGCAAAACAGAATCTCCCACATTCTCTTGGCCAAATACTGCACTCACTACAGGTGGTCTACTGACAACACGTCATTTCCATACATGTAATTTCCCAATTTTGCTGATGTAACTGTTATCTGAATCCTGAGAAAATCTCAACACCACAGAACTCCAGCTCACAACAAGCAGTGCCTGTATTTTCAGCTCTTGGACACCGAATTGCATATGACCTTCATGTTCTGCTCTTTACACAACTGTGGGAGAGGAGAAGATTTTTGGCGTTTCAGTGATTTTTTTTAAGGTCACAGAAAGCCAACTGTGATGATCTGCTCTAGTTCCTGTGTGGTATGCCACAGAATTCTATTCACCATTTCTTTGCTAAAACTATTAATGGTAGGTGAGCTACACCATCTTGTTTAAAAAAAAGATACAAAGCTATCCAATCCTGAGTCAAAGACTTAATGGTGAAGAATCTACCACTTCTTTGTAAGTTTTTCCAGTGACAAAGCTATCCTTGGAATTTAAAAGTACGTGTTGTTTCCTGTTTCAGCTGTCTTAGTTTCATATTCCAGCCTTTGGATCTCATAATGCTTTTTGTTGCCAGGTGAGTGTACGGGGACTGGCTGGCCTGGAGTTAATTTTCTTCGCAGCAGCTTGTATGGTGCTGTGGTTTAGATCTAGGACTGAAACAGCTTTAATACCACATCAGTGTTTTAGCTATTGCTGAACAGCACTGACCAAAGGGATATTCCGTGCCATGTCCCGTCATGCTCAGCAATAAAATTGGGGGCAGTTCTTTCCAGTGTAGCCCACTGCCCAGAGACAAGCTGTGCATCGGTCTGCTGGTGGGAAGCGGTGAGCGATTTGCCTTTGCATCGCTTGGGTTTTCTTCCCTTCACTTATTAAACTGTCTTTATCTCGACACATGAATTTTTCTTACTTTTGCTCTTTTTCTTACTTTTGCTTACTTTTCTTACTTTTCTTACTTTTTCTCCCCCATCCTGCTTGGGTCGGGGGGAGTAAGCAAGTGGCTGGTGGGTGCTGAGTTGCTGACTCGGTTCAACCCATCACAAGAGAAAATTAAGAACCATCTTATACTTGTGATTGTTAGTGATCAAATCGCTCTAATATACACACACACATACCCACAGAAGTAGCATGATCTTCCCTACTCCTACCTGATACATATTATTTATACCCTTGAGAATTACATTAACACTACAACATCACACAGGCATTTATTTAGATTTTCACTAGCACGAGAATATTAAATATGGTTTTAGAACTGCAAATATTCCATCTGGATCTCTCAAGCATATTCCTCTGCAATAAGAACGTTTATAAAGGCAGTTAAAAAGAGCTAAAGCAAGTCCTGTAACTTTTTAGTGATCCAGGCTCCAGCAATTAGCAGTTCAACAAAGTTAACATATTATGCCTTTAGTGCTTTTTTTTTTTTTTTAACCAAAACCTCAATGCCAGTCAACGCAACTGTTATTTTCTTGAGCAAGTTGGAAAGTTTGGCAAAACACTTCTGTTTTATTTTCCGTGAAAAGCAATGCCTATTCCTCATTTTTGCTTTTGGTTTGTTTTATTAAAGATCATAAACTCTTGAAAGCCAGAAGTATTACTTTTTAACAGATTTTTACTGAGGCTCTTTTCCTATAATTAAATTGACAAGTGTGATAGTTCTAGTGCACCTACGTACTATTTACATTTATGGATAATACAATTTTATGGCTACAAGTCTTACAAACTATGTAGCTGCAAAGACTATCATTACACTATTCCTGTTGATGTATTTCCTAAACATTTACTGCTGTGATAAATCAATTCTAAATGTAAACCATAGAGGTAATTAGGATCATGTTTACTTCATATTGCTAAAGTGCTTTTCAGAATTATTACTTTGGACCCGATTACAAGAATTGTCAGCTTTCTGTTGACAATAAATAAAGGGAAGTCTTAAAACTTCCTGAATAGAAAACAAATCTGTGTTTGTTCTTAATAGAAACAGCACAGTAAAATATGTCAAATGAACCACAGCTCAGAAATGTTATGGTAACTATTGCATGCAAAAATGTAATTTTTAATTTAAAAAAATACTTATTCTGGGGTGTGGGGGGGGGTGCGAAGAGGAAAAGTAAGTTTCACTCCAGTTCAAGCAGCCTTTGAAGGTCAATGTCCAGTTCTGCACTCATTTAACTCAATTCTTAGACCTTTAGAAATCCTGGAAATCAAGGTTATCACATACTGCATCCTGTTCTTTGACCCGAGATAGGATTAGCTATTCCTAAGACTATTAATTCAATTGCTGATCTGGTATCATTGACTTCACTAACAAACATACTTTTTCTACTTTCTAAAGAATAGAAAACGGAATAACCTTTGGAATGCTAGCGAGACAAAAAAAGGGTTTTAAAATGGGGATGATACTATTAAACATTATTTAACAGTATCAGCAATGGCAAAATGAATAGAATAAGAAGCATGAAACGTACTTACTCTTTTGTTAAGACAGACTACAGGCCACAGGCTACAGCCCAGTGTGCAGCAGCAGCACAGACAGCCACAAAGCAGCCATTTTACATTGACAGGGAGATTCTTTCTTAAACAGGCATTCACACGGCTGATGCTGGTCTTGAATTCTTCTGGGGCAACCTGCAATAGAAGTGCTGAACTTCAGTGGAAAGCCATTACAGGTGTATTTTCTTAATAATTGCCTCTACAGGTTAAAATGTAAATGAAATATAATACGATTATACAATATGACCCCATCTTTTGAAACACTGGTCATCCAGTGAGCATGAAAAGTCACTTTCCTGTAACAAATTCATTTATGGTGCATGCTTTGTGAAAACTTGCATTAAAAAGCTAAACATTGCTTAGATGAACAGCCTCATCCTTATTTATTGCACCATTAATAAATCAATTGTCCTGATAACATAGTGGCCCCAAACAAAACTAGAAGTGGGACACAGCTGTGCAACATGTGCACTGGCTATGCTGACCAAAAAAAAAATTTCAAGAATGACAGATAGCTGGTTTCCAAGGGAATGCAGGCCAGCTTCGTAGTAAAAACACGTGTCACACAGAAAAAAGGATAATATTGTCCAAATTAATTTCATACCAATGCAAGTCTACACTGTGCCTGGGGGAATGTGGACCTCTGTCCACAAATAAATCCCTGGAGTGGTCTGTATCAACGTGAGGCCACAGCTTCACCTGTGGCTGCTTCCTAAAATAGGGAAGCCCAGAAAGACATGTACTGGATTATATTCAAGGCAAAGAAATGCATCTTGTACAGGGTTAGGAATAAAGCCTAGCTGTTGAAAAACAACTTATTTAAATTAAGGAATATTCAGCAGCGCTTACTCAAAATAATATCTTGCTACTGCAGAGTCACAGTGGAAAATTACATTTTCTATCAGAAATGAGCTCCTTTCTCCGATAGCAGCACGTTTCTTATAAAAGAGTGAGAGCACTTACCTATTTACATACCCCAAATCCCTCATCTCCCTACGGAATCTAAATAACTTATATCTGACAAGTCAAATATGGATTTGTGGTATAGACTCCCAAGATGGCGCTCTTAACTGTAACACGATCCAGCATTCGAATGCACAAAGCGGAATAATCAGATCCAACTTCAATAGACTTGACCAGTCAGGCACCACAACGCAAAAAAAACCCCCAAAACCAACCCCAACCCAAAACCAATTCACCAACAACACCAAAACAAAAAAAAAACCACAAAACCCAAACCAACTTTCCTAACTACTTGCCACGTTGAAGAAAAATACCCCCAGAATTAGTCTGTATACAGAGCTGTGCAACTCCTACATAATCCTTCCAACCAAGCGAGCCCAACTCTGTTCATTTAGTTCTGCAAACAAGGGCAACAACAAAAGCATTAATTTAATGACAAAGACTCCTTTCACCAAAGGAGCAAAACTATGGGACAGGAAATGGAGAGGACCTGATTCTGCTACCTCCGCCTATTCACAAGAGCTAAATTCATTAAAACATTGCAGGAAAGGAAGTAAATAAATACAACATCTGTTTCCTGGCCATTCAGATCACCATGCGGTGTAGAGTCAGAGGTCACCTGGGTTTGTACACAAGCCAGGCCTACAGTTAGTAATGTAACTGTAATTTATAATTTAACATTGTGATTATTTTATAGCAGGAATTAATAAGTACACAGAAAGTGTTTCTCTTGCAATTATACAGCCCCCCCCCCCCCCCCCCCCCCCATTAAATAGACTTTCTTATAATTCTTTTTACATATACAAATGGAGCAAGTAAAAAATTTTTCTTTCAACTGACTGGAATATCAACATTTAAATATATTTTACAACAGACATCTTAGGTTGGGGGGGAAGAAAGAAAGAAAATGGCAAAAAACCCAGAAATCCCATGTATTAGGGCATTTTCAATGAGCAGAACAAAAATCACATTGTAATGTGGAAAACTAGCCTGTATTTGCATGTATCTGAGACAGAAGGTTTTACACATCTCTTTGGCAATGCTGGCTCTTGTATTTAGGATACCACAAATATCAGCTGCACATGAGTAAGACCATTTCATCTTCAATGTGGGAGCAAGTTTTGTAGTAAAGTACAATCAGGTTGGTTGTATGCAGCACGAGTAACACTGTACAGCTTCTGCAGTCAGACATCCTTCAAAGTAAATTGAGATTACGTACATTAAGAAATTAGCATTCTCAACTCTTAAGGAAGTTTACATGTTCCTAACATTTAGATAGATAGAAATGGCACTTTCTTTGATAAGTCTTTTGAAATTTGTACACGTATCATTCTGTTTATTTGAAAGACAAAAATAAGTAGTTTCTTTTCTTGACCCTATTCATACTTCCACAATGAATCCCACAAAGAAAAGAGAATGTTTCATTTTCTGTTAGACACAAAGTTTACTCCCCCTTGACAACAACACACCCCAACCCCAAAATACAGCTGTACGAACCTACTAAAGACAACGGAATCACAGAGTCTAGAATTTAACTTAACATGAAGAAATCTTATCAGCAGTGATAACATCCAACGTGAAAAGAATCCAACCAGATTTTTAGATCCCAGCTGGCAGAAAAATTTGGGACCTAGAAAGAAAGCGCTGGGATGACGAGATTCCCTATTTCTGTGCTACTTTTAAGGGAGTCACTGTTCACAGCAGGTTAACAGTTTGATGCCACTTTATCAGAACAACGGTGAAGTACTCTCCTTCCTGTAGAGCACAGAGCTGCAAATGGCTAAACTAGAAACCAACTTGGGATGCCACCAAGAAACAGAAAAAATTCCTATTTCAGGAATTTTGGTATGATGTTCACCTTAATATAGCATAATGAAAGCACCACTACTACCTGATAATGCACCAAATACTTTCATGTAAAAGTGACTCTCTTAGCTGCAACATAAAATGAAATTACTTAAGATGGTTTTGGCTAACCCAAACTATGGGATATATTTCTCCCTTTAGGAAATGCAATCACGATAAATATTTCTGTCAGTCAATGACACATCTTCATTTGAAACTAAAGGAACCAGGAACCACGATAAGCCTCATTCTGTGATAAACAGAGGCAAACCACAGTTTTTTTCTCTCAGTTTACATCTCAGTAACAAAGTATTGTTACACAGTGACAAAGAACAAAGTACCTGTAAATAAAATAACTGCTCTAATTTAATAACAAAAAGGTATCCAAATGAAACGGTCACCAAAGAATTTTGTTGATTTTCTGGCATAATTTTAAATCTCACCTTTCTTGCAGTTACAGATACTGAAAGGTTAATATGAAATCACTAATGCATTTCAAAAAGAGAATTAACAGCGCCTCCTGCACAAAGAAAGCTCCCTAAGAAAGTCTAGTTTTGAGTAATTTTGGAAAGTCTCTTGGAAAGTTTCTGTCTGGGTCTTTAAAAGAATGAGATAAGTACATAGCTCCTGGCTGTGCAGTACACCTTGTAAAGAGACATTAGCTCCTTTTAGGTCTTTAAGGGAGGGGGAAAAAAAAAAAACATAAAAGGAAAGGAGGGGGTGTCATAATATTTTACAACAGGATGCAAGAGAATCTACAAACACAGGAAGAGAGCAAGTAAAGCCCAGCAGGCCTGATCTTTCTCCTTCAATCATCATGATCACAAACCCTATCAATCACATGTTGCAATGGGATCACAATACCAAGACCCCATTTTATGGCTTACGTTTCCCTGCATTGCACAGTCATCTCTGTATAGGACCCTTACTGTTTTAAGATGAGGGCAGGAAACTCCACTTTCTTCCTTAAGGTTCACTGCCTCCATCATTTTCTTGTCACCTGGAGCACTGTGTTCTATTGCACCATATATCATGAAGAGTATTTTGTTAAAAGCTTTTAAATGCTTGTTTTAAAAGAATTAATAAACCTATCAAACTGTAGCACACAGAATTTAAATTTAGGCCAAAGTCCAATCACATTATTAAAAGTTAAATATTGCCTCTGTATTAAATGCAGTCAATTCTTTTCTTACAATATTCTGTTGAGAAGAATGCACTGTTTGAAAGCCCAGCTCGGTCTTCATAAACCAGCTGAAGCTTGTGTCTCACCCTGCAAGATAGATATTAAGTCAATCTAGCTGAATTAGCGAGGCCCAACATCTAACCTACCTGATATTTTCCTTTCCTTTACTGTTTTATTGTCTATGTTTTATCCTCAAATATACACATTCACCTCTCCCCAAAAAAGCAACAAACATGTCTCAATTAAATATTTAAGATGTAATTACATGCCTCTTAGCCCTAGGCTAATTTACAATACCTATCCAGACTCTGTAAAAACTGGGAGATGAGGAGGTAGGGTAGATGGGTGAACGAGGAGGGGTATTTCAGATTTTAAAACCAAGAAAATTAGCGGAAGGTTTACTATCATCATTATGTAGATGGGCAAACTGAGGGTCAGGAAGCTTAAGTAAATTCCTAAGACTACACAGTGTCATAAAGCCAAAAAGTTAGTGCTTCTGGGAGAAAGGTGTAGCTAGATAGTTTTATCTAGTTAGGATTTCTATTGTGCATTGGATAGATTTTCATCCTATGTTTAAAAACCTAGATCTTCATCTGTATTTATCAAAAAGAAAAACAATACTATAGAGAAATCCATCAGCCCCACCTAATGGCTTCATCTTTTACAGTCCATTAGCAGATGGGATATATTATTAATATCAATTCACACTGGACAACAAAGCCATTAAACTTAACGTTACACAGACTTTCTGAATAAAGTATGACATTGCCTTACACTAGCTGTGTAGTAATGCAAGTTCATAGTAAACATTTTAATCACAAACTGTTAATATAAAGTCGCTATGCTATTCATAAATTGCATTTCATAAAAAGTAAAAAATCTGTATTTTAAGAACAGTAAAAGATCTTAAAGTGTATCAACTACAATGCTTATGACTGTGAATTATTTATCATGGCATTTGAAGAAAACCTTCTTACTGGAAAAAACTGACTGAGTTTTCATTTTCAATAGGGATAAAGGTGATTGACTGCCACAACCAGTGGAAGAAGCAGATTATTTATTTCTTGCAATTCATGAAAGTATTAAAAACCAAAAAACCCACAACCGTGGTTTCTAATGTCTTTCATGGCAGCGTGTGGCAGGCAGTAAGAAAAATGTGTTTACTACCTCATTTGATTGGTGTTTTCCCCTCACAAGAGGGACCTAATTTATTTTCAAGGTCTTCTTACTCAGAAAGCCCCTCAAATCCACATGAGAAAAAGACAGCATACCAAGATTCTGAACAGAAGCAGCACACACGTACAGCAAATCCCTGCTCACATGGTTTATGCTGTCACTGATCAGATCTATAGAAGAATGAGGGTAAATGCCAAGTAGAAGGAAAGAACTTCCTCTTTCCTCTTTTTGCTAAATTAAGTCCAAACAATGAACTGAACTTTAATTTAAACTTTTGCTCACTGTGTGTTTAACAAGAGGAGGACGATCAAGTCAAAAATGTGACAGGCATTGATGCTCGTATGAAAAAGCATAGGTTTGGGGGGGTTGGGTTTGTTTTGTTTTTTTAATATACACAAATATATTTTAGAGAGAGAGAAAGAGACGAAATTATATAATCAAATTAAGTTTTAACGTTTCCTGCTAGGTATTTTCTATTGGCTAATTTATAGCAAACTACAACTTGAATAGAAGAACATAAAAATTATTTCCAGGAAGTATTCTGTGGCTTTTCAGTGATCAGAAAGAGCTTCGCAAAAAAGAATCAACCTTAAACATGCAAGGTAGTGAAATGCAAATGGTGTTATCGCCAGCCCTCCCGTTCGACACTATGGAATCGGTCAGACTCTTCCTTTTGAGCGCAGTGAGATTCTGAAGCAAGGCCAGAGTTCCCAGGCTGTCTTTTAACAACCAAAAACTCCAAACAGCAACCTGCTTTTCATTTGTACTGCTGTCAAAAAAGCTGGACAAATTCAACACGAGTATTTTACTCATTATACTAGGGGGTGAAAATGAAGGAGAAAAACACCAGATGGATTTGGCAGAACCAGGAGACGCCATCCAGCTGCATTTTAGTATATTGTTAATATGACTCAACAGCTACTGCAAGAGGCTGCAGAGGTAGCGTAGCTGTATGGTATGACATTAGAGAAAGTAGTCAGAGCCAAATAAACTCTTTCCTCACCAATTCTGGAAAAGATACACAAGGGGGATATAAAATGAAGCAAAAGAAAAGCACTAGAGAGTGAAACAGCAGAAAGAAAAAAATCCGAGAGAAAAAGAATTCAAAAGTCTAAAAGAAGAAAAAAAATTATGAAAAGAATTTAGGACCGTAACCAAGAATTTTGTTACAAGATTTCATTAATTAATAGCTACAAATGAATATTTATTGCACTTGCACTTAGTAAGATGACAGGACTCCAGAGAAAGCAAGAGACCTGTCACCTCTAATTTTCAGAACTAAACAATTACTGTATTTCTGAAAATGTACTAAAACCCTACTTAATTTGTAGATTTAACACTATAATGTTTTGTTCCTTAAAGCTTCAGATAAAACAGATTTTCTTCCAGAGACCTGTCTAAATATAAACTCAAGGCTTGACAGACATATTAAAAAGAGAGGTCTAGTATTTGAAATAATTTAATTCACACGGGAGGTAGCGCAAACTCCAGATCTATAAAGCAAGGTTAAGCGAGTCTTGCTTTCATGTAGATTGCCTGCATGAAAACAGTATGATGCCATGTTGAGCTTTTCTGTGTTTAGAATGTCAATAACGATAGCAATCACTGCAAATCATTTTTTCTTGTTTCAGAGTACACTGTAGGGACTGGACGTCAACCAGCTAGTTCATAGAGGACAGAGTTAATTCAACAGTCTTCAGCGCAGTGCTGGCCTGCACTGCGGATTCACGAGCACGTATTCGTAACACAGAAACCACTGGACGCACTGGATCTTTCCATTTAAAAGAACAGTTTAATCTCACACTTACCTTCCCTGTCAGAACAGAAGGAAATTCTGTATCAAACTTGTTGCTCAAGCCAAACCTTGAAAACAAAAGAGACAAACAAAATATATTCCACCTAACTTATTTTGTTTCCCTTAAAAAAAGTAATAGATTTTGTACTTTAAAAAAAACTATTAAATTTCTTTTGCCCTTACATTTACATTATTTCATGAGCTTTCAAGCTAAGTTTTATCAGGTCTCGTGTACCATTCACAAGGTCATTTATAAGACAGAGAAATATAGCTTGTTGCCTTACTTCAATACCTTCAAGTCGCTAAAAGTGCAAAAATTCTTTTACAGTTGGATGGCAGTTAAGTTTCAATCTTTAAGGAAAAAAGCTCCAGCTATTAAATTCCAGTTTTACTAGGTTCAATAATCCTTCTACTGCTATTTTTCTTACTCATGCAATTTATTCACATGCAACAGATAAAGCTAGTTATAAGGAACCCATTCATCATCATCTTAGAAATTTATAAC
This sequence comes from Pelecanus crispus, assembly GCF_030463565.1. Taxonomy (NCBI): domain Eukaryota; kingdom Metazoa; phylum Chordata; class Aves; order Pelecaniformes; family Pelecanidae; genus Pelecanus; species Pelecanus crispus. The sequence continues at coordinate 2,527,244 of NC_134655.1, read as the reverse complement.
CATACAGTTTTAAAAAATTGCTTTGGGCTGAGTTAAACTATCTCATGCAAAACATGTAACAGCCTACACAAAGAACAACTTTAAAACAACTATGAACTTGAAGAAAACTAAGTCTTGGGTATCACTGTGACTATTCTTCATTGAAGCGTTCTTGTTACTGAGCAAGAGGCAAGTCTTCGTTATCGTCAGGGAAATCTACAGGGAGCTGGACTTCGCTTGTAAACCTGTGTTACCACTAGCTCCAAAACTACTGAAGCGGCGGACATTTCCAAAACGCTAGTGGTGTAGATCAGGATACTGACAGTGCAGGCTGACTTGACTTTATTATTTTATTTAAAGCATGTAAGTAGGCAGGAAGTTAACTAAGCTCTGATGCTACACCTGCTAGCTTCTGCAGAGCAAGAACTCTGATCTTCCATCCCCTCTACCTCACTTGAAATCTTTAACCTTTGCAATTCGGTAATTTAGCAAAATACAACAGCAGCCGGCATCTCAGCTACAACCTTTACGTTTGAACAGAGCTTAATGTTAAGTTTGTAAAGTTAAATACACCGCACATCAAGTTCACTGTGAGCTCTGCTTAAACTACCTCCTGAGTATTTTTGTTCAAAAAAGGAAAAAAAAAACAAAGGATCACAGCCAAAAAGAGGAGCACAAATACATTTGGTATTGCAATATTTATTGTAGAAACAAACCTTCTGGAGACAGAGTATTTGCTTTGAGTCAAACTGACACCTGAAATACTCCTCACTGGTCACTTAGACGAATACTTGTATTGCTGAAGCGCCATCAGCCCCCTATCACTGTGTAATACATACGTACCCGTGTGCACAGCAGAATAACTCAGATATCCAAACTTGGCAATGTAACTTGTTCAGAGGTCTACAAAAATGTAAAATAAACCTTAAAGAAGAGAAGCATAATAAAAGAACTTGTCCTGTCTTTAGAAATCCAGTAAGCTAATTAAAACGTTTGTCAACAATACCAGTGAAGTCCAATCAAGTTCTTCAATGGCTAATTTAAGTCAGAGACTTCACTCTTGTAAAGAGCAGCATATTGGAGCATTAGTCGTGTAAAACATTAAAAAAACCCCAAAGAGTAGATCTTAATTGAAGTGTTTCTCAACCTTTGTCTCTTAAGCTATTCCAAGCGCTATAACCAATTGCCACCTATTTGTGTTTGTTTCATTCAACGTATTTTCACTGAAAAGTTTCTAGAAGCGCATGTGGGCGACCTGAACGTCAGCACAGCATGGGCTACTGCATACTCAAGGGAACTGGAAAGCCATGATGTTAAATTAGTGCTACAAAACCAAACAGTAAAACCAGTAAGATTTTAGGCAAGCACAAAGGTTACTAATATAAGCACGTTTCCATTCTCTGTGAATGTAACCTGGCAAGTCAGCCTCCACATTTTGCACCTTTTCTTTTTAAGCTGAGATCTTCCAAGTTTTGTTATACTATATATTTATTAAGGAAGCTTGAGGAGCAATGAGGGAGTCTTTTCAGTCTTTAACAAAATCCACAAAAGACTAACAATACACAAGCTTGTTTTGAGGAATATGGACTTTTCTGTGTATCAGCAATGAAACTACCTGAAATGAACACAAACTTCTAGCAATCAGACAACATAATAAATGAACTACTGGCAAGTTCAGGTAATACTGCAGAATTATTTACTCTACACATATAACAGACTAATTCAACTAAATCATGCCAAAGGCCCACCTAGCCCGGAACACTGACTCTTACAGTGGCCAGTAGCAGATGCCTAGGAAACAGCAAAAGAAAAAAAAAAAAAGCCAACATGTACTTCCATTTCCCTAGAATACTCTTCTGACCTTCAACAATTCATAGTTCAAAAACTTCCTAAGTCATAGGTAGTGTCTTTTATCTCACAGTCACATATACTCATTAAAATTCCCATTGCACCACCAATTTCCATAAAGAGTAACATAAATTAGTGCCTTCTGATTTAGATCTATTAAGAATCCAAGGCCACAATATATTTTATTACGTTGAATTTGAAGGCTGATAATGTCATGAAACATATTTAAACCCAAAACTTTTATCAGTTGCCAAAACATTCCATTCAGTTATGTCCAAGAAACCTCAGTTACAGAAATACATCTCTTTGATGCTGACACCTGCAAATGGCTAAAAGAACAGAAAAGGTTTTGCTATACTGAAAACAGGACTATGCTACATTATAATACTATGCTTAGTCAGCATCACTGATGGCCTTTAACAGTTTTACTCAAGTGTCTCTAGAAGTTTTACAGACTCTCCTCGTGATGATTTACCACATAGTTCAGAAACATTAAACTCCTATTAGATGGGGGAGGAGGGGGAATTCAAGAACCAAATAAAAAAAGATTTTTTTTTTAGAAATGTTAAAGCAGAATGTTGTATAGTTCTATAGCTTTGCAAGCGACTTTGTAGAAGTACTGAAGTGTTATTAGAATATTCAGTGTAAAAAAGGTAAGACCTAAAGTCTCGATTAAGAGATAAGTAACTTCATTAGACCTACAACAGACTAATGATCTAGCATGATTTGGCCTATGGAGTCGTCTAAAATTCAGAATATTTACAAATAGCTATGTAAATAAATTCCAGTACCTGTCCTTTAAATCATTTAAAGCATCAGTTGGTGGCGACTTATTTCTGGGCTAGTTCTCTGGCTCCTCAGTGACAGCTGCCCGAAGTCTACCATTTAGAAATTCAGGTAAGTCACCCATCTACTTTGGTTGCAATTTTCTCACTGGATGACAAGGATCTCTAAAAGCAAGGCACTGTTTCCTATAGGCAACAACACTGGCATAGAACTAGGGCCACCTCACAACACCTCACAGTTGTTCTGCCTCCCTTTCCCTGTTTTAATGTATGGCATCAGACAAACCCCGTCATCTCATTTCCCCCATTTGTAAAGTGGGGAGAATGCAACTTCTCATAGGGAACTGTAAGAAGATATATTCATAAATCCCTCAAGTTAAAGACTGAAATGAACACCCTGAAGCATCAGGTGCAAACCCCACCTGCAATAGGTATCACATTATAAAATTCTTTCTGTAAGTTTACAAAGCATAAGGAGGTAAGGTTTCCTGTCCCCAGAACTGAAACAGGAAGATTTTGGAAAACACTTTCTCCTATCTAGAAGAGACATGTTTACAGGTGCTTTACCTTTTTTTATTTTCTTTCGACTTCATTCTCTTTTATCCCAGTACTGTATTTATAGATAGTCATCAGTCTTACCAGACTACACAAGCTAAACCCGTTCAGTCAACTCCCATACAATAGGCTCTCCAACCTCCTTTTAGCACGGCTTCTTCCCCCACACCTAACCCAGGTTACGTTTAATCTATCTTGAACAGACAAGCTCGGATCCCACTTATTCTTTGAGGTATCGTCTAAGCTTTGTCCAGCATTAGAGAATAAAGAAGACATTCATCAAGAGCCCTGAGCTGAAATCTCCTTAAACATGTAACATTTCTCTTCCTAGCCTAGGACGTTTTCCTATGAAGCCAACGGAACTACTGAAGAGCGTCCTTACCCATGGATGATGTTTTGGAAAAACAGTTTTTGATAACTAGTGAAAGGCTGAGGTCATTTGCTATTTTAAATATGTGGAATCTGCTATTTTAAATATGCGGAAGATGGAGTAATATCAGCCAATAATCAAATGTCATCTTATCACAACTGAGAGCACCTGGCTCTTCCCTGCCTTCCCTAATTGATGCCCTTATGCTTTTCATTACCACCTGGATTGTGGATCCCTGGGGCACTCCTACAGAAAATAATGGGATAACAAAAGTTAACTTGTATCCCAAACTAGGAGGTCTGCAGACTTAAGCAGGAATCACAAGCTGCATACTAAGGGCAAAAATACACATAATGGCTATTTCATTACCTCATTACTATCCATCCACATGGACTTAATAACATGGAAAGATTACATCAGATAAATAAAAACTTATAACCAAGTTAGAGTTTGTTTACTGCTCTGTTTTTGAAAGTTATTGCTGTTGCTTTAGTAGGCATATGACTCAGTCTTCACTAAAAATATTTATGTTGAGATATGTGGATACACTGACCAGAGTCACACTGACTATGCAAGAAATAGGGAACAATGGGTTTATAACTCATTAAAATGGAATTTCAGAAGCAAAGAAAAGGCATTTACTAGGTCCTAGTGATTTCTCTGTGCTAAAATTCAAAAGCTTTCTGAAAACAATAAATATGACCGATAGTTAATTTTTTCAAAGTAAGAATCTTCTAGAGTGAAAGAGCATTGAACGAGGTGAGCATAAATTTTGCTAACCGCTTCCACATACGTTCTCTCTCTCTCTCTTGTGTGAGTAAAATAACCCAAATATACTTTACATGATCACTCTTACCATGCACAGGGGTAAAAGGGTTAGCAAAACAGTCAGTGGGAAAAAGCAAGATCCTGCTAAAAACCCTCAGAAGATTCTTGGAATTTATATTTAGTACTGTTGGATACTGCAGTAGAACTCTGTTAGGGCCAGCAGCTCAGTGACAAGGTCATAAGAATAAAAACTCTCATGCAAGAAACTAATAGGTAGTTTGAGTCTACTAACTTGGGAGTTTTATAAGAGGACTGTACATGAAAAGCTGGACCAGAAGATGACCCTGGAATTAGAGAATTCTCCCTTCTCTATACACCAAAAGTATCCAAGAAGGCCAGCGTCAGATGAGGAACAGAAGGCATCTGAAACAAAAATCCAAGGAAAACAATAGCTTTTTAAAAATAACTAGGTTTCTTTGCTTTTTTTTTTCCCCAATAGAGTGTCTGACTTGTCAGGACAGAAATTTTTATCAGCAATGTTCCAGACAGGTTCAGAAAACAAACACAAGTTTTACTCGATGACGTATCTCGCTTCAGTAACTAGAGCAGGCTGCTTCTGAAGCCAACTGATTTCAAAAGCAGCAGCATCCCTATGATCAAAAAGTGACAGAATTTCAGAGCTACATACTAAGCAGAAACTCTTGAGGAAGTAAAACATTTCCCATTTCATAAGGAGGTTAGGACTGCATACTATAGTGGCCAGGGTTTATTTGCATTTCACTGGTAACATCTACTAACTGGTTTTATTAATATAAGGAGATTTAAAAATACGTCATGAACTGATAAAAGCTGCCTTCTGCCATTGAGGCAGGTATACCTGTACAGGAGGAAAGCTGGGAGGAGTGGAAGAAAGGGAAAAGAAGGTGGATGGGAATTCAGTTCAGGAAGTTACAAGGGCACGTATGCTAGCTGATGATTTCCGCATCACTTACAAGTTTTCCTTTCTTTTGCTGTAGAGATCACTAGTTGACAGAGTTCTTGGAGATGCTCCTGCCCATCCCCAAAAGACGCTGGAGCCGAGAAGGAACTTTAAGGAACATCACTGATACACAAAAAGCATCACAGCAGACAAAGCAGATAAGTGTGTAACATTTTTTTCCAGTTTAGTGCTTAAAACCAGATAACTAGTCAGATGGGTATGTGGTATTCTGATCATTTGGCTTGTGTTACATCCCTCCTTCAGTCAGGCCACATGCTACTTGGGGTCAGGACAGAAGGAAATTCCATCAACACAAGCAAGTACACTGCGGTGCAGCAGAGCAACTATCCGCTGGCGCTAGCGCAACGCAAACCTGATTGAGACTTACATGACAGACACAGTATCAAATCCAACATTAGTTCTCTTAGGATGAGAGAGCCTTCCCCACCCAGTGTTTTTGCTGCAGATAGCTACATCACACTGCACCTATTTACAGAGAGAAACGTCCATTCTTTATGCAGTCCAAAGACAGACCCAAAGCAACGCAAGCTTGATGGATCTCTGCAATACAAAAATTTCCATACCTCCCTCCCTGCCACGAAAATGAACGTAAAAACCAACAACTTGTTATGGATGTACTTTGTTATATTAATTCCTCCACTTGCAGGAGTAGGAATATTAAGAAAATCCCTTTCAGTAAACATTACGTATAAGGTCACACAGTTTGCTCAGCTTCTGTTCCAACTGTTTAAACGAGCAGCAAACATTCCAGCTCATGTTGCCTTCTAATGATGAAACCCCTTAACCTAAACCAAACTCACAAATAAGTTTGGAGTAGATAAACTCCAGCACAGCCATGTGCCTCCTCTGCAGTGCAGTGCGGGGGCTCCACGGCTCAGCTGAGACAGAGAAGGGTCACAGTGGAACGGTCTGAGCAGGCTGCTGATCCTCGCGTGGGGCGGCGTTTAATCTTTATCTAACAGACTGTTCGGAAAAAGAAGTCCACCCAGCACTGGCAGGGCTGCTCAGCGGCTGCTCCTGCAGCGGACAGCCAGCTGAACTTCAGTTCTTCAGTCACGACTTTGGGTTGCCTAAAGCGACTGGAAAACACGCAGTTTCCCGTTTTAACACGTTAAAAGCAGAACTCCTCTCACAAAACAGGTGACGGGGGGGAGCGGGGCTGCAGACCACGGTACGGCGGGCAGCTCCCGCCCGCGGGGGAGGGGAACCTCGGGGCAGGCAGGGACGGGGCTCGGGCCCCCCCGCCTCCTCCCCCCCTCCCGGCACCGCCAGCCGTGCCCCCGCTGCCCGCGGCAGCCCGCTGCGGCGGCACGATGCTCCCGCCCGGCCGCCCCCGCCCCGCCACGCCGGCCCTGTCACGCTGCCTGCCGTGCCCGCCGCCAGCCCCCGCTCCTTACACGGTGATGTGCCCGGCGCCCCGTACCGCTACGGGATCCGGCGCATCGCGGGGCCGGGGCAGCTCCTGGCTCCGCACCACAGGCTCGGACTCCTCCTCCTCCTCCTCCTCCTCCTCCAGCTCATAGATAGTGTCGAAGTCCGCCATATTGGGGAGTAGTACGCTCATCTCAAGCCCTCCCCCCGCGCGGCCTCGCCGCGCGCCTGCGCACTGCGCGCGGGAGGGGGGGTGGGCGGGGCCCCGTGCGCCAGCGGCGGCGGGAGGCCGGCGCGCAGGCGCAGTGGAGCCCGAGGCGGCGTGTGCGCGCGCGCGGCCGTGAGAGCGCTATGGGGAGGCAGCCGCGGCGGGGGGGGGGGAAGGCGGCACCGCCTCAGCCGCGCCCCGCGGGGCGGAGGGGAGCTCCGGGCTGCCCGCCCGCGGCGGGGAGCGCCTGCTGAGGGCATGTGGGGATCCCCTGCAGCCGCCGCCGCCGCCTCTCGGGAGGTGGTGCCCGCCGGGGGGGCGGGCGGGAGTTGCCTCAGCGCTCCCGGGGCGGGGGGCACGAGCCGGCGCGAGGGGGCCGCTGAGGGGAGGCGGGGGCTTCCCTCCCGCCCGTCGGCGCGGCGGGTGGTGCTCCGCCGGGTTGTACCCCTTTTGCGGGCGTATTTCTGTGGCGTTTTTAATGAAAAACAGCCGCCTAGATGCTTTCCCCCTCTTCCCCTCTCATTTTTCGTCGTTTGCTTGCTTAGTTTTTCGCTCGGGCTGCTCACCGCGGTGGCTGAGGCCAAGGTGAGGGAGGGGATGATCTTCTCGACGAGGCCAGTGGCTGTTGAATCTTCCCCAGGCTTTGAGATGGTTGTCTGGGGGCTCTTGGTCGGTTTGGAAACTGAGTTCCGTGCAGGGTTAATGGGGTGGTGAGAGGGAAGCAAATCCACGTAGGAGTACCGCCAAAATTGGGGAAGAAAAATCTCTCAGAATACTTGAGAGCAGAGGAATGCCCCCTCCCCTGCACACAGGTGTAAATTATTATTGAGGTGAGCTTAAGCACTTCATTAGCCACCTACTGCAAATGGGAAGTAAGCCAAAAAAGCACTGGTGCTTGTAATTGCGATGTAGGAATTAGAAATAAAATTCTGAGAGGGTGGTTGTTTTTTTTTTTTAATATTAGTGTAGCTACCGTAAAGTGATGAGTTGGGTCTGGTACGTGGCCAAATCCGAATTCCTGACTCGCAGCTGCTGTAAGGAAGGGAGCTCACCTCCTCCTAAAAGAGGAAGAATGGGTCTCCATCCTTGTCTGCTGTTCTTGGGAAAAGACTTCCCTCATAAATCATCTTTGCTGTTTTTCAGGACTTTCTAGACAGCAGCAAAATGCAGTTGACTTGACTGAAATTTTTTGCTACTTCCAAAAGCAAAATTGTTATGAGCTACAGTTGTATCGCTGCTGCGTACTCTTCAGCACGTTATCCATTTTATGTGGAGTTGCAGGTAAATCACACTCTTAACGACTTGAGAAAAAAATCATAACTAAGGGAGAAGATGTTGTTATAAAATGAAATTAAAATATACGTTCTATGTTTCCCATTTTTGTGAATTTCTTTTTTCTTGTTTAGTGATGAATATTGTGGATAAATTGCAGAAAAAGTAAGTCTGGGGCAGAATGTATCTCACTGTCATTGAACAAATATTAAAAAGATGTCCTATTTAGAAACATGTCAAGGAAATGAAAATAATTCTATAATTCAGGATCTAATATTTTTTCCACTCATCTTCAGTTGTAGATACAGGATTGCCATTCATAACCCATAGAACGAAAGTCTTGAAAGCACTGAAATAAAGTTATATATAGGGTTACTAATAAGGTTCTGGCCTTTATTTTACTCTCACTTAAATTCAGGGTGTCTGCTTTAACTGATGTGAAAGTCAAAAAGATGAAACTTGTAACTGAGAACACTTTAAGAAATGATAGATCTGACGCTGTGCATTTACATTATAGGCTTTAATATTTAGTTGAGATTATCTTAGCTCTTGGCAGCTTTGGTGAACTGTCCATGAGAAAGATAGTTACATTTGAAATACAGCGGCAGGGTACGTAACCTGATGTCCTTTTGGCCGGCATTTCCGATGAGAATGAGCTAAATGCAAGCTTTTGGGCTCAAGGCTGTGTGCTGTTGCTGAGCAGAAGTCAGCTCTGGGACTATTTCAGAGCAATCCGCGGAACATGTTCTTTCTTTACTATGGAAACAATTTCTAGCGCTGTCCCTGCAGAATGCTAAATAAAATAGCGAAAATGTAATTGCTTTATCTTCTTCACAGTGCTACAACGCTTCTTGTTTTCTCAAAGCTTTGTATGACCACTGGTTTTTATAAACCTTCCTGGTGTATTTCTATTTCTTAGAATATTTGAAGCTGACAAGTGAAGAGTTTTTGCAGGTGCTTCTGTACTCAAAGGAATAATTTGAATAGAGGGCCACAGGTAGGGTTTCTAACTCTTACCCAGATAGATGTGAAATGCGTTGTCTTAAATAATTAGATTAAGGCACGTTTGTAAAGGTATTTGGCATCTTTTTCTGTGTTTAACTATCGGTGTCTGTATTTCTTGATTATCATCACAGTTTCATCTGGACTGCGGCTTTGCAATACTCCCATTAATGGAATTGTGAGTACATCAGTAGCAAGGATTTCTTGGCATTGAAAGAAATAGCAAAGATTTCTTGACCACTTGTAACAGCATCTCTGTAACCTTATGAACTGAGAGATCCTGTCCCTATTTGCTAAAGCGTGTGTGTGTTTTTATAAAACTGACACTGGTGGTGATTACATTGATAGAAAGTATTTAGATTTCAGAATAGTTTTCCATAAAAATGTCTTACTGCTGAAACTAAGCTGTTTTGAGATGAAAGATAGCTTAATGACCATTTAAATGATAGAAAACAAAAGATAGCGATAAAGACAGTCCTCATGACAGGGGAAGATTACTAATGAAATCCATCAGCCGTAAGTGCTGTTCAACATGATTATCAATTATTTGGAATAAGAGGGTGACAAAGTTTGCCACTGGGATGTCTCGCTGTCTTTCGGCAAAACTGGCTCCGTGCTGCACAGAGCTAGGGAGGCTGAGGGAGTTAACCCTATTTCAACCTTGTCTGACAATTTATGCATTTTGTTCTGCATAACACATGGATACATGAGGGTAAACCATGGGAACAGACGGTTACAGGTGGCTAAGGAGCCGTCCACAGCCTGCTTATGTGAAGAAATGGGAGCAAAAGAGGCAACTTGGGAGGTTTGTAGTCTGGGATTTCCCATGGTCATGACACTGTGCCCTGCTGGCATGATTCAGCTTTCACTAGGATAAGCGCTTCCGCACCGACTTGGGATGTGGATCAAGCCCTTTAAGAAGATTTGTGCTAGAGTTTGGTTTTTTTTTTTAGTGTGCTTAAGACTCCCCTTGGATGCTGTAAAGCCAAGCCTGCTTGCTGTTCCTTGCATGTATTCGGTTTTGTTCAAACACAAAACTGTTGAAAATTTTCAAAGGATGAAACAAAATGAGAGACAAGCAGTATGTGTACTATAAAGGGAAATAAAGAAACCATGTACCTGTCTGCAAGGATTTACAACTTTAGCATTAGATATGACAATGGTGAGATGCAGGTGGTGTGGCAAACAGTGAGAGACCCAGGAGCAGTATCGTGCATGTTTAATTGGAAAGCTTACATTTTAATGCAGCTTGTGTTCTAGTTTAATAAATAAGCCAATGTTACAGACATTTGAATGGACATTGTGACAGAAGTGAGCATTTGGTGGAATTAAGGCCTGGATTCTGTTAGGTGCTCAAACAGGTGGTAAAATAATTTGCTGAATTGAAGCGTAAAATGAGGAAGTGTAGAATTTTGGCATAATATACTGCGTGACCTCTTTATAATGAGTGTCTGAGGTATTGGCAAACCAAGAAAGGAAGTCTCTTTAATTGAAAAAGATACTTTGCTATACTAGCTTCATATTTAACATCTTATGCTTTTTAATTAATAGGTTGAAGTCAAAGTTCAGCTGAAGTTTCAGTAGACTTTTTTTTTTTTTGGTGGGTTCCCTCCTAGCAGGAATGATGACTACCTGGAGTAAAAATAGACCGATTTAGAAAAACACATTTTGTAACCCGTATCTGTATTTGAAGAATGCCTACTTAGTATCGAGTTTCAGATGTAAATACTATAGGGAAGTTTTTCAGTATGATTTATCAAACTTTATGGCTTCACAGGAAGAGGTATTTAGATGCCTCATTTTCAGTATTTTTTTAGGATGCCATTTATTAGATGAAACGATTATGTCATAAAAACTGAATGATTTGTGGAGAGGTGATGGTCTCTGGCGATGTTTATCCACCCAAATCGCTTCCTTTCTTGGAATAAAAAGTGTTCTTATATAGAGCATGAAACATGAGACGAGAGCACAGGAAAGATACGAGTTAAAACAAAACACAGAATTAAATAAAAGCACTACTGAGAGAAGCTGGAAAGTGAGTGCTGATGTGGGCCTGAGAGATACTGAGTCTTCTTCCAATACATTTTTTTTTCCTTTTTCTTCTGTATAAATCTCCACCACAAAATTATTATTCAGAAGAAGAGTATGCAACAAGAGATGTCATGTTGGCTGTCATAATTCACTCATTTCAGACACGTGTTTCAACAAAGGAAGAGGTTGTTGGATAATAGGAATGTACTCGGAGTTTGGAGAATGTATTTTAAAGCTGGTGGACAAACCATCGTGTCTCTTGATGAACGTTGGCTCGAGAAGTGGAGGGGATTCAGAACTTCAGGGCCTCACTGGAGATGCGAATGCCTCAGTTTTGATACAGCAGAAGTATTCTCTTTTTCGAAAAGAGTGAACAGAATAAACAGTATTGGACCTCACCTGTAAGGTATCCCCTTCCTGAGCCAGTTTATACAAGCTGAGATTACTGATTCCTTTTTGGGAGAAAGAGAGAGTTCAGAATACAAGCTCTTGAGAGTTTTTTGATGGTAGGGGGTGTTGGGGGTTTTTGGGGGGATTTGTTTTGGTTTGGGTTTTTTTTTTCTTGGCCTGGTTAGCTTGTTTCTTCAGTTCCTAATGTGAAAAGTTCTGAAAAGACTGAAATAACCTTGCAGAAGAAATCAACTGGTAGGATGTGGTGGTTAGTAATGAAGTGTCTCTTGGTACAAATTATTTGCATTGATGTAAAATCATTGCGTGATGTAAAAAGAGCACTTTTCATAAGAACTGTTTCTACCTGTGTGACACATGAGCAGCTGTGGGGAACTTAGCTCAGCTGGAATCAGGATTAACTTGACACAGGAGCAAGTAAGCTCCGATAATGCCAGAACATCTGTGTTTATGCTTTGTAGTGTTTTGGCGAACAACCATTTTCAGTGCTGCTTTTAAACCTGTTTCAGTTAAGCTTTCTGTTTTCTTGGCTGCCCTGCATGTGCTAGGCTGCTGGTGACTTACATTGCCTTCCAAATTGATTTTTGCGCTTTCTCTTTTTCCAAGCGAGGAAGATGCAGTAAATGGTCCTATCTGAGCACAGAATTCAAATCACATTTGAAGAATTTGCCATGGCAGCAAGCAGTAGCTCTGTAGCAGAGTGCATACGGAACTGCACGAAGATAAAGCTTGGAAATGGTGTGCAAGTGTATTGTGGATAAAACGGGCAGTCTAGCTGTGCTCAGCCATCCCTCTGTGGTGTGAGGGCTGGACAGGATTTTTACACGTGACTGATGGTAAAGGTGTGTGTTGTGTTGCATGTGGATGATGAACTAGAGGTCAGGAGGACTGAGGTCAGTGACTATGTACAGGTTTGTGCCAAAAAGCCGGAGTCGGTTTTGTTTTGCTGCAGGCTGAGAGCCCTTAAAAGCCAAACTGAATACTGTAGGATGGTGCCACACTGTCAGGCAGCCTTCTGCCCCTTAGAGCCTTCAAGCTGCCAGCTACCCTGGGAATATGTGGTCTTGTTCTTGCCTTCAGCACAAAGAATCACTATTGAATGCCTGCCCAGTGGTGTATTTCTCTGTCCAGAACATTGCTTTCTAGGTACCTGTAGTCAAGTTCTGAATTGTTTTCTTCTATATTTCAGCTTTTCCTTGCATACTCAGTTTTAAAAATGTCCTCTTTCATATCCAGATGCTTCTAACTCCTCTGCTGGCGCACAGTGTATAAACCTCACTATAAACCACAGGTTTTCTAGGTCGCCCTTTCACTTCAGACCTAGGGCAGGTTTATTCCTGAACCTAGTGATGCATGCGTAACCGCTGAGTTTTTTAATGTGGAAATGAGTTTACCAATAACTGAGCTTAGGATGGTTCTAATTACGTACTGAATTTTGAGGCATAGAAAGTGACTGCAAGTATGTTTTTGTGATCTTTATCATTGAAAACCTCATAACATTTTTCCAGTAATGTTTTTAAACAGCTTTAAAACAACATGATAGCTCATATCAGAGGTTCCTTTTATTTACCGATTCTGAGCCTTGTTGCGGGAGGGATATGATTCCATGACTTTCACTAATGCAATTGGGAGACCTGTGCTTCTGAACTGATAAAAATAATACTCATGATGATGAACCAGCTCTGAGTACCAGAAAACTCTACCCAGATCTCCATGAAAATGCTTTCAGCCATTTTGGAATTCCAAAATACTGCTGAAGTGTTATTTTCCCATCAATACAAGCTCAAGAAATAAATCTGATTGAAGTTACTCTGTGAAAAACAGATAAGGGTTTAGTGGGGAGAAACCTTAAGAAGCTGGCCTGTTCCCTTTAATAGCATATGATGCATAATGACATTTGGGAGGTCTGCATGGCTGCATCACTCAGGTTGGAATTGTGTCAAACACTGCAAATTCAAGGCTCTTTTGGGAGGTATGTGTCTGAATTTGTTTTTGTCCTTCTCATCCTCTCACTATGTTCTCGTTGCCTCTTAGTTCAGCCGTACAGTGAGATGGGGAGGATGTGTTTGTTGCTGCTCTGGTTACTGTAGGCAGCCTCGTTAGATGCTGCCGGGTTTGGCTTTCAGAGCTACAGCAGTCAGGTGGCAGCATGCCAAATGCGTGCCGCGAAAATCCTGCGTGTTCTTGCCGATGTCCTGAGGCAGAACTGTGCCTCATTCAGTGAAAGCTGCACTGGCTGCCTGAAATTGGTATTGGTAAGGGGTTTCAGAGAGGAATCCTACAACCTGTAGAAAACAACCACATGAAATGCTGAGATTTTTACTGGCCCGTCTCTTTCTGAGGTATCCATAGGCAGTGTTCTAAGTTTTTGCTAATGTTTCATATTTTATTTGCTCTACTTTTGATATCTGGGGCGATAGGAAGAATATCAGGCCGTAGGGAGTTTCAGTTAATGGATCAAAGTATGAAGTTGATAAGAGTTGATAGGCATTTCAAACATTTTTAACCTCAATTGCACACGAGAAGCAGCAGCTAATAATGGGTTTTGGATCCACGATTACAACTTGACCATCTAGCATTCAGCCCTCTGAGCTGTTCACCTGTGCAATACCATATGCTGCAGGTAATTTCAGTAGGATCATTGGTGTTTAGCACATCCATGGAATAGTAAAAATCCTTCTTTCAATGCAAATAATACTTTCTTTTAAAAATTACATTAACCACACATTTTAAGATTGTTTGATAAGTACCTGAGGCTTTTTTGAAATAACTCCCCAAATGCTAACATTACCTACTGATTTCCTCTTTGGGAAACAAGAGCATAACTTTTGACTGGGAACTGTAACCAGTGTGTAGGTGATCCTGTTTAATGCTGTGGAATTTATTATGAGAAAAAGACCCTTGTAGTTTCTGTGGCTTTGGTTGTTGCATTTGGCGGAATTCTTTTTCCCGTTCCAGGTGCATCCGTTGTCTCACTGCAGGTTCACATTCTTTTGTTTAGAAGTAGAAATGTGTACTCATTAGGCAAATTTGGATATGTACATTTGTTGAAGTAAGGCAAGTCAAGAGTGATGTGAGAGGTTTAATGAAACTATTTTTGTGATACAAATATTTGGTAATATCTAGAAGGCTTTTGGCTTTGTGCAGGGGTATGCAGCTCTGTGCTGCTTATACTGAAAATGCTTAATGTAGATCAATTTTCAAAAGTAATCTTAGTTTCAAGAGGTGGTCAAGTTTCTGAACCAGGTTTTTATTTGACCTGTATTACTACTACAAGCAGCCAATTAGGGGTTTAAGTTATGCTCTCTTCTCTGTAAATTATTATTTTTTTAAATATCTTGTAATAGGGTCCTTTCCAATTTCTAGTCTAAACTATCTGCCATTACTGTAAACAGATAAATCTGTAATTTTTCTTGTTTTCTCCCACAGATCAATATTTAGAAGTTAGTTAATGAAGCCAAATCACTGTGCTGCTACATTGATTCTCAGCATGAACAGTTTGTGGTAAAGTGTTCCTTCTTGATTAAGTGTTTACAGATAGTGGGACTGAGAAAGGCAATTGTTCCCAAAGCTTTGGCACCTCTACAGTATTCTCATAGAATAAAGATGATTCAAATAAATGTCAGAAGGGATTTGCTGGCTGCTGGAATTAGACAGTTGTGTGATGCAGAATTTTCTTTTGATATCGGCATGGTGTTAAAGTGGCTCACTACTTTGCAAACTCGAAATACCAATCAAACAGCTGAATTTAAACAGTGTGATCGTTTTCTATTTACATAAAGTGAAAAAGACAGGAAACTGAGAGCGCTTGGGGAAAATACCCACTGGGTGAGAAGGATTGTGTTTGATTTATTATTATTTTAATTGCCTAACGGTGCTAAGGGAGAGTCTAATTAAAATCCCTGGAGAATTCTTCAAAGGAAGAAAGATAAATATTGTAAAATGTTATTTATAGCCTTTAGTATTTCTTCTTGCCCACATAATTACAAAAATTAAATACGAGGGCTGGATCACGTCTTGTGAAGCTTTTCCTTTATGT
The DNA here is from genome assembly GCF_030463565.1 of Pelecanus crispus. Taxonomy (NCBI): domain Eukaryota; kingdom Metazoa; phylum Chordata; class Aves; order Pelecaniformes; family Pelecanidae; genus Pelecanus; species Pelecanus crispus. The sequence continues at coordinate 2,511,608 of NC_134655.1, read as the reverse complement.
ACGTGATGTAGAAGAGTCAGACATAGCTGCCCAGAAAATCAGAGCGATGTAGGGACTTTGTAACGGCTGTGTTGCCTCCTCCCACCTGCATATCCTGATCCTTGTCTTCCCACGCTGATCTTGGCAGAACTTGAATACAGGGTGGACTCCTGTCAGGCTGTTACGTAGTCTTTAATGGGCCGTTAAAATGTGCCAGCATGTAGTTCTGAATTGTATTTTGATTTGGGATAACGTTTTCTGGCAAAAAAAAAGGCACAGGCTACAGTCAGATACGCTGTCTGAACCCTGGCAGAGACAGAGTAAGAATTTTCTTTTCAGCTGCTTGCCATTTTCCCTTCTCTATGGCTTCCCATCCTTCTGATCTGGTAACATGACTGCATATTTAATTGCTCTCTAATCCAGTTTACTCAAAATGATCCAGGTTAGTCTAAAAGGATTAAATAATTTTTTTTTCTTTCCCTTGGATTATTTTGAGAAACAGCTGTGGCACTACACTTAAATTTAAAGGGACGTTATGATCTAGATGGAGGGTGGTTACGCACAGTGCAAGATAGGGGGAATCACTTCTTATTTGACTTAGCTGTAGCCAGAGAAGAGAATCTGATACAGTTTTTAGGTTTAGAGATCGTTATCTAGTGCATGAAAGAGCATGTCTTGCCCAAATATTTATTAATATATGCTTTGAATACATTTAAAATAGACCTGATGGAAAAAATTTGGGGTAAAGATCATGAAAAAGGAAAACAACTTTTGCTGACAAGACTGATTTTTAAACATCTCATAGGAGGTGCTTCGTATGTCATTGAAACTCCTATTTGACATCAAAAACAGTCTCGTTTAAAATGTTTCCTTTACGAACAGTGGTTGTTCTGAAGTGCAGTGGCTCTTCTGCCTGGGTTGTCAGAACAGCATGGAGTTTCCTGACTGCCTGGCAACTCAAAAAGTTAGACTGGAGCTTGTTGAGAAACTGCAATATGGATCATTTTGAATATGTTGAATGTGAACCTGGTAAATAACTATGTAAGTATTTTATTTCAATTTTGACGTAAATTAGAAGGAAGGAGAAATTTTAAGTTAAACAATGCATTTCTGGTATACAAGTATAATGAATGATGTGTTGTATGTTTATAGCTCTTTACTTGCTGTTCTTCCTTGTTGATTTGAAAACTGATCACGGAAAAATCTAGAAACTGGGAAAAAAGTTTTCTCTCGTTTTCCATGTCTCTCACTGATACCTTCACAAAAGCCATTGCCTGCTCTTCTACAGAGGTAGGCCTTTTGGTGATTTGAGATTTGGGTAGCAAGGTATAGCTCCTCTTCCCTTTTTTCTTATATATCTAAAGTATTACAGCTTCTTTTTTCATGAGTTTCTTGGGAAATTATTTTATCTTCTACATCCTTCATGCATAAAAGGACAACACAGGTAGAGGGGCTGATGGAACTGGGAAAACCGCCTCTCCCAAATCCGTTATGGAGCAAATGTATGGATTTCTTTGAATGAAAAGCAGAGCGGAGCAGCATGTATGTGTCTCGCTGTCTGCTAGCGTGTATACTTCTATTCTGTTTGTGTGCATGTTCCGTAACGTGCTGCTCTGTCTTCTAAAATGTCCGCACAATTGTATAACACTCTAATATCAGTGAGCAGTTTTAGAAGATCCTGAATTAAAGCCATGCAGATATAGTCTCAATTTCTCATAGGGTTGAGTTTTGTAAATATTTACATGCACAAGATTTTCTGTTTGCAGTTTGTTTGCATTAAGATAAGCCCATTTATTTTATCCATATGAATAAGAGATTATTAGCAGTATATTGGAGAACCACCCACGAAAGGCTTACAATCAGTAAGATCTTACCCTGTGTTACAGATTTTCTTGCTAGTTTAGCTTGAGATGTTTATGTCTACAATTTTCTAATTTGGTATTTATTTTTGAAGAGTGTTATTCTTGTAGAATTACTAATAGAATTACTTTTGTGGAGTTACTCTAACAGTTATTTTTAAATAATTGGACCACAGTGAGGCAGATCTTCAAATTTAAGTTATCTAATTTATTGAATCCAGATAATTAATGCTTTGACAAGTTCTGTCCCTGTTGCTCAGTGCATTATCAATGCTTGTTGACACTAAGAGGAGCAGAATTTGATGTTGAAATAAGCCATGTGTGACTTTCCATGTGCCAGATAATGGTGTTTTCTGTTTATTGTCTTCTGTTTTCCCTTTTTATTACCTTTGCTTCTGATGACATTTTCAGTAAAATTAAATCTTTCCAATAGAGCACTTACTTGTATGCTATCAAAAAGCTCATATTATGAAGTTCCAACAAATAGTACTACTGAAGGGTTTGGGGTTTTTTTAGTGCTTTGGGTTTTCTTTCTACTTTTTCCAGACTCATCAGTTGTCTTCTACGTACCATTGCTACCTTCTCACCTGCCAACATGGACCAGTAATTAAAGCTAACCACACCGTGAGCGTGCTCATCCTTAATTTGTGCTCTTTCAGGGGTGCACGTGGAGTGAACACTTCTTTTGTTACATGCCTGCTGTGACTTTGTGAATGCTAAGCTGCTTGATCGCAGCTTCGAAATACGGTGTTGGCTGTACTTTGGGATATTTCTTGCCTTTAGCCTGAAATAAGCGTCGTGTATAAAATCAGTGGCCCACGACTGCTACTATTTCACTTAAAAGGTTTAGAGACATGAAGCAAATTCTTTATTTGCTTTTTGGTGGTTTGCTGGTAGTAACAGTTTTTTTTTCCATTACATTTGTGCTCATATTTTCCAGGAATAGTATGTGCATTCATTGAAGATTGCAGTAATACTTATATCTTCCAGACTATTTGGCATTTACTAACGTGCTAACAAATTGCTGCATTTCTTACAATTGAACAAATCTTGGCAGGTTTGGTGTGCTCCGGTGTATCTGTAAGTATTGCTCAAGAGATTGGCATGCTTGAATACAATTGCATAGGGCAAAGAAGATTTGGGTTTTAATTAAAGGCAGTATGTTGGTATAGCAACATTGTTATGTGTCTCGAGTGTTTAAAAGTGTTTTAAATGTTTTTGTTGTTTTCAAAAAGCAGCATTCTTTTCAGTACACTTGAGTGTGAGTATTTATTAACATCTACGGTTTACTCTATATAAAATGTAACAAACCAAATACACCCAGCATCTTATATTTTATGCAATAGCACTCTATTTTAATCAGTTCACTTAGGTTTCTGTGTGTGTATATATATGATCAGACTAGGACTACGTTTACTTGAATCTTCAATTGTATCATTCTTTGTGTCAGTGTCCGAAGCAAATTACCTCCTGCTCAAAGATTTTGAGTGATGAATCTTAGCAGCGCAAGTTCCCTGAGATTTCTGCAATAATTAAAATATTTTTATAATAGTCCCGGATCCTGTACTTAGAAATCGGCACTCTGCAGACAGTTAAATGAGAATGGTCCTTTGCAAAGTTGAGTTTCCAAGGGGGTGGGTGGTGGCAGGGAAATCTGTTCTTGCTTTTTCTTTTTTCTTTTTTTTTTGTCCCCTCTGTTCATTCTGAAACTATGACTTGATGAATGTCATTAGGCCGTAATCCATTTATTCCATGCGGTGGTGGGAACAGAGAACTAGATATTTCGTTTGGACTGAGTGAACCAGAGTCACTCTGAACTGAGCCCCCGCTGCCATCAAACTGAGATATTTTCTTCTTGATCATTTTTCTTTCTTTGGCTCGGCGATTCTGGAACCAGATTTTCACCTGTGGTGTTATAAATTATATCTGATTAATTCAAAGTAGCGGTCAACTTTTTTATAGTAATAGTAGCAATGACTATTAGATATGTTAAAAAAACCCCAACCAAACAAAACCAACCAAAAAACCTCCACCCCACAAAAAAACATAAACCCTAAACCAAAAAAATCAACACGGGATTTGTGCACTGAAAATTTTTTTAGTTATTCTGTATTCATTTTCTATGATACAATCAATAGAAAATGACTTTCTTTTCTTAGATGTGGTGTAAAGTGAACGTGCTCTGTTATATTTAGGAACATGGGAGTCAGCTTAGTTACGCTCAGGGTCCACCTAGTTCATCATCTGAGCTTTGACAGTGCTGTATGTTATGGAATAATTTTGAAGATTACTTCTTCATATAAGTGACAGATTAATTCAAACACAAGCAGTGAGGGTCCTTTTTCTTCATTTGTATTGCGAGTGATTTGTGTGTGTATATATATTCTTATTATGTGTTTTAGAAGTTTTGCATTTTTTTGTTACTGGGCTATATATTTATATATGTATTATACATATATATGTACTGTGTCATGTATAAATAGATACATCCCCTCTACTTAATGACAATGAATTTCCCAGGCTAATTGTGCATATGAAAAGACTCCCATCTGTTTGAAATCTACTTTTAGTTTAAGTATCTATATTTTCTTTCCTTATGTGAAAGTGTGAATGAGTAGAAAACCACATTTGTGTTTTCCTTATCATGAACTTTCTGTGTTCTCACTTTACAGTTTCTGTTATATCCTTTAAGGTGTGTTGAATACAATATTATATAGAAAGTTGTACTGTTGCTTTATATTAAAAATCTCTTTATTGTTTTCCAAATAGTTATGATTTTGTTAACCTTGCTGGTAATGACAGGAAGAAGCATTTAGCTTTGTCACGAGTCCTGTAGAAATGCAGATAGATTATGTATTTTGTCTACATCATACCTGAGGAAATTTACCAGTCAAGAATTGGGTGGCTTTAAGAGCAACAGCTATGTAGAAGGAAACTACTGAGTTTATGCGGTATCACTGGTTACTCCAGGCATGTCTGTGTTCTAAATCAGCCAGCTTGCGTAACATTCAAGCAGAGGTTTTGAATCTTTTATAATTGCAGTTCTCTGAGAATTTGAGGGAGCTACATCCTACTGTATAACAAACTTCAGTCCATCAATGGTAGACTTGGTTTTTGCAGTTATTTTCTGGGGCCACTTATAGTCTGCAGAGTGTAAGCTATGTACTGTTTAGGTGTGAGATTGAACATCGCTGCATCCAGTGCTTGATCCTAAAATATCATTGCTTATCCATGTATCCTTACACTTCCAGCCTCAACTGGTCCCTCTCTATTCCATGTTCTTGCACAGACTGAATGCAGAAGCAGAGGCGGCCACTGAGAGAGGAGAATATTTTAGAGAACTGAATGCGTATATTCAGAAAGAACAAAAGTTAGTAAAAGTCTAAAAAGAAAGACCTCTTGTTTAAATTTACCTGGGGGCAATAAATCTGGTTGCTAAAGTATGAGATGCCTTACTCGCCAAATCTTCCCTTATCCTCCAACTGTAGCAGAACCATTGAAATTCTGTTGGATAAGGAGGGTTGCATTCAACAGTTACTATACTTGCAGGCTGCAGAGCTGTGCTTCGTAAGTGTGCTCTCCAACACAGTGATTTTAGGAAATTCTTTATCCTGAATTCTTCTAGTCTTTGAACACAGCTAAGATACCTGGGCCCCTACTTCGGAGACTATCTTTATTCCGGACAGGGTTTAAATATGTGCTTGATATGAATGAATGTAGAGCTGCTTTCCAAAGAAGCAGTGGGTCTATGCATGTGCTTGAAAATTTCCCCAATTGGCTACGTACACGTGTATAATAGGCATAAAAATTTGGCACCGAATGTTATAGCCTAAAGGATCCTATATGTAGTGGGTGTGAACTACTACTATAGGTGAAGTACCTGTGAACATAATAGCAAAAAGAAATCCCAACTTGAAAATCAAAGGCTGTAAAAGCTCCTTAAAATGTGCTGAAATCTGACTGAGGAAGAATGTGGCCTGTGGAAATAGTGGCAATAAATTTGTAACAAAAAAATACATAGATATCTCATTTGGTTGCTCTTTGAATGCTGAGCTTTTATTTTCCAAGCTTACAGCTGAAATGTATCCAGTGCTTTGGATTTTTTCTGGCCACTATTTTGTGTGACTGCAAGAAGAAAGAAAATGGTGAATGTTGTAACTATTGAGAACATAGCTAAGATAATATTAAGCTGAACTGTTTAAATTCTAACTGTCTAGCAAGCTGTTACGCACGTAAGAGTAAGTACTTTTTCTAGTATAAATGAATTCCTAATGTTTAGTTACCCGTAACTGGAGCTTTCTGTCAAATTAGCCTATTTATTAATTTGTGTTTGCGTAGCGTATTCTCTGTGTGTCAAATATACTCACAAACTTTATCATGGCTGCCTTCACACTACTTTTGGGTACAGAACGTGAATGTTGCTCATGCCCTCTGGCAGTAACAGTGTCTGGTGAACGGGTGCGTACGAGTGATGGGTAGTCTCTGTGTACCTGTCTTTCAGATAGTCCCAGGTTTGCTGCAAGTTCTGACTTTCTCCTTATTGTAATATATCTGTTGCAGTGAAATTCCTTTTCTAATTCTAGTCTCTGATGATCTGTGTAAACAACTCGGTACTTTTCTTTTGTTCTTGTTTTACCTGTTTAAGAAAGAAATAATATTAATATGTTGAATTTGCTTTTCTATAGCATCTTTCTTTCAGACATCTCAAACATTTTACAGACATTCGTTAAACTACAGAGTATTTGCATGGGATTGTTTTCTGTGTTACAGAGAAGGCGTATGAGGTGCAGAGTGAGTAAGTGAGTATCGATTATCATAACTGTCTTTGCCTCTTTATCTCCCTCTCTCTGTAAACATACTTTTAAATGTAAAGCTCAAGTGAAAAACGCCCTGAAGCATCGTAAATATTTTATGGCAGTACGTAATTGGTGCTGGCTATATTTGATTTCAAGGGGCTTCATTTCAGTGCTCACTGAAGTGACTTCCGTGCATATGTGGGCATAAATACACAGGATTTCAAGACTGAAGTTCAGTCACAATTCATTTAGTTGTACCACGTCCTAATTCTTTATTTGCGTTTCTAAAGATTGCCTCTCTAACACAAAGAAATGTCCTGCTAGAAATGCTGTCTCTCTCTTGTGTGGCCATAGGACGTGTTTATAAGTTCAATAAAAATTTGAATTTACTTTTTCAAAAAGGTCCAGTCTTGCAAGATGCTGAGTGCCTGTGGAGCTATTACTGGGGGTACTCTGTGCTGAGCTTCCCTTGTGAGTTGAAGGCACTTGGCAATTTGTAAGATGAGGCAATAAAATACTTGTAAAAGGATTTCAGCATCATCCTCTAATGTATAAAAGAAATATTCTTAGATATATTGGATGAATACTGTTAAGAGAAGCACTTTGTGATGTTTAGAAGAGCTCTCTCATTTCATAGGCTTTTTTAAACAATTCTTCATGTAATAATAATACAGAGAGATCACTTTTCAACTTATTTGTTCTCCTTTGCACTTTCAGCAGCCAACTAGATAGTTTTCCTTTTTCTTCTGATCTTCCCAGGTTTTTTTTGATGTGAGTTTTCTGGGACAAACTGTAGGACAAAGACTCCTTTAAAGTGGTTCCCTAAAATCCATTGAGGTGTTAAGATGAAGCACACGCCACACAAAGGAGCGACAAGGAGATCTTATCAAGAACCCCTTTCACATTCAGAAACACAAGCCAATTGGTTTGGAATTTACAAGCCCTAAACAAATGTCAGACTCTTTCATCTTAGCAGAGGAAAAAAAGGACAGAAGTAGATGAAGGAATATTTTTTCCTCAGTTCTCTTTTAATTTTGGACCAACACTGAGGGATAGACTGCGATAGTTTTATCTGAAGGTGAGAGGTAGACACAGCTTAAGACATTTTGAAATATGCATAATGAAGGATGTTTTCCCAAATCCTGTGCCACTTTGACTTCTAGTGTACAAGATTTTGCCTGCTTCAATTTGCAGGACTAAAATAATCATCAAACCGAGCTTACTTTTTTCCAAGGTACAAATTGTTGGCTTTGAAATATTTGCTCTAAGTGATAGTTATAATGTTAACAATAGTATAGCTATTCAGGTTCCTTGTAAACTGAAGGCTTAGAAGGTAATCTTTGAAAACAAGTTAAAATTCAACAGGGTTATTCCGGCTTCACTATAATCAGCAAATATAACCATGATTTGAGGGGGTGGAGAAAAGGAGTAGTTTTCCCCATTCCCCTTGGTCATAAAATTCACAGAGCATTTCTTCTGAAGACAATAAAGCTAGGAGAAGGCCTCTTTATTTACTGTGAAAATCATCACCCTTTCCGGCAATATAACTCCTGAAGAAAAGAGGGAGAAGGAAGAGACAAGACCGCATATCAAAGCGAAGTGTTGAAAGGGTCTGTTGCCTCAATATGACAGATAGGCCTCAAAACCTCAGACAATGTAGGCCAGTGGAAAATAGATGTCACAACTAGTTTACAAAGCAAAATAAATTAGCATTAGAGCAGAGGCCTGGCCTTTTTTCCTGCTTTTCTATTTTGCTTTCTGGCTGTGTTTCTGCTGTGATGTAATCTGAATTACTTGTACATGTCTGCTTGTTTAAGCAAAGGCATAAAATGTGTTGACTATAGTTAAAAAAAGCTGAGGGTGATCTTGCAAAATGTAGAAATAATGTTGTCCTTTTGTTTAGTCCCCTTAAAGACCATTCCCTTTCTGAGAAGGGTCACTCCCAGATGACGTTTCATATAAAGTTTTAAAATCTGTTTTCTAGGCCCTTGTGTAGATACCTTCTTTGCAGTAAGTTTCATGCCTTGAAGGCTTACTCACTCCCATAAAATACACATTTTACACTGTCAGTTACACAGGTTTTAGAAATGAATTGGTCTGAAGTTCTGCTCTTGCGTAACTGAAGTTGATAGGGCATTTTGTTATTGGTTTCTAGTAAAAAGAGGATCAGACTGTAAGGAATTCTGTAGAAGTTCTTTTTCTCATTTCGATAGCCTGTCTGGGAAGATACCTTTACCAAGCCCACTTTTGATGTTTGCTTTTTAAAATTTCTTATTGCCTCATGTGTTTGCAGTGTCTGTGTATTTGAAATTAAAAAAGGTTTGGCTCCGAATATACAGTTATGGTCTTTTAGTAAGAGGATATATAATTTCAAATCAAATTTTATCTGTTGAAAGGACATAGTACTTTCTGTCTTTGTGACGTTGTTTCACCCTGAGAATTGACTTGGTCAGGTAAATTTTCATTTCACTCTTCCTGCAATTTAGTTTTTTGTATAAAATGCTAAATACAAATACTGAAGCAGAATGTAGTGTATTTACTGGAGTTTAAATAGAGGGGGAAAAATTCCCATTAACATCCCCTCCTCAAAAATAATTCCCATTGTCTTTAGGACAGTATTTCGGTAGGCTGCTTCATTTAATTCCATATGTTTTGATGTCTGTTATTCCATGCTGCTCACGTACATCGATGTGAGTACATGCCACTGGTGAAGTTAAGAACATACACATATTTGTGTGTATAAATATATTTGTAAACTTTAGGGCTGTAATTCTGAAATTTTAGTGCAATGAACTTTACTAAGCAGCGATAATATTCAAGGAGAGGAGCCAGTAGCTACTTTGATAGCATGAATAGTTTTATGGCAATAAGGAAAAACAGAGCACCAGTCTGTTTCAAAGAGTGGTTATAATGGCATCAAGTAAGTTTTCTTAGATTATCTTCTAGAGAAAGTATTGATAAGTTAATATGTAGCTGTTATATGCATAATTTTAGCCTTGTCGTTATTTGTTTGAATTTCATTTTTCACAACTTTTTATGTGTCGGTATTAAAATTTTCCAGCTTTTACAGTTAACATTATTTTAAAAACACCCATGAAAAGCCAAATCTATTTGGTACTTTTCTGGTTTTGCAAAACACCACATTTGTGCTTTACTCTCCCAACCCCTTTTTTTTTAAGCTAGGTTGATGCCTTGAGCCCAATTCTGTGAAGTCCTGAGCTGTTTTTAGCACTTCAAAGGACTGGGCTCCAGGAATGCACAGCCTCAGGACATGTATCTGTTGACAGGCCCTGATTCACCTGTCCAGTATTGTTCATAAAGGATTGCGGCGTGTGTGTAAATTCTGCGTAAGCGCTTTTCAGACTAGAGATGAATTTAAGCACACAACTGCTCTTCTGAATTGCATATCTATTTTATGAAGCTGAGCAAACGTGCGAGAAACCTTTCAGGGTCTTCTATGTCTGTGCAATAAGTGTAAAACTAGGATTTAGATTTTAAGTCTGTTTTATTCTTTAAGAATGCTAGCACATTTAAAATTCAGTGACAACAGGACAGAGGCAGGGTTGCCTCATTGACATTCAGTGGTCTCCATTGAATGTGGTCTACACTCAAGTCTTGCATCACTTCTACACCTGGAAATCTCCAATGATGTTAATGAAGTTACTGCTGATTTACATGAGTATACATAAGGGGGAAAAAACTATAAATCTGCTTGGCTTTGAAGACCTTTGTAGAGGCTCCAAGTGGAAGGATGGCATTGTGATATCTTAATGTTCACTAGGCATTTTGTATTAGTAACAGTGGGAAAACTGTGTAGCTGCGTTATAACTAAGAAACAATCACCGGACTAATTTTGCTCTTGAGTAATAACTTCAAATAACATTTGAAGGAGGATAGTGTCTGAAGCGGCAGTGCTGAGTTTCTGTGTCTTCTAAGATTGCTCCAATTGTAACTGATCTTCTTTCTTTCGAACATTTTCTTTGATGCTTTCTGACACACACTTACTACTTTTAACCTTAACAATAGATTTAGCAAACCTTGCTACACCCAATTTACACCTTGGGAATATACACTGAAAGGTTCATCTGGCATGCAGCTTGTGACAAAAAAAGGCGCATCAATGAGTGACACTTGCAAGAAAGTTGATTTTTAATTGTGTCATTGTGGCAAGCTGCAAAATTCTGGTACGTGAGAAAAATACTGTAAAACCAATTTGAAACTAAATGAAAAGGAAGCTTAACTGATGAGGTATGTGGTCTGCAAACAAAATAGTCTACGCTGATTATTTCAGTCAGATTACTTCTCTAGGAATATTTCTTCTCACCTAATGAATCTAGGTAGAAAAATAAAAGGCACAGGAACAACAGCAGCAAATTGCATAATCACTGTGGTTGGACCAGAGCACAATTTTCTTTAAAAGCTTGAAAAGTCTGTAAAGATTTAAAAAGATCGACCTGATTTTATTTTGATATTTACCTTGCGGCACAAAATAATTACGTAGTGGTTTTGCCCGTAACTGTTAAATGTTGCTGCATTCATTGTTCCATAACATTCTCAAGAGTATCATGTTTTTCATCCAAAATGTTTTACAGAATGTTATAACAAAGATTCCCGGACTTGAGTGAGATGCAGCCATATCTAAACACAGCAGCCGTTCCACTATAGTAACCCTATAAAGCCTTTATGGGATGAAAGTGAAACCAGTGCAAATTTAGTTAAAACTGCATTAAACAGCAGTAGGTTAAATAAATGTCATAAATGACCCACCAACCTATGTGCTTCAAGTAAAGTTAATTATTTGTAAGATCAGTGATAGCAGAAGATGCTTTCTCAGGTTGGAAGTTGAATGTGCACTTACCAGTGGTGTTAGCTTGCACCGTTTTCCTCATCCATTCGTAAGAGCTGTGCCTTTGGCTGTTGGGAGAGATTTGCTGTGTATTAACTGTTTCTACAGGAGGTAACCCCCCAGCTGCAGCAGGATGGAGGGAGCTGTAATCAGCAGAACCGTAGGAGACCTGTCCAGGAGATGAGCCATTGATCTGTGCAGCAGCAACGGTGCTGGAAGGTCCTGGGCCGTAAGCGTTCCAGTCCTCCCTCTGCGGGCCATAGTGAGATCCCCAGGTTCCCGGTGGCTGTCCATGGGCGTCCAGAGTTGGCACATGATGATATCCCATGTAGTCGGAATAGGGTGGAGTGGACACAAAGTTTTGCACTGGCAGGTTGTTGCTGCTGCACCTTGCAGATCCTGGATACATGCTGTTCTCTTTTTCCAAGAGAGAGCTCACGTACATGATTGTCACAGATTGTAAATACGTTGTCACAACATCTTGCTCTTCCGTATTTTCTTTCGCTGCTTAAAAATAATTGTGTTTGGTTTTCTCTTAATAATGCCACTCTGCTTGGAATCTTCTACTTCATCCTCTTTTATTATCAACTGTGTTACCAGGTGCTGGTGGTAATGGTTTACCAAGATCTTGTCTGACGTCAGCCTAACTGCCTGCCTCATAATTACATTTACATTCAAATGAAGGGCTGACCAACCCCACCTTTCTGCTAGTTCTGGTGCTTTCTCTTTTAGAGAACTTTTATCAGTCCTATTACCCTTCCTGATACCCAACAGCAATTCCAGGACTGTAAGATGATGCAACAGCTGCTTGTATTTGTAACTTAGTAAATAGACCCTTTTTTAAGAAAAGACAGTGGTAACTATAATAGCAATGTTTGGTGTTCAAATGATTCTTGTCCGAAACCTTTATTTTTGTGATGTGTTATCAATCAAGAAGTAAATCTGTTACTCTCTTAATTTCTCAGATACTCAAAAAAAAAAAAAAAAAAATCTCATTTTTACTACTTAAATTAAGGGACACAGTCAATTTGAATAACTGTAAGGCAGTAACTTCAGATCACAGAGCACCTTTTAAACAGCATGTCTTGAATATAACCGTCTCAAATATTTTCCTCTCATTATTGATGTTTGTAAGTGGTTTTCCAGCATGGGAGAAATTAAGGCTCTAACTGTAATGCACATGTTCACACTCTCCCCATACAGAGTGATTTAAAGAGATCCCTTCATCTGGTGGCCATTGCAAACTGATAAATTTAAAAAGCAGACAATAAATCTTCCCAACAGAGATGGTGCCAGAAGTACAAAGAAAGTGACTGTAAACGGTATTGAAAAACGTCTTTGATTAGGCCCGGTAATATTGTTGGCTTCTGTTTCAGACTGAAGACAACCTTTATCTGCCTGGAAGGCTGGGTTCCTTCCTCTGAAACTGCTGTAGAGTAGCCTGTTTTCAGTGGTGGCAGCTTAGGTAAGTGCAGTCAGCAGTGAGAAACGTCTGGGTTGTCAAGTTAGTGGCTCAGAACTGCCTTGATGCTTTTCTGTAAAGCGCCTGACACATGGGTACTCTATAGGTCAACGTAAGTGTTCCCACTGAGAAAAAATATTCTGAAGGTGGTTTTATATGTTGTTACTAAAAGCTTGATATTAACATGGGAGAACTAAACCGTACCTTATGACCTGAGAATTGCCTCTGTATGGTTGTCTAGCTACAATTTGTAGAGTGAATTTGATATGTTTTTATCCTGGATGGTTTTCTTTGCAGTGAGCTATTTGTCAAGGGGCATGCTTGCAAAAGAGGTGCAAATTACAATGAGTTGTTTCCCTTGACAAAGGTGTGGTTTTTCATTCAGTATCCTTTGTATTGTGACACTACTCATATTCACACATCCCTTCTAATTCCAGTACTAAAGGATTCTAAGTGTGTACTTAAAGAGAGGAAAGATATTCCTCTTCTGTTTTTTTGTTTTGGTGTAGGGTTGGGGGTTTTTTTGGCAGGGAGGGAAAGAATTTTTACTGAGAAGTGCAGCAAAATCTTTATAATTAATTTTGTTATATTTACAGATTTCTTTATTAGTCCTTGGGATCCTGAGAATGTTGAGGTAAGTTGCATCATGGGATAGGACATGGAAAAAGTGAGGCCTTCTGTAATTGGTGTACCCTTAGAACAGACTCTTGTTCCCTTCATCTTGGAAGAAAAGGAGTTGTAATACAATTTTTGAAAGCCCACAGACTTTTTAGTACTGATGTGTACGAAAAAGCACAAAGAACTCCACTGAGCATCATCCAAGTTAAACAAGTTGTGTTTCCTATACTGGAAGTATCCTTGGCGTCTTTGGCCTATTTGTGAGCATTATGCCAGCAGTTAAATTCCAATGTGTTGCAAAATGTTACGCAGAGCTGTCAGTCATAGGCAGATCGTAGGAGGGTGAAGTTTTGTCTCCGTTGGCTGTATCTGAAATCCATTGACATAGTACGAATGAACATTGGCTGCTCATAGATTTCAGATCAGACACGTCGTTTGACTTCTAAGCGCACGATTTTCACATCTCAGTGAATGACATTTAATTTCATAGAATGTGTTAGATGATGGTAACATTTTTAATCCCTGGTCTTCCTCTTTCTTTATGGGATGCCTCTGTGCATACCCCCCACAATTTCACTATCACCTAATCCTATTTTTTTGTATCTCGGAGCTTTATCCTTTATTCTCTGTTCTTCTTTTATCTTTTGTTTATGCTCCTCCTTTCCCTTTCTTGTTTTGCCTGTTCCATTATCTGAATTTTCTTTAGATCTATTTCGATTCTTTCCAGAACGTAATTAGATCAAGATACGCTGATGGCAAATTGCTACACTGATTTGATATCGGCTAACAATAGTAAGCTTTGAGTAAGGCATTTTGTTTAAAAAGATTTACATGGCAGGATAAGATTGCTGGGTAGGACTGCAGATTTTTAACACCAAAGTGAGAGTAAGATAACTAAAATGGCAACATTCAAATGATCTTCTGCACCCTGACTTATGCCTCCCATTTTGTGTAACAGAACCATGTGGATGTATTAAAAAGGAACCATACCTTTGCATGTAGCCTAGTAGTTTGAGGCTGCCAAAATTTTGGTGTTGATGTTTTTGGAGAGCTAATTGACTGTTAATCCGAGTCTGCCTTCGCAAGAGGCATTTCTTGGCCACGCATGTGTCCTTCCTGCTCAGATCCAGCATGTCAGTAGCTTCAGAGCCACAGAACCACTGCATCTTCAGTGTATAGTAGTAACTTACTGTAGTTACTGTAGCTCCAGGAACACACTTAGTGGGCATTGCTGTCCAAAAAAAAAAAAAAATAGGGGAGGGGAAAAAAGTGAACTGTCCTTGCCTTGTCCGTATTTGCACTGAGGGGATGGCAATGAGTTGCTGGTGGTAGAGGAAGGGCTGTGGTGCTGTCTGTGCCTGTTTAAAGTGCTTGTGGAGCTGTCGTGTTACCGGGGCCCCTCTCCTGACTTGCTGGGGTGGTGGGAAAGCAAAAGCAGTTCTGAGGTAGTGGGCTAGACATCCTGAAATCTCGTCCGTATGGAGGTTTGTATTTATGCCATTTTCTGCAGTGGGCGATAAGGACAGAACAGGAAAGATCTGTGTGGTATTGGCAGCAAGAGTGCTTGCTCTTTGGCAATACTTCAGAGAGATGGATTACCAGAATAACTGAAGTCCAAGGTTATACTTTTCCATTTTTTTCCTCCACCTGTTAAATTGCTATGTATCCTTTATCCACTTAGCCAGCGTTCGCAAGAGTCGCTTCAGTGTTTGTTGAGGTGGAGTTGTATGTGTGTAAAATTAAATGTACTTTGACATCTTTGGGGAAGAAAATTTTCTAGGTTTCTAACAAGTGGTTGATGAAAATCTGGCAATAACAACAAGCATGGTGATAACCATGAAACTATTAAAGTTTTGTTTGTACAGGCGATGTAGATGGTATACTATGGTATACGTGCTCTTCCAAAGAGTGTTTCCAGACTGGATAATAATAATATAATCATAAATGTGCAATTAAATGTTTTAATGACAGCTATTTAACTGCAATTTCAGGGACTACTGGTAGATTAAAACTGGCCTGTACAACAATAACTTCTATTAAAGGTGTTTATACCTGTGATAGTTTTTATTAGGAGCCCTTACTCATAAAGTTACTCTTCCTTTTATATGGAGATAAGAAGAAACAAATCTGTCCATCCTTGAAGCTCGAAAATTATATGAAATCTATTTGGGGTTTTGTTTCTGAGGCAAAAAAAGCAGGTGAGCTTAGCATGTCCCGTGCTGGCTGAGGTGATAGGAATAGATGTTTGTTTTCTTGCCTCCAGATGACCACACTAATAACACATCAGTAACATCAGGCTTAGGAATGCTTCTTGCCCGTGCCTTTATAACTGCATGCTTGGAATTTCAATGGAATGGCTAGCTAAGGACTTTGTTAGTGAACTATGTATTGCTGATAGTTTTAATGCAGTGTTTCGGAGGTGTTACTGACCCTTTATTCAGTCTGGGCTTTGCACACATGCCCATTCCTCCTAAAACGAATAGTCAGCTGTATAAATCTTGAGGAAAAGTCAGTCAGTACGTGGCATGCTGTCAACTGAGGTCAGTTCTGTTGGAAAAAAACCCCACTAGTCATGAAGGAAGGCAGATAGTTTTAAAATTTTAAAATGCAGCTAAAGAGACTGCTCTTGATTTCACTTGAAGCTTCTACAAACACAAAGCGTCTGAAAATTTTACTTACCCTTTTTAATTGGGCTGGTTTAATATGCAGCGTCCTAGTTAGGTCTCATTTTCAGGGCTTGAAATGCAAGAACATGCCAAACTGTATCTCTGTATTGACAGATGTGGCACAACCTAGAGAGCTGAAAGAGCAATGGTAGCTGAGCTATTTTCACTTGCTGAACTGAGTTCTTCCAGGGAAAAAGAAAAAGGGAAATACCACAAGTGTCAGTGTGCTGTGTGTCTCTCTCATCCCTAATGTGTATTTTTTTTTTATAAGAGACCAACAGTAGAAATAAAAATGTCAGTTGTCCGTGAAGCCTTCCTCAGTGGTTTCATTTTTAATTCCACGCTCTGAAATTTTGGTTGTTAGTAAATCCTTTTGAAAAACGATGAAAAGTGCCTTGTTGGGAGCACAGTGATTGTATTTACCCATCTATCTATTCCACTACTGTTTTTCTGCTGCTAACAATGACTAATCTTTCATTTCTTAATGTTAACGCCTGCCTTTTATTAAAAGTTGTGATAATATATTTCATGTGTGATCTGCATCAGTGTTGTATTTGCCAGGAAAGAATGGTCTGGAGCTAAAGCAGGGTCTTACTATTCCGAAATTTAAATAACTTAAAATCTGCTACAAAATCAATACTGACAGTAGTAAGAGTATGTCCTACTGCTCAACAAGCAGACTTAATAGGGCAGGAGCTACAGAGCCCACATGTGAACTCCAGGTTAAATTGATTCTTTTTCACAGAACCATGAAAATGAACAGCAAATCCTCTGTTGTTATTTATGTGGTTTCCTTCCCGAGTCACGTAGTGTAGGGCTCCCGCTTACTGTAAGTAATTCATGCTGACCAGCGTGTAGCTAGATTGGGCGTTCACTACTGAGTCCTTGAGATGTTTTTTGGTGTGGTCTGTCTTTCACGAGGTGACAAAGGAATTGATTGCCTTTACTGTTTGCTATTCTTGCCATATGCACGGTTCATATTCCTGGCAGACTGGCATTTCTGTTGCACAAATTTAACCCTTTTTCATACTCCCAGGTTAGAGAGATTAGTGTCTATATTATAAAGTCTGTCCTGCCTTAAAGTGACTGTATTTTATTGTGGCTTAGAAGACCAAGAACAAGCAAGGTGTATCTTAAATTAAGCCTTTCCATTTATTGTGATACCTCTTAGAACAGAGTTTGTTACAAAAGGCCCGAGAAAGTATTTGTGCTCTTTGAGTATGAAAACAGCTGGCAAACATTTTAATCGTAAAATTTGTGTCTATTCTTTTACATAGTGAGGTTTGCACAATGTTGTGTCCAACTAGCAACGTCCAGTGCCGTTCCAAAACGTGACTGGCTGTGTAAGTCATTCGCAGGGACGCATCATTTCAGCATACGCTCTGGGTGTGAAAGCTTGAGTTGGAGTAAGCCTGTACTGCACCAGCAAACCCAATAAGGGTGCTAAAGTAGGAGTGCTTTTTAATTTCTATGTTAACATCCAGAATGAATGTATTTTTGAATCTGCTCCTTGGGTAGAAGGTAGCACATACTCGATGCCCTCTCGTATGTACGTTAATGATTGCATAACCCCTAAGCAATTGCAGATACTGCACATCTGAAGTTTTTTGTTTTAGAAATGTCATTTTGAATTGTATACCTTGCTTAGTTGCATGAAGTTTTTGTAGAAGGTCTTGTTTGCTATGCCCTTCTTAATTTTTTTTTGTACCATATAGATGACAGCTCTCGCTGGGTAACGGGGTTTAAAGGTTAGTGAATTCCTCTGAAAATCGGACATACCTTGATCGTTCTTTTAATCACAATTGGGATTAAGGGCTTAGATACTCTTGTGATGTAGTCTAAGGTATGCTTTTCTTCTTCAAGGCACTTTGCTAACAACCAATCAATCTTCACAGCAACTCTGCTTTAGTGTCCCTAGTTTTTAGATGTGATAAAAGTGACAGGTTATGTGGTATACCCAAAGTCAGGAAGAAAGTGAGTATTATTCTGAGGACTGGCACCAGTATTTCGTGACTCACAATCTTGGACCAAAATACTTTCAGTTGATTTGGCCGCAATTTTATGTCTTTCTTATTTTTAATTATACACAATCCAGCAGCGTCTAAGCAACAGCCCTACACAAGCTTCTTAGAGAAAAATAGCTTGCTTTTGGTTTTGGTGGGCAACTGTTTAAAGGATTAAAGCACATTGAAAATATTTAGTTGAATAGATTGCTGGTGAGTTTTACAAAAAAATTGTACTACTTAATCAGTAGCATAACTAGAAGGTTAATAATCTCTAAGGTATTGCCCTGGTTTATAGATACTGCTTTTGGAGCAATAAATTTTAACCTTTGAACATGTGCTTCTGCAAATAAAATCCAGCCTTATTTTGTGTACTTAACAACTTCTGATTGGAAACACATAGCAACCTATAGCAAGCATGCTTTCAGCAAACTGGAACAGAAATGGGGCAGATCTTCAAAGTGGTCACTTATCTTCCTCAATAACTCTTCTACATGTAAACAAGATAAAACAGGTCATTTTGCCAGATCCCCCTCTCTTTGAATGATGTTTAAATAATTTTAAAGAGAAAGAAGTTGTGTTCAGATATATTTCTTTTCTTAAAGTTCTTTCTTGAAGGACTTTTTTTTATTTTTCCTTTTAAAAATTTTAATAAATCAAACTGTGTCATGGAAATGTGATTAAAATAGGTAGCTATGAACTTGATCCTGCAAAACCCTGGGGCCAGGGTTCTGTGCACTTAGCTAGAATGAGGTGCTAAATTGTTGTATATCAGTACAAAAGACAAAGTTTTCCTCTGTATTCTTACCTTTTGAAGTCTAAATCTGGAAATCTTTATTGTTTTGTTTTGTTTTCCCCTTCTCTAGTATGCAAGCATAATTCTTTTTAAATGGCCAATGTGAGGATGCTTTTCTCCTTGAACCTTTTTCAGTCTCTAAGTTAAATATGTGTGTGTGTGTTAATTGTAGGTAAAATACCTCTAGCATTTCCCTCTGTAGCCAGAATGGCTGTTCTGTGTGTTTCCAATGGGTTCCTCTTTTGGACACATCCAATGGATATCTCTCTTGGGAGACCAGTGTTTAGGTTTGGTTGCCATGCCCATCAATATGGATGGTCAATCGCTTTTGTTCCCACGTGCTGTTTGTCATGTTCCGCTTTCCATACTGGAAATCAGTAGGAGTCTTTCTGTTGCTGAACTTTGAATTGCAGTTTCTTCATCTCATTTGTATTACCTGTGCAAAGCTTCAAACTGCTGTCACCAGCAAATGGAGCAGCATTGTGAAAGGAGAGAGTGGGAGTTTTACAGTGTAGATACGTGTTTATTTAAAGTTGGAATTTTACTCTTATTTAGTAAGAGTCCTTCTCGCAACCATAAAATGATAAATGAAATTAAGAAATAGTGAAAACTGCCAGCTCCCTGAACCATCCTGTTCTTACCATTCTCCTCTACTTTTTGTAAGCTTTTCTACCATCGCTCTGCTTTTAATTTTGGTATGACAATTAGAAACAGACTAATCGTGAAAATCTGCATGTTCACTTACTACAGTAGCTGATACCACATTGGAAAATGATTATGAAAAAAGTCATTTATTTTAATGTTCTTTATATACACAGTAATTTTACATTGCCAACATTTTGATGACCTAATAGTACTATTTGTTATAATTAAGGAAAAAAACCCAAGAATGTAGTGCCTAAATGACTTAATGCTCCTAAGTCTTATTTGCAACAGTGACAGAGATATTTAGGAGGACACCTTGATGAAAATTAGTGAGGATAGGCATCCTAAATTTCTAAATTGCTTTTGACAGTGAGGGTATAAATTCCCAAATCACTTGCGTGCTTTAAAAAATTTCCCTTTGCAGACAAGTTATGCACGTGCAATTGTTAGTCATCTTAGGAAGTAAGTATCCGGATTATTCTGAAGTACTGATTACCTACCAAATTCTGCTTAGTATGGAAGGGATCAGCACTTTGGGAACTGAGACCCACTTAAAGAATGCAGAGAGCTTATATGTGAGTGAGGTATTTGTTTGCTTTGTCTTCCATTAATTTGGCTTCTCAGAATTTTTTTTTTTTTTAGTGTCACAATAGCTCTGAAAGCTGGACCAAATTTAAAGTTAGTTGAATGCAATTATTGCATCTTTATCCATGGACTATGCTGTCTCATGAAATGCAGTCACTTTTTAAAATACCTACACTTCTTAAAAGGATTTTCCCCGCTTTGCTCTTTCTTTTAGGATACAAAATGAGTCTGACATGATTTTTCTTCTGTCAAAAATGAACTGGGGCCAGGATTCATAATTCCAGAATGCTTTTGAAACATTTATGGTAAGATTGAAGAGTGCATGTTTATACCAGTGTATGGAGCATTGGAAATCATACCTGTCAAAACCAAAAAAATTCCAAAAAGCTCATCTCTGACCTTTGCCCTTAACACGTAGTGAGTGCAAGCACCATGACCCAGGCTTTCCATCAGGTGGGTCAAGACATCTAAGCCAGGTTTTCATTCATCAAGATCCACGTGTAAAGCCCATGAAAGTGAGATTAGTACCTGGAACCTGTGTGGGGATCAAAGGAGAAGGAATGTACTCTTTACCTAGGGATGAGGGACAGACAGAGCACTTGCGTACAGCTGCCGTTGCTGCCTCAGCAATATTATATTGCCTGTGGCCCATTTTGTGCTTTTCATTTTTCTTTTTTCTTTTGTCTGCAGCGTACCGTAACAAGTGGCCGTATCTGGTCCTCAGCTCTCCTCCCTCCCAGTGCCTACCCACCTGCTGCATGGCTGGAGGGATGCTTGCCTTGTGGCACAGACTCGGCATGGGATCCTCTTGCAGAGGCTCCCTGCAACTAGGACTCCTGGCACACAGCAGTTCCATCGCCCTTGGGACCTTGCGCTATTCTGCAGACCTGGCAAGTGGCTCTTGGTTTACTGTACTTGAAGCTTATGTACACAGAACTGTGTCATGCTGGGGACTCCTGCAAAACAGCTACAGCTGTCCTCTCTCTTTCATACTGTAGTGCTCCGTGTACTGGTAGTTTATAGTGTTCGTTATGCAGTAGCTCTTCAGGCAGCCTTACTGAGAGGCCACTACCTGCTGTAGGTTCCCGTTGTGCTGCAAACCATTCATGGGAAGCGGAGGTGGAGGAGGTGGAGGTGGGAATAAAGAACTGGACATTTCTGAATGAGTCTGTTGGTCAGGAACCGGCATCGGGCTCACTGAGCCAGAGTCACTCTGCATAGAGCCAAGATTGCTGCCATCGAAATGAGTCATTTTCTTCTTCATTAATTTTCTTTCTTTGGCTCTGCGATTCTGGAACCAGATTTTCACCTGCAGAGGAGCAGAGGAAAACTTTCAGTTGCTAATGGAATGCGGTGTGGTCCTTTATGTATACAGGCATGGGTCATAGGTAAAATCAATTGCATGAGGACCAGAGTGAGAAAGGCAGTGGCAAACTGAGACAACAGAGCTGTTTGCTTGGTTTTCATACAAGTAATCTTTCCTATCTGGTAATAAAATATTTATTAACAGTTTGATAAAAAGAGTTTTTTGGTGTTAGTTTTATTTTTAGAAGGTATTTCTTTATGGAATGAGCTTTGATTTTTTTTTTTTCCCTTTTCTTTTTTTTGGGGGGGGGGGGGGGGGGCGGTGTTACAAAATCTAACGGAACAGAATCGCATGTGTCATAGTGATGGCCAAAAGAATCTGAGAGTATCTTTATGTTGAAAACTATGCCCTACTCAGAGCAGGTCAAAACCTGTTACTGAGGCACAAAAGCTTTCCTGTTTGGATGCTGCACATTAATTGGATAGCTCCAATGGAAATACACTTCTGAGCAGAATTTCACCAGTGCACTACTCTTGGTTCACAATGTTGCTTCAAAATATTGTATAAGCGGTGCCTTAATAGCTAAGTGCCTTTTATTGCATTCGTAGATGGAGCCAGAATCTGCTGCTGCTTCCTGCACAGTCAGCTGCCTTATACCATAGTCATTGCTCTGTCACAGAAATGCTGTCATCTTTGGGAAGGAGTGAAGCAACTATTGAAGAGTATATGGGGTTTGATAGGACTGACCCGAGTGAGGACATGAGATGAAGTTGATGAGTAATGGTGATTGAAAATAGACTAGAACTTGTTCAGGTGTGAAAGGATGAATGTTCTATGGCAACTGAA
Source organism: Pelecanus crispus (assembly GCF_030463565.1). Lineage (NCBI taxonomy): Eukaryota > Metazoa > Chordata > Aves > Pelecaniformes > Pelecanidae > Pelecanus > Pelecanus crispus. Next base: position 2,489,201 of record NC_134655.1, on the reverse strand, counting down.
GTGTCTTTGGACACGAATCCCCAATGTTGGATTTAAAGCACTGCACGCCAGCTATTTATCCTTGGAAGTGGCTCTGTATTATGTCTAGTCAGTGTAGTGAGTCAAGCTACCTCATTCAGATATGTTGTGTTTTCTTGTTGGTGTTCCGATGGCAAAGGAAACGCTTCTGTCAACATTTTCTGTAACTCAAAGAAAAGTCAATCATTTGCTGAGAAATACCGATTTGTTTAGTTATCCTTTGCTACAAGCTAGAAAGGGAAAGAGAATAATGATCAGAAAGGAGGTAAACCAGTAAGAGGTGATAACACCTGTGGCTGCTAGGTTGTGTTTTAAAAGAAAACCAGTGGTGAAGTCCCACAAAACATCTTAAGCAGTCTCTGTGACAGTCTCGGTGTACTTATCCTTGAGGCATTATTATTCCCATTTTAGAGTTGAAGAACTCAGATACACACAAAGCTTGTGGAAATTTGAACTAGGTCTCTGAAGTCCCAGGCTGTCATCTGAGACTTTTGGCAGTTCATTTTGCTGTCCTGGTTTCTGGAATATCATTTTGGTACCAAATTATGTTCCATTAAACCAATCTCAAATACTCTCAGATCTCTTGCATTCTGATTGTGCTGAGGTGATCTAGTTTCACCCATGCATTTGCCAAAATGCATGAAAAGATAAAACAGCCTAAAAACCAAACTAACATCTGTTTTGGAATTACCCTCTGGCTTCAGTGTTCTTACCTCCCTTTGAATTTGTTTTTTTTGTTCTGGTTTGTTACTGAACTAGGGTTGCAGATCTGCAGCAGTGATCCAGTGAGAATTTTAGTAAGCACTTCAAGGTTGTAAGGCAATTATCAAATAACTACAAGTAAATACAGATCTGTAGTGTTAGACTAAAAGCTACCATGGGCAGTTGCATCTGTCCAACTTGTTCTTCACCTGTTGCCCTCTTTCCTTTCAGTATTTTTTCCCCCACTGTCCAGTGGTGTGAGTAACTCTTCCCCTGAAGTCTAATTTTCTCTCTTCTTTCTTGTCCTCATCATTGCCTTTATTTCTGTATCCTTCCTATTCTGTTTCTTAAGCAATGCTTAGTTTTGCCTTTTTTTTCCCCCTTCATTAGATATTACATCTTTCCTTACGTGTTTAAACAATTGTTCTTTGTCCTTTTGTCTTGAGATATTCCAGTGTCCTGGATGGGATTTTGGCATAGCCAGGAAAAAAGCTTTTCCAGAAAATCATTCCAGGTTTTAGGCTGAGTGCAGTAGAACTTGGGATAGGACAGTGTGTGCTCAGTCATGTTCATACGGTGGCGTTGTTTAATTTGTGTGGAAGGCTAGTAGTGGGGAGTACAGATGAGGTATTTCTTTCTTAATCTTACATTTTCAAAAGTCACTTCAGAGATGTAGGCTTTCTGCACTGGAATTAATTTTGTTCATGACATATATTGATGATAAAGAAGAGCAAATATTGCAAAAACTGTTGCCATGTTTCCTCAATATATGTCAAAGAAATGCATCACATCTTTTTTTGTATCACCACTTCAAGTATACTAACAAAAAGGTTTATCGGGAATTATCACTGAACTAGGAAGTTTCAAGTAAATATTGTAGGTCGTTTACAGAAGCAGGGTCATAATTTTTAAATTCAGCATAACGAAGTCAAGTGATTAAGGTTTTAACAGCCAGCAAAAAGACACATAGTGTATTTTTTTTATACGCAGTTGAAGTAATTTTAATTTTCCATAATTAAATACTCGCATTCAGCAGCAGATTGAGAAATATTTGCAAAATGGGTATTTGCTTCTCCATTTCTGTAAGCTCTTTCAGGGTGTGCTGTGTAAGACAAGTTCAAGTTGGGTGAACAGTGCTACAACTAGGTGGATTTTGGACTATCCCTGCTCAGTAGAGCCCATCAACCAGTGGTGAACCAGGCATAATGTTCAGTGAATGATACTGAATAGTAACTGTCTGAGAAAACAGTGCTGTGATGGTTTGCAAATAGAAAAGGCGGCAAATGAGCGTATTGAGTCCTGAAATCTGTCCGGGGAGATCCTTCAGTAAAGCTTTTAATTTTCTGTTTTGCTGCTTGCTTCAGCGTACTGCATCAAGCAACTCCTAAGTAAAAGGGGACCGAACATACGCTCAGCCCGTGCTGTGAGGGTCTGCGTGGGAGATCTAGCTTGGCATCTTGTCTCGGTTGTTTGCAGGAGCCAGCTGAAGGGCTGGAGAGCCAGAGGACAGCTACCTGCTTTGCTTTGGTAGGGGGTGCCACAGGCGGTGCAATTGCGTGATTGAAGAGCGCGGCACAGCGTGGTTCCAGAGCAAATTGTATGTATCTTTTGACCAGAAAGGATTGCGTTTTGATTAACGTTGTGCGAATAGAAGTGAAATTTGGAGGGGGTGGGAGGAAATAGGGGCAGGAGAAAGGAGTAGCAAGTACAGAGGAAGTCTTTAACAAAAGGTAAAAGGCAGCCAAAGAAACAAATACCTTCAGGTGTCCTGAGCATACTTGAGCTCATCACTTCCATCCTCTGCTAAGACTGACCTTGTTGAAATTGGTTATAGTATTCCCATGGACTTCCGCTTTAGAAATTTCAGCAAAAATTTCTCCCTGCCACCACTACTCCAGTAAAACAGAGAGAAATGCGGGCAGGATTTTGCTGATATTTTTAAACTCTTGTATCTCAGAACAGGACTGGTGTTTGCTTTTTCTGTGTTGTTGCATAGCGCTCTGATGTCATTATGAGAGCTGAAGTAGTGCTGATGGGATATTTAGAAATGAGTGCGAACAGGGCTATCGGGCCATTCAGCTGGGTAGTTTGAGTTCCTACACTGCAAAGGGAACCCAGTCACATTGTTTGGTTATTAGAGGCATTAGCATTTTTGTGTTCTTAACCAGTACGGTTATGTCCTCGTTAGCAATAATAAACTCAAAGGAAATCCTGAATGGGTGATCCATACTCTACCTGTCTCTCGGAAAGTCTTAGGTTTGCAGCAAGTTCAGACTTCCTCCTGATTGTAATGTATCTGTTGTAATGAAATTCCTTCTCTAATTCTAATCTCTGATGATCTGTGTAAACCACTCGGTACTTCTCTCTTGTTCTTGTTTTACCTGTTTTGAAAGAAGAACACATTGCTTCAAGCTAGAATTTTTTAACTTTAGTAACACAAAATATCTGGCTTTACATTGGAAAATATGTTTGTGGGTATTTTAGGCCTGATTCTCTATGCACTTACCCAGAGTAACTCCCTTGACTGCAGTGGACTCAGTCTTGATTTACAACACAAGAGGTTCATACCATCAGATTTTGAGTTTGCTCCTTAGTAAACAGAAGATAAACTAGTCCTCACGTTCTTTATCACCCTTGTGTTATCATTTGGGAAAGGGAAGGCGTTCTTGTTAAGAGCAAGGAGCCAGGAAACCTGGGTTCTGTTCCCAGCTCTGATGCAGGCTTTGTGCCTGGTACTGAATTGCTTTGTTTCCCTGTCCCTAAAGCTGATACACTGCTACCTGTTTCAGAGGGAAACTGTGAGGGATATTTTACTGCGCAGAAAATCCCGAGAGCTTCTCAAGTTCCTCACTTCCTGTTGCTAGAAAAATTAATACAATATTGTGATTGTTACTGCAACCTGGAGGCTGTGTTTTTCCTTCAAGTCTGGCACAGTCTATCCACAACTTGATAATAGCACAGGGAATAGTAACATAGATTTTCAGATGACAGTTAATAAAAAAGAGAAAAAGAAAGCAATAATACTTAACAAAGGATGCTGAACAACGCTAGAACTGCAGCATCTGTTCTTTTGCAAGCAGCACTGCTGCATCCTTTCAGCTGTGGGTACAGCTGACTGAAGCAGACGTGGCTCAGCAGTGTCCAGGTCGTTAAAAGCTAATGGCAAATGACATGAGCCAGTGAACACAGATGCAAGTAGCTGAAATTTTATGGATTCCATACAGGATAATTTCTGAGGACAGAATGTGTTGGCAGTAGTGAAAGAGAATTGAGAAAGGGAAAGGCTACTGATGCTTCCTTTCTCACCCACCTTTCCTCTGTCGTTAATGTTCGTATTGGGCAGTCAATATATCACAGATCAACATCTGCTTAAAACCAAGGCCCCTGAGCCCTAGCCTAAGGTCTTCCTACATATTTGAAAGATTGGATCATTATTGTGTTAAGACCAGTGTTACCGTGTTTGCTAACCACAGTCTTACCATTTTTTTGTGCTTCCTTGCTGTATTTATATGGACATTTCTTCAGATGTATATATTTAGACTATAAATTGTCCAGGACAGGGAACCTATTTTTAGCTGATATTTTTTTTGCAGTGTGTTCCACTCTGGTACTGTAGGTCGTGAATCTTTGTGTCCTTAGTGGTCACTATAGTAGAACAGCCTCCTTAGATTCACGTTCTCTCAGATGATGCATAAAACTCGAGGCATGTTGTGGCTTGCTGCCTCTAACAGTCTGCTATTGCTGCAGATGTCACTTAGCTTCATACAACAGCTCACATTTGCCTACAGATCTTTTTCTGAAAAGATGGTGTGGATGCCTAACTCTTCAAAAAACAGGTTCCTCAAACTCCTAATAGTTGCACTCCTAATAAGAGCAGTTAATTTGGTAAAATCTCAGTCTCCAAGTAGATCACCACAGCACACCACCCCATAGCAACCACATTCCCCCCTGCAGGAGAGCATAGCTGGAGGTTTCATGTATCAGTGGTATCAAAGGCCTGATTTCTCCCCGGCCCCTCCTTCCAACTCCCCTTGCTTTTGAAGTTTAAGTAGCACCCAAAGATCAGAATTCAGGGTACAGAACTATAGCAGAATCTTGAAGTACTTGAAGTACTTTATCCCTTAATTCATGATTTAGTTTCACAGGTTAATTTTTTTTCCCCCCCCATCTGTGGAGAGAGACGTAATGTCTCTTTGTTTTAATAGCTGAACATATTTAAAGTTAACATTGTCTTCCACTTGCGGTGTACACTGTATGGTAAGGGCCTGAGAGCCGTATCACTTTTTTCTCTTCAAGCATTTGGCAGTACTTTGCTACTTGTAAGAATTTTTGGCTCTCCATGGTATTGTTTGCGTTAGAAGGTTCTTCAGGCTCTGATCCTTTTTGTACTGTTTGTATAGATCCTAGATAGAGTTGTTTAGCACTGGAAGTCCTGGTCAGTGCAATGCTGTAAACCTCTGGTTGTGGATAATAACTTGTTTGCCCTACGTGACAGTGTTTCTCTAGGACTCTTCCCAGGCTTGTAGAACAAGGTCTACATCGGAATTTGATCCTTCAGCTTCCATGCTCCATGGTGTTCAATCCTGGGAAAGCACTATGCATTAATAGTGAGTTTACAATGCTATGGGCATTTTCCAACTGTCTTGAGGCCGTCGGCCTGTTTACTTGGAATATTTCAGTAGGGAAAATATGTGTGTGCATGTTGTGTGTTTTCCTTATGCTTGGGTTTCTGCTCAATCCGTGCAGCCAAACCCACTTTGACTCAAATCTGTTAACTTCACTGGGAAGGTTCTGCTGTGCTGTGCTTGGCTGGGGTAGATACATAGGACATTCTCATTTTGGTAGTATTTCTGTCATTGTGAAACTGTAGTGAAAGCAGAATTAGCCCAATTATGTTTACACTGATAATCAAGTGAAAAGTGCTGTTAATTTTACAACATTACGGTAAGAATTTTAGAGTCTCTAAAGAACAGCAGTGACTCAGTTCAGTCCACATAAATACTGGGACATTTGTTTTCATTCATTCGAAGTGTAAATTGTTTGTTTAACATATGGTCACCTGTGGTGCTTTAATGCCTCACTTGATATTTTTTAACTTTTGATCTCTCTAGCCGGGGGTTTGGTTGGGGTTTTTTCCTCTTTAAATGAGAATTTGGGGTCATTCCGTGGGACAAAATGTTTAAAATGTTTCCTTAGTCTCCTTTGTGGTGCTAAGATGGAGTACACAAAAGAGCAACAAGGTGATCTTATCTTGAAGTCTGTTCTCATTCAGAAGCCATAGACAAATATCAAATGTTCTTCTATTGCCAAAACAAGGTGGTAGACTTCAAGATAAACCTTCCTGTTTCTGGTTTTAAACCCTTATTATCTGAGTAGGAAAGGGTTGGGTTTTTTGCTTTTTTAAACTGAAGAAGAAATTAAATGTATGTGGAAAACAGAACTTTGTCACATAAAATCTTTTCTTTTCTTATAAGTAGCTTTCAGTTTATTTTTAGTAGGAATGATAATATCTGGTTTCTTTTTGAAGGAAGATTGGGAGCTTTCACGTCTAATTTCTTTCTTTAAAGTAAGTTGAGAGAATAATTTAGAAAGTAGGAAAGCAAAAGGAGAACACTTCCTTCCTAAAAGTCAACAACAATCTGAGAAAAATGTGATTTGTCACATAAATCTTACCTTTAATAATTTGATTTTTATGCATACAGTAATACCCTCTGTGAGAGGCAACACACAGTGGGAGCTGAGATCTGCCAGGGTCTTCTGCGAGGATACTTTCAGTTCTGGCAGAGTCATGTTTTAGCCTGTTAGGCCTTTACCCAGATTCTCCTTGATGTCAGTGAGTGTCTTCCTAATGCCTTTGTTGGATGCTGGGTTGGAATTAGTCTGCATATGGCATTTCCTTTCAAAGGCAAAGTAGACTTTTCTTTTGTTTGCCAAAGCTAACAAACAGCAGCAACAAAACCTATCCCTAAACAATTTGGGACTTTAGCCTCTAAATTCCATCTGTTAGATGGAATAGATCCACTCTACTGCATTCTGAGCCAAATCTTGCAGACCTTCTACTGGTTTTCTTTACAGTGATGCATTTTATTTCAAGGAGAAGTGTTACCTGAGTAAAATTTGAGGTAGGACTAATGGATTCACCCCAGACACAGCGGAAGGATGTTCTTCACTTCTCAGACTTCTTTAGGAGATAATGGCAGAATTTAATGATGCAATGATAAACATTAATATTTTATTCCAATTCTTTAGTCAAATCCTGCATTTTTACTCACTTAGGTGAGTGAAATTACCAACATTTACCTTTCTACAATCTTAATTAATCTTTTGTTAGTGACAGATTATCATTTTAATCAGCAAGATAGCGTCAGTTTTATTGGAAATGTGTTCTGTCATGGACAGGTATTCTATGGAATTGCAAGTGGTTGGAGAGGTTATTAGTAGTTGGGTGGAAGAAGAATGAAACAAAAGAGCTGTGAAGCAACTACCTTTGCAGTACGACTGCCTTTGTGTTGGGGGAGTGGATTTCCTGGTTTTAATGAGCTATTTAAGAACAGCAAGTTTTGACAAAAACCTGTTGTGCAAATAGTGACGATTGAAGAGTGCCTTTGGAGTAACAAGAAATAAGACATTTCAGACTTAGAAAACTTTTCGTGAGATACAGTTTAACAATCCTGTTCTATCACACCCGCTCTAGCAACTTCTGTGACTGGCCAAGTTTTGAGTTGGGGGAAGGGAAACGCTTTCCCATTGGTCATAAAATTCACAGAGTATTTCTTCTGAAGACAATAAAGCTAGGAGAAGGCCTCTTTATTTGCTGTGAAAATCATCACCCTTTCCGGCAATATAACTCCTGAAGAAAAGAGGGAGAAGGAAGAGACAAGACCGCATATCAAAGCGAAGAGAAGTGTTAAAAGGGTCTGTTGCCTCAATATGACAGATAGGCCTCAAAACCTCAGACAATGTAGCCCAGGAAAGGAAAAAAAAAAACCCACCATCGGACCTCACAACTAGTTTACAAAGCAAAATAAATTAGCATTAGAACTAGCCCTGGCCCCTTTTTCAGTGCCTCCTCTCTTAACTTTTCAGGAATACTCTTCATCTACTGAAACTGGTGTCATTCATAAAATCCAGAAGCCACCTAATTTAGACAGAAGATGTCATAATATAGAATAATGTCGGATTACTGTCAGATTACTTACAAAGCTCCATAATCTGGGTTCCATAGTTTAACATTTTTTTCAGGGGGAGTTAATGTCTGTACTTGATGACTGGAAGTTAGCTTAAGTCAGCTTGAAATGTGAAACAGCTTTCTGGTCTGAAGATACGGTCAGTTCAAATCTGCATCTTTATGTTAGGTCAGTATCGAGAGAGAGATTAGCGTTAGTTTTCTAATTTATAAAGATATGGACTGTCAGAGATCAGGCCCCAGAGTTTTGTTTTGGGACTATCTCTATTTATGCACTTTTAAAGTGTAGAAAAAGAAAGGGGCAAATTCTCTCTAGTCTAATTTCACTGACTTAATTGAAGTTGTGAAACAAAAGTAATTTTAAATAAGTCTTGAAGATGAACATTGTGCTGCACATGATGTTCTGTACAGTTAAATTAAAAAAAAAAAAAACCAACCACCCCACACTGTCATTGTATTAGAAAATGTTACATGCATCCAATCTTGTATAATGTGAGTAATAATATTCCTGCCAGAAGTCTTAGTGCGATGAGTAGGACTATTAATTATTGCAAAGTTGGATGCATAAAGGTTTCTGAAACATGGTGAAATTCTGTGTTTGTATTTTTTGCTGGGTCTTGATCATTTGTTCTTGTTATACATGTTCAGATGACTCATGCTGAAAAGAACAGAATAGGATCATAGAATTGGAACCTTTCAACAGACTTGAAGAATTTTCCCTTCTGTTCTGTTGACTTCTGTTTAAAATGCTAATGTTTTCAATTTTGATTATGTTCTGCTATTCTGTAATAAAGCTCATTTGCCAAATTCTGTCCTTCACTTTGCCACTGTAAACTTTTTTAGTTATCTTCATCATACAGAAGTAATTGAATCCAAAGCAGAGTAATTTTCATCACCTTTAAACAACGATTGGACAGATCGCCCTGTATGGATTTTGTCTGGCAGAAGGACCCAACCTGCAGAAAAAGTAGGTGGATTTCTAAATAGCAAGATCAGGGGAAATCCCATTGCCAATGACTGTATAGGCTCAAAAGCAAGTGATTAACTGAAATTTTTTCCAAGTGTTGTATGTTCTTTAGGCATTCAGCATTTTGCAGGAATGGCTTCTTACGAGGCTTGTTTCTCTTAGATTTGAGGGAATGTAACTTTGTCCTTCAAAGACTAGATGCTATATGTTTACAGTGCATTTGGTAATGGTGCTGTCAGCACCTGTTGTCGTCATCATCAGAAAAGCTGTCTCTGTCTTCAGAGTAAATTTTTATTGAACAAGAATGATAGGAGAGTTGTCGTCTACAGGAAAAGTCTCTGCTCATAATTAGTTTCAAAACTTGTTCCCTCCCTGTTTTATGGTAACCTAAGTGCAGATCTTAAGATGTACTTTCAGCTTTGTGAACAGATTCTCATTGCTGCTGGAACTGCCTGGGAGTTAGCTGTTCAAACTCATTGTTTTGGGCACAGTTTTAGCACAGATGCATGTTGTTTTCTCACGAAGGCAAAAAGTAAAGCCTACTCCGGTGTGAGTGATTGCATACCTCCATAAAAATATTGAAATCAACAGGAGGAGATTTGTCACTTGTTTAAGGTGGTTTTATTCTACTTTCCATCAAAGAATTTGCCTGTAATTGTGCTTTGTGTGTGTGTGTAATTGCCACCTCAAATTCCTCGCTGTCGTGGCTTTGTTCTGTCCTCTGTTACAATTGCTAGTTGCCTTGGCTTTGCTCGCCCTTTCGAAGTGCTGGTTTAGGAGAGGGGACAGGAGCAGTATAAGGGTTAGAGAAGGGGATTTTTCAATCAGTGTTCTTGGTTGAAAATACTAAGTGGTCAGCGTTTCCTCAAGTGTTCTGAGACAAAACACATTTGCTTTCTCCTGTATCCTGAACACCCTGAAGGATGCACATGGATCCTATGTGCACTGCATTTAGGAAAAAGTCCCAGTCTCTCCAGTTCCAAACCTGCTGGGAGAGACGTTCAGACATCCTTCAACCAGAGAGAGAATGATGGATGAAAGCTTTACTAGGTCTTTTCTGTGGGAAATGCATTCCAGTAACGCTAGGCCAGGATGATAGTCTTGCATTAAATACTGAGATCTTCCAGTGGTTTCAAGTAGCATAACCTCAAGTGGCTTCAAGTAGCATAACCCCATAAACTTCACTTAACACCAGTTGAAGACGGGGTTTTATATTGGATGTTGTTTTTAAAGTTACAGAGTAAGACTTGAAATATATTTCTTCTTTTGTTCCAGGTTAGTTGTGTAGATTACAGAGTATCAAAAGACCTGTAGGGCATGAGGCAGTGGTAGAAATTTCAATAAAGTGTTTTGTTTGTCATCTGTCAGGTCATGAGGCCACAAAGCACCAGTAAGAGAAGCTAACCATGGAATCTCTGGAGATGGAAGTGTCATCGATTCTGGGCCTTGTTTCTGTAGCTGTTACAAGTCAGCCTGCTCAATGTGAGTAAACCTTCAGAAAGAATCTCTCCTGATCTTAAAGGGATAAGATCACAGGAGCGTTTCTTGCACACTTTCAAGAATATCAAGTGCAAAAGTCACTTGCCTTAATAATTAATTGTTTCAATAGTGAAATAGTACTATTATTGATAACTAGTATTTTGCAACAGTAATGAACAAATGATAAAATTAATTTGTCTAATTAATTTCTGTTCTGATTACTTCAGGTAAGTCTGAGCCTCAGTTTTTCCATCTTTAAGAATAGTGGCTTATATCTATTTCACAGGGAATATGGAAAGCTAATAAGTGATAGGTGTGATTCCTTCACTCTTGCCTGTAGCAAACCTCTGCTGAAATTCCTAAAGGTTTTGCAAAGAGACAGAAGGGTAACGCTCAGTGTATGCATACAGCTTTAAGGATGTAAAAAGCAATGGATTCCATCTAAGAAAATGCTGAGGATTTTGATCATGAATCCAGCAAGCAACACTGGTACTTGCAGTTAGCCTAGTCACGCATTTGAAGTCACTTGCAACACTTGCATGCTCAGAAGTGCATTGCTGGATCTGACATTACTGTTAGGGCAGTTTTTTTAAAAATTATTTTATTTTTTGGAAAATGGGGAAAAACAGAACTGCCCTTGCTTTTAAACAGAGGAAAAAGAGTGAATGAAGAAAAAGGACTAACTCCAGTGAAGCAGATCTATTGGCACTGAGCATTCCTGGCCTAGCAAAAAAATAAGAGGGGAAGAAGCAGCAGGAGAATGAGTTATCTGGATTTTTTCCCTAAAGCATGACCCAGTACCTATTAAATAAATGGATAGGCTCCCACTAACTTCAGAGGGCCTTACACTGGCCCGTGGGCATTTGGGAGGATATGCTCCTGTGACACGCTGATTTCTTCAGTTCTTCTTGAGATGAAGATGCTCAATATCTTGTTGGACCATTCCAGAATGGAGAGACTCCCAACACCTCCTGTGGATGATCTGACCCTTGCAGGCTTGAAATGTGGAAGGTTAGAAGGCCCTAAGCATGCTGCTTAAGCAGGCAGTTAGAATGTTATTGTCTATTACATGTATCTGTCTCTATCTCACAGTGTCCCCACTATAAAAGGGACAGCACAGACAGATCAAATCAGGTCTTTCTCTCCGAGAGGCTGCAGTTTAAATCCACAGGAGCAAGAGGCAGGTTGGTAAAGAAGAGATGAGAAGTAGTGGTTTTCTGAGCAAGTGTTCTGCCATCTGTAAATCGTACAGTTTGCAAGCAATTTCATTGCCCTTGTAAGGCCTACTCAAAAATAAGCTGTAAGTTTTTTGCAAGACCTGCCCTCTCTTGTTTTTTCCTGGGTAGTATTCAGTGAAGGACAAATATGATTTTAAAAAAACTCCAACTATTCTTTTTTATTATTTTTTTTTTTTAATTTGCCAAAATTCTTATTCACCCAGAGTTACAACTGACTCTGTCCTATTGACTTCTGTGGACTCTCTATGAACTAAAGCTGTGTTCAGCAGGAGTGAGGATGACTCTGTCCATATAAATTAGATGCGTTATTTTAATAAAGACAATTTTTCTATATAGTTGCTTTAATTTTTCTGAAGTATGTTTTAAGTAGTTACTTTCCCATCAGAGATTGATTCAGTACTTGCTTTGAAAACTGTTATTTACAGGCATGGGTGGAACAGAGCTGGGGTGGGAGCAAGGGCTGAAAGGAAAGGAACCTTCCTGGGACGTAGCATTGAAATATGTGAGCATCTCTTTAGGGGAGGTATTGAGCATCCTTAATTTCTGCTGATCTCAGTGCATGTCAAAGCTGCTCAGCACCTCGGAGGATCAAGTACTTTTATATAGCGGATCATGCCTCTGTTCTTTTCAGGCAGTTTTCCCTCTTTTTCTTTTCCTTCTCCCCTTTCTTGTTTTATAATTTTTTTTCTATTCATACAAGGTACAGATTTTTTGTTTTAGGCGTGCTCTATATTTATATTTTTTTCTATTGTTTCTCATCACAATCAAGCAGAACCTTTTCCTCATGCTTCATGACTTATTTTTACTGGTTAAATATAATTGAAGAGCTGTTTTGTACTCATCGGCTATTACGCATCAGAGACCGATCTGTCGCTGTATTAAATGATTGTGTTACCATGGATCTTTGTATTCCTGCATATTCTCAGAGCTACTACTACAAAGTGAAGCAAGCCTTTCCTTATCATTCCTGTTTTTAAAGCATTGACTCATTGTTTGATCTTGCAGATCTCATTTCATTTCAGCGTTCTGAGGTTTAGGGAGGTTGTTTCTAATACAAAGCCTTATTTCCAGCCCCCCTAGTGTATATATTTTACTTGAACTTTTCATATGTACTCTAAAACTTGAGGAAAATAAGCAAAGTATAGGTGGTGGTGAAACACAATACTTCCATCATGATTTCTTTCTGCAGACATGCTGCTTCATTCCAACCTATAGGACTCCTATTAAAAGCAATTATTTGATATCGCAAAACTTTAACATATCTGAAGTGAAAATACTTCACTGTCAAAGGACTTTGCTTTTCACTTGCCTCAGCATTAAAGGTCAAGAAAGGAATATAAGAAATAGCTGATCAAAACCAGCATCCAATAGTCGAACCAATATTTAACTGCTAGCAAGAGAATCCTTCAGAGTAATTAGGATCTTTCTTTGTTAAACTTTACGCTTCCCTCTAGACAGGGAACCTGGCAATAAAACCCCCAACAATTGGAAAAAAAAAAAAAGTGAAATCTCTTCGCAGCGTAAAACCTCAGTGCCCTCATACCTGTAGAAGTGGATTGCACCGTTTTCCTCATCCATTCGTAAGAGCTGTGCCTTTGGCTGTTGGGAGAGATTTGCTGTGTATTAACTGTTTCTACAGGAGGTAACCCCCCAGCTGCAGCAGGATGGAGGGAGCTGTAATCAGCAGAACCGTAGGAGACCTGTCCAGGAGATGAGCCATTGATCTGTGCAGCAGCAACGGTGCTGGAAGGTCCTGGGCCGTAAGCGTTCCAGTCCTCCCTCTGCGGGCCATAGTGAGATCCCCAGGTTCCCGGCGGCTGTCCATGGGCGTCCAGAGTTGGCACATGATGATATCCCATGTAGTCGGAATAGGGTGGAGTGGACACAAAGTTTTGCACTGGCAGGTTGTTGCTGCTGCACCTTGCAGATCCTGGATACATGCTGGTTTCTTTATCCAAAAGATAACTCACATACATGATGCTCACAGCCTGGCTTTGTCTTGCTGGGACATCCTGCTCCTCACAGTGTTTGTTTGATCTCTCTTCCCCTCCTCTTTCTTTCTCTCTCTTTTCTAGCCCTGACTGGCTCTATAAATGACTCATGCTAGCCCTGATGTCCCTTTACTACACATGATTAACAATGGTTTTACCAGGTGCTGGTGGTAACAGTTTACTAAGGTCCTGCCTGATGTCACAGATAACTGCCTGCCCCAAAATTACATTTGCATTCAAATGAAGGGCTGACCATGCAGGCAACCCCACCTTGCTGCTAGTTCTGGTGCTTCCTTTCTCACAGATCCTTTATGTATTACCATCCCGGTTCTATACTTTTTGAATGTAGTTTGAAATCTCGTGGTCTTCAAGCAAAGTTGCATACATAGTTAACCAATAACTGTTCACACAGCAACAGTAGTACTTTTCTTGATCAATACATGTCAGAATCTAACTTCAGGCACTAGGTTATAGTTAAAACTGGGTATCTGCTAGTCCGGTAGTTCTTTTGTTAGAATGTGCTATTTTTTTTTTTTCTTTTTAACCAAAACCAAAGGACCAGTTCAGTCTTTAACTGCAGCTCTTGCATAGTTTCTCACATGAGCACTCTTCTTGACTGCAGCTCATAGTCCATGTGGGAGAGCACTTAGAAACCACAGTAATCCTACTGATTTTAACATTACAAAGGATATACAAGAAGTCTCATAGTCATTTTGAGCATTTGTTCATACGAATAGTCTTGTTGATGTTAGCAAGCCTATTCATGAGCCGGCTGCTTGCCACAGTGATTGAAGTTTCTCTATTCTAACTTACAATGTTAACAGAAAGAGAATCTGTTATTGAGAGAATGCAAAATTTGTCACTTTCCTTATGCTTATGTCTTGTTTGTGATATTGAAATGAGTGGTAGTTTTCCCTAAAGGTTTTTCTGTTCTCATTGCTGTGCTTGTTCACAATAAGTAACACCTTTTCTTAGAAATATGGGAACAAATTCTAGCTTTTTAGCTCAAAAAAGCAGTTTCCTAACTTTCAGGGGCAATCCTATGTTTGTAAGTAACAAGCTCCTATGAGATTATCTATAAGCAGGAGCAAGGAGAGAAAGTGTTGATTTTTTTTTTTTTTTTTTAAATGAGATAGATACCTTAGCATTGTCTCTTAATGAGAATTTACTCTGTTTTCATTCCTGTTCCTTTAACGATGTGATACTTAATTGCACCTTTATTAATGAACCAACTTGTTAAAAGGATTTTTTTCTTAAACAGGTGCAAAGTATAATGAGTTTTTTCTTTGTTCAGAGGTGTATTTTTTCCTTTGAGGGTCTTTTACACTTAAACACCATTTAAACTTACAGGTTCCTCCTTCTGGTTCTCAGGAGGAAAGAATGACTTTGCATACCTGACAACACTGTGGTTTCCTTTTGTGAGAGGATGGTGTCCTTAGGCTGTATTCACAAGCTGGTTTGTAGCTGTAGTTGTGGGAAAACCTTTTTTGACTGTTAATTTCAGGGCTATGTGGAGAAGCACAGGCCACCTTCTCTGAGTATGTAAGATTTTCCTACTGTGCACTTTGGTAAAACTTGCGCTCTTTTACATCTTGATTCTTGTGAGTTTTTGGAGGATGATGTTTTGCTGGCATAATTGTTGAAAGGTATTTTTAAAATCATTGGGTGGAGGGAAGCTGGCAGAAACTGTTTCTTCTGCTTGCATATGTGAGCTTATTCAGTTGCGATTTACACAGCTGTGACAGCTGGCCATTCAAAATGACCAAGTATAGCTGCTGGTATAGACTCCTCAAATCTAGGGAAGTCAATAATCAGTACCTCATGCATCCGAACAGCTTAATTCTCCTATATCAGCAAAATAAATCATATTTGTCTAATAAAGAATTAGGTGTGTCTAGACAGCCTGTGTCTGTAGTTACCAATGCAATGGGATTAAACGTAGCATGATCTAGAGATACCTTTTTTTTAAATTTTTTTTACTAGAGTGTTTCAGTCCCTTTCTCAGTCACCTGGAGCAGTGTGGTTGCTTGGTGCTCTCAAGTTCAGACCGTATTGAAATAGTTACAAAGAAAGATTCTTTACAGCTTTTTGTTGTAACTTGATTTCTAGTTCCTTTCCTCCTCTTCAAAACTGTTGAAGACTCATCCTTTTAAGCATTTCTGTATCTCTCCTGAATGCAGGTGTACCAATAAATCAGCCAGAGGAAGAAGCAGCATTTGCTCGTTTACAGTAGCATTAGTTGTAGCCCTCCAGCTGTCTGGAAAACATTCTAATTATGTTCATTCAACAAAACTTTTCCTGCAGGCCTTAGCTACCTAATATACCAACAGCACAAAACACTGCAGCAGGGCTGGGTCTCACTGCGGAGTTTAGATCTTGGTCTGTCCTTCTTCAGTGGTCAGGAGTGTCGGACACAGCAGACTACAGTCGTGCATTCATTCTTTATCCTGGTGCAACATTGTTACACGAGAAACATTTTGATCCATTTTTTCATGATGGTATAATTTGGTTCATAAAGCTACTGAGAGTAGTAAAATAGTGTTTATTAATATTTATTAGAAAAAATTAGTAATTATGACACAATACCTTTTGATGCTTTCAACTAATATATGTATATATTGATATGGATGAAGATGGTTTTCCTTGTTCCATACTGCTTAAAGAAAGTGCTTGACAATATATGATTGTTAAACTGACAATACTTCACTCCTCTGGCCACATGCTGTGACCACTAAGCAGGAAACTGCTTCCTTTGGATTCCCGAGTACCCTAAGTTGGTCTGATTTCAGCAAGCTGTATTTTGTTTTCGGTTAGTCCAAGGTTTTTTTAATTTATATAATTTCAATCTAACTTATTAGTTGAACCGCAGTCTTTAGACTTAGATGTTTTTTAACTGCTGGGGGTATATGAATAATCACGTGCTGATACAGTTCATTTAAAACTAAGCATTTTCATAGGTTCTCAAACACAAAGTATAAAGGGATTCGGATTCAAGTTGCTTTTCATACTTTCTAGCAAGAATATGTATTAGTGACAGGTGTCGTCTTGGGGAGATCAGTCTATGTGTATACCCAGTCCTTTATAAATATGCCATTCTTCAGTCAAAGCTGCTTCTGGAAAAAATTCAGAAGTTCCTCCAGTCAGTTATATCTGTAAAGTGTTTGTACACAGTGCTGTATGTGTACAGTATTTGGAGCTACTTATTTTGGTGAATAAAGCTTAAAGTCTGTTAGCATGCACTAACACAGTGCAGTCATATGTGAAAATAATAGCAGTTCACTCAGGCGTTCGGTAGGTAGCTGGTGGCACGTCAGATGCCCAGCATTTTTGTGTACATTGACACTACATGCAGCAAAGTTCAGAATTTGGAACTCAGTTGTAGATTTCAAGCGAGGAGTTTTCGTTCAGGATTTTAGCCCACGTTAAAGAAAATTGCCAAAATATTTTCATTTCTGAATTCTTCCTCTCCAACTTTGGTGAAATTTCAACTCACATTTTACTTCTTATATTATTTTGCTAATAATCCTGCACTGACAATTCTGAATTTCATTTTGCTGTTCTGAGTAAAGCTCTCTGCAAACATTTTGGTTTGGTGCATTATGCTTTGATGTGCAGGAATGATATTTGCTGAGTAGGAGAGGTCCTTCCAGAGCCAGAAACTTGAAGTAACAAAGCAGGAATCTGTCTCTCTTTCCTGAGTATGTTTTCCCTATAACTGTATTTTCAAGGATATAGTAATCTTAGCCTTTACTACCCTTCTCATCTTTGCTTGACTGTAATGTAGCAAAGAAAAAAGGCAAATTCTGATCTAAATAGCGACTTGAGTAACAACTGCCCTTGTATGTCATATTAGCGGTTTCACTGGCTAGAGGGGTGTACTGGGGGCCTGGCACATTAGAAATGACGTTGCCTCATCTTTGATTTTTTTGTTAATAAGCAAATATTATAGAGCAGATAATGGGTCTGATTTACAAAGGCTGAACAAAAAGCAATAAATAGCATCCAAATTCGTAACATAAGTTTTACTAAGCGTATGCAGTCTTTCATCAGTCTTTTGTGAGTGGCAGCATTAAGGCTAAAAAAGCAAATAAGGTGGAATTAATTGCCATGTAAAATATTATTCTGCCTTCTTAATAGCATCTATTATGTGATAATAAATCCCAACCATTATCAATATGAAATGAGATTTCTCCAAGTTGATTTGTGAAGAGACCAAATCCTGGATCTTGTAGATCTAACAAATATAGTGATAATTCTGTGTTCTGGGCTCATGTTGAAAAGCCAGAAGATGAATGGAAACAAGAAAGTGTCCCGAATTCTCAAGAGAGGAAAGAGCTTTATGGTTTTGAGATGAGCGTGAAACACCTTCATCTTATGGCCTCTGTGATATGCATTTTTCCAGTTCTAAATTTGAGTAATTTCTATATTCTGAGGTTAGGAAGTAGCGTCCACCATAATTACTGGTTGGGAAAACATCTCTTAAGGTGGTTTTATTGGATACCACAGGTGATGATGTGATGGCTGTGGTCAGAGACTAGGCAGGAACATTGGAATGCTCCAGTCAGCTCTGATCATTTCTCTTCTGCTACATGACCGGGTCTCCAGGGCTTCCCTTTGTCATGTCATAAAGCCATAGATCTGCTAAGATTGTATCCTAAGCTTTCTATGCTGATCTGTCTCAGACTGTAACCACATCGCTGTCCTGGGATGTAGGCCTTCTCCTACACATCTTTTTTTTTATCTACAGACTTACAGCACTGTAGTAGCTCGTTTTAATTTTTCCGAGCTTTCTTCGCCCCCACTCCCCCACGACCCCCCCAAAGAGTAGCAGCACTCGTTTTTGGAGACATGTTTCGTTCCAGTTCCAACACTGATCCCTTACTCCTGCGAGGCAATGGGGACAGCTAGTGGTCAGCTGGCTGAATGGCAAGGAGAGTTTCACATTTTTCAGTGACTATGTCCTTGTTCAGATTTCAAAGTTCTCCGTCTGTTCTGCTCTATACGGAACAGGAGCGCCTTAAGTGACGTGAATTGTATCTGTCGCATGCCCAGATGCGGGAAACAGCAAAGCTAGTGACAAGTCCTGGCTTAGAATTTTGGTTATGTTGCAGGGCTTTTTGCTATGCTATTTAATTAACTGTAACATCTATCTTTTGAAACCTGAAGTAACACTATGATGGAATATGCCAGGCTTCTTAAAGTTAACTTCTACAAGTAATTTTCTGTTTAACAGAGTGCTCGAAGGTCTAAAATGTGCTGTGATATAGAGTTGGAGTGTGTGAGTATACAGGGCTGGCCTCTGTTACACTGATACCTTGCCTCACATGTAATCTAATACGGCATCTCGTCAGAATGCTGGTATTTCACACTCCACGCTGGTAGAAATGTCTTATGAGGCGATGACAGTGAAGAGCGAAGAGCAGGACTGTAGTATTTTAATCTTGTATTCTCTTAGGAGTAGCTGTGTTGCTAATGTATTTTCTTTGTTAATTGGTTTATATGCTCTTAAAAGAATGCTACCAACTTCCAGGATGGCGCTGCTTAGCTCTCTGTTGTGTAAAGAGAGAACTGATGCATCTGAGCAGAGAGTAAGATGTAGAAGCGAGGTAAAATGAACACCAAGATAGATGATTCTCAGTGCCACTAGTTTGGCCTTATTACTCTGTAAAATAGAAGTAACGCTCATGACTTCATGTGATATGGTAGAATTTAATAAACGTCACAAAAGAGATCCTGTATGAGCTGTGCAAAATGTGAATTCTTTCTTTCATCACTTGTGAAATGAATTAGCTGATGTGTCAACGTATGTTTAGCCTTTAGGATGGCTAAAGTAAATGGCTGTCTCGTAAGAACACTGAAAATGTTGCTAGTTCTGAAAAGAATATCTCTTTTGCTAACTGTTATTTTCAGGATGTTCCGTGCTTTGAATTTTTAACACCTTGTAATGCACTGGATCTCCTCGGGCTGTGAGAGTCATGCCACTTACGCAATGTGATTGAAAGCGGTGAAATTTTTGCAGCCTAACGTGATAATTCACTACCAAACGTAGGAATTACCCAAAGGGGTCTGCTCGGTAAGCTTTCCAGAGCAAAGTACGAACAGATCCGAAGTCCCTGTTCGCTGCCTCAGCCTGCTGGCATTGCCATTGTTGCAGGAGCTCAGCTCCTCATTTGGCTGCCCGCAGGAACAGGAGGGAAAACTCATCCCATAGACAAGAAGCCCACTTTGGTCAGTTCATACGTGCCGTAGCAGCAGACCTGATGTGTAACAGAAAGTTTTCAGCCCCTGCCAAAAACCCCACAAACTGTGAGACGAATGCTTGGTGTGAACAGAGTGGCCAGCTGAGTTAAGTAAAATGTAATCTGGCATTCCAGTGCGCTGGTTTTTGTGCATTTGTGTATATATGTTTAACACTCTTCTGCTGGTGGAAACTCGCATGTCTGCAGCTCTTTGAAATTTAGAAGAAAACTGTGTTATTTTTTTAATATATGGCAAAACTAAATTAGGACTGCTAAATCGTGTCTGGTGAAATTCTTTTATCTTAGATAATGGTTTTGAGAGCTCTGTGAACACAGGTCTCTAGGAGCACGTTCTGTGCGTTGCACCATAGGTACTATTAGGCAGTTAGCTGCTGACACAGACTGTATGTGGATTATTTTAGTCTAATTCTTAAGTAGCATCAAAGATTTTTTTTTTTTTTTTTTTGGGGGGGGGGGGGGGGGGGTTTGCTGCTGGAACTAGCATGATTCTCCCCTTTCTCCCCGACTCCCTTTAGTAAGGAAAATATCCCTGGATATGACAGGGTGTCTCGGTATAGGTGACCAAGTGATCTACAGCTACATTTCATGTAGCCATACAGTCATTCCTGGCTTAATAGTCACAGACGTAGCCTCTCATTACCGTGATATTTTCCACTAGGTGGCACTTTCAATACATGGCATAGCGAAAGCCTACACGGCTGATTAAGAACCCCTATTAACTGCTATTCAAATTTGTAGTTAGTAATTGACCAAGCTAAAAAAGATCAATGTAGTGCTGCCTGCAGCAAGTTTCACAGCTCCTTTTAATACTAACATTGATTAAATCCTCACCCCCAACTCGGTGTGAAAGAGAATTAGCTCAGAAATTATCCCTTCTCCAAATCCCTGCATCCAGCCTCCTCCACTGTCCCACCAATCCGGCCCCCCCAACAACCCAACTAATCTTTTATCTCCCTGGAAACTAAATCAAATAGTGTTGTTTAAAAAAACAAGTTTTATTTTAAGTGGCCAGATACAACCAAAATGAAGTACTGTTATATTTCCTCACCGCTAATAAATGTGAGCGGGTATCCAACACCCATTACTTTGCTTCTTCCAACCCAACTCACCAAGCTCCGTTCCTGTTGCTATTCAAGGCTCTGCTCGCAGTAGCGCAGGAGGCTGGAGTAGGCACAAATAAAATAGGCCAAGAAGCAAGGACATCAGTGACGATGGAAGTAAAGGGCAAAGAAATACGTGACTTGGAGAAAAATGGGAGTTGCAAAGGGAAAGCTGTGTAGCGACCTGAGCAGTATTAGTTTTTATATTTAGAGAATAGTTGTTTGAACTTTCCTGATGCTTCATTTATGTTTTTGGAGCACTTTACAAAAATGGGCCTACCTATAATGCCCTTTCTATACATGAGACAGGTGACGAAAAAATTGCAGAGTGTAGAATTCAGTTACACTAAAGCTTTGTTCTCCAGCTCTTGTAGTTACCAGTGCTGTTGGAACTGCTCAGGAGCTTCAAGAAAAAAACTCAAGGAAACACAGGAATTCTTGCTCTGTTTGTTTTGAGGTGAGCGAGTTGTAATCTGTTCAGGATGGAATATAGGCAGGACCTAAGAGTGAGGATATCCTCAGTCAAGTGACGTGATGTTCACTACCCAAACTGAAAGGTTTTGGGGAACAGGAAGAAGCATTGAAAAGGCTTTAAACATACACGTCCGTAACAGTCGTATTGACTGATACGGGCTCAGTGGTTATCACGCATCAGTTTACTACCAATAAATACGCTACTCGCTGCTACTGATCACACTTATTATCCTAAATTTTTGAGTGTACAGCTGTTTGGTGAGAGCAGAAACCATAAAGATACTGAACTGCACTGAGGAAACCTAGGTTCCGTTTTCAGCTCAGATGACCAAGTTCAGTTTTGCTGTTGGCACATTATTTAATCTATTTAATTTATGGCACTACAATGAATCTTGAACTGTTCAGGGGTACAATGATGAAATCCTGTTCTTCACCATGAGTTATAAACAGACGAGCTCAAGTCACTGAGAACTGAACTGAATTGTGTCTCTTCCAGTGGCTCTTGTTAAGGACACAAGTGCGTTCTCAGCAGCTGAGATGTTAAGTGCATTTGAGTATTAAGATTGCACATGGTCTTCTGACTGAGTGGTTTATAGGGTTCAAAATTATTCAGTAAACTCAAAAAGAGCCTTTAAGCTATTTATGTTGACTGTGCCCTTTTGAGGGAAGCTACTCTAAGTAGTAGGCTTGCAATTAGCATCGTTAAAAATTCATTATGAACCAGATGAGATTATTAAAAATAAATCAAATACTTGTGGTTCACTTGTTCTGATTAGCTGAATGTATTTCTGCAAATCCCAGTATAAACTCCTGAGTTGGAAACATTAGATTTGGTGTTAAAAGCAAAGCTTCCAATGTCACCCTGAAAGAAGCTCTGAAGTGTCTTACGTGGGAGGTTTGTAACTGTACAGTTGTTGCTTAAAGTGCACAGCATCTGCAATGTTGAAGCAAAAGATGGGTTTAAAAATAGCAATGCGTGGGCACTGAATCTGCTTCTTTGGGAAGGTGCCATACCCCTCATTGCCCAGTGAGTGACCTCTTTGATTGTAGCCTTAATGTGCGAAAGAATCTGTAGCTGGGAGGCTGTTACTCAGCAACTCAGATCTGTACCTCAGAACTTGGGAGTTACGCCAGCAGACAGATCTAGTAGCGAATGTTTTCTAAAAGGGAAAACGCATAGATGCTCCTCTCTGCTTTTCTTTAAACGGTGCTCAGTGAGAGTGGCTCTAGTTTTTATACAAGGACAAATGGTGTGTGCAATTTACTGCTGCAAGATATTATTCAGAGCAAAATGCTTACAAGGATTTGGATAAAGATGTGATAATTACATGAGTCATAGGAAATACAATGTTTGAAGAATCTCGGTCCTTGTGCTTCAAGGTACAAATCATCAGGGGTAGTTTTCCAGAATTGTCTAGTGTGTGGTTTACTGAAGTTTTCTCTAAAGTATCTGAGTTTAGGTTCTGATTATTTGAAAGACAGTATACTTGAATAGATGTATCATTGCATTTGTTTTGCCTAACAATCTTGTTTCCACTATTACAGCTGTATAATAGTATTTAATATGTTTTATAGTGCCTTACATTCATGAAGATCAAAATATTGCAGATATTTTCTATCTTTATACTTCTGGCAGCCAGATAAGTATTTTTTCTCAAATCTAATCTGTTACACTGCCACTTCTGTGGCTGCTAACCTGAGCATGAGAGAGTTTGGGGGTAGATGATTATCTGCACAGATACTTCTGTGAACTATTTATAAATCACTTGGCATAATAATACGGAGTAAGGGCATCTTGAGAGTAAAGAGTCATGGCTGACAAGGTCTATTTGCATGTTTGCTGAGCTTCATATCCTACATACACTTTTTGTGACTATCTGGTTATTTACATAGCTACCGCTAGTGGAACATAGGATCATCTCACAACTGTTAACTAGGTTAGCCTCGTAATACTACTTGTAGGTACAAAAATAATATTCACTTTCTATAGATTGAGAAATGAGGCAGAGAGAATTCATCTGGCAAGAAGTCAACGGTACGGCAAGAACTTTAAGTACAACTGGAATATATCTCTTAAAGTACAACCCAGTGTCTTACCTACTGTGCCATTCCTTCTCCTCCTTTATACTTGTTAAATTGTCACAGAGCACATGACCCGATGTGTATGAATTGTTGAAGCAGTGCAACTCTGATTATGAAGTCAGTGGCAATGTCAGAACTGGGAGGAAAAAAGAAAAAGGCATGTCAGAACTCTTCCATTGTATCCCGACTTCGTTTTGCAAATAATCCTTTTGAAGAGACACACGCACAGGCCTAGTATATGGATTCTGGAAAAATAACTAAAGAATACCCTTTTGATAATTTTTTCTTTAATTACTCCTTGGATTGCACAAGTGGTGAGTCTCCAAAAGATACAGGCAGTAGAATTAGAAGCAAGTCTAAAGTGGTATAAATCTTCCTTTGGGCCTGTTCAGGTCTTTCAACACTTAAATGCAGAGCTATGGAGAGGAAGGCAGTATTCCATTCGGCTCACTGGACTGAACTCGAAAGTTGATGAGAGTCTCAGCTGGCATAATTTACATGCAGAAATGCTAAATGAAGGTGAAAATTACATCAGTTTATTCTCTTATTTCAATCTCTGTAGCTGTTGACTGACACCTGAGTTTAGGTTTTGGAAGATGCTGCTTGTGTATTAATGAGACAGCATAAAATAACTCTGTAGTGGGTTCTTTCTTTTCTGGTGTGTCTGTCTGAAGTAATTCTTCCCTGCCACAAAAGGCTTTAAAACAAAGCATTACAATGCCAACCAGGCAAGGTCCTGTGCCGAGTAAGGCAGGGGCACCTTTCAGATCTGAAACCAGCACAACAGGGCTGTTGCCAATGTGGCAGCAGATCAGAAGATACTGTGTGACTAAACAGCGCTTGGTGGTGTTACAGCAGGCATTTCTCGATAGCCATCAGTCATATGGAGCAAACAGGATTATTGTGCCAGCACTGTTAATTCTACGCAGGCTTTAGGACTGAAAGAGTTATTGGAAGTGCCTGGCTGTCTTAGTTCTCTGGTTGCCCTTAACTGAGTCCTCTGAGCCGTGATCCATACGTGCGGATCCATAAAGGGGTGGAATGAAAAATCCTATTGGGGTTGGAGAGGAGGGGTACGGTAGGGTTTAAAATCGAGGTGATGTTTAAAGGTGATTATCACTACACTAGCAAAGCTTTTCCAGAAACAAGCTTGGAGGCTGCAATGAAGACCTCCGAATATCCCACTGACTTATTTTCCACTCATTCTTAGGTGCTTATTGTTCTTAGCTTTTGGTGATAATGATGGAAAGAGGAAAATGCATGCAGGTAATTGCTGCATGGTTGCTATGCAAATACATAGATCCTTTCCCATACTTTTGTAGTATAAGGCATCGGTAGTCTGCCTGCCAAAGAACATGTGCTGTCGTTGGAGATTAAGAAAACCTTATCCACACAGGTAATAATTCTGTTAACTGAGGTAGAGAACTGCTCAAGTAGCGCTGTAAGCCCAGGTATCTCTGACCCCTCTATAGATATGTAAGGGGTGATCTTTGTCTCTAAAGTGTTAAATACACGCTGTGTTGGATCCAAGAGCTTCCGAAGAGCTTTTGGATAAGCATCATAAGTCTAATATGACATAAGTGTTACCTTTGTTTTTCCTTTAGGAAAATGGGGCGCTCAGATTTGCCTATGGCCACACCATGACTCTGGAACAGAACCAAGAAGTTTCCCAGGAGTTTTGACTCTGCTCTGTAGACTGTTTGACTATATTTTTTCCTGTATCATTTGCTTTCTGCAGTTTTTCAGATTTATACAATTCTCAAATGTTCACCCATCTCCCTCTGAGTCATGTCCTAGTTGTTACTCTCTTTAGAATTTCTCAGGACCCAGCTGTGAATATCATCCAGCGGCCTTGTTTTGCATTTCTCAGAAAACTAGTGAATTGTAGCTAGAATAGTTTTAGTTGTATACAATATGTCAAAATGTCATTCTCATTCCTGTAGCAGCACTCTGAATCTTCACAGCTAGTCAGACTGGCCTAGGGAGCTCCTTAGTGCATGTTTATGAATTAAATAGCCTGGCTAGATTGACCCTGCAGCATGGGTCATGCTTACAAAATTCTTTTTCCTTCCACATTATAAATAACTGTGGAGTTTTTGATTTTCTTTACGTCTCAGGGTACAGGTAATAAAGAATAGCAGTGTTGGTGTTCTCGTGTTCTCATCATTTGCAAACAATCTGTGTGTTTTCAGTTACTGTAAAGATTTCAGGGGGGGGATTGTGATTATTAAAAAATAATGTGTTTTTTTTTTTTTTCCTATGGGGATGAGAATTTCTTCTAGTCCCACATAAGCCCTTGTGCAAAGTGATTGCTCAAAAGAACATTAGGACAAATGGATAATGATTATCCTAGCTTTGTGCTAAAATTCAGCTGGTCTCTTTGATTTAAATGTCTTTTTTTTTTA
Source organism: Pelecanus crispus (assembly GCF_030463565.1). NCBI lineage: Eukaryota > Metazoa > Chordata > Aves > Pelecaniformes > Pelecanidae > Pelecanus > Pelecanus crispus. The sequence goes on along the minus strand of NC_134655.1, from coordinate 2,463,299 downwards.
ATTGGCTAAATTAAAAAAACTCTTTCATTAACATCAAGGCTTCTGTCTTACAGTCTTAATTCCCATATTCTGATATACTGAGCATTCTTGAATTTTTAAGCTGCAAACCTAATGTGACTCCAGCAACTTTTTAAACAGAGTGAGATATTAAGGTGCAGTCTTAGCAATTATAATGCATGGGTTTAATGAAATATAATATTAGGAGCTCCAATTCATAGAATTCTGTAATGATGTTGATTTATTCAATGACCATAATTTTTATCTTCTGTCCCTATCTTTGCTATGTGAATATCTCTTTCTAACTCTCGTGTCATGTCTCCTTTTTGACTCCAAGCTTTGGGAGTAGAGATTGCCTCCTATTTTCAATGGGTTTACTTAGCATTTGTGGACTCGCAAGTCTGACCAGGAACTTGGGGGAACGCCTGTCATGTAATTTCCATTCTGAAAAATGGAGATAAATGCTGATAGTTAGGTTCTGATGAGCCCAGCTGTGGCACGTAAGATACAGCTGTAGCTGCCTTCTAACTACCTGCTCTGTCCCACTGAAGGAGATCTCTGCCTGCCTTGCAGTTGGCAGCATGGAGCTGTGGGTGGACTGAAAAGGGGACAAAGCAACCCATCCCTCTCGAACGGCGTTAGGGAGCAGTGAGTTTATTTTCCTTCCTTTTCAGTTCAAAGTGCCCCAAACAACGTACGGAGCGTGTTGTGGTTTGCCAGAGTGAGATTTTATGACCTAAAGCTGAGAGGGTGGGCTTCGTGCTCTGTATGTGCCGTGAGCGCGTGTGGAGTGATCTGAAGGCGCAACACGTGCTGGGGTAGCCGTGGCAGACTTGTGCAGTGTGGAGGCAGCTAGACTTGACCTAGCCTCATCCCTGCTGCCCACAGAAACAAGATACGAGAGTAAACTGTCCTCAGAGCTGCATTAGGATGCATTTCGGGGTGACCAGACTGGTTTGCTCCAAAGGAGCTTGGCATAAACTAACATCTGTAGAAGGTGGTGTGTAATCAGGGTACAAAAACACCGGGTGAAGCTGGAAACTAAAGTAAATATCTCATGCTGTGGATGTACCCTGAAGGCTATCCAAAAGATCTCTACGGGGCTGGCAGATATGACACAGAATCTGCAGAAGACCTGCGTTCCTCTAGAACGGTGGCTGGAGGCTGAAGAGGGTGCCCCGCAGTGTCCGAGATGGCAGTAGAGGCCCCGTTCAGGCAGCTGGATCTCACTCAGAAAGACATGAGCAAACACTCAAAATCTCGTTTTTACTGTCGTTATTTCATCCATCGTATAAGGCTAATGCAGAAGTTGCTTTGACTATTAAAAGCATGGAAAAATACTACTGAAATAAAAATTAAGGCCCCTGTGTAGGAGACGACTATATAGACGGCTATGTGGAGGAAGCCTGCTTACATTTAACGAAGATTCAAGAATTCTCTAACTGATTTAGAAAAAGGATGCTCTGTTTGTTCTGCTCCTGCTGAAGAATGATACAGTTGAGTCTAGTCCATGAATGGGCGCGTAACGTGTTCCTGTCGGTGTTTTACTCCAAGTTTACAACATTGAAAGGGGGCTTTGTACGTAGTGTGTAGGAACTTCCATGAAAAAATAACCATTTATGTAATTATAATTATTTCTGTACTATTTATTCCTCAAGTATTGCTCTGTTACTCCCAACTGTGTTTTCCTGCCATATTTCCTTTTTTGACTAGAAATAATTCTTTATTTCTCTTAAGGTACAGGAAGGAGTACTTGAGGTCCCAGGCTCAGTATGTTCTTACTTCTTTTCTCAAAGCCTTCCAACAGGATATCCCATTTTCAAAATAAATACAGCATTTTGTTTTTGGAAAACAGGAAGGGCAGGCCATGGAATGGATGGCAATAAAGATTGTTGCTGAGATTTCCAAACTTGGATCTCAAATTTTAGCAGAAGGTGTCCAGAACAAAACCATGAACCTTCCCTTTTGAAGGTTTTTAAAGAGAAGAGACCCTAGCAGGAAATGTTAGATGGAATCTGTTTTCAGTTTCATCTAAAGATACATCTTAGCTGCAAACAATGCCACTTTGAATAGAGACTAGCTTGTGAACATGAGGAGAATTCTTTTGTAAGCTAGGTTTAGATATTAAGTCTGCTGATCAGTGCATGAATAAAAGCTAAAAAAAAGTTTTTATTACACGGCAAGTAGCCAATGCATCTTATTCCTGTGTTTGTGGTGTGGAGTTTTTTTGGTGGTGGTTTTTTTTTTTTTTTTTTCTTCCTCTCCTACTACAGTCCTGGTGCAAAAATTTAATGAGCCATCTGCTGGAATACAGTTTTGCTCTGTAAATCGACAGGGAAAAATAGCAGCCTCTTCTTCAGAAGAGATACTCCTTAAACGTGTTCAAAGGGATATCTTCTCATTTCAGTGACAAGCCTTTTCTTTTTTTAATTCCTTTTAGATTCATAGAGCCTGAGAAACAGCTCTTGAACGATCTATATTCTTTACAAATGAAACTGTTAAGCATCCTGTTACACAGATGAATTTTGTCTTCAGTCATACCTGTGAGAAGCCCTGTCAAGGTTACGTACCTGGCTGGCTCCCGTGCAAAGCAGCCTGTTGCTCTGCAGCTTTCTCAGAGGAGGTTTGTGGTAGTGGTGGTGCTCAAATGTTAATGCTGATTTTGTTTAATGACATTTTAATAAAATCACTTTTCATAATCAGCAACAATTTTAACATTTAAAGCAATTGAAAATATCAGCCTTAGATTAAGCCCTTGTTTGATTACATGTGGTCGGTAGGAGTTTTTCTACTCTAGAGCACTAGATGTGGTGTTACAGGGACATATTTTTAAAGTCTTTTGTGAGATTTTAGAAATTCCTCCATTATTAAATGTTACCAGTCTCATCAAACTAGAGGCAAAGGATGATATTTGGTAAGTTGGTTACTTTTTCATTAGCATAGATATATTATGCTTATGCTATACCTGCAGACTGAGTTGGAAACATCCTTCTCATAGTCTGCACGGAAATATATCTCAGTACAGTGATATGGATCTTGATATATCATCAGTTGCATACATTTAGGTGTTTTCTTGCCTTGCAGTAATGATAGTCTTTATCAGCAGCCTTGTTTCTCAGGAATTCATGATGAGGATATTGCTACTTATCAGAGTGCCTCCTTTCGGGTTATCCTTTGTAATCCCAAACCTCATCTTGTGAACAAATCTTGCATGTAAAAATTTTTAAAAGTTTGCTACATCTAGGATTTTCTCCTATCTCATGCAAAAAGTTTTGTTTTATAAAATCTGGGCTTAGGTACTGCCTCTGCTGACTGATCCACTAATACAATATACCCTCCCCCCCAGCCACGGTCTGGTATAGAAATATCTCTGCAAGCCTGACTGTGCTTGTGATTACCCTTTTTGTTTGTTTATTTTCTGTTACTTTTAGATATATGTAATTCTTAAAGTAGGTTTCAGGAAAAACTTGCCAGTTTCGCTTGCTGGACAGAATACAACACAAGTCCAGTCCGGTGAGGTCTTCCTTGCTCCAGAAATTGTTGGGAAGGAAACAATAAAGATGTTTTGATAGGTTTAGGTAGTCCTCAGAGAGACTAATGAAGAACTGCAGCTTCTAATTCTGGATCAGTGTAATGAATATTGCTAGTTATGAATCTAATATTGTAAACAAGAAAAGAGTTGCATCTTTCTCCTGTTGTAACTGCTAACCGATTTATGAACACATTAACTATAGGAGATGTAATCTGGTTTCAAGGCATGTCAAAGTGATATTCCAGATCCACTGAACGCATCTGATTTTGCCTAATGAATAAGTGACAACAAAAAATGCTCCAGCTGGTGATCAATGCTGCTTTTTCAGCAAATGATCCTGTTGCTATGAGACAACAGGGAATCTCGGCTAGCTGCAGTGGCGTGGTTTGAACCAAACCCAATACAGAAGGTTTGTTCTTGCCAGGTGATACAGTCTAAGTGAGTTTGAGTATTTACAGGACCTGCTGAAGACTTGGTAATATAATATTTCTTCTATTGAGATGTCACCAGAAGTAGAAAGAACCAGACTTATTTGTGATGTAGATTAAAAAGAATAATGGCAAATTAAGGAGTGCCTTTAAAACGAGAAGATTACCGATGGGAGAGGATCCTCATGGATCAGGGAAGAGAAACTTGCGCACAAAGACCTGCAGGTCTGTACAAAGATCTAGTGAAACATCAAAGGGGGAGAGGCTTTTATTTATAAATTATTCTATAAAATGTCAGTATGCAATAGGAAGAGATAAGGGAGATCTCTGTTTGCCGTCTCCATTCGTAGGCATTAGGCCAGAGAATACTATAAGAGGTCTGTCTAGGAGTCTTTGAGCCCAGGGTACTCCTTGAATCTCTGGTTCACACTAAATGCTTTGAAGATAATTATAAAACCAGCGTATGTATCAAGCCACAATGTCTTTAAATGAGGAAGATGAGAATGTATTGTAGTTTGTTAGTGTCAATAGAATGAAAGTATTTCTTCCTGCTATTTCCAGTTCCATCAATTGAAGGTCTAAGCAAACACTGTTGTGTAAGAGGCTCTCTGAGCTTGTAATATAGAATTTTAGAACTGTTGTTATCTTTATTCTAGAATAATCAGCGTGAGCTTCTTCATATGCTTCTTTGGCCATGGCTTTGTATGCTGAAATCATTAAATAATGTATATAAATGTGATGAGATTGGTATTCTGCACAGACAGTTACTGGGTGGTATTCTTGTCAAATGGAGATATTTTATAGCTTTGAAACACAACTTGAGTGCACAGCTCGGGAAATGGCTCCCTTGTGTGTCTGTCTCTGTAGTCAAATTGAAATTCAAATATAGAAAAGCTGGACTGATTTAATATAATCATTTGATTATTTGCAGCCTATACATCTATAGATTTTACAATATCAACAGAGATGCTACCATAAATAAGCAAGTCTGTGTCAAGGAGAGCTTTTTAAAAAGATGCGAATGTTGCCCTCTCCGTAGCATCTGTAGCCCAAACTCACCTGCGCAGCACAACTGCTCAGAAACAGACTGGGACGGGGAGAGCTATTGCAAGGTGTTCCTTTCTTTCTTCAGCTAGTACAAATGCTGCTTAGGGCATATGAGAGGGAAAATGAAACCTTTGCAGTCTGCTTTTTAATTTTTCTTTTCTTCTTTCTTTCTACTTTGTCCTTTTTTTCTTTTCTTTTACAGATGGTGTAAATATTATCAAAATAAAAAAGGCACATTAATTTGAACTGATCTTCATTTGACATTGATTAGCAACATGTTAGGCCAACTCTAATGCCCTTTTGGAAAAAAACCCTTCCATTCTGTGTGATTAGAGGAGCTCAACAGTAGGATGAAGAGAGAACAGAATTGCTTTCCTTGCACATTTGCTTTATCACAGAGGAGATTGGAGCTATTTTTGCTCCCTTCTGGTGATACTGTAAAGAAACTAACAGAAGCAGAGTGGCTCTTGCAGGTCCTGTATTGCAATATAGTATGTAGAAAATACAGCTTCTAGCTCAGAGCTTAGTAATCCTTAAAAGGCTTGTCAAGATAGCTATAGTCTATACCAAGCTACCAGTAGCCTACTGGAAATGCAGCTTCTAAGAGTTATTTTTTTTTGGTATAATCTAAACCAGTGCTCAAAATAGTTCTGCTGTACTGGCAAAAAATCATTTGCTGTTATATTTCAAGTCATGCTATGTTTGCGTGGGGTTTTTTTGGGGGGGTGACTCTCCTGACAATTAGGTAGTTCAGAAGAATTTTAAGTGTAAGCCTAAGCCTCAGAGATTCTTGTTGCAGCTGCCATCGGACTGCTGTTGAGGTCGGGTCCTGGTCTGTAGCAGCGTGCGATGGAGGGAGCATGCTGATTTCACATTACTGCTTTGCAGTAATAGGGTGGGCAGCAAGAAATGCGTACAAGGAGATCTAGTACCTTTCCAGGTCAGAGGAAGGCTTGTTATCTGGTTTGAGTCATGACATCTTCCAAGTCAATAATGAGGGCTAGAGTTCAGAGCAGCGCTTGGGAAAGCTCGATTTAAAGGAGTAGCCGGCAAAGCCCAAGGAATCAGGTTGAGGGCTGGTGTTATCTGTAACAAATACTTGCCAAAGCAACTTTCTTAGGTTGTATTTTCACTTCATGGAATGGTCCTTTAAAAAAACCGTAGTCAGACTGTTCTCAGCTCTGTAGGATTTCAACTTCAGCTGAGCTACTTGCTTTTCTCAGCTGAGTCACCTCCACATCCACCCCCTCCTTTTGCTGCAACTAGAGGGCAGATGGTTGTTGCTGGAATTAGCCAGGCACTGTACCACCTGCTGCAAGTTTCTGTATGTTCGTTATCTTTGCAGCCATCTTCTCACAAATGAGGGGGAGGAAGGGCTAGAGGCTTCTTTCATGTTGTATTGCACTACGTAGTATCTCTGAGGAATGGGGTTCCCTCCCCTGGGCTCAGCAGGTACTGTGCGTCACCGGCTGAAGAATGCACCAGAAAGCAAGCCACAGTGCAAGAACAGGGGGCTGCCTTTAACCCCATACGGGAACACGACAGACCAGAATTCCGCAGTAGCATCAATTTAGTGGAAAATAAAAGTGCTGCAGGCCACCAGGCATTGCTGTGACATCAGGTCCCTTTGCAGTCTCACCTCCGTTACTACCTATGCAAACTGAGTCATGGGCAGTTTTATGGGACTCACTGCTCCCCTTGTGCCGAAGCGTGGTCTCCTGTTCTTGTCGCTAAGTGTCGAGCAGCCAGCGCGGATCCTGCCGGTCACTAGAGAGACAGAAGTGGCAACAATACTTATCTAACATCAGGAAGTTTTATGCTTGGATAACACCATGCCATTTTAATCCTCATCCTACCAGATCCTCCTCTGCTAGGAAATAAGGGTACCTGAAGTTGTCCTGATGGGTAAATGAATGCAGCAGTTTCTCCTGGTAGATTTGGGGCTGTATTGTCACTTTGTTCATGTTTACCAACTGTGTTTCCATAACCGAGTGGATTGGGAGTGTGTTCATTTTTAAAGGAGGCTGGGGTGTGATCATTTGACTTGCAGGAGTAGTTTCTAGACGCTTGTTTATAGAGCAAATATATTAATCTGGCCTGGTTTTTATGTACTGAGTAGTTGTTTGCCACTCTCTACAACAAGTCAACTTTTCTGATCTTCACGTGTTCCTTATCAATTAGGTTTTATTCCCATTTTTCAAGTAGTAGAAATTTAGGCACAGAAAGACTAATTGCCTCTTTCAGAATTTAGGAACTACAATCTCGTAGGCCTGCTCTGAGTTCACAAGATTTCATTGCCTGGTTACACAGCTAGGTGGGAACAGTGCTAATTCTAGCTGAGGTTTCTTTGAAAGGAAAGTGTTAAGATGTTGATGTTACTTCCCCCTCTCATTTCACCTCTGTGGAAGGTGAGTGTCTTAGCTGAAGGGGATTGCTATTTTATCAAAATGCAGAGATCTAGCTTTGAGCAACTGCCATCATTATACCAAAAACATATTTGACTTGCTAATTGCAGATTGTTAAGGAATAATGTACAAACCATGTTGTGACCAGTACTCCCTGCTCCTGACCCCTGAACTGAGCTCAGAAAAATAATAGTTAGTCTGTATTATTATCATCATTTTCTGTTCCAATGACTTGTTAGTTTGGGACATGCAAAAAAGAATGACACTGCCTGCCATCTGAATCTCTGCAGCAATTTCTTGGTAGTGAAATGTCTTATTCTGTACTAATGGTGTGCAGAAATGCTTAGTAACAGCCTTACGCTGACAGACAGCAGGAGACACAGCTTGTATTATATATTACAGCTTTTAATATTTTATCCAGTGCTCTTGTGTAACTGGAACTTTTACATTTGTGGTCTGTGGCTTTGGAGTTACAAATTGTATGGCTTAAGCTTGCTGTAGATTGCCGACAAGTGTTTGTAGCTTTTGTTGTATGGAGTAGAGGTTCTGCTAAGCATTTACTATATAATTATGGAGGTAATTGGCTACAATGATTCAAGTGATCTTTCCCAGTTGTACCTTTGTGTTTGTCTACCTCAGCCTTTCCACAAAGGAACCAGCTTCTCTCACAGTGCTTAGCCATTACAGTGAGAGGTTAACAAATCTGCAGTTGCAGCTCAAGCAGTTGGCAGTTTCAAGTAGGGTCCCCAGTAATTCAGAGGGCTTTTAGAGTATTTGTCTGATCAAAGTGGAATTCAAAGCTGGGACGAGTTTGGGAATCCCTGACTTCAGTGTTTTCTGCCTTAACATTAATTGATCTTTTACCATCAATGTAGCTATCATAAGCATTTCTTTTTTGTATCTTAGATTGCTGCTCACTGCACAGGCAGATGGTAACTTTCATGCCTTTTGCCAAAGAGCTTACAGTCTAATAGATAATGCAGCCAAAAAGTGGGAGGAAAAAAAAGGGAGAGAACGTTATTTACTGAGTATCACTGATCAGGCTAGCAGTAGAGCTGGAACAGCAGCATGGCCTAAGAGTTGGGCAGGAAGGTCATCACCAGCTTGAGGGTATACAGAGAATGTGCCAGCCCAGGGCAGAACTCAGGCCTTCAGAGCTTTCAAATTAAATCCTCTTATATCTCTAAAGAAAATCAAAGGAAAAACAATAATTTGTTTAAGGTTAAGGATACTCAGCCTTTTCAATAGAAAATCAAATATAACCAGCCTCCCTTTGCAGATGGACCGCTGAGTTTCTGGCCTCTTGTGGTCAGTTATGCCACTGTGGTATTTTTTTTTTCTACGAGTGGAGCTTGTTATATTACTTACATTGGAAGTCCTGGCCTAAATTCAAGAGTAGCTGACATAGGCTTTTATTTACCTATATTCAATATCAATGGGGAAATTATTCCTAAATGGTTATTGAGTGCTGTGAGCTCTTTTATGTGGGTTCCTTCCTCTGTTGCCTACCTGTGCCGTAAACCTTGTAAAATACTGATACCACTCCTGTAAATGCTTATACCTAACCCTCCTTTAGATTAAAAGGTTGGTTTTTTGTTTTTTTGTTTTTTCTACCAGGGCAGTAGATAATAGCCCCACTGAGTCCTCTAAGTTTGTATGTGATGAGATGGATGTTCATCTACATGAGGAATATTATGTTTTATTCCCAGATAGTATGGGAGCACAGTTGCATTCATCTTCTTTCTAGCAGAATAGATGTGGTCATGAAACATTTTCAGTTTCTAGAAAAACAAATTCTGGTCTCAATATAAGGAATCTTCTGTTTTGCACAGTCTGATATGTTTTTCATGTGGTCTGAACTTGGCGAACATAACTAAGCACTGATCCCAAAGTGTTGTAGTCAGGAGGAGTCACTGATGATGCTTGCCTACATCAGGCTGTCTTGGAGTTCAAGTGAAGAGAAATCAGACTGTGGAAAGGACAGTACCTGAATGTTGGTTTCAAGTACAAAGTAAGTTTACTTGGAGAATAAATGTACAACTAAAACTGAAGGTCTGGCTAGGTATTTTTTAATTTTCCTTTTTTTGGATAACATTATAGTTGAGATGATCTGTAACAAAGAAAGAATGATTAAGCAAAGTCCACTACTTACTTTGATGAATATCTTTTTCTCTAGAGCAAGATGCTTTCTTCTTGCATACTGAAACACCTTCCCACTTTGCATCTGTTATTCTTAACACCTGTAAGGTTGATATAAAAAAGAATGTAGAAATAATTACAAGATTAAAAAAACACCCTCAATTTTCAGACTTGAAATAATTCAAAATTCATGTTTTAAAATCTTTAAGTATTTGATTAAAGTGATATAAAGTCATAAAGAACATCAAAAACAACTCTTCATGCAAAATTGTTCTGATCAATTCTGAGTCTTCAGGACAAAAAGAAAAATTGTGAAGTAGATGCTTCATGTTTGTTACCTTTTGGCACGGTTACCCACCAAAGATCTGATGGTGGGTCATCAAATGATGTCATTCCCCAAAATCATCTTCTCTCATATGTCTCCTCTTGAAAGCCTGCATGGCTCTGCAGGGAGAACAGCAAGCAATGGTGTAGTATAGATGTGTGATATGCTTTGACTATTCGGTGTAGAGATCTGTTCAGCTGAAATGATGGAGACAGAGATAAAGAGGATCAGGAAACAAGACCTGCAGGGTTTTTTTTTCCATTTAGGCAAGTGTTTTCTTAGGAGGCAATACCATTTCCCTGCATTGCTCATAGGACTCGTTTCCTGTGCAGGACAGCCTCAGTATTCATCTGCTCACAGAGGTGGACAATGAGACACATCTCGTGCTGACCTCGGGAATGACGCTCCAGAACCAGGCATTCAGTAGGAGCAGCAGAGACAAACACTGTGCCTAGTCTTAAACTAAAGCTTGATGAACTTGTTAACAGGATTATATATAGGGGACTGCACTCAGTGAACCAATGATGTCCTTTTCAATCCTGTGTCCCCAAATCATGGAGCATGTGTCACCAGTAATTGCCAAGTGCTTACAGAGGGCACAAAAATGCCTGTAAAAATAAACTTGTGATGGCACATAGATTACATAATGACAATGTCCATGTCAGGGGCTGTAAAGACCTGTGTCACTCATGACTCTGCTGCTTCAGAGTCAGATGTCATAGCAGTGTAACAGCACTTAGAGAGGCTCTGGGAGAGAGGAAGCAGGGATTGCCAAGAGCATTGTGCCTGAAGAATTCACAGTTTGTATCTTTACACAGTCTGACAAGGCCCAAACTCCATTTTTGGGGGGTTTTCCCAGTGAGTTGCCTTTCTTCTCCCCTGTGTAGTATTGAAAGTGAGGACCCAGCTTCCCACAGCTACTCGCTACATTCACAAGGCATTTCGTTACAAGTCTAGGAAGATCTTTTGAGAGGAGTGAATGGGGAAATCCTGGCTGTGCTGCAGCTACTTTCTGGCAGTGGAACTGGCCTAATGTGGCAGCAAAGCTGCTGAAAGGCTCTGGAGAGGAATACTGTGGCTTGAGGAATATCACAGTGGAGGTATGTCAGATTGGTATCTTCAGACTGCAGGAGACATGCCCATGGCACATCATACCCAGAAGAACACCTCAGAAATTTTCACACGTGGTTTGTTCCCCAGTGTAGACTGGTGCGTAGGATCGCTGCAGTTGGGAATATATGAAAACCTCTCCTGGTGCATCTGTGACTTAAGAGTAGATGTCATCTTCCAGATGCAGGTGTACCTCCAGGGTACAAATGTATAAGCCACAAACTCAGTGCTCGTCTATCCCAATGGACTGCTTGATGGAAAAGCTTGGTTCAGACAGTGATATTTAGCTAATTTTGATACCTGTGAAAGGAAATGAAGGCGTTTAGGAAACAAAGGTTAAGTTCTTCAAGAAGGATTGGGCTTTATTGGGTGCATAGACTTTACAGTGCTACAGAAGTGCCAGAGGCTTTCCAGGACTGGCATATGACATGTACTGCCTCATACTTTCAAAGCAATATGCAAATGCTAAAACTGTTAAAAACCCACTTGACTCACAGCTCCTCCTCCACTTGACATTTAAATTTCAAGATCAGGAGAAGCAAATCAGAATACCTGTATTTAAAATCAGGTGACACACTATTGGTACCACTTACAGATGGCTGAGTAACTATCAGCTGAGTAGAGGAGAAGTCTGACCATCAAATCTGTTTTCAGCAGAGGTATGTAGAGGTACCTGCATTAGGCATTTACTTATATTCACAGTGGATCTGTGACATTACTATGGGTTATGAATGTTGACTGAGTTCTGTGACAGGAGAAAGGCTTTATGTTTGTGAGGAGTTCCACTAGCTCTGTGGAAGAAACTTCTTTACTTCCGTGGTAAAAAAACCCCAACCAACCAAAAAAAAAACCAAAACCCAAACCAAAACTCACATACACAAACCCAGCTAACTTCTGGGAACATGAAAGTACATCAGAGTACATTCTGAGTAAATTTTCTCTATTGTAGCTGGATATTAAGGAATAGGGAGAAAATAAGTTACAGATTTTTCAAAATTACATTATTTTGCATTATTCAACTTATGGCTTGCTTCATTTTGTCAGCACATATTTGTGGAGGGAGACAGCAAATTAAAATCATAGAACAGTGGCGTTAGACAGATTCTATCTTCTGAAGCACAGGGAAAGCCTGAGACAAGCACACGGGAAGGATCATTGACTTGCTAGTGTTTTGGTTTGAACCCCTATCAATAAACAGTGCAGTAATTAAATTACAATGGAGACTTCTGATATTTTTGCTGGGTTTTTTGGTTCGTTGTTTAGCCTGCATAATTGCACGTCAGCTGACAGTTACAGTGTAGACTCCTGTTGTGTTCCACTCTACCCTGATCATCCAATCTATCTTCCCAGCATAATTTCGTAATTTTGTTCCACATAATCTTCCTTTCATGCTTTTCTCTGCAGAACTCTTGAGTCACATTCCTTCTAAAGACTTCTGTGTCCACATAGCTTGCCAACTCTAAGCCATCTTGGCCAACAAGCCTTTGCACTTCTTCCAGCCTGTAGCTATGCTGCTGCAGAGATGAGACAGCATGCTAGACTTGAGACATGGTGTTCTCAGGGAAGCTCTTTGTAGTTTTTCTTGACCATTCAAAAGATAGAGCTGCTCTTCGTAGGCAGCACAGAAAACAGCCACCCACTTGCTTCTGTTGTGTGTTTGGCTTTAGTACGTGAGGAGCCCTGGTGAAGGATAGTGCAGAAGCCCATGCATTCGAGTCATTTGGTAAAACCATCTATTTCCTTTCTGCTCTTCCAAGTCTTAGTGTGGTGACTCCAGTTACTAAATTGTTTGGGCATTACAGAGTTCAGAACTCATTCACAGCCTGAACCGTGCTTAAACACACAATTCTGACTAAAAGACAACCACAACTCTGAAAGTCACAACTGAGACAAAAAGAAAGGTGTTTTATTTCAGCATGTTCAATACATTTGTAAAGCAAACCCAAAATTTCATCTCTATTTTTAGCTGAAACACATCAGCACTGCAAAACTCCTGCCGCACGTAACACCAGGTATATCTTTATTACAAGACTAAACCAGACAACTTGGATCTGGAGAAGTTTTTCTTATGGTGACTGACAGGGAGCATTTTCCAGTCAAGTCTGTACCTGCCTGCTTCCCTGAGCTGAATGCATCTGGCAGACAGACATAATCATCGTGTGAGAAACAGCAGGTCTATGGTGGGAAGTACGAGGCAGAAATATTGCTAGATGTATCTGTGCAGCACAACAAAAGCTCTGAGCTAGTTTATTTTCCAGTGTTTACTTATTCCTAGTAAAATGAGTTGCTTAAGCTTATTTTGAACTAGCCCTAGTCAAATGCTGACCCTGTCTGCAAGAAATATTTTTCTCTATCCGCTACTTGAGCATTTTGAAGCTAATTTTGGTCACTAATTTATGCATCTCTATGCATGATGATATATACACATCATCTTTTGGAGAAACATTTGTTAAGGCTGACAATAGTAACTGCCAGATATGTTGTAGGTGGAGTTGTTTGGAGTGTTTGCCATCCTTTCTAGGGAAAATAATTTATGTACTTCTCCAGACTAAGAACTTCATTAATGACCTTCATTTAGGAGCTACATAGCAAGAACAGGAATACAACAGAGAACAGAATTCCCAAAGCGCAAAATCCTAATCCGTTGGCCCAGCCAGCAAATTGCCTTAGCAGAACAGGTTTGCAGAGGTCTGGAACAGTGCTTATTCCTCTCGGTGGAGGAGTGAAAGAAACACTAGGCAGTACACTGGATCCTTTTAGAGGCGAGAGGACTGAATATTTGCATGACTTTTCTTTTTTTATCTGCTTCCTGAGGGTATCTGAATAAACTCTGTTAAATCATTGATGTTTCTTCTCTTTTCCATCCTCAGTTCTTAAATGTCATCTAACAACCTTGCCGCAGTCAAATCTGCGTCCATTGACCTAACACTCCCTTGTCTGCCCCCACTTCCCTTTTAATCGCTACAGAATGCCAACATTTTTTAAGCCATATTAAAAAAATAAACCTTTCCTTTAGAGCAATATCCAACCTGGTAACTGGATATTGCTTGTTTATGAGTACATTCATTTGATAACTCTTTTTTTTCTGCTTTGCCAGTGTACAATCCTGGGTGGTTTTATAAGGGGGCCTGTCTGTTTCAGCAGGCATGGGCCCTCTCTCGCCTCTGTTTTATCAGCTGCCTCCTGGTTGAGACTAATGGGGCAATACAAAGGCCAGCAGCTGCTCTGATTGAGGGAGATGCCAGGAAAACTCTGATTCAAAGACTCCAGGAAACAAGCGATTACCCACAGCCGGCACTGCAGCAAGGCACAGACCTTACAAGACAGGTTAGGAAAAAAGGTTGTTTGTGGCAAGCATCACTTGTTTATCTTTTTCTATGTTTAAGTAAGAAATGAAGCACTGAGGTTAAAGGACTTGAAGTCAGCCTTTCCTGGGACGGAGGTCCTGGCAGCTGTATTCCTCTGATGTGAAGACCCAGGCTCAAAACCGCTGGCTTATGTTACACAGGCTAAACAGCCGTCTGTGCTTTTGACGTAGGCACTACCGAGCTGAGACTGCACTGCTCCAATGAAACAAGTTGCTGGCCAAGCAGCTGCGGAAGGCAGTTAAGACTCCTGGATGAGGGAGGAAGAAATAAGGAGCTGCAGGCATTTTTGAAACTCCTCTTTCACTCTTCAGCTTGAAATCCTCTATCATTCCTCTATAGCTGAATGTGGAATGAAGCTGAAGCAAGAGAACTGTTTACAAATACAAAGTGAAGGGTGTGGAGACAAAGCTTCTCTGACTCTCAAACATACCATGTAGGTAAAATGCATCCACATATGTGCCCAAATGACATTAACTTGAACTAAATATAGTGCTTCAGGAGCTGGCCTGCTGTACTGATGATGCTGAATGAACAAAGGAAAAGATTGTAATACCTCCCAGGGTTATCTAAACCACTGTGTCTAATTTTGGCCTCCCTGGGTTTCTGGAGGCTGCTGTTCACGGAAGGCAGCAGCACAGCGCTGGGTGGAGCAGCTCCCTTCTTGGCAGGTCAGCCGCAGAATCCTGCTACGGCACGTTTCATCTCCCACCTCTCGGGCCGCCGTGCAGGTGAGCCAGCTGGATGCCAGGCAGGAGGAAATTCCTGCCACTTCTGCTAGAGAGAACCTTTAAATAACTTTCCCTTTTCCTGTTATGCCTTCCGTGTTTAGATGATGCAAGGACAAATCCTACTAATCCTGAGGGGTCTTCAGGTGCCATTTGGAAATATCTCAGCACTCTTGGCCCCAGATGACCCTTAACTTGTACAGCGCTGTGCAGCTGCTGAGTGGTAGGAGAGAAGTGAAGCTTCAGCTATTCCAAATGTGGCCCTGCAAGGAAGATACGAAACACTGAGTTTGCTTAGTGTTAATTAAAAAGTTAATCTCTGTCCTCTCACTTTCCTCCCTCCTCATTTGTGGAGGCAGGGAAAATGGGTGGGCAGGGAAAGGCAGAATTGTTAGAGCTGAAGAGAGAAGGGGGGCATGCCTAAAGGGGTAGGTACGTACAGGTCTCTGTTGACACACTGAAGAGTTTATTGTATCCACTGAACTGGTTTGATGGTTAATGTGATTTTTGTCTCAGAGGCTGTCAACTTCATAAATTTTTAAAATTCTTTCTTACTTCCAAAAGTTTAATCATCCAGATGAATAGATTCTCCTCTATTGTTTTAAAGGGGAAGGCAAAGGCTAGCTTAGAATTGTCAAATAAATGGTGATTTCTGGTAATTTAAGATCCAAAATAGTTTTAAAAGTTCATAAAACAATTTACCTTTTTTTTTTTTTTAAAAATGTTAAAAACAAAAGAACTCATGCCAGTCTGGCCAAGTATTACAATGTGGTACTCTGCTGGGACTGTCAGAAAGTGAAAGGCTATGAAAATAAGAATGACATAAAATAGTTTCCTTTAAAAAATAAAATCAGTTTAGTTTTTACATCATACCTTGTGGTCAAAGACACAGGATTTAGGTATTATTACTGGAGTAATCAGTGGGGCCAAACTCTGAGAGTAGAAGAGTATCTCTCTTTTGGTAGAAATTACCCTGCGTCCTCTGCTTTAGCATCTCCTAGATCCTTTCTGGGTGTCTGCACTCGAGAGGATTGCTTTTGTCCTTCCCTCTCTCTTTATGAGACTTGAATCCAAAACGCATAGAGCGCAATTCAGAGACGTGATGAGCGATCATCCTTGCTTATCAGCTGAGCAACATGAGGCACAAACAAAGCACCCCAAAGATGTTTTCGTAGCCCAGCATGACTCAGTGCATTGCTGAAGTCTCTACTACATCGGAGCCTCAAGCTAACCCATGGAAAACAAACTATATCTTAGAAGGAGGTTCATTTCAGAAGCTGATAGAGTCTGGGAGCATTCCAGAATTGGTTTAGTTTGCCTCTGGGAAGGCTTGAGTACCAGTAGCTAGGGAGCAATTCAGTGACAGCAACAGCTTGTTTCTCAGAGATTTAACTCTGTGTTTGTGGTGCTTGCAGGGATAAGGAAATAGCTTCTCCTGATCATTTTAAATAAATGTTTCATGAACACATAAATAGCTAATGTAAAAGGAATTTAAATGTGTTATCCAGAAACAATTCACTCGTTGAGTCTGAAATAGTAAGCAAGAAGGCAACAAAGCCACTCTGTAGTTAAAAATACTGCAAGCAACGATGTGCCTCTTTGCACAGAAGATACTACACGCGATTGTACTGGCCAAGCACAAACATCCATATATGAACTTTTTGTGCCGTGAACGGGCATTGGCAAATCAAAGTTAAATTACCTTTTAAAATTACACCGTTAACATTAGACTTCTGATTTATTCTCTTGTATTCACGTTCTTCAGCCTCAGATAAACAATACCTCTCATCAATCAGGCCTCTTTCTCTCCAGGATTCAAAGTACCACACCTGCGTAGGCCAGTAACACAGAGGGAACAAACCCAAGATAAATAGACTGGTAATTTGTCAGTATATGAGGGCTGGGGCCTTTTGAGAAGGCATTTAGGACTTAAACATAGTGATTGTATAAGCAGGTGAAATAACCACTGTTGCTTGCTGTCTCCAGGAAGGAATTTGATCTGTTATCTGGCACTACATTTTCTAATGGGGACCTTAAGCATATTCAGTGGAGAAGAGGACCTTTTTGATTCTTATCAAGTTTTACCTTATATGGCAGCATTTATTTAATTTTGAACTATATGGCAGGGTCAGGACTCCTTTGCACTTACAAAGGACAGTCAGTACTCTGAAATGCTGAGAAATAAAAGGATATGTGGACAGAAGGGGACACAAAATTAACAGTACAGCTAAGTGATGCTAGTCAAGTCAATTAGCTTGAGTATTCTGGGATCATAAGTAGAAACTGATATCCCACATTTAAGTTTTTCTCCCAGGTATGCAACCATTCTTTCTTTGTGGACATAACCAAGAAGAGAACAGTACCTGTGCCCGATATATAATAACTGCTTTTGCACCTTGCTGAATCTGAAGTAAAAATGATCCAAAGAATGAACTGGTAGGATGTTAAATCTGCCAGGTCACTCAAAATGTACATCTTTTTAACTGGGGAAGTAATTCAGATCAGTAAGGGCAGTAACAGTAAAAAACCTCCAGATAAAGCACCTTTCCTCAGGAACACATTTATCTTGAAGTAGGGAAGCTATAGAATTGGATGAATTATATCATTCACAAAGACCATGTTGAACTCGGTGCCTGGAAGCGTTTGGGAATTACACGAGTGACCTATTTTGATTTCACCAGAGAATGAAGTAGCTGCCTCGTCAGTCACCTCTGTACAGAGGTTGTCCTGATTAACAGGCATCACAATGGGAGCAGCTGGAACTGCTGCTAAACTTACTGCATACCAGTGGAACTGCTTTTTCAATGGCAGCATTTGCATTTAAATGAGCAAGTCAGACACGTTGCAGTGCAGCAGCAGTTCCAAAGTACAAAGACAACATTAATCACTGAAAAGAGAAAACAGCACTGCCTACCCAGTTCTACAGCCACGTCTGGAATAGTCACCTGTAAGAGACAGGCCATCTTGTTACTTGAACTGCAATCCATAGATCCTCAAAATATGACTCAATTCCTGTACAAGAGACCTTGCCTTCCTACTCCAGCAACAAAATTTTAAGCTCCCCTTCTTACTTTTGTTAATTGTTAAATGACAGGAGGCCAATTTCAGACAGAAAATCTTCAGCATCTCAAAGCTTTCAGGAAACTAATTTGTTCAGAGCCACAGAGAGTTTAAGCACAGGCAATCATCCTCCACTTTCACCAAAAGGCATTGATATAGTCTGAAGTATTTTGATGAAAGAAGTGATTTCTTCTTATTTTCATCCCTGCTCTGTTGAAAGAATGTAACTATTCAAATACCAGTTACAAATTATAGAGGAAAAACAAAGCAACAAAACGCCTTCCAAATATTTTTAAAGTTACTCAGTGCTGAAAGATACACTGGATGATCTTATTTTTCCATTTTTTGCTAGACAATGAATATAGTTAGAATTCTCACAGCCAAGCTGGAATTTTTCATGAACTACCAAGGTACAAAAAATGCTTTGTGGACTGGTTGGTATGCATTTGTAAGAGCATTTCTGCTCTTTGCCAAAAGAGATCAGAATCAGCATCTTCAGACTCTGCATAGCAAAGTTCACAAAAGTTCTTTATCTTAACTATTTGGAGTGAGATTATATCAAGTCCTGGGAGGGCACAGCAGGAAGCAATGACAAACAATATGTCCCAATTAGGGAACATGCTGCAACATGGCTAGAAGGCAAAATTTTCCCAATAAGGCAACTTAAAAAAAAAATCCAGATTATTTTTAAAAAATAATTAAGCAAATACTGATAGTGGTCAAGTAATCAAACAGTGACCATTTAAACTGTATATACCAGAGCATTTCCCAGTTTAGCATCTGACACGTAAGGTCTGCAGAAGCACTAGTGTCCTTTGGTCGGTTTATTCATGTTCACCACGTGGAGATCACTTGACTCAAAACCTTCAGAAGAGCGTCAGCATCAAAGTATTAAAGCACTGGTGCCACGCATGCTAAGCGTGCCAAAGTATGCCTTTGTGCATACTTAAACCCTTTGACTTCTCTCTTAGGGACAGATGATGTGTAATATAATTGCATACTTAGAGATGAAAGGCTAACCGGTGATGTATTTCACAGTCTAGGTAGTACAATGAACCCAACTGGTTTTTTACCTCTAAGAACTTGGCTCCGATGTAAGCCTGCATCACACTAGTATGAAAATTACTCTAAGGTGATCATGGCAGCTTTTCTAAGTAGATTAGGGATAAACTTGACAAGCATTCTCTAGTTTGTGCTCAAGAAAGCTGAACGACAAAGCCAGGAATATTTCCACCTAGACAGATTAAAGTATTTTTGAACTCTAACAGAGAGGAGGGGCAAAGGGAAGAGGGCTGAGAGGGCATCTGTCCATTTCCAATAATTTAGGATATGTGTCCTTAACACTAAGTCCACATTCTCCAACAGTTTTAAAGACTTTTTCTAATGGCTTGTGGTACTTCATACAAGTCTTTGAAGAGCATCAAATCTGGGATCTACTATGGAAATAGAAGTAGTACACTCAATACTAAAATAGCACCTGCCATCTGGATGCTGCAGGTGGATGCAATATAAGGTTTAGATGGAAATTACAGTGCTCAGTTCTACGCCAAAGTAAAAACTGTGCTCAGTCAGCAGGCAGGCATGTCTGAAGGAACACAGGCTAAAAACTGTAGCGTCCAAATCTAAACCCAGAGGAAATCAGATAGTATCAGCTTTCATGTATTCAGTGGGCCTTCATGTAATTAACTCTTCCAGAAAGGAATGGAAAAACTGATTGTTTGCAGAAGTAATTTAACACATCTTAGACTCCATTGGCTTGTCCCAGAGATTAAAAGAAGTTTCTGCAACTTCAGTAAAGAGTCGCTCCAGCAGATAGCTGTAGCACTTAAGTCAGGAATGGATGAGGCTGCAATATGCGTTGTCCTCTCTAGAGGGAGGAAGTTAATTTCCAGTCCCTGAGGCCCATTATAGCTCAAAATTCCAGATGGCCCGTATTTATCGCGGTCAACTTCAGTTTCTCTGCTTTGCTCAAAGTCTATTTTAAGTCATTCCACCTTTGAAGAAAAATTTCCTCTGGAGTTTCACAGAGATTAGACCCAATGAACTTCCATTAGAACAACTCTACCTGTTGCATGCCTAGGATTTTAATATCTTGTAACTTACTACAATGACACAAAATACAAAGAGATCTCACATACAACCAATGCAGCTCTTAGCTAAACTAGATGATGACGACTGGGGAAAATGCTAGAATAATAGCTAAAAGCAAGTAACAGCTGTTCTATAAAGAGATGCACTGGTTCTTAGCCATATTCTTCAGGCCATTTTATAGAATCATAGAATTGTTTAGGTTGGAAAAGACTATTAAGATCATTAAGTCCAACCATTTAATTACGTTTCATTTTACTGGCTAACATTTTGGTGAAGTAAATTTAGAGACTTACAGTTTTTCAAAAATCCTAGAACTCAGTTAATAGGCTTTGTCAAGACTTGGACTTCAAAGGCCTGGACAGAGTAGTTTAGAAACTTAAATAAAGCAGCCCATTGTAAACTAGAAAGCTGCAGCTTCCACCTGAACTTGAACTCAGCCAGTTCAGCAGGTGTTAGGACATCATTTTAGCTACTTTGACTATGCTTGTATCAAAGTGTATTAGTTAAAGAGTGCACTTTTAAATCCCATCCCAGAACATGAAAATGAAATGTTAAACTTCAGTTTTCTGCAATTCAGAAGGCAATTAAAAAACAAAAAAACCCAACACCCAAAAAAAACCCCAAAACAAAAACCAAAAGTCCACTGTGAATTCAGGACCTCAAAAATTATTTATTTGTCATTTCAGGTAAATTTTTGCATTCAGCCCAATTTGGGCCTCACAGTTTACAGTGATGATGCAGCTCCAACAGCTATCTCATCAATTTAGCATTTCTGTTTGAAGCTGCAGATTTCCTTTCTTTTGACCTAACGTTAACTAGTGAAAAGTATTTTCTCAATTATTAGATACTGAGGTAGGTCCCAGATCACCGTGACCTGGTTTTCATAAAATATAATCAGTTTTGAAAGTTAGGCATTTTATACTACTTTATGACAAAAAACAGACTCCCAGGCATAAAAATCTTCTGAATTAAAAAATTATTTCCTACAAGCTCAAACCTTTCCTTCCTCTCTACCCCTTCCTAGGGAAGTCCTAGAGGTTAACAGAAGTTCAGGGATGAGGTTGCCTTTGAAAATTTTTTGTCCATAGTAACATAAGCACCTGCAATCTCAAAGAAGGACATTGAGTCATAGCTAGAAAGGAATTATTAAAGTTACTGACCTGGATAATGCAGCATTTTGTTACACCCAGAACACTACACCCACAGGCTAGCTCTGTAGAAGAAAGGCAAAGCAAGGCCCCCAGCCCTGGGGAACGGGGTTATTGGCTTCTCCTCCTCTTAAAGCCATCTTACTGGAGCACGCTCCTGAAGGAGCAGAGCTGGACCTTCTAACTGATTCAGCCAAAAATGGCAGAGAAGGTATTTCTAAACCTATAATTTAATTCCTACTTGTTTTCACAAAAGTTTTAAAAGAAACAGTTGAAGTAGAGAACTTCTGAATGACACAAAGCTCCTTCAGCAACTAAGCCATCAGTGCTGTGCTCTGCAGAGCTGTGGGAGGAGCAGGCTATAAAGCTTCTGTACCAGGTGGGTGGAATTTGCTTGAATGAGGGCTAAGGAACAGACGGGGCAGGGCTTGAGCTGGGGCTGCTTCATATCAGGCTAAAATTCTTAATTCTATCTTTGTTTTTTTTTTATTTTATTTTTACTTTTTGCATTTAGAAATAGGTATCTTGAATAGATCAGTACTAGTAAGGGAAGTAGAATGGATAACCTGTTAGGCTTCTTGTCTTTCTCCAATTTCTCAACTTTTTTTTCTTTATTGAAAACATTTCTGTCTATCAAGAAGGGCTATCATCTGTCAGCTCTTTCTTTTGAACTGCCAGGCGCTAATCTCGAGTCTGGATCACACTGACTCGTGAGGAGAGATAAAATTATCACCTTTGAATCGCTTGACTGAGCAGTGACCTAGTGGAATAGGAATACAACTTTAAAGGGGTGCTGAAGTACCAGTTGTTAAGACGACTACGTGGGGTGATGCAAACAGCATCAGTTAAATTCAACATGCAAGTCTCGCCCCAGCATTTGGACAGTAGTCATTCTGGTGGGTACGGGACATTCCTGTGTGTTCGTTCAGGCTGAGCAAAGCACCTGGAGGCCGATTATGAAAAATGCTTCTGTGCTTTTTATTTTGCTTTTTTTTTGGCCCGTGTGGTGCTCCCATAGACTGTACCAGTTTGCAATACTCTGTCTGCCATCTCCAAGTAGCAAAGTGAGTCCTGTATCTAAAGAGCTGTGCTCTAAAGCTCTCCTCCTTTTGTCTTCAAGCGAGAGCTGTGCCAGGGGTGCAGAAATACTTTCACTTCACTAATTTCACCATTAGATGTCTCTGACTGATCATCATTACTCCAGCCAGTCCTGCCTTCCTCGTGCAGGCAGCCTGCGTCATACCTGCGTTCAGCGTCGTGGTGGCAGCTCTGGAGAACTTCTGGGTTAGGTGGGGCTTTGGAGAGGTGACCAAGGCAAAGAGGATTGCTGATTTCCTTCCCTGCTGTGCGGGCGGGAAGCAAAGGGGGAGTTCAGGAAAGCAGCAAACTTGTTTGCCAGTCCCAAATGTTACCGAAATATTATCCTAG
The DNA here is from genome assembly GCF_030463565.1 of Pelecanus crispus. Lineage (NCBI taxonomy): Eukaryota > Metazoa > Chordata > Aves > Pelecaniformes > Pelecanidae > Pelecanus > Pelecanus crispus. The sequence continues at coordinate 2,440,496 of NC_134655.1, read as the reverse complement.
GTGTACAGCATTTGGTCCTCTGTTTAATAAATGCTTCTTTGCTTAATGCTAATACATGTTTGTCTACTTCATGCCTTGAACATAAGTGCTAAGTGTGATTATTTTTAAAATAGTACCCAACCACCTTTTGAGTCTGAGTTTGAGTATGCCTGGATTACGTTTACTGCAAATAGTGATTGCCCGGAGTGCAGGAGGAAGCGGAACTTGCTTATCAGGGAGAAAAAAAAAAAAAGGTTCTGGGCAGGATTGCAGATTACATTTTGCAGAGATTTGCTTTGTTATCTAGAGATGGGAGCTAATGCGGGGCTGCCTCTTCCGTGCCTCCTGCCTCTGGGGGAGACATCTGGGTGGTGGGGACGAAGCCTCTGGTTATTCTTGCTCTTTGCCAGGTGGAGGCTGCTGGATGCCATTCTGGATGACTGTACCTGCAAAGGACTTTTGAGAAAATGAGATATTCCCTTTAAACATGTAATCACATGAACATTTACCTCTCCCTGTTGAGACTGTGGCTTGTCAAAGTTGCTTAAGCCCTAACAGTCCTGTCAGGTAAATACTGTTACTCCGGTGGCAGATTTTGGAATAGAGCTTCACATCCCTGAATTGCATTCATTGTCTGCTCACTGAAACAACTCTGGTTTAACTGTTTATATGTATGTTATGAATCTGTCTGTGGTTTTTTCTGTAATGATCTATTAGCTGTGTAGTGGTCTACATATTAATAACAAGCCATTGGTTTCAGGTCAGCATTCATTGCAGTAATGATGTCAGTTATTTTCTAGAGGGCTAACAGTGAGTGACAATTCTGACAAATTTTTATTCTATGAGCAAACACTGAGAACAGATTCAAATTCAGCTTTTTAAATGAAAGAAAATTGGAGGAAATATCTATTAAAAAGAGTTAACATAAATGCACGTTCTGAGTGAATGTTGCCCTTATGGTAATGTTGCTGTTTACCTTTGTAATCAGGGTAATTTTGATATAGCCACCTTAATTTTTTTTGCTCTTCGGTTTTTCAAATATTATTCTCACTGTTTAAATTTGTATGTATGAGACCGTGTATGTGACTACATACATAGTAATGTAGAATAAAGGGTAGAAAGATTTGCTGTGCAGAAGGTAAGAGATTTGCTATTATTCATCTGTTAAAATAAGGTGATAAAATAGTCCTAAGGAAGGCAAATTCATTTTATTCCATATGCCTTTGTGCCATTCACCTTGGGGAAAATGAAATAGAATGCTCTTGTGATTGTAAAAATAGCAGAGAAGTAGGATTACTGTGGTAGATCTTAAACTTATGCCACTGTAATTCGAACCTATTCTTTTCCTTTTTCATCTAATATTTCTAAATCTACAGTCCAAGTAGGCTATAAATACTTGGAATTGTTTATCAGTGAAGTCATAACTAGAATGGCCACCTCATGAAATTAGTTCCTAATGAGATTATTAGGCCTGTGTTTATTTTATGGGCTCTGAATAGCCGACATAAACTTAGACATTGTTATTTCGCTGTCAAGATTGTGGCTGAAGCTCATTTTCTTTTCCAAGACTTTAATATAGCAGAGCTCCCAGAAAGTTAACAGGGCTATTTGTGTTGTAGAAGTCTTCATTATGCACTGGGGAAAGATGATCTTGACCAAGTTGCCAGCCAACTGCATGCTTTATACTAATCAGACAAATAAAATACAACACAAAAATCAAGAGGTGGGTTTTCTCTTTTTTGATGCATTTTCTTAAAGCCTTGTTCTAAATGTGCTGATTTTACCTAGAAGAATAACTTACTTCACCAGTGAGGTGAAGTCTTCTATGGATGAACAAGGTTATGCAAGAATTGTGCATTATGATGATGACGGTAAAGTGGAGCACAGTAGTGCTTGAAGAAGTCTCACAATGACACTGTTCAGCGGTTTAGATGAGGAAGTGATGAAAGATTCTGTCTCCATGTAAAATCACAAGGGAAATTTTGCAAAAGCAATGTATAATTACGCAAGTAGCAATTTTCAGTGCCATTTCTCTTTAATACATTTGACTTGTCTATGGAATTTTTTTAAAAGCAGTTGATCAGAATGCTATTTAGGCCTTATCTGAAAGATTGTATACACTCAGCTCTCTCTGTCGTATGACACTGGGGCATTACAGGCTGCGTGGAACATAAGAATTGCCATGCTGTGCGAGGCCTCTGGGTCTCACTTCAATTAAAGTGTCTCTGACAGATCAGAACTAGATACCTCAGAAAACCATGCAAGAAATCCTTTGAACCACAAAATCCTAATTGAACAGAGAGGTTGTTTTATCAAATCAGCCACCAACTGTCTGTGATTACGTTCTAGAGATTGAATATTCAGTTATCTTTTATCTTTATCCTTACTAATACGACTAATACCCTGTCCCGTTTCATACACCTCCTTAAACCATGCAGCGTACTTTAATAAAATGTACTGGTAAAGAACCATCCTCCAGAATTTCCTGCGCTATTTGTTGGAGCATGCTGTTTCGGAAGTATTTCAGTTTCAGCTGGGTCATAGCAGATGCATGGTATCAGCCCTACACCTGGGTTGAGCTTTAATCAGGCTTGATTTGGTCCATCAGGTATTAATTTGTTTTGCAGAGCATTTCCTTAGTCAGATGTCTTTGAAGGAGGTCTCACTGACAGTGCAGGGTAAGCAGAGATTTTTGCCTAACCAAAAATTCCCTTGGTTATTTTATTCTGTTTTGAGGTGTGAAAGCTCTTTGAACTTGAACTTTTTCTCAGTTGAGCTGAGTTACTGGAGAATCAAATTCATATCAACAAAAAGCCACAGATGACTTTTGTTCCAGTTTTTCCAGGATCTGTTCTGCCTACCTAGGCCTTGGGTATACAAAGAGCAAAATTAAAGGAAGTGTCAGTATAGGGTGATTTTCAAGTAATTTATGCAAGATGGGATTACATCTCTTTCCAGATATGGGTTAATGTTCATACTGGTGTAACGCTGTATCTGCCAGTGCTGTTTATATAGGTGTAAAATGAACACCTTGTTTTCAAAAGCATTCTCTTTCCACTGCTTGTTGATCGGTTTTATATAATTTTGCGTTATTGTTTCCTTTCAGAATGAACTTGGGAATAATTACTGTCTTTTAGCATGGAGTTTCCTAGTTGCCTTTTTTTAAAAAAAAAAAAAAAAGAAGTATTGAGTTTAATTGTTGTGAGATTAATAGGCAGGAAAAGGAGATACAATAACAGATAATGTGTTTGTATTTATAAATGTTTAGACAAGCTTGAGTGAGTTCTCTAATTAACCACAGGAAGACTATATGGCTGCTGAATAAATTAGCAGAACCCCCTCCCCTGTAGTCGATGAGAATGCCTGAAACCAGGTAATATATTGTTGGTCTTGGAAAAAGTGTTCACATTGGACAAGTGGTCAGGAGAACCTAAAATGAAGGTCTGATTCCCTTTTGCTTGTGTGAGCATACTATCAAGTTGAGTTACACTGTGATTTACAGCAATGTAAGAAGAAATCAGGTCTACACTTTTTGCAGACTTAAGACAGTCCATTAGCTCTATTTTAGCTCAGTAAATTTGTTCTATTTAATGGTATTTTAAGTCAGTTTTAGAAATAGAAAAAAAACCTAGGCAATCACTCTTTGATGAAGGCAGCATGAGAACTTTTGGAGACTGAATTACCATCCTACGTGTGCTGTGTTAACAGTCTACTATCTGAAAAGCACCCACATTCCGATTTGTGGTCTAGAGATTTGTTGAATGTGACCCCTTCCTCAAAATGCTGTGTACAAGACATTATAGATACGGCAATTTCCTTAACGGCTTCTTGTCCCCTGGAAAAAAGAAAAAAAAATTAAAACTTGAAACCCATCCAGAAGATGATTTGTAGTGCAGTTCCTGAGCATCAGTACGTTGCAGTTATATCAGGCACAATTGCGGTGGTTGCTGCATCAAGTGTTCCTGGAAAGCCGCCAAAATTAATACTCAGCTTCTCGGAGGAACTAACAAAATGGCTGCTATAGTCAAATGTCTCAAGATACTGCCGCCTTTGCTGGCCTTTGGATGCGGAAAACAACTTTTACTAGGCAAATCCCTCGTGAGGAAGCCCCAGTTTCTAGGAGAGGCATGCAAATATTGCAAGAGCAGGACTGTCTGTCTGGATTGCCTACCTGTATTTTGCGAGCGAATCTGAGCTGGACACTAGAGAAATCCTGATTTGGAACCAAGCCCTAGAAATGCTTGGTAGTAGATGTATTTAAATGGCCTTGTGAAGCTGAGTCTTTTACTATGTAGATGAGGTTTTCTCATCACAGTGTAGCTCTTCCATTTGTATGCTTGATTTCAACGGAAGGGAAGATAGAAGCGAATCACAGAAACGTGATGTCACTAGAGGTGGCATACGTATCATCAAGGATGCACATCACCGTACTGCGTGCTCTACTTCCATGATCAAAAAGGTGGCCTCCAGTTTTAAGAACTGTTAGTGAGGTGACTTCGAGGCAGCACGCTTAAGAAATTGCGTATATCTCTGGGCGGTAACAGGGAGAACGGAGTGCGTAATGCTGGACTTCGGAAAACGTACTGTCAGTGTTACAGACCCGCGGGACTGGGATTGTATCTGGATTATCACACGCTTTGCAGGTGCTTCCCGGATCCTGGACAGAGTGGAGCACTCACAGTTACTTCTGAGAAAGTCTGTACAGATCAGTATGTACACATGCGGAATTCCTAGTTCTCATTTCACAATTAATGTTTTTGAAATCATTTGTTACATGAGAGCGCAAGGTGCCAGCTCATACCCTGCTGCTGCTACATTTAGTGTCCAGCATTTTGTAGTACCAGAGGTTTTAGAGAAAGGTGCAAAAAGTCGCAGAGAGGATGAAAATGTAATAAGCAACTTTTAGGAAAGTTTCTCTCGTGTATTCTGACTTTGAAGCCCAAGGGGTTTGTGTTTCTCCTCTAATACTGTATTTCTTTGACCCCTTCTAAATGTGGCTGTTCTAATTATCCACACAAATGTTCAGTTCTCTTTTGGCTCTTACTTAATTCCTGCAGGTCACCAGCTCTGGCTCATAATTTCATGAGTCACTGCTGAATAAGCACAACTGTTGGTAGTTAGGACAGCCTGACCTTTAGCTTCCAGCACAACAATGTTCCATTCGCTCTTTTAAGAGATTACTTCAAAGAAACCCTTTCTTTCAGATATCCCATGCAGTTTTGTGATTATTTGAAATTGTAACTGTATTTACCTTTCAAAAATGGGTTGGTGAGGCAGTGGGTTTGCTCTTGGAGCAATGGAAATGCAATCCACAGAACAGGCTTGCTCAGCGTGAGCAGCAACAAGGGATGCATCTGCATCTCATTGCCCTGCTGGTTTTCCTTTCCCCAGAGGAGCTCCTTTAATGCTGCAGGTGTAGCTAATGCAGGGTCATTACCTTTCCCAGGATCTGTGAAAAGGAGGGGCTGGCTGGAAATTACTCTTCAGACATGATCAGACTGTTCTGGAAGACTGTTGTGCTCAGGTGCGTAGTAAAAATATTAATCTGTATTAGCATTAATGATATTATTAGTGATGGGACAGTACAAGCTTATAATGTTATCTGTATCATATAGGACGATAGATGGAGGATGTAAACCTTGCTGAATGACCAGTTACACTGAAGAAGCTTCTCACTTTAAAGCGCTGATCAGGAGGTGCCCTTGGTTATTTAGGGACAGGTTTGGATCCTGTGCCCTCCTCAAAGGACTGTCTGACCTCAGACTGTTTAGTTTTTCTTTCTTTTGTTTATGACAACCAATTCCCAAAGGCAAAGCCATTGTTTGTATTATTTTGCTGAGTAGTTCTAGGAGATGCATAACCAAGCTGATATACCAGAAGTCGCTGTACTTATTTAGTATATTGCTAAGGTTTCAGTCAAATGTATTCACTTGCTGAGCAGCAACTCAAAGTGTTTCTAACCTGTGATCTTGCAGGTATTAGAAGTGTGTGGAATGAAGGTGACAGTGAATCAGGTATTGCCCTTCAAGAGTAGTTTCAATGAAGTCTTTGAAAACAATGTATTTTTTCCAGTGTTTTTCAGACTGAAGCACTCTTCGCTACAAAATTCCTTATAGAAAAAAGGGTAATTTGTCCTGCTCTGGCATGCAGCCTCTTCTAGAGTGCAATGTGGCTTGAATTACTACATGGCAGTTGTTTGAGGAGAGTAGGTGAAGAAAATGGTTTTAACTAGAAATGCAGGAGGAGGGAAGGCAAAATAATCCCTTATGATTTAATCCTGCAAGGGGCAGAAGGAAGTTCTTTGAAGTCACTCGAGGCCTACTTGCTCATTTGGAGATCTACAAGGCCAGGAGGGACCATGAGATCATCTAGACTGACTTGGTGCGTTACAGACCCTTGAGAATATGCAGGCGCAGGGATTTGCCATGTGGAGTTAATTGGACAAACTGGGCTTCAGACAAGAAATGGCCAGGACCCAAGATGAATTACGATATTTAGGTAAGGAGCGTGCAAAGCAATGGCCCAAGGCAGATCCAGTCACTGCCGTTCCTCAGCGGAAGATTTGCTGTGTGAAGCTGAATACCCACTTTTCCTTCTTAGTCCCAGTCAATGACAATGAAGTTTGCTGAGAACACGCTGCCGTTCTGTGTAGTTGCTGTGAATCTTGGTAAAAGCGAAGGCCACCTGGGTGTTGATGGTTTGGTGGGGCTTCTTAATCCCCTCCCCCATTGTGATGGGAACGGAGCTGGGAGTACTGTTAGAAATTTAGTAGAGAGCTTATTTTACTCTGCATTTTATGAGCTTATAACCTTAACAAATCTGTAGGAGCCATTTACTGTCAGAAAGAGAGAAAATTATCATTCATAGACTTAATATTTCAAAAAAGTACTTTTTTTTGGTCCCCTTTGCTACCTTTTTATAGCTCATAAAGAATAATTTGGTTTTCCTCCTTTGTTTCTGTTGTAGTTTATGAACCTGCCAGCTAATAAAATTTCAGGAAAATCTAATTCTATTGAAAAGTTCAATTCAATTTTTTTAATAGGAATTTTATTTGAACACCCTTGTTTTAACATAGCTGCCAGCAACATGAGCAGTTTTAGGGTTTGCTGGAGAACACATTTCATTTCTCATTCAAAAGATGTGCTGGATTTTAATAATCTCCAAGGGCAGGAGTTGATACTAAAATGGCATACTGATGTTGCCTGCACAAAAGCCTCTAGGCACCCTCACAAAAGCATTGCCAGCAACAAGATTGCAAGCAAGGACATCGTGCTTTTGAGTTGCTACACTGTGGAAGCACAGAAAAATAACCAAATTCCATTATACCCATTTTTGCTCAGTGTACACCAGCCTTCTGAGTTTATGAATAAAGGGTATTTTTCCGTTGCACAAAGACCCTTATAAAAACCAGGAATCCCCTGGCACAGACTCATCTCAACATCCATTCTTGGGGACTATCTACTGCTGGCCTCTGTGCTCAGAGTGAAGCTGCAAGAGCCCTAAGGCTGCTGGCTCCCAGGTAAATCAGAAGTCATAGTTTTGTCTGAATTGATGGACAATGCAAAAGTGGCTTACAGCTATTTTTGCCTTCCCTTTCCCCATTCTAACTGCAGTCTGAAACTGATGAATGCTTTTTGCCAAAGTTGTTCAGAGAATATTCAGCTGAACACTTTATAAAAATATTTTTGGTTTGGTATTTATGTGCTGTGGGTGGTATCCTAGGACACCTGGCAGAGGACTGCACATTTCAACAGAAGATCAGAAATGATGACATAATTAACAAAATTAACTTAACAAAATGCCACAAATTTTCACTCAAGTTCCTCCTATTTCCAAATGCTTAAAAGAAAGAAATAGTTTTAAGATACTTTGAACTTTTAGAATATCTATTGTCCCATCTGTAGACTAATAGGGGTTTGTTTGCTCTTTTTTACCCTAGTACAGTCTTGCCTCCAGTTTCCTCTACACATCCCTCTTGGCTTTCTAGAGTAGTCGGACTGCCTAGCCAAGCTGATTGCTTAACACTTTGATAGCAAAGTTTGCATTTTGCATAAACTGTTTTGTTGTTATAGTTGATTGGGAACAGAATTTGTCTTGTCCAGTGGTTGGTGGAAAAATCAACATATACCTTGTGCTGATGTCACCGGGGATTTCTACAGTATCAGTGTGAGGAGCTCAGAGAGTGCTTTCTTAGACGTTGGGAAGTTGAGATGTTCAGATTCTTCTATGGAAAGGATATGGGAAAGGTTAATCTTTTTGGATTAACCTCTGCTTAGGAATAAAGCACAGTCAAATGGTGCTTTCTCTAGCATTGGGTGAAAGAAGAGTTCTTTGTACCCCACTGCCCTCAATAAACTCAGAAACCCCAAAGACCTACAGGCTATCCCCCAGAATCCTCTCTGGGTCTGGTGTTCACTCATGGGCGTAAGCTGTGGCTGAGTTGATAGCGACTGTTGTTTGTGTTCCCAGTCGCCATTATCTGTCTGGCTTTATTTGCGTTGTTCCTTGCAGGGGCATAGTACTTCAGACGTATGTACCAACCTGGTGGCAGGCATCGTTTTGTACCGGGCCCTCTGCACATGAAGTAGGAAACGGAAAGTTCTTGTTTCTCTTTTTGCATCCTGATCACCCTTTTCCACCTCATAAATCACTGAAACTTTCAACAATCACTCCTGTATTGACTTTTGGCACAATGTCAGCGTGTTCCCACAGTTGGCTGTATCGCTTTCTGGTTTCCTTGGCAGCTGTGCTAGATGCACACACGTCAATTTGTGGGGCTTCTTGGAGGGAGACCGAAATGAACCTTAGCATTGACTGGGTTGTATCCTGGAGGATGTTGCAGCATCTTAATGCAGAATCAATGATACGCTTCTCTCTCGGCTGTTTCTGCCAATACTTTCACATCTGGGATCAGGGAATTAAGAGCTGTCGATGAAGCACTGAACCTGTGGTATCTGCCAACATCCTTGTTCCGTGCAGTCCCACAATTTGACGCTGAGGTTGCACATTCTAGGCTGCAGCGTCTTGTGCTGTCTTGCAATCTTAATCAGTATTTAACACCCTTTAAATAAATCTCCCTGAAAGCTTTGGATCAGCTCCTTCTTTGTGGTCTGTGTTGCTCATGTGCTCACGATGCAAGATCTGAAAGTACATGCTTACTCTTGATATGTCACAGATTACTGAAAGCTCCTTAAATTAAAGCCCTAAACTTTTGCAGTGCAGTACATGTTTCTGAGCCGTATTACCTGTGTTTGTACAACAGGGATACGGTGCAACACTGGTCAAATTTCCAGCATCTTATTTTAATAGTGTGAAAACTAGGAATAATGATTTGTTGGAGGGTAAATTCCTTCTTTGGCTTTTGCATGTTGAAGATAGGGGATGAATTTGGCATGTCTACTTCTGGATATTTATGATATTCCATCTCCTTTTTCTTAAGGCAGTGACAATGAGAATAATGATACTGTGTTTCCTTTAATTCCTCAAGTGTGTGGGTTTTTTGTTTCTTTGGTTGGTTGGTTTTTTAAAATAATACATTGAGAATCAGCCTGGGGAAATATCCCTGTGGGTGCAGTGGCTTACATATGTGCACCAAAACAAAACAAGCTGGTATAGGAAATCTGAATAAACCCCCTTGCCATAGGGTCAGCTGGGAGCAACAGTGCTGTGCCAGTAAACACGCTTCCTCTTCGCGGGAGCGTTTCATGTTTGTTCGATTTTTCCATTTGACTGGTGAAGTAGCAGCCAATAGATTCAGGCCGTGAAAGGTGTTCAGGCCTGGTTCAATCAAACCAACTGTTGAAATCATGGCTATTTCTCAAAATACCTATTCAGCACACCCTGTTCATGCTATCAGGAAATGCTTGGAGGTGAACAAATGTACGCGGAGAACCTGACCTCATGCCAGGTTTCCCCGTTTGTCAGCACACGCCGCGTGGTTCAGCTGCCGAGCTACTGTGTTCTGTAGTCGCGCGTTGGCAGGGTTTGTGTGTTGGATCCCTACGTCACATGCAGGGAAGTGAATGAAACCCAGTACAAAATCTGTAGAAACTAGAAAGATGTATTTGCTTGAGAATAAATTTGTAATGTGTTGCAGAGAAGGTCAGTTTTGTTTTGTTTCCTAGTTATATAAGGATTCAACAGGTTTTGCCTAAAAGAATAGAAGTAAAAGTTAAATGGGATGAGTGTGCTGTGCTCCTTCATTATCAGAACAACTATTAGTAATAAAATGTCTGAAACGACAGTGACGCATAGTTCTTGACTATAATTAACACAAAATAATTGTAATCAGGATATTATGGTGATGGTTTAGCGGAGTTTTGAAATATTCTTTTACACTGTAATTGCCTCTTGGATTCATCTTTGCCATGGCCTTGTTGCAAAGAAGATCAGTCAGCAATCAGTGCTCATAAATGACCAAAATCTGTTCAAATACTGAAAAGCAAGATCATAGATCTGAGGAAATTCTGGTTTAAGGGAGGAGCTTCCAGAATGGTGGCATGTCCTGGGTCAATAACATTATATACAGAGTTGAGTGAATTTGCCCCAGTCTGAATTGACTCCTTTAGTTCCAGCTGTAAATCCGGGGAGTAATTGTCAACATCTGTGGCAGAAGCTGTGGGGGAGAAGAGTGATACGAGATCACAGAGTTCTTTAATGCCTTAAATTCTTTACATCAACACTCAAATGAGTCTAACAGGGAATTGTATTTCAGCATTTCTCATAGCTTACATCTCTGTTAGTATAATTTTTCGGCTGTTTTAAATGAAGTGGTCCAAGCTATTGTGTGGCAGATTTCTGAGTCTGTCTTCTCAGAAAGCAGATAGTTCAACTGAAGTGTATACAAAGGGACTATCTTTCCCTTTAGATGTGCATTGAAGTAGTTGAGATGAAACCTTATGCATATTTAAAAAAAAAAAAAGACAGGTCAGTTACTCAGTTCTCTTTATGGATTTTCAATCCTAAAAACTCATGATTTTAACATATTTTTCTCAAAAAAAAAAAAAAAATCAGCACATATTAATTTGCCTTCCGCAAGTCTTTTTTAAAGGACTTTTTCTCTTACAGATATCAACTAATGTAACTAAAACCAAACTATCCCATCCACAAAGTCTTTCATCCAAATACTACCAAAGTCTTAGCAATTTAATAAATCCATAACCAAAAACTTTTCCAGTAAAGAACTATGATATTTTTCTGTCTTGTGAAGATGAGTGCTTCATCTTTACAAGTCATGTCTACTCTGAATTGATCAAACTTGATGTTTTACTAATTTTCATAGTTTCTACGCATTTTCTCAGCTCCGTAAGACACGTGAACCAGTGATGATAGATTGAAATGATTTTGCAAATGTATACACATTTTTATCTGTGTGGCAAACAAAAGTATTGAAATATGAAATGTCATTATTACACTTTCAATCTTTCTGTGAGCAAATTATGTTCACCAGTGAATGTAAATATTGAAGCTGTGTTAAAATTTCATTGACTATCTTTGCAATCCCTTTCATCCCTCATTAAAATAGAGTCTTAACAAGCATTCTTTGCTGGCATATGTGACAAACTTCTTTTAGTTGTCTGGGAAATGTTTTTCTTTCAATTTCGTACTAGAAATATTTCATATGATGCTTCATGTCGCTTTTGGGGACTTAGATTTTAAAATACAAGTACAGTACTAAGGAGTTCTTCCTTTTATGGGAGTTTATCTGGAATGTATCTTATGCTCACTTTCTCATAAGTATGTAACCATGCTGCAAGAAGAACACTTTATGGCTTTGTCATCCCACGCCAAAAATTCTAGTTTAGAGCTTTTGCTTTCTATATATAAGAACTGGTTTTGCCAACCTGATTCCAATTGTTGTCTTGCAGTATCATTTTCCTAATTTCATTCTGGTGTGACTTCATAATGACATCTTGATGATGGTGAAAAGGATTAACCAGCTGCAAAAATGCCCGAGACTTTGCTAGAAGCCTGCTAATAGCCTATTATAGTCTCAGAAAAAAAAAAACAACGGAGGCAGATGGGGACCTGGATGGGCTCTGCTGTGGCTCTTTGTCCTGCTTGGATTGCTTTGGAACAGTAGCACTGCTCAAGTGTGATTTCACCTTCTGTCTCTTCAACTTGGGGCTCTTTTAGACTAAAAGGTTTTTTGGTGGTTCATTGCTTTTGTGATAGCCCTCAGGCATTTTAACTTCCTTGCACATCAGAAGTGACAGTATTTTGAAAGCTTGGTTTGTACCTGTTCCAAAGTCCACCTGTGCCATGGGTGGACTGTCCTTGGTCTAGGTCTTCCCTAATCTCCTAAACTTTTCTGTGCCTGGTTTGTTGTTTTTTGTTTGTTTTGGGGTTTCTTTTGTGAATACAGCTTATGTATTAAACATTGTTTGCTTGTTGGAAATATCAGCACAGATCAGGAAAGGGTCTTTTAGCTATTAGTAATAAGCAAAACTATGCCTGATCCCTCCAGAGCAACAGCTAAGACCTAACCCAACCCAAATGGAGTAACTGGGAATGGTGAGATGGTATCTGAAGTGTGGGAATATAAACACCAGCAAGGAACACTCCCATGAAATGCAGCCTATACAGTATTTCTTCCCAGATTTCAGGCTCCCATTGAAGAGTCTTCAAAAACAAAGGGAGGGTCTTGAATCCATCTTGGGATTTACGCTGGCCTTTGCTGGACATTTTTCACATATTTTGACATAACTTGTACTGTGCTTACAAAATGATTTGCAGCCTTTGTCTGCCTTTAATGCAAATCAAGTATACTCCCTACATAGCCATTTGGTTTGAATTTCCTAATTCATGGCAGGGAACTAGAGTAATGAAATGGCCTGATGGTCTGCTTTGTTTTGATGTCTTTTAGTCTTCCTCCAGTTGTGGTCTCTGCCATATACTTCAGAGAAAGTGGTAACCTCCCCAGAACCAGTAACAACAGTAGCAAGAAGGTCTAGGAACAGATTTACACGCTGGCCACAGCTTGCATTTTCCATGTTTGTGCTGGCGGTTTCAAAGACAAAAATAACTGCAGAGATAGTTTTGTATTTGCTTTTTGGAGGTAGAGATCTACTCAACGGGTGCTGATCTGGTACTTGCCATCAGGTACTTGGCCTTCCATTATTTGAATGTACAAAATACAGGCAGGCAGAGGTGGAGTTTAACCTTCTTTGTTACTAAGCGTTATGCTATGTAACGGGCATACTGTTTACTTTGAGGATAATAGGGCCCATCCCGATCAGAGCTTCATAAATCTCACTTAAACCTTTCTTGGTTGTTTTCTCTTAGTAGTGGCATGCTGTGGTGGTATATTTCAGTTTTTAGGAGAATATTCTACAGAACAAAACAAAACTTAGTTATTCATTATCAGGACAAGAATATTTATGTTATATGTTGGAAAACAGAAAAAATAGTCATTACCTTGTAAAGGACTGCATAATCTTCCCCATGCGTCTTGTTGCACTCAGTCTGAATTGGCACATGCCTGAGAACGCTGGCAAGTGTTTAAATGTTGTTTAAAAAAAAGAACAACAAAATCCTATGGAAGCTTGATACAGTCTGTGGCAAACTGCAACATAAAATGATGCACCAGCAAGTACCCCTTGGTAGGGATTTCACTGACCATCACTAAGCTTGCAGAGATGGGCGTGGGAGGACTTGGATTGAAAATGAAACAGGGTCTCTAGAGTAAATTTCAAGGCCCTTTACGAGCTAAGGGGCTGCTTCTCTTGTTTTCTGATGTACGGCAGACTAAACGTTCTCATCTTTTTAATGTTGTCTTGATATTGAATACCCTATACTGTTCTGGTTTTGTACAATGTCCCTTAAACATCTGTTGTGCTGTACATTCACAAGCATGCACAGGTCTACTACAGAATTTTCCATAGAGATCCCCACACCTAAAAAGCTTTAGTCACCACTTGCTCATAAATATGTTTGCATGAATGTGGGTGGGGGGTTTTTTTTGTTATTTGTTTTTGTAGTCTGGTTTCTGGTCTCTTGCTTTCCCACAGTCCAACAGGAACATTGCTCTGGTACTGTTTATGTGTACTCTCTTCTGAACCACTCTTTAAATACTTTTCACTGTCCTTGGCAAACACTGAGAAACTTCTGCCATCGGTTTAAGTTGATGGCCCTGCTGTTGGAAAAGGAGGACCAAAAGGGAAGGGTTTTCTCAGCTGAGGAAATAGTTGGGAGATGTTTCTGTGTTTCACTTTAGATGACATCCCTTCTTTTGTAGCACTGTTGCTGAGCCCTTTGCATGGAAACAGAAATAGAGTGATTTTCTGAAGGGCAAATTGTGGACTATATCTGAGAGAATCAAGTGGTCTGTCTATACACTAATCCAGATATCAGTGCAGCTCGGTCTGTTAGGTGTCAGGGGGACTTAACTAAATCCTTGATGCAAGCAAAATTTATTAGTGTCACAGTACCAAGATTCTTCTGCCTTTGCATAGATTTTCAAGCTACCATGAGAACTTACTTTCCCTTTTCAGGTCTTTTCCCATTATATCAGATTGGAATAGGGCAGTATGAACAGAGTTTGCATACTCTGTTCCATTCTCTTTTTACTTACAGACTACTCAGAAGTTAATATTTAAGCCTGTTAAAAATATCGCCTTTTACTGGATGGGGTTAAAGCAGGAAAAAAAGATGTGCATTAGTCTTACTTAAATAAAAAACTCCCTGACACCTAAATATTAACTGCAGTCTTAGGAAGTAGATTATTGTTAATTGTACCACTCCTGGGATAATGTTAGGAGGAGGGAACTACCTAGCATTTTTTGCTTAAAGAGCTGTGGTTCCCTCAAGTCCAGAGAAAATTTTGAATAAGTAAAATTTGTTCTTGGGTACATCTGGAATCTAATTTTCTGTCTTTATCTATTGGGGGTATTCTTTTTTCCCTTGACTCAAAGGTATGTAGGCTATCAGAGGCACAGAGTAGAGAACTGCAAAAATCAGTGCTTCTCTGTGTTTGAGTGGATGTTCCCATAAGAAAGTTTGATGCAACAGTGAAGGACCTGGCACCAGTAAGAAACAGGTACTTTGCTCCCAAAACAGAGAGAAGCAATGCATGATGGCCAGCTCCAAAACTGTCCTTAGCATCATTTGAAGAAGAGCACATATTTTCTTCTCAATTCCTAGCTTTTCCTTTCTGGAAGGAAGTAGTGGTACAAAGGGATGAAGATGAAGACGACTTCAGTTTTTCTTTGCAATCTGTTGGCATGTCCCATTTATTACAAAATTCTGAAGGCATCTGGGGTCTCACAAATTGAAAGATTAGCATCAAGGCAAAACAGTGTGGCATCAGCGCATTCAGCAGAGGGATGCTGAGTCAATAGGTGTCAGTGCAATGGTCTGATCCATTTGAGTCATCACAATAGGAGGAATTATTGATGTAACCTCCAGTGTAGCTTGGAGTTCAGAAACAATCCATCAGATAGGCAAGAAGTCATTTGTGATGTTCAGATTTTGATCTAGCTATGCTAGTGCTTGGGGAGATAATGTTTTGGCTTCAGTCCACCATCCTATCCTTCTTTCATGGGGTTGTAAAGTCGTGTTACGCTTCTGTCTTGACATTATATCATGAGGGTGGTTTGTTGTTTGTTTCAGAAGCTTTGGAGAAAGAGAGGAAAGTAATTCTGTACACCCCAGATGTTTTAGTAGATGTGATTAAGAAAGCCCATTACCTTGATCCACCACACTGATGATTCTCACCCCCCTTCCACCTGCTCTCCTTGCCTTACCCCTGCTTGTCTTTGTAGTTCTGCTCTGTGCTAAGATGGCTTGTGACATTCTAGCTTGGGGCGTAAACAGCAGAAGACAGGATTTGAAAAATATACATGAATAAAAGGTCAAAACTCTCCCAGGAAAGAATAAAGTTCTTGTGTTTTGGGTTTTTTTTAAAATGCATAGTTATGAAAAGCAAATTAACCTTTGGGTTTTTGAGGAATTCACTGTGACAATGGTCCAGCTTAAAAATAAACAACTGCTACTGCAAGCAGAGTGTCCAAAGATGCCCAGGTTTATTCTGTTGGCCCTGAGGATCACCAAGTGTGTAGTCCTCGCTTTAAAAAGTCATGCTAATATTGCTCATCCCCAGCAGCCCGGAAGGGCAGAAGGCAGAGGCCTACATATAGGAGTTGCAGGGCTAATTTTTTTTTTCAGCAGGAAAACAAGGGCTTCATTATGCTGTTGGTCTCTTTGATCTTACCTGCTGTCAGACTTGAATTTGTCTTTAGCAATGTTACAGTGGAAGAAAGAAAGAAAGACAAAAGAGCAAAACTGTAAATTACAAAGTTTTCACAGTAACAACTGTGAAAAGAAAAATTTGTGGAAAAAGGAGAAACACTCTTATCATATCTGACTCAGTCAAGGAACAGTGTATTATTGACAGATGCATGGTCCTCTTTCCCCCACATGACCTGGAGGAAATAAAATTACTGCTTCATTTGCAAAGATGACTGTCGTCTTAGGTTTTTAAAAGCTTTCTATAATGATTTTAGAAGTTTGATTTTAGAGACTTGCCCTTCCAGAGGATTATGGTAAGAATGGGACCCTGAAAGAAGTTCAGGGAAATGGACAGTTCACAATTAATATAGTAGACATGATTAACTAATGACTAGTATCACTATTTAGGTGTGATAAATGGACAAATGATGGTACGAGAGAACACTGAGTACTGTTTGTTATCTGACAAGTGAAGCAGAGTAGCACGTTTACACGGGTAGACATGGCACTTTGGGACATAGTTTAGTCTAGTCTACCCTTGATTGGTTTAGTGTGGACTTGGTAGTGTAGGTTAATGGTTGGACTGGATGATCTTAAAGGTCTTTTCCAACCTGAACGATTCTATGATTAAGAAAAAATAGAAGGCGGAAGTGTATCTACGAAGCCATAAGATAAAATTGCCTGTAAGTTTTCTTAAGAGTAGCCAACTTATGCTTTCTTTTACACAAGAAGAATGCCATTTGTCTCGCTTCTGTATGTGAGATCAGTGTTGCCACATCTTTTGTTTTGATGCAGACAAAAAAGTCATTAACTATTAGCAGATGCCACTTTACATATGATTCCCAGAGCTCTGCTGAGGCTCAAGGTGAATCACTAACCTAATCGCTAACTAATTACTAATATTCTGAAGGGGTAGACCTGTGTGGCATGGGGGTTTTATGCTGGTAGTTTGACTGAGTAGACAAATATAATTTACATGCAGAGAGGCTATATTAGAATGAAACAATGAGTCAGGCTTGATTGTAGGATAATTCAGGTTGGAAAGGACCTCAAGAGGTCTGTAGTCAACCCTCCTGCACAGAGCAGGATCTGGGCCTCTCTGGGCACCCTGCTCCACTTGACTGTTGTCATGGAGAAAAAAGTTCCTGTATGTCCATATCCATCCCTCTCTTGTTTCAATTGTCTCTCATTTCTCTTCCACCTGCCTCGTACCGCTGTGAAGAGTCTGGCTCCTCCTTGACAGCCTCATCATAGGCATGTGGGGGCTGCTGAGGTTCCCCTGAAGCTGTCCTTTCTCCAGGTTGGACAAGCCTAGCTCCCTCAGCCTCTACTCACAGAGCAAGTGCTCCGAGTCCTGACCATCTTGGTGGCCCTCTGCTGAACTCAGTCCAGCTACCAGTGTCTTGCTTGTGCTGGTGGGGGATGCAGTATTCTAGATGTGGTCTAATGAGTGCTAAGTAGAGAGGGATAATCGCTTCCCCTGGCCCTGCGCCCACTGATGCAGCCCAGGATGCTGCTGGCTTTCCTTGCTGCCAGGGCACACGGCTGGCTTGTATTCAGTTTATGTCTACCAAGACCCGCAGGGCCCTTTCAGCAGAGCTGCTCCCCAGCCAGCCAGCCCTCAGCATGTATTGCTTCAAGGGTTTAGTCCTTCCCAGCTGCAGGTTTTGTCCTTGTTGGATTTCATAAGGTTCCTAATGTTGCTCTTAATGTTTGAAATAGGTTTGGTTTGGGTTTTGGTTTTTTTCCTTCATTTGGATGGGTCAAATCCTACCCTGAGTGAAATTGCAGAACTGAGTAAACCACCTGTGTAGCTACAGTTTGCCCTAGAAAGTATGCAAGTGATAGATTTAATCCTTCAGTATCATTACCATGGATTTAGACCAGAGCACTTGGTAGACGTGTATTTGTACCCTTTCTAGGACAGGTAGAATCATGCTTTAATCACCTGCCATTAAAGGGAGACAAACAGTTGCACTTGCCTGCATTGGGTTAGATGCTTTGCTTATCTTTCACAGCATGCTGTAAGTTCTCATTTCAACTAAAGCTACCTATGCATGCTCACTGGCCAGTGAAGGACTGACAGACTAACTCCACCTCTTTGTCTCTTCTGCGGTCAACCCATACTCTGAAGAAAAATCTCTCGACCTAGAAGGTGCACGGCTTAAACCACAGAGGAAATCTTTCTTCTTTACTGGGTATTATTTCTTCTCAGTGAAGAATAGGCTAGATCCAGACCCAAGGGATTCCGTGTAGCTCACGTATTCAGACTAAGTACCATCAGTGACAAAATGCATAGGAAGAATATGGGAGGCTCTCCTCATTCATTTAATTACCTTGACATTTGGCATTTGATATTACGACAGCTTAGATTTTGAAATACCCTTCAACACTATTACTTCCTGGGAGCATCAGCCCAATCTTAAAAGCCACTTAAAGAAATATGGAATAGGAATATTTAGAAGCCATGTTACTCTGCCCTTGTGGTTTGTGCAGATACGGAGTAGGTATTCACTGACTCTGAGGTGAGGAAAGGAACGGACAGGTCTCACTTTGCGCATCAGTGCGGATAAAGAAAGAAGTAGTGAACCGCCAGAACTAAGATTTCCTGCGTTCTGTTTCCTTAGTCCCCGTGGAAGGAAGTAGTTTAAACAGAATAGTTTCTCCTCTCTAAGTTTTAATGAATACTAACTCATCAGGCTATAATAACAATTGCGACTCGTCATAGCTGACTTCAGTACTGTTAAAAATAATGGTTATATTTATGGCCCTTGTAGGGCTTCATCTACTCTTTATGCAGAGCAAGTTCATTACAGCACAGTCAGGAGGGGGCATTCAGTGTGCCACTTCGAACAGGTGACAGCCAGCAATAAAACATGTACTGAGATCCTGTGAAAGTCGTGGGCTACTTCATAGGTTTTGAGACAAACCTTATTATCTACTGCTTATGGGCCTCACTGTGTACAAAGCATATAAAAATAACAGGGTTTTGCACTCTTGCAGAGCCTTTGCACTTTACAAACCCTCATAAATTAAGTCTCGTTATTGTAGGAAGGAAAAAGGACCTGACTGGAAATCAGCTGGATTTTCTTCTCAGCTTTTTAATGTGACGAGCACAAAATCTGTTTATCCTACTCCTAAATCTTTCTCTTGCTAGTCCCTATTTTCTTCTTGGATTTTTATCACCTCAAACCACCAAGTTCCAATACTTTAGACTGAGATTTTCTGGTCTTGCATCTCTACGTGCTGCTGCTGTAAAAAAAACACCATTTTTTTATACCATGTATGCCAAAAGTAAGGGACAGAGAAGTTATGTACCCTGGCCAAGACCCGAGAGAAAAGCTTATGTTTCATGATTCCTAGTGTTGCACTTTTTTCCCCAAAATTCTTTTCCAAGGCATTTCTTAACAAGTACCTTCCACAAGTGTAACTCAAGCTGTAGGTGATTAATAATTCACATTTTGTGCTAAAAGCAAATCAGAGTTAACTTTGTATGTTTTCCTTCCACCATTTAATACATTAGTTTCCCATAAAGGAAAGTCTATATTGCCTAGCCTGCAATGACTCATGCGTTATATAAGTAACTGAATCATTTTATAGTTTACAGAGAAGAATGTTCGTGCTCATTATGTGGATGAAAGGAGATTGCTGCATTTCAAATGACATGTATAATTTAGACACTTATTTCTAGGACTGTTTGGAACAGGGAATGAAGAGAAACTAAAATGTTTGAAGTGACTTGAGTGCTTCATAGTTTTTAATGTGACTAGCAAGATACACAGACCGGTAACTTTTAAGACCGCGCTAATAGAAGGATGGCTCTGAAACTCTCACACACTTTTTTCTAATAACGGTATTTATTTTAAGACATGAGTAGAAACTAGTATTTGTCAGTCTGTAAAAATCTGCGAAGATCTCATAATTTTTCTGCCAGTAGTTACCTGCTGTGCCACCAAAATGGAAAGAGGAATGGGAAATAGTATTTCAGGAAGACTAGCCAGCTGGTAAGGAAAATGGCATGCCTGCTGCACTTGACTATTGTTGGGAGATTTTCTTCCTCAGCCTTCTAAATGTTAGACCTTAATTACAAAATAAGAGCATGGAATATTCTATATTTCAACAGTGCAGAGTTTATTCAAGTGAGAATTCAATAATGTCATGGTGGGTGTGTATTGGGAAATATTTATTTAATTGTATTCTTTTTAGAATATTATGGGAAGCTAAATGAAACACCATTTCTGGAACTTTGAACCTGAACAACTCCCAAATGCTACCATGTTCTGCAAATTATCTTCACGGACTTATGTACTACATGCTCTGGTGAACACAGGTCTTATTTAGAATGCAGAATGCTGATTCTATCTTCTATGTTAGTCCCATTTATTTATTTGTTTACTTATTTGTTTTAACTTTAACAAGACGGCAGTCTCTGTGTTTCATGGACTGTTCTTGGTGGCAGCTAGATTTGGGTATTTCTCCAGCAAATTGGGCCAGCGTTTTCCGAGATCCGTGAATCTTTTAGGCGAATGCAGTGGTTAGATACCTCTGAGCAATGACAGTGTGGCAGGCTTATGTCCGAAGTTTGGAACCCACTGTAGAAATTAATATGAGATCTATGCCTTGTAAAAAATTTTTCAAAACTGTTGCATTATTTATTTATATTCCGCTTCAAGGACAACACTTTTCAAGCCAAGAGATGACACAAAGGAGCCCTGGGCTGTATAAATATAGAATCTTTTTATTTTTTTGGTTAATAGATACAGTACAATTTTTGACTACATAAGAAAGCGTTGTTTTCAGTGCATACATTCTTCAGACAGCCAGGAACATGGCAGACAAACATTCCTTAAGTGTTTTGAGTGTTACATGGCACCTAGTTTATGTCCCTCGTTCCTGGGTTTTCCCAGTTTTCATTAGCTGCTTTGACAACTCAAGGTCCAAGGAAAAATGAATTGAGTAAGATAGATGTGCTGGGTCTTGTGGCACAGGATTATTAGGCAGGACACTGGGACACTGCTCAGTGCATACCACACTAGTCTTCCATATTTGTTTGGGGTCCCAAATGACCCAGTCCAGCAAGTTTTCTTTCCTATGTTAACAGAATATGAAAACAAGACATGTCAAACAAACAAGCCAGTGCTTGGGCTCAACACTTACGTCCTGTACAGTGACTGACTCTTGATAGGGTCAAATCCAGAAGTCTTCCCTGAATTTTACTTGCATAAAATGGTGCTGGTGCCATTACTTTGGCAAAATTCTGTTCATTTTTTTTTTAGTGGTGTGGTATAAAAGCAGGAAAATGGATCTCAGGGTTTGGCCATTATTATTTGCAGGGAAGGGCAAAGGAATTATTGCTACCTTCTGTATTTTCCATTCACTTTATGATAAGAAAAAAAAAATAGGCTGATCTCTGAGTATAATACTGATCCTGGCTAACTCCTGTGTTCAGGAAAACCCAATAACGCTTTATTATGTTATGTAGCTATTTGCTAGTGATGTTTCCCTACAAACGTTTCCTGGTGTTATCCAGTTGGTGCTGGTGGGAGCTAGAGACCGTTGACCCAAGACCACACCCTTGCAGCTGCAATAGGACCAGATCAAATTTGTAAAGCAAGACAGGCTGTGACAAGGCAGTGCCAATGCTCAGCGTGAAGGATCATTGAGAAGATAAGTCAGAAACTGTTGACTGGCCAGTTACAGGCTCACATGCCAACTGTCATTCCTACAGTATAGAAGAGCATAAATACAAAGAGAGAAGTGCCTGGACGCTCTAGGTTATCCTAGGCATTTACCAAGCAGGCTAGCTGAAGAGTAGTCTTTGTATTAGTGGGATGTCGTAAGCAGAGCAGTTTACGCCTGCACGCAGCCTTAAATGTATAAATCTTCAGCGTTCAGTGGGTTCAAATTTCAGTGGTTTTGTTTGAGACTGTTACTCAGACTTTAGGTTTTTATCTGACCTTTCTTGATATCCTGAGTAGATGGTGTGGGCCCAGCATCCTGGTTAGGACCCTCTTCTTGTGAGGATAACTTGGAAGAATCTAAGAGAAACCTCATCGTTTGAGAAAGGACTAGGAGAAAGATGAGATTCACATAGATAGTCGCCAACCTTTGTTTTGCTCCAGATACCAAATATTGAAAAATGAATAGATTAAAAAGCCTCTCTCATTCAGGGAAGGATATAGAAAGGCTTCCAGACAAACCAATATAAGCTAGTTTCCCTTGCCTATATTGGAAAATTTTTAATGTGAGAAAAGCTTGCTTTAGATTATCTGGTTCAGCCTCTGCAAGAGCAGAATGTACAGGAAATAGCAGAGTGAAATGAGTCCTATACCTGATCTTATTCAAAAGGCAGAGAAAAGCAATCCAAAGGGACTGTGAAGAACAAATATCAAGAAATAGATGAAAAGTAGAGAAAAGAGGAGATAGGAAACCAGCTTGTTAAAAACACCAGCCTGAACAATAACGTGCAGGTGAAGGCACTTATCCTTGGACACCCGTGTGGCAGGTGATTGCTGGGGAGAAGACAAGGCCTTTCTGTGGCGAGCTCCGAGCTCCTTTGCCCTAATTCTCTGGGGTTGCAAGAGGACAAAAACAGTAGGAGTAAGCACCATTAAAGAAAACGAAGGTGTGTGTTAATACCAGATACTGCTGAGCTCAGTCAGGTTAGCTAAAGCAGGTGGCTGACAGAAGTCGAATAAGAATCCCTGAGAAGTCTGAAAAAATAATAAACATCACATCATTTAAACCATTTGGCCCCTTCTGATCCTCTAGCCGATACACCAGCCTTGAGTTAAAACAGGCAGTGAAAATGCCTCGCCTTTACCTTGAGCTGCATGGTGACACTTCCAGGAATGAGATAAACCTGCCAGATTCCTCCAGATCCCTGTTTCCTAACTGAAAGTAAATAACGTGGAGAATAACTGAGAGCCAGAGATACTAGCAGCCAAGAGGAGAACTGCTATGAAATGGCACTAGTAGGGTACTGTAAACTGGAGCCTGGCCTGCAAGCATTAGTGAAATGTTTAGTAACAATACTTAACTCCGTTATGTCTGGGTATCTCTTTCTCTTTTGACTAAAATGTTACAAATTTTACTGTATAAATGAATCACTATATTTGTTTCTACTGGGTAAACTATATACATCATGGTAAGAAAAGAACAATAATTAAATTAAGGGAGGAGAGAAAAGGACAAACAAAATATTAGTAAATAAAATAGAAGACATATGTTCAATAATACTTTTCAGGCAATGCTTTTGCTTGTTACATTTACTATAAGGAGGAAGAAATCTTCCACTCAGAATAAACATTGGAAACACAGCTGCCCAACCATCAGTCACTTGCCGTTTCCAGGCCACTTGAAGGCCATTACTGCGGGTTTGGAGGGTATCTTTGCTCTCTGAAGAAATGGCCATCGACGCTGCTCGAGACGCCTCTTGATTTTGCCACTGCAGAGGAGCCCTCCGTTTTCAGCAGGCTGTCAATGCAACCAGTGTTTTACAACGTGTCTTGAGCGCTTGAGCCTGCACGCTGTTTTCACTTCGTCTCACGCGATGCAGAAAGGCTGCTACGTGTTACTGCGAGCCAGAAGGGCACCTGGCTGCCAGCGCTCTGTCAGAGCGTCCGCCTGGGTCCCACTCGGAAAACACGCTTCCTGTGCCTCTGGTCTCGGAGAAACCTCTGCAGTTCATCCTTGAGAAAGTGGAAAGACGATACACTTGGCTCTCTTAGAAGCAGACAAAGACGATACACTCGGCTCTCTTAGAAGCAGACAGTCCACACAGCAGTGTTTCCCATTCTTTTTCAAAATAGAGAGCATGCTTGCAAGTTGTTTTTCCCTCTAAGTACTTATTTTAAAGTTTATAAGCAAAGGTTTTTGAGTGTTGTCATTTTCTTACGCTACAGAGCAAGGCACAATAACAAACCATCTCACACTGACGCCATTAACAGTAGAGCCAAACTGCACCTTCTTTTCTTTTTGCCACGTGAATAAATTATTTCCAAAAGAAGTGATTGATTATTTGATCAGAGCTATAGATAGTTAATTTCCTGTTTGATGAAAAACTGATCCAATGAGCTTTCTGGGGCTCATCAGATGAATTCTTTCCCAGTAGTTTCTTGTGTTACATGACCAGCTCTACTTAATACATAGGTATTAAAATACAAAGAAGTGCAAAAATGACCATAAAGCAACTACAGACCACAGCTATCTAGCAGGTCCACTATGAGCAAGGGGCTCGTGAGTTACTGCGGGTGATTTCCTTAATACATTGAATCTGAAGTCAAGGAGAAGTGCAGTTCCCAAGAGCCCGTACTTCAGATGCTTTAGCATTCACAGTTAACGTGGTATGGGGTTTGGAGATTTGTTTCCCCCTTTGATAATACCTGAGGCTTGTTTGTGTTTACTTCAACCAACCCAACCGCAAGGGTGTTGGGTGTTCAGGCTGTCTTTGCTAAGGTAGTACAATTGTTTTGCAAGGCTTGGATTTTTTTTTTTTCTTCCTTTAGTTTGTAATCATGAAGAAAAATTCTTTTTCTCTGAAGAAGTCAAATCAGCGTCAAGTGTCAGAAGAAAAGGAAAGGGTTGTGCAGACCTTGGAAGAAACTGCACAGAGGGTCATTTATAGATCTAGGTTTATAACTGAGGAGGTTGTAGCCTTGACTGTCAATGAACACCTTTCATCCTTGCTTTTGATACTTGCAACCTAGATACTTTTCCCCTTCCCAGATTTCTAAAGTCAACTCTGACTGTTACATAGCACATTAAATGACAAGGATTATTTGCTTATTTTTGAAGTTGTTGTGAGGATGCATGGGGTATGCACAGGACCTGGGTATACATACTTGCAGACCAACAGTCCCTGCCACACACAGCTTTTTGGTGGGGGGCAACACACTTTGAATTTGTCAAATGTGAGAATCTGTGATCCATTCAGTCCTGCGTGGTTAGGCTGCAAAAAAAGCCTTGAATTACCACGAACCCATGAAGGGTTTAGATGCAGAGGGCATTGCATATCATACCAATATTTAACCTTGGCAAGACAGAGACAAATGTGTGTCACATGCTTACAGTTTAGCATGGGCTAGTATTCCCAGGATCAAACTGTTGGGGCATGTGCCACAGAATCCAAAGGAAATGCTTTTTTTTTTTTTTAGTAAATAGCCTGTGTGTGGAAAGGAAACATAAAAATGCTGCTACCCTGCTGGTGCCTCAAGGGTGTATGTGCACTTATGTGTAACTGTCCTGTTGTTAATGAGTATTTTGTGCACATTCACACAAACACATGCACGTGCACTGGGAAATTCTGTCTACTTAAGCTTAAGAAGGTTCTTGGAATCATAGAATCATTTAGGTTGGAAAAGCCCTTTAAGATCATCCAGTCCAACCATTAACCTAACACTGCCAAGTCCACCACTAAACCAATTCAGGGTAGAGTGATAACACTGCCAAGTCCACCACTAAACCAATTCAGGGTAGAGTGATAATTAATTTCACGTTTCCTGGCTTGGTGGCTGGATTATTTTTTAATGAAAGTAGAAAACTAGGAATTACTAAGGTTGGAAAGGACCTCTAAGATCATCAGTCCAACCGTCAACCCAACACCCCCATGCCCACTAAACCAAGTATCTTCTTATTCAAGGCAGTGATTTTGCCTTGCAATTGTTACAGATGCATCAAGGTTCCCTATTGCATGTATGCTAAATAAATCGCTGTTTGGACAAGGAGAAAACACAGGGAAACAGATTTAAGCATGTTGTATGCCCTGATGGCCCAAAAAGACCAGCCTGCCTCTTGATACATGAGTACTATCTGCTTTCTCTGTGCCATATCATTTTTAGGAGTGTATCCTATAGGCAGTGGAAATTATTAAATCACAAATTGTAACCACAATATTTTGGGTTTCAAAATATTTCAGAAATATTTACGGAAGGTGAGATCCCAATTTAAGAATGATGTTTCAATTTTGGATTTTCTCCGAAAGCAAAACATTAGTGTGTATGGCTGTTTTCAACTGATCCCTTACAGCATCGTACTAAACAATCCCTGCAGGATGTGCGCAGGACCAGTAGAATGAATCTTGTTTTCACAACTATCTTGACGTGACTCTCATGGAGTAAAATGTGAATGAAGGAACTTGTAAATCTGCAAATGCCAATGAACAGGCGCAGCTAGGGGAGGAAGGAGTGGAAGCAGTTCTGGGTTACAGCTCCTACTTAAGATTCTGACAGACAGAATTTTAATTTACTGCATATGTTGCAATAGGCCTTTAAAGATAGCAAAGAAGATGCTCTTTAAATGTTTCTGTTCACATCAGAAATGTGCCAGAAGAAACATATGAACCACTGTCCTGTCAGATTTCCCTTCCGTTTTTACCCAGCCTCTTTATCCAGGCATGGAGGTGCGTAAGAATCTAGCATGGTTAAGAGAGGTGCAAGACGCCCCGTGTCAGGTTGGGCCGATTACACTGGAGGGGCCGAGTAGTGAATGACAGAGTTGTAATCTGGCGGTGGGCTGTGGCATTCCAGGTTTGGATCCATAGGAAGGAGAATGGAGTCTTCCAGTGTGAAGTCCATGGTGTCCTCTTCTACCTGTACTGCTGGCTGGTATTTGACAGCCTCACGCTCGTGGTCGGATAATATGGATTCTTTGCTCTTGCTAACAGCTCTCCGCCTGTGGAGAACAAACAGTGTAATATATTGACCCTGTTTCCATAAGGATTTGTCTCTATGTGTAATTAATGGTCAAAATTATTTTTTTAAAAAATTAACATAGAAAGCATTTCAGTTTACCTGTGCAGCGTCCTGTAAGACAGTGACATTTTACAGATTGGGTAAGGGAAACGAATAAGATATTTCAAATAACCCGGGGTTTTAAAAGTCAGCGTAGGAGTAAATCCAGGAGTCCCATTGCCATGTCTTTTTAGCTTACCGCATTTCAGTGCACTACATATATCTTAGTTATAAATGCACCTATTCTATACATACAGTAACATTCTCTCATTGTTCTGCTGCAGGTCAGTAAAAATTTGATTTTTTTGAAAGCAGAACTGAAGGCTGTGACTTTTCTTGAAGTGTAATAAAGGATGAAATAATGAATAATCTATGACAGCCTGTAATTTAAAATGATACTGAAAGCAAGAGTGTGTGTTGAACACACTCTTGCAGCGTAGGGCAAAATCTTTCATATGTTCTCTAGCCCTTTAAAATTACTGAGCAGTACGCTAGTGAAGGGCAGCGCTTTTCAACATTACAGCTGCTGGCCTGTAACTGATGCTATTAAAGAGAGCCAGCTTTCATTTTCTGCTGTCTTCTCTTATTATAGGTGATGAAGGCGGTGGGAGAGAAGCAACTTACATCACATGGAGCAACCTCAATGTTGAAAGTAGGAGAACCCTGGAGAGGATTTGTATCGCAAGGTGACCTTGAGGAACAGCAAGTGTTGTGGAGGAAAAAAAAAGGTACTTTCTGTCATAGGCTGCCTTAAAAATAATGTTTTGTTAAGCCTGGTTTCTTCCATCTGAGGAATTAATTGGAAGAGGTTGGGATAATTTAGGGCTGGTTCTCAAAAGGATCCCAATGTGAGAATGGCTTTTGAACTTCTCCGCTTCGCTTCGGGGCCCTGTAGCATGCGTCTCTCTGGAATAAGCCTCTCCCAGATTGATGATGGTGTTGCTCGTGTCTCAATTCAGAATGACTTATGAATGCGCCTGGGAGAATTTAAAATCAAGCAGTGCTCAAGCACGTTGTGTGTATATTTCCTATGTGTTTAAAGGAGCATAAAGCTACATTCTAATGACCCTAAACCAAATCTGAATAATCAACAGTTCATTAAATACTTGTATAATTCATTACACTTATTTTAGTTGTGCTGCTGCAGTGCTTACAGTCCCCAACAGTTGATCAGGGATTCAGAGTGTGGTGCTTTAGCAAGAAAGCACCTGCTTTAGAAAGAAAGTTCCTGCTCCAGGAAACGAGGCAATAGCTAAGAGACAGCTACAGTAATTGGAGGAAGGGGAACAAAAAATCACAAACAGGAAAAGTAGCAGATCCAAGACACCAACTGTGTGTGCTGTCATGTTGCGGGCTTGAGAGCAGGTTGATGCTTGGCCTGATGGAATTGTAATATACAGTGGGCCCGGCTCCTTTCAGCTATGAAAGGGTAAATGTGTCCTGCTAGATTAGGCTACTGTGACTTTAGAAGTTGTGTTTTCTTGCCTCTGAATCTGGAACCTGTCAAAAGCTTCAGTTTTCCGACAAGCTGCAGTTACTCTCAGTCTGGCTGACAGAATTAGTGTCAGTATCTTCACTTAAAATTTTTGCTAATTCTGGAAGGGTTGTGAGTGTGCAGTGCGTTGGCTCGAGTAGAACACTGGTTTATGATCTGCGCACAACCGTGCTGGACAGCCTGTAGGGTCCATCTATGAATTATCTCGCCCTGTAGTTCTCTTCTTGGGGGAGTGTGTGGAGTAGGTGATACTCTGTGTATCACAGTCCGTAAAGCCAGTCATTCTAAGCCAGGAGCTGAGATGTTCAGCCAAATTCAGACATAACAAACAGCTGCAACTCTGATCAGCTGCACTGGGAGATTGGCTGCTTCGTGGTTGGCCCGATTTTAGTGTGCTGCGATGGCTTTCCACAGCATGTTTGCATCTCCAGCTTTGTCTCTAGGAAGCGAACCCAGGACCCCTGAGCTGTAAAGAGCCAGCCCGCCATGTCTTGCACGTCTAGAATAAACTTGGGTTCTGTGACTTCTAAAATGCAAAGGCAGAGATTATAGATTAAAGCTAACGTTAACGTGCTTTTAGATCTGCACAAGGCATTGAAACCAAACCTGTTGAGTGGCAAAGCAGAAATTCTAAAATAAATAGCAACCCTGAGAACTTCAACAAAAATGTAGCACGCTCTGCATTCACAAACTAAGTTTTTCCTCTTTGTCCAGAGAAAAATGTGAGTGGAAACTTCTGTATACTATACATTTGGCAGCTGGTCCTTTCTATACACACACACTTTCTCTGTAGATAAATTTTCCCCTGGCATGAGCAATGGAACCACAACTTTGCTTCACTGTTTATTTATGTATTTTTCTTTTTGTTGTTCTGTTCTATTGACTCTTGTCAGACAATTCCATGGATGCTCTGGCTTCTAATTTGCTAGGTATTAAAGTTGTCAGTGGAGACAGAGAGAAGCTTGAAAGTATCTGTTTAACTTGGCCCCCAGCCTGCATATCTCAGAGTGTTGGAGAAAAAGAAATGTTATTAGGGTTTAGTTTGGCCACACAATGGGAAATTTTCAGACCCATGTAGGCTCCCAGCAAGTGTCCTTGTTAGGTTTCTGCCCCTGTAGGTCAGGAGACTGGATATGTGGGAATAACTCTGCCTATCGCTGAAATCATGCCGGTGTTTGAAGAGGGACTCTTAAATGCTGACATCTAATATTTGCTCCAAAGACAGAAAGCTGATGAGTTAGGTCAGAAGCAAGTTTTGTCATTAGCTGTCTTATGGCAGACCAAAATGCAATTAACTTTCAGAACTATTCCTTTCATCTAAATGCATTTCCTAAATTAAAGCTATCCAAGGGTCTTTGCATTTTTCCTTTTAATGCTCTATATTACTGACACTTCAATCTACTCTGTTCATGCTCAGCAACAAAGAAATGTACGTATGCTTGGACTGTATATCGGAAAATGAGACTGCAGCATCCCTTTTCTGTCTGTCCTTGAAATCTCATCTGCTACACAGAAACTGCCACACCAAATCAGACATCAGTCTTGCCTCCAGCGGTGGTCAGTACTTGATGCTTCGGAGAAAAGCAAAACCCCCTTTATGCTCTGAGCCAATTGTACTACCCTGTATAAGATAGAATTGTCCCTGAGCCCCACCGATAAACATTTTCTGACTGAAGGCATTAGATTTGATTAATCACACAATTATGCAGCTACAGAAGTTAATAATGGTTATGTAATTAAATAATTTCATTAAAAGCTAGCCATTACTTGGTTCAGTGCTTCTCCTGGGTTGGCATTACGCTGCCCCAAAAGGTATTTCCTTACTGATTTTGCCTCTGCCTGACTGCTGAGTTCTGCAGGTGCAGGAGGTGATAAAAGAGATGTTCGGTTTTGATAAATCTGCTCATAACTGTGAATGTCTCAGCCCAGTCCCACTTGACTGTTAGTATTGTCACCATGGCACAATACTGAAGATCAGGCACATGAATACCATGACATTCAACTGAAACACATTTGCTCGCTGACCCAAGCTGGTCACACTTTACACAATGGCCAACCTGAAAGCTCGTTTGTCCTCGCCAGAATGCGTACCATTTGGGGCAGGATAAGGGGAAAGATGAGAATCTGAACACTGCCATCTCCTGACCTCAAACAGATTTTGTAACCTAAAGGACCCTCTTTCATAACGTGCACATTTCTGTGGGGTGCTGGTTGGGGAAACATGTCTCGCAGAATGTGGTGAGCTGGCTTCAGCCTTGTTTCATAGGCTGAGACCAGAGTTAGCCAAGGCACAGCACTGGACTCCTCTCTTTCAGAAAGATACCTACCAGCTAGGGAGGTTTATGGGGGGATGTACAAAAGTGGTGAAAGCACTGGACGAACCAATACTAGAAGATTAGAAGAATGCAAATCGGTAGCTGCAAGTCAACCAAGAGTGACGTTCATAATTGCCAGCAAATCCTGCTACCCTTCAGGCTGTATTTCTGTAGTGTCCCTGAGCCTGGTGCCAGTGTCGAGTCTGTTAGGTGTAAAACCAAATGAGGTGGAGGAAGCTAGTGGTGTGGACCCAGTGTTGATAACGAAAGCCTGCCAGGTCTGTAAATAGGACTGTATCAAGCAGCCTGATATCACAGAGCTTGGGCTCTGCGCTGTGGCATGCATGTGTAGTGTGTCTGTGGGGCCACAATTTAGTTAGTAGGTCTCAGGACCCAGACGCAAGCTTGGACAAGTGCGTTTTAGTGTGGTGCTGTGGGTAGTGACAGCCGTTAACCGTTCCCGTTTTTACTGTGCTATGTCAGATTTCCTGGTACAGATGAAGCTGAAAAGTCTAGGAGTTAAACTAGATTAAGAAAAAATTAGCCTGAATATTAAGGAATCTTTCACAATCTTTTTTTAAGTTTTCTGGAGACGTGTCGGAGTTGTTTAGCATATACCACAGAGGATAATCCTGTAATAGCTAGAAGGCCTAAATGACTTAATGAGACTTTTTCATCCTACCATATGAACCAGAGAATTGGTTAGAGGTAGAAAAATACTGAACTCATCAAAGAGCTGAGAAGTCATTACTGGAACTGTTTAGTTTATGTGAGAGGGAGCCAGTCTCTATTAGCCTAAATCTCAGGGTCAGTGACTTGAAGAGAAGCATGGAGAAGGAGAGATGACTGTAAGAACATCTCCCTGTCCAGTGAGGGGCTACAGCACCGAGCGTAGCACTTATTCCCGGTGCTGTGGAGCAGCTCTCACTGCTTTGCAATAAGACACCCAAGTATCTTGCCCGCAATAGGAAAAACTAATAGACTGTTGTGTCTGTGTAGGAATCCTGGCCTTGTTCAGAAGCTTTGTTTAGGGAAAGATGAGAAATTGGGCTGAGCGTTGCCAAGTAGAGCAGTTTGTCTTATGACCGCATCTCATAATAACGTGTAGGAGCTTCAGGGCTTTGTAACAGCTTTCACAGGTGTTTAATGAGGCACAGAGTAAGAGTGATTAATTTTTTTAAATTTTTCTGCAATGAAATAAATAAAAGGCTTATTTTTTCTTCTGATAGCTATGACTGATTCAGTTTGCTTTAATACATTTTTAGATGGGGTGCTGTGCAGTAAGAATTTAATCCTGGGTTCCCCTCTGGCAGTATCGGTGCATCTGTAGTCTACTGGCACGGAGAGCTCAAGGGGTTAGGATCAAGAATTCGTTATTTTGAAACACTTCTAAATACAAAGTACAGCTAGCATAAAATTTTAACGGGCCAAAGTCACCTGCTTATTAAGTATGCGTCCCCTTGCATGTGTGGCAAGGTTGGTCAGCAGTCCCTGACACTAGCTCCAGCCCTCAAAGTGCAGTGAGATGAAAAGCACTGCGGTCAAAACCAAGCTGGGGACCACAGCCTTTCACAATTCTTCTTTTAGTCTTTGCCACTGTAAGCATATAGTGTAATCCTAGGAAAAAAAGTGGCTTACATAACTCCCGAGGAGCTACTCGGTCAAAGTTATTTATATTTTGGAGAGCTCAAGTCAGGTCGTAGTGCAAGGTGCTGCATGACACAACAGTAAGTACATGTACTATCTCAGCATGCTCATCACAGAAGAAAAATCTTCTGAAACTAAGTTCTGCTATGGAGCAAACATATTTCCATGCCTCATTTTTCTGAGATGGCGCAAAAGGATTCTAGCCCAATCAGCTGGGTTGCATTTTTGGTGGGTACCTTGCATTTGGGCAGGAATGCCTGATGCTCCTGAGCAAAATCAGTTTTGTTTCAGTATTATTGACTTGGGCCCAGTTTGGCTTTGGCAAAGGCAGAGCCCTTGGTGATGGGGTCTGGACGCCGCATCCAGAGCCCGGAGCGTATCAGCCGAGCCTCAGTCAGCTGGTGTCATGGGACTTGGCCAGAACCAGATCAGTAATTTCAGAGCAGCTGAGCATAATTGTGTTGGGGCGGGGAGAAGGGAGAGGGATGGAGGGAGGACAACTGAGCAGATATCAAACCTATTTGTGCTGGTTTTGCCTGGGCTAGAGTTAATTTTGCTTCACAGTAGGTGGTACGGGGCCATGGCTTGGCTGTGTGCTGGAAGCAGTGCTGGTAACCCAGGGATGTTTGGTTCCTGCTGAGCAGCGCTGACACCGAGCCAAGGCCGTGGCTGCCTCTCACCCCACCCCAGCCCCGAGCAGCCCGGGGGGCACAAGGAGCTGGGGGAAGGAGGAGGAAGGGGGGGACATTCGGAGCGATGGCGTTTGGCTGCCCAAGGCACCGTGACGCGGGATGGAGCCCTGCTCTCCTGGGATGGCTGAGCACCTGCCTGCCCGTGGGAAGGAGGGAATGAATCCTTGGTTTGCTTTGCTTGCATGCGCGGCTTTTGCTTTACCTCTTAAACTGTCTTTATCTCAACCCACGAGTTTCCTCACTTTTACTCTTCCAGTTCTCTCCCCCATCCCACCGCGGGGAGTGAGTGAGCAGCTGGGTGGGGCTGAGCTGCCGGTTAAACCATGACACTATTATAATTTTAAACAATAACTTGATTATAGAGTCTCTGGGAGAATTTTAAAGCAGTGCTTGGCAGTAGTCTGTTAATATTACAAGATGAAATGTGACACCAGAGTCATGCCGTCATTAAATCTGCTCTGTGTGGAATGCGCTTCCTTGAATGCTAACTCCAGTGTCATTATCCCGGTCGATCCTTCTGTCCCTCACTACAGCTACTGTTGTGACTTTATACTTTAGCAGTATAAAATGCGTAGAGCTCAGAAATGGTTAGTCCAGTCTAACAGTGGTCCCAGGCCCAAAGTATCAGATTCATCTTCAATAAACTCTTGACACTGACACTCCATGGTGTGTAGTGTTGCCAAATTTTAAACTTGACAGAGAAATGAATGCAAGAGAAATAAACTGCAGGATTTGGGCAAAAATAATAAATGCAGCCACCCTGGTTTAGAAAACATGCTAAGCCTTTGAACAGTTTTGTTTTAGAAAAGGAAGACTGTTTGAAAAGGATCCAGGGTAAATGTTTTTGGTAGAGAGAGATACACAATTAACAAGGGTGACTTTATCTCCCCTGTTAAACCAGCACTCTCTTCTGACCTCTCCTAGACTGTTCTATATGCTTTTGAGGCTTGTTTTTCAAGCTAGTAGCGCAGGAGTGCCAAAGGGTGTCATGTCCTCAAATGAGAGGGCATCAGGATGCTCTGCGACTATGTAAAAAATGTTATTTGTGCCAATGATAGTCTGTAAGGTTAAAAAAAAAAAAAAGAGAAGCTGACAAAATAGCTTTCTCAGCTGGACCTCAAAGACTCAATGAAGGATGTGGCCAAGAAAAAAGACACCCCTGTCCATTCAATGGTAGCTAGGGTCCTGGGAATAAGGAGACGACAAACACAGCTTGCTGCAGGGTTTGCTTTTATAGCAGACCTGTGTTAAGATGGTCTTTCGCGGTCTGGCTGGCACAGAAAGTATCAGGTATCTCGCGATGAATGGAATCCCTATGGAAGTGTTGACTGTAAATGGGGAGAGCCCCAGATGGGGTGGGTCAGGCAGAGATTCACTGAACCCAGCAGAGCCGTGTTACTTCACGTTTGCTCCCAGTGGGCCTGATAGCAGTTCAGAAGGTTTTCTTGGAAATCTCAAAAGAACAGGCTGTTATGGAATTTTTGTGTTTCTACATCTGGCTGGATGTTGATTTTTCTGATTTTCAGCCGACAGCCTTGAAGGGGGAGAGAGAGAACCTTCCTCTGCCAATTATTTATCCAAATGGGGAAAATGCAGTAGGGGAAACAGCAGCCAGAGGTGGCTGACAGAAATCTTTAGAAGGATAAATCCTATCAGGGAGGCTCTTTGTGTGTGTGTATGTGTTGGGTTTGTGTCAACATGACATCATGCAGAAGAGAGAGGTAAATCAGCCCAGGTAAAGCAGCATAGTAATGCAGTTTCTGACATTTGAGCTCCTTTTTTTAGAGCCGGTGCCATTTGGTCTCCATAGCAATGCACTGTGCTGTGCAGAAATCCTCTCAGCATGCGCATGGGGTAAAAACATGGAACCGTATCTAGATCTCTGCTAATCCCCCAACAGGTACAACACTGGGACAGTACTACAGGGGAAATACTGCTGAACAACATTATTCCTGCAGTCACACTCCTCTCCAGCAGAATCTGTAGCATTTGAATTCTCCCTGTTAGTGCTGCAAGGCTCTCTAGCCTTCCTTGCGTAACCTTTTCCCTTTTCCTGTTTCTCTCCTGCCTTCAAACCTCTAAGTATTTATGGTTTTGAGGCCTGAAAAGACAAGGCAAGCTCCTTCCCTCTTGCTTTTCTGTCCGAGTGAGGGAGTTAGCCCTTCTGAAATGCTGTTAGATTCTGACTATGCTCTCTGATGTTAACTCTCCTGTACTATGTAGAAATTGCGCTAGCTTTTTCTCATCTATCATTTCTCTTTAATGTAGAAAAATGGTGACTTGATGTAGAACAAGCAGTTGCTCTGGTGGGAAAGATCATTGAGTTTAATATGAGGAAACGAATAGAAAATCTCATCAGTAGATTTCAGAGAAAACTCCAGACAATTCGGTAAAAGTCTAATTAGCTTAATTAACTGAATAGACATGGAATTCCTTGCTACAGAATTGTTTCTTCTTAAATATTTTGGGTAGCTATTCTTTGAATTTCTACAAGTTGACATTTGAATCAGTAAAATGGGTTACTATTGTTGTTATACTTTTCTAGGAAGATGGAGAAGATCTATTTCACTACTAGGTCGACTCTCTGCCTTTGCCTGATTGTTACAATATTGATTGTTAAATATA
Source organism: Pelecanus crispus (assembly GCF_030463565.1). Lineage (NCBI taxonomy): Eukaryota > Metazoa > Chordata > Aves > Pelecaniformes > Pelecanidae > Pelecanus > Pelecanus crispus. Next base: position 2,404,786 of record NC_134655.1, on the reverse strand, counting down.
AAGAACTGTGAGCTAACTGTGAGCTAAAAGCTAAATATCTGCTTTTATTCTTCTGTGACTGTCTCTACTATGAATGGATAAACATATAGCAAACACTGGCACAGACTCTATTTGTGAACCAAATAGGAACAATATAATTCATAGGATCATGAGTGTGGTAGGATTAAGGGACTTCTCTGTAGGACTGTCTTCCTAGCTCTGATAAAGCAAATGTAGAAATCACGGTTCTGGTAAATGTACTTGCTTTGCAGTGCTTATACTATTCTTTACTATACATGCCTTCTTAACTTTTCTTGTGTCCCATTAATTGTAAAGGTGCCAGTCCATCTGTATGTCTAAAGTTCAACATAGCTTTGTTCGATACTGGTATAATTATAAATGCTATTTTCTGGATTAATAAATCAAGCTCTTCAAACTTTGTTCTGTCAGTAAAGGAGAACACTGGAGAGGCAGTCAAGAAACTGCTGAAGTAGATATGTATTCTCAGGCCTTTTGCTCCTATTGTTTGCCACGTGCAGAATATTCTGCCCCAGGAGATCAGATCATGAACAGGAGACACCAGCTTCACTAGAGAGCCATCTTTTGTTGCTTTGAATGTGATTCAGAAACACAAGGCGACGTGGCATTTTGGAAGAAGAGTTAAATCAGTTGACAAGACATTTTGTGCTCAAAGCTGATGAAATGAGTTTTCATTTTTATCGCATGAATCAACATTTTTCCTGTTAATTAACCTTCCTGTAACTTAAATGCAACAGTGCAGCATTCCTTTCAGAGACCTGCAACTCTCTCTCATTTTCAACTTCTTTCTGGAAGCAAAGTTTACATTATAACTTTCTTGATCTTAAAATACATTGACCATGGTCTTTCAGTTATAGTACTGAAATACAGAGTTGATTCTCCTTCTAGCTTGTTTAGATAGTCTAACAGTTTTCCTTTTGGAATCAGAAACAAAATTACAAATTTTGGAAGCATTTTTTCTGGAATGGGACACTGTCTTCAAAAGGAGTATCCAAAAATACTCACGCTAGAGCCATGATCCCATAAGGCCAAGAACGGATTTCCAGCCTCTTCGGGCTTTTTATCTCATCTGACGTCAACACCATCCCACTGTCCGACTCCTGAGTAGCAGAAGGAAGAGAACATGAGCAGAGTGCCAAACGATCACGACAGCATGGAGGACTTTTAATTTAAAAATAGCTTGCCATGGGGAGAGTGTGGAGCAGAGTCAGACTAAACCACTATTAAAGTCAGTAGAGAAGGAAAGCCAAGGAGCTGGTTAGAATACCAAATTCCAGCTATCTTATTTTGTGATGATACCGCTTTTAGGCGAGTTGATAGAACTTCGCCTTATAAAACTGTCTCCAGCTACAAAGCAGACAAAGCAAGGGCAGGAGAAGGCAACTTCTCCTTCACTGTGGCCTGTAGAGGTTGGGGCTCCCCATCTCTGCAGTTACGAGGGAGAGATTGCCAACAAGGTGGCCATTTAGGTCATGTAGGCCATGTAGGTGTTATATGGTAGCGTTATGCACTGATGCTTGTGTACTGGAACTAATGTAGGAGCTACCAGCTATTCTATGTAATCACAAGATTCCAACCAACAACCTGGAGGGCAGATGTTTGCATCAAGACTCTCAATTGCATGCTATTTAGTAAAGTGCTTAACACACAGATATGTCCAGTTGGTGTATGAAATTAAACCCATTCTTTAGAATGTTCTCTTATCAGGGCCTATATTATCAGTTTTATCAAATTGTTCCTGATAATGCTGCTATTTAGCCTGAGAACATTTGCCTTGGTTTTGTGATGATAAAATTTTTGAGCTGTATTTTGAAAGAGCACCCTTAAAGTGAACATATCAAAAAATAATTTGACATTTTCAGACTTGATATTAAGCATGACATGTGGATACCATCTAGGTAGGATAGCTGAGATATGAATGGACAGAAATTCATAAAGAATATATCAGTAATACTGGCTAGGCTCCTCAGAGAAAAAGTACCCTAAATAGCTACCAGAAATACGCTACTAGAAACATTGAAATTTTAAGGAAGTGGGAGTTCAGTATCATTTTGGCAAATGCAAGTGCTTTGCAAAGATACATAGCCTAAAAGGCTCATTGTACTTCAGTTATGGATTTTTTTATGAGCTGTCCAACAAAACTATTTTCACTAGTTTTAAAGTTGAAGTTGGGATTCTGCTGCACTTAAAGTTGAGTCTCGAGGTTGCAATTAAGATCAAGCTGTTATTGTGCTAAGTGCTACACAAGTTTACGATGTGCACAGTGCTTGTTTTAAGTAATTTTAAAAATATTAAATGTTCTGGGGAGGGTGGTTCCTCTGCATTTGAAATATTTTGTGGTCCTGGAAAGTTGCATGCCTGTCTGTCTGTCAAAACCAAGAAAGCAAAAGACTTCAACATGGGAAGTGAAACTCTAGTTAGCCTTATTTTACCAAACTGATTGAAACGGAAAAAATAATCCCAGCAAACAATAAATAAAAAGCAAAAGCTTTTTTATAAATGCTTTGGTAATATATCAGTTGTTAATAAGATCAGTCTGGAAACTGGTTTTCAAAGTATAAAATAAAATCCTAAATTAATTAAGTCTGTCAAAAACTCAGTAGAACCCAGCTTTTCTCTCTGTTTTTAGTGTTGGCTGTTTTCCCTTAAAATCTGTGGTCTAGAAACAATTTATCTGAGTGCTGCTTTGCATTTTGCTTACAGAAAAATTGTTAAAAGAATATCAACAGAGACTACGGATAAGTAGCACAATTGCAGGAAGGTGCAGTAGAGCACTTTTAGAGCTCCTGGGCAACTATTTGAAATCATGACCTAATCAGTATTACTGGTTCGATATTTAAGATAATTTTAGTAACGCAAGTGCACTTACTTTGTCCAAAAGTAGATCACACCATAATTTTGCTTTAAAAGATCCTCACTGATATATCACATTTATTTCTGATCTGTTAATGTATCATTACCCTTAGTTTGAAACTTTTCCTCCTTCACGTAAGGACTTTAAAATGCCAGGAACAGGGAGCATTTAGGAAAGTAATACTCATGCTGGCAGCAGTAATCTCTTACTGATACCAGATCTATCTAGTAAATGTCTTTGTGTGATTCAGAGGGACAGATTTTTATCCTGTAATAGGAAAAATGCAGGAGCCAGAGAAAATTCTAAGCCTTCTAATCCCTAAGATGCCCTGATAAAGGCGCAGAAATTCCATCTGGCAAAATACTAGGGAATAATGGACATCAATTCGTACTAACAAGAGAACAGATGAGAAATATGCTATACTTGTCAAGGACATGAAATATGTCCAGGACGAGTTGTAGCTAGAGACTTGACCCTTCCCAGGAGAGCGGGTCTGAGGAGCAGCTCTGTCCAAGAGGGAGTCTTAGCTGGAGCATGGGGGACGCTTCCCCGGCTAGCAGTGTAGACAGGCTGGCTTCTTTCTCTAAACATGGGCACATCTTTCTTTTCTCTCTGATGCTTGCCCTCCTCCTCTGTTAGAAGGTTTTCCGAGGGCTTCGTGCTTCCTCCCTAAACGTCAATCCGCTTCAAACATGCGTGCATTCCAAAGATCCTTGCTTAGTGGCACAGCATCTGTCGTTGAGGCAAGTGGGGTGGGCTGCGTATGGCACTGCAGATAGTGAGCACCTGAACCGTAGCAGAAATTCATGACTTGGGTTGTCTGTTGTTTTGTTTTGTTTTTTTTTTTTAAATAAGGAAGAAAAAAATAGAAGAACCCCCTCCACCCTTGGAACCTGTAGTTTCAGAGGAAGCCAACAAGCAGAACCATCATTCTGTAACAAAACAAGCTTTTGTGTTCCACTGGAGTGAAAATGAAACCGTTCAACACCCTCCCACCCTGCAGTGCTGTTAAACTAGCAATAAATATGTTCACTTAGGGTGGGGAAAAGCCGGGGTTAAAGCCCTTTGTGAGACTCAAGTAGAGCAGGAACTTGAATCTTGGTCTTGTTCATCCAGAACTGAATACCCTCACCACCACCAAGTTACTGGCAGTCCCAGCCAGCCAGAATGTGTTCTGGACAAATTTCCTTCAAAAGGCTCCATTTCAATGAGCTGCCATTTTCTTATGGGGGAAAAAAACATATTGAAATATGTAATATAAAGCCCCTCAGCCTGATCAAAGCCTGGATAATCATGCATGAGCTTCTCTTTAAATTATTTGTTAAACTAAATGCGGGTCCCTCTTTGTTGTCACACAGACCTATGTGTGAGATGCTAGGGCCAAATCTTCTGCTTGATTTAAAGCTTTTTCATACCAAACAGATTTCAAAAGCTCTAATAACTGTTTCTGGTGCTGGTGACAAGTGATCTGCGAACCCGGTAGAGAAGGATGCAATCACCTCACTTACCTCATGCATCACTTTCTCCTTTTCCACTGGCACCTCATCAAATGTCTTCACACTCAGTGGTCGCTTCTTGCTGTTGTTACTGAAAGCAAGAAAGTTGAGGGGTCAGCATAAAACCCAAGCAGATGCTGCACCAGTCAGTAGCTCAATTAACATCCCTGACACAGCTCAGTTTCCTGGACCAGTCGTCTTTTTTCATCTCCTGTAACTAATAAACAATGCCTTGACAAATTTGTCTGTCCAACTCCTTTAAAACAGCCATACTGAGAGAGGACAAGAAGCAGTGCCCAGATATATCAAATCTTTCTTTCCTTCCCACCCCCCATCTATATTTCTCTTACCCAGTTTCCACTGCGCTCCAGCGATTAACACAGTTGTTCAAGTTTTCTTCCACGGGGCAAGTTTTGGAGTTAGATTCTCCATCAGGACACAAGGTGATGTTCAGTGGAATATAGTCTTTACCATCCTGTATAATTAATAATATAAAAGCATTAATAACATACCACAAAGCTGGTAAAGATCACTTTGTACTGCATCTCAGGTGTAAAAGGTTATTGTATTCTACAGAGCTTTACACTGAGAAAGGACTAGATTTTATTTTAACTTTATGATGTTTCTTCAAAGTGATAATGACGTTCTTCACAACATGTGGAAGTTAGAATGTATAGCTTTATCCAACTTTTACTGTGTAGGAGGCTTTGTACGAGGAAGATAGTTCATTTTGGGAAACCTAGGGTGTAGCATGGCTGAAAATGGTCTCTAACATTCCAGTACTCATCTGCAGTTAGCGTGTTTTCTCTTGCAGGCATCGCAGCCTGAGCTATTGCTTCACTGGTCTTTATAGCGGTTACAAGACTTCTAAATGCCCCTCACATATGGCACAGCAGTGCGACGGTTCTGTTGAGGCTGTCAGTAGATGCGCATCCAGTTTGAAAGTAGCTGGCTTTGCTGACTTTCACAGCAGCATCTTTGATGAGTTTGCAGCAATTTCTTTGTGATCGTTACTACGTTCCAGATGCGTGGCTGTTCTGCCTCAGTGAAAGTCAACAGACTTTCACTGATCTGCACTTTGGGAAAGCAGTCCTCTATATTGTCATTGCCTTGGCCTCTTTGGGAATTCCAAGGGACCAGTCTCAGGGACACCTAAATCCAAGTTTAAGCCACGTGTTTGGGAGAAGGGAGGGAGCGGCATGAAGTCACAAAACCCCTATGGCCGATGTGACTTCAACGGATTTTGGAATTGGTAAAAGAATATTGCCTATGTATAGACTTTTTGCTTATGTTCAGCTGAAGGAGTTGCAGCTTAGCAAGAGCCAGTCCTTAAAATGGCTTAAGGATTTTGTTTCTTGTCCTTACAAGAAATTGATGCTGTGAGTTTAATAGAATTCAGTACACATCTTAATAAGCTCTGCATTGTCATTACACCCCTGCAGTAATTTTCAGAAATGACTCTTCCTTTAAGTCCTAAAACTATTTGTCCAAATTTCCCTTTGCTTGATTTTTTTTTTTTTTTTTTTTTTTAATTTTGAGAAGCAGTTAAGTGCCCTATTCCCTTATCATGATTTTTATGTCTCCTTAATCTACTTTGGTTATAGGATAAAACTCACAAGCTTTTCATATTGCAGACTGGGCCCTCTTCAACTTAGCTTCACTAAATTTGTTTATGAACAGGAAGGAGCTGGAGGAGAGTGTTTGATTTCTTCTTAAATTAAATTGACAGTTACATAAGTTACATTCATTTTTACTGAAGAAGAAAACAACTGATTTAACTATTATGAAATTAATAATTATGTAATTGACTTTCTGAGCTTTAAACTGCATCATTTTAAAGCTCCTAGGAGCACCGATGAACATAAGCTGAGAAAATGAGAGAGAAAGTTCAGACCAACTACCAGCAGTTTACTATGTTGGAATCTAATTAAAATTGTTTGCGAGATAAAGCACTATTGTTCCTCTAAGGGGCAACTGAGCCTTTTTTTAATTAATGTAAGTTTCTGCTTATTATGGATGGATAAACATCTAGTTTTGAAATATAATCCCCTTTGAATAGTTAACATTTTCTTTACTCATCCCAGCAGCCGTTTTCCTTGTGGCTTCCGTTGTGAAGTCAAATCTAATATTGCTGCTCAACAGTCATTACCTGTGCGCACGTATACACATATCCACATACGTATACATCTATATACACATTTGTTGAAGAAATGTTTGTATTGCTGTACCTGCTGTACATTGGCTTGAAGAAGGTCTCCTAAGCGCTCCACAAGCTCAGTGAAAGTAGGCCTCTCTGTGGGTACTCCATGCCAGCAGTCCAGCATTGTCTGGTAGCTAGATAAAAACACCGGTATTAAGAAAGGAAAGGATGGGAGCTTTGCTTCCAAAGTGTTCCTTCCTGCTGCTGCTTGTTTTGGTCATTGTTTGGATAGTTTTGGATTAAGACAGGTTCAAATCTCCGTGTGCTGAAATTCTATTCTAGTTTCCATGTGGGATGCTTTTTCCTTCTATATTCCTGCCTCAGCTGAGCCTGTAGGCTTTTTATTTTCACCTAACTTAAAATTTGACTGATGGGCCCCACTGATATTGCTGAAATAAGTCATAGTTATGGATGCCTAATTTTTGTCACAGAACTGGAAATTGAGGCAGACACAGTAGTCTCCTGAACTGAGATTCATGAACTACAGCTGACATGGGGAGATCTGTTAATCTTGTTGTTGGCAAAAGTGAAGCTGATTTGGTCTGGTTTTAGCATTCGTCTGAGGTATCAGGGCACCCAAGATATGCACAACTACAACATTTACTGAAAACACAATACATAATACATAGCTGTCATCTGATGAGGTCTCCTTCCCCCTCCACACTTAAATACAGGCTCTTTTGTAATACTTAAATGACATGTATCAGCTCTCAATACAAAACCAGGAGCTCTTACACTTCTGGAGTGGAGTACTCTGGAGATCTCATCCGGGTTCCTTCTTTGAGCCGTCGGCAAAAGTCCTCATCTATCTGCACTCCAGGGTATGGTGAGGCACCTGATGGGAGAAATAAGGAGGAGGCTCTAGAATGGCACAATCCCTATTTCCCAGTGCAGTGAATTAAACACATATCAGTGATATCTGCTGAGCATTTGAGATTAGACCTGGAGTCTGACAGTAAAAGAAGCTAGAGCAAAGAAGGGGTTGCAATCACACTAGCTAGATGTTTTGTTTGGAAACCCATTACAGACTCCCTCTGTCTCTTTAGAGATTTCAATCATGCTGTCTCCTCTGCATTCGTGATATAGCCAGGACCACTCCAAGGTAAAATATGGCAGAACAGAAATAAATTTTATTAGTTTGAGACTTTAAATGACCTCTTGCTCAGTGGTAGAAAAGTTCCAGCTCATTCAATTGGTTACATACTGTTTTCCAAACTGTCAGTCTGCCAATACCCTGCGCTAAGTGAATACACACAAAGTCGGTCCTGCTCATCATTCATTGCCTTAGAATCTTTGGCCTCACTGGCCTCTGTGAGTAAGTGCAGAGAAAGCTGCAGGCATCAAGCTCCTGCAGAAGGCTCCGAGAACCTTGCAGTTCAACCTCAGGTGTAGAACTGTAGTCCTAATCTCCCGGTTCACCAATTTAGTATTGTTTATGTATTATGCAGTCCTACAGGTAAAATTTCCTTGAAAAATGACCTTCTAAATTTTTAGCATTGTATTCTTTTGTGAATGTGAGTTCAATGCTGCTTATTTTCGAGGCCACTCAATTGTTAATGTGAAACCTGGGAGGACAGTTCATGGCAACTATAATTGCTTTTGAGAGGTAAACTTCTGTAATGGGACTGGTAATATTATATTAACTTGTACAAAAGTTGGCCTAGCAGTCATCAGAATGAAGGCATGAGAATTATTTCATTTCCTGTGTAAATGGTTATCTTCAGAGGAATGATTGGCATAAATCTATGTATGCATTGAATGCGCTCCTCTCTTCAACTAATGAGCGAGTGGGGGCTTTTCAGAGGTTGTGATCTTTGTTGTATGCCATCTGCACTTTATGATGCACCATAAATAAGGGGAACAAATACATGATTTGAGAAAGTGCTCTGGCATCTGAGTAATCCAGACCTCACAGGTAAAATTCAAGAGATGTCTACACTGAAGTTTGAAAGGTTACTGAACCTTACTGTGGATAGACCTAAAAGATCTGTAAGCTTTCCTCCCTTCCTTCTCAGCAAAGGCTTCACATGCAGTGCAACCCTTGTCTTTCACATTTTGGCATCCCAGAGGCTGGATGGTGAACTTGGAAGAAAATTTAATCAAGTCTTAACATAGGGGATTGAATGGAATCTGGATCTGTATCCAGCCCTCGAGGAATCTGTATATGATTTACTGTCTATAACATTCCTGCCTATTTCCTGCATTTTTTTTTTCTCCCCATTTGGAAACACCATCATGTGCTGTGCACTTGGGGGCACAAGAAGCACAGCAGAAATCTTTTGGATGAAAGCAGTGAAGAGGGTGCCAAAATGTGGCTGTTCCCAGAATTATTCTACCTTGTGAATCTGACTGCTCAATCTGCAAAACTATGCACCGGGGAGCAAAGATCCTGGCAACTTCCCAGCAGGGCATCTCAACACAGCAAGTAGGCTCCGATGACATTCAAAGCTCAGGGATGCTTAGCCACAGCGCATCTGAATTCTCTTGATGTGCAATATCAGATCACAGTATTAAGAGTGTTTCCTGGAGTTATGTAGATTGGCAATAGTCAGGAGCATCATGTCTGCTTTTTATCTTGATTTTCCTTCCTAGTTTTGTCTTGGCCTGTCATTATGACCATGATAACCTGCTAATGTAACGTTCAGCTCACAGGGCATCACCCATTAGCCAAAGATCTCAAAACAGGTTTCTATCAGCTCACAAGATCTCTCCAAATAAACAGAAGGTTAGAAACTATAGGGTCACTTTTCCACAGTTACACTGTGACAAAAGGGTAGGGATAGGAACAGGGTCTGGGAGCACTAAATTACTGTCTGTGGACATCTGAACTCTCACTAGCTTGTCTTTTCATCTGTACAGGTTTGTCTGTACAAACTTTACAAGGTCCTGAGGCTTCAGGAATACATCTGCGACTTGCCCAGGTGATCCCGTACCTATTTAACAGTGGCACAGCCTCTCAAGAGGAGTGAGCATAAGCCTCACTTGATCTAGTTAGCCCTAGGTTGTCAATGTACTGGGGCAACACTGAAAACAACACCCCTCGTTAGAGAAGAGATGGACTGCATGGCCTTTTTCATTCATTTCTGACTGCATTATGTGATTGTTGTGCCATCATGGCCAACCGATTTCCATTAGGAGGAGCTGAATGGAGTCATGCTATTGATGAACTGTCCCGCTGTTTCACACTGACCATTCTGATGTGCAAAAGAAACCCCTCAGTTTGCTGAGCATCACCGGCCGGATCTGGTTCATGAGCACAGCAGAGGTTATTGATAAGGGTTAGTCGTGCAAATACATCAATTGGTACTGAGACCTTGAGGGCAACAAAGTAGAATTGCATGAAGAGGGATGGAGAATTCCACTCAATCTCACAATCTGAGTTATCTTTCTTTGATTAAACCATTGATCATATCAACTGCAATATGCTGGTGAGAGCAAGTACAGGGGAGGCAAAGAAGAATAATTTTTGATTGCAAGATCTTTTGGTAGTTTATATTTTGACCCATGCTGGCCTCCGACCAGCTGAAAAGCAGCTCAGATCTCAAAAGCAAGGAACTCTGCCTTTCCCATCTCCACTCACCATTGTTCTTCATCGGGGCTATGTGATAAGCCTGGTAACTTGGATTTGGGATACTGAGGCAGCAGGGGAGAAACGTAGGCAGAAACGTGTGCTGTAAGGTTTACACGTGACATTTTCCTTAAAGGAAATCTCTTCCAAAATGCTCAAAGGTGTGGCATGCATTGGATATGGTAGCACTCTTTTGATCTTGGTTTTATTTTAGTAGGATAATAAGATGCTGATGTTATACTACCAGGCACTGGTTGTTTACATAATTACCTTTGATTGCTTTTTGAACTGTGCACATTTAAATTCCAGGAGACACTGACATTCTGTAATGCGCCGTGTAAGTGATTTCAAGATGTATTAAACATTGCTGGCATTACCTGACATGAGGTGTGCTGACCCCATTTAAATAATGCAAAGCTCCATGCAAACTCAGCCCCAAATGAAAATGAACAGTCTCTCAAGTCCTGATTTCTCTGTGTATCATCAAAATGGCTCCAGTGTGCCAGCCTTTCTGGAGGAAGCCTATCGTGCTTCATTCAGCTTCTGACCCCGAAAGGGCCCATGTCCAAAGCAAACTGTGAATTTTGCTAATCAGTATCTTTTGCTTTTTTAGAGGGTGCTAAGTCTGTGGGACCCAGTAAAAAGCAGCAGTTGTAAATGGGGGCCAAAACATACCCTGTAGCAACTACAAATAACTTCCATCCCCTGGCTCTCAATGATCTGTGAAACTTTTATGTAAGAGAGTTCAATCAGTGACACAAATCCTTAATTAAATATTTATCGTGTGAGCTGCAGATGTGAGTAGTGCCAAACCACAGACATGCCTGGATGATCTGTATGAAAAACCCTCTTAGAGAAAATGACTGCTTTTGAATCTGTGCCACAGATTGAAGAAAGTAGTTTGTGATCTACGTCATAGGGAGGGCAGAGGCTGCTCTATGGATGGCAGCCCTTGGACTAATTTAGTAGATTCCTCTGAATTCAGAAGAGGACAGTTTATTGTTCCAAGTAAGCACCTTGATTAAGAAAAGGGGCTAGCTAAAAATTAAAAGAAACCAGATAAATTATTTTTAAAAATAGTTAAAAACAGAGATTAATTTCAGTGACTAGATTTTAATTTTTATTAGGCTTCAGTATTAAAGGCCAAATGACCCAAAGGTCATGTCTGTTAAACTCTGTCAGGACCTTTGGGAATGGTATAAACAGTTTGCCTTCCGCAGTGGTCCTTGCCATTCATCAGTATTCCGTTCATTTGGCTCCTTGGAGATGCCCAGCGGAGAGACTGTCCCCTCCGAGTGTCTCTCTGCATGCTAATGCTAATACACCTTCTGGAATAACCTGTTAGAACTGGGGCATTGCCGGGGCTTCTGGAGCTTCGTCTTTCTGTGGTGTTTCAAAACACATGCAGCAGGTGATGCTGGTACAGAGCCGTGGAGGTGTTACACCGAAGTAACAAAACTCTAAATAAATAGGAGTGAACTCTGGAGAAAGCAGTACCTGCCACTTGTTTTAACCATTGGAGTATGAACTTTGTGTTTTGCATGCTGATACAAACTAGAGAAAAGGCCGAATCAAAGACTTGGACTGAAATCAGGTTGTGATCTTTGGAGCCAGCCCTAAATAAAGATTAGGATAGAAACAGCTTTGCATCCAGATCTGGACTTGGCATCTTGAGCCCGATCATGAATTTCAACTGATCTATGGACCAAAGATAGTAGAAGATTACAGAGTTTGCTTTAAAATTCAGCAGCTTAAGTTGTCAATGCTTCTTGTTTTCTTTTGTCTGTGAATGCTGATTAAAAAGCCAGAGCTGACATTCCTAAATTCCCTCAGGAAAATAAAACTTGCCACTCTGCAAGGAGAATTTGAGAGCGGCAAAGTCCGACTGTCTGTAAGGCTGCTTGTCTAAATTTCAGGGCTTTATCTGCTGGACAGTAACCAGATCTCAGTGAGGCTGAGATTTCTAACAGCACCAGAAGATGAAATCTATAGTATGTAAAGAACACCATTACTATTCTTTCAAAAATGCTGTGGCTTGCAAATGATATGTCCAGAAGAGTAAGTGTTCTACCTGTTCGCTGCCAAAATGACTTACGCAGAGTCCAGCCCTGGTTCTCGTATCAAGCTGATGGCAGCTGCTGCCAATACATTTTTCTGACTTAGAAAATCTTACTTAGATTTTGTGGGGAAGATATTCAAGCTGGGATAAAATGTCATGTGGGCAAACTCCCTTGTGTTCCATGGGCTGCCACTAGCAACATCAGACCATTATGTCAACAGCAGCGTAATCCGCCGCAACCTTTGAGCTGTGCGGTTTCCTGAAGCAGGCTGCTTAGGGGAAAATATGGTTTGATGGGGAAACTTCTTCATTCTCTCAAAGAAATATTTCACTCCTGAGCAGCAGAGGCTTGCATTATCTCTGTGCTCGGTTGGTTTTAATTATTACAAATGTTAGGTCCAGAGTTTGGGATTTTGTTTCATGTCCCACCCGCCCCTCCCTCCAGTATTCACTGCTTTCATGTACTTTGCCAGGTGGCGATCTCATTGATTTCAGTCTGGTGACTTTATTTTACACCTGATCTGCACTGTGCAATTGTATTAACTGAAATAGAAACATGGCACCACGGTATCATCTTTTGTTTAAAGCTTCTCATAGCAATAGAGCCATAAATTAGGGGGGAAAAAAGTTTTAAACCATTCTTACCTAGAGAAAATATTTCCCATAGCAGCACTCCAAAAGACCATACGTCACTCTGTGTTGTGTAAATTTTGTCGAAAATAGCTTCTGGAGCCATCCATTTGAGTGGAAGTCTTGCCTAAGGATGCAAAAGACACAACAATGTGTTGCCAGAACTGTTGTTACTAATCTGCCCAAGCCCTAGGGGAATAAAAACTTGAATTAGCATTTCAAGTTTCTTCCACTTACATCTCCTTTCCGTACATAATCAGGGTCTTTATAAATATCCCTGGCTAGTCCAAAGTCACAGATCTTAACCACGTTGTTCTCTGAAAGAAGGATGTTCCTTGCTGCCAAATCCCGATGAATGCACTGTGAAGAAGTGAGGACAAGCAAGATCAGAGGGTCTGCCTGGACAACGAGCCACTGCTAGAGTTGAAAGCACAAGACCTTCTTTGGAGATGGAAAGATAAATCAGCTTTTGTTGTGAGCAGGTTAGAGAGGGGAAACATGTATGGGAATCTGCTGGAAATATACTGTCATATGCAAAAGAGAAAATAACTTGGGGAACAAGCCCAGTATTACAGTTAGTTTTCTGATTTTTCTACATGAAATAGCTTTCACAGTTAGGGTGAGACAAAGGGAGTGCCATTTTCCAGGCAGTTGTTCTGCAGCAAATTTGGGAGAGGTCAAAAAGGAGCTGCGGCTACATTTGCAAACGCAGTCCCATGAGCATGTGTGAGACTGGGGTAACTGCACATAGGCAATTACTGTGCTCGTGATTTCTGCATGTGCTACCCTGGTAGCTGTGTGGCAAGTGCAAGCTCTCGGTTTTGTGCATACTTTGGCATGTGTATTATATTTGATTTACTTGAAAAACAGGCGATCCACAGGCTACAAACATACTTTTTTTTTTTTTGTATCAAAAAGAGGTGCTAACTTTGCTGATAGTCTCCAACATTACTGACAAGCTTAATAAATAGCTGTATACTCCCTCTTCAGCTTTCAGTAGTACTTTTGTTGACCATACTAGAAGGATCTTTTCTGCATTTATTTATGAGACAGTTCTGCAAATTGTCTTACAATCCATATTCACTCCTTCTATCTAAACTCTCATGTTACAGATGCCAGTCCTTGTAGCCAAGAACATGATGGATATGCCTTCACGGCTCCTTCAGTGCTACTTATTACTTAACCACTAGAGCTAACGTAATCTCCAACACTTTAATATAAGAGCAAGGCTCAAAAGTGTATTTGGGTTTCTCATATCAGATACTCATGAGTCTGTGAAAGAAGTTCAGCCATCACGTTTTAATGAGCTCACTTTTCGGGAGGCGAGAAACTCCATGCCTTTTGCCACTTGGAAGCTGTAGCAAATCAGATCCTCCAAAGTCAGGGGCCGCTTGTAGAGATCCTCAGCATCTAGGAGAGATCAGAGACACAACAAAACACTAAAGCAACAGCTACAAACTTTTTTTGGCAGTGGTGCCACTTGCATGCTGATGACCCCAGCCCTGCATCTGAGTAATTGGTACATGAGTTCTCTACTAGGATTACAACTCTGGTTTAGGAACCACTGACCTAGAGGCAGAAGATCACATGATTAAAAAAGTTCCATCCAACATTAATCATGTCATTTAGCTATCGGGAACACAACATCTGGGGATAAAAGTGAGGGAAGCTATTTGTAGCGAGTGAGCGACAAGACTGGGGACAGACTGGCCCCACAAATCTTACTGTAAAATATTGCTATTACTCCTCTTACACAACAGGAGCAGCTTTTATGTGCGTACGTTATTGCATATCTCTTTGTGAGAAAGTTGGAGTGACGCACAGGCAAGAGAAAGAATTTGCGATTTTGGGAACAAGTCAAGCTGTGTAAGGGCTTGTAAAGTGTGTGACAGCGTGTGTGGCACTAACTAAGTAACAGAAATCTTTACAATAAAAGATCTGGGATTAGGTAGGTTTCTTTTACCTTCTTCATCATCTTCGGAATCACTATAACTCTTATCTTCAATAAATCCTGAGCTGGCAGAGCTTCCTGTGCTGGCTACGCTCTCAAGGCGCCTCTTGATCAGTTCGGTCAAATCACTGTTGGACTCATCCAGACTTTTCTCTGCTTGGTCAGAGTTTTCCTGGGACTAGAAACGATAGAAAACTGATTTTTAGCTTTGGATGATGCATATACCTCGGCATTCAAAATAGGTAAAAGAATGGCGTATGGAGAAAGTGTCCTCTGGAGACGAGCTCAAAACATGTTTGAACATGATGTTCCCTGAATAGCAGAACTGATGAAGCCTGGTTTCCTATTTATTAATACAGAACCTCCCATTTTACTGATAGCAATATTCCACCATAAAAGTTAGGTGGAAGCTGGCCAGGTGAGACTGATAGATGAGCAGAGAGATATTGTAATTCTGTACCTCTTGCTTTCTTAGGAAACCATGCTAAAAATCACAGTTCAAGGTATGTGCATGATGTGCACTGAAACGCATCTGCCTCACCCTCTCCTGAGGAGTGAGACATAACCAGTCTGCAATTCATGAAAACAAGGGTGAGAAAAGAAATTTTGCGTGACTGTACCGGGAAAATCTTCTCTTGCGCAAAGTACCTTATGTACTTTTATGCCTGTACACAATAGGTATAATAATAATAATAGAATCATCTGGGAAAATAATCTTGGGGAGGCTCCAGTTTCTGGCAGGGCTTAGATGAGAGAGCCCTTGCGATGCTGTCTTTTCACAATGAGGACGTAGTCTCATCCTCACTGATTTCTGGCCTCCAGTGTCTTCCCCCCTGTCCTAGCCCAATTTGTGCTAGCACAAACATTTGTGTGGATGCAGCCAACCGCTTGGAAACCAAACCCATTTGGTTAGTTTTAACGCAGCTCATGTTCGTGATCCGGTTCGCTGCATACAGCACGGAGTTCTAGGTTGGCACAGGGGAAGGGAGAACACCGACGATGGGAATGAGCAGATGTTGGAAGGGTGAGCTGCTTTTGGTAGCCAGGGGGAGAGGGCCTAGAAACAAAAATCCCCAAACTGGGCTTGTATTTTGGGAGGGTTCACCTTCTAGTTCAGTTAACACCGCTTTTTCACTACTACTTTGTTGCCCTCCTTGTGCTGGGTAGTATCTCACGAGTAATTCCCTCTTGCTCTCAAATGCACTAGAGCGCTTGGGTATTTGCAACGCATTCTTTAGTAGGTGCTAGAAAAGCAGAGGATGGAAGCAAGATCCTACAGGGGGAAAAAGTTTCCTTTTCTTGCTCATACAAATTGAAATGTGGTGAGAAAATAAAGTGCCTATATAAATACCAAACTGTCTCAGTGCCAATGCAGAAAACAATCCAACTTGTGGTCAGTGGTTGTTAATTCTCTGCCTTGTGACTATGAGAAGCTTGCCATTTTTTTACCTTGTATGCAATGAAATCTCCTCGTTTTCCTCTTAGATAGTTGGACAGATTTCCATATTTGCAATATTCTACTATGACCATTAAAGGACCTAAAAAGACAGTGAAAGTCAAATGAGTTTTGAAGCACTGCAAAGCACTTAATACTAACTTATCCTCACAAATCCTTTTCAAAATAAGTAAAAGCTGGCATTCCTATTATACAGGTGAGGAAATTAGGAAACAGAGAAGTGACACTGGAAGCACGCTATCGGTAGTGGGTATGGAGAGGAGGGAATACAGTGCTGATTCTTAGTTTCCTCCGTTATATTGTAACAGTTGCTATTGATTCCTTATTTATAAACAAAGGAGAAATCAGAATGATAAATAAGAATATACAATCCCATGTGCTATTAAGATTGGTTTACTCCATACATAGATCCATAGCACGGAGCAGCCTTCATTTTTCTCTGCTGCCATCACAGTTGTTTGTTTTGGGTGGAGCTGATGCCCCCAGAGGCAATAAAAGCATGCAGGATCATAGGCAGATCTAAATCAAAAGTTGCGAAAATACTTAGTCTGCAGTTTTTGAAAGCCTGGAAAGTCCTATCAATTTCTTCCTTTCTTATTTCTGTGCAAACTGCTGCGGAGTTCAGTGCAATTTCTGCTTTTTTACAATTATGCGTATTTTTAAGATCTGCTCGAAAATGCTTTTATGTTTCAGTGTGAGCTATTAGGAAAGGGAAGAGCTACATTCTCTACCTTTAGCATAATCACTGCTTTGTGTAATCATCAAATGTGAGATAAGGTGAAATCGTGGGGCTAGAATGCATATAAACGTGTATTATTATCATTCCTAAGCAACCAGACTTTCATGTCCAGAAACCTTTTTCTATCTGGAAGGTCCGTAGTTCAGACTTAGGAGTTTGCACTTCAAAGGAAAAGTGCTGGGAGCTGCACTTGGCCATTCAGGAAGGAGGCAGCTCTAAGCAGCACTTCTGTCTGGCCGTATCAGAAATGCACATACAGGCTTGTACTGCAGTCTTCCCCCTTGGTCCAGTCTGATGCGTGCAATATTGACTGGAACGGCTGAGCGCAGGGCTGTAAGGGAGAGCGGAGGGGTCGAGGAGGGAAGAGTGGGCCTTAGAGATTCTGGTTGCTGCATCCTGTCTGAGATTGGGTGAGGAGCACCCTTTGGAAGTGGATCGTCCCATTAAAAGGGAGATGGGGAATTCTAGCAATAATAACCAATAGCTTGCCGATAATAACATTGCGTGTTTCTGCCAGGCTTTTTATTTGCACAAGTCCTATAGCACTGCTAGATTGAATACGTATCTTTGGGCTTTTCAGGTCTGTTCAAGACTTCCAGTTCCTATTGACTACAGCTGTACCGTATTCAGCACCCGAGTGCGCTGTACCAGTGACTGCAAAAGCATAACCGGCCCAAAATCAGAGCTGATGGCGGTTCTACTGCTGACCACACAACACTGCTCGCTTGGGCTTAAAGGCAGCAGTGCTGGGATCTGGCAGTGCACAAGGGATCTCTGTGGGACACTGTTTTGAAGAACCTAAAGTCAAACGTCCCTCATGGATGCCCTGGGGAAATGCAGATTCCAGTATAGCTTTAAAGCTCCAGTTAGTGATTTATTCATGTTTTTGAAATGCTACCTAGATTTCCTGATTGTAAAGCATATACTGTGCATTAGTTCTAACTGCTTAAGATCAGACACTCAGCCAAGGTGTTAAAATTTGTTATTTGTTATAATGTTAAAATAATATACGTGCATACTTAATATCAGTCTTCATCAGGAATACCGTTACACGGTTACGTAAAACCTAACAAGGAAGGAGAAAGCACTGTATTCTGCAATGGCATTTTAATAGTAACTCCTATCCCAGTGTCTGTCTTGAGAGCTCAAGGCTATTTTTCTTTAGTCTGCAGTTGCATTGCTCAAAGGTAAAGAACCCGGCGCCTGCCTAGAGGCACCTCAGTGCCCTGCGAGGCCGTGCTGCGCCGCTCTGCTCCGTCCGCTGCTCCCCAGAGGAACCAGCGGTTTTCCTGGGCAGCTAGCAGCGGGGAGCGAGGGTTCCCTCTTCACCCAGGAGGGCAATCAGGATGGAGCAGGCTGGAGAACGGGGAACTGAGGGACTCCCAGGAGGAAAAGTTCCTCAGAGACTGGACCACCACAGTATTTGATCAGTTACTGAGATGTGTTTTACTATGCAAGTAGAACTCTGTGGCTGGATTAGTGCTTTGGTTAAAAACTACTGACCTCTTAGTAGTGCTGCCATGTTTTAGGCACCTGTTTGTATTAAGCCACCTCATTGACTTGACGGAATCATAGAATCATAGAATCGTTTAGGTTGGAAAAGACCTTCATGATCATCCAGTCCAACCATTAACCTAACAGAAGAGGAGAGTCACCAGCATTCATAACGTTACTTCCCCTGTACTCGCAGTCCCAAGCAAAGGCTACTTGCTTACGCATCTGAACCTTAAAACTAAAGCTGACAACCTCCCATACAAGCTTTTGGGGTCTGCAGTGCTACAATTCCTGCAAGTTCCCTGTTCGGGGCTCCCAGGTTGCAGCAGTTCCTGTTGGTTGCTGGTTCCTGACTGCTCCTTGAGGAACTGGGAGTATCTTGCTGTAGGGAAGATTTCTTTCCTGGCATCCTACCAGATCTACCTCACTGAAGTTTTCTTTTTTCCCCCGTGACTGGACAACTACATGTTCTTTGGGAAGATGACAGCTTCAGAGTCTCGGATGACAACAGATGTGTGCACCATCTCTCTCGCTCTTTCCCCTTCATTTATTTTACTCTGTTTTTTTTTGTCCTCAGCTCTCCTAAATCTGTCCTTTGGGGCTTGTTTTGAAGGTTCATTGTAAGCATTAAAGAGGCATCTTTGAGAGTTGTTACCCTGAAGTTAAAGCACAGTATAGTAACAGACAGGGATGCTTTGTATGGCAGTATGGGAAGGGATGTTTTAGTGACAAAGGTCTAAGATTTATGGAGTCCTTTGTTTAACTCTGCACTTTGCAACAGATTCTTTGTATGATGTACAGCCAGTTGTGTCAGCTCAGTCCCCTGGAAGTCCATGCTGTTGCCCTATTCAGCTTTGGGCTGCCTCAAGGCTTCCTGTATACTACACAAAAAGTGCCTGCATTTGCCTGGCAAGAGCAAAGTGCTCGGGAAAGGAGAAGGCCTCAAGTAGCTAAGTGCTCAGCCTGGTGCATCGTCCTGATAAGGCAGGGAAGAAGAGGGTGAAGAACCTTTGAAATGATCAGTAGTGCCTGTGTGGAGGAATTGGGCACCTCCTTGCAATCCTGCCTCCCTTCGGTGCATAATCCCTTTTGTAAACAAGCTTACAAAGGACAGAGAAAAAGAAAATAGAGAAGTGACACCACTGGCTGGGAGAAGACGTTCAGAAACCATTGATGAGATGTGGCCGTATTCTGCAGTAGCAGAAGCTCTCCTATGAGCAGAGAGGTAGAAATGTTTGTGCTTGCATTAACTGCATGTGCATGAGACCTGGACTCCACCACAGACACATCCAAACACCGTTGTATCTGAAAAGTGTTTCTTCTTTGCTCCTTATTTACTGAGGACTTCTCACCTCCAGCTTTGGTGCAGGCTCCCAGCAGGTTGACTACATTCAGATGATGTCCTATATGGATGAGGATCTTCAGTTCAGACATTAAAGCCTTGCATTCATTAGTAGTTGCACATTCTGCTTAAGATAAACAGGAAAAAAATCATCTTTACACAACAGGATGTTTTGAACAGGACACAGCAAGATCCTGTTTACACTTGGAAACAAAACCCACCCAGGTTACTTGCAGTATCTTTGCTTTTCAGTCTCTTAAACAGATAATAATTCATCCGTTTCATTGTCTGTTGACCTTTATGAAGTGGAATAACACTTTATCTTTTGGGTGACTCTTCCTTTCCCTAGCATGGGTTATGGAGGGTTACTGTCCTGTAGGAGAACCCTCCCCCCAGATCACATACCAGAGAGCCTTTGCAAGGACTGAATTTTGCAAGCTTAGCCGAGGAAAATCCAACCACTCCAAGCAGCAATAGCTCCATCTGTAATGGTGATGTGCAGTTTAGCAGTACTTCTTTACAATACCTCAGAATATATTTTTCCACAGTACTGAGCAACTCTCCACTGCAGGCGATGGAGGAATCCAACACATCTGTAAGTTGGGTGCCAAAATGTGCTGGAGAATGTACAGCATTACTAAATCTCAGCCCTGTGAGATCTCATCGACCCAAGAAATACATTCTCCAGCAAAGCGGAGGGGGCCGTATTTGTGTGTGAACCATGAACTTGACACTTGATGAAGCACTGGCTAGCCAGTGGTACTGTAGTTTCATTCTCTTTTGCTGCCAAAGCTAAGGAAGGACTCTCCGACCAGAACATTTTTCAGATCCTGGCTTGTTTCCTCTGCCTTCTTTCCAAAACTTTCATGATGTATTTTAACTAAAGGGGCTGTGTCCTGTTTCCTCTGGTTTTGCCTTTGCGTCACGTGAGATTTAAATACGAAGAAACAGTTATGTAACAGAGCATTTGGTGTGACAAATGTAACCTGTTTATCTGCTTCTAGAATCCTCCATAAACAAATCTTTCACCAAATTGTGTCATAAAGAAGGAGCTATTCCAAGCCCAAGATTTCTTCAGTCAACAGTATTTGTAGATGGGTGTGTACATGGGTGGCATTACTCCTGATTTATCCTGGCATGAGCTGGAAGGCATGCCTGGGAAAATCTAAACAGAACAGCCTCAGAAGTGTTTCAGATAATCTTGCACATTAAGTTTTAGCCTTCAACCCAGAACTGATACCAGCCTGCTTCATGGAAATGACAGATAATGCTAGAATTACAGTAACGCAGACATCTCCAGAGCCTTTTTTTTTCCTGAATGGATTGACTCACATTAGAGAATCTGCTTTATTCAGGAAAGTGATGAATTATGGGCATGTTAGTTGGGGAGGGACAGGTTAGAGCAGGAGGCTGCTGCCTCCACTGGGGAAGGAAGGTGAAAAATGGTGGAGGAACTGTCAAATAGCACAGTGTGGAAGTGAGTGAAAACCCAGAGCTATCCAGGGCAGTCAGTTTTGGATGGAGAAGGGAGTGTGTCTGGATCAGGGGCTTCTAGGATATTTCAGGGATCTGGAGATGGACATGGAACAGAAGAAATAACGGCAGGAGAGACGATGATCTGAAGATCTGCTGAGTAATGCAGAGAAGGGAGACCAGATTCGGAGCAGGTCCAGACAGGTGATGAACTGATGTTTCTGAAATTTCAGAGAGATGGGAAGTAGCAGAGCATCGGGAGAGGCAGCTAGCAACAGAAGCCAAATACAGTGATAGAAGTTCCTGAATCATGGCATTGCAGGGGTTAATACTGTCATGCAGCAGCACTGCAGAGCAACGTGGGCTATGAAAAGGCATCCAGTGAGCATCGACTGTACCTTTGAAACAATCTTAAGTGAAAGTTGAAAACCTCCAACCCAAGTAGTCAACGTACTGGCTGATGCATTTATTCATAAGCTGTCTGCAGAGGCTTTGTATGTAAATATAATATGAAAGAAGAGTCTCCAAGTTCCCCACCACTGAATGGTAAAAGCCTTCCTTAATTTCAATAATTGCAAGCAAGTTGTCTCTAATTCACTCCCTTGGCATTGCTTTTTTTTTTCAACCCCTTGAACTGTTCTACATCTGGAAGGGCCGTGATCGAAGGCTTAGATCCAATTTCAGACTATCTAATGTAATTACATTCTGTAATCTGTTTCCCTCCTAACCCCGCAGACCTGGAAGCTGCTGTTTTCCTCCTCTAGGAATACAAGACTTAATCAGCAGCTCAGCATGGAGCCCGCTTGTCATTTCCTACACGTTAGCATCCACTGTATAATGACTAATTGCTCCCATATGACAAACCCACTCCCTTCTGAACACAATGAACTTGGGACTGGTTTGGAGCTGAGAACTGGAAACCTCATTGCCCACAGGTTCCCTGAGGAGTCTTGTGAGAATCTCAGAGGGATATGTACCTTTAAGCATTTTTACGGCAACTGTTTTGCAGGTTGAAGATTTATCAATGCCAAAAGCAGACGCCTCCACCACCTTCCCAAAAGCACCATGACCCAGTGTTTTACCTAGAGAAGCAAGAGTCAAGAATGAGCCAAAGGGTACTTACGACAGTCTGCATCAGATAAGAGGGCAACATGCATTCTCAGCTATGCAAGAAATACAAGACTCCAGCGCCCAGGCACAACGTAGACGTAGACCGATAGTCAATAGGAGCCTGTATCACATATTTGCAGTATATGGATATAAACGGTATGATTTATATCCATATGACTTCAATGCAATACAGTGCGTGACAGAACAGAGTAGAATAAATCAATCTGCATTCAGCTGAAGGCAAGGCTGAATACATATATATGGCTTAAGGGTAAAAACATTATGTATAGTTGTCCTGAACCTCAGGAAAGTCAGAGTTTGGGTTAAACATAGAATTGTGGAACCCCGATCTCTCGCGAATCACAGTCATGGCGATAGTCAGCTGTGGCACTCAGGCAGTCAGAACCCTTTAACCCTTCAGTTATTGACATTTCTTTGATGTAAAAGCTATACTAAATGGAATTTAAGTTGATAATCTTTCTTTATTTTCCCTGTCATTTGAATTTTCATGCCTGTATTACCTAGTGTCCTCTGAGGGCTCTGACCCGCAATGCAGCAGAGTACACTGGGCATCATGGTCTGTCTGGTTGGTTCTGCTAGTTTGACCCCGTGTCCCGCCATCATCTCATTTTTTGTTATTTTTGCATGTCTTCCTCCTTCTTCCATGTTTTCCAGCTAAAGCGCCAAGAGCACACACAAATACAGATATATTCCCTGCACTCATCATTGCGCACAGATGTTACTGTTCCTCTATACAAACACAACCTGCTTTTTACATCTTCTTGCTTCATCATCCAGTGAGCTGGGCTGTTGAATGAAATTTGGTTTGTTTTTTCATATAGCTCTTTACAACTCAAAGGCAACTTTAAATGATTGATAAGGAATTGATAATTTGATGAATTGATAGATTTCTTCAAAATAAAATTCGCTGAAAGACTGTCACCTTTCAGAGTGACTTCTCTTTCCCTTTTTCTCTATGGGTATGAAACCATACTTTTGGCAGGGACAGTACCTGGAGGTACCTTTCTTCCCCGTCAAGAGTTTGGCTTCGCTTCGCCAAGAAAGAAAAAGAGGTGGTAGCTATTTTGAGAGAGACAGCATCTTTGCTTTTCTTACCAAATCCCTTGTTTCACCCCCCGTTAAGGATGGTCCTGAATGCTGTGACTCACTGCCAATTCTCCCCAAGGATGGTAGTACGCTGGCACTAAATGATAGGCTGCTTCTTGGGTTATACAACAGATCCACAGAAATTGAGGAGCGTTAGAAATCATCATTCTTTACAGTAGTAATACCCAAACCACTCACCCAGCCGCAGTCTGTCTCTTGGGAACTCCCATTTACTGCTGTCATAGGGAAGACGGTCACACTGCTCGTCAAGAGGCATTTCCTCTGGATCCATTATAATTGACAGGTATCCTGTTTTAATATCTGTGGCATCAGGCTAAAAACAGGGTGTGGAGAAATTATTCACAGTATTTACCCTGCAATTCTAATGGGAGAGCTGTCATCTGCAAGACTGAGTGCTGGCTGGGGAGTTCCCTGAATTCCAGACTTAGCTCTGAAATTTATTCTGAACCATGAATGCATCACTTCAGCTTCCTGCCTCTCTTTTTTTTTTATATCTGGGAAATAAATGTTTATGCATGCCTGCCACTCATGGCTGTTGGGAAGAGTCACTGATTAATGTTGGTAAACACTCCAAGGACACAAAATCTATCACTGTCTTCTACCTGTATCTGTTAAAGGAAATCAGTGCTTTTCTGTGGGAACTCCACGAGTTGCTCTTCCTGGTGCACTACGGAGCATTTTGGCATTTTTGTAGTGTTTTGTTTGCAGGCTTGATTCTCCACACTTGTTACAATTTAAAATTGAAAGCTCGTGAGAATTGCTACTTCTACCGCTGCTCAGTGAGAAACTGTGATTTGGTGGGTCCTGTGAGCAGACTTGCATGGGTGTAAAATGTAATAGGAAACTCACTGGTGTCCACAACTCTGTTAAACTGTGGTCAAGGATAATTTAATTGCTGTTGTTGCAATAGGATGTATTTGCAATAGGAGGGGAAATTTTACTCAAGTATTAGGGATCAGCACTGGAACTGTAGTTTGGTGAGCTTCAGAGCAGAGAGCTGTGGCTGCCTTTCTGTTTGCTGTTTGTTTTAGGAAAAACAGACCTAAATTCCTTGGAACTTTACTGAAACTTTACTTTTCTGAGTCACAAAAGGGAGATGAAAGAACAGCAAGACTTGGAGACAAAATAAGCTGTGCGGTTTGAGCTCATTTCTAGAGCAAACATCCTAGGATCTTTCTTAAAACAGGGCCCCCTTTAACACCTGCGTTTCAGAGAAATCTTTTTGGACAAGTGCTGAAATCAAGCCCTCATTTTTGGGGATTTAGGATTTTTTTCGGTTTCCTAATCTTGCAAGCCAGTTTAACTCGTAAAGTGGGAAGAGCCTGAATTTATGGTACCGTGGAAGTGGGCAGAAATCTCCCAAGTGCAAGTGATCTCTTGAGAAGTCAAAGGACTACCAGCAGAAATCTTGGACTGAAATTTTATAGGAACATTTCCCACAGTTTTTCTACCATCTGTCCCAAACATTCGGCCCTAAACTCTGATGCTGCGCATAAACTGGGCCCAGTCCCAGCCCCTTTGTGCAGTATGGAAGCTCTCTTACTTTTCTCAGTTTCCGAATGAATAGGGTCAGAAGAAGCCAGAAGAGGGTAGCGGCTAGACCAGTGCAGACCAAAATGATAACTTCAATGTTGGATTTCTCCTCAGAACCTGTAGGTTAAATGAACAACCAAATTTTAAATGTAGCCAAAGTCCATGACTGAACAATAGTTCTCAGCAGTCCGACACAATATATGCGTTTCGCCTTAGCTTGGAACTCACCTTGTATTTTAATGAAGGCTGATGTGCTGTCTTGGCCCATGTCATTGGATGCCTTGCATTCGTAGAGCCCTTCATCATCCTTTTTCACTCGCTCAATGACCAGGGTATTATTTTCCATGGAAATTCCTGTTGTAAAGGATTTTGGTTAATATTACCACAATAACCTACCTGCCTACAAATGCTTTTAGAAGACAGAGAACTGAAATTCAGCTCCCATCCATGCAGGCCTGGTACGTGCTGTTGTTAGGAATTATTTTCATACTATGCTTCTCGTTGTGGTCTCGCAACAACCTTTCCCTGATGTTTTTTTCCTCCTCAATACCTGTGTAAATTGCTCGGGGATCATTTAACCAACAGCAAATGTGGCTGTTAGTTTATTATGAGCAGACAGAGCCTGAGAAAACTTCTATGGAAGTTAGTGAAGTGATGGGAAGATAGGTTTTCTGATAGCAATAAGGTACACTGGGGAAAAAGGGAACTCCATGAAATTATTGGAGAAAGCCAATGTCTTGGAGGCTGTGGGAAGTGATGGGAGTTCTAACATGTGGAACACAGCAATCAGGTTATGCACATCCCTGGAAAAATCACTGCGTGGAGCAGCCCTGGATTCACAGGCAGCCGGGGGCTAGAGGTGGAGTGGGAAGAGGGAGGTTGCCTAGATGTGACCTATGTGAGGCTTTTCTACATTTAATTTTCCTGATTAATTTTCCACATTTGATTTTTCCTGATCTGTGGCACAAAACTGAGAGCTGATCTGTTTCACTAAGGATGTGTTTGGGGCAGAAATAGGGAAACAGGTCAGGCTTTGAATCCAAAATAGAAGGACATTTTGAGTTTCTGGGTGTTCTGCCTATGAATCCTGTTGTTGTTAACAAGAGTACTGCACATAACTTGCCATGCACTGTGCTGAAATATTTACCCTGAGGTGTTTTTTCCAAATATTTTATTTATGTTTCCATTGGCTGGATGAGTTACATGCTTGTCCCTCTAGAATTATTTTTAAAATTTCAGTAGCTATAAAGAGTTTCTCTCAGAAAGTCTGATCTGAATTATGGATGATCCTAGGTTTCCTACCTAGTCCAAGATGCAAAATTAAAGTCACAGGACCAGCTACTGACATGGGATTCTCCATGATTTATGGGAGATCTCAGGACAGAGAGCTGAGAAGGAATTCCAGGCTCAGGTGAGGGAGCCCATGCTCCCTGCCCATGGTAGCACTGTACCTGTACTGCTCTGTACCAGCTGAGCTGGGAGCACATTCTCCTTGCTGGGTTGTGGGAGATAAGGAAAGGATGTGTAACATGTCATGGTGTGCCCTGGACCTGACTGAGAGGTGACTGCCCATAATTAGCTGCAATATATTCTGATCAGGCCCCAAGGATACCTGACAGTTCAGGCTTGTGTTTTCAGACCCACCTGACAAGCAGGTGCGCTCTTTCTCGGTTTTGTACACAAACTGTTGTTTCCTACAAGCAGACTGAACAGCAGCACACTGTACTCCTTGTTGTATTAATGCTATGCTAACGCATGCAGACTCTCTGGCTGACTCTGCAGGCACGAGCACTGCCACATGCGGAAGGCAAGCTGCATAAGCACGCATTGGGTTGCAACCGGTTGGCAGCTATGACCTCAAAGTCCAAGCTGGAGACTACTGCAGTGGTCTGATATATTTGAATTTGTGTGTGTGTTTTCTGAGGTTGTGTACACCATCCTGACTCAGCCACGCTTGCGGTAGCTGTGGAGTTGTAGGTCCTATGTTTGTGGTGAACCTGCAAGTCCGTTATCCTGCGTTATGTGCAATACAGCAGCACGCTTGGGAAGCAAGTATGCTCACCTGATGCTGCTGAAATGGGGTAGCCGTTCTTCCTCCACGTAATCTGAGGTTCTGGCGTTCCACTGACTTTGCACTCCAGGATGATCTTGCCGCTGATGTTGACCTCCAGATCCGTGAGGTTCTGTATCACATACGGTGCTGCCTTTGCTACAGTCACAAAGGAAAAGGGTACACAGTAAGATTTCAGAAGGCACATCCTGCAGCTCTGCCATCTTCTCTCCTTTGGCCAGCTGCATGGCTTCTCTGAGCTGGAAGTGCCAAAGATTTGGTTGATGAGTGGTAGCAAAAATCCCCCAAATGATTATGGGAGGAGCAGGTGATTTCATTTGGCTTATTTTCAAACTGACTAAGCTTAGATTTGGCTTCAGCTCGAACCTCCTTGAGTTTCTCATCCTCTGAAGAAAACAGAGGACAGTGAGTGGGTAGAGCAAATGCAGAGTGAATGCAAAAAAAGAAAGGAGGAGGCAAAGAGGAAACAGTTCTAAGGATTTTGTGTCTTCTATCATGAGTGCAGTTATCTACTTACTACAAAGCATGTTAAGCTCCACTTTACGTTCATTTATAAAAGTTACAGGAAAGCAATGAATAAAATCACAAGCACAGCATGAAAAATACGTAAAACCTGCAATAAGGACAGTAGCTGATGGGTGTTAGTGCATTTAAAAGACTTTGTTTGTATGGGGGAAGGAGGGCTGGTTTGGAGGGGCATTTCCACGCATGTTCTCTGGAAGAATTGCCTCTCTGACGTGTGCCAGACAAATAACAGTAATTCTCAGAACAATGTGATCAAGGTTCCAGTTCTCCCATGGATGTATTCCTAGTTTAGCTGTGTTTTTTCCATAACCATCATGTGTAGGTGTCTGTGTAGGTGGAAATTTGACTAAATGAGTAAAAATATCTGCCAGGGGAGAGAAAAGTGAGCTGCCTGAATGCAGAGTGCAGAGAAAGCCCAGCGCCTCCATGTCAGATGATGCTGACAGGTGGCTCTGGTGCCGGCTGCGGGGACAAGCCAAACCGCTAGCACTCCATAATACCAGGGTGAAGATTCTTTCCCTTCCTCCGCACTCCAGGAAGAGGCAGGTGCTCATGCCATTTCTTAAAATAAATCACCTCCCACTCAGGTATCAGAGCCGTGCTAGCCACAGCTGTGGCATGGGTGAGCGTTGTCTCCTCCTGTGTGTGCCTGCACGGAGGGGGAAGGGACTGCGAGAGTGGTGTTGGCTGCACGGCGTAGGAGACTGCATGGGAAATGTGCTTGTTCACTTAAACGAGGATGAAGCCGGCGCTGCACGGCCTGGTTTTTACCTAAGTGACAAGTGCTTACGGCAGCATAGCCGTCCCTTCAGTGCCTCATTAGCCATTAATGTAAGTGGAGAAGCCAATTTGAAAATCACTGTCTAATTCGGCTTCTGAAGGACTCCGTCTTCTGCACCCTGGCTTGCTGCTGTTTGTTTCAATTCTACTCCATTTCTATGCTTTGGGGTTTTCTTCATCATTGGAAGATAGCTAGTAAATTCAGCCATTCCAGCAGCACTTCTTCTGAGAAGGCTTAGAGCCAGTCGCTCACTTTCTTCACTATGAAGCAGAAGAAACTTCACTAATTTTAAGTGAGTTTCTGCCGGAAGAACTCTCCAGCCCTTTATATTCACATAGCCAAAGAAACCAGGCTTCAGGATCTGTAGTGTTACTATTTTTATGAGAATAAAAGAAAAGAGCTGGGAGGTTGGGTATAAGTAAGAAAATACTGTTATTACAACGAAGCGCATCCCACTTACCCAGAATAAATGGTACCTGTCACTCGATTATACGCTTGACCAGTGACATTTGTGATCACATCTGCTGGGTCCAAATCTATTTAGGTATCTATATCATCCTGGCAGCTGTAAGTGGGTGGAGTCTTCTGCCAAAGTCATATAGACCTGGGGTGACAGTCCCAAATGATGGAGTTGTGCTGTTAGTAATGTGGTGGGTGATGCCTTTTCTCCTCGGTCAACACTGTATCTACACCCAGCGTGGAGTTAGGAGGACAAAATGCAGCTGCAGGCGCCTTCATGTGTAAGGCAGATACTTTATACAAAACCAGTAGTGGCTGGATGAGTAATATGTATGGCTAGGTGTCAATCCACATACAGTAATACAAAAAAAACCCCAAACCAGAGCACAAAGTCTATATTAGGACAGTCCCTAAGAAATGCTGGGCACCTTCTGCTTTGAAAGGCTTCAAAGGGAGCAGGAGATGCACAGCGTTTCTGCTCCTGCAGCAGAGCGATAGCACGTCCCGCTGCCATCTTCCGCTGGCAGGACCTACCTCTGACGAGGAGCTGAGTGTGCTGCTCTAGCGTGTCGGTGCTGTTGTGCTGGTTCTGGGCTCTGCACTTGTAGAGGCCACTCTGATCCTTCGTGACGTTAGTGATGACCAGTGTCAAAGAAATGGAATAGTTGTCAGTCTTCTTGATCACCGAGTCCCGGAGAGCCACCTCTGAGGAGGGGTGATACCAGGCCAGGTGACTGTAGATGTACTTGGAGGCCCGGCAGGTCAGCCGGACGTCGTTCCCCACAATGGTTGTGACTTGCGGGTCTGTTTGCAACCCAAACGGCACATCTAGGAGGAAGAGAAAACACATTTACAATTGAGTCACGACTGAGAAGATCGTTGGTTGCAACTTGATGGTCAAATTTCAAAGACCAGCCGTAATGGAATGAGCCAATTTTAATGAGACCCGCGTTGCATGTGCAAACAGGCACCGGTGCTTGTGAATTCGGGAAGTGCGTGTACCTCTCACGTCCCAGTGCTGACCTGTGGTAGTCTGGCCCTCAGTATTCTAATCATTACATTTGCAAGTAATGAATGGAAAGTTTATAAATAGAAGTCGTTAATGGACTAAGAGAGTTTAATCAAGAGAGATTTCTATCCAGGTAGACAAATGTGTTCATGAGCTCTCCTCTTTCTGTCTGCAATCAGTGCTTGAAAGTATAATTGCATAAGAATAAAGAGACCTATTCCCATTTCTCAGAAGTGACACTCCCTTCACCACTGAACAATCCTCCCGATTCTCCCTTATTTCAACTATGCCAATATTTAGTTTCATCACATGTGCTTTGGTGGATATTTACTTGATCACTGAATGGATTAACTGACCTAATGATGTATAACTCCTTGAGGCCTTTATATTTAGCCGAGAAATACTTTGAGGCATGAGTCCAATCTGTCCACAAAAGAGTAAGCTGTTTCTTGCTATATTTTTAGTAACTTTTCACTCCAGAAAAAAATCAATTTTCCTGAAGTGGTGAACTGAATCCATTTGAAGGCAAGAAAATATGTTTCTGAGTAGAATGCCAAAGTCTGGCCTACAGACACATTCCTATTACTGCATTAGCCACCAGAGACCTACAATTAAATTGTATCTGAAAGATATTCTTTTCCCTTTTTATTCTGTTAGTTTCAGTGATCTGTCCACCCAGCAGACTGGAGTGAAAGTGCATGGATAAGCACAGTGACCTGGAATTATTTTTTCGTCTGTTCGGTGAGGATTTTCAAGCAGCTGAGAGTTATGAGGAATCCCTTATAAATTATACCAGGCGTAGTATGGGGATGGGACGCTTTGGGAGGACTTGCTCTGGATTCCCTTCTGAACATGAACAGTGTTTGCAATAAATCTAATAGATTGTTGCTTCAGTACCAAGCTGTTAGTAAGATGCTTTCTCAAGCTAGGATGAAATGGATGGTACTTTGAGAAGGACGGAAGTTAAAGGGGAGCAAGTATGCAATGCACTTGCAATCTGACAAATTCCACATGGGAGCTGGAATTTGGCCAGGGGCTCACACTGCAAACTCTTGCAAAAAGTTCTGCCGAAGCTGTAGTTGAGCATAAATAGCGAGGCTGATGAAATAACCAATCTGCTTTATAATAAACCATATGTAAAATAGAGAGCCCTAAAGGAGCTTTCAGATATGATTGAAAGTCTCTCTTCTTCACAAATCATCTGGAACAGAACCAATAAGCTTTGCCTCATGGTTTTCAAAGACTGGCACCAGAAATGTTTTACAAAAGATCCAAAAAGAGAAGAGACCCCTCAGGCCACAGCTGTGGAACTTGATATTTTTCTTTTCTTTCCTTTTCATGAAATTTCAGTTTACTTTATGCAGTGTTTTGTTAGGCTCAGTTGTTCTCTTTCTTGCTTAGTGCTAGCTGTACACTCAAACTGACTTGTGTAATACATCCATTCTTCACATCTGACGTCCTGTGGTTCCAGCTTGTCAAGATGATGCTTATCAAAAAGGGGGAAAAGGCTGAGGCCAGCAGAACTTCTCTAAACAGGAAGAACTAAGGTCCAGTGAAAACACTGGGATGTGGCATGAACAGCATCTCAGCATCTCTCCTGAATCTGTCAAACCAAAATAGGGACAAAGTGCTCTCTTAACTTGCCTCTTTCTTAGTTTCTCTTCTAAGCATTTGCTATCTCTGCTAAGTGTTTGCTCCAGCAAGAGTTATAGCACTAAGGTAGATGGATCTTTGGTTAGAGGCAGTTCTTTAGTAAGCTCAATGGTCTGGGAGACCTCCTGAAATCCCCTCCACCCTGAATTATCCTATGATCCTAAGTGCTGGGTCTCAGTGAAAGCATAAAGGGATTCCAGGTAAAGTGATGAGGTAGGAGTTTGGTCACATTACCTGGGGTAAAACACAGTGAACCCCTGCAAATCTGCAGGGCAAGCTAAACCTTGGCCTTAAGCGGTTAGGCTGGCAGCCCCGTTTGCCCTGGCCTCTGCCTCTCAGGAAGCCTTTTCTTCAGGAGAATTTCTTCTTACAACTCGCAGCCCCGTTTGTTTTGCAGGGTGAGTTTCCCTGAATGGCTGTGGGAGAAAGCCCACCCCAGGGGAAATACTGCATCTCTTGGGGTAAGGCATTGGCGTGTGTACGGCAGTGACAGCATGGGCTGGAGTGCCCGCAGATCTCTGACATTTTGGTGTAAATTCCCAATGAATTTGATGTGTTCATTTCCAAGCCCTAAATTGTGAGGCTGCTCGATAGTTTCACCTTGCTGCTGGACTTCACCAGTGCAGGGTTTTTTCTACCAACTTAACATTCTGGGAGCAGAGGGCTGGCTTGTTTTTCTTATCGTTTCTTCTGCTGACATTTTTTATTTAGCATTTTGAATATTTTTAGCTGGAACCTGTGCTATTCTCTTCCATCTTGTTAGCCTTTCAAGAAGCTCTTTCAGCTCCAATAGAATATTCATTGATTTTCATTACAGTGGAAGGAAAAAGAGAGAAAGAAGAGATCTCTCTTGCTCTCCTCTCTCTTTTCTCCTCCTACCTGGATTATCTGGGGAGTAACTGCAGCTTTGAGAGCACATTATAAGTCAGTTCATCTCTTAGACTACTTTGCTTACACAATCTTGAACCTGAGCAGTGATTAACTTGTGCTCTCTGAACAGATACAGTGTTTTATAAGACTCCTAATAAGTTGGCTAAAAGAATGCACCATGGGGCCTTTTCTCTTTTATCAGCAGTCACCAAACATTTGTCTTTCGTATTGTATTACAGCGTAGTAGCCGCGAATTTCATTCTCGACTGTGCGGGATTCCATGGCAAAATAGGGAAATAAGCCATTGGGGGAAGGTAAAAAGTCAGCATAAATCAAAAGAAAGTCTGGCTCCATTTGTATTTACAAGGAATTAATTGGTTTTAATTTCCTGTGCTTTGCACAATAATCTGTGTAATTCAAAACTTCTGCTCGTTCCCAAATTCCATCCCTGTGCCTGTCAGGGTGGGGGGGTTGCCATCAGGCATATGCATGTAGGGAGAGTGAGAAAAAGAAAGGGTGAGCCCTACCATCTGAAACAGCGCAGAGCTTTTCATAAATCCTGTAAACATGTCAGGAATAAGCAAACGGAGAGTGGCAAGCAGTTGTAGGACAGCCCAGTTCATCCATTGTTCTAGTATCTGATAGCAGATTTTTATCTCATGTTTGAAATACAGTATTTTCTTTCTGGTATAAATCTTTAACTCTGTTTTTCTGCGTTGTTTTTGCAATCAGATAAGCCCTTGAAAAAGGGCTTTTGTTATTATTTGTTATTCTTATCATAATTCATTTATATTCCAAGACCATTCAGAGGTTTCAAATGGGTGGGATCCCATTTTGTTGTACGTACTACAATCATACAAAGGCTCGAATTTGATTTACTGTGGACCTACAGTAATATATAGCTGCCCTTTCCAAGGTGCAGACCAGAGATTAGCAGGTAAATAATACTTGTTCATAGCAGAGAATACCTCCGGGAGACATCAGGTCAGCTTTTCACTGCGCTAGGAAGGTTGCGGTCTGCCTCGAGTGTCCTTTGGTGCGTAACCGATGGTGGGCAATGACATGAGGCAGTTGTGAGCATCTGACGGCTCGCCCGCATTGCCTCTGCCCATGACAAAATAGTCGTCTGACTTAAATGGGAATGCTGGTGTCAGAACTGTGGTAGGCAAGACAGGTGGGAGACACATTTCTTTTCCGCAAGAAACAGTAAAAAGGA
This sequence comes from Pelecanus crispus, assembly GCF_030463565.1. NCBI lineage: Eukaryota > Metazoa > Chordata > Aves > Pelecaniformes > Pelecanidae > Pelecanus > Pelecanus crispus. The sequence continues at coordinate 2,371,151 of NC_134655.1, read as the reverse complement.
TTTACACAAAAATACGGGAATAAGAGTGAGGCCAGGGCATGATGGATAACACTGCTACTGCATCGCTGTGGGAGTTTCTGCTGTCATGAACAGCTTCAGGAGAGCTTCAGTGGGACACTGACAGTCGGGACATCTGCAGAAAGAGCTCAGAGAGGCTTCAGGGCTGTCACTGAACGATAAGATTTCTCATCATGTTGGACCCCTTATATGGTTGGGTTTCAGCATGATCTCCAAACCCTGTTGACCCTTCACTGAAATGAATTCTGCTGGCAAAGAAACGATTTAAAAATAGATACCAGTTCTATTTCTAGTGTCTGTGGGAGTTTTTGGGGGGGCTCTGCAGTGGAAGAACAAAACGGCTGTTGACATTATTCCACTGGGATAAATAAATATTTCTGAAATGAATATGGTGGTGATGAAAACACCAGGCTGGAGTAAGGCATGTCCCCAGAAAGCATGTGCAGCCTGGACAGCACCTGATGAAGTTTCCCTGTAACACTCTGCTATGTCCTGACAAAACATTTCAACCCTGACCTAGTGGAACAGGTTTTTGAGGGAAGAAGAGAGTTTAACCTCTGTATCATCTTCAGATTTCTTACCAGGGAGAAGTTAATTTAAGTTCAATTCAGCCAAAATGTTTGAAAGCAGCTTGGGATCCACCAGCTTGTTTGTCGGTGGGAGATAATGGCAGATCAGGTCTTTAAAATCAACAAATTGAGGAATTAATTGTGGAGTCCCACAACTAGCAGCTGTTCTGCAGAGAACAGAGCACTGTGAAGAGCTACGAACATTTGCTAGATGTTGTCCTAAAGGCCCACACATTGCTTGTGTGCTCTCAGACTCTAACTCAGCCTTTATCTCAGCTTACAGGTTCAATCTGCATAAAATTAATCAGCCTAGCAATTGTAAAGTGGCCTGCTTTAGAGCCTTATGCTTTTGGACTTCCCGCATTTGGTACCTCCCAAACTGTCCCTGAATGTCCCTCTGACACTGAGCCTAGAGGCAACTCCTGGTGAGAGTAACCTGGGAGCTTCTTAGCCTCCTCCTCCGAGTGCACCCAGTAGAAGACAGTGCTTTTTTTTCATCTGTGAGAGCAGCAGCTCTCATAGCAGCCTGGCCACTTGTTGGAGTAATATGCATTACTCAGCAGAGGACCATCATGTAAAGAAACCCAGCAGCAGGTCACTCTGCTGCTATTTTACCACTGTAACATGACCTACTTTAGGATCAGGATGGCCACATTTAGAAAGATTTAATTTCTTTCTAATCCATAAACACCACTATTTTTAAACACAGCACTTAAAAAAGTCAGTCATGCTCGTTCAGCATCTGCCTCTTGCCCAGAATGGGACAGACTCACAGGCAAAAATATATCTGTCTTGCCAAGCCCTATTTGTCTCCTGGTCTGTTTTGGTGGAAACATTTCCACCATAACCGCTGCCAATAATTTTGTCCAGTGTTTCATTTCCTTCATAACTAAAATTGCACGATTAAAACATTTGTGTCTCAAAACATTGCTAGATTGATCTTAAAATAAAAAATCTGAAATACTATCTCACTGTGGGGGAAAAAAACCCTACATAACTTTATTATTAAAATAAAACATAGTTGTGAAAGGTGCGTGGATTGATCTAACCCTTTGAATCTGACCTTATGCTAGTTGCTTATTTAGTGGCTGCAGCACTGGTTTTAGTCATCAAGTATTACAAAGTACTGGGAATAGCTTGGGAACATAGGGCTTTGAGTAACCCATCCAAACACGATAGCTGGCAGAATTCAGAGCACAAACCAACCCACGTGAAGACTTAACACTTGGAAGTGGGAAGTGTAAAATTAATAGCTGGTCTTCAGCCTGCATTGGACGTCTTGAGGACCTCTTATGTCTGAGCTGTATCTCCCAAAAATGCACCTTGAAGGCCTTTTTCCTAAGTAAATAAGAGTTAAAGCTTTGGAAAATATCTTTTGGAGGCTTAAACCCTCTTCTGTCTCCATAAGGCATTGGGGTAGTACAAAGAAGCTGTAAATGGAGGTGAAATCCTTCCCCCATATGGCACCAGCTTCGTTGTCGTTCAATGACGTTTTTTGTATTAGCACTTCTATGTAATAAGAATGGTAACAATATTTAGTGAGCCCTTTTTTGGTTAGCCCCATTTGAAATGGGCTGAATTACTTTAGAGCAATGGAGTCAAACAACACAGGACGCAGAGGAGTGCAGAGGAGTGCAGAGCACTGCCACGGGCGAGCTGCGCCCTCAGAATTTGCTTCATGGGGAAGAAACCAAGTAGTGAGAAACAGACATTTACCTTCCAGGACACTTCTGCACTCTTTGTTCCAAAAATTGTTATTTTGGTGCAAATTCTACCAGCCAACATCCACTCATCCAGAAAGTGAGCACAGAAATGGTTCAGTTTGTTCTGGTTAAGCACTTGAACAAGGCTGTCCGTGGACTTGTCTCTTTTTTTAAATTCCCATCTCTCCTAAAAGCATTATGTAGGTCTTGATCTCACTACTAAAGAATTTCTGTGTTGAAAGGTTAAGCAGATATTTGTTTGGATTTGTGTTCTTTGGAGAAATAGCATGTCCACCTCCTCCCTCCTTAAAGGGCACTGGAAAGGCTAATTGCTCAGGCAGGGATCCAATGTCACAACAACTCCCAGTGATATCAGCCCTGGATTAGGTCTGAATATTGGCCTTGCTCACCTTTGCTGTGTCTGCTGACTTAATTGGAGACCAGCCGTTCTCCTGAGTCAGGGAGAGGCTTCAGGCCTTTGGAAGACTACAAAGGATTTAGCTTTTTGCTCGAGGTTTCATGAGGACAGCGCTCAAATGTTACGAGTGTTGCTTTAAGACACGGGCAGCTAGACTCAGGGCCTGCATCTGCAGCTTGAAAAGGGCAAGAGGGGCATCAGGTCTGATGCTGGACATGTCAGACTCAGCTGTGCACCGACACAGGACCCAACCTTGCATGTGGTGGAGGGCCTGGACTGTGTGATTGGGAGTGCTCTGAAAACACAACGTGCCGGGGCTCCCAGAAGTTTTAACGAGCACTCACCAGCCACGTAAAACTTGAAGGTAAATCAGATCATCAGCACCTAGTTTTTGTGTAGCGTCTCTTGTGTTGTTTACCTGAGACATAGAACTCAATGCTCCTCTCTTCTTCGCCGATCTTGTTTGAAGCCACGCAGTAATAGATTCCTGATGCGCTGCTGTTCTCCATAGTTAGTGTGCTCACAATCTGCCAAGCAAAGAGAGAAAAAGTAAAGGCTTTGAGTGGGGGTAGGCTTAGCAGAGAGGCTTGAGAGTAGTGGATAAGTACACGTTTCATGGTAGAAAAACAGTTAACAAAGGAGTTTCTAGTAATGAGTGAAGCTCACAGGCAGACAAGTGCTTCTACTGGGTTTTTGGTCTCTCATCTCACATCACCTCAGCCCAGTTGATTCTCTGTCCTCCTCATTCCTAAACCTTCCCCTTCTTTTCTTCCTGTCTCCTCCGTGAAAAACGGGGTTCCCCTTTGACAGACTGCCAAGGTCTTGGTGTGACAACACCAGCAAAAAGCTAAAGCGAAGGACCCGGAAGATTCACCTAAGACACTGGAAATGAAGCCCCACATCCACCTATTTTCTTTTCTGCTTTTCAGTTACGGTTTCCGTGGGTAACAGGACACCCACATTTGCATGGGAAGCAGGTCATTCATATGGATGTGGTATAAAGAATATTGCAGGATTTTGCTTTGCTGTAACCCTAGAGAAGGGAGGGAGGGATGTGGCCCCTTTGGGCCCCAGCTCACTCTTCTAAATTGTGCTTGGAAGCCCCTTGATTCCATAACCCTTCCTCAGAGCCTTGCCAGAATTTGTGAGGTAAGAAAAGAAGCTCTGGAGAAGCTGCCTGTGCTAAGACACTTGGCAAATGCAGAAAGCAAGGGAGGATCGTGAAGGAGAAGGAACACTTGTCCAGAGCTTCACCACACAGAGAAAGGAAGTGGTTCAGTTACTCATGGGGCTGAAATCAAACACATCCTTAAGAAATTGTGTTCCTTAAACATCCTAAGCCCCTGCTTCCGTAGAGGGCCTTCTTAATGAGGTGCCAACCGTACGGCACTCCCCTGTCCCTGTCATGATGCAACATCACAGGCTTATGGAGGACTACCCACAGGTCATGGCTTAAGTTATTTCTAGTACTTCCTTTGGGCTGCTAGCAAGAAAGCAGGGTCTAACCCACCAAGACAGATACGTTCTTGCAAGATTACTTTGCTTCCCCTGCAGCCATTCACCTGAGGAACTCTGAGCCCTCACATTTGGAACAAATATCACTTTCTTTGCCGTCCTCTCTAAGGACTTTGAGAATCAAAACTTATAACACCCTCTGGCCCTTTGTCCTTATCTCCAGAGAGCGCTTTGAAGTGCACAAAAGCATCTCTGGACTTTCTTTTTAATATCCTAAACTAAACTCACACAAGACATTCCTTTACTCCTCATAAAGCTGCACCATGAATGTGTCTATAGCTGTGCGGGATGTATTTTCAGAGTTATTTAAGATTTTCTGAGCTTTAGCACTTTAAATCCTGTAGGGAAATGAGTTTCAAAGGTTTTGATCCCATGTGCATTTTACGTTCTAATGGGGAACATTTTCAGCAGAATAATGAGTAAGTGGAAAAGTATCTACTTCTCATGGGCACCAAACACAGAAATTAGCCAAGAATAGGGACAAACCAAATTTAGGGGTGAAAAGAGGAGACCGGTCAACCCAGCTCCCTCTGGTGTCCACCAAAGAAAGAGCTGTGCAGTTCTGATTGATTTACGATGTGAAAATAGCTCTAACTTGGATATAAAATCACCCAGAGAAGCAGTCTGCTCCTCCTCCTTGTTCTATTCCTGTAGCAGTGGGCCTAATGCCACAGGTTATTAACAAGCACATGTTCAGAGCACTACCCCTGACTTTAAGCAGCAGACACTGCCTTTTGAATTACTGCTGAATCAGGACCAAGGTCTTTCTTTTCATGATTACTGGACCTTAGAATTTTATATTTGGGAATAGAAAAAGCCAATATAAATGTATGTGTTGAGGACAGAAGGGGATAAATTTGGACAGCTATTTAACAGCTATTAGTCTTGCTAAGTGACAGCTCTAGATGGGAAGTCAAGGATAATACTGTAGAGCCAGTTAAAATCGTAAAGGGAAATGTAATTATCCACTTTGGAATATGTCCAAAGTGTTAGGGGTGACACTGTGACTCTTCTAAAAACCGATGCAGTGCTTCAAGCTGCATTTGGTGGCCCAGAGGTAAACACACACATATGCTCATGAACACATGCAGACGCTAACATCGCTAACTACATAACTCAAGAAAAGTCTGATGTCGTAGTGGGGAAAAAAAAAGAACAAATAGCTATACCGAGACCTCATCTTAGCTAATCTCAATTGTGTCTAGATGTGAAGGTGAAAAAGATGTTAAAAAGATGATGGGAAACAATCTGAGGACAAATTCTTGGGAAAAAAAATTACTGAGGAAAAGTGAAAGTAGTTTTCTTGTTTGTATGCTTAAAATCACTGTTAGGATTTTTGTTATGTTTGCTACACACCTGAGCATAAGAGGTAAGGCACTTTACTGTCTTGTATTAGAACTAGCACCTCCCACAGTCCTCCAAAATGTGACTTTTAAACGAGCAGCATCCAGCAGAGAAATATATGTGATTTCAGAGCTGGAAATGAAGGGTTTTGAGTGATCTTCTTGTAATAAGATGAACCCCTTGAAATCATTACACATCAGCTTTTCACTCTAGCTGTGTGTTCCCAGGTAAATCCCTGAGACTGGGAGTCCAATTATCTTTCCAGCATCTTAAATAAAGTTCTCGGTTGCCAAACTAACCTAATCCTGGTTTAGTCCTCAACAGAGTGATGCTTTGGAACACTAACATGCTATACTGAAGGGCATCCAAATCCTCCTTCCCTCTGTAAGACCACATAGTTTTGTCTTTCACCAAAAGGAACCTGAAGGAAGCATTTAGGAAGCCAGCAGTGGTATCTGCTTTTTGAAGTATCTGTAGATCAAGGATATCCCATTGAAATCAATCAAGGAGATCCCATTGAAAAGTAACCCCTATTAACCCAGATGTTAAACCCCATAGTATTCACAATGCTGATGTTTTGGCAGTTGCTCATCACCCGTTACTGTAGGCAACCCAAGGTGAACAAACTTGAAAATTTGAAATTTTTCTGTACTTGGTCATAGTGGCAGATAGGGATAAGGATTTTGTTCTTCTAAATGCCATCCCTATAGCTTCAATGCAACCATTTCAAGGAAAGTCTGCAAAAACAAGTTGAATGAGAAAGCGCTTTGAACTTGAGCAAGCGAACATAGGAATCTTTTCCCATTATTAACAGTGAAAACTGTTAGCAGACTTCTCTCTCGGTGGCGTGGCACAGTCCCAGCATTTGGGGACCTTTAGTATAGAGTGGAAAAAAATTCTGAGGGGATAATCTACTTTGTGTGCTTAGTCCATGCACCTGGCAAAGTATTTTCCATTTTTGGAATGAGAGCCAGGATAGCAAAGTTTGAGACACATTGGCATTTGCCACATCTAGACTCTTGAAATCACAAATTAGCAGCACGGGACCGCTGGTGGTCTCCTGCCTGACCTCTTACTCGAAGCAGGGCTCACATCAAAGCTGTTTCTCATGCCTTCTACTCAGAAAGCTCTGCTCCCAGACAGAGCAGAGCACTTTCTGCTAAGTCGAAATAACGATGCTGATGTGACATCTGCAATTGCCTTGAAACATTGCATCTCTTCAGTGAAATTACTATTCATGAGCTATTGACAGCCTGGAAGTTTGCACTTTCTAGTTTACCTTCCACTCCATGTCCTAGTCAAGAGCAGTTCAGACTCAATGCCACGTTAACCTTTGCCAATGTACTCCAGCCACAAGTGGTAGCACAAACTGTGTGGCTCTTCAGTCCTGAGCTTCTGTGCAGACTGTGCTGGAACCAATGGTAATTAATAACAAATTATTGGCATGTAATGTCTAGACATCTTCCTAGTGGGAGCTGGACTGAGATCCCATGTTCACTGCATACCAAACACCAAACATCCTTCGGACCAGTCTTGATTGCCTGTGTTGAATTTGGAAGTAAAGGGCTCCATTTCCTATTACTTAACCTAAAGGCCACCCAATACTGTGAGCCCAAAGAAAGGATTATTAGCTAATAAATAATTACTATAAAGGAATAAACTAAGTTTAAAACTCAATAAGAAAAGAAATAAAATGACTGATCTCTGAAGAACAGCTATGACAAGTAAATAGACATTGCTGCTGGGAAAACTCATAATGGAATAGTTCAATAAAGTCCATATGTCTTGCACTGTAATGTTCCCGAACTGATAAAAACAAGCTATTTTAGAACCAGCCAAATAACATTCCACAGCCAGCTACCATGAGTGTTTTAAGACATCTTGTAGTAAGGACAGAGCAGCGAGGCCTTTTTTTTAAGCTGGAGCCAGCATGAATTAATATATCTTGTTATTCCTTGCTTTCTCTTTCCTTTGTCTAATCCCTCCCTCCAACAGCTTTCGTTAACAATTCTTCTCTCTTTCACTTCGTTAGCTATATGTGGGCGAGGATGAGGAGTAGAAAAAGTGGGTGGAAAACTTCTCAGCTGTCTAACTCTGGCAGAGCTGGGGTGGAGGTGGCTAGAGGGAGATGAAATTGTAGGAACTTCATCAGAGATCCCGCAAAGAAAATATTCAGCTACCTCCCAATCCATCTACTTGAATGGCACAGAATAACACTTATTTCTATAGCCTGACAATTCTGATCCGTGATCTTAGTTCATTCATTCAAAACATGCTAAAGGATGGACTGAGGACAAGTGATAAGAGAAGTCTGTGAGTTGACTGAGAACTCCTAGGGTTTGCTCTCATCTCTGGCAGTGGGCGTTTCTCTCGCTGTACAATGAGAACAATCGTTGCCTTCCTTGCAGAGTACGGCAGAGCTGATGGTAGTACCGTGTGATCAGGAAAGGTGCTGGACAGGGCAGGAAACTGGGGAAAACCGGGGGTTTGAGGTGCCTCTGGAGGAGCTGGTGTACATTTCCAGTACGGACGGACTGATCACTCTCTGGCCCGAGAGCAGGAGGTAGGTACTGGCTAGTCATGAGCAGTTACCACCCCCATGCTTCTTCCTTGCTCCCAGTGATTGCAGCTAATGAATTTAAGAGGGCAGGGAAGACAGAGGGCCATTTCTTATGTCCCTGCGGCTAGCCAGGCTCTCTCAAGAAGACCTGCCAAGGACAGTGTAGTAGTCCATGTGCTCCTGTGCTTGGGTAGTGCCTGAAACATCTGGGCTAGTCTCCCAGAGAGCAGAACCTTTGAACAAAGGTTCAAAAACCCAGCTGTGCGACTGTTCACCCTCCCCTGCCAGAGCCCAACATGACATGGCTTGTGGGAGCTCACTGAAATGGGCACCCACGCAGGGTGACAGATTTAAACAGCCCTCCTGAGTTGCTCACATACTTTTCACCAAATGCATCCCACTACTCTAATGTAGTCTTTTAAATCTCTTCAGGAGGTTTAAATCTGGCATTTTGGGGTCAACTTTCTTTGAGTGGTTATGAATTTTGCCAGCAAAAGAGATATATGAGTTTCATTGCAGAAATATCCACATGGCCAGACCACTCTCTCATATATACACGAAAGGGAGAAAAGAGATGAAAAGAAATCCCCAATGAGGACTGAGTTTTGTATGGATCTTGCTATTCTTTTCTGCTATGTTCTGTTCTCCCAAGCTCAGACCAGTATGTTCAGTTTACCAACAGGAAAGAAAATAAAATAGCAACCTAGCTCCTTGCAACTTGACAAGGAAATTCAGGCAATTCACGCAATCATGGGTGTTTCACCTGGTGTTAAAAAGCAGTCTTTGGAGGTAGCTACACAGTAGTTTAATTCACAAAGTGAAAAGTTCAACATTGACTCAAAACCACTGGGAAAATTAAACTAGCACGATGCAATTACCTCAACCACTATTTGACCAAAACTTCAGCGAAGTACATTGTAAGGCTAGCAATAACCACATGCTTTTCTTTAGGAATGAGACTCAGCCCTTAGAAGACAGGAGGGGGTGAAATTCACTTCTCTATCTGTGCAATAATAATGGAATAATCGTTATGAAGAAGATGACAAGAAACCTCAATTTTACATGCCACTTTTGTCAAATAGATGTCTAAAGATCTTGATGTGATCAAAGGTCACATCAAGCATGAGTGGTCTGCTGGAAAAATCCTTGCTTGCTAGCTGTTGAGCAAGATTTTGGATCTGGTAATATCTGGGGGCTTGTTTCCATACTCTTAGCAGCTCTAAAAAGTTAATGCATTTTTTCATATGTCGCTGAACCAGCATGGATTTCTACAGTTCTTTGAGGGTGAACTCTAGGGATGCTGAGAAATCTTAGAGAGTAGGTAAATTCCACCTTCTGCTCTGACACTCCAGCTAGCATTGGACAGGCTCAAATCACACGGTCAAAATAACCGATCTCAGCTAATCCCAGCTTCATAACACAGTCAATAAAAGCCACGCTCAGTCAGACTCCGACATCTTTATTATTTCATCTGGCTAGTCAATGCAGATGAATTACTTGCTAGGACATGGTGGGAATGGATTGGGCTGTTTCCTGTCTATTCCATTTCTGGTGGGAATAACGACTGATAAAACACAAGGAAAAGTCTGAAGGCTATAAGTTTTCATCAGTGTCTTTTTTTTGAATTATACTCTTATTATTTAAAGACTCCACTCAACACAGATAGCCTTCGACGTCAGGAAGGGGGAAGGAGAGGAATTGTCTGCTAATGCAAGCAGGGAGACAAAGTGCTGAAACCTGAGATTCATAAAATCTAGTTTTATTAATTTGAATAAATCTTAATCAGGATATAAAAATTATTAGGAAACACCTCACAATGTGTTTTCTACCAGGTGATCAGCAGAGGATGAAAATAATGAATATACTATAAACTGTGAAATTATGTAGCTTGTAAATAAATATTTTTATGAAACTTTAATACTGAAATAGGTAAAAGCTTAAGTTAAAGGGTTGTAGGCTGAGCTTTTAAACATGTCTAAAAAATGAACGCTTCAGGATGCCTGGATATAGAAGGAGCAGAGGTGGCTGTGCAGGGCAGAGCGAGGAGCAGCCTCGGGGCAGTCTGCGGTACTCAGGGCATGCGCAGCAGCAAAGCTCTTAGGGAACAAGAGGAGCCCTGGGGACTGCGTGGGGTCCTTGTCCCGAGGTTCCCTCATGGCCCTTGTTTCCACTAAGCAGTTGCACCTCCCTTCTCCTAGCACTCTATGTCCGTGATGTTTTACAGGCAGGAAAGCCAGGCACATGGCGATGTCAGGACTGACCTGCGGGTGGGCGATATGGTGTCCTCTGTGGGAGTGGAGCACTATTTCTCCTCCGATTGCTGTACCTGGAGATTGCTGCACCTTTTCTTTCTAGGGAACTTACGTGATAGGGGAAAGCTGGGAAGTCCCTCATCGTGCACCAACATAGACTGAGGATGTGTTTGGAGTGCCCCACTGGATCCAGGAGCTCTGTGGCATTCCTAAAACACCTCAATCAGAGACTGCAGCCCAATCCCATCTTATGGCCACTAGCAGACTAAAATTTCACCCAGTTGCAGATTTGCCTCAGCAAAGTTGGTAAAAGAAGAAATGGGAGTGGGGTACACAGGCATGAAACAAAGAAAAATGTTTCTAATTTTGTGTTGTCGAGGTGTCTCACTATCCCAGCACGTGGGACAATTCATCAACCAACAGGTATTTTTTGAGTCACAGCAACTGTGAAACTCTTCACTTTTATATGGGGACTAACATAACTTTAAGACTGATCATCAGATAGAAACTAAGCTCTTGGACACCAGATCATGTATTTAGACAAACTGTATATATGGAGAGAAACAATAGCCGTGAGAGCCGCGAAACTTGTCAGTCCATGCAGCAACCAGAAAGTCTCAGAAAAGGAAGAAATTTTGTAGGTACATGTCACCAACCTCCATTTTTACAAGTAATTAGTACTTTTTAGGTAGTTGTTTTACCTAAGATCTAAAATTCTTAGAGAATACATTAAAAACAGAGCTTCAGGGGCACTATGCCATCTAAATACATCCAATTTATAAATATCTTCCAGCAAGGCGAAAACTCAGGAATGAAATGCGAACACTGATTTTCTCCTTCCCAGCCCAACCTCCATGTTTTCAGAGCTCTGTTTTAGATTATGTTTAGAGCTGGAAAGTCTCCATGAGAAAGAGCAGATTGCTAAGGCACTGATCCTGCCAGATGCTGATTTAGTCTGGACCCAATCCAGAAGAGCACTTTAGCTTTGTGCTTAACTTTAAGCATGGGAGTAGCCCCAGAATTATCATATGTTTAAAGGTATACCAGGATACGAACTGCAGCATTCAGCACCTTGCAGGATTAGGCACTAAAGTATCTGGAGCACCCACCTCAAAACCTGTAGCTGCGTAACCACTCCTAAAGCCACAAACCTCTGTAAGTCCAACAAGGACTGTCTGAGCCAGACCACGGCATCTTCTCCAAGGCATAGCCAGAAGTCTGTGAATCTGGAGCAGAACAGCAGCAGCAATTTCTCAAGGATTAGCGTGGACATGTGTAAACAGTATCACCACAGGTACCCAGGAGGCATTTAACAGATAATTCATGGCTGGGATCTTTGCAGTTGATGCAGGAAGTGTGCTCCCGGTGCTGTTTGGAAGGGGAAGCAAGCTGGGAAGTGCAGAAGGAAGAAGGTCTTCCTACCTTCATTGGCTCGCTAACGTGGTTGGCAACCCAAATAGGTAAAGAAAAGTTGACAACTCCAGCCGAAACAGGCAGGTACTGCAGGCACTTACCCACTCTGAAAATGTGTACACCTCCACACTCAGCTATCTCTGGCCACCGTAGGCCTCTTGAATTACACAGCTGTTAAACTCCTGCTACTGGGAGAGTAGGCAAGGTTGGGCAGCACAAAGTGCTCTCTAAGTGCTAAGCATTTTAATGAACTTAGAGTCCTTATCAGTTGTGTGTGCTTCACAGGACCCCTCTTGCACTGAACCAGGCTTACGCTTTCTCAAGACTGAGAGGTTTTTGACCCAAAAGTCTTTGGAGAGTTTTAAACAGGGTGTGTGACATCATTGCCAGAATCCCGGCATTTATAAACAGCAGGGACTGAAAATGATCCCAGGGCTGTGGAATTTAAAGCATGCTAACAACCCACAGGAGCTTGGGAACTGCGGGGAGAGAGCTCCGTGCGAGCGCGGCATCCCCTCCGTAAAGCCCGCTGCTATTCCATGACATCATTGCTCAGATTTTCATCAGACACATACCTTTCTTTTATCCCCATGCTTCATGGTTAAGTTTTCAATGCTTCTGATCTTGTTGCCTATGAACGTGTTCTCCTGAACCACAATTTTTTGCCCATCGGGGTTGCATCTGGAGGTAGAAAAGCAAAGGTGGTGTTCAAGAACCCGACTCACTGCAGATAACCCAGGGAGGCATTATTAAAGAGAGAGAATGTCATTCTTAGACAGTAGTCTTAGGTCTTAAAAACTCCTAAAAGCTGTTGCTGCTGGAGATTGTTACCTCTTCATGAAACTACTGTGTTCCTTCATCAGAAAATTTCAAAATTATTTACAAAGCACCTTGACAGAGGTAGACAAAGATCAATATATGACCAGGAAGAAACCCCCCCAAACTTTCTGAAGATTGAAAATAGAAAATACTGGACAACTAATTAAATCGCATGAGTTTAATTTAGCTAATATGAGTTATACTCCGACTCAAAGCATCTGTGGCTTTTTAAGTACTCTTTTAGCACTTGCAGCGCATTTCAAAATTCAAAATGCCAGTCATTCAAAGCTGTGGGGAGGTGAATGTTGCTGAGCATGTTTGTCTATCTGCTTGGCTTTCCAACACGAAGTGCAGGCTGAGGGGGTAGAATGGATAACTACTGGGATAACAACAGCAGAAGGCTCCTTTAATATTGCATATTCCCCAGAAGATAACCATATCTCAGTCAGTTTTGAATTATGGGCAAAGAGCAGCCTATGTAGCACGTCACACAGAAAGGTATATCCGCCATCCAAGGCAAAAGGCTTTTCTATCTTCTTTAACTACAACCCTTGGAATAAATGAGCAGAGACACAGGCCTTCTCACGCTTAGGAGCGCGAAGGCTTCAGCAAGGCCAGAGCTCCAGGCGCCCTGGCCGAGGACTCGAGCGAGCCTTTCATTTTAAAGTTGCCAGTTCAGCTCCAGTCCAGCGTGGCTGGGTGTTAGGAACTGTGACTCCGTGACGGCAAGTTAGTGAAGTCAGTTCAGTTCCACAACTAGCTGCAATTGCACCTTGCACAAGTGATCACAGTGCACGACAGGCGAGCGTCCTCATTGCCTCCTCTGCCTCAGCAGAGGCACCGCGCTTCCCATGGCCGGTCCCTGCGGCCTCTGAGCCCACCGTAGCAGATTAGGATTATAGGAGGTAAAATGAATATAAACTTCTATAGGTGATGATCAAGGGCCGATGCTGCGGAACACTAATCCATAAATCAGCCGTGCTTTTGCCAAATCCGCACAAGACGCATGGGTAACACCCCGGGTCAAGGGAGGGTTTATAGCTCTCAAAAGAGCCTAATTAGAAGATGTCTTGAGTGACTTCCTGCAAGGCACAATTCTGACTTGAGGATGAAGGGGAAAAAACTCAAAGGAAGCAAATCACATCACAGCTATAAGGAACAATGATAGTGTTTTGGGATTCAAAGTGCACTAGTGAGGAGGGGGGAGAGAAAGAGAGAGAGAGAGGAAGTGAGACAACAGAAGGAAATGGGGTCTGTGTCATTTCCCACAGGAATCCTCCTACAGCTTCTGCTGGAAAAAGATAAGGCTGCCCCGCAGGCCAGAAGAGGTAGACACCACTCTGCAATTGTATTTAAATTGATAAGATCAGAGAGTCAGAGAGCTGGAACAAGGGTTATACGAGGTCTTTTGCCACCAGATCACTGGTTAGAATCTGGCTTAATTCGGCGGCATTCATGACCAATTCTTTCTCCCTAGACAGAAAGGTCTGGAAAGGATTTCAGGTCATCTCTGTGGCTTTCCTACAGAATGCATAACCCGTTTCCTTATTCTGCTCTTGTTGAACACCTCCAAAGCAGCAGCTTGTATGCCTTCTGCTGACCTGTGATGCCAACAGCCCGGCCTAAGCCTACAAATCTCTGCTGTTTTGTTCCTGCGGGAGCAGTGTAACTACTGAAATGAGGTAACAGGCTACTTCCCTTGTGGAGGGACACAAGGTCACGTTTTAGACCCAACGTGAGACTAGATCACCCAACATCACTGCAACTGCTGCAGCAGAGAACCTGGGAAAGGAGCTTCTCTGTGATTTTTTTTCCTTGTCTCATGACTTGCCATTCACAGCATTTGGAAAAGCATTGAAATGGTGAGAAAATAAGGAACCAGCCAGCAGTTTTCTCTCTTGCTTCCTAGACCTGCCTTCATTTTTTTATGGATGGGAAACCTGACTTCAGCCCTTTCATTGCAGGGAAGAGTTGAAGTGCAGTCAGAAATGTTACGCGTGGCTCCTGTATGTCCCCTGGGGCTACCAGGGGAAGTATTCAGGCCTCAGCCAAGACCTCTCTCTATAGGTCACTCTGCTCATAGAACAGCAGGAGCAAAGAAAACGTCTGCTTGTATAAGGCAAATCTCGAAAGGCATCGTGTGTGTTTAACTTGCCTCATTCCTCTCTGACAGCTTTTACCCCGTGACTTGCTTCTGTGTCTTCACACCTCAGGCTGCCTCCAGACTTTACCAAAGAAGGGTCCTCAGTAAGGCACGAAGGCCTGGTTACCTCTTCCAGCTTCTGCAACGCAGATGCTGCCGCAGGAGCCCATGCTCAGTGTGCACTAGTGAAGACAGCCCTTAGAAAGTGGCATAAATTCCATATGGCAGCTAAATGAAGCCAAACCTTTAGCAGGTTTGTCTGACAATAGCTCTCACAGGGGAAAAAAGTGTGTTACCTCTAGACAGAAAGCACCTATCTGTTTTTTCTTTGCCACCCATGTAGGCTGCATCCAAGAGGTGTAAGAAAAGATCTTGGTGAGTCAGAGGGGCATTGCTGGTCAAGTTAAAGAAAATTCAAGCCTGTTCCTTAGTCACTTTAAACTTATTTGACATAATTCTGATAATATAGAAGGTGCTTGTAACTCCAAGAAGATCATACGCAATTAGACGTCTGCTGGGTTCATAACCTCTGAGATCTTTAGGTGGGGAATCACTGCTTGTGATTTTTAACTCAGATAAATAAGATGTACTGGAGAGAAAAACTGACTTTAAAATACAAAACTATTTTGCAACATGCTCCCACGTAGGAATATCCACTTACAGTGTGTCTGTGAAGCTGCAGGGCTGCCACTTCCACTCGATCTTCGGGTCAGGATTCCCGCTTACGGTGCACCGGATTTTGTGTTTGCTTCTTAATTCCACCCGCTCAACCTTATCAAAATCAGTTTCCTTTTCATAGATTTTGGGTCTCTCTAAAGAAAAAAACAAAACCACCACCAACAAAATAAGGTCAAAAGAGCAAAATTACATCCATACTCATGGTCTTGTTTCCATCAAAGGTTTTGAAGCCTTTCACTGTCATCACCGGGAGATGATTTAGTGAGGGTTGCTGAAGCTGTAGGGCAATTACCAGCAATACTGAAAGTATACATTTGCAGGAACATGGCTATTAGTTGTGGCATTTCAGAAAATACATTGAAATGCTACCACATTCATCCTAATTGCTTTCAAATGTTGTCATGGACCTGCTATACTTCTGGAAAATGTATGCCATGAGACATCTATTGGTTGGGGACTGCAGGGTCAGGCTGTTAGTCTATGTACTGTGGGCAAAATAGCATTCGACTTCTGATGTCACCTCCTGAGAGGAACCTTATCAAACAGCTGCTGTTCTGCAATATTGTTGTCATTGTGCAGGTTCTCCCCAGGGTTTTGGAAAAAAAGTCTTTTTGATCTGAAAACTTTGCTTTTCTGTGTAATGTGCACTGGATGAAAGGGCGAAGAAAGCAAGGAAGAAGTGGTGGGGAGAAAACACTTGTAGAGTAATGCCAAGAAATTCTCACCAACAGCAAAACCATTAAAAATGTCACTGCATTATTCACATCTGGAGGGGTTGCAAGATCACACCCTTGGACTGGAAATCTCTCAAGAGCAAACTTGTGTGTGACACTTTCAGGGCTGCTTGTTGCCAGCAGGAAAGAAATGCTTTGTCCCATCTACTTCCAGCTCCCACGGGAACATGGAAAATCAGAAATAATGCTAAAAAATCCCCAAAGTGAACTGAACTTTTCCTAACCTCGGAGAGGGTGGGTTTGAGTTTGGGGTGAAAGCAGAGGCTCTTCCCTTATGCAAACAGCTCTGCCCATCCCTAGCCATATCTCTTTGTCTGCTTCTCATAACAGGAAATCAAACAGATTTATTGGTTGGGGTCCCTCTGTGGAACACCTCTGTGCAGCCAAGTGCGGCTGCTTTACACTGAGGGCTTTTGACAAGTTGGGAAGTGAATGTAGATTAGATTTCTATTTTTCGGGTTAACTTATTTTTTCTGCTGTCAAGGAGGCCCCAGATATGTAAATATGAGCTACTGCCCACCTCATCAATCATGAGCCCTTTCCCTCTTTTTTTAAATGGCTTTTTTTCCCTTCCAGCCCTCTACTCTTACGAGAGGACTGACCAGGCTTATCCCGTGTCTTGGTGGGATCCTCACTTTCCATTTCTCATGGCTGCCAGCTCAGACTCTGAAAGATCTTCTGACCTCATCATTGCCTGAAAATACATCAGCATTTCCTTCTCCGCCCCATGAAAGGAGCATTGGCTGTAGTTGGTTCAGCCAAATCCTAACTCCCATGCTATAGTGAAACATCAGCTGCCTTAAAGAACCTTCATTGGGTTCTGATCAACATTTCAGTTGAAACACCCAAATGATAGACCTTGCTTGGGTTTGCTCTCGTGTTGCCTTTTGCTTTTTTGATCCCCTTTGGTTGAGTCTTGTTTCCCTGTGTGCCTGCAGATGATGTTCTGTCAGGCTCCAGATATCCACTCCTCGCTCCTTTGTCCCTTCAGACAGGGAGAGGGATTGTCTCGTTGTGAAGGAGAACATGAAGAAGAGAGCAGACGGGAGAGTACTTCCGACTGTGGTTAGGGTCTCTCAAACTCACATCCTCGTCTGTAACACGGACACAGGGTTCCCTGCACCGCATCGCTCTGGGTTATGCAACGTATCGCTGACCAAGTGCTTTGAGATTTGTGAGCAATTTACAGGACAAATTATTGGGACTAATGTTGAACTTCCTTGTAAGTGGCGTCTCATTTCCCATCGGTAAATTATTTCTGATCATAAAAATAATTTTGTAAAACTCCCTGGAGAGAGAAGCAAATTTTTCATTATCTCAGATGTTTTTCTTTTCAGTCTCCAATCCTGTGTTCAGCATGTCTGGACTGACCTCAGAAGCGTGATTTTAACTTGGAGAAAGAGACTCTTAAGTTCAGTGTGAAAGGTTACTCAAGTGTTATGTGAAAGGTTGCTCAAGTGTTATGTTTTCTGGGCTGTAAGAACGAAGCTTTACATACTTGGGGAGGGAGAGACAGTATGTTTGTGTGGGTTTGTGTGTGTGAAAGACTATGGGGGGACAAGGTTTGATTACAATCTTTTAATATTAGGAGATTTTTCTGTACTCTTGGTGAAATGATGAACATGTTGACTGTCATTTAAATTATCCTTCTAAAAAAGAAATAATAATTTTAACTTGATCTAATTCAAATAAGGACATACATGAGTGACGAATGAATTCTTAATTCCACAATTACTTTACTGCATGGCACTATTAAATATTACTTGAAATGAGTCAAAATGATTCATCAATTGAAATAATTATTATTTATGAGGCTTAAGCAATTATTTTCTTAAAACTTGAGGGGCTGGCTAAAAATGTCTCCCCATCGTTTCTTTCACAGTGCCTTATAACACAGTTAGTGTGGGGTCGTAACAAATTGTGGGCATGACGCTCAGAAATTGAAGCAATTTTAATAAGTGTCTTTCTTTTTTCCCCGCAAAGGTTGTAATGGTGGTAGGTGTCATTCTGCAAATGACTCGTACTGCGGCACTGCCGCAGTGGGGAAGAGGCCCTTCCGCAATTTTGGATGTGCCTTCTTTGTGCTTGTACGGGCGTTGGCATTGTGATGTGGGATGTGGGGTACCCATGTGGGGGATATTTCTTGGGCTGAAAACTTCCCAAACCTCTGCACACTGTCACGGCTGTTTTACCTCTTACCATGCCCCCTGAAGGCAACTGAAGCTTTTCCATTCACTTTGCTCACTGCTGGGCCAAATCCTATTTGCAGCAGTTGCCTCCATCAGTGATGGAAACAAGTTAACTGGATTCTCTGGTGGGTACTGGCCTTCTAGATTTGCTCAGACTGTAACTAGAGAGTTGGCTCAGTGGCCTGGCATCTGCAGCAGTCTCACCTGCAAAAAGGCTCTCCACAGTCGCGTGATGAGGAGTTTTTAGCCTAAAGCCAGTGATTAGCTAAGGTACGCCTGGTAGGGTATTTCTCAGATAACTCCCTCCCTCCTCCAAACAGTGCTTTGCTTTCTCTTTCCCGTTTGCTTACTAAGCAGCATGGTGGATTATGCACAAACTCTTGTTTATCTTCGCTTATGCTTAGGTGTGAGGTAAGGCTTGGGATACGAATGCATTTGTAAGCACTGCCAAAATCCAAGTACATTTCTGATTGCACCTTAAATTATGCATCTGAAGTGTGGATTTCAGCAACGCACATACATTCGCATGTGTACTGCTGCTTTTAAGCATGCAAAAAAAAAAAAAAAAGCTGTCGGGAATGGAGAGCTTTAGCAGACGCTGGACTAATGGCAGTACAGAGGTTGAGTAAACAAGCAAGCTGCCTCTGCACAGCCCCTGCAGTGCACCTTGCCTCCTCCAGTGCACCTTGCCTCCTCCAGCAAGTGCAGCGCAGAGCCCTCCCTTCTCCGTCAAGCTCTGCGACTGTACTGAGAGCCTGACCTCCAGCACCCTCTGCTATCCTAACCTTGGGCTTGCTGAGCACCTTCCTAGAGAGCCTTGCCCCCAGCCAGCAGTCCTGCCTGCTACAGTAGTGCTGAACTGCAAGACAAGATCTTTAAATACACTTCGGTCCTGATGTGAAGTATCCGTCGCTGTCCCACTTCTTGCTTCCCGCTGCCCCCCGCACCGAGATCTGCCTGCTTACTTTCAGCCTCCGCCTTCCATCCCTTGGCCATTGCCTTCCCCAGGCTGAGTTTTCTCAAGCAGAAGCCAAACAAACCTTAAAAGCTTTCTCATCTCTGGCTGCATTTGGAATGCGCAATGTTCAGATGGCTTTAATTGTATTGAAATAAATGGGTTTTCGTCCTCTCTGGCTTAAAGTGTGATTGTATCCCCAACTCGCTTTGCAGAGGTGCAATTGCTGGTGTGAGAGCTGACCTGAATAACTAAAGACTTTGCTGCTCCTGCGCTGTGAAATGCAATCAAAAAGCAGTTCTGCTTACTGTAAATTTCAAATTGATCAGCATTATGTAAATCGCACCTTACTTTCTAGTGTTATCTTTAGTTTGTGGCATTAGCAGCAAATAATATGTACAAGGATGAGGGCATTAACCCTCTGGCGTTACCCCTGTTGCAAGAGACTCTTCTATCTCTAAATTCATTGTAAATGTTATGGGGTTGCACACTTGTCACCCAAAGGAGCATCCAAATATAGAGGACAGCCCATAGAAAGTTTCCCTGCCTTTTTAAGAGAAACTTTGCTTTACTTTCAGTTCAGACCCCTGACTGAACTGCTGTTTAAGTACCTTCCCCACTACCATTAAATGGGGTTTCAAAAAATCTTTTCACATTAAGCACATCATTAAAATTAACACAGAGTAGTCCAGTGAAGCATTTAGTCTCAACCTTATGTACTTTGCTGCACATGGGGCTTCATTAAAACTATTGACAGAGAGGCAACTTGTTTTCTATTTATCCTTTCTGTTTCCCAAAAGCAAAAATAATTTGCACTTTAGAGTCTTTCATCTGATGTTTGTATGATACTTAATGGAAGTATAAGCTCTGCAAGTTGAGCTAGGTGACTGTTCTGTATGGTAGATAGGAGACTCATTAATGCAAGTTTGGACTGGTCAAACAGTATGGGAAAAAGAGGATGAAATTCGTTTAGGTTGGAAAAGACTTTTAAGAACATTGAGTCCAACTGCTAACCTAGCACTGCCAAGCCCACCACTAAACCATGTCCCTAAGCACCACATCTACACATTTTTTAAATACCTCCAGGGATGGGGACTCAACCACTTCCCTGGGCAGCCTGTTCCAATGCTTGACAACCCTTTCGGTGAAGAAATTTTTCCTAATGCCCAATCTAAACCTCCCCTGGCACAACTTGAGGCCGCTTCCTCTTGTCCTATTGCTTGTTACTTGGGAGAAGAGACTGACCCCCCACTTCGCTACACCCTCCTGTCAGGGAGTTGTAGAGAGCGATCAGGTCTCCCCTCAGCCTCCTCTTCTCCAGACTAAACACCCCCAGCTCCCTCAGCTGCTCCAGCACCTCAGTGTCTCTCTGGTAGTGAGGGGCCCAAAACTGGAGACAGTAGCCAAGGTGCGGCCTCACCAGCGCCGAGTACAGGGGGACAATCACTTCCCTGTTCCTGCTGGCCACACTATTCCTGATAGAAGCCAGGATGCTGTTGGACTTCTTGGCCACCTGGGCACACTGCCAGCCCATATTCAGGCAGGACCTGCCTTTCATAAACCCATGCCAACTGGGCCTGATCGCCTGGTTGTCCCATATGTTGCACGTGATGGCTCTCAAGATGATCTGCTCCATAACCTTCCCTGGCACTGAGGTCAGGTTGACAGGCCTATAGTTCTCCAGATCCTTCTGGCCTTTCTTGTAGATGGACGTCACATTTGCTAACCTCCAGTCAAGTCGGACCTCCCTGGTTAGCCAGGACTGCCGATAAATGATCAAAAATGGCTTGGTGAGTGCTTCCACCAGCTCCCTCAGCACCTGTGGGTGGATCCCATCCAGCCCCATAGACTTGCACATGTGTCCAAGTGGTGTAGCAGGTTGCTAATCATTTCCCCTTGGATTATGGGGGCTTCATTCTGCTCCCTGCCCCTGCCTTCCAGCTCAGGGGGCTGGGTACCCCAAAAACAACTGGTCTGACTATTAAAGACTGAGGCAAAGGCGGCAGTAAGTACCTCAGCCTTTTCCTCATCCGTTGTCGCTATGTTTCCCCCCGCATCCAACAAAGGATGGAGATTCTCCTTAGACCTTTTTTTGTTGCTAATGTATTTATAGAAACATTTTTTATTGTCTTTTATGGCAGTACCCAGATTAAGTTCTAGCTGGGCTTTGGCCCTTCTATTTTTCTCCCTGCATAACCTCACAACATCCTTGTAGTCCTCCTGAGTTGCCTGCCCCTTCTCCCAAAGGTCATAAACTCTCCTTTTTTTCATGAGTTCCAGCCAAAGCTCTGTTCAGCCAGGCTGGTCTTCTTCCCTGCCGGCTTGTCTTTCAGCACATGGGGACAGCCTGCTCCTGTGCCTTTAGGATTTCCTCCTTGAAGCCTTCCTGGGCTCCTTTGCCCTTCAGGACTGCCTCCCAAGGGACTCTGTCAACCAGGCTCCTAAGCCAGCCAAAGTCTGCCCTCCAGAAGTCCAAGGTAGCAGTTCTGCTGACCTCCCTCCTTACTTCTCCAAGAATCGAAAACTCTTATCATTTTGTGATCACTCTGCCCAAGACAGCCTCCAACTGTCACGTCACCCACAAGTCCTTCTCTATTCGCAAACAACAGGTCCAGCGGGACGCCTTCCCTAGTTGGCTCCCTCACCAGCTGTGTCAGGAAGGTCTCTTCCACACACTCCAGGAACCTCCTGGACTGTTTCCTCTCTGCTGTATTGTATTTCCAGCAGACATCTGGTAAGTTGAAGTCCCCCACGAGAACAAGGGCTAGCGATTGTGAGACTTCTCCCAGCTGCTTATAGAATATTTTGTCTGCCTGTTTATCTTGGTTGGGTGGTCTGTAACAGCCTCCTACCATGATATCTGCCCTGTTGGCCTTCCTCCTGATTCTTACCCATAAACACACTCAGCTGTACTGTCACCATCGTTAAGCTCTAGACAATCAAAACACTCCCTAGCATACAGGGCTACCCCACTGCCTCTACTTCCTTGCCTGTCGCTTCTGAAGAGTTTATAGCCATCCATTGCAGCACTCCAGTTGTGTGAATCATCCCACCATGTTTCCGTGAAGGCAACTATAGCATGGTTTTCCTGCTGCGCAATGGCTTCCAGCCTCTCCTGTCTGTTGCCCATGTCTGTACCCATCGGTGTAGATGCACTTCAGCTGGGCTATTGATCCCGCCACCTTTTGGGGGGGAAGAAGCCCCAATTCCTATGTGACCTTTCTCAGGTGCTTCTGTGGCTTCTAACACATCGGTAACCCTTGCACCTTTGCTGCCGCACGGATCTCCATCCCCTACCTCCACTGAGACGGCAGACCGAAGGACCTCGCTAGCACACTGTCCCTCCAACATTGGTATTCTGCTCCCAGGCTTATCTCTAGTGAGCCTGGTTTTATCCCATTCCCCCTTCAAATCTAGTTTAAAGCTCTTTCCCCCAAAGTAAAAACACTTTGTCTGTGTTCAGTTTACAAGTGATCTCTGTGGTTTGGTTTTTTTTTTTCTTTTTTGTTAAAAGGAAAGAAAGAAAGTTAAATGACCTGAAAACAAACCTTTTGTTTCAGGCTGAACAGAACATTGTGTTTGACCCCAGCTGATTTTGTCTGGGTGGTTTTCTTTGTTTTGTTCTGTTTGCTTTTTTGTTTTATTTTGCGCAGCACTACATGCAAGCCTGCTGTGAAGTGGGTGCACAGCATTGTCCCCGTGATACCTCTGAGGAAGCAGATGCCAAGATGAAATGAGTGGCCAAAATCTCTCTGTGAGTCAATACCATGGCCAGGAATAGAACTAGGCTCACCAATTATCGGTCGCCTGCCTAATCTCTAGCACACACACCCTGCTGCTCCATTGTAACCCACTGTTATGGGCTGGGAATGCCAGCAGGGGGGGAAGCAAATGGAAGAGGAACCATGCCATTGGATACTGTATGAATAGATGTTAGGACAACTCACAAGGCACTTGACCTACCCGACAGGGAATTTTGTTGCTAAGATGGCAATGCAGCTTGGTTTTGTTTTTTCTGACCTTGTACTGTCACTTTTGCATGTATCTATCTTCACCTTGTAGGAAGAAAGCTGTCTTTTCCAGTCCTGTACTACCTTTCCCAGATCTGTCATTCAACCTTGATGCAGCCAAGCTTTGGGAAAAAAAGGGTTTTCTCTTGTCTGTCTCTCCCCATCTTATTTTTTGTGGCTAAACAGAGTTCAAAATCAAATGCGTAATGATGACCTGCTTAATTTTTAGCAGAGCGGGTAGTTTTCTAGGATTTTTGTCTCTGCCCCCTTTGCCTGCTTTTCAAAAGAGAAAAACAACAGTTAATATACCTGCAGGCTTGGCTGAGAGACAGCATGGAAACCACATGCTGCCGCTTCCCGACTTCCCCCCACCACTCTGATTTTTAAAGGGCTGTCAGAGAGAGATTGCTGCTGCAAAGACGTGAGTTGAATGCTTCAGATTTTTCTGGCAAACTCCAGCAGGCCCCCACCTTCCTCTTCCTAAAATTGCTTTGGCTACTTCCAACAAAATGAAAATAGCTCATCTGACTTTTTCATTCGGGGTTCTCCTGGGAGCGCACAGAGTCTGAGTGGAGCTTGGACTGCGGAGCTGCAAGTGTGCAGGGTTTGCATGATGTCAGTGAGAAAATTCTTCACAATTTGTTAATAATTAGTGTGCCGGAAAGGCCCACTGCAGTCTGTTTGTGCTGCTACATTTTTTCTTTTCTTTCATGTATCTTCCAGAAAAAGGTAGTTGTTTCTCTTCTGCCTGTGCCTGATAAATGAGAGTTGAAGGATAGACTGGAGCACTGTGTCTCTTTGCCCTTGCTCTTCTCAGCCGAGTGTCCTGCCCACCCAAAGCATTGGCCACAGCCATTGCTGCCAGTAGCCAGGAGGAAAGCAAAGCAATGAGCTTGGGGAGGAACACATCAGAACAGCGGTTGGATGGGGACAGACTGTGTTTTATTTGGGGGTTTCTAGTTTGCCTGGCTGGCCCAAGAGGTGGAAAATTCTATTTTCTATTTTGGCTTTTGCTGAATGGGTCATCCTCCAAGCAGGAGATGGATATGATACACAAAGGAAAACCAGTCCTGGCAGGATACTGAAGCACGCAGGCAAGGTGAAGGTAGATCATTTTATGTAGCCCTGCTTCTCATGTCTGGCTCAGTCTTTTAACCTAAACATCAGTTGGGTTGCACTAATAATCCAAAGAAATTAATGTTTCTCACAGTGCAACAGCATCCAACTTAAGAGATTTCGGTGGCCCTTCCAAGCATCAAAGACTGTGGGAGTCTTCCCTCTGTCTTCAACTGGCTTTAGTTGAGATCCATCACTCTCAGAGCTCTTTTTCTCTGAACTGGCACAGCCCAAATGTATTAACCTCATCCTGAAGGCTCATTTCCCTCTTCAGACTATTTCTGGATCTGGTTGAGGTGATGGGGTATTGTTCACATGGATCACCGCATATTTATTAACTTTTATGGAGATCACTGGGGACTCCTTTGATGTCAACTCATCCCTTGCAAGCCAAAGTAGGTCAGGCACAGAACTCCCTTTGCCTTTGATTTTAAACCAAATATGAAGAGCTGGCCTGACTACAGAGTAGGGCAACATAGGCATCATTAAGTGCTCTGGAGCTAATTCTCCCTAGTAACAAACCAAGGTATAGCCGGTCACCTCGCTGACGTAACAAGGAAGACATGGCAATGCACACGTGAATTCTCCATGCAACCCTTTTATTCCAGTCCTTGCCCAGGAGAGAGGGAATTCATAAGCAGCCTGTGAATTACCACTGCTTATGGCAGAAGCTATTTCTAGGAGTTAATCCTGCATTTCTTATAGATACAACACAAGAGCTTGGGGGATCAAGGACTCTACGAGAGAATGTAATTTCAATTGACTAGAGCAGCTGGAACTGAAAGCAATATTTGCTGGAAGAGTCTTGAGGGAGCACAGGAGAGAAACTTTGGGACAAAGAAGAAAGGCAAAGTGGTGAAGGAGGTTATTCATCCCATTTTTGAATTAACTTATGCTTCAATACAATCTTCACTCACAACGTGGTGGGCAGAGCGTGCTGACTGCCCCATAAGGGCTCAGCAAGAACCCTGATACATGCAGATGACTTGTACAAGGGTGAGAATGAAATGCAGCCTGCTTGCCCATAAATAGATTTGAGGTTTTTTTGTTTATGTTTTGTTCTGAAACTGCTTTGTACTCCAGCCCGGAATAACTCTTTTCTCCCACATTTCTCCTTCTTGGCTGGCTCAGATGTGCAGCCACCAGCTGTTTGCTAGGATTGTTCCTTCTCCTTGCTCCCTCCCCTTCAAATTCTTCAGGACATTATTTTCTTGAAGCTTTTCTCAATAAGAATTTAATCAAACAAAACAAAACCACAGCAACCCGCCGCTTCTTGGACAGTGTTTGATGTGTAAATATGTAAAGAAGGAGTGTTTTGAAAATGCAGTCAGCTACCTCCTGGGGACTCGAGTCCTACAATGAGCCAAGGTGACTCCACAAGGGAGATATGTGCTCCTGCAAGATTAAATTCCAGCTGCAGTGGGAGCACGGGTGACCAGAGGCACAGCTAAGCCACTTCTTAAAGAGGCATTTTTTGAATAGCAGCATGATTCTCTTCTCCTCCAGGCCAGGCAGCATGCTCCTTCCTGCGTATTGTCAACCAGGTCCTCGCCTCGGGCCAGCATTGCTATCAGTTCCCACCCTGCAGCTCTGGGAGTTATTTGCCCATTTTGCTCCTTCTTGTCTCTCTGGAGCTGAGACGATTGATACCTCTGCACTCTGCAGATACTCATCAGTTTTATGGCCATATCAAACTTCGGGGGGAAATAGCTCCTAATATTTTACTCATTACCATGGCATGAAATACCTTGCACATACAGCGTACGCTTTATGTCAGAACTACTGTGATTGCTACCAATTAAGTATACGGGAGGTGACTCCAAGGAAAGGCTGTGGCAGTGCTGGTCTTCCAGCAGGTCAGGAGATATGAGTGCCTGTCCTGCAGGGCTCAAGCAGATGACTTCTTAGTTCTCATCCTGCTGAAAGGGCTCTCTTCTGCTGCCATTATCACTGAGTAAAATACACCGCAAAAATTAATACAGTGCAATTTGATGAATGAGTCCTGCTGCTATTTGTACTTCGTTTGTGAACAACAATTCGCAACACTATTGACTTAAAGTCAACTTCCTTTACACCTAGTTCAAATTCACGGTGATGGGTTTGTCACAGCGCGCTGACTGCCAGTTATACTGCCTGCGATGCTCAGGAACATTAACGATGCATTATTTTGAAGAGACTCACAGGAGAGGGGGCTGTATGCTTACTTATAATTTCTTCAATGCAGTGTCCCTTTGCAGCAAAAGAAGTGACATTCAAATGACTCATTCAAAAGTCTACGTAAATAATTTTCCATCTTCTCTTTAAGAGTATAGATCTGCACTCACTCACTTTCACAGATGCAGCTCTGAAATTTAAAAGACTGGCCCTGGCTTTTGGGGAACAATGCTGTTACTCAAAAAGAAATGTCACTTCTCGGTAATAGGGAGCTCGTACATGGTTATGTACTCAGCATGAGGCTTATCGGGCGCTGAATTGCTGCAGGCTCCACCTTTTAGACATGATGCAAAACTGATGCTCCTACCACTGTGTTCACTTACAAGCCCAAGAGGATCTTTCCATCAAGTCTGCTAATCCCTGTGTTCAGATTCCAGCTTCAGTAATTGCAGACTGCCTATGGTTCTAAGCAGAGACATTAATCACCCCTCCCTGCTCAGAGGTGATTGTGTTTCAGTGGTGGGCAAGGTAATCCCTGCATAAAATGGCTAGAGAGTGTGTTTTGGTCTCTTTCTCCATGTCTAAGTGTCTGCTGAAACCCCAAGCAATTTAATCTATTCAGGTGTGATACCAGGATGTCAGTCATGATGACTGGAGATAAAGTGTCAGGTTATTTGTTGAGCAGTTAAGGGAAAAATTCAAATCTGCATTCAGTTTGGAGCTTCAGAATTTTTTTTGAAAGTAAAGCAAACGATGCCCAGATCTGAAAAAGCAGTCCCTTTCCTCTAACTGAATGCATAAGAAAAAAGGCAGTTTGCTGCTGTTGGATAAGCTTCAAGAGCAAAATTTGCCTTTTTTCGTCTCTACCCACATCCGTCTCGGCAAAATGACCCTTTCCTTGGGCTGAGTGCTTCATGTACAGCTTGCCAGGTTAGTGCTGCAGAGAAGAGCCTGGCAAAGGCAAGAGAGATTTCCTAGGTGTTTTGTGTCAGTCCTGGCTACAATCAAGGCAAATATCCTCATTGTTGGCAGCCTGTAGCTTAAAAACAATGGCACTCTTTGGCAGGTATTTTCCTTTGTTTGCTCTCATTTCTGGGAGGACTTGCTTTTACCAGAAAAGAAACACTTGCTGTTCATTTTCCTGTGCTTCACCGTGCAGCACCTTCTCCAGTGGGTAACATTCGTGCAGCTGCTGGACTTTGCAGAGTCTTGAGAAACGGTGTTTTTCCAATGAAATAATTATTCCTGATTGAAGTCTTTGATGGGCTGATCTCTCAGAAAGGCTAACAATGAGCACCATGCTAGGCATGCACCGTGTGTGAGAGACAGCAGACCACATACTTGTACATACAATAAAGATGAAAGGCTTGTGCTGTAGTTAAGAGCATGGGATGGTTTAATCCTGAAATAGCATCTTGCTGATACAAACAAGGTCTGTTTGTTTTTTATATGCCTATTTGGGGAATGGCTGCTCTGCAAGTAAACATTCTCTTTTGCATGCAAACACCAGTATTTACCTTGACAAGATAGTTTATTATCATTCTTAATTTTCTCTTCCTTTTAATGTTTCCGTTCTCTTAACAAGACAGCAAAACCATGTATGGATAAACAATCTCAAGTGAACAAATTATGGCAGCTTAACGCAGTCCTTTGAATCAGCTGAGCTGCAGTCCCTGACCATAAGCATGTTCTTAGCTCTCTCCGCTCCTAAATCACGCATTAGTTTATGTAAGGTTTAAGGTGGTTTAAGCTACCGTATCTTACTTAGCCTTTTTAATAGGCCAAATGTGCCTAAGTGAGAAGTTCTCCATTTGTTAGGCATTAGTCCTTTCTGAAAGGTGAAAGGTGAAATGAGAAAAACACAAATGCTGGAAGTTACATGGTGCAACAGTACATAAGTATACAAAACGGGACAATTGAGAGTATTTTTAGGTGTAAAGAGGATAAGGAGAAAAGAGTTCACCACAGAAAAGAAAGCAAACCTATCTCAATAACTTTATCTCACTGCCTGAGTGAACCTCGGGAAATACAAAGGGAAGCAAAGCTAACTTTTGCTGAACTCCTACTTGCCCTCATGATTCAATCTCTGTTGCCAAATTCAATGGATTAAAAGAGGCAGTGGATGTGCAGAGAGACAATGTGGCTCTGTCTTCCATTATCCCAGCAGGGGAGATTAATAAATGTGATTCCAGTATCTATTTTCCCTCTATGTCAAGTGAACCTGCTTCAGTGCACACCACAGTTTACTTCAGTATTCTCCAGATTCCCCTGAAAATGAACCTGTCTCTCAAGTGCTCCCAGCAGATAAATGACAATACATAAAATACAGACTTAGAAAATATTTCTGTAGCAGGATGATGGAGAGACATAAAAGACAGGGTAGCTTATCTAATTCCTTCCGTCAGGCCTGTTGGGACTTTTCCTGTCCCAACAGATGTTCTCCAGTGCTTTGCCCAAACTAGTTCTTAATCTCAAGGGATAAAACTTCCATCACTTCTCTTGGGAAACTGTGCCCCTAGCTCTAAGACCTCACTACTAGATATCCTCCCAAACTCCTATTAAAATTTAAGTCCTGTTAAGTTTATTCACTTGCAAGCCATTTCTGCTTCCCTCTGCAGAGACACAGAGGTGCTGCGGGCTATTTCTGAGGTGCAGTATCTCAGTGGAGAGTGACTTTAGATGACCTAGTTTCAGACTAACTCCTCATACCAGCTCTCCATTCTGTTGCTTCAATTTAATGTGGTGAAATGAGGTGGATCTTCAGTGGTTCCTAAATAAGGTGGTAATCTATGCACAGTGCTGTATCAGCTCCTGTCAGCTAAATATGGGGAAATGTCACCCATTCCTGCTGACTGGTAAAGTAGGTTCGCACAAAAAATGAGAACCCAGTAGAAGTCATTATAAATATCAAGTCCTTACCTGTCACTACCAGCTCCATGGTGAGGTTCTTATACAGGCCATATTTTGCATTGCTCAAGACGATGGTGTAGTTTCCAGCATGCTTTGGTCTCACATCTCTTATGCCCAGTCTGTACTTCATTGAATCCGGCTCATAGCAAGTATGGTTATCCTTGATCAGTTTGCCGTCCTTGTACCTGTTTTGAAAGTCCCGTCAATGCTGATCATGTGCGTGCATGCATGTTAGCCCTCAGAAAACCTGACTGTTACCCAGATTAGGGTGGGTAAAGAGTCATCCTTCGGAAACAGCACGGGGAACACAGATCTGTAATCACTGCTTGAATTGGCCATCTATTCCTTTTATCCTTCCACACTAACACTGAGTAGCACCTGCAGTGCTATGGGATGGCTTCATCCAACAAACAGGAACAAGATATTTTAATGGATACAAATGAACAGTGCCTCTTGCGTGCTCAACTACGATCAGAAACGTACATTGAGATGCCCCCAAATTATGCTGGATGTGCAATACTAAGTGCCGGAAATCATCGGTTAGCCAAAGTTTATGTGATCAGTTTTAAAACTAGATATTAATTAAGCAGAATTGTCTTTCAATATGTATACCTGACCCTTTACTGTTTCTGAAAAAGCTCGTGTCTGTGACCTGGAGAGTTTACAGTCAATAGGCAGGTCAGGGAGGAATCCACAATATTGCATCTTCACTAGCGAAGAGCAGGATAGCAGAGTCTGCATGAGCAGACTCCACTGCTAAGCTGATAAACAGATTTGGGTTATGAATATGAAATAGGCCAGAGTTTGCCACACACAGAGCTTTAGGCTTGGTGGAAGGAGAAGCTGGGGCATGTGTCCTACTGCCTGAGAATGCTGGAAACCTCCTTTGCAGTCGTTTAAACAACTGTACTGAGAGACCTCCAACATCAACAGCTGTAGCTTCGAACATGCAGGGAAGGCAGCTCTGCGGGTCCCGGGCAGCTCCACGCTGAGCCCCGAGAACAAAGCCTTGGCAGAGGAAAGGGGGACGGTCCCCACTTCAACTCACAAAAACATTTCCATCTCCTAAATAACAGCCACAATTAAAAATATCTCCTGGCAGCACTGATTGCACTGGTCTGACCGAATATGAGAGAATTTCATGTTATTTCACTGCTAAAAAAAAAGGCAGCAAACCCATCCCTGACCAATACGTTCTGCTGCCTGCCAGGCCCCCCTGCGCGGCGCTCAGCTGGCCAAGGAAAAGCGCGCTGTGCAGACGCCAGCTCACCCAAGCCACCTCCTCTGCCAGGACAGGCAAACCCATGCCAGCAGCTGTACGGGATTTCATACGGTTAAAGACGTGTAAGGTGTTGGATGGGGTTGTTAAAGACCCCCTGTAGCATGAAGCACAGAAAAAGTAGCAAGAGAGAGGACAAGGGATGAAAGGGTAAAGACAGACATGAATGTCTCCTGGAGTTGCTGACATGTTGCCCCTCCTATTAAGCTGATCCATTACAGTCCGGTGGAGTCTTTAGTTTGCTCGGGAGGATTCACTGCATTGTCTGCAAGGATCTGACATGGCTGGTGGTACAGGATTGGAGAAAATTACTTGGAAGTTATGAAGAGAAACAATTTCTCATGTTGAGGATGTGTCCTGCAGCTTTCCATTACGCACTGCCTCCTTGCAGACTGACCACAACTAATGGTGGTAAACTGGCAGCCCTCCCCAATAGCTTTCTACTTGAATCTTCCAAACAGTTCTGTGTCCAGGGTAAATGAAACCCCCATTTTTCCTGTAGGGACCTTTTCTGCATGACTGGGAGAGAAAAATAGCATAGGAAAGAGGTATGGCTTGCCCAGCTTCACAGAGCGTATGGCAGCCAAGAAGGGAGTCACATCTTAGCTGAACTGTGAGACCACAGCTATGAGCATTCCC
This sequence comes from Pelecanus crispus, assembly GCF_030463565.1. Lineage (NCBI taxonomy): Eukaryota > Metazoa > Chordata > Aves > Pelecaniformes > Pelecanidae > Pelecanus > Pelecanus crispus. The sequence goes on along the minus strand of NC_134655.1, from coordinate 2,339,733 downwards.
AGCTCTCATCTCTTTTTTTATCTGTGTGGTAAGGAACAGTGAAAATCTATCCTAGACAGGAGCCCAGAAGAAGGTCACGTGTTCCTGGTTTTGCTGAAGATGATGGTACTCACCAGGTGACGTTTGGACGAGGGAAGGCGTCCACCTTTGCAGCTAGTTTCAATGACTTGTGTCCTGATGTAATCTCGTAGTAAGGCCCTTTCTTATGTGAAACCGTAATGAAAGGCTTGTCTGGAAAGAGAAATGAACAGGAGGACAAGTAATGGCAGATCTGCCACAGTACAGCGCTCACAGCTTTGAAGTGCCTTGTGTCTACCCTGGATTTTTTGCGATACAGATCTGCGGAAGCTGCAGACAGCCAAATGGAATGACAAGCTGCTACCACAGTTCCCCTGCAAGGCTCAGCCACAGCCGGGAAGGCCTGTCTCTAAATGAAGGACTTTATATTTGATGCAGACAATATGCATCTGCATTGCCCCTGGAGCAGTGCATAAAAATGCCCGAGGTATCTCTTGGCCATGTGAATGCCAGCAGGCCAGATTTTCCAGGGCATCAACAACCACGCTTGGTGCCAGCTTTTTCAAAACAGTTCAGCTCCCAGTTAATGCATATCCTCAGACATGTCTTGGGCTCTTTGAAGTTTCTTTGAAAACGTAGTGCTGGGTGCTGACTCTCTCAGAGATTGATTAGAGATGATTAATGGTTGCTTTAACTAGTTGGCATTCTTCCTAATGCCATTTGTGTATAGAATCATAGAATCACAGAATCGTTTAGGTTGGAAAAGCCGTTTAAGATCATCCAGCCCAACCATTAACCTAACACTGCCAAGGCCACCACTAAACCAATTAAGGGGAGAGTAGGATTTCATGTTTCCTGGCTTGGTGGCTGCATTATTTTTTAATGAAAGTAAAAACTAGGAATCACTAAAGTTGGAAAGGATCTCTCAGATCATCAGTCCAACCATCCACCCAACACCACCATGCCCACTAAACCATGTCCCAAAGTGCCACCTCTGCCCGTTTTTTGAACACAGATTTAATAATGTGGCATTATCCTTTAAGCTTAACAACCTTGGTTCTTGGGTATTCTGGTTTAGCCGCAGAACTTACCATACACGGTAACTGTGACGTTGGCCTCCAGCCTCGTTACGTTGAATGTTTTGCATACATACAGGCCTCCATCTTGCATGGTGACATTTTCAATTGTCAGGTTACTGACGACTTTATACACCGTGCCGCTCTGGTCTATTGTTCTTCTAGGATAAGGGTGCTGGAAGTCAGAAAAAAGGGGGTCAAAAAGCAGCATAAACTGGATTATTTTGTTCATCCTTTCAAAGTCTGCCAGTATAGAAAAGCGGTGATTCATATCAAAATTATCGTATCTCCCCATCACTGAAATAAATAATATAAAAGACAAATCAGCAGGAAGAGCTCTTGTGTGAGGTTTCATTATCGAGTCTAATAAGAGAGGGAAACAGTGGAACTGTGGTGCTTCTCTACTGAAATCTGGGCAGGCAGGTAAATAAGAGGATGCATCACAGATCAGCCCTTCTCAGGGACCAAATCCCAGGGATCTCAGTGCAAAACTGCTGTTGGCATCTCTAGGGTCAGAGTTGTGCTTTGGTTTTTTGGGTTTTTTTGTTTTTCGTTTTGGGTTTTTTGTCACAGTCAGTATTCTTCTGTCTTAAAAAACTCCTGCTTTCTAAAATAAATATATATTATGACAGAAATAGAATATGTTATGACAGCCAAGTGCCAATGCAAATCCCTGTAGAATTTTAGAAAATGTTATCACTTCTGATAGGATTTTTGATCCCAGACATTTGGCCAAGAAATTTTACATGTACAGTGTTAGAAATCTAAGGAGGGTTCATAGGAAAACAACTCTCTCCCATCATACAGGATTCAAGAAACAAAATTCAGTAACACCATATTGCTTGCACTTCTATAAATTCTATGTTATATTTTCTGTAGTTGCTTCACCAAAATGAAATCGGACATTCTTTCTTTAAGTAAACAAAATAAGTCAAAAATAATCAACTTTTAGGAATCATATTTTACACTTTTCCAAGGGGCTTAGATGCTTCTTTGAAATGTATATTTTGCTGAACTAAAAAGAAAAAAAAGCAATCACTTTAATTCTGAGTATCAAACAGAACCATGAGTAGTATCTCAGATAAATGAACTGATTTGGAAAATACCCCTTCTTCCCTCTGTTTTTCCTTTGGAGAACTGAACAGTTTTAGTACATCAAAGGAAATGCTCAGTCTCCTACATGTTTCTACTTCAAATCTGGCATTTTTATATTGCATTCCACGGAAGGCTCAAGAACCTACACTCAGAATTTAAATTTCATTCTTCGGTGGCGATTTCAGCAGATACAATTGGCTTTTGTTTCACTTCTTCCTACTTAATAAATGCCAAGATGGATGAGCAGGCTGACAACTTGCAACCTTCCTGGCTGCCTTTGAGACTTGCCACTGTGAGCCGGGATCAGCAAACAGGCCAGAAGAAATGAGACAGCCATCCTTCCCAACAAGAAACATACGCTCCTGGCTTTTCTTGCAAGAGTCTATTTAGCCCGAGATTTGCAGTTTAATTTGCAGGTTCAAGATGGTCAGATAAGTTTTAGATTCATCCAAACTAAAAATACGATCAATTGTAGGCTTACAAATGGTTGGCTATATTTCAGAATAAGTAGTCATTAAGGTTTACTCAGCCCTGTGAACAGATCTTTCTTTTGGGTAGGGGGAGACTGCATGAAAGTAGAATACTGAATTTTCATCAACTCACCCTCCCATTAGGACATTTCCATATGAGCTCAATGCGCCCGTTGATGAAGGTTTCTGCTTCGCATTCCAAAGAGAGGGTTTCTCCAACCAGCAGCTTTTTGTGATTTGCTCTCAGAGCCAGGTTCTGTGCTCTGTCCTCTGAAATGAAAAAAGCAAAGGTGTAACCACGCAGCACTCTGTGCATCAATCACATTTAAGATGGAATCTGCACTCCGATTGCCTCTCCAACACCCACTCCTTTCACAGTTTCCAAAACACCTCACCTTCTTCTGTCATTTCTGTGGAAATGCCCACACAATGGAAACATCGGGTCAGCTGTATAAATGCCTGAACATCAGCTGATCAGGCTAACTGATCCCACGTGGACACAGTAATTTATGAATATTACTTTTCTTGCATTTGCCACATTGGGCTTCAACCCTCACTCATCAGCTCTACAGCCATTCTCAGAAAAAAGTTTTCAGAAGTGACTCATCCTTTTGAGTGCCTCAACATTTGCATATCTGCAAAAGATGAAACGTGTCTCCTGCCCTCTGATGACCAGCTGCCTTTCCCTCTGATGACCGGCTACCTTTCCTTTCTGAATGGGATCCCCAAATCTTGCTCTTATATATTTATTGATGGCTTAAATACATTAACTCTGAAATAAGCCTGCATCACGTTTATGGTGCCCCATACCAAACAGACGTCTGACCACTGTACAGTAAGACATTCGAGAGTAAGGTGTTGCCTGTGTCCTTTTGGGCTAGCGAGCAATGACCTAATGGATTTTTTAGCTTTGCATTCATGATTGTAGTAAAAAATAATTGCTCCAACAATGAAGAAAAAGGGGGGGAGAGAGAGAGGTTTCCAGGACTTTTATTCGGCTGCCATACACATTTACAAGCCTGTTGTTTAAAGCTGAGTGCTAATTGTATAGAAGGATGCCGTGATCTAATGGGAATGAAGTCACAATAAACTCTCCTCTCTCAAAAATATAATACATGAGGAGAGAAAGAACATACATTGAAAACAAAGGAAAAATAAATTCTAATTGGCTTCAGCACTCAAAAATTTAATGCTCCGTTGCTTCAAATTCAGATTTTAATTCTGAGCTGAAGCTCAACTGTAAATACAAGGGAAAGGGTATGGTAAATCACCAAGAGAAACTATATAAAAAAGAAAAGATTTGCATTAGCAGGTTAATGAGATTTTTATACCATGATCTTGTGTGTTTAATGACCAGAAGCAAAAAGAAAGCTACTGTTTGGTTTGTCCTAAACCAGCAGTTGGTTTAATGTAAATATAGCTCAATCCAAGCAAACAAAGCCTTGGTGGGGTTTGAATAAAATAATCCTATTTTGTACCACCTCAACACTTGGTAGTTTTTCAAAACCAGGAGTGGATCGATTCCAAGTTCTATTGAATAGGAAAAAAAGAGAAGAATGAGTTTGCTTTTAGCGTTCCAGCTTGGACTTGCTACAGATACATACCAGTGAGATAGTATCAAATATAATTGAGGCTAACCAAGAAATAATACCCAGGAGCTTAGCTATGAAATAGAAACACTGTGGTCATTCCTTGGCGCACAGTAGTCACTCACCCAATCTCTGTGCCAGGTAATAGGAGGTGAACACACTTCCATTGACGTCTGCAGTGCATCTGAGTACTCCAGAGTAAACAAAAGAATGAGAGGGGATGACAAATCCTCTTCTTGGGTCCCACATCATCGTCTTGAAGTTCATCTCTACAGAAGAGGGATACTGAAAGAGAACAGACAGACAGGAGGCTTGTGAGACATTCCCTTTCCCCTCAAGACCGTAGAGGCAACCAGCCAGGGCTGTTCTGCTTTAGAGGCAGGGCAGATATTTGACCTTTCAGAGTGGTTGGTGGTCTCATTCCACACGTATCTTAAGCAACATCAACATAGGCAAATAGAAAAGTCCTCCCTAAGGTATGACTGTCTTTGAAATCCAAAACTTGGACATCATAACTGGAGGTTTTGATTCAGTAGCCCCAGTCCTCTCAGATCTTAGGCAAGATAGCATGGTACCCATTGCAGGTCCCATTTCCCTCATCTCTTTACTGGAAATAATTATGCCTATCTTATATGAATTTTGTAGGGTAATATTTTTGGAAGAGTTGAAGAACAAAATTTGCTTCTCCTAATGCTACATGTGGCTACCACGTGTTTTCCTGGGATCTCACAGTACTTATTAAAAATATGTGTGAACTTAGACCCCAAAAAATCAGAATTATTCATGTCACTAACTCAGCTGATGGCACTCGTCTATAAGCTATGGTCTATGGCTAGTCAGCAGATTCTCTCTGTAGCAAAGAAAGGGATGAAACACTTTCAAAGCAGCCTATTGATTTCCACTAGGCACAGAAGCAGCCTGGATGACTTAAGATGGTAAATCGTAGGATGGCAGAAATAAGGGGACTTAGTAACATAGACATCTTTTGTCTGAAATTCATAAATACTTGTAATGTTCTGAGATTCTTGAAAAAACAGTATCTATAAGTTCTGCTTATGAGGAAGAAGTGAGGATATGAAAGGCAAGTGTGGAAAATAAACTAGAGCAAAAATCCATTTAATAAGAATGAACCCTCCGCATACCCTTGGACAGCACCAATGCCAAGCAGGTTAGCTTCTGTTGGTGGGAATAATTAGTTTATTATTATTATTAACACATGGGGAAATCCTCTATTTGCTAGATGAAATGCAATTTACTTTCAAGAAATATGTGAAAGTAAGCGCAGACAAATAGCTCTGGAGTCTGTAAAAGAGCAGGTCACTGAAATTCACCCGTTGCAGCCTATTTGCAGGCAGGCGAATGGAAGCCCAGGCTGTAGGTCTGACTTTTCCAGCAGGACACAGGAAGGCTTTTTGGGACTGAGGATGTGCTGTAGGAGTGTTGAGATCACTTCTGGCTGAAAAACGAAGGGTTTGGGGAAACCTCAGTGTGCCTACCCGTTGCCACATGATAACTAACTTCTGCTTCTCCCTCCTTACCATATACTGGCTTCTCAAAGATGAGGCAAGTAAATATTCTCCTTTTCAGAGCTACCTTGTTTTAGCTTTTGGAGCTAACCAGGGGAAGAGCTGCACTCGGGACTGCAAGTGGGAATTTCCCCAATGATGTAATAGTTTCGCTCTTATTCTTGTTGTTATGCAGCATGCAATTTATTTTTCTGTCTCCAGACAAACAGTAGTCTTGTATGGCAGTGCAGTTTAAATAGGATTCAGTTCAAATAATACTCCTGTTCGAAAAAAATTTCAGCTTCAGGCTTTGAGAGCTGATGCTCGTGCCTCTCAAATGAATACACAAGTGATCAGGTTGGCATTGTTTTAGGTCGCTTGTTATTACATTTTCAGCACAGACCAAAGACGAAGGAATTATGACCGTGGGGCAGTGGCTGGTGATGTTGCTGTGGGGAAGGAGGCACAGCAAGAGAGTTGCTTTCTTTTGGAACAGCAGTTCTCTTCTGACAGTAGTAGGAAACATGGATTTCACGTAAATACTTCTGACGTAATCAAGCTGTGGCACCTCTGTTCAGAGCCATTAGGAAAATTCAGGAAAATTACAGAAGGAGATCTGAGACCGGAGGCTTAATCATGCTTTAACACCCATGAAGGTCAAAGCTGTAAGTGGCAAATGCACACTGAACCGGATCAGTGATTAAACAGATCTGACAAGACTGAAAATGCTTTTTTTTGCCCAGAATTAAAATCATGTTAGGCAAAATCAAACGTCAAATCGTGTGTCTTAGCACGGGTTTATTAATAACAAAGATGAGATGTAGAGTTAGCTGGGATCTGTTTAGTATTAGCAAGAGGTACCTTTCCCCATACATATTTAAAGGCCAGAGAGCGCGATGATTTTAAAGTATAATGGTAACATAAGGAACTTAATTTACGGTGGAAAAAAGTACATTTTCTACAAGAATAAAGCCGAACTTCATGGTTTGGCAGCTCTGCTCCCTGATGGCTAGGGGAAGGGGAAAGAAAAAATAACCCTACTCAGGAGGCCCTTTTCAACACTACACACATATTGAACGTCTTCATAAAATATTCAAAAATATATATTTAAACAATCAAACACAAAGCGTCAATGCTGCTCGAAGGAAATCACAGCGGCTTTCTTCCCTTTGAAGTCCGTTGTCTACTGGAGATTAAATTTGGAAGAAGAGGATGTTCTAAATTTGTCTGATCGCCTTATTCACCTCTCCTCCCCCATCCTTACCTCCACCCCTCTCCCGCCCCGCTTCCTCTTCGCACGGGAAGCCGCCACCTTGGCTCCACACGGTGCTATGAAATTCCCAGATGGGGCAAAACAAGCGGTGACTTTCCGTAGATGGAGCCCGGGGCTGGCGGCTCCCAAAGCCGACACGTGCCTCCCAAAGCGCATCCCCTTGAGTAGCTCCCAGCTCGCAGCCTCAGGAGGCTTCCTTTGGGGAACGGCACTCAACAGCCCCAGCCCTGCCCTGCAGGCCAGCTGCTCTCCCTTGAAGGGGAAAAGAAATCTTTTGGGGACAATTTTCTTTGCAATTCAAAAGGGAGATTTCAGTGGGGATTTCGTTCCAGCAGCAGCTTGCAGCAAGGTAAAGGACTTCAGTTTGTGTTTGAAGAAATTACCATGAGAGAATTTAGCTGGCAAGCAGGGAGAGCAGGGCTGCCTATAAATAAGGGAATAAATGTGGAGATCTGCTTGGTCGAGGTTTTAGGCTCACGTGACTGTGCCGAAGTCAGCAGCAGTACTCCAGCAATGAAATGGGTTGAAGTAGGCTAAAATAAGATGGGGATGTTTCATTTTTATAACCAAGGAGGGGAAGGTGATAACATTTATCCAGGCTAAAGCGATAAGCTATAACTGGAGAGGATTCTTATCCCCTCCCCCCTCCACCTTTTAATCCCTACTGACAAAATTTAAAAATAGAGATCTGCTAAAGCAATAAGGGTAGTGCTGTCCCTCTGCACGTCTACTGGAAATTTGCCATTGGTCTCAGCAGGAGCCGCAGCACTGTCTCAGGCCTCCGTGATTTCATGTGCTGTCTCCCAGGAGAAGGAGACATCTAACAACTAAGACATCTAACTGCTAAGAGGAGCAGAGGTCCTCGGACCCCTCGACCAGCACGGCATCAGCCTATCTGCGTGCGCTCTGCTATCACACCGTATCCAGCAGAACAACCTCATCTCTCACGGCTCCCCAGAACACGCTGCGGAAAAGGGGCAGGGGCGGAGGATGAGCTCTTGGTCCCAGCAGGACAGCTCAAGCAGTCAGCCTAGCAGGGGAATGGGAAGACACACAACCTGTTAGGTAAAAGGCAGGATTAGAGCCAGGAGACCTATGTTCCATTCCTCACTCCGTGATAGGCTTCTCTATAGAGCAATTCTGAAGCCCTCCAAATGTGTGCCTAGATCGCCATCGATTGAGGAAGCCCCAGAGCTTAAATTTCCATTTTTATTATACAAAATGGCCTTGGCCTCCACAGACCATTCTGTAACTTTGATATCCAGACGTAACTGCTGCTGAAGGGATGAATGCTGTAGCCATTTATTCCCAAGGCTGAAACTTGGTTTAAATTTATGAAATCAAGCAAAAATGGGCAGCTGTTCTGAGGAGGTTCAAGGTATGAGAGATAAGCTTTCATGAGGATAGCTAATAGCCAGGTGTTATACAAAGAATTTTGAAGAAAAATAGTGCCTTGTCTTCTGTCTTTGCCAGTTTATGGAGCAATATCAAGCCACAAGATGAGAAAAATATGTGATAAACTCAGCCTAATCCCCGAAACACCCTTGTACACAGTTTGATAGTAATAGACTGCAAGAACAGGACTGTGCTTCTGGATTTTCAGTGTCTGCTATTTTTTGTTCTAAAACTTATCTAGCTTCATAGAATTTATTTTGTATTTTTACCCATTGTGTTGGCAGCCCAGACCCCTGAATTGTTTGAGTTTCTCTGAAATAGTCACTTACCTGGGTAAGCTTAGGTTTGATATCTGGCGAGGTAACTCGGCAAGGGACAACAACTGTTTTCTTAGCATCTAAAATGTAGATTATTTCGGGATGCTCAGGGTGAATCTCCACAAACGGATTTCTGTAATCTGCAGGGAAAAGAACATTGATTTGCAAAGCTGCTCCTTTACCGATCAGTGACCAGAAGGGCTCTGTAATCTGAGGGCTCGCTGCCCACAGAAGGCTCACTGTAGCGTGTGACAAGACATCCAGTCACACCTTGCTTGTTTGCAAATGCCAGTGTCATCTAGGGATGATAGCCAATGGCCAGGAATCGGAATACCCCATTTCTAACCCTATTTTACCACTTTGCAGTGTAATCTTGTAAAAACTCCTTTTCTTATCCATTCTCCATCTGCAAAAATGAAGTTAACACATCAGCTCCACAGGTCTTCATGGCACTGGAGTTAGTTCTTTGCCCAGTACTCTGAATTTCTTTCATAGGTGATATTATACTGCAGCACTCCTGAATTCCACAGCAGTTAAGTGTTACAATAGGTTTACAGCAGTTAAGGTAAATCTACTGAAAGAGAAATGCTTCTTTCTGTAAATGAGAATCTCTAGAATACTGCAGAAAGCGTGTAAAAAGGGAATGTAGACCCATGATATTCAAAGCCAGGCAAGAATAATCTGTTTAACCTGACAGTGAAGTAACTTGGTCACACTCTTGGGGAACTGTGGGATTTTCTACGGATCTGCCACAATGAATCAGGCTGGATATACATATACAATAGAAATAAATAAAAATCTGAGGTAGTTGAAGTTAATAAGGCTTCTGAGTCTCATTCACTGATTCTTCATTGTATGAATACAGTGATGGTCATCAGAAAATTAAAATAATGTTTGTGAAATCCTAAAACGTTCAAGATTTTTTAAAAAGGCATTCTTTGATTTGATATGGTATAAAGTTGCAGATACCATTCAGCTAATGCAATACCAACTACACCACGCAGTGTAGGTAGTCAACCATGTTTGGTTTGGATTATACTGTTGACAGGAAAGGATGTGCACCCTGTACAGTAACCTCAACCTGCTTATCCTTGGCTTGGGACCTGCCCCCACACACTTAATTATATTTTGGAAATGGTTTCACCTAGAGCATGGGAAATAGCTGATACGAAAGGTTTGTGAACAATCTAGGTTGCAAAAATGTGCTCTGAAGTATTCTGACAGTACTTTTAAAAAGGATGTGCTATGAGGAAATTAAAACCAGTTTTGAAAAGAATGCTTAACTACTCCCAAATGGGCTAAATTGGTAATGAATGCAGTTGGCCGGGGCTGACACATCCATCGCTATGGATTGGTAGGAGGCCTTCACAATGGCCGAACACTTTATGGCTTTGGAAAAGGGAAACACCTATAGTGTAGGCGACCTGTTCTCCGCTGCTGTATAATGAGGAAAAGTGTCCTTCTTGATGAAGATCATTAATCTACTTCCTGAACTACCCTTGTATCCTCATATCATGTTTCCTCTCTAATTCCTGATGTAATATTAAGGGATTTTTAATGGGAAAAAAAAAAATCTACTTATTGCTTGGTGGATGTAGCCCTACTGTTCATCCAGAAATTGCCCAGAATGGCACCTCTCCGTGCAAATACATGAAAAAGTCCACACACTACCAAATCAAGACGACAATGATACTTGTAGATCTTGGGGAGCCCTCCTGCCCTCCACGGCCAAGAGGCTGGCGGTGGAGCCAGGCGAGGAGAGCGGAGCCGGTGGCAACCCGCCGAGGCGGAGGAGCTGCCGCTCCGCAGGGGCTGCCATATGGCTGCCGCAGCAGTAGCCAGCGCCTTTCCTGTCCTGCGGCCCCTCTGTTTAGCGTGCATCGGTCTGACTCCACAGCACGGCGCGAGAGTATCTCCAGTAAAGGCTGCGTATACCCTCATCTGTCATCAGATGCCTCTCAAACACAAAACTCAAAGCCACAGGCTGTGTTTAAGAGCCTGAACGGTGTGATCGTCTTGGTTTAGCACCAACGTGTCAGGCCAGCTGGCCCCGATCCTTTCGCCTAAATGCATGCTGTCATTTTACGTCTAAGGCTGTTGCGGCAGCTGTTCTGTGATTGAAGAAAGCCCCAGTTGAAGTGTGTTGGAGCGATGCTATCTATTCATCCCATTAATCTTTGCATTACTCTATCAGGCCACTCTCCATCCTTCACCTGTTGGCAAAACTGGGAATGTTCTAAAATCTCCATGAAAAGATGGCAAAATATTTCCATAACTTTTTTAGCTAGTGAGGACAAAAACCCTGTACATGGAGTTTTAACAAGTGTCCCTTTCTGGGTGTTGGCCATTTTGGCTACTCTCAACAAGAGTCTAAAATTGTGAAATGCTCCAGAATTTCTCCTTTTCCAGTACTCCATCCCTTGCAAACAGTCTTCTGCTTCAAATCAGTGGGGATCCATTTTTCAGTTTGAAACAAATGTTCACCCTTGGGACCCTAGCAGGGAGCTGTGTATTCCGTGCTGGAGGATCTGTAATTAAACAGTAGGTGAAGTGCTTATTTATGTTGAATTTTTCTGGGTGACAAGCGTTCTACATGTAAGTGATGTAACTGTGCTTACGGGTGACCTGCAGAACAGTTTGAACGTGGAATGTGAGATTTGGATTTGCTCTTCCACAGCTCCACTGACAAAGGAAAACAGAGTTGGTTTATCTCACTCGCTTTGTCTTTATTTCTCCATGACTGGTAACTCATCTGGGAACAGGTCATTCATTTGGGGATATCAGTGTTCATTTCCTGGCTAATGACAACAGTCTTTGCTTAAGGAATGTTATGGAAATACGTAAGTGCTGTCACTTGGAAGTAATCTTCAAAGAATTAGCTCGGTGAAGAGCTGGAGTTCCTTCGCTCCACAACCCAAACCAGTTTCGCTCACAAAAACACGAAGGGTGAAAGGCAGGAATTGAGACAGGAGCGTGGGACTGTTGCCTTTTGTGGGTTTGATAGCTTAATTTTAGCTCTGAGAACTGGAAATAGGATTCTTAGTAGACAAAATGTACCGCGTCCTTCGTCACGATGAGAACAAATGTTGGTTGGAGCTCCTTGTGTGTATCAGAAAGGTCACACGTGTTGTGATGGTGTTTTACCAAAGGCACTTGGGTCGCTGTGCGAGTACAAGAGGTGTGTGATTAATGGGGCGAGCTGTGATGAGGAGCTGATCAGGAGCACTGAACACAAGGCGGTAAAACAGAAGATAAAGACCAGAAATCTGGATGATGTCTATCATTTCTAGTAATGTCTTTTCATGTCATCTTTTACTCCATGCCGTTGATTTATTCTCACTGGATTGGTCTATAAAAAAGCATGTACTTTGGAGTAAGGGCATTGCAAGCAACATTATGTGAGAGAGATTAATTACAATTAAAAAATTAGACCTGTAATCTCCCCACATTAGGAAGTTTCAGATACACATCTGAACTTTCTGGTTAGGCAGGCACTGGTTCTGATCAAGCCTTGAGCTGAGAAATCTGATCTCCGGACCACAACTTTGTAGCTTGTTCCAATCCCTAAAACTAATAGGAAATATTTATACTCAATCCAGTGTCTTATGCACTTTCCCAAACAGGTCTGCTAAATTCTTCTGTTGAGTCACATTACAAAAATGTGTGTAGTGTTTGTCCCTGGGCATTAGTGCTGCTTAATGCCCCTGCAGGCTTGCTCTCCAGCTAAACCATACTTGGAGGTATCAAATGTGATGATATTTTCATAGCTCATTTTAAAGCTTGTGCAAATGGCAAAAGGCCTTTCTACTTAAAAGATGACCCTGGATTATGAAAAGATCCTTGGATTATTTGTTATAGGAAAAAAGCAGAGAAAGCAGATTTTTGTGTCTTTGCAACAAACACTGGGAGTGCAAAAAAGTGTCAAGGGAAGTGTATTCATATCTATTTCTAGGCCTGTGGAGAAAAAGAGAGAACTGATGTGCCACTTGACAGGGGGACAGGGCAAGAATACAGGCCAAGAGGAAACTTGCTGTGAAAAAAGGAGCTTCTTGATACCAAACTATTCACAAATCTGGATCAAATTTTGACTAGTTGTTTTGACTGAAAAGATGGGTACACTGAATTTAAAAATATTTGTGCCAGTATTTTTAGAGGGACTTTCAGAATAGCACTGTTTGCTTAAAAAGTAACATAAATCAAAAGAAGGCAGCTAAGCAAAAGTTAAATAATGCTAAAATGTCAGAAAATATTGAATTATGCAATGATTGAAATATCTTAGTCAAACAGAATAAAATTTCTCAAAAATATTTCCTTTTCAGGGAAAAAAAAATAATTATTTAACCCCATTCTCCTCCATCATCTCTCCCTACCTCCAAGACTGACCTCTACCAAATTTTCAGATTCATAACAGACCTAAAAATAATCTACTTTTTTCAGCTGTAAATAGGACAGATACTCATCGTGGTGGTACTAAACTACTGAGGAACACCTAAACGGCAAGCATGAATTTACAGTCTATATAACAGCAGCTATGTTTCATTCCTAATTGATTTTTAATTGCAGCCCGCACCTGAATTGCCATATGCCTAGCCAGTAGCTAGAATTACACTATCCCAGATCATAAGCTGCAATCTGAATTGGAAGCCAAAATATATAAATCTACCCTTCTACCATCAGTACTTGAAATCGAGATAGGGTTTTAAAATGGCTGTGCAATTAACAGCAGCAAAAAGGCAGTTTCTGGGTTATAAAATTGGGCTGGGAAAGGAGAGGAAGGCTTGAGCTGCAATTGATTGTTAATGTCCAGTGGATGTCAGGTCTCACGGGCATTATTCTCACTCTGTTTTGAAAAAAAAAAAAAAAAGAGAAAAAGGTTTTATATTTTATGGGTCCTTCTCTTTCCTACAGTAAGTGAGGTTCCTTAGAGCCCTGTGCAGTGAGCAGATGGCTATAATTTGTGTTATCTCAGTGCTTTATCCGGTTTATCGCCGTAGCCTAAAGAGAGTTCTCCGTCTACCAAAGGCCTCCTTTCCTCCCTATTTCAATCTGCAATATCGGAGCTCTTAATCAGGGTGGGATACCTGTGTGAGTTAGTGGAGCAGCTCCTAAAGTGAAGATGCGAATGGGGCAGCTACTTGCAGGGCTGAACGACTCCAGTTCTGACCTGAGAGCTGAAACATGAGGTTAGGGCTGCACTTTGGCCGTCAGCGGAGAGCGACCCTGGCACGAAAGGAAAAGGCAGTTGCAGGTGAAGGTCAAGCACTCAACTAAATAACCCTGGGTACGTCAGTGAGGCCAGGGAGGCTTTTCTTCCCTCCCTAACTGTGAAACTGCGCAAAAGAAACTATCACGAAGGGCACAGAGCAGCAGAGCCAACCTGGGCGCGTCCTGCAGCCTGCCGGTGCTTCCCTCCGGCTGCTCTAAAAAGCCCCGTGAGCCGGAGCAAGCCCACCCCACTTGCGTCGGGAAGGAGATGCTCTGAGCAAGAGCACTTTCCAGGCAGCTGGACCCTTCATTTAACAGATAAGCAAATACAAAGCGGCTCAGCTTTGGATCTTAACAAAATGACAAAGAATAAATACTGAATAGGGAACTAATCAACTGCCGGCTGATACCTTTGTTATGGTTTGTGCAGGCGAAAAACTGAATCCTTCGTGAAACTCTTAAGTAGTTCAGACTGACTGTGGCATGAAAAAATGATCTGCTGGAGCATCGCGAGTGTCACTGCCAGCGTTACAAACACCTTCACCACCTTAAGTTAATCAGCACTCAGTTAACTCCTTGTAAAAAAGTCTCTGGGAGACGGAACTTCTTGAAACAAAAGGGACAGGGTCACTTTTCTTTTAAAATGATAACCTTAGCCTCAAGGAAGATCTCTAGTTCCAGATGGTGTAAATCAATTGCACTCAACTGTTGCAATTTGGAGAGCTGTGGCCTGGGAAGCGCAGGTGTCGTCCTCTCTGCAGTTACCAGCACCGAACTCCCGGGGAAAAAAATGCTCAGCAAAGAAACACTTTATGAAAACAGGGCATTTCCCTGTAGCTTGGCACATCTCTTCCTCCTGAGCTGGGAAGGTAATATGCCCTATGAATCTTACCCATCAATTCCCATAGGCTAATTAAAAAGAATAATGAACGTGGGCTGCAAAGCTCATTATATGTGAAGAAAGACAAGAGCTGTGGCACGTTAGGGACTTATCAGCTGCAGCACCAGCTCCAAGGCGAGGGAAAGGCCCCTTCCCTTCGGTCGCAGACTGGCTGTCTAGCTCTCCAGGTCAGTGGAAGTTTGCAGGAAACTGCGGCCAGGCCGGGGTGTTACTGTTTACCCACGGAGCTCAAGCGGGAACACAAACAGCAAAGCGAAGGAAGCAGAGGCAGCGGGACAGCGGAGGGGAAGGGGCCTGCGGCCCAGCCACCGGGAGAGCCGGGCAGCAAAATCAAGCATGCCGCACACAAAAGCAACTCAAAGGTCAAGTGCCTACAAGAACATTGTTTACCGTCACGCAGTGAAGCCCTTCATGTTTAAATTCTCTTTCTGTCTACAGCCTGGTTAGCTCAGTTGGTTGGTCTAGGAGGAGATTAATTGCTGCTTGAGATGAGCGTAGGGAGGGTCCCTTTTAACAATTGCCTGGGGAACGTGCAATTCTCCCTTCAAGCCTCCGCAGTGACAGCATGCGAACGCAGATATGGGACTCCTTCGCCTCGCGGTGACATCTGTCCTTTTGTTTAGTGTTATCTGTAATATAGGTGACTATCTGCCAGGAAGTGGCGGAGGTCTGTAATGATGTCCTGCTCACTTGGGGCCCACGGACCCGTCCTGCCAGCTGACGGAGCTGAGGGACTTAAAAGCCCTCGGCATCGCACCCCGGGAACTCCGCATGTTGTAGACTCAGCCTTGCTCCTACAGCTCGTTACTTTTCAGCGTTGTCTCACCTGCCTGCGTGTTCGAAACGTCCTCCTGAGACACACACTCGGGGTTTTGTACAGGATTTTGGGTGCTTTTCATTTCTGCTCCTGTTTCCTACACCGTGACCGCACTTTGTCTCATGATATTTGTGTCATATCTAAAGCTGTGGAGATAACATCACCTCTCCCTTCAGATACTATCCATCAGCCCACAGAGGTGATAAGCACTAAATGGCCTTTGAGGACAGTCATGCACGGCTGTTCATGTCTGTGAAATGCCTGAACAGTCTTATTTTGCTTCTCACTTTGTTCCTGCTAAAGATAATTCTCTCACCCTCACTATTTATTTTCTTCATTCAGTCATACCTTAGCTGGGAAGCCTGGGCAGAGTTTCACAGGTTCTTTAAGTTCATGTTTTGACATAATCTCCATGAATTTTGGTCTTCATCAAGGTCAAAAACACTGAGAGGAGGTTTCTAATCTGTTCTTTATGTTAATAGGATCATTAGCAGTTAAGTGACACTTCGGTCTGAGTATTTTGGAAAGCTTCACAAGGAAGCTGCCTGGTCTGCTGTATTCCTCCTGGTAACCCATCAAAGCTTCTTCTAGGTAGAGGAGTAACTTCTGTAAAGTCACTTATTTTGAAACTGGATCTTTGAAAATAAAGGTCTTTTTGGTTTGGCAGGCCAATGAAAAGAATTGTTGGTGGAATGTTTAGATTAAACAGAAAGCAGAATATTTTCTCTTTAGGCAAAACAAAAGTGACTGCAAAAGCCCCACAAGCCATTCTGAGTCAACACGAAGCATTCTGTTTTGGTCAAATGAAATACATTCTTCCCCTGGAGATTACTGTTAGAAACACAGGAGTATTTGTAGAGAAAAATATTACTGTGAAAAGTGTTACTTCAAAGATTGTGGAAGCAAAATGCTTCTCACTGCCAAACAAATAAAAGCCAACATGGAAAGATTTATTTTTAAAAAAAACTCCGTCTCCATACTTTGGCTGGAATTATGTTTCAAGCATCAGAAGAATTCATAAATTCTGACTTCCCACAACACTAGACTTTAAGCAGGCATAGACTTTGTAGAAAATATTTGCCAGCTTTACCTGAAGTCCCATCATTAAAACTGGTCTCCTACATTAGCTTCTGGGTAAGGCTCAGCAGTTAGCAATTAGCGAGTGGATAAGAAACGGGAAGGAAGAAGTGGGTGAAGTTTGTGTGTGATTTTGACTGTCAGGCTTTCATTTAGAAATTCTTTATCAGTGAGGAGGAGGGGATTGTTACCTCTTCCTGCTGGGATGTCAAGTGCTGTCACTGACTTAGTGCCAGAAACGTATGCTGCTCACTCAGCATAGAATCATAGAATCATTTAGGTTGGAAAAGACCTTTAAGAGCATCGAGTCCAACCGTAAACCTAGCACTGCCAAGTCCCACTGAACCATGTCCCTCAGTGCCACACCTACACGTCACATCATATCTTACAAGGCTCCTCCACTTAAAAGTAGCCCTCTAGGATGTGATATGAAGATACTGAATGTCTTGATTCAGAATTGAAAGCGTCTTACTTTTCCGTTGGATCCAACCCTTAGTACTTGAGGAACAACAGAGAGGGTCCTGCACAGAGACATAGCCTATATCCCCTGGTCATGTGGCCCTACACACTGTTGACTGCTGTGTGGTGCCAAACCCTTCACCAGTCTGGGCGAGACAGCCAGCTTATCTGCTGGGCTCCCCGCTGAGCAGACAGGACAGCATTTGCCTATCTCAGCTTGCTGAGTGTCTGGCAGCAAGTGTAGCTGTCTCAGTGTCTCCAGCGTGAAAGAAGAAATGCAGCTCCGACTCTGTTCTCACTGGTAATATCTTCTGGAAAGCAAGCCAAAGCCCAAGTCAGGGCTGTCACTCTAGCCCTGCATTTCTGCTTCGCACATTCACATTATCTCTGTGAACTGCCAAGAGAACTAAGGAGGCAGAAATCAGCTTCAAAGAACATCAGAACCAAAGTATGATCTCATGTGAGGGGTGCGTTCATACACTTCCATCCTCTTTAGGTTTCTCTTGGTGGGGAAGGGATGAAGAAGATGGGGCTTCACATCTCTGGAGTCCAGAGCACAAGAACTGGAAATCAAATTTGAAGCACGACAGACTTTTATATGGGAGCACAAGCCCTGTAAAGGCCATTCTGAAGGAAAAAGGGGGATGCATCCAAGCAGGTTGTCCTGTCAGAGCATGTCAGCTCCAGCGGCAAGGCATCCCCAAGGAAGGGTATGAGCTCTCCCTTGCTATTGCAAAGAATGAGGAGGAGAGGTGGTACAAGTACTGCATCAGGGCAGAGTGTAACATCAACCACATTCTCTTCTTTATCAAATGGTACAGCTGAATTGCTCTGGGTGGGAAGACACTGTTAAAATGTTAAAAAAATTCTATGTGTTCAAAGAGTGAACCGCGCTGGGCACAAACAGGAATTGGTGATTCTGCCCCAGTGTAGTTGGACCCTTGTGCGGCAGCCAACACTGATGTGTTGGGCTCACATACATCATTTTGTGCCAATTACAGTGTCTTGGTCAGAGGAGGTGGGACTCGTGTGTTTCTGACGTAGTTATTAGAGAACCAGCCCTATCGTGGCCATAATTATTTCAAGAAACAGAGTAAGAACCCTGCTTTGCATAAAAAATAATAGAACATGTCTGTTGCTGGCCTGCTCGCCCCATGCCTGCGATGAGGAGATGGCCTCCTTTAGCCCTACGGCCCTAGCAAAGCAGTACCATTGGTGTGCGTGGGCAGGAAGCAAAGCACATCTCGGAAACTTGGATGAACTTTTCTAGACGCTACTTGGCAAGATGTGACCAGCACCAGTTACCACGGTAATAATGTCAGACAAGTTGCTGATGGGGGGAAGCAAAAGAGAACTGAGCTCGTGCTCCTTCCGACGGATGCATTGACTGAGCGGTACAAAAAGGCGTAGCAAATCCCTTACTGCTACATAGAGCTAAGGACAGCAAGGGGAAATCGCTGCAAAAGCTGAGGCAGCGTTTCAGCTGGTACAGAGAGCTCTCCCAGCTGACTCCCTGAGGACTATCTTACTTTGAGACAGTTGCTTTGCTGACAGTAACAGTATTTCAAATAGCTGAGAGCTGCAAGTCCTGACTTCTGTCTAGGCTGGAGCCTAGGATAGCCCTTTGGGAAGGCGGAGCGAATCTTTGCTTGATTTGTCTGGTTTTCCTCCTTCTCTAAGCCATGTTAAATTTTTTATGTACCCTAGGAAACATCGTAGAGAGGCCTCTCTATATTTTAACACAAAATAGACAGCCTGCCCTTTCCTTTGGCATAGGGATCCCGAAGGTTGAAATAAATGAGTATGTTCCTCACAAGGAAGCATCCTGTGATTTTGGGTTGGGAAGGGTAATTGCAGAAGATAGACAGAAGCAAATGCCATTGGCTAGCCAGCTTTGGCAGCGTTTGCAGTGGAAGTGCCGTCCACATGAGTCTTTCTGACGTGGGCAGCTAGTTTGCAGTGAAGACTTGTCTTTATTGCCACTGGTCCGGCACTGGCTCAGCCATTCTGTGGACTGAGGGCGGGCTTCCCCCATTGACCCGTTCTCTGACAGCAGCCACGAGAGGGTTGCCTGGCTGCTCGTCCCCTTCAGCGCTGCAGCACCGTGTTCGACCAGACGCTGCGTTTCGCTGCAGAGGTTATCCCGCAGAGTTGCAATGAAGCTAAACAACGCAGTTAAAAACCACCCAACTGTTTCTGTTCCAGCCCTAAGCTACGGTGTCTTTTCAACAAGGAGATGGGCAACAGGAGAAGGGGGTCGACTTGCAGCTGCAGCGGGAAGCTGAAAAGGCCTCAGGAACAATTATTCAGGATTAAGATCCTGAGTCCTCCCTCCCTCCAGACTGTCAGCGCACAGCTGAGGCATGGCGGCTGACCCTGCCGCCTTCGGGTCCCTTATGATCTGACTGATGTGCAGGGGTCACGGCTCAATTGCACCGGGGGGGAGAGCTGCTGCATGCCAGACTCTGACAGAGCTTAGAAACTCCACCGGGGAGGCTGTAAAAACAGAAGCAAGCACAGGAAATAATAGCCAATAAGCAAGGCTTCCGACACAATCATGTTCTCATTTCGGTGTCAAGCAGCAGGCCAGGAACGAAGGGAAAAAATACCATTCCCCTTCCTTTTTTGGCAATAATGGCTTGTAACCTCAGAGGACTCTCCAGTCTTCAGGGTCTGGCTCAACATTTTCTCGCTCCACCTGGCTCAGTCTCATAAACACCCTGCTGAGCACTTGCTCTCTCCACAAAATGTCCAGAGAGATGGCTTTTGGAGCTCTCCCTTCTCTGGCACTCACAGGGAACTGTGAGTTTCTTCACTTGGAGACAACTGTTGGGTTTCTCAGTGATGTCCAGACACTGTCAGACCAATTTCCTTAAAAAGGCACGTTCAAATATTGAAGAAAATCGTAGGTACATTCAGAATGCCCCGCTTAACTCCACAATTCGTAGACCCCTCGCTGAAGAACTCCTTTCTTGTCCCCAAAACAGCCTGCTGCCTTTCAACAAATATACACGGGAATTGAATGGGAGGAAGAGGATGCCCTGAGGACAGCATCCATGCTGAGGTATAAATAGCTTCATTTCACTGGGGCCAGGCAGCTTCCTCAGGCTGGCAGGCCAGATCCCAGCAGGCACTTGCAAGCTTCTAGAGCGTCCTGCTGCGGCAGAGCTCTGCTGTGGGCTGGATGAGCGGCTGGCTCGCCGGCACACGGACCAGAGGGATCCCCGCTGACTTGCCTTTCTCACTGCTGCACCCATGGAGCGCATAGTACAAGCTGGTTCATTTTCTGCCCACTTTTCCTTCAATAACTTAAAGCACAGGAGTCTGAGTAAGAGCTTTTAGAGCAGGGAGGGCATATGACACAATTAAATTGCATCTGAGAGAGGACGATCTTGGCGGGTGATTTAGAGAAAACAGCCAGCCAGTGCTGTTTTTCAGGGGAACCTTGGCACAGCAGTCTCAGGCGAGCAAGAGGACATCCTGCGATTTTTTTAGATGAGCGCTGTTCCAAGTGCATCTCCGGCAAGCATTTCATAACTTGAGATATTTTCTTAAGGAAAATGCTCAGGCGGTCCCAAAAGATCCATAACATTTCCTGCACGTGCTCCCGCCATAGAGTAATGAAGGCCTGGGTAGCCAGCCAGGGCACTGAATCAGGATAGAGAACTGAGTTTTCAATGCACTATTTCCTGAAGTGTAGGCATTGGGCTGGATTAACAATATTAGATGTGGGGCATCTGAGCAGTGCGTAATGAGAAAAGGAAACAGCTCAGCACAAGAACTAGGGTGGATAAAGCAACCAGGGCTTAGAGTAACAGGGAAAAATTAAAAAAAAAGGAAATAGAAAGGGAGAAAAAAAAATACTGCAGGAACTAACAAGTAACACCAAACAGCTACTTTCTGATAAGAGGAAGACTTGCTGGGAAAGCAGGATAAGGGTAGAAAAGGACTATTTTCAACAGACATAGAGAGACAGGAAAATGTCATCCACGGCAATCAAACAGGTGTGCTCACCTAGTAGTGCAGAAGTTGAATTTAGCTGTGTGGGGCTATCACAGTCCCCTTGGGATGGAAGTCGTGCCTCGTGATGGTTTCACCATCGTTAGCAATACCATGAGACTATCAGAGCTGCCCAGCAAACACGTGTTTTCTCTAAGTTTGCTGAACCATTGAAATAATATCAGACGAACTCATTGCCTCTCTAGCCTTTGTTTTAGTAAGAGGATTCAAAGAATCACATTTTAGCATTTACTAGAAAAATGAAATTAATTCATTTTCATGAGTATTTGTGGGGAACTGAATAGTAAGCCTATTCACCACCAATGGAGTTCACGTCATCCCCTATTCAAGACACTAAAAGTCAACTCCTTTCTCTGACTACTCACAATCTCAGCTTGGAAGACCCAAGATGAGTCAGTGGGTTAGTAATGTATTTGTCAAGTAGGTTGGAAAAAAAAAAAATCATCATTTTGGGGGAATATTCTTCTAACAAAAATTCGTGTTATTGAAATGGTTGTTCAGTATGTTATATTCACTTAATCACACAGGACCACGCTCCTCTGAAGTTTCTGCTTCCATTTATTACTGGATCTGAACTCAATGATTCTGACACATGGGGGAGAGGCAGCTCAAAGAGAACAAAAATGAGCAATGGGCCATTTTTTACAATAAAATATGTATAATGCGGTCATCCAGCTTTGCTAAGTATGTCTCACAGATGTGAAGGACAAAGCGGTATACAAATGTGTAGGAGAGAGAGGAATGACAAAGAATGTTGTTGGGGAGTTTCTTGGCTGGGGAGGAAGGGAAGGAGAGAGGACTTGGGGATTCAGGATGAATCTTAGGAAAAGCACTGTGATAGCAAAACCCTTTAGGATAAAAGAATTTAGTCTTGAAAGGAAAGGAAAAGGAAAATAGGTTTAAAGAGATCAGTGCATCAGTTATTTGCAACACAAAACTAGATGGGACAATGTAGTTTTCAAGTCCCGGAATTGAACAAGATAGGTAATTTCTGGTTCTCACATCTATGTCGCTGTGAATTCAGCTGGCATGAAAACCCAAATATATCCAGCCTCTTCAAAATGTCAAAGCTGGTGTTTGCTCCAGTGCTGGGTCAGTGGGGAGGTGGGATTTGTGAAAGCATCTGAATTGGATTGCTTGTTCTACCTAGCACAGATCCCACAGTTGAACACAGCTTATGTTAACAAAAAACCAAGGTGATATCCTTACCTTTAACAAACACATAAATCTTGGCCATGAGATCCTCATTAGATGGGGAGTCATCACGAATGCAGGTGAAGTAACCGGTGTCATTAGCTATGACTTTCCTGATGACAAGCATGCTGCAGCTTTGCCTTGTGTTATTGCGACAGTTGCTTATGTGCACCCGGGGGTCTTCCTTCTGGTCCTCCCTCAAAAGCCAGCTTACGGAAGGTCCGCCCCTGTCAACACAACACACCAAAATTAAAGATGGAGTCACGACTTCAGACAGAATTTGGGCTTCCTTCTAGCCAACTGTTATTGATGTTCCCAGTGTTCCTACTCTTGTCATTTGGAAATGAATGACGGAGGTTGCTGGGTGTTTGCGTTTCCACCCATAAGGAATTAAGGTGGATCACCCCACACTCTTCCCCAGAGCAGGGGAGATTCCCGAAATAGTCTGTGGGAACTGTAGCAAGCTAGCTCCTGGAGGAAAGTTTCATTTTTATTTTAACAGACTTCCTGAACATGATTTTGTTATTATAACACTATATTTTAGCCACTTCAAACATTAGAAAGCACCAGATAAAATTGTATGTTTCTTCCAAGCTGATGACTTTGCATATTTTAACAGCTAAATTAACTTATATTTTCTTATACTAAGGCTGCATGGAGAGAGGAGAACATTTATGTAACTTCGCATCACCTTTCTTGCTTAATCAGCAGTGACTCAATCTTGATTTTTGTGAAGGGTCTGGAACTAATCAGATTAAAAATCTTAGAATATCTGCTCAAGACACATTTTTTTTCAATTCACCTTGTCACGGCAGTCAGAACATAAAGCTAGCAGGGCAGATGATACACCATTTCACCCACCTGACCCGCTCGTTGTCTTATCTATGATCACAGCTAATGTCAAATGCAATTCTACGTAGTTCACCGACAAAAAGCAGGGCCTTTTTATAGCCTGTTGCAGGACTCGGAGAGAGTTTTCGACGGATCTAACTCAGCTCAGTAACAGGCACTGGTTGCGCTAGTCCTGTTGTGCTGGAAGCGTCAGGCCACCCCAGGGCAGCAGGAGCTCTTTTGGAGCTCTCTTCTGGTTGGGCTGCGCTTTGAGGGCTCTGGCGGTGTGCTAGTTCTAGACATGCTTATGAGATGAAGATTACGGTCTTTTTGTAGAAGACTGGGTTTTGGCGGTCAGTGTGGAAACTGGTGGGGTACGGGGGTAATCGTCCATGGATTTTTCTGGGGAAGAAGTTCATATCAGAGGGGGGCAGTTCTGTCTGTCTGTGTTTGCAGAGAGAAGCCACTCTTCAAAAGGACAGGGGGTTGACTCACCCCTTCTCACTCAGTGAATTCCCATTGACACAATGGCGTTTGCTGAGCTGAGGAAGGAGTAAGAACCTTTGGATTTCCCCAGCTGAGTGTTGCCAGGGAGAAATCCGGTCTAGACACATTGACTCAGTATAGAGACGCTAACACCAAACCTATCTAACAAGCAAGCTGCGTGGACTTTCCAGTTAGCTGGTAACTCTAATTACTCTTTCTGTGCCAGTGGCTTTGTAGTGGTGCAATAGGTGCAATAAGGGAACGCGTTTGCCAGCAAATTCAGTGACACTTAAACAAACATCCTCTTGGCCCCCGTTTCTGCCCGTCCTTTTGTCGCCTTCCTGAAGATGATGCGGACATGGGGCTGAACTCTTGAGGTTATTCCCAGCACGTAGCTGAACAAGAGCACTGGGAGAAGTGTGAATATCCTCTCTGGTGAGCAGCCTCACCCTCGTTTTTGGATGCACAGTTGACTTGGACAACCCCACCTCATCCGTCCTACCAGCTTCCTGTCCTTCAGAGCGATGAATTCTTTTTTGACGCAGAGGTCCCTACTCAGTGCTCTTTCCCTACCTTACTAACGTCATTAATGACGTAATGACCACCTCTGTCAAGAAATGGGAATCCTGGCCCGGGGTATGGAACAATGCTACTTCACGTTCAGACACTCAACTCCCAGCATGTCATCGTGTCCCTGCCCCTCTACCGTCACCCAGTCTGGTGTCCGTCAGGGCTGGAAACCTGCAACACTGGCTCTGCAGAGCAGGTCAGGGATTTCATACGCCTGTGCTTCTTTACATGTGCTCGCTTTTTCCTCCTGCATATTTTATCCTGGTGAAAGATGAAGACTTTGGCTATTGGTTTGGGATTTCATCTGGCAGAGGGGAGTCGCAGCAGTAGGTTTGGCCAGGCTGCCAAAAATCAGGAAATCCTGGCCAAGAACCTCAAAGGAATGGAGTTTAAAGGAGAAGGGGTGTTCACCCACTGTTACCGTAGTCTTCAGCAGCTACCTGCTCGGTCTGCTGTGCTCCACGCAGCCCTGAAGCTCCACTTCAGAGCTCCCTTTGGGCCAGTCTGGAGCTA
This sequence comes from Pelecanus crispus, assembly GCF_030463565.1. Lineage (NCBI taxonomy): Eukaryota > Metazoa > Chordata > Aves > Pelecaniformes > Pelecanidae > Pelecanus > Pelecanus crispus. The sequence goes on along the minus strand of NC_134655.1, from coordinate 2,314,922 downwards.
ATCTGTGAGCGTGCAGATGCTGGTGTGTCAGAGGAGGCAGGGTGACAGACATCCGCGAAGGACCTGATACAGGGAATCTCGCCCTCGATGTGCAGAAATTGCACTTCTAGCTTCTGTTCCCAGCTCTTGCGTGACCTGAGTCAAGGAACTGAAGTGTTCTGGGCCTCTGTCCCATGCTAGCACGGAAGCATGCTAGCATATTTTTTTGTTTCTCAGACCTGTCATGTGGATTTATTGCTTTGCATCCGCAAAGCAATTTGGGACTGAAGTGTTAATTTCTTATCTATTTATTCATCTGGTGATATGAGAAAAACAGGATATTCCTACAGATTAAAAAGGTAGTGGATGGAGAACTGCTGAAAAGTATTGATTTAATTGGTCTGGAGCACTACACCGAACTCATGTCCACATAACATATTTTATGAAGCACTGCATCTAGATTTTGAAGGACTGTTTAAACTTTACTGCCATCATCCTTGCTGCTTGCCAAGCTAAAAATACCACTGTAAGGTTGTTTTGACCTCATAAGCCACACGGCTAGCTGGACGTATTTGGAAAAAAACTGCCTTACACTCCAGAAGACATTACAAATTTACACAGTATGAGTCAATCTATCTTTCACTATAACAATGAATTAAATAGACTAGGACAAAAATCAGAAGGGTCATATGTGTCAACATAAACTACAGCTTAGATTTACCTTCCCAGTGCTTTTTCTTACTGTTTCCAGTAATTTCTGTTGCAAGAAACCATCCGTGTAGTGGCTACAGTCAAGGGGACTTTGCAAGAAGGTGTAAAAATAATGTGTGTGTGAGAGAGAGAGAGTGAGAAACTCTGGTAGTCTGTATTACCTTAAGCCTTCTCTCCCACACCGCTCTTGGAAGAAATTAAAAACGACTTCTTGCAGTAGCTTGGGATATAAATCACACTCGGAACAAGCGACACCTGCGTATGTCTCAGCCGGAGGCCTCCTGTGTGACCCAGCAAGCTGATGTACGTTTGACACAGCCATAAGTGCTTGGGCTCTTTGTATTTGCTACTCAGTCATGTGCCAATCAGCCGTGACCAAACGCTATATCCCCCATTTCCAGAGGATCATCTCCCTGTAAGCACCCATCATTGCCAAAACTTTGCGTGTTCCTTGCATAGCTGGTTTTGACACGTTGTGCCAAGAACTGAAGAGCTGCCATAATTTAGAATATCAGCAGTCTGTTTTTGTAAGAGTCCCGGTTATCTTTGATTTAAAGAATATGATATGTTTAAACAGGTCAGGTCTTTGAATGTACACATGCTAACTGCTGTTTATTTAACTGTCATCTTATAGGCTAGATGGTAATTGAGGTTAGGAAGTTTAAGCTCATATCTATATACGTAAAGAGCTAATGACATGCCCTGGTGATCTTGTTTGTCATTTGCTTATGGACAGGGAGTGAAAGAGTGATTTTAGCTGCAGAGGAGCTGAATCTGAACCTATTTTCAGATGAGGATTTTCCAGCCATGTCGTTAAGCACAGTGCATTCCCCTCCCGTAAGCTTTCCCGTGTGCTGACTCAGGATTTTGCTTGGGCCCCTTTACAGCATAAAAAATCTGGCCAAGCTGAATGCCGACCTGAGCCTTTCCTCCCTGCTCTATTACAGCCCATCAAATTCTCCTCCACGCAGAAATGCATGTGAGGGTAAACAGCACGGGTTCCCAGCCGGCTGTGCAGCCGCCTTTGCTCTACCCGCCCCAAAAGCTGGACTGTGCCAAGGTAATCAACACAATCAAGGAAATCCAGCACTGCTGGAGCAATCCTTACCTGCATTTTATTTTTAGGGTGTTTCCTGGTAAGATGACAATGTGGTCTTTTGCAATGCTTAGCATGGGTTTCTCAAATAATTCTTCCTCAGCAAGACCTGACCCAAATAAAGAAGAAATCATCATTAGACAGGCTATTCAGTATGGTCAGAACAGGCACAATACAGTTGAGGCAAGCTTTTTTGTTTTGTAAATAGTTCCTAATCTGGGGGCCCACACAGTGCTTGCATTTATACTGATGCAATTCAGTTGAGCGTGGAGTTAGTCGTGAGATCCCCTTTGTTTGTTTTTAGTTTCTTTTGTTCATCTCTCTCTTTTCTAACATTGAGCACCTGCATTTCTGCTAACAGTCTTTCTCTCCATTTATTTAGAGCTAGCTTTATTACTAAATTATTACAGTTTTAGGAGAACAGATTCATTTCAAAAGGATTTTACACAGATATAAAAGTGGAAGGAGTCAGGTCTTTGGGAAATAATCTGATGTGTGAGTTCACATGTTACATTTTAATCAATGGGAGAAGAGAAAACAATTCTGGGAGCAACTCTTTGATTCACAACTGTGAAGCATCTGCTATATGAAAAGCAACTCAAAAGCTGCTGTTTTCCAAAGCACCATTCACAAATGCTGCATTTGAACTAAAGAGCGAGCTGCTTGCTTTGTGGGCATCGTGGCTGTATACTGGTGTAATGCTCCAAGGCAAATTTGCAGCGGCGTCTGGGACACCGTCGCCAGTGCTGGTGTGACAAGGTTTGTCAGGTCTCTGATGACAATGCTCTTCAATGATGGGAGCGATAAAGGTCTCTCTCATCATCATCTCCTGGCTCAGGAAATGTCTTCTGAATGTGAAACTGTCCTCAGTGAGATGCATATCTGAGCGTACATCTATGACAATATAATTTTCAGAAAGTGAAACTGAGAAGAAACAGAAGTGAAGTTGGCCAGGCTGGTTTCCTTGTCCAAATTCAAAGGAACATAATCAAGGGAAGGAGAAAACAGACTTAGATAAGTATCTCAATTTCCAAAGCTCTGACATTAAAGCCGTATGTTTTCTTTCCCCTCCTGCTCTTCAAATCTGTATCTTCTCCTTTGCCTTGAACTTGATAAGGCAGAAATCTTTAGCTGGGCTTATAACAGAGGCATTATTCTCAGCAGAATAATGAAGATAACATATCTAGCAAAAAGAGAAACATTAGGGTTTAACTTTTCAACTGGATGAAACAGTGATTTTCTTGCCTCCCACCTCCCACCTCTCTATTTTTTTTTCTGGATTTGAGTAAAATGCTCTTAGCCTGGCATATTCTCTCAGTGTGGAGAGAGAATCACTCCCACTTTGGAGAGTCTGGCTTCTCCCATGAGCCGCTCAAATTCCCATCAGTAACTCGGCGGAGGCTAGCTAATCTCACGGCACCGGAGAATCCTTCCCAAAGGGGATCCTGCCCAGAGAGCACGTTGTTGGACTCCCTTCGAAGGCGTGCTGACCCTTCCTATAGACCTCTAGCTGAGACTTTAAACTAGTCCTGGCCATTGCTTCAGCGTCAGGGATATATTCCCTCCACCCCCGCCAAGCTTTGCATAACTGGTGACACTGTAGCTCTATCTCCAAAGTCCTATGCAGAATAAGAAGTTGGAGTCTGGCCAACACAAGCGCTCTCCAACGCATCTGTGTGGCATTATTTAGCATGGCCCTACCTAAAAACTGCTATTTCATGGAATGCTGTGGAAGCAAAATAGCCCATGGGTTCCAGCCCTGCAGTTCCCCTGTTTCTTTTAAGAAGCAGCGTTCTTCCTAAACACTTTCAGCGTGACACGTGCAGGTGCAGAATCACATTTAGCAAAGAATCCACTGAAAAAGCCCCAAACTCTGCAGGAGGAGGCACTATCAGGTAAGTACGCCCTTGCACTTGACTCCGAGTCCCCTCCGGTTTCTAGAAACAACCAGTTCACGCTGAGCACGGGCTGAGCTTTGGCATGTGCTGTTTCACGGTGCTGAGGTATTTCAGTCTCCTAAGAGCATGTGCTGAGCTTTGCAAAAACAATCCAGAAAATGGCCAACAGCTTTGAATACGTTTGTCAAGTGTCATTTAGTTTGCTAGCTGAGGGCCGTTTGGGTCCTAGCTCTCCCAGGACACAGCTACTGCTGCGATCTGCTCCGGGCTGTTTATGCTGCGACTGCAGCCAGGTGCTGCTTCAACTTCGAAAATCCTGGGGTTTGAAACAATCCTTTATTTCTTTCCTCTTGTGCCTTCAGTTGTTCCTAGGGCTTATTGGGGCTTAGCTGATGTCTCGAGCTGGCCTTTTGAACAGGCCTGAATTTTACCTCTCATGAGCAAGTGTGATGCTCTCGGAGGGGTCTGGCGTGTGGTGCCAGGCAGCTGGCGTTAGACCTGAGCTGCTGTTGTGACCAGAGAGCAGTGCAGTCCTTGGGCTTTTAGAATATTTGAGACTGTTTTTGCTAAAAGAAAGGTATTTTTCAATTATTCTGTTTATACTTCTGAGCTACTTCTTTCCCAAAGTTTATTTTGGCTTCGGGAGCTGAAGAAAAGAATAAGCAAAGTGTAATTTCAGTGCTTTCCTACCCCACGGAGGACAGGAGGAGCAACTCCTCTGCCACACACACATTTGATCGCTGCTGCCAGTTGACAGAGGGTTTATATAAACACAGCGTGTGCCCTTTCTGGCACACCAGACCCGAAGCTGAGTGGACTGGAAAAAAAGAGTTTGAGGACAAAACTGGGAGAGTAGTGAGGGAAAAGGTTAGGCTGTGCTGCATCAGGACACCTAATGCCAAAACTGGCGGGATGATGCCTCACAAAATTTTTAACCTCCCGTGGTCCTTTTAGAGCTAGACTTCATTTTTTGGAGGCAAAGCTGGGGACAGCCCTGGGGCATGTTCGATGAGAAGAAAGGGATCTACTCCCCTTTCATATTTCTTTTATACATTTGAGGAGACTCGTGGCTTTAAGAAGGCGTTAGGATGCTGCAAGCAGCTTCCTGCAGAGCGAAGCAGGCACGTGGGCTGCGTCACGCTCGGCAGCGCGTACCCTCGTTTTCCACAGTCCTGCACCCTGATGTTTGTTTAGCTTTGGTTTCTCATTCACGCTGGTCAGTGGTGCCAGGGCAGCCTGGGTTGCAGGTAGATACTGTTTAGCTCGTACAAAGACTGAATCTTCTGCAGCACCCAACCTTAGTGGTTCCTAGTTTTACTTTCATTAAAAAATAATCCAGCCACCAAGCCAGGAAACATGAAAATAATTATTACTCTACCCTTAATTTACTTTAGTGGTGGACTTGGTAGTGTTAGGCTAATGGTTGGACTTGATGATCATGAAGGTCTTTTCCAACCTAAACGATTCTGTGATTCTGTGATTGTGTGCAGGTCTCTTACTTGCTGGTAAGCTTTTGATTGCCGGAGGTGTGAAACACAGGCAGGTGCGATTTAGTTCTGGGAAGGGCAAAGTTAACCCAATGTTGGCATCCCAAAGAAAAGCATTGTTTGAGTACGCCATGCAGCTTAGTTGCAGTGTGTTTCCTTCTTCTTAGTGTGCTATGTGAATGTTCACCGTTTGAATGTACTTCATTTTGGTTTTATGGCTTTAATCAATACGTGTCTAGCACTTCTCAAAAAAAGTTTTTCACAGCTACTCTGCACTTTATATAAAAACTCTCAGACTTGAAGAACAACTTTCTGAGGTAGTACTCTGTGGTGCGCTGTAAAACCAGGACTACAACCTGCCCGAAGTGCCGTAGGAGACCCATGCTGCTGGACCAATTCCTGCTGAAGCTCATGTGCTCTGATTGCAGAGCTCAAATTACAATACCCGGGCCTAAAATAACATTCTCCTCTTCTCTGCTAAATAATTTTGGTCCTGCTCTAGGGCTACAGGGTCATAAAATTAAAAACAAGTACTCACGCCAACCATGACATTACCATGGCAAAGCTCTGCAGAAGAACAAGCAGCTTGGCAGGCTCTGTTCTGTAGAACGATGTATCAAGGCCCAGGAAACGGCATCGGTACCATGGCTGTCCCTGCCATTTTCTCTGTGAAGCTAACACTGCTGCCTGGCTGGGGTGAGGAACCTGGTGCAGCATCCTTCCTTAGATCCTTTGGCATGGTTTGGGATAAGGCGCTAGAGTGATAATACTGCAGAATTAGCAGAGAGCCCGTTGCCTTCTGCAGAGCTACAAAGAGGTCTTAGCACAGCATCCCCTCTGTAAACCAAGGGAGAAGGACAGGCTCCTCCTGGGAAGTGACGCGTTGCATCTGATGTTAGGTTCCTGCCCTCAATTACTTGTTGCCAACGCAAGTTGACTACAGGAAGACTCAAAAGCGTAGCATCACCAGGCTAAAGATAGCCCCTAGAAAGAGCCCTGAGGCAGGACAGACCTTCTGACCAGGGCCTCATTGCACCATTTCTAATGCTGAGAGTTTATTCTTACTTTCAGTTTAGACTTCAACGTTCTGCTCTGGACAGTGAAAACCCCAAACATGGCACAACTACACAAATCCTTGGGAGTGAAATGTGAAAGGTTGACTGATACATTATCCAGGGAGGAAAAGTATATTGCAAACTGTTTTTTCTGGGATAATCTGATTTTGCAGCACAGCCGACATTAAACATGGGAGGATCTCCAGGCAGAGCGTAATGTGTGACCTCCCTCACCTCTCTGTCAGATGATTTCTAACTCTATCTCACTTGGCTGAGGGAGATCCCTCCCACGCTAAGCAAATGCCTGATTGTTCATGCTAGGACCATCAGTGAGCACGGATAAAAACTATTTTTAATCTCTGTTTCTTATTGTAACAGCCTTCCTTCAAGCATCCTCTAGGCACTGTAACTACCCAGTAGCTATTCCCAAAAGAGCACTCACAAATGCTTGTGAGATTGAACGTATCTAGGTATCGTACATAGTGACAGCTAACGTCAATGTGATGTCTGATGAAGAGATCCGCGTATCCCTTTTGGGCACTGCAGCGCACAGAAGAGGGGAAAGCTGAAAGAACGGTATCAAAGAGCACCTAACCTCTGCATCAGATGACAAAGAAATAATTGCTAGGCAAACCGGAGACCACTGTGTTGACAGCTAAATGAAGCAGGTTAGACTGTGGCCCTGATTCCACAAGGACTTGGGCACACAAATAGCTTTTTGCACATGATTGAACTCCAGGGACTATTCATGTGTGTAAAGTCACTCTTGTGCATAGATCTGGGCCCTAGGCCACATCAGGTCCCATTAGAAAGGACTGGAAGTCAGAGTTTTAGAGCTGATTTTAGTGGTGGAAGGGGAGAGGCATATCCACAACATTTAAAAACCGTTTTGTTCATTGCTGGCAATGGATTGGGGATACTTTTGTAAGCTGTGCTTACCTTAAAACATTTCTGAGTCAGAGCCTGGATCGGGAGCATAATCTGTGCTCTGAAAATGCTCTGGAATCAATGGGGGCTGTACAAACAGCGTGCGTGGCCCTGGTCACCAGTAATAAGGTGATCACCAATCATACGGATCGTGCAGATGAAGAGCTGTTACCCTTGCTGCCTGCCAGGGAAAAACTGGTGAAGCTCAGTCTCTCCGAACAACTTTGTGTCTGCAGCAGTAAATGACATGGAGGAGAGACAACGTGCTTGCCTCTGAGATGCCAGGGTACCTCATCACAAGCACACCGTGTAAGCGCATCCGAAAAATCAACAGGTGCCCATTTTAAAGGGTATTTTCATGACTACATCCCCAAGGAAATCCTATTTTCACCGGAATTAGAAAGCTCAAGGGTTCATTGAGAAGCTGTGTGTGTTTAAACCAATGGCCTGTAATCATTTTCGGATTTATTTCAAGGTTATGCCCTATGAAAATAAAAGACACGACAGTACTGCCAGTGTTATTGTATCACAAGCCTTGCGATATTTGGTGTGTTTATTAAGTCCTCAGCTCCTGGAATCACTTTTCACTTGTTATATTCGAGAAGTTTTCTGTTATTTTAAAGGCTTAAAAAGACAGTAGCAAATAACTAAACAGACTCACCTCCCCCCCTTTTTGTTCTGAATTTGGGTGGGAGAAGGACATCCGATTTTTGATTCTGCGGGACTCATGCATTGACATTAATAAAATGTCTTACGCTCTCGATTCAAAATGCAAAATTTTCTAAATGAGATATTATTGCTAGCATTGACTTTCCCAGCAGAGAAGAAGGGATGCTCTTGTGGTGAAGATCTTGGCTGTATGTCAGGAACAAACCTCTCCATTTTCTTCTTTTCTGCCGGCTAGTGAGTTCTGTTCAAGCCACCTGATGGGTACTGAGTCAGTGCAGAGGCCAAAGGCCCCGTGACGGGCTGCAGATGGGGAATGTGTAGGTCAGAAAGGGTTGTTAGAGGGTAACTTACCCTCTAGACCCAATGTGGTTTGACTGTCTCTCTCCCATTTAATTTCTCTCCTGATTTGCTCAGGGAGTTGGTTTTGATCAGGTTATTTGCTCTCGTAAGCCTCGATTCTCCATGTGTGTATCAAGGATAAAAATTTATCTTGTCTGTAAAGATTTAAACCCTTCATCTCTTCCTATGCATCTGCATGGCGCTTAGCATGGGGGAGCTGTGAGTTCCTTATCAGGTGCAGATACAGCCCAAACCCCTGTAGGTTACTGGTTTATTCCCTGCTGAACTACTTTTCCTAGAGGAGGAGATGAGGAGGGGTTTAGACCCTGTCCGAGTCCTAGCCTCGCACGAGGTAGGAATGCCACTTTAACAAGCGCTCCATGTGCTGGAGGCTGGTAGCCAAACTATTCTCCGCATGCCCATACTGGATGTCTCAGTTACGTGATACTTCCAAGATAATTGCAAAATCAAGATAAATTACCCAAAAGCAGTGGGCAAACTAAAATAAGACAGCTCCGCCACCTTTGCTGAGGAATGTAAACCATAGACATGTGACAGCTCTCACAATTGGAGGGTGAAACAAAAGAAAGCAGGTGATTAATGGACCCAAGAAGCAGGCTTGACTGTAACGGGAAAAAATAATCTCCCTGAAAAGCCAGTCCTTGGAAAGCGCATGGGAAATGGGCTGCAGATCCGCCAGGAAAGTCCAGCTCATGCTCTGTATGCAGCTTGCTTCTCCGTGCTGCTGCCCAGGGACCAGGACCTCACCCTCACGTGGCCGTTGATCAACCCACCCTCCTTCCTGCCAGCTGGGAACCCACCCGTGGGACTGCTGAACGCTGCAGGTGCCCCCACTCCGAGCTCAGCGACGGAGGCACGAGCAGAGCACAGGCTTCACCTGGAAACTGCTTCCAGAGTGCTAAAGCACCCAGGAGCGTGCTCCTCTGTGCTGGCTCTTGCAAGCCCAACACATCATCTAGGCCAGAAAAGCAAAGAGCTGAGAGCCCACGTACAGTGGGCCCCGGGGTCCCTTGAATACCCATCAGCATCTTTGGCCAAAATTTGTCTCCCTTGCCTACACTACTGCTATTCAAGCAGAATTATTTTTAAGGAAAACGGTTCAGCAACTTTTAAAGATTTTCTATTTTCTTTGTTTGTTTAAGGGGAAAGGTTACAAGAAGCATATCTTCCTGTTGTTTTCCACCTAGAAATAACCAGGAATCCCCCCGAAAGGTCCTGAAACAGAAATGCTGTGTGTGGGCATGGAACTAGCAACCTGTAGACCAGAGGCAGAGCTTCCATTCCTATAGAAGCTGAAGAAGTTCATCCAAAATTAAATTAGCAATCACAAACTCATCAGCAGAGATGGCTAAGATTCTTTTCAGGATACTCAAATGCTAGTGTTAACCCAAGAGTATCTGCTGGCAAAGCAACAGGCTTCATGTTTTCATTGATTTTCCAAGCCAGAGAAGCTAGTATTTGTTTAGCTGACTCATGAGAAAGGGGAGTAGTTCACACCCATTCTTCTCTGCCTGCCGCAAATAGAAGTTTTGTGTAGCTCAGCCAGGGACAGTAGTTTGGGTGTAAATGTTCCTAGTGACAACAACAAAAAATTAAATCATTAGTCTCAAGCAGGGGAGACATCAACAACAGCACAGTAAAAACAACGGCTAAGTAGAGCAAGTGTTTTAAGATAAGATAAGACATTGGCCCTGCTCTTGGGATTTGTTCCTACAAGGTTTTTCCTTACCCACAGATGCATCAGCATTTCCTGACGAAGTGGCACAGGGTCACTCTGGTTTCCTTCTGTAATCAGCAGAAACCCTTCAGCAAGGCCACCTTATTGCTTTGTGTGCTGATGCCTAAAACTCCCTATGTCAATTAACAGGAACTTTTCTCTGTTTTTCTGTAATCAAAACATAACCTTTGGAGTTCGACTTCACCTGCTCAAAGGCAACTCCCTGATCGTACAATGCCATGTGATTTCTTGGCTGTCCATGATATGGATCGCTGTATCAGTTGCAGATTTATGGAAAGAGGTCACAGAAAGCAACTCTAGGTTAAAATTGTTTGGTCTTTGCTGGCAGCAGCTCATTAATCAGAGCCATTGTTTTCCCTCTGAAACTGTAGAGTCCTAAAGAATGACAGAGATATCACCACCCTGTGCTTATGTTGAGTTATGTAGCGAGGGGACATGTCCTTTCTTTGTAACTGGATGACAAGTCGAGAACTTACATCTACAGCCATAAAATAAACATGAAATCTGGGAAAGGAGGTGGCAACATCTGCAATCATCTGCCATGCACTCAAGCGCTGTTTAAAGTATTTAGGAAATGCAGTAATCTCATGTCGATGGAAAAAAGGCTGGGAATGTTGTTATTTGTTGATCCAAATTATGGCAATTCCTCTGGGAAAGAGAAGACCTGGCACATCTCCATGATAGCAAATATGCAGACCCAGTGGGAATGAGACACACAAAAAAAGAGACCACACTGTGTGCTAAAGACTTGAGGGGGAAAAAAAAATCAAAAAATGTGAGGTATGAAACTGTCTTTGCCTCTCCCCCGGTGTGGTCTCCTGAGAAAAGCTTTTAGGGTTAGAGATGCAAGTGTTTCCAATGATTTCCAGACAGGATTACTTCATAGGCGCTCCAGACATAGCTTTCATTCTTCCTTGACTTGACCATCCTGAGGAGAGGGCACATTCTTCAGACAAGGCTGCGAGTGAGAGGAGGAACAAGGGCACGCGTTGGTCGCTAGGATGAACCGCCATGGGGACCAGCCCCTGCAAGAGCCTGAGGTGCCTCTCCACTGCTGGCTTGGCCCCAAGGTTCACCCTCCACTCTCACTGCAGTCCACCACAGCACATGTTCTGCCTGCCCTTCATCTCCTCCCAGAGGGCTCCACAAATGAGGACTTACTGCTCCTCAGTCTTCAGATATAATAGAGCATTTATCTGGAAGTGAATCTAGCCAAGATCTCTCTCCTTTCTCCAGAGCACTGGGTAGGAAAATGGGAAGGTAGAAGGCCACCTAGATCTGTTTCCACTGGGTCCTTTCCAGGCTTCCCTGTGTCCCTGTGTCAACTCAGGATTGTCACCACAGGTGAACTCCTGGGAGCATATTTGTGTGTTGATGGATAGATAGCTGGATATTTTTCTTGCATGTCGGCCCGACAGTTCTTCATAGCTACAGACAGTAAACCATGGATCAAGTTACGGTTCCGGCTTGTCAAAACCCTGCATTCAGATCCCTTTAATCTAATCAGAATTGCTCTATACAGGGTAATTTGTATGCGGTGAGTAGTTACTTAGAAAGTTTTGGATGCTAAGGAAGGAATGTTTTAAAACTCTTTTAACTAAATTACTTTATTATTTTGAGTAGCTATCAGCAGATTAGCTCATTTATCAAAGGTGACATGTAAGGCTGAAAAGTCAACAGCAGTAATTCACAGACTTCACGTGTGTCACAGCGCAGCACTAAACACTGTGTTCGCTCACACATCAATGGGATTGAATTTGGCACCTCTCTATATTTCTTTCAAACTTATTTGTTTTGTACAGCTGCAAATAATGAAAGCAATTGTTGTGCTGTCTCTATTCCAAGAACTATTCCCCAACCTGCTCATATGCACAGAAAGAATCAGTCACTATTGAAATCTGTCTTGATATGAGCCAGGACCTCTCATGAAAAAACAAGTAGTAGTGACATCTCTCTTGTTCCTACCCAGTTTTAACATTTCTACTGGACTTTTAACCTGGAATAAAGGGGCTGCCTATGCTCAGGATAAGAGTAAAGCTCTCAGGATGGATATTTTTTTAGAGCGCATGGACTATTTTTAAGTTAGAGCAGTAGTAGAAAAGTTTTCAATAGGTCTTCTCTTCTGTACAGTTATATTCCTTTATCATCTTTTTCAGTTGAAGTGACAATAGCCATAAGAGTAAAAAAAACCCAACCATTTTCTTTTCTGTGTGGATATGATATGGTAAATTTTTTTTTTTTTTACTTGTTAATCACAACATTATTGCACACTTCTTGGCGGACTGGAAATATATATAGTGATTCCTATAGTACGGTGGCACTTGCTGTAGAGGGAGCGTGGGGCACCAAGGCAACATTAAAGCTGCATGCAGGTCAGTCTGTTCACGAGGCAGGGGACGGGGAGAACGCAGTGGGGTTTATTTTACTGAAGGCAAAAAGTTGCCTTTAGTTCAGTGTTGAGGAGGCAATGCAATAACCCATACGTGCCTCAGCTCATAATTTATCCGCCTGCCAGTAGAGGTCAGACTTTAAGCTGGCAACATAAAATATTAAGGAGGGATTTATTTCCTTTAGGTTTCCATAAAAGTTGCTGTCAGGAGGGACCATCAGTGGTGAAATGAATTTTTTGCCAGAATTCAATAAAATAGAGCTGGTTTCACACGTGTTGAAGATCTGTTCTGGTATCGGGTTGTACAGGCACCCAGAGCACGCTGCTGGAGCCATTGATCTAATCTAGTCCCCATCATCTTTAGAGTATAGTCATGAAACCACTTTCAATAATAATTTAGAGCCATCAGACTTGTTTCTGAAGGAGAACGTTGGTACCATGGGGGCTTGGAAAATGACACTCACGTAAATTAAAAGCAAACAGATGAAAATGAAAGTTCCTCAAGTTAAAGAGGTTGGTAACTGAAGTTTAACTTGGCCCTACCACACAAATTAAAGCACTGGCCAGTATTAACCCAAAATACAATCCCACTTGCCATATATACATATATTTACATAACTGTTGAGTGGTGATGACTTTGAAATTCAGCTAGCCTGGCTATTTAAGTTCTTAGCCAGAACATGCATTAACAGAGAAATTTTGCCTGTAACAAGGTAATATTAACAAGTGACACAGTATTTCAAACTACTGAGTCAATTAAATTATTGTACTGTATGTCAGCTTACTCCTTTGACAATAAAATATGATGACAATTCATCCTAAGGAAAAGACGTTGGAAAAGTATAAGATGGATACCCTAGAGAGACATTAAAATGACCAGAGAAGACGAGAGAGAAGTTACAAAATCCTTGAAACTCTGGTTTAGCAAAAAGTGTGTTTCTTTGAAAGCACTGTACGGTCTCTGCCGGCATTCAGCCTCTGCCTGTAGGTATCAGATGAGAGGAGGATGCTCACTCGCGTCCCTCCTCTACCATCTGCAGACTAAACTGGCGACTCCCAAGTCTGTCTGCTTGTTTCATGAGCCATGTGCGCGTGAGACTGTTGGCAAAACCCTCCAACTAGCTATACCTTATCCTTAAGCACTGTACGGTACAGAATGACGTTTATAAGATCTGAAAAAAAGATGTTTTAAGCCCAACTGATGAGAATTATCAGGATATGCCATGTGGATCCGCCCTGGGTCCTGTCTTTCCTTCCGGAAATCTTTGTACACGGAAATGATTTGTTTGCAGTGATTTGAGTCGGTAGAGCCGGATGAGGCTTAAGAGGGAGACTAACACAGCCCTTCATTTGTTTTGGTTTGGTGAAAACTGTTTAGAAGTGATGGTCACATTCCTAAACACACTAGCATGGGCCTTCAATGCATACAGAGTTCCGTAAGGAAACCTGCTGAGTGGCTCCCAAGCCAGAGAATAAGGAAACTTGTCCCTCCATCTAAGCTGGTGCCTCAACTCCACTGAAGACAAAAATATTTCGGTGCCACAGCGATGTTTGTTTTTAAGAAAGCATGAGTTTACTTGCATGTTGCAAGTTATTATTTTAGAGTACCATTTTGTCTGTGTTCTTTGATGTTCAGTCAAGGATCAGTAGCCCAAATCTAAGGCAGGGAACAGTTGAGATACTAAATACGTGCAATTAGATCTCAGCTTGCCTCAGGTGTCAAGGATGCTTATATAGACAATTTTGCCACAATATTGTATGAGTGTTCTGCCAGTTTTCCATACCTCAAGCAAAATATCAGTATGGTTTAAACCCACATCCCTTTTGCTGCTAATCTGGTTATTTGTCACATTGGTTAACCTGAAGACCAAGAGCCCTTTCGATAGATTTGATACTCTTTCTTGCGCAGCACACTGTAACAGGGCCTTTAGATGCTACAATAATAAAATTTTTGTAAATCTGAGTGCTTAACAGGAGAGGTTGGAGTCACGGGAGATCCAATACCAAGGGCAGCTATTTATCTGCTTTTTTTGCTGCAACTGGTAAGAGTCTAGGGAGAGAAAAGATCTTCCCAAGGTTGAGTTATATCAGCCTGTGTAATTCATCTCCCAAAGGAAGCAATGATGCCAGCCCTATCTTTAGGAATATTTAAAATTAGACAAGATAAAGCACTATGAGATGTCCTTCAGAAAACATTAGATGGCGACCTACATGAGGTAATGTCTAAGAGCTTCAGCTGCCACATTTAGGCAGTATTAGGGCAATGATGTTCTGCTGAGATGGCCTACCAGGGCCTGACCTGAGGTACAGGTCTCCTCCCTTTCCAAACGTCTTTGGTGCTACCTCAGCACTGCCCAGATTCAAAGGCAGAGTGGGCTTTCTCAGCTTTGGACTTGAAAGTGTCCATAAACCAGACCTCAAAAGAAGACTGTGGCTGTTTTCTAAGAAATGCAAGAGCTGACAGAGGAATTTGGATGAGGTCCTGCTGAACGATAAGAGGGTGGCTTGCAAAACAACCTCTGACCATGCTCGGTAGCTAAATCCTAGTATTGCCATCAAGCAAGACGACTGCCCACTGACCGCCAAATGCTTACGGATTAGCTGCTCAGAGAGACCGCCTCTTTTCTCAGGCCATGTGTCCCAAGGTTTCCTACTTGGAGCCTTGCCGGTGTGAATCCGGCAGTCAGCCCTGCTGCCCGGGGATGCCGGTGGGTCGTATAGGCAGCATCACACAATCTCTGGTGGAAACTGGGCAATAAGTATTCTCAGGTCTTTTGCACAGTGGTGAATTCCTCCTCCCCATCTCACTCCTCATCCCCAGCCCCCTTTTCTAGGAAAAATATCAGCTTGCATGGAAACACTTCTTTGTAAAGAACATCTGTGTCCTCCTGTGTGATGAATCACTGACCTGCAGAAGGAGCAGGCCAAGGGAAGGCCACGAGAGGGATGGAGTTGAAATCAGAACAGGGAAGGTGGATGGTCAGAGTGAAGCAGAACAAAAGCCCACCCCAGTTATTAGCGTTGTTTTATCATTTTTCCTTGAGCTATAAATCCAGAAGCAAATGAGCCAGAGACTCCCGAGACCAACTCAATTGACGCGCCACACTAAACAGAGATGGATTTGACCAAATTGCAGGGATCATATGTGTCAGAAACGTGTAAATGCTCAGTGTCAGTAAAATCTGCTTGGTGGGTAATTACTTTGTTTTCTCAGTTTCTTAAGTTCACCCATTAAGAAGAAATGGGCTGAAACCGACTTTGGACTTGACGCTGGAATCTGGTTTCGATCAGCTCTGTGTTCCACTTCCGTCAGCTTTGTCTGTGTGCCTGTCTCGAGAGATTTTCCTTTTTTTTTTTTTTGGTTTGTTTTGAAGGGTGGGATGCTGCTATTTTGGGAGACAAGATAAAAGCTGTTTGCTCGAGATGGGGAGAGAGAACCTAACGATCTCCTTAAAAACGATCTCCTTAAAAACCAGTCGAAGTTTCAGTTACGTTTCCGCAGCCCCAGGCGACGTTATGTTATCTCTTGCCTGCAACCTCCCTGGGTAGTTTGGCCTAACTAGGTCTGGAAGCTGGTTTCCTCACTGGTTTGCATTAAGCTGGAAAGTACCAATCGGACCCAGGGAATTGGCTGCAAATCATTTGTGAAATCCTTCTTAATGACAAACTCCATCAGGCCGTGGAACAGGGCTTCAATCACTTCCTTACAGCCTCCACCGCACTGCTACCCTGACATGACCCCAACTTCTCCCCTGTTTGTTAGGCTTCTCCGCAGCTGTGACATAATGTTTTTGATGGCAGGGTTTGGAGGAATTCTGCTCGTGGCAAAGGAGGAATCTGCTTCGAATTAGCACTGCACATATTTATCAAGCCTACATAGCATGGCTGCCTGTTGACAAAAGTCCCTTCTTTATCCCCCACATGTTTCCAGGTTCGCTCACTTGACCTGCAAAGGTTCGGAGGGAAAGCGGTTGCTGGTGCCTGGGCACAGCCTCCCGCAAGCCCAGAGGAGGGCCGGCAAGTGGGTGATAACTCCAGGTGTGACGCCCAGAGCTAAACTTGCTTCTCTAGTGCCAGATCCTGACTTTTGGGTTTACTTTGAGGGGCTTTGCGGGGGGGTCAGACACTTCAAGGACTCCTTCGCCTTGCTGCCCGTATCCTCCGCGCTGCTGCAGCCCCTTAGCTAGAGCAATTCCGTCTCGAACAGCTTGGCTAGGTTGCAGCAGATCGGTTCATCATCTGGAAAAACTATGGCACGGGGGAGATGATTGCACGGTGACCTTGGAAACAGCACATTTGCTTTGTGGGATCCTTTTTTAGCTTTTAAAGGTGCTTTACCGCCGTCACTTCTAAGAAAAGAAAACACTGCCAGGTACCCAGGAGCAGACCCGGTTTGCATTAAAGCCACCTACGCCGCTTAGCAAAAGCTGGGCAGGAAATTCTTCTCTCTTCATGTCTAAATATTTAAGATCTATTATTTATTTTAATTCCTGTTGTGCATAGGGATAAAACACAAATCCTTCAAAGGCTTTTCTTATTATGAAAAGCAGCAACAGAAAAAGACTCATCTAAAAATAGGCAGATATTTAGGGCAGCCCCCGGTAGTGGGAGACACAGATTCAGAGGCTGGATTCCACCAAGGAACGTGGTGTCTCCAGCATCCTACGCATGCATCTCAATGACAAGGTCATGGCATCGTTGGGCTGTGACCAGAAACACCATCCTGGCTGGCAAACCTTTCCTGGAAAATTGCATCTAACCCAGCCACTTTCTACACACAATTTTGCTACAGTGTAATTTTCTAATGAAAAGCTGTTTTGTTATAAAACCCCTAACTGGTTCTATATTTACTGTTGATTTCAAACAGAGCAGAAGCAAACACATGACTGTTTTCTTTTCCTAAAAATCTCACCTCTTCGGCCCAGCGGTTTATTGCAGTTCCTATGGACAGACAAAATGTGCAGTTGCCCTTTGAACAATAAAATTAGTTCTTGTGCTGGATAGTTAACAAAATCAACAAACGTAACTCTAGAAGTAATGAAATGAGGAAAGCAGCTCCTGCTTGTGGAGCTCTCTCCTGACTACCTCTTGCAGAGTGTCAGAAGCCCTGGTAAGAAATACAGAACTATATGAAAATGACTAAGAGCAAAGAGAATCATGAAAGTTAAGTGAGCGCTGAATGAAAGCAAAGTGAAAACTTTATGTCACCAAGAAAGAAGAATGTCGCCGTTTGGATTCAGGAGGAGAAAAGTGCCAAGGCGGGAGATGAAAGAATAATGCAAATGCACGCAGGCAATTAATAAGGTTCCTTCCCATCCTGTATCCACACATACAGCCTTGATTTGCTGCACTAAGATTTCAGAGAACTAATCCCGATAATGAAATCCAGATCTGAGACACCGCAGAATAAGCAAACAGCTTGTCAAGGTAGAGCAAGCGTTTGCTGGGGTCCGTACTTGCTTCTTTCAGAAGTCTGTTCCCTCTTGTCTTGATTAGTCAGTAAGATTTTTAGTACAGCGTACAAATTGTGGTCTGGCAGATGTGAACTATGTTACTGAGGGGTTTCTCCATGTGCTGAAGAAAATCAACAGGTTCCTAGCGTGTCTTGCTGAATATGGTGGTATTTGTGCATGGGACAGGGGCAAGCAACGCCCGCTGCACAGAAACAGATACATTGAAAAAGCGAGTACTGCAGAGTCAAGTAAAGGGTTGTTTCTTTTTTTTTTTTTCTGGATGTGCCATAAAGCTACACAGATGCCTGCATCTGCATGACCAAGCCAAGATGAGACCAGGCACTAGTCTAGCCAACAACATGCAATGCTTTGACTCAAAGAAACACGCTTGTTTTCCAGCTGGAAAGGGAGGCTGACCATTTTGTTGCACTCTTAAGCTATTGAAATGTTTATATCAATTTAAAACAGACTCTTGGGGAGAGTACAAAAACAAAGATGAATTTGCAGGCTGAGACCTCAGATGCCAAATTGTAAACCCTTGGCTAAAAGGTCTTAGGGTAGAAACAACTGCACAGCATTAACTGCATAGCAGTGGTTCATACAGGAGCCATAAGAATAAAGATAGTATTTAGGAAAATTGTAAGGCATTTCATTTGGGCTTTAGTGCAAGGTCACAGGATGTAAGCAGCTTTGGGGGGAAAAAAAAAAAAACAACATTGTTTGAAAGTAGAGAGAGCTGTATGTCAAGCACCAATGCCGCAAACCTTATTCACAAGAGCTGTTGTGTTAGTAGGAACATCTGTCCAGTGGGAATACTCCTCTGAGCCCAGGCTGGCTTCACCTTGCAGTCCAAGATAAAGAGATCATGACACGGGGCACTGGCACCATAATTAAGGGGCAGTTTCCACTGCGAGGAAACAGAAACTCTCATGTGCTCACACCACCACTGGGAAGAAAGACAGCAGATCAATTTTGGTATTCTTCATTTACTGGAGCTATTTTAAAATTACAAGTCCCTAAACCAAGTATCAGATCTGTTTAGCTTTTTTAAAATCCTTCTAAAAGGGTTCTGTTTGTGTATTTTTCAGAGAGTTTTGTTTGTTTGGCTTTTGGCCACGAAAATATAGTTCGTCTTAAGAGATTTAGTGTGATTGTACCAGGATATCAAAAAAGCATAATTCAGTAGTCTGTTACGGGGCTCAGAAAACACAATCCAGTTCATGCAAGTGTAACGGTACTCTCCTGGTGTATGAGGGCCATACAGCCCCGTACCCGTGCAGCAGAAGTTCTAACGTTTGAGCGCAATCCCAGGGCCCGATTCGGATCAGTTTTACTCCTGCGCACCAACTGATTTGCTCCCAGTCCCCTCAAATACACGCGAGCAGCGATGTGGACGGCGCAGCCTGGCATGCTTGCCAGTTAACAATGCTAAGCATGACTTGTTTACTGTTTGAAAATGCATATGTATGAGTAATTCTCTGTATGATTCATTCAGCCGTCTTTGTTGTTCCTTAGACCAGCCGTACAGTTATTTTAGAAGATGTGTTACTTTATTGGTGCAATGAACAAGGGAACTTTCTCTTTCCCCCGGTTTTCAGAAAAATGTCAGCTGTTAGGAAGGGGCCAACGAGAAAGAAGGAAAATTTGTCATTTTTACTTTGAAGTCTCCAGTTCTGAACTTGGTTAGAATCTTCCATGTGTCCTGTATGGACTTAGACCCTCTTGACACAATCTCTTAAGGCAATGTGTTGCAGCAGGGACTGAATGCAGCTGTGACTTCAATCCTTCTAGCCCTTCCTGGGCGTCTTATTCACTAGTGGAACAAGATCCTTTGCAGCAGATCCAAACTGACTCTTGCACTGGAAGCAGCAGTTCAACCTCTTAGACGTTCCCACTTTGCCTGAAGTTTACAAGCTGAATTTTACAATTTATCATGTGCCTCCCTATATGGACATAAGATCTCATTGTAGTTTAAAGGGAAAATAAATCTGCAGGTGTGTTGTTGCACGGTAGAATGATTATAGAGTTGTAATTCAGGTATCAAGCAATAAAATTGAAAGCAATAAGAAGGCTCATGTAGAAACTGTCCATTTGCAAACTTCTGCAATATGCTAATTTATCTGTTCCACTGATGATTCCTTAAATGAACATTTATTATTGAAGACCTGAATCCTGAGGATCTGGAGAATAGGATCATGCAAATCTTCTTTCCCCTTCTCATTAAGCCCTGCTTTAACTGTGAGGTTCAGGATCTGCAGTCTTTGCTGACCCTCCAGGACAGCCACAGGAAGAGGGAGGAAAGGAAACCGTTTTGTATTCAGATCCAAATATAAAATGAGCTTGATGTTCTTTTCTCCCTCATCAAGCGATTCACATTCCTCCCCCCTTCTGACTTCCCCGACACTGCAAAATCGGGGCACTTTGGTGAGTCCTTAATGCAAAGTCCAACAGAAAAAGTAATCCAAGTACAAAGTTGAATGTTTTTCTATTTAAAATGCAAACAGGATAAAAGCTGCAGCTTTAGCTTGTCTGTTTTCTTAAGAGAGAAGACTGCTCACCCCAATCCTGTGCAGGATTCAGCAAAAGAGAGAAAGGTGCTTTCAGTTACAGAAGACCTGGACTGTCTGATTCTTGTTCCAAAACATGGTGAGGCTCCTCCTGAAGCTCACAGCTATGGTATCCCGCCCTCACCACCCTCTCTGCTCCCATACCAGGCCAGGACGGGCACTCAGTGTCCCACTGCGCAGTGAGAGGCTGTCTGGCTTTGAGAGAAGGCAGGAAACATCAGGAGTCACCCCAAGATAAACCTGTTTCCCCACAAGTTCCATCTGTCTCCCGCAGATCTAGGAAGAACACGTAAGGTGCTGACAAGCCCCCAGATTTTGGCTCCCTCTTAAGAGTTAAATCTATTTTTCTGCGATGTGAGCTATTCTTCCCGAAGCAGCGATCAGCTGGTAGCACCTCTAAACCAGGGGAAGCTTATGAGGGCGAAGCTTTGAGCCGGTCTTTTTTGGGTGGGGGTGAATTTGCACCCCTCGCCCCCAGTCGCAGGGGTTCATTGTGCACATGTATCCAGCCTGTCTTACTTCTCATAATGTGCTTTCATCTGTCCCCGTTTTAAAGAAACCAGTGACCACCCCACCCTGTCATACAACAACTGTATGGCTATTTACCACTTTGAAAGGAAATCCCATGTCACAACCCCTAGGAGCACAAGGAATAATGTCCGGAATTCCTTTATCTGTGACTAGCCCTGGCACACAGTCTCTTTCCCGTCTCTTAAGTATACACAAATATATTCTTTTCTTTTGTCAAGGCAGTGGGCCCAGATTTTAATGATGGTTTATTAAAAAAAAAAAGGCTTTGGCAAGGCTCAAGAACAAACGTTCTCTGACTTTAGGCCCTTTTGTTCTTCAAGGTGAAAAGTGACTATAAAGAATAAGGAAAAATGAATCACTGGTCTTTGCCCTCCATAGTAAATTTGACCTCCACTGTTTTAACAGTACCTAAAATTGGTGTCCTGGGCTAATCAGGGAAGTAATGTGATAAGTCTTTCTCCCTGGCAGCTCTGCATGATGATTTTGTTTAAAGTGATCAAAATGACTCTTTGGGCGTTGCGATTTTTTTAACCCTCAGCTCCAAGGCTTCTGTTGGTGTTTCCATGCCAAATTTTGCCCAACTAAAGGTCATACTCATCAGTTTGTAGAGTGATGGAGTAAAAGGCACGAATGGACACTGCCAGTTCTGAGGGCCGCGCTCCCCTTGGATGAGAGGCTGGAAAGGAGCGAGACGCGGCATAGACATGTACTGAAGTGTCCCCGTGCACATGGGTCCAGGGCTCTGGCCGTGTCCTGCACCCGCCAGGCCTTGCGGCACTGTCATGGGTGCTGCTCACGCTGTAAGAAGACCAGAGGCTCACGTCTCTATCTGAGCCATCCTCCCAGGGCTGGCAGATACAGGGCGTCTCTGCGATGCTTGTGCCCTGCCATGGCGTGAGCTAGAAGCCTACGGGGTTACCCGCCGACATCCCGAGCGGCGCTGGGTGCCTCTGCGTAGGCAGCTGAATTGGGCGCTGCCGTTTGCCTCCTTCCAGGCCAGCAGAACGAGGCAGGTTCAACCTGGACCATCAGCTCCAGGAGAGAGGGGAGGGAAATCTATAGTAGGAAATGGCTGGGAGCAAGGAAGTTGCAGCAGAAATATTGGCACCAGCAGTCTGAGGGAGGTGGGGGAGGCAGGCAGGAGAAGGAATCTTTCCAGGAAAAGAACATTTGTATCAGATACTTCCAAAAATAAAATATCATCATGTTCTAAATATTGGCAGTACTGCTGGCTTGGCCCGCCACTCTTGCAAATCATTTTCAAAGAAGTGTTTATGATCCTTCGCTTTTGAGTCCTCACATGCAAAGAGAAAGACACATGCCCAGGGGGGACCGCAGAGCAGCCCCAAGTGATTCATGGCACCCTCTTCTCACTGGGTGGTGATATTAGAAAGCTTACAGCCTTGCTGCAGTACAAATAACTCACCAGCTGGAGTTTACTGCCTCCTTTATTTATATTCCTACAGCACACAGGCAATGCCAGATGTGCTGTCCCTGATTCATGTATATTGTGTTTGATGTCTCTCCTCAGAATCAACCCCGGGCTAAATCCAGAAACTAAACTGTTTTTAGCAGAGATAAATATTTAGGCAAGTCTGTGATTGGCAAGAACCTGTCCCTCCCTTTGCATCCCCTTTAAAACTGAAATAAAGGTAGCAGCTCAGAGCACGAGCACATCAAAGATCTTGTCTACGCAGGAGGCAAGCGGCGTGCTCTCACTGCCGACTGAGCAGCGGCCATTTAAAAAGTCTCCAAAGGAAGGGAGAACTTGGCAAGAGAAGGCCTTCCAGGGGCTGGAACCGGAGCATTTACACAGCGCTGTGTCTATGTGCTGGACCACGGCATCGAATTAGCACCTGCTCTTATCTGCCTGCTCTCAGGCTCTCTCCTGTCCCTAGGGCATGACACGCAGTTGTTGATAGTAGATGCTATCATGGACTCTGACAACAGGGGGGGAATAAATTACACTGCTTGCCCTGCCTTTTGTCAGGTGTGGATGTGTGCGTAATAAGCTGACTTTGGATGCCTGTTAGGTGTAAGTCTTGATTTTCCTTTGCCCGCTGTGTTCTGGTCCACAAAGTGTGTATATAACACAAAGGTTTCGGTTGTAGGACAGTGCATGGAGAAGCTGTATACATGGGGTTTTCCTTGCTTGATGACAAGCTCACTTATTTCTTCACTTACTGGGTGACCTACACTATGTGAATAAATCCAGCACGCCTCTCTGAGCCTTGTTGCAAGGTGGCCCGAGAATGGCCTCTCTTTCCTATGTTGGGATTTTCCACAATTCCCACAGCTCTGGCTTGCCTGTCCTGCCCGCATCACAGGGACTGCCTTGACGAGAAGCCTTTCCAGAGCAGGAAGGGTGGTTGGGCTGTGCAAGGCTCTGAAGGGGAAATTCAGGGTGGCTCTTCTCTTGTTCACGGCAGCGATTTCGCTGTGGCACAGCTCATGTGCCAGTTGACCTCTAGTACTATCCTGCTTACAACAGGAGTACGTGATACTCTGAACTCTTATGGGAATCGACTAGCTGTGTGAATTCAATTCATGCAAGTCAAAGCAAACTGGTCCCTTCCATTTCCTTGCACTGTCACTTTGCAGTCGGTAACAGCGATTTAAGGCCTGTTAAATCACCTTACTCATGACTGGGCTTTTATTTCACAGCTTTATTTGCTTGGCCTTAGTTTTCCAGACTGTCCGATGCAAGGAGATGAGCCCCTATATGGCAAATCATCTAGGCTAATGGTGACTGTAACGGATGACAAATATTCCTACCCCCATGTCAAAAAGACTCATGGCTTCACCAGCATTGTCCCAGAAGGGCAAACCCGCTCCTATACAGACACGTTCTCATTACAAAGTTGCTGCATCGCTCCGTTTCAGAGAGATGAGACTGTTACGCAGCAAAACTAGAAGGCAGTTCTTAGTTTCACCAACCCAGTGTTTCTGACTGCATGCATGTCTTTCCGAGAAATGCTGATTTTGGATGCAGGTACTACTACAGGGGAGTACGCGACCTGACAGTGTTGATATCACTTACAAAGGCAGGCAAGCATTGGAAACTTAGCACAAAGTACCCAAAGTCCTGGGTAGGTGGGTTCAGGAATACCTCCCTATTTTGTATCCTGCCTGATATCTGCTTTTGAACGAGGTCGGAAGAGATTGTTATTCCCATCAGAGTGCTGCTGTGTTGAAATGTGGAATTTTTCAGGAATTTTTCATTAACGTTGGCTCTGGCAAATAAAATATTTGCCATGCCAAAGACAACATGCTTGGGAATATATTTCTCTTGAGCACAAAGATACCTTACCCTTAGCACTGCAGTTCACACAGCAAACGGATTGCCCCAGCTGACAAATAGAGTAATAGCCATGAAAACTGATAATGCCCAGGTATTTTGTTTTACCTGTGTATTTTCATCTTAATTAAAATGCCAGGGTAGCATATTCCAGTGAAAACTCATTTATATTGCTCCCTTTTCAGTGAGAGAAACCGCTCGGTAAAAGATTAAGCAATTGTAATTCTAGCTTAGCCTGGATGTAAAGATCAAGTTTCTAACTCGTCAATAATTTGATCTTTTTTAGATGGCTTAACTACATGTGAAAAGAGACAGATTATTAGTCACGTATATCCAAAGCAGTGGCTGAACGAGTGCTAAGTGTTGAGGAGCCCTTCCGTGCTGGCTTCACAAGCGTGCTTTGCTACAGGGTAAGTGAGGAATTCATGATGACCGTCATCGATAAACCCATCCGGTCCCTGGTCTTTTGGCACTGAGGCGTATCTGTGACAGTCATTCTGTGAGGCAGACTTCTCCCTCACCAGCTCGGCATGGCCAGCACGCCTTGATACCCCCCTCACCCTCCAGAAACCACCACGCAGAGCTCCAGTGAGACCTTTTGGTTCCTGGGGCATCTTTCTGCGCTATAGGCTTCTGCTCCGCTGCCTCCTGCTCACTTCATTCCCAGAGCCTTGCAGCCCCCTTCTTCCTTTGGCAGCCCCTTCGCAACCCCGCTCACACTCAGGCTGTGCAATTCCCTCCTAACCCTCATCCTAACCCTAACCCGAACCCTCATCCTAACCCTAACCCGGACCCTAATCCTGACCCTGCACAGCGCCCAGGTCCAACGCTGACCCCCCTGGGCCCCTTTTGTCCTGTTGGCTTCTGTCCTACCAAGATGCCCCAGCAGAGATGTCTTTGTACCTGATGGAGGCAGAAATGTGTACGTAAATACTTAAAGATCTGCCTGGTCGGCTGCTTGGGAGGGAAAACCAAAATGCTTTCCAAAGAGGAACAAAGTGTCTTTTTGTCCTTCTTCCCACCCTTCCTCAAGACAAATATTAACAATCTTAAAAATCTTAAAATCTTAACAAATATTGAAATAAGCATTAGAGGTTTGGTCTCCAGGTATGAGAAATGCGTGAAATGGGTCGTCTTGTTTGTCTGTGTGTGTCCCATTCATCTTTTGGTTTCTGCATGGCTATGCCCACCCTCTGAGGGCCTTTGTGGGCAAAGATCCAGTATACTGTGCCCAAAAATGAGAAAATCTTTTGTGGAAACTGATACTTAAAACTGTAGCTGCAGGTTTGGCTAGGTGCAGATGTCATAGCAAAACATCCATGGCTGAGAGAGGACAGTGCCAAAATGGCAATAATAATAATAATAATAATAATAGTCTGCATTTCTAAGATTAGTTGCGAGGTGGCTTACAGAGGGATTTAACCTTGCAACATGTTTGTGAGGTTGGTAAGTAATTGCTATTATGTGCTGCTGGAAACTGAAGGCGGGTAAGATAAGTGTCTTACATCAGGTCATACAGGAAGCCTGCAGCACTGCAGGAATCAGAGCTCAAGTAAATTAGCTCCCAGTTCTGTGCTGAGCTGCGGGATCATCCGGGGAAAGGCTCTCTTCAGTTTCCACGGGAGCTGGAAAGAGCCAGCACTAGTGAATATCTGGTGGGGACGGCAGTGCCCTCTCCTCTGAGGGTGGCCAGCGGGGCAAGCACGTGGGGCAAGGAGGAAATGGAGTGCAACGGTGTATTTTGAACCCTTGCAGCATGCTGCTGAACTGCAGCTATTTCCTTCTGCCAGAAAGCTTGCAAGTTCCAGAACAAGTGAGCTCCTAGCAAAGGGGATTTCTCCTTTTGCTTCTCAACTTTGATAAATCCCATATTCCCTTGCGCGGTCTGATACCTGTAATCACCTTATTTCTACTCGGGTGAAAGCAGTAGGAAAACAAATGGGCTATAAGGGTGTGAGGGCTGCCTTCCTCCACGGAGGGGAAACTCCTCCTGAACGTCAGCGCAAACACTCAGTCGCACTCCAGGCTCATTAACCAGCTCTCCGAGAAGTACCTCCAACATAGATGCGCACAGGGGAGACGAGAACAAACTCTCAGTCTGGAATCCTTTAACTGTAACAGACACTCAGCAGGGGAATCCATTAGACGGGAGCTGAAAATTAGCTTTGCAAATTTCTCTGTGCCAGAAGACACAGTCAGAATGAAAACCAAGAGGCTTTTTGGAATATAGTTGCAATTGGAGTGACACTGCATCCATTTGCACCTACGCATGCGTGTGTGTGTGTGGCTGTTCATTATTCCCCCGAGGAAACTAGCAACCTACCGCATATATGTGGGCCAGGAGGCTGAGGGAGGTACGGCGTTAAAAGAAATTCAAGAAAAACTGTAGCCTTGCAAGCCCTGTGCATCACTGCCGTGCGCCTGCTGGTACCCAGGACATGTAAGCAGGCTCTGCAAGCCAGCATTAGCAGGGAGTGGTGTGTTAGACACACCTTTTGGATGGGACAGGCAGCATTTCAGAAGCAGGCGTCACACTCTTCAGACTGCGCGAAGCTGTTTACAGAAGGCAGGGTAACAATGACTGATCTAGTCTCTAATCTTTTTCATCTGCTTGGCTCCGTTCCCATGCAAAGTAAGCGAGAGCACGACATGTCAGTGCAAAAGAGCAACAGCCAAACCCAAGTTCTATAGGAGTCTGTCTGGAGGACAGGAGAGAGATTCATTTCTGGCAGCTCAGGCCAAGCCTGTCATGGTATCCCCATCCTAATCCTTACAACCTTAAATGCCTCAGTATCTTTGTAGCTTCAAATGGCTTTTTCTCTGGTGATGGAAGTGAAAGGTGAAGTAAATTTACTGCAGTTCCTGAGCTGCTTTTTCTCTTCAAAACATTTATCGCCCCATCCCTCCGGGGAGGAAGGGAAGCGCCAGTCTCCCTGATTTACAGAAGAAGAGCAGGGGCACAAAAGCAGAAAACGTACCTGTGCTGCAGAGAGGAATGCAATGCCAAAGCGCCCAAAGCGCTAGAGGTCTGAGCGGGTCCCTACAAACTGAAGAGTGCAGTTCGGGCAGCAGCTGAGCTGTGGTCCTGAGCAAAGTGTCCACGCTGATTAGTGCAGTGAACGCAGCTGTAATTGCATCAGCCATTTCCCATCCAGAGATTCTGGGCGTTCCTCTATCATACCCTGCTGCAGCTCCTGTTCTGGAGTTAGTGCTGCCAAAGCCACGGCAGATGTTCCCCAAGTGAGCTCCCCTAAGGTGTTTGTCAAAGGACAGGGGACCAAAGTTGAGCTACTTAAACATCATGGCTTATGTCCAACCCACCTGACATCCTTGTTGGTTTGGAGCACGGCATCTGGTCAGCAGCCATCCCGGCATCCCCCACCCAGTTCAGCCGAAACCCCGCAGACCTGGCCTGGTCTCCTCTGCTCCTGGCCCTCCCACTCACTCCAAAAGTGCTCCTCAGCGCACCACCACCTCTGCCCGAGGCATTTCCACTTCAGGCCTCTGCTGCCGAGAGGCTGCTTGACGTGCAGTGTGTCTAACAAGACAGCAGTTCAAGGCAGAGGAAGACATCAAACCAAATTATGCCTGAATCCATGTTCCTAAGAATGCAAAGGAAATGCAGCCAAAATGAGCTATACAAGCACAGAAAGTTAATGTATGCTCGTTTGTATATCAGACCATTGTCCAGGGGAACTCTCAGTTTCCTCTTCGGATCTATAATGAATAGACCTATAAGAGAATGTTATGGTGGCAGAGATTTCTCTTTTCCTACTATTTAACTTAGAACAATATAGAATCAAAACAAAAAGGCAGCCTTTCAAAGGCTAACAGTACAATGTACACTAAAAAAACATCACTTCGACCGTTAAATGAAAGAGCACAAGAGACCTTTGCCCTACGTATGCTGAGAATTCCTCTCAATTCCTTTATCGTATACACTGCAAGCAGATCAGCGTATGAGATACCCTCCTTACATCCCGCCATGCCCAATGTCACTACTTTGCTTTCACTACCAGCAGATGTCAAGACCAGAACCTAGATAAGCAGAAAGATTTTAAAACAGGAAAGATGACTAAAAGAATTAGGCTGTTCTGGGCTCTCATAACGATGCTCTTTAACCCCTTTCACTGTCTCTTTTTACGTCTGGTTAGCCTAGCTCTAAATTTAAGGCGGCTGCGTATGGTGACACCAGACAAGACCAGGTATATTGGTCCAGCTGGGAATTAAAGAATCAGTAGCCCAAACCAATGAAACAATGGCCCTGCAAAGCATTAGCTACCTGATTCGCCAAGGTGAAGCGTTTATCCTGAACCGTAATGGTGATGGCTTTAATGATGTCAATAGTAACGATCATTGCTTCTCCAAGGATGCGAAAGAAATGCATAGAAAGAGTTTAACCACTGTATCAGAAATGGCCAGAACCTGTAATAACAATCCCAGAGTTGTACAATAAAGCCTTCAGTATTTCCCTCACGCAGATTGTCAAGCACTGGACTCTGGATTAAAGATAACACTTGACCTTTTGTTCAGGAGAAGGCCTAGTTCATCGATAAGGTGATTCCTACCTTATCAGTTACGGAGTGTGGTCGCGCTAGGTGTGACCCAGGAAAGAAGGAGGAGGAGGAAGGGTAGCGACAGCACTGCTGCTGTTTGAATGCACATCCCTCTATCCCCTCTCTGCGCAAGGAGAAAATCTTTAGTGGCTTTTTTTTATGCGGCAAACCAGCCCCTAAAGGACATTCCGCAGTACTGCACAGCCAACGCGAGCTACCTAAGGCACTTGCAGACCCTGGACCAACTAGTTGTGTTTACAAATGGATCTGATTTATGGTGGTACGAGATTCATGCTGTCATCCTTGTGTCTCGTATTTCTGGCCAAACTGATTCTACCCAGTCATTTATCTTACAGTGATTATTCCTGTTTTCCCAAGCAATAGCTGCCTGTTTCTGAAAGACACCTTTATCTTTTTAATGTAAACCATCTTGAAAACAAGGTTTTTATATAAAAATTTCAGTTAAATCAGGAAGATGTTGAGACCAAGATTTTTAGGGCGAGTGGTCAGACTGAGATACGTCCCGGGCATAGGCAGACAGAAAGGCAGAATGTCAGAGTTGCATTGCTCAATGCCAGACACAAATCCCTGTAGCATTTAAAAGTCCACATTAATGTTTTAAAGTACAGTGATGCTGTGGTATTGTACAGTGGAGGAGCAAATGGCCTTGAATGGCAGCTATGCAAACTCTACTCCGTGGAAATCAAAACTAGCTCAGTTTTAGCTTTTCCACTAATCCTACTTTGAGCACAGCATTTTCAGCTTTACTGCCCTGATTTTCTCCAAAGTGCAGGACAGGTTTGGCAAATGAAAACTGAGATTTATACCCAGACAAAACTGTCTCCTTTCCTCTTCTTTTGTCCTTCTGCCAGCAGCTCTCCAGAAAGCTGAAGATACTGTCATGAAGAATGTTAAAACAAATTGTGCACATATTCTTGGCATGGGAAAAGGAGAGCCTTTCTCTAGGGAGCATTAGTCTGCGCTTGTAGACTTGTGTTATGTCGTAGTGCCTGTTTGTGGCTGCCTGCCCCAGATGGTATTGTATACCAGCTCTGACATGCTGGATAGTACATTAGGAAAAGAAGGTTAGTAATGTAATGTTAATAACAGTATAACAACCACAGTTACGCTCAAAATTCAATAGAGATCAACTTCAGTAACCAGAAGAAGGCACACTACTTCATGATGTATTAAATTAAATTAATAATGGTGTGGAGGTCTGCACATTACATTTCAAATGCAAAGTAGACAACAATAAAAAAGGCAAAGTACATGGCTAATTTATACCACATATTTTTATCCTTGGTATAAAGTTCATAGTCCAATTAATATATTGCGAAACCCCAAATTTCTTTTAGGGTTCTTTCTAGCTCCTCTTTTTAGTCTAACAGTGCTCTTTTGATATGAACCAAGGCATATAAATAACCAACTCTACTGGTCTTTCTGGTTGAAAAGTCTGTAGATCAGACAGTATCCCCAGATAATCCCATGTCTCCGTAATAGGAAGAAGAAGAAACCAGCCTTGTATACACCCTCCTTCAAATGTAATGACAGAATTTCCTGATGGGGATTGCAGTGTACAATACTGTCTGGAGCCAGATGGGGCGAAACTTCGACATACCCAGCTCAGCAGCCTGCTGTCTTCCTGAGCTCACCTTGCCCAGACAGTTCCTTCATCCCAGGACTTGTGCCATACCGAGTCTTTGTTTTGACCTGCACTTCGCTTTCGTTAGGGCAGGGTGATATTGCCCAAATTGACCCAGAAAATGAAGCCACCTGTGTTTATTTGACTTGGGGGGAAAGCCATGAGAAAACAGTCCAAATGCGAGCACAGCCTAGAAACCCCGGAGCAATTCCAAACCTATAAATACATCACACACAAGACTTGGTTTATCTCACTTGAATCATCCTTTAATTGTAACAGTACAAACCCCTTTTAACTAGCCAAATTTGCTGTTTAGCTCTGTCCTGCTGTGTCATGCAGCAAGAGCTGATACAACTTCCTTGCTCATATACACCCAGAAGGAGATCTGGGAAAAGCGTTTCTCCCCGCGCCTGGGCACTGCGTTATTATTTCTTTCGCTATTCCTTGTGGGTTAAGGAGCAAAGTAATATTTGCGCATTTAAGTAGTGGATGCTCATGAAGTCCTTTCCCTTATTTTAGCAAACTAGCAATGATAATATTAGTTCAGGAGTGAAGCGGCAGTGAATGGAGGGGGTACCCTTCCCTAAGTGGAGGCGGGGGATGTACCTAGTGACCCAGCGCTGGACGACACGGCACCTGTGGGATTTATTTTTCTGCAAGTAAAGACAGAGACCTTGAGGTTTGCAACTGATAATCCACAGTGCTTCACTTCCCTCCTTTCAAATGCAGTCACATATGTCTTCCTGTTAAGGGTTCTGGGCAATCTCTTCCAACAGCCATTTCCTGTATGAAGGCGGATTGTAATTAGGAGTGCCCACAAGAAGGGTTTTCCAAATGCTACTGTGTGGGCATGTGTTACGGCCCCTCGGGGAGCCGGCTTCAGGCAGCTGGAAGAACGAGTGAAGAAGCAGAGGGGAAAAACACGTTTTATAGCTCCTGGAGGACGCACTGCAGTAGGCACCTGTACATTAAAGGTCTCAACCACCGACCCCCGCACAACCCAACCCAAAAGCTGGGGAAGTCCAGGCTCAGTGTCAGCTTTCAGGGATGATCCCTATGGCTACAGAGGGCCAAAGCGAGCCCTTCTCAGTAGCTGCGAGGGAATCGAGGATCAGGACTGGGATCCTGGGAGGCCCCACGCTCACGCCGCCCGCTGCAGGCTTGTGGGGACGGGGGGAAATTGCTTTAACTCCTAAATTATTGTATTCAGCACTGATTTCAGTTAATGAGGTATGAGTTAAGGGCAAACAGGATGAATGCCTTACAGAGTAGCTGCCTCTGTGTATTTGTGTGGAGTATCCCTATGAGCAGTCCCATTTTACTCACAGCTACAGAGGAACAGGCAAAGTAGCCCCATGGTGGTCAGAGCTTTTCCTGCAAACTGACCTTAGCGTATCTGTAAGGAAGAATTCAAGGTGTGCAATTTCTGAGCTGCGGGCTCTAAGGAAGCAAACATTTTGGCTGAGGTGTTTGAGCTTCATGGAGATTTTGTGAAAAATGGAACAGGTAATGACTAGGTCAAGCTTCCTTGACCCTCAAATCAAGAACAATCCCAGCAGGGCTGAAAACTCCCCTCTCTACTTCCTTGGCAATCATGTTCCCACAGTTCAGAAAAACACAGGAAGATCTAAGGAAACCTATGTGGAAATCCAGAAGACAAAGGCAAGTGATCTGAAAATAGAAGGTTGGTCCCTATATTTCCTTTACATTCTGGGCCTGAGTTTAGTTTTTGGCTGAATTTTGAAATCTTGGGGACCATATGCTTTTGCCATTCCCTGCAGGGCACAAAGGAAGACTGGCTCGTTCAGCCTTTCATCGTTTGAAGGGTTAGACGAGGTTCTTCCCTTCTTGCTCGGTAATGTCAAGGACTCCTCAGTGCTAAAAGTTCTACTGCTTAGAGCCGCAGCAAAAGTGCTGAACACTGGTTACGCGCACACCACGCATTAGCTGTGACTCCTGCATTTCTAGATGTCGGGGGGGAAGGCTTGCGAGAATTGCTTCGTGTGAAATTCACTACAGCAGGAAGACTTGGTGCATCTGCTTGCAGAAAGCAAGAGATTCAGCTGCAGGTCTCAGGCAATCCCACTTCGGCTTGCCAAAATCTCTGCACCAGGCACAATTTTAAAGGCAAATTTCATTTTGGTACAGGGAAGAGAGACTGTGCAGACTCCTGTTATGGAAAGGCTGAGAAATTCCTCTTGGCTTTTTCTAATGTAAAAATTCAAGGAATCCTGAGCCCTGAGGGGAGTTTAGGAGACATCCAGGAAAGGGGGGGGGGGAGGGGGGAGTAGGAGAGGGAGGTAGGATGTAGTGAGGGCAAAAAGTATGTGCTGTAAAGACGGACTAAGCCGAGGACTTGGAGATGAGGGTGTTGGACTGCCTCAAAAGCAGTCCACAGACTTACTCGCTATCCATCAGCGTGCATAGCTGTATTACACTGTTAGTAACAGCCTAATACAAGCTAACAGTGTTTGCGCAGGGCAGTAGCTCAGCTGCCCTTAGGATGTGAATTCGCTGCTTACATTTCCAAAGCCTTTGAAAGCACAGAGCTGAGGCGGTCACTGGGGTGCATACAGCGCAATGCCAGCGACGGCTGCGTGTGCTGCAAGCGTGTGCTGCAAGCTCTGTCTCAGCTACGGCAAGGAAAAGCACCGTCGCAGCAGATTCAGCTCTGTGAAGTGGGGACTGGACTTGCTCCAAGAGATTCTTTCCTGTTTTGTATTCTAGTTATTGGCGAATGCGGGAGATACGATCAGCTTGTAAAAGCAATCACAAGATTTGCCTAGTTCAGTTCCGAAGTTGTGTTAATAGCTGGTTGCAGGGGGGCTGGGGTTCCCCACGCCAGCGTGTTCAGCGCTCGGGCAGCGAGGAATTTGCACAAAATGGGCAGCCATCAGTTCTGCTCATCCCAGCCTCATGAGATCAGGCTCCCTACCTTCTCTGAACCTTCCTCCTTCCCCGCTTGAGGAAGTGGCTCCTGCACAAGTCTCTAAGGTCACACCTCTCATACAGAAAACCTTGCTTCACATGGTTTGTTCTAATCTTACCGCGCTTCTGATGACTGCAAGCTCTCTGCTGCTAAAGTTCTGCTCCCTGGGGCAAGCTTCAAGCATGCGCTTATATTAAATGCCATTTCCAGATAATAACCTTGGCTGGTTGATTTTGGCAGCTTCCACTACTTTCTCTGTGGCCCTAAAAAGACAAATTAAAGAAGTGCCTAGCTTGGTGAGGAGATCAGTTCTCTATTACACACATTTTATGCCGGCTTATTTAGGTAGCCAATTTTTTTTTGGTCGTTGTGACTGGGTACAGTTGGATGCTCTGCCTGAAGGTGAGGGCTGGAGGAAGAGCAATGTCTTGATCGGCTCTCTGAAGCCTTCATGTGCTGTCAGTCATCTGAGCTGCTTTCTGAGGCAAAACACTAGGGACAGATCTATTTTGTTCCTAGCTGTTGTTTAGATATTCCAAACATCTTTTAATTACTTCCACTTGCAATTCCCATTCCAGTGACATCAGGCTGGGTTAGAGAAAAAAGGAAAGGTGGAGCAAGGCTGATCAGAGGAAATATCAAACTAAGCATGTGAAGTTTGGTAGGGCTATGCTTCAGTGTCCTTCTCGTACTCACTTTGAAAGTCAGACTCTGCCTCCTGGAAATTTCCTGTGTAGTTGTAAAAAATGCAGGTTGCTGTTGCTGCCCCCAAAACTGTTTTGCAATGTAAACTGAATGCAGCTTCTTCGTTCATCCTGTCCTTTGCTGATGATCAAGTGACCCTTGCTGCATATACTTTGCGAATGTCTTTGGAAGCAAAAGACCCAAGTTTCAGCTCTGAATGTATATGACAGAGGGCAGCTTTTCACCCTCCTTCAAACTGTGCTGGCAATTTGGAAGACAAACTTAAGAAAAACACAGATCACTACCACTGACTGTACCTAAGAAATCTCCTTTGGTGGTTGGAAACCTTTTGTCCTTGTGCATAAACCTCTTTTGCCCTTGTGCATAAACCTACTAGCAACTTAAATCTTATATATTCAGCCCAACTTGATATATTACTTCAAACTGAAGTAGATCGAGCTATTGCTTTGTACAAATACTTCATCATAAAATGAACAATTCAGAGAACGTATGAAAGGACAGAGATAACTCGAATGTACCTCGTTCTTATTTAG
The DNA here is from genome assembly GCF_030463565.1 of Pelecanus crispus. NCBI lineage: Eukaryota > Metazoa > Chordata > Aves > Pelecaniformes > Pelecanidae > Pelecanus > Pelecanus crispus. The sequence continues at coordinate 2,280,396 of NC_134655.1, read as the reverse complement.
ATTCACACATATTAGCAGACCAATGGGGACATGCGTGCAGATAATATATATTTTTTTTAATTTTTAAAGAAAATGCAGTAAGTTCTTATAACAGAAACCTGCAACAATCTGGTTTGTATTCTCAGTATTCTTTTGGGTATGGCGCTGTTTTTTAGAAGTTCAGGGAGTATTCAGAAATACTTTACATTTTTTTTTCCTTGCCTTAAATAGATGAATTCGTGTAAAGAGATTTCCAGTTGGTTTTGAATGTGGCAGCTTCAGGCAGGAGGCTCATATATCACAATCTTAAAAAAAGACTTCTCTGCTTTTTATAACATTTTCCCACAGTAAAGCAAATGTTTAGGAATAACACCAATTAAGAGACACATTTTTGGTTTACTAGAACCAATCAACAGCCCATATTTGCAGCTATCCAATCCTCAACTTCCCAGCACTGACTGCCTCAGAGAAAGGCAAGAGCGTACCCTAATGCCTCTGACTTCGCGACGGCGCACCCCTGAGCCCACAGCCTTCCCGGCTGCCCGCAGCGAGCATCCTCGTCAGCAAACCAGGAGGAGTCGGAGCTCCTGAAGCTTTTGACGTAGCTACCGATACGTGCCACGTTGGAAATGTATAGGTTAGCAAGGTGAATTGCCCGTCCTAGTACACTCTATTTTGTAGAAGTGGTTGCAAAATGAAACAAAAAAAATGTTCGATTTCAAACTTGCCTTAATTTCAAAGGGATCAGGCAGGACCTAACTTTTATCCTTGAATCTTATTAGTTTTCCGGTATTAAATCACTGAAATGACTGAGTTTATTCCAATACCTGAAAAGTTATTCAGATTGCTCATATATTAAAAACTTTCTGATGATAATGTCAGGGGGTAAAAGATACTCAATTTTTCATGCAAGATAGAAGGTGTTGCTAGTGTAAAAAGTTCTTTGCAGATTGTTTTTTAAAGGGCTGGGTTTTAACCAACCCGCTCCCTACCCAAAATGTGTGCCAGCTGTTGGCATCTGCACAATAATTACTGCATCAAAAGTTTTAGGCAGAAATACCCTAACTGGTACTCTTAAGGAGTTGAACATAAGCTGTGTAACAAGCCAAAAGAAAGTGGGAATTTAATGATACTTGTAGAACTGTCTTAGGACATTTAAAGATGCATAAAATACTTTGAAGCTGTGTTTTATAATATGGCAGGAAATTATTGGGACGATGTTTGCATGGTCTCTTCCCCCTGCTGAACATCCACGAGGACTGAAAGTGCCAAATAAGTTAGGAGTTATCTAAAGCAGACCATCCCTCGATCTGGATGAATTTAATGGCTATGGTTAAGTGCCGTCCTCTGGCACCCGTGGCACACCTCGGCAGCCTCGGCGAGCTGCTGGGCAGCGTGCAGACGAGAACGACCCAACGGTTGCAATCAGCTACTAACGGAGAAGGAGAGGGCACTCGGGCTCCTTTGCTAAGGTTTGGCATAGGCTGAGCGAGCTCCCTTGCACTTGGGCACCTGGGAAGTCCTGACCGGAGCGGTGTCGCTCGGCCGGGCAGCTGCAGTGCCCTCACTCAGCACCTCAGGTACCGCATGTCTTTCACAGCTGTAAAATCTTCTGTCTGCATTGCAGATGAAATTGTTTGGATCTGAATCAGAGTCAGCCTCTTCAGCGCAACTCTGCCTAATTTTGACCGCAAAAATCCCAGAGAAGGTTTCACCTACAGCCTGCAGAACAGATCCGTGCCTCTTGTGCCTTGGGAGGTCAAACAAAGTTTCACTGAATTCATTGCTGGAGGTGAACTTTGAGGGAAAGGCGACTGAGGAGTTAACACCTCAATAACATCAGTGCTATCCAGAATCCTCCGACTTCCTGGCCCTCTTTCAGTTTGGCTTCCAGCCCAATTAAGGTATGCAGAGACTACGCTAACATATTATCTTTTCCTAATGATGGCCAAAGGTCTGACGTCCATAATCCTGCTTCCAAATCCGTCATCAGCCTTTGCCTACAGGGACGGTTAGCGATGTGCTTGCCTCCCTTTCTTTGCCACAGGATGCGGGCATTGCCTTCTCTCTGCCTTCTCTGTGCCTGGGCACCAACGGGAAAGTGAATCTGGACCAAACTCCAAAGCTATTAGGACCAAAACTGTTGGGAAAGCAACCTGGTAAGGACCCAAGTCAGCCCTGAAATGTGGGTAGCACCTCTAGCGAGGCTTTTCACCCACCTCCTCAGTAACAACTGCACTACGCTCCACTTTGTCCTGGACCCTCAGGAACGCTTGTGGCAAGACACACTTTCTCTCTTCCACCAAATACTTCTTATTATCTCTCCCTGATCCATGCAAGCCTGTGGCGATCTATGCCTTTGTGAAAATCACACTGGATTTCTGGTAACGTGCCTCCTACGGGCAACTCTTCCAGACTATTCAGACGTTAAAACTGAGGCAGCACGCAGCTGGCTGCTCGCGCACGTGTCAGCCAGATGGAGCACATTACGGGAATTCTCCGAGGGCTGCGCGAGCTTCCGATGCCGCGCCAGGTGCAACTGGAGGTGTGGGTACCGGTGTCCGGTGTGGCGCGGGACTGCATCTCTGGGGTTAACCTGGGCACCGCTACCGCCCGTCGCTAGGGATTCTGCGGCGGAGGGGCTCCTTTTTACCTGTAAGGTTTGCCGCTTCAGTTTTTTTGGGAAAAGGGCAACAAGCCCTTTGGAGCACAATTTCAGGCTTAGCTATTTATTCTGTAGGTACCTGTGGGGAAGGTGCTGTAGGGGATATGCGAAATTCACTGGGGCTAGTGCTTGCCAATCAATTCCTTTCTGCAGAAGGAATACAATAAATCCCTGAATGAATCCAAGAAAATCAAGGACAGTGATGCTAAACAGCATTTCCAGAAGCTATCCTCTTGATAATAAACTATGAAAAGATTATAATATGCTAAAGAAGCAGCAGTCTTGTGCTGTGAAATACATTCACTGTCCAAAAAAAGAATCATTACTGTCAGAATGAATTCCCTAGTAAATAACAGACCGTCTCCCTTACACAATTTGCAGTGTCATGAATTAATAGCATGGTAATCCAGCGAAATCCTTATGCTTAATGAGATAATGAAAAGTCATACGGCAGATGGAAAAGCTCTTCTAAATCTCATTAACCTGCCTCTTGCCTTTTCTGTTATCGGCAAAAATCGGGAGTGACTCCAGGGGGGAGACTGCATTTGCAGCTGGGTAAAATGAGTGCTGGAGAACGGGGAACCTAACCCAGCATCTGGGCTGGGAAGGGGAACGCAGCGCAGAAACAGCACAGGAATAAGCACTGAAATATCAAAGAGAAGGTGGGCGTTTGCCTGCGATGTCTGTACCCACACAGCTCTGACGTGAGCGCCGATCCCTCCCAAAGAGAGCAAGGGAGCCCACGCGCCCTCCCCACGCCGCGTGGAGCGCTGCCGGGCACGCCACGGCTCCTGCTTTTGAAGCCTTTTTCTTCCTCAGGTCTGCTTCAAATGATCAAATGCCGGTTGAAACGCTCCCATGTCGGGGAGGGAGAGGCGCAAAGACGCGAGGGCCGGCAAGTTGCTATTTTTAACCAAGCGCCGAAACCTCAAGGGGATCAGGAGCGAGGAAAAAAAAAAGAAATAACGTCCTTTAAGTGCAACGTGCTGCAAGGAGAGATTTTTTTTTTTTTTTTTCCCTTCCCCTGGTAGATACGGCTTCCTTTATTTCTAAATCTCTTTTAATGAAGCCCTGACCCCTTTTGAGGCGTAAAACCTGAGTTGCCCGTGCCGTCGGTGGGTTTGGAGCCAGAAAGGTGGCACCTGCGCACGGGGCGCTTGGGGCAGAGGCGGGTTGCACCCCACGGGGACGCTCGGGACGGCGGGGAGGGGGACGCGGAGAGCCGCGGGGGTACCCCCGCGGCTCTCCGCGTCCCCCTCCCCGCCGTCCCGAGCGTCCCCGCGGCGCTCCCGGGAGAAAAGAAGAAACCCATGTGTGAGCGAGTCTTACCGTGCATCAGGAGCAGCCCCTGAAGGGCATAGACAGCCAGGGCTGCGCTCAGCCTGGGGACCATCGCCGGTGCCGGTGACAGCTATATCCCTTGTGAGGAGCAGGAGGAGAGGTCCGCAAACGGGGCTGAGTTTTCTTTCCAGCAACAAGTTTCTGAAAAGCCTGCGGGCTGGAGCGGGAAGGGAGGGGAAGGACAAGGCGTGCAGAAGTTCCCACTTGTTGATTCCAGTGAAATTGTTCTTTCCATTCACTGCTTCATCCTCGGGCTGCAGATTTTGTTTTCCTTCCTTTCTTCGCGAGGTGCAAGTCCTTGGGCTTCCCCCCCGCCTCCCCCTCTTTTCACAATAACTTTATTCCTCGTTCCGCCCTGCTTTTCTAATCCACAGCGTGCCTGGGAGGGGGGGGAGCGTTACTCTGCCCAAGAAGAGACGGCTCCCCAGCCCGCCTGGGTGCTGCAAAGTAACTCAAGGGGTTAAAAAGCAGAGCAAAGCCCCAGAAAAGTTTGGCAAAAAGTTTCCTCCAGTCAGTGAGTCGCTGCTCCGAGCAGTCCTTTGCCTGGAGTTTGGGATAAGGTGGCTGAATTGCAAAGCCTCCTCTTAGATGTATTTACCCAGGGAGGTGCAGGTGCTGCAGAGATCAGGAGGAAGAACGAACCTCTCAACTTCAGCGAGTTTTGCGAGGCAGGATGAGAGGGAGCTTCCACGTCCCCCAGCTTGGCTACCTGCCGGGGGGCACCCCGCAGCACCCGGGGCAGGCAGCCGGCAGGCAGCGGGGCTTGGGCATGGCCAGATCCCGCCTTAGGTGTTTCTCGCTCCCTTTTCCCACACCCCTCTGGCTTTGGTTTGCTTTTGCTAGGAAGTTTGATGCGAGCCCGAGATTCTTTATAGGGGCAGGAAAAAAAAAAAAAAAAAAAGGAGGAAGGAGAGACGTCACCAGCCAAGGGGACTTCACTCTCTCTCTCTCCCTCCCTGTCATTTCACAGAGCTCCTGGATTTCCTGTTGCTGCTGCTGCTGCCTGAGATGGGGCAAAGAAATGAGCCGAGTTGTCCCCCCGCTGCCTCCCGGCATCTCCTGTCCCTGCAAAGCCGGAGCTGCGTGAGCATCAGGTGGCAACATCTTCCCCCAGTCCTGCCCCCGCGTCCCCCAAAGGCAGAAAGGCGACGAGGGTGTCGGCGTCCCCCTCCCCGCTGCGCGGTCTGGGGGCTGCAGGGCACGGGGAGCGCGGAGGGGCACCGCCTGAGAAGCAGGCTGTCTCTCAGGGGCGCTGGCTTTGCCCCCCTTCCCCAGGTTATTTAGCAGTTTGGGGTTCTCCTTATGCCTTTATCCTGCTGGAATGCCACCTCCGTCCTCCCTGCCCTGCTGCCTCCCTCCTTGCGGCAGCCACCGCTGTGCATCCCTTGCTCTTGGGGCACAGAGAAAGCTTCTTGTTTGAAGTGAATATTTTGGGCAACCCTGATGGTGTTATTATTTATGCAGCACAGCTGCCTCCCTGATCTCTCATGGGTTTCTCACAGCACCTGCTTCTGGGTCACCTGAGCATTCTCTGCAGGCACTTGGGTGTAGACGTATCCACCCACGTGTCGAGGCTTCCAGCCTCGCCACGCCGGGCAGGATTTCAGCAGGGGCGAGCACTCCCGCGGTGGTGGGGGGCAGCGTGGTTTTGGCAGGGGACGTGCAGACGCTTCCCCTTTCGCCTCCGCCCCGGCAGAGCACAGTCTTTTCCTGGCTCAGGGCTGCTCCGTCAGCCGCAGGTGCCTCCTGAGCCCGCGCAGCCCCAGCTGCGAGGGTCAGACGCCGTGCTTAGGTAGTGCCAGGCATCCCGGGAGACGTCCCAGTGCGCGTATGGGGCGCTTCTGGAAACGCAGCCGGCGCTCGGGCGATGGGAAGGGAGCTATGCTGTGCTATGGCGATGCACATGCCAGTTTTTGCGCTTTTAACGCTCACAAACCACTCCGCTGCACTGATAATGAGGGAGTGGTGGAAGCTCGACAGCCGCCCACGCAGACTGTCATTCCCAATAATGCCACAAATGAGGCACTGGGGTTAAATGACCTATTACAGCCTTACAGTAAAGCACTGTCAGTCCCGTGGCTGAATGACGGGGTTTGCATTTTTTTGTTACTCTTGCTCAGTTCGTCTTCCACGGAAGAAGAGAAAGACAGCAGGTGCGTTAGACCTTATACTGTATGTGTATCCAGGGGTTTAGTGAACCTGGACTGTGATCAGGGTATTCCAAAGCTTTTCATGCCTCTTCTTAGTATACTTCCGAATTCTTCATGCACGTAACAAGTACGTAGGCTACATTAAAACGCACTAGAGCGAAGGGAGACGTAGGTACGGTTCTATGAGTTACAATCCGTATGTTATCCTGCGAGGAAAACAGGCACTTCAGAAGATCAGAAGTGATACCCGGTGTAGAAACGTCCCAAATTCACACAACAAATTGAACGTGGAATAGCCTCAGATATTTCCAGTTTTATGAACAAGAAGCATCATTTCTCATGCACAGTGTTAAATGAGGAACACTTTTCTCAACATCATATGATATCACCAGTTAATGCTGATTTTCATATAAATGCCCAGATCATTCTTAAGATGACAAATGCATTTTGTATGCCTAAAATTAAGTTTTAGAACATGCAACTGCCCCCAGATCTGTGTTACAGTAACAGACTTCTAAATAGTTATGGATAAAAGACCAATCTTATAGGAAGCTTAACTGAAGAATGAAAATTCTAGCTTAATTATAGAACTGTAGCTTAATTATAGAAATGTAGTTCATTTTTGATTTACAGGGAGGTGTTTAAGAATTCATTGGAGGTTACTGACCAGCTGCTAGCAAATCATGTTGTATTTGTGTAATGCCCCGGATAATCTTTAATCTGTTGATAAACTTCATCGATTTTTTAATTGAGATTAAATGCCTATAGTATGTAGTTTCACAAGGAATTTGGTGTGAGAATCTGACCAAATGGTCCCGGGAACTATTTTTAATTCTTTATTTTCTCCCTCAAAATATGCAAAATCAAAAATACAGTTGTAAGAATGGCACATTTTGTTCCCGAGTATCTTCATATGCCTGTAGCAACCTGTTAGGGCTTTTCCAAAGCATTGCAGACTTCCCTGACACAACAGCATGTTCTGTTCATACAGATGGGAAAAGCAATTTGCTAACTGGGCTAGAACCTCTTCATAACAGTACAACTTGTTTTGCCATGACAATTATTCCATCGGAGGAACTCAAAACGCCTTACTAATATTAACAACTATCTTAGCCTCGCAGTACTCGTGGGAATTGAGGTAGGGCTAGAAAAGGTCATTTCACTTCCTAATGAAATGCTTTTAGCTTTGCAAAGGCACCTGGCAGCTGTATCAGTACGACCGTAACTGAATAAAATAATAATAAGGAAGTGAAGATTTCTGTGTCTGGTGGAAATACTAGACAACTGGGATGGAAGGCAATAACCTGCAAGAATTTGGCCAGAATATCAGGGCTGTGACCTCGTGCACCATGAAGCGCTAGGACCAAGCAGTGTAGTTTTGCAGGACCAAGGCAGCGTAGTCTATGAGACCTGCACTCTCTGGAGGCTGACGATGCGACTTGCCTGGCCATCCCTTGGAGTGTCCTCCATCCTTTATGGCATTGGCCCGACATAGAGGATTACATGAATTATTCCCTTTTATCAAAATATTGGCGGGGGACGATACCAGAGCTGGGGATTCCTTCGCTTTGTCTTGCTCCTCTGTTGGTGCTCATCGTAAAGGAGCATGTACCTAGGAAGCGCGGCAGAGGGAATGGCTGCCGATCAGAGCAGGGCCTGGAATTGCACCCTCCACTGCGCGCTGTGTTTAGCCTTAGCCAAAGGTAAACTGTATCTAACCTAAACGTAGCTGTCTGAGTGTTCGCTGCCTAATCTGGGCTAGTTATCGAGGCTGCCCTGCTTTGTGACCGCAGGCTCTTCTGACTCATTCCGTCTACGCAAACCTCTCTTGTACAAACCTTCTTTGGCAGGTGCCTGTTTGCCTCCCTCGACAACAGCAGAGGGAAGGACAAGTTTAGCCTGTAAGCCTAAAGTTTAGATGGCTAATTCTGCCCTGTGTCTTCAGGTGGAGGCACTTTGATGCAAAGACAGCCTTTCCTATCCGCTTGACGGAGACAGTCCTGACCAGAGGCGTGTTCTGCAAAATGGAGTTATTCTCCAGAGCAGCTCTGGCCCTTGCAGTTGGAGAGAGATGATATTCACAGCTCTGTGCTATGCTAGCGAGTGCTGGCTTGGCCTTCCAGAGCTGAGCTTTGCCTGCAGAAAGAGAAGCAAGCAGAACATGACAATGCATTGAAAGACATTTTTCTGTGTTAGTGGTCTTTGGTAGGAGAGGAGAAGGGTAGTGACTACCTTTAAGGACAGTGAGTTGGCAGGCCCGTAGATTTTCATCACAGTATGCTGTATCAAGGAGTTCTTTATCATTTTCCTGAGAGGACCTAGAGTGCTTTTTGGATGGACAGCTTTCCATGCCGTGTAAATTCAAGCCCCCAGAAGAGGTGGTGGGAACAGGCAGGACACTGCAAATGCGCCTTGCACTTTACTGTGTTGTTCTGGGATAAACCAGTGCATGTGCCATGAATTCAGTTATTATTTATTTGATGTATAGGGTGCCTTGGAGGCATATGCTGACCTCCAAGACAAGCAAGGTGCTGGCTACGTATGGGTCCCTAAGCCAGTAAACAGAAGCAAAGCCATCACTTCCTAGGGTACATAGTCCAGCCCCAGTCTCACATCCCCTCACACGGATGGTAGCATTGCCCACGGTAGCTGCCTTAATCCTGAGGAGAGCTGCAAGGCCATCGCTGGGTGTGCCTCTCTCCACAATGTGGTCAGGCTGTCTTTTATGCACACACATCCTGTAGTCCCTTGGGGATCAAAAGACAAGTTAACATTGGCAGTCTGTGAGCAAACAGGGTGGGGAACTTTTTGATGAAAATATTTTTCATTGGAAAATGGCATGTTATCAAAACAGAAACCTTCTGTGGGAAGTCTCATTGAAATAACTTCTGCTAGGGATGCAGTTTCTAGGCAGGGAATGCACCATTCCAGCCTTGCCTGCAACTTGGTGATCTCCTGCATGTGCAAGATCTGGTTTCAAGATGCCAGCCTGAATTAGGTCAGCAAACTGTGCTCTCACGTCTTGCAGGAGTTCAGCAAGTCCATTGGCTGTCCTTTGGCTGGTTCATTCAGCTTCTTGCAGACATGTTTGCTCACTTACTCCTTTGTTTTGAAAAAAACAGAAAAAAAAAGAAAGAAGAAAAGAAAACCCCATTGGACTCAAACACAGAACGGGAACAAAACGTTTCTGTAGCTGGCAAAAACATTTCCTGCACAGCTTTGTTCAAATATACAGTCGCGCACAGGCAATTAGAAGCCTAACAGCAAGAGATGTGGGGCCAGCAGAGCCATGGGCACGTTTCTGATGACTTGCCGCTCCTCTGTGGGATGGCAGCTTCAGGCAGAAGGACAGGAAGCACACAGTGTCATGAACAGAGTCCCTGTGCCACTTGCTTCTTTATACCAGAAGGGAAAACAAGACAAGGAAGGGTTTAATGAATCAGCCACAAAGCAAAGCTGGAAGCCTGTCAGTCACTTTTGACATCAACAACAATGCAAAAGTGAAGTAATATACTGCAAGCGATTTTATTTTTGTTTAAAAACTGTCAGGAATGAGGAGTTTTCCTCTGGTGTGACATCCAGAGGAATGGATCCATCCCTGCCTAGCCTCCTGGCAGGCTCTCCCCTCCCTGTCCAGTTGAGGCTTGTCACCGCTCGCGTCCGCTGCGTCCAAGCCCCGGTCCCGGCCTGCCCTGCTGCTCTTCCCTCACACGATCTCTCTGGCACTTGCACTGGTGCAAAAACGTGGGGACCTGCCTGAAAAACTTCTTAAGCACGTGTTCAGACACCAGCGGAACGCGGAACATTTCATCCTTTTGCTGGAAACACGGGAGATTAAAGGATAGAGATTATGTACCTCCCATTATACCCCGCTTTGAACCGGGGTCTGTTTTTTTAAACTTTAACATGGGGGAAACGTGTGATGTTCCATCTCTCTGTGTTTCCTCTCTGAGGTTGTTTTTGAGCATCTCCTTGTAGCCATTTGACTCGAATCCTTTATAGCTGAGGCTGCCTGGGGAGATCCTTGCAGCTTATAAATATAATCTAGGCCTTGGGCCCGTGCGGCTCTGAGGAAGAATTAACTGGTTTGGAGCAGTAGACAGACTTCTGAGCCAAGAGTACAAAACAAGAGAGATGTTAAGGAAGATAAACAGACATCAACAAAAGGAGACAGGCACGGGGTTTGATCACTATTTTGTTCTGCTAGAGTCTGTGGCAGAAAGACAAAGATATCCACCTAATGAGGAAGAAATTCATGAGCCAGGTTTCATCCACGCACAGCATTTGAGGTAAGAAAAATATTCCATCCCTTTGAGGTACCTTCATCCAGATCTTCTCCCTGCAGTGACCTTCCTCAGTCAGAGGCCAGATTTCATGTGAAAGGTTTTCCTTCGCCAGAATATGAACTTCAAAGTGTGAGAAAAATGAGTTTCATCCAGCTGTAGGTCTCAGAGTGAGCGACCAAGAATGCTCGTTTTATTTATTTTTCTTTGGATTCTAATTCCCTCTTACTCTTTCTCTCTCTTTGGGGATAAAGCAGGATTTCTTACTACTAAGACTGAGAATGAGAAACATGGTTCACGTCCATGGTGCTCTGCAGACGTTCCCTTTACGCTGAAGGTTTCTGCTCACGTCTCTAAAGCACGGTCAGAACTGTCTGGTTCAAAGAACTGGAGCAGAGGGAGAGGAGCCTTAGAGGAAGAAAAAGCACAGATAGGCCTTGACAGTGGCAAGACAGAAAAACACTAGCGATTCCAGAGCACTCGCATTAATCAAGATACTAGCCACATCGATCATGAAAGTGTTAGGGTTGATTCAACCGATAGCACAAGGCTGGAATCCTACCCTGTGAGCTTTTTAACTCGGTACCCGAGGGGCACTGTGCCCCAGTTTAGCACTTAAGTCTTAACATGTACCAACACTTAGTCCAAAGGTTTTTAAAAGCTACACCCCACTCCAGCCTTCCCCTCCTTGTGCTGCCTAGTGCAAACTGAGGTGGGAGTTTTGGATTGGCCTTGTACTGGCCTACGTTCTCACCCCGTTTGCTACCTTTCAGTCATCGCAGCAACCGTAGAGCAGCATCTGGAGCAACGTAAGATGCTTCAGCACTGACCTGGAAGGCCAGTGGGGAGAGGCCAGGACAGCCCCAGATATCCCACTGGCCAGGAAGGCCATCCAGCAAAGCTACACAGTCAGCTGGCGAGCGTGTGATAACCTTGCAGTGATGTGAGTGTCATTAATCATGACGCTATTTTTTTTTTCTTCCTGTTGCATGTGCTAGAAGAATATGCTCAGCACTCCTTTCATTGAGCTGCCATCTTTCTGTTAGATTTCACAAGCAAACGCTTCTTGTCTCCATCGGACGAGCGCTGAGATTATCGCTGGTTACACTAGCTCCAAAGTAAACCAGAGAGAGCTACATGACTCAGTGCAGCCAAGCCTGTGAGGCAAAAATAGCAGGCTGGTGTGCTGAGATGATGGAGAGAATCAAAGAGACACTGTCTACCAAAATTAAAATGTCTGCAAATGAGCTTTCAGCCAATGCAGAGCCAAAAGAAATGTTTCTTCCATGGACTTATTTATTTTTGAAATCTGAAAGGAAGCAGTTGCTAAAGACAAATGGACATTGTGCTGAAGGTTTTAGAAACGAGACATGGTGGCACAAAGACACTGATAGTGAAGCTGCCATCACTGATCTTCATTGTCCAAGCCAAGAGGGACGGAATAAAAGCTTGAGCTAACGCCAATAGAAGTGAATAGAAGTGAATGGGAAGATTCCCACTGCCTTTAATGAGTTTTGGCTCTGAACCTAGATGAAGAAACGTAACGAGCAATGAATAAACTAGGTTCTAAAAATCCTTTCACCTTTAACAGAACAAAAAAATGACAAAGGGAATCTGTTGACGATGCATTTTTTTTCAACAGGTGGCTACGTCCCACATTGAATTAAAAACCTAAGTTTCACATGTTGTCCTTACGTAGGTCAGCAGCAGCAGCCGTCAGGCTGGAATCTCAAAGCAGAAAACCCAAACCTGTCCGGGCTCCCCTAGCAGAAAGCCCCTCTTCCACCAGCCAGCACGCTAGCAGCTTCGGCATCCTCTCACCAAGGCCAGCCCCTACTACCTGGAGAGGATGAGGTGTCACGCTGAGGAGGACAGAGGGCAATTATGAACAGCCGTAAATATAAGCGGAAAGCGCTTCAAGAAAATAAGCACCTGCCTCAAGGCTGCGGTGTGTCCTTCTTAGGATAGAAGGACTTGGTGCAGCCCTGGGGCACTGCAAAAGCAAGACTCATTGGCCCAGTTCGTTGTAAAAGTAAGGAAGGAGGTGCAGAGGGAGCTTATAGGGGCAGGATGGTTTCATCTATCTGTCCAGTTCCTGCTGACCCCAGGGGGTGAGTGTTGAAGGAAAGCAGAAGAAATATTTCATATTTGTTCATTGTCTATGCTTCGAAGAGAATCCAACCTTAGGAGACCATGATGGCTTTTACAGGCAGGCAGACTTGGATGTAAGGGTCTTTCTCAGCAAGGTCACCGAGCGAGTCAGCGCAAGGCCAGGAATAGCGCTCAGGACCAGCACGTCTGAGCGGCTGCGTGGAGCTGGAGACAACAGGCTCTCCTTTGTCTCCCGGGAGTCACCACCCCGGCCAGGGAGCCCTGCTCGGGCCCTTGTTTCAGCACAGTCCATGCCATGAATTTCAGAGATAAGAGTATACGCTTCTGGGATGCTGTTTCCTGTAAAAAAAAAAAAAGAAGCCAGCAAGACCTTGCCGTTCTCAGTGACTGCATTCTGCTATTTTGCCTGTAAATGAAGTCAGATATGTTCTTCCTGTTTGGTGCTCTTCCCTCTCCAAGTTTCTCCATTAGCGGTCTCTTAAACTCAGTGGGATGTCGGACATTAGATGGGAGGAATGATCTAGTTGTCTCAGCATTAGCCTCCGGTTCAACAGCATGATTCAAACTGCTCTTCCACCAAAGCCCACCTGTATGTTCCTGGAAAAGTCACTTGATCTCTCTGTCCTTCCGCTCCTCATCTGTAAAGCTGGGTTAAGTCTATATCCCAGAGACACAGGGGCCTCGTAAAAGTTGTGCTCCAGTCTCTGCACTAACACCAGCTATTGCGTACCGTAGTTATCCTGAACAAGGAGTCTCAGCCTGGCAAGAGACTGGATTTGCTAGCAAGGTGAGAGTGTGCTTCGGGGTTAAATGGGCGAAGGATGTCACTACAGCCTCCCGTGGTACCATGGCATGGGCATGGGACTGACTGGTCCTGGCAAGCTGAACTGAAACTGCGGTACAGTAAAGCTGGTATCACCTGGCAGGGGAGTTCTGCTTGCTTCTGCCCATAATGTTCAGTAACAGGTGAGGCTCACAAGTGAAAAAAAAAAAAAAAAATGCTGCTCCCCCTTTTTAAATAAAAAAATTCTTTGTGTTTTCTGGAGGCTGGGCACCTGCCATCTCAGAACCTGTTTACCAACATTTAAAGAGCAAAGCAGTTTTTTTTTAAAAAGCCTTAATATCCCTAGCAATGCCACAAGGGTCTTTTGTACAGAGGTTCTTTGTCTTCTGGGCATCAGGAAGAATGAAAAATACTGCAGGGATTTCCTACACTGAACGACAGAGGTGGGAATAGCAAGGGCTTTCAATAGGAAAAACAAGCATTTAAAAATCAGCAAGGTGGGCTCTGAAGACTAACTTGTGCATTTCTTATCTCTGCTTCTCTCCCTTACCATTTCTTTGTACAAGTATTTGTCTTAGTCTCTTGGCTGGTGCGTCTGGCAATTAGGATCGAGATCTGTAATCAGGGCGACCTTTTTAGCTGTGTGTAAGGTAGTACGTTCCTCAGATGAGGGTTAAACTCACATTCTGTTTTAAAAATGAAACCAAAACATGAAACTGCTGCTTAATCTTTTTTCTCTTAGCTTTAAGCTCCTTGAGCCAGACTTGCTCCATTTCTCCACGCAGCGCAGAGTCCACGCTGACTGCTGGAGAAATTGCCATCTGCAGCTAACCGCGCATTTGCTCTGAAGCTGTGTGTCTCTTGTTACTCATAGGTTTGTGGCAACAGTTAGTAGGTCACGGAAAACTTTCTCCTCTTCTCCAGAGTCCAGGGACATCCTCAGATTGATCGCCCCTTGCTACTGGCTTAATCCAAGATGGGCACGCTTGGCGTGAATCATAGAATCATAGAATACTTTGGGTTGGAAAGGACCTTTAGAGGCCATCGAGCCCAACCCCTGCAGCAAGCAGGGACAGCTTTAACCAGATCAGATTGCTCAGAGACCCATCCAACCTGACCTTGAATGTTGCCAGGGATGGGGCCTCCACTGCCTCTCTGGGCAACCTGTGCCAGTGCTTCACCACCCTCAGTGTAAAAAATTTCTTTCTAATGTCTAGTCTAAATCTATTCTTCTTTAGTTTAAATCCGTTATTCCTTGTCCTGTCACAACAGGCCTTATTAAAAAGATTCTCCCCATCTTTCCTGTAGGCCCCCTTTAAGTATTGGAAGGTCGCAATAAGATGAAGCGAAGGCAGGTTGTGCAGCCGCGGCAGCAGCGATGCTGCGCAGAGGAGCTTGCCTGGGAGGCTTTGGGGACCAGAGGAGAGCTCCACTGGGACTGCTTTGGGTTTGCCTCGGTTCAGGCTCAGATTTCAAAAAAAAAAGGACCAAATCTCTCAAAAAAAGTTGGGAAGGAGGGGAGGAATTGCACTTCTCTCTGTCCACACAGTGTGTCACCCTTACTCCATGTCGGTGTGCACTCATATAACATTCCTACGGGATCATAAATGACTTCTAAAGGAGCAAACTTCACTGACTTACTCGCAGTCCATAAGCTGACACTGTGCAGGTGAAATGGGGATTTTACTGGTGACGTCTTCAGCCTGCAGAAGGATTAAGCTAGCAGCTTCTTTTGAAGGAAGAGGCAGCTTTGGGAAATGAGCCATTGAGGTATCCTGCCAGCACCAATGGGTTGACGGGGTGTTGCAAGGCCAGGAGCTGCCTCTTCCTTTGCAGCGTTATCCCAGAGCACTAAGGAATGCAGTTGTCCTTTCAGTCTTTCCTTCCGGATTCATAACCAAGCTTCCTATTTCCACCTCCCGAATGCTGCTTGCTGGAGCCAACAGGCGTGAACACCACCACTGACAGCAAAGCCCCTTCAGAAAGACTTGACTGTTGCTTTCACATCAGCCGAAGGCAAGAAGACTTTCTAACTCTTGTTTCTCCCGCGGCACCCTATGGCCTCATCACATGTTTTCAGACCTTCCCCTCAGCTCTCCTGCATCTCATTCAGCCATACCATTTTGTCTTCCTTCACCCGCTTTTTGCATGATGAAGCCCTTCAGCCCTTCATGTCCTCCCAGCACTTTTTTGAGTCACGCTGGCCTCTCGCAGCGACCCTTCTGCTCCCCTTTTGTCACCCGGCTCTGCACCCCCCCACCCCGCCAGCTCCTCTGCTGCTTCCCTGCTTCGGCAAGGCCCTGATCTGTCTTCACAGCCTGTCCTACCCCGTCAGCCTTTCTCATGGTGTTACCGGTAGTGCTGTACTTTCACCCTCCTTGCTTGTTTGGACAGTCGTGCCGCATGTCCATGCCTAGCTACTGTGCTGTCCCAGACACTGTGTGTCCCCGCACAGTGCCACTGTTGCTCTGTGCTCCTTGGTTTCATCGCAAGCAAGCTAAAGCCATTGCCCTGTTCTGGGTTTGACACGTACTGCAACACCCTGCTCCAGGGAGTAGCAGGTTTGACCCGGGGCAAACTGGAAGGAACGTACTTCTTTTGGTAATAATATCACTCCCACTTTCCTTGATGAAGTAGTGATGATAGTTGGCATGGAAAGAGGCAAGGTGCAGGATTTGAAAATTGCAAGGGGTCTCCTTTCCAAGGAGACACGTAATTGTATTGGAAGTGTACCTGTGGGGGTAGGATTCAGCACATCTTCCTATTCCCCAGCTACATTGGCTCTATTACTCCATGTCGGCGGATTTTTGTTACTCTATTAGAGGTACATTGCAGTGGACTCAGAAAACCCATCGCTTTCAGTGGGACTGTTTCAGGACTAAGGGACTGTTCAAAATGCATAAAGGTAGCAGAATCTGGCAGATGGAAACTGATACAGAGATGTAACAAAGAGCGTTTCAGCAGGTACTTTCTGCCAATTTTATGCACTGTATTAAAATTTAATAGGCATGAAACAACCAAGGTTCTGTAGAAACCTAACACTTTTATATAAATTGTTTAAAAATATATAAGCTGCATCTTCTGTTAGTGTATATTGGCAAAATGAGTAGAGCTATGCTGATACACACCGCCTGTCTTTCTGTGCCACATAACTGAGTAACAAATGAGTTGTCTGCCATGGATTGTTGGAGTATGGTCACGAACTGTAGACTGAAATTATTAGCCTGTGTTAAAGCATATAGCATTCTTCTAGAAGAGTTTTTCCTTTAGTCCCATGAACAGCAAAATAATGCTACAACGTGATAGCTGAATAATAGCATCCTTCAAATCCCTTCTCCTAGCCCCAGAAACCCGAGCTGAAGTTTAGACGTCCCTTTGACAAGTAATGTCATGACATTCATACAGCTCTGATATTAATTCAATTCTGTGTGATTTGACTGTTCTTTGTCCTCTTCCTTGAGTCGAGAAAGCAACACCCCTGAATGACAAGGAAAATGTTCCAGGGTCAGCTGCTAATACTTGCTTTTCACCATCCTGTTTGGCAGTAGCTTATTACAAGTGTTGGCCTGGACAGCAAGAGAGATTTTGTATTGGTTTGTAGTGTTATGGTGATAAAGAATTATTTACTGCTTCAGTCTCGTAGCAATGTTGATGTCACTCTTCTACCCCCTCCAAACAAAAAGCAAGATAGGGAAAACAGTCTAGAAAAGGAGAGAAAGCATGGATCTCATTTTGATGGTGAGTGTCCACTGGCCACTTCCCTTCCCCTGGGTGAGTATCTTGGCTTCCTCCTTTCCACGGGCCACATTCATCTGGCAACCGTGGTAGTTGCTTACACTGAGAAGTCGAGTTACTCAGTTACAGCCCTAGCTTCTTTTAATGCAGTTTACCAGCTGGAAATCAGGAGGAGAGCCAACAGCACGGGAGCAGCCAGCTCCCTGTGCGCTTCCAGCAGCCGGCCCGCACACCATAGCGTGGGGCTGCTGCCATGGCTGCGAAGACTATGCTGCTCTGAGCGGAAAGGCAGCAAATCTTTTCTTTGGCCTCTGACATTCCTTCTGCTTTTGCACAGGAGGGGGAAGAGAGGCAGGTTTAAGACCTGAGGGATGCTTGCCTGCAGGTGCTTGCAGAGCGGCAGCGCATATCTAAGGGTGCTAGTAAGATCTTAAAGGTCTTTTCCAACCTAAATGATTCTATGATTCTGTGAAATAAGGCTCAGCTGGGAACAGCACGAAGGAATAGGTGAGGGAGGAGCAGCTTCCTGTAATGTTCTCCATTCAGCACAAAAGCATTTAAGAGCGTAAGACCATAGTACGTCGTATGAAAGATTCATCTACTCCATCATCCCGTCTGACAGTGGCTTGAATTGGAGGCATTGAAGAAGGCAGGGAGGAAATAGCGTTTTCCAGGATTAGTTTCCCAGGCTGCAACCATCTGGGCACGTGCTGACTGAGAGGTGGTGTCTTTTTGCTTCATAACTCTTGGTGGCTTTGTCTTTTATGACCGTAACCACTCTTTTCTTGAGGGCATGGATGCTTTTAACATCCACAGCAAGGTTTTCCTCTGCCTGCCTGCGAGGTGCATGCAGAAGCATCTCCTTTGGCTTCTTTTCGGCATGCCACCTGCTAGTTTCATTTACTGCTCCCTGAGTTTCTTAGTGCAGCTCCTGTTGCCTCTTCATCTTCGTCGTGCCACTCACATCATTTTATAGACTTACATCATTCATTCCTTCCCTCAGTTACCTATTTTTCAGACTGAAAACTTCCGGTTTGCTTAGCCAGTCCTGGCATTGAGGCTGTTCCTTATCACCTTATTTTTTTTTAACCTTTTCCAATGGAGATCAGTCTCTAACTTGATGCTAATAAAAGAAGCAATAAATTCCTATGTACCTGTTGAACAAAAAGCCCTGAGGAGTGATGGAGCAGGCCAAGTCTGCAGAAATGGAAGTCGGTTGAGATGGGGAAGGTTTTGGCTCCCATAAACCCAAAATATATTCTAGGAGAACTGTAGAGAGTTTCCCATCAGCCAAGAAAAAAGAGAAGCAAAGCAGAAAGCGCTCTTGAAACTATTTGGGAAACGCAGGGAGCCTTTCTGAGGCAAATTTCCCAAGTGTCTGGGTCTGTTTATTTCTGTGCTTAGTTCAGGTTGTGTTTTCATTCACGCTCACGCTTTGTGCTGGGTTCTCACCAGAACGCTTTAAGAAGCCACCTGGGCATGACACCCCCAAACGAAGACCGTAAACCCCTCATTCGGAAACACCATCTCCCCTAGCCACAGCCCTGCAGATTTCATTCTCTCTTTCCTTTCCCTTCTTACAACTGACCTGTGTAACTTTCCCTCACATGGCAGCGATTTTACGGTCCCTCCATGCTAAGAAGCTCAACCTGAGCTGCCTTAGAGGGGAGTTAATCATAAAGAAGATGTTTATCTCTTTCTCATTCTTTTAAAAAGTCTCAAGATGAGCATGTAAATTCACACAGGTAAATCCCAGCCACAGGCTGGGATGAGCCCATGACCTTGATATGGAAATATCGATGGACATCTTGCCCTCTATTCTTGCATGATATGATAGTCAGAAGCAATGCTACAGATGATTTGATCATTTCTCTTTTCAGCTGCCTGTGGTCCGTTGCCACGTGTTGTCTCAGATGTGACAGAGGCCCTGAGAGCCATTATATGGCAAACTCCAGGGAAAATGGGAAAGCTGCTTATTTTTCTTGGCATATGAATGATTGTTCTGGCCAAACTGAGTCCAGTTTTGTGTGTGTTTATGTTACACTTTATTATTTGCATGGCTACCCCTGGTATGGGTTTCAGGGGCTGGTGGTTTTGTAATTTGTACAACCCTTGGTCTATCTGCCTTTGCTGTCCTCCGCTGTAGTTGTGGCAGTTTCCTTTTTTATTACCACTTCCTCCTGAGGGAGCAGTAATTTATGGTCAGAGGTTAACCTCATTTGCTGAAGCATCCAACTTCTATGCCAATAGATCTATAAAAATGGAGAACAGGGATGAGGAGATGGGAAATAAATAAAATAGATATTCTTCAAATGACATAGCCATTCTTATTGAGGCACAGAAACAAAGGAATTTCTGTAATGGGTGAGATCCGTATCAAATCCAGCGTTCTGCCTTTGTCGCCGTATTGTAGCACTACTTTGGAGGAAAAGGGCATCTCCATTAAGTGAAAATTGTGGAGCCATCTGCCTGTAACTGACTTGGCTCGCTGAGCCAATTTGCTTCCTCTAAGGTGGACAACTAACAGCGAAACATTCCCTTATCGCTACAAGTTTTTACGTAGGTCTGTGCAACTGTGGGTCCTCCCCTTGTGCATACAGCACTGCGAAGCTGTTGACTTGGATGACATTTTGTGGTAATGAGTTCCGCAGATTAGCTGGGCATAAAGATGTTTCTTTCCCTTGCATCGCGATGGCAAGTGGCTGCAACTCAAACTTTCACATTGTGCTCTCTACCTACAGCTTTAGAAGCAGCTGGAAAAAATGCACTGCATGATAGAAGCTGCTGTGAGGCTTCACACCAGCGCGAGGGCAAGGACAGGGTTGGATGCATTTGTGTTATGAGAGCTCGAGTCTCCTAGATCTGTCTGGGCAACTCACACTGGTGTGTGAGAGCTGTCGTTCAGGGGTTAGTGATGCTGGCAACTACAGTGCGTTCCCTTAAAGTCCAAGCTCTTGGAATTAAGCGGATGTGCCAGATGCCGATGCCAGGTTTTTGTGGTTTTTTCAAGGTAGATTCTAGCCTTTGTATGTATGTGTGTGTGTCTGTGTGGAACTACAGAGTGCAAAAGCAGAAGGCAAGTAAGGACATGTGGGGAATGTGATTCCTTTTCCTTCAAAAACATACTAGAACTTTATCACTGACATGGAAGAAGGAGAAGGAATGAACCCTTCATTCTTCAGGCTGTGATAGCAGCCACAGACTTTGTAGCCTTCCTTACAATGAGATTTTGGTCTGTTGTACATGATACTCTGTCTCCTAGTTGCAAGAGAGACTGCTCTGAGCTGTGTCTTTATTACTAAAGGTGGACAGAAAGACCCTTTAGTACTGTACCAGCCATAGGATTGGTCCTGCAGAACTACGGCACATCTCTCGAGACTGTATGGTGGTACTTTATCTATTTATTATTTAGTATTTCTATATTATGTTTCTATTACACTTCTATAGTATTTTGTTTTTTCTGTTTGTATGTAGACATGGAATATTTCTGTAATGCTCTCTCGGTGCACACATGACTTCCAAGGCCTCTATTGAGCAAAAAATAAGACAGGACTCATTTCCACTCATATGTTCCATCCTCCCCTTCCCACCCCACAATTTTTTTTCATGACGTTCCACATTAATCATAAACACGCAGTGTTGGTGATCAAGCAATTATCCAAGTAATCATCAAGCTTGGTTGCTGGTTCTAGGGCAGGGTCTGCAGTTTGATTGACAGCTGTCAGGAATGGTCTGTTCTTAGAGGTCACTCACATCTTGCCCACCAGCCTGATCTGCTCTTTGACCACACACCGAGATCTCTTTTCTACTGTCCATCAGGTGTGGTCCTCTCAGCTAATGTCTTCTGGTCTTTTCCTCAGTAGCCACCAAGAGCAAATGATCACCAACCCTGCTGGCTATTGCTTATTGATTAGCAGATCAGTTCCTGGAATTAACGATGACTCAGATATACTAAACTATTAGAAGGCTGTTGAGGCAGCGTGAGCAGAGCAGTAATAATCCAGCTCCTTCGCAGAACGATGGGACTTGTATTTCTCACTGAGCCTCCTTTCATTTTTCCGTGGGGTGGGGGTTAGTAGGACAAGCTCTCTGCTTCCCAGCTGTGGGTGGGCGTCCTGTGTGTCTCAGCCAGCCTCAGGCTTCAGCTCCCCTGGGTGTAATGAAGCTACTTCTGTTTCCTCGGTAGAGCACTCTCCTAATTTTGGCTTCAGCATGGATGATTCTGTTAGCGCTTGCTGGATGGAGCAGCTTATCAACCTTGGCCGATGGCTGGCTAGCTCTGCAATGTATAAATCAGTCGATATGTTCCTAATTCGGTCCCCCAGAAATGGGCTCAATGTGACGAGGCAATCATTTTAGGTTGCAGGAGTCATGTTTGGCTAAGATGACTTGGCAGCTTCCCTGAGACTGAAAGAAAATATTCTAAGTACAATAAAGAGAACTATAAGGCCTAGCTTTAAATAAATATTAGGTTTTGACACTAACTGGAAGAAGCCAAGTTTCCAGCTGCTGATAGGATGCCCAGCTCCCAGGAATGTCATCTGAGATTCTTGGCTCACTTTGTCTCAGCAATTTAATAATCATTCAGGCTGAAAAAGCCCCACAGTGTTGTCCACCAAAGTGATTTTGAACATAAGTTAAAATTGTCCTGGGAACTCCTCTAATTAGCTACAGCCTGACACGGGGTCTATTACTTGTTGCGGAGTCTGCAGATGCCCTCACCCCAGCACCTGAGCTATTCTCCATCCTGCTCCAAACGTGGCCCTGCCCTGCCTCGAAGAGGCTAGCCAGAACTGGTAATGGAGAGGTAACACCAGACCATGAGCCCCAGTCCTGTGCAAAATTCCCATGAAAAATATATTTTGAATTTACTCATCCCTGTGGTTATTTTTTGGCAGGTCCTGTTTGGTAAACTGCCCTGTGCTCTGTGTTTACTGGTGGGAACAGGGTGGGGATCGCTGTTGCACTGAGCTATTATAAATATATGCTGCATCCTTTCAGCAACAGATAAAGCAATTTCCCTGGTTTGAACCAAGTGACTCCAGCTCCACTTTCAGAGCACCCAAACTGCATGATCCACAGTCTGCAAGATTCCCTGATGGCAGACAGAACATCCTGGAAAAAAAAAAAAAAGCCTAAACAAAACAGCCTCCTGTGAGCTAAATACAGGGATACACAGGAAAAGCTTTCAATCTTGGATAGACAGTCATAATTGTCTTGTCTTCCTCTACCCTAAAGAAAAAACAGAATCCTATAAAACATGTTTTACTACCCAAGACATTGTCTGATAAATGAAAACGGGAGAGGGGAAGTGGGAGAGGAGGGAGCACCTTGTGAAAGAACAAAATCCTAGGCTCAGATCTAGGACATTAACGCAAAACACACCTCATGCCTCATGCTCACAGAATAAAGAGGCACAATTTCTCCAGGAAAAATGTAGATGAGCAGCATCAATGTTGCATTTAATTTTCTTTCCTCTGTTCTGGACAGTTGATTTCCTGGGGATCAATGAACGCTTTAACTGCTAGAAATCCCACCTCTGGCAGGAGAGCAATGAACAGTATTAAAAATGTAAATCCCACTGAACTGAACGCACCTAGAAACACCAGTTCAGCTCTACAGAGGCCAGAGGTTGCAGATGTGGGGCCCATGTCCATGTGGGAGTTGTGCTCAGGCTACAGGTTATCTCTGGGGCATTCAGAAGAGGAGGTTTGGTCCTTTTGCTTCTCCATTCAGACCCATGACGAGCAGAGCTGGGCCAACTCTGAGCCCTGGAGAGAGGTATCCAGGATCCCGCTGCATTCAATCATACATCCCAAATTTTCGTGTCATCCTCACGGACCCAAGCTTGTCTTGAGTCTCTTTCTCTGGCCACTTGGTTCAAGTCAGCTTACGAAAATAAGTAAAAATCTCTTTATCCTGAATCCGTCCCTGCTGAAGAAACAAGCAGGGGGTTTAGGGGGGAGATTGTGCAGAGAGGGGAGCAGGGAGAAGACAGAACCCAAATAGAAGCCCGTTACCGTATTACTCTGCTCTGCTACAAAAGGGCGTGAGTGCACTGATGACGGGAGCCCCACACCACATGCCGTGAGAGACCCCCAGGAAAAGCCAGAGCTGTTGGAAGAATACGTTTAGGACACATCCTAAACCCGCCACCTTTCTCGGCAGCTGACCCAACCCACCGTGCTGTGTCTGGGGAACTGAAACCGCGGGTCAGTGGTTGAATTTGCCAAACAGATTGGTTCGTGCCAGATGCAAGGTGTGGTGCCAGGGCAATCAGGCTTGAATATTGGGTGTATTTAAAGAGTCAACAAAAAAAAGTCCTGTAAACTTTCCTCTGGCTGGCATTTCTCTCCATGCTAATGGTATGTGTTGGACTCTGAGCTACGAGTCTGACCTGTGCGTCAGAACTGTAGTTCCTGTGTGCAATAACAGCAAAATCCCCACTGATGTCTACAGGAGCAAGCTCCATATCTTCGGATTGGCTTTTTCCCCCCTGTGAAATGCTTCCAGAGCAGCTTCGCCACATCTCTGTGCATTACATTTCTCTCCAGGGCTTGCAGTAAATATGTATATGGCCTCTGATCCTGGATTTCAGGGTCTTTATTTGAACACACAAGATTTCATTTCATTCTCACGTTAAAATCTGGCTCTTGGGGTTGCTTCTCTCAACTTCCTCCAGTCACGAATTGCTACCAACTCTTCCAAGAATGTTTGTGCATGCAAGGCAGTGATCTAGTGTCACACCCGGACCCTGATCGTAATAGCACTCATGCATTCCTAAATTAATTTCTAGCGGCAACAGTGATGCCTCATTCTAAGATAAGTGGAGGCAGATGTGGCCTAAGCTGCGGGGGAGCATTAGGTGCCCCTTTTCTCCGCATGGCTGCATGATGGAGCTGCCGTCGCACCCTGTAAAGGAAACGCATGTGAACTCTGCTCCGATGTCCAAAAGCTGAATTACACCCTCTGTGCCTCGAGACTGCTTTTTCGTCACCACCCTTCCCTCTTGAAGTATTAATAGCTTTATGGTGAAATAGTTTCAGTTGTAACAGGAGAAGGAAAAAGTAGAGCAAGGACCCGAGCCAGGTCGTCACCTGATGTAGCCTTCATAGAAGGAACCAAATGTATGTCTGTGTGTTTATCACTAAAACAAAAGCTGTTATCATGGTGTTAAAACTTCTGCAAGCAAAGAGACAGGCAACTGCTTTTTTGTCAGCTCGACGGTTTCTTCATCGTAAATATGTGTAGCATGTGCAGGACAGTTCTCGCATCTGAATCTGAAGGCAGAGCGTTAACCTTTATAAGCTTCAGGAGGGATTTAAGCTTTCCCTTGATTTCGTATTTTACCTCTTGTTAGGTGTTACATAGCAGTGTGGCAGGAACAACGCATTGTCCTTTTGTAATGCCTTTTATTTAATGACTTCAAAATGCTTTGAAACCATTCAACATTTGAAATAAGAACTGGGTCAGTTCTGCCTTCCTCGTTTTAGAGATGAAGACACACAGGTAGAGAGGTTAAATGATTTGCCCTGTAAAAAGGAAATGTATGTATAGTGCAATTTGGAAGAGTACCTAAAACTTTTGGCTCTGTTACCTCTGTACTTACCACAGCAATGAATTTCCTCCTTCTATGAAAATGACTTCCTCTGTGAGCATTGCCAGTGAGGCTGCCAGCCAGAAAATTATAATTAAAGAGACCCCAAAGAAGATCAGCAGCCCAAAGTGGAGCTTTCCTTCTCTACAACAAACTGTAAGCGTGATTTAGAGGGAGCTTCTAGAAGAGAATGGGACTGGCTCACGCGTGTTCAGCTGATGGGTGAAGGAACTGTAAGAAGTGTCAGGGCCTCCCAAAGCAGCCTGGCACCTGCTGCCCAGCACCCTGTGAACGTGGGGCAGAACGGGAGCAAGAAATGGAATTGCAGGGTATCTGCCCAGTCACACGCTTCTAGGGAACTGCAGAGCACCAGTGAATAAACTGGGCTAGCCAACAGACGTCGTAAGGATTTCTTCTCTCCATTTCTCTTTGCTTTGCCTTCATTGCTAATCAAACCCTGGCCGCGGAATTCACTGGGAAATACATTGCTCTTGATGATCTGTTTTATTGTCGGGCCTCATCATAATTTGTGTTTTTCTGCTAGTGACAGTTTCTGCAGAGATGAGGTTGCATGAGAGTCTCAGTTTTCATTTAATGGGAAAATGAAGTTTCCAGCCATCATAGTTGCAGAGAAAAGCCTAGGTGACAGATCAAAGAATACACAAGCTTGAAATGTTGCATGCCAGGCCACCTACATCAAATCACCCTGAAACAAAATTAACACGGATTAACACGGTGTTGCTTTATCACCTTGCAGAGGAACTGCAGGCTTAGAAAGCAGAAGCGGTTCTGAAGCATTTTAAGTATGTCAGATTTATTCCCAATTTACGTGACACTACAGTGACAGTAGGTCAAATAAAACTGAACAGCGTTTCAGTAAAGCCTCGACAAAGTATCTCAGGAAGCTTAAAAAGAGAAAACCAAATGCATGGTTGTGTTGCACCATCTTAGAATTACAAAAAGAATAATCTGCATTTATACCCGCCTCCGATCCAAGGATGGTGCAGTCCCACGCAAACTGTAATGCACTTTGCAACCCCTATTTTCAGTCGCAAAGTACCTGAGGATTTCCTGAGTGGACAAGTTGCTTACTAAAAACAACTCAATGGCAGTTCCTTCAGCAACCTTCACTTTTGGCTTGAAATCTGCCTGTATTTACTTCCAGTTGTGTCTGTACCACGTTTGCTTTTAATAATCAGGTCTTGACTTATGAAGGAAAGTTTCTCAATCTTGTGATTCCTGTGGGACCATCTCAGTGCTCCTGCAATCAGCATGAAGTGCTTTTGACTGCAATATAAAATGTGCCATATCGGCCTTTGGGGAGCGTCCTCTGACAGCTAAAGCGCTCTTAGACTGAAGATGAGCAAATCCACCCCCCCAAATGTACTGATTCTCTTTCTGCAGTTTTCCTCCTTGCGTATATAAACGCTGCCTGAGTACCTAGTATGATGACATGATCTTCTCAAGCGAGCTGTGTAAAGCAAGGGATGCATGAGCAGGAGCAGTTGTTTTAGCCAGCACTGCTGGTCCTGGGGACCCTGAAGTTTCCCTAGACGGTAGCCAAGCTTCATCTTGTTACCAGATGTGACCGACAGCAAGGGCATGTCCCCCACTCCAATTGCATCTGCGCGTCTTGATGCAGCCCAGCTGGGTTATGTGCTCCTGGCGCTCCTCAAACTGGTGCCACTGTTCGTGTTGGTAGGAAACATCCATGTCATTATCTTTGTTCTGTAGCGTGGCACAAAAACCTCAACGGATCTGGCTCCAGGCTGTTGTCTGAATTTTAAAGTATAGCCCCTACATGAACGAAAACCCGATTTCCTTATCCTAACAGCTTTTCATTCCTTCTTGGTGGATCCTTGGAAAGGAAGGGAGAAGACGAGGTCTCCAAAGACACGACAGGATTTCCAGCAGGAAGGGCAGCATGTTCTTATCTGAGACACTTACTGGAAGGGGAAGGATGCGAAATGTTGATTCATCAGTAACTGTTGTAGAACAAATATTTAAAAAATGGCTACATTTGCGTGTTGTTTATAAATAATCATCTTTCTAAATGCCATGTCAAGAGTAAGATTATGCTGGGAATCACTGATTCCTGGACAATCTGGCAACTTTGTGTGAAAACCAGCACCTTTTTTTAGTTACCTACAGAAGTAAAGAGGGTGTGAGAGTCCCTGGAGCCAAACGGATGAGGGAGCAAGATGTTATTTAGAGAAACAGACTGGAACATTCATGCTTGAACAGGGACCGTGAGGTTTACAGGGGCTAGAAGAGCCAGCACGACCAGTGGAAGACAATGACAGTCCCTTCTCATTCACTTGAAATATAGCCAGGAGCTGATAGAAACTGCAGGAATGATCTTTTTAGACAGAAATTGATTTTTACAAGATTGCCAGTAGAGAAAAAGAGCACATTGGCATTAGCAGAGCACGTACAAAATCCAGTGTTTGCTTCCACTCCTCCAAATGGATAAAACATCAAGAATTTTGACAGCGAAGGACCTGACCCTCTGAAAAGTAATTTTCGGTGGACCTGCAGATTCTCTTCCTGCAGGCTGAAGGACAAAAATAAGTATTCTTTCCCACGTGACGGTTTACTGCGGTCTACCTGCCGCGTTGGCCTGTGAGCACAGCGTGTCTGAGCTGGCTGGGCCTGGACAGTGGATAGAGAAGTGCCTGGCCAGCAGCTAGGGATGAATGCATTTCTCTTTGTGTTCAATCTCTGAACATCCCCCACACTGTTCTGTAGCTTTATTTTGTGCCAGACACGAAAAAAGAGATAATGATTATTTAAGGGCAACAACAATGTTTATTTAAAACTATTGCGTCTAGAAGAGCAGCAAAGAAATAGATTATACCTTTATATTCCAATATGGACAATAATATTGTTGGATTAGCTTGGTACGTGTCAACAGGACATGGCTCGTTGCACCTTCCCCTTCTTTTCCTGTCTTCAGGCGCACCGGTGATGGCAGAGGACAATTTGCCTTTGAGGCAGGTCCCTACGCAGTGTTGCTTTTAAGCTGTTGATGATTTTCATGTCAAAAAGAACCAGATTTCAGGAGTCAAGCAGGGCTTCTCAGATGGTTTAGGATCCTGGGTATTGAGAGGCTGAATGCAAAAGAATCATTCGCTTTGGGGGAGGCAGAGGGCATGGGCAATACGACAGAGCCCAAAATGATGTATTTCCCCATTGACATGTGCATCTGAGAGAGGCCTGAAATGTCCCGATCGTAACAAATTGTCCCAAAAGCTTTAAAATTGGTGGCAAGTGTTACAGCCAAGCACCCTGTGATGCTTGAGCACCACGTAAGCCGTGAGCGGAGCTGGGCAGGGTGCAGCCAGCACCATGGCAGGTGGAGTCTGTCCCACCGAGGCAGAGGGGCTTTACGGTGGGACTGGTCATTGAATCACAGCAAAATTTAGGCTGGAAGGGAGCTCAGGCCTGGAGGTCATCTGGTTCAGCCCCCACTCAGGACCAGGCCAGCTCCACCTGAAACGGGATCATTTCTCTTCTAGAAAATTTGACTCCACTGCACATCACTTGAGCACTATCTGGTTGGGGTTGGTTGGTTTGTTTGTTTGTTTTGAAAATATTCTCTCCCTCCTTTTTGTAAACAAAAAAGAAATATTTCCTGGTTCAAAATGTGGAGGTAGGTGGTGGAGAGGAGCATGGGGAGGAGGAGGAAACCAGGAGCACAGAGAGCAGGAAATATTCTCCCCATCTGTGGAGAGAAGAGGGAGAAGGTGGGGAGGCCACCAACATACAAGTTATTAACGGGGCTGAGGATGTGTTATGAAACCAGGTAATAAAGGAAAATTGTAATTTTTAAGACAGATGAAAGGTAGTCAAGGAAACCCAGTATCTTCCCTTCTCTACTGTCTAGCCTCAGGAAAAACACATTCTCTGATACTGATGCCATCATGATAAAAATCACACTTTAAAAATATCTATACCTGTGCTGCTAGTAGTGCTAGATTATTAAAATGATGTGAACTGTTCCCATTTGTCTGGCAATTTCCATCACTGTAGCACCATTAACGAGTGCATCCCTGTCTGCCACCGGGAAGAAACATCCAGGGACAGCCTTGTCTGAGTGAATTGCGTGCTTAAGGACCACGGGCTTCATTTAACAGATGAGGAAATGATTTGAAGCGCTATCACAGATGGGAGTAAATGGCAATGTCTGTGCTGCTTTCGGGGGGGACACCTGAATCTGTGCTGAGGTTCAGCTCTCGTTGTGAGAGAGGAGAGGTAGGGGTAGAAGCAGGAGCCTGGCGTGGGCCTCCCCTGGCTTTGGTGTCCCTCACTGCTCCTCTTCACAGCAGCGATGTGGGCTCCGTCCCAGCGGAGCTGGCATTACGTGCTGGGGGGTGTGATGGTGGCTAAGCTATGGCCAAGAGCTGCCAGCAAAAAACTTCCCATCCCCTTGTGCACAGGCTCTGGGTATGAATTTAAGATCTAGCTCATCTTTGTTTCACCAACCAACATCGTCCCTGTTTCTTCATGGCTGGAGAAGGTAACAAGGCAGGGGTGCTTGGCTAGTCTTGTGCCTTACACTCAGTTTTGGCTTGTTAGGGCAAGTGCCCCTTTGGGTGGCTGGCAGACCCAAAAATCACCTCTGGATTGACATAGAGAAGGAGAGTGAGGCAGCGCAGTCCCAAGCAGTGTGGTGTGGGAACTGACATCAGGTCACATTTTATGAGAAATATTTGCGTGTCCGGGTCTGATAAAGCTTCATTGTGAAGCTGCCAGTTTCCTTCCAAGGGCTGCGAGGACGGCTCCGTCATGGCTCTGAAGGAAACGAGGATGGGGTGGGGACTCGCCCGAAAAATGCATTAAATGTTTTACAGATGAACTATGGAGAATCTGGAGGGAAGCAAGGGCAGGGCAGGGCGGGAAGGGGAGCCTGCTGCACGCAGGCAGTGGCTACAGCCTTGGCTGACACTACGTGGTGTTTGGCATTCCTAGGGAAGGGTAAATGCGGAGATAACTGGGCAGGGATGTGGGGGTATAGCTCTTAGCTCTAAAAGGCCAAGTTTCCTGTGGCCTTTAACACTCCTGCTATGCAGTTCTTTTAAATAGGAACAGGAAGGTCATCGCCGCCTTCCCCCTCGCTTGGGACTGCTCTTTGATGCTTTGCTGCCTGGGGCTGCCCGAACTCACCCCATGCTTGTGGTGAGCTGCTGGGGTCTGGCATCACCATCTTCCGAAAGAACCAGCACCTCCTCCCACAGCCAGAACAGCCAAAAGGAGCTAAAGGGCAGGTCTGTTCCCCTTACCCCGTGGAACTCCCGAGGATTACAGGCGTTGCAACGTGGTCATGTTTCCACTGGTAATGCGCTTAGGTACAACCAGAGGCTTCAATGCAGTTTGGTACTTTTTCATCATATTTGTTAATAATTTTCTTCTGACTGAAGAGTAGCGTGAATTTCCACCCAGATGATGATGACTATAATGTGGGAACTTGGAGTAAGGTAGCAATAATAAGTAATTATAAGTAATAATCAATTAGTCGCGCTGAGCTCTCTAGACAGGGCTTTCCATCCCAAGTGATTCCCATGCACTTGCACGCGCTGGCTGAGATTGCCTGCGTTAATTTGCCGCAGGAGCTGGGCCTGCAGCACTGCCAGGCAGCAGCAGAATTGATCACTTCACCGTACTTGCATCTTGGGTTTACACAGCTATTCTGTGCTGTGGAGGACACAGATCATTGGGATACTGCTTTTAGCGCATCTTTTACTCCTTGGCATCTGCTCTGCCTTCTCCTAACTGATGGTGGGAATTGATAGTCCATCATGTTGCCTCAAAAGAGATCTGGACAGTAGGACATGGCGCACAGAAAGCACAGCCTGAGCAGCTGCGAGACCCGGCATAAGTTAAGCCTTCTGTGCCTCAGTTTTCCCACCCATGGGGGTAGAACACCGTGACGTAGCCTGGCACGGGAAAGCTATGTAGGGAAGCTAAGGTTTGCTGAGCACCAGCTGCAGATGTGTTCAGCCACCAGCAGAATGCAGCACTCCGGGGTGGAGCTGAGCAGCTGGTGAATAAATCCCAGCACCTTCCTGTGCCGGGTGGTTCCTTGAACCATCTGGTCCCGCCTGCGAACCAAGCCCTGCTCAAGAGGAGCAAATCAGACTAGAAATAATTGCGCTCTCCGAGTGAGTAATGTGGGCTTGCTGGCCTGTCCCCTAGCATTTCATGGTAATGATCTCTCCTGAGGAGCAGAGAAGAGAGGGGGAAGAAAAACTGCAGTGCAAAAAATGAGTTGCTGGAGGCAGGTCCCTGGCATTCTTCTTTGGTTAATTTTTCCAACTTAAATAAACAGATGTAAAAAAATGAGATAAATAGAGAAAATGGGTTTTTCACAATTCTTTTTTTTTAATTTATTTTAAATTTTAAATACTTATAGCATTAATCAAATCAGGCTTGATCATAAGCCATGTCACACTGAATGAATGACACAGAAATGATATTCCCAGTAATCCCAGGTGGGCAGTTTACAGTGAGTGTTTTAAATTTAATAGAGATTTTACTGGGGAACACAGATATATGTCTATATAGGGAGATCAAGCATAGGACCACTAGTCCTACAGTGGCACAAGTAGACACTGTGTTTTTCCAGGGTTCGTCGAAATGCAAGCCTGACTTGGGGCCTTTGAAGCCAGGTTGATATCAGTTAATGTAGGAGCAACAGTTTCCTATCCTTCAATAAATCGGGGTGTTGTTCGAGTGTGACACCCCATACAGATACTCAGCGTGCACCTGGTTTGGGTACCAGTCCTTTGGCACATAGACCCCGAAGATAAATACATTTTGGTGGTATCTATGGACACTGGCAAAGAAAGATAAACCGTTTTTTTTTTCTCTGCACTCAATGATTTTTGCAGGGGAGAAATGTTTCAGATGCTGTTGGTTGACTGAAAAAAAAAAAAAAATCAAGCAAACCAGAAGCTGAGAAACTTTAGGACTGATTTCTGACAACAGTTACAAGAGGCTTAGTGGGATGAACTTTCAGTGTTCCAGTAAGATAAAGTGGAATAGAAAACTGATGTGATAAAATAAGAGATTGGTGAAATAGACATTTTTGATGTGCCACCCTGAAATATACTGTATTTCATTAAATGATTCCTTCAGTTGAAGGAATAACATTTTAGCGCAGTAAGATTAGGAATTTAAAAGACTTCAAGAGAGCTTCATTTCTCAAAGAGCCCATTCAGGGACATTCCACCATTTAATTTCTTAGCAAAATGTAAAGCTAGAAAATGGGACACAATTAACATTTACTTAAAACTTGGATACAGTTTTGCATCGGTTCAAACAATGCAATCAGAGCTGAGTGAATAATTTGCTCAGTGACTTTGCCTCTATTTCTGCTTACAAATGTTTTGTGAACAGCTTGCCGTTTTCTCAAACACACCCATTCTTTTCTGGGAGGTACTAGTTATTAATCAGATAAGTTTTATGAGTAATTCTCAGTCTTTCCTTGCTCATTCTATATTTAGATTTTCTGCTGCTAATATTGAGTGGAGGCTTAGGTCACCCATTACTATTTCTGTTCTCTGACTGAGTGCAAATATATACGGTTCCGAGCACCAGACTTAACTTCAAATGTCCTCTAATTTCTGCTAATATACTCACCCTCTCCAACACTGGTCAGGAATGAATTTAAAAGGAAAGTGTACAAATATTAATTGACCTCAGCACCATTTTGAGCTGCCGGGGCAGATATTTGGTGTACTGCTTTCCCAGTTCTAATTTTAAAAACACCGAACACAAAAATCTGAAGCAACATTTAGTAGAGGTGGTTGGAAACTGCCTCTCAGCCTAGGACTTTTCTTTGCCATTGCCCTCTCTAGAGAGCAGGCTTAGATGACCAACCTAGATGCAAAACCTCATTTTTAGATATCCAAATCTATATGAAATGAATCCTGTTTGAAGTAAAAAAATACCCCCAAAATCTCAGACAGCATTTTGTCACAGGAACAGCTTCCTATCAGAAAAAAAAACCCAAAAAACCCAACATTTTAGCAGACACATTTCAATCACTGATATCTATTTTTGTATACCTGCAAATGCATGCTGACCCTCTATATTTTATCTGGGCTCAAATCTACAATTTTGCTTAAAGATTTGCTACAATTCCTTCTGTTTCAGCATGGGTCAGACTGATAGGCATAAATATCTGTTTATATTCTGATGAACCCGAATCAGCCCCTCAGTGCATCATTGCCTTTCTGTAGGCTATTAAAGAGCAACACTGCTGAATCTCCATGCTGCTACCCCCTACCATTTAAAGCCATTTTTTGCTATAAACTATTAGGGGATGCATCGTTTGAAATGGAGACATTACTGCTCAGGAGGTTTCCTGATATTATTCAGGGCTCCATGTGGAATTCCAGAATCATTCACATCACCAACCGCTGCACTGGCAATGTCAGGTGCTGTGCGCACTTGCTGTATATCTCCACAGGGGTTTCTCTGAATATACACTTTCTGTTACCCAATTTAGATGCTGAACATTGAAGTCTTAAGTGTTTGATTCAAAATTCAACAAATAACGAGCACTAAGGGTACAGTTCTACATTGCATTAAAAAAGAAAATCTCCTTTGAGCTGGGAAAAACAAAGTGTTCTACAATTTTACGTTGAAGTCTCCACCTGAAGGAAGTTTTTGGAGAAGGAGCCGGGCTGGGTGTGGTGCTATGGCACCTGCCTAAGCGACGAGAAGGGATGAGGTCCGCTCCATTGTAGGCTGCCCCACGGCACTTTACTGGGGGGACGTTCAGAAACCCAGACGTCACAGACACCGCGAAGGAGGTGCGTGGGCCAGTGGACGTTGGCTTGAGGCTTGGAGGTCCACGAGAGGAGTCACGGCTGTCCTGTGTGACCTGAGGGTTTTCCTTCTGAGCCTTGTTTCCTCACCTGTGAAACAGAGCTCCGTGGCTGACCCTACCGTGGGAAGGTGTAGTGAGGTAGCGTACACTGAAGCAGCGAGGCATTTTGGTACGTGGTGATGTGTGTGAGCAGTGGAGTGTAGACAAATCTACACTGGGTTTAATCCAGCTAGCTCCAGGGTTGGTAGCTGTCTATCTGCTGCAACAGGCCAGCCTGCTATAGTAATGATTTAATTCCTGCAGGAATGACTTCCATGATCTATGGCTATTTTTCCTGCAAGATGGTTGTGAGCAGACTTTTTTTTTTAACTGCCCTTGGGAGCTGGTTGTTTTACTAAGGTCCAGGTTCCTCCTACCTAAGTTTAGATACTAAACTGAGGTACCTGACAGAGACAGGCACCTGCAAAGGGGCTTGAGATATTTGATGGACTGAGGTTCTTTTTGCTGAGGTCCCTCTTTTCACTGACAGCACGGGGGTGGAGGGCACCTATGTTCATAATTTAGATGGCTCTTTTAGTAGTTTGCAGCGTGGATTTTCATCTGGCTTCTGCCAGATTTTTCTACGCAATTTAAAGTGTTGACATTGAGGTGCTGGAGCGTGTCCAGAGAAGGGCAATGAAGCTGGCGAAGGGTCTGGAGCACAAGTCCTCTGAGGAGCGGCTGAGGGAGCTGGGGTTGTTCAGCCTGGAGAAGAGGAGGCTGAGGGGAGACCTTATCGCTCTCTACAACTACCTGAAAGGAGGTTGTAGTGAGACGGGTGTTGGTCTCTTCTCCCAAGTAGCTAGCGATAGGACGAGAGGAGATGACCTCAAGCTGCGCCAGGGGAGGTTTAGGTTGGAAATTAGGAAAAATTTCTTTACGGAAAGGGTGGTCAAGAATTGGAAGAGGCTGCCCAGAGAGGTGGTGGAGTCCCCATCCCTGGAAGTGTTCAGAAAACGGGTAGACGTGGCACTTGGGGACATGGTTTAGTGGGCATGGGGGTGTTGGGATGACGGTTGGACTGATGATCTTAGAGTCTTTTCCAACCTTAATGATTCCTAGTTTTTACTTTCATTAAAAAATAATGCAGCCACCAAGCCAGGAAACATGAAATTATTACTCTCCCCTTAATTGGTTTAGTGGTGGACTTGGTAGTGTTAGGTTAATGGTTGGACTTGATGATCTTAAAGCGCTTTTCCAACCTAAACAATTCTATGATTCATGGCTACCTGTGTGCTCATGCAACACGCTCAAAATCCAAATGGGCGTTGTTTCCAGCTCACCGGAGAGCTATTTGTCTACACTGTGCTCACTGGCATGGTGTTGTTAGTCTTTCCTTGTATTTTTTCCTCTTTCATGTAGTTTCCTCTAGTAGGCCAAATCAGAGATTTATGCAAAACGTGTTTAAAAATGGCTGTGCTGTTCAGTGGCTGTGTTAGAAAACCTGCATGGATGTTCCTGCAAAACAGCGTTTTTAGCTTGATGGACTGCCTGGCTGCGACATTTGTCGTTGGGTTTTAAGTTGTTGACTGTTTTTAAGGAAGTTTCTTGACTTCTTACTAGAAAAAGACATGGAAATGGGAACACATATCAGAGCATATCACAAAATCTGTTGGTAATCAGTAGGTTGAACTGGTCCGGACCATCTACTTTTATCATGCTTAGATGCTGGAAACTTGCAGAACAGACCACAGTCATATGCTTAAGAATCTAAGTAATCTCCTTTAGTAAACATGGGGTGATGTGAGTTCAAAAAAGAATTAACAGCTCTGAGATTAGTAGATGGGTTTAAAGGATGAGTGGGAGAATTAGTGGTCATGACTCACTGGCCAAGCCTGCTGTTCAAGAGTATTTCTAAATCCAAGATGTGCAAGCTCAAGAAAGCTGATAATCAGATCTTGACCTCCGAACCACGCTGTTAAATGCAGAAATGTTGGAATCCCCATAGTGATCTCGCGAACGCTCCTGATCTCAGCAGGAGAACTGAACCTCGCTGCTGCTTTCAGGTGCTTCTGCCTAATTCAGATTCAAATCCAGAGCTCGGTCCATCTTTGTTTTCCGAGCTTTTTAGAAAAGAACTGTTGATGATGAAAAAATGCAGTGGCACAGAAGGAGATGACATTTGTCAGTGGTGGATCAGAGCAAAGGCCAAAGAGAAGGAAGCCATTTTCTTTGCTGTGTCTTTCATTAAACGGCAAAGTGAGGAGAGGTGCTGTTGAAATGAGAAAGCTGTGATGTTTTGGAGGAAGGGGAATTGCAGCTAGCAGTCGTACCCTGAAATGACCATTACCATACAACTGTAACCATAGCTACCCCTCTTTGAAAAGAAGTGCAGTGAGATGTGTAAAACCATCTTTATTAATGACAAACTGAATGACTGTCATACCCACTTGAAGCAAAACAAACCCTCCTTTAATATAGCTTTCAGTAAAGCTTTGTTCCTAGTGTGTTTTGCTGAGAAAATGGAAGAGGGAAGGTGAGGGCACGATAAAAATGAAAAGATCTGCCATGATGATTTTAGTTATATTTTAAGTTAATCCACGTAAGAGGGACATATTCCAAGAAAAGAACGTGGCCAATAGTAAAAAAAAAAAGTCAATCTATTCCTACACTAGATAAACTGCAGAGAGGACTGTGTATAAACACGCATAGGCAGCATGAGACCAAAATAAAATCTGTATGGTAGACAAGATTGCATGACAGGCCGCTAGAAGAATGCAGTATTACCATTTTAAATCAACCAGTTTCTGCTCATAAATAAAACACTGTGAATCAGAAACAACCTCGCTGACCGCAGCATGGTGGTTGCTTTTCCTACGCTCAGGTCAGCACAGAATTTCATGCAGGAGTAGGAGGGAGCGCAGCTTTTATTCCCGCAAAATGACCGACAGAAATAAAAATTCTGAGAAGAATTTCTTTCAGCCAGCAACAGCTGAAAATTGAATTCAGCAATTTCTGATTTTTGGATCAGAATTAAGAAATTCTTCCAAATCCAGCCAAAAGACAGCAGACTGGGTGTTTACCAGTCATGTTTAGAAATAAAAGAAAGAAAAATTCATCTGTTTGCTGGTCCATGAGTGAGTTTGAAAAAAATCCTCATGTCCCGTTCTGGAAAATAAAGTGTGCTGAGAGCTCAAGAGTTCCCAAGGCAATAGGCAATGTATGCGTATAGAAAGGCAGGTGTTGCAATAAGGTAAGTAAACCATTGTAAACTGCAAATGGATGTGGAGAGAACAAAAAGGATTAGGTAGGAAGAAGGGGTTTTGTTAGGAGCACAATTAAATATTTATCTTCTGTGTTATGTCCTTAAGGAACTGTAGGGCAAACTGAACTTAACATTTGGGTAGACGTGGCACTTTGGGACATGGTTTAGTCTAGTCTACTCTTAATTGTTTTAGTGTGGACTTGGTAGTGTAGGTTAATGGTTGGACTGGATGATCTTAAAGGGCTTTTCCAACCTAAATGATTCTATGATTCGATGATTCTGTGATTTTTCAGAGGATGTGTATAAAGAGATTTTTTTTTTCCCTACTTCTTTTGAGTCCTATATATATATATATATATTTGCTACAGGAGAGTCATTGTTTCAGTGGCTGATTTGTATAATCTAGCTGTTATGGTAGGCAACCAAAGATGAAGAAAAATAGTTAACAGTGCTTGCTATTTTAATAGACAGTGGCAGACTTGCGGTGCATGTCAGGGCGCCGAGGCTTTTAACAGCATTTGCTCTCCAACGCAGTATTGTCCACCCCAAGCTTTCCCAGACCAGCTGTTTCACTGCTTGCTCCTCTCCAAAAATCATGATATTGGCTTACAAAAAAGAGAATGAGTTCTTCGCTAACAGGGCAATGAGCTGAAGGGCTCCATGCTTGAAGGGTTGGTGCTTGAAGGGAAGCTGTCTGCCCCAAATGTGTGTGAAGGGCTGGAGACCAAAACCTGGCTTTGCATCCGTCTCCCTGCGAGAATGTGTCCCTTGCAGGGACAGGCGGGGACGGCCTCTCGGTCTTGGGGGCCACCGCTTTCTGCTGCGACCAGCAGGTAATGCCCAGGGAGGGCCCAAGAAGACTGCTGCAAGTTAAGGGACCTACCAGGCATTGCCCTTTGCAGGCATTGCTGTGTGATTTTATACAATGTTGTACGTCGTTTCCTCGTGCTTTGGCTCTCAAATCCAGTTGTCCCTAGGTCCAGCTTGCTGAGATAAATCCTACTAGCTACTGACCTGACCGTTCAGGCAGCTTGCATACCTCTCGGCCCTTCTTGTTTTTCAGAAGTCAGTGCAGCTTTCCTCAGAAACTGTCCAGGGCCAGTCTTCAGGCAAGGTTCAACCTTTCAGTATAGGTCAGAACACCACCTTTTTCCTTTTTTTTCTTTTTTTTTTCCCCTTTTCTTTTCCTCCCTGTGGAAGTGATTGAATCTGGGTTATGGCAGGTAGTTGGGAACCAATCTGCACCACCAAATTGAATCCCTTTTCCGTTTTTCCCCTTTGCCGTGTGGACTTTTCAGTACTTACACACGTGATCAAAAACTTGTCACCTGCTGCCTCTGGGTTGCTTTCTCACGTGTGACTTTTCTTGCAATCTGTGTGTTGTTCTACACGTTGGCATAAGCTGTATGGCACAGTTCTCCTTTCAAGGTTCAGAAGCTTTTTTGGATAGCTAGGAAGGATTGGGGCTCCCTACCTTCTCCCCCTCTGTCATCCTTACTGCAATTAGACATTGCAGCTGGGAATAGTCATCCCCCCTATGGGGGTCTTCAGGGGTCTGGGAAACCTCTTATGAGTCTTTCTTTCAACAGAAGGGCACAGAGATGGCTGTCAGGTGGGACCATGCCATCGGGTTTCCCCCAAACCAAAGGTTGACCAGCAGCTGCTGGTGAGGATGTCCTGGGTAAACCCTACCCCTACTCATTTGCAGCTTGGCAGACCCCTGCAGTTCCACACGCTCGGGGGCCTCGTGGGAGGCCGTGCATCGGTCCACTGCCGGCTGTGCAGCACCAAACGCTTGTTGGAAACGCTTGGCCATTTCCATCGTTCGAGGCATTGAAAACCACAGAGAAAAATATGTCCTTTCGACCACATCTGTAATGATTCACTGTGCTGAAAGAAAAGTAGCAAATTCTTTGTAATGCGTTAACCTTTGTCCTAATAATATGTATCACTTTTGTTGTCACTGACTCTTGGAAAACAGCGCTGTTACATTACAAAATGAATTTACTATCTTTTGTTTTCACAATTGAGTGTCTTTTGCTTGTATTATGTTCCACTTATTTTCTCTAGTAGATACATTGTCATGTTTTACATTTTCTCAGTACTTAAGAGTGAAAAAATTGAAGATCTTCCTTCAGAGAAGTTAAGCTACAGATGCCTCATATGCACTATGAGTAATTTAGGAAATTCTTCTGCACCAATGACAGTAAATATTGGTGTCAGTTTTCTTCCACAGAAAACTATTTCTGTGTATGTTCCAGAAACTGAAATGACTCTTGTTTCTTTGAAAGGGATTATCTTAAATTGTTGATATATTTCCACCACTGTCGTCAGGATCACATTCAAGGACAGGATGCGATTTATTTTTTTTTTAACAATTTAAAAATACAGACTCGTTTGGATTCAACCTGCCATAAAAATTGTGTGAACTGTTCTGTTCAAGATGGCTGGGGGAAGCTAAAGAGTCTGAAGCAAATTTAGTTCATTTGCAGCCACTCATAATCCTTCTCCCAGTCATTCCCAGTTCACTGCTCGACTTTGACTCACAAGTACTGCAGCGGCCAATATGGCATGGAATATTCTCAGGAAGGAGAAGGCTCCATCCCAGCTCTCCGCTGCAGTGCTCAGGGGATCCTCTCCTGAAGGCCAGAGTCTGGTTTTATTTCTACCCCAGACCCGCAGCTGAGACCTGCCTCTAGCGCCCGGGGACGCTGCTGCTGCGGCGTGGGCTGGATGGGGCAGGTCGCTTCAGCTCCTCCTTCGGGAGCCTGGCTATGGGGGTTGCATCGTTCCTTTTCCATGTGTCTTGGGACAGTCAGTGAAAACATCGCTGAAGGACAGTGATGCAGCGCGTCCATCTGATGGCTGGGACACCTCCTCCCGCAAATAGGAGAATAAGCAGATAAACTGCTTGGAAACAGCACTCCAGGCTTCTTGGTATTATCATGAGGGCAGAGACAGAAGAAACAGAAGAAACAGAAAAACATGGGGCAAGCACAACATTTTGAAATAGCAAGAGACACGGTTTCTAATAGCCTCACCAGATCTTTAACTGAGCGTTGTCACTTTGGAAGGGACCGCTGCAGCTTGGCTCATCTATCCTGCTGGGCAAAGCAGGACCAGCTTTAGCCGTAGATCGGATTGCTCTGGGACATGAAGCCTCTGCGTATCTTAGTCTCCACTGCTGACTACTGTTTGGAGTAGCTGCAAGCTGGTGGGAAATTTTGACTGTAGGTGGACATGTTGAAGTTGACTTGCATGTTTTGCTTTCATAAATGCTGCTCTGACTGGGATTCTTTGAGGAAACGCTTCTTATGGACAGATGTATTCAAATGACAAAATTAAGGCATCTGCTACTGTTGTGGCTGGTGTTAGTCTGCAGTTTCTATGCTGTGCCTTGGTATTTTGCATTTCACTTACTGCGGTCAATAAAAATAGAGGATTGTTACATTTTGGTTCAACTTCTATCTGTTCATGTCCATGTTCTCCATCTGAATCCCTCAATGGTTCCTTGCAAGGTTTGAGACCACAAACTTCTCCTGCCTGCCTCGATTGGGATAGTTCATCTGGTTTTAGTGCTGCCGCCAAAAGCGTGTACATTGTTAGTGAAAGCTGATGTGCTGCAATGCTCTTTTAAAAGAAAGTTTAGCACCAGTCTTTGGCCAAACTTTAAACATTAACAGCCTGTGTAAGGGATATGCTCTGCATGGCAGCTCACCTCTTGAAGATCAGAGTAAATGAAAGACCTGAAAATTCCCATTAGGGAGGTCTTTGGTTTGCTGAAGGATGGGTATTGGATGGACAGGGTGAACCCTACAGTGGGGAGTGAGGGATGTCTATAGCTCGCTCTTTAGGTGCCTGTGCTGGGTATAGCCATACGCTACCCACCGCTGCTGAGTACAAAGCATGGCAAGAAACGCATTTCTTCACACATAGCGTGAGCTTCAGCTTACCCTAATGGAGCTGCAAGGATGCATGGGAACTCTGCATTGCAGGAGAAGATGGAAAGCCAAGTCTCTAAGAAGAAAGCAGTGGGAGCAAAACTCGGGTTTTGGTGTAGATAGCGCAGGGGCAGCACAGGGGCCGTACCCAGACCTGCATGTGCTGGAAATGCCGGAGGAGGGTTTCCCTGCTGACTGCATGGCTTGATCTCGCCAAAGTTTGTACAAACTATTTGGTGCTTCACAGCAGGGCTGGTCCTAAAGAAAAGTACTGCAAGCTAAAACCCTCAGAGTCGAGGGAGCAGAGTGAGAGCAGGTCGTTGGAGTTGAGAGCCACTTCTTCTAAATGTTAAGGGACACGTCGCAGGAGATGCTTAACAGATGCAAAAGGTCACCACTGCCCAAGCTTTCAGTAAAACAAAGGCCAACTATTTTTAACTTAATTTCAAGTGGGAAGCCTAAAGCCATAAGCTGGCCTGATTGCAGAAGGCCTAGACTTCTGTGATAATCAGAGCTGTACGCATAATGTGAACCCATGACTGCATCCGCTGCAAGCCGCCTCCAGAATCTGTTCTGACCTCTGCTAATGCCGTTGATGCCCGCAGTTGCAGCTGGGGCCCGACCTCGTGAAGTCCTGCAAGCACCACATTAAAAATCCGTTCCTGTCTTGGAGAGTTACTGTAAGAGACAGTGAGTTCATGAACCGAAGGTGGGGGTTAACAGAGAGCGCCATAAATCATTTGCATTACTCAGTATTGCCCCCATCTTTGGCTGTCCACTGCAAATGAGTGAAAAAGCACGTGTCCCGGGCAAATGGGACAGGTACCATAAGATGCATAGCAAAGGGATCTTGTGTTCTGCTTTGACTCCAAGGCTGTTTTCGAAAAGAAATACACATATTTTCTTTTTAAGGCAGATCTGCAGAAATCATGTTAATGTACCTGCTGGCAGGAGTATAAGCACTGGCAGGAGAACGTCTGCATCCCTGTTTCATGTGGCTTGCTTCACCTTGGTATTAGAGCCAAGAGAAGCCAAGTTCTGGTCCCGGATCATGTCCTAACTTTTCTCAGTGCTGCTGTGGAAGGTGAGACTGCAGACGTAGGTCTCTGTTCATACTTGTTTCTGGTGTTGACTAAAAGCTACTGTGACTTCTTGGTGAACTTTATGAACCCGGCAGGATCTGAACATCATCTTGGACAGGTAAGCAGTGCCGAAGTTGCACCAGACTTCCAGGAAGTTCCGCCAGTGTCCTCTTTCTGGTGTGACAAAGCTGTGTCAAGAATTAAAAAAATGCACATTTGGGCCAGCCATATTCCTCCTGAAACAGTATTTGCAGCAGGGCTTTTCTCAAATTTACAGAGGGCATATGGAATATGTTTCTGATTCCTTAAGAGTCTGGCAGTGCAGGTCTAATGCTGAGCGAGGCACGCTTTTTCCATAGCAGTGACAGGCATGAGTGCTCAGCTGGTTTTCTATGCAGTTATGAAACTGGATCACTTTCTGATTATGGCACTCTAGGGGACCTGGGGAATGGGAAGACTTTTTTTCTTAAGAATAAGCTTGGAAGGCTTTTAAGTAGAGGAGCTGCTTCTTTCATTGACGGTCGCTAAGAGCTCGGGACAGAGCATAGCTCTGATCCTGGAGCACAGCTCTGATCCTGGAGCACCCGAGCGCATCGTTTCACTTGGATTGACGGTTCGCAAACGAAGCTGATCCGTGCTGTTGGGTGGCTGCCAAGTACACCCTGAGGTCACCGCCTGCAGCAGCGATGCAGGCGAGACTGGAAAGGTTCTGTATCCAAATTAACAAATGCGCCGCAGCCTGGGCCTGTTCTTGGCTGTCTTTCCTCCAGCCCTGGTAGGAAGCGGCCGTCAGTCTGACAGCCCCGTCTGCAGCTTACAGACCGCTGCAGCACGCTGTCGTCAGAGCAAACGGTGCCAGTTAACCAAAGAGGCGACCCCGCAGTCAGGGTCACTGTTTGATCCCGTGGCTCCCACTCCTCAGCCGAGGATCAGACCGACGTCTGCCTCGGTGCTAGTGCAGGTGATCCTACAGCTCAGTCCCCAGTCCAACTTTGTATTTCAAGGGGAAATTCTGCTGTTGCCGTGGTGGCTGTTTTCAGCGAGCAGGTTTTCCGCCCCTGAGCACGGGCAGGGAGCGCGCATGGC
The DNA here is from genome assembly GCF_030463565.1 of Pelecanus crispus. Lineage (NCBI taxonomy): Eukaryota > Metazoa > Chordata > Aves > Pelecaniformes > Pelecanidae > Pelecanus > Pelecanus crispus. The sequence continues at coordinate 2,237,561 of NC_134655.1, read as the reverse complement.
TGCTGCTGTTTCTGGATGTTACGATACTGTCAGCCTGTTCCCTTTCTGCAAGCAGTGCAAAAGGGTTTTCCATAGTACCGTGAGAGCCTTGGAGCTGTGCTGAGCTGCGTCACTGGTGTTTGTCATCCCTTTGGATCTGATGAGTGACCCAGACCTCCCGAACACCGCCAGCATAGTTCTCTCTTTAGTGCTCTGCATTGCTGCCACATGCTTTTGAGGAAACCAGCATGTCCCCAGGTGGTCAAAGTGTACTGAGAACACAGAAACACATTTTATTTGTAGGACTCCTCTGTCCCTCAGCTGTCCCAGGTGCCGTGGAGGTCAATGAGCAGGTATTGCTTCTGCTTGCCTAGAAATTCCCATTGAAAACCAGTGATACTTAGGGAATCTCAGTACAGGACCAGCTGTTTGGGGATCCCAAACTGCATCCCAGTTGAGGTATTGCTCTCCTTTTTCTGTCACGGCACAGAGATGTTAAGCGGTTTGTCAGAAGTCATACAGGACATCTCTCCTCCGTAGAGCTCTCACTATGGGAGGCTCCTGGGCTTGCTCTTTCAGTGAGAGGCTTAGATCTGCAGTGAGGTATTTCTGATAAGGCCCTCAGACAAATTGCTGAGAACAAGATCCAGTCAATAATCAGCTTTAATAGTTTCCCTATCACTTTTTAAGAAGGTACTTGTTTTACGTGCGCGCACACTCACACACGAACCCTGCTACATTTGATGTTGTACTTGTGGTTGCCTTCTAGTGAAGACTCAGCGTTTTCTGTATTCAACACAGATTCAACCTTTTTTCATTTTTCTTCAAAATTTTGCAGGGAGGGTGAAATTAATAATTCTCACCTCAACTTTAAAGCAAGCAACCAAACCTCTCAGGGTCCATATCCCAGTGTGTGCAGCTCAGCCTAACTGCAGCAACGGCAGTGGAGTTGCCAGAGTGATGGAGCCCTTGCTTTTTCCACCAAGCCCACAAGAAATGACAGATCAACTGCTTCCTCCTCCAGGTTTGCAAGGACCGAGACCTATATATGGCTATACCCTTGCGTGGAGCCTTTCCCGTATGTTACCCTGTCCATCATAAAGCACCACACCAGGTGTTTGTACCTAAAAACCTCCCTCTGCTCTTCGGGAGAACAGCCTCACGAACCAAAACCAAGTTACATTTGTTCTGCAGTGCACCCTCACCGGGCACTTCCCAGGGTTGGCTATTATAATTAATAATAATTAAAAGCAGTGCAGAGCAGCAAGGGGATAAACGCTTATCTCAGTTGGTTTCAAAGCTGTTGCAGATTGCACGCTCCAAATCACAGAAGGGAGCTGATGCCACGGGTGAGGAGCAATAGTTAAAAAAAGCCCTGGCTGCTTCCCAGAGAGCTGAAGTACTAATTAGGGCCATGGACAGTCAGCTAATTCAGACCTTAATGAGCCCTAAGGGACTGCGAGAGAACAAAAGCTCTCTCAAAGGTGGGTACACCACTGCGCAGCCTTGAAGCAGCGCTGGTTTATTAATAAGAGCCTTGACGGTAGATGTAGCATCGTCCTTCCAACCCGGAGTAAACCGTGGAAAGGGAGCCTGTGAAGTCCGGACTGCAGAGGCAGGTTCAGCCTTCTCTAATGGCAGATTTCACCCCTTAAAAAGCCAGATGCATGCCAGCAAGGTTTGAGGGCTCTGTAGTGAAAGCCCAGAGAGCTGCGAAATTGGGTTGTTAAGTCCTTGGGTTGCAAAGAGAAATTGAACCTGTCCAAAGGCGAGACCAAAGTCTTCCTCTTGTTTTGAGGACTTTGGAGTGGATCTTAAATTTCTTCTCTAGGTGGTTACCTTTTGGTTTTATACTGAAGAAAAGCCACGGTGCCTTTCCTATCCCTCATTTTCTTGGAAAGAGTCTTTTGTACGGGCATAGCAAGGATCTGTGTGTGTGCACAAGCAGCCCTGTGCTCTGCCCCTGTCGCCTTATCACCCATGTGGAAACGTGGCTAACATCTAACGCAGGCCACTTCCATGTCTCTGGGATAGAAACCAGATGTAAGGCAAAAAAGAAAAACAAAAAAACCATCACAGCTGTCCTTGCAACCTGCTCCCAGAGAGTCCCGTGGACCTTTTTGTCATCATCAGTTAGCTTTATCCGATGCCTAGGGACCCTTTGTGGTCATGGACGTGGCCCTGTCCAGCAGAGCCTTCCTCTCTTGGATATTTGCTCTTTTGAAGCATAACTAAATTATTTTGAACATCAACAATGAGATTTCCTTCTTGGGGGTATCCTGGCAAACGCGGGGCCACCCGTACGCTCCAGCCAGCCTGCTCAGCCAAAGCAAATATCCCGCTTGCTCCCCGCTGGCTGCCAGGGCTGTGGGGCCCCCACCGCTACCGGAGGCGTTTGCTCCTGGGCGGAGGCGGTGAGCGTCGCTGCGCTCCTGCTCCCGCCGTGCCTGCCTGGGCGCAGATGCACTCCTACCCCAGCCTTCCTTCGGGGCAGTGAAGGGCAGATTTGGCCTTTAATCACAGGTTTCCATGCAGGCTTGTGGCTGCCTGGCTGTAGCACCAATTATCTCTGCATTTAACCTACCGAAACTTAGGGGTAATTGCCACGATTTTGTTTCAGAGCTCGTTTTTAAGGAATTAAATTTAAATTTTGTTAACTATTTCTCACATTTTTATAGTTTTTGTCTCCTTACGAAGCTGGTGGAGCAGATGAGCATAATGTTAAGCTAGTTTTCAAAGCGTGTAATGGGGAGGAGGAAATCTCTGCACACGCGATGGGTCCTCCCCGCCAATGGAGCATTAGGTCTCATCTAAGTTCCTTTCCCTCCCCATTGGTCCTATTTTTATATACATGTATTACGTTATATGCATGTGGGAACCTTCCTGAAGTTGTTGCAATTCTTTCTGTAAAAAAAAAAAAAAAACACGGCCTTTTTTGCAGACTGCTTCAAACCTGTTTTTTCTGGGGGGCTGGGAGCCCCTTCCCTGATGCGTAACTGTTGCTCCCTGGTCGCTGCGGTGCCGAGTCCATCCCATTAGTCACTAAGCCTTTCAAAATGCTGTATGCAATTTTCTTTTTATTTCCTATTACATGTATCAAAGTAGGCCCATGCTAAACCTTTGAATACCAAGACCCTGCAAGAGGGAGCAAGAAGGTAGGTGTTTGCTCACCCAGAAAGGTCAATCTGGCCAATGGTAAGAAAGGTTAATTTGGTTTCCCTGCTAAAATAAGGGATGGTGCCTTGCTCCTTCCCCGTGTTTACACAGCTCAGAACAGCTCCCTGCTTTGTAAGTCAGGATCACACACTTCCTCTCATTGCCGAAGCGCGTTTCCTGAAAAAGTACAACCTGTCTCCTCCATCTGCCGCTGCGATCAAAATAGCTGGGGGGGCGAGCTCTCCTCCCCCTTCCCCGCGCGGGAAGTGTTACTCGAAAAACCAAGCTGCGTGCGGCACCTGCTAACCGGCCCCCGCGCACGGGGCGCGGCGCTTCCCAAAGCGGGTCTGGCAGTGCCCGGTGGGGAGAACAATCTGCTGGGACACGTGAAGGGCTGGGAGTCGGGGTGCTGCACAGCTTATGTTTGATGCTGCACGCAGGCACCCAGGCAGCTTCAGCAGCTGATGCACACCGGGTGCAGGAATCCGAAGCACTCAACACAACCCTGCTGTGACCCGCAGGTGGTCAACAGGTTCCCCCCATCTGTATGACAGCCTTCCTATCTTCTGCAACCTGACTGTATGAGATCTTTCTTTTATTATATCTATATTTTGCTATTTATATCTATCTTTGTAGCTGCGTTCCATCTTTTGCGCCGTGTTGGTATTAACAGCTCGCACCCCTTAAATATCCCAGCCAGGCAAATGCGCTGTTTGCTGCTCCCCTCTCCTCCGCTTCTGTCCTCTTCCTGTGCTGCAAAGGGCAATGTGTCCCTCCAACCCACATCTCACCTCTGGTGTTTACCGCATGGGCAGTTTCTTTCCGATGCTCTGGCTTTTCGTACTACTGCAAGTAGAAATGGCTGCAGCATCAACCGGAAAAATGTGCTTATTTTTGGCCTGCTGAACTTAGTACCGCAAAATAATGGTGCACGTTGCAAATTGTGACCTTTTAATCATCATTTCTGGCACGAAATCCTGAAGTTCTTTTTCGCTAATATTCTTGATATGTGAACCTTTGAAATTTCATTTTGCAATCTAAGAGCCTAAGAAGAACATAGAATAGTACAAGGTTGGTAAGAGTTGTGGGACCTGCAAGACAAGTGCAGGTGTTTTCCTTGTCGTGTAGCGAGTCTGTCTCATTTGCAAAGCTTTTGCTTTAGGAGGTACTTTTAGACCAGCTGTGTGCTTGCTCAGTAACCTGTTTGCTACAATAATGTAAGGGTATTTGGTTTTCTTCTTGTTATTTTGAGTGAAAACTGCAATGTCATGCACATTTTTCAATCAAAATTTCCCCAGTGACAGTTCTTCTGAGTCATCATCTTTTAGGAAGTAGCTATTAGAAGTCTATTCTCCCCCGTTCCCAGCTTCCAAACCATTTAAAAGGACTGTAATAAAAACTAGAAGAGTCTTCATTAGAGATGAAGGAATTAAACACCACTCTCACCCCCCTTTTCCCCTTCCCACAGCCACCCACGCAGCTTTCTGCTATACCTCCTACCTCTCCCACATCAGCTCTGGCTCCCTCCGAGTTTGGCACTCAGCAAAAATGGGGACCTACGGGTAAAGCCTGGATGGAGAAGGGAATTCATGCACTTTTAGGCTTGTGTATACTCTGATCCTTGACCCTGGGATGGACAAAGGTATTGTGTTACCGCTCTAAGAATATTTTTTCCTTATTCTGGAGGTCTCTGCAGCTGCTTGGCCATTGACTCCTGGAAGTATCTTACTCAATGCCGTAATGGCATAGGGAGAATGATACTTCTGTCTGTATGATAGATATGATATATGTGTCCACTGAAATGCAAATAATATTATGTGGTGAAATCCCTCTGGATTCTCTGCATCTTATTTCCAGCTGAAATACAACATTTCTGGATGCTCTGCTGGATGAGTTTGATCAGGGTGTCTAGGTGGAAACAACTCTCTTCTAAGCATTGAAACAGTTTTTATTTATTTAAAATCATAAATATGCGAAGACAAAACAAAACCCCACAAACCCCAAACCCGCATGTCTGTAAGAATCATGAAGCTGTAACCTTCTGTTTAAGTCTGGTTTCCTGGCACCACTGCTCACCCCTAGCAGTGAAAGACGTGGAGGGAGGCTGTAGAGACAAATGAAAAGTGAAGGGAAATATGATTCACCAGATATTTTAGAGCTTTGTCATTAGGAAATCGAGTAGGTGGAAGAGCTGGGTTTGGATTAGGAATTCCTCATCCCTCCCTGTGCTTAGGTCCCTTCTCCCTTTTCACCTCTGACTTAGTCAATGTAGAATTAATTATTATGACAGTGATATATGAGGCAAGCGCTGGACAGATATTTTGCCTCTCCTCCCAAGTCAATCCTCCTTCCTTCCTCCCTGCTCCTCGGCTGCTTTCTTCGGCAGCGTCCTTGTTCCTACATTTTGGGCAATAACAGGGCCCAGAAGGGCTGTGGTACATTGGTTCCCATCTGGAACCCCTTTTCCCTGGGTTTTGCCAAGTGGCTCATACATGTGGTGAACAAGCCCTACTTTGTATTTTCCCTCCTCACCACTCTTTGATGGCCATTTCCCGGGACAACAACATAGGAAAAATAATTAGCAAAGCTCACAGCGATAACAAACCATGACAATCTTTGCCCTCCAATTCAACTGTTTGGCATTATCGAGGAGAAGAAAGGTGAAACGGTAACACTCTTTAATCCATTAATGCGTTAATTGATTTCACAATATTTGTTTGCAGCCATTTAAAGCGGTCTCTCTTCCCTGCTTTTTATGAACTGCAAGTACAAAGCATAAGTACGGAAGACAAGGCTGCCACTTGCACGAATAAATGAAAATACTGATATAGCATAAGTTGCCTGAAAGCAAAAATCAAATTCTGTCCTGTTTTGGTATGCATCAAAAATACAAATTTTCTGCATTTCCAGCACTCTGTGAAGAAGAGAAGGGCAATCTTTTTTCCCCATTCATAACAAGCACCTAAGGGGCAATCAGAACAGAGTAACAGGGAGCAGCCCAACTCGGTGAATTTATTTGTTTGTCAAAAAAACCCCCTCATCAATCTATTGTCATAGGTGAATGCTAGTGAGAGAATTGGGACTTAGGAATGAAATGGAGTTGTTGTCATACGAAGTGTGTGTCCCTTCAAAAACACTTCCAATGGTAATTATTTTTTGTATTGATTTCAAGAAGCTCTGGCTACAATACAGGTCCTCTTCTGGCATGGATGCTTCTCCTGAGAATGTTTTCCAGGTGTTTTTTTCAACACAGATGTATAGTTGAGAAATCAAATCAGCAATGCAGCAGACAAAGGGAATGGTTTCAAAGGTTAACCCATTGTAACGGTTTGGCATGACTTTCTCGGCATCTTTGCCCGGACATCTTAAGCCAAAGATGCTATAGCTCTCAGGAGAGAAGAACCCTTCTTCCCCCGCTTGCTCTCTAAAAGTCTAACGCACGTCCAGAAGATAAGAATGAGGGTCCAAGAGAGAGAAAAAAAAGTGCAGATTGCTCAGTTTGAAAGACAAGAAATTTCTTCTCCCATTTTATTTTAAATGGAGATGGGCTTTAATAAGAAAGCCTTGCTGGGTGGGAGGGGATGTGTCCTCCCTTACTTCCGATGGAAGCAAGGCTGGATGAGCAGGCTCAGCACTGACAGGCAATGGGTGTTCACCTCACTGAAATTAAATCTCAATTTACCTTTCATGGGTGTTCTCTCCCTCCGCATCCCCCTAGGTGTTTTTTTGCTGGACACCTGCCAATAGTGGGCCGGTTTGGGTCATCTCCGTGCAAAGCTTTGATTTTGAAAAGCAGTTTGAGGCTGAAACGGCGCTGCATTCGGGGTGTTAAGGACTTTCTAACTGAACACAGTGGAAATGGCAACCATGAACCAAGGTTGTTTCTTCCCGTCCCTTTTCAACACGCGTTTCTCTGAGCGGTGTCAGAGAACGACCTGCATTGATGGAGACGGAAGGACTGTGAAGTACGGACACTTGTGATTATTGCTACTGTGAAGCTTCCAAATATTTGGGGTTTAGGAAGAGTTCAGGCACCTGAAAATGCATTATCTTAACATTTGGCAAGATGAAAATCTGGAGGAGAGAGTATTAAAAATTTGCTTTCCATTAACACAAGCTAATTAAATCATTTAGCTAACACTTTCAGTACTGAGAGCACGCAGCCACGTACTATTTTGAGGTTTCACTTGTTTTTCTGCCAAGTTCTAGTCTCCAGACCAGCTTTGTTTTCTGAGGGGGGGGAACTAAGGACTTTTGAACAATGTCAAGCATCATCCAGTGGATCTGCTCATTTGTGGCTAGATTGTGCAACTCTTGCGCAGCCAATGTAACTAATTTTAGATGTGCCTCGCAGGGCGAGTGCGGGACGGCTTTGCTTAAGTACAGGCTAGAGGAACAGCCCCGAGTACGAGGATTAATTGCGTAAGAATCCAGTACAATATGAGTGAGGCTCATATGATGTCACCTTTCTTTTAATTCTGTGTTGTTAACATGACCTTTGCTGTAGTCAGGGGTTTCCTGAGAATATTATTTCTAATACACTCAGTTCCTAAAAATCTTTTGTTTCTCGGTAGCAGAACCTCACCTCTTCTATGGTTTCAGCATATGGTCTGGGAGAAGGGCTTTCTCCTGTTTTGTTGCGGGTTCATCTCTTTGCCATTATCCTTCTCACATCTTTGCTGGATGTAGACATTGTTTTCCTTTAATAAACTTATTTTTTGCTCAATAAAGCACACTGGAGATACCAGCCTTCCCAGGCAGCCATGCTGCTGCCTAAGCAACCGTATTCTTTCTGGAGCATTTCATGTAGGGTGTGTATTGGTTTTGGGTTTTTTTCCCCCAGTAAGTAGTAGAGCTGCCCTCAAATAACGTAGTGCTTGGACTGGAGTTTCATTTCCCAAGAAAGGCTGAAATCCTGCATGTCAACAGTAAAACCCTGACTGACTCCAGTGAAGCGAGGATGAAGGGGGCGTAGCCAGTATATAACCTCGATAAAACTGGAAACACGTGGGTACATCGCACCCAGCAAGAACAAAACCCTGACCCAGCTTGCCACACAGCGGACTGCCCAAGCACTCGCTCCCTGCTCGTTCCCCACTTTTCAGCTCTGAGCGAAGGCTGGGCTGCCCGGCGGTGGGCATGGAGCTGGCCCTCTGCATCCCCAGCGCGGCTGACCAGGGCTCGCGCCTCGAGGGATTTGGCTAGCAAGACTGAAGAGACTGTGGCGAAAGAGGGAAATCTGCAACGCAATCTGAGAGGACACGTAGTACTGAGACGATTCGTGCAGAAGAGTCAAAAAATTGAAAGCAGAGTTTATAATATGAACAAAAGTGATTAGATCCTGATGTTTGCCTGATTAATTCAGAGGAAAATTCCCCCTAGACTTCAGTGCGCTTTGAAGGAGGCTCTTCCCGTGCTGCTGCTGCTGCCAGATTTGGTTCTGCTCATCTTCAGTGGGGCTTTGCCTGCTGAGAATCAAGCTCCAGCACCTTTCCCGAAGGCAGTGCGAGCACCCTCACAGTCATGGCCAGCAAGGCGTACTGTTTAATACATGGTATTCCGCTCTGACCGAAGGACCCTGGCTGTGCAGTATGGCTAACAGAAACCTTTGCATGGAAGAAATGTGGGGGGAAACCATGGCTGCAGCCCAGGGAATGAGGAGAGATGGGCCAGGGCCACGGATTTGATCTTAAAGGTCTTTTCCAACCCGAATGACTCAGGTCTTTTCCGACCTGAATGACGCTACGATTCTACGATTTGTGTCTGGCTGGTTCTCAGCAGCTCATAACGGGAGGTTTGCTCAGCCTCATCCCTTCCATTAAAACGGTTATCCTAAGGGAGTTCCTGCTTGCTCTCTAATCTAGTTTGAGATACTTTTTTTTCCCCTCCCTGCTGTCATTTTGTTGTCTTAGGCTCCTAACTGACTGCTCAGTGCTGTCCACTCGTAGCACCAGTGCTCAGGTTTTATTCCTACGATCGGGACCTTACAAATATCTTGCACGAAGAAGTGCCATGTGCATCAGCGGCTCGGTACCACCGGGTACCGCCATGTCCATCGCTCCTGGAAATGGTGCCTTTCCCCACCGTCAGCAGTAGCGGTTTTAACTATGCCTGGCTCACTGCTAACGTCCAGCACTCGTAACACATCTACGCCTGCCCGGGACTGATTAGTGTAACCTCGGCTGCAGCGAAAGGCAGAGGAAGAGTGAGAGGAAATGCTCAGGAGAAAAAGCGGGAGGGATAACAGCCTCTGTACCATAGCAAGAGATGTTTTGTACGGAGGGAGCTTTGCAGATGTTTATGGAAACCTGCCCCAGGTCTGGAAGGACGTGCACAGACAAATGCTTGCGAACTGGATGCAGGGGAGGCACCGTGGTCCAGTTGGAAATGGAGAACGACGATTAATGCAGGAGACGAGATGCTAGCAGGAGTGGGCTGGAAAGGAGTTTGCAAGTCAAAGCCAAGAGCCCTGCAAAGCAAAGGGCCCCTTATCTCCCTGCTTTCTCCGGCGAGAGAAGGTGAAATGAGGAGGCTGCGGAGCAGGGCTGGCACTGCTTGGCCAGGGCGATACTGTGCTCTCTGCACCTGCGCCGGCTGCTGGCATGAAAATGAAACAAGTGGAAAGCACAAAGAGAAATTACAAAATGCCAAAAGAAATTATTAAAACCAACAAAAGCTGAGAAAAGGTTGCTGTGCTCCTGCCTTGGCCATTGCTCCCAAGACGTTTCAGAGATGTCCTATCTCGCTGGGATCCAGGCTCCGTCAGACTACTTTTGAATTTAAAAGATCTCTAATTATGCCATTTCCTGCCCTCTCAATTGCATTTGAATCAAACCATGGGACGCAAACTGAAGTTAGGGGTGTCCTTAACCCAGGCTTCAAGTGCAAATTTAACAGCTCGTACCCTAGCACCTGGGCAGCGGGGTAAGGTGAGGAGAGGTACGGGGGGAAGTGAGAGGTGAAATAACAAGTTGCGGCGTGCTCCCAGTGCGGGCAGTGTCAGGGCACCCCTCACGTCTTGGTGTGCTGATTTTTCTCATTACTAAAATGAATGGGGGGGGGGGGGGGGTTGTGCGTGCGCACAGAGCCCAGGCACAGTACTTTCCGAATCTGTGCTGGGCTTCTAGGCACCGTTACACGAATAACAAGAATGAATGTCACTGGAAGAAATGCTGCTGCCTAAATGACTCCCTCATGGCTTTGTTTCAGCCGTTACAACATTGCAGAACTAATGGCTAATGGCTAACATTACAGCAGCGTCCTTGTCACAAATGAATGCACACCCTGAGCTGTATTGCTGTAATGTCATCGGGCTGGCAGATAATGAGAAAGAAGAATTTTTGCCCGTAAATTGCAGCACATGTTAAAAATCACAAGTAGAAAGCAGAGGAGCCTGTGAATCACCTCGCTGATCAAGGATTTACAACACTCAAGGCTGGTCAGAGCAGGGAAACATAGGGCGGTGAGAGAAGTCTCTGTTTTCTGAACAAGCTGTACTAGCAAGATGTGCCTGGGAAGCGAGAAGGCAATGACTTAAATACAGAAGAAAAGTAAAAGAGCAAAGAGGAAAGGAAAGAAAGGAAGGCAAATGAGAGAGGGAGGAAAAGAAAGGAAGAAAAAGAAAGGAAGGAAATAAGAAGGGAAGAGATGTATCACTTTGTAAGTGCAGCTACGCGGCAGGATGGGAGCAGGGCCGCTCCAAGCTGCTGCCCAGGCTGCAGGCTCTGCAGAAACGCTGGGGCTGGGGTCGGCCGCGGCGGCAGCCAGGGCTGGCTTCGGTTTTGGGTGGCCACGAGGCAGGGTGGCCAGCCCAGCGCTCCCTCACGGCCTGCCCTGGGAAAAGGGACGCGGCGGGGGCTTGGCTGGCACTGCTCAGGCACACTGCACGGGGTGACCGGCAAGAGGGGAGCAGGAGGGTGGGCTGTAGAACAAGGGAGGAAAAGGGGAAAGCAGGCGGAGAACATGGCTTCTGGCATCTCCCCGGGCTGCGGGGCGCAGAGGCGGTGAGCCGGCTGGCCACGGGACGGGCTGGCCGCAGGGGCACCGAGGATGGGCCGGGGGCACGCGGTGCTGGGCGGCTGCCCCAGGCGTGGGCTGCTCCTGGGCCGCGAGGCAGCCTCGCCGGGGCTGTCTGGCTCGAAACGCTTGCCGCTTCTTCGGCGTTACAAACGTGCAGCGCGGGGCGGTAAGCAGCCGGTGGCAACGAGGCACGAAGAGGCTTTCGCCTGTGCTGCGCAGGGCCTGCGGTTGCTACAGCAGACGCTGTGATCTCTGCGCCGGATTCCCTTTGATCGGCACCAGCTTTGTTCATTTTGTAAGCCCTTGACCTTTCTGGTCCTTTCCAACACCGCTGAAATTTCTTACACTGGCGTGCTTGAAATGATGTCCCCTAGTACACCACCCTCTTCCCTCCACCTTGGTCTTCCCAGCTAATCATCCACTGCCTTTAGTGCGGGACTCTATTCTCGGGAGCCAAATAACAGCAACGCTTCTTCAAGAGCAGCTTTAAGTTGATGCGAGCCATAAGTTAAGAGGAACAATTTAAAGAAAAAAAATTTAAAAATCAATATATTTTACTTAGACAAGCGTTACTATGTCATTAATGCTGCCTTCGTTTGCTAAGTCTTTTTACAGTCCACTTAGCCTGCAATCTGCCTGCTGTTTGCTCTAGGCGCTCTGCTAGACCGGACAGGGACAATAACTGCGAGCGGCTTTGCTAGCTGGTTTTTTTATGCTTAGTTTCACTTGAAGAGGCTCCGCCGCAATGTTTGGATAGGAACACTGCAGAGACATGGTTATTTATTTAAACCATCTGTTTCCACTGGCACAGAGATAGCCCATCACAATATTTCTGTTGGTCGTCAAACTCTTTGCACACCTGGCAGCGGCCGTACGTCTCAGCAGATCCAAGTGAACAGATCCTGCTGTTACAAACAGCTCATGCTAGTTTGGTGCAGGTATAAATAACGCCAGTCGCTGAAGGCAGTGCCCTTTTTCTGCTGTCCTGGCTGCATTTCTTACCCTCCAGCCCGGGAATAGCACAGCAATTATAACCGGGGGGGGTGGAATTCAAACTGGCACTTCTACAGCGAGTTATATCAGCCTTTGTCTTCCTGTAAAAGTTTTTGTTTGTGTGTGGTGCAGGATAAGTATGGCCTTTAACCCTCTACTTGACTGGGTATTACTAACATGCTTTCTCATGAAAAGCCAAAAGAATGACTGAGTCGGGGCAAAAACCCTGCGCTGAGCGGTCTCCGCATCGCTCTCCCTCAGGGTCGTTATCGCTGGCTTTTTGGGGACCTGTTATTCCCTAACTGTGAAACATCTCCATTAGCTCCTGACCCTGCTTCTCGTCTTGAACTCAGAACGGGTGTCTGGGGAGGGGGAAGGAACGCTTTAACAGCGACCGTGGGCTTCGGTGGGTGCTGCCACTTGGGCATGTATGTGCTCTGATTTCTTTTTCAGCCCCCCCGCCGGGAGACAACATGAACACTGCTGCCTCAAATTCCGCAGTCCGGTTTCCCATGTGTTGGTAAATCAGCGGGGCCGGCCTGCCCGAGGTGCAAGAAGTGGACGGGAAAACCCAACCGCCTGCTTTCCTTCGCCAGGTGAGCGTTGCCACCACCCGCTCCAGCATAAAAACCGCGTTGTATCCGCACGCAACAGCCAACTTGTTTCCCCCTGTCCAGAGATGGCAGTAACGGAGCCCCTGGGCAGCGCTAAATTCTGTGCGAGGCTGAAACCACTCATCTGTAATCAGGCAACAAAATCACACTTGTTTAATGGTACAGCCAGACAGCGAAAACAAGGCCGGTGTAACCGCGCTAGCAACACCGGTAACAACAGCGTGACACATCTGTGAGCAATTTGGCTGCGCTCACCTCCCCGGCCGGCCGGCAGCACCCAGAGCCGGCGCTGCCCGCGGCGGGCAGCCCACGTGCCGTCAGGCAGCCCCTTCTCGGGGAAATACAAAAATTTCATGGTTTCCTCCATCTATTTCCTTTTGCCCCCGGCAATCCTGCCCGCCCCTGGCAAGCAGGCTGCAAGTACCGCAGCCGGAATCCAGGCTGGGGCGGGCGCTGCAGGCAGCATACGTACCTTGCAGGGCAAAACCCCTTCAGCGTCACCTGTGCAGTCACCGGCAAACAGCAGATGCCTTCAGGCGGCGATCCAGCGGGACCAAACGCGGTGGCTTTGTGGGGAGCCTGCACGCTTGCGGTCCTTAAAGAACGGGCGCAAACCATCCCGGGAGCGGACCCAGAGCCTGTGTCACCCGTCTCGGCTCTCACCACAGCTACGAGTATTTATTGTATTCGCTCCTAGTTTCTTTTCCTGGTCCAAAGACTCTGGATTTCCTTTGTATGGCGTGAAACCACCGCAGCAGCAGGGCTGGCCAGGGACTCCTCTCTTGCTGCCCTGTATCTGTGGGGGAGCGAAACTTTGAGGAAATCAGTGCGTTGGTCACATATTCCCTCAAAAACCAGCCCGTAGGGTAAGGGCTCTGTTAAGGCAGGTGGCAACGTGGTTACAGCTCCCCTTGACGGGACGCGAGCGTAACCCTGCTCCTCACCCACCTGCGTTCACGCGGCACCCACCCGTGGAAGGGGCACCAGTGCTTTTGCCTGTTGGAGAAGGGCTCTTGGGTGCTGCCACCGGCTTTTGTGTCACCTGGGTGTCCCCTGGGAGGGGGACGGCCCGCCGCAGCTGGCCACGGACACCCACACGACAGAGCTCGGCTCCAGCCAAACTGAAAAATAAATTGCGAAATACGAATGATGTGGTTTAGGTCGGCTAAGGCAGCAAGCGATGGAATTTTTTTTTTTTTTTTGCACTTGCACCGTTAGCGCAATTTGCCTGTCTCACCCTTTGCTGGATTTGGGCCTGTGAGGCTCCGTAAAAACTGCACGCTTTCATGTCAGCTGGGAATTGGACGGGGAGCGGAGCGTGCCGCAAGGCTGCTCATTTTTGGCACAGGAAAAGCACTGGTCTGGCTGCTGGGGAGTGAAAATGCAGCAAGTGGCACTTCTTTGCATTTGTCCAGCTTCCAAACAGAAAACAAAGAACTTGGTGTGACGGCACAAATATGCGGAAAGCAATTCTGCTTTAAGACCTGCTAAAATACCTTCGACTCAGAAAAAAACCCCTGCGGCCTGGGCTGCACAGGAGTGACTGATGGTAGAAAAGCCATCAGCTATCCAGGTCAGCCGGCGTCGAATTGGTATGAAAACCAGCTGGGCAGTCGGCTCTGCCCAGACTGTTCATGCGGCCAGGCCAGGGCGAAGGAGCGGCGAGCGCGAGGCCTTTCTGGGCCAGCGACGGCAGCGGCTGCTGCGCCCGTAAAGCACTGACTCGTTCAGCCCCGCTGCTCTCCTCGCGCTTCTGCAGCGCTCCGCAGGCAATGTGACAGAGCGTCAGCCCAGCCGACGGAAAACCTGCCGTAAAAATCGCTGGCTCTAGGAGGAAGAGGCGCTTCCTCTGGAGTGGCTGAGCTAAACTGGTTCCAGGCATTTCCAGTCTGGAGCAGACCGGTCACTAAACCCGTGGATCGAGTGCTGCTTTCAGTTACACCTGCAGTAAGCCTGTGCTAGGTCACTGGGGTGGTTCCAATTTATGAAAACAGTCAGGAATGTTGTTTTTTGTGGGTTTTTTGGTTTTTTTTTTTTTTTTAACACCCTCAGTTACACAGTTCCAGGGAAAAATCCCACAGATTCAAAGGAGCCTGTGGGATGCTGCTCAGGTGAGCGGAGCCCTGGCCCTGCTGGCACGGACGCGGGGCCGTCACCCGCTTGGCATCACCAGCCGGGGCAAACCGTGCTGCGGGCAAGGGCCACCCACCCTCTGATTGCCCACGAACACGCAAAGGCTGGAACGCACCCGTACGCACCTCCCAGGAGTTGCTTCATGAATAAAAGCCTCACGGCTTTTGTAAAAGTGAACGCAAAAGAGAAGCAAATCCACCAATACATCCTCTTAACGCTTCTCTGGATGAACAAAGAGAATAAAAGTTCTCTCAGGATGATTCCTAGTTTTTACTTTCATTAGAAATGATCCAGCCACCAAGCCAGGAGGCGTGGGGTTGCTACTCTCCCCTTAACTGGTTTAGTGGTGGACTTGGTAGTGTTGGGTTAATGGTTGGACTGGATGATCTTAAAGGGCTTTTCCAACCTGAACGATTCTGTGATTCTATGTTAACTTCCACCAACTTCCATGACCAGCCAGCAAGACGGCACCGAGTCTCCCACAGCCTGGATTCTCAGAGGTTATTCATAAGCCAATTTAGTACCGTGCTTTATTCCCAAAACCCTAGATCCTAGCAAAAAATGTGCGTCTGCTCCCCTCCAGCTGTACAACGGGAATAAAAGCCAGACCCACGCTACCTGCCTGTGTTGCGGCGCTCTGCTGTCACAGCAGCAGGGCAAGAAAGCGCAGCTGCACGAAGACCTGGGTGCGCACAGCCCTCAGCCCCGCTCAAGAAGCGATCACCAGCTCGTCTCCTAAATGCAAAATTAAAAAAACCCATGGTGTTCCTGTCCTGGAGATTTTTTTTTTTGTTGTTGCTGCTGTCACCAGTACCGGAAGAGGGGAGCTCTCCGTGCCCTCGGACAACGCGCGTGCCACCAGGCTGGCTTCGGCTGGCATGGCGACAGCGAGCTGCTGGCAGGAGGTTTGGAAATGGGCCCTGGGGGGCTCTTGGAAGGGGGAAACATTTTTGAGCCGTTGCTGCTGCCCGGCCCGGCCTGTGGAAAGAGCTGAGCATAGAGATCCTGTCAAACCTGCAAGAGGTAACAAGTGACTGGGGCTCTGAAATGAGGTGCACATCTTCACCAGGATGCATTTTTGCCTTGAGAGAGCTGGAAAAAAAAAAGGCCGTGAACATTAAAAGCATTTAAGAAATAGTGTGTATCTCTTCTCGGTAGCAAAAGTAAGAGATTTAGACACACAAACACAGCTTTACACTTTGTACCTGCAGTTTTGGGGCCATTATATTTGCAGTTAAACAGCGTCCGTCCTTAGCAGCGAAGGATTGCGAAACCCTCGGTGGACAGCGCTTAGAAACGCTCTCGAACACCCCAGTTGTTCCGCTGCAGCCCCAGCAATGTGCAATTCCAGTTTGTTCCCTAATCACCCAGCACAGATGGGGCCGTTACATGCTTTGGAGGATGCTGACCCGCTGCTGTACTTAATGCAGAACCTGGTGCTGCTGCTTAGTTACAGAGTAACAAGAAAATTTATTGTTGGGAGTAGATTGGGATCTGTAATCCCAGCACCATCAGTCAGATTGAAAGGCTGAGCCCTTCAAAAGCAAAAGGTCGGCCGTAATAGCGTGGATAGCTCTACGCGGCTAAACCAGAGACGGCTCTGCCGTACAGTC
Source organism: Pelecanus crispus (assembly GCF_030463565.1). Classification (NCBI taxonomy): domain Eukaryota; kingdom Metazoa; phylum Chordata; class Aves; order Pelecaniformes; family Pelecanidae; genus Pelecanus; species Pelecanus crispus. The sequence continues at coordinate 2,221,054 of NC_134655.1, read as the reverse complement.
GGTCGTACACCGCTCCTGCCACGTCACAAACGTATCAGCCTAAAAGCTTTACTCTTTCTGTTGCAGTTCCCAAGCGGAGCCGGGGCCTGACTCTGCCCACGGAGGCTGCCAGCCGTGCCCACGCGTTTTGCACGAGGACGTGCCCTCAGCCGCACGGCTCGGGACGCGCGGGCCGGGGCAGCAGCGTGAGCGACCGTCAGACTGGGCGGAAGCAACGCAGCTGTTCGCGTGAAGGTCATCGCCCTACTGATCATCGCTCATTCTGAGGACTGAAGCCTGCACTTTGCCATGCGTGCACTAAGAGCTTTGGTGCAAAACGGTGGACTCGGGCACGTGCAATTTCTGACTCGAGGTCTCAGCGACCAGCTGGCCACCTCTGTCCTGGTGTCCCCTGCTGCCCCCTCGGAGGGGGGTTTGCTCCGTTATCCAGAAATATGGGCTAACACACAAGACAAACGGATTTTTAAACTGGGTTTCTTTGGTTTGTGTTTTTGTTTTATGCAACTGAAGCTCATAGGAGCTGGCTGGAGAAAGCCAAGAACCAACACGCACTGTCACTAAATGGAACAGGTCAGGCGGCAGCGGCATTCCCGGCCGCGGGTGCGCTCCTCTCTGGCCACCGCCAGGAAAGCAATTTGGCTGGGAGCGTGTTGGAGGTCATTTATAGCTTCAGCGTAAGCTTTGCTGGTGCTCTTGCTCCCAGCATGCGTGCTGGGTGATTGGGTGCCTTCCCCATTCTTGCTTTGTCAGGGCGCTTTTGTGGGTTTTTTTTGGTACATTACACATCTTGGGCCACGCGCACGGCTCTCCCTGACCACCCGCCCTCCTTCCCCACGGCTCACGTTTGCAAACTGGGAGGGAAGCGCAAAATTCTGGCGCACAACTTTTTTCTGGCTAGCAAAGTCGGCAGTGTGGTTAGGAGAGGCGTTCGCCAAGGGGCGGTTCTAGAGGTCACTGCATTTGCGGGTCCGCTCTCCCCAGCAGCGCCCTTTGGAACCGGCGCCGTGCCAAGCCTCCCCAGCAGCTAGAAGAGAACCAGGCTTGTTCGGCCAGGTGAGCTCAGGCACGGCACCTCTTCGTGGCAAGCAATAATGTAAGCCAGAGGGGGAAAAAAAAAAAAAAAGCTTGGCTTGGGGTATTGCTGAAGCAGTAGGCACACGTGAAGCTGTGATGTTTGAGGGCTGGCTGAGCCGGCTCCCCAGCCTGCTCAAACTCTGGTCCCGCAGAAGCCTTCGTGCTCGCAGCTCGCTCCTGTCCCTCTCCCTTTCTCCCGGAGCAGAGCTGCTTGGCTGTTGCGTTTTTCTGATTCCCTTCTCTGCCTGGTTTCCTAACACGTGTGGGCTGAAGATGCGGCCGGTCCGTGGCTCCCAGACGGGCACCCGCAGGACGGGGACGGGGACGGGGAGCAGAAAGCCAGCGGCGTTACTGGACAGGCAGCAATTCGGCTGCAGTTATTTGCAGCAGCTTGGCGCGTGGCTGCGCGATTCTCCACGCGACGGCAGGCATCGCCGCCGGCTCCGGATGCCGCGGTGCGGTAACCCCAGTTCTCGTGAACCGAGCGGATTTCGGGGCGATCTAGCAATACGCAACTCAGCTGCCGTACCTGGGACGCGCCGCTGGGTTTCTGGAGAGAGCACTTCGCCTGTCGGGGCTGAAGCGCCCGGTTCCTTCTCCCTGCGGGCGCTCGCTCCGTGCCGAGGGAAGAGCGGGGCAGGAGCCTGCTCATCTCCCGGGCTCGGCCCTCTGCGGCCGGGCCAGGCCCCGTCCCTCGACAGCCACCCCGCTGCTCTGCTCCCCCCGCTCCGCAACGCTGCTGACGCTGCTCGCAGCGTAGCTGCCGTTTTGACGGCTGCCTGGCCGGCTTCAAGTTTGGGCTGGAGCCGAGCAAAGCTGCGTTAACAGAAAAGTGTTTTAACCCGGCGTTTCGCAGGTTTGCGAGGCCGTGTCTTGGGCTGCGCTGAGCCTCCAGCTACTCCCCAATCGCTCCGTTCCGACGGAGGACGCGAAGCAAGGGGGAGGCGGGATATTTCCAGAAAAAAACCTACTTTTGGGTTACCCACGGGTGCCTTAGCGTCTGCTCTGCTGACACGGGGAGCCCCAGCCGGCCATTTGTGCTCAGCCTTGGGAAAGGGGTGAGAGCGCTCTGCGGAAAATGATTTAAAATGCTTTCAGATGCCTTTTCACTTCTTTTTATTTAATTCCATAAATATTTTCATAAGGCTCAGTGTCTTTACAACACTTCTTTTAAACACTTTTTTTTTTTGTTTTATACACACAACTTTGACACTTGTTTGACAGGGTCAAACAGTCCAATATAAACAAAATAATAAAACTGGCAAGTGCGGATCAGCTGGGTTACCAAAATCCTTTTTTTTTTTTTCTTTTTTTTTTTTTTCTCTTACTGTTAAAACCCCAAAAGCACTAAAATATCAGTATTTGGCTTCAAACTAGATTTTTAAAAACTTTTTTTTTTTTTTTAAATTCTCTGCTACAAGTCCCTGTCGTCATAGTGCCTTTAAACTCCTACAGACTCTTCTTTTCTTCTTAAGGAAAAATAAGCTTGGTGATGCCATGCAGAACTTACAATAGCTACTAAATATACATGTTCCCTGAAATGTAGCTGCAATGAAAAGATGACAGAGCATAAAGAGAACAAAACCAGAAACCCAAAGCACCACAGTGTACTACCAATAACATTGCAACGGACGGCCAGCGACCATCCAGAAACTGAAACAAATTTCAAATATATTTCTCTATGTATTATTTTTCTATTTACAACTGTTAGATGCACCTAGGTTGGTTCTTGTTTGATCTTTTTGGAGAGGGCGGGGAGGCGAAAGTCTTGAATTTAGATCCTCTGTTCTAGTGTCTAGGTCAAGGGGTAATGCATGTCGTTTACCTAGGGAAGAGGGTACTTTTTTTTTTTTTTTTTATATATATATATAGATTCAGCCAGAGAAATACCGTAAACATGTAAGTTTGTTACAACTCTCTTGTTTCTGCATGTGGAATGGTAAGTGGGTTCCTCCTGTCTGGCACTGGAATGAAAGTCTGTATCAGCTGCTCGGTCAGAATCGCCCCACGCGGATTGCATCTGCGCTGCTCCCAGCGCTTGCAGAGGCGTGAGGCGGCCCGCCCCTGCTCCCTACGGGGAAAGCCACAGTAGGTAGTAAAAGTGGGAGCCAGTGCTGGTTCTTCTTTGCGATAACGCTCCATCTCTTGCAGCACCTTGGCAATTTATGGAGGGGAAGAGCTTTCTTGAATGCCATGCCTGAGAGCCAAGCCCCTCTTCCCTCCGGAACAAGCGCCTGCATCTGCTTTGCCTGCCGCCTGGCTTCGGCAAGCGCTAGCAACGCTAGTTTGGTTTGGCTTGCCATTTAAGAAAGAAGCTGCGAGTCCAACAAGTGGCCTTGTCAGATCAAGCGAGTCTTGATTTATGATGCAAATAATGGTGTGGCGGTGGTGTTTCTTTTTTCCTAGTGCTGAATATTTAGGAAGCATCTTCTCATAAAAATTATGGATGTCTCATTCTCACTCTCTGAGGCACAAAACAGTAAATGAACAGGCTTAACTAATGTGCTTGTTACTTTTTTTTTTCCCCCCCTAAGCAATTAAAAAGGCAAAGGAATAAGTGAAATTTTCATCATGTTGACAACAGTTTGTAATCTCTCTCTCTCTCTCTCTTTCTCTCTCTCTCTCTGCATCTCTCCAGCCATTCAGAAATAGTAAAACATTTCCGTTAACTTCTGCGAACCCATCTCATTCACTTCTTTAAATACCCATTCCGTTAAAGAAACAAAATCATACTTGCTGCAGATTCAATAGTAAAATCTGACCATAAAAATGCAAAGATACAAAAGAGCATAAAAATAACTTCTGAGAGAAAATCGGGTTGCCTCCTGTTTGGGATTCCTGGTGTTTCGCTGCTGCCTGTCACAGAGGGGCCACTCTTCCTCTCCGAAACACTGATCTGGCTTTGCTGTTTACTGATAGTTTCTAGATTCCTAAAAAGTGCCGAGATTGTTTTTGTACTTAAATAAAAAATATAGCCACTGCCTTGTCATATGCCCTGAAATAAAACAGGCTCCACAGAAATACTGAAATCACGCTCTCTGCTTGTCCCATTCGCTTGTATTTCTTAAAGGAGGGGAAAAAAAAAAAAAGTATCTCCACGCTAGTTGGCCTGGGGTGCTTATGTGGTGTATCAGATTCAAAAGAAAATGATAAATACCGTGACCAAGCACTTCATCCCACATTTTCAAAGGAGCCTGCAGAATAGCTCTGCAAAGTTTTTAAGTTCATCTTCTAAATCTGGTTAAACAGTCTCATTGGCCCTAGGAAAAAAAAAAATCATCCTAGTGCACAATGATTCCTTTTACAAGCTTAAACATAAGCTTCTGCGCTTGCAGACAAATGCAGTTAAGGCTGAAATCACAGGAATTGTCTTTGAAAACAGAGCTATGGATCTCCAGAGGGAGAAAAAGAGAGAGAAAGAGACCTGGAGAGCTTAGCTAATCGCTGCAGAGCCCGCTGCCACCGATACGCCTCTGCTGAACCATCGATGCCGTTTAGATTAAACCGATCGCTGCCTTAGATTAGGTCACCTAATCACGGTCACACGGCTAAACTTCTCAGGTCACATCCGTATCTTTCCTGAAAGGCAGTTCCCAACTCTGCAGCTTGGGCGCATTAAGTATCAGGGAAATACTTCCAATTATTTAGGCAACCATCCTTCCGCTAACGGGTCACTACCGGCACCTCACGTTCTGCCTGCGAGGTCCGTGCCCAAGTGAAGCCAGGGAGCTTACAGGCAATGGAGTAGAGCAGGCAGTGAGTGCAGTCATGGTCCTCACTTTGGGGATCACTGCTCCTGTAAATGGCAATCGGGGGGTTGTTAATGCGGTACTGTGCAGGCGTGAGTGTGGCCAAGGGGATGGCACCTTAGTTCCCGAAGAAAGAAAACTGGCCATTCGTTGGCGCCTAACAGCCAATTTTCCGCTAGCTGGAATGGAGGGCATGAAGCCATCGGGTTTTAAGCTTTTATCTTTGCGTGGAAAACAAAGATAGGAGTGGGCTTTCCAGAGTTGTGTCTCAGCTTAAAAAGAAAAGAAACCAAAGGTAACCCCACAGAAATAAAACTAAATGCAAAAGAAATAAAAGCCCCTGATACTCTTTTCTCAGTCTTAACTCCGAGTGTGAATGAATCACACTGAATCGAGAAAAAGACAGTGCTTAAAAAAAAAAAAAAAAAAAAAGGCAAAAAAATTAACTGAGGAAGACCCATCTCTCGCTTCCTAAATAGCTGATACCCCTTCTGCTTGTTTTCACCTGCCCACAACACAACAGTTAAAGCCAGAGAAATACTGCGCAGCGGAGCATGGTGCACAAGGGAGCACATCCAGACAGGCACGAGCCAGACCAGAGAATGCAGGGCGGGGACAGGGAGGGGGTCGATGCTCTTCCTTGAAATGGTAGCTCCGGGGACAGCCAAGGGAGGGGCGGAGAGGGAGGGAGAGGGGGCAGGGATCTCCCGGCACTCCAAAAAACAAACAACACCCCCCCCCCCCCCCCGCCCCCATAAATAAGATCAAATAAAATATACACCGATGCAGTCCATGAGGAACTTCGCGATGACGAATTCACACAAGCGAGAAAGCATTCTGGGATGCCAATGACGACTCGAATGAAAATGAAGAAGAAAAGGAAAACAAACAAACAAAAAAGATGTCCGACCAATGGAATAAAATAAAATAGGTCACATGGTTAGAAATCATTGGTGCTTCCTAGTATCTAGTAGCAGATTGCTTCCCAAAAACAACAAAAAAAGTTTTTGGTCCTTCTATATATATACATATGTATATATATTATTATTTTTAAAATGCGTGTGTGTATATATATATGTATATATATTTAGTTGCAACAGTGCTTCTCCGAAAAAAGGTCCATCTATAAATATAATTTTATTTATTTTTATTTTTAAATTTTAGTTCTTTTAAGTTAAAATTCTCCATCTCTCTAGGTATTATTTTTTGAATGGTGTTAACCTGCTGAAGTTTTGCCAGAATGGCGCCTGGCTGCGTCTGGGTTCGGTGAACTCGAAGACCTGGGACTGGGATATGCCATCTGTCACCATGTATTGTCCCTGATTTAATGGATCCTGGGGTGGTGGGTAGGCTGGAGGAACCGACTTGGAGTAGCTCACACCTGCATCGATGATTGGGGGGAAAAAGAAACAGATCAGTCAAAGTGCAATTGGGTCAATAGTCTTTCTTCGTCATGCTATCGCTTCTTATCACTTAATAACCAGGGTCCCAAACAACAGGGAGATGTGCTAGAGACGGCAGATCTACGGAGGAACGCAGCAGCTGCCTAAACTCTCAGCTCAGAGGCTACCTATGCTAGACCACGAGTTGAAGCTTTGGAAAAGATCCATCACTTTTGTACTGGCAGAGTTTTGCCTGCCCTCATGGAAAAGTCCTGCGTGACCTAACGAGGCACGAGCGTGGCCAGGCCGTATGCAGTATCAATCTGCTCAGACGAAGGCAGACAACCGCATCGTTCAACCCGCTCGCAAATTTAACGCTTGCTGTTGCCAAGCTCGTTTTCACCCTCCCTCCCAGCTACGCTCGGAAAGCATTTTTGCCCCGACATGCCCCGGTGACCAGCCCCGAGCAGCGCGACCCCGAGGACCGCTCGGCGCCGGTTCCTGCGCCAGAACGGAGCAGAGCTGCTTCGGAGGAAGCGCTACGCTGCAGGCACCCGCACCGCTTCGGCGCCGTTCTGCCTATGCAAAGGGCAACTCACTCCTTGCTTTAAGAAAGTTGGTAGGACTTTTCCATAGGGTTCGGTTTTTCAATTTACCAGTTTGGTTTCAGCCAAAAACGGCTGCACGCAACGCAGCAAAGGCCGATTCTGCTCAATCCAAACTGGTAGCAATGGATGGACTGGCAAGGCTACGCTTTCAGGTTCTAGATGCAGAATTCCCACATACGTGAGTCACAGCTCCTCTGCAGGAACAGGGTGAGGGGACGCTGCCCTTACAGCCTTCCCGTGGAAAGGGGGAGCTTCGGCAAGCTGGGACCTACGCGACCCGTTGTAAAGGATGGTGTAGAAAGGGCGGCTCCGGGTGAATGGAAGTGGAACAGAAGGGAGGCATGTCCCCACCGAAGTGTGGACTACAGGGAACAGTAATAGAGCTACGTCTGGATTTCCTTCCCCGCAACACCACTGAGGAGGGATAATCCCTCCTTCAGCCTCAGGGCAGCGTGATCGGCTGGAAACCACAACTCCAGAGAAGGGCAGGAAGGAGAGAGGAGCAGGGCTCTGAAGCAGGTTGCTGTAAGCTCTGGCCATCTCTGGATCCCCTCTGCTGCACGCAGAACTGCTCTTCCTTCTGCGGGGAGGGCAGCCCCGGCCGCATGACGGGTGGCAGCTTCGCAAGGGCCATCTCGAGGCCATTGCCTCCCCTGGCTTTAACCGCAGGAGCGAGGCGACTCTACCCAAGTAGATCAGTGTCCTCATCTGGAAAGCGGGATGGCATCACCCACCTACCTCACACGAGGGTTGTGAAGCTAAATTAATTAATGTTTGTAAAACACTTTGAGATCCTCGGCTGGGAAGGTGCTAGAGAAGGCAAAATATGGTGATTAGCACCCAGGTACCACAGCAACGTGTGTAAAAGAAATGCGACTCTTTGCATTCAGTTAGCGGATCCTACCCACACACAAACACATGCTTTGCGGGACCAGCGCCGGCCGGCCCGGGCACAGGAAGGCTGCACACAGTCGGGTACTTACAGACAAAGGAAAAAGCCTCACAAAGCGCACTCGCGGAGCTCATCAGACAACCGTTATATGTTGCCGCGTTATAATTCAGGACCCCTTTTAGATACAAAGCTAAGGCTTTAGGAAAGAGAATTAATTCACGTCCCCTTGCTATAGAATTTACCAATCAAGGGTTGTTAAAGTCCTCAAAAGGTTCAGACCAAATGGAGGTATCATCTTGACTATGTCTAACTCATTTCTCCTCCTTTAAAGCAAGTACCATCAAATCATGCAGCGCTCTGTCCATGGTAGGGAGTAACCAAGACCCTTCCTTACGGTGGACAAAAAAAACGCTCTGTGATTCATACTTATCAACCTTTAACAAATTCATCACAATTAATATTTCAAACTTATTTGAAAAGAACAACCTGGAGATGTTCTGCATTTGTAGCTGCATGCTGGAATAGAGTTACTCATCAACAAGTTTTCTCCTCTGTCTTTTCCAGGCTCCTCTCTCCCGCAGAAAGCCTGCAGAGCAGCATGCAGCCGCAGAGCCCTTGCTGTCCTGGGGTCAAACCATCAGGCCAACTAGGAAACCTGAGGCAACTCCTGTACCATCCTTGTTGGCAGGCCCCATCTGTCAATTTGAATTTACCACACTCTGTGACTTAAGGCAATGATGTCCCATAAGGGTAGAGCATGGGCCGGAGCTCATCTCCGCCCTACCTCTTCCATCCCTTCTTCTACTGCTGGCCTGCTCGGAGTTGCCTTGTTGGAAGGCAGGTCAATGTGTGGGCAGTGGAACCCACTGCGGAGAGTCTGCTCTGGAGGGCAAACTCTAGCCCTGAACCCATACCAGAGTGTAGCCATTCTGCTGGAGGCCACCAGCCTTTAGTGCCTTGGCCACTTTCCCCAGGAGAGACTGGTGAGGAATTTTAGGATCTGTGGTAAGGATAGGATCTGGTACAGGTCCCTTACATGGCTAGACTTGGGAAATAGATCTTCTGTCTGGTAAGGGGTTTGGGTCTTCAACTGACCCAAAGGACCAGGAATTACTTCAAAGGCAAACAAGCCTCGTGCCACCAACATTACTAACGTTCTACAACACAAAGGAGCTGTGAATCTAAAGCTGCTACAAAGGGACATACAGCAATTGTTCCTAGCTTTTCAAGACCTTAAAACCACACTGCTTTAACGACATGGGCCCAATGTCTTTTGCATTCTGTGGCTGCAGAGTAGCAGTCAGCCTGGTGATGCATCCAGCCTGCCATGCTGAGCTGGGCTGAGCTCTTCATTGTCTCTAAACCAATTTGTGGAGGGTGACCTAATGTATATTAATCATGATACAGAAATGCTAAGAAATCTCCTGGATCAGCAAAAACGTTATGCACTTGGAAGGCTGGAGAAGTAGAGAAAGGACAGTCTGGCTGAAGTCCACTGACATTGATGGACTTACAAAGAATGTAATCCATAGTCTGTCTTCTCCAAAAGAGGAAAAGGCAGACTCCCCTGGCCAGATCACTAGCAAACCCCACTTAGTTCTTTCCCAAAATAGCCTTTTTGGTCCAAACTCCTGAAAAATATCTGTCCTTGCTTGAACCGTACCCATGCACACGCTGCCACTGCCCTCAGTGAAGAAGCTCAGACCCATATTCCCAAAGCTGTTTGTGTGGCCCTGCTCAAGGATCTAGGCTATTGACATTAACATCTAACCTGGATGAACGTGAAAAGCTCCTGGCTGGTTCTACTTGAATAAGCAGCCGAGGGTTTGCATATTTATCGTATTTATCAAATGGCGTCCGTGGCCTGAATGATCAAGACTGCGGATCTCAATGGCATGCATAATTACCGTGCGTTTGTGGGCATGCAAATAAAAACATTTGTGCTCTGGCAAGTCAGGCTGATAATTCCATAAGAATACATTTTCTTGTGAAACTGTGATACAGCACTTTGCAATAGCTTGCGGTGCCCCAAGAATGGCTTTTTTTTTTTTTTGACATACCCACGTTCTTGACAAGGTGGAACAAAGGAATTGGTGGGGGCAGAAGGAGGGAGCTTCACCTAATCTGCACATCTTTAACTCCTGAGAAAGAGCAATTCTGGGAAAAAGTACGACAGGTTGGTATTTTTCTATTCTGCTCTGAAGTGGTTTGCTCCCTCATCAGAACTCGGGGCCGTTATGCAAAATTGTCTCTTGAGGAATTTTTTTTTTATATGCAAAGCTATAACTCCACTGCAATTCAACAGAAAGCAACGAGCAAAGCCCTTTTCCAATGCAATTTTGGGCTGCCTGGCGAACAGAACCCAAAGCGCAAAGGGAAAGGATCGATAGGTAAGTATTGATTTCTCGACACAGCTGCTGCGCTGCGTTTCCGAGGCATAGGAAAGCAGCTATACACCAATGACCAGGCCTGGAGCTCCTTCTGCTGGTTCATGCATAATTCTGCACTGTAGCAGAATAGAAAGGCTGCAGCTGCACAGCACGATCGTTCGGCAGGGTGGGGGTTGTGGAAATCTGTTCAGAATGAGAAAAAGAAAACTCCAGGGTTTATAATTTGGCTAGACAAAACTGGTAAAGAGAGATGCTGCGCCGTCAGTTGAAATCATGTCTTTTTTTAGTACTAGGCAACGTCACTTGGAATCTTTTGGATTTCTCAGCTCGGAAGAAAACAATTAAAAAGATTTAAAACTGTCTCTTTTTTCCCTTCTAGTTCTTTTTTTTCAAAGCATCTCTTCTATCTTTTGCAACCGAAACGATTCTACGATTCTATGATTCTATTTGAAGTTCCAACACGACCAGTAGCATTTGAAGATTTAGGAGCATGCTATTAACTCACAGGCAATCCACATGGACACGTGCAGACAGAGCCGGTTATAATATAGCAGGACAGCTACATTAACAGTGCACCTTTCCAGAGTTCATACAAAACATACACAGAATACACGCAGATTTGCTTATATATAAGCATGGAAACTTCCCTTACAAGCTGTTTATTCCATCCTCAGCCTTTAAGGTTTTAGCTTATACTTTGATCAGGAGCTATTTCATAGGCTTTTCTTCCACCTAGCTGTCTAGCTATCATGCTGTCCATTAGCCAGAGTTGAGTGGGAGACAATAAAATATCAACCCCTGCTTTCTCTACTGGCCGAGCGGAGGCTGCTGGTCGGAAAGGAAGCAGTGCTGCGCTGAGGAACCTCTCATCTCCCTCGGATTGCGACAGCAGCTGACCCAACTTGCATCCTTCAGGAGCCACGCTCAGAAATCCCCTAAATTGTGTTTCCTCCTGAATATTGTAACCCATACACAACGTGGGGTAGCCAGGAACATACCTCAAGAACACTAATTGTTGTACGGTTAATTACTCCTGCAATAACGACAAGTTAAAGAAATAAGAAGCAGTAATGGCTGAACGGGTACAGCCCTTTGCCTTTCTTGAGCACATTTCAACAGAGGATCTCAAAGCACTTCACCACTATTTACTTGGTCGCTGTTACGTTTAGAGTTAGCAAACTACGCTGTGTCTGATAGTAGCTCTGCTCCCTGATTGCAGCCCTGGTTTTTACAGCAAGAGGTGTGGACGGCAGCTGTGAACAGGAAACGTCTGCCTCTGAAGGCAGTCCTGAGCAGCCGGGGACTTCATCGGTTCACACTTCCATGCTAAACTACCCGACTCAAATTTTGTCGTACTCGCCCAACGCAAGAGGAATTTAAGCGGTGCGTTAGCCATGGCTCTTTACACAGCCGGGGATTTCACTCAATGGCCTGGCAGAGGTAGGTACTGTCAGGGATGGTACCGGTACCGGTGAGGAGAACGTGCCTTAGCTCCCTTTTCTAACCACTAGCCTAACTTCTCTGTTTTGGAGGAAGAGGGAGGTAAAAGGGCTAACTGCAGCTTGAGAAACGCAGCAGAGGAAAACAGTAATCTTGTGTCGTGGCTATTCCAAAGCCAACCACCGTCTCTACACCTACGGAGGTAACTTGACCTTTCTGAGTCTATTTAACAAGTCTGTTACTGCAACCTGATGTCATCAGACTAGACATTAAGATAATGATACCTCATGTGATAAGCAAAAGCTAAGCGAGGCAAGATGGAATAAATGCTACTAGGGCTTTATCAGTCAAAGCCAGGTGAAAACTAATTTATCCCATCCTGTATTTATATAGCCTCCCTCTCCTCCAGCATTCTGTACACTGATAGCAAAGATCACTCCGTCCGTTTCATTGATGGGAAGAGATCAGTTCATCCATCAGTGCCCTGAAATGCAGCCTCTTCTGGGTAGCAACACTGTCCCTTACCTAAAATACCTCACCAAACTGAAAGTGCAGGAGAATCTGGGCTGACAGACTTATTTCAGTTGGAATCTCAACGTGACATTGACGGCAACATCTTGGCTCTTCAAACGAGGGCCAATGGAAAACCCAAGAGGCCCGTTTCACATCTCAACAAAAAACTCCCCTGGAGAATTTGCTCAGAAGCATGTGCCCATTGCCGAGTCACCGGTACCATCCTTAGAGGTCTCCCAGCCAAGAATTTACTCATGATTTTCCTTAGCTTGTATATCTGACTGGATCTCAGATGAAACTGCTGACTCCAGCTGGGTTACTGATGCCTTGAGCGAGAAGCCATCTATCCATACCATCATCAATGAGACCAGTGCTTGTGGACCCAAAGCACAAAGCGTTTGAGCGAGCCGCAGGTGGGCACTGCGTAACGCCTGCATTTTGGATGTTTTGGGTAGGGTCTGTATTCTACAAGCAATGGGATAAGCTCTGTGATTTCGCTGAATCTGTGGGGAAGTATCACGGAGAACATGATTAGCTCCATTCTTTCGCCTGCACTGTGGGAAGCTCTGTGAAAAAAGGGAAGTGACCCTGATTATCTGAAAATGCAAATGTCCCTCTTTGTTTTAAAGCGGTTAGTCTATGTGTTGCTCGGTTTCTTTGAGTCCCCCCCAAAGCTACACCTACATGTGTGAATAGGATGGGGAAACACGTCAGGGCCACATCAGTCTTGTTAGCAATGAAGATGCAATAAAATAGCCTTAAACACTCAGGAGAACCACAGGAGATACCTACAGGCTCTGTTACCTGGTAAGACCTGTCCTTGCCAGCACAAGTATGCTAACGTGCAGTCACCTCGTTTTGCTATGCAGACTTGCTGGGGGTGAGCTTGCAGTGCAGAGGTCTGAGAAGTCAGAGAAAAGCTGTTGGGTGTTTGGGTCAGGGTTTTTTATGACATAGTTTGCTGTGAGCTCAAGTGATCAGAAAGGAAGAAATTAGCAGGAAAATTCAGTGACTCAGAGGATGTTTTACTGCAGGCCAAAGAAGTTCATGCTGTCTGATGATTTAACCCCTGCTGGGTTTGCACAGCTGACTATTTATGGGCAGGTTGAATGACAGCGTCCTTCTAAGGTCGGGGCTCGGGGAGGTGGTGATTGAACGCATGTTTCCGTCTTTCCGCAAGTCCCAGACCACCAGGCTAAAGACTTGTCTGGGCTGAGGGCATCTGCTTTGGTGAAGCTGTGGCACAGTGCAGAGAAGAATACACGGGACAGAGAGAAGGGCATGAAGGAGCTGGCGCATAGCGTGGGTCTGAAGAGCTCTCCCGGGGCAGGAAACCCTCCCGCCTAGTACTAAGGTCGCTTCTTTCAATTTGAACAGACATTACATTTTCCAAAATGGAAACATCAGTGGGAAACGGTGCTTTAAGAATGGGGTCTCCTTCCTGGGCAGTGGAACCTCTAATCCCCCTGACACCCCCGGCTGACAGCTTCCAGGAACAAGGGCAAAAATCCCTTACGTGTACACGCTGTCCTGCCTGGGGACAGATGGGGACAAAGCTGAGGATCAGAAAAGTAACTGAATGTTTCTGAAAGCTGCAAACACTAATCATTGGAGGGGAGATTAAAAGTGGCCAGCAGAACAGAAGCCCTTGATGGATCGAGGCACTAAAGGAGCCTTCTGTTTTCAGACACTTAGAAATGGGAAAAGTACCCTGGATAATCCTGTGGCTGTGTTAAGGATGGACTGGAGATCCACAAAGGATCCATTTTCAATGGAACTTTAGACTTGTTTCCACTGCCGTAGTCAATAACGAGCGCAATTTGGAAGCACGACTCGATGCTATCTTAATGTTGCAGTGTCAGTGCAGGCAGCAAAGGTCCTCAGCGGTACCCGGACTTATCTGCAGAAAAGTTGCACACTTGACTGGCTGTAGCTTAAAAAGGGTTGTGGGGTTTTTTGTTGTTTTTGTAAGTCAAGACAAATCAATTTCTCTGTTACTTTAGTGTTTTCTAGGAGACACCACGCTGAATTCTACTCCCAGTTTCCACACTGACATTGAAAGAGGCTAAAGGGCAGTAACCGAGAGGCAAAATCTTGAACAATCAATGCAAAAAGAAAAAAACAAACCAACAAACAGTCCTTTTCTCTACCTGTTGGTAAGGTGCAGAGCCAACACTACCCATTTAGTTTATGTCTAATGGACTTAAAGAAGGCCAAAAATTGGTTTAACGCTGTCTTAAGGCACCTGATCTAATATCATTACATTTTGCCCAATCCAATAAGTATTGCAAATCCTAGTATATTGCTGAAATCTGACCTTGCGCATCATTAAATCGATTTGGAAGGAAGCCTGGCACTGCATGCGCGCACGCATTTCTGTGCAGACGTGAGCGCTCGGAGGGGGCTGCTTCCCAAGGGGGCTGACGTGCCCCACAGAGGACCCTCATTGCGGGATTAAAAAACTTCTCTAAACACTGAGAGCTGTGTTCTCTCTTAATCACCTGGATACAGTTTCCGTTAGTTTAAAAAGCAGAGTTTTAAGGTTTCTTCTCCCGCTATCAGCTGATCTCTCGGCGTCCCTCCCTCGCCCGCTGCAGCGAGCGGTAGTTTAAATGCTTCCTTTTCAAACGCACGCCAGCCAGCTCCCGAGTGCTACTTCTGGGAGGTGTGGTACAACAGTGCATGAAAGAAGCGGCAGTTTATACTATTTGAAAAATGTTCTTCTGCTTCACCTCTAACAAAGTTGATTGCATTTTCCATTTCACCTCCTTCACAGCTTTTCTCTCTTCCTTAAGTATTCTGTGACAGGGAAATTACCGTGGTTTCCCATTTAAGAGATGGAGGGAACAAGTGAGATAATCTAGAAACAAGTCTGTAATAGGCATCCACCGACATGGAGCAGGGCTCTCGACATGTCAGGTCGAGCTGTTGAGCCGTCAAGCCCTGCTGTAGCCTCTGAGACCTGTCCTGCAAAGTCCGTAAATTTAAATGAATAAAGAGTACAGTTGAATGCAGTGGAAGTATTCCTGTTCCTAAAGGGCTTCACTGCTTTCCAGGCATCACTGATTCTCCGAAACCAACTTAAAGCCCCTTCCGATGCTACCGTCATGCCGTGGGAGGCTGCGCGGGCAGGGCGAAGGCAGCGCGCGGTGCCTGCAGGCAGCAACCTCCTGGCACAGGCAACACCCCTCTGCCTCTTCCCAGCCCCGAGAGCTGCACCTCAGCCTCAGCAACACAGCCCCAAGTGCCTGCCAAAGTCTTTGGCAAAAAAAATTGTTGGCGATATATGTAAAATGCATATGGCAAGATTCAAAAAATCAGTCACTAAAAGCCAACTCTCAGGAATTTCCTCCTACCTCCCTCTTCTGAGCAATGCCACCGGCTCCCTGCTCTGGCAGCCTCATGCTTCTCTTTGGGTCGTGGGCACGAGACAAACCACAGAGTAAGAGTTTTCAGCAAAACGTTCAGTGCCGGTACTTAATTTAATTAATCTGAGACTGGGCTATGATTACGACAATGTAGTACAAAAGAAACACAGCTTCTAATTTAATGACCCTACTTGCTATTTTTCAGATTTCATGTCTTCAGTAAAACAACCCGGCTTCACTTAACTTGATGCTTGGGGTCTGACTGAATTTC
Organism: Pelecanus crispus; assembly: GCF_030463565.1. Lineage (NCBI taxonomy): Eukaryota > Metazoa > Chordata > Aves > Pelecaniformes > Pelecanidae > Pelecanus > Pelecanus crispus. The sequence goes on along the minus strand of NC_134655.1, from coordinate 2,205,367 downwards.
TGTCTGACTTGAGGACTTCATCTCGTAAAAAGAACTGCCAGTGTTACAGCATGAGCTCGTTCTTCCTAAAAGAAATGCTGACTAATGTTTTAGGAGCTAATTAATTTTATAGTCAGAGAAGTCTAAGACAACAGCCCCTCCTTTTTCATCTCAGAGAGAAAGAGAGAGAAAGAGAGAAAACAAGAGAGCAATTGCTGTGTAAGCAGTACGTATGGTTAGGCATACTGTGTTTGTCAGGATGCAAGTCCAGTGATTTAAGTGGGCATACTGGTAGGCATGCTCAGGCACCTCTGAACTGTGTCACTGAACGACTGAACAGTGCCATTATTAATTAATTATTGCCTTAATTAATTAATAATATAATTAATTGAACAGCAAATAATAATTAAAACTGGTTTTGTCGTGGCCATCATGCAAGTCAGCTCCTCTAATTTTCCACTTGCAATAATCTCCGTGGTCGCTTCTGCGCCGAGGGGCAAGCATGCTAGTGGCGAGGGGTGCAGCTGCAAAACCGAGCTCGTGGAGCACCCGCTACTGCCTGAACTACACGTCCATTGTGGAAGATACGCGTTCCCTGGGGCCGTTTCTGGGTGCGTGCATACTTTAAGCTTAGAAAATCTGGCCAGGAGAGTTTTTAGAGAACATCTCAGAAGACAACATAGGAAGTTAGTAGAGAGGAGAAGACTAATGACAATGGAGAGACACAGCAAACCAAGGAGTTTACAGGTGGCCTAGCAAACCACTACTGGACCAGCAAAGCCAGTAGACAACAAACAGGTGAGGCAGAAAGCAAGGAGTTCCTTAAACTTTTGCAAAAAACAACCCAATGCCTGTACAGAGCGGGGACAAATCTGCCTGGAACTGACTGTAGCCAAGAAGCGATGAGTTATCTCAAAACCCATTTATAGGCCTAGTTGTGCCACGGTACCTCGGTAACGAATCGATATGCCTACGACTCTGTGAAGCTTGGGAAAACTTGAGAAATGACCTTTCTGACTTTCCCTCCGTATTTACTATTTCAAAACCTGCAGCTGCAAGAGTTATTGCGAGAGATAATTAACGCTGGCGGTTTCGCCAATTGAGAATCTGTTTAATATCTAGCATGGCATTTATTAGTTGGCCGTAGCCTGCCTGGGTGGGGAAATGAATCTGACATTAGAGAGATATAATGTCTTCTTTACTAAGATACTTTATTTCCTAGAGCTGATGCTACTATGCTGTCCTTAAAAAGTTACAGGTAGCCCCAGGAAACATGACTGTCCCCTTTCCAAAAGCAGGAAAGGGGTAGATCCCTCACCATCTCCAGTATTTTAGCCATCTTTCTTTCTCTGCTAAGGGGAGACTTTGGGAATTAGCAGAACCCCCCCCATCTCCGCACTCACTGCCATTGCAGCCTGAGATAAACAACCGAGAGATTTCTGCCCCCAGGGACAGCTTCTGGACATCAGACTGGAGACACGAGATCAAATTCATCTCTGGTGAAACTCCACTGGCTTCAGCCACATTAGACCAGAGATTAATTTGGCCCACAGATACATTAAGAAAGGATACAAAGCACAAACGGTATTTTATAAAAAAAGAGAAAGGGGAGGGGGAAATTCAAGGGGGATGCTGGATCCTAACCCAGCAGGATTCAGCCCAGCCCGCTCCACCCTCACATCACCAGGCACAGTGCATGTTGCCGGTTACCTTTTTGCTTACTGACTTTCTTTACTGTCATTGCCGCTTGCCGCTTTTGATTTTCAGAAATTTCAAAGCCTGAAAAAGGGAACACGGCAAACACAATTCAGAAGATTGCTTACAAAACCTCTTTTTCTTTTGGGGAGGGGGAATGTTCTGCACTGTTTGGCAAACACAGAATGCCCTAGGTGGCAAAGCATCACCCAGTGAGCTGTGGGTACGGGCAGGTATTTTACTGAAAAGCAAATCTTCCTTGAAAGGGCAGGCCTCTTTATAATCTCGCTTGTGCAGGGGCTGTATGGAAAGTAAGATTAGACCCGTTATTATTTATACAGTATCATAAATATGCCCAGTGCTCTACAGCTGAGCAACACAAACTGAGCCTGAACTGACGCTGGTTACAGTCAATTTATGGGCTGATGCTGAGGGAAGGGCATGGCTGAGAAGTCATTGACTTCGCCACCCTCCTACCCTGCACGAGACATGCGTAACCAGAGCAGCAGTGACGCAGCCAGGACGCTCTGAAGTCAGATGGCCAAAGACCTCCTTCTCCCACAATGCCCACGGAGGGCCAGGCTTGAAACTATGGGCAGAATTAGTTAACTGAGGGCCAAAAATAACGGTGTCTGAATTGGAAAGAGACCTATTTATGACTATGAGAGCAACCAAGGACATCTGAACAAGGTTGAACTGTAATTCTACTACCAAGAAAAATGTGGGCTTCTCCAACAGTTGGGGCTAAATTAAGCATTACCAACAATCTCCTTTCAGATTCATTTCATATTCCTCACCTATCTTTTCATCTTCTTTTACCATCTTCCTTTCTTCTCTGAAAGCTCTAAGCCATCGTAACTTCTCCTCCAGTTTCTTGGCAAAGAATAAGTGCATTTCCTCAGTCTCCTTGTTATGAAGTTTGAAGGCATTCTTCATGCTGACATTGAAGTCATCATCTCTCCCATCTTCTATATCAACCACTTCATACTTATCCATGTCTATGCGACCTTTGTAATACAGAATATCTCTTCGTATCAGATCCTACAGAGAGAAAAGGAGAGATGGGTTAATTGTAAGATACTTACAGAGCCTGAACTTAGCAGGGAATTCATGGGAGGGCTGAAGAAAAGAAAGAAGTAATGGTGAAAACTGGTCGGATTCCTCAAGCCTCATCTGCTGTGAATACATTTGTTGCTGGCTAACAAACAGGGTAGGTCATAGGCATAAAAGGACAAAATACAAGTCCTCGTGCTGCAAAATTTTGCTTGCAGGCATGAAGAAATGCCTTTGAGTAGGTAACATACTTCCGTCATTTCCCATGATGGGAAGTTTTGTTCCATAGGAGGAGAAACCTGAAAATACAGGCCACTGGCCTGATGGGATTCCGATGCTGCAAATGAGGCTGTGTAGAAGCATAAATCCTGAGAAATCAGCTCGGGCATGTTTGGCAGTGCAGACTGGGTGGTGCAGATCTCTGTTTTCCAAACGCATTGGCAGAGTCAGGGGAGATGAGGCTCTGCCCCTTCTCCTTAGAACCCATTTCCCTTTCATACACAACTCACTGGCGAGAAAGTCACCCTGATTCTCAGTTCAAAGAACTCCTAACCTTATCTCTCTGGTTTTAACCTCTTGATCCAGCTTAAATTTTTTTTCTTTTTCCCTCCTTGATGTTTATAACCTTTACAACAAAACCTGTTCATCCTCATCTCCTTTCTAAGCTGATTATTCCTGCCCCTTGTTTTTCAGCAAGAGCTCATTTCTCTATGTTGGGAAGGGAGAAGTAGAATAGTCTTCGTTATTAATTTTTCAGAACTCAGATGAGAATACCCACAGCTCCGTGGCTGTTCGACATGCCCAGCACAACCTCCGCTCCATGCCGGCAGCAGCTGGTGCCGTGTATCGGCTACCACGATCCCTCCTGCCAAACCACAGAGGGCGCGCGGTCACGGCAGCCAGAGACAGCGGTAGGTGGAGGCAACACTAAAAAAAGTGTTTTGAGATCTATTGTGTCAACTGCTCAATCACAGATGTGAAATTGTGGCTGCTGGTAAACTGTAGTAAAACCCAGGTAATTTCCTGTTTTCTTCCTTACCTCTTCATACTTGTTTTGGCTTTGCCCATCAAATTTTGTCCTGCCTTTACTAGAACTATTCCTGATTTATACTGGTGTGAGAGGAGCATTGGTCCCACATCTCTATGTCTTTATAGGAACAAAAAATGATCATCAGAAAACAGAATGTTAATTACAGAATCATGACCACATAAGGTGATTCAAGTTACAAGGCATACATATTTAAAAAGCCAAATTTAGCAACGCACAATCAAGATTTCCTTCCTCTACCCACTCTCAAAAGCCAGTATCTAGGTGTATTAAATTAATTTAACTTAAATACTTTTTGATTTTTGAGAGTGCCCTAAAGATAAATGCTATGTCAAAGGATTCATTTAAGAGGAAAAATAAAATCAATGTACAGCATTTATTTACTCAAATAAGATTTAGTAGTGAGGTTTTTTAAAGATAAGCAGTAGGCATTATTTTAAACAAATCATTAATCTTGGAAAATAAATTGTACAACATAATTTTTTTAGCAAACTTGCTCATGGATCTGCCAGACAGTATTAACTATCATGAGACAGGGTACTGTCCAGAAGCTCGTAGTCTTTAAAACCTGGCTCCTTCCCCTGGAATGCTCTAGGGGGGGAAAAAAATCCCATTAACTAATGTCTTGTACAAGTATTTTCCTCGTATGTAGGCTTTGAGTAGCGATGCTGTCCAAAACACGAGAAAAGGATATTTCAGGCTGAATATGAAGTAGAAAATCTTTCCTGTTTTGTCCTAACTTGGAAAATTGCTTCTTTCCTCTCCCTCTGCGCCCAGTGAAGTGCTGAGAAAAGGCTGTAAGCATCACACTAAACTTGGTCAATTAAATCAATACTGTGCACTGTGTTTAAATTTGAGTCTTGGACTAGTTCTTAGAAATAGCATTTATCTTCACCACGTTCTCCAAAAAACTTGATTACAAATCTCACAGGAAAAAAAGATGTGCTCCTTAAATTAGCTATACCGGCAACTATTCGTCTTCCCAGGCAGGCAGAACCAACTCACTGCTGATGAAAACTTCCAAAACACAACACTGAACAGACTGCCCTTGTGAAGGAGATGGGCGAAGCGGGATCGAACATACTTTTCTATGCAATATTTATGATTTTGTAGAGATTTGTTCATAGAAGGTATTACAAGAATAAATAATCACAATCCTCCTTCTCACCTGGCTCTGAAAACACAAGGCTCTGTGCATTAGCTTTTTTCTTACACATACTAAATATGTTTTTTCCTCTCTTATCTCTCCGATTTTGATTTAGAAAACATTACAGGCTATTTTTAATAGCTAATGCTAAGTGAATGCTTTAACAGCTTTGTGCTGTCACTATACTTCCAGAGGACAATACACGGGGTTTGGACACGTCTGACGGAACCGCTCCGTGCGTTTCCCCTCCAAGGCTGCCGCGGGAACAATCGCTGCCTCCCGCGAGGCTTCTGCAGCACGTTTTGGAGGCTCCCGCGCTTTGCAGGAGTTGCTGAGTACAGGATGCGAAGCTAACGGTGTTGCCTAGGAGTTACTGAAGGAGCAATGAGGAGATAATGGAATCATACAAGTGCTTTTTGGAAATAAAATGGCCCCAAAGAATATTATTGTTGGTGAGAGTGCAACAGCGGGAAAGAACAAGCTCAGCTATCGAGACTGCAGAAAACGCACGAAGAAGAAACACCACGTTTCCGTCCTTGAGCGTTAAGTAAGCACACGGGCGAAGGAGGGAAGGACAGCAAGCGCAAAGTCCTGCCTGCTGTTTTTACTTTCATTTGGAGAAGAAACTTCCATAATGAATGGAGAAGAAATGAATCAGCTTTCCTCCCATCGCCCTCCCCAGGGCGCTCAGCCTCCAGCTTGGCAGGAACCTTCCGGTGGAGAAAGAGCCCCTGGATGAAACCAGCCAAAGAGATGCAGAAAAGGTAAAGAGCTTAGAAGAGCAAGTCCATGCCTGACGTTACCCAAGTGCGGGTCGCTGCCCTGTGCCAACAGCGCATTTCCTTCATCCTTCCACAAAAGAAGGACCGTTCCCCGCTCGCTGACGGTAAACTCCAGCACCGAGACCCCAAGTTTTTAAGAGACCCTTTATTTTTCACCGAGTGGTAGAGCACGTAAACGTCTCGGTGAATAACACGTGTCTGCAGATGGAAGACGCTTTGTACACACCTGGTTTCGAGAAAGTTCAGTCCATACAGCAGATTAATAACTGTAACTGGATAATGTCATTTTGTACAGGTTAGGCATTTCCTACTACCACTTCTGCTTTCTTCCCCTCTTCTTGCCAATGCTCAATAAATGGATATTATTTCCTAATGGACAAAATTTTAACACCCGTAGTATGGGAAACATAATAATTATTTGATCTGTGGATATTTTATCACATATGTCCCTACAGCTCTTAAAAAGTAACATATATGCCCTAACTCCTTAGCGGAGCGTGGGCAAATGCACTTGGCTTGCACTGTAATTGATTTCAATAAAATTTAGGAATTCATCTGGGCTACATGAGAGACGTACAGCAAACAAGGCCAAACCCCTGTTCAGAGGAGCTTTTTTATGCATGCGGACAAGAGAACAAAAAATCAGGGAACAGGCAGGCAATGAAGGCCACGGTGCTTCGTGTGATTTCTGCAGGGTGCAGACAGAAAGCCCGTCGCAGTGTTGAGGGATGAACCTTGTTGCTCTGTTTTGTCAAGCGCACGGCTATCTTCCCTTTATTCGAGCACGTAAGCCGACTCTAACAAGCGCACGCAAGATAAAGGAAAGCAGATGTGTGGCTGGAGGTGAAAATGGATAGTTTAAACAGACTGGCATAAGTACTACATGTCAGAAGGACAACGCAAATATGCATGCACAAAATGGAGATTTATCAGCTGTATCAGCAGCCACACTGTCGAAAGGAGCTCAGGCTTAGGGGAGGGCAGAAATGGCAGCTGGGACAGGCTGCTGCTATTACTCCCGATTATCCCAGGGATAACATACAAGAGAATTAGGAAGAAATCATTACACTATAGAATTTACCTTCATTTATCTGCTGGATATATTAGTACAGTATTATATATTATCCTGTCCATCATTAAGCCAGGCTGATGACTAGCTGGTTTACACTGTCCAGTTTTGAATGTCATACCAAATTATTTTTTGTAGTTAAATCAGACGAGTGCAAGAAAATATAAAAAGACAAAAAAACTCTCAAAACCGGATCAGTGGGGAAAGGCCAAAGAAATGGGGTTGTTTAATCTAGAAGGGACATAAATCAAAGGTCATGTGCTATTGGTATTCCAATATGTGAAAGCTGCTTCTCTTCTAAGGAGGCTGGTGATCAATTATTCTCCATTTTGATTGTGGCTTGGCTTAATTTACCACAAGGGAGAATAGGATTAGATACATGGAAAAAAATCTTTCTAGCTATAAGAGTAGTTAAACACTAGAGCAGACAAAATAGGGAAGTCTTGGGACAGCATTCCTTGGAGATTTTAAAAAATAAGGTTAGACAAACATCCATCAGAGATGATCTCAGTATACTTAATCCTGCGAAGGGAATAGCTAATCTCCTGGGGTCCTTCCCAGCTCTGCATTTTGGTGATGTCTAAGAGAAAGGTGACAGATGGAGGAGAAAATGGGATGCGAGCAGGTGGGATCAGTAGGGAATTCAGGGGCGGTACGGGAGAAGCCCCAAGGCACAGACCAGGACGGGACCAGGACGGGACCGGGCCGGCAAGCACGAGGAGCGGTGACACAAACCTGCAGTCGCTGCAGACAGCATCCAGATTGTGTTGCATGGCTCTTAAGGAAATTGATGCATCTAGGTCATCTGCACTTATTTGTCTAAATATTATCTTTTTTTACCCTACAGCTTCTACGATTTCCTTTTCTTTCCCTAGCTGAGGTTAATTAAGTTCTTCTGAATAACGCTCTGCAGCCCATTCACGTAATTATGTGCTAAGGATTCACAAGGAAAAGACGAAGCCGAAAAAAGTAGCGTTTGATGGGAGCACAAAACAAAGTTTTGACACGTTACGTAAACCTACCACAATTCTGCTCTCTGCAGTCGCTCTGTCAGAGGTTTACAGCAGAAGCGCTCGTGCCCGCGGTAGCGGCCACGCTCAGGGGCACGTACCTGTCCGTGTGACCTGCTCAGGCCATTTTCTCCTGCTCTCACTCTGACTTAAATCTCCCCGTTTCACTGTCCCCTCTCTGAAGGGGGGAGGTGACTTTCTCTAGCTGCGCTTGAAAGAAAAGAAAATCTCATTTGCGACCATCATAAGGAAACCAAGGCTGAACTTTTACTGGAAAACCTGAAGCTGTGAAGCTGGGATATGGCTTCCACAATCAATTATGCACCCACCCCCAAATTATTGCAGTGGATGTAGCTATCTATAGAAAGGATTGCACCTGTAAATCAGACTCCTCAATAACTCATTATTACGTTGACTTCTACTTGTCTTTAGTACTGCTTTCTCCTGCTCCCTAGCTTTTTTTCGGCCACGAGCACCCTGGGCCATAGCTAGGTGTGCCAGGCGCTGCATCTGCACGCTGTGGTTGTGCAACACCCTAGAAGAGTGAAACCCTCCCGTGACCCTGCAGAGGAAATATAATATTAATCACAAGGAGGGCAATCTCCCTGTGCAGCCGATTGAAAAATGGCATCAGAATTAAAAGCTGTTCAACGGCTTAAGCAGCACCTAAGGAGGAAATTCTCCCCTCCATCAGAGGGCACAGGTAAGCACTTGAGAGGACCTGGCCTGGTGCATCTCCCCGGTAATTTTTCCTGTTAGCTTTGTGTGCAGCCGTCTTCAGGCTTTTCAGAAACTCCTCCGATTTATTTCTTAGCAGGTGGCGTGCAAGGACGGATGGGCAGGTCTTAAGCGAGGGTTGTGATTTTAGGATGGCACCTTTTTTTGCAAGTTACTGTGGTTTACTCTATGCTAGGTCACACTCTACTTCTCATGCATAAAACAAATCATCTGTAAAACACAAGCGGAGAAAGAGCCATTTCCAGCCATGAGTCATTAGAGCCTTCTTATGAGCTGACAATATAAAAGATGCAAACCACAGAATAATGTTACAGGCTTCTCATTGCACATGGAGGTTATTGGTCCTGCTGGTTACCAAAATCCCGCATGTTCTGATGGGAAAGTAGTTTCAAACTGACTTAGGGAGCAATTACGCACTCTGAGTACACGGATGCAGACAGGTCTTCTGAGCGCGGCTCCCGAGGCTGGCAGGGACCGGCTGCGGGCCTCCGGGTGAAATGCAATTCCTCCCTCAGTCCTTCCCCATCTCTATAATGGGATAATGACATTTGCTTATTTTACAGGGCAACTGGGAGCTGTAAATAAGTAATCAGTGAAAGACACATTGAAAGCCTATGATGGTGGATCTTGAACAGCTCAAAGCCTTGTAAGACTAGCTTAGCGTTACACACGCTTCGGGATTCGGAGCCGGCAGACGAAAGGGAGGCAGAGCGGAGGCTCCGCAGGCAGCAGACGCAGCTTTGCCTCCGTCCCTCCCGCGAGGCAACAGGCGGCCTGAGTAACGTGCAACAGGGTGGCCCTTCCGCTGGGCGTCGTCACTCCGTCCCCACCACAGCTTCGCAGAAAAGCATCCCAGTAGAGGTTTTCCGAGATATTTTCCTCTTGCGCTGAGCATGGGTGACAGCGGAATGTCGCATGAGGGGTTCCTCCCCTCGCTCCTCCCTACCCGAGAGCGTGGCTTGGAGCAAGGAGCGTCGCCGGTGAAGCAACAGCCCTCGCAAGCACTCATGGGGCTGGAAGGCCGAGAGTGTCACACTGCGTACACACGCATAAAGCAAAGCCAGGGCTTGCCTGAAAGGACTAATGATTGAAACGTAACACAGACAAGGCAGCAAGGTAGCAGTGTAGTCAGTATAGAAAGCAGCAATCCCTGCAGACTGTTTTTGCCCAGAAGATGATGTGTTCTTCAGATATCAAAGGAGAATGGGGATCCAAGGATGAGGCTGAAGGAAGACCTGCCTACAGGCAAGCTCTACAACTTGGGGAATAGTTGACGTAGGAACAGTTGATGAATAGCGAATAGCTGATGCTGAAATTGGGCAAAGACTAAACCAGGGTCCATAATACCTGCACCCAAACACCAACCCGCGATTTGGAAAAGGCAGAGATTTGGAAAAGGCTGAGTTGTCTTTTGCACTAAGGTGTGGGTCTCAGACCCCTCTCTGATGATTCCTTGTTGACCTGGGCAGAGCTGCAGAGCAGAATGGAAGAAGCAGAGGGAGCGAGCAGAGTTTTTCAATTTACTCCTGAAATTTGTCCTGATTTTCCTGCCTGCCTGCTCTCTATCTTCACTCTGCCCAGCCTGCCGTGAGCAATGAGAGCATGGCACGCTGCCACTTTGCCATGTCTTTGGGTGTCTTTAGTCATAAGGGCTTTCAACGTTCTTTGGCTTTTTAAAAAAAGATTCAGAGCCTACATTTTTAAAATCTAATTTACCTTAAAGCAACCCTTTGAAGAAAGCAGCCCAGCCTGCTTTTCATGAACACCAAGGACACAGTCTTCCATAGCATTTGTTCATTTAACTTAACCCTACTGCGGGCTGATTTTTAAGACGGGACAGTTACGCGCTGTTCTCATCAACCTCCCCGGAGCCCGAGCGCATTACAAAACTGGGCTTCTCTTCTGTCCAAATGAGATCTTAAAACTCAATGAACCCTTTCGAATGCTTTTGTCTTAAATATCCTTGATTTCAGAAAATAAATTTAAGCCCTGCTAAGTGGTTGGATGCCAGTGACTGTGAGCTTTGCTATCGGCCTGTCGGACACAGCAGTTTGGGCTGAGGCAGCCTTTAGGAGCAGGGAAATGTGGTCTGCACAGCGCAACCCAAAAATGCAACGAGGATCGGATCGTATTAGAAACGGGGTGTAACACCGCCTCCGCGACACAACCTCGGCCGCTCTCTTCCTACCGCAGACTTCCTAGGATGGGCTAAATTGTTTGCTACACATTTCCCTAGGGGCTGCCATGGGCAGAGGGCAGCTGAAATCCCTGCGATATCAGTTTATGTAACTCCTCCTTGCACAAGGACAGCTGTGCCGGGCAGGTCGGCAGATTCCTGCCAAATTATTCAGCAGTGTCTGTCTCCTGAGTTTGGAAAGAGACGTTTGATTCATCCTTGCCAGCTCCATGAAGCTGCAGTGTGGGATCCGAGAGGGGGAGGACTGGAGCTGAAAGCATTTATGTGGAAATGCTATTTTCGTTCAATGTATTTAGTGGAACATCAGTGGCATTTTGATGCCTTGTTCCACCTCAAGCCCAGTCACACTGGCTGCGAAGCAGTGAGGCAAGGGCGAGTGCGTTTCCAAAGAACTAATAACAGGAAGAGACGGGAAACCCTTCTGCAGACACGTCACTCGGCTTTTCGGGTCTCTCCAGTTTGCTCCCAGGGGCTTAAAATTGTGCTGCTGAAAGGCCGCAGCAGGAATGGGTTAGATTTTCAGCTTCTGAGGTTTTGCCTGTGGGCCAAATTTACACCCACTGCAATTAGAGGAGCGATAAATTAGTCACAAGAGTATATTGTATAGCATCTTGCATATCTGTATGGCTCTGAGTAGGCCAAACCTGTTCCCTATCCAGAAAACACAAACCGTGAAGGACTCTAAATTCAGCCCTTTCTGGATTTTACCACTGAATTAGCGACAAACAACCTAAAGCCTTCTCCCACCCTTCTCCAGCTGGCTCCTTTGGCTGCCCCTGATGTTCTTCTCCCTACACCTCCTGCATCCCAGCGACCCCTCCGGAGCCCGCTCTTCCCTCTCTGCTCTTGCCCGCCGAGCAGCGGAAGGGCAGCACCCGCCGCCCCACGTCAGCAGAACGGCAGTGGGTTGCTGCAGGGTGCCGGCTCCGCTCGGGACAGCCCGCTAGCACGAGCCCTCCTGCAAAACCCCGCTCAGGGCACATAACTGGCACGGGCACATCCCTGCAAAAGGCTCACCGAGCAATGCATTCGGGGCTAGTTTGACTATTAACAGGAACGTTTTCAGATACATTGCCGTATCTGAAAGCTAAAGTACTTTTTTTTCATAACTGTTTTTAATATATATCCTGTCCATTGCTGGAATTCCTCCTTCGTGTTCAGCTATCTGCTAGCCAAGGAGGCTGACAGGAGGAGCAAACTTCCTTGCCATGCTCTGGACCCCCAGAAACCTCTCATCAGCAAGACAGCACCGACTGATCAGTGGGGCATGAACGCAGGGCTACGTCAGTGGGGCGGCGGAAGCACTGTTCTCTAAAAACTTCATTTTATACTTTGCTTTGGGGCTTTGACCAAGCCCATGTGTTTTCTTTGGTCGTCTTCGTGCCCATCTTCAGCTACCTCACTAGCTGAAATAGCAGCACGCCTTGCCTGTCAGCGCAGCGCAGTGCCGCGTCTCTTCCGAGCTGCTGTTTGGAAAGAGTGAAACACAGCCTGACCCGTTTTGCCACCCTGCTGCAGGCTGGACTCAGGCCTGACCCAAAGCATGGCACTTCATGGAGATCTGCATTACTGGGAGGAAAAGAGAAGGGATGGAAGGTGCCGCGGAAGTCCAACAGCGTTCCTCGTGGGTCAAAAAACCACTTGAAGTAATAAGAATTGTCCCAGAGCTACTCTGCGTTTGCAAACAAGATTTTCGGCTAGCCCTGTGAGACCTATTTATCCTGTAATAAAAGCAGGGCCGTTGTTTTGGTGCAAAGATTACCTCAATGTTTTTAACAGACGCGATATGGGAACTAGACCTTCTTACACTAAAAGGCCTCAGAAATGTCTCTTCTATCTTCCCATTTGGAAACTTGAACTGCAATGGAGTTTGACAGGATTATTTTATTTATTCTATCTCCTATAGCACAGCTATTTCTGGCTGGCTGGCTGGCTATTGCTGTTAAACTGGTCTCATTTTGCTTCTCATCCAGCCTGCTTTGCTCTGAGAGCTCAAGGGAAGACAGCAATAGCAATAAACCACAAGCTGGAGTTTACATTGCCTCGTGATTATGAGAGACACATTAAAAGTGCAAATGAAAACTAAATGCGTTTCATGCAGCCACTGATCTTTCTGCTCTGTCAGAAAACACTAAACACGGAGCCCCATCAAGGACTGTTCAACTTGGTGAAAGAAAACCGTAATTTGGTGCAGAAACTCTGTTAACCCTTCATACTTCATACTGTCATTTCCAGCCTAATGCCACAGCGCTCTCGAGCCCGTTGGGGAAATCCAAACTATTGCCCAGAACAGAAAAAAGAAGATCCTCATCTATTACATGAGAAGCACCTCAAGCATCCCCCAACATAACCAGCTACGATCATAATTAATGCTGTGTGTCACAGTCCTGGATGTTAAGTCCTATAATTTGCAAATTTAAAGCATCCCTGTGTCAAACTCTCTCAACCTCAGAGCGATAAGAAAAGTAGACCCTGTGCCTTTAAGGCAACATCTTTTAATGCTACCATCATCAAGGATTGACTTCATTTCTTGGTAATTACGGTTAGCATACTGGAATATGTATTCTTCCTTCCTGATTATAGACAGATGGTAAGTCAAACTGAGGCCAGTGCTTGCTTCCTACACAGTTTATTCCCTTCTTCCTTTCCAAAAGGCATTTTTGCATGAGGGTAACCAACTGACAGTCTCTTCTGAAGAAAGCACCACTTTGTTTTCATGCACACTGCGATGTCCCAACCTCTAGTTCAGGAAACACAGGCAGAAAATTCTTTAGAAGAGTTTGGCATTAATCCAATAGCTGAACGTTACCCAGCTTTGCAAAGAAAATCATGAGCTCTCCCAGTGGCTCTTTGTCAGGAACCGTAGACATCCAAACTAACTCGGTGCTCCCCTTTTGACACAGGTTCTGGAGATGTTCTGCAGTACCTACCTACACTCACTGGTATTTCGGTATTCGGTTTATTGAACACTGAAATGGTTGACATGGCCACGTCATCTGATTAAACTTCCCACTTCCTAGCACCAGAAAATAACTCAGTGGTGATATTAGGAAGTGACCAGTGCCATCTCCGATGACAAAATCTAAGCCAAAGAGATTTATTTGTAAAGCTCGGAAACCAATTTTATTTGTGAAAAAACTTTCCCACAAGAGTTGCTTTGCAAGATGTTCGCCAGAATTGAAAGCTGGCTGCCATAGTGTCAGCTTCTCCACCTGCTGCTACTGCTCTTACTCATGCAGCCCTTGTAAATCCTAGTGCAAGTTTCCTGCTTGGAAGAAAGACTTAAATATACCCATACTGGCAGGGATAACATCTGTCAAGCGCGTTTGCATGCAGCCCTTTATAATTACTCATTTTCACAAACTAGGTCTCTGTCTGAAGTCCCGTCAGTTCTCCAAGACGTGGTGGTCATGGAAATGCATTTGGGGTTTCTCAGTCTGAGGCAGTGGAACTTACCCTGGCAACCAGGGAAGGCTCTGAGCTTTGCCACTGGATCCAACCAGTGCCATCACTCCTTTCCTGACAGCTGAAATACATTAACGCCTAGTTCATTATAGTCAAATAGTTCAATATAGTCATATTAATGACTATACTAATACCTGGTTCTTTTCATGCAAACCAGCCACCAGCCAGGTAGTCGCCCACATGCCCATTTGCAAAGACAGACCCTTGTCTTGGCTCACATTGCAAAAGCCCTTGGAAAAATCCTAGGAGATGCAGCCAGTGGGAAGACAAGACGAACATTCACGTTCAAGGAGCTGCTCCCACCAGCACCTCTCAGTCCATCCCCCCCATCTGCTGAGCAGCAGATCACCTTTATGAGACGAGTGAGCAATAGGATACAAGGGGGTGATTCCAACCTGCAGAGACCTGTGGACACCCACGATCTCAAAAGACCAGGCAGATGCTGAAACCTTGCTTGAAATGTTTGGGAATAGCTAATAAATACAGGGAATGCTGAAGAGTGAGCTCCTGTCTGGCAGACGGCTGGCCTGGCGTTGCTGATGATACGCCACTTGTGCAGGCGCATCAAGCAGGGGAACATCTAGGTGATAATCTCAAGAAGAATCACCCTGAGAGTTATCCGCCCTCACAGAAATGTCTTGGCCAGATGTTCAACAAAAAAAGACCCCATAACCTTGAAACATTTTCAGACATCCACAGAAAGGGATGGCAAAGCTTCTGGAAAGTAGGTCATATTCAAAGCAGGCAGGGGTTTATTTGGAAATATGTTAACCGCTGCTGAAAGCAGATAGCTGGATCCTGGAAATACCACCATAGCCAACAGACCTTGTTCCTTGAATAACAAGGAATATTAGAATAAGAATAGAATAAGAATTCTAGAATTAGAATAAGAATTAGAAGAAGAATAGAGTAAGTTCCTTGGGCACAGGCAACAATGGATGGATTGGGAAGAAGAAGAAACTTGGTAATTCTTGGTAGTGTATGGTAGGAGTCCTGCTGAAACTTTCCTAGGCCACCTGCCTGTATAGCTGATGCAACAAATGTCATCCAACATACGAAAAAAAAGAAAAAAGATGTCTTCTGAGACTGTGGCTTGTGCCTTGTCTTTAGAGCCACACAAAGGGCACGGAGCAGCTGAACTGGAGCCGTCCTCATCGTTTACTACCTGATAGCAAAACTGCTATGAAGAAACCCAAACTTATATGGGGGTGGGGGGACATACTACTTTGCCCACAGCACTCACCTTAAATAATGGGTGCAAAATGAGTTGTTACCATGGCTATAGATAGAATTTTTTAATACTCTGCCTGGGTTCGGCAGCAATACAGCCTGCCCAAAGGATCGGCAGCTCGCAATACAGACACAAACAAGGGTTGTGGGCATGTATGTAGCAGCGTGCTCTCTTGGGACTGATATATCCAGCGCATTGGTTGGCTGGAAGCAGAATGCTGCTGAAATTTTTGCAGCAAAAGAAAAACTGGCTTTCACCAGCACTTTTCCAGATATTGCAGGAATTCATAGGACCATCTTCCTGGACACACCATGCATCTACTAGTATCAGCGAATGCCACTAACACCTCACCTTAGCCTACCAGGGTGAAGCTGATTCCAGCCAGTTTTGCCGCAGAGAAATTATTTCATCTTCCACTGCATGACCTAGTGAGCAGGAATCTGCCAGTCTTTGCGATGTAAGCCCACCGTGTAACGAGTTTTGCAGACAATGGAGTTCAAAGGGAATGACAGAGAATACCAACACCCAAAACTGCCACAGAGCTTATGACATTGAACTGTGTCTGTTCCATCAGCAACTCACGTATCAGTATCTGTCAAAGCACAGAATCCATATGCATTACTAGGGGATTCAAGAGCACAGAGCTGTGGCAGCTGCAAACATCTACTGGGGAGGCAACAGGTAACAAAGGTGAGGATGACGTGCAGATAACTGCAGCGAAGATCTGGAGGAGTGGGAGATCTTGTATATTTGTCTTCTAGAGCCTCTCAGGATATCTAGAATGCTTTCATCAACTAAAGTATCTGTGATATATTTAAATAAGGAATTGGTTTTAGTTCCTTATTTCTATTAAAAATCTCTTTTGACCAATAAAGAGGTAAAATTCAACCATTATAATTCAAAAATGAATGTATTCTCAAATAGACTGTGTCATGATTAAGGATGTATCATACCTACTAATTTGTTTTATCTGAAAACCCACATATGCAGAAGATTTTCCGAAGAGGAAGATTCACTGAGATGTGCCATCGTAAGTGGTACCAAAGCTGAAAATTTTGATCAGGCTCAGTAACTAAACAAACCTCATGCAAAACAGGTCAGGTTGCCATGATTTTTCTCATTGCTTGTGTCTGGAATAAGAGGGGTACTGTTCAATCTGCTGCTCTGGAAACCTCTAAAGGACTTAATTCTCCCTGTACACAAGGCAGAGGAGTTGGCAGCCCTGGACCAGTCTGAACTCCGAGACCTTCTGGAAATCTCAAACTTTCCCTTCTGGACTCAGACAACTCCAGTTCCCGGAGGGGTTGTTCAAGTGGGACATGAAAGCACATTGCAAGCTCACGCCACTCTTGAGCACTTTAATTGCCATGACTGGCACAGGCTGTGCTGCAGATGACCGCAGGACACGGTGCCCAGCCCGTGCTGGCCCGGGGAGCCGGAGCACCAGCACCCCCGCAGATCTGCCGTCTTCTCCCTGCTCTTGGGGATGTGTGGGTCATACTTCATCTCCCTCAGAGAATAATTTCAAAGCATAGGGTAAAGAAGGCTGGCCCCAGCGTCCCACACCTTGATATAAACAGTGCTTCACTAAGAAAGCCCCAAGATATAGCGTTCTGGCTCTAAAGCAGGTTATCCTGCTAGATGGTTGCCTGTTGGGATCTGTAACAGCAAAGCCTGACACAAGGGTCAAGACAACACAGGCTATAAACCATTCAGATTTATTTCATATAGGATGCGTGATCCCAAAATGTGAGCTAACACTCCTCTGAATTCCATACTCAGACAATCTTTCTTAACAATGTTCAAGGAAAATGTTATCAAGACGGGAGAGCCCAGCTGTGACCCTGTCTCCCCTCCTACCCCAACACTCTGAAGAAGAATAACAACTGCAGTTTGATGCTGGAAAAAGAGATGTAGAAAGGAGAACCTACAACAAGGTGTGAACCCTGTGCCCATGGTATCGGGCTCACCAGAGGAGTTACCACCCTCTGCCCTGTCACCTGAAAGCTCAGCGGGCACAGTGTCCCACAAGACCTCGGCTAGAGGCAGAAGAATCTGCCAGATCCTGACATGGAGCCAATCTCTCTACCAGGAAGACCCAGACCACGGTGCTGCCAATGAGACAGCTAAAATCTGCAGGGTGTTTTCCCGTGAAGGCACCTCTTGTGCAACTCTATCCCAGCCGAAACCAGGCCAGCCACGCACGCACCACAAAATGCCTTTTGAATACCTGAGGGAAGAGGACAGTGTCACACTAACGCTGTTTGCATACCGATACAACATTTTGAGCCCCCTGCAGCCTGCTGTGAATTGCTGAACGCTCTCCACTTATCCTGATGACCACGGAAATCCCAGCTCTGATTTTCCCCGGGAGTTAAGGGAACGCTCGATACCTCTCTGGATAAGACCCAGTGCAAGCCAAACTGGATGCTGCCTTATGAATCGGAAATTCAGGGTCACAATCAAAGTGTAGGAGGTCAAGATTAAAAATTAAACCCAGCTGTGTACTTCCAGACTCATTTTGACAGTTCTCTGAACATCTGACTTTGTCATTGTTGCTCTGCGGTTCTTTTTTATACAGAGCCAGGAAAGAAGCAAAAGGCACAGCAACGAGGAGGGGGGAAAAAGAAAAAAAAAAAACAAACCACAAACCACATGCATTCCAGAAGGCAAAATTTCAGTCAACCATGACTCAGGAGAAGAAAGTGCCACCCACTGAACGGCACAGGCCGCAGCTCCGCGTACCGCGGCAGCGGGCAGTGATGCCGCGGTGAGTCAGGAGCCACCCCCGCGCCCGCCCCCGCCGCTCCCTGCGGCGGCAGGGCACTCCTCGGGGGGCTGCCATGCGGCGCGGGTCTCGCTCAACCTCTCCGTCGCGTACGAGATGCGACGGGAACGCAGCCCTGGTGCGTTTGGCTGGAGACGTCTGCAGCTCGCCCTCGCTCCCGCCTGAAGCCGGTCCAGGGGCCTCCCTCTGCAGAGGTATCTGTATAGCTGCAGCGAAAATGTCAATGAATCCCCGTCTGTCAGGAGACAGAGACACCCAGGACTCGTCATCTCTGTCACTTCACCTCCAGCAGTTGTGATGGTAATGAGCTGGGATCACCTTAGCGGGACTACAGCAATACAGCTGTGATGCTGCTGCTTAACACAGTTGCTGCGAAACCCAGTTCACCTGCTGCTAGCAATACCACAACACATTAGCATCAGCATTCCTCACTACCTTTTGCTACCTTCACGATGGGTTTCACGGCAGAGATATGCCTCATAAAAACCAGCACAGCAGCTACGTGAGGATGAGGCTTAAAAAGCGTTTTCACCAAGTGACAGCACATAGACCCTGCTACAGACCAGGCTGCTGCCTGGTATTTCTTCAAGAGGCAGCAAACATCATTTTAATGCAGGAACTGAGCTGTCAGGCTTCACAGTTCATACCGAAATTGTAGGGCTATCTAATCGCAGATCATATGCTGCAGCCAAAGCCCAAAAGCAGAAGTGAGGCGACGAGCCAAACAAGGGGCACATGAGAAAAAGGCACAAAATGAACAAGCGGAGGCTGGGTTTGCTACGAGCATAAAAATCGCTCTATCAAGGTATACTCACCATGCTGTAATTCAGTGTTTCTAGCATGTGGATTGCCCTTCCTCAGTGCTTTCCGTGTCCTCTTCCGCATGCGTAGCAAACAGCCCCCTTGCCCTAAAAACCACTTTGGACTGGAAAGCCTGTCCGCAGCATGTCCTTAGCTGTGCTGCTTTCTCCCTGGATGTCCTTACCTTCTTGCAGAGAACCATCTGGTGATCAAAGAGAAAGAAAACACGCTGCTGGTTCCGTCCATAAGGCTGGTAAATCCAGGACATCTCTCCCGTGTAGATCAACTCTGAGCTGCGGTCCAAGATATCGTCTCCCTAGAGGGCACAGAGAACGAGGCCGAGTGAACCGCCGCTCCCAGCCAGGGCAGTGGACACGTTTCTCTTTGCAGGACGGGGAGGAGCAATAATTAAATGAGTTTTTGGCCCTTCCGCAGCTCTCAAAGCTGCCCCATCTGACTTCAGCAACTGGAGATAGGGGATAATTCTGAAGGGAGGGAAATAAATGCAGTAAATTCTGGACACTCGAAGCACCGTCGTTACGGTTCACATCGCAATGACGAAAGAAAGGGCAGAACCGCTGCTCCAGGCGCTGCCCCTGTTCCCCCCTCTCCAGGTACCAGCAGACCCTGGGTCTCACTGCAGGTGCCGGTGGCACCCTGAGAGCAAAGCCCCTTCCTCCTGCCCACGGCAGAGCCACTTAGGGTAGAAAATTCCCCGGCACCCCCGCCGTTGAAAGTAGCATCCCAACGCACATCCCCTCCGGAGATCTCAGGGCAGCTACCAAAGTCATCTACAGTGGGGTTTCGATTCCGCCGCCCGCGAGGCTGCCAAAACTCAGCCCTCCAGATTGTGGCCTCTTCCCACTCATTCAGGCGACTACAGTCCCTTCTCCCATAGCTCATTAGAGCTCCCCAGCTCCAAAAAACTGTCAGGACCACCCCAGCTCCTCTAGCAGCCTCCGGCCCCCCCGGCTGGCAAGGCCTTCCCGGCCGGCTGGCAAAATGCCCTCACCCTTTCCCTGCCTCCGGCTAACGCTTGTTTTCCTCATGGATTTTTTTTAAGGATTCATGAGCAGATGGTCTTGCAAACACAGCGCTCGCTCTCCCACTCTCTGAGAGAACAAATGCAGTCACCCTCCACTAATTGGGATGAGCTGGACTTTTCAAAACGTTAATTAAAATCTATTTATTAAAAATGGGTGAACTCACTACCACCTGCCCTGTGGGCATCCCAGTGCCTCTCTCACTCTGAAACGCCACAAAAGGAATGAGGAGGACTTCAGCTGAAAGGTAAGGAGCAGGATTCAGGAGCAAGTGAGAGAAAAGTTGTTTGTTTTTTTTTTTTTTTTTAAACTTTTTGGCTCTGAAACTAGTGCAATTCTGGCTTTGATGCCAAACTAGAACCAATTTCTGGGACAAGACCATCACAAAATCTCAGCAAACAGCTTGTAAAGGCTCAGCCAGCTATGGGGGGCACCTAGACAGACACGCTTTTCTGGTAGTGCTTACACTTGCAGGTGTCAAAGCAACCAAGAGTCATCCCCACTCCTAATTTCTCGGTGAGGATTTCAGACTGCTGTTCAGGTAAATGTGTAATTAACCTCTCAGCATTGATTGGAAGCGACTGCCTGAGTCCCTGGGCCCTGTGACAACAGCAACTTCATTAAGTCGCTGCATCATCATGCTGCAGCACAGACTTTCAAATCGCCTCAGCGAGGTGTTTATCCACCTCTCGATCTCACTTCTGTGGCTGTGGTATCTGAAGGCCTAATTAGGGATAACTTCCCGGGAACGCAGAGGGTCGTTCCCAGAAGGGATGGGCTGCGCATCTTGCAATGTCTCAGGGTCCGGTTTCGGCCGTGGTACCTCCTGGCCAGACACCGGGGACCGTGCGCTGCTGCAACAGCTCAGGTGTACGCCAGCCCTTGAAAAAGAAGCCTCTGAAGAAGATACACCATCTCCAGAAATTGTGGGCTTCCCTGGCTAAACGTGAGCTTGTACGAAGAAGATTCATACAAGCCTATGGATGGGAGCTTTTATGAGAGGGGGCGAGCCTAGAAGAGGCTGGCTGCTAAAAATAGAAAGCCAGTTTTGTCTTTTACTCCTGTGGTAGCGTCTCAAGCCTGAGGACACACAGAGGACTCTGTAAACACTTCTACTTGATTAGCTGAATCCAAACTGCGTAGTCCCTGCGAGCAATATAAACCAAAAAAATTTAGATCTGAAATGATAGGATTTGTATTGCCTTTTTTTTTGTTGGGAAAACAATTTCTATATACAGTCCATAGGCTAGAAATAGATGATCTCCAGTGCCTGCTTAGCAAATTTAGAAATATATATTGCAAATAGTTTTGGACTAGCACACGGCTGGCCAGCCTTCAGCCCCCAAGAGCAGCATATCTCCATGTTCCTCAAGCCCTCGGCTGCTATAGCAATACGCCAGCGTGGTTGCGCTGCCAGACCTCCTAGAGCAGATGCAATGAACCTTGAAAGGCTTCTTTTTTTCCCCCGACACAGTTACACCACCTCTTTGAACAGCACGAACTGTCTTCTGCTGGTGGAGCGTCCCTACTGGGGAGGCTCATGGGGTCAGTTGCAGGGTGGCAGGCAAGAAGGGAAGCATTTGCTTTTCTGCTCCACTGCCAGCGTGACTGCCCCAGCAAGCCTCGATATTTGGTCCTGACTTGAGGCAGGCTTTCCGCAATGCCTCTGCCAGTCCTTCTCTAAAGCCTGGATCCCTCCGATCCTATACAAAGCCAGGAAAAAATTTTCTTTTCCATTTTTTTCTCCCAAGCAACTCCTGGAGAGGCTGGATCACCTATATCCTTCTGTAAGTTAGGAGGAATACCGCTAAAAAAGGAAGAGAATGAACTTTTAGTTATTCTGAACTGGCAGATATCCTACTGACTTCAGCAGAGCACAAGAGCAAAATGGCCAAGAGACGACCAGATGACCTCCTGAGGTCTCTTCCAAACTGAGTTATCCTATAAGCCTATAAGAAAAAAACCCTCAGACCTCTCCAGCCTGCATCAAGGGTTTGCACTGTGCATCCTGCTCCATACAAAGGGCAGGAAACAGAAAGCCGACTCCTCTTTTCGTCATGCAGTCCCAGGCAGAGTCCTACTGCTCAGCGTGCAGTAATGGGAGCAGAAGGTCACCCAGATCTAGGCTGGACGTGTGCTTCATGCTCCCTCGAGCTTGCCAGCGCTAGAATGACACAGAAAGTCCTGGGGCTAATCCTGACTGGTGCAGCAGAGGGTCAGCTCTTCTGCTGCAACAGGAAGAAGTCATAGAATCATAGAATCATCAAATCGTTTAGGTTGGAAAAGCCCTTTAAGACCATCCAGTCCAACCATTAACCTACACTGCCAAGTCCACACTAAACCAATCATCAGCTCCCCAGCTACGCTATAGGTGACCACCGCTTTCTGTAACGAGGAACTGGGAGGAACTGAAGGGTTTTTACTAGCGTCACGGAAGAAACGCTGTTGGGAGCACCAACGTTACAAGGAAGGCACGGCGCAGCGAGCTGCAGCACGTTACGCCTCCCAGTCTGCCCCGCTCCTTCTTCCCGTGAGCAATCCCGGAGCAGCCGCCGTCCCGGGCTCAGAAATGCTCATCAGCCCACTGGGCCCGCTCCCCTGCGCCCGAGCCCACCTCCTGACACGGCTCCTTGCTGTCGCTGCTGGGCACAAAATCCCCTTTACTCGTTAACATTCAGCGAGCAGGGCTCTCTTCTGCCTGACACTGCTGTTCTTTAATTAGAGACTGACAGGCTGATTAGCACTCTGGGCTACGGAAAGATCAGAAAAAGGAAAGCGAAAGGAATGTTGTCCTTTTCATCAGGCTCATTTTTTGATACCTTCTGTTGCTAGGGGGGAGGAAAAAAAAAAAAAAAAAAGAAGAAGAAGAAAAAAAAGAAGGATCTGTTTCAGTCCCTGATGCGATTTTTTTCCCACGAGGATTTCTCATCAGGCTGTCCTCACTTTGAAAACAGTACGGTGGTTGCATGCATCTTTTTTTTCATGTCATTCTTGGATTCAATAACGTAATATTAGGCTGAGGCCAACTGTTGTATATTACATAATTAAGGGCACCAGGTCTTGATTTAAAGGCCTTGTAAATAACAAGAATGGGAAGAAATTTAAAAGGACAGTGTTCATTATATTTCTCAATTATATATATTTTTCCCTTCATGTAAATTTAACACTCTTGAAACCTGCCAAAGCGGCAACCCATGGGAATCTTTGGTAGAAATATCTGAATATCTACGTAAACCAAAGTCATCTGTTTAAATAGCAAGTTAAAACTAATCCGGGCTGACGAGCAGGGCTCTCTCCTGTGGCAAACATCCCGCCACCGGCTCGGGGGCCTCCACGGATCCCCTCCCAGGGAACGGGTGCCACATCGCCTCCCTCCTCTGGGAAAAACCTGCGCTGGAAGGGAGGAAAACGCTGCTGGCAGCTGCCACGAGGGCCGGAGGGGGAGCCCGAAATGCTGCAGGGATCGCTGCCTCATTTTGTTTTGAGGTGGTTCGAGAGCTGTGTGGAAAGGTGTAACAGAGCAATTCCGAGGCGCGCCGCAGCGCAGACCGGCCTTCCCTCTCCCCGCCGTCCGTCACGGGCCCTCGGCAAGGGCGCAGCTGCACTCGAGGCTGCGGTGGGCACCGCCGTCGTGCCCGAGCGAACGGCAAGCGCGCAAATCCTGCCCAGGAGCGGGGCGGCGGCGAGCCGGGCCCTGCGGCACGCTCACGGCTCCGTGGGCTGGCAGGAGCCCCGAGGAGGGCAGGAGAGGGGTGGACGCGCTCCCGTGACGGCCGCCCAGCGACGACTGGGACGCCGGGAGGAAGGCAGGGACGTGCCGCCCTGCGCTCCCGCTGCCTCCTTTGGGCGCCTGTAAATCCAGCGCTGCCCGAACCGGGGCTTGCGAGGACTTAGAAACGATGATGGGCTTTGTGGAAATAATCTCTTTGTAGTACTGTATGTGTATATATATCCAGATATTACCCATTAACCTCTGAGATGTGTAACTCTCTCCGAGGGCAGGAGCGCGAGAAGGGCCTGCCGCCTGCAAAGGCCGCCCAGGATGGGCTCCGTCCGGCCTCTTTGAAGCCCGATCCAGAGGAGACTTCGCAGGCTGTTCTGAACCCGCTCCGGCTAACTTTGCGTGCCCGTTTTGCCTGCCTGCTTTTAAATGTCCCTGTTTTGATCTGAAGGTCTTTAACTCCAAGGAAGGGGATGACGCTGAGTGAAGGGAAATAGAGGTTGAACATCAGGAAACACTTCATAACAAGGAGAGCTCTCAGGCATTGAAAGGTCTCGGCAGGAGGTGGTGGAAGCCCTACACTCTGCGCCATTAACAACCGAAAGGACAAAAGGCACTGGAGAATTTGGTGTAGGCAGGGGCAGCACCTCTCTAGGTCTGTTTATATATTGGAAATTCACGTTACAGACTAAAGAAGTGAGTCATACCATGGCAACGGTCCAATCCAGGCTTTTCGGGCAAGACCGCATTCCTACGAATTATACAGGAACCCATTTCAAAGTGACCGGGATTATTTCTCATTTACAGTAGTCAGTGAGATCTCAATCTCCCCTCAAGATTCTGCGCAGTCATTACTTGTATAAAGCTGCCAATAATTCCTTAAGACTTCACGCCCTGCCAGAGCATGGGGATCAGCTGCCCCTAGAGCCAGGCCACCCTTTCTTGGTCCCCTTCGCAATTTAAACCATCAGACCCTGCTTACGTGACCTCTTGGAGACAAAAATCTGGCCTTGGTTAACTCGAGGGCATTCACATTTTTCAAACGCTGACCCTGAAAATTCACCTTCACAAGGCCATGCAGAAAATCTTGAGGGATGAAAATGATTCCTGAAACACACAGGCACAACTCCATGGGATTCAGTAAAATCCCTTCTCCTTAAATTAGCTGGGACATGGCCCCGACTTTTTCTATTTGTTTTAGGATCAGCAATATGTATACATTCCCAATAACACCCTCTCTGTGCAAGAAAATGTGTATATACACTTCGCATATTTCAAGGAGATTTCAAATATTCACTCACTAAATATTTTTTGTTTGGTTTGAATTTTTTCTTCTTCTTTAAAAAGCTTTTTCCAACATCTCGTCGCAAAACATGGGTAAATTTAGAAAGGAAAATGCAATTTCAAATCAGGGAGTCAACATCGTTAGTCTAGGGATGTTGAGGAAAACCAGACATTTCTCCAAATGAAAGATTTCAACGGGCTTAAACGTTTAGCCTTGGTTGCTGCTGAAATAATTCACCAAGGGCAACACACAGTGGGAATTAGGGATTATCTCTATCTGGTGCCCTGGCTGGATTTCGGGGGTGGGGGGGGAAGCCTGAACTGATAATTTTTCTCCTAGTTCCTGCTTTCTTGTACGTAGGGTTTTTTGCAGATCATCTCAAGGAAGACTGTGCTGTCCACCCCGGGCCCATGCTGCTATTGCTCGTTTGCACTGCCGGGCCGGCCGGAGAGCTCAGGAAGCTGCTGTGACACGCAGAGGGCCAGAAAGGGAGCGCTTTTGGGTGCAGACTCTCATTGGAGTAGGAATAGGGCCACAGAAAGAGGGGAGGGCAATGCTGCGGGCTCCTGTCTCTCTTTCAGTGAGCACTTAATATAAACTGGATACGCATTTGTAGAAGCACAAAGCTGATAGTAGGTCACTCTCTCAGCTGAGTGTCCTCCACCGAAGACGAACTGGGAGTCGTGGTCTCCTACTCTCTGACCCAGACAATAAAGGCATGTTCCCCACAGACTGGAAGAGGCTAGGGAGATGTACCAGGAAAGTCCTCCTCTACTCCACAACTGCCTACGCGTAGAAGATGAGAGCTTGAACCCCACAGGCTGGGTGAGAAATCAACCCCTAATGGCCTGTGTCCTGGGAGACACGTCCTCTAGACAGAGATCAGCTGAGTGGGGTTTTTGGAGGTCAGCAGCTTGGGTTTGCAATGCCTAAAGAGAGTATCTACACAGATCTAGGACAGATCTAAGCATCTGGTGCTGCTTTTGATTTCTCCCGCTCTCTTCCTGCATTATACTATAGTTAACTTCTGGGTATTTTGGTTTTTTGTGCATTCTTCTGGCCATTACATGGACATCTGTGAAGTGGGGGCTGGATCTGATGATTCAGAAGTTGCTTTAGAGGAAAGAATCAAGCAGTGAAGTCCCCTGCTGCATCTAGCGCTCATCCTCTAGTGTACTCATCACAACTCTATGACTCTTCTTGATCCAAAATACAGAATAAAAATGGCAAGAAGGGTGTTCTCCTTTGAATGGAGGCAGTAGCTGTATTCCCATCAGATCTCTGAGCCGTAGCAACAGCAGGTTTTGCTATATGATGAGAAGCTGAAGGATGTTGCTGCAATATTGTGCTTAAAATCTGGAATAGTTGGAAGAATGATTTGGCAAGTTCCTGAGAATAGGATGGAGATAAAGAATAGGTACTGCTAAGTAGGAATGAATTATGAAGGATATGGCTAAAGCTAAGCAGGAATGAATTATCAAGCATAAGGCTAAATAAAAATGAATTATCAACTGAGCTAATGGAAGAGAAAAAGAAACTGCTATTCCACAGATCCTAGGCGGAGGTCACCTTGGCTTTCCACTCATACACGAATATTTTACTGACTTGGAATTGATCCGTCCTTAATCTAGATTTATTTACAATGAGGGTCTTGGCATTTCTCACAAATGACACACATTAGCTCATCACATGGAATATACTGAAGGCTGAAGATATATCTGACGGTCCTTTGCCTCCTTGAGAGCAGTTTTCTAATTCGGAAAATGATTCTGCGTTTCAGTGAGACAGAGGTTTCTTCGCAGTAAACAACAATAAAACAATCAAGCAAATCATCTGCATTCTCTGCTCTCACAGGCAGTCATAATGTAAGAACCAACTGTGATTGCTGAATTTGTGTGTTCTAGCAAGAGACCCAGGGTTGAATCCAACCTTCGTTATAGCAACGAAACTAATTCAGTCAAGGAGGATACACAATCAGAAGGTGAGGCACCTGTATTTCTCTCCCTCTCGTCCCAGCCTTCCTAGCTCTTTTCCGGAAAAAAATTAATTAAAGGATTAATGCATCTTTCCCATATATCAATTTACATAGTATGATCCCATTGACTTGAATGTGGAGTTATTCCAGATCTTCACGACTGTGAGGAAGAAGAAAGGCTGTTCCATCACTCTAAGTATCCACTTGCTAAACACACGGATCAATGAGAACATAGAGAGGGATTTACAAAAACTTGTCCTCTGTCTGCTTCAAAAACCCTATTTACAGGTTACATTCATACAATGGTTTTTAAAAAATCAAGGACAAAAAGAAAAGGAGAACATAATTTTAGTGTGGCTTTTTTTTTTTAAACGCATGGCAAAACTGTAGGAGACTGAAGGCCTGCTAGTCAGGAATCCCTCTGCTGACTTTGCCTTGCCTGTGTTTCTCAGCTCCTCAATGATACGATCACTACACATAGGGTTGGTTCAGAAATATCTTTAAGTGGGTACTCATTTTAAATGTGCAAACAGCATCTCTAATTTCAGCTTAACGTTTTGGCTTCTAATCATAAAGCAACCACCAGAAGAATTTTCTCCATTTTCTTAACCTGTCACAATTTCTAGGGCTTTTTGCTATCTCTTTTCCTGCTTCTTCCTCAATGACAAAGCACAGAGCCAGAATGCACATAGAGTTTGAGCCAAAATCTCACTTACTGCCAGGACAACAGCATTGCAATTGCAAAAGTTACTCCAGATTTCTGTTGATGAAATTGGAACTGGACCCTAGATTTTCTTCAGGCTACCATTAATGTTGTACAGCTTAAGTACTATCTCTAACGTCTGTAAATGTGTCTTCTCTGTCCCAAGCTTAATCCCAAGAACAGGTTGTGTGAAATGAACTATATGGTCTCGGATAATTCAACAACTGCATGAAATTTACTTTTTCCAGGTTTATAGCACCTAAATCAAGGCTGAGCGTTTACTGTACCTCCCAGTCCAGAACGGAGGCCTGCCACTGAGCTATCTTGTCAATGTTCTCCAATCTCCGCTTCCGCTCGTTGATCTGTAGGGTCACGTTCCTCATGACGGCGAGAGCAGCAGCCACATACCTGTAGTCGCTGTTGAACACAAAAGAAAAGTCCATGAAATGGAGCCTCATGTGCAGTGGAAATGCTCAGGAGTCTTATTGTTAACAGCAGCATAATCTCAGCATCCCTGTAAAAAGAAGGTATGATTTGCCACTCCGTTCTATGATGCCGTGTTTTTGCCCCTCAGGAATGTCTTTCTGGATCATCACAAAAGAGCAGCTTGCTTGAAACTGAAATCGCCTGTGTATGAGACAGCGAAGCCAGCCAGCTCCTCAGCTTGTTTGCATCAGGGTAGCCCCAATGAGTACAGTCTAGCCTCTGCCAACCCAACGTACGACAGCTAGGAATATTGCTCTGTAAAGTCTTAAGGTGCTCAGCTAAAGAGCATCCTAAAAGAAAGTCTGAACATTTTTATAGCTTGTGTCTTTGGGCCTGGATTTTTCCACTTTTTAAAATGAACCTATTTATCGATCAGGCACAAGGCGAGAGCGCCTTCCAAGCCATAAGGTGACTCCAAGAGTGCCACAGAGCATTTATCCCATGGCATTCACTCTTACTGCAGACTTCAGGTGAGCAAATCAAAGCAATTTTTTTTTTTTTTTTTTTCCCCTGGATGGGCCTGTGAGTGTAATAACAAAGAGTGAAAATAGCCTCCTGCCAGGACCAGCAAAGATGATGATCAGTCTTTTTGAAAAGTGATGCTGAAATCAATGCTATTGATTTCCGCCCTGTGCCTTCTTTTCCATTCCAAGGAACCTTAATGTTCATTTCAATCGGAAAGACAGACAAGGCCAGCTGCCATAATGCTACCATAATATATTATTAACTTAAGGATTGATATTGATTGCTGACTAATGAGAAAAACTGTGATCTTGGGCAGCTGCAGGGGGGAATGGCTTTATTGATTATTGCTAAGAATTGCACTGGTTACAGCTAAAATAGGGGTGAATGCTGTGAATGAGATCCATTTCCCCATGTGATCCAAACAGGATAAATATTAAGAAACAATCACAATATGATATACAACAGAATATTACTTGCTATTTTGCCATCCTTTCTTGGGTGAAATCTTGAGATGCATTTTCAATTTTTATTCAATTCTTATGTCAAAATTCCAGCTGAGGTTAAAAAAAAAAAATTCTACAAATTCCAGAACATAAGGACTGGTCCTTCAACAAAGTGAAGGAGACTAGAGGATGTCTGACATATCCATCATGATAAACAATGAAGAATTTCTTGTGCCTTCCTTTGCGGGGCCATCTGTATGAAGCGAGCGCCTGGTTGTGTAAGGGAGAAATGGAGCTACACCAGAGAGACATTAGTCTGGTCTTCAAAATGTCCATGAGTTCTTGTAGGGAAACAGGTAAGTCACTATGGTCAGAAAGGATCCGCAGAGGTAGGGAGTGGTGTAGGGTTCAGAGACAGCCCCTAATAATCTCCTAGCCATTATGCTCATGCAAAGAAGGGAGGCTAACGTCTGTCCACCCGTTAGCGGAGTCTCCTCTTTCTCACGTAACGTGTTCCTACACTTCTAACTCCAGCTCAGTTCTGCAGCAGGAACGCTCAGGACACCAGCAAGCTGCACTTAGGACCTTCATATATTTAATTCATATTAAGCTGGAATAAATCTTTAAGAGGTGAACAGATGTGGCTTTGTGAAAAATTCAAATGAACCAGTCTCAAAACAATAAGCAATTGAAGGGAGCCAGGCTCTGAAAACACCCCCATGCCTGCCTCCGTGCGGAGTGGGCCGGTGCCAATCAAGCTGGGTTTTATCTTCGTAATGCTAATTCACTAATTCTAATGTTCTGTTTGAAGAGAAAACCCCATGTGCATTTTTCTTTCACGCAGTAATGAAGAAAGAGTCATGACTGAACTTTTTGGGCTCCTAGCCCATGTCTGTGGCAGAGCTGGCAAAAACTTAGAAGAAAAAATAACAGAAGCAAAGCATTTGGCCAGTGAAATAATAATAGGATAGCATTAACTATGAAATTAATTGTTTGTCAATTATATTGGGGCTGCAATGACCTCTTTGCAGTGCTCAATCAGAATGCAAGTCTAGACTCTTGTCAAATATCACATACTAACTTGGGGGAGAGTGGTCAGGTTTCTGGTTTCAGCTCTGTTGTCCTGACCTGGTACAGGGAAGATCCAGAGCTCTACAAGTACGGTATTAGTGAAGAGGAAGAAAAAAAAAAAAGGTAATATAAAGCCCCACTGTTAGATGAAGCTAGTGTATTTGTTTTCATTGGG
Source organism: Pelecanus crispus (assembly GCF_030463565.1). Taxonomy (NCBI): domain Eukaryota; kingdom Metazoa; phylum Chordata; class Aves; order Pelecaniformes; family Pelecanidae; genus Pelecanus; species Pelecanus crispus. Next base: position 2,174,997 of record NC_134655.1, on the reverse strand, counting down.
ATTCCTGGTCCTTTCTGAGTTTTGCCTTACTCCGTAAATGGTTCAATTGATTTAAACAGTATTTTCTACATATTAAATTCTAATCAGAGTGCCCAAGAGACTCCTGATCCAGCCAATGATGAGCCTGATTTCACTGGGAGTATTAGTCCACTCTGTCATTTTCTAGCTTCAGTTTCAGACTCGCAATCTAATTGCGAGCGCTGTCAAACTCCGACCAAGTGCACGAGGACAACTCACCGCCTGATTAATGGGCCCAGCTGAAGCTCCCCGGCTGGCTTCTCAGTTTCTCTCATTCATAGCTGACCCTGACGATATCCCAACACGCAGGTGTCCGGCTTTTCCCTGTGTCTGATATTGTCATGACATGACATTCCCCAAAGATTATTTGCTCTTCCCATCTCAGGCTTTGCTCATCTCAGCCCCAATCCCAAAGCCAGAATTACTGGAGCAGAAACTATTTGTATTTCAAGCAGGCAACCACGGCAGCCTGGGCTTTCTGCACAGCCCCAGTGCAGAATCATCTGGTGGTGGGACACGCTCTCTGCGCCCCACTCTCCCCGTTCGTGGCATTGAGCTTGTCCGGGACGCAAGCTGGGTTGCCGGGAGGATCGGTCCCTCCCAGGCAATTTGAGGGCGTGCATCGGAGGAGCTAGACCCCAGGGCGGTGTGGGATAACCCACCCCACTTCTGCGTTATCACACCATTCCTCCACGAGCCAAGAAACTCTCCAGGGCATGCCCACGCTATCGGAAGAATGCCACGCTCCAGGGCTGAGACAAGGCACAGGGCTTTTGCTGGCTCTCTGTGCAGGCACGAGTTTCATACATGCGCTGTGTTACAGCTTCAGGGGGCTTACTCTCTGCTAATGTGAGGCAAACAAATATAATCCTGCTTTCCCTTTTCAGAAAACGAAGAAACAAGAGAAATGAAGTACCCATGGCTGTCCTATCACTGCCACAATCCAGTAAAGAAGAGCTCCCGGTTTGAATCAACTAATTTTACTTAACCATAGGGAAGGTCCCAGTCTCCTCAGAATATGACTGTATCTGATTACTTAACAACATGTTGATTTTAAAAGATCCCAAAGGAAACTCCCAAAATAATTCAATTCAATTTGTACTCCCAAAATAATTCAACCCTTGTGTAATCACACTGTCCACATCCCCTTTGGTATTGCTACCAAATAACTCAGAGAAGGTCACTTTAAACACAGACCTCTTCTCTCTGAGGCTGCTAATGTCCTCCCGCTGTAAAGCCGCATCTGAATCCACACTGTAAGTACTGCAGGGACATCACATGGCTGGTAAGGAAAAAAAGCCACAACATTTGGGATCCTAGGGCTGCTTTTTGATATCCTAATGTTCCCCTGAGTCCACTCCAAGTTTGATTTGGTCTCGTTATGAAGGGAAAACCAGAAATTGGATCTTGGAGCCAAACGAACTGGGCATTCAGCTAGTATGAATCAGTCAAACTCGTGAATCAGGTCAAAGCAAATCAAGGCATCTCTCTGCTCACATCATGTCTCTCTGCACTTCTAGAGCTGGGTTTGGGGAAGAACAAAAAAAATCAAACACTTGCAGAAGTTTCTGAAACATCTGTGGTCTTTTTTTGTTCTCTTCCTTTTAAATGGGTTTTAGAAAAAGAAAGAAAACTGGCAAGGCAAGAGAAAAATCTACTCTTAGGGGGCCTGATTCTTCTTTCGCCTAATTTTTATAGCAGTATATCACAAATGGTATCATAGGTACTACTCTTGGTTTACACTAAGTCAGAGAGTCAGGCTGATTGCCCTCAGCAGCAGCAAAAGAGATCCTGGAAATTTTGGGAAGTAATCAAACTGCTGGGTGCTCCTCTGAACCTAAACTCAATGGCAGAATCAGAGACAGAATCAGGCTGAAAAGCAGAGCAGGTTCTGAATTCCCCCCCAGATGTGAGCATATTCAGGTTTGAGTTGTGGATCCTGGCCCTCTACTTGCTATGTGCTGAAGTCCTCTTCAGGATAAAGGAACGAGCTTTTCTGACCACTGAATGCTAATTAGTAATTTTTCTAGTGTAACTGGTAGCATCAGAAAGTACATCCAAGGGTAATTAGTTCACATGTCTGATTATAACAGAGATGAGTTTGGCTCCATTGAGAATCAGTGCTTTGAGAAGCTTTCTAACTGTCTGCTGAACCTTTGCCCTGCTTCAATTTATACAAGATGTCATGAAGAGAAGACCGGGAGAGAAAAAAACCCCAACCCCTGTGTGTGTGCAGAGGCCACGTAAAGAAGCAGCGAGCAAAACCTTTCCATGTAATCAGGGATGGGCGTACCTGTGATCCTGCGCGGTGTACTTCAGTAGCTCCGCGAGCTGCAGGGGGTATTTGCAGATCTTCTGCACCGGCGTCAAAAGGAAACCGTCTATGGCAATATCAATCATCTGCTGCAATAGACGACACGCTTCGAAGAAATGCTGGTACCTGCTATCTTTCATCAGCTTGGAAAGCTCCATGCATGCATCCAAATGGTTGTTACAGTACTCCGAATAGATCCAGAAGCCATCTTGCTGTGAGAGGCAGGAGAAAAGGGATGCACACAGAGGGGAGCACACGTCAGACCAGTGCAGCGAGCAGTCAACCACCCGGCTTGCCAACAAGGAGACGTTACAACTAAAGAAGAAAGAATACCCCAAGCAGGAGGAGGAAGGACTGATCCTAGAGTACTTCTCCTGCTTGGAGGAGGTGCTGCATGGTTGCTCTGGGGGAAAAGGGAGGCGGAGAGGGACCTGCACGCTGACACGTCGCTGAGGTCTCTGTAGGTACAGGGTGCGTTAAGGTGAGCCCCTGTGCAGCGCTGTGGGTGTTCTCAGTTGCAAATTGTGCGGTGGGGTTTTCTTTATAAAAGGTAAAGGTAGAACCAAGCAGAGCTCTGGCCTTTAGCAATACAAGAAGACAACCTTGTTATTTCTACAGCTCTTTCCCTGAAAGATCATCAAGCACCTGGCCAGTGTTTAGGAGCTGGGTATATCTGAAATTCTCTTCACCAACAGGGAACCCGAGGCACCGACCACTGTGTGGATCTCCCCAGGACCAGAAAGCCAGAAAACACCAGAGACTGGAAAAACAAACACAAAACCACTCACACATGTGCCCACCCACCCTTTGCACCGGTCTAACAAGTCTCTTTGTGCTAATTTTGTTGGAATCTCCTTTTTCTGCCTTCACTGACCAGAGATGGGGCCGTGGCTGTTGGTCACCCTGAAACTCAGGCTTGATTCATCTGGGCCACACGGACAAGGCAGACGAAAGGTCGAAGAGAGATTACACTGGAAGGGAGAGACAGACACAAACTGCCTGCCCAATATCACAAATTAAGACTGGAGTTGAGACAGCCCGGATATAAGCCCAGGTGTTGCAGGTCAACAGCCTGAGATGCTACATCAGGTTGTGGTCGATGCCTTACAGACTATAAAAAGGACAGATTGTTTTTTTAAAAAAATACACTTGACTGGCAATTCTTATTTCTCAGTCCCATAAGGGCCCAAATAACCTGCCTTTCTGGGAACAGGGGAGCCTGGTTTCCTTCCCATCCCCAGAGCTGACCAAGAACCAAGCGGTGACACCTCTCTCTTCCTGAAGCAGATCAGGAACAAGATGCTTTGCAGATCCATGTAACAGGATCTTAACGTCCTCATCCCTCAGTTTCCCCAAATGGCTGAACAGGGATAATTTATCAGGAGTTTATTAGCCAGCTTTCAGCCCGTACCTGATGACAGGCAAGTGTCAGATATTCCTCCAAATAACGGTAGTAATTCTTACTATTGACACTGTAAATGAATTGACAGCACAGCCTTGAGACATGAAGTTTTAGCTACTGATTCTCCCCAAGATTTCTTACACCTTTTTAGCAGAGAGGTGGAATACGATGCTGCTTTGGAAGCAAGCAGCAGAGATGGCACGCTCTGATAAAAACGAGCAATGCTAACGCCATCACGCAGCTTCTCAAAAAGAAACCTGCTTTTCAACGAGAAGACCAACGATGCTTAAGAGATGCCGTGAACCTTTTTAGGGACGCCCTGCTGAAGTTTCATGAATGCCTATCAGAAATTTCTCTAATAAGAAGTGAACTGTTGCCAGCTCAGCCCCGACTGCAAGTAATGAGGTGACAGAGTACAGGATCTGCGTGCCGGGTTGGAGCACCTCATACGTAAGCTCTGATACAGCACTTCCCTCTCCCTTAAAGGAAAGCCTAGAACTGCAGGACTATAATTTTCTTGACATTTCCTGACATATTTACAACACTGGCCAATTTATCAGCTCCTGTAGTATGTGGCTTATGTAACAGTACGATGGGCCGGGCAAAAGCCTCCGGGGCTATATCATCAGCTAAAATGTCCCGTTCAGTGTGCACTTAGCGTGAGCGAGTATCTGCTGCCCTGCTGCCACCCGGGCAGCCAGAAGCACGAGCTGACACCTCCCCACCCGGCCCAAGAGCTCCGCAGGGGAAGGCAACTGAAGCTGCCTTGGGTTTTTCATCCCTTGCAAGTGCATCTCGGTGCCACAGCGACCAGCCCAGGCGTTTGCTCTCCTCTGCTTTTTTTTGTGTAACACACAACTAAGGCCTCTTTTCACTCCTCTGGACTTTCTTACCTCTTCCAACCTTCTGGTCATCCATGACCTGATGAGGATGGCCTGTGAGTGGGTTTAAGTCTGAAGAGCAAAAGAAGGTGGGGAGAAGGTAAGGGACATCGCGCCCACATAATATGATTAGGGGTGAATGTGAAAAGGTGTCAGGATTCAAATGCACTGGGGGATTATCCAACTATATGCTTCACTTCAAATTCTCCCTTCTCTATATCTCACGAAGCAAACAGAGGGCCATGGAGTAGTCCCTGATATGCAACCAGAACACTACTGATGCACAAAAGTTATTCTGAGTGGTTCCTGCCTCCTGACTTTTTCTGCTACTCCTCCCCCTTGTCCCCCACCCCCCAAAACCAACCCCAAACCTCCTAAACAAAAGTGCTGAATTAACTTACGTGTTCAAGGAAACATGGTCCAATTTCACTGAGATGGGGGTCTTCGTTGTTGTACTGTTTCTCCAAGTCCCGGACAAAACCCATCTGAAATCTGTAGATATCTTCGATGTTACCAAAGATGATTTTTAGCTGTTCATCACTGAACATATCCCTCCTCTTCCGGCACTGCTTTAAGTAACCCTGCAAGGAGTAAGAAAGAGCAATTCATAAAATAACCCAAATGCTTATACTGAGGCTGCTCCCAGATTATTCTTGAAGAAGGAGCAAGTAAAAACAACATCAGAAAATGGCTATGAAAACAAAATCCAGATGTTATGACATGACAGTCTCCATCAACTCCTGTCTATGAGTAAGCATGCAATATGCAAAACACGCCTTGAAATGCTATGAGTCCTTTTTTGATTAGACAACATCTCATTTGCAACTGCTGGTTCCCCCCGCAACCTACAGCAGACCCACCGCAGTGCTCTTGCTAAGGACACGCTAGCCCCAGCATGCACAGGGCTCCGCAGCCTGCGTCGGGAGGTGCGGGAGGCCGCGCGTGTACAGCGCGCTGGGAGGACAGCGCTGCGTTCTGCCTCAACGTCCCTCAGCATTTTGCATGGAACAGTTTTGCAAAGGGAAGGTTCCCCAGAGATCTCGACCAGCACAGCCTGAACGGCTCTGCCCCTACCTGTGCTGCAGAGAACAGCAGAATTTGGCTGATAGCTCCCAAGAGGTGTGTTACAGTACTGTATGCCCGTTCCTTCAAAAGTCACTGCCTCGCAATACCAAATACCCAGGATAGCTCCTAGAAACATTGCTGTTTCCACGTCCTCTTCAGTGGCACATGGCAGAGAAAGCTGCGAGGGGCTGTTTGATCCTGCCCACTCTGATTTCTCCTTTTAGCCACGGTAATCAGGACAAGGAAGCTGATAATCATGCTGAGAAATACTCTATTATTGCATGCCCTTGGTCTAGGCAGAGGGTATGGAGGGTGTAACCACCCTAGCTGTTCCAGCACCAAGTGAAATGTTGAAGGGAAACACTCTTCAAGCATTTCCTGACTTGGGAGGCAACGTGGTTTATCCGCCCCATTATTCATCTTCCTGAGTCTGAGGCAATGGCAGGAGGGCTGCTGGCCTGCGAGTGCCACGGCGGGGAACCCCGGAGGCGATGCAGTGGGTTGGGTAGGTGTTCTGGCTTGCCCGAGCAAGGCAGCCACAGTGGGAGCAGCCTGAGCTGCTGATCGATGCCATCTAGAGGAAAGCAGCATTATCTTAATTTTGTTTTCTATACCCTCCATTCCATTAGCACAAATATGCTATTCCAAACAGCATAAAACGAGGGAGGATTTTCCTGCTGTCTTCTCAACTACCGTCTTTCATTGCTTTTCTTCCTTTTTGAAGTGGGACCAGAGGAAAAGGCTTTGTACCCTTCTCTGTAGAAACATCAGGCTCCCATACTGAGTCTACAGACATGTAAGTCAAATGGAGAAAGAGAGAGGAAGAACTAGGATGTAGAGAGTTTAAGGAGACTCTCCAAAATCACAGGATGAATCTGCAGTAGATTTGGAAACCATTAAGATCTCCTGTGTCTCGGTCCAGCACAATAATAAAAAGATCCTCCTTGTTTATTCTTCATCTGCCCATGTTACCCATTAGTACTGAGCCTGAGCTTAGCTGGACATCATATGAACACAAATCAGTAGGCGAGCACTGCCCTGAAGATCTCCTGACCTAAAAAGACTGAGTGGATCAATATTCTGGCGAAAAGGATAACACACCAAGTTCTGTCTGCCTCCCCATTTTGCTGACCCTGCCTTACCCACGAACTCGCCATCCTGGTTGCATCACAAGGGCTTCTTCAAACACACTTGCCTGAAGCACACGTGGTCCTGGGGACGGGGTGACACATGGAGGCTCTGGGTGCCTGGGCTGAATTTCTGGCTCTGCCACCGACCTGTGCGACACTGAGCAAATCACTTCATCCCCCCTGACTTCGCCTGTCTGGATGATTTAGACTAGAAACTTTGCAAGGCCAAATATCCGATGCTCTGCCAGCCGGGTCTGGACTGCGGCCTCTTGACTGCAAAGAAATAACACGCGGGTCATCATGAGATGACTTTGCCTGCCTTTATTATATAGGAAGAGGGAAAAAATGCCAACAGCTCCAGTTGAATGGCTATATTTGGGAACTCTAGATGCTTAGTCACACAGACAAACCGCCAGCTGGTGACACGCAGCTGCTGGTCCACAATGGGAACTATCGGAACGCTATAATAAACTGTCCTTCAGCCTCACCATGTGGTTCCTGGGAGGGGGAACTTCAAACAGATGAATGATGAATGCAACTTTGGCCGACCTGGCAAAGAACCAACCTCTGCGATGTCCAGCTTAGCTAGAAGGATGCCACTACCCTGAATTTGCTGGCTTTTTCAGCTGGGAAGCTTGGGTTATGGAATACCTTCCGTATTTACTAAATCTAGGTCTCTCTTCTTACAGGAGCTCCTTGATGACTCATTTCCCTGGGTTTCCCCCTTTTATTTTTTCAAGGCCAGGAGGAATGGGAGCAGGCTGGTTCCCATGTTGCAGGGCAAATTAAATTTGAAACTAGCAAGGAATAATGCAGAATACCTTTCCATGCTGCTTTTCATGTTTACCTGCTTATCTCAGAACAGCTTTCAAAAAAAAAAAAAGAAGAAAAAAGATGTGCACCTGCCCACGAGGCCGGGCTCTTTTTGACAGGGGCTTTGGTGCTAGCAGTGCTGAATGACTGCCGCAAGCCATTTGTGTTAGGACCTTCGCCACGCTGCAGGCTGCCTGCAAGCCAGCCTCCCCTCTCGCATACTGTTCTCTGAAATCAGTCACTGGATGATTTATGTGAACATCTTTCAGCCCTGGGGTTGCTATTGGCTGCGACTACCGTCTTGAATATTCCCCGTCCTCCCGGTGCTGGTTCATCACTTTGCCCGAGTCACGTGTTCCAGGGAAGCTGAAGCAGCACATTTGTGTACAGGCACCTATAAAACCACAGGGAAAATAAAAGAACGCGCGGAGTTCCCAAGCCTTATCCTCTACCCAGCCTGTGCGTTTGGATGGTTGGTTTCCAGCACAAGCCAGCAAAGGGGAGACTGAAGATTTATATATAACACGCAGCAAGAGCCAGCTAGAAGGCTGCTGCGTAGTTTTTCCAGTAAATTTACTTCTGTTACATAAAACAATGTCATCTTCCTTCTGCTCATCCCTTCAGGTTTGCTCAGAGAAGGAATAGCTGACTGATGAGCAGATGTTGGAGAGTGTTTTGCTCAATGAATACCTAAAAATAGCTGTCAAACTGTCTCCCTTTAAAGTACTTTTCCATGTAGTCCCTGAAGTATAGGCCAAAGTTGGAAAGTATTTGCAGGAGGTTAAGTGCTAAGTTTTCTCCAGCCCGGAGTGGGTTTAGAGACAGTCAGGAGAGGTGGCCCGTCCATCCATCCGTCCATCCTTCTTCTTGTCCAGCTGAGAGCGAGGTGAAGGAGAGAACGAGATGAGAGCCACTGCAGGCTCTAACTTCAAAGGCAGTTGTGATGATATTCCAGTTTCTTTCCATCTCTGAGCCAGTCTGGGGGACACACTGTCCTACGGACCAGCCCACAGTTTGGACCAGCACCACTTGAGCTACCAAAATCCTGTTCCCTAGAGCAGCGCTCACAGCATCCAGGTGAGTGTTGCGCTAATACGCACATACCAAGAATAAGCACAAGAACAAAGCTGAGACTGTTTGAATTGAAAAGGCAAACTAAAGCCAAGTCTGGTCCCAGGCAGTCAGGACTCTAAAGCACTTATTCAAATACCAGTCTACAGCAAGTACGGAATGTCAGGCACCGTGATGGCACTGGGGCCTACCTAAAATATAAATTAAAGTCCCGCAGGAACACAAGCCTGTTCCTCAAAAGGGCAAGAAGCAGTCAGCTCCAAAACAGAAAAACAAGGTGTGCACAAGCAGGCTGTGAAAGACAGCTACAAATTGCATGCTGGGGAATACAAACAGGTAGTATATGTATCCCCACTGATCCGAAGAGCTTTCTGCAGAGCTGCCCTCCGCTCTGGTATCCACAGGTGAGAAACTGCTCGCACAAAGGGGCCAGCAGTTCCTCAGACGTGGTCCTCTGAAGGAGGGCCACGTTGCTGCCAAGAAGGTTTTATGCTGCTTCGCTCTGAGGCAGCACAAAAAAGTGGCTTCTGTCCGTCTCCGAGAATGAGTCAGGCTAATGCCATGCAGACCATGGGAAAAGTCGTCCCATCAGCTCTGCAAAACAGACTCAGCTTGACAAGCTAAGATGCAATGAGGATGTTTTCCACCCGGCATTCAGAGCTGTCCTGGCACCAAAGCAAAGCTCAGGTGGAATCCAGTCAACATTATTAAAACATAAATTCAAAGTGAAATTGCTTGGAAATGAGCAAAACGCAACACTGGAAGTTGGCTGGCCTTTCTAACCTCCCACCCTCAAATTACTCATAATACGGAGGTTTCCTTTGATCTCCCAGTCGCCTCACTGTTCCATCCAAGCTCTGTCGCTTCTCGCTCTAACACCTCCTTAAATTTAGCCTTGTCTTCCTAATCCATACACTGGTCCAAATCCTGCCCATTTCTCAAAGCACGGCACCCTGCTCTTCGTAGCCCTCCTGCGTCTCCTTCCACCTGCGCTCCCCACGGCACGCCGCAGCTCACACCACCTTCTCGGCCCCCTGCTCTCATCGAAGTTACCTGCCCTGACCGAGCGCCTGGGCTGTGCCGCCGGTGCCGCTGGTGCCACGTCATGGACAGACCCTGCGCCCTCCTGCATCCTCCCAGGATCCCAGCCCAGGCGCGGGGCCGTGTCTCGTCAAGCCTGGGGATGGCCACGCATTCATGTGGTGCTTTAGAGGACGGTGAGGGAGCAGCACCGCCTGCCAGCACGGCTGGCTATTGCTACCCCTTACAAAAGCCTTAGTTTTCAGTAGCTCAGTATTTTTTTGAGCTTGAATCCCTAAGCCTGAAATTCTTATTGCTGGGTATTTCCTTAAGGCTAAATTCTTTCTTCTGTCTTTTCCCCTCGGTGATATTTCAGAATAATGATCCATCCACTCCTGATAATGCAGCCCAAGGAAAACTCTACATTTTACCCCTACTAAAAATCTTCACAGAACTGTTTCACCGAGCAGCAGTCAGTCCTTCCTCCTCCAAGCAAGGGCACGACAGCAGCAGTGGTCGGGCCAGTACGGCTTTGCTGTGCTGGGGAATTCCCCTCCAAGCCAGCTGCTTCACACAGGTCTTGGCTTGCACAGGTAATTTTCATTCTGGTGCTGGCTAGCTTGTGAGCTCCTGACTTGGCAGGACTAGTGCCGTGGGTATTATGAATAATAACAGGGTGTATAATAATATAGTAGCAGGTAGGGGGAATACATCCTGAAGCAGAAAAGAGCAATTGGAGGGCTCTTAATTGCCTAGCAGGTACTACGGCCCTCCGCTAACAACCACACATCTTAAGGTGCCTCGCTGGTATTAGGATTTGTTATTCATTACAGCTCAGCAACAAGAGTATAACTACACACTGCTAAGCTCAGTACTAAATCAGGCTCAACCTCCGCCACCCAGCCAGAACTCCTCTTTCATCCCCTCCAATACGTCATATCGCTGCTGTCTGTCCTGACACCTTAAAATAAAGAGCAAAGGGAAGAGGGGAATTTGCCGCTGTCAACGGTACTTCTGCATCTCATCAGCGGTTGTCTGGTGTCTACTCGTTCTTCGGCACAAATAACGCCTCTGGACAAATTCATCTGGTAGCACCGGGAGGAGCTCGAGCCGGCCCGCGTCCCTCCATCTCCAGCCCCCCTCCTCTTATGCCCAAACAGAAGAGTCGCGTCATGCCATGCTGAAATGCCTGGGACGACTGAGCTGTCCCCGAGCCTTCTCAAGGCAAATAGATTGCTCTGATTAAAGAGCACAATGAGGTGCTCTCCAGCAAGAGACAGCCCATCATTTTGCAGATGAGAATGCCTGTTTCAGTCTTCCTCCTTCTTTAAGAGAGGCAGCTGGATCATTTCACAGTGCCCTACCTGGATTTATCCCCTCAATACCATTTTGCATCACACCGAGCAAGGCAAGAGCTTTAGAGATCTCACTCATATCTGGGACATATCATTAAGTGCTGTAAATCAGCGTTACCCCAGAGATGTCACCAAAGCTATACCTATCTGTACCTCCTGAGAATCTGATTTGGCAAAAGCGTGGTGACATGGCTGGGAAATGCAAGTTCAGGTTTATTTAGTTTTTCAACAGAGAAGTGCAAATGCATGAAAAGAAACACTATGTGGCAAAGTTCCTGCAGTTCTTCCCTTCCTCAATGCAAAGCCCTCTGACTGAAATAGCACAGCGAAATTAAGCTCATTTGTTTCCAAACTGAAATCCCAAGACTCTTCCATATTTGCAAAGCGTCATAGATGCTTTTTGGATGGCTGCTTTGCCTTGTCAATAGAAAAATAGCAAGTATGGAGGGAGGAAGACATTTTTCTAAGCACAATTCACAAGGGGCTTCAGCACATTGACTCTGTAAAGACTGGGCACAGGCTCACTAAATCCTAAACACTCAGAGGGATGAGATGAAAGCCACGGACTCTGATTTTAGTGCTAAAAAACTTCTGCCTCTTAGCAATAAGTATATGCCCAAGCTGTCCTGCAACGCTCTCCGGTGCAGCCGTGCATTCTCCTTCCCAAACACCCAGCACCGCACGCACTGTGCTTTGGGCTTAGCTTGGGGCACTAATTCTATACGCTGCAGGACGGTCAGGGGTTGTAGGGGTTAACTGTAACATTACGAAAAAGAACCAAGTTGAAGGTGCGAGGGGTCAGTCACCAAAGTTCATTTGCTTGCTGGTTCCCTTACACCGGATAAACGTAACTTATTTCATTTCCCATGGTGAAAATGCTTTGCTCTCAGCCTCACCGTAAGCAAAGGCAAATGGGGGCCAGCCTGAGCCAGGGGAAATTGTGAACCCAATGTGAAAGCCAGAGATGAAATAGGTAACTGATTGGTTTAATTACAACCTAATTTCCTCAATCACAAGTTCAAAAGTAGATGGCATTGGGTTTTAATTAAGAGGACTGCTTGAAGGATCTCAACCTCATCATTTTTTAGCCAAAGAGGTATGGAAAAAAGGTCAGAAAATTGTACTTTTTGTTAATACAAACTGAAGGCAATTATCAGATCCAGCAGAAAACTCTCAGAAGTATCAATACTTATTGACAGATGCTGCTCCTCTATTAGACACAGTACTCAAACACACCGCATCTTTTTCCCCCGTTACCCAAGGACAAACCCCGTCCTCAGCTCTCAACAGCCCATCCCAGCTTCCGCTGCAGTACCCCAGCGCCACAGCCCCCACGTACCTCGCAAATGTCCTTGAGGTGCTTGATGTAGTGGCGCTCCGTGCTCATGATTTCATTGATGACGTTGGCTCTCATCTGGTCTCGGTTCTGAACGGTCCTGCCGAGACAGAGGCAGTCGGCGCTTGGATCCAAATGGCCATTCTGCACATCGCTGGTTCCCTCCTCCACTCCATCTTCTTGGTTCACCCATAGCTGCGAGGAGAAGAGGGGAGAGCGACAGGCTTATTCATAAAAGCATCAGGAAGCCAACGCGTGAAAGTAGGCTGGGTCTTGGGTTGCACGATTCTGGGAGATACCGGATCGATTCCCTCCTTCCAGCAACGGTGATGCTCTTGCCAGCGCCGCACCGTGGTGTCCACGGCAGCTTACAGCCCAGACGGTCCATTTTTATACTGGTGCAACCAGCCCCAAATGCTTCCCCACATGCTGCCAAGCTCCTCTTGCAAGCAAAGGGATTTCAAGTGTTGACAGTTTTGACCCCAAATATCAAATAATCACGTGAGAGGGTAACTGGACTGTTGGATGCTGTGGAGTGCTCCGAACCGAGATGTACATGTGTAAAACAGACCGACCTAAAGCAAACTGCAGTTATGAGCGTAAAGCACTGCTTTACAGCTCCCGCACGCCGTCCGCTGGGGTCTGCCTCAACAGGAAGAAACCTCTGGGAGGAGGGATAAGCCCCTTACGGCGACTGATTTCAGAAGGTCAAGACACGCCTGGTTCAGAAATCTGAATGAATGTGAACATCAGTCCAGGCTAACCGGGTTGTGGCACTGAGTTGTCTGTAAACTTCCCAGGCCGGGATTTGTGAATGAGCATTGATTTTCATTTCACAGCAGCTTTCCTCATCATTTCACATGAAGAGCCTTTCTCACCCAGGCAAATGCCCTGTCTCAGCATCCTGAGATGGCGATCCCTAAGCCGCGCTGAGATCAGATCAGCTGAATAAGTCTCCTAAAATGGGGGGGTGCTGAGGGCAGCTTTGCACGGGGTGCCCAGCACCCCGGGGCACTGCATACTCTAAATTGGAACAAATTGCAAAAAGCAATGAAAAAGGATCACTGCATTTTCAGCACGCTAAATTGTCTTTCCATCATGGAACAAAAAACATACATTGAACTTGGAAACTAAAAGATAACGCTGTCTCCAGGCCTCTGCGTCTTTGAACAAGACGACATATGGATCAAGTGCCTCCTTTTGTTACCTTTTCCCCCAAATAAAACCTGCTTAAAATAACTCTCTGCAACTCTAACCGGGCTCAGCGTAGTTTGTAAACAAACATTAAATAAAGCTTAAACCAGACAGAAATACTGCTATCTTACACAGATCACCTACGTTGTTACGTAAATGAAGCAACTTTTCTCCTCAGCATTTAAAGCCCCAAATACTGGAGACTTTCAAACATAAAAATACATCTACCTACAGTGAAACTGTCCACGCGAACAGAGCAGCACCTGGAAAACCTCATCTTTCGGTCGTCTTTTCAGTGTTAATAGTTTCTTAATACTTTCCCATTATTCAGCTTAAATTCGGTTTTAAACAGATTGTAAAGGGCTGTGTTCCTGTACATTAGTAAAGTACAAAAACCTAAACCTGCCCATGCTCCTTCCCTGCTTTCCTAACCAGTATCATGTTTTGCTAAACCACTTCGTACAGCTCCCACGTTTTGTCATCCTACAGCGAGTTATAAAGGCCAGGAAGCCGAGACGTTTGAAGAAAACCCGTCTCTTCTCTAGCAGAATGTTCCCGATGCCACAAACTTAGGGGATAAAAAAACCCCCAAAGCAATAAAAAGCCGGACTTTGCAGCCTGCTCACGACTGTGCCCTGTGTCCGGGACTTCACACGAGGGCGCGCTGGGAAGCGGTGTCTGGTTAAATGACAAGATGCCCTCTTTGCCGGCAGCGGGGCAGGAGCCGGTGGGGCATCAACCCTACGCTGAGCGTCGCAGAGAGCTGCTGACCCCAGGCTGTGCTCACGCCGCGTCCTGGCAGCGCCAGGCACTCTCCAGGGCAGGAAACCCAGTGCAGACCATTTGCCTGAACGAGCGAGTGGCAGAGCCAGGATGGATCCGGGCGTCCTGCCCGCCCTGCCCACGCCATCTCCCCCCTGTCCCCCACCCCACACTGCCAACATGGGACCTCCTTTTGCACATCCAGAGACCAGGGGGATGCGCCGAAGCCTGCCAAGGAGGTGAAATAGCCCCCGACGCGGCTCCCGGTGCAGGCAGGAGCCACCCTCGATGTACAAAGGCTTCATACCTTTCCCCAAGACAGTGCAGCAGAGAGTCAATTTGATGTCTTGCATGACAGAGCAGAAGCGAAACCCAGCGAATACGGCTGTCAGCTCGCGTTTCCAACATCATGATGCGCTCCAGGGGGAAGGGGTGCGTCCAGGCACAGAACGGCCGTGCGGTCCTGAGGCACCGGCAGCACCCAGGGTGGCTCGGCTGCGGTCAAAGCAGGGCTGGTCCTAAGGGCGAGCAGCCCTGGGTGCTGCAGAAGGGCATTTCATAGAATCATAGAATCGTTTAGGTTGGAAAAGACCTTTAAGATCATCCAGTCCAACCATTAACCTAACACTACCAAGTCCACACTAAACCAGTCCCCAGCCAGGTCCAGCTATGCCAGTTTGGACACCGGGAAACCCCTGGGAGATGCAGCATGCCTGGGAGCAGCTCTGCATCCCTTTCCCCAGGTCCTTCCCACAGGACGGGGTTCTCCATGGCAGTATCTGCTGCAAGGATGGACTAGGTCATGTTGTCTCCCAATTGTGGGGCTGCATGTGGATCTCTGAAAGGGCTTTTTGTAGGATTTCCATCAGCACTGGGAGACCTGGTCGAGCTCTGGGTCACTGCGAGGGAAAGCGGTGAGCTAGTGATCTAATCACACCCAAAGATACGGGCACCCAGCATGCAAACCTCTCCTGGCGCACTGAAACAACCTTCAGAAGAATGGGACTTGTCCAGCAAAACAACCCAAAAGCCAGTTAGAAAACATGCCTCTTCCCAGCAAACCCTCTCTGCTCTGGAAGTGCTTCAGTTATGCTGAGACAGAGCAACGCTTCACGCACAGGAGCAGCGTATTATGCTGAAAAATAAAGGTCCAAGCGCTGCTTCTGAGTAACTGCCATGCCGGCGTAAGGCTGCCAAAGCGACCTCAGGGGCCAATTCGCTTACAGCGGTGACGCTGATTTTAGTGAGGGCTCTGCTGTGAAAACCTGGGGGCCATCCTCAGAAGAGAAAATAGGCTAGACCTGGGAAGGACAGAATTGCACCGGGAGTCCTTTGGGGGATATGTCCTCATGACCGATTATTGGCGTTCCAAACCAAATATATGTTGAAAATCAAGCAAGACCAATGTAGGTATTAAACCCTGTTGGCTGGAGTTGAAAATAACTTCCCATCCTACCTTCCTGCTACTACAAAACGGTATTTCGCAGCTCTCCCAAACCCAACTGGAACAGCTTGTTTCCAAGTTTCATGACACTCCTGCCAGTTTAGCAAAAGGGGATATTTTTAAACCTCTACCTCCTGGAGTCAAGTGAGCATGAGAAAAATTCCAATTTTCATTTAAAAAATAAAGCAGGGGAGATCTAATCATAATAGTAGGGGCGGAAGCTTGAAAGCATGAATCTTAAAGGCTTTGAAACTCTAAGGCAAATAGCAAGCTTGCAAACTTCCATGATTTCTAAAAACCTCAGAATTTGGTCTGCCTTTTGTACACTGCAGGAGCACTCCCTGCTTCCACATCTGGGAATCTCAGGAGTCCTGCCTTTTTCCTTAATGAAATTTTTGCTCCTTCCTGCTAGGAATCATATTCCCAAAAGGAAGAAATTACAGTTCTAGTCTAGATGTCTTCTGCTTTAGATTAAAAACAAACGCAACAATTTTACTGGTAGCAGAGGAAGCCGAATGTGCCTTCCACCCCGTGCTCTCCAGCCTCAGCTGCTGAAAGGATTAATCCCACTGCGCTGTTCAAACACTTCTGCTTTCTGGCTTAACCTCTAAAGTTCTCCGTATCGTTCTTCCAGGGGATCAGTCGAAGCGTGGCCCGTGACTCACAAAAGATGAGGTACATTGGCAGCTCTGGTGCTGACCTTGGGCCAGTCACTTAAACTGGCGGAGGCTTTCCCCCTCTATAAACAGGGATAATATACCTTACCGACGACATTTTTCATAAACATTTTGGAGGCTGACAGACTTTACGTGGAAGCGAAGGGCATAGAAAAGCTCAGGCATACTTCGAAATATGGACTTAAATGCATCGCTGTGGGCTCGCCGCACTCTCGTACTCATCCACGAGCAACAATTTGGCTAGACGGACCTTTGGTCTGATGCACTGCGGCCGGTTTTGCAACTTCAGCTCTCAAATCCTCTTGTGCCTGTGCTGAGGAGGAGCTGGGCTGCGCTGGGGCAGGGGAAGGCTGCACCTGAAGTGTTAATTGCGTCCTCTGACCCAACACCCCCACCCCAAGCCAGATCCTCTCTGCTTGACCGACCTGCTCGCTCAAACCGCGACGACGGTGTGCTGCAGGTGACAGCAAGGTGACAGAGGCAAACTGGGGGTGACACTGGTTTTTCCCAGTAACTTACTAAATGTCGTATGTAGTTGACTTAGACAATGCTGCACAGGTTCCTATTTTAGCCCAGACCACAGTCACCTGTAAGTAGGGTGTTCGCTAGGGTTTAGACGCGCACGACTTTCCCAAAAACGCTCTCCTGCCTGAAACGCTTGACTTCTGCTGCTGCGGATGCCAGCTGAGATACCACTAATGGACAAAGGGCTCTCTCTTGCCCAGCTTTTCCAACGTGCACTGGACACAAATGCACAGGTGTACCTCCCTCCCAGTGCAAATATCTCTCTTTTTATTAAAAAAAACCCTTCAAAACTCTAGTTTTCTCCCAGTTCCACCTCATCTCGCCAGTCTTCCCTGCTCAGGATGGGTGGCTGCCACCCCTGTGAAGCTCCTGTGGGGCTTTCCACAGAGCAGAGATGGGACTTCAGTTGCCTGGCAGCTTGTCAGCTCTGCTGCTCACTTGGGTTTCAAGAAGTCCTTGGCAGTGTTGGGTTAATGGTTGGACTGGATGATCTTAAAGGGCTTTTCCAACCTAAACGATTCTGTGGTTCTGAGTCTCTCTGTCCTCAGCAATTAGGGGCTGTGGCTTGGCACAGATGGGGGGGGGGATTGGGATACCAACCTGAATTGCTACTTTAAAAAAAAAAAAAATTAATAACAGCTGTTCGGCAATCATCAACAACCCTACAATAACAAATCAGCTTTCAGTGCCTTTTTAAACACCTCTGCAAAGCAAAAAAGCGTGGGCTCTGAAATAATACGGCACTGTGTGGGTCTCCCCCACGCCGTTAAAAAGGTCCAGCATGCCAAACAATGAAGCCTGCCCCGAGAACCATTTCAACTGCTCTGCATTAAGAATGACTTAAAAGAAACCAAGAAAAACTACAGGGAGAAAAAAAATCCAAGTTGCATAATGCTAGTCCTCAGTGATGTTTCACACTGAAAGGCCACCCTACATGTGGGGAGGAACAGGCTTATCATGCGGCTCACAGTCCTATTTCAAAATTCAACCCTAATTAGGAAGTCATGACCAGCTCCTGCATAACATAATAATTTGCAGTGGCAGATAAAAGTAAAATAGTCAAATAAAAAAGCCCCTTTTGCCTAAGGACCCAGTTCTGGGAGCCAGAGCGAGCTGATCATTTCATTGTGCTAGTTAATATTATATGTGATTTATATAAAATCTGTAGAAATGCGATTTATCAATTTGCAGCTATACCCAAATGGTGCATAAAATCACCAAATGGCACCATTCCAACATTAGCTGACCTGTAATTATTATATATTTAGACTGCTGAATGCATACACTGTATATAGAGGACATTTTACTTGAATAGGCACTGAGGGCTGATAGTCTCATAATAATCAGAAAGCATGATAAAACAAACATTTTACCAGCCATCTGGATTATTAATCTCCTTCCATTGGATATTCACAAGGACAAAACTAGCAGATAATGTGCCATCCTGGATTCTAGCTCCCAGTTAAACAACGTGGCAGATTAATGACACAGGCAGATCCTTCCAGCGAGCTGCCGCCGCTCCCCTCAATCTCTGCTCACCGGCGACTTTACAACAAACCCCAGAGTGAGCAGCCCAACCCTTCCCAAAATCTGGTACCAAACAGTGGTATCGCAGTGTCATTAGCCCTGCAACAACTGCAAGGGAGTGCAGCAGACCCCAATAACCCTACAGAAAGAAGCTGCGGCAGAGCCTCAGGGCTGTTTTACCCACCTTGCCGCGCCGCCCTGCTCAGCGGAGCTGCTCTGCGAGCCGCGGGCTTTGCCCCCTTCTCCCTTCTTCCAAAAGCTGGTGGCTAGCTAGCGCTGCGCCCTTGTTTTCAGCCACACGCGCTGTATTACATGCATGCTCTGCTGGAGACTATACTGGATTAAAAAGATCACTTGCTTATTTGCAATCAAGTAGGGCTCATGGTGCAGAGCTTTGCATAAGTGAAACAACATCAGCCTCTGCGTGTCAATCCAGCGCTCCAGGCACAGCGTCTCTCTGCCCTCAGGAGGAAGCACAGACTGTCCCGGGCTCTACGAATGCCCGGGAGCAGATGCTTCTCCCTTCCCTGCCTTCAGAGGAGGTGAGGACCGGGCAGGCGGCGAGAGGCGCAGGGATGCTGCCTGGCCTCCCGGCAGCTGCCCCGGCCGCCCCAGCCTCGCTGCCCGTCTCGGTGCAGGCTGCAGGCACCGGGAAAGTTGGGATGCTGTTCCTTGGGAACATCTCCCTGTATCCTCTTCCAGGACAACTGGCAGTAGAAGGAAAGGCAGTTGAAGCAAGTTGTTTTTCCCTCCTGTGGTCCTACCACTATTTTCTCCCACAGCCCGAATTTTTCCCTCTGTAATTTGGCTCCAGCCTCACCATCCTTGTCTTCCCTCCAGTTCACAGGCTCTTTGGTACCTTCTCTTTCCTTCCTGCAACTCCCCAGCTCCAGCAAACCCACTGCCAGCTCTTCCTTCCCCTCTAAAACTCTCCATTCCCAGCCTCAGAACACCCCTTTACCCAAGCTGAGAAATACCCTTCACTCGTTTCTGGAAAAGGAGAAAACAGCGTACTCTATGGGGACAGCTTCAGACTCCGTATCCATGAAAGGTGAACAAAAATGGCTCCAAAGGACTTGCCCTGTGCTTCCTCCCTACGTTTGCTGCAGTCTCAATGCACAGACTCCCATGCGCTGGAGTTCCACCACGCAGCAAAAGTTGCGTGGCCGCTGCAATAAACTGGATGTGCTGCACTACATCCACCAAAATGCTGTGAGTTCGGGCTCAGCCCTCCCCATGTCCTAGAAACTAAAAGCCCCCGCTGTGGGATGCTACGTGTGATGCGCAAGGGGGAAGAGCGAAAGCTCAGCTTGCTCGTTGCAGAAGCCGTGCCAGGGCGAGGAAGCCACTGCTTCCTTCAGGGGAAGGATCTTTCTTCACCACCCGTTTGGCAGAGGAGAGGCAAGGGGCTGCGAAGATTTGTGCCTAGTTTGCCTGATTCGAAGAACAGCCTCAAAACACTGTTTTTGCACCTCGTACGAGGAAGGGCCTCAGTGCCGGCATTTGAACCTTCGGGGATCTGGCGGATGCTGAGCTGTCTGAGTGGCACGAGTTGTCATGTTAATGGCAGCTGCAATTAGCACAGGCAGCATTTGGATGCTTGACTTTAAAAAACCAAAAAAACCACAACCCCACAATTTGTCTGCAGTGCATCCTGTCGCTGTGGAGCGCTGCTCACGCTGTGTGTGATACCTCTACCAGAAGCTATTTTTATGCTGGATTTGCCACGGGAGAATAAAATCTCCTTTACAAGGCACTGACTGCAGCAGACGCTGCAGCACATACCGTTCTGTTTGTCCAACAGGTGAATGCTACTTCAGCACCATCCTCATCTCCCTGAAAAATCTCACCTAGATGCCACCGCGCCTGGCGCGAAGTAAATGCTAACGCAGTGACTGCAGCAGACAGAAAAGCGGGTGGGTGACGGGCAAGATCCCTCCACAGAGAGGGAGATTTTAAAGGGAAAAAAAAAAGCAGACAGGGCAGCAAGATGCGGCTGGCTCTTGGAACAACACCTGCAACAGAGAGCACAGTCACAACTCCTACGAAAAAAAGTTAAACCCGCCTACCCAGTACAGTGTACGAGCTGCTAGGCACTCAGACAGGACCCGGGTTTCGAGTCTCCTACTAAACAGTGCTTAAAAAGCTTATACCGATTTATCTAGCACTTCTCCTTTAGCAGCAGCAAATAAAGTGGGTCAAAGGCAGTTTTTCAGCAGGAAAATCCATCTAAAATTACAACACTTGGGGAAACCGAGGCAATGGTGAGAGAACAAGGAGCTGCTGCACTCATCCACGCCTGCGTCTTCTCCTGTGTAAGAGGTGCAGACCACCGAGCATTTACACAGCACCTTTGCTCAAGCCTTTGGAGGACCGCTACCCTTCATTTCTGCACAACAACTCAGCAGTCACCGGGCACTCCCAAGAAGTTGTAGCAAAACCTCCTCAAGCCCAGATTTGCTCTTTCGCGTGGCTTAGTAAATGGAAGGAAGGAAGACACTGCTCAGGTGAGAAGAAATGTATTCTGGAAACGCAGTCTGCCTCTCGGTATCCAAAGAGATCCAGGAGAGCTTTATAACAAAATAAATCCCCTTCTCTGCCCAGGATGGGTGCATTCTGCTCTGTCTCTATGGAAAGATTTCACAGCACTAAACATCCATAAGCTTTCATTTTTTTATCTCTTTTTTCAGGGGAAGTATGTCAGAGCCCAAACACGATGCCATTTGATTTCCTGTGTTTGGAGTGTTTGAATCTCACCCGGGCCATTTTGGAGACTTGATGTCAGGCTCTGCAATCAAAAAGAAGTTTTGAGACTTACCGTATTTTCTAAAGGAGACGTTAAGGTATGACAATTGATCCATCTGCAGTATTGGAGTATTATTCTGTGCTGTAAATTCCTCCCTACGAACACTAAGCTTATTTTTTTGAGTGGATGTGGACACTGGATGGGCTGCTATGCAAAACCTCATTTGTACCACGTCATGCAAAGACAGACCGAGGCTACACCATCCACAAAGGAGAGAAAAGCAACAAGTAGCACCACCACTACAAGGATATGAAATCCTGTTTAAAATTCCTGCTGTTTTTTTCCAATCGTACCTCCCATCCTTTCAGACCCCTAAAAGTTGACAGGACATTCAAAGACACTGTGCAATCACGAGATTGATGCTTGCACCCTGTGGTGGTCCGCCGTGCTCACTTGACAACACTCGCTAAAATACAACATAGCTACCTTCATCTGTCCTAAACTCTGCTCACTGTTTGGCCTTAACCCAGTTCTAGAGTTCTCATCCGCCTCTCTAATGACTTACAGGTTTTCATAACTTTCTCCTTGAGCGCAGCAGCTTCCTGCAGGAAACCATTCACCATTGCTTACTAGCTCCAAATTTTCCTTCTCCGATGTTGTGCTTTTCCCCAAAAAGCATCGCTTTATCATCCAGTTTCTCCTTGAAAGTTCCTACGTTCCCAAAACTTTATGGCTTTCCTCTCTCCCCTTTCTTTTAGCCACATCTCAAGCTCCTAAGAAGATAACTGCAGGTGTTCAGACAACAAGTCCTGTACGTGCAGGCAATTCAAGTGCAGTGTTTGTTTGCAACCCCCCCAACTATGCATGTAAAAGAGGCCAAGGGAATCAGCAGGTTACTGTTTTCCTCTGCACTTGCAAATGTGAATTTTTTCCTGCTATGAGATTTTGTGAGTGCCAAATGCTTTGCCAAAGATTTTCATATGATCTGGCTGGAGAGCAAGAAGCGTCAGACGTCTCATTGCTAACTAGGTTTCCAGCCCAGTTTTGTCCTCAGAAGTGATCCAAACGACTTTCAGAGGAATCTGACTTTGCAGTGATCTTCTGCTGCACCCCCTCTTAGTATCTACAAGAGACCTGCGGTCTCAAATATCCTGAAATTAATCCTATTTGGTTTTATACCTGTCTGGTCTGTCCTCTCATCCCTTACTTGAATTGCTTTTCATCCTCTGCTATGCAACATGTTGTTCCCTTTTCCTCCTGTACTTGCATAAGAGAAATACAGATATAAAGGAAAGCAATTATTTTGCAAGTAAAACTAGAACCACCGAGGCTAAATCAGGCAGTTTTCTGGCATCCTCTTAAAAAAGCAGGGCTCAAAGTACAACTGAGAAAAAAACCCAGCCTCCTCATTATGAAAGAGCGATCAGCTGAATAAGAAATACGAGGAAAAAAATGGAGAGAAGAGCAAAGTGAAAAGGGTTCAGGTTAAATGGTCCTCGACAGGACCCTGAAGTAGCACAAACCGGCCGCCATGGTTCTGCAAGCAAAAAGAGGGGCGACAGGCACCTTCTCCTACGGCCCCGAAGGCTCCGCAGGCATCTGGTTCAAATCACTTACCAAGACAGACAGAGAGTGAAGGGGGCGGGGGGGAACATGCAAGAATAGAAATGAAGAGGCAAGCGAGCGACCTCAGCCAAGAGAGGAGAGGAGAACATGACAGCCCAAATGGCAGTCGTTTTCTCAGCACAGGACAAGCAGCGAGTGGGCTGCCTCGTGGCAGCGCACCCAGAAGTGCCGCGGGGAGAAGGCAGCCCCGCTCTGTAAACCCGAGGGGCAAATCTTCCCCTTCAGCCTCCCTTGCAGAGCTGCGGACAAACTGTGCCAGAACTCCGCTTGCATATTTTTTGAAATGCCTGGTACTTATTTTTAAATATTAATTATCATTCATGGCAGCAAAACCATGCAGTTTCCCCCTCTGGGAGCGCATCATTTGGTCCCAGAACAGGTGTCTGGTCCCAGCCTGCGCTGAAAAAGGTGGAATAACCGAGCCGGCCTCTTGCAGAGCTGACGGAAGGATTGATTTTGTCGGAGTAAAGTCAAGCCGGGGGGTTGCCACATTAGACAAAATGGGCAAGAAACTTGCCTGGTAAGGCCATCACGATCCTAAGCACTAAGATTTGTTCCAGGATGTTGTTCAGACATTTGTGTACAACAGTCTGAGATTCATTGATTCCTCTCCTTTGTTTTCCCCAGTTTCTAAAATCATCCTCCCGGCCTTTGAAAAGCGTAGGGAGAGATGGAAAGTTCAGCCAAGTCAAATGATCCATGGGCTTGGGCCTTCGAGTAAATAGGCTTGTTTGTGTAGTTGTTTGGTGTGGTTTTTTAGAAAACAGGAGAGCACAAAACAAGACTGTTATTAAACCTACCGTGAACAGTATGTTTACAACATCATGCAAAAAAAGGATATTAAACCTTTTCCCCTGAATCACAAAACCAGCACTGGTCAATGCACTGAAAAGTTAAAACTGGCCCAGAATATTTCAGTCTCCAAATTAAGCAAAAATTATCAGACAGACCAATTTTTCTAATTCAGCCTTTCCAGCCAGCAACGCCGATGAGATGTGCTGGCGATACAGGTGAGAATATTTTCAGCAATACGATTATCATCTTGATCACACCTGATGCAAATCCAGTCTCCAAACTTGTTACCTCCACTGGCTGTGGGGGTCAGACTCGCGGTGTCCTATTCAACGAAATACTGACTGCTGCTTGTTATTCTGGGCCAGAATAACAGCATAAGCTTTTACAGGCAGGCAGCCCAGGCTCCAGTTCCAGTCTTGCTCTTAGCACTGGCCAGACCTAGGAGAGACAGAAGAGCTGCATCGTGTGTCCCAGGGGGGAAAAAAAATTGTGCACTGGCGAGGCAGAAGCAAGCAAAGGTCTGGGCTCCCTTATCAGTGGTCATTGTACATCTCTAGGAAACACCAGGTCATACATTTTAACCCAGTTTTCCTCATCCATATGGCTATTTCCCAGATGAAGCGATCTAATCAAACAGGGCCGGTGATGATGCGGGGTTGCCCAAAAGAGGGAGGGTTCAGAGGGATGGTAAGACAGGCAGAGAACCAAAGCGAACGTGGTGTCTCCTTGGGATGCGGCGCGGTCTTCAGCGCGCGTTTCCGAGAGAACCGTCTTCCCCTCGACCGCCACGGAGCTTGTCAAATTGCCTGGGAGGCTCAGAGGAAAGAGTCATCTTTCACACCATTTTACAAGGCAAAAGAAATCTTCATTTTTTGAACCATATCCCCTAAGCTTCTAAAGGAATTAAATCTCTGATCCCGCCTATTGAACCCTGCGCTGAAGGGACAGGAGAAGGAAGCGCGCAAGGTCAAAGCCGACGCCTTGACTCCCCGAGGAAGGCTCGAGAGCGCCCAAGTAATGTGGCAGGAGCTGATGATAGCAGAAAGGGCATCTTCTTGTCCCTTTCCTTTCTTAACACATACTGAGCAAAAAAAAATGAAATGCTCAAATCCTTCTTATTTGTGAAAGGCCAGATCGCCACTGGAGGTGGCTGGGTATAGCAAAATCTGCTTCAGCAGAAAAACAGAGACAAGCAAAACGGTTCCTTGTCCCCTTAAAAAAAATAACCAGAGCTGGTCATGGACTAATTAGTGAATTAATTTTACATCCGGAACTGCTGAAGAGTCAGAACGCAGCCCTGCGGTCGGAAAGGGGAGGGCTGACACCTCCCTGCGCGACACGCAGACCAGAAAGCTCTTCGAACGCGGGTCGCTTGTAGCTGCTGTGAACTTTTAGGCCCCACCAAATCATCTGCTCCCATTCTGCACAAGGCTTCACTGGTTTTCCAAAAAGCAGCTTAAGGAGAGAGGCCACAGCATGTTGAGACACACAGCAAAGGCCACTCCATATCCCAGGAGCTTAAAAAGCAGAGGCAATAGCTACTCCAGCCTCCCTCCACCCCAGCTCTCGCTTCTTTTGAAACCTTTGCTCCCCTTTTTTCGGACAGAAAACAGACACATTGGAAATAAGCATCACTGATAACAAACACAGTAACCGGTTCAGTGCATTGACCATTCCGAGCAGCCTCGGCAGTGATTCATTGTAGTGGTAAAAAGAAGAAAATCACTCACCCTCACGAAGCTGGCGGGAAACCATCCTTCTTCATCATCGATCTGACCCCACCACCAGTCCTTGTTGGAAGCATCCAGGACCTTGATAACGTCTCCTGCTTTAAACGCCAACTCCCGGTTGGCCATGGTGACGTGATCCCATACTGCCTCAGCACTTACAATAGAACCACCACTGATCAGCTTTGAAAACAGAAAACCAGCAGTCAATAAAAGCTCGGTTCCCCGACGCAAGCACATGCACAGCAGCAGCACAGAAAAAAAGCGCTCAGCCAAAGTAAAACAATCTTCCTCCCTTCCAATCCATAACACTTTTCATCCGCACGCGATGTAATCCAGTCTGCGGCCGTTTCTGCAGACTGCCGTCCCCCCCGACCACGCCACGCAAGCCAGCACCGCGTGCGGACCTTCAGCACCCCTCAGGTCCTGGCCCCAGGCGTGGGAAAAGCAACACCTCCCCTGCCACCGCCACCACCACCGCACTTGTGAGCATGCACAGCTATCGAGGCATGTGGCTTTCAGGTGCAATTCGGTTAGCGTAATGTATAGCTGGGTGTTCCCAAAACTTGGCAAAACCAAGCGATGGGGTCCTGCAAAGGAATTTTTGTTTCAGAGCAAGTTTGCTCGGTTAAAGGATCAAATGTCAGCTCCAGGCTCAGGCGGCCTTCCATGCAAATCCAAGCAAAGTTTGCAAACATATTTAGAACACTTTTTTTTTTTTTAAAAAAAAAAGATAATTCAGTATTTGTTTAGTGCTGGTGATGTACTGACATCCCTTGCTTTTTGAAATCTTCAGGCTACACAGCAGATAAGAAGGGCCCCGTGGCACCCTGCCGACCCGCTGCAGACCTGACCCGGAGCAGAGCCCGGCTCCACGGCACATTCAACCCTCGCTCTGCCCACAAGAAACCTGCCGGTGCCGGCCGCTGCGACAGCCTTCGGGGGAGATACCTGCCCACTAGGAACCGGACTGAGGCCAGACTCGTGTCCGACAGGACCTACTGAACACCCCTCCACGTGGAGCACACGGATGCCTCAGAGCTGGACCAGCACCATGGCAAGGACCCAACCGCTTGTCATGTTCGTTGCGAGCCACCCAGTTTCATATATATATAAAACTCCTGCTTAACGCTTGCGGGAAGGACTCATCCGAGCACCGATGCTTGTGCATCCACAAGACAAATCATCCATCCGTGCCTGGGATACCCGCTGCTCCTCAGAACGACAGACATGTATTTTTTAACAGAATAATAAATTGTGTTTATGTTTCATCCACTGCAGGAATTCGGCACTGAACAGTAAGACTGCCCTAGCAAAAATAGACTTTTACCCATATGCTTATTAGCTTGTCAGAGCCATCCTGAACCTTGTTCGTGAATTCTGCCGTCTGAGACGCGCTGAATATGCACTTGGGCTCGCCTCCAAATCAGAATTTCAGCTCACAAAGAAAGAGCTCAGCGCTGCAACCATTACAGACCTGCCACATGGCAAGACTTTAACAGCCGCAGATATCCTTTCAATTTAGGCAAGCAATACAAAGCACCAAGACAATAACCCGTCGCAGCGCTTATGCAAGCGCAGAAGCACTGGGAATGGGTAGAGAGCTCTTAACAGCTCTTTTATAAGTTTGGCTTACCAAAATGCCTGCTAATAACTACCTGCACAGTAAGAACTTGCAGTAAACCTTCTAGCGCTGCTGCAGGGTTCTCAGCATAAACGTATAAGAGCATTCGAGTCCCTACAGGCAATTCAGTCAATTAAAGGACCTGATTTACTGTTTTCCTTGAACTGATTTTCCTTTAAGAAATCAAGCTCCTTAGGTTTGTGACAATTACACTTGCAGTTTCAGCTCTTCAATTATTAGAGTCGGTTGCACATAAAGCAGCATGATCTAAGAGAGCCTAACTTGACACTTAGTGCCTTTCAGCCTCAAAGCCAAGATGTATCTCGTCAGCGGACCTCTTCTTCCTGCAGTAGATAAAGTAAAACCATGTTCCTCCAACTTCCATTTTGACAAATCCTCCTTCCTAATTCAAAATCAGCTGTACAAGAAACACGGCTTCTTCGTGTATCATATAGGGGATTGCTGCACACGAGCCTCACAAGACCACCTGATAGACAGAAGACAAAGGCACGGGTTAATGCCAAGCTCTCATTGCAGAGCCAAGCAGTGGACCTAATCGATGCGCTGAACTTAGCGCAGAGGGCAGCTACTGCGTTAGTGTGGATTTCTCTCACGTTTGGGCTTTTGATGCAGAGCTGCATGGAGGTAGGCACCAGAGGATCCCATCCAAACTAACGGCAGCTGAAGCCAGACGGCGTAGGACCCTGGGTTCACCCCAGCTCCGGGCCCTCACTTAGCGAAGCAGGGTAGCTACGTCTGCAAAAACAACAGTTATAAAGATTGATTTCTCTTTCCAGTGCAACAACTGAATGCTCAACCCAGATAGCGATATGTTTCAGTGCTTCCTCACACCACCTCGCGTCGCTCTAAATCAAGGTTTCTAGATGCTTTCATAAATATGAATCAGTTTAAACCACAAAGAACCCCAAGACAGATCTGGAAGGAATGAGGACTTCACAGCTGAAGAACACCCCCTTAATACATCCAAGACCAGTTAACAGTCATCTGTTCTTCCACTGGGACTGAGCTCTTCTCCTTCGCTGGCGTTTCCCCTTTGCCGTATTTATGGCCACCGTCACTCCTCGCCCCAGCCTGCGTTTCCCACGTTAAGCAAGCTCTGCTCTTCCAGCCTTGTCTTGGCAGACGGCTCTTCCTTCCCCCGAGCTCTTCACCAGCCCTTTTAGGCATCTAGATATTTTGCCTGTGTCTTTCTTGAATATAGATGACCAGAACTGTAATCACTATTCCCAAAGAGACCTTACCAGAGATTTGTGAAACAGCATGAAATATTTATTACAGTGTCACAGAAATCTTGCAGTAATACATAATATCTCCCCCTTTTTCCCATGGCTACCTCCCACCAGTGGCTCGTTGTGATCTTGCATTTAGCTTATCTAAATAAACGAGGTAGAGTACGTTCTCTTTGGCTAGAAAATCAGTTTTCTTGTCACAAAATAAATCAGGTTGGCCTGACACTTGTTCATTTTGTTAATGCCATCGGGTATTTCAGTCCATTTTTCACCGATGATGAACCAGGAACGGAGCTATTACGCAGAAGCCGTGTTTCTGCTTTTTCTGCTTCAGCTGACATAGGCTTTGCTGTCACTTCACACACAAGCAGTTCTGGGCACAAACTGCCACAGAAACGTCACTGAACCCAAACTTCAGAGGGACTGTGTTTCAGAGCTTCCCAGCCTACTTTGCAAAAGCGCGTTTCCGAGCCCGAGGCACAAAACCCCAGCTCCAAGGAGCACAGCTTGGCCAGCGGCAAGGGCTGGCCGGGGCTTGCAGAGGGCCAGAAAAGCAGCGGGGTGTGCTCGGCCTTTTTCTGCTGCTAATGCAGGGATCTGGAAGATGCTTTCAGTGGATGTCAGGAGCTGAGGTGGCTTTGCAAGGCGTTTCTTGATACTCAAGGAGGAAGGCTGTAAGTTCTTGGTTTTCGCGGTCTAGTGCCAGCAGATGGAAGAAAGGCCCCTTTAGCTGGTCCCTTCCAGCCCCTGGTCCATATCGTAAGCCCAAGAAAGGGATCCGCATGCCAGGAAGCCTGCAAACAAGCCTTGGCCTTCCGAAATACAAATACAGCTCAGCCTGTGAAAAAAGGACAGCAGCAGGATGGCAGAATTTGAGTTCCAGCCATTGCACGTGCCAGGTCCATTGAGAGAACGTCACAGCCTAAAATTAAAAGATCCACTTTAATTTATTTTGCAAGACATCTTGCTGCATCTGTGGAGCCGTCTGACTCTTTCAGGGCAGGGTTACAGAGACAGAACCTGACATCTGCAGCAGCAAGAGATGATGAACTAGAGAAAGGTCAGGATAAAATATTATTTTCTGAGAGAATTCAACATAGGCGCTCTCCACTCCAGAAAGTTCACGTCTCTTTGTTTCAAATCTGGGTCTTAGCATTGTGGTCAGACGTACTCAGACCTTGAAAGGGACTTATCTCCTGTAATTTTGGATGTCTACCACACAGCATCCGAGACAGTCATCTGGACTCCTTTATAATCAGTGAAGAGAAAGAGACACATCTGGAGTGTGATTCATCTCGGCTATTTCAGTTGTCTACCTTCAAGTGAGGTGAATCATGCCCTAGAAATTACTATTTCTCTGCGTTTAATTGGGTGATGCAGAAGTTTACATTTCCAACAGTTTACATTCACCCCATCTACAATTTGGCCATGACTAAAAAGGGGTAACAAAGACCTGGATTTAACAATAATAATGACGATAGGAATAGTCAAATATTAAATCACGCTCTCCCAGGCACAGCAGTTTCTCAGTATGCAAAGGTTGTTGCAAATAAAATTCTCCATGCCCACCGGAAGAATTCACAAAATCTCAGCCTTGTAAATTTACAATAACAAGGGCTTAGATAGTTGCAAAAAGCGTCCTACTCATAAGAAGATGGAGGCAGCTAGAAGAACTGCAATAGGTGATAATGTACATTTGGTTTTGACGTACCCTGAATACAGCTTGTCTTCCAAGCAAAAGTCCTAGTTCCCATTCAAATCAATTATTCTTGTCAGTTGGTTGTTGCAAACTGAAGAGCCCAAAGAGAAAAGTTCCTCAACGCTTTCACCATGTAACAGTGCAGGAGAAACGCCCAAGAGCATTTCTTAACAACAGACCTAAGAATAATTTTTACTGTTTTATGGAAGACTTTGGAGCACTGCCAACCACTTTCTGTCTGGGGTGAAGAAAAAATTCTCTCAACAGGCAGAAGACCAGATTAACTACCGGGATGCTGGGCATGGTCTAGGGACCAGAGTTCATCATGGGTCCTTCTTCACCTCCTAGCAAACACCTGGTCATGGCCGAAGGTAACTACCAGGCTAGACAGATGAAGGACTGCTTCTATGTCCCAGCACCACAAATAAATTTACTTAATGAAGAAAAGAAAAAGGGAATAAAGACAATGCTCTCTCTAATTATATGCACAGCTGACACATTTCTGGAACACACACTAAGAACAAGAACGTGGGGTATTATCAGTGTATCGCCAGGATCGCATCAGCCTTTCCAGGGATTTTCACTACAGGTTTCCAAAGCGCTCTGTAAACCTCCAATAATTCAGTCACAAAGCCTCACTCTACAGATGCCTTATTTAAGACCCTCCCAACACCCATGTACAACAGGTGAATGCTTTCACAATAGCAAGTAAAGTCAGAGGAAAGGAATTAAATCATTCCCACTTCAGGTCCATGTGGATTTTCCTTTCTCTTCCAGTCTGGTGTTATTTCCAGGATGGAACGTGGCCACTGGAAATACTGAATTACATTAGAGGTGCTGCCAAAATAAAATGACAACAACAACAAACAGTAAAAAGGGATTTCAGAGGACTCTGCAAGTCATGACCTTGGCGATGCAGCGCCATCAGCACGTGCCAGCTGAGAGCTCCTGACCCTGGCACACCATGGCATGCCGTGGCAGGGATCCTGAAGGCTGTACCACAGCAAACATGTCGTGGTACGTCGTTGCAGAACCTCTGCTGAGCTCACCTAGCTGTGATTGTCCTCACTAGTGCCAGGAAAGCTCAGAAATGCCCATCTGGCGAATGATGGCAACTGTCTCCTCCTTCCCTCACGCTTTCCAAAGGCCTCAGCCAAAGGGGAAGGTTTATCATTAATGCCACGGGGGCAGCTTCCAAGGAAAATAAGAGAGGAGCTCTAATGTGGTAGTTTGGCACGGGAATTTGCAAGTTTTTTTTCTGTCTGTGGCTTTGTGGCACTGCTATCAAGACTAAATAACTCTCCCAGCCAAAGTAAGCAGGAAAATAAAAATAGAAGGAATAACAGGAACAACACCTTGTTACTTGACAGGGTGGAATCACTCTGCCTACCCCCATTACCAGAGAAAGTCGGGAGCAAACCTGTAAGACCCAAAGGAGAGGAGGGGAAGGGGGATGCCATGAAAGACCCTCCTGCAGCAGCAGGTCCCAGGCACCTTGTCACCACTATTTCACAGTCTATATCTACAGCACATCCTGATCAAAAAAGCCCAGGATCGCCACTTAGGATGTTTTTCTAAAGCATGTTTCAGAAAGTGACCTCTAAACCAAGGTTTACAACTTCTTCCAGGCTACTGCAGGGTTTAAATCTACCAGCCATGAACTGGCTGTGTCATTGCAAAGGGACTTTGCTCCAGCTCTACAAGATGGGGCAACTTGGAAGAAGAGTTCGGGGAATGGGCGAGCCTCTGCCTCTGATCCATCTGGTGCGTTCCCCCTGACATTACTCACTTCCAAAGCCATGACGCACGGCTGGAGGCCAACATCTGCTCCTTCTCAGCAACTGCCCACAGTGAGGCAGCCAAGTATGAAACATGTTTTAGTGAAATCAGCCACTATTGCAAAATTTTGCTAAGTATTCCCAACTAGTCAACACTTACTGGCTTCTTATGGGCCAACTTGAAAAAGAAATCAAGGGCTTACTGGTCCCCGGAGATGGAAATGGGCACAAAATAGGAGAAATCTTTTCAGGGAGGTGATTTGGTTTGAGGCTAGGCCACACAAATCACTATCACCTATCCGTACCTCTTCCAGGGACAACCATTGTCAGCTCACGAGATTCTGCATTGAGTTTCCAGCACAGAGTTTCTCACTAGTCCAAAATTTACTTAATGAAGAGCCACCTTCTCAAAAAAAACCCGAAGAAATCAACCATAGATCACTATCTCCTTAGAAAAGTCTAAGTACTTTTAAGAAATTTTTTACACTGAGGGTGGTCAAACCACTGAGGGTGGCTAAACCACGACACACTGGAATGGGTTGTCCAGAGAGGCAGTGGAGGCCCCATCCCTGGAAACATTCCCGGTCAGGTTGGACGGGGCTCTGAGCACCCTGGTCTGGTTAAAGCTGTCCCTGGCACTGCAGGGGTTGGGCTGGGTGGGCTCTAAGGTCCCTTCCAACCTAAAGCATTCTAGGATTCTACTTACAAAGTTTCTAGAACCATAGCCTCTGGGTAGTATGAATAATCTTAAGGCAGGCATATATTTCTCTATTAGATCTCTTATTAATGCATCAGCAGAGTTATAATAGCTTAAAAAAAAAAAAAAAAGCTCTGGGTAGTTCCCTTTCAAATCAGCATTACATAAACTATATACTCCTCCACAGGAATAGGGAGCAGGCTGTAAAGGGGAGATGGAGACACATGGTGAGACTACGCCATTTGTTCAACTTGTTCTTGAACAGACATGCCCTTTATTCAGACAACATAAAAGCACTGTAAAATAACAATAGCATTTCCCATTGTATTCAACAGGCCCTTCCATAACGGCAGCAGCCAAAACATCTTCAAACAGAATATACAGAGAGCTGGCATTCAGAGTAAAGAAACCAATGCTCAAAGTAACCCCAGCAGAACAGGAGACACAAACGATCTGCAAACCCCCAGCCAAATGAGAATACCACTTCACTTCCCGTCTTCCCAGAAGAAAGGCACCTCATGCTGCTTTGCCCTCCTGTGTTTTAATCGCATTGCTCCTTCACGAGCAGTAACGCTTACAACACAGATTGATAGGGCTGTTAATCATGGGGCCATTTATTGCAGCAGCAATGCTGTCATCTTAAAGATTTCCCAGGGAGGGCATTTAGATCTCTGCTGAGATCCACTTGTACGTCTCCCTCGTGAAAGCCACGTATACGGTACGAGCACGGGAGCGGTGCAATGCGGGGCTCACCTGAGCTGCGCAGAGAACAGAAGCGGCAGCCCATGTTTCCATCCAACATTTCGGCGGTTTTCACAACTAGGGCAGGTTCGCTCAGTTGACGGAGCAGACAAAAAGGAAGCAGACAAGAAAATGTCACCCCACCCCATCATGTTGTACTTTTGCTCTTGTATCATCTCCCAATAGTCCCTTTGATTGTGTATTTATTTTTGAACCTCTCGTCAGAAATTATACAAACTGAATAATGCCAAATCATAGTGAATTCGCTGCACGGCTCGTTCGCAAAACAAATGGGAGGGCATTTCCACTTGATTTGCTTATTCTCTGAAGAGGTGCAATCACACAAAGGTTAAGCACGAGGCAAAGAATTTCCCTTTCTGCTTTCAAGCCCTTTGATGAATTTGACTAATGGCTGGATTTCAGCTGAAAGAGGCTGATTGGCGCGAGAAAGCCTCTGATATCCCTGTATTCTGGAAAGACTGTCACACTTGGTTGGAAGCTTTATATATATATATATCTACAGGTGGAGAACCAGTACAGACTTAAAGGTTCATTAGGACTGGGTTATTATATTTTTTATTGATTTAAATTTTCTTGAAAAGATATCGCCTGGCACACGTGAAATCACCTGGCCTTGTCTAGGGTACAGTAGTAGACTCCAGGGTATGGTATTCGCTTTATTCTCCACCTTATTATGGTTATTGTCCATGTCATTCCTCTTAATAATAATAGCTGCAGCACAGAGCTGCCTACGGTAACTGGACAGCTGAGGGTGCCCATAAAACCAAGGCAGTGATGAGGAAAAGGGCTAGTAACAAGCCAGAGTTACCCCAATAAAGCACTGCCCATGCGGTGTTTAATTGGCTCTCGAGCACCGGCGAGCCCTCCGCTTTGACGGTGCATATGTCACCGTAATTGCTTTCCAATCCCTTTTGCGTACTGGGCACATTAAGCCTCCCCTTGCCTGATGACATATCTTTCATGGAGAGTAATTACAAATAACCACTAACCGTAATCTTTTAACTCGGATAAATTACGAGATCGGTTCTGGAACTCAAAAGTTGAAACTGCTCCGGGGAAAGCAGCACCTTTCGTCAAACGCAGCCAGAGCAGCTCCCGGCACCTTACTGACTCGGGGCCAACGCAGGCTGTCAGCATGAATCCCTCGTTACAGCACACGGAAAACGAACGTCTAAATACCCTCCAAGACCTAAAGCTAAAGTACCTGCACAAGTCCCAGTCTTCCAACCCCAGAAGGGACACCTCACATTCCTAAAGGAAGGCTGTAACTGCCTCAAAGACCTAGAGATGCCCTGGAAATCCTTGCTGTGATCAGAGGGCCAAAGCTGCGCTTTGATTTATGCCCAGTTTAATCTTACTGGGCTGAGCCTGCAATATGCTCTGGGGGGGGGGAAGCAGCCGGGATTACCGAGCAGCGTTTCCAGCGTTATTAAAGCATCAGCCCAGCCCCATCGCTCGCTGCGGCAGCAAACGTCGTGCCAGATAACATCGAAGCATTGTGTACAGACCACTGCAGGACTCGGGAAAAGATTGATGCAGTTCTCTCCCAATTACCCAAGGTGCAGAATAATGCAGATAAGCAAAACGGATATTACAAAATATATACATGTTAGGCTCTGGGAATGTACGGTGAGGGGCAAGAGGCTGCTGCGGAGCCCTGAGCGAAGGGACGCAGCGAGGAGGTACAGCAGGCAGCTGCATGGAGAGCGTCCTGAGCATCCCCATGCCCACGGCGTAGCTAATCCCCAACATCAAAACCCATTCCTGGATAACCAAGACTTGACTGGAAATGGCAGGAATGCCAAATCTAGACTCATTTTACCCAAGAAGCCTGTCCTTACTGAAACTGGGAAGCAAAAGGCTTCTCTCCCATGGAGCAGACTGGCTGACTGTAGGCAAACTGAGTTCATCTGAGCAACTGAACAGTTTTTGCAGGAGGGAAGATGAAATTGTAATTGCTCTGAGGAAGGCAAGAGCGCTTGATGGTTTAGAGATTATTTATTTTGAAACGTACATCACCTGTTACTCTGGGGCATGGGAATTTCCAAAGCAAAAAGGAATTAAGGAGCAAATTACATAAATTACTCCCAGCGGATTGCATTATTCAACACAGCACAGCTATTCACAAACGCAACAGCACATGGATCCGCTCATCCCAGACGTGGGGTCTTTACCCCTGAAGCTGCAGGAGAGCTGCCATCAGCCACCACAACGCCAGGGACGCGCAGCGAAGCCATCCCAGCTCTGCAGAGCAGGGGGCAATGGCACACAGGCACCCGCGCACACGCCGGGACTACCGAGCGCGGCAACCTCGCTTATCTAGAATCAGGCATTCGCAGTGAAATGAATAAAGTGACAGGACCAGAACTAATGACAGCGTAAGCAGATACTTTGTCCTATAAAAGCTGACACAGTTGGCCAGGGTCTAAAAATCATGAAAGGAAATTAATTCAAATGTAGGGCTGTTAATACAAAACAGAAAGATTATTCCTGGATGGCCGAGTACAAGGAACAAGCAGCAAGAGCCCCTTCATGATATCAATCACCGCAATGTGTTTTGAAATACCTCTTAAAAACGAAGCAGATGCCTTGGATTATGTCACATTAGACCACAACGTATTAAAACACATCTTCAGGAATGGACTTAATAATGCGTAATTCCCATATATTGGTATTGTACTACAATGCCAGAATGATAACGTTAAAAAAAAGAAAGAGACATTTTTAGTAAGTGATGAGAACTTGGAATTTAAAAAGTAGTCGCCGTTCTTAGTGCAAATCAGTGCCCAGGCTGGATCGAAGTCCAGGGGAATGTATTACACTGATTACGCTCACTGCTCAGGCTCCTTATTTGCTGTTCGGATCTCTTGATTTCTTAGCATAAGTCACTGCAGCTCACGTCTAATACAGCCAAGGAGTGGCTTGTTGGCAGATGAGCACGAAGAGGGGAGTGCCATCTCCAAATTGTTTTGCAGACCTGAGCTTACAGAAAAGTTTAATTAAATGCAATGGCTGGAAAAACAATGCATGACCCCCAGAAACCACCCCCAGCTTCGGGTGGCTTTGCAGGGGCAGCAACAGCCCTGGCTCAGCCGGGTGGCTGCCAGCCAAGCCAGCGGGAAGCGGAGCCCGTCCAGGTGCTCTTGTGCAAACCCAGAGGCACCCAGTGAAAATCCCCTCGCTCCTGTCTCAGGCAGCAAGAGGACAAACCAGGATGAGCACCCAGAATAAGAAATGGCCGAAGCCTCTGACCCCTACATTGCGATCTTCAAGAGAATTATTCCAGCAAAAATGCAAGTCTCCCTCACATCTTTCAGTATTACAGCACCTGGACCAAAAAGCAGCGAGAGGCATCCTGAGCTCAAAGGAAATGCTCGGGCGTCCAGCCTCGGCTAGCCACCACCCAACGCGTGCAATCGATAACACAACACAACAAACGCAGCAAGACAGAGCTCGAGTCGTTATAGCAACCACATCTTGCATTTACATCTCACCTTTCATCCGTGTCAACTCCCGAGAGGGCAAACAGGCAGCACTTAGAAGTCAGCCACGTAGAGCAGCTTCTCCCCTTGAGACGGCTGTAGAGCCAAACCCCGTGGTGGCCTCCGGCTCTCCAAGCCCCGAGCTCACAGCCCAGGGTCGGCACAGCGCCCTGCCTTGGCCTCGCCTCCGCGGGCCGAGAAACTCGTGCGGTACGCGCTGCATCACTCGCACCTTTTGAAAGCAGTTAAGAACCTCGGCGCAAACCCCGCCGCGACCGCTGCTCTTGGGGAAGTAGCACACGGGGCAACGGGAAGAAGGGCAGCGGCACAGCGGGGCGTGTATCACAGCACGTACCTTGGTTTCAACAGAGAGATACCAGGCATCTGGCACGATATTCCCATCCAACTGACTTGGCATTGCCATAGTTTTGTCCTGCTAAAAGCTCAACGCACAATGCTGGATGTAAAAGGCCGCCTCATCAGTAAGGTAATAAATTGGTGCTAGTTAAATGTGCGTAACTCTCTTGCAGATTGTCATCAGAGCCTGTAAGCCTATGACATGGATTGGCCAGATCAGTAAGGGGATATGCAGCCTTCCTCCTCTAAGCTGCTTTTCTCAATTCAAAGTTAGGAATGAAAGAAAGTCACTGTCTGATGGCTTCTCAGATT
Source organism: Pelecanus crispus (assembly GCF_030463565.1). NCBI lineage: Eukaryota > Metazoa > Chordata > Aves > Pelecaniformes > Pelecanidae > Pelecanus > Pelecanus crispus. The sequence goes on along the minus strand of NC_134655.1, from coordinate 2,137,608 downwards.
TTATGGAAAATTGCCACAGCCAAAATGTCCTCTTTAATGGAGTAATTCAGAGCCGACATGTGCCACAACCCTCTCCCTCAACTGGACTGCAGCTTGGATCTACACTTCTCAGCCTCCAGTTAAACCAGGGCGGAAAGCCCCTGATACCACCTCTTTTTTCAAGTCATCAACACCCATTCTGAAAGATGAGTTATCACCACAGCCTCCCGGGCTGCTCAGGCAGCCAGCAGCCATCTCCGTGGCACAGCAAGAGAGCAGCCGCGAGCGTCGGCGTGCTCCTGCGCTCCCTCGCTGCCCACCTCCCGTCCCCGCAGCCGCCGGCGGCCACGCAAGCCCAAAGCGCCCCGCGCTCCACCCAAACCCCTGTGCAGGTCAGAGGCTTGGCAGGAGCTACGGAAGCCCCGGAGCCGGCAACGTGAGCTTTGCCCAAGCACCTGCTAAGAGTGAGTCGAGCCATCGGCATGTTGTTTCTTATTTTAGTTTGTGCAAAACGCTGCTGCCAAAGCACAGCAGAGAGCAAGGCATGATGTGCGGTTGGCTCCACCGTGCCAAACCGGTGTCACCTCCCCGCTGCTGTACAACCGTCCCCTTCCCCTCTCTCCGGGTCACGCCGCACGAGACACGTGGGAGTCCTGTCCCTCTCTGTTCCACCTATCCTAGTCATAAAAGGCCACATCTGTGGTCTAGTGTAACAAAATTGTCACCTGGATGGTGCTGAAGAAAACAGTTACGTACCAAGGTAATTCTGTTCAAAGTCTAGAGGTCAAAGTTGTCACAGGTGAAATATCATTATCTGTTATCTGTTGGCAAACGCAGCACCTAATGGCAGCCACTCAACTTAATGGCTTACATTCCAGCTCCTTCAAATGTGCCCATCACCACTGTATGTAATCACAGTATATATTTAAAAGTATAATTTCCATCCAAAAAGACCATAGCTGGAGCAATATGACTCATACGGTTCCCCGTGCATCAGAAAGCATGTCATGAAGACTGGGGATTTGTGAGCCAGTTACCATCTGTGTACAAATGAGGCCATGGACAGGATTCTTCAAACCGGTCGACGGCAAAGTCCCTCTGACAGAAATGGCAGTTTTGAGGCTGCTGAGACCCTTTGCCTCTGCATCCAAGAGAACAGACACATTCTCTGAAGCTGCATGTGAAGTAAAGGGATACAAACAGTAAAGAGAAATGCAGTGGAATTAAAAGGCATCTCTCCCCATATACCTATTCCAGCACTTCATAGCTGAATAGTTATAGCTGCAAACTCGGTTTCATTTCTGCCATAACAAAATCATCTCCACAGCATAATTAGTGTGTTCATGTTAAAATGGGTCCAAATGCATGGAAAGAGGCATCCAAATATGATTTGTTTTTCAAGACAACGCGATGTTTTCCCTGGCGAATAGATTCGATTCATTAAGGAACAACAAGAGCCAAGCAAACTATTTGCAGCAAATGTTTGCTGATTTTAGCAGCCTTTCCTCCTTGGTGAATTATCCATGAACAGACTGGTTTTCACATTGTTATTTTTTTACCTGCTATGATTTGATGACCTTTTTTAGTCCAACTTGGTTATGCATTGCTTACAAATGATCTGTTCCATAACTACTGCTTAAAATAGTGATTATTCCTAATTTCCTTAATGGATCAATTAAGTCACCCGGCACTATTTTCCTCCTGGACAGGATGACTATCACGTTCACGCACAATTTTCAAGATAGCTGGATTGAACATTCACGTGAGCAGGTATTTGCACTAGGATTTGCAACACTATCTTAAGGCAAACATCTGAGTTGTCTGAAGGGGTTTTGAATGAATAATTTTCTGCATTATTCACCTACCTCTAGAAATAATGCTCCATCTGTTCATGGAACAGTTCCTTTTTCTTACTTAGGTAAAATGAAGGTCACGCAAGTGAAAGAAAAATTTGCACATCCCCAACACCCTACAACCATACACATCTACACAAACGCACGCGTACCTGGTCAAGGTCATTAACCAGTCAAAGCAAGAAATACAGCTGTCAGGTTAAGGGGAGTGAGTAATAACCCAGTGCATCATTGCTGCGACAAGCACCCCAGGACACAGGCTGGAGTCAGAACATGTCCTTTGCAATTAATCATTAATCAGGACATGTTACGACAAAGAAGTCAAACGGCAGCTCTAAAGGTGAACCAAAACATTACTTTTAAAACACCTACGCTTTTTTTTTTTTTAAATTAAAAAAAAAAGTCAACTCTCAAATCAGAGGGGAAAGGCAAATGGAGTGTATATAAAATCCATACCAGCCTCTGGGTGGAAAACATCCAGCTCAGACTGGGACATGATTCACCCCAGAAGAACCGGCAGCAGCTGATGTGAAGCTAATCCCTGGCTTTGTGGGCTTTCCTGGTATGGGAGATCCTTCCTTCCCCTGGCCTGTCCCATTTCATTGACCTACAGAGGACTGGAGTGAGCCTTGGTTGCTTCGTATGAAAATAACAGGGCACTGCTTGTGCCGGTCCTGCCCGGTTCCCCGCACAGAGCTCCTGCTTGGGCGTGACTCCCTGTCCCCTGCGTGCGTGGGATAACTGGTAGAAATACAGTCATTTATAGTAGATAACCCTCAACCCACGTGCTGAGCGCTTATGGTCATGGTCAGTACTCGAAGGAGCATGTTAAAGGCAAGTGCTGCTCTGGCCTCAGAGTTCAGAAACAGTATTTAAGAGCAGAGGAGGATCGCGGACACCTAGGCTCATACCCCGAAGAAAAGCAACCAACTTCTCAGTGCAGATCTTCAGAGCAATCTGAACTTTTCTTATTTCCCCATAATACTGTCCTGCCTAATTCTGTGTCGAGCACAGCTAGCCTGGTTTGTACTACAGGGCTCCTAGAAAGGTGGTGAGCAACCAGGCAAAACGTAAATGCACAGGCATCGGCTCCAAGGGCTCTGGGATCCACCCAGGGGATTCAGAGGGTATTTGCAATGAAAGAACATTAATTGATAGGGAAATATGCTCTAATCTCTGAAACAGAAAACTTTAGCTAGAGCCATTTTGACTAATTGCTGAAGACAAGAGCAGGTACCCCTCACTGCTCCGCAGCCCGTTTAATTTCTCCTTCCACCGCTGGAGCAACTTCCAAATATTCCCAAGGCTTTAAAAAATGCTATGGCAAGGCCTGTCCACACTATCTAATCTAGCATCGTTAAGAATTGATATCGTTTGTTGAAAGCATCCAAGATGTTCTCTTTGGGAAAGTACTTGGTGAGTACCCTCTGGAAGACATCTGGTAAGGAATTTTTACTACTGGCCTAGATATGTACTCCACCTAGAAGAATTAAGTGGCTCTAAGGAGCTTTTAGTCTAAGTAAATCTTCATTTCAAACAAGCCCTACGAAAATGGACAGGAGCTCCGATTGCCTGATTTGGTTTTGGTTTATGGTCTGCTCAGAGAAAAAGAAACAGGAAAGATGTAACGTGATTTGTCTCTCGCAGGTTTCCATTGCTACCGCGTATCTCACATCTCATTGCTTCTCCCTCCTATAGCACACTGGCATGGAAACAATAAATTACCCTACTCTCACAAATTTTCACATTATTTTTTATGGCCAGTGTTGCTCAAGATGACAGCTGCCTTCATGCAAAAGCGCACAGCTGGAACAGCCAGGAAGCGTATCCAAAGGGAAGGACTATGGAAAGGAGCCGATGCAGCGGAGAAATTTGACCATGGTGGCAATACACATGGCCAAAGGGTGCCACGTGCAACAGCGCAAGTGGCCCAGCGGTCAAGTACGATGGGAAAAAAACCCTTCTCCTTGCTCTTTCCTCTGTAATAGGTGGAATCAGGGAGAACCTGGACATCTCAAAACCATGGAGAGATTTTTCCTTGGGTTTATGCTTGGACAAGGAGAGACTCTTGGGACAAGGAGAGACTCCTGAGCCAAAGTTCAGCTCCAGCTCAGAGGAGTTTGGCTTTGAGGCTGTGGCTCAGCTAACACAGAGACAGAGGTCCTCCCTCGTCAGCTGCCCACTCAAGGGACTTTGCCATTTCCTTGCCTGGGAAGCACCGCGGCTGGTGGGAGCCCAAACAGTAACGGTACCAGCGCAGGACAATGAATTCGGGTTGAGAGGCTCACAAACGGGCAGGAGGTGGCTGGTTCAAACCCAACTCTAGGGAAGGTCAGAAATCTCAAAGGTCTGCTGGATGGTTTCACAGCACAAGTCCTGTTTTTTCAGACCTAATACTTGGTAGAAGAGGCTGTCCAAAGTCTGCTACTGCCTCATAGGAGAGCGTGTCATTTCTACAGTGACGTGATGGAAAAAAAGATAATTTCCCCTCCAGTTCAGTCGCACTCTTCGATAACCTGGATCGCAGATTGAGCTTGCTGTCACAGAGGCTCAGGGATCCTGCAATGCAGCGCAACGCAAGGAAAAAGAAGCACAAGAAACTAGAAACGGGACCCAACGTTTGCTGCAGTCTTTGATGCCTTTACATCTTCATGGCAATGTGGAAGAGGTGCTATTATTCACTAACGTTCCCTGACGATATCAAATAGGGAAACCTTGCAAATACATCTGAGAACCAAGAGATAAAGCTAATAAACAGGAGGCAAGCTCATTCCAAAGCCATATTCAATGGGAGAGATGCTCACAGGGAAAGAAAGGACGGGAGTGACAGTGGCAAGAAATCAGAGAGGAGTTTGAAACGCACTGAAATGAGAGCCAGATCTGCAAGAAGCTGTAACAGTCCCTCCTCCCGTGGCTCGTTCTGCACGAAGCAACTCATTTCAGACAGATATTGACAGCGTGGGAGGGATTCAGAGAAAAGCAACAAATTTTATCAGAGGTTCTGGAAGGATTAATACCCAGAAAGAGATTAAACCTGTTAAAAGCTCAGCTAAACTACCATTTCAGACGCTGCGCTAACACAGTTTAAATAGTTCCAGGAGAGGTATTATTTATGTATAATGGGGAGTCTGAAATGGAGAAAGGCTCCATTTTAAAGGTGTAGAATAAAAATACCAACAAAGGATTTCAAAACAAAGGATCTACAAGGTGAAGAAGCCTTTGAACAAGAAATAAATTAAACAACTTTGCCCAAAAGGAGGAAGGGGCACAAGAGCTGTAGCAGCCCAGGACAGGCAGGAGGGCAGCGCAGAAGGCCAAGCACAGCGCTGCAAGCGTGCCGCTGTAGCCAAAGAGCCCGGTAGGACGGAAGGAAGCCCCTCTCTTTGCCTCTACAGCAGGTAGAAGACCTGAACCTCTCCAAACCATGAAGAGCTTTGGGTGTGGATGTCTAACTATCTACAAAAAGCTTCTCAAATGCAAGATTCGCAGGAGGGGACCGTGGATGTAGCCCGACGGTGCCAGCGGCTGTGCCCAGGTGAGAGCTGTTGCGCGACGGGCTGAGCAGATTAACGGGCTCTTCTGTGGCTTCGCAGTCCAAGGACAGACCACTGAAAGTCTCCTTGGTGATGTAAGGCAAGGACCAAACCCATCCCTGATGCTTACAGTGGGTCCCACCATGGCCTAAATAATACACCGATATAGTCAATACTGGCTGTACCGCACAGGCGCTGTCATTAACCGGGCTGTGACAGCAAGAGGACAGCATTGTACGGCACAGCAGTAATATCTGTTCACTTATTTCAAACAAGAAAACACTCCCGGAGAGCCTAGTTTCTCCAGATCCACTCTCCAATACATCTGATTTTGGAGAACCCAAATGTTCGTCCCTTCTAAACTGCAGCACACGGAGCAGGGCGGCGGGGCTCGCTCCCCTGACCCCAGCACGTGCCACGGGCTCCCCGAGGCCAGGTCTGCCTCGCCGCAGCGGTAGCGGCGATGCCACCGTCCCGGAGACCCGCACCTCTCCCACAGCAGCCCCAGCCTCCTTGCTGGAAGTAACGCGGTGCTGCCGAAAGCTCGCGGCAATTTGCCACAGTAACTCCCTCGAATTCTTCCGCTTCACCGTGCTGAAGGGCCTGTGGCGTTTTGGGTGTGCAGCCTCACCTTTCCCAACCTTCCAAGAACTCCCTTGTCCTAAAAGGTATCTAAGTACTCGGACACGTTCTCTTTCTCTCCTCAAGAAGGCAAAAATAATCCCATCTCCATCATTATTTATATTCCTTGGAAATGCAGCTCCTCAAGCAACTTTTAACAACTCAAGCCAGCAGGCAATTAGGTCCAAAGGAGATTTGTGAAGGTTTCGAAGCAGGTCATGTCAGTGCCCAAAACAGCCTTAATTAAATAAGAATATATAAAAATACAACAGAATATCTCAGTAAGGGTGTCTGAACTACCATTAGTGGCAACTTACAGCGTTGTTTACACTGCCTAAAGCCCCCCAAGCCCTTCCTCCTTGGGTCACTCGGCGTTAGAGGGGGAACCGTGAATATTTTTTGCATTTAAATTGAGCTGGGGGAATTAAAACACAGATCGTGTGCTGGTATCAGGTTTTGGCGTGTTTGTTTTCAGATAGCAGGAGCTATCCAGGGGGAAAGGAAGGTGTTCCTTGATGCAGCACGCCTGTTTCACAGGGGCAATCATGTAAAGAGAAAACAAATGCACGCAGTTTTCTGCGAGCTTTGGACACCGGGAATCATAGAATCATAGAATCGTTTAGGTTGGAAAAGACCTTTAAGATCATCCAGTCCAACCATTAACCTACACTACCATGTCCACACTAAACCAATCAAGGGTAGACCAGACTAAACCATGTCCCCAAGTGCCACCTCTGCCCTTTCTTTGAATGCTTCCAGGGATGGTGACTCCACCACCAATCTGGGCAGCCTGTTCCAATGCTTGACCACCCTTTCCGTAAAGAAATTTTTCCTAATTTCCAACCTAAACCTCCCCTGGCGCAGCTTGAGCCCATTTCCTCTCGTCCTACCGCTAACTACATGGGAGAAGAGCCCAACACCCAACTCACTACGCATTTTCAAGCAGCTCACGCGTCCATGGCACAGCTGCGCATGGGCTTGGGGGACCCGTGGGTCCCCAACGTACCTGTGCACGTTGTCATCTGTACAAATGCCTGTAAGGACAGTTTTCCCGGGGGAGCACAGAGATGTCACCAAGAAAGGTACAACCCCGTAGTGCCCAGGCGCTGCCCGAGATCAGGAGGGGCTGAAATCTCTTGACAGAATCTCTTCCAATCTTTCATCCCGCCTGCCCTTCTGCAAACCGAGGGGAACGGCAAATGCCTCGGGGCTGCTCGGGATGGCAGGATCCCACAGTGCCCTGGCCGCTGTCCCTGCTCAGTCTCCAGCTCTCCAGCCAGGGGCATGCACCACAGCAGCCAAAGCCGCAATTACCCCCAAAACTGCACCCACCCGCAACCCCAGCAGCAGAGCCACACGCCAAGCGCTCCGGCTGACATCCCCGGCTGCGCTGGCTCAGCGAGACGACTGCTTTGTCCTGAAGCCATGCGGTCTGCACAACCCTGGCTGTTGCTGGCCATGGGGAAAAAACCCAAAAACCCCCTCGCTCCCCACGAGCTGAGTTTAAAGCCCTCAAGTGGCAGCAGTCAGAGACCCCAGGACATCTCAGCGATGAAGGCAGCAGAGTGTTTGGCTGGGGCTGGGCAGAGGACAAGCCCAGCAGCACCACGCAGCAGACGAATGCTCCGCACCTCGCACCCAGCTCAGGGCTGCTCCCGAGCGGCCACGGAGAGCGAGAGCAGCAAGACTCTGCAATCTTCTGCCTCTCTGCTCCTTCCGCTGCTCCTCCAGGCCTGCAGGACCCCGGGAGGTGCGATGCAGCAAACTCACGACCCTGCCGGTTTGCAGGCTCTGGCCCGGGGTACAGTGGATTCACGGGGCGCTTGCTGGCGGTTTTGCAAAGAGCCGGTTAGCAGCATGGTGCCCTCACTTCCAGAAGTGAAACCTTATTAAACAGCAGCTAAAACACACTCATTAGTTCCCTAACGCTACTTTTCCGCGTAAGTAATTGCTACAGTCACAACAGGATGGGAGGCAGGGGCAAGATCGCTAGTGGGGTGACAAGTCTCTACCAAACTCTCTATTAGGTTGTGGTCCACGCAGTGCAGAAGTTCGTGAGCCACAGCTCTGTCCAATTAAAACCGTAGGAGGGGAGGGATTCAGGAAGGCTGAGTACAATTATCCAAGGAAGAATTTAGCCAGGACACTGTGACTTAACCCACTGCCTTGTGCACAAAGCGCCGAAGGAGTTTAATTGCCGCCACTGATGGGAATCCACATTCGTGACTCATCTCCCACTCGCACCAGAAAGTTGCTGTTTTTCTCGCTCCTGATTTACTTTTGCTAATGTGCTTCCACGGCCACCGCTTCGGTGGTCAGGACCACGCTGTGAAGTTGCATTTGGTTCTCTTTTGAATTTCAAAAGAACAGGCTCAGTCCCTGGTTTCATTTGGGCCGGTCTGTTAACAGCCACTGCTGATTTCCCACGCGCGCTGCTGGGGGAATTGGAGCAAGAGCGAGCAGAGTGGGTTGAAATTTGGGAGGAGGCATGAGGAATTGGGGTTTTTCCTGACATAAAATAATGTAGTTTTTAAATGTGAGTTTTCTGATTCTTTCATGCATTTAACTTCTTAAATTCACTTAGTTTTTATTTAATCTTTTAAACACCATAAAATGAGCTAAAATGTTTTACCAAAAAAAAAAAAGGAACAAAAAAGCATAACCATTTGAGTTATGCTCTTAGACATTTTTCAAGGTAATTTTTTTCCTTCTGAAACACAAACCCTTTCAAATTGTGAGAAAGATTTCAGTTTGAATGCTGCAAGGCCAGAATAACAGATTTATATTTTTCTTTTTCCCAGTTATTCTCCTTATAAGCAACGAGCGTGCTCACATCCCTGCCACACACCTTCGGAGCGTCTATTCAGAACTCTTCTTACCATAACAATCTTGTCAAATTAATTCATCATTAAGGACAGATTCCCCTCCCCCCCCCCCCGCCTCACTACTGTGCATTAATTAGCAAACGGGTTGCCATGGCAACCCAGCACCACGACTTAACACCACATCATTTCCCATGCTGGTAAAACGTGGACCTAGAGCCCTGCAACAGGTACAACAACAGGCACCAGTGCCCGGGGTTCAAGCCAGATGTGCTCCTTTGATGGAGGCTTTGACGTCTCTTCACCCAATAAAAGTCGGAAAAACTTCTGAAGACCTGGACATTAGCACTAGTTATTCTGTGCACGAGTCTGAGGGCAGGCTCCCATTTTCCTGATGTTTTAGCAAACACAATTTTAGGACACTGGTAGGAACCAAAGCGAAGCAGAAGAGGTTGAGCTGAGCGCATATGAAAAAAGTTAAGGCACGTGATGAGACCCAGGCACTCATTTTCAATAATTATTGATAAACCATGGCCAGCTCAAAGCCTGCGGCCGCTAACTGCTCACAACGGCTGTGTGAGCCGTGGCGGGGCCGCACCGGAGGGCTCCCCAACACGTCTTCCAGCTGCCATGGCTATACCTGGAGGGATCTCTGCTCTCGAGCCTCCATCCTTCTGGGTTTGTACCCCTGCGACACCCTAAGGGAGGCTGCTCCACCACCACACTCCTGCCTGATGAGCAGAAACCACCTTCTAAGGGCCTCGATTTTGCTGTGATCACCCAATACCTCCTCGTTCTTCCATCTTCAGCAGTCCTTCTGCCCAGCAAGTATTTGTCCTCAGAGCATCTGTAGCGATCAGCTGCCCAGTCGCCACTTTGCCAGGCTGGACAAGGCACTCTGCAGCTTCCCCTTCACAGAATGATCCTCCATCCCCCTGACTGTCCTTGTCCCTCTTCCAGTTCAAATTCATTTTTGTTGAATATTGGCAATCAAACAGTCTATTCTAGGCCAAGTGAGGTTGCAGCACTGTCTGGTACAGCAGCATTAATCTCTACTGGAAATTCATCTTCTAATACATCCTTGGATCGTACCTTGCTTTTTTTACGGCCGTATCACACTGTCAGCTCATCGTCAGTCTTTGATCACCCTGATACAGCTCAGTTGTCTTCCTGCATGCACGACAGAAGGCTGCAGCGGGCACTGCTCTCCCTGTGAGCCACATACTGCTCTCTGCTGTTGCGTGCTGCTGGTAACCTCAGATCTGCTGTCTGGTTATTTGGTTACCCTGGTAATATTCCCTTCTCCGCTAATATAAGAAGCAGAAAAATTCAAGGCTTAAACCACCTCTTTAAATAGCCGTTTCTCACTATCTGGGTAAAATTAGACCCACATCTCAGCACCAGACTAACGAAGGTATTTCAGAAGCAGAACAAAATCACAGTTTCCGCCAGCCAACCAAAACCTGAAATAAAGGCAGGGATTTGTCTGCACCTTGCTGAGCCAGCTCCTGAGGAGTGCAAGGCCAGGCACTTAGCAGCAGGTCACCTCAGCATGTCAAACCAAGGCAAATTCCCCCCTCCCACACTTACTGGAAAAGAAACAAATTTGGCTATTCCAACCTCTAAAACACCAGAGAGCAGGCAGAGCCCAACCGCTCAGAGCCGCCCCGCTGAACGCACCGTGCTGAGCGCAGCCACCTTCCTGCTGCACGTACAAGTGTTTCACTCGGAAGGAGGGAGCCAGATATGGCTTTTTTTTTTTTTAACCCTTTTCACCTTCTTTCGCTCTAGAGGGATGCACATGGCTCATGTCAAAGCTGCCTGAACAGGGAACAGGGAACCGGCCGGGAACTTGCTTCTACGGAAAGTCCTCTGGCTTCACACAGAAGCAGTAAGAGGCGTATCGGAGCAGTGGCTTCCCACTAGCAATGCGCAACGATCCCACCTCCAAACACCTCCTCCCACTCCAGGACAGGATTTGTTACCGCACCACCCTGGAAGCATTCAAGAAACGGGCAGACGTGGCACTTGGGGACATGGTTTAGCCTAGTCTACCCTTAATTGGTTTAGTGTGGACTTGGTAATGTTAGGTTAATGGTTGGACTGGATGATCTTAAAGGGCTTTTCCAACCTAAACGATTCTGTGATTCTATGACCCTTTTCTACTCATGCCTCAGTTTCAGCAGTTGCTACAGCTCAGCACATCTGTGCAACAAGTACTAGCCTACAATAGCTCTGTATTTTAAAAAAGGAAAGGGACGTTCAGGTTCACAAAAGCAGGGTACGTGAGGAAGTTCAGCCTCTCCGTGAGTATCCACATTAAGAAAATGGAATTTGACAAACCCATTGAAGAAATCAAGCTGAAAAAGGTACCCGCTGCCAAGTTTCTCTATCTCTCCCCATCATTTTAGCAATCCACCCGCAGAATCATTTTCTCACCTTGAATAAATAGTTATTTTTGCACTTAAGGAAAGACGGGAACATTTTCCATACTTTCAAACTTTCTCTGGCATCCCTATCAAGCTCAAATCCCTCCTCAAAATACCCTTCAAACTCTGGGGAAAAACATTTGTGGCTTGTGCTAAAAGCTCCAGAAACTTTCTTTCACAGGCTGATGTTTCTTCAGCGACTCACTTTCCTGTTAAATAATTCAAGGGCCCCGTAAAGGCATAAATATAGCGAGGAACAGAAATGCTAAACCAAGGTTGGTCTCCAAAGCCCAAGTGAATAGACAACCTGAAACGAGAGAGACTCAGCTTCCAGAAAGACAATCTTTTGTCGGAAGAAACAGCCAACGGGATCTCCCAAGCCCCAGTGCCAGCGCACGTCGGCCCACCTTAGGTCAGAAGAACACAAAGCTTTCATGTAGCGTAGGTCAAAGTGGAGAGAACTCTCCTCCAACCGAGGGCACTAAGCTTATATTAAGGAAGGCTTAAGGTCAATACATCCCCATCAAGCTCAGACTGCTGTTTCCTGAATTAATAGTTCTCAGTCCGGTTTCAAGTAGACAGGAATCCGGACACCACCAGCAGAGTCGGGAAATCAATGGCAATATGCTAGATTTCCCACTTTCCAATAGATTTTATTTTTGGTTTATATGAGTGTGAATGAGAAGAGGATTGGGCCTTCTTGCCCCAGGGGAGGATTGGGTTACCTACTCCAGCAAGATTTCTGGTAAAGGGAAGAATATTAGGGGGAGACCAAGAATTAAGGGAAACAAAGAAGGTAGACAGCTCATCCAAATTTGAGAAAGGGTACGATTATACTTGGGTAATTCCCAGACATTTCTGTGATTACCCAAGCCAAATTTGATTTTCACCTTACTGATAATAAAGAATAAAAGCCATGTGCAGTATTCCACACTGAAAAAAACAGCAACAAATAACAAACGTGCACACACCCCACGGTCCACATACATGCACTACAAATCCTACACACTCCCATGCAAACATACAGGTACACACCCCACACACAGACACACACATGCAATCGGCCGCATCCAGATGTTTCAGACTATATAATTTCCTTACACAAAGCGGTGCTTATGGACTTTCTAATACGCCTTTTGTACAGAGAGTACCAAGAAACTTTGATAAAATTCTCTAACTTTGCTCAGTGGTTCGTGCAGGTGCGTGGTTCTGCCTCTCAAATCCAAGACTGGATTAACCCAGGGGCTGAGAGCATCCACCAGCAAAACTTCGCTCTAGACATTTTCCACTGTCGGCTTTGCAGCCAGTTCTCCGTCTCATCCACCGAGCAGTTCCCCCAGATTTAACTGCCGTCACTGAGGCCAGGACCCGGCCCAAAGGAAGAGGCAGGGAAAGACAGGCAAAGGTTAAAGCAGAGAAACAAAATGTGAAGAGGAAAGCAGAAGCTAGAGGGGCCTTCAACTGCGATTCAACAGTCGTTCGGATCAAGTGACCTGACACAACACAGCTGTTTGGACTTCTCAGCAGGGATTTGAGGATCTGCATCCAAAGAGAAATCCTCTTCCCTTGTGTAACCAGTGAAAAGCTGGTTAGTTGACAAGTCCTTCTGGTTTCAGACCAGCTTGGGCTACTGCAGCTCTGGAACACATTTAAATGGGGGAAAGACCCATGGCCTGCCATTCTCTTCAAGAGGAGTGATTTTTGCTCCTGTGTCTAACCTGAAAACATTAAATACCACCAAAACTAACCAGCCGTAGGAGACAAAGAACATGCCTGGGGAAAGAGCGCACCAAAACACAGATGAAGGTAACGCAGCGCAGCAAAACCAGCCATGTGCCCCAGATAACTTCTCCTCAGCACTGCCTTAACGATTACTTCTGCTTCTGTCTTTTGTAGATTTATTGAGTGTGTCTATCAACCTCCGCGCTGCAAACCTCTTGGATAAGAGATGAAAAACCCTCCTGACCCTTCGTCCAGGATTTAATCCCTCTTGATTATGGCCAGATTGGATGCTCTGCCAGTTTATTCTCCCCCCAAAAGCCCCCAGTCTCGGGCAGGCAGAGGCACAGCGCAGACGTGATACCACCCGAGCTCAGAGCTGCAGATCAGCTGCGTGCCGACAGCTCTGCAGCTCAGACGCTCTCCTTATCTCCCCTCTCCGCTTAGTGCTCTTCCTACGAGTCTTTTCTCTAGCAGCTTTAATTTAAGCATTGCCTTGCACCAGAAGATGTGGTACTCTTATTGACAGAGCTTTATTGGGAAACGCAGATTTATCCTTATGCATGCAAATGATTCAAGCGTGCAGAAACTTGCTTCGGACAGAGCTGGGAGTTTGCTCTGCAAGGCTGCTCTGAAAATGTCATAGAATCATAGAATCATGGAAGCGTTTAGGTTGGAAAAGCCCTTTAAGATCATCCAGTCCAACCATTAACCCAACACTACCAAATCCACCACTAAACCAATTCAGGGGAGAGTAGCAACCCCACGCCTCCTGGCTTGGTGGCTGGATCATTTATAATGAAAGTAAAAACTAGTAGAGGATCTACACCTGCTAACTCCACCAGCTCCTCGCTCCCCAACGCGACCGAGGTTTGTGCAATGCTACTTTCACCTCGATGAAAACGCTCGCAAAATCGTACACCCATCCCAGAGGCCTTTACAGTCTCAAGGCGAACGCCCCAGCGCTAAGCCATGAGGCAGCAGCACGGCGGCTGCGGCTGGCCTCCCTGGGGCAGCTCAGAGCAGGGCTGCAAAGCATCACTTGTCTATGGTTTCTCCCCCCCCAAAAAAACCCAAATTTCTCTGTGGTGCCTAAAAGGTGATGCAGGGGTCCATATGCAGCCCACCAGGTCTCAGACATTCTATGATTCTATGATATATGAACTGCTACTGACCTTGCATTTTAAGCTTCTAAGCACTTTACAGCACCTCATCCCAAATTCCTTGCTTCAGCCAGGACAGAACCTCCTCTTCTCTAACAGCATGGATATTTAATAGAAATTAAGCTCAACACAATATAACCTCCCCCCCACATCCCCTAACTTGCTCTTCTCATACTGCAAACGCAGTACAGCAGGGCTTAGGAGCACAGGACGATCCTAAGAATGCTAAAGAAAAATAAAGAAACTGAAGAAGAACTAAAGAAACTAAAGAAAAATGAAAATGAAAACTGGATTCCCCCAGCTGGACAATAAGGAAAGCACCTGCTGTCCACGGGGAAAACTGCTGTGCACGTGCAATTCCTTCCACTGCAGCGCCCAAGGCAGTAAGAGGAGTTTTTAAATTACTGTTATCTCAACCACCCTCTTTTTATTTGTGCCTTGTAGAAGGGAGACTTCTTTCTGTTCTTTTTAAACTCTGCTGCTCGATCCCTTAAAGATGATAACCTTTGCAACCGAGCTGGCAGACCTCCCAGCTCCCCACCGGCTGGATGCTATTGCCAGAGCTGCCAGGCTGCTGCTCTCCTGCAGCAGAGCTCGACGGCTCCTGCCGAAAAGGTGCCGAATTTGCTGGGAATAATACCAGACTGAGAAGGACCCAGGGGATATTTTGCAGAGAAAACCATGGGCAGCTGATACATCAAGGTAATTCTTGAACTGAGACCTGGAGGGAGTTTCCTTCTTCCTGGCTTTTTTGGGGTGGGTTGGTTTGGTTTTTTTTTGTGTCCTGCATGAAATTCTCTTTCTTTTGGTGGCGTTTCTGGAAAATTAGCAACAGAGCTTTGCTCTGAGCTTTTAAGCTTCTATTGATTTCTTTAATTTCCAAACACTGACATTAAGACTTTTTTTGGGTGTGTGCGCGTACACGGGCACAAGCGTGCGCGCCTTGTTTCCAAGAGACCGCAAGCGGAACAAAGGTACCACGACAGTAATGACTCAGTCATCACCCATTCACTATTTAAGAGTTTCACATAGAACATAACGAAGGCCCCAAAGAAACGGTGCACACACCTCCAAAACCTCTCTGCCATCAAGATCAAACGCCTCGGTTGCTTTCTTTCGCTGTGTTAATGATACAGAAAGGCAATCGCCTTTTTTCTGCGGCAACCGCAGGCGTTAGGCACAGGCCTGGCGAGTGGGGACTAGTGCAGCCTCGCAGGAGGCGTAGCATATTAATGAACCCGGAGCAAACCAGCTCAAACTCACCTCGGGGAGGAGGAAGGACAAGGAGACGGTTGGGGTGGACAGTCGGCTTGGTTGCCTGCCAAAAATGTTAGTACTGCGGTGGCTCTGGCGAGCGACATGCCGGCCGGCGAGCACGCATCCGCCGTCAGAGAGGAACGTGGATTAGGGCTAACTGCAGCCCGAGACCGATCCTGCCCATTCTCCATCACCCGCAGGATCTCACGGTGTGGTTTGCTGCACCCTGACGGGAAAAGCAACTCTCCTGGCTGCTCAGTCCTCTCCCTCCCAAACAGCAGATTTTGCTTTGTTCTTTGGGATTTTTTAAAAACGTGATTTAATCCCTGCTTTCAAAGATAACCGTGCAGGAGCACAGCTCCCTGGGACAATCTGGGATTGTGCCACTGACTCCAGAGCACGCGGATAAATCCCCACGGCCAGCGCAGATGAGTTAAACCTATCGGGAAGGAAAGACACTGGGGTTTGCGACAGCGTTAGCAGCCCCTCCTGGCCTGGCAGATCCTCTTCTCTCAAGGAAAGCATTTCTGCCCTAAACAAGCTTCCAACCACTTCTTTTGACTCTATCTTCCCAACACCTTGACATAAAGGCTCGTGGACGTCAGGAGAGGATGTTATCTTAACTTACGGGTAATGCGAGCGGTGCCGCTGCATTTCCTACCTATGTCTTTCCGCGGGCGGCCTCACAGCGTTGCTGAGAATACCGCTGCCCGTCCAAGCAGCTGCGGCTTCAAGATAACCACATGCCAGACCTGAGGTGGAAATCACTCTCACTTCTTACGTATATTAAGATAGCTCTTGAACTGCTTTGGTTTGAACATGCACCAGTCCTGAGTAGTCATTACTACACGTTGAAGGCTGCCCACTCTCTGGCTTTGCAAGGGACCAGCCTCGGGGACGGAGGGTTTGGAGGAAGAAAGTTAGTATAGTAATTAATTCTCAGTTCAGACTCAACTCATCAGTAAGGCAATCTTAAAAAGAGGGAGGTGCTCTGTGACCCCTAAGGAAACTCCCCGTCTGCACTGAACAGCAAAGAATTATTCGTCAATTAGAGAAAGGTTAAAAGACTGAAAACTCCTGTAGCACACTATTCTCCAGCCTCTCTAAAAGTTCATTTCAGCTTCTTGCAGGAGAAAGGCAGCCACATTTGTATTTCACCTTAGGAAATACAACATATTAAAGAAATGCACTAGTATTTATTCTGGCTGCTCTTCCAAAGTGCCACTGACATACGTACGTGCAAAGACCAGTGCTCATCCTGCCAACACACAGAGCTTTAGCAGCAAAATTCACAAAACAGGGAAGAGTGCAGGACACGGAGTATTCCACTGGCAGATGCCACAGTCCCAGCATCCTCTGCCTGGTGCAGCAAACTGGGCAAATTTCATTTAGAAACAAAGAGAAAACAAAATAAAAGACAAACCTGGCATCCCGGAGGAGGAAAAATCACAGCGCCACAGAATTCTGATGCGCACCATTTCTTATCTTAAACAAATTGGTTCTTCTGATTTTCAGACATATAGCATTCAAAATTCCAGCTGTAGAAAAACACCTCTGTTGCTGGATTTCAGGCTTGCAGCTGACACGCTTTGGACTTGGGTCTTCACTTTAGGTCTGGTGCAAATACGCTGCTACCCCCGAGACGTCAGGTAACATCGGCTGGCACACGACGAGTATGTCTCCTCTATATCCACAGGGTTCTGTATTCCCCGAAACCCCCAAACAACAGCATATTTTGTTCCAGTGGCCAAAAATAACCTTGAAAATATGCAAAGACTGACAATTTCCGACCTCCTTCAAAATACTGTAGTTACGACATTTCACTTTGTTATTCCAGCCACGGACAAATGGTTCTGATAAAATATCTGTCACAAACTAGTCCCTTATGCCCAGACCACAACAATCTCTTTTTTAGCAACTAAAAGGTTCAGTTAGACCATTATGAACTTAACTCTAGCCAGAAAAGAGATGGAAGAGCTGGAGCACCAAGGCGGCAGCTATTCTTGTTAAATTGGTCTCAATTTTTCAAGTATCCTGTTGAACATTATAGAGGTCATACCCCTACACTGCTATGAAAACATAAGAAGTCTCTAAAACCCGTAGAGTTTAATAAGGAATGCTATATTCCCAAATCGCCTCAAATGTTTTACAGGGTATTATGACTTTCAGTTTTATAGGTCCAAAACACTAACCAAATAAAAAGTCTATTTCTTCCGCATTTTCTAGCTTCAGTTTTTAAAAGGCCAGAAGCACAAATTCAGTTCCTGTGAACCAGGGAAGCCTCAGCCGTTAGCTTTTATCAAAGATCCAGCCGTCTTTCCCAGCTGTCAGGTTCTGTGCTTCCTACGCTCAAGAGTTCACCGTTCCCCGTCTTAACCTGGTGCAGTTTACTTTTTTCTGCTTTCCTACTGTTCTAAGCTCTTTGCATTCTTGGGATAAAACTCTTCCTGAAAAGCTAAAATAACCCGTCACGGGACCCTTCGGACTTAACAGCATCGGATGACAAACCTTAGCGTCACGCGTGATCATGCTGCCTACCTTCCCTTGTTTCCATACATCTCCTACGTGCATGTAGGTTCCTATTTCCCGTAAAGCATGCTCTGAATTGATCAAAGGGGTTCATCCTTGCCTTTTTCTCCCTCTTCCTGCCCTGACGGACACGCTGTTGTTTCGCTGACAGACTGAAGCCCTGCCATACGCACACAACGTACCGTAGCCGCAGCAGCCCAAGGTTGCGCCGCACCAATCTACTGACAGATGCAACGGGCAATCCCTTGGGCTCAAGGCAGTTCAGTCTTTGGCCTTGACAACTACATCTGACCTCTAAAGGTCCCTTCCAACCCAAAGCATTCTATGATTCTATGATCTTCAAACAGGGACATGAATTATGGTAATGGTGGTGGTGGTGTGGGTATCTGTCCAGTTGGACTGAAGCTGCAACATTACTTGGGGTCAAACAGTAACGCTTTCCAGACACTACCAGCCAAGGCTGGATTTAGATTTTTCATCTACTGTATGTTAGGGTTGTAAAATTTCATCTTTCCTTCCATGCTGCCCTTCCCTGCCAGATTAATTTTATTAACAGTTCTTTTTACGGGCACTATAAAACACCGTTCCACATTTGGGCCCCTTTTAAGAGGACAAATTTCTACATAAGATCTTCTGTTATCTGAGGGCGACTCTTCAAGCACACTCCTCATTTCCCTTGGTTCTTCTCACTGGGCATGCATCCTCTCTTTGTCCCCTTCAACGGAGGTCAAACCAATGACACAACTAGTCAAGTACTGAAATACCGCGGCTGGTTTCTCTGAGGTGCATCTATTGCACATTACTACTCCCAAAATGTAAGCAAGGACGCTGAGGACCCGTGGCTTTCAGGTCCCTTGGGTTAGCTCAAATCAGCTGCTGGAAAACGTAAGCGAATGCTGCTTTTTTGTGATTTATACTTTATGTTCCCACTCGTGTTTCACAAATAAAAAACAATGTCTTATTTTCCACGGAATGACAGCACTGCAGTTCAGCAAATTAATAAAATCACTCACCGGCTCTGTACGTTGATTACTCTCTCTCTTTTATTACAAAAGAAAACGTCAAATCCTCAGACCTTTAATTTGAATCTCTCAGAAGCATCTAGTAGTTTAGGAGCAGTTTCTCACCTCTGAAACAACGGGCTCACACGGGCTGCTCCATACACAACCCTGAATCTAATTTCCGATTTCATCATAGCTGCAAACCAAATCATAGAATCATAGAATCGTTTAGGTTGGAAAAGCCCTTTAAGATCATCCAGTCCAACCATTAGCCTACACTAGCAAGTCCACCACTAAACCAATTCAGGGGAGAGTAGCAACCCCACGCCTCCTGGCTTGGTGGCTGGATCATTTCAAACCTACCAGGCTGACTCCCAGCACAGCCCGGTTTCAAGCAGCGAGACTGAATCTCCGCTGTCCGGGACTGAAATTGCTGGAGAACACGCTATCAGATACAGAGACTTTAGGCTCGATTTTCATCTTGATGCTGAACCGCAGACACCAGCCTTAGCTAAGCCTGAGCGCGGAGCCCTCAGCTTGCATGGTGCTATCTAGCAGCCATCCAGCTAAAGTGTTTAGGAGGTATCAACCACTGCAGTGCCTAGGTGTCAAACGCTGCGGTTAAGATTAACCAAATACCGCGGCTAAGATTAACATGTCAATGCAGGTCAGCCCCAAGCCCCCGCACCCTACCTGTGCTCTCCTCTGCAGCTATTTCTCCACTAATAGTAAAGGCACGATACGTTTTTTGCTCTCTTTCATCTAGTGTGGTCCACCGTGTTCCTCTCGCTAGCGTTTGCTAGCAGGCTGTATGCAGCCGTGTGTCTCTAACGGAACATATTAATGAACTTTTGATGGAGCGCCCGAGTCCTGCCAAGTCAAAGAGGATGCTTTACAGAAAGCAAGCGAGACCACGCTGGTGGCCGGGGGCTGTGCAACGCAGTCCTGGTGCACAGCCCCGCCGCTCAGCAGCGGTGCCAAGAAATCAGAGCCAGCAGCACAGTCCTGACAGCACCGCTGCCTCGATCCACCCTGCGCCACAGCTCCTCCCAGAGAAGCCCATCCTCTAGTGATAATTTTACATGAATAAAATGCTTCTCTTCTTGCTTTCCAAGTGCTCCGTTTCGCTAAGGCGTTGCACATTTTCTCCAAAATGCATAACATGCACACTGCTAAATGTTTAGCATCTCGCTCCCTCCTCCTCTCCTTCTGAATTTTTCCTACCTTGTTTGAGCCAATCATACAGGGGAAAATTCTAGCCTGAGCCTCATTAGTATAAGATATAAAAATAGAAGTGCATTATCTTTTGTAGTTCTCTCAGTTGATTCATCAGCAGCATGAAGGTAAAATAATTAAATGTTTGTCTAGTAAAGAAAAAACACCAAACCCACAAGAGAGACTGGGTTTGTGCTTTTCTTGAACCCGAGCGTGGAGATTTGGGGTCTCTTGTGCTACACAGACTTTGCCCTCCCCAGTCTCCATAGCTGTAAAAATGCCTGGTGATGATACCTCCCTCCCTCCCTCCTCCTCAGTTCAAAAATAAACACATGATGGAGACTTCAATTCAGGAGAAGCTGGCAAAATGTCTCTGCTGCAAAGCACAACCCTCCAGCAAATCCCCTTCAAAACTTTTACCCAAATCTCCCCCAAATCCTGCCCGGTAATTCTCCCAGAACCACCAAAAGCTCTCCCAGAGACAAGAGAGCCGGAGACGCAGGCGTGTGTCTGCATGGACCAAGGTCAACACAGGAGATGTTCAGAAAACATTAGTGAGTTGACTTGATCCTTCATCAAAATACTTTTCGCTTTTCCTTCCTAACACTTCACTGCCCACGACATGGCAGGCTGAGCCAATGTGACAAACTGTCGAAACACATTTTTTTAACAGAAAAAATTAAACCTAGACTTAAAAGGTAAAACTGGCCCCTTTGAGTCTCTCTATCATACGTGACATACCTGCTGGAAAAACCAAAGGCTCTGAGAGCAACTTGCTGGGAAAAGGCTCCAACGAACTGGTTAGAGCTCCAGTCTGCAGCAGCAGCGATCTCCTGGGTTTCACCCTGTCTTTGAAGCTCACATTAGATAATAAAAGTAACCGCAGAGGTTCAAAAGCACCTGAGCGTTTGTCAATCCCCAGACACAAACCTATGGTAAGATGCTGTTCATTGATTCCATAAAGCAACAAGCAAATATTCCCTAAATCATTCTGCTGGCACTAAAAATAATAACTGCCACCAAAGAAAGAGGACCACAAACACCATCATTCCTAACTCTCTAAATTCACAGGCTGTGGTTTATTACTGCTGTTCTATCAGTAACGACCTATTTACCACAAGGCTATTGAGGGTGTCAAACCCAAAACGCCGTTGTGCTCCCTGCTGGAGTCTGAGACGGCTATCGATGAGCTTCGGGATTTGCGGTAAAGGAAGTTAGTTGAGTTGAAGGCTATTGGCACTCTTTTTGGATAAACACCAAGGAATTTTTAGAGGGAGTCTTCAAAGCAGCAATAAAATACCACGGGTCTGAGCCAGAGTGGGCAGACATCTCCGTGTAACTCCATGAGCAGCAGAGATCTGCCTCTGTACTTGCAATAACCGTACACATAAGAAACTGCGTAAGAATCCCATGTGTCCGAACTCGTGTGCAGTAATGTGTTTGTATTTAGTTCTCTGAAGCCGCACACAAGTCAAGATTTCCTGCATGCACAGAGGGTCACCCTTACATTGCTCTGTAGACGCATGACTACACATCCACACAGCCACACCACCTGTGCAGGGAATTTCTGACGCGCGTGGCTGCAAATCAATGTCTTGTTGCACACTACGTGTGTTTCTGAGCGTGCAACAGCCAACAAGAATTTTATATTCTTTGCTTTTAATTACATCGGGTAGTAAAAACAGAGTTTTCTCAGGGTTGGATGGTAGGGAGTATGTGCAGAAAGCACCTTACAAATGCCCTGGGAATAGGCAAATGCCTGGCCATATTCATTAATACAAACTCCAAAGAGACGAAATCTTTTTTTTTTTTTTTTTTTTTTGCCAGAAACTGGTTGCATATTTACTATTATTTCAAAATAATTCTCCTGACAGTGGAGTGGATAGCTTTAAATTATTGAGATCTTTTTTTTTCAATACATGATAGTCTAAGATGAAAAATTAAAATCTGATAGCTACAAGAATCTTGTGACTTCCTAACAAATGAGGAGAGCTCAGAAGCCTTAGTTGACCAAGAATCTGATTCATGGTTTTGAAGGTCCTGGGCTGCTTTCCAGACTCCCAGAATCCCTTCCCAGTGTTCTCCCCCGTTAGGTCCACCAGGATTTGCAAGAACCCTGGAGTTTCAGCTCACAGTTTTAAAATGGCTGGTGCCTACTGCAGGTGAAGGAAATGGGGAAAAAAAGTCTGTTCTGTATTTATGCATCAGCAGAAAGTAGGGAGAGTTTATGAATAAGTAGCACGGGATGGGACCGAACTATGTAAGAATTAAGGCCTTTTTTTGTGTTAGAAGAAGAACCCAATGCTCTCGGCAATGAATATAGGAGCCTTTTTAAAAATAAGATATTGAGGCTGCTGGACACAGATAAGACTCTACAGCCCTGTCTCTAGCACCGCGGCTGACCAAGTATTGGCTGTGCTTTCTAAGGTCATACATAAATCCAGGGGACTTCTGACTACACTGCAGAGATCAGGAAGGTTTGGAATAGGCTACCGAACTGCCAAGATAAATCTTTTTCTTACAGCCAAATCCACCTCTATCAATCTTCCAAAAGCAGTAATCAAAACACTGATTCCAGCGTATGAAATCTCTCACTTATTTGTTTCTTCGTCTTTAGGACCGGTGCCAAAACCAAGACTTATTTGCAGCATAAGCTCCTAGCACCTATAACCACAGACTACACCGGCATCACCACCAAACCTTGACCTTTTACTTAACCAGTCCTTCCAGGTTCACAAAGCCTGGGTGGACACAGGACCCCGTAGCCAGAGTGATGGATGGGACTGACCGGCTTGCGAGTCTCCCACACCCAGCTTTCTAGCACAGCCAAACTGGCAAATCCTACCATCTGTTTAAGGCTTGAATCCACTCCAGGTAACAATAATAAAATATTCCCTTCCTCTCTGCTCCAGTGTTACCAACGGCCCATTTCCAGAGCCCTTCTACTCGTGAATCCATCTGTCCTTGGGAGGTCTGCTGCTCCTCTCTGCAGTTATCATTACAATAAACTCTATTTTGTGCAAATCCTGCTGGTGCTGCCCCTTCATTAAGCTGCGCTGCCCAGAGCTGCCTGTACGTGAGGAAACGCGGCGCTCCTCGCAATTCAGGGGGCTCTGTGCTCGAAAAAACGGATTTGAATCATCTGTTCTGCTCAAAGCCAAAGGAAGACCGTCCCCTTGAGCACCCGTTCTGGTATTTTCTCCAGTCTCACCAGAACTGTCCCACGCAAAGGTACTTCAGTTATTTTCCAGAAATACAAACCCATGGCCTAGTGGATTATATTTTCTGCATGTTCTAATTTGTCCTGATGTCCAGCCCCAGTTTTCCCATTATAACACCACTCCTCTGTACTTAATTTTACCTTCTCCCTCTTTCATCTGCACTCTTTCGATTTGGAAAAGCCTGCATCTGCCCTTTCCTCACCGCCTCCTCAGACTACAGACGGTTTCTCTGCAATGCAATCTCTTCAGATTCAACCCAACCTGGTAAACTTACTGCAAACCCTCTTTGCATTTCTCTCTGTTGCTCTAAGCCAGTAATTTAAACGTGAATACATTTACTACCCTGTCAGCAGAAACAAGGACTAGAAACTGCATCTATCACTAATGCAAAAGGACTCATCAGCCAAACCGTGCTGTGCTGTCCCACGAGGGAAATTTCCTCCTTGCCCAAGCAGGGAGGTCAGCGCGGCTCCTGCTAACAGCGTGCAGCACCATCGTTCCCCAGATGGGATGGAGCGGTGACAGATATCTGCTGGGCATGTGAGGGCAGCCCCAGAGAGACAAGGTGAGGGGGACACACTTGGAAGCGAGGGGGGAGGTGAGAGGAGATACTGCATGTCTAGAGTTGAGTGCTTATGTTTTGGGCCATTCTGCTGGGAAATCTTTCTAAGAGTCTGGCTGTCACAAAAATCTCCCGTTTCCTTGGATTCCTGTCTCAAACCCTCACCTGTCTGTAAACCTGACTTCCAAACAGATGTCTGATCTTTGAGGAGCCTGCTTTGCCTCCTAGGTTGCTTGCTTCTTGCCCCACTGCTTGAGTCCAGCTCCCAGGACTGCACCCCAGGCAGTACGAGAGGCAGGAGGACACCAAGTCTAAAGGGGCATTCTGGATTACAGCGAGTGGTTAGCTCCTCGAGTCCCCGACGCACAAAGCACAGGCACTCAGTCAGCAGTCTGCACAAGCCAAAGCCGAGCTGTGAGCTTGGGTAAGCAACAGCTCACAACAGCCCCCGGCAGGCAGAGCGAAGCAGAGCCTACCTCCCAGGAGGAGAGGAACGCTCGTCCCACGCGGGAGGGTGGCTTGGCAGCAGGGCTGAGCTCTGCCCGGACACATCGCTGCTTTAGTCTCTGCACGGCGCTTGCCAAGAACCAGATTCAACGCAAATCACTGTCAGCAGCCCCGAACACTCAAGATGGCCAAGGAGCAAGGTAAAACCTCCTTCACAAATGCCACCGAATACAAGAGAAACGTCAGGTGCACCATGCTGGCCTTTCAGGAACCTGCCAGGAATGATGCTGATGACATCTGTTAGATTCAGGACTTAATTCTGCCAAGACAAACGTACCATACCCTGCCAGATACCAGAAGCCTTTAACACGGATGGACTTCAAGCAGTCTCTTAAGCACGCCGAGAATATATATGGTGAAAGACAAATACCAGATGACTGGGCAGCTACAATGCCTGTGTTGCAGGATCTGATCTAATGTATTTAAAAGAGGTGATCAGAGCAAACAGCACGGTATGGCCCCAGCTCTATCACTCATACAGAACTATTGTCCAGGGAAAACAGGAGCTCCCTGCGTGAGGGCAACAGTCCATCCTGACCATCTCGGCCTAGCCTGGAAGCCATAGCGTGGTCCTCTCCAAAGCGGGGTTATCCTGTAGAAACCCTGGGGTTCCACCTTCCTACCCTCCGTGCTCACCAGCACAACCACCTCATGGCGTTTCTCGAGAGATGACAAGAGGGAAAGTTCAGAGCGGAAAGCCCCAGGATGCTCCACTTACTGTCCCATCTGCAACACAACCGGGGGGAAGTCTTTCCATGGCCACCGCAAGGAAGAAGGAATTCAAAAAAGCTATGGAAGGAAGCTGAAAATAACAATCCAGAAAGCTGCGAACATCTGGAAGACCAATGGCTTTGCTCTACAATTTTGAATTGATTTCTTGCCTCAAACAGATTTCTAGATGGATTGCAATTAAAATGAGTTATACAATGCTGTAAAAAATGATACTCGTTTCCGCTTCAGATTTTATTTTTGCATCTTTGCTTTCTAGATCCTTTTGCATTTCAACAGCCACTCCTTGGGTGGATTTTAACTATCTTTTTCTTTCCACTCTTCTTCTGGCCAAATCACTCTGCATCCTTTTTTATCTTTTATTACTACAAGGATTATGCTGTCGGTGGCTTACACAGCCTTGCAACATTCCCAATGAATGGCTGGTCAGTGGTGAAAATACCCACTGTGAGCATTGACTACGGCTGCTGAGAAAACTCACAGAAACCTTTGAGCATTTATCAGAGGCAATTGTTCGTGAGCAGCCCTGAACCCTCAGGATACCCTTGTCGCATGCCTCCAGGACATAAATTTCCATCTATTGTCCTGATTCCTGCTCATAAGCCACAGGGAGGGAGGAAAATGGTGAGGAAGGATGGATGACGGGAAAACAGCTTTGCTTTTCTGAAAAGCTTGTGAAGCAAGTCCAGCTACCCCTGAAAAGGGCACTGCTACCATCAGCCCCGCTCCAGCCGCTTGCTGGCCATCCCTTGCACAGGGATGGACAAGAAAGCAAGATGACAGAACACGGGATTTCCAGCCAGGCCAGCAGTGGGAATGTCAGACACCAAGCCCAGCCCTCAGCGGCATCGGGGTTGAGTTCTACAGGTGCGTTGGGCTCTTACCAGCACAGCAGTCCCTTTGCACTTGTCCTGTACAACCTTACTCTCGAGGTCCTGTGGATAAGAGAGAAAACTGCTAGTAGTCCCAAGCCTTTGATCTTCATTTGACTTCTGAGGGTTTTCAGGCACCCATTTCCATTTTAAAATAGAAAAAGTACTCGAGTATTTATATAGCACAAAGGCTTTTAAGTAACCCAACTTCAGAAAACAGATGCTGGAATGAAGGATGTCAAGTATTATTATTATTGCTTGAATTTCAACCTGATTTGGAAAAAATCCCGCAAAGGTAAAACTGCCTGCAGTAGAAACAGAAAGGAAGAAAGGGCAATAAAAGAAACCTAAAACCACCGCTAGCGACAGTGAGATGTTTTCAGCTGTGGGAGGACTGTTCAAAGGAACGAGTGGAAGTCTTTCATGACCATCTGAGAGTAAGCACTACAGACGTTTCCTGCCAGGCTTGACAAAACAGGAGGGAACACGCCCCAGGGACCAACCTTCCTTTTGGGGAGAGGATGGCCAAACACAGAAGCTCTGAAAGGAAAGATTTGGGAAGTAAGCCGTGAGCGCCGGTCACTCAGTCAGAGGGACAGCATGTCCCTAGGAGACTGCACTTCCAGGGAGATCCCACCACTGCCTTGGGCTGCCTTGGGTGTCCTCTGAGCGCCGGGAGCCTCTCCTGTACCTTACAACTGGCTGTAAGGTGAGGATTATCGGCTACCCTGAACGGTTCTGCCCTGGAGATTACACCATGAAAAGACTGAAAAGCGACTACTGCAAAGCGACTGTTTTTACTTAGGTATTTCTATTTAATGCAGGTTAATTTCTTAAGCGTGCAGAAATACCACAGAAGGCTTGGAGAAACAAAAAAGCCTAATTTGGATCAATTAATAATGGAGAGCAACTGTATTATTAATGAGTAACGACTGAAGGCTCTGAAGAGGTATGGAAACCTTATCTAGCTGAGTGCTGTTTAAAACAGTGAAAATAATAAGGATGCAATCTGATGTTGCAGATGCAAAATATCTGAGGCCAAATTAATCTTTGGTGGAACCCCGCTGACATCATTTGGCATCTTGTCTCTGTTGGGATCGCGGGTGGAATTCAAGACGTTGTTTTTAACTAAAGGAGGGAGCAGCCCGGGTGGGAGCTCCAGTCTGCCAGAGGCCCCCTGCAAAACCTATCTCCCTCTTTCCTCTTCGCCTGCGAAGGGCAGGGTGGCATTTTTCGGCGCTCCTCGGTCTGCTATAACCCCGTCTGCCTTGAATACAGTACTTTTCATCCTCAGCTGTCAAACCGTTTAACAGGAAAGGGCAATTTCCTTCTGCATGCTTTACAGAAGGAGAAACAAAGATGTAGAAAGATGAAATGGCCTCTGCAGCGTCACCCGTGGGGCTGCAGAGAGGCTGGAAGCGGGGGGCAGCTTCCCCAAACCCCAGCCCCGGGAGCACCCTACCATTCCCCAGCTGCTCCAAACGCTGGGCAGACACACATAGCTCAAACCGGACTTTTGGATAACATATGGAGAGCCCTGATGGGTGGGGGACTGAAGAGCACATCCCCTCTGCTGAGCTCATGAGAATTTCCTGGTTATAGCAGAGATTTTTGTGGTTTTAAAAATACAGAAGATTTAAATTCTCTTGTCTCCAAGCATCAGAAACCCACGAGCTAATGGGGGTGAAGACAGAGTGCTCTGGATAAACAGGTTATTCCGTCACCATCAATTATTGTGTCTCTCTCAATTTTCTCTACAGCGTGTCTCTCAGACGCTGTCCCAGACAGGGCACGGAGCTACTTGCACTCCTGGTTTCAGCCAGCATGGCAATTTACTGCCTCCTTGGGAAGGCTTTGATATTTTAAAACCACAACAGAGCTTTCGCTTCGCTTGAAAGGCAACCACTAGCTTCGCCACAGCGGAAGTATTTGCAGTGCCCTGGGAGATGAAAGCGGTTCAAAACCTTTCATTTTTATTGGGCAAATTAAAAATAAACAAAAAAGTCCTTTTCTTTAATTCCGTTAATTCTGCTAGTGCCCCTTTCCCGTCCTAGGCTTTCGAAGCATCTTTCAGAAACGCAGGGATTTGACTGCACAGCCTGGAATTAAGCCAGGCATTAGAGACGCAGAAGCTGAGATACGGCACCGTCGAGAGGATAAGAGCACCCAACCACCGCGCTCTGCTCGGTGCCCCACTGCTTCCCATCGCCCCGCGCCTGCCGCGGCTCCCAGCGCCCGTCGTGGCGCGGGAGGTAGGATTCAAACCCCTGGCGTTACTGCTGGCTGACTTGAGCCAGATCCACCTTACTTGGTTTTTTGTTTGCGCTCCTCGGTCTCTCCATAATTCATGATGCTCCCCCCCTCCCTGTGATGCTTAGTGAACAAGAAGAAAACTGCGTGTCCTCTCTCGTCCCCTTACGTTAAGGCACACGATAGCACGACTGCCGATGGCACCAGCACTTCTTATGGCTGCAGAAGCCGTTAAAACGGTGTTCGACCCCCTCCGAATTTCACCCTCAGCGCGTACACCAGGCACAGCCACCGCGCTCCGCAAGGCGTTGGAAATAAGCTCGCGGGGAGAGCCGTGCAAGAGCAGGAGACGAGGGCTAAAAGTGGATGTTGACTTCACTCTCCCATTTGGGTGTAGGCGGTGGAGGTGGGTGGCCGTGAGCAGAGGGGAGGCGGAGGGGGCAACGTTTATTTCCAGCTGCACTCATGTGCGATTTCTCTCAGCACTGAGATTTTATAGAAAACAGCAGGAGGTGGGGAGCGGGGGGAACCAAAAAGGAAAAAATCGCAGAGTCTTTGCAGGAAAACATGTTAAGGACGAGGAGAAAAGTCGTTATCACCACCGCAGCCCTGAGACTCCGCTATTGTTACTGCGGGGTTTAAAAATATAACAAAACCCAAGGCTACCGGGACCACGTTTCTGCATCGGACACAACTGCGTGCGATGGAAATAAGGCCACTTGACCGAGAGGCACACACCAATGTGCGGTAACAAAACGATGTTAACAAACGCTGCTTGCAGAAAGCCTGCCTCCTAATAAATCGCAAGGTTTTCTCCGCTCTCAGAGATTATGTAATATGTTCTTGCCTGCTGCTGACTCATATTTTCCAAAATATATCTGGGAAGGAAAACATATGCACATGTGTTTTAATCTATACGGTTCCCTGCATATGTAAAAAGAAATACATACAAAGACGCGCAAATGCCTGCACGCACAGGCACGCGTATGCACGTTGCTGCGCGCGAGGACGAGAGAGAGGGCCAGCCTGGCATCTGTTCTGAAAACGCACGCTGGAGACAGATTAAACCATCGCCGTTTTCTGGGGCAAAACACGGCAACTGTTTAACGCAGGGAGTGTAGGAGGAGAACAAGAAACCGGGAAGCTACGGGGGGAGATGGCAAAATAAGAAGCACCGGGAATGCGCTGCCTACAACCTCCAGCCCAGCCTGGGCTCTGGGGACTAGACGCAGTCTCATACTGAGCTTAAAATCGAGCTGGGAAAATGGCTTTTGTGACAGCTGGGGGCACCGTGACCATTTGCAAATGGCAGCGGGCTGAGAGTGCCATCCCGTCTCGGGGGGGATGGCACCGGCACCCGGCTCGTCAGCACCCGCTCCTGCAACGGGGTGCTGGGTGCAGCGGGGGGAGCGAGGCCGGTGCTTTCTACATTCCATAAATCTAGGGTCTCAGTCCTGTTAACGCCTGTGAATACACTTCCCGGGCTCCAGGTACGCACCGAAGCAGCCAGGCTCCTCCTGGTTGAAGACGTACAATTTTAAGGCAGCCGGTTAGTCTTAAGCATATTTGTTCCCACCCTGCAGGTTTGCGAGGTTTGGTCTCTTTGCTCTGCACACGCCTGTACTTTTAATTCTTTAGGAAAGACTTTTAGACGCTTCTGCAAAACCCTCGGTGTCCAGGAGATGGGATCGATCTGCTGCTAGGCATCGGATGAGAAATTCATCTACCTTGGACCAGAGGAGACTGAAAAATCTATCCGGATGTCAACTCCTGATCACGAAATCAAGGCAGACGCTCTCCGCCGATGACAGCCGAGTTTCCTCGCCACCCCAGCACGGGTGCCCCTGCTTGTGGCGCCTGGCAGGGGTGGGAGCTGCCCACGAGGCCACCGCGGCCCCGGCGAGCCCCCTCCTTGCCGAGAGCGACGGCTGCACCCAGCGGACGCGACCGCCTTCCTCGCACCCTCTCCTCCTGTGCCTTTCGGCAAAAGCAGGAGGCGGCTCCCCAGTGCAGCACCCCGGGCCCCACCGCCCTGCTCGATGGTGTCAGGCAGAGATGTGAGGCTGCCCCGACCCTCCTCACCCTCACCTTGCACATGCCTACGGGGGGAACAGTCCCTCTCCTTCACCCCTGTATCGGGCACGTACGCGCATATACACGTTCCTATATACGGGCACCGTCAGTATTCTCAGCTTTATGCATCCAGCTTTGCATATGCACAGCGCTAGAGAAATAAAATTCGTATTTAATCCCTAAAACTACATCCGAGTCAACTGCCATTTAAAGGGTGCTCTTTCTGGTTTTCCAGAAACTTTAAAACGTTTCATCTGGATTCCAAACCCGTTCTATAATTGTTAGTGTTTCACTTAATTCTCATAGAACTTCACAAGGCACCAAACATCCAGCACGCCCAGAAGGCTTTGGAATAAACCTTAAAAAACACACATTAAAGATTGATCGCACTTTTTCAAGATTACACTAAAACTGACTGAAGCTCCACTAGATAAGGAAAGCGAGTTGCATAAAATTAATCAGCACCTTATCAAGCCAGGAAGAAAGAATTTTAGATAACAAGCCTTCCCTAAATTGGGTATCAGAACAGAAACTTCAGCGCACAACCTATTAAGAAAACATTGTCAGATATACTGAATGCAATACAGGAGAGTGGAAGCATCAGAAATAGCACGGGGAATGTGGTCCATAGAAATCCTTTGAAAAAAACCAGTTTTCTGATAAAGCCAGCAAGAGCCTGATGCTTTTTGGTTTTTTTTTTCAAATGGAACAATTTTACTTGACAAAACTTTTCTACAGATATGCCCAGCAAATTAGCCCACCGCTTATCAGGTAAAAGATTCATCCTTTGGGTATTTCTCTAAATTTCTATTTGTGTAGCTGTGGCCATACTGCATTTTTTCCAATTATAACACCCCCTACACTTCGGATCTTTGCGACTTTCAAAATCCTCGTCGTTTGGCTGATTCCATCTTTTGCGTGTGAGCCGCAACCGCTGTCCCAGCCACGAGCTCCGAGCCCCCCGAGAGCAGCTTACGGACCCAAGAGCCGGCACCAGGAGAAGCTTAACCCTTTCGAAAGAGACGCTCTCGGGGCAAACACCCTGAGTATCGAGAGGGAACTGATGCAAACAAACCCCATCGGCAACATGCAGGGAATTGTACTCGATGCCTGGTGAGGCCGAGCCGGCTCGCTGGTGGCACAGGGCACGGCCAGGATGCTCAGGTACATCCCTGCCCACGGCACAGAGCCGATGACATTTATCCTCATCGTTCCGGGCAGGACGTGCTCCGCAAAGGTCACCACAGGAGGCAGGAGAGGAAGCAGATCTGGGGACAGGGGCCACGGTCTTGAGAGGCAACAGGATAGTCGGGCACGCTGCTTTCCCCACCGAAAACAAAGCGGAAGGACCGTCTAGAGACCCCCACCGGCCCCGCGGCAAAAGCGCAGACCTCCCCGGAGCACGCCGGGGCACGGCAGCAACGCGGCGCGGCAGCTTAACTCGAGAAGGAATGGATGCCGGAGCGCGCAGCTGCCCGTGCCTGTGGTGGGGCAGTACGATAATAACGATAAATGACCTAGAAATTACCTGTGGGTGTTATATCCCCCACACACAAAAAAGGGGGAAAAAAACAGACGGGCTGCCAGGTCGGGCTGCAGCACTGGGGTGATGCCTGCACCTCCGCGGCCGTAGTGCCGCCACGGCAGGGCTGCCCGCTCTCACCCCAGCAGCCGTCGGGGCTACGGCCGTCTGCCTCGCGAGTCCTGGTCAGGCCCTAGAGGAAGGTGAGAGGGCTGGAGAAACAGGTCAGCCCTCAGCGATACGTAAGATCGCAAAGTGGCTCGCAGCGTAGCCCCTGCTTTTCTTAGCCGGAGACGCTGCCGAAAATAGAAACGCAACCGTTGCCAGCAGTCTGTACGGTATGTTATATATGTCTCAGCTGATGCAAAAGAAGGGGCAGGCGCTAAACCACATGGGACCTTCCACATGGGCAGGGACCAACTTGTCTTCTACGCCGGGAGCTCCAAAATACCCTAAAAGAGATCCTTCCCCAGCCTGCAAGCAGCTCGCTCCACAGCTCCCCAGTGCAAGCCTGTCCCTCTGACACCTCCAAATGGCAAGGTTCAGCTAAAAATGCACGAGCCAGAAACCGAGCGGCGTGCCTGCCCGCCCCGCTTCACCGAGGACTGAGAGGAGGCAGCAGAGCCAGCGGGCAGAGCGGCCGACGGGCCCCCGAGCTGCGCCCCTGCTCCCGGCTCCGCCACGAACGCGGAGCCCGCTGCGCTCGGACCGCCGCGTGCCTCAGTTTCCCCGGCTCTGCGATGGCAGCAGGGGTGGGCAGCTCACTCCTGTGAAATTTGCTGTATGAATAAACCAGAGTCAGTTGAAATCCAGACCTCATTCTTTAAATACCTTCACGCAGATGCTCCTTCACCCCCCCTTAGGCCCTCTTTAATTCAGGCCTGCCCAACACGTTCATCAGTGGGAGAGCTCTGAGGGCTTGCCCTGAGCTCAGGTGTCCTACCGAACACACCGTCAGCGCGGTGTTTCCGACAGCGCAGGAGTAAAACTCTACAAAAACTGGAAATGAGCAGTCGAGGCTGCACAGTGCTTTGCTGGTGAGGAGGACAGCAGGGTTAGAGACAACCTGGTCATCCGCGGGCTCTTGTAGGTTAAGACTCATTTCCACTCAGGAAAGACATTCAACCATAACCAATAAAATACAAAAAATAAATCATGGTTCCTCCAGCAGCTCTTCCTCCAGGAGCATCTATTTTTAGTGAGAAGCGTAAATCAGTACAGCTTGCCGTCTACAACAGTTCCAACAGGCAAAATCCAGCTCCACACAGTCGGCCCCCACGGCCACGCACACGTTGTCCACCCGTCCCCGCCACGGCCCTGCCGCCTGACCACAACAACACCGTCTGCAGCTACAGGACGCTGCAGAGAGGGAAGAAGCCGGAGCCGATCGGTCTCGCCTACGCCTCGGTAGCAGGTGATGTTCCTCTTCAAGTGGGAAAGAGGAGTCACAAGGCGGCGAAGGAACGTGCCCAAGGCCATACCGTGAATCTGTGGCAAAACCAGGACCCGGCAGAACTATCCTCCGCCACCGCTGTAACCCCTAACAAACATCCTCTTCGCAACAGGACAATTCTTACACAATTATTAACGTCAAGGAGTTTTCCCCAAGCTTGCTAACTTCTGGTCATTGGAGATTCCGCGTTAGAAGAGACCAGTCCCTGCATTTTATCAGAATAGCTCTCCTAACGTTTCACTGGGAGACACACGTTGAACACGGTTATCACACCCAGTTGAGAAAGAGACACACTGCAAATGCAAAATATAGAAACCCCCCCGACACCGACGCCTTACGAACAACATACAGCACGTACAGATACAATACGGGCACCATACATACATACATATATACATGCAAGCAAGCACTGTGCACAAAGAGCACCGGATCTCCCATCACAACCAGCATTCATTAAATACAGAAATCAAAGAACGACAACAAAATGAAGTGAACAACACAGAGGAGGGGTTCTAGTCACAAATTAAAACAAAACCAAAAAAAAAAAAACCAAACCAAACCAACCAAACTTACATGGATTTTTGGCAATTTTCCTTCAGACATTATACACAGCAGTTGGGCTGTGTACTGAATACCTGATCCAAAAAGAAATATAACCACATTATGCAAACAGATGGGGGCAGGAGTCAGGTGAACATGCAGCTCTTAACAACATTCATCTACGGGATGAGAAAGCACCTCTGCATTCCCACAGAAGGGCTCGAATCTGGGCAGATCTTCATTCACTACAAAGCATAAGCAAGGGCTGCGCTGCTGCCATCCCGGGGGAAAATCCAAATGGCAGGACAGAAAAGAGCCATCACGTCAGAGACCTCTGAGCTGTCCCGTCCCCCTTTTAACTTGTCATGTGAGGTTTAAAACAGAGGTGGGAAATATCCAGGGTGGGGGAGGAAGCCTTTAAAAAACCGAAAGGAACCCCCCCTTATCAGCCTTAAAGGAAGAGCGCTAAAATCACGGTGAGCGCAGGACTAGCAGGGATCACCCTGACACATCTGAAGCATCCGGAGAGGGAGAAATGCACCCTTTCCCCTTGGCGAGAAGGGTGCCTGAATCTTTAAGACGGCGGATTGCCGCTCAGGAGGAATGGACTTTTTATGGAGTGTGTGAAACGGGGTTGCTATGATACAGTCGGAGGCATTTTCATGAATCCTGTGGCAAATAACATTGAATCCTGCTTAAGCAGACAAACAGCAAGGCAGGTCTCCCATCACCCAGCCGCAGCAAATATATAGGAGCAATCACCGAAAGAGATTTTATGCCTTATAAATATGCTATTTGCATACAAATGAATTTCTTTTTTTCTCTTTAGGGACGTATTTTGCAGAGGGTCAGTGCTTTTATTTAAAGGAATGATCCCTCTTCCTCATCCCTGGGCTTCAGCATCCCCACAAACGCTGAAGAACTCAACATCCACAAACGAGGGGGGGAGTTACGGGGCCAAACTACCCCAGGAACCCGACCGCGACCAGCCGCACGCGTGACCCGAATCATCCCACGGAGCTTAGGGAGAAGGAAAGCTCCGCTACATGTAGATATTTTACAGCGTGCAAATTACACCCCGAATTTTGCAAGCACGGTCACTTATGAGTACAGGGGATCTACTGCAAAGCGACTAGGAACGCGGTCGCCCCAAAAAGCTGCTAATGCAGACCGGCATGGATTGAGCCGCTCCTGAAAAGTATGGCAAAACCGAGTTGTTTAACTCATTGCTCCTGCAAACCAGGCGGCTTGAGGCTCCACTGCCGACTTGGAAAATGCAAAACTACAAAAATGGGGTTAGGGCAGGTGGCTCGAGGGCTGTTTGAGAAGGGGGCCACTGAGGACGGGGATGGGAAACAGGGAGCAAACGAAACAAGCAGAAACCCCAGCCCTTGCTCACTTTTTAGGCTTATTTCCTCTCTTTCCCCCAAAAGTCCAGCGGGAAGCCTGATATAACAAGAACAGTGTTGCTAAAATAACAAAGTTTTCTGCTCCCAACTTTCACGCTCGTATTGCTCTGCATAAACTTGCTTTCCTTGACTCCACCGGCCTTTGGGAGAATAAAAGGCGAGAAAGTCGTAATAAAATTACATTAATTCTCTCGAGCACGTTCCATGCTGGAAAAACCCAAGCTCCCAGTGCTCACTCCCCCAGTAGCCGAGCGTGCCCGACACCCTCGTCCTCCCCACGCACCCCACCAGCCGCAGACGCCCCAGCAACACACGACTCCGCCGACGGGACCAGAAGGGGCTTGCAGGAATTAGCAATCGGACACGGCAGCTCCCAAGGCATGCGGTAACATACGCCGCCGCGTAGACGCGCGCCTCTCAAACACCACCCGAGAAGATTCCTCCGGATCGAGGAACGCACTTTGCACGCACTAGAAAACCACATTAGGTACCGAGCGTTCCTCAGAGAAATCTTATCGAAAGGTAAACCTGCACGCCGGAGAGCGAACCGTGAGGAAAATAAACGTTCAGACACAGTTGCATCCCGTTTTTAACTCGCTGTTTTGTTTGTTGTGGTTTTTTTTTTCTCATTTTTCCACCCTTACTCCTCCAAATCGCTATGTCTCTTAAAACTGTTTCACTGAAACAATTATTTCGGCTGCTGTTTGATTGATTCCCCTTCCATGGTGATCTTTGCTCGTTTATTGTATTTCCAGGAGATTCTGCAACCTATAAAACTAATGACATATGATAGCTAACAGGAAGATAAAGCAAATTTGAGCTGTTTAACAACCCAAACCAACCTCACCATCAATTTTTTTTTTTTTTTAAAGATAAAAAGAGGATTCACTCAGTCTCTTACAAAGTGAAGCTGATATCTCTTGCACAGATAGCTACAAGTGAAGAGGGGGAAACAGCAGGCACCGGAGCATCTTCGCCGGGCTTGTACCACCGGGTCTTGGCTTTTCAACCCGTTAAAATGGGCTACTGCCACCGAACACTTCTTGCCAGCTCTGGGGGCCAAATGTTACCCCCCCAGGACTTGGGAACAAATTTTTTCTTTTTTCCCCTCTTTTATTTACAGCTAAAACCACTTTGAAAGTGCCAGATTTGCAGCATTTAACTCAATTTCCAATTCTGCCACCAGCCGAAATCAGCTCCTAAGCCCAGCTCTGCATTTAACTTGCAGCAGACAGACTCTCACATGGAAATAACCATACGTCTCCATCTATAAGCTCCAGCTATGGCTTTATGAATCAGTTACACGATTTTTTTTTTTCTTCCCCCCCCCCCCCCCCCCCCCCCGATTAGTAGAGGACATCAGACAAATAACAGACAGTGGAATTAGCATGAACTAGTTAAATTATCAAGGCAATATCACTCCAGTGAACGTTAGCAAGAGATGTAAACATTTTCAAACTGTGATTTTTTGTTTGTTTCGAGCAATTCTGATTTTTCCGGAGGTGAAAATAATATATTAAAAAAATCCTTAAGATTTCTAACAGAAACACAGTACAGAGACATATTTTCAAGAGGAAAAGCCATTACTCTTTCCAGACATTCCCTTCATATTCTCTCTAAACTTCATGCACTGACACTCAAACCCCCCAGCCAGCTCTGCTTGCAAGCTGTAAACATTGCAATTTTGGTCTAGACATCTTTCGACAGAAGGACCTCTAACTAGTGGACACCTTTTCGGCAAGCCTATAATATACAACTTAGCACTTCATTTTCAAGAAAATCAATGTAAATAAAGTCACGCAAAACAACCCATCTCAAAACCTTGTTATCCTTGAGGTGGGCAAAGATTTTTCTTACATACATTACCAAAAATCATATATATATACACACATACACGGAAGGAAAGAAAGCCAAAATAAAATTTCTAGAGAAATCAAAGCAAAACCCAACCCCTCCGTATCTGTTGCTTTAGCAAAGAAAAACAAAGCATGCATTCCCCTTTTTCTCTTTGATCCCTCCTTCCCAATTTGCAGAGAGATAAACCACATACAAACAGAAAAAAAGCCCAGCAGGTTATGTTTCGGTCCCTCTCAAATCTCTAAAGAAAGGAGCTAGGCTACATCAGTGTGGACGCAGAATTTGGAGGCTTTTGGGCTGAATACTGAGAAACCAAGGCAGATCATCAAGGCAACACAGATAAAGAAAGAAAGTAGAATTTCTCTCCCTCTTTTGTGGCTGAATGCTATTTTAGCAAAGATTTAATCCTTTAACAGGATTTCTCATACCCCCTTAAAAATGTCCAGAGCTCGATTCAATTGCACACACCACCACCTCTCGCCTGGCAGCTACATGGTTACTCTCACAGCCATTGCACATTAACTGCTTGCTAGAAATTTCACACAAAATGACTTCTCATTAACTTGAGCCTCTATTTTAAAGGAAGCAAAATAACGCAGCCAGTGCTTACCACAAGAAAGATATTTTCACTCTGCTTCTAGCTAAATATGTACAGCTCTATCTCGCCAGCACAGAACGATAGATGAATGGATGACTATTATTTAATCACATTTAAAACCCAGGCAAAAGCAGCTACACTTACAGGCATACTTAAAAGACAAGACATGACAAAAGATTTAGGGAGAGATAATATACCAACGTCATACATATCACAGCGAGGCCATGTTGAAGCTCAACGCGATTCCCCCCTCAGTAAGAAATCTCTCTCTCTCTCTTTCTCTCTCTCTCTCGCGCCTTTCGCTCTCTCTCTCTCGCTCTTGCTCTCTTGTTGAATTGCTAGTGGTAGTAGTAGCCCCCAACAGCTCAGGAGAAAAAATCCATTTAACGAGTGCCCAGGAAGAACATGAGTATGACATTCACAAGCAATAGCACCACAATCACTGCAAAAACGACCACCGTTTGAACATCCAAGGTCATGGTGCAATGCAGAACACTGTAGTGTTCAAGATGTGGGGCTGGTAGATTTGGAGAAGTCAACCTCTGCTCTGTAAGACTGTCCATACATCCACCATGCTAGAATAGAGGAGAAAACTGTTCCTGGTTTTGGTTTTGTTCGTAATGCTTTGTGGTCTGCTTTTAGTTTATCCCCCTATCTGCTGTCTCTAGCTCATCCTGGAGCCCGCTAAGTGAAGCATCATCACAACCAGTGAGCACTTAAGATGCAAAATCCTTCCTTTAGGAAAAGAAAGCGAGCGCTGTCTGCAAGCTTCTCTCTCTCTCTCTTCCCCCCTCTCTCTCCCGGTCTCTCTCTTGCTGGCTGGCTTGCTTTTTAATTCGTCAAGCCAGTGCAGATAAGAAGCCTGGGTGAGTGTGACAGCTCTGCAAGCTGCTGCGGCTGCATCTCTCGGTGCGAGGCGGACCCTTTCGCATACTAATCAGCTCCAGTGACCAGGCAGCGAAGGGATCCTGGCTGTCAGTCAAACGCAAAAGGAAGCGCTGGCTCCATAAATACGCGAGTCTTCCGCCCGCCGTGATAGGGAGCACCACGCAGGCATGTTTTTCCCCTCGACTTTTGCGGCAGTTCGGAAAACGGAGCTGTGCGGGGGGCCGGGAAGCCGGCGTCGCCGTCGGATGCCAACGCTGAGCTCCAGGAAGGCGTCTCCGGGCTTTCTGTGCAACGCAGATCCCGTTCCTCACTGCCTTTGTACGGCGGGGACACGTCTGCCCCGTCTGTACCGCCTGCGCTAAGCTTCGGATGGAAAATATTAAATGCCAGCAAAAAGAGCCAGTGCTGCTAGGAGCCTGCTCAGACCAGGTAGGGGAGCAGGAGAAAGAGCGGGGAAGAAAAGCAGCCGAAATAACAAAAAGGCAACCCCTGGTAACTTGGAAATTCATTGTGAGCCTCTAACGTGGGGATTTGGTAGGGAGAATCACTTCTTAGCTCTGTACAATACTATGCACATCATCCCGTCGTACATTTACCACACAGCCTCTCCCCTCCGCACTGGGTTTCTCCATGCTAAGAGTTAAATCGAATTCTGAATCTCCAGACAGAGGTGTATAAAAGGGGGGTGGGGGAGCAGGGGGGAGGACAGGATGGGGGATCTTTATTCCTTCTACAGCAGCCAGAAAAGCTCATTCCTACGCTAAATTCACATACACGCTCAGGGTTTATGGTCCAGCTGCCAGCTGCTGTCCCAAACCTTGCTCTCAGATCCCAGGACCAGCAGTTACCTTAAGACAGGCACCACACACGCACACAAAAAGATGGGCTCAGCTGGAAAAAGCAAACGGTTTTACAGGCAAAGACAAATATAGACATGTTGCCAATGCATACACATTACACGCTAAAATGTGCATACGGGAGCTGAGCATCCGCACCTTCCAGGAAACCTGCTCCTTAAAACACAGCCGGGACGTTCGCACACGGACACAAGGCCAACACGCACCCAACAAGCGCTTATTTTCTTCGCCAGTAGCAAACAACAAGAGATCAGGAGCTCTTTAATGTTTCAAACCTGAACGGGCAGGGCCTGGAGTTGGCTCGCGCCAACGAGCGGCAGCCTTTCCTCCCACCGCAGCATCCTTCCAGGGCAGATATTTTTCGTCACTGGCATTTGGGGGAGGGATGGGTTGGATTGGCTCCTACCCCACCTTACCATGCAAACCGACACGAAACCCAGCTGTTTACCGCAAGGCTTATTTTACTCGTCTCCCTTTGCTTATTTAGGTTGCCGGAGGGCTCCCTCAAAAGGAGCAGGCTTTTTCTATATCCGCCCCCAAACGCTACCAAATGAGAGACCGTGTCGGGCGGGCGAGGACGGAGTCTCCACAGTGCCTTCCCTCCTTGGCCTCCACCGAGAGCCGGTGGCCTGTGCGAGACCACCACTTGCCCAACGCCCCGTCCTCCCGGTTTCTGACCAGCTTTGGAGCACGCGTGGGCCGTGATGTGTTCGCAGGCGCAGAGAGCGGGTTGTGTCGCGCAGTGTTAGAAATAAGAACAGTTTGGGTTAATCAGGCAGTTTTTCTTTTTTCTTTTGTGTGAGAACTAAAAGCCAGAGGCTATCTCCAGCAACTGAGACCCCCTGCTCTGCTCAAGCAGAGGATTTCTCATTCAGGACGACGGCGAAAGGCCATTTTTCACCTGCATATTTACAAGAAGCTGCTTTAAACCTGCCCCAGGCAGGCAGCCCGGCTGCCCCGTTAGCACACGTGCCAGGCTCTGTCCAGGCGATGGATCTGCTGCATCACCAGCTTCCAGACCTGCATTTCCTACCAAGTACGCGTTTTTAGGATAGTCGGTCTGTCTGATGCAATTTTAGACTAACGAGAATAACGAACATATAACAGATGTGGAGTATTTATTATTGCTACCACCCTTTCCCAAAACAATACAGGCAATTTTCCAAAGCCCAAGCCTGAACTCCCGCAAACGTCCAGGAAATTCCAGTTTCGGTCTCAGTAATAGCAGTGACCTCTCCAAAGCCTACAACAGGCCCAAATTTAGAGGCGTCTTTACAGCCGGATATTCTTTACCTCTAAACCGGAATGAGCACAGAGAGGGCCTGGGTCTAGAGCCCAGCCTCAGACTCAGCCCTACTCCTCCAGAAAGCACAGCGGAGATGTTCTCCCTGCCCACAGCAGCCCCGAGGGCCCGCAGACACCTCCGCAGACCCAGCCCGTCCCTCGCCCTGTCCTGCGCCGTTCGCCTCCTCTCAACGCCAAGAAGGGGAAGCGACCGGCAGGTTTCAAGGCAGACTCCTCTGTGCCTTGGCATATAGACAGGGGGAGCAACATTTGGGCAGGTAAAAGCAGCAGAGGCCTAAGAAATATCGAGAAAAAAAAAAAAGGTGCAGTAGCTATCACACATGCTCAGTGGCCACTTCCGTAGCTGAAAAAGGGGATTTCATTCCCAGCAATGTGCCTGGCAGGTCGCAGGCAGTCATTCTGCAAGAGCTGAGCCAGTCACAGCACAGGGGAGGGCAGAGATTAGCAACAGAGGCAACGAAGCCAGCCCCCTGCCTGCAAGTGCCTGCCAGCCGCAGGCAGGAGGTCGCCACCATCCCGCTCGCCGCGTACAGCTCGTGCGTCACCGGCAGCCGCAGACCGCAGGGCAATAGCTGCGGAGACCCCGCTGCCGTCCTCCCTGGCTGGAGGGTTCGGGAGAGAAGCAGCACGCAGTGCTGGTGCAGCCCGGGAGGCTCCGGTCACAGCATCCCGTCCTCCCCAGGTCACGCTCCGGAGCAAACGCCCCAAAAGATCAGGCAGGAAAGCGCCGGGCGCCTCACCGCATCCAGATGCAAATATTGGGCTCCTGTGAAAGTTGTGTGGGTAACGGCTACCAAGGGTGATCAGCACAAACAGATTTACCGCACAGAAGCTTCTATTTAAATTATATTCACAGTATTCCCAATGGTACTCGCTGCTTTGTACAATTTCCCGTGCCTTCTGTGTGCACTAGATGTTAATTTTACTGTGAAAATGGATGATACTTTCTCTTAGAAGCCTTACTGAAAAAGAACACCTACACATCAGGGGTTTATATAAAACCACCGCAAAGTTTAACTTCATGCAATGCTTTCTGAAAAGTTTAGTCTAACCCTCCGTACAGAGCTAAACCGAGGAACAAGAAGAAAAGATTTGTAACAGTTATATAAAATACCACCTCCCTTGCAGCACAGCACATGCCCTGACACCACGGTAGCTTGCAGGAGCACAATTTGTAATGCAAGATCAGCGATGGCAGCGATGGCTTCTGTATGAGAAAGCAGTTTTGAGCTCCAGCCAGGGCTGCCATTAACACATCGCA
Organism: Pelecanus crispus; assembly: GCF_030463565.1. Classification (NCBI taxonomy): domain Eukaryota; kingdom Metazoa; phylum Chordata; class Aves; order Pelecaniformes; family Pelecanidae; genus Pelecanus; species Pelecanus crispus. Next base: position 2,095,583 of record NC_134655.1, on the reverse strand, counting down.
TCCATACATCTATATGTACAGGTAAATCTGTGTATACACAGATATCGAGAGAGAGAGCGTATTCTGGACTCCCAAACAACGGACAAATCAGAAGGGCCACGACAATAACATTAATTACAATATGGTAATTTCGAGGCAAGCCTCTGAAGCAGCCCATGCCAAGTCTTGCTTCCTTATGTGCGTAAAACATTGGGCTCAGCCATGTGACCACGACTCCCTCCAATGGATGTCTCTAGTAATTGGCACAACCCACGACTTCCAGCTAAACAAATACAGCTCTTAACTCAGGAGCGAGGATTTATAACCTGAATGCGTGAAGGTCCTGTATTCCCCTCCCACGGACAGGTACGCTGTCTCCGCATGAGCTGGCAGGACAGGCCCGGGGCGTGTGGCTCCACGGGGTTTCAGCTCCAGCTCCCTGTTCTGCCGTAGACCCCCCGTGCAGATTAATAACTCCACCGCAGCAACCTCTTGGACACGCAGAGGCAGCTATGTTTTCCTAACACATCAGCTCCATCTTCCATTAACTGCAAAAATGAAGCACTCAAACTCATAACCCCAGTGCAGACCCGGTGAATCCTGTTAATGCCGCTGTAGGAGGCGGCGTGGCTGAGCTCTGGGATTTGGCACGAGGACCCCAACTCTGCCCGCTCATCAGTCAGCCAAAGGAGATAAATTTTTTGGTGAACTTGGGAAAGTTTCAACCAAATCCCGCAGTGGCTTGTGATTCTGAGTGGGAATAAAACTGTGGTCGTGTCGGTTTGGACTGGATGAAACCCATGGCCTAGGGGAAAATGGCGGCCGGCGACCATCTTCCTGAACCGCTTCGGTTCTTCTGTAGTCCCTCTTGGAGCACAAGCCCCACCCCAGACCTATACGGCACCATAAGAAAAGTTTAAACTTTTCATTTGAATTGACACTGCCCCCAAAGAGGAACGAACAGCCACGGTGCCCAGGGGCGTGTGGGCAGGAGACAGGCAGCTGCTCTTCCGTGCCCAGTCTCATCTGTGGGGCACTTATGGACCGCTGCCCGCTACGTCAGGCACCCATGTGGGGTCTGAGTCATGGACTCTATTAATAGAGATGATGATAAGGCCATCAAATTCATTATTTTTTCTAAATCTCGCCAGGAATTAAGCTCAGGACTTCAGAGATTAAAGGCCAGTGGGATTATGATTTGCTAAGTTTCCAAAAAGGAAGATTTTCTTAAACTGGGAGTTGCCTCTTTTTCCTTCCTCTTCACAGTAATCCTGACACAGAGCCCTCTGCTCCCATCCTTTGGCCAGAGGCGAGGCACCAGCCTACGAGCTGCAGAGCTGCTGCAAAAGGCAGTTTTTTCCTCAAGCATCTCCATAATCTTGTATGTTCATGGACTGGCTTCACAGGAAGCTTTGAAAATGCCCAAATGCCTAAAATTCCTTACCCAAACTGAGGAGCATGCAAAATGGAGGAATATCTGTAAAGACTCAGAGTCAAGGCACTGATTTTGGCAATTAAAAATTATCTTTCCAGTCACCCACTGCTCCTTGCCTCTCCACTCCATCCTTCAAATGCAAAGGTTCCTCACTGCCCATGTGCATTTAGGACTTTCTTCCAGTAACTTCCTCTATTTCTTTCTTTTGTCCTTCTTCCTTTTCCTTGCTCCACACATCTCCCTTAGAAGCTTTTATTTCACCTCACCCTCTGTCCCAGCGCTCCCTCCCACGGCAGCTCGAGCGTCCTCTACGAGAGAGACAAACAAGAAAACAAAGTGGTGGGGTGGCTGCAACAAGTGCAGCTTCCTCCAGCATCTGCCACATTAACTGCGCAACCCGCTTCAGCAAATTCACAGCGCAGCTAGACAAGCAAACGGTTCAGTTTACAGAACTAATAAAAAATACAATTGCAGAAAGACAAAGGGGAAAGAAGGAGAGGTGGGCAAGGACAAGACGATGATCTTAAAAGCTGGTGAGGCATAAACAAACTTCAGAGCAAGAACTCTGTAAGAAAAGGCTGAGTTGAGAGCCTGCAAAGCAGTGAAATGGGAGAGAAAGTGGATGGGGAAGACGGCAGAGCAAGACCTGTGAAGCAAGCTGCTCTTGTAGCAAGGCTAAGAGTGCTGGAAAAGAGAATAAGTTAAGTTTTCAAGCCCAGTTTTGCAATGTTTAGAGAAAATAGGGCCACTGCCAGAGGTTGAGTTTCACACTGCTCAACCTGCATGCCCAAGTGGCCAAGAGCATTACACACAGCTCAGAGGCTATGGGGACGGACCTGAGCATCTCTGAGTCACTGCTCTAAGCATTCCACGAAAAAGAAAAATGAGAATTTCACCAAAAGATGGGAAGCATCACATTGACCTCCACAGCTTCACCCTTGGTATACGTACCATATACAAAGACACACAGAGCTCGGGCAAGCTGTAGTAGGTGAACTCTTGCCCATTCTTCACCAGTTCTAACTTTATCCCAGAGAACAAGAAGAGATAGACAACAGAATTGTGTCCCCAGTGTAGAGATTGATTTCTTTATAACCATTTCATTTAATACTAACAGCCAGACAACGATCAAAGGTAGGCCAGGGAGGCTGCGATGGACTCGTGCCCCAGCCCTGGTTAACCACCTTCTTGAAAACCAACCACGTTCCACATAAACAGGTCTTAACCCCTTGAGCAAAGGGCAGCAGTGACATGTCAGATGCTAACCAAGGCTGGCCTTGGACCACATCTGGAGACCTCAATTAATCCTGGTTCCTCCTACAAACAGAGCCAGCATCTCAGCAGATGGTGCTCTTTCCTCTGCTGAAGAATTGAAGCTCTTGCACAATGCTGTGATGGGGGAAATAAAGCCAAAGCCTTGTCACTGGTGTCTTATAATGCACCCAGATGTTTCTTCCAGAGCACCCTGACCGGGTGTCATCTGCACCCGAGCGCGGCTTAGCGCGTCCCTGCTAACGTCCTGCTGCGCCGCGCCACGCGTACGCACCTGCGAGGCTCCACCCCAGCAGCGGCTGCGCTGCAGCAAGGAGCGACGTACTGATACGGGCAGCGGTCGTAGCTTCTGTAACGCTATACAAATCATGCTGCAAAGGGCACGGAGAGCGAGCCTGTCTGGGGGGGCTGATTCCATTGTGCTTGTCTGGATTGCAGTAAGAAAAACAAAACTTCTATTTTTAAGTTTATTTCAACTTAAAGCATTAAGACAGACTAAAATCCCTTGCCCCTGGCAATCATGTTGCAAGCGCTTTCTCTTCTCCTTGCATCTGCTCCACACCCCAGCCTGTACTCTAGAAGCATCCTTAGACTCCCAATTTTGAAAAAGAAAAGAAAAAAAAAAAAAAACCCAAACCCTCAGTACCAGCAGAAATCAGATGTGGTAACACCAATTACCCTGGTCACACAAAAGACTTCAGGGACCGCGAAAGTTCAGTCTAAAAGATGACCCATCAAATTCAGATACTCATTCTAACCTTACGTAAGCTCTCTCTTGTCTGGAAAAAAAAAAGGCCTAAAAATACATCGACATTTACTTCTTAAATTTACTTCTCAGGCTTCCAGGCTTGCAGTTGAGCTTGGAAACAAGACTAAAAAACCCAAAGCCCAAACTGCAGAAAAATCCAAGACAAGTCCCCTCCTTCCACTGCTCCCTCCAGGCACTCTTACAGGAACTCCAGTGCCTCTGCTCTCATTTCTGAAATTAAATTACAGAGACCTTCACATCAACACGTGCCCAGACAAAGTGGTAAGTGGGAAAAAAAAAAAAAATCATCACCCACTAGAAACTACCTTACTAAATCCAGGGTCAGCATCCCCAGTGTGGTCCCTGAGAAAGAGAGCTGCACAGACACAGAGAAGAGAAAGCTCTTCACCATGAAAAATCAAAGGGTGTATTTCAGCTTTGCCACAACACAGGAAGGTCCTTCAAAATCCAATGCATCACGTTCCCTATGCAGTTAAAAAGCCAATCCCAGAGAGTATTTTCATCTGCCTAAACCTGCAGAGGTCCAGCAATTAGCAGCGCAAGAGTGAGATGCCGGGCAGAATGGAAATGCTGTGATCTATGATGCACATACTAAACAGCAATGTCAGAAACTACACAGAGGAAAAGGCAGAAAAGAAGAAAAAAAAGTTTCTGGTTCTGCTTTGTGCCTTTATCGACTGACGGTGCAGAAAGCATGGGGCTAATGAGCAGCGCTCCTGCACGAGGACTGTCCCCTCTCCACCGAACAGATTATCATCAGCTCTGCCTATGGGCACGGCCAAATCGGGCCCTGCCCCTGTGCACCATGAGAAATACAAAAGAATTTGAAAGTCCTGACGCAGCACACAACCTGGGACTTGTTATTCAACTTTTTACTGCTGCTCTGTCAGCCTGAGCTTACTCTGCGGGAAATAGGAAATTAGCCACCACGTGTATATTAGGAAAGTTGAGCCCAGGCACAGTCCCATGACTTACGGAGGGTCAGGATACAACGCTGTGGCAGATGGGAGCGGAAGCCACGGCCCTGCTTTGTGCAAGAAGGATGAGGATGGAAAGAAATCACCAGCAGCTCCTTGCAGGCCTCCTCATATCCCTTCCGTGACACTGTTGACTTTGGCTTCACTAGATTTCTTGCGAAGATATTGAGTAAAGAAAAAACCATCTTATTAAGAAGCTGACCCATGGGTCTCATGTTCTTCACACAAATTAACCTAGAGAATTAGATGTATTTCATATAAATCATTTCCTCCCCCTCTCTCTGCCTTCCAAAAAAAAAAGGAGAGGGAACAGCCTATTGAATCTGGCACTCTTTTAATGAAGAAAATGATGCAAGACAACCTAATGAAGTAGGAATTCCAGCTGGATATCAGTAGATGTATGAATCAAAGATAAACCGCTCATTTTTATCAGCAGTAATATCAGTGTTAAAAAGGGGGAAAAAAAAAGTTTATAGCTTTTTTCTTTCTTTTTTTTCCTCCAAATGAGGCAAACGAATGCCAATAGGCTTTCATTTCCTATTCCCCCCCGAGTCGGTGGGATCGCTTGCAGCGAGAGCTAGCACGGGCTGCGGTCCCCGTCTGACGCCATCCAACAGCCTCCCAGGAACGACCAGCGCTGCCCTCCTGCCGACCGCTCCTGACAACGCGCGCCCGCAGCGAGCCAAAGGGACGCTCGCTGTGCGGGATCACACGGATAAACCTGCCTGCCGGAGGACACGGGTTAAACACAACGGGCGCAGAAGAGAACCTGGCGTGGCGTTGGCTTCTTCGAGAAGCACAAATTGCACTTCCGCATGGTTAATCAGCAACGCCAACGCAGAGCCGCGCTGGGACAGAGCCGAGGTTCACCGTGCTATCCGAAAGACGGCATTTCGGGAGTTCCGAGCGCTTCGGTCTGCAACCAACTACAGCAGAGAAGGTGCGGTGTAATTTCCTGCGTGCCCAACATTATCTTGGGTTAAACGCAAGGAATTCTGTAGCATGGCAGAGCTGGGGAGGCAGAATCATAGAATCATAGAATCATAGAATCATCTAGGTTGGAAAAGACCTTTAAGATCATCTAGTCCAACCATTAACCTACACTACCAAGCCCACTCTAGACTAATCAAGGGTAGACCAGACTAAACCATATCCCGAAGTGCCACATCTACCCGTTTTTTAAACGCCTCCAGGGATGGTGACTCCACCACCTCTCTGGGCAGCCTGTTCCAATGCCTGACCACCCTTTCCGTAAAGAAATTTTTCCTAATTTCCAGCCTAAACCTCCCCTGGCGCAGCTTGAGCCCATTTCCTCTTGTCCTATCGCTAGCTACTTGGGAGAAGAGACCAACACCCACCTCACTACAACCTCCTTTCAGGTAATAGAAGTTGGGATCCCCTCTGAACAGAGCACTTGTGCACATGAACTCTTTGTGCACAAAAACTCTTTGGGTTCAGCGGGAGTTCACCAGAGCTCCGGACCAGCAACGGGACTTGACTTCTCACCCACGCCCTCCTACTAGACCACGTTAGAGACTGCACAGCCTGAAGCTGGCTCCCAGACACGAGACTCGAGCCATTCCCTAACAATCCTTGGCTTTCCTCTCCCTGCCCACGTTACATAATAGGCAACTTTATTTATTTATTTTTCCATAAGACGTCTTTTCATAACAATAGAAACTATCGGAGACCGAGATAACTTGATGAATTTTTCCTATTATCTAAGAGCTTAGTCACTCCGGGAATTAGTCATGTTCAAAATAACAGCCAGGCTCAACGAGATTCAGAGCAACCGTTCTGGAGCAGAAGCAGCTAATGTCATAAATACATTAAGATGTTAGCTTGAAGCATTTCAGAGATTTTTCAAGAAGTGTTTAAAAAAAAAGAAAAACCATTTGACTAGGTACGAGGAAATCAGGTTCTTAGCAGTTAAAAAAACCACTGCCGTTTACAAAGCCTGCCGTGCTCCAACACCAAAACCCCGAACGCAGGAGGGACAGACGGACTGTGCGACCACACGGTGCGTGCGGCTTCCCAGCGAGCGCATCCTGCTCGACGCTCCGCCAAATACCGCTTCACATTTCTACGGCGCCCTCCAAGCAATGGTCTCAGAGGGTTTTCCAGACATCCCCGATGAATCATCGGGACGTATCTCAGGAGGCAGAGAAGTTATCGGCATGTCCGTTACCCAGCAGGTAGGAACTGGGGCACAGAGCCATGGTTTGCACGTGGGGCGAGAGCCAGGCCTCCTCCTGGCCGCTCTTGGGATTGACACAAGGGCAGTCATCAGCACATATCAGCTATTTATGCAAATATTTCTATTTACCATAACATCAGCTCTTTCGTAACCTGGACGTTGGTCGTGTACTCTTATAGCAACGCTAGTAGGAGGCTATAACTAAAAGATTAAAGAAGCCCCAAACCAAGAGTGAAAAGGAAAACAGAGCAGAAACTATCTGCGTGAGAAAAATCCCACAAAGAAATGCATTTGGTGGGACTGACTTAAGGCTCTGGGAGCTCTACGGCACTGCAGCACACACACAATTCTCCAGTGCACGCAGAGCCCATTCAACCCAAGTATCAACCTCCAGCGACAACAGATCCCAGGATGAACAGGAGCAAACTTGCAATACGCCACTCTTTCATGGAAGAAGGCTCCCCTTGCTGAGGCTGCAGGGTACGGAGATGACAGACCAGACAGCATCCCTGCGGGACACCCAAACCGCTCGGCAGGTCACCGCGGCTTCCCCGGGTGCCTCATTGCAACGCGCTCGATCAGCGGCGAGCTGGGCGCTCCCTGTTCCCTTTGATCTCTGTGGGAGTTCAGGGCGCTCCGGGCCTCTTAAGTCCCATTTTTCCCCAATGCCTGGATACTGCCAAGATCCTTTTCCCACCCCATCCTGGCCTGGCTTCTCTCCACCAGCTGCATTTGCTTATGCAAACTTTCAAAACCGAAAATCAGACCAAAACTGCTTGCTGCCACTTCTCTTTTCCTGACTTCACATTGAGCTTTTTAGGATTATGGAGTGTAAAGAATCTTTGTACTTTAAATATCCCATGCTTTGCAGACTGACAAGTGGAGAAGAATCAGTAAGGAAAAATGTGAGAAAGTTTCTGGCTGCTGAACTGCCGTGCTCATAAACATCTCCACCACTTGCAGTATTTGGCCCTTTCGTTCACTGAATTCCTTTTCAACATACTCTAAGTTGTGATGATTTACAATAGCTTACTTTTTGTTTATGACAGAAATGTAGAATATCAACAACAGATTGATTTTAAATATTTGAACAATGCGCACTGTAAAAATATGGCTATATATGCCAGTAAAAAAACCAAGACTGGGACTCTGTGTCTATTGAAGCGAATGGCCGCACTCGCTTTGACTTTCACAGGCACAACATTAAGCCCAGAATTCGACCCTGTGTGAGGAAATACCAAGGAAGATGCATGCTTGTCTGTCCTGCAACACAGCCAAAGGCTTGGGGAAAATCTCTGTCCTTGTCAGATAAAAAAAAAAAAACCTATTCCAGAAAGGGCTGTATTATGGCGTGATTTAAACCACCTCATTTGATTATCATGCCGGATCAATATTCTCTGTGAAGAACGCCTAACCAAATAATCATCGTACTTACAATGCCAATCAGATGCGTAGATTTATTCACATCACTACCAGTGACAATTAGTTTCATCTTTCTGGGTTAGAAACAGATACTAGCAGAGTTTAGCAACTTAGTACCAATGAAGCATGTAGAATACCCTCATGGGATGCTAGCATAATTGGCAAAAGATTAATTGTTTAAAAATCGGAAAGCAACACGTGCAAAGGAAAAAAAAAAAAAAAAAAGAGCAGCCCTGGCAGCTTCATATTATGGAATAATAGCTAGGTTTGAGGGGCTGATTTAGAAATAAAGAGCCACCTGCCATGAGAACAAAAGGTACTATCACTTGTAAAATACTAGTGACATCCTTCTTAGAGATGAGTAACCCTGAAAGGGAGCGGGCTCGATTCTTTAACCCAACCCAGCGCTGAGAACAATAGAAAACAGCACTTTCAATAAATCAGTGCTGTGCAGAACTTCTGAGAAATCAGTCTAAAACCCAGGTTTAGACCAACGTGCCTGAGCAGAACAAAGTCCAGGGACGCTACCCAAAATAAATTTCTATTGCTGTTCTTCAGTAGACACACAGAAAATAATACCAGAGTAACAAAAAGACAGCTGAAAAGCCATAATAGAGGCTCAGCGCTCATGAAAATTGGTCCAGTGTTGCTCTAGATGAAAGGCTGAGGTTCTTCACCGTATGGTAGGCAGCTTCATGTGTGTGACTGGATCAGCCAACCTTCGCTGAGGAGCAAACTGAGCCATTTTCTATTTCGGCAGCACATTTTAGCCAGTAGACCGAGATGATAATATTCACCCTGACTTGCTGAAATTGAACTACTTCTGGTGTGGAATAACTCATTTATTTAGCAGAGTACACCAATATGATCCAACACTTTAAGTACTAAAAATTAAAGTAACTTACCAAATGGGAACAGCAGGCAAAATCTGCGTTAGCTATCTGCATTGGCATTTGGCCAGGACATCTGGACCAATATGCCTTGTCTTGCAAAAAGAGAGCGGAATTTGGTACGGACCAAGCGTCACCAGGACCTCGGCTTCGCAGCGCAGCCGTAAGAGCGCTCCCAGCAGCCCGGCGCTCCCAGCCGTCTGCCCGTCAAATCGCTTGGACCGCAGCCACCCGTCCCCGGGGAACCAGGCTCCTCACTCGCAAGCGACTGCAAAAGATCTCTGCCGGGTTTATCTGAGTTGGTGCAGTTCTGCTTTGCTGTTTTGTCATCATTTTTTACCTTATTTTCAGATGAGCTAGAGATACATGGAGTATCTTCAAATACTGCTGAGGTTGTTAAATTGCTGTATAAAGTACAGAAACCGCAGCCCTCTCTCTCATTTTGCCCTTATTAGAAGGAGCAATATTGGGAAATTCCTGGGTAGAACCTGCTGCAAAATCAATCACTGGAGTTTCACTTTCCCCTAAAAAATATTTTAAATTACAGGCTATTCAGCAACCACCATAATTTCTCTCTAAGAGAAGGAAAGGATTAGACTAATCAGAACAAAATAACAAAGTCTCCCTTATTGCCAGCAGCAAGAAAGGAAGCTGGAGAGATAAGAGGGCGAGAAAGTGTCAAGTCTTGTGCTATGTCAATTAGAAAAGCAGTTTGCCCTGCACCACATCCCCTCCCCACCAGAGCTCAGCAGTCACCCGGGAGGAAAGGAGAAAAGGATGAAAGAGCCACATCCAGCTTTCCATCACCACTTTTCTTTCAGAGTAGTAATCTCCGACAATGTAAATCGGCAAACGGGCGAAAGGCGATTTGTGTTGCTTAGACACCGGCGGAGAGGGGAAAAGCGCTACGCTGGCGTGCGTGCGGGGACAGGGCGGCAGAGGGGAAGGAAAAGCCTGGGTGCTCAGAGGGTGGGAGGAGGCAGCGAGACCCCCAAACTGTTGCTAGGTGGTAGACAAGCCTTAAACAGGACCCGAAACAAATTCGCTATCTGCCGCAGGCTGCTGTCTACACACCCACACTACGCTTCCAGCGCCAGCTTCGGAGCCTTTCAGAAGCGTAAACCATTAAGCTCCTGTTTGTGTAAGTGTCTTAGAGGGGATGGAGGGCAGGAGCGAGCTGCGCAGGGCGTCGCGGAGCTGGCGGCCAGGCATCAGGAGAGAACGGGCAGCGATTTCTGTGCTGGCTCCAAAATCCGCCCCGCTGCCAGTAACATCTGCCGGGGGCCCCCGCCGGAGCCGAAACGCAGGGGCTGAGCCAGGTGACGGCAGCGGCCCGATGCTGCCAGCCACCCAGAGCGGGTCTGTGCCACCGGACCAGCCCGGAGGGATGGCCCGAGGCTTCCCGCAGGATGGAAAATGCCCAGGGAAGGGCAAAACAAAACAAAAAAAAACCCTGCAAAACCCAGCCCAGCGCAGAGAGGGGAAAGCAGAGGGAAATGCCGTTGCAAAGCAAAGCTGTACGAGGAGGGAGAGCTGGGGAGGAGGAGGAGGAGTATCTCAGTAACAACCACATCTCTTCACGGGGAAGTTTCTGAAACAGAACCAGAGACGCTTGCCGAGGTGGGGGAACTTCCCCGCTTTCCCTCCTGGCAGATACAGCCCCTCAGAGCTGTACTCCAGGCACAGCGAGGGCATCTGCAAATCGGCAGTATTTCTTTTTTTTTTTTTTTTTTTTTTGTTTAATGAAGCAGAGCTGTCACTGTTTAAACCGCTTTTCTGAAGCCTCTACACTTCAGAGGAGTGTTTTACAGTCTGATGCGAGCGAAGGCAGGGACGCTCCGGCTCGGCAGCAAATTCAGGCTCCCCCTGCACCGCAACTCATCATCCACAGAAGGGGCAGATCTGACAGGTCCCAGTGGCGGCAGCGCTGCCGACAGCCAGCGTCCCTGTTCCGGTGCTCCTCTCCTGTCGGTCCTCTCCCCCAGCTGTTCCACCCCACATGCGAGCACCTGGAAAATCCTTTGCTTTCCCCCACAACCCCACCAGTTCACCCTACGGAAACCCACCTCCCCAGCCCCTGCCAAGCGCCGCTCCCCCCCCTCCCACGCCCCAACGCATGCACCCCCTCCCTCCTTTCTTTTAATTTCTTCTTTTCCTCAGCAGTTTGGGAACGCAGAGCCCATAAAATGGCTCCAGAGTGATCAATGGTTTCAAGGACAGGGAGTAAAGGAGGAGTCAGGAGATAGGACGGAGGCTTATTTCCCTATCTGAGTACTGCAATAAGAGGAAAAGAGAAAGACGTAGCTACCTGAACTCACCATTCCTGATCCATCCCTTAGCCACTGCATCTTGCTTCTGATGATGTCCTTATTATCAGGGAGGGGAGAAAAGAAAAAAAAAAAAAAATCCCTACTGCCTGGCGAGAGCTGGCAGGAAAAAAAAGAAGCCCCCCCACCCCCACCCTAGCCTGGAGCTTTCAGTCAGACATCCCTCAGCCCGGCAATCCCGTGCCTGCCAAGAGCACGTTATTAGCAGCCTCCTCACTACCTGTAGTTATTTATTTCAGTCACAGACCGAGGGATTTGAGAGGAGGGGGATGTCCTTTTTTTTTTTTTTTTTTTCCCCTTGCTATGCTTTGAAACTCTGCAGGAGGGGAGTGGAGGGGAGGGAAGGGGGAGCTCCGAGAACTTCGGGAGGGTGCCCGCAGGCACACAGCACCCCTGCCCACCCGCCGGTGGCCAGTCACCCTCACCCCCTGCGCTACGGGACTCCCAAATCTGCAGAGCCAGCACATGTCTCCGCGCTCAGCAAGGGGCTGGGGATTTTGCAGACGTTTGAAGGGCAGTAAGTTCTCACTCTGCTCTCCGCATGCAGACTAAGTCCCCTGCCCACCAAATCAAAACCTCCCAGCCCAGAAAAGTGCTGCACCGGCCCAGAGTTATCCCCCCCCCCGGGCACCCACGCTCTGCTCCCCGCTAACCCCTGCCCGCTCCCCTTGTTTTTTCCTGACTTTCTGGTCAAAGCAAGGAAACGACAGCCCCCCGCACAGTTGGAAAAGAAAAGACACTCATTAAGCGTTCATCATCAATACGGCCACCCACCACACCGGGGTAGATGAGATCAGTCTGTCTGGCGCTGGTTAGGAGAGGCGGCGATAGCATATGGGATGTGCACAGCCAACTGGGAACAGGACTGAATCCTCCCGATTCCTCCCGCTGGGACACGTATGTCGACATGGTTCTCCCCATTTTACGGAGGCGACGCGGAGATCGAAAGGAGTTGGCCAAGGCCGTTCGAAGAGGCTGCCGCCCGGAGCTGACTGCCCGCAGGAAGGGGCAGCCCGTCGCAAGGACTGACACACACCTCAACACCGCCAAAATACCCCACCGATATCCCTGATATCTCCTCTTTGGCAGCTGATGAAGCCTGCAGCTAGCTTCAGAGGCAGGAGAGGGCAGGTACAAATCGTGGAGACGATGTGGGAAATGGCTGACATTCTGCTCTCGGTACAGAAGCCCACAGCCAGGATATACATACGCTGGGTACGCTGGATGTACTGGATCCATACCCAGGATATACTGCAAAACCTGCAGAGAAGCTACAATCTCCTCTATTACATTTGCAGAGGATTTAGGGTTGGTGTTTGAATGGTTTTTTTTTTTTCCATGCACTCCTGCCTCAAGGGCAGAAGGGCATTTGAATCTCCTGCTCCTGACCTCTGGAGGAGTCAACATTTTTCCTGCAGCTGGAGATTTTGAGTCAGGAAACACCACGCAGCGCCTCGTGACTGCCACTTTCTGCTAGCCCTGCGCCATTCAGCAGGATGCGCGAGGGATCAGAGCCTGGGTGTCTGCGCTTATTTATTTAAATAGGACAGAACAAAAGTACAGTCAAGAGTGAAGGCATGCTGCCCAGCACCTTTGCGTCGCTTGGGCCCCACGTAGCCTGCTCTCGTTACATCAAGCCATATTCCATCACCTTTTATATAGGCACTGACAGCCATCATTATTCCCAGAGACGGCTGACAAAAGAGTCAGGAGGCAAACACTTACAGATGTCCAAACTCTGGAATTCTGCCCAAGTTTCCTATGTTAAGTGACAGAAACCCCAGGTAAGTTATTTACATCCAAAGGAAGACTGTGGTCTGAAAATCCCATCTCTGGAACCCTTCTGGAACGTCCGTGTTGTCAGTCTGGGTCTGCTCCTCACCCTCCTCCCCGGGGAGAGCCCACTCTCCCACCGCGCGCGACGGCCGCCTCTGTGCAGCCCTGGTTTTCACAGAACGCGTAGGTACGTCCTGCGTTTGGGACCTCAGATCCAGCGCAACTTCAGCAACTGATTCAAAAGCCGTAGGGGTTGGGGAGAGCTGGGACAGAACTGACAGACAGACAGACATCCTGAATGCATGGGCATTGTCTCCTTCAGAAGACTGGACTGACAATAAAAGCAATGACCAGGTTATCTGTAGTTGAAGGGTAAATGTTTTTTCTATAAGGAAATATTAAATGAGAGCTCTGCATTACTGTCAAGCACGCACACAAATAATACAAGAAAGATTGTATTCTTAAGCACAAGATCATCTTTAAAACACCCACGGCATCATCCCCGTAACTCCACTAACTTCAGTCAAAGTTACACCCATCTTAACCTTGGCAGTGCAAATGGAGGGAGAAGCGGTCTGGCACATCCCACCCTGTTGCTCTAATTGGTAAAGTGGATCTGGAGGAGGAGGAGGACGATTTTTATTGAGGCTTGTTACGCACAAGCAGAAATTATACCGATTTCTCTCCTCCTGCCGTCAGCTGTTGATTAGGCCTGTCAATAAGGCTAACGTTCCACTGGTTCCCTTCCTATCCCTCGTTTACACTAAGCTGATTTAAGAAGTAAACCAAAGGTTGCCAGGTTAATTCTTGCTCCCTGCGAAGGTGACAAAAGGCAACAAGGACCAGAGATTAGCCAAATCCCCGAGTCGGCATCAGTCTGCACACAAATCCAATCTGGACCAGATCAGCGGGGCAGCGATTCTCCCGGGCACACGGAATCTCAGCAAGAACCCAGCTGCGCTTCCCCTGCCTAGAAAACGCCCCTCTGCTGCCTCACTCTCTACGCAAAGCGTTTTGCAGCTGGCCAGCGGGCAGGGGAGCAAACCCAGAGCCCCTGCCAGAGCAGAGGGTGCAACGGGAAGAGCCACCCGCGAGCTTCTCTGCTGGAGCAACCCCACAACGGAGGACAGTGCCTGCCTTTCAGGAAGGGGCACCGTGTCCTGGCTCCTCTGCCGGAGGACAGAACGGGGATTTTGCAACCCGGCACACACGAATGCACAGCGGGTAGCCCTACCAGCACGCACCGGGCCTGTAGTATTTCAGACAACACACCAGGGTCATGCAGAGCACTACGGAGTAGTGCTACGGGCACTGCGCTGGGAGTAAAATCCATATTGCCTAAGGGGAAACAGAGGCAACTTGAAGCGTGTAGTATTTGGGCACCGAGCTTGCACTGCAGGCTCCTGCCCTGTGATTTAGCTTACAAAAAATGTGATTTCTATTACTAATGAGAGTGAGTAATTCAATACTGCTTGAAATAATTTGAGGAAATCCCTCTATTTCTAGGAAGGCACTGAAGACGTGGGCAATAGAAGAAGGTCCTTTGAGCTGCCCCTTCCCCACCGCTCCATCGGCCATGGAAGGAGGGATGTGTCCCCGCCGCACGTCAGTGCATTCGGAGTACTTCTGCAGAGGCTCACATGAGCCGGAGCTCTGCCAGCCCTGCCGCTGAGTCCCCGGAGATAACTCGCACACCTGAGACAACACAAAGCAGCGCCGCGTCCCACTGGGGAGGCAGAGAGCAGATTTTGCTTAGGTGAGCAGAGCGGGTCCTTGGTTTGTCTGGGGGATCGCTCCAGAGCGAGCTCCCCGTTAGAACGCACGCAGTTCTCGTTGGTAACACAACGTCCCATTCATTCTCAGCAGAACTGTGGTCTGGTAGCATTTTACCTGTCACAGACTCTAAAAGTCTCTTTCCCTACAGAATAAGGACCAAAACCAGCTGGTGCGTTTCAGCCTCTGATCGCTGCCTCTGGATCCCCGCTGCCTGCACAATTCCTTTCACTCTTGGTCTGGATCAACCAACTTTTGGGACAACCAGCCACTTGGTCTAAACCCGTACAGACTAATAAAACTTCTTGGTGCGTGGAGCATCCTTCCAACCCCGCCAAGGGCTGGGCGAAACCGCTCGCAGCCCACCGCTGGATCACGCTTTCACACCCAGCCCTGAAATTCCCCACAGCCAAGCACTGGCCCTGCATCTGCACTGCAGCAGCGGGCAGAGCACAGCCCCAGACCGCGGGCCCTGCGCCTCCAGCCGGAGCGGAGCGTCGCGTCTTCGTACGCAGTAGCTGGCCACTGAGGAGGTCATGCCAAATCACAGGTGCATTGACAGTCCAGTCCAGGTTGGGGTCTACCGCTGACTGCCAAGTGACTGATACTCACAACGTGCAAGAACCTCCCAGGCGAGTAGAGGGGTGAAGGCAGGCACAAGGTTTACCTGCAAACTGCTCTGGAGTAGCAGTTGTGGCTGATACAAGGACTATAATTATTTTATTAACGCCACTTTTCCATGTGTAACTTTTTTCTCCTCATTGCTTGCAGCTGGGGAGCGATTCAAAAGCAAAGCAAATGGGTATGAGCAGAAGGACGCTCGCTATCACATCGCGCTGCTGAAAAAGCGAAGAGCAATCTCCATCCTCATACCTCACCCAACACATCTGGAGTCATGTAAGTGACACACGTGAGACTTTAACGACGTCCCACTGCAACCCGCTGCCTGAGCCAACCCATGCAGACGCCCACCTGCTCTCCCACCGCTACGTACTGTAAAGCTGCGGTATCGCAGGGCACCTTTTGGGTGCAGATCCCTAGTTTGAGACAGATCCAAAACACAACACTGGGGTCCCAAACTTGATGATTAATTTTCTTGCAATCTGCGAGAGCAGTAAAGGAAGCGCAGCAGCATTACAGGATTTTACCTGCCTCTAATCTCTTTTCTTCACTAGATTATATTACCGCATCACCACCGAAACCTTCTTTAGATCTTCAAGGCCTCCTTCCTTTAATCCCACCCTAAGAATACTGCTATAAACCACTCTCTGGGTGTGGAAACTTCTTCCAAGATGCTTCTCTCCCTCCCCTGCTGCTGCCTTCACAAGGGGATTTCCCTTCTTTGCTTTTCACCCACTCTCTCCTTCCTCCCCAACTGCAACGTTCACTGGAGGCGTTGGAGAACACCCCCCCAGCAAACGCCTCCCCATCGAAATTCCAGCCCTGAATTGCCTCATTCAGGCGGGAGCCCGAGAGTGCTCTTTGGAGAGCCCTGTCACACAATGGTTATTTCATCGCTGCAGAAGGCAGATGTTCTTCATTACATATTAGAGAGCACAAATATGTTCTCGCAGCCATTGTCTCTACTGAACTGCAAAGAAAACCCTACAGGTTAATTAATGAGAAAGGAGGGGAATTTGTCTAACCTCTACTAGGAATTATCCAGCCTGGCTTTATAAACCAATCAGCCACGCTACACAGCTATGAAATACGTACCTTCCTTCAGGAAAAAAACCCAAACCCTGTGGAATACTTTCATAATGGCCTAGTGCCTCTCAGATTAGCACAGCAATAACGCGGTGCTTCGGGCTCTTGCAAAGTATTACTATTATTTATGGCACATTACAAGATAGTTTGTTTGTTCTTTAACAGGAGATGACATATTCAGAAGCTCCAGATACAAGCGTCCTCCTGAACTTACTCCGACACAAAGATAGTTTTAGTCATAAATTACAGGACTTGAACAAGCGCATAAAAATCATTTGCTCTGATGTAAGCGATCGGGATCTTGCTGTTTACCACAGAAAGGGAAAAAGATTATTACCTCCCTCTTGCAGCTGCAAACCAGGGGCACGAGGTCTTCCCCTGACTTGCCCAAGGCTACACAGCGGAACAGCGGCAGGGACAGACCGGGGAGCCCAGCCTCGTCTCTCTCTGCTCCGAACCACTTCTCCAGTCCAGATCGGCTATGTGTACGTACGCTCCATGTGCTAGCACAAACTAGAGTTGTTTCTAATTGAATTATGCGTATTTGGCATTATAAATTATTCGGTGTATTTGTATTTAGCAGTCCCAGCGCAAAGAGACACCAGCCTAGCTCCAGGCAGAGGTGCATATTGCACACAGCTTGCTCCCGTGGTAAAGGAGGTAACCAATGGAGCGGGGCACGGCCACGCTGTCCGCAGACCCTCCTCAAAGGCCTTTCTGTTTGATTTTACTAACAAAATGACAGCTTCCATTTTTGAGAGGCTGTCCTGGTTTCGGCTGGGATAGAGTTAATTTTCTTCCTAGCAGCAGGCACAGTGCTGTGTTTTGGATTTAGTAGGAGAAGAATGTTGATAACACACTGATGGTTTAGTTGGTGCTGAGCAGTGCTGATGCCAGTCAAGGACTTTTCAGCTTCCCACGCTCTGCCAGGGACACAAGAAACTGGGAGGGGGCACAGCCAGAAGAGTTGATCCCAACTGCCCCAAGGGCCATTCCATACCATACGGCATCATGGGCAGTATAGAAACTGGGGGGTTGGCCAGGGAGCAGCGATCGCTGCTCGGGGACGGGCTGGGCATCGGTCGGCGGGTGGTGAGCAATTGCATTGGGCATCACTTGCTTTGGATATTATTATTACTATTATTATTATTATGTTATTATTATTATTATTATTATTATTTTACTTTATTTCAGTTATTAAACTGTTCTTATCTCAGCCCAGGAGTGTTTCTCACTCTCACTCCTCCGATTCTCTCCCCCATCCCATCGGGGTAGGGGCAGTGAGCGAGCGGCTGCGTGGTGCTGAGCTGCTGCCTGGGGCTGAGCCCCGACAGAGGCCAAAACCAAACTGTAACTTTTATGAAAGCCCTAGTGGAAAACCACCGTTTGGAAACCTGTTTTTAAAAAGCAATTTTTTAATAAACTATTCAGGTCACAGCACAAGATTGCCCGGACACGCGGACGTTCCTCCCACCCCTCTCCACGCTGTCCTGCGGGATGGCCGGGGCGAGCCACAGCCCGGCCCCTGGGAAGGCAGCAAAACATGCGAGTCCCGTACCTGCCTCCCTTCCGGAACCGCTCCTTTGCCAAGTTGCCTCCACGGTTTGCATCTTGTTTACTATTCCTTTTTCCTTGTCACCCCCGTCTGACTGACAAGACGACTCATGCCTCAGCCCATTTGATTTGCTAATGTCTTTCAACTTTTTCCAACAGTGGCATTTTTAAAACTCCCACACCTGCTTTAATTAAGCCGTGGCAGTCTGTTGCCAAGGAACGTGCTCTGTTGCTAAGACCTCTGCTTTAGAGGCAAAAATTAATAACCTGCAGTCAAATTAAACTCTTAGGGTGACGAGGAAAGCACCCCAGTTTAGATCCCCAAGCCTGTTAAAAGTCTCTCCGGCATCCAGGTCTTCTGTATGTCCATCTGTTACTAGCACTGCCCTAGTTCTGCTTATTCAGGGAAAATCCTATGGAGATTAAAAAAAGGAATAAAACTAAATTTGAAAAAGAAAGGGCTTTATAAGTAGCACAATGCTCATATATAAATTAATTTCATTTGTGTTCTTAGAGAGAGATCTGCAGCCAAAAAAGAAATTTTTTTTTAAAAAAAAAAAGAAAACTAGAGCTTAATATTACTATTCACAAGAAGATCTACGGGGAAACAATAGCTGCTCCCTCGGGTCATGCATTTTAAGGTCAGAAGGGACGGGCAAAGCCATACACGCGGCAGCCGCGCTCCTCCCTCTCGCCTGGAGGGATGTTCCCTTGCAGGACCGGGGGACAGAGCCTCGGGGGCCCAGAGCACGGCCATGCCTCGTGGCCTAGGGGCTCTCACAGCCCTCCCCTGTCAGAGCGGCGAAAGCTAGACACACACCCGAGCTCCTGCCTGTCCCCTCTCTCCCACCCAAAGCCAGTGGGCATCCCACTGGAGCTGGGTGCCTTCAGACAAGGCATCCCGACCTGGTCCTGGCACTCACAAATATATACTAAACCCTGGAACGGAAATGTTTTTCCTCCCATTGAGATATCTGCGCTTGCAGAAACCACAGCGGTGAGATGGTGCGATCTAGCCAAGGCAGAGCTCTCACTGAAGTCCACGGGATTACTGCGTGAATAACAATTTTACAGCTTGGCTCTCAATAAACAAAGCTATTGCACAGAAGGCAAGTAGATTGCTCTCCCCAGACCTCGCATCTCCATCAGGCAGGTGAAGGCTTAAATGAGCAAGTCATATTTATACGGTTATGGCCACAGTTCATCAAAATGCACAGAGTGATGCGGAGAAGTCTTTCATATTCACTCGTCGCTCTTCTAGCTCTATTATTCAATACAAGCTGTGACCTGTGGCCCTGGACGCTGAGCTTAAGCAACTCAGTTCGCAGCTGTGTTTTCACGGCTTCGGTTGGGCCGAGTTACACGTGCACGGCAAGGGACCCTTAGCCAGGCGAGGAGCGCAGAGAGGAGCGCACCCCACAGCAGGGAGGGCTCCCGGAGCAGCCGAACCTCAGCCCTACAAGAACGGGATGTCCAGTGACGGACACCCGGGACAACGAGGAGAGTTCTGCCCATCTTCTCTAGGATGATGTATATTTAGTCCTTACACGCATATTTTTCTAACGTGCCTGGGTCAGCTCAATCTCAAGGTTTCTAGTGCCTTCCTGCACATTTTCCTCTCTGCTTTCTCGTGCCTGCCATCAGCTGCGCCAGCCAGGGTGCAGCTGGGCAAATGAAAGAGGCAGGGAAAGGCGCAGCTGGGACCGGCCCCAACCTCACCAGGAGAACTTCTTGTGCTGGAGCATCATCTGCAGCTCCAATCAGCAGAAGGAAACCTCTTTGCCGAGTCCCTCTAACTGGAACTATTGACTTTCAGAGTCAGGAAAATTACCCAGAGAGTCGCTCTCCGTCAGTACTTCAGGCTGCTAAAGCACCATGAGGTTTCCCTTCTGAGAGAGCGCTGCCTTGAGTCACCCACTGCAGTTAAAAGAAAGGCAGAGAGACTCTCTCTTCCCCACCCACCACCTGCAGAGGGATGTAAATTCACCTGATAAATAGCACTGCAGACCGAAGGTTGCAGCTCTTCAAACCCACTGAGCACGCTGCTTTCATCCCAGGCTACTCTTCAAGTCCCCTCCAAGTCCCACAGACCCCTCGGCAGACTTTCATTGACGCCGCCAGTCCACGGGTGTTCCCCACTGAGCTCAATCTGCGAAAGAAAGTTTTAATCTTGCTTCATTTTGAAAAATACACAAAATTCACTTTCTGACGCTGCCTTTATTAAAACTTCCATCCTTGTTCCCCTCCCTAAACCTACAACTCCTTGCTAGTGTCCTTTGAAATTGTTAAAGCTCATCTGCCTACAATAATTACTAACTCAATGGTTTCATTCCAAATGAAACGAGATCCCTCTTGGGCTTGTTTTATTATTGCAGAGGAAACAGGCCATAGGCTCAAAGAGTCTCTGGCTTGCTGGGAAGAAAGCAGTAGGAAGGGGTATTGCTCTCCCGCTGTTCCCATGTCTTTCATTTCCGCATTGCCACACTGTATGTTACGCCGTATCAGTGCAGCGGGGTGTGCAGTAACGTGAGGAGACAGGCAGAGCCAGGAGGAGCCAAAGGTTTCCCCATGGAAGCCATTTCACAGCAGGGATGCTCAACGGCAAGCACAGGGTGTAAAACACAGACAAGGATCATCTAACATCTTCCAGAGCATTTACAATTTCAGGTCATAACCCAACAGAAGTCTACCGAGGTCAAATCTCAGGAGCAGTTATAAAACTGCAGTCAATAAAGGGGTTAAAACCAGCTGTAGTACTGCCAGCAAAGCCTTACTGTAGAAAAGCAATTCCTCTATGAAATGCACATCCCTACACACGTACAAAGCCATAAATATGTAGCATTCTCTCCCTCTAGTGGTTGGAGGCTCAGAAATGAAGAGGATGGAAAATGACCCTGCAATTCCTGGAAACAAATGGAGTTGTCCCAGTGTGTCTGTTCCCAAAAACCCCCAGGGAGCCAGCAATCACCCCAGCAGGTACTAAGCCCAGAAAAGGTATTAAATCCTTTGCAATCGTCGCTCCCCATCAGCACTATGCAAATAGGACGCAATGAGCTGGTATCTAAAATTCAGCCTACTTTCACTAGATGCCTACGGGTTATTGTGCCAGAGTCACTTGCCTACGTGCTTTGCCTGCGTGCGTTTGGTTTTCTTCTCCACAACGTTCCACTTTATGAGAGTAGTACTTGCTAATGCACCATTGCCAAGAACATACACGATCCGCTCCATACTTATTCTCACTGTTTCAGTCAGCCTGCCAGGTCTGCTCACACCTTACAATGTCAGCATGCTTGTAGTAAAGCACGAGGCATAAAAAAAAAGTCACCCTGAGATGGTCTGACCACGTGAAGAGAGCACTAGCGAGACAAACCATGAGTATAACTTGAGATGATATAATACAAAAAGCTCCACAATAAGCTGTTTCTGAATATACTTATCTTAGTGTTAGTATTGCTCAAGGATTTTGAAGATCACAAAATACCGAGCTCTGTACCACACTTCAGGTTCCCAGATTTGGTTACATGGCTTCTCTATTTACAGGAGTGCTGGGACTTGTTTTCATGTAAGCCTTCTGCCACTCAACCCAACCTCTAAAGATAATTAGCATGGTATATGACCTTCATTTTAAATAAATATAGCATTGTTTAGAAGGATAGCATTCTTGGAAGGAAGACAACACAGCAATACCAGTTCAAGACAGCTCCTTTCCACTAACTGCAATACAACTCTACTATTTCATTTATTTTAGCTGGGAAAAAAAAAAAGTCACACTCAACAACAGACATCATTACATCAGCACAAAATATACGTGTGTGGGTATGAATGCTGGATGAATATTCTCAATGACAGCAAAAATGTTCTTATAAAAGGCTAGGGGAAAAGGAAGAAAGAAGTGAAGGATGCTATCCAAGTGAGTTGGTGGTTTTCATTCAAAGATAATGCTTGCAAACATTCTTTGCAGTTTTTCCAGGCTTGCACGCCATTCACAAGCACACCCGAGTCTTTTCAGCAACCTCGGGAAAAGAGGGCGAGTTTGAAGTGGGTCAGTCTCAAGCTCTGCACAGGTTCGCACAACCAGGAAAAAAACATCCAGAAGGGAAACCCGGTTTGAACTGGCCTGGGAAAGGTTGGTGGAGCTCCCCACCAGCCCCCCGGCTCTCTGGCCATTAGCTCAGCCACTTCTCTGCCATTGCCCCCAAGGACACGTACTGCGACAAGCCTGGCAGGGGCTTTTGCGAGATCGGGCTCGTTGTATGAGCGTAACCATTTAAGTGTTGATTTTTGAAGAAGTGGATGCACAGCAGAATACATTCACCCAAGCAGATGCCTGTAAGGACCAATGAGGCAGGCAGATGTTAAAAACCACATTTATGCCTTAAACCATATTTAATCCAAATCCCATTAAACTGCCCCAGGCTTTTTCTGCATCTCCTTCCCAGCTACTCATGCTTCATGAGTCAGGCCCACCCTTTGCCTTCCAAAACTGTCCTTTGCCATTTGGTACTTTGATTGGCAGTGAAGCTTATAATTAGGTCCCAAATGTGCCACAAGATCACTGCAGAGTACAAGGGATTACACAGAGGTAAAGATTTTAAGATCCCGTAAGACGTGAAGTCAGAACACCATCTATTGCCTTCCGGAGTACTAAATATACCCATATTTTACTATATACTTGTCTACTTAGCTATCTCAAGAGCAGTCTGTATCAGTCACTAAAGAAGGCAGTTTGCTATTTATATATAATGCGCTTAGCAATTTTTGTCACCAAAGTTGCATGGATATATTCTACACGGAGCTTTTCATCCTTATAAACTTCAACACGGGAGAAATCTACGCTACAAACTAATCTTCACAGGTTCTTAGAAAGGGATGTTGTCAGGCGGAATGAGTGTCCTAACGCCTCCGAGAGTGAAATTCTTGTAAACTGACAATTTTATCAATGTTTAGAATATGGCATGAGAAATAAGCTCTGCAGGCAGCCATTGAAAATTTCCCTGCATTCCATCTACAAGAATGGTAGATTTTTGTGGTTTACCTTAGATTTTCACAAAATAAAGATGTACATAAAGTCCCTCAAGAAAGAAATAGGTGAGATTACTTGCATAAGCCAGGTAAGACTGCAAGACCATCTTTTCAAATTTTTCCCCCAAATCTAAAGCTTCTGGAAACACAACAAGCAGACGCATTGACTCACATCGCTAAAGACAATCACTGAGACTCCTGAAAATCTCAACTGTGAAAAAACCAAGATAGAATCAAAGGCACGGTGCTAAAGTAAATGCTGGGGGTGTGGTCTTTGCTTGCGTAAACTCTCTGGCAGACATTTGAAATACATGAAACGCACAAGATGGTTCAGCCAAGCCGCACCGGAGGCTATAAATGCAGGCAGGGAATTCCTCTTGAGCGTGCTGAACCAAGCAGTCTGCTTGCCATTTACCACCTGGATCTTGCTGGGGTATTTTTTTTTTTGAAGGGGGTAGGTTTGACATGTACAGGATTGTTTACAAAACACAATTTTTCTTAATTAAGCTGTGTTGTGAAAATATAAAAATAGCCTTTTGGGAATAGCAGATTAACTGTAGAGGCATCACAAAAATATTCCTGCGTGAAAAGGCGTGAAATACACGTTCTTAAAAAGACATGTGGGGCTTACGCTTTACTCTTGCTTCCACTATGCGGCCGTATGTTGGCTGCTGTGTTCTGTTAATAAACTCAATGTTCTTCCATTACCCCACTTTGTGTCTGCAGAAGCACGACTGGTGCACAGTTTTGGGTACACAAATACTTAACGCTCATACCTGCAGTGGATTGTGACGCCCAGGTGTCAGCTCTGCCATAAAGAGAATTCGATGAAGTCTCCTGCAAACCGCTCTATTAGGAACACACCCATCCCATGCCGTTCACAAATGGGAAGAATGGGGGGGGCTTCCTCCGCATCTCTGAACGACTCCGTCATCTCTCACTGATATATGGGCCTTTTCAGTATACAGACACGTCAAACCACACAGAATTTCCTCCAGCTTTGAATCACAGCCACATCTTGGCTAGACCGCCCCAGCTCCCAGTCGGCACAAAGCAACGCGAACACGGAAAGTAACAGCGTACCCGAGAGATGCTTCTCGTTGGCAAACAGCAGCTAATGACCCACAGATTAGGCACGGCATAATTACTTAAGCATTTTCTTCTTTCAAAGTAAGATGTCCACATTACATGGTAGCTCACTGCTAAAGTTTCTGGCACAAAGATGCTTTCGCTTACAGCTGCGTAACCTCAGTTACTTTGGTCGTACATCAAAAATGTCAGCCAGTGGAACAATATTACACATGAACTCAGTAGGCAAATAGGTTTTGCAAAATTTTCCTATCTTCTTTGGGACTGACTGTATTGAAAAGAGGTCTGCAGAGCACTCTGTGACATACCCAGGCTTGTTACAAACTCCCCAAATGGGAAGCGGAGATGCACCAGCGAGGAGCTCTTTGCTGCCTGCTTGCCGACGTGAAATGAATTTTCAGGTGGGAACTGCTCGGAAACACTGACCACACACCTGGTTTAAAGCTAGTTCGAGCGAACGCTGTAGTCCCGGCAAATGTATTCTCCCAAGGATGGCAAAACCTTGTGTCACGGGGAGTAGTGTTATCTATTTACACAAAGTCTGGGGCTCTGACCTAGTTTTACCTAAATATATGTATACTCTTTACATGGAGATAAAATGCATGTTGCTTGAAGTCATTACAGGATGATATAAATTCCAAGTTATTCCTATAGTTTCCTTGGTGGTAAACCAATCAGCCCCTTCATATCCACTCACTACACACGTTGGAGAGAATATGACTTATCCCAAAAGGTGGGGAATTTCCCAGAGATATTGATATGCCATGAAAGCCCTGTGCGTGCGCTTGGTTTCTGGGGGGCACAAGAGATGTTTGATCCTTTCTTGGATGATGTATACTGAATAACTTTGATTTCCCTTCTGTTCTCTCTGAAAAGGACAGCACATTTGTCCCAACCAGCACCAGCAAGGGCAGAATGCTGTCATAGCATCCTTCTAATCCCATTTCTCATGACCAAGTGACATGACCTTTTCCTAGACTAGAAACAAAATAGTTATCTTCTACAAGGAGAGAAATTTTGTTTAATCCAAAGAGGAAAGAGTTAACTTTTCCAACTCAAAATAAAGTAGATAGTTCTTTAGCCACGTTGTGACTACACCGGCAACTCTAATGCTGCTCAGGTTTATTTGGTTACATTTCCTCCAAAACATTTCCCAAGTTTTTTTGAGCTTGCAGAATTTTACTGGAAACCAAAGAAAAACTGGATTTTGGCAAAGAATCCCAGAATTACTGCTCATTAGACAACATTTTTGTTAAATGATTTCCTTTGATACCTACAATTCCAGCTGGAAACCAGAAAACCATTTTGCTGAGTACTTCAGCAACAGCAAGGCCACATTTTCAGGCGGGACCCAGCACTGAGTGATTATTCATCAGGAGTCTTGTCTTTTCTCCAAAGTCCCCAGCAGTAATCTAGACTTTCCCCTCTGACTTTGAGGTTTTCAAAGAAAAACAACGGGAAACCTCTTTCAAAAATCACTTAACTCCACAAAAAACAGCAACAAAAAAAAAAAAAATTGAATAAGTACTTCTTGCCCTATATGCATCACACTGGATTTGACATATTTAGGCACCACAGTATATCTGCTCAATCTTTCTGGTCTGCCAGTTGTTGTTCCATTCATAGCTCGCACTCTTTCATTTCTTACGTGATGCTCAGGCTCTATTTTCTGATGCTACATAAACCTCCTAGTATCACTTTGGCCCTGGTAGCTATGAAAACCGCATGGAGAGAATAAATAGCCCGTTATAATCTCTTTCTACCCTCCCCCCCCCCAAGTTTCTTCTTTTCTGTTTTTTTTTCCCACCGTATTGCTTGTATTTCAATGTTATTTTTAACATTTAATAACAGCTCTGGTCCCCCATCCCGGATGGGGCCAACTCCTGCGATACCCCAGGCGCTCTCTGCTCCCGTTGACTTCGAGCCTACGTAGAACAGGCCAAGCAATAGGGCTGAGCTTTAGCGGCTCTTAAGTATTCACTTTTTTGTAATATTCTTAATGCTGAATTCTTGTAAGACTTCAAATCATTTTACACTCATTTACAGGAATTATATACAATATTCACTTTCACTGAAATGGAGCTAGTTGTTGAAGGCAGCCATTATCTGACAGCCCACAGAAATACCGTACAATAGATGAAGCCCCAAAGTAAAGAACACTCGAATGCACATTGTACCATAGCCATCACGGAGCTGCTCAGAAAATTCTGGCCCACAGATATTATACCAGGCTTAGGTAGTGCAGGGTTTTTGTTTGGGTTTGGGGTTTTTTTAAACAAGCTTTCTGAAGAAAATTTTCAGTTTAAGCTAAAAGGTAAAAGCTAAGTGTGTCGACAGAGACACTTGATCGTGGTTCAGAGCCTTAAAACACTCTGATTTTTCTTAGTTGAGCCTTCACCCTCAGAAAGAAGGGAAAAACTTCCAGGTAGCAGAACGAGCACAAAAATTGGTTGTAAATCTAGTTTTCTGACCAAAACCCACAATCTCAGCGGAAAATATTCAAGCAGCCCTTAACGAAACTGTTCAGGATAAGCCTGGGTCCACACTGGTCCACCACTGCTGCGTTAGTCATGATGAATAAACCGCAGAAAATGAAGAGGGGAATCATAGAATAGAATGTCTTATTGGGAAATGTCTTATTGGACACTGCAGTCCTACTGGCTCCAACAGGAGTTTTACATTTGGATTTATTGCAAAACCCCAAAACATTCTATTGCTGTTCCGCTCATTCAGTGGCTCTTGGATTAACGATACAGGATGGGCAACGGTGCCAGCAGGGACGTTCCCCAAGGGAATGCACATGAGCGGGACTGAAAAATCCCCGTCAATCTTGCAGAGCTCTGCAGTTAGCACGTGGGAGCTTCATGCTGGTCCCATTTCTCTTGGACGTCTCAAATAACTCGACCAAGCCTAGATGCACCACAGGAGTGCAAGGGAAATTGGAAATTAGTCCCTTCTCAACCATCCTGGATGTGATGAGCAATCCTGCTCCATTCCTGTCTGCTGCCCTGCCAGGGACAAGGCAGTGCCCCGCAGCGCTGCCACCCTTAACACCCTCAATTTCAAAACCTTTCCCCGAGCATGAGGATGAGAGCATGCCAGGCTGAAAAACAACAAAGTGCAGCAAGCTTTGGCAGCCCTGCAGTTTCCTCACCGGGAAGTGGCTCCTCCTGCAAGCTTTCCCATACAGGTTTTAGTAATACCTTTGAAGATCTACTGAGCTCATTGATAAGGAGTTATCCTTGGTGATCGCGGGGAGATTGTGGGTCTGACCTGCCCGGGGAAGCCAAAGTAAACTGCCAAAGCTCCATAAGAAACAGCTAACGCGCTATGACTAGAGCTGTTGGTGAGCACGTTGGTAGGAACAACAGGGCTATTTATCCTTGATGAAATTACTTTTTTTTTTTTTTTTTGTCCACTTGCTTTATTTGTTCCCTCAAGGAGCTTAGTGCTTTCTTGATTTTAGGAAGACTATTGAAGCCTGAAAAATCAGTGTACGTGAAGCTTGCTGGAAAGCCACCTCTGGTATGTTCATACAGTACACTACATTGATTATGTAGCATACACAGTCTTTCAGCACATTAAATTGCTTCTGCCTGAAAGCTCTTCTCCCACTGAGTCTGTTAATTGTTTCTGCTTTTAAAAGTTATTAGTGAATTTAGAGTTGGGTATAGATGCTGGTTTAATAACCCTCGAGACTCCGAAACAGGTATCGGATAAGCACTTGCAACAAAAGCCTCACTGCACCATTCATTAAACATGACTTAGAGAGACCAGCCCCCCAAAAAGAGGAAGGCATCGGTCCGTTCCTCATCCTCCCATGACACTGCCATAATAACGCCAACTTCTGCCCCAAGGTAAGGCCTCATCCAGCTCCTCCGGAGGGCAAACCAGCTCCTCACTGACAGAGGACACCGTGTACGGTGCTCCTGGATGCGGAGATGGACAAGTCTGCGCCCTCAAAGCATTTTCAGTTACCATCTGTGCACAGACATTGGTACCTGGGCAATTGGACAGGAGGCACTAACACTCCCCATCACAGAGGAGCTGCCAAAAAGGCACGGTTCCCCGGCAGCTTTCCCTCCCCACCAGCAAGTTGGGCAGGACAGTCAGTAATTTTGAATGAACCCATTTCTCAGGGCAAGCCCCCTGAGCCATCTGTCCCACCCATGCCACTTGCCGTTTCCAAGAACAAATCACCATTTCTTTACCCTTTTAGAAGCACATTTTTCTTTGGCAGCGTGGGGATCAACACACCCCGTTCCCCACCTGCCCCAGCTGCAGTAATCGTGTGACACCGAGCTGGAAGCTGCTGCTTCCTTTTCTTTATAGCGTACAGCGGGAAGACCCGACTCTGATTCCTCATCTAGATCCCTTGCTCTCTCTCCAAAGCCATTCAGCAAAAGCTGACCATTTAGCGTCACGTTTCAATGGTACAGAAGCGCTTTCAGGCTGAAAACCATGTCCCACAATATCACTTCCAGACTCCGAGCCAAGCTTTGGGAATCCCAAATCACCCCTGCGCTCTCCCTGCTTCTCCCACTCTTATCTGTCTTCTCAAACTGCTCTTTCAGAGACAAGAGATGCTGTTCCTTTTAACAAGACACATTCTAACAAAATCAACAAATACTTTTCCTTCAGCAAGGCTCTTGCTCGTATTCCCAGATGTGCATTCATGTGCATCTCCCGTCTGCTTTGGAAATCCCATTTGAAACTGCATACCAGAACATTTTTAAGACTCATGAACTGATACGGTGGGAGGGAGAGAATTAAAAAGAAAGCTGCCTGAATGTCTTTGAGATGGTGAAACAGCAGGACAAATACCCCCAAATGCAAACATTTCTCCAGTTCAAACAATAATTGAAAAATATTTAATAGTTCCTTCATGCCTGGTCTAAAACAAGAAGTGCGCTGGGAAGGCATGACCACGCAAAATGTTCCCCCCCGACTCTCTGAAGCATCCTCCCTAAAAAGCTAACACCGTGCGAATCCGAACGCAACCTCTGCGCCATGGGCGATGCCAGCTGCTCCTGGGAACCGGAGCGGGCCGTGCCCACACAGTGACCCACAGCAGTGGTCCAACCTCAGGCAGATGCGCGAAGAGGTGCTCCAACCATCCAGACCTCTGGAGAGCTGGCAGCAAGGTCAGGAGCCAGAGAAGGGATATGAACTCTCACGCTTCTTCCACGCTAACCTTCGGCTCTTCTGTACGAGGATGTCAAGTCAACACGAAAAGCTTTTTACCCCACATACGCCTCCCGGTAAGCACCTGGCATGGGGCACCGTCAGCAAAAGGGCGCCGGGGGAAGCCGGCTGTGGTTTGCCTGTTTTGCTCGCACAGCAAATGACAGCATTTCTGAAAAGGAAGGCTTTAACTTTTAAAACCAGCCTCCACTTTTTAGAGAAGTAATTTCATTTAAATACAGCCACAGCGTCCTTCTATTCCAGAAAGCCAAATGTAGGCCAAGCTCAGCCTGAAATGCCGCGTCAACACGATGAAACCCTATGCAAGTCTGAAGCAGCAGCAGCCTGTGGTTTAGCTCTCAGGCGAGCGTGGGGAGCACGAGAAAGGCTGCCCACCAGTTTTCTGCTGCGTACAAGGCTCGGACACCTCTTGACGGAGAATCTCACATTGCAAAGCAACCACCTTAATTTCAAACCGAAGGGGCTCTAAAAGGCGTCGCACCTTTCACTCCAAATTATTTTTCCAGACATCAGCGATTTCTAAAGATCTGCACTGCTGAAGAGTGAACTCATTCCATTTTTAACCCCGAAACTGGAGCGCTGGCTATCCGCACGCTGTGCTCCCTCCAAGCGGTGCCTCCGGACAGGGCGCAGGCGCCCTCCCGCAGCGCGGAGCGCCCAAAGCAACGGCGGCAAGCAGCGGGGTTCTTGGCAAGGCCAGGTGCGTGCCAGAGAAAGGAGTCTCCAACTGGCAAACACGAGCAAATCTCCCGATGCGTGCTGTAAGAGGTGAAGAATGATGCTCAGATCTTTGCACACACCCCCCCCAAGATGGTTACAAACGTGTAAAATACCTCGTTATTCAGGGGGGAAAAAGCAGGAGAAGGCGGCGTTGCTGCATCAGGCCCTTGGGGGTGTATTGTACCGACATTTCCTTCATGCGTAATATTAGCAGCCATCTTCCTAAAAATCAAGGCACCGATACATTCTTACAGAGAAAGGAAAGCAGGTAAACATGGGAACATGTGTGGGCACTTTCCTCTGCTAATCATGTCTTTCATCTGCCCACCCTCAGCTAAGTTCAATTACTTTTTTTTTTTTTAATATCAAATAATGAATTCAACTGAACCAACTAAAAGTTAAAATGACATACCAAACATGAAAGCCATAAAATGCTTTCCAAATACACTTTTGCCCTCTCGTTTTGCTTTTCATTTAATCTCTCGTGTATCGATTAAGCCCATCTCGCTGTGTTTGCTACTGAAATTAGACTGCCAGATCCTTGGAGCAAGCGCAGGGGCTCTTTTAAACAGCCAAAGATTTTGTGGCATTTAGCGAGATGGTTTTGGTATTCACGGCATTACGGCCAATCCAGTAAAGCAGACTTCAAAGTATTCACCACTTAAAATCAAACACGCGCTTTAGAGCTTTTGGGGTTTGGGACCTGTGCAGTAAATGTAATGCTAATGCTGACAATACACTTCAATTACTGACATGTGAAGATATATTGCTAACATCAAGAGAACTGATGCCAGCACAACAAGTGCAAGGAAATAATTAGCATTTAATATTTCATCAAAATGTTTAATTTTTAAACACTGAAGCTGTCAGGTTTTGGTTTTTTTTAATTATTATTAGTTTTAATTATACAGCTGGTTTTACAGCATCTTTGAGAATTTCTCTCAGTGCCTCAGATGGCTCCGATGCCAACTGCTCACCAAATGACGCCACTCCTGTTTTCCAAGATGGCTGCTACCAGCGAGCCACTTGGAAAAGGCTTTTCAATTAAAAAACTCTGCTC
Source organism: Pelecanus crispus (assembly GCF_030463565.1). NCBI lineage: Eukaryota > Metazoa > Chordata > Aves > Pelecaniformes > Pelecanidae > Pelecanus > Pelecanus crispus. Next base: position 2,064,409 of record NC_134655.1, on the reverse strand, counting down.
CTGACTGCCACTCATTTTTTATTCACGAGGAGAAGCATCTTCCCCTGAGCTTACATGCTCCTGGGAGAGACCGAGCCCTTCTTCCAGGTGTCTCAAGGCAGTGATGAGGGGGACGTGGCTCTTCCACACCTTCACCAACGCTTCGGATTTGATGCCTCTCCACGAACAGGCAGCCATTACCTAAACATTCAAGCAGCGTTGCCCACAAAGCAGCATCCTGATGGACCACGCAGCCAGCCCGGCTGGAGAGACGTGCCCAGCCCGTCTCCCTCCTGGCCCTGGTGCTCCCGTCCCACCAGTCCCGTGCCACCAAGGGCAGCCCCAGTCTCGCCCCATCAGCTCTGGGGAAAGTAAGTCCGACATCATGCCTTGCTTTCCTTCCCTTAAACCAAGGGCAACCCATCCCTCCTTCCACGCAGAGGTTGCCACGTCCTTCTCCACCTCACCAACAGCCAGTGGAAGGCAGAGGCAAAGCACCGCTTGCTCCTCTCACTCCGCAGCCACACCACGGCTTTGGGCAGACGGAGCAGAGTTGATTCGGACCTGTGCTTGGTGACAAAATCACCAGCTAAAGGCTTTCTGTAACTGGTGATGTTAAAATGCAGAAGGAGCACGCTTGTCTGCTGGGTCCCAGGTGGAGCTGCAGAGTGGCAGGTAGAAGGATCATCCTTTCCCTGGAATCGGAGAAACATTGCTATGGATGTCACTCCGGGAATACACGTGAACCTCGGCAATCCATTTTTACACTCGCTTCCCCATCCCTAATCTAGCCTTAAGCATCCCGAATACAATGGGATGCAAAGCGTTAGGACAAGACACACTGTCAAATCCTGGCTAAATACCCTGCCAAAATTCTGACTTGTAGAATCGAGCCTCTGCTGAAACCATCGCAGGACTTGCTTTTTTACAGCAAAACGAGGCAAGCATGTTCCATGACTACCTGTACCATGCCCGGGGAAGGCACAGAAAGTAACTCCCAAACAGTCTGTCACTAAGATTAAATACACGGCTGAATATTTTTAACCCCTCTCATGCTGCCGCTTCCATAACCACCTATTTCAACGCCTCCCCACACCGAGGGCTGGTGATGTGAGAGCTCATCAGGGTTTTCAGAGCCAACTGTACAGATCATCATCAGTTCACCTGGAAACAAGGACACTCAATCGGATTTTTGTTGTCCCAGCTTCTAAGAAATAGACGGGCGGAGCTAATATTAGCTCTTCCCGGAATAGTTAGGTGGCTAAAAAGAGAACAAAGGTGATAAAACAGACTGTCTGCAGCCGCTGCAGGAGAGGTTTTGTTCCTCCAGCCTGTCTGTTGTTATCCCCAACAGCCTCTGCCTTTTGTTGGCACTTGATGGAAGACCTGGATAAAACCCTTAGGTCAGCTCTGCGACACCCACCGTCAGAGGGGGATAGGATTAAACGCACATCAGCTAAAAGCGATCATGCTGGTAGGTTTGGGCCTTCTGCAAATATATATGTAAGTTGATAAGGAAGGAAGAACCTCTGGCCAGCTCAAGCGGCTCTTCCTATCCGCTTTATTAAAGACCATACATCACTGCACACCCAGGTGGTGAACAATAATGTGAAACGCTTTGCATTCCTGTGAAAGCCCTCGCTGTAAAACCCCGAGGTGCTTTAGAGAACTGAACATGTATTTTGCAGATTCCCTGCTGGGGAGATGCTACCCAAAGAGAGAAAGGTGATTTTGACCCAAATCACAGCAGCCCACACAGAGCGGCCGTGGGACCGAGCTCCAGCGTCGTCTCTGTGCAAGCAGGGTGTGTTTACCACACACATTCAGGCTCCTGCCATCCCCTTCTCCTCATTTCTGATCCCACCATGCAGTACTGAACACGGGATCCCTGGGATCAAGTGAGTGCTACCCCTTCTGTGCACCAATATCCCCAATCTCTTTCAAATAAAACTTCTTAAATGGTAAATCCCCTGATGGCTCAATGTTCCCTCTTTGTTCACCCTTGCCAGGAGAGAGGAAGACCCTACTCTGCAACAAATGGAAATGAAGTGGGTTAACTCCTGCCTTGAAAAAGCCCTGCTACAACTAAGAGCATCAAAAGCCACGAGTTAAAATTCCTCCTGGATGTTTCACTTCCAATGAGTTGGGTAACAGTGGGGAGCTGCATAATTTGTTTCCATTTTCGTGACTGCATTCTGCCTTTTTGGGCCACCACCAGGCCTGGCTTTAATGGCTTGCAAATTATACACAGAAACAGTCATAAACTGTACTGAAGTACTAAAGGACTTTTTTTCCCCCTTCTCGGAAACAAAGGCTTGACATGTTGCTGCCTTATTAAGCCTATCATGAATGTGCCTGCTTGGATGACTGTAATTACAGGAATTTAGTAGGATCTTTTGTTTTGTTGCGTAAGCTAAAAAAAATAGGGAGCTGGAGGAAATGAAAAATAAAAAACCACTGGACACAAAAAGTTTTCCAGAAACCACATGAGAGAGTGTGAAGAATTACTGTTTGCAGAAACAGGCATTCTGGATGGGGTTAGCAGTGCTGGACAGTCGTTAAGCAAAGACCAGCCAACAAGCGACAGGGCTACAAGGAAGATGCCTGGGAACCACATTATATCCCGGAGCCTCTTCGGTGGTGCAACTTGATTTGTGCTCAGGGGAAGGTATGGCTCCCAGAATCAGACCTGGACCACCATGCCCTGGGCTCTAACATACCTAGAGCACCATTTTCCCAGCAATGTCCTCCAGAGTCATCTTTGACTCCCGACAAGTAACATCCTTCCAGTGCTCTGTGAGCCAAGAACAAACCTCCCGAATCCACGCTGGGTAAAGGTGGAGGCTTGTTGTGGTTCAGCCCCAGCTCAGCACCATGCAGCCGTCGCTCACTCCCCCTGCCCTGGTGGGATGGGGGAGAGAATCGGAGGAGTGAGAGTGAGAAACACTCCTGGGCTGAGATAAGAACAGTTTAATAAGTGAAATAAAGTAAAATAGTAATGATAATAATAACAATATAATAATGATAATAATAATAACAATATCCAAAGCAAGTGCTGCCCAATGCAATTGCTCACCACCCGCCGACCGATGCCCAGCCAGTTCCCGAGCAGCGATCGCTGCTCCCCGGCCAACCCCCCCAGTTTCCATACTGCCCATGACGCCGTATGGTATGGAATAGCCCTTGGCTCAGTTGGGATCAACTGTTCTGGCTGTGCCCCCTCCCAGCTCCTTGTGCCCCTGGCAGAGCATGGGAAGCTGAAAAGTCCTTGATTGGTGTAAGCACTGCGCAGCAACAACTAAAAACATCAGCATGTTATCAACATTCTTCTCCTACTAAATCTAAAACACAGCCCTATGCCTGCTACTAGGAAGAAACTTAACTCTATCCCAGCTGAAACCAGGACAAGGCTGAATTGAATTTTGCCTTTAGGAGAGCTCCACCGACTGCTGTGCAAATCTCAGCTTGGAGGTGTGCGCTGGGGGCTGCCGTCTCGGGCCAGGGCAGAATCGGCTTGTGAAGGCAGTCGTTCGGCTCTGCGGTGGACACACTCTATCATACACGTGCTCACACAGAGTACCGTGAGAGGAAGGTCTGCATTCACCCGTACAGCGTGAAAGCGAGCCAGCAAAACAGGCACCGGGAGCACTGCGAACAAGGTGGATTTACTCCGTAGCACAGCCTGAATTACTGAAGGCCCTCAACAGGAGACCTCAATACCGTGCCCTGCGTTCCCCCAAATGCAACCAAGGAAGGCAACACCCCACAGCAGAAAGGGAATACCACCTTCCAAAAAAACGGACCAACCACAGAAGCAGCTGCCAGTGCCTCGCCGTAAATTTATTTAGTGCAACCACAACCCTAGCTACGTGATGCAGTCCTGACATCGGCCATATGGGAACAGCAGAGGCTATGGCAGACAGTCCTGACATTTGGGGAAAGGCAGATTTGTTACACAAACAGAAGCTTGGTTTCACTCATTTTTGTATTTCTGCAAACTGCACAATTCTGTAATAGAAGGACACGGATTTTCCCAGATGAGCCCTGAAATTCAAAAGCTAGCTCCTGTCCCAATTTCTGCATAATCATCACGTGCAGACAGGGAATGTCTGCCTGCACAGGTATAAGAGCTCATAGCTATTACAGAATAAAACAGCTTCTTGAGTTGTATTTTTTTCTTGCCAATTTAGACAGCTGAGAGCAAATAATGGCTTGTCACTGCTGTATTTTCCCTGCAATGGGAGCAGGCCTGGGAATCCCACGAGGAATGCGTGGATCTGATCCTGTGGTGAGTGTCTGTTTTGGATCAGCAACCAGCAAGGTACCTTGGTGCCCTGCGTGCACGCCGCTCCTCCAGACAACCCTCTGCATCTATTAGCAGCATCTGCTGCTAATAAGCAAGGAGAAGCCAAGCTACCAGCTCGCTGCTATTTTTGGATTAGAAGGCTGTTTTGAAAGCAAAGGAAATTTCCAGCTTTCACAAAGGCCTTTAACCCTCTTTATGTGGGAAACTACCTGCTGTATATTCCCACCAGGCATATACTCACATACCGATTCTTTAAATTACCTCAAATGCTATTAGCTTAATTTCCAAATCAGAAGCTAAAGCAGGCTGCCAGAAGAGAGAAAACAGGTTATAAATTAACATTAGCCACAAGTGTAACATAAACCCAACTCTATGCTGCTCAGCCGGTGAGAAACAGATGAGCCATCAGTTGTTCATACGGAAGGGCACTGAGCAGCGAAGGAAGATCCCTTCTGCTGGGCCACTGGAGGCTCTCGGAGCTAAGCCACACGCTCTCGAGACCTGGGCAAGGAGCATTCGTGCAGTCCGTGCCATGACAGTCCTATGGAAGCAATAAGCTCGGAAAAGAAGCAGTGCTAAGGGTCAAAAAAAAATCTGACATCTTACATCTTTACAGACAGATTGCAAGAAAACAACGAGCCCTCTTTCCACTGCAAGGTATCGCACAGCGTAACACCAAAATAAGCACTTCTGCCGCAATCCTCAGGGTCACCAAAAAAAAAAAAAAAAGTCATTGCAGATTTAAGTTGAAGGAAGGCAGTGGGATTATTCTGTGATGAATACAGCACCTTGTCTTGTATTGCAACTAGCCCTGGCACTTTTCTCTAATACATATAATAGATATAAATGGGCCTCAAGCAAAACCACAGATGCTTAGTAACTCTTTGCTTCAAAATCGAGATCTCAGTTTGGTTTCTCAAGTCTTTTATTAGCGCTGGGTGTTCCCAGCAGAATTCTGCCAGCACTCAAAATCTCTGCATGCAGATCTCAAGGTATGAAGGGTTTTGAAGCCTGGCTCAAGTCACAGATGACTTGAAAGTCATAGATTCATCAAATGCTAGTTTTTAATTCCTTTGTATCGAGTGCCGGCAGTCTGCACGTGCCCAACGCGAGCAAAACTGGAGGCCGAGGAGCACGGGACTGAGACACATGAACCAAACGCAACACGAAAGCTCCAGCTCAAAGGCCAGTTTAAAGAAAGAACCCAAAACTAACATGTTCCTTCTATTTCTACTCAAACAAAGATGTAATTTTTCCATCAGTGTTATAATTTGGGGGTAGATGGTGAGGACTGACTCAGGACTTGTGAATGCTTTGGGCTGGCAATGCCACAGGGATGGGGGAACCCACCATTAAATGTGTTTTCTTCTCAACCCTAGAGAAAATTATCGCAACCAGCGAATCAAAGGGCTGCAACAGCAGCAAGGGACCAAGCTAGAGGGGTTCTCCAGCGCCATTTTGCTGCTTCCCCTCACACACCCAAGCCCGAACTCTCCCGCCTGCTCCAATGCCCCCCTTGCCCTCCCTCCTCCCCGTGTCTTTGCCGTGTTGTGTACAATCTGGAGCCCTGAATATTCACCCCATTCCAAAACTACCTGGACTCTGATCAGGGAATGAAACATGCATCACTGTGTCTGCACATGAAAGACCTCACAGCCACAGCATCTGCAAGGATGGGAAAGGGAAGGAGCAGAACAGAGGTGACAGGAGGGACTGATTTTGCGTAGGGGGAGCTCCCCATTGAGATTTTTGTCAGAATGTATTTAAAGATCTAGGAGGCTGCAGTTCCTCTGAGCTTTCATAATTCCTGCTCAGCACAAACCCAGCTTCACCAATCCTCCTCCCTCCCCTGCAACCCTTCTCAGCATCCAAAGTGTCAGCTAGAGACTGATGTCAGGCTGAAATCTGCTGGCGGAAAGTTGTTGTTTTCCCATTTTTGTTTTTCCACTTAAGTCTGCATTATCCACAGCAACTTGAATATTCAGATAGCTCAGATAACAGAAACCCATGTCTCCAGTACGTGCTAAAAGGATGCTGTCAGAAAAGAGAAGCCAGTCTCTTTCAAATGCCCTGAGATGTATGAATCTTTTTTGCTTTTCCTAAACAGCCAAGTCCCTTTTTTCCCCACCTCTTCCCTCTTCTTTGATATAATTACCAAAAAAAAAAATTTGTCTTCAGATACTGATTTCACCACCAGATCCTCTCAGTCTGAACACATCCTTGCAGTCACTTAAGCACTTTATGCACCACCCCCAGAGAAGGTGCTGGAGTTGGCTCTTTCCTGATCCTGGTGAAAATCTCCCCAAAGCTCAACATCGCCAGAGGAGCGCAGCTGGTACTTTAATTTTGTCCAGATCTTTACAGCTGATGGACTGCTCCATCATGGCCATGCCTGAGCAGCCAGCTCAATCGTAGGTACCTAACCTTGTGGTATCCTGCCGAACGGGCTTATAGAGCACTAACAAATTTCCAGGGAGAGAAGCACAGGGCAACAGACCACTCGAAGATGAATTTAAACTGCCCATTATTTAGGCTCGCTTGGTTATTGTTTAGAGATCCCTTCAAAGCAGCACATGGAGCACAGCTCAGAAACCACTTTTTTAACTAACACACCTGAGACACGAGTTGTTGGAGCTCGGCAACTTTCCACAGCTTGAGGGCTGCCCAGCAATCCTCCAATTCACCAGACAGAGAGAATGCCTGGGTGACAGAGAAGGATAAAGTTTCAGACTCTGACCTCTCTTTGAGATGACACCCTAATTCTCAAATCTGTTATCTAGTAGTGCTCCGAACACAGAAGTGAAGAATCCACTTACTTCAGATGTACGTGAAGAAGCCTGTCTTCCTTCTGTGCAAATCAGCGCAGAATTTACAAATACTGAGATGCTGCAACTCCATGATGAACAACCAATCCCACCTTCTCAATACTTCTGCAGAAAACTTTCAACCGCTCATCTCAGCGGATCTGATGGCACACGGATTTCTGCAGAAGCAGTCCTGAAGGTAGGCTGCAGAGAGATGATGGGACTACCCCTGCCCTGCCCAAGCAGCCAGCAGCACGTCTCCAGCCTCCTAATTCCATGCCAAAGCCTTCAGACATGTCACAAGAGTGTGCTCTCTAATTAGATGACTTACATGACTAACCAACACAGTGTGAATTGTACATGTCAGCTAGTGCTGTCTAAACCACAGTTCAGACTTCCCTATGGAAGAATCCAAAAGAGATTTAGAGCTTTAGAGATTGATATTTATTTTTTAATGAACACATGACTGTGGGTATTCATGTAGATACAGGAACAGATGAGAGGAGGAGTGTGCACACACCTTAATCCTCACTTCAATCTGGTTTCTAATATGTTGTAGATTTTTCCCGTCCTTTTCACAGCTCCAACGGAGAATAACCCATTAGCTGAACTCAGAAATAAACCCCAACAGCTTCAAGCTATAAATAACCAAGTCAGATATGCAGGATTCTGTAAACTCCTATTTTCACCAAGCAAGGGCAAGAAAACAGGAAAGGCAAGGAGAAAGGGTGGAGTCAGATCCTTTTTTGTTTTTTTTTAAACAGCATATTGCTGTGACAACAGATAATGCTTATATACAAACGCTGTGCAGATTTGTCAGAGCTGAAGAGACACAAACATGAGCTGCAGAATCATAAAATGCCACCCTGGCTGAGTCCGTAAAGATGCCTGTGACCAGCCCGCAGCCATGGGACAGAGAGAGGTATGAACTCAAGGCTTACAGCAGGAAAGCCACAGCACACGCAGAGCTGCGTGATAGGAAGCTTGACCCTGCCGGCTCCTTTCTTGCATTAGAAAGGCCTGATGTCCCCCAACCATCTTTTTCAGGACTTGAAAAGGGCTGTGAAATTGCAAAGCGACCGAAGCAATGGCAGAGAGGGGAGGAAAGAGAGGAAATTTAAAAAGAAAATCCACACACTGCAACACTGACATGATCACCTGTCTCCCCAAACCCCAGAATTATATGCCCCACTAAGCTTGCCAAGCCTGCAAAAACAGAGGATTACTTCCTGTCTACCTAAACTCTTCCCATAATTTCTAACAGGCTGGCAAACACCAGAAGCCAGTGACTGCAGCCACCGCGCAGCCGCACCACTCCATCCCCTCGGAAAGAGCTCATGGAAGCTCCTTGAGGATGTCTGGGTGTCCCCCTCACAGGAAAGCATCTCCATGACCAATCTGGATGGACCCATTCGGATGGGTGGAATTCAGTTGAGGCATCTAGACGAAGCGAGTTGCTGCGGATGCTGAGGATGCCCCAGAGGCCAGTGATGCTCAGCACCTCTCTTCGGCCAAGAGGGCTACAGGCTTTCTGTCCTGGCATCTTAGCAGTAGCTCTCCATGCTCAAATACCCTGTAGGACACCTTAAAAAAAATTCAGTACCTTTCTCCCAATTCACTCCTATCCCTGTTCCTTACTAAGAGCTCATTTTTAAAATGATGGTTCTCATCATATTCAGGCATAACTATTTTTGTTTAGGGATGGAGCAAAGAAGCGGTATAAATTATGCTTAAGAAAACCCTTTGGCATTTTAACAGGCATTGGAAAGAACCAATTTCAGAATAGTGTCTTATAGTGGATGTCTCCATGGATACCTCTTTGTCAGCACCTCATTAGATGAGAGCTGAGATGTGTAAGAGTATCTTCCCCTGCATTTCACAAGGTACCTCAGAAACACTAATTATGCAAATCTCTGTCCTCTAACTGATGGACACTTGTAAGTTGAGGTGACAAAATGGATAAGCTGAGCCGTGCTACGAAAGGAAGGCAAGATACTTCATTTAGACTCTCTTCTTAACGATTGCTGACACTTCGACAGTTACCAGAGACTGGGGAACCCCTTTAGGCCACAAAACTGCTTCCCCCCTCCCCGCTTTTCTTTTTAACAGCAAGAAGATAGAAAGGAGGAGACAAACAGAGAGGCAGAAATCAGAGAGCAGCATCTGGGGCACCTGTGGTGTTTGAAAGAAAGCAGAAGAATCTGTGTGGCAGAACCATCACCGGGACCTGGCGGCTGGAGAGGCACAGCCCAGAGGAGCTGACGAGCACTCCTTCCAGATACTCCACAGATTAGTGACTAATTAGTCTCCATAAGGACAAATACTTCAATGAAAACAAAAATCCAGCTCCGGTAGAATCACAGGAACCACAAAGCTAGCTTGACTTTCAGAACGGTAGCAATGGCACTAGAAAGACAAAAGCAGCATTGAGAGACCCATGTTACCTGTAAGCTAGACACAGTTAACCAAAACCTCAGAAACAAGGTGAATTGCGGGAGATGGGTCCCATTGGGCCCTCCAATTTGTTCTTCCATCGCTGAGCACAGCAGAGGTTCTACATGCTGCGCTCTCCTACTCCCGAAGCAGCTGGGAGCCCACCCAGATCCTAGCATGGCTTAGAGCCGCCGCAGGGAAGGGTTTTTCTCTATCCCTGAGCAGTCACTGTAAGTCAGTCTAATTCACAGGAGAAATCCCCTGGACTTGCTCTCAATTATGCTGATGTGCAACAGCCCCAGGGGCCTATCTACCCGCTGGGGATTGCTGGCACGCTGCTTCTCGGCTGCACTGCCTTCCCAGCTTCCCAGCTGGGAGCAGAGAGCTCCGTACCAGGGAAAATCTCCCACCACCAGCCGGCTGGGTGCCCCTTCCCGTGGCACCATGACAAGGCTCAGGACTGAAGCTGCAGGGATGACCTCCAAGTAGAACAAAATCTTACTGAATCTTTAGGGGGGGATAAGCCAAGGCGAGAGATGCCTGTTGGAAGCAATTTTTACTGGAGACCTTCCTGTGCGGTGTTTCTATTTCAGGCATGCTACTTTGAAAGCTGAGGAACAAAGCGCAGCCCTGCCAGGTTTCTCACATCCAGAACAAAGACAGCTCACCTGAGAAGCTACCACTGCAACGCTTTAAACAGAAACCAGGCTTCAGTCTTAGGACTGGGAAGTTTGGGTAAGGCAGAAAGTTGGATCTGCACAGCAGGTTTGTACAGGTAAGAAGTCAGAGCCTGGGAGCACTGCTGTGTCCCCAGCACAGTTCGGACTGGCACCGGCTCAGACACAGCATAAAACTGGGTTCAGACTAAGAGACGTGGACAGGAACATCGAGAACTGCCCAGGAAGTACAAAGTGCTGTCTGCACTTAAAGCTGAGGGATAAACAGAGATACGGTTTCTTGGGAAGGGTTGCCGAGTTAGAAATAGTTACCCTCCAAGCATCATCTTGCTGGCAACTCACACTCAGACAAATGGCTTGCTCACACCCTTCTCCAAAGTTCATACAAAGTCCAGCTTATGTGTCTCAACTTAAAAATTAAAGGTCAATTCTGAGTGTCCCCATTATCTGTGTCTACAATGAGGATATCGGCACTTCACCATTCCCACAGGAAAGGTGCGGCAGCCTGTATCGGGCAGACACACCAGGAGACACTACGTATGTCTTACATCGCCAACTTATTACGCTCTGTTCCTTGATGGCTGTTTCATCAAAATTCCTCTGCTGCTCATTTGCAAAAACCTTCTTCAATCCCTGGGAAATTCAGAGCGTTGATGGGAGAGATGCACCAAAGCAGGTCAGTCTCCCTGTTTTCTCTAATCAATCAGCACCACCGAGATCACTGCGGCCGCCTGATCCCCGGCCCTCCTGCCTTCCACACCCGGCTGAAGCCATCCTCAGCTCCCACGGCACCGGCCTTTCACCCTAAGGCATCCAACACTGGGCACAGGAATTGCAAACTCTTCTTTCTCTTCCCGCCACATGATTTTTGACTGAGCAGTGACTGTACCCCCAACTGAGAAGACCATATATTTCTGTTTCATCTGGCATACAAACACCAGTGGATTTCATCATGCAAGAACTGGCTCCCTTGTGGCCCATCTTCATTATTAGTCCTTTACCCGAGGCTGTGTGAACAGAAATATTTTGAGTTTTTCTAATGACAATTACTTGTATTTATATAGTGCCTGTCATCCCAAAGAATGCCCCAGCACTGTAAAAGCACTTTACCTATCCCTGAACCAAAACTACCTCAGCAGTGCAACGTGGCAGCTCTTCAGTGCACACAGCGATCTGGGCACAAAGGGAGGAAAAAGTTTCCCCCACCCATGACAACAAGGTAAAAGAAAAGAAACTTCACACAGCGAGTTTCTCAGCACTGAGACCTTTAGCACAGTCCTACCAAATCAGTCAGTCCCTTTGGGACACTGCCACGCAGACACAGGGGCGGCTCTTCAGATGCACAAAGAGCACAAAAGCTTTCGTGCTCCGATGGTGTTGAAAACAGGTTCAATTTTTTTTTTTTTTGGTTAGACCTTCAGGCTGGAGACAGTGCTGCGAGACACAGATAATGCCATTGAGTCAGGTACCTTAAAGTAAACATCGACGTCCTGCAGCCTGGGGAGAGCTCAGAGGAGGTTCAGGCACTTCTCAAACACAGGAAGGAAACGGTGCAATTTACAGAGAGGAGAGAGCACTTCAGAGTCTCAAATGCCACTAATTTTTTAAAGGGCAGACTTATGCAAACCTGAATTTTGAGCGGTTTTTTCCCCAACTGTTTTCTTGAGGAATCCCACGCACAGAACACAGCCTTGTTGTGCACAAGAAAGAAGATACAACCATTCCTGACAAAAACCTTCCTTACATAAGGAAAATTCACAAAGAGATTGCTGGCTCCTACCTCTGCTCCACACTCCCAAGAGTGGCAAGCCAGGGCTTCCAGCTACCAACCAAGCACCATTAAACTGTGATTTCCTGAAGATTCAATCGGAAAAATTATTATGCTCGTGATAGGTGTGGTAGCAATTTTCATCCAAACATCTCCTTTACAGCAGATGTGAAGAAAGTGAACGGCTAAGGTTAACCAAAGCTAGGTTCTCAATATTGAATACAACGTTCGAAAGTTAGGCAGCTGACTAAAAAGGATCATAACCTATACAGAGGTCAGGGAGTCAAGAGCAGTTAATTCATTCCTACCACAGTCATCCTCCATGACCCGGAGGAAATCACATGGCTGCTCTGAGTTTCATTTGCCTATTCAGCCACACAGGAACGATAGCTCAGAGTCGGCGGGGTGATCAGAGGAAAGCTCTCCGATAGCAGATGTGCCAGCTACCCTCTGTGTACACTTCTGTGATATGACATCCTTTTTGTCAGAGGACTTCTTTTTATTCTTCATGAATTTCCTCAATAACTACAGCTTTCAGAACACATTTTAAGACAAAGACATGCTTGAATATTAATGCTATCAAAAAATAATGGGAGTTGAAAGTATGTCCTTAATCATGTCTAGACAGAACCAGATATAATGGATTTCTAGTATCTAGGTAGTAGATATAAATAGATTAATATTACTCAAAGACCTGGAACATCTCTATGCATTATCCAGAGAGGAGTGATCCTATAGCACAAGCCCTTGCCGAATATCTGCTGTCTAATGAAGACTGCACCACTCAGCTCCTGAATCGCTACCTGCAAAGTACCTGGAGGAAAATGGTCAAGGGGTGCTGGGGACTTGCTCAGAGTCCACTTGCCAATCTCTTCTCTTCTTTGTAAAGGCAGTGACAAATGCCATCAGAACCGACAACAAAACTGAAGCTCAGTAAACTTTAAAGATCAGGAAATTGCATCCAAAGACTGCAGGCAAAGTGCCCTACCAACCTCTAAGTGCAGATACAAACGTCAGTGTTCAAGTCAAACAACTAACCCAGAAAACACGAACGGCAGACGTGAGGTCAAACCCGGGTCTGAACTCCACCACTGTGTTTCAGAACCCTCAAAGACAGCAGATAAATTCCCAACTCCGAGCTCCTAAGAAATTCATACTCCCACCCTGTTACAGCCAGCAGCCCAGAAAAAGGCACGAACTGAATTCCTCCAGCACCTTGCACAGCCATAGTGGAGGCTGTTGTGATCAGACGCTCTCTGACTGTTCGGCACAGGGCCCCTGACAGCACAGTGCCAAAGCGGGATTTGGCCTCAGGTGCATGAAAACCAGCAAGGGAAGAGACAGCATCAAAGCGTTGTCTGATCACCGTTTCTTGCGCTCTTTCGCAGACAGGTATATTTTTGATTGCAAGACTCGTGCAACACAGCGTGACCGTAACGCTGTCCCTGCAGACTATCCCTACTTCTTCCTTTTGGAAGGGACAACGTGACTCCCATGAATGTGCCCCAAATTTCTCCTGCATCCGCTCCTCACCAGCAGTTAGCTGTGATCCTTGGCAGCCTTGCATCCAGCTCACCAGGCTAAGCTTCCAATTTCTTCTTTCACTGAGAAAAAGCCACCATCAGGAACTGGCAGACTTTTTTGGGGGAGGCTTAGCTGGCTTTAAGCCATGGGCCAAAGCAGCACTCGCTCCCCACCAAGGCTTGAGTCTTGGTACTGTTGAGTATCCCAAATGTTAACATTTGCAGCAGCAAACAGGGAGTCTCACACAGACCTAGCTGTTGAGGAGCAAAACCATGCAGGAGTCCAGGATCCCTGCTTGCGTTTCAGACAAGCCCTATTCCCATTGCTTCTGTCCACAAATTTGTTTCCCCAAGGGTAGCACAGAAATGCTTGTTTGGACCCAGAGCTGGTTTGGTAAAAGCAGCAGAATGTTGGCATAAGAAGCATTCACACTTCGCTGGGAGTTCAGCAACATGAAGACCTTTGTCAAGAAAGGGGAAAAAAATGAGACAAGGGAAAAAAAAAAAAGGAAGAAAACCCCAAAACTAGAAGAAAAAAAAGGCGCAGAAATGGGTTCATGTATGAGTTAAGGCTGTTCTAGGTGTAAGCCTGGGGGAATTAACTTTAACACTCCATTTCAGTTTCTTTTTCCCTTTCTCTTTTGTACAAACTTGCATCTCTCTCCTGTCAGACTTTGATGGCTTTATGTAACTGTTTAAAAATTGAACAAGCTTCTTAACTTAGGTTTAGCAGAACACACTTTTTTGCCTCTCTCTCTCGAATGCACATCAAGAATAAAGATTTCCGGAGAAAACAAGACCTTTTCCATCCTCTGACATCAGCCACCGTAGTACAAAGCCACGTCCTTGAGGACTGTATTTTCTGTACATTCTGTTCCAGTACAAGCCGACACATCTGCAGCCCCAGTGGGCTTTACAACTGGTAGCTGGAAAGAAAGACTCATCCCAGAGAAAATACACAGGTTAACCACCACAGCGGCACCCACAGTGCAACGCTTCAACAGGAGGGAGAATCCTAGAAAGCGGTAATGAGGAAAGAAACCCAAAAACCTTGGCAGTAAGGTACGGCAGCAAAAACCTCGAGCGGCAGGCAGGGGTTTGCCCCATATTACGGCCTGAGAAGCAGTCTGTGACCTGTTGCTATCATGAGAATAATTTTTTTTTCTTTTTTTTTTTTTTTTAATACAAGCTGAAAGTTTCTGGTCTGTGTGACTAGATGAAAAAACTTGAGAAGAGACTCCCTCAAGGCTCAAAAAAAGAGGCAAATAACCCCCACCCTTTTCTGTGTGTTTGTATTTCTTAATTACATCAGTTTCTAAGCCAGCACCGTACTTGTTGATGCTACAGGTTGGCAATGCTGGTGGAAGAGGCTTTTGTGTCGTGGGCTCTTTAGAGCAAACCCTGCTTCTTACCGTCTGCACAAGCTCAGAACAGCAGAGTCAGTCCCGACCAGGGGCCACGAGCTATATTCAACAGCAAACACACAGCACGGGCATCTCTCGCTCGAGCTGTTTTGCTCCCAGCTTGGAGCTAAACCACAGGGCTAGGCCTGCAAAAGGCACCAGCCACGGACTTTGCCCAGCCCCAGTTTTGGGAAACAATGAGCAAAGTGCACCCAGTTCTGCTCCTGGGCACCACCGCACCTCCCCGGGCAGTGTTCATCCTCCCCTCCCAGGTGCCGGGCAGCTCAAGCTGCACCAGGGGAGGTTTAGATTGGATATTAGGAAAAATTTCTTCACGGAAAGGGTAGTCAAGCATTGGAACAGGCTGCCCAGGGAAGTGGTGGAGTCACCATCCCTGGAAGCGTTCAAGAAATGGGTAGACATGGCACTTTGGGACATGGTTCAGTCTAGTCTACCCTTGATTGGTTTAGTATGGACTTGGCAGCATTAGGTTAATGGTTGGACTGGATGATCTTAAAGGTCTTTTCCAACCTAAACAATTCTATGATTCGATGATCCTGCGGCAGCCTCTTTCTGCTCATTAACCCTGAGCATCCCTGGACACGGCGATCCCAGCCAGCAAATCCAAAGTTCGTGCTGCACACCAGCACTACCGGCCTTCCCCCAACGCAACGGTGCTGTACTTCCCCCAGGTCACAAAAAAAATCCCACGGGACACAACTGCATCGAGTGCTGCGATCCCAGCAGCACAAAACCAAATGGAACATTCTGATACCCAAAAAAGGGGATGTGATAGTCTCACAACACTGCCGCGCGGAGGCCAGCGCTATGCTGCCTCTTCTAGGCATGGGGATGCCAAAGCACAGCAAAGCTATGAGTTTTCCAGCATCCCACACTGAGTCAGGAAGGTGATATTAAAGAATAGGAGAATTTACTGTGATTATCTCTGTATCTCATGGCTGTATGGAAGAGCTAACCCCCTCCTGCCCACACCACCCTGGCAGCCCATGGGGTGGGCTGTTAAAGACTGCAAATGAGCTATTAAAAAGACCGGCAGCCATGAGCACCGTGGTTTTTTTCTCCCCTACTGCTTTTGCCTGCCACATCCTCACACCACGTTTTGCTTGTCCCCAGCCTGATGCTGTCCCCGGAGGAGGTACCCTCGACACCCACGTAACCCCATGTGTTAGGGGGTGTCATATCCCTGCATCCCACCTCAGTTCTTGGCGCACGTGGACAGTCATGCCGGTGTGCCAGCGTCCCACAGCAGGCAGGAACCTGCTTTGGGGGTGCAGCCCAGCCCACAGGCCATATGTGGTACAGGTTTGCTTTTAGGGACTGTCTAGGCACAGAACAGAAAGAAAGTCCAAAGTATAGAGCTAAGGTTCGCACTGCAAGTGGGACCTCAGAGTCTAAAAGCTGGATGGAGGAGCCACCAGACCAAGGGTCCAGAAGACAGAGCAGTGTCCCAAAGGAAATCAGTACATTTTTAGAGCCCTGACCAAAAGATTGCAGCTTCACAAGGTTTTTGAACGTGGCCTGCTTATGCATCTGTGCTGTGCATCCAGCGTTCAGCATAAAAGGCACGTGGATCTAACCAGACAGCAGACGCGTCATCAGCAGAAGAACGCCTAATGTACATTTGCAGAACAGCGCCACGTGTTGCAGCCACATCAGGCAAGAAGCAGATCATGAAATAATAATTGGAAGAAGATCCCGACCCTTCCTCAGAGGCTGCAGAGGTGTTGCTGCCGGCACAAGAGCCGTGGCTCTGCGGTGCAAGCGGAGGGGCTGACGGTGTGCGAAGGGAGCACACATTCCCCGCACGGCCCGGGGCTCGTCCTTGCGAGGACGCCGCTCCCCAGCACGTCGCAGGCGGCAGCGAAGTGGAGCACGACGCCTGTCTTCCTGACTAGAGCTTAAAATTGCACAAAGCCGGCCCCCAAACCAGGCTGAATTGCTCTCAGCCATCCCCATTTCCTTACCCATTCTGTCCAAAGCCACGAGGGATCACTGCCCGCCCTTGCGACTCCCCCAGAGGGGCCGCACCACGCTCCGCGCCATGGAGATGGCTGGACCTGCACCGCACTATATGCGGCACATTATATAAGCTATATGGGAGGCAACTCCTTTCGCGCCACCACCAATTAACCTGGTTAACCCCAAAATCGCAGCAGACCCACGGCTGCCTACAACGGTGCCGCTCAGCTCAATTGCTCAGTGTCAAGCAAGAGTTATCCACCACCAAACTTCTGACCTACTTCTGCGTTGTGTTTCTCCCCCTCCCCGCTCCTGCCCTCAGTCCCCAATTAAATCTGTGTGAGATTTCCTCAATTATCCTCTTCCTGCTAATAGATGTGGAAAGAGGATGCCATAACAATGTATTCCCCTGGCAATGGTTCAAAATAAATCTCAGAATTAATGTTGAAGAGTGCAGGATGCAGGAATATTTTAATTAAACATAAATGTATAGAAACGAGCAGTTACATTTAAGCAAGCCGATCTTTTGCTGTCACCACAATACTTAACCTCTCAGCCATGCAGTGAGAATCCTAGTGCTTTTATTTAATTGACAGGCCAATAAATCAGCACTAATCTCCCCTCGCTGTGTAGCTGTGCATGCTGATGTTCAGCTGAGGTCAGCTATTCCAGAATACAGCAATACTCAACTGGCACAACCTAACAGCAACATGCACGGGAATCCTGTTTGGAAAACACTCAAGTCTGGAAAAGGCAAAGCGTGCTAATGCTTGAAACGGGCACATACACATAACAAAAACAGGGGGCAGGGGGGCACCTAAGCAATAAAAATCTGTGTTGGAAAATTTTTTGCAGGAGAAAAAGTTAATACGTACCTTTTGGAAAGAGGAGGAGCAGGAATAGAGAACTCCTATTTGAGCACATTAAGTAAGATATTCTGATAGGCACTCGATATTCTGGATGAATTTAGAGATAATTTGAACAAGATTTCTAATTGAGACAAAAAAAAGTCTGTGAGGAATAGGTAATGAACAGTGCCTGGGAATCGCTTTGCCCATTACAGAAGACATCAAGCCTTTGTTCAACTTTATAGGCCCCTTTTGACTCATCCCAGAGTATTGCAAGATAAGAAATTGCAAGTCTTCATAAAAAGGAGGCTTTAATCCAATGGAAACTACATCTGCGCTCCTACAAGCTGCATTTGCCATACCTGAGTTCCTACTTTTATCTCCTCTATTTACCCAAAACTGTATCTTGGGCCAGAAGCGCTATACGATCTCCTAACAGCTAGATAACAAACTGCAATTAAACACATCGCTGCAAAGGGAGCTCATGTAGCAATATTACAGACAAAAGAAAAAAGTTTATTTTAAGCCTGGTGGAGAGTAACATGCAGCATATTAAAGGAAGCCAGACCACATCCCTGCTGCAAATACCCAGTCAACTTAACAGCCAGCGTGTCCATAAGCACACAGCAAATAGGTAGCAGGGTGATCTCAAAATTATTTAGGGCACTGCAGTGCTGGATGAGGCTGAAATGAAAACAGATGAAGACTTAAGCCAAGGTAGCAAAGGAAACGTCTCCGCAATGAGATGTGAAACCATCTCCCACAGCAAGGAACCGCGGGGCTAGCTAAGAATCACAGGAGACTGCACAAACAGACAGGCTTTCACTGTGCTAGAGAGGGACTGAGCAGAGGAAGAAAAGGAAAGCAAACATTTTTTAACTATTCTCCAGTATTTCTTCACGCTCTGTGTGGGACCTGGATGTTAAAAATTATTAACACCCCTGGGAACAGAGTGCCATCTCTCAAAACCCTAGTCCCTTTTTGTGTAAGAAAGGCAGTAACTCCTGTCCCACTGGAATTAGAAGCAGCAATACTCTGCTCATCTCTGGAAAACACACTTTCTCTAAGTACCTCCTGAAAGGCTCTAAAAAAAAAAAAAAAAAAAAAAAAGCAGCTGCAGCTTCCCTTCTCGCCTCCCTCCCATCGCTGTTTGCTGTACGTACACCAAAGGCCTTCGTTTCCACCTTAATGCACATGTACTGAAGCTATTTTTGGCCAAGAGTGACGTGGCTTTGTTTGCGTAACTGGGTTCCCACCTCATGATCTGCCGCTCTAATAGTTTGCAAAATAATAGCTGGAAAATGTCCGATTCTTAAAGAAGTGCCTGTAAAGTTCAGTTTGCCTTTATCTTAAAGCAAAAAGAAAAGGAAAAAAAAAAAAGAAAAAAGGAGGAAAAAAGTCATTCTGCAGAAGCACTTATCAAATGCTTCAGCAAGACGTAAACCAAATTATTTAGCGATGACCAGCTGGGATGCAGGGATTTAATTCTGCTGTGGTTTGGGTCAGAGTATCAAACAGAAAAGACAAACCAAAACTCACACAGGAAGATAACCATTTTACACACTGGACTTTTAAAGACTACAGCCAGATCCACAGCAGACCTGATTTGTAACAACTCACGTCAACCCAAAATATCGTCCATAGGAAATGCAAAGTTATCACTGATGGTTAAAAACAAAAGCAACGCTCAAAACAGCAGCATTTCAGATGAAGTGAATATGTCAGTTGGACGATTCTCAACTGTCAAAACTGAGCTGTAATCACAGATCTCTCTTGAGGAATATTTGATATTTACCCAGTGTTAAAAATAAAAGCGAGGTATCTTAGAAGAGAAAGAGATGGCCCTAATAAAGAATGTAGGGAAATAAATCGCATACAAAAAGATCCAACCACTGGTTCTTCTTGTCCAGTCCCCAGCTACTGGCAAAAGACAGACAAAATCCATTTCTGTAACAACTTGGTCACTCTAAAACGCTGTAGAGGTGGGACCAAACTTTTTCCTAATCTGCACAGCTGACTGGGCCAGGGGAATTGACTGGTTTTGGTTTAGCACATCCTTGTTTTGAAAGTACAGGTGCTTCAGGTCCTTACTTCACTCCTAGCCAAAGCTTTGCCTCCCAGGATGGTGTTGCCTGAGCAAGAGCTTCACTTTTGGGCAGGATTATTGCTCAGTTTATACTTGAGACATCTCCCTTCACCATCTTCCTCCCTCATCCATCACCGTTACCCACCCCTGCACCCCACATGAAAAGGGCTTGAGGCATTTCACTTCACATGCTCGTTAGCTCCAGTGAAGTCACACGGATAAACGAGTAACAAGACCATGAGCAGCTCAATCCCTTACAAACCCCGGCCGCAGTGAAGAGAAGGGATGGAGACGGTGGTGGGGAACAGCTCTCCCTCCTCACCTCTAGGAAGAAATTTCTCACCTGCACAAATCACGGAGCTGGCAGAGATGGGAGGAGAGTCCAGAAACATCCTTCTTACCCTGCACTGAAACACCACGTCCCGGGAGCTTCGCTCACAGCATTGGCCGTGTTCTATTTCAGCAGAGGAATCACACAGCAAGCACCACGCAGTGCAATTACGGGGAAAACACCTGACAGTACACTGTTCAGCAGGCTTGACGGAGACAAAATAACATACCCGTTTGCAAAAGACTGCATTAGCTTCTTAACCATTTCACGGAGTCGCTGTGGAGCTGAAAGCCTCACAGTGCACAGCCCAGGTCTGTCGTACTGCAAAGACAGTGGAGATCTCCCAGAGGCTCAAGCCAGCAGTGGCCCACGCAGCTGAACATCTGGGAGCCACCACTCACGAGACAAAGGCAATCCCACACGACAGCTTCTGACAGCAATTCCAGGAACGCAGTCATCATTGCCAAGACACCCGAGTGCACCACTGCTATGATGAAGTCTTGAAAAGCTTTAATTTACCTTTTTTCTCTTTGTTTTCCCACCTTCTAGAGGATAGCACCTGACTGCAAGGTACCATTTAAGCGCCTGAAAGACAACTGCAACAAGGCAGCCCTGCCACTGCTTGGCAACATGCTGCTCGCTATTCAGCTCAGTCCCTTCCCCAACTTTATGCTGACACCGATTTGACCTACCCACTTCCACATCTAAATATCTCCGAGACGCCGAGTACCCCTACAGCATAGCAAGTCCCCTCTAAAAGACAGTCACAAGTCACCACCTGGCTGCAGCAGGACCTGCTTGTTTCTCCAGGCAAGGCTGAACTCACCTAAAAATTTGGAAGCGCGTCAGGAGACAGAGCTGAGAAGCACCCATCATACAAAGGGCAGTGGTGGAGTTATTTCTGCTTTTAGATATCTAAGTTCTTGTATGAGGAGGAGTGTAAAGCGGAATCATTCAGCACTGACTCATCTCTCTTGGAGGAATCTGCTTCTTGGGCACCCCACTCCAGCTGTGCTTGACATCAGGCCTTTTCTGGCTTGCAGCAATTACTTTGCTTTCCATTCTCTCACTCACCAAATCATATATAGCATCCCTGGGGAGAAACCCTCCATTTGACACCACCACACAAAGCAACAGCAGACAAGCAGAACTACAAAAGACAACACGTGGTTAGCACGTAGATTTGCAGGAAAATACATCTTGATCTGGGAAGCGACCAGTGCCCAAGCAGCTCTCCGCGTTCAGCGTAAGTTCAATCCACTGCTGAGGGCAAGAGCGGTTCAAGGCCAGCAGCCAAAGACCCCGCCGAGGGGGGGTCCCCGACGGCCGCAGGCTTCGTGCTGCGTCCCTGACACGGGGGTGGTTTCTCTGATGCTGGCTCGTGGTGGTTCAGCCTCCCCTGCTCTTCAAAGGCTGCTGCAGAGCATCCTGCTGATGCAGTCCGCCCTGGTGCCCTGATGGCAAACAGTATTTAATACTGGTAAGAGCAGTTCTGCGACCGGCTGTTATTCCATCTCTTTTCCAGCTGCACAGGAGTGCAACCGCTGACCCTATCACAGACGGAGCTAACGTGAAATGTACATTCCTGTTCAGATAACACTGATCCCTCAAGGTTTTTGGACAACAGGATAATATATTTCCCTAGATATTAGAGACTGAAAGAGATTTATTAGGGGAATTATTCTCTATATTCTGTGCAGTCGATTAAAAGATGAAGTTTTCCCTGATTCATCAAGGAGCTCATTGCAGGCCATGCGATTTCACTAATATAACATCCAAGTTCCCTTTGCAGCTTCTCATTCTGTTAATTTTATACTCCTCATTCTCCAAGTACAAGCACACTCTTGGGTTAATGTCCCAAGTTTAATTCAGATATGAAAATCACTATAATTCTGTAGGACAAAACCAGGGACAAAATTAGACCCTTTATTGCTACCTGTGGTACTAGGTAGTGGCAGCTTGTTACCCAAACCCCGCTTCAGCTTCTTGATTTCAAAATGCAGAGCAAAATCCAGCCAAAGCAACTGCACCTTCCAGCAAGCCCCAGATTTCCACATGCCACTCAAAGCACCACAGCAGTGTGGCTAGGTGCACTGTATTTTTTTTTTTAAGAACGTATCCCCTCCACATTGCGCAAGTATCATCAGATTAGAAGAGATGGGGGAAAGGAGCCAAGGGGATGGCCTCAGATCTTCCTTGCAGGGCGTCAACGGAAACAAATCAACGGCTTTGGACCCAGCATGGTGCTGCACACAGCTCACACCACCACAGGAGCAGAAGCACAGCCCTCCCACCTCCACACTGCAGCTCTCCAGCGCAGGAGCCGAAGGGGAATCGCCCCTGGCCGTGTCAGTCTGATGATGCAGTGAAGCGCTTCGGACCTCATCCCTGAGAGAACAGGGAGCCACGCACATGGTAATGGTAACCGCTTCCCCTTCATCCCTTGATGAGATTCTGGATGTATTCACCTAGCCAGTGACCAGTGGCTTCAGCAGCACTTTTGTATGGAAGATGCATCTCAGAATTGCATCTCAGCAGCTGCAGAAGAGATTTTGAAGCTATGACCTGTGCTTTCGCCCTTCCCTCCCAAATTTAGCTCCTTTTCAGCTAAATACTGGTGACACTGCAGTGGCCTTGAATCCAAATGCAGCCAAAGCTTAGGAAGCACTACAAAAGCATTTGTTCCAATATTTACTCGGAGATTTTTCATGCTACACCTACCACGGACTTTAGTTTATTGAGAACATAGTGCACTGGGGAAGGGCAAACCACACAGAGTAGATACTGCTGCCAAGCAAAATGTCATTAAGGTTTTAGCAATGCAACACAAATTGAGTTTACATTAAAGCTTCTTTTGTATAAACCACATCCCAGAGTGAAACACAGTGACAGAGCCGAGTAATGAGTTGAAGCAGAGCAATCAAGGTGGAACTACCGAGCAATAGGGAAAAGGATCCATTCCAAGCTGATATTTAAGGTCAGGATAGAGAGCTTAATTTGAACTATAGAAGAGGTGATTACATACCGTCACCGTTATACATGCGTTTAATACCATGCAGGATGCAGTACCTACCACCTGCAGTTGCACAGAAAATGCCCCGAGGTCCAATTGCACTATAAAGACCACCACGAACTGGAAGCTGAGATTCTTCTTAATATAGGCTTACACGTGACCTCTGAACAGCTGAGAACCAATGCTAAGTCTGGAACTTCAAATCTCTCTCTTGTGCTACCCAGAACAGAAACCCACAACTCAAGAGTTCACCGTTTCGTCATTTCAAGCTTCTCCTTCCTGTGAGGATTCACGCTCGCTGAAGCCCTGTCTGTCCCCAGTGTGGTGAAGAAACACGTGGGCTACAGAATCATAGAATCACAGAATCGTTTAGGTTGGAAAAGCCCTTTAAGACCATCCAGTCCAGCCATTAGCCTAACGCTACCAAGTCCACCACTAAACCAATTAAGGGGAGAGTAATAATTTCACGTATGGCACTGGTGGTGTAACACCAAAGGAGTCGAGGCTTATGTCCCCTCAGCACTGCTCTGTACAGAAACCCGGTGTTCCTAAATGTTATTTCCAAGCAAGCCAAAATAGCCAGAGCATGGTAAGTCTGTAAGCACTGCTCACTCTGGTAATAGGAATCCTAAAGTGTATTTTGCCCTATCATTCATCACAGTCATCGGGGAGCAAGTTCAAAGCACGGTCCATACATGCAAAATGGATGCAAATGGGTTTAGGGACGACCTAGAGTTTACCAGAGACTACACACAATCATCAAATGTTCCCCATGCTCTGACCAGTTCAGAAACAAAATCGGATTAGACACATCAGACCTCAGGTGCATAAAAGGCTGCCCACTGCCGCACACCCCACTAATTCGGAGATCCTTGCTGAGCGCTCTTCACACAGACAGATGGGGACCATGTAACAGCGTTAGAGAGTTACGAGGCTCTGAGACAGGGGCATCGGGATCTGTCAGCCTGGACTGAATTGCTGTTTCCTCCTTGAATGAGCAAGCCAATTTTTTTTTTTTCTTTTTTTATTTTTTTAACGATACTGCACAGAGTTTTTCAGAACTTGCAGAACACTTTTATAAATGCCTAAGAAAGCAACAGAAAAAACTATATAAAGATTTCAGAGCACTGGTAAGTAGAGCAGCGTAATAGGTTTATCAAGATATAAAACACCACCCCGCCGCCCCCCAAAAAATACACAGATCAGACATACCCTGCCAGCAGAAGTACTGAATGTTTAAAACGAGGGAAGAGAGACTAAAAGAGGATGCATTTTCCTGGCAGCTCTCCATATGTGCATATAAACCTCCCGTAACCAGCGCACTGATATTTAAACTAATTAGCACCAGGAAAGCCACGGGACTATGCTTTTCTATCAGCCTATTCACATGGACAGAAGGACTAAAAAATGACTACGATTACATACAGCTCACGTATCCGAATGCAGCAGTCCACGATCCCTGCCACACCCCCCTAAGTAGCCAGGCAAGAGAAACATGGTGCAGGACACATTTCAAATAGAAAAAAAATAGCCCCGCTAAACAAAATGCTCACTCAGCATTATGCTAGAAGATAAAAATAGAAAGCGGGAGAGCTGGTACTGAATATCAAGCAGCATTCCCTGTTCATTGCAACACAGCGTGGGCAAGAGAGAAAACCCAAATCAACTTTGCCTTCGCTCTGTTCTCTTGCAGGCTGCACGTTGTTTGAATTTCCTATTCCTCATGAACTCGCCAGTAAGGAATTAGCTCCGGGGAGCTGTGGACCCACATATCCACCATCACTGCAATGGCAACCCCTCGCCCGCCCCTCAAAATAGCTCATGACTCAGAGAGGAGAAAGGACAGGCTGGGTTGGTGGGGTTTTTGTGAATATTCATCACCTTTGTGCAGCAGGCCTGCCTAGTATTAGTATAGGGGATGTCAAAGAAGCTGGCTCTCATGCAAAGTTTCCATTCCAACTAATTAGACGGTGGCTTCCTCCAGCATATAAATTTGGGCTTTAGTCCCTTGTACAAGAGCCCACAGGACAGGAAGGGGGGAAAAGAGCAGAGAACAGGAACGTTTGCAGTCATCTTTGCTAAGTTAAAGGCTAAAAATTAAATCTCTAGTTACAGGCAAGGTAGGGAACCAGCACACACATGGCTCCACACATTGAGAGGATGGCTCCAATTTTCGGATGGGCTGAATCTCCTTCTGGAGTACGTCCTCACAGCATTTATCTGTGGAAAGAGCTGAGATGACTTAGACTGGACAGCTAACTAGAAGCAACAAGTCCCTTCATAAACAGCAGCAGAGGCCAGTGATTTGGGTCAGAATGAAGCCAGCCCAGGATGGGACTGGCATCCTCTGCTTCTGCCATCCAGACCATAAAACATCTTGATTTGCTTTGGGGCTGGAGAAAGCAACTCATGTCTCCTCTTCCCCGCTGTCCCCAGGGATCCGCCGCGTCCCAGCTGGCAGGACCTGCCAGAGGGTAAATCACAGAGGCGTGATAGATGCCGAGGGCCCCATCAGAGCCAGGGCGGCCTCCTTGCAGGTTACTCTTTGGCGTTTCAGCCGTCTGCTGCAGCAAATCCTGCAGTTTTGGCCATCTTGAGGTCCTGTGCAAGTTGCATCTTGATTGTGCTAAACTGCTCCCATAAAAGCAAAAGCTCTAAGCGACCTAAGTGCTAAACCAAAATGCTTTGCACATAAACTGTTTCAATTCAGAGTTTTCCCCAGGCTGAGAAGCGTACTTCTGGAAGAAAGAAAAATACTGAAAGCTTTTAAAAGTTGATTCAGTTTGAGCCTATTTACTTTTTTCCTACTTCTGGAAATTAGGAGAGAAATAAAAAACTTATTGCATGGCTCTACATGTACCACCCTCTGGTGCTCCAGTTTTCTTATCCCCATATATGAAGTGGGAACAATAAATCTTTCCTACTCCATAGAAAATTACTAAAGCTTGTGCCCACACTTGTAGACATGCACTTGTTAGGACAGCTTGGGCATGACTGATAGAAGAGAGCCACGAGCAGCAAGAAAAACCTCAGGTTTGTGCATGCACACGTGCGCTCCTGGGATGAAGATGAGATGCAGCACAGGATTAGACACTCGCCCTTCTCTCCTTTCCTGCTACCACCACTTGCTTCTGCAACTGTATTTTGCCACCCCAGCTGTCCAGACAGATGGATTAAGATGCAGCCAGCTGCAAAATGATGGACAGTTACCAAATGTGACAAACAACAGTGACAAACAGTGGTCCTGACAAGGGGGATTCCTCCTTGGGCTTAGGATCAGCCTCTCAGTCCCGACTTCTGGGTTAGCAGCGATGCCATTTCTAAATCACACATACAACTCTACTCCCCAACCCAAAAAAAAAAAAAAAAACCCCAAGAGGACGGGAAGGGGAGAGGAATGTTTTTTGCCAAAATCTGCACATTGCAGAGAGCAAAGAATAAGCAGCCTCTAAGGGTTCACAAGGCAGCTGCTCATCAACAGCTTGGCATTTTCACATGACGTGTAGTGATACCAATGCTCTTTTTGCACAACCACCCAGATCTCTCCAAGGGCCCAGATGGCACCAATGCCGCTAAGACAAGCCCGATGCTTCGTCAGTCTCCTCTTGCTCTCCCTCCACCTCACACATTCCCATTCAAGATGGGAATCAGACGCAGTTTCTGCAGAAGCCTGGCCTCTGGTTTGGAAGTATAACTCACTGCTTTCTGTGCTAGCTCTGCCACCTGACTGGTCGTCAGCTGTCAATGAATGCACCTGACAAGAGACACCCAAGCCCACAAATCTTATCTCAAATTTATAAATCTTGCCAAAGAAGAAATTTCTTTCTAGCAAAGAGGTGATTTACAGACCCGTAGATCTTCACTCAGCTTGGGGCAGAGGCGACAGATGAATTTTCCAGCACTGCTATCGTGAGCCACATTTATATATGCTGCTCTTGCAGGACTTAACACAGTACCTCTGATTTATAAACCCCAGCACAGGTTTCACACCTGCCCGTTCACCATAATTCAGGCTGAGCAACAAGCTGCCTAACAGCAGTGCTGAACAAGTCTCCGAGGGCGTCTTGATCAGCACCCAAAACTAATTCTCTGTCCCAGCGATGCAGGGGTCTTTGGCACGCCCGTGCCTGAGGCAAACATCACACACGGGCCTCTGTGCTCCTGAGAAGCTCATTTCCCTTTCAAGATCCACATCCTTCCTAGATATCACCACTGGAGAAGCAAAGTTTCTTAACTAACGCTTCCCAAACTTCAGCAGTATTTTTGGTTTGCTGAAGTTTCAATTTTCTGCTGCCTTTGTAAGGGTGCTCTAATGTCAGGCTCTATTTGCAATCAGAAACAGGTCTGGTTTTATTGAGATGACTCAGGACACAGACCATCTTGTTTCTCACGCATTCAGTAGCAATACTGTGTCAAAACAGAATAGCACCTCAGTTTCCAAGCAGGGCCTGAAGGACAGCTATGAAGGCTGCAAAACATATGGCTCCTCTTAAGAGATTAAGAAAGTGTTTGATTAAGTAAGGTAGACCAAACATATCCATGCACTGGTCAGCACCACATCCTGACCATTCCATGGTTTCTATGAACAACACACCCGATGACAGTCCGAGGTAGGGCTTGAGTACCATACAACAGGATACTTCACTGCTCTAACAGCAACTCTGCAGTTGCCTGCCTTTATTCTGGCCCTGAGGACAAACAGCTCTATTGGATTTGGATCATTTTATCTTCCAGGAGCTTAGATGTTCAGCATGCCTACAACCAAAACAGCCTTCCCGAGCTGAAAGAAGCAGTTTATGTCTGGGAAGCAAGGTAGCACCCAAAGGGAAGGGAGAGAAAAGGAAGGGTTGAACTCCTTGCCCATCTATCCTGTGGCTTGTGTCTCAGCCCACAAAAAAATCATGAAAGAAAACAGAAATGATGCAAGATGGTATTCCAGAAGTCACAAGTGACTGAAATACCAGTGGTCCATCCCTGCACGTGTTCCCTGGAAGCCAACACCCAACACAAGCAGGCTGGAGAAGTCAGTCTCACCGCCAACTTACTGCTTCTATCATGGAAAAACAGACACAGAGGCCAGGTCTTCCCGGGAAACCACATTTCAGGAAGGCAGTTCATCAGAAATCAAAGGGAAAATGAATACAATAAAGGACTGGTAAGGAAGGACAGTAACAGGGCGGGAAAGAGCCACATAGGCACAACCACAGAAGGTCAGTTCCCCCTCTTCATTCCAGCAGGGAAATTCCTGGCTCCCAGATCATCCTTTGTTTGTCTGCCCGAGAGGAACAACAAGGGCTAAACGTCTTCTGCCCTATTCGCTAAAAAACTCTCCTTGCATCACGGCAGCTGCCAGCTAGCAAATCTACTGGGTTTTGGACAGTCCAGAGTCTTATAACGTTGGGTACCAGTGAAACCAGACTCACAAATAATACAAATCCAAAAACAAGACCATGGAATAACCAAGGTCTCCAGACTTCAAACACACGGCACAGCATAGATGAAAAACACCCCCCCACACAAGCAAGGAAACATATCAGACAAATGGTACCATTTTTGCCATCTTTTCCGAATTTTTCCCAGAGAAAGACATGGACATCCCCAGGCCTGCAACAGCTTTTACGTCCCCTGCTAGAAGCATCATTCACAGAAAAAGAACAAAGTGGATTGTGCCTGTATTTGCAAAACACTTTGGAAAAGAATCAGTGACATGAATTTATCACCGAGACAGTGCTGGTAGCAGTACCAGACCCAAAGGACTCATAGTTAAAAGGGCGTCGGGGGGGGGAAATATCATCAAAACCACAGAGCAAATCTATAGGCGATCTGAAACGTCACAGTTCCCTCCACCTGCAAGGACCATTCAGCCAAAGAAATGGGAGGCCCAGTGCCTCCGTTAGACGATAAAGCCTCTGATAGCCATTGAAGGGAAACTAATCCAGAGGGGAAAGGATAACACACCTATTCTTTTACTGCGACAGAATAACTCTAATAACAAAAAAAAATCCCCATCTGTAGCCGAAGGAACCACAGATTCAGGAAGCTGTTAGTGAAGCATACTGTTAGTTTCCCGGGCTAAACATGCGGCAGGTAAATACTACCCCTGAAGCAGGCAGAGGCATATTTCAAACACCACCTTACCCTACTGATTTGCAGCTTCTCAGCTCCAGGCTTGAAGAGGTTCCATCGACGTCCACCGTTCCTGCAGTTCCCGCGCACCTTCAGAGTCTTTGAAGCCTGTTCGTTCTCAGCTGCCAGGATAAAATCCACAGGAAAAAAAAAAAAAAAAGGAATGACAAAAGATAAATGCTGTGCTTTAGCTCAGGCTGGGGGCGGAGGCTGTTCTTTTAAATGAAAGAAACAAAATTGTTTGCAAGAGACTCATTCAACCTCTTCTTTAGAAAAAGAGAGCAGAGAGTATATTTAGGTGCTTTATACAGTGCTCTCGGGATACAAGAAAAATAGCGCAGCTTGGATACTACAAAAACGCAGGCACAAACTAAGAGCCGAGAGCCAAATTCCGAGGTGGTGTAAGCAGGTGGGGTCAGACAAGCTGGGGGTGAAGCCAGAATGCTCTCCCAGGAGCACCGGGCAGCACAGGAGCCTCATCTGCATGCACCAGGATTAGAAGTGCAATAGCTCCTTGGGTCATAACGGCTAACAGCACCTCTGCAGTTTGGACCTGCCGGAATCCCCAGCTTTACAGTCACTGTGGTCCATATGATGCAATGCCTTGAAAAAGAGGCAGCTCCTCAAATTTATGCAGAAAACAAAAATGCAAAAGTCCATAAAAGCTGTTTTTCAAAGAAACTGGGCTACTTCTCACCCCAAGCATTTCAGGCCAATCCCTCACAGATGCAATTCTGATCTAGCTTTAAGCGAGCTGTACCATTTACACCAAATCTCAGCCTGGCCTTACAGATGGTGTATAACCAAGCACAAAACAGCTTGTAAAGAAGAGGCAAACGGTGGAGGAGGGCTGGCAACTCACCTTTCAAAATGAAGCTCTGCTTTCCTAATCAACCCAAATTTTCAGCTCCTCATCCTATCCCTCTCTTTTTGGGGTGAAACTACCATTCTGTGTGAGACCGGGGTTTTTCCCTCCTACATTTGGCAAGGTTAGATTTTAATCCCTTCCTCCGTCAGACTCTTCACATCCCCTAGCCTGGAGTGACAGCCACTGGGAGGAAGGAAACAGAGCTGAGCACCGCTCGTGCCCCCGCGGCAGCTGCCAGCACAGGCTCCTGTCAGCAGGTGCACGTGGTCCGGGCAGCACACATATATGTGCCTGTGTACGCATACACGCACCCACGGGCGTTCCCATCCCCTGGAGGCTTGTCATCCCCTTCACGGAGAAAAGCATCTACAGAAAACAGCCAAATTCTGGAATTCTTCCCTGTACAACACTAATTTCCTTTTTCCCCCGATGCGCCTCTAACCCAGGCAGAGGCTTACAGACCGTGCTGGTCCGGAGGGGTTTGAAACCGGGTAACAAAGGGTAAATGGTCCCAGGCTTTGGGAGAACGGAGATCCACGCGCCCGCTCCTGGAGTTCAGGTCGCCTTTACATCGCAGGGGCAAAACACACACAGACTACATGCTCCCTGCCCCCAAATCAGCGAGGTGGGGACTCTGCTCTGCCCAGGACAGCGGCACAGAGCGCAGCAGAGCTGGGACCCTGCTGCAGCCCTGGCATGGCTGGGTGGGCAGCAATCCTGATTTTCCTCCAGCGTTGCTGGGAGAGAGAGATTGCACTGAGACCTATTTCCTAAACGCGATGCTGACGCAGGCAGCCTGCTGTTATTTTTAGCAACATGCGTTTCACTTTCTAGACTCGCAGATAATCAAGCTGCAGTGCGAGTGCCGATTATAGCAAGAGGCTGCTACCAGGCTCCAGAGGCAATGTGCCGACATAGTAGCACTCAGGAGCAATGTGCAAACACGGTAACGCTCGCGTTTTGAGAGACGCCTGTGTTACTCCCCGTGTGCTAGAAACGCGTGCACCCCGACAGAAGAGCCATCAATTAAAGAGGCAGCCACTTTGCCTTCTCCTTCCTAGTTCTTCTTAACCCTGATGTGCTGTCACCATCCATTAAGTGCTCGGATCCCTCGTGTGCCCCTGAGCGGTGCCAGCCCAGCCTGGCAGGGCTCCTGTACTTGCCCATTGCTAAATCACAGGAGTCTTGGTGTTAGCAGTACCCCCTTCAGGAAATAATTTCCTTACTCTAATTATCAATCTTTTTAATTAGAGGTTCAAAGAATGATGTCATCTATTCAACCGACAGCCTATTTACCTGCCAACACAAGACCCTTCCAGCAAATACATTCTGTAGTGCTTTCTCTAGCGTCATTTTGAGCAGGACAAATGCAGAGGATAGCTCATCGTAGTCTTTGGCTCGTGAGATTCTCTTCTTGATCAGGAAGAGTACCCAAGCATAAGAGGAAAAAAGCAAACCCCCACTTCTTGCTGTGTTTCCCAACAAACATCAGACTTGAGCTGTGACCTCAGTATCCATCACCACTTGCCACCTGCAAATGGCAAGTACTCACGACACAGGCTGGTAAGAGGACAGAAAGCCAAGAGGAAACTACCAAATGAAAACTCACGCAGAAGCCGATGAACAGCTTTTACACTTTATGTGCCTATCTGTTCATCTTCTCGTAACCAAACTACAGGCACTGTGTTCAGAGACATTAAAGAGAGAAAACAGCCTTATTTCCTAAATACACTGTATACAAAAATATCTTATGAGCTAGCAAGAAACTCCGTAGCGCGTGGCTATCAGAGCTCCCTCACCTGGCTCCAGGGTTGTAACAAGCACAGATGCAAGCCACACTTCTGACTTTTTCAACCCATCGTGCCCTTGGCTTGCTCTGCAGGATGGGCGAGACCAAAAAACAACCCTGGGAGAAAAACACCGCAAAGCTACTCACCGCGCCTCCTGAGCAAGTGCTGCATGCGCCCTCCCACCTGGTCCAGCCCCATCGGAGTGCTCTGGGAGAGGGGTTCGGAGCGACATCTCTCCACGAGGACTTTGAAGGGTGGTGTTTGCGGGGATGGCTGAGAAGGGTGAGACATCGGCTGGCAAGAAAAGGGTCAGAGAAGAGTTTTACCAGTATGTGTCAAACCTCAGACAAAGCAATCACAGAACATATAGTAACACGTATAATTTTCAAGACAGTGCAACACACCTAAGACTTTCTCACTGCAATCTGCACCTGCTTCATTTTTTTTTTTGACTGAAAGATTAAGACTTGCTAGCTCTGGTGTTGAGTGCCCAAACTCCCGTTGCACGGGGCTCATACTTTGAACGCAGCTCACAGCGTTTAAGTCCAACAGCTTCCAGTGGTACTTAGCCTCCGAGGCACTTCTGAGGGTAACACGATGAAGATGTCTGCTTTCTGCACGGCATTTTGTCTACTCTCACATTACCAAGTCCCAGCAGGAGCACACACAGGGAGTGAATTAGCTGGTGCCGAGGACCCAGTCCTAGGTAAAACATTTCAGGGTGGCTTCATGACGTGCAGCGAGGGCTGGCTGCTTTCTAAGGGACAGCAAACCAGCAGCCAAAGAGATAACCTGGTTGGCAGGATGGGGCCTTACCCTCCAGCCCCATGCCACAGTGCCCAAGCAAGGGACCAGGCCAGGTCTGGAGATGGTGGCCAAGGTCAGCTAGACTTCAGATCATTAGGTACATTCATGGTGGTAAAGCAGGTCCAAGGTAAAGTAGGTGAGTTGGTTTATAGATTGGGGTGATGCCCAGTGAGGGTAATCAGGGTCAGACAAAGCCCCATGATCCTTGGACAGGTCCATGGTGGTGAGGCAACTCCAAGGTCAAGCCAGGAAATCAGCCCCCAGGTTGGTGTCCAGCCCGGCAGGGCCCGTGGCCAGGCAAAGGCACTGCTGTGGCTGAGCTGGAGACCAGCTCTCCTCCCATGTTGCTCAGGGGAGGACTGAGCACCCAAGGCAGAGCTTAAATGGGCTGCCAGGCCCATGGGGGTGGTGTGGAGGCCCCAGGTGAGACTGCTTAGGGTCATTAAGAGCAATTAGTGCATTCAAAGCACCGTGAGGGTGGACAGCTGGGAGGTCTGCTTCAACAGGTACTCCTGAACTGAACTAGGAGATGCATCCTTTGGTGGCCTACAGGAAACAGGAGGCTGTTAACTTCTGGATTTTTTGCCAGGTTACAGCTATCAGTCACCACTGGTCTCCATGTACAGCTACGCTCAAGAGACATGTGTGTAAGAAGTGGAAAATGGAACAAGAGGATTTTTCAGAAAGATCTCCAGCACTTGAAAGTCATGGAGTAGAGCAATGAGTTTGCAATGATGAGGTTTAGGAGAACAGCTTGTTTATGCACGTGCTCGTCCAGCAGCGTAATAATGGGATCTGCCCATATTATTATAAAAATAAAAGTTACAACTTCTTAGAATAAAGCTGGGATACCCATCAAGAACAATTCCTGCAAAACCCAAGAGTCTGCCTGATAATAAGATCCATGCAAAAGTTAAATTAGTAACAGGATGTCGTTTTCCTCATTCCCAAAAATCTTAACAAAACACTCCCTTCCAGGTATTTCCAGAGGTCATATAAGGTCTTTTCCAATTCCATAAACAGAAGCCTACAGACGGTCTACGAAGAGGACAGGAGGTGAATAACATAACAGCACTGCTATTATTGCTGTGCTGCCGGAGTCATCGGGAGAGTACAGAGAGCCTTCTGGGGAGAGAAAGGACTCTTCACGTGTAGATAGATTTGAATCCCTTTGGTGGAATACGCAACTGCAAAAGAACATATCAGACCCACTGACCGTCCTCCTTCAAAAGCTGAGTCTTATATCACTTAGCTGCTAACAAAGGTCTAATACAAATCCACCAACCCGCCTGCAAACCAATATTTGTAAAATCTAGTCTCTTGATAAGCACGGCTGCTTTTCTTTCAAGATACTTCCTACTCACCCTACATCTTCTCCTGGCGGCTTCTTGTGTGACTGGGGAGATGTACCAAGCTGCTTGCAGATGGCCTGGCCTTGCTCTGTACCAAATACATCGAGGACTGTCGCCTTCGGACCATGCTTCAGCCCTTTGTGTTACCCTTATGAATTTTCCTAGGTCTTTTCCCAAAATACTGTGGTTTAGCTTATTGTAGAACATGAAACACATGTCTGCTGATCAAAACAGGTCCAAAGTGCTGCTACTGTTGCTAAAAGGTTAGCTCCTAATCGCGTTGCCCAGCATTTCTAATGCTTGCTCTTTACAGCATCACTGTTTGCACCAGAACAGGGTCCCGAAGCACCCAGCGCACACACACACCCAGCCGGGCACAATGCACCCAACGGGGTCGATCTGCACCCTCCTCTGAACATCTGTTGCGGGGGGCCACCAACAACACGCCATGTTCTCTACACCATGTTCTCTCCGATGTATGTAGCACCTACCAGAACAGTTGGGGTTTTTTTCAGTTATTATAGTGTGCCTCATCTCCAGCAGAACACAAGTTACAGCCCTTGCCAGGTTTCAGATGGTCCAGATGCAAGGATGAGGCAAACCACAGCACTTAAAAGTAAACTGGGACCTCTTGCTTGCTCTCTGAAAATGCCCAGGTACATTTTTAGCAAAACTAGAACAATTATTTTTCCTGAAAGATTGACAGAGGAAAGCAGAAATTATCATGGTAGTTTCTCTGGAAGCTGACGGATAACAACTGCTAACAAGACACGTCCTCTCTATCAATAGCCTATGAAATATTACTTGAAACAGCAAGATACTGGCAATTGATTGAAGCACCCATGAAGTGGTCAAATACCCCAGTTACACCTTAGCATTTAGTAACATTAATCAAAAGAATGAATTTGCATTTACAGCTCACAGGAGAAAAACGTTGGCATTTCCCTCACTTTTCAGTGACTCCAACTTTTACTATCCTATTTCAGGAGGAAAAAATCCTGAAAAAGACAACTTGTACGGCGATATTTTGCAGAATGGAATTTTCTTTTAAAAAAAAAAATGACAATTCAAACTCCTACTTTTCATTTTATTCGCTGTGACATGTGACACTGTGGAAGCCTTGTGTATAATCTTAGAGTCAAGAAATCATCAGAAAAATCAGTTTACAAAGGTCAGGAGAAGAAAACAGGAGGGGCTCCTCACTGGGAGGCTTCTAGCCTCAATTACAGACAGATTTGTCATACTTCCACAGCCCTGCTAACAACTGCGTGCCTCACATGGTTTAGTGTATCTGTTCTCAAGACTCTAGCAGCCCCAGTTTTCACCGATGTGCTATTATCTTTCTTTACAGATGAAGAACGAAGCGGACAGGCTATAATTACCCCAAAGGTACAGTGGGAGTCTGCGGATGAATTAAGGTTTGATCTCCCATTCCCTGCTCCCAGCACCAGCACCGTGTCCGGTGACCCAGTACGCTTCTCTTGACTGGTTAACAGCTGGGAGGAGGTGAAAGCCAAAGAAAACCTTCCACACGGAGAAGTTTTGGACACGCAGTCCCTTTAGCATATAGGCCAGCAACGCCCAGAGGTCCCCATTCATATCACTACTCTGATGGCACCAAGGATGGCAGGAGGTGGCCTGCTGTAACTTTGAGGCTGGGAACTAGATGAAGGCAAGACCAAACAAGTATTTTAAGCAAACATGTGGAAATCTGAATTATCCATGTGTTCAGTGGCTGGTTATATATACATGTAAAGCCTCTCAGCTTTGCAAACTCAACCTGCCTTTCCCTGACAATGCTAAAAATATGTTTCCCCCAAAAATCCTACCCCACTATAGATAGCACCAACTATATGCTTTAATTCAAGATTTTCCTAGCACCTCGTGGTTATTAAAAATACAAAAATCTGAACAGCTTGGAGATAGGCTTTAGAGGTTTTGTCTCCACTAAAAATAAGAAGATTGTCAGACATAACCATATTAAAAGCCATAAATACACAGAATCTTCATTCTGCAACTAAATCGTACCTCGCTACAGACAGGAGTGTAGTGCTCTTTTGGCAACGGCAGGATTTAGAAAGTAAAGTACTATTTCTTAATTTGGAAGGACTGTGAAGTCTTGTGTAAGCACAACTACCAGCAGCAGGCTGAGACACAACCCCGTTTACTGCCAATAACCAGCAGATGAAGAGAGCTCTGAAGATCAGCTCTCAGAAATACCCATTTTCTGGCTAGGGTCATTCAACAGAGCAGGGAAGGAAAAGACAAATTGACTCAGCAGTCCCATTTCTGCAGCTGCTCCCAAAACGTTCTGTAGCAGAGAGACAATAAAACAATCTCAAGCTAAAGGTCATTATGAGAACTTGTTGCACATCACTTGCAATTTCTCATCAAACACAG
This sequence comes from Pelecanus crispus, assembly GCF_030463565.1. Classification (NCBI taxonomy): domain Eukaryota; kingdom Metazoa; phylum Chordata; class Aves; order Pelecaniformes; family Pelecanidae; genus Pelecanus; species Pelecanus crispus. Next base: position 2,027,915 of record NC_134655.1, on the reverse strand, counting down.
AAAAAGAAAGTCGCTGTGTCTTCCTCTCGCACAAAGGCACTTGCAGCTGCTGCGCTGAAGTAGAACTCCAAACCCGTGGGAGGATCTGAGATATGCCCCGGCTATCAGATCGCAAATCTGCAAACGCATCCTCTGGCACGCGCACACTCAGGCAAATCAGTAATCTTGTGCTTCCAGTTAGACCCACCGCACAGGGAGAGTCTCTGCTTTTCCCACACAGAGCAACGCAGAAATCACAAAACCCAGTAACACCGTGAAAGCGCCGATCCTGCGCCATCAGCATGGGCCACTCCGCAACAGGGAGCGCCTTTATGGCACCTGGACAGGTTGGTTCCTAAGTACAGGGCTCAGAGGAACAAACTCGATGGCTGCTCAGCAGAAACATCTGCAACCATCTGCTGTGATGCTGAGAAGTGAGTTTGATCAGACAGCCCCTTACAGGGCTCTGATACCAAACTGGCTGGGAAACTCAGGGCATCCCAGGTTGGCCTGGCACCTCATCCTATGGGACAGACACCTTTTGCCCAGGTTGCCAAGCCTGTAGAAATCTCATTTTCACACTTCTGGCAATCATAATTCCCCCAGAAAATGGCATCCCAAAACCAACTGGTGTCTATGTGCTGCCACTACAGTCAGCAGCAAGCTGCAACCTGTAAACCTTTTGGAGGTAAAATTCAAAATCCTAAGGAAAAAGATGAGATTTTCTATTCCGTAAAATATAAACTCTTATTTCGCAAATAAGCCAGCAGAGGGCACAGAAAGACTGCAGTGGAAACCCTCTGCTCCCACACTGCAAGAGTGACACAAGCAAAAATGCTCTGCAGTGCCCAGTCCCCCTGTGTGCCCCCGAGACGAGTGGGGAGGATCTCTCTGCCAGCAATAAGCCTGAATCAAGTTTCTGGGTCCTAAAAACTCTAAACTGATGCCTGAAATATGAAGTCAGATGCGTATTTTGCAACCTTTCCTTGCGTCATTCCCAAAGGAGGTATCAAGTCAACATTGACTTGCTGGAGCATGTCCAGAGAAAGGAAACAGAGCTGGGGCAGGGTCTGGAGCACAGGGCTGATGGGGAGCGGCTGGGGGAGCTGGGGGTGTTCAGCCTGGAGAAGAGGAGGCTGAGGGGAGACCTCATCGCTCCGCAGCTCCTGGCAAGAGGGGGTGGGGAGGGGGGTGTTGGTCTCTTCTCCCAAGTAACCAGCAATAGGACAAGAAGAAATGGGCTCAAGCTGTCAGGGGAGGTTTAGGGTTGGATATTAGGAGAAATTTCTTCACGGAAAGAGTGGTCAAGCATTGGAACAGGCTGCCCAGAGAGGTGGGGGAGTCCCCATCCCTGGAGGGGTTCAAAAAACGGGCAGACGTGGCACTGGGGACATGGTTTAGTGGGCATGGTGCTGTTGGGTTGATGGTTGGACTAATGATCTTAGAGATCCTTTCCAACCTTAATGATTCCTAGTTTTTACTTTAATTAAAAAATAATGCAGCCACCAACCCAGGAAACATGAAATTACTACTCTCCCCTTAACTGGTTTAGTGGTGGCCTTGGTAGTGTTAGGTTAATGGTTGGACTGGATGATCTTAAAGGTCTTGTCCAACCTAAACGATTTGATGATTCTAAGTCCCCCACAAACCCTATCCAAGGGCACATCAGGTGGATTGAAACCCCGAAGGAAAAGCTGGAACCACAAAGTAGTCTATGTGGTATCAAATCTTCCTTCCACCTAAGCATCATCTCAAGCTACTGGAAGTGGTCAAATCCAAGCTCTGGGGCTATGCCTGAACTCCCCGCAGCAGCATTCTTCCTGTTCAGATGCTGTGGTGTTTTTAGAGGTGGATGAGGATAAGTGACTTCAGTGGGGACATGGACAACGGACACTTCTATAGTCTGCAAGTGTCCAAAATCTAGTAAAACCTCCATATGATCTTTCAGCTCATTTCTCATATCTGTCTCTCAAAATAAGGAAGGCACTTTCATTCCAGAGTGCAGCAGTGTGAATGGTGAAATCAGTAATTCATTTCCCACTGACAATCTATTTTGACCTTTCCTGTTCTTTCAATTCTTCAAAATGTTTTTATCTCCACTGTTTCACAAGTTCCCAGAACAAACAAGAATTTGGGATGGAGTCTGAAAGCAACTAGGCATGGGGACAGTTTGAGAAGTAAGCAGTTTTCGACCTTTCTACAGCTGCTCTTAAAATGCTGCAGCAATGCTATTTCCTTTGCGGCATTAAGATCTATTCCTATTGAGCCGTTACTCGCCTATAACATCACTCAGCTCCTGCCCAAAGACATTAAATTTTTAAAAGGCAAGACCAGGAAAGCAAGAAACAGGGGCATTAATTGCAGGAGAGTACAGCTAAACAGATTTGCTATACTGCTAGGACCAACGTGCAGGCCCCCTAAATCCCACTCCAGCATCCTTTGTGCCACACCAGCCTCAGTCTCTTAGATCATCTCCTAACAGGTCCGGGCAGGGAGCCTCAGAGAGAACCGGCGCTTTTGTGCTTTCTGTGGGACAATGTGTAGGTTTTTTCTGAAAATACTTGCTTGAGCTATTTCTGCTCTACACTGCTAGCACACTTTAAAACTGCCGGAGCGCTTGCTTACAGCAGCCGACCAAGCCAAGCCACCCTGTCCTGGCAGCACCTTCTCCCTACTTGTGGTTGAGCGTTTCACTTGAAATACAAATCCTTCAATTAATGCAGAGCAGCCTGGAGTGGAGGCAGGAGGGCCAACAACCGTCCTGAGGAACAGGTGCCAGCAAAGAGCTGGATTTAGCCCTAAAACAACACGAGGCTGGAGATTGCCGCTACTGTCATGCTCAGGCTGGAGTTATTCCTCTTGCATGTTTATTTTTGGTAAAATGTTTCCGAGTGCTGCTCCCTGATGAGAGATAGGCAGGCAAATCCCTCGGGTATCTCAGGACATTTGTTACTGGAGCTGCTGGCGGACTCTCTAGGTCCGTTCCTATCCAAGAGTATCCCTCCTTTAGCCTCACTCTTGACTGCTCCGGGTTTGATGCTGCCGCCAGATCACCGTGCCTTTCTAAATCTCTAGCCCGAGTTTCTGGGATGCAGAAGGTGTTCACAAACCAGGGCCGGCTGGATGCTTTCCCTTCCATCCCGCTGCTGCTTCTGCCTAGCGAGGCAGCAGGCCTTCCGTGAAGCCGGAAGCCGCAGCAGTCCGGAGGTCGTACTGCTATCGCCACACTCGACGGGAACCTGGGGGCGGTTTCCTGTCCAGTTATCTCAAGCACCATATTTAAGTTTCTTGGTAGCGTTTGTAAGCTGCAACAGCTGAGCTGGGGCTTACCGCATCTCCTGTTCACGCAGCTGACCTGGGAAATGGCTCAGATTTTGCCCCAAGAGCTCCGCGATTAGGCATGCAGTCATTGCCCTCAGCTAGCAGAGACATGGCTGCTCCGGGAAAAGACTGCCAATATTTTCCTCTGCTCCACTCAATCCTTTCATGCCTCTGTTATCTTGCTCCTGCCCAGAATACTTTCAGCTTCGTCCCTGTGAAGGGCTATCAAACCACAGCCCTCTCATTCAAGCTCCTCCTAAAAACATTTCTTCCAGGAACCACAAGAAGTGACTAACCAGTATTCCCCCCACTTCATAAGTGCATGGAATTACACAGTGAGGTCTCTTTATTTTTCTGTATTACACAAAATGGAGCAGAAAAACAAATCCAGGAATAACTAACAATGGTACTGCCCATTTTAGCTGGGAGTCAGAAGTTCCGATTTTTTTTCCCCAGCATTTCTAATCTGCTGCCAATTTTCAAACACTTCCCCTCCTGGCTCAGAAGATACAGTGACCCCTTTTCCAACAGGGAACAATGTCATCACCTCTGTAACATCTCTGGTCTCTACAAGCCCAAAAGGAAAGGAGAAAGTTTCTTCATGAATTTACCCAATTTCCCTACCTGGCACCTTAAAAAAAAAAAAAAAAAAAAAAAAAAAAGTCATCATTTCAGCCTCAGCTAATCAACAAGGACCCAAAGGAAAACAGCTGGGCTTCACGCTTGGTCCTACCATGGTTTGTCCACAAACCTGCACCGATTCCGCAACTGGCACGGAGCAACCTGAGCCTCAGCGGACCCTTCAGCAGCTGAGCAGGGTACAAAAAACGCCTCTCCTGCGAGACACAAGGCTGGGGCATGCTGGCAAGTGACCTGGCAGAGCCGATACGACGGCTACCGCACACAGATTTCTGCTCTGCACAGAGACACGTGCCCAGGTGCTACAGCGATGGGCTGAGAGTTAACGGGGGACTCCGTCGGCTTCAGGAGGCCTTTTCTCATGCTGCATGTGTGACTCCCATGGGAATTCTGACGTTTCCTAGCATTAAGCTGCACAATACAGATTTGTAATACCCAGAACCTACTCCAAAATGCAACGTCCACTTAAATGTTCTGACAATTTTAAAGGCTTTAAAAGACTTGCTTATAACAAACAGGAATGCACTGCCATAATTAGAGCCACCACCATTGCCCACCTTTCACTTAGGGCTGGGTATTTAACATCCCAAAAGGCTATGTCATTTTGTGTGGAGACAGATGCAAGGCAGCTCTGACCAGTCCCCCACCCGGCGTGTAGTCACATGAGAAAGGCATTTTGCTCACATTATGCACCCAGCCCCTTAGCAAGGCTTTCTGCTACAGGCTCAGCACCAAACTGTGGAGGCCACACAACTTCTGACAGGTTTGGAGCAGGGAGAGAGCTCATTCAGATCCACCAGAGAAATGATCTGATGAGCCCTACAAGACATGGGCCGCCTTCTTTTTTCTGTTCTTGCACTGTGTGCCAGGACTCTGTATTCTAGATGCCATGTTGTAACCAGCATCACCTTAGAAAAATCAACGACCGCCACCCCTACCACTTTTTCAGGTAAGAAAACACAAGGGCCATAGTGCAATCACTGAATGCCATTTGTCCACGGCATGCTTCAAAACTCTACATTTGTTGAAAGCACTCTTCTTACAAGTTTCTGCTTCAAATGAGCTAAATGCAGAGGTGAAAAAAAATAAAGGTAGTGCCTAGAAATACATCAACTTCTGCTACAGCCTCTTCTAGAGGCACTGATACAAACAAATGGCCAAAAGGTCGTAGGAGGAGCTGCTCTGGAGGTTTACACTAATAGCTCAGGGATATGCCAGTTAACTGACTCCTCTCAGACTGATACAAAAGCTGCATCCACTGCCATCATTCATATGATGGTCTACTTAACTGAAAAATCCCAATGAGGAATATATAAAAATGCTTTCAAGTGCAAACCATCTTCATAAGATGTATAACAGTATGGTCTTCTTGAAAACATTACAGTAAAAGTTACTTATACCTTTCCATTTTTGAGCCGTCCAGAGGAGACAATTCTAGAGACGTGCACTTGGAATGGACGGCCCTCGTTGTTAAACTGGTCCCCTCTGTCAGTTACCTCTACAGAGTTTTGTTCTACAAATGAAGTAGTTCCACGCTTTTTGATGCGGCAATCAGTCTGCTCTAAATCCTGTCCTTTAATTGTTGCATATTTTAAAAAAGTCACTACAGAAAAGTCAACATCAGCAACTGGAGAACAGTCCAGGTCCACAGTATCCAGTTTATTCACAGGAAGATCTTGAGAACGTGGAAGGTCCCTGCCCATGACCTGTGTCTTGACCAGAGTACTGCTAGTGTCTTGAATTTCTTTAGCCAGGGTCGTCTGTGGAAGGTGGATCAGAGCCTCAGTCACTGCAGACAAGTCACCATCTGCAGCTGGAGAATGGCCCAAGTCCACAGTATCCAGATTATTCACAGGAAGACCTTGAGAACATGGCAGGTCCCTGCCCACGACCTGTGTCTTCTCTGGAGTACTGCCCAAGTCCTGAATCCCCAGCTCACCTCTAGACAAGTCTTGTAAAGGCAGCTCAGGATTTCTCAAGCCCTGCATATCCAGTTCTGTCTTTGAAAGCTCCTGAGCCACTGCTGGAGACGGATCCATGTCTTTAGCAACCACTGGAGCACAAGCCACAGCCTCGGTATCAAGTTTAGTCAGCAACGTCTGTGGAAAGTGGATCAGAGCCTCAGTCACTGCAGACAAGTCACCATCTGCAGCTGAAGAATGGCCCAGGTCCACAGTATCCAGATTATTCACAGGAAGACCTTGAGAACATGACAAGTCCCCGCCCACGACCTGTGTCTTCTCTGGAGTACTGCCCGATTCCTGGATCCGTTTAGTCAGAGTCGTCTGTGGAAAGTTGACCAGATCCTCAGAGGAGTCTTTAGTATTTAGCTCAGTGAAAGAGTGATCTGCGAGCTCTGGCAGGTGGGAGATGGATGGTTCTGGCCCAGAGGGAGAAAGTGATGTTTCATTAAATCTGCCATTCTCGCTGCCCAGGGCAGAGGACCCAATGCCTTGCGACACTTCTGTGGTTTTGCAAAGCTGCGTGGGCTCCTTCCCCACCAAACTCTCAAAACTCAGATTGTCCCATGTGCCTGAATCCGGGGACTGCAGACACGCTCCCACCGTGCAGAAGGCCCTTGCACTCTCATTCTCGATAACCAAGCCCTCTTTGTGGGAAGTAACATCCTGCCTCCAGCTTTGGAAACTCCGCTGAGGCCTTTCCTCATCAGGTGAAAATGCCCTTGAGGAGCCTCGCAGCCTCCGAGCTGCCTCAGCCACACTGGTGAAGAACCTCACCACACCCCCAAAGTGAGTGGCTTTGGTTGCACTGTTTGATTTTTTCCGCTGGCTGAGATTCTCCTCACATCTCGTATCAAAGTCAAAATAAGAAGTAGAATGATCAGTTATATTTTCTAAGTTCTGGAAATTGGTTTCAGCCCTTTGATCTGGTAGCTTTGAATTATCTTTGCTAGTTAATGAAATTCCTTTCAGATAGCTCCAGACATCAGAGCTTCTTCCTCTTCTGCTCTCCTGTGGGAGCACAGTACACCTCTTTTGACTGTCCCCTTCTGTAACTGCAGGACTCTTAAAGTTTTCAAAATTCAAAGATTCGCTCTTTCTAGCTGGTATCCTATGGCAGTTACTATCATTATCTTCACTGTGTAATCTGACACTAATATCCCTGAGACATTTACTTTCATTGACATCAATTTCAGGAATGCTGATATTCAGCTCTATGTCTTCAAAAGAAGAATCCAAATCATCGATGTACCCTGCATACGAGTGGCGGGAGGGCCTCCGACTGTCACACAGTTTCTTAACCCTGTATACAGCTCTTTGCCCGCTGGCATGATGGTCCTCCTCAGCGTCACAAGCAACCTGGACTCTGGATGCTCTCAAATCCACATTCTTAGGCATCCTGGACGTTCTTCCCCTTTTTAATGGCCTCACCCTGTCCATGAAGGATGGTTTTTTTAATTCTGAGACCTCAGAGGTAGCTCCCAGTAGGATCATGGACTGGGGTCTGTCTTTATTCGTAGAGAGTCCTTTCCTTCGTCTAACAAAATTCCAGATCCGGTTGCCCTTGGTCATCTTTTTATACCTGGGTGCTTCCTCCCGTTCATTCGGGACTGCATTGCTGGAGGTGCAGTGCTCAGCACCAGAGACCTCCAACGCATCAGTATTCCCTTCCTCCATTTTTGCTTGGAAAATCCTATTTGCGTATCCATTTGGAGCTATCACGGGACCAGTGTGCCGGCGGCCCTCTATAACTTCCATCGCCCCTCGCTCACAAGCTGGTATCGGGGGTCACAGATGCATTGTCTTCAGATTGTTTTCTTCACAAGACTTAAGGAAAAAAGAACAAAGGAATGCAATTAGGAGCAGAAGGGTTTTTTAGAAGACACATTTGTTAAAGCATCACAGGTCAAATCTTATCCCAGTGGCAGTGGTGGTTGTGCCATTGGTTTCAGTGAGGCTGAAATTTTGCTCCCAGACTGTATAAATTTTAAAGCAACTTAAATCTGATTTAAATGACTGAAGATTTAGTGACCACAAATAAACTTCCTGCATTAATAAAGTTACCACGAAGTACATGCAGAATACCATAAATCACATCTTCATTTTGCAAATCGCTCTGACTCTAAATACGTCAGAGTACATGTCAGAGAGGAAAAGAGGAAATTACAGCAAAGCGTCCCTGCGCATGTCACTGTCATCTTCAACAGCCCCATCTGCCAGGAACCAGCAATGCACTCCCAACAAATTCAGTCTCTTCAGGCAGGCATTCAAAGAAAAGTCAGGATGAGTCTTTTCCTGGAACCGATGCAATTCTGAAATACTACAATATCAGAAAATTCATGAAATATCCAAGCCAGGTTTTTCCTACTAAAGCTATGGCACCAGCGTGGGAATCCCTCACTGGAATTGGACTGCTAAACGAAAGCTGCTTGGCCACCACTCAACGCTACGCAAAACACACGTGTTCCCCTCCCTAAGTGAACAGGATTAAAACCACAAGTACCCCATACACAACAGCAATGGAAACCACTCCAAACCCTTTGTGGGAATACATTTGAACTCCTGCTCGTACAGATCCTAAAGCTTCCCTTCCACGGGTGTACCTCTGCCCTGTCTCACTGCTACAGCTTCACAAGGCGGTCCTGGGTTTGCTGTCTACCTTCGCGACACGCAGAACTACATGCCAAGGCACTAAACAGGGTTAAATTCCCTCAATTCCCAGTCCTACTCTCAGGAGAAAGAAGAAGGCAAGAGCAGGAACAAGAAGGGGTACAGCCCCAGAGACACAGGTCTGACAATGGAAAAACTCTCCATTTTCGCCCTGAGCAGGGGGAGAACAGGCAGTCACACTGCAGGGCTCTGACAGAAAGGCATGAAGCTTGCTCCCGCTCTCACCTATTTTACTCTTACTGCTCTATGAACAGTCTCCATACCTATTAAAAAAAAACATTACACTCACTATTTCTATTAAAATGAAGGTTATTAACACAGCAGCTATTGCCCTGGACACCTCATGGACAAGGAAAGGCTCACCTTTGCATTCAGTCAAATTAGTCTCCGTTTCTACCTTGCCATCACGTCTATCATACCTATTAAAAAAAAAACCATTACACTCACTATTTCTAGTAAAACGAAGGTTATTAACACAGCAGCTATTGCCCTGGACACCTCATGGACAAGGAAAGGCTCACCCTTGCACTTAGTCAAATAAGCCTCTGTTTCTCCCTTGCCATCACTTCTGTCTTCAATAAGCGATAACCTGTGAGACCTCCACCAATGGCAGAGGCACCAAGGAACCAGAGCACAGCCAAGTGAGGCCGAAAACCTTAACAGAAACAACTACCGTCCTGCTTTTTTATGAACAATAGTCATCTGGCTTTCACTACAGCCTTGACACAGGGGTTGTGCCAAGCGGTTTTGGCACCAACGGTACTTAGGTAGCGAAAATGAACGTTTGCTACTGCGGTGGGTTGATGGAGGCCAGCTGCCAGATGTCCACCCCACCACACTGCCACTCCCCCTCCCCAAACAGGACAGAGGGGAAAAAGTAAGTTGGAAAAGCTCATGGGTTGATATAAAGATATGGAAATCCCTTATCAATTACTGTCACGGGCAAGACAGATTCGACTTGGGGAAAATTAATTTGATTTATTGCCAATCAAAATCGATTTGCATAATGAGAAACAAAGATAAAACTAACACAACACCTTACCCCCACCCACCCCCTTTTTCCCATGGCTCCACTTCCCTCCCGATGGCTCCACCTCCCCCCCTGAAGGGCACAGCGGGATGGGGAATTGGGAGAGGTACGGTCAGGACACAGCAGTTCCCCTCGGCTGCTCCCTCCTCCTCGTGCTTGTCCCGTGCTCCTGCGTGGGGCCTCCGCAGGCCACCATTCCCATCAGGAGAACCTGCTCCTGCGTGGGGCCTCCACAGGCCACCATTCCCAACAGGAGAACCTGCTCCTGCGTGGGGCCTCCGCAGGCCACCATTCCCAACAGGAGAACCTGCTCCTGCGTGGGGCCTCCGCAGGCCACCATTCCCGTCAGGAGAACCTGCTCCTGCGTGGGGCCTCCACAGGCCACCATTCCCAACAGGAGAACCTGCTCCTGCGTGGGGCCTCCACAGTCCATGATTCCCGTCAGGAGAACCTGCTCCTGTGTGGGGCCTCCGCAGGCCACGATTCCCAACAGGAGAACCTGCTCCTGCGTGGGGCCTCCGCAGGCCACCATTCCCGTCAGGAGAACCTGCTCCTGCATGGGGCCTCCACAGGCCACCATTCCCAACAGGAGAACCTGCTCCTGCGTGGGGCCTCCGCAGGCCACGATTCCCATCAGGAGAACCTGCTCCTGCGTGGGGCCTCCACAGGCTATGATTCCCGTCAGGAGAACCTGCTCCTGCGTGGGGCCTCCGCAGGCCACCATTCCCATCAGGAGAACCTGCTCCTGCGTGGGGCCTCCGCAGGCCACGATTCCCATCAGGAGAACCTGCTCCTGCGTGGGGCCTCCGCAGGCCATGATTCCCATCAGGAGAACCTGCTCCTGCGTGGGGCCTCCGCAGGCCACGATTCCCATCAGGAGAACCTGCTCCTGCGTGGGGCCTCCACAGGCCGCCATTCCTGTCAGGGAACATCCCCCTGCTCCAGCACCTCCTCCCCACCATCTTCACTGACCTCAGGGTTCGCAGCGCTCTTTCTCACTTTTTTTTAATCCCTCCCTCACTCCTCTCTGGCGTTTTTTCCCTTTCTTAAACATGTTTCCAGAGAGGCACCGCCAGCGCCACTGACGGGCTCCGCTCTGGGCTGTGGTGCGGCCGCTCACAGCAGCCCTGGTACCAACACCTCGCCAAATTCACCCCGTACAGGCACACAGCCCAACTGTGCAGCCACCGCCTCCCGCGCACGCCGCCTCGCGCTGCTTTGGCCATCTATTTACTCAGCCCGCTGCCTTTTGTACTCGCCACAATGGAGCGTAACCAGCGATAGGACGAGAGGAAATGGGCTCAAGCTGCGCCAGGGGAGGTTTAGATTGGATATTAGGGAAAATTTCCTCACAGAAAGAGTGGCCAAGCACTGGAACAGGCTGCCCAGAGGCGGTGGAGTCCCCATCCCTGGAGGGGTTCAAAAAACGGGCAGAGGTGGCACTTGGGGACATGGTTTAGTGGGCATGGGGGTGTTGGGTTGATGGTTGGGCTGATGATCTTAGAGATCCTTTCCAACCTTAGTGATTCCTAGTTTTTACTTTCATTAAAAATAATGCAGCCACCAAGCCAGGAAACATGAAATTATTCCTCTGCCCTTAACTGGTTCAGTGGTGGCCTTGGCAGTGTTAGGTTAATGGTTGGGCTGGATGATCTTAAAGGGCTTTTCCAACCTAAACGATTCTGTGATTTGATGATCCTAAGAAGCAACCTCCTTCCCCAGGCAATAGCCTGCTTTGGAGCCTCAGCACCGCCTGCCACCACTTAAACCCTGTAGCACAAATTCACACAGCACTTGCGTTGCCCTGGGTCCGTATGGAGACCACAGAATGCTTTTGTTCCCAAAAAAAGAAGGGTTTAGTGGGACTGTTCCTCCATCTGGTGCTCGAGGAGGAGACCAGCTCCTCATTCCCCAGGCTGTCGCTCTGGGTCTGCGAGTTATTCACAGACATCCCTGCTGCAATTTAAAGAGTAACACATTTGAATGGCTTTGAAGGAGTGAAAAAAAAAAAAAAAAAAAAGAGCATTTGAGTAGTTTCAAGTTGTGCAGCCAACTGGCAGCAAAAGACAAAAATCACAGAAGGTCACTTTTTTTTTTGGTTTGTTTTCTCTCTCCAGTTATGTTTTATTGGTTTTGGCTGGGTGGATCCTGCATGAGGAAAGAAGATTCAAAGGGAACAGGCTTGTCTGCGAAGTTTTTGGAGGGATGCTAGCACAGAGAAGAGAGGCTGTTTCTCATGTGTCGAGCAAAAGAGAGCCTGTAACAGGAGACAGACCCTGCGCAGCCCTCCCCAAAGAAGGAACACAACCCAGAAACGCAGGGCACGAGGGTGGCTTTAAAATTAAAAAAAATATATATTTCAGTTTTTTACAAGCAGCTTTACACCAGATGTAAATTAGAGCCACCACCGCGAAGCCAGACCTGAGCTCCCTAAGCAGAGAGGGGACCAGTGCTTGGTGGCTCCTCTCCGCCTTCCCTTCCACCGCAGCCTCACCTGGACCTCTCCTAATCTTGAAACCATCACCCCTGATCTGACAAGGCTCTCCCTGAGAGATAAACGGAATAGCAGGACACAGGTGTGGTGCTCAAAAGGCCTTTTGACCGGCTGCTAGCAAATACTCAGTGTGAGAAAAGCACCTTGTTGTTGTCTCATTCACACCAATGAAGCCTGCAGGACTGCACACACTGAAATCCCCCGCTAACCTTGGCAGGAGCCAACTCACAGCCGCGCAGCTTCGTTAGCGCCGGCGGCACTGGCACCGGCACCAGACCCAGCCCGAGGACTGGCATGGCCTCAATGGGAGCAAAGCCTCCCAGCACCGAGGCAAATGCTCTGCATTTGAACAAATTTCAGCCAGCTTCGCTCAGCCTTCCCCGACCGGGTGCCAAAACCCGCTACGCTCCGTCAGGTGCTACAGCTGCCAAAACGAGCGTCTGCCACTGTGCAAACACGCAACAGCAGCATGCTTGTGGGAAACCTACGCTTTAAATAAGCCAAACAGAGAAAAGGTGGCCTTATCAACCAAACCACACAGGCTCATGGCATTAAGGCCCATAATGACAAAATAAAATTTCAGCATGGAGAAGAACGGCCACGAGAGTATCTGATGAACCATTACTCATCTTTCTGGGGCGCAGGAGAAGGAGGTTTTGAAGAAACGCTTTGAACGTATTTTTGACAACACCTATTAGCCAGAAAACTACAACAGTTAGGCAACCACCTTTTTGTTTTTCCCCTCCTTGGGCTGCAGGTGCAGTTGTAGACGTCAAGTCGTAGCAAGTTACCGCCTAGCAGCCAAGCTGCAACCACCATCTCTGTGTGCGAGACTTTAACCACAGAAAACACGAGGTAACGCTATTACCTTACATCTCTTCCACTACCCTCTGAATTACCTCGAGCCCAAAGAGGGTGGCTCAGCCAGGCGGCTGTGGCTGGTGTGTTTGGTCTACAAAACACACAACATCTTGCCTGGCAAGGAAGATGGTTTCCTAAAACCACAGCTATCAATCAAACACTGAAAACCACTCCAACTTACAGGAGCTACGCGGGTCCCTACCCTGCCCTCTGCACAAGACCCTGTGGTTCTTCTCATCCCACAAGCAGTAGCCTTTCATTCTGAAAATTCACCTTCCTTTTCCAGGTCACTGAGGTGGACAAGGAAGTTCAGATTGCATAAAATCCCAAGCAAATGGCACCAGGTGTGTTACACAAACATCTGTATCCATGGCCATGATTCCCCCTCCAAATTCTTCCAATTTTTTTTGCATTATCCAAATCTTTTAAGAAAGATCTAGGTACTTTGCACCTCATTCATTACTGCATAACATTTCCTTGGCAACAAGGCTTCTCTTGCATGATACAGGTGGGAGTAATAGCAATTTTTCTTCTTTTAAGTGTGATTTAGCGACACATAGAAGAGCAGAAGTACCACCACGGGCCCAGGTAACACCCACTGAAGTTAACAGTTCTCACAGACTTAAAGGACCCCGAATCAGGCCCAACCACCAGAGCTGTCACAAGCCACCATTCAGGGACTGACGCTTTTATTGGGCAATCTTGTTCTTCTGCGTTGGCCCTTAGTAAAATTTACAAGAGTTATCCACAACCATAGCAAAATAAGGATGTCCACGTGCCTACCACAGGCAACGGGGTAGCAAGACCAGCTAGCAAGGAAGCATCAGTTAGGAAAGGTCTGATCCAGGCCGAGCTGAGTTTTCCCAAGAGATCCCAATGATGGAAAGCAACTGCTCACTTAACACCGCACAGTGCAGGCTGTCTGCAAGGCTGGCAGCACACAATTCCTGAAATCTACTTCAGATCTGCAGTTTTCGGGCAACTAGCAGAAGTTTGGGTTGGTTTTTTTTTAATATTTAGTGCTATAAAGCTGCCCCCTACCTAGAAAAAAACACCAAAAATGCTGGACACTTGGGACCTCTCTCAGGAAGGGGACCCTACAATGGGGCTTCAGGCTTCAATATTTTGGAAGGACTCTCTCAGCCATGAGAGTATTCAAACTTAACTGAACCACAACCCCTCAGAGGAAAATAGAAGGGAACACAGCAGATGCTTTGGGAAACATCTTTGCAGAGGATTAATTTCACCCACACTCAGACCCGGCACAGGACTGTAAACCCGAGCTTGTGTTGCGCTGCCGCGGCATCAGGCCTCCGAGCAGGAGGCAATTTCATTTCACAGAGCAGACTGGCAAGGGAGCGCTCGAGCCACCACCCAGGCAGGCAGCGAGGTCGGGGAGACGCCGTGTCCCAAGCCGGCACAGCTCCCCACTGCCACCAGCCACTCCTGTCACCGTAGCCGCGGGTTTGCTCACCTGCCCTCGCACCGAGGGGAGCATATATCTAGAAAACACATCGCTTTGGCAAAAATTTACAAAGTTGTGGGGTTTTGACGGTGTAGATTTATCTTACAACATAGGTAGATATCCATATGTCTTCCTAATTTGAAGATTGATGAAGCCCATACTGGTATAGGAAGTTGAGTATATTTAAATATGCTCATTAGTAAATGATGGAGTACACATTTATACTTCACACTTTAATGGTTGGACTTGATGATCTTTTCCAACCTAAATGATTCTATGATTTATGGGTGTGAGCAGAGCTAGATGGGGAAACAACCAAACAGAAGATGCGTTGACTTTGGTTTTCACCCAAAGAGCCGCAGGAACGCACAAGCCACGGGGCAGGAGGACAGGGCTTGGGTGGGCAGAACTACGTCCTTCCCAGGGTACTGGGACTGGCCGGGATGGAGTTAATTTTCTTCACAGCAGCTTGCGTGGTGCTGTGTTTTCAATCTGTGACCAAAGCAGGGCTGATAACACGCTCACGTTTTAGCTATTGCTGAACAGTGCTCGTGCGGTGTCAAAGCCTTCTCTGTCTCTCACTCTGCCCCCCTCAGTGAATAGATTGGGGGGTGCACAACAGGTTGGGAGGGGACACAACCAGGCAGATGACCTGAACTAACCAAAGAGATATTCCATGCCATATAACATCATGCTCAGCAATAAAAAGGGAAAAGGGGGGTTTAGAGATGCTACCCATCTTTTGCTCGGGAACCAGCCAGCCACCAGCCTACCCATGGGAGGCGGTGAGGGATTGCCTTTGCATTGCTTGTTTTGTTTTCTTTCCCTCTTCTTCCACTTCTCCTTTGTTTATTAAACAATTTTTATACCAACCCACAAGCTTTCTTGCTTTTATTCTTCCTTTCCTCTTCTCCCATCCCACTGGAGATGCAAGCGAGCGAGCGGCCGCATGGTGCTTAGCAGCCTACGCGGGTTCACCCACAACCTTCCTGGCACCCACCGTGGGGCTCAAGGGGTTCAAGATCATAACAGATGTGACTGCTGTGCGCTAGATTAAACTTCTAGCTGTTATACCTGTTTAGTTATTTGATTGGCTGCTGTGGAGCGCGACGCTGGCGTATTTACTTTGGGAGCTGACGTATGCATTTCCCCACGCATTCCAGTGCTTGATCCCCTTTTTGCTGTACAATAAACTCCAAGAATTGTTAATGACTGTTTTCAATTTTTGCTGTTTGCTGTGTCATCTGTCACTTTGTTTTGCTTTGCCTGGGAGAGCTACGATAGAAGCACTGGCCTCGAGCCTAATCTATTATTTGGGTCCTACCTTGCTGCTGTCCCAGTATTCTGAGAACCATCTCATGGAAAAAGTCAGCAATTACCCCCTTTTCTCCTGAGACACACTTTGTGGAGAGAGGAAAGAATGGCACCTAGCCCTTCCTCCAGGCCAGGTCTTTGTAGCCATGTTGTAATAGCCTTTCAGTTCCTTGCATATCCTTGTGTAATCAGCCTGTTCATACCAGTGCGCGTTGCGAGCCTGATTTTGATTATTGTTTGTAAAGTTAAACGACTAATTGGGAATGCCACACGGGAACATGCTCCAAGGCGACTGATCCCTGGTGGCAGGGCGTACATCCCAATAGACGCGCTCAATAGGATAACACTCATGTCCCCACCAGTCAACAAAAGGAAAGCCAGGCATCCCTAGGCGTCGTGGACTTGGTAGTGTTAGGTTAATGGTTGGACTGGATGATCTTAAAGGTCTTTTCCAACCTAAACAATTCTATGATTGTGGGATTCTGGAGAACGCACATTCCAGGTTACAGTCAACTTGCAAATCCCCTCTATCAAGAGACCCGAAAGAAGAACTATTTCGACTGAGGCCCCGAGGAGCAACAAACCTTTGAAGAGATCAAAGAGGAAATTGGTGGTGCGGCAGCCCTTGGGCCAGTCCGGCCAGGATCACGAGAGAAACGTGCTCTGCCTCTGGCAGAAAGCACCTGGAGAGACCCGAGGATGACATCGAGGGGTTTGGAGCCAGGGGTACAGAGGGTCTGAGGCTGACTACACCCCGACTGCAAAGGAGATACGCTGACTACAGCCCAGCTGCAAAGGAGATACTAGCAGCGGACAAGGGGGTTCAAGCCACGTCAGAAATAGTTGATACGAAAGCCCAGCTCCTTTTGGCACCGCGGCTACCTGCGCTGCGCTGGGTGTTCAAAGGACAGGATCTGCTCTTGCTGCGGAGCCATGACTCAGGACACCCCTCCGAGGCTCTCCATGCCCCCCTCTCACCTTCCAGCAGCACTAAATTTGCTGCGAAACCCATTGGCCGCCCCCGGCATCGCGCAGCGCTTCCAATTTGCGCTGAAGGCCTGGGGACGGCACAGCAAAGGCGCCGGCAGCCTTGCAAGGCGGCAGCCGGAGCTGGAATGCACCGAGGGCCCCCGGGGACACGATCTTCCACTCGTCTCTTCCTCTGCGGGATACAAAACAACAAACAAGAAGGAGCCTTTGGCCATTGTTTTTCGGTGAAGGGGGGTGACGGGGAGAGGGCACGCGGCGCAGCCTGCCAGAAGGCATGGCTGAGCTGAGGAAGTCCTGCCTGGGCTTCGGTGTATCCGCTCCTCTCCAGGAGGGGCGGGGGGAGGCAGGAAGGAGAGAAAATAGAGAACAAATGATCATATAACTCCTAAGAGAAACCTGTCTGCTCTCAGAGAGCGTATTTAGCCCAAGCATGCAGCGCCTCTTGCTATACAAAAGAAAAAGAGGAAAGAAAACCCCGCCAGTTCTTCCGTTACCATGTTCTACCACCGAAAAAAAATGGGAGGAAACAGATGTTAAGCTCTCCAGCGTCAGGAAATTATCTCTTTCATGAGGGTACAGTTACTTCAGTGTATTTAGGTCAAATAAATAGGTAGAGAATCGTGACTTCTCCCCCTTTCTGTTTATGTCTCCGCAGAAGAGAGCGGAGCCTCTCCCGGTGCCGCTCCAAAGGACCGGCCGCCGAGCCGCATTCACGCCGCCGCAGCGCACTCCCAGATGATGCGGGCAGGAGCCAGCCACGCTCGAGCCCCTGCCCGCCCAGCAGATCCCCAGCTCGCAGCCGCCCGCACTATGAATTGCTGCAGCCCCTACAAAAATTCAGCATCTCTTGTTTACGGGACAAGAAGGACAGTTTGCTGCTGAGCTTCGGCCATGCCTGGCAGTACTGCAGCTTATGTGTTAATTTTTTTATAGAGAGGTGGAAGGAGCACGGAGAAGAGACTTGGGTGAAACATCTGCAAAAGGGATCTCCAGGCCATT
This sequence comes from Pelecanus crispus, assembly GCF_030463565.1. NCBI lineage: Eukaryota > Metazoa > Chordata > Aves > Pelecaniformes > Pelecanidae > Pelecanus > Pelecanus crispus. The sequence goes on along the minus strand of NC_134655.1, from coordinate 2,010,192 downwards.
AGCAAGCGCAGTTACGGCTTTCCGGCGCTGGGCTCCCTAAGGAGCGCTGAGTAAGTGCCCATAGGAAGCGACCATAGAATTTAAGCAGCATTTCACAGGCTCTGCAAAATATGTTACACAGGAAGCTAAACCCCCTCATTAGGAGCAGGAGGCAGACAGGAGAGCAGCTTGAATCCCCTTCCAGTCGGGAGTGGACAGAGCCTACCGAAACACTTGAGTTTTCGGTGGCAGAAGGGAATCTGCAGCAGTGGTCTTGCTCCATCGCTGAGGGCAACCTACCAGACAAGTTAACGCTAGGCAAACGCGCCGCTTTCCCTGTGGCAGCATGCATCTGCCCTGCACGGTTTTCACTGGTTTAAGCCAAAGCTTTTACAGTACTGGAACTGCGTTTGTGTTTCTGTTAATTCAATATTCACCGGGCAGACGGATGGATGCACAGACAGATAGCTCCATCTCTGTATTCATAAGGACGGAACTCAAAACTTCGTTTTGAGTAAATCAGTTCACTCATGTATAATTTAAACATTACTTCCTTCCCGTTCCAGGGAGCTTTAGAGTTTGTGCGATGGCTAAACACAATGAAATTAGAGCAGGAGACTCATTTTGCCCGTGGCCGAGGGAGAGACGGAGTTGCTCAGCTGCATCTGACAGATAAACTGGACTTGTGCTGGTGCTGCCAGGGGAGGGACCAGCTCACCGCAAACACAAGCGGCTCCACACTCGGGGCTTGGTGGGCCTGGTGAGATGGTGCGATGCGGCAGAGAGGTGCCAGGCAGCTTACCAGGGTCCCAGCACTTGGCTCTGCATCACGCCGAGCCCGAAAACCTTCCGCCAAGCCAGCAACGGCTTTATACCTGCAGTGCCTGCACGGAAAAGGGGAGAGAGCCATCATCTGACTCCTCGTGCAAAGCTGAGCAGGAGAAACTCGAGAAGAACCAAGCCAGGAGGCGTGGGGTTGCTACTCTCCCCTGCATTGGTTTAGTGGTGGCCTTGGTAGTGTAGGTTAGTGGTTGGACTGGATGATCTTAAAGGTCTTGTCCAACCTAAACGATTCTGTGATTCTATAAGAAAGCACAGAGTTATAAAAGCCCGTGTTAACTGGAATCAAAAGATGAAGATGTAACAGATTAGTTCCTACTGAAGCTGAATTTCAGAGCAAGGCTCTGCACAGAGCCCAGAGGGCTTTGGCATCTCTCCAGACTGGCACAGCTGACCGATGACTTGCAGACGAGAATACACCCCTTGCCGTTTAACCGGCATCGTGTTTGTGGTAGCATTATCCCTTGCACGCTCCTTCACATTTTCATAAGCCCTTTTTTGCAATTCTAAATTCTATACAGAAAATAAAACTAAGGTGAGTACCGAATAGATCCAAAAGAATATATTCGCTATTGACACCCAGGATGCACAGGGACTGACAACAAAATGAGGGAGCCTGAAAAAGAAGTCATCTTCCAGAACAAGTTTATGTTTTGACGCACAATAGCTCTTTCCCCAGTCTTCTCAGGTATTTGGCACCGACTGTTATAATATAGAAATATCTGCCGTTACATGTTGATTATTTAAGCTGTTCAGTAGTCAAGTTGAAAGTAGTTAATTACATATAAGAACCTTTAATTACTATCTAGTAGCAGATGTAGGGACGCTTAATACCAGAGCGATGAGCTGAAACGCAACAGGACAGGCAGATTCCGGGGTCTACACCCATACACGCCCCACCAACGTCAGCTGAACAGCATCAAGGCACCGGCCGCCATCCTTCATGAGGATGCTGGGAGGCAACGACTTCGTGATGCTCGTGATGTTACTTTGCGTTCCCAAGGAGTCGATTTAGCGGAGATGCCTCAGGAACGTCGCAGCTATTACATTTCTCTGCAATGAACCCCTTAAAAATCCTTTCCTTCTCCAAAACCCCTTAAGTAAAAAAGCATGGCTGCCCGCAGTCTGAACATAAGAACAGAAGTCAGTAGCCAGCATTTAATTGTTTATATCTTGAGACAAAGATAGTGTCTAAATAATTGTCTATTGTATCCCAGAGACAGTACAGGAAAGCTCTTCCCCTAGCAGGGAGCCTACAGGTCACACATGCTTCTGCCATAACATTTGCTATAAATAATCTTCGGTTGAGTAGAGGTTTGTGCTCGTTACAAAGCAGAGTAAGGCAGGCACTGTGCTCCTATCGGTTTCAGCCATTAGCTCTCCCCAGAGAGTGCATATCCTACCCTATTGTTCCTGCTCAAATGTTTGAAAGAATTATTTTTTCCTTGCTTCTTTTGTTTGGGGAGTTTATTTATATTTCCTCTTTGACATGGAATTACTACTAGAAAAAAATAAGTGCCATCTTACAAGGCAGCTCACCGATGCCAATATTGAAATTAGGTGCAGAGGGTCACGTTTGTAGCTATATTGCCATAGTTACAGACCCTGCAATCTGGGTTTCCGTGTTAATGTATGTTCAGCGCATTCAGCTCAGGATCAGAAACAAAGAGCCGAGTGCCGACGACGGCCCCAAATTCACATGCAAAGACTGGGAACACATGCAGCAAATGGTTCTGCTCAAACATTTCCAAGGATTATTTCAGCATATCACTCAGCAGCTCCCCTGCACTGCCCTGGAGATGTCAAAGGGCATCTCATGTGTACTTAACTGCCTCCCTCTAAGCCCTATTTCTATCTCTGGACAGATACCAAGTGACCTTTTCAGGCATCTGTATAGGTGGGATTCTATTCTAGATTTACTTTCATTAAAAATAATCCAGCCACCAAGGCAGGAAACATGAAATTAATTATTACTCTCCCCTTAACTGGTTTAGTGGTGGCCTTGGTAGTGTTAGGTTAATGGTTGGACTGGATGGTCTTAAAGGTCTTTTCCAACCTATACGATTCTGCGATTTCCCTTGTACGTCCTTCCCCCATGCCCTTTTTCCTTATAGCAGCCTGAACAGGAACCATCACCTCTTTCAGGTTTCTCCCTCAAACAGGCCAAACACATCGCGGTGTCCAAGGAGGGAAATGGAAAGGCAGCGACGCAGGCTGGAGGGCTGCTCCCAGCTCTCGTGAACAGGCTGCTGGGAATAAACCCACCACACGGCCTTGCTTTATAGCACAGCAAACCGCAACGACCAACGCCGCCTTTAAACGGAAACACAACAGCACAGGACTGAACGGCTGGTTGCTGGTTTGCTCTCAATTCCCCAAGCACCACGTTATCGAAAACCTAATGCATGAAGCAAAGCCTTTGGACTAAAAGGTGAGGTATAGCCTTACCGTGCTCCAAAATTGGTGGCAATTCTCAGACTGGAGCCCAGTGTATCAGACATACAAGTGTCTTCACAGCAAACGATTGCTTTAGGAGTCTTCTGCACTGCTTTTGAGTAAAAGCAACCCGATTTCTGGGTATTTGGAGGTTTGATGTTCCAAACAGGCCAAGGACACCTGCTGGGCATTCGCCCACTGTCACACTCTGGGATATCCAACTTGGGGAGGCAGGCGGCCTTGCACAAAATTGCTTTTAGACATGTGAAAAACCTGATTTTGTGTTTCTAGAGAAGCACCGTGACTGCTGGGCGCCCAGCCTGCTCTCTGGCTGGGGCTCTTCACCCCAGAGAGGCACAGAGCTTTCAGGGGTCTGACACCCACCTGCACCCTACTTTTCCCTCACAAGGTGGGCGTGCCATCAAATCCAGTCATGCCCACCCCACACCCAGAACCCTCAAAAGTCACAAGGTGCCTCCTAGACATGCAGACACCTTTCTCCTGCCTTCCCCTCAATAGCAACAACAAAAAATAATCCTTATTTGCATCCAGAGCCATTACACGCTGGCCGTGACCACATGGGTAGCCCAGGCTGGTGCACACAGCGGTTGCTTTGCAGGAATTATCAGGGGGGTGGGTGATGTTAGAGCCCAGTTTTGGTGGCACTGCTGCTGTTGCTGTAGGCGTTATCCCGCATTTGCGCAGTCCAGCTCGGCCAGAGCTGGTCCCCCCACACACATCTTACAACCCAAGACTTCAAAACCTTAGTTTGTCGATGCAAGCCTGCCCTGCCGACCCGATACGGGTACTAAAGCAAACATGCAGCTTTTAAGCAGGCACCGCCAGCACATCCCCTGTCTGGACCGCTGCACGGTCTCACCGACGCGGCTTTTCCCTGCAAAAGGGGCTGTCAGCTCGCATTCCTCACGCACCGGGGCCCCGCTCGAGCCAGCCACACTCCGCTGGGTGACGGCGGCAGCAGCCGGCTCTGAACATAAGGGAGCAACGTCGGATTCAATTAGCATCATTCCCGATGAGCTTTTTCATCTTCCGGCTGTGCCCCCGCCATGCACCCCGGCCGCCGGGATGGGGCCGTGCAGGCGCGGGTGGCCACGCGGTCGTGTCTCCTCTGCCTTCACACCCTGCCCTCCTCGAGGAGACGCTTACCCCTTTTTTAGGGTTAAAAACCCAGCTAAGCCGGAGCAGCTAAAGGCTGCCTTTATCACCATTTATGGAACAAAGCCTGAATCTTTTTTACAAGGAGCTAGGGATTTTGTTCCAAGCATTAGGCATCTTTTTATTTCACCCGTTTCTATATTCTGCTAAGTCTCTCCAATAACTCCTTTTCAACAAGTGAATTCATTGCTACGGGTGGCCAGGGACTAAACAAAAACCATAAGCAGGAAAGGACAGGACCAATCACCCTGAAAGCGCCCGTGGCATCCCCTCTGAAGGTGCATCTCCCATCTCCAGGGATGAGCCCAGCACATTTACACCTTCACCCATGCTTCAAAAGCACAAACGGTTTGGGAACACATGCAGGCAACATCTAGTTTTTGCAGGAAATTGCACGGCACGGATATACAAACGTTGCTATCGTGCAAAAAACCCAAATGCTGATTTGCCAGCTCACGTCGCACAAACCTAAATTCTTTATGCATTATAGCGTTGAGCTAACACCGAGCAGCAGCGATATCCCTGCCACAGCTCTGGAAGGCTCCGGACCTTCACAGCAGCAGGCCACAGGCAAGGCGGGCATCAGACTGCAAATACAGTAGCACACCTTGGAAAAGGCAAGCAAATACATTTCTGCAAGGACATGCACCCTGTTGGAGGCACAGGACCAGCCCGCAGCGAGTCGAGGTGCACCAGCGCGTGTTTTCCCCACGATGAGGTGCAAACCCTGCTCAGCTGGTGCAAGAGCTGCAGCAACTCCCACGCTGGCACTCGACCTGCCCGCACAGGCAGGGCAGGGCCGGCCCTGGCTCCAGCTCACCGGCGCTGCCAGGCTTTGCAAAATCTGCTGAGTTTTCTGGATGTTATTCCAGCTTTGTGTCTTTTATTTGGCTAGAGCTAGCACTCGGTACCGAGGCAAAATCACCTTGGCTTACAGGCCATATGCTGGATCTTTGCTACGTGCTGACACGTTTCCTTCCTGTAGTAAAATGAGCGGGCTCTCCCATACGTAGGCTGTATAAATCCCTTGAAATAAAAATTCTTTAAGGAGTCAATCCTTCCTGTCCATCCCACTTAAGAAGCATCAAAAGAGCACTCTGGTCATACCCAACCATTCAGCGCACAGGCTGCAAAACGCCCGAGGACATCGGGATGAAGATGGCAAATATTTTGACAGGTTACTGGTTCCCATAACAGCACCTTCCCACAACAGTTGTGATTCATCGTTCACGTCAGCGGTGTGGAAAAAGTGACCCCTTCTTCCTTGAGAGGAGACAAAGGAAGTGCTTAAGAAAAAGCATTTAAAGATATGGTCTTGTCCAGCAGAAATCCCAAGCAAAACTCAATTCCCCCAGAAGCCAGAGGAATCTTCCATTGACGTTAATTGCTCTTGGGCTTTGGCTTGCCTGTCCTTAAACGCATGCTACGGGGTAGCAGCGTGCGAGCGAGAGCGAGGGCCCCAGCGGAGGGCAGGGAAGCCATCGCTGGCATTAGCAGAACAGACGCTATTTCACAACTACTCGCAGCAAGAAAATCGAGAAACCCGACGCAGTCAGCGTGCCAAAAACAATCTCCCTGAAAGACGTGGCAATTGGGAAGGGTTGCAAAGAGCTACCCCATGGCACACGGATGCTTCGGTCCTGACAGCGTCGGCTGAGGGCACGGATACAGAAACGCACGTCGGGCAGCGTGGGCGATGAAAACAGGTCCAGGGAAGTCCGGAAGGAGGCAGCAAGAGAAGCGCCTGTGTACCAAATTAAACCCAATCTTTTTGATCCTCACGTCAAAGGCATACACCCGTGTTCAGTTTGTTTTCAACCCCGAAAGAAGAGTGCGTTAAACTTTCCTCCCAAGCCGCGCCTGCTCCGACTCCCTGCTTCCCCGGCCTCAAGGGCAGTTGGATGCAATAGCAGAGAAGAGGCAAAGGAAGAGAGAAATGAATTAAGCAACTAATTTGGGAATATGCTGAACATGAAGTTCTGACCCATCACTACAGCAATGTGGCTCCACAGCCTCCAGGCCAAATCTGGCTGTCGTTTATCCAGCTCAAAACATGGTCTCCCCATACCCTCGAAGCTAGACATCACAATTTAAGCCGCATGAGACCGAACCCCAGCTTGTTACCACCAGCAGAAAGAAACAGCAAACTAACACAGGGCTCCAAAGGGTACTTCGCTGGACTCTTTGCAGAAGATCTTGTCCCAGATTGCTACTTGTCTAGGAACCCTCCTGCACAGTGAGGAAATGCTCGCAGCCCGTCCGTCTCGCAGCCACCCCCAACCACAGCCCCTACCCAGCCGCCGGGGAGGAGAGCTGCACTTTGAGCATAAAAATCAGATCTCCCACTTACACGCTCAGACATGTATTTAGGTGCCTAAACTAAACTCGAATTAGGGATCTCAACAGTCATTCTTGCAATGTATTTATCCTCATGCAGAGGGTGTATACAGAACCGGGGAAATGCAGCACAGAGGGGTTTCTGCAACACCAGCATTCAGACAGACCTGGTCTCCAAAGACAACTTGATACCTAAATAAGTGACTCCTTCCTGCTCCCAACAAAAGCTGCACCTCCTTTCATGAGCGTGTTTGAAGGAAGACGGGCAATGCTTTTGCTTTTCTGAACAGTGCCCCAAAGAGCATCGAGCAATTGGGTCTGTGTCCCCTGGCTACAGCACTGCCCAGATCCATGGAGTTGTCCTGCAGCACCCTGCAGTAAAGCTTTTCCCCAAAAAAAACTTCTGTTTTCAACTCTGTCTTATTAAACATCTTTACCCTATAGCTGTAAATAAAGATGAAACCTTCCAGGAATCAAAGCAAGGTGCCTGGAAAGATTATAGAGTAATTATCACTCAGAAAATTCAAGCCTGAAACCATATGAATAGACTCCCTATATTTATTACAGACAGCGTACGTGACATTGCCCTAATCCTTTTGGGTGCAAAACCCACCGATTACAATCAGAGGAGCGTTAAGGAGCATAAAAACGCCAGCCTGGATCACGCAAGGCTTCTGTATAACCCACTGTTTCCTCCTACGCTCTGGACAAGGGCAAACGCTTCAGAGGAAGGAGGCAAGAACTTCATTAGTGAGCAATTATGGAATAACCTGTGCCTTGGAGAAAATTGCTTCTAGCTGTGTCAAACACGGGTTGACTTATGCCCTGAAATGCATTTCTTTACTTCCCTTTTACACAAATATTTCTACCTAATGCAACTCATAATCTTCATAAAAGTGTATTAAAATGCTTGGCTTTAACTTACTACGGCAAGAAGTCGCAGGGACCGACTGCAGACCAGAGAGGGGCCGGAAGGGCAATGCCTGCCCTTGGGGGTTACTACAGGCGCTGCTGTAGTATCCCAGAGTGAGAAAACATCAACCACTGAAGAGTCAGAAGCAAGGATTTGGCTGCTGCTCCAGCAGATCCCTTCTGCAGGATCCCGGTTTGCAAGCACCAACTTACTTTACGCAGTTCGCAGCATCACACCTGGGCAGAAAGCCCTGCTGGGTAGCCCAGCTGAGGAATCCAGCTCCCTTCCCGCTTGCAACTCGCCCCGCACGCTCAGAGGCTTGCTGATTTACACCACGTTTTTGTGGCCCCCTTTTCCCTCGCCTCCCCAACGGGCTGCCTTTGCTGCCGGCAGCAGGAAGCGCTCCGCATGATCCGAGCGCTGCCGGGCACGAAGCATCGCTCACATTGCAGCCGGGCTAACGAGGCGACGGAAAGAGCAGGAGACCGGTAACGTCGTCGTCGTGCACCGCAATTAGACAGCAAAGCTGCTCTGCAGCCAAACGCTTGAGACGCAAGCCCCGAAGGTTTGCAGCACCGCCTTTGCCCTCTCCTTGCAGCCACGCCGCGGGGTAACCGCGCCAGGGACGCCGTTCCAGGCACGCATCCACCCCAAAGCTCGCTCTCCATGAGCCGAGTGCTGACCTGCAGCGCCACAGGACGCCCTGCCGCCCCGACTCAGACGGGCACCACCTCGCCCAGGGGACTAATTTACTTTTTTCCTGGTTTTCCTTCCTCTCAGCAGCCCACTCTTAGGAACAGGAGCGGGGCCTATTCAATTCCGTCAAATTGTTGAGCGGTGGCGAGAGCCCTCCCAGCTCCGGCGCTGCATTTGCCATCGGGGAACCTGAAATGATTTCTTTATTGCAAGCGATGGGAGCTGATCCCGCACCGCCGGCCACGGGCCACGCTGGAACCCAGCACACCTTCTTGTGGCTCCGCTTTTGGTTCAGTTTGTTCACGAAAAAGGAATTAAACCCCCTTCTGCTTGGTTTTTAAGTTCCGTCTTCATTCCCATTAGAATATTGAAGCCTTGGCCTTAAAAATCTTCCTTTGCAGGAGTGCAAACCCACATACAGCCGCATTTCTGCGGCGAGGGTGTTTCCTTGCTACAAAGCTGAGAAAGCTTTCCATGCAAATCGCTCCCCCAGCCTGCAGAGCTTTCCAGCTGTTGAAACTCCGCACCATTTTCCGAATTCTGCCAGAATTAGGTGGGAAAAGGAAGGTACTTTACTTTCCGGGGAGCATGAGGTATCCGTGCAGCCCTCCGGTCGGAAGTAAAACCTACCGCCATCACTGCAGCACGCAGCATGCCCGAGAGCAGGGCATCGCCGGATCCCCTCCAGGGTCAGGAAATAAAACGGTGCGGCAACACGAAACGGCCGCTGAAGCCGCCAGGTCCGAGCTGGGGAAGTGACGAGACTTGCGGCGTTCTCCCAGCTCCAGTCCAGGTCCAAGCAAAGCTCCACGTTGTCTCAGCTTCCACTTCAATATTTGTTAACACAGCACCCGCCTTCAAGGCCAAGGTCTTTGCCATCCTGCAACCACCTCCTTCGTCACTGAAGAGAGAATTCATGGGAAACACAGCCTAAAACGAACCCGATCCATTTGGCTGCAGAGACACCCTACACAGACTACACTCAGATGTTCCTTTTATTGTTTAACTAAACGTAACTTTCCAATTTAGCTAAAGGACTGTGGAAAAGTCGCCCTGGGAATTGCTGCTCCAAGCTCCCGGCTCAGAGCAGGAGAGCCCCTGGGAGAAACCAGCTCCCTGCAAAAGGTTCTTATCGCTCCACTAAGGCTGGAGGAGCAATAACAGGAAGAAATTGTTTTGGCAGGACTTACACCATATAAAGTAAACTCACCGGCCGCTGTCGTATAAAATCTCGCTGGAAAGCACACGCAGCCATCATCCCGCGTGGCTGCGGACAGCATCCCCGGGCTTGCGGTGGGCTGCCATGCATCGCGCCGGCCGCGCTCAGCCCGCCGGCATCGCCCGCCCCGCGGAGCCGCGCACGGCGCGGTGTGGAAGTGCTTAGGGGCCACCACCTTGGGCCCCACTTCTGCTCCTGGCTCTCCCCGTTATCCGTAAGCGGACGCTCCGAGCGTGATCGCAGGGGGTCACCGAGGGACACGGTGCGCGTTGCTCGCCTGCTCTCGCTGCTGCCCGTGTCTTTTTCAGCTCCGGTCTACGGTGCGGAAATCAGAGCGCAGAGCAGAAGTTTAGGATGCGCTCTGCACCCAGGAGCACTGCCCAGCTCCCTGCGGCGGGAGGGAGGGATGGGAAGATGGCAATGGGCTCTGGGGCTGGTGCCTCTGCTTGCCGGGAAGCGCCCTTCCAGCGCAAACCCAACTCCTTGCGCTGCTCAGAAACCCGGTGGATGCTCCCTCCTCTTCCTCCTCCTCGGTCCTGCGCTGCCCGAGCTCAGGCAGGACGCTGGTGCCGCCCTCCAGCCGACGGCATCCTCCACCAGCGCGGGCAGAGGAGGCCAGGCGCTGCCGTGGTGAAGCCCAGCACCGACCGCTTGGCCGAAACCGAGAGGCTGGGGGCTCCACGGCCGCACCGCTCCGGCCAGACGCGCGACTTCATTCCACTTCGGCTAAACAATTCCAGCGCCGAGGGCAAGACGCTCACATCGGTGGCATTGTTTTGTACGCACAATAGGCATTTTTCACATCCGCAAGTGAAACGGGGCAGTTTTAAACTGATTAATGGTTCTCTCAAACAAGCCTCCGAGTGTACGGGAGGCCTCCGGCAGACAATGTCAGCCCAGTTTCAGTGGGATGGCGTCAGCTGCTACCCCGCGCCACCCTGGCGTGAGAGGACGGGCAGCAGCAAAGGAGCTACCGCTGCTCCCAGCGTGGCTCGTTCAGATGAGGACGGCTACCGCCGGGCTCCCCAGCCCTCTGCCAAGCCCACGCTTTGCTCCGCTCATCACCGCAGCACCAAAGGAGCCTCCTGCTTTGCTTTCTCGCACCAGCGCGCAGCGGCGGCAGACACCCCGTTTCCAAAAATCCAGCAGAGCCCTCGAACTAAAGCCGGCGTCTGTTGAAGCGAAGATTGCGGCAGCGAAGGAGCCAGCGCGCATCTCCTGCTGCCTGGCCGGCCGGGTGACAACACCCTCCCCAGCCAGTGCCCGGTCCGAGGGGGTTCTCCTCCTCGCCTACGCACGCTGAAGCACGGCATCTGGACCGAGACAAGCCTCCAGCAGCAAATTCACTCCCAGCGCAGGGCAGGTCGCTGGCAGCTCCGCACAGCCCGTGCGCAGAGGGGCTGGCTGCCCGCGCAGGCTCTCCGGGGCTTTTTTGGGGCAGCAAATCTCAGCTCTTGGGACGCAGAGTTTGCAAAAGCCCTGGGAACTCCCACGCTTAATTCTGTCCCGGCGCGTGGCAGCGGAGGAATGTCACGCATGTGGCTTCATTCTTTACACCTGCCGCGGTTTGGTGTTTTCCCTCTTTTGGGATGGCAGCCAAAAGGAAAGAAAAAAAACCCAGCGAGGGGGAGCCGAGAGCCTGGGTGGGCAACTCGAGGGGTCAGCAACCATCCCCGCAGCGAGGGTGAGCGCAAGTTGGACAGCAAAGCTTTGGGCAAGTTATAGCCAAAACATTACACGCAGCCCCGTGCGAGAGGACCTGCGGTTCACACGGGTGAGGAACGGCGTTTTGCAACTTGGGTAGCGCAGCCTGGGAAATACGGCCTATCGCTGCCAACCATCTAAGCCACAAAGATTAGTTAAGGGGAAAAAAAAAAAAAAAAAAAAAAAACACCACACACAAAGTAAAAGCAAACACAGGCAGCGCAGCGTTCGCTCCAGCACTCAGATAAGAAACTGAGGCACGGACAGGTTAACAGGTGTCCTCGGCCACGCCACGAGACTGCGGCAGATGAAAACAGAGCCTGCCACGTGCTGCGCCTGCCTATTTACGCCTGCGCGATCCAGGCCACGTTTTTTGGCATCTCAAAGGCAGGGGGTTGATGGGGTTTTGTATCCCCCGCACACCCGCGTGCACTGATTTTGCATCGCTCCGCGCATCTGCCGCACGTCACCCGCACGCAGCAGCGGGCCAGGCGGCAAGAAGCTGCAAACTGCGATGAGGGACCGTGCCCTGACTCCGGTTTCACTCCACGTTTTCCTTAACCCTGAGGATTCCGTGAAAAACCCGAGTGGCGAGTTTGAGCAGAAGCCCACGGACCTAGGCTAAGCGTGAACTCTGCGCAAAACCAGCTTTGAGCTTTGCCGCTCCGCCGGCAGCCCTGGATACCCTGCAACATCCTTTTAACGCAGCGAGACATTTTAGGATGTGAGCAAGACCGAATCCTGCTCTTGCCCCAAACAATAGGCTCCGCAATAATGGTGCGACCAGAATTTCCTGTGCGGCGGCGCGCGCCAGCTCCTGGGAGAAAATACCATGGGAAAGCGCTGCCACGAGGAAAGCCTCTCGGCAGCGCACCGGGGCAGCTCCTGGAGGCTCCTGGGGACGGTGTTCTTGCCACAAACAAAGCACCGCAACCAAGTCCAGGCCGGGCAGCAGGCAAAACCGCACCAGCGGCTCGAAACAGAAGCTGTCCAGCCTGAGAATGACTGTGGATAATTAATTATCGCACCAAGCCTTTTGCAACATCTGGACGCGGCTTTCTCTCACGGATATTTCGCTACCCTGCAGTCCTTGTGAAAACATCGCGTCGGAGCGGGCTGTGATTTGGAAGGCTTCAAGCTCAGCTCGGCTGGGGTGAACTTGGAACAACATCGCCGCTCCCACGGTGCGGGAAGCTCGGGAGCCGGGCTGGCCCAGTGCATCTGGTCCATAGACGGCGCAGGTCCCGGCAAGAAAAGAGCAACCGTTGGCACCGCATCTGCAGGTAGCAACTGCATTCGGAATGCTCTGCTGCTGACCTGTCGGAGCTTCTACTGAGTATGAGGGATCAAAAGGGATTGCAATCCCAAACACAAAGAAAAGTAAAATGAAAAATTCCTACAGCAAAACAGGAGCTGGGTATTCCACAGCTCTGCTAGGCTCGAGGATTTGAGGAGAGATGAGGAGAATTACCAGCGAAACAGGAAAGGACTAAACCAGCCTGCTCAACACAGATACCTCCAGCACCCTGCTCCAAGCTCAAGAGCTTTTTGCCTTTCCACCGGACAGCGTGACGCGAGAGCTACGGGCTTGAAGCTGAAAACGTCGCGCGCCTGGGCTCTGCTGCCATCCCCTCCCCAGCCCAGGGACCTCCGACCCTTCTCAGCTGCAGGAGACGCAACGTTCAGCGCGCAACGCGGGGTGGAGGACCACCCTCACGCACTCAACCATCTTTCTAACCTCTCATCGTTACCATCTCTCTAGCTCTACTCATGGCACTTGTCATCAAACGTTGGCGTCATTCATTTTTCTGTAATCTTTTTCAGAGAGGGGCAGGAACCGTTTCTCCGAGGTTTTCTGTCCCTGAAGTTACTTACTTGCCTAAAAGCATCCATAGTAAATTATGGAAAACACAAGCATCTTCTACATCCACCAGCACCTGCCCTTACGCTGCACGGCAATTCCTTCCCCATCAGCCCGGGAAGCCCCTTGCCGTGGACGTGCAAAAAGCTCAGCATTTATTTCAAATGGAAAAAGGTCAAAAAAACAGGCGATGGCACCTGAGCCTGGCTTAGCAACGATGCCGAACAATTCGGGATGCTTCAGGAGACCTCTTGCTACTAGCACAACCGGCCAACTAACACAACCGGCCAAATTTAGCCCCTTACTGCCGGATTTAGCAGGCATACAGGGCAAATTGTTGCCAAGCACATCGGTACGGGCTGCTTGGAGACCCAGCGCTCGGGGCCTTCACTCCAGAGGTACGCTGACACGCAACAAAAACACCAGTTTTCAAGGAAAAACTGTACACCCAGCAGTCATCATGTCGAACAGGAGACTGGTAAAGCAGAAGCAGAGAGTTTTTCACCCCATTTCTTCCATCAGCTCACCTCATTTGTCTCTGCCTGCTTCTCCCTGGCTACGAAGAGGGGATGAGAGGCATCGCACCCCCGCGGAGCAGCTCCCACCAGCCGAGGTTGCGGCCGAGCGCCCCGAAGGGCAGGGCTGCAAACCCCCGCCAGCCTCTTTAGATTGAATATTAGGAAAAATTTCTTTACGGAAAGAGTGGTCAAGCATTGGAACAGGCTGCCCAGAGAGGTGGGGGAGTCACCATCCCTAGAAGAGTTCAAAAAACGGGCAGAGGTGGCACTTGGGGACATGGTTTAGTGGGCATGGGGGTGTTGGGTTGATGGTTGGGCTGATGATCTTAGAGATCCTTTCCAATCTTAATGATTCCTAGTTTTTAATTTCATTATAAATGATCCAGCCACCAAGCCAGGTGGTTGCTACTCTCCCCTTAATTGGTTTCGTGGTGGACTTGGTGATGTTAGGTTAATGGTTGGACTGGATGATCTTAAAGGTCTTGTCCAACCTAAATGACTCTGATTCTATGATTCTTACAGTCAGCTGCACCTCCAGCAGATAAATGTTTAAAGACAAAGAAAGCAAAGCCTAGATCCCAAGATTAAGGAGGACTTCTGGGTTTGGGATGGGGGCAGAAGAGATGAAGGACAGAGACGGTGTGGAGGGGACCGCGTGCTGGCTAGCACCCCAAATCCAACACACCCCCCACACAAGAAAACCAACCCCCAGAGCCCCAGCCAAGCTCCTCGGCGTCTCCACAGCGAAGGACCGGCTTCGCTGGCCGCGTGTGTCTGGCTTGGGGCAGGACGAGCATCGGGCAGCTCGGCAACGTGTTCAAAACGAAGGGAGACACGGAGCAGTGGGCTCCGCACGGGGCGATGCCCTCTTCCCAGGGAGGAAGCATGGAGAAACCACGTGCAAGGACATCAGAGCAGCCTGAAGCTCTCGGAGCTCAACCTACAGCAAAAAAGCCGTTTACTGGGAGATAGCTGGAAAATGCATTTTTAAGTGGCTTCACTGAAAAAAAAAATAAAAATCCAACGCTACTCCACGATTCTTACCACTCAGTGCCGTGCAGGCTGCAGCGAGATGGGTAGCCCGTCTCGCTGCGCTTGGCCCTCTGCACGCAACGCTCGAAAATTCATTCTCTAGCGTGTAGGTCCACAATAATTTTGTTAGACCATTTAAGCACTGGGGAACTCTTCCCCGGGAGACCGTGGTTTCCAAACGTGCATTGCTGCCTGCTTAATTACCAAGCTGAGCTCACCCTGCCCACCTCCCGTGCTACTGAAACCCTTTACGGTGCTTGCAAAATGCCCCCTTCTGGCAAATTATCACTCAGGTTTTTGGGTCGTAGTATTGTGTAGATGAAGAAAAGTCCAATAAATCTGTCATTTAACGGAAAATTAACGCTGCGTCCTAATGTCAGCGCCGAGCACAGAAATAACCTCTTTTCCACAGACAGCTATTGTGTGCTTGATGCAAGAAGGCCAAATACAACAAACCTGACATAAAAGAAAAGAAAAGAAAAAAAAAAAAAAAAAGCCCCACCAAAACCAAAGCTGGTGATGCTTATGCCCTGAAACACGGCTGGCAAGAAGCCACCGGGCAAGACGCGTGTCCGGATCCCTGGCTCGCGGGGCCGGCAGGAACCCGGCCCGTGGAGGAGGCCAGGGTGGGAGCAGCACCCACCCATCCCAGGGCAGCAGCGGCCACGGCGGCGGCTGCGTGCGTTTGCTCCTGTTTCTCCTCTTTTTTTACCCATGTTATTTATGGCAAGTTTCTGGGTTGGGGTTGTTTTTTTTTTTTTTTAAGCGAGGCAGAGTAATTTTATTAAATCAGCTAGTATTATTGCAAAAATTGGGGAAGTCTTTGAGATCACAAGACACAAACAAACAGCCAGGTAAATACAGGCAGAAATAATTGCTCTAAGCATAACCGGGTTGCAGCAATTAGCTGGGTGGTTTTCAGCTCCCAGCCTCAGATCCTCAGGATTCCCGAGACTATTCCTGAGAGGTCTTAGTAAGATAAGTCCAAAAGCAAACCCATTCTCATGCTTCACCTGGAAGTTTCGCAGGAGCCTGCAAGCTGAGAAGAATAAAAAAAACCCACCGAACAGAACGGTTGAGAGCAATGAGCACGTGGGGAAACGAGCGGTAACAGCAGTCGGAGCGGGCAGGAGATTCTGGCGCTTGGGGAACCAGGGTGGAAGGAAATAACGTCTGCAACAGGTACGGGACGAACCAAAAGTGGAGCAAAGGGCCAGAAAATCAACCTCTTGTACCCGTGACTTTTAGTACCCAGGATCAGGAACCATAGTTTCCAGACTCGACTTCTCAAGACGGACCCTTCCCCAGCGCTTCCAGCTTAACTCAGCAGGAGGCCCCCCCGAAGGAGACGATGCGTGTTCCCTTCCCTTGCTTGCACGCGTACGTGCGATGCACCTGCTGCTTCCTCCTCCCACGAGCAGCTTCTCCCCTCGGACCACCGGCTCCTCGGTGCCAAAGGGCTGACGTCCCACCTGCGCAAGCGACGGCCACCTCACGGAGCTCCGGTTTGAGAGCCCCACCAGCAGCCGCCGAGCTCCTGTGCTCGGGGCTGGCTCTGCTTTTGCAGGAGAGCGTGGCAGCGAGCTCGCTGCAACCTCTCCAAACGACGGAGCCCGCCGGAGGCCGCGCAGCCGCCCGTCCTGCCCCGCGTCCCCACCACGGCGGGCGCCTGGGCCACCAGCAACACGGGTTTTGCGCCAAGCAGCTCTGGTCACATAACTTCCCCAGGTAGCGCGGGTCCCGGGCAGCGCAGCGCACCCCTCTCCCGCCCCGGCCGCTTCTTACAGGGACACGTAGAAATCAAATCAATCAATTCCAGCTGCGCGCGAGGGCGCGAACAGCGTTCGTACAGCAGCAGGGAAACGAGACGGCGCAGCAGAAATGCAGCATTCCCAGTCCCCGTGGTTTTTGATCAGGGACCGAATGCAGCTCGCGTGAGCCGTCCCGCCGGCACCGGGCACCCACGGCACATGAGCAGGGGAGCCCAAATGCCCCGTGCGTGCTCTCCAGCAAAGCATCCGCTCGGACCGGCACAAGTTAACTCCCTTTCGCAGCCATAAATGTGGCACTTTTATTTTCCCCAAAGCCAAGCAGTGATGATACCGCGGAGGGAGCGAGCAGCATCCCGTAAACACTCGATTTCAACAGTTATGCTACGTTTAGACGCGGCTTGCTGCATCACAGACTGAGGTTTTCGTAGCCTATAACCAACACAACCGCCAAGCCCCGTGCCGCGAGTGCTGCACCGCAGCCCGGCCCCATTTAAAAATGGAGCCGCTGCCGGCTTTGCCGTGAGCTGTCGTCGCTTGCGCTGTGCCTCGGCTTATAATAAAACGTGAGGGAGGAGCGGGGAGGTTAGATCAGCTATTAACCCCTGTATTTTAAAACATCGCATCTAATAAGCGTTCAGGTGTAAAACAAAACCACAGAGGCGGAGATCTGAACGCAGCATCTAAGGAACCCTCCAGCCAGGCTCCGTAAACACATGAGTAAGACTTTCTCGCTGAGGTTGCCCCATCAGCTTCCCTGGGACTCCTAAAACCGGTAAGGACTGAACCCTCCCAGCCAAAAAAACATTCACCAAAGCCAACAGAAATACTCTCCCGGACTCAAAACACGCTTTGAATCAGCGCGGATGAGTAATGAAGTTGGGCAGTCGACGCGAGCGTACGGCAGGCACCGACTACTGAAAGGCGACGCGTTGCAGTGGAAAATACAGCCAGGACTTGGGCCCGCAGTGGTAGCTGCCCAGCAAAACTTCAAGCTGGTCCTTCCTCAGTCGCTCAAAAGCAAAAACAACAACAAAAAGGATTCCCACTTCACGCTATGCAGAATTTTTATGGACTTGGCGGCTTTGCGCTCATATTGGGGGGCGAGGGGAGGCGTCTGCCCTGCGGGTACCTGCGCAGGGGGACACACACACACGCGCTTCTCGGGTGGGAATACTGAAAAAAGCGATGGGACCCTCTCCGCCGAGAGCGCCGGGGCCGCGCTGCCCGCAGCGGAGCCGCCGTGGTCCCGGTCCCGGCCCCGGCCCCCTCGTAGCCCGGTGCCGCGCTTACCTCCCCGCATGGCCTCGGCGCCGCACGCTAACACGGTCCCGGGGAATAACCGCAACTCTGCGCTGCCGGCTGGAGGTTGGAATATTAAAAAAAAAAAAAAAAAAAAAAAAATTAAGAAAAAATAAAAAAAAAATTTTTTCTTTTACAAAAAGCGACTAATGCTGCGAGCTCCTCCGGGAAACATAAAGCTAAAAACAAGCTGGAAAAGGGAAAAAAGCTGGAAAAGGGGGTGCCCGTGCCATGCGCGGCCCCGGCCGCCGGGCCGCCCCCCGGGACCTGCCTCCCGCCGCCGCGCCCGGCTCTGCCCGCCGAGCGCTCCCCGCCGGCCCGGCACCGGCCCGGGACCCCCGGCGCCCCCGGCCGAGCGCTCAGGGGGCGGCGGCGAGGGCCGCCCCGGGCCGGGCGAGGGCCGCCCCGGGGGCCGGGGGCCGCCCGCGGGGAGCGGGGCGCGGGGGGCGCCCGCCGAGGCCCGGCCCGGGCCGCGCTGCTCCGCCGCCGCCGCGCATCCCCCGCGGCCCCGGCCCGTCGGGGCCCGGCGCTCGCCGCGCCCGGGCGCTGCCCGAGAAGAGCGAGAATAGCAACGAGCAAACCCAAACCCGCCCCGGCCGTAGCAAGAGCCCGGGCCCGGGTGCGAGCGGGAGCCCGGGGGAAACTTTCTGCAGCCGGTGCGGCGAGCAGGCAGCCGCCCGTCCGTCCGTCCGTCCGTCCGTCCGCCCCCGCCGGCAGCCTGCGCGGCACCGCCCGCCGCCCCACGGGGGAGGCTCCGCGGGGTGACGGGGCCGCGGGCGGGTGGCGATGCCCGGGGGGGGGAGGCTGCTTTTTGGGGGAGAGGCTGACCCCGCTCACCGCAGCCCACGGGAGTGCGTGGGTGTCGTGTCCCCCCCCCCGCGATAAGAACAGTCGGAGGAAGCGTGGGTGCCTCGGCTCCCGCCGCCGGCGTGGGGGGACCGCGGGGGTCCCAGCCCCAGCCCGCTCCGCAGCAGCCCCCGGCGCCCACCAGCCCTCGGGGAAACTGAGGCACGGGAGCTTGGCGTTGGGGACCTGCCGGGTGCCGCAGGCCTGGGCACCGGCGCTGCCGTACGGAAGGCGCCCGGCCACCTCCGGCCTCTTCCGTGGGTGCTCGGGACCCCCAGCCCCACCTGGGCCAACACCCCGGCTTCGCGGGTGCCGACGGCGAAAAGACGCCTTGCCTCGGGCAGCAGTCGGGCCACCGGGCACCAGGTTTCACCACAGCTCCTCCGCCACTACGGAGCAGCCCGGATGGCGAGACTGGAAAAGCTACCTCAATTTTTATCCAGGCTCCTTATTCCTGAACGGGGTTGCCATCATGGGCTGGGCTCACTGTTGACTTCTTTCCAGCTCCTTTTGTCTCCTTCCCTGGGAGGAAAGCAACTTCTTTCTCCACCTTCCTCCTCCTCCCACACAGAGAGGAGACCTTTTACACAACCACAAGCCCACCTGGGCAAAAACCAAATCATTTGGGTTTGGCCAGGTGCTTCAAACTCCTCATCTGACAACCCGCAGACACCTGGTGAAACAGCACCGAGCTTTGCCAGCCCCTTCCCCAACCCGGACACCACACAGTAGAAGCTCAGCTTCGTATTTTCTCCCCCAGAAAAACATCCCTGGAGAAAATTAACTTCCAAGCAGCAGTGCCCCGAAAGCCTGTGACGACGAGGCAGGGCTCTCCCACCCCAGCCACGCGTCCCCACCGGTGCTTTCCGTCAGCACCCGGGCTGGAGGTGTGCCTGCGTGGATAAAGAGGAGATCACACGAATAAAAGAATTGCTTTTGTTTTAAGGAACAGCCTTTATAACGTTTAAAAACATTGGAGGGAAATGAAATCATTATTTAGGCAAGGCTCAGTGGATTTAATTGCTGCTTTTCCATCGCATGTAATTGGTGTTTTAAGTTACATTCGTAGTGTTTCCCATGGAGAGGCAGGTGTGTGCTACAGAAAGAGGGTGTTATTAATAGGATAACCACAATTAAGTGTAATTGGGATCATCATATCAATCACTCCATGGAACAGCACAAGCTCAGAGTTTTCCACCTGGCTTTCCGATTGTTTCGGTGATGCATCGAAACGCAAATGCTTTCTTTGGCTTTGGGCGCAGGCAGCAAGAAGCCCCTTAACTTTTTACGCCATCGACCCATTCGTGGAGAGTTAACCCAAGGGCCAAAAATCCACCCCAGTTGCTCCAGTGCTCCTCCAAACGTTCGCATCCATCCCTACGCGGCTTGGGGCAGAGCTGAGATGCCTCCGTGCCACAGAGCTCATGCAGCCTCGTGTTTTATTTTATACTGCAGAGATTTATCGATATACCCGAGAGCAGGATGGATCTGCCAAGAAAAAAAAAAGAGCAGCAGGCAAAACTGTGGCTGCCCTTGTAGTCTCAGAGAGGCGGAGAATAACGCCTTTTCCATAGGAAGGGTGAGATTTTGAGGGCATTCGCTAAGCTACGGGGGAGGACAAGAGGTGGGGGGGGTCCCGATGGCCTGGGAAGACGCTGCAGTGGGTACGACGGGCAGGATCTCGTAGCAGTTGTCCTGGTAGCCTTCAGTCCTCATCGGCAAAGTCGCACCAATACCGCGGCAGGGAGCAACGCCCGTGCGCGAAGCCGTCCCCGCCGGCCGTCCATCGCCGCGGTACCTCCGTCCCCCTTCCCTCAGCATCGCCAGCACTGCCCCTGCCGCCCCCCAAAACGGGCCAGGCCTGCCTAGCTCATGGTCCTTCCACGCTGCGGTTCCCATCCGGGGGATTTAAGCTCACGCTTACGTGCGCAGCGTGAGCCAGAGCTGTTGCAGCCGGTGGCATTTGGCTGCGTCACCGGCAGCTTGCGCTGCTGCCAGCGCCGGGCGAGGACCACGTCGCCTTTCTGCTCCGAGATGGGTCACCCCCGACGTTTGACGGAGCAAACGGCGTCGAGGCACGGCAGCGTCTGAGCCTGCTTTCATCTTGCTGGCGGCTGACGCTTCTCCCAAGGAAAAGCTCAGCCCTGCTGGTGCCACGCACAGGGGTCGCATCCAGCCACGCTTCTCCCAAGGAAAAGCTCAGCCCTGCTGGTGCCACGCACAGGGGTCGCATCCAGCCCCGTCCCGTAAACACCCGGCACAAAGGGAAACACCACGGGCAGCCCCGGCGCACGCAGCGCTGCCCGCCTTGGGTGCTCAGACACATGGGACCGGGGGGTTGGCTGTGAAAATGAGGGCTCCTCTCCAGACCGCATTTTCTATCTGCGCTCGGAGCATTAAGCCGCGACGTCTCCTGTTCTCCTGCTTGCGGGAAGCAGCTGAAAGCTGTCTTTCCTGGAAAAGAAAGGTGTAAGTCTGAGGAAATCATACAGCTTCATAAGCTGGGCTTGAAGAAAACCTTCAGATGCGTAAGGGGAAAAAAAAAAAAAAAAAAAATCACAATAACCACAAAATCCGGGGGCAGCAATGCTGACATGCCTGTATGTGCATCTCCCAGGGACGAGGGGTAACACCTCGCAACCCCAGCCCCATTTCCCCCCCATACCCCAGCTTTTACGAGGTATCAGCCCTTAAATCTTAGCAAACAGCCCACCGGACAGGGCTTTTTCTTCCCTCTGCCAAATCAGCCCCTGCCAACAGCCACCTTAGCTAGCCCAAGGTGCACTGCATGAAGTAATCAGTTCCCCCTCTTTCCCCTCCCTCCCAACAACATTATTTCCATTTTCTTCAGCTAAAGCTGACTGCGGGCCAAAAAAAAAAAAAATCACTGAGCACTGGGGCAGGCCCTGAGTTTGGGGCTGATCAGAAACACCTCCTGCGCTCACCTGCTGTGCAGCCAGTGCTCCAGACCTCCTCGGCTGCTTCCGTAGAGATGGCCGCACTGCAAGAAAACCAGTAAACCATGAGCTATTAAATGACCTGTAGAGAACATGGGGCCACTTCTACTTTCCCTAAAGATACCAGGATTTTTTTTTTATTTTTTTTTTTTCCTACAGACTAGAATGAAACCTAGACCAGGGCCACCCATCACCAGCTGACCAACAGCGGTTAGTAAGGCAGCGCGGTTCTCTCCTGTCTTCAGGACGGTATCTGGCCCTGGCCCTTTCTGACCTACTGACTTTTGAAATCGGGTTTTGGTGTTTGATGGATCAGTGGCGTCACAGAGCCCTGAGCAGCGATGGTCCCAGGAGGCTGGTTACATGGCCACGAGAGAAGAAACCTATAGCTCTATGGACACAGCAGCTGTTTCACCACCCAGCCTTCCAGAGATATCCTCAGCATCCCAGCATCTCCCCACCTTGCCCGGAGATGAGGAGGCCAAGCCACACCACCTCTCCAGCCCCCCAGGAGCATCACCCTAGCAGCTCCAGGCTCCCCTTTACAGAGATCCTCCAAAAAACCCCTTTTACCCAGCACAGGAGTGCCACCACTGCTCATCCCCAAGTCAGAGCTGCAATCCTTCAGGAGCAAGGCTGGCAGGATCAGACCTTATGGACACTGCCACTTTGCTACTTCGGTTTTTTGCATGAACCGCAGTCACTGAGCTCCGGGCAGCCCTTGGCCGTGCTCCCCACTGGCTCCTGCTCCCGGGCTTTGCCTGGAGGCAGAAGGAGCAGAACCGTCATTGGGTTCATTTGAGTAAAAACCTAAAACCTGCAGCAAATACTGAGGACTCTAAAATCAGCAGAAAGACCTTAAATCCTGCTTACACCGGGGAAATTCCCAGGTACTTGCTTCCAGTGCTCTGCAGAGGACTAAATGACCGAAATTGCAGGCAGGCTCACGGTGAAGATGGGCAATTCTTGTCTCAAATAGGAGGTGATGGAGCCCAGGTGAGAAATAAATGAAGGGAGCGAATGGACTTTCCTTCGAATATTACCTTAGGCCCATCAACAGATTAACAAACCTAAGGGACCACAAGGACCAATGAAGGTGAAGGCAAGCCCAAAAAAAGCTGAGCCGGCTTATTGATTTATTTTTCCAGGTCTAGCAAAAATTGGCAGCTTAAGGCGGCTCAGCTGGGACCATAGGTGATGCGGTGGCCTCCCCAGCCGCCGTCCCTTCCCTCGCTCCTCACCTCTCCCCCAGCAGACGCCTCGCTTCAAATACCATCAAGGACATAACTGCCCTGGGGCCGCCTGAACACGACTCCTTCGATATCCCTGAAATGAGAAAAAAACAAAACAAAAGCAATAAGGAATGAACAGCTTCTTGGAAACCCAAACAAAGTTTCTGTAGCGACGCAGGCGTCAGAAATTGTGCTTCTATAATTAAGACAGCCCAACTGCTTCCTGCTGGGACGCCTGTAGGGAGCTCAGCCCCATGGCAATGCAAAAGCAGCTCAGGAACCGCTGCAGCTGCCTTGTAAAGGGGACCTCGAGCGTCTGCAGTGGTTCGGATTTACAGCTGGGTCTTACGGACTGGGTTGGGTGGGGAGCGGGATGCAAAAGCTCCTGTTTGAAAAGAAAAGGGTCGTATCAGCAGGCTCTTCTGGTAGGTGCCCAGTGGGGGGGTGCCCAGTCACCGTGGTGTTACCCCATCCCATAGCCTAAAGTCCTTTCCGCTCTCCGTAGCCAACCCACTATCGACCTCACACCTCTTCGTATGTGTTGTGTGCACTGAAATCAATGAGAACACGAGATCATAGATCATAGATCCTCATTTTTTGATTCCGACACCTTGATCAGGTGTTACAGGCTCCTTCCCTGCTCCCAGAAGGGTTAAGTGCTTCCATACTCCTAATTTGTTCCTTATCTTTTATCCTTATAAAGATCCAGCAGCTGTTGTTCGTTGGCTCGTTGTCTCATTTTCTATTACGTTTAGTTCAAATAGTTTCAGCTGAGATAGGACGCTTGGCCCCATCATCCTTCCACCAAAGCTGGGCATCAAATTAGTCTGCTCACAGGCAGGGGACGGGCTGCAGTTTGCCTGCCTAAAAGCACCTTGCGCCATGCGCTGACCCGGGACGGGGAATCCCAGGCACTGCCCAACTACCCAAAACACCCCCCGAGCCCCCCACCATGGCATGCGGGGCTGCTCGGCTGCGCCAGCTTCTCCTCCGCTCCCTTTTCCCTCATCCCCGCACCGCAGCTGGATTACCCGCCTGTTTGTTTGGGGGGGGGGGGGGAAACACCCAGCCACCCCGCACTTGGGAGTGGCATCCAAATACAGAGCCTCCTAAAACCAGGCGCTTTCCCCATCCTGTCGATTTTCTGGCGCTCCCTCTGACTTCCAGGTTAGACCTGGCGTGGGGTCGGGCAAACACCCGTAACAAGGCAGGGGGAGGATTAAACTCATGCGAGCTTGGTTTGCGGTCTCAAAGGAGACAGGCACTGGGTGGCTTAGCCCAGCACCCAACTTTGTAGCCTACAATTAATTCAAGTGACCCGGAGGCCAGACGAGACGGCCCTGACGAGCTTGGGGGCGTGGATGGGGACAGCTCCCGCTCAGCCACCACCGCCAGCATGATGCTGAGTTAAGGACGGTGGCCTGGAAGATACAGCCTGGTGCCCATCAGCAGCATTTATCCTACCTTTTAAACAAAGCCCTGCGGCTTCGGCCGCACCAGAGTGCGGTGCAGCAGCAGGAGGTGACCCCTCTGCCCCGCCGAATGAACGCCCTCACCCCGGAGTTAGCACCTCTTGGCCAGAGGGTTTGCTTTTCCTTCAGGTTCCAGCTGCACATCCAAGAGAAGGCAGTCCACCTGCAGCAGGAGATCAGAGACTGGGGGTTTTTTTTCCCCCCATTTAAAGTTTTAATGGCTGGAGGATGGGGCAGAGAAATGTTCTGCTCTTGAGCACATCACCAAATCACACTCATTAACTCCTGATTTGCGCTGTAATGAGGGTTCCTTTGTGCTCCTTGTCCCCCTTCACCAACCCGGGCAAGGTGCTGGGTTTATTCACGGGTGACTCCCATTCTTGCCCTGGGCCTTGCTTATTCCTCCTCCGCAAGTGTAATTTTTTAGGGAGGGGAAAGAGAGCCTAGGAGCCTGTTCCTGGACCAACACCGGAGCCCTCACAGCATCACCTGCACCCCAAGAGCCCGGGGGTGGCAAACCGCAGCGGGAAACAAATTAAAGATGGGAAACCTGGAGGAAAAGATGAAATCCCCAAGGCGAGAGCTGAGCACGGGGCGCATCACTGGAGCGGCTCTGCTTCTGCGGGAGCTCAGATGGGTTTTGCAAATTCTTCCCTGCTGCAATCCCCGGCTGATTCTCTATAACTCAGGAGAAAGTTTGCAAGACGTATTTCTTGCTGTCTCCACTCCGCCTCCTGGTGCTTCGCGGGGAAGGTCTCGCTGTCTTGCAACACCACATTTGCTGCTCCGTTTGTAGAGGTTTGCATGTATGGCGCTTGCTCGAGCATATGCTGGACGGGTCTCCTTGCACCCCCATTTCTGTCCCCCCAGAGCATGGCGCAGACTTCAGCTCCATGGGTTATGGCTCTGCCCTGCAGCAGGCTTGGCTCCACCCAGGAGCATGTTGAGGAGGACCTTGTCTTGACAAGAAACCAACTGGCAGAGGAGCAAACAACAACGGGGGTTAGCGCGTCCCCCAGCCGCCGCTGCTCGGCACCCCAAAGCCGCCCCACGGAGACGGCGCCGTTTCTCTCGCCCTCTCGCGAAGGCAGGCGGGCGCTTTTGACAGCAGCCCACGATGTGCACCTTGGCAGTGTTTGGGATTTGCAAAGTTGCTCTTTGCTGCGCTCAAGCATTGCGTGCGGGGTCAGAGCCAAGGCTCCTGCCCCGAGCCCCCGGGAAAGCATCCCCACCAGCAGCCTCCCCGGCTAGCAGCAGCCATGGGGCCGCCTGGAGAATGGCAGGATTGCTCAGAAATAACGCAGACCGGGTGGGAAAGGGAGGCTGGGGGTTTTTTGCGGTTGCGCCCGAGGACCACGCGTGCCCGAAGCGGGCAGAGCCTGCATGCTGCCTGCCCTCGGCGGCTGCAGGAAGGGACTTGCCGGCAGCGCCGCGGCATGGGAAGCGCGGCCAGGCTGAGTCACGCTGCGTCGCCCCGGCCCCACGGAGCCCGTCCTCTGCGCACGAGCTGGTTTCCCAGTCTCCGGCTACCGCGGAGCTCTCGCATGGGACTGGCGAGGAGCAACGCTGCCCCAAAATCCACAAGTAAAGGTGCCCTTTCTCCCCTTCACCCCAAACAGCAGCCCCCTACACCCCACTCCCTCCTTCTAAGCAGCTCAGTCATGCCTTAAGTGTTCTTTGCTCTCTGCTCGCCATCCCCAGAAGCATTATTCTTCAACACTTTTCCCCAAACTGGGCTCTCCCAGAGCTGCCATCCAGCCCCCGAGCCCAGCCGCAGCCTGGGCTGGGCAAGAGGTGCGGGGAGCAACAGACAGGCCCCCGAGCACCAAATGGGAAAACAAGGAAGCATTTCCATGTATTAACTTCATTTCCTTCGTTTCCTCCAGCCCGGCAGCCTCGCTGGTGGGTTATTAATAGCACGCCGCAGACGAGTGCCGCGGCCGGCGTTGGCCTGGGCTCCAGCTTCCCAGCGCCCGCCCCGATGGCCACCGCTCCCAGCACCCCTCCGTGCCCGGGAGGGGACGATGCTGGTGGGATCCACTCGCTAAACACGCAGAAAAACCACGTCCCCTGCAGCTGCGCTGCAAATACCTCACAGGAAAATAGCATTGAGGAAAGATCTGGGAAACACCCACGTTTCCGCTGCTTCCCTGACTTGGGATGCTGGAAACCACATTTTTAACATCAAACCTACTGCAGCCTCGTTGTTTTCTATTTGTGGAGGAGGAAACTATGGTCTGCATTTGCAAAGCAAGTGCCGCTGGGATCCAGTGCAGCAGAAGGAGCAGAGGGGAAGCAGCCAAAAGCAGGGGAGCATGCCCCGGCAGCGCCCACGAGAGCAGAAACCCCGACAGCTCCTTCACTCTCAGCACAGGCACGAGCATTTGCATGTTTCTTAAAGCACATTACTTTCTCTTAACTCGAGAGGCGGCCTTCTGAGCGAGCAGTGGACGAGACAGAACAAAGCTGGATGCTTGCAAGCCAGGCAGGGAGGTTTTGGGTCCCGTCTGACGGGTGCTGCGCCCCAGCAGCGCCTTTGGGATCGATCGCCTTTGATGTGCTGCCCAGGACGTGCGGCCAAGGGGAGGGGGGACCCCTCGGCGACATGGCTGGGA
This sequence comes from Pelecanus crispus, assembly GCF_030463565.1. Lineage (NCBI taxonomy): Eukaryota > Metazoa > Chordata > Aves > Pelecaniformes > Pelecanidae > Pelecanus > Pelecanus crispus. Next base: position 1,983,288 of record NC_134655.1, on the reverse strand, counting down.
TCAAAAGCCCCATTTCCCCGCCGGCTCCCGGCCGAACCGCCTTGTTGTCCGTCTTTTGCCGTTCCCATGCAACGTCTTCCTCCCGCTCCCGACGCTCAGCCCGCAGCCACGCGCCTCTAGTGAGGGGGAAGGTATTTGTGAGACCACCACCCTCCACCACGCTGGGATTAGAGCCGAAACCAGGCAGGAGAGCCCGAGCGGGCAGGGGGGAGGTGGGCAGGAGCCTCCGGGTCTCTCCCCAGGGAGAGGAGCGATGCTCTCGCCCCAGCCCGGCTCCTCCCATCACGGGGTGCCAAGCCATTGACCCAGTTAAGCAGCTCTGCTTGAACCAGTCCAAACGTGCACGCTGGAGATGGGCACGATCTCCAAACGCAGGAGCAGCCCCGGGGAGATTTCTGCAGCGTGACTCACGCTCGCCCGGCCCCGGAGCAGCTCGGGGGGACTGGGCAGAGCCACCTGCAGCCCGGAGGGGCTGGAGCCCAGCAGAGCTGCCAGCCAGCCCTCGCCGCCGGGACGGCTCCCGCTCGGCAGCGGTCACGCTGGTGGGCTCGGGACAAGGGCACGGCCAAACTTGAGCAAAGCTACAGAAGAGGTGGAAAACAGAGGAGTGCTGGCAGAGGCCCTCTTTATCTCCAGATCCTCCAGGAATAACCCCCAAGGACCGTCTCCGTGGTAGGCTCTGCAGTTTTGCTGCTTCAGCAAGGACGAGTGAATGAGCACAGGTGGAGGAGAATCGAGGGCCCCAGCACCCGGGCAAAATACCGCTGTTGATTTTAAGCCTGGAAGAAATCATTTTATTTATCCAGCCTGCCCTGAGTCCCCTGGGCCATGGAGTTTCACCTGCTGACAGCCGCTGACCTGGAGATGCTGCTGGAGGGAAAACCCGCGTTGGAAAAAACACCTCATTTGAAAGGAAAGCCTTCAGAGCAATAAAGAGTTTGCCACCTGCCTTGCAGAGTTCCTCCAGATGCAGATACCCTCTGAAAATCCCGGACCTCGTGTTTTGTGGGACGTTACTGAGCTGCAGCTTCCAGCCCCGGCTCTCCCCGGAGCATGCTTTTGAACGCGGGAGGATCCTAAACCCGACCGCTCTGACCCCAGCACCGACTCCACCGCCTCGTCTACGTTGTATACGGCGCCGGCCTCCTCTGACACCGCGTCCCCACTCGTTTCTACGAATGAGCATTTAATGGTTGAATACAACCGCAGTGGCAGCACGACCCCCCCCCCCCCCCAGACAGACCTCGGAAGGGTTTTCTGGAGACCTGCCAGCTCCTCCCGGGATGCGAAGCCGGAGCTGGCGCTCCCCGGGGAAGGCTCCTTGAGGAAGCGAACTGCTGAGCTGCCGCCTGGGACCATCCGGGGCGGCTGGAGGAGGCGGACAGGAGCAGCTTCACCCAGCACCGCTGGCCGAATGCTGACGCAGCGTCGCGGCGGGATAGTTTCTGCCCTCCCGTCCCTCCAGCTCCTCTCTCAGACCCCAGCCAGAGGGGATATCCAGCACCTCCAGTGCGGAGCTTCGGTGACTAACGCGCTCCGGCCGCTGTGGCGCAAATATCGCCCTCGGAAATGCCATCTTCGTGATCCACCGTTTTGGTGCAGCCTAATTTCTAATAGTAAATAGGGAAGAGCAATGTGCGGGACAGATCAGCACAGGATTGAAATGACAGGCAGCGTAGAAGTACGGGGGTCTGCTGCCAGCATAGCTCAGTGGGTAGAAAAAAAAAAAAGTATTATTTTGGTTTATGTTTTGTTATTTATATGTATTTGTCCAGTTACACACTTCTATAAACAAACCCCAGTGTGCCATCCCCGCACCCGCACACCCTGGGGTGTATTTTGAGGCAATTGAAAGCCCGTGTTCCCGACTGTTCAGAACAGAGCTCTCGATATCAGAGCTGCTCGGTCTTTTCAAACACCTTGCTGCGGTGCTCGCCCAGCCGTGCCTGATCCCAACAGCCTCTCAAAGCCACCCCTGCCATCCCTGGCTGTTCAGACTGATGTTTGGATTTGCCCCGGCTTCAGCCACCTGAGCAAAACCACCAACAATACTGTAAAAGCATGTGTGGCCCGAGTGCATTTTGCATGAGCAAAAGGAAAACAGAATTTGCTTTCTGTCCTTGGCACGGGAGGCGCAGGAAGAGTCGATCCCAGCGGGCTGTTTGCAGCCCTTGCAAGCAGCTCCCATGGGTCCTGTGCTCCTGGCTGGGATGGCACAGGCAGGGAGAGGAGATTATGCATCGCTGGTGGCACCATTGCCCTCCTGATCACCCGTCGGGAAAAGATTTCCAAAGAGAGGGGCTGGAAAGCCAGCCTCGCAACAAGAGAAAGGCATGCAGAGCTGCGTAGTTGTCCCGGCAAAGGCTACGACGTACCTTGGTTGCAGGCAAGTAGTTGTGCAGGGAGAGTAGCCAGCGAAGGATCCTGCAGGAAAAGTGCTCCAGGGCTATTACTCCTTGTCCTGGGAAACCAGGAGTTGAATTCACAGTCGCAGGAGGGTCGGTAAAATGGCATCTTGCCCCGGGGCTGGCTCGGGGCAAGCACGCTGCCCTCCTCCCCAGGCAGCCGGAGACCGTCGGAGCCCAAAACCTGCTGGCTGTTGACTCTGAAAAGCTGCATATGTAACCAGGCAAGTCATACGCAACGATAAGTCTCACTTCAAACGAGCCTTAATTCTGGGGCCAAAAGCTGGTGATTTATTTGTCAGGCTGTGTTCATCTACCTGTCTCAACGCAGAAGCACTCAGCCAGCTCCATTTCCTACAGGCTCCTGCTCAGCTGCCAAATCCATCACCTCTGATAAAATCACTATTAATTGCTTTTTAAAAAAAATTTAAACAATCCTTCCATACACCTGATTGCACCAGCAACTGGGTCACACTCCTTTCTGGGAGAGGTCGGACGATGCCCGGAGCGGCTGCCGCAGACCAGCATCCCTGCGCATCCGCACACACCGACAAAGTCGGCTCAGCCCTGCGCGAGAAATGGCTCTGCCAGCAGCTGCGGCAAAACCAGAAGCAGCTCCGGTGGTTTCAACTGGAAAAAATTTCCCTGCCAATTCCTCCATGGGGAAAAAGCAGCAGCTTTGCACAAGCCCCTCTGGGGTGGGCTGCCAAGCGTGCCATGCTGTGGCCGTGGTACAGATGCCAAGGTCACTTTAGCCCAGGTTTAAAGCCAGTCCCCAAAAACGCCTGTTTATGGCCAGTTTTGCCTCCGTTACCTGGTGCCTTGGTCACCACAGCTCTCCTACTTCAAGCAGCTAAGCGTGTCTCCTAGATGCAGATGCCAGCATCTCTCCTAGATGCTAGAAAATTGTAGGACTGGTTTTGTTCTGTTTAACGGAGAATTAGAGGCGAACCTCCCCCGGGCGAGCCTGAGCTAACAAATCTACCAGATGCTCTCATGCTGGGGATCTCATTGCATCCTCCTTGGCCCACATCTCTCGTTAGCCTCAAAACCCCCAAACCCAGGAGCTGAGGATGCTGTGTGCAACCAAAAATATTCCCGGGGGGGGGGGCAATGTTATAAGAGAATTCAAGAAGAGGAAAAAAAGTCCCTAAATAAGCGCTGACAGTTGTCATGTTGCAATAAAACACCAAGTGCACAGTGCCCGAACCTGCTCTGCTCACCAATGCTTCGTTACTCACCACTCAAAGGGAGATCACCTGCAGACCAGCAGCTTGCTCCAGCATGAAGCACCACCTGAGCTCCTGCTGCTTTGGGTCAATACTGGGGGATTTTCTAAAACAGAGCACAGCAAAATGGAACCACCACGTCCCCAAAGGGGACTCCGAGCTGCGACGGGTGGGAGCCTGCAGAAGCCGTGCTGTGCCATCCTCCCCCAGGCACCCATGCAAGCAGCCACCGAGCAAAAATGACGCGCCGTGAGGCCAGGAGAGACATTTCGGGTGTGGAATAGGAGCAGCAAGACCTGGCTTCGCTCCGGGCACTCGAACCTCAGCACTTCCCGGCAGCCAGTCGTGTCATGCTAATGACCAATCTATAGGCACACTCTAGGGAGTTTTCTTTTTTAGACTGGTTCACGGGGGTTTTTGGAAGAAACAATAGCAGAAAACAGCGCTCCTCCCGCCCTGGGTCTGGCTCAGTTCCAGATTTCACTTTTTCCCCCCACCTAGTTTCACACCAAAAGGCACTTTATTATCGCAAACAAATGATTTATCCAAAAGGGAATAGGAGCCCGTAGCAGGTAACAGCACATCCTTGGCATGACGTTAATATGCACACGGAATTTAACTTCCCCGCGTTGCAAAAAAGCACAAACGTAGCAGAGCGCGGCGGGGAGGTGAGAGATCAGATCAAACAGATCAGATCAAACAGAGCAAACCTCCCGATCAAAGCCAACACGACTTTGCATGTCGCCATTCAACGGCAACGACCCGGGGCGGAGGAGGAAGGTCCTCAGACATGCTGGAAACGCGTGCGGGCACCGACATGTGAGTTCCTGCCTTCTCTCGCTGGGCCTTGCGCGAGAAAGCGCCATTTCTTCCCACCACCGAGCCCTCCGCGTGGAAACGCAGGCAGGATTCGCCCCGGGAGGAAGGCAGGGCAGAGCGCCCGGGTGGCTGGGAAGGCATCTACCAAGGCTCGCAGGAGGAGGTGTTGTTACAAAGCCCCATTGTGCTGGGTGGGGTATTCCCGAGGGGAAAAAAAAAAAAAAAATTCAGGGTGGAGCCAAGCACATGAAAATTGAATGAAGGAGAAATCACCCAGGGAACAGAGGCGAGCAGGCAAAGGGAAGCAGCAAATCCCCTCCTCTTGCATCGCTGGAAGGGGATTAACCACGGAGCAAGCAGAAGGTAGAGCACAGACCACAGCACCCCGAGCTGCAGCCAGCCCAGGCTGCATTGCCTGGGGGCAGCACGCAACCTGGATGGTCAAGGCAGAGCCGAGCCCCCCACCAGCAGCAGGAGAAACCCTTCTCTGCAGCTTCAGTTACAGCAGCACGGCCTCGCTCCCCCATCCGCACCCACCCTTCGGAGATGCTAAGTAACGCCCTGGAAACCTTCCCATGCGTTTCCGAAGTGTGGGGAAGAGAAGGGAGTCTTCCTGAGCCAGCTCTTGGCGTGAGAACAAACATAGCCAGCCTCGTGTGGCTTTATAAAGGATTGGCTTATTTATATGTTGGCGGGTCTCTGGCATCCTGCCCTTTCGACATCCCTTCTCCAAACGTGGCAGCTCTTGCCTGGCCCCGGAGCAGCCCTTAGGGGTCTTTAGGGACATTTGAGGTCAGCAGTGATGACACCAACTGCGCTGGCCAAGGGCCAGGAGCGATAACCCAGCTGGCAGGGCAGGGGCTGGTCCCATGGTACCTGAGCAAGGTGAGCAGGACAAGGATGGTGGCCAAGGCCAACGGAGGCACGGTCATGGTCATGAGGCAGCTCCACGGTCAGGCTGGGAAGTCAACCCATGCGTCAGGGTCTGGATCAGTAGGGTCCATGGCCAGTGATGGGCTGGGCTGGGACTGAGCCAGAGCCCTGCACCCCTGCAAGACAGCCCAAGGAGGGCTGGGGAGCCAGGGCTGAGCTTAAATGGGCTCCTGGGCCCATGGGTGGGGGTCCCAGGTGAGGCTGCTCAGGGCCATGAAGGCTAATTAGTGCCCACAGGGCCCTGGCAGCCTGGCTCCAAAGCTGTCCTGCGGGAAAGCAGGGAGAGAGATGCCACGGCAAAAAAGGATGAATTGATGCAATGGGAGTTGGGACTCAGGGAGAATTCAGCCATCGTTGGGGTCCTCCTGGCTCTCAGCAGCCCCGACAGGGACGATAGAAGGGGAGCACAACCCCTCACCACCTTCGCTCTGCTCTCTTGGGCCGTATCCGTGCACAGCACCCATGGAGCAGCAAGCGAAGCCCAGGCACAGCGAGAAACAAAAAATCTGACCCAAAAGGTCCAAATGTGTCCCATGCGACGTGTGCAAATCACTGAGAAATCCTCTTCGCTGGTCCCCGGGCCGGAGAAGCTGAGTTGCTGGGACCAGAGTGTTTCAGTCCCCAGCTGTGTAGTTTTCAGCAGGCTCCGTTCACTGCAACAAATAGAAAAACCACATACAAACCCCACGTACGAAACCCCCACAAAATTCATAAACAACATCTGGGAGGTCTGAGCTGTGTCAGACAGACTCGGGCTCTGTGGCTTTCCTTTAGCTCGAGTCATTTCACGCTGAGCGTGCAAGGAAACCCCTCTATTTATCTCATCGGACTTCTTTCCTCCAGTCCTGTTTTTCAGAGTCAGCCTTCATCACTTTTTAATCGTATTTGAGTCGTCTTTGCCTTCAGCATTCCTTAATCTTGGAGATGCTTCCCATAAAACAGTTGTGCCTGTCAATAACGCAGCGGCAGCAGACGCGGCCGCTCGCAAAGCCCCGGGAGGGAGGAGCGAGCTTGGCGAGGATGGGTAAGGGGGAGCAGGGCAGGGAGGTGCCCCCCCAGGAGGCATGTGCCTTGTCTAACTGACCCCCAAAACCCAATGGGAGAAGCTCTGCCGCCCTCAGCGAGGGCTTTCCTGGCAGTTTCTGCCACGGTTTTGATGCTAGCGATGGGCAGATCCATGGCTTCCCAACCACAGCTCCACTTCCCAGCTAGACCTGGGCCAAACCACGCTGCCTTGGGTTCTTCAGGACCTTCATGGTGGCTTCCTCCAGCTCCTTCTCCTTTGAGCTCGGCTGGAGAGCAGAGCCACACACGGGGCTCTTCTCCCCTTACTCATAAAGGGATGACGAAGGGGCAGTTTGGTCTCCTCCATCTCCCCGAGATCCCTCCCAGGAGGGCACGGGGTGCCATCGCAGAGGACGGAGACATCCCCGCACCCAACCGCTCCCCCTGCATCCGGGCTGGGACCATCCCGCCGCAGCCGCTCTGCGTCCCAGCCCTCCCTGCTTCGGAAGATGCGCCTTTTTTTTTTTTTTTTTTTTTTTTGACAACACGGAAACAGGAGGAAATACATGAAAAGCTGGTGCCTGGGAGACGGCAACCTCTGTCCTCCTTCCGCTCCGCTTGCCAGCGGCATCTCCCTCCAGCTCCCGTGGGACAGGCGTCCCAGCAGCCGGCCACGCAGCATCTCCCGCTCCCCGGGCGCAACCGGGGAAAGCAAATGCTGAAAGTTGTTTTATTTCCCCCCCGGGCAGTTACGAGCTGGTGGGACTGGCAGGAGGGGAGCGGGGCCGCAGCTGGTCCCCCGGGGCTGTGGCAGGGCTGGGGCTCGTCGGTCCCCCTGCCAAAAACACCTCCTAGGAAGGAGAAGGATGCGGGGAGGGAGGAAATCTGGCTGCTTGGCACTGGAAGCTCCCAACGGGTGAAACAAGGTGATACTTAGGTTTATAATATAACACGATCCGTCAGGCTTCACCTTACGGGCTCCAGGAAGCCCTTATTCGTGCCCACCCTCCGAAAGCGCGGCTGGGGAGGCAGTTTGCAGAGCAGCAGCCCGTGGGTACCCGGCCCGGAGCGTCGGAGCAGAGCGGGGCGGCATCCTGCGTCCTCGGACCCCACGCTCGCCGGCAGGCGATGCGACCGGCTGCGCCAAGTACGGCGCATCGGAGGTCCTCTGCTTCTAACCTTCGGTGTGAAACTCAAAAAAAGAAAAGAAAAAATAACAAACCAACCGTTCTACAGATAGCTAAAATAATAATAACAGCGTGTACATCTTGCTGATGTGAAGCTGGCTTTTAAAAATAGGACACGTTTTCCCGCTCCCCAACCAAAGGGGAGGACCAAAAGCCACCGCCTGCCCAGTCCCTGGGGCAGAGCGCACTGGTGTCACCGGCGGCTCTGGGCTGAGCGGGTCCCCGACGCTCTCTGCTGCCCGAGCACGCCGCGGCGGTGGCTTTGCCCGCCTGGGTCTTGCTCTGCTGCGAAGCTGCAGAGATTTGGCACCCAGGGCCCCCCGCACGGGAGCTGCGGCCGTGCAAACCCTCTGCTGCTCCCAGCTCCCGTAGGCGCCTCGCGCACGGACATCCTGCAAATTCGGGTGGCACCGAAGCCACCAAACCCCGCCGGGGTCCCCGGTCCCCGCCCCAGCCCTCCTTCAAAGCAAGACATAAACAGCCAAGAAGCTCCGAGGGCCCTTGGGGGGGTTTTTTTGTCCTCTTTTTTTTTTTTTGTGGCTTTGATGAGGGATACAGGTTCAATCCCAGCTTACTGCAGGGGGGTTGCGCTCGATGATCTCTCAAGGTCCCTTCCAACCCAAAGCATTCTATGATTCTATGATTCTATGATTCTATGATAGCGAAAACGCCGACGCGTGTGGCTTTGCGACGACGACGGCTTTTCATCGTCAGCGCGCGGCACTGGCGCGTTCATCCCACGCCTGCGGCACACGGCCACCGCCGCGTCCCTGTGAGAGCCACGCTCGTGCTCCAAACCAGGCATCTCGGTGCCCCAAACCCCCCCTGATCTCTTGTCTGTTCACTCGGTGGAAAAAAAGTGGTGGTGGGGAAATAGGGAAAAATGGAAAAAGCCATAAGGAAGCCCAGGTGGGGTGGAGCAGACCCAGGCAGAGGTGGGCAGCCGGCCGAGAGCGCTGCAAAGCCGGCACGGTTGCGTCCTTCCAGCGCGACGGAGCCTGGCTGCGGCATTTTCATTCTCGCCGTGGGGCTACGCCTCGGAGCTGCCGATGCCGAAGGCTCGGGGGACCGACGGACGCCAGACCTGCGGAAGCGTGAAGCTCCGGCTCGTCTCCGCGTTTCCCCCCGGTGCGTCCCCAGAAAGCGGTCCAAGCCCCCGGGCTGCCTTTGCGGCTTTGGGGAGTTCTTTGGGGGAGACCCGGCTCAGCATGGCTCCAGCCCAAGAACTGCAATAACTGGGCTCTCCCTTAGAGGTCAGCCCAGCATCAAAACTGCTCAAAAAACCCACGCAGGCAGATGCGATTCCTGCAAAGAGCGGGAATTTGGCTAAAAAGGCCATTCGGGAGGGCAGGGGATGATCCCCAACACCTGCAGCCTCTCGCCTTGCTGTTGCCAAAGAGTATTCCCAAAAGCTGAGCTCTCCCGCCCGCTCTCCAGCTCCTTCCCACGCGCTGGCTGCTCCGAACCCCGCGTCCACCCCCGGTCAGGGGGAGCTCCCTGCCAGGGGAAAGCCTGCCTGGCACCGGCGGATGGTTTTTGGGGAGCGGGAGGACCGGAGGCTGGTCTCGCTGCTGCTGCTGCGATATTTTCCATGCCCAAAGCGGCCGGGACACCCGCTCGGCAGCCTTTCCTTTTGGCTTAATCCCCTTCTCCTTTGTGACAGACAAATACAACTCAACGAAAATACACCCCCGTCCCCCCCCAAAAAAGGCTTCGCTGACAGCTCATGCATCAGAAAGAAAACAACTTCTTTTTTTTTTCTTTTTCTTCCCCCAAATCCCTCCAGCACAGAACAGGTTTCAGCACTGTACTAAAAATAGAGAGATTAAAAATACCCCCCAGCATGGAGCCCCTGCTAGCGAGGGGCACTGGAGATGGCAGCAGGATCTTGGGGCTGAGCCCTGGGGGACCCAGAGCCCTGCGGCGATGCCAGAAACCCCCAAACCCAGCTGCTGCGGCGGTGCCGGGGCATCGTTCTGTACCCAGGACGGGCACCCCGGGACCGTCCCCGGCTGTGCTGACCCAGCAGGAGCCGGGAAGTGCTGGCCCGTGGCCCCGTAACGTCAGGCAGGATGGGATGGGATGTGGTAAGCTCCACTTGAGCTGGAGGGGCAAGAGGCCATGGGCATAGGGAAGAAATTCAATCAGCTGTCCCAGGAATGGTAGCAAACCGCTTGCAGAATGTTAGATGGAGCAGAAGATGGAGCCGGGTGTTGTCACGGAGTTGCAGGTGGCACGAAGGCCGGGCTACCGCTCCCCTGCGGGCCAGCGGGATGCAGAGCATCGCTGCAGCACTCGTGCGCCGCTGCAAGGAGCTGCTTCGGGTTTTCTGGGGGCAGCTGCAGCCCCTCGCTGGGGAAGGAGGCAGCAGCCCCGTGCCGCGCCCCTTCTGCCCACCGCAAACCAGCGCCTCGTCCCTTCTGCCCACCGCAAACCAGCGCCGCGTCCCTCCGGCCACGCCGCAGCTTGCCCCCCTGCTTTTTCTTACTTACAGGAGCTCAAGTAAAGCCTGAAAATGCAAAACAAGGGTAACCTAAACAGGGCACCAATAGAAAGTAAATAAAACCAATCCCACTTCTTCCTTCATCTAAAAAAAATAAAAATCCAGTAAAGTGCACAGAGCACCAGTGGGTCTGAGGGTTCGGCGGCTCATTTTTGGATCCCTCACTCAGCAGTGCCCATCTCCAGTGTGGGCTGGTGGCAGAACAGGGAAGGGGATTTAAAAAGAAAGCAAACGCGTTGCTGCTGCCCGCTGCTCAGCCCAGGCGGGAGCTAAGGACCAGGATTATCCCGGCGGGATGCCGGAGAAGCGGGCGGGGGGAAGCTGATGCTCATCGCAGGGACTCGTGCAGGAGAGGAGCCACGGACGCTGCCAAAGCTCGGCCTCGCGATCGCTGGAGGGAGGGAAGAGGCGGTCAGAGGCTCGGGACCTTTCCCCAGCCCTCGGATCCAGGCTCGGGCCGGCAGCTCTGCCCCATACCTTTACAAACTGGGGCAGTTTCAGGAAAAAAAGCGCAGCCGGAGGGAGCGATGCGCGGAGCCGAGCGATGCCCGGGGGCGCGATCCAGCGCCCCGCAAAAAGACGGCACTCAAAGAGCAACCACTCCCTGCGACGAGCCTGACACGTCCCAAAGCGCCCAGCCCCGCTTCCCTTCAGCATCACCCGCTGCCGGGGTGTAACGTAATTTTCAATTTTTTTTTTTTCCATTGCAGAATTCAGGGCGGCACAAAGGGGTTTGCCTGCCTGAAATATTTTCTCCCGTGATACTAATGACGTTAAGTAGGTGCTGCCCGAGCCGTGGATCCCTCCTCTGCCTGACCCCATCGGCTTTGTACGCCTTTGACAAGGGATTTGCCTTGACCGGCACTTGTCGGTGCTTTCACGCTCCCCGAGAGCAGAGAGTTCTGCTTAAAGCAGGATTTAGAGAGAAAAAGACGAAATTAAATACACAGCGAAGCTTGCTGGACTGGGAAGTGCAGCAGGAGCGGAGTCAGAAGAGCTTCATGGCCACAAATCCCCGCCAGCTGCGTTGATTAGTGGGCTGGTTGCTAATTATCGGAGCCGGCTTAAGAAAGGAGGCCAGGCTGTGCTTTGCCTGGCAGCCTGGTCCTAGCCGGGATCTCAGCGAGACCCTTGGCACTGCCACGTCCCCACGGGTCCCCCCAGCGCCCACGTTATTGCTGAGCTGCGCCCTCAGCTTGACGCCTTGGAGCCCCACAGCTGCCCTGCCTATCCCGCTCCTGCCTCCGCCAAGGCAAAGCTCCCAATCTCTTTGTTGGGTTTTTTTTTTTAATTAGTATCCTCAGCTGAGGCTACATCAGAGCCATGTTCAGCCCCAGAAAGACCCATTTTGCTCCAGCCCCTGGGAAACAAGGCTCCTGAGGAAGCCTGCAAGCATTACAGACACCCGTGTTTTCCTTCGTGGAGCGATGTCGTGGTGTCGGGGCTTTTTAAATGGCTTTGGAGAAAAAAGGGGGGGGGGGGGGGGGGGAAAGAAACACTTCAAAGCGTGAAATACATTTGCATGATGACAACTGACTTCCAGTGTGTTTTTTCAGTAGGGCCTTGTTTGCAGTGAATGGGTTGATTTGTATTTACTGGCAGGCAATTAAAGCTGAAGGTTTGAAGCGTCCCCGGTGGGACGGGCCGTCCCGAGCGCCGATCACGCCGGCCTCACCAGCAACGCTCCGCTACCACGGTCAAACGCTTCTCCTGCCACGTGTGCAGCAGGAAAGCGAGGGGAGAAGGAGAAGACGACGCAGGGAGAAGGTGAATTCCATCTCCTGCAGCGTCCCTCTGCCCATCCGTGCCCCGGTGCCTTCTAGCATCCCCTCCGGTACGCCGTCGCCTGTATCCGTCGCTCTGCCAGCAAGCTGTTACTCGCTGCGGGTGAAGCCAAGGGAAACGCGCCCCAGGCACCGCTGACAACGTGCTGTGAACACCTGCAGCCATGAGCGTTGCCAGCAATCCCCCCGGATAACGCCAGTCCCTGCCGGGGACCCCCAGCCGGCACAGCGGGCTTTGCCGTTGCCCTCGGGAGCAAATGCCGCTGCAGCTTTAGCAGTCTTACACCTCCAAAATGGGATCTGGAAAGGCAACCCGAGTGCTTTGGGGAATGTATTTTAAGCCAAGAAGCGTGTAGGATGGAGGAAGGATGCTCGGAACAACAGCCCGGCAGGCTGCAAGGAACTTGGGCAGGATCACAACTCCAGACGGAGAATTTGAAGACTAAGACGGTATTTGAGCTCATAGGAATCATAGGATCGTTTAGGTCGGAAAAGACCTTTAAGATCATCCAGTCCAACCATTAACCCACACTACCAAGTCTACTCTAAGCCAATCAAGGGTAGACTAGACAACCATGTCCCGAAGTGCCACCTCTGCCCGTTTTTTGAACACTTCCAGGGATGGGGACCCAGGAACCATCAAGTACCACCAGGCACACAACCCTCGCCCCCGCCCATCCTTCCAACAGCTTTTTTTCCGCTTTCTGGATGTGGTTTCCATCCTCGGCGGGGGAGAGCCCTTGGCAGCGCTGACCCAGCCCCACGTTTCACTTCTCCCAGCTGATTGCCTTCCAGACCTCTGCCCGTATTTAAAATGAAGGAAAATAATTGGAGCTCATCAATCAGCAGCAGTCGGCGCCTGCCCTCTGCCCTTTCCCCTGCCCGTGTATTTTTTTTTTTTTTCCCCCCCTGTCCCTAAATTCAATTAAGGATGATCAGGAGCTTCTCCCCCCGGAGAAGCGCTGGGCTGGTGGCCTCTCCCCCGTGACGGTCCCGCTCCGCTCGCTGTCAGAGGTGGCCCCAGCTGCTGCCTTCGCCCCTCTCTGTCCCCACGATGGGGAAGTCACGGGAGCGCGCGGTCCCGTGGGATGGCTGGGGACAGAGCAGGGATGGAGCTGCCCGAACCCCTGCCTCAAACCCCCCTTCACCTTCTCCCCCAGCTCCCATTTTGGGGAAAACCCACCAAAGCTGCAACCGGCGTCGACCTTCCCCGGTGACGTGGTCAAACCTCCTCGACGGGGCAAAGCAAGCCAAGGCCCTGGCGTAAACCCAGAGGGAAAGCCCCTGCACCGTGGTTTCGGGCGCTGCTGGAGGCTGCAGCCCGGCGCCATCCAACCTGGGGAAAGCCTTTCCCGGCGGGCCGGGGTGGTCCCAGCTGAAACGCGGCAGCCAGCCAGGGAACATGGCTACGGGCGCAACGCTGGGGGAGGCACGGGCCGCAGGGAGGGGGCTCTGAGCGGAGTGTTGTACAGTCACGATTTTCAGAGAGGATGCTCCCGTCCGAGGAGGTTTGAGGCGGCGCAAGGAGGAGGAGAAGGGAAACGCACCCCCCTTGTTGCTCGCGAACCCCGCAGCAGAGGTTTGCCCTTCCCTCCGGCGTGATGGATGGGCTGGGAATCTCCAATGGATGGAGACAGAAAGGACAAAGCCTCCCCAGGGCATCCGCCTTGCAGCCGGGGGCTCGCTCCGTGGCCGCTCCGGACTCAATGTAGCAGCTCCGCAGGCGCTACAGATAATTACGGCTTTTTACAAATTCAATTTTTGCCCAAGGGAAGGAGGGAGGGGAAGCAGGACTCTTCTTCTGGGCCTTTCAGTGCATTTGGAAGCCTCGGGGGGGGTACCCAAGGAACGCGGAAAGCAGCATCCGAGTGACCGCCGGGATCGAAGGCGAGCTCTCCGGCGGTGCTCGGAGCGGGCTGGGCGGGAAGGACGCTCCTGGTACCCGCAGCAGTGCCCTTGCAGAGATACCCACCATCGCTGCCACAGCAGCGCCGCAGCGGGACGCCGTGGCAAACGAAGGTGCCGTCGTGAATAAAAGCGTTTGGCCAAGGCAAAAGCCCCGTCTCCCCCAGCTGCCTCCTTTAAGCTGCTCTGAAGGCAGCTGAGCCCCGAGCCAGCGTCTCGCACCGCTGCCTGCCCCTCACCCAGCCTCCGGTCTGCACCCGCTCGCGCCTCGGACTTGGCAGATTTTCAGAGAAAAGCTGCTCCGCCGTGCGCTGTGCCTGCTGTGAGCCTCTCCGCTGCCCCTTCCCAGCGGGACAGGTCCCGCACCCCCCTACAGTCACGGGGTGACATCCCCATCACTCTCGGGGCATCGTTTCACCTTCATTAACCTCGTTTTTACCTTCATTAAAAAATAATCCAGCCACCAAGGCAGGAAACATGAAATTATTCCTCTCCCCTTAACTGGTTTGGTGGTGGATTTGGCGGTGTTGGGTTAATGGTTGGACTGGATGGCAGGAAACATGAAATTATTCCTCTCCCCTTAACTGGTTTGGTGGTGGATTTGGCGGTGTTGGGTTAATGGTTGGACTGGATGGCAGGAAACATGAAATTATTCCTCTCCCCTTAACTGGTTTGGTGGTGGATTTGGCGGTGTTGGGTTAATGGTTGGACTGGATGGCAGGAAACATGAAATTATTCCTCTCCCCTTAACTGGTTTGGTGGTGGATTTGGCGGTGTTGGGTTAATGGTTGGACTGGATGGCAGGAAACATGAAATTATTCCTCTCCCCTTAACTGGTTTGGTGGTGGATTTGGCGGTGTTGGGTTAATGGTTGGACTGGATGGCAGGAAACATGAAATTATTCCTCTCCCCTTAACTGGTTTGGTGGTGGATTTGGCGGTGTTGGGTTAATGGTTGGACTGGATGGCAGGAAACATGAAATTATTCCTCTCCCCTTAACTGGTTCGGTGGTGGACTTGGCAGTGTTGGGTTAATGGTTGGACTGGATGGCAGGAAACATGAAATTATTCCTCTCCCCTTAACTGGTTTGGTGGTGGATTTGGCAGTGTTGGGTTAATGGTTGGACTGGATGAGCTTAAAGGGCTTTTCCAACCCAAACGATTCTGTGATTCTGTGACACAGGGTTGCAGCAGAGACACAGCCTGGAGAAACTAACAGCCCGGGAAACTAATGCTACTAAATAATAATGCTGATAAATTCCCTTAGAAATGCTTATCGCACAATAAAAACCCAGATTCAAACCATCCCTCCAGCCCCTTCTCTTCTATACCAAGGAACCTACCCGTGAGGCCAGCCAGGCAGCACGGGGCACGGCCAGGAGGCGAAGATGGCGCTGGTTTTCCTGCTCCCAGGGACGCCGCTGAAATTCCCGTTATCATCAGTTTTGCCGAAAAGGAAGGAGCCCGCTGGCCGCCGTGCACCGGCTCGCCTGCGGCCGCTGGCACCATGCGGGGACGGCCCCGACCCACGACGCTTCAGCAACTCGGAGCCACGCAACCTCTGCTCCCCGCCACCCGCGTCCGCCCCGGCCACCGCTCGCGTCTGGCGGCAGCGGAGGACGAGAAATGAAGAGGGAAAATGCCACTCTGGGGGCCGGTGCCTTAAGCGATCGCTATTTCGCGGGGTCCGCGTAGCGGCACGGGGTTTGGCCGCGGAGCGTGCCGTACGGACCGGCGGCGGCTGCGCTCTCTAAAGCGTCTCTTCTGTTGCCTTCTCCCATGGAAAAAGCCACTTCACTTGCAAATAATCGAGAGATAGGACGGGAGGGGAAAGAAAAAGATCGAATCAAGCACAAAATAAGCAGGAAAAAACCAAACCGCAAATGAAATCCAACATTCTCTAAAAATCTGAAGTTTATTCATTAGAATTCAGTGAAAGGAACATTCATTTTAAAACACAATCAATACATTAAAAAGTTTAAAGGACTAGTAGCAATGAGACCAGAAAGAAAAAGAAAAAAAAAACCCAAAAAAACCCCAAAATTCAATCAAGTCGGTCCCCTGGGAGGAGCCGCCTCCGCTCCAGGGCCCCTGCAGAGCAGCTCTGCCCGCAGCGGGACGGCAGAGGG
This sequence comes from Pelecanus crispus, assembly GCF_030463565.1. Lineage (NCBI taxonomy): Eukaryota > Metazoa > Chordata > Aves > Pelecaniformes > Pelecanidae > Pelecanus > Pelecanus crispus. The sequence continues at coordinate 1,967,390 of NC_134655.1, read as the reverse complement.
GAAGCATGGGGCGACCAGGGACAAGGCTAATTTTTATTTTTTTCTTTAGAACCGAGAGGCTTTTCTAGATTTCCATTTATCACTTCACCCAAGTGTAGCTTCGAGGACGATTCGATACCGGCCAGAAGTGCGGGTAGTCCAAGCTGGAGAGGAGGGAGCCGCAAAATTAAGGGGCGGAGGGAATGGGAAATGCGGCGTGGGTCCAAGTGCCCCAGGAATGTTTGCCGAGCGACCTGCCCGTCCAGGCCCCATGCCGGGAATGGGGGCAAACCCATTTAAAAAAAAAAAAAAAAAAAAAAAAAAAAGCACCATTAGCTGAAGAGCTATTTAATTAAAAGACATAAAAATCTATGCAGAGCCAAATAGTGGTAATTGCCATCTCTGCTGGCGTTGGGTTGGGGGGGAAGAAGGGGAAAAAATTTCCTTTCGTCTGTATCTTTTAGCTTTTCAGCTTTTAATTTTCTGTTTGCACGTCACTGTTTGACATTGTTCTTGTCTGCTCAATTAATCACCGTGGCCTTCTGCAGAGAATTAGTTATTTCAGCCCTTACACCCCGCGCAGGGTGGCAAACTCTGCAGGGGCACAACTCCAGAGTCAAGCAAACGAAGCAGCATATTCATTCAACTAAATAAAAAACCAAAAGCAAGAAGAGCCACCTCGACGAGCGTCGGGTCTTAGCTCCCCAGGAGCTCTCCTTGCCCTTCTGATCCCAAAATTCAAGGCAGTATTATTCCAGGAAGATGCTTTACGGATGCTGGCGACGCAGGCGGCACGGGGCTGGAGCTGCCCGGGCTCCAGCCTAGCGCGGCAGGAGAGGAGGAGAAGGTGGAAAGCCCCGCGAATCCCATGTGGATTATTTGAGGAGCAATCCTCAGACACGGAGCGGGTGACGCTGCCTGCGCAAGGGCGAAAGCCGAGCTCCCAGCCCGGCCAGGGAGCACCAAGGGGAGAGGAAATTTGTCACTGGTTTCAAGAGCATCGCCACGCACCAAGCAACAGCATCTCCTGCCCGGGGATTTAAGAAAAGCCCCAGTTTTGGATCAAATAATTTAAGCACGCAGGAGGGAAAGCCCCAGCTGAAATCTGCGGGTTTTCTAGTTTAAAAGACGGTCAACAGTACTTTTGGGGAGAAATCACCAAAGTCCACAAATTCAGATTGAAAACAAAGCAAAAAAAAAAAAAAAAAAGAGTAATAACAGTTGACGAGTGTGACGAAGCAGTATTAAAACAAAGACGTCTCAGCGGTGTGTGGAAAGAGAGAGCGTGCGGATCGGTAACGGACCGGCTGCTGGGGTTCCGAGCTGGCCCCGGGTGCGCAGCGGAACAGAGCGATGCGGGATACGGGGAGCGAGGTGCTTTCCCTGCACTGCACGGGCAGCGGCGGCAGCAGCAAGAATTGCCTTTCCTCCATCGGAACGGTGAACCACACCACTTGAAAAGACAACGCGCACGAGTGAAAGAAGAGTCCGTAAAATTTCCCCGTGAATATAAAATGCAAAACTATACAAAAATAGATAAAATCGACCATTTTCTTATGTGTATAAAAACGAACGAAAAAAATACCCCAAAGTCCCCAAAACGCAATGCAGAATTACTTGGTAGGCTGACCCGGACGTCAGCGGTTTAAGCGCAAGTCAACAGCCACAATTCACCCCCCGAGGCCAGACCTTCCCCGGCAGGGACGTCTTCAGGCGATAGCCTCGAGGGGAGATTTTCCTTAATATCTCGGCAAGACAATCTGCTAATTCCTGACTTTTATGCCCGATTTCTGGTTCAGAAGCCCTTTTGCATGAAAAGCCTCAATTACCACTCTCAAAATTTGAGTTCCTTGGGTAAGGCAGTGTTTTGACTAATGGCTTGATCCAGATCAAGACCAGGAGATCTGTTCCTATTTATCCCGGGTATTTTTGGAAGAGCAGTACATTCAGCAGCGAAATCCAATCTCTCTATGGCAGTGATAATTTACAGGCTGGGTTAGCACATTGAAAATTCTTATTTCTTTGGGTTAATGGGGCAGAATACGCCCATAATCCAGCAAATTGGCTCCAAAAATGCTTTTAGAAAGCTCATTTTAAATCAACAGATATTTGCTTCATTTAGCTCACATCAAATTAAGAGGAGACACCTTTGGTATAAAGTCAGATTATCAAGTCTTGGCTGTATTGCTTTCACTCATTCGAGTCCAGAAGCTGTTTTCGCTAAGCCTTTCCGTTACGTACCTACAACCAAGAGAATTATTCCTAGAGGCATGCGTTTGCAACTGAACATTCATTTCAGCACCGAGACACCTTCACACCTCACCAAGACTTTGGCAAAGGCTGCACCACATCTAAACGGAACGCTACGCAAAGCCCCCTCAACCCGCGAGATGCCTTTGGTGACATGCTAAAATAAAATAGTAATTAAAAAAAAATTACTGTGCATGCCCGTCTGCACGACGACGTCTGCGGTGTCGGCAGCAGCGTTCGCTCGTGGTTTTTAATTTGTGAGCGGCGGTGAGATGTGCAGTGCCGAGACCCGACCCTGCCCTTGCTCCGAGCAAGAGGGGAGCCTGTTCCGAGCAGGCAATATTCATTAGCAGAGGCTCAGGCGCCGCGCTAACGAGGGGAGACTGCACTCGCAACCTCGGAGGCGAGGGGACCTTTCGCTGGCCGCCCGCGGTCTCCTCGCCGGGCGGGGGACGCGGAAGCGGCATCAAGAGCCGGGTTTGTCCCACGAAATCCTCTCCGGTCGCATGGAGGGATGGGAGGAAAAAACGTGGCACGGCGGGTTCCTGCGGTAACTCCCTGCAGCAGTACCGGTAGGAAAATACTGCAGAGGTAAGGTTTAAGCCCGCGGATACACAGATGGGTCTGCTCTAGCCTCAGCAGTCCGCTCAGGAAAGAAAAAAAAAAGCATAAATACGTCAAACCGCGGGCAAGCAGCCTGGCGCTGCCGCTCCCTGCCCCTTCGCTGACATACAAGGACGGGGCAGTAAGAAGCCTCTTAAAAAGAAATATCAGGAGCTCATTTCTGCTTGGGGGGCTAAAAAACAAAAAAAAAAAAAAACAAACCCAAACCAGTTCCTCGTGCCTGGAAATACAGCGATGCAGGGAGCTGCTGCCTTCCAACCGGAGCCACGTCCGTACGGGGCTGCAGGTGGAGAGAGCAGCAGGGCGTCCGCGCACCGCGGGCAAGAACCGGCAGGAAAAGCGCGTTAGGGCCGGGCAGAGCCGCCCCTCGCCCCGCACTTTGCTCCGGAGATGGGAGAAAACTCTGATATTTCCAGTGCGGGATTTTTTTTTTTTTTTTTTTTTTTAAATGCTACAAACTCTGCTGCAAAGAAAAGCAGAAAAGGGGCAACTGAGGGAGGGGAAACAAAAATCCTCATCGGTAACTGAATTAAAATCAGAATACAGAGCTTGGACAGGAGGAGGAAGCAGCTTGGTAAGTCACGGATAAGGTTTGGTTTAGAGTTAAGCGCGTTTGAGACCACGGAGGAGATGGGAGACGCCTCGAGGACCGACGGCCTGAACGAGACGCTTCCAGGAGCTCGTACGGCCTCCTCAGACAAAGTCTGTCTCCTTAGCTCGCGTCCCTCCTCCTCGCTCCTTCGAAGAGGAAAAAGAAATCCAAAACCTGCAGCAACCTCCAGCTTTTTTGTTCCCTCCAGTTAGGAGGAAGAAGTCGTGAAGCCTAATTTAGGCTGCGTTACATTCTGTATTCCAATTAACAGAATACTTTCCTCGTATGAGTTTATGCAAAGAAAACAACTGTAAAATAATTAAAAAAAAAAAAAAAAACCAAACCCAAAAACCACAACCCACAAAACTTCCTTTTGAAGAAAGTAACGGCATCTGCAACTTGGCAGCTACAGGCACGATGCAAATTTAGCTTATTTCAAAGACCTCGTCCGTGAGCCCACGGCCCAGGAGGGACGAGGAGCACGGGACAAAGCACAGGAAAGGTTTCAACCGGGAATTACGCACCGTGAAGACAGACCACGACAAAGAAGGGACCGACGCTTTGTTCTTAAAAGGGACACCATCGACAGCACATCTCTCCGAGCGCGGTATCTTTGAGCAAATTAAAACTAGACCTGGAAAACGTTATTGGCACACACACAGAAGCTCCTGCTTTCCTTTGGGGCAAGGGGAAAGAAAAAAAACCAAAAAACCGAACAATAAATAAAAACGTTACTGCCAAGTTCCCCTTTCAGCTGACTCGCCTCCCGACCCCGCTCTGGGAATAACCGGTGTCCTTCCTCCCAGCCTCCCCAAATCGAGACCGAGATGGAAGACATTCAAAGTGAGTCTGAACCCAAACATTTCACCGAGGAAGAAGAAAACCCATTTCTCTCAGAAGTTTCCCCAAGGCTTGCTCCCCCAGCTCCAGTCCTCCAGAAAAAACCCAAACCTGCCACGCTAGCGACGGGGTCCGTTCCCAGCTTTTATTCTAGCAGCAACGTGAGAGCGCGCGCCGGGGGCTGCTACCGCGCTCGGCGTTGGGGAGCGCGGCGGCTCGCGCTGGAAAATGAGAAAGTGCCTCGGCGTTAACGTACGAACCCCGGAGACGGCTCCGAACCCCGTCACAGCACCCGCGGCGGCGAGACCACGTACCACGGCTGCGGGGGAGGAGCTCATCCGTATCGGCCCAGGTCTACGTGAAAGTCACTCACAAATTGCTCGCTCGCGTTTTTCTCCCTCCCTGCACTTCGCAACCCTGCGCGCACCCTCCCGGGAGCAGCTATTCGGCTTCGGCGGCATTCACTGCAGCGCTCCGGCAGCCGGCAGGCAGCGCGTGCCCGGGGGCGGCTCTGCTTTTCAGGGGCTCTCCGCAGCGCTCCGGGCTTTTTACGGTGTCGGTGCTGCCAGTGGGATGCTGAGGCACACCCTGGGCGATGCCGATGGGTTTGCACTTGGCGCGTTTCTCCGGGGAGCAAGCGAAACTAAAGCTCGGGGGCAGCTCGGGCTCCGTCTCTCCCAAGGGTAACAAGCGGGCCAGCTTTTTGGCGGCGACTTCTCCGTGGTACCTGTAGGAACCGGCCGCCTCCCGGGACCGCCTCGCGTCGGTCTGCAGAGGTAAATTGGAGGGCCTGAGCGGGTGCCTGCTCAGCTCCGGCTCTTGGGGCCGCCTGTCCGGAGTCTCTCCGGCAACGCTCCGGGAAAGAGCCAGGAGAGGGGACACAGTGCCCGGCTGCTCCGATGGCTCCCAGGCGCTCTCCATCGCGGCAGCCGGAGAGAAACCCCAGCGCTTCATCGCCCCGGCAGCCATGTCGCTGTCATGCTGGAGGTGCTGCAAGCCCGGCCAGCTCAAGCCACCGTCGGGAGCCGCCAGCTCGCCCTCCTCCTTGCTCCTGCTCCTCCTCGCTCCGCCCGAGTCCTTTTTGCCACCCTCCCGCTTCGCCCAGAGCCAGCAGAGCTGAGGGCCGCTCTTGGCGACCTGCGAGTCGGCAAGCTCAAACTCCAGGCTCTCCGTGTCAAGGGACCGGCTCCTCCGGTTGACGGAGAGCGGTGCCGGCATGGAAGGGCTCAGCCCGTGGAGGCGCAGGTGGCGGGGCAGGCTGGCAACGCCCCAGTCGCAGCTCTGGAAGGGGCCCGGGGGGTACCCCGGGGACATTCTCTCGTCACATTCGGCCAACGACTCCTTCCGTCCGTAGCCGTCGTCAAAGGCCTCGGCGATGTCCTCGCCGGCGTTCATCTCGGGATGCTGCTCGCACTCCCCTTCTCCTTCCTGCTCCACGTCGACGACGTCGAAGGTGACCATGGTAGGGAGGGCAGGGAGGTTCTGGGTGAAGGAAGAGCCGGAGTTGGAGCTTCCCAGACTTTCGGAGAGGCTGGAGAAGAGGGTCCCGCTGCTGGCGAACTCCACTAGCGCTTGTGAGAAGCTGACAGCGTGCTCGGGCTCGCGTTCGCCGCCCACCTGGGGCTTGCCGGTGGTGGTCTCCGCTCCGCCGCCACGCTCGTGCTCCGGGAGTCTGTAGCCGGGGAACATCCCCGCTTTGGCTGCGGCTACGCCACTGTGGATGGAGCCCCCAAACAACCCACAATCCGGGTCTGAATCGAACCCCGGGTTGTTCTTCGTGAGCTGAATAAGGCAATTTCCTTGGGCTTTTTGGCTGTTGTAACAGTTTTCAGGACACAGAGTCCCTGGAAAATCCCTCCACTCTGGATTTTCAGCTCTAGCCACCGAAACCCCGCTATTCACAGCCCTGTTTGGGGCGTGCGAGGCCACCTGCTCACTACCAAGGCCACCCTGATTCTTGCCCATCGAGCCGGCTGCTCTAGTTTTACATTCAATGCACTGCTTTTCCCGGGGACACTTCTCCTTGCTGGGAACATCAAGTCGTTTCAAGACCGGATCCCTCTGCAGCTCCCAGTACAGCAGCTCCTTCTGAATGGCCGCTAGCCGCTCTTCTTCCGTTTCCATCACCCCTCTTTTCTGATCCATCATTTGGTTCAGGCTCTTCTCAGCAGGGGGGCAGATGTCCAAGAAGTAGCTGAAGATCCCCGGGCGTGAGACTTTGCTCTCAAACAGGGATTCCTCCCCGTGGGAGGGACTCATCAGCGCGTCGTCAGGCTCGTAAAACTCATAAAGTGCATCACCGCTGTAACTGTCTCTGGGGAGACGGTCCTTCTTGATCTCACCGAGCCCGTCTCCGCCTTCATCCTCTGGCCCCGGCGTGGTGGAATCGTAATAACCCTCGTCGCTATTAGGGGCGGACTCTTGCTGGTCACTCTGCGGCGTCAGGAGGTCAACGCCATCCATCGCGTCCCCCATGTAGGGGTGGGCTTCCGCCTCATGTGAGGCATGGGTCTCCAAACTGCTGCTCGACACCTGGGCTCCGTAGCTCCTGTCCCCTGCCGTGTTGCTGTTCCATATCTGGTGGAGGTACTCCTCCGCCTCCTCGGGTATGGCCATCTCCTCCCCGCCGCCCTGGTAGGTGACCAGGCAGGAGCTCCGTTTAGCAGCATCCCTGCTGCGCTCCACAGAGATGGTGCTCTCAGCGATGTCGGGCTCGGCAATGTCATCTCCGCACCCCGTCAGGGAATCGAAGCTCTTCAGGGATGTGACGTCTCCCAAGATGAGGCTTAGCAGGTCCCCAGAGTGCAGGCAGGGAGGGTCATTGTCCGCGAAGTCCGGATGAAAGGCCAGCAGGAGGTTGCCGTAGTCGAACTCTGCGCAGTCAGCGGTGTCAGCCTCCGATTTCGTATCCGGAACGTCCCTCTTCCCCGGCATCGCCACCGTGTCGCCCTCGGAGCCGCCTTCATCGGCCACAAGACAGCCGGGCTCGGCGGCCTCGCCGCAGTTGGCGGCCGCGCCCGCCGAGCGGTCGTCCTCCGAGCCCCCCGGGCAGGCCGCGGCAAGAGGGACAGACCCCAGCCCCCTTCCCTCCGCGGCCCCTCGGCTCTCCACTCCCACACCAGGAGCTTTGCCGGCCTCCTCCGAATCCCCGGTCCACTCGGGGAGCTCTGCTTTCTCACATTCAGCAACCTTGCTCTTCCGGTGACGCCGGATGCTGTTAAAAAACCCTTTCAGGCCTTTTTTGGGTCTGGGAAAGGAGGACTTATCTCCATTGGGCTTTTTGTCACAGCCCTCGATACTCCCGGGCGGGGAGCTGTCCCGCTGGCCAAAATCAAAGTTGGCGCTGGCGTCTACGGCCAAGTGAGCACTTTGGGAGCTTGGCAAAGGGCAAGGATGCGAGTCCCTGCTCCCCTCCGAAGGGCTTTCCAGCTGCGCCCCGCCGCCCTTGTCGTACGCGGCGCCGCTGAGCCCATCGTGGGTCTTGCATTTACTGAGGCCCTTTTTAGAGGCTGCTTTCCCCTGGCCTTTGCTTCTGCCTCCAAAGAAACTGGGCAGCGTACAGATGCTCCTCTTCCCTCCGAACAGTTTGAAAGCCGTTTTCTTCAGCTTGCCGGCGGGCGGCTGAGGCTGCTGCGGCTCCGCAGCCGCCACGGAGGCATTGCCCCACTCGGGGAGCCGGTCCCCGTTCTCCTCCCGCCGCTGGTCGCTTCCCTCCCGCTGCCCGCAGACCACCGACTGCGACCGGGTGCGGGCAGGCTCCTCCGTGCAGCCCGTTTCCATGGCAGCTGGCCGGTTCGGGTGCACCTAGCTGGAAACGGTGACTTTGGTAGCGGAGTCCTCTTCTGGGCGCAGAGGTGGAAGCATCACAGCTGATCTAAAGCAAAGAGAAAGAGTAGAGAGGTGAGGAGATGGCAGTGGAGGGTGCAAAGCCAGAGGCGCAGGTGTCACGAGGCGACCAGCTTCGTTACCAGCTGCAACCGCAGCCGCAAAAGCCTCCGACAGCGGCTCGGATCCCGCCGCTCCTTAAAGCCGGGGACAAAAACATCGCGCTGCTTAAATTTCCCCGTTTGGCAAGCGCAGGAAAACCACGCGTCTCCATTCGGCAGCATCCCCGCTGCCCCGGGACAGGCAGGTCTGACCCCGGAGCCACCTCGCTCCAACCCCTTGGGATTCCCGGCCTTTTTGCCACCGGGGCGATGGGATTCGGTCAGCAGCCACCTTTGAGCGGGGAAACACGGGCTGCTCTGGCAGGGAGAGGGACCCACACCTGCCAGACCCCCTGCCCGCTCCCCCAGACCTAACGCACGCTACAGGGAGCGTTTTGACGGAGAGCCAAGCCAGGACGCAGCCCTCACGCGAAGCACGTGTGCAGGAAGCAAGCTGATTACTGTAGTTTTGATTTTTTTTTTTTTTTTTAAGGAGATTTCAGTTGCTTTTAAAATCATCTGTCTGGCGAGAAAGAATTGCATTAAAAGCATCCACTACGAACCACCCTGATCAGATTATCTCAGAAGCGGAGAGGTAGGTTTTAAATCTGATCCTGGATTGACGTCGGTAACAAGAGAACTAAAATAATAACGTTTCTTTTGCAGAGGTGAGGTCGGAGAAAGTAAATGCAATAAAAATCGGAACGCGCCGCTAAGCCGTAACGCCCAAGGCTTAGCTCTTATTGGCGTGAGGCCGGCGAAGCTTCCCGTAGCGTTTTAGCCAGATATCCCAAATTAAAAATATACCCAGACAACGTCCTCTCGCTCCTGCAACCCAACAGCAAATCTGCAATTCCTTATTTCCCCCCCCCCCCCCCTCAAATCTGGGGAGCCCCGCAGCGTTGCTTTGCCTCTATAATTAATGATAACCCTTGGTGTTCACCCGCCCCGCTCAAATGGGGAGCCGGGGCGGAGCTGGCAGGCAAACCCCGCTTCCCACCAACAAATTGGGCTTTTCCAGGTCTGCCCAAGAGCCTTTACGGAGCCCTGGATGCACCCAAAGGCTCCCCGGAGCATCGCTGGGCTTCCTCCGGAGCCTCTCCGCGGCGATCCCGTTAGGCAGGCCTGGAAGAAAATCCTACACGCGCGCGCCCGTACGCGCAGCCCGCTTAAAAATTAGAAGGGGCGGGGAGGAAAGGGGAACCAAGATTCCCGAAAAAAATTCAATTTGAAAATTGTTTCGCTCCGGCTCCACGTCAGCGCCGGCACCGAGGGGCGCAGCGGCCGCAGGGCGATTCGCAGGCGCCCGAGAAATAAAGCCCCCGGGAGCAAGCACGGCTATTGATGAAATATTACTTTTTTTTTTTTTTTTTTTTTTTTTTTTAAAAAATAAAAGGCGAACACGGCCAGCGTAAAGGCAGCCTCTCAGGGCTGCAGCCCTGCTGCGCGGCCCGGGGGGGGCAGGGGGGGGCTCGGGAGGGGTGGGGGGGGCGGGGGGGGACGGAGGGGGCAGGGGGGTTCCGGGGGGGGCAGGGGCGGCCCGGGGAGGACGGGGGGGCAGGGGGGGTCGGGGGGGGGAGCAGGGGGGGTCCGGGGGGGGGGGCAGGGACGGCCCGGGGGGGCGGGGGGGAGCAGGGGGGGTCCGGGGGGGGGGCAGGGGCGGCCCGGGGGGGACGGAGGGGTCCGGGGGGGGCAGGGGGGGTCCGGGGCGGCCCGGGGGGGCAGGGGGGGGAGCAGGGGGGGTCCGGGGGGGGGGCAGGGGCGGCCCGGGGGGGCGGGGGGGAGCAGGGGTGGACGGAGGGGGCAGGGGGGTTCCGGGGGGGGCAGGGGCGGCCCGGGGGGGGGGCAGGGGGGGACGGAGGGGGCAGGGGGGTTCCGGGGGGGGCAGGGGCGGCCCGGGGGGGACGGGGGGGGGCAGGGGGGGTCCGGGGCGGCCCGGGGGGGCGGGGGGGGGAGCAGGGGGGGCCCGGGGGGGGGCAGGGGCGGCCCGGGGGGGAGCAGGGGCGGCCCGGGGGGGCGGGGGGGGGGCAGGGGCGGCCCGGGGGGGCCCGGGGGGGGCAGGAGGGGTCCGGAGGGGGCGAGGGGGCAGGGGCGGCCCGGGGCGGGCAGGGGGCACGGCGCCGTCGGGCTCTGGGCCCCGCAGGGGGCACGGCCCGGGGCAGGGAGGGCCCGGCGGCCCTGTCCGGGGGCTCCATCGCTCCCGGGCCCTGCCCGGGGAAGGCGGCCGCGCCCCCCGCCCCGCTCCCCGGCGGTCTCTTGGCCGGGCTCGCCAAACTTGGGAGGGGGCCCAGGCAACGGCGCGGCGGGGGGGGGGGTGGCGGCGGAGGGAGGCCCCCAGCCCGCCCCGGCGCCCCCCGCCGCCCCGGCTGCCGGCGGCCACGGCGGCCCCGGCCCACGCTCGCCGGCCGCGGGGAGCCCGGGCCCCGCTGCCCCCCGCTGCCCCCCGGCGCCCCCCGGCGCTTACCGGCTGCGCGGAGCGGGGCGGCGGGGCCGGGCCGGCCCAGGCCGGCGGCGCGCGGGGCCGCCGGGTCAGGGGTGCGCCCGGCGCAGCGGGGGAGGGCGGGGCCTGCGTGACGGAGGGGGCGTGGCCTCCGCGGCGGCGGGCGGGGCGCGGCTGCGTGACGTCAGGCGGGGCGGGGCGCGAGGCCGGGCGGCGCGGGTGAAGCGCGGCAAAGGGGCGGGGCGTGCTGAGGGGGGCGCGCGGACGCGGCGCGGGTGGCCGTGGCCGTGTGTGACGCCGACGGGGCGTGGGGGGGGGCGCTGCCGTGACGTGCGCGCCCCCCCGCGTGAGAGCGCGAGCGCACGTGTGCGCCGTGACAGTGAGGCTGGCGTCGTGACGCCGCCCCTGCGTCCACCGCCGTCACGCCACGTGGGCGTCACCGTTGGTGCCGGTCACCCACCCACTGCTGCACACCCAGCTCACACCCACCCAGCTCACACCCACCCACTGCTGCACACCCACCCAGCGCACACCCACCCAGCGCACACCCACCCAGCTCACACCCAGCTCACACCCAGCGCACACCCACCCAGCGCACACCCACCCACTGCTGCACACCCACCCAGCGCACACCCACCCAGCTCACACCCAGCTCACACCCAGCGCACACCCACCCAGCGCACACCCACCCAGCTCACACCCAGCGCACACCCACCCAGCGCACACACACGCACTGCTGCACACCCACCCAGCGCACACCCACCCAGCTCACACCCAGCTCACACCCAGCGCACACCCACCCAGTGCACACCCACCCACTGCTGCACACCCACCCAGCTCACACCCACCCAGCTCACACCCACCCACTGCTGCACACCCACCCAGCGCACACCCAGCGCACACCCACCCAGCGCAAACACACGCACTGCTGCACACCCACCCAGCGCACACCCACCCAGCTCACACCCAGCTCACACCCAGCGCACACCCACCCAGCGCACACCCACCCACTGCTACACACCCACCCAGCTCACACCCACCCACTGCTGCACACCCACCCAGCGCACACCCAGCGCACACCCACCCAGCGCACACCCACCCAGCTCACACCCAGCGCACACCCACGCAGCGCACACACACGCACTGCTGCACACCCACCCAGCGCACACCCACCCAGCTCACACCCAGCGCACACCCACCCAGCGCACACCCACCCAGCTCACACCCAGCGCACACCCACGCAGCGCACACACACGCACTGCTGCACACCCACCCAGCGCACACCCACCCAGCTCACACCCAGCGCACACCCACCCAGCGCACACCCACCCACTGCTGCACACCCACCCAGTGCACACCCACCCAGCTCACACCCAGCGCACACCCACCCACTGCTGCGCACCCACCCAGCTCACACCCACCCAGCTCACACCCACTCACTGCTGCACACCCACCCAGCTCACACCCACCCACCACCGCACACTCACCCAGCGCACACCCACCCACCACTGCACACCCACCCACTGCCACACACCCACCCAGCTCACACCCACCCACTACCGCACACCCACCCACTGCCACACACCCACCCATCGCCGCACACCCATCCAGCTCACCCCCACCCACCACGCACCCACCTCACACCCAGCGCACACCCACCCACCTGCACCCCCAGCCACCACTCACCCAGCACACACCCACCTGGCTCACACCCACCCAGCGCACACCCACCAGCGCACACCCACCCAGCTCACACCCACCCAGCTCACCCCCACCCAGCTCACCCCCACCCACCTCGCACCCAGCAAAGACACCTCGCCGTTTTGGGGAGCCCCGATCCCGCCAGCCCCGCCGCTCCCCCACGGCCCCACGCGGGGTGTGACAGCACGGACGCCCCCCAGACCCCCAGACATCCACCCCCCTCGGGCCACCGCGGCCCCGCCATGGTTGCCGGGTGGGAAGAGGAAGCCCGGTACCAGCCCAGGTGTGCCCTGGGCCGCGGAACCACCGGCTGGCTGAGGGGGGATGGAGCTCTGGAGCTCAGCGGGTCCAAGCCCGGCTCGAGCAGGACCACCTGGAGCCGGTCAGAATCACGGAATCACAGAATCGTTCAGGTTGGACAAGCCCTTGAAGATCACCCAGTCCAACCATTGACCCAACACTGCCAGGGCCACCACTGAACCAGTTAAGGGCAGAGGAATAATTAATTTCATGTTTCCTGGCCTGCTGGCTGCATTATTTTTAATGAAAGTAAAACTAGGAATCATTAAGGTTGGAAAGGATCTCCAAGATCATCAGCCCAACCATCAACCCAACACCCCCATGCCCACTAAACCATGTCCCCAGTGCCACCTCTGCCTGTTTTTTGAACCCCTCCAGGGCTGGGGACTCCCCCACCTCTCTGGGCAGCCTGTTCCAGGGCTTGGGCACCCTTTCCGTGAAGAAATTTTTCCTAATACCCAATCTAAACCTCCCCTGGCGCAGCTTGAGCCCATTTCCTCTCGTCCCATCGCTGTTCCTTGGGAGCAGAGCCCAGCACCCCCTCCCTGCCCCCTCCTGCCAGGAGCTGCGGAGCGATCAGGTCTCCCCTCAGCCTCCTCTTCTCCAGGCTGAACACCCCCAGCTCCCCCAGCCGCTCCCCACCAGCCCTGTGCTCCACACCCTGCCCCAGCTCCGCTGCCCTTCCCTGGCCACGCCCCAGCACCTCAATGTCCTTCTCGTGCTGAGGGACCATGTCCAGGCAGCCTTTGAGTACCTCCAAGGGTGGAGACTCTACCTCCTCCCTGGACAACCTGTGCTTGGCCACCCTCAGAGTAAAGTAGTGGTTCCTGATGTTCAGAGGGGAACTCCGGTGGTTGAGGCCGTGCCCATTGCCTCTGGTCCTGGCACTGGGGACCACTGGGAAGAGCTTGGCTCCCTCCTCTTCCCCCATCAGGTGTTTGTAGACGCTGATCAGATCTCCCTGAGCCTTCTCCAGGCTGCACCATCCCCACTCCCGCAGCCTTTCCTCCTGGAGAGACGCTCCAGATCCTTCATCATCTTCATGGACCATCTCCAGTATGTCCATGTCTCTCTTCTACAGAGGAGCCCAGAACTGGACCCAGCACTTCTCCTCGTTGAACTTCAAGAGAGGCATCAAGCCCAGACTTCTGGGCCAGGCGTTAACGTGGCGTCCCGCACGCCCTGCCTTCGCCGCGCCGTTTGGTAGCACCTGAGGGCAAACAGAGGCCAACATATCACAGCGTGTTTGGGTTTTTAACGGTCTGCCACGCGGATTAGGAAGGTGCGTGCCAGGGCAAGCGCTGGGCTGGCCGGTGGCTCCCCCAGCCACGTCTCGGGTCAGGTCCACGCTCCGACGGGCGAGCCGAGCTGGCGATTTTCGGGGGCTTAACAAAACGCGCGGCTGAGGAGCCGAGCATCGCTCCTGGCCGCTCACACCAGGCAGAGCCTCCCATGACCGCTTGCAGGTGAAACGTCCCCTCGATGCAAATGGAGCCGCCACGGGCCAGACATTCAAGGAAACATCTTAAAAATAAAGGGAAATAACGGAGGAGCAGCTGGCTGGAGCCACTTATGTAGGGTCATTCCTCCCAAAAGGAGATTTTTTTCATCCTTTCCCAGGCAGGGTGCTCCCAGCCCCATGGCCACCACCAGCCCCCCAAGCCGGGGGGCTCCGTGTCGGAGGGATTATTTTGGGGAGGTGCTGGCACAAACCAGAGCACGAGCCACCCTCAGGCCTTTTGGAGAAAGACCTCGTGCTGCTCTGGCGCCCTAGATACTCTCTGCATTTGTCGGTGCTTTACAAAGCCCCCATAAAATAAAGCTTCCCAGAGTGCTGGAGCATTTCAGATTGAAATCATCAAGTTTCTAGGAGCGGTTTAGTGCCCCGACACAGGTAGACCTGCACTCCCCAGCAGAAGACAGCTACAGAACCGCTGCCGTGGGGGTCCAGGGCATCCACGCTCCTGCTGCCCTGATTCCTCGTGCCTTTAACCTGCCGCCCCCCGGAGGAGAGGCTGCTCCGGGTGGGCTGGAGGAGAGCGAGACCCATGAGACCCACCAGCCCCGTTTCCCAGCCAGCAAGGCTCCTCCAGCCGCTACCGGCGGTTGTCCTCGTCGCTGGTCATGAGAGCCGGAGAGATGGAGAGAGATGGAGAGACATGGAGAGAGATGGAGAGATGGGGGGAGAGAGATGGAGAGAGATGGAGAGAGAGATGGAGAGAGAGATGGAGAGAGAGATGGAGAGAGAGATGGAGAGAGAGATGAAGAGAGATGGAGAGATGGGGAGAGAGAGATGGAGAGAGATGGAGAGAGATGGAGAGAGAGATGGGGGGAGAGAGGTGGAGAGAGATGGAGAGAGATGGAGAGAGAGATGGAGAGAGATGGAGAGAGAGATGGAGAGAGATGGAGAGAGATGGAGAGAGAGATGGAGAGAGATGGAGAGAGATGGAGAGAGATGGAGAGAGAGATGGGGAGAGAGATGGGGAGATGGGGGGAGAGAGATGGAGAGAGATGGAGAGAGAGATGGAGAGATGGGGGGAGAGATGGGGGGAGAGAGGTGGAGAGAGATGGAGAGAGATGATGGAGAGAGATGGTGGAGAGAGATGGAGAGAGAGATGGAGAGATGGGGGGAGAGAGGTGGAGAGAGATGGAGAGAGAGATGGAGAGAGAGATGGAGAGATGGGGAGAGAGAGATGGAGAGAGAGATGGAGAGAGAGATGGAGAGAGAGATGGAGAGATGGGGGGAGAGATGGGGGGAGAGATGGGGGGAGAGATGGGGGGAGAGATGGGGGGAGAGATGGAGAGAGATGATGGAGAGAGATGGTGGAGAGAGATGGTGGAGAGAGATGGAGAGAGAGATGGAGAGAGAGATGGAGAGATGGGGAGAGAGGTGGAGAGAGATGGAGAGAGAGATGGAGAGAGAGATGGAGAGATGGGGAGAGAGGTGGAGAGAGATGGAGAGAGAGATGGAGAGAGAGATGGAGAGATGGGGGGAGAGAGGTGGAGAGAGATGGAGAGAGAGATGGAGAGAGAGATGGAGAGATGGGGGAGAGAGGTGGAGAGAGATGGAGAGAGATGGAGAGAGAGATGAAGAGATGGGGGAGAGAGATGGAGAGAGAGATGGAGAGATGGGGGGAGAGAGGTGGAGAGAGATGGAGAGAGATGATGGAGAGAGATGGAGAGAGATGATGGAGAGAGATGGAGAGAGATGGAGAGAGATGATGGAGAGAGATGGTGGAGAGAGATGGAGAGAGAGATGGAGAGAGAGATGGAGAGATGGGGGAGAGAGATGGAGAGAGAGATGGAGAGAGAGATGGAGAGAGAGATGGAGAGAGAGATGGAGAGAGAGATGGAGAGATGGGGGAGAGAGATGGAGAGAGATGGAGAGAGATGGAGAGAGATGATGGAGAGAGATGGAGAGAGATGGAGAGAGAGATGGAGAGATGGGGGAGAGAGGTGGAGAGAGAGATGGAGAGAGAGATGGAGAGATGGGGGGAGAGAGGTGGAGAGAGATGGAGAGAGATGATGGAGAGAGATGGTGGAGAGACATGGAGAGAGACGGAGAGAGACGGGGAGAGACGGGGAGAGACGGGGAGAGACGGGGAGAGACGGGGAGAGACGGGGAGAGATGGGGAGAGAGGGAGAGAGAGATGGAGAGAGAGATGGAGAGAGAGATGGAGAGAGAGATGGAGAGAGAGATGGAGAGAGAGATGGAGAGAGATGGAGAGAGATGGAGAGAGATGGAGAGAGATGGAGAGAGGGGGAGAGAGAGGGAGAGAGGGAGAGAGAGGGGGAGAGAGGGGGAGAGAGGGGGAGAGAGGGGGAGAGAGGGGGAGAGAGGGGGAGAGAGATGGAGAGATGGGGAGAGAGAGATGGAGAGAGATGGAGAGAGATGGAGAGATGGGGGAGAGAGGTGGAGAGAGATGGAGAGAGATGATGGAGAGAGATGGTGGAGAGAGATGGTGGAGCGACATGGAGAGAGACGGAGAGAGAGGGAGAGATGGAGAGATGGAGAAATGGAGAGATGGAGAGATGGGGACAGATGGGGACAGATGGGGACAGATGGGGACAGATGGGGACAGATGGGGAGAGCCGGTGAAGGCAGGAGCAACCGGTGAGCAGCTCCGCTGCCAAGATGCCCGGCTCCAGGCTCAGCCTGAAATTCCCTGGCTGCAGCGTTTCCCCACATCCCTTACAAACCACGCCAGCTGGGCTGCTGGGCTCTTCCGATTAAAGGATATTTCACCAAACGGGTCATGATAGTTTAATGAGAATAGTAGCAACATTTTTAATGAAAGGAAAAACCCCTGCCCTATCACAAAAGATCCCTTGGCCACAACATGAACCACTTTTGAGGTAAGATGATGTTCAAAGACAGAGCTGGGGCGAGGAGACGAGAGTTGGGGAGCCTGGGGACTCTGGGTACGGATCCCAGCCCCTGCCTGTGCCGGCACCCGGGAGCGCCGGGCTGGGCTCCGACGCGTCCTCGGGGTGAGCAGCGGCCCCGGCACGGCGACGCAGCGGCGATGGGCTGGGCACGCGCGGCCGGGTCCGGCCTCCCTTCTGCCCTCGGCGGGCTGCCGAAGGGAGGAGGCACTTGGAAACCTCCTGGGAAAGGGGGTTTAGAGGCAGCTGAGGCCACGCGGCGGGGGAAACCCGCAGGCGTGAAGCCCGGTCGTGCCTTCCTCCTTCCCACTCTTCCCCAGGAGGGGAGGAGGTAAAAGCAGCCTTTGCTCCTCTCCCTCTGCCCTCCACGCCGTTTCCCACCCCCTTCTCCAAGCAGTATCACTTAAAGGTGTAAAATCCTTCAGTAAAGAGGGTTTAAAGCCAAACCCCGCTCAATCCGATCCCGCTCCACCATCACCCTGATGCGGAGCCAGAGCTGAGATCTCTGCTTGTTTTCTCCCCCCCCCACCTTCCCTTACCATCTTTTGGCACGGGCACCGCTTTTCGGAGGCACCTCGTAAGCAAAAATCACTTTGCGACCACAAATTCACAGCGGTTTCACACCGCGCAGGTATCAGAGCGGCTTTTAATTCGGGTGCTCGACGCGTGCACGGGGTGGGTATCTCTGGCGGTGGGCTGTGCCTCACGGCTGGTGTCGGAGGTAGTTCACCAGGACCGTCGGGATGTCCAGCTCGCCGAGGGCGTGCGGGCGGCCAGCCTGCTTCAGGAGCCGTCTCATCGCCAGCCTGGCCTGAGACATCAAGGACTTGGGATGAGCTGCGTGAGGAGAGGAAGGAAGAACGAGATCACAGAATCATAGAATCGTTTAGGTTGGAAAAGCCCTTTAAGATCATCCAGTCCAACCATTAACCTACACTACCATGTCCACACTAAGGCAATCAAGGGTAGACTAGACTGAACCATGTCCCAAAGTGCCACATCTACCCGTTTTTTGAACAATTCCAGGGATGGGGACTCCACCACCTCTGTGGGCAGCCTGTTCCAATGCTTGACCACCCTTTCCGTGAAGAAATTTCTCCTAATTTCCAACCTAAACCTCCCCTGGCGCAGCTTAAGCCCATTTCCTCTCATCCTATCACTAACTACATGGGAGAAGATGGTCACCTTCAAGACACACAACCCCGCTCCCCTCCAACCCGGGCATTATCCCAAGCAGAGGGACATCGATAGACCAAAACTGTTCAATTTTTTTGTCTTTGCTAGGGCTGGTTACGCCGTGTATTCAGCCACAAGCTTTGCAGCGTGCGTTTCACAGGGGTTGGGCATACAGAGATGGAATCTTCCCCCGTCATACGGAAATAAGTGCAGTTTTCCTGGACATAAGCAGTACAGGAGAGCCAAAGTTGAGCAGCAGAACTGAGAGGAGTGGCGAAAAGCCGCCTTTAACCCAACAGATTTACACTAAGTGGAAAAAGCAGGCTGCGGAAATCCCTGCGTGCTCCAGACCGGCACTGACTGCAGCGAGGACCCTCGTTGAAAGCAGGTCCTTTAGCAAGCGTCTAGAAATACCCGTGAAAAGCAGATGCTGTGCTGAGTCCAAGATAACCACGTAAATGTACGTGGTGGCTGCACCGAGTCACACCCCAGACCCAAAACACGGTAGCCTGCCTCCAGCCACGCCAGCAGTGGAAATTGGGGATATTTGGTGGCTATTTATTAGAAACAAGCCCTCCCGGGACACTCTCCCCCAAATCCCAGCAATTTGTTTTAGCAGTTTCCTGCGTAGCATGTGTATCCAAGCCATCGGATTTAATGACCGGTGGTGGACCTATTCTCCGTAACCGTGTGACGTCCTTCTCTTGCTGCGTTCAGTAGTGGAGACTTGTGTTTTTTGGTCTGAACACAGCAGTCAATGGGGGAGAGGAAGGAAGAAGAGTTCAGAGTAAAACAGTGATGATACTCAAGAATTTAAGAGTAAAATAGTGATAATAGTCAAGAGTTTAAGACTAGAGAGACCCATGCACTCAAGTGATGCTGCGAAGGGAGTCAAAGCTCGTAGGAAAGCCTGGGTAAGGCTATTGGGAAGCAGAAGTAAAGGGAAGGGGAATCTGAAGCAGCTGGCACCCAAACGAGCAAAATCAGTGCTCGTTTCCAGCCCTGGGGCCACGCATGCGGATTACCTCTCGCCTGCAGCAGCAGCTCCAGGCCCTTGCTGCGGGGTGCCGTCTCATCTACCGTGACGTTGGGCAAATACACGTTGGCTCCAAAGTCAATGAGCAGCTCGATGAACTCGCTCCTGCAGCCGTGCCTCAGGCAGGTTTCCAGCAGAGTCTTGGGCTCCTTGATCTGGGCAATCACCCTCTCCTCGGCGCAGTTGTAGTTGGGATCGGCGCCGTAAAGCAACAGCGTCTTAAAGCACTCCAGATGCCCGTACACGGCGGCGAGGTAGAGGGGACCGGAACAAGCCACCGAGTTGGCAGCCCACTCGGGCAGCCTCGCTTGAACGTTGGTTTCCGCGCCGTGGTCCAGGAGCTGCCGCAGGATGTCCACGTCCCCGTCCCTCGCGGCGATGAGCAGCGGCGAGCAGTTGTTGTAGATGCTGCCGAGAGGGCTGGCCCCCGCGTCCAGGAGGACCTTCACGCATTCCCGGTGGCCGTTGCTGACCGCCATGAAGAGCGGGGTTTGAGCCTTCACGTCCAGGCTGTCCACCTCTGCCCCATGGGCCAAGAGGACCTTCATGCTCCTGACTCGGCCCCACGTGGCAGCCAGGCGCAGGGGGGTGCTGGGCACCCCCCAGCCGCTCCTGCGGTTGATGAACCTCTTGTACCTGTCTTGGGACAAGAGGTTATCTAGGGTTTGGTAATTGTCCTCCGATACCGCTCGGTTCAGCTCCTCGCTTTCTCCGTTGTCGTCTTCATCTTCTCTGGGCTGGAGCATGGAGAACATTTTAGTGATATCCATTAGGCTCATTTTTTTTGGTCTGTCTCCTGTGCACCGCTCTCATCGTAAATGGTAAAGCCAAAGATCTACAGGACAACAAAACCGCCATCACCACAGGGTTAGAACCAGCCTCCTGACACCAACACCATCTTTTTCTTGTTATTTTTTTATTCACGATTTAAGGAAGATTCTCAAAAAAAAAAAAAAAAAAAAGACAAACAACATTGGATTACGATGCTGCTCACATACTTATCGCCCTGCCACCGTGGGTGAGGAAATCCAGGCTGGTGAAGGGCTAAGGCAAAGACGGAGGTCGTTGCTGTAGCACGTACGTGGGCCACCTCCCCTTAAAATGTTGTGATCAAGAACGCGCTGAGATAATTCAATCCGGTGTCGGAGTTCAGACACTGCATGGTGGAGCTCACAGGCTTTTACTTTATTTTTTCAAATTATTTAATGGTGTACTGCTAGCCCCTGAGGTGGTAGAAGGTAGGAGACTACTCATGGGGTACTCACACCCAGGAAGGCTCCTGGGTGGCCACAGGCTCTTGCAAGGACTCTGCACCCCGCTGCTGGCTGCAGCCACACTTCGTCCCAAAACCCTCAGAAGTCGCCTCATCCAGCCGTTTGCCGAGCGAAGAGCACGTCGGAGAATAGCAGGAATCCACTCTGCTCCGTATCGGCCAAAGCTTCTGTTGGAAGCCTCAGCAGCACCTGCACTTCCAAGTATTTTAGGACCCACGGAAAACTCGGAGGAGTTTTAATTTAGGAGCCGGCAGCATTGCAAGGTTTTTCACACCCTGCCACTTTCTAAAGGGATTGGATTTCAAAATAGGAGATGAAGTGAATGTGAAGGTGGTTGGTTTGATTAAGGACTTTCAGCACTGACGTTCCCGAAATGGCGTCAGCATTTGAATTCACCAAACCCCCTCCTCTCCCCTGCCTTCTCGAGCCCGAGGAGCACGGCCGCAAGAAGGATCCGGGATTTTTATAGCGGGGGTAGGGGGCGGTGGGAGGAAGGTGAGGGGATGCTGAGCTGATCACACCGGCGCTGGGGCTGAACCCTGACACGTTTGCCAGGCGCTTGGTGCAGGATCTGCCTTCACCGTGGTCGAGCGGCAGCAAGGGAGAGGAATGCGATGCCCCGGCCGGCACCTGAGCAGCTGGGAAACGCTGCCCGCCGGGAAGGGCGGAGGAATTTCTCGCCACGTCGCAGCCCCATAGCATCTCAGATTTCCTTGGGGACAGGCAGCAGTGGCAGCGCTCGGTCTCCCCGAGCAGCTCCTCCGATCCTCCCTTGGAGGAGGCAAGGCGCTGCACCGAGCAATTCGCCTCTTTCTGCAAACGAGCCTGGCGGTAACAAGGCAGTCACGGGAGGCTCGTCCCGCGTCCGCCGGCGGTGGCGAGACGCGCAAGCTCGGAGGAACCCCCCGCGCAAGGCCACCTGCGCGGCTTCGCATCTTGGTTCAGTAGAGCAAGTTCGATGGCAGCGAGCGACGGCAAAGCTCTGCTGCGCTTCTGTTACCCTAACCCAGACAATTTATGCAGAAATATGTGAAATTTAACATTACTGTTATTCATTAGACACGCTGATAACGAGCGCTGGAGCTTTGGACCCCCCCCCCCCCCCAACCTACGTGGCTAATGGGGTGGGGGGTTTTATCGCCGATTCGATTCAAAAAGGCGGCCCCGTTATATTCCCCGAGGGAAATAATCCGGTAAAGTCAAAAACCAGCCGTAACATTCCCCGAACGCACAAAGCAGCGTCTCCAAAGGGACGTTACTGTGACGGCATAAGCACTCACGTGGGGAGCTCACGGATGTTCCTCAACCAGGAGAGCCCAAACCAGAGCTGTCACCTCTTGAGCTGGACGGAGCGGTCCATGCATCTGCAGACCCCCCCAAAAAAGAGGTTACAACCGGAGCTAAAGGTGACAGAGCATACACTCATGCTTTTATAACCGGTTACCAAGTTACCTTCCATTGCCCGACGCTGCCTGGGCGTCATTGTGCTGCTGCCTTACCTTTGGGAGGTAGGTGATGCTCACAGCCAGGGCAGGCGAGGCAGAGGCGGCCCCGTGGCGAGTTCTCCCTCGGTATAAACAAAAAACCAAAAAAAACCAAAAAAAGGAGAGAGAGAGAGAAGATCTTGCTGTGTCGGGGATGGACGCCCGCTCCGTGCGACCAGAGCGACGCAGGCTGTCAAGCTCACAGCTGAAATGCCACCGCGGGGAGAAGGGCCAGGGCGCTGGGGCTAATTTTAGCCCCTCAGGGGTTTTATCTTACCACTTCCATTCTTGGAAAGTTCCCCCTGGGTAAATATAGAGAGGGGCAGCGAGGCGGGGGGAGGCCGGGACAGGTGCTGGAGGCTGCTTGACCCATCCGAGCAGACACAAAGCGTTTGCTTTGCCGATTCCTTGCAGAAATGGCAGGGTGCCGGGCAGTTTCGGGTCCCCTACCAGGGCAGCACGTTCCCTGCGGCAGCACCGGCCTCTACGTTATCTTGGTTGGTGCCAATCACCCAGATGGATTCCCTCCTAACCCCTCTCCTGGCCGCCTTTCCCACTTTCAGAGCAACACAAATGACCATCCGCAACATCCCGAAGCGTTTATTAAACGCAAGGACAGCGGGCACTGAAGACGGTCCCGATTTCTCGCCTGAGCTGCTCCTTAGCCTTCCCTCCCAGCACAAACCACTTTGGCTTCATCAAATTCAGCAGCACCTAGCAAGGCAGAAAACTTTACAGGGGCAAACAAAACAAGCGGGAAGCAGCGTTTGGGCCGTCTTATCAAAAGCTGTCAGCTGGTAAGTGTAATCGTATTTTATCCAGTTCCCTTTAAACCTTTTCCAAACTTTTCGGCGGTGGAGCAGAAATGGTCTGACAGTTTGAGGCAGCGTTATCAGCGGTACTAGATAACGAGAGGGGAACCAAATTATCCGGCAGAGAAATCTCCACTGCTGCAAGAAGTAAAATGAGGGGGCTCTGCAAAACATTTACGATGTCCCCGCCGTCGCCACCAGACTCACAGTTTGTAGTCACACTGTGGAAGAGAGCAGGAAAATGTTCAGTATTGATAAGTTTTAGACTTTTGGCTTCCTCATAGTTTCACTCTCTCCAAATGCACTCAAAAATAGATTGTTACTTCAAAAGGATCGATTTCCCAAAGTCAAAAGGATCGATTTCCCAAAGTCAAAAGGATCGATTTCCCAAAGTCAACGCTATGAATGGAATTCTCGAGTAGGAGAAATGTGGATAAGCATCAGAGCAAAAGCGTGGAGTTCAGGCTTTATTAAGTGTCAAGAAGGATGAAAAGCCAAACACAGCTGGAAACCCCTTCAACAAAATGCAGAAATAAAAGCAGCAATTAAAAAGACTGTATTACAGTGGGGAAAAAAGGGGATACAGACAACAAAATGAATACGCGTTAGAAAATGTGAAGTGTAGGAAACTGTAAGGGAACTAGGAGATGAAAGGAAAATCCTTGAATGGAAAATTTAATGATAAACTGCATATTCTTTTGTTGTCGCTGCTGCTGCTTAGTTGTTAACCAAGAAAAGAAATCTTAGAAATAAACTCAGCTCTTTGGTAAGGAACAGAGATTACTAATGAAGCCAAAAGCACGCAGCACTTGCTGATAAATCCCCCCTCAGCTGGGAGAACGCAAACTGAAATACTCCTTGTGCTCCCTTAACAGCCAAAGAAACGCGTTAAATAGCATCCGGCACGAATGTTTAAATTGGCAGATTCAGCTAAACCCCAAACGGGAGCCCAAGGAGGGGCGACCGGTAAGTCTGACCCATTTCGGATAAGCTTCCCAACGCTTCAAACCCCGGGAAGGCTGAGGAGTCGGGAGAAGCCTTCACCTTCTGCCCGAGCTCCAAGCGCGAGCGGGCGGCCCCCGAGCCGCCGGCCGCCCCGACACGTGCTCCAGGCAAAGCAACTCCTTTATCAGCGCTCCCGTAATTGGGGAAGAATTGAAGGGCAGAAGCGTAT
This sequence comes from Pelecanus crispus, assembly GCF_030463565.1. Taxonomy (NCBI): domain Eukaryota; kingdom Metazoa; phylum Chordata; class Aves; order Pelecaniformes; family Pelecanidae; genus Pelecanus; species Pelecanus crispus. The sequence continues at coordinate 1,943,396 of NC_134655.1, read as the reverse complement.
TTAATGCCAGTCACGAAGGTTTTTTGGGGAAGGTAAATCCTGTCCAAAGAAGTTGCTTCCATTAAAGAGATTATAGTTATTAACGCAGCTGAAAAGAGGTAATGAGCTTTCTGATTTAACACCGCTAAGCATTGCAATTTAGAAGTTTAGCGCTAAACAGTACCAAATAAATAATTTTGCAGGGATTAAGGATTTCCTAACAGTCCTCAAGGTCGGAAACGCTCAGTTACTGCGTGGGTCTACTTCTGACTGCTGCCTTTGAACGATAAGCGACTGCCAAACCACAGCAAAGCCTTTGAACTCGGGAGTTTTCCCTCCGTGCCGATCAAAGCATCTGCTCGCGGCTTTCGGGCACTCAGACGTGCCGGTTCTGCTGGCCGCCTTCTCACCAGCCGGCTTGGAGCGGGCTCCGGCAGCACCGTGCCTCAGCCATGTGCCAGGAGAGGGCACGGACAGCTGCCGAGCATCCCTCTGCCTGCGCTGCCGAGCGTCCCTGCCTGCGCTGCCGAGCGTCCCTGCCTGCGCTGCCGAGCGTCCCCCTGCCTGCGCTGCCGAGCGTCCCTGCCTGCGCTGCCGAGCGTCCCTGCCTGCGCTGCCGAGCGTCCCTGCCTGCGCTGCCGAGCGTCCCTCTGCCTGCGCTGCCGAGCGTCCCCCTGCCTGCGCTGCCGAGCGTCCCCCTGCCTGCGCTGCCGAGCGTCCCCCTGCCTGCGCTGCCGAGCGTCCCCCTGCCTGCGCTGCCGAGCGTCCCCCTGCCTGCGCTGCCGAGCGTCCCCCTGCCTGCGCTGCCGAGCGTCCCTGCCTGCGCTGCCGAGCGTCCCTGCCTGCGCTGCCCGAACCCGCACCGCAGGGGCTCCCAGGGCCCCTTCTTAGGCACTTCACGACTCAATGGGTGCGTTAACAGACGGAACATGTGGTTAGAACTGAAGGTGGAATCCAGCAACTCTTTCTTCTCCTCCACGAGCTGTAATTCCTCGAGGAATTTCGGCAGCGTCGGAGCCCCAGAAGTTTGGTGGCGTTGCAAGACGGCTCCCTGCTTCCACCGCCTTCCAGGGGCCCCTTTCCCTTTAGATCCGAGGATGCGCTGGAGCCAGCGGCTGTAAACCGATGCGAGAAGATGATCATTAAGGACCTGAAATACAGAACTCAAAGTCAGCCCGGGCCCGCTCTTCGTTACGCCACTTATCAGCGCGACGCTGATCGTTCACGTACGTCGGCCTCTCTGCCCTAGGATGCTCTTCTAAACGTGCTCCAGGGCTGGCAACACTTCGAAGCGATTCCTGGCAGAACTTGGGGGTCTCCTCTGCTTTTATTTTACAATCCTACAATGTGCTGGGTTCCATCCCAAAGCTTTGAGGAGGAAGTAAAACTCTAGTAATCAGCTCTGCGTCACGCCACCCCCAAAAGCATCTTTGCCGTGAGATAACAAACCCTATATTCAATAGGTGAACCTTCAATCAAAAAAATCAGATTCAGCAAGTAGCGTCCACTTCTCCCCAAACCACTGCCACAGAGCCATGGGAAACAGGGCTCTGCTCTGACTTACCGGAGGGTTTTTACTCTTAAGGCTACTGGGTTTTGTGTTCCCCCCAACCCCCCCACTCCCCCCACGTGAAGGAAAATACAAGTTACAGGAGAACGCTTGAATTTAGAAGCCGATCGCCTGCAAGAGAAATTACAATTAACACACCTTCTGCCTGTCATTAAAGAATTATTCAGGACAAACCATCACTTTATTCAGGGATGTGAACTTAGGAGGATCTGCAGCAGCCCCACAGGCCGAGCGGTCCGCGCAGCCCCACGCCAGTCAAGTGCCTCTCCCCTCTCAGCAGCGGACGGCTGCGGTGAACGTTCAATCCTGTTCCTGCGCCATACGGAGTGCAATGAGTATCTCACGTCCTTGCCTGTGCAAACAGGTTAAAAAAATGCTCTTCTGCTGCTAGAATCATAGAACAGAATCATTTAGGTTGGAAAAGCCCTGTAAGATCATCCAGTCCAACCATTAACCTACACTGCCAAGGCCACCACTGAACCAATTAAGGGGAGAGGAATAATTTCTAGACTAGCAAGAGGCTTATATTCTCTCCCCCATTCCCAAAAATAGAATCATAGAATCGTTTAGGTTGGACAAGACCTTTAAGATCATCCAGTCCAACCATTAACCTACACTGCCAAGGCCACCACTGAACCAATTAAGGGCAGAGGAATAATTAATTTCATGTTTCCTGGCTTGGTGGCTGCATTATTTTTAATGAAAGTAAAAATTAGCAATCACTAAGGTTGGAAAGGCCCTCCAAGATCATCAGCCCAACCATCACCCCAACACCCCCATGCCCACTAAACCATGTCCCCAGTGCCACCTCTGCCCGATTTTTGAACCCCTCCAGGGCTGGGGACTCCCCCACCTCTCTGGGCAGCCTGTTCCAACGCTTGACCACTCTTTCCGTGAAGAAATGTTCCCTAATATCCAATCTAAACCTCCCCTGGCGCAGCTTGAGACCAGGCTGGATTGGCATTTTTTTTTTTTTTCCTTTTAAATCCTTTCCATCAACCCAAAAATTTGCAGTCTACCTTCAATACCAGAGGAGTTTATCCATTTCACATATATGTACGAAACCTTAACACCAACATATCTCTATCGAATCAACACCAGCATCTGTAACTGCTGGCTAATTGAATTGAGTAAAACCTCAGTACAAAGTTACATTGCTACCAAAACAGATCAAGTATTGTTGCTCTACTGCAACAAAGAATGCACCGATGCAGAATGAAAATGAATCAACATTTTAAGGTATCCTTGGCACGTATGAACCTGAACCTCAACAAGAAAGCAGGTTAACTTAACTGCTTTTTTCTACCTCAGCTTAGAACGGCAGACTTGACCTTAAAGCAGTGATTTTTCAGTACGTACCTCCAATTAAGTTTACGGATCAGTATTTTTTTGCTCAGCATAAGGTTATTTCCTGAGAGCTGTTGAAAACGTAAGTCTTTAGCAATACTCCTACGACGACTCCAAATGGAACCTGCCCCCTCAAAGCTAAAGTTAGCTTCAATAGGGAAGTTTCAAATCACCCTCCAAGATGCTGTCAAACAGACAATAAGTTTTCCCCAAATGTAAATTACAGCTTTATGAATTCTAGGCAGCGTTAACGCTAATAATCCAATTAAATGCAAGGCAAGTCTAATTTAGGTAAATGAAGGATTTCAACTGGCAACATTAAGAACGTTTAAAATTAGCAAGAAGGAAAAAAAGACTTTGAAACATCTGGGGACTGAGTATACCCAAGTGTCAGGTGGATTTTTTGCCTTAATATAGAGAAAAGAAATGCCCATTTTTAGGATGCACGGTGCAGTGGAAAATATTCGTCAGGGGCTGGGTGACAGGTATTGGTCTCGGGTCTATTCCTTGTGTTCACACTTACCCCGCTCCCGCCGGACGATGGATAGGTCATTCCTGTTTAGGATTAAAGGCTGAACAATCCGCTATGAAACCGGCCTGGGAAAAGCGGTTCCTCCGTCTCTCCTGCTGACCTTCAGCAGGTTCTTCTGCAAGTCACATCCCTGTCACCGAGCTCCCCCACCTCCCGCACAGAGTATTAAAAACCTCCAAACCCCTATTTTAAAATTAATTACTAAAATAGCCGACATTGCTTTGCCAGGCACAGATTTAAACCATTTACAGGAATTTACCAATCCAAATGGCATCCTGAAGCATTTCGTAAAGCCTTAGAAACATCAAATTAGCTCGTATCACCTAATTTCTCTCTGCTTTGGAGATCTCTCTTTAATTGTAGGATTTGACTGTTACTGCACGGCTGTAAGTTATTCTGTAAGTTATTAAAGCACCAATTCCGATCTCAGTTATAAACATGAGGCAAGTTTTACACCCAGAATTTCCCTCTTCCTTGAGCATTCTCCCACCTCGAGTTTGTCTGCCCTCAAAAAAACCCCCCACCCTGACTCACTACTGAAGTTATGATTAAAAAGAATCGGATAAAAGAGCATTTTTAAATGATACCATCAGCAGATGGACTGCAGATTCTTCACTCAAAGCTACCAGAAAAAAAATCTCTTCACCTGGTCCCACACAATGCCCACAAAGTCAGACTCAATTCCTCACAGCAGGCCAGAAGAAAGGTCTGATTGCTCCTCAGAAAGCTTTTTAAGTCAGCCTGGAGCCACCTGTAGACAGAATTATCCATGGATGAAGGATAGGCAGCTTTCCAGGAGGAAAAAAACACTGAAAAGGCATTCGGGTTTAATACATAAAGAAAAATCTAATTAAAAAAAACAAAACAAAACAAACACAAACAAAACAGAGTAACAAAACATACAGAAGATGCTAAGATTTAACACAGCTTCATCAGTATTATTACTTTTGGGGTTTGGTTTTTATTTTTAAAGACACTGAGCAGGGCTGCACTCAGCAGTCCCCCTGAAACCAGTGAGGTCACCTAGTTTCTATTCTGTAAAAGAAGGGGAAGTGGAATCGCACTCTCTTTAAGATAAGCTCACTACTGAAGAGTCTTTTAATTGACTTCACATTTCAAAACGTGAAGTTCTGCTTTGAGTTTAACCAATAAACAGACTAGTCATTTACTTTAAAAAGACAAGGTATTTATTTTTGTAGGGAATAAAAATAAACTGTAATACAAGTGAAACTTCATGGAACAAATACATTTAGAGAAAAAAGACACAGTGCTCCTTTAAACATGGTACAATTTTTTGTGTTTTTAAGCAGTGCATTAACTAAAATGACTTACATGTATACAGCCATCGCAGCACATTCAAGAATACGGGATTTCATCATCCACAATTTTATACAACTGTCCCTCAACAGTTACACTGACAAAAATAGCGACCGACTGACAGGAACAGCAAAAACATTTACAATTTCCAGCCGAGTACTACACACAAGTTTAGGTACGTTCCTACAAAGATCAGTTTGTGGAGGACAGGAAGAGTACGTACGTGTGCTCAGTTACACAGGACTAGATCCAGTGCTACAAGTTATTCCAGTAGTATGCTGCTACATTAAATACAGACGCATATACATAGATAAATGATACGAGAAGAGATATAGGTCAACCGTTTTAACCTACCCTCTTTCTGCATTGCTTCTGTAGTTCAGAGATGCCAAAAGGACGCGGCGCTGTACATTAAAATACTCGCCCTAGCAAATTCCACCAACTGCAATTGGCACCGACCTGGCTGCCCTTAGTGCTAAAGATGCTTACGAAAACACGGACTTTAACATCACCTGGTTCGAGACATTCCTCACCTAATTAATCAAGTGCTGTGTATTAATTAAACCAAAACTACTACATTCAAAACAGATTCTGCCCCCCACTCCGCCCCGAGGCATGGGAAGCGCCTGTATGTGCACGAGGGACAGTATGTAAACAAGGAATAGCTGCGTTGGGTCCGTACAGAAAGCGAGCCCAGCACTCCGCAGAGCGGTGGGGAAGGGGAGAAGAGCAAAACAGCAGACACATTTTGAATTCTCCTGGTCACTCGCGAATATTCATTACTAAACAGTGCCAAGAAATAATCCCTTTGGGGAGCAACCGTCAGGCACTGCAGCTACCCAAAGACCAGTTTTGCCAGAAAGCGAGCTGAAGCAGCGTCTGGCACAAGAGCTCGTTTAAACGCTTCCCCTGCAGGTCCTGCAGCTTTGGAAGATGCACAGGTGCTTTCTGAGCACCCGGTAAGAGCTCACCATCTCCAAACCTGATGCAAACAACAGACACAGGGCACTTCACCAACACGGAGATTTGCACCTGTAGCCCACCGAGGTCTAACTCGAGGCAGAGATCCTGCGAAGCTCGGCGCTCCTTCAGCTCCCAGCAAATCTCTCCCCGGGAGCTGAGGAGCTTACTCAGGCAAGCTGAAGCTTCCCAGGTGCCTACAAGCAAGTCTCCTTCTCCCTCCTAGTCAGGGTAGCTTCATGTACCAGTGAGCACCCACACAGCAGGTGGATTTTGCTTCTAAGTACTTAAATCAAAGGCATTTACTAAGAGCAGGAACAGAATATGCAGCTAGAAGTATATTATGCCTATAGGCTTTAACAAACTGCTTTTTCTCTCCCATGGAAGAGGGCCAGCCGAGAACTACAACATCTATGGGCAAACCAATTATTCCCTTTTTCTCTGTAAAGTAAACAGCACCGATTGGATTTTCTCTACCACAGGTGACAACTGCAAAACAAAATACAATTTAAGAATCCAGCATTGTGAAGATCACATTTAAGACATTTCAACCGAGAAATAAAGCTACACGAGTCCCTCTTCTACTTCAAAGTAGTAGCTTTAACGCAGAATATCGCAGGCACTTGCCCATTGCAATGCTATACCTATCCGTAGCAGGAGAGACACCACGGAGCATCTTGGTAAAGCAAGAGGTGCTCCAGAAAAGGAAGAGTTTTACACAAACAGAGCCCATCCGCAGCAAATAGGAACCCTCCTCCCTCCCAGTTCTCCCAGTCAGAGGAATCCAAATGGAAAGCAGCAAGTTGCATTGTTCAGTTAACAGGTCCAAATAAAAAAAAAACCAGTATTTGTGACTTCACAACTCATGGATGCTCCACTAGGAATAAATAAGTTATAGTAACTTTTCACCTACACAGTGCTTACACAAGAAGATTCCTATGTAACAGCTTTTAGATTTCCTTTAACACTTTTAGGGAACACGTAATCGGGTCACTCGGCACTGTCAGCAGGGCACGCCGTAACGAGGGAACGCAGGCTTTCTGCGAGGCTCTGGGAAGCCAGTCTGAGCTGACCAGAGACCTGAGGACACGCTGCAGTGCTCTGAACGGCCTTTCATTTTTGGTCTTGAAACACACAAGTTACCGTCAAAACGAAAAAGCTTCTAGCTAATCGGTTTTCAAACAAATAATCTCATGGAAAGCCAGAAAACCCTGGAATCTTTTCCAGCTCCATAAATTTACAGCACCAGCATGAATGATTTTTAATATGTTGTAGACTGACCAAGTCTGTACACATTAAATCCAAGAGGTTTAAAAAGACAGACCATTACCATGGTAATTTTTTTTTTGCTTGGTTTTGCATTTCAAGGTATAAAGTTATCCGTTGTTTCGTTACTGAAGTCAAAAGCAGCAAGATTACTAAAAGCTTACTAATACTTTCAGTGTGTGAAGTAATCTTTTCATGGTTACATGCACCTGCAGTAATATTGTAGTCAAGAAGGGATAAGCAAAGACTTATATTTTTTTCAAGGTAATCTGTGGTAATTCAGAAGACAAGGCAATGTGTAAACATTTATAGAAACCTTCTGCAAAATGTTTTTATACAAAGATTAACCAATGGTATGTCTAAATCCTTCAGCGGACAGTCAAAATTCTCTACAATTCTGTATCTCTAATTTTCATTAGAGAACACGTTAAGAGAACCAATGACATCTAGAATAACTCGTCCTAAAAAGTGCCTGTCTTGGTCTCATTTACCATTTTAGAGTTCTCTATTTCAGAAGCCGTGCATACTATCCACTACACTCTTCTACCACCTAGAAAGAAAAGACAGGGCTGACCTATCACTGCACACGAAACGCGCTCCAAACTCCAAAGTGCATGTGTGAAACTGAGCTTTTACGCTATGAAGAGGCAAAGGGAAATAATCTCCCCAGCACCCTCCTCCAGTGGAAATCTACAGCAGATTCCGAACCCTGGGTATCTAGAGAAGCCGGATTAAGACTTAGGGTGCAATCTCTTCGCTTGAGGAGTACGTGGATACGGCAAACTTAAAAGGCTGTAGTCCATCTAACTTAATATTAGGAGCTTAGCAGGTCTCTTTTTAGGAGCAAAGACACTCAACAGCAGCTACTCATCTTGAGATTAAGAAAAGATGCATTCAGGAATGTGCATCTTCAAAATAATACATATAGCTGTTGCACAATGCAGTATTTTTGATACATACCCACATTTTATGTGCTTAGTTTTTAAATCAATCGCACACTGTAGTTCTCTCCTACCTTGGAAACAACTATATTCTTTAAGTTTGAAAAACCTGCAACATTAAAAACAAGTTTCTCTTTGCCATTCTAGGCATTGAAGAAACTCTCTGTTCTTCAGGGTATTGTCCTTTTTCCTTGGGTCTTTTGACGTGCTTAATAAAATATTTATTTTCTTACCCAAAGTGAGACACTCAGGGGAGTTTTAGTTTTTCCTCTTTTCTACTTTACCTTCAACACTGAAACTAACCGTGTCATTTCACCATCGGTTATAAGCATATGAACAATGGCTATTGCATTTTGTGATGCTATAATGGAATGTTTGTACATGTTTTGTAGATTGGGAGGGCTAACTTAGAAAATATTTTCAGTTTGTTTCAAAATTCTATAAAATAGAAAAAAACCCAATTTTAAGACCTAATGGCAGCATCTAATTTCAACAACAGGATCCAAAAGAAAGCAGAAAAGCATCTTGAATTAAGCTGCACAAAGGGACTCCCTGGGCAATTAAGCACATCTATAGAAGCTTGTCCAGAACAAGTACTGTGGAACAGCTTTCCTGGGCCACCCATTTCCCTGGGGAGACAAGCCCTTGTTTCTTCACAAGACTCTTGTACAAATGGAATATATGCCTCTGTTTTAAACCTGCAACTTTGAGCTAGAATCTCCAGCTGAGGTTACTGCACTTTAAAGAAATCACGTAGTGTTAACAAGCACTGGAGCGAATCCCAGCTGGAGCCACAGCCACGAGCCAGGATGTCCACTTCTTGTTCCAGTAAGGGGTCACATCCCAACTTACGTTTTGTCACCAGCTTCACAAAATTACAAAGTTCGTTGCCGTGAGAGACATTGTTCATCTCCTCATGTCTTGCCAGCACAGACAAAACATCTCTAAGGTTCATGTCATTTTAACGTCCAAGATAACACTCACTATGACGACTCAGCACGTAATGCAAAGTACTGATTTTAGGCCCATTTCAGTAACAGAACACACCTCATCTGTAATTACTGCCTCATCGATGGATGCGAGGAAAGCATATCAACTCCAGCTTAGAACAAAGAGTTACTCTCTTGCTTCAATTTAACCAGGAACATAAAACAAGAGAGAAAGATTTCATATACATTTTTTCCTATCTTTTCTCATTTCTAATCCTCCCTCTGTCAAAAATTCCTGTGTTACGGGCTGACTTTGCGGCTTGCTGCACTCTCACAATCAGTACATGAGGTCCGTAAAAGCTTATTCTTTGAAAGGGCGGCTTAGAAAGAAGCTACTAAAGGCAGGGGATCAGCAAAGATCCTGGAGAAGCCAGCAGCAGATAAAAAAAACTTGTTTAAAAATACTGACTACAAAGAAGACCAAATACTACACTCTACACTACAATAATAAAAATAGTACATTGCATGGCTAGACATTAAAATGGTCTCCATAAAAAGGCACAGGGGGGTTTGTTTTCGTTTATCAAATATGCATAGAAAACAAAAAATGAATCAGTTCTGCCACAAGGTGAGGGTCCATGCAGAGATTCATTCACAGCTAAGAAAAGGGTTTGTTTTTTTTATCATTTTAAGATGAACTGAATCTTTTTATCATTTTAAGATGACCTTGCACCACCACTGAGAATAAATGGATTGCATCTTTCCTACTCCACTTATAAGCACTGCACAACTCCTAAGCCCCACGTTAACTGGCCAAGATTTCTTTCAGCTTGAAATACCAGTACTGGCAGGCAGTCACAGACCTTAAACACACATCGTTTTTCCACTGAAAAATAAGGTTTACGCTAACTCAAGGTAGCCTTCTGGGCAGCTCTGGATGCATCTTCATTTTAGCTGCAAAATGATGCGAACCAAACCAAGTACAGACAGTCTTCTCTACAGCGAGCACAGCTCCCTGCAAACACACGTACTCACACCGAGTTGTAAAGGCTTAGGTGGTCTGCACCCTCGCGGGGGCACAGCTCCCTTACGCCTCACCACCACAAGCGCCAGGTTCTAACGCAGTTCTCGGAGCTGATCAATGGTGCTGCGGCTTTCCATCCTTAGCTTCCGAGTCTAAAACGTCAATGGCGTCATTAAGATCACGGAGGTCCCGGTGATGAGACAGGTTGTCTTTGTGCTTTTGGTCCACATCGAACATGACATCTATATCCCCTGCTGAGGCCCCGTTGCTCAACAAGGGAGGTGGTCCCACTTCATAATCCTGAGGGGTGTTGAGCATCGGAGTTTTTGAAGCAGCACGTCCTACTTTGGATATGGAGCAAGCTTCACTGGGCAAAGGACCGTCAAGGAAAGGAAGTTTCTACACAAATAAAAAGACATTAAAAAAATTAATGAAAGCTGTTATTCCCAGATGTCAGGGACATGCAAAAACCAGCTGTCAACGTAACAGTTCTGTGTCAGCGCCTTTTTTCAGCTCTGTAATCCAGCATTAAAGGACATGAGCATAGATCCTTACATGTTGGATACAAACATCGATGTTTAATTAATAAAACTAAAGTCTTCAGCATCCACGCTAACCTAGCAAAGGACACTGACAGGTCTTCCCACTGGTATATTTTTAGATGACTCTCCCACTACTGTATTTTTAGGGTTTTTTTTTTGGTTTGTGGGATTTTTTTTTAATACGCATAGAAAGGGTATTGCAAGTAGAGCCTTGAGCACAAACAAAAGCCACACTTCTCCTTTCAGGCAGCTGTACAGGACTGTGGTGGGTTGACCTTGGCTGGATGTCAGGTGCCCACCAAGCTGCCCTATCACTCCCCTCCTCAGCAAGACGGGGTGGGGACAGAAAATAAGATGGAAAAAAAAAAACCAAACCCTCGTGGGTCAAGATAAAGGCAGTTCAATAAAGCAAAAGCAAAGGCCGCACATGGAAGCAAAAGGAAAACAAAAGATTTATTCTCTACTCCCCATCAGCGGGCCATGATCTTAAAGGTCTTTTCCAACCTAAATGATTCTTATGATTCTATGTCCAGCCACTTCCCAGGATGCAGGGCTTCAGTACGCATAGCCATTGCTCCGGAAGACAAATGTCATAATAACAAATGTCCCCACCTCCTCCTCTCTCTTAGCTTTTATTGCTGAGCCAACGCCATATGGTACGGAATATCCCTTTGGTCAGCTTGGGTCAGCTGTCCTGGCTGTGTCCTGTCCCAAAACCTTGCCCACCCCCAGCCCACTGGTGGGGCGGGAATGTTGGCGAGACACACTCCACGCTGCGGAGCAGCAGCCGAAACACCGGTGCGTTATCAACGCCCTTCTAGCTACCGATACACAGCACAGCGCTACGAGGGCTGCAAGGGGAAAATTAACTCAGCCAGACCCAACGCATATGGAAACACAAAACTACAGCACTTCAAAAGCTAACACGACTACCTGCTTTTTGTTTCCCCCCTATCTTGCACTGCCAAGATACCTACATCTTCATATAGACAAATACAGCTCTCTGGGGAATCTGATCAGAACTGACCAACTGTGAGGTGTGTTGCTGTTTACTTTATTCTTCTGGATTGAAGGAGAGCAACTGGTTATTCTGGACACCACATCTCTGCCCTCCCATACCACAGAACACAAGTAGTAAATGTGCAAGATTCCCCGTCTTGTTTTAGCGAAGCGCTTCAAATCTGAGGTAGCCACTTTTAGAGGTTAATGCAGCCTAGATGATCCAGTTACTTTTGGGCCACTACATGAAAGCCAACTTAAGTAACTCAACTGTTTTAATACCTGGTTGATCATCAGTTTTTCCAATGCGCCTTGTGAATGAGAAGGCAGGAAAGCAAAATGTGGGGGCGAGCTGAAAACAAGAATGTTTTTGCATATGCATATTATGTATGTGTGGGGGGAAAAGCAGGCCCATTCTTTTCTTCTCTCCTTCTCCCTTGAAGTTTGCTGCGAGTGGAGGTGAAACCCAGACGTTCTTTTAACACCTGCTTCATTTAGAGAATTAGAACATCACGAGCCTGCAACAGAACTTCACCAAACACAGCTTTTGCCTAGCAGACAAGAATTTTGGGGAATCAAACCTATTTATTACAGCAATGACATTTAACCCCTCATTTTGCCCAGCTCCACCCAGCACGCTGAAAACAATTGTTGAGTGCCAATGTTCAATCCCAGTTATATCTGCCAAAACCATCATGTGATTTTAAATATTATTAAGATTCAGGACTCACATTTTCCAGTTCAGAGGCATTGTCCTCCAGTTTCATCTTTTGGCTCATGCAGCTTAGCAGATGATCCAACACACACTGTTTTGGATGCATTCCTTTGTCAAAGCGATTATACATCCCACACCAAAACCTCAAGAACAGGGCAAGAAAAGAGAATTAGGTGCCCAATTGTACACTACTGGGCAATAAACTAGCTGCTGTTTAAGAAAAATCATTTCAACAAACTGAGATCAGCAATAGATTTTAAAAAACTGCCACAGCCTTGGATTATAAAATTCAGTATCAATGGGCAAATTTTCATAAAGTTCAGAAAAGCTTCTGAGGATTTAAGTACTTCTGCCTTATGATCCACATGCACTGACAGTAGGTATTACCGTAAGACAAAATACACTTTTTTCTATAGCAGACGCACTGGAGGCTTGGGCAGTTCGCCTTCAAGTCCTCAGTTTGCCCTACCTCCCTACTTTTATTAAAACCCTCTGCTTGCCAGTAACCACACAGAGTGCTTAAATGCGCATTTGCATCCCTCTCTTTCTCAGCAGGGAACACGAGCGAGCCAGAAACAAAGCAACGCTAACCACTTCAGCTGTAACACCCTGGGCAAGCAAATAGACATGGCAACAAGAAATCCCTTCTTGTGAAAACCACCCTGACTGCATAAGCGTGGGTGTCACTGGGCACTGAAATTCCTCTTTGAAACACTTCCTTAATATATATGAAAAAGGAGGAAAGGAGGAACTTACTTTAACAATTACGTACCCTATCATGTAAATTTGACAGAGCAAGCAGTCGGGGGGTGTGTGCGGGTCTATCTACACATCTGAAGTTCTTCTTTTCCTTGTCTTTCCCCACCCTCTTTCTCAACACCAAAGAAAAAATATTATTTTAAATTACAGTATCTGCACTTATTTAGCAACCACCTCTGCACTACTGCTCTCAGTTTATGGATGAGGAATGGAGGGGAAAGGTAAAACAAACCATGCTAATCAGTGAAAATGTATTTTATTAAACCTGAATTCCCAATCTACGTTACAATCAAAGAAATGCCCTCTTCTTCCCCTTCTTAAATAAGCAACTTACTGGAAACTGAAAGGTAGTGTGTTTGGTTGAAGCTCTTTGTAAGCTGTAAATCCCCTGTACAAAGGATTTCTCAATTCCTGCTTCTTCTGTAAGAGGAAAGGCCACAGAGAATGGGTCTTCTCAAAGATTCTGTCAATTACAAATAACATCTAATCACTAAAAGAAGAATCAAGTTAGGTGGATTAATAACACTAGCACTTCCGAGTAGAATTAGGTTAAGGAAGCTAAGAATTATTTTTACACAGTATCCGATTAATTTCATAAACACAAGATACATCACTGAGGAATATATCATCATTTAAAATGGACACTATCCAGTCCAAAACAGGTATCAGCAAGTTATTACTGTGGTCCAAATCAAAATATCTGACTTTGGGGATATAATTAATCTGTAATTTTTTTCACACTGCAGAACATAAGCATCTATCAAGACAATGTTACCCTTAACCAATCTACAATCACATTAAAACCACACACACGCACACAACCTGCCCGTTTTCTGACATTTAAAGTGCCTTCTAGACTGCTGACTCTATAAACTGCCAACTCACTTCAGATCCTCACGCTCCTTATGACAGGTCCCGAGGAAGTTGCCAAACTGGCAGGAGTAGACATGGTCATGGATTTCCAGAAGGAAACGCTCATTAAACTCAAACGCGCACGGGAACTGCTGCATGAGCTGCCAGACACATTCAACGAACTGAGTGAAGACAGGGGATACTTCTTTGGGGTCACCATCCAAATGGCCACACCTGGAGAGATGCAAACAAAATAGGGCTAAATCCTGTGCCACCCAACAAAAGAAGAATCCCATCGCCATTGAACAACTGGCACGTTTTCTTCACTACTAGAATAAGAAATTATTCTGCAGAGTCAGAAAAAGTCCCACGTGGCTTATCTTACAGCTTAAGGTGTGCAACCCTCAGCATTACTTGTTCTCCAAGGGTACCTGGTAGGAGTGACAAGAGTCATGCGATCTCCCTTCTCCAAAGTAAAATTAGCAATGGAAGAGCCTACATAACAGACTTGCAATCATCCCAAGAAATATTTGTGAAATAGGAATCCCTGGGCCTATGTTATGATAGTAGCACAAGGGGAAAAAGGCAATATTCTCCAAAGAAACATCTGTTGCTCAAATGCAAGAAACTAATGCTAGCCCTTAATTGGGGAAAACCAGCTGACATTGGCGGGATAACATGCTCTTCTTACCTGTGTGAGAATTTGTGGCCCATTGCAATCCACTCCTTTTCTATTAGAACCTTCAGTTTCAAAACAGAGGTAAAAAAAGAGCATTACTTTGTTGAGAAAAAGCAAAATGAAGCCTTTGATGTTAAGCTCTAAAAAGCTTACAACCAATGCTACCTGCTGACCCTACTGTTATGAGCATATCCATAGACGTCAATGAAAACAGTAATAGTGATTTATAGATTAGTTATCCACAGTTACCAGTACAATGTCACTGTCGGAATCAGAAGTTATTTCAAGCAAGTCTATTGCTTGCAAGTACTATTTTGAGGGAGTTTCTATGTTGTTAAAATCATAATATACAAACACACCGAGCTAAAAGAATTAACAATTTGGTATTACACTATGCGGTATTTAATTCAGAAAAGAGTACCGTGATATTCAGCAAGATACACCAGCAACTGGAATTCAACAAATGTTTAACACACAAATAGGAATATAAGAAGTACAGCTGTGTGTTGAGGAGCTCAGGATGAAATCAGAAGACCTATATGGCTATTTCTCTTTTAAATACAATGCTTGCCCTATATATAAGAAAATAACAGGGAAGCAGTATTTTCCTTAAACACCTCTCATAAGGAACCAAATGACTGATGCTGAATCTGTTATTACTTGCCTTGCTGGATCGTATTTAAAGATCCATTCCCAATATCATCATCCAGAGACTTACAGAACAAAAGGAAGGTGGAAATTCACGGAGTTCTCTGAACGCTTAAGTTATATTGCTTTACAATTTTTTCCATTCTTTACACTTCTGTTGCATTCATTTAGGAATAACCACTGTCGCAGGATTTGTGCATATAAACCATTTGCTCAGAGGACAGACAACCATTTGTCTGTTTTCGTTACTGCTCCTGTTCCTAATCAGAATCGTGTTCCTTAGTTCATACAGAATTGTCCAGAGCACAATCAGAGCCCAGGCAGATGTTTCACACTCTGATGTAATTTTAAGTATAATTAAGAAGCAAAAATAATAATAAAAATAGCACAGAATGCACGGAAACAGTCCTAGCAGTGCAACACACTGGAGGAGGCAAAATTTGCATTGTTCTGATTTCAGGGTTTCTTTTAAGGAACTCTTCTGAGAAAGAGCAGCAGCCTGTCTTTCAGGTATTTAACAAAAGGAGATGAATGGAAAAGATAACATCACAGATTGCACTATATTTACACAGCGATGGCTTCAAATAAGAAAAAGCCTGCAGTAAAGCAAATGGCCAAATTCAGGTGCAACGGCTTTAAAAAAGGGTCTTAAACAATGCACAGATTTTACGTGATATACAGGTTCTATGCTGCTCTGTGCACAAGAAAGAGTTCACCCAATTTTAAATGCTAGCAGGTAAGACAGCATTCGCTCTAACAGTCTTAAATGACAAGCTGCTTCACCACTTTTTCTGTGGATTGCTCACAGAGTTGCGTCCTTTGCTCACTCATCTCTTGCTGAAATGTCTCATTAGTGGCTCTCATGTGGACATTCAAGGAAACAAAGATTTGGGAATTGTAAATAAACCGCTGCCATTTTGTGCCCATGCTGTTCAGCACAATTAAAGCTTGTTTATAGGATCAAAGCTGGTTTTATATAGGTCACCTACTGTCTGTTCCAGGAAATGGCCTAAAACGTTTAATTACGACCTGTTTACATCTCGAATCCAGGAAGCACTTTTTATTTTTGAAATTCCAACATTCGTGTTCTTACCATGAAGCCTTTAAAAGTCCTATAAAATGGGTCTAAGAGGAGGCTAGCCAGGGAGCAGACCTGCGCTGTGCGATCCCACCCATCAGAGCAGTGGACTAACACGCTAGCTTTTTCATCTTTCACAGCCTGTGAAGGAAAGACCAGACAGAACAGTTTAGCAGCTTTCTAGGCTGGTTACTGTAATTTAAATGCTGTCCCTTCATCTGCATTTACCTGACTGGCCTAAAACCCAAGAGAAAAGTTTGTCATTTCTCATCTAGACCACGGAAATGCACCATTTCTGGGCACACAGCCATCAACCCTGAGGAAACCCCAACTAGAAAAAAATGCAGCATGCCTCGTCAGCAGCACAGACTGTCAAGAAACAAAGACCCTCTGATCTCAAAATGCTCAGTCTTCTGAAAGGCCAAGAATTCTTAAGTCTCCTCCTCTCAGGAAAAATTTGTTGGATGAGTAAAGAATAATAATTGGACACACGGGGACTAGGAACTTCTCAAGAAAAATGAGAAATGAGAATTGCTCATCCCAACTTCCTCCTGTACGGATCACCTTCTTCCCTTTGTACCGGTCGCAGAAGGGAAACGCAAAATAGCTCCTTGCTTGCTACACAGGAAAATTTTAAGAGAGAAAAGACAACTATTTACCGAAGGTCACTACTCTTGCCACGTGTTGCCTGCATGCCCTTTACTACTACTGAAGAGCCATGTCTTGGTGACTCTTCTCCTTTTGCCTGACCTGCGAAGCCACAAGCTCTGCAGAAATGAGGACTGCACTCAATAATCAAAATTAGTCAAAAAAATCAAAATCAGTCCCCACATCACATTGAACCAGGAGAAAATAAACTGGTCTAAACAATCCCTCATTTAAAGCAGAGCAATTCAATAACTAAGAAGCACAAGGTTACGAGTGGTTTGCACTACTAAATACACATTATATACAGACTTTTATAAAGGTCATTTATTCACATTCTGTGATTTTATTTGTTTCAAATGAGTTTTAATAAAGCCAGGAAACATGAAATTATTACTCTGCCCTTAACTGGTTTAGTGCTGGACTTGGCAGTGTTAGGTTAATGGTTGGACTGGATGATCTTACAGGTCTTTTCCAACCTAAACGATTCTATGATTCTAGGTAACTGCTTGTGACAATGCAGTGAACAGGGCAACGTCCCAACCCCTACGGCATTTCATTTAGTCACGGAAAGTGTCTAGGAGAGCGCCGGCTGGGTAACCCACTTGATATTCTCCAACTGCAGGCTTGTTTTTGAGAGCTGAGGCCAACCTGAATACAAATGTGTTCCCACCTTCTCTCCAGAGACAGCCTCACAGCCTTGGAGCAGTCCCTAACCGACAAGCACGTATTTTTTAATTCACCTGCAGGTTAGGGTACAGTTTTACCTTGGCCAGAAAGACGCTTGCATCCATCACAGCCTTAATGTGCCGTAACCAACCTGAGTTCTCCAGCCCAGTGAGGAAATCGCTCATTGAGGGGGACTTCGTTTCACACACTAAGAACACAAACAAAGGAATTAGCTGACGCTCCGTTAACACCATCTCTTTCTTTTTCCCACCTCCTCTTTATCTCTTCATAGCAACAGAGCTTGGTAGATCCTAAAAGCTAACATTTCCACACTTTTCAAGTGCCAGCAGCAATATCCTGTCTAAAGGACACAGAAACTACTGGTTGCATACTTAAATACACAAAGCAGCAACTTTTAGCTATGAGAGAACTTGAGGATCTGAAAATATCCTCCTCCTCTTTTTTAAATGGTAACTCATTATTTTTTTCAGCTGAGCTTTTTTCCAACAAAGTGTTTAGTGATCTGTTACTTCCCTATAAATCACCATCACACATGCATCTAACAACCACTAACATGCAGTAACCATCACAAAGATTTGAAGAAAGGAGAGTTCTAATTTAGAGAGAGAAATAACATGTCTAACCTTGAAGGCAACTCAGATGCTATATTGAAACCCAGCACAAAATACTTCTAGTAATATAGCTCAATAGTCCGTAACCACCAGCAAGAGAAATTTTATCACTGTCGAAGAATATGGGAGTAAACAAGTATTTATTCTGCCTCTTCTTCCACTACAAAATAAATCTGCCAGGAACAGGCAATCGAGGACTTATACTTGTGATCAGGCCAATCTCTTGGTTGTGTGAATAGCCTCATTTTTCTCCAAGGTCACCATGGATCCTGCAGTGCTACCTGGCCAGGTAATGGGTAGCATCAATTATTCAACTATTTTGAGGTAAGGTGGCCATTACGCTGGTTACTAAAATATTAAACTCATATTTTGAATGACAGCACTTGTATTACATTTTAGAAAACTAAGCACAGGGACGAAGCAGAATGATTTGCAGCATCTACTCTGCCCCGTTCCGCAGTCTTTGTCAGCACAAGGACGGCAATACTGCTGGAAACCAGCTAGCAGAGTATGCTGGTTTGATCCAAGCTACGCCATCACTTTTAATGGAACTTCTCCAAAATTACATTAGTGAAAATATGGGCCTGATTCACCTCTTGATCTCCAGCGGCTCAGCGAAGTATTTCTTCTGCCCTGCTTTGCATTTTTCCCTAAGATGACAATCTCACAGAGTAGCTTAATTACCTGAGCTACTCTGCATTTTAATACATTTTAATGTATTAAAAACAAGCTCAGTTAAAGAAATCAGAAATAAATGAAAAATAAGAACTATGTACACATGAGATTCAAGTCTTTGGAAGATCATGCCACAATTTTATTTCAAATGAGAAATACTGTTTAACTCTGAAATACTCCAAACTAAACATAGCAAACCCCAGAAAAGCATTTCCTCAACAACCTATGCTAGTTTTCTTTCAATAGCTCACAAAGTAACCATGAGACTATCTTAGTGGTAAAACATAGTATTTCTCTAGCCTTTTTCTTTTAATTTGGCACATTCCAGAAATTCACATTTTATGCAACTAGCACAATTAAGGAACGTTGTTAGTATTAGTTGCTATTTTTGAACCACTATAAGACTAAGCACAATAATAAATGTCTAGCAGGTAAGCATTTTAACAACATTAATACCTTCAGCCACTTCAATGCAGCAAACAAAGTAAGATAATGACTTCACTTACCTGCTCCCACCACAACACCCAAGCCCACATGCACTTGTGCATGTAGGAGTTATATATTCATCAAAAGGTTCTGTCCAAAAGTAGCCAAGGGTAATGAAGACTGGCCACTTGCACGGACCGCACCTACCTTCCAGGAGTTTCTGCAAGCTGTTCCGCATCACATGGATGTTTTCTATACCAATAAATTTAAAGCGAATGTTATCATAATTATCTTCATTCTCATAACCTTTCCCAGCAGCTCGGTTCGCCATGGCATTTAACTGTCAAATTCAAGGAAACGGGAACAGGATAGAAAAGAAAAAGAGCAAATTACAATAAGCAACACACAGAAATAAATGAGTCTGTTTTGCAAGTCTTTTTTTTTTTTTTTTTTTAAAAAAATCTCCCAGAAAATATACCGAACAAAGTTGTTACACAGATGTACTTCCCCACCTCCCAGACATTACTTCCAGCTGTTTCACTAAAACTATGCCAGTGTCTCCAGTCCATTAGTCATATGCAGAGGCTCATTAAGACCCTGGATAGAGTTTCTTAGGGTAGGCAGTATCAAAACCGTGCCCATTTCAGAATACTGCTGTCATCAAAACAGGTAAAGAGACATTGAGTCTGCCTTAACTGTGAAGCTAATAAAAAGATTCAGACAGAAGCATACAAAAGTAAAACTAGGAAAGTCATTTTTATGAGTAACATACATACATGGTGGTATAGAAATAGTAAGAGAATTCCAAAGCTTTTCACAGACATACATGCACAGATGAAATAAAGCCACCTGAGGGAAACATAGAAATATTAAAGTTGAGCAGAAAGAACACAGCAACCAACTGGAACTGCAGAAAAGAAGTAGAAAAGAAGCCAGCTGCTCTAACAATTACCCAAAACAGTTCAAGACCTACCGGGAAATCTTTAGCGGCAACCAAAGAAAAGAGCACCTCAACCCCCCACATATTAATTTGGGAAGAGGAGTGATTTGCCTCCATGGAGAGGCAAGAAGGAAGAGTCAGGTACAGTATATACATCTTCAGAACAATTAAATAACCCTAGTGCTTCAGTTCTACCATTCCGAGTAAGGCATGTATTAGAAGGAGAAGTGTGACCAGTTATAAATTCTCCCCTTTTCACCAAATACTTTAGAACAAAATTGCCATCAATGATAGATTTCAGCAGAACATCTATGATACTGGAAGCTGTACTAAAAGAACATGCAGTGATTGCTATAAACGTACATATAATTACAGAATAGGTTATCTCTAGGAAATGTCATACTACAAAAAGCCACAACAGGTGAAACATTCCGTTTTCCCAAAAAGACTTTTTCCCTTCTTGCCCTTGCCATAGTTTAACTAAATCTGTAGTTTCTGTAAAAATAACTGCAATATCTGAACAGTGAAGCAGGTTCTCAGAAAGCTCAATTTTAAAAGAAATCAGAGCACCTGTAAATCTTTGTGTTTAAATAACTGTGCACTATGAAATCCTTGTGTTCGAATTTGCTTATACTGACACTCCCAAACAATACACTTACAAGACAATCATTTGAATTAGTTTCTAAATTCAGTCCCTCAAGATGACAGTCATTAGAGATTTCATTTTGCGCATGTTTCTTTAATATCCTCTTACATAAACACCTCAGCAACAAAGTTCTAGCCCCAAATAGTGGCTACAGACCAGAAGAGCTGAACTGCATTGAACTCCGAGCTGCACATCATGACAACATTTGTGTTATTTTTACAAACACAAAAAAATGGAGGAATTGCTTTTTTCAGCTGTTATCAGACCCCATGCAACCCCACTTCTTCCCAGGTCAGCTGATTAAAGCACTTCAGCCTCGTGGAACTGAATCCTAAGGCTCCTCTCCAGCTCAACATGTTAAGGAACTAGTGCACCAAGGGAAAATGAAAATGCTTCACTGTCTCAACCAGCTTCAAGACTGCCAGTTGCTTCAGGTCACCCTTAACACAAACCTCGACCCAGAATACTCCAGGAGCGCAAGCATTCTTAACAGCACTTAAAATTGCAGCTTTATCATGCACAAGCATTCATCACATTAAGACACCGAACCAGGAGCCTGACCCTGAATTCCTGATTCAGGACTGACACAATTTAACCTGATGCAGCGTAAGAAAGCATTAGCAGAGCTGGGAGAGAACGAACCGGAAAGAGCATTACTAATTCAGATGCGAGCTTTAAAAGTAGCCACAAACCCCATGAAGATACCTTTGGCCTCGTGTCTACAACATACATGAAGGGGCTCCCAGGGTTGGCTTCTCTGATGGCCTGCAGCATTTGTTCGTCCTCCAGACAGCGCGCGCTGAAGCCGGAGAGAGGCTGGCTACAGCGACATATGGCAGCCTGCAACACACAACAGCTCACATTTTTCTGCTTTCAGATCGTCTACTACTGCACTGCCCCAAAGAACACTAATCAGTTGGGTTTAAGTGTCCTATTCTGTGTTTCACTGCAAAACTGCTGCTTAAATGGACATACAGAAATACTACCGAAATACTTCTCAAAGCCAGAAATTTGGGAATCTTAAGAAAGTAGTGAGGCTAAGGAGCCCCGCCGCAAACTTCATTGCTACGTTCTCAAACCCACTATGCTCTGCCTGATGATCAGTATCCCGTATGTTAGCATTTCTCATGTTTTCTACTTGTTTTCTATTGTCCAAACTGTTCTTTTCCACAACTTTATCAGTTGTTACCGTTCCATGCTCAGAACTGCACTGAGTATGCTTTAGGGAAATTTCAATAGTAGCCAGCACAACTCCATAGAGTTGCCCAGGTCAAGGCACACTTCCTCAGGAAAACCATTTGACTGTGACAGCATTTTCCTAACATCTGCATCTAAAACATTGCTGAGACAGCAGTTAGAAATTTACATTCTGGTCTTCAGTGGAAAAAAAAAAAAAAAGAAAACTGAAACCTTCACTTATTCTGAGCTAGTGGGGATTTATTTCAGGGTGGTTCCTCCTCTTCAATACTAAGAAAATCTAGCTGAGTTAACATGTATCTTTGTTAAACATTATTCAAGATGGCTAAACAGTAGATTAAAAAAACCCAATGCCAACAAGGCATTGCTGAAAGCTGATAAAAAAAATCCAGGCAGGAAGCTTGGAAAGTTTGTGCTTTTTGCACAGCTCTGGATGCGTCCCAAGTGTTTGTCTTTAACTAGCTTACTCTGTGACTCAGAACAAACCAATATTAAAGCCGTTAAGAGAAGCACAGTCTCAAACTGAAGTTAATATGCTTTAATAATTACCTCATTCTTTCCTTTCACTAAAGGGGACTGGACAAGAAGGGGAACCCTTACTCTCCACAAAGACAGCAGACAACGAACAACTAACATTGTTTTCTTTATATAAGTAAGAAAGCACTGGAATCCGCCCTCTGCTTCTGAACTTTGAACTTCCGATCACCACTGCCTTATTAGCAGCTCTAGGCACCACTATTTCTGGAGGATATGTGTTGCAAACCTAAGTGAGAAGAAAGAAAAAAAATCCACGTTACTACTTAGCAATTCAAAAGTCATGAAAAATTCATCTTTAGCTTATGATCTAGTATTTATAAACAACAGGAACAGATTGTTTGCCACAGTGTATCTAACATAGTCAACATCTAGAGTTTCAAGCTATTAAGATGCATTTAGAAAAGCAACACAGGAACTGGAGCAAAATAGAACGATGTGGTGATGGAAACAATCCATTCTGCAGTTGAACCTAAAAAAATGAACTGCACAGTACACAATACATATTAAAATGCAGTTCTTTAGATCCATAAATTTTATGAAAGTTTCTGATTTTTCACAAGAAGAGAAATTAAGGACAATTCTATTTAAAAAGTTCCCTCTAAATCTTATTCAACTTGAAATGAGCTTCCAGCAATCAGGTAGCATCCTCAGAGACCGACTTTATCCTTTTTCCTCAAACATGTACAGTCTTTTCAGCACGTATTTCACAGATAAGCTATTCTCCAAGTCTGGCTCTACTTGAGGATTGACAGTTTTAAAACATAAGCTGGAAACCGTGAGGCAATTATAAAGCACTGGCACTTGAGAGTTACATACTAGCAAGCAAAGCTTCAAAGTGATTAATGATTTTAGATGCCCACATTCAGATGCCCTAATCAGCTAATGGAAAAAGCACCTCTCACGTCATATCTCAATTCAGGCATCCAAAGATGCAGTCATTTAAAATCACCAGCCATTTCTGACAGCACAGGCTTGTATTTCTTCAACCCAAAGCATAACGGTAAAGAAATCTAGTGGGGCAAGGAAGTGGAGAGCAGGGGGAAGGGATTCAAGACAATATATTGGTATCTTCCTCAAAGTTGTTTGCTTTGTCTTTTAGACAGAAAGGTCTGACTTTACACAACATCAGAAGAAGTAAAAAGGGAAATAATATGAAGGAGGAGTTTAAGTAAGCTTCCTGAAAGATGCTTTCATTTAATGTCGTTTAGACTAACCTGGCCTTACAGGGGAGAAAGAGCAGAAAATAGCAGCAGCCAGTTAGGACTGAAATGACTGAGAGCCCTTATTTAGCAGAAGATCCAACCAAGCAAGAAAAAAACAGTCTGTTTTCGGTTACTGTTTTTTCCCTCCTTACCTAGTCCCTTTCCGCTCTGCCTCATTCCCCACCAAGCCAACTGCTGCCATTTATTTCTCTTCTACACATCTGTCACCAGCCTGGCAGGACAGAGTTTGGAAACACCAAAAGCAGCTAAGGGTAGTTCAGGTTTTTCGTAACAGATGGTTTGACGCTTCTCTAGAAAAACAAGTATCTGGTACTTTGCCAGGGGGATCAAAGCAAACCAAGGTGACTCTGCAGCTCTGTTCTGTTCTTCCATAGCATCATTATCTGCAACTTCACATCAAGACGGTGCTACTTCGATTAAAACCAACTGAGCTCATTCCTCCCCAGAGGAATCACTTATGCAGCAGTAGAAGGACTACTGTATGTCATTAGTAACAAAAAATGAGATGCTGCACTAGATGGCTACTTTGGGCAAGAATTACCTCATAGTCTTTATTAACATCCGTTATTTCCCAATACTCGTTTGGAATTCCCATGCGCTGGTAATCTACTTTTAAATCAATCAGCTTCCATCCAATCTCCCGGTTCTCTTTAGACATTTTAGGATTATAAGAGAAAGCGTAGAGTTCTTCGGGTTTCACTGGGAAGAAGAAAGAAAAAAAAAATTAACTAGTTAGAGAAAGATAAAGACACATGGAGAGGTCAACACTTCTTCCTAAAGGCCATCTTTTGGATAAGCACGCTGTGCAAGCCAAGGAGCTGCAGGTGTACCACAACTGAAACAAAGACTGAAAAAAAATTACTCAGTCAAGAAAGATCAGGAGACTTAGAAATCATTTGCTAAAGAAGCCAAAGGGCTATGCCACTGTACTGCATAGTTGGCTATATTTTAAAAATAGCTATTTTCCTTACGCTTCTGCCTCCTCAAAGATCAGAAGCATGAAATTTTCTTTTATCACTCTGTGTACTTCACTACAAGAAAACTTAGACTGATTCTCACTCCTTAAAAAAAAGTACTACATAGGAGAGGATAGGTATTTAAAATTTCTCAGCCTCACATTTACAGGTTTTTGTTCGGGGTAGTACCGAGTGCTGACAATCCATATTGAAATCCTCAGGAATTTCCAATACTCAGTTCCCATATGCAGGGAGATACACTAAAACATTTTGTTAGAATTAATTAAAACTTCAAAGCAGTAGTTTTTCCCAAACAAATTATTTTCTACTGAATTCACTGCAATAGGCATGTGAGACAAGGTTTATAGCCTAAGAATTAATCCATAAATGCAAACATATATTAAAAGATGTATTTTCTGTGAAGGGTTCATAAAACAGCTCTTGCACACCTAGAAGTTCATCGTTCAACAGCGAGTTCTGAGCCGCATGGAAAACTTGATAGATGTCTTGAATATTACTGTCAGCCCAACAAAAGCTTCAGGCTGTGTCTGACAAATGGTAATTTCTTTCTCCCTCCATCTCTACCATCCCAATTTCCTTCCCTCTCTTCATAAAATGCAAATCCAACCAATAACTCATTCAGCTGATTCCCAAGGCAGCAAGCGCTCCAGAGACAGAGTGAAACCTGCCAGAGTCTGATAAAGTAGCCAGGTTACCGGACAGGTAACCCATAGCTGTCAATCATACATGTGCAAATCATAAATAATTATATGGTCTGCCAAAAAAAAAAAAAACCAAAACCCCACGAAGGAAGCATACATACAGAAATTTTAAAACAACAAAAGAAAACTGTTGAAATCCATAAACAGAAGAGCGAGCTACAGTATATTACACAAATAACCACAAGACAAAGTAAACTGATGTAATCCCCTGCAGTGACAGCTCCCACACTTCAAGACGCTATGTAAGTCTCTGATTTTCAAAACTGAAAGAACAGTTACAGCTTTTAAACATAACACCAGAAACTTGCAGATACAGCATTAGAATTAGAACTTCGGCACTAAGAAAACTCCAAAGCTCAGGGCACAAGGGAGATGCTGGGAATAGACGCAAGCCTTAAGAGCAATCAAAAAAACCCCAAACTCGGCAAAAAAACCACTTCTACTACAGTATTTCTATTCAAGCCCTGTGTGATGGCCAGCATGAAGCAGACTGGTGCCATCAATTCCCTTCCCTTAGACTAGTGACGTAATTACAAAATGCAATTGCAAATGGCATCCTTATAATGAATGCTGAACTCCAAATACTGGTTCACTGAAGAAGCATCCCAAAAACAGGAGCTGCCATAGACAGAAGCCAGGTAGGAAACTTGGTGGAATGCTGTCCTGCAAGCAGAACAAGGAGCCCAAAGACTCATCCATGATGGACTAAAAAGCTGAAGCCAGAAGAGACCACAGGCTTTTGAGGATGTTTTGCTTACACTCTTAAGAGTGGCTCCAAGTCAGGACAGCCAGGGTGAAGCACAGGGTTTCACAACGGAAAGACGACAAATACTGAAGAGTAGCCTAAACATGCTATTGGGAAACAAATGAAAGATGCCAAGGTTTCAAGGTTTATTTCTGGGATTCCAGAATTCTGTGAACATCTGGATCGACTGGAAAGGGCAGCACTACACACGGCCAACAGCTAAGCTACAGAAGTGACTGACCATGGCCAGGTATGGGATATGACACTCAGCATGAGCGCTACAAGAAAAAAGCCTGAGATGCTGCATACAGCCTCAGTCGGGCAAACGAACTTCACGTGGCTCTTCAGAAGTTCCTCATGGGAGGCCACCCCATTCCCGCTGCCACAAAAGATTTGTGTTTAGTTAGGAAGCAAATGCTCTGGTCTGCAGCGCAGCACTCTACTTACTGAGCCAGCCCACACAGATGGTCTCTGGTGGTGGAAACTGATTCTGATTTCACATCCTCCCCCCGTACCGACACTGCAAACTCACAGTCTGGCAGGCAAAGCTTTCTCTACTGCTCAGACGAGCCTTCCAGCTTAAAGCATTTCAATGATCTGCAGAACAGACTCCCATCCTAAATACCTGGTTGTGAAAGTTTAAGCAATGAGGTATACACTTCGTGACAGTCACGTTCCTGCCCAATAACAAAGTGAGCCACGTGGAAGTTCTTGCAGTGAATAAGGAGTGGATATCCAGCTGTGGTCAGGGGCAATTTTTCTACAGTTGCAATATGGTGATGCAGAATCTGAAAGACAGGAAACAAACATTTTCCAGAAGCTACTGAAGTGAGCAGTACAAGCAGATATTAAGTTTTTGCAATACCAGCAGCTATTTATGCTTACTGCAGCTAACTAGCAGCAGAAAATGAGTTTATTTGTGGTATTTATCAAACAAACATAATAAACGTCCAGAGTGTGCACCCAACAGCTAGGTAACTAAGAGCAGGATTGGAAAAATACAGATATATAATACAAATTACTTTTAGAGACCGATGTGCAGCTCGGTTTACCTGGTTTACTTTGCTTTCCCTCCACTCCCATAATGCAACATATTTCGTCACTCCCATTTTACTTCAGAATTAATAAAAAAGGCTGCTAATTTCAGTGCTAATTTTGCACTTCTAAAAGCTGTAAATTCAGGTTTGGTGGCTTGGTATGTTGAGTTTGAGATAGGAAACTAGACAGGTTTTTTTATGTTCCTGGAACTAACACTAATACAGTCAGTGACCTCTATCCAGTCACATTACCATTGTGTTCATTTCCTTCCAAAACAGCTGTTTCTGTTAAGCATTTGGTATCAAAATACTAGAAAAGACCACCACAACTTTGGAATTCACAAACCTGTTCCTTTTGGATACGAGATATTAAGTAATTTTTATACTTGTGTTTAAACAGACTCCAGGTATCACAACATACCCATGTTTCTTTTCTGACTTCAGCAGAAGCATCTACATAGATCAGGTGGGTAGCTGTCAGGTATAACGTCCCATTTGCTGCCTTCCTATTTGTATAGCGATCTAGTAATTTCACATTTTCAACCTGCAACGTAAAAAGAGTACGAAAAAATGAATTTAACTTTGATCGAGGAAGTATCTAAGCACCTGTTGAACCACAATCATATAATCGCTAATATACAACTCGGGAAGACAGAGAGAAAAATATAAGAATTGAAGTCTCTCCTGCAACACTAACTCAGCTTTACACCACAAATTCAAATTGTTTCTCCAGCAATTAAAGCCAAAAAGGTTAAGCAAACAGCCAAGGTTTAGCCCCAGTGTGAGTAATGGGATTACTGGATTTGTAGCCAAGATGATCAGTTTATTACTGTGCAAGGTTGCAGAAATAATAAGACAAAGAACTGCGGAAGAAAAAGACTGCCCATGTTCAGTATAATCAAAGTGTTGCTGCGAGAGAAACAGCCCTCTCCAGTCTGACTTCCAGCTGCTCAGTCGCTACAAAAAAGTGTTAGTAGCTACTTCTTGTAACACACTTCCTAGGCATGTAAGCACATTTCATAAACCACACTAAGCTAATTAATAACAAGTTTTAAAAAACATTAGTGCAGGCATAATAAAATATTAATTTTAAAGTATTTTACATCATTTGATTGATTTTCTCCTGCCCTATTTGCTTCTTAATGAACGTCGATGGAATTTTTCTTTCATCATTAAGCAAAAATAATGGAAAAAAAAAATTGAAGGACAATGAAAACAAACAGTTTAACAGTATACGATACATTAGTTCTTGGCATTGAATATGTAAGCTTCCTTACAGGGTCATTGATCGGAGATAAAAAATGGAAAATGTCAGCAAAGCAACTTTTAGAGCGGAGGTCTCAGCTGTACATCCTCCTAGGACGTCACGTTTTTCAGCACATATAATTATTACATCTAACGTTGCCCTTTTTCAGGCCACTAGAGATGAGCAGGTCCAGCAAAGCACCTCAGGCAACATGGGCAAGGAGCATCCCCAAACTAATATCCTAGCGAATAAAGCTAAACCAAATACAGCAACCTTCATGGTACAAACAAACAAACGGCTGGACAGACAGCTGCCTGAAGTAAATACAATTTTTTTTTTTTTTTAGCTGTCATGAGCACAGCATTCCCAGAGCTCCTGTTTCACTTTATTCAACTGAAAAAGCACATTTTGATTCACTTATTCGGACGGACGGGGCCTCCGCACTGCGATGTAAACGAAGTTTACACGAATGGTACCCAAAACACCTTCTGATCAGTATTCTTACTGAAGATTTCCTTTCCAACAAGGCGACTCGGTAAGAAATACCTGAGCACCACGCCAAGTCGCTTTAAGCTTTCCCGACTCAGCCATGACCCGTCTGAGCAGTGCGAGGGACGTTCACGGATTCGCATGCCTTGGACGAAGGCAAAGGCAGCTGCTTCACCGAAATTAATCACTTTAAACCAAAAAAAAAGCCGTTGAAAACGCAGGGCCCTGACACAACGCCAGCCGAGGCCCGCCGCCCCGCAGGGGCTTCACCTCAGCTGTCCCGCGGGGAGGCCCCGGCGCAGGGCGGCGAGCGCAGCCCCACGGCCCGGCCCGGCGCCCCCCGGGGACCCCGACGGGACGGCGGCTCCTCCCGGCCCCTTACCTTGGGGGTGGTGATGTGCTCCATGGCGGCGGCACCGCCCGCCTCCCCCGGCCTCACCTCGGCGCGCCCGGCCTCCGCGCCGCCATTTGCACGGGGCAGCGCCCGGCCCCGCCGCAAAGCTCGCGAGAGTGCTGCGGAGCGGCGCCGCGGCCGCCATCTTGCGTGAGGGCAGCGCGCGGCCCGGCTGGCGGGGCTCGGGGCCGGCCGGGGCTGCTCGCCGGGGCCCGGGGCCCCCGGGCTAGTTCGGGGGCACGGTGGCGAGCACCACCATGCCCCGTGGGCCCGAGCAGGGCCCGCCCGAGGGCCCCAGAGAGGCCTCTCCGCGCTGCTGTGGCCCCACTGCCGCCCCGCTGCCTCCGGGCCCCCTGCCCTCCCTTCCCCTCCCGGCACGGGTGTACACGAAGCTCTCGGGGGCTATTTCAAGGAAAAAAGAAAAAAAATCCACTTTTTTCCACAACGTGTAAGGCCATCAGCTCTGGCATCAGCATTGCCCTCAATGGGTCGCAGGCTAATAGCATTCCCCACTTGCGAGAGGGCGGTGGAGACACATTTGACCATGTTAATACTTAGGTAGAGGCACTTAACAGATCTAAGAATACCCGTTTTATCTGTTTTTCCATACATTTTAATCTCAAAGCATACTGCTGTCTCTCGAGGATACCCAAGCTTGATCCTGAAGAACTGCCGTAATTACTATTCACCTGCTGCTGCCTCTGCAATGAATATTCATGACATCTCCACAAACCCAAGGGTAGCGGAGTTTCCCCAGGTGTTCGTTGCAATCTGAACCCTTCGTTTGCTGAGAAATTTACTTCAGGAGGATGACTTGGTATCAAGCCCAAGAATCGAAATTTTTTAATTGTCACATAACGGGTGATATTAGTGCAATGCGCCGGTGCAAGCGTTTGTTACGGATCCTAGCAAGAAAGGCACTCGGACTCCCTAAGTTGATTAAAATACCGTTTATTA
The DNA here is from genome assembly GCF_030463565.1 of Pelecanus crispus. Taxonomy (NCBI): domain Eukaryota; kingdom Metazoa; phylum Chordata; class Aves; order Pelecaniformes; family Pelecanidae; genus Pelecanus; species Pelecanus crispus. Next base: position 1,913,123 of record NC_134655.1, on the reverse strand, counting down.
GAGATAACACGAGAAGGAAAAAGGAGCTAGCAGAGATACTCTTGCATTCCTTCAGCTGGTGGCAAACCCAAGGTGTTCGGGGTCGGACAGACCCCAAGCCACGGCACGGATCCCTTCCACCAGCGCTGCAGCCCTTACAGCTGTTACAAGATGCTCTTAGAAGTAGGAAACTATTAATTTCTACCGCTTATATGAAAACACACTGCTTCACTTCAAGGTAAGATGAGACACGCAGGTGGCGTGATTGCCGGGTGCCAAGCAGCACCTGCACGCTGGCTCCTCCACCACAATCAGTGGGGCAGCACTCTTAGGGCTTTGCATTTGTGCTGCACATCAATCCAAAGGAATTTTTTTCCCTGATAGCTTCTCCTGGGGTTTGCAGAAGGGTGATGATAGTTTAGAACATTAATAATAAACTGTGTGGGGATCACTGAAGGGGACTTCATGGTGCTACGCAACGTACGTGTATAATAGCAACACGTCTTCCTCCTCTTCCCAAAGGGAAGTTCACACACAGAAGGCAAGAAATAAAAAATGAGGGAAGAAATAAGCATGTTGAGATGAGGATTAGAGGACATGGAGTAATAGATACATTTCTCAGCCAGACACTACCGCTCTCACAGCTTACTCCCAAATTTATTATTATGCCACAGAGGTCAGTTTTGAGCAGGAATCCCAAGGAATAAAGGGTGCCGACTTCTTCCAGGGAGCTTTTCTCAAGTAATAGATGGAGCCCTGGGCAAAGTACAGAGCTGCTGAGGCTGGCAAATGTTCACAGTGGAGAAACATGTTGATTCAGCTTAATCTGTGAGAAATTTGAAAGTAAAGGCAATTCTAACCCACCTTTATCAGAGGTACACTGTAAAGGGGGGAGATGCTGTCCAACACAGAACTCGCTCCCTCTCCCCTGACACAGCAGCAGGTTCGCTGTTCCTTTTTGGGCCCTTCAGGTCTGTGTCCACATCTTCTACCAGAAATCTGCCTTTACTGAACCTGAGGAGATGAAGCAAAGGGAGGTATCAAAAGAAAGCAACTAACAGAGAACTAGGCCACAGAGTTGAGCTTAGCAAATAAATTTTGAGTGTCTTTGGGGAGCAGGGTGAAATAATAAAAAAGGATCTTACAAGCACCCAGATCAATGATGAATAGGATTTAAAAAGAGGCTATTTCACCTGTCCTCCAGCTTCTTTTGTTCTGGGCTGCTCTGCTTTCTTGTTTTCAAAGATGGTATTTAGAAAAGCCAATTTGATCAGAATCTTTGCTAAGACACCATTGAGCTGCGTTTCATACAATTAATCAGAGCTGTAACACTTTAAAAAAATCAAACTCCACTGCATTAGCTTAAAAAAAAATCAAAACTCCACTGCATTACCTCCATCAGAGCATTCACTCCATGATAAGAAATAACACAGCTGCTGTGGTAAACTGGAGGCAGAGCAGTGAAAGAAACAGCTGGATTTTCCAGGTGCCAGGAAAGTACTTTCAAAATATGAGGTGGAGCCCTTGGTAACTCCTGCTTCCGACAGAGCTGTTGTGTTGAAGTGGAACAAGAAGGACGTCTCACTGCAATGCAGCGTGTTCCCTTGAAGGGCTGCGGCATCTCAGCTGAGCAAAATGCATTCTTGAAGGCCTCTCCTTTACAATGCTGGTTGTAAATACATCCATACGGCTCACAGCAGTGCCATTTGCTGCCGAGGTGCTTCAGAGGCGTACTGAGCCAGGCAGAGCCCCAGCAAACATTAGCACGTTGCTTCTGGCACTGACGTACGCTGCAGGCACACCCAAGGAGATCAGCCCTGCACCCGTTAGAAGAATGGCTTCGGTGAATATTTTTCTTGGACAGAGGCTTTTGAATGTCCTCCACTGGATCACGAGGGGCACTCGGTGTGTTAAAACCCCATTTGATGGATGAAGAAAACTGAGACAGAGCAGTGAGCGTCTTGTATGAGGCCACCAAGACAATGTCACAGCCTTGACTGAACTTCCAAGTACAGCTGACAGCATCGTCAGACTACAGATTTTTTTCTGTCATTTTAAGTCACATTTATTACAGAAATCCCCCTGTACTACAGGAACCTGTAATTCTTTTGATCTTGCCCCTAGTTCCTTACATTGACATTGATTCTGCCATGGAGGCCACCATCAGACTTGCTTTCAGTGGTGCTACCCCCAGACATCGAATTGGTCACGTTACTGATAGGCTTTCTACTGAGACAAGAGCGGCTTTGTAAAATTACTTTGCCATCTGCGAGACCAGTTTGAAGAGCTTCAGTTTGCAGGGAAAGGTATGCTAACCTGTGGGTATGGTGTGTCCCACACCAAGCATTCCTGTAATCTCATTTTTATTAGTCACTCACCATTTAGGAAGCGTTTAGACAGGCAGCTAAAGTCTACCACAATAAATCCCTGTCAACAAAACAGTGAAATCTTGTGTAATGCAGATGAAAATTACATTTTGTTTGGGAAACATTTGAGAAAAAACCCAATTTCTTGTGCCGTTTTTACTGAGTGAAGGATGGGAGGGGGCATAAGCTCCTGCAATATGAGGGCTGAAGAGGCTGTTGAAAAGGGAGCCTTGTTTACAAGTGTTACAAAGAGAATGGTGCCAAAAATACATTGAGATGGTGGGTTTAGATACAATTCAATAACCGGTTCCAGTCAGCATGCACGCAGTCCTGCCCAGATGCTGGATTCTGTCATTTTGTAAGCAGACAGCGTAGTGCATGTGCATGGCCAAGTCCACTGCTGGTGCACTGATGCTAAGGTCAGTTGAATGACACCAGGCATGAATTTGGCCTTCAGAGCTTGTTTTTCTCATTTTAATGATACTCAAGAAATAGCTGTCTCAAGAAATAGCCTTAGGGAGCATAGATTTTGCCCATATTTTAGAATTTTGACTGTCACAAATAGATTCTGAAGTATCTTCCCAGAGAAGAAGAATCTAAAAGTTGCTTAATTCAGGGAATATGAGGCTGCTGAGAAACATGAAAGTAGAACTGGGTACAGGCTCCTGGAAACTTTACTTTAACCCTTGGAACTGTCCTTATTCTAAAGGGCCCTTTGGTGGAAATTTTTTCAAGTGAGTTTAGATATCATGAGCAACCTGCAGGGACCACCCCTCTCCTCTGCTAAATTCAGTACAATCAAATGGAGCAACTCAAGTGTCCCTGGTATTTTTAGACTCCCTGGTTGTGTTGCTTTGCTTTAGATTAATAATCTGCTAGCCATGCTGTGACGGGGCTGTGGGACAGCACCTCCAACCTGCTTAGAGTCAGAACGTTTTTAGTTACTTAAAGTATCACTTGCAGAGATGGAAAATCACTGAGGAGATGTGAAGTAAGGGAATGTTCAGTAGAGTGGGTTTTTTTTTTTTCCTTTGCAGTTGCTGTGGCTAGATATTTTTAATGGCAAGAAAACAAAATGTCATCATAACAACTCTGATGAAATCGCCTGACACTTGTGTCCACTTCCAGCAGAGTTTAGGAAGCTCACTGATGAACACACAGTTTCATCTGGTTTGTTGCTCTTGGAACTGAACTGAATACTTCCATAACAAATAGTTCATACAGTGAAGTCTCTTCTCTTTCCTAGTGAATAGCTAGGAGCAGGTGGTGATGTTCCTCAGATGCATTGTTTTTTTCAAAATTATTATACAAGACTCTTCTTGCTTATTACCTTGCAATTTGAGCTGCACTTCTTGTTTTTTAATGGTCTTACCATTAAGTGGCATTGTTTTTGGCCCCTGAATAGAAACGGTCTCCCTGAACATCACAAGGCGTGCTGATAGAAAATTTACTTGCTGCCTGAACTTGAGAAAACAGATATAAATCTGACTTTTGCAAAAAGCCAGGTTACTGAGAACTCACTTGCATGAACATTCATGGAATGGGACCGTGAGAGAAGTCTGAGCAAGGCCAAAGCAGATGTGTTTACAGTTTCAAACGAATCTCTGTAGATAATATTTTGCAGTATGTGTCTATCTCTGTTTGTGAAGAATAAAGCCTCTCAGCCTTCAAACACCACAGATCCTGGGCTTCCCTAAGGACACAGAGCTATTCTGCCTCACCCTGCTGTCAAGTGGGAAAGTTGTTTCCTGGAACTTTTTTTTAATAGCTTCCATTGCACACTGGGCTCCCGGTTGGATTATAGCTCTGCATGAATGAATCAATGACTGAGAGCTGGGAACGGTTGTCTTCCCCTTGGCATTGCGCTAGGTTAGCTGACGGCTGAGTTTGGCTGTCTGTCTTGCTACATCTGCAAACGGGCAGGGGCACTGAGACCTCTTACACAATAGAAAAAAAGAGATCGTATTGAATGAGATCCAAAGCAGAGCAGGTACTTTATAAGGATCTGATGGGTACTCTTCCTCTAGTGTAAGACATGGTCTAACAAAATACAAGTGATCTAGTGCATTAAAATATGTATGGCAGAGAGACGGGATAGAATATTCTTTGCAATACTAACATGTTTCAGGGTGTTAAATTCTTTGTGCCAGCACACAAAGCTCTGACCCAGTCACGCTTGTTAGCAGTGGCAAATTTATTCCCAAGTATTTTTCTTTGATGAAATGGAGTTGTTCTTTTTTGGAGACAGGACTCAATCCACAGTGACAAAGGGTGGATTATCTGCCTCTCAGCAAGCTACTGAAACCTATCAGAGTGAATTCGGATGTGGGTTTAGGAAAGCTATTGAAAACATGCCAAGAACCATATAATACAGGGAAGGAGAGCAGGGATGGTACTTAAATGCAGTATGATATTAGGATGTTTGCAGCATCTGGAGAACTGAGATGGTGTTTGGCAAATGACAGAAAGGGATATAATTCAGGACTGGAGCCAAACTCAAGCTTTACTTGGCTGCAGACAGAATCTCCTCTGGGGTTTTGCCCTGCCATACTTAGAATTGTTTTTTCCCATTTGTAATGAGGCTCAAATTTCAGTATCTATGTATGCGCTATGTATGCAGTATCTTTTTAGTGAGAAAATTAGCTGGACCTTTTCCTGAGGCCCAGCTTTTATTCAAGGGTAAACAGAGGGACTTTTGGAGATAGCTTCCTGTTAGAGATCAAATTAAGAAGGAATGTCCCTAGGGCTTGCAGTGGAAAAAATACTTTAGGATTCTTCTATGCTGTCTCTCCGACAGCCTCCTTCCGTACGTTGTTCATATCTGTGGATTTGACTCTCGTTTAATTACAGGTCTGATCATCTTACTCATGCTTAATTTCCCACTGTAAATAAAAGGAATTTTAGGCTGTACTTTGCTTTTTTCTTCCAAGTGGCTGCATAAATTTGCCCTTTTTAAAAAAGTGACTGATTATTTTATTGTGAAATCATGTGCTCATCTAGTCAACATTACTGAGTTGAGTCATCCCATTGTCAGGGAAAGCACCCTAGGGAACAAAGATGAACAATTGCGGGTTATTTGTCACCAGCAGTGTGTGGAGGGCTTAAACTCACTCAGTGATAGCAAATGATAGCAAGATGACTTTGTACTTATACATTCGAAATGTAATATATTCTGGTGAAATCTTTGGTGGTTTTATGTATAGAGACAATGGCAAACTTCAAGGGAAGGCAATCTGAATGTATACGTTTTTCCCCCTGTCTCTAAGGACAGCCAACTCATACCTTCTTCCAGTGGGGCTCCCTGATCTTTCTGAAGTCAGTTGCCCATGAGCCATGCTTGCCTGTTCCAGGGTGCACGGGTTGTAAGTTGCAATGTGCTTTCTTGGGTTACATTTCCAAGGAATAGCATTCCAGAACTTCCATGCCATCTCTCTTCACTGCTGACAAGGTCAAAACGGCTTCCAGAAATAAGCTGGAAAAAAATAATGGAGAAGGGTGAAGGGGTAGGCAGGGAAATAATGATCTTAGCAACAGCAGTTTCCCCAGGGCTAGGCATGACAATGGCTCCAGTCCTCTCTCCACTCTCTGCTGTCCTTTGCCTAGATCTGCCTGAGAACTTGCAAACACCAGTACCAGCCCATGTAAGGTAGTCCAGCACTGGAGGAATCCTCACATCCATCCATACCAGTTACCACTGTACTGGCCAGTCTTTTTCCAACAGCCCCATGTGAATGGATTGGCTGGTTTTATTCTTGCGCACCCCACACCCATAGGAACCCTTAAGGCCAAGCACATTGCTCTGTAATGTGCTGTGTTCAGGTCTGTCTTGTTGTTGTTAAAGAAAGCAATCTTAATTTGGGGGCTGGTGTAGGGAATAAAGTCTTTTCGAAGTCATCTCTCTAACTTAGGTGTTGCAAGATTGCTTTAGCTGAAGAGCAATGGAAGAAGCGGTGAAGAATGGTGTATCCCATTCATCTCTTGATCAGCCTGTTGGACGGTACTGTCCAGTGACGAAGTCCTGCCTAGCGCCGACTGAACATCTATTAAAGGTGGTATGTGGGCAGATGAAGCATGAATGTTCCTCTACAGGGAACTGGAAAAATAATATGTGGTTGTCTAATAAAGTACTTCAAGGACACTCTAAAAGCAAACTTGACAGAGGGCGATTTGTCCAGCAGCTCTTTGAGCTCTTGGCTACCAAGAAGTAGTGACAAAGTCCACAGTGTGAAGAAGCACAGGCCTCTTTCATGCCCTTGGACAAAAAACCCATGCAAGGTGAAGAAAACACCTTGGAAAAAAGCAGCAGCCAGTTGGCTCACAGTTGTAGTGCCACTAGGAATTGTAGAACAGGCGGCATTTTTCAGATACAGGTCTGTACTGTTATTTGCAAACCTATCATGTTTATGCATCTACTGCTGGTCTGGCACTACCATCCTCAACTCAAGATGACAAATCGGTTTGAAAAGCCCACTACATCACCCACCCACAAGCAGAACATTCTTGCCCCTGGATAATGTCATTCTGGTTCATAAGAACCGGCTTATACTTATATTGTCAGAAAATCAACACTACCAACTCCCATTTTTCACTTTTCCCATGCTTTCTCTTTAATATTCTGATATCTCAGGAGGGAAACACAGTAGATACCCAGACAGTTCCACTTAGGGAACTTTGGCACATAATGTCCCACTATTTACCATGCCCTTACTGAGCCAATCTTTTTTCAGCAGGCAGGAGTGCTGGTAACTTCCAATGGTAAAAGCTTCGGAAGAGTTAGGTGGGTGCTCACATCAGTGGTTACTACATTAGCAGCGGGATGGATGTGCAAGACACCTGCCTAAGCAAATAGAAAAGAATATGGAGAAAGACTCACAAAAGAAAGTCCTCAGGGTTTTTTTTTATCTTAGTAAGATACGTAACAGAAAATTTAGCCTTGATACTTAAAGGTAGAATTCTTCTTTACACTTAATATAATCTGTGCAACTACTACCTTGTCATGCTAATGAGACCAGATGCCTTCTAGAAGAAGACGGAGACTATAATGTAGTCTATATCAACAAAAAACGGCTGGCTTAGAACTTAATTAGCCTTGACAGACCAGCAGCACGTACCTGACCCAACACTGCAAAGCAAATTCTTTCCAGTTTGTTTTCAGTAGAAATCTTTGCTCTTTCTTTTTTCTCTCTTCTGCTGAACCCAAGCTAGATACTTTAAAGGTCACAGCAATTCAATTGCTCATCAGCAGAGCAAGCCTAGGTCTAGAGCTCGTATTTAATTTTCCTGGACCTTCTTAGCTTAGTCAATTCTCTACAAGGTTTAAATGAAAAACAAAATGATGCAGCAAAGCAGAAAAAAATGACCTTTTGGCCCATGGGTGAAGATTTTAACTGAAGAACAAAACAAAGTTGAGGAAAAAGTTTCTTTTCATGCAGATGAAAAGCAGTGTTTTGTTTCGTACAGATTTCAGAATCTGTATAATAAAGCTAGTCTGTAACACTTGTTTCACTTAACATTTTGAAAGCAAAGACCTTCCCCTAAGCCAGTCCATTGAAATAACTATTCCTAGCACCCTACAGGGTACGCTGCGCGCCGTGAACAGTGCCACGCACATCTTCAGTGAATGCAGCGCAGGAGCCTCAGAGGAAAGGAATATAATAATTTTGGAAACAAAACTGTACTGAGTGAAGAAAAAAAAAAATCAGAAACCTTAAATCCTCTTACTAAGACGTTCAAAATCGTATGTGACACTGATGTTCTTTCTTTCTTCATCAATCCCCCTTCCACAAGATTGTGTACATACAAACCAGAGAATTAATCAGTTTGTACCTTAGCTGTGGATTTCTCGTCTTTCCACTCTTTATTCTCAAAACACATAATTACCTCCCTCATAAATACTTCAACGCTCAGTACATCTCAGATGCTAGACAAAATCTACCCCTTTATGGCTCTGGGAGCTATTTTGAAATTACCTGTTCCTAAGAAATCCCCTTGCAGGGAGAACTTACTGTTTCTTATTCCAGCAAGAAATTCAGTCCAGTAAGAAATGCTTTGGTGACATTTATAATTTGCTACCAATCACTCTGTATTTTGTAACATTAAACAAAATACTTCACTGAACAAAAGTTTTAGTCTGCCCAGGCTATTTGTGTACAAGATTGCAAAAGAGATTCCAAATGATCTTCCTTCCTACGATTTCTCCAGCAGTGCTTTGCAATCCGATGGAAACATCCCAGCATGCGAATAAATAAATCTGTGTACGAATTTATACTGAGCTCTCATTAAACTGCAGATATTTGCCCAGCTGAGGTCTTATTTGATCATATTACTTGTTTTCCAAATGGAAGCCTAAAGTTTTTCTTTTGCCTACATAAATGCTGACCTAGTATAATCTTAAGAAAATAAATTACCTATGTATTTCAGATGTCACTCCTTTCACTGAGAGTCCACGAATGAAACTTCGTCAATGTCATTAGATTTTTATTACCATTTCTCCTGTTGAGACTACCAGTCTGGGAAATTTTGAAGTCCCTTCTCCCTTCTTGAGTTTTTTTTTAATTCTCAGAAAAGTTTCTGTAGTGGGCTGTATTACTTTTCTTCTAGGCAGCTTTCTGAATTATTTATAACCCCTTAAGGAAATAAAAGAGTTTAGTAACCAAAGTAACCAGAGTTACTTTAGTTTATCCTATTAAATCTGTTAGTCACGCTTCTATCTCCAGTTCTGCTATAGTTAAGGTATTGCTTAACAGTATGCAGGCAGAATTCTGTCTCCAGATGATGGCCGCACACATCCACTCACATCCATAGGCTGGAGGCACTGCCCTGCCTTGAAGGCACACGTGTGTCGTCCTCGTGTTCCTTCTCACCCGTGTTTCAGAACACACGGATCCCCTGACAGCACACTTGGGACCGAGCTGGATCCCACCGTGTGTCTGCAGCCACTCGCCACAGATGCAGCTTTCAGCAGTAGAGGAGCTGAAAGAGGAGCACAGAAGTGAGCACACTGGGCACAGTGGCCCTGGATGAATCTTCATTAATCCCATGCACAAAGCTGGTGGCACAGGCTCTGGCTGATGGCAATTAATCTGTCTGTGGCATCTCCCAGAAGTGAAAACTCCGAGCTTCTCAACTTCCAGGCTCCCTGCAGGCTCAGGCAGAGCGTCCTATGTTACTTCCGTCTTGATCACATTTTCAAGATCTTCAGGTTTACTTTTAGGGTAGCAAACAAAAATGAAATGTGAGATGTTAATGTTAATCACACACCTCCAGGATCTGGAGCACTAGGCGTGTAGTCTCAGCAAGTTCAGGTGACCCTGGTGGCACGTGGTGCGTGGCCTGGCTGCAGACACACGGCCATCATGAAAAGGTGATCGTGTTATCCCAGCGGCCACAGCCACCTCCACCCAGTTCTCCTTCGCTCCCCACTTCGGGCAGGGGTGACACAGCCCCCTCGGCTGCCGCTCCTGGCTATGCCCCTCCCGCGCAGAGGGACAGAGTGTCAGCAGCCGATCTTCTGAATTCTGTTCTGTGTTTCTTACTAATTTACTATGCAGGTAAGGCATTCAGTCTCTGTATCAGTTTCTCTGCTTGTAAAATAGAGTAGTAGAAAAAAAAAAAGAAGGTTGGAAGGCATCTCTGGAGGTCATCCAGTCTGACCTCCTGCTCAAGGGAAGACTAACTTCAATTAAGGTAAGTATAATAATTACCTACATTAGGAAGTCCAGAGAGATGCAAGAGGAAGGAAAGTTTACATAAGAGTAGACTTGCTGTTGAACCTCAGAATCCTAAAGCTGATATTCCCGTTAGTAATTCTATTATTTCCATTAGTGTGCATCATTTTTTACTCTCCTTGTACTCTCTTATTATTCTATCTTTATTTTCTAATATGCACATTCGTGGATTTTATCCGTTGACTGCTTTCGGCTATAAGACCTCAAACCAGAGCAATTTAAAGACAGAGAGGAAGAACATCAATTCTTAAAAAACTGGTAGAATGGTACAATCAATGTGTTACAGTGACAGTTTAATGTGCATGATCAGTATGAAGCTGAGCTGCCATCCCTTCTATAAGGCCATTAGCTATGCTTCCACAGAGAGCATCAGGTTGGACAACACTGGGTTTACTAATAACTAAGATTATATTGCAGTTTGGAACTCAATAAACATAGCCGTTGTCTTGGCTGCTGATGTTCTGACAACCAGCAATTTTTCTCAGTCACTGTGTGTATCAAACTTCATCTATCATACCTAGGATTACTAGCAGAGCACAAGGCAACATGCCACAGGAAACAATCGTGTGCTGGAACGATGTTCTACCAGATCTCTACTGTGTGAAATTAGTTAGATTTTATGATGGTTTTCTTTTCTTGAACCCTCTCTCCTCTGCTATGACTGAGGAGGGACATGCAGAGAGGCTCAGCTCCTGATCCTGGGCTAGCCACATCTCCAGAGGTTGCTGGAGTTACTTCAGGCTACCAAAGGTTGCTGGAGTTATTTCAGTTACCGGCGAGGGGTGCCAGCCCCCAGGGAAGTGCCAGCCACACACCAACAGCTGGAGGTAGAATAGGAGCCACTCTATCAGCTCTAAAATGATGGGATGTCTTTCTGCTTCTTGCTCCTCTAACTTCAGGGTCATATGGAGAGAATAAAAGGAATTACTGAGGTCCGCCTTGAGTTTCTGTTGTGAGACAAATTATCAATTGTATGTTTCAATTAGTAAAAGCCTCAAGTTAAGTTTAACCACCTGAATCAAAAGAGAAACGGGCAGAGTGGAGGTTTTATACGCGTGCTGTTTGTGTCAGGAATGCCATCAGTGTTTTTTAGTAGTGCGTTCAGAACACGCTCTGTGTCAGAGGCAGGGCGCAAGCTGCCCCCACACACTTCTGCAAACTCAGCCCTGACTTGCAACAGCCCCTATTTCAGTCTCGAGGCTCGACAGCGCGCTGCACCCCTGACCTAACGTGTCATCAGCCCTTACTGGCAATATCCTCTTCTGGGGAGCGCGCCAATCACAACGAATCCTTCCTTTCGGTGACACTTCTGCATTTGGGAAAATGTCACCCAGCTGAGATTAAAAAATTCATTCATATATAACATATGCCTCACTTGAGCAGCTGAGGACTGGTTCTTTAGTCTTACAATTCCACTTGTCTCTGCCATGCCTTCCTGTTCCTGTCCCGCCAGATTGTCTATGCAGCAGCTTATTTCTGCCTAACGTTACAGCAGATCTCATGAATTTGTTACAATACCAAAGTGAAACTACTGTGAAAAGTGACTCTGTAAAATAAACAGACAAATAAAACTCTCATCCTGGGGTTCTGTCTTCATTAAGTAAGTCCAGATCACACTTGCCTAGGTAAGAAGTCAAGGGAAGGACTCACCCCACGGCTATTTCTGCACGCTCAGCCCAGACACTAATAATTAATGATGATATGCAGACCAAATGGTGCCCTTTGTTTCAAATGTGCAACCTTGTTCCTTTCAGTGGGACTCCAGGAATATGATCAATGGCTTGATCTGAAAACAAGGGAATTGCACTGCTGGTTTTGCAATTGAAATTCATGTAAGACATATGTTGATATCATGCAAGACGAAACAGGCTCCAGCTTGGTGTTGCCTAGCTTTGCTCTTTCTAGATGGCTAACAGGAGAAAAAGGTAGTAAAATTTGCCATTGCTGCTAATGGGACAGCTGAATACATATGGCAAATGGAAAAAAAATTGGGCTATTTTTATCTTCTCTGTCAAAGAAATAAAAGATTTTAGGCCAAACCTTCAGCTGATGATTAATCAAGTTGAAAAGTTTTATTTCAGGTGAGGAACCGGCCCTTTAAATTTTCCCTTGATTGGAATAGGGGAATTTGAAAAAGGCCTTAGAAGACTCTTAATGTTAATGTTGGTTAAGAACACAAAGAGATGCTTAAGTGTGACCAAGAGCTACAAGCAAGCTGTGCCTTCTGAAAATACCCCGGGGTCGACCGCTTCCCTTCTCACTGTCTCACAGCAAGGGTGCAGCCGATGGCTGGAACAGAAAATGGGGCTGTTTCTCTCGAATTACCTCCGTGCCTGCGCTGGGGCTTTGTGGCCAGCTCTGTGGAACTCTGTCAACATACAATCTCTCTCTTTCCAAGGAGGGGGCCAAAAGTAAATGCAAATTTTATCAGCTCTGTGTATTCCACACTTTCATCAGGATACCCGGTGAGTACAGGGGTCTCCGCAGTCTTGCAAGGGGCTGCCACGGCAGTGCTTTCTCAGTCGCTGGCACCTGCTGCTGGAAGAGAACATGGGGAGGATTTTATCGCTTGGACGCAAGATCAGAGCTGTATTCTCTGAGAGAAGAGGTGTATCTTCTCCGGCTTCTGCCATGTTGTTGCCGATCTGGCCATAGAAGTGCCAAGCCACCGCTTGCACCTGCCCTATCTACCTTGATGTTGCGCTGGGTTCTGTCTTGGGAGCGACAAGGATGCTTACTAGTTCTATAAGCCAAAGAAGGTCTGACACCTCCTCAGAGTATGCAAACGCCTTATCGGTTATGGTGGCAACTGATGCACACTCATTCGGGGTGAAAACAGATACCTGCTTAAGAGAGGTCTTCTGCAGGGCTTGATGTTCAAGAAAGCTACGCCAATCTCTAGCTTTGGCTGCTGGCTCCTGGAGAAAGAGATTTCCATCATGAAGGACCGCTCACTACATTCCTTCCCCTCCCTGGCAGCACTTCATTCCTCATCATCCCTAACACCAAGAGGAGAGCTCTGCAGAGATCTCTGTGCAGCTCTCCACGTTTCCCTTCCTTCTCTGTTGCGTGGCAAAACCCCACCAATGGTATTGTCATTTAAGGAGCACGCTGTGGGCAATCAGGAGTTGGGAGCAGGGACAGGGCATGGGACTGGCCCTGGCCAAGCACTAAAATTCCCATATGAGCATCGTGCGAGGCTCCGTGACAAGTAGTTCTCAGAGTTGGGGGGCAACTGGAAGTTAACGGGAGAAGGCACTGAAGAGATACTCAGCCAAGCATGTCACCAGCTCAAGCCAAGGTGACAGGTAAGGGAAGCTCTGGCTGAGTGAGCCTCACGCTTGGGAGCACACCCTTGATGTGCACGGCACTTGACTGACAACGGGCAACATTATAAAGCTTTGCTGACGTGGCTGCTGTACCCGAGGCTGTGACCGAGGCGTGATACGGGATTGGAACGGTTACGCCAGCAAAACTACGATGTGAGTGAACATATCCTGGTATTTATTAGTTCGTTTGGGGCAAAAGGATCAGCAATGAGATATCTGAGCAGAAGTGCAGTTTTGTAACCCACAACCAACTCCTAGTGCATCCTAAGAGTATTCCCTGATGTACTAGATAAGCCATTGTAGATCTGGCGTAACAGCCTGAGTTAACCCTGCAGGACAGACAGCTCTCAGACAGCTGGCAAATGAAGGGCAACAGCCCAGAATACGGGTTGACCTTCAAAGCCACAGTTTAAATTGCTACCCTTTTTTTTGCTCACTGATTATTTTGCATTATATCTGAGATTGGCCGGGAAGAAGAAAAAGACTTTGAGCAGGAGACTAAAGTAACACATGACAGAACTGTTCGATGTTTTAATGTCTGGGGGATTTAGTCCCTTATCTCTGATGCCAGCTGGGGAGAATGAAAGACTTTTCCTGGCATTAGATGAAAATTAAAACATCACTTATAAAAAGTAATGGTCAAGCTGAAAGAGTTTCAGAGGTTCGTCTTAAGGTTTGGCTTTGATTAAGTTCAGAGAAGTACCAATGCCTCTTTAAATGATCTGAACCTCTTGGTAATGAACAGGGCAGGGAGGACACCCTGCTTCTCCAGCGTTTTCTGTTGTTCCCTAGGTGTAGGAGGATAGCAAAATGTGGCCACTCTGCTTCCTTTTCTACTCAGAAATCATCTTATTTTAATGGCCATGGAGCAGAAATGTAAAATAGTAAAATTACTAAGTGAACTGAACTTCTCTAAATTTCTAGAGAGGCTTGGGTTCTGTGAGGGCAACAGTTTGGTTTACTTTTTATCTTCTTCAAATATTTCCCCTATCAGTTTTACTGTACGTGCCAGTGCTTGCGGTTCAGTGCTCTTCCCAGCTGCCTTCCCTCCCTGATCTATCCGCACCGTGCAGAACTCGTTGGTTTGTGTTCACACGGGTGTTGTCAGGACATTTTAGACCTCTAAGGCCAAATTCATCCTGTATGTAACTTTGAGGGAAATGGAGAGAATGGCATCAGAAAAGGATTTGATCCCCGTTGTCTCACACGGTTTCATATCCTGCTGAGTTCTGCTTTTATTACAGTCTGCGTGGCAGAGCTGTAATTTGAAACTGAAGCAACAACCAACATTCAGCTTCACAGGGTTTGCTCACACATTGTTCTGGGAGAAATCTGGACAAATACCCCGAAGGTAGGGGTTCTGCAGCTCGTGCTCCCCAGCATTATCTCCGGGGTCTTCCCTTGTTCCTCAAAGCAGCTTCATGGTTTACAATCTGAGACATCCACACCAGTTATTGCAGACTACCCCTGTGCTACGGCGTGATGAATCTTGCCAGTGCAATCGCAAAAAAAAAAAGGATTAAAATGCGGGATTGTGACAGGTGGTCCCCAAACCACAAGCCAGCGAAGAGAAAGCCAATTCCACAGTGAATGTATGAGTGGCACATGGTCTGCCAGCAAATTCAAAGCAGCGATAAGTGACTGATAGCATATAAGGTTTCTCTGAAGTGTCAGAGCAACAGCAGAACTGCCGAGCAGATCGCAACTTGTGTCTGCAGAATGTAAGAAAGTGTCAAGAGAGACAATCGCAAGAGACATCAAAGTAATTTCAAGAAAGAAACAAGCAGTAACCAGAAAGCACTATGAAGACTTGTACCAAGAAATAGAAGAGTGAGTCTTGCAATGGACATCTAAATTGCTGCTTAATTTAATCCCCAATACATTGCCTACAGTCTAAGTACAGCACTGGGACTGACCTGTTCTAGGGCAATCATCACATGCCTTAACTGTCTTCTGAAAACCCTTCGGCGACATGGTGTTTTTGAAAGGATTGCCTCTTTGCTGGTTTGCATATTTTCTGCGTGCGTGTCTTCCTTTCTCTGGGACTGACTGAAATCTGGAACTTACAGCTATTGTGTCCCAAACCTCCATTTACTACATCGCCTTGTTCCTATAGAAATTTAAAAAGAAAAGCGATTTAGAAAGGCGTCTACCTAATCCCATCTTCTTTTCTTACTATAACTGTGAAGAACGTGTTCCTGCATGAAATTAGCTAGTAATTTTCTTGTCTTTATATTCAGTGTTTCAAGTGTTCTTAGGAGAAGCACGGCCAGACTTTCAACATATTGTTATGGTTAGCACCTTGATAAATATAACTCTATTCTGTCTGCTTACCCCCCTCTTTGAGTCTTCCCTGCTGACTCCTTATTCTCTTCTGATCAAACATAAGTTTCTTTTCTTTATTTTCAGCGTATTCACAGCCTTTTCCTCAACCTGTTTCAAAATCTCCATGACTAGTCTTCACCTTTTCTACCACCTCTCAATCGCTATGAAAATGTTCATTCCAATTCCCTGCTAGGCCATAGAAAGCCTCCAGCTTGTTAAAACTTCAGCGATAAGGCTATGGTTTTTTTGCACTTTTCGTTGTCCTGTTTGAGAGAAGGTCCTTGTAACTAAATACTCACAAAGCTGGCTCCTCCTCAAAGGCACGTTCTGCTGTGCTGGCTCGCAATACATGGGGAATCGTAGCTCACAAGGAAGCTGACCTCGCTGCTGTTTCACTGTATGTCTCCTCAGTCAGAATGCCTCACACGAAGACTATTAGCAAGTTAGGGCAGAAACTATTTCCGTATTATTGTACACAGCACCTTGCACAGTTTCCTTGACTGACAGTTAGGTAATACACACACAGAAATACAGATGCAATTGCTATTCCACGGCCTAACAGACACCCTGTCAGGAATTATTCCTGACCATGCTCTGATGAACCCAAATGCCTGCGAAGACCTTCAGTTAAGCTTATGAAGCATGATTCAAGCTGTCATGATACTTCTCAGTGACTTGACTTCAGTTCAGATATAAACGCCAAGCCTCTGACAGCAGTCTCTTAGCTAGAAAATGCCTACTGCAGAAAAATTCAACAGAAAACAGTCAGAGCCCAAGGGGTCAGATATTCATCCAATTTAAAGCTGGAGATTTTAAGAGCAGGTTTTCCTGTGAGATTTCCAGCATTTCAGGCTTCTAATCCTTTAAACTGTGAAGCAGCTGCCTCTCAAAGAAAGGAAGAAAAACTTACAACTAACTTAAAAAAAAAAAATATCCAGACTTGTTTGAACTCCAAACACATTGTGATTTGAGCTGGCAATGAAAGTTTGGCTTAACTCTTACTGTGTTTGATTCTTAGGTTCCATCTGCCACAGCAGCATTGTTCAGCACCGCCTGGGCCTGATCTTTACACAGACGGGGCTCCGCAGCTCCTGCTGACTCCCAGTCAAGCTACAAGGACTCGTCCCCTCTTGAAAATCAGGCCTATTGTGTATGAACAATCAAAAGCATTCAGGCTGAACAACCGTTCAAAAAGCACAGTAAGTCATCATCTCAATAAGTTCTGCCATTCTCTTTTCTAGTAACCCCTTGCAATAGGTGGTTTGTCTTTTTAGGTGAGGAGGGCCATTGGACTGTCCGGCTTCTTGCTGACATCAAGAGGGGGCTCATTCGAGAGGGAAGAGCCCAGCAGGGAACACATGAACACCTAATTTCCTCCCTCAAAAGACTTGTCTTGAGGTAGAAAAGTGCAGAGATGAGCCTGGCTCTTCAGAAGGGAGAAAACAGACATGTAGTTGGGAGGAGGAAAGACAGAAAATCACTAGGAGTGAAGGGGCAGTCAAAGTCTAACTCAAGGAAAATTTAAGACCTGGATTTTTACTGAAGTCTGTTGGAAATTGCTGGTTCAGTCAAAAAATAATGCCCAAAAAAGGTTTAATGGTGTTAAATCCACTGATGTGAGCCACCTCTGTCCCATTCTCTTTGCTGAGGAAGATGAACAGTACTGGTTTTAATATTTCTTGGTTTTTAAAGAGGTGGCAACCTAGCAAAGAGGCTCCGTTTAGATTTTTGTGTCTAGGCAAGTCATTATACATGGATCAGGTAGGACCGTATTAGGTACACACAAAAAGTGTTGTAACTGTACATATAGATCAAAGAAAGAGGTGTCTTTCATGCACCTCTCAAGGCTGAGTGCTAACATGTTTGTTGTCTTTTTTTTCTTTCTTTTTTTTGCTTGTGGAAGCTTTGGGAACATTTCTGAAATTGACACTCAGTTAAATTTGCAGCTCACTTAAAAAACCAAAAAAGCTAAACTGCCTAAAAAAGGGAAGGGAAGAGGGAAGGGAAGAGGGAAGGGAAGAGGGAAGGGAAGAGGGAAGGGAAGAGGGAAGGGAAGAGAAGGGAAGGGAAGGGAAGAGGGAAGGGAAGAGGGAAGGGAAGGGAAGGGAAGGGAAGGGAAGGGAAGGGAAGGGAAGGGAAGGGAAGGGAAGGGAAGGGAAGGGAAGGGAAGGGAAGGGAAGGGAAGGGAAGGGAAGGGAAGGGAAGGGAAGGGAAGGGAAGGGAAGGGAAGGGAAGGGAAGGGAAGGGAAGGGAAGGGAAGGGAAGGGAAGGGAAGGGAAGGGAAGGGAAGGGAAGGGAAGGGAAGGGAAGGGAAGGGAAGGGAAGGGAAGGGAAGGGAAGGGAAGGGAAGGGAAGGGAAGGGGTAAATTGGAGAGCTCTCCAGTCCTAAGGAGAGCTGGCTACTCCAGCCAGCACCCTCCGTTCCTAATGCTCCCCGGTGCCTGCTCTGGCATCGTTCTTACCTGCGCTCATGCTGTAAAGCCAACCAACAGGCTTCCAACAGGCAGTAACTGTTTCTATATAAAACATGCGTTGATTGTGTCCCTTTTTAAACTAATAAGCTTACAGGTCTGCTAGTTTTCTTCTGGAGAGGCAGAAGACATTTTTATAGATCCTAATGTTGTTGATCCTCCAGTCTGTTTTTGCCTAAAACCTGGCCAAAGCATGTAAAGAACAGATGAAGTCATGCAAGCCTGCATTAGAGAGAGCTATTTTCTCAGGAACATAAGGACACCTTGGTACCACATTACAAAAGAAAACGTGACACCAGGTTTAAATCTGTCTCTTCAGAAAACAGTTGATAGTGCAGGTTTCTCTTCTTCATTCCGTTAAACACTCAAGTCATTATTAGCTTCTCCTGTAGTTCCCTCATTACAAAGGCAGAGCATGGATTTTGCTAAGCATCCACCGCATGCCCCCTGGTTCAGGGGTGACACCCCTTCACTAATCCACCTCCAGTAATGATGTGCAGAGAAAGATGTGTGCTTGCCCGTCACCTTGGCACATGGGCCTCCTGGCTCTATCCTGAATTACTGTCTTTTATTTTCCTGCATTCTTCACTTCCTTAATTATAATGTAATAAAGCAATACTACCATAATTACTAATAAAGGGACTCTTGTTAAAGGCAGCTGCCTGTCTGTATTACACAGAGCCAGAATGAGGAGACTGCTCTACAGGACTCCTGCTTGCTAGCAGCAGCCTGCGTGCCAGGAGTAGCTCCCCGCAGCGGCGTTACACTAATGTGAGTAGACAATCAGGCCTCAGCAGCTCAGTGAGAACAGAACTGCTCAGTGGCATGAGACAGCGATGGTTTTCAGTCCCATGAGGCTCACGGTTTGGGCTCAGAAGTCCCCCAGCGAAACGCCTAGCAAGTCTTCGGCCCCGGCCAGTGGGCTCCTGCACTCCACCCCAGCTGCCCTGGCCAGCCGGTCCCCACCTCCTCCCGCTAAAGCACAACCATCAACCTTCCCTGAGTCCTGGCTCCTACCGTGATTCTCCTGCCTTGTCAGTCCCAGTCTCCCTCTTCCCCGAAACGCCTCATCCGTCAGGGCACTACATCTGTGGACGGCACAGGGTGAGGCAGGCGAAGTACAGAAGTCCCTGAATAGCTTTAAAGCAGCCATCTCAGGTAGCAGCTGCTTTCTAGCTTACGCTGAACTCCGTGATGCTCCAGCTGGTTTTCTCGTTCAGACACCGCAGGCAGCCCCCCAGGTCTCCAGAGCGGTGCTCCCCTTCCTACAGGTCTTGACTCAGTCTTCCTCACCAGGCTCCCATCCACACCACGAGTCAGGCTCCCAAGACTGATTCCCTGCCTACTCTCTCCCCCCGGCTCGTTCCTTATTTCCTTGCTTAGACCGATTCTCTCTTTTTTCACCTTTGAGCCTCTCTCAATTCGACACACACTCAGCTAGCTCCTTCCCTCTTGCGTTAATCTTTCGATGTGCATAAAAGCCACGGATCAGGGAGAAGGAGGTTGCTGTATGTTCAGTGGTTAAGCGGAAACCTTCACTCTCCGAGGCTCTCCGGCCAGCACCACACATCCGCACTCCACCCTCGCGTATTGAAATATTCAGAGAGGTAATTAATTGCAGAGAGCCCCCCAGCCTTGCAGCTAACAGCTGGAGGCAGGCGGCATCGACGATGCACATCAAGCACGGTAAAAATAAAGTATATGGAGTGCCTGGCTATCTATCATAGAATATTTGCATGATTCCTCATAGGCAGCATTTACTCAAGAGCCACGCTCAGGAAATGCAAAGAACTAAGTTACTGTAGGGCACTTTTACTGTGCCTCCCGTATGTCCCTGTGTTTTACTTCAGGCCAGTCCTGGCCGGTGCCAGCACCCAGCACAGCGCTGGCTGACCTGGTGTCAGAGGGAAGCCGCACACGCAGCACCAGGAGAGAACCGATCAGCACCTTCCAGGATCTGACCGCTGGGCTGCAGGCTCCTGTTAGCAGAGAGGGATTAGTTCTTCCCTTGTTTCTTGGCCTGTATTGAACGTTCGCTTGGCATTAAGAAATGACAAGAATATACCTTAAATCTGGGGGCAGAGTTCAATCTTCAACATTTTAGAAGACTGTAAAATACTGACACTGAACGCTCGTGCTGCAGGGAAGGCAAAGCCGCTGCAAATCAGGAAGTTTCCAGTTCGTGCTTTCTGCTCAGAATAACAGGAATTTTTAATCACCTTGCTGCGCACATAAAATTCACGAGGGGGAACGTACATTTCCCTAAATAAGAGAAACAACCCTCACATGGAAGAAAAGACTTCTCTCTAAGGGCTATTTCCATGGTAACTTGTAAATTCAAAGCTCAAGCTGTTTTGGCTGCAGGGATACTCAGAGAAGGTAGCAAGAGTATTTGTTGTTGCTAATAATGGGAAACCATCATCACTGTCCTCTCATGCTAAATAGGCTGGATTGTTTTTGTTTAAAACTTTCCCAAAGCTGTCAAAGAACAAGCATGAAAAATTTCACCCTGGCAGGTGAAAGACTAAGAAAGCTGAGAGTGACTGAACATAAGGAATTAGAACAGAAACTTATTCACGATTTAGCCTTGTAGTTCACATCCAGCATCCCAAAATACCCATGTAGCCCTTTTTATCCTGTCAAAATTCAAAGTGGGTCACAAGTTACGTAAGCGTATACAATTTTTATACACAATTACGTTCATCTGCTTCTGCAGCGGTTAAGTGGACATCACAGCACAGAACGGTCTCTGACAAAATGAAGGTGAGAGATTTTGAATCGGGAAACAAATGCCTCCTGTAACGCACACAAACGCACACGCAGACCCTGAATAGGAACTCGGTATTTAGTTTCCAAGAGTTTATCCCTGCTAAGTGAGGTAGTGTAATGCTACGCAGGAAAAAATAACACATGGCCATGTTGTTAAAGCTAGTGCATAGGCAGAGAGAGGAAATCACGTAAGGGCAGCCATCATTTAAAGTGTCAATGCAATGAACAACTTTATGCATTTCTTAGCATTTGAATACCTGACTTAGCAGGTGTCTTTATACTCTTTTAATGTGGAAGATGGCAGGAAATAATTGCATCCTGTTATCTTAACTGAAGTACATTTAATTCTGATGAACCTTGCAAAGTGCTAAGCGCATGCTTAAACCCTGGCTGAGGCTGCTTTTCCCCATAAAAACAAATAATAAAAGTCAGTATTTAATCTGGCGTAATGATGCTGAGGTTGAATGTGTGAATACACTAGAATCTGCCTCAAGGCAAATACAGCTTTGGGCTTAAAGTATCACCTGAGTGCTTTGAGAATCCAATCCGAGACAGCACATCACTCACCTCTGGCTGTCTTTTAAAGGGTGTTGGGGCTGCTCAGTATTTTCTAGATCGTGCCCGTGGATTTATAGGATTAGGTCCTACGCAGTT
Source organism: Pelecanus crispus (assembly GCF_030463565.1). Taxonomy (NCBI): domain Eukaryota; kingdom Metazoa; phylum Chordata; class Aves; order Pelecaniformes; family Pelecanidae; genus Pelecanus; species Pelecanus crispus. The sequence goes on along the minus strand of NC_134655.1, from coordinate 1,891,503 downwards.
GGCCAACCTTATGCTTGCAGAGCTGAGATGCAGCACGGCAAAATGCCTATCCCAGTGCGCTGAGCAGTATTTGGAAAGGTCTCTAGCTCTAAACAGAGATTTCATTTAACATTTCTGAATCCAAGGATCTCTTTAACCATGTTTGCCAAAAAGCCGATTAAAAAACGACGCACTAAAGGTGACTGACTGGCAAAGGTGATGAGCACTGATGTCTTTGGCAGATTGAAATATAACTCAACTGAACGTATGAAATAGTTAATAAAGCATAAATGTGCAAGCTGTTATATTAAAACAAAAAATCATCAGAAGGGAGATAATTTTATGCAAATGTTTCTAAAAGTTTGCATCATTGGACAGCCCCCCTCTACAACCAGTGGCAACACTCCTAAAAATTGTGTGGGAATCAGCTTCTGTGTACATTCAAGAATACATTTTGGAGTCTTCAAGCAAGCTGCAAATAGTGCTACACATTACCAGGATATTGGTCCAAAAGATGTTGCCCTAATTCCTGTTTTTCAAAGTGCTCAGTAACAATTTTCTTCCTTGGTGCAGTTAAGCACAGGCTAACCATGCTTCAAACATGGATCTTGTTAATATAGCAAGTAGTTAGACTTGTGAGGGAACTAAGACAGACCACAAATGCTCTGGTTTTATTTTTAGTTCAAAGATGAAGAGGTCACTACAGCTCCTGTGCTGCTGTGGGGTCTTTGTGACACTGTAGGATTTTCCTGTGTAGGTGAAACTTCTAAGATGCCTAAAAAATAGGCGTCTCCCAAAACATGTGTTTTAATTCATGGATTGCACTATGTATAGGGAAAGCAGAAGTGCAAAAGACCCTTTAAAATTTTCAGCCTCTAGGTTTTCAAACACAGAGATAGAAATTAGACCAACTTAGAGCTTTCAAAATTATTTTTTCCTACATTTGCAGATTAAAATCTTTGTATTTATGGAATTGACTATCCATGTTAAACAAGGTAAAAATTACCTTGTTACCAACTTGTACCAAGTACACTTTAGAGCCCACTAGAAGCTGGTTATGCTGGTATTTTCTTTCTGCTCTGGAAATTTGATTTCTCACTTGTCATCATGTGTTGGCCCCAGCTCAGTCCCCAGCCTCCCACCTCTGACACTCAGCTACTTGACAAGCCCGTGAAGGAATTGAAGCTTTGGTACCAGGAGAGGCCTGGGCTGTATCCTGCGCTCCTTAGCCTTGCTAACCGTGCTGTGCTGGTGGAAGTATTTGTCTAACCGTGTGAGATGGGCCTTCTCCAGCAGGAACCAGTGGCTGCTCCCTGCAGGAATGAAGGAGAGAAATGAGGAAGGTGGAGCTGGAGGAGCTGCAAATGGTTTTCAATTAGTGGGTCCTTCTTTGTTGCTGTAAAGAGAGGGGATTAGAGGCAGGTCAGGGGAGATAAAACCTCCTGGAACAGGAGCTTAGGCAGTGCCTTGGTGGGCAGCTGGTGGTCTGGGAGCACCGCACTCTGCAGCTGCCTGGCGTGGTGCGTGCCTTGCCTTTACAAAAAGAAGGGGGGAAGAAAGAAAAAGGGCAGTGTGGGCCCAGTGGCTGGAGGTGAGACACCCTGCGTGGCCCACCATGGCAAGGGGGTTTCTGTGTGCCCTGGTGCTGGTGCTGGCCCTGCGCTGCTGCCCTGGGCAGGCCGGGGAGTACTGCCACGGCTGGGCTGGCAGCCTGCAGCGCTGGCACCGCGGCTTCCAGTGCCCCGAGCGCTACGATGGCCCGGAGGCCACGCTGTGCTGCGGCACCTGCAGCTTGCGCTACTGCTGCTCGTCCAGAGAGGCCCGCCTGGACCAGGGCCGGTGCCCCGGTGACCAGCAGCAGCCCAGCCCCAGGCCTCCAGTGCCAGGTAAGCTTCCCGTGCCTCCAGCAGCTGCGGGGGGGGGGACACATCTCAGATGTGCTTGCTTCTTTGCATCCCCTGTAGCAACCTTCTCTTGGTGGCATCAGCCAGATCCTTCTTCCTTTGTTTCTCTGCCCTTCGGAGCTCCAAGCCGTAACCACTGCAAGCGGGGAGGTGTGGAGCCTGGCACCGTGCTTATCTGGGTGGCTGCATGGGCCAGAGCCGCTCAGCTCCCTTCACTGGCAAGAGGGGATAACCTGGGGCTTCACTCAAAAGACTTTTCCATCAATCCTACTCTTAGAAAAGCCTCTAAGCTACTACCAAAGTAATCTTGTAACACCTCTGATGTTTATATCCCTGGTGGAACATGGGTGTTGCTAGCCTGCTCTGTTAATGCATGTGGATGCCTCTAAGTAATGCATTTGGACTCAATTTCTGGCCTGTAAAAATGCTTGTAGCCCTCAAACCCAGATTCCATAGGCAACCCAACAGCAGTTCAGGTACTAACTGTATGCTGAAACTCAGTTACAAGCCTAAATTTCTACTTAAACATGTACAAGTGAACAGTAGCTGTGACATCCAAGTCCTGGAAGAGCTCTTGCATGGATATTAATGGCAGAGGCTATAGGACCGACTGGTCCGATCCTCTGTACTTTAGGCTTTTTCAAATGAGCCTGCCATAGCAATTGCCAGTTTCTGATCTTCTTGCTGCAGCAAGAGAAGAGTTGAGAGTAAAACTGCTCTGGCCTGCTCCCTGGTGCATGCATGCCTTAAGGAATGAAGAGCAGAATAGGAACTCGAACAGCCCATGAATGAATGGTTGGCTAATGTCGCTCTTCCATTTTCAGTGCCCGTGTACCTGCCATTCCTTCTTGTTGGCTCTGTATTTGTGGCATTTGTTGTTGGTGGCGCCTGTGTTGGAATTTGCTGCTGCAAATGCTTGAAATCCCAGGACGAGGGGCAGCAAAGTGGACTTGCGCCTGGCCAGGCTTGGCTGCTAGAGCCTGATCTTCCTTCTCGCCTCTCCAGTTCCAGTTCTGCCACCAGAAGCTCACTGAGCAGCGGTCCTCAGACTAGCAACATCTGCATGACTCTACCTCCATCCCTTCCTATTATTGGGTTGGCTGAAGATGCCCGGTTCTTAAGTCCTCCACCCACCAGTGGACAACTCTTGCACCCTTCACATGCGAACCACAGAATACCAACTGATCATACGGCAATAATGGCTCCAGCACCTTTCCTTAAAAGAACAATTTATGGACGCAGTGCTAACGCATCCCCTCTTGGGGTAACACAGGGGGACCACATGATGTAGTCGGGAGTTCATGTCTGAGAAGATGACACAGCAGCATACAGCCTGAACTGGATGCTACTTCACTATTATAAATAGTTCTTTGGGACTGAAACGAGGACTTTGGGATGTTTGATGCTATTAGGAAGTGCATCAATTCTGGCTTTTTACAGCTCTGAAGATGATGTTTTAGAACTTCTTTTAGGTTCTTCGGGTTTTTAACTTGTATTATTTTAATGCTATTGAAAAAGGCAAGATTCTGAGGCCTATATACCTGTTCAAAAATGACTGCAACTGCAGAACCGAGTTTCACCCTTCCCTGGTCCTTTCAAGCTGCCTACCATGCTCTAGGGGACATGTCAGAGGACTTGGTTTCAGTTTCTGTAGCTGTGTCACTTCTCAGCAACTTAGGACAGGGAGGTGCCTTAGTGGAGTTATTAACTGTGGACACTCGACAGCCTGTAAAGCACAGGAAGACTGTGTTTAATCTGCACACTTCTACTGGTAGACTGATAGAGGATGGTAAAACATGGCCTGTGACTCACCGGCCCCTGATGAACTGTCACTTAAGTGGTGCTGCTTAAGGAGCAACTTCTAGCCCTAATTTCAGTAAAATGTACGTTTAGTACAGATATTGGGGGAAGATAATAAAAACAATTTATGTGTTGCTTCCTCTCTTCCAGTGGCTTAGTGGTCTTTTTTTCTTTTTTTACATAACTGGACACTTCAAATGGATGAAGAATTACAGGGTAAGGTAAGAACAAAATAAGATTCCAATCACTTTTCCGAGAATATGCTGGAAAAACTTGCCTACTTTGACTCCTTGTTAAGATGCATGCTGCCTGACTGCAGCCATCCCCTTCACAGCAGGACACTGATAGGAAGAAGTTGTCAAAATATACTACTCGCTGCTGGAGCGTTTTAACACCTCCTCACAGCACAGAAACATGAGTGATTATACTGTGAAGGCATGTTAAAAGGACTCCACAGGTGTTATCAGTAGGAGCAGGGGCTCGGGCTTAAAAACCTTATGTGTATAAGAAGTACATGCCTTTCCTGTGTTAGTACTGCCTATCAAACAGAAAAACTTAGCTGACCCAGGGCTGTGACCTCTTAAAACTGGAGTAAGAGTATAAGCATGAAAACAGAACACCCTAAAAAGAAACGCTTCCCCAAAATACTGAGATTCGTGTTGTACACTTGTTTTAGTACTGAAAAGTAGCAAGTTAAGGCTTCCAGATATACACCAGTTTGAATTTAAAAGCATTGTCCTTGTTACAGTCAGAGAAAGGTCACTGGGATTTATTGATAACTATGCCAATACACTATGGCAGGCAGCTGGAATGCTGGTTTTTAAAGTTAGATTTTAAACTTGAATTGCTGAAAGCACTTAGAAAACGGCTTCCCTTTCATAAAGTGACTGTTTACAGTTGGCTTAGGAAAATCTGAGGCTGAATGGAGTAGTTTATCTGGTTAAATGTCCAATTTTGATAGTACTTCTTGACAAAAACCCGTGTCAGTTCCGAGACAAATGAACAAAATCTTTCCTGATGCTCTTTGTTCTGGGAAATACAGAGCAACTCGTGTCACATCCATGCTGTTAGGAAGATGTATTTTATGCTTAGCAGACTGGGGCATTAGACATGGAGAATAGGTGGTTTTATCAGCTGGTCTCTCCTTTACTAAAACACGATTATTCTCTGCTGTAGATTTTCTGAACTAGAAAGGTAAAGGAATATACGACCTGCCAGTCAGTACACTTAAGCCTCAAGCTGTAATGTATAGAGACCTCCTGTCAACTTCAACAGAAACTGAAAGCTCTCCAGGAGGCAGCTTCAGGATAAGGTTTTAAATTAAATAAGAAACCAGAGAAATAGCCTTCCTGATACCATAAAACTGAAAAGGGTCGAGAGGTTCAGGTGTAACCCTAAAGAATTAAACGGAAAAAGAATTGATCAGAAGTGAGAAACAGAAAAGCTAGATGGTTTTGTGAATGATGCCTTAATTGCTCCCTGGCAAGGATTAGCAGACTGTTTGGAGTCAGCATACCTTCCTCTCCCCCACCTTCCTCCGTGTATTCCACAACTGAAAAACTGAGAAACAACAACAACAAAAAAAGGGCTTAACTGAGCAGATGCCCACTGGCAAAGCTCGTATGGGAACAACTGCATTTTCTGGATCCCTATCACAGTATTTTCTATATAGTTAAAACTAATGTTTGCGGCAACAAAGCCAGGTCAAGTATTTCAAGGGTTCAGTGTTTCTTCTCAAAACTGCAAGGGAAAACAAGAAGTAGCCAATTTGTTGCACTCCAAGGGCTGCAGAGCGGTTTTTCAAAGAACCATTTGCTTAGCATCTTCCATCAAGCACCATTGTAAACTCGGATTACCTTGGTCTCAATTAGCATCTGCATTAAAATCAGATCAACTCGTGGGGACTGAGGAAAAAGCACAGAGTATTTTTTATGTAAATTCTATCCCTTTACTAATTTGAGGGGCCTTGCCACTGAGTTTAGCACATCTTTAGATAGAAGGGATATGTTCGTGCTAAATCCCTTTTTTCTCCCCTAAAGTGCTTTTCCTGGTTCCAGCTAAAGCAGAAGTACTTAGCAGAGACTAATAGCCTACTTACCACCTATTGTACTAGGTGCTTTGCTTTGTTTGCCTAATGATGCCCCCACCCCGTTCCCCTCAACTTCTAATTAAGGAATGATTTACACTCTTTGCTCCTTAATCCTCCGTAATGACACAGGTGAGCTGAATTGTTCTTGGTGTATTCTTTCTGGATTTAGGAAGAAAGAACATAAGAGCTCAGAATTGAAAAGGTGAAGATGACAGCTTTAGCCCTCAAAAGCTTGTTACAAGGCTTGCAGAATGGTGTCCATGTGGTTTCTTACAGGCTTGCCTGCACATGGCTTTGCCTCGGTTTGAACAGTAGTTTTAATTTTCTTTAGCTTCAATCTATTCCTAATTGAGCTGAGATAAGCCAAAATGTCTTTTTGTCCAGATTTTTTGGATAGATTTAACCAAACCAGTTTAAAGCAGGGCAGGTTTCTATATTGCATATAACCGTGTCTCCACAATATTCCTGTTTTACTCATTTTTTTTGCACTGAATCAATATACAGCGGTGATCAATCCACTCGGTGCTACTAGAAAATAAACCCAAAGCAACTGAAAGAGCTTTTACTTCTCACGCTATAAAGCCACTGTTTTTAAAGCACTGAATAGAAAGCAATTCCCCTTTCTGAACAGGGAAGTATCTCCACTTTTCCCTCGGGGAAAACTAAGGTACAGAGAAGTTGTTCAAGGTCTTTACCTCTTCCAAGGCCACGCAGTGTACTGGCAGAACTGTGAAGAGACTCCAGCAACTCTGGCTCCATAACGTAGATGAGTCCACTATTGGTACTAACAGTATAATGCATTTCTTTGGCTAAGAATAACGCTCAGTATTTGCTTTGCATTAAGTGACAGATTTGCTTTTATTCAGCATAGCTGCAGTTTTTTTAAATGTAAAACCAGAGTTGACTGTTATGCATGCAGTGTAGGGGTTTTTTTTCGTGTTTATGCCAAGGGTTTCACAAAGATCTGCAACAATTCATTGCAATCAAGTCAATTCAACTCTGAACTGAAACAAGAACCCCCTCTATCCATCAAGCAGAGCTACACTGATTTGTTACTCTTCAGTACCAGGTATTCTGGCAGATGGATCAAAAATTGTCAGAATGCAACAGCCCATCAAACCTACAGTTTTCTGTGGGATCTCAAAGCAAGGAGAAGCGTTCCTTATATGGAGTTATACTATTTCCTTAGGTCCTTCCTACAAGAAAATGAAGGTAGTTACAGTGTACGTTCAAAACTGTAGTGGAAAACGGTATACATTTATTTCCATTGCTTTTAAACTGTTTTGACTGTCTTTACACCACCGCTTTATCTCGTATTAGATCTTAATACAGTAGAAAGGACAGTGCCTAACCAAACCACATCCTGGGAAGTGCCTGCTGCAATCCCAGCGTCTTGATACAGATGCACGAGGGCGAGGGAGGTTCACAGGGCAAAATGAGACTGGATGTTTTTAACACAAGCAGCTGGGGCACGGAGGAACGGGACACAGTCCTGACTGGACGGATGGATGTGTCTGCACAGCCGCTACCACAGCATCTGACATGAGAGTGAACGTGCTGCGGCGCCAAACCTCACAAATGTGCAGGAGGGGAGCAGGCTGCAATCTTTTATTTCCAGTAAATCTGTGCCTGCCTAGGAAAAAACCAGATCTGCGTGTGCTCCCCCTTCCCTCTAGGGCCTCTCAGAGATGCAATACATATCTGTAAATGAGCGCTCTTGCCAGTATACATTCTGTTTGTTTTTTAAATTAAATAAGCTCTCTTGAGCAGGAGCACCGTGGGAGGTTTCAAGCCGTGCGAAGCGCTGCCAGCTTGCTTCCTTCCCTTTGATGTGCGATGGCCAGCGTAGTAGCCCCACTGCTGACTTCCAAACCTCATCCCTACTGCCGAGAAATCAGGCAGCCGCTGTTTAGGCAGAAATAGAGGATAGCAGCCTGGCAGTCCTGGGTGCAGATGCAGAATGAAACTGGAAATGTTTTTCCTTTCCTAGGGAATATGGCATGGAGCTACATATAGTGGCCTGCTTGCCTATATACCTGTTGCCTCCCTGCATGCTTTCATGTTGCTCTGCACATGCATTTTGCTGGAATACTTTTTTTTCTCTTAAGCCCTTAACAGTCACTATTTCACTAAGAAAAGATTTCCATGTAGTTCTTGTCTAAAGGGACTGCCACCTCCCATTTATCAGAAACGGGGACAGACTGACGGGGGCCCAGGAGAGGACTATCACGCTGGAGATGGACACTTGTTCCCTGATACTGGTTGCTGACAGGGATCAAACTCCAGCTCACTGGTGTTCGTGGTCATCTCCTGTTTCAACTCCTGATTATTTCAGTCCCTTCTTGTTCAAAGCACTGAGACTATTGCTTTTAAAAATGAACGAATGACATATCTCAGTATGAGACTCGTGCATTCATAAATTACGGTATGTTTTGCTAGTCCTTTTTTTAATTTGCCAGGCAAAATTTGGGAAGAATAAGGTGACAATGAGTTTGGTGGGCACTTTGGATGCTGAAGTTCAGATTCCTGTCCATCTTTACAGCTTATTCATGTTTATTCTGTCAGAATCTGAGAAAGATGCTTCTGGATGCAGGACCTCATAGCTGGCACTGTACAAGACCAGGCAATGTCAGCTCCAGCAACGTTTTACAACTAAAGGCACACTGCTACTTTGAACTGGCAAAGTGCTTCCAGTAAGGACGCAGTTGTACTGACAAACACACACTTTGTAGCAGTAGAATTACTTCTAAGAACAAATCAAGCTTTAGAACAGCTGCACAGGATATTTTCTTACTAAATCTCCGTAAGGGAATAGAATTGCTTGCTAGGACACTCAGCATCATGATTTTGTATAACAGAAATGCCAGGAAAAGTCTGGCATAAAGCAGACCGGAAGAGAGATGTATGTCCCTTTATTACTTTCATGGATTGCAGCTTAATTTCTTAATTTCTCTAGGCTCTTCAGTCAAAAGGATAATGGATCCAAATGCATTGTGAGGTTTGGAGAAATAGGGATTCAATTCAGCACCTAGCAGAATATACGATGCAGACAACTTGCAGCGTATCCTGCGCACCTCGGATTTTTCTGCACCACATATTTCATTTCGGAGGCCCCGCTTTGCAAAAGCCTGCCTTGGTTCTGCTCATGAAAAATGGTCACAAGGGCCATATACGTTATCCCCCTTCTAATGGGGATCTTATTTTAATTCTGTCTTTTGTTTTGCTGCTTCATGCAAGCCATTAAGGATGCAAGTCTATGGTCATGTGTATGTGTGAAAAATAGAACGTTTTTTCTCTCAGTATAACAAAACCACTGGTAAGTAGTTCTGTCAGCAGCAGAAACTAATGAAGCTTGGCTTCCTCTGGAGTTGCCTCATGTTTGTATGCTCTGATGCCTAATAAGGTGAAAAATGAGTGAAGCTTTCCTAAGGCTTGGCTGTTCATTACAGCTCAGTGTCCTGTGGTGGGTCATACTGGGCGAGTCCTATAAATCACCTCTCTACGGGAGTCTTAGCAGGATTTGTCCCTTCCACCTGGCTGTTTCCATGAAACTTGTAGGAACTTCCGATCTTTGTGGTTGCAGCTCCTGTATTGTATATGCGTGATTTGATCAATGGATTCAAAAGGTACTGGGGAAGATTAGGAATGGGGCCGTGGCTAGCAAACACTACGTAACTCTTGTTTCCTTGGGATGCCAGATTACAGACTGTGCTGTGCTGGGTAGCGGAGCCGTGCTTTAACTGATCAGGTCCTTCCAGCAATCAGGCTCGCCATTTGAAGGTTTTTTTCCTTTCTGTTCCCTCCTCTCCTGAATTTGAATATCACATTTCAGTAAGGATCTTGAGCTGGCTATTATGTAAAAACCACGTACACATTTCCACTGGAAGAATGTGAGGCTCTTTGCATAAGCTCTTGGCCTAATCATTAAGAAAACGATTCCAAAATCTTTCCATCTCCCGCTGCTGTGATCTTGTCATATCAGAGGCTTGGAGACAAATGAAGATAAAAAGAAAGACTGATTCAGAAACCGACTCATGTTATTTCCAGTGAAATCTCCTTGCCTCACAGCTAATGAACCTGTTACGTTTATTTCTGTGTCTTTTAAAAATAATCTGTAGATAAAAGCAAAACCATTTTCTGCTTCGGGGATGGTTTTAGGAACAATTTTCAATAAACTGTGTTAAACAATGATTTCTTAATTTCTCCGTGCATTTCATTCACATTCTCTCACTATCAAATTCATCTTTTACCTGAAGATACATCTTTCATGTCTGCCATGCAATTGCAGTGATGAAAAGGAAGGAAGGTGAGAGAGCAAGAAGTGGTGTATGGAAGAACATGCATCGGAGTCTTCCGATAAATACAGCAGGCTGCAAAGATTTGCTGTATAGCAAGGTGAGCAGAATTCTTTGCGAGTACCAATAAAGGCAGCTGCTAATATTTATGATACGAAAGTGCTATAAAAGGAATCCAGTGTTCTTAGGGCTTACATGACCAGATTTTCTCTTATGCCAGAGCGTGAATCACTGCTGCATCTGCTCATCAGCTCACTTTAATGAGTCCAGTCAAGACTTTCATGGCTCCTCTCCAATGAAAATATCTCTGCCCTCTTCCTCCCTCAATGCCCATCTTCCATACTCGGCATAGAGAAATAGATCACAACCCTGCGTAATTATGCCTGTCAGAGAAGTTTCAGAGAAGAAAACAGGTAGCCAGGTGGAAGAGACAAATCCTGTACGGTATGTGGGGGAAACGGCAGTAACTGCAGTTACAACTGTTAACTTGTCCACAGTATTTATATCACTAGTTTAACAGACAGGGAGATCAAAGCAGAGAGGTTAAGGCCTAATTCTTCTAAGGTAGTTCGTTAATATTTAAGGTGTTTGATTTTGGGGTGTCCAACTTGAAAAATCACAAACTAAATTTCAGCTGCACTGAAGACTCATAGTTACAGCAGGAGCAAATGGGAGCAGAAGGTGCGCTGTGCTTCTGCAAGTCAGCCTGCAGACGTCTCAAAGTGGGTGTTCCAGAGCCTCCCGAACCGCGTATCGCTTATGAAACTTGGCCTTGCATGGCCCTTAATCGTAGATCCTGGCAACATTTCCTTTATTCAGACAATATTACCTAGTCATGCAGGCCGTGGTTTGACTTCAGTGTCAGATATATGAAGTACTAGGTAATCTGGCAGTATAAATTTGTTTGAATTAGGCAAGACAACATGATCACATTCTTTATCAAACTAGCCAGAGCGTACACTATGGTGTTTATGCAGACTTTGTGGTTTATGTTAGCTTTCTGCCAGCTCTGTAAAGTTAAATGATACCCGATATGCCACAAAATCTGCCGAGACAAAGTTATTACACAACATTTTTTTTTTTAACAGACTTGAACCAGAGAGTTTGCGCTAGTTCAACGCTTTGTTCCACATGGCGTCGGAGCTTTTCATCCGGTACAAAATGCCAAAAAACGGATTCACCACTTTGTAGAACTACAGGCTTAAGCTATCAAATAAATGTGTGCCCCACAAGTGAAACCTTGAATGATTCTTTACAAATTACATTGTTGATTTTAATAAGAATAAACCTGATCACCATGAGAATTTTTGCAAGTACTGTAATCAAAACCAATTTGATTTCCAATTTGCTATGCAGTGGCAACAGTCACAGCTGGAATTCATGAGACCTCAGAGCTTCCACCCAAGCTGTTCCAATGGCAAAGAGTTTCAGCAGGGGATTAAGCGAATAAATTGTACAAGAGACTCATACAGCGAGTAGGAGAATCTGAATTTGTGGGAATTTATTTTCCTTCTGCGCTCATTAAGGAGCAATGATTACATTTCTGAAAGCAAAAATGCTGTGGCTCAAACAGCACAGGTAACTTACACAGTAATACTGCCCTGGGCAGAAAAAAATAAATGCAAGATTGCACACGTGACCCTGCTTTGTAAGTGGGCTTTTGACCCACGAGACCTTCAGTAGAACACCTTGGGGAATTCTCGTGCCCAATTTAATAGATTCACTTTCACTGAAAGAGCTATTTCTGCCAAGACCCTAATTTCCAACAGTTTCTTCAGACATTTTCACTCTAGATCATGTGGCACCTCGATAAGGGATCCATACCAGCCAGCACACCACAACCCACTGCTTATCTGGGGTGAAATTTGATGGACCCCCACTAATATTTTCTATTAGTGAGGTCAGAGAGAGAGCGATCATCCCACCAAAGAGCTTGGCTCTAGCCAGAGCAGGATTTTTACATTACTAATAAAGTCTTTTGAGGAGTGATGACTGAATTCTTAACAGACACGCCGTTCAGAGGACAGGTATGGCAGTTCTGGAGGGCTGTATGGAAACAAGTGTAACAGGACCTCTAACGTGAGCATGAGTGCTCAGGCAGTTTCAGCTGTCTGTTTTTAAAGGCATCGTCTCACCTATCACGGTATCTCTTGATAACGTGCTGGGAGGCATCGATTCAGCATTAGCAGTCAAGGGAGTCAGAGCATTAGTAAAATACGGTAGAGCAAAACAGGTCTGTTGAACTCAAACAGGAGAGAAGAGTATCTTTATGGGGTTTGTACATAAGAACTGGCCACCTTACAAACTTGCTGTGTTAGTTTGGAGATGGGATCTCTAATGAAATGCCAGCTGAATCTCTGCCGGCTGACAAAGGTGGTGAATGATTTATCTAGCACTTTTCAGAAGTTATGCATTTTAACAAGCTAACTCGGGTGCCTTACTTTTTAAACAAACTTTCTATTGATAAAATTAATGAATTTAATGAACTTGCGCCACCTTGCAGACTATAATTTACATAGAAGAAGTGGAAATAGGGTATTACTACCTGAAAAAATGTGCCCATAGATATTCAGGCACAGACGAGGCAGCCTGGAGGCAGCTGTCAAGGGGAAAGGGAGGAGCAGGCTGTGCATCTCTCCTCTCACCGAACAGGCAGTATTTGCTATGCCAAGCACTAGTTTTTTACAGATTACAGCATTCTCTTTCTTAAATCTCCTCTTTCTCTATCGTTCAAATTAAGATACGGTTTTCAAGGTATCCAAATTAGTTTTGAAATGACAGTATGTATATATACCACTTAGTATAGCGCCTGGAATTCCAGGGGTCTTCAGATCTCATTCTCTGAACACTCAGCTTACAAAAACAGGCCCTGACATTCAATATAAAAGAGAATCCATATACACAGACTAGGAACTATCACAATAAACAGATGGATGCTTCTGATTCCCTCCAGAAGAGAACAGATGTGGTTGCAAGCACAAACATATGCATTCACCCAAATTAATCATAATATTAATTTTAGGTTAATCTCACAGTTTATCTCAAATACATGAATTAAATATTCTATTAATGTTTTATATGCTGTAGAGCAGCGTGCTTTGGCTTTCAGACTGACTTCTGCAATAATGAAGTTAACATAAAATTGCATCCTGGCTGTGAGACAGCACCTTCAAGTAGACAGTCATTTGTCATGTTTTTTACAAAGCCAACTCAAACCAAAATAGCCTAACAAAATTAAGACCTGGCAACAAAACAGTTGCAATACAGACTATCATCAGCCATGTAACTTAGAGCAGTGCTTCAGAAAGGTGGTGGATGGACAACATCCTTGGGGCTTCTTTAACAGTTAAATCAATCACGATAGTACTTCATGCACAGGCCATTTTTTTTCCCTGTGTAAATAGGAAACTATAGCAAACAATCCCTTGTTAAAGAATGTTATGCATAAAACCAGATGAATTGGTGAAAATACTGATTCAAGGAAAAGTTTTACTTTTCCATGCCTCTATTAAGACAGCCTAGTTCAGCCAGGAATTACAAAATTCATTACCAATTAGTTTCCTGTATGCAACTCATATTATGAATATTTTGTTGTTCCTGGTAACATTTTCCACTGCAGATAACAGACTCATTTCTCAGTTCACAGACTAGCTCTTCAGCTACCCACGAATGACATACGTACCTCTTGCTAAGACAGTCCTAACATCGCAGGATAACATGATCTGCTGCACGCAGATTTTGTTGCAAGAAGTTCGTGCAATTCTAAATCTTTGCCATACTAGATAATACCGGCAATATTAAATAACTGTATTACTGCACTGTGATACTAGTCTTACGTCCTTTGGATTTCTTTACCCACCCCAGGGGTTACTGGTCTCTGCTGGGTGACATCTCTGGGGTTCTGCCTCCATTCCTCTTGTTTCTCCGCTCCCACTCTACCTGCGTGGGCTCCCTGAAACAGCAGCGAAGCGGGGCAGCCCTGCTCCCTCACTGTTTTCTCCAGTTACTGGACTGGACGCATCTCCCTTTACCCTTCTGGACATCCCACCAATTTCAAGAGAGTCAGAGATACTGCAATTCCAACTTTATGCCCAAGTGAAAATCCCTGTATCACTTAAAAATGTATGCACCCACTCGTTTTGTAGAAATATACTTTAAAATAAAAAGTATTTTAAAATTATCTTCTATTATTGAACCATGAAGCACTGCAGCCAGGTTCCAGCCTGTAGCTCCTGGAGGCCAACAAAAGATATTCGGTGGCTTAATGACCCAACACAAGACAAAATGCAAAACCAGATCCTACAAAACTCCCTTTAAGGAAGTCACAGCACTTTCCAGATGAATTTGAATCTCAGTGTTGTAGGCAAATGTCAACTAGAGACAGTCTGCCTTTATACCCACTTGTTCACTGTTCTGCATGTCTCCTTCCTGCCCAAACAGTATGTGGGATGTTTTTGTTTAAAAGTCTTTTTTAATGTCACCCTCGTACAGCCCTGGAAGGGGCTTAACTACGATGGAGAATGAAATGACTCATTTCTGCTCAGATATAATGTTGGTAAAATTGAAGATAGATTATATAGAACTATCCTCTGATTTGCAAAATGATGGGGATGTAGATAACAGTAAGATCACATCAGTGTCTGCCTAGTAATATGGACTGCTGGCTTTATGTGGCTATACTTAACAGTAGCTATCACAGAAGACTGTAAAGCACCTTCTGTAGACCCCATCTGGGGCTGAGCACAGCTCGTGCGTGGAAATTCCCTACATGCTCAGTGATCATTTCTACAGGTGCTGCTGGAAATGATTTCATTTAACCATATATTACACTTTTCCTCTAAGCTTGGTCTGGAGAAAAATGTCAATGCACTGCTAAGCTAACCAGTCACAACAGCTTGTTGTGATGAGGAGCGCTGAAAAGATTTTAAAGGAAAGGGAAAATTCCAGCAGTACCTGTCATAGGTACCCCACAGCTGGTGAAAGGCAGTCTCACTGCTACAGGATGCGCTAATCAATTAGATACTTGGCATCTGTTATTCCGAGATCAATCATACATGTTTACTCAGTTTCAATCACAGAAGAATTCAGGAGCAAAGATACCCATCCAGCAACCCTGATACACGCAGAAGTTTCCCTAGGTGATAACAACAGAGTTGGCCATTATGAAGGAAACCACATTTATTTCAGTATCACAACCACAAAAAATCTAAGCAGAGGTCCCGTATGTAAGAAAAGTGTTTTGCCAAACAGGGTGTGATACGTCTCCTGGGTTATAAGCAATTTTTTGCAATCGGTTCCCCTGCTTCTTCTGCTGAATAAACAATCCCAACTGATTTCCCTGCTCCAGATGATCTGTCCAAGCAAATAATCTTCTCATTTATTTTCCCCTTGCCTAGGAGGAAATCTTTCTTTGCTATTAAAAGATGGTTGCATGGCAATATTGGTCAATGGTCTATGAAATGAGAGAAAGAGTGAGAGAAACACTCTGTTGGTAATTTAGATAAAGATTTATCTAGAGCCATTCTGGGTTTATCCTCTCAGTAACTGTCATTTCACAAAACACAGAGGGAACAATGTCATTCACTTGAGTGTGTACGTGCATTGCTTCTTTCTACTGGAAAGACTCAAAACTGTTCATCTATGTGTCACGAATCCTATAATGACATGATCTAATGGAAATGTATCCCCTGTTTATCGGGAAAGTATCCCCATTTTAGGAAGAAGGAGGCATGAGAGACGGGGAACCGTTTAAGCAGGCAAAACCAACAAAGCCTGTGTGTTGATGAACTACAGCTTCAGTTAGATATTCTGCTTTGGTTCTCTCTAGAGTCACTGCAAAGACAGAGAAACCTCTAGAAGGTGATCTAAGACATCCAAGTTATGTTTTTACCGTGAGTAGCCCTCAGAGATTTGCACACCCTTTGCCCACCTCAGAAGAGTAGCCTGATATTTCACTAAGTTAGGCACTTAAGCCTAAAGATAAACCTGAAGAGGAAATTCTTCCTCTAGATTTTGTAGCACATGTAACACTTGTACAGTGCTAAGACTGGAGGGGTCCAGGTTCTCTTTCCCTCTGGTGCTAGAAAATAATTACTATCTATATTAGGCAGAAATTGAAATGTAAGAGTAGGAACAATCTATTCTGAGCTCAGATCAGTCCCAGATGATTAGCAATATACTTCTTGTTTCAGAGGAAACAGGTATTCAAAAGCATTTAGCTATTTAAAGCATCATCTTTTCACATAAGAAAGGAATCTGGGTGTCAGAAAGAGCAAAACAACCACCTCCTGAAAAACAAGGTCTCTTTAAAACATCTCTAGTTAGCAGCCTAGAAATACACCCAAAGTCACTGCTGCAAGAGATAGCGCTGCTCATGCAGAGATCTTCTCCCTGATGGCAATGCTGATGGGATTTTTACCTTACTTGTATACTGGTGATGAATTTTTAAGCAGATGCAGGCAACTTGATAGCCCTTCTCTTTTTACCCTACCTATTCTTATTCATATAATTGTCTAATCCTTATTTATAACTCCCTAAGCTATTTGCCTCAATAATTTAAGTTTTATTCATACTCTGGGGTTTGAAGAAACAGAGCACAGTGCCTCCTGCAAGAAAAATCCAAATGATGTTTCTTTGTGGCTTGAATTTAATCTATTCTAAGTGGTGCCTCTGTTCCCTAGTGCTTTGCTTACCGGAGGTTAGCTCTCTCGTGCTGAAAATAGAAGATATTTTAGCATTTATGTGCAAGTGCGTGCATGCAGGAATGCAAATCTGTAAAAGCTCCAGAGTTCATCTAAAATGCTAATAGAATTAGAGAGCTCCCCACCTATAGAGCTTCCAACCTGAAGAATACATCGTGCTCATCACTCCTTCCCAGACATAAGAAATGTAGCTATAGGTCTCTCTTTTTCCACTGGTCAGCAGGGAGGGCTCTTAACTTTCACTGTTGTTATGCAAAGAAAATGGCCTTGAGTTTTATTGAGGGTGAGGGTGTTGCTTATGTTCTTGATCTCTAGGGGTGTTAATTCCAGATGTGGGGGCGGTCACGCTCTGAGTGCTTTTTAAACATCTATAATTCTGCTCAGGTGTAATCTAATTTACCAGTTAGAGCATCCTTCCATATAGCAAAAGGAAAGAGAGAAAACCAATCAGCTCTCTCAGCCGTATTACAGTGAATAGAAATGAAAACGGGAGAACTCCACCACAGCTTCCATGAGAAAAGAACACGGCCCAGCAGTCAGTAGCAAGCTCTGCGACGAGCAGAATGGCATGCTGAGCGGGGAGAGCTCTGGAGAGGAAGGCAAGTAGGGAATACCACAGCTGTGGGCTCCCATGCGTTACCTACTAGCCCGAGTATCACACCCTTGTGCGTGCTCTACATTAAATCACTTTTCAGGCAATCGAATTTGACAGATCTCCCTCATCATCAGATGTAAATGACACGTTCTTTATTTGCATAGTGCAACAGGAGCAAATGCCAAAATGAAGTTTGACAATCTAGTTTCTACTGCCATCTACTACTATCTAAGTGACTCTGGGCAAGCTATTTTTTCTGCATCTACTCCTCATTCAGGCAAATGGGCACAATACCATCCATGAATACTGTCAGGCAGTTTAACTTATTAACATTTTAAAGTAAAATAATTTGAAATCCCTCGGTAAGAGCTCCTGAAAATCTTCCATAATGAAGATTTTGAGCGGCTCAGTGTTTCTTGGCTCTCTCCACAGTAGGATATGAACTTGTTCAGACATCACAAGAACAACTGCCTGTGTGTCACTCGCAGTGTAATGACAAGGCCAAGATATACAGAACCTGACCTTGCCAACTCTATCCAACAGAAGTCCTGTTCCAACCGTTATGTCAATGTGGGTGAGGAAAGGAGGAAAAAATGCAGAAGCTTGCCTGGAAAAATTTCATCCCAAAGATCAGATTATTCCTGAAACCTATGCTGGTGAGCAGGGCCTGGAAAGGTTACACAGATCCCCCCTCACATCTGCATAAATCATCAGCTCTCTTGGGGCCAGCAAAGTGCTGTTAAAGCGCCTGAGTTCCTTTAGATAAGGATCCTGCAAGGCAAGTTAAGCACTGGAAAGCATGTTTACCGAATAACAGTCTGAGGTGAATTTTAGATCTCTCAGGAGGCTCCAGCCACATAATTGCAAATACTTTTTATTTTATCTGAACCTCATAACTCTAACTCGCAGTGATTAAACTAAAATTCCCATCCCAGATCTGCAGGAACACAAGTCTTAATAACAACTGCTAAATCTCAATATCACATTCAGCCACCTTAGTAATCTGTTTAAAAAAGCAAAACATCTGCAATCACATTATCAACCAGCCAAGGGGCTGAAATCTCCCAAGGGGATCTGGTGGGCTAGAGAGAAATTTTGCTTAAAAAGGAAGCTTATCTCATCAGGATGAAAAATCCCAACCAAAGAGAGCAACTATGTGCTGTAAAACATAACCACCATAATGCATAGCAACCTTTTTTGTCTCTCTTCAATGCCTGAACAATTAAAAAGCTTACAATGGATTCTCCCCGTCCTAAATGCAGGCCCAGCCCGTTATTTAAAAAGATTGCTTCAGGTTTATCACAATGAGCATAGAATTCTTTGTGGCAAGCACAACCAATACAATAAATACCCCCACGTTCTTATGTGGTACTGGTAAATAAATAAAAATAATCACTAACACAATCCCCCATATGTCCTCATGATAACAATGCTCTGGAGCATCTTATGCCTGCGTGCTGTCACCACCCAAAGAGAATCAGCCATCTGAGTGAGCCAGGGTAGGCTTTCTCCTTTAATGAATCAGAGAGAGAAACCGAACGTTGAAGCTGATCTTGCTGAATGTTTTCAGGTGGCTGAACAGAACCCTCACAGCATTATGATACATCCATAAAAAAAAGAGGCAGACTCAGTTTCACATGGCTAACAGCATTGCTTGTGCTTCTATTTCTTCTGTCAAAACAAAGTTTCTTTGGAAGAACTACAGCAAATATCATTCATCACAATCAGTTTGTAGAGGCTACTGTTGCCAGCGGCAACTTCAGTCAGAAGAGGGTAAGTTGGTGGTTTAGGGAGGAGTTTGATTCAGAGTAGATGACAACCAACAAAGACCTCTGACGTACGGCAGGGTGGGTGGGAAGGGGCTGTTAGGGCAGAAGACACAGGGGTACTGCTTTCCCCACCTCATGTCACCGAACAGCGTCATTGCCCAGCGTTGCTGCTCCAGGCAGGATGCGATTGGGCATCTAACACGCGGTGCTCCATATGATGCTCATCTGCTGCACAGTTTGCCTGCATCATCAGTGGCAGGGTCTCAACGCAGATTATTTTAAGTGAGGTCTCAACATCTATGATGAGAGGCTTGGTCCAAATTACAGCAGGCTCAGCAACACCACCAAGATACAGTAGTTTAGCAAGTTGCCACCTTTCAGCCAGGCTAGAGGCACTGTCTGTGTGTGCCTACCCAAAAGTGAGGTAATGTGGCTTGGACTAAACCTAAATGGTTTAATGTAAATCAGATTACTTCACCGAAGGCACCTGATATTTAACCTTTATCCCAACCTCTTTCCTTTTGTTGTTGGACGTTGAAGTTGCCGTACACACAGGCCAATGGCCAGCTCCATGCCTAATGCTTTGTTATCTTTTTAATAAATTACACTCATTAAATCTACCGTTTCTTCTTCAGAAAGGATTGGGAAAGGATTATGAAGACTTGGACAATAAGATAGTTAACTAGGACTGCAAAGCACATTTTCAAGGACTAAATTTTACATCTTCAGTTCTCTATTGTTTTTCAGTGACTGTGAAGTACAGAATGAGGGGGCTCTACCTAAAGAAGCAATTGAAGTCTTAAATGCATACTTGATTGAGTACAATTACCCACCAACTCTTTTGAACATCCATCTACAGACAGGCAGAGATGAAGCATAGAGAGAAAGCACAACAATACCTTTTTACGTAACAAGCTTTAATGCTCTTGGTTGGGAAGCAGTACGCTTAAGGCTTCGGAAGCACTTTCTGATGTCCCTGGTTTCCTTCA
The DNA here is from genome assembly GCF_030463565.1 of Pelecanus crispus. Taxonomy (NCBI): domain Eukaryota; kingdom Metazoa; phylum Chordata; class Aves; order Pelecaniformes; family Pelecanidae; genus Pelecanus; species Pelecanus crispus. The sequence goes on along the minus strand of NC_134655.1, from coordinate 1,871,382 downwards.
CACTAGGAATGCAGCAACAGTAGAAGGGATGCTCAAAATTAAACAATTGTTAATATGTTGTACTTAATACATACACATTTAAGGTCTCGGTGTTAAAATTTGGATATAACAAAATATGGGGTTGTTTAGATCTGGGGTTTTACTTAAGCATGCTGAAAAAGACAGATCAGAACTGATTCTGGCTTTCAAACACCCTCAAACATGGAATTTCTCATGTACACAGAGAGAACTGTAAAAGATGGAGAGATGTCCTGTCAGCAGAGGACAGGATGAGGAGCATAGTGGGCAGCACTGTAAATCATATTCTGTTACTGACTTTTCTTGAACTGGGAAAATTCACTTCACCTCCCTAGCACAATCCATAGCTCTGTAAATCAGGCCACTTTGGACGTGCAACTATTCAAGGCTTTGCGCTACTACATTAATCTACTTACGCTCCCACTGGCTCTAAGGCCTGAGTCAGTTGCCTTTTTTAGCCCTAAGACTGGCGCATGTAGTCTGGTATAGCCTGACACAACTTCTTTCCTCCTGCACCTACTTTGCAATCAGTACCCCAAGTAGCTAGTTTAAAGCTCTGCTGGGTGTTTTTACATGAGGTCACACATGCCTCCGACGGTAGCACAGGCATACCCAAAGTTCCTCACCCTCTGCCTCGTTACAAATCAGAACAATGAACACTTTACCGACGTAACGCTCTGTACAGTGTCCTCGACCAACGGCCAGCCCAGGACAATTCTATGTACCGGGTGACATCAGCTCTGTTCTTGGCTGTGGTTAGGGGAAAGCAAAACAGAGTTCTAAATGAGAATACCGCTAGACTTCCTAGTCCCTCCACCGTGCCCTCTACATCAAGCCATGCCTGTTACACAAGACTTATCGCAGTAAAAATCAGAAATGGTTACAAAAAACACTTGTCAAAGGGCTGCCCATGGAATATTATGACTTTTGTTAAAAACATCACATGCTACAGGTCAGCTAAAGCACTGTTTTGCCATTAGAACAGAAAAGCCAAGAGAGACATTAGGTATTTTTTAGATTACTTTTTTACCATTAGGACAGTGTATTATATCCCAGATGATGAATACAGATGGCCCTCAAGACATCTGTAATCCCTGTATGTTCTTTCTCTTCATAATTCATTGGCAACCTAGGCTTAACCGCATAAGAAGCAAGCAGGCTGGGCATTTGTTAATGTGCAAAGAGCAGGGAAACAAAGATGCTGAATGGCAGCAAAGAAGAGAAAGATGAAGGCACTCCAAGGCTGGTTGTTCTTCTTCACCTCTAGGGACTCAACAGTCAACATACACACAAATTTTGGTACACCAAAACCACATTAGCAACACTGACTACATTATTGCAACAGTGGTAAGAAGCCTGGGAGTGTTATCAGGTCTGATAGGCTCACGTAAGTCGGGAATGAATTAGAGGGAAAGTGTTTTAGAGATGGCTGCAAAGATCATAATTGCCAGCAGCAGTAGCTGTGCCTGCAGAAACATCTAACCAAGCCTGCCAATCAATAGGGGAAAACAGAAAAACACAGCGTATCTTACACGGACACTGTGCTCTCAAGTAGTAGCTATAATTGCCACAAGAAGAAAGGTTCCTTAGTCCAACTTTCCATGTCATTTTTGGGAAAGGATCCCAGTACTGAAAATAAATTAAGATCTTACATTCTTGAATTATTTCCATCTGTACACCAAGCAGAAAGCACTCACAGTAACTTGGCAAAAATACTTCTTTTACAACAAAAAGGTAAGGTTGAGTTAGTGCTGGTTAGTTGGCATCGCTGAAGAGAGCCAGCAAATTCTGCATTTGTCATCAAACCCAGTACTGAGCAGGCAGCAGCTACGCCAGCCCTCACTACCTGCAACCTTCTGCCAGGGGTCTTTAATCCCACTGTTATCCATGGCCTTTAGGGAGCAAACCAGCCCTGTCATACTGCAGTTCCTCTGCAGAAATTCCCCACAAGGAAGCCAGCTGGTGGTTGTCTCTGTAGAGCAAACCCTGTAGGATGCTTTGTTGTAAGGTGACTTTGCTCTTCAAAGAATATTCTGAGATGGCCTGTCTCTTGCTGTAGCTATCAGGTCAACAGCGACAGTCTTCCTGTACAATCACCACAATGGTTTCCCAATTTGCGGCTTGAATTAATCATGTGCATCTATCTAGTAGGTGCTACACTCACACTTCTAACTTCTTTAACTTCTTTAACTGAACCATTATTGCGTTACAATGATTTTAAACTAATACTGTTATAAACAGGAGTTGAGCCAGGAACCAAACCAGAAAGGGTCTACAACCCGAATTTGGGTTTCACTACTGCAGCTCTACCCATAGAGCTGCAATAAGAGCTGCTACGGAAAGCCACAAAACAGATAGGTATCCTTCAGTCCTTACAATTCTAATTTGGAAATAAGGATTTCTTTAAAACAGTCTAGCAGCAGAAGCAATTTGTAGGAAAGGACTGAAATTTTACTAAGGATCTGCCTAGAAGATTACAACAGATGCATGACCACCGCAAAACAGTCCAGGTGGAAAGCAGCTTCGGCCTGTCCTTGACTGGGCAATGCCGGCTAGATCAGGAGCTCAGACAGCAGATCCATAGGCAAGCTCGGACTCTGCCAGGAAGGCAGCCAGTCATGTAGATACACTTCAGCTGGCACATCACACCGCCCAGCTAAGGAGATTCTGTCAATATTTCATTTATTTGGGGAGGGAAGAGAATGAAGTTTAAATAACAGCTAGCTTTTAAGTTTTTAATAAAGCCCCTACAACTCCTGGAATTATATCATCCTAGATCAAGGTCGCCTTATCGAGACGCTTTTTGTTTTTAGACACAAGCCTGCTCTTGTGTTTAATGTTCCCTGATGCTGTGAAGGACCAAAATGATAATAAGACCCTGTTGTAAGGACAAGCAATTTTCTTCAGGCAGAGTACATTTAAACACACATAACAGCTTCTGTTACATGCTAATGGTGCCACGGTTTCACTGCCTCATCTTACTCTGTCAACTTTGTGGCTGAATTATGGTTTTAATATCTCAGTCTCTGCTCTGACTATGATTTGTTCTTTGTTGGTTTTCTGATCTGCGCTTTAGGGTAATACATTGTTAGAGACACTGTAGCTGGTTATAACAGCGCATTGCAAAAAGAAAATCTCTTCACTCTTACAAATTATGTATATCTATGGGCGTACATGATCTAAACATGTTCAGAATTTGCGAATCTTTCAGAACATTTGAGTAGAAATTCCCGATAGAATAAAAATACATCTTTACACTTCATTTTTTGATTAAAACCAGCAGCACATTCCAGCGCTAACACCTTTCCCAGTTCACATATTTTCATCACAACCTCCATTCAAAATACGTCTTCCATCCATTCTTTACAATTATTTCGCTTTAAATATTTAATGTAAACACACGAAATACAATGTTGGATCAATGTGGCCCTTAGTTCATAAACAGTTCCCAAGGGACTACATACATGCATACAGCTTTACACCTAATAAGTATGCAGCCGACCAGAGTCTATATGATTATTCATAACTGAGAAGGGACTATAAATGTCTATTACCTTTCAAAATTCAGGAACAATCCAGCAGAGTCTTTTAAGTTGAGCAATCACAGGAGTCAGCAGGTGTTCTACGAATGAAGAATTTGAAAGCTCAGGCCCTCATAGCTGTAAGCGTGCCTTAGTTTGAAGAATTTATAAAGGTAAATAGGTGCAAGAAATAATGATGGAAAACTCCATTTAATACAGGACAAAGGAAGGGCGGATGTAGATACATTCTTAATGAAGGGAATAAAGCTTGACAAGGAGCTGACAGACTAGCCAAACCCTTCAGTTCTTCTGGGTAGGTAACTTTCCCCAGCTGAATCCATCTACGGGTTGTGCAAATCACAGGGGGACAAAAAACTGCCTTCCACCAAATCAAGTTAAGCACTTTTTCCACCATGCCTCTTCAGACTTCATAGGCCTTGACTTCCTTTACATACATCTAACCTGTTCCCCAGTCCTGCCAAGCAGCCCCGCTCTCTTCCCTCATGAGCATTTTGATAATGAACAGAGGCTTACAGTGACTCAGGAGATTATTTGCTAGCAGGATGGGATTTTCAAGCAAAGACTGCCAGGCTCTCAAGTCCACAATTCAAAATGCACTGCAATGCGAAGATACCTAATCCCATTCTAATCTAGCTGTGGAGAGCTAAATCCTTAGAAGTTCAAAGGGAAAATAACTAAGGCTACAAGTTTTTACAGCTCTCCAGCTTCAGTATACTCTATGAAAGCATATGAAGTTAAGGTAACCAAAATAGAATGATACTTTAATGACACTTTGCCCATTAGGTTATTAAGGAGATCAGTCCATTTATTTCAGTTGCTTTTAATTATCTTCTGTGGAGTCATTCTGGTTTTATACTTGGGTTTCACATCCCATGCTGTTTAATTTCCTTAAAGATTTTGTTTGCCTGTTTTTAATTTTATGAGGACTTTAACTTCCAGGTGTCTAAATCAGCAATGAAAGAAAAAGAAGAGCATTTTGGAATGAAATGGAATCAATTCAAACTATATTTTAACTTTATGAGTGCTCATTTTCTTATACTGGCAATTCCCAGTCACCAATCTCAGGCAAGATAGCCTGACACTTTTAACCATATAAATACCATAATTTTGAAATAACTATAGGCTTCTGCTTGTTATTGCTTAAGATTCAACAGAGGATGCATCATAAATGGGCCTTCAAGGAAACCAATTCTATTATTCCTGCTAGCTGGGGCAATGACTACCATCATGAAAGTAAAATTACTGCCATTAAATCAAGAAACTAATTAGAATCAGATCATCAAGTTCATTCTCTGCTGGAGACTTGGTGTACTGGCGTGGGGTAGAATGATTTACTCAAGAGTACCTATCAGGGCTGAGCCAAGCCCGTTGGCTTAGTTTATTTCTGATATTCAAGCTGCCTGAAAGAAGCTCAGCAGTTCAGGAAGGTTCACAGGCACCTGTGGTAGCAAGATCTGGGCTAACAGCTCTCACTGAGAGGAAGGTTGGGAACATGCAGACCTGGAAATCTGGCTTATGCCTACGATGGAGTCAAAAGGAATCAGACTCTAATCTTCCTCCACAATCCCAAGCGGACACGGAGCCCTCAAATGACTGCAGCAAAACCAAAGACGCTATTTTTGCTTTTCCCTTCCTTTTTCATTATCAAGAGCCCTCCATCCCCAAACTCTGACAGCAAAGATCAATATGATATCAAATGGAAAGGATTATGGTCTGCCTATGCTCAAGCTTCTAAAATAGAGAGAGAATCAATCTCTCTAGTTCACATAACGAGACATCAACTGCATTTGACAGTACTTGTGAGATACTCTACGCTGAAAATCCTCTTTCATACACAGACACTGGAAATCCCCTGTGCACGTCATCATTTAACCTGTCTGCCAAACTCGATGTCAGCTTCCTACTGCCTATCTTCTCCCTCTGCAGGTGATTCAGCAACTCAAAAGGCGCATAATTATTTCATAAATATCCACCAGTGAGCTTATTACACTTGGAAAAAAGCATAGGATTTTTTGAGTTCTGATCTTGTACATACTTGAGAATGCCATGATATGGTGATTCACTCCAAACGGTAACATAACCAATTAGACACCTTTTCATTATCAAAGGATGATAATGAAAAAGATAATGAATAAGAGGATGCATCTTGCCACAGCAAGAAGTGCTGCGATTAGAATCCAGGAATCTCAGCTGTCATTTTGTCTGACCTTAAAGGAGACATTTACTCTTTACGCCTTTGATTTCCCATCAATAGTGTGGCAGCACCACTACTTATTTTACGTGCCTTTCAAGAGTAATTAATGTTTTGAATGTTCTTCAAAATTGTATGATGAGTCAGTGCAAAATGTGTTCCCATCTGTATACGTAATTGTTTTTTAAGGACATTTTAGACATATGCACGCTTACATGCCTAATATGAACTCTTACCAGCCTGTAATAATTAGAGACCAAAAAAAAAAGCCCCCCCAAAATTTCCATGTATGAGGTCCGTTCTATTAATGGGACTTCAAAGTTAACAATTTTACAATTGTGTTTTCTGTATAACCAACACGCACTGGGGGGAATGATAAATTTAGTTAATAGCTGCAGCATTATTCAACACACAGACTAGCGGAACGTTCCTGAAAGCACCGAGTGGTTTGTCTGATCACCTCCAGCTACCTATCCCACAGGAGTTGGAAATATCAGCTATGTTTCGAGTAAGCTACCCTTTAGAATATGATAGCTTAACCAATACGATGAAAATCACTATTTAAGATTATAAAAGCAGTATTTCTTGAGAAGGTCCGTCTTAGACTAGGATACTAAAGTTCTCAAACATCTTCACACACATACACATGCAGGTAAGTGGCACAAACTGGTCGCCAAACTTCAGATTAGTGTCCATTTTCTAAATTCTCAAATAGTCCCAGAAAATTAAGAAGTTCTTTCTCCAAAAATGCAATCACCCGAAACAACTCACCTCCTTACCAGTAAGGAAATGCTCAGAGCAACATCGATGTTTCTCCTTCCAGGACCACGAGATTTCTCAGAAACAAGCCCACCTTCTGAAGAGATCATAAGGATCTCAAAACAGTGTCCTTTGAACAAACTACAAAATCATTCCACCCTCTCCAGTAGAAATAATATTGCACCAATAAAGAATTAGAAGAAAACCAGAAAGAGCCATGCTACTATGACCTACAGCATGTGTAGGACACTTCAATACCGTAACAACTAGTATCACAAAAGTTAGCTGAAGAACAAACAAATACTGTGTTTTTACAACAGATGGATATATGATGGATTAAACAGACCGTCAATATGAAAAGCTGCAATTTCTAAATTAAGGCATTTTCTGAAGTGTCAAAACAACTCATCACTTTGAAGCAAATTCTGAAAGATTCCCCAAGAGTCAACCTATTACCGAAGAAAACTGATTAATAAGTCTAGTATCGATCTGTTGAAAGTATATGATGACTTTGCCTTTCCCTTTGAAAGCTATCCCCACAGCAACACACTGGGAACTCATCAGTCATGCACTACTGTGAAAGACGTGACTTAGAGATTCAGTCCCATCCCATACGATCTTAGGTTTGGGATCAGCAAACAGACAATTCCAAGTGAACTACTTTGAGAAAGTGGATCTAACTCTGACTCTTCTCCACTCCAAGTTTTACTTCCTCTGTAAGAAACTACTGTCAAATGCCTGATCAGTCTCTGCTCTTCACACAGAGCACTTCCCACAGCTGTGTCTGTTCCCCAGCAGGCCTTTATGTCTCTGGTATATGAACAGGTATTTTATAATGCTGGCTAATGGAACTTTATTGCATTTTCAGATGTTTTCCCATGAGGTTATTGCAATTTCTTACTATTATAAGGAGAAAGGACTGACAAGGAAATCTGCAATCTGTGCGTGCAGTTTGCACTGAAACGCACCCAAACATGGGAAGGTAGGTGTTTGCTATTTACCACCACATTAGGACACACAGTGAGTAAGAATATTTATTGAGCTGGAAGCGCGAAGCGAAATTAGGAAGGTAGAGTGTACTCATGCTAACCGGAATCTAGCCTATGCACCGAGGCTAATACCAAACGTTGGAAATGCAGCTGTGGCTCCTTCGCAATCACGAGCGGTAATTTCTGTTTTGCATCTCATCCTAAGGACAACCTTCCCTCAGGTTACGCTGGGGAAAGCGCACAACGCTCTCCAGCGACTCACAGAAGCAACACATTGTACAAAGGCTCGGCATAAAAAGACACTTGTCATGCTCTTCACAACCAGGATCTTGACTGGATATTTCTCCCCAGGGTGGTTACCAAGTCTGACCAAGATGAAAGTACACCCGCCTGCAGAGATGCTACTGTGACCAAGGACAAGATAGTAAGAGAAAGTTTATCTTTTTTCTGCAACAGATTTTCAGTCCTCTTTTCTCCGCCATGAAGCCTAGTGAAAATGCAGCTAACTGTGGTTTCCTACTACGAACCAGAGCATAATTAACAACAGCTACCTACAAATACAGTTCTACGTTTTTTTCTGTCTCAAACTCAGTGGACACTTTTAACATTTAATTTGTATGCACACTTGTGATCTGCAATGGACACCAGCCAGTCTCTAGCCACGTTAAGCAAAGATCAGCCCATTTCTTAATTAGAGATGTGAATTAATGGAAACTGAAATGACCGTTTTAAATACAGCAGGCCCTAAACAATGACTTCCTGAACTGCTGTGCGCCCTAGATCATTTCCTTTGTAATATTTTCAAACTATCCACTCTCATCAATGATTTACGGCGTCGAGGTATGACTTGGCAGTATTTTCAATGTCTGTGCTGATAAAGAAGAAAACTTTTATTGTATCTTGAACTGTCAACAAATGCTTTAAAATTTCATAAGAGTTCTTGCATTTGTCTTTCATATTTCCAGAGCTTAAAAAAAACAACCTCAAACTACCTGCCTTTTCGTATAGAATAACGCTTATGAGCATCTCATTAATGAGTCGCATTAACTTTCTCCCCATCAGAATATGCTTAATTCCATTGGCCTCACACCATGGTTCTCCAACTGGGTACCGAACCTCGTTGTGACAGCCCAATTAGTTCTGCTGGCAACATTAATGAGATTGTGATTATTTGAGAAACATACGTAGCAAGTATGAATGCATATGCAGCCCTCTGGTTAAAAGGGATATTACAACTTTAATAGAAGGAGACATCAAAAAGCATTTACCCACACAAAGGAATTCAACAATTGGATTTAAATTTAATATAACATATGATGAAGAGACGAGTTGGAGTAAAAGCCTGTCACTGCTGCTCGCACAATATTATTTATGGCTCTGTATAGGACCAACTCCACAACATTAGCAGACGGAAATCTTAATACCTTCTGACACAACTGGGTTGAGCCATCTATTATCACCCACAAATCCTATAAAAACAAATACCGGTTCAAATAATTATGCTGTTCACCATATTAACTTCCTAGACACCAACAAGGGGAATCACAGTGATAAAATGACCTGGTTTAGGGAAGACCAAGGAGAAGAATGATCTGTATTCTGGGCTTCAAATCAAAAGCCTTTAATATTAGGATCACACTCTCCACTGAATAAATGTCAGAGAAATAAACTTGATAGAACAATATATTTTCCATGCTCCAAAATTATGAATTTTAAAAAGGACCGAGAACACGAAACTGCAAAGTCTTTAACCTCTAGGGAATAAATTCAAATACCAAGCAGGTCAGTAATAATCTAATGTCAACTGTTACCATAAAAAAAATGGACGGTGATAAATAGTGAAGTATCAAGCTGCCAGGGAGGTATTCAGTGGGAACTGTGAGGATCTCTGTTATTCTGTGTTATTGTCTGTATAGCTTGATTAGAATTTTAAAGAAAAGGTAATGTTTCTCCCAACCCTATTTCATCATCGTTTATAACACAGAGCATTGAAAACTGTCGGCCTACCTCTTATCGATTCTTCCAGATACCGATCTTATTCAGCTTGGGTGCTCGCTAGCTTGCCTGCAACATTGCTTTCCTGAGAAGGAAAATACAACATAGAGCAATCAATGAAAGGTGAATCTTTGGGTTGGAGAGGTTTAGTACACAATGCAGATTTTGCTGATCTAAGTGGCATATACTTTCTTAATTACATTTTCCTCCCTCCGAAACGTTGACAGATGAAGTCTTTTTGGTATTCAGTTGACTCCCACTTCCTGCAGTATGGATAATTGCACCTTCCATTTGCAGTTGCACACCTCTCTGAACAGTACTATAATTTGTATGGATGGAAAACGTAAAAGAAATGTTTATCACGTGTAAATTATTTTAGTTTTTTGTAGCAAGCTAGATGAAAATGAAAAGGGCCAGCACCAAGCAGTCCACTCTGCAGAAAGCAGTGAACGACTGAATATTAAAACATTTTCACAACATGCAGGCAGACCTGTTTATTCCACTTTGCTTTACACTCCACTGCATCAATGCATTTATTTACTCTTCTGCAACACTGTGGATCTATCTCATTATGCTGGCCAAACTTTCTTTATATTATAGGTACAGTCGCAGCACACGGAGTTCTCTCTTTCAAGAGGAAGAAGATCACTTGAGCTGCTAACATCAAACATGGGAGATGCCAATATCTCTGTCCTGAAGATCTCAGCCAAGATGAGACCTTGGCAAGTCAGTCCAAACACAGCACGAGGCGCTCAGGAGGATAAAATACCTCAGTGACTTACATGTGACAGACAACACGCGATGCATCCCAGAACTGACGAACAAGTTTTTCTCGACAAAAAGAATGACTTCCCTGAAAGAAAGAAAAAGTGGTATTAGATAACCTGAAAGAGCAATATTAAACCACGATCCCAGTATACGGAAGAGCTGCTTTTATCCCGACGTACCTACTGAAACTGGGCCTCAAGCTACAGCTAGATTTCACCCCCTGAGATACGGATTTCTTGCCCCTTCTCTCCAGGACTGTCGCACCCAGGGCTGTAGCTGCCCTACGGCTCGCAGGAGCAGGCAGCAGGCTGGCCACGAAGGCCCTGGCACCCCGAGCCAAGGGCCCGGCCTGGCCCTCACCCACCCCAGCGCCCGAGCTGTCCCGCCGGCAGCGGGGTACATCCAGCCACGCCACCTCCGAGGCCGGGCTTTCAGCGTCGAAAGAACAGCTCTGGAAAAGCAAGAGCTCTTCGAACGGAAGGTTTTCCCTCCCCCTGCCTCCCTCAAGGGCAGGGAGGGCGTGAGGGAGATGGCGGGAGGAAGATGGCGGAGGGGCGCGCGCCGGGAGCGCCGCCCTGAGCCCAGGCCCCCGCCGCCCCTCGGGACCCGCCTCACGCCGCCCCTCCGCGGGGAGACGGGGCGGAGCCGGGCGCCAAGGGAGCCGGCCTGCCCGCCCGGCCAACCGCGTCCCCGCCGCCGGAGCCCCGGCTCCCCGCCCCGCTCCGCTCCCCTCCGCCGGGCCGGGGTGAGTGGCGGGGAGCCTGAGGCGCCGCGCCCGGTCCCCTCGGCGCCCAGCCGCGGCTCGTAGCGCAGCGCCCCGGGCGCCTTTCCGTGCCGAAAAACACGCTCCGTGTGCCCGGTTCTCCGTGTGCGGGGCTGGAGGGGCCGCGTCTCTGGCGGCGGCGTGAGGAGAGGAGCGCGGCGTCCGAGGGCCCGGGTTTGCCCGCAGGGAAAGGAGGCCTGGAGGGGGAGGTGCCGGCTGTCAGCGGGGCTTCAGGGGGGGCCGGGGGCGGCCAGGCAGGGCTCTGGGTCCCTTCTGTGTGACAAGTTGCTCGCCCTGCGAGCGAAACTGCGGGTCCCAGCTTGGTTGGTGTGCTGGGGGGCTCGGCCCTGGGAGCAAGCTCTGAGGCTGCGGGAAGGCCTGGTGTCCGTGCCGGCGGCGGAGTCAGGGAGGCTTTCCAAAAGTTCCCTCAGTTATAGGCCTTAAGTAGTTTTGAAAAAATTCCTCTTTTCAGCCTGGAAATGCAGGATTGTGAAATGAAAGAAAAAAACCCCACAAAACAGCAAACCACAAGCAAAAGAACACCCCGCCTCTGTTGCCTTTGGCTTTTGACTAGAAAGCGCGTGGAGAACAGGTTCTTAATTGGCTGCTACTTGGTGGAAATGCAGTTTTTTTCGTGAGTGCGGTGTGTTGCCATCGCATTTTTGCCTACTGAGAGGACGGAGCTTCTTTCCCTCAGGTTTTCTTCTAACGCGCTTCCCATTTTCAGTGACACTATATCACGGCAACCTCTTCTCAGTGGTGAGCGCAGGTTTTGGCACCGTCTGTAAGACAAAGTGATTCTTCGAAAAGCACTCCAGTCAGTCCTCCAGTTTCTCTTTTTCAGAACCCGTTCGGAAGCGCTAAGCTTGCTTTCTGCCAGTCTGTTAAGGTAGATATTACCTCAGCCTTGTGAGGAATAAAAGCTGTATGGTGGCAGATGCAGCTTTTAAGTTGTCTGTAAACGTGTTTTATTTGCTATTTATAAGTATACTTATGGCTTCTGAGTTACTTACCTGCTGATGTTGTAACAAATACCTATTTTTCACTGTGAAAATTAGCTAATATCAGTCACATCTGATACTATGAAGGATTTCTAGTTCAGCCAGTCATGTTAACTTGCTGAAATTCATCTTCTCACTCCTTAACCATCCACGTGCTGCTTGTGCAGCTGCAACTTCTTAGGTCAGCAGTGGGCTGGAGAGCTAATTGACTCTCTGTTTGCATTTCCTATTGTTTTTCTCCAGTAGACCTGATCTTAATAACCAATCTCCAGCCTGAATCAGTGGTGGTGTAATGAACAAAAGAATTACTTAGAGTTTATTAATATTTAAAGTTTAGATCAGAGCAATTCTTTAATCTTTGGGACCATGTTAAAACAAAAAGAAAGCCTTTGGAGCTAGAAGTTTGGCACTACAGATTGGTTTTGGAAGTCTAGCCTTGGGAAAGAAGTCCTGAATTTGTTTTAGGGGTACGGCGTCTTTACGTAGTGCACAGAAAGGCTTTGGCAATAAGGTGGCATGTGAAATGGGAGGCGTAGCATATTCACTAGGGAAACGGCCAAAGTCAGCACCTGTAAAATGAAGTTGCCTAAACCCCAAATACAGTGGGCACACCTGAATTTCAGGCATGACAGAAATTTGTCTACCTACTGCTAGCACGTTGGGGTTCCCATCTTTCTGATGAAGGGGCCGCGACTGTGACTGCTGCAAGATCTTTCCAGAGGGATGTTGCCCATACATTTACTCCCCATACTTTATGAGAGTAGGGAGGAAAGTGAAGCAAAATTATTCAGGACAAAGTTACTTAGGTCCTTAAATTGAAAGGAAGAAGGGGTATCATGTCATCCTAATGAAAAAAGGGTAAAATAAGCAAGAACAAAGCTTTAAAATAAATCCATTACATGATAGATGATTATTTGAGGTCTGTTTTGTTCCTGGAACTTGAATCTGGAGAACTTTTATTTCTCTTTTTCACATTGGGAGCATGACTCCTCATTTGAGAGCATCAGCTGGCTGATGCTTGTTATGTTTCCTTTTTAATCTTCTTGGCAAAATCTAAGCAGAACAAGGAGGTTTTGCATTTCTGAGTGGTGAGAGGCTTAATAATCTAAAAGGAAAAAAATACCATTCTTTTTGTTTTCATGAATGATTTTATCCAAGTGTTACTGTAATTCACTACAAATTTGAAAGGAATGCTGTTCAGAATTCATTGCTAATGTTCAGTGATAATTGTTATTGTGTGCTTACCCAGCAGATCTTATTGACGTACTACTTTGATCAGCAGTAGTGCTTTGAAGGGTGTTGCCTTGATCCAGTGCACTGATTAAGTAGTTATTTCATCCACCCATTGTGGTAGCTAGATTGGGTGTGAGCTGAGCTGTAATATTCCTCCATACGTCCCCCATTGCTCTAAGTAATCCAGTCATTCTTCCCGTATAATTGAACCTGTTGTATGCTTTTGTTTTTATTTGCAGTGCTGCACCATGGCATCTACCTCGGCAAGATAGCTCTGGTAACTATGAAAAGTGGCGGACGGAATTGAGCCAGAGTTACAGTAGCTCTGGTTTGGACTACTCAGAAGATGCCTTTGAGCTCTTTAGTGGGGAGGAAGAAGCCTGCTGGCAGTGAGAGCGCGAACCATCCGAATCGGATTGTTCCACAGAGGATTTAGCGTGGTCTGCTGCGTCAGATATGTTGGAAAGCATGTCACAGTTGGCAGGCCAAAATCATGCAGGTATGCAGAGCTTACCATGCTTGAGACCTGTCTTTCACAGCTTTAAATCAGTGCAGTGGAGACTTGAATCAGCAAAAATAAAAATGTAAAAATTGCGTACAGTGTTCTTGCTGTGCAAAGCAACAGAACCTCGGTACGCCGACTAGATCTGTGTTTTGCGCTCCCAGGATTTGCTGACAGCTACATGCAGAAGGGTACGATTTGGCCACGGAAACCCTTCCTTGTGATGCTGAAATTCTCTTGGCATGTTAAAAAAAATTCTGCAAGATATCTTGACTGAGTTACCATGTATGAAAAGTAGCTGGGCCATAAAATAATCTTTCCAAGGGCACAGGGAAAATTCCAGGACTTGAAATACTTCAGAGGGCTAGATGGTGCCTTAAAGATGCCTCAGGTGAGTGATAAAGAAGCAGGCAGCAGGACATAAGCTAACTGCCTTAATGTCTTGTTAGGTTTTCTTCTGTCTCTGTGGGGTTCTCTGTCATTCTTCTGCATTCCCCTTTTTTCCAAGTTTGGTCTGGTTTGGTCTGTGAGTACTTGAAGAGATGAATACTTTTTAAAATCTCTTTTTACTTTGGGAGCTTGTCAGCATGTGGAAACATTATAACTTTAAAGATTAGCTACAATAGTTTTAATATATTTTTAAAAGTAGCGTAGACTTAAGATATATTTTAATGTCTGTTAGCTGTTACTCTTGTAATCTGATTCTACTCAGGTCACAACTTGATCAACTGGTATATACCAATATATAATTAACCTTGTCTATACTTTAAAATTGGCAAGCTGTTTCTTTTCCTACTATAGACAAGTCCAGTAGAGATGTTCCTCCTGTCCCTCATCTAGCCAACATTTTACTGTGGGTTGGATTTTTATTTTTTTCCCCCACTCTGCAGTAATAGCCAGCACCGTTATCATTAGGAATCCTTTTTAAATACTGTTTAGGCATGAAATCCCAACAATGCAGGGCAAAATTTGTTGTCCGGTATGTATACATGAATGTAAGCCCTCTTTATTGTAGCACAGAATATAGCATTAGATATCAGTGCTTCAAAAAATCTGAATAAAGAGATGATCATTGCCTTGGTGTCTTATTCATGCTGCATTTATATAAGTGGACAGTGTCTAATAGATTAAACAGTTTTGCTTAGAAGTTTTGGTTTTTACAAATGATAGGTTTTCTCTGGAGATATAACAAGTTTTTTTAAATTATTCCATGTCTAACCATTGAAATCCTTATTTCTGGCATCAAGGAGTACATGCGAGGAGGAATCCTTACTGTGTGCATAGTGGGTTTTTTAATAAGTGTTGCCACTTTTTATCTTTACAAGGTTAATGTTTCATAAAATTATGGAGTCTTCTGAATACTACCAGTTAAATGAGAAACCAGGGAGTAATTCATAGAAAAATATTTTGGGAAATTGATTGCTTTCTGCAGTATATATCTTACTGAGAACAGCATATATAAATAATAAAAACTACAGAAAACTTGTCATGCTGGTGTCCCCATAGGGACGCAGTATTTCCTTGTATAAGCCCACTGAATTTGCAGTTAGTACCCTGAAAACACAGTCAAGCAGTCAGGCGCTTCCTGAATGTGCTCAGTATTTTGAACTGGGACCACACCGTATGCATCTTGCTGTCAGTGGCAGTGACTTTTCCAACTTCTTAAGTCTTTTGTCTTCTCCCAGCTATTTGCTTTCACATCTTTGCTGTTTCCTCAGTTTCTGCAGAACTGGAGTGGTGCTGGAACAAGCTAGAGAACAGGGAGCTGATACAGATTTTTTATTTCCCCTGCCCCGTGTCATTTTTCACTTGGATCAATACCGTGAGACAGTTCATCTAAGCTCCCAAGAGTACTTGTACTGCCACAAATGAAGAGCCTATTCAGGGCTGAAAATAAGTGATGGGGCTGAATGAGGGAGGAGGTAGATTGAGGTTAAGTTAGCATTACAGGTAAAATTGAATGTGTCAACAAGCTCTAAGCAGTAGTCTCTGTTTTTCCCAGTGTATCCTATGTTGTCTTTCAGTGGGGTGATTGGAAACGAGCAATATGACATACATGGTGGGACAGAAGCTTGCTCAGTGTTTCACCTGAGCTCACCGATATCATCTGTATGATCCTACGGCTTGGGGTTTCTCTTCCCTCAACAGGGAAAACTCTCAAGTGGACGATTGTTTGCCTCCCACTTTGTTATTCTGCAGTCCCGCTTTCTTTACAATGTATGTTCAAAGCTACTTTTTTCACTGTAGATGAGCAGTCTGAAGTAGCGGATTCTGCAGCTATGGAAAGAGATGTCACGGGAAAGCAGATTGATCTAAAAAATAAAGAAGCTGGCATTAAGCAAGACAAATCTGTCATCAAAACTCATGCTGGTGAGTTTAGTAACTTTAGTAGAGGTTATAATTCTTGTTTCTTTTGAAAGGGGATGTAAACTTTTAACTAGACTTAAATTTTATATACAAGCTATTAAAGTTAAGCCAGGTAATTAGCCTGGCTTAATTAGCCAGGTAATTAAGTACGAGGTTTCTCTTCGATGCTTTCTCAGAAACCAGTTTGTCTCCCGTAACACACATGGCTTTGCTCCTGACATAGTGACATTATCCTAGTGATGCATTATAACAAGATCTGGATAAACACATTAAAAAAATGTATCCACATTTTAAATTTAACTGTAATCCTCAAAATTTTACTGGACTGTTTAGTTTTCCTCTTTTTCTCTCCAGCTGTACAGGTACTAGGAGTGTGGGGTTTTTCCCTCCAAAGTAAACATGACTTCAGAATTTATTGTGCAAAACGTTTTCCCCCCGTTCATCAGTTGTATTAATTACTGAATTAACTCGTTTGCCATGTTTTAGTTCCTTTCCCAAGCTGAGGGAGGCAGCAGGGCACCAATTTTGGCCAGAACAATGGAGCAGCTTTAACCAGCACAATGATGTAGTGCATGGAGGAGGAGAGGGGAAGGGAGGAAGGAAGGATGCTGTTTGCATGTACTGGTTATGCAAGCAACTGGGAGAGCAGATGGTGGGATGCAAGTCCTGCTTAAGTCTTCCTAAAAAGTGGGTCAGAGATACTATTTTTAATTTTAAAAAGAGCAAGAAAGCTGTAGTGGAGCAAAAAATAATTGAAGCAGAAGGGGAATCTTCCTCAGTCTGTATGTACATGAAAAGTGAACAAAGTCGGAAGTTTTGTAGGTCACCTGTAAGACTGATTAACCAGGGAGATCCTCCTGCCTAGGTACTTCATGGCATTGCATTTGCATACAAGCATCCTCAGACCATCCATGTATCACAGGGAAACGGGACCTAGGATCATTTTTAGGCTCTTCTTAATTGTATAGCTCATTCACAACAGTGGTGAGTCAATGTTATGAGTTCCTGACTCATCTTCAGCATTTATCTTTCTATTACTGGTTTTCCAAGACTGCCATGTAGTCAAGTGAGAAGACAGTTGATGTAGATCATCTCGTCTATAGTAGAGAGGCTTTTTCTGGCGAGGTCCTCTGAGATGGTCTTCCTAAAATACATCAGAATCTTGTGACCATTTGATTCATAGAGAAATTGAAAAGGACCTGATGAGTCAGATTCATTGAGTGAATGGTAAACAACAGTATAAGGTTGAGGAAGTTTTCCATCTCTGCAGAGCTTTCCCTTGAAAGTTGAACTTGGGAAGATTTTATCCTCTTAATCAATTTCAGATTGTTGTAGTTCTGCACAAAGAAACATTTTTGCCTTTGGTTTATGGGCAAGGAGAGTCAGAGCGGTCACTCAGCCTTGAGTAGCAAGTTGTTTCATTAGCTTGCGCTGATGTACAAAGTGATCCATTGTCTTCCGTCTGTCTGTCCTATCGCTTGTCACCTTGGCAGCTAAGCACTTTTCAGGTACGTTGTTGCAGTGCTTCCAACCACTATCAATATGAAGAGCACAAAATAAGGTTCATGCTTATTCCTCTTTCATGCAAACACAGTGCGCTGTCATGTGACTGACAAGTTATCCCCAAATTCATCAGCATCAATCATACTTAGCTGTGTACTACATTTTTTATTGCAGAATATTAACATACAAACAAAATAAGCACAGCAAGTTTTGTATACTGGCATCTATAAATGCCTGCTTCTCTTTGACTTAATAATTCAGCCTCTTGTTATTTTATCAACTTGGAGATACTTTTTTTAAAAAAAAAAAACCAAAAAACAACAGAAGGTGAGCTCACCTGGAACTAGATTGGTGCAGAGTTAATCCCCTCAGTAAATTCAGCATAATCAATGATGTATGCACTGAGCATGCGTGGTGCTTTTGAATTTGTCTTCCGGTAATAAAAAAAAAATTCTTTTTGTTATTTTACTACTGATATGGTTAAATGTGTGTGTGTGGGAAACCCTGGTTTGCATATGGGAATGCCCTGGAATGTGATTCTTATTTTTCATAGGTTTTTTTTGCGGGCTGAAAGAAGAAAAATCTAGATGCTGGCCTTAAGGGAAGTGAGAAATTTTTGTCACAGTTGTCTTTCTGTCTTCCTCTTCTCTGGCCCTCTACCCCAGTGTTGTAGCAACTAGCTGTTATTAGACAAATGCATCACAAAATGACTCTAAGTCCCCAATTCCATATAGATTTTTCCAAAAAAAACGTAAGTCGTCTTTAAAATTTACTACAGGAAACTGCGGTTCTTCAGCTTAGATGTATCGGAAAGTTCAAGTGGGGCTTTTTAACGCTCTGATTTGTACTGTAGTCAAAAGTTTGCTCTCACCTTTGTTTGTAACATGTCTACATTAAATGTTTTGCTCATTTCTTTTTCTGCAGTGTTACCACTGCGCTACTGCTGGCAAAAGTGGGAGGGCTTTAGTTGTTCATGTTTGTTATTTAGAGGCATAGGAATGTTTGAGCAGCATCAGGCAGTTTTGTGGCTGAAATACAGTTCAGTCAATATTACCAATTTAACCATTTTTTTTTTTTTATGATAGTGGTGTCAACGATGGAAAATCTAAAAGTTAAAAAGGCCAGTGTAGGTACAGGCAAATAAATACCCGCGGTTCATGTTAAGGTGAAAGGCACTGGCATGTGCACATAGACATGTGTGCACTGAGGGAAGTGTGTTTATTTTTCCTCATCAGATTTTTTTCCAGCTTGTCTGGAGTATTTCTGAGTAGATTAGTTTGTATTCACTTTGTGAACAAATTTTCATGTGTCCATGCATTTAATTATTGACTTAACCAAATAGCAGTAGTAGTTCATTAAAAGTATCTATCTAAAGTAGTAGTAGTCTATTTAAAAGAATTGAGAGAAGATCCTGCTGCCCTGTTTGGAGAAGGGAGCAGGTATCCAATAGTCTCTACTGGCTCTCTTGCTGATTCCTGAGCTTTTCAGCACCCAAGGTTACTGCTTGATAACGTGCCCAAGTTGTGGGATTCCTGCAGACCTACTTAGGCCCCAAGATTCCAGACTGCTCTTCTGATTCTGCAGTAAAATAGTATTAATGTATGCTAGATGGGGAAATTCCAACCAGCAACATCTAAATGGAAACACCTGCTTGTAAAGAAAGTTCATCGAGTTCATTAATGCCTTTGTGGAACTGGGAAAGAATGAGTTTCTTCCGAAAAACGTGGATTCCGCAAGGTTCTTACTGTTGTCTCATCTCACTAATGTTGGTGGAAACTGAGGGTATCCTTCAGCATGCTGGAGGAACTTTACCTGCTTTAAATTCATATTTATAATAAATAGCCTGATATTTCAGACTCTGTATCAGTTCTGTGTTATCTGCACAAAGCTTTCAAACACTGTGTTTGGTGATCGGGCTGTCTGCATGTTAATCTGAACTGCTGCACTCAATTGTACAAATGCAATTTAGATAATTATGAAAATGTTATCTTGAGATGCAGAGTTAAAATCTTTCTGAGGAGTAATCAGCTACTGCCTTTCACAATTCTCTCTCCTTTAGCCCTTTTACATTTTTTCTTCTTAAAATAGAGTATTAGTAGAGCATAATAACAACAAAATGCCTGCCTATTTTCCTATTAAATCACAGTTGGACGTCAAAGGAAAAGGAAACTCAATAAAGATTTTCTTTTATTTTTCTCCCTCTGCTCATATAGATTTAAAATGTCATACTTAAAGATGTAGTTGCATACAGAAAGCAAAATCTATGTAGGTCACTTAGTTATAAGCCACACAGCGGGCTTTAGAATGTAGGCATGGAGATTAGCTTATCTCCCTTGGTACACACTGAGTGCTTCTGTAGTCAGAGCAGCTTCTTGGTCCAGTTTGTTGTGCTTTACTTCCTAAATATTCTGTGCTTTGTGACCTTACTGCTGCAGGGTACATGGCTCTCACTTGATGTCTGTTCTGATGTCTGGTTTTGCTCTTCTTGTCACCTGTTCCTGCTTTATTCCTCTCCAACGAAGAGGGTGTGGGAATGCAGGATTCGGGGCAACCAAGCATCAGCAAAATGTACTTCTGGAACAGTAATTGGCCCTGGCAGGGATTCTCTGTAGACAGACATGCAGTGACATTTAAGTCTGCCACCACAAATGGAGATTGAGCATTCGAGCATGTCTAGTTCAAAGATGGAAATGAGGGAATACGTGAAAGACAGGAGAAATAAAGCGCATAGATCCTCTTGTATGCGTCTCTTTCCTTTCAGCTGAAGGACAGGTGAACCTCGTATACCTAGAAGAAAATCTGAAAGTGTAAATAAACATTGTGTAGTTAAAAGACTAACTTTTCAGAATTTAACTGTGTGCTGACTTTTCTCATCATTTTTTGTTCTTGTTTCACTAAAATTATAGTCCTTGATCCTTGATAATTTTTATTCTTTCTGAGCTTATTTACCGTTAAACATGAATTGCTATTAAACAAATAACTTTTTGAAATTGGTTGTGCAGTCAGGTTTAAAAATTGCTGTTGTCTGTGGTAGTGTTTCTTCTAACGTCTGTAGGTGCAAATGAGCAAATGGATCAGTGTATGGCAGCACACAACTCGTGCTATTAGAAACCAATTCTTAATTAAAAGGCGCTTCTATATGTCAGGAAAAACTTAAGTGAATTAATGAGGCTGATATTAAATTGTCACAAAATGTTCAGCAGACCCCATGGGTTTTACTTATGCATTTGAGTACTTGACTTAGTATATGTAAATGCTTTGTTCTACGTTTTTTTTTTCCCCTGCAGTAGTAACTTCTTAATCTTTTTATTCATTCTGTGTGCAGCATAAATGAATATGCCACTATTTTATAAGTGCGATTAAACCCAATAGTGGCAATGATTTACACTCTTTTACAGGGATTCTACATTGCAATTGTAAGGAAAATGACCTGATGACTGAAATGGTGGTTTCCACTCAAATGTTTATGATCCTACCCAAGAAATTTTTTTCGTTAAATTGCATTTTGAAGTATTGTTAATTCTTATTCATCTGTCTATAAAGTATCATTATGTCGTTGTCTTTAATCCATTTGATACATCATCTTCTGAGGAATAAATTGCTCTATGATGGCTGGTTCTGAACTGTGGTAGTTGCATTTAAATCACATCTTTTTCTTGTTGTCCGTAAAGCAAAGCTCAATGATTCCTGCTTTGCCTAGTCTTAACTGTACATCCACTTATCCTTTATACGGATCGACTGCATTTCTGAGGAGATCCTCTGTTTCCTTGCAAAATTCCACAGCTATATCTTGTGTACTTGAGACTCAATTCATCGCAGCCTATTTAGGCGAAGTTTTACATTCATACTGTTCAGTGTTTTAAGGATTTGTGTTGTGGTTATGCCAAGGTACCCCACAGGACTGGAATGCCAATGCACTAGTTGTCAGACAAGCACCCTGAAATATCCCGTGAAATGTGCAGTGCCTGTCTAGAAAAAACTAAAACTGAATTTAATCACTGAAAATTAGTAAAACAGAGAATATGGAGGGCTTGTTTAAATGGTACAATCATACTTTCCAGCTAAATGGGCAGTATAATTTGTTTCTGAATGATTTGAGTTAAAACAAACTGACCATACCTTACCTGTGTAGTCATTATTAGTTGCCTGACTTTTTTTTGGCTGTCAGAGTGGAGTCCTGAGAAGGGAACACTGTGTTAGCATTAGCTATATGCAAAGGTATTCATGAGACTTCTAGTAATGCTTACTGTAATGTTTTGTCTTCTCCTCATTTCTCCTTTAATTACATGCGTTAAAGTGTTTAGTTCAGCTTCAGTAGTTGCATAAAAGCGAAATCTGTGTAATAAAGGTAGAGAGGTACTCTCCCCTGTTTAAATAGTTGAAAACAGTGGTATCTCATTATGTGCTGATGCTCATGAAATACTGAAATTGTAACGTAATTACTCATGTTAGCTACTCTGTATTGATTGGCTGTGTTTACGCCTGTGCAAAATCTCCCACTAAGCATTGAATGAAGTTGTAAATCCATCCTTACCTGCCCATCTGAAGTATAGTCTCTCAGTATTTATTTGTGATTACATGCCACTGGGAAGGATAAGAGAAGATGAAAGAGTGAAAGATACTGTTTAAACAAGGTCATATAAAGAATTTAGGAAATGATCACTGAAGCTTGAGAGGAAAGTATTTCTAATATAATTGTATTTCCTAAAAAAAAAAAAAAATGCCTAACTATAGGTTGTAGAATATATTTGCAGTGTTTTCCACAGTTATATCGATAGACACTGCCTCTAATTTTTCAGTGCCTTACGAATTGCACCTTAGAGTTACTAGATGAGTAGCTCTTGTTAAATGTTAATTCATTTTGTTTTAGCAAGTTGTCGTTTCAGGTAGGAACAAGCTAAGTCTGTATCAGGCAGTCATTGAAAGTCAGTTTATTCAATGCCATAGTATTTAAGTACTTGCTTTACTAATATATTTGTCCTGTATCATTAAGTAGTCTAATTCTTTAGGGTTCTTATCCCCTCCCCTCTTTGGAGACTGTTCATAGAGACACTTAGTGTGCAAGTTCCTGCAGTTATCATCCAGATTTTTATTTAAATTCTGCACTGCTGTTATTACAGTCATTGCCTCTAGGCTTGACATTGGGTTTGGTTTTTTTATTAAATAGATAATATGAGGTTGTATAGATAGGAGACCAGTAATTCTTCTCTTTCCCTGATACAGTAATTGACACTTTTGTTTTGTTGATTTATGCTTGACAGAAATTACTGAATTATTAGATGGAGAACTGGATGCTCTCTGGTCTTTTTGCACCATTAAGATAAGCAAGATGTGTCAGCAGCTGATCTCTAAGCAGGCAAAGGGTGGCAAGTCAAGAAAGCTGCAGCATGGATTCACAGCAAAGAAACCGGAGACAAATGACTTGAACTGCATTGTTCCTGATCGGCTAATGAACAGAATCCGCCTGAAAAATACCAGAGAGACTGTTAAACAGGTACTGCAAGGAAGAAAAAAAAATTATATTTTGCCTATGCTTTTGGGAGAACCACTGGAAAAAAAAAAAAGCTGTAATGTAAGAATCAAATCCGGCAGTTCTTACTGATGCTGCGCTTAGGCCTCTGAAAGAGATTTTTGCTTGCTATCTCAAGGTTTACCTTCCTCGTCTTTTTGTTAGACGCTACTGCAGAGCTGTTGCTAGTAAATAATCAAATCATTGTAAAATATTGTCTGGTGATAAAATAATGATTTTTGTGATTGAGCGAGGCTGGGACGGTCAGTTATTGCAGTCCACAATAAGCTCTGGATCAACTGAGGAAAAAACCCTTGTTTTCTGGTTACATTTGCACCTGTTATTTATAGAAGTATTCTGCATATCAGTGGATTGTGGGGTCTTTGTGACTGCAGTATTAAAAGTATTCCAAAGACAAAACCTCCCCCCTGCTCCCAGCTTTCTTAGACATTAGATAGTACTAAGAATTAAAGCATGTCCAGTAGAATCTTGTTGACATCAGTTCCTTTATTAAGAAGCATCTGTGTCATCTTTACACAATTCAAAGTGCTTTTCTTTCTCACCAGCCCAGTGGTTTTTTCCCACCGTAGGATAGGCATTCTGACACAGTTCCTCCCTTCAGCTCTGCGTCTAAGAGTCTCAAGACTGGTATTTTTTTGGCCGGTGATACTTGCGTGCTTGCTTTGTGCTTGCAGATGGATTTGAATATGTGGTTATGTGGATTTGAGTAGTGACCGCTGCCTACAGATGCATTTACCTGTAAATCTGGGCCTTGGCGAATGTCTGTATTTCGTTTGAAATTGGTACAGAATGTCTGCATCTGGAAAAGTATTTCTGATAAAACAAAAAATGAGCTTTGACTAATAATTAGTCATTTATTTTGTTTTATCTCTATCACATTTGCTGGCTTTAATTTATTGCCACATAGCATAGTAAAAGTGATAACGTATTCCTCTGCGAAGCCCGGGCCAGGTGAGCGGGGAGTAATACTCTTAAAGTCAGGTCTGGCGTGATGATTATGTCAGGCTTCCTGTTTGTTTAAATTGTTTTGAAATTTCAGCCGTCTGCATTCTTTTATTGTATTAATGTTAACCAACCCACCGTTTTTACTGCCTCCTTATTTGTCTTACAGTGTGGTGATACATTTTCTAGGAAAAGTAATTTTGACTGCTATGTCTATTTGCTTCTGTTTTTACCTCCACGTAATAACATTTTTGTGCACAGGAGAAGAAATCAAGGATGAAGATGACAGAGGGGCTTGAGACATGCCTTTCTAGGATTGATTCCACTGCTTTTGTAGCGACTTACTGCGTTTATTAACCAGATGGAATCTGTGTAAATTAGATCAGATAAAATTACTGATATTTCATAAATGCACTAATACTGGGATTTGTGTGATGCTATTAAATATGCTTAAGATTTCATGGTGGATAAATTAATACAGGAAATAGTAAGTAGTACTGTTTATCTTGCAAAGAAAACTGTAGAATTTTGTTGGTATTCTGACTCAGAGCTGCATATAAATATTTGAACTAATTGCCTCAGAATTTATTTACCTCTTAGAATTCATAAAGCTCATCATAACCTCTGTGGCTGGTATTTAAGGCCCTATCTATACTGTCAGCATAGGAACACTGCTGTTCCT
Source organism: Pelecanus crispus (assembly GCF_030463565.1). Classification (NCBI taxonomy): domain Eukaryota; kingdom Metazoa; phylum Chordata; class Aves; order Pelecaniformes; family Pelecanidae; genus Pelecanus; species Pelecanus crispus. Next base: position 1,846,597 of record NC_134655.1, on the reverse strand, counting down.
ATGTGCCTATGGCCTCATTGCAGACAGGCAGTTGTATATGGTGGACTTATTGCTGATTAACAATTGCTGTTACTGAGTTGTGATCATCAAGTATTTGAAACGTGGAGCAAAACATGTTAATTTAACTTAATTGAGCCTTCAGGAGTTAGTGTATTTGCTGTTGTGGAAGGCTGGTTAGCATGCACAGGCTGGCTTCCTGGAACATCAGGTACTCGTTAAGCAAGAGTAACTAACGGCTGGGGCTGCTCTAAACATATTTAACACTAGCAAAATATGTATCGATTTACATCGGCAAAATTGTAATTTGTGCTGAGCATCCACCCAGGGTCAAATGAGTTATACTAATTAAAAGAAATTTTTTGCCAGTGTAGCTGTATCCTCACAGTTGATTTTGGCTGGTCACCGATGGGTTGCTTGGCAATCACATGACTTTTTTTTTTTTTTTTTTTTGACTGTTATAGTTTCTGTGGAAGAAGTCAGTAATGTCCATGCAACTTCAAGCATCAAGGAAACTTTTCCTATTACAAGAAGAAATAGTATATTACCAATAATTTTAATGAAACTAAGTTATCAGTTCTGGAAGGGGTAATACCTGAGGAAGAGCAAATATATTGAGTGTGAAAACATTCAGACAGGCTTATCAAGACAATACTGTGACAAAGATTATGAAATAATTTACAACTGCCTACAAAGGCAAATTTTTGTCTTTAGACTATCTATCTCTGTATTTTTATTGATTGTTTTTAATGGAGCGACCATCTGGGTAGGACAGACATTGCTCATTGCATCAAAGTCTCATCTTTCAGGTGACAGAAGCTCAAATCCACGAATCTTCAGTGTGCCCTGACTGTCGGAAGAAGAAAGCAGAGCTAGCCAAGATTACCTTTCTCAGACAAAAGAAGATTCTAATGGAAAGTGCTTTAATCCAAGAGAAATTGGAAGAACAGATTTACTCCAGAGTAAGCAGATGTTGTTAAAAAAAAAAAGCTGTGGTACACTTTATACATACTGTAACTAAAGAACCCGTAAGCCAGATTTCTCTCTGATTTATGGCAATGAGATCAGATTGACCTGAATGCAGTGCGAGTCAAAATAGAATCTGGCTCCATATCATTAATAAAATGCTTGGGACTAATGTACTGATCAAGTCATTTGAGCTTGCCTGATTTATATAAGCTGAAGGTCTTTCCCAGGATGTCCTAGAATTGTTTTGGGTACATCTTGATTATTTCTCCACAGTTTGTTTTCTGATGGGCTGTCCAAGACAAAATGGTAAATAATGAAGTGATGTGATAGCAGGTAACTGTGCCCATACTAGTCTTCCTTACTCATCCTTTGGCATAAGAGTCTCAGAATAGGACACTGCAACATCTTACGGAGGCTAAGGCTTCTTGGATACACAGATTTCTTCTTGGAAGAACTGTCTGTGTCTGCTGTCACAAAGACTCAAGCTTTATTGTTAGGAAATACCTCTGGAACAGCTGGTAGGCAACGTAAGCTGAAACTTCCAGAATTCCTTGGGTCTTCTGTGGCTATTCCTCAGGATGATCTTCCTGAAGGAAGAACTCTTCTCTCGCTTTTTGAAGGGGAGTCAGATTGGAAGCGGGTTGTTTCCGAGCAATGAGTAAGTAGTGCTCTCTGAAGCCCCGAGATCGGTCTTTCTCTGTTTGTGAGCAGGGTGGGAATTTGTGCACTGTAGCACACATTCTTTTTTACCTAATAATGCCTGTCTCCTGATTTTTGAGACTCATTCACTCCATACCCAAGATTCGAGAACTTCAGCCTCAAGTGAGGCTTCACTTTTTTTTCTCTTGTTTTTCTCCCAGCTTCCCTGAAAAGGCCAGCTGCTTTTTCCTTCCCTTCCTTAGGGAAGAAACCTGCTTTATGGGGCAGATCACTGCCTGTTCAACGATGTTTTTAAACAAGATACTTTAAAAATCCAGCAAAATTGTGGTGATGAGTGCTGTCTACCTAGTTGCTTTTGAGGGACTGGATGTAGCTGCCAATGGTAGGCCTGTGATACAGGATATGAGAAATGGCCAGAATACAAAACCAGGTAATTTTCATGTTTCCTTTTTATTTCAGGATGTGCTTACACTTATAGGAGAAGCACTCAGAAGCTTTCCCAAACCTTCAGAGGATCCCAGGAATTTATGGCAAAGGCTGAAAGGTCAGAAAGTTTAAAGCCTGAAAGTAGTAAACGTAACTCAAGGACATAAAGAACTGGGAGAGTCTTCTGTGGGCAGTGACATACTGAATGCCAACGATTGTGGATATAACGTGTTTTGTCAGTGATGAATTAGGTGGTGGTTTAAGATTCTTGCAGGTGGAACTAGATATGCCCAGCATCCTGGCGTCTGAGTTATGATTCAACTCTTTATTCTTCCTAAATGCAAATGCTTCAATACATTGTAATCTAACTATATACATTTTTTCAAATTATGAAAGCCAACACTTTCTATTATTAATCTGACAAGTAGGAAGTCTTGCTTTTTATGGGATTGCTTGTGGGATTTCAGAGCAGCTCACAGCTGCTTCCATCCATAAGGAAAATAAATTATTCCGTTTTTCAGGGCAGGGAGGTGTAATTACTGGATTTCAGCTCAATCTTTGCCCACTGTCTCATGTTAAATTGCAAGCGAGAGCCCCAGGTGGAGGAGAAGAAGAAGGTTGCAAAGTAACTATAGAGGAGTAAAATGAAATGGGGTATTTATAGAACTGAAATAATGAGACTGTAACAGAAATTAATCAGCAGGACAGAGGATGTCAACAGGACAAGAAATGGTAATAAATTAATCTTAGGACCTGTATAGGATAGGTGTCTAGGAAGAGAAAAAACCAACATAGATTAAAATTGGAATAAGATGCCAAGTAATATTTTTGACCATTTTTTGAATGTACTTCAGAATTTGTTGTAATTCTCTGTGATTTTTCAAGATGGCAACGTCACTATCTTTCAAAGAATACATCTGGGTGAAAGATTGGTATTCAGTACCCATCCAAATAAAAAGGCTTTGTGCTGGGGATCTCAGTGGGCTAGACAATGAAATCATCTTCATTGTAGCCTCAAAAGATGTATGCTGATCTGTGGGCACAAATGCAGCCCACCTTTCTGATTATTGCTGACAGCAAGAGCTCATTGCATGGCTCTTGCAGCGACCTTGCGGCCGGTGGACTTGTGAGAGTCATAAAGTTACTGACTCTCGCCAGTCTCCAGTTTCCTGACTGCTGTGCAGTTAGAGCTTGGAAGGCTGTGGAAATCTTGAAGGTATATCCTTATCTATGAACTCTTACTGAATTGTTGTTACAAAGCGAATAGGATTAAATCTTACTGTTGCATTTTGTTTTCCCATTTGGGGATAAGAATATGTATTGTTGAAGTTGGTTTTGTATTTTATACCCATGTAGTTACTTTCTTCTGTGTGCCATAGATTGTTTATAAGAGTGCTTGAGGGCTCTTTAGCCTCTTGTTTTCACTTCCCGCAAATCAATGGAAAACCTGAAAAGAAATGCTAGGATATAGAGGTAGATAGGCCCGCCTGTGTTAGTGAATAGCTGCCTTTTGGTGCTTAAAAACCTACCTTGAGTGATTTCACTGGGAGTTGATCCTGAGTAGGTCAAGCCCCAAGTGAAAACATAATGCAGCCCTAAGCTGTTCAAAGCCAGTTGTCCTCGCTGCTTCATCGGCAGTTTAGTCTGGTTTCTTGTAAACAGCAGGCTTAGTAGTCCATCGAAAATATTCCCCTAAGCTTGGCTTTAACTTCTGAATTGTCACTGCAGATTACCTAGCTACCTATATAATGAATAAGCTGCTGCTTTTTTCTTCCCCTTACTCTATAATCCTTAGAAATGTTTGAATCCCTTGAATCTCCTACCTTCCAATCTTATAAACCTTTTCTTTTTAGATACTCCATCTCTCTTCCTTGTTTGCTTTGGACTACACTCCCTGTTTCTCTCGAGTCTTTTGATGTCTCTAGCAATCTAGCACTAGGCAAAGGATGCCCGTTATTCTATGTGAAGCCTCGGAAGGGGGGTCAGATATAGAAGTGGTGATCAGGAGTTGAATCCTTTGAAAATGTAATTTTGTTGTTACTGCCAATGAACACAGCTTTCAGCCCTTCCAAAAAGCACAGCAAGTGAGTTCCAGGACTCTAAATATAGGTTGATTATTTTTATAAGTGAAAGAAGACATTTTGATATTTTCGCTTTCAGTACATAGATGCTTTCTAGAAATACGGAAATATTTATTTGTAACTCTTGTCAAGCCTTTATTTAAATACATTGAACTATGAGCTCTTTGGGCTAGGCATCTGACAATATTTGTCTGTAAAATAGTGTTCATACTCGCACAGCACGGTGCCTGTACAGTTCTTGTTTGTTTGCGTAAATGTTACAAAGACAATTCAGACAGCTCCTCCGAAAAATCAAAGGGTATTTTGCTATGTCTGTTGCATGCATTTTCCTACTGCTCGCTACAGGTCTTTCATTTTTTATCAGGAACGACTCTGAGATCTGAGTGTTTGTCTTCCGCTTTCTTGTAGCAGCTATTAGGGATGTACAATGGAATGAATGATCTGAGTCTCTAAATAATTTATTTTATAATCCTGCAGTGTTTGAGACTAGAGATCCAAAAATTCTGATGTGGAGGATGTAGGGGGAAAAAAAAAAAAAGTAGATCATGTCTCTTTTTCCCCTCACAGGAGCTCCCCCCCCACCTTCCTCAGCAGTAGATTTTCCTTTTGATCCAAAGAAACGCTCTAAAACTATAATCAAGAAATATTTACTCATTTGCTTCCTTGTTTGTGCTTGCTGGGGCATAAGAGGAGTGAGATGGATCAAGGGTGATTCATATGGTGAGCAGCTGTAGTACTGAAACAAATCAATCTGCCTATTAAAAGTACTGTGGAGCTTTTGCTTTCTAGCTTTCATGCTACACGTAGTTGCGTTATTTAATCTTCCAAATGATTTGTGATGTAGTAGAGTTTATTGCTCTGCACTTTGTACAATAACACAAGGGTTTTTCGTATATACATTGTTTTATATTATGTGTATGCTGATAACCGGTTTTGTGACATTATACTTCTATAACTGACCCTTTGGATAAAATTATATTCCTCAAATTATCATTAAAATCAGTTTCCCGTGGACTGCAGCAATGTAATTTCCACTTTCATTTGCCCTAGCTTTCTCTATAAAAAAATTACCTGGCTTCCAGGCTCAGTCATTCCTTGGTCTTGTTTCTAACCATCGTCTGGGCCGTGGGACTTTGCATTTTTTTCCCCTCTAGGATAAACTTCCATCTCATTCACAGTAGGTTACTAGCATGTGTTTGAACGGGCATGAAGTTTTAGTGTAATTAAGTCGCCGGGATGTGAACTGGGAACAAAGATAAACACGTTTGAATACTGATTTCCAGCTACTTGTGAAATATGTCATCACGGAATGGTGAGGTTGGAAGGGACCTCTGGAGGTCATCGTGTCCAACCTCTGCTCGAGCGAGGTCACCTGGGGCCAGGTGGGACCTGGTCCCGCTGCTCCAGTAGCCCCGACATCGATCTTGAACCTTTTCTCTGAAGCTATACCACAAACTGAAATGCTTCAGCCCCGCTTTGGGCCGCTGCCTTTTCACAAATCCATCTCCCGGTCATGGTTTTCTGGTGTGGCAAGAGTCGGGTTGTTTCTTGGGGGTTTTTTGTGGGGTTTGGTTTTTTTTTTTTTTTTAATGACAGCCAGTTTGGTCAGCTTCCAAGAAGAGGAGCTGAACCCATTTATTCATGTTGGGAGCTTGACAAAAATTTTAAACTGGTGGCACTGAGGACAAGGTTTTGCTTCTGGAACGGATTATGTCCCCCTGTGAAATTGTTAGCTGACACAGCACCCAGATTCTTCTTCAGTAAAAACCTGAACTGTAGCTTTTAGTGCAGTTATTCCAAATCATACATACATACTCCAGCGAGAGCTGGAGTGCTTCCAGCCCTGTCTTTTTAAAGCATTTTGAAATACACTTGCATTCTTCAAATTGTAATTTTATTACCATTCAGTATGATTTTCAGAGAATGACTTTTTATTGTCTCCACTCCATAAGAGCTAACCTAGACACTATGTGCAAATTGTTACTGCCTGCAACAGAGTTAAATGCCACTGTGTTTAAAAAATGTTTTTTCATTTTGTGAATACATATATTAATCTTACGAATACTCCATTTGCATTGTTTTTATGCAACTAGGTAACTGTTCCTTTTCCCTCCACAACTGATTCTGAAGGTCTTTGCCTGCACTGGCAGCAGCGTGATCCGTATGGGGGGAGGCTGGGAAATGAGAGGGAGTGTATACGTTCTGTCAGTAGGGTACTAGGTCCTCTATCTTTCAAATTACCTATAGAATTGATCAAGATACCTTTAAAAAAACCATTTTCCAGCTTCTGGGCATGGATATTCACTGCTTATTTATTCATTTATTTATTTTGTAATAAAATAGTACTGTTTGTTCTCACATAGACTAGTGTGTATGATCCATAAATACGTTTGTAAAATATATCTGTAGCATGTAACAGAATCCTTTAGAATATTCTGTGAAAATTCATATTTTTAGTTGATAGCACTTTAAGAACATTTACATCCTTCATCTTGACATTTTTAAATAGAACATTTTTTGCCTACAGAAGTAAGTTTACAGCATCATCACAGTATTATAGCTTGTTTAAAAATACATACAGCATTAATGGTAATTGCAAGCAAGCTATATACTTGAGCAGGGTTTTTGTTTGTAATTTTACATGTCTTCTACTTTTTAAAACAATTACGTATATTAATATTACATCCATCACTTTGTTAGAAAATATTACTTATATATGCTACTCACAATAGTTCTGTCATTTTTCTGTGACATAATATTACAGGTTATGAAAATAGAAACACACCATTGTATGGTTGGTTTAAAAATAATTACAAGCCTAGTTAAAAAAAGTGCGTTAGGCTTGCTCTTTCCTTGGTAAGTTAGGTTCCACTAACGTTGGATGTCCTTAATCCACTTGTGGTTGGAATGCCGCTAGCACCTCTCGGCACCGAACCTTATGTGCAAGAAATACTGACTTACCACCCGCTAACGAATTTAGGGCTTGGTCCTGCATGCTTTCTGCATGGAACTGTTGCTGAAGACATGAAGAGTTCTTCAGCTACAGGCTTTCGGGACCAGGCTGCTACTGCTGAGTATCTGTGAATCTGATTTACTTAAGACTCCAATTGGATTTCGAAGTCTTCAGCCAGATGATTAGATCAGTGCAAGACTACACAACTCCGCTGAGTTTTACCAGCTGTGTTGCTTTGCATTAACCGAAATCTGACCTTTTGCCTTGCATGGGCCAGTGGATTTTTGAAAGAGTGCAAGCAACAGATTTGAATTTACTGTTTTAGTAATACAATAGAGATTAAAAATACATGATTGCGTTGGTTTTACTTTGCACAAATGAGACTAAATATATAAATATATATATATGTATAATAAAGCTGTAGGAAATCTCCAAACTGCTAACAATCTTATAAATGAGATAAAACAAGGATATATTTGCTTGGAAATTTCATAGTTGCTGTTCTTTTATTATTTTCATTTTCAGGTAATGCAAGAGTATTTCATGGTGGATCCTTTTTTGGTTTTTTTTTTTTTTTATGAAACAAGTCCAGGCGTGCTTTGAAAAATGCTCTTTTCGTGGTCTTTCTGATACTCCTCTTGTGCTTTCTGCAGTTTTTTACCTCTCAGTTTCCACTTGTGAAAACAGTAGGTTACTAGGGATGTCATTATCAAAGAGAAAATAATAATCAGCACTATTATCAGTGCAATAGTGGATGAGAGGGACCCCTCTAGCTGCTTAGTTTCAGTGTCTCTTGTTGTGTTTAGTTTAGCAAAGTTTTCATAGTCTGTTGAGGCCAAAAGTGCGGGTACGGGAACTTCTTTGAACTTGGGCCTCATTGGGACTCAGTAGTTGTTCTCACTCGGTCAAAATTTCTGAAGAAGCAAGGACTAGGATTGCCTTGTCACCTGTGTCATTCGTAAGACAGTTTTCTCCTCGGGTTCTCCAGGCATAGATGAGGCTCAGAAGCTTTGTTTGGTTATGAAGCCAGGGAGCATAGGAATAACTGTGTGTGTCAAAACGTTTACAGCACGGGTCATCTATAGCTGAAGTTGTGTAAGTCAGAAACGTGTGTGCACTGCTGTCTTCTTTATCAAGGGGCAGGGGAAAGCTGCTTAGCTGACTGCCAGTTTGGATTCTTTGTTTTCTTGAACAGATAATTGAAGAAAATCGAATCAGTTTTCCAGTAACATTGTGGTGGCAGGGCTTATCCTCAGGTTTAAAAGAAAAACAAGCACTGCAACAAGTGTAGCTTATATCTTATGAATTTGTTCAGTGAGAGGTTTTTTTTTTCTTCCGCCAAATATTCCCAAAAGAGAGTGAAATCAAAGGCATGTTTTTTTACTGAGGGGCAGGCTTGTTTTTGCTAACATCATAGGCATTAACAAAATCAGCTACAAAACAGGAGCTCTCATGTTAACGAAGGGTTTTTATTTTTCCCTCTTCTTTGATATTTGCTCTCAGACTTGGCTTGTCTGGAGAGGATTTGGTTTGGGGTTTTTGTCCTTGTTATACTGGAGTTTAGGAGATGTCCTCACTGATTGCAAATCTGGAATCTGGAAAAATGACCTGGGTGAAAAATGACACAGGATTATTTAAGAGGTGAGCTCCACTAAAGGCAGTGAGCTGTAATCTAGAATTTAAAAACCTTACTCTTTCATAATTCTGATAGAATTTCAAATACATTTAAGTCATTTGGCTTTGATACATGCTGTGTGTGATAAATCCTAAAAAAATTTACTCATCTGAGAAAATTTACTCATCTGAGCAGTTCTGAAGTTAAGAGCTGGTCTGGAGAAGGTGAAGGGCTGGTCTGCCCTCCCCCTTCCCTCCCCTGTTCCAAATCTCATTTCCGAGTTAAATCTGATGAGGAACAAGGCTGGTCTGCTCTTACTGATTTCTGCTTCTGCTCAGGACAGTAGGATTTGGCCCCAGGATATTTTACTTTGAGGAGCTGTAAGCACTTTCAGAGCTATTTATTTCAAATAACAGATTGTTCTAAACCCCCTCCACCCTAGTCCCAAATGCTTTGAGGCCAAAATTAGGTTTCAGAGATCTTGCAGCCTAACTGTTTGTTCGGAGATGCTCTGTTTGATAGGATGCAATTGTAATTCATCCTCTTTATAGAAATCTGTGGTTCATCCCACTCAGGCTAGCAGAGAACTGAGGGCCTCTCTTACTAATTAATGGCACGTTCTTGTTTGTAATGAAGACTGTTTACTATAGATTAGCATTCTGTTGATGTTAAAAGATGTAAATGAGCAGTTCTTGCCAGTTTGGATCAATATGTTCACATAGTCAAAAATAAGTGTTGATCTTAAAGAAAGTTTAAAAGCCAGATTTTACTGTAGTTTAGGACAAAAAAATACGTGTTTGCAAAGCTGATTGAAAGTTCATTTCACATAAGGGAACAAGTGCAACCTACCACATCTTTGATGAATGTCTACATGTTGCACTACTGGCAAGTCGTATATCAGGAAGTTATGACAATAGAATATTTTAGTGCTACTTGGCTATGTATTCAACATCTTTCTCAAGTAGCCTAAAGAAAAAAACTGCAATAAAAGAACTTCAGAAACTGAGAAATGCTCTTCTGATTTATGGAGTAGCTAAGTGTCCACCACCCACATGAAAGTCCAGGAGGGTGGAATGTCTCAGCACTAATGAAAAGCAGATCGTGTCATACTTGCCTGAACCTGTATCTCATCTCATCTGTATCCACAGCTATCAGATTCCTATGGGGAATATAAAATATAAAAGATATAAAATCATTAGGCATCTGGTACTGTACGGTACTGTTCCAAGAAGGTGAGTGGAAGTTATTTGTAGCTCCATTTCACCATCGGTTCAGGTGGTGTGTATTTTCAAAAACAAAACAGAAATGCTTTTAAAATCTTAAGTCTGCAAAGTACTGCTTGGGCTTCAGCTGCATTTTGGGAGAAGGAGACTGCTTTTCTGGACAAATCCCTGCCCTTCTAAACAATGTCTTAAGGATTCTCTTTGTGGCTCTGCTGCAGACTCTTGAGTGACTGTGACCAAACCACTCAGTGTCTGTGGGGAATACAGCAATGCTATCACCACTTTCTACCTGCCTTGCTTTTAAGCTTCTTGAGGGCAAAGAATGCTTCTTCCTGTTGCTTGTGGATGAATCGGTGAACCAGGTTGGCAAGCAAAGGGTGCAGGGTGATGTGGATGAGAGAAACCTCAAAAATTTCAAAATATGGCTGAAGGGGGCCCACTTCAAGTGTCTGCACAGAAATAAGCAAGTGCCAAGAAGAAAGCGTTATGGGAGAAGCTCTGGCTTTTTCCTGGGAATCGACGTGACTGGGTGTCAGTCTGAAGTGCCTGTACACTAATGCATGGACTGTGGAGAAGAAACGAGGAGGAATTAGAGGTCTTCATGAAGTTGCGAGGTGATGATCTCACTGGGATCACAGACATGGCTCACACAACCACAGTGCTGCCATGGAAGCTCAGGAGAGCAGACCTTGGCCTTTTCAGGGACCTGCTTGGAAGGCTCTTATGTAGGACACTCTTGGAGAGAAGAGGGGTCCAGGAGATCTGGTTGATTTCCAAGGATCACCTCCTCCAAACTCAGGAACGGTCCATTGATGGTGGCAGGAGGTCTGCAGGGATGAACGAGGAGCTCCTGACAAAGCTCAAACATAAAAAGGAAGCATGCAGGAGGCAGAAGCAGGGACAGGTGGCCCAGGAGGAATAGAGTGACACCATCTGAGCGTGCAGGGATGGTGTTAGGAAAGCCAAAGCCCCTTGGGAGATGAGTCTTGCAAGGAACATAAATGCAACAGGAAGAGCTTCTATAGATGTATCTGCAGCAAAAGAAAGGGTAGGGCCAACGTGGAACTGAATGGGGCAGGGGGCGTGATGACCAAGGACATGGAAGAGGCCAAAGCGCTCAACACCTTCTTTGCTTCAGTCTTTACTGCTCAGATTTGCCCTTAGCAATCCATGCCCCCTAAGACCAATAGAAAAGGGTGGCACGGTGAGGACTTACCCTTGATATGAGAGTACTGAGTTAGGGAATGCTTAAAGAAACTACTGAACGTTCACAAACCCGTGGGAACTGTTGGGATACACCCATGAAGTGGTGAGGAAGCTGGACGGTGTCACTGCAAGGTCGTTCTCAATAAGTTGTTAAAGGTCATGGTGACCTGTGGGAGGTTTCAGAGGACTGGAAGCAAGTAAATTTCATTCCAGAAGGGCATGGAGGAGGATCTGGGGAAGTACAGGCTGGCCAGCCTCACTTCAGTCCCTTGGGAAGGTAACATAGCAAATCTTTTTGGAAACCATTTCCAAACATATTAAGGACAAGAAGGTAATTGGGTATAGTCAGCATGAGTCAGTATGAGAGGGAAAATAACCTTGACCAACCTGGTAGCCTTCTAACGATGAAATGATTAGCCCAGTGGATGATGGAGAGCAGTGGATGTTGTTAATCTTGACTTTGGAGAGGCTTTTTACACTGTCTCCCAGACCATTTCGTAGACAAACTGATGAAATATGGACGGGATAAATGGACAGTGAGGTGGATTTAAAACTGGCTGAGCTGCTGGTCTCAAAGGGTTGAGATCAGCAGCACAGAGTCCACTTGGAGGCAAGTCGGTAGTGGAGTAGCCTCGGGGTTAATATTGGGGTCAGTGCTGTTCAAGGTTGTCCCTGATGACTTAGATGATGAGATAGAGTGCACGCTCAGCAGGTTTGCAAATGATACAAAACTAGGAAGGGTGGCTGATAAACCAGATAGTTGTGCTGCCATTGAGAGGGGCCTCAACAGGCTGGAGAAGTAGACAGAGAGGAACCTCATGAAGTTCATCAAGCAGAAAGGCAAAGACGTGCCCCTGGAGAGGAACAGCCTCACGCACAAGTGGATGCTGGGGGCCAACTGGCTGGAAAGCGGCTTTGCGGAAAAGGACCTGGGGGTCCTGGCGGACACCAGGCTGAACATGAGCCAGCATTGTGCTCTTGTTGTAAAGTCCAGTGGCATCCTCGCCCGCATTAGAGCGTTGTCAGCAAGTTGGGGGAAGTGATTATTCACCTCTACTCAGCCCTGGTGAGACCACAGTAGTAGCAGAGGTAAATGTCTTAGCATCAGCTTGTATTGCAACGTCCTACTGAGGGTTCAGTTTTTGAGAAAGAGTTGGGCCTCTAGTACTCTGCTTAGTACTTATTTCAAGAAGACTGTTCACGTTATCTGTAATCGTTGTACTAAGTACACACTCATACGCACACACAAAGCACACGTTTCAAGTTGAGTCAGGTTCCATCTACTAAAGTTTCCATGTCAATGCATTCTCATGAGGAAACTTTTCATTAAAAAAGCCCAAAACATTCTTCATTGTCCATGCTCTAATTTAAACAGTAGAGAATAAATTATTCTTACATTGTTTTGTTGTTTTTGTGTGAGTCATAAGTCTTCAGTGTATTTTGTCTGAGCGTTACGAATGCGAAAACTAGTACCTCAGCACTGTGCACATTTAATTCCCATTAACATTAATAAAATATATTAGAAAGGTTCAGGCATTTACAAAAATAATTTGAGTGGTTTTTTTGTCTGGAATTACTGATTGTTGGAAGAAACTTCATGAAAGCATATTAGAATAGCTGTAAGCTGAATACATTTCTAAACTTTTAATGAAATAGTTTTACTTTGATACTTACATAAGCATAGGCTATTGATGTAGTACATGTCCTTGCCTAGAGATGGTCTTTGCTACCGTGGCTTATGTTTTCATATCTTTCTGTTTTAGCAAGTTAATGTTTAAAGTCAAGTACAACTCAGTATAAGATGGGGAGGACAAAATTTGCTCCTTGTTTTGTAATATCCTTAGGACAGGCATTATCTTTCCTTGTGTTCTTCAAGCTTGACCTCTGTGCCTCTAAGTAGAGTACTCCAACAAAGTAGACACAAATATATTTTTGAGGTTTTGTGTAGTTTTTGAGGGTAGGAAAGTAAGAGCAGGTTGGATGCAATTTATATGAGAGGAAGGACAATGGAAATTACAGTAACAAAAATCAGTGTGTCAAATATCAATTCAGGTTATTGATATCTGTCAAATACTGAATTACTGAAAAGAGATGAGAATGGTGATCAACAGGTTTTTTGATTTCACTGAGACTCCCTTTTTATAAGGGCAAAACTTGCCTCTGTTTGCTAGTGACTTGGTAATAATGATGTTACCAGTGTTATATTAAGAGTAATGATGATTTACATTGAATCCTTAAAAAAAACCCCAAATAAAAAAGTCAAAATGCCGGGTGGGAGACCAGACTTGTATGAAGTTTTAATTGTCTATGGTTTGGGGTTTTCTATTGTTAGGATAACTCTGTCTTCCGATTCTGTGTTTCAGTTAAAGGAAGGACGGAGTTCGGTGAATGTCTGAAATCTTCAGCTTCGTTGGAAGGATGAAGGCCAGAAATTATACGTGAGCTACTGCAGTTTTGTTGTTTTAATAGGAAGCTGATTGTACATACCTGATCTTTACTCTAACTTAAACTTCCTTTGACTTCCTGATGGTATTGAGTAAGAATGGTTGATAAGGACATATAAATGAGCAGCAAGTGAGAAAAACGATTCATACTGTTCTCAAATGAACAGAAAAACATCTTTCCAAAGTAAAGATGACTGAGCTGAAACTATAAACGTGCTACTTGTGAATTAATATTAAAAAATCTCTTTGATTTCAGCAGTAGGAGAATTTTTGGTTTCTACCTCTGTGTGTGTGTCTCATGTACTCATCCATACATACACCATGCATTTTCAAATGTTGAATTACTTCTAGTGTTTATATCATCTTAAATATATATTGGCTTTTTAATCTAGTTTCAGGCTTGCTTGCTTGCTTTCTGCCTTCAGCTTGCTTGTAAATTTTCCTGCTGCCTTTCAAATTGTCTCTTCCGTTTTTATTGCATTACAGAAGAATGTGCCTCCTTTCTCTAAATTTGCATCTTTTTGATGTAAAAACATTTGTATGAAATGTATCCATCATGTTGTAAACCTGATATGTAAATGATTCTTTTCTCCTCCTCCAGAGCTAGTGTAGCAAGACTTCTACTAATACACTTGTGCACAAAATTGCAGATGAAAGCCAGAGTGGGAGTGACAGCAAATGAAAGTGGGGACAAGGAGGAGGGAGGGAAAGGAGGAAGGAATGGGAGAAGGAGAGAAGGCAGGAAAGGCTTCAAAAAGCATGTAGTGAGATGTTTTAGCCTTGCTACTTATTTTTCACTGCATCTTCTGTAACCTCATGTGTAAAAAGCAAAGGGCCAGATTTTAGGAGTATTTTAAATATGTACATAAGACCAGCCCTGCCATTTTCAAAATCCATGTACATACTAGTACACATCTGTCTTTAGCTTTGGAGGCTTAAAATACTTTTGGAAATCTTAAGGTTTCATGTCTACAAAGTGCTGATCAGCTTTCAGCTGAGAGCCAGTTAGGCTTCATACTTTCCAGTAGGTTCTGTGTACTTTGGGAGTATGGGCTTAAATAATAAGCATCGGGTTGTTACAGAAGGACGCTTAAGGTACATTTGTAGTGTCACCGGGTCTGTAGGTGTTAAACACGGTAGATTTATCTGAGAAGTCCTAAAATCAAACAACGTCTTTATGCCTTTGTCTTCCGTATTGTTAATCTCAAAACAAAATAGAAAAAATGTTCTATATTAGATTTTTACATGTCGTCATCCATAGAAACTTAATTTGCGTAAACCCCTTTGCGATTATGTCCAGTGATACACCTGGCGACTTAGATAAAGATTTAAGCAAGTCAATTAATCTTTTAATTAAGTGTATAAAATTCTAGCCCTAGTCTCTCAGAATGCTGTACACTATTTTTGTCCTAGTGAGCAAGAAAATTCTGCTTTTAGCAGTTGTTAAGCCTGTTCTGTCTTCATTATACTTGAGGTTTTCTCCTCCCTTATGCTAGAAGAGGAAAAGACTGCAAGTTTTGGAAGCACTTGTAATAACTCATTCCAGCATCGGTCAGATCCGTAAGCCAACAGAAAGTTCAATCTTGTTCCTATAAAAGGAACAGTATCTAGTGGGATCGTGATTCTCCTTAAAGCTGCTCTGGGCTTGGATAACTTTGAGGGACAGTCTGCATATGACAAAAGCAAGTAATTTTAGAGCAGAACCTGATACCATCTTACCTCTGCATTGAGAGATGCTGAGCAAAACAGCTCCTGATGATTCGGATGGAAGTTGCAGGCTGTGCGACTGCTCAGGACATCTGCTTTTGTGTTCCAGAAGAACTCGTGTGGGCAGGTGCCTGTGCTTAGCGTGGACCGTAAACGTAACGTACTGTTTTCCTGGGCATTTAGTTTATAGAGAACCCATATGGAGCTAATTCTGGTTTTAAGGTTTTAATTTTAATTAAGTAATCCCTGAAGCGCAGAGCAATTGAAGCAACAGACCTGTTGTGTTAAAGATTTAGACTCTCTCTGAAATTGATAATCATCCCACTGATTTTATTGGTGACTTCTCATGATAGCATAACATGTTAATTTGGCATAACTGTGATTTGATAAAAACCAGCAGCTTGTTAGGTGTGATAACAGCCTTCTTGTAACTGTGTGTTTTGGCAAATACTATCTTTTGTCTGTACAAAGTCCAAATCCATATGGAAGTTGCTGGTGCCTGTTACCAGGAACAAACTACACATAAGTCACATGCTGTAGACTGAACGCTTGATGAATTCCCTCCTCAAACCAGTGTTACTAAAATGTACCTGTGATACGTATTTTAGCCTTCTTGTCTGTATAGTGGTGTGAGGAAAGTTTGTCATCCTGGTCGATGAATCCTTGTATGACATTTTTAGGGTAGTTTTGAAACCGTATAGTAAATGCTCCCCGTAGGTGTGCTGACTGAGGCTTAGGCATGCTGTAATAAAACATGTTAGGAAGAGACCTAGAGTCTTATTCCTTTCATGTGCTCATATTTGGGGAAGGGTTTGAATTTTTTCCCTTTTAAACTTGCAAAACAGTGCTGTATCAAAGTGCTGTTGTCTAAACAGTTGAACAGATCTGTTCCTTCACGATGTTCACTTCGAAATAGGCTTTGCTACATTTTAAAAACTATGTTGAGATTGTTTTTCTCAAAACAGCACACAATATTTCTCTTTTCAGAGGGCGGGTTTTCCTGATAAGCCATTCTTTGTATTCCTACTAAAGGAAAAATCTTATAACATCAGCTAAAAAAATGTACCCCATAAAACGTAGATTCTTTTTTTCTCTTTGAAATTGTCTTTATGGTTAACTTTTTGCTAATTTAATTCATATTCATTTCTTTTGCACAACATTCTATGCTGTTCTTCCCACACGCCTTTCAAAATCAGGGGCAATTACATCCCGCGATTACAGAGGCAGCCTGTGAATTTTTCCATCAGTCTATATTTTAAATGTTGTTCCGTGAAAATACAAATCCTGGAGTGCAAACAATTCCCTAGCCTACACTGATGCTTAAATTTGCTCAGTGATTCCACCCCCCCCACACCCCCCATTTCCCTGTTTCTGGGATCAGTTTTTCCTAATGCTCTGTGTTACATGCTTTTTGGAGTCAGAAAGAGTACTTACCAGTCCAGGTACAAGTGGATATTTAATTGTTCTCTTGAGTTATGGGATAAATGAAAACAGAAAGCTGTTTAGAGCTGAATTCAAATGAACAAAACCTAAGAATCTTCATCAAATGAGATCTTAAGACAATCAGTGGCCGTTTCATTAAATTCTCATTTTCTTTGCAAGTGAAGGAGGGTTCTGATTCTGGGCTATTTGGTTGTGAAAGGGTGAACGAATGAGATCTGCTTTTGTATCCCCCTCTCTTTTTTAATCTCTCCTCTCCTTTTTTTCTCCTTCCCTACTGCTAGCAAGGAAAGTAATTATGGATAGGATGCTTTGCAGCCTTTCTCTTGGATCTAAAATCTGCCAAGATTGAAACTCCTGCAGGGATAACATTTTTTTTTTTTTAGAATGTGCCAAAGAGCAAAAGATTGTTTGAACATTCAAGTATTCATCCAACTCATTTAAGAAGAAAACTCTTCTCCTTCCAGACAGTCTGCCTGTTCTTGATGAATAGTTACGGTCTAGGACTACAATATGTTCAGTACTCGGGGAATTTCACCTTTAAAATTGTGCAAGAAAAATACTAAGTTAAAGGGTGGGAGGGAGCAGGGGGCTGAGAGGGGGAGTGATGAATGTCATTTTAGATGCAGGTACTTTGTGTGTGTACATTTCTGGCATAAGATCCCATTGCTTTTCCCCCAGCGTGTACTGGGGGCAGTCTTTGTCTAATTTGAGAGCTGTGGGTAAGCAGAGAGCACCCTTCCATCCTCCTCTCCCAGTCTTAAAGCCCAGGCAGCTTGTCCCTGGGGTGGGTGGAACTGGTGTGCAGTAAGCTGGTCCCAGCACTGAGGCTAAAGGAGTAGGCAGTGGAGGAGAAGGGAAAAAAGACTTTCTTTAAGCATTCAGTGGTTACCGGTCAGCGTTGACTTTCCTTTTAGCTCTAAATCACATTCCAAATGGGAAAAGTTACGTGAAATACATTTGAGATCAGTTAACGTGTTAGAGCTCAGGGGGTTACGTGGCAGGTGCCTGTGCGCTGCTTTGGCCGTGGGTGGAGGGGGATGAGGGGCATGTCGCCTTCCTCGCTCCGTGGGTTGAGGCGTTCAGCCTTCGCATAGGTAGCAAGGCACACTGACCAGGCGTACGTATGGAGCAGCGGGGACGGGGTGTGCTACCTCTGTGGGTGAACAGAGGGGACAAGTAACACGGGTAAGTGAGGGGGAGGCTTATATGCATGTGAAGAAGGGGGTGCATGATAAATGGGAAAGGGTGAGGGGTCCCTGCAGCCCCGGTGGGGAAGGGGAGGGAGATGCACGTTGTGTGACAGGAGGAGGGTGTGTATAGGGGTGTTCGGCGCACCTTTGTGCGATGAGAGAGGAGGCAACCTGTCTTTGTGAAGGGTGGGTGTATGCGTAGAAAGCTGCTGGGACCCCGGGGAGGACGGTCGCGCCTCTGACGAGAGCTGGATAGCCCCAGTGGGGGCCACCAGTGGCCCTGGGCTGGGCCGGGGCGCAGCGGGGTGACCAGTGCAGCCCTGGCTGCTGCTCCGCTCCGTGCTGTGCCGTGCCAGTCCCACCTGCTGGTACGGCGCTGCCCGGTGCGGTGCTGTGCCGTGCCAGCCGGCGTGCCGGTACCGCGCTGTGCGGTGCCGTGCCGTGCCAGCCTTGCACGCCGGCTGCCAGCTCCGCACGTCAGGTATCGCGGTGCCATGCCGTGCCAACCCTGCACGCCGGCTGCCAGCCGTGCTGTGCCATGCCAGCCCCGCGCACCGGGTACCGCACCGTGCCGGGGCCCCGTCTGGGAGGCTGCGGAGGGCTGGAGCGAGATGCAGCAGGAGCAGCCCTCTGAGCTGCGCCCGGCGAGGCACCCGCCTGCCCAGCCGGACAAACGGCACGTCTGCAGCAGGCGATTTCCGATGCTTGGGCTTTTTGCTGCTGCGCTCTGCACCCCGCGCCAGGAAAAGGAGCTTTGTCGGGAAATCAGCTCATTAGGTAGATTCCCTCTGAAAGGAGCACACGTGCCCTTCGTGTAACGGGGAAGGAAAGGAGGCTTCTGACTGTGTCCATTTTAAAAATTGCGACCGCTGCCCCCTCCCTCCTCCACTTTCTAATGAGCCTCCGGTTCCGCACAAAGGATTCATCATAGCCATGCAGTACTCACCTTCTCCGGCCACATCTTCCTCGGCTCGCTGGGCTACTTTCAAAAGGGGAGAATGATCGGGGGGCGGCAAGGCTGGGAGCCCGTGCTGAAGCCTGACCATGGAGGTTGCCGGAGACCTTGCGAACTGGCCAGTCTCGTCCCCCCTTGGTCTCGAAAACCGAGAGGCAGATAGTGCTGAACAGGCGCGTTATTTGTGCTGCAGATGCGGGGAGGGTGGGATAGCTCCACGCACCCGCTACCTCAGCAGCACTCACTGCTCCCAGCCAAATTTTTCAACTTTATTTAGGGGGAAGAATCGATCACATGGGGAGCTTCACCAAACTGGGAGGAGCATGTTAGTGCAGAATCAGGTCACTAACATAAAAACCCAGGAGTTAGTCACAGACACAAAGATTAATAGTGTTAGCATAATCCAGGCATAAAAAGCAGGCTGAGACAAAGACAAGAGATGCTTATGGGAATTAAATGCTTCTGTTTTCTTCCCTTATCTGTGTCATTAAGCAGGGTAATTTCTTGCTCCTTTTATCAGGTGAGTTTTCTTAATTGAGTAAGAGAGAGAGTAGCATGTAAAAAATGTTTTCAGCTTCCAAGCGCTTTTGAGCACATTCTTCTTGGCTGTCAGTCTAGCATTTTACAGGCTTTTTTTGGTTTGTTTTTTTACATTTCTGAAATGCTGTCTGTCTCTGTCCTGCCGTGTTGTATCGATTCAGTCCCAGAGAAATAGATGCTACAGACCCATTCCAAAACATACACATGCCCACATAAAATAGTCTAGGTTGAACCATTGCCTCTGACTCCAATCTTTAATTTGCATCGCTTGCTCAGACAAAGGCAAGAAGGCTGCTGGCTGATCCCTTATTGTCCCACTGGCTGAGAAATCATTCTGGAATTAAGTTTCTATAGCAGCTTTTTCTGATCTCTGTCTTTCATTCATTAATAGACGGCAAAGCTCCCAACAGGACCATAGGTAGTACAAAAGCTGTCCCCGAGCGCCGAAGAGCTGATTGCTGCCAGAACCACAGCATGATTCCTAATGACTTCTAATATCTTTGTTTCCTTAATCAACTGCACATTCCAAAAAACCTGTGATGAATTTAGGTTATTTAGAGGCCAAAACTCAAATGCGGATGCCTAAATATGGGTGCCTAAATACATACATATCTGTGAAGAAGTGGGCCTGACTTTTATAGGTGCTAAGCAACTGTTCTTCTGCATTTCCATCTGCTTTTAAGTCACATCCCACCCTCTGCCACCTTCCTCATGTCCACACTTTTAAAAAGAAATTAGCTTTGAAAAGTAGGCTATTTTGTTCCTTTGCTTACAGAAGCATCCTGTCCAAAAGAAGCTCTGTCCTAAAACATGGTACCAGGTGAAGGGGAAATCGGTAACCAGGTGGATTGCCACAAGAAAGCCAAGAGGCCTGATGTGTCCAGTCAGTATAAAACTACAGGAGAGCTTGTCTGCCGCGCACCCAAAAATGACTCCAACAGTCGTCGAACAAGTTGCACCTGCCTACAGAGTGACTATCCTTCCTTCACTTTGCAGAAAAATTAACCCGCTTTGGCAGCGAAAGGCTGCAACAGTCAAAATGTTGATCCTTGGCAATTTCTTAATGAAGTGCCTCTGGATTAGAGATGCTATCAATCAGGATGGCACATCAAGAAAAGCAACCTTCACATTAGTGTAGATCAAAATATATAACCCTGAATCCTCTGGTGTGCAATGCAGTTCTCTGCCGTGTTATCCGTGGAGTATAACATTGCGCTCCTTGCTTTCATTTCCCCAGCCTGGGGTGCAAAGGGGTAACCTGTGCCTATTCCAGGCTCCCTGCTTCCTGCAGGTCTCGTAAAGGAATCAGGGGGGTGCAGCTGCTTACACTGGAGGGGAGAAGAATTGCAATTGCAATTGGCTCTTTTATAGGGCAAATCAATGGAGTGGAGAAAAAGCACTTTACATCTTTACTACAATACAGACAGGCTGAAAACACAGCTAGAACCTGGACCTGTGCTTTAAACTTGAAAATGGTGTATTTCTGAGCCAGTCTTGAGGAGAACCTGGGTTTTATTACCTGGAGACTGACCTTTACGTATAAATTCCATTTCAAGTGTGCAGACACCTGATTTTTGGCAGAGATGCTATCCATTCCTCTGTAAGTATAGTTTGAGATATTTTCTTTGGTTTTATTTTTGAATAATTTCTCTGTATTGCCAGCTAGCAATGGAAGATAACAAGCATAACAAAGGCTTTTACAGGTCTCATTAGCCCTTATTTATATTTTCATCCCCAAGTCCTTTTTTTCTTACTGAAGTTTTCTGTCTTACGCATTTCATAAAACTTCCTTTTATTTTTCTTCTTATACACAGCTTCTTACTGAAGTATCTTACGTCAACTGAAAAAGCTATATATAATGTGTGTGTACATACATATGTATATATATGCGTACATATACATATGCAAAGACCTGGGAATACAAATTTCTGCCAGTCTGTATTAGTGCAAGGGTAGTTTTTCCTCCATTTTTGTTTATATTTAACTCTCCCCAACATTTTGCCTGTGAACTCGTAAGCAAGCCAATAAGGAATGTCTGAAAATGTTCCAATATATTTTTATGCTACATTGAATCTTTTTTTTCAAATACTTGTTCTTAATCGAGTATGACTAATACACTAAAATTTCTCATGGTCTCCAATTTGCCACTTCCTGAATCTTCTCTATTTCAAGGCTCGTAACTGGTCACAAACTGTATCAGTCAGTTTGAAGATTACGGCTGTGTCAGAGGACTGTTGACCAACTACAGGAACAGTATTTATATGGTATAGCCCTATCTCCTCCAGGAAAACTTATACTTCCTAGAAAATCAGTGGTTCAGTAAATAACTTGATATCACGGTTAAGCCCGCAGATCCAATCAGCAGTGGCATACAAATGCCCAACTCCCCATTGATTTCAGTAGGACTTAGACCGAAGTATCTGTGTGCTTATGATCTCTTGACAATGAATACTATTTGAAGTTCATGGGAGCTGTTAGTAAGACCACAGTACGTTCTGACAGTAATTGACGGGCTAGGAGCAAAATGAACATTTGTAACTCCTTGAGAAGTTCTTCAAGCTTTGAAAAATGGCCCAAAGCTTCTCTCCCAGTCTGCAGTGAAATGTTCCTTATTCATCATTGCAAAAATCTCTGATGTCCCCGTCAGATTGTTGACATTTCCATTGCTGCTTCTATTTTAAATGTTATAATTAGTAATTTTTCACGCTTCCAGATTGTCCTTTCTCTTAGAAATTTAGACTACAAACAGTGACAAATTAAAGCACATCAGATACCACTGTAGCGTGGGTATGCGATACAGGGAGATTACTCCCAAGGTAATGTTTTCACCTCTTCTATCTTCAATGCCTATATTGTTGTCAAGGTGCTATTCTCATTATGTAGAGATTGAAACAAGCCCATTACGTGTAATGGGTCACCATTTCACCTTGGCGCAGTGAAAAAGGAATGTGGCTTTCCTTATTTAGAACTGAGCAGGCATGCATTAAAAAAAGAATTATTAAAAGCAAAGTTTCTCATCAAAGCTGGGCCATCAAATTCCTCTTCATTTGATAAAGTTATTAACACTGACTGCAGGGGAAGAGCAAAATTTATAGCCAAACACAATGAAATGGAATCACATTATGCAAAAAGTTTCAGTGCTTGTGTGGTGGTGGTGTTCTCTTCAATCCTAACCAGAAGATTTGATTTTTTTAGGAGAGAGAAAATTTACTTAGTCAAAAAATCAGTTAATAGTCTGTTCCAGGATGAGTACATAATGTAAAAACGGCTTACCCTAATACTGCTGCTACATCTATCAGTATCACTAATTTTAATTGAATGCAGCCTGATCATGAAACATGGAATGAGTTTTGATATTTCAGGGGCATTGCTGGTGGGAATTAATCAGGCTGTTCCACTAGCATTGTACATGGGTGTCTATGAAATGAAGACGACTGACAGTCCCTGAATTCTTTATTCCAAAAAGAAGGCAGGCAAGGGGGGTATGGAAGGCGTATGTAAAATCAATAAAACTGAGGAACTAAGTCAGAAATTCCTAATTAATCTCTGCCATTTTTTGAGAGTAAGGAGAAATTCAGTGAAATTGAAAGGCATTACAGATAATATTAATGGAAGGAAATGCTTCTGTATGTAGCACATTATTCTCCCGTAGAATTCATTGCTGCAAGTGCGCACTGAGATTGAAAGCCTTGAAGGATTTCAGTAAAGGTGTCAGCATTCATGTGGGAATGAGAGCATCCATAATTATAGGCAATATGGTTTTATTGTGGCCTCCAGTTGTAAGGCACACACTACTTAGCGCATGTAAAGAGGAAATTCCCTTTTGGGCAGATTTCTTGTATTAATTTTTCTCTGTAAGTGTAAAAGCATTTTTAAAAGCATCTGGGACTGACCAGTGTCAGAACACTGGGCTGCACAGACAACATGTTTGATCTAGTATAGCGACTTTTGTTTTCTTACCACGAAACAGTTCTGGTTTTATGTCTGCTAGGTGAGGAATAAATTCTGGTTCAGCAACAACAATATAAATCTAGACTTTTCCACTGAGGTCAACTCCTTCTGTGTATATCTACATAAAATTCTAGTCCTAGCGTTAGTGGCTAGAGAGCCAGTGTGTTTCTTTTACCAGATCAAAAATGTCCTCAAACCAGCTTGAATCAAATAATGAACATTCTGGAAATGTGATATAAATATAGTAAGGGCATTCTAATGCACGTAGGATAGGTACATCTTGTTTTACACTGCTGTATCGCAAAGGTCAGAACTGTTACAGAAGCTGACCTGTTCTTTGAAATGACCCCGAGTAATCCCAGAATAGATCTCTGCCAGCAGCAACCTCGTCATTTCTTGAATTTTCTTTTGTTGGCTCTCTTGCCTTATGTAGAGCGCTGGTTAAATTTAAACACCAATCATGTCTCTGGACAATATCTCCCATTCATGAAATGGATGTGTACTCTTTTAAGTGTAATGGAAATACAGCAGCTTTCGGAGCATAAGAAGGCCCTGTTCAACAGTTGGCAGACCTAAGGTTAACAGTCTCTCTCATTTTCTTTCAATAGGGAAACTGCAGCGGCTGCCCGCCTTCCTGCGGAGATTGCCTGGAAGCCCCGCCGGGAGGCATCGCAGCTGGGCTCTTCTGCAGAGAGCTGCTTTCTGGGATGGGACTGCTGGAAAAGGGAGTAAACTGGTCACTACAAACCCCACTTTTCCATCTTTTTATCTTGCTTCTGCCATCACATTAGGACACAGAACAGGGTTAACGTTTTGGCTTACTTCAGACAGGAGAAGCTTGTAAAATCGCGGCCAGTCTCCAGTGTAAGGTGCTGTGTGCTGATGGGCACACAGCGCTTCAGTGGTCGTGCTGGTCGCACTAGCCTGAGAGGAGTCCAGATTTAAGAAGGTGCAAAGAGGGCTGAAAACACCTTCATTGTCTTAGGTTTCCGGAGGGCAGCTGTGTGTTTGTTTTCTAGGCACTTGCATAATTTCTTTTGAAGCCTGAACTAGCTGTTCCTGTTGGATGCTTCTGCCCCCCGTATCTGTGCGCCACCTTCCCAGCCCATTCTCTCTTCTTGCACTTCAGGGACAGTCTGCAACCACAAACCCTGGGTTTTCTGCTTTCCTGTGCATCCGTCTCTGCTCTCTCTTCGCATGCCAAAAGATCTGTATACCTCCTCTTCTCCCTTAACTCTCATTCCCACTAAGTCAGCGTCCCTTATTCTTCTGTGCCGCACCATGGGCTTCTTTGTAACCCTGCGCTGTACCCTGCTGCTTTCCTGATTTCTGCCAGGGGCGATACGGTTCTGTACATTGATGCCTGGAGGCAGATGTACAAACAGAAAAGCATCATCCATTTGAGTGCAAGACCTCATATCACTTGACTAATTATCATCAGTGAACTCTTCTGTTCCTGAGGTTTCCTCAAGCTTTTTGCTTAAGCTCTGTTTTTCATTTGCAATTGTTTGGCGACAATTTGCAAAACATGTAATGCTGTGTCAGCTGTGTATGTCTTGGGGTTTTTAGGTCTTTCCCTCTAAGGTATTAGTGCTTCTAGTCCTGACGTGGAACTAAAAGCTGATGGGAGTGGTGAAATTTGTCACCATTAGTATTTTTTTTTCCTCTTTACTAAAATTTACCTGAATTTGGCCAAGTTTTAAGTGCAGTACAACCTATGAGTTGTAGGTTGTGAAAAGGTCTTTGACTTTCCTACACAGCTTCAGTGGTTGCAGAAGTTTGAAAATACATACCAAACAATGATTTAAGGTGCAGGAAAAACGGAGGTGTTCTCAACAGGGTAGCTGATGTACAAGCATATGTCTGACATTGGTTTTGATGGGAGGAGAGTAATGAGTCCCCTCACCCTGGTAACTGTAGGTGCTTCTCCCTGTCTTCTCCCTATCTTTCTGGTCTGGCGCTTGGCGTCTTTTGGGGCCGTGGATCTGGGTGCATTTGCACTGCTTGTTCTGTTGATAACCATGTCACTAGGTCTCATTGTTAACACAGCTAAATGCAGCCTTGGAAAACTTGATTTAATTTCTGCCTTTACTACTGAGATTCTAATGCCAAGTTGCTGCAAATGAAGCCTTTTTGAAGTGTTCATTAGCTGAATGTTCCTCATTTTCTCGATACTCAGTTTGAGGCAATATCTGATCCGCAGCAGTACCATATACTTAGAGCTGCAGCTCGACCTGAGTTTTCAGCATTTAAAGCACCATATAATGCTAAGCACTCTACAAAAAGCATGCTCTCATTTTCTAAATTGGATATCCCAAATTAATGAATGCTTTTGCAGCACAGAAACTTTCTAATCATTTTTTCACCAGTCAGTCCAGATAAAATGGAAGTGTTGGGACAGTAAGTTCATCAAAAATGTGTTAGTAATGTGAACCTTAGAAAAGCCGTGAATAAATTAATCATATGTGCTCAGAGTAGAGTCTGAGTTTGGTGAAGTGGGTTAAACTAAGCAGAGATGAAATGATCTTCTTCTGTAATAAAGCATTCAATCAGGGAGTTGTTCAACTGTTTCTGAGTAACCCCCTGTGGAGGCAAGCCATCAGAAATGGGCTGCACAATAAACAACAAGAAGACAACAAATATTGAATAGCTGCTCATTAATTGAGAATCATCCACCCTCTACGGAATGAGGCAAAGGTCCTGCAGAAAAAAATAATACATGATTGTGTAATTAAAGGCGGTAGCATGCTGCATAACACAAGAGATTCAAATTAAGATTGCATAGGCGATCTTAATTCGGGGGTTTCTTAACTTCTGAATATTTGACTTAGCATTTTCAATAATGTTCTTTTAACTTAGAATATTGCGTGCAATATATATATATGTTGTTTTTAAATAAAACTGGTTTGTCTCCAAGTCATGTCATTTTCACACTGCCTGCTGTCACCGTTTCTGAAGGAGAAGCAGCTGGTGTGCTAAAAGAAGTTATGGACTTTGAAATCCTGCAAGGTTAGGAACTGAGTGGTTGGAGGCAGATATTTACACAAATGTCATCTTTTTTGGCCTGCTAGATTCCTCCCACTGTTTTCCCCACTGTATTTTATGGAGCAAAGTGTAAACGTTTGCTTTGAGGTGTTTTGTGGCTCTAGTCTGCGAGTGATCCTGACGGTAACTTCATGGGGTTCCATGGTTGTGGTTTCTCAGTGGCTTCTCTATCCGGTATTTTTGCTTCATAAATAGAAAGTTGGGGTTCTTCATAATTGCCAGCTGCAAGCTCAGCGTGGGATCTGAGAGTCAAACCGAGCTCTGCTGGCTCAAACGTTACCGGCAGGAGAGATGCTGTGATCAGAATGTGGTTAACTGCTCTGTTCATCGTGTTTGGGCCAGAAGAGAATCCAGCTCCCACTCTGATAGCTGTGTAGGCTCTGCCATGCTAAATAAAGACAAAATACCAAAAATGGGTGATAATCATTGAAGTGAGCAGGTGCGTATTTGACTACAGGGAACAGGTCTAGTAAATAGGAACTTGTGGGTTTTACTTATTTACTTTGAAACAAATGAAATTTTAAGACATCTCTTAGTTAAGGAAATTGTAATCTTACAGTAATTCTGTTTCGTTTATTCATAGAGTGTAAATGAAAACTGATTAGCTTCTCTTAATCTCATAATCTTGACATAAAAGAGAGGGCAATACGTTTAACTCCTTGAGAAAGACCATTAGATGTAGTACTGTAGTAAGGCATAAAAATCAATGACTAGCGGTTTAGGTTTTTAAGGAATCTCCCATTTAATCGTGGGTGCTGAGTGGTCAAAGAGCTCCGCCAGGGTTGCTCCTGGAAGTGGAAGACAAGTTGATCAGAGTGGGAAGAGCCAGGAAGAATGTTTTGCCCAGTACACAGCACTGTCCAGCTAGTGAAACTTGTTGGGTTGAAGGTTTATCTTCCGCTAGTATGGGTTCCATCATCTATGATAACATATCCTGGAAACATAACCAGCTTTAGACCGGTCAAGATTATGGTGATACTGAGACAATCTCTACCAGAATAGGATGAGAACTGAGTGATCATTACACAACTTGGTCCGTTATGTGTACAAATACTACGTACATATGCTTTTTAAGGTGTTCTTTGAGCAGTGTGGGATGTTTCCTGTGCTTTTGCCAAAGAGAATCTCCTGCCTTTGGAACTGGGATTCTGGAAGTCCAGACTTGATTGCTGCAGAAGACTCTGTGCTCGGTTCATACTCTGGGATGGGAATTGTAGCTGGAGAGAAGAGAAAATATGGCCAGAGAGATAAGTTTTGGAAACTCCCAAATTGCATGTGCTACCTTGTTATGATACATACACACACACACACGCATATATATATAAAAAAAAAAAAAGAAAGTGAGTTTCTTAGGATGAGATGTTATCCTGTGCTGTGTCTCGTTTCAGTAGGTATTTAAAAGAAACTCTCACGCATATTTGTAAGTTACTAAGAAAGGCTCTGAATGGGAGTTGCATGCTTCAGGTGCTGCCAGTAGCGTTCCATCCCAGTAGTTCTTAACCACATTTTCCCTGTTTTGCCTTATTTCTAGGCACAAGCGGAATTAATGTTGACTTTGACCACCATAGAAGAGGTATTGCCTTAGGGCTCCAAATGGGACTTTAGAAAGAGATTTAAAGTACACGATGAGATCATACTGCTGTTTTATCAGGTTCTGTCAGCAGTGCTGTACTTGTACTTGAGGTCATTTCATAGAATCCTAGAATCGTTTAGGTTGGAAGAGACCTTTAAGATCATCCAGTCCAACCATTAACCTAACACTGTCAAGTCTACTCTAAGCCAATCAAGGGTAGACTAGACTAAACCATGTCCCGAAGCCATTTAAGCCACAGTATAATCTTACACCACATTTCTGTGGATAGTTTTTTAAGACAAGGGGTGCATTTTCATCCCCCACTCCTGTGAGTCATCAGGTGTATTGCAAGTGAGCTGATACTGATTTTGTTCTCTTAGTCAAAAACCTCTTTGCTGTAAAAGGTTGCTGTAAGCAGACTGTTACTGTTTCTTTGCTCTATCCAGCCTCTTTTCTTCATGAAACATGATTTTCTCCAAGCCTTTCTGAAATTGGGCTTGAATTGGCCAATTGCTTCAGAAGTTTTTATCAGTGGGACAGTTCTAGATGGACATACGCAGATGACCACCTAAGGAAATGGGACTAAAATAGAGAATGTTTGGACTAAGCCTGGGTATTCGGAAGAGAGCGATGGGAGGACATCTGAATCCTGCCTTCCAGTTTGATCTCCGCTGTGAATCTACGTGCTCTTTCTGCTGTGTGATAAATGAACACAGTTAAAGTAGAATTTCTGGCCACTTGCCTTCAGGTCTGCTACATGGTGTGTAGTGTGTTGCAGCAGATTTCCAGTTTTCCTTCCTCAGCAGTACCTATCACCCTGGGAAACATAGCAAGTGTGACAAGTTTTTGATCCGTTTCTGGTTTGGTTCCCCGCCCGACAGTTGGTCTAAAACTTCTCTGTTGCTGTTTAGCTGTGGAGCTTTAATGGAATTTTATTCCCAAGTGCTAGATGTATGTACCTTATATCTGCATAAGCCTTTATGTGTTTGCATGTGCCTCAGTCTGTGTATTCACAACGGTGTTTCCTCATCCTTGGGGCAAAAAAAGCAATGTCACACCTGTGCTGGTGGTGTTAACTTGTAAGAAGATTTGTTGGCTCATTTGTGCATCTATCACTTGTTACGTTTCACAGACCCTAGCATTTCTCCCCCATTCGGTTTTATTCTGAAAAGCTTTGTTCCTACTGATCCACACACCAGATGCTACTGTATTTTCTGGATGCTTGAACTCTCCACTCAAAACCTGTCAATGTCTTTTGTGTAGCTATTACGTGCAGCTAACTTGAAAGTGGTATTTGTGTACCATGTCACTCCGTGGTACGATTTTTTTTATCCTTTTAATTTTGCCAGTAGAAACTCTTACGCAGTTGCATTTTTGCTGGAAAAATAGTGGGTTTACTGGTGTAGCTAAAGTCAGGTCTGCACAGTAGATTTCTGATAACTGTTATTCAAGAACAGGGAAAGATGTGCGATGCCAAAGCGCGTGTGTCAGCAAATCTCGTCTTTCTGTGGTGCGTGTTTTCCTCAGGCAGGTAGTTTTATGATATTTGTACAAAGTACAGCTTTCCTGGTGCAGTTTCATTCGCCTCGGAGCTCTTTGCCAGCAAGGGAGGCTGTAATCCTCTCTCAGCAAAGTGGTGCTAGTACAGGGCTGACCTTATGAGGATTCCCTAGTGTATGCATTTTGAAACCTGAAAAATGAATCTCTACTTGAGAGTTTTGCTGACTTTAATATTGCCAAGCTGCACAGTTCTACTAAAGGTAGAATTAGTACCGGGAAAAGGAGCCTGTGGGCAGTGGGGAAATTGGGTTAAGATTACAACAAAAGGACACAATTGGCTGGTCTAAGTGTCACCTCCCTGAAAGGGTGTGGGGTGACACTATCTGTAACTAATAGATAGCTGTTAATATGTAGTATATTACATTATAATTAATTATTACTTCTGCTGATAATAATAATTCAAAAATATATTAATATAATAAGGTATAGCTAAGACTGGGGTAAAGCCTTTCCAAAGGCTTTATCAGTTAAACGCCAGGAGAATGTACCTAGAGTAGACAAGTCTGGATACCTACTTTTTCAGAGTATTTTTGAAATAGTAAGCGACACTGAGAAATTTTGTATAAAACTGCAGTGCGTTGGGATGCAGATCCCGTACTTTGCAAGGAAAGCTCTAGCAAACAAAAGTGAATGGTTTAAAAAAAATCCTGTCAAAATGCCACTTCTCAGAAGGCTGTTTTTCCAACCTTATGTTGTAGTGGTTTTAAGTTTTATTAGAAACTAAGGCAGGCTTCACCATGACGGAACCACTTAAGCTGGTATTTCACAGACACAGTTCACGTCTCAGCATCTGCTGAGCACCCAAAATAAATGACCTAGAAGTGCACCTCTTTGAACTTAAATCGTCAGGATTTCTGAGCAGATCAGTTTCTCTTCGTATTTCTCAATGGCAAGAGGTACAAGCCTTTAAGCAGTTTAAATTACTGCTTCCTACCGTCCCCCTCAAAATTAAATCACTTGGCACAGTAATTGGCATGTCCTCACTGCCTGGAGCCTTAATACTTTTAATGGTGTCCGAACAAATTAACTATTAAACAAATTACGAAGGAGCTCAGTGGGAACTGACTTGTGGAAACGGAGGATCAAAGCACAAAGCTGTAAAATGACTCCTGAAGTGCTAATAACTTCTAATAACTTTTAAAGGGAGAGAATTAAACTGTGGAAAGAGCAGCTCTGTCATATTCTGATTATTTAAAGAGAGGCATGTTTGGGATGTATAGCTGTTTGTATTTTGACTGGAGGAAAGTAGTGAGAAAATGAGCTTGGGCGGTTTGAGGAAGTTCCAGTCCGAAAATGAAAGAGAAGAACCAGATAGGATGGATCTGTCTTCTGGGCGTGAGCCATGTCTGCATAGCTCCCTGGGAGACAGCAAAATGTGTTACTGCTTTCTTCAGTTCCTGCGTGCCCTCAAGAGGCGGCCCCAGGGCAGCGAGCTGGAATCCAGCCTTTCCAGAAGAGCAGCTGAACCTGGGCAAGGCCACCCCCAGTAAGGTGCTTACCTGGCTGCGAGTGAGGACTCCGTTTGACCTGAAGAACCTAAATCCTTGATAGCATGTGCAAAATGAGAATCCAGCCAGTCCCTTTCTGTCGTACACGTTTGGAAAGGACCATGCTTTTGTTTCTATGCTCAGTAAATTTGATAGAATGCTCAAGGCACAAGAAACACAAAACCTTCCTTTCCCTTCCCTCTCTCCAAAGCGATCTCCGCAACTGGCGTGGCTTTCCCTTTCCTGCCTTCGTTCCTCTTCATCTGCTTTCTTGTCTTTGCTCCCTCTAGTGTTCCCAGGTAGGTGCTGTCTTGGTCTCCTGCTCTAGGCAGGAAGATTGAGTACTAAACCATTCGATTTCTTTTCCCTACATTTTGTGTAACGTGGGAATGACATCAGCCTGCCTGTCGTACCCTTCCAAGGGTCTCGGCAACCTTACTTCGTCTCCTTGTATCGGCATAGCAGCGCGCTAGCACCAGCCTTTCACAGGCCTTGAGGCCAACTTAAAATTCATTGGATTTTCAAAAATACACCTGTACCTTTTTGATGAT
Source organism: Pelecanus crispus (assembly GCF_030463565.1). Lineage (NCBI taxonomy): Eukaryota > Metazoa > Chordata > Aves > Pelecaniformes > Pelecanidae > Pelecanus > Pelecanus crispus. Next base: position 1,815,021 of record NC_134655.1, on the reverse strand, counting down.
TTCCAAGCCTTTAATTCATTCTCAGTTCATGGGTTTGGCATTTCTTTTACAACTGCTAAAATTGCTTTCTAATTTCCGGGAGCTGGGAATTTAGGAAGAACGTAGGATATGAGACTTGGGAATTTGGGATTAGGGCCACAAGTTTTGGTAACACTGCAGCAACATCCATTGCACCTAGATGTTGTGCTAGTTCACTTCTGACTCTTAGATTTTCTCTAGCTACAAAAGCTTTCTTAGCCATGAGACGTAGTGTCCTGCTTATTAGTTGAAAATCAGAAAGTATGAAAGGGGGCTGGAGATCTGTGTGTATCTCTGAATCACTGGATCACTGCTGCAGAGAGGATGTGTAATTAAAAATAAGGACTCCTCTTTGCACCACATAAAAAGATTCTTTACAGAGGTTTTACTGAAACTTAACTGTTTAATGTGCTCTAAAACTGTGCGTTACTTTCATATATATTCCATTTGCGTGAGAGTATCTGTGTGCTTGTATGTGCACATAGGTATTTCAAAGATGAGAAAATACTTTGAGGCCTCCCTTTTTAAGGAATCCAGATCTAGACTGTAGACTAGTCTTTCAAGTTCTGGGATTACTTGTTGGTATTTAACAAATAAGATTGGAAGGTTTCAGACAGTCCTCTTAAAAACCACACGCAGTCTTCCACCATCACTGAAGGTGAACTGACATTTCTTATGTTAGGAAAGAAGACTACAGCTAAATAAGAGCAAAAACTGGGCTTCCAGCTTTAGTTTGCAGAATGATCCTTTCATTATCTAAACTATGTAAGATTAGCAAGGCAAAGAAGAGAGCTTGAATTACTCTAACTTGCCTGTATTCTATGAATAACTGGTACAATAGAGATAAGCGTTTGAGTTAAATCAAATATATAGTTCTCTCACTAGTACTAAATTTAGTAAAAAAGAAAAATTGAAGGATATAGTCAAACTATAACAACTTGAAAATGGGTCCAGCAGAAAATTGTCAGATGACATGACGTTAGCTCTCCATGGACCACTCGGCACCCTGATGCTGAAATCTGGCATGATCTTTGGTTGGGATTCAGATTTGTAACTATGAAGAGAAATTCCCCCCTGACACTGGGCAGATCTGGAGTTGCTTGGCTAGGGACAAGGAGTCCTCTGCTTTTGCAGGAACAGTGAAGCGGAAGAGTTTCCTTCCCAGATGCCCATTTGCACATTACACGGAGGGATGCTATATCCAAGAGACAGGAATGTCTTCCGCAAGTTCCCAGGAGCGCGTGAGTGGGTGAGTGACAGCTGAACGCAGTCCATGGTGAGCTGCAGATCTGCTAATTACCACCTTCCTCCACTCACCCTTCCAACAAGCAACTTCCTGAAATCTGTTTCAGGGAGTTTTGTATTTTTGTCACTCTGCATTAGGCTACAGTGCAGCGCAGCTTGTCGCTTTGCGCTACATGTGATCACGCTGTGTGGAATCGGACCCAACGTAATGGAAAATGACGTGGTATAGTGGGATTTAACTCATCAGGTTTCTTCCAGCACCTCTTTCACATTGTGTCATCAGTCGGTCGCAGAGCTGGGTGCTGGGTGTCTGTTGCATCACAGGGGAATAGAACAAGTGATATAATATAATACGATACCTTATCTAGACCAAAATGTTTATTCTCCAGGAATACTTGGACCTGTTGCTTCTAGCTCAATGGAGTAACATTACTTGGTGGTAGACACTTCCTCACACACATTAAAAAAGTAGAAAACCAACGCTTTTTCAAAAAGCCCAAAATATTACCATATGGCATATGGCACCCAAGATACGAGTAAACTTGCAACATCCGCTTATGTCTGTCTTCCTGTGGTATGCTGAAGGTGTTGCTTTGGGATTTTTAGTATAGAAATGGAGTTGCTGTAGGGCAAGGAAAGTGTTTTATGCCCTGTCATCTGTGAAGAAGAAGCAAGCAGATACTCTGTTAACTCCTTAGAGACTGTGTATTGCATGAGTACCCTGTGAGTAAGGGGACTGGACATGGTGATCCATAGGGAGACTTGACTCCTAATTACCCATGTCAGACAATGCAGCCCAGTCCTGGCGACCCTGGTTTTCGTGGGTGTCTCCAGGGTAAGCTGAAGACTGAACACATTGCTGCAGGCCAGAAGGTGCTAGAAACCTTCTCCTGTCACAGCATACTAAAACACCACCACTGGTCCACAGCCCTTTCTATATCCAGGCCTGGGGAGTTCAGTCAAGAGGGCAGCTGGGTGCGAGCTGCTATGAATTTCTTCGGTATCAGCAAATGCGTAAAGAAAAATTCCAGGGCTTCATTCTCCTTTCACAAGGCTTTTACAACAGTGCATATCCAAGAGTCCCTCCTAATTTACACAGCTAAAATGAGAGGAAAACCAAACTTTTCATATCTATTTGATGAAATTACCTGACTACTTCTGTAGATGCAGAACTACCCCAGTATATTGGAGACCATTAATTGCACTGAGTTTCTGTAGCGTGTGTGAATTGCGTGATGTTGCCGAAGACACCATTTGTCTTTTCAGTGGAACTCTTTTACCAATAGCGTGAATGTGTGATATTTTGGGCATTTGGGAGCCTGTTCTGGAAAAGCAGGCGGTCCAGATTGCACCGAGGACAATGTCTATTACAGGCCTGATTGTGCAGCATGCGTAGGTTTGCGCTTGAAGTGAAACAACTAGCATTTTGCCGATAATAGTCAGTGACCTCCCTGCTTCCCAACAGCTGGCTTACAAAAAGAAGCACATGGTGAAATGGCATCTGCTGAAGCCTGAAGCATGGAATGACAGTCATAATCCAGGAATGTCTCATTATCTGATCAGCAGTAATACGTATTTTCCTCTCATTGCTGCACCCTTGAAGAACACGGCTAAATACAAGGTGCTTTAAGAGTTCGGGGGGGACCTTTTCAACAACGCTAATGCTGCCAGCAAATTGACATTATTGAGATATGATTACAGAATCCTGGCAACCGGAATGAAAAGCAGCAGAAGTGCTTCTCCTTTTGTTCCACCCAAATGATACCAATCACTGGCCACGTTAATGATACCTTCATTAAAACGTGCCAATAGAAAATCACTGTCTTTTTTTTGGCATATGCATTCCTAGATCACTTTTTTCAAGATGACCATAGGGGGTTGACACAAATTACTATGCTGCCAGCACAGCTGTCCTACATAATTTGTTGTTGCATAAAGTTAGAATTAATGATATTAACAAGTATCAAGGCAGGGATATTAGGAATACGCACTACGTAGCTTCTGGCTCTCTAATAAGACCCATCTGTTATAAACCATATACAGTGTAGCACGAGTGCTAAACAACGGGCGGCTTGACCACTTGCGTAAAGAATATCTTAATGGGATCAAACCTGCTTCAACAACTGGCTGAGGACTTTGCGGCTTGGGCGCGGCACTGGCTGTGGTCAGGACATGCTCATCCATCTCGGAAGAGGATGGTGTCGGGCAAGGGGTTGAAGTTAGCGTTGTGATGCGTCCGTTGTTGGTCAGAATGGTACTTGCTGTCTTTGCGATGCCGCCTGTGAGGAAAGGTGTATCCTGGCTCCTTTATTGCACCTAAAGGATGCTAGGAGCATGTGGAAAGAATAAGCCTGAACCAGTATAACTGGGACTCGTAACTGGAAGCTGTGAGTGAAGCAGGACGATGGCAGCCAGTAGATCCATGAACCAATCAGTCCCATCTAGAAAAGAGAACACTTACTGTGTCCCTTTATTCACTGATTCCTTGAAAAGTAGTTTCATTGCTCACTGAGATGAATATTCTAGAGCTCTGGGAAAGTTTAGGATCACATCCAGAATAAGCAGGTCAGGCCTATTGATGCACAGCTTGCACTCTGGAAGGCCTGTAGGAGGTTGCAGGGAAGTGTAGAAACAGTAGCTAAACCAATATTTACACTTTCCACTCACTTCTGATTAATGGAAATAACACAGAAGAAAGAGGATGGGGAGCTCTATGAGGTTAAATTTTTTGTTCACTTGATGCTTCCTCGTATCATAGGTCCTGCCAAATACCGGCTCTTCACAGAGAAAGGGCAATCAGACATGCTTAAAATACTTTTTTTTCTTCTTTAAACAGAAGAAAATAACAGTCCTAGGAATTTACTTTATTTTGCTACATCTGAACTTTACTAGACTGCAGAGAAATTGTAGAAGAAGCTTTATTGATTTGGAGTTTAGGCCAAAGCTCAATGAGTCGTGACAGAGAAGGTCTAGCGGAAGGGGAAAAGCCTGTGAATGGAGAGGAACAGGTTACTTATGTTCAAGGTCCAGTCATGGAATTTGCAGAACTTGTGTCTTCCATCCCCAAGATAGCGGAGCACAGTGTTCTCATTTTTGTAAAGAGATTTGTTGTTGCTGTTGCCGATTAATCTTGGAGTCTGGTCTCAAGAGGTGCTGAGCACTGCTTGCTGTAGTTGGTAGAAATTCTGAGTGCTGATAGTTCACAAGATCGATACTTTTGCTCTCCAGGGCCTTTAAGTCTGATCCCATATGAAAAGCATTTTTCTTTCGTGATGCATTAGCAAGTTATTGCTCAGTGGGAAGAGGAGAGGAGGTAGAAGTTTAAGCTTGTGAAATGTGTTCCAAAGGTCCTAAGAAAAGTAAGTAATTCCAGTGAGCCTCATTGCAAACTGGCCATTAGCAGGATTACATCTTTATATCCACAGAGCAAGTAAGTGGAACTGAAAGCAACAGTTTCAGAGGAAGGAGAATCACTCCCTGAACTGCTTTAGATGTTAGCAACAGCAAGACACAAACAATGCAGACGCATCGAGAGGAGTTAAAAGCCTTTTGGTTCCTCTTCAAGCACTTTGTTGTAGGGGGAACCAGCGTGGTACCAAAATGTGCCTTTTACACAGAGCTTGTTTACTCAAGCAGCACAAAGCAGGAACCGAGCTTGGTAGGATGAGATACGCAGAACGTTGTCATTTTTGATCTGTTCGCTTTTATCTGAGACAGTAACGTAGTATTCTCTGGTTCTTCCAGTCTCTGCAAAGCAATTTTGCAGTCACTGCATTAAAGAGTGCTTTCTGCTGGTGCAGGGAAGCCTGCGGCTCAGTCCCACTGCTGCACCGATGGGTGCAGATCTCCGGTTGTCCTGTAGTACCAGACCTCGTCTCCTTACAGTCAACAGAGAAAGGCAGAAAGCACACCCGAGGAGGGCAGATACAATAAGCAATCTGAAAACGTCTCCTACCTCTCTCCTTTGTTACATAGTCTGAAGCACATCTGTTCTCTTTAACGTAGGTGCCACTTAAGTCTGCAGATAGGGGGTTTGAATTCAGCTTAATGGCAGTAAAACTTTTAGCAGAGACTGGGCCATTTCCAGGAGATACGATGCTCAGTGGACCAGATGTGAAAGGGTGCTCTGGTGTGTTTAGGGCAGAAGAGAGGGAAAATAATGGAAGTGTCCAAGGCAACAGGTGACTTCCTATGCAGCTGTAGAAACAGTAGAGGAAGAGCCCTTGGCCTGATGAGAAATCCTAGTGGAAATTTTGCCAGTGGTGGCACACCCCGAGCTCCCAGTGGGAGATCTTCTGCTGATTGCATTTCTGTGGTGGCATGAGGACCATTCACCACATCCTCTCGGCCTTACCGACAGCAGCTATCTGCCCTCTACAGAGAGAATGTGAAATGGCAGCAGATGCCGAAAGGTGAAATCTGATTGCTGGTCACTCTTACTGACGCTGTCCACGCTTACAGACACGCTATAGCATCATATATAACCTATGCTCCTTAAGATTATCTGGTTTCCTCTTCCTCTTAACTTTGCTATTTCCTGGTTTGTGGGAAAGGCTCCTAATATCAGCACCGATATCCTGCTTGTTCACAGATGGCTGCTGAGAGGAGACACCTGGCACTCTCTGGGTCTCTTTGCATTGCTCAGATAATATTAATTACAGCTCCAAGGGAAACAGCCGCCTGCCAACCTTTGACTCGATGCTGTTTGTACTATGAATGGCACAGGACACAATTCTTTTTCCGCAGACATGCAGTTTACCCTGCTGAGAGTAATTCATTGCCACTTTCCAGGTTTCCGGATACTCCATTAATGTTCCTGAGGCTGGGGAAAGGGGCACTCTTGCTGATTACTGCACAGGGTGAGCGTCAGGGCTTGTGACTGCTGTCTGCTGCTTTGTTCCTAGCTTGACTTGCCTACCTTTACGGAGGCGTCATGAGGCTGAATGTATTGATGTGTATATAAAAAGTGGTTTGAGATGACTGGATGAAAGGTAGCCAAACATGCATTTTATTCAGAGTTTGTTTTTTTTTTTTCCCTGTGCTTTAGAAGGTCTTCATTAGCTTTATCCAGAGCCAGGGAGCTAAATGTTTTCCCTTCCCAAGCCCTTCTCCTGTCCTCTTGTTAACAACTCCTCCCCTTGCAGCCAGAATGTCCACAGTGATGACCACAGGACAGGGGGAGAGTAGGGAAAATGGGGAGATTTAAGAGATTTAGCACGCTGAGCAAAGAGAATGAGCACAGTTCTATAAAAAGACTGGGTTTGTTATACGATTGCCCAAACACTCCTTTCCCTTTCTCCACACCCTTGCTTCAGCTTTCTCCACATATTTTCTCAAATGGTTTCGTGCCTTCACTGTACAGCTGCAATTCTCTCCCATTAGTACCTCACAGCCATTCTGTATTCATTCTCCAAGGGGACGTTCTTTTCATCTCATTTAGGAAGGGTTTAATTTATCTATAGCAGGGTACATTTACTGACCTACCTGATGTGTTTGTGTGATTGCATTTGACTTCGCTGCCTGGAACTGAGCACCTTTCCCCTTCCCCAGCAGTGACATTGGCCCACCCAAGGGCTTATTCCTGTGAGTGCAAATCAAGTAAGTGCTTAACCCGGGTTATTTTCTACTGAGCATCTAGGTGCAAGATCAAAAGTTGTTTTGCCTTTCTCATTCCTGCATAGTCAAGATTGTTCCGTAGGCAGAAGGAAAATACAGAGAGACTCACTGACGTGCAAGACGCAGCCAGGGACTTCCAAATCACAATTATGAGTTTGAGGGAAAGCTGTGTGCTTCAGAACTGTATTAATAGACTTGAAACGATCTAGGAATTTGTTGCTTGCTCAGTTTTCCTGCATGCTGCTGGGAATCAGAAGTTGTTAATATCTCCAGGCCAGTGGTATCCTCTAGGAAGTCAGGAGCTGATCTCTGTTCAGCTCCCAGAGGACATGCGGATTCGTCACAACCGTTCTCTTTTACATCCAAGAAAGGGCTGGAATCTGAAAGAAATGTGTCTCCCTGCTCATTTTTCAATTGCCTTGCAGGACTGACTGCATAAGGTTTTAGATGTCACTTCATATAACCAGTTTAGAGGGAACGACGTGTGCCCAACACTTTGGGCTCTGAAGGACAAGCCAGCTCATCTGAAAAGTGGGTGGGGGGAAATGTACTGTACCTACAGGCTGAGGAGGGGAGCAGCATTCAATGAAATTCCCTAGCTAGTTTTAAAAATCAGAAACAGAGTTTAATGAAAGATTAGGTCCAAGTATCCTGCGTGCAACCCTTGGATTTAGGCATTCCGGGACTCCCTGAATTTTGGGTCAGATTCTTCTTAGCAGGGGATGAGCTGACGGGCCCACTCGTCCCCAAACGCAGCACCGCACTGCGGAGTCTGTGTGGCATTTCTGCTTCGGGCCCTCCTCTGACAGCAAAACCAATGAATTTCTGCTCCTCTCAAGCTTTCAAGGGGCCGATGAAATGCCAACCCCCCGGCTTCATGTCTGGCCTCCCTTCGGTGCCACGGCAGTAACACAGAGTGCCCAGCCCCGTTCAAAGTGGCCAGCCCTCGCAGCTCTTGCACGCAGAGGGTTTTCTGAGGGCTTAGTACCGCAGTAGTACTCTCACGGAACTGCCTTCGCAATCTTACTATCCCACGTGCCTGGTCCTTGCTTTCTTATCTGCTAAGGAAGTCACTCCAGTTACGACTCGGCTTCAAATACTGGAAAAAAGCAGAGCTCTCCTGGCTCCCCTGGCCTCTCTCAAGGGGTACTTGCTCTGGAGTCGTCTTTTTTCCTTCATTTTTTACTCTAATGAAAACCACTACCCTCTGCCTAGTATTTCCTCTTTGATTCTACCCCCTTATTCTTCCATGGTCTTAGTGTTGGATTTGGTTGAAAGAGTTCTGCTAAAGCTGTTTTCCATTATAAGCTATTTAGCCACACCAAACCACTTCACAGGAACATCTACTTATACAAAACTTTCAACAAACAAACATTCAGATGTTCAAGACCTCCCTGCGCTGTGGGCGTGAGTGTTTGGCAATGTTAGACTGTTTTTTCACTTCTTTGTGTCACAGTGTAATTTTTTTCAGAACAATAAAGCTGGAAAGAAATGCTTCCACCTAGGAAAGTAAGGCAGTTCAATGAGGCTGTTTCCAGATCACCCTTCTTGCATGCATTTATTTCATGAGGAATTTCAAAACTTCAGTTTTCTGTTTGGGACGGAAGAAAGTTTGTGGAGCAAAAAATCTGAAGTTCAATCAGTTCTTAGTCCTAGATTTAAAATATATCACATTTAAATGAAAAGAACCAAAAAAAATCTAGAAGAGAGTATCTAAAGCTCTTCATGATCTTTCACTGTTGTATCCCTGTCCTCCCATACGCTCTTATCCATCATCTTTCCTTGCTATACTCTAATTATAGATTCCTTGAGGCAGAGACCTGCCAATGTTTCCATCAGTAAAGTGCCAAGCACATCTATGATGCTTTACAAATAATCATAGAGAATGCATATTTTGTGAAATGTTTAAGCTTTTCGTGTTAAAAAAAAAAATTCTATCTGCCATATCAGGCACAATTAAATTTCAGTGTGCCATCCTTCCTTCGGTAAGATGCTAAATTAACATCCTTTTCCCCTGTCATTCTTGCTTCTTGCAAATGACGGGTGAAGACCCCTCTCCCCTCTTCTTCCCACATTTAAGAATTTTGGTTCAAACCCTAGCAGCTTAGATACCAGCCCCAGTCCCGACAAAATGATTTGAATATCTAAGGTGTGTAAGAATAAGGGACAATCATCTCAAATCTTCTTTAGCTGCCCATGGAGTCTTTCTGAGTCTTTCTTTACTGAACTTTAACTCCTTATTACCTAAAATGACACAAAATACCTAGAGTATAACAGGCACGGTGTTTAAGGCTACATGATTCTCCCTGTCTTCGCTAGAACTCCCCAGGACCTGAGCACGTCAAGCATCTTGCAAAGGGCTAACTGCATCTGACAGATCATCTTCGCTGCTTGCAGAAGCCTGGTTTCCAAAACCAAGGCATTTCACAGGTTGCCCAGTGCTGCAGAGAGCTCCTACAAAATGAGGCTTCTCAACTTTCTCTCTCTTCCCTGAACAAATTATTCATCATTAAAAGCAAACAGGCACGTAGCACTCGGGAGACGCAAGGCCTCTCATCACCAGACGTGTCATTATAAATTTGCCTGCAGGGCTCTCTCTGGAGCTGGGTGGCCTGCAGCACAGACCCCTCCTCGGCAATCAGCTGGAGCATAACGCCGCAATTGCCAGATAAGCCACTTAGTAATTTATTGAATTTACAGTGGGGGATGGAAAAACATTTCTTTGTGCCTTAATATAGAAGCAAAGGAGACAAACACCAAGATTCAGAGTCTGAAGGAGCTGGCAAAGCCTTTCTTAAGTGTCTGTGGGAAATTATGACTTGCGTTTGCAGAGGTCCCCAGCGCTTTTGCCTGCTTCTGCTTTCCAGATTGCTGGGCCTGCCTTCGTTCTGTCCGCCAAAGTGCCTGCAGAAATGTGCACTCCCATCGGCGCAGTCCCGCTTGTAGCGATGTTGGCTCTGTTTGCAGCAGCATCTGGGGTGGTCCGTGCCTGTTGTGTTGCTAAATATGCGTCATGCAGGCTCGACAGTTGAGATTTAAATTGCCTCGTGTCACTGTTCGCTTAAATCTGAATGCGGATGTTGCTGTTTACCATAATGAGGTTTACCTTTTCCCCTACTCGCTCCCTTCCATCTCATGCCTCGTATGGCTTTCCTTTGCAAAGGTGACTCACGTTCACAGTGAAATGACAATTCTTAGGGAAACAAACGGAAGGAAAGGCTGAACAATCTCAAATGAAGTGAGAAGCCCACCGGTGATAAAAGCTTCCTACGATATCAGAACTTAGGCATTTGTGTGTGCACGGGTGTGGGTGTATAAGAAAGGAAAAATCTTCAGTTTTGAGATCTCAGATCCTTTGCAACAAGATAATGATTTCAGGCTGAAAGCAGCATTCGACTGACCTTTAAATAGAATTCTTGGTCAGAAAAGATCTATTCAGAGAGGTGGAGATCAGAGACAACCAATAACAACATTGACCCTGTATTACATGAGGCCTAAGGTAAGTCTTCATGGACACAGTTCTTTTTCAGAAAACAGAATGTTGTTTTCTGGTTCCAAATCTAAATATAGTTGCTTCAAATTTTCTTCATGGAAAGGGAAGAAGCATTATTGGCTTTTTCAAATTTTTCTGAAGTCTGCTTTGCATGAATTTGCCTTTCTTCATCTGTCAGGAGTCTTTCTTGAAATGAGATGGTTTATTCCTCTCTCCACAGTAAGGATTTGGGAATAAGTAGTTTTTCTTTAAGATTTTTAGGGATTCAATCATTTTGTATTAATATCACTGTGTCACAAACTGAATTATACCCAAACATGCTGAAGGAAGTTTGAACAGACAGTGATTCCCTTCATGTCATCACAAGTGGTTCTGTGGATATCTCCACATTTGTAAAATTTGACGCTCCAGCTCAGAGTGATTCAGGATAGTGAGATTACGAATATCAAAGTAAGAAAAAATTCCATATGGAAATCAATTTTATTGCTTGCCTTTATAAAAATAATTTACTAGTTCTATGATGTTTTGCCAATGAGTCCTTGCCTCACTGACTCTTAGGTTACCTAGCTGTTAGCTGCCCATAAATCCAGCCTATTCACAATTTCTGCTGCTGTTCTGCGGTCACGGTATCACTCTCAGTATCCGAAGAGGTTGGTCTGAATTCAGGGACATGTAGTGATCATTTTGCTCCTCTCTGTGATACACAGTATCCGAAGTCAAAAAAATTCAATGGCCCGAGCATTATTCCATGGAGAGATAGACATAACTGTTAAATCAAGCAGCAAAATCAAAAGATGTGGTGAAGGATGATGATGATCACAGAAGGAGGCATCCAGCATCCCAGCACAACAGCCTCCTCCTGAGGACAACACATGGTGATTATTGCTGGTTAGGGTAGGGCTTAGATGTTATTTGTCGTAATAAGCAGACTATTAAAATTTTTTTTGACTTCTGAAGCATTTGTCACTGCTCCATTGCTGGAGACAGAATGTTTGAGGCAAGCATCTGGACAAGATGCTGTAGATGAGCTGTGGGCTCATCTAGTGAATCATTTCCTGTAACTTTCTTCTGTTAGGCACTCGCTTTCCCCAAGATGAAGATGATGTTTTCTAGGTAGAAGCCTTTCATAAGCAAAGGGTTTTGACCCATGGGATCCAAGTCTATGAAAGGTTAATGTGATGGCATGAGATCCTAAAAGTGACTAAAGGAGGGAGAAAAGGGTTGGACAAAGCATCTCTAAAAGCCTGCTTTGTCATCTATCTTAATAAAATGTTTTAACCTCTGGTTTCCCTGAAAAACCTAGGTCATGCTGGGCTACAACATTGGCAAAATTGTCGTATGAGATTAGTGGAATTGTTGAATAATGTTACCAGAGTTGTGCTTTTAATGATTTATATCATGACAGTCCTCAAAATGTTGTGGTTTGCCAAAAGGCTGTTTGAGCCAGAAGAAATCCACTAATGGGAATAATGCCACTGAATCGTGAACTTGGAGAAGTTTCACCCCAACTGTCCTGAATGGGAAGGGCCATTCTGCCCCAGCAGATGGAAAGATGAGTGAGATTGACAGTATAAATGGGTGGTAATGCCATTTTGAACAAGAGAAGAGAGAAGAAATTGAGCAGGTTGCTACTGTGTGTAGGTGTGGTGGATGGAGGTATCCAGGTGCCCCAGCTTTAAGGTCTTACTCTAAGAGATAGTACTCAAGGGGTATTTTCAGTTTGTCAATTGTGCCTTGAGTCTGTATGGCTAATGTGTACCTCAATGATTTGATACGACAGCTGGGAAAGAAATTTGATGCTAAAATTAGATTTTTGTTTATTTTCCTCTTTTTGTAATCTTCTTTCTCACTTAATAATTAAGAGCTTAACCTTTTTCTGTGCTAGAATTAAATTATATGCTTTCACCTTTAATCTGCTTCAAGTGAATTAAATTCAATTCAACTGAAGCTAGCAAACACAAGCCAGATTACTTCTCCAGAGGAAACATACCCATTTAGAACAGTAAATGTAGGAAACCTCTTGATGTGTATCTGCCATTTGAGGTGAACCCTGCGATGGAATGCATCTCCTACCCTTCAAGAATGAGCTTGAAGACTGGTATGATCAGCTGTGGGGTGCTGGGAACAAGTCTCTGTATCAGTGGAGATGAGCAACTTATACATAGGTGTTCCCCAGTCATCACAGTGAGCGGTACCATTTCAAAGATAATTGATCAGAATATGAGATTGATTAAAATTGGTCTTGTATTTCAACAAAATAAGTTGATTCTATATGAATAACAGTGCAGCCATCAAGGTCTTGATTTCTCACGTGTGGTTTCCATACCTTATACAACATCTCATCATCGGGTTTTTTTCATTAAAACCTTAATAATTAGATCCCACCTCATTGGGACTGTATGCTCTGCTTGTCTTCAAACAAGCTAGCAATAAACAAGACCTTCCTGCTGATCACAGCGTGGCTCTGTGCTAATATGCTAATAAAAGCATCCAGGCAGAATAAAGGCCAGTAAAAGGATTTAACAGTTGTAGGATCTGTGTGGGGTCGGTTCTGCAGGCTTATTACAGTAGCAGTGACTAGAGGGAGAAATTCTCCCCCTTCTCATGCCATGTCTGCCTAAACTTGAAAAATCCTCAAGCAAAGGTGTGTCCCCAAGAAAAGAAATGCGTAAGCGTTGGAATTTCAGTGGGATAAAAAATTAATTCTGTGCGTGTGTGTTAGGAAAGAAGAACAAATCTTCGCTGTTGAATGTAATGCGGTTTCAAAGGCAGTTGAAGCTTTAAGATGCAAGTTAAGACCCTGAGCTACAAAAATAGTTGTAGAAGCGAATGCATAATGTGACATTACACAAAAGGATTAGTGGGAGTGAGAGTAGTGTTAAACTTTGCTCTTTAATAGGCAGTGTGGGACACAGTCACGCTCAAAAGAACCAGACTCAAATATAATCGCTGCATCTTCATCTAAATGATGGACCCCATGCTTGTACTTGAACAGAATACCTTTGAGTAGAGGAAAATTATACTCATCAGGTTGGAAGTTAGAGCACAGAATAGGGACGGGTAGCTTTGAAAAATGCCCTTGAAGCTTGAAGATACCCAGAAAAGCTGCTGTGACCTACTGATAATATTAGCTTAGAGTAACTGCCAGCAATTTCTTTTCTTATGTAAAGAGGAAAACACAGGTATGTGAACAATGATCTCCAGAGGCAAGAGAGAAAGACCTTTCAGGCTGTAAAGAGGCAAGCCAAGCAAGAAATTGGCTGTCAGCCCTGAAGGCAGGGCATGGCAGTGTGATACTCAACTGCCTGGTCAGCGTATCTCACCACCTATTTGGAATTTTTGTGCTCAGCTGCAGACCTCCTGGCTGCCTTTGATTAAACAAGGATTGTCCCACAGACAGAGCAGTGCCCTCCTGATAACAATTTCAGGGAAATTACACTCGACAGGTCCACGGACAGACGGGACTTCGTGATGTAAATGCATGGCAGTAACGGGTCTCTCTCATCTGAGCTGATGGAGGACCTGTATTAAAGACTGGAAGCATAGAAGCTGCAACTTGGTAGGTAAATTCAGACGCCATCCAGAAGGGTCAAGGTAACTCAGGCATACTGGCTGTATTGCAATGGTTTACAAAGGACAGGGAAGCAAGAACTTAATCGTAGTCCTCCTAACCTCTTAGCTATCCTTTTGACCAGAAAGTAGGGATTTGCCCCCTCTGCATAATCCTTCTTCCTCCCTTCTTGTCCAGTAAGAATCTACAGCTGTGGCTTGTTTGGGGAGCAGAAGCTACAGACAAAATGTTCAGACCTGTGTCCCCCAAAGCAGCTATAGCTGTATAAACACACAGCAAGTTTCAGCAAGTTAAATCTGTTTCTAATTCTGTATTTGAAAATGAGCTTAAATGCCAGTGGTGATGTAATGTTAATTTACATTTAGATTCTGTTTCTATTTATTCCTATTAACTGAATCTAGATTCTAACTGTTCGATTTTTTTTATCCATCCAGGCTCTCTTTGATATGAACAGCTCATTTTTTACTTAAAGCCTGCCAAATTTCATGCCTTATTGATTCAATAAACGAAGAAGAATGACAGGTAGAAGGGGAAATGGATGCTTCCTCCCCAAGGGAAGGCTTATAAATGTGATATGAACTGTTCCTGTAGGAAATGTTTCCTTTGATTGCCACTAAAATGGCTCTGGAAGGAAGTTAGATGATACCGTTCACCTCAGGTTTGTCCTGGATATGCATAGCTGGAGAGATGCTTTGGTTTTTAGATATCTCCTGCGCCATATTCCATAAACATGAACTGCCTATATGTGAGAGATGGCTTAAAAATAACTGCACATCTCTGATCTGCAGCCTGTCTCTCTGTGGTTCTTTTCTCTTGGTGCTGCTGTGTACTCTGACGCTCCCGAGGACTATCCAGGAGGTAGGAGCTGCTGAAGCACGCTGGCGTTAGTTGTGTCCTCGTTTGCAAATAGGCACACTTCACATGCAGGGCTTACTTCAGGTAGTTTCTAGCCCCTTCATATCCACAGAGCATGAGGCTGAGACAAAGGAGCCAGGGCGTACATCAGCACATGGCATCTGGAAATCCAGGCTCAGAACAGCAGACCAGGGGATTAAGGCAGGGACCTAAGCGCTTCTGAGCATCGGGTTCGTTTATTCTCCCAGAAAGATCGAGGAGATTTATCTTTAGCAGAAACAGAAGTAATAACAGCTAGGGTCATCGGCAAGATTTCTCCAAGTACTTACTCCCATAAATATCCACTGGGGAGACAGAGTTCCCTAATGGGATGGTGTTGAAAGAGTTGCCGGAATAATTAGTTTTCTATTAGGACACACATGACATTTGATATCTCTCAAAACTATTGTTTCAGGCTCTCCACAGACGCAAACACACTGGTTACACTGGAGTCGCCTACTCACACTTTTCTTCAGAACAGAGAGGTTTACAAGAGTCCTATTTTTTAATTTAAGATCCTGAGATAATTACATGACTTTGGGAGGCAAGAGACTCATTGTGCTGTGACTCAATCCAGGCAGGCATGCAAGCGAGAGAATAGACAAGCCACAGCTAATAAGAAAGCTCTTTATTGTACACAAAAAGTTACACTAAACTAATATTATAAAGGCTGCAAATTGAAGAACTCTGCAATCAGAAAATAGCAGAATGGAGGCTGATTTTATTAATTTAATTAGCCCCTTTGCCCATTTGCATTATGGTACACCCCTTAATTACATGATCACATCTTTTCCCAGAGGACTCCTGTCTTGAGGTTAGATATTGTTACCAGCTTTATGCATCGTTAATTTACTTTTTTAATAGAGTACACAAACTGAATGTGGCAATTGCTTTCCACTCGTTTTTTCCATTACGGTGAACTGCTCTCACGGAAGAAGGCTGCAGGGGATACCAGAATGCGTAACATACAGGATGCAACCTATCCTACAGACTTCCACAAGTCTAGCAGAAGAGGTATGACTTTCTTTTATTTACTAGCATGGTTGCATCATGTAGGCGAGCTCAGAGATACTGGTCTCCTCGATTAACCAGCTTTGCTCATAATAAGGAAATTTGCTGTGCAATTAGTGCTGTGCTGGGCATTTCCAATCTTTCAGACACAATAAGCCATATTTATCAATGGTGTAAGCTGAAGTAGTTCCAACAAACTTTGGAAATCCGTATACCAGGATGAAATTTGATCTTTTAAATAGATAAATCAGTTTCACAGGTAGGAATTCATAAAGCCCTGAAAGATACAATTTTTTTTTTTTTTGTTATAGCTTTTATTTCCTCACAGTTATTTGCTTGCAATTTTAGTATTTCTCAAGTTAGCAGCCTCTTCATTTTCCACTTTCCTCTCTTGCTCCCCTCCCCATCAGGACTAACAAGAACAACAAGCTTTTAAAAATACCCTCTGCAAAAATTCTCCTCCTCAGAAATCACACCATATCCACCGTGCCTGCTACTCTAATGAGTATGTGAACAGGACGGTCCTGAACATTGACCCACACAGCATGAGATGTGACTCGGGACTTTGTTCCCTACACGCTGGGCTGAGACTGGTCACGTACTTCCTTTTGCCACTAAGTAGGTCCGGTAAGTCCTTCAGAATAGCTGCAATTCTGTTCTACTTCTTGTGTCATATATACTAGTCCTGAATCAAAGTGGGAAACAGCCACCGTTCAGGGCAGTAGGCTTCATGGCAATGGAAGCCTGAGCTCATCCTTC
The DNA here is from genome assembly GCF_030463565.1 of Pelecanus crispus. Taxonomy (NCBI): domain Eukaryota; kingdom Metazoa; phylum Chordata; class Aves; order Pelecaniformes; family Pelecanidae; genus Pelecanus; species Pelecanus crispus. The sequence continues at coordinate 1,798,414 of NC_134655.1, read as the reverse complement.
TTCGGTGTTCTTGGCCAGTACCACTCTCAGCTGAAGGGTAGGAGTAGAAGTCAAAGTGACTTTGCTTCCGAGGATTGTCTCCTTTTTCTCTACTTCAACACCAGCTTGAGAAAATCAACCATCTCCCTTTGATCCTTACAGATACTCTGTAGAAGCAGCTTTGCCTTTCATTTGATGATTATCTCTGCAGATAAAAAAGAGAAATGGACTGTGTCCTTGCTGTGCAAAGAGCCAAACGCAAATAGAGCAACATGTGTACATGCAAGGAAGGGCCATGTGTGTGGAGTAACAAAGCAAATAGCAAGCAAGGACATCTGATTCATGGAAGAGTCGTTGGGACTCATTCTCTTCTCTTCCTAGCTCTACACTTTGTAGAAAGGGGCCCGTCATTTTAGCCTAATAATGAGTCCAGAATGTAGTATAATGAGTGCTACCGCTGTCAGACAACAGACCGTAAAGTTTTCTCAGCCTTTTAACAGACATGGACAGACTTCCAGGCTTTTTGTCTGGAGCTTTGATTAAACTCTTGCTGAAGTTTCCCTTTGTTGATACATTCCCTTTCAGGCAAAGGTGAAGAGTCGGGGAAAAAAAACCAGCCAATGTCTGAGAGCAGGTAGGCTCCCATCTGTATCCCTAATAACGCAGTACAGATCTAAGCCACTTGTTGCCTTTCGCTGCTCAGTGTCTTGACTGGTTGGGTCATGTGGCTTACGAAATGCCTTGCTTAGTGAGAGCACTGACTGAGATGATTGACAGCTTTTCCATGTCAGAAGACCAAACTGGCTCAATCCACGGCAGGGAGCTTTAGAGCCTTAAAAAGAACAGAATCTCCACTGCTCACAGAAGCCCATTACTGATTTTCTGCTTTTGAATCTAAGTTTAGGATGTACCATTAGGATCCCGGATAACCTTATCAGAGATGTCGAAAGGAGTTAGCCAGAAACTCTCACTGTTTGATCCCTGTCTGACCACAGAAGCAAAAAAAAGGAAGAAAAGAAGATGCAGATAGAGGAGGAAATACTACCACGGGGAGGGTTCTCCTAGCCTCTAAAGGAGCGTTAACGAGCATTAATAGATACTAGATGGCAATATGTTAATAACAGAATATCAGTGTTTATCAGGCACTGCATGATAGGTGAGATGCATGATCGCAGTGTTGATAAGGAGTCCATCCAAGAGAAGTGTTTCTAATTGGCTGCAGATTGTAATTAGCTTTTTCCCTTGCCTTTCTTTTTTTTCATCTTTCCTCCTCCCATTCTGATCTGCCACTCTCACTACTTACACAGTTTTTCCTGTCAGGATTCAAGAGCAAAACGAAGTCGTTTCTGATCTTTCACCATGATGAGTCGTTCCTGAATCTCGTTAATATCATCAGGTCTTATCAGAAAAGCGACACAGACGTCTGCATCAGCCCTGTGCCTGACCACGTCTGCCACCACACGGAAACACGGGAACAGAAGGATGTGGCATCTCTGCCTATTATCTTTAGCTAGCACAAGTCATGACACGAAAGATGTGTTAAACTTTTCCCAGACATACTTCTTGCAGAACTTACACAGTGCACTAAAATAGTAGAAAGAGGAGAGGCGACTTTTGATTTTATTTGCAATTAAAGGTTTCTTCTTTCAGGCAGCCATCGATGCACAACGCACCTGCTGCTCCATTGCAGTCTGCCATAGCCTGACATGGACTGAGCCGTCACAATGCACATGAGAATGCCATTAGCATTTAACCTTAATTACAGGGTGTTACTACCTAATCTTATGCTCATTTCATCATATAGCCATACCTGTAACCCAGATTTCAAGCTAACTAGTGTCTGTTCTCTTCTTGCTGCACTGTACAGAGTACTTCCATTAAGCTCAGCAGAAGGATCGGGCTGTCCAGTTGAGGCAAGTAATGGGCTGTCAGCCTAAGCCTCTGCTTGCACGCTTTTCCTTTTTATTTTAAATCTGCTTCTCTTCAAACTAATCCAAGACCACTGATCTTAATTTTGATGCGTATAAGAGCTTTCAGCATTAGGATCTGGGCATAAGAGTCTGGTTACCCATCACTTTGCCTACAAGATGAAATACCTCTTGCTTCTTAACTCCCATCCATGTGTTTGGAAGTTTTCATGATCCAGTGGAGATACAAGAATGTAGCAGGATGATGAAGGAAGGTAATGATATAAGAGGAAAGATTAGGAAACTGTGGGCAAGGGCCTCTTAGGTTGCTTATTCCTCTGCCTGCGTAGTGGAACGTTATGGGAGACTTCCATGCTCCCGGGCTGCCCCAAGCTCCTCTTTAAAATTTCTAAAAGAATGTTTCCTTCTGACTGTCTAGGGCAATCTCTCAGACCTGAGATACATTCCCAGATATTTGCGGGGGAAGCTGGTAATTAATGATAGTCATGAAAATCTTAAAGTTTAATCAGAAGGCAGATAAAAATAGTAAAGTCAGAATTCGTGCAGGGTGGGGCTTCTAAAGCATGTAATGAATTGCTGGTACTTTCTTAGGAAGCAAGCAGCCCGGGTCACACTGTCCTTGCAATTGATTTTCATGCAGTTCCCTGCTATGACTATGGATACTTCTAGGGGGGAAAAAACAGAGAAAATCACTGTTTTTTCACTTTGCGCTGAAATGCATAATGAAAGCATTGAAGATGAACAGTCATAGAGCTTCTAAAAAACCCTGATTCTTCTACCTCTGAGAGCAGAAATAACATAACCATGCCTCGACATATTATCCAGATCTGAGGCAGCAGACCCAGCTATTGAAATGTCTGCACACATTGCAAGTGTCTCTCCACTGTCATCCTGGCAGAGCTACAGCTGAGACCTCAGGAGAGAAATGAGTTCAGAGCAGCGCCTCATGTTTGTCTCCTTCTCCTTGTCGAGAATCACGACTGCAGCCTTTCAGCCCCCGGGGATATTTGTTTCTCCATAGCCAATGAACCCTACAAAGCATTAGGACAGGTCCTTACAATGAGGCGCTTCATCCTCAAACAATCGTAGGGCTGGCGTTCCCTAGTCCGCCCAGCAAAGACTGTCCAGTGACATCATATAGTAAAGTCATTTGATTTCGTGAGAGAAGATTGTGGCGTGATTAGCAGAATGCTTGTATCCTGATACAGAAAGGACAACATTGCACAAAGCTATAACAGATCTAAACCCAACCTGCTGAGCAGCCCAAATCTAGTTGTGCTCCCATGGAAGGCTCCCTGGCAAACCCTGCTTCTCAGGATTTTGGCCCCCCTCCATCAAAAGCCAAACCCACGTCCAGACAACAACTCCTAGGTATTGTTATTTCTCAAGATGATACAGTCCAGAAAAACAGTGAAGAGCGAAGCCAGCTTGAGAGATTTGACAGGTCTGAGGAATGTAAGCATATACTGATACCCTGGGTGACCGGCCTTGGGGTGGTGTGCTTGGGAAAGGGAAAATACTGGGTTTAGCTCTGAAGTGTACTGTAAGGGGCAAGGTAACTCAGGAAAGGAAGACGTGTAAAATGGCAGGGATGCCATCTCTTAACAGAGCATATGAGACAACTGATTTCCACTTAAGCAAGACCCTGCACAGGGCTTGTCTTCCTCCATTTTCCTCTTGATGTCTCTCTTCTTGTTATTTTGTCTCTTCATCACTGGAAGGAATGTGCTGAGGTGCAAGAGTATGCTCTGTCTACCCACGGTGCAAGCATCTGTTAGCTAAGAAATGAGATGCTTGGAGAGGCATTTTAAAATACGGTGTGATTTTGATGAACATTAAATTTCTTTTAGAGGACAGCACGCTTCCATACAGAGACACCAGATCTCTTCCCTCTGAGTAGACAGCGAAGTATCAATCCTTCCTTTAAAAAAAAGGTTTTAATTGTGAGACAAATGAACATGAATGTCTCCCCCTCTTTCATTTTACAAGAAAAGACTGACTAGGAAACTAATTAAGTGCTTGGTTAACTTTGTGCATATAAGTAGCTTCATTTAATTTTAAGTCAAGTTACTGCAGCTTCCTATTGAAAGCATCAGCAGAAAGGCGGGCAACTAAATCTCCATAAAAATGCTGTTAATCTTGAGAAGACCTTGAATGGCTTCTGCGTTCCCTAATGGAGCCTTTCATGCTCTTTTCTTTTCACAGCCTCATCCCTTTGAGGTGCACTTTTGCTTGTGTGCCGGTAAAAATACAGTAATTCAGGAAGAACCATGACCCTTCCTTGAAATAAGCTGTAGCTCCTGTTGAATAGAAATAGAAATAGAAGTAGGATGCATATTATGAACCGGACATTGGCTGAGCAGTGCAACAGGTATACAGGACAGTGTCAGCTGCTAACTCGAACAAGATGCCCGTCAGGTTTCTTCAATGCACGCTACTTAAATTTTAGAAAACCGGATTCATCGTGCGAGATTTCTGTAGGTCTACAGTAGAGTTATACAGTGTTTTTCATGGTAACATGTCCATGATGTGACATTTTGCACAGGAAGACACAAATTTTTGCATCTTCATCATAAAGGAAAAAGAAGATTTTCATGTGTTTAGGCTTGGGTTCACATCAGAGACACCAGCTAAATCTGTACAATATTTTGGGTGTGAGCTGGCATCAGTGCTTGAGTCCGAAGTCCTCTTATATCACACTGTTTGCACTCAAAGCTCCGCTCAAGCACAGCTTTTGGCAAACTTTGGGGTGTAGCGAGGGAGAGCCTTTGGGTGCATGCTGTTGACTGACATGTTCAAAGCAGGGACCTCCTCTCAGTGCAGATGGGCCAGGCTGAGCACGCGGGTGAGCATGATGGATTCCACCTGCCCTCACGGCATTTGGATGTAGTCCAGGCTGGGCCCAAGGCTTTGGGTCTTTCGGGAAGGGCACAGCACCGGATCAAAGAGCAAATGAGATCCTTAGGCTCAGCCCGCCGTGTAACCGTGCAGGCAGCCATCGCCCGCTGGACCTGTGAGCTCAGCAGCTTGTGGGTAAGCAAGCGTGGGGGCCATGACAGCTTTTAGCATTTCCAAACAAAATGCAAACCACTTTGGATTTACAGGCTCTTTTTCGTGTTCTGTCTTGCACAAGTCCAACTCCCCGGGGACAGATACCCTGAAAGTTTTGCCTCCCTCTTGCACTTCGCCCATCTTGTAGGACTTGTCACACCAAGACACTCATGCCTCGCTTGCAGCGGTGTGGGTGGCTGCTAGCGTAGAGCAATGGGCAGTGGGGGAGACTGTGGAGCCACAGGTGCAGCCGTGAAGCTGTGTAATCACCGAAGCAGAAACGTTAGCAGAAGGCAGACGCTGAGCCAGAAGCAGCAACAATGCAGAAATATATTCTGAAAGAGCAAAAGCAAAGGGTAAGGCGGGGAGAAGGTGAGGCATCAGCTGAAACCGTGAAGGCAGCAGCAGTCATCTCTCCTCCTCGTGTGCTCTGTCAGACCAGCCGCTGGACACACTTGTACCTGCCTGTACCAGTCACCACGAGTGTGTGACACCTTGCTGCTGCCACAGATAACGCTACTAATTTATTGGGAGCTTTCAGGAGTATTTGGAATGGAAAAGAGCACTCGTCTGTCATTCCTGCATACCCCCTCCAAGGCTGGCTGTCACTGGCAACGGGCATGCTGTTAGCTGTTTGTTTGGCTCAGCTGTTTTGCCTGCTGCTTGGGTTTCGTAGAGGCTTTCTGGCTTTAAAAAAAGTCCAGCTATTGCTTTGATGACAGTGCAGAGGTGGGGTTCCCGTTCGATGCATGAAATGCCATCTACCCATTTTATTCTAATCCTGTGGTGTGCCATAATGTGGGGTGGCTAAGGCTGGAGAAGAGGGTCGTACGTTAGCTTTATGTATGGCTATATCATTACCTGCATACCCCTCGCTATTCCTGAACACTGTATATACCTGGGTGTGTTTAATTTCTCATATTTCTTTGAGTATACTTCCTATGTCTGGTGTGACTGCATCTGTATCTGTTTGTGGACTAGACTGAAGAAATCAGTCAGCCTTCTCCTCCCTGTTCCATCTTTGTCGCGGTTTTGTTACAGTCAAGTGACATGAGGGGCAGCAGCCGAGCAACGGGACAGTTGTTTATCCCCCGAGAAAGCCCTTTACTGTCAGGCTCAGTTTTTGTTCTAGCAGGAGACTTAACGCTCAACTCTAGAAGTTGCAAGATCCAAGGCTGTCAAGCGTCAAACGGTATTTTATCCAGGAGCCAAATTTAAGATATAAATGTTCAGCCATGAGTTTGGCTGGGTTTTTCGGATAATCATAGAATCATAGAATCATAGAATCATCTAGGTTGGAAAAGACCTTTAAGATCATCCAGTCCAACCATTAACCTACACTACCAAGCCCACTCTAGACTAATCAAGGGTAGACTAGACTAAACCATATCCCCAAGTGCCACATCTACCCGTTTTTTAAACGCCTCCAGGGATGGTGACTCCCCCACCTCTCTGGGCAGCCTGTTCCAATGCCTGACCACCCTTTCCGTAAAGAAATTTTTCCTAATTTCCAACCTAAACCTCCCCTGGCGCAGCTTAAGCCCATTTCCTCTTGTCCTATCGCTAGCTACTTGGGAGAAGAGACCAACACCCACATAATCCAACAGGCAAGAACAGAACTGTGTGGGACGATGGCCGGTGAAAGAGAGGATCGCTGCCACACCGTTACAGGTAGTACATTATTTATGACAAGTTAAGAAAAACAGACTGGGTCGTACCAGTTCATACCAGGCCATTGAGTGTGGACTTCAAGGAGTAGCGCTGGTGATAGTCTTGGTAGCAACCTTTATTCCATGTAACAGCCGTCTGTCCTGGGAGGAGCTGGTGGCGCTCAGAGGGTGCTGGCAATCAAGACAGTGATCACTTGCACTTTTTAACAGATGAGGTGGCACATTTTGCAAGGGTATTTTAAGACCAGGGCCTTGGCTGTTTTCCAGGGTGAGTTACTACATTGCATCGTCCTAAGACTCAGATTGATTTGGGGCGTACGATTCTCCTTTCGTTTCCTCTTTCAAGGCGTTACATGCACTGTTTTAACAACTGGCACATGCCACCCCAGAGGTGAGACCTTTGTAAACTGTAAGGCTTGGGCAGCCTCCATTCCTCGGGTCAGCAGCAAGCTGGGAAAGTTCAGCCTCTCTGAAGGCAGTCTGGGCTGGAGGAGTTAGATGGTGGGGTTGCCACCACCTCGCCCTTGAAGGAGCCTCTTCCCTTGAAGCAGCCCCGCGCCGGGGAGGGCCGAGGAATTGGCTGGCGTGGTGTGGGCAGGAGGGAGAGGACGCAGGCTGGGAGCTGGCCGGCTACGTGCCGCTGCGCTAGGAATCAGCAGAGCGTGATCTCGGGGCTTGGGGAGAGGCAGGAGGAGCCAACGTGAGTCAAAGCCAGAGCCAAGCCAGGACACCCCGAGCCTACAACAGGAGCTGCGAGCAGCTCAGCGAGCTGCCTGTTCGGGCTGGGGCTCTGGGAATACTGTGCCTTCCGTTCAGGCATCCGGGAACTGGAGGGGAATGAAAACTTTTGGGGATGACCCACTGTGTTACCGAGAGGTAACCCCAGGGAGGTGAAGCTGCCGTTGCACGGCCGAGCCCTGGGGCTGCGGGGTGGCGGAGAGGGGAGTCGGGAGGGCGAGGGTGTCAGACCCGGCTCCGCTTTACGGGATGGAGGAAGGCGTGAGCTGAGCCCGTCCTTAGTCTCTGGGTTAATTTCTGCCTCTTCCAAGGTTGTGGGAAGACAGCGTATTTGGGCCTAGAAATGCAGAAGTGTTTATCTTAGATACGTTTTTGACATTTAAAATCCCCTTAAAGAACTCCAAATGTGGTGGTGAGGTGATTTATGGGGTAGATGTGCAAGTGAATGAAACCCGTGAAGATACAATGCACCACTGCTGTATTACTGCCTTTAAATCATATTCAGATGAGCGTGCATGCACGTGGTGGGGAGAAAAAGGGGAGATGCTGAACTTGAAAGAAATAGTTACATGGAACTGCAGTTTCCTGCCATTTTAAGCATACTTCATCCCCAGTATTTGCTAGCACAGAAATCTCAGTAAACACAACTGCTCATTCACCATATCCTAATTGTTTTCGGGATATGTGGCGGTATGGCACTGATACTAATTGCGTATCATTGTTCCTGAATTCAAATGTTCCTATTTACTAACCTCCTTCCTCATTATAGTCCCGAGCCGCTGGAGAGTTTGAAGCTCATCTATTTGTCAAATATGTTTTGTGAGTAAATTCTTGTGTCACCATTACTGGGTCTTTGTATCTACTGGTAGCAGCCCAGGAATTGCCATTTTACTCAGAAACGGATCATCTAACCTGACTGTGCTGTCAAAGATTATGCAAATAAATAAACAAATAACTTGAGACATTATGTGTCTGTGCTAGGAATACCAAGTCCGATGTCACTGTTGTGTTAATAAATTAACCAACATTAATGATTTATAATTGTTATAGATAGATGCTCATTATGAAATGCGTTGCTTTGTTTTCTTTTGTTTGTTTTTAGTTAACAGCTGCTCAAATACTAAACAGCCTGACTGTTTTTAAGCTGATGGCTACTTGGGACCCAGAACAATTTATTTTCTTAAATAAAGGTAGGCAAGAAGTTATTTTTCCTGGAAATTATGTAAGATTTTTTAATGTGTCTATCTCCCATGCTGAAGTGGGATGAAAGGTCAAAACTCATTAAAACTTTAGCAAAGCAGAAATCTACATGAAAAGATTAATTTGGTGTTTAATTTTTGTAGGCCTTGATTTATCAAAGTGCCTAAGTGTACGTTTCATTTTCTGTATCTTTAATTTCAGCCACTTACTTAGGGTTTTATTGAGTCAAAAATTGATGAGATTTCTGGCAGTCTGGTCTTGGAGTGCCTGGGGAATGAATTTGAAAAACAGAGAAAAGCAACATGCCTTCCAAGACTGCAGTGAAGCCATGAACCTCTGCCGCTATCTCCTTCTCTACACCGAGCAGTAAATGATGGTAAGAACCCATTCTTTGCAAAGTGATGGCCCTGTCGAAATTAAACTGTGCTTTAAATGACACATGCAAGACTCATTCCAGACTGCTTGTCTGGAGTGCTTGCAGGAGTGGGTGGTTGCAACAGCTGGAAATGGATCTGTTGTTGAGACCTGTCTAAATCTGGTGCTGTCCACGGTTACTTATCTTCTGGATAAAGAGAGGAATCAAACTTTTTTACTATTGTGTTTAATGCTTTCCTTTCTGGAACCTCTACAGGCCCTTTTCTGTAGTCTCAGGGTTCCCTTTCTCTGCCATGCTAAATAATAGCTGGCTAATGGAGCAACCAACTTGGCTGAAGATTTTTACATGCTTTCAAATTGTCTCTGTCGATGTCAACCGGGATTTTATTCCCATAAACCCATGGCTGTGCTTGGCAGCTTGTAAATCACAGATGTACGTCAGTGCAAAGGAGTGGATTCCTTCTGTCTTAATCTGCAGCCTCTTACTTTTATGACTCCTTTGTAACATCAGTCTTTATTTCCATCACAAGGAAAAAACGTCTTCCCCCAGCGGTTGTATCCAGATGAATGTGTTTTATTCTTGGCAAGATCCGAGGAAGGCGATTTACAAGGGTTCTGGGCACTCAGGACACAGGAACACTGGTACTTTTGAAACATGCCTTGCATGTGATGGATGGGGCATATTACCTAAATGCTAATAAATACCGAGCCACAAATTGGCTCCATTTTTCTTCATTCCTCTGCTGCCTGTGGTTGTTGAATGACGCTAAATCTAGCTCCAGACACATTACAGTACTAATTAGTTCTGATTTCTTTCTTTGTTCTCTCTTTTCGGTGGGGCAGTATGGATGTGCTGCCTCTGGGCGTATTTACGATACAGCCTCATCGGCTTGCCCCCGCCACGAATGCATCGTACAGTTTGGGGTGAGAAAGATGAGGTACAAAGCTGGTGTAAATCTCCTCTGGCACAGGACTCTCGAGCATAATTTCAAACGGTCGGTAGGTTTGCATTTCTTACTAAACTCTGCAGGACTTTCCCATTGGGATAATGTCCTTTGAATGTGCATTTGATCACATATACATGATATAATGTACTCTATCAGATGAATACTTGCTACAGCGTCTTCTGTGTAAACTGAAGAACAAACCAGTTGCTCTTTTGAGCATTCCAGATTTTAGATTCTTAAAGATAAGCTGATGGATATTGATTTTTTTGATTTACGGTTTGGGCCAAAATTTCAAAAGCAAGTGCGTGACTTCTGCTTAAATGACTCTAAATATGCTCTGCTGCTGGCAGTGTCTGAGCAAAACTGCTGCTGGCAGAATGATCCCTGGACCTGCAGAACCCCGTATGTCGAGAGTTACAGCAGTTTGCACGTGGATATGTTGGAAGTGCTGGTGATGCTCACAAGCGTGCCTACACATAATTCGCAAATATATCAGAGCTGCTTTTTGAAAATCTGTCCCCAAACTCTTGGTGAGGTAGAGTTCATTTGCAATTCTTTGTTTTCAAGACATTCTCAGTAATAGCACCTGTTGCTTTTTGGCCGGAAGACAAATAAACAAGCCACTTTGCACTGACGCTACACATGTATCCTGCAAGTCTTACATGTTATTCCAAATTAAATAAAAAAAATAAAATAAAATTCATGGCTCACAGGCAGCCTCTAGGAAGGCTCCCTGGCACCTTCTGTGAGCTTTTGGGACCAATGCTGACTTTGTAGCAGCTGAAAACTTTTAATAACTCGGCACTTCAGTACTAGGAAATAATATGTCCTTTCTTTAAGACCTGGTTATTAAAGATTCAGAGTTTTTTCAGTCTACTGTGAGATCGCTAACAATTTTCCATCTCAGAGAATTCAGATGTTTGCTAGGTACTTGTGGAAAAATCTTTGCAATTTAGTGCAGTGGGAATGGCCTGTCTGAAGCAAAGGCAAAATGAAAAAAAACGTATGTAAGATACCCACCACTATCATATGTTTATTCTGTAAAATACAGCAGCAAATTTTTCCATCAACTGGTTTTTGGTCTTCTACCAAAAGACTCCAGAAACTGATGTACTGAATTTAGCAAGCAGAGATTATGAGTGACTTCATGACAGTCTGTGCACAGGGAACAAAATTTGTTTTGCTCTTCAGCATGGCAGACAAATGCATAACAGTCTGAGTTGATGCAAGACTGGAGTATGGTTCTCAGTTTTCATTATGCCAGTGATGAATTGCGGGAAACCCGGTCCAGGCATTGCAATTATTTCTTATAACCAGAGTTTTTGGTTGGGCTCACCTTCTAGACTCTATTGTGTAGCTCAGACAAGAGGTTGTATCAAGGATATAGTTCATGCTCTTTGTTACAGATCAGACAAAATGATTCCAATGGTTCTTTCTGGCCATGAAAACAGTCTGTGATTCTTATAAATAGTAACAGGCTGCTGTGTGCCATCCTTGCTAGAGAGTTCTCCCAGGCTTCCTGAAGAAGTTGGGTTACGGTTTGAGATGTACACAAGCTGTGGCAAGGAATTTAGTTATGAGATTGCTGCGTTTGTGGTTACCATGTGGTACAAGTGAGGCGTATCAGGTGGGTGTAAAGACAGAAAATCTATTGGGACATTCCCATCGGCTCCTTCTGTAGAAGCAGCTAACTGTTGGATGCATTTATCCTGGGGAGTGGATGATGGACTTTCTGTAAGTGAAACATAAAATACTGGAGGTGGGACAGATTCGTGTCTCCTACCGTCTCCTATGGTCCTTGTCTGAAAGATGTTTTTTAACTTAGTATTGCTCTAGCTTACAAAATGGATAAGGGAAGACATTCCACATTCGTCACAATTTAGACATTTAAATAGCTCAGGAGAGTTTGATGGTACTGAACAAATTGTATGATCTGATTCTGGTCCCTAGCAAAACTATCCCCAATTTACTACCTATATTTCTGTGTTATTACTGTCATCTGTGTTTATTTTAAAGCCAAGTCTGGACTCACCTGATGTCATTGATTTCTGTAGGATCAAGCTCAGCTCTGAGCGTCAGGGTTTGGGTTTTTTTCCCTTGTTCATCTTTTCTAGAGAAGGCTGCTAAAAAGCAATTCAAAGGTGCCCAGTGGGTGCAGAGATACAATATACCAGCGCCGTCTGTAAGCGGTGATGAGACGACCTCAGCAGTCCTGAGGTTTGATCATACTCATCCAAATACATAAACGAGACAATCTTGTTAAATAATTGAACTGGTATTAAGTTCAGGCCTCTCACATTTAGTGCTTTTCAACTCTCCTGCCACTTATTTCATTGCTCTTTGCAGAGACATTACACTTTTCTAGTTTTAGCATTTGTTCTGCTCTGTGCCACTGGCTCCCAGCAGCTTCTGCAGACCTCCCGACCTCCCTGTTGCAGCCGGTAATATCATGACTTGTTTCCATGGAGACCGGAGTAAAGTGATAAATAAATGTGGCTGGGAATAGCAAGCTTTCACCTTCTGTCACCAGGATAAAAACAGAGGGGGAATCGTGGCCTGGTTGTGTGGTTACAGAAGGAGGACGGGAGAGCCCCCGGTGCCCTCCTCTCCCCCGTGTCCCCCCGAGCCGTGGCGATGTGCGCAGCGCTGGCGCTGCTGCCTTTGTGCGGCCTCAGCATCCCCGGGTGGCTGGAGGAGCAAGCCGCAACCCGCGCGTTGTTCCGCACCGCAGCTACCTGCCGAGAAACCAGCGTGTCAGGTGCGTCTTCCCTCCTTGCTGTAGGGAGGGAGCGGCATTTATTGCGGGGTATGCTTAGTTTCACCCACTGACGCTGAAGACCGGGAGCTGGGCGATGTACATTTAGATTACGCGAGTGAAAATATCCGTGCCGCTTTCCTTTGAGCTGGCTGATGGGACTGTAGCCTGGGAGCCAGAGAAAACTCAGGTTTGCATCCCAGTCGTGTTGCTGAGCTGCTGTCTGGCCTCGAAAGATGGTTTCTCATTTCTCTCTCATGCTTTACTTACGAGGTTCTAACACCCTTGGAGCAGGCAGTTCCTTTCTGAGGACAGTTTGTATGCTGTCTATCCCAGGGATGACTTTGTCGTGGTTAAAGTTTCTAGGTGAAATTGTAATAATAAAAAATGAAGTTCAGGAATGCTCCTCAGGGCCAGGACTACGTTTCGTTCTCCCACAGACGTCTGGTTACAGGTCCTGCAGGGGTTAGTAGGGACTGCTAGTGAACATGGGTCTTGCCAGACTGCCCTGACAATGAAAACAGCAAACTACTTTCAGACTACTCCCATTGGCTGCTTAGAGAGGAGTTATTCTCAGAATAAATGACTTTTCTTATTGGAGGATTCAATTTAACCTCACCTTGCAATGACTATTTTCTCATGCAATAGAATAGGTGAATTTTGTCAGACTGAATGCCGTTGTTTAAAGTTGTGGTAGGTTCAGTCGAAAAATTCTAACCCCGGATCTTCTTCACCTCCAGTGAAATGAAAAGCTGAACCCAGATCTGAGTTCACCTTTAAAAAAAATTTAAAAAAATTCAGAACTTCTAAATTGGGAGTGGAAACTTTAAACTGTATCAGATCTGAACTGTAACCTGTTCATGCTTACGTTACTGTCGGCTCCTTTCTGCCTTGTCACATTTATTAATTACTGCAAATATCACGTTTGTCTGTAAGCAGGCAGTCTTTTCCAGGCCTTGTTATTACTCATTACTTGAATCACTCTCTCTTTATCTTGTTTCATTCTGCTGGGACACCCAGGCAATTTTCCAAGGCTGTGAGCACAGGATTGCGTAGAAATCATTGCCTGGCATTGATGCTTCAGCTGAAGATGCTCTCTCTTGTGATTTACCAATAAACCAGCGAGACACTTTGCTGCTAGCAGCCTTATACTGCTGAAAATTGGTTTTCAGGTGAGATGGTAAATTATGGTCTTTCACTTTCTGTAGACGTAGGTGTTTGATAGATCTAGGTTTGGTGTCTTATGTAGTCAAACTGGAAGTCCCCTGCGTTTTCCCTCCCTCATGTTAAAAAAAATAGTTGCTTTGTGTTCCGTGTTTCACCGAAGTGGCTGCATTTCATTAGAATTTGTATGCAGTGTTAGATGGGGGAAAAAAGATTGGCCTAGCAGGAAATACTTTCTCTCTTCTCTTCTTGTTCCAAAGGCAATCAGAACATGCGTGCCACTGATGTGTTGAGTGTTGTGCTACACTTGTGTCTAGACATCGCGAGGCGTTGCAATGATTCGTGTACGTGCCTGGCTTTATATGCTCCAGCCTAGTTCTGCTGTGATTTATGTTGCTGGTGGGATACAAGTCTGAAGGGACACTGAAGGGAACCATTCCTTCCATAAGCCTGCGGCCCTCTGAAGTTTGTCCTCTGGTGCTGCCTTATGCATGATGGGCCCCCATTTTTGTTTGTCTGAACAGTTCTGTGTTGGCGGTTTACTGCAAATGAATACTTTTTTCTCTCTCCTACCCCCTCTGGTTCCTTCCTTTAATGATTACTAGCTTTATCTTTAGGATTCCTCTTAATTGTAAGTTCTGAAATGGGCTTCTGATTGACCATCACCTATGGGTGCCATTAAAAAAATGCCAGAAATGTCCTTGAACTCTTGTCTGTCCTTTTTCTGTTCCGATGGGACTGAATACCTAATTATAAAGAAGTAAGGAAAATTAAAGGAACTGTTCTGCCCTTTCTAGAATCCTGCTTGACAGTCCGATTATCCTCAGGAAGAAAGGACCGTCCTGGTGCAGTCCCAGCGGGGAAGGATTAACAGCCCTGGAAGCAATGAAAGAAGATTCACGCTGATGTGAAGAAGACAGATGCGTGTGTAGTTCAAGTTCATCTTGGCAGACTCATGCTGAAAATGCCAATCTGACAATTTTAATGCTGGCAGGAAAAGAAATGTGTGAGGGGGCTGGGTAGGTGATGGCTCATTCCAGCTCAGCGTGAGCTACGGCAGGGAGGCTGCGCTCCCGAATAGCCCCCCACGCGCCCAGGGTGGCTTTCTTCTGCGCGTACACGTCAAGGTGACAAAGGACGCCAACCGAGAGATGATAGTTCGTCTTGGGCTGTTGCTGCTCGATGGTGAGAGAGATGTGAGCCGAGATGTTTTTGCCTCGAGCAACAAGGTGTACCTATGGGGAAGACAAAGATGTAGCTGAATTTGCTTTAAACTCGCTGGCGCAGGGACTGATGGTGGGGCAGCTGCAGCAGCCCCGAGCTGAGCGCAGGCTGCGCAGTTCACTTAGGAAGGGAGGTCGATACAGCAGGAGAAAGCTGGTGCTGGAAAACGCTTTAGTCTCAGTTGTTCATTGAAATTGGTCATCCTTTGAACATCCGTCTCTCAGGAATTTGGTCGTAGTTTCGGTCTTCATGGTCACAAAAGCGGTGTAAATGTTTGTCCTTCTTCGCTCTTCTTCAACCGCATGCATCAGAGCGGAGCAGAGTGTCTGGGATTTACCGCCATGCAGGGCTCTCCTATGTAATTGCCCTGGTACCGGTACATCACATGATTATAGTATTAACAGGCTTTTTTAGTGTTGTAACATTTGGATGTAGCCTCTGTGGAAATTCCTCCAAGGCTTAATGTCTGTCAGTCCAGAATCCCTAGCAGGATTTCAGGAGGGATTATGTCCTATGGGAAAGTGTCCGTATTTCATCTTACAGACAGCTGAGGAAAGGAAAGCATCGTGCTGCTTTCTGTCCGGTTCAAAACAAGATGATGCAGAATTTCTTCTGCTTTCTACATTGGGAGCATGGACTCCCATAGTCTTTGCTGTAAAGGAAAGGAGGATATGGCCATGTTAGAAATTCCCCGTGGGTTTGGTACGCTGCCAGCGGTTTCTGCCAGGCGCCCAGGTGGGACGGGGGAAGTGGTGTTCTGTAACACCGTTATCCTGGACTGCACTGAACGAAGTAAATAAAAGGCACTTCTGGAACGGATTCTTCCTGTTGAAAATTAAAGGAAAGCACACTGCAAAGAGTGAAAAGAGGAGAGCATTGCAAAGGAAAAAAGGCTGTAGGAATGCTTTCTTGGAGCAAATGTGTCAGTGAAGTACGCCCAGCACCTCCACCCACCACTTCCTCTGCCTCGCGGAGAGACCGGCTGGGCTACCGGCCCTGCAGCACGGCCACCTCATCCGAACCCAGGACACACCTGAGCGTGCAGAGGAGCAAAGGAGCGGAGAAGAAAAAATGAACCTCATCATGCTCAGGCCCTGGGTAGCGAACGGGGTAGTGAACAGCGTTGGCTGGTTTTTACCACCTAGCTTAGACCTTGCCCAGCTGCTCGGTGGACAGTATCGCAAGTAAAGAGTGAGCTGGGAGTGTACAGTGAATTCCCTTCTGGAGAAGAAACACTGCTGGTTTTTTTGATTTTTATAACTGGCACGCCCTAACCATCTTACGGAATGGAAGGGGATTAAAATCTAAGCAAAAGGTGGGATAATTTTGTTCTGGTTTGGTTTTAATTGAAGCTAGGCTATTCGCCACAGGGGTGTTGGATACCTGCTGGATGCAGCAGAGCTGGAAACTCAGGTTGTTTTATAAAGAAAGTTTCTGTACTGGCGTTAAAAACAGAGGAAGACTCGGATGAGGCTTCCAATGGTTTTGCATTGGTGACTTCAATCTGGGTTATTTCTTCTGCAGAAAGTGTCCATCGAGACACATACAAGCAAAAACATTTTGACTGAATAAAATCAGGCAAACGTCTGCTGGTTGGAAAACACTGAAAACGCGTTACGTGTCTATGTGTTTGGGGGAAGCTTTGTCACTCTTAGTATGTTTGAAATCACAGTTAGTCTCCCGAGTCTAATGGAAACATGGGTTGCATCAGTGAGAAGGAAAGAAGAATATCCCAGAAGGGGACTTGTAAGAGGCATTAGGCCAGGCTCCGTCTAAATTTCGTCAGCGGCAATTGCTGTTCGTTTGTCAAGCAGCTGGCACACCTCACTCCGGAGGTGGCAGGTCCTTGCAAGTGTGCACGCAGGATAACGGGATTCCGTCTCCACAAATAACATCATGCCCTGGTTTTGAAATTTAAGACAGGATTTTAGCAGCTGAGTAAAACCAGCTTTTTTTGTTTTTATTAAACGAACACTGTAGTCCCTTTCCAGTGTAACTTTCTGAACCTGGAAAATGTTTGCTTCCTCTCTTCCCCTTTTGTTTTGCCATGAACATACAAACATCCATAAAGCAACCCTCTCTCTGCTCTGCACAAACATACCATGAGCTTGAAAGGTTGCCCAGGCAGCACAAATTCTTTGCAGATGTTATCATAATCTCTTCAGTTTGGTTGTTGTTATCACAACCTGCTTTTATAGGTTTTGCAGGTTTGCATCCTACTCTGAGCTGTTTTTCTTGCCCTCTCATGGACTGTTAGATTTTTTCTTCCGCTTTACACAAGTTACATACAGTTACTTTTGCAAGGCTAACTTTCCAGTCTAGCTCTGTCAAAGGATTTATCAGTGCAGCTACTTGATGTTTCACAGATCACGGATGTTATGGGGAAGTCTGTGGAAATACAGCACCTCTGCTAGGCGAGCTCTGCCTCAAAAGGCTGTACGAAGCATAATATGATTCATTCTCCTGTTTCTCAAAAGATTCTCTTCATTAAGGTACTGATCTTTGCTTATCTCTCGTGTGGCTACTTGACACAGGTTTGTCTGTATTGATTTTCTTCCGCAGATCACTTCAGCTCTTGCACACTTTGAACTCATCTTGCGCGCTTGACGTGGTTTGTTGCCTCTGGATATATTGCAGGATACGGCAAGCTGGTGAGTCTCAAGCCAATTTTTTTGCATTTGAACTTCCTAGGTCTCCTCTTATCATGAGACTGACAGGCAAGGGCAGCTTCTAGCTGATAGATTTTGTAAACTTCTTGCTGATTTCTTCCCAGGTGTCATAATGAAGCATCTGTGGACAGATCATTTCTGGGATCTGCAGCTGGACTGGCTTGTAGATGACAGCCAAAGAAAATCTGTCCATATAGAAAGGGAATTTGAATTGTCTGCTCTGGGTCAGCTCCATTCTCAAGTCTAGGTCTAAAATAAAACTTGTATGGAACAGAGCAGAATGCATTCCTCAGTCTCTGTGGCAAGCTTTGCTGACATATTGCGATTAATTAATTTTTAATACCATCAACAGAGCTGCAGGAAATCATGCTAATCTCCATGACTGTCTTGTACTTAATATGGCAGATTTTGGCTTTGATTCAGGGTTACCTCTTACTGCAACTTAGGGCTTAGTGTACAGGAGGAGGAAACTATGCAGAAACTAGTAATTGGTAATCTTGGTGATAGGGGAGCTGTGTCAGGCAGCGCAGGGCAGAGGGAACGTGCTGCCTGCCCCGGAGGGAGCGTGCGGGTGGAAGAATGATCACTGGGGGAAGGCAGCCTGTTCCTGCCCTGCGGCTGTCTGCACCAGAGACTGGAGGAGTGGTAGGACACCTCCAGGTCTCCATCACTCTCAATTGCAGAAAACTTGGAGTCACAGTATTTACATTCGATTCTGTTGCCTCCATGCCAAAGTGATAAGTCAGAGAGAGAACAAAAATGGTTAAGGAATTGGAAGGGCTGACTTGGAGTGGTAGTTAAAATTGCTCAACATGCATCATTTGCCTTAAGGACAAGCTGGGAGGATATGGCAAGGAAGTAAAGAATTGAGAGGATATGAAGACAAAGGAGAGACAGGCTGTTGATGGGAGCCGTGGAGGAGCCACCAGGGTCAGTGAATAAAGTAAACAGCAGGAAAGTAGACAAAGTATGTTCTGTTCCCAGCACCGAAACTGATTTCTGGAATGGTCTTGAACAAGTTACTTAATTTATCTGGGTGTCACTTTTCTTGCAAAGTGCTGGAAACTTGATTTCTTGTTGCTGCTGAGCAATTTTTAGGTGCAGTCCTGAAACCACATTGTTCTCGGAGGACATACAGTTGGATGGTTGCTGCTGTGTTGTCTCCTTCAATTCTAATACAAGAATTTAACTAAGAATCTTTTCTCTGTACATTAAATATCACCCTCTCTGCTGAAAAAATAGTTATGGCGATAACACATCTGTGAGATGCTTTGAGTTCAGCGGATGAAAAGGTATTTATGCCAGCATCATGTCTTAAAATTACTGGAATGTTTAAAGTCATGGTCTGAGATTGTGTCGTACAGGGCAAACACAAGGTATTGTAGTAAATGCTGTGTCTAGATATACTGCTGCTAAATATAAGACTACAGCTCTTGTTGCGGTTACATAGCCAGGGGTTATAGCAAGGAGTAGTAGGTCAATAAAAGATTGGAAGTTAAATACAAAGTGAAATGCAGACTCATGAGATCCATTAGGTGGGGATCATCTCCCTGACGAGGTGCTGATGCTGGAAAGCAATGGTTAGTGCACTTGGGATTACAAGGGTAGAGAGTAATCTTGTGATATGCAACGGCATGCTAAATGAAACAAGAATCCTTTCTTGTTCGCATGCTAAGACTCTTGGTAAGGCTTGGAGAAGGACAGCAAATGCAGAACATTTGTTTCCCCCTCCTCTCAGACTTGTGTTTTAGTGCACAACGCACGCGGTTGCCTAGCTGGCATCCCCCTGCTTTTGAGAAATAAGCATTTAGAAAACAAGACAGAAAAGAAAGCAGGCGTATGTGCATTGTACGAGCCATTATAGTTATCAATGAGCATTCAAAAAAAGCCTCCAGAATATCCCAGAGCCCTGGTAAGGTTAACTGACTACTTGAAGCTGTTACTACAGACTTTGCAGGAGAGAATGATTTTTATGGACTAAAATCAGCAGCTGCATGTCACCTGTCTGTGTGACTGTCAGATGAGCACTGTTCTCTCTTGAAGCTGAATTTTCTAAGGTGGCCAAGCTGGTACAGAAGTGGTGAAGGTCCGTGTTTGCAGCAGGTCTCTGTGGGATTGACGTGTTGTTTAAGGTGTCTTAAACGGGGACAGCAAGGTGCTAGGAGAGATTCTGCGCAAGGCCAAGCAGCAGTAAGTGGTATTTTTGGCAGCAGGCAGATTCAAAATCTTGCCAGTCACTGTAGACAAAGTACTCAAAGGTGGTCACAGATACGTCACAATATTAAATATCTAATTATTTCATATTCAGATAGGGTTCAAAACTGTAGTTCACGAAAACAATCCAAAATAATATTATCCTGTAACTCAAATGCCAGCACTGCAGAGCCGGCTGACTTCTACCCCAGAGTCTGATGCATCAGAGTGTTTTGCACCATGTGTACCGCCGTATCAGACATTCAGGGGCCCATTTTTGATAATAATTCATCACATCTGAGTCTCATAACAGGAGGATGAGGTCATGCAATACCAAGCTTTTCTAAGGACTGGAATGGGGAGGAGTAAGTTTAAGGATGTCCTTTACCATTTAATCTAGACATGATTTCTTTTCTGTTTATTGCTGCCAGGATCAGGATGAACAGTTTAAGTAATTCCTTTAAAGAGACTGGATCAATAACTGGTTAAACAAAGCATTTTATTCTTGTTTCAAAGCATAGGTTTAGTTTTGACTACTTCTGGAAGGTCTTTAGCAATGTGGCTGGGCTTAGTGATGCTGATAGTGTGCTTTTGCACGTTTCTGGTGGAGGTTTTTTTTACCCCTGTTCGTTTGGCATGCTTTTTCTTGTTTAATGTATAAGAGGAGGAAAATAGGAACCACAGAAGTTCTACTCTTGAGCATGCGGCTTAAGGATACGGATCAGGAAGACAATGGACTGCAGGGGATTTAGAGTGGATATTGAGATTTCTGTAGTAGTTTAAACTCAACCAATCCATCAGTGCTTGGTAACTTTTTGATCCACATGAAATGGCAAGTTGTAATGCACATCAGAAAGCCTCTGTGCTGCTGCTCATTGCTCCTTCCTTAACTGTCAGACTCTGCAAAGTGCTGAAGTAGCTTGCCTAAGGCTGCGGATACAATCGATTACAGGGTTGTAATTAGGAGTCTTAGCCCGCTGGTCATTCTTTTGGTCTCTCTTATTTTGATTTTTCAGATTAAGAGCCCATCTGAGGTGCTTTTCAGAAAATCCAGGTCAAGTTTTTCAACTCTTAGAAATCTAGGAAACGTAATGTCTAGTCCCAGATTTGGTATTTAAATTAATCTCTTATCTAACCGACATCAAACCAACATGAAGATGCACCACACTGTGACCATTCAAAATCCGAAACACAGTAGAGGATCTGATAAAGGAGGGATCCTGGAATCTTAAAGACATATCCTTTTGAATTCTGCATTGCATATTTTACATTTGTATTCAGTATGTAGTGAAGCCTGAAGCATACTCTGCTAGTGAGATATGTAACCGCTCCTTTAGTTTAGCATTCTCAGGCCTTTCACATTTTAGATACTCATGGAAAGTAGGTCTTCCTACTGCATTTCAGGAAAAGAGCATGTTTCTTATCAAGGGTGGAATGCTAACGTGTCATTTACAGGAATCTTCCATAAGTTTCTAGCAAGGCAAGAAAACACTGTATGTATCTTCAATTTTTTGTGACTTTTTTCTTTTTTTATTTTTTCTTTCCTTTTGGAAGATTGGAAACTTGTTACTTTGCTTTCCAACTTCAAGCAATATTCCTTGTGTACACATTTTATGAATCGTTATATTCTTTGGACTGTTTCAAGGGGACGCAGTGTGCTTCCAGACTTGACTTCCCTAAACTTTGTCTTCTCTCCTTTTTAAGATACCTGAAGCCAAAACCGCGTCTGCTTGGTGCGTGCTGATACATACAACACAGCATGCCTGCCTGTTTATACAGAGGACATGAGCAGAGTGGGGCAGGAAGAACAGGTAACAGATGTACAATATTTCTTACACACTTTGCTACTGTTAATATGGGCTACACGAAAAGATACCACGAAAAGGAAGCTCCAGGTCTAGGGGGTGGAAAGGAGAGGGAAAACACATTTTAAAACAACTCAAGCTGATTTGACCTACTGCATATTTACTTACTGTTCAATACAGGGAGAGTGAAAATAGAAGCTTCAATTTCCACAAAGGATTTTCCCTCTGTAGGAAGGCTATTTTCTGATTTGTTCAGCGTGACAAGATACAGGACTGTCAGACCAAGCAGAGATGCTTGTGAGGGCAGAGCAACACCGGCACTGACTTTCAGACCCAGACACGCATGCCACTCGTTTGCGTCTAGTAGGCGCAGAAATCTTGCTCTCTCCGCAGGCTTTATGACAGAGCTTCGTGTTGTGTAAGGCTGGAGAGAGACATTTGAAAACAAAGGGCACCCCAGGGGAGCTCGTGCTGCCGAACCATCGGAGATGAGTTGGCAGCGGGCCAGCCCCCGGAATAACGAGATTGAAAATGAGCTCTGACAGGTTCGATGTAATAACTGCAGGGCCAACTGCGCTAGATAGCAGCCTCGGTACTGGCATGCAGAGGGATTTCAGCTGCAATAGCTTGCGCAGGGAGAAATACTCATTCTGCTGTAGGATGGAAGCCACAACCTCCGTGAGTGCTGGGTCTTCTTTGAAGGCTGGATCCAGGAGGACACGTTCTCTGGAGCAGGGATTGATAGTCAGTGCCTCTGCCGAGGGTGACAGCATGGACAGATACAGAGCAGCTCACGGGCAGCATGCTAGAGCCCTAGATTTTCAGTGTTGGGACTGCAAGCTCAAGGTCTAGCTCGTTTGGGAGATCCCATTCTAGCTTCAGTCCACATCAATTCCTGAATCCTGCCAAATGGACACACCTGGCTTTCTGTGTGCAAGACCCTTGGTCCTGAAATAAACTGCATAGTGCAAATAGGGACTAAAATGAAACTGCTGAGCTCTAGGATGGCTCAAGAGGCGAACACACAAATGCAGGAGTGGGTGTGGAGGGAAGTGCACTGCCCAGTGAGTGTTTGGACAGAGGATTACAGCATAGCTAATGTTGTAAATTTGGATAAAGTGTGTTGACAGAGCTGTGTTTTGACAGGAGCTCTCCATATCCAAGATCATAAAGGAGAGCTGGAAGCAAATGTTTCTGAAATGGTAAACTACTGACAGACCTGTGTAATGAGAAATATCTGTCAGCTTTTCCATGGATGCTAGGTTTATTCACTTAAACAATAACTTTGCTAGTAAATTTATAACAAGCCGACTCCAGTGGAAAACTGAGCCCTAATTACTGTGCTAGCATATTCCTCGCTCAGGACTCAAGAAAGGATTTCCAACCCCCCCAAGTCTCTTCTGAAATTGAGAAGAATTTAAATACGCCACCCAAATATAGCTTGGTTCCAAGCAAAGTAGCGGTTTAGCTTGCCAGCTGTGGTGGCTGTGGCCAGTACTCTCCGAAACAGGGGCCCAGTTGCAAGAAGAAATGCTGGTGTATGGGTCCAGTATGACTGTGTGCTCGGGGACTGGCTTTTAGCAGTGAGGAGGCGGAGGGAAAGCAGGGCTTACAAAATCCTTTCATTCCCTTGGCTGAAGAGTTCTGCCTCCGTGCAGGCTAGAGAAGTAAATTAAGAGTTGCAGTTGGTGCCATGAAGGAGTGCTTGTTAACTGCAGTATGTGTGGACATGCTCTGAGGGGGAATAAGGGACAGCGGGTGATTTTACTGTGCTCTTCTTGGGAAAATAAAGGATGTGAGAAAGGTACCGCTGCACTTCCACAGTACCCATGCAGCTTGTAGTCCAAGTCTGAATATAGTAAGACCTAGGTAAAGGATTAGGAGCCTTATTTTTAATGGCTTCTACCCCAGTCAGCCTTCTGACAATCGTCTTGAACTTGAGCTTCATGAAGTTGTTGTGACACTTCCCGAGAGAAATTCAATTTACAGCAAGCTCTTAGTGTTTTGTGATGGTGGCTGTAAGTACGGCTTGTACTTCTCTCTTTTTTAAAGTGCTGTGAAGACAGATTTGGTTCATCTTCACCATTCCTGGAATTGCCTGATTATTCACACCAGCTTCTAGCCTCAAAATAATGTATAAGTTCTTCTGCATCCTTCTCTCAACAGTCTCTACATCGATTAATCAACTTTTCTGAGTTGATTAATAGTTTGACAGACACCAGGTAAAATAACTGGATGGAAACCAACTCTTATTCCCACATCAAAATTCCGAACTGAGGAAAATGACCTTGAGTTCCTCCCCTTTCTATAGAACACGTGAAATCTGTACTGCTGTCCATGTGAAAAGAGCAGGGTCAAAGGAACTCTCGCTTTCCTTGACACTGGATTCAGACTGCTCAGGAGAAATGGATACACTGAAGTATTTTTCCTCTCTAAATTTTGAAAAAGTTTTTAGAAAAAACAGCCCTGCAGGTAATCTTGAAATTAGTCTTTCAGCCTTTCTTTGTGTTGTTCATGATGCAAGTAAAGTAAGGGCCATGTAATTAGTCGGATTAGCTAGCAGGACGTCTGAGGTCTCAACCATCTTTCAAGACCAGATAATTACAGCAACGAAACATTAATAAAAACTTCATCTTTAAAAGCAAAATCTTTGAAAATTAGTACTAGAATCTGAAACTCTTGTCTGTCCAGGACTTTCTTGGCAGATTTAAGCACATGTTGCAGCTATTCTGAAATCTAGTTAGGTTTTCAGCTAAAGGAAACTTTGGTTTTCATGTGGGCATAAAGAGAGATTTTTCTGGCTTTTTAAAGCTGTTTTCCTCTAACAAAATATACTCAATTGTCTATCCATCTTTCCCCAGAAGGTGTAACTGTATTTTACATTAAAAAAAAAAAGTCTTGCAGTGCCCTGTGAAAAAGAGCTGATGCTTGTCTCTCAGATGAGAATGGGAAGTAGAAGTAATAAAAGCGACAGTGATTTACCAGAACTAATGAAGAAAACCTGTGACGGAGTTGAGATTAGAATCTGAATCTGTTTCTTTCTCTACACCTTATTCTAGATTTAGGTCAGCTCTTGCTGGGCTGAAACTAGGATCACTGACAGCAGTAGCAAGCTTTCTGGGACCTTCAATTGCAACAAATTTTCCCTAAATAGGTCTGAAATAGTAATACAGAAATTTATAATGGTCCTTTTGCTATACATCCAGTGCAGATCACCACTAGTTCACAGGCTGGTTTAGGATTTATCCATGGCATTTGTCTTAGTATAATTGTCATTACACGGCTTGCATTATATTGAATTAAGAAGACACATTACACATCTCAGAAGCAGGAGAGGAAAAAAGCAGATCTCTTCTACTGGCTGTAAGCAAAAGCTCTTCATCTTTGTGATGATATAAATGTTGGGTCTTAAATGTTACTGACCATACAAAGATTGCTGTAGTAGAGGTGAAGGGGAAGAATACCCTTTATTCCCTGATTTGATTAGTGAGTTTGGTGCTGATGTAGCATCGGTGGGGGTTCGAAATGCAGCTGCAGCAAAGTAGCTAGATCAGAGAAGCGGGGTTTATGCTCACAGGATGGGACAGTTTGCTTTGGGGAGCAGTGGTTCAGAGATGGATTTAAAGACCGTCGCAGAAAGCAATTTTAATACCTGCTCTTGGCGCACAGTCACAAGAAAAGTTTTTAGGATGATATATATAATAAGGGCAGAAAAAGGAGTATGAGCACAGAGAGGAAAGTGAAGGTGCGGTCTCAATTCCAGGAGGTTAGCCTGAGTTAATTCCTTGCTAATACTAGCAGTAATCAAGCCAAATATTTTCCAAGGTATATTAATGTAAATTGTTTGTTTTCCCTGCAGCGGCTGTTCAGAGAGGAGGAGTGTGTGGAACGGTCTTGTGGACCTGCAGGGTTAATTGCACGTGCTCAGCCTCTTCGGAGAAAACTGAATTTTGTGTTGGTGCGCCCCCCTCCCTGGCCAAGCAGCGCCACGTACCAGTAGAAAGCAAAATAGGAAAAATTGGAGAGGAACTCCCTTTGACTGCAACACCGCATAGAAAAGTCTGCAGTCTCTGTATTTCACAACAGCTTTTCTTTAAAGCTTACCTTAATATTTCATCCATCTTATCCATATAGTCCCTGCGTGTAACAGTCAGGAGTTAGGGATTCAGATGTCATGAAAATCACTTAATAGTTTTGTGGCATGATTTTTTTTATTGATAGGTATTATGATACCAGGGACTATTTGTGGGCCTGAGGTTTGGCATTGCCAACAAAGAAGCTAAGGCACAATCCGATATGGGTGTACAAGACAAAAATAGAGTGTGCAAGACTTCTCGAGACAGATTTGGCCAAAACACAGTGCTGCATGAAGGGAGAACAGAAGGAAGGTGGCAGAGCATGGAGGGGGAAAAACTGCAGAACAGCAGGAAGAGAGACTGAGAGGGAATGGTAGATTTGTAGAGGCAATAGAGGAGAGGCGGAGGAAAAGCGGAAGCCACGTGTCTATGGAAGCAAATGAAATATTGAGTACGATAAAAGCCGGAAAAGCTGGCAGAGCTGGATGGGTTACAGGAGGAAGAAGGAGTTAATAGCACTTGCTGCAGCACTTACTCTGCTGTCGGCCTCTCCTATGCCCCTCGTAGCGCCGTTTGTCCACGTCAGTCTTCAAAATACGCAGAGAAAATTCCAGTTTGGCCTCCAGTGATTTAGTCTGTTTCTCTGTGTCTTGCTTCTGGCTCTGAATTCTCCAGGGGACCAGAGGGCAGCAAAGGGCTTAAACAACTTCCTTTTTTTTTAAAAAAAAAATAATCTTTCTCTTCATTGAAATACACGGTCTCTTCCAGAATTAGTCTGAAGCCTCATTTAGTAGAGAAAACTTTGCATTTAATCCACAGGCCTATTAGGGAAACAGCACAGCAGGAAACTAGTTAAGACTGTTGAGTAGAAAGTAGACTTGCTAATAAACCTCTTGTTCTCATTACAATCCCAAGATGCTGAACATTTTTTGTTTTAATAAACAGAAGTTGGTGATTTTGGATGATGCTTCCTTTTTTTTTTTTTTTCCTTAAATTAATACCTTGCCGTCTGGTTCAAAGGCAAGAAAATGGAGTGTTTCAGGCAGAATTGTGCATTTCTTGTATACAACTCATCCCTTTGCTTGATGCATAGAATCACAAAGAAAACAAAAACTTGGCTTTTTAGTATCAGTGTAACTTTGTTGTCTGGTATGTCTTGATATGACATAAATGAAAGGAGGAGAAGGCCCTGGAGATTCTGTTTCACTCATCGTTTTGTCCTTTCATCCCACCAGTCCTTGTTTTAGTATATGTCTGTCTGGAGCCAAATTTCAGTTTGTTCTTTATGCCTGTTGTTTTTTGGAGACCTATTTCTACGAGTGTCGCTGTGACTATTTGTGCTTTCTTTAGGAGCTGAGAAATGCCAGCTTGGCGATACCTCTTTCAGAGCTGCCACAAAAGGGCTGAAATGCAGAGAGTAATACGCCTAAGAAAATTGCGTGGAGCTTTTTCTCAGATGCAGTATCAAGGCAAAGAGGTAAAAAAAAAAAAATTAAAATGGTTATTTCATCTGGGCACTGTTGTGAACCAGTATCTGTGGGAGCAAGAGGAGCCTGGGGTAGGAGCTGTTAGCAGTGTTAGTAAAGCCCTGACAAGCATCTATTTGTGAAGGTTTGAAATTCCTCCAGATGTTTTTTTCCCTCCAAGGATGTGATAAAGTCTGTGTCCAATTTGGGTTTGGAACTTGGATATCCTGATCCCCAGGTCTCGGCTTACACCATTTCTTTTCATTCTTCTTCCCCAATACATTTTGGATGTAGCTACACTAAGTGGGAAAATTCTTCACATGTGTTCAAAGGTAAAGGCTTAGATGAGGCTACTGAATTTCTAACTAATCCCTCAGCCCTGTGTCAGGGCCCTGAGGGCACGAGTAGCCCCTGAGGGCCCTGAGCAGTCTCGCCCGGGACCCCCGTGGTGCAGGAGCCGCGGCTCAGCTCAGCCCAGGGCGCCGAGTCCTTCCCCGAGCTGCGTCGCAGGTGTGCCTGTCCCAACCCTGTTCCTGGAATACCGTCTGTATTTCCCAGACTGATCTTGGACCTGGTCGGTTTTTCTCCCTACTTAACAAATTCCTAAATATAAGTAGTTAAACAGCGGTTTTGCAAAAGAAGGGCATTTCTCTAATCAGGATATACCTTGGCAGGGTCCTTTGAGCAATACGGGTTCTACCATTTAGAAGACTGCTTGGCTGAAAAGACCTTCTGGATCGGCTGAGCTGCAGACAGGAAAATCAACGGCTTTGGAGGCTTCATGACCAAATATATCAGGGTTGGTAACTGCCTCAAGGTTGTTTCTTACTTCTCCATGTTTTTTTGTTTTAACATGCAAACCTGCCTCTGTGTTGTAGCTAGGTTTTGGGCATCACAGCAAAGAACATATGAGGGTTATGTTTCATTTGAACTAGGAAGAAGGAGCTTGTAAGCTCACATCAGTGTAAAAACCGAAATGGATCTATTTTGGACGTGGCAGGATAGTTACAGACACAGAGAATAACAACAAAAACGTTACCAGTCCACCGGCATATGGGACAAGACTACCTACCATCAGACTGGATATGTGTGGAAGGCATATGTAGAAATTACCTACATTCCCTTAAACAGTATCTTATGAAAATTCATTGGTTCCTTTTGATTCTAATTGGTATTTTTTTATTAGTCTTAGTAGCAGTAGTACTGATTTTAATAGTAATCACTGTTTGTCATGGTTCTCACATGAATCATGACAGATTTTTATAAATCTTGTGTCATCAACTGAATACTTCATAAACATGCTATCAAAGAATGTCCTGCTTTCTTAATAAGAGACCTTACATTATGTAATTAAAAAATCAAATCTAGCATAAGGACAAAGACCTTACATGCTTTTATAGCACTTCTGAGGGTAAGTCTTGGTTTTGCTGGAATTGATGGGGGTAATTTTCTTTTGATTTCACAGTTCTAAAAAGGAATTTCATATTCTCCTATTCCATTCACGGAATTAAAAGAGGGATAGCACTGGCAAAAATCTAGCCCTTCTGCTGGCTAGAAGGTGAATTTGCTGGCCAGTTTTGCACATTCACATAAACAGTGGGACTGGCAGGCAGCACCAGAAGCTCCGTACAGAGTGTGAAATCCTGCAGTTCTGTTTTCTTCAGATAGTTTTAGCTGTAGGAAGACGGGAATTGCTGCGGGGCGTTACAGCAAGAGCCTCATCTCAGCCTTTCTCCAGTCTCAAAGAGTAGCCACCTGCCTTTTAAGGACTCTTGTAGAGAACAATTACGGGGGTACCTGTGCAAAGAGAAAGCTTCCAGTCGTGGGTGAGTGTCTGATACAGACCACATTTACACGTATCTTTTGTCCTGTTCATGTAACTATAGATGTTCTCTCTGAGGCAAATTGTCAGTCAGTTGTCACCACTTCAGGGGCTTCAGTGGAGCTATGACAATTAACCCCTCTGAGAGCCTGCCCTGCTCTCTCTGCAGCAGTCTGTTTCTGAAACCCACTCATCGTTCTAGCTCTTGTTCAGTTTGCAGTCCATGGAAGTAGAGGGCTCTCATCTCCTGACCTCATACGCCAAGATTCAGACAACTTGATTGAGGCACTTGATTTAGGCATCAGAACCGTCTTAAGAAGGAATTTCCTCTCCGGTCTGTGGACAGAATTGGTTACCACCACCGAGGGATCCAGAGCATCGAAGGCAGGCACCGTCCACTCCGCACTGGCTGCAGAGGGGCCCTAAGTGGTGTCAGAAGGTAATTTTGGAGTTCTTGCTTTAGGCTTGTTCACCAACTTGAGATGGGCTGCGTAGCCCATCAGCAGTGTCCGCATGTCTCTGGACCTTGAGTGCCTGATACAGGGCTACATGCCAGCAGTCTGCATCGACACAAGATCCAGAGGCGACTGACTGACCGTAAAGTCCTTCCAAAGGCAGGGGTGCACAGAGCATCAGTTTTCTGAATCCTCTGGGGGACTTAACTGCCACTAGTACATCAGACACAAACCCGAGGGGTAGATAGTCTTGATCTCATCCTAAGAGACTTAGGAGGAGTTTTTCAACTTCTTGAAACCCCGATAACATAGATCTCACCCTGTCTGTAACAGATGATTTTGTTGATATGTTCAAATGAGGTGACTCATTTTTCCTTAGGGTAAAAAAAAAGTATGAAATTCCCCAATCATCTGAAACAAGTAAAGAGTCTGTAACTTCTTTCTCGTTCATTTTCAGCAAGTTTATCTGTCTGAGTTGCAACTTGATTAATTTTCTCAGGATTAGGGCTTCGGGCGTCTTTAAGGCCCTCTTCTTCTTGCCATCCTTCTGCTAAAATCAGTTGATTTTCTGGAGAACAGCAGTGAGGCTGCTTCATTTGTAACTCGTTTCACAAGCCTTACAGATTCTGTGAGGTTGTTTACTCTGCATTTATTTTCATTGGCAAATTGATTAGCTCAGTCTTTCATACTTCTCTACTGGAAGATACAGCTCTGAAGTATGTATCTCTACAATATGAGCTCTGAGACAGATAAATCAGTTGGCTTCTTTGCAGTGTCTCTGCTCGGATTAGTTGCTCTCTGTCCTTCATACAAGGACTTGTAGCATCAGGCCCAGATTAGCTTTTCTTGATTGGATCATCTGTCTTGTAAGAGACGTCCTCTTCTCTTTCTCGCTGCTCTGAGCGCGCTACTTATAAGCTGGTGTTCATGGAGATGGCTGTGAGAGTCTTAGCTTCAATCCTTAGGAGAATTTTCTCTTGAACTGTATAAGCAGCCCAAACTTTCTTCTGAAGCCTGAGGATGTCACTGTTTAGGTTAGAGAACGTGAAACTCTTGAGAGAAAATTAGCACTCTTTGGGACTATTAAAAGTACCAAAAGCACCACTATTAATCACTGGTGATCAATAATAAACCATGCCATTTGTTGGACAGGTTCTGTCTTTGAGGGCATTGGAATAAAGATTTTGGCAATAAAAAGACAGAGACAACTACATTTGTGTAATTTAGGACAGAGATTTCTCTGAAGAGACATAACCGGAGGCTCTAACTGTCTTCAAGGTAACCTAGTATATATCCCTTACTTTGTTAATTCCTTTCCCGTGGGATAATATAATCCACTTCATATGGTGATAGGACAGAAAATGATGACCTGAAGCTAAGGCAGCAAAAATTTAAGCTAAACATCAGTAAAATTATTCAGGAGCTCTAAAAATTAGGACCAAGAAAAGGTACAAATGTTAGAGGGATTAAGTACCATTTCTTAAGGGAAAACTGGCAACGATTAAGGATGACATACTAACACAGCAATATTATTTAGAACACATTTAGCGTATTAGAGAGAGCATCAGTGTGTTTTAGAGAGCCAAAGCATTCTGTATAATTGTTGGAGTGAAAATGTATTACCTTCCTTAGCACTGTTGGTAGGGTAGTACATTTTTATCCCTGCAGCAAATGTTGCCAGGATTAGCGTTATTTTTTTGTCATTAGGTGGCCAGGGAACATGTTGGATGGGAGCAAAATTCCCAAAAGCATAAGGGAGCACTGGTTTGGTTTTGTTTGTGGAAACAAATAAAACCAGGTACAGACCAGATTTTATTTTCTGAAGTAAATAAACCTAAGCATGGGTTTAGCTAATTACCATCCAACAAAATAACCTATCAGATTACAGTTATTTACAGGTCAGTAGCGAGGTCTGGGCAAGGAATTTAAAAGAAATGCTAATATTTTAAGGCCAAGAACTCAGAAGTTAGGAGACAGTGGAATTACTGTTTCTCAGAAATGTTAATTTGTTGAATACGCATGCTAGAGTACAAGACTGCCAGTTCAAGCCAAGAGCAGATTTTGGTCTGTTTCAGTCTTGGTCGATCACATTTAGGATCAGGAGTAACTGGCATTGATAAACCCCCTAGCCTAAAAGTAGAGATGGCCAAAATTTTTCCTTCTGAACAGGTTTTCGTCTTTGGCTTACTTGCTGAGCTGAGCGGAAGCATCTACATAACATTTTAAAGGTCATGTTTGTGCGTATCTGATACATCTCCATGTCTTGGATTGAAAGGTGAAATGCTGGTTGTTTATTTTCCTTGCTGCTTTCAGCCTCTTCAGCTTCTGGATTTGGTTTTACTAATTCAACCTTCTGGGGTCCCCTTAATTCTGAGGAGGGCTCATGTTTTTAAAAGGTTTCAGAAACCACCATCTGTGGTGTATTCTGAAACGCTTCTTTAGCGTTAAGCTTATTTTCCAAAGACGTAAATATTCCAGTATCACTATCTTAAACTGTACATCATTATACGTGTCACCGACAGCAAGAATTAAACCAGAAGAGTTCAGGCTGATCTGTCTTCACAGTGAGAGTGACTAAAGGATACTGGAGGAGTTGAGAGCATTGTTTCTATGGGTATAAAGTCCTTTGGAAATGTAAACCATTTGCAGCTCTCTCGGTGCTCTTGCTCAGCAGAACTGCAAGCAGATTGCTCTCTAACACCTTATTTAGGGGTCTGTTACCAATGAGAAGTCTGCTGGTGTCAAGATGCAAAGCTAAAAAGGGGCTTGGTCTGTCGTGGTCTCCTGTCCTGAAGCTACTTTGCACTCATGAAATCCCGTACCTTACAATACACCAGACTAAAAACGACCCAATAAATCAAACCAGAGGAAAGGACTTCAGTTTGTGCTTCTCTTAGGTGGAAGGTTAAAGTTATCCAGGTAAATCTAGCTCTTCTGAAGCTGAGAAATGTGCCATGAAATAACCTTCAGTCATAAGTTTTGTGCTGAAGGTTGTACTTAACATACCTATCATGTTTAATTGACTTTTTCGGCAGGATACAGTTCCACTCACTGATTAAAGATCATACTGGAAGTGGGTCAGGCTTAAGTTTATTTTGGTAGACAAAATGGGTTGAAAGGGAATGGAAAGGTTAAAATATTCCCTTGTTTATGTGGAAAACATGAGCTGAACAAGGTCGTACTGGCCTGCTATCTGAAAAGCCAAGAAGTAAGGCAAACTATAAATACAAAGGGAAACTAAACCAATATATTAGTATGTGACCGAAAGCAAGGAAGTGGCTTAGCGAATGATTTCCTGTCAACTGAGCTGCAGTGACAGTCCATATGCATGTTTTTAATCTACGCCAGCGGTGAGATAACATCCATTTCACACATGCAATGGGCGAAGAGTGAATATGCACTTCATTATGCGAGTTAGCAGACAGGTGGCAATTTGCTGTAATGTATTCATTTTCAGCTGTGTGCCTGTACTTTACGATGATGAATGACTACAAAATGCAGATTAGCCACTATTAGTGATAGGGAGAAGAATCAGGTTACTGATTTATTTTTCTTCCCCCTTAGGTTTTATGCGGGTCAGCTTAATTTGATATGAACTCATGTTTTACTGTTTAGCAACAAAGGCAGCGAAGAAGCGGAAATATTCCTCAGCACATTCTAGGTGCGTACCATTATTAAAGCCATCGGTGATACGTGACAATCTTTCCTTGTCCAGGATCCCCAAAGACTGGCTGTTTCTTTGGAGACCTTGACTAGCCCTTGCGTGCCGAGCAGAATAAGCAGCAAGAAGCACTGCGCGGTTTGTCACCAGGCTCTTTGCTGTCCTTTGTTGATCGCGCAGATCCATTTAACATCTGACTCAGCTTTACTATTTTCCACTGGAACATTGTTAGCGAGTCAAGTCCCAGTGTGTGCTTAGGGGTTTTTTTGCACCCCCGCCCTGCGTAGTTATTAATTTAATGGATGCGTTATAGAAGGTGGCAGCTGTTGTTTTTAATTTGAATACAGTGATGATTTCTCTCAAGGAGTCTTTGTCCCCATATTAGGAGGGAACAGAAAGAATACTGTACTGGAACCATCTCATGATATTTTTACTACATCCTACTCATCTTTTTTTTCTTTTTTTCTGACAGAGGGTTATATATCTTAATTATCTTTTGGCAAATTGTTATTTTTTTCCAGTTTATCATTTCATATGTTTGAAGCTTTTTATAGCCTTCCCTTTTACTTGCTTCTATCTAAATATATTTTAGGGTTGCTTGCAAGGGACAAACAGGCAA
The DNA here is from genome assembly GCF_030463565.1 of Pelecanus crispus. Classification (NCBI taxonomy): domain Eukaryota; kingdom Metazoa; phylum Chordata; class Aves; order Pelecaniformes; family Pelecanidae; genus Pelecanus; species Pelecanus crispus. Next base: position 1,764,617 of record NC_134655.1, on the reverse strand, counting down.
ACAGACACAGACATCCCCTTTTAGGAAAAATGGGGAAATACATCACAGACTCCTCTTTTTTCTTTCCTCTCAGTCGTAGTCACACACCTTTCACTGTTATTATCTGGTTGTTGTGGAGAAATAGAATGAAAACAAGCAAAAAGAGATAAAAGAAATATGCTCCAAACCCACTTTTTTTCTAACTAGGTTACTTAATATGGCCATATGAGATGGCAGTTGCATGAGAGTAAGGTGTAAGATATCCAGGGCATCGTTGTTTAACAAAAGCAAGCATGTATTCCAGCATGCTCAGAACGCTTACCTGGGAACCTGCTTCCCATCATGCTTCAAGCAGCTCCCTGGACAATTAAATTTGCAGTTATATTACATTCCTTAGTCCCTCATTTGTGTCTCATTCAGTGATGATTTTCACCGCCCTATGAAACAATTGGAGGTTTTGCTTTCCCGGCGAACAAAGCTAACAGACTATATAAATTTATCGCGGTTTATACATGTTAAACAAGTCAGTCTGCATTTCAGGACTGCACGAGAACCGCTAGATTTGAGATCCTGGTGCGAGGTAGCCGTGGGGGCAAGTTACAGCATGGTCACTCTTAGGTGAGTAAACATGTGAGAAGTCTGTTCTCACCTGGTTAAATCTTAACTCTATGTTCCCCTTGTTACAGTGCCATGGAAACAGCAAAATTGCAGGGCTTCTGAGTCGCTTCAGAGGTCACCCCTGTTGGTAAAAGAGTTTTAGAAGAACGTAGAAGACCAGTAAATCCATTAGCGTGCAGTATTAGGGAGCAGGAGAGACCTTCACGTTACAGCAGAAGCTACAAGGGATTTGTTCGGAGGGGCAGCAGCCCGATCACGGCACAGCCGTGGTGAAAGGAGGCACTGCTTTTTGTGCCCCTTCCTCTCCCACCGCCTTTATTTCAAAGCCAGCACCCTCACCGAAAGGGCTGCAGGGAGACAGACGCATTCATTTTCTTACTGCTGGCTGTTCAATAACACACCTTCCGTCATTGTTAGCCAGCCTTCTGGCTCAGGGGTGATAAGATAAAACTCTGAAGTACCGGCCATCGGGTCAGTGCTATCCTACCACTAGAGAAGAAAAAGATGTGCAGTTTCTAGAAATGACATGGCCGGTTTATTTTGTTAGGTTCCTGAGACATTTTGCGAGCCAGCTAGCAAGGGTTGGACAAGTCCCGCTGAATCTCAGAGTTAACAATAAGAGAATAATGTAAAAGCGAATTCTTTGACAAAGGCTAACAGCCAGATGCTGCTCTCTGCTTCATTAGAGTAAAACGTAGGGATTTCAGTGTAATCGGCAGACTCTTACACTCAGGTAATAGAATTTGGCCCAAAGAGACTGAAAAGAACTGATGTATCACTTTTATTTAGTTGAATATAGCTGTCATGCTCTGTTCAGGAGAATATTTTAACCGGGCCCCATCTAATATTGCCTGTACTCTATGACTAATTTCTACAGCAATACTAATTTAATTCTGTAGCAGTTTATTGACTAAGGAGGAACTAAATTGCTTGGCAGGATAATGGAGAGAACGAACCTAGCAGGAGGGTTAAGTATGGCAGATTTCATTGACCTCAAGAGTACTAACTATAATAATATGAAACAAAGTTCCTGTAAGAAAATAAATAAGGAGCTTAATATATCACTAGCAGGTACAAGCTGCTTAATCTGCTGAAAGAAATAGTGGGTTTGCCTGCTTGGAAGCCAGGTTCCATCTTGCCCAACATAAAAATTGTTTCAGAGCCTCGAGCCATTAGCTCATAAAGAACACAGAAAATAATGTTATTGTAGTACTTCTGCTAATGTCATCTCCATATCATTGCCGTGCTAAATTGAAAAAAAAAAAAAAGTAAAAAAGATGTAAATTGTTCTTAAAATCAAGGGGGAGAGTGTTTGTGTGGTTTTATTGGTGTTGGGTTTTTTTAAACACTATGGATGATGTTGGTAAACTCGTGTTAAGTGCAAAGTGGTTTTACTTCTTCTCCTGTGGGTTTTACAATTATTAAAATACAGAGGTTGTAATGTAATTTATTTAAATCTGTTCTGAGGTATGTAGAATAAAATATGCAAAACGACTCAGACCTGCTGAGTTTTTGAGGATCCTTTCAGAAAGATTTCCAAGTGTCTGAATGAATCCAGGAAGATTAAGCATCAGAAATACACTGCTTAAATAATGAGCTTGTAATTGCAGCTTTTATGCACTAGAAACAGGCATTTTGGTCATTTGCTCTCCTTAGCTGAGATGCAAACTGCCTCCCCTTGATTCACTTTTACTCTACCGTGGAAGACAGCGCATACAGAGCGCTGGGGCTCCGCTGGCTTAAATGGTGAGGCTACAACAGCAAACTGCATCGACGAACATTTTGTTATTCGTTCGAGTCATTCTGATTTCAGATTCCTAATTTGCCAAACCGAAGACCAAGGTCAAAATGTATTGCTGGTGCAAGCAGGTGTAAATCCATTGGTCTGAAAAGGTTAAAGATCATTGGAAACGATCCCAGTACAATCTTGGAATATCAGAACTGCTTTTGCATCACACAGTTCTTTGAAACCCAGCCCTCCCTCTCCACCCCCTTAAAAAAAGCAGAGGTCATGCAAGCCTTCCAAATAGACACACTCTTGGAGCTGGGTCAGGAGAGGATTTCAGAACGATGAAGAAAAATAACAGGGCTTCCCTCTTTTCATCCAGCTTCTGCCTTTGCAGAGCACAGCCAGGACAGCTCATCCTCCCCGGGGTGCTGGGGGGCTTGTGTGGCACCTTTCATCCCCTGGTTCCAAAGTATTTAAGCAGCAATGACAGCTCAAAGCATGCCTGTGAGATGGTGGCACCTCTGCACAATCTTTTTTCCACACAGGTGAAAGAGTATAGAGGACTGAAAGATGAGATTTTTGCATGATTACGTATATTTGGTGCCGTGCGGGATAGGTAGGTTCACACAGACCCTTTGTCTAATCAGGAGCAAGTGGTTATGCATTTGTGGTGATTGCACATCTTTCGTGCACGGCTTTGTATCTAAACATTCAAAAAATTACATTTTAAGTCTCCTGTTCAAAATAGCAGTGCTCATGGCTTTGCTAAAGACAGTCTGTGAGTCCTGCCCCAAACAGCAATATATCTGGCTTGAATCCTGCCTGCCTTTCGAATCTGTATCCAGCCCGTGATGGTTCTCATGTAACTTTTTTATCTACTTATTTTTCCTCTTTCTGCTCCACTGCCTGTGAATAGGCTGAATCTATTGCAGTGGGGGAAGGTCCAATCACTGTGTGCAGGTCACTGCGGCGATACCCCGCTGCTTATTCTGGCAGAACGCTGCTTCCGTACCGGGTGAAACCCTTCACTTCGTCTGTAGGATAGAAATGATTCAAAAGTAGAGTGGTGAGAAATGTATTAGTGCGATCCTTTCCAAACCCGAAGGCTTGAATCCAGTTTTGACTAGAAGACGGTAAGCTAATTTCTTGGAGAGATGAATTTGGTTCCAGTCCTCCCTCCTAATACCCTTCTGTAGCTGCTGGCCCCGAGTGGCTCCTTAGTCACACATCTAGCTGAGTATGACCCAGCGCCTTTCTGTCTCCATCAGAAGCTGAAAACGTGTCTCGACGCAGATGAAAATAGCGTTTCCATTTCATCTGCGGGCTCCAGCCTGGCATGCCTGTGACTGGAATCGAGAAGAAGGTTTCTCAGAGCCACGAATGCTTGCCTGGCTGTTCGAGGGGACAAACAGCTATCAGCTCATTACCTGGCCGTAAAAATACATTTCCTATATAGAATGTGTCAACTCCTTTTCCTGGGATGACAGTAAATGGTAAGAGGATTGTCAGTCTGGGATAGACAGACTTAAAATGGAGCTTGAGTAGTGTTCAGCTTAGTTTTTTCCTTTTTTTTTTTAAAAAAAAAAGGGGGGGAAATTCAATGCTGGAAAAGTGAACAAACTTCGTTGTTTGGGATATTGCAAGTCCATTAATCAATGGGGCAGGTTCACCAATAGCTTCAGGAAATCAAACTTTCTTCTGTGATCTCTTCTCAGTGTACCTCAGCCCCAAGCTGGAGAGAAATCTGGTGGTGCAAAGAATCAGAAAGTGACTTTTAAGCTGTTCAGCTCCCTCGGTCCTTGACATCCCCAAAGATAATACCAAGAAACAGTTACAGGGCCGTCCCATGCTGACACGTGAGTACTGCTGTAAGAAATACCTGTTCATTTCCTATGGCCCAAGGAAACATTTGGTTCTCCTGAAGCATTGTAAGAGCTGACTGGAAAGGCTTCGCTTTTATTTCTTATTTTTAAACATAATTTACAGTATCCTGAGCCTTACCTGTCTTTGTCTCACATCAGTCTAGGAGTGCACAGATCATGTTTATTCTTTTCAGCTCTTGGCAGCACCAGCGCTCATCTAAAGTAGCTGTCTCCCCTTAACTAACCTGGAGTCAAGCATGGAAGAAAATTTGTGCAGTATTCAAATTGAGGAGCAGGATAACAAGGGCAGGACAGGAGGTAAGCAGCAGACTTCCGACAGTGAGGTGGCACTTGGGCTGGGAGAGAGGAGATCTTCTCTGTCTTGTTTTCTGCAAGCAGCAGGGATGCTGCGAGGTAGGGAAGCTAACCCTGAAGCCGTAAGATGGACTGATATTTTGGAGCAGCTGCATTTAATTGGACTATGCAGAAGGCTCCCTGTAGACTTGCCTTGTTCTTGCACTTGTAACAGGAGTAACTGTGGTCTAAATGTGGAAATGTCCTGGTTTCGGCTGGGATAGAGTTAATTTTCTTCCTAGTAGCAGGCACAGTGCTGTGGTCTGGATTTAGGATGAGAAGAATGTTGATAACACGCTGATGTTTTTAGTTGTTGCTGAGTACTGCTTATACCAGTCAAGGACTTATCAGCTTCCCCTGCTCTGCCAGGGGCACAAGGAGCTGGGAGGGGGCACAGCCAGGCCAGCTGACCCCAACTGCCCCAAGGGCCATTCCATCCCATACGGCGTCATGGGCAGTATGGAAACTGGGGGGGTTGGCCGGGGAGCAGCGATCGCTGCTCGGGAACTGGCTGGGCATCGGTCGGCGGGTGGTGAGCAATTGCATTGGGCATCACTTGCTTTGGATATTGTTATTACTATTATTATTATATTGTTATTATTATTTTACTTTATTTTATTTCAATTATTAAACTGTTCTTATCTCAACCCAGGAGTGTTTCTCACTCTTACTCCTCCGATTCTCTCCCCCATCCTGCTGGGGCAGGGGCAGTGAGCGACGGCTGCGTGGTGCTGAGCTGGGGCTGGGGCTGAGCCCTGACAGGAAAGGAGGATGGGGGGAGAGGAGGGGCGATGCAGGATTGCTGCTCAGTGCTCTGTGTCTGTCCCCATTTCAGTAACAAGGGGATGTCACTTTAGCTGCACATTTTGTTTAAGTCTACGGGTTTTGAGGCATCGATGGATAATGATAGCGGAGAGAAAAAGGCACCTTTTCTCAGTCACAGGGTATTTAGGAGACGTTGTATCTTCCTCGCCATCTCCTCAGGAACAAGATCACGAGTTAGGCAGCGGCTGGACTGAAGAAGGTCAAACCTCTGAGTCTCTCCTGGGCTCACGGTCAGCTGTGGTGGTTTACACACAGCCCTGTTAAACTGCCCGAGATACAGTCCTTAAGGTTAGCGTATATCTCTGCTGGGGCTGCTCTTCAACAGGTTCCAAGACGGCCCTTGTTTGAAAAGCTGTTAATAAACGAAAGTAGCTGTCTTTCCATCTTGGAAATTCTTTCTTCCCTCAGTATCTCCTGGGTCATATATGGGGTGTGCTGTTCCAAGCCCAGATTCACATTTCATTGTAATTAGATTGTCATCCCTATCTCTGTCTTAATTAAATAACAAGCCAAGCATGGGCAGATAGGAGACTTAACACTGCTGGGCTGTCAGCTTTGGACAGGAGATCCAGGCAATTTGTTTTAACGGGACAGTTTATTACTGACTTCTCTTCCCCTTAGACAGATGACTGCTTATTTTCTCCTGTTAATGACAACAAAAAAAAAAAAAATTGTGAATGAACAACTGTTTCCTGTGATTTGTTTAAAAGTATATTTTTGACCACAACTAGTGTAGGCAGCAGTTGTCTTAGTGGACTCGTGCCAGGGATGGGGTCCCTCTGAAGCGCGTGTCTTGCTGCTTGAGAAGGAGTTTGGGCAATGGGTAATGTTATGACTCCCCCCCCTTTTTTTTTTTTAATAGCTGAGTCTGAGAGAATGGGGAAGCTTCTGCCTTTCAGTGGGTTCAGGTCCTGACATCTCATTGCCCTGTTCTTCCTTCCATCCCCCCAAATCTCTAGACGCCTCCTGCTTCCCCTTCTGCCAGCTGGGAGAGCGAGGCTGTGCGAGCTGCTGGAGCCGGCTGTGCTCCGGAGCTGCCCAACATTTCCCACTCCTCTGAGCCCACGCGGATACCTGCACCGGCCCTGCACCAGCAACGCTGAGGCTCTGCATCATGCCTGGCCTGCGATATAGGGTACGTCTCGCTGGCCTGAAACGCTGCGTAGCGAGAGCTCAACCTGCCCGGGGGCCGGCGGGGACCGCGGCCAGGCGGCTCGGGGCTTTGACCGGCAGCACGCAGCGTGCGACGGGTGCCCCGAGCGCAGCGGCGAGTGGGACGGTGCATCGGGACCGGTGTGGGTGAGCCACGGGGTGATGCGGAGAGCGGGCAGAGCTGCGGGTCTGGAGACCAGTGCGTTGGCAGAGAGTAATGAAGGTTTAGCACAAGGACAAAAGAAGGGACTTTGACAGCAGAGAGGTCTTGAGAGGTCAGAGAGGCAAGAGAGGTCTTGCCTTTAGAGATGGGGGATGGTTAGACAGGGAGAAACAGGTGGAGGAAGAGAGAGTACAAAAAAAAGCCAAAAAGCTCTAGAACAGGGAGAGGAGGGTGGAGTCTTTAAATAGACATTTGGAGCTAAGGAACATCATTGCATACCTGTTCACTCCGCATCCCGGCAGATTCCCAACGTGTCAGCCGCTACAGGGTCTGTTCAGTGCTAGAAATGTTGAGGCTGGGAAGCGCTGTAGGCCATGCTTACACCCTGAACAGTTTGGATGTGAGACAATTTAAGACTCGGAGGTAGGGTTCTGGCCCAACTTTAACAACAATGCAAATGTGGCTGTGATTTAGGTGGTGGCAGTGTAAGTTATGAAAGTGTTGAAAGGCCTATGCCATATGTGAACATACATAACGGAGCTGTTGATGTTGAAACGCTTCCTTTTTTTTTTCCCCTTAGACCGTACTTTCCTGTAACCGATGAAATATTGATGAGTATTTCAGCACATGAAGAGACTATTAACTTTTGGCTTTAGCTGACTTAGCTAAGAATTTGAGGGCTGCGGCAGCTCCATAAAGAATTCTCTGCCATCAGTTCACTCCTCCTCACATGAGCAATACCCCAAACTCATTTCTCTCTCTGGTCTCAGCTGCAGCATTTTGGCACAGAGAAAGGACACCCACTGCTGCTAAAGAACTCGGTGCTTTACGGATGAAAACCAAACATCTTGGATTCCACCTGGAGCCCGCTGGCAGCAAATGCAGGGCCCAGAGCAGTTACGTGGTGTTTTCTCATGGCGACACGTGACGTGGTAAGCAGGATCTCGCATACCTTTGGCTCCCCAGTAGTTCCCAGGTGCGATCCCATGAAGAACGCATCGTAGAAATCTAATCTTGAGGTGACAAAAACAGATGGTTGCAGCAAGATTCCTGCATAGGCAGCGGGTCCCAACGCACGTCTGCAGGATGCTTGCAGCTTGTGAAGCCTTGTGGTTGCTCCGGAAAGAGTTCTCGGGTGTGTGTTATATTGCATTGCAGGCGGGTCTTGCTATGTGGCTTCCACCCTGCTGTCCCACCCAAGCAGCCTTTCTTGAACAAAAGTCTGGGCTAGTGCCCTGCACTTAGGACGGTGTGTATATTTAGTGCTTACAACTAATAATTTAGTAAAAATGTGCCTGCTTTTCCCAACTTTCAAATGGCTCAGCGTGCTTGTACTTCTTGTTTTCTCATAATGAGCTGTCTACAAAAGCTGTATCTTAAATTTCATTGCAGACCTTTAACAACCTGAGCTCAGTGAGAGAAACAAACTGCCAGAGGAAGCAATTAGCTTAACTTTACCTGAAACCAAAATCTTACCCAGTGACATGAATGAATCCCGAGAGGTTCATGCCTGGGAAGGAGTTTCAGCAAGCGGAGATCAAGTTGCTGTTCAGCTTGGATGCTCTCCGGCTTTATATCCCTTGTCAGATGCCAGCTGTCACCCTGTTTTCCTCAAGAAAGGCTCCACCAGCCTAAACTCGGCCCAAGGTCCTCCCTGCATTGAGAACGGGGTACATGGGTGCAGAACTAGATTGGTCCGATAGAACAGACATTTTGGGTGACGCTTTGGGTTATCCTTTGGTAATTTCCTGGTAGAACAGACATTTTGGGTGACGCTTTGGGTTATCCTTTGGTAATTTCCTGGTAGAACAGACATTTTGGGTGATGCTTTGGGTTATCCTTCGGTAATTTCATGGTAGAACAGACATTTTGGGTGACGCTTTGGGTTATCCTTTGGTAATTTCCTGGTAGAACAGACATTTTGGGTGACGCTTTGGGTTATCCTTCGGTAATTTCATGGTAGAACAGACATTTTGGGTGACGCTTTGGATTATCCTTCGGTAATTTCACGATGCTGGAAGTTTGGCTTGTTTACTGGCCTGGGCCTGATGATCAGCGATAGACCAGAGGGGTCCCAGGGGTCCTGCCCAGCAAATAAACAAGATTAACCTTTAAAAGGGAGTCAGCCTGCCTGACCTGACAAGCGATTGTGCGTCAGGATTTGATTTAGCTGATGGGCCGGATAGCAAGACGCAAGTCCTGAGCGACTGGGGCTTTCCTTTGGAGTCTATTTAACCATGTGTTCGTGTGGAGGCAGAGATTACATAAATGAGTGGGAGATGGGGTAGTGTTATTTATGTTACAGGCTCATGTATGTGTGAAGTGCTGGATGCAAATAGTGCGGTTTAGAAACCGGGTGCTGTTGGTGCATGTGCTGCAGCATGCCGAAAGCAGAGCGAGCTGGCTAGCTGGCAGGGTTTGTCGCTGGTCCCAAATGTCATGAGACACTTCAGTTCCAGACAGCAGACCACGGCCGGCCAGGATTCATCAAAGGATGGAAGAAGAAAGACAAATAGTGCTAGGAAAGCCAATATTTAAAATCCAAATCGGATTCTGGGAAATATTTCCCACCTTTACGATGAGCCCGGGAGTTGAAAATTGCGGCACCTGTAAAGCGTGCAGATTGCAAACCTGAGCTGACCCTGCGTGCTGCCGCTGTGTGCGAAGGAATGCCGATGCTGCGTGTCCTTCCCGCCTGTTTTAGTACTGCCACCCTGTAAACCTGTTTACAACCCAAGAATCCGTGCAGAAATTGCACAGGTTTGGTTAATAAGGCTTGGCAAACAGCATGGCCTGGGTATCAACGTCATGGTGTGATCTCCAGGCAACAGCTTCTCCTCCGCCCCGTACCATTGCTCTTTCGGAAATTGGAGGGATAAAGAGTATTAATAAGAACCCAGGCAGGCTGTAAAGACAGCACACCGCTTGGGAAGAGGGTGCTGCTGCATCTTCACTAATAAATCAGGATCATTATCACACCAGGGGAGAGAAAGAGAACCCAAAGCAAAGGCATCTGCTGTGAATTATGTCTCTGAGCCTGCTGGAGCTCTCCGTCTTCCCGAAGCACTTGCCTCAGCTAAGCCGTACAGCCTGCCAGCAGCCATTAATCCCATCCACTCCCGCCAGAAAGCTGATACTGGGCCGAGGCAAATATTTCTTGTGTCTGACAGTTTGAATTTTTTTTTTTTTTTTCTTTTTAATACTTGCTGTAATGAGCAAGAGCCCAGAACTGCTCGGAGTGCTTTCTGCAGGGTCTATGGACGTGTGTGTCAACACAAGAACATCCAACAGCTGGAGAAGATTTCTCTTTATGCAAGTTCAGTCGCCCCTTTTGGCTCCAAACACGTGCGCATTTATAAAGAGAGGAGCGACGGCGGCTGAGCACAGGGACTTAACTACAGCACTGTGTCTCTACAGAATCCCATTTCCTATACAGTGCTTTTTCTTCACAGGAATGTGGGGGGGAAGTGGGGGGAATGCCAGTAGCAAAACTCCTGCATTCATTAGTTTCTGATTTCACCCAGACTTGTTAAGACAGAAATGCCCTGAATGTGATTTTCGAAGAGTAATCCTGACTTACACAACTAATCCTATTTGTATTTTTTTTTTTTTTTAATGGGAGGGGAAACACCAAAGGGGCTTTTTAGCTTGAGAGCTTGCTTGGACAAAGGAGTCTTCGTACCCTGGTAATGCGATGCTAGAACCACGGCCTGAAGACCTGTTTCAGGTGATGCGTGATAACATAACACCGCACGTCAGAGAATATTTTACCGACATTTGCTTGGTATTTGTGTCAGATTTTCCCCAGGTTTGCTGTGGTACAGTACTAGCACTTACATGAGTAAGACCTTGCATTTTTCAGCCAGTAAAACCTTATGGATTTGTCTGTTAGTCTTTGTTCCTCAGCAAACAAGGTGGAACTTGAACCCTCGATAGGCAGGTCTGTGGTTTTTTAGAAATAAACGTGAGTCACAAGAACAGATTTGACTTCTATAAAACGACACAACTGATGCCCACAAGCCCTTGTCGAGGGGTTTGTCTCAATGAGACCTAAGGATGTCATTAAGAAGCTGCGTTGTACGGGCGAGTGCGGTGCCGCCGCCCTCTAACAGAACATACTATTTTTTTGTCCTGCACGTTTTCAGCGTCCTCGCTCTTACACCGCTTCCCTCTGCCGCTAGTCTGGAACCAAAATCCCGGATTCCTGACAGCCATCACAAGGCTGGTACCGAGGGGCTGGGGCTCCTCCAGTTGTTTGTTTGGAGGGAGCCTGATCGCTTGGCATGGCAACGCAGAAGAGGGGTAGAGCTCGGCACTGCTTTTCTCCTCCGTGGAGACCGATTTAGACTAATCGTTTCCAAATGAACGTACCCAGCAGCTGGGCAGGTTCTAAAGCTCTGGCTCGCAAGCAGCTCTGCCTTGCACAAAGTGTGTTTTGATGACCGGGGGCGGGCTGAATGAATGAAATTCTCATCCCCAAAATGTTGATTTGCAGTGCCTCATGCCAGTGCTCTTGAGAAGCTAGGAAAGAGCTGTGTGCTGGATGTTTACCAAGTGCTGAATAATGCATAGTAGTGAATCACACAGATTTCCCTTTCTTCTTATTAGAATTATTGTAAGTAATAATATGATTGACCCAGAACAAAAATAACTCCAACAGATGATGGTATAGTGAGGTATTAGGGGACTCCCTATCTAATAACCAAAGCTTAAACACTGAATTTACTGTTTCCAAGCTGCAGTGGAGTTAACTGGAGTTTTAACTGCAGTGCATTACAGCAAGTGGTGTACTAAGACCTTTCCTTTAAGGCAAACAAAAAAGAAAAAAAGTGGTGGTAAAAACTGATGCTTAAATGTTATAGTAGCTCATTTAAATTACATGCAAAGTTTATCTCTTTGCTATAGAGATGGAACCAACGGTAACAAATGGTGACAGGTAACACGAGAGAGGATGGGTGGACAGGTTTTTCTGAATAATACCTAATGAACTGGGTAAAATAGTTGAGGGGACCCTTGATATCACCAGAAACTGCCCCAGAAGGAGGTGTCCCAGCCCGGGTAACAATCCCGAGTTCCCTGGATAACAATCGTTTGTTCTTTCTCTCTCCTTAGGCTAGCACAGAGGAATAAACAAGCCATTCCAACCACGTGGCGATTGTTAACTGTTCCTGGCTTAGCTTTGCTTTCACCGTTTCTGTTTTGTTTTGTTATCAGATTGCACGTGTGAAAAGGAAAAGAGACGATATTTCTAAGTTCAAGAGAAGACAAAAAGCTAAACTGACTGAAGGAGTAAAAGCAGATGGATCCAACTTAAGCTGCCTCCATCTCTCCAAACAAGAGAAACCCTGGTTCGTGTGGTGAGGAGGGGTGGTGTTACTCATACTGCTAGTAATAGCGATCGGGGTGACGGATCACCAAGACTCCTTTTCTTCGAACACCTTTCTTTTCTGCTGTTCTGGTCCCTCCAAACAGTTTCTGCCTCCAGTATTAATAATGTTAGGCTGTAAGTCATTCCAGAGGTTTCCTTGAAGTCAGCAGGTTCTGGTACTACTTGTACTCTCAGGGCAAAGGACCGTCACAATGGATGTGTTGTGTGGTTGTTATGCTCTGGATTTTGCTCTCATGAGTTACTACTTACCCGGCTACGCAAATAGCTGTGCGATAGCAGAGCCTTGGGGTTACACGTACCCCAGCAACGATGTGGTAGCACACAGTAGTACCCCAGTCTGCAGTGCTCATGGCACAACAGTTGGACAAAACCAGTCCTACAACACCCGATGCGTTACTGAAAGATGGTTGTTTTCATTAAAAATCACTAAATGCCCTTTTGATATGCTGCTGTTATACACCTGAGTCCAGTTCTGACCAGCCGTGCAGAACAGCTGCTTTTTGTGGAGCAGGGGGTTCAACTTCAAAGCGCGTTCCTTTCTGTGAAGCTGCTGCCTGTGCTTTTTCCTGACTTAGAAAAACGCTTCTCGGATCAACCGACTTCCTCGCGAGGACTGACAGCTGCTGCTGTTTTCCCCAAGACAGGAACACTGTAGTTGCACATTTTTGCCATTTACTCGTCATCGCCGCAGTAACAACAAAAAAAAAAAAAATCTCTTTGTCATCAACTTGACAAGTACGTTATCATATACGCACAGCACTTTGCAATGCCTGTAAGCGAGGGACCTCTGGCTTCCACCGAGTGTAACTTTCTGCTCTTCCAAGGCAAGGATGGATGCAGGCACCGTCCTCTCCGTCCCTGTGCTGAAGAGCTGCACCTAGGGGGGTACAGTCTGCTCAAGTGCAGTGTGCTGTGGAAAGCACTCATAGACTTGAAGTGATTCACCTGAGCTCCTAGATCTCAAAAATATTCTATTTTGTAGGTACATAAAGTTATTTCTCTAGATATATGTCTCATTTTCAGATACAGAGATGCTTGGTGATCTGTAAACCACTGTAGACAATAATAAGAGGAAGGACATTTATCCCCAGTGAGAGAAACAGGATTTCTCCCGTTTGGAGTTGGAGGCAGCTTTGAGTTAGATCCACGTCTTGCTGCTTCTCCCTTCATTTGTTTACAATTTGCTGTTTAACTTCAGCCACGGTAGTTCATCTTAAAAGGCTTATTACGCACACGCTTCTCCCACCGTTCTCTAATCTTTCCCTACCCAGAAGAGGGGCAGCGCTTCATCTTCCCTCTGTTTCCAACCTATTGTTTTTTGATACCTCTCTTAGATTCCTTCTGCATTCGGACGCTTGCCTCAAAGAAAATGACTGAAATGAACCCAACTCTGCTGCTGGGTCAGGCAGCTTCTCTCTGAGTTGTCCTTCTTCAGACGATTACCCCGCACAACCAGCCAGGAGGAGTGCCCAGGCTGGCTACCCTGCCAGGAGAGCGCGTTGCCAAACTTTCGCTGTGATTGATGGAGCCATGTCACCTCGCTTGGAGCCACGTCACCCTCTTACTGCAGCCTACTTTACCTTCGTTCTTAGGACCTTCTACTGTTCTTCAATTTTTTGGTGGGTTTTTTTAACTTTACGTATGCTCCGTAGCGTTCTGTGCTATAGGTAGACACCTCTAGTCCCTTCTGCTTTTACCCCAGTTTCGATAATTAAAGGTGGTCCTCCTATGGCCTGGAATAACGCATTTCTGTCCCTGAGGCCATGCCTAAAGGCTGGGTTGTTTCTTACAGCAGGGCTGGGGCTCCCCGCAGCCCTCGGCACCTGCTTTGGCTGTTGGGTGTTGGTCTCTTCTCCCACGTAACCAGCGATAGGACGAGAGGAAACGTCATCAAGCTGCGCCAGGGGAGGTTTAGATTGGATGTTAGGGAACATTTCTTCACGGAAAGAGTGGTCAAGCATTGGAACAGGCTGCCCAGAGAGGTGGGGGAGTCCCCAGCCCTGGAGGGGTTCAAAAAACGGGCAGAGGTGGCACTTGGGGACATGGTTTAGTGGGCATGGGGGTGTTGGGTGATGGTTGGGCTGATGATCTTAGAGATCCTTTCCAACCTTAGTGATTCCTGGGTTTACTTTCATTAAAAAATAATGCAGCCACCAAGGCAGGAAACATGAAATTAATTATTCCTCTCCCCTTAACTGGTTCAGTGGTGGCCTTGGCAGTGTAGGTTAATGGTTGGACTGGATGATCTTAAAGGGCTTTGCGAACCTAAACGATTCCGTGATTCTATGATTCGGCTTTTCCTGATGCTTTTCTTTTTTCAGGCCATTCCTCAGCCTGCAATTTTCCCTTCGTGCCCACTTAAGCATTGCACAGGGCGCTGTTGTGCTGGACCTGCCACCGTGAGAGCTGCGTCTTCCACCTACGGCGGTGGGCTGCCACCCCCGCCTCCCCTCATCCCTTTCTTCATCAAAAAAACGCTGAAAAATCCCCTTTTCTGTAACGGGGAGACAGCGCTGCTATTTTTTTAGCAGCTTTCTTTTTCAGCACTGCGCATGCGTGAGGGTAGGCTGCGGGGCGGCCGCGCGGCCGCCAGGGGGCGGCAGGGAGCAGCGCGGCTCACGCATGCGCCTTGCGCGCCCCGCCCCTGCGGCCGCCCTGCGCTGTCCCCGGTCCCTCACGCCCGGCGCGGCCTCAGGGGCCGCCCGAGAGACGCTGCGGGGCCCCCGGGGTGGGCAGAGGCTGCGCTACCGGTCCGCGGGTACCGGGAGCGGCGCGGCGCCTCCCGGCCCTGAGGAAGGCGGAAGCGGGCGAGCGCGGCCTGAGGCGGGCATGCGCTCTGCGGCCGGCGGCGCGCTGTGACGTCGACACCGGAAGTGCTGTGCTGCGACTTCCGGCCGGAAGCTCGGCCGCCTGGCAGCGGGGCGGCGGGCCGGGCCGGAGCGGCCATGAGGCGCCGGGGAGGGCCCGGCCGGAGGCCCCGGGGGCTGTGGGGAGCCCCCGCCGCTGAGCACCGGCCTTCAGGGATGCCGTGGTGCCGGCCCGAGGGGCGGCGGAGCCGCAGCGCGTTGCCGCGGCCTGGGCTCGGCTGCGTTGCCCGGGGCCGGTGAGGTGCGGGGGGCACCTGCGGATGCGGGAGCGGGGCAGGGTCGGGAGCGCCGGAGCGCGGCCCTTCGGGTGTCCGCAGGATGCACAAATAGGCCCACAAATTTTTTCCCCCCCTCTAAAGAGTAGCGTGGGGTTTTGTTTTCCCTTCAGAGCAGCCGGGCTTGTTCCTGTAAATACAGTAGGATGTTTTTGAGTGGTGTCCGAGGTGCGGGGCGACGCTAACCCTTCTTTTTTGAGGGAAGGTGATGTTTCTACTTAAAAGTCAGGTTTTTTCCCCAAAGGTTGGGTGGTCACTGCTGGGTTTCTACAAGAAAAACGCCGTGCTTGGGTGAAATCTGTCAGTGCCGAGGCCAGAGCTCAGAGCCTGGCTTTGGCTTGAAACAGGTGGCAGGGCTCACCCGGGGGGGTTTCTCTGCGTGACTTCCCTCGGCGCAGGGGCCAGCAGCGGGATGGATTTTCTCCCGGCACATCCCAATTTCGCATCCGACTCGTCCCAGCGGGTGCGTGTCCTCGTGGCGCTCTGGATTCCCACCGGGCCGGACGCTGGGAGGTTGAAATGATGTCACCTGGATTGGTTTTTGTCACGGCAACGGTAGCGTGTTTTCTGCCTGATCAACGCGTTCACTTTAAAGAGTTGCAGTCGATTCTCTGGTCTGTGGATTTTACGTGGTGTTCTTTTTGCAGAAATATTTCATATATTTTTTCTCATCCTTGTCCCCTCCTTGTTTTGTGTAATTTTACAACCTCTCATTGCAACAAACAGCTGAATAAAGCAATGATTAAAGTCAAACTAAGTACCTCACTGTGTGGCCGTGACCCTTTTGGAAGAGAAATAAACAACCTTGGGTGGTTTGTAATCTTTCTGGGATAACTCGGGGGGAAAATCCTAATGAAATCTCGCATGTTTCAAGTTGTTCCTACACATTAATCACTTTGAGAGCCCACCTTCAAACTCAGAATAAAGTTCTCTTGCTTCTAACGAGAGCAAAGTGGCAGCAGGTTCAGTGGAAAATTCATGTAGGGTTTCACATCAGTAATTTTGTTAGTTTTTCTCACAATTGTAATCCTTTCCCTTGGTCGTATTTCATGTAGAAATATGTATACACACAGCAATGTACGGTACCTATGTGAGCCATTATTTGGTAAACAAGTAAGATTCTTTTTATTTGTAAAGTAATTTTAGTTCTCTCTCTTCTTTTTTTTTGGGTGCTGTGACTGTTCCTGACCAAAGTTTTTGCATCAGGTTATAGAACAACTGAGGAAGAGGTCTGAGTGCTCGCAGCTGCTGCCAAAAAATGAAACAGAATTCATGGTAAGTGGATTTTTTGGAGGCCGGGGATGTGGGGGGTGTTACATCTTGTGAAAGAAGTCAGCATGTAGACAAAAATGTGTTGCTTAGATAGTCAAGAGTTTGGGGGCTTGGGGTTTTTTGGGTGTTTTTGGAGGGGGTTGCACTGCCTAGTGAATTACTCTTGTAAGGATTTCAGTGCTAGAAAACCTGCAGGGATGTCTGTAGTTACTCCCGTACGTTTTGTAGTTGTATCCTGCTGACGTCACGCTCACGACAGCGTTGTCCCCGTCTCTGTCTCGCCTGTGCTTCCCCAGAACCTTGACACCACAGCATTTCTTCAGCCCACATTTTCCGCCCCCAGTAGTTTCAAGATGTTTAGGACAGAATAACACGATTTCTGATTTCAGGTCTGTCTTTACCTTGTTTTGTCTAATATTTGATGTACTTTTTCCTCCCTTCTGGTGGATTTTGTTGCAGAGTGGGGTAACACTGGTAGGCTCGGGATGGAACATGGGAGGCACCTGGCAAAGAGCAGCAAGCTCAGGCATTGCATTTTCTTAGCTCCCTTGCTCATAGCACAGCTTTTATTTTTTTGGAACACGTGGCTCGTGTGTTTCCTTCCTTCACTGAAGAGTTTTCCTTACAGGCCATGGCCACCCTGGCCTCGTGGGCTGGGTAAAAGCCAATTCCAGCAGCAAAGTAAAACCATAACAGTGAGTGAAATGGGGGGTGATGAGTTCCACCAGTCATAGTAATGGCTTTATGAAATTCCTTGGAGGAGTGGTCCCAGAGGACCATGAACCAAAAGGCTCTGCTGTGTGAATTCCTACTAAGTAATAAAAATACTATCTTAAGCTAATCTTTTGGAAGGTGTAAATGCTTAAGGACATTTGGTGTCCTGAGGTGAAAGAGATTGTTAGAGCATGTGATGTCTTTTTCACTTGAAAGAAGAGCTAAAATAATCTGAAGTGAATTGGTCTTTGCCAGTTTAGTTTGCTGTCTGAGGGGGAATTACACGATGGCTTTCTTGGCCTTTAGGAGGGGTGAATGAAAGTGTCGCCACTTCTGGGTTAAAAATCTCAGTTGAGGGAAAGCACATAAGAGGCTAAAGTTGTGCTGGTGCCAGTTGTGACTTTACCAGAACAGAACTCGTTGAGGAACATGGGGGAGGTGACTGCTCAGGCCTTTCGGACTGTGATTCGGTTTGTGTTCCGGAGCTCAGGGGCGGCGGTAGGAGAAGGGGAATAATTCGAGTGGCCGTGGTGAAACCCTGCCCAAAACTGCCCTTAATGTGCTGAAGTTGGAGGCGGTCTAAGCTACAGGACTCTGATAATCCTGGGAAAAAAACACTTGCTGGAGAAGCCTCCCTGGCTTAGCTGGGTAACGGAAAAGAGCTGCTACAAGCTGTGATTTATCCACGGGGGTGCACATCAGATGAGCTTCCCTAAATCGCTGCCGTTCGTGCTCTTACTCTGTTTTTTTTGCCTGCTGTCTGGCACGTGCGATTAGACTCATCAGATTTCCCAGGACAGTTACATTGTGAGAGGAGGAATAACTCCTATCCTTGCCCCCAAGTCAGAGTGTGAGTATTGTATTGATTTGAAGCTAAATGCACACCTGTGAGCTAAAGCAGAGACACTCGGCATCCCAGGTTGCGTTCAGAGCCCTACGAGCTCATTGACGGTTTGACCGCTTGCTCTGTGTAATCCTGACAGGTTTTAGAAAGGATTTTGTAATCGTTGTCTGCAAAGCGGAAGATAAGAAAGGAATGTTGCAGAAAACAGAAGTGCGATTAGACCCTAGAATCAGAGAAGAGCAAAGCCTTAGTGTGGAGACAGACTGCCTAACTTAAAAAGCGAAGGCAATGTCTGGCTTTCAAAATAAAGCTAAGAATAGAAGGGGAAACCTTAGCATGAAGCCGGAGGATACATCTTGCAAGACTCTCTCCTGTGCAGACACGGCTAATCATTCATTGATTTTCTCTTTTTTTCCCCCTCCACACACCACATGATCGTTTTAGGTCATTACAGACAAAACAAAACAACAAAGCTGAAAAGTGGATTACACAGAGACTACAAAGCGGTTTGATATGAAAAGCGACAGAGGACTTCTCAAGAGTGAGCCTTCCTTTTCTGTCAGTTCAAGTTTTATGCACAGTTGTATGACATCCAGATATTCTTAGAAAATGCCGAACTAATCAGTTTGGCAGGGCGTTAGCTTTGCCCTCCAGGCTGACCGGTGATCAGCCCCGAGTCCCGATACCAATGGACCCGAACGGAGGTGGATCTTGGTAACCAGCTGAACGCAGCCTTGCGCTCGGTCGAAGGGACAGAGTTATGGTGCAGATGAGCTACGCTGGCACGCTGTCGTTGAAAGCTTTCAGGACCTTGCCAAAGTATTTTGCTTCTCTTTGGTTTATCGTAATGTCCATGCAGCAAATCCCTTTGAGATTGTTAACTTGGGCGTTACAATTTCATTCCAATTTCACAAGCGCTGTCTGTTGCCACCCTCTCAAGGCTGCGTGTGGTCACAGAACTACAAGTACTTAGAGATGAGCACTTCAAAAAGTGGTGGGGGCGAGTCTCTGTGAGACTCTCTCAAATCTGTTTATCTCAAATTTTGTATTTTTTGTTTTATTTGCTTCCTCATAGGCTGGCTGTCACCTGCCATATAAAGAAGCCAGAACAGCCTATCCACAGCAAACCTGACGAGTACGCTAGATCTCTGCTACAGCACGAGTGTTCGGTTGAAGATGCGCATTCCAATGTCTCTTCCCACGCACAGAACGTGGTATTTTGCACAGAACATGGTATTTAATCAGTACCTGGCTCCTTTGCGTCGTAGAGAAGCTGTCGTACAGCTGCCGATCTCTGCGGCGGGTTGTTAGCCAGAACGCTGTATCTCAGCTCACAACTGCAAAACAGGCTCCTTTATGTCCACTTCCAGAATGACAAGCTGCTTTATCACGCTGCTCTGATGCTTGAACGTTAGCCCTGGGCCGGCGTGCAAGCACCGTAACCACCGGCTGAACGCCAGCCGTTCACAGGCTGGGGCAGTTGTGCGGTACTTGCCGTTGATAACGCGTTGCGGCCTAGTGTCAGGCTTCTGGGAAAATAAACATGCAGAATTCTTATCTTTGCACTTTGTGGGGAGTAAATTGAGAGCGGATGAATTCCAGATGGTTTCTATTTGTATTTGTCTTCCACGTATTTTTTTCTCTCTCATTCCAGACTCGCCCCCTGGGGAAGAGCATTACTGCAGAGTACTGTATTTTACAAGCAGTGGTATTTTCACTAAGAACATAAGAATTCACACCGTGGAAATGGGCTTTGCAGTCAGCGTGCCGTGAGCCATACCTGAGGCATGACGGGTCAGTTCATGCCTCTGCGCGGGGTATTTTGTCTAGTTACATCCTCTGCGCGATCCTCTCCTCACGCTGCTCTCTCAACGCATTGGAAATGCTTCTGGTGACGCTGCAGTTCGCTGAAATGTTTCACCGTCTCCCGGCTGACGCTGGGTGCCGCTGGAGCAAGGAGAGGCAGCCTGTTGAGCTACAGGCAGCACTGGCAAAGAGAAATCGCTGCCTCAGCCCACCTCACTCATGTTGGATTGTTTTACCGTTCACCTGCAGCTTGGGGTCTTTTTAAAGACAGAATGCTACGCACAGCGCGCTGCCTTCCCGTTCTTTTAAACAAGATTTATGGATGTCCTTCAGTTAGATTTGGGGCGGGGGGAGAAGGGGGGGTGGGCTGTTTTAAAATTGCATATAGCTCCAAAAGTAATGAGGTATCTTACTTCCTTTAGCAGGGATAATTATTAATACTGAAATACCTTTGTGCCTGTATGAAAAGGTCTGTGGTTTCTGTGCAAATCCATTCTGCTTAGAGCAGTTTGTCTTAACCTTGGCAGCTCAGGGTGGTACCAAACCTCTGCCTTTTAAACCTCAGCTCTAACGTACTTGCAGGCGACGCTGGGAAGGCCCTGTCTGTAGAAGGTGAAGATGTCTTTGACCGCGTCCAGCGAAGGGCCTGCAGCCGAAGGAGGAGAGCGAACAGCTGCTTGCCTGCACGTCACCTAGTGACACTCGCATAGTCATCTACAAACAGCCGGCCTGGAGCGCAAGGGTATAGTCATTCCTTAAACACTGCCAGAAGCATATGCGACTGACGGTTTGAAGCAAGCCCGTGGCACCATGTGAAGCCTAAATCTTTATTACCTCATTTTATTGTCTTTCTCTTACATAAAAGCGTCTAAAGCAGACAGAAACATTGAGTGCACTAAGAAAAACCTGCAGTGAAGGCAGTGCAGTAGTCAGACCACTCAGAAGAAAGTATCTTGTCATTTGTGTGAGTGCTCAGTACAAGTTTTATCGGACAACAGTGAATCACAGGCTGCTTTTTTACCCTGGAGAGCGGGAAGTTCCCACTCTTAGACAAACTGTTTTGTCTTACTAAAGTTTTGGCAGCTGGCTTTGAAGAAGGTGGGTACCAGCCAACCATGACAATTCTGTGGAGTCACTGTATGATTTAAGGCAGTGCAATAGCTGCAGTAATGAAGCCAGCTAAACAATGCATAGGTGATGAAGCCATTTTAGGTTTTTTTCCTAACAGTAATGGCACTTAGGCTGTGATCACGATTAGAAAGTCCAGATATTTTTGGAACTGAGCAAGTCTTTTAGCTTGTTTCCTGTACTACCATGAAAGACAATCGGAGTTCTGGTATCTTCATGGTTTTGTCTCTACACAAACACCCCTTACTGCTTAATACAAAAACCAGGGCAGGCTGTCGAGGAAATAGTGCAGCTAGATCTCTTTTGGTGATTTACTGTGCGTAACAATCATAAAAGCAAGAGGTTGAAAGTTGAAAGAAGTGTGATTGTTCAGTGGTTGTGGATTGTCTCATGCAGTAGCACTGTTATTTCTATACAGTCCCCGGGCTATAATTTTTATAGCTTTAGGGCTTTTTGGATTGTTCAAGTGAAAAGTTTTGCCAATAAAGTTTCTTGCATTAACAACTTGAGTATACAATGTACAGAATCCACATAGCAGAAGGCACTTTATAAATAACGATAGCTGAGATTAGGTGCCAGCAGTAAGCAAATGCTGGCATTGTGCAGTTAAATTATAAACTTAACTCAGTTCCAAAATTGGAGGCAAGTTTCTCTCCTATATCAGGGAATTGGAAGAATTTTAATCAGAGTAATCTGACTTTGTACACTTCTCTTTGAAAATGTGCTTTAAAAAATAGGGGAGGTGTACAGAAGCAAGGGAGTGAGGGAGAAAAAACATCTTTTATTCTACTCCCCCTTCAAAAATGAAGGGAGAGCAGCTCTCTAGTAGCAGCATCTTGGAATAAGGATCATGCAAAATAACGTATTAGGACTTAAAATAATCTATTAGGACACCAACTGCTGAACAGCCTAGTACTTTTCAAAACAGAAATTTGGCAAAGAGGCTTGCTCATATGCATGCTGTTTCACAGCTAATCACACCTTAAATTTTTTCTGCTTAATTGGGACATTGGAAGAGTTCAGCAGGAGAAATGAAGACGTGAAATGCCTCAGTTACGCAGCAGAGGTGGACCTTGGTCCGTTGTTACAGAAGGCAAAGTCATTGTCACGGCTGCTACTGAAATACATTTTACATGAATGTCAAACGAATATGCCACAGAGTCAGACAAAACTACAGAGCTCTACAATTTCAGGTTCAAGGTCTGACAAGGATATTTGAAATGAGCAAATATAAAAAGGAAGTGGGGTGGATGTTTTCTTGACATCTTTTTCCCCAGTCTTAAAAGGAGACACATAAAACCATTCTTCATGTCTGTGTTGGCTCTTAAAAGCCTTAAGTAATGGGGGGGGGGGGGGGGGGGGGGGGCCTTAAAGAAAGCTTAAAAGCCTGAAATCCTCTGGGGCAATCACTCCCATTCCAACACCCTTAAATAGTTAATTAACTCTATCCCAGCTGAAACCAGGACAGGGTCATTTTGCCAGTGAAAAATGCTGAAGTATTTTGACTGTACAATTTCTGCTTCTTAAATTAAACTAATAGTAATTCAGGTTACTTGCCTCAGGAGAAGGGAGAGGAATCTCCTAGCAGCCTACCAGCCTATTACTTACTGTGTATCATTCAGGTTTGTAAAATAAACCACCCCATGGAGTCTGAGAGCTGGGACTGTTGAGCCTGGAGAAGAGAAAGCTCAGGAAGTGATCTTGATGTGTATAAATACCAGCTGTTCAGGCTAAAGGTGGATCCAGACTCTTCGGAGCAGCACCTAGTAAAACAAAAAGTAGCAGACACAAACTGAAATACAGAAATTGCCACTTCAAAAAAAAAATCATAGTGAGGGTGATCCAGCACTGCAACAGGATGCCCAGAGAGGTTGTGGAGCATCCTTGGAGATACTCAAAACCCAACTGGACACAGCCTGGACAACCTGCTGCAGGTGACCGTGCTGTGAGCAGGGCAGGTAGACTACACGGTCTCAAGGTCCCTCAACAATTCTGCGATAAGCATGGGGTAGTTGGGTGTTGTCTGTCTGAGAAACTGGTCTTTTCAGCTGTCATTTACCATCTTTGGAAATTATTTTCATCTGCTGTGTGGGCACTTTTTATCCAGCATCCAAGAAAACTAGTCTTCATTTACCGGCTAAACTCCCTGCACTGCATGTGTGTGGAAATCCTCCCTGATTATAAAGGGATTGGTTTCTGCCTCACCTGCCCTCCCTGCTGCATTCACTGATTTAGCAGCAGTGCACTTTTCTTCCCAACAATGTATCTGCTGCCATCTTCCCTACAGGGTTCATCCAGCTCAGACCAGCTGCAGCTACTGCTGCTGGAGCTTTTAAAACCATAAGGACATGCGCCTTTAGCCTGCCAGCACAGATTGTCTTTCCGACAATCAGTCAGCCCTGTCTTTCCCCTCTGCACCCTGATGTTGTAGCTGCATATTCTTTTCTCCAGTTCTCTGGAACTGGTTTTCTGTACCAACGTTATCTGTTTCCACACATAGGTGAGCAAACGCCGCGGAGCCCGCACTTCTGCTCTTGTGCGGGAACCTGCTGGAGCGATGGCTTTGTGAGCCATGTAGAGAACAGCCTTAGCTGTTGGGTGCTGCCGGGAGCCCCATGCCTCCTGAGAAAGGCATTTCCCAAGCAGAAGGCAATCTGTTCTTTCATCTAAGGAAGTGACTGCTCACGTTCGTTCGGTTGTGCTACAGGGAATGTGCAGTGACCCCAGTTCTTCATACTGTGGTCTAGAAAGACCATTCTCATTGCATGTGACTCAGACATTCTTACCAGGAACCACCTTTCCTTTATTTACAAAAGAAAGGAAACACCTTCCCAAGTCAATATGGAACAGTGCTGGGAACGTACATCTAAGGCTGATGTACTGTCACGAGGAGGCACGTGAGAGCAGTAAATAGCCAAAGAGTTCCAGGTATCTCGGGGCAGGAGGAAGAGGACTGGCACTGACCTTCCCTAGAGAGCACAGAGTCCTCCTGGGAGATCGTACACTAAATAGTCTTGATACTGTGTTTGTCCCAGTAGGCTGAAATACTTTCTTTCTCTTAAGATGTGTCACACACTCACCCCTTTGAGCTGCTACCTTTACTGTTTTGAGATCTTAAAAGAATTATCTTGATTCTGGGATTGGGTTCCTTTTGCATTTGAACCATCCTTTTCAGCAGCCTGTTCTTCAGCCGGGGCAGCTTCTTCAGCCTGGCTACAGACTTCTGGGCAAACGGGACAGTAGAGCTACAGCACGGCATTGGTGGAGGGCTTCCTGCAGATGTGCCTGTTTGGGGAAAATTGAAGTTTCAGTACCTGGAGAGAAAAACCCAACCTATTCTATGCCTCCCCTTTCTGGTACTCTCAAGTATTCAGAGATCCAGTCCTGCATAAATTTTAAAGACAGAAGTCAATTCTTGGCAAAGATCACAGATTCTATTTTTGATGCAAGACAACATTTTTCCCCTTCCCTTTTTTTTTTTCAGAGCATCAAATCTTGATGTAAAAGCTTCAGCTCATGAGGAATAAGCTAGATAATTTTTACCTATTATTTTCAAAAATAGTATTTTTATATATATATCCTATTTTATAGGATTGTCTAATGTAGGCTTTTAAACAGAGTTATTTAATCTAGCAGCAACAATCCCTGAAGACATCCAAGACAAGAGACTGGAACAGACTGCACCTCTCCTGGTTAACCAGTCTCCTCCTGGTTGAAAGATTCATCCTTTGAGGTGCTGCAGGCATTCTTGCCCCTCAGAACTTCAGACTGCTCTGCCAGCTCTCTCTGGTCTGTTTTTAGTTCTCTGTATCCTGTTTGCTGCAGAGACAGTGAATGAGACATTTGTTACAGGTGCTGTCCCAAGTTACTCAAGGTAAATTCCTATCATCTTCCTCTCCCATGTGAGGAGAGAACTCCTGAAGTGCTGAAGCTCCGGCCAAGCTGGTTTCCAAGTTTTGTTCAGCTTACAGCACCCAGAAGCCCAGCCCAATTAATTTGTACATCTCTACCTTCCTAGAGTCAGCTTGCCTCTTCATCTGACAGCTCTGATTTTAGAGCTCCTTTTAAATCACTTCAAAACGCAGTATTTTGGACTTGAGAGCAGATGCCATTACTGATTATCTTTGGGGCAGCAATTCTGCTTTGCTTCTTAAGAAGTTACCAACTAGTCAATTTTAATTAAATTCGTACAAAGCATCAGCACAGCACATGTTGCTATTTGAATAGCATGCGGGAGTAAGGCAGGTGCATTGCAGAAACTGCAAGCTTGACAAGGAAACTCAAACATTGACTACGATTACAGGACCGTGCTTTGGTTTGTTAACAGTCAGACCCTCTGTCAGCTTTTATGGGGGCACAGAGGGGTTTGCACTTGTGTCCTGATCAGGCTACTCAACCTGTGTTGACCTAAAGCAAAATTGACCCCCATCTTCACTCTCATCCATCCCGAGCCTACAGAACCACCGTGTTTGTACTCGCTCTTGTGTAACTAAGGCTGATCGTGAGTAACACAGGCCACAGAGTGACACCCTTCATTTCTTGGTTCTGTATTTCTCAGAAGTGTTGTCTGTGACTGTTCCCCATTCATAGACAGAGGCGGGTAACACGACAAAATTTAGTCAGTGCCTGCAGTCTTTAGTCCTTCATAGCTTAGACATTTAGCTGCTGTTTTCAGCGTTGCTTACTGCTTATTACTGAGGACAGGCAGCTCCATTGTGTATCTATAACCCTGTATGATTCTTCACTGCCACTTAAGTAGCAACAAAACCAACAGCAGGAACTTTCCGTGTTTACAGACATTCCCTGGGCAGCACCTACCATCGCACCCACGCGCTCTCCACAACCCTCAAGAGGGGGCACAGAAACCCACCCCCCGTGGGGCTGCAGGCAGGCAGTGCCGGGACACCCCCCTGCCCCGTCCATCCCACCGGGCAGCCCCAGGCGACCTCCACCCGCACGCAGCCCCCAGCTCCCCTCGGGCACCCGCCCAGCTGAGGGGGTCTGGCGTCCCCCCCAGGACACACTGACCGCCACGGCTCCTCCTGCAAGGCTGGCAGCAGCCCTCAGCCACTGACCCCTCCAACCTGAGAGCCGGCAGCGCCGAAACCCAGCCCCCGAACCGCACCATACAGCCACAACGGCGGGGAGACGCGGGCGGGCACGGCTGAGAGGGGCCGGGCAGCGCCAGCAGCTCCCGCCCGTCCCCACCGGCCCCCGCGGCCTCTCTGAGGCCGAGTCCGCCGCCCGCCGCGCTTATATAGGGGCGGCGCCCGGCGCGCATGCGCAGAGCGGCACTCGGGGCGTGGCGTTCGCAGCCCCGCCCACCTCTGGCCGGCAGCCCCGCCCACCGCCCCTCCTGAAGCCCCGCCCATCTCCCGCCCGCAGCCCCGCCCGCAGCTCTGAGGGGTACGTGAGGTGCCGAGGCTCTGAGGGGGTACGTGAGGTGCCGAGGCTCTGAGGGGGTACGTGAGGTGATGAGGCTCTGAGGGGGTACGTGAGGTGGTGAGGCTCTGAGGGGGTACGTGAGGTGCCGAGGCTCTGAGGGGTACGTGAGGTGATGAGGCTCTGAGGGGGTACGTGAGGTGCCGAGGCTCTGAGGGGTACGTGAGGTGATGAGGCTCTGAGGGGGTACGTGAGGTGATGAGGCTCTGAGGGGGTACGTGAGGTGATGAGGCTCTGAGGGGTACGTGAGGTGCCGAGGCTCTGAGGGGGTACGTGAGGTGATGAGGCTCTGAGGGGGGTACGTGAGGTGCCGAGGCTCTGAGGGGGACGTGAGGTGCCGAGGCTCTGAGGGGGTACGTGAGGTGATGAGGCTCTGAGGGGTACGTGAGGTGCCGAGGCTCTGAGGGGGGTACGTGAGGTGATGAGGCTCTGAGGGGGTACGTGAGGTGCTGTGGCTCTGAGGGGGACGTGAGGTGCCGAGGCTCTGAGGGGGTACGTGAGGTGCCGAGGCTCTGAGGGGGTACGTGAGGTGATGAGGCTCTGAGGGGGTACGTGAGGTGCCGAGGCTCTGAGGGGTACGTGAGGTGATGAGGCTCTGAGGGGTACGTGAGGTGATGAGGCTCTGAGGGGGTACGTGAGGTGATGAGGCTCTGAGGGGGTACGTGAGGTGCCGAGGCTCTGAGGGGTACGTGAGGTGATGAGGCTCTGAGGGGTACGTGAGGTGATGAGGCTCTGAGGGGGTACGTGAGTTGATGAGGCTCTGAGGGGGTACGTGAGGTGATGAGGCTCTGAGGGGTACGTGAGGTGCCGAGGCTCTGAGGGGATACGTGAGGTGCCGAGGCTCTGAGGGGTACGTGAGGTGCCGAGGCTCTGAGGGGGTACGTGAGGTGATGAGGCTCTGAGGGGGTACGTGAGGTGCTGTGGCTCTGAGGGGGGGACGTGAAGTGCCGAGGCTCCGGCTTTGTGGCAGCAGCAGCAGCTCCGGGGCCTCCCGCAGCCCTGCCGAAGCCGGCACCTCTGGCACCCCAGCGAAGCTGGCCGAGGGCTGCCCTGCCCTCGCCGCCTGAACCGGGGCGGGTTTTGGTGGTGAAGCCCTGTGGTAGCATGCCATTGCCCACGCCGCGTGCCTTCTGTCGGAGCATGTGCACGTTAACGCAAAACTTGGTGCACATACCTGGCTTTGTTAAGGGATTTCCCTTTGTAAATTACTAATTCTACACGCTCATTTTTATATATATATTATGTATATGTATGTGGTTTTAAGTGTGTATATCTGTAGCAGATTTTCGCTGCTACAGTTGCAGTACAATACTATTTACCTCAGACAACAGGGTGGTTTAAAACACGCTGTGGGACACAAGCAGTGGTTTTCTTGCCCGCATTAGATAAAAATGTAAGTAACTCCGTGTTAGGTACTCTCTCCTCCAGTTTACTTGAATGTTTTAAACTCAGGCGGGAGACGGGGCTTGCAGTGGCTGAGCGCTTCCTACAGCTTCAGGAGGCTCCTGGGACCAAGGAATTTGGGCGCAGAAAGTGCAAAAACGTGGCGCTTCCCCCTCCTGGGCAGGGAAAAAATCATAGAATCATAGAATTGTTTAGGTTGGAAAAGCCCTTTAAGATCATCCAGTCCAACCATTAACCTAACACTGCCAAGGCCGCCACTGAACCAGTTAAGGGGAGAGGAATAATTTCATGTTTCCTGGCGTGGTGGCTGCATTATTTTTAATGAAAGTAAAAATTAGCAATCACTAAGGTTGGAAAGGCCCTCTGAGATCATCAGCCCAACCATCAGCCCAACACCCCCATGCCCACTAAACCATGTCCCCAGTGCCACCTCTGCCCGTTTTTTGAACCCCTCCAGGGCTGGTGACTCCCCCACCTCTCTGGGCAGCCTGTTCCAACGCTTGACCACTCTTTCCGTGAAGAGAAAGGCAAAGGCAGAGAAAAAAAGAAAAAAGGAAAAGCGATACTTCCCATACCGGGAGTCGAACCCGGGCCGCCTGGGTGAAAACCAGGAATCCTAACCGCTAGACCATATGGGAGGCGCTGAATACAAGTCCCTCCGGCCGCCTGACAGCCCTGCCTGCCCGCACCCTCCTGCCGCTCAGCCCGGCCCGAGGCCCCCGCGGGCCCCGCTGGGCCGCCCCGCACGTACCCGCGGGGCCCCCCGCTCGCTCCCGGCCGCCCCCGGCCGCCGCCATAATGCCCCTCCTGCCAGAAAGGCGCTGCCCACACCTAAGATGGCGGCCGGCGCTTCCCTCGCCCCGCCCGCCTCGCCGTTGGCGGCGCCGCATCACATGACGGGGGGGGGGGGGGAGCACGGGGCGCGCGGGAGGGGGCGGGGCGCGCGCTCACGTGACCGGCGGCGGCTGCCGAGCGCTGGGTCTCGTGAGCGCCGCGGGGGGGGGGCGGGGGGTCCCGGGCGCCGCGGCGGGAGCGGGGCAGAGCCCGGCGGCGCGGCCGGCTCAGGCGAGGCCGCGGCTTTGAGGCCTACCCCGGAGCGGGGGGCGCTCGGTCCCGCTGAGCTCCGGCGGGGCAGGCCGGCAGGCACCCCCGCCGCCGCCCGCGGGTACTGCCGAGCCGGCCCGGGAGGCGCCTGTCGCGGCTGGAGGTAGCGGGGGGCGGCGGGGCCCGGCGGCGCTGGCCGGGCCGGGGGAGAGCGGAGGGCGGCGGGGGGGCGCGGCCGCTGTCGGGCCCGTGGGGCCGGGGGCAGGCGGCGGGGAGCGGGGCCGGGGGGGGCCGCAGGTGGCGGGGAGCGGGGACGCCGCGGCCGTGGTCGCTCGGTGCGGGCTGCGGAGCATCCCGCGGGGAAGGGGCTGCGGCGGGCGGGGGGAGCCGGGCGGTGCGGGCGGCCCTGCGGGTCTCTCCCGCTGCCTTCCAGCGCCGGCCGCGTTTATCCTGCTTAGGCCTCTTTCGGGCGCGTAGTTGCGGGAGCGTCGGTCGTCAGGGGCGCGGGGAGGGCTCGCAGACAGCCGGGGGCTTGTGCTCAAGTTTCCCCGTGCAGAAGCTGTCAAGCGCCTGCTGAGGCGGGGGCTGGGGGGGATTGTGTCGGTAGGGGAGCGCTTCCCCTTTCGCACGGTGCTTCTGTGGGTGGGATTGGGATGTGGAAGCGAAGCCTGTGACTGAGGAAAGCAGAGCGGTGTAAGAAGGTGGTCTTCTCTCTGTAGGTGGGTGATGCCAAGCACAGCCATGAAGAAAAAGGTAAGCGCCGAGAATCCTTTGCGGCTGCGTTTTCCTTCCCCGTCTGCATTTGCTAATGGCGTTACGCGTTTGCACCTGTACCTCTGTGTGCTCTTGGGCTGTCAGGTGCCTCTTAAGCCTCTTGGAAGTCAGCAGACGCAGCCTTTCCTTAAAGCGCTAGAAATTAAAACCGTGCTCGAGCCGGCTCGCTGGCAGGAGCGGTAGGGCAGGCTCGCCGCCGGGCCGTCCACGATAACTGCAGCGTGGTTCTGGTACGTGTTGCAAAACCCTCCGCTCGCCGCGTACCTCCCGCGGCGTGAGGGAAGAGGATATGCTGTAACCCGCTTCGGTGGCCCGTGGGGACACCCTTCTGATGCCTTACAGAAACTTCCGTGGGGAGCCCGTAATTCGCTGAGGGCTCCTGGGAGGATGAAACTTAACACACAGGGAAGGAGAAGCGCTTTTTCTGAGAAGCGGGGCGGGGTGTATTCCAAAGCCGTTGAAGCGGTTGTGTAGAGAATATACGGCTGTCTTTCCGCGGTGTGCTAAGATTGGGTTTCCTGCCTGGCCCTACGTGCGGGCGTCTGACCCCTTCAAAAAGCCTCCGCAGTCTAAAACTTGGGAATTGGGTTTGCCTATAGGCTGACTGGGGCTGTGCCTCGGAGCCGTATTGAGTTTCTGCATCTGCTTTTTCTGCAGGTGGTCTGAAATAAGAGATGTCGATGTTCTCTCTTTCTGCTCTGTGTGTAGCTCAGGGGAGAAGACAGCGTAGCGTTCTGGGGGTTTGCTCCAGAAAAGCTGGTCGGTCTGACCTGACCAGCCTGCCTCTCACGAGGAAAAGTCCTCGGTGCGGAATCGTCGAGGCGTGCGGTCAGCTTCTTTTTGGAAAGGGCGCTCACCAGCCTGCGAAGCGTTGCAGTCGCTCTCGGGAGGGTGACTCGTGCAAACAGGACGGTGCGATTCTGCCTCCCCTGTTTTGCCCCGAGAGTTTGGCAGCTGTCGCCGTGCAGTCGCCCAGCGAGGCCGGGAGTCGAGCGAGCGCCTTCCCAGCTGGCGTTTGGCACTGGTGCGGGCTGGGCAGGCGGGCTCCGGCCGCTTGCGCTCTCGTTAAACCTATCCTTGATGATAGATTATTTTTTTTCAGAGCCGTTGCCAAAGGCTGAGTTTGACTTTGTAACTGGAACTTGTTTAACAGCTGTTTTTTGAGAGCAAGTCTGTGTTGGCTGTCACCGTTGGGGGTTTTTTAATTGTTATTTTTAGATCACAGTGTAGAGTCTTGCCCTGTGTGGCTGTCTCCCCTCTTCCCCCCTTCCCCCCAAATCATCCCCTAGTTTTTGGCTACCAGAGGCGCTACCTCTCCTTTGGCCCGATGATCTGCAAACAGGACTCTGGAGTCAAGTGTCTGCCCTACACGGTAGCCTGGTGCACTTGAACTGGGCTGTCCCATCTGCTTTTAACTTTTTGCTGGTCTTCGGACACCTGAAACTTGAAATGTAACTTGTATTTCACTTCTGTCAGGGAAGAGAAAACAAATCACCTTAGGAGAAGGAAAAGAGCGAGATCAGGAGAGATGTAATGGGTGGAGAACTCCAGTGCTGAGCGGGCAAGGGATTATTTCCATCCTGGTCTTCAAGGCTTGAGATAAAACTGTTCTTTTGTCTTGGCAAAGTCCTTTGCTGTCATCAAAAACGTCGAGCCTTCACCTGTGGTGCCAGTGCGTTTGGGAAGCGTGCGGGTGCCAGGGGCTGGGGCTGGCGGAGGCTGCGGCAGCTTTGGGAGCAGCCTCCGCTCTTCCCTGGGCGCTGGGTGTGAACTCCACGAGTCCTCTGCCAACGCGTGTTGGGAGAAGGGGGTTCGGTGGCCGGGGGCCGGCTGCGCTTCCTTCTGGGGTGCAGGCAGCCGGGAATGGGGTGCCTGGAAGGGCAGAGATTCCCGAGAGGGTGGGGGGCACGGTTCAAGAATGCGAACGGGACGGGAAGGTTTTCAGCCTGACCGTGATTCAGTGGCCATGGGTAGCGAGGAGGTAAGGTCGCCTGTCTCCTGCTTTCCCAGGCTTCCTTGCCCCTCTCTCCTGATGCATTCGCATCTGAAGTACGGGGTCCTGGGTTGTGGTGGCTTTGGCAGGAAGTTGTTAACCCCGAGGGAGCTGTGAAGGACCTGGTGCTCTGTGGTAGCCAACTCTTTCTTCGTTTCTTTTTTTTTATTATTATTTATTTTTCTTCCCCAGGTGCTGCTGATGGGTAAAAGTGGGTCTGGGAAGACCAGCATGAGGTCCATTATCTTTGCAAACTACATCGCCAGGGACACACGGCGCCTGGGTGCCACAAGTAAGACATCTCTCGTTTGAACTGCAAATTCTCAGGGCTCAAACCCCCTTCATTAAAGGGGCGAGGCCGTTCCCTCCAGCAATCCCTGCCTCTCCCCAGCTCTGGAGTAGGTGGGTGCCTGCTCATCCTCCCAGCTGCCACACCTCACAGGGAGCTTCGCTCCTGAGTTCAGCTGAGGGCAGGTGGGAAGCTGGAGTGAAAGGGAAGGCAGCGCTGGCTTCAGTTTTGCTGCTTTATTGTCGAACTTTTATCCTTAACTCTCTTTTTTTGATCAGGAGGCAGCCTTTGCTGCTGCCACACCTATTGTTGGAGGAGTGCTCAGAGCCTCCTCATGGTCCTCCGTGTTGGTGAAGCTTTCCGGATCGCTAGCGCAGCTGGAGACGCGGTGATCTCGCTATGCGCCTGTGGTTTTGGCAGGATGATGCACCAGGCTTAATTAGTGTCTTCTGCCTCCTTTTTCTTTTTTTTTCCCCCTCCAAAAACCACTGATCTGAAAAAGCAATAAGTGATTCCTCCGAAACAGGGGTATGAATTGTCAGGATCTAACGCTCCTAGCTGGGAAGCGCCTGTGAGGACTTAACGTTGCGGGTTGGTGCACGTTTCCTCTTTGCCATAAATTTGGCCTGTTCATAATGTTTACGTTCTTTGTGTTACCGCTTTATTTTTAAGGCTTGCTTAAGGCCTCGCAGAGTACGCTGGAACTAATGTCACTCTTAAAATATCACAAAGTTCAGAGAACATGTTGTTGAAGGGGAACCACCTGCTGTGCTTCTGGGAGAATAGTGTCCTGGGTGGAGAGTAGGAAGGCTTGAATGGCTCTGGGAACTGTCTTTTTTCCATAGTGCCTTCAACTACAGGTTTACGTACAGCGATGTTGTTTAGATGGGATTTTACAAATTGTGGGCTGTGTTGTGACGAACGGCATTTTTGGCTGCCCGAGGAGGTGGCTCTGATCTTGGGTGTGTGGTACAGTGGGTAAACTCCTGTTGTCTCTTTCCAGTTGACGTGGAGCACTCCCATGTTAGATTTCTAGGAAACCTGGTATTGAACCTCTGGGACTGCGGAGGGTAGGTACTGTTTATTCTTTTGCTTTTGAAACCGTTGCGGGGTTAGCTTTGGGGAATAAGGCTGGGGACGTCACAAAGCAGAGGCCCTCCTGCTCCGGAGGGATGAGCGTGCTGCTTGTGAATGAAGGGCGTAGAACAAGCGTTGGGCATGCGCTGTAAGACCGGTGAGACAACCCTGGAAAGTGCCACGTCTCAGGCTTGTGCGTGGAGGTGGGTGGAAGAGGTTGGCAGGATCACACCATCTCTTGAGTTACCCGTACGTAAAAGGAGCAGCGCATAGGTCCACCCTTCCCTTGCTGGCCAAAAGCCTGAGCCCCTCACCTGGACTCTCTCCTGAGGTGGTGGGAGGTGACGGCTGGTTTCAGAATTGCTTATCACTGGCTTGACCCAAGTGGGGTGCGTGCTGGGAAGCGATGCTGCAGGTTGACAGTGATCCCGTGGCTCCTGGAAGCAGCGTTTTGAAGAGCGCTCTCCCACTGGCAGAGCCTCAGCAGAGCTGTCCGACTTGGCTAAGCTTCGTCAGCTCTCGTGTCCTCCTGTGTTGTCTGAGCCATCTTCAGCAAAAGTTAAAGGAGATTGAAAGCTTGTAATAAGAGGCTACACTGATGGTTTGGGTTACATTTTAGCTTCTGCTGCTGTGGCTTTTTTATACGCAAGGGTCTAAAAGCCAGTCTGGGTCCAGAAGCAGCATAGCTCCGTTTGCGCGGGACGCTGAGCAGCCAGCTGTGACGTGAGGGAAGCTTCAGCTTCCCGTGAGACTGGCAAGCAGACGCCTCAGGAGCATCCCACTTGGCTCCGTTGGAAATGCTTAGGGAGCCTTTGGTCATGGGGAATTTAGCCACCCGTGGGGCTCTTGTCTAGGCTCCTGTGATGGGGTCTCGAGCTCAAAATGCGAACCTCGCCTTTCTAGCAGGAGACATTTTACATGTAGCACCTTTCCTGGCAACGCTAAGCAAGACCTGGCTGCTCTAATGGGAGTCTCCTTGCTTTGTTGCTCTGCTCCTTCTCAGGCAGGACACCTTTATGGAGAACTACTTCACCAGTCAGCGGGACAACATCTTCCGCAACGTAGAAGTCCTCATCTATGTCTTTGATGTAGAGAGCCGTGAACTGGAGAAGGACATGCACTACTACCAGTCATGCTTGGAGGCAATTCTTCAGAACTCTCCTGATGCAAAGATCTTTTGTCTTGTGCACAAGATGGACTTGGTGCAGGAGGATCAGCGGGATTTGGTGAGAAGCTGATAGTTGCCATAGAAATGCTTTCAAGTAGAGCGTCTTTTGACTCTGCTAATGCGTTGCGATTTCATACTTCAGATACAGCCCCATCAGCACTGTTTCTAGAAGGGTTTCTCGGATATTAGGAATTGTCAAAGCCCTCTCAGCTTTTTCTGCCTTTTCTAAATTGTATGTCATCGCTATCTCTTGCATATTATCTAGCAGAGAACAGAACTAATGATTTTTAGTGACAACTACTCTAAGCCTTTTCTTTCATAGCACTGATTCTAGTACTTTCAGCAGACCTTGGCTCCAGAAGGGAGGTAGAACTGAAGGGAAGGTAGAACTGAAGCCCAGCAATCTTAAACTTGCTGCTCATTGTTTGGGTGGCTTTGAGGATGGTGGTGGTGACAGTGATGGTTGCTTT
Organism: Pelecanus crispus; assembly: GCF_030463565.1. Classification (NCBI taxonomy): domain Eukaryota; kingdom Metazoa; phylum Chordata; class Aves; order Pelecaniformes; family Pelecanidae; genus Pelecanus; species Pelecanus crispus. Next base: position 1,729,979 of record NC_134655.1, on the reverse strand, counting down.
CTCTTTAGCTGTTGCTTTCAGTCCAGCATAGCCTCTGTTCTAAAGCATAACGAAAAAAAAAAAACCAAACCCAAAAGAGTTGAAACTTTCACAGTTTCTGGGAAGGTGGTTTCTATCGGTTGATTCTGCTTTCTGTCAGTTTGGCCTGCCTGCCCAGAGATCACCTCTTACGCACTCCTCTGCCCCGAGAGGCATACTGCAAAGGCTGGGGATCATCCTTTTGGAGGCGTTGGGTGTTTCATGTTCTTTTTGGAGCTTTTGAAAGGTTGCAGGGAGATTGGAAGATGATGAGTTCCTACCAACCTTGATTTTTCAGCTTGGACTGAAAAGCAACCAACTCCGGATACCAAATGAAAAATTAGCTTTGTGGGTTAGACAAGTACAACCCTGGCTGCTTGGCCACTCCCTGGCTTGCAGCAGGTTTGGAGGCCCCTTTAGGCTGTTGGCTTTTGTCTGAAGTAAGGTGTCTTACTAAACTTTCTTCTGATTCCTGGTGAGTATGTGCCTGGGCAGCTGCAAAAGGAGGCCATGTGAGGTCCTGTGGCTGAAACCACACCCTGACCTTCCTGCACAGACAGACTTCTTCCATGTAGCAGGTTGGCTTTAGATCATTCGTGCTGCCTGAGAGTGGTGATCCTCCTCTTCCAGTTTTAGTTCTGCCCTCCAGCTCGGTGCAGAAGTAGAGAGCTTGTTCATAGGGTTGATTCAAGGAGCTTTTCCTCACTTCCACCTGCCTTCCGTCCAGACTGCAGGATGAGTCTCTTTTTGATGGTGTCCTGTCTGGGTTTGTTTTGGGACTAGTGGACAAATGCTGGTTTTACCTAGTTGTGCAGACTCTGGTGAGCCCCTGAAGTGAAGGGTAGACAGAATAGCAGCCTTGCTTCAGATATGCTTTCAATGTGTATCATGGCACACCCATCAAGATCTGTTTTAAGGTATCTGCTGTTCAGAAGAACGTGCAAATACTGGGCCAAATTGCTATCTCTGTAAATCTTACCAAAGCCTTTGGTATCCCTGGACCCAAATGGTAAGTGTTGGCCTGTGCAGAATTTTGTGGGGATCGGTTAATGTTCTGTCATGTTCCTAAAAAGAGTAAGCTGAGGTGAAGGTGGTCGTCGTGCCTTCCCCTGCAGAGGCACGTTGCTGGCTGTCCTGCTGCTTTGTTAGCAGTTCTGTAGGAGCCTGGCACGAGGCTGGAGCCCCTCTGCTACAGGGCCAGGCTGAGAGAGTTGGGGTTGTTCAGCCTGGAGAAGAGAAGGCTGCGGGGAGACCTTATTGCAGCCTTTCAGTGCTGAAAGGGGGCCTATAGGAAGGATGGGGACAATCTTTTTAGCAAGGCCTGACCTGACAGGACAAGGAGTAATGGAAAGAAGAATAGGTTTAGACTGAATATAAGGAAGAAATTTTTTACAGTGAGGGTGGTGAAGCACTGGCACAGGTTGCCCAGAGAGGCGGTGGATGCCCCATCCCTGGAAACATCCCAGGCCAGGTTGGACGGGGCTCTGAGCACCCTGGGCTGGTTAAAGCTGTCCCTGTCACTGCAGGGGTTGGGCTGGGTGGGCTCTAAAGGTCCCTTCCCACCCAAAGCATTCTGTGATTCTAAGGCTCTCTGGTCTTTGCTGTTCCGCTGCTCCCCTTTTTTTGCAACCGTAACTTCTAAGGGCAGAGTATGATGTGAGAAGAGAAGACTGCGTAAGTACACACCTCTGAGCTGCTCATATTGATGAACCTCGAGTGCTTTCTTCCTGTCTTGTTCTCAGTGACGGAGCTTTTTGCCTGTGACCAGGGACTTGTCAAAACTGAGATCTTCAGAGACGCTCATGTGTGTCCGCTTCCATTCCCACTCCACAACACCCGTAGTTAGTTCAGCTTTGGGTCCCAGTCAGATCTGTTGTGAGACAGCCAGGGTCTCTTCTCCCTGCTGTTCTGGTGGAAGGGGTTTCTGCCAGCCTGTCCTGGCCAGCGTCCTCTGCTGTTGTCTTTTCTCCAGTGCTGTAGGTACTCGAGATTTGTTTGAAATGTGTGCTGTAAATGCAATACAGCAACCACGCCAAAGGCAGAAATATTGACGCTCGACTGCTAATCTTTTTTTTATTATTTCCCAGATTTTTAAAGAGCGTGAAGAAGACTTGAAGCGCCTTTCCCGTCCCTTGGAATGTGTTTGTTTTAGAACTTCCATCTGGGATGAAACGCTTTACAAGGTTTGTATGGTTCTTCTCCATATCTGGCTTCCCCCCCTCTCACTTGAAAACGAGCATGAGGAAGGCGAGTGGTTAGTTGCTCCTGGTTTGTTAGTGACTGGCCCTTTTTCAGTTCTGCAGCAACTGCTTCTGGAGGTTAGCTGTTGTAAACGGCATCAGAGCAACCTGGTTTTAATTAGAAAAAGTAAAACCCCTCCACATGTTGGAGTCATGGTGTCAGTTATGTTAAAACTGCTTAAACACTTTGCCTGGCTACTTTAGAAAGAGCTTCTGCATCTTTTAGTCATGTTTATCCAGCACGGAATTGTTTGCTGTGTTTCTCCTCAGCGCTGTTAAAACACGAGCACGTACCCTTCTGGGAATTTGCCTTGCTTTTGGGAGGGGATGGGTGGTTGTTGTTTTTTGGGGTTTTTTTTGCTAGCAGTCAGTCTTGACTGCAGTGTCAGAGGTCTTCCAGGTGTGGGAGTGGTGAGTGCTACCTGGGCTGCGCTGATAGCAAATGATCGTTATAATTGCCGGCTAATGCTGAGAAGCAGTGGCGGTAGCGTAGCGGCTGGGTTGCTCGTCTGAAGGTGAGGACCGTTTGGCTCATTCTCTTGACCTCAGTGGGGCTTGGGATGGCAGATTTCACCATCCTGGGCAAATCCATCCAAAGCCGTAGCGAATTCCCCTGCCTTCGGTCTGCGACGGGTTCGGTTGAGGCTGGTGCAGTGCCGTACACCAGACATCACTCTGCACAAAGCACACACCCAGCTCCCTCTAGGAATCAGCCTTCCTAAGCAGTGGCACGCCCTGTCTTCCCACAGGCACCCCTGACGTTCATCAGTTACGCTGCTGACTCTGTCTGAGCGGCTTACACAGAGGCAGACCTGTGCTGTTCTTGGCACAGCCTTGCCAGAGCTCTTAGAATCATAGAATTGTTTAGGTTGGAAAAGACCTTTAAGATCATCCAGTCCAACCATTAACCTACACTACCAAGTCCACACTAAACCAGTCAAGGGTAGACTAGACTGAACCATGTCCCCAGGTGCCACATCTACCCATTTTTTGAACACTTCCAGGGATGGTGACTCCCCCACCTCTCTGGGCAGCCTGTTCCAATGCTTGACCGCCCTTTCCATGAAGAAATTTTTCCTAATTTCCAACCTAAACCTCCCCTGGCTCAGCTTGAGCCTGTTTCCTCTTGTCTTATCACTAACTACATGGGAGAAGAGCCCAACACCCCCTCCCTGCCCCCTCCTGCCAGGAGCTGCAGAGCGATCAGGTCTCCCCTCAGCCTCCTCTTCTCCAGGCTGAACACCCCCAGCTCCCCCAGCCGCTCCCCATCAGCCCTGTGCTCCAGACCCTGCCCCAGCTCCGTTGCCCTTCTCTGGACACGCTCCAGCACCTCAATGTCTTTCTTGTATTGAGGGACCCAAAACTGGACACGGTATTCCAGGTGCAGCCTCACCCATGCCTGGTACAGGGGGACAATCACCCCCCTGCTCCTGCTGGCCACACTATTCCTGATAGAAGCCAGGATGCTGTTGGCCTTCTTCAGAGCCCGTGCCCTTGGCTCGGGCTTTTAACTTTGCGTTTGGCGGGTGGGGTGGTAGGAGCGTTTGGTAAATACCAGCTGCTTGGATATTTCTGTCTCCTATTTACCACCCTGACTGCTTGGGGGGGAGTGTGTGGTCAGGTGCTGACACAAACCTGGGTCAGTAGGTCGGCAGTGAGGTGGAGCTGAGCATAGAGGACCTGAGTCTGAATGAGGACAGATGCCTGTCACCGCATCCCCGGTCCCTTCTGGGCTGGTTCCCGACTCGCTGGGCTAGATTAGAGCTTTCTGTTGGGATCTGTGACAAGCTGCCAAGTATCCATCTGCACATTGACCTTGCTCAAGCTTAAAAAAAACCCCAAAAAACCTCTGAAAACTTGAGGGGGTTTATCTGGGAGCGGTAGATAGAAGCATTGCTAGCTTAAAATTAGGATGATTTAAGCCTGTTTAGTAGTACTCTGGTTTTTCTGTGACTGACGCGGAGAAGGACTTGACCTAGTGAAGAGTTTACTCGGGTCTGGGGTACCACTGGTAGTCTCCGCTGTGGTAGAGATACCTGGACGCGGAGGTGGGAGAAGCTTCTCAGTCTTGCCTAAGCTATCACCACCCAGAACTGCAAATAATCGGGTTTTGAGCATGTCGCGTAACAAGAGGATGAGGCAGAGCAGTGCTAATGCAGCCCTTATGTTGTGTCTTTCTTTGTTGACAGGCTTGGTCCAGTATAGTCTATCAGCTGATCCCCAATGTCCAGCAGCTGGAAATGAACCTGAGGAACTTTGCTCAGATCATCGAGGCAGATGAAGTGCTTCTGTTTGAGAGAGCCACTTTCCTGGTGAATACAGCAGCTCTGCCCTTCGGGTTCCTCTGCCCAGCCTAGGACGGAGTTCCCTGGACGGAAAGCGCTGTTGTGGCGGTAGCCCAAAGAGAGGTGCCAGTGCCAGAGGGCAGAATGCATTGATCCAGGCCTCGTGATACTGAAAGTAGCTGACGGGCCTCCACGGCTCACGGGACCTTCCCAAAATTTCCACTTTTAGCAGCTGAGCTGAGGGTGTTTCCTCTCCCAAGCTATGAGAGGGTTTCATATCCCCATTCTGTTGTCAGCCACGGGACTTTTTTCAGAATTCCTTTCTGCACAGGGCAAGAACCTTCTTTAGTCTGAGAGAAGCCTTTTCAGTTCCTCCTGGCCTGGCATTTTAACTGGTCTTGATTGCTTTTTGGTGTGCGTTTCTTGGTTTTTTTGGTCTGATGCTCTACAAACCCGGAGTATGGATAGAGGATCACGAGCGATTGGATTGCAATAGCTGTCCAAGTTCCCAGCTGCGTGGTAACTGTGCTTCCAATCCGTTGTCTCTGCAAGGTAAAATACGTTGGTTAGAACCACCACGGCTGCTTGTCCATCCATACTCTCGGTTTCTGGATTGGTCTCTTCAGACTTTGCACCAAAACTCTTGCTGACCTGAAGGAATGGTTTTGAAATTTTTTGAGTGCTCTCCTTGATGACCAAATGTCTGATTTTTGCAATGACAGAGGGAATGTGGAAAAGGAGCCGTTACTTTTCTTGCTACTTAAACTGCCAGAAGTAGACACCTGCCATTTCTGGCCAGTTCTGCTTTTTGACCTTTTGTAGATAATACATAGTTCCACCTTGGTGGTATGTAACAGTACTTTTGTTATAAGTATTTTTTTTTTTTTTTACTGAAAAAGAATAATCTTTGCTACAAAAATTCTATGCTTACTTTCAGTGTAATGGTTTCTCTTTTAAAAGACGCTTTCTTCTCACTTTTTTCATATATTTAAACTTCCCTCAGGACTCCTTTCCCCTGAAGCGAAATCTTACTCTGAAATTGTATTCAAATCACAGTAACAGAAAAACCTATGTGGAAAGCTAAGGAACGAACTTGCATACAGTGAAGGCTTCGGTATGAATGTGATCCTTGAATCTGGCTAAACCTGTACTTGTATGAATAATTGGGCAGGTTTAAAAAGTAGGAAGTACATGATGATCCTCTTCAGGTGCTCATGGGGGAAAAAGAAAAACCAACCCCAAAACTTAGTTCTTGCAAGCCCGTTAAATGTGAAAAAGTTTAACATCCTTGCGCAAGGGCGTCTGACGCTTCCAGTAGCAGTTGGTTTCATGATTCTCAAGAGCTTAAAGCACACAAGTTTTTTTTTTAAAACGCTCCTTTTTGGTTTGCTGTGGGAAGAAAGATGATGTAACTATTTGACTGTGTGCCATTCCCCTTATGCAGTAAATGCAGTTCTCAGCCCGTTAGCTTGTTTGGCTGAGGAGTAAAGGTCTGTAGGCTGCCAGCCTTGTGAAGATGGTCAGGGAGAGGCGGCTGTGGAATCACGCTGCAGGGGTTCCTGAAAACTTGTGATCCTCTGAAAGCTTTGCAGCCGGGCGCTAAGGTCTGCACATGGCTGCTGGATCGCTACGTGGGAGGAAGAGGAGGGGAACCCATGTGAATGCAGGCGGCTTAGCACGGTCTTGGTCTGACTCAGTTAACTGATGGAGAGAGAACTCCCTAGGAAACCAGCTGCCTTTGTTCTGCTTTGCTTAGGGAGGATCGGCTTGCTTGGGCTTTGAAGAGCAGTGCTTGTGCATCCTACGTGTTGCAGAACGGGAAACTTCTCAGGTTCAGTCCTTGAGAATCTGCAGCACGATAGGCTGAGGAAGGAAAAGCCATTCCAGCATTTGTCAAGTGTCTGTTCCTCCTACCTGAGGTGATGGTCTTGCATTTTTTTTTTCCTCTCCTTGCGCTTTCTTGTTCTTTGAATCAATCAATTGCTGCCAAGTTGGAGTATTCAGACCTCAAATGGACAATAGTGTCTCTCGCATATCATACGTGCTTGCATCTGGGCTTGTGAAAGGCTTCCTGGCGATTGTATTACCGAGTCTTGTTTTACCGTGAACCCACCACAGGTATTAGCGCAAAGAGTTTCCCAGACTCAACCAGCAAAAGGCAAAGGGGATCCCTGTCCTGGTCACCGCGCGTTTCCCGTAATTGCTGTTGAGCCTAAGAAACCCGCGCTGAAATAAATTACTAACTAACTCCGCATTCTCTCTCTCTCCCTGCCTTCCAGGTCATTTCTCACTATCAATGCAAAGAACAGCGGGATGTCCACAGATTTGAGAAAATCAGCAACATTATTAAACAATTCAAGCTAAGTTGCAGGTGAGCGGGTTTAATCGTTAGGTGGGGAAGATACCTCAGCATGTATTTCGGCTTCATCCGGAAGCACGAAGGCTCTCCAAATTAATGCGAGTTCTGTGACTCCTCGGCAAGCTGAGATGCCATAGTTAAATTGTACCATGCTTAAAACACAACGGAGTTAATTGTTATCTTTTGTAACTTCCCCTTTTGCTGATGGCTGAAGGAGGTTTGCTCTGAAACAACCATTTTCTTCTAGGCCTCGTTCTCCTGGGCAAGGTAGGGAAGCTCCAGGACTGAGCTGATAAATTAGGGACGGTCAACAGCGCTGCGGAAAGTCAGATGGAGAGCTTTGCTTCAGACCCTGTACCACAGTGCGGGTTTGGGAGGAAGAGGCTTGCCGACGTTATTTATCGATATTTGGAATGGAAAAGTGGAAAGCTTGCTTTGGAGTAGCTTGGCTTTTGAACAGCCCCCAGGTTCCGCAGTCTGTTGGCGATATCTGCGAGCGTTTGGAGCCTGGATAGGATGGAGAGGTGGCTGCGTGGTTTATGCAGAGCTGTCTCCAGCTATTTCAGTTTTATACTTATTTCTCCTGGTTAGGCACGGAGTGTCCAACTGTCCTCCTGAATGACTGAGCTGTTACATCCGTGGGGCAAGTGACGTTGACTGCTTGGGCACAGCAGTCTCAGATAATCAGTGGGGTTGTCTATCTTGGTTGGACTGGGTGATCTTAAAGGTCTTTTCCAGCCTAAACGATTCTATGATTCTGTGATCTTGAGTTACCTTCACCATCCAATGCGCAAATCATTTCATATTGTTGTCATTTAGCCTAAAGCTAAAGAGTTTTTTCTTTAAAAAAAAAAAAAACAAAACAAAAACCCAACCAAACTCGTAGTTGCACCTGCTGTTGCTTGCCAAGTTGAGGACTCGGACACTTCTTTGTTACCAACAACTCAAATAACGGGATGTTGGCTGTGGGGGCGCAAAAGCTGTTTGAGCAATGTTACAATAATAGTTCATTTACTTTTTTTTTTTCCTTTCTTTTTTTTCCCTCCCCTCTTAGTAAGCTGGCAGCTTCTTTCCAGAGCATGGAGGTCAGGAACTCTAACTTTGCTGCTTTCATTGACATCTTTACATCAAATACGTACGTGATGGTGGTTATGTCGGACCCTTCAATACGTAAGTCGAAGCAAAGATAAGCCTCTGGCCCGGTTTTGTTTCCGGGAACAAAAAGCTGAATGAGTCTGGTTTAAACTGTGTTTCTCTTGGAAAATGCAAACACCAGGCAAAGCAGTAAAACTGATTGTAATTAAATGAGAGAGAGGGGGATCTACTGTGCTGCTGCTTTGCCCTGGCCGAGCAGAGGGTGGGGAAGGTGGCTAAAAAGTGACTGACTTTGGAGAAGGCAAGCGACGTGCGCCTTTGACAGCCGAGCCGCTTGTTCCTGTCGAGCGGAGGATCGTAGCGGCGGTGGGGAACCACGATAGCAGATGTGACCCGATTTAGCAGGTCGTGTCTAATAACCTATTTTGGGCCGTTCTGGTCTGGCAGCCCCAGTGATTTTTGGAGAGGAAGGAGAGATGGATCGTACTTGAGTTTTTGCTCTTGCTGCCCGAACTGTCGCGGTGGGCAAGGACTCTAATTATAGTAGCATCTATTTATCTTAAAGAAGAAACTGCAGCCAGCAGCGCCGGCCCTCACGGGCGCAGCGCGACTATTTAACTGTTTACACAGCTCTGATTGAAACTGCTCCTGTTAGGATTTGAGGTGCTTAAGAGACACTGTCCAGGACGGCCTTAGGGCTGGCAGTGTTGATGCTTCCTCTCCTCCTCTTCTCGAATGGCTTACTGAATTAGGGAAAACCTGTGCAAACCCCGTGACGGAATTACCGGCTGCGGTATTGTTGTGCTCGAGGAGCAGCCAGTGAGCTGCTGCGGTGACCTGCGCAGTGGTGACCTGTGCAGTTATCCCCGGGAGCGAACTGTAGCTCGCTCTGACTCTTCCGTGGTGCCGCCCTGGGATCAGTGAACAGCCCAGACCTTCCAGCGATAAATTGTGCACAGCTAGGGAGCCGTGGGGTTGAAATAAGAGAGTTTGCTGACGGGGATGTTGCTTTTATGCAGCACTTAACTTCCGAGGACTTGGTTACTCGCACCCCTTTTAACTGTGTTGGTTTGTTGTTTTTTTTTTTTTTATCTCCCCTGTGCCTTTTCCGTCCTAGCTTCTGCGGCTACGCTGATCAACATCCGCAATGCCAGAAAACACTTTGAGAAGCTGGAGAGAGTGGATGGACCAAAGCACAGCCTGCTCATGCGCTGAATGTTGGCCGAGGCACACGGTCTTTGGGGGGAGAAAAAATGAATTGGAACTACTTATTTTTAGGAGAATCTAACAATGTTGGTGTCTTTGTTGGGCTTTGAAATGAGTGTGCTGCTTTATTTTTTCTCCTTTTAACGTTGGACACTAGTCACTCGGAGGATGTCTGGATACACTGCGGACCTGCAAAAGAGACTTCCCTGGCGCGCGCGGGGTTGGGAAGAAGCAAGGACAGGTGATGTGCACATGGTCTCGTACTCCTGGTTGTCGTAGTTGCACTTGGCAGAGCCATTTTGGATGTTTTGCTCCCGGCTGTTCATATAAGTCACAGGAATGGAATATTTACTGTTTTATTGGTTGGTTGCTAGAATACGTTTATAAATTTCTCCTTGTCTTCAGTCATGAAAATAAATTTTTGCTACCAGGGATTTCGGATCCTAGAGCTTTGGAAAGTGGAATTTCTTTCTTCTAAAACCTAGGGCAGCTTCGGCAAGCAGATGTGTAATAGCTGCATTTCTCCTTTCACGTTATTAGCGGGGGGGTGTTGACTGAAGGCCATTCCAGAGTTTCATTTAAGATAATTTTGGGGGTTTTTCCCCCCACGTGGAGGCAAAATTCACTCAGCAGGTGAAAGCAGGCTGGCATTGGCCTCTCTACGCTTGGCCTTCGTCCTGGTGAGCCAGGAGGGGCCGGTGTGGGCATGGAGGAGCCCTGGGACGTGCTTGTGGGTGGTGTGTGCATGAGCTATATTAGCTACGTCTGCGACGAGCCAGTTGGGCGGCATTTGGCACCAATGTTACTTGACGTTACTGTCTATTTTTTAATGAATTTTTTGTGTGCATTTCCATTAAACATAGGAACAACAAAAGCACTGTGAGTTAGGGGAGTCTCTGCCTTGCTGGGTGGGAGCTGGTGCTTGTCAGCATCTCTTCTTTTTTTTTTTTTTTTTTTTTTTTTCTCTCTTGCTGCATCAAATTACTGTATAAAAAAGGGTGTGGTGACTCCGAGCCTGGCTCTTTGCTTTGTATTCTCAAAATCCTGCTTTCTCCCCGTATCCCTGCCCACGCACGCACTGGCGGGGGGGGAGATCTGACAGGGCGAGTCTGCTACGGGAGATCGGGCAGCTAAAGGGCGCGTCTCGGCTGGAGGGCTGAGGATGGGCTCCGCGCAGAATCTTCCATCGCTTCTCAATCTTTATGGTATTAAACACCTGTGTCTTGCACCGCCTACTCGGCGGATGCGGTGGTGCTCTGTCAGGCTGGGTGTGTTTTTGGTGAGAATCGTCAAGTCAGCATCCCTGTGGGAGAGGAACTTGCCGAGATTCCTATGAATGACTCGGGTGCCTGAGTTTCTGGAGAACTTGTGAATGGGCCGGAGATGCGGCAGAGGGTTTCCATTTGTCTTCGGTGCTTGCAGGTGTGGAACATGGTGATGGTCATGGAGTGGGAACAGCAAATCTCACCCACAGTCGCTTTTTGCCTGCCGTCGGGGTGGAGCAAGCCGAAACGCGACTGCCGTTTCCTCTTGTGGATGCTGCCCCGCCGCTCGGACGAGGTCAGTCCCTGCTTTTGCTCCTTCAGTAGAGAAACTTCCAGGCTTTCTGCACCCAAACCCTGCCCTTGGCGCCGTTCAGCAGAGCAGGAGGATGAGTCGCGGCTGATCTGTATGTTGTGGGAGCCTCGGGAACGTCGCCTCCAAGGGATTACCGGGAAGGGCTCCGCTTGCAGGAGACGGGCAGCTGTCGTGGCTTCAGGAGAGCAGAAGATGGCTTACGGCCGCAATTCCAGCGCAGACTGAAGCACCTTCTGCCGAGAGTGCGCTTTCAGAGCAGGCAGCTGTTCCTGCCGGAGAGGGAGGAAAGGACAGTGGGAAATGCTGCCTTATTTCCATGGTTACAAGGAGTTGCCGTTGAGTTTCCTTGGGGGATTAGCATGTGAAAGTGGGAGGATGTGAAGGGGGGGAAAGCAGGGTGGGGTGGGGACACAGGTAACAAATCGCTGTGATGGAAGAGCGTTCCGATAGCCGATCGGGAGCCAAACGCAGCGTGCAGGCACCCCGGCTTGCTGAAGCCTCTCCGGGGCCAGCAACGCGGTGGTGGTGGTGGCTAAAGTTCCGCTGTTCCCTCTTACTGTGAGTCTCTTTTCCTAAAGTACACGTATTTGGGGGGGCTCTCTTGAAACCAACGTTTTCCTCTTTGCTCTCTGGCAGAGATGCTGCTGGTGCTGCTCTGTGCGCGCGCTGTCAAGCGACCGTCCGCAGCGAGGGCGCAAATACGCGGCTGGCTTTATTTCAAGGCAACCGCCTCAACTTTGTCGACGGTACGGTGTTGCATTTTGTTCGTCTCGCCCCCCAAAAGCAAACCTTGGGGCCTTTTTCGGAGCCCAGGGTCGTGCAGCTGTGCCAGGCAGGGTCCTTCCAGCGAGCAGCCACGCTCCCCTGGCATCGCTGAGCTGCAAGGCTCGGTGGATCAGGCTCCAGCACCTTCACCCCACCTTCTGGAAGACTATTCCATGTTACTCTGGCAGCTCTTGCTATCAAAAAAAAAAAAAAAAAGTTGATGCCTGCTCCAGATGTTGCTGTTACAAACATACTCATAGAGTCACAGAATCGTTGAGGTTGGAAAAGACCTTTAAGATCATCCAGTCCAACCATTGATCTAACACTGCCAAGGCCATCACTAAACCAATTAAGGGGAGAGTAGCAATTTTGTGTTTCCTAGCTTGGTGGCTGGATTATTTTTTAATGAAAGTAAAACTAGGAATCACTAAGGTTGGAAAGGATCTCTAAGATCATCAGTCCAACCATCAACCCAACACCTCCATGCCCACTAAACCATGTCCCACACGTCTCGCACACATGTCTGGCCCCAAAGAGAGCCAAACCGTCCGGTCTCGATGAGATTGCAGAGCTCCATCCTTTTTCTTCAGGACTCAACCTTGGAACCAGTAGAAACTCATGCTGCCTTTCCTCTTGGAGCTGCTGTGCGGCCTGGGGTCGAGTTCCCTCGGACGGTGCGGTGGGCTGGTGGCTGTAAGCTCAGCTGTCCCTCTTCAAAGCGGGCCGGGCAGATTGTGCTTGCTGTGTACGTGTCAACACTGCCTCTGCTCCCAGGTTTTCCAGCCTTTTCCTTCCTGCCACCTGCACTGGACCAAGCGTGGACGACTCCGGTAGGGCCTGGAGTGCAGAAGATCTTGCGTCCGAATCGTGTACAGCCTCTGGGCAACAGCTTTTGGCCAGATGAGGGATATTCCCCATACGTAAGATGGGGAAGGGATAATTTTGGGTGGTTAAGATCGTATGGTGCAAGTCACGGCTTGGTGCAGAATTACGTAGGCAAGGTCCCACCTCCGTGTCCCTCGTCCTGCCCCGGGCAGGTCCAGGTAGAGAGCCATCTTCAAGGATGGCGTTTCCTATCCGAGAGCCCTGTTCCATTGTGCGATCGCCCTCATGACTTTATTAATAAAAATCCACGTATCGGAGCTTCCAGAGTTGCAACTTGAGCCCTTGCCTCTTGTCCTGTCACCGCCCATCTCCGCGAAGAGCCTGGCTCTTCCCCGTACCCTCCCGGTAAGCGCTTACCGGCAGCGGCCAGAGCCCCTGAGCTGACCCAACTTTGTGCCTCTTGGACACGCTCCGGGATCTCCATGCCGGCTTTCCTTGTACCAGGGAGCCCCAAAGCGGGCACAGGGTCCAGCTGTGGTCCCAAAAGTGCTGGAGAGAGAGGAATACCATAACCAGTGACCACTGGGCCTTCCTAACACTCATCACAACCTTTTGAATCCAATAGTTCCTTCAATTTTCCACCTTATCGTCCATCTTCTCCATGCGTTTCTCAAGAAGACGGCGTTGATGTTCGGCGCATCAAGAACCAAGCGGTGCGCGCTCAGTCGGGCTGGAAGGGGTCGAGACCTGCGCTTGGAGGGATGCGACCGAGCCCACCTGAAGTGTTTGATCGAACCGCGGCTGCGGCGGAGGGGCTCTGCTCCCCCGGCAGAGCCAAAGCGGCTTGCGTGAAGAGCTTGGTACGGTTGGACCCAAAGATGCCAACGGTGGTGGATCAGGCTCGTCGGGGAGCAGAGAGGGGATGGTGCATCGCCGAGATCCTGTGGGTTTGACTTTGTGTCATCGATGATCGCGTCTGCGGTTAACCTTGAAAGTGGAGGCACGGAGCTACTGCGCTCGGTTTAATGACTGAATTGAGGAGGGATTCTGGTCTTGCTCGACGTAGAGCTCTGGTCTTGCTCGACGTAGAGCTCCCGACGTAGAGCTCTGGTCTTATTTGATGTAGAACTCCTCGCCTCGGGGTGGTGGGTGAACAGAAAAATACACCCGTTTCTGGGGTGTTTTGATTTTTCATCTGCTCCCAGGGTAGGCAGGAACAACGTGCGCCACTTCCATAGCCGGACGGATGTTTCTGGCCTGGGTCCTGCTGCATAAAAGGTTTGAGGGCTGCTGGTGGCCTTCAGCACCCGTCAGCACGTCCGTCACACCTTCTCGCTTGTTCTTTTGCTTTTCCTTCTTTGCGACCAGCCCTCTCCTTTCCCGCCGGGTTGTGGAATGCGGTGTTAAAGCATCGAGACGGGCTCAGCAGCGCAGGGCTGTGTCCCTCGCCTTCAGCGCGGCAGCGGCAGCCATCCCCACGGGCCTGGATTCGCTCTTGATGCTGAACCCGACGGCGCTGCTTCTCGGAGCTGGAAGGCCGGCGGAGTTGGACCTTCCCAACCAACGGAGCTGGGGAAGGGTCTGGAGCACCGGGCTGGTGGGGAGCGGCTGAGGGAGCTGGGGGTGTTCAGCCTGGAGAAGAGGAGGCTGAGGGGAGACCTGATCGCTCTACAGCTCCTGGCAGGAGGGGGCAGGGAGGGGGTGCTGGGCTCTGCTCCCAAGGAACCAGCAATAGGATGAGAGGAAATGGGCTCAAGCTGTGCCAGGGGAGGTTTAGGTTGGAAATTAGGAAAAATTTCTTCACGGAAAGAGTGGTCAAGCATTGGAACAGGCTGCCCAGAGAGGTGGGGGAGTCCCCAGCCCTGGAGGGGCTCAAAAAACGGGCAGAGGTGGCACTGGGGACATGGTTTAGTGGGCATGGGGGTGTTGGGGTGATGGTTGGGCTGATGATCTTGGAGATCCTTTCCAACCTTAATGATTCCCAGTTTTTACTTTCATTAAAAAATAATGCAGCCACCAACCCAGGAAACATGAAATTATTCCTCTCCCCTTAACTGGTTTAGTGGTGGCCCTGGCAGTGTTGGGTCAATGGTTGGACTGGGTGATCTTCAAGGTCTTGCCCACCCTAAACGATTCGATGATTCCCCTTGGGGCTTAACGTGCCCGGTGCTGCGGCAAAGCTGGAGGGACCGCGCGGAGCACGGACACGCGTGGCCCCTTTCCGGGGGGGCCGTCCTCGTCCTTCCCTCTTCTCTGCGAAGCGAACGGCACCCGCACCTCCCCTGCGCCCCGCGACGCCTTGCCCGACCTGCGGCGAGCACGCGTGAAGACGTTGCCTCTTTTAAGGCAGAAAAATGATTTTTTGGGGGGGGGGGGGGGATCCGCTGCCCTTCCTCTTCCTCGCTGCCGGAGGAGGCACCGCCGCCGCGGATGGTGAAGGGGGCCCAGCACCTTTTTTCCTCCCTTTTTTAATTTTTTTTTTTTTTTTTTTTTTTGGGGGGGGGGGGGTTACCTGGCATTTCAAGCTTGCAGCCGCTCCTTTGGCTGGACGACGGCGGGGGTGGGGGGCCCTGCGGGCGCGGTGCCCGCTCTCACCGCCCGGCGCTGGCCCCAAAAAAGCTTTTTGGGTCCCCAAAAGCTTCACAGCTCTGGGGGAGGGCGAGGGGCGGGGGTTGGCCCACGAGTGCCCGGAGCCACGGAGGCGATGGGGGGGTCCCCACGCGGGCTCAGCCCCGTGCCTCCTCCCCCCTGCGCGTTTTCTAGGGGCGTTTTGTGGGTTTTTTCCAAAAAAAAGAAAAAAATATGGGGGGGGGGTTTGGGTCCCGGTCCTGACTGAGCCGCAGCAGCCGGGCGAGAACGGGGGGTCCCCGGGGGGGGATTCGCGGGTTTTCGCTCAGAGGGGTTTGGCAGGGGAATGGGGAGCCCAAAATGGGGGGGGCTGGCTCCCTGCACCCCCAAATGAGCAGGGGGGGGACGCAGCCAGGGCCGGATCTGCGCCCCTCCGCGGCGGGGTGGGGAGAAGCCGTCACCCCAGGAGCGGGCGGCAGCGGGCGTTTTGGGGGGTCACCCCCGGAGCGGGCGGCAGCGGGCATTTTGGGGGGGTCACGGGGCGATTCACCCCAGCCCAGGTCTGCCCAGGGCCACAGCTGAGCCCGGGCAAACTCAGCGCAGGCGCTGCCCCCCGGGCGGGGGGGGGGGGGCCCGTGGGGACCCCCCAGGGCTGGGGTCCGCCTGGCCGGGGGGGTCTGGAGGAAGAGGCCCAAAAACCGGCGGCGAGGGCGGCGGTGCCGCCTCCGTCCCTGCCCCGGCATCGGCATGGGCACGGGCGAGTGGGGGCCGGGGGGCACGGGGTGGGGGGGGGCACGGGTGGGGGGTGGCCCAGCTGCAGGTCTGGTGGCCCGCAGGGCTCCCCCCCCCCCCAAAAGGCCACAAGCCCAGGGAGGGCCGGGAGCCTGACTCCCACGGGAGCGACCCCCCCCCCCCCCGGGGAGGGTCCCCGCCAGCCTCCCCCCCCGGGGCTGGGGGCTCCCCGAGACCCCCAGGAAGGCGCCGGGGGAGCCCCAAACCCCGCAGCCCCAGTGACCCCCCCGGACCCCAACCTGCGCCCCGAGCCCCGGCTCGGGGCAGCGGAGGGTGCTGAGGGGGTGCTCCCAGCACCCCAAATATTTTTTTTTTTTTGGGGGGGGTGGGGGGGGGTGTTTGCGTGGGTGGGGGAGACACAGCCCCAAATTGGGGTGGGGGGCTGTGCCTTGCTGCCATCGCTGCCGCGAGTTGGCCAGGTCTCAGGCGCTCCAGCAGCACGCCCCCCCCCCCCCAAAAAAAAATATTTGGGGGTGGGGGGAGGAGGCGTGGGTGCCCCCACGCCCCCTCCCCAAAACCTGCATCTGTTTCCACGGCAACGCCGGATGCGATGGGAGCCGCCCATTGGCTGCTGATGATGTCAGCGCAGGGCGGGGCACCTTTTTTTTATTTTTTTTTTGGGGGGGGGTGCCCCCACCCATTTTTGGGTGGGGGAGGGGAGCTCCGCCCACCTCGGCCCCGCCCCTCCCCGCCCGTTGGGCCCCACCCGCCCCACCCGGCCCCGCCCCGGGGGCAGCGGCAGCGGCGGGGATGCGCTCGGAGGAGGCGCGGGGAAAAGTGAGTGGGGGGGGGGGGGACAGACACACGGACACGGGGGGGGCAGGGCGGTGTCCGTCTTGCGTGGGTTCTTAAAGGGGCAGCGCCCACGGGTGGGAACGGACCTGCTGGGGAGGGGGGGGGGTGGCAGGATGGGGCCTGGCGGGGGGGGGGGGGGGGGAGGGAAGGGCGGGGGGGGCGGGGACCGCCCCCCCCGCCCTTCCCTCCCCCCCCCCCCCCCGGTCCCGCGTGGGCCCCCCCCCGTCCGTGGCCGTTTCCGGGGCGGGCGCCGCCGCGCGCTTGGGAGGTCACGGGGGGGGTGGAGGGGGGGGGGGGTGGGGGTGGGCGACGTCGCGGCGCGCCCCGCCCCACCCTTCCCTCCCCCACCCTTTGCTCTTAAAGGGCCCGACCCTCCTCGTGCGTGTCTGTGCGCGTGTCCTTCCCCCCCCCCCCCCACCGCACTCCACCCGTGCGGCACAGGCGGGGGGGGCCCCCCACGCCCCCCCCCCCAAAAAAAATACACCCCCCCCCCCCAAAAAAAATAAACCTCGCGGTGCCCGCACCCCTGCCCGCGGCCAGGGCCGAGCAGCCACGCTCGCAAATCCCCTCCCTTCCCCACCCCGCGGGTGGGGTGGGGGGGGGGGGGGGCGTGGGTGTGACCTTGGCTTTGGGGGAGCCGCCCCGCGCCCCCCCAAATATGCAGCCAGGACCCCCCCCCCCCCCCCCGCGCCCACTCGGGGCACGCTGCTGTGGGCGGGCGGTGCTTTTTTTTGGGGGGGGGTCCCCTAAATCCACACATCGCCCCCCCCCCCCCCTCCAAGCTGTGAGCAGCGGGGCTGAGCCCCCCCCCCCACGGCCCCGCGGGTGGGGACCCCCCCCCCGCCCCCCCCCCCCCCCCGCCGTGCTCGCCCCCCCACGGCCGCTGCCGGAGGGTGGAGCGCGGAGGAAATTCCTGGGGGGGGTGTGACGGCGGCGGGGTGTGCCCCCCCCACGCCCACGGGTGGGGGACACGGCCCCGGGGGGGGGACACACGGACCCGGGGGGGGGACACGGACACACGGACACGACCCCCAGGGACCGGGCAGGGAGGGACAGACGGCAGCTGCCTGCGTTTTCCCCACGCCTGTGCCCCCCCCCCAAGGTCACCCCACGCTTTGGGGGTGACCCCACGGCCCGCCCTGCGCTATTTTGGGGCAAAAGAGAAGGGGCGTGGCAAAGTGGGGGGGGGTGGGGAGGGGGTGCGCGGCGGCCCCCCCCCCCGACATGGTTTTTTTCTCAGGGGGGCTGGTGGGTTCCCTCAGCCCCCCCCCCCCCGGGTGGGTTTCGCGCTGAGGACGGAGGAATTCAGCTCACCCATGACAGCCCGGGGGGGTGCGGGGGGTCCCCCGGGGGGGGGGGTGGGCAGTGAGGCTGGATTTGGGGGGGGCAGCGAGGCTGCCACATCGCTCACCCCCCCCGCCCACGCGGGATTTGGGGTGCAAGCCCCCCCCCCCCAAAGCGGGGTTGGGGAGGGTCGTCTCTTTGTGCCCCCCCCCCAAATGGGGCTGATTCTGGGGACACCCCCCCCCGGGTTTGAGGGGGTGGGGGTGAGGCTGGGAGCCCTGAGGGGGTTCGGGGGGGGGGGGGGGGCTGGGGTTGGGGGTCCCCAGCGGGGGGGGGGAATTGGGGGTGTCCCCGGATGTGGGTGTGGTTGGGGGGGGGGCTGGCTGGGGGGGGTGTGTTTTTGGGGGTCCCGGTGATGTGTGGGTGTGTTGGGGGGGTCCCTGGCTGAGTGGGGGGGGTCTTGGGGGGTCCTTGGCTGAGAGTGGGGATCTTGGGGGGGATCCCTGCTTGTGGGGGGGGGGGCGTTTTGGGGGTCCTGGTGATTTGAGAGTGTAGGGGGGTGTGTTTTGGGGGGGTCCCTGGCTTTGTGGGGGGGGTACTGGGGGGGTTCTCGGTTGGGAGCGGGGGTGTTTGGGGGGGTGTCCTTGCCTGAGTGTGTGCGTGTGTGTTTTGGGGGGTCCGCAGCTGAGTATGTGGGTACGGGGGGGGTGTCTGTGGCTCTGAGTGTGGGTGTTTGGGGGGGGTCCCTGGTGATTCGTGTGTGGGTGTGTGTTTGGGGGGTCCCTGGCCGAGTGTGGGGGTCTTGGGTGGTCCCTGGCTGAGAGTGGGGGTGTTTGGGGGGGGGTCCGTGGCTGAGTGTGGGGGTGTTTGGGGGGGTCCGTGGCTGAGTGTGGGGTGTTTGGGGGTCCCTGGCTGAGTGTGGGGGTGTTTGGGGGGGGTCCGTGGCTGACTGTGGGGTGTTTGGGGGTCCGTGGCTGAGTGTGGGGTGTTTGGGGGGGTCCGTGGCTGACTGTGAGGTGTTTGGGGGGTCCGTGGCTGAGTGTGGGGTGTTTGGGGGGGTCCGTGGCTGACTGTGAGGTGTTTGGGGGGTCTGTGGCTGAGTGTGGGGGTGTTTGGGGGGGTCCGTGGCTGACTGTGAGGTGTTTGGGGGTCCCTGGCTGAGTGTGGGGGTGTTTGGGGGGGTCCGTGGCTGAGTGTGGGGTGTTTGGGGGGTCCGTGGCTGAGAGTGGGGGTGTTTGGGGGGGGTCCGTGGCTGAGTGTGGGGGTCTTGGGTGGTCCCTGGCTGAGTGTGGGGGTGTTTGGGGGGGTCCGTGGCTGACTGTGAGGTGTTTGGGGGGTCTGTGGCTGAGTGTGGGGGTGTTTGGGGGGGTCCGTGGCTGACTGTGAGGTGTTTGGGAGGTCCGTGGCTGAGAGTGGGGATCTTGGGGGGTCTGTGGCTGAGTGTGGGGGTGTTTGGGGGGGTCCGTGGCTGAGTGTGGGGTGTTTGGGGGGTCCGTGGCTGAGTGTGGGGGTGTCTTGGGGGGTCCGTGGCTGAGTGAGGGGGTCTTGGGGGGTCTGTGGCTGAGAGTGGGGGTGTTTGGGGGGTCCCTGGCTGAGAGTGGGGGTGTCTGGGGGGAGGGTCCCTTCTTGCGGGGGGGGGGGTGCTTTGGGGGTCCCGGTGATGTGTCAGCGTGGGACAGTGCGTGTTTCGGGGGTCCCCGGCTGACTGTGGGTCCGTGTTACTTTTATTGGGGAGGGGTCCCCCTCGCCCTGCGTGTTTCGGGGTGTGTGTGTCCCCCCCCCACTCCACGTGAGCGGGCTGGGCGGCTGCGGGCGGTGTGTGCAGGGCGTGTGCGCTGGGTGTGCCCCGGGGCGGGGCCGGGCCGGGCCGCGCGTGTGTGAGTGAGTGTGCGTGGGGGGCTCCGGGCGCCTCTTTCGGGGGGGGGGGGGAAGGTCTCCGCTTGCGCTCAGGTACGTGCTGGGGGTCCCTGGCCGCGGGGAGGGGGGGGGGGGGGGTGATGGAGTGCTGCTTTGGGTGGCGGGGGGGGGTGTCTGCGTGCTGGGCACCCCCACGCGTGCCCGCGTACCGGGGGGACCCCAGGGAGGGGGGTGGCTGGGGGGGGGTGTCCATGTCGCCGGGGGGGGGGGGGGGGGGGCACCTCGGTTCCGCGCGTGTTGGGGCACCGCGTGCGCGCAGCGTTTCGCGGGGGGGGGATTTGGGGGGAGGGGGGTGTGGGGTGTCCCGGGTGGGGCCCTGCCCGGGTGCCTCCCGCGGGGGGCCGTGCCCGCAGCCCCTCCCTGCCGCGGCCGGGCCCCTTTTAAGGAGCTCCACCCCGGGCCGAGCCAGGGTGGAGCCGCGGGGCCGTTCACACCTCTCGCTCGGCCCGGCTCGGCTCGGCCCGGCCCGGTGAAGCGCGGCGGGGAGCATGATCCTGCCCGCGGAGGGGATGAGCGCCGCGCACCCGCGGAGGAGCCCCCCCCGCGCCGCCTGGGCGGTGAGTGCCCCGCCGCCGCCGCGGCCCCGCCACCCGGGGCGGGGGGGGAAGCACGGCCGGGGAGGGTTGGGGGGCGGGGAGGAGGTAGCGCGCAAAGGCGGCGCGGCCCCTTTAAGGCGCGGGGGAGGGGAGCGTGGCGGGGCCCGCCACCGCCCCGCGGCGGCCACGCCCACTCGGCGCCACGCCCCGCCCCGCCCGGGGGGGCCGCGGGGGGGCGGGGCCGGCCAGAGGCACAAAGGCGGGCGGGGCGGGGCCGGGGGCGTGGCCAGGCGCTGGGGGCGTGGCCAAGCTGTGGGCGGGGCCAGGCGGTGGGCGGGCTCTCCCCTTCCCGCCTTCGGCTCCGGCCGCTGCCGTCGTGAGGGGCGGCCCGGCCCCGGGGGGGGCGGCCCGGGCAGCGGCCCCGGCGCCCTCCTGGCGTCCCCTCCGCCGGCCACGGCCCAGGGCCCCGGCCCCAGGCGGCGGCCCCGCTTGCGGGGCGGCTGTCGGAAGCCCTGCGCTCAGCCCCGTGCCTCAGTTTCCCCGTCTCCTCACGGGCCGTGGGTCTCTCGCAGGGCCAGGGGAAGGCGACGCCCGCCATGAGCTCGTCGGCGCTGCTGGCCGAGGGCCCCCTCGACCCCCCGGTGCTGCTGGCTGACATCAAGACGGAGCCCCCCGAGGAGCTGCTGGCCAGCGACTGCGGCCAGCCCCAGGCCGAGCCCGTCGATCTCTCCCTCAACAAGTCCAAGGCGGCGGCGGCCTCGGCCCCCCCGCCGCCGCCGCCGCCCCCCGCCTCCATCCAGTCCTCCCCCTTGCTGGTGGCTCCCCCGCTCCCCGCGCCCGCCACCGTCTCCATCTCGCCCTCCGGCCTCAGCTCCACCTCGGCCATCCCGGCCGTCCTCTCGCCCGGCTCCATCCTGGCCTCCACGCAGGGCAGCGGCGGGCAGCAGATCCTCCACGTCATCCACACCATCCCCTCCGTCAACCTCCCCAGCAAGATGGGCAACCTCCAGACCATCCCCGTGGTGGTCCAGTCCCTCCCCGTCGTCTACACCACCATGCCCACCGACGGCGTCACCGCCATCACCGTACCCCTCATCGGCGGGGACGGCAAGAACGCTGGCTCCGGTAAGGGCACGCGGGGGGCAAACCCTGACGTTTTTTTGGGGTGGGGGTGGGGGGGGGTCCCATCTGAAGGGGATCCGATTTTTCCACCCTGGGGCGTTCCCCCCCCCCCCCCGCCACCGTCTGCCTCCACACATCTGCCACCTTCACCCAAAGTCCCCCCGCAGGGCGCTCAGCCCCTTTCCAAGGGGACACGGGGCGGGCAGGGGGGACACGGGGCGTGACGCTGCCCGCCCTGCCTGCGCGCCGCTGGCAGCCTGCCTGCCCTTCCCCCTGGCTGCCCGCTGCCACTGGCTCCGGTTTCAGTTCAGCTGCCCCCCCCGCCCCGCCGTCCTCCCCCCCCATCCCCTTCTCTGACATTCCCAGCTTCCCGCCTTAGCCGCAGTGGGGGGCCCTGGCTCTCCCCTCCTCGCAGGAGCAGGCACTGAAAGGGGTGCCCCCCCCCCCCAAGTCATGCCCCCCCATATCTCTGTGCCCCACGGCATGGAGGGCTTCTCCATCTCCCCAGCTTGATTTTATTTTTTTGGGGGGGGGGGGGGGGGGGGGGCATGGGGAGCAGCATTTGAGGCGCTGCGGGAGCAGGGGGAGGGTTGTCACTCTGGTGCGGGGGTGTTTTTTTTTTTTTTTTTGGGGGGGGGTGGGGTGTCTCCATTCTCACGAACCTGCTCACGAACCTCACCCCCTCCCTTCTTGTTTCTCAATAGCTTTTCTTTCCCGCCCCCCACCAGTGAAAATTGACCCGGGCTCCATGTACCCCATGGACATGAACAGCGACAGCGAGGACAGCGCCTCCGAGAGCGGCCCAGCCCCTTTCCAGGACCTCCAGAGAGAGTGAGTCTCCTTCCACGCCTGTCTCCCCACCCCGTCCCCCTCCGTGTCCCCAGGGCACCCTGCGGGGTCGGTGGGCGCGGTGGCCGTATCCTCCATCTCCCCCTCCTCCCCGCAGGCCGGCGGCGCGGGGGCAGCGAGCCGATTCCCCCGACCTGAAGAAGCGGCGCATCCACCAGTGCGACTTTGAAGGCTGCAATAAGGTCTACACCAAAAGCTCCCACCTCAAAGCTCACCGGCGGATACACACGGGTAAGGGCCTGGGAGCGTCGGGATCAGTGCCCCCGGCTCCCGACAGGCTGCAGGGGGTGCGATGGTGGTCCGTCCCCAGGCTCAGGGCGAGTGGGGGGTGTCTTTGGGGGTGCTGGCACCCTGTGCCGGGGCTGAGGGGCACTTTGGGGGCTCGGGGAGGCTCTTTGGGGGTGCTGGCACCCTCTGCAAAAAATGGGGGGGACCTTTGGGGGCTCAGAGAGGCTCTTTGGGGGTGCAGCACCCTGTGCCAGGGCTGAGGGGCTCTTTGGGGGCTTGAGGAGGCTGTTTGGGGGTGCTGGCACCCTGTGCCATGGCTGGGACTTGCCCTTTGGGGGCTCAGGGAGGCTCTTTGGGGGTGCTGGCACCCTCTGCAAAAAATGGGGGGATGCCTTTGAGGGCTCAGGGGTGTCTTTGGGGGTGCTGGCACCCTCTGCCAGAGACTAGGGAGTCCCTTTGGGGGCTCAGGGTGCTGGCACCCTGTGCCATGGCTGGGAGTTGCCCTTTGGGGGCTCAGGGAGGCTCTTTGGGGTGCCAGCACCCTGTGCCAGGGCTGAGGGCACTTTGGGGGCTCGGGGAGGCTCTTCGGGGGTGCTGGCACCCTGTGCCATGGCTGGGAGTTGCCCTTTGGGGGCTCGGGGAGGCTCTTTGGGGGGTGCCAGCACCGTGTGCCAGGGCTGAGGGGCACTTTGGGGTCTTGGGGAGGCTCTTTGGGGGTGCTGGCACCCTCTGCAAAAAATGGGGGGCCCTTGGGGGCTGAAGGGTGTCTTTGGGGGTGCTGGCACCCTCTGCTAGAGACTGGGGAGTCCCTCTGGGGGCTCAGGGTGCCGGCATCCTGTGCCAGGGTTGGAGGTTGCCCTTTGGGGGCTCGGGGAGGCTCTTTGGGGTTGCTGGCACCCTCTGCAAAAAACGGGGGGGCCTTTGGGGGCTCAGGGTGCTGGCACCCTGTGCCAGGGCTGGGGAGCACTTTGGGGGCTCAGGGGTGTCTCTGGGGGTGCTGGCACCCTGTGCCAGAGACTGCGGAGTCCCTTGGGGGGCTCAGGGTGCTGGGGGGCACTTTGGGGTCTTGGGGAGGCTCTTTGGGGGTGCTGGCACCGTCTGCAAAAAATGGGGGGCCCTTGGGGGCTGAAGGGTGTCTTTGGGGGTGCTGGCACCCTCTGCCAGAGACTGGAGAGTCCCTCTGGGGCCTCAGGGTGCCGGGGGACACTTTGGGGGCTCAGGGAGGCTCTTTGGGGGTGTTGGCACCCTGTGCCAGAGACTGAGGAGTCCCTTTGGGGCCTCAGGGTGCTGGCACCCTGTGCCAGGGCTGGGGGGTGCCCTTTGGGGCTCAGGGAGCTCTTTGGGGGTGCTGGCACCCTCTGCTAGGGCTGGGGGGTGCCCCCTTTGCGGGGCACCTGGGCTCTGTGCTGGCCCTTTGGGGGTGCTGGTACCCAAGGCCGTGCCCCGGGGACCCTCCTGCTCCCCTGCTGGGGCTCCCCCCTCCTCGCCACCCCCAGCACCCTGGGGTCCCTCTGCCAGGGAGGGCTCCCGGGGCCCCCATCACGTGCTCAGCACCCCCCTGGGCTCCTGTGGGGTGCTGCTGTGGCCGGGGGGGGGACGGTGGGGTGCAGCCGGGAGGGTGCCACAGGTGGAGGGCACCCCCCTCCCACCCACACACGGGGGGGGGAACCCACTGGGGTGCCCTTCGCTCTCCCCCGGGCTGTGCACCCCAAAAATCCCGTCTCGGGTCTTGCCGGCGGCGTGGGCGCGGTGCTGCGCTGCGCCTAAAATCAGCGCTCGTGCAGCCGGTGGCGCCAACGGACCGCGCTGGGCGTGCGCCGACACAGAGGGGTTCTCCGCTTGGCCGCGGCGAAGCCACTGCGGCCAAGAAACCCTGGGTTTTGTTTTTGTTTTTTATTTTTATATTTTCTGTAAGTCGCGCGGCGGTAATTTTGGTTTTTTTGCGGCGCTGACCCCTCTCTGCTCCCCTCGCGCAGGCGAGAAGCCCTACAAATGCACCTGGGAAGGCTGCGCCTGGAAGTTCGCCCGCTCCGACGAGCTGACCCGGCACTTCCGCAAGCACACGGGCATCAAACCCTTCCGCTGCTCGGACTGCGACCGCAGCTTCTCCCGCTCCGACCACCTGGCCCTTCACCGCCGGCGGCACATCATGATGTGAGGAGCCCCAGTCCCTGTGGGGCACCTGGCTGGGATTGGGGGGGGACGGCGGTGGAAAACGGGGACGCGTGTCCCCCCCTCCCCGGCCCCGCTCCTCCGCGTGCGGTGGAGGGACTGCGGGAGCGGAGAGGCTGAGCCCTGCCCCGTGGCGAGCGAACTGTGGCCGCTCCAGGAGCCCCACTGGCACAAGATGTAAAAAGATGGTTTCCAGACTGGTCCTCCTTCTCCCTTGCTCCCGTTTCTTGTTTTTCCTGGGTTTCTCCTCCCCACTCACAACGTCCGGAGGCTCCTCCTTGATTCCTCACCCGGGATTCACCCAGCAACGACCTCCGGACCTGCACGTCTGCCTCTTCAGCCTCTTCTCATCTCCATCTTGAGTGCTTGCTGTCCCCCCTCCCAGGCCCCTGTGGGCAAAATCCGGGAGCCACGGCCAGGACAGAGGCGAGGGGGGCTCTGCCATCGTGCCCATGCGATAGCCGTCGGCCTCTTCCCTCTCCGGAAAGCCGCTGCCTCTCCATTCCCAGCTACCACGTGTCCCTGTCCCCGTCCCCGGCACGGCACCTCTCTCCGCGTCCCTCGGCACGCGCTGGGCTTCACGGGAGGTGCCGGGGGCACGCAGGAGGGCCAGGAAGAAAAGAAAAAACAAACAAAAAAAAAAGCAAGAAGGCTGGGGGGGGGGGGGAAAGCCCACAGCAACCCACAACCAAGACCACCACCACCACGAAAAAGGGAAACTTTGCGGAACGTGGAACTGTGATTTTACAGAGTTTTAAGGGGGGCGGGACGGGGTGGGGGCTGCCAGCTCTCTGGGTTTTTTTGAAGACTATGGGACAGTTCAACCGTTTCTAAGGTAAAAAGGCAGACTGTGGCCACACGCTTTTCTTCTTAATTGTAATTATTATTTTTGTGGGGTGTCGTGTCCCCCGCCCCAGCCGGACCCCCCTGTTTCTGTAGGGGCGGCCCTGCTCTTGTGCTGGGAGGGTGGCAGGATTCGGGGTTGGAGCCTTGGGGCCGTTGGGTGGTGGGAAGGGTGATGGGGGGCTGTGACACCCCCCCCTTCCCCAACCAGTGCCTGTGGGGCTGGTTGGGTGGGGGGCAGCTTCCCGAAAGCTCTCTTTGAGCCCGTGCCTTTGGCTCGGGAGACGCTGGGCTGCTTGGGGAGCAGGGAGCTGGAGTGGGGAGGGCGTGGGGCGGGGGCAGAGACCCCCACCCCCTGGAAACGACCCTGACAGACATTTGGGAAATTGCTTTTCCTCTCTGCTTTCCATCCGCTGGCCCAAGTGTTGCACGGGGCAGAGCACGGGGCAGTCTCTTGGGGCTGGGCACGGCCGGCGGGCGAGTCCCGCTGGCGGGCAGTCACCGGGGACGGTCCCCGGGGCTCAGCATCGGGGCCAGCTCCGTTTAATGTCTCTAATGATCTGGAGGAAGGCATCGAGCGCACCCTCAGTAAGTTTGCAGATGGCACCAAGTTGGGCAGCAGTGTCGATGTGCTCGAGGGCAGGGTGGCCCTGAGAGGGGTCTGGCCAGGCTGGACCCATGGGCCGAGGCCAGCTGTGTGAGGTTCAACGAGGGCAAGTGCGGGGTCCTGCACTTGGGGCACAACAACCCCGTGCAGCGCTGCAGGCTTGGGGGAGAGGGGCTGGGAGCTGCCTGGCCGAAAAGGACCTGGGGGTGTTGGTGGACAGTGGCTGAACATGAGCCAGCAGTGTGCCCAGGTGGCCAAGGTGGCCAACAGCATCCTGGTTTGTGTCGGGGATAGTGCGGCCAGCGGGAGCAGGGCAGGGATCGTCCCCCTGTGCTCGGCACTGGGGAGGCCGCGCCTTGGGTACTGTGTCCAGTTTTGGGCCCCTCAGTACAAGAGTTGAGGTGCTGGGGCGTGGCCAGGGAAGGGCAGCGGAGCTGGGGCAGGGTCTGGAGCACAGGGCTGGTGGGGAGCGGCTGGGGGAGCTGGGGGTGTTCAGCCTGGAGAAGAGGAGGCTGAGGGGAGACCTGATCGCTCCTGCAGCTCCTGCAGGAGGGGGCAGGGAGGGGGTGCTGGGCTCTGCTCCCAAGGAACAGCGATGGGACGAGAGGAGATGGGCTCAAGCTGAGCCAGGGGAGGTTTAGGTTGGATATTAGGAGAAATTTCTTCACGGAAAGGGTGCCCAAGCACTGGACCAGGCTGCCCAGAGAGGTGGGGGAGTCCCCAGCCCTGGAGGGGTTCAAAAGCCGCGCAGCCGCGGCGCTTAGGGACACGCTTTAGCAGTGGGCTTGGCAGCGTTAGGTTTGCGATTGGCCTGGAGGATCTTAAGGGTCTTTCCCAACCTAAACGATTTTCTGATTTCGGCGAGGTCTGTGTGCGTGCGTCCCCGTCCCGCCGCCTGTCCCCTCTCCCAACGCCGTGCTCACCAGCTGATTCGGCTGCTCCCGGGAGCCGCGCTCCCGCGTCCTTCACCCAGCATAGCCCCAAATCCTACCGGGAAGAATTGGCTTAAAGAAGGCGAGAAACCCCAAAGGGGGAGGCTATGACAACCCGCAGGGTTCGGGGGACGCTTTGTTCCTCCGAGGCTTTGGGGGGGCCCGTGGGACCCCCGCAGCCAGGGACTCCATCTTGCCCCCCTGCTATTTTGCAAGGCCCAGGGCAGGGGTGGGGGCGTGTGCGTTTTCCTTTGTTGTTGTTAAAAAAACCCCACACAAAACAAAACCAACATGCAATTTTAACTTCTGGAGCTGTGATATTTATACAAAACCGTTTTGACGTTTTTTTCTACGCAGGAATAATATTGAAAGTAGATGAGTTTCCTCGGTGTGTGTCTTGCTTTGCTGCAGCGGCGGGGCAGGGAGAGGGACCGGGACCAGGGCAGAGCGTGGGCAGCGGCAGCTCCCCTGCCTCCTCCGTGCCAATAATCTCCCTTTTCCCTGGAACTGAAGAAATTTCAGAGCTGTGGGGGGAAAAAAAAACCCCAAACGTGGCTTTTCCGTCCTTTTAAACATCTCCAGCGGACCCCTCGCCGGCACCTTAGCCTGCCTTTGGATTCTGCAGTGACCTGTGCGATGGATCGGGGGGGTTCCCCCAAGGCGAGCCCCTCGCCCACCGCCGCGGCACCCCCAGCCTGCCTCCCGGACCCCCAAGGCGGAGAAGGGGGGCAAAAAAACCCCTCCAAGGTGCCAACGAAGGGGCTTGGCGCTCCCCCAGCGCGCCGGGAGCAGCGAGAGGTGCTGAAACCCCCGCCCCGACATCCTCCCCTCCTGCCACCTCTTGGCTCGGTGGCTTGGGAAAATGACTTTGTTTTTAAAGGCAAAAACGACTTCTAAGGCAAAAATGACTTTTTAAAGGCAAAAAATGACTTTTAAAGCAGCTCGGTTGTATATCCCCCAAATGTCTGGGAGCAGGTGATGGTTTTCCAAGGGGATGCGTTGCTCCGGAGCCGCCGTGGAAGCGGCTGGGGCAGACGAGCTGCTTTCCTGCCCACTGCTTCGCTTTGCTGTTGGAGGAGCAAACCGCAAGAAGCAGCGGCGTTTTGCTCAGCCGAGGAAAAAAAAAAAAGAACGAGGCGATGGGGCGTCGCGCGAGGTTTTGGCCTTTGCGGGTCAAACCCTGAGCTCTTTGCGCCCAAACTCGAACCGGAGCCCGGGCGTGGGCTGCGCTGGCCCCCTGCGGCGCCGGGCTTTGGGGTGGGAGACGGGGAAACCCTCGCAGGCGGGTGGCGGAGCGCTGGCGATGCCCAGGTGCCGTTTCCCCGGGGAAAGCGCCTTCGTGTGCGCGAAAACCCTCCGCTGGGAAGGCGGCCTGGAAGCGCTCGGCTTCGGCTCCGCAGCGTCTGGCGCGGCGACAGCTGCGGCTGCCAGTGAGCTGCGAGCGGCCCGGCTGCACAAGCGCTTGTTTTCTCTCCCAAATTAACAAAGAAAAAACCAGAGAAACCCCGGTGCCGCCGTGCAGGGAGGCTGGCGGTGACGGCGGCTGGTACAGAGCCGGGGTTGCGCCCAGAAAGGGTGCTGAGACCTGGGGGGCGGGGGGGGGAACTCGCTGCACCGATGATGGCGATGCCTCCGGCTGCAAGTGGTGGCACGCAGCACCCGTGCGTCCCCATGTCACCCCTCCCGGCTGCCGAGCGCGGCTTTGCCGCTCCCCCGGAGAGGAAAACTCCGGCAGCCGCATTTCTCAGGTGCTGGCGCTGGCTGAGCCCATGCTGGCGGGAACGCGGTTTTGGGGCAAGGCGCCTTTTTCCCTCTTTTCCCCCCGTTTTTCCCCCATCCGGTCCCGTTCCCCCTGTTTTCCCGACAGCGGGTGCGATGCCGGGGGGCCCCGCGCTGGATCCTCGCTGAGGGCTGGGAGGAGGAGGAGGAGGCGGCTGAGGAGCAGGGCCCAGACCTGCTACAGCTCTGCACAAACGTGCTCTGGGTGTTGCAACATCCCCGCACTGAGGAGTTGCTGCTGTCGGGCTCCGGCAGCCATAAATCCGTAAATATTCACCCTGGTGACTGGGGCGGGGGGGACAGGATGGGATGGGGGTGCCCGGTGTGTCTCTGCACCCTCCGCCGCCCCCTGATTTGTGCAGAGCCGCTTCCGCAGCCCATTGTGGCCCGGGGGACGCCCCGCAATATCTGGGGTGACGCTCTCGGACCCCACCAAGCCAGCCCTGCCCTTGCACCACCGCCGAACGAGCCGCCAGCTGCCCGTCCGTCTGTCCGTCCGTCCCACTTTGCCTCTCCCACGTGTGGCCACGGCCGGGCGGTCGGCCGGAGCGTGACGGCCCGAGTGTCATTATGGAGGTGAGGCAAACACTCCAGCCCGCTGGGCAAACATCCCGCCTGCCCGGCCCCGCTCGCCGCGCCGCCGCTGACGGATGAGCTCGGGAAGCCCTCGGGCCACCCGCCCCCACCGCTGGCACCCCTTCGCGGGACCCCCGTGCTCCCCCCGGCTCCGATTTCGCCCCCTTCATCCTTTCTCCTGCCTCCAGGAGATCTTTTGCGGTGCTGGACCTCAGCGTCCCCCAGTCCCTTAGCAGCCATACGGGCGGGTGAGCCGTCGGTGTAGGCTGGGGTGGGTGGTGGGGTGAAGCCCCCGGGTCTTGGGAGGAGGCACGGGGACGTGGGGTCCTGTGTCAAACGCGTGTGGCCAAGGGACGTCAGTCCTCTCTCCAGCACAGGCGTCGCCCTGCGGTTGAAGATGCTGAGGTCCTACCAAAAAGGCAGCAGGGTGCTCACCCCTCCCCAGGAGCTGATACCATCATCTCATGAGGTTCAGGCTCTGCTTCCTCCCAGCCTCCTCTCCTGTGTAAAGGCCTTAATTGGCCTTAATTGCTCTAAGCAGCCTCACCTGAGACCTCCACCCCACACCCATGGGCCCAGGAGCCCATTTAAGCTCAGCCTGGGGCCTCCAGCTCCTCCCTGGAGCTGTCTCAGCCCCACCACAGCCATGGACCCTGCTGGCTCCCCAGCTTGGCCTTGGACTTGCCTTATCCCTGTGAACCTGGGCCTGCCGGCTGGGCTGCCGCTCCCACGGGAGCTGCTGGTCCTCTCCGTGCCCCACGCGTGGGGCTGTGCATCTCGTGACCCCCGCGGCGAGGCTGCAGGCAGCGGTTGGCCAAGCTCCTTGACCCTGAAGCCGTCCAGACCCTGTTTTGCAGGCAGCAGAGCTGGATCTTGACCCTCTGACGCTTCTGGATGACTTTTCTGCAGGTCTGTGAGCCTCCAATACCTTCCTGATGTCCAACCAGCACCACTGAGAAGTCCCCTTCAGCTTGTGCCTTGGCCAAGAGCGAGGTGACCCCCAGGAAAGTCTGTGCCACCCCTTTTTCTTGGGGCAAGTGGTGACCGAGCTTCAGCAAAGACCCTCAGCGGCTGCGGAGCTGCCAGAGCCCGTGGCATGAGGGGGGCACCCAGCGCCATGTCCTCTGGGTGGGTTCTCCAGGCTGGGTGGGGTTGTGCTCGTAGCTTGGCTTTTCCCTCGGTGGGTGTCGGAGGGGTTTCCCGGTGCTGTTTGGGCAGGCCTGGGCTTTGCTACGGCTCTTGCCGTCGCCTTTATTTTTTGGGGCATCACTCTTCCGGGTGGGGCTCGGGGAGGGCAGAGAGTTAAAGCCTCTCTGTGTATACCGTGTCACCCATGTTCTGGGTTTGACTTGATGATCTTAAAGGTCTTTTCCAACCTAAACGATGCTATGGGTTTATTTGTGCTTTGTGTGTGTCTGGTGAGATAGACCCTGCTGCAGGACCCCCAGCTCCATCCCTGCAGCCCAGGTGGGAGCATGGGGAAACCCCCCCTGGTCGTTCTCCAGGTTTGGCAAAGGTCCGAGGCTGGGTTTTTGGTGGGGAGGAAGGCAGATATCTTCCTCTTCCCTCCACCCTGCTGTTTGTCCTGGAAACACACCTCAGTCTTGGGCCCTTCTGCTTCCTCACCGCGCTCCTCCTCTTCCAGGAAAGCCTGGGGTAGCGCTGAATTTCCCTGCCCGGGGGTGCAAGACCTCCCTGTGCTCCAGCACCGCCCGGCTGGGGACACCGGGGGCCTCCCTGGCAAATCGGGGCTTTTCCCCCATCACCCGGCCGCCCTTTTTCCCTGGCCTTTCCTTACGTTGCAGCCAGGCTAAAAATTTAGTGATCCTAAAATTGCTTCCCCGCTGTGGAAGAGCAATGGCTGCGTGGGGGACTGCAGCCTGCCGGGGGGTCCCGCTCGGCTGGTGGCATCCCCGCCTCCCCGGGGCACGCAATGGGGTGGCCGTGCCTTCGTTCCGCGATGCTCATCCGTCTCCTTGCTCCGGGGTCACCCGAGGTCCCTCCGGCCGGTTTTCCGTCCCTTTCCCGGCTTGCGCCAGGCAGGGGGGTGCGGGGGGCCTCTCCCGCCTGCCAGCCCGGCACTGCTCAGACTGGTTTAGCAAGTGGATGGGGCCGCCGCTTTCCCTTTGAAGGGTTCCCAGGAAGGATTCGATGGCTGGAAACCTCCCCGAAGAGGAGAAAGGAAAAGACAAAAATAGGTGGTTTTGGGTTTCGGTGGGGGAGCGGCAAGGCGGCGGGTTGCTCCGGCAGCTTTGCAGACCTTCGTCTGCTGGTGGTGGCGAAAGGCAAGCTGGGGGGGGGGGTGTCCCCCTTCCCTGGCCAGCGTGTGTCTCCCACAAGGCTCCCGACCGGCACCGAGGCTGAACCAGGAGCTCCTGGCCCGAATTCGGTGCGGCCTCGCCCCAGGGAGGCAGATTCAGAGAGGACTTGGGGATGTCCACCACGGCGTGACGAGAGGTGGGTGCTCCAGCCACCGCTTTGGGGGTGGGCGGATGAGTTTTGGGGGCTGCAGCAGGCTGCGGAAGAGCTGCTGCAGGAGGAAAGCGAAGCTCAGTGACCCCCAGCCAGGGTCTGGCACCCCTTCCCCAGCCCCACGTGCCTGCCACCACCTCCTTGGTGGGACGTGCTGCGGGACCCCGGGCAGGGGTGGCACCGGGGCTGTGATGCTGGGCTGTCGCCCATGTTTGGGGTGGCTGCTGGGGCTCCTTGGTGGCCCGGCCCAGCGCTGGCTGGTCCCCACCAACTGGTGAGGTCTGAGGCTGGGTGTGAGCCCCTGGGGTCAGCCAGCACTGCTGGGGGGGGCCTCTGGCTGCCGGCGGTGCCCGGGATGGTTTGGGAGGTGGGATGGTTTGGGGGGGGCAGGGAGCTGAGCTTTATTTCTCAACCTGATCCAGATTTCCTCAAAGTCCGGAGCCTTTTCTTGCCTTTTAGCTCTAGTCTCTGTAATTCAGCCCAGGGCTTCACCTCCTGGCTCCTGCACCCTCCGCTCAACGGTGAGAGGAGGACCCGGGCTGTCCTTCCTCACCATTCCCATGAGCCGCGAGTGCTCCATCCCCACCCAGTGCCGGGCAGGGGGATCAGGGTCTGGCTCCCCAGTTCTCCCCCACCAACCACCAGCAAGCCCCATCCCCTCCTTTGCATTGCAAAGAGGAGACTTCAGCTACGGCCCTCGCTCCGAGAGCCCCGTTCAGCTCCGCCACGGACCCCTCCTTCGCCCTCTTCACGGGGTCTCCCCTCCCCAAACCCCCTTCGGCATCTCGGCCTCAGCTCTCCCCCGCAGAAGGGGGTCCTGTACGCGAGGAACGACGGGAGGAAGGCGGGTTGCGTAGCCGGGTCACGGGAGAGCCGTCGTTATCGCTGTACCTCGCTCGAGCGAGACGTGCCGTTCTCGGTGTTGCGTGGCACGTGGGGACAAAACGGGACCTTAGGCCAACGCCGGTCGGGGTACGCCCGGCCCCGCGGGTGCAGCGTGGCGGGGCCTCCTTGGCGGGGGCGTACGGAGCAAAGGGCCCGCCGGCGTTGATAGACTCAAGGCCGTTTCCCTTCCTGTGGGGCCGGCGGCAGATAAGGGCACTGCGGATGGCTTTGGCCCATCCCTGAAACGAGAAGCTGCTCCGCCTTGGGAAATCATTGCCAGGTCGGTCTCCGCTGGGCAGGCGCAGCCCGGCGTGCGCCCCGCTTCCAGGAGCGGGGTTCATCCGGCCCCGTTGCTGCAAGCCCACGCTCTGGCGATGGGATGGAGAGAAAAGAAAACTCTCTTCATTTATAGCTTTTATGAGCACTAGGTGAAATCCCAAAAACTTCCCAGTTGGTAACTGAGAAAATACAAATATTTTCCTGAAAACTTGCTTTTATCTTTATTTATACTTACTCCCAGTGACAAGAAATGAGGAGCAATATGATGGACCACTGCATGAAGATGAATAGGGTTTTCACACCCCACCACCAAATCATCCATGTAAGCAAAAATAAAAATATGGTCAAATTGCTTCCTGTAATACCGAACAAGTAATGTAGATAATAAAGACAAGAGAAACGGGCTAAGGCCAATCCCTGTAGGAATCTTCCTGAAGCCCGTGATTGCCGGGTGCAACAACACGAGTTGGTTTTGTTACAGCAACAAGGTTTGCTGTTTGTACAGCTCTGGGTTTTCTTGCAGCGCTGATGTGAGATGCAATTCTCTGGACAGTCCCCGCCTAGTAGAGGGGGACACACAGGTGTATAACCCTTGGAACCCAGGTCCCCCAAGGGTAACAAAGGCACTAGCATTAGGATTAAAAGGAAATGATCAAAAGCTGCAGAGACAGCCAACGATGCCCTGGACAATCCTCGGGGCAATAACTGGGACAATGCTAAAAAAACTTAACAAAAAAAGCAAACTTAGGCCAGGACACTTTATGGGGTTTCCTTGAAAACTGAGAGAAGTCCACCACCAATCTAGCTTCGGTAGTGTTTCTAGGATTTTTGTCCAGAAGAAAGCAGCCCCCGGTAACCCTGTTAATACGACCAGCCGCGGGGACGTTCCTGGTTTTACTACAATAGGCATAGGTTCTCCGCGTGCAGACCCTCTCTCCTGGTGCGATACCGCTGAGGACATCCCTGTGGTACTGCGGGATGCTGTTCCAGAGGCCGGTAAGGATAAAGCATTCCTGGATGTCACAAGAGGCCTTACAAATTTGTTTTGTGGCTGGAAGCTCCTTGGGGGTGTCTGTTTTACCCGTGCCACGTTTGCTCTGTTGATCGCTGCTTGTAAGAAACGAGGAAGAATTACAACTCCCATTTCTTGCTTCGGTTTCTGGAATGCTACCGCATCCAGCGCCTGTAAAGAATCTTGAGACCCCCCCCCAACCCCACTTCTTGGGCCAGAGCATTCTGGAGGATTTGCGTTGTCGT
The DNA here is from genome assembly GCF_030463565.1 of Pelecanus crispus. Classification (NCBI taxonomy): domain Eukaryota; kingdom Metazoa; phylum Chordata; class Aves; order Pelecaniformes; family Pelecanidae; genus Pelecanus; species Pelecanus crispus. The sequence continues at coordinate 1,695,715 of NC_134655.1, read as the reverse complement.
GGTTTAACCCCAGCCGGCAACTAAAGCCCACCCAGCCGCTCGCTCGCTCCCGGCAGTGGGATGGGGGAGAGAATTGGGAGGGTAAAAGTGAGGAAACTCCTGGGTTGAGATAAAGACAGTTTAAGAGGTAAAGCAAAAGCCGCGCACGCAAGCAAAGCAAACCAAGGATTCATTCCCTCCTTCCCACGGGCAGGCAGGTGCTCAGCCATCCCAGGAGAGCAGGGCTCCATCCCGCGTCACGGTGCCTTGGGCAGCCAAACGCCATCGCTCCCAACGTCCCCCCCTTCCTCCTCCTTCCCCCAGCTCCGTGTGCTGAGCATGGCCCATAGGGTGTGGGCTCTCCCTTGGGCAGCTGGGCTCAGCTGTCCCGGCCGGGTCCCCTCCCAGCTCCTTGTGCCCCCTGGGCTGCTCGGGGCTGGGGTGGGGTGAGAGGCAGCCACGGCCTTGGCTCGGTGTCAGCGCTGCTCAGCAGGAACCAAACATCCCTGGGTTACCAGCACTGCTTCCAGCACACAGCCAAGCCATGGCCCCGTAATGAAGAAAATTAACTCTAGCCCAGGCAAACCCAGCACACCCATCCACCCTGTTCCTGGGCAATTCCCTACGGATGGGGGTGGCTGCCCCAGAGGGGCAGTGCCGGAGGAGGTTCCTTCTCCTTTAGTCCGGTAAGGATCTTTGCTGCATCTTGCATCAGTTGGGTCCTTGCCTCGGCCAAGTCCAAGTTCATGGGATTGATCAGGTACCCATGATCCCTGAGATACCATCTCCTGTCTTGTTCCCATTCCTGAGATGGACTCTCGGGAATACTTCCTTGGTATCCTTGTTGACGTTGATACCAATTTTTTGCTGTTTGAAATTGAGGGCTAATAGCCCTATTGTGCCTCCCATCCATAGGCGGTAGCTACGCTCCAAAGCGCGGTGTTCTCCCCAGCGCTCCCAGGATTTATTACTTCCTTTTCTATAAACAATACCAGACTCAAAAAGATTACATAGGTAGTCAGCACACATGACCAGATGAAGTAACGATGCCTCATATTTATTTTTGATGGCACAAAATAATGGCCAATAAGTTGCGCTTGGTACGTATAAGCGTGCAGGTAGCAGTAAGGCCCACCTTCTGAATCGTCCAGCCCTTACTACATTTTGATTCAGGATTGTGATGGAGTCCTCCAAAGTCCTTAAGGATGCGGAAGGCGGGCTGATCGCTTTTTGAGAGATGCAGAGCTGCTTCTGCACAGAGGCTTTGAACGACTGCTTCTTCTAGGAGATCTAGATGGAGTTTTTGACCTTCTTCTCCTTGGCCTGTGGCAGTGCTCAGGTAAGGATGAAAGAATGGGTGCATTCGGTGGTCTATATGCAGCAGGAGTTCTTACCTATACCGATCTAACCTATCTACCTTATCTAACCTATACCACGTTCCATAGGATATTGTAAATTCAATAACACAACTGTCCCCAAATTCTAAGCAAGATAAATAGAACCGAAATTGTCTCCTGAGCCCAATACCTAAATTTGCACCTGAATATCGAGTAAGTTCAGCAGCTAGACTTTCATCAGGTATTAACTCTAGTGTTAATAGACTCTGCGCAAAGTTCTTATATTTGAAATAACATACAGGAGCATTCCTCAAGGCTGTATGAGGAGGTGTGTGATGTCGATCATCATCTGCCTGCTTTCCGAGACGGGCTTCAGCTGCTGCTGGGAGCCAGGTGTTGTTAAAGCCCGGCTGATCCCTATCCCACACTGCTTCCCCCTGTTTATTAAGGGCCTCATCCTGCTCAGGGCAAAGTTTTCTCTCTGCTGGAGGATGTTTTATGCCGACGCTGTAGACCTGGTGCCCTCGGGGAAGGTGTTTCCCAAGCGGTGTTTTGGAGCCATCGCCCCTCAGCCCGCTCCCTGGGATGCTCAGCCCCTCCCCAGCTGATGCTTTTCGGGCCCTGGCTTGGATGCGGCATGGGGCGGGATGCCAGCTGCGGGACACCAAAACTCGTCGGCCACGGCTCCTGGCGTCGTTTGAACGATCGCGGGCCTCCACCATGTGTGCGGCTGGTGTGAAGTCCCCGTGGCCCCCCCAGGGTGGCAGCAATCCCATGGGAACAGGCGTTCCCCTTCCCTGAAGGAGCCCAGCTCCCTTCCCTTTGGCCGGGGGCGGGGTCCAGCAGCCTTAGCCCCCCACCCACCCTATTTTTGTGGTCCCAGAGTCAGAAGACCCTGTGACCGGGCTCCTCCTTCACAGCTCCTCGGAAAGCTGCTGGGGACAGTTGGGGCTGGATGTGTCTGGAGGAGAAATGGCCTTTTCCCCCCCCCCCCCCCCCCCTCCAGAAAGGTGATTTTTATTCCCTTGTTGCTCTGGCTTTTTACCATCCTTCCCCCCTCCATCCCCCACACCCCAAAAGAGAAACCCAAACACAGTTGCTTGGTTTCTCTGTAGGAGCCGAGCTGGAAAGCACCGTGCCCTCGTATCTGCGCCTTTTAAACTTTTCCTTTGTTGTTTGGTGGTGTTTTCTTTTCCCAAGGTTTATCCCTTTTCCCCTTCACTTAATCTATTTATTTTTGATCCTTCCCTTTTTCTCCTCTGGGAATGAGAAGTGCGAGCAAGCGGGCACCTCCTTGTCGCCAAAAATCAGTTGTTGAGCAAAATTCAACCATGCGTTGGAAAAACGGCGTTTTCTCATTTAAAAAAAAAAAAAAAAAAAAGCCATTGCTTTTAAAAACTAAAATAAACCCCTTGTTTCGGTGCAGGGGATTCAATATAGGAGAGAGTTTCCCTCCTGTGGGTTGCTTCGGCCCTTCCCCAGCCCCGCAGGTGGGCTCCAACCCCGGCGGGGGGTCCGGGGATGGGGTGGCACCAGCGGGACCGAGTCCCTCCATCCCGGCGAGAGCCGACGCGGCGTGCCGGTGTTCCCCGTGGCCTTTTATCTGCCGGTGGCCCGGTGGAGCTGCCGGTGGGGCCGTCGGCGGGAGCCTGATTGGCTCGGCGCGGCCTCGCCGCCGCTTCCAGGTTGGCGTTCCTCCTCCCGCAGCCCAGGTAAAGCCTTCCCGCGACCCGGCACCTGGCCTCCCAGGATTAGCAACTCGCTCCGGCTCGCCTCTGCCTTCAGGTTTTTTATTTTTTTTTTCCCCTCCCCTTCCTTTTTTTTTTTTTTCCCTCCCCCCCCTTTTTTTTTTTTTCTTTTTTTTTTTTAATATTATTTTTAAATAAGATTTGTTTTCCCCCCGGGGGAGCGGGCACAAGGGGCGCGGGAGGAATGAGCAGCGGGCTGGTGCTGCGCACCCCGCTCCCCGAGGACGCCTCGGCGTTTACGCCGCTGAAGCCCGTCACCATGTCGGGGGAACCCGGCGAAGACACCCCCGTCTTTGAGGACATCAAACCCCCCGCCCGGCCCCTGGAAAACCCCCCTGACCTGGCGCAGGTAAGGCGGAGGCCGGCGGTGTGCCGTGGGGCAGCGGGAAGGGGCCGGCTTCGCCCGCTCAGGTGCACGGAGGCGGCTAATGCCTCCTCCAAAGGCAAGCGTGGATTTTTGACTTAATTCTGCTTTGTTTTTCTGCTCTTTGCTAAAACACCTCCGTCGCTTTGTACGCTCGTGCTTCCCCCTCCGCCGGATTTTCTCTTGGGCGTGTTGGGTTTCATTTTTTTTTTTTTTTTTCCTCCTGGCTTTCTTCGAAACGCCCTGTTGCCCGTCTTGGAGGAGAGTCTGGGTTTTGCTCGGTCCTTCTCCCCCCGGTGCCGAGGTGAGGGGGTGCCGAGGGGCTCTGCGCCGCTGCCGGCTCACTGGGAAAGACGTGGGCAAGGGGATCGCTGTGTCTGTGCGTGATAGTGGGGGAACGGGAGGTTATTTTTCTATTTTATTTTATTATATTTATTTTTTCCGCCACCACGGTGGGGAAGGAATGCTCCTTGAAATTCCCCATCGGCGTCCCCCCCCGCCGCGTGCGCCGGAGATAAAGACCCGGATAAGCGGCTTTGGGGCGTTGCTGCACGCGCGCCCCTCTTGCACACGCGCCCCTCTTGCACGCGCGCCCCTCTTGCACGCGCGCCCCTGTCCTGGGCCATGGCAGAAGCACGTTCAAGCCCTGCTGCCCATCCCAGGCAAGGGGGCAAGGCTCCTCGCCGGTGTTTTTGGGCAATGGACCCCTCGTCCCACCACGAAGAGCCTTCAGCCGCTCTTCCTGGTGGGAAAGGGGGTGAGCCAGGCCTGCCCCCACCCTGCTTCCGGAGGAATGGGGCGAGCTGAGGCGCGGGGTGCCCGGCATTGCCAGCGGCTAATGATTAACCCCGCGCCCCGTGTCCCCAGCGCCATTTTGATCGGGGCGGGAGGGCGGCTCCGGCCCCACGCTCCCCGGCAGCCCCATGGGGACCCCCTTGTCCCGGCTGCCGTTCCTCTGGGGACCCCCGGGAGGGCATCCCCATGGTGGGTGGCTGCGGTTCAGCATGGGGCAGGGGTTTGGGGCTGTGTCTGCGCTGCCCGCTTCCCCTCTCCCAGCGGCACTCGTGCCCCAAGGGCCGGTTTTGGGGCTCCGTCCTTCAGAGGGAGGTGGTGAGATGAAGGCAGCGTCTCCATCGCCGTATTTCCATGGGATGTCCTGGCGATCCGGCACCCACGGCGGCCGCGAGCGGTGGTTGCGGATGTAGGGTTCAAAATGGGGGGGAGAGGGCCACGCAGCCCACTCCTCCTTCCCCTGTGGTGGTCCCGGCTCGGCGCCTCTCCCCATAACCCCGGGGCTGCCGGAGCCCCTGCCCCGCCGCGCCGGGTTTGGGTGGGTTATCTGAAGTCGGCGGGTCGGGTGATGGCTCTTCAGAAAGGTGTGGGTTATCTCTGGGGCCCGTGCCCGGTGCGAAAGGGCGGCAGCTCCCTGTTTGCTCTGCGGGGAGGGCAAGGTTTGCTTTCTCTCCCCCTTCGTAACCCTGGGTGCCGGCTGGGATTAGGCAGCGGGGCTGGTGCTCGCCCCACACCTCGGCCATGGCCGTGGGGGGCGGACGGGCACGGAGCCTCCTGGCTTTGGCCAGCCCCGTGCCACCCATCCCGGGGGACGTGGGGATGCCGAGCCCACCCGTGGTTGGAAACACCTTCATCCCACGACACCACCCTTGCTGCCCCTCAAAGGGAAGAGGGGTTCCTCACCCCGGTTTGGTCCCTGGGGCAATGCCACCCCACCGCCGGTTTGCTGCGGGGTGGAGGCAGCCGAGGGTGGGCCTTGCGGGTGGCCGATCAGAGACGTCATCCCCTCGCCGTAAGACCATCCCGTGTCCCTTGACGGACAACAGGGTCCCTGGGATGGCGGCTGGAAAGCTGCAGGGCTGGAGCTGAGCGCCAGCTCCCCCGTGCTGCGTGCGTCCTACGCTCAGCCCCCACCAGCCACGTCGGGACTTCTTTGCAAACCCACCCAGGGTGAAGCGTTATGGGTGGCAAAACCCTGACAGCCCAGGGCTGGACCCCACATCTCCCGGGGAGGAGTTTTCCGTGTGTTGGCCCCCTTCCTCTTAACAAATGCCAAAGGCTGTGGTCGTTGTGGAAGAGATGCTGAAGAAGCTGCCGTCGCTGGAGGGTGGAAAAGCTGGATGGCTGCACATCTGGGAAACCCTTTGCTCCGGGAGAGTGTTTATCAGAGCAGTTTGACAAGACTTATGGAAAAGGCTGTGACCTGTCAGAGCTCCAGCACCGGCTCTCGCCCACGGGGCATTTCCCGCTGCTCCAGCTCTCCTGATCTCTGGCAAAGAAAGGAGCAAACTCGAAGCTAATCTCTTTATCTTGCTGGTTACAAAGTCCCGTCCCGTCCCGTCCCCCCCCCCCCCCCCCCGCTCCACAAATTGCTTTTCAAACAAGAGTGGAAGGTGGGAGCTATTTGCCATCAAAAATTTTATTCGATCTGAGTCAGGTGGAAATAGATCCTTTGTGGAGTTTACGATTAGTTTTTCTCCTCTCTCTGCCTTTCCAGCCGCCCTGCCCCAAATTAAAAAACAAACAGAAAGAGAAAAGAGGAGAGGAAAGGGGTGGTGAGGGAAAAGCACTTTTCCTTTCTGATTTGAGTCAGGTTGGCCAGAAACAGAATTTTCCCCTTTAAACCTCAAGAGGCCGATGCTAGAAGGAAGGTAAAAAATCATAATAAGTGAAACCAAAACCGAGGCATGTCCAGGGATGCATTTCAGAAGAGGAGGAGACGTTCCCTTTGCGTGGCTGTCAGGTACCCCCTGATGAGCCAAAGCAGCTCCCAGCCACATTGCTGTTACCTGGGGCTGGGGAACCCTCCCGGGATCATCTGCTGCGTGTGACGGGTGCCTGCATCCTTCTGGGCTGGGCTTGACCTCGCGGCAGAGGAGCTGCCCCATTGCCAAGTCCTCTGGGCCACCCCAGCCCTCGTGAGCCTCCTGGAGCCAGCTGTGGCTTTATGCCATGGTCTCCCTTGGGTGTAAGTGCAGTCCTCGGTGCAAGCCCGATCCCTGCTCTCTTGTGAGAGCTGTCCCTGGGCAGACAGGAAAGTGAGATGGTGCGAACAGAGCCAGGTTTCCATGATCCTGGAGATGCTTGTAGAAGGAAGATTTCCAGCATGGCTGGGAAGGAGATGGCACTTACCCTGCTCCCTGCCCGACGTGCAGGACAGGAGCTGGCTCCTCATGGGTTTTCCTGCTGTTGCGAGGAGCGCAAGGTGCTGGTGAGGTGGAAGGGGTGGCCCGTGCTCGTCTCCGTGGTTGGGTTTGCTACAATGAAGGGGTGGGGAGAATGGGGGCTATCGGGGGCGTCAGCCCTGCCATTGCCTGCTGGGTCCTTGAGGATTCGGGGAAGGCAGCGCCTGTCTCAGTGGGTCTACTGGCCATGAATTCAGAAGGTCTGGTGTTGGAGGGTCACTTGGGTTTGCAGCAGCGTTGAGTGTGAGGTCAGAACCCCACAAAGAAGCTGCTGGGAAGAGAGATGGACAAACCCCACAGCCCATCCCCTGGTTTAACCCCTTGCCTACCGGTGCCAGGAGCCCCAAGGGCAGTTGTATTGAGGCTGGTGAGCACCCAGTGGGGACAGAGGCTGCCATGGGTGACGAGGAAGCTCCTGGGGACTGTGGCTGGGGATAGCCCCAAGACAGCTCGTCCTTCATTGCCTCCCTTTCCTTGGGTGGGCTACGCTGCCGCAAGCTGAGAAATGGTAGCAAACAGCTCCCCTTGCGTCATCTAAGCCCCGTTCCTACCCCACAGGCAGTTTCTCACCCCTGCGCTTGGCACACCTCCCCTCTGCCCGGCCCAAGGGCTGGGCGGGGGGCTTGAGTAGGAAGAAAACAGCTCCAGCATCTGGGAGGTGTGTGAACAGATTAGATGATATTGGTCTGGTGCTGCTCCCCCATGAGCTTTTCCTGGCGCTTCAGATCCTCAGTACCACGAACGGAATTTCCCAGACCCTTTCAACGGCATGGACACAGGTGCCGTGGTGTATTTCCGACTTTATTCAGGCAGGGATTTTGCTTCTGGTATCCCAGGAGAAGCTGTGCCAGGTGTTTTTAGGTGCGTTCCAGCTTTCTGGACAATGCAGGAGCTGTTTCAATCCTGCTCTGTCCCTGCGGAGCCCTGCGTGCTGTGTCCTGCATCTCGTGGGTCTGAGCCCCTTTGGCCACATCCTTGTCACGAATGTGGCTGCGCTGGGGTGATGACTAGATGGTGGCTCTCTCGCAGACCAGGGATGGGCTTTCCTGCTCCCCGGCGGCCCAGCACCTTGCACAGCCCAGTTGGAACCAGGGTGATGGGTCTTGCTCATACAGACGTGGTTTGCTTCAGGGCCAGGAAGGAGTCCTGCTCCACCTTATTTATTAGTAGAGGTGTAGAAGTCCACAGCACAGCTGTCAAAGAGTGATTAATTTCCTTGTGCTGTCAGGGGTTGCATGCAATGAATGAATTCAGCTTTTCCGCAGGGAAAGGGGAGATGGTAGCTTTGGAGTTTTGCTCTGGGCCTGTAATGAGATGTCGACAGCTTGTTGTGGCTGGGGGTAGCTGAGCCTGGGCATCTTTCTGCAATTTAATGTCACTGCTTGGGTGCTCAGAGGAGACTGAAAATATTGTGTCCCCTTCCGGCATCCTCCTTGTCCCCAGCATGCTCAGGAGAAAGAAGGTCACGCTGCTGAACGTGGCCCCAGGTATGGGGACACCACAGACACGAGCTCGGTGGGGTAGTGCCTGTTTTCAAGGCCGTGCCCATGTTTGAGGACAGGCTTTGAGCTGGCGGTGTTGCAATGCGAAGGTATTCCCCTGCCTATCTCTGCTGGATCGTGACGGTGCAAGGGGACCACGCAGGCTTTGCACCGCCACGCATCAGACAAGCCACGATTCACGCCACTGGCAGGAGTCGTGTGCTGCCTGCAGATCTCGCCCGTCCTTTGCTCCGCCAGCTGAGCAAGGAGTCGAGCTCAGGCCTTTTCCAGGATCCCACATTTACAACTGCGCAAACAGGCGTGGAAGTGGAGCAGGCTGGTGCGATCTGCCAAGGATTCAGTGACTCACTCCCTTCTTCCTCTTTCTGAGCTGCTCGGTCCATGTAATGTGCTTTTGTGAGCAGCGTGAAGACGCGGTTCTCCACTCCTCCTTGGGTGGCCGGGATGTTCTGCCCTCCGGGATCCTTCTGGCTTTGCAGAAGGGTTCAAAAATGTCCACGCATTCTGTAGAAATGTGCAAAATTCATTTTCAAAGGGAGCCAGCAGCCTGTGCAGGTTCGAGGGGGTGTGCAGAAAGAGACTGGCGACACAGAGATGTCAAGTTAAAGGCTGGGCAAGGAGAAATGGGCTCACTTGGTCCCTCTCAGCACAAGTCAAGATGGTGGGTTGGCAGCTGGTGTGGCCAAGCCCTGCATGGCCTCTGCCTAGAGGGATCTCAGGAGGGAGGGATCCTTTCAGGCTGTTTTGCTTTGGGATCAGCTGAAGCCTGATGCTTTCAGGACCAGCCTGCAGATTTGCAAGTCTGATGAGCTTTCTGTCTGGCAGGTGTCTGCAGGGCCACTGGAAATTAAGCTGGAGTCCCCAGAAGGGATGAATTTGTGCCTCTACTCTTGCAGGAAGACCCTCAGGGACAGTCCCCAGGCAGGACACCTGCCCGCCGCAGCCCTGTGTCAGGGGGGTGGTGGTGGTGGTCTCATTGCAGATCAGATCCTGTTGTGAGAGCAGGTCCAAAGTCAGCAGGAAGCTTGCTACTGCTCAGCAGGCTTTGGATGAAACTGGTGTTACCGGTGAGCCGAAGACTGGGAAATTTGGAGGATCTCACCCCCCATGTTTGTTATTTTATTTTTCTTAATCCCCCAAACCCACAGACTTCCCCGTGTGTGTGCGGGTGCGCACGCGAGCGCTGCTGGAAGCAGACAAGGTGTAGGATGAAACGGCTTGGCCGAACTTTGAGCTCGTTGGAGCACAATGGCTTTGTCCGGGTGGTACAAAGGCTGATTGTTCTGCCTGGGGGAAGTTTGGCTCGGCAAGGTGGGGAGCGAGAGAACGGGACAGTGCGGAGAAAGAAAAAGATTACAGGTGTGCTGTTCCTTTTCCTCCTGCGCAGCCCTCGCTGGAACCTGTTTTCTACTTGCCGACATGGGAGAAGTTGCAAATTAGCTAGAAAAGCATGTTGTTGGGTTGGTTTTTTGTGGTTGGTTTTTTTTTTTTTTTTGTCTTTTGGAAGATTGAAAAGGCAGGTATTTAAGGGAGGAAATGAGCAGGGGACTCCGACTCCGTAATAAATGCAACGGATTTCCCTTTATCGCTCTTCCTGAATGGTCTGTGGGAAGCAAACACAGTCATCTGAAATGACTGACGAAGGTCTAGGGTAGTGCATTTCTGGCCAGTGCATCATCAACTGAATTTCCCCCTCTCAAACCTGTTTGGTCAGCTACCTATGCTATTTTGTTCTCCTTCCCTGGTCCAGTGAGTTCTTTTATCTAACCCATCCACTGCAAATAATCACACTTACGACCGTCTTGTTAGCTGAGCCCCTCGATTAGAATATTTGCTTTTCTTGTGCTCCATTGGTGAATTACATGAGTCACAGGGTACAGTTGGTGTTTGGGGATTGGATAACTAATGTTTACAATTCAGATGTTCTCAGAACTTGAGCTAGCATGAAAACTCTCAAAAAAACCCCATGGGCTGTTTACCACATCAAAGAGGTTCAGCCCCTTCCAAGCTCAGATTGAAACTCAAACAAAGAATCTTTCATTAAGTTCAGAAATGCTTGGAGAATTCTTTGAATATTATTATTTTTTAATTTTTTTTTAATGTGATGGGGACCTTCAGGTTTCCACCAAGGACAGGATTTGCAAGTATTAAAATGCATTTAATGACCTTGCTCTTTGTAGTATTTCCAGTACAAGCAGGAGAAGAGAATGGCAAGAAATCGGTCCCAGTATGGCTGGTCAGAAAACACAGGTACTTATCACTTGCAGGGGAAAAGAATATTATCCATCTGTTACCTCGTCTATCACATCTAAGGCAACTAGTTTCATGAATCTGAACCCATGCTGGAGAGGGCAGAGATATGTGGGCACCTACTCACCAGCCAATCCAGCCCATCATTTTAACGCTGCCTGTACAACATTATCATTTTCCATTTTGCTGCTCCTCAAGGACAGCTTAGGGAGCTGAACCCAGGGGTGGCTGAATATGTTCAAATGAAAATCCTTCTTGCAATGAATAGGAGGTTTGATGGTGTGCTCTAAAATGCAGAAATGACCCAAGTTTGTTAAATTGAATGGAAAAATTGGGGCATCTCCCCTTCCCAACCAATCATTCCAAATGCTGTTGTTTTAGAACAAAACATTTCATTTCTGAGCAACTTTCAATATTTGGTGTTTTTGTGGTTCTGCGCCGTGCTTTTGGGAGAACTCAGAGCCATTAGCTTGGCTGACTGTTTGACATCACCTCTGGGACGCGACAAGTGTCGCAGCCCTCGCATTTCCCAGGGGCTGGCAAACCCCAGGCTCCAAAATGCTCTGGCTGGAGCTTCTCCAGGGCTCGGTGCCTTCCCCAGAGGAACTGTCAATTGCCTCTTATCGGCCGGTGCCATCATCAGTCACCCTGAATTAACAGCAGTTGGCAATTCATTTCTACATAGGGAAAATGTGGAAAGAGAGGGTTTAAGCTGAAGGAATGGATCCTGAGGAAACTCTTTGAGGCTTTCTGCTCCTAGCAGCACAGATGCTAGGAAATACATAGGGTAGCATGCATGGCGGAAGGGGCTGCAGCAGGCGGACCCGCTCCAACGTCCCCCTCGGTCCCTGATTCTGGCAGTATCTTCTTGGCCTTGTACTGTGCTAGGTGTTGTGCAAGCTTGGAAGAACGAAGTTGGCCCAAAGACCTACTCGCTCAAACACAATGTTTTTACCTGCCTTAGGGTTTGTTTTGTTTTGTTTTGCTAACTGGTTTGGCGAGGAAGTCGAGGGCCACCAGGACGGTGGGATTTGCTGTCCGCGCATGAAACCTGACCTTGCTTTTCCCAGATGTGCATGGGGTATTGGGTCTGCCTTGTGCGTTGTACTGGGAAGAACAGGCTTTTTGGCCTGTTTTATCGCTTGCTGAATGCCAGGAGGACTTCGCAAGCCCCAGCAAGCAGCGGATGACTCACTCTGCCTTTGTCAGACCCTGCCCTGGGAATGTGCTGCTTTTCTTCTGATTGGAGGAGGCGAGGTGATGAGTGTGAGCTCACGTCTGAATGGTCTCAGTGAGGCAGAATGAATCCCACCCATAAGCCAGGTAGGGAAGCTCCTATGAACTCTAACAGCCTCTCCCATGTCACACTCCGTTTGGGACCCGTGGCACGGATGCGTAACCGGAGGGGAGCTGGAAGGCTCAAGGACAAGCCCAGTGTCCTGTGGCCATGCAATAGCTAGAAACAGGTGGATAAATTTGCCCAGGTCATCTTGGGGAATGGTGACATCTGAGAGCCTCCATCTTCTCAGATTCAGGGGAGAGGGTGTGCTGGAGCAGAGGCTGCAACCAAGAAGGAGAAATGGAGCTGCAGGTGGGCCTGCCTCTAGTTGATGGTACCAGCAGGGGCTGCATGGCTATCCAAATTCAACTTTTGATTGTATGCATGCACAAAGCAGGGGAACACTTGAGTTCCTGCATGTTTTGGCTGGGGCTGAAGTAGCTGCAAGCCACCTGATCTTCCAGGAGCTGAAATAACATTAGATCATTTCACCTTTCCAGAAAAAACATCCAAATGGCTGTACCAGCTCACACCAAAAGTCTACCCAGCTCAGTCTCCTGCCTCCAACAGCGGGTGCCCACGTAGCTTGATGGAAAACCTCTAGCTGGCTTTGATGGGCTTGACCCCAGCCTTTGCTGAGCAAGAGCAGCTCAGAAATAGAAAGCGGCGTACAAAGGCACGACTCCCTTAAGTCCTCATGTCCTCCCCTCCCACACTTTAAGAGAGCTGCCCTCCTGCCGGGGCAGAGCAGGGAGCAACGGGTGAAGAGAGAGGGCCGTCCCCATTTCCCCACCTGCCTTTGGGCTCCATCCAGTGCCGAGGTTGTGCGTAGTAGGTCTGCAAAAGGTGGAACCAGTGTGGAGATACTCTGATGTCAACCTGGGACCCCCCACCTCAGTCTAGACCCACCTAAGGCCTGATGGGCTGAGTGGCCACTGTGTTCAGTAGGGCCTAGAGAGGGGGCAGCTGGGCCAGAGCTTTCTCCAAGCTCAGTGTGGCCAAGGTCTACCCTGCTAGCTATTTTTCAGTCCATTTACGGCTTTATTTTTTGAAAGGTTTCTGCTTGCTCTCTTAAAGCCCGCTGGAGCCTGGCTGCTCCAAACTGCTCCTCTTCCGGGCACTTGACCTTGGAGTTGGATGAGGGTGTTTTTCCTGGTTTCTTTGGCCTTTGGGATTGCTGACTGTACTGGCATGATTGCTGTGATAAATAACCAAGGTAGATTGCCTTTGAGTAAGTCTTTATCAGTTGTCGGAGGAAAGGAATAGCAAACAGAGTCAGCAAGTCTGCTGGAAATGTTGCTGCCTACTGGCTCAGCCAGAGGCCAGCCAACCTCCCAGCTGCCCACATCTGCCTTGGTGGTGGCTCTTGGCCTCAAGGGAATTCCTTGTTTCTGAGAGGTGATAAATTGCCTTGGGTAGTTCAAACACAAGGGCAGAAGACAGTACCAGAATAACCCTCCGGAGCAGTGTGGCTTAGCCCCTGGGCCATCCATGAGCTCCTGACAGAAACCTGGGGAAAGGGTTCATCTTTGTGGCCTTGTCCTGCTCCCAGGAGCAAGTGGAAAGGTGTGAAAGCTTCAAGATGGAAAGCTGGTGGGGTAGATCACCTCTGGTAGTCTTCTCCATGGACTCCAGAGAGAGCTTGCACACAGACTTCAGCTTAGATGCTCACTTTCCAGGTAGCCAAAGGTAGCGCAGATGAATCTTGCCCCGCTGCATGTAATGCAGACACAGCTGAATGCTTCGAGGGCAGCACTGGTTTCTTGGAGTTGCTCCTAACCTCTTTGAGGTAGAGCAAGCAGAGGAGTCCACCCGGTGCCTTCTGCAGCCCAGCACCCACCTACGTAAGCACAGAGTTCGGCTCTGCTGCTCGCAATGGTGCTTTCTTATTTACAGCAGATAAATCTTTGGCTCCATGTGTACTTGAAAGGAAGAGCCCCGGGGGTTTCTTTGCTAATCCCGTTTTGCAGAGAGTTCCAGAAGACTTGAGGAACAAACAGAAAATAACGTCGATTGAGGTCAATATCAAAACCAAATGATCAGAGAAACAAATATTTACTCAGGTCAATATTTAACTAGGAGACAATAAATGCTGATATTGAACCAAATCTGTATATAAATATGGTCTATTTATAACGTGTCCCTTTAAAGGGGTACTGCCAGGTACTTGCCATGGTTTTTGATTGATGATTATCCTCCCCATTGTTTGCTGATTCCCTTGGAGGCTGGAGTTTCATGCAGGTGCATGTATGAGAAAGAGGTTATACTGCGTAATCCCGGGGCCCGGACAACAGGCGTAACTGTTGTCTCACGCATGCCTGTGCTCGGGGAGGGTCCCTGGCCCCAAGGAGGGGCTCCCCTTGCACCTGGAGTGGGTGCCCTGCTGTTCCCCCATCCCTTGAACCCCCCCCAACTCACAGGGTTGTGCTGCTGGAGAAGCTGGCATTTTACTCGCACCCCTCTCCCAAAAGCTCTTTGCATCAGTGACCAGCACAGCACTGGGGCTGGGGCTGGCTGTGAGCAAGAGCCCGAGACCCAGCTGGGAAGGGGGGAAGCGGGCTTGATGCCTCCCAGCATTGCAGAGCAGGACTGGGGGGTGCTGCAGCCAGGCAGGGGCTAGCGCAGGGCTCGAAGCTGCCAAGTACCGAAGAAACTCCCCGCCTCCCCGCGCCCCGAGCCCTTTCCCCCGCAACCGCTCCCTCTGCCAACTTTACAAGCTCATTGCCTGTTTAGCAAACATTGATTTCTCTCCTTGTTCTCTGCTGCTGCCCGTGTGGTGACAACATCTGATGTTTCTATGGCGGTTTGTTATTTATCAACTTCAGATTAGAAAGCGTTTAATCATGGGAAATACACGTCCCGCCTCCCGCCTCGACAACCTGCCGTGCCTAGCGCTCGTCTAACGATGCTCGTGGTTAATCGCTGGCAAAATGGCATGGTTGGCTCAGGCGCCGTTTTCTTCTGCGTCCTCCCAAGAAATGTTTGTCTTGGACTCTGCATGTATTGATCGATATCCTGATAACGTCTCACCCTGCCTTTGACGCTCTCTGAAATAGGGATAGAGGTCTTCAAGGCAGGAGGTTCCTGCGGGATTTATAAAAATTGGCGGATGGTAGAGGGGGAAGACTTGTGTCAGTGCCTATTAGCCACAGGAGAATCCACTCTGGAGGAAGCTGGGGGAAGCAGGGCTTCATTGTCTGCTTTCTTCATCGAGCAACTGGCTTGCAGGGCTGGGTTTTTACTGATTTCACAGCACTGGGTGCTTCGCAACACGCAGCTCTTTCAGAGGCTGCTGAAGTTATCTTGCCCTCCAGGGAATTTTGGTCACCAGGTCCCAGGTTCGGATGTGCCAGTGCTGAGCATGATGCGCTCCTGCTGGTCCAGTGGCACAAACTGGTGTCCAATGGCCTGGTCCGGAGTGGACAAAGTGCTTGTTCTAACCCCTTTCCTTTTCCTGCTTGTTTTTTTTGGCTTTCTTTTCTCTGGTGAGTTGAAAAGACCTTCCTCCATGGTCAGCAATAGATACTGAGACTTCGAGGGGAAAATACCATGGGATTTCAGTGCTTTTATTGCATGAAAGGCTATTCTTATTGGCTTTCCCTTCCTGGCCAAACCAAAGATGGTTTGGACACCTCTAAACTCACAGAAGTCTTGTTGATGTTTGCTTTGCCTGTACTTCCCCTTTGCTCGCTTTGTGCCTGAGCTAGTGACCTATGACGGCTGCTGGAGCCCTTGCCGATGCAGTTGGTGGAGTCTGGGGCATGCCCACCTCCAGGTCTTGTATCTCATCCTCGTCTCCGGTGATTGCAATGGTGGCATTGCTAGTGACTATAGGGGAAACTGGGCCACTGAACCCACTAAAGACCTCTTCAGCCAGAAGGCCCTAGAGGCTTTCTTCATCAAGTCACAGTGGGTATCTCTCTTGCAGTATGGAGATGAACTGAGGTCCCTGGCTCTGCGATAAGCTCAGTCCTTCTCAAAAAGGCAAGAAAATGGTTCATTCCCTGCCTGCGGCTGGCAGACAGGGAGGAAGCGATGGGCTGATCATTCCAGGTCATTGCTGTCTCATGTGAGCCCACCACAGTGTCCTCGGCTGCCCTCCCTGGAGCTGCCCCAGGCAGGGCTGCATCCTGCCACCAGGTCTCACTTGGGCTGGCCGAGGAGTCTGCAGAGATTTGGCGTCTACGGGGCTTCCTCCTGGTGGGGCCCGCTTTGTTCTCAATTGCTTCCTTTGTATTTGTGCTGCTTACCATGGCAGGTCTGGAATGCAGGCGGCTGGCAGAGCAGAGGGTTTTCTTGGTTTCCTGGTGTGGTTGACCCCAAATTGAGGGATCCAGCAGCTGGACCACCACTTGCAGGCTCAAGCATTACCTGTGAAGGAGCTTGGCTGAAGTATGCAGGTGCTTCTGAAGCTGTTTCTTCCCACTGATGGGGGTGATGTGACACAGCCTTCAGCCTCAAAACCCCTGGAGGTCTGACCTGGAGATTTTGTGTTTAAGCATCTCCTCATGCTTCCAGGCATGAAGACCACATGGAGACCCATGGCTCTCCAGGGATAGCAGCTCTCAGCATCCCCAGCCTGTTTGGCACCCATCCTCTCAAGGCCATGTGGCTCTGTGGTCTATCGTGGCCTTGCAAGGAAGGCCATTTAGACGCAACTCCCAGAACATGAACACCCCAAAAATGGGAAAACTGAGACCATTGAGTTGTTTTTGCTCGTTTTCTGTGAGAAAGAGGGAAGCCGGAGCTGGTTTCTAGCCCTTGCTGTGTTGGCTGACCAGCCTGACGATGTGCGCATGACCCCAGACTGGGAGGGCGAGAAAAGGCTTTAACCACAGTCTTGTTGAACTGGAGAATGGTGGAGGTTAGGGGTGAAACCTAGCAGTTGTGGAGGAGAAAATGGGCACACTGGAAGCGAGCAGGCAGCAGCGGCTGCAAGAGAAGGATGTGGAATGAGAATGGGGCACAGGCTGATGCTGAACACACAGAAGGCAGATAAATACTGTTTTGGGATTTGGAGATAACTCTGCCCCTTCACTTGGTGCTGGAGGACTGCGGCCTATTTTGGGCACTGACCTTGGAGAAAGGGTCTGGGTGAGAAATGTGAGAAGAGCCCTCAGCCCTCTGTGGAAAGCTGAGGGGAATCAAGGCAGGAGAAGAGAGGCATGCAGGACATTTGCAAGTATGCTGTAGTGCATACGGGGAATGATAAAGGAGATTTAAGTCCTGGCAAAGTCTTTCTACCTTGGAGATTGGGCTAGCTGAAGGCAAACTGCAGAGAAGGTCCCTGGGTACCCTGCTGCCAGGGGTGGCTGGGGTACCTGGTTCCTGTGCCTGAGGACATGGGACTTGAGTAAGTGTTGCAGGCTCAACCCTTGATGCCTGCTCCGGTGGTTTCCAGCCTGTTCCCAGGGCACTGCATGAACGTTTCTGCCTACCCTAAGGTAGCCTTTGTAGATGGTAGCCTCATGGGAACTGGGAGAACTTATTGGTTTGACTGGGCTAGAAATCTCTGAAGGTCTTTGTGCCCTGCCTCAAAGCCTCGTCTGGAAAGCTCTGTATTTCTCAGCCATCTTTTCCTTCCCCGTGAGAAGCCCAGAGTTCACCAAACCTTGCAGCCAAGCCGAGCTGCCGCCCAGATTCACCAAGAGGCCATTCTCCTTGGGCAAGCTCCAAATGCTGCGGAAGATCCCGCTCTGCCTCTTGGCGAGGATTAAGACATAAAAACAGAGACTGGCTGTGGGAGCTGGGAACCGAGTCCCTGCTCATCCCCGCAGTGGGCTGCTCTGTCCCTCTGCTCTGGGACAGGTGGTGTAAAACAGGAAAGGAAGAGCCAAAAAAAAAAAAAAAAAAAAATCCCTGTTAGTGAACAGAGAGAAGGTGATCTCAAGGTGCAGCTGGCTCTACTCCCACCTCCAGGCAGGAGAAAAATGGAGGTCATCCTCCTTGGAGAACAAGTCTTGTGAGGAGCAGCTGAGGGAGCTGGGGTTGTTTAGTCTGGAGAAGAGGAGGCTGAGGGGAGACCTTATCACTCTCTACAACTACCTGACAGGAGGGTGTAGCGAGGTGGGTGTTGGTCTCTCCTTCCAAGTAACCAGCGACAGGATGAGACGAAATGGCCTCAAGTTGTGCCAGGGGAGGTTTAGGTTGGATATTAAGAGAAAATTCTTTGCGGAAAGAGTGGTCAAGCATTGGAACAGGCTGCCCAGAGAGGTGGTGGAGTCCTCATCCCTGGAGGGGTTCAAAAAACGGGCAGAGGTGGCACTGGGGACATGGTTTATTGGGCATGGGGGTGTTGGGTTGATGGTTGGGCTGATGATCTTGGAGGGCCTTTCCAACCTTAATGATTCCTAGTTTTTACTTTCATTAAAAAATTAATCCAGCCACCAAGGCAGGAAACATGAAATTAATTATTCCTCTCCCCTTAATTGGTTTAGTGGTGGCCTTGGTAGCGTTAGGCTAATGGTTGGACTGGATGATCTTCAAGGGCTTTTCCAACCTAAACGATTCTGTGACTCTACGATCCCTGGGCTGGGCAGGCTGAGCCCTTGCCTGCTCTTCCTGCGGCCTCTGAACCCCCGTCCCTCTTTCGCCATGCGAAACCTGGATTTGGGAGCCTGTGGGAGGCAGGTGCCACCCCCCACGCCTTGGCCCCGGGGTGGGGGACTGGGGGGGGTCTCCCCAAGAGACGAGGGCAAACATGGCTGCCGCACGCCCTCCACGGCCGGGGGGTGGTTGGGGAGGCTGGCGGGTGGTGGCGGGGCCCCGGGGGAGGCTGCCCGACTAACCCAGCCCTGTCTGCCCCACAGCTGCACCCCATGAGGATGGAACAGCGGATGCCGCCGCTCATTCTTGAGGTGAAGCGCTTTCCTCATTCCTCCCTCTGCATGCTTCTGTCCCCGTTGGTGAGAGGTACCGCTAAAGCCCCAAAGAGATTGAGCTGGGATGGCCCCCCGCCCGCCCAGCCCCGCTGCAGGCCACCCAGACCTGCTGGCGAGGACATGGCGGCACCTCCGTCTCCTCCTTCCGCCCCCGCCGGGGTGCGTTCCTCCCGCTCGCGGTGTCGCCGTCTGTGCCAGCCACCCGGGCACCCGCGTAGCCATCTCCTCCACGCCTCTCGTGTCTCCATGAACCGGATCCCCGCTGACCGGGAAAGGAGCCAGCTAGAGACGCCTGCGTTCAGGACGCCGGGAGTTGGATCCCACCCGGACGTGTCAGCACCGAGTCACCCCGATCGTGCTGACCGTGGGCCGAGGAGTTGGTTTTGGATAGAGCGCTGGTGGGGAGGCGCTTAGGGAAGCGGCTTGGGATTTATTAGGTGTTAGCACCCAGCAGGAGCAGTGGGCGAGGGCTGCGAGGCGTTTCTGGGCCGCAGGCGAGCAAAGTGCCCCTTTCTCCCTCTTTGAAGGATGCTGGGGCCCTCGGGGGTCGCGTGGGACCTGTGACAATCAGCGGCATTATGACACTCTGGATTCCAGCGGGGCGGGGACATCACCATCCCAGTCCTGCACGCACCGCTGGGGCTGCAGCTGCGGACAGGACTGGTATCCCCTTCCCGTCCGGTGAAAGCCCATCGCTTTTCCCCTGCTGACCAGCTGCCCCTTAAAACCCCCCTTCCCCAGGACCCTGGGGCTGCTCAGGATCAGAAGTGGATTTATCAGGCTTTAATGGAATGACAGGAAGAAGACTTTGCTCTGCAGGTAGGGGTGGTTATGAGAGAAACGGAGGCTGAGAGACACCGAGCGGGAGGGCAGGCAGCAGACGGGGGGACTGGCTGAGAATGCAGGTTTTGGATCTGCAATTAGGGCCCTCCATGCCCTTCTACATTTCATATACCTGCCTGGTCACCTGCCATATAAGGACCCACTGGAGCTGGTGTGGGGGAGACCTTCCCTTGGGAACTGAAGGTGAGAACGTTAAATGCCAGAGATAAGGGAAGTGTAGAAGTAAAAGGTATCCAACGCCTTCCCCCTGCCCCCACTCCTGGCAAGTGGGTCATTTCATTGCTCAGGTATGTACGGCATTCGGAGCCTCTGGTACTACCTCGAGCAAGCCGACTCCCAAGGGTAGCGGTAACGTGCCAGTGCGGGCGCACAGGGCAGGAGCACGCAGGGCTCAGCTCCAAAGCTTTGGCGTGGTTCTCCCTCGGGCAGGAACCCACGCTGGACACTGGCAGGGGGGAGCAGAGAGGAAATCGGGGTTTCGGACCAGCCTGCAAGGGCTGAGTTGAGGGTCTCTGATTCTCTTCCCAGCCTCTCGCTGATGCCTTTGCTTTGGGGCGTGCCTGAGCATGGGTTTCCTCGCTGGAGCACGGTGGGGGGGAGCGGGGTGTTGCTGAAGGCAGCGCTGCCTTGAGCAGAGGCAGTTAGGTGAGGATGTGACACAAAGTGAGCTTGTAGTGCCAACACGTAGCTTCCTTTAATGAGGGCAGGGACTTTTCAGGGCCTGCACGTTCAATGACGGACAGGATTTGCAGCACACACCAGTGCAGCGAGCACAGCGTAGAAAACAAGAGTCCCAGCGCAGCGTGCTCGGTTCCAGTGCAGCGTAGCCCTTCCAAGTCCAGCTGCTCAGAGCTTCTGCCTGTGTAGAAGACGGTGTGTTTGTGGCACGTAACTGTGTTTGGGTGGCAGCCAGCTTACCCATGCGTTGCCAGTATGGCTTGCAGAGGTGCAAAGGCTCTTTGAATTAACTGGAAGCACAGGTGATATGTTTTGCTGGAAAGGGCAAGGAAATCTCTTGGGTCCCGTCCAGCTTTGTTCAGAGCAATGAAATTGCAGCAGGGATGACTTTGGCCCATTGCACTCCAGTGACATAGTTCAGAGCTGTAAAACCCTCGGCTCAAGCGTGCAGGGTGTGGGGTGAGATCAGCTCGCTCACCTGAAGTGCGCTGTAGGCTCTGCCAGGGAAACCTGGTGGTTTTGCCAGCTCCTCTACATATGAATGAGTCTACGAGGGCTTTGCAATGAGCTTAACACATGGATAACCACATAATTAAAGGCTGTAGCTTTATAGAAGAGCATTAGCGCTGGTATCTTTAACCACAAAGAGCAGAACTTGAGTCATCAGATGCCAGGGGATGAATTTCCTAGTGGATTGCTCCATCGGGTTGCTGAACTATTGGGCCTGGATCCAGTAGGATGCCGCATCAGACATGAACCAGGAGGGGAAGAAACCTGGCAAGCGGTGATTGTCTGAGCTACAGGTCCTGTTAGCTTGGAGGACCCAGACTTGTAAAAACAGCTCTACAAAACGAGAACTAAACCAAAGGTTAGGTGAGGGCTGAGTCACTTTACCAAGACAACAGTAGCATGCCTGGCAGTTTCCATTTTAGGCTCACCGTCCACTGAATTAGCGGCAAGATCACTTAGATTTCTAGGTCTATAGCCCAAATTACTCTCAATTATTTAAAGATACTGTCCTAGAATATTCTCAGTTAATTAAAGATATTGTCCTAGAATAAAATGCAATACATCTCAGGCTGTCAAGTTTAAAGGAGACCAGAGTCAGCAGGTCTAAGGTGGGCTGCAGATCCAACATGCCCAAAGCATGAGGCTGACTGGAGCAGAGTTTCTGATTTCATCCCCTTTCTGGTGTTAAAATTCTCTCGGTTGTGTGATCACAGCTTTGTACCTAAAGCTTGGCTCTTCTTTATCAGGCTGTGTTTCTCTCATAGCTGCATCCTCTGCCTAGCTTACCCTTTGTTATCAGTGCAGATAGGTAGGAGGGAAGCGGGACAGAGGACAGTGATTCAATCCTGAGGAGTCTGTGGCTGTGTCAGAGACGGAAGATAAATCACCGCAGCCTGTGACTCCTAGGCCATTCTTGCTGCTGTCTTGATTTCCTGCTAGCTTAAGTACTTGCTGAACAATGGACTCCCACCCACCAGTGTGTCAAGGTTACTCTTCACAAGTTCTCTTGTCTGTATTGTTTTGCCATAGGCACGGTCCGAAATGGATAAGTACCTTTCAAATGAGGTGCCACCCATCCCAATGGTACCAGACAAGAAGTACCGCCGGGATAGTGCCTCCGTGGTGGATGAGTTCTTCTCCACAGACAAGCCCACTTCTACGCCCTACAGCGTGAACATCAATGTGATCCTGCCAGACACGACGCACCTGCGCACGGGACTTTACCGGCCACCCAAACCCATGACGCCATTCCCGCAGATCAAAACAGAGCCTGGCACCAGCTTCGCCCAGCCCTGCTCTTCTGCCTCCGGCTCCACACAGACCCTGCCCGACTTCACCAGTGTCTTCAGCATGCCCCAGTCAGTGGCAGTGAACAACATCTTCATCAAGCAGGAGATGCCCTCTGAGATCCCCTTATCCACCAATCCACAGCAATCCCAGCTTTACCAGATGCCTCTTGGCAACGGAAGCGCTGACATGACCACTCTGACATCCTCCTCCAACAGCACCACAGCCATCAACAGCCTCAGTGGTGTCACCATGTCCACAGGTAACACCATGTCCAGTGTGGTCCACAGACATGTCCAGCCAGGAGGGCCGGTTAAGCAGTACCCACACGTCTCCCAGGGACAGGGAAACTTCAACATCTCAGGGCAGTTCTACGCAGTTCCAGGGGTGAACCTGCCCCCTTCACCCCCCAACTCACAACCTGGCAGCCCAGAAAATCAACCCGAGCTCATCAACACCATCTCTCCCCCACCATCCTATGAAGCCACTTTTGGACTGAAGTTGGTCCAGTCATCCCAGGTGCCCCCAGTCCCCAATGGCCTTGGGACCCTCTCCCAAGGGCACATCGTCATGCAGCCCCCCAAATACAACAGACGCAACAACCCGGAGCTGGAGAAAAGGAGAATCCATCACTGCGATTACCCAGGTATGCTCATGGTTGACGTACTGGCTTGGCTTTGGGGTGGGGGGAGGAGGTCTCTTCTTGACACACAGAGGCTGGGGGCTGCCTTGGGCATCTGCAGGAGTTTAATGTGAAATCACTTTGTCTGTATGATGAAGGGAGCTATGGAGCTGGGTGGAGAGGCCCAGGGAAGTGGGGTTCCTACCACCACCAAGGGAGTAGGAAAGGTCGATCCTGCCTGCGCTAGCTGATGCCTGTTTTCTCCCTTTCCCCTTTGCACTCTGGCAAAAGCAAGCCTGACTGAGAGGCATCTTACTCCTGCAAAGCATGGGTATGCTCCTGGAAATCTGCTGCCTTAGCGGCCCGTTTCGCTCTGGTCTTGCCTAACCCTGAGCAGCCACACGCTCTCCGCAGGTGAAACCATGCTGGCTTTCTCACTGACCTTTCCCTTCCCACTCTCCCACAATGGGTAGCAAACCATCAAGTAATTTCCATAAGCAGCCTTTATGGTCTTTCTCTGTGGCCCAAATTCTCTTCTTCCAAAGAGGTAACGAGCCGAGTATCTCTGCATCATATCCTTCAGCGGCTTCATGTACTGCATTGGGATGGTGTGGAAAGGCATTTCAGGGTCATGAGCAGCGCAGAGCTGAAGTTGTTCCCTGTGTGTCACCTCATTGCAGGAGCACGTCCATCTAGAGACCTGCAATGCCTTGGCAGGAGGAGATCTTAGAATCATAGAATCATAGAATTGTTTAGGTTGGAAAAGACCTTTAAAATCATCCAGTCCAACCATTAACCTACACTACCAAGTCCACACTAAACCAGTCAAGGGTAGACCAGACTGAACCATGTCCCCAAGTGCCACGTCTGCCCGTTTTTTGAACACTTCCAGGGATGGTGACTCCCCCACCTCTCTGGGCAGCCTGTTCCAATGCTTGACCGCCCTTTCCGTAAAGAAATTTTTCCTAATTTCCAACCTAAACCTCCCCTGGCGCAGCCTGAGCCCATTTCCTCTCGTCCTATCGCTAACTACATGGGAGAAGAGACCAACACCCACCTCACTACAACCTCCTTTCAGGTAGTTGTAGAGAGCGATCAGGTCTCCCCTCATCCTCCACTTCTCTAAGCTAAACACCCCCAGCTCCCCCAGCCGCTCCCCACCAGCCCTGTGCTCCAGACCCTTCCCCAGCTCCGTTGCCCTTCTCTGGACACGCTCCAGCACCTCAATGTCTTTCTTGTATTGAGGGGCCCAAAACTGGACACAGCATTCCAGGTGCGGCCTCACCAGTGCCGAGTACAGGGGCACAATCACCTCCCTGCTCCTGCTGGCCACACTGTTCCTGACACAAGCCAGGATGCTGTTGGCCAGCTTGGCCACCTGGGCACACTGCTGGCTCACGTTCAGCCGCTGTCGACCAACACCCCCAGGTCCTTTTCAGCCAGGCAGCTTTCCAGCCACTCTTCCCCAAGCCTGCAGCGCTGCATGGGGTTGTTGTGACCGAAGCGCAGGACCCGGCACTTGGCCTTGTTGAACCTCACACAGCTGGCCTCAGCCCATCGGTCCAGCCTGTCCAGGTCCCTCTGCAGGGCCATCCTACCCTCCAGCAGATCGACACTCCCACCCAGCTTGGTCTCATCCGCAAACTTACTGATGGTGCACTCAATCCCCTCATCCAAATCATCAAGGGGATCTTGCAGGGTTTCCCGCACTGTGCACAGAGAGCTTGTGGGACCCACAGCTGCAAACTCTCACTCATGCCGCGTGAGAGAGAAGCAATCGTGTCCCTAGTGAGAAACCCCAGTGACACCAGCGTGAGGGCTCGAAAATCACCCATCCTTGCGCAGGACACGCACCTCCCACTTCCTGGGCCGAGCCCCAGCCATCGAGCTCTTGGGGATTAGCAAACAGTTTTCCCGTGGGGGGTGTGTGAACTGGGGAAAGTAATTTCCTAACTGCCTCCTGCAAGATTTATGTGCTTTTTCCGTGGTACAAGAGTGGCTGTAGTAGGTCAGCCCAGAGGCCTGTGTAACCCAGATCCTGTCTCCAGTGGTGACCTGAGGAAGTATTTAAGAATACGATATATTTAGAGGGATCTTTCTGTGCTTATACCTTCCCACCCTCTGGCAACCTGCAGATTAGAGACTTTCTGAGCCAGAAGCTGCACCCACGTTCTTGTGGTTAACAGCTTGCGCTGATTTTTTTACCTTCTGGTCATGGTGCGAGAGAGATTAAGGGTGTAAGTGGACCACTGCTCTGACACAGACCCCTCCGCTCTTGTCAGAACTGGTCAGAGCAAGAGTCTCATCCCGCAGGATGCACTACCAAGGCAAAGCTCGCCTGTTTTCAGCAGAATTTTGGCCTGCATAGGAAGGCAGGAACACGTCTGTGGTGCAAAAAAACCCCCAAACAACCTGCGCTGAATAAACACTTGGTGGCTTGATAAGTGTCTACGTGCAGAGACAGTGGAAGGCTGCTTCTAATCCTTCACACTGAGGTTCAGCTAGAGGTGAAACCAGTCAGGACTGATGGCAGGGGCAGCAGGTCTGACTTGGCAGTGTAGGTTAATGGTTGGACTGGATGATCTTAAAGGTCTTTTCCAACCTAAACGATTCCATGATTCTACTGACGTGGTCTGCATGAGGAAGCGACAGGAGGCATGCTGAATTCACACCGGTAACTGGATGAACGGGGGAGACCTGTTTGCAAAGCCTCGATCCAAGGTTCCAGGTGGTGGCCTCAGCACTTTTTCCTCTGCATGCTCATGGAGAAACGAAACTCAGCCGTGCCCTGCTCTGGCTTCTCTGCGCTGCTCCCTCTGGGCATGGAAACTGCTCGGGGTGCTCGGCTGGCTTTGTTTCCGTGCCTGGCAGGAAGGCAGTCCTTGGTCTCGTGCATACTCATCTCTCTCCTGAGTGTGAGGGACCTCTGAGGCTTCAGAGCATGAGAAGCAAAATTCAGCGGGGTCACCAGCCCTTATCCCTCCTACCGTGGGGAGGGGAAAGGCAGCTAGCTGCTCCCGCACCTCCTGAGTGGGACAGGACGGAGAGCTGACCTCCCGCGAGAGGCTTCTTTAGGCTGTGTGGAAACACTGGAAAGAAAAATATGCCTATCATCTTGCTTATGCAGGTCATAAAAATTCAAATTCATATTTTAATATCCTTGGCAAAACGCAGGGCCATAAAGGCAGCATGAGAAGCTTTTCTAAACTTTATCTAACCGAAATGAGGAAGTAGCAATGATTCGTTTTGAGATGCCGGTAGTTGAAACTTTTCCCAAAGTCACGGTGTTTCTGTTAAGAGCCTTTCTTTGATTAAACCTGTTGTTGCTAATCTTCTGGAAAAAAAAAAAAAAAAAAAGCAACCTTCCCACTGGCTTTATTCTGGATCCTGAAAGCCAAGCTGTGGCTCCACAGAGTACCTGGCGTTTCCTGCTTCCTGGAACGTTTTCACCACATCTGCTGGGGCTGGGACTATTACAAAATACATCTTCCCTCCAGCCTTGCACTAGTGGTATCAGTTTCGTCTGGAATCCAGAAAGACAAATGGCAGCAGAAAGCCAGCAGCTAACAGCGGTGAATTTAATGTTTTCATCCTGCCTGGAAGAACTGGTTGAGGAAGGGGGGGATTTGGAAGTCTGTGCCCGATTCTTAGTATCACAGAATCATTTAGGTTGGAAAAGCCCTTTAAGATCATCCAGTCCAACCATTAACCTAACATTACCAAGTCTACCACTAAACCAATTAAGGGTAGAGCAGCAATTTTATAGTAGCTCTTCCCCCCGCCGCGCCCCTAATTCCCAGCGCAATGCCCACGGGTGTCAGGACTGTGTGGCAAAAGATGGAGTGTTGTAAATGTCTGTCTGTCTTGGAGAACAAATGCTCTTTAGTCACTGCTGAAACAAAACGGGTATAGCCAGGCTTATTTGCATACTGTTACCTCAACCTGCTCCATCCCTAACCTCAAGTACAAGTGCTCTGGGTTTGTTTGAGCCAGGGCCCCTTGCTCACAGGGAAGTCGTGTCTTTTCTGGTTTTGCAGGTTGCTCAAAAGTTTATACCAAGAGCTCCCACCTGAAGGCACATCAGAGGACTCACACAGGTAAGAGCACCACATCATCTGGAAACTCTGCCAGCCTACACTTCTTATGCCGTGCCTGCTCATGGCGGTGATGACGCAGCTGAGTTGATTACCTTAATCTAGGCTGGTTACTGGGGTAAAGAGCACAGTTAAGTCTATCGATGTTAAAAAAAGTGCAATGGTTGCACTGGTTTGTAGTGACTGTACACTGCTGTGTGCGCTTGCTTGCCTTCTGGAGGGATGCTCTAGAATTTAGGAGAACTCTTGGAGGCCCTCGAGTCGCTGGATTGGGAGGAGGAGTTGCCCCCAAAACCTTGATCACTCTGAGCTCTTCCTTTGAGACCTCCTGAATCCTAGCCAGGTCTGATCCCGCTTAGCCTACAGAAAGATTGCGTAGAAGCATGTGGTGCATATATATATGACCTCTGAGGAGACAAAGGCTGTCTCTCTTGTGTCAAGCATCCCTCTGGTTCCTAAGGAGAGGAAGGGACCCCTCGTATCTCCTTCTGTACCAGCCACGCAGACCACTCACGCCCAGCGCTTGTCCCCATAGCAGCTGCCAGTGGTGTACCACTGGAGCTGCCGAATACACGTACGGAAGGGCTCCGAATACATGTACGGAAGGGCTCCAAATACACATATGGAAGGACTGTGCCCTCATTCCCGAGGCGAGAGGTACCATGGGCTGCCCCTGCTGGTGTAAACAGGGTCACCAGCACAGAGGAGCTCCCACCAGTCCCACTGCAACCAGCTTCCCCGGGGTAAACTCAGCTCAGCGGCACTTGTGCGTTCAAGCACAGGTCTTCTCATTAAGGCATTTATTATACCTGAAACTTTATCAGATCCCCAGGTAGTCCAGGAACCATCAGTGCCCTCATAAATCTCTTTTATAGAAGGGCTGATCTTTACTGAAAGCAATTAAGTTGGCCCAGAGTTCACTTTTCTTTTTTATTAACAACGAACAAAACCCATCCTGAGGCTGGGAATCAGTTCTTGCACTTGGCTCAGTTCCGTTTTCGTCTTATCAGTCCTTCAAACAAGCCAGCAAAGAATTTTGCTTTGTGCATGAGGTACAATATTTTTTTGGCAGGGCCTGGGTAGGAGCAGGCTGGAGAACAACACGGGAAAGGGGTGGAAGAAAGGAACAGGAAGGACATTGTCCCGGCTCCGAGAGCTGGGTGGTGATAAGCAGTTGTCACAACAGCAGTCTGTATTCAGGGCTATGCCAGGGCTCTCGCTTTAAAATGGAATATCTCTTTTCCCCTTCTGTTCGGAGCACGGGTCTTAGCTCTATGCCCAGAGACACGACCCATCTGAGACATGCACAGTCCTTACAAGTCGTAATATAAAGATGTATCCAGGCAGGCTTGGGTGGTTTTGAACCCAATAAAATGCAGTCATTTTTCCAGGTTTCCCAGTAATTGGGCTGGAAATCCGAGTGCGTTTGCCTCCTTCCACTTCACTTGCTCTAAGAGGGAAGGGCAGAGAGGCGGAGGAGAAAACCGGCGGTGGCGTGGGGCGGGTAAAAAGAAGGGAATCCAAAAGAGAGAGCCACACGTGGGCAGGCTCAGGGTGCCCGTGCGCAATTGTTGACGCCTCGTGTTTTGCTTTTGAGGCCCTGGCCTTGCCGAGCGCGGCGCCGGAGCCGCAACGGCAGGGCCCGTCCCAACTCCTGCCAGCCACGTACGCGCGATGCCGCTTCAGCTCCATCGCTTGAAGGGTTAATAGCGCTCTTTCTCTCCATTCCTCGCCTGATGGCAGCTGGGCTGGGAAGTACATGATCTCCAAGATCTTTTCTTGTGGTTTGCCCGTTGCTATGGGCTGGGCTGTATTCATCTCCTGGAGACACCATTCATTTCCTGGGTGCCATTGTGAGATTAAATATATAACCCGGTGGCTGCTCACCCGCCTCCCGGGGGCTGGGAATGCCAGTTTGGGTCCTTTGTTTGAGCTTGCCCTGCCGTGCTGTCCTGGGAGATGGAGCCAGCTCGTGGGACAATGGAAAGCATTTTGTTTCTATCCTGGAGATCAACCTGTTATTGTTTGAAACTAAAGGGCCTTGGTAGGGTTGACCCAGCCAGGTGACCTGGCTGGGACAATGTCTGTGGCTGCGCACTGCAAATCGCGCCTTTGTCTTAGCACGCTAGCGCAAGCCCTGAGATCCCCAGCGTGCTGTAAAACATCCAGCGTGCTGCTTGTAAATTGACTTTACGTCCTCTATTTACCTGGGCTGTAAAAAAATACACCTCTCTCCTCGCCGTGGTGCAGAGCCCTGGGGCTTTTTGAGGAGCAGGATGTAGTCTTGGTGCCCTGTCTCCTCCAGGTTCACGTGCCTGTGCTTTCATATTTTGTCCGGTGCATGCAAGACACTAGATGTGGCTGTGGCGGAGTGTTTTCTGCTTCCTGGCCAAACGCACCGCCTGCCTAGCACACGGGCTGCGGGGAGGAACAGCCGTTCACTGGGAAACATGTCAGAGCACGACACACATGCCTGTGCATGCATGCAGCGTGTGTACGTGCATTCATGCCGCGATGGTGCGCTCGGCAATTGGCCGATGAAACGGTAAATATTTGAGGTCGGGAAAGTCAGCACATTCCCTGAACTCTGCCTGCTTGTTCAGGCTGTTAAGAGCGAGGGCTAATATTTGAGAGCACCACACCCATGCGTGGAGAGGGCTGCAGCCAGGGTTCAGCTCTACAACCTGGGCACGCAGGGAGTTGGAAGCAGGCATGGGCTTTTCCAGCCCAGTTCCCAGCTGGCTGAGAAGTTGCACAATTTAATTGATTTCAGTTCAGGAATAGGTGTGTATGGGCGGGAGGGGGGGAGAGGGCAGAGGCATTACGTCATCCAAATGCTCTGAAGAAAACCCAATGTTTTGTGTGCAGAGAGCTGCTGCGGGGCTGAACTTTGGGGCAGAGAGCGTTAGGTGGTGGTTTCAAAGATGCGAGGCTTTGAGGAAGATTTATACGGCATAAAATGCCATATGTGCCATATATGCCAAAGATTTATATGGCATTCTTCCTCCTGATGCCCCCACGCCTGTATGAGCAGCAACACCTTCCGTAGGAATTTTTGGCTTTTTAGTTAGAAAGAACTCGGAAAAATTTTTATCCAGAAATGCTCCAAAATCCAACGGGAGCTTGAACAGCACTAGAAACCAAGCCTAGAAAGCAAAGCGGGGCGGGGCGCATGGACAAGACGTGGTTATGGCAGCTGGACAAATTTATGGTCCCTGGGTGTCTGGACTGCGTACAGCAAGGGAGCCCCGGTCGTGTAAAGCAGCCGCGTGGCCACGAGCCCCGTTCTGCAGCGGGGCAGCCCTGGGTGCCCTCCAGGGCCTCCCAAGGAGGACGGGGCATCTCTGAGAGGACGGGGTGGGTGTTTGGGAGGCTGGGCAGATGCGTGTCCACCGTCGGCTCTTGCCCGTGACCCTGTGGCTCTTCCCCGCAGGTGAGAAGCCCTACAAGTGCACATGGGAAGGCTGCGACTGGCGCTTCGCCCGCTCCGACGAGCTGACCCGGCACTACCGGAAGCACACGGGCGCCAAACCCTTCAAGTGCCTCGTCTGCGGCCGGTGCTTCTCCCGCTCCGACCATCTGGCTCTCCACATGAAGCGGCACCAGAACTAGGAGCCGCCTACATTCGCCACTTCTCCAAGAGCAGCTGAAACTCTTTTCTTTTCCCAGGGGGCCTCTCCTCTTCCCGTACGTAGGAACAAACCCATGCTGTGATCAACCGGCGGGGCAGGGGTGGCGGGCAAGCCCCCTCTGCAAGCCTTGTCCCCAGTTGTTTCTGGTTTTAAAAGAAATCTTATTAAAAAAAGAGTTATAATTACAGACTGATCTCATGACGAGGCTCCCGGCGGCACTGGGGCGACGGACCTTGGATTCCAAAGGGCTTTCTTCCAGCAAACCTGCT
The DNA here is from genome assembly GCF_030463565.1 of Pelecanus crispus. Classification (NCBI taxonomy): domain Eukaryota; kingdom Metazoa; phylum Chordata; class Aves; order Pelecaniformes; family Pelecanidae; genus Pelecanus; species Pelecanus crispus. The sequence goes on along the minus strand of NC_134655.1, from coordinate 1,665,243 downwards.
ATTTATTTGTCACTCAGGAGCAACTGTCCTTTGTGTCTCAAGCTCGTTGGGATTTTTTTTTTTTTTTTTTTTTAACCCCTTTCAGGGCGGTGCCTTTGGTGAGCCCGAGGAGGGTCGTGACGGGTTGGTAGCCTGGCTGTGCATGAGCGGTCTCGCTTCAAACTGTGGGCGCAATCCTCTCGGACTGCCCCGTGGCGTGGCCGTGGATGTGGCACCTCTGATGTGCGAGAACAGGAGCGCATACGTGCCCGGGGCTGTTGGGGTTGACAATCCCAGTCTCGGCGGGGGCATAGAAGAAAGGGCCTGTGACATACCTGACGTGCCTTCAAGCAAGGGACAGCACAAAAGCAGATGACGAAAGCCATCATCTGCGTCCCGCGGAGCCCACCTGCGGTTTCCTGGCAGCCAGCTCACTCGGGGCTGCGAATATCTGCCCTGCTTGGCCAGGTTTTTTTGGTTGTGTCCTTAGCATTTCTGCTTCCAAAGATGAATTTTGACTTCAGGTGTCTCTGGGAGGACCGGCGTGGGTCTTGAAGCCACCCAGGGGACTGCAAAAAAGCCCGCGATAAAGCTCTGGTTTCCCAGAATACACTGTGCCTTTCTCCAAAAAGCACTGGGCAGGCTCTGCTCATGCCTTGAGCACGCACACAAGGAATCAGTCATCGCCAGTCACACCGGTCTTATGCTGTTGCCGTTTTATCACGTTCAGACAGAAAAGAAAAAAGGAAAAAAATCATCTTTGAAACAAATTCCAATAAATCCTGCTGTTCAGATTGTAATCATGTTACCTACCTCACAGGTTCACCGCCTCGGGCTCCGTAAGGCACCTTCCCTCTTCTTCCGTGGGGTGCCGTGATGCGTGGGGCACATCAGCCATTCTTCAAAGTCTACCGGGGGTTAAACTTAGGCAGAACAAGAACCAGACCATGCCAGTTTAAACAGCATCCGTGCAGGTAATAAATAAATCAGGAACAAATAATGGGTCCGGCGCGTTCCGCAGAATATTGATTTCCCCCACCCCGTCCTCCAATTTTATTCTTCCTTGAACAAATTTAAGTAACGCGCAGACTGATGTGCGTCTGCGGCATGAACAGAAAGGCCACGCTGGACCGTAGCATCTTCAGGCAGTGGGAATTTGAAGGCCACCCCTCTCTGCTATTGCCCAACTGCACGTTTGCCGAAAACCGCAGCTGGGTTCCTGGTTGTCCTTTGCCTTGGGTAAATAAAACGGATCACACCTGCGGCACCTGTGGCTGGTCTGGTGTGACAGGAGAGGAGGGCAGGAAGGATTTGGGGGGGGGGCATGGTGTAGGTTTTGGCTTTGGTAGGTGGTAGGTGTAGACTTTGGGATCGATGGTGTGCCTGGGGCTGGTGGTACAGCGCTGCAGTGAGCCCTTCATGTGGCTTTTTGGCAAGGAGCCTCCTCCTTTCTCCATGCCACCAGGGAGGGTGGGAATGGAGGGGTGAATTCAGGCCACCGAATCGCTGGGAGCTGGCTTGGGTGACTTTCCTCGATGTTGCGTGGGAAGAGCTTTCCAGACCTCAGCGCTAGGGCCTTTGCCTGCCTGGAGGGTTTGATGACGGCAGCCTCTTGACACCGCGTTCCAGTGAGGATTGCAGAGTCTGGCTCATAAATCAGCTTTCACTGACCACGTGTATGTCCTCCACGTCCTTTTTCCAACTCTTTCATTGCTTGTCGTCACAGCTCGTTGAGGATCGGCGGGCGCTGGAGCAAATGGGCTCGTTTGCCATCTACCTTGTTGGCGGGGGAGGTCTGGTTCCTCTTCAGGGCACAGAGCAGGGCCGTGCCAATGCCACCACTGTGACCTGGGCTCCTTCTTTCTTCCCCACCTCACCTTGGAGGTTGGGTTGAGCCGTATGAGTAGGGCATGCAGTGCTATCTCCCTCCAAAAAATGGGGGGGGGTTAGAAGCGGTGCATGGCATGAAGCCTCCATGCAGGGCACAGTTTTACCTCTTGCTTCTGCTTAGAGATGGGTCTGGAGAGCCTCAGGGAAGGTCTCTTCTTATGGAAAAACCCCTTGGAGAATGGCGGTGGTGCAGGGTGTAGGAGCGTGCGTGTCTGCCGGCACGGGAAGGTTGAGCTCACGCCAAAGGAATTTCAGGGTAGCGTGGAGATGCCTCAGCCAGTCCCCGCTGGTGTCTCCAGGAAGCTCAGGCTGGCTCCGTGGGGCTGGTGGGGACCCAACGCGGCCGTGCTGGGACCTGCTGGGCTCCACCCTGCTCCGCTGGCTCCCGTTCAGCTCCTCGGTGGGGTGAGCCCTGGCACGGTGAGCCCGCGGCACCGCGGTCCCCGCACCCCCCCCCCGGGAGCCGGCAGCCCCCGCGGCTCTAACTGCAACCTCCATGCGGGAAGATGGTATGGTGGGTTTTTTGGGGTTTTTTTTTTTTTTTTTGGTGCATCTGTTGTGGTTGAACCTCCTAAACGTGTGAGCCAAACTACAGGGCACAGGGTGGACGCAGCCACTGCGTCTGCCATCAGGCTGGTCATCAGCCCTCACCGTGACCCTCGCAGAGGGCTCTCATTTCCCCCCCCCCCTTTTTTTTTTTGGAGAAGGAAACCTCTGCTCTTCCCACCCCCCCCCCTCCTTTCCATCTCTCCCTCCCCTACTGTGCTGATGGGGCCCAAAACCTGTTCGCTGAAAAAGAGTACAAAGCCAAAACAACTAACCGGCAGCTTTAAATCTTAGGGGAATTTTAAATAATTTTCCTGATGATGTTGGTTTTTTTCACTACAGGAAAAAAAATCCATCTGCTCATCCTCACATAGACTCTGTGTGTATATATATATATTTTTTTTAATAAGAAGCGTCTTAACAAAAACCCACCCCTATCCAGTACTGCTTCCCAAGCAGCACCACTGGTCTGCATGCAAAATGCTGAAATGCAAATGCTTTACTAGTGCAAAGGCAACGCGTTAAAAAAAAAGTGTCCAAAAGAAAACCACAATGAACCTCGGCTTTTATTCCTCTATTTTTTTATGCGTACAGAAGTGGACAACCTCTAGCCTTGCATTTCATCGCAGCTCTCGGTGGCCGAGGGCAGCTCTTCCCCGGGAGGAAGCCGGGGAGATGGGGAGTGATGCTGATGGAGCAAAGCCCCTCTTTGCTACAGGAGGGACGGCTCGGAGCCGAGCAGAAGTCCCTCCGCCCCCGGTCCCTTGGGACACTTGGGTGACGGGGACATTGGAAAAGGTTTGCAAGCCCGGGAGGCTTTGCGAGCCTGTGCTTGGTGCGGAACAAATGCCAGTTCGGCCGGGAGGTGGGCGCCTCGTCTCTGCCGCGCCTGTATCATAGCGGGGGGGAAAAAAAAGAAAAAAAAAAAAAGGCTGTAAATAGGAAAAGAGCACTGTATCGCTTCGCGGGTCTGCGTGGATTGAAAGTGATTGTTTACTGTCCGAGATGAACACAATGTGAAAAAAAAAAAAATTTGGGACCTGGAAAACTTGGGTGGAAGGTTTATTTTTCCGGTGATGCTTTTGTTTGTTACATACCCCCCTCCCCCCCCGCCCCGAAACTCCCCTACAACTATTAATCTATCTCATATTTTGTAATAAAATTTTATCACGTGGAGACATGGTCTTTCTTCTGTTCCCTCCCATTGCAAATGCTTTTTTCGCCTTTACCTGCTGCTGCCTATGCCTGTGTTGATTTTACAGGCTTAAGAAAAGGAAAAAAAAAAAAAAAAAAGCCTTTTTATTATATTTATTTTTATTAGGTTGGCTTAGGAAAATGGGTATCCGAGCAGGGAAGGGATCCGTGCATGGTATAAGCCTGGAGCGCCAGGCAATGCTACTCGTGGTGTTCCGTGGGCTAAGCTGACGCTTTGGAGGAATGGCGAGCCCTTTCTCAAACCGATGTTGCAACACTGTGCAAAGAAAAAGGAGGGGCAGGGCACTTCTTCTTTTAATCCCCTCCACCTTTACTACATGCTCCTGTTTTTTGCCCTCTGAGGGGAGAAGGGAGCATCCGCAGGCCAAGCGGGTCGGAGGGAGCGGGAGCCGGAGCTCCTTCCCCGGGCCGGGCAGAGGGGAAGAGAGGAGACGGGGGACCCCGGAGGAAGGGCTGGGGACGCGGCATTCAAAATCCCGCCTGTGTACTTTTGTGTACATATATATATATATATATACACACACGCATTTGTACATATGCAAACAGCCAGCAGGGGTGCAGCGAGGGCTGTTGAGCTCATGCCTTCTGCATGCACGCACCCGCACGCGCGTACGCAAACACCTACAAGCACACGCGTATTTTTATATATATAGGCTGAACTAAACAGCTCTTTACAAGCCGTTCCCAGCAGGATCCCATCTGCTTTCTCCAGCGTCTTCTTTGTGACCGCTTCCCGCAGTCGCCTCCTGGCCCAGCTACGCTTGCAGGATCATGAGGCTTATTCCATGTTAAAATCGACAACTCCCTATTGCTTTCCAAAGGTCTTGCACTTCAGCTACATTTTTCATGAAGAAAATCCTCTTTCCCCACTGATTAGGTTCCCTCAGCTCAAACTTCATTACCATGCTGAGACGAGTTGTTTTACGTGCTTCTCCTGTGGCTTTTACATCCCATTGACGGTCCCCAGGCATTGCACTGTTTTACTTTCCAAGTCCTTCTCCTCCCTCGGTTGCTTCCAGATTTCACCATCACTTGAAAAATAATTTGGGGGACCGAGATCTAATTAAGATGAGGGGGCCAGGCAGAGCAGGACCTTGAGCCACGCACCTTCTCTCGTTGTCACTTCCCTGCAGTTGCAAAGTTTTGCTGCAGATTGCCTGTGCGGAGCTGGAGGGAGCGCCGGGCAGCGCCGCGTGCCTGGGAAGGATCCGGCCGCAGCTCTCCATGGGGTATTTGATGCTGGGAGCTGCAGCAAACCTGTGCAGCCCAGAGGCTGGGGGAGAAACCAGCTCCGTGAACTGCTCCTTCGCTGCACGGCTGGCAAAGGCGAGAAGAAACCTGTAGTTATTTGCTGACTTCAACTCCTGGACAGCTTCAGTTTTAGCTTTCCGATTTCTTCTGCCTGCAAATCATGTCAGATGTTGGCGGGGGAGGAAGGGGATGCTGTCAGGGACCCTCATCCTCGCGCAGGGGGATGTCAGAGCCACTGCGGCGCAGGGAGGGAGGTTTGGGGCTGGAAAGGGGACGGGAGTTTCTGCGGAGCGAGGCATTAGAAAGACATGAGCCAGTGGCTGGAGGCTCTGGGGAGGTCTGGAGGCCAAAGAGAGCCTTGTGGAGATCGCCATGGACCTGTCACGGACTGGCTGCTGGGTACAACACGCCTCCTTTGAAGCCATCTCCTGCTCTGCAAGGATTTGTGGAAACTCGTTTTTTGATGTATGGCCTCGTGCTGGCTGGTATGGATGGAGCCGGGATGCCGTTCATCTTTGCGAAATACATTCCCATGGCAAGAGGCATCACATGCCTGAGCACCTCCTTGAACCTCCTCATTCCACCCAGCGTGTCCTTCGGCACGCCGCTGCGCTCCGGACTTTGCTCTGGCTGCGCAGCCAAGCTGTTCCTGGTGAGCTCACCAAGATAGTGAATAATGGGGAAGGTCTGCCACGATGTCAGGAAAGTCCAGAGAGTGGCTATTTTATCGCATGCAAAACTGAAGTGTTCTTCCTCAACGGAGCTGCAGCAGGAAAAGCTCCGGAGAGGGCATCAGAAGAGAGCGTGGATGGGGCTGCCACGGCTTCTTCTCCTCAGTGGCACTGAGGAGTGGGATGGGGACCCTCCTGCCCCAGAAAGGCTTCCTGTAGCCCTGGGCCACAGCTTGGAGGGGGGAAAACTCAGAGGGTGGTGAGAGGGGCTCACCTTTTGGGTCACACAAGCTAAAATGCCCCTGCAGGGAAGCCCCAGTCAGGCTTCCAAACCATCTTTTTTGGAAAAACAGCCCATCAAGCCCACCCGCAGCTGTCTCTGCTCACTCATCTCCACCTCCATTGCCAAAAGTGATTTGTACCATCCCCAGTTTTGAGGGACAGGGCTGGCTGGAACGTGCTGGTGGTGCTGAGGACAGCAGGCAGGTACCAAGGTGGCCATGGACTGTCCCTTTTGGAGCTCAGGGCTCCATATCCCCTAGTTTCCCATCCTGTCCCTTTCCCTGCCCAGGCTCCCAACCCTGGTCCTTTGCCCTGGGGGTGGTGATGCTCTGCTTCACCTGTATGGCATCACGGACCTGAGAAGGGCCCTGCTCTGGTCTGAGGGTCAGCTGCTGACTCGGGGGTGGTGAGTCCATCCCAAAGTCAGGCTGGGATGTCCTGGGACGACACAGTCCCTGTGGGTGCTGGGAAGCTATTTTGTGTTGGGCATCCCCAGAGGAGAGATGCAAGGCCCTGCTCAGGTCGCTTTGGGCCAGCTCTCTCCCTGAAACACAGAGGAGAAGGCGACAATTAAAAAAAAAACAAACCACAACCAAAACAAAAAAACCTCTTTCTCTAAATGGTGGCAAATCTGGGACGCAGCTCAAAGTGGAGCTGGAAGTTCAGGTTCATCCCCCAAAGGGTCCTCAGCAGAGCAGGACCTCATCCTGCTCAAAGCCCTTCACCCTGCAGACCCACCCCTTACCCACCCCGTGACTTTCACTGCCTGCAGCCTCCCCCCCAGCCGCCGGTGCCTTCTTCCCCTTGTTTGTGCTCCGGTGGTGAAGCAACGCTGCTGTAAAACCCTGGTTCGATCGGATTGACTGTTCCTGTGCAGTTATATGGGGCTGTTAAAGCTGCAGGAATGCCAAGATCGCGGCTGGTCAAGGACAGGGAGGGAAGGAGGAGGCGGGGGGGGGGTGGGGGGATAAAAACCAGAGGTAAAATCTTGGAGGAGAGCGTTCTGTCACACGGTCTCGCATGGCATGGCCAAGAGGCGAAGGCACCAACTGGAGAGCACCCAAGGGTGCTCTGATATATTTTTTTTTTTGCTTGGTGTCCAGAAGGAAGCAACAGTGATGCCACCATGCCGTGTCTAGCACCCAGGAAGCAATGGGAGTCACCACGGCAGGAGGGCTTGGTGGGGATGGGCAGCTTGGTGGGGGAGGCTCAGCGAGGCTCTGGCTTCCCTCTGCCCCCCCCCGGGGTGATTTCAGAGGGGCAGGCTGGAAGGTCCCACCGCTACGGGACAGCGAAGTGCCTGCACAGTGGCACTGCATGCCCAAAGTCTGGTGGGATGGTAAAGGCAAAACCTAACCCGGCTTCCCCAGGGATCTGAGAAGATGCCCTGGATGCCCACCTCGCATCCCCAGCCTGGCCGAGCAGCGCTGGTCTTGCAGTGAGCCCAGCGCCGACTTCTGCCCGCGGGTGCCTGCCAGACTCGGCAGTGACTTTCAGGATGGTTTTATTTTTGAACTTTATTGCCCCTTCCCCCCCCAAGTGACTAACCCGGCGCGTCTCCCCCTGCGGCAGATAGCTGTCTCCCCAAGGTTATTCTGTTTGATTTTTTTCATGGCCCGGGCTGTAAAGTTACCCATTGACTTGGGAAAACACAATTAAGAGAGAAAGAGCTGCCGGGCGGGTTATTCAGGTATCTCTGCAGCTCAGCAAAGGATTGCAGCGTGGGCCAGAGATGTGGCTACTGGCGGGTACGGCAAAGCCTCCGATGGCACCCCAGGGCTGGGACCGCTGGGGGGCAGGGGGGCCAGCTCCCGTGGGGCTGCTGTCGGCCCCCCGCCATCTGCTCACCTGGAAAACACAAGGGCTGGGAACGGAGTGCTAAAGTCAGGCTAAATTTTGGGGAGGGTGACAGAGAAGTGTGTGTTCCCTGTGGGAAGGGCCATGCTTGCCGTGACAGCAGCCGTGAGTGCTGCCCTTCAAACCCAGACCTTATCTCCTTTATCCCGAGGACTATCAACCCCTTGAGTCTCCCCGTGGTGCCCTATCATGCAGCCAAAGCCAGGACTGAGCCATTAAAGTTAACTATTACCCAAAGTGAGTGTTTATTTGGGGTAATACAGGCCCGGGGGAAAGTGAGGGAGGGGAGGAGGAAGGCTCTTGTTTTTTTTTCTACAAGATATCGCCAGCCTCGCAGCGCTAAAGTGGTGCTTAAACAAGATGAATGCTTAAATAACAGAGAGCAAACAGCGCTGCCGGGAGGTGGGATGGGAGAGCCCTGGCCACCGCCGGCTGCTGAGCCACAGCCAAGCAGCTGGGACACCTCGGTGTCCCCTCAACCCATGGGGAGCCCTGTACGGGAGGGTTTGTCTTGTCCCGGTGGGAGGAAAGGTCCCTACAAGCTTCCCCCTGGCCTTTTGTCATCGGGCAACTTTGGGGAAAAAGTCTCCCTTTCCAGATGTTTTCTCCTTCCACCTGCACACCCACGCTGTATCTCCAACCATGTTGTATCTCCAACCATGTTGTATCTATCTCCAACCATGTTGTATCATCTCCAACCATGTTGTATCTCCACCCGGACGGCTGCTCGTCCCGCTCCCTACCCCCACCAGCCATGCAGATATCCGGCAGAAGAAGGAGCCAGGGTAGGGAACATCCACATCCAGAGCTTTCCTTGGGTCGTAGAGGGGCATCACCCACCTTCAACTCTGAAGCCGAACATCCCCAAAGTACAGTCCCCATCCTGCCCCAGACAAGTCGCTACCCCCAGTGATTTCACACTGATTTTGGCTTGCTGTTAGCAGCTGGTGTGGTGGGAAGGGGGTGACCGGGAAGCCCCAGCTTTGCTGGTGGCTTTTGCAGCCCCACGAGTACGTGCCACCAGTCCCTGCCCTCCATGGGGGCACGTCTGGGTGCTCCCGGGTGCGAGAGGTGGGGAAGGGCAGGAACATCTCCGTGCTTTTCAGTGCCAGGATGCGACATGACCCAAACACTGTCAGCACCCATGACCACAGCACTGGGCAGTGGGATGGATCCTTCACCCTCCTGGTCCTTCCCTGGGCCGGTGCATGGTCCCTCCTGGGCATGTGGCAGCAGTGGGGAGGCTTCCCACAGCATGCCAAAACAATGCCGTACCTGGGAGTAACCGAATCGCGTGCAGGAGGGCTCACCTGAACCCTTTAATCCCATAATCCGTCACCAAGGAGACCCGAGCATTACCTGGCACTGCGGGAAGCAGAGGGGCCCCGGAGCGGGATAGTTGGTTCTTGACACCCCTGCCAAGTCCCGTCGCTTTTTGGCTCACCCCAGACAGAGCAGGGCTGGGGGAAGGACCGGAGAGACGGCTGCTCTGCTCTGCTCCTCCAAGGAGGAGCTGCTTCAGCAAACAGCTCCAGCACCCTCCTTGCAACCCATTCCCATACTGATTCCCCTGGCCTGGGCATCGGCAGCGTTCAACCATCCCCGTTTCCCAAAGCGCCTTTCTCCGGGGTGTCTTCCTGGCATCACGAGGGTGGGAGGCGTCCCCCCGGGGCTGGCTTTGCTTTGAAGAAAATGGGGACCTGGAACTGCTGGGGGTGTCTGCTCTGCCCTAACCCCATCGTGGGTGGGTTGGAGAGAGACACAGCTGGGGGCAAACAAACTGGGTAAGATTTTGGTGACAAAATCCCCGCTGGCAACAGGAAGAATGTGAGGTCTCTAAGCCAGATGGAAGACTGCCCTGTTGAAGCTCAGATCTATTTCAAGCACTGGAAAGATGGTAAAGGGGGGACAAACCCTGAGCTGGAGACCATCAGAGGGTGCAAAACACACAGGGAGTTGTTTGCTTCCCTACAGCCACCTGGAGGGGTGTATGGTGGGTCACCGAGGGTCCCTGCATGGCCGGGAGCGGACATGTGCCAGGAGAGGACAATTCAACCCCCTTGCCACACCATTCACCTTCTGAACACACCAGGCTTCCTCCCGTGACTGCGAAGGGCGCAGGGGGAGGAGAGCAAACTCGTAGATAGTTTATATGAGAAAGGATTAATCCCACCCTGCACGGGAACCTCCTTTCTGCTCCCACCATCTCCTCTGACTCGCCAGGGCCATAGGGCACTTCAGCCCCTGCAGCCCATCCTGGTGGGATGCCCACTGAAGCTCCCACCACCTCCCACTGGACACCAGTTTGGCTGAGCCAGTGCAGAGACATTGCAACTCATTGCACTTGTGAATCGAATTTTTCCAGTGGCTACATTAATCTCTGTCTCTGCTGGTCCCTCCTTCTGTACGGGGGCCGCGGATTAGCCGGGCTGATGTTTGGAGAAGGAACCTGCAAAAGAGACAACGGCCGGGTGTGACGGCAGGGACGCTGGCGTGGCTCCCGGGGCTGCCCCCGCCGTGAACCGAAACGCGGAGTGCCCGGGCACGGCGGTGCCGGGGAGCTGCCACGGAGGGGGAGGCCTATGTAAACAGGCACCGCGACGGAGCCAGCGCGCCTCGCCTCGCGGGAGGGGACGCGGAGCTAAATATGCCCTGATCAAACAAACCAGCCATGGGGCTGCACGTCCTCCAGCCTGTCCCGGTGCGATGGAGCCCGGCGACTGCGCTTCCACGATGGCGGAGGAAGGGGTGACATCCTCCCTCGACGGCTGTGCATTTTGGGAGGGGGTCTCGTTCCTGGGGGTGATGCCACCCCCTTCTCCCAGGACAGGTCTCCGTGCTCAGAAGGAGAAAATGCATCTGCCAGTAGCCCTGGGGTGAGGAAGAGCAGAGGCAATCTGCCTCCCTCCCACATCTCCAGCCGGCCCAGGGCAAGGATGAGCCAGAAGCCAAATCTTCACCCCTGGCTCCTTTGCCTTCCCCAAACTCATCCGGCTCTCCCGGCTCAGGCTGCCGATGCCATTCGTCTGCGCAGCACTTGGGGCAGCAGAGCCCTGCTCTTGGTTGGAGCTTCAGCCATATGTCCTGGGAGCTGGGCCAGCCCAGGGTGAATTTTGGCAGTGGGGACAGCAGAGGCGATACCTGGAAGAGGAGCTCCTCTTCCTCTCCGCCCGGCTCCGAGCGAGGTTGCGGAAACCTGCAGGAAGGCGGGCGGTGTTTTCCACTTGGCTCCATTCGCAGCGGAGCTCTGCAGGAGGATGCTCCGACAAGCGCCGGGGCAGCAGCGTCGCAGAAAGCAGCGTTAAGAGTTACAGCCTGAGCAGGAGGGAAGACCCCCAGGAAGATCAGCGACTCAGCCCCACATTCAAAGCCCGTTGCCTGGGCTCCCACGGCTGCTCCGGGTGGGAGAGCAGTCAGAAGTATAAATTGCATAAATATGCAATACTGGAAGAGGAGGAATATGAATTTGAGAGAGGTCCTGGCTGTGCCAGCGGCTCAAATCATGGTTGAACCTGTCATTTAAAGCCTCACCTAGGAGATGGACAGCACCAGCAGCTCACGTCCACACCAGCAGATTTGCTCAGGCTCCTGGCAGAGTTAGAAGCTTTTCACAAAGGTATTGGGATCTTTTCCTTTGCTGTTTCCCAGCTAGGGAGGAGCAGCTCAGTGGGTCTGGAGGCTGCCCTGGCCTTGCAGCCCCAGCGCTGTCTGGGGCTGGCAGCTGGGGAGGAGGTGATGGCCCTGGCTGTCATAGAATCACAGAATCATTTAGGTTGGAAAAGCCCTTTAAGATCACCCAGTCCAACCATTAGCCTATACTACCAAGTCCACCACTAAACCAATTAAGGGGAGAGGAATAATTTCATGTTTCCTGGCTTGGGGGCTGGATTAATTTTTTAATGAAAGTAAAACTAGAAATCACTAAGGTTGGAAAGGATCTCTAAGATCATCAGCCCAACCATCAACCCAACACCCCCATGCCCACTAAACCATGTCCCCAGTGCCACCTCTGCCCGTTTTTTGAACACTTCCAGGGATGGGGACTCCCCCACCTCTCTGGGCAGCCTGTTCCAATGCCTGACCACTTTTTCCGTGAAGAAACTGTCCTGCTGTGCCATCTAGTGGGATGCTGGCCCTGCTTCCTGAGTGGGAAAATCCTTCTGGAGCTGAGGACACCAGCAGAGTCCCCTGCAATACCCCAGGAAGATCCTAATTTTACATATCCCAGGACAGTGGCAGAATAACCCCACTTATCTTTTGGCAATTTCTACCCCACAGCCTTTTCCAGCTGGGGGAAGGGGACGCCAGGTCAGGTCCCCTCTGGCAGGACTGGACAGGACACTGCAAGTCCAACCCCTAGCACCGGGTACGCGTATTCACCCAGGAGGGCCAGGAAAACAGATTAAAAGCCTCTAATACCATTGCTTGGTTGCTTCCAGAAGCTGCCTGGAGAGCAACACTTAATAAGGGAACATCATTGCTCTCTCACTAATTGAATCTGCTTTCAGAGCCCGCTCCAAAGGTCTGCATTTGCTGCGTGCACCGCTGAAAACAACCACCGAGGACCAAAGCAGAGCTCCCACCTCCAGCCAGGCACCAGCAGCAAGTGCCAGGGCACAGCATGCTTCTCATCCCCTTTCCCCAGGGCAAATATGTTTGGGTATATCCAGACAAGCTAAACCTGGGGCAAAACACAGCCGCATTTGGAGGAAAAAAGTAGTGCAGGAGGACCCTGGCTCAGGTGGGGAGCTGCGACTCCTTGCAACCTGGTTAGAATTTCAGCTGGAAGGAGGTCTTGCTTTCCTAGAGCCAGCAGCGTTCCTGTGGAAGGAAAACTGATTTATTGGTTTTCTCCTCTACAACAGATAGAGTTCAGCTTTGAAGAGTCACTTTAAAAGCAAGAAGAAAAAGTCTGTTGTGAGATCTCATCAAAGTGAGGTGCTGCCACTCAAAGTGCTTCATTTCAGTGAGATGCCACGAGGATGGATAAACTTTCTTAGACACTAGCAACTGTGTCAAGCAGCAGGCTTCTAGGCAGAAGATGAATCTCTAGCCTCTTCCACCACATTATCAGACATTCACTGCAGAGACATAGCAAATGTCCCCATTTCGCGTCCAGGAACAAGACCTGCCTCACACGGGAAGCCTCAGAGCTGCAGTACTAAACATCCCGAAGTTGCCCATCCAACAAGAGCTTGCCAAAAAGACCACGCATGGCCGCTGCGAGGGCAACTCTTCCTGATGCTGATGGCTTCAGCTTTTTTGGCAAGAAGCATTTATATCCTCGCTCAGCAGCTTGCTGAGTGCTCGGAGGACCCTTCTCTTGGGCTGGGCCACGGCTCCTGTAGGGCACGCTGTAATTAATGCTATCCATCACAAGCGGTGACGGGGCTCCTTGGGAAGTGTGATTAGGTTGCACCAGCTATTGCATTACTCCTAAGGGGGCGGTGTCCCTTTTGAAAGATGGCCCCGTCATTAGATCTGGGACATTAATTAAATGCCAAGCCCAATGGATAATCCTTTCAGAGCTGATTGATCTCTCCAGAGCTTTCACAAATTCACTGGAAGACAGAGAGATGCATTTTGCTTGGACAAGAGCTTCCAGAGACCTCCCCAGACCACCAGCACCAGCACCATCATCCCACAAGCAGGTTCAGAACCCGCCTTGATACGATGGGAGGTCTCTGAAACGTGTCAGCCTGGTCCAGCAAAGCTCTGCTCCAAGGCAGCTGGGTGTGTAGCACTCAAGGCTGAACAGAAGAGAGATGAACCAGGTAGATTGACACGCTTGTGAGAGCCGCCTGGGTGACTCCGGTGCTTGATCCTAGGCCATTCCCAAGGCGCTGCTCAGTGCGGACTCAGCGTGCCAAGCCCAGCAAGCTCTGCATGGCTGTGAGGTAGAGCAAGGGAGCTGTGCACGGGCATGGGGTCAGCAGACATCAGGGAGTTCTTGGCAGATCATATCTCTTGGGTTAAGAGATGCATTTTACCTCTCTTTTAAAACAAGTAGCACTAGCGGTCCTGCCATGACCAGCACTAGCAAAAAGCAACAGCAGCTTACTCGAGCTGTGCTAATAGGGGAGACTTTGAAGATAAACTCAGTCTCCACAGCGTGATAGGGAAGAGGACTCCACGTACACCCCATCTTTCAGATGCGTTAAAACCTCCTTTGCGCACACAAAGCTTGTGTTCCCATCCCAGTCTAATCCTGCTGCTTTAAGGTTCTGCCAAGGCTTACAGGAGGTTTTTGCAAAACATCCTGAACTTTTCTTTGAAGCTCATTTGGTCTCATGGTCCTCCAGGGCTTTCCCGTTCCTCCCCTAAGAAGATTCATGAGCTCTGCCATGGAGTGAAGGGCACAGCTGCCCTCACCGGATTATACCCACGGGGAGGGCGGACTACAATTAATAACACTCATCAGCAAGGAACAAAACAGGGGCTGGGGAAGGAATCAGGCTGCATCTTAGCTGGATAGCATTCGGGGGAGGACACGGACAGCTTTGAAATATGGGCAAGGAGCTGCTGGCAGCAGCTGGTTTCTGTTAAACCCCTGCTGCAGCAAGCTGCGATGGTGGTGGTGGTAGGGGGCATTGCCTGCAGAAGCCCCCAGTCCAAGTTTGGGAAGGTCAGTTTTGGACCTCACATGTCCACATTCCTTTTGAATACCTCAGGAGGTGCCAGCTAATACATCTAGGGACAAATAATGGAAAAAATCAGACTGCAACAGGAATTGAAGGTGGAAGCAGGAGGATTAAGGAGTCGCTGGGGAATAGGTCGGCATCAGTCTGCAGCGAGACAGCCTGAAGGACCAGTACAGCTCCAGGCAGCCTTCTACCCCAGAAATGCTGACCCAGGGTGGTCTTTCTGCACAGAACATCAAGTTTCTACTTAGCAACGCAATCTCCACAGCCACCGGGTGCTTCAGCAGGAGGTGTTTAGCATGCAACACTGCTGTGCAGGCACAAACTTCCACACAGCTCTGGTTCCAGCTTCCATGGTGTTTACCAGAGACCAACTCTTGCCAAGAGCCATGCATTAAATGAGCTGTTTTACTTGCAGCAGGTGACTGCCTCCAGCAGAGGAATTAGAGCTGCTCAGCAGAGCAGCCCTGCTGCTACACTGCGAAAGAGAATCACTGTGGGAATTCACTACGGACTTAATGTTCAATATTACTAGGTACGATTAATTTAGATTAACATATGCTTCGGGGAGGAAGTGAAGATCTTTAGAGTTTCTGAAGGAGGAATTTTTGGAGAGGGGTGGGTTTGTAGACCTGGTGCCCTTTGGCCCTCTGGCCTCAAGGAGACAAACTCCGCTCACATCAAAGGGAGCACTGCAATTTGGCCATGCGTGTGTGGGAGCAGCACCTGGCTCTGTAGGCTGAGAAAACACTGATCCCTCAACTGCGGGGAGGTGAACTGCACAAGTTCACAGTGGCAAGAAGCCTCAGCTAATGGTTTTCAATAACAGAGCACTGAAATATTAGAGTAATATGGTCTTTATTTCAGAGTTTTTATTGCATTTGCCAGGCTCAGGAATACACAGTGAAAAACAGAAATGACTGGCTTGTAGAATCCTATTAGACCCATTAATCACCATCAAGTACTAATATCTGTGTACTACCTCCCTGGTAATATTCATTACCACAGGCATCGGGGGAGAGCGCAATCTCACCCTGACCCCTGGGCAGCATGGAGTGGCTGCACTGCATGCACAGCACTCAGCCCTTCCTCAGCGGGTGCTGGCACTGCTTTAAGCTCTCCTTGACTGCCAAAAAAGCTCCAGCCACCGGCCATGGCGGCTCCCATCAGCTCTCTGAACCCACAATTACTGAGTGGGCTCCGCATTTCCCTCTCCAGCATGAAACTCCCTTCACCCACCACTCCTCTGCAACAGCTTTGCCTGCAGGAGCATGCAATGACTGTAGCAAGGAAAAAAACAGACCTTGCAAACATTGGTCTAAAACATCCTCTGCTTTGGATAGCACCACCAAGACCAGTGCAGCAGGAGCAATGCCCACCCTGGTGCCTCTCCTCACCTGCATTTGTGTCTCTGGAAGCAGATCCAGGAGCTGGAGCAGATGCTGCATAGCCCCAGGGACCTGCCCTGCCTCCTGCAGCAGGGACAGGGTCTCCTGCAAGGAGAAGCCTCAGGCACTAAACCCTCTGGAGCCCCCCAGAAGATCCACCCAAGGACACAGCCAGCAGGGCAGGGAGCTGGTCCCACCATCTCCAGGCAGGGCAAGCATGGGGACATCAGCTGGCGTCAAGCTGAGCAGTTTACCAGACAAGTCCATGGTGGTGAGGCAGGTCCAAGGTTGAGCTGGGAAGTCACTCCATGGGTCAAGGTCTGGATCAGGAGTACCAATGGCCAGGGACAGGCATGGCTGCAGGTGGACTGGAGGCCAGCACCCCTACAGCACAGCCCAGGGAGGGAGCAATGGCCCCGAGCTGAGCTTAAATGGGCTCCTGGGCCCATGGGTGTGGGTGGAGGCCCCATGTGAGGCTGCTCAGGGCCATTAAGGCTAATTAGCATCCTCAGGGCCCTGACAGTCGGCTGTGAGATCTGACCAGGCTGCTTAAGGCTTGATCCAGTTGGGTCCTGGAAGCCTCCCAGGGAGGAGGTAGCACAGCCCCTCTGGGGACGTGCTCCACTGGCCAACTGTCCTTGCTGTGAAAAAGTCTTTTATATCCAGCGTCTCGCACTCGTGTTTCTTTAGAGTCTGTTGTCTTTCACCCTCCCACCATGCACTGCTGTGATAGCCTGGGTCCATCTTCTTGATCAGGTCCCCCAAAGCCATCTCCTCTCCAGCCTGGACAAGGGGGCCAGTCCCACAGCCCCTTCACAGGGCAAGGGCTCCAGCCCCTGAGTGTCTCTGTGGTCCTCTGCTGAAGTTGCTCCTGTTTATCAATGTATGTCTTGGTATTTGGGGCCCCAAACTAGAAAAAATATTCCAGATGTGGTCAAACAAAAGGGGCATAATCTCGTTCCTCAATGTTCATACCAGCCAGGATGCTGCTTTTTCTGTAGAAGGGCCATTTTAGGGTCTCTGTCTCCATCCATCCATCCATCCATCCATCCATCCATCCATCCATCCATTCATCATTGATCCTTCCATTTTTACAACGCAGACCAGAACAACAGTGCATGCTTCGGAGTACATCCCTGCTGTGTGGTCCCGCTGAAACCAGCCTGGCAGGCTGCAGATCTGTGCACAGAGACTGGAGTGGGGATGATCTCAGGTTGGCAAGAGGAGGCTGAAACAATGCTTCTCCCACTAGAAATAACTCCCTAAAACTCTTCAAAGTCTTCAGTGCACTCTTATGAAAACATGTCAGTGTTTCTATCTGAGATGCTTAGAGGCTGGCTTTAAGTGTGGTAGATATCAAAACATACAAAAAAGCCAAGTACTTCACATGTCCTGAATGGATTTAGACTTTGGTTTTGGGTTTTTTTTTTTGTGTAGAACTGTAGTTAGCAACATCCCCAGCCCAGGCAGCTCTTCCCACAGTGTAGCAACAGACCCGTCCTGCTCCTGGGAGCTGGCAGAAGCCTGGGGACTTTTTATAAGTATAGCTGCGCGTCCCCAGGGAACGGGGATGAATGGTCCCCATGGTGCTCCCGTTGTCCCTGCATCCCATGGCCACAGCCAGCTCCCTTGCACCCCATCACTGCTGCTCCTGCATGGGTTTAATGGGGTCCATCTTAATGGGGGGGGTGCATGGGGCCCCCCCGACCCTCACTGCAGGCAGCGGTGTCTGGCCAAGCGACAGCAGAGACCTTTCCTATTGAAACCTGTGACTGCAAATGCAGCTTTGCAGCAGCAGTGCTGTTTGCTGCGTGTCCTCTGTGCTACTGAAATGTAAAATAAATTTTTTTTTTGTTCTCTTCTTTCCAGCCTCAGCCAATGGAGGAATCTTCAAGGTCGTATTTATATTTATTAGATTCATCTTAATGGCTCCCGGGGTGTATTGCGCTGACACCCAGAACAAATCACAGTGCCGGGGAAGGACAGGGAGAGTTACCGGAGAGTTATTCAGGAGAGCAGGCACTCAGTGACCACCGGTGAGCAGGCATGGTGAGTGCCTTGCACCGGGGAGCACTTCTGCTCCCCATGTCATGGGAGGGCAGAGGAGCCTCCGTGCTCGACCATCGGCTCAACCCAGGACTGCTGGCAATGGAAACCGAAAGGCAGAGTTTCCCAGTTTGTCCCAGTTTAGTTTTCTCCATGGCATGAACAGCCGTGCTGGGACATCTCATCCGCAGCAAAAATCTGGAGGCTGCCAGAAATGTGGCCAAAGTTTTGGGGTTCAGGCAAGGCAGTGGCTTTGAGACTCCTGAAGAAAGAGGGGGAGCGTCTCTCCAAACAGATACTGGGTCCTCTTCCCAGAGGGGCTCCTGGCTGTGGCCCAATTCCCTGGGCTTTGTGGGACTGCTGGCCATGGACGGGTTAGAAGCCAAAATCACCTCTGAAAAAGGGGATGAGCAATAAGCATCTTTTAGGGCTGTAGCGGGTGGAGGAGGGACACAATATCCGAATCTGCTGACTTGCTTCTGAGTCTGAAGCTCCTGCCATCCTCATCCGTCAAGGGAATGAAGGGTCTAAATCTCTCATGTCTGTTTTTAGGTGTGTGTTCTGATTTGGAAAATAGGCTCCTGGACTGCTTCAGTTGTATCTTCAGCATCCCAGTGAGTTCCTGCAGGCAGGCAGTGGGACGGGGCTGCGCAGCCACCCTGCCATCCCACGGGGGCATCTACGCCACCATCTCAGCCGCAAGATCACCTTGTGGGAAGCAGGGTTTTACAGGAGCCTCGTAACTGACTGCAATTCCCCTACAAAACCCTAACAATGTATTTGAAGCATGTAGTGAATCAGTATTTAAATGTCACAGAGCTTTGGCATAAGGAGGACACTTAGCACAAGCACATCAGAAGATCCCTTGCTATTTATAGAGGTGGCAATGGCCTTTTACAAAGGCCATTCTTTGGCCTTTCTTCATCAGTGGCAGAAGGACTTTTAGCTGCGCTTGCCAGCAGTTCAGCCTCAGCTCTTGGACTAAACCCCAGGATTTTTGGTCTCCAAGGGCTTGTGCTGCCCCTAACTCTCTTCTCCTTGACCTTGCTGGAGGAGGCAGCACCCAAGCAGGGTTTGTCACACCACTGCCTGGAGTCAGCTGTATGCCAGGGACCTGTGCTCAAAGGGGCACATCCCTGGGTCCCTCTTTGACCAGAGGAGGAGAAATGACTGCAGAGCCAATGCACTTTGCAAAGCCTTTTAGGAGGCAAGGGCAGACGTACTAGCCAGGATGCGTTGTCCCATCAAACCCCAGGGAAAAGAATAATCAGAAGTGGAAATTCTTCTCCAAAGTCCCAGAAAAGTTCAGCTTTCAGTGAATGGTGCAAAATGCATGGAGAAAAGACGATAGTCTCACCTTCTCCAGATCCATCACAAGCCTTCCTGTAATGGGGAATGACTCAGGGGTGAGTGGATCTCTGGGGGCTTTCCCTGAGGAGCTGGGTGGGAAGGGGAGGGCTGGGGGCCCTTGGCATGCACCAAAGCAGCAAGTGCTCCAGCTCCTGGGGTGGCCACAGCACCAGGAACAGGTGAGGGGATTTGGGAAAGGCCTGGGAATGATGTGGGCACCTCCCCATGACTGGGACAGCACTGGGAGGCCTGCAAGGCAGCTGATGGCAGCTTTGGGATGCTGCGGTCTCCTGCACAAGGGTGCCCATGGCAGCTCTTCTCCCGGCGCGGTTCACATCCGAGAGGAGACACTTGAGGTTTCAGCTTGCAATGCTTAAAGATCAAAGCCTGCCTGCAGGCCTTCATCCCAGCAGGCAGGGGGGAGAGGGGTGGGCAGACAAAGAGGCAGCAGATGCGGTGACCTTTGCATCCTGGGCAAAAGGAAGTTGGAAGTAAAATGCCAGCCCCATCAGGCTGCTTTGCATCCAAATCTGCCGCTTGCTCCTGCTGCTGCTGCTGCTCTTCAGAGGTGCTGGGAGCCTGCTCTGGCCTTGATCTGCTCCCGCTATTTGTTTCAATTGATTTATTTTTAGATTTGTGAAGAGGAAGAAAGCAATAAATAAATAAATAACCTTCCATCCCCACCCCCAGCATCTCAGATCCTGGCGAGCTCCTTGCAGACTGCCAGCTCTGCAGGGTGATGGAAATCATCTCCACCCTTCCTCCACCCCCTGCCTCTCCCTGGCAGCACCCGGCAAGCCATCCATCACTTGCTGCACTCAGCCTTGGAGACAGAAGGTCTGTGGGGCCAGCAGCCATCATAGAATCGTTAGAACCCTAGAATGCTTTGGGTTGGGAGGGACCTTTAGAGCCCACCCAGCCCAACCCCTGCAGTGACAGGGACAGCTTTAACCAGCCCAGGGTGCTCACAGCCCCGTCCAACCTGGCCTGGGATGTTCCCAGGGATGGGGCTTCCACCGCCTCTCTGGGCAACCTGTGCCAGTGCTTCACCACCCTCGCTGTAAAAAATCTTTTCCTTATATCCAGTCTAAATCTATTCTTCTTTAGTTTAAAACCATTACTCCTTGTCCTGTCACAACAGGCCTTGCTAAAAAGGTTGTCCCCATCCTTCCTGTAGGCCCCCTTTCAGTACTGAAAGGCTGCAATAAGGTCTCCCTGCAGCCTTCTCTTCTCCAGGCTGAACAACCCCTGCTTCGGCTCATCCTGCTAAACTCAGACACCCTCGGGTTTAGTGGCCATGCTGGGTGGGGAGCCCCATTTCATGGAGCTGTGCTGCTCTACAGACAGTGCTCCAGAAAGCAGCTAGCTTGGAGGACCTGCTGGTAGAGATGGAGAGAGCAAGGTGGGCAAGGTGTCCACATAATTCCCCTGACTGTCCCCGTCCTGCCCTGCCCTCCCCTTTCCTACGGCCCTGAGAGCTCCCTGGCAGCACTGCAGCAGGGTGGAGGGACGGACAGCTGCCTGTGGTGGCCCCAGGAAGACCTGCACTTCATGTGATTGCGCTGCAAGGAGAAGCATTTGCCTGGGATCATAGAATCATAGAATATGTTAGGTTGGAAAAGACCTTTAAGATCATCCAGTCCAACTGGTAATCCAGCACTGCCAAGTCCACCGCTAAACCATGTCCCTAAGAACCACATCTACACGTCTTTTAAATACCTCCAGGGATGGGGACTCAACCACAGCCTGTTCCAATGCTTGATGACCCTTTCTGTGATGACCGGATGACCGGAGCAATGCAACCAAGCCTTGCTGGCAAGAGATATTTTTACTGTAAGTCTGTAAAAGACATGCTGTATCATGACTGGCACCACATGGGTATCCCCTCCAATGCCAGCCAGCAGTGCTGCCCTTCTGCAACGTGTTACCGGTGTCCTGGCCCCTCCGACAGCTAAAGTGAGGAGCGTGGGTGGAGCTGAGGCACTAGGACTGCACGATTCCTCTTTGCAGTGCTGATATTGCAAAAGAAAGGCTGGGGTTTTGCAGGCCACTCTGCCTGTTCTCCACATCTGCTGGTACCCCGTCCTGCCTGGCTGCAGCTGCGCGAAGCGGGAGATCGGCTGATCTCCCCTGCGTCTAAGCTGTTGGTGTGAGCTGGCAGAAGCCACGGCAAGCAAACAAAGCTGGGGTTACTACCGTAGCTTGCCTTGTGATGATGCTGGCTGGAGGGACAGAGCTCTCCTGAGGCAGCTGAGCAGTGATGTTGCTCCTCGGGCTCATGTGCCTGCGATCCAGCATCTGCTCCCATGCGTGCACACCCCAGTCAATGCACTGCCCCGATGCAGCTGGTGTCTTCCCATGCAGACCTGCTACCAGATTCCAAGGGGGTTTAATTGTATGGGAAGCCTGAAGAGGTGGTCTCCTTCCTCGGCTAACTGGAGCAGAACAAAGGTGTGGGTGCTGTTTTTAAAAGAGCTTTACCTTGGGATGATTCACCTCTTTTCTTGTGAATTCTCCCCACGTGATGCATCTAAGACTTGTCATGCTGGCGGGCAAGACCAGGTGGTTTCTCTGCCCATGTGCCTGGGAAGGGAGCATCACTTCTCTCGGTCGAATGGGACCGCAGCCTTGGGAATACACTTTGCTGCTTCATCCTAATATTTCACCTCCACCAGCTCCCTCCTCCCCTTGCCACTGCTGACACCAGGGTCACTGCCATGAGAGGCTGCTGGCATCACACCGGGTCTCGGGCAGCTCCCTGCAGAGCAGTTGTGTCCCCACAGTAGTTAGAAACCTTTGCTCTCTTTAAGTCAAATCACAGCCACTGTCACCTGCCTGGTATTTATTAAGACCTAACTTCTTGCAGACTGCAGATTAAAAAAAAAAAAAAAAAAAAAAAAAGGAAAAAAAAGTCCATCTCTGCTTGCTGGCCCGTAGGAAATAAAGGGCAGAGTCCTCTGCACCAGCTCCCAGGTAGCTCTCTCTTATCTGCACTGCAGCTCGCTGTTGCATTACTCTCTGCACTTGCTCAGAAAACGCCAAGGCAGGACAGCATTTGCGGAGCTCAGCCAGCCTATCCGGCAGGGTTACTCAGCAGGAACAGCCCCGAAGGCAAGGAAGAGCCCAGGATGATCTCTATTAAACAGGGACAAATTAAATGCCCCAGGAGCAGATACCATTCAGCCTCATTGAATAAACACGCCTGAGAAGATTTCTATACAAAAAAAAGCTTTGCAGTGCAATCTCAATTGGCTTTCGGTCCAGAACAGAGCCGCAAGGTGCTGCTCATGCATTTTAGGATGCTGCTAGTGTAATAAAGAAGAAATGATTCGATATAACCAGTAATTAGGGCTCGTCCTCACTGGGGATGAGGCAGGGGGGTGGTCAGCTGCACCGGCAGCGTTCCTGAGGCCGGGAAGTGAGAGGGGTCGGTCTGGGTACCCGCTGGAGCCACTCTGCTTAATCCCTGTGGCCAGAAAACGTGTCTGGGATCAGGACAGAGCCAGACCTGCTGCTTGGGGACCCTGGCAGCAGCGAGGGGCAGGCAGGACCCAGCTGGGGGGGACACTTCGGGTGCAGGTCCCCTGAGTCGAGCCGGTGGGAGCGGTGGCACCCAGACATTGCCTTCCCGGGTGGCCGGGTGGCCGCTTTCGTGAGCAGAAAGGAAAGTCGCTTGGAAGAGGGGAGGCGAGGTTCATAAATCAGGGACTGCGGATCGCACGAGTGGCATTTACGGCTCCCCCAGCACCGGTGCGCTGCCGGGGAATGATGCAGAGCCCTTGCCCAGCTTGGCTCTGCTCCCGGAGCATTTCGGCACCTCCTGTCCCCTACCTGCTGCAGCTATTCATCCAAAACCTCAATTTCTCGATTGGGAAATGCCGCCTTGTGCTGTGCCTTCACCTTCTGCCTGGCACAGCGAGTCGTGCCCAGCACCCTTTCCCCGCTCACCTGCACCTCCACGTCTGATGGAGCTGGCCGAGACAGCTCCTGTAGGTGAATCTATACATGGTTGCTTTAAATTGAAGCAGCTCTTGAATTTATAAGTCTATAAGCACTTGACAGATCCCTATCTCCCCAAGGGGGCAGAGCTCTAATCACAACACGCCACCCGACAGGTATTTTTTCAGATTTAATAACTTCAAGGAATACCGGTTAACACCAGGCCACACCTGCGGTGGCCATATCTTTCCTAGATCTTTGACAGCATTGGACACATTACAAGCCTTTCCCTCAGCCAATATTTTTCTAACTTATTGTGATATCACCCCTGTTCTGCTAAAATAACAGCGTTCTTCCCATCATGCAGACAGAGCTGGGTGAGGGAGGGCGTCAGCTCCTCTGGGAATGTCTGGCCACAAAAGAGAAATTTAGGACAAGAGATCTGGTAAACTCTGTCTATCTCTGCAGATGTCCTGGAGACTGAAACGCTCAAGCAGAGAGGTCAGGATCCTCAGGTTTAGGAGACCTTCCTCTCCCAGTTTGATGCAGTTTTGCTGAGCTGGGAAGGGTGGGCATGTTCTTCTGAGGACCAAGAGCATCCATGTAGCATGTCCTGAAATGAGCCAGTTTTCTGTGACCTGAATCATCTACTTGAGGCAGGAGAAAAGGCTCACCCCTGTCCTGGTCCCTTGGCATCATCCAAGTATACAAAATACCTCTCCTTGCTAGCACCTTCCATAGCATTGATGCTTGAAACGACTGCAGTAGCTTGTATGTGCTTTTTCCATCTGGATGTGCGTGGCTGTGGGATGCACGCGTGTCCTTTTTGCCGTGGAGGGACCACCTGCCTGCCACGAACACCCAGCCAGCTGGTGTGAAAGCATGGGTGCTGCGTACGTGCTGGCATTGCCGAGGATGTGTGCGCCCGGTGCCGTCTCGCCTGCGAGATGCTTGTCTGACTGCCAAGCCACGCGTGCATCAAGTGCAGCAGCACGCGGGTGCTCTCTGCCTGGATTGCCTGTCCTGCACTCCTTTTTACAAAGCCATGCTGTGAAATGGAGCTTTTCACACAGACCCATCCAGGCTGGAAATGGTAAATTCAGTTAAACAATAAACTCTGGTTTTTGCAGCAGCGTCTGCTGCATGATACCTCGTCCACCCGTGCTGCAGGAGCGGCAGGGCAGCCGTCCTGTGTGTAATTGAGCTTTATGGAGAGCAACCAAGACAGGGAAAGGTTTATGATTGCCACTGTGCTGGCACCCTGCTGGAAATGCCTCCTTGGAAAGCTGCCGGGGCTGCTGCTGCAATTAACCCCACCGAGGGAACCTGCAGGCGGGAGGTCCCCAGAGAGCCTGACCGCAGAGGCTGAGTCTGCTGGGGAGAGCGGGAGCAGCATCATTAATGCAGCGTTTCTCGAGGTCTCTGTGCACAGGGGAGGTGGGTCAGCACGCACCGGGGTGCTAACGAGGACATCGGGGACCCTGGCAATCAGCGATCACCACAGATTGAAAAGCAGGATAGGGCTGTATGAGGGAGCAAGGAGGGCAAATGCTTCTAGGCATAAACTCCTGTGCTTCTGAGAAGGAAGATTTGGATCAAATTTGGTGATCTGTTTGGAATTAAAGAGGTAACAAGCAGAAAGGGAGAGCTGCCCATGGGGAGCAACGCAGTGCCCACGAGTGGGAAGGGGATGCGTCCCTTTGGTGGGGTTTCACCTTTCCTGCTCGCACCTACCCACCTCTGTCCCAGGAGGATGATGTATCTGGGGAAGCAACATTATCTGGGGTATTTCCTCTTCTCCCATTCTCCTTATTGCAAACACTGAGATGGTTTGTGCCTTCTCCTAACCCTGCTTTCAGCAGGGAGGCTGGGATGATCCTGCCTCTCCAGGGTCCCACAGTTTGCATCCTCCCTTTCCTTCCCTCTCCCTTTTTTCCTCCGGCTGCACACTTTGAGCAGGCAATACTCTGCCAGAGGAGACCTGCTGCACACACCCCCAAGGAGAGGAGCTGCTGGGTTAGGGACTCCTGAGCTCATTCACTCCCATGGGCCATGCAAATGGTGACAAGCTGCTGGGACCAAAGAAGCCTCCAGCTGTGCTTGGAGGCAGCACTGGGTTCAAAATTAAATTCCCAGGCTTGGGAAACATGTCTTGAAAGCCCCTTGCTGCGCCGTGATGGGAAGCAGTGCATCCCTTGAGAGGGAAGGTGATCCAGCTTCTCACACCACTGCCCTCCTGCTGGAAAGCTTCAGTTTTCAGTAGCCTGACCCCTCAGCCAAGGCACAAGAAGAGAGAGAAGGCTTGGCCCAATCAAGCAGAATTTAAGGGCTGGTGGTGTTTGGAAACAGCAGAAGGAAACCACTGCATCGTCCCGGAGCCCTTCACGTGGCCCGAAGCAAAGCATCAATGTTGAGGTTACTGGAGTTCTGCACTTAATGGGCCCTTTAAAATACTAAAAAAAAAAAAAGAGCAGATGTCATTTTAAAGGAAGAAAATGTTGCCCTGAAGCCAGGAAATCCTAAAGTATCATAAGAGAAGACCAAACAGAAACACTTAAAGAAATGTCAGCAAAAGATGTCCTGACACTTTCAAAAAGCACTTTCATGCTCTGGACTGAAGCTATTTGTCAGGTTTGACCTCAGTTTGCAGTTATGAGGTCTCTCTCCCCTCCCTTCCTCTTTGGGCAAAATTCCCAGCAGCCAGAGATGTCACCCGCCCCTGAAGACCAGCAAAGCCAGCTGGGGAGCCAGCTGTGTGTCCCCAGCTCCTGGTCCTGGGGTAGGTGCACAGCCCAGCTTCTGGCCCCCTTCACCAGGCTCCCATCTCCAGATGAAGCTGGCAGGGCTTGGGGAGGACTTCCAGCTCAGCCC
Source organism: Pelecanus crispus (assembly GCF_030463565.1). Lineage (NCBI taxonomy): Eukaryota > Metazoa > Chordata > Aves > Pelecaniformes > Pelecanidae > Pelecanus > Pelecanus crispus. The sequence goes on along the minus strand of NC_134655.1, from coordinate 1,639,317 downwards.
TTTCTCCTACTACTCCAAAACATTTTGTAAACACTCTCCAAGGCTTTTTCCTTTTGTTATTGCCTCCAGCTCAGAAAAGATGCTTCCTTTGACCAATAAAGCAAGTGGAGAATGAAGGCTGCGACCCAAACATTGTTTGCTTCACAGTGCAGCCGGGGAAATTCAGATTGCTCTGGGAAGATGTTATTTTGTTCTCTACACCTTTCCCGGTTCTGCTTTTGTCTGTGGAAATCACTTAACACACCTTGAAACACACAGCAAGGAGTGCTGCTGCTGCTGGCCAGCCCTTCCTGACTGCCTCCGGAGGCTGAGCTGGTTTTGTTCGCTCTAGGGCAGAGCAGAGCTGTGCTGCCTTTCTGGGGACTGGTTCCCAAAAGGATATCCCAACAGGATACATTCGCAAAGGATAGCCCATATTTCAACAGCCTGTGTTCCCAAAGGTCAGCGTAGCTGCGGATGCCCCATGGGGTGGGAAGCCAGCAGCGGGGAAGCGAGCGCTGTCACAGCCAAGGACCCCAGGGCTCGGGGACGAACCCTGGCTGGTTTTACTTACACACAGAGGTGCAGACTATGAGCCCACCCTCCATGGTGGGTCCTTCCCACCCGCCACCCTGAGCTCTATCCTGGAAGACTATTTCTCTTGCACCTTTCTCTGGCTGCAGGTCCTCCCACCTCTGGGGGAGTTTCTTGTTCCCTGGAGTTCCCAGTTTCTTGGAGCCTGCTGCAAAGAGGTGGCTAGAGCAGGGAGAGAGACCACAGAGAGCAATCAGACAGCAATAACCTCACAGACGAGAGCGTCACATCTCCTGCAGAGCAGAAAGCACGTGGGTGAGAGCTGGTGGGTGATAACACCCATGCACTGGTGCATGGCTGAGCCCCAAAGTAGGGAGAGATAAAACTTGATATTGTCAGAATAACTCAATGCCAAGATCACTCAGCAATCTGTCCTTATTGCTGACCTGCCACTAACCTGCACCTCCAGCACGCTGCACCTTGCAGCCACAGCAAAATTACAATTTCCCAAGCCTTGGACATCCAGGGGTTGATCCCAGCTGAGACAGCTGGAGGGGAAGAACATCGTGTCATGCCACCTCTGGCCAGGTCCACTGGCAACTTCCCCAGAGTACTTGGCACTTCACCCTGAACCACACTGACTTGTAAATCTGTGAGTTTTCAGGGGAAGGAGAAACACTGCAAGAGCCCAGAGAGGTGGCTCCCTGCAGGGAATCACTCCCTCAAAACGAGCACCACAAGATCAACATTTTGGGAACGGCTGGTTGCTTCTGCGCTTGGAGCATGTCAATGGCAGATAACTTGCTCTGCTTCTGAAAGCGAGAGATTAGACTAATTTAGTATGAGCTTAGGTATCAGCAACAAAATCTAATTACAAGGATGTGTCAGGCTCATTGATCACTTTAAATGGCAACGCAAAAAGTTTGGCCCGTTGCATAAGAACTGCAGTGTGCCTCCACTGCGCTCTTTTATCAGGGGAAGTTACTTCCCCAATTAGCTTGTACTGACGACAGTGCGTGGCTTGTGTTATATTAAAAATATAATTTGTGCTTACTGGAAATAATAAAAGGCAATTCCAGAAGTACTCAGTGGAAATGCACTGGATTCCAAGGGTTTTTCCACAGTAAATGGGATGGCTGCCCCAGCCAGACCCCCAGCACTTCCAGTGTCTCTGGCTAAGGGGGGGGGACATGAAGCGAGGATGTCACAGCCCTCCGTGCCCCTCTTCCCAGGGCTCCCTCTCGCAGGTAAAGTACCAGGAGCTCCTCTGCCATCAGCAAATCCAGTTTCAACCCTTCTGCGCTCCGTGTGGCAGGTGATCTTCGTCTAAAAATCCCCAGCCCTGCCAGGGCAGCTTTCCTTAAGCAAGTCTAAAAGCAGCTTGCCCTGCCCTGCTGCAATGTTGCCATAACAAGTTTATAACCAGTGCCTTGCCTGCTTCAAGTATCATTACAGCCCGTTAACTCTCTCCTGGGCAGGCAGCCCCCAGCCAAGGGCATCGGGCACCTCCGTGGGGATGGGGCAGGTCTGGGCTCCAGTCAGGACCAAGCCATTTCCTATAGAAACTCAGCCCTTCAACACAGGCAAACCTACTCAGATTCAAAGTTTACATCCTCCAAAAAGAGATCATCACAGCCAGACAGAGGAGGGAGTAAAAAAAAAGTCTGTCAACATTTACATAGCAGAAATTGTTTTTTGGGGGCTTTTTGCTCCCCTGGGGCAGGAAGGTTTTGTTGTTTTGTGCAAAGGCTCAGCACAAGGAACAGTCCCCGCGCACAAACCCATCATTTCAGAGTTCCCACCATCTCGCTCTGAGTGCGGTATCTTCCAAGGGACACATTGTCACTCTGCAAAAAGAAGAGAAGCAGACGGGAAAACATTTTAAAAGATAAAATAAAGCTTAGTCAGTCAGGGACCCTCTTGATACTGAGTCAAGATGCATTTTGGATGAGGAGTTGTTTTATAGATGGGCGGATGTCTGTTCAAGACAAGAGTCCTGTAGCATGAGAGAGACAATGAGGACGGAGCAGTTCAGTAATGGGTTTTAGTGTCTCTCACCGCAGCTCCCACAACGTCCAACGAAGCAAATGATTGCATCTGGGGCATCAATCATTTAGTGTCATTAGACAAGAAGCTCTGTCGCAAGATGAGCATCTCCTGCTTGGAAAATAAGTGTCTCAGCTTTGCCTTGGTGCTGATGCATCAGCGGGGGACCCATTATCCTGTGACAACAGTCTCTATCCAGCATCATTCCTGCCTGGAGAAAACCAGAAACACAAGAACCCTCTTTGCTGCCCAGATGTGCTTGTGCAATGGGTATTTAATCTTTGAATTTGAGATGTACAGGATGCCACACAGCCCAACGGTTCATCGCCAAGCTGCAGGAAAAGCCAAACTTTTCCTGTGCTCTGAGCTTGCTCGCAAGGCTGCCGCAGTGAGCTGGTGTCTGGGCAAAGTGGGTCTCAGGGAGACAAATCTAAGTCTAAAATGGATGTGAGGGGATGGACAACAGCAGAGCACCCCTGATGGCACCTGACATTCGCCAGGCTTATCTCTGGGCAGGACGATTAAACTCCCTGTATTTGTGAACAGCAAGTGATGCACATTCCTTTATTCACTAACACTTGGTTGAGTCCCCAGAAACTTTTTTAGTTACATCAGTTGCCAAATGAGGCTAGTAATTATTCACAGCCCTGAAATAATACATACCCCTGATCAGACAGTCACCATCCATAAAGGCATGGTCAAAGGAATGAGCTATTATCCGAACATTTGCTCTCCTTGGGAAGCTCATTTCCATACAGAACTGCACCTTGTGCAATATATCTCCAGGAGCAATCACTTAATGCCTCAGCTCCAGGGAACAGGACCAAAAAAGTGAGTGAAAACTATTGATCTGGTTTTAAGTAGAGCTGTATCTATTAATCTAGGAACACTAATCACTGGGGGTTTGACAAGAACATGAGGTTTCCAGTGCTGCATTAACACTCTCCATCCTCTTGGGTAAAGCCTGAGGAAGACAGAGCTGCTTTCACGGTTTGACCCAATGGCCTGCACAGAGCGGTCTCAGAGGCATCGACAGGCAGGAAAGCCTTGCAAGAGGTACCTCTCCCTGCACGCACAAACACACAGTATTCCTGGTGTCTGACAACTTCTTTGACCAGAAGGATAACATGAAGAGTTGTTCCTGGGAAACCCCAAGGACAATCTTCATCTTAGTGTTATCCCCGTGAGCCTAGAGTGGATGTGGAATTATGAAGGTGAGAGCACATTGGCTTCTTGGCTCATCAGGGGGATTTATCACTTCATTATTTTCATCCTTTGGTAAGCCAAAAATGACATAATGAAGCTGAAGACTAACCAAGCTGGGGAGTCTTGCAGGGATAAAAAAAAAGCAAAGAAACTCCTCGCTGGTTGAATTTGTCAACTTTTTTTTTTAAGATAGGGTGGGCTGTAAGCCTCTTAGCAAGCAGCAAGGGGGTACAAATGAGGAAACAGACTTAAATCTGAGCCCAAATAAGCTGGGAGGAGGAGGACCCATCCTCCTGCTGCTGCCAGAAAGGAAGAAGGAAACAGAGTTTACTGGAGGGTGTTTTTAACTGCTCTGAGACTTGGCTGTGATTTTCCAAGCCAGCACTGGCTGCCCCCAGTCATAGTGGTGCCTGCATTGCTCAATTACAGAAGCACAGCCAAAATTTCAATGCTTATTTTTACCCATTTTCCTCAGCTTTCTAGGGGACAACTGCCTGAGCAGGGCAGTCGAGGGTGGGGAGAGTCAATTCTCTAAGTGAAAAGAAAATCAAGACCAATTGAAACAGAAATAGAAGAGATTAACACAAGCTATTGAGTGACCCTCTGAGAAAAACTCCAAGACATTTTTCCCTGCTACTCTTACCCCTGGCAGATATCCATCTTGCAGAGCTGCGAATTGTCACCACTCTTCCACCTCTGCTGCCAGCCTGGGTCACGTCCTTCCTCTCTCTCATCCTCAACCTCAGGTTCCCAGTCTTCCCTCCCGAGAGCCTTGTAAGCATAAAAACATCTTGGCCAGCTTCGTGTTTTATGCATGAGTGAAGTCTTTGGGAGAAAGGAGAAGACATTTCAGTGTGTTGTGTAAGCCAAGGTCACTCTCAGCAACACTTTCCAGCTCACCCCAGTGCTGTGGTCCTCTGCCCTTCCAGCAGCCAAGACAAAGCTTGCACTAGGCTGGAGCAAGCTGCCTGGATGTCCGGCCGTAGGAGAGCTGCTCCTCTAGCAACTCTTACAGGGCAATCTCCAGCAAGGGGGTCAGGGTAGAGCTGTACCAGGCACTTCTCCAGATGGATGCATCAAGCTTTGGTTGTCCCATTGCAGCTCAAGTGCAGTCCCCTGTCTCTTTCAGCCACGTCAGGCACATCCTGCCACTGGTCTGTCACCTTGGCCCCGAGCCAGCCACATCGCCAATACTCACGTTCACTCAGCATGTACATTCACCAGCTTCCACTCAAAATGAGTGAAGTTTAGAATCCAAACCACAGACATGCACATTTTAACCTGCATGTCCATGGAGAACCAAGAGAATTACATCACAGAACACCTGCTTTCATGGAGATGGTGAAAGAGACATATTAAAATTACATACATTTTTAAAAAATAGGCCTTTTGGTTCTGTACATTGGTCCTGCAGCCAGGAAAGTGGCTCATGCAAGCGTACTGTGCCTTTGACTCCCAGGGGACGTGGCCTGAAACCACAAACAGGGATGCTGGCAGCAAGGTGGAGGGTCTGTACAGGCAGGGCACTCCCTTGCTCGAGCTGTGCCTCACCACCGCAGATGAAAACTGCTGGTTTTTGCAGCTCTGGTGAATTATAAACATAATTGGTGGCTGCAAAGGTTGCTCTGTGCTTCACTGGGGGCTTTTTCAATGCTAATGCATGCAGCAGGCAGGGAGCAGACTTCTCGACTCAGATGAGGGGCTCTCAAAGGCCTGATTTCATACAGTCACCTTCCAGTTTCTCTGCCAGAGGTGGCTGCTGGCTTTAGTGCTGCTGATTTACAAATAGGTGGAAGCAACCACACCTTTGAAGTCTGTTAATCTTTATAGTCTACCCCACAAAGATGGGGCTGTTTCTTTCCCTTACTATTTCACTGCAGTTTTGCTCCATCTTCCTGTCCAACACGAAAACCATCCCATTGAACCTGACTTGTGACCCCTCAGCTTTCAGTTTGACCCTTCCCAGCTGGCTCACGCATTGTCCAAAGACAAAGGTTGTTCTGGCAGGGTCCAAGGCAAGGTTCCAGGGACTACATACAGGGCTCCTGCCCCCAGAATGGTGAAGGATGTTTTGATGGCATCAGCAAGGGAAGAGTCCTTAAACCTCAGCCAGTCTCCCCTTCTGCTGGGTTACTACAGCCAGCCTTCAAAATACTGCTTGGTTGCATGACATTAAAAGATCTGTCCAAAATTCTCCATATGTCCTTCTTCTCTCTCCCTACACTCCAGGAAAAAAAGCAAGAGGTGGGTAAGCAGCAGGAAACTGTGCTTCCTCCTCCTAGCCCAAAATCATTGGTGCAGTCACTGTGCACAGCAATCCCATGCATGATGCACAAAGAGCTTGTTCCACACTTCTGTTGGGTGAAATAATCTGTATCAGCCTGGAAGATAACATAATCCACCTTGAAGACTGTGAAGGATGAATGCATGTTGTAGTTTAACGGGGCAGGCAGCTAAACACCACACAGCCATTCACTCACTCTCCCCCTCCCCAGTGGGGTGGGGGAGAGAATAGGAAAAGAAAAGTTGTGGGTTGAGATAAAGACAGTTTAATAGGACAGAAAAGGAAGGGAAAATAATAATAATATACAAAATAAGTGATGCCCAATGCAATTGCTCACCACCTACTGACCAACACCTAGCCTGTCCCCGAGCAGCGATCGCTGCTCCCCGGCCAACCCCCCCAGTTTCTTTACTGCCCATGACGCCGTATGGTATGGAATGGCCCTTGGGGCAGTTGGGATCAACTCTTCTGGCTGTGCCCCCTCCCAGCTCCTTGTGCCCCTGGCAGAGCATGGGAAGCTGATAAGTCCTTGACTAGAGTAAGCACTACTTAGCAACAACTAAAACATCAGCGTGTTATCAGCGTTATTCTCAAACTAAATCCAAAACACAGCACTACGTCCGCTACTAGGAAGAATATTAACTCTATCCCAGCCAAAGTCAGGACAATGGATGGATGAAAATGTCAGCTGAGAGTTGTATTTCCTCAGCAGCCAGTTCCTCTTGAGAGGCATCCCTCTGTTCAGCTCTAGATCAGGGGTGAATCCCCATCTCCTCTCAAAGCCATGACAGTGGAAAATGGTGACCAGGCAGAAAAGCTCCTTGGAAAAACCTCCCCTTTCAGAGCAATTTGAAATACAGCTGAAGCTGCAGAGGGTATATGTGCAGCCCTTGTGCCACCATAGGGCAGCAGCATTTCTGAGACGGTACCCCCTGTCCTAAGACCAGACCCAGCAGTGGTGGGGCTGCCAGCAGGAGCCCTGCCATCACCCAACAAAAGTGAAATACCAAAATCCACATCATTCCGCAAGTCAGGCAGCCAAAAGCACCATCTTTCTGCATGACCTGCATGGTGGCCTCAGCCAAGACTGTCACAGCATCCTGTGTCAGGTCTCTGACACAGCCCGAAGTGGATGTTGTGAAGACACCCCCACTGTCCACCTCCGTCTCAGGATATAAGTAGTAGTATTGCTGGTTTTGTGGCAGTAGTATTGAATTTGTGACAGTAAAGTAATAAAGTCCCTGTTCTGGGCTGCCAGACTACACAAACTGTTAGAAATTATCAAAACACCCTGCCTTATCTCTTGCACTACAGACCTGTTCCAACTTTCAAAGTAAACACCACACAGCCAAGAAGTGGAGCAGACCCCTACAGAAGGGTCTGAATAAAACTCATCTCCCACAGAGACAGGAACCACAGAGGCAGCTTCATCCAAAGTCTCATAGCCAAAAAAATTACCCTTCTAGCTTGGGCTGGCAGTGGATATGCATTAGCTTTGCTGCTTTTCCATTGGAGATTCATTTCTCTCAGCAAGAGTGAGCAGGAAAAACCCTGAAATTTCCCAGTTTTATTAATAAATACTTCTAGCTAAGCATGAGGCTTTAAGTCTTTGTTATTTATTAGAGCTGGTGCAGAAATGGAAGTTTTTTCTTAAACTTTTGCAGAAAAACACAAACCCAACATTTTTGGCTATAGGAAACCTTTCCCCCACTACAGTAAAATCTGGAGGGAAGGAAAAAATCCACCCCATATGAAGACAGCCAGGTGGAAAATGCACTCTGACCTGCTGTTTTTCATGAGGCCAGTAGGAGCCTGATTGTCCTTAAGTCTTCTGCACATCTGTTCAAACTGGGTGAAAGTGGTCATCTGGTTTGGATGCTATTTAAGGCAGGGAATGATTGACATACAGATGGCTAGTGCAGTGACAAATTTTGTTGACTTAGCCAGGCAGGCAAAAATTAGTTAATTTTCTTGAGTTCTTCTTTTAATCTTCTAAAAAGTGAGAAATTCTTATATTTATTTACCAATAAAAAAATCAGTTTGTAGGGATTTCTGTAGGGAGTTCTGAATTACTTCCTTCTGGTGCCCTAGTGCCCTGTGCAGGAGCAGCAATACACAAAGCAGTCTCAAGACCAAACAAAAGCCTAAATAAGAATATGGGAAGAGACCTGCCTGCTGTCTTTCATGAAATAAGTGGCAACAGGAGGCCAAGACCATTCTTGATGTTCGTACCAAGCTAACAAAGGTATTTAAGCAATTGGCTGTTCAAGTAATCCCTTGAAGGGCAATTCTCACAAATTGCAAAAGATGTGATGGGACAAGACCAGCCTGGCTCTGAACTGGTGTGCAGATGCTTGCTTACTGGGAAGATCCATGGGGAAAAGTCTCTTCCCAACAGACAGACTTCAGCTGAGGCCATCTGGAATCACAGCAAGCATGACAGATAAGTAGTCTATTGAAATTCAGGGCAAAGAGAGGACTGGGAGAAATTTGTGGGATTCCCAGTAAACAAAGCCTCCTATGATTCAGTTGGATGCATAGTATATCAATTCAGCTGCGGGACAGAGATCGTTAACAGCTCTAGGCAGCAGAGATGTGTGTTTGGCCCCAGTAGATCTAGAACAGAGGGTCTGTCAGTGCCTCACCAACACCAGGAGAGGCAAGATGGCCTGGAGATGCTCCTGTGACCAAAAAACAATCCAACTGTCCTCTGCACATCTAAGTGCTCCAGCTCTGAAGTGAATCATTATCTGAAATATGATTATATTAAGAAATCCAAGGGAATTAAATCTCCAAAGCCTCATCACTCCATCCAGGGGTGAACCGTGTAGTCAGGAGCACAGAGAGGTGACTGACCAAACTTGTAGATTGATGTCAACTGGGGGAATATCTAAATAATCTGCACAGAATAAGCTGCTCAAGGTTAGCCTTAAAATGGCAAGTCATCAAGACCAAGTTCAGTAGCATGAAATTCTCTAGGGGTTAAGGCAATATGTAGCTCTTGGCACAGTCAAGTAAGCAACGCAGTAGCTGTGATGTGGAGGCACCACAGACCTCCAAGTGACCAAATGTCCCTTTCCCTTACTCCCCTCCCTGTCAACATCAGCACCAATCGCACAACTTTGGTATGTGCTCCCCAGAGAGACAGGGACAGAGGGATTACAGTGCATTGATTTATCCCTGCCTGCTTGGCTTTGCGATTCACACCCAGTCACCAGCTTGGCCAATGAAGCTATAAGCCATTGACAATCATGTAAGAGAAGAACTCGGTGTGATGTCCGCAGCCCTGGATGTGCCATCTCCCCAGCATGTGCTGCTGGCTGGGTTCAGCAGGTCCATGGCAAAACTCCCTTCTGCTCTCCTCCCCCAGCACTGCTAGCTGCTGGGCCGCTTCTCTGCCAGAAACTCAGGATCCTGATACTTTCTGAACAATCAGAAAAAAAGGAAAAAATGCCTACTTCTGCACATTTCAGGATGTACACAGGTTTTTTATTATATAGTGGCTGCAGGATAGGCTTTCCTGATTCTTTTGATTCCCAGGGCTCAGGAACTTCCCAAGCAAGGAATAAATTGAGATGTTCAGTCACTGTCATGCTGCCCTCAAGCATATCAACTGCTCCCCTTTATTTGATGTCATCTGCAAACTTCGAGCAAGTATTCCATCCCCTCCAGGTCATTAAAGGCATTAAACAGGACAGGTCCCAGGACAGGCCTTTGAAGTACTCCACTTGCTGCTGGTCTCCAGGTAGAGTCCAGTTTCTCAAGCTCATGTCCAGGAATCCCTCCCCATAAGGGCAGAAGCTCTGTCTCCAGAAGAGACAGCAAGACACCCAGAGTGCGACTCCACCCTCAAATGGAAGTGACTCTGCCTTTCCCACCACCATGCTTATTACAGAAGGGCTCAGATGTGCCCCTGACATTAGGGATGTTAGCAAGACAACACTACACATTTTTACTTCTTGACTGTGTGAGCCAGATACAAAGAGCACTCAAGTCCTTAGCTGTATGGGCAGAATAATTTCTCCATATTTACAAGGTCATTCAAGTGAAATTCAGGTACCTTCCTCAAGGTTCTGGTGCATTTCCAGGCTTGAAAGAGAGGTACATCTCCTTTTCTGAAATGAGATGTACATTCATCATGCATTTTTCATAAAATCTTATCTATATTCATTAATTGGTTGATATGTCCTAGCTGCTGAAGAGATCTCAAGGGATTTGGCAAGGACTCTGAAGTCTTTGGTTCCTCCCCTAGCTCAGCAATGGCTGGGAGAGGAGAGCAGTGGATAAGCATGAAATGCTTTGTCTGTTGTTACCTGTTCATAAAAAATATCCTTCCTGTGAGATAAGAGTCTAGATGGTCCATAAGATGCCAACCCTTACCTCTTATGAGAGAAGAGGCCCCTGCCATAGTGGGGTTGATGAATATGATAAGCCATATCCTATTTATTCTGCAACAAAGAGAGGACTTCAGCTGTCCAGTAATCAAAACATTTTAGCATGTGGCTGAAAACCAACAATGTTTATAATATCCCAAAATAGATTTCCTTGGGTAGTGGCTGCAAGCTGCTACTTCCACCCAGCAAATCATACTAATGGATAAGCATCTAGCCAAGGAGGGAGAGCTGTGCTGTAGCTGGAAAGTTAATGAGAAAGTAGGAAGCATGGCTGGTTGCATTTTTTTTTCCCTGCCTTACTCCAGACAAAAACCTCATTTCCCTCAACAAAACACTTTTTGTCTTTAGAAAAGATGTGAAGCGCTTTCAAGAAAGAACATACTCGACACATAAACCTACCTCATTTTTTTTTCAGGTTTTTCTTCTTCTTGTTTTATGCTCCCAGCAGAGACTCATGTATGCAGTAACAGCCATGTGCAGCTGAAGCTTTGCAACCACCCACTTGCTCCCAGTCATCACAGAACAGCAAAAGCAGGGTTGCTCCCTTCAGGAAGGTAAGCCAAGAGCCAAGGTGGATCACACAGCCATCAGGGCAGGGGCCAGCCAGGACCTAGTCCCGCATTACCCAAGCAAGGCAAGCAGGAGAGGCACAGAGATGGTGGCCAGGTCCAACCAAGAGTCCAAATCATAAGGCAATACCATGGTGATGAGGCAGATCCAGGGTCAAGCTGGGAAGTCAGTCCATGGGTCAGGAGCATTAGGCAGGTCCATAGTGACAAGGCAGAGGCAAGGTCAACCCAGGAGGCCAGCCTGCAGATTGAGGTCCAGGTCATGGGGCTCCACAGCCAGGCAGAAGCTGGGGCTGAGCTGGAGACCAGCACTCCTCCAGCACAGCTCAGGGAGGGAAGAAAAGCCTGGGGCCAAGCTTAAATAGCTCTCCTGGGCCCATGGGTGTGGGTGGAGGCTCCAGGTGAGGCTGCTCAGGGCCATTAAGGCTCACTGGTGTCCTCAGGGCTGTCATGTTTGACAGCAGTGTTTTCAGGGTGGCTTTGCTAGTTGTTTCAGTTAGCAAGGCATGAACGAACCAGCCAAGGTGAATAACCAGAGCTGTCTCCCAACACATCCTTGTTTGTGTGTGTGTGTCAGAAAAACCCAAACCCCATAGTCCTTTTGATTTGGCAAGTCCTTGATATAGCGGAAGCATGAGAAAAGATCTAAACCAGTTAAGCAATCAGGAAGCCACGAGGCTGTGAACGGTTGAGCATCCTGACACCTGGGGAGGGAGCTGCCTGCCTGGGGACGAGTCACCTTTGGGGGTCCTCCTGCAGCTCGTGTCACAGGGCTGCTGCTTGGCCACAGGCTCCTCACTCATGAGAAAATAATGATTATTTACCTAATCATTGCTTTATGCCCTGGGGAGCAAGGAGATCCCAACCAGATGGGGTGAGAGGAGTGGGGGCCCCATGGGATGGATGTGCCAGTGATTTTGTGCCTCTCCATCCCAGAGCACCCCAGATGCTGTTTGCATCAGGGCCAGCCCGTCCCAGCCAGGGAGGCTAAATGGGGTGAGTGCCTTTGCCATCGTTATCAAGGATGGCTTCAGGACCAGCAGTCTCCACGTGCCCTAGAGAAATGGTGTGACCCAGCTGAGCAGAGAGGACCCGTGCCCAAACCTTGGTGGCTGCGGCTGCTCTGCAGCCCCACCGCAGCCCCGGCGATGCCATTTTGGGTGGTCCCAGCAGCTCCTGGCTCCTGTTAGAGCAGCTAAATCAGGACAGCAGAGCGTGTGGACTGATGGTAACCCCAACCCTACCTCCTGGGAAATGCCTGCCAGGGAGCATCTTCTGGCGTGGATGGGGTCAGCCATGCAGAGCTACCCATGTGGGCAGAGTCTGAAGGGACCCAGAGGTCAGAGCCATGCCCCAGTTCATCCCAGCAAACATCTCCAGCAGAGCCTGAGCGAGTCCTGTTTCTGGTCCCGGCATTTCCCTCTGTTGCTAGCACAGAAATACCTGCAGAGGCAGGGGCTGGAACAAGAGGTTTCTGGCACGGGCTGGGGATAGCTGAGTTATTCACGCGCAAAGCCCAGAGCCTCCGTCCTGCTGACTTGAATGGGAATTTTGCCTACGGCATGACTGGGGGGGTTGGTTCGCAGGCTGGGAGGCAGGTACAGATTGCTACATGATGTGGGATCGTATCGACACTTCATTACTAACTAATGTTTATTAATAAAAGGCAGCGTTTACAGGCTGCTTCTGCAAATGTTATTCATTCACACGTGCCCAGAGATGCTCCGAGGAGATGGCAGAGGAATTCACACACTCATTGTGGGGAGGCGTGGGGGAGGACTCACATTCTCCCCACGCTTCCCCATCCTTTGGCCGTTGCTGCAGCACTTGGACCGGGCTCTGGACTGAGACGGAGCGAAGAGCAAGGGATGCCCGTGTGACGCCCGCCCTCCCATCCTCTTCAGCCACCACAGAGCCCCCGGATGCTCCTCTGCAGCAGCGCGGGGACGTGTGGTGCCTGTCCTCAGCCACTGCTGGGGAGCCGTTTGTCTCATGCTTTTGCAAGCGTGAAATCCAAGGTGGCAGCTTGACGTGCAGCAGCAGGAGCGGACAACCTCCCTCCTTCCCTCCCTCCTTCCTTCCCTCTGTGTGTCCTCTTTTCCAGGAGGCCTGGAGAGCCATCGCGTCTGTGCCTCTGGTCCTTCTGCTCACGCCTGCAAGCGCACTAAGTAGGTGGCTTCTACTGGCCCAAACCCAAATATTAGCCTTTGGGACCCCTGCACCTTTCACTGTAGCCCTTGCCATGGATGTCTAAGGAATGACCTGGGTCCAGTCCAAGGAGATCTGGTCATCCGTGGCTGGAGCTCTTTCAAAACACAATCAGCGCTTGATTTTCCAAGGTGTTGTTTGCCTCAAAGAGTCCCGAGGTCTTGCTGTTATTTGGCAATAATCGCTTGTTCTGTCCAGAAATGGATTTTTCCAAGAAATGTCACTGAAATTCACACATCTCTGGCACAGGGCACAACAGCAATATCGTGGCCAGAGGTGACACTGCACCGGAGCTGATCACGCTGTAGGTGTGATGAGTGGTAGGAGAGGTCCTAGACCAGCTTCCCGACGGCCTCTGGAGCAGGGTGGTGTTGCCCACCTCAGCCGCTGTTCAAACCAGACTTGCAGGGAAAAGCACAAGTTTGGCTGGGACCAGCAAGCAAAAGACTCAGGATGGTTTTATTCTGACTGTGCACGATGCCTCTGCCCGTGGGATCAGCTCCCATCCCTGCTGGGTGGGAGGGAGTGGAGGAGGACGCAGGTGCTATTTATATCTTCAGGAGCGGCTGGATTAAACTGACAGAATAAATGTGCCGTGAAAGCCTCTTTCTTCTTCATACACTATTTAGAAAGCTAGGACTGCAAAGCATCAGACATTTTGCTTTTCTTCCACCAGCTGCTGGTGGCTTTATTCCTGGGAGAAAATGCATGGGAGCGAGAAGTCCATGATGAGCATGCCCAAGTGCCAGCACACCATCCTGGCTCAGCACAGCCCCTATTTGTTGGGGGTTCCAGGGCCCTTTGCAGCTCCCATGGAGCCCCCATGGTAAAAGTTGGAAGGGTTTGTGTCTTAGTGAGTGCACTGGTTTCTCAGGGGTCCAGATGTTGTCCTGAGCCTGGGCACAGCAGCATCTGGGTGATGCACAATGGCTTTTAGAAAGAGTCCTCTCACAAGCTTTTTTTTTTGTTCACCAGAAAGCAGGGTCTCTACATTTTCTGAAAACCAAGCACCTCTAAGTATCCCAAGTTGGGTCCCTGAAAATGCAGCTCTGGAAATCCCCAGCTCATCTGAAAATCACGGCCCTGTGCTTTGCCCTACTTAGGTCTTTGGGCCGGACCCTGCTTACATCTCCACCAGCACCAACCCTTTATTTCCCCAGTGAAGCTTGGCTTGAGGGTGGGGTGAGAGACTTTGTCTGAGCGTGGTGTCTTATGCATCCTATTGTGTTGCTGCGAGGTGGGAAACTGCTTGTTTCTGTTTGCTTATATTAATCAGGTGATGAGCTGCACTGCTCTTTTCCTTTCCACGTTTTTCTCTGCTGCTTCTTAGCTAAAGTAGGAAGCTGTCTCCGTTGATTATACATACCCTCTTTATTTGGGGCTGAGATCATGATTTAAGCAATCATTTGCTCAAAGCCATCTATGCCTCATTTTCCTTTTGCCCACAGGTTGTGGTCAGCGTCTAAAAGGCCAGAAAGGAAAGACCTTCCACCACCCTGTGCTCTGTGCTGCAACTGCTCAGCAGGGCATCAATTAGCATGAATCCTCAAGTTCAAAAACATAATATCAACACAATTTCCCAAGTGCTGCCTTTTCCGGAGGTTTTGGTTTCAAAGGCATTCCTCTGCGGTCAGAAGAAATACTATAAAAACATGAGACTCTTCTGGTTTGTGAATGCTTGCATCTTGTTTGATAGCATTTCTCTGTGCCGCCCTCGTTGCAAGAT